>NC_045793.1:92333513-101641813 GCF_009873245.2 Balaenoptera musculus | reverse complement strand
TCNTACATCAAGTCAATATTAATGTTCAGATCATTTTATACTACAAGAAAATACACATATTTGCCAGAAGCAAGTCTGACATTTTAGCAAGTCTACATTTTAGATTTCTACCGTTAAGTACTCAATACATATGTGTATATATGTAAACGTGTATATACATGTACAGGTACACTATATATGCGTGCTTGTGTAAACATATAGACAAACATACATATGCACACATGCACGTAAACACACTTCTGGCCTTTAAGGAGCTACATAACTATCAAACGTAGCTATATGGTCTCCTTAAGAGCAGAGATGGCCAAGGCTTTATTTCCTTGAAGACATCAATTCATTCAAGACTGAAAACAGTTATCAGTATTTCAAAAATAGGCAGAAAATCTGTTACCATCACTATGAAAACAGACTTTGCTCTCTGAACCATGGATCCCAAAACTGAGGAATACTGCCCAACAATACCAGTTAGACACCTGTCTACCTTATTCACTAAGAATCAGAGGACACTTACCAAATGTGTGCTGCTAAACAAATTTTTTTTAAAATATTAGAACTTGAGAAATAAAGTTCAATAACTAAACAATGAATGAACAGATTAATAGTTTTATAAATAAAACTGAGAATAGACTGTCTCAATTTTATACCAGTATTTTTTTTAAAGCGGAAAAGAAGGCCCCTTTTCATCTCACATTTAATTATCAAAAAAAGTCTTTAAAATATTTAGAGCTCCAATGTTTATGACAGTGTAACTAATTATAGTTTACCTGAAGAGGAGCTCTCACTTTAAAGTTTTTAACCATGATTTTCAGGAAGCTATTTCAAGTAGCACATAAACTTGTATATAGGAGCTCTGACTACCTACTTACACTTTCAGTGCTTAGGGACAAAACTCCTACCCCACCTTCAAGCTCTCTCTCACTATCTCTACCATCCTTTACTTGCTGTTTCTTCCTCCATGATGGGAAAACACTGATCTGATAGAGGAGTACTCAGAAAGTGCAATATTCCACTGTGCCCTTTAATTTCTCCTGTAAACCAAAATATAAAGGATTGAAGGAAGGAAAGAAGGGAAGAAGGGAAAAGAACCATTACTTTCTACCACTAAAATCTGACCAATATCTGTGATGGAAAAAAGAGAAATTTGTCTATTTTGAAATTATTTTAATTTACAAATAGAAAACATCTTGGAAGAAAAAAAATGAAAGAAAAACACAAAACATACAGGCAAATTTTTTTTACTCCATGAGCGTCTCAAATCCACACTTGTTCACCAAGCCCCAAGATGAAAAACACTTTTCTAAAAAGGTATTCAGCCACCACTGTAAAAGAAAAAAACATGGTCAATTGTGAGTGTACATAAGATTTTAATAATAACAAAAATTTGAAATGCCATATGCTGTAATTTTACGGAACCAAAACCAGTTATTTGAGAACCACGCCTACATTACTCCAAAACAGCACAAAAGGGAAGAAACTGAACTTTAAAATCTTGGAACTGAAAAGGTCTTTACAGAGGACGTGGCTGCTGGAACAGGCTTAATCTGTTAAACCTCAGAATCCTCATTTGGAAAACATGCTTAACAGTCTAGCATAACATCTTTCTCAGCAAGACGAAAAATACGAACTACGTAACAGGGTGGTCAGTTGAGAACTTTTTCAATTCGATGTACAATCGGCCATTTGAAAACCAAGACTGCAGAGCAGCACGCTGGTTCTCAACCACTATATCTTCCCATAATCACTCAAAAACCTGGGTTCACAATGAAAATAAAAATCACCTTCTCTACAGAAGACCTTCCAAGTTTGAAAAGCATAAACATTAAAATTGTATACTGAGATATACATTTTAAAACTGTGATGTTAAAGAAAGAAAATAATTCCAGTACTAGATGAAAGTTACACTCCTAAAAGAAACACTCCTGCATCTATACTTTAACGTGAAGTGGTTTAAGTGCTTACATCATTAAACTGTATTGCTGCAACTAAAATACCCACAACTATAAAACTCCTTTAAATTATAACCCTGTGGATATTCTGACTGCTGTAATTGTATAGAAGAGGAAAAAATTTCATCATTAAGAAAAAAAAATGTGATAATTCAGCCTAGTGAAAGAGAAGCTTGTGTTTATACTTTACTTGCTACCGTCTCAAAATGATTTAAACAGTGATTTATGCTCTTTCAAGCAGGAAAAAAAGATTTCTTTTAGTTTTACAGCTGTCATGGCGTATCACGAAAAGAGTTAAGTTTTCTGATAGCTTTTCTCACAAAATGTTTTATTTAGCCTTCATTTTAATGTAAAAACTATCTAGAGATATATTTTTTTAACTCTTTAAACACTGAAAACAATTGTGTTACTAGAAGAAAAGTTCTCTAAGCAACTAGCTTCCAAAAGGTCATAGTTCAACAATCTCTGACTAGCAAGGCTGGCAAAAGATATATCGTGCCTGCTGCAGAAATGAGAATTAAGAGAAAGTAAATTTTTAACACTTGTTTCAAAGACCTGTTGGGAACAACTGGACTAATGAATCTTAATCCCAAAAGGGTGCGCTAAGAGTTCACTGTCCTAAAAGGTACTTTAGGCCACAACTCAGATAATGAAACAAAAGATGTTTGAACACAAAACTAGGATAAATAACAATGTTGAACAGATTAAAAATGCAGAAGTCTTCCATAAGGGAATCTAGCAAAAAGGAATTTAACAAGGGTAATGTTCCATTCTTAGGCTAAAAACAAACCACACCAACTATGTAAACCCAGGATAAAGGAAATTTATTGTAGCCGTTATCTGTGAGAAACTGAAGATTGTAGCCTTTAGCAAGAAAACATCCACAGTAGGCAGTGGACTCTAAACACCGGATTTTAAGAGGGCTTAATGAAATGCAAACTGGAGCCTGAAGTGAGGCGCCTGACTCAGGATGAGTAGTGGTCTCAAACTGAGCCGGAATGAGAGATGGCCTATACAATGGTTAAGCACACAGGCTCCCAAGCCTGGGTTTCACATGCTGCTTTACCACTTATAGGCAGGCGACGTACTTACTTACTCTCCATGCCTCAGTTTCTTCATCTATAAAGTGGAAATAATAATACTGCTACCTCACACAATTGTCATGAGGGTTAAAAGAGTCAGCTCACATTAAGCTGTGTGTCCTCGGCACACAGCAAGTGCTCAATGTTAGCAATTATTATTACCATCATGATCCTTAGAAAAAGGTTAAGAACCTGACGTTGGACGTTGTTCACTTAATTCAACACTTCACTCAAGTGTTTTCAATGTGTACAAGAATGCACTGGACTAGGTTCTGTAGTGTATATACACAAACTACAGAATATACATATATATAGTGACGTATTAATATTACCTTATCAATTAACTGACATTCCTAACAATTTAAAGCAATAACTCTGTCAGTTACACCTGCCTGACAGCGGACCAGGGAGCAGGAAGCAGAAGCACTGAGCTTATGTCACAGGCTCCACCCTCCCTCCTCTGTTTACTGGTTAGGTAGGGGCTGTAGCCCAGAGACACTGAGCTCAGGTTTCCCAATTCTACTTCAGGATTCGCTCCGTGATTCCACTATTCCAGAAACGGCATTCCTCACTAGGAATATAATAGAGATTTCTGAACTGATGGAGGAGGTTTGAGAGACTTGGTCCTTTCCAGGTCTAACTTTCTGTGATCCTAAAATACCCCTGTGTGGCATGTCTTCCTAATAGCTAAGAAAACCTACTTAAGAAAGCCACCTGACAATACTCATCCAGTCTCGTCATTTAAAAGACAACTTCCACCATCATCCATAATAAAATATCTAGTACTTAAAGAGACTTATAGTTTACAAACCATCCCCACCCCATAAAATAAGCCTAAAAGGCTTCTCTCATGATTATTTCTCTGGCAGGTAGGGCTCAGAGATTAAGCGAATACAAAATCATAGAGCAAATAAGTACTGCAACTCATACTAACTCTTTACAGTGAACAAAATGGCCTAAAACTGACTGCTCTAATTGCACACTGCCATAAGGTGTTCCCAACAACTTGTAATGAATCTTGCAATGAATCTAAAAAGCAAAAGCATTTAGAATAGAATAAAGTAATCCCAGTGTTCCTCTGTCTCTTCTCCTCCTCTCTAATATACCTAAAGGTGTATTAGTATCAATGGCTCATTACAGTAACCACAACTTCCGTTTAGGTTCTTACCCAAATTGTTTTTTAGGGTTTTACATGACCTAAGTCATTAATCTTTCCATAGCCCTAGTTAAGAACTATTATCCTTACTGAATAAACTGGGCATAGAGGAGCTAATAAGCAAGTTGTCCAAGGTCATGACAACTATTAAGTAACAAGAAAGAGAATCTAAACCTAAGCAACCTGGTCCAGAGTTTGAACTCTATCACTATAGTGATTTTCAGATGGGGAGCATTTTCTCTGCACCTTAAAAATCTTGTTGACAAGTTAATATATTGCACAAAGAGGACCTGGGTTTGAATATTGGTCCTGTCACTGAATACTTGTTTTGTCTCATACTGAGTGCCTTTAACTCATTTCCTTGATCCTTTAAAATTTTACTTATTAAAAAATTAGTGCCTATCTCACAGAGTAGCTATAAAAATTATGTAAGATTTAAAGTCACTTTGAATTATCTGGTACTCAGTAAACAGCAGTAGACTGTAAGAACATTAAAAAGTCAAGAAACATATGTGTGTTAACGAAATAGCAGGCTGTTAACTCAAATGGTTTGCATTTTCATTCTATCCTAGATATTGTCTATTTCATAAAGTTTACTTACACAATGATGTTATTAATAGGAATATGGATCAATTTCACAAAAAAGCCAATGAATCCCATTATGGCAAATCCTATTGCAGTTGCCATGGCAATCTTCTGGAATTCTGGATTTAAAAATACAAAATTTACATTATTTTTTGCATTGTCACTGCAACTATAGGTGGAAAAAAATTAGCACCGACATAAACTTACTGGTGTACATTTCTCCTGATAATAAGTATATAATTTTAAATAAAATAAAACACGACAGTATCAATAGTAAATAAGGTATTTGACAGATCTTTTAACTTTCATATTTTATTGATATTTAATGATATATAAAAATAAAGTGCATGTTCAGGCTAGTGATTCCATCAACCAGCAGTGACATATTTATCTTCCTAGCAAATGACCAGAGTACCAAAAAGAAATGAAACACGGACAGAATACACAGTATCTGTCTTAAAAATTTTGTAACATTGCTAAAAGTATTAATTATAAAAGCACAGAACATCACTTTTTATAAATAATAGGTCAACTGTCTTTGATATTATAATGAAGCCAAAAATAAGGCTTGAAAAACCGAACTGGGTTGCGCACAATTTTACGTAAAGGCTCCAGACCCTGGTGATATTTCCATTTAAGGGTATCTCCTCAGGGAAGCTCTCCCTGACCTCCTGACCTGGTTAGTCCTCCTATTACATGCTGTCAAACATTCCTCTATTTACCTTCCGTAATACTTACCATAGCAGTAATTAAAAATTGTAATTGTCATTATTTGCTTATGACTATCTTCCCTCAAAGAATCTAAGGTCCATAAAAGTAAGGACTGCTCCTTATTGTATATTTTTATATATTATGCTATATATGTAATATAATACATCATATTATAGTCTCTATTATATTCCCAGCTCCTAACTCAGGCAGCAGTCAATAAATGAATAGAAGCAGACAAACTGTGGTTCACCTCTTAACACATGAATTGTGATAAGTAAGAAATTAAACTTTCTAGGTTGGCACCAACTATGCTGTTGATTTCACGTTAAGGCTTTTTTTGCTTGGGGGAGGCTTGGGGAGGGAGTGGCACCGCAGGAAGAGCTCCAAAAGATTTTCCAGAGTAGAAATGTGAAAGATACTAAAAACTCTAAAGTCATTAAATATGACTAAGGCAAAAGCAACATGGAAAATAAGGCTGTAACAAATAACCTTATATGATTTGAAAATACATATAAGAGAAAAATTTATAAGGTATGCAAAAAGTATACAAAGTTTAGGAAAAAATGACAATGTTAAAAAGCAATAAAGCGAAATAAATCAATAAAAATGTTGATGAAAGAATTGCAACAATTATTAAACCGGAAGACATTAATCAAATAAAGGGCTTAGAGAATGCAAAGATTTAATTTTATTACCTTTTCGATCCGGTTTGGTGCATCTTTTAACCAGCCGAATTGAGTCCTTCACAAACTGCCGACTTGGCTCAACGAACTGCATTACCTGATCCATGATGCCTGTTTGAAAAACAAAAAGGAAAAAAAGATACTCACTGATGTTATTTATTATAGAGCAAGGACTTGTTGAGTTATATCAAAGTGTAAATGAGACCAGCCTGATATGGGTGGGTCAGTATCATCTCACCAAAAAAAAAAAAAAAAAAAACCACAGACTCCAAGAGTAAATTGACATTATTTTTTGCAATCTCCAGCCAATCATCAAAACAAAGGCAGTAAGAACAGGGCAGGTTTTGCCCGTGTTCTCATCACTGACAAAGAACGCAAGCTCTTAGTATAAAAGGGCTCTCACTGCAAAAAGGCTAATGAGCACTTGACAACAGATCCGCCCCTCAACCACCCTGCAGTCCTCCCGCTGTTCCTGCTGGGGAATCAACAGGGTTGGGACCCAACAAATATTTGCTGTATTTTATTTTAAACTCTCCAGACCCCAGCGTCTCGTGCAGTGAATGCCAACTGTGACGCTTCAAGGGCCTACAGTAGAGGTAAACGTGGACTTCCATCTGACTGTTCCAAACCATGGCCCCACAACGTTTTAAGAAAAGAGTTTCTCTACATGGGGCAGATCATCTGTACAATTTTCAAAACCACAAAAACTGGCTAAACCAAGACCCAGACTCTCCGAGGCTGTCCGCTGAAGTCTGAATCTTTAGGTCTGGACACACCTTTTAAGGAAAAGGGCTGTATGTATGTTACCGATGGGCTCTCTTGTGGAACCCATCACACAGTAGAAATGTCATCCAACCTTGGCTCTGACAGTCACTGGTACAACAGCCAATGAAGCCGATTCGCTGCTTGGACTTTACTGGATTTCAGGTGCTTACAACCGGGGCCACGCACCCAGATACTCGGTAAGCTTTTGTTGAGTTAATGCCACCCGCAAGAAGTGGTGGTTCAAATCCCTTTCTATGAAATGCAGCCTCTCTAAGCCCCGGGTTTCTCGCCCAAGAACACTGAAAGGACGTCCGCAATTCTATAAACATCCCGGGCCAGGTGTGCTGGGCCCCTGCAACACACAGGAAGTAACGCCTGTTTCCTTAGTCTTGCACTTAACTCTGTTCTGCAAATCCACTGAGCCTAAACTTTACAGATGTCGTGATAAACGCGAAGGGTCCTTTCAGGAAAAAAAAAAAAAACAAACACAAAAAAACCCGCGCAACACCCAAAGCACTGCGCTGAATGTCAGGGGAGGGAATCCAATAACCCACTATGGCCTCCTGATTCAGACTCTAGACCAACCTTTTCACCCTCACAGCACAGGGAGGAGCTCCCCGAGACACGCTCCACACACACGGCCCCAAAGCCAACCCCGAAGGGACCCTCCGTGACCACAGCACCGAGACGGAGGAAGCGTTCCCAGAAAGGCGGCCGAGGCCGCGCAGCCGCAAAGCCGGCCCCGAAGGACCGAGGCCCTGGAAGCCCTTCTCCCTCGGGCACGCGGGCCGCGGCCCCGGGTCCGCTTCCCCCGACGCCGTGCGGGCAGGCGGCGGACGGCCGGAGGGCTCGCCTACGTCCGCCGCCTCCGCGAGTGACCAAACCGTAGCCTGGAGCCCCCGCCAGACGCAGCCTCACCTACCCGCCGTCCGCTCGCGAAGGCCAAGACACGTAGCACAACGGCCGACGCACAGGCGCCGACCGGAACCGGAAACCGAGCTCGCCTACTGCCCGCCCACCCCTCCGTTCATTGGTCCTTCGGGAAGACGTCAGCGCGCAGGCGCAGTCCGACGTGCGTCTCGGCCCCGCTTCTGGAATGGGCTCGCGGAGTGCGCGTCTACGGCGCCGGCCATGGCTTGGGCAGCTCCGTGGAGAGCGTGGGGCGTGGGGCGTGGGGCGTGGCTGCGATGCGTGGGCGGGGCTGCGATGCGTGGGCCCCTCCGCGGCGTGGGCGGGGCTTGCTCTCCGCCGCGCTCCTTACCCGGGCTCCGTAGCTGGGTCAACTCTGCTGGACGGGTCCGGACGACAGGCTCTGATAGGCTTCGCCTTGGGCGGTGACCTCTTTACTGCCCGTCCCTTTGTACGTATTTAATTGTAGTCAACAATGAACCTTATAAGCAACATAGTGTTTTGTGACCGACCTCCCTCGAAACGGTCTCCCACTCGCAAAACTTGGCCTTCCTCTGTGTCCATCTTTGGAATTCCCCAGGAATTGAGGCCATGATCTGGGTTTGACGTGGGGACATGGTACAGTGTATACGTATTATCCGACTATGGATTTTGCTGAGACTATTATGAACCCCGGCATTTGGTGCTAAATGGTGAGCTTCTCAAGCTGCGATGTTATGTTTTTGGAATGAATCAGTCTGTCCTCGATTATTTATCGAGCACCTACGGTGTATAACGCTTTACTAGGTGCTATGAATGAGCCAGATATGTCATACCCTCTTATTACGGTCTAGTAAGGGAATTTACAGGGTAGGGAAGGGAACAGACAAGAAAACAAAATAATTATACGTTAATAAAAATACTATATGGCAAATAAAAAGCGTGTTGTGAAGAGAGAAAAAAATAAAGGCCGGTGGGATAAAGACAGCATTCCTTTGGATGATCACTGTAGGACTCTTAAGGCCATGTCACCTGAGCTAAAGGCCTAGGGGTGAAGAATTATTTAAACACCCCAATCTGTGCAGAATTTTAAAATTCTTAAAACTAAGGCCAAGTACCCATGTGAACTTTACAATATGTACGGACCACCTGCAGTACAGTGTATGAAAACTGTTAAAAACATAAATTCCTGACCTCTAACCCACTGAGTCAGAATATTTGGACATTTAGGGATTAGAAACCTACATTTTTTAAAAACTTACCAGGAGCTTTTAGGTACTGAAGATCACAGCCCTGAGGGTTCTAACCTCTCTCTGAACTCTGCTCTATCAGCTGCTCCTGAGTTACATTTATTCCTCTGGTACCTTTGTCATGCTCCATTGTTAGGCAGAGAGAAGAAGTATGTTTTACAGACCTCTGGGCTTTGGAAAAGTTTTTACTCTGCTTCATTCCCAACACATCCTGTAGTCAAATATTCTGTGCAATTACTATTAACAGGCTCCAGTATTTTGCCTTGACATGGGATAAAAACCCATAATCATACCATCACATATTTGGAAAACCTAGGTTCTTACCTAGAAAACAAGTGATGCCCATCACCCTGACAATATATATACTACAGCAGACCACTGAGCTTTGTGGACACCACATTGAACCATCATGCCTTGATATTTAGGTAAGACTATATTTGTATATCCACACTTGAGTAATTATAGAGTTTCTCCTTGAATTCTGAACTTACGGACATAGATATGGAAATGCCAAATGTCATACAAGCACAGTACAGCCTTTTACCATGGAAGGGGTGCATGGAACTATACTATTGCAACATTCTTATATTTCTCATGAAGTGGTGTAGTATTAAGACTATGTTAAGAATGCAACCACTAAAGAAAAAATTAAAAACTGCAAAGCCATATAGCTAAAAAAACAATCACGTATTAGAATGGCATTCAGAGAAATACGCAATTAACCCAAAACCCGAAAGGAGGAAGGGAGAAAAAAAACAAAAAAACACAAAAAACCAAACAAATAAAACAGAAGAACTAAATATAACCACATCTGTAATTTCATTACATCCAAATGTAATTTTTATGTTTAAAAATTCCCCTTAAAAAGCAGATGTCAAAGTGATTGGAAAAAAACCAAAGATTTAGGTATATGCTGATTGTATAAATACACTTTAAATATAAAGACATATAGGTTGCAAGTAAATAGATGGAAATGCAAACAATAAGAAGACGTCAGAATTTGGTACCGGGGTTTGTTGATATCAGATAATATTAGATAGTGTAGACTTTAACATAGGAATTACTGGAGATAAAAAGGGAGCATTTTCATAACGATAAAAGGTATATCAATCATAATACCTTCATCAGGAAGGTATATCAATCATAAATTTGTGTGCACCTAGTAACTGAGGTTCAAAATACAGGAAACAAAAATTAACAAAAAGACACCTGTACAAACAAGTAGGGGATTTTAACAGTCTTTGTTCTGCAACTTACAGCATTAGCCAAAAAAGAAAATCAACAAAGAAATAGAAGATCTGAACAACATTGTCAACTACCCTGACCTGATTAGTCTACAAGTGGAACACTACCCCCCAAAACTGCAAATACACATCGTTTTCAAGTGCACGTGGTAACTTTACTAAGATTGAACATATACTGGGTCATAAAACAAGTCTTATATAAAAAAAGGTTCAAATCATACATTGTTTTTTCTGACCATTGTGGAATTAAATTAGAAATCTATAACAACCAGATACCTAGAAAAATCTGGAAATGAAATAACATGCTTCTAAATAAATAATCCAAAGGGTTAAAGAAGAAATCAAGAGGGAAATTGGAAAATTATTTGAACCGAATGATAATGAGAATGTAGTATATCAAACTGCAGTATATCACTACACACCCTGAGAATGCTTAAAAAGGTTGACAACATCAAATCTGAGTATAAATATTAGATCAATCAGAACTGTTATCATTGTCAACAGGAGTGTAAAATGGGACCCAGCAGTTTTATAAAACTAGGTGTACACCACTCTGTAATCCCTCAATTTCAATTTTAGGTATTTACTGAAGAGATATGAAAATATATTGACCAAAAGACTTGTACAAAAATATAGCCAAAAAATTAAAGTGAGTCGGGTCCGTCAACAAAGAATGGATGAACAAAAAGATGTATTTCCACAATGAAATACTATTCCACAATTAAGGGAAAAATATATATATATATATTTATGTAACACCATTGCTTAATATCAAAAACATTGTGGTGAGTGAAAGAAGTCTATGCAAAAGACCGCATACTGTATATATTTGTAAGAAGTTCTAGACAAGGCAAAATTAATGTATGTTGAAAACAGTGTTTGGGCATAGGGATTAAGGAGGATGAGGGAACTCGGGTGAAAATAATGTAACTTGACAAGGATTAGGGTTACACAGGAGTCTTAGTTCAGACTGCTGTAATAAGATACCATCAACTGGATGGCTTAAAGAGTGAACACTTATTTCTCACAGTTCTGGAAGATAGAACTTCCAGATCAGGGTGCTCAGCATGGTTGGGTTCTTAGTAGAGAGTGTGGTCCCAGTCTACAGACGGCTGTCTTCCTGGCATCTGCACATGGATGCTAATCCCACCACGGGGGCTCCACCCTCATCACCTGATTACTTCCCAAAGTCCCCACCTCCAAGCACCGTCACATTAGCACTTCAGCAAATGAATGTGGGGCGTACAGACATTCAGTCATGGCAGCAGGTGTGTGCATTTCTCACACCTCATCACATGGTACTCTTAAGGTCTGTATTCTACTTCATGTAAAGTTTACCTCAAAAAATAAAACACCGTACACAAACACTGAACTCTCGCTCTAGTTAAATGATATAACCGCTGACAGGAGTGAAGTGTACAGGTACAGGTATACAGTCATTGAAAGATTCTTAGGTGTAGTTGTATGGGTATTCACTGAACAATTCAACTTTTCCATATGTTTGAATTTTTTCATAATGTGGAAAAGATCTATACCCACATCACTAAATCAAGTTTTTAAAATTTTGTTTTGACATAAATAATGTTGAATATAAGTTGAAAGTATACATAGTAGAAATTTTAAATTGCCCCTCAATTTAAAAATATCAGTGAAATATTGATAGTGTTATTTGAGATAAGCTGAATTAATGCTCCGTTTAGATTCCTAAATCTCTGCTTGAAGTAAGAAAGTTTAAAAACCCTGGTATAGATATAGGATTTTTTTAAAAAACACCAAGCTTAAATAATACACCCTCCAAGTAGTTTAAGTAGTATTTTACCCAGAGTTCTAGTCTTTTGTTCCTTAAAGTAGAAAAATATAATATTTAATTGAAAATGGGATATATGATTTTTTTTACATTTATTTTACTAACAAGCAAGATCTCTGTGCTTCTCTGAAAGAGAGTTAAAAATTGTACCTCTATATCTTCTTTTTATAGGTTTTCAAAATGGGTACAGGTGTACCTCGGAGATATTGTGGGTTCAATTCCAGACGAGTGCTATAAAGCAAATATCACAATAAAGCAAGTCACATGAATTTTTTGGTTTCCCAGTGCATATAAAAGTTACGTTCATACAATATAGTATAGTCTGTTGTGTGCAGTAACATTATGCCTAAAAAATGTACATTACTTAAAAAATATTTTATTGCTAAAAAGCGCTAACCATCATCTGAGCTTTCAGTGAGTGGTCATCTCTGTGCTGGTGGAGGGTCTTGCCTGGATTTTGGCGGCTGCTGACTGATCAGGGTGGTGGATGCTGAAGGCTGGGGTGGCCGTGGCCATTTCTCCGTAAAGACAGCAATTAAGTTTGGCCCATCAATTGACTCTTCCTTTCACTTGAACACTTAGAGGCTGTTAATTAGCCCAATTTCAATATTGTTGTGTCTCAGGGAATAGAGAGGCCTGAGGAGAAGGAGAGAGATGGGGCAACAGCTGGTCAGTGGAGCCATCAGGACACACACAACATTTACAAAGTTCTCTGTCTTACATGAGTGTGGTTTGTGGTGCCCCAAAACAATTACAATAGTAACATCAAAGATCACTGGTCACAGATCCTCATAACAAATATAAAAATAATGAAAATGTTTGAAATATCATGAGAATTACCAAACTGTGTTACAGAGACAGGAAGTGAGCAAATGCTATTGGAAGAATGGTGCCAGTAGACTTGCCCAACGCATGGTCGCCACAAATCTTCAATTTGTAGAAGTGCGGTATCTGCGAAGCACAGTGAAGTGAAGTGCAATAAAATGAGGTATGCCTGCTTTAAAACATGTAATTCTCTAATAATTATATTCTCGTTGCAGTAATTGAGCTAGTTCTATATTGGGTTACAAAATAGTAAATATCATACCACAAAATAGTAAATATGTACCACATTAGGTTACATTATAGTAAATTTCACAACATCTATGTATATATGTCTAAGGGAAAGCCTTTAAAGATATAGATTTGATATAGATTTGATGATGTTTGCTACTCTAGGTTTGATAATGTTTAAATTTTTTTCCATTGACAATTTTTACTAGTTTAAATTTTTAAAAAATTTTTAAGTCCTGTTTTTTTAAGGTAATAAGATATTTGATAAAACAAGAGATAGTAAAACTCCACAGATGACTTAGTTTTCTAAAATAATTGCAAGAGAAAAAGAATCTATGAGTCAAATATATCTAAAAAGCATATTAACTTATGACAGCTTATATTTATCTTGATTCAATAAACAAGCTATTTTATACATACACTAATTATAATATTAAAAATTATTGTTAACAATTCAGGAGTGATACTGTTATTGTCCTAAGCTTTAAGGTATGTGAAATAAGACTTGCTAATTGGGGAGTGGAGAGGATAGTCCACCAATTTAGTTGTTTCATAAAGTAGATTCTGCATAATAATTAAGTGTGGTTGTACAGTTTTTGGTTGATGTAGCATTTTAATCCCTCATGTAGAGGCAGACAGGAAAGGTTAAGACAGTGATTGCTACCTAACCCCCTAAGTTATGTGGTACTGCTTCAGAGGGTAGAACCTGTGTAAACATGATGTCAAAATCTAACACTAGTATGTATTTAGAGCAAATTCCATCCATATTTGGACATATAGCTGTTCTCTTAATTTTTTTGGTTGTTCAGTGCATCTTTTTTAAGCATTTGTGATTATATTTTTGAAATAACATTTTTAGCAAAAATAATACATGCTAATTATTTTAAAAATTCAGACAATACAGACAAGTACAAAGAAAATGTTAAAAATCAACCACTATCCTTTATCCAGTAAAATGCTTCATTAACAGATGAACCCCACTCCAGTTCTCTCTCTGCAAACATACAGGTAGAAAGATATCTAGGTAAATAACTAGAAAAGGTATACAAGTATATAATAAAAATACGATCATATTAAAATTATATTTAAAATATTAAGTTTACTTTATCTGAGTTTAACAGAAGGAAAATGAACTGAAATGAAAATGAAATAATTTCCAAATTTCTGAATGTAAGATGATAAACATTTTTTACTACATGCCATATTGCTCCTTAATTATAACTCTTAGATTAAGAGAAAATATTAGGTTGGAGTTATTATAAGATATATATTCTTGAAATGTTTTAATTTTAGTAAAATTGGTGCCGTGCTATGATGAGAAATTTAACACACTTCCTCCCTCCTTATTCCTCTCCCCTCCAGTTTCTGTTAGTGTATTGGAATAGTCCCTACATAAGGAATTAATCTCTTGATGAAACCCACTTTAACTCTTTTAAAACAATAAAGTAAAAATTATAAGAAAAGTAAAAATTGTAAGACCCTCACACTCCTATTAACCATCATACTAGATGTCCTTACTCATGGCATAGAAAAGGGGAGGGGGGGAAGGCATATAGATGGAGAATTAAAAAAACTTGTCTTTTTTCTAGTCTACTTAGAAAATCCCTAAAAATCAACCAAAAACTCTCCTGGAACTAATAAACAATTACAGCTAGATTACAGGATTACAGGATACCAAGTTAATATACAAAAGTCAATTGCTTTCAAATTGGAATTTGAAATAAAAAATACATCATTTTTATTAGCACCAAAAAAAAAAAGAGAGAGAGAGAGAGATAGGCAGGAAGGAGGCAGGCAGACATAGGTATAAATTTAACAAAATATGTGTAAGATCTGTACTAAGAAAACTACAAAATTGATGAAAGAAATACAAATGTAAATAAATGGAGAGCTATTCCATGTTCACAGATTGGAAGACTCAATATTTTAAAGATGTCAGTATTTCCCAACTTGGTATTCAACACAATTCCTATCAAAATCCCAGCAAATTATTTTGGATATCAACAAACTGGTTCTAAAGTTTATAGAAAGACAAAAAAGTAGCCAACACAATATTGAAGAAGAATAAAGTTGGAGAACTGTCACTACTAGGCTTCAAGACTTACTGTAATCTGTAGTAATCACGACAATATGGTGTTGGTGAAAGAAGAGATAAATAGATCAATTGAACAGTAGAAAATCCAGAAATAGACCCACACAAATGAGACAACTGATCTTTGACAAATGAGCAAAGGCAATTCAAAAGAGCATAGATAATCTTTTCAGCAAAAGGTACTGGAATAACTGGACATCCAGTCACAGAACTTAGACCTTTTGCAAAAATTAACTCAAAATGGATCATAGACCTAAATGTAAAATGCAAAACTCTAAAATGTCTAGAAGATAACATAAGAGAAACAGAGGTGACCTTAGCTTTGGTGATGTATTTAGATACAACACCAAAGGCATGATCCGTGAAAGAAAAAAATAAGTGTGACTTCATCAAGATCAAAAACTTCTGCTCTACATAAAGACACTGTTGAGAGATTGAAAAGACAAGTCCCTGACTGGGAGAAAATATGTGCAAAACACATGTCTGATAAAAGACTTGTATTCAGAATATACGAAGAACTCTTGAAAGTCAGCAACTAAAAAAATTCTAAAAGAGGCAAAAGATCTGCACAAGATACCTCACCAAAAAAGATATACAGATGGCAAATATGAAAAAGTGCTCAATATCAGGTCATCAGGGAATTGCAAATTAAAACAATGAGATGTGCCTAATAGAATCGCTAAAATCCAAAATACTGACGACAGCAAGTGCTAATGAGGATGTGGAGCCACAGGAGCTCTCATTCCTTGCTGGTCAGTATGCAAAGTGGTGCAATCACTTTGGAAGACACTTTGGCAGTTTTTACAAAGCTAAACATAATCTGACTATACTATCCAGCAGTCACGCTCCCTGGTGTTTAACCCAAATGAGTTGAAAACATACACAGGGATTTTTATAACAGCTTTATTTATCATTGTGAGATGTGGAGGCAGCCAAGATGCCTTTCAGTAGATGAATGGATAAACAATCCGTGATACGTCCATAGAATAGAATGTTATCCAGTGATTAAAAAAAAAAAAAGAGCTATCAAGCCGTGAAAAGACGTGAAGGAACCTTAAATGCGTATTTCTCAGTGAAAGAAGACAATCTGAAAAGGCTACACACTGTATGCTTCCAGCTATGACATTCTGGAAAAGGCAAGACTGTAAAGACGAAAAAGTTAGTGGTTACCTGGGGTATGGGGACAGGGAAGAAGGAATGTGTAGGTGTAGCATGGGATTTTTGAGTGCCTGGAAACTATTGTGTATGAACCACAATGGTGGCTACATGATGGTATGCATTCGTCAAGACTCACTGAACTGTACAACGCAAAGAGTGATACCTAGTGTAAATTATGGACTTTGGTTAATAATGTATTCATCAGTAGTAACAGATGTACACTAGTACAAGTTGTGAATAATAGGGGAAACTGTGCGGAGGGAGTGGGAGGAGGAGGGTGTAGTCGTTTTCTATACTTTATGTTCAATTTTTTCTGTAAACCTTAAACAATAAAGTGAGTGAAAATAAAAAATAAGACTCTAGGAAATGGGAAGAAACTAGTCATTCTGTTTTCTTTATGCTTTATCAAAACCACTGTTAAACAACACTGAGTGTCCTGTGCTCTTTCCCTCTACTACTAGTCAGTCCTTTTTCCCCCCAAGATGATAAGAAGTCCAGCACCTCTCCCAAGACAAAGTGGATGAGATGACTTTGATCCCAAACCTAGCTATAACCAGCTGACTTATTTCAAGAAGGCAAGGGGTTCTGACCTTTTCATTGCATTCCCTGGGGCTTAAATAATGGAGCATGATGGCATTCAATTGCACTTTCTTTACATCGAGCCATGGAGAGTGTTAGGGGCTGAATTGTGTCTCCCCAAAACTTACATGTAGAAGTCCTAAGCCCCAGGACCTCAGAATGTGAGTGTATTTGGGGATGGGGCCTTTAAAGAGGTAATTAAGTTAAAATGAGGTAATTATTGTGGGCCCTATTCCAGTGCGCCTGATGTTCTTATAAGAAAAGGAAGTTTGGACACAGGTGCAGAAGGAAGGTGGTATGAAGATACAGTGAGAAGACAGCCATCTGAAGTTAAAGAGAGCAGTCTCACAAGAACCCTGCCCTGCTGACATCTTGATCTCAGAATTCTGGCCTCCAGAATTGTGAGAAAATAAATTTCTGTTTAAGCCATCCAGTCTGTGGTGCTTTGTTATGGCAACCCTAGCAAATTGGGGCAAGTTTTTATTGCCTTTTTTTCTTCCTGTTTTCTAAAAGAAATAAAAGTTCAAGCAAGTATAATTTTTGGACACAGTAACATCACAAGAATATAAAAATCATGAAATGTTGTTTTCCATTGTTGCACTGTAGAATTAACCTTTTAGGAAGATGTTTATAGAGCTTTGTGAAAATTTATATTGAGAAAGGGATTGCAGATTTTAAACTATGTTTTTAAAATTATTTCTTGATCAGTTAAATTTCCTTGTCAAGTAGTTTTATTTTTTTTAAAGGTTCCTATAGACAGTACATTTCCTGAGTTCACACATGTTTGAATATATCTGTCTTTGTATTTTAGTGACATGGGTGGGTATAAAATTGTCACTTCATTAGTTTTAAAAATTTGGCTGAAATTAATTACTCCATTATATCCTAGCACTAAGTGTTACTAGGGAGAAATTTGACATTAGCTTGAAATATTCCCATCTTACTTTGTCCCCTCTATGCGATTAAAGAATTATTTCTCTATTCCTGAAATTCAATGGCAAACAAGATCTGTCTCAATAAAAACTGATATTCTGTGTAATTTTTTTACATAGACTATTTGATTCTTACTTCAGGGAAATTTTGTAGTAAGTTTTCTGCTTGATCTGCTGGGATATCTGTTTAAGGAAATGACCTTTTGTTAGCTTTTCTTTTTGCTTTATATATTATATTTTCTTAATTGTTTTACCTTGCTTGTTCCTCTGTTCACTGTGATTAGCTCAAGCCTTTTTGTACTTTATTATTTCAGTTTTTAACTCTCTATTCTGTTTCTTGTTGTTTCTAATTCATTCCCTGATATTATTTTGGTTCTCAATTTTTTTCTTCAGTAGCACAGTTTTGTCTTTTTTATTCTGTTTTTAAAATTTTACTGACGAAAAATCATTTTCTGGAGTTCATGTCCTTATTAAGGTTCTTTTGTCACAAAAAGTTGTAGAGAGTTTCCTTCTGTTTCTTTGAGATTTCTACTCTTTGTCTTATGCTATCTTCATATCTCCTTGTATTTACCTTTCAGTTGTATGCTTGTATAATTTAAAATTAAACAATCCTTTAAAAATATTTATTATAAAAAATTTAAAGCCACAAAAATACAGGGAATGGTATAATTATGTCCTTTCTTTTCATCTTGCATATGCAGAACATAGGCTACTCTGCTTGACTTGCCCTTTGTTCTCTATAGTGTGGCCGAGTTTTCCCCAGTGTCCTTCATACTCAGAGTCCTGATTGTTTCCTTAGAACTGCAGCTTGGAAGATGAGCATTGCTCGTGTTGCCTTCTCTGTAGCCCGAGGATGCAGGGAAATGGCATAGGCCTGGCTCCAGCTATGTTTCCTTTGCTTAAGGATATGGATTCTGTTTTCTCCTCTGACCCAGTGCCCTATCTTAATATTCGCTTGGCCCAAAGTGCACCCAGTTATCATGTGGGTGATCCCTTGCTCTCAGACTGTTCTTCCAACCCACACAGGTCTTACAGCTCTTCTGCCCCTGCTCAGTGTCTTGCTGTAGATGCTTTTACTCCTGAAGATTTTGTTACCGAGCCCAAGCTCATACTGCTCACCACATGACAGGCCAATAAATTGAGAGTTGAGTTGTTGGGATGAGAAATAATGACTTTATTCAGAAGGCCAGCAGACTGAGAAGATGGTGGGCTAGTGTCCAAAAGACCCATCTTGCCCAGGTTTGGGTGCTAGTTTCTTTTATGGAACAGAGAGGCGGGAGGTGAAGTAAAATAAAAAAAGATGATAAGTTGTTGCAAATATTTCCTGGTTCCCGCCAGACTCCAAGGGGGTGTGTCAATTTCTTCTTTCCTGCAGCCATTCACAGGTGGGCCTGGTCAGGATGCTTCCTGTGAGCTGAAAAAAAGGGATTTTAGCTTAATGTTCAGGCATAGGAGGTGGCGTTCCCAGAGATGGGCTGTTATGTATAACAAAGGTTAAAGTAAAAGAAATACGTCCAATATGGAGTCAGATTTGTTCTTCCCTATTACAATTTCTTTCTGAATTTTACCTGAGCTTCCTGTTCAACCCTCTGACTACTTTTCTCCAAAGTAAGAAATATTTGTGGAAATTCTCAATATTTCATTCCCTCTCTTTCTGGAGCTTAGGGTTAAGGCTAGGAAGCTATGCCAAGCCATGCCAGAATTTTTTTTTTCTTTTTTCACTACTTACTGAGGTTTATGGCATGAAGTTGTATGCTCTTCCTCATTTGGTTCTTGCTCTTGAAATATTCGCTGTGCTAATAATTATTGTTAGTTACGTTAGATGTTGGAGGAGATGAATTCTGAGCTCCTGCTTTACTTCACAATCATTGCTATTTTAATAAGAAGATTGGAGATTAAAATATCAGGCCCTGCTATCTTGTGATTTTTTTTAACCCAGAAGCTCTCTTTAACTGGAAATACAGAGATCTCTACACTATTACAAGAGGCTATTTGATATGCCTGTTTTTATCTTCTATTCACTTTCCTAGCACTGCTCTTAGCACCTACCCTCTACTAATTGATGCAATAGGGATCATTTAACCCTTAAGAAGATAACTGTTCTAGCCTATGATATTACACCAATTAACATGGGATAATACTAGGAATAACGGTGAGAAAACAAAACAGTAGTAAAACTCGCCAAGCCAGAAGGATTGTTAAAGGACAAAGAGTTCAACTGCCCATTTTTACAGATAGAAACAGGAGGAAGTGTGGAGGATTATAAATGCAGAGTCCTGGCCTTTGAGCCAAGCTTCCTAACTCTCAGGAAAGAATTATTTTTTCATTTTACCTCTTTCTCTACTACCCCATAGTGAATCCTCAGATTGTTACTTTCTAACTGTTTTAAGAAATGAGAAATTTAATACTTAGCCCTCAGGTTAGTTCAACCCAACCTAAGGATTAAGTACCAAGGAAGGACATAATTTATTCACTGCACAAGAGGACCATCTACCCACAACATCCAGCTCCCTCCATTATAGCTGGTGTTGACTCAGTGGATTATAATATCTCCTCCCTTTCTATTATTCATAATGTGTACCACCTAAGACTGATAGTGCTATTAAGGGCTCTGTCAAAGGGGTTGAATATACCAGATGAAGAAAGATTATTGGTTTGGTCAAGCATGTATAAGAACTTCAGCTTCCAGCCATGATGGAGAAACTGGAAAAAGACATGTCCTCCCAATGTTTAAAAAAAATGAGGAAACTGGACAAAATATATGAAATAACTGCTTTTGAACACTGAGTCTTAAAATCACTCCAGCCTTCTGCCTGAAGGGCACTGTCTAAAGCAAAGCTGCAGGGTTGAGGGGAGGATCCCTTGCAGTGGTCTTGAGTTCAGGAGATAATTATTAGGGATCAAGAAGTCTGAAATGCTGGAATTTCTGGGGCAGACTAGCATAGAGGAGGGAGCTAGATGGAGAAAGAGCTGTAGAAATCTTCAGGGTTCTCTGTGAGTCTGTTGATAAAAACTAAGCTATGCTAACATAAGGTAAAACTCCCCCAGGCTGGGCTAACAATGACCAGGTGCTCTCAGATGAATCATTCCCAGAGGACACAAGATCTAGGAAACATGCAAGTTCTGACCAGCCAAATGGGGAATCTTTGTCAACTATATGGAACATTTAGTAGAAACCTCAGGAGGGTGATACCTTAGTAATAGGACTAAATTAGCCATAGAGTAAACAGAGAGGAAGGGAGGGAAGGAAGAAGCAATCGAGGCCAAACAGGAGTTGACAGTGTTCCTGTCAACAATAACAGGGAGTTAACAATGAGTTACTTTAAAACAATTATTAAAAATATGGTCAAGGGACTTCCCTGGTGGCGCAGTGATTAAGAATTCCACCTGCCGGTGCAGGGGACTTGGGTTCCATCCCTGGTCCAGGAAGATCCCACATGCCACGAGCAACTAAACAAGTGCGCCACAACTACTGAGCCCTCGTGCCACAACTACTGAAGCCCACGAGCCGCGACTACTGAGCCCACGTGCTGCAACTACTGAAACCCGTGCACCTAGAGCCTATGCTCTGCAACAAGAGAAGCCACTGCAATGAGAAGGCAGCCCAATGCAATGAAGAGTAGCCCTCACTCGCTGCAACTAGAGAAAGCCCTCATGCAGCAACAAAGGCACAACGCAGCAAATATATATATATATATATACATATATGGTCAAGGATTCAAAGCAAAACATCATGAAAAGATCAATGGAAAGTAGTATAACAAGAACCAAACAGAACTTTAGAGCTGAAAAATACAGTATCTTAAATAATAAATTTACAGTATAAGGATAGCATCCAATGAAAACTTAAGAATATCAGTAAATATGAACACATAGCAACAGAAACTACCATAGTAGAAAAACAAAAAGAAAAAAAATTGAAAAGAACCAAATTTTAGTGACCTGTGGGCAGTAAATTTTAACAACTGGCTCCATGGGGGAAAAAAGACTTCATTTATAGCATAGGCCAATTTTTATGATGTAAATACTCACACTATTGCTGACTTCAAGGTACCAATGTGACATCACTGAACACAATATTTTCCAAATTTGATTAATTATAAACTAACACACACATCCAATAAGCTAAACAAAAACAAACAAAAAACCAAGCTGAGGAAACAGAAAACACAGCAAAGTATATCATTATCATAATCAAATTTTTGAAAATCGTGATTAAAAAGATCATCTTAAAAGTAGCCAAAGGAAGCAATACACATATATACACAGAAACAAAGACCAAGAGCAAGCATTTCGTCTAAAACTGATCACATCTTTAAACTACTGGTGCTGGTTGGGGGAGTGAACCTAGAATTCTAAACTCATTGGAAATGTTCTTCAGAACTGAAGGATTAAGATTTCTACCTTACAAAGCTAGAAAATGAGAGAATATGAACTCCAAAGTACAAGGAAGAAAAAATAAACATGAATTGAAATTAATAAGCCAAGGGTCAGCAAACCACAGCTCACAGGCAAAATCTGGCTCACCACTTGTTTTTGTAAATAAAGTTTTATTTGAACATAGTTGCACTCATTCATTTACTTGTTGCCTAGTGCTGCCTTAGAGATCATATGGCCTGAAAACCTAAAATATTTATTATTTGGCCACGAACAGAAAACATTTACCACCTTTTAAAGTAGACAATAGAGATAAATCAGTGAAACCAAAGGATTCTTTGGAAAATCAATAAAATTGGTAAATCTATACCTAAGCTGATAAAAAAAAGAAAAAAATACAAATTTCCAATACCAAGAATGAAAGAGGAGACGTCACTATCAATCCTACAGACATTAAAAGGATAAAAAGAGAATAGTACAAATAAATTAATGCTGTTAAATTTGGTAACTTAGAAGCAATGGACAAATTCTTTGTAATATAAAAATTGATAGAAAATCTGAATAGCCATGTATAAGTAAACTGAATTCATAATTTAAAATCTTTCTACAAGGAAAACTCCCGGCCCAAATGTCCTCACTGGTGGATTTTACCAAACATTTTTTTTAACTTTTTTAAAAAATTTATTTATTTTATTCATTTATTTTTGGCTGCATTGGGTCTTCATTGCTGCGCGCGGGCTTTCTCTAGTTGCGGTGAGTGGGGGCTACTCTTCGTTGCAGTGTGCAGGCTTCTCATTGTGGTGGCTTCTCTTGTTGCTGAGCACGGTCTCTAGGTGCACGGGCTTCAGCAGTTGTGGCTCATGGGCTCTAGAGCGCAGGCTGAGTAGTTCTGGCGCACAGACTTAGTTGCTCCACGGCATGTGGGATCTCCCCGAACCCCCCTGCATCGGCAGGCAGATTCTTAACCACTGCGCCACCAGGGAAGCCCTACCAAACATTTTAAGAAGAAAATAATAATAATAATATTCACAAACTCTTTCAGAAAATAAAGAAGAAGGAACCCTTTCCAACTCAATTTTTGAAGCTAACATCACTCTGATACCAAAACCAGACAAATACGTCAAAGAAAAAAACCTGCACACCAATATCTCTCAGGAACCTAGATGCAAAAATCATTAATAAACTATTAACAAACTGAATCTAACTATGTATAATAAGCATAATATATTATGACCAAGTGGAATTTTTCTTGGGAGTGCCAGGTTGACTTAACATATGAAAAATTAATGTAACTCAACCTTAACAGAATAAAGGAGGGGAAAATAAATTTTCCTGCTTCAGGAGAAGAAAAGGTGCATTTGACAAAATTTAGTCTGCAATTGTTACAAAAACTTGCACCAAAATAGGAATAAAAAGCAACTGATAAAAGACATTTTTCTACAAAATATGTACAGCTAACATCACAGTCAATGGAAAAGATTGAATCCATATTCCCTAAGACCAGGTTCCATCCCCATCACTTTCATTTGGCCTTGCACAAGAAGTCCTTACCAGGCTAGCCAGTACAAAAA
The DNA here is from genome assembly GCF_009873245.2 of Balaenoptera musculus. Classification (NCBI taxonomy): domain Eukaryota; kingdom Metazoa; phylum Chordata; class Mammalia; order Artiodactyla; family Balaenopteridae; genus Balaenoptera; species Balaenoptera musculus. The sequence continues at coordinate 101,617,934 of NC_045793.1, read as the reverse complement.
AAGCAAGACAGCAATAAAAGGCATTTTTTGTCTTGGAAACAAAAATGTTCATTTGTTTTATTTGCAGATGACATGATTGTGTGTAGAAATTCCTAAGGAATCTCCAGAATTTACGTTAGAACTAATGAGTGAATTAAGAAGGCCACAGGATGCAAGGTCAGTATACAACACCACTTGTATTCCTACATACTGAAAAATTAGAAAATGAAAATTTTTAAATACCATTATATTTATGTACTGACATCGAAATCATGAAATATTTAAGGATAAATTTAACAAAATATTTGCAAAACCTATTCACTGAAAACTATAAAAAATTGGTGAGAGAAATTTAAAATGTAAAGAAAAATATGGTGTTCATGGATTGAAAGACTCAATATTGTTAAGATGTTATTTTTCCCCAAATTAATAGATGCAATGCCAATCCCAATCAAAATCCCAGCTAGCTATTTCGTAGAACTTGACACGCAGATCCTAAAATGTATTGGGCTGGCCAAAAAGTTCCTTTGGTTTTTAAGTAAAAATAAAAGACACATTTTTCATTTTCACCAAGAACTTTATTGAACCACGTAGTCACCATTTTGTTCCACTACCTTCTGCCATTTTTCAGGCAACTTCATAATTCCATCTTTCCAAAACTTTTTATCTTTTTGAGCAAAGAATTGTTCTAGGTGCCTTTTACAGTCTTCCAGGGAATGGAAAGTTTTTCCATTAAGAGAATTTTGTAAAGACCGAAATAAATGGAAATCTGAAGGTGCAATGTCTGATGAATACTACGGATGAATCAGAACTTCCCAGCCAAGCTGGAACAGTTTTTGCCTGGTCATCAAAGAAACATGCAGTCTTGTGTTATCCTGATGGAAGATTATGCGTTTTCTGTTGACTAATTCCGGACGCTTTTCGTCGAGTGCTGCTTTCACTTGGTCTAATTGGGAGCAGTAGTTGTTGGAATTCATCGTTTGGTTTTCCGGAAGGAGCTCATAATAGAGGACTCCCTTCTGATCCCACCATCTACACAGCACCACCTTCTTTGGATGAAGACCGGCCTCTGGTGTGGTTGGTGGTGGTTCATTTCACTTGCCCCACAGTCTCTTCCGTTCCACGTTATTGCACAGTATCCACTTTTCATCGACCTTCACAATTTGTTTTAAAAATGGAACGTTTTCATTATGTTGAAGTAGAGAATAACATGCGGAAATACGGTCAAGAAGGTTTTTTTTCGCTTAACTTATGTGGAACGCAAACATCAAAGTGATGAACATGACCAAGCTGGTGCAAATGATTTTCAACGCTTGATTTGGATATTTTGAATATGTCGGCTATCTCCCACGTGGTATAACGTTGATTGTTCTCAATTAACGGCTCTATTTGATCGCTATCAACTTCAACTGGTCTACCCGACCGTGGAGCACTGTCCAGTGAGAAATCTTCAGCACAAAACTTCGCAAACCACTTTTGACACGTTCGGTCAGTCACAGCACATTCTCCATATGTGGCACAAATCTTTTTTTTTGCGTTTCAGTTGTGTTTTTATCTTCTTGAAATAAATGAAGCATAATATGCCGAAAATGTTACTTTTTTTCTTCCATATTCGATATTAAAATGGCTACACAGAAATTCACCAATTTTGATAAGTTTTTTTTTAATGCACGCTTATATGACAACTGTCACAATACAATCTAACAAAATTGTTTCAAATGAATTTAAAGACAACTAAGGGCAAAAAACCAAACAAACATTTTGGCCAACCCACTATAAGGAAATGCAGAGGACATACTGTAGCCAAAATAATTTTAAAACGAGGACACATTTGGAGGATCTGAAGACTTATAGAGTGAGAGTAATCAGGACAAGTCTAAGTTCTGATAAACAGATAAAAGGAGTAAAATAAGGGGTCCAGAAATATGCCCACACAAGTATGGTCAATTGATGTTCAAGAAAGGGCCAAGGGGAACAGATGGTCTTTTTAAGAAATGGTGCTGGTGCATTTAGGTATCTATCTAGGAAAAAAGAAACCTCAGTACTTCCCTCTTATCACATACAAAAATTAACATGAAAAGGATCATAGGCCAAAATATTAATATTAAAACTATAAGGTTTCTAGAAAAAAACATAGGGGAAAATTTTTGTGATCTCAGTATAGGCAAAAATTTCAGATAGGTAACAAAAAGCTATACCTATAAAAAATTATTGATGAATTAGACTTCATCAAAATTTTAAATGTCTGCTCTTCAAAAGACACTTAAAAATACAAAAAGGCAAGTCACAGACTCAGAAAATATACTAACAATGCATGTATTTGGCAGAAGACATACAGAGCATATACAAAGAACTTTATAACTCAGTAATTAGAAGACAACCCAACTTTATAAAAAGAGGGAAGCAAATTAATTAAACATTTAACAAAAGAATATATGTGAATGACCAATAAGCATATGAAAAGATGCTTAACAGTATTAGTGAACAGGAAAATGCAAATTAAGATCATCATGAGCTACTACTATATATCCATCATAATGGATAACATGAATGACAACACCAAATATGAAAGATATGACTCAGCTGGAACTCTCATTGATTGCTCTGAGAAAATAAAATGGTAAGACCATTCTAGAAAATACTTTGTCTGTTTTATATAAAGTTAAACATCTATTTACCCTGAAACCCAGCCATCTACTTCTAAGTATTTACCAAGAGAAATGAGAACATTTGTACACACTTATTATACACATACTTTCGGAGCAGTCTTACTCAAAATAATTAAAAACTGGAAACAAGCTGTGTCCCTCAACAGGAGAATGGTAAATAGAGGAGTAGCCACACAAAGGAATAGTACTCAGGAGCAAAAATGAATGAGCTACTGATAGATGCAAAAGCATGAACAGATTTTAGCAACGTTATGATGAAGAAAAAAAGCACATACTTAAATACAGGCACAAAAGAGTACATACTGTATGATTTCGTTTATATGAAATTCTAAACGTCAAAACTGATCTCTAATGATAGAGAGCAGATCAGTGGTTGCCCGGGGCAACAGCTGGGCATGGGGTTATCTGTAAATAGGCACAAGGGTACCTCTGGGAGGTGATGGAAATGTTATGCAACTTGATTGCTCAGGTGGCTGCCTGGGTGTTTACATTTTTGAAACTCATTGAAAACTGGTGCACTTTAAAGGGTGCATTTTATTGAGTGTAAATCATACCTCAATACAGTCTTTAAAAAAACGCTTCTTTAAATAAATAAATAATTAATTAATAAAACTTCTGTTTGAACCTTGAAACAGATGTTCAAATTTCTTTAATGAGAGAACATTTAGGAGTGCTAAAAGAAATAAGGGTTTGCTTATTTTTATCAGCAGTATCTAAGAAAGACGCAAGATGGCGATGTTACTCCAAGAAAGCATATAGTCGCCCGGCCTCCTCTCAAATCAGGTTCTAGGCCCAGCACTTTCTTCTCCAGGGGCTTTCAGGAGTCTTTTCCAATATACTTAATTATTGTCTACATTCCAACTATGCCAACAGATTCTTTAAACATCTCCAGAACTTTTAAAGTTCTTCTAAGCATTTAAAATTTTTCTATTGTTGTCAAAGTCAAAATTGAAATGGTTCACAATCAGTAAGTTTGTTGTTAGGAAGACTTATGTCTACTACAAGTTGTTACTAACCAATTGAACTGTCTGAGATTTGTCTTACCTCTAGAAAAAGTGCCTGCATTTCGAAAATAATACAGTCATCCCTCGGTGTCTGAGGGGATTGGGTCCAGGACCCCCGTGGATACCAAAATCCATAATCTATGGATGCTCAAGTCCCTTATATAAAATGGCAGAGTATTTGCATATAACCTACACACAAACTCCCCTATACTTTAAATCATCTCTGGATTACCTATAGTACCTAACACCATGTAAATGCTATCATTATGTAGATAGTTGTTTATAAGTATAATATAAATGCTTTGTAAATAGTTACCACCTTGCAGAAAACTCAAGTTTTGCTCTTTGGAACTTTCTGGAATTCGTTTTTTTGAACATTTTGGATCGTGGTTGGTCGAATCGCCGGACGCAGACCCCATGGATACAAAGGGCCTACTCTACTTTGAGTTGTATTTCAGACAATCAGCCACTAGAGGGCAGTACAGAAACATAAATAAGATACCAGAATGCGATGTGGAAAATGCCCGTGGAATTGTGTGGTTACTAGTCTATGGGCACTGGGTTTAGTGTAGGAACCAACTAGATCTTCTACAAAAGGAGGCTAAAATGAGATGATGAGTGAGCACCAAAAAGCGTTCATTCTATCAGAGTAAAGGGTGAAAAGAAAATGAATACATTTCTAGAAACCATTTATTTGATTCAGAATTTTTTTGTTGTTTAAAACATTATTTCTCAGTAATAGAGTATCGAGGAACTCTCCTGAAGATAACTATAATCTCGACATGATATATTTTAAACACTACATGAAGACGTAGGAGAGAGAGGAAAAGCAGGCAGATTCTGGAGGGGGGTGGGCAGTGGAAGGAGAGAAGTCACTTGGTAAATTTCCCATTTTTATGACTCTTCCCCTGAGGGCAGACCCCAGTCCCAGGGGTGAACCTCGTGATAGTGGCTGAAAGAAGCAGAGGCCAGAGTTCAGGGCAGGCACGGCGATGGTGCGAGGGGAGGTGCCGTCACCTGTAGCAGCCCCACACCTGGCCCAGGAGGCAGAGCCCGGGACTCATCCCTGCCACCGTCGGGGACACCTTGAGCTGTTCATAAACCTCTCTGAGCTTCAGTTTGTTCTTGCAGATCCTGAAGGAAAGCACGTCTTTCTCACGGGTTCTTTTGGAGGATTAACAGATAATGTGTACGGGGCCTGGCACATCGCAGTTCGGTGAGTGCTGTCTGCTTCCCACTTCTCTTTTGTGGCTTACGTGCGATCTTGTGACTAATTCTCAATTTCTGAGGTAAAGTCTGGTGGCCAACCTCCCAGTCAGCTTGAGACTCTGGTCCTGAACTTTTTTTTATAGAGGGCCGTGAGAAAGGAAAAAAGCTTCTCACAAGCTTAGTCTATCTTCTCATCCCCCTTTTAAAATGCAGGTTTGAAGAATAATCTGCCACATTTTTGCAGTGAGCGCTAGCTTGCGGGAGCCCCTAAAAGAAGCCCTCAGATGACAGCTGCCTGTAAGGAACTGCAGGAGTTAGCACTTCCCGAGAGTATTTGAGAACCACTGCCTGTCTCCAACTTCCTGTCACCCTGCACCCTCCAGTCTTTGTTCATCTTTATTTCCTGTGGCCTCCTACTTTCTGCTTGGTGGTTAATTTTACAGAATTTTGAGTGACCGTGTGCACCAGTTTTTGAAAGGGCTACAGCCCCTCTCTACGCTGGAATCATCTGTGATTCTCCTTGTTCCCACTTCTCCCATCCCACCAACACTCGCTGCAGGTCCCGTAATTAGACGAAGCAGTCTTTGCCCCTCTGCCTTTCCCCACTCCCCTGGACCTCGGTGGTAGCCCCCTAACTGGTTCCCTACTTCCCTCCATGCCACCTGCACGCCATTCTCCTCCAGATCCAAGAGTTAAACTATTACATATGCTTATCAATTTTTATTAATCCTTCACTTTAACTCCTCCCATAGATTCTTTTTTTTTTTCTTTTTTCCCATAACTTCTTATTCTGGTTAGAACAAAACCTAATCTCCTTACCAGTTCCCTGATTACTTCTCTGAAGTCACCCCTAATACTCTTTCCCTCATTCACTGTGGTGCTCGATTTCTTTCTGTCCCACAGACATTTCAATCTCATCCTTTCACCCAAGCCACTGTTCTTGCTGTTCCCTGTGCTTGAATGTTCTTTCTCTGCTGGGCTGCCTGCCCTTTATCACTCCTGCTTTGATTCTGTTACCATCTCTTCCAAGAAGCCCTTCCTGACTGTCCTGCCTAGGTTGGTCCTGACCCAGCCTCAGTCCCTCTCGATCCAATTGCACTGTTCTGTTTCCTTCACAGCACTTATCGTGATCGGGAATTGTATCTCTATCTATTTATTTGTTACAGCATCATCCAGTTCAGATTTAGAGTTTATTGAGAAAACCCTTCAGAGAAGTAGTAGAAGCAGATAGAATCTCCTTGACTCTTGTTACTTGTCAGAGCTTAGGCCGGGTGTAGATATGACCCACGGCCAAGGTACCAAGGAAGAAGGACAGTCCCCCGCAATGTTCCACACATTTGCGGATGAGGGACAGGGTCAGAGAACATCCCTGAGATCACGTAAGTTCCCTGGCCGGGGAAGTGGCTTTGATGGAAAGGAGGATGCTCCCGGTCATGGAAACTAGTAATTAGCCCGTCCTTCTGTTAAGCTGGCTCAGGTCTCCTTCCCAAGCTCTCTGCTCAGCCACCAGAAGTGTGGAGGACCTGAGCAGCGGGGCCCTTCGGCTCTGCCTCCTCATAGAGCCAGGGATGCTGTCTGTCTTGTTTGCCACTAGAACAGTACATGGAGAGGCACACAGAAAGGTAAACCAAAAATTATTTGTTGAATGAGTGAAAGAATAATAGCATGAGTAATGATGAAGTAAATGACTGAAAAAGGAACTGGAAGTTAGAAGGAAAGGCCATCTTTACTTGAAGTTATGTCTCGGTAGTGACAGAGGCCTGCTGGGGAGATGTTGTCTGAATTTACGGCAGTGCTGTAACTGGGAGCAGAGGCCACAGGTGCAGGGCAGTCACTGCTGTGACTCCAGCTATTGCTCTTAAACCCGCAGCCAAGCTCACGTCATGCCGTCCATGCCTCATGTATAGAATTCTAACCGTCAGCTTGACGCGCACTGTCTCTTAAATCAGCGGTGCGTTCATTGGTATTGGAACCAAAGTTTCATGATCCTTTTTGTAAGAGGAACAGATCGGGATTTGGGGGGAGACATCTTCCCAGTGTCTCTGTTTCATCCTAAGACTGTTTTCTTCATCTCAAACCAAGACCACATCTGCCCTGGATTGCTTTTGGCAACAAGAGTGGTAATGAGGTCATTTCCACTACGATAGGGTCATTGTTGGTAATGCTTATTGCGTCGTGATCAGTTTTTGGAATGCTTCTAACTTAGCAAAGTTAGAAAAAAATCATTAAATGAAGGAAGAGTATACGATGAGGTAAATCCTGAGGAGTATGACTAATAGCACAATGTAAAATCCTCATCAAGTTCTTGATTAAATTCAGGTCTTGAGGATTTCTCATTATAACAAAGCTCCCTGGGGTTTAAGTCAGCATTCTAGTTTTACTTCTTTCATAAATATCAATCCTTGGGATAGATATTACTGACTCATAAAATTAATAAGATTTACTTTCATAATGTTGATAAAAAACTATAAAGTAGGCAAAACAAATCTTTTGCAGGCTCTACCGTGACCCATTTCTGGGGTCATTTTCCTCTACCAGTGTAATATCTCTTTTCAGGGCTCTTAGGGACTAAAGAATGACACATAATGGAGAAATTACACAAGTTATTTTGCTGTGTATTTCTACAAGTCAAGTAATCTGCTGCAGTAATTTTAAAGCAATTTTCTTAAACTAACAATTAGCTTAATACAATCATAAACTCTGAAATTTTACACCCTTGGCTGCTTTAGTCATTAAAATTCTCTTCAACATCATCTTTCCCCGTTTCTATTCTACTCTCTTCCTGTTCCTTCTTGGACTATTTACTGATTGTTTTCTTGCTGTGATCACCTCCTAAACGTTAGTGAAACTCCACGTTCAACCCACTGGTCTTCTCACTGGCCTCCAAGTCCCTCTGTCCCCCACCAAACCCTTTGTAATTTCACTTCAATATTGCGATAAACATCATCTACTTTCCAACCTCTCTCACTTACCACCACTTTCCATACCCAGTCATCAAGCCTCGTAGTATATATTTCCTTAGAATCTTTCCTATCTTTTCCTTCCTCTACATCTTCATTCTACCCAAAATCACTATAATCGCAGGCCTCTCTAAAGCTCAATAGTCACTCAAGGTTCACAGCCACTGGGAGGCAGCAGTACTGAATCGTTAGGTCTCTTGAGGATTTGCCTCAGGTCCACTCAAGCCCTCTTGTATGAAGCATGACCTCTTCACTATTAATAAGCCTCTAAGTTGATTATACTAAAATTATAGGGAATATATTGGGAAGAACTCAAATGATGCTAGCAGATATTTCTTAATATAAAGAGTTTATAAGAATTTGGGAATAAAAACCATGGGAATGAAAGCTGTGAGCCTGGCATCCAGAAGGAGGAGGGGATGAGTGGGAAACCACGGTTGGAGAGGCCTGGGTTCAGATTTCTGCCCCACCATCAGTTTGACACTGGGCAAGATACTTAATGCGATTTTAGCTTTTCCTGATCTGTTAACTGGAGATAGTAATATCTCCACTCAAAGGGGTATTTTGACAGTTAAATAATATTGTATATAAAGTTTCCATCCTGGAAACTTGCATGTGGTAGGTTCTCATCAAATCATAACTATTAATACTTCCAGGCACAGCACTCCTGCACTTGAAAAGTAAAATATCAATAATAGCTTTAAATAATGGCTTAAGGAAATAATAATCAAAATGCCATAAAGAAATGCACATTGTCTGTCAAGGAATAGTGCTGATAGCCATTCTTAAAGGAGCCTGGAGTGTCTGTAATGGAGGGAAATTATAGGCAGGTCACCCTTACCTTAGACAGGGTAGGACCACGTACAAAATGTTGTTTGACACTTCTGCTTCTGAAAAAAAGATTTTGCCACACGTAGCAAGAAAAGTATAGAACGTTTGCAGATTTTGATGGTCTTTAAATAAAATCAGTCTAAGGTTCAACCCCTCGCCTCTGCCCAGTGACTAATAAGTTTGAAAGCATTTTCCAGCCACTATCAGTTATTTAAGAGAAGCACTGGGGGAAATATAGACAAATAAACCATCCTACATTGCCACTCCCTGGACCACCAGACTCACCTGGCTGTGAGCTGGATGGGGAGGGCAGTGATGATTAGAAATTGCCATTTATTTGTGTCTACTGCAGCCGACAATAAGAGAGATTTTCACTTGACTGGGGATTGTAGAGATCATTTAGTCCAGCATTTCATTTACTGAAGAGGAAACCCAAGCTCAGACCGGCTGAGCTGGGCACAGTCAGGCAGCTACTGAATGGCAGAGCCGGCCTGGAGCCCAGTTCTCTCAGCTCCTGGTCCAGAAGTTCCTTCCACTGCACCCCAGCTGCTGCTTTACAGCATTGAGGTTTTGGGATTTTACTCATTCAAATGCAAATGTTTTGTGTGCTTCTTTAACAGGGCATTCTTTTGTCTTACTTTACTAAGTAGGGTTTGCTGTACTGAGTAAATGAGTATAGACGTGGAGGTGTTAAAATCATCAACCTCTTCTAAAGCATCATTCTTTTCCCTTTGTTTCTATTTGTAACGTGGAACACTTGCTTCTTTTTTTCCTTACAGCTTGAATCGAGACAGCCATACTTATAACTTGATTTACTTGTTCTAGTGGACGATACAAGTAGTGAGGATGAAATTAATGAAATCAGTGTAGCTCACAGGAAGCTCTTGCCCGTCCCCGCTCCCACCCCTCCTTTGGGAAATCATCCAGGGGATTCGTTGAGGGGATTCGTTGCTACGAAACAGTGCTGCAGCTGGGCTCAGTGAGGGGTCTGGGTGGTCTCACAAAAGCTAGCAACGTCTGCAGCTTTGAGAAGGTTGGAGATGTTAGGGGCCACCCAGTGTTACACCACTGGGAAAAGTTTCCCTGTCTGGAATGTCCCCACGGGCTCCATTCTGCCACCGCGGGCACTCTCTGCCTTCCTGCCCAAGACGGAAACCCTCCTCCGCTTCCATGACAATTGGGGTCATCACCCTGGCTGTCGCACCACTACCCGCTTGCCCCCATTCGCATCTGAGGAGTAAGTCTACCTGTAGGATTCTGGTCACCACCAGGCACATGAAGTAATTCATGATCAGAGAGAAAGGGAATCACACCCAGCGCTGGCGGGGGTCGGGCGGGGCAAAAATGAGGCTGCAGCTACCAAGGGGGAGAAGAGAAGAGGAAGAACCAAGGCTGAGAATAAGTAAATGCCAACATGGCCATACTTTTGTTAAAATACTGCAGTATTTCCAGCTGGCTGGTAAATGGTCACTGCTCCAAGCCTTCACAATGCCCTGTCACTCCAGCCACTCAAGGCTAATGTCTGTTTCATTTTAATGATTGGTGCCTGTGTCCTAGGCAGTTGATAAATATTTTAAATATTACCCCTTAAGAGAACTAATACTGAAAATGTGGCAAAAGGACACACTTGTATCTACCTTTAATTATTTTACTCCAGAGGGGAATTTCCATGAGGTACAGTCTCTCATGGAAAATGGAAATATGTAGAAATACTGTTCTAGTTGGCATCTTTTATCATTTAACTCTGATGCTGAAGATTCTGCTTTCACTTTCCTTCCTTGGCAGAAACATCCAGCAGAGAGAACTTTCAGCTCCGGCTCCCCTGAGCCATTCGACAGGGCCTGCCTGCTCCTTAGGAAGGAGGAGAGGCACGAACCAGCCGGCCTCTTGTCTGGAGTAGCACCAGAATGTCCCAGGATGTATCCATAGGGAGGGGAGGGAGGCACTTATAAATTCTCAGGCCCAGTGTGGCTCCTTTCCTGAAATCAATGGCTCACATATAAAAGTACGGTTGAGCCACACACTAATTAAAAAGGCATCGCTGGCATCTCGCAGGGACGTCGAGAGAGACTTGGAACCCAGAGCAGCCCTTCTCCAAAGCGCCTTCCTTCACCCCCTTCCTTTGCACCCTGGATCTGCCCTCTGGTGGCAAACCCTCTCCTCTCACATCCCCTTGCCTTACTTTGTAGACTGATAGCCTCTCCTAGCCCTCCTCTGTTCCTCCTTCCTCTCAGGTCTCGTTTCTCCTCTTTTCTCCATGTTTTGATGACCCATAATCCAAAAGATCCACAAATTATCTGGCAGAGGACGTAGAGTAAAATGAAGAAATCTTACCCTGTCTGGGCACAGAGAAAGTGACAGACCAATAGAATTGGTTCTTATGGGTCCATTTTGCTTTGAGAAGATTCAGGAAGTTTTGAAAAAGCCCAAACTTTGAAAAATGTCAGTTTTTATGCATTTCAGAAGCTTAGGGTTGACCGTCCTACATTTTTATTGCCTAGAAAATGATGGTGGCGCGTAGTCACCAGGAGGGGCAGTGCCTCCGGGCGGAGACTCATCTGAGGACATTAAGTCAGTCATCTAAGCAAACCACTTCCTGTGAGTAACACAGATTAATTCTAGTGTTGGCGAGGGAATCGGGGTGATAAGGAAACCCTCTGGGGGCTTCAGACACAACCCAGAACTCCTGTAGCCTGTGTCATTAGCCTGGGTGACTTACCTGTCTGGTTTCAGCAGCACCTGTAGTCCTTCCTATCTTGTGCATGTCTTCTGTTTGAATTTTCCATATAATATTTTAAACTCTTAAATGAAACTTAAAAAATAAAATCACCCATAATGCTAACACACTAAAAGAATTGTGTTAACTTTCCAGTGTGCTATTTTAGTGTTTGTCCATAACCATATAAATGTTACCATACCCTTTAAATATTATCTCAAATATTTTTTGTGTTATTACATTGTTTTCCAAATTACCATTTTAATAGCTAAATATGTCATTGAGCTACGATGTCCTAATTTCCTTAACCATTCCCTTATTGTTAGATATTTGGTTTGTTTTTATTATTTTACAGTTACAGATAATCCTGCAATTAATACTTTCACGGACCTAACTTTTTCTCCTTTTTACTATTTCCTTAGGATAAATTTTTAGAGGTTAGCGTACTGGCCCAAATTATATGAATATTTTCATAGCCAATTAACGTTCCGTTAGGGTTGTAGCAATTTATACCACTTGCTTTATTATATGTATGCATTCTACTTGTATGTGTTACCCAGTCTTCTGTCGCATTTTTATTTTAACCCTTCTTTGCTTACAAAAATTTTACGCTTCTATGTAATAGAATCTGTTGTTTTTCTCTCATACTTTTATATTGCTTCAATTCTTCAAATGATATCAACAGTTTAAAGTTATAACAAATTCTGCCTTTATGCAAGCTCGTCTGTGATTTCCCTAATATTTAGTTCTTTGATATATTCAGAGATTTTTGAATATGGTTATATATTTACTTTTTCCAAAATACTGTCTAATTTTAACCCAATATAATTTATTAAGTTTCTGCTGTTTCCCACTCATTGTCCAGCAATATTTCAATAATCCCACACTGATCTAGGTCAATTTCTGGGCTCTCTATACTTTACCACTCATACGTTTTTCTGTTTTTCTGCCATATTTCTTTGCTTTAAACATGATATGTTATAGTATGTTTCTATATCTGGTAGAGACTCTTACCTCGTGTTATAATTTTTCTCAAAATATTCTTCTCCTGAACCCTGACAATCTTCACTTCTATTTCACTTAAGCAATTTCTTCTCTTGGTCACACTGTGATTATCCCACCTCTGAAATAATGAACTCAGATCTCACCGAGCCTGCCGTTCTTCCTCTTTGCCTTTTCTTTTATTCCGAGTAACACTGCTCTTTGTATCACTGGGATGTATACATCATCCTAGTTTCCCAGTTCACTCTATCAGCCAGGCTGAGCGAAATGATTGACCATTTTACAACAGTACCTCAGCATTGCGCTTTTCTTGCTTTCTTATCTTTCCACCAAAGCTGTGTCGTCAAATCCCAGCTCCAAAGGAACCCATCCATCCACGTTCTCAGCTTCTCCTTCACTGCCTAGTGCAGCCGGATTGAAATCAAGTGATGGCGGATTGACGCTATGACAAATGCTATTCGTGAGCATTTAGGATTTGTGCAAGGCTGGTAAGAGATGGGAGTCTCAGATGTAGGTAAAGCCTTGACAAAAGAAAATAAGATGCGTTCTTAAGTCCACAACTTTCTTACGGTCAATGTTAAAAAATCCTAGAGCAGATTATTAGACGCATGTCAGTCACTGAGGAGGAGACTGTGTAGATACACTGGGGACAAGACATGTGAGAACAAAATTCCTTTTTTGAAAGTAAAATAGGAAACTCTAGAAGAAAAAATAGAGGAGGGGTGATAAAGAGAGGGACAGAGACGGGGGGACTTGAGGATTCTCATCTCAAATAGAAAAGATCTGCTAGAGTTTTTTAATACGTTATCTTTTTCAAGCCTGACAAAAATCCTTCACTGAAGTGATGACCACAACTTGCAAAAGAGGGAGCTGAGACTCAGAGAAGCTCAGTAAACTCAAGGAAACTTCACTCACGTCCATGTGGCGTGAAACCCCGTTCCCATCTCCTCTAACATGCCTTTGTGACACCTCTGCAAGATGTAGAAACAGTGACTATGATACTCCCCTAGCTAGGGAAGGTTATATCTTGTTGAACGAACGCACTGCCTGCCGCTTCTGCCTGTGGACGTCACAGGCACCCCACACCCCATCAGGCTGCCCGGACTGCTCTTCCTGGTGCAGGACTTCCCGTCTCAGTGACCGCTGCCCCTTCCCGCCTGACTGTTCACGGCGGAGGCCGGGGAGTCAGCCCTTCCTCGCAGTGGCCCCCGCTTTCCCGTCTCCCCGCTGTCCTGCTCCAAGCCCCGCAGCCCCTCTGGACTGCTGGTGCTCGCCTCCCCGCGGCGCCTCTCGCCTCCCTCCTGTCAGTTCTCTCTTCGAGAGGCTCGTTTCATCCCGGTTGTTGTTTAAAACCGTGGAATGGCTTTCTGTTGCGGGGGCAAGGAGGGCATAGAGTTCCAAGCCCTCCCCTCAGCCCACGCAGCCCAGCGAGCTCTGGCCTCACAGCGCCCTGTGGCCTCATCTGGACCACTGTCTCCTGCTCTCCGCGGGGCCATCACAGACTGGCCTTTCTACACTGCCTCAAACCCGCCATGTTCCTTCCACGCTCAGATCCGGGGCATTTGAATAATGAATGATCCCCTCCACCCCATTCTGTTTTTCCCATGATGCTTAGCTTTTTCTAACCTATTTGAGAACTCATTAGTGATATTATTGGTTATCGTCTGTCTTCCTGCTCAAGAATATAACTTCCACCAGCACATATATGTTGTTCACTGATACCAGAGCAATGCCAGGTACACACCAGTTACTTAACAGATAGTTGTTGAAGAAATTGGTTCTTTCGCTTTAATTTATGACATATACATGAACAAAGAACATACGCACCAAACTACTGGGTAGTATATGTACCTACCAGGGAATAGGGCACGTGCTGGGTGGTAGAGTCATGGTCCAACACTATCAGACTAATAAACGCACAGTGTAGTTTAATAGGGACTGAATAAAAAGCCTGCCTTTGGGTCCAGAAGGTAATAGAAAAATAGGATAACGGGGTGAAATGACATGGTAGAGGGATTATGAAAACTACTTTAGGTTTTATTTAAGAGTTGGGTTTTTTTTCTTTTTTTTTTTTTCTATTAACATCTAGCATTGGTGTGGTACATTTGTTATAATCAATGAACCAATATTGATATATTATTATTAACTAACATCTGTAGTTTACATTAGGGTTCCTCTTTGTGTTGTGTAGCTTTATAGTTTTTTTTTCAAATTTTTATTGGATTATAGTTGAGTATAATTGCAGTATAGTTGTTGTGTTAGTTTCTGCTGTACAACAAAGTGAATTAGTTATACATATACCTATATCCACTCTTTTTTAGATTCTTTTCCCAAATAGGTCATTACAGAGTATTGAGAAGAGTTCCCTGTGCTATACAGTAGGTCCTTATTAGTTATCTACTTTTTATATAGTAGTGTGTATAGGTCAATCCCAATCTCCCGATTTATCCCTCTCCCTACCATTCCCCGCCCCCAGTAACCATAAGTTTGTTTCTATATCTGTAACTCTATTTCTGTTTTGTAAATAAGTTCATTTGTACCATTATTGTAGATTCCACATATAAGCGATATCATACGATATTTGTTTTTCTCTGTCTGACTCACTTCACTCAGTATGACAATCTCTAGGTCCATCCGTGTTGCTACAAATGACATTATTTCATTCTTTATTATGGCTGAGTAATATTCCATTGTATATATGTACCACATCTTCTTTATCCATTCCTCTGTTGATGGACATTTAGGTTGCTTCCATGACCTGGCTTTGTAAATAGTGCTGCAATGAACATTGGGGTGCATGTGTCTTTTTGAATTATGGTTTTCTCAGGGTATATGCTCAGTAGTGGGATTGCTGGGTCATATGGTAGTTCTATTTTTAGTTCTTTAAGGACCCTCCATACTGTTCTCCATAGTGGCTATACCAATTTACATTCCTGCCAAAGGTGTAGGAGGGTTCCCTTTTCTCTACATCCTCTCCAGCATTTATTGTTTGTAGATTTTTTGATGATAGCCATTCTGACTGGTGTGAGGTGATATCTCATTGTAGCTTTGATTTGCATTTCTCTAATAATTAGCAATATTGAGCATCTTTTCATATGTTTTTTGGCCATCTGTATGTCTTCTTTGGAGAAAAGTCTATTTAAATCTTCTGCCCATTTTTTGATTGGGTTTTTTGTTTTTTTGATATTGAGCTGCAAGAGCTGTTTGTGTATTTTGGAGGTTAATCCCTCATCAGTCACTTCATTTGCAAATACTTTCTCCCATTCTGTGGGTTGTCTTTTCATTTCGTTTATGGTGTCCTTTGCCATGCAAAAGCTTTTAAGTTTAATTAGGCCCCATTTGTTTATTTTTGTTTTTATTTTCATTATTCTGGGAGGTGGATCAAAATAGATCTTGCTGCGATTTATGTCAGAGAGTATTCTGCCTATGTTTTCCTCTAAGAGTTTTATAGTATCCAGCCTTACATTTCAGTCTTTAATCCATTTTGAGTTTATTTTTCTGTAGGCTGTTAGGGAGTGTTCTAATTTCATTCTTTTACATGTAGCTATCCAGTTTTCTCAGCACCCCTTATTGAAGAGACTGTCTTTTCTCCATTGTATATTCTTGCCCCCTTTGTCATAGATTAATTGACCATAGGTGCTTGGATTTATCTCTAGACTTTCTATCCTGTTCCATTGATCTATATTTCTGTTTTTGTGCCAGTACCATACTGTCTTGATTACTGTAGCTCTGTAGTATAGTCTGAAGTCAGGGACTCTGATTCCTCCAGCTCCGTTTTTTTCCCTCAAGACTGCTTTGGCTATTCGGGGTCTTTTGTGTCTCCATACAAATTTTAAGATTTTTTTGTTCTAGTTCTGTAAAAAAAAAAATGCCATTGGTAATTTGATAGAGATTGCATTGAATCTGTAGATTGCTTTGGGTAGTGTAGTCATTTTCACAATATTGAGTCTTTCAATCCAAGAACATGGTATATCTCTCCATCTGTGTCATCTGTGATTTCTTTCATCAGTATCTTATAGTTTTATGAGTACAGGTCTTTTGCCTCCTTGGGTAGGTTTATTCCTAGGGATTTTATTCTTTTTGATGTGATGGTAAATGGGATTGTTCCCTTAATTTCTGTTTCTGATCTTTCATCTTTAGTGTATAGGAATGCAAGGATTTCTGTGTATTAGTTTGATGTCCTGCAACTTTACCAAATTCATTGTTGAGCTCTTGTAGTTTTCTGGTAGCATCTTTAGGATTTTCTATGTATAGTATCATGTCATCTGCAAACAGTGACAATTTTACTTCTTTTCCAATTTGGATTTCTTTTATTTCTTTTTCTTCTCTGATTGCCATGGCTAGGACTTCCAAAACTATGTTGAATAAAAGTGGCAAGAATGGACATCCTTGTCTTGTTTCTAATCTTAGAGGAAATGCTTTCAGTTTTTCACCATTCAGAATGATGTTTGCTGTGGGTTTGTCGTATATGGCCTTTATTATGTTGAGGTAGGTTCCCTCTTTGCTCACCTTCTGGAGAGTTTTTATCATAAATGGGTGTTGAATTTTGTCAAAAGATTTTTCTGCATCTCTTGAGATGATCATGTGGTTTTTACTCTTCAGTTTGTTAATGTGGTGTATACTGATTTGTGTATATTGAAGAAATCTTACATCCCTGAGATAAATCCCACTTGATCATGGTGTACAATCCTTTTAATGTACCGTTGGATTTGGGTTACTAGTTTTTTGTTAAGGATTTTTCATCTATGTTCGTCAGTGATATTGACCTGTAACTTTCTTTTTTTGTGATAACTTTGTCTGGTTTTCGGTATCAGGGTGATGGTGGCCTCTTAGAATGAACTTGGGAGTGTGCCTTCCTCTGCATTTGTTTGTAAGAGTTTCAAAAGGATAGGTGTTAACTCGTCTCTAAATGTTTGATAGAATTCACCTTGAAGCCATCTGGTCCTGGACTTTTGTTTGTTGGAAGTTTCTTGATCACAGTTTCAATTTCAGTACTTGTGACTGGTCTGTTCATATTTTCTATTTCTTCCTGGTTCAGTCTTGGAAGGTTGCACCTTTCTAAGAATTTATGCAATTCTTCTAGGTTTTCCCTTTTATTGGTGTATAGTTGCTTGTAGTAGTCTTTTATGATCCTTTGTATTTCTGTGATGTCAGTTGTAACTTCTCTTTTTTCATTTTTAATCTTATTGATTTGAGTCCTCTCCCTTTTTTTCTTGATGAGTCTGGCTAAGGATTTATCAATTTTGTTTATCTTCTAAAAGAACCAGCTCGTAGTTTCATTGATCTTTGCTATTGTTTTCTTCATTTCTATTTCATTTATTTCTGCTCTGATCTTCATGATTTCTTTCCTTCTACTAACTTTGGGTTTTGTTTGTTCCTCTTTCTATAGTTGCTTTAGGTGTAAGGTTGGGTTGTTCATTTGAGTTGTTTCTTGTTTCCTGAGGTAAGATTGTATTGCTATAACTGTCCCCTCTTAGAAGTGCTTTTGCTGCATCCCATAGGTTTTGGATCACTGTGTTTTTGGTGTCATTTGTCTCTAGGTATTTTTTGATCTCCTCTTTGATTTCTTCAGTGATCCATTGCCTGTTTAGGAACATATTGTTTAACCTCCATGTGTTTGTGTTTTTTACAATTTTTTTTCCTGTAATTGATTTCTAATCTCATAGCATTGTGGTCAGAAAAGATGCTTGATATGATTTCAGTTTTCTTAAATTTACCGAGGCTTGATTTGTGGCCCAAGATGTGATCTACCCTGGAAAACGTTCCTTGTGCACTCGAGAATAAAGTGTATTGTGCTGCTTTCTGATGGAATGTCCTATAAATATCAATTAAGTCTATCTGTTCTAACGTGTCATTTAAGCCTTGTGTTTCCTTATTAATTTTCTGTCTGGATGATCTATCCATTGGTGTAAGTGGGGTGTTGAAGTCTCCCACTGTTATTGTATTACTGTTGATTTCCTCTTTTATGGCTGTTAGTGTTTGCCTTTTATATTGAGGTGCTCCTATAGTGGGTGCATATATATTTGCAATTGTTATATCTTCTTCTTGGACTGATCCCTTGATCATTATGTAGTGTCCTTCCTTGTCTCTTGTAATAGTCTTTATTTTAAAGTCTATTTTTTCTGATATGTATTGCTACTCCAGCTTTCTTTTGATTTCGGTTTGCATGGAATATCTTTTTCCATCCCCTCACTTTCAGTCTGTATGTGTCCCTAGATCTGAAGTGGTTCTCTTGTACACAGCATATACACAGGTCTGGTTTTTGTATCCATTCAGCCAGTCTATGTCTTTTGGCTAGAGCATTTAATCCATTTACATTTAAGGTAATTATTGATATGTATGTTCCTATTGCCATTTTCTTAAATGTTTTGGATTTGTTTTTGTAGGTCTTTTTTCTTCCCTTCCTCTTTTGCTCTCTTCTCTGATGGTTTGATGACCATCTTTAGTGTTGTGTTTGGGTTGCTTTTCCTTTTTCGTGTGTGTATCTACTGTAGTTTTTTGGTTTGCATTTCCCATGAGGTTTTGATATAACAGTCTATATATATATCAAGGTTGTTTTAAGTTGCTGGTCTCAATTTCAAATGCAGTTCCCATATCCTGAATTTGTATTCCCCTCTTCTCATGGTAGCTGGTTTGATATCATATTTGTGTGTGGATAAATTCCTCCTTTTACTGTATATTTGCCTTTACCGTTGAGCTTTCCCATTTGTGATTTTCTTGTTTCTAGTTTTGGCATCTTTTTTTTTCCCTGCCTAGGGAAGATCCTTTAGCATTTGTTGTAAAGCTGTTTTGGTGATTCTGCATTCGCTTAGCTTTTACTTGTCTGTAAAGCTTTTGATTTCTTCCTCGAATCTGAATGAGAGCCTTGCTGGGTAGAGTATTCTTTGTTGCAGGTTTTTCCCTTTCATCACTTTAAATATATCATGCCATTCCCTTCTGTCCTGCAGAGTTTCTGCTGAAAAATCAGCTGATAACCTTTGAGGATTCCCTTGTATGTTATTTGTTGTTTTTCCCTTGTTGCTTTTAATATGTTTTCTTTGTCTTTAATTTTTGTCAGTTTGATTAATATGTGTCTTGGCATGTTCCTCCTTGAATTTACCCTGTATGTGACTCTCTGAGCTTCCTCGACTTGGGTGACAATTTCTTTCCCATGTTAGGGAAGTTTTCAACTATAATCTCTTCAGATATTTTCTCATGCCCTTTCTCTTTCTCTTCTTCTTCTGGGACCCCAGTAATATGAATGTTGGTCCATTTAATGTTGTCCCAGAGGTCTCTGAGAATGTCCTCATTTCTTTTCATTCTTTTTTCTTTGTTTTGTGTCAGTGATTTCCACTATTCTGTCTTCCAGCTCACTTATTCGTTCTTCTGCCTCAGTTATTCTGCTACTGATTCCTTCTAGTGTATTTTTCTTTTCAGTTATTGTGTTGTTCATCTCTGTTTGTTCTTTAAATCTTCTATCTCTTTGTTAAACATTTCTTTTATCTTCTCAGTCTGTGCCTCCATTCTTTTTTCAAGATTTTGGATGATCTTTACTATCATCATTCTGAATTATTTTTCAGGTAGATTGCCTATCTCCTCTTCATTTAGTTGTTCTTGTAGGTTTTTATCTTTCTCCTTTATCTGCAACATATTTCCTTATCATCTCATTTTGTCTCACTTACTGTGTTTATGGTCTCCTTTCTGCAGGCTGCAGGATCGTAGTTCCTCTTGCTTCTGGTGTCTGCCCCCTGGTGGGTGAGCTTAGTCCAGGGGCTTGTGCAGGCTTCCTAGTGGGAGGAACTGGTGCCTGCCCTCTGGTGGGTGGAGCTGGGTCTTGTCCCTCTGGTGGGCAGTTCCCTATCAGGGTATGTACTTTGGGGTGGCTGTGACCTTAATACTTTAGGCAGCCTATCTGCTGATGGGTGGGGCTGTGTTCCTGTCTCGCTGGTTGTTGGGCCTGAGGAGTTCCAGCACTGCAGCCTGAAGCTGTTGGGTGGGGTCAGGTCTTGGTGCTGAAACGGGGTCTTCCAGGAGAGCTCATGTCAATTAATATTCCCTGGGGCCTCTGGTCCCAGTGTCCTTGCCCCCACCGTGAGCTACAGCCCACCCCCACTTCCCCAGGAAGCCCTGCAAGGCCCGTAGGTAGGTCTAGCCCAGGTTCCTGTGGAGGCACTGCCTTGTGCTGGGTCCCAGTGTATGTGAGACCTTGTGTGCACCTCCCAGAGTGGAGTCTCTGCCTCTCCCAGCCCTGAGGAGCTCCTGCACTCAAGCCCCGCTGGCCTTCAAGGCTAAATGCTCTGGGCATTCTTCTTCCTGATGCCAGACCCTCAGACTCTCTTGGAGGACTATTTTTAAGTGGGAACAACGCTGTGTAGCTTGCGTGGGTTTAATTTTTTTCTTTTTCTTTTTTTCTTTTTTTGGTGCAAGGGCTGTTTTTAATATGGATGTCTGCCACCACTTTCTTCAGTGTATGCTGGCCTTTATCCCCTTGACAGGGGTTTTGATTGGTGTTGTGGTGACCAGAGCCTGCACTGGGTATTGAGCAGGGCCTCCCGTTTGCTCTGTGGTTGTCACTGCCCTGTCAGAGGTGTAGTCTGCTCCCTAGCTGTTGCAGTAGAGGCCCCCAGATCTGTTTCTGAGCTGTGTTTCTGATCTGTGGTGTGAGGTATGTGTGATTGGAGCACTCCCACTGGGAGAGAAGTCACTGAGTATTCCTCCTCTGGAGCTGTTCACCTGTGGGTGTGCTCTGTTGTGTCGCCTTTCGCCCGTTGTGCGAGCTCTCAGATTACACTGTTGTTGGCACTGCACTCGGCTCCACCTTAACTGTGGGTGTGCCGGCAATTGGCCCTGGTGTCTCTCGGGCATTGTTTACACCAGGCCACCAGCATAGATCCACTGAAGTCAGGTTCCGGAATTGCAGTAGTCATGGATCTGGACCCGCTGTGGGAGTTATGATGCAGCTCAGAATCCGGCCTGGCCCAACCCCGGCATGTACGTGTCCACAAAGTCCATAGCTGTGAAAGCAAGACCCGTCTCAGTTGCAGGAGCACTCGTTGTCCGTTCAGATGTTCCGCAGGCACTGAGTTTACCAAGCCAGTCGTGGGGGGGTTTAATCCAAGGTTCATGGCTGCAAGGGGAGATTTCAGCTCTTCTTCCTCAGTCACACAGCCCCTGGGGCTCAGCTTTGGTTTCAGCCACACCTCTGCCTGTGGGCTACCCTCAGGTGTCTGCTCCCCGCGCAGGCGAGGGGGTGGAGGCGGTGACCGACTGGGGCTCATGTGCTCACTCAGGTGGGAGGGAGAGGAGGTGGCGACCGAATGAGGCACATGAACCTGCTCTGGTGGGAGCCCCTCCTAGTGCCTGCAGAGGCAGGGGCCGGCACGTGGGGAGAGAGGCCGCAATGGCGACCCCGCCCTTCGCGCGTCACTCAACAGCGGCCCTTTGCTTGTGCGGCAGACCAGGCTTCCTCCGGGGGCTTTCCTGGCTGCAGAGCTCCTCTCTCCTTTCCCCTCGGGCTGTCTCTGCACAGCCAGCAGCAGTCCTCTCCCCAGGGTTGCCCTCCAAACCCCACGTTCCAGCGCCCAGCCCCTGTCCGTACCTCTCAGGCTGGGTCATGCAGCGCTGTGGCATGACCGTCTGTGGAGGTCTCACTCTGTCCTGCCTGCCACAGACGGGGTGCTATGCTCTCCTCAGGGCCCCCAAAGCTCCCTTCTGTCTCAGCTGACCTCCTCCGCAGTGAGGGGGCTTCCCCGGGTGCGGGAACCTCTCCGCTGCTTCAGCTCCCCGACAGGGGCGCAGGTCCCGTCCTACTTCCTCTTTTCTCTTTGTTTCCTTTTCTCTCTTTCGTCCTACCCGGTTACACATGGATCTTTTCTTGTCCTTTTAGGTTTCCGAGGTCCTCTGCTAGTGCTCAGCAGGTGCTCTGTGAGAATTTCCATCTGTCAACATATTCTTCATGCCCCTGTGGGAAGAGGTGAACTCCACGTCCTCCTACTCTGCCATCTTGACTCAGCTCCCCCTATAGTTTTGACAGATGCATAATGTCATTTATCCACCACCACAGTATCATACACGATAGTTGCACTGCCCTAAAAATGCCCTGTGCTTCACCTATTCGGTCCTCTTCCCCCAGCTCCCAAACACCAGCAACCATTGGTCTTTTTACTGTCTCCATAGTTTTGCCTTTTCCAGAATGTCGTATCGCTGGAATCATATAGTATGGAGTCTTTTCACTTTGGCTTAGCTGCTCCTCTTTTTAATTTTTTTGAGATTTCATTGATGCATAACATTGAGTTAGTTATACATGTACAACATAATGATTTGATGTAGGTGTATATTGTAAAATGATTACCTCAGTAAATTAAGTTAGCATTCATCACTGCACATAGTTACAAATTCTGTGTGTTTGTGTAGTGAGAACTTTTAAGATAATCTCTTAGCAACTTTCAAATATACAATACGGTATTGTTTCCTACAGTCACCGTGCTGTATGTGACGTCTCCAGGACTTATTTAGTTTATAACTAGAAGTGACTACCGTTTGCCCACCTCTACCCCTGCCTCCGGAAACCACCCAGATTGGCTTCTTTTACTTAGTAACCGGCACTTGAGATTTCTCCATGTCTTTTTGTGGCTTGATGGCTCTTTCTTTTATCGCTAAATAATACTCCGTGGTATGAATGTATCATGGCTTGTTTATCCATTCACCTATTGAAGGACATTTTGGTTGCTTCCAATTTGGGGCAGTTATGAATTAGGTTTTAAGTTAGTGGAAAGCATGTGACTCTGCTACTGCAGCTCTCTAACTGCTCGCCCATCACAGCTAGTACTAGAGACATCTGCACACGGTGGTTCTGCTCTTCTCTGCAGAGCTCAGATTAGCGCTTTGACGCTTTTCATGATTATGTATCGAGGAATAAATGAACCTTAAATTCTGATCCTAATATTTCTTCATAAGCTAGCACATTCAGGATAAAAGCAGCCAAGGCAATTAAAAGATCCTTTGAGGAAATTCTGAAGGTACTAAGGCTATTTTGACTGAAGAAGGAGAACTCAGAGACCCTGCCAAGCATCTTCAACACTGCCAAGACATCATAGGGAAGGGGGGGTGTACCTTGTTCTGTGGGACCATGAGAAGCAGACTAGGAGCATGTGTAAAAGTATGATGGATTCAGATTTTGAGAGGGTGCAGGGATCCCCACCCATGCTGTTGTAGCTATTTCCCCGTCTCTCATCAAGGAGCAGGAGTGAGTAGCCATCTGACAATCTAGTCTCAAAATATCCCATTCCCGATGAATCCCAAAATACACCCCACATAAACTTTATTCCAAAATTTGTCAGTCAAGAAATCTTCTGAATAGAAACGTTCTCAAACAATATTGAAATTGAGGCCAATAACCCATGTATTTACCTATATCTCAAATGTCACGAGATACCCTTGAAGCTGATTGAAGCTGATTTTTCAAGTTGATTCTTAAAACCTGTAAAAGAGAACATTCACTAGACTGGGGGGTATGGTCTCACCTGTGAGAAGGCGGACCTTGCTTCTCTCTGGGCCCACATGTTTTGGTATCCAGAGTATTACCTGTGTCCTCCTAACTTCAGTTCAGAATTCCTCCTGCAGTTTTCATCTGAAGCGAAGCCTTCAGGCAGCCCCCGGTGCTTTTCACTAAGTGCTCTGCGGGCCTGTGTGCGGCTCTTTCCGTTGCAGCCCAGAGGCACCTGCCGTGCACATGCTGCCTGATGCCGAGGTCCTTCGCGTCCAGTGAGCCTTTTCTTCAGTTGACTCCCAGCCACGGCCCAGTGCTTACAACTCCTGAGAAACATTCCTGGTTCTTCTCTGAAACTAAGTTGCTCAGGGCCTTAGTTTCATGCCTGAATCTCACTTCATTTTCCAAGACCCAAATGTTCTGCTCTTCTTCCTGATATTCTTAAACTCGATTTAGCTTATTGCCCCCTTTCTGCTTCTCTATTGTTTTTATAGAAGCAGACATCAGGCACTGAGAAAACTGCGGTTCTTCCATGATGTTCTAGTGGACGGATGTTCTGGTCTGAAGATCTGAGCCCCGTTCTTTTTCTGATGCCAGTGTAATCTCACTGTGGCTGAAGCCTGGCTCTGGGTTAGGAAATAGTTTTCCATATTTAAGAACAGTGCCCCCGGGACATGCCTCGACTTTATGAACTCAGCCAGAGCTCCTCATATGAGAGTCATGAAGGCCATTTTGACCCAAACATATATTTCTCTGGGCTTTAAGGGAGGACTACATAAACTTTAACTTGGCCGTGCAGGTCAGGAAAGTAACTGTCATTGCAAGCCTCCATTTAAGATCAGACTTTGTATTTCCACCCTCTCTGTCAGAGTAAAGTACATAGACGCAGCAAGCCATGCTTAAGTGCAATCAGTTTAATGGGTTTCTACATTCTAATAAAATGGCAAACATTGGCAGCGTCACCCTTTTCTGATTTACGCCCGTCAACGTGAATGCATCACAGTGTTACCCTCTAGCTTCATGTTAGAACTTTATTGCATCATTTCACACCCCCACCCCAAACCCTTTATTTGTTCAGTCAGTTGTGCCAAAATAATCGAGAGAGAGAAGCAGACAGAAAACACAAGGTTGGCCTCGGTGTGACTCTGAGAGTAGTGGCCATTTAACCCCACACCGTGCCTGCGTTTTTTTTTGAAATTCCCCAGAGTGGCAGACTAGGGAGCCTGACAGGGGGGATTCCAGAGTTTGTCCTGAATGGGACTGTCAAGTCAGAAGTGGGTGCTTTGTGTGTGGAAGCGGTGAGGGACCAACCCAACCTGATATGTATTATTTGGCCGCGATTCCAGAAACTATGCCCCCACTGCTGGGACGCAGGGAGAGCAGGAGGCTGGGCACCCACAGCTCCCCCTGCAGCATGGCTAAGTGCCTTGATACTGAATGAGGGGAGGAGACGGCCCCTCGTTTGCTCGGCAGGCTGGGGCGCACGTCCTGGGGAAGTCGCACCGGGGGCCCTGGGAGACCCGCCCCACCTCAGCAAAGACCTAGAGGTTTAAGAGGCTGTGATGTCCTAGGAGCCATCAGATAGTTAGAACACGGTGTTTGTGCCAAAATTCCCCAAGGCGGTGGCTACAGAGTTATCTGTGAGACTGATCCTCTCCCCTGAAAGTGGGATAGAAGGCACTGCGTTTTGTAAACAATTTCCAGGTTTCAAGGTCTTTGAAAAGTCCACGTCCTAAGGCTCTAAGTTTGTATCCACAGGCCACCCCTTGGGCACCTGCTGATGCACTGTCCCTGCTCGCGGGGAACCAGGGCTGGCGCTTCGCAGGTTAGGATATTTTCCACGTCGGTGCTGTTCACAGCTCAGGAAGCTGTCTGTTACCACCGAAAGCTGCGGTAATAAAACGCCAGTTAACAAGGATTAAGCTCACCTTAATACCAGAGGAACCTGAGGAGATGGGCACCTTCAGCCTGTTTTCTCCTCAAGCAGACAGTTTTTTCAAACCATCACAGATGGATGTGCATTTTCTTCTCAAACGTACCCTAAACCCGGAAGGCCATGCTCCAGCATTTTTCTCAAATCACTTTTACTGAATGAAATCTTTTCTCTTTTTTTTTTTTTTTTTTAATAAAGAACGAAGTTTTTTTTTTTTTTTTACTTTTATTTATCTATTTATTTTTTTATGGCTGTGTTGGGTCTTCGTTTCTGTGCGAGGGCTTTCTCTAGTTGCGGCAAGTGGGGGCCACTCTTCATCGCGGTGTGCGGGCCTTTCACATATCGCGGCCTCTCTTGTTGCAGAGCACAGGCTCCAGACGCGCAGGCTCAGTAGTTGTGGCTCACGGGCCTAGCTGCTCCGTGGCACGTGGGATCTTCCCAGACCAGGGCTCGAACCCGTGTTCCCTGCATTGGCAGGCAGATTCTCAACCACTGCGCCACCAGGGAAGCCCCGAAATCTTTTCTCTTGTATTTGAAGTCACTTGTTCTTCCTCAGTTCTCTGTAAGCACTTAAAAATGCTGACTAGGACTTCCCTGAAAAACTCGTTTATTCATTTGTCAGCAGACTCTGATGTGCGCTTGGTGCATAAAGACCAGCGTAACAGCAGCAGCGATGACTGTGCTGACACTCTGCCACGCAGGCGCATCGCATCTCCAAGAGCACGTCCCCATGCAGCTGACTCTAGCCCCCGTGCCGACACTCTGCCACGCGGGCGCATCGCATCTCCAAGAGCACGTCCCCGTGCAGCTGACTCTAGCCCCCGTGCCGACACTCTGCCACGCGGGCGCATCGCATCTCCAAGAGCACGTCCCCGTGCAGCTGACTCTAGCCCCCGTGCTGACACTCTGCCACGCGGGCGCATCGCATCTCCAAGAGCACGTCCCCATGCAGCTGACTCTAGCCCCCGTGCCTTTCCTTCCTTAGCTCTGTTTACTCAGGCCATCCCCACCTTGCACGGAGATCTCTGAGATTTTGAGCGTAAAGTGCATTTCCTCGTACATCTCACAAAGGTGAGAGTGTATTTTCTAGTACCTTTATTATCATTCTCCATAGTCATGGAAACGTTGATTTACATCTTTTAAAGCAGTAGCAAACCTAATGCTTGGAAGTTTCTTTTCAAAATGGGAATGAAGAGTTTGATTCAATAATCAACCCACAAATGTGCTTGGAGATTCTGCTCTGTGAAAGGCATCTTTTTCTTGAAATGAGAAAATATTGAAAAATGTTAAGTGCACCATAAAATTCACTGTTTAGATCAATGTTTAGATAATCTGGATATGACATGACTAAAGAATAATTCCCAGAGCTACTTCTGTGCCTCTTTACTAGAGAGAGAATGTTGTCTAGTGGTGTAACCTGAGACTCACCAAGGCACTGAGAAAGCAGAGGGTCTGCTTTCAGCTTTGTCTCCAAACAGAAAATTACTTTTCACATCAGTGTTGGATTAAGTAGTAGCTTGTGGTGCCCTTCCTTTGGGTCATTAAATCATTAGTGAGCAATAATGCATCACTGGAAAGCTGGCAAAAAGCCTTTCAGGACAGTCTTATGTCGTTGGAAGAGATCCTTTGATAGGCCATGGGGTGAGACACAAGGGGGGCTCAGCTAACAACACTGGCCTCCCATCGGCCTCTGGGGAGGTAGGTCTGGGCCTCCACTCTTCTCTGTTCCTTCCCAAGCCGCACTTAGCCTTCTCCTCTAGAAAAGTGCTGGACAAAGACAACACCCATTTCAGGGACACCAATAGGAGACCTGTGCTGAGCACCCACTTTAAGTTTTTTCACTGTCAGTGGCATCGGGGTGAGGCTCTCAGTGTCTGGAGGGGCTGGAACCTAGGAAGCCGTGTCCTTTGCAGAGTTCTGTCTCAGTGAGGCTACGCTGGGCTTGAGTATATCACCTTACATCTGTAGGTCTGTAAAAAGTCCTGTATTTGAAGTGATAGAGGTACACTTAAATTTTCCCATAGACACAGTGGTGTAATATTAGGATACGTATTTGGCCAATGGCATCACACAAACTAGTTTTAGTAGACATGCAGGTAATTATGGCTATTCACTCCTTTTACTTGCTTTAAGGTCTAGGTTCTACCTCACATATTCTTCATAAACAAGACTGTGTTATTAAGGAAACATGCTGGAACACAGTTCTAGAAACTTTTCATTTTCTTTTTCCAAAATTATGCAAGCCAGAATGGCATTCCAGTGCCTCTATTTTTCCATTTTCTATCACTGATTATTTTTAAAAGCTGCAAGTTTACTCCCCATTCCTCAACAGAGGCAGATGCCTGCCTCTTACCGTTTCTGCCTGGAAGTGGGGTTTAAGACACTGTCGGAATATCTACTAACTTCCTTGCCCCAGTCAGTGCACCAGCGCCCGTCCCCACCAAACATCTGTGCTGGAGCATCAGGAGAGATACCAGCTGCCTCTTCCAGAATCATCAGACTGCACTCACAGACACAAATGTGGAGTATTGTCACTACAACCTTTGCCCCTAAAAGACTGCGATACCTTCCAAGGCATAGACCACTGTCTGTGTATCTTTCTATCCCCCAGGCTTGACACAAAGCTGGTGTTCAATTAAAGTTTTCAAAATGAGTGAATGAAAGAATGAGGGAGATATTTGTCAGAAAAGGCTCTGGCAAACGTACTTTACCTACAGTGGATAGCTTACCTCACCGAGTCCACATGTCCTCACCACGAGGGGCAACAGCAAGCACCAGACTTCAGGGAACAGCCAATTAGAAAGCCACTAATGGAAGGAACGGAGCCCTGGGTCGGTGGACATCACGGTACCAAGGCAAGGCATGTTTCTGCCCCTGACCCAGGTAGATACTAACCACTGAAATCGGGTCAAGACACAAGAAGCTACCAAGCCAAAAGCTGCCTCGCTTGCCCGAGTGGCAAAGGAGGGAAGCACAAGGAGTATAGAAGTACTGAGAAAATATTCCAGTAGTTTGAATTTTTGCCCAGGGTCCTCTTGCCAGTGGGAAGAAGGCTGATGTGCAGCGTGCCTCGTCCCACGTAAAGTCAGGGGTTCATGGGGGGGGAGCTCGAGAACACTTCGCAAGGCAGGCAGGCAGGCCTCTGAGGCCACTGCACACTAAAGTGTTCAATGCGATTTTAGCTCCCGATAATTCAGCTTTGTTCTCACATAGGTGCAAAATCACTTCTTTAAAAACAATGGATTGTAGGACTACACCAATAGAAAAATGACAAATTCCCATATTAAGTCACACCTGTGCTATGCCATGTGGCCAACGGGGCCCTCAGAGCAGGATTGCAAATTACAGGAAAGCATTCGGACGGCACCTCCTCCCCAGCACCCTGCGCTCCTGTCCTGCTTCCCCATCACTTCCACTTCGCCCCCCGCCCCCGGCGTGGGCACTGCCCTCCACGACGGAAGCCTCCTCTCAGCCACGCAGGACGGTTACTGCTCTGCCCGGGTCTCCTCTCCCTGAGCCCATGGATCTCAAACAGTTGTTAGGAAGAAAGAGCGCTCATATTTCTAATCGATTTGTTCACGTTGAGGTGGTAACTGCAGGTTTAGACTTACTGGCAAGGCATTCGCATTTACGAAATGTCCACCCTTCGATGAATTCCTGAATTAGCACAAGGTGTTGGGGGGATGTTTCCAGAGGAGAAGTTATCCCAAGCCCAGACCTTTTTCTCACATACAAGGGCAAAAGTCAGCACCTTAGGTTGGAAGGCTGTGGAAAGGAATCTGAACTCGGTAGAATCTGGACTATTTCCTCAGTCACTGAACTCTGAACTTGGTTTACTTTCTTCCCTTATGACGGCAGCTCTGAACTTTACTCAGCCTTCGATTTAAGAACCAAAAAGCAAGAGGAGTCGCTGACCTCAAAGAAATGATCTTGAATTTCTGTCGTAGGAGGGGTAGACTGTTACATGTTGTATAACCATAGCTCATAAAACAAGAAATGGCTTGAATTACATCACAATATTATAGGATAAGTGGCTAGAAGACATTTTATATTCTTAATTAGGTTCTGTCTGGTTGCTCACATTCACCACTTTTTCAGAACATTTTTGGTGGGCAAATAGAATGGAATTGTTGTTTGTGTATCAGGCAACTTAGTGCTTGGGAGATAACCCCAAGTAAAAGAAAAAGCAATCATAGATAAAAGTTTTTAGCTACGACCTAGACCAGTTCTTTGCTCAAAAAAGGTAAAAAGTTTTGGGAAGATGGAATTATGAAGTTGCCTGAAAAATGGCAGAAGGTAGTGGAACAAAAGGGTAAAATAAGTTGTTCAACAAAGTTCTTGGTGAAAATGAAAAAAAAAAAAAAGTTTTTAGCTATGAATCAACTATGGAAAAACTGCCTAAGTTGGAGGGGTGGAATTCAAATAAGAAGGAAGGAAATATTTTCAATGAACTCAGCCCATTAAAAAGTATACCGCTATGGAGGCAAGAGGTTTCTAATCCTAACACATTCTATCATGCCTCTGCCCAGTTCCACCTCATACATAAACACCGTTGACCAAAAAGATTCAAGGGGTTGAAGACGGATCATAACGTTCAGTCTTATTTTCTGTTTTTACACCCATTTTTTTTTCAAACAACTTTGCTTCCATATGTTGTTTTCCATTATTCCAAGGCAGAATTTTAATTTAGAACCCCTTGATTAATTTCAAGGGACCAACTTTTGCCCTGGATTTTCTACAATTTCCTGTGAAATAGCTACTCTCGTTTTATCTTCAGTCCACTCACCTTGTATAACCACGCCTCTTCCTGAAAGCAGCAGTGGTGGAATCCTTTCCCAAGGCGAGTGCTTGGCCTACTGAGCTGTTTCACCTACTTCTTATCCACTTCTTCAGTCTTTTCTGAACCATGTGCCAGCAAGACCTTCTGCCCCTGGATACCTATTTCCTAACCGCACATTCATTTTCCTTCTCTTCAAGGTCACTTAGTGTCTCTTGCCCCAAATCCAGTGGGATTTACCACTCGGTCACCTAAAGGGCTCCTGTTCTGCCGTTTCTCCATCTCTCTTACCACATCATAACTCAAACACAGCTCTCCAATCCCTCTACCTGGAACGCTCCCTCCCTTCCAGCTCTGGCTCCCGCTCTCCTGCTCAAACAAAAGCCCCAAGCTCTAGCACCACCCATCCCAGTCCAGTGAGTGTGGTCTCCCTCGTACGACCCACCTGGAAAGGAACAGCACAGGCATCATGCTGACCGGCCTCTGGACCTAGACGTGCCTTCTGGCTCTTCTCCAGGAATTGACATACCACCTCTCACATCAGCTGGGCAACTCCTGGGGGCTCTTCCAGGTAGGAGACTCTCACATCCGGGGGCTGTCTAACTTTAGTGACCCTCCTCCTTTCCTGCAACACATCCTTACCATAGTGTCAGTGGAGTGGGGAGTATTGTATTGTATTCTGGGGGTTGTGGACCCCAACAATGAAATGCCTGACCAGGACTCAGTCTCCTGGGAAAGCAGTGATCTGGGGACCAGCAGTCCCACTTCCTCTTGACCTGTAAAAAAGGGGTGCTGGTCAAGGGAAACTCTCCTGGCTCCTCAAACCACTGATTTCACTTTTGCCTTCCTTTACTTAAAATTCCTGTTTCAACTTCTTTGGGCTTGATGCTCTACATGGCTACATACACAGCCTCCCTTTGTCTGGGATGTGGTCTGTGATTCACCTTTGCTTTAGGCCTTTGTTTACTGGCCAGCCCTTCCCCAGTGTGACTCCTAGAACAGAGGCTGGAGCCCTGGGATTCCTCTTACTTTCAAGGGAGCTTGGAACCTTCAGACACCCCAGAGCTGAGCCTGTGCTCAGCACCTGCAGAGAAAGTCACTTTCCATGGGCCTCTCCTTACTCCCACCAAGGCAGTTCTAATTCAATTCTGCTTAATACATTGAGCCAAATTAATCCCGACCATGCTTCACATTTCTGGTCTCCTTTCTTAGTGTAAACCTGTAGTCACCTCCTCTATTTGTAGTCTGATCACCTTATAACTCTTCGTTCATAGGCTCACTCATTCATTCATTCATCCTGCAAATATTCACTAGTGCCTACTATATGTCCGGTACTCTATTCAGCAGTGGGAATACAGTAAAAATTCACACCCTCTGCTCTCAAGAATATAAAAATGGTAAGAATTTATAATTCTGAATTTTTCACTCTTCCCTCTGGAACCACAAATGTGGTAAACAAACTCTTCTGCATCATGAAACTCTGTGCAGAACTGACACCCTCTGGCCTTCACTGAAACCTGCCTCTCTCCCAAGGATGAAGAGTCCCTAGCAGCCAACGCGATTAGAGACTGCTCATTCTCCCATACTCAGAGCCAAAAGGTGAGGTCAGCATTCCTTTTTATCCCCAGTGTCACCTTAAGGTCATTTACTGCCCATTCTCATAGATACTTTTGCTCCTTTGAGGGTCTTGCCCCTCATAACCAACATATTTGCCCTACCTCATTTCTACCATTTATCAAATGTCTAGTAATTCTGCTGCATTTATAGAAAATTTGGTATCTGGCTCCAAGTCTTTTTTTTCCTCCCAAAGTCCTGACATCGTTCTGGGTTATCAGTACCCACCACCACTCAGATGGATAACCTATCCAGATCCTAGCCTCAAAATGCCTTGACCTCCTTACTAAAACTTAGGGAACATAAGTCATTCATTCCCTTCCCAGCAGGAGTTTCTAAACAATAAGGAGTCAAGATATGTTTGTTCTGTTATGACTAAGGCTTGGGGTGGGGCAGCGGGTGGAGAGTGCAGTTTGGAACTGAGGTTAAATTGTGGCTTCTGTCTTCCCCCACAAGTGCAGACCTTGGCATGAGCACAGTCTTGGCCATTCACCCAAGCACAGGCGCTGTCACCTAGCACGAGGGAGCACGAAGCAGAGAACATGGGCCAGTGTCACCCACATCACAAGACAGCAAGGCTGCCCCTGGAAATATGGACCAGTGAACCTAGCTTCCACTGAGCTCAGTGATCAAATAAGATTCCTCCTCCCAAAGAGAGCAGCGAGTAAGGAAAAGGGAAAGGGACCAAAATGTTCACCTACTCCTGCTCCCTACCAGGGGGTGAAGGAGGAGTTCTCTCCCTTCTCATGTGAGCAGAAGAATGAAGAAAATAAGCATTTTCTTTTGACTAATTCTCAACTCCAATAACCATTATCCCCTTTTTTCTTTACTTTCATGGCCACACACTGTAACTTATCACATGAACTAGTCAACCTCTGAAATACTAGGTTTTATTCCTTCAGTTTCCAGGGCTTCAGCTTCCTAGAGATATCTTAAATCTCTGTTTTCCAAGGCTCATAGGCCTGGCCTGGCCGCTCCTCCTTCATTCACACTAGATCCAACAGCACTCTTGGTTCCCATTCCTGTCTTCACTCAACACCTGCCTGGTAGAATTTAGTCATGTATCCATGCTCTAATCTGTCCTCTCTATTCCAAATCTGAGTGACTGAGTACAGACATACCTCAGAGATATTGTGGGTTTGGTTCCAGACCACTGCAGTAGAGTGAGTATTGCAATAAGGCAAGCCCTAGTGTATATTAAAGTTATTTTTATGCTATACTGTAGTCTATTAAGTGTGAAATAGCATTATGCTTAAAAAAACAATGAACATATCTTTTTTTTTTAAATAAACTTATTTATTTATTTATTTATTTATTTTTGGCTGTGTTGGGTCTTCGTTTCTGTGCGAGGGCTTTCTCTAGTTGCGGCAAGTGGGGGCCACTCTTCATCACGGTGCGTGGGCCTCTCACTATCGCGGCCTCTCTTGTTGCGGAGCACAGGCTCCAGACGCGCAGGCTCAGCAGTTGTGGCTCACGGGCCCAGTTGCTCCGCGGCATGTGGGATCCTCCCAGACCAGGGCTCGAACCCGTGTCTCCTGCATTAGCAGGCAGACTCCCAACCACTGCGCTACAAGGGAAGCCCAACAATGAACATATCTTAATTAAAAAATACTTTATTGCTTAAAAATGCTGACCATCATCTGAGCCTTCAGCGAATCATAATCTTTGTGCTGGTGGAGGGTCCTGCCTTGGTGTTGGTGGCTGCTGACTGATCAGGGTGGTGGATGCTGAAGGCTGGGGTGGCCGTGGCCATTTCTTAAAATAAGACAACAATGAAGTTTGCTGCATCGATTGACTCTTCCTTTCATGAACAATTTCTCTGTAGCATGCAATGCTGTTTGAGAGCATTTTATTGACAGTAGAACTTCTTTCAAAATTGGAGCCAATTCTCTCAAACCCTGCCACTGATTTATCAACTGAGTTTATGCAATATTCTAAATCCTTTGTTATCATTTCAGCAATCTTCACAGCATTTCACCAGGAGTAGATTCCATCTCAAGAAACCACTCTCTTTGTTCGTACATAAGAAGCAACACCTCATCCATTAATGTTTTATCATGAGATGGAAGCAATTCAGTCACCATTCCTTCAGGCTCCACTTCTAATTCTATTCCTCTTGCTGTTTCCACCACATCTGCAGTTACTTCCTCCACTGAGGTCTTGAGCCCCTCAAAATCATCCGTGAGGGTTGGAATCAACTTATTCCAAACTCCTGTTAATGTTGATATTTTGACCTCTTCTCGTGAATCACTAATGTTCTTCATGCCCTCTAGAATGGTAAACCCTTTCCAGAGGTTTTCAGTTGACTTTGTCCAGGTCCATCAGAAGACTCACTGTCTATGGCAGCTATAGCCTAACAAAGTGCATTTCTTAACTAATAAGACTTGAAGGTTGAAATTAATTATTGATCCATAGGCTACAGAATGGATGTTGTGTTAGCAGGCATGAAAACAAAATTAATCTCATTATACATCTCCATCAGAGCTCTTGGGTGACCAGGTGCATTGTCAATGCAGCAATATTTTGAAAAGAATCTTTTTTTCTGAGCAGTAGGTCTCAACAGTGGGTTTAAAATATTCAGTAAACCTTGTTGTAAACAGGTGTGCTGTCATCCAGCCTTTGTTGTTCCATTTATAGAGCACAGGCAGAGTACATAATCCTTAAGGGTCCTAGGATTTTAGGAATGGTAAAGGATCATTGGCTTCAACTTAAAGTCACCAACTGCATTAGCCCCTAACAAGACAGTTGGCCTGTCCTTTGTAGCTTTGAAGCCAGACATTGACTTCTCCTCTCTAGCTATGAACGTCCTAGATGGCATCTTCTTTCAATATGAGGCTGTTTGTCTACAGTGGAAATTTGTTGTTTAGTGTAGCCACCTTCATGAATTATCTTAGCTAGATCTTCTGGATTACCTGCTGCAGCTTCTACATCAGCACTTGCTGCTTTATCTTGCACTTTTATGTTATGGAGTTGGCTTCTCTCCTTAAACTTCATGAACCAAACTCTGCTAGCTTCCAACTTTTCTTCTTTTCTTCTGCAGCTTCCTCACCTCTCTCAACCTTCATAGAATCAAAGAGAGAGTTGGGGCCTCACTCTGGATTAGCCTTTGGATTAAGGGAATGTTGTGGCTGGTTTTTTTCTTATATCCAGACCACTAAAACTTTCTCCACATCAGCAGTAAGGCTGTTTTGCTTTCTTATGAGTCACGTGTTCACTGGAGTAGCACTTAATTTCCTTCAGGAACTTTTCCTTTGCATTTATTCTCCTTAAGTCTCCTTCTCAACAGCGCTTATCAACTTTAGCAGGTTATTTTCCATCCTACCTCTTAAAGGAAGTTGAGAACAAGAGGCATGATTACTTTCAAATGTCTGTCCCCTAACTTTGTGTATCTACATCTGTGCATATTTTCACATTTTCTTTAAGATCAGATAATAAAGTCCCTACAATAAAGGCTCTGCCCTTAGCTACTTCCCTCCCCTCTAGAAACCACCTGTTTTTTCTCATATTGATGACTTTCTGTTTTATGTTTGTTCATATGTTTTGTTTTTTAGATTCCACATATAAGTGCAACCATATGTATTTGTCTTTCTCTGACTTATTATTTCACTTAATATAATACCCTGTAGGTTCATCCATGTTGTTGTAAATGGCAAGATTTCATTCTTTTTTATGGCTGAATAATAGTCCATTATATATATATATATATATATATATATATATATCACATCTTCTTTATCCATTCCTCTATTGATGGGCACTTAGGTTACTTCTGTACCTTGTGAGTAATGCTGCAATGAACATAGGGGTGCATATATATTTTCCAGTTAGTGTTTCCTTTTCTTTGGAAAAATACCCAGAAGTGGAATTGATAGATTGTGTGGTAGTTTTATTTTTAATTTTTTGAGGAAGCTCCATACTGTTCTCCATAGTGGCTACACCAATTTACATTCCCACCAACAGTGCATGAGAGTTCCCTTTTTTCCCCATCCTTGCCAACACTTTTTATTTGTTGTCTTTTTGATAATAGCCATTCTGAGGTATGAGGTAATACCTCATTGTGGTTTTGATTTTCTTTTCCCTAATGATTAGTGATGTTATACATCTTTCTTTGTGTCTATTGGCCATCTGTATATCTTGTTTGGAAGAATGTCCCTTCAGGTCCTCTGCCCGTTTATTAATCAGGTTTTATTTTTTTTCTGAAGGTGAGTTGTATGAGTTCTTTGCATAGTTTTGATGTTAATCCCTTAACAGATATGTCATCCTCCCATTCAGTAGTGGCCTTCTTTTGTTGATAGTTTCCTTCTCTGTGCAAGAGCTTTTTAGTTTGATGTAGTCTTGTTTCTTTTTGTTTTTGTTTGCCTGAGGGGAGATATTCCAAAAACATATTGCTAAGACTGACGTCAAAGCGTATACTGCCTATGCTTTCTTCTAGGAGTTTTATGGTTTCAGGCCTTCCATTTAAGTCTTTAATATATTTTGAGTTTATTTTTGTGTGCAGTGTGAGTAAGCAGTCCAGTTTGATTCTTTTGCATGTAGCTGTCCAGTTTTTCCAACATCATTTATCAAAGAGACTTTCTTTTCTGTGTTGTGTATTCGTGCCTCCTTTGTCATAGATTAATTGGCCATAAAAGTGTGGGTTCATTTCTATACTCTCCATTCTGTTCCATTGATCTATTTGTCTGGTTTTTTTGTGCCAGAATCATACTGTTTTGATTACTATAGCTTTGTAGTATAGTTTGAAATCAGGGAGCATGGCACTTCCAGCTTTGTTCTTCTTTCTCAAGATTGTTTTGGCTATTCAAAGTCTTCTGTGTTTTCATACAAATTTTAAAATTATTTGTTCTAGTTCTGTGAAAAATGCCATTGGTGTTTTGATAGGGATAGCCAGCTGACAGTCTTATGGGAGTTCCCTTGCATGTAACTAGTCACTTTTCCCTTGTTGCTTTTAATATTTTCTCTCTATCTTTAATTTTTGTCATTTTAATTACAATATGTCTTGAGTGGTCCTCTTTGGATTGATCCTGTTTGGGACTCTCTGTGCTTTCTGAACCTGGATGTCTGTTTCCTTTCCCAGTTTAGGACATTTTCAGCTATTAGGTGTTAAAATATGCTCTCTGCCCTTTTCTCTCTCTCTTCTCCTTCTGGGACCCCTATAATGTGAATGTTAGTATGCTAGATGTTGTCCCAGAAGTCTCTTAAACTGTCCTTAGTTTTTTTTTAATCCTTTTTTTCTTTTTCCTGTTTGGCTTGTGTGATTTCCACTACTCTGTCTTCCAGTTTGCTCATCTGTTCCTCTGTATCATCTAATCTACTGTTAATTCCTTCTAGCATATTTTCTATTTCAGTAATTGTATCTTTTGCTCAGTTTGGCTCTTCTTTATATTTTCTAACTCATTGTTAAACTTCTCACTGTGTTTATCCATTCTTCTCCCAAGTTCATTGAACATCTTCACGGTCATTACCTTGAACTTTTTGGAGGGTAGATTGTTTATCTCCATTTCACTTAGCTATTCTGGGGTTTTATCTTATTCCTTCATTTGGAACATATTCCTTTGTAGCCTCATTTTGCTTAATTCTCTGTGTTTATTAGTTTATATTGTGTAGGTCAGTTATGTTTTCTGACCTTGGAGAAGTGGCCTTATATAGGAGATGTCCTTTGGGGCCCAGCAGCACACTCCCCTCTGGTCACCAGAGCTATTTTCTCTACAGGGGCAACCCTATGTGGGTTGGGTTGGCCCTTCTGTTGTGGCTGGGCTGACTACTGTGGATGGACTTGTAGGTGGGATTGGTCCCTGGCCTGGTTGGCTTCCAGGTCCTGTCTCATTCAGAGGCTGCCATCTGCTGTTGGGCAAGGCCTTGCATTTTGTGATCTAGCAGCAGAACTGCTTGTCATCCCCAACTTGCCAGACCATTTCAAACCACTTTACATTTTTTTTATCTTGCCCCGTGACCATTTTCCCCCTCAGTTCTCTGGCAAACTCCCACTTTGTCTTAATGGAAATATCATTTCTCCAGAACATTCTCCCCAGAACTTCTGTAGACCATGTGGGGTTCCCTCTATATTCCCAGGATGCCTTTTGTATACGGACTTATGAAATTTTAAAAACCTCTCCTATTATTTTCCCTCCGAATTGACACAGTTAATAGTAATCAAATCATTGATTTTATTCTTGTCTCATTCCTTGGCTCCTAGACTTCTCTGCAGTTGAGCAAGACAGGCTTCCTGCATATGGACACAAGGTACGTCATGTAAGTACACACACACCTCATCATTATGTGCACACATTGAGCATTGCACTCTCCAGGCTGTACTGGAATAACACAGACTATATTGTAATAGTTCTTTCAGGTGTCTCTTCAGCAGTCTCTAAGTCCCTGGGAGGAGTAAATATGTTTCTTTTCTTTATGTAACTCTAGCACCTGGCAGGGTGACAGTCACAAAACAGATGCTCCACAGTAGTTTGCTGAGTTGATGAAATATTGACACTTTCTCGTCATCTCAGGTGATATCTTATCTCTATGACAGACGAGGATGGTACACTTTGAGTTTTCAGCCCAGTTGTTTGCAATCAGGACATAGAAAAATATGTTTCCTCTTGGAACAGAAATGATCAAAAAACGTCTGCAGAACCCCATTCTCCCTTCAACTTCCTGTATGTAAACCTAACACCATTTGAAGCTTAGGGTGGTGTGACTTAAGGGTTTCTCACTTGAAACTGTGACTCAACTTCAGTGTTATTTGCTCTGTCACACTGTGTGCAGAATATAAATACACTTCCAAGCCCTTTTGAGTCAGGTATTATTTCTTTTTTTTTTTTTTTTTTTTGTTAAACCAAATCTAATATGAAACTGACTCTTTTTTGTGAGTAAATTTGAATTTTGAAACAGTAAAACAATAAGGTTTAATATAAAGCAAAATAAATTTTTTATGTTTATGATCTGCCAATTTCCCAGAAAAAGTTCTGTGGTGACTTTAGTTATATACCAGATATATTAAAATCACCAATGGACAACACATATTTTATTCAGGTGCCATCTGAAAGTTTTAAAAATTTGTTGACATAATCTCACTGAACTGTCCACTTTAAAATGGTTGAAATGATAAACTTTCTGTTTTGTGTATTTTACCACAATTTTTTAAAAATATGTTGTTTCAAGATTTTTAGGTTTTATAAAGGTATTGTATTAGCGTAACAATGAAAAATTTAAAAGACCATCTCTAATCTCATTATCCTATCAAGCATTGTTTACATTTTTTTTTCACACACACACACTGTATTTTGGTATTATTTCTTAAGAAATAAAATTTGTAGTGGACTTCATGGGAGTAATCTGGAGCAGGAAACAGCATGTTATTTGTTCTTTCTAACTTACCTTTAAAATATCCCAGAAAATGTACAAAGCAGAGAGAGAAAACCCACAGCAGGTCTGGCGCTAAATATAAACTCTATCACTTGCCTCCATCATGGGGTGCTGTGGCCTTAGCACACTAGGAATAGTTTATATGAAGTAGAAAACTGCTGAGATCAAACTAAGTTTCCTCATCAGCAGACAGTCCACGCAGGACGCAGTGCAAGCGTGAAGGTGTTTCTGAACATCTCTTTTACGTTTGTGTTTGCTCTTTTTTCTCCAGTCCCCTACTGCAACTTTCCTTGCACCTAAACAAAACTCCTTTTTTTTTTCTAGAATAAATTTGGAACGTTCTTTCAGACATTACTCAGTATGTAAAGATTTATGCCAGGAATAAAATTACTTGAATACTTAACCTAATTCTTGCAGCTGCCATTGGATTGTAACTGGAGTCCTGATGCCCTTCACTCAGTCTAAGGCGTGCACCTTTCTTGCTCAGATAATTATTCTACATCTTTATCTGGGTCTAGGACCATTCCTGATGTTACAAAGTCAGTAAATCTATTTTATTCACTCCCTTATGATTTTGACTGTACCTTTCCTCTGAGTGTAGGCTTTTTGATGCCCTGGTCTATCTGACCAGGATAATTTGTGCAATGATAAGTGGGAAAAAACTCCTATATGTGCTTTTGTGTCCAAATTTACTCTCCGTGTTAAATCCAACTTGCATTCAGTAGCGTGAGTGCTGTGGCCTTAAAATGCTGTAGATGAGTCAGAGGAGCGGGTTTCTGTCTTTCAGTGACTCACATCTCAGCTGGGAAACTGCTAACTGGGGAGTTACTCCCTTGTTCTTTCCCTAATTACTAGCCTGTACTTCTGCTCTGTTGGCTTGGTGCCTCCTGCCCCTCGCTGAGTCTGAGCTGCTAGGAAGGTGACGAGCGCTTCCTGCAAGACCGCTGGAGGCCTTTCTAACTTTCTCTGCTAACTCAGATCAGCAGCTTTCGGGTCTTCTGCCTTTCAGCTCCTTCTCCACTGGATGGACTTTGAAAACACATCAGGATTCATGGAAAGTTTTTCTGAAATAATAGGAAACCAAACGTTGGCTGGTGAATACTTATGCTGAAAATTATTACCATAATTTTGAAATAATCTATAAAAATATGCAGGATCTTTCATAATCCAATTATAATCCAATTTCATAATTCAGTTCAATATAAGATCTGAATCCTCAGATCTGTAGACTTGAAAACATTACCAGGCACCTTTCCAAAATTCTCATGGCATTTTGCTGTGTGCTGGATAAACTGAAGGTGATGAGCTCGATGTATTTATTCCCTTTCTTTTACCTCCCTGAAAAATGTGGTCATCCCATAATAACTCTCTAACTTTTACATTTCTTCTCCTGGAGTTTGTTGCTGTAGTATAAATGAGCATTTTTTAAATAAGTGGTTGAGAATCATCGAATGAAAATATGCTATTTAAAATATGATAATGGGTAGATCTGTTTCATCATAAAACATCGTGGACTTTAGTAATGTGCAATTAGTAGCATTCACTACAATATGTCAATGAATCTAATCTTGTACAGTAAGTACAAAATATATCAAACTGTGTACTTTTAGTTCTTGAAGCAGCAGGACGAAAGGCAAGCTGTCTTTCCATATCTAAGCTCTTCTTATTGTTCACTTAAATTCATTGCAGCTCATTTCTTTCTAAGGGAGAAATGTCGTGGCGTTATTGCTAAGATATTGGTTAACGTGAAAACATGGGCTTTTGGAAGTAAAAAAAAAAAAGAAGCTCTGATTTATAGCATTTGCTGATTTCTGTGGTGTAAATATTCCAATCATGGCCAATGTCAAGCTACAAACAGTTTAACAAGCCAGTCACAGAATTCCTGTGTATTTACCAGTTGGTGCTTGGGAGCCAGTGTGAGGGGGTTCCATGACCCTGGGCATGGTGTCCCACCCGAGGTGCCCACTCACGGTGTCCAGCTGAGGGCCTCCCAACACACACGGTCGCTCCTGAGACAAACCAGTCTCAGCTGGGAGCGCTTCCGACAGACTCCTCTCTGTGATTTGAATATCACAGCAAATCACAACAGAAACAGGCTTTCTCATTTATGCAACAGACTTTATGCTTCCTGTATTCTTTTTCTGCACTCTTATAATGGGAAGAGACGAGTCCACACCTCCTCCAGAGTCCACAATAAAGAGCTACTTTGTTCGTCTCAACACCATTCGTTTCGATGCTGCATGGAATTCTGCACTTTAATCAAAATGCTCGCTGCTGGGCCCTGCGTTAGGGTGCATGACACACCCGGGCTGAATGGCTTTGTGAAGACAACCTTCTTGAAGATGGGCCGCTTGGACCTCCCAAGTTAGGATTCCAAGAGGTGGGAGGATCTTGCCAGTCCAGACAGATGTATGACCTGGGAGGTTTGCTTGTTTTAACTCTTGACTTAGTGAGGAAAAGTGAAACATTTGGGAAGTATCTGTAGAAAGTCCTTAGTCTTTGCATATCTACATACTTCCCCAGAGATCCATTTAGGGTAGCCCTTATCAATACCCTTATCAATAATACCTCCAGGAAGGCTTTGTGTTCCCGCAAAATGAGTCCACGTACTTGCTGGTCGAGTGGATCTGTGTTTTGCTGTGCTGAGGTCCAGTCTGTCATCTAAGGGCGCCCCTTCCTGCATCTTCTCCATCAAACTGACGGGGTGCGGGGGTGGACGTTTTAATGTCTTTTGAGTAAGTCTGACTTTGAAAAAGATTTCTCAAGACAAGATTGTCGTAATACTTCTTGGATAGTGACATTAAATTCTCCCTCACTGACAGAGTAGTTTGAAGGTATTGCTACTTAATGGTTTCATCCCCAGTACCCTGTGGGTCACATACATTTGTTTTATAAAGTGTTCGTGTGGGAGAGATATGAAAGTAATATAGCCACCTGTTTCCCTACAACCCAACTCTGGAGATCCCAGGAGAGAGAGACAACACTTCATAAATTCAGAGCATTGCTCTTTTCCTAAAATAAGCCAATAAAATAAGGTGGGAGATAGAAGTGGTTGGATCCCAATTTGGGAAGAGAAGGGGTCCCTGAGTAGAAGAGTCAGAGGTCCTGCAGGGAGTGGACTTGAGCTTTTTCCGTGTCCCCTGGAGACCCTCACTCCACCTGCAGCAGGCCTCTTGCAGGAGCTGCTCCCTGGGTACAGAGAGCTGGGGCCCAGGCAAAGCTGGACAGCACCCCATCCTATGCACTGACAAAATCTTCCGTGGGCTTATAGGCTGGCGTGGAACTTGGGGTGCTCACACCCCACAGCGTAGAATACTTGGTACACACACATGCACACATTCCAAAGACTAGAAGCACAAATCTATCACCCCAAACCCAAATCCCTGGATTCTTACCCACCACATGAGAGAATGCTGAGGTTCTTCAGCTATCCCGAGAAAAGACATAATCATAACCTTG
This sequence comes from Balaenoptera musculus, assembly GCF_009873245.2. NCBI lineage: Eukaryota > Metazoa > Chordata > Mammalia > Artiodactyla > Balaenopteridae > Balaenoptera > Balaenoptera musculus. The sequence goes on along the minus strand of NC_045793.1, from coordinate 101,574,952 downwards.
AAACAGTGATAGGGTAATAAAAGCATAAGCGAAACTCTGAAAAAGTCAGATGTAAATATAAGAAGAATAAGATAAGAATGTATAACTTTCAGGGATAGCAGAGAACTTTTGATCTATTCAAAGAAGATTAAAAAGAGGAGGAAAAGAGAAATAAAGTATAGCAAACCGAACACGTGAAATAAGATGAAAGAAACAAATTTTTCCATAGCAACCATAACACAGGAAGAGCATGCAGGCGGCATGCACGCCAGGAGCCTGCTAGTGGCCAGGGCAGCTGTTGGGACCACGTGTGGGTGGAGCCTGTGTATGTCCACCTGTGTCCGTGTGTGTGCATGCATGTGCACGCGGGGCCAGGGTGGGAAGGGGAGCTGGTCAGGGCTGGGGCTGCCCCTGCCACCCTCAGCTGATGGCATTCTATCACAGAGATCCAAGGAGTCTCGGACTTCTATAAACTCTGGGCCTCCACATCCTTTGGAAGATGTATTTCTCAAGAAAGAAGACTTCTTAAGTTTAATGGCTTGCTTTATACCTTTAAATTATTGAGAAATATGTTTGTGAGCCTCTCTTTGAACGTTGTGGGTAGGCCTGGCAGTGGTAGGGGTGTTGAGAAGGGAGCAGATTATGGGTGTATTGGAAGCAGGGCCAGCAGGCCTTGCTGGTGGGTTGGATGTGGGCTGTGACAGAACGAGAGGGGTCCCCGGACCATGCAACGGATGGGCTTGCCAGCATCCGAGACTGGGAAGGCTGTGGGTGGGGTGGGCTTGGGGAGGGGTGTTCAGAGTCTCAGTTTTGGAGATACTGATCATTAGACGTTCACATGGAGCTGTCAAATAGGCAGTCAGCACATAGATCTCAAGGTCATGACAGGCTTTGTCATGTGGCCCCACAGGAGAGACATCACCAACCGTGTGACTATAGACAGAGACCAGAAGAGGGGTGAGGATAGAGCCCCGGGGTCGGGTCTTCTAACCTAAAACAGCAGCTAACTCGTCCAACAGGGCAGCACAGACCAGTACTTTAGGTATATCTTTTTAAGGGTCTTGTACTGAGATGTTGGAGAAAATATAATGCTATCCAACACTAACAGCCTACTGAGATTCTTGGAAAACTTCTCAAGTGAAATTGTTTCTTCTACGTTCAGCAACAAAGAAGCTTGACTTCAACAAAGCATTCTTGGTTTTTAAACAAACTCCAAATTTCTTTGCGTAAAATTAAAATGGCCTTGCCTGTGGGTGTCCTTATGACCCTTTGACTTAGCTGTAATGGGCTGATTGTCCATGTTCCTGAATTGTCCTAATACACTGTCAACTCTGCATTCACGTTGTCTGTCATTTGTTTGTTTGTTTGTTGAAAATCTCAAGGACCAGAAATTTCAAATGACTCTTCCCTTTGGAGGTGGACGCCTGCGTCACGGTCCCACCTCCTGTTGACACCAGTGTCTCTGAAGCTGAGGAGGTCTGTTCACAGAACCCAGACATGGAGGGTCCCCAACCCCCGGAGACAGGGGTCAGGGGGCGAAGGCCCAGCCCTGGTCTAGGGAGACAGGCTCTGTGCGGATGGGTCACCAGCGGGACCGAGCCCCAGGGACTAGCTCGGTATCGCTCGCCATGCTCACTTGTCCTCCTTCTCTGTCTGGCTTTTCCAGCCGCCTCACTCCTGTGACCTCGGTACCATTGAAATCCTTATAGGGAGTTTTACTCTTCACTCCCTGTAAGGATTTGCCATGTACCTAGTGTGGAAGGTCATCAAGTGAAAACACCTCGTGTTGCAGTACTTACCTCAGGCGTCTGCAGTTGCTGCTTCCTCTGTCCTAAATGCTGTTCCTCTAGATGTGACTTGCTTCACTCCCTCACATCCTCACGATCTTGTCCAAGTGTCACCTCCTTGCTAACAACGTGTCGACCATCCTGGAAACTAACACCCTCACCTGTGCCTTCACTTCTCTTGTGACTTTTCTCCATGGCACTAATCCTCATCTGACATTCTTTTTTTTTTTTTTTTAATTAATTAATTAATTAATTAATTTTTGGCTGTGTTGGGTCTTCGTTTCTGTGTGAGGGTTCTCTCTAGTTGTGGCGAGCGGGGGCCACTCTTCATCGCGGTGTGCGGGCCTCTCACCATCGCGGCCTCTCCCGTTGCAGAGCACAGGCTCCAGACGCGCAGGCTCAGCAGTTGTGGCTCACGGGCCCAGTTGCTCCGCTCCGCGGCATGTGGGATCCTCCCAGACCAGGGCTCGAACCCGTGTCCCCTGCATTGGCAGGCGGATTCTCAACCACTGCACCACCAGTGAAGCCCCCTCATCTGACATTCTTTATATTTTATTGTTTGTTTGTCATCTCTCACCCTTTACAAAAATCCAAGAGGACTGGAGTTTCACCTGTTTTGTACATTGACGTGGGCCTTCTTCACCCACAACGGCACTTGGTACAAATAGGCACTCAAAAAAAAAAAGAAAAAGTAGGCACTCAAATATTTGTTGAACACGAAATTTATATGGCAGTGGTTTTCTAAAGAATATGGCCAGGAAAATGCTTTTTCCCTTCAAGACGTTTTTAACCTTGCAATGAGCATTATAAATGTATTGTGGTATCTCTTTTGCCTTGGCTAAATTTATTACTCAGTTTGAGTAACTTTGATATCCTTTGTTTCAGCATTCAATAAGTGCTAGTTAATATTTCTATGGATGAAGATTTTCAAGGAATTAGCTGTTAACTCGACAGAGAAGAACTCAGTCAACCCAAATGAAACAGATAACATTGTGATCACCGATATGTACTTACTATTCCATTACCTTTCAGAGAGGCTAAAAAAAAGGATTAAGTTAGCTCAGGTTCTCACAGCCTGATCCCCAGATAAGCCCCTTCAGGATGCCCTGGGAATTTGTTAGAAATGCAGATTTTCGGGCTCTACTCCATAGCCACTGAATCAGAACTTCTAAGAGGGGGCCCAGCAACCTGTGTTTTACCAAACCTTCCAGGTAATTCTGATGCACACTGAAGTTTGAGAGCTATAAAATTAGATAACACACTCAGATTTTAATGAAAAAGACTATATCAAACTCATATTTTCTCTTATGTCTTAAAATAGATTTTTGACGCAGTTTTAGTGGTCTTTGCTGAAAGGCCAGGGGTAGATGAGGAAACTTCATGGAGTAAAATCACCGCTTGACAAACATTCTCTGAACTTATGGGTGAAATCTCAAATTCCAGCCATTCTGAGGAGCAAACCCATTCACATCCTTGCTATAATATCTGAATTTTAGAATAAAGATGTTCTTAAGGACACAAATTAGTATACAGTGTTCTCTAAAGTTAGATTACCGTGTCTATGGTTGATACCAATAATGTTCTTACTGTTGAATATGGTACCACAGAGGACACATGATTTGGAGTGTGAGGTGTTTCTTCAGAGGTGATGGAGGGGTCCCACCTGCTGCCTTTTGCTAAGAACAGACTGTGATTTTTGTCTCTTACAGGTATACACATGTGGTAAAAGATTATTTCACTTCCTTACACATGCCCAATGGTGATTTCCAAGTTTGGGGAAATGTTTCCTTCTTCCTAAAAAAATGAGTTCTTATCCATCTTAAATATTCTCTTACCAATTCAAAGTGAGGCTACCAAAACAACAGCATGAATCCCTGGAGAAATGCTCCTACACAGACAGGAAAACGCCTATAATTCTTGTTGATCAGAGGAAGTCCCAGAATACACGTTAGTCTAAAGGGTTCCCTCAGGTCTTCTAAAGAGCTATTAATAAAATAATATATATACACAAAATGAAAGACAAACAAATAAACTTAATAAAATGTGTTTCAGTACCTCTTGCAGGGCCCTGGTTCATTTGTTCATTCGTACCTTTTCACTGGTGTACTGAGGTTAATATATTTCATTTTTATCACTGTTAGTGTAATTATAATTATGTTTATGATTTCTCATTGTTTTTTCCTCTTTGTACACACATGCAGAAATTGTGCCTTCTATTATGACTGCAGAATTGACTATATATACAGAAACGTAATGAAGTACAAGAAACATAATGAAGGTTCGAAACAGGAAGCTTTTTTTTTTTTTTTTGCTGCAAAGAGGAGGTTTCCATCCTGTGAGGTCTTGACACAATTATTCTATTTTCTTTCAGATAAAAAAAGTTTGTGTTTAATTCCATTTTAGTGTTTTCCTGTTTCTCTTTGTAGAGTTTCTCTACTCTCATCAAATATGGTTTTTCACAGATTTGGACTCTGTGGGTCTGTGGGAATAAGATTCGTAACCACGTATGTGAAAACAATTTCCTGTAAAGCTTCATGACTCCACGCAGATACACATATGAGTACCGATTGACATGTCTGCTCTGAGAAGCTGCAGGGCCTGTGTCTCCACTTCACCCTAAACTCATTTCCTGCCAGGCACAACTCTTGAAACAGTTCAAGCAAAATCATTCTAAGAATATAGTGAATTATGTGCTGATCTCATGAGGGGAGCATTAAGCTCGTCGTTTGCCAGGAGTTCGTTTCTCAGTAACCCTGATACACGCCTTGCCAAAAAAATCGCCGTTTAGTGCTTCAGTTCAGAAGTGATTTATTTTTTAAAAGTATTTCCAGATGTTTGAATTCACCTTCAAAAAGCCACATTTTCGAAAGTGAGTGACCTTGACTCTCAGCTACCCCGTCAAGTCCTGCACTTTTGTTTAACGTGTTGAAATAAAGATGCCTGTTTGACTCACTGCCGTCTTAGCTCAGGAAACCCCCACTGCACATGCGCTGAGAGCAGCGCGCAGGACTGCGTGGGGGGGCTGGTGCCACATCTGCTTCTAGTCTGTCCAACCCCAGTGAGGATTGCCCCGCCGCTGCTGCTCGTGAGAACCTGGGCTCCTGCTGCCTCCCATTACCAAAGAAAGGAAGAGGCCAAACGGCTGAGTGACCTCTGTCATTCCGTACAGTTCTCTGCGTAAACACGTTGCTGGGGATGAACAGTGCACTCAGACTGGTGTACCTTTCCTGTCTTCCAGGGCCGGAATGAGAGCACGTGTGCATTCCCTGCACTGGAGTTTAAATCTCGGCTCCTGCTAAGACACAAAGTGGCTGTAAGTGGTGTGTTTATCAATTGTCTACTTGGTCCATGGAAGCAGGGAAAAGTCATTTTCTGTGCAGAATTGGAAAATTGTACTTTGTTTACTTACACTGAATACAGAGAAAGTCCTACCCTCCCTTTAAATTAGAGATGTATTGAACCTACTGCTTGGCAGCTGCTTCAAAATATTTTAACATGAGATGTAGGCTCTTAGAAAAAGCACGTATTTATGAAAAGATAAAACTATGAAATGATCTTTCTCGGTATACAATGGACACGTGCTGGGTCAGTTATTGTAAATGGAGTTAACAATGGACACGTGCTGGGTCACGTGTGAGTCTGCTTCTTTTTTTATTATATTCACTAGTTTGTTGTAGCAATGGACACGTGCTGGGTCAATGATTGTCAATGGAGTTCTAATTCATTAACTTACACCGCACACTGCTTTTGGAGTTCTGTCCCAATGAGTGGTCGTCTTCACAGTGCCCTGCAGTGCCTACCGCACAGACCACAAGATTTCTCCCAGCAGACTTGCGTGTTCAGTGTGTGTGGGGGGTGTGGGCATTCTTCAGATTGCGGGCTAGAGCTTCTGTTTAGATGCTTGTCTGAGCTGAGAACTCTTCTGGCACTTGGCCATGATGATTAACACCATGGCCTTCAAATTGGCCGGCCATGGATTCAAGCCAGCTCTCGTTCTCTAACCATGTGAACTCGGGAAGGTAGCTTTGTGTCCACTCATTTTTAAGATGGAGATACTCTTATCACAGCCATTGTTGAGTGTGAGGCTCCGAAAGTAGAGTACTTAATTCAGTATTTGTCACAGAATAAGTGCTATGTGTCTACTTTATATATATATATATATAAAATTGTAATTATTTCTATTATGGTTATGACCAACTATATGCCATCTTGAATATCTATTGTGGGATTCTAAAGCAGAGCTCCTTGAATGAGAATGACTTACAGAAAAATAGCAAAGCCAGTATTCCTTTCTTAAGCGATATCTTGATTCAGTCATTTTTGAAATGTCATCGTCACCTTAGTTATCTTAAGAACATACTCTTTCTGTTTTGTTTATGGATCATTTTTATCAGAGAACTTCGTGTAGGGAGAAGATTTGTTTCTTCCTGTGTAGCAGGCGGAAGTCGGTCTGTGACCCCTGCTAAGCACGGAGCCTTCAGGGGGCAGCTGAATAGAGCTTTCTTGCAGCCTGGCTCTGGTTTTTGTACATGTGTCCACGGCCCTAAACGTTACCGATTCCAGCGCGTGTGTAAACCACAGAATAATGGATATGAAATTGGAAAGCTCGCACCCTGAAACTCCGTTGCCAGGGAATGCGTAGCAGTGTTTATAGCAAGTAAACGGTGCTGACAACGCAGTATCCACTTTCGGCTCTGATGTCGAGCAGGAAGCAGCTCTTCCTGCCAGAGGGGCCCAAACGTCCAGCTCCGCTCTCCTGTCTGCCTTCAGCGGGCCGGGGGTGCTCTGTGTGCACGTTTCCCTGCATCTTTTGGGGGACTCCAGGCGGGTATGTCTCAGAATGTCCCTCCTCCTCGGAGATGCATTCTCCTAGATGGGATCATCGTTGGTAACCCTTCCCTTTCCTTTGGTTCCCGGCTTCTTTTCAATGGGTCCAGACTGGCTTATTTCTGTTACGGACTTCGAACTGAGGGGGGTCCATCAGGCGCAGTCTCAGTAGCGGACCACCTATCCCGGTGTGCCGGGCTACACCGCTTGTTCCCGTAATTAATACGAGGGCCCCCTTTCATTTGCAAGGTGACCCGGTTTAGAAATAAGTTGTAGGAGTCTCAGTCCCGAGTCTCAGACAGTGTGGGCATAGCGTTTGCACTGCTGCTCTAGCCTCTTTCCCTCTGAAGGGGACCGGGAAGGGGAGGTCGGTGTGCCTCCCCCTGGCTGTGTGTCTCCCCGGCTGGGTAGGCTGCAGTGCAGTGGCGTCTTGGCCAGTCCCCACTTTGCCAGGGTCCCTAACTCTGCTACTGATTTCAAGGCAGCCTGTAGTTTTTTGACAGGGGTTGGAAGCGGAAGGCTGGCCCTAAGGGCATCCTTGGACGGGAATATACCACACCCCATTCTGTGCCAAGCCGTCTTCTTGAATATGGCAGTCGTATTGCCTTCGGCAGATCTAAGCCAATGGGGCCGGCGTGGGTGGAAGAAGTCATGATTATGGCCAACTCTGGGGGCTGCTCTGAGCAGTAGGGGGTGCCTGCTTCGTTTTCTGTTCAGTGAATCCTGGATATTTGGGCCTGCAGCGAAATACTAACATTTTTCCCTACCAGCTTTGCCACCCTCTGCATTATATCGGTTCACAGAGTCCACTATATAACTCCAAAATGTATTTTTCTATATATCCTCATTGATGATGCAGTTATTAAAATTCTTCTAACTTTGGCATATGATAATCTCCATTTTCTAAGTAATGTTGCTGATTTTTCTCTTGTGTGTGTTCATGGCCATACATCTCCCCATGGGACTTTAGTAGAGAATAAATCCTCTCAATAAATTGACAAGTTAACTCCAAATTCCCAATTCAATGAATACCTGGTTGAATTATGTCCTTAAATATTTCATTTAAGATGTTTTATTCTGTATTCAGGTGCGAGGTGGTTCTGTGATTTTTTATTAATACTGTTTACATGGCAAGTAATAGAAAATGATACTGGCCTGAGGAAAGGAGAATTTACTGGAAAGATACTGGAATATCTCGCAGAACCTAGGAAAGAGCTCAATAACCAAGGCTTGAGGAAAGGGAACAGGGAAACACTGAGGTCCTGGCAGCAGGGGTCCAAGGCAGCATGGGGACAGCAACATCTGCTGTGTAAATCTCCAGATTCTCAGCCCCAAATTACACATTCCTGGCACGAAATCCGATGGCCCTGTTTGACTGCGGCATGGGGGTAGGGTCACTTAACACAGACATGACTGTTGGACAGTGTTCAGAGCAGGCAGAGTTGGAGCGGGTCAGCCTGTCTAAGTGGTGTCCACTCCAGTGTTCTATGCGGGCTATCTTGGTTACATCTTTTGTATCAAAACTATTGAAATATGAAATGTTCTCTCAGCATTTCCCTTGGCCATCTCCCACATTTGTGCATCCAGGACATCTGTACTCTAAGGAAAGGCATGTGATAGCTAAGAAGAGAAAAACTGGATTATTTTAGAAGGAGTGTTCTTATGAGATGGTAAGGAAATTATTAACCTAAGCCTTCTCTACCAAGATTATTCCCTGACTTGGGGAAAGGTATAACGTTAGAAGGGAAACTGTGAGAATGAAGATACCATTAGATCTCAGCAAGAGTGAGCCGGCGTGCTGCTCCCCAGACCATGCCCCAGGCAGGTGACAGAAGCCCCGCCTGATTTGTGGAGCTGAGACACTCAGGGGTTCCTGGAGAGACAGTGAGACCCGCAGAAGAAAGGAATAATTCCCAAGCACGTAGGAGCAGCGTGGAGTGGCAGACAGCCGCCGAACCCAAGAGTTCATGAAGATGGGGAAGACAAACGACCCCACACGCAATCAGCTGCCTGTATCACGGGTCAGATGGGGGGATGGACACGCCAGCAGATGCCTGGAGTGCAGCAGAATGTGCACAGATGAATGAATGAATGAGTGACACTGTGGCAGTTGGTAAACGCCCTAGAATTTAGACACAATCCTGCTGAAATTTTAGGTTAAAATTCTGCCATCCTGAATCGGAAAAGGAAAACAAAAACAAAGAAAATTTACATTTCCGCAATGGCTGAGGTTGTAAACTGATATATCTGCAACATTTACTTGCTAAAACTGAACTGCATGCAATTGTAACTTTTTCTGTGCTGGGGGACTTTTTAGATGGGCTTGGGTTCATTTATTTCTTGCAAGTTTGAGAGCCTCCACCATCAATCCTAGCTGTACACATACAAATGTAGCTTTTGTGGAAATGGACAAAATTTTGACATTATTGACAGTGGTTGTTTTTTGAAGAAATGAAATTATTTACTCTTCCCTCTTGCTGTGTCAGGATCTTAAAGTACATTTCCCTGTTAAAAAGTGATGTATCCATTTGTATACGATTTAAAAAATTCAAGTCAAGCAAAGGGAAGACATCTTAAATTATCCGTAATTTCACTACTCAGAGAAAAAATACTGTGAAGAAATTGGTGTCTGTTTATCTATAATTCTTAATATATAATACTTTACATTTTAATCAACTTTATTTTCCATTTCTTTTAAACATTTAAATTCATTATAATTGTGTAGTATTTACTTATAATTTTATTTTTAAATATTTTATAATGTTATTCTTTTTATTATTTTAATACTTGCTCATTGTAAAGGATTTGGGAAACATACTGAAATATAAATAATACAATAAAAACCATCACACAACTTTTAACATTTTGGTGTTTTTTTCCTTTCAAATCTTCGTGTATATACACAAACATACACAGGAAAATTTCAATTTTATGTATATTGTTTTATAATTTATAAATTTAAAAATTCTTATTTATATACTTTTTTCTTTTTCACTGAATAAATTTGTCTCAAATTTATCTATTTCAGTTATCTTCTAAAATATTTTTTTTTGGTGCATCCTCTGAGGAAACCAGTATTGGAGGTTTCTCAAAAAACTAAAAATAAAACTACCATATGACCCTGCAATTGCACTCCTGGGTATACATCTGGAAAAAGCAAAAACGCTAATTCAGAAAGATACATGCACCTCAGTGTTCATAGCAGTGTAATTTACAAGAGCCAAGACATGGAAACAACCTAAGTGTCCATCAACAGATGAACAGATAAAGAAGATGTGGTATAAATATGTGTGTGTGTGTATATATATATATATATATATATACACACACACACACAATGGAATATTATTCAGCCATAAAAAAAATTTTGCCATTTGCAGCAACATGGATGGATTTGGAGGGCATTATGCATAGTGAAATAAGTCAGACAGAGAAAGACAAATACTATATGATATCACTTATATGTGGAACCTAAAAAATACAACAAACTAGTGAATATAATAAAAAAAGAAGCAAACTCACAGGTACAGAGGACAAACTAGCGGTTACCAGCAGGGGGAGGAGGGACACTATATGGGTTGGGGAGTGGGAGGTACAAACTTTTGGGTGTAAGACAGGCTCAAGGATGTGTTGTACAACATGGGGAATAGAGCCAATATTTTGTAATGACAGTAAATGGAACGTAACCTTTAAAAATGTATAAAAATAAATTTAAAAAATAAAATAACATAGCTTTTTCTTAATTATATATTTTTAATTATTTCTAGTTTAGGTTCATTATGCCTGTTCTCTTAAGAGAACTTCTTCGTTGCCACTCTTTTCTTGATTGTTTTATTTATTTTCTCCTCTTTATTTGGAATTATGATTATGGTAAAATTTAGGCTAAAGTATGTGATTTTCTTGTTATTTTCTAAATGTATATTCTTATGTGTTTATTTTTCCTCCTTAACTCAATAGTTATTTGAGAGATTGATTTTAAAAATAGATATACAAATTGATTTATTTTTAAAATAGCATTTTATGTGATTGCCACACATTAGAGAAAAATATGAAAGCACAATTAACTAAAAATAACTTTATTCCATGATTCAGAGATAACAATTATTAACCTTTAGTTGTATATCCTTTTTATTTTTATTCTAAGCATAGGCAGAATACATTAAACTAAGGTAATATTGTAAATAATGCTTTATGAAATACCTTCTTCCACTTCATAATAAACATGAATATTTTACCACAGTGACCTGTAGAGTTGCACTGTATTAATACAAGATAATTTATGTAACTGACACCATTTTATTGAATGTTTGGAGTATTTACTCCCTTTTTTCCTGTAGCAGATACCCTGTACATAAAATCATTATGGATTTCTCTGATTATTTGTCTAGGAAAATTCTGTAAGTTGAATTATTGGGTCAATTTTTAAGGGCATTCTAAAGCTTTTGATTCATATTAGCAACTAGTCCTACAAAAAAGTCACACAAAATTATACTCTCATTAGTGAGAGACAAGAATGCTTTTTCCCTTTATTCTAAAGCTTTTGATTCATATTAGCAACTAGTCCTACAAAAAAGTCACACAGAATTATACTCTCATTAGTGAGAGACAAGAATGCTTTTTCCCTCTATTCGTGTCCTCAATGAAGATTATTTAAACAGCTGTCCATTTTATTTTTCATTTTATAATGTTTCTACTACCATTTTTTTTGTACTTTGATGCCTATTTGTATTTCTTTTTTAATGAATAACTTCACTTTTTTATTCATTAAAAATTGTTGGTTCCATTTCTTTTTGTTTATTTATTATAGCTTTTATAAGTTTATTATCCCTTTGTGGACCATATGTTTTTTCTAGTTTGTCATTTAAATTTGTTTTCGCTTGCTTTTCTTATTTTAAATGTTTAATTATTAATTTCCAATTTTGTTGCATTTTGATCGTTGCATAAAATATTATACAAGTGGTAATTGCTAATATTGTTGTACACATGAGTATGACTGTCTCCTAGTTTTAATACATCTTATCTTTGTGTGGTTATCTCCCCATTGCCTTGAGAAAGGCATTCTCTGCTTACTTCTCTGGTAATATTCTTCTCTGTTCCTTGTTACTTCTATAAGAGCCCTCACATTTAATTAATTTTCTGACTCTCTTGCTCTCTTACCTGTTCTCAAGTAAATAGTTTGATGACAGTTTGATGTTTCTTCATGCAATATTCAGTCTCTTATAGAATAATAAGATATTGTAGTGACCTAGAATGTCATGGTCTTTCCAGTTGAGGACATTTTAATTTTAACTTTGTGAGGATATGTTATTTGGTGTCTGATACTCATATAATAGTCATATATGTAATATATGTATATACCATGTATACCAGAATGAGTATGCCAGAATATAAACTATGACTGTCCCAACAAGTAAAATCAAAGTGGTGTTTATAGAATGAATACCCCAGGAGGACCTGGGATTCCAGTTTCCTGGTAGATGAGCGATGAAGGGATTCTTGGTGCGATACTTTTATTTACAAGTAAATGGTTGGCAATCAATAAATCAAAGGGAAAAATAGATATTTTTCAATAACCTCAAATTGTTGCAATTCCATTCCATTTTCTTCTGCAGTTGTTCTCTCTCCTGAGTCATCTACTTCTTTTTCTCTCTCTCTTTACCACCTCATCCCAATCTACAGAATGGCATCTCCAATCCTAGAATGAACAAACAAACAAAACATAGCAAATAACAAAGAAGTTCACCCCCCTTGATTCCGTATCACCGTCTGCTCCATTTTCTGCAGTACTTCAAAGCAAACGCCTTGCTCGTATCTGAGAGAACTGGCGTTTTCCACTTCCTCCTCTGCCCAGGTCCCCAGGGCAGCAGCTCTTGCCAGGTCACCAGTGCACCCCACTTGGTGCTGTCCCGTTTCCCTGCTGGCTCAGCCGCAGTGCAGACAGATGACATTGCCTCCTCCTCACAATGCCCTCCCTCCTGGTCTCCTCCTAGCCCTCTGGCTGCTCCGTCTCAGCCTCCTTTTTTGGATCCTTTTCTCCTTGGTTTGAAAGCACTGGGGGACTCTAGACTCTGGACCTAATATCGGGCTCACTCTCTTCTCTGTCCACGTAATCTCCCTTCAAGGCTTGATCCTGTCCTGTGGACTAAAGGCTTTTCTTATGTCTGACTTCTTTTACTCAGCAAACTATTTTTGAAATTCATCCGTGGAATTGCATGTATTGATAGGGTTTTTTTTTTTTCATTTTTATTGCTGGTATTTATTTATTTATCCACCTATTGGTGGACATTTGGGTTGTGTTCAGTTTGGGGCTATTATAAATAAAGTTACCATGAACATTCAAGTTAAGTCTTTATGTGGACATAGTTTTCGTTTTGGGGGTGTGGGTGGTAAATACTTGTGCTGAGTCTTTTGGTAAATATATGTTTAACTTTATAAGAAACTGACAAACTCCTTTCCAAAGTAGTTGTGCCATTTTTGCATTCCCAGGAGCCCAGTGGGAGGTTCCCTTTGCTCCCCATCCTCACTATCAGTTGTCATTGTCAGATTTTTCTTTTAATTTCAGCCATTCTAGTTGGCAAATAGTGATTTAAATTTGCATTTATATGGTGAGTAATGATGTTGAGCATCTTTTCATGTATTTATTAGCTACACATTTTGCCCATTTTTATTAGGTTATTTGTCTTCTTCTTATTTAGTTGTATGAATTCTTCGTATATTCTAGATACACATCCTTTGTCAGATGTATGCACCAAGAATATGCCTCCCAGTTTGTATCTGGCTGTGTCCCTCTACCTAAGGGCACTGTTCTTTTGAAAATGGCCAACTGTACAGAACCCTGTTTCTTTCTGGATTCAAGTAATCATGCTCTCCCTACATCCCTATAGGCTCATATGGTGAGAGCGGGGCTGCCCCCAGCTGGGATACTGCACTTACACATGCTTCTGTGAACGTTTCCTTTGAAAATAAATTCTCCTTGAGCCATATATCTCCTTTAGGGCCATTTGTTTTCTCTCTCATCTCTCTCTATCTTTCTGATTATCTTCTCCCACTAGAATACAAACTCCATGAAAGACGTGATCAGTGTGTCTTACTTGCCATTGTATCTTTAAAAAACTACCTCGCTAAATAAACATTTGCTGAATGAATAAATACATGAATAAAAAGCAGAATTTTGCCTAGGCAGAAAGCCAGGTTTGATTCTAGACTAATAAACGGTTTCAACAAACCTAAAGAAACATAGGAAAGGAGAGTTTCTTGATCAACAAACTCAAAAAGCCTTTGGGATGGCTTCTTTGGCAGGGTATTGTCACCATGGGACTCTGGGTGTCTGGGCAGCCCCCCTCTAGAAGGTCTGCCCACCAGAACTGCCCACAAAGCTTTTATGAGTACAGATTCCGAGAATCCATCCAGGATCTACCGAGCCAGGGTCTCTGAATTTCTATTTTTAAACTCTCTGGGTGATGGTAGCACAGCTAGTTGCCAAAAAGCCAGCATGTTCAAGCTTCTCTCTAGGGTATATCCCCCCAACAGTCTCCACTGCTGCATCCCCTCCCCTCACATCACACCCCCCAAAACTACGCATTTCTCTTCATATCAGGATGAAGGTCAGGATGTGCATGAAGATGCACAGTTTTAAAATAAAAGAAAAACACACTGTATGTTTATTAAAAAAAAAAACTAATAGTGTTTGGTTGAGGGTTCTGTCAGTCTTGGTCCTTGAGAAACAAATAGCAGTCGATCATTGAATTCAAAGGCAGGATTTGGTCTTAAATCTTGGCAAGAAGCTCAAAACTTAGAAACAGTTATAATCTAAGCAATGAATTCAGTTTTCCTGAAGCAAACTGAATTGTTTCTACCACCATCCTGCTTAAGAGATGTTCTAAAGGATCCCATTACCAGGCAAAATGATCCTTTAAATTCTGAAAGAAAATCCTTATAAAAATGGGTCTGTACATGCTGTTGCCACCATAAAGCACGGTTAACATGACTGTTTCTTAAAGAAAAACTGAGTGCCGTGGTAGCACAGGTAACTGGTGGGCCTTCGCTACATGACCATAACAGACCTCTCTGATCTGTACTTTCTTTCCCACCCTTGTTCATATTGTAACTACCCAGATTCTTCTAGAAAATTTTTACACCTTCAAGGGATTTCAGTCTCTCTCACACCCCAAACTTTCCCTGCTGTAACCCTAATCCTTCTAAAGCACAGCCCTGCCCACGTTCCTCTGAAAGTTTAAGTCTCTTGACCAAGTTTACTAGCATCATCAGCCTCACCATCTTCCAAATACATGTTTCAAATTCCAGCCTCGGTGCCTCTGTTTTCGAGTATTCCCGCCTGTTCAATAGCAGTTCCAAATTTCCTAAAAGGGGGAACTCTGGGACAGCCATCCGATTGTAAGGGCTGAGGGCTGCTCTCAGAGGAGCTATTCTGAAGCTACAGTTGAAAAGATAGCACACTGGTTTTATTTAGGTTGTAGCTTCACTTGTTGGGGCTTCAAGGCATGGTAGAGGGTAACTTATGGTTGTTATGATTATGCAGTACGGGGATGGGGAGGCCAGAGTTCCTTCCACTCCATCCCACGGTGTGGCTACTGAATTTGTATCTCCCCAGATGTGTTCCAAATCATCACCTGTCTGTGTCTGCCCATCTTACAGAGCTGACCTCAAGCCCTCACTTCTTACAGTTACTCTCAAAAACCTTTAGTAACTTCCTTAATGCTCTTTGTTTTAGCCTCACATTGTTAATTATGTTTGGGAGTACATCTGCTCCCTCAGCTAGACAACAGGGACATTGAGTAGGAGGAATACATCTTACACCCAAGTATCGATCTAGGATTTAACACGGAGGCAGCAGACGTTTGATCTGCATTTTCTGTCCATTCACTTAAGTAACTAAAATTTCAATGCAAAGAAAAAACTTAAGTGTGTGCAAGAAAGTAATGATCAACACAAGAGCATCCGGAGGTGTGGCGCTCTGATCAAAAGACGGGGTTCAGGTGCACCCCCGCGAGCTTTGCTGCGTCAGCCACACTCTCACTCCGTTTCCCAACACCTCAGAGGGAAGGACGAGGACCAGGAGTAAGGACCAAATAGAAAATGGATGTGAAAATGCTTGGCAAACCGTGACTCTTCACACAAATGATAATCCACCAGACAGCCAGGACCATTTTTTCAAATATAATGATCGTGTTGTTTCATTCTTTTTTTTTTTTTTTTAACATCTTTGTTGGAGGACACTTGCTTTACAATGGTGTGTTAGTTTCTGCTGTATAACAAAGTGAATCAGCTATACATATACATATATCCCCATATCTCCTCCCTCTTGCGTCTCCCTCCCATCCTCCATATCCCACCCCTCTAGGTGGACACAAAGCACCAAGCTGATCTCCCTGTGCTATGCAGCTGCTTCCCACTAGCTATCTATTTTACATTTGGTAGTGTATATATGTCCATGCCACTCTCTCACTTTGTCCCAGCTTACCCTTGCCCCTCCTCGTGTCCTCAAGTCCATTCTCTATGTCTGCATCTTTATTCCTGTCCTGCCCCTAGGTTCCTCAGACCTTTTTTTTTTTTTTTTTTAAGATTCCATATATATGTGTTAGCATACAGTATTTGTTTTTCTCTTTCTGACATGCTTCACTCTGTATGACAGTCTCTAGGTCCATCCACCTCACTACAAATAACTCAATTTCATTTCCTTTTATGGCTGAGTAATATTCCATTGTATATATGTGCCACATCTTCTTTATCCATTCATCTGTCTATGGACACTTAGGCTGCTTCCATGTCCTGGCTATTGTAAATAGAGCTGCAGTGAACACTGTGGTACATGACTCTTTTTGAAGTATGGTTTTCTCAGGGTATATGCCCAGTAGTGGGATTGCTGGGTCGTATGGTAGTTCTATTTTTAGTTTTTTGAGGAACCTCTATACTGTTCTCCACAGTGGCTATATCAATTTATATTCCCACCAACAGTGCAAGAAGGTTCCCTTTTCTCCACACACTCTCCAGCATTTATTGTTTGTAGATTTTTGATGATGGCCATTCTGACAGGTGTGAGAACACGCCCAGGGAAACTCCCGGCAGTGCCTTTCACCGTGGCCTGAGGGGCGGCTGACCTGGATCCTGACCCAGCGACCCCCAGGGAGGGTCTCAGCCTGGGCTGCAGAGGGATCCTGGGGCTGCAGGGGTTCTCACACCCGAGTCCGGTTCTGGGCCCCAGGTGGTCCGGGCACTGGGATTTTCCAAAGCTCCCCAGGACTCAGGCAGCAGCTAAAGCTGAGACCCCAGGTCAGACTCATGGCCTGTCAGCCTTGCCAGTGTGGCCCCTTGTGGTTGAGGCCACTTTAACACGGCTGGCTCCCTGCGGGGCTGGGATTTCCGGGGGACAGAAGTGAGGCTGCTTCAGGGAAGGCTGGAAGAAGATGAAACTCGACACCAACCACTGCTTCCTGGGTGCCGTGTCATTACCAGGGTGTCACCTGTGAGCCACAGCAGTGGGTCCCTTCTGCCCCCTCCTGCTTCCCAAGTCCCCTGCGAGGACCCCCAGTGGCAGAACCTAGGAGGACCAACCGGCAAAGGAGAAAGTTTGCACATGTCCCCAGAAGTCACAAAAGCAAGGTGTAGACAGGTGGGTTTGGAGGCAAAAGACAATGTTTTAATGGCAGGCAGAGTCTCATAACTGATTTACCTATACGCCCTTTAGTCATTTCAGAACCCAAATCTAGTTATCCACTTCACCCAGCCTGCTCCCACGCCGACGTTTGGATGAAATTCAGAGCTCCTCCCCTCAGCCCCACATCTGCCCCGCCTCCTGCATCCCCTGTGTGCTCCACTCAGGGGACTTTCTCTCCATCCGCAGGCTCGCCATGCTGCCCTCAGACACAGAGGCTCTGCATCCACACCTCTGCATCTGCCCTCATCTCTGCTCCTGCGTATCACCTCCTCCTCCTTCACATCCTATTTCAATTCCCACCTCCTCCCCTCTCTAAGTCAAATCCTTTCATCATACAGTCTCATAATGCCACGCGGCAATTCTTCATAACATTTAGCACAGATGGAAGTTACAGACGTTTACATCGCACTTGTGAGATCTCTTTGGTTGCCTCTCTACTAGACTAGAAGCTCCAAGGGGCAAGCTCCATTACCCAGCATCTAACACCTTGTCTGGCACAAAGTAAGTCCTCAAAAATAGGTGTTGAATGAAACTTGCACAAAGCACTAAGCAGGACTCTTTGCCTAAAAATATTTTTTAAAAGTCACAGAATTTCTAGAGCTAGAACCCAGCTTCTGTGAGGGTAAGGATCTTCACCTCTTTTGTTCACTGATGAAACCCCAGTGGCTCACAGGGTTGACACGCCCAGACTCACACCTGTTCACTGGGGGCAGCTGACTTCCCAACCTGCCTTGGGTTGGGAAGTTCTTTCAAGCACATGATGAATTTTGAGTTTCTAATAATCTATGTGCCAGCAGGTTCAGAGTGATGAGGTCTGTCTCGCTTTAGTTGTTTCTTTGCCTTTTTATAATGCTAAAGATTAAAGCCAGCCAAATATTTGGGGATTTTCCACTGAAATAAATCTCTATGTTTCAAAATAAAAACAATATATACTTATTTTTTACCACTTGAAGGAAGCTCGTCCATCCTTGTTTCCCAAAGACGGTGCTTCTCTGCAGAACCGCCTTGCACTGCCCTCCCTTCCATGCATGTGGTGGGTGTCACAGATCCTGACCAAATGGATTAGGCATCCAGGCCAAGCTGGAGTTGAAGTTTCCAACCACCAATTCAACGGTTGGTATGGAGTAGAGTTTCATGACTTATAAGAAGGATCTTAGGTGAGGGTGCTTCTGAGCTACCTCACTCTTCAGTGTGTCCTGGGTGTTACGTGGAAGTTACAACAGAGTTAGGGATTTGAAATAGGGCTAACTGAACCCGCCCCCAAGTGAATGCCAGTTCCCAAATCAGTTCTGGGGACCTGTCCTGGGGTCAGCATCCCACCCTGCTCTACAGTACAAAGTGAGACACAGCAGCCATTGCAAATTATCCCTGAAATTCAAACATGTTTCTCCCATCAAAAAGACCAGTGTAATGTCATGCATCACCAGAAAGTATCTTGGAAAAAATTGCAGACCAAATTAGTCCAAAATTGTACAAAAACCATTGAACATCTGCCCTTGGATAAAGCAAGATAATGCATGTAAAACACTTGTCAATGCAAAGAGCTACATACATCTTAGTTATTACTACAATCAGCAGGGTTCTAGTCTTGAGTCATAAGAACTGTATTTCATTCTTTCATTCAACAAAATAAGTGCCTACCACATGCCAAGCAGCATTGTGGGCCCCTGATATAGAATAGTGAGCAAAAGAGACAAAATTCCTAACCTCCTGGACCTTCTAATGAGGGAACAGGAAAATAAGGAAAATGAATAAGAAAAATAAATTTCATATTAGATAATTAGAAGTTCAAAGAGAAAATTAAAACAAGAAGGAGGAGTAGACAGCAGGGGGAGGGTTGGAATTTTCAGTGAGGTGACAGGGAAGGCCTTCCCCTGATGTGCCATTTGAGGAAGGTTGAGAGGCCAGCGTAGCTGCAGCATCTAAGTGAGGAGAAAGAAGCAGGAGGGCAGGGGTAACAGGGGCCGGATTCTGTAAGGACATGGTTTAAAGGGCCTTTCAAGGATTTGGCTTTTACTCTAAGATGGAAAGTCACCAGAGGATTCTGAACAGAGGAATGGCAATATTTTAACTTTATCACCTTGTCCACTGTTTTGAACCCTTTCTTGGCCTGAGTTGTCTTGTCTTTAAAAGAAAAAGTGATGTAGTTGTGTGCCTGTCATGTGCCAGACCTACCATGTACATGATACCGTTTAATCCTAGTGATGGATTTTATTATCTCAGTTTTATTCTAGAGTCTAACAAGAGTAATGACCATCCCAGGGTCACGTAGAAAGTAATTAACTGGCCTAGGATTAAACCAGCCTATCATAGTCCAAAGGCCAGGCCCAATCTAATAACCACACTGCCTTTCACAAAACAAATGAATCTTTTAGAAGACTGATCATCTGATCATGGGGGCATAGGTACACAAAATCTAGTCACTGAAGTCCTAGTAAACAATAGTAGAGTACATCTGTATAGTGTGCAGTTTGCAAAGGATTTTCACATCCATTATATCATATTATAAGCACAGCAGGACTTCTCTGGTGGTGCAGTGGTTAAGAATCCACCTGCCAATGCAGGGAACATGGGTTTGATCCCTGATCCGGGTAGATCCCACATGCCGCGGAGCAACTAAGCCTGTGCACCACAACTACTGAAGCCCACACGCCTAGAGCCCATGCTCCACAACAAGAGAAGCCACCACAATGAGAAGCCCATGCACTGCAACGAAGAGTAGCCCCTGCTCGCCGTAACTAGAGAAAGCCCGCGCACAGCAATGAAGACCCAACACAGCCATAAATAAATAAATAAATAAATAAATAAATAAATAAATAAATAAATAAATTTATTTTTTTTAAAAAAGCACAGCAGTAATAAAAGCAGTAGTACCTTAACATTGAGAGGTGACTTGTTAAAGTACAGAATGCAGAATTTCAAATTACCAGTACTCTTTATTCTTCACAAGCTTTACAGTTCTTAGTGCTGAAAAACTAAGGGACAAATAAAGGACCCAGTGACAGAGATCAGGGGCAGAACATTATGGCAAAACCCTGTCCCAATATTACCTGTAAACTTAAGAATTAGAAATACAGGTCCTGAGCCTCATCCACCAAAAGGCAGACAGCAGAAGCAAGAAGAACTACAATCCTGCAGCCTGTGGAACAAAAACCACATTCACAGAAAGATACACAAGATGAAAGGCAGAGGGCTATGTACCAGATGAAGGAACAAGATAAAACCGCAGAAAAACAACTAAATGAAATGGAGATAGGCAATCTTCCAGAAAAAGATTTCAGAATAATGATAGTGAAGATGATCCAGGGCCTCAGAAAAAGAATTGAGGCAAAGATAGAGGAGATGCAAGAAGTGCTTATCAAAGACCCAGAAGAATTAAAGAACAAACAAACAGAGATGAACAATACAATAACTGAAATGAAAACTACACTAGAAGGAATCAATAGCAGAATAACTGAGGCAGAAGAATGGATAAGTGACCTGGAAGACAGAATGGTGGAATTCACTGCTGCAGAACACAATAAAGAAAAAAGAATGAAAAGAAATGAAGACAGCCTAAGAGACCTCTGGGACAACATCAAATGCAGCAACATTCACATTATAGGGGTCCCAGAAGGAGAGGAGAGAGAGAAATGATCCAAGAAAATATTTGCAGAGATTATAGTCGAAAACTTCCCTAACATGGGAAAGGAAATAGCCACCCAAGTCCAGGAAGCGCAGAGAGTCCCATACAGGATAAACCCAGGGAAAAACACGCTGAGACACATAGTAATCAAACTGGCAAAAATTAAAGACAAAGAAAAATTATTGAAAACAGCAAGGGAAAAACGACAAATAATATACAAGGGAACTCCCGTAAGGTTAACAGCTGATTACTCAGCAGAAACTCTACAAGCCAGAAGGGAGTGGCATGATATACTTAAAGTGATGAAAGGGAAGAACCTACAACAAAGATTACTCTACCCAACAAGGATCTCATTCAGATTCGATGGAGAAATCAAAAGCTTTACAGACAAGCAAAAGCTAAGAGAATTCAGCACCACCAAACCAGCTCTACAACAAATGCTAAAGGAATTTCTCTAAGTGGGAAACACAAGAGAAGAAAAGGACCTACAAAAACAAACCCAAAACAATTAAGAAAATTGTAATAGGAACATACATATTGATAATTACCTGAAATGTGAATGGATAAAATTCCCCAACCAATAGACACAGGCCTGCTGAATGGATACAAAAACAAGACCCATATATATGCTGTCTACAAGAGACCCACTTCAGACCTAGGGACACATACAGACTGAAAGTAAGGGGATGGAAAAAGATATTCCATGCAAATGGAAATCAAAAGAAAGCTGGAGTAGCAGTACTCATATCAGATAAAATAGACTTTAAAATAAAGAATGTTACAAGAGACAAGGAAGGACACTTTGCAATGATCAAGGGATCAATCCAAGAAGAATATATAACAATTATAAATATATATCCACCCAAAAGAGGAGCACCTCAATACATAAGGCAACTGTTAACAGCTCTAAAAGAGGAAATCGACAGTAACACAATAATAGTGGGGGACTTTAACACCTCACTTACACCAAAGGACAGATCATCCAAACAGAAAATTAGTAAGGAAACTCAAGCTTTAAATGGCACAATAGACCAGGTAGATTGAATTGATATTTGTAGGACATTCTATCGAAAAACAGCAGATTACACTTTCTTCTCAAGTGCACACGGAACATTCTCCAGGATAGATCACATCTTGGGTTACAAATCAAGCCTCAGTAAATTTAAGAAAATTGAAATCATATTAAGCATCTTTTCTGCCCACAACGCTATGAGATTAGAAATCAATTACAGGGGAAAAAACGTAAAAAACACAAACACATGGAGGCTAAACAATATGTTATCACTGAAGAAATCAAAGAGGAATTCAAAAAATACCTAGAGACAAATGACAATGAAAACACGATGATCCAAAACCTATGGGATGCAGCAAAAGCAGTTCTAAGAGGGAAGTTTATAGCTATACAAGCCTACCTCAAGAAACAAGAAAAATCTCAAATAAACAATCTAACATTACATCTAAAGAAACTAGAGAAAGAAGAACAAACAAAACCCAATGTTAGTAGAAGGAAAGAAATCATAAAGATCAGAGCAGAAATAAATGAAATAGAAACAAAGAAAACAATAGCAAAGATCAATAAAACTAAAAGTTGGTTCTTTGAGAAGATAAACAAAATTGATAAACCATTAGCCAGACTCATCAAGAAAAAGAGGCAGAGAACTCAAATCAATAAAGTTAGAAATGAAAATGGAGAAGTTACAACATACACGGCAGAAATACAAAGCATCCTAAGAGACTACTACAAGCAACTCTATGCCAATAAAATGGACAACCTGGAAGAAATGGACAAATTCTTAGAAAGGTATAACCTTCCAAGACTGAACCAGGAAGAAATAGAAAATATGAATAGACCAATCACAAGTAATGAAATCGAAACTGTGATTAAAAATCTTCCAACAAACAAAAGTCCAGGACCAGATGGCTTCACAGATGAATTCTATCAAACATTTAGAGAAGAGCTAACACCCATCCTTCTTAAACTCTTCGAAAAAATTTCAGAGGAAGGAAAACTCCCAAACTCATTCTATGAGGCCACCATCACCCTGATACCAAAACCAGAGAAAGATACTACAAAAAAACAAAATTACAGACCAATATCACTGATGAATATAGATGCAAAACTCCTCAATAAAATACTAGCAAACAGAATCCAACAACATATTAAAAGGATCATACAACATGATCAAGTGGTTTTATCCCAGGAATGCAAGGATTCTTCAATATACGCAAATCAATCAATGTGATACACCATATTAACAAATTGAGGGAGAA
Source organism: Balaenoptera musculus (assembly GCF_009873245.2). Classification (NCBI taxonomy): domain Eukaryota; kingdom Metazoa; phylum Chordata; class Mammalia; order Artiodactyla; family Balaenopteridae; genus Balaenoptera; species Balaenoptera musculus. The sequence goes on along the minus strand of NC_045793.1, from coordinate 101,551,788 downwards.
AAACCATATGATCATCTCAATAGATGCAGAAAAAGCTTTTGACAAAATTCAACACCCATTTATGTTAAAAACTCTCCAGAAAGTGGGCATAGAGGGAACCTACCTCAACATAATAAAGGCCGTATATGACAAACCCACAGCAAACATCTTTCTCAACGGTGAAAAACTGAAAGTATTTCCTCTAAGATCAGGAACAAGACAAGGATGTCCACTCTCACCACTGTTATTCAACATAGTTTTGGAAGTCCTGGCCATGGCAATCAGAGAAGAAAAAGAAATAAAAGGAATACAAATTGGAAAAGAAGAAGTAAAACTGTCACTGTTTACAGATGACATGATACTATACATAGAAAATCCTAAAGATGCCACCAGAAAACTACTAGAGCTAATCAATGAATTTGGTAAAGTTGCAGGATACAAAATTAATGCACAGAAATCTTTTGCATTCCTATACACTAATGATGAAAAATCTAAAAGAGAAATTAAGGAAATACTCCCATTTACCATTGCAACAAAAAGAATAAAATACCTAGGAGTAAACCTACCTAGGGGGACAAAAGACCTGTATGCAGAAACCTATAAGACACTGATGAAATTAATTAAAGATGATACAAACAGATGGAGAGATATACCATGTTCTTGGATTGGAAGAATCAACATTGTGAAAATGACTATACTACCCAAAGCAATCTACAGGTTCAATGCAATCCCTATCAAATTACCAATGGCATTTTTTACAGAATTAGAACAAAAAACTTAAAATTTGTATGGAGACGCAAAAGACCCCGAATAGCCAAAGCAGTCTTGAGGGAAAAAAACGGAGCTGGAGGAATCAGAGTCCCTGACTTCAGACTATACTACAAAGCTACAGTCATCAAGACAATATGGTACTGGCACAAAACCAGAAATATAGATCAATGGAACAGGATAGAAAGCCCAGAGATAAACCCACACACCAATGGTCAACTAATCTATGAGAAAGGAGGCAAGGATATACAATGGAGAAAAGACAGTCTCTTCAATAAGCGGTGCTGGGAAGACTGGACAGCTACATGTAAAAGAATGAAATTAGAACACTCCCTAACACCATACACAGAAATAAACTCAAAATGGATTAGAGACCTAAATGTAAGACCGGACACTATAAAACTCTTCGAGGAAAACATAGGCAGAACACTCTTTGACATAAATCACAGCAAGATCTTTTTTGACCCACCTCCTAGAGTAATGGAAATAAAAACAAAAATAAACAAATGGGGCCTAATGAAACTTCAAAGCTTTTGCACAGCAAAGGAAACTATAAACAAGACGAAAAGACAACCCGCAGAATGGGAGAAAATATTTGCAAATGAATCAATGGACAAAGGCTTAATCTCCAAAATATATAAACAGCTCATTGAGTTCAATATTAAAGAAACAAACAACCCAATCCAAAAATGGGCAGAAGACCTCAATAGACATTTCTCCAAAGAAGACATACAGATGGCCAAGAAGCACATGAAAAGCTGCTCATCATCACTAATTATTAGAGAAATGCAAATCAAAACTACAATGAGATATGGGAACATATGTATATGTATAACTGATTCACTTTGTTATAAAGCAGAAACTAACACACCATTGTAAAGCAATTATACTTCAATAAAGATGTTTAAAAAAAAAAAACTACAATGAGGTATCACCTCACACCAGTTAGAATGGGCATCATCAGAAAATCTACAAACAACAAATGCTTTAGAGGGTGTGGAGAAAAGGAAACCCTCTTGCACTGTTGGTGGGAATGTAAATTGATACAGCCACTATGGAGAACAGTATGGAGGTTCCTTAAAGAACTAAAAATAGAATTACCATATGACCCAGCAATCCCACTACTGGGCATATACCCTGAGAAAACCATAATTCAAAAAGACACATGCACCCCAATGTTCATTGCAGCACTATTTACAATAGCCAGGTCATGGAAGCAACCTAAATGTCCATCGACAGATGAATGGATAAAGAAGATATGGTACATATATACAATGGAATATTACTCAGCCATAGAAAGGAATGAAATTGGGTCATTTGTAGAGACGTGGATGCATTTAGAGACTGTCATACAGAGTGAAGTAAGTCAGAAAGAGAAAATCGAATAGCATATATTAACGCATATATGTGGAACCTAGAAAATGGTACAGATGAACCAGTTTGCAGAGCAGAAATTGAGACACAGAAGTAGAGAAAAAACATATGGACACCAAGAGGGGAAAGTGGCAAGGGGTGGGGGTTGTAGTGTGGTGAATTGGGAGATTGGGATTGACATGTATACACTGATGTGTGTAAAATGGATGACTAATAAGGAAAAATAACTTAATTTTTTTAAAAAAGAAAGTTCTAAGAATAAAATGTTGGAAATGATTCAAACTTAAGAAAAAAAAAAAAGATAGAAAGAAATACAGGTCCTACAGCTGGTCTTAAGAGCCTCATAAGGTGATCCCTGAAGAGAAAGCTGTAGCAGGTCTGGCTTTGGTCCCAAATGCATCCTTCACTCATGACTGTGCTTTGCCTGATTAGCTGACATCTATGTATAATTTGGTCTCCTCTTCAACTCCTCCCCCTCTGCCTCCACTGATCCACCCACACTCTGTGTCCCCAGCTTGACCTGGCATCTGAGTAATCCAGGCTCCACCCTGGGGATCACCTCCCTCTGGAATCTGATCTGCACTTGGCTGGGGACATCCTTGGCCAGAGCCTGCTGGGTGTTCCCCTTTCCCACTCGGTCCGCCTCTGCTCTGCTGCCCTTTGCTTCCCTCTGGTGGCACAGTGGTCCACCCCTGTTAGCTGGGCTCAGTCAGGACCCAAGCAGACCTGCTGAATCAGACTCCTTGGGGCCTCAGGTGGGTCACAGTCACCTGAGGAGCTTCTTAGAATGCAGCTTGTCAGGTCCCACCCACAGAGGCTTTGATTCAGTCCGTGTGTGGTGCAGTCTGTGCATCTGTGTTCCTAACATGTTCACAGGTGCTGCTGAGACTGCAGGCAGGGACCCCATTGGGAAACCACAGCTCTAGACCCACCAGTTAACAGAAAGGTGCTGCAGTGAGGGAGTGTTTAAGAACTACTAGGGCAGAGACAGAAAACTCATTTCTAAAGGTGAAGTTAAAGGCATCCCTTTATTTAACAAATGTTTATTATGTACACAATGCTAGGTGCAACCAAGTGGGGACCAAGAATCATGACCAGGGCTCTTGGACCTTACAGTCACAGAGTGTCACAGGCCATCGAGTAGGCAACTGCAATGAATTGATTTGTGCCCCATCAGGAAGCTGTAGGACCACAGGGAAGAGGGGATACCTGATCCAAACTCAGGGAGTCTGGACAGTTTTCTGCAGGAAGTAATTTCTAAATTAAGAGGTGAAGCAAGGAATTTTCCAAGTGCTTCATGAGCTTGAAATTGTGGTAACTCTAAAATTTGATATTATATGTAACTGCAGATTCCTTATAACTTATAACTACAGATTCAGTGCAATCCCTATCAAAATACCAATAGCATTTTTCTCAGAACTAGAGCAAATAATTTTAAAATTTGTTTGGAAACACAAAAGATCCTGAATAGCCAAAACAATCTTGAGAAAGAAGAACAGAGATGGAGGAATCATGCTCCCTGGCTTCAGACTATATTACAAAGCCACAGTAATCAAGACAGTATAGTATGGCACAAAGACAGACACATAGATAAATAGAACAGAAGAGAGATCCCAGAAACAAACCCACACACTTATGGTCAATTAATCTACAACACAGGAGGCAAGAATATAAAATGGAGAAAAGGCAGTCTCTTCAATAAGTGATGCTGGGAAAACTGGACAGCTACATTCTAGTAAAAGAGTGAAACTAGAACATTCTCTAATCCTCAAACTCAAAATGGATTAAAGACCTAAATGTAAGACCAGAAACCATAAAGCTCCTAGAGAAAAACATAGGCTGCACACTTTCTGACAAATAGCAATATTTGTAGCAATATTTTTTTGGATCTGTCTCTTAAAGTAAAGGAGATAAAAAAAAAAAAAAAAAACCAGATGGGACCTAATAAAACCTAAAAACTTTTGCACAGCAAAGGAAACCATCAACAAAATGAAAAGACAACCTACAGAATGGGAGAAAATATTTGCAAATGACATCTCTGATAAGGGGTTAATATCCAACATATATAAATATCTCATACAACTCAACATCAAAGAAACAAACAACCTGATCAAAAAATGGGTAGAAGACCTGAATAAACATTTTTCCAAAGAGGACATGCATATGACCAACTGGCACATGAAAAGATGCTCAACATTGCTAATCATCAGGGAAATGGAAATCAAAACCATAATGAGATATTCCCTCACCCCTGTCAGAATGGCTATCAGCAAAAAGACAACAAATAACAAATGTTGGCAAGAATGTGGAGAAAAGGGAACACTTGTACATTATCAGTGGGAATGTAAATTGGTGCAGCCACTGTGGAAAAAAGTGTGGTGGTTTCTCAAAAAAATAAAAATAGCACTACCATATGACCCAGCAATTCCACTCCTGGGTATATATCCAAAAGAAACAAAGGCACTAACTCAAAAAGATACATGCGCCCCCAATGTTCATATCAGCATTATTCATAATTGCTAAGATATGGAAGCAACCTGACTGTCCCTCAACAGATGAATGGATAAAGAAGATGTGGTATATATATACAATGGAATACTACTCAGCCATAAAAAAGAATAAAATGTTGCCATTTGCAACAGCATGGATAACCTTGGAGGGTATTATGCTAAGTGAAATAAGTCAGACAGAGAAAGACAAATAGTGTATGATATCACTTATATGTGGAATCTAAAAAATACAATGAACTAGTGAATATGACAAAAAAGAAGCAGACTCACAGACACAGAGAACAAACTAGTGGTTACCACTGGGGAGAAGAAGCGGGGAGGGGCAATATAGTACAAACTATTATGTATAAAATAAGCTACAAGGATGTATTGTACAACACAGGGAATATAGCCAATATTTTATAATAACTATAAATGGAGTGTAACCTTTAAAAATTGTGAATCACTATAACATATAATATTGTATATCAACTATACTTCAATAAAATTTTTAAAATAATAATAATAATAATTCTGTCATAGCTAACATTTTCATACTACAGACCATGTTCTGGATACTTTCAACATATTGATTCATCTATCGCAAACACTAGCCTATAGAAGTAGATTCTATTATTTTCCCTCATTTTACAGATGTTAAAACTGAGATACAGAAGGGTTAAGTAACTTACCCAGGATCACACAGGAAGGAAGTGGAGAAGCCAAGATTCAAACCCCAGTGATCTGGGCTTCACAACCCATCTACACAATGATTGTGATATATTTAAAAGTTAAAATATGTTTTCCTGTTAAAAGTTTAATATAAACAAATGTATAAAATATGAAAAAATGACAAAAATATTTTTGAAAATGCAATCGTATCCCCACCACACAGAGAGCTACTATTTATGTTTTGGTATATTATATGGTATCTAACTGAGATATATAAAATTGTCACGATATACATTTTATATGATGATGCTTAGAAATACAATCTACATACAATTACACAAAATGCATGTTCATTGAAACAACTGAAATAAAACAAAAGTGGGGAAAACAAAATAAAAATCATTAGTACTTCAAGTTTATAAAGTCATACTCCAAGAGATAACAAGAATAAATTTAAGAACATCTGTATGGACGCGAGGTGACGGGAAGAGGAGCCTGGTCCACAATGGAGTTTTCTGCATTCTTGATTTTGCTTCTTCATGTTGATATTTCTATTTTGTGCCTTTATGTTATCATTGAAGATGTGCCTTCAAATATTTTACTTAGCATTTTAATGGATTTAGTGTGGTGGAGATACCTTGAGAAGCGCAATCTTCCATCATCCAATAATATTTTACTTTTCACCTTAACTCAGGATAAAAAGATAGAAAGTTTGTGATTTTAGAGGAAGGATTTAACATAAAATTGGCAGACATGTGGATTAAGTTCTCTAAAGAATCATAAGGGAAAGAGATATTTTAAGTGAGTTTTTTACACAGTTAACCCAATGCTTTGTTATATGTCTTGCTTTGACTGTTTCTCCTGGAGATATCTAATTTCTTGAAAGATTAACTTAGAGGCGCATATCCGCGTTGGTATTCATTTGTGTTTAAGGTTATGCATTCTGATAACAGTGTTTCCCAAAGAATATTCCTTGGGCATTAATCCTTCATGATACTCCACATGAAAAGGACGTTGGTTTGGGGGAAACACCACGAATTCTCTTCTAGATACTCGCAATGTCTAAGAATTTCTATAGAGGAAAAAAATAAAGTCACTAGTATACTAATGCATGATCATTTAGAATATCTCAATTAGTTTTCACTCCATTTTAAAATAGTTTTTTATCTGTCATACACATGCTATGCATTTTCAGGATTTCAAATTATAACTGTTGCAAATCAATCATTCACACTGAGATTTGCACGTCACACCCACCGGAGGGCTGCAGGACAAGGTCTTGGGAGTCTTTGGCTTTTGTCTGCTGAAGCCTTAACAGAAACACTTTCAACTCTCTTTTCTCCATTTCCTAAGTGTACTGGGGACTCAAAGCAAACCAGGATGTCTGCCAAAACTTAAAGGGCGCCAGGAGGGTCTCAGGCTTCCCTGCAGGAAGAGGGAAATGGCTATTCTTGGAAATGAAACTGACTTTTTCAAAGGATAACCATCTAGCAAAAGCAATACTGTTTGCGCGTCCCTCTCTCAAATTGCTGGTCTCTCACAATGAGAGGAGCTTGGCTGCAAGAAGATGAATGAGGAACCAAGGCTGCCTGCAAGGCTGGGATGACATAAAATCCGGTTGCTGCCACCGAGTTGACTTAAGACTTCCTGCATTTTAAAACCCAAATCCATTTGGTGAGGCGGGCTAATCATCTAAGAGAGCCAGGTAGGTAAAGAACAGGATGCTGTGTGTGACTGACGTGTAAGAGCAGCGGGTGCTGAGTTGTCGTCCGTGCACGGGACAGGCAACAGCACTTTACTTATTCCCATTTCCTTTCTCGGTGTACAGCCATTCCCACACTACAAAATATGCCTTCAAAATCCCACACCCTGCGTGAGACAGAATTCCTGGCTTTTGAAGGGCCTGAAATTAATTCCCAACAGCAGTTCCTCTGTGGCTTTGTTCAAACAAACTTGGAATCTTTTGGCTCACGGCACCACCAGTAATTAAAAGAAGATCTCCACCGTGATGTTCTGCGTTACAGCGGGTCTCCTAGGACGGGTGTGTTTTCTTTCCTGATCACGATTTTACTGTGCTGCAATTTTCTTTGGCCCCATATAAGCGTATTAATCATTCATAAGCATCATTTTTGTTTTTGTTTAGCTATTTTCCTTTTTTTATTATTCAAGAATAATTTCAATAATATTGCTAGATATATAATGACATCTTATATATAAACATGTCAAAGTCTGTTATGTTATATCTAGATATTTACAGCAGAAACAGTTTTATATATATATACTCCGGAATTTCCAGGGAATTTAAAATTTTCAACCATATGTAAACATGTGGTCTCATTAAGAGTTTTCTCTGCGGTTTGGGGTGAACAATATTTATGCAACCAGAAAAAAAAACTTTGAAAAATTTACAACTAATTCTAATATGAAGAAGAGTCAGTATTTGCTTTGTAAAGATTTGTTTTCTCTAGAAATATTACTTTGAGCTGACAAGGTTTGAGGAAGGAGTATTTTCAAAGGGAAGGCAAATGTGGAACTAGGTAGAAAAGAATGACGTAGGAAATTATGGGCCTCTGCAAATTTCTTGTATTTTTTTCCTATTAACTAGGTTCCCTAAAGGGTTTTTCCCCCTATGGAAGAAATACTTGTTTTGACACTCACCAGAGTTATGACTGCAATAGTACTTTTTCTCCAATATATGTGTAAAATAGTTTCGGTGATAGGGAAATTTTTCAGATATTAATAAATGAATTGTAACTACCAAAATGTGGCTGGGTGGCTTGGCCATAAGTCCTTTCAGCTTAGGGCACTAATAGTAACTGAAGGAAGTAATTGACTCATTACTGCATTAATGTTACATTGTGCATTAACGAGCATGCTTTCCTTGAAACTTCCAGTGTGACCTTATAATAGCAATAGCACTTATTGAGCATTTACTATTACCATGCTCTACACCAATACTGTACAGGGACAAACTCGCTCGACCTTAGTGAGGGCGTGGTTAGTAGTAGTAGTAGTAGTAGTAGTAGTAGTAGTAGTAGCACCTCCGTTTCTCAGAAGAAGAAATCGAGACAGAGGTTAAGTAATTTGCTGAAGGTCACAACTAGTAACGGTATAAGGATTCAAATCCTAGTGGTTTAATTCCTGGAATTCTAAATACTACTTTTCATACTCTAGGTCCTCTCTTCAAGTAAGATGCTCATTAATTAATTCAAATACACATGGAGCTCTCCTTTAAAAACATTCAGAGCAAAGATGAACAATTAAATTATGTATTTACTGCCTTTGACATTGAGCAATAGACATTCCTCTAGACAGGGCTAACAATTTCACTTGGATCTGAGTAGATGTAAGAATTGCTGACACCTCAATTTAAAGTCCTAGGAAAAGTGCTTTATCAGACTGAAATGTTTCCTAGATCAGTCGGCAATCACATGTATGTAGTTATTTACTATCTAGCTCAGTTGTGTCCTAAGCCACACATTCATTTTAATCCATGAATAATGTAGTGATGACTCATCGAAAGCTATTTACCAGTTCCCATTGCTTTCAGACTAGCTACTTTTAAATGATTCCAAGTAGAGCACTTCTGAAAGTAAGACAATGCAAGTGGAAAGGAGACATTTCACTTTTATTTTAGGGTGGGTGACATAAAGCAAGGATGATTTAGTCATAATCAATTACTCTGTGATACCTGGAATTATCCCTTGGTGAAACTTGGTGCCATGGCTCTACCTTTAATACATATCCAGTATGCAGCCACTTCTCACCACTCCTAAAATCAAACCCCTGGCTCTGAACCTGAATCTTGGTCCACACCACCTGGACTTCAGCAATAGCCCCCAGACTGTCTCCCAGATTTCTATCCCTGTGTTATTCTCAACTTGGAAGCCAGAATGAGCCTTAGAACATGTAATTCCCTTTAGAAAGTGTAAATTCCCTTTCTCAAAACCCTACTGTTATCTCACTCAGAGAACTAACTGCAGGTCATCTGGTTCCCTGTGACATCTCTTTTTTTATGTCCTCCCACCCTCCTCCTTGCTTACTCCAATCCAACCCACTAGCTTCTCATTGTCGTTAAAACATGCCAGCGCCACCTCACCACCTCTGCCTTCACACATAAAAGCCCCTTCAGCCTGCCACGTTATTTCCATAGAATTTAGATCCTCCAACATCCTACATAACTTATCTATTTTATTATTTCTTGTTCACTGTTTATTATCTACATCACCTGATTAGAATGTCAGCTCTAAGCAAGGCACTCAGTAAATGTTGATGGAAGGAACAAGTGGGTGAATGAATGCTTTAATGCCAATAGCCAAACCACGCTTCTATGATTGAACATGAACATTCAATTTAATCAATATCTGCACAAGGCATTGGTCTAAAGGCGAATGATGATTATAGATAATGAACTGGCATTCAGAATCAGTATTTTTGGCTTTAAAGGAGGTAAGATACAATGGTAGAAATGGGCCCTGGCTCTGAAGCCCACTAGGCCTTAGTTAGAATCCCTATTGCACCATTTCCCAGCCCAGTGACCTTGGACAAGGCACTCTGGCATCTAATCCTCAGTTCTCTCACATATAAAATCGTGAAAGCTGTGGTGCCTGCTTCATGATCGTTGTCATGACGATTAAATGAGTTCGCACATGTGAAATGTTCAATACAAAATAACTGCTCAATAAATAACAACTATTTGTGGAAGTAAACACAATTTTTAAAAAACACGTAGAGAGCCTGAGAACTATCTGAAAGACAAGGCATCCCCCCCTCTTAGTTATTATAAACAACTAGTTTTGAAAAATGATGTCTGATGAACATTAATTTTTAAAACATGGGAATGAATTGGCCTTTGGTCTTTTAGAACCTCAGGGGTGGAGGCTGCATAAGTATCTGCTATTTAATACTAAGACTGACGCTTTGGTCAGTGGTCCTCAAATTTTTTGGTCTTAAGACTGCTTCTCACTCTTAAAAATTATTGAGGACTCCAAGGAGCCTATACTTATGTGGGTTACATCTATCAGTATTTTTGGTATTTAAAATAAAAACATAACTTTATAAACTTAATTCACTAAAAATATCAATAATAAATCAACTACACATTAAAATAAAAAACATATTTTTATTTTTAAAAGCTATATTTTTAACAACAAAATTTAGTGAGTAGTGTTTCACAATTTTGCAAGCCTCTTTAATGTCTTGCTTCATAGAAGAGAGCTGGATTCTTTTATCTGCTTTTGCACTAATCTGTTGTGATATCACATATCATGCAGACTTTGAAAAACTCCATCACACACTCATGAGAAAATGAGAGAGAAAAAGACCAACAACATCGTAGTGCTATTATGAAAGTTATTCTCACCTTGTGTACCCTCTGAAGGGGATTCAGAGGATTCCCTGACTCTCCCAGTTTCCCTGGAACACACTTTGAGAATCAGTACACAGGACTGTGGTCTTTTTCTTCTTGAGGTATAACAAAAATAGAATATTACATAATTTTCTTTCAAATATATTCTCTAACTTTTTGTTGCTTTGACAGCCAGTCTGATAGAGAAACTTAAAAGATGAAATTTAAACCCTTTAGCCCATCCCTTTCACCCTTTACTTGAGAAAACTAAGAGTTAAGAGTCTTACAACAAAGATTATAATTAGGTCGCCTAATATAACGAGAAGTCTTTCCGCTAGTCGTCAGCTGCCCAGGATTCAACCCTTGCCTTCAAATAATTGCTAATATAATTGTACAAAGCACTAAGAGTTCTTTGAAAAAATACATTCAGAGAAACCAAATTCAAAAGCAATAGATTTGTTTCTTAGTTGTCATTAAAAAAAAAAAAAAAAAAACCCTAAGAAACAGAAGTAAAAGGTGTCACTCAATTTCCATTAAAATATTCATGAACACAAATAGGAAAAGGTCTGCATCCGTATTGAAAATTAAGGAGAATAGTCAACATATACCAAAAACCGGAGGCCATTTTACTAAATAAATCATCACTGGGACCAGATTTAAAAACACAATTAATGGATAACATATGCTCTGCTGCGTGAGCCAAAGCAGCGCGATTCGGAAGAAGGAGGAGCCCTGACCAAGCCCGGCCCTCCGACCCCAGCTCCCGCCCTGGGGAGCAGGCAACCACAGCCCAGTCCGCACCCCTTGGGGCTTCTTCCTGTCTCCGCAAACTACTGTCATAAAAACCCTGCCATCAGTATAAATGTAGGAAAATTCTTGAAGAGCAGAACCGAGCTGAAGCAATCTGAGAACTAGACAGTGAGTCTAAAGAGAGACCCACGTGGACATTATTGGAGCTGAACTAACAGAGGAGGCGGAGGGGGCGGGAGGCCAGTGGGGAAGAGGGTGCCGGGCAATTCTGCCAAGCTCGCCCTTGCCTTTGTGTAGCTGGGGGCGGAGGGCGGAGGTTAGGCTCGTGGTGGAGTTCCAAAGCCTGGACACGGCCTGGATAATGTTCCCCTGCCTCTGTGTCTCTCTGGACCACAGCCCAACTGCAGTGCCCTCCCTCCCGCAGACATGAGTGCACCTGCTTGCATGCCTTAAGGGACCCTTAGACACGTGGTTAGTACTTGCCAGGGTCTCAGCTACATCCAAGTACTCTCTGAGGGCGCTAAGGAGACTCAGTGTATGACGACTGTTATAAAAAATAAAAATAAAACAAAAAAAAAAGGTCTGGAAGAGTTTCTCTTCATTCTCGGATAAATAAACCTAAATAATCAACATGCATGTCTAGACAAGACTGGTATTTCTAATAGCTTCCTTCCTGCCCCTGCCAGGGCTGCCAGCGCTCCTTGAAAAGTCACTGCTGACAAACTCTTTGGCTCCGGAGAACTCTCCAGGCTCCGCTGCCCACTTGCTGTTGCTCCTCCATCTGCTTTCTGCCCCAGAGGCTCATAACCGGATACACCTCCTTCCTAACCCGTGGTGCTGGACCCATTTCATCACGTGACTTCTCACACGTCTCTTCCCAGATGGCTTCCCGCACTACCGTCTGTGAACAAGAGAACTTCATCCCGGGGATTTTCACAGACTCCTGTCTGCATCCAGCCAAGGTCCAGAGCTACAGACCCCGTTCTCAGGAAGGCAGGACAACACAAAGCGAGCCAATAAGGACAGATCTGCTACATTAGAGAGGGGGAACAATGCCTCAGGACTTGAATGGAAAACTTTCCCTGAAATAGATTTGCTGCAGGAAACAGAAGAATATTTTAAAATATATTTGCTCCATACTCTTGAAAAAAAACAGAAACTTGAGCTGAGGCAAGAAGAGACTACATGGAAACTAAAATCACAAGAGAGCCAAACTGAAATGTTTGTTGGAGAGAGAACAGCAAATCTGATACTGCAGACCGTCCTACTGTTGACATGGGGAAGGCATCTGAGAAGCGATCCCAGGACGTGGAGAGAAGGAATGAAAGTGCTGACCAAGGTATTAGAGAGAGCCACAAAGCCAAATTGTGAATAATCAGCCTCCCCAGAGGAGGAAGCCGCACAAAAGAAACAGAATAAATAACTCAAAGGAAAATAGAGAAAAGAAAAGAAGTTAATGTGTACTGGAAGAATCTTTCCCCAATATTTAAAAGAAACCTGAGTCTGGAGATTTAAAAAGCAAACTCACCACGTTGTGCAGGGATGAGAAGGGATGTCCCTGGGGAGGACTCCCTTTCCCACCCCTCTTCCTCCTCCTCCCACGCACCTCCCGCCCCAACACCACAGGCAAACCCACTTACAAAGCCTGATTCACATCCACCTCTGCCAGGAAGCAATTTCCTGATTTTCTTAACTGTTGCAATTCTCTCTTTAGAGCTCGCAAAGAAGTTTGATCATATTCTGCCGCTAGTGATTATAACAATGAAAGTTTCTTATGTTAGTCTAAGTCCTCTAAGAAGCAGATGCCAAGAAGGGATGAAACGTGCAAGAATGTTATGATGGGGAAACACCTGTGAGAGAACGTGGGGAGGGGGCGGGGCGGCTGGGAGTGTGGGCAGACATGACGGCAAGTCTTACTCAAAGTGAAGGAGAAGGGGGGAGGGGTGGAAGCGTCCCAGAATGCTGTGCTGTACTTGTATGTTTTGTCAGGCTGCGGGGGAGTCCTAGAGACAACGTTGGCCAGTAGAGGGGTCCAGCATCTCCCAGGAACCGGCCTGCACTGAGTCATGGGCTGGGAGGAGTGCATGGGAGGTATGCATCTGTATAAACTCAGCAGTAAATTTCAGAGCATGGCAGCTAAAGCCCTTGGGTCAGTTACATGCTCTGTAGCTGGTCTGTCAGATACAGTCTCATGGCCACCACAATGGTCAATAAATATGAATTCAGCAATCAATTATCAAGCAACTAAGCACCAAGTGCCACACTCAGCGCACAAAAAAGTACACATGCTCCAAACACCAAAATGGTAAAGACTGTATCCTTACATTTACAGAGTTCAAAATCTAATGAGAAGACAAACATGGAAATATGCAATTACCACAGAAGATGAAAGTGTGAGTGTAGAGGCATGTCCCAAATGCTACAGGAACAATAAACTCTACCTGCAAAGTCAGAGATATAAATGCAGAGGAAGTAAAAGTTAAGATATGCCTTAAAGAATGTCTAGGTGTGCACCAGGCAGAGATTCCAATCAAAAGGAAATCACCTATGTGTGATGGGCTCTTATTGTTTATCTCAAATATCTGCAGTCCCTCCCTGGAGCATTGGGTGTACCTCCCTATCTCACTAATGCCAGACTTGACCACATGGAATGTGAACAGGAATGGCTCGGGGCACTTCTGGGGGAAGCTTCAGTAGCCTGGCTGGCCGTGGTGTGTTTGCCCTGCTCTCTATTTTCTCTGACCAGAAAGGATCCCGAGAGGCGGCCCCATCAGCCTGCATTCCAGAATGAAGATGACATGAATCAGAGCAGCAGCTGTCTCTTGAGGGACACGTAGCATGAGTGAGAAATAAACCTTCGTTTCTATCACCCGTTAAGATTTGTGAGCCCAGCAGAACCTAGCACCCCAGCCTGTATCTGACTGATGCACTGACGGAGGTGGGATAGAATCCTGTCATCGAGTCTCCTAACCCAGGGGCAGTGGAGTCCCAGTGAGGGCTTTTAACCAGGGAGCAGAAGTGAGCAGATCTGGTTTATACAGTGTAGGAAGGAAGCCTACAGGGATGCGTTGTAATTATCCAGAGAGGAGTCTCTGACGACTAACTCAGTGACAGTGAGGGGCAGTGAGGGTACAGGAGGGGTGGATTTCAGTGACCTGCAGCGGGAGATTGCGGTCAGTGGGAAGAGTTGTGGGTCAGTGGTAGCAGCACACCCCCAATGCACAGGGGAAGAGCGGCTTCAGGAGAGCTGAGAAAGTGTTTGATTTTTGAATCAGAAGTTCCTTCAGGACATCCATGTGACAACAGGCAGTAGGTTCTTGGAAATATATGTTTGGAGTTTGGATAGCACTGAAGTAAATCGCTTTAATAGCTGAATCTTAGAGAATGTTAATCTTTTCCTTTTCCACTGTAAGTTTGGCCCATTAAGAAAAAGGTCGGGGGGGGGAATGAATTGCCACACATAGTTGGCCGAGCTCCCTTCCAGACCACGGGGACCCCATCACTTGCACAGTCTTTCCATATGCTCAATGGCCTTGATCATGAACTTTTTTTTAATAAATTTTATTTATTTATTTATTTATTTATTTTTGGCTGCATTGGGTCTTCGTTGCTGCACACAGGCTTTCTCTAGTTGTGTTGAGCAGGGGCTACTCTTCCTTGTGGTGCACGGGCTTCTCATTGCAGTGACTTCTCTTGTTGCTGAGCACGGGCTCTAGGCATGTGGGCTTCAGTAGTTGTGGCTCGCGGGCTCAGTAGCTGTGGCTTGCAGGCTGTAGAGCACAGGCTCAGTAGTTGTGGCACACGGGCTTAGTTGCTCCGTGGCACGTGGGATCTTTCTGGACCAGGGCTCGAACCCGTATCCCCTGCATTGGCAGGCGGATTCTTAACCACTGCGCCACCAGGGAAGTCCCGATCATGAACTTTTTGTTAGCTTTTTTTTCTCCTTAACACAGATGCAGGGGGATGAGAGTTCATCTTAGTCCACATTACCGTCACTGATCCTTGAATGTCCTCTTCTCTTGTGTCTTTTGAATTTTCTTTTATCTCCATCCTCCACTGCCACTTGTCAGCTCCCACTTTCCCCATGATCAACCATTCTAATTTATTTAACATATACGTTTTCATTTGTTCGTATTCTTTCAAGACATGTATTTTCGAGGGCTCGTGATTTTTGAGGTAAGCAGTACCGTACTATATTTCACTGTGTTTCACACGTGACTCTGCATGGTATAGACAGCAATTTTCCCGTCTATTTTTTGGTGATGCCATCCAGGTTGACTCCTACTTCCTACTATTGAAACCCCACAACTCAGATTGGGACTTCAATTCCTGGGCCGGGACTCGAACCCAGCCAAAACTCAGGTTAGGACCTGAACCCACTGTCTTTTAATTAAAATCACACACCTGGTCTGAGGACCTATTGAAGTTCAGGCTCTTTATGCACAGAAAGAATTCAGTGAGAGACAAGCGATAGGTAAGAAGTGGATTTATTTAGAGAGATACACACTCCACAGACAGAATGTGGTCCATCTCAGAAGGCAAGAGGCCCCGAAATATGGTGTGGTTAGTTTTTATGGGCCTGGTAATTTCATAGGCTAATGAGTGGGAGGATTATTTCAACTATTTCGGGGAAGAGGCAGGGACTTCCAGGAATTGGGCCACCGCACACTTTTTGGCCTGTTATGGTCAGCCTCGTAACTGTCAGGGCGCCTGTGGGTGTGTTATTTAGCGTATGTTAATCCATTACAATGAGTGTATAATAAGGCTCAAGGTCCACTGGAAGTTGAATTTTCTGCCATCTTGGACCTAGTTGGTTCTAACCAGTTTATGTCATATCCAAGGCTACGTCGTTCTTATAAAGGTTGTGCCCTGCCCTCTTCCTTCTTGTTTCACTATCACAATGAACTCTGCACACCCCTCCCCTGTATCCTTTGCAGTAATTTCTTTAGAATGTATAGGTAGAGGCATAGTATATGTACCGTACACATTCTTCACCTGACGTAGCAGATGGCCCTGAGCTGGGTACCAGTCTACCCTCCATTCACTTGTGCATGGTCGCTCCCAAACCCTCACATCTCTGCCAACACTTGGCATTATGCAGCATTCTAATTTTTGCCAATCTAGGAGTATTAAGTGATACCTCATTTTTTTTTAAATTTCTGTTTTAATGATTTTGAGTGAGTTTAAGCATCTCTTCATATGCTAGCTTGTCTTTGTTTTCCTCTTCTCTTTCTAGTTTCTAGAATTTACTGGTTTCTTGAAAATAGAGATTAATGTTTTATTATTATAGCTGTTTTTACTGATTGGCAGTATTTTCTTTTGCAGTCTAGATGGCAATTGTGTATCACCTTTACACCTTTTATAATTATCCCACAGTCCTTGGATATTCTGTTGTGTGGTTTTTTTTTTTTTCTCTCCCTCTCTTTGTTTTCCCATTTGGGAAGTTTCTTTTTTTTTTTCTTAATTAATTAATTTATTTATTTTTATTTTTTTGGCTGTGTTAGATCTTCATTGCTGCGCACAGGCTTTCTCTAGTTGTGGCGAGCGGGGGCTACTCTTCGTTGCAGTGCGCAAGCTTCTCATTGAGATGGCTTCTCTTTGTTGCGGAGCACAGGCTGTAGGCACAGGGGCTTCAGTAGTTGTGGCACGCAGGCTCAGTAGTTGTGGCTCGCGGGCTCTAGAGCAGAGGCTCAGTAGTTGTGGCATGCAGGCTCAGTAGTTACGGCACACAGGCTTAATTGCTCCGCGGCACGTTGGATCTTCCTGGACCAGGGCTTGAACCCATGTCCCCTGCATTGACAGGCGGATTCTTAACCACTGCGCCACCAGGGAAGTCCCCTGGGAAGTTTCTATTGCACTGATTTTTTCCTCAGATGTGTCTGGCTGCTGGTGAGCCCATGAAAGGCAGTCTTTATTTTTGCTTCAGTGTTTCTAATTCTCATATTTCCTTTTAATTCTTTCTAAAAGTTTACATGTTCTCTAATTACATTGCTCACCTATTCTTGTATGTGGACCATTTTCCCATCAGAGTTCTTAGCATATTAATCATAGTTATTGTAAATTCTCAGTCTGATTATTCCAAAATCCCTATCCCTGCCATATCTGAGTCTGGAATTCTTTCTTTGCCTCTTTGGATTGTATTTTTTCCTTTTATCAAGCTGTGTAATTTTTTGTTGAAAGCTGGACATGAAAATAGCTGGCTAAAAGAACTGAGGTTAACGAGACTTTATATTTATATATAATATAAGGTTTTATATTTATCTGGGTAGGAGGTAGGCTGTGTTTAATGTTTGTAGAGGTCAGAAACTTAAATCTTCTCTGAGAATTTTTAGCAAAAAAGCTGCTCACCTGTATTCTTTGTGTTTTCCTAGATATTCCTTCTAGAGGCTGAGCCTCGCAGCTAGTTCAGTTGTAAGCTCCCATTATTACAGAGGAGAGCTACTGATGTGGCCGCCTGGTGTGGTAGTGTGGAGGGGGGAGAGGATTCTAGAATTCTATTATCCCATCTCAGTCTTTTTGTGAGTCTGTGCTCCTGGGCTGTGACCTCCACAAGTGACTCTCAGCTTCCTGCCACTGCCCCACCCTTAAGACCTTAAGTAAGCCAGGAAGGCTAGAAAGAGGTAGAATTGGGTATATTCCATCCTGATGTGGAAGGCTGGAGAAGGTTGGAGTTGGGTATTTCCCTGCCCCGCCGTCCCCCTTGGTTAGGCTGTGGTAAAACCCAAGTTGCTTAGACTCTGTCAAAATAGTTTTTCTTGAGGGCAGGTCTTTGTTAAGGAGAATGGAATGCCCTGGGTGTGTTTCAAAATGGTAACGTTTCCTCTCCCCCCACCCCTCGAGAAGCATGAGGGTTTTTTCTCCTATCTTTACCCTGAGAACCTGGTAGGGCTTCTGGAGGTAAAATTAAAGCTGGGTCTCCAGGAGTTCTTATCTTGCAAGCTGGCCCAGGCTTAAGCTCCCATCTTCCAGCTGCTCTTTCCAACAGCAGCTTTGCTCCCAGTAAGCTGTGAATTCTCTGTATCTGCCCAGCTGTGTCTCTAGTTTGGGGCATGCTAGTTTGCCCTGAGGTCAGTTCTCTGATAGATCTGAGAAAAGTTGATTTTTATTTAAGTTCTTTTTCTTGTTCTGAGAATGGGAGTTCTGACTTCCAACGTCTTTATATGTTGGACTAGAAACCAGAAGTTGCATGTCACTTTTAGATATCATAAATACTTTTCTAATTCTGTCATGTTTCAATTACCCATAGTTACATTTCATGGAATGAATATCTTTAATTTGTCTGTCAAAACATCACCAGTATGTTTGCCTTTGAGCCTGCCTTTTAAGATTTTGTTCAAGGAGAATTTTCCTGTCCCTAGTTGAAAGAATATCCTTTTATATTTTTCTCTATTGACTTTGTAATTTTACCTTTGGCACTTGGGTCTTTAATTCACCTGGTGTCAAGGAATGATTCAGTTTTGTTTTTCTCCATAGAGTGAGCCAGTTTTCCCAATAGAATCTATGAAACAGCCCATTCTTCCCCATTTGATTTATGGTATATTAAGTTCCCATTTATACAAATGCCTTTCTCCCAGGTCTCTGTTAAATCGCCTTGGTCTATTTGTCTGTTCTTTTGCCAGTTCTGCTGTGTTTTAATGCTGTGTCAATATCTAGTGAGACAAATCCTTCTTCTTTCTTCTTTCAAGTTGAATGTATTTAAATGTACTCTTGAAGAAAATTTATTCTGGGTTTATCTTTGAGGCTTGTTTCGCCCATCTTTAATACAAACGGAAAACAGAGATTCCATTAAGGCAGTGTTTCAGACAAACAAACAAACCCTTTCCTTTCTATATAAGGACATAGTTATTAATCCTGTGTTGTTGGGACCTGTACTCCAGGCTGTTTTTGCAGTAGTTCCATTATAAGCCTGTCACTCCCTTTCCCCCAGCTCACTTCAGAGCAGAGTGCGTACACTTTTGACAGAGCTGACTGAGGTGCTGATGGTAAGAAGACCGCTTTCCTGTTGGGACCACATCGTGGATTCATCAATGTCATTCTTTACAAAAGCTAGTCAACCTAAAGGATGGCCCCACTCCTAGAGGCCATCTAGCATAACTAGCTTGTTTTCTGGGTGAAATAATTGAGGGCCAGTGAGGTGAGGTTATTCACCAAGATCTTTCAGCTTCCTCTTCACAGGCCAAGCACCAGACCTTTTCGATTCTGAGTTCATTGCTTCACCCACATTCCCCACACCACATGGCTTTCTTCAGCGAACAGGGCAGATAGAGGCTCAACATGATAAATTCTGAGAGAGATCCAAACATAAGCATGCTGTTCATTTTATATAAGTCTGATGGGTGGATGGGAATGCAACACATTCTTTGAGTGAGTCATCAAATGTGAATCAGGACCTTGCTTCCAGTCACAAGATGGAATTTCTTTTCTTGTTTACTGATAACTTCAGGCCTCTTGGGTTTCAGTATTTAAGTAAAATAAGGTAGATTTCAAGGTCTATTGCAAATATTTTGAGGATGGCAAAGCTCTGACAGCAGGAAAGGGACTGAATTAGAAGCTGCAGTGACCTAATTGCCCTACCATTGACAAATGACTAATTGATTCTGTACACACAGCTGCTAGAACTACAGTATGGAGATAAGGCTGGCCTGTATCGTTAATATAAACCATGTATCATTAAAAGTTAATTTGTGGTTTCCTTTAAACTAAGAGGCTACTCTTGGATGACAGAGGTATTCATCAACCAGTAGTTGCAACAGAATAAAAGATTATCATATAGCTTTCTATTAAGAAAAACAATTAATTTACCAAGAAATAATAGCACATAAGGTAATATATATTGTGTTTATTAGAAGTTATATTATTATACTATTTCAAATGTTTTATGATTCTTCCACCCTAGGAAAACAGCCATTTATATTTTTGGTTTTTCCTTATTTATAGGAATACATATTTTACATGGTATCAAATGATATTGTTAGTAAAAAATATCACTCTATGAATTAACCTTAGAACTTTTTTTGTGTTTGAATGCTCCTTGCAGTTTGGTGAGATAATTTTTTTTGCACCTGTATTAGAGCTGACCAGAGCCACAGACTGGACTGCAGAGCTGACTTTGGCCTGGACAGAGACGTCTTGGTGTTGGACAACCTTCCCTTCTGGGCAGACAGCTTTTTGAGTTAGCCAGCATGAAATCAGTAATTTCATTCTCTTGGTTCAGATGAAATGAAACTATGCAGGAAAGCTACTTTGGGGCTTATAAGGTGATATGTTTTGAGGTCCCATAGAGAGCAGTTTGGTGATTCTTCTCCAATCTTAAACTGTAAGCTGAGAAAAGTCTGATAATAAGAATGTGGCAAAATTTATGTACCAAGGTCTTCATTACAGCATTATTTATAGTAACGAATAATTAGAAACAACTTAAATATTCAGCCATACAGAACATACTGTTCATTAATATATTTTAAGCAGCTACATAAAAGGTTGCTTTTAAAGACAAATAACATAGGAAATATTTATGTTGAACAAATAAAGACATTTGAATGTGTCAACCTTAAAAATGAAATAAGATTGTCTTTTTGGTGGGTTTTTTTTTTTTTTTTTTTTTTTTTTTTAAGAAGGCAAGATGAGTTTATTTGGGAATTGCAGAGAACTGCAATTCGGGACATGCAAGCTACAGGGAGCCAAAGGCAAGTCCAAAGAGACTAAGGGAAAGTCAGCCTTTTTAGGTTTTAGGAGGAACCTGGAGATGGTTGCTTTGAATAAAAGTTCACTGGAGGAGAACAAGAGTTCAAGGTTGTGGCAGTTTCTCCTTGACCGCAGGGGTGGTTAGTGCATTGTTGCTGGGCCAAGGGAGGGCCCTTCCTTCCTTTCCTTAAAAGCATGAGATGAAATTCCCAGGAGGTAAAAAAGGTCCTCCTTGTAGCAGAAGAAAAGTAACATTCTTATCAGCACAGACAAGAAGTTGAGACGAGAATTTTATACAAAGAATTTTATACAAACAGATCTTCTTACCATCATTCTTTCTGCTGGTTATGCAGGCCGCATGGTGGGACCTGTGTGAGAGCCCCTCCAGGGCCTCCCGGCTCCATTCTGAAAAACGTTTCCTTTATCAATTTTCACAAACCATCTAAAACATTATTTCTACTGCATGGCAGATTTGATTTATAACAAATTTTTGTTAAGGAAGAGGTGGCTGATGTGTTTATGCATTATACACACACACACACACACACACACACACACATAAAAGTCATCCTCGGGGACTTCCTTGGCGGTCCAGTGGTTAAGACTCTGCACTTCCACCACAGGGGGCACGGGTTCGATCCCTGGTTGGGGAACTAAGATCCTGCATGCCACGCGGTGTGACCATGGGGAAAAAAACGTCATCCTCAGAAGAAAATGCCTGAATTTTCCCATCATCTCGATTGTGAATTATGAGTTTGTTTAACTTATATCTATATATGCCTGAAATTCAATGTTGACTACAATTGATATGAATTACTTTTATAACCAGGAAAATAAAAAGATATTTAAAGAGAACTATATTCAATATCTTGTAATAACCTATAATGAAAAAGAATCTGAAAAAGAATAGATATATATGTATATGTATAACTTTGCTGTATACCTGAAACGTTATAAATCAACTATACCTCAAAAAAAATTTTTTTTAAGCTGGGCAAAAAAACCCAAGATATTTTTTTAAATGCCTTTTTTCATCCATTTGATGGATTTATGAATTTTTACATCTGGTTTTAGCTCAATTGTCGTTCACAAAATGGACAAGTGACTTAAAGACATTGCCTCAAAGAAAGTGAATATTGAAGAGAATACTAATAAAGAACACTAAGAGGGACTTTCCTGGTGGTGCAGTGGTTGAGAATCCGCCTGCTAATGCAGGGGACGCGGGTTCGAGCCCTGGTCTGGGAGGATTCCACATGCCGCTGAGCAATTCGGCCCGTGAGCCGCAGCTACTGAGCCTGCGCGTCTGGAGCCTGTGCTCCGCAACGAGAGGCCACGATAGTGAGAGGCCCGCGCACCGCGATGAAGAGTGGCCCCCGCTCGCCGCAACTAGAGAAAGCCCTCGCACAGAAACAGAGACCAAACACAAACAAAAATAAATAAATAAATTTATTTAAAAAAACCTAAGAGTTGAAAAATTGACAAGTCCATTCCTAGGATAAATCTTTTCCAACCACATTATCAAGGAAATACACCCTTAGTTGTTCCACCCTAAGTGATTTCAAAATATTTAACCATCAGCTTTTACGACACTTTAAAACTAGGCATCTAGAATGAGGGTAAATCTGTTTGTTTTCAACAAAGTTTAATTCAAAGGTAATTCAGTGAAATGTTTACAAAATTTCACTACACTCCAATAAAGTTTAGAAGTATCCTTTAGGGTTCTTATTTAATAATGAAAGACAAAAATGCAACATATTTTGGATTAATGTTTATTCTTACTACTGTGGTAAAACAATAACTAAATAAGCGGCAATAATAGGGCGACAAGTGAAAAGCTCATTTTTTTAAGTAAATATATGGAAAAGACTGAAAATATGAAGTAAGAAATATTAGAACAAAGGAGTTGTAAGAATTTTACTGTACAACAGTACGTATGTTTTAACGCGTCAGATTATATTACTGGATATTTTTCAATAATACAATACTTGAACAACAACTTTTGTGAGAAAAATCTACTTTTTGTAAGACCAGAAAAAAAACAATATTAATGACTATTTTACTGAAAATAAATAAGGGTTATCACATAAGTTTATAAAATTAGTATCATTTAAGAAATTTATTTATTGCATGTCTTCGAAGCACGGTGTTACAGTAAAGAAACTGAATCCAGAAATACATAACGTATGATATGATAACAAGATGATTACTGTCACCTGCAAATTGGCACTTGCCATCTACTACTACAAGGATTAAATTATGAGTTGCTGCAGCTGCTGACCTTCAACACCCCCTGAAAGGAGTTCAGGGGAGAGATCAGAAATGGGGCACTCTGTGTTCTGGAAAAAAACGGACGGAACAGGTCTTCAGATAGTTAGATATTTTCAAGAGATGATTTTATGAGTCCAAATCTTGCATCTCCTTATATCTAGAAAAGCACAAAAATCCTTCATGGTGATGTCTGCTCCTCACGACTAGAAGTAACCTTCTGCAAAAAATATGTGCTCGATTGCATGTACTCCCCCTTCACCAAAATGACATATTGATATATACTGACCTTCCCCCTACCTCTTTGGAGCAGTTTCTCCAGAAACTGAAATGCTGTCTCCCGGGCTATAGTCCTCATTTTGCCCCAAATAAAACTTAACTCACAACTCTTGACATTGTGCAATTTTTTTTTAGTCGGCATTACTTTTACAAAAATTACCTTTAAGACAAAGAATAATCTTCACAATAATTTATGACATGAAGAGAGAAAATGAAAATGTTTATGCAAGACAGATACACGCTTTGCCACAAGTATTTCACGCCAAAGTATTTCTTGAACTTCTAAAACTGAAAATGAGTTATGCATTTGATGACATTATACATTGTTGTGTGAGTAGTATGTTGTCTAGCAGATAATTTGTAAGTATATTACAAAACCAGCTCATTTGAAAGATGAAAGTGATGTTTTTTAATTGTTAGTATGTCATGATTTTATAATGTCATATTTTTACTTGTTATTTACTGTATGATTTCTATTAAACTAGAAATGTATGATTTCTATTAAAAGAAATCATGTCTCAAAAATTTTGAAATTGGAAACAAATTTTTAATCTGTTTGAAAAACTTCTGAAACTATCAGAGCCAAGAGGAGCTTGAGAAGACATGACAACTAAATATAATGGACATTAGTTAAAAAGCAAGGAAATTTGAAAAAAGTGTAGACTTTATTTATTAAAATGTTTCAGTATCAGTTTATTACTGGAACAAACGTACCACACTAGTATAAGATGTTAGTAATGTGGTATATGGCAACTCTCCATACTCTGCAATTTTTCTGTAAACTTAAAATTTTTCTTAAAAATGTGTATAAACAATAGCTTCTAAATGAAGTTTTAGTCATGTAACCACCCCCATAATCAATATATAGAACATTTCTATCACACCTAAAAGCCTCCTCCTGCCTCTTTTGCAGCCAGCCCTCTTCTTCCCATCCCAGCCCCTGGAAACCACTGATTTCATTTATGTCCTTATAATTGTGCCTTTTCCAGAATGTCATATGAATATAATCATACAGTATCAATCCTAGAATATGTAACCTTTGTGTCTGGCTTCTTTCCATTAGCATAATGTTTTTTAACTTATTGATGCATGTATCCATAGTTCCTTCATTATTATCACTGAGTACATTGATGGTTGTATCTCAAATTGTTTATACATTTACTAGTTGATAAACATTTGGGCTGTTTCCAGTTTGGGGCTATTATGAATAAAGCTGAAGCAAACATTCACCTACAGGTCTTTGTGTAGGCAAATGTTTTCATTTCTCTTGAGTAAATACCTAGGCTAGGGATGGGTCATATGTTAACTGTATGTTTAACTTTAGAAGTAACTGCTAAAATATTTTCCAAACTATTTGTACTGTTTTGACTTCTGACAGATAATGTACAGGAGTTCCAGTTTCTCCACATTCTTGCCAGGAATTAATGTTAAAAAATATTTTCCATTTTAGGCAATCTAGTAGGTATGTAGTAGTGGTGGATTTAACTTACGTTTCCCTAATAAATAATAATATGGAGCACCTTTCTATGTGCTCACTTGCCATCCACACACATTCTTTTCTGAAGTGTCCAATTTTTGCCCATTTAAAAATTGAGTTGTTTATCTCTTATTATTGGATTGTAAGTATTCTTTATATATTCTGGGTATAATTCTTTTACCTTATATCAAGTTTTTAAAGATTTTCTTCCAATATGTCTTTTCATCTTATTAACAGTGTGTTTTGAAAGCATAGCTTAAATTTTGTTAAAATCCAGTTTATCAGTATTTTTCTTTTTATAGATTATGCTAAAGCTCTAAGCAATATTTGCCTAACCTAAGGTTCTAAAGATTTTTGCATATGCTTCATTCTTAAAGTTTTAGAATTTAAGATCTTATATTTAGGTTTATGATACATTTTTTTTTACATCTTTATTGTAGTATAATAGCTTTACAAAGCTGTGTTAGTTTCTGCTGTATAACAAAGTGACTCAGCTATATGTATACATATATCCCCATATCCCCTCCCTCTTGAGCCTCACTCCCACCCTCCTTATCCCACCCCTCTAGGTGATCACAAAGCACTGAGCTGATCTCCCTGTGCTATGCAGCTGCTTCCCACTAGCTATCTATTTTACATTTGGTAGTGTATATATGTCAGTGCTACTCTCTCACTTCATCCCAGCTTCCCCTTCCCCCACTGTGTCCTCAAGTCCATTCTCTACATCTGCATCTTTACTCCTGCCCTGCCACTAGGTTCATCAGTACCATTTCTTTAGATTCCATATATATGCATTAGCATATGATATTTTTCTCTTTCTGATTTACTTCGCTCTGTATGACAGACTCTAGGTCCATCCACCTCACTACAAATAACTCAGTTTTGTTCCTTTTTATGGTTGAGTAATATTCCGTTGTATATATGTGCCACATCTTCTTTATCCATTCATCTGTCGATGGGCATTTAAGATGCTTCCATGTCTTGGTTATTGTAAATAGTGCTGCAATGAACATTGTGGTACATGTATATGATACATTTTTGTGTTAATTTTTTTTTATGTAGGGCAAGGTAAGAGTTGAGTTACTTTTTCTTTACTTTCCTTCTCTTTTCTTTCTCTTTCTTTCTTTCTTACACTCTGTCACTCTTTTTTTTTTTTTTTTGGATATTGATATCCAATTACTCCAGTAACTTTTTTTTAATACTACCCCTTTCCCTCATTAGGTTAGCTTGCCATCTTTTATTAAAATGAAATAACATAGATGTATGGTTTCAATGGCCCAAAAATAGGTATACCCATTTGGGGAGTAAATACTATTTACTTTTGTGTTTACTGTTCTACACACAATGTTCAGAATCCACTCAAAAATTATGAAGCAGAACAAACACAAATAAAATCAACCTTAAGAGAAAAAGGAAGCAACAAAGTCAGAACCACAAAAGATCCAGATACTGAAATTATCAGATGGAAATTTCAAATAACTATGACTTACGTGCTAAAAGATCTAACAGAAAAGACAAACAACACAGAGAAAATAAGGGGAATTTTACCAGATAAATATAAACTATAAAAAGATTCAAATGTAGATTTTAGAAAAAATGCACACACACACAATATCAAAAATGAAGAATTCCTTAAGTGGGTTTATCAGCAGACAGGACACAGCTGAAGAAAGAATCAGTGAACACACTAGGTCAATAGAAATTATCCAAACCAAAACACAAAGAGAAAAAAAGGTGATAAAAATAGAGTATCCAGGAGCTGTGAGACAATATCAAACTGTCTAACATCCATAAAATTGATGTCTCCAAAGAAGAAGAAAGAGAAAACATGACAAAAAAGATACTTTAGGAAATAATGGCCAAGAATATTCCAAAATAAATTAAAGAAAAAAAACCATATAAATCTAAGAAACTCAAACACCAATTAGGATACACACACACACACACACAACACACACACACACTACAGTCAAATTGCTGAAAAACAAACATAAAGAGTAAATCTTGAAAGCATCAGAGGAAGGAGAAGACACATGACACACAGGAAAACAAATATAAGGATGACAACAGACTTCCCCAAAATATGCAACCTGGAAGACAATGGACTGACAATTTTCTTGAAGTGCTTTCTTTGTTTTAAGAAGCATGCAAGATTTTCAGCAAATGGTCTACTAATTTTTTAGACTTAATTTTTTAAAAGCAGTTTTAGGTTTACAATAAAATCAAGAGGAAGGTACAGAGATTTCCCATATACCCCCCCATCCCAAACATGTGTAACCTCCCCAATCATCAATATCACTCACCAGAATGGTACAATTTTTTAAAACAAGAATGGACCTACATTGACACACCATAATCATCCAAAGCCCATGACTTACCTAGAGGTTCACTCTTGATATTGTATATTCAATGAGTTTAGACAAATGTATAATGGTATATACCAATTACTACAATATCATACAGAAAACTTTTACTGCCCTAAAAATCCTCTGTGCTTTGCCTATTCATCTCTGCTTCCACCCAAAGATTGACATCTTTAAAGTATTAATATTTTTTAAAAATCCATCCAGAATTCTATACACAGTGAAAATATATTTCAGAAATAAAGGCCAACTGAAAAATTTTTCAGAAAAATAACATAAACTGAAGATAAAGGAAGTTCTTTAGGCCAAATAAGGATGATAATAAATCAATACACCAAAGTACAGAAGTGAATGAAAAGTGCTATAAATACAAGGGTATATATAAAGTATATTATTCCTTATTTTAAATTACTTTAAAAAATAATTGACTTCCTAAAGCAAAAAATAATAATGTATTGTGGGGCTTATTATATATATAGAATTAAAATCTATGACAAATACAGCACAAAAAAATGCAAGAGAAGAAACCTTATGGTTGTAAGGTTTTTACACTATATGTGAACTTATAATTTCCAAGTGACTATGATGAGTTAAAGATGTACATTTAAACTCTAGAGCAACCATTAAAAAGTTCAAACAGATGTTGTGAGTAGTGTAGCAAGATGATGGAATAGGAGTTTTCTACCATCATCCCCCCACAGAAGTGTCACATTTGACAGCTACCCACGGACAGGAGCACTTTTGTGGGACTCCAGGATTTTGGCAGAGAAATTCCAGCACATCATCTGAGAGGAAATCCTAGAATAGATGCACTGAAGAAAGGAAAAAAGATAGTTTCACTTTAACCATGTAATTCCTCTCCAGAGGAGGCACAGTTCAGTGCCAAGAGAGCCCCCCTTGGCCCACAGTGTCTCCCATGGGGGAAAGTGAGAGCACAGTGAGTGAGCACACAGCTACCCCAGACGTGTGAAGTGCTGTTCAAGAGGCCCACTTCTTTATTGTCTCTCCCAGATTACTGAGGTGATCAGCACAGCTGAGAGGTTGAGATAGCCTGGGAGTAGGAAAGAGAGACCCGTATCCTACCAACTGCTCCACAGTCTCCATCAGGAAGACTGCCATGATCCACCTGTGACGCCTCTCTTATTGATCCCCAAATGGCCCAGGGCACCCAAACACTCCACATGCCTCACTCCCTTTTTCCTCTGGCTGAGTCCCCAAAAGCACCTGTGCAGACAGTGAGTGCAAACATTTCACACAGATAGCCAGCTCTGCTCTGCAGGCCTAGATGAAAGCACACATACAGGACACTACCTTAAGGAAAGCCAACAGGAAGCACCAAGTCTGGCTTTGCAGGATCAAAAGAAGGCTCTTAAGAATTCTTTCTCAGAGGGAACAGAGGTGTGGAGTAGATGAATCCATAGAGAAGGTCTGAGAGACCCTCAGAATCCCTAACCAGGCTGACCGGTGAAGGCATTTCTTTCCCAAAGCTAGTCAGTAAAGAGTGGAGGAGGTGACTGCATCTTCAAATGTGGGGACAGCAAGACAAGACTCAAGACATCAAAAAACATGAAAAATCCTTTGGCATTGTGAATCAAAGGAAGACAATATTATTTCAATAACCAACCCCAAAGAAATGGAGATGTGTGAATGGTCCAGCAAAGATTCCAAATAATTGTTTTAAGGAAGCTCAGCAAGCTACAAGAGAACACAGACAACACGTCACAATCAGATAAAACACATGAACAGAATGAGAAGTTCAATAAAGAGACAGAAACCATTAAAAAAGAACCTAAGAGAAGAGTTGAAGAACATAATGAAGTGAAAATTCACCAGTAAAGAGTGTCAAAACAGATTTGATCAAGTAGAAGAAAGAATTCATGAAATCAAAGACAAGTCACTTTAAATTATGCATCAAAACTTTCCTGCAGAAAAGAAGAAGAGATAAAGAAGTTCCCTGACCAAAAAATGTCAAGGCAGTTCATCACCTCTAGACCTACCTTACAAGAAATGCTAAAGGGAGTTCTTCAAGCTGAAACAAAAGGACACTAATTAGCAACATGAAAACATGTGAAAATATAAAACTCACTTTTCCTGTAAGGAAAGCATATTGTCAAATTCAGAGTACTCTGATACAGTAATTGTGTGAAAATAACTTAAAACTCTAATATAAAAGTTTTTTAAAGTGTTAAAAATAATTTTAGCTATAATAATGTATTAATGTTTACACCACATTAAAATGTAAATTGTGACATCAAAAACATAAAATGTGGGATTTTTTAGAGTTTTGTATGCAGTTAATTTGTTGGCTGTTGTAACTATAAGATGTAACTCTAAGATGTTTTTTGTAAGCCTCATGGTAACCACAAAGCAAAAACCTATAGTAAGTACACAAAAATAAAGAGAAAGGAATGAAAGCATACCACTACAGAAAATCATCAAATCACAAAGGAAGACAGAAAGAGAGGAAGAAAGAAATTACAAAGCAGCCAGAAAACAATTCACAAATCAGCAATGGTAAGTCCATAACTGTAAATAATTACTTTAAACGTAAATTATATATTAAATTATCTGAGCAAAAGACATAGGGTGGCTGATTGGATTTTAAAAAATAAGATCCAACCATATGCTGCCCACAAGAGACTCAGCTTCAGCTTTAAGGACTCACACAGATTGAAACTGAAGGTATGGAAAAAGATGTTCCATGCAGATGGAAACTAAAAAAGCGAGCAAAGGTAGCTATATTTATGTCAGACTTTAAGTCAGAAACTACCACAGTTGTTCATAATATTTCCTTATACTCTGTTTTGCTTCTATAAAGTTGATAGTAATATTCTCTCTCATTCTTGATGTTAGTAACTTGAGCCTTCTCCCTTTTTTTCTTGGCCTGTCTAGCTAAAGGTTTGTTATTAGTGTTGATCTTTTCCAGAAACCAATTTCTTTTTTTTTTTTATTTCTCTATTGTTTTCTATATCCTAAATAATAAATTTCAACTTTAGCTTTGCTATTTTTTTTCTTTGTGTTTGCATTGGCTTTAGATCACTCTCCTTTTTCCAGTGTCTTAAGGTGGAATATTAGGTTTTTGAATTGAGATCTTGTTGATATAGACATTTACAGCCATAAATTTTGCCTTAAGCACTGTTTTAGCTGCATTCCGTAGTTTTGGTATTTTGTGTCTTCATTTTCAATCATCACAAAGTATTTTTAAATTTCCTTTGTGATCTCCTCTTCAGATATTTAGCTGTATGTTGCTTGATACCCACATATTTGTTAATTTTCCAAATTTATTTGTTTTTTATTTTTAATTTTATTTTATTGCAGTCAGAAAACATATTTTGTTTTACTTCAGTCCTTTTAATTCTACTGGGGCTTGTTTTATGGCCTAGCACATTAGTATATCCTGGAGAACATTCCATGTATACTTGAGAAAAATGTGTGTTCTACTGTTGTTGAGTGTGTGTTCTACAGATGTCTGTTTGGTCTAGTAGACTAGACTTGAGGTCTTCTATTTCCTGTTCTTCTGTCTAGTTATTTTATCCATTATGAAAAATGGAGTATTAAAGTCCTCAACTATTATTATTGAATTGTTGATTTCTTTTATCAATGTTGTTATCAATTTTGTTTTATTTATTTTGTTACTCTATTGTTAGGTGCATGTATGTTTATAATTGTTATATCTTTCTGTTGGATTGGTGCTTTTATAAAATTTATAGAATTTTAATATGTATAAAATGTCTGTATGTTTAGTAATATTTTTTTGTTTTCAAGTACATTTTTCTCACATTAGTATGACCACTCCAGCTTTCTTATGTTTTTTGCTTACATATTTTTTTCATCCTTTTACTTTCAACCAGATTGAATCTTTGAATTTAAAGGGTGTTTCCTGTAGACGTCATAAAATTGGATCTTGTTTTTTTATCCACACTGCCAGTCTCTGCCTTTTGATTGGAGTGTGTAATCTATTCACACTTAATGTTAATATTGATTTAGTTAGAAATATGTCTGACATTTCACGTTTTATTTTCTATATGTATCTTGTCATTTTTGTTCCACTCTTCCTCATTTACTGTTTTCTTTTGCATCAAGCAAGTGTTTTTTAGTGTAACTTTTAATTCCTTTAATAAATTGTGTAAATTTAATTCCTTTTATAATATTTTTATTTTGTTATTTTATGTATTTTGGGCTTACCATATATATGTTAAGTTGTCAGAATGTACTTCGGATTTATATTAAATAATTCCAGTGAGATATAGAAATGGTATTTCAGTTTTCCTCTTTTTCCTCTTCCCCTTTTTTTAAGACCTCTATATATGCTATAAAATTTGCAATACATTGTTATAATTATTAACTTATATAACTTTATGTTATTTTTAAAGTTGACAATAAAGAAAAGAAAATATATATTTCTAGTGTTTGTTCTGTTAACCTTCCTTTTTTCAATTTCTGGTTCTCTTCTTGTTATTGTAGATTTGAATTTTTCTCTGCTGTCATTTCCTTACTCCAATGTAGCTTTGCTCCCATTCACCTCTTTCATGCTGGTATTGTCAAATATATTACATTTCTATATGTTACAAGCCCAACAATACATATATGTGTATACTGTTTTATACAGTTGATTGTTATATAAATTAAGTGATAAACTATGCATTTATACTGCCTTTCACAATTACATAATTATCTTTACTGGTACTGTTTATTTCTTTGTATAAATTTGAGTTACTGTATGGGGTCACTTGCTCTAGGTCTAAAAAACTTATTTTAGTATTTCTTACACAGCAGGTCTGCTAACAATAAATTTTCTAAAACTTTGTGTATCTTGAAATGTTTTTATTTTACCCTCATTTTTGAAATATGGTTTTGGTGGAGATAAGATTCTCTTTTGACAGTTTTCTTTTAGGAATTTGAATACATCATACCATTGCCTTCTGGCCTCCATTGTTTCTAGTGAGCAGTCAGCTGTTCATTTTATTAGGGTTCCTGAAAACATGAAGGTTGTTGCTTTCAAGAGTTTGTCTTACACTGTGATGTGTCTGCATGTGAATCTCATTGGGTTTATACTACTTGCAGTTGGATGAATTTTAGATTCATGTTCTTCATCAAATTTTGAGTTTTCAGCCATTATTTTTAAAAACATTTTTCTATTCCTTCCTATCTTTCCTCTAACTCTTTAATCCCATTACACATATGTTGTTGTAGTTTATGGTATCCCACTTTCTCTAAAGCTCTGTGCATCTTTTTTTTTATTATTTTGTTGTTGTTCAGATTGCATGATCCCTCTCACTTTAAATTCAGTGATTCTTTGTTCTGCCAGCTCAAATCTACGCTGAGCCCATTTACTAAAATTTTTATTTTAGATATCGTATTTTTCAAGTTCATATTTTCCATTTGGTTCTTTTTATAATTTATCTCTCTTAATTGTTATTCTTTATTTGATGAGACACACTATAACTTCCTTTATTGCTTTAAGCACTGTTTATTTTAGTTCTTTGAAGTCTTAACTGCTTCTTTGAAGTCTTTCTCTTTTAAGTTTGAAATCAGTACACTCTCAAAGGCAGTTTCTGTTGCCTGCTTTTTTTCTTGTGTATGGAACACATTTTCCTTTTTATTTGGAAATCTTGTAATTTTTTGTTTAAAACTGGTCATTTTGAACACACTATTCTAGCAACAATGGATGCTGAGCCCTCCCACCCTGCTCCCATACTCTTTGTAAGGCTTCTTGTTGCTTTGTTAATGTTTTTTGTTTGTTTGTTTGTTTAGTGACTGCTGAACTATGTAATGACGTATATTTCCCAGCAGTGTACAACTTCTGATGCCACTCCTCAGAAGGTGCAGCCTTGAGCATGTGCAATTACTCTGCAATTGTAGTGGATTTAACAGGGTTCCACTTGACTTTCTCCTTCCCTGTGATTATGTTAAACTGTCTGCCTACCTTGGTATCACATCCAGCTCTCAGTCTCCATTAATTGCTCGTTGACTGTTTTCAATAACGCTTTTGGGCATAAAGTGCTACCTATTCTGACCCAAATCCTTGAGGCCACTTGTTGAGGTTTGTTCTGACCACAGGAGGGCTCTTTTTCACTGTCTCTTTCCCTGGTTTTCTCTGATAAACTTCTAGCTTGTTTACACTGTAGGCTGTTGCTCTCATGACGCTTCCAGCCTCCTTTTAATTGCTTATCATCACTGCTTACCTCCATTGTTTTCCAGAGCACCCTTAGGCTTGAATTTCCCCACACTCTGTTCTAAATAGTTAGTTCCCTTGGGTAGAGCTTTAAAGCTCTGTGTTCTTATGACCTACATATCCTGCTGGGCAAAACCTCTGTGTCACTGCTCTGGAGGTGGGGACCAGCTCAGTGGCCCACTTCTCTCAGAGTGATACTCTGCTTCACAAACAGGTCACTGGGCTGGGGCAGCTGCCTCTGGACTTCTCTGATTTCTTCCCCTGGGATGCAGACTCTGGCCTATATGCTGAGGTGAAGGCAACTGGGGTCCCAGTATTCTTGGTCTGCCATGCCTGGGTAGTTTCCATCCTGTGAGTAGGGGGTTAGGTGGAGGAAGGGATCCCCAGACCTCTCACTGCTCTTGCTTCAAATACAGCCTCTGCAACACTGAGCTGGTGGCCTGCCACTCAAGTAGAGGTACCACAGCCCCTGACTGATGGAAAAGGCTGGAAAAGGGAGCTGATGGAAAGGCTGGAAAAGGGAGCTGATGGAAAAGGCAGCACTATGTTCTTGGCCACAGCTCTGCAGAGTGAAGCTTCCACTTTGCTGAGCTAGAGTGAGGAAAGAAAGAGTGAGTCATGGCTCAAATGCCACAGACGTATACTGTTCTTACCAAGTAGATATTCTTAAACAAATGCTTCTTCCTTTCTGTGTGTGCTTCCAGAGATTTAAAATGGTTGAATTTCTTTTCTAATTTTTACCAGCTAGGTTATCTCACTGGGGAAGGGGGGCCATGGAGGTCCTTATGCCACCATTCTGGAAATTGTCTCCTAAAATCATATGATTTTAAGCCAAGAGTTTCAATATTAGTGAAGCATATACATTGTGCTCAATAAAAAACATATATATGCAGTAACAGTTTTATTTTTATGTTTATTTATAATTTATGTATTAGTTATCTATTGGTGCATTTAAAAAATCACAACAAAACTAAGTGTCTAATAACAACGTTCATTCTGCTTATGAATCTGCATTTTGACAGGGCCCCATAGGGATTCATTTTTGCATTACTCCACGTCAGCTAGGGTTCCTCAAAGCTGGGGAATTGGAATAATCTAAGGGCTTACCCATTCATATTTCTGATGGGTGATGTTGGAGGCTAGAATAGCTGGGGATTTGGGGGTATCTCTCTATATCTTGTGTATATTTGTGGCCTGTCCATGTATGCTTCAGTATGTTTCAGGGTACCTGACCTTTTAAATGTCACCTGAGGGCTTCTAAGACATATGTCTTGAGAGAGTCAGGTGGAAGCTCTATGACCTTTTATGATCTAGCCTTGGAAGCCATTCAGAGGCCCACCAGATTCAATAGGGGGCAACATAGACAAAATTTCTTCTGGAAGGAGTGTCAACAGTACAGCTGGAATAGAAGAATGCATGGGATAGGATGCATTGGTGTGGCTGCTTTGGGAAAATACTACCTGCAACAGGGGTGAAAGCTAACAGGTTGCTATTTATTGTTAGGAAATATAAAACTTTTAAATAATTTAAAATATAATTCACCTTTCTCTCTTTTTTAAATTCTCTTTTATTTGTTTATAATGTATGTAATTCAGTAGAATATGCATGTAATTTATAAATAAGTAGTCACATAATGGGATTGTCTTCAGATTCCTTTTAATAATGGATTGTATGATCAACAAATTTAGAAAACTCTAATACAGAAATTCAAAATCAGGTTGAGTGATTTCCTCAGCAGTACACCAATATATATATTATGATAAAATTATTTTGTGATAACTTCCAAACAAGTATAAAACCCAAACTATTGGAACAGAATTATAATAATAATTAGCATCTGGTAAGAACACCCTATGTGTCAGGCATTAGTGTTATGAATTTTACATATATTACATAAACACATAAATATTTACATTTAGTTCTCTTAATAACTATATGAACTAGGTATTTATTATTTCTGTTTTGCAGATGAGAAAATGGAAGCTTGGAACAGATAAGTCAGCCAGCTTGTATGACAGAGCTGAACTCCAGAGCCCATAATCTTAACTACTGTACAGAGAAATGAGACTTTTACAGGTGTCTATTGTGGTGTGTGTTTTTAGGAAAGTCTGTTTAGGGCCCAAAGCAGTGGTGTGTGGAAAATATTTAACAACCAGCCCTCCAAAAAGAAACTGTAGGCAAGTATATATGTACATCTGTTTATTATAATTTTTACTGACCCAAAGGAGATGCCCACATACTTTACAAATAATAACAAAAGATATATATTCTTTGTCTTAATTCCATAACCTATAACTTCAGTGTGACTTGCTATTTCTTGCAAAATGCAACCTATACTTCTACTGCTAAAGAACAATGTAACAAAATCAGATGATGAATAAATGTTAGATTACTGTCTAATCAGCAAAGAAATTATTCATACTGTCAGAAAAAGGGTAGTTTCAACATGAATATTGGTTGATAATTTGGTTTGTGCTAATGAGTCAGATGAAAGTGAAACAATGAAGATGTATGTCAATGCAAATAAGTGGAGGAAGCCAACTTTTTTAAGACATTACTACTATTTAGCAGAGGCATAAGTGTATTAAATACAGTAGGTTTCTAGAATATGCTCCCAGATACAAGAAGTATTCCTTAATTTTTTATTGTGGTAAAGTAAAATATACATAACATAAAATTTACCATCTTAACCATTTATAAGTGTACAATTCAGTGGCATTAAGTACATTCACATTGTTGTACAATCATCACCACTATTCATCCTCAAATTCCTTCATCACCCCAAACTAGAACTCTGTACCCCATGAAACAATAACTCCCCATTCACCCCTCTCCAGGCCCCCAGAAACCACAATTCTACTTTCTTTCTCTATGAATTTGCCTATTCTAGGTACCTCGTATAAGTGGAATCATATAATAGTTGTCCTTTTGGGTCTGGCTTATTTCACTTAGCAAAATGTTGTAGCATGTGTCTGAATTACATTCCTTTTTAAGGCTGTATAATATTCCATTGTATGTGTATATCATATTTTATTCATCATTCATTTACCAGTGGACATTTGGGTTGTTTCCACCTTTTGGCTATTGTGAATAATGCTGCTATAAACATTGGTGTACAAATATCGATTTGAGTCTTTGCTTTCAATTTTTGGAGGTATATACCCAGAAGTGGAATTGCTGGATCATATGGTAATTCTATGCTTAATTTTTTGGAAGAAGTATCTTACTGTTTTCCAGTGCCATCCTTTAATTTTATTTATTTGTTTAAGTTTACTCTCACTCTGTGTTCTGCCATTATCCTGGGGAACTTCAAGTTTCTAACATCTCCTTTGCTTCCACCCATGCTCTGATCACATATTATATCTCATTTATTAATGTCTCAAACTCTTACTATTCTCTCCATCATTACAAACTTAGATTCTGAACACAGTCTAAGGCTTAGCTTGATTTCCAAGTATAGCAGAGACAGATCAATGATTGAAGAATGACCCTGTCTGGTAATATTCAATAAATACATTATAACTTATTAAAATTTTTTATATCAAAACAAATTTATACCTTGTGAACAAGAAACAAAAATTCCTTCTAGGAGACAGACTGTGAGCCAGTGGGAAACACAACTCACAGTACAGACAAGTGAAAAACGACAATAATGCTATGTGATATATACACTTCACTAGTAGGAAACGCAAAATTTCAAGGGAAGTTAAAAGATGGAGAAATGTACTCTTCTTTGAGGAAGAATACCTAGCTGAGAGGTAACACTTGAGTTGAGCCTTTATAGATCTTCAGTGACAGTTTGTAACTGAGGAAGGGAGATCGGGGCAATCCAGGTCAGCAGAACAAAGGTGCAGAGGCTCAGAGCTGGCAGGCGAGGCGGGGGGGGTGTTCAGGGAGGTTAGACTCTAATGTGTAACTGTGGAGGCAATGAAGAGGGGGTGGGGTGGAGGTGGTGTCAGAGGATGAGGCTGAATAGAGGTTGGCCCTAGATTGAGAATGATTTTGAGTGACAGACTAAGGAGCTGCTCCTTAGTTTAAGACCAATGGAGACTCACAGCAGTTTGTAAGTAGAGGAGTGACATGGTAAATTCTGCATTTAGAAAGCCCAGTTCAGTGATCACACAGAGAAAGAACTGAAGGGATTTCAAACTAGAAAATAAGAGACCGGATAGGAGGTCAGTGTACCAGACAGTGTTCTGCTGTTGAGGATGACATTGGAGGGATACCTCTTGCATTTTTCTTCCAAAACTGTTATAAATGTCTCACCTTGAAGACCAGTATAGAAAGTTCCATGCAGCAAAAAAAAAATCTGTTTAATGAGAGTTGTCAACTTTTATAAATGACATTTTAGCAAAATTTTAAGAGCGACTTTTGTAGCATTAGGAAAGAGGAATCACCATGTAGAATTTATTTGGCTTCCATTCTTTCTTTCCTCTGATAAGAGTTTGTCCCTGAAGAGCAAAGTACAAGTTTCTGACCTAATGTGTCTCCAACCTCTTCTGTTTGATCACCTTTACATTGAGGCCAGCACACCTTTAGTGTGACACTTTTTATATTCACAATATCTTGTTTGCAGAAAGATTTTTCTTTTATCAGAAACAAAGACAATGTCCATCAGCCAGTGTTAGTAAAGGCAAGGATCAAACAGTCTTCCCAACTTATGCTATACTGATCACACTCAAAAATGAGAATTTATGGCAGGATTCAAATCAATGCAGATAATTCCTTGATATATTTTAGGGGGTGGAATTCCTAATAAGTCTATTCTTTGCCTGAAACCTGCAAATACATGTGACTTTTAATGTTATCAATGGCATGAGTTACAAGTAGAGATAAGTGGTGATGAACACCATGTTTGTTATGTCAGATCTTTCCCTTTTACCTCTAAAAATCAAAATAGTCTCATCCTCTAATCTTGGCCATAGTCACTGAGGAGAATTACAATAAGAGCCACAAATACTATTAGTTGAAACTTGAGATAAGTGAAATATGCATAAATCCTCTCAAGTGGAAAAATATTCGCTGTGGGTGTCTTTCCTTTTCAGTCATTAAAAACAAAGTTCTGGGCACTGATGACCACAGTTGTTTTTCAGTTCCCTCTTGTACTCAGAATATTCAAAGAGGGCTGACATTAGCATTCGAATCACCCTCCTTCAGCAGGAGCTGACCACACTGTGTTTTGAATGGGACTAAATGTCCATTCCTGGGACGGAGACCACAAAGAGAGGAGACAAGGGGCTGGTTTCCAACTTGTGAGCTTTAGATTCCTGCAGGGATTCACGGGAAGAGGGGCACCGCGCAGCTGAATGCAGGTCAGAAGAAGACTCTGGATTGGAAATACAAATGTGGCTGGAAAATGCATCTCAGATGTGTACGTGCATCAAAATACAAAAATACATTAAATTCTACATCTAATACATTTTGCTACAAAAATACATTAAGTTCTTTCAAATACACCCCAGGGTCTGCTCTCTCTGTCACACCCTCACCACACACCCAAGAAGTGAGTTTATTGGGTAAAAACAGAAACACATGCTGTGGCTGGGAGGCATACTTGCAGAGCAAAGTTTCTTCTCTGTGTCAGAAATTAGATCAAAGCTTGAGGAGAAAGATTAAAAAAAAAAAATAGAGGCAGAGACCATGAGGATTATGGGGAGGAAGAAATGGAGACCCTCCATTCTTCAGTGTTGGAAGCTGATCAAAAACATTTCTTGGGAGTGCCTCGAAGATTCCTCAGAGCGAGTCACCCTTCCAGCCATCTTTGGAGGACAATCAGCGACTCGCCCCTCACTCACCGTGTGTCTGGTCTGGGGTCACACTGGTCATGTCTGGGAGACAGCACAACCTCCTCTCCTGCAGACGAGCTCAGGCCAAGGGCATGAACTCCTAGTCCCAAACAGAAGAAGAAGCTTCTGGATAACTTTGGAGGAGATACCGTTAAGCCCACAACCCTAGACTAAACTGAACCATTTTGTCACTATCTAACTCACACAATTTTTGCCTACTATATTTGGCAACTTATCTGGGATACTTTTGTTAAAAAGAAAAAACCAACAGGCCCAAAATAGAGTCATTCAAAATAGAGTCATTTGTGCTAAGCCCCACGACTGCAAGCCAAGACTTAATACCTAACCTAACTGCAATTTCAAACTCTCTCAGGAATGCAGTCTTAACTGGTCAGCACTAGTGAGGTGACCCTCCTGATAGGACCCTTTGGTTCCCCTCAGGAGGTCGACCTTCCTGGAAACAATGCATTCTTCGCTAATAAGTTCCTTGTTTCACCCTCTTTCTGCCTTTAAGAACTTGGATGAGATGCTGCCTGATTCATGAATCATTTGATAAAGCCAATGTGATCTTTACATTTTACTCAATTGAATTTTCATTATTTTTTTTAACATCTTTATTGGAGTATAATTGCTTTACAATGGTGTGTTAGCTTCTGCCATATAACAAAGTGAATCAGTTATACATATACATATATCCCCATATCTCTTCCCTCTTGCATCTCCCTCCCTCCCACCCTCCCTATCCCACCCCTCTAGGTGGTCACAAAGCACCAAGCTGCATAGCACGGGGAGATCAGCTCAGTGAATTTTCATTATTTAACGCTGTTAAACTCAGAATATCAGTTTTGGTTTGTATTGCAAACATAGTAGCAACGCTAGATGAAGCCAAGTATATCTCTTTCAAGAATTACAAGAGGTCTGAGAATTTATCCTACTTGCAAGCTAATAAGTTAGCCTGCCACAGTTTCATGGATGCTGAGAGAAGACACACGATTCCTGGGTCAGAGACAGAGAATTTTGTTCCCCAGGGCACAGCAGGCAGCATGAACTTCATGTATGCGTCAGCTCCCCTCGTCCCCCAAGTCCCGCTGGGTAATGAGGAGGTGACCAAGAGGTTGTGCTGGCCATGGGTTTTCATCATAGCGAAAGAGCCCCAAGCTTAGGAAACCCCAATCTTTTATTAAGGCAACTGCAAGAAGACCTGCCTGCCCTTTTCCCCAGGGAGGCATTATCTCTATTATACTGGACAGTAAACACATCTGCCCTTGGTTCAGTATCTCTACCTAGCCTGGTTGTTTGCTATACAAACATCCTTGAGAGGAGAGGTTGGGCACTAGACTGCTTGGAAGAATGGTCCTCAAGGGATAAGATAAATAGATTTGATCCATATTTGGAGAGGGTAGGCTAGTAACTAACTTAATTACAATCCATGGGGCCATTCACCAACCGAACAATATTTCTTATGCAACTTCATGTGAATGTAATAGATAATGGGAAACTACAAGAAATTATTTCCCATAAAAGCGAAATGTCACCTTAACTAGATGGGACTGAACACTGCCCAGTGAACACCTGTTGCACAGACTTAGACACACAGGCAGGCGTTAACCCCGTAGGCCTGGAGGAAATGACTCATGGGGTGGAAGTAGAGGTAGAAGAAAGGAAGGCCAAGAAGGAGAAGCAACTGCATAAATTCAAGGCACTCAGCCATATCCTGGCTAGTGCTGCTGCCAATAAGACACTTGCACATTTAATAAAGATTTGTTAGCAATGAGATCTGACTGAGCTTGAAGCTACTTCTACCC
This sequence comes from Balaenoptera musculus, assembly GCF_009873245.2. Taxonomy (NCBI): domain Eukaryota; kingdom Metazoa; phylum Chordata; class Mammalia; order Artiodactyla; family Balaenopteridae; genus Balaenoptera; species Balaenoptera musculus. Next base: position 101,510,578 of record NC_045793.1, on the reverse strand, counting down.
CTGAATATTTGAGTTTTCTACACCAGTAAAGTACTTCTTTTCTTTCCTGTCTTAGGGACACCTTTATTGAAGAATAACATACATTCAGAAAAGTGAATTATGTAAGTGCACAGCATGACAAATTATGACACATACAAAAAGCACATCATGAAATCAGAAGCCAGATCAAGAGTTAAAATACGCCAGCCCCTCAAGTGCCCCTTTAGCCCCCTTGCAATCAGTACTCCTAGAATCATCTCCGAAGGTAACTACCATCCTGATTTCTAACATCGCGGATTAGATTTATCTGTATTTTAACTTCATATAATGGCATCACACAGCACACATTTCTTGTGTCTGGCTTCTTTCTCTCAACATCATGTTTGCAAGATTTATAGTGTTATATTGTGTGCAGCTGTAATTAATTCATCCTAATTGCTGGATAGCATTCCATTGTATGAAGATACTTCATACAGTGAATATTATTTCTTCATTATAATGTTGATGAAATTTTTATCTGTTTTCAGTCTTTAGCCATTAAAGATAATGTGCAATAAACATTCTTGTACACATATTTTCACATATGTATGTATTTCTGTTGAGTTTAAACCTAGGAGTGGAATTACAGGATCTGGGGTATGCATAAGTTTAGCTTTAATAGATAATGGGAAACAGTTTTCCAAAGTGACTGTACCCATTTATACTCCCACCAGGGGTGTATGAGAGCTTTCCATTCTTGCAAACACTTGCTATTGGCAGCCTATTTGATTTTAGCGATTCTGGTAGGTGTGTGGCAGAATCTAATTGTGCTTTTAATTTGCATTTCTCGGATGACTAATGAGTGTTCATTCTTTTTCATATGTTTATCAATCACTTGTATTTCCATTGGTGAAGCTGTTGTTAAAATCTCTTGCTCCCTTTTTTTTATTGGGCTGTCATTTTCTTATTGATTTTTAGGAGTTTTTTGTTTTTAATACAAGTTCTTTTCAATTATATGTGTTGCAAATATCTTCTCCAATTCAGTGGCTTGTATTTCACTCTCTTAATGTGTCTTAGTGTTAATGTGTTCTTTCCATAATCTTTTTTTTTTCTTATTGGTTAATACTTCTGACATTTAAGAAAACATTCCCTACTCCTAAAGACATACATGTTCTCTTGTTATCTCCTTAGAAATGTTATTTATTTATTTTTCACAATTATCTCTATAATTGTGAATTTGGACTTATTTTTGTGTAGGGCATGTGTCTGAGAAAAAAACTCACTGTGTTTTCCTTTACTCTCATACTCACAATACTTGTGACACCAGGTGTGTGAGTTTTCCACACCAGGCTGTTCTCTGACACCAGCTGAGTGTCCTGCATTTCAATTCAATTCTGACAGTGACCAGAGTGAGTGCACATCCCACAGGTTAAAGGCTCAGTCCCACAAGCCTTACCCCACTTCAGATGCCAGTTGCAAGTAGGAGGTCCCCAAGTTACCCACAACTTCTGTCTGACTTGGCTGCAAATTGAAGAATCCTCCTTCTTCGTGCTTGATTATTTGCTAGAAATAGCTCACAGAACTCAGGAACACACTTACTTACGTTTACTGGTTTATTATATAATAAAGAATATGATGTGAAGGCTATAGATAAACAGCCAGATGAAGAGGTATATAGGGTGAGGTCTGGAAGGGTCCCCAGTACAACAGTTTCTGTCCTCATGGATTTGGGGTGCACATAGATGTGTTTACCATCCTGGAAGCTCCCTGAGCCCCGTATTTTTGAAATCTTTAAGGAGGTTTCTTCATGTAAGCATGATCAATTGTTAACTCCACTTCTTCTCTTCTGAGAGGACGGGGGTGGGGCTGAAAGTTCCAAACTTCTAATCATGGCTTAGTCTTTCTGGTGACCGGCCCCCATCCTGAAGCCCACCAAAGGTCACCTTATTAAAACAAAAGACACTCTATCACTCAGGAAAATCCAAGAGACTTAGGAGCTCTGTGTCAGGAACCAAGGTCAAAGACTAAATATCAGAACAAAAGATGCTCCTGGTGCTTTTATCACATAGGAAATTACAAGGGTTTTAGGAACTCTGTGGCGGGAAGCAGAGCAGAGACCAATCTGTGTAGTTTCTGTTATTTTACAATGTGAGTTAAAGATTAAGATTAAATCTTTTTCTTATGGATATGCGGTTTTTATGCCTATCCAGCACCATTTATTTATTGGCCTTTCCCCATTGCTCTCCAATAATATCTTTTTTTTTTTAAGTACAAACAGATTTTTTTTAATTAATTTATTTATTCATGGCTGTGTTGGGTCTTCGTTTCTGTGCGAAGGCTTTCTCCAGTTGCGGCAAGCGGGGGCCACTCTTCATCGCGGTGCGCGGGCTTCTCACTATCGCGGCCTCTCTTGTTGCAGAGCACAGGCTCCAGACGCGCAGGCTCAGTAATCGTGGCTCACGGGCCCAGTTGCTCCGCGGCATGTGGGATCTTCCCGGACCAGGGCTCGAACCCGTGTCCCTTGCATGGGCAGGCAGATTCTCAACCACTGCGCCACCAGGGAAGCCCCAATAATATCTTTGTCATGAATCAAGTGACTGCATGTATTGGGCTTGTTTCTGTGCTTTCTATTCTGTTCAGTGGTCCATTTCTCCATCTTTGCACAAATAACGCATCTTTTAATTACTCTAGCTTAATCATAAGTCTTGATATCCAGAGTATAAATCTTTCAACTTTTTAAATTCTTCTTCCAGTTTGTCTTGGGACTAAAATTCTGTATCATTTTTAGAATTAGCCCATCAGTTTGCACCTATGTATACACACACACTTGCTAGCTTTTTTAAAATAAGGATTTTATCAATTAACTCAACTCACAGAAAATTGGCATCTTAATAACACCCAATCTTCCAATCCAAGAACAAAATATATTGCTTTACTTATTTAGGTCTTCTTTAACTTCTCTCAGTACTGATTTAAAGTTTCCAGTGTAGAAGGCTTGTGCGTTTTATATTAGATTTGCTCCTAGATATTTGATGTTTTATGATGTTATTGTGAATAGTATAATTTTAATTTCATTTTCTACTTGTTGATGATACATAGGAGTAAAATTGTGTTTTGTGTTTTGCATACAGTACGTCCCCTACAAACGAATGAGTTCCATTCCAAGAGTGCATTCGTAAGTCCAATTTGTTCGTAAGTCCAACAAATTTAGCCTAGGTACCCAACTAACACAATCGGCTATATAATACTATACTGTAATAGGTTTATAATACTTTTCACACAGATAATACATAAAAAACAAACACAAAAAATAAAGAAAACATTTTTAATCTTACAGTACAGTACCTTGAAAAGTACAGTAGTACAGTACAACAGCTGGCACTTCTTAGCAGCACCAGCTACATCACCGCTGCTTTTATGCTTGCTTTCAGACATCCTGGGCTTGAAATAAAGATACTGTGCTACTGTACTCTATACAGTACTATACAGTAAAGTACACAAAAGCACAGCCACTTGCAGAGGATGCACACACATGACAACATATGCCAGACACATGAACTAACTTACGTGATTGGACATGTGAATGCACGTTCACATCTTGGAAAGTTTGCAACTTGAAGGTTCATATGTAGCGGACTTACTGTATTTAATTCTACAAAGCCATTGTGTTAAATTCACTCTTTAATTCCAATGGTTCATCTGCAAAGTTTTTAGATTTTCTACATACACAGTCATGTTGTTGGCAAATAATGACAGTTTTACTTCTTCCCTTCCAATCCTTACATATTTTATTCATTTATCTTGCCTTATTTTACTTGCTAGAGACCTACAGTAGTGGTCATCTAATGTAAAAGAAAAACTTTCAATATTTCACTGATATATTTATTAGTTCATTGCTATAGGTTCCATTTATTCCTTGCTAAGGAATGTTAAATTTTATCACATGGTTTTTCTGCATTTATTGAGATGATCATATTATTTTTCTCCTTTATTTTGTCATAATTCTGATTTGCTTTTTTTTTAACTTGATATACATGGAACCATTTAATATGTGACCTTTGCATCTGACTTTTTTGCTCAGCATTAAGTGTAGTCATTCGCATTATTGCATGTAGCTGGGATTGTTCATTTTCATTGCTGAAGAGAATTCCATTATATGATTTTAACACCAATTATTCATCCATTTGATATTTGATGGATATTTGGTATTTTTCGCAGTTTGGAGAAAATCAAGCTATCCACCTATCTCTCTCCTCAGAACAGATTCTTACAGGCAAGGAGCCCTAAATTGCACTCCAGCACTGCTGCTAATTACCATGGTTACTGTAGTTGTATCCACCGTGCCTGCCTGCGATGGCCAAGCGCCTTCCATCCACACACCGATACTATGCACCCCTACGTCCTACCGTCAATTCCAGAGAATAACCATCATGGAAATTCCCAAAGATGTTGCTGCCTCCCCCTCACGGTATATCCCTTACTGCCTCAGTGAGATGCACGTCCTCACGGAGCCCCTGAGAAGCCTGCTGAGATGCTACATCTTTTCATCTTACCCGATAAATACATTTCTTCATTTCCACCTTCCTGAGTTTTTTGATCCCTTCCTCAATACTACCCTGAAGCAGTGGGGCAGCTCCATCTGATTTTCCTGTCCAAGCTTCAAGGAACCATCCCAAGAGTGTGCTAGGATTGGCTGCAGTGGTCAAGGAAGGTGGTTGAGCCCAAGTCCTGGGACAGTGCTGCCAGGCAAGTGAATTTTCCCCATTGAGTCTCTTGAGTCTCATATTCTCTTCTGCTTCTCTCAAGATCCACTCCCACATGTGGCCTCCCAGGTGCAGCTGGTATATGTAACTCAAGGACAACTACTTCTGCGTCCAAGTTATTCCTCCTAGAGCAGGGACTAGGTTTTCTCGCTCAGACTGTGCTGAGATTTGGCTGTAACTGTCAGAGATGGTGAGGGTGGTGAGGATGGATCTAAGGTCATCTCGTGAGGTGCCTCTCAGGGGAGAGCTCCAAGAGGTGGGGTCTGCAAGCACAAGGATTCTGTGCTCCTCTGCAAAGAGGGAGGATGTTGCTTCTGTGGGCCCAGAAGGTTCAGGGGAATCTAGGGGGTCCAGGTTCCGAGCTCATCCACATACATACACCCAATCTCAGGTCTCAGATTCCATTAGTTTCCTCTTAGGGCCCTCACAGTAGGATCCCTGTTAAGGCTGTGTGCTCATTCATCCCCCTTTGCAGCTCTGCAAACTTAGCAGTTAGCTGCTGGGCCCTTGTGCCCGCAGGAGATAAGGGGCTGCACAAACACTGCCTTAGAGACCCTTGGAATCTCAGAGTGCTTAGAATGATAGTTGGTGCAAGCATATCACTGTATCGTTTTCAAGGCTTTCAAAGCAGCTAACAAAAGCCAAATTTTAATTACCATTTTTTTTCCATTCAATTTGAGTGACATAAAAGAAATGTTCAACACAGATATTTGGACAGCTGTCTGTTGAAACAAGGTTGGACCAAGTATGATTTACGCTTGTTTCTGCAGGTGACTGGGGGCACTAGCCCATGATGCCCTTCATCCAGTGTGAGTAACCGAGGTGATTCCCAGCTGAGCCGAAGTCCCTGTAAGTCTTACTGCCTCTTACTTCACTACTGGAGAGCAGGTTTCCAGGGTCCGATCAGAAATGACGGGGGTTACCAGGTTCATCCTTCCTCTTGGGAGGTCTTGGAGCCTCTGTCCCCGTGAACCTGCCCACGTTGCAGCAAAGGGATAAAGACCACTAAATCTCAGGTTGCCTAGCTGACCTCACTCTTCCCCTGTCTCCTGAATCTGTGGTTCACTGAGTTATTAGGTCGCTGATGCTACCTTGCAGGTGTTTTGCCACATTTTCTAGTTGCTTTTAGTGGATGAGTTGCTCCAAATTTCTTACCCATCCATTTCACATACACAAAGTCATCTTTTAAACAAAGGTCATGAACAAATAAACCACAGCATAAAATAAATTACAAATGGTTAGTAAGCATTTGAAAAATATCAGCTTCCTAATTATAAAAACTTTTCAATTAAAAAGGAGATGATTTCAAATGTTAAGGTACAAAGATGAAGTAAACAGAAGTTATTGAGCGCCCTCAGATATTGCTAGTAAGAGTCAAGCAGAAACTTTTCTGAAAGGAATTTTGGCAATATTAACAAGAATGGTGTAATTTTTCATACATATTGACACAGTAATTCCACTTCTGAGGAATTTATTTATTCTAAGGAAATAATCTAAAATGTAGACAGGTGTTTAAGCCAAATATATTCAACCTAGGGTTATTTTTTAAAAAGAAAACATTTAAAACTCTCTGTAATATAATCATAGATAATTAAATCATAATATATAGAAGAAATAAAATGCAACTTTAAAATTTTAATTTAATTTCCCTTTAATTTAAAGGCAGGGAAAAATGCCTTTAAATACCACTAAGTCAAAAGCAAAATTTAAAGTATGTACAATATGAATTCAATTACTCAAAAATATGCATAGGGAAAACTCTTGAAAAAATATTCCAGATGTTAAAATTGCTTTCCTGGGCATGGAGTTATAGATATTGTCTGCTCTGCATTTTCATAGCTTCAACTGCTTCTCAAATTTTCTACTGAGTGGGCAATTCTTTTACAATCAGAAATAACAGGGGAAAAAAAGAGAATGTAGCTTTTTTATTAAAATTAATAATAGTAAATTATCCAGAATAAGATAGAGAATGTTGGTTGGTTTAATTTTTCAGATAATTAAATATTTATGATAGGATGTGTACTCCAAATAGAGTGCCTTTCAGGAATACATAGTAAAATAAACCTAACACCAAAACTACACAAACAGAAATCAGTTTTTCTGTTATGATTCGTAAGGAACTTCAACTGTTACACTTTTTGAGGGTCACAATTACGAACATCGATTGTCATTCCTTTGAAGTGTCTTAATCTCTTTCCTGACTGTCTGTTGTTTCCCAGGGGTGCTGGCTTGTTCATTAAGCCCCTAGTACTTTACACCCGATATTTTCATTAGTTTTCTCCACACTTCATTTAAGGTAAACATTATTTTATGCACTTTACAAATTAGCATTGTAGCTTTGCCAAATTTTGCATCAAACCTTAGAGCTGGGATTTAAACCCCAGTCTCACTCCCTCCCCAGCCTGCCCTCTGGCTCCCGCCTGGAAATACTGGGGACCGGTAATTATTTGTTGGTTTAATATAATTTGTTTAGTCGCTCGAGGACCCTGATTTGCATTTTTTCTCTTTTTATATTGATCTGTAACCCGCTTTGTCTCCTACCTAACCGGTATTTGGGCACGAACTGGCCAGTGTCACTTTCCTGTCCTTTCAGGCGGGGTTTCGCCCCCAGGGTTCTCTGGCAGCCGCCTCCGTCGCTATGGTGACCCGGTGTCAGAGCTGACACCGCACCATCAGCAGCTGCGCCGGGTCCTCGCCGGCTCAATGGAGAGCGCGGCGGACTTGGCAGCGAGGGCGCACGGTCTGCGCCGAGCTGCGCGCGGGGCCTCAGTCCCTCCCCAGGCCGGAGCCCACTTCCAAAGACAGACAGCCTGGCTTCGTTCCGAGCCATGAATGCCTTGAACTCAGCCCCGGACTTGATTTCTTTTTTAACCGAGAGAGAGAAACAAAACAAAACAAAACACCCATCAGAGCACACACTGGTGTAGTGGTGTGTCCTGAATCTCGGAAACATCTCAGCTGAATTCACAATCTTTCCTTTCCAGGGTGCAGGCATGGGGGGCTTAGATTAAAACCCGGGGAGCTTCCTATAACCCCATCTGATCAATATAACATGGAATGCATTATTATAGTTTTAAAATCATATAGGAACACATAAATATGTGCTTATAATGTACTTAGTTTGAAAACTAAGATAAAAAATCATATGCAAACTCAGAATACCACTAAATGGAGGTATTCATATGCAAGTAAAGGTAAAATATATACACCAACAGGATTCAGAGAAGCTGGATATTCCATGATAGAAAGTGGCAGATACATTGTTTGGTATTACACTTAAGCTGAATGTAATTTAAAAATACGTATGATAACATTTTATCAAATTGCAGTGGGCTCCCTATAGCAAGAGAGAATGGTCCTTTCAAGGCAATAAATAAATGAGATGATAAAAGTTCTTACTCTATTGCATTATGAAACACAAAATCATATTTCAAAAAGAAAACTACCTTTACGTTTTTTTTTCAAGAAAAGCATAATATGTGTCCTTTAAAGAACATCCTGAAAGAAGCTGTAAGGGCAGAGAATGAATGCCCCCAGCTGGGCTTTCCTCCTCCCTCTCACCAGGCAGCCTCAGCCCACAAATGACCCAACCCAGTAGTGCAATATATGAGGTCCTTAACTAAGGCTGGTACCATTGTTTCCCTAAGACAGACAGACAGACACACACACACACACACAGGCACAGATACACAAGTGCTGTGTTATTCTAAATAAACGTGCTTCTACAATTAATACTTACCATTTTTATTTTGAAGATTTTCCTTTTTATCCTTTTTTTTTTTTTAACTTAGGAGATATACCTGGGCCTAGAAGAATCCTGATTTTATTCAACTGACCACACGAATCCCCATTTCCCAGCACATCCTAAGAAGACTGAGGCTTCAGAGTGTGCCTTGCCCTGGTGACTGTCTTGACCTGAGCGGGCCCAGTCACAGAAAAACAGGTCCTGTGGTCAAGGGAGAGGTTTCTCTCTTCCCACACTGGGCTGTCCATCTCATAATCAAGAGAGTAACCAGCCTTAAGATGAAGCAAATTCTATGTGCAACAGAACAGAGCAATGAAAAGAAAGAACCTGTCACTGATGACACCACGAAGCCACTGAGTCAACCAGCTCATGCTTGGCTTCCAAACTCCCACCTTGTGAAATAACAAGTGTCCTTATAACGTAATTCAGTTTGATTTGGTCATTCTTTTACTTTCAGCTGACCCGATCCAACATGGCTGAGAATTTCTATAGGATGTATTGTTACAAGTAGAATTGTTTATGCAAAGGATATATGCACTAGTGTGCTAATAAATATTTGACTGATTCACGGGGGTAGGGGTGGAGAGTATGGGATGCTCTTGAGAGGAAATCCCTGATTTGTAGCATTTGTAAGTTTCTGTAAATACTCCCACCACAGCTACCGACATGGTGTCACTGAAGGCAGCTGGGAAGAGATGTGCACGCTTGGCTCTTGGCCTCCTATGAGACTACACTGATTTATCTTCCAATTGCTGGTATACGATAGTATCCACTTGGGGTCCTCTATAACAGCGGTCCCCAGCCTTTTTTGGCAACAGAAACCAGTTTCGTGGAAGACAATTTTTCCCTACGGACGTGGGGAGGGGGGCATGGTTCAGGTGGTAATTCGAGTGATGGGGAGCGGCAGGTAAAGCTTCGCTCGCTCGCTTGCCTGCAACCCCCCTCCTGCTGTGTGGCCCGGTTCCTAAGACCATGGACTGATGGCTGTCTGTGACCCAGGGGATTGGGGACCCCTGCTCTATAACACTGATTTCAAATGCTGCATTTATCGCATACTAAAAATTCTGGATTCACATGGGTATCTGCTATTGATCTCTTTTCAATTCTTACATAATCATGCAGTTTTAATTACCTTAGTTGCATGATATATTTGATTTCTGGTGAGATAAACTGGGATGAGGGAACCTTGCTCCACTATTCATCTTCTTCAAACTTCCCTTGACTAATCCTTCACGTCACTATTCCAGATTAACTTCAAAATCAGTTTTTCAATTTCTACAAAAATTATCTCAAGATTTTTGTTTTACAGGGCAGTTCCAGATTAATTAACATGTTTAATATGATAGATTTTCCTTACCATGAACATCATTTCTATTTGTTTATTTTTAATTTTTTCATAAATTGTATAGTTTTCACATAGATATCTTATGCAACTCTTATGTTTAGCCTAGAAATTTTATAGTTGGAATTATTGTAAGTTGAATTATTTTGTATTATTTCTTTATAATTGTGTACTGTTACTATATAGGAGAACAACTGATATTTCTCTTTCTTTTTGTAGTTGTATCTTGAGAATTTCTATATAAACACAGCCTCTGCCAAAGACTGTAGCCATTTCATTTTTCTTAACCTCATGTTTTTCTTATTGTATTCCATTGTCTTAGACCTCCAGAACAGAGATGAATAGTAGCATTAAGAGTTCACATTTTTGTATTCTCTGACTTCATGGAATCAATTCTAATGTTTCACCATTAAGAAAGATGCTTGCAAAAATTACACAAATTGATGCTGCTGTAATTTTCCACTTGCTTTTTAGGTTATGGATTTTCTTTCTATTACGAGGTTATTTATACTTTTGTTAGAAATAAATATTGCAGTTTTAAATACTATTTGGGCATCTAACAACATAGGATCATTTGTTCTTCATCCTTTGGTCTAACGTTTTAAAACTGAGTTTTCAGGGCACTTATATATGCCAAGCAGTGTTCTATATTTTTTTGTTTTGTTTTGTTTCTTTAAAAATTTTTTAAGTTTCTTTTAATTTTAAAATATTTATTTATTTGCCAAGCAATGTTCTAAATTCTCCACATATATTTACTCATTTACCTCAAACAAACTTAATGAGCTAGATACAATTATAATAACTACTTTACAAAAGAAGACTCAGAAGAGCAGAGAGTTTGAGTAACTCATTCAAGGTCATAAGGCTAGAAATTGGCAGACTCAAAATTTAAACCCAGGCAGTCTGGTTCCAGAGCCTGTAATCTTAACCATAGTTTGTAGCCTCTTAATGTGAATTACATAAGTACATTTCTTATTATTGAACAATCCTTGCACTCTTGGGATATCCTTCTTTGTCTTGAGATAGTCCCAAGTGGAATTTTTAATGAAATATTTAGAACTTACAGATTACTTATTATTGAAATCAATTATAATTTTTGGTATTATTCTCATTACTTTCATGACAATTCTTATCTCACAGATTAAATTTAAAAGCTTTCCATTTTTCCTAAACATAGGAGACTTCAAAAATGGTATTTTTTTTTTTTAGGTTTTGATAAAAGTCATCCACAAAACTATGTAGGCCCAGTACATTTCTGTCTCTCTCTGTCTCTCCCTCTCTCCCTCTCTCTCTCTCTGTAGATCTTTGGCTATATTTTCTTTTTTCTTTGGCTATTGATTTTCTTTGGTTTTCAGTGTCCTCACAGGTCAAATTAGGAAATCAATATCTGTCTAGAAAAATCAAGACAAAAACATTTGTCTAGGAAATCACCTAGATTTTCATATCTACTGTGCTTAATATTCTTTTATTACATTCTTAATCTCTATTATATTTATGTGTCTTTTTTTATTCCTAATATTTTTGTTCATGTTTTCCAATTTTCCTGATCAAACTTTCATAATATTTGATCTTTATGAAGAAACTGCTTTTGATTTGACTTGTCAAGCTAACTTTTTGAGATTGGTTTATTTGTTTTCTATTTATTTTATCTTTAGTTTGATTAATTATGTCATCTTACTTCCTCATGGTTATTTTTGTTATTCCCTTTTAGCTACTTATTTTCTAATTTACTGTTTTCTAAAAAATGCATATATGGCTACACATTTTCCTGTGAGTACAGCTTAACATACATATCAAAGTCTCAGTTATAAAGTTTCCATCTTTGTTTATTTTTAGTTTTCAGTTTCTGTTTGATTTCCTCTTTGAGTTATTTAACGTATCATATTTTAATCTTCTATTGGGCAGATTTTTGTTCCTATTCTCTTCTTAGTACATATACTTGATTCAGTTTAGATAATATGGTCTGTATTGTTTATAAATCTTCTTTATCTATATGGATGCTATCTATAACCTAATACAGGATCAATATTAAGTGATCCCCTGGCATTGGAAAAAAAAAATGCTGTTTTTAGAGAGAGCTAGTTTGTTATAAATCTATAAAAATTGAATTTGTTAGTGATGTTGTTCAAATCTTTCGTAGATTTTTTTTTAAACATCTTTATTGAAGTATAATTGCTTTACAATGGTGCGTCAGTTTCTGCTTTATAACAAAGTGAATCAGTTATACATATACATATGTTCCCACATCTCTTCCCTCTTGCATCTCCCTCCCTCCCACCCTCCCTATCCCACCCCTCTAGGTGGTCACAAAGCACCGAGCTGCATAGCACAGGGAGATCAGCTCCTAGATTTTTTTTTCTTCAGCCATCAGTTTCTGAGTTTTTCTCTCCACTCTGACTGTGGATGTCAATAATTCCTTGTGTTATTAATAGTATTTTTTATAATATCATAATAATATAATATTATAATATAATCTTTGTAGATATTAATCTTATTTTGGGGGCACAAAGATTGATTACTATCATCTTGATGAATTGCTTTTTATTCATGAAAAATATCCCACTTTTTCACATTTTATGCTTTTAGTCTTAATTCCATTCATCTTGTTAATTTTGACCCTCATTTTATTTCTGTTACACTCTACTTGGTATAACATTCATCCTTTCTAGATAGGTCTTTTTTGTTTTTTTAAGATGCACTTCTTACAAAGTGTTTTTTTTTTTCTGCTTTAGCATTCTTAACTTTTTTTAAACTCAATCAGACAGTCTGTATTTTAAGTAGAAAATTTAACCCATTCACATATGTTATGTTTATTTATGTATCTGAAATTATTCCTTACCAATTTGTATTCCACTGGCTTTTTATCTTCTACCCTCTTTATTATTCAATATGTCTCTGTTTTCAGTCATTCTTTTTTGTTGATTCCATCTAAGATTTCAACCCAGTGTCTTAAAAAATTTTCCTCCTATATTGTCTTCTGACCTCTGTGAGTTTATTTTTCAAAGTTTATGAAATATTTCATATACACAAAAAAATATATTTAAAATACTATGAAGTAGAGCTACATACCTACCACCTAAATTGAGAAATATAGAACACTAAAGAAAGAATTAAAATTAACACCCCTTGCCCACTGTTCAGCCCCAAGACTCTTTCTCTACACTGCAAGCAACCACTCTTGTGAATTTGGTGATTACCCCTATCTTTTTTGAAGGGCTTTGATCCATTGCTCCCAGGACACTACATTTTCTTGGTGTCCTCTTGTCCTAGTCAGCTCTGGCAGCTACTCAGCCCTACCAGAAATACCATAGTCTGGATAGGCTTAAACCACAAAAATTTATTTTCTCACAGTTCTGGAGGCTGGGAGTCCAAGATCAAGGTGCTTGCAGACAGTGGCTTCTTGCTGTGTCCTCTTCACATGGCCTTTCCCCAGTGTGTGTGCATGGTGGGGTTGGGTGGGATAGGACAGAGAGAGAGAGATCTTCTTCTTCTTATAATACCACCAGTCCTATCAGATTAGGTCCTCACATTTCTGTCCTCATTAACCTTGATTACCTCCTAAAAGCTGTATCTTCAAATACAGTTATGTTGGGAGTTAGAGCTTTAATATGTAAATTTTGGGAGGAAACAATTCAGTCCATAGCACCTCCTATATCACTGTCTCTTTTATTTTGGGGGGTTTGTTTTGTTTTGTTTGTTTGTTTTTGTGTGTGTGTGATAACTTTAAACTTTATCATATGTATAGGAAAAAACATAGTATATACAGGGTTCAGTGCTACCCATGGTTTCAGGCATCCACTGTGGAGTCTTGGAACATATCCACAGTGGATAAGGGGCAGGGGAACTACTGCATCATGAAACTCACAAAAGATACCTCTGAATAATTCCAATCAGTACTTCCCATTGAATGCAAACCATTAACAGTATACTCTCCTGCCTTCCAACGCCAATATTTTTAAAAAGCAGATACATCACTCCTTTAAACACTATGAGACAGTGTCTTAGTCCATTAAGGCCACTATAACAAAATACCATAGACTGGGTGTCTTATCAACAACAGAAATTTCCTTCTCACAGTTCTGGAGGAGGGGAGGTCCAAGATCAGGGTACCAGCATGGTGATGTTCGGATGAGAGCCCTCTTCCAAGTTGTAGACTGGGGACTTCTGGTTTTGTCCTCATGTGATGGAAGGAGTGAGGGATCTCAGTGGGTTATCTTTTCTTTTTTTGTTGTTAACCATGGCAGAGGCTTCCTCATCATTTTATTTTTTTATTTTATTTTATTTTACTTTATTTATTTATTTTTATACAGCAGGTTCTTATCAGTTATCTATTTTACACATATTCGTGTATACAAGTCAATCCCAATCTCCCAATTCATCCCACCACCACCACCCTCACTGCCGCTTTCCCCCCTTGGTGTCCATAAGTTGGTTCTCTACATCTGTGTCTCTATTTCTGCCTTGCAAACTGGTTCATCTGTACCATTTTTCTAGATTCCACATGTATGCCTTAATATACAATATTTGTTTTTCTCTTTCTGACTTACTTCACTCTGTATGACAGTCTCTAAGTCCATCCACATCTTTACAAATGACCCAATTTCATTCCTTTTTCTGGCTGAGTAATACTCCACTGTATCTATATACCACATCTTCTTTATCCATTCATCTGTCAATGGGCATTTAGGTTTCTTCCATGACCTGGCTATTGTAAATAGTGCTGCAAAGAACATTGGGGTGCATGTGTCTTTTTGAATTATGGTTTTCTCTCAGTATATGCCCAGTAGTGGGAATGCTGGGTCACTTGATAGGGATTGCACTGAATCTGTAGATTGCTTTGGGTAATATAGTCATTTTCACAATATTCATTCTTCCAATCCAAGAACATGGTATATCTCTCCATTTGTTTGTGTCATCTTTGATTTCTTTCATCAGTGTCTTATAGTTTTCTGAGTACAGGTCTTTTACCTCCTTAGGTAGGTTTATTCTTAGGTATTTTATTCTTTTTCTTGCAATGGTGACTGGGAATGTTTCCTTAATTTCTCTTTCTGATCTTTCATTGCTAGTGTATAGGAATGAAAGAGATTTCTGTGCATTAATTTTGTATCCTGCAACTTTACCCAATTCATTGATTAGCTCTTGTAGTTTTCTGGTGGCATCTTTAGGATTCTCTATATACAGTACCATGTCATCTGCAAACAGTGACAGCTTTACTTCTTCTTTTCTGATTTGGATTCCTTTTATTTCTTTTTTGTCTCTGATTGCTGTGGCTAGGACTTCCAAAACTATGTTGAATAATAGTGGTGAGAGTGGACACCCTTGTCTTGTTCCTGATCTTAGAGGAAATGCTTCCAGTTTTTCACCATTGAGAATGATGTTTGCTGTGGGTTTGTCATATATGGCCTGTATTATGTTGAGGTAGGTTCCCTCTATGCCCACTTTCTGGAGAGTATTTTCATAAATGGGTGTTGAATTATGTCAAAAGTTTTTTATGCATCTATTGAGATTATCATATGGTTTTTATCCTTCAGTTTGTTACTATGGTGTATCACATTGATTGATTTGCGTGTATTGAAGAATCCTTACATCCCTGGGATAAATTCCACTTGATCATGGTGTATGATGCTTTTAATGTGTTGTTGGATTCCGTTTGCTAGTATTTTGTTGAGGATTTTTGCATTTATATTCATCAGTGATATTGGTCTGTAATTTCATTTTTTGGTAGTATCTGTCTGGTTTTGGTATCAGGGTGATGGTGGCCTCATAGAATGAGTTTGGGAGTGTTCCTTCCTCTGCAATTTTTTGGAAGGGTTTGAGAAGGATGGGTGTTAGCTCTTCTCTAAATGTTTGATAGAATTCACCTGTGAAGCCATCTGGTTCTGGACTTTTGTCTGTTGGAAGATTTTTAATCACAGTGTCAATTTCATTACTTGTGGTTGGTCTGTTCATATTTTCTATTTCTTCCTGGTTCAGTCTTGCAAGGTTATACCTTTCTAAGAATTTGTCCATTTCTTCCAGGTTGTCCATTTTATTGGCATAGAGTTACTTGTAATAGTCTCTTATGATGCTTTGTATTCCTGTGGGGTCTGTTGTAACTTCTCCTTTCTCATGTCTAATTTTATCGATTTGAGTCCTCTCCCTCTTTTTCTTGATGAGTCTGGCTTAAGTTTTATCAATTCTGTTTATCTTCTCAAAGAACCCACTTTTAGTTTTATTGATCTTTGCTATGGTTTTCTTTGTTTCTACTTCATTTATTTCTGCTCTGATGTTTATGATTTCTTTCCTTCTACTAACTTTGGGTTTTGTTTGTTCTTCTTTCTCTAGTTGCTTTAGGTATAAGGTTAGGTTGTTTATTTGAGATCTTGTTTCCTGAGGTAAGCTTGTATTGCTATAAACTTCCCTCATAGAACTGCTTTTGCTGCATCCCATAGGTTTTGAGTTGTCATGTTTTTGTTTTCATTTGTATCTAGGTATTTTTTAATTCCTTCTTTGATTTCTTCAGCTATCCATTGGTTGTTTAGTAGCATATTGTTTAGCCTCCACGTATCTGTGGGGTTTTGCAGCTTTTTTTCTTGTAGTTGATATCTAGTCTTATAGCATTGTGATCGGAAAAGATGCTTGATATAATTTCAGTTTTCTTAAATTTACTGAGGCTTGTTTTTTGGCCTAGTATGTAATCTATCCTGGAGAATGTTCCATGTGCACTTGAAAAGAATGTGTATTCTACTGCTTTTGGTTGGAATGCTCTATATATATATCAATTAAGTCCACTTAGTTTAATGTTTTATGCTTGTGTTTCCTTATTGATTTTTTTGTGTGGATGATCTGTCCATTGATGTAAATGTGGTGTTAAAGTCTTGTAATATTAAAAATAATAATAAAAATAAAGTCCTGTACTATTATTGTGTTACTGTCAATTTCTCTTTTCATGTATGTTAATATGTGTCTTATATATTGAGGTGCTTTTATGTTTGGTGCATATATATTTCTAATTGTTATAACTTCTTCTTGGATTGATCCCTTGATCATTATGTAGTGTCCTTCTTTGTTTCTTGTAAGCGTCTTTATTTTAAAGTCTATTTGTCTGCTATAAGTATTGCTACCCTGGCTTTCTTTTGATTTCCATTTGCATGGAATACCTTTTTCCATCCCCTCACCTTCAGTCTGTATGTGTCTCTAGATCTGATGTTAATGTCTTGTAGGCAACTTATACACAGAGTTTTATTTTTTTATCCATTCATTCACTCTTTGTCTTTTAGTTAGAGCATTTAGTCCATTTAAATTTTAAGTAATTATCAATATGTATGTTCTTATTGCCATTTTGTTAATTGTTTTGGATTTGTGTTTGTAGGTCTTTTTTCCCCCTTTCTTCTTCTTTTGTTCTTTTCTCTCCCCATCTGGTGACTAACTTAGTGTTATGTTTGGATTCCTTTTTCTTTTCTGTATGTATATTTATTGTAGATTTTTGGTGTGCAGTTACCATGAGGTTTTTGTATAGCAGTCTATATATATACATGTATACATATATATAGACTCTCTCTCCCCCCATCCCTCTCTCTCTCTCTCTCTCTCTCTCTCTCTCTCTCTCTATATATATATATATATATATATATATATCATATATATGAGATTGTTTTAAGTTGTTGATCTCTTAATTTCAAAGGCACTTTTAAATCCCTGCATTTGTACTCTCTTCCCCTCATGATTACTGTTTTTGATATCATATTTTACATCTAATTGTTTTGTGTATCCCTTAACTGCTTATTGTGGATATAGATGATTTTACTACTTTTGTCCTTTAACCTCCCTACTAGCTTTGTGTGTGGATGATTTCCTGCCTTTACTGTATGTTTTCCTTTACCAGGGAGCTTTTTTATTTTGTAATTTTCTTATTTCTAGTTGTGGCTTTTTCTGTTTCACCTAGAGAAGTTAACATTTGTTGTAAAGCTGGTTTGGTGATACTGAACACTTTTAGCTTTTGCTTGTCTATAAAGCTTTTGATTCCTCCATCAAATCTGAAAGAGAATATACTTACCTGACAAGGGAGATACCATGATCACAAAGGTGGTTTTCCCAGGGCAAGGCTTATCCATTGCACTCCGGATGTGTTGACCCCTGCAATTTCCCCAAATGTGGGAAACTTGACTGCATAATTTGTGGTAGTGGGGGATTGTGTTCTCACTCTCCCCTGGTTAAAAAAAAAAATCTGAAACAGCCTTGCTGGGTAGAGTAGTCTTGGTTGTAAATTTTTCTCTTTCATCACTTTAAATAAATTGTTCCATTCCCTTCCAGCCTGCAGACTTTCTCCTGAAAAATCAGCTGATGGCTTAATGGGAGTTCCCTTACATGTTATTTGTTGCTTTTCCCTTGCTGCTTTTAATATTTTCTCTTTACCTTTAGTTGTTGTCATTTTGATTGCACTGAGTCTTGGTGTCTTCCCCTTTGGGTTCAACCTGTATGGGACTCTCTACACTTCACAGACTTGGGTGACTGTATCCTTTCTCAGGTTAGGGAAGTTTTCAGCTTTTGTGTCTTCAAATATTTTATCAGGCCCTTTCTCTCTCTCTTGTCCTTCTCAGACGCCTATAATGAGTATATTACTGTGCTTGATGTTGTCCCAGAGGTCTCTTAAACCGTCCTCATTTCTTTTAATTCTTTGTTCTATTCAGCAGCAGTGATTTCCCCTACTCTGCCTTCCAGCTCACTGATTTGTTACTCTGTATCATTTAGTCTAGTATTGATTCCTTCTAGTGTATTTTTCATTTCAGTTATTGTATTCTTCATCTCTGTTTGGTTGTTCTTTATATTTTCTAACTCTTTGTTAAAAACTTCTAGCTTCTTGCTCTGTGCATCCATTCTCCTCCCGAGTTCTTTTATCATCTTTACAATCATTAATCTGAACTCTTTCTCAGGTAGATTGCCTATCTTCACTTCACTTAATTCTTCTTCTGGGGTTTTATCTTGTCCCTTCATCTGAAACATATTCCTCTGCCACCCCATTTTGTCTAAGTTGTTATTTGTATTCTTATGTTTGTAGTAGGTTAGTTATGTTTCTTGACCTTGGAGGAGTGGTCCTCTGTAGGAGGTATCCTATGCATCTCAGCCCTGGTGGGTGAGGCTGGTTTACAGGCTTGTGCAGGCTTCCTGGAGAGAAGGGTTGGGGCCTGCCCACTGGTGGGTGGAGCAGGGTCTTGGTCCCTCTGGTGGACAAGGCCATGTCTAGGGTCATGTCTAGAGGTGGCTGTAGGCTCAGGAAGTCTTTAGGCAGCCTGTCTGCTGGCACAGCCCCACCCAGTTAGTTGTTTGGCCTGAGGTTTCCCAGCACTGGTGCCTACAGGCTGTTGGGTAGGGTCAGGTCTCGGTGATAATGAGCCACCAAGATGGCAGCCACCAGCAGCAGTGTTCATGTGGCTTAATGTTCCCAAATATGTCTGCCACAAATGTCTATGTCCCCAGGGTGAGCCACAGCCACCCCACTGCCACTCCAGGAGACTCTCCAAGACCAGCAGGTAGGTCTGGCCTAGGCTCCTATCAAATTACTGCTTTTACCCTGAGTCCTGGAGCAGGTGAGAGTTTGTGTGTGCAGTTTAAGAGTGAAGTTTCTATTTCCCTTAGTCCTGTGGGTCTCCTGAAATTAAGCCCTGCTGGCTGGCCTTCAAAGCCAAATACTCTGGGGGCTCATCTTCCTAGTGCCAGACCCCTAAGCTGGGGAGCCTCACATGGGGAGGCTTTCACTCCTGTGGGAGAATCTCTGCAATATAATTATTCTCTATTTTGTGGGTCACCCACCTGGCAAGTATGGGATTTGATTATATTGCAAGTTCGCCCCTCATCCCCGTCTCATTATGGTTCCTTCTTTACGTCTTTAGATGTAGAAGATATTTTCTAGTAGGTTCCAGTCTTTTTCATCAATGGTTGTTCTACAGAAAATTGTGATTTTTGTGTGCCCATGAGAGGAGGTGAGCTCTGAGTCTTTCTACTCTGCCATCTTGGCCACCCTTCCTAGATAACACTTTTAAAGAAACTGCCTCCTGCTTTAAGTCTGAAGCACTAGGTGCTAGGTTTCAGCTCCCTTATGTTCCCTGGGTCCTGATTTCACATGATTAGGCTTCATAATTTGTGTTTAATGTTCTCTTATAGCTACTTCTTTGCTTTATTAAAGATGAGTGGTTTTTTTCCCCTGTATTTTCATTCTTTGTAATTCTAATTGGATTTTAGAAATGGGATATAGAAAAATACCTTAATTGTATCATATGGGTATTTAGTCTTTAGATGTTTTAAAACTAGGGAATAATAAAAACAAAATGCAGGGTAGTGGCTGCTTCTGTATGGTGTCAGGGGAATGGGATTGAGAAAGAGTATGAAAGATGATTCAATGGTATAAATAATACTCTAGTTTTTAAGTTAGCAGCTGCGTTCCCAGCTTTTCATCTTGTTGTTATGCTTCATTACTTACTTTATTTTGCATGTATTTAAAAAATCAACTATTATATAATTTAAAAAGTAATCATGCATGACCTGTCCCTTCCAGAGTAAAGGATTAATTCGGTAGAGATTCACTGCTGAACAAAGAGGAAAAACCATTACCAGCTGAAAGTACAAATCTTCCTTGACTTACAATGGGGTTACATCCCAATAAACCAACTGTAAATTGAAAATATTGTAAGTTGAAAGTACCTTTAATACACCTAACTTACAGAACATCATAGCTTAGCCTGTCCACCTTAAGCATGCTCAGACATTTACATTAGCCTATAGTTGGGCAAAATCATCTAACACAGGCTTATTTTATAATACAGTGTGCACTATCTCAAGTAATTCATTGAATGCTGTACTGAAAGTGAAAAACTAAATTGTTGTCTGGGTACAGAATGGTTATCACCCCATGATCCTGGGCTGAGAGGGAGCTGTGGCTGCCACAGCATCAAGAGAGAGGATCAGACTGCATCATGCTCACCAGGGAAAGGATCAAAATTCAAAGTGAAACTTCTACTGAAAGCATATCAATTTTACACCACTGTAAAGTCGAAAAATCCTAGGTCGAACCATTGTAAGTCAGAGACTGTTTATCCCATTACTGTGTCTTTATACAATGTCTAAAACTGTCCTGAGTTAACTGTAATGCTGAACTCCATAAAGGCCACGCTGGAGAGGACAGTGCTGTCATCTTTCCCCTTCCATTCTGTTGACTTTCTGCTCTCTTTAATCATCAGGATTTTGGCTGCTTTACATTATTTAGTACTTGCAACCAAAGAACCAGGAAACAGTAAGAAAAATCAAGTATTACATAAAGACAACTGGGAATTATAGATTCAAGTATTGCTGTTTCTCTCAAGATATTGATGTTCCCTCCAGACACTGCTCCATTATCTTTTATGTTCCTGTGTTGCTGTTGACAAGTCAATGCTATTTTGATTCTTAATTGTTTGTTTGGAAACTATTTCTTCCTCAAGTTTTGCAACGATGCATGCTGGTGCCGGGCACACTGGTGTTCAGGTGTGCCTTTAGCCTAGAAACTCATATCCTTCAGTCTTGAGAAATTTCTTGAATCGTTGCTTTCATTATTTCCTCTCTTCTGTTTAATATGTTTCTTCCTTTTTTTGGAATTTCTATTCTTCAGGTGTTGGATGTCTCAGAAAATCTTCTCAATTTCTGGTCTCTTACATTTTGTCTTCTTTATGTTCCTCTGTCTTAGAGAGTTCCTGTGCTCTATCTTTCATTCCTTCTATCTTTCCATTTTATTGTCACATTTTTAACTTCTAAGAGCTCTTTTGGTACTTTGAATATCTTCTTCTTTTTCATCTTTATTTTTTAATAGTATCTCTTTATGTGTTTCATGCATTCATTAACTTTATCTCTCAGAGGATATTAATGGTAGCCACCTTTGAAATTTCTGTCCTTCTGACTAGCAGGACACCTCCTATAGCACGTGTAGGCATATTGGTTGTGGGCTCACTCTAGGCTGTCCTGGCCAGGTCACTACCTTAGGGCAGCAGTTATCCAATTTTTTGGTATCAGAATCTCTTTACCCTTGTGAAAATAATTGAGAATTCCAATGAGATTTTCAGAAGAATAGGGAGTGGAGGAGAAAAGATAAATTGTTTCAGCAGAAGACTAGATTCAAAAGGAGTCCAGCCCAATGCAACAACAGAAAGTATGGATGAAGTATAGAGTACAAGGTTGAGAATGACAGGAAATTGGAGACATGGGCAAAAACCACAAATTGCCAGATCCTGCAATACAAGTTAAGGAACAAGACCTCAGGAAGAATCCTGGAAGGGTTTTCATCTGGGGAGTGATATAATTTAAAAATAGCCTTTTTGGAAATCCCTTCTGCCTGCAGTATGGAAATAGAATAGAAAAGGAACAAGCCTGGAAATAGCAAGATTAGATTAGGGGCTCCTGAAGTAGTCCAGGGAAGATATAACATGGCCTTGAATAGGGCAGCTAACAAGAGGGTTGGAGAGAAGTGATTTGTGAGATATTTAGAAGATGGAATCATCACAACTGGGTGACAGATTAGATGGAAGGAGGAGGTGGGTGAGACACCGAGATGAGTCAAGGATCATCCCCAGATTTTTGTCTTGAGCAAATGAGTAAGTTATGACTTTTCACTGAAATATGGAAGGAACACATTTAAGAGTAGCCATTTATTTATTTATACATGAATTTTTTCATTATGTCAAATTATCTGAGCCAAATTACTCTGGATTCTGATACCTTATTATTACTCAGTAAATAATAATTAATATTTATTAAACTTTTTTCAAGCCCTCTCTCTCTCACACATATATATATATATATATATATTCATTTATTCCTCATAAGACACTTATGAATTAAGGACTATTATTATTCTTTTTTTTTTTTATGGCTGTGTTGGGTCTTCATTTCTGTGCGAGGGCTTTCTCTAGTTGTGGCGAGCGGGGGCCACTCTTCATCGCGGTGCACGGGCCTCTCACTATCGCGGCCTCTCCTGTTGCGGAGCACAGGCTCCAGACGCGCAGGCTCAGTAGTTGTGGCTCATGGGCCTAGCCACTCCGCGGCATGTGGGATCCTCCCAGACCAGGGCTCGAGCCCGTGTCCCCTGCATTAGCAGGCAGATTCTCAACCACTGCGCCACCAGGGAAGCCCAGGACTATTATTATTCTTATTTTATGCTTCTTAAAAAGAGGCACAGACTAGTTAAGTAGACTTCCCGAGGACCCACAGCTTAGTGTCGGTGCAGGGAAGAGAAGAATCTGACTCTAAACAGCACTGGTAACCACTAAACTGTTCTGTTCAGTGGTGTGTACGTGTGTGTGTTTTCCTAACAAGTCTTGGGTTTAGAGGCAAATAAATTAATTGTGGAACCCGTTTTCTCCACTGATAACTTAATATTTTCTATTTCCATTTATTCAATCTTTATGTATTGAGTAACCTTGTATTTATCAGGCTTTGAGTTAGATAAAAATTCAAATATGAAAAACCTAATTCGTGCCCTCAAATTAGTGAGGAAACAGATGAAAGAACGATGACAACACAGTGTGACAAAGTCCATGGGAGCACAGAGGCAGAACGCCTAAGTCGACAGAACTGGGGCGTGCGTGTATGTATATCCTGAAGGAGACACGGGGAGAGCTGTCCTAGTGCTGGGGTAAGAGTCACACACGTGAAGAGAGAGGAAGGAGACGCTTGAGGATGGAGCCACCTGTACAGAGAAAGAGGCCACTGAGAATCAGGTGGATTTGGGAAACTACAAGTTGTACTCTTTAGACCTTCTCAACCTCCTTCAGTCCTAACACTCACAAAAATTTGATGTTAGTATGGCACCTGAGGGTATGAGGCCGCCTGTAGGTCAATAGATATACGGGTCAGAACTCAAGGCAATTCTAAGATTCACGATACTCTGCAGTGTCATGACTGCTACCTTTTCAAATGAATCAATACGCACATTGCCAAAGGCTCAGAACAAATGACAGAATTTGGGCAAAGAAGTGGAGCAATAAATAATTATTTGTTTGTATATACAAGCATAAGATGCTCTCATTTAAGGCAAAACTAAACATTGGTTTTCTTTGGAAAGAGAAAATAAGTAGCTGGAAGGATGATGTAGGAAGAACATTTGTTATGATCTCCCGTTTCTTCCACTTTGAATTTTGATTGGTGGGAAATATGACTTATCCTTGTATATAAACACAAAATTCACACTTTGCCAGGTTGGTGGGTTATAAGGAGCAGAGAATAATTATTTGTTTAATTATATTACAAACAAGGACTCTTGTGCTATTTTATGTCCTCTGACCCTATGGTCAAGCATAAGGGCTTATTTTAAGCAATTTAAATCAGTCACTTTTTAAACAACTGATCAAACTGTCTAGTACCATTTCTTATAATGTTTATTATGCTCATATTTATATGTTAATCATAATAATCAGGGCTGAACAACCTCAAAGATTCCACAAATTAGACTACAGTGTGGAAAAACCTCATCATCTGGCAAATTGTGACCTCAACAGTTTTGTTCCAAACTAATTGGCAAAATTTTATGACCAAGCTGATACCCGAGAGCTCCACCTGCTTCTCCAGGGAAATAAGTCCAGGATGGGAGGCAGATTCAACTGTTAAATGTTAGAATATAAATGATGTGTCCAGAGAGGAAGAAGTTATAGCCTGGAAGCAGGTCTCTGAGGAAATTGCAACATCCTCCCGTATCTGAGGTCATCTTGTCCTCAGATCTCAAGGACATTTTTCTCACTGAGCTGAAATCTAGACTTCTCAAGGGAATTGAGCATAAAATCATAGAAAGTAAAGATGATTTTATTCAATCTCTTCATTTTATGGCTGCAAAATAATGCTCATGGAGGTTGAATAAATAACCTGAATTAGTTGCAAAGCTAGACTAGAATGCAAGTCTCTGCATTAAACCCTACTTTATGAACTCGTCATTGGACAGTGTAGAGAGAATGGGTGATGCCACAGCAAAATTCAAGTCTCCACAGATTCCAGGGACTGCTAATCCAGAGCATTCAATCCACAAGTTAAAAAAAAAATGGTCCTTGAGATAAAGATTCCATTGTCAAATAAGTCTGAGAATGGATTGAATTAACTAGGGGTAAACAGACTTTTGTGTTTGGTTGGTAAGTTGGTTAGTTGGTTTTACTATAGGAGTCCTTAGGTCCTTTATATCTGAATTGATCTTTAAGAGGGGCATATAAAAAATAATATGTTTCAAATTAATGTATTACAGAGCATCATTTTCATGGAATACCTACCATCATCTTACTTCCATGGAGAAATAGTAGCTTATAGAATAAAGTTCAAAAAGCTTCACCGTGACTTTCAAGTTTCTCTACAATATAATACAAAGTACTTTTTAAGTCTATATATGCCAGTTATCACCTGTTTCAGACTTTTCATAAAATTCATGACTTCCTGTATTTGTTTACACCGCTCTCTCAGGCGGAACTAACCGTGCTTCCATCTCCACTGCGTGGAACTTCATAACCCTTCTTCAAGGAATTATCTCTAACCTTTTCTGTTAGAGTTCACTTACATTTCCTTTTTGTCACTCACCAAGCCTTTCTTTTATTTGACAAACATTTGCAAAGTGCCTCTTCTGTGCCAGGTACTGGAGATACAACCGTGAGCAAAATAAAAATCACTGTCCCATGGAGCTTACATTCTTATGAGATGCAAAGGTGGGGAAAGGGAAATTTTTTAAAAAATTAACACGTACACCTATAACACAACATTTTATCTCTAATATGGTATTTTTATGATACTTAGGGTGTTTCCACACTTGTCTCCTTTTAAACTTGTTGAGGGTAATGCTGTACTGGTCAGCTCTGGCTGCCATAATGAAATACTATAGACTGGGTGGCTTTGACCGTAGAAATTTATTTCTCACAGTTCTGGAGGCCAGAAGTCCAAGATCAAGGTGATGGTGAGGTGGGTTCCATTCTGAGGCCTCTTCTCTGGGCTGGAGGGCAGACACCATCTCCCTGTGTGCTTCTTCTTTGTGTGCTCTGGATGGGAGAAAGCTCTGGTCTCTCTTCCTCTTCCCATAAAGACATTAATCCCATAGCGGGGGCATAGACATGCAGTCCACAGCTGTACTATTTCTCAATCATTTTTATATCTTTCAGAGCTCAGCAAGCTCTTCCCATCTAGTAAGTCTTCAATAAGTACGAGTGAATTAATGCTTCAGGAAGAACCATCTTGGAGCATCAAAAGCAGGCATTAGTAGGGCCTGCCCCAGAGCTTGGGAGGAGCAGGGCCACCAGGGACCATCTGTGTATGGGGCCTTTTTCTGAGGGGAGGGCAGAGGGAGGATGGTAATCTTCATGGTAAGTTTGCCAGGCATCCTGCATATTTCTATTGCTTCCTGTATTGACTTCATCAGGATGCCCTAAATGTCCTGTATTCAGCTTTTGCCAATAAATTACAAAACTTTGGCAGTTAGAGCTATTTTTCAAATTTAACTGGATAGCCTGTATTTTTATTTGCTAAATATCCAACTTTACCTTTTGGATATATCAAAATGACTGAAACCTTCATTTCTGTATGACTTTTCCAGATAGGAACGCAAGTCTCAATGAAAGCCAACAAAATCATTTTCTACTTAGGCACTTGTATACAAACCTTAATGGAAAAAGAAGCTGCCTCTCTCCTTCACATATGAAAAATGGGTGTTCTTTGGCTAGATGGGAAGAATACAGATAACTTTTACTGCATGACTGGCCTACCATATCAGCTCAACAAAAGTTTCTTCCCCAACCTATAAGGACAGTAAGGACATCCTGCATAAACCTTGTAGTACAGTATGATCACCCACTGTTGACTCAACCAGCATCCACCGAGCGTCTGAGGCAGGCCTGGCTCTCCTTCAGGTGCCAAGAGTGTAAAAGTGAGCATGGCATCTTGGATAACAAACTATATTTTTACTTGATTATTTATTCATTTACTTAACTATACATATGTGGTTTAAACAGCATTTGACATACACTAGTACACAAAAAAATGCATTCAAAAATAAGTGAGGAATACACAGCTCTAAACTAATGTCTAAGTAGCCTGAAAATTTCTAAGAAAAAAAACAAGAATAAACACGCTAGAAGAAATGGTAAGGGACTATATATAACTAGATATAATTATATATAATTTAAATCTTATGTACATTATAAAAATCCATCCACAAAATTGAAAGGGAAATAAAAGAAAACATATGTGACCCATATAAAACACAAGTGGTTAATATTCTTTGCAGATAAAAGACATTCATAAATAGTAAGAAAAAGGTAGACACTCCCAATCAGATGAGGCTGAAGGGCATAAAACATACATTCAGAACTCAAAATAAGTTTCCTCCTTCTTTCAGACTTTGTCTCAGACAAAAGCAATGTTATTTCAGAAAGGAGAAATCCACAAGAAATAGTAAGAGAAGGAATCATCACAAGGAAGTGGGGAGGCCTCAAAGAATTTAAGAGCAGAAAATATAGCAGGCAACTGGAACTGAAAAGAAGAAAACTTTCCAAGGAGCAGGAAAGGGACAGGCTCTCTCACCAGGGGCCGTGGAGACCTTCCAGGTCCCCCTCTCAGGGATGCTGGTGCCATGGAATTTCCCAGTCGTGAGGACAGATGTCATGGAAAGTCTCAAATTTTAAAGTTGATGAAGTCAGTGGAGCAAACTTGTACATCGGAACCAGGTGAACCCGAATTAGACTCCTGTCCTGCAACATACGTTAGCTGTACTGACATTGAAAAGCTTATGTCACCTCTCTGGAGACTCAGTCTCCTCACCTGTAAGGTAGGAACAGTGGAGCCTGTCTCACTAGGTCACTGCAAGTGCTAAAGAGCCACTAGATACCGAACGATGATGGGGATGGGTTCTCAAGCAATGTTCGTCTCCCTCCTACGTCCGTGTTGCACATGTGATCATAAATAATATGAGGCCAAGGGGCAGATGAATTAAAATGGAATATTCAGGTAAACAAAAGTACATGCCATGTTTGAACACAGCAGTTCCCAAAGTGAAATATTATTCCTGCAGGAAGCTTCTTGAAAAGGCCATTTTCAGTCAAATAAGTCTGAGAAATGATGCAGACTCTTTCCCCACTTACAGATTTGCACTCTATTAAAAAGATTTTCACCTATTAAATGCATTTCTATGTCCCATGGTAAAGTAACAAGTTCAGTTTTGCTTAATCTGGCAACTTCCAACTCTGCAAATAGCTTTAATTATGAAATAAGAAGACAGGGTTTTGTTTTGCTAACTGTTAAAATCTCATAGAACTAATTTTCTATAGAACATGTTTTCAGAAAAACCACACTTCAATGATTCAATCTTTGTCCCCGTTAGAAAATATAATTATTTTTCATTTGTAAAGCATACAAAACATTAGCATGATACTAGTAAGTCTTATTTAATATTCATTCATGTACTCAGTGGATATATTTGAGGCATTCACCGAAGGCTGGAAATTGGGGATATGAGAGCCAGGTCCTGACCTCAGGAAATGAAAGGACTAGCAGAGAAGGTAGACAGTTAACAGCAAACACAAGTGTTATGACAAAGATGTACAGCATCCAGGGAGAGGATGTTCAGAGGATGGAAGGCAAGTGATAATTCTAAGACCACTAGAAAATTTCAAGATCATTTATTGAAAATAACATATATTCTACAGTTAAAAATATATGTGCATTTATATCAGGGCACATAAAAACACCTCATTTCTCTAAAACTGATCTGTTTAAGGTCCCAAGATAATGAAGTAGGGGAAAAGACCAATATGCATTGTAGAATTTGGAAGATTTTATTCTATCCTTTTGAAGCCAGCAAGAATTTCCTCAGACTACTTCTAATTCACACCCACCTCTCACCCACAATAAATGGATGAATTAGCAAAAAAGGCCGGGGAAAGTCCTAATGAATCTCCTTTCAGAAGCATCATTCAAATGTTTATCTTTTTCTTGCAACTTGTGAACTTTCACAATCCCTCAGCCCATCAGCTAAGCTAAGCTTCTCAATGTAGAAAAGTGAGGATAATGAAGATGTCGGGTAAGGTGTCCTCCTCTGGATTGAGAGGAGGGAAGAACTGCAGGACGTCTAGTGCAAATCCGCTTGTTCAACTCCTCAGCCAGTGGGATTATTCCAAAACTTAATTCAGCTGATTATCAGTAAACATCCTTTTGACCTAGCTCTCAAGACACTCATTTTCGGTATTAGGAAGATACTCCTGAACTTATTTCATTTCTAAAGAATGGAGTATTGTTTCCTTACTCATTGACATAGAAAAGGACACTAGAACAGGAGTTGCACATGTGCAGTAACTTGGGAATAAAAGATTAACATGACATGGTCTTGGCTTCCTATTTGTACAAAATTAAAATGAATTCCACATGCAAAAAAGAAAACAAAAATATCTCACAAGAATTGAGTTCAGGGACCACGGTCAGAGAACGCAATGATGAACACATAGGGTATTTCACAACTTTAGTTAATGGCCATTTGTCTTATCATGTATAAATAGGAATTTTCTAAATAATTAATTCAATGTGTTCCACCACTTTTGATTTGTTTCTCCATGTAGACATGTCCATTAATTAGATCAAGTTTCCTCTACTCTACATTGGTTTTGTCATCGTATTACTTTTTTCTTTGTAAGGAATTTCTCCTTTGCCTCAATCTACTAGGGAAAAAAATAGATTTTGATCAAACTGAAGCAAACCTTTATGTGAAAGGAACTGCTACAGTGAGCAAACAGCCAAAAAACCAGAAGAGAAAATGAAAGAAAATATAGAATAGATCCCCGGTGGGAAGAGATACTCTTAAGTGTTCCTAGCTTAAGACAATGACCTAATTTATTATTAAACTAAATGCCCCTATCCAAATTCTAACCTAATTTTCCTTTTCCTTTATGTTAACATATTTTTCATAGAAAGCCTTTTATGTTTAAAAATAAGAGCTCAATGTCAATGAAAGTACTACAATAACAGTTGACCAAAATCTTCAATGATAGAGCCCAAAAATCCAACTATTACAAGGCTTTGGGGAGTCCAGAAACATTTACTAGGGCTTCTCAAATTTTCTATTTGGGGATTTGAAAAATACTTTAATTTTTTTAATTGTTTTCTTAAATGTATGATGAATACAGAAAAGGGTGTGACACTGTGTGCTTGATTGTATGTTTGTGTGTGTGTGCCTGTGTGTAGTTTGAACAGCAATAAAACAAATGCTATGCACACATCACCCAATTTAAGAATAGAACATTACCAGCCCCTTAGAAATGCCTTCCTGATTTTATCCCACTCCTCTGTCCTCTCCAAGGTAACCACTATGCTGAAGGATTTACTAATGCCTTCCTTAGTTTTATTTATAGTTTTTCCATGTATATATGTATACAGAATAATATGCTATCTAGATGTGTTCAGAGTTGCTCTCTCAGGTCAATCTTGCCACTGTTAGAAAAGTTTCCAGGATAAGAGAGGCTGATCTGCATCTTTCCCAGGATCACAACGTGGTTTCAGTTTACCTGAAACATTACCAAAGCACCATTTGGGAAAGTCAGTGGTCAGTGAAATAGTTAAAACTTTTAGAAAGGCTGTAGTGTGGTCCAGCAAGAATATGGTTGGGGACAGGGTGGGAACAGGGTATGTTTTCTTCTAAGCTGCTCAACATAGCCAACCTCCAACTCTCAGGGGTAACAGAGAAGAATGCTTCCGTGGGGTGACATGATTGACCTCAGCAGATTCGGGCAATAAGCATGGAAGGTAGAGCAAGAACAATTGGATTTCTTTGTACTCAACTCTGGTTAGAGGTCAAAATCATCCTCAAAATCATCCCAGAATTCCCATTGCTTCTCACATCTGTTGCATCTTCTTTTTCCTATTTCCTGCCTTCCTATTAATTGGTGTTTTCACTTGTTTGGTGGAAACTACCTTCCAGTAACTTCCTCAGTAAAGGTCGCCTGGGAGCAGAAAAGGCTGAAAATATATTCACAGTCAGTTCTCCTTATTTGCAGTAGTTATGTTCTATGAAGTTGCCACAAACACTGGATTAGCAAATACTGAACCATTGCTCGTGGGGTTATTCCTATAAACCTGTTCTCAACATGTTTGTCTACCAATTGGTACCTTACAAAGGGACAGACACGTAGATCAAAGGAACAAAACACATCAATGTACTCAACTGATTTTTGTCAAAGTTATAAAGGCAATTCATTGGAGAAGAAAACATCCTTTCAACAAATGGTGCTAGAATAATGGGATGTCCTATGCAAAAGAAATGAATCTTCACCAGTATCTCACATATTATATATAGCATACTTCATAATGAACCATAGACATAAATGTAAAATGTAAAACTACAAAAAAAAAAAACAGGAGAAAATTCTGTGACCTTGAGGTAGACGGAGTTCTTCAAAATGACACCAAAAGCCTTACCCACCCAAAAAAAAAAAACTTAACAAATTGGATTCACCAATATTAAAATCTTTTGCTATTCAAAAGACACTGTTAAGAGAATGAAACCACAAGCCACAAAAATAGATACAATATTTACAAATCACATCCTGACAATGAACTTGTATCCAGAATGCATGTAGAACTCTTCAAAAATCAACATTTAAAAAACAATCTAATTTTTTTTAAGAGCAGAAGATTTACACAAAGACTTAATAAAAGAAAGCATGTGCAGATAGAAAATAAGCACATGAAAAGATTCTCAACATGATTATTCATTAAGAAATGTAAACTAAAACCACAATGAATATCATTACACAACTATTAGAATGGCTAAAAACAAACAACAAAAATTGGCAATACCAAGGAGTCTTCAAAAGTGTCAAGGTCATGAAAGATAAGAAAAAAACTGGGGAACTGTCACAGATCAGAGGAGAGTAAGGAAACATGACACTAAATACAATGTGGGATCCTGGAGAGGATCTTGGAACAGAAAAAAATGACATCAGTGAAAAACTGATGCAATCAGTTTGGAGTTTGATTAATATTCATGCACTGGTGTCAGAGGACCTGCACCAAAAGAACTACTAAAGGAGTTCTTGGTGCAGAAGGAATATGACTCCAATCGAAACCAAAATGCATGAAGAAATGAAAAGCAAAAGGAATATATAGGTAAAATATATGGGTAAATCTAAGTGAATATTAGTTTTATAAAACAACGATGTGTGAAATACTTGTAAATTAAAATATTTGAAAATAACACAAAAAATGGGAGGTTAAACGTAGTAAATGTGTTCTAAGGTTCTTACATTGTCTGGAAGTGATAAAAATACCACTTCCGGTTAGACTCTCATAAGACAAATGTTGTAATCTCTAGGGTAGCCACTAGAAGAATCATAAAAGAAGGTATAACTAACAAACTAATGGTTAGAGAGATGAAATAATAAAAAGTGCCCAATCAAGCCAAACAAACAAAAGATGAAAAAAAGGGAAACAGAACAGGAAGACAAGTGGAAAACAAATGTTTTTCAACACTTTCAACCTATACGAAAATGGATTTCAACCGAATTATATCTACAATTACATTCAATGTAAATGAACAAACTATTTCAATTAAAATACAAAGATTGTCAACCTGGACTAAAACAAAAAGAAAAGATAAATTCCTAACAAAAGCATTCAATTTATTACATTTTTAAAAAGCCAACATTTTCTTTGTTGATTTTCATTATTATACATTAATTTCCCATTTAAATAATTTCTGTTTTTATCTTCATAAGGAAGCTTTTGGGGAGAAGGATTTAATTTGTTGTTCTTTTTATAAGCTTTTGAGATGGTACTCAATTGTCACTTTTCACAGTGTGTTTTGACAAGAACTAGACAACTTAAAGTATGTTCTCTCTAAAAATAAATAAATCAACAAACAAAAAAATAAAATTTTAAAATAAAATATGTTCTCTCTTATGCCATGACTCTACAGACAAGAATGAATTCTTCTATAGAACAGAAAGAGAGCAGGAACTGTTCCTGCTGAGATGAACCAGCCCTCACACATTCACACAGCTAAAACAAATTAGACCTCATTTTGTCTTGACTATGCTACATGTTAATAGAAATGTTTTTTAAAGTGTGTGTACTGAATTTGAGTTGGGTTGGTGGGTGCATACTTGCTTTCAGTTGATTGGGCTAGCAGAGCATTTTGTAGCAATGTCTTTTTTCATTAAATATACATACAATAATTAATTGATTAAAAAATGATTTAAATTTGAAAAAATATAAAATATGTTCTCTCTGAAACCTGGAGGTACTAGTTTTCCAAGACCCTTTTTGGAAAAAAAATTAAAATCAGGTAGTAGCACTATTTTACAATGAAATGCCCAAATTTATATGACATTATCAACTTTATCTGCACGCTCAAATTTAAGATTCAATCAACTGAAAACAAGTTTTCACCCCCCAACCCAACAAATTCAGCACACATACTTTTTAAATTTTTTTTAATAAATGTGTGCTTCCCAACACTTTTTTTTTGGTTCATAGTTATTTATTTATTTATTTGGTTGCATTGGGTCTTAGTTGTGGCACACGGGCTCTCTAGTTGTGGCGCACAGACTCTAAAGAGTTCAGACTTAGTTGCCCCGCGACATGTGGGATCTTAGTTTCCTGACGAGGGATCGAACCCTCATCCCTTGCATTGGAAGGCAGATTCTTAACCACTGCACCACATAGGACTATTTTACTAAGACACTGAGCAGCCTGACAAGAGATCGTAGCTGGATAAAGGCCAATTCATGTGTGATTAGGAGTGGGTGAAAGGTAGAACCAGGGTTTCCTTTTATAAACCACTTTGGATTCACTTCAGCACTTGCAGACATTATCAGATAAAGAATATCAAAACTACAAATTATAGATTATTTTCCATCAAGAGTAAGAAATTATACAGATTGTGACATAGATAATGTTGACCTAAGGATGTTTTAAAATGTGTTATCAGTGCCATGCCTCCCCACACATAGGGCTTGCCTTGTTTAGTGCTTACGTGACTTCTCCCCACTCTGAGCTGATCAGTCTTTCTCCCATGCACCCCAGCACCTAGAACAAGGCCAGGTATATAATAGAAACCCAATTTTTTTGACCAGTCGGCTAACTCTCTACTATGGGACAGGGAGATGGAAGTAGGAAAAGGGAATCACGCAGAGTGGAACTGGGGTGGGGTGGCTTTCATTTTGGCCAATTGAGGCAGGAGTCTGACATGCTGTCAAAACCAAGAACTAGAGCGAGATGTCTGCAGCTTGAATGACTGTTGGGCTGTGGGTGAGCCCAGAAAGGGACAGTGGGCCCAGGGCTATCTGCTGTTTTTGTCTGTGTAAACCCAGACCTGCAGGCGAACGGTGGTTCTGATTGTTCTGCAGACTACTGGATATTAGTAGACATACTCTCAAGGGTCCATGAGTTTTCTGTGAACTTTTGAATTTTATATATTGATTTTATGACTAATGGCAAAAAAAAAAAAAAAGTTGGTATATCCTGGATCATCTTATAACCAAGAACTGCCTTGTAATTTAATATCTGAATGTATATTTGTGTTTACAATTATTTTGTTACCAACAGATAATATAAAGATGCATCATTCAAGATTAATATCGTGATAGATAAGTATGTGTGGATCCCATTAAGTGGGCAAAGGCCTAATGTTAAAATGCCAATAATTAACCCCTTCCCAGATTACCAGTTGTAAAGACAAACTTCTGCCACTGAAAAGCTTTATCATAAGGTTAGACTTCAGCTTCCACTGTTGAGATCCTGACTTGACGCTATGAGACCCCTTCCTGCAGTGGTTAAATGTGTTACTTTAATTGCTGTATGCTAATGATCAAAGATCAGAGGTGGACTTAATGCAAAACGATACCCTGGAGCCAAGTGCAGGTTAAATGATATTACAGCACATTGGGATAATGAAGGGATGGAAGCTGCTAGAGTAGACCAGAGCAGTGGGAGAAGTGAGTGAGCTTGCAGAGTGGGTCAGTGTAATCAGCCAGAGAAACCCAGCAGTCGGCACTTTATTGTGCTGAGGCAGATTCAGTCACCTTTGTGCCAGTTTGGAACATGCTTTTAGTAGCAGGGATACTAGCTAATAAGCAATGATTTTTTTTTTTTAAACCAGATTTTATATTTTTATTCAAATCACATTTACTTTAAATTTATTTATTTATTTATTTTTGGCTGTGTTGGGTCTTCGTTTCTGTGCGAGGGCTTTCTCTAGTTGTGGCAAGCGGGGGCCACTCTTCATCGCGGTGCGCGGGCCTCTCACCATCGTGGCCTCTCTTGTTGCGGAGCACAGGCTCCAGACGCGCAGGCTCAGTAATTGTGGCTCACGGGCCCAGCCGCTCCGCGGCATGTGGGATCCTCCCAGACCAGGGCTCGAACCCGTGTCCCCCGCATTGGCAGGCAGACTCTCAACCACTGCGCCACCAGGGAAGCCCAGCAATGATTTTTATAGATGGAATTTTTTAAAACTAATAATGCATTTTGAAGTGTACAACTAAGTTGATGATCACACCTTAATAGTGTAACAGTGGTTTACATGATAATGGTGATGGCTTGTGTGATAGTCCCGCAAGCTTAAATTTAAGTGTTGAGACAGGAAAGTATAAAATACAAAATGTCATCTCCCAACTATGAATTCCAACAACAAACATCACCAGTCACTATGAATTAATGTTGCTTTTGGTTGTTATGGTACTTACTTAGTAAATGTGTTTGGTTTTTGTTTTTTGTTTTCTTTTTTTAAATTTTATTTATTTATTTATTTATTTATTAATGGCTGTGTTGGGTCTTCGTTTCTGTGCGAGGGCTTTCTCTAATTGCGGCAAGCGGGGGCCACTCTTCATTGCAGTGCGCGGGCCTCTCACTATCGTGGCCTCTCTTGTTGCGGAGCACAGGCTCCAGACGCACAGGCTCAGTAATTGTGGCTCACGGGCCCAGTTGCTCCGCAGCATGTGGGATCTTCCCAGACCAGGGCTCGAACCCATGTCCCCTGCATTGGCAGGCAGATTCTCAACCACTGCACCACCAGGGAAGCCCAATGTGTTTGGTTTTACAGATGTGTAAGAACTATGAACATAAGGAATTTATACGTATAAAAATAACATAAATAATATATCAACATAAGATATATTGAGATTTTTTTTCCTTTTAAAGGAGGTCCACATTTACTGTCTTTTGAGAAAGAAACACATCAACATCAACTCTGGAACTTTGTTAAAAATAATAAACATTGCAGCTCTGATCACATAAATCAGCATCTCCTGGATGGGAGCCTGGGGATGTGTCTTTCAAAGCCTGTGGGTGAGTCTATGATCACACGTCCCCTCACTCTGGGCCAAAAGTTTATGAGTTCATTTATTTTATTCAATTTGTACATTTTCCCTTTCAAATTAATTACTTTATATTTTGTAGTCAATTCCTTTCACCTACTTTCCTTAGATTGATTTAATTTTTTCTCACTTCTCGAGATGAATACTAAATTGATTTATATTTATTCCTTTTTAAAAAACAATGATTACTTAAAATATGTCTCTTACATCCAATTCTTTTGAACATTTAGTATTTTTATAGTGTTTATTTCCTAAATAGTTTACAATTGGAGTTCTAATTTTGCCTTTGATGTAATATTTACATACGATAGTTGTTCTTTTTGATGTTGTTTTTATTTTAAAATTTCCAGTGGTTTGGATTTTGTTTGAGCTTGGTTGAACTTTGTTATTAACATCTAGATTATTTTTCATTGTCATTGAATGTAACCAGTGATACTTCTATATTTTTTAATTCATTAAAAGCTTTGATTTGTTTTTATAAATATTTTCTTTATATTTGCAAAGTAAGTGTACTTTCTGTTCATCAGATACAAAGTGCTAAGGATACCTATTAAAGCAAGCGTATTGATTATACTTTTCAAAACCACTCTATCCTTACTTAGTATTCCCTTTTATCTACTAAAGAAATAAGAGAAATGGTACCATAGTGAATTGCAATTGAGATTTTGTCCATTTCTTTGCATTTTTAAGAGTTTTAGTTTTATTTTGGTGCTGTATTGTTTCACATAAAAGTTTGCAAGTGTCATAATTCCACTGTAGAATCCACTGCCCTTTATTAATGTAGCCTAATCCCCTGTGCTGGTTCCACTGAATTCTCTGAACTTTGTCCATTAAGTTCTATTTTGCCTAATTTTAAAATTACCTCAGTTACCACCAAACTCCCCACCCTGCTGTCTGTACATTGCATTTTTCTAGTATATTATTACATATTTTTAAATTAAATTGTTTCTCTATTACTCTGCTCAGGTGCATCTCTTATATGCATAGTCAAATTTTATGTTGTTTTTCAATGTGTGGGTTTTAATATTAATTTAATCAGTCATGGGTATTAATATGTATTTATATGTATATTGGTACATTTATTCTTACTTCTGACTTATGTTTACTCTTTTTCATGCTTTTTATCACTTTGTTTTCCTTTATCTGTGATTATACTGATCATGTATTCTTCATAGTTTTATATTCTTTTTGTGATTTGAAAGTTAAAAATTCTTATCTTTATTCTATATGTAACTAACTTGAAATATTAAAAAAATGTTTTAATGATGTCAATGTAAAGAATGTAACATCCAATATCACCAGCTGTGAAAGACGAGAGGTGTAGGGTGCTTTCACACCTTCTGTTTTCTAACACATCTTCCAATACTTCACAGGTGTTTTCTCCAATTTCGTGAATAGAATTTTTATTTTTTATACTGTGCACTTTTACTTTCACTTTAATGTGTGTATTGCTTTAAAACAACAGTGACAATTATTTAGCTGTACCAGGTTTCATTGCTTAACATCATTTCCTTTAAATCTTTCCTTTTCTTGGAAGTAATTAC
Source organism: Balaenoptera musculus (assembly GCF_009873245.2). Lineage (NCBI taxonomy): Eukaryota > Metazoa > Chordata > Mammalia > Artiodactyla > Balaenopteridae > Balaenoptera > Balaenoptera musculus. The sequence continues at coordinate 101,472,908 of NC_045793.1, read as the reverse complement.
TATGATTAATTTCTCTCTTTGTAAGACAAATTTTTCAGGGATTTTTTTTTCCAAGGATACATGATTGAACTGTGTCCCCCCAACCCCTACCAAAAGATGTGTTGAAGTCCTAACCCCCAGAACCTCAGAATGGGACTTTATTTGGAAATAGGAATTGAAGATGTAATTGGTTAAGACAAGTTCATATTGGAGTAGGATGGGCTTTGAATCCAATATGACTGGCGTCCTTACAGAAAAGGAGAGACACAGGCACACAGACTCACGAGGGGGAAATTACACGTGATGACAGAGGCGGAGATTCAAGTGCTGCTGCTGGAAGCCGGGTACACCAACGATTGCCAGCACTCACCAGACACCAGGCAGAAGTAAAGAGAGGGTCTACCCAGAGTTTCAGAGGAAGCATGGCCCAGCTGACACCTGGATTTTGAATGTGCAGCCTCCAGAACTGTGAGTCAGCACATTTCTATAGTATTCAGGCACCCTGTGTATGGTACTTACACCCCGCTTGTGGCGGCCCTAGGAAATTAATACAGTGGGTACTATCACTTCTGATTTTTGGTGTTCCTGCACATGTATTCCAGTTAATTAGCACATAAATTTATTTCACACCCCAAAATGAAAATCTTGAAGTACAAATTTTTTTCTCAACCCTCAAATTGTGGCTTCATTGTCTTTTTGAAGATTCCTTGTTTCTGTGTGATATCCAGTACCCGAAGCGCTTCTCAAAAGGTTTGGTATAATCAAGATTTACTCTGCAAAACATGGATGCATGGCTACCGTGTCCTCCTTCTGAAGTTCAGGACTGGAACACTTGGGGAGGTTCTACTGGGGGCATTTTTCACTTACTTGCTAAGCAACAATTTTCTTTAAATTTCCTAGGTCCGTGGCTCTATTTGCTTGAGCTTTTCTATCTTGAGAGAATTTCCTTATATTTCCTGAAATGTTTCCAGTGCTGATATGGATTTTTCCATAATATCATATTCTTTGTTCAGCTTCATTGATATTTCGTGAGGTTGGGTTTTTCTCAGGGAAAAAGCAGGCTTTAGGAGAAGTGATTAGAGGGCGTTACAGATGGCATCAGCATTGTCGTGTTTCTTTATCTACCAGGATGGTTTTACGTGTCATTGGCCACTTCAACAGGACGTGAGTTTACTTCAGAGCAAGAAGCCTTGGGCATGTGGCAGAGTTGTAACTGTCAGGAAAAGCTTGGGGGCATCACTTCTTCCTCTAACATAACATCACTCTGGAGCAAGAAGCCTTAAGTTTCACAAACACCCGTCCTCGGACCAGTTCCTTGCACGCGTCCTTCTGAGAGTCCTGAACAGACCCTCACTTGTATGACAGCCCCTCTGGATATGTGAGTAAAATGGCTTCATCTGATGCAGAAGAATTCTAGCTCCTGAGTCTGGCAGGGCACCTGCTCTGCAGCCTAAGCCACAGTGAGTGTGGACCATCTGGTCTTGGCAGGAGAAGTTTATGGCAGCTGCAGGAATTTGGGCGTCTCCATCGCTATGCAGGTTTCTTTACAATGAGAAAAACGAGAAAAGTTCAGTGCCATTTAGCATGTGGTGACATTTAGTGACCTTTCTGACACTAAACCCGCAAGTCTGAGTCTGGAAGCTGAAACTCCTCAACCTAGCAGTTCGTATGCTCCTGCAAACCTTCCAGTGACATCTGCTGGAAAAGACGGGTCGTTGTTGACGACTGTGGCCATAGAGTCTAAGCAGCCTTTGAGAGGTGGGCTGCACAACACCTGCATGCCCTTCAGCAATGGTGCCGAGGGACGCCCCATGCAGCTATTGGTGCAGAATTAGCAAAATTGTGCAATAAATGTTACCAAATCAAAATGTACAGAGAAAAAAAAAACAAAACATTGGGTTGATTCTAGGGTAACTATTGTAGAAAGAGTTCAAGGTTAACAAAGGGTGATAGAATGGGAGTGATTCACTGAGTGAAGAGACAAATAATTGCAAGGACTTTAAATATAAGTATTTCGCAATTGCACGAAAGGGCCAACACCTGCCAGATAAAGTTAGAAATGTGCTTATTCTATTTATGGCCAATTATATTTTTCTGGGTTTCAAGTGTGAATCTGGACAGTTTTAATTTATCACAAAATTATCTTTTCATTAAAATTTTCAAATTTATTTGCATGTATTTGTGCATCATATTCTCATAACTATTTTCCACATATATGGATTATTTTCACTTCCACTTTTGAAATTTTTATGTGTTCTCATTCAGAATTATACTTTCTAATTTATGTGATTTTCCTTCTAAGTTTATTTTCCAGAGAACTGTCTAGTATAAATATTTTAAAAGCCAAATTTTGTAATCACTGTCTATTGTTTTCTTTGTTCTAATTGCCTATTTCTGATTTTATCATTTATATATCAATCTTCTTTTTTTAAGACTATTGCTTTTTGTACATTATGGCATCTAATGTAATATATTAGTTTCTTTCTTAGTAAGTTACTTCTGGCTGTAAAATTATCAAGGTCTTGAACAGATACTTCAAAAAGGAAGATATACAAATGCCTGATAAGGGCATGAGAAAGTGTCCAGCAGTATTAGTCATCAAGTAAATACCAAATCAGATGTCACAACCCACCCACCAGAATGGCTAAGATAAAGAGAATGATATTGGAGCAACTCGCCAATGTTACTGGTGGCAGAGAAAATGGAACAGCCACTTTGGAAAAGGTTTTGCTATTTTTCATTAAACACACATCTACCCTCCGGCCCAACGATTCCACTCCTAGAAATGAAACCATATAAGCACCAAAAGATTTGTACATAGTGTCCACCGCAGTTTTATTCACAATAGGCAAAAACTGGAAGCAGCCCAGATGTTCACCAACAGGAGACTGAAGACAAACTGTGAGAGTCATAGTTTGGGATTCTCACTGCTCAGCTTTCAAATAGAAATGAAAATAATGATAACACGGACGAGTCTCTAAAACATGTCGCTGAATGAAAGTAGCGTTACACAAAAACAGCACATACTGTAATGATTCTATTTATACAAAGTTCCAAAGTAGGAAAAATAATATATGTAAAAAAAAAAAAGAAATAAAGAAATCAGAACGATGATTGCCTTTGGAGTGAGGGAGTAGGTAGGGTGGAAATTGATAAGGATGTGGCCCAAAGGAATTTCCTGCATTCTAGCTATTATCCTATTATGTTGATAAGTTTTTCAAAATTGCAAATGATGCGCTTAGGATTTGTGCATTCCACTATCTGTAAATTTTACCTTAAAAAGTTAAGAACCAGAAACAAATACTGATAATATAGTTGAAATATTTAGAAGTAAAGCATATTGATATTTTCAACTTACTTTGAAGTGCATCTAAAAATAAGATGAATTGATGGATAGGTAGATTTATTATGTATGTGGGTTAGCTAGAACCCAGGAAATTCCTTTGGGCCACAACCCTATCAATTTCCACCCTATATACTTCCTCACTCCAAAGGCAATCATGGTTCTGATTTTTTTTTTTTTTGATTTTTTAATTTTACCATATATTATTTTTTCTATTTTAGAACTTTGTATAAATGGAATCATACAGTAAGTGCCCTTTGGTAAATTTTACCTAAAAAATTAAGAACCAGAAAAAAAAATAAGACAGTTGAAATATTTAAAAGTAAAGCATACTGATATTTGCAACTTACTTTGAAGGAGTCAAAAAATAGGATGGATTAATGGATGGAGAGATTTATTATATATGTGATAAAACAAATGTAACAAAATGTTAGCAATCGTGGGACCTAGGTTGTGGGTATGTGGATATTCATTATTCAGTTATTTCAACTTTTCTGTAGAGTTGAAAATTTTCAAAATAAAATATGAGGAAAATATCTTTGGGCACACTTCAGGGGCAGCCCGATGGTGGACTCCTGGCTGAAGCCTCGCCCCATAAGCAGAGGTTGAATGACCTGCACTTTAACTGGAACGAATGGTTATGAAACATTTAAGAGGCGGGCGGTTGTGTGCTTCAGTTTCCAGTAAGCACTGTCAATAGTGGAGGAACTGAAGGCTGTTCACGTAACGCGCATGATTCCCCACAAGCAGCCCCACTGCCACTCTGGTCTCATTTGTGTAGCACTTGGTGTTCTAATTTGTGTATCATTTTGCAGTTCATGACCCAGTATTGTCTTATGATTTGGATATGAAGAAGATGAAGTACCATAATAGTTTTTAATAACTTATGATATGACCTTTAATTCTTTAAAAAAATTTAGGTCAGAAGTGACATACCTCACAAAATGGTAAGAAACAATAAGCATGGGCTTATTGGTTAATATTGTGTCTAACGTATAATGGTTCCAAACACCTCTTAAGATTCCAAACTATTCATAAGACACGATTTGATGATTCATACATGAAATAGTGTAATGTAAATACTTATTTAGAAAGATCAAAAACATTTTAAAACAGTGACTAAATACAGTGTTTTTTAAAATTCTAGAAAAGTTCAAAAGTATACTAATGGGAAAAAGTTACATCAAGAGTGCAAAAATAGTCTTAAATGGATAAACCAAGTTTTTAATGTGACAGCACCTAAAGTACAATTATTAATTTTTATTTAAATCTTAGATGGCAATGCCTTTAGAAAACTGGCTAAAATATCTTTGAAATGTTCAGAGGTTAGAAAAATATAAATAGGTATATTTAAAAAAACTTTCAAAAGAGGTTAAAACAATCCTGTTACATATAAAATAAGAATAGGTAATAGTATGGGGTAAACATAAATTTTAGGTAAATGTACCAATCACCCAAATCTGCTTTAAGTGAATGGGTTTTAAGCAAATTAGCCTTAGGCAAATTGGTTTACTCCTAGTTTGGTCACAGTAGGAATTCAATAAAGGTTTGTGGGAAAAGGCAACTACTGAATGGGAGAATTGGGAGTATTTGCAAATCATAAGTCTGATAATTAATATCCAAAATATGTAAAGAACTCAAACAACTCAATAGCAGCAAAACCAAACAACTTGATGAAAAAATGGGCAGAGAATCTGATGAAACATTTTTCCAAAGAAGACATTCAGATGACCAACAGGTACACAAAAAGGTACTCAACATCACAAATCATCAGGGAAATGCAAATCAAAACGACAATGAGATATCACCTCACACCTGTCAGAGTGGTTAACATGAAAGAGACATGAAATAACAAGTGTTGGTGAGGATGTAGAGAAAAGGGAACCCTTGTTCACTGTTGGAAATGTAAATTGGTGCAGCCACTGTGGAAAATGGTACAAAGTTTCCTCAAAAAATTAAAAATAGAGCTACCGTATGATCCATCAATTCCACTTTTGGGTATTTATCTGAAGAAAATGAAAAGCACTAATATAAAAATATATATGCACCTCCACATTCATAACAATGTTATTAACAATTGCCAAGATATGGAAGCAACCTAAGTGTCCATCAATGGATGAATGGATACAAAGGATGTGGTATATATATATATATATATATATATATATATATATATATATATATATATATATACACAATGGAATCCTATTCAGCCATTAAAATGAATGAAATTTTTCCATTTATAATAACATGGATGGATTTTGAGGTCATTATGTTAAGTGAATGTCAGACGGAGAAAGATAAATACTGTACGGTCTCACTTGTATATAGAATTTTTAAAAAACAACAACAATGAACAAGCTCATAGATACAGAGAACAGACTGGTGGTTTTCATAGGTGAATCATTATGTTGTTCACTTGAAAATAATATAATGCTATATGTCGATTATACCTCAACCTTTTTAAAGTAAATAAAAAATTTTTTTAAATATCTGTAGCAAATTGCAGAGAAGGAGTTAAGCTAATTTTTTTCTGTTACTTTTTTTTTAAGAAAATTTAACACGATTCAAATCCCTTTATATCACAATTTGATAGTTAAGTATGTGAAATCATGGGGTTTCAGTCCATAATGTTCATTAAAACAGATTTTACTGAAATGCGAATTGGAACAGTGAAAAATCACTATTGCTGTATAATAGAGTTCAGCAATTAGTTTAAACAATAGTTTCACAGAAAGTATTTTGCTCCTGGACACAATTCAAGAAACATATTTCAGTGACTTGCCAGGCACTATCAGACATAAAGATCATTAAGAAATGGTTTTAAGCTTCAGTGAAGTTGTGATTGAGCCGGGGGCAGAGGGGCATGGAAGTAGATGGCACACTTAGGTACCAACTGGGATAAAGCCAACCCCAGCATGTGTGATGGTGGAGATACAACAGAACAGGGGGAGCCCAGAGAACAGAGGAAGGTCATATAATGAGAAAAAATTAATAAAAGAAATAACATGTACATTTGACTTTGGAAATGGGACGAAATTTCACAGGTGGAAAAGAGCAGCGCCAAACAAGCAAACAAACAGAAAACCAAAACCTGGCATTATAAGTGAAGAAAAATTCTGAATAGAAAGAAGTGCTTTGAGGTGAGATGACAAATCTCTTAAAGTAGCAGATGAGACCATGGGATGTTATGAGAAAATGTTGAAAAGGTGGCTTCTGGTATATTTTGAAAAGTGAGAATTGAAAAGAAAAAGTTTTAACAAACCACCATTTTCAAAATAAGTTGTGTTGTTCCCCCACCCTCGTGCATTCACACATCCAGGTCCACGTCCTGTGAATGGGTGAGCTTACCCTACACACCAGCAGGTCACAAGAGAAAAGCAGCCTCCCGCTGGGCTCTGTGAATGGAACCCCCCAGAGAACTTCCATTGCTGACAGTGACCAGCAATGTTAGATGCTTTCCCCCAAACATGGGGAGAATTGTATGTGTTGCTTTTACATATTTGTAGAATTCTTAGTAGTTTTAAAAGTCTGCAGTCAGTAGTCATATGTTATAACCTGGAACAACTTTTATTGGAAAGTCCTGGTGTCTTATGATTTAAAACTCACCGATGTTTGGCTGATTCAGTGGCATGCAGTTCTTAGAAGCCATAGTCCAAGTAGAATTGTGGTCAAGCACTCCATGGAGGGAAATGATTTTTTTACATTTAAAAATCATTCTTCAGCTTAAACTCTTCTCTGGCAACTCTTCATGTAAAGACTTCATCTCCACCTAACTCACAGGCTCTTTCCTCTCTGGCCAGCAATACCAGCTGACCATCCTGGGCATTAGTGGGCAGCAGACATGGCAACAACTGCCCTCACATCCAATGGACTCTCTTCTCCAGAATTCTTCCATATCATCCATTTATTTAAAAACTACGTCTCATTATTATAGGAATTATTTCAATTACAACTGTTACATTAATTCTTGAAAAATTCACTATAAAAATTCATGGCATATCATGTGGTAATATGCACTAATTATTATGTTCCTTGTTGCCTATAAATGTTGCTCACAATCCATATCTATGGAAATTATTGTTGATTAAATTGCTATTAACTTCACAAAGACATACTAACTATGGCCAATTAGTGGTAATGTCTTGAATCCCGTACCAAAGAATCTGGGCATGTTTATGAAGTAAGAAAACTTGAGATAGGAAAGGTTCTGAGCAGATCAAAGCATGAAATTTAATCCACATCTGGTTTCACTATAAAGGAAAAAAAAAAGCAGAAAAATTAGAGGCTTGTAGATTAAATAATCTTTAAAATAATTCAGGCAAGAGATAATAAAAACCTGAACTAATAGAGGAAGAGAATTTTATTTTCTACTAGTACAATATATACCAGGTATGATGAGGAATGCTTAAAATGTTACCTTAGAATAGTAAAAACTTCCTGGGTTATGAAAGGTAAATGATAAAATCTGATAACCTTGCACCGTAAGCTATACTGAGGGGAAAAAATCTCAAAGGCATTGTTCAGACATCAAGAAAAAATGAAAATCCCCAGCACCAAAAAACATTGAGGAAAGAGAAAAAGAAAGGGTCTGAGAAAATATTTGAAGAGATTATAGTTGAAAACATCCCTAATATGGGAAAGGAAATAATCAAGTCCAGGAAGCATGGAGAATCCCATACAGGATAAATCCAAGGAGAAACACACCAAGACACATATTAATCAAATTATCAAAAATTAAATACAAAGAAAAAACGTTAAAAGCAGCAAGGGAAAAGCAACAAATAACATACAAGGGAATCCCCATAAGGTTAACAGCTGATCTTTCAGCAGAAACTCTGCAAGCCAGAAGGGAGTGGCAGGACATATTTAAAGTGATGAAAGGGAAAAACCTACAACCAAGACCACTCTACCCAGCAAGGATCTCATTCAGATTCAATGGAGAAATTAAAACCTTTACAAACAGGCAAAAGTTAAGAGAATTCAGCACCACAAAACCAGTTTTACAACAAATGCTAAAGGAACTTCTCTAGGCAGGAAACACAAGAGAAGGAAAAGACCTACAATAACAAACCAAAAACAATTAAGAAAATGGTAATAGGAACATACAAATTGATAATTATCTTAAATGTAAATGGATTAAATGCTCCAAGCAAAAGACATAAACTGGCTGAATGGATACAAAAACAAGACCCGTATATATGCTGCCTACAAGAGACCCACTTCAGACCTAGGAACACATACAGACTGAAGGTGAGAGGATGGAAAAAGATATTCCATGCAAATGGAAATCAAAAGAAAGCTGGGGTAGCAATACTCATATCAGATAAAATAGACTTCAAAATAAAGAATGTTACAAGAGACAAGGAAGGACACTACATAATGATCAAGGGAACAATCCAAGAAGAAGCTATAACAATTGTAAATATGTATGCACCCAACATAGGAGCATCTCAATACATAAGGAAAATGCTAACAGCTATAAAAGAGGAAATCAACAGTAACACAATCATAGTGGGAGACTTTAACACCTCACTTACAGAGGAGGTGGACAGATCATCCAGACAGAAAATTAATAAGGAAACACAACCTTTAAATGACACAATAGACCAGAGAGATTTAATTGATATTTATAGCACCTTCCATCCAAAAACAGCAGATTACACTTTCTTCTCAAGTGCACATGGAACATACTCCAGGATAGATCACATCTTGGGTCACAAATCAAGCCTCAGTAAATTTAAGAAAATTGAAATCATATCAAGCATCTTTTCCGACCACAACGCTATGAGACATCACAGGGAAAAAAACTTAAAAAACACAAACACATGGAGGCTAAACAATATGTTACTAAATAACCAAGAAATCACTGAAGAAATCAAAGAGGAAATCAAAAATTACCTAGAGACAAATGACAACAAAAACACAATGATCCAAAACCTATGGGATGTAGCAAAAGCAGTTCTAAGAGGGAAGTTTATAGCAATAAAATCCTACCTCAAGAAACAAGAAAAATCGCAAACGAAAAATCTAATCTTACACCTAAAGCAACTAGAGAAAGAACACAAACAAAACCCAAAGTTAGTAGAAAGAAAGAAATCATAAAGATCAGAACAGAAATAAATGCAATAGAAACAAAGAAAACCATAGCAAAGATCAATAAAACTAAAAGCTGGTTCCTTGAGAAGATAAACAGAATTGATAAACCTTTAGCCAGACTCATCAAGAAAAAGAGGGAGAGGACTCAAATTAATAAAATTAGAAAGGAGAAAGGAGAAGTTACAATGGACCCCACAGGAATACAAATCATCCTAAGAGATTACTACAAGCAACTCTATGCCAATAAAATGGACAACCTGGAAGAAATGGACAAATTCTTAGAAAGGTATAACCTTCCAAGAGTGAACCAGGAAGAAATAGAAAATATGAACAGACAAATCACAAGTAATGAAATTGACAATGTGATTAAAAATTTTCCAACAAACAAAAGTCCAGGACCAGATGACTGCACAGGTTAATTCTATCAAAAATCTAGAGAAGAGCTAACACCCATTCTTCTCAAACTCTTCCAAAAAATTGGAGAGGAAGGAGAACTACCAAACTCATTCTACGAGACCACCATCACCCTGATACCAAATCCAGACAGAGATAGTACAAAAAAAGAAAATTACAGATCAATATCACTGATGAATATAGATGCAAAAATCCTCAACAAAATACTAGCAAACAGAATCCAACAACACATTAAAAGGATCATACACTATGAACAAGTGGGATTTATTTCAAGGATGAAATGATTCTTCAATATATGCAAATCAATCAATGTGATACACCATACTAACAAACTGAAGAATAAAAACCATATGATCATCTCAATAGATTCAGAAAAAGCTTTTGACATAATTCAACACCCATTTATGATAAAAACTCTCCAGAAAATGGGCATAGAGGGAACCTACCTCAACATAATAAAGGCCATATATGACAATCCCACAGCTAACATCATACTCAATGGTGAAAAGCTGAAAGAATTTCCTCTAAGATCAGGAACAAGACAAGGATGTCCACTCTCACCACTATTATTCAACATAGTTTTGGAAGTCCTAGTCATAGCAATCAGAGATGAAAAAGAAATAAAAGGAATCCAAATTGGAAAAAAAGAACTAGAATGGTCACTGTTTGCAGATGACATGATACTATACATAGAGAATCCTAAAGATGGCACCAGAAAACTACAAGAGCTAATCAATGAATTGGGTGAAGTTGCAGAATACAATATTAATGCACAGAAATCTCTTGCATTCCTATACACTAGCAATGAAAGATCAGAAAGAGAAATTAAGGAAACACTCCCATTCACCACTGCAAGAAAAAGAATAAAATACCTAAGGGTAAACCTACCTAAGGAGGTAAAAGACCTGTACTCAGAAAACTATAAGACACTGATGAAAGAAATCAAAAATGACACAAACAGATGGAGAAATATACTATGTTCTTGGATTGGAAAAATCAATATTGTGAAAACGACTATACTACCCAAAGCAATCTACAGGTTCAATGAAATCTCTATCAAATTACCAATGGCATTTTTCACAGAACTAGAACAAAAAAAATCACAATTTGTATGGAGACACAAAAATCCCAAATAGCCAAAGCAATCTTGAGGGAAAAAAACAGAGCTGGAGGAATCAGACTCCCTGACTTCAGACTATACTACAGAGCTACAGTCATCAAGACAATATGGTACGGGCACAAAAACAGAAATATAGATCAATGGAACAGGATACAAAGCCCAGAGATAAACTCACACACCTATGGTCAACTAATCTGTGACAAAGGAGGCAAGGATATACAATGGAGAAAAGACAGTCTCTTCAATAAGTGGTGCTGGGAAAACTGGACAGCTACATGTAAAAGAATGAAATTAGAACACTCCCTAACACCATACACAAAAATAAACTCAAAATGGATTAAAGACCTAAATGTAAGACCAGACACTATAAACCTCTTAGAGGAAAATATAGGAAGAACATCTTTGACATAAATCACAGTAAGATCTTTTTTGACCCATCTCCTAGAGCAATGGAAATAAAAACAAAAATTAAAAAATGGGACCTAATGAAACTTAAAAGCTTTTGCACAGCAAAGGAAACTATAAACAAGATGAAAGGACAACCCTCAGAATGGGAGAAAATATTTGCAAATGAATCAACGGACAAAGGATTAATCTCTAAAATATATAAAGAGCTCATGCCACTCAATATTTTTTTTATAAATTTATTTACTTTATTTATTTATTTTTGGCTGCATTGGGTCTTCATTGCTGCATGCGGGCTTTCTCTAGTTGCGACAAGCGGGGGCTACTCTTCATTGAGGTGAGTGGGCTTCTCATTGTGGTGGCTTCTCTTGTTGCAGAGCACGGGCTGTAGGGCACTCAGGCTTCAGTAGTTGTGGCATTCGGACTCAATAGTTGTGGGTAGTGGGCTCTAGAATACAGGCTCAGTAGTTGTGGCGAACGGGCTTAGTTGCTCCATGACATGTGGGATCTTCCCAGACCAGGGATCGAACCAATGTCCCCTACATTGGCAGGCAGATTCTTAACCACTGCACCACCAGGGAAGCCCATACAGCTCAATATTAAAAAAACAAACAACCCAATCAAAAAATGGGAAGAAGACGTAAATAGACATTTTTCCAAAGAAGACATACAGATTGCCAAGAAACACATGAAAAGCTGCTCAACATCACTAATTATTAGAGAAATGCAAATCAAAACTACAATGAGGTATCACCTCACACCGGTTAGAATGGGCATCATCAGAAAATCTACAAACAACAAATGCTGGAGAGGGTGTGGAGAAAAGGGAACCCTCTTGCACTGTTGGTGGGAATGTAAATTGATACAGCCACTATGGAGAACAGTATGGAGTTTCCTTAAAAAACTAAAAATAGAATTACCATATGCTCCAGGAATCCCACTACTGAGCATATACCCAGAGAAAACCATAATTCAAAAAGACACATGAACCCCAATGTTCATTGCAGCACTACTTACAATAGCCAGGTCATGGAAGCAACCTAAATGCCCATTGACAGACGAATGGATAAAGAAGATGTGGTACATACATACAATGGAATATTACTCAGCCATGAAAAGGAATGAAATTGGGTCATTTGTTGAGACATGGATGGATCTAGAGACTGTCATACAGAGTGAAGTTAGAAAGAGAAAAACAAATATCGTATATTAATGCATGTATGTGGAACCTAGAAAAATGGTACAGATGAGCCGGTTGGCAGGGCAGAAGTTGAGACACAAATGTAGAGAACAAACGTATGGACACCAAGGGGGGAAAACTGCAGGGAGGTGGGGATGGTGGTGTGCTGAATTGGGCGATTTGGATTGACATGCATACACTGATGTGTATAAAATTGATGACTAATAAGAACCTGCTGTATAAAAAAAACAAAAAACAAACAAAAAACTAAAATAAAAAATAAAATAAAATTCAAAAAAAAAAAACTGGAACAGAACAAAAGTGTTTATTATCAATATTCCTACTTATGTGTCCACTGCAGTAAGGCAAGAAAAAGAATACAAGATATGAATACCAAATGGAAAGACTGGAAGGAAGAAACAATTTAATTTATTAATGATTAAGTTAATAATCAATTACTTATTAATTACAAAAGGGAAAATAATAACTAGTGAGAAGTCAGAGAAAACTTTACACAAGCAATCAATGTTAACATCAGAGATAAAGGGCAAAATATTATCATGTGTATCTTTTAGAATGACACAACATAATATGCAGTATTAGTTCCATAATGTAAATCTAATCACAAAATTAGAAAAACCCAAATTTAATAGTCTATAAAATACCTGTCCTGGGGAATTCCCTGGTAGTCCAGTGGTTAGGACTCTGCTCCTTCACTGCCGAGGACACAGTCCCTGGTTGGAGAACTAAGATCTGGGGCGCAGCCGAAAAAAAAGAAAAATACCTGTCCTGTATTCTTCAAAAACATCAATGGCATGAACACCAAATTGTTCCTAGTTAAAATTATACTAATTAGATGTGACTAGATGCAATGCATGATTCTGCACTAGATTCTACACTGGAAAATCATTGTTATAAAAGACAAATTATTAATCAGAGAGACAAAACTGTAATATGGACTATAGTTTAAATAACAGTATTGCATAAATATTGTTTCCTGAATTGTATAACTTAACTGCAAATACTTTAAAGGATATTATTGTTCTTAGGAAAAGCACGTTGCATTTTTATGGAATGAAGGTACTTAATTATGCAATTTACTCTCAACTGGCTCAGGGAAGTTTTCAGCTACACTGTAAATCTAGTTATATATAAAAATGATTTTTAAAGGTGACAAAATATTTTAAAGTGTCAAATATGGATTGTGTTGGCATTCTTTTCACTATTCTTGTAACTTTTCTGGGATTTCAAAATTTTCTATAAGTCTGAAATTATTTGAAAATAAAATGTTAAAAAATAAAGATATAATGTATGATATCTACAAAAAAGACCAAGAAATAAATCTAACAGAGATACACAAACTTTGAAGAGATAAATTATAAACCTTTTTTAAAGACATTAAATAGGACTTAGAAAATGGAGAGATATAGCATGTCTATGAATAGAAAGGTTTAATATTCTGATGATAAACAGTACAGGGAGAGAGAACCCAAACAGAACACGATAGCCTTGCTGAGTTGAGGAGACAGACATCGGCATTCAGCAAGCCTGAGACAGCTAGATTTGCACACTATAGTAGAAAAGATGGAGAAATGAAGAGACAGAGCTCCAGAAGTCTATATATAGTCTCCTTAAGTCTTTGGCTGAAGAGAAAGCTGAACATTCAGAGAGTATGGTTCCATGAGACTAAACAGAAAACTACCGCAGAAAGAACAACTACTATAAACTAAAACAGGACAACCACTGGAGCTTGCACAGGGCAGACCAGCCAGAGTGTAGAAAGCTCATTAGACACCAAAGACATTCAGTAGAGAGCCCAGGAAAGTCAACCTGAAAAGCAGAACTAACACGGGGTTGCTCTAAACCTGCCCTAACAAAGGATCCAGCTGCTCCAGAAGAAACATAACTGCCTGTCAAAAAAATTCTGTACTCCTTTAAAAAGACAACAAGATCCAGACATTTACAGCATCTGAAATCCAGTTCATGACACAGCATTTAATTTAAAGACACTGAACATGTGAAGAAGCAGGAAATTGTGACCCATAACCAGCAAAAAAAATCAGTGAATAAACACAGACCCATGAGGGACAGAGATGATGGAAGTGACAGATAAGGACTTGAAAACAACTGTTGTGTCAAGGTTTTAAAGGAAAATACGAACATAATAGCACAATAGAATGAGAATTAATATCGTGGAATCCAAGCAGGTCAATGCCTACATGTGAATGTATCTGTCAGTGTGCACATGTCAACATTAGAAATGAGAGACATTTATTCTCTAAATCTGAAGGAAAGGAGGATAGGATGGATGATAATTGGGGGGAAATGTGATTGTATCCAAGAAACAGTAAGAAAAATTCACATCTGATGTTCTTGTTCTGAGTATAAGCTTCATAAAAATATAAAATATAAAAATATAAATATTTTATATAAAATATAAAAATATAAATATATAAATATTTTATATAAAATATAAATATATAAGTAAAATTTTTAAAACTCTGCTGGAATTAAGAGGAATAAAGTAGATGGGCTTGGAAACAAATGATAGCACAAAACAAACAAATATAGGATGATAATAAAGATACACACTACGTTAGACCTTGTTAATTTCCAGCAGAAAAAGCTAACATATCACATGACTTTCATCATCAGGGTTTTAAAATCAGCCAATATGGTGCCAGGTTCATCAATAAACAGAATCAAGGGTGTCAGTTAAGGCAAGCTATGCAGGAAAAACTCAGGACACAAATGGTATAATGGAATACTAGAAAAAAATCAAGTTCTTAGAGATTATAGAAATGGCAGAGTTGATTCAAGAAAATTAGGGGAAAGGCAACAGGACAGATGACTGTGTCAAAAGGAGCAGACCCGCCTCAGATAGGTGATCTAGCATATAGGTTACTGATTAGAACTGACATAAGGTTGGATTAAAGTAAGAAAATAACGGAGCTGATCAAAAACATGGCAAAGTGTCAGGGTAGAGACAAGTAGAGGAACTCATGTGCTAAAGTCCTTGGGGGATTCTGAGGACCTTTCTTTCTGTTGGTG
This sequence comes from Balaenoptera musculus, assembly GCF_009873245.2. NCBI lineage: Eukaryota > Metazoa > Chordata > Mammalia > Artiodactyla > Balaenopteridae > Balaenoptera > Balaenoptera musculus. The sequence goes on along the minus strand of NC_045793.1, from coordinate 101,457,317 downwards.
AGTGTGTCATAAACAGGTCACAGGTTGCTCCTTGGGAAGGAGGGCGGGGAGAAGGCCCTCACTGAGGCATGAGATACTCAACCACTCATATCTGCCTGAGAAAGGCATCTGGGTGTTAGGGTAACAAGAAGGGGACACTAGCCACTTCTCAGGTCCCCAGCCTGTCCTACTTGCACGCCAAATCTATTAGGAAACCTTCATCTTTTAGCTTAAGGTTTACTTTCCTGTTAAAATTTAAAAAGCTCTTGAAAGGGGTGTTCATTCAACCTGATCCTTCATCTTTTATGGAGCTGATAACTTTCTCAAATCTTTTTACTGGAAGCAGTTTTAATAAAAAGAGAAGGGGAAATGCTAGTTAATAGAGAAGTTCCAATGAGAAGAAAAGAGTGCAGCAAAGAGGAGCCTGGGAGCATGTCATTTATGATTTCAGCTGAGATTGCTCCTGCTGCCACACCTTGTACATACCTGGGCGTGCAACTCTAAGATAGGTGTGGCACCAGTGTCCCAGGATGTGTCCAGGCAAAGACTTTTCCTGAACCACTGTCAAATTTACTACACAAAAAACTTGGGTTTAAGCCAAATCCCCTAAAAGAAAAGACGTCATTCACTCAATAAACTCAGTTTCCCCCCTTTCTCAGCAATTGCCCACAGAAGACTGAATGGAAAAAAAAAATGACTATATATAATCTCTGGGTGTGTCTGGGAGGGAGGCTGGGGGAAAGGTGGGAAAGAGAAGAGGAAGGATGCCTGCTATTTGGTTGACTGTATCCAGGGAGCTAATCCCTTTCTTTGAACAAGTCAAAATGATTTGACAGCTATGATTAAAAAATAGGCTCTGTCTTAGAACTGAAAACCAGATAAAAGTACATTTCCAACTTTCCTGCTTGAACATAAAATATCACTATCTGTCCTTTATTTTCATCTGTGTGTGAGTTTTCATAAATGAAGTAACAAAATTTTTAAAACTCTCCCTCTTGTCCAGAGTCACACAACAATGGGAGACAGTAACTATGTCACAGAAGAATCTTGACCTTCATCAGTTTCTCAGCGTTCTGAAGCTCACCCTGTGCTTGTAGGGGCAGGGAATGGCCTCCTCATTGTAGCCTAAACCTGCATCTTTGTCCTAGAGAGATTAGAAGAGGGGCGCGTGAAAGTGAGATTAGGTGTTGGGAGTGTTTGGCATGCAATTTCCAGCTCACTGGTTTTGACAAAGCTTTTCAATCATCCCCATGAGTTGTGTTCCACTTGCCATTTATTATGTTATTGTAATGCTTCGAACACCAAGACTTCCTGAGCACAGTCTCTAAAATTATGTGACTTCATACAAATAGTAGTTTAACTATGCAGTAATCTGTGGCATTCAAGATTTATACTTAAATGTATATTTTTATATAAAAAATGAATTTAGTGAGTGATGTCAGTGAAAATGGCAGAGTAAAAAAATCCCAAAATCCTCCTCTCCATAAAAGCAATGAGAACACTGACAAAAATTGCCAGAATTAACGTTTTCAGAACTCTGGAAATTAACCAAAATTCTTTCAGCAATCTTGGAAACATTTATTCTTCAAATAACTGCTGAATTTCATAAGAACAGCAGGATATATGGCATTTAAACGTGGCCTGTCCCCATCTCCTTCCCCAACTCTGTAGTGGCCTGGAAAATAACAACCTGCAGTCACCATGGAAACCAGTAGTCTGGCAGCCAATAGAAGGAGAAGAACATGGTTAGAGCTCCTTCAGAGTCCCATTTCCAGATTATTGTCATTATTTGACCTTCCTAATGGTTTCTTGGAAGATCCTACTCATGCCCTCTTTATTTCACCTGACTTGGAGATTGCCCATTGCAAAAAGCCTTTTCTCCACGGATGTTTGTCAAAAACAGTCAGAGAGAGAGAGAAAGAAAGAGATTGAGAGCAAGAAAAGACTCAAATTACTAGAAAAAGAAATGAAAGAAGGGACATTACTATCTAACCAACAGGGGAACAAAAGAATTATTACAAACTACTATACAAATTTATATGCTAAAAATGAGATAATGTAGATGAAATGGACAGATTCATAGAAAAACACAAACTACCAAAACTGACTCTAAAAAAAATAGACAATCTAAACAGACTTATGGCAAAAGAAAGGAAATTGAGTTATTTGTAGTGAGGTGGATGGACCTAGCGTCTGTCATACAGAGGGAAGTAAGTCAGAAAGAGAAAAACAAATATCGTATGCTGACACATATATATGGCATCTAAAAAAAAAAAAAAAAAGGTCTTGAAGAACCTAGGGGCAAGACAGGAGTAGAGACGCAGACATAGAGAATGGACTTGAGGACATGGGGAGGGGTAAGGGTAAGCTGGGACGAAGTGAGAGAGTGGCCAGGACATATATACACTACCAATTGTAAAGTAGATAGCTAGTGGGAAGCAGCTGCATAGCTCAGTGCTTTGTGACCAACTAGATGGGTGGGATAGAGAGGGTGAGAGGGAGACGCAAGAGGGAGGGGATATGGGGATATATGTAGAGGTATAGCTGATTCACTTTGTTATAAAGCAGAAACTAACACACCATTGTAAAGCAATTATACCCCAATAAAGATGTTAAAAAAAAAAAAAAAAGAAGCTATTGAGGGAGTACTCTGCTAAAACAAGGGTAGATCAAGAAAAAGGAGGACTTGGGATACAGGAAATACAAAAGCCAACACAGGAAGGAGTAGCAAGCTGTGTGCAGATGCCCAGGGCAAGTGGTCCAGGAGGGAGTGTGAAAAGTTCTCCAAGGAGATGAATCAATACCTCATGTGAAGGAAATTCAGGCCACTGGAGAAGAGTTTGGAGTTGAAACAATAATAATACAAAACTAAAAAAGCAAGGCAATTATTAACACCAGGGAAAACAAAGAGTGGTGCAGGGAAGGAGAAGTAATCATCATTAATCATCTTTAGTTCAAGGCTCAGCTATAAACAGGATTTATATAATCACAGTCAGAGAAAAGGGATCTAACCAAAATTATGATATATCTATATTGGGAGTAGCAGTGGGGACAGAAAGGCTGAATGTGTTGTGAGGAGGTGTGTGGGAAGACAGACAAGAGTTAAATCTTCATCTTCCCTAGCAGGAAGTCATTAGATAATTCCTCAAGCTTGTAAGTCAGAGAGCAGCAAGACACTGTGTTATATAAAAATTTGGATGTAAATACCAAAAGAATGTGCCAAAAGAGTTTAAAGTGAGAGCTACTGGGGAGCGGAGAATGAAAAATAAGGGGATGGAAGACTGCTGGAGGGTTTTTTTGGTAACAAATCTTTGATTATGTACATGCATCAATAATTTATTTGTATATGTAACTACTGAAAATAAAATACATATGCATAATTTTAAAAATAAATAAATAAATAAATAGACTTATGGCAAGTAAACAGATTGAATGAATAATTTTTAAAAACTACCCACAAAGAAAAGCCCAGGTACAGATCACTTCACTGCTGAATTCTACCAAACATTTAAAGAAGAATTAATACCAATTCTTCAAAAACTTTTCCAAAAAAATAGAAGAGGAGTGAATACTTCTCAACTCATCTTATAAGGTCAGTATTACCCTCATACCAAAACCAGGCAAAGACATCACAAGGAAAGAAAACTCCAGGCCAATATCTCTTATGAATATGTGCACAAAATTCTTCAACAAAATAGTAGCAAACCGTATCCAGCAACATATAAAAGGAATTATACACCATAACAAAGTGTGATTTATCTCAAGTATACAAGGCTGGTCTGGAAATCAATTAATATAAAGCACCATATCAATAAATTTTTTCAATGACAAGATCATCTAAATAGATGCAAAAAAAATTGACAAAATCCAACATCCTTTCATAATAAATACACTCAGCAAACTAGGGACACAAAGGAGTATCCTCATCCTGATAAAAGGCGTTTACAAACACCCACAGCTAACATCACACTTCATGGTTCAGGACTGGATGCTTTTTTCTTAATATTAGGAACAAGACAAAGATGCCATTCTTGCCACTTCTACTCAACATTGTCCTAGAGGGATTCTAGTCAATACAATTAGGAAAGAAAAAGAAATAAAAGGCATCCAGACTGAAAAGGAAGAAGTAAAACTATCTCTCTATCTCACAGATGACATATTCTTGTATATAGAAAATCCTATGGAATCCACTAAAAAACAATTAGAACTAATAAATGAGTTCAGCAAAGTTGCAGGATATAAAAATCAATTTTATTTCTATATACTTGCAATAAACAATCAAAAATTAAAGAAGCAATTTCACTTCCAATAGCATCAGAATGAATAAAATACTTAGGAATAAATTTAACAAAAGTGCCTGAAAACTTATACACTGAAAACTACAAAACAGTATTGAAAGAAATTAAAGAATATCTAAATAAATGGGAAAACATCACATGTTCATAGATCAGAAGACTTAACACTGTTAAGAGAAACACTCTTCAAATTAATCTACAGATGCAACAGGCAATCCCTGTCGGAATCTGTTGACTTTTTGTAGAAATTGACAAGTTGATTCTAAAATTCATATGGAATTGCAAGTGATACAGAGCAGCCAAAACAATCCTGAAAAAGAATAAAGTACAGAGACTCACATAATTTCAAAACTTACTACAAAGCAATGGTAATCATGACGGTGTGATGCCAGCACGAGGATACACGTGTAGATCAGTGTGCTAGAACTGAGAAGACGCAAATGAATCTGTGTCCTTGGCCAACTGATTTGTCATTGAAAACCATTCAATGGGCAAAGAATAGTCCTTTCAACAAACGGATATCCACATGCAAAAAATACGGTTGGATTCATCTCACACCATATACAAATTTTATTTTAAATTAGACTAACAGCTTTATGGAAAGACAAAGAGAGCAGAACCCCTCTGCTCTACCCACAGTCCTAGGGCCTTGGCCTCAGGCTCTGAGCATTCAGGCATCCTGCAGCCCAAGAGGACTGTATACAAATTTTAATGCAAAATTTATTAAAGACCTAAGTGTAAAAGCTAAAACTATAAAACTCTTAGAAGAAAACATAGGGGTAAATCTTCATTACCTCATATTTGACAATAGTCCCTTAGATGCAACACTAAAAATAACAAAAGAAAAATAGATAAATTGAACTATTAAAATTTAAAAATCTTGTGCATCAAAAATACAATCAAGAAAGTGGAAAGCAACCCACAGAATAAGAGAAAATATTTGCAAATCGTGTATCAGATAAGGATCTAGTATCCAGAACATAGAAAGAATTCCTATAATCCAACAACAAAAAGACAAAGAACTCAATTTAAAAAATGGGCAAAAGACTTAAATAGACATTTCTCCAAAAAAGATATACAAATGGCCAATAGGCACATGAAAAACTAATCATCCTCATTAGTCATTAAGGAACTGCAAACCAAAACCACAATAAAATACCACTTCACACCCACTAGGATGACTATAAGAAAAAAGGATAATGGAAAATAATAAACATTGGCAAGGATATGGAGAAATAGGACCCTCATACATTGCTGGTTGGAGTGCAAAATGGTGCAGTCACTTTGGAAAACAGTTTGGCAGTTACTCAAAAGGTTATAAGTTAACATATGACTTGGCAATTCCACTTCTAAGTATATACCCAGAAGAATTGAAGACATATGTCTACACAAAAACTTGTACACTAAGTTTTTACACACTTGTGCATTGCAACATTGTTCATAATAGCCTCAAACTGCAAACAACTCAAATATCCACCAGTGGTTAAAAGGGTAAACAAACTGATAGATCTGTATGAGAGATTATTATTCAGCCATGTAAAGGAATGAAGTTCTGATTCATGCAACGATGTGGATGAACTCTAAAAACGTTATGCTAAATGAAAGAAGCCAGACACAAAAGGACATGTATTATATGATTTCATTCATGTGAAATGTCCAGAATAGGCAAATCCATATAGACAGAAAGCAGAATAGTGGTTGCCATGGGCTAGGGGCAGGAGAGGAATGGGGAGTGACTGCTAACAGATAACGTGTTTCTTTAGGGGATGATGAAAATACTCTGGAATTAGATCGTGGTAATGGTTGCTCAACTTTGTGAAAATACTAGAAACCACTTATCGCAATTTAAAAATGAGCTTAGCTTTTAAAATGTGTCAAACTAATACTGCTAAAAAAAAATGCTACACTCTCTCTTGTTCTTTAAGTTATCGTCACTTTTTGCCAAAATTGATTCCTAGGCAAAATCTTTATCCCTGGACAGGCAACTTCCTTTCCCCAATCTTGGGGTCTCTGATTCTATTTTAGAGCTGAAAAACAAACTTATCAGCTGGATAAGTAAAGGCATCTAAGTAAAATGCTTTGGGTTTAAATATTTTAAGCTATTTCTCAAACCATGGCTAAAATTACTACTGGTCTATTTGGGTTCATATTTTAGAGCCAGAATTCTCTTTATACGATTTATTTTCTTTCTTTTGGGCGTGTGAATTCTAAAAGGTGACTCCATAAATCTAGGAACTTACATTTTTCTCATCCATTTGTTAGGTATACTTAACTATATAGATTTTGCCCCAGCATCAGTGGATGTGTCAGACCTCAGGCAGAAGAACGTTTCTTGAATTTGAATTGATTTTATTCTAAATGTGTTTTTAGTCTGACTTCTAAAATACCTACCCCTTCCTCTCAACTCCTATCTGACATTTGCATGAACAAGTGCCTTCTAAGCCATGGCCGAGTCTAGTTTTAGGGACAGTATTATGGTTTAAAATACAAGTATTTTGAAGAAGAAGAGAGATGCTATGTAATCAAAGAGAAAATAACAAATCAATGCAGTCATAATTACTTCACTCAAAAAGAGAATCACTACTAAACATAAGTTTCAGAAACTAAAACCCTCGAAATATGGCACTAAATTGCTTTATTTAACAACTTGATTCAGCTTAAGGAAAAAACTTCAGAGTAATCTTTTAAAAAAAATAATAATAATGGGGTGAGCTAATATGTCAGCATAGGAACAGAATATATGTTATTTATCTAATTCAGGAAACAGTGGTAACACAATAATAATAAGAGCATAGGCCAGCAGTATAAAAACCTGGCAGATTAGACTACAGAGGCAATTTGAAGTTATTTCATAAAACCTTTGCCCAAGTTACCATGGACTTTTATTGAGTATCCCTTTAATATGTGATGGTGTCTAATTCAATGATACATGACAAACAAAATCATGATAACAGTTCCTTAGTTCATTTGCAGCATAATATTTTTGCAAGCACCTAAATCGTCTAAGACAGAACAAAAATAAATACAGTATATGAAATATGAATTATATATACAATATGTTCTTTAAATTGTCACATTTTGCTGACTAGTAAAGTTTTAGTAACATTTTAAAATTAAAATTGCTTTAAAAGTAATTTATGTACGTGGTTAACATATTTTTAGACATTACAAGAAGGTATAAAATTGAAAGGCAAGGCCTTTTTAACCCCAATTCCATTTCCTAGGAATATTGCCATTAAGATTTTGCTTCAGTTTCTTCTGGTGAGTGACACTGTGAGTTTTAATAATAATTTTATATCAGTGTTTCTTGATTTATCAACTTTTAATAACTTTTAATATTGAGATAATGTATACTTACAGAGAAATTGCAAAAAAAAAAAAAGCAGACTTCCCATATACCTTTCACTCAGCTTTCACTTATGTTATCATCTTAAATAACCAGAGAACAATTATCAAAACTAAGAAATGACATCTGTGCAATATCATAAACTAAACTAGAAAATTTGCTCAGATTTCACTGGATTTTTTACTAATATAATTTTCTGCACCAAGATCTCATGCAGGATTTATTAACTTTTAACAGAATCAATTGACCCTTCTCAAAGAAACGTGAGATTAGTGCACTTTCCATTTTCTTTCCCCCTTGGCATCCCTATAATTTTTCCTTACATATTTTTGTCCTTTTAATGGTGTGATTATAGCTCCCATGTTTTGATTGCCAACTTTTTAAAAGCATCTAATGATTTCCCACTGAAAAGATTAGGAAATTAGCCTACTTACACTTCCTTTCACTTCTTTTTCCCTACTTCTTAACTTTTGTTGAATTATTATTTTTATATCATTAAAATTATCGTTCTATATATTACAGTAGCCTGGTCTGAATTTTTGGTGTCACCAAAAATGATCCATTTAACACCTTGGCTTCTCCGTTCCTTGATTTTACCTCCCCAGCGAGCTTCTCCTCCACCTTACATCAATCAGCCTCTTATTCTCTCAAGCACACCCAGAACTTGTCACCCCCCATTTTCACAGCTTCAGCACAATCTCAAGCATTACTCTCTCTTCCCACTGCCTCCCATATTTATAGTTTACTTCCTTCAAAAATTCTTTGACTTCTAAAATTTCCTCATACCCTTTTGTACTTTCTCCGTCACGCTGCTCACTGCTCCATCCTTCAACAACCCTTGATGTGCTTTCTGTCACTATACATTAGTTTGTTTTCTAGAATTATAAATATATGAACTGGGACTTCCCCGGTGGTCCAGTGGTAAAGAATCTGCCTTCCAGTGCAGGGGAGGCGGGTTCGATCCCTGGTTGGGGAACTAAGATCCTACAGGCCACAGGGCAACTAAGCCGGCGCACCTCAGCAAAGAGCCTGCGTGCAGCAACCAAGACCCGATGCAGCCAAGAATAAAAAATAAATAAATATTTTTAAAAATAAATATATGAACTGATTTGTTGCTAGCTTCTTTTACTAGCAGAATGATCTCAAAGTTATTTTGAAATTCATCCCTCTCTCATTTCTTTCAATTGCTGAGTAATATTCCATTGTATGGATATAATCATTCACCTGTTGATGGACATTTGGGTTGTTTTTTTATCTAGTTTGGGGCTATTACAAATAAACCTGCTTTTAACATTTGTTTAGAAATCTTCATATGGACACATGTTTTCTCTTGAGCCATTCCTAGACATAGAATGGCCAGATCATATGGCAGGTTTATATTTAACTTTCAAAGAACTAGCAAATCTTTACCAAAGTGGTTGCACCGCTTTGCATTTCCACCAGCACTGCATGAGAATTCCAGTGTCTTCATATCCTCAATGACACTTTGTATGGCAGTTTTTTAATTTCAGCTACTCAAGTAAATAGTGTGTATGTTGTCTGGTTGTGGCTGAAATTTGCATTTCACTAATGATTCATGATACAAATCGTCTCGTAATTATTTGCCATTCACATGCCTTTTTTGGTGAAGCATGTGTTCAGACTCTTTGCCTGTTTTTTAACTGGGTGGTTTTAACTGGGTTGTGTTCGAGAGTTCTTCAATATTCAATTATATATCTGATAAAGGATATTCAATATCCTTTATCATATATATAATTTTCAAACAATTTCTCCCATGATATACCTGTCTTTTTATTATCCTAACAGTGTCTTTTGAAGAGCAGAAATTTTTAATTTTGATGAAGGTCCAGTGATCATTTTCTTTTGTATACAGGCACTTAAAATATCCATCCAGACACTGGATTAACGTCATTGCTTTGGGCGTATCTACCCTCGTTCAAAGCTGTCCCTTCCACTTTGGGGAAAGGCCTCTGCCTGTTGTGAACATCCGGAGGTGACCACCAGCTCTGCTTTGCCCCTCATCCAGGCCCCACTCCATCGCTAGGAGCCCCTGCCGAGGCCGAGCCCCACTTCCTTCCCTACAATTAACAAGCCTTCCCCTACCTGCTACCAAAGCCTGAGGCTGCGGGTGCGGACCTGCCAGCAACGGGACTGCTCACCTATGTCCAGTGTGGTTTGCGAGAGTCTCAGATCGCCCCAGCTGGCGGCACTTTTTAGCTCTGGGTTTCTCTAGGGCTATCTTGGGATGAGCGGGGAAGGTTCTGGAGTCTTCAGCAGTGACTGATTTCTCTGCTATTCCTACACCATTTCTTTTCTGTTTTTCTAGGATAGCCCAAAATTTCTGATGTGCTCATCTTTCATGTTTTCCAGAATGGTTACATTTTCATTGAATTCAGAGTTTCATTTCATTCATGAGAATCTGAGAGGCAAGTAAGGCAGCCACATGTGCCATGGTTACCACTCCAACTTATGTGTCCAGTCTTTTACATGGACTCCTTCTACTGGACAAGATTCCTTCAGTTGAAAGTGACAGACATAAACCAGTTTTAGGGGGAAAAGGCAGAGGTGGGAGAAGAAGATGTATGTATTCAAGGCACAGCTGGATCTGAAGATTCGAACACTGCCTTCTGATCTCTGTCTTTCCCTTCTCCCTTCTGTTTGTCTTCATTCTCCTCATGGCATCAGGATGGCTTCTGGCAGCTCCAAGCCTATACCAGCATCAGAGGTCACGATCCCGATCCCAAAGAGAGACCCTCTCTCTGGCAGCATCCGTCTTCCACATCCCCTTAGGAAATTCTGGCTGCCCCGTGTTGGGTCATGTGACTCACCCTGAATCACCAAGGCCAAGGAGATGGATATTGTGCTCGTGTTCACAGCTATGGGCAGTATTTGGGGGTTGGGAAAGTTGAAGAAGGGTCAACCCTATCCAAATACACAGAATGGGTTCCCCTGTTGTAATTATGAATTCTGAATCTAGAAAAAGAGGAACAGGATGTTGGACAAATATTCACCTGTAATTAACAAAACCATGAGTTGGATCACAATATCTAGAGTCTAGAATAGACTATCAATAAAGTACATAAGATTGTAGAAACAAACCAGCTGCCTATAAGAAGTAAGCATATTATAAAAGCAGTATTCCTAATAAATGGGGAGTAGCTAGAATGTTAAATTAATGGTGCTGGTACAAATGAATATCTGTTTCAAAGAAAAAAGTTAGAATTTCTCTTCACTCATTAAACCAAATATATCACGTGAAACCCAAATTGTGATGAAAAAAAATGAGAATTTAGCCTCAGCGTGGAGGACTTTCTAAGGATCTCTTGAGTCAATACATATCTACTGAATATCTTCTACATGCCAGGGAGTTTTTAGTTATTGGGATACATCTGTAAACAATGTAAAAAACCTACCCTAATAGAGCTTACGTTCCAGCAGGGCAAAGACATGATTAAAAGAATAGACAAAATAAATAAGTTATGCAGTGTGTTAAGAGATGAGATATACTATGGAAAACCAGAACTAGAGCAGGATAAGAAGGTGATGTTTAAGTGGAGTTGAAGGAGGTGAGGGTCAGGGATGGGGAAATGCAGGGGAAAGAGCCTTCCCGGTGGAAACCACTTGGGCAAAGTGCCTGAACAATAATGTCCCTGGTGTGTTGAGACGCAAAAAGAGGCCAGGATGGCTGTGAGGGAAGGAGGAAGAAGGGCAGGGGCAGGAGGTGGGGTCGGGGGACAGATTACAGGCCCTGCAGGCCACCGTAAGACTTGTGCTTTCAGTCTGAGCCAATGGGGTCGGCTCCAAGCAGACACAGAAGGACCACACTGACCACTGCGTTGGCTCGACCTTGAGGGGAAGAGGGGAGGAGGGGGAGCAGGGTGCCCAGTTAGGGGCTGGTGCCGGATGAGAGAAGATGGATGGCTCAGAACAGGGAGGTGTCTGCAGTGGAGATATAGGGAGGAGTGGCCGAAGGCCGGGTGCAGCCGAGGAGAGAGCCAGCGGACTTCCTGAGAGACTGGATGGGGGGTTGAGAGACAAGGATAAGCAAGGATGACTCCTGCTTTGGCCTGAGCAACTGAGATGGGGAAGCGGACGGCGGCGCCGGCCTAAGGGAAGATCAGGAGTTCAGACATTCTAAGTATAAAATGCTCGTTTGACAGCTGAGAGGGGCTATCAGACAAACAGCTGGCAATGCAGCCTGGGTGTGGGAGAGAGGTCTGCCCAGAGCCACAGGTGGGGGAGATGTGGCCACACAGGTGACACAGAGCCTGAACTGGATGCACAATTGAGACGGCTCAGGGCGTGAGGGCAGACAGAGGAGTTTGGGTAAAGGAGGACACAAAAGTGAACAATATGAAGGAAAAGTTAAGAACTTACCTGCTGAATAACGTAAAACCTCTTTGCATTCAAAAAGTAAAATACAAAACAAAATGGAAAATAAATTTGAACCACATATGACAGACATAGGATTACTTACCTTACTATGCAAAAATGACTTAAAATCATAAGAGAAAGACAACTACGTCACTAGAAAAGTGGGCCAAAGACACCAGGGACAAATGATTAAAACCAATAAAAGAAAATGATCAAATATGTTAATATAAATGTTTCAGACATTACATGAAATTTCTAAAAATCTTATATTTGTATTTGTATGGAAATATGTATGGAAATATGTTAATATAAATGTTTCAGACATTACATGAAATTTCTAAAAATCTTATATGTTCTGGTATAATGTTATAAGTAATAATCCTAGTTATTACTTTAAAATGTATATCTCAGAAATAACTAATTTTCTTGTCAACTGCATTATTATGAACTTTCATCAGATCTTTAACCATGGTCATTTTTAAGTCTTTTGTCATTTACAGACAGTTCTGGGTGTACTCTGATGATTTTGCAAATATGTTCCTATAAAAGGGTTTCATCTTCAAGAAATTCATGGAAAAGACTCTGACAAGTACAGGTTTCTGGTAACTGACTGTACTGCTGAACTGAATGAATAAGCATTTTCAGAACTCTAATGAAAAACTGATGAACTCATAAAAGTGCTAACAAAAGATCAAGATGAAAAAAAAATTAATTACATGGGACTGAGTGAACTGATGAGGATGAGTATAATTTTTGTGACTTTCTGTCTGAATTAAAAAAAAAAAAAAGCCCACAAGGACTCAGAGGCAAAGAATATACAAATCAATTTTCACTGCAAAGTAAAGGAGCTGTTACAGTGGAGGATTACTGGACTGAATGTCAATATTATGACATAGTATGAGTGTGTTTCATGTTTGGTAATTGCAATCATTGTTGCTTTTGTTGTGGTCATCCATGTACAATGCTTGGTGTCAGTCTATTTATCTCTTGTAAAAATAAAATACAGTGTATGTGTGTGGAAAAAAAAAAAAAAAGAAAATGATCAACAATAAGATTTGACGTCATCCTAAATAATAAACAAATAAATGCAAGTGGAAATAGCAATATATACTATGCTTCTATTATCAAATGAGACATTCGTTTTTATGATAAAGCACTTGGAGAAGACAAAATAATCTCCATACTTTGCAAAGTGAAAAAGCAGGTTGCAAAGCAATATGTACAGAATAACTCATTTTAATAAAAAATAAATATCTATTTATACAACATTGACCCATCATAGGATATGAGGCTACATATACCATATGATATAAATTGTAAAGGGGAATGTGTATACACACACACACACACACACACACAGACACAGACATTTCTACACGTGGAAGGAGACAGGCCAAATTGTGGATAATGACTGGTCCTTGGTGATGGGATTGTGCAGGGTTTTTTTAATATAACATTGTGTTTCTCAAAACGTCAACCATTAGCGTTCATATTTTTGGTAATCAGGGAAATAGGTGTTTGATAAAAATCACTGAAAACAAAAATTCCAAATAAATACACAGCTTACGAAAGCATGACAAAGCGTTAGCTGAACGTAAAAACAAATAGCAGTGAACAAGGCAGCCACAGTTTAAATTTTCTCCTCCAGCTACAGATAAAGTACTTCACCCAGATTTGCAAGGCTGTGTTATTTCTGTGTGTCACTGTTATATTTATAAAATTAATTCGTTTAGGTCTATGATATTGTAGGGACTGAATGAACAGGATCATTCCATCGAGAAATGCTAAAATAAATTGAGCAAACTGTGATTTACCCATGTGGTTTATACAGCCCCCATCCATTTCTTGTTCAAATTTACTTGCCTCCCTCTCCTGAAACTCCCATTATTTGGTTTGCTTCTTCCGATTACATGAAGCAGAGCACATGCTTCTGGATGAGGGGAGGAGCCCAGGACCTCTCATCTGCACAGCACATGGGTTAGTCCCTGAGCGTTAACTAGCACCTACAGAAGGAAACACAGAATCTGGCCTGAATGCAGACCTCAGTGCACACGTTCTGGGTAAGCACGGCAGACTGAAACTGCAAATTTATCTTCAGGCCTTTCTGTAGTCCCAAGAAGTTTTTTAAGAAATTGAAATTTTATCTCTATCTAAATCTCTCCAAAAGGAAAAAGGAAATGAGAGAGGGGAGAGAGTAACTGAGAGACACTGCGACCTGTTAGGAGGCGGAAGACCTGAGACCACGGTCACCGGCTAAGTGGGGGGAGGTCCGTCTGCAGTGGGGTAGGGGCACCAGCGAAGGACACACTGGTTGGTGGCCCAGGCCCTAGAGGCTTAGCAGTTGACAGCAGGGCGGCCTCTAAAGGCCGGGTTCAGAATGTGGTTGAAAATGAAGGATTGATTAAAGGTCCACACGAAAAGCACTCAGATTCCCAGATTTCCAATCCTGATTCCCGATCTCAGCCTCAACAGCGAAGCCTGTTCCCTCTCCATCCTCATGAGTGGACAGACCACCTGCCACAGGTTCCTGAAGCAGCAGAGAAGGAGCTGAGAGGTTTATCTTAACATAGTCTCTCTTATAAATCAGACGGGCCCAATGAACAAGGGTGCTGTGGAAGAATTTCCATCTAAAATGGAAACACCAAAAAAAAGAATAGGGACTTCCCTGGCGGTCCAGTGGTTAAGACTCTGCACTCCCAATGCAGGGGGCATAGGTTCAATCCCCGGTTGGGGAACTAAGATCCCACATGCCGCATGGCGCAGCCAAAGAAATAAAATGGAAATGAAGACATGAGATGGGAAATCTCACACGTGTGTCCTCAGGAAAACAAAACTTCAGGGCTGAGAGATTGATTTTCTGTAAAATGCCTGATTTACCACAAAAAAAAAAAAAAAACCCTGATAATATTGGAATTTTCTTATTGATATCACCTCATATCAATCCTGGGAAGTTTTGCTTATGGTTTTCAGAGGCATGAACAAGAAGTGACCCAGATCGGATTGGTCTGGCAAAATAAGCTAAATTGAGCTTTGCTGGTGCGGCTGGACTGGTTTTGTCCGCTCAGGGAATTTTCAAAGCTGGTTTCCATTTGTTTTTGATTTTAATAGATTGTAACTGAACTCTCCCTTCTTTACATTCCCTGCCCATACATACAGCACCCCAAACTCTCAACGGACTCGCTGCAGCTTGCTACACTTTGCCTGTCCCAAATTGCAATTCCCCCGTTATTCCCAAATAAACTCATCTTTTTGGCACTTTTGAGCTGGCCTCATTTTACTTTTTAATGTAGGTGGACGGTACACAATCCTGAGATTCGAGATACCAGAAAAGGTGACATGTGCGTGGACACTTGAAGCATTTTAGAGGACACTGTCACGTACTGATCAACAAACCTCCAGGCTTTATGACCTTGATGTGTCAAAATGAAAGAACCAAACCAACCAAATGAAATGGACCATGAAGATCCTTGAATAAAGTAGGACCTAGAATTGACTGAAAATTTATACAAAGTCCTTGAATTTATTAGTTGCACTTTATAACAAAGGTTAACACATGCCACATTGTCTTCATTTATTTCCTTAATACCAAATTAATTTTAGCAAAGAGGAATGAAATTCCCAGTAAGTGTCTGGTACGTACTGTATCTGAGCCAAATTATTTAATCTTCCTGGACCTACCAAATTAGTTTGCTTTTTTACTGGTGTATTCATAGTCCTAGCTGTTTATTCATCTTACAACACTAAATGCACTGAAAATATCTTCAAATTCTGAATAATATTACAATAAGACGTTGTGTGTGTGATCTTGTATCGATATTGCATATATGGCAGAGAGAGAGAGAGACAGAGAGAAAGATTGATTCATTCCACAAGTATGTTCTGGGTTTGGTTGGGTGTCTGCCTGATGCAACCACATAGTTGGCACATAGTATATAAAATACTTTTCTCCCACCTTTTCAGTCATGCCACCAAATTTAGCCCTTTTACAAATAATGGTTATACTGTCTGCTGATGTATTCTGGTGTGGATAGAAGAAAATGTTTATTTCATTTTATTTTATTTTATTTTATTTCCTGAGACTTGAAAGTAGCCACACCAGGCTCCCCTCGTAAGAGCGGATTCCGGGGTAACTTTGAGAAGTCAGTTGACAGGGAGATTGGAGGAAGCGGTGTTTGCCATAGTGCAGAGGAACAAGAAGCAGCCGGGAAAGTGCGAGGCTTGCCAATCGTGGGTTGTGCCACTCCGGGATGCAGAAATACAAAATTAAAAAGGCCGGTCCCGGCCCCTGTGATTTCCTTTTCTCTGGGTCCAACACTTTGGACTCCAGTCAAGGCCAGCAGCTGGCACCCCAGACGAGTCTTAGTAGGTCAGGTTAGAAGGCTGGCCATTCCCACTCAGCCCTTCATCTGTACCCACCACACACAAGGGGCATTTGAATGAGCACTTAAGAACCAGAGCTCTGCCTATTCTTCATTTGGGGCTAGATTCATCTTTGTGCCTCAAGACAATGGCTGTGCTCCTTTTCCTCTCGCTTGAACTCTTGGCAACCTACAAAGAGCAGGGCATCTGCCTCTGTGGTCTTAATTTCCCACCGAACACACTTTGTTCCGCTGCATACATCAGCTCTCCAAATACATCTGAAATGTATTTGTAGCTCTTGAATGAATACCGTGAACTTCGGAGCCGGTGTGCACGTCCCCCATCAGCCAAGGGGGTGTGGGAGCTCATGGTAACAGCGTGGGTCCGTCGTGAGAGGCTGCAGGACCGGAAGCAGGAATTCCAATCAGCGGACAGTTCGTGGCTGCCAGCCACCCTGAAGCAGTTTTCCTCTCCCCTCACCTGGTTCAAGTGAGCATTGGTTATGCAGGAAATATTTGGCGGGCTCCAACATGAATCAGGACTATGCATGGTGTTCCTCTTGTAGAGTCAAGTAAGACGTGATCCCGGCCCTTGAGGATATTTCAATTTAGTGAGGGATATAGCAGTCTGTGACATGCACTTGCTCACTGAAGGAATGTACATTGCGCTCCAGCCACGGGCCAGTGCTAGGATAGGCCATCTAGCCCTTGCTTCTTATTTTTTTCTCACCCCCAGTCCTATCTGCTTTAGAGCCTGTCAGCTCTACCTTCAACATACAGTGAGAACCCACCCTTCTCATCACAACCACCATCTGCCTCAAGCCGTCAGCATCTCCCGCGTGAGTTATTCGGAGAACCCCCCAGACACACATACTGGTGGCCTCGTGCTCCACACAGCAGCCCAGAGTGCCTCTTTCACACATGAGTCAGTGACGAGATACCCTTGTCCAGAACACTTCAAAGGCTCCCAGATAGATGAGAAGCAAAAGCCACGTCTCCTCACTGGCCTGCAAGGCCTTAGGAGACTGAAATCACAGCTGCGCATCCAAGATCATTTCCCACGGCTCTCGCCTCCCTCCCCTCCGGCCACCCTGCCTTCCTCGCCATCCTGCAACGTGGCCTTCGCGGCAAGTCCCAGCTCAGGGCCTCTGCACCTGCCATCCACCCCGACCCCACCTGGAACTTTCTTCCCACAGACAGGCATACAGGCCACCACATCAACTCCTTCAAATTTGTGTTTAAATATCACTTTTAGGGACTTCCCTGGTGGCACAGTGGTTAAGAATCCGCCTGCTAATGCAGGGGACATGGGTTTGAGCCCTGGTCCAGGAAGATCCCACATGCCGTGGAGCTACTAAGCCCGTGCGCCACAACTACTGAGCCTGCGCTCTAGAGCCAGTGAGCCACAACTACTGAGCCCGTGTGCCACAACTACTGAGCCCGCACGCCTAGAGCCACAAGAGAAGCCACAGCAATGAGAAGCCCACGCACCACAAGGAAGAGTAGCCCCCGCTCGCCGCAACTAGAGAAAGCCCGCGTGCAGCAACAAAGACACAACGCAGCCAAAAATAAATAAATAAAATTAATTAAATAAATAAATATCACTTTCACAAGGAGACCTTTTCCAACAGCTTCCAAAATTCTCATCTCATTGCCAATCTTGTTTTACCCATATCCCCAGCAATAGATACCCCAACCTATTACTATTTTGAACTAAATGTCAGATACCATATCTCTTTATCCATAAATGTTTCAAAAAGAAAGCCAATTTGTTTTAAAAAATAACCACAATACCTTTATCACATAAAAAATTAGCAATGATTTCTTAATATTATCCAATATCCAGTTGGTATACAAACTTCTCCCAATGACCAAAGAAGAATCTCTCTCAAGGTTTTTTTTTTTTATCCTCTCTCGCTCTCTCTCTCTCTCTTCCTCTCTCCCTTCCTTCCTGCCTCTTTCTCAATTTATTTGTTGAAGACAGTGAGTGATTTGTCTTGTAGAATTTTACATACTCTAGATTTTGCTGATTGTACACTATCCTCTATATTTCTGTAAACTGGTAATCAAATCTAGATGTCTGATCAGATTCAAGCTCAAATTTTAATCACACAGGCGATGTTATATATTTCCATCACGAGGCACCAAATGTCTTCTTGCCTCCCCTTTTTTGATCTTAGTGGCCACTGTTAGACTCAGCAGTGCCTGGACCTATGATCTCATTAGAGGTGAAAAGATGTTGAAATTCAGCTCTATCAATCCTTCCTCATGTTTTGTTCACTGGAAGAGATAACAGTAAGTCAGGAAATCATTGTGCCAGGTTTGGATGAGGTCATCCAGGAAAAAAACAGAGAGAGAACTCTGGGGAACGTCAACATTTAAGGAGAAAGGAGAGAAGAGGAGGTGAAAAGGACTGAAAAATAAAAATCCTGAAAGGGAGGAGAGTGCCATCAAAGAAGCCAATACAGAAGAAACGTCTCAAGAAACAAGAAGGAAGCCACAGTGCCAGAGGTCACAAAGACATCAAATAAGACAAAGGATGGAACAAAAACCATTCAGAAACAGCAGCATGAAATTATGCTCCTTACCACAACTCCCAGTGTTATATTTGAAGACCTGAAAGGAGATTGACATTTATTTAGCACCTGATTTGACACCTCCCACTTCCAAAACTGACTTCCAGGTGAGGTCTCTACCACGAGGGGAAGTCGACTTATCAGGCTAGTGGCTACAGCTGGTGCCACTCTGGGAAAACTTCTGACAGATTTTCTAAAGCTAAGCCTACAAGTACCCTTGACCCAGGAATTCCAATTCTGAGTATTTATCTAAGACAAATGAAAATTAATGTCCACAAAAAAACTTGTACACGAATGTTTATAATAGCCCCCAACTGGAAACAGCCCACGTGTCAATTTGTAGGTGAACCAATAAATAAATTGTGGCCTATTTCTAAAATAGATTACTACTCAGGAATAAAAAAGAACAGATTACTTACACACACACACACACACACACACACACAATTGTTTGATTTCATTTATACGAATATCTAACACAGGCGAAAACTCTGTTGAAAAATTCAGAACAGTGGTTGCCTCTGTGTGGGGTTACAGATTGGCTGGGATGAGGCATGGTGATGGTAATGGTCTGTTGGTAATTGGTATGGGATTTGGGTTGCATGAGTGTATGCATTTGCCAACCTTAAATCGTATACTTCAGACTTATTCATTTCATTGTATGAAAATTTTACTTCAAAAGAAATAAAGGAACCACAAAAAACACCGAACTCTGGTTGATAATGCATGCTGAAGGAATTAGGAAGAAAGTACAAACTATTTCAAAGTGTATCCAAATATTTGTATCCAAATAACAAGATAGATTGATGGATGGATAGGAGGATGCATAGATGGATAAATATGTGAAAAAGCAAGTAAGGTAAAGTGTTAACTTCAAATCGAGGTGGTGGTCTATAAGTGTTCATTGTAAATTTGTTCAAATTTCCCATGTTTAAACATTTTCATAATAAAATTGTGAAAATTTTGCTGTTACCTTGAAAAATTGTGTTACAATGTAGCAGCAAAAAGATGAAGATATAACAAGACACCATTTGCAAAAGCATTGAGAAACATCAAATACCTAGGAATGAATCTAACAAAATATGTACAATACCTCTATAGAAAAAAACTGTAAAACATTATTGTTACAAAATAAAGAACACCTTAATAAACCAAAGAATCCATTATAGTCATGGTCTGGAAGGTAAAATATTGTAGACATGTCAACTCACCTCCAGCTGATCTGTAGATTCCATGAGATCTCACTCAGTTCCCCAGCAGGTGTTTGTAGTTGTGTTGAAGTTGACAAGTTGACTCCAAAAACTTACTTGGAAATACAAAGTAAGACCCCTCCTGGGTCAAGAATAGATAAGGCAATCTTGAGAAATAAAAACAAAGCTGGAGGACTTACCCTGCCAGTTGTCAAGACCTTTTATAAAGCTGTAGTAATTAAGACAACGTGAAATTGGTGTAAAGACAGACAAATTGGCCAATGGAATGAACAGAGAATCCAGAAGCAAAACCACACAAATACAGCCACCAGGTTTATAATAGTACGTGGGGCAGGGCCAACAGGAGAAGTCTCTTATGAAAAAATTTAATCTTGGCTCCTACCTCACAATATACACAAAAAAGATCAATTCCAGATGTATCATAGACAAATATGGAAGGCAAAACAATGAATCTTTTAGAAAAAAGCGAAGTAGAACATCTTCAAGAACTTAAAGAAGGCAAAGATTTCTCAAACAGGACACAAAAAATACGAACCATATAAAAGAGAAAAATAATAAATCAGACTGTTTTAATTTAAGAAAAGCTATTCATCAAATACACTATAAAGGGTATGGACATGAAAGCTGCAGAGAGGGGAAAGATGTGTGTATTGCATATTTCCAACAAAGGGCTGTGTCTTATCCAGCTGTAGTATAAAGAACTGCAGCTCAATAATGAGCTGTAGTATAAAGAACTGCAGCTCAGTAAGAAAAGAGAGAAATCCAATTTTTCAAAACGAGGGTAAAACTTGGTCAGATTCAACATCACAGGAATTTGACTCACTTTCTTTTCCTCCTCCTGGGTTTCTTTATTTTTCCCTGCAGTTTTACTGAGATATAATAAACACATATCATTGTATTTAAGGTATACAGTATAACGGTTTGACTTACAAATATTATGAAAGGATTACCAATGATTACCAAATGATTATTAAGTTTAGTTAACATCCATCATCGCATATAGTCACAATAAAAAGAAAAAAAGAAAAAGAACTTCTTTTCCTTGTGATGTGAAATCGTAGGATTTACTCTTTTAATAACTCTCGTATACATCATAGAGCAGCGTTGTCTACAGCAATCATGCTGTACGTTACATCCTTGGCACTTAGAGAAACTTCTCTAGCAGTGAACTATAGAAATGATCCCTGAAAGTATAGCCTTTCCAGGGCTACTTATACTTTCTCACCCTTCTAGGTTATTTGAAATTGCACTAGGAATTACCTTAGATGTTACTATCAAAGTTCTCTTCTATCTCTTCCATCAGTTTTGTTCAGTAAAACCCTTCTATTCAGAGACTCCTCAGTTGAGTTGTAATTTTTTTTTCTTTCCTATCCACTCACAGGGGTTTTCTCTCTACAGCTTTCTCCTGTATAGGTCAGATGATAAACCGTCAAGCAGCCTGAAAACTTGGACCCTTCAGATAAAGTGTAGGGAGTGTTTGTGGGTGGAGGAACCTCTCTGTTCTCAAGTTCTCTGGGCACAAAAAGAGAAAGGCAATCCTCTGATAATCACCTGATCAAATAGGAATTCAACTCAGTGCTGCAGCTCCTTTTAACCTGCTGGGGCCAGCAGGATGAGGGGACCACACTACTTAAAGTATTCCATACAACAAACCCCTTTCCCCAGAGAGTCTACTGGTTGGTATCTCTTAGGAATCTCTAAAATATGAGCTTTTCCAGGGTCTCCCCCTAAGAGGAAAGCCTTCTCCCTGATTCCTGGATCCAAGTGTGTATCCTGGGACCACAGATCCACTAGAGCACTTGGGCCTCCAGATCTACTGCTTGTGCAAGCATGGAGTTTGGAAGGAGATGATGCCACAGGTGTGTGATTGGGGTTGTGTCTTCCCACTTATCTTCCAGGACAAAGGCTGACCTTCAAGAGCAGACTGATACTTCCCACTAGCTCCATTCACCAAACTCTTCTCTCAGCTCTCCCACAGGTGTCCCCTCCACCCACATGAACTTTCTGCCAACCTCCATTGTGCCCTTTGCTGTCTACTGAATATGCAACTCTGTCCTGAGTCCCACAGTGTTCTTGGCCTCGACTTTAATAACCCTGCCACATTTACTGTCACCTACTAATTTGAGTCCTGCTTCAACCCTAATTGACACTAAAGCTGAGATCTTGCTGCTGGTCCCCAGAATGAAGAGACCCTCTCCTCTTTACACCAGTATGAAGCTTAATGCAAGTTGACCTTAAATTAGTTGTGCTGTTGGGTCGTCCTCTTGGAGTCCAGTCCAACCTAAACCTCCCACTATTGCCCTACTGCTCTGTCCCTCTTGGTTTTGAGATGCCCTTGAGTAGAGCCAAAGCAATTTCTAGTATCTATTACTTTTTGCTTTTAACTGAGGACCTAAGGAGGTCGCTATTATTGACTTTTTATTGTGATAAAATATCTATCTATATATATAATAAAATTTGCCATTTCAACATGTATAATTCAGTGGTACTGATTGCCTTCACAATCTTGTGAAACCATGGCCACAATTTATTTCCAAAACTTTTTCATTACCCCAAGCAGGGATTCTAGACTCATTAATCTACTACGGATTTTAAGTGATGAAAGCTTTCATTTCCTGGATTACTGATTTAAGATAAGGCAGATTCAGCAATCACTTAGTTAAAGTCTTTTCTTATATTCCCTTCTCAAGGGAAGGGAGGAATGACAATTAATTCGAAACCTGCTGCAGTGACCTTCCTGGTCCGGAGCTAACCTTGTCTTCAGAAGGGTTAGATCTCCTCCAGAACCATGGCATGAACTGCATCCTCTATTTCATGATAAGGTTCCTTGGACACAAAATCTATACTCCATCCACTGGGACAGATATGAAACAGGTTGAGAAGATGTGTCCAGGGAAAATATCTCATGGCATCTCAGCAATGCCACTCAGCCACTGACACACATATATACCCTGTCCCTTTGGTAACATCATCACTACCTGAGCAATGTGAGGCAGGTCAGAGGACAGAGCAAAATGTAGATACCACGAGGGAGAAAAGGGTATTTAGTGCTTTGATGCCAGGACATCTGTTTTGACTTTTCAAAGTTTTGTTTGTTTATGTTGGTTGTACACCACACAGTGCGGTGTTTAAGTACCCAAGTGGACCCTGGAATTAAGCTACCTAGGTTCAAATTAGAGCCATGGAATTTAATAAGCCTTAGAAGTTCCTAAGACTTTTACTTACTAAGGCAAATTAACAAGCCTCTAAGTCTCAATTCTCTAAGCTGTATAATGCACAAAGAAATCGTAACTAAGGCTGTCATGAGGATTTAATGAAGCAAACCTTCTAAATTGTTTAGCTCAGTATCTGGCCCATACTTAGAGCAATAGTTATAATATTAAAAGTATAAATGAAACAGATCAACAAATAATTTTCAACAAATGAAATATTTAGGTACTGCTTTTGAGATGCAAAAGCATGACAGAAAAGATATGAGGGTTTTAATTAACAAGACTGTTCAAAATGTCAACTTTACAGATTATCAAACTGTTTCTTTAAATAATATTTGGATGTCAAGTTTCTGCATGGAGCAAACTAAACATTCTTTTCATAGTTTTTCCCTTTCGGTTCCAAGATGCCAACTTTCAGACAAGCACCTGAATTCCAAGTAAAAATCTAACATAGCCCCGGTATAAGGTACATTCATGATTACTCATCTGTAACCTGGATTTAGTCCATTTGTTTGTTGTGGGGAGAGGGGTTAGCATTCAGTAGTTATGTGGGGAGTCCAGAGAAAACTTCAAGTCTGTGAGAAGTTTGTACTTTGTACTGCTTGAGATTATTCTGATTCCAGCAGAACATCCCATTTCTATGTATTGCAACAGCCAGGGTGATTGCACACCTGAACGTACCCTTGGAATGTGCCGAGCCACAAACAGATGCCAACTATTCCAGCTATGTCTCCATAGCTCAGCACACGTATCTTTTCACAAACAAGAACTGAAATAGCCCCTGGTCCCATTGCTTGAACGTGTTCGGGAACTTCATGCTCTCAGGTCATCATCTCCCATCTCAGGTCATGCAGTAAACATCCATAAATGAGGGTGACTCAGACTGAAAGCTAAAAAATAAATGAATAAGTTACCCAGGAGAAGTCACAGTATCCAGTGCAGAGTTTTTTAGAGATTGTGGACAGAGCAGTAATTGGGTCTATTCCTAACTAGATCAATGATTTCTAGAAACCTAAATATTGTATATCTAACGGATGTGACAACCTCCAGGCCTCTATAGACTGGGCAGTCAAGAAACGTGAGGACACGTGGGAGAGGAGAGCTCAGTAGCAGTTCTTGATGCCTGGGGAGGCAGCCACAGTCCAGAGAAGGGAGGGTCACCTGAACCCTCTGAGGAGTTATACTTCATTCCAGACACAAGAAGAATCTAGCAGAACTTACAGAGCTGAAAAAACAAACAAAAAAACAAAAACATAGTTCACCAACGTGACCTGGAGTGTAAACCAAGACCTAGAACGTGGCAGGTTGGTCATATAACCTGACCACACCTGGTGATGGGGAGAGACAAGGCTGACCTAGTCTCCTACAGGCACTGCCAACCCTATTCCCAAGATTTGGCAGAAAACCATTTGCAACCTTCATTTTGCACTCAAGGGGCAGCTGCCAGACACCCAGGTGTGTGTATTGCAGGCTCGGAAGGGCTGAAAGCACAGGTGGCAGCTTGGGGTTGGGAGAGACAGGGACTGACAATCACAAAGCCTTTTAATACCATCAGTACCAGTGATAAGGAATTAAAGTATATTTAATATTACATATGCCACATTTAATAGCAGTTCATTTAAAAAATGGATGTTTGCTTCATTGTTGTTAAATTAAGTTGATGCTGCTATCCCATTATACCATCTTATTTCCATTTTTCTGTTGCAGAAGAAAGTAGAAATGAGTTTATATTTTGCTTTTATGTCAAGCATTTTCATGTGACATAAACTCTGTAATTATTAAGTTCCTTTTTTTTTTGATAGGTAAGAAGTGGATTTATTTAGAGAAAAACACATTCCACAGACAGAGTGTGGGCCATCTCAGAAGGTGAGAAAGGCTATTTTAAGTTCTGCATCCTATAATTCACTTCCATTTTAATTTTTTGTGGAATATTAAGGTTGATGCCGATATTTTGTATTGACATCTATTGTGCATACATACTACAATAATCATCTTTTTACTTTTAGATAAAGTCTTTGGTTTAAATTCCCAGAAATAGGATTCTGATCAAAAGGTATTTTTTACTTGTCATTATGTAGGTTCATTCGTTTGTTATGTTTCTCATGACAGATGCTGCTAAATTAATGGCAAGAAGCATTGTGTTAATTTACATCACACATATTATGGGTAAATGTACCACCTTCATCTCTAACACACCAGCTATTTTACCATCCCACTAAGCTTGAAAGACAACTCCGCAGTCTTTAAAATATAATTTCGTTCATAAATAACCATGCTGACCACTGTTTGACATTTGCATATTAAAAATATTTCCTACTAGGTAAATTTTCTGTACTTAAACTCAGAGATTTCATTTGATTCTTACTAGTTTGAATAACATTTTCCCATGGAAACTGAAAACAACACAAATATCTTAGAAGTTCTGGAGGTCAGAAATCCAAAATGGGTCTGTATCTGTTGGCAGGGCTGTGCTCCTTCTGGAGGCTCCATGGGAGAATCCATTTCCTTGTGTTTTCCAGCCTGTAGATGCTGCCTTCATTCCTTGGCTGGTGGCCACCTTCCTCCATCTTCAAAGTCAGCTACAACAGGCCAAGTCCTTCTCAAGCTGCCATCATTCCACCCTTCCAACCCCCTTGTCCACTTTTAAGGATTTTGTGATTACACTGGGCCCATCTGGGAAATTCACAATGATCTCGCCATCTCAGCACCTATAAATTAATCAAATCTGCCAAGTTCCTTTTACCATGTAAGGTTAACACACTCATAGGTTCCAAGGATTAGAATGTGGAAAATATTTGGGGGGCCATTATTCTGCCTACCATAGTCCCTAAATCTGAGGTACTCCCCAGGGCCTGACCAAAAAGGATGAACATCCTCTCTAGATGAACACATCCTCAATCTAAGTCCACAGGATTTACACAGAGGAAGACCAAGCATTGAGCCCACAATCAGTGATCAGCAAATACATGAGGAAACAAATCACCATGAGTGAGAGACAGCAGAAACAACAAATAGAAGACTTAATCCCCAAGGAATTAGCATAAAGAGATTATCAGGAATCATCATAAATAGTAAGAAGACTCAAAGAAAGGAAAAAACAATTGTTGAAATGAAACACCCTGCACCCCCCCCACACACACATATGTCAAATTGGAAGATAGAGTAGAAGACATTACCCAGGATGCAGCACAGAGGGGTAAGGATATGGGAAATATTTTTTTTTTTTTTAAACATTCACTTTATTTATTTATTTATTTTTAATTTCTTTATGGCTGTATTGGGTCTTCGTTTCTGTGCGAGGGCTTTCTCTAGTTGCGGCAAGCGGGGGCCACTCTTCATCGCGGTGCGCGGGCCTCTCACTGTTGCGGCCTCTCTTGTTGCGGAGCACAGGCTCCAGACGCGCAGGCTCAGTAGTTGTGGCTCACGGGCCTAGTCGCTCCGTGGCATGTGGGATCCTCCCAGGCCAGGGCTCGAACCCGTGTCCCCTGCATTGGCAGGCAGATTCTCAACCACTGCGCCACCAAGGAAGCCCGGGAAATATTTTTTTAATTGAAGCTACATAAAGAAAAAATTAGAAGGTCTAAATCCTGTCTAATCAGTCACAGAGAGAAAGAAGATAAAGAGGGAGAGAATAGAGAAAGGACAGTATTTGAAAAGATAATTGTGGTACTCCAAGGACAAAGAACAAGATAAACTCGAAGAGCCAACATTGCTGGGACAGGGAGTTACTGTACTCTTATCACTCTGTCACTAGCAACAATTACATTATCCCTGAGCCCTCCCAGGCAGCATGCCCTGTCCCTTTCCTGTTCCATATAAGGAAAGGTATTCGCCCTGTTCTTTTCTCGCTCAACACACTGGAAGTATGCATACCCTACCCAATCAGCAGATGACTCGTAGGTTCTTTTGTTCCCTGGCTATAAAAACAGACCAGTAACCCAATCTCAGGGTTGACTCTCCCTGACTACCAGGAAGTCAGTCCACTGTTCTGGCGGTGACACTTCCCTTGAATAAATTCTATCTTCTTTATATTCTGCCTTGTGTCTGGAAATTCTTTTCCAACCCGCGTTCGGACCACGACAATAATAGCTGAAAAATTTCCAGAAATTCTGAAAAACAAAATCCATAGATTCAGGATATATAACATACATAAAACTGAAGAAACAAAAATAAAATGTGTAGGACACTTCTTGTGCCCCATCTCACATTTTCTTGGCCACTTTTTACCCAGTCATCACTGCAGCAGCCATCTTTCTTCAGGCATAACTGACAGCATCTTGCCTCAGGTACAACTCACAGCTTTTGCGTTCTGTTCTGGCACTTCTCTGGTACATGTGGGAACCTGAAAGAGACCCACTTGTGCATCAATCCTGAAATTTCAAGGGAGGGTAACACTTCATGGAATAATCCTTGACCAGTGAGGAACAGGAACTGGTGGATAAATGCTCCCAGGTGCATCTCCACACAACCACTTCAGAGGCACATTCTAAAAATGACCTCAGAAAGTCCCAGAGGGCTTAAGTCCCAATTTTCTATAGCAGCAACCAGATCAATAAGGTGCCCTTGCATTGGCTCTCCCTACATCCTTGTTTCATTTTTTTTCTACTCCCACTTTTCTTTTCCCTCTGACCACCTGAATAAACAACCTACTCAAGTCTATATCACAGGATGTGCTTTCTGGGGGGAGGAAGAGATCAAGGTTCATAGAAAAAGTCATCTCCAGGTATATCAAAGTATAACTGCAAAATATCAAAGATAACAGAAAATCTTAAAATTATCCAGAGAGAAAAGTGAAATAATATAAAAAGAAAAGACAATAAAACTGACATCAGATTTCTCAATGATATAAGCACAAAAAACAGTAGAATAATACTTCAAAAGACTGAAAGAAAGCAACTATTAATTTACTCTGTACCCAGCAAAATCATATTTTAAGAGCCAGGGCAAAATAAAGAAATTTATAGATAAATAGAAACTAGAAATTTTACCATCAATATGTCTACATTAAAGGAACTTTTAAAGAATGTTCCTCAGGAAGTAGAAAAATAAACTCAGAAAAATGTTATGAGATGCAAAAAATGGCAGGGAAAAAATTGGTAAACATGTATAAATCTAAAGAAATATAACTCCATGACATAATAGAAATAATGTCTAATTTGAAGGCTAACAAATAAAAAGAACTTAAATTCTGAGAAACAATAAAATAAGGAAGAAGTATCAATCAAAGCTAGAATGTTCCAAGTTTCCTGTAGCATTTGGTTGGGAAGTTAAGCTATTAACTTTGAACTTAGTTAAATATACATGGTAACATTTTAAAATTTAGCACAAAAATAGAAATAGGATTTTAAACTTCCAACACATCAAGGGATAAATGGAATATAAATCAAGTAAAAAGAAACAGCAAGTGTAATAAACGGAGAGCAAAAACATAAAATGAGAGAGACCGGTAATAAATCTGTGACCATAATAAATACAAATGACCTAAACTCTCCCACTAAAATACAGAGAATTTTTTGACTTCCCTGGTGGCACAGTGGTTAAGAATCTGCCTGCCAATGCAGGGGACAAGGGTTTGATCCCTGGTCTGGGAAAATCCCACATGCCACGGAGCAACTAAGCCTGTGCACCACAACTACTCAGCCTGCACTCTAGAGCCCCCAAGCCACAACTACTGAGCCCGCGTGCTACAACTACTGAAGCCCGCACACCCTAGAGCCCACGCACCACAACTGCTGAGCCCACATGCCACAACAGCTGAAGCCTGCATGCTCTAAGACCCGCATGCTCTAGGGCCTACATGCCGCTACTACTGAGCCCACGAGCTGCAACTACTGAAGCCTGTGCTCCTAGAGCCCATACTCCGCAACAAGAGAAGCCACCGCAGTGAGAAGCCCACGCACCGCAACGAAGAGTAGCCCCCACTCGCCGCAACTAGAGAAAGCCCATGTGCAGCAACGAAGACCCAACGCAGCCAAAAAAAAAAAAACAGAAAATTTCTTAACAAGTAAAACCAAAACAAGCCCATCTATGTTGCTTGCAAAAACCTTACCTAAATCATAAGAGCACAGAAAATTTGAAACTAAAAGGATTAAAAATTTTACCAAGCATATACTTCCCAAATGTTTATCTCTAAATGCTTACAATAGAAACGAATAAATCCAGAGAAATTTAAAAGGAAAAGAGATTAAGAATAGGAGAAGAAATCACCTAAATAGAAAACAAATATATAATGGAGAGGATATGCAAAGCCAAAAAAGTAGGATCTTAGAAAAGACTCATAAAAGAGGTAAGATTTTTGTTGAAATTGACCAAGAAAAAAGGCTCAAATAGAATATTAGAGCAGAAAAAGTAGGTATAACTTCAGATAGATCAAAGACTAAATTAGTTAAAGTACTAAGAACAACCTTATTCTAATACAACTGAAAAAAAAATTAAATGAACAAAGTTCTACAAAAATATGACTAACCCAAATCAAGATGAAACAGAAAATCTTAATATTACTATAACTGTAAAGAAATTAAATTATTTTAAAATATTCCAACAAATAAAACCACAGGTCCAAAATATCCTACTGATGGGTTCTACAAACTTTCAAGGAGCAGATTATTTCAATCTTATAAAACTTTTTCCAGGAAATAGAGAAAGAGGAAATACTCATAACACATGCTATGAAGCCAATAAAATTTTATAATAATACCAGATATGAACAGTATAAAAATAAAAAATTCAAAATTAATCTTTCTTTATAAACAGAAAAAATAAATTTTAGCTAAAATTATAAATCTTTATTAAAACCATAAATAAAATATTAGTAACTAAAGCCAAGAATATAGAACAAAGATAATAAATATATCATGCTCGAGTTGAAATAGGCAGGAATGCAAAGTGACTTTAACATTTTTTAAAAACTATAAATATCACTCAGCACATTAAATGCTTAAAGAGTAAAAATTATATAACTACCAACAAATGTAGAGCAAATATTTGACAATTCATCCAACAGGTACATGAAAAGATGCTCAACATCACTAATTGTCAGGGAAATGCAAATCAGAACCGCAATGGAGAGCACCTCACATCTGTCAGAATGGTTATTATCAAAAAGACAAGAAATAACGAGTGTTGATGTGAAGAAAAGGGAACCCTCATACACTGCTGATGAGAATGTTAGTTGGTGCAGCTACTAAGGAAAACAGTATGGACGTTCCTCAGGAAAGTAAAAACAAAACTACCATATGATCCAGCATTTCCACTTCTGGGTATTTATCCAAAGAAAACAAAAACACTAATTTGAAAAGATATCTGCACCTCCATGTTCATTGCAGCGTTATTTACAACAGCCAAGATATGCAAGCTAAGTGCCCACGAATAAATGAATGGTTTAAGAAGATGTGGTATATATATGCGATTGACTACTACTCAGCCATAAAAACAGAAGGAAATCCTGCCATTTGCCACAGCATGGATGGATCTGGAGGGCATTATGCTAAGTAAGATAAGACAGAGAGAGAGAAACACTGTAGGATTTCTTATACGTGGAATCTAAAACAAAAATACCAAGGCCATAGGTACCGAGAACAAACTGATGGTTACCAGAGGCAGCGGAGAGGGAGTGAGTAGAATGGGTGAAGGGGTCAAAGGGCATAACAAACTACCAGTTATAAAATAAATAAGTAAGGCAGGGGGACATAATGCACAGTATGGTAAGTAACCACAGTTAATAATACTTGACCGCATATTTGAAAGTTCCTAATAGAGTAGCTCTTAAAAGTTCTCATCACAAGAAAAAAAATTTTGTAACTGTGTAAAGTGACAGATGTTAACCAGACTTATTGTGGTGATCATTTTGCAATGTGTGCAAATATTGAATCATTTACATTGTACATGTGAAACTAATGTAATGTTATATGTCAGTTATACCTCAATCTAAAAATATTTGATAATTCATCACTATTCACAATTTTTAAAAACTCTTAGCAAACTCGAAATAGAAAGGAACTTCCTTAAGCTGAAGTGTTAGTTACAAAAAAATTATACAGAAAACACCAGTCTTTGATGGCAATATGTTTGAAAAACCTTTCTAAAATCAGGAGCAAGATAGAGTATCCATTATCACAATCCCACTCAACACTGCACTGTAGATCTTACCTAGGACGATAATGCAAGATATAGAAATGAAGGCATAAAAATTGGGAAGAGACGAAGCTGTCATTATTTACAGATGATTTTCTACGTATAAAACCCAAAAGAATATATGGAATATTATAAATAATAAGAGCATTTACTAAGTGGCTGGCCAGTAATTGCATTATGTGTGCCATCAACAAGCAAGTAGTATTGCTTAAAAGATACAATGCTTAAAAGTATGATTTATATACATATACATTTATAGGTATATAAAGTTATAGTAATATATATTATATACATATTAAAAATATTAAAATCCATAAGATACATAGGAAAATACTAATATGTACAAGATGTGCAAAATTTATATTGAAAATTTCTCAACACTTGATTTAAAACATTAAAGAGGACAAGTAATGATCATGTTTGTGGATAGGAAAACTCAGTATGGTAAACATTTCCTTTCTTCCCAAATTGAAATACAGATTCAAAGAAATGCCAATTAAAATCCCATAAGGTTTATTCTGAAACTTGACAAGCTGATTTTAAAACTTACACTGGAAAAAAAAAAAGGCAAAGTAAAATTAGCCAACACTCTCCTGAAGGAGGAGAAGAAGAAAGAAGAAGAGAAGGTGGGGAAGGGGTGAACTGCCTCAACTGATTTCGGGGTTTTCTGTAAGGGTCTGGCAATTAAGATAGTGTGGTACAGGCAGGAATAGAAACATTTACCAGCAGAAAAGACTAGAGATCCTAGAAGCAGATCCACAAATATACAGGAACATTTTATATGAAAGAGTTTGACCTGCAGACAATTTACAAAGAAGACTGTAGAATTAATAGACCTGGGAAAGTCAGCTATCGATTTGGGGGAAAAAAATCAATGTCATCCCAGATTTACTCAAAAAGTTTTTTAGGGCTTCCCTGGTGGTGCAGTGGTTGAGAATCTGCCTGCCAATGCAGGGGACACGGGTTTAAGCCCTGGTTTGGGAAGATCCCACATGCCACGGAGCAACTAGGCCCATGAGCCACAATTACTGAGCCTGCGCGTCTGGAGCCTGTGCTCCGCAACAAGAGAGGCCGCGATAGTGAGAGGCCCGCGCACCACGATGAAGAGTGGCCCCCGCTTGCCACAACTAGAGAAAGCCCTCGCACAGAAACGAAGACCCAACACAGCCAAAAATAAATAAATAAATAAATAGATTGTAAGAGTCAATTTAAAAAAAAGTTTTTTAATAAATTAAGGATTAAAACATGAAAGGCAAAATTTTAAAACTTTAGGATATACACATCATAAAAAAATTGAAAAGATAAGACAGTCTGAGGGAAGACATTTGTGATATATATTGCACAAAGGATTAACAGATTAAATATATAAAGAACTTTATAAATCAGTAGGAAAAAGACCAAAAAAAAAAAAAAAGCAGTAGAAAATGGGCAAGTGACATGAACAGGCATTTCACAATAGATGGACTACTAATGGCAAAGAGAAAAAGAGTGAAAGGGAGGGAGGGAGGGAGGGAGGGAGGGAGGGTGGGAGGAAGGTCAGCTCTCAATGGTAAAAAAGCGTCCCTCTCTGGTGGGGAAGGTGGACACAGTGGAGGCTGTGTATGTGTGAGGGCTGAGAGAACATGGGAATCTCTGTACCGTCTGCTGAATATTGCTGTGAACCTAACAGTACTCTAAAAACAAAAGTCTACTTTTTAAAAATCACCTTAGCAGTTAACCAAAAAAAGTTAACAGGTAATTCGTGAAGTAACTCCTTAAATAGGTTATGCATAAGGTAAAGACTAATCACTTAACAATTCCATTACAATATGGGCCCTAAATTCCAGACGACATCACCAAACCTGGTAAACAGAGAAATAGGATGAAAAAACACACTAAATCCTTTCTTATGAAGCTTATTAACCCCTTAAATGCTAATCCTTCACAATCCCTCCACCAAGCACCTCCTCTCCAGACAGGCAGCGAGTCCAATTACTCCCACAAGGACCTACTTCTGCCCTCATTGGGATGCCCTGTCCTGACCTACCAGCCCTCCAGATGTCCCCTTTCTTGACTTTTCTCTTTATTCCATTTGATTTCTTGGGCTCTCAAGTCATTAGCATTTTTGTTACTACCTTAAAATGTATTTCCATTATACTCACCTGGAAAAAACGACATAGGATGAACCTGCTTCATGTGAGCCTTTGCTCAGGGAACAGGGCACAGAAGAGTCCCACAGAGATTCACATTGGTTTGGGTATCAGCTGGGCCCTTGACTGTCACTATAGCTACTAGCATGACACTTTCCACTATTTCAAATCTGTCCCTCTCTTACCAAACTTCTAACTCTGCTCTTATCCCCAGCACTTTCAACAAATTCTTTCACTTTTTACTTTAAAGAAAAAATGGAAGATATCAGATATTACTCCTTTATCATCAAAACCAGAAAGGTATAAAAGTAACCTATAGATTCGTGCATCCTTTTCCTTCCTATTGGAGAAATTGTGTATCCTCTTATCAGTTCACCCAGGCTTTGTAGCTACTCCATCAGAAATGATTAGAAGCCTTTGTTGCTTTTGTATATTAAACATTTTCCTCTCAACAGGGTAGGACCAGCTACATACTTTGCTCATCCCAGTGCAAAATGAAAATATGGGATCCCTGGTTCAAAAGCTATTAAGAGTTTCAAATGGCAACAGCAGATATTATCCAACCAGGTGCAGGTCCCTACAAAATGCAGGACCCTCCTGATTGCATGGGTTTCCCATCCACAAAGTCAGCCTTGCAATCAGATCTTTCTCATCACATCTTATACATGCTCAAATAGGATCCACTTAAAAAACAACACTTTGTTGAGGATTTTATTACCAATGGCATTTTTCACAGAATTAGAACAAAAAATTTTACAATTTGTATGGAAACACAAAAGACCCTGAACAGCCAAAGCAATCTTGAGAAAGAAAAACAGAGCTAGAGGAATCAGGCTCCTTGACTTCAGATTATTCTACAAAGCTACAGTAATCAAGACTGTATGGTGGACTTCCCTGGTGGTGCAGTGGTTAAGAATCTGCCTGCCAATGCAGGGGACACGGGTTTGAGCCCTGGTCTGGGAAGATCCCACATGCCACGGAGCAACTAAGCCTGTGTGCCACAACTACTGAGCCCGCACTTTAGAGCCCATGAGTCACAACTACTGAGCCTGTGTGCCAAAACTACTGAAGCCCGCTCACCTAGAGCCCGTGCTCCACAACAAGAGAAGCCACTGTAATGAGAAGCCCGTGCACTGCAGTGAAGAGTAGCCCCCACTCCCTGCAACTAGAGAAAGCTCACGTGCAGCAACAAAGACCCAACACAGCCAAAAATAAATAAATTAAATAAATAAATTTAAAAAAAAAAAAGACTGTATGGTCCTGCCATAAAAACAGAAATATAGATCAAGGGAACAGGATAGAAAGCCCAGAGGTAAACCCACGAACCTATGGTCACCAAATCTTTGACAAAGGAGGCAAGAATATACAATGGAGAAAAGACAGCCTCTTCAATAAGTGGTCTGGGAAAACTGGACAGCTACATGTAAAAGAATGAAATTACAACACTCCCTAACACCATACACAAAAATAAACTCAAAATGGATTAAAGACCTAAATGTAAGACCAGATACTATAAAACTCTTAGAGGAAAACATAGGAAGAACACTCTTTGACAAAAATCGCAGCAAGATCCTTTTGGACCCACCTCCTAGAGAAATGGAAATAAAAACAAAAACAAATGGGTTCTAGTTAAACTTAAAGGCTTATGCACAACACAGGAAACCATAAACAAAACAAAAAGACAACCCTCAGAATATTTGCAAACGAACCAACCAACAAGGGATTAATCTCCAAAATATGCAAACAGCTCATGCAGCTCAATATCAAAAAAACAAACAACCCAATCAAAAAATGGGGAGAAGATCTAAATAGACATTTCTCCAAAGAAGACATACAGATGGCCAAAAAGCACATGAAAAATGCTCAATATCACTAATTGTTAGAGAAATGCAAATCAAAACTACAATGAGGTATCACCTCCCAGTCAGAATGGCCATCATCAAAAAATTTACAAACAATAAATGCTGGAGAGGGTGTGGAGAAAAGGGAACCCTCTTGCACTGTTGGTGGTAATGTAAATTGATACAACCACTATGGAGAACAGTATGGAGATTCCTTAAAAACTAAAAATAGAGCTACCATATGACCCAGAAATCCCACTCCTAGGCATATATCCAGAGAAAACCATAATTCAAAATGATGCATGCACCTTAATGTTCACTGCAGCACTATTTACAATAACCAGGACATGGAAGCAACTTAAAAGTCCATTGACAGAGGAATGGATAAAGAAGATGTGGTACATACATACAATGGAATATTACTCAGCCATAAAAAGGAACGAAATAGTGCCATTTGCAGAGACATGGATGGACCTAGAGACTGTCATACATAGTGAATTAAGTCAGAAAGAGAAAAACAAATATCATAATAATATCTCTTACATGTGGAATCTAGAAAAATGGTACAGATGAACTTACTGGCAAAGCAGAAATAGAGTCACAGATGTAGAGAACAAACTTACGGTTACCAAGGGGGGGTAGGGGGGGTGAGATGAGCTGGGAGATTGGGATTGACATATATACACTATTGATACTATGAATAAAATAGCTAACTGATGAGAACCTACTGTAGAGCACAGGGAACTCTCCTCAGTGCTCTGTGGTGACCTAAATGGGAAGGAAATCTAAAAAAGAGTGGATATATCTATACACATAACTGATTCACTTTGCTGTACAGCGGAAACTAAGACAACATTGTAAAGCAACTATACTCCAATAAAAATTTTAAAATATATGTTACAAACAGAAAAAAAAATGAAGACAGCAACAACAGCAAATCAGCCTCTATCATCCTATTCCTGTCCTGCTATGAAAGACTCTCCCCTCCTCTTGAAAACCTATCTAGTTTGTCTAAATTTGTCATCTCCAGTGTCTCACCTCCCACTTATGCCTCCACCCCTCCCAGCTGGCTTCCCCCATGACGTCACAGAAAGGGTCCCAGCTGCTCCCTCCTCCTTCATGCTCTTCCCTTGGCTTCCATGAAGCCACAATTCCTGTTGTTCGACTGCCCCTTCACCAGCTTCCTTTTCTTCCTTCTTAGCAAAATCCTGCTCCTCTCCTAGCCACTCAACAGTAACACCGTTCCATCGACCTGCCCTCTTCTCTCTTTTTTTTTTTTTAATTTTTATTTATTTATTTATTTATTTATGGCTGTGTTGGGTCTTCGTTTCTGTGCAAGGGCTTTCTCTAGTTGCGGCGAGCGGGGGCCACTCTTCATCGCGGTGCGCGGGCCTCTCACGATCGCGGCCTCTCGTTGCGGAGCACAGGCTCCAGACGCGCAGGCTCAGTAGTTGTGGCTCACGGGCCTAGTTGCTCCGCGGCATGTGGGATCTTCCCAGACCAGGGCTCGAACCCGTGTCCCCTGCATTGGCAGGCAGATTCTCAACCACTGCGCCACCAGGGAAGCCCCCCCTCTTCTCTCTTCTGCGTGTGATTTCTTCTGCCATAAGCGCTGAGCCTGCACCTTCAGTTTTGACTTCCTTATGGTGATCTCACGATGTAGAATTTGTGTATTTTTATATAGCTAAAACTGACTTTTTTCCTTTTTTTCAATAATTCGCTGGCCTATTTAGGAAGCCCTCTACACCCAAAACATAGGAACAGCCTCTTATTTATTTTTTACTACTTTCATGGGTTTTTATCCTTTTTTGTTTTTTTAAAACATTATTTCAACAAAATTTATTTTATATATGATATCTAACATTTTGATAAATTATCTGTGGGTTCCAACATCATCTCCCTAGGAATTTGAAATCTCACTTAATCATCATTGTTTTACAATAAACATATATTTTTATCAGAGAAAGTTACAAATTTTAAATAAGAAAATAATGTATATAATCAAATTGGTTTTTCCTTTATAATTTGTTTTTTTTCACTTAGAGTAAGAAAAGGTAGAAACTGATTAATTCTTAATTATAATTTCTGATAGCTTTTCAATCATTTTATTTTCTATTAAACTTTTAAATAAATTATAAAGTTTTTACATTTTTTCCCCACTTCAGAATATAAGCTCTATGAAAGCAGGGGTGTTATATCTTTTCTTCAATGCTGTATCCCTACTCCAGTGCTTGGAACAGAATGGCAGGAAGAGTTTAATATGTATTTGTTGAGTTAATAATTAAATAAGTAATTGAACGAATTAACTATTTGCTAACCAGTTTCTCCAAACCTGTATTTTTTAATCTTTTGAAGTGTTTTAAATGGCCTTCTAGAAATCAATTATTAAATTCTAAAGTCATTGGTCTATAATTACAATTATAATCCCTATTGGTTCCACTAATTTAATTGTCTAGAAACATGCCGTGTGCCTGCATCCCAATTACTCTGCCCATGTATTATGCTTTTATATGTTTTGGCTAAGATCTATTTAAACTAATCTTTCAGGACAGTTTTTGATAGTATCATAATTAGATAAATGTGAGAATCAGTTAGCTGTGCTGGACAAAAAATATTTTAGGAGATCCTTTTCCATTTCCTTGTGTTTTCTGATCAGAAATATTATGTTTAGTGTAGGGAAAATAGAAAACAAAGCAAGAGAAAGAAAATACAATTCACCCATAATGTGACAAAAGAGGAATAATAACTTTCTAATATATTACCTTGTAACCAATAAAGTCGAATATATTTACGTTTATATTTTTATAAGTAGGTTTCTCCCTTCACCAGCCATTTCCTGGATATAATATCTTCATCTCTTTTTTCCACCTTTCTTTATCATATTTTAGATCCTTCCTTCAAACAGAATAGAGATGGATTTCATTTTCTTAACGCAATCTGATAGTCTTTTGTGATTGTCAAGTTCTTTTACACTTAGTTATGACATATCTGTTGCTCCTCAACAACTTACCCCAAAATATAGTGGCTTATTATCTCACAGTTTCTCTGGGTCACGAATGTGGGAGTGGCTTATCTGAATGCTTCTGGCTAAGGGTCTTTGACAAGGCTCCAATCAAGATATTGGCCAGGGCTTTCGTCATTGCTATGCTCAACTGGGGAAGACCCACAACTGAGACGCTTCAACCAAGACCCGTGGTTTTTGGCAGGACTTGGGTCTTTTCTGGCCCTCGGTGGTGAGACACTGAATATAGAAACAGTCAATGCAAGACCGTATGTAAAAATAGAGCTCTGACCCCCCACCTGCTGCAGCCCGCACAGGGAACTGACGTCTCATCCACAGTCCTCCACAGGAACCAGCCGAGGAATCAGCCTGCTGTCTCTAGTGACAATGCAGAAAGTCAAACAGTAACCCCTGCAACATTCAGCCCCAAATGCCCAGGACCTGATGAACGACTGATAGCATACTTTTGTCCCTACTAACAACTTAGGACCAACCAGAGGAAGCCAAATATGTCCCTCTGACAAATCGCATAGGATGTCCCCGTCTAGTAGCCCCCTCCAGCCAGGGCATGCCTGAAACCTCCCTTTTTTTTCCAGCATGAAGCTTTCCCACTCCTCTGCTTGCCTTTGAGTCTCTGACCAACCAAGTGATGGTGGTCGCCGCCCTTGCTGCAGCTGGCTCTGCATAAATAGCCTTTGCCTGTTCTCACGTGAGTGGTCTTCATTTATTCCCACAGTCAATGGTGGAGGCCCCACCAAAATCCAGTCTGCACTGCGTGTCATCATGGATCCTGGCCCTCAATCAGGTGTGGTACCCACAGAGGCTTCTCGTGCCCTGCTCCTCATGCACGGGCTGTTCAGTATGAAGACGTGGTAAGTCAGCACTGGGGGAGTCTGCTGTCTTTGTGGTTGAGTTCCTCAACTACATATTCTTAACTTGGTACCTGGATTTTTTTTTTTTTTTTGGCCGCCACACATGGCTTGTGGGATTTTAGTTCCCCAACCAGGGATTGAAACCGGACCCTTGGCAGTGAGAGCACAGAGTCCTTACCACTGGACCACCAGTGAATTCCCGGTACCTGGATTTTGTCATTGGTTCCATTTTGCTTAGCATCCTTGGTGGAATCAAGCCATTCTTCTTTTTTCCATCTGTAGCGTTACTATTTTGTGCTGTGCTGTCTTAAGAAGGAGAACCATAATACAGAACACAGGTAGAGGCCCTATAAGTCTCTTGTTAAGTCAACCTCACAGACCAGTGGGTTTTCGGAAACCGGCGTCCACTTAGACAAACGTTGCTGTAGATCAGTAATAATGCTGGATGACTCCTCCTTCCATCCTAATTGTGTGTTCTGTGAGGTTGGCTTTGATTCAGAGATAGCAGTCTCTCTGGATTTCCACCTGCCAAGGGACACAGATTGTCAGGTCTGGGGTGAGGGTGGCCAGCTGTCAGTCAGGTGCGAGCCCTGAGACACAGGTATGTGGGTTTCCCTTCCTACTGACCCTCGCCAGCCCTCCTGGGCTTGTGTAAATGCAAATCCTCTCCTCTACCAGGAAACACTCCTGCTTCTTATGTTTCTGTCATTACAATCCTAATTCTTGTGCTTATCTTTCCAAATGCATAACTTCACCAAGGATGATGTGACCCTTCATTGGCCACTCTGGGGAACATTTGAAATTGGTCATTTGAGAGGTGCCTTAGAAAAGAAAGGACATAACATTTTGCAAGTCCAGTAAGCATCATTTTTGATTGGTATGTGAGGACTCCAAATAAAATCCTGAGTCAAAAAGTGCTTTACTAAAAGACCCTTTGGCCAATGTTAGTGAACCCGTTCACAAATTAAACAAGAACAAACTAGACTCGTTTCCTTCTTTGTCCTCCAGGTGCCCCTATATCCAGCTGTCTTTCTTCCCCCTTATCCTTCTGATTGCTCTCCTTCTGCACCTCCTCTCATGTCTTCCCCTTGTCCAGAACCCCTACATTTCCCCAACAACTCTCTTGAAATACCAAAATGCCAGTTGCCTCTAAGGACCCACACCGCTCATGAGCCAGGTTGGCAGACAACTATAGAAGTTAAACCTTGGACCCAAACTGAATTAAGATCTATAATTAAAGATTTCCCTAAGCCCAAATAAGACCCACAAACATTCATGGAAGATTTTAGAATCCTTTTGGGTACATATAATCCATAGTTACCTGACATATGTCAACTTGTACATGTGTTGGTCTAAACCTCAGATACTAAATCTTGGAGAGCAAAAACTGATTGGACTGACCCAGAAAGGGACCCACAGAACCCCTCATTCCACAATAAAGCTGAGGGTCAAAAAAAGGCTATATGAGTAGGCCAAGGTGTCCTAAAACCATACATGAAAATTTTCCAATAAAAAATAAATTGGATCATCGCTCAATCATGAAAAAAGAAAAACATGAAAAAATAAGAGATTTTCAGGATAGACTAGATAACTTCTGAAGGTAGTTAAGGAAGTTAAGGAAGGCACTGATGTAACAACAGTCCTCTCATCTCCTTTTGTCAAAGGAGTTAAACCTGAAAGTGGAGACCTAATTTGAAAACAGAAATTAGAATAAGTAATAGCACGTTTAGCTGAACTACAACATCTGGCAGAACATTTTGAAAGGACTTTAGAACAAAAACAAGACAGGACAGAAAGTAAACTTTGGCCCTGCAGACCAAACATGCTCACTCCCCGACAAAACACCTTCAGTCTGCAAGGACACTTGTAGATATTGTAAACAGAAGGGACACTGGAAAAAATATTGCCCCATCTTAGGAAAGAAAAACAGAGACAAAGATCTATTCAGATCAATAAGGGTGTTCTGAGAAAGGGAAAAGTGCCCAATGTCCCAACATACCCGTAAATACTCAAAGGTGAGTTAACTGTAAATGTAGACGGTCAACTTCATCAATTTTTGGTGGATACAGTGCTTTCTGCATTAAACCTTGCCACCTTTGCTCAGCCTCTTCCTTGGAATAAACATACTGCACAGGTGGAAGTTACTTCAAATAACCCACAGATGTTTCCCTATGTCCCAGCCCTTAACCATAACCCTTGGGCCCTTGACTGTACAGCATTCCTTCCTGCTCTGTGATACCACCCCTATGAACTTAAAATACTTTGCAATGCAGCTGTAATTTTAAATGCAAAACAGAAGAACTATTTCTTGAGGTCCCAGAGAACCCCTCCATTCACAATGTAGTTGTGTCTGCCATGGATAAACCTTTGCCTCCTCCTTTATATTTAATACATACCCCAAATAAAGATCGTTAAACCGTACCTGACTATGGGCTAAAATTTCTACTGATACAGGCAAAATATTGGGCTGGCCAAAAAGTTTGTTCGGGTTTTTATGTTACAAAAAACCCGAACGAAATTTTTGGCCAACCCAATAACTGTAGCCAAACCTATAAAAGTTCAGCTAGATCCTATCAAACCACTACCTAACCTTCTCCAATATCCCTTGAAGCCACAAGCAAAGGGAGGGATCACACCTATAGTTGAAAGTCTTATATTCAAAGGCTTCCCATGTCCTGCACTAGCCCTTGTAACACTCCTGTCCTGCCAGTAAATGAACCAAATGGATGAGGATATTCACTAGTTTAAGACCTCAGGACTATCAGCAAAACTGCTAACACTCACTACTCAGTGGTACCCAACCCAAATACCATCCTGCCATCAATTCCCTCTGAAGCCGCTTGCTTCACTCTAGAGGATCTTTGCTCTGCCTTTTCTGTGCCTCTAGACCAAGAGAATTAATACCTTTCTGCCTTTACCTGAGGAGAACAATAGTGCACCTGGACAATTGTGCCCCAGGATTCACTGAAGACCCTCCTACTTTTCCTAAGTCCTCAATCAAGACTTTAAAGATCTAAATTTCCTGTGTGATTCAGTTCTGACACTGAATGTGGATGATCTCCTACTTTGCTCAGAAAACGAGGAAGCCTATAAAAAAGATTCCATTTACTTGCTCTCAGCCTTAGCAGGAAAAGAACATGCAGTTTTAAAAGATAATTACCATTTTTCCAATATACAGTCCATTATTTAGGGTTGACCCATTTACAGAGGGAAAAACACTCTCTCCAGATAGACTAAAAGCTTTCTAAGCTTATCCTAGACCCATGGCAAGATGACATTTGAGAGGATTTCTAGGCTTATCTGGATATGGCAGACACTGGGGGCCAAACTTTTCTGAGGTTGCAGTGAATTCACTAAGTCCTCAGTCCTAAGAGACCCTCTGCTCTGGGAACCAAACATGAACAGGCCTCTGGAACCTGAAAGAAGCTCTTCAACAGTCTCCTTCCCCAGGCATCCCTGCAAAAAGCCCTTTCATCTATTTCTGCGTGAGAGATCAGACAATTCCTTGGGGGTTGAACTCAGCTTCATGGGAACATCAACAACCCATTGCTTGCCCCTAACCCTTGACCCACTGGCAAAGGCTTATCCCCTCGTCTTAGGTCAAGAGCTGCCCCTTCATAACTCGCTGATTCTTCAGCTGAACTAGGTCTGGGCTCCCCGCTTCACCTCATGGAGCTTCATGCAGCACAGACTTTACTACTGACTGAAACACAGCACTTTTCAGTCAACCATTAACCTCTCACGGATGCTGCCTCTCTCTCCTTCATTACTATCCATCGCTGCGTGAATCTTGCCTCTCTCGCTGCCCCTGACAGAACGAGGGGACCTCATGATTGTCTTACTCGCTCACTCATATAGAGACTCTCCTTTAGAATACAGTCCTCCACCTGAGGTAAAATCAGCCCAGATGGCGGAACTTATTGTGCTTCCTAGAGGATGTCAACCAGCCAAAGACCAGAGAGTAATCACGTATGCAGATGGCAGGTATGTTTTGCGGGAAGTACCCGACTTTGGGATGCTTTGGAAACAAAGATGATTTCTCACCTCTGCTGCAAACCCCCATCAAAAATGGACAGCAAGGGACTTCCCTGGTGGCGCAGTGGTTAAGAATCCACCTGCCAATGCAGGGGGACACGGGTTTGATCCCTGGACCTGGAAGATCCTAAATGCCGCGGAGCAACTAAGCCCGTGCGCCACAACTACTGAGCCTGCAAGCCACAACTACTGAAACCTGCACGCCTAGAGCCAGTGCTCCGCAACAAGAGAAGCCACCGCGATGAGAAGCCCGTGCACCACAAAAAAGAGTAGCCCCCGCTCACCACAACTAGAGAAAGCCCATTCACAGTAATGAAGACCCAATGCAGCCATAAATAAATAAATAAATACTAACCTTAAGTCAACATTGTTGGGCAACCTTTAAAAAGATAGTTGAGGTTAGTTTTCAGGTCATATGTCACCCACCTGTCAACAACATAATCCTGGAAAAACTGTAAAGGTGAGACACAGCCCAAAACCAAAGCCTCGAGGCCTTTTGAACACCCTCAGCTGGATTTTACCCAGCTCCCAGCCTCCGTGGAATCTGAATCTATTTCAGTTATTGTGTGTCTGTTTTCAGGATGGCCTGAAGCATTTAGTTGCCAAAAAGTTTCAGTCCTTACAGTTGCTAAAAGGCGGCTTGATTTTTGTGTTTCTTTCATATCAAGTGATTGAGGCACACATTTTATGGGAACCATATAACAGAATTCCGTAAAACATGATCCCTTACTCAGACACTACGCTGTACTTAAGACATGCAACCTGGAAAAGTTGAAAGGACCAAAGACATCCTTAAATCAAAATTACCAATAATTTCAGAAACCTTTGAGTACCCTTGCCCAAAGATATTCCCTCTAGCACTTATGGCCCTACAGCCCACACTCTGGGGGACACATTGGTTATCCATCTATGAATTAGTAACTAGAAGGCCCATGAGTCTAGGAATTTCACCTCCCACACCAGACTCTGCCCTCCTGCATGCAGACATGGCAAAATATTGCAAGGGACTCATGTCCTATATCCAGTTCTCTCATCAACAGTTAAGGCCACCTTTCTATGTCCCTTTATGATCTTCAAAAGGAGATTTGTTATTGGAACAGACATCAGAGAAAAATTGCTCTTGAACCTTGCTGGGAGGGACTCTATCAGGCACTGTTATCAATAAATATCGCATTGAAAGTCTGAGGCAAATGTGAAATGTGAATCTT
Organism: Balaenoptera musculus; assembly: GCF_009873245.2. Classification (NCBI taxonomy): domain Eukaryota; kingdom Metazoa; phylum Chordata; class Mammalia; order Artiodactyla; family Balaenopteridae; genus Balaenoptera; species Balaenoptera musculus. Next base: position 101,412,747 of record NC_045793.1, on the reverse strand, counting down.
TGGATTCACATTTCACAACTAAAGAAGAAATTCAGAACCCCACACAACTGGAAGACTATTCCAATAGGGGATTTCAAACTAAGGATTGTCAGAGATCCTTCAAAAGCAGCCAATCTTCAGAAGCAAACAGCTGACCCAAGACCTTCAGAACAAATAGATGACAATGGATAGTGGACAGTTTCTGCCTAAGACCGCATATAATTCCTGTTTTGTTGCTTATCTACTCACTGATAATCATTCTCCTTCTCATTTGCTATAGATTCCTGTCACCATCCACCCATAATGACCTTTTTACTCTTTTCTTCCCTCCTTGTAATAAGTGTTAAGTCAGAACATACTCATTCTGAAGCCATCCTTACATGATCCCAAATAGTAATCACTGCCTTCATTCTTACTGAATGCTGTGTATGTCATCCCTCACCAGTCCTCCATGATCAAAACCTCTGGGCAATTCCACATTTGTGAAATGAGACCATAGGCAATCATAGCTGATGGCATTTCCACTTGCACCTGCATGTACAATTGACGCTACATAAATCAGTCTATTACTTTGCTAGTGACCCTCTCTCCCAGAAGAGGAACCAATTATTCAAATCTATTGATCAGACCTTAGATAATTCTAAATATGAATTCAAAAATCTTTGTAGAACAATGGGCCAAATACTACCTGGCAGAAACTAATAGAGATTCAAATATGTAACCCAGATCACATAAGATCTTGGTTCCAACCTCGTGCTGTGAACAGCTCCTTTTTTCTTGAACGTCCATGTGCCTCAACTGGATACTATTTCCTTTGTGTCCAGGATGCCTGGTCCTGTTTGCCTCAAACGAATACTTCTTTCACTTTGGGAATAATATTCTGAGACTTGTCTTTATATAGAGACTCTAATTCTGTAACTCAAAAAGCTTGGAAATTCAGATTCAGATGTGAGTTCCAAAATGAGACTACGGTTGATTATTTCAGGTACACTACTTGAGAAAATTACTGACTCATTATTTATGCAAGCAATTAGAGCAGTGCACCCATCATTGGGATCATACAAATAGAAAAGGCTAGAGGAAACCTACCGCTAAATATAATGGCACTGTCTCTGCTCTAAATGGATCCATCTCAACTCATTGGCACAAGTAGTGATGAACAATTGCATTGCTTTAGATTTCTTGTTCCTTAGTCATTGTAGGTCTGTACCATTGCCAATACTTCTTATTGTTCTTGGGACAATGAAACAAGCAAATCTGAACATTGTTTTAAGGAAAAAGCTATTTGGCTAACTAAGGTTGATCCTTGCGGCCCATGGGATTTGTTCTCCTGGCCTGGGTTGGGCAATTGGAGTTCCTGGTTTTGAAGAATCTTATAAGAACTATTAATCATTCTCGTTTTTGCCACAGCAGTTATGAAAATACTCTGCCTTATTTTCTCTGGAGTCTTAAATGCTTCTAGGTAGCAGCTCTCTCATCAGATGATTGCCATGATGAGACAACAAAAGGATCAGGAAGATCTTGCAACACAAGTGATTATGAAGACAACTGGACAATCTCCAAGTGGCGAAGATCTGGATCTCTAGTTCTTCCTGAATTGGTGGTCAACCTCTTGCAAGCAAAAGAATGACCAAAGGGGAACTGAGAAACTGAATATAGAAATGACAATGACCTATATATAAAAATAGAGCTCTGACCCACCTGCTGCAGCCCACACAGGGAGCCAACCTCTCATCTACAGTAACCAGCCCAGGAATCAGCCTGCTGTCTCTAGTGACAATCCAGAAAGACAAACAGTAACCCCTGCAACATTCAGCCCAAAATGCCCAGGACCTGATGAACGAGCGACAGCATACTTTTGTCCCTACTTCCAACTTAGGACCAACCAGAGGAAGCCAAATATGTCCCTCTACAAATCACATAGGATGCCCCCATCTAGTAGCCGCCTCCAGCCAGGGCACGCCTGAAACCTTCTATTTCTTCCACTATAGAGCTTTCCTCTTCCTCTGCCTGCCTTTGAGTCTCTGAAAAAATGTAAGGGAAGATCGTTGACTCTCTTGCTGCAGCCAGCTCTGCATAAATAGCCTTTGCCTGTTCTCACGTGGGTGGTCTTCATATATTTTCACCATGGGAGACATCAGTTCCTTGACACATGGCCCTCTCCACAGGCAGCTCACAATATGGCAGCTGGCTTTCCTCAGAGCAAGTGACCAGAAGAACAAGAGAGGGCAGGCCAAGACAGAAACCACAGTCTTTTTGTAACCTAATCTCCAAAGTGACATCCAACCACTTCTATTCTTAGAAACAAGTCACTTGGTCCAGCCCACATTAAGAGGAGGAGATTACACAAATATGTGAACACCAAGATGCAAGGGTCATTGGGGTCCATTTAGAGGATGCCCACACCTAGTGCAGTCACTGAAGTACTTAATACCATCCCGTAAATCATTTTATATTATTCTTCTTTTTGTTTTTGTCTTTTTTTATGTTTTTAATACCATTTCCACATGATTGTTTTGAATTTTCACTGTACATTTCCATTTCATTAATTGTAGTTTTCCTTTCTATGCTCTCAGAGATACATACGATGCTATTTTTTAAAAACAAGGGACCAGCTATTTCCCTCCATGAAATTCTATTTCATCACTATCTCGTCACAGAAGAATGAGGGTTCCTTTAAAATAGATTCACTTCCTCACCCCTTAAGTCTCATCCTATTGTGACCTTTACAACATGGTGGGGGGGTGGGGATGAAATGGGAGATTGAGATTGACATATAAACACTATTGATACTATGTATAAAATAGATAACTAATGAGAACCAACTGTACAGCACCGGGAACTCTACTCAGTGCTCTGTGGTGACCTAAATGGGAAGGAAATCCAAAAAAGAGGGGTTATATGTATACATATGGCTGATTCACTTTGCTGTACAGTGTAAAGTAACACAACATTGTAAAGCAACTATACCCCAATAAAAATTAAAATAATGATAATAAGAATAAAACATGGTCATATGCCCCTCTCTCTGCCCCACCCCCAGGCAACTCTAGTGTGTTGCTAGTATAATTTAGTACTTATTCGGGTTTCCTTCAGGGGTTGTCTCTTTGTTTCAAGAGTTGTCATTTATGCCTCTATTTCCTCTTCCTAAGATGCATAATCTTATCCACTTACACATACACAAATACACACACACACATACACATAATTGCCCGGTTTATTTTCCACTGCTCTTTCCCGTTTTTGCAATCTCCCATCTGAAAGTCTCTGTTCTGATGGTTTGTTTTTATATGTTTTCAACTTTTCATTGAGGTATGTGACACATACAGCAGAGCACACAAATCAAAAGTGAACAATCTGATGACTGATCACAAAGTTTACATACTCACATCACCTTCACCCAGGTCAGGAAATAAGATTTTGCCGGCACTCCAGAAGCTCCACCCAGGCCCCTGCCGGTCACTACCCTCTCCATCCACTCAAAAGGAACCACCATGCTGACATCTAACACCAGAGATTTGTTTTACCTGGTTTTGAATGTATATCAAAGGAACAATGCAATATTTATTCCTCTGAGCCTGGTCTCTTTCACTCAACATTATGTTTGTGAGATTGACCCATGTGTCTCTAGTCCTTCATTCATTTAAATTAATAGATAGCATTTCCTCATATGAATTACCAGAATGTATTTATCCATCCTACTCTTGATGAACAATTTGGTTGTTTCTAATTTGGAGCTATTACAAACAATGCTGCTATACTTTGTGTCTGTCTTCTGGTGCACATGGGCATGAATTTCTGTCAGGGCTATATCTAGAAGTTAAATTTCTGGTTCACAGGGAATGCATTTTTCACCTTTAATAGATAGTTCCCATTTCCAATGGTTGTACCACTTCAGTTCCCACCAACATTGTGCAAAAGTTCCTTGGTTAATTTGTTTTGTTTTGTTTTAGTTAACACGTGTTAAGTTTAATAAACACTTATTGAATATTTGCACCTAAGACAAAAGGATTTCAGAACATAATTCTACACTTTGCAATTACTTACCATGATTTTACCAGTATCCTCAAAAAACCAGACCACTGCTATTGTACCTTGTGTGCCCAGCCCTGTGTTAAACACAAAGAATAGGGTCAATCAGAAAACCCAAAGAACCTGATGTTATGGTGGTCAGATTATTTTTGCCACCTGGAAGTTCTTTTATTTCTTCTTCCCCATGAAATTTCAATAGTAATTACAATAGTTAAAATCTGGCAGCCCTAGAAGCTTAAGGAAGATAGCTATATTCTTAAAACCAAAATTACTGGACTATAATGATCCATTTATTTCAGCAATTTGCACAGTGAAAAGAGATTATTAGTGGTTCACTTACTTGATTTATATATGAGCAATTCAGGAAATGATGAAAACATCAAATGAATTCTTTAATGCGTCACTCAGCCATGGTTGTCAGAGCCAGTCTTGGTTATTCTTTTAGCTGATTGCAGCCACTATCATTTTCTGAGACTTCTGCTTAGTAAAGAAAATAATTTATTTGTTAATTTACTCATTTGTTCAGTCATTGAGGAAATGCTGTCTGCCCATAAGTGGACCTGAACTTCAAACCCACGTTGTTCAAGGGTCAACTGTATTTGACTATGTAGATTAACCCAAAATAAACACATTCAGGAAAATCCACAGCAAGATACAGCCAGTGAAATGACTGTATTTCAATAATAAAGAATTATGAAAGTATTCAGGTAGGAAAAACAAGTTACATTGGGCGAGTTTCTATAATAACTAGAAATGCCAGAAGACAATGAAGCAATGCCCATCAGAATTGAGGCCAAAAATATTCTCAACCATGTAAGACTATAGGAACTACTACACCGATATGATTTTTCTTAAATAAGATTTTTAAACACAAGGCACAATGGCAAAAGTGCTTAACAAAATCCATCCACCTATCTAAATGCAGCATTCATTGGTGTTGAGTTTTCAATCTATTGAAGAATACAACTATAGGAAGAAATAATTGTGGTGAATAGTGATTATAAAAAAAGATATAAATGTTATTGCCATGGACATCCAAAAATAATATATGATAATAACAAATGCTTGCAAGGATGCAAAGAAACTGAATCACTCACATATTGTGAATGGGAATATAAAATGGTACAGCCACTCTGGAATATGGCAGTTTCTTACAAAACTAAGACATGTTGCTTACCATACAACCAAGAAATTCATTCTCAGGTGATTTCCCAGAGAAATGAAAACATGTTCACTGAAAAACCTGTACATGAATGTGCATAGAATTTTAATTTGTGATAGTCTAAAACTGGAAATAACCCAAATATTCTTCAGTGGGTGACTGGTTAAATAAATTGGGGTCCATTCATACTATGGGTAGTAATGATAAAGAGAATAAACTATGATACACACAAGTTGGAAGGATGTCAAGGGGATTATACTGAGTGAAAAAAAAGGCAACATCAGAAGTGTACACAATGTATGGGTCCATCTATGTAATATTCTTGAAATGACAAAATTACAGATATGGAGAACAGATTCTTGGTGCAAGGGTTTGAGGGATACTTGTGGTGGAATTATTCTGTGTCTTGACTGTTTTGGTGGTCACACAAATTTACACATGTGATAAAATTACATAAAACTAAACACACACACACGAGGGCATGTAAGGCTGGTGAACTCTGAATAAGATTGATGGATTGAATCAATTTTGATTTCCTGGTTGGGATATTGTATATATGCAAGATGTTATCTTTGAGGGAAACTGGATAAAGGGTAGACAGGATCTCTCTGTATTGTTTCTTACATTTCTTTGTAGATGTGAATCTACTATTATCTCGAAATGAAAGTTTTCAAAATTTAAATAATAAGAAAAATAAGAAAAATTTGGAGTATGGGAGAATAAATAACTAAAACCTAATGTTGAAACATTTATTTAACTCAAATAATCACTTTGGTCTTTTAAGGCTTTTTACAACCTTTTTTTAAATGTAAAGAGATTATTTAGAATTATTAGAATTTAGACAAAAATAAATTTCAGTTCTTTCAATTTCACTTAGTTTCTTTTAAGTTCAAATAAAATTAAATGTAATGTAATTTATTTTGAAATAGAATAGGTAATTTGATTCTATTTTTCTAAAATTATTTCTGTTCATTTTTTCTATCTTTATATCTGCAACTACACATTGAGATGCTTAGAAAAATGTGCATCTAGTGCCAGAAATAGCTATTTCTCATTAATGAGATTTGAGGTAAGTTTTTTAAAATTTCTTTTTGTATTTTTGTATGATTTTTAAATTGTGGATATGTGCCATTTTTAATCCTAAACAAATAGCAACCAAAAAAAATTTTTCAAGAAGAACAATAAAAGCGCAGTCCCTGAGCTTGAAGAGGTTATCGTCTTGTAGGATGACAAGCAAGTAAACGAAAGATTTAGAAGGAGGGTCAAAGTTTCCATGAGAGACACCAAAGGACGAAACAAAAGCTGCCTTAGCTCCAGAATGAAAGAAGACTGCTCAGGAGTGATGAAGCATTTTATAATATTGTTTTTTAAAACCTTCATTTCTTGGTAATTTCACAAGTTCTGCCTGGAAAAGGCACACCATGGTAAAAACTGTTTCAAGTCAGACTTTCCACTGTAAAATCCACTTTGGTGAGTTTTGATAGTTTATTGACATGACTGTGTAAAAGTTGAGAAACTACAAGTGGAACAGCATGGACTTGGAGGCCAAGGTGTTGTTTATTTATTTTAATGAAGAATAGTCTAATAATTAGAACCTCACTTGAATTTTTACTCTTTCAAAAATTCATTTTCACCATTTAAACCGTCACTGTCTTTTTATCTTTGTAAAAGATGCTATTAAAGCCAAACACTGCAATGTGCTAGTAACCTACTTTTTTCATTTATATATGAAGTGAAAAAGAGCATTCAGATGTTTAATTTTCATAATTAGTTGGGAATTTTCCCAATAATTAAGGAGCTGGTATTAATTTGTCACTTGATTTTAATCTCTGAACATACAACTCGTGTATTTTTACTCTGGCCTTGGTGCCGCACCAAGAACTCTTGTAGTAGAAGGGAGACAGGCTGTCCATCTTTCACTGAATCTATGTCTAATATTTGTACAGTTGACTGTGCATATCACCATCTATTTACATGTCTTAATTGTGTAATAACATAATTGGCCATCATAAAGTCGTGGAGTAGGGCACTCGTCAGGCCAATCTTGCCCACAAGCCTAGCTACCCTGGCATATGGTCACTCAGCTCCTGCCTAAACACCTCCAGCTTCAGGAAACTCACCATCAACCAGGTGCTCAATTTGCACGGTTGCAAAGTTCTTCACAATCTAAATAAAAGATGTTTGTGGTGTTACTCATTACTCTATAGGCAGACCTTGTATATTTTATACTATTGTACGTACTTTAATCTTGCTAATTCAATTGATTTTCCCTTTTCCACTGTTGCCTAGTGGACTATTGGCCAGACACAACCATTGCTTGTAAGCTGCTCGCTGGCAACGCCTGTATTAGACTCACAATTCTCGGTCAACACAGTGCACATGTAGTCACTTCATGCCATTTTGTATAACAATGAAAATGTGGTCTGAATCACTTTCACAAGTTAATAACACACGAGCAACATATAATTGCAAAATTGTCTACATACCACATAAAAGAACTGTCATTGTGAAGACCAGATGTGATGATGTTTGTGGGGTACTTAACTCAGAATACATATCATGCGGCCGAGTAGTGTTTATGAAAGCCTCATGTTGTATTTCCCAATGTGTGTATGTAAATGTGTCTGTGTTTTGGAGCATACATGTTTTCATTTCTTTTATGGATTTATAAAAAATAAATAGAGTGGGGTAGGGACAGAAACAGGGACCTATTTCACCTTATAGTGACTGGTTGATGAAAACCACATTTTAATACAAATATTATTATAGAAACTTAATGTGTTTGTTCATTAAGGAACAATATTTGAATTTCATCCTCACAAGAGGCATCCAGACGTGCTCAAGAACAAGCACAGGTCACCTCAATGTCAACCTTTCCATGTCCCTGGCAGCCTCTGCTGTTTTTCCTGGGTACTCACTCACTCACTCCCCCACCTCCCTGGGTCTCACAGCTCCTGCCTCCTAGGTCTCTTCTCCTCTGAAAGAATGTAGCCCTGACCAGGGCATTTCCCCAGGACTTCCAAAGCCACAAGCCATTTCAATACACTCAACCATTTATACTCACTTCGGGCATTTCTTTCTGCTTGCCCCCGCTCCACACTGCCAGGCAATTATTTTATAGAGTTACCTTTTAGAGTTAGAGTCAATCTCTCTCTTATTTCTTGCAGTGACAGAACTCGTAGAATATATACAAGTTCCTTAGAAAGGATATGCACGCCCATCAGGACACAACCCTTACCTTCCTCTCTAGCTGTACCTCCTGCAACTTCCCCATCCCTAGAAACTTATGGTCTAACAGTACCGAAAACCTGTCAGGCGCTTCCATCCCTCTTTCCTTTGCGCATGCTACCCTTGCGCTATCTCCAACTCTGTTCCAAAGGAAGGGCTGGACGTTCACCTCCTCTATGAAGACTGAGAGGATCTTGGAGGAAGATTTAATCTTTCCTTCCTCTGGACCCTACGGTTTGTCTATGGTACCTAATCAATTGCATTGTTTATTTTGCTTTGTTTATAATTTAGATCTTTCATACTAACCTTCTCTTCATATGCTCAGCCAATTTTAAAATTCCTTTGGAAATTCCTACCACCTAGCAGAGTGTCTGACACATAACTGACATTCCATGAAGAATTGTCGAATGAATGAATGAACAAATGACATTCATCAAAAGAGCTTGGTCTGGAGGTGCCCATCACCATGGGGCTCTGTGTGGATTGAGCTGAGGTTGCCCTTTAGACCAGCACTGAGATCTCTGGGCATCATGGATGTAACAAATGACTTAAGAGGTAAGAGTGCCTGGAGAGGCACAAAGAGCAGTGTCACGGGAGCCAGTCATCAGCCTCCGTCCTCTCAGTGCTTACTCATTGCAGGTGCAGCTGCTCACGACCTAGTTTCATTTGTGCTTCCATCCTCAGTGGTCTCATTAGCTCCTGGCAGCGGTCATACCCCAGAGCATCTCTTTCTCCAAATGCTCTAATGAGAAGGCCCAGCAGATCTCATCATTTGGAACTTAACAGAAGCATTGGGCAGAGAGCAAGTGCCCACCCCCTCCCCAAAGACATCACCTCAGCCATCCCTCAGGGAAAAGAGAGAAGGTTTTCAATATACTCCCCGTCAGAGAGAGAGAAGAAACATTTCCCCACCAGCAAACCAGGGAGCAAGAAAGTCTCACTGGGGCGTTCAGCGGGCAGTTGAAAACTTGAAATGAAATCCAGCCTTCATATTTTGGTGGTGGGCAGTAGCAGGAAAAGGATTAGAGCTAAAATTAGAATAACAAAAACTAACTTTATTTGAAATATAGAGTGAAAGAAGTATTGAATAAGAACCACTGTAAATAACAAAAAATGAGGAATTTCAAACCAAAATGAGAGTTTAATGACCCTTTTACTGCTAAAAAGAACTGAGTCTTTTTTTCCAATTTTTTATCCTACAAAAGAAACAAGTATGTGGAATATCCAATGCCAAAATTCCAGCAAATCATTTTAACTGCTGAGTTTTCTAAGTGTAGAGGATATCTTTTCCAAAAGGCTATTTCCTAAATTCTGCTAAATAGAAGAGTTTTCTTATTTTCGCTTCCTGGTACCACTGTGGCCTATGAAATTCAAATAACCCACCTAGATTAAAATATTTCTGAAAAGACTACAAAACTGAATCCTGCCTTTGCCTCAGATTTTTCTGTTAAAAGCAAGTTTTTGCATAGAAATTAAATATCTAATGCAAATTTTTAGGGATAGATGTGAAGCAGTTTTCAAGATTCCTTAATTTGGCCCAGACGCCACGGTAATTTTGCTGCTATTAATGTTGGGCATAAAAGATATTCACCTTGTGCTTCAGTACAATATGTTTCAAAATACTAATCATGGGGATAGCTTCAAGATGGTGGAGGAGTAAGACGTGGAGATCACCTTCCTCCCCACAAATACATCAGAAATACATCTACATGTGGAACAACTCCTACAGAACACCTACTGAACGCGGGCAGAAGACCTCAGACCTCCCAAAAGGCAAGAAACTCCCCACGTACCTGGGTAGGGCAAAAGAAAAAAGAAACAACAGAGACAAAAGAATAGGGACAGGACCTGCACCTCTGGGAGGGAGCTGTGAAGGAGGAAAGGTTTCCACACACTAGGAGCCCCTTCGTGGGCGGAGACTGCAGGTGGCGGAGGGGGGAAGCTTCAGAGCCACCGAGGAGAGCGCAGCCACAGGGGTGCGGAGGGCAAAGCGGAGAGATTCCCACACAGAGGATCAGTGCCAACCAGCACTCACCAGCCCGAGAGGCTTGTCTGCTCACCCGCCGGGGCGGGTGAATTAGTCCCAGGGTCAACCATTGCCACTGGGCCTCTTGATTGCTCTCTGCATTGCCCTTCCACAGTACTCACTGCCTGTCAATCATTTGTCACCAAAATTAGTGTCCAGAGGGTGAGGGTCCCTGAAGCTCTCCCAGTCTCCCACACCTCTTTCTCAGTTCTTGGGCTAGGTTGGCTTTTCAGAGAGTTGTAACAGAAAGAGTACATAAATACTACATTTCTGTCTTGAATTCACAGATAGTTTCTGCAGACTTGTCCTGTAACTCTTGAGCCCTCTCTGGGGATGAACGCTTCATTTTCTGAGAGGGAGACATACTCTGTAATTCAACTACAAAATCAAGAAATTCATTCCAATAGTGAGAATAAAATCCCAAAATTGGATCTATCCTTTTTTCTTCTGTCTCTCTCATTGGCCCTGACTTGAAGTTATCTGAAGCAGGGCTGGTATTCTTGGAGTAGAAGAGATTCTAAAAATAAGAAAACACTATCCTGCATGGGAGATATTGTAACAAAGGAGCAAGAAACACAGTCATTCCCATTTCTCTTTAAGGTTAGAAAATCATTTTAGGACTTGCTTCCCTTTTTCTCACCTCCCCATCACCAAGCTCTCCTGTAGGAGGGGAAAGTTAATGCCATTTGAAACTGTACACCCTGGAAGAGAGGGTGCTAAGAAAACACTCCTTCTAAGACTTTTCTCCAAAGAAGACATACAGATGGCCAATAAGCATACAAAAATATGCTCGTCATCGCTAATTATTAGAGAAATGCAAATCAAAACTACAATGAGGTACCACCTTACACTAGTCAGAACGGCCATCATTAAAAAGTCTACAGATAACAAGTGCTGGAGGGGGTGTGGAGAAAAGGAAATTCCTACACTATTGGTGGGAATGTAAATTGGTGCAGCCACCTTGGGAAAAGGTATGGATGTTCCTCAAAAAACAAAAAATAGAGTTGCCATGTGATCCAGAAATCCCACCCCTGAGCATATATGCAGACAAAACTATAATTTGAAAAGATAGATGCACCCCTGTGTTCATAGCAGCACTATTTACAATAGCCAAGACATGGAAGCAACCTAAATGTCCATTGCTGATAAATAAAGATGTAGTGTATATATATATATATATATATATATATATATATATATATATATATATATATATATAATGGAATATTACTCAGCCTTAAAAGAAGAATGAAATAATGCCTTTTACAGCAACATGGATGGACCTAGAGATTATCATACTAAACGAAGTAAGTCAGACAGAGAAAGACAAATACCATATGACATGACTTATATGTGGAATGTAAAATACAATACAAATGAACATATCTATGAAACAGAAACAGACATAGAGAACAGACTTGTGGCTGCCAAGGGGGAGGGGGTGGGGGAGGGAAGGATTGGGAGTTTGGGATTAGCAGATGCAAACTATTATATATAGGATGGATAAACAACAAGGTCCTACTGTACAGCACAGGGAACTATATCCAATATCCTGTGATAAACCACAGTGGAAAAGAATATGAAAAAGAATATATAAATATATATGTATAACTGAATCACTTTTGCTGTACAGCAGAAATTAATAAATCAACTATATTTCAATAATTTTTTTTAAAAACAGCACTCCTTCTATTCTCTCTTCTATGGGCCTTTTCAGACTCAAGTTCAAATATATAACAGGCAACTCTGAGCTTCTAAAGCAACCCCTAGGGTCTTCCCTGGTGGCGCAGTGGTTAAGAATCCGCCTGCCAATGCAGGGGACACGGGTTCAAGCCCTGGTCCGGGAAGATCCCACATGCCGCGGAGCAACTAAGCCCGTGTGCCACAACTGCTGAGCCTGTGCGCTAGAGCCCGCAACCCCCAACTACTGAGGCCCACGTGCCTAGAGCCTGTGCTCCGCAACAGAAGAAGCCACCGCAATGAGAAGCCCACGCACCGCAACGAAGAAAGCCCGTGCACAGCAACAAAGACCCAATGCAGCCAAAAATTAAAATAAATAAATAAATAAGTTTATTAAAATAATAATAATAATAAAACAACCCCTAATGATCAGCCTTGACCGTGACTTAGGAGGTGAGGCACTTGGGCATTCCTCTCTCATCCTTTTTCCTCTCACTCCAAACACAGTTCTAAACTAAGCTGTCTGTCCAGAGGAATGCAAAGATAGAGGTCCTAATGAGAGGACACCTTATCATGTGGCAGAAGTGACAGCCATTAATGGAGGGACCGAAAACCACAAAATCAGAAAGGCAACTAGTCATTCTATTTACCCAGAGCCCTCCCAGGTTTACAGTTAATCCTTTGCACGCTAGGGCTCTATGCAGATTCAACTGGTCCCCTAATTTACAAAGATAACGTGTCATAATTGCTTATGTTTGCACAGCATCACCTTTCTTGCCCAGAAGTCACCTACTCTGAACCCTGCTTGTCAGAACTTAGCCAAGACGCCAGAAGCAAAACTGGCCCCCAAGACACTTGATGAGTTGGTGCAAAGTTAAGGCTCTGAAGTTTAGGTACTTTACTCGTAAGAGAGGACTCATCCAAAGCCAATTTCATTTTCATCTTTGTGTGTCTCTAACCAGCATGATTCTAAAATTTCTCAGCCCACAAATAGATTAGAAACAGCATATATTTAAAAGGTGATTGACTTGATCAACTGACAGATGGTGAAGGAGAAAGAAAAATACTACAAGTTAATAAGGCATAGCCGCTTAGATGTGGATTCCGTGTAGAGGCTAACGTACCAACACACTTCATTAGTTCCTCAGGGATCTCTGTGTTATAACCCAGGCTCTCAGTGAAGGTCAGAATGACAAATGTCCTTCGTTCCTTCATGTCCTTCAGATGGCAGCTTACACATCAAACGCTAAGAAAAACCTTCTTCCAATGACTCCACTTGAAGCAGCCCTTACCCAACATTCTGTTTCTCAGCGCCTTTTATATTTCCTTCCCAGCACCTATCAAAATTTACAATCATGTTATTTATGACTTTACTTTCTTGTTACATTGTCTACCTGCTGCACTAGATTATGAGTTTCATGTGGCAAAGAGCCATGTCCTTTTTGATCATTATTGACTGCCCAAATCCTGGCTCTGTGCTTGTCACATAAAAGGGTCTTGACAAGTAGATGTTGGGTGAAGAAAGCAATGTCACCAGGGAAGCATCTACATTCCCTGATTACAATATGTCACTTTAGAAACATTTCTTTAAATTTAGGAATGCTCCTTAGAAAGATGCTTAAAGAGATGTTATTTCCTGAAAGGACAGAAAAGTTGGGGGAATGTAACTTACCATTTCTTGAGCAACCATCATGTACCAGGAATGCTAATCCTCACAATGACACAGTAGAATAGGTATGATTAGTCCTCACTTCACTGATAAGGAAACTGAAGTTAAGCAACTTTCCAATTCTGTGCAATTAGTGGTAAAACCTGGATTCAAGCCTGAGGTCCACATCTCATTACTTTGATGGGTAAAGCTTCAATTATCTTCACTTAAGGAATCGCTTATGTGTCGTCTGGGATGCTGGCTGGACGAGAACCAAGAATTGGGTTCCAAAGGGACAATTAGGAAAGAAGGAAGGTCTTGTAGATTGGGGCTGAGTCAAGTCTGATAGTCAAGACAGGGAGACCAGGTTCAAAGGGCAGACAAGGAATTATAAAAGGACAGAATCAAAAGTCAGGAGTCCTATGAAAACAGGATCTGAGTCATGCTTCAGCCCACTTAAATCTGGCATCCACCCCCCACCCCCAGACTTTCCCAAAACAGCTCTCACTAATGTTACCAATGACTTTGACATCACCAAATCCAATGGGTAATATTTATTCTTTATCATGCCTGGCTTCTCCGTAGCATTTGGCATTCTGACCAGTTCCTCCTCTGTGAATCATTGTTTACCTTTGGCTTCCCCACCACACTCTCTCCTGGTCCTTCTCTTACGTATCTGTCTGCTCCACATCTGTCTCATTTGCCACTTCACCCTCCTCCACCTTGACAATAAATGTGGGGTTTTTTCAAGATCAAGATGAGACTTCCTTCTCTTTTGTCTCTCGGTCTTTACTGTCTTCTCCCTGGGTAAACTCACGAATTGCCATGGCTTTAAATATTATTGATAGGTTGACAACTCTTCAGGCATTTATTTCCCATTCTACACTACATTTCTGAACTTCAGGCTTGATGTCCAAATTTGCCTACTTGGCATTGCCGTTTGGATATTTTAAAAGTAGCTCAAATGTAATATATTCAAATACAGATTCATCAGCTCAGTCCTGATGATTGAACCCATGCATCCACTCAAGCAATGCAGAAACTTGGTATGATTCTTCTTATCTCCCTCCCCCTCAACCCTCACATATAAACCTACTAGTTATCTTTTTTTTTTTTTTCCTGGAACCACAGCTAATTGGTCTCTCCACCTCCACTCTTGTTCTCCTCCAATTCATTCTCTATGTTGCCACCAGAGACATCTTTTTAAAATACAAATCTCACTACATCATACCACTAACCAGGGTAAAACTCCATGCTTATACGGGGTCTGTATATCCTTGAATAACCAGACTTCTGCCCGCCTTTCCTGGCCCACGTGAATCTATACCAATTCTCTATTTCTGGGTTTCAGCCACCAAGGACCTTCTTTCAGTTTGTAGAATCCACGATGCTCCCTTTGGCCTCAGAGCTTTGATGTATTCTATCCTTCTTTCTGGAACATTCTCAGCCCTGCGATCACCCCACATCTGGTCATCCTAAGGTCACAACTCACATGTGACTTCCTCAGGAATCCCTGTACCTTTTGGATCCCACCCCCCCCACACACACACGCCAACACACTGGATCAAGTTCCCCTAATACCTAATATTCTTGTTCATCGGTACCTACACATTGTATAATTTGATTAATGTCTCTCTTTCTCAATGAAATGTAGGTTCTGAGGGGGCAGGGGCTGTGGAGATGGCTCATCACTGAAGGCCAGGGGCCAACACAGTGCTTTGCACAAAGATGATTTACAAGTATTGGTAAAATGCAGGAAGGGAGAAAGCAGGGAAGTAGTCCTGAGAGGACCTGGAATATCCATAGCTCACATATATCAGGCAGTCCCTAGGCAGCGTCCAGGTATGTCCGGCTTAAAGTAAAGGTGATTTGGTGTTATCAGTGGAGAATTCGTGTAATTTATTTATAAGGCAATAAACATTTTACTTCATCTTTAGATTGTTTTGACTTTACAACGTTGAATTATGGCTAACACATTTTTATTGTTGGGACTGTTGCTGTTTTGCTAAATCATATTTCTCCATTAACTTTTAATTCCGAATTTAAGGTATATTTCCATTAGAGCAGTTTGCAATAAATTTTTCATTTTTTAATTTTTTTCAGGATGCATTTTATTTATTTCTTTACTTATTCATTTACTTTTAATTGAAATACAGTTGCTTTACAATATTATATTAGTTTCAGGGTGTACAATATAGTGATTCAATATTTTTACAGATTATACTCCATTTAAAGTTATTATAAAATATTGGCTACATTCCCTGTGCTGTATCCTTGTAGCTTATTTATTTTATACATAGTAGTTTGTACCTCTTAATCCCCTACCCCAATCTTGCCCCTCCCCCATTCCCTCTCCCCACTGGTAACCACTAGTTTGTTCTCTCTGTATGTGAGTCTGTTTCTTTTTTGTTATATTTATTCATTTGTTTTATTTTTTTAGATTCCACAGATAAGTGAAAACATACAATATTTGTCTTTCTCTGTCTGATTATCTCACTAAGCATAAAAACCTCCAGGTTCATCCATGTTGTTGCAAATGGCAAAATTTCATTCTTTTTCATGGCTGAGTAAGAGTCCATTGTTTACATCTACCACATCTTTTTTTTGACCACACCACACAGCTTGTGGGATCTCAGTTCCCCACTCAGGGATCAAACCCACGCCCCCTGCAGTGGAAGTGCAGAGTCTTAACCACTGGACCACCAGGGAAGTCCTATACCATATGTCCTTTATCCATTCATCTACTCATGGACATTTAGGTTGTTTCCATATCTTGGCTATTGTAAATAGGGCTGCTTTGAACATTGGGGTGCATGTATCATTTCTAATTAGTGTTTTCATTTTCTTCAGATGTACACCCAGGAGGGGAATTGCTAGATCATATGGTAGTTCTATTTATAGTTTTTACAGGAACCTCCATACTGTTCTCCACAGTGGCTGCACCAATTTACATGCACATCAACTATGTACAAGGGTTCCCTTTTCTCCACATTCTCACCAACATTTGTTATTTGTGGTCTTGCTGATAATAGCCATTCTGAAAGATGTGAGGTGATATCTCACTGTGGTTTTAAAAAACCACAATGATTTCTTTTCTAAAAACCAATTCTTGGTTTCATTGATCTTTTCTGTTTTGGGTTTTTGGTGTGGTTTTTTTTTTTTTTTTTGGTCTCTATTTTATTTATTTCCTCTTTTATCTTTATTGTTTCCTTCCTTCTGTTGACTTTAGGCTTCTTTTTTCTTCTTTTTCTATTTCCATTAGATTGTAAATTAGGTTGCTTATTTGAGATTTTTCTTGTTTCTTGAGGTGGCTTGGATCACTATAAACTTCCTTCCTAGAACTGCTTTTGCTGTGTCCCATAGATTTTGGAAAGTCGTATTTTAACTTTTATTTATCTCAAGGTATTTTCTCATTTCCTCTTTTCTTTCTTCATTGACCCACTGGGTCTTTTTTAGAAGTATGTTTTTTAGTCTTCACATGTGTTTTTCCCATTTTTCTTCCTGTAATTGATTTCTAGTTTCATACTGTTGTGGTCAGAAAAAATGCTTGATATAAGTTCTATCCTCTTAAATTTGTTGACACTTGTATCATGGTCTAACATGTGATCCATCCTGGATAACCTCCTATGTGCACTTGAAAAGAACATGTATTTTGCTGGTTTTGGATAGAATGTCCTGTAGATATCTAATAAGCCCAACTGGTCTAATGTGTCATTTAAGACTACCATTTCCTTATTGATTTTCAGTCTGGATGATCTGTCCATTGATATAAATGGATGTTAAAGACCCCTACTATTGTGTTATTGTCAATTTCTCCCTTTATGTCTGGTAATATTTGCTTTATATACTTAGGTGCTCCTGTATTAGGGACATATATGTTAGCAAATGTTATAGCCTCTTCTTTTATTGATCTCTTTATCATTATATGATGTCCTTCTTTGTCTTTTGTTATAGACTTTGTTTTAAAGTCTAATTTGTCTGATGTGAGTATGCTACTTCAGCTTTCTTGTTGTTTCCATTTGCATGAAATACCTTTTTCCATTCTCTCACTTTCAGTCTGCATGTGTCTTTAGCTCTAAGGTGAGTCTCTTGTAAGAAGCATATAGATGGGTCTTGGTTTTTTTATCCATTCAGCCACCCTATGTCTTTTGTTTGGAGCATTTAGTCCAATGACATTGAAGGTGATTATTGATAGGTATGTACTTATTACCATTTTGTTACTTCTTTTCTGTTTGTTTTTGTAGTTCTTCTCTGTTCTTTTTTTTTTTATTTTAACATCTTTATTGGAGTATAACTGCTTTACAATGGTGTGTTACTTTCTGCTTTATACAAAGTGAATCAGCTATGTGTACACATATATCCCCATATCTCCTCCCTCTTGCGTCTCCCTCCCACCCTCCCTATCCCGCCCCTGTAGGTGGTCACAAAGCACCAAGCTGATCTCCCTGTGCTATGCAGCTGCTTCCCACTAGCTATCTATTTTACATTTGGTAGTGTATACATGTCCATGCCATTCTCTCACTTCATCCCAGCTTACCCTTCCCCCTCCCCATGCCCTCAAGTCTATTCTCTAAGTCTGTGTCTTTATTCCTATCCTGCCCCAGGTTCTTCAGATCAACTTTTTTTCTTTTTTCTTTTTTTTTTTTAGATTCCATAAATATGTGTTAGCATACAGTACTTGTTTTTCTCTTTCTGACTTGCTTCACTCTGTATGACAGTCTCTAGGTTCATCCACCTCACTACAAATACCTCAGTTTCGTTCCTTTTTATGGTTGAGTAATATTCCATTGTATATATGTGCCACACTTTCTTTATCCATTCATCTGTTGATGGACACTTAGGTTGCTTCCATGTCCTGGCTATTGTAAATAGAACATTTACAATGAACAATGAATATTGTGGTACATGACTCTTTTTGAATTATGGTTTTCTCAGGGTATATGCCCAGTAGTGGGATTGCTGGGTCGTATGGTAGTTCTATTTTTAGTTTTTAAGGAACCTCCATACTGTTCTCCATAGTGGCTGTATCAATTTACATTCCCACCAACAGTGCAAGAGGGGTCCCTTTTCTCCACACCCTCTCCAGCATTTATTGTTTCTAGATTTTTTGATGATGGCCATTCTACCGGTGTGAGATGATATCTCATTGTACTTTTGATTTGCATTTCTCTAATGATTAATGATGTTGAGCATTCTTTCAAGTGTTTGTTGGCAATCTGTATATCTTCTTTGGAGAAATGTCTATTTAGGTCTTCTGCCCATTTTTGGATTGGGTTGTTTGTTTTTTTGTTATTGAGCTGCATGAGTTGCTTGTATGTTTT
The DNA here is from genome assembly GCF_009873245.2 of Balaenoptera musculus. Taxonomy (NCBI): domain Eukaryota; kingdom Metazoa; phylum Chordata; class Mammalia; order Artiodactyla; family Balaenopteridae; genus Balaenoptera; species Balaenoptera musculus. Next base: position 101,393,671 of record NC_045793.1, on the reverse strand, counting down.
GGAGATTAATCCTTTGTCAGTTGCTTCATTTGCAAATATTTTCTCCCATTCTGAGGGTTGTCTTTTCATCTTGTTTATGGTTTCCTTTGCTGTGCAAAAGTTTTTAAGTTTCATTAGGTCTCATTTGTTTATTTTTGCTTTTATTTCCATTTCTCTAGGAGGTGGGTCAAGAAGGATCTTGCTGTGATTTATGTCATAGAGTGTTCTGCCTATGTTTTCCTCTAAGAGTTTTACAGTGTCTGGCCTTACATTTAGGTCTTTAATCCATTTTGAGTTTGTTTTTGTGTATGGTGTTAGGGAGTGTTCTAATTTCATTCTTTTACATGTAGCTGTCCAGTTTTCCTAGCACCACTTATTGAAGAGGCTGTCTTTTCTCCACTGTACATTCTTGCCTCCCTTATCAAAGATATGGTGACCATATGTGCGTGGGTTTATCTCTGGGCTTTCTATCCTGTTCCATTGATCTATATTTCTGTTTTTGTGCCAGTACCATACTGTCTTGATTACTGTAGCTTTGTAGTATAGTCTGAAGTCAGGGAGCCTGATTCCTCCAGCTCCATTTTTCTTTCTCAAGATTGCTTTGGCTATTCTGGGTCTTCTGTTTTTCCATACAAATTGTGAATTTTTTGTTCTAGTTCTGTGAAAAATGCCAGTGGTAGTTTGATAGGGATTGCATTGAATCTGCAGATTGCTTTGGGTAGTAGAGTCATTTTCACAATGTTGATCCGACAAGCAACTATATGCCAATAAAATGGACAACCTGGAAGAAATGGACAAATTCTTAGAAAAACACACTATTCCGAGACTGAACCAGGAAGAAATAGAAAATATGAACAGACCAATCACAAACACTGAAATTGAACTGTGATTAAAAATCTTCCAACAAACAAAAGCCCAGGACCAGATGGCTTCACAGGCGAATTCTATCAAACATTTAGAGAAGAGCTAACACCTATCCTTCTCAAGTTCTTCCAAAATATAGCAGAGGGAGGAACGCTCCCAAACTCATTCTACGAGGCCACCATCACTCTGATACCAAAACCAGGCAAAGATGTCACAAAGAAAGAAAACTACAGGCCAATATCACTGATGAACATAGATGCAAAAATCCTCAACAAAATACTAGCAAACAGAATCCAACAGCACATTAAAAGGATCATACACCATGATCAAGTGGGGTTTATCCCAGGAATGCAAGGATTCTTCAATAGACACAAATCAATCAATGTGATACACCATATTAACAAATTGAAGGAGAAAAACCATATGATCGTCTCAATAGATGCAGAGAAAGCTTTCGACAAAATTCAACACCAATTTATGATAAAAATCCTCCAGAAAGTAGGCATAGAGGGAACTTTCCTCAACATAATAAAGGCCATATATGACAAACTCACAGCCAACATCGTCCTCAATGGTGAAAAACTGAAACCATTTCCACTAAGATCAGGAACAAGACAAGGTTGCCCACTCTCACCACTATTATTCAACATAGTTTTGGAAGATTTAGCCACAGCAATCAGAGAAGAAAAAGAAATAAAAGGAATCCAAATTGGAAAGGAAGAAGTAAAGCTGTCACTGTTTGCAGATGACGTGATACTATACATAGAGAATCCTAAAGATGCTACCAGAAAACCACTAGAGCTAATCAATGAATTTGGTAAAGTAGCAGGATACAAAATTAATGCACAGTAATCTCTTGCATTCCTATACACTAAGGATGAAAAATCTGAAAGTGAAATTAAGAAAACACTCCCATTTACCATTGCAACAAAAAGAATAAAATGTCTAGGAATAAACCTACCTAAGGAGACAAAAGACCTGTATGCAGAAAATTATAAGACACTGATGAAAGAAATTAAAGATGATACACATAGATGGAGAGATATACCATGTTCTTGGATTGGAAGAATCAACATTGTGAAAATGACTCTACTACCCAAAGCAATCTACAGATTCAATGCAATCCCTATCAGTCTTCTCTGTTCTTTTCTTCTTCTTTTAGTTTCTCCCGTACGGTTTGATGATTTTCTTTAGTGGTATGCTTGTGTTCCTTTCTCTCTTTTTTTTGTTTATCTATTGTAGGTTTTTGATTTGTAGTTACCATGGGGTTCATAGGTGTTGAGCTAAAACTATAACTACTTGTTTTAAACTGATAGTCATTTAAGTTCAAACACATTCTAAAATATCTACATTTTTTACTCCCTTCCCCCACATTTTGTGTTTTTATGTCATATCTTATGTTTTTGTGTTTATCCCTTAACTGTTTATTGTAGTTATAGTTGATTTTGCATTTTTCTTTTTTAATCTTTATATGAGCTTATTGAAGTGGTTAATCCACAGCCTTTATTATATATTTGCCTTTTCTAGTGGGATTTTTCCTTTCCTACAGATTCTTACATCTTGTTGTAGCATTTTCTTTTCAACTTAGAGAGGACCTTTTAACATTTCTTTTAGGGTTAATTTAGCATTGATGAATTTGGTTTTTGCTTGTCTGAGAAGTTCTTTATCTGTCTTTCAATTCTGAGTGATAATCTTGCTGGATAGATTATCCAAGTTTGTAGTTTTTTTCCTTTCACCACTTTAAATATGTCATATTAAATATAGCATGCCACTCGCTTCTGGCCTGCAACGTTTCTGCAGAAAAATCAGCTTATAGTTTTATTGGGGTTCCCTTGTATGTGACTCTTTGTTTTTCTCTTGCTGCCTTTAGAATTCTTTCTTTACCTTTTCCCATTTTATTTATGATATGTCTTGGTGCAGGTCTCTTTGGGTTCATCTTGTTTGGGACTCTCTGTGCTTCCTATACATGGATATCTGTTTCCTTCTTCAGGTTCAGGAGGTTTTCAGCCATAATTTCATCAAGTACATTTTCACCCCCCTTCTCTTTCTCTTCTCCTGCTGGGACCCCTCTAATCCAAATGTTAGTATGCTTGAAGTTGTCCTAGAGGTTCTTTCAACTGTTCTCATTTTTTAATTTATTTTTCTTTTTTGCTGTTCTGATTGGGTCATTTGCATTATTCTATTTTCCAGATCTCTGATGCATTCTTTTGTATCACCTAGTCGGTTCTTAATTCCTTCTAGTGTGTCTTTCATCTCAATTATTGTATTCTTCAGCTCTGACTGGTTCTTTTTTATATTTTCTAGTTCCTTGTTAAAATTCTCACTGTGTTCATCTATTCTTTTCCCAAGTTCAGTTAGCATTCTTATTACTAATGCTTTCAACTCTTTATTTGGTAAATCATTTATCTATGTTTCATTAGTTATTATTTCAGGGTTTTTTCCTTGCTATTTCATTTGAAAAAAAAAATTCCTCCATCATCTCATTTTGTTTAACTTTCTCTGTCTCTATGAAACTCGGTGAAACAGTTACCTATCTTGGTCTTGAAAGGGTGTCCTTATGTGGGAGCATCCTTATACAGGCTTCATGTGCCCAGTGGCTTTGGTGGGAAAGCTGGATCTGAAGTGAGCACAGGTCACATTTTTCCCCAGGGTGTCACCATGGTGAGAGGTGGCCCTTGAGATGGAAGGATTGGAGCCCGAGCCAGGAGCTGGGGCTTTTGCTATGCTCAGTGCTGTCACTGACCTATCAGGAGTGGGGTGAGTCCCTAGGTGCTGGAGCAGAAGCCCTGAGGGTCAAGTCCAAGCTGGTTCTGTTCCTTCTAAGTGTGTGCTCTTCCCCAGCAAATGCACCTTTGCCCCAGTTGAAGCTGTGCTAAAACAAGTGCGGCTGGAGAGGGTGCCCAGTGCCGGCTAGGATGTGAGCACTGGGACAGTCCCAGAATGCCAGTCAGAGCTCAAGCCAGCTCCCCATCCAGCACCTCTGCAAACGCCAACAAGGTGCTTACAACTGGGTCAACACAACTGTGCTCTCTCCACAGCAACAGCAGTTTCACCCTCGTGGGGAGCTGTGCCGGAGCTAGAGGGGCCAGGGCAGGTGCTCAGCACAGGCAGGGGGCACACTGGGACAGTCGTGGGAAACAGGCCAGAGCCCCAGGCAGTTTCAATCTGCTTCCTCCGCCCTGTTTCAGGAGTGAGCAGGTGTGCACACTCTTCACAAGTGGAGTTTTGGTTTCCTACAGCCTTCCTGTAAGCCCCACTGGTTTTCAAACCAGCTAAGGGGGCTCACCTTCCTGGTGTTGGATGCCAGAGATGGGGTGCCCAATATATGGCTCGAACCCCTTGCCCAGGGAGGATCCCCAAGCCTGTATAATCCCCTCTTCTTCTGTGTCCCCTCCTGGGGTGTGGGTTCCAACCTCATCGCTTCTCTTCCCTTCCTATCGACTCCATGTGGATCTTTCTTACAGCCTTGGTTGTAGCAGAGACTTCCTGCCGGCCTTCAGGTTGCTTCAGTGAGAACTGTCCCACGTGTAGATGGATTTTGGTGTGTGCACGGGGGGAGGGGAGCTCAGCATCCCCCTACTCCACACTCTTGATCTCCTCCAACTTTTAAATTTTTTTAATTTGGGCAAGAGTGGAGTTAAAACGTCTGACAATTGTGCGCTAGATGTAGGGCTGGAAGTAATTTTGTGTAGATCTAAGATGGATAATTTGATCTGCTCCAGACTGTCCTTCCTATTCTTGCCCCTAACTTTTCCTTCCCCCATAAGAGAAGTTTCTTCCAGACCTGAAGACCACCTGCAGTGGACTCAGATTGGTCCAGTATCCAATGCTCTTTCTGATAATAGCACCTAAACACACTGTCTCAGCATACCAGCTCTACTCGATCTACGTGCTTGGGGTGGGGCAGATCCACCCCAGCTCCACGGGTGGGCAAGTGACCCAAGTCTGGGCAGTCAGAGCACATCCCCTGGCCAAGATGACTGGCACACAGATGGGCACAGTCAGGCCAGTGGGAGTCAATCTGGTTCATTGGACTGCATGAGAAAGAGAAACTCTTCTTCCTCTTTCCCTGGCTGAGAGAATAGGAAGTAAGTGTGCATGGCTTTCTGCCCTTTGTCCTCACAAGAGGAAAATGTAGCCACACACAGAATAGAAATAGTGGGAGATAGTGAGTTGATGTCAATAGAATAATTTGAGTGCTGGTGCCATCGTGCTTCCCGGGCAGGGGTGAAAACTTCTGGAAAAGGGCTAACTAGTAAATAAGTTAGGCTTTGTGGGCCTGTGGACTGTACTGTGACTACTCAGCTGCCCTCACAGCACAAAAGCAGCCAAGGACAATATGTAAGCTAATAGGCAGAGCTATGTTTCAAGACACTTTTATTTACAGACACTGAAATGAGAATTTCATATAATTTTTTTTTTTTTTTTTGGCTGCATTGGGTCTTCATTGCTGGTACAGGCTTTCTCTAGTTGCAGCGAGCGGGGGCTACTCTTTGCTGCAGTGTGCGGGCTTCTCATTGCGGTGGCTTCTCTTGTTGTGGAGCACAGGCTGCAGGCACGTGGGCTTCAGTAGTTGCAGCACGCAGGCTCAGTAGTTGCAGCACATGGGCCCTAGAGTAGTTGTGACATGTGGGCTCAGTAGTTGTGGCTCACAGGCTCTATAGCACACACTCAGTAGTTGTGGCGCACAGGCTTAGTTGCTCCACGGCATGTGGGATCTTCCCGGGCCAGGGATTGAACCCATGTCCCCTGCATTAGGAGGCAGATTCTTAACCACTGCGCCACCAGAGAAGTCCCTCATATAATTTTTATGTGCCCCGAAATATTATTCTCTTTTGATTTTTTCCAACCATTTAAAAAGAGCAGAAACTGTTCTTAGCTTGCTAGCTTTACAACAGGCCATCGGCCAGAGTTGGTCTAGACTACATTTGCCAACACGCACTCAGTTTTTCAGTAACCCAGCCTGTAAATTCTCTTTTTTGCCTTAAATCATTCCAGGTTTGAGAGGTTTTTGTTTTTTGGGGTTTTTTTTCCCTGACATTTGCAAGTGAAAGAGTCTTGAACGTCTTATCCCTTGTTTGGTACCTGGGCTTTAGTTTCTCTCCTTCTGAGCCTGAACAACTGAGAGGTCTGAAAAAGCTAATAGAAGTGCTGTCTGAGAAAGTCTTTTCACATTTGCTAAGGCAGAAAAAAATGTTTGATAACATCTTAGCCATAGTAAAGCTGGGACTGAATGCATTGCTTTGACATCAATACAAATAATTCATTAATAAAAATAACCAAACAGTTATAAATTTACTAATTTCAAAGTCTGACATTTAATGAAATTAGTTGAGAATGGCATATTAGTGTTTGACTCTTCCAGATTGACCTCCCATGACTAGAAAATATCATATTAGACTTTAATATTTTTTGTCATTGCCTCAGGTCAAATTTATTACCAACCCAGAATATAGTGTTTTTAGCAATACCTCATGCGTTTATTCCTCATTTAAGTTATCTAAGTCAACCCTCCATTTGTCTCTCTTCCTGCTTGTTACCTCTTTATTCGTCATTAAGTTCATTCTTAATGTTTTAAAAACTGATCTTTTAATTTAAAGGAAAGTAGCAACAAAGAGAGATGAACAAATAATTCTAATAAACTGATCTCTATGCCACTAATTAACCCAATATTACTCTACAAGCTTGAAATACTTGCTTATAATTACCTTTGAGAAGAGGAGGTTGACTTTGTGGCCACAATGCACACCTTAAAGTTGACACTTTACTCAGACGTGCAAACTAATGATCAAAGGTGATTTGAATCATGCACTGAAGCACTGAGGAAGTCTTAACTTTTTAAAAAACATCTAATAATGATATGGTACTCTCTGTTCCTCTACCCTAACAAAATCACTACTTATATGTTTGCATGTTATCTCCTAAGAAGATAACTTTTACTCTTACGTTGCTGTAATCATCGCATCCAAATTGCCGTGTATGATTCTATTTTAACTGGCACTGAAATTTTGCATTGCCTTATGTTTCTACACAGTCTCCATAGTGACCATTTTATTGACAACATTATATTATAGCACAAAATATTGTAGTTCCTTTATATACCAGGCAGAAAGATTGTATTTCCTCGATGCTATAGAAAGTGCATCACTGAATATTCACATGTGTGTATTTCTTGGGGTGTCTGAATCCATTCAGTCTCTGAAGACCACTAAAGAGTTCCTTTCCCATTTCCTTTCTGGATACTAAACATTTCCTTCTTGATTTAGTAACTGCCTTATTCTCTCCCTTCTAGATCATATAGGTTTGTTCATCCACTTTAGGTGTATACCAAAAACAAAAGTAGTAATTCCATATCCCTTAGCTAAACATAGACTTTGCTTTCAACTGAGTGCATTTGTTACAGCCAGAGTAGCGGGTGCACAGGGAAGACGGCCTCCAGTTTGTGGGAGACTGAGAGCTCTGTGACTTTGCAAGTGCATCCTCTTCTCCCTTTCTCTCCCCTGCCCTGCAGTCCAGGCTGTTTAGACGTCCAGCCGGGAGGCCAGCCACTGAAGCAGCAGCAACCTTGCTGATCTGATGTCTGGAACCAGAGTCCCTGAACCTCATAAATACCACAGTTTCTTTCACTGGGTCACTTGTAAACGTTTCTGTGGAACTGTTCAAGCTCCTCTAGCCTCTAAACAGTCAGAAAGGAGTTGTGAACTAGCTCTAAGCATCAGGGGAATGAGACTGAGGCTTCATCCCACACCAGGAAGGACAATCAAGGCCCTCCCCACATCTCTGCATAAAGGCCAGCTTACTACACTGCAGACTGACGCTTCTTCCTGAGAGGTTAGAAGGCAGAGGGAGGGCGTTGGAGTGTCTATTTGTCCATACCTTGGAGGTAGCATTTGGATGACTGCTACAGAATGAATTCCTTTAAGAGTAAACATGGCAGCCCTACCAAAATACATCAGCTTTATGGTGAACATGACTCAGCAGCAGAAGGGAAATAAAAAGCAGGACAACGTGCATTTGCCCTTCAACTCAGCATTCTCCTCCTGGGTATTCACCCAAGTGAGATAAACACATATGTCCATCCAAGGACTTGTACGTGAATATTCATAGCAATTTTATTGATATTGATAATAGCCCCAAATTGGAAACAATTCAATGTCCAACAACTGGTGAATGGATAAACAAAACGTGGTATGTCCATATAATGGAGCACTAACTACCAACTCAGCAATAAAAGGAGCTACTGATAAAACCAACAGCATGGATGAATCTCAAAATCAATAAGCTAAGTGAAAAAGCCAGACACAGAATACAGTTGACCCTTGAACGTTGAGAATGGACTTGAGGACACAGTGGGGGGAAGGGGAGGCTGGGATGTAGTGAGAGAGTAGCATTAACATACATACACTAGCAAATGTAAAATGGATGGCTAGTGAGAAGCAGCTGCATAGCACAGGGAGATCGGCTTGGTGCTCTGTGACCACCTAGAGGGGTGGGATAGGGAGGGTGGGAGGGAAGCTCAAGAAGGAGGGGATATGGAGATATATGTGTGCATATAGCTGATTCACTTTGTCGTATGGCAGAAACTAACTCAACATTGTGAAGCAATTATACTCCAATAAAGATGTATAAAAAAGAAAAAGAACAACACAGGGGTTGAAAATTCACATATAACTTTTGACCCCCCAGAAATGTAATGACTAATAGACTACGGTTGACCAGAGGCCTTACTGATAACATAAACAGTTAATTAACACATATTATGTATGTTATATGTATTATATACTGTAGTTTTAAAATAAATTAAGCCTCTAGCTTAATATAAAATCTTAAAATAAAATCTTATTAAGAAAAAAATCTTATTAAGAAAACTATAGGGAAGAGAAAATACATTTACAGCAGTGTACTGCATTTATCGATACCATAAGTTTACATTGCCTGTTTACAAGACGAATCATCTGTCTGTCACTACCTACATGATATTGGCTTATGCAATGAAAAACACTGTAGATGTTTTACATATCACTAACACTAGATATCAAAAATAAAAAGATAGGGCTTCCCTGGTGGCGCAGTGGTTGAGAATCTGCCTGCCAATGCAGGGGACACGGGTTCGAGCCCTGGTCTGGGAAGATCCCACATGCCACGGAGCAACTGGGCCCGTGAGCCACAACTACTGAGCCTGCGCATCTGGAGCCTGTGCTCCGCAACAAGAGAGGCCGCGATGGTGAGAGGCCCGCGCACCGCGATGAAGAGTGGTCCCCACTTGCCGCAACTAGAGAAAGCCCTCACACAGAAACGAAGACTCAACACAGTCATAAATAAATAAATAAATAAAAGAACGTGAATTTCTTTAAAAAAAAAAAAAAAGCAAACTGGACTATTCATAAAAAAAATAAAAATAAAAAATAAAAAAAAATAAAAAGATAAGGTAGAAAAGAAATTCATATGTATTTACAGGTATAATGATTCATGCATTGATAATGAAACAGCAGCAACATGATTGCTTCATGGTCGCCTAGTGTAATCAATGGCAATTGCTTCATGGTAGCCTAGTCTATACACTAATGAATAAGTTGTTACAAAACTTTTATGGCATACAGTAGTACAGTCATATTCATAATGCAATATTGGAAATGTTGTTACATTTTTTAAAAAAGACCCTTACCTGTGATGATAGGCTGATACATAGTTTCTCCGATTATGAGAGAGAGAGGCATGCTGTATGGTAATGTAATTCTTTGAAAACAATGTTATAAAACTGCAAGAAAACCAACACATCATTAATCTTGTATTCATTATCTCTCACCTTCTGCTTAGGTAAGGATAGCCTATCCACTTCATTACAAGTCTTGCACATGATGTTCTACACGATGAATACTCAGGCGATAATGATGATGACACAATAAAAGTCTCATATAGTTCTTGCCGTACAGTTCTTAGATTTTCACACAATGACACTCACACGCATACATAGTTAATAAAAAGATAAGTTTATTAACTGTATGATACGATGATGATTTACTATTCATTAAGTGGAAGTGGGTCATCATAAAGGTCTTCATCCTTGCCGTCTTCACATCGAATAGGCTGAGGAGGGGGAGGACGAAGAAGAGGGTTGGTCCTGCTGTCTCTCAGGGGTGGCAGAGGCTGAAAAGGTGGAGGAATTGGAAGGGGAGGCTGAGAGGCAGGTGCGCTCGGTGTAGCTTCATGGAAATTCATCTTAATTTCTGTCTGGCTTTTTTGCTTTTCCACTTCTCAAAACATGTTTCTGTATAATACCAATCCTTCTTTCACCATTTGCTTTAGTTTCGGTGCCCGTATCATAGAGGGTCCAGGCTGTAAAGGTGTTGAAATCAGTCCTGAGTAATCAGAGCCCTTCTGCCAGGTTGTCCAACATCAACTTGTTTCCGGGTGCTGCTTCTTCCACGTCTTCTTCCTCACCGTCTGGCCCAGGTTGGGAAGTGCTCTTCTCCATCTAGTTGTCTTCTGTCAATACCTCTCATGTGGTGTCTATTACCTCTTGAATTTCTCTAGGATCTGTATCTTGAAACCCTCCACCTCCCACCCTTTTTGCCATATCCACAATCTCTTTCATGATTTCCTTGATTGGCTCTGTCGTAAATCCTGTGAAGTCATGCACAACATCTGAATGTGGTTTTCTCCAGCAGGAATTTATTGTTTTAGGCTTGATGGCTTTCATGGCTTTTACTATAACAATGATGGCATCTTCAGTAGTGTAATCCTTCCAGACTCTCATGACGTTCTTTCTGTTGGGTTTCTCTTCCATAGCTTGACGATCCTTTCCATAGAGTACTATGTGTAATAAGCCTTAAGGGTCCTTATGACCTCCTGACCTATAGGCTGAATTAGGGACATTGTGTTTGGGGGCAAGTAGACCACCTTAATGTCTTTGGTGTTGAACTCATGGAGTTCTTGGTTGTCAGGGACATTGTCCTATATCAAAAGAACTTTAAAAAACAGTCCCTTACTGGCAAGGTACTTTGTGACTTCAGGGTCAAAGCATCGATGGAACCAATCCAGAAAAAGTGTTCCCACCACCCAGGCCTTCTTGTTGTACAACCAAAAGCCTGGCAGCTGGTATTTACCTTTTCCTTCAAGGCTCAGGGGTCAGCAGATTTACAGATAAGGGCCGTCCTGATCTTACACCCAACCGCATTTGCACAAAACAGTTGAGTTAACCTATCCCTTCCTGCCTTAAACCCTGGTGCTGGCTTCTCTTCCTTACTAAGAAATGTTCTTTGTGGCATCTTTTTTTTCCAGAATAGGGCACTTTCCTCTGCATTACAAACCTGTTCAGGCAGATATCCTTTCTCCTCAGTGATTTTCTTAAAAGCATCTGGTAACTCATCTGCTGCCTCTTGGTGGCAGATGATAGGCTTTTCCTATTATCTTGACATTTTTAAAGCCAAACTTCTTTCTAAAATTATCAAGCCATCCTTTGCTGACATTAAATTCTCCAGCTTTAGATCCTTCACCCTCCTTTTGCTTTAAGTTTTCATATGACTTCGCTTTCTCTAGAACATATTAGAGTCTATAGGTATGCTTTTTTAATAGCAATCCTGCACCCACAGAAAAGCTGCATTTTTCAGTACAAGATAAAAAGGTATTCCACAAAAAGTGCAAGGTTTTTGAGCCTGCTGGAATAGCAGCAGTGAGAGTTTCACACATTTTTTTTCTCCTTCTTCTTTTTCTTTTTTTTCCCACAATGGTCCTTACACTGGATTCATTTGTCTTGAAATGGTAGCAACTGCAGCTGCAGACATCAACCTACAGTACATATCAAGCAATTCAACTCTTTCTCTATGTCCAGCATCACTAGTGGCACTTCATGGGTCCCCATTGTGTTGTTTAAGGTTTACGGCATTGCACTAAACATGATGAAAAACACAAGAGAACCCTGAGAGATCACTTTTTACTGAGATACCCAGTTTACTGGAGACACAAACTGCTCAGGGGGAGCTAATGGGCATCACAGGGAGTTTTAAGCAGATACAACACTTGAGCTCACGTGAAAGCAACAGAAGGCGCTCCAAAGTATTACAGTAGTACAGTGTGTACTACACTTAATTTTATGCAGCTTTGATTTAATGCTGCATCTTTACATTTGTTTACGTTTCTCTTAACTGCGAATGGCGTCTTGTGTGTGCATACATTGTGTTAGATTTTAACAAAATTTTTTATAATAGATTTGCTTATATTCCATGGTAGTAAATGATAAAATAGACTAGCATCTACATATATTTTATGCATTCATGTCATATCTTTTTCTTAATTTCTTTGATTTCTCTAGGCTACTTGGTTTGTCTGCAAGTTTTTACAAATTGTTGCAAATCTCAAAAAAATTTTCTGATGTATGTGTTGAAAAAAATCTAAATTTCAAACCAGTGTTGTTCAAGGATCAAGTGTACTTCATACGGTATAATTCCTTTTGAAATTCTAGAAAATGCAAACTAGTCTATAGTGCTGTAGGGGTAGATCAGTAGTTGAGTGGGGCAAGGGGCAGAGAGCTGGGGTTTGCCAAGGAGCATGAGAAATCTTTCGGGGTGATAAAAAAGTCTGCATCTTGACTGTGGTGGTGATTCACAGGGCTTGTATTGTACACTTTGAACAGATGCAGTTTATTATATGTAAACAATACCTCAATCAAGTTGATAACACTTTTTTCCTTTTTAAAAAATCTTATTGGAGTATAGTTGACTTACAATGTTGTGTTAGTTTCAGGTGTACAGCAAAGTGAATCAGTTATACATATAGATAATACATTTTTTTTCATTGGCAAGAGACTTAAAACAGATACTTCACAAATGGCCAATAAATACATGAAAAAAAGCTCAATACCATTAGACAATAGAGAAAGGCAAATTTAAACCATATAAAACCATAAAAACATGCATTTCATTTCATGTAAATTATATGTTAATTTTTAAAATGCAGATCTTAAAAAGAGAATAAAAATAAATTTTATTTTTAAATCAGAAACAAAACACTCAGAAATTCCACTTGCAAATGCATAAAACCAGTGCTATAGGTTATTCATTGTTTGGAAATATTCTAAATGTCCTTCAATAGGGAACTAGGTAAATGAATTATAGTACAAACATAAAAGGAAATACTCTACTATGGAAAGAAAGAATGAGATGTTAACTACTGATGTGAAATAGTTCCACAATGTATTATTACATATACTTTTTAAGTGAAGAAAGAACACTGTGTATATTGAGAGTACTGGAAGAACCATTCCTGGAAGGAAAACCACCTGATTGGGAGAACAGGGGTGGGACAGAAGATTTTCACTCTACACATTTTTAATCCTATTTATTTTATTTATTTCTTTTATTTTAGGCTGCGCCAGGTCTTTAGTTGCGGCAGGTGGGATCTTTGTTGCAGCATGCGGGATCTTTCATTGCGGCGCGGGCTTCTCTCTAGTTGTGACGTGCGGGTTTTCTCTCTGTAGTTGCGGTGCACAGGCTCCAGAGCGCATGGGCTCTGTAGTTTGTGGCATGCGGGGCTCTCTAGTTGAGGTACACGGGCTCAGTAGTTGTGGCTCGCGGGCTTAGTAGTTGTGGCTCACGGGCTTAGTAGTTGTGGCTCGCGGGCTTAGTAGTTGTGGCTCACGGGCTTAGTAGTTGTGGCTCGCGGGCTTAGTTGCCCCATGGCATGTGGGATCTTAGTTCCCCGACCAGAGATTGAGAACCCGCGTCCCCTGCATTGCAGGATGGATTCTTTACCACTGGACCACCAGGGAAGTCCCTAATCCTATTTAATTTTGAACCATGTGAATTTATTTACTCAAAGTTTAAATTAAGCTCACTTAATAAGTGGACACAAACAGCCCACCAATCTTCATACCTAAGTGTATCAAAAGCCATTGCCTTTTGTCAAGGGTCCTTGGAACTCTCACCTCCTTCCAAGCCAAGCCAGTGAGCAGACCTCACCCGCCCCCCTCCTTTCTCCTTCCCCCTCCCGGCTCCTTCTGATGCTTGGATCTGACACTTGTTCTCTCCCAGACCTTCTGGCTTCCATTCCCTCCAGTAGTTGCCCTGAAGGAGTAGCCCGGGCCCTCCCTCTGCCCTCCTTCCACAGATACCTTTCAGATCCCAGCACAGCAAAATCGTCACTTGATGTCTGCCTATGAAATAAAGGGGGGAAAAAAAGACATACGAGTGGGAAAACATTATTTTTCTGAATGTGAAGGGTTAATATTATCAGCAGGTGGATAAAGTATTTTAAAGAGGTCAGTACTTCTTAAATATTCCTATAAATTTAACAAAATTTCAATCAAAACCCCACTCCAATCAGACTCCCGCCCCACCACTCTAGTGAAACTTCTTCTTGACAAGGACACCAGTGACATTCCGGTGCCAGATTCCACTGAGGGATCTGCAGCTTTTGATGCAGCTGATTAAAGCCTCCTCTTTGAAGCCCCACTTGCCTCCAGGACAGTAGATCAGGCCACTCCTCAGTCTCCTTGACTTCTTCCTCCTTATCTCCTGTGTCTCTTCACAATGGAGGCCCCAGGGCTCAGGACTCTAATCACTTCTCCTTGCCGTTTATATTTTTTTCTAATCCCTTTATGACCTTATTCAACCTCGAGATTTTAAGTAGCATCTGGACGTGGATGATCACAATTTTTATCTCTTGCCTGGACCTCTCTCCTGAAGCTCACACTCATAAGTCCAACTACTTCTCCAGTATCTAAAAGTATCTCAGACACAGCAAGTCCCAAATCAGACTCTCAGATGTTCCTTTCTAAAACTCTCCTCCCATCTCAGTAAAGACTGCCATCAACCCCTTGCTGACCAAGACCTTGCGGTCATCCTTGGCTCTTGCCTTTCTCTCACACCCAGATTCATCATTATTTTGTGCCAGCTCTTACTGCCTGCCTCTCCTCCGTGCACTCAGAGGGTCCCTTTTCAGGGAGCACACCCCACCCTACCCCCACCCCCACCCCGGTCACCACCACCATCTCATTTCAGATCCATTGATCTTCCTGCTCCTTCCTTCCTCCCTTCATTGTTCTGCACAGCACTTATCCTAGAGTGCCTGTGTTGACTGGCAGCCTTCCACCCACTGCAATATGTGCTGAGCCCGGTCCTAACAATTGGGAGATTGAACAGTAAGCAGTGCCCAGCACACAGCCGTCTCTCAAATAATGCATGCACGCAAGTATGGTGACTGAGGAGTTTACTACACAAACTAGACAACTTCACATTTCATTGGGGCTAGCTGAAGGCCATCTTCCACTCACTTTTCTCCTTAACCCCAAACAAGTTGTGGGAACAAGGGCAAAGGTCAAGTCTTCCGACCTCCATGTCCCACATCTGGTGAAGAAGTGACAAATCAATGGGCTGCCTTGGAAGGTGACCAGAAGCACATTCTGGTTACCGCTGGAGAGAAAGAACTTGGTGATTCTATAAACTGCCTTGGAGAAGGCACAGCCTGCTGGAGCTGGTCCTGGGTTAACCCAACAGTCTCTTTGGTTAGCAGAGGCATAATTCCCTGCCTCAGGGTCAAGTAACATTTCCTAGCTGGAATCCTATGCCCAGGAATGCCTGCAGGGGCCACGAGCAGCTGGAACTTGACACGAAGCAGAGGGTCTGCTTTTTCCAGAATATTTTATACCCCTGGAGGCCCCCTTAGGTTCAGGAGGAGGTAATCACTGACCAGATTGGTGCATGAAAGCTGATGCCACAGAATTTATCTTACTCTTTATCTAGAACTTGAGGTCATTAGGTGTCCTAAGGCTAGGTAAAAGTATCCCATCCAGTAAAGACACTGTCAGCTGACCTGTGGGAGGGCTTGCAGTGTGGGAACTGCCCCGATTAGATGACAAGGAGCAGGTGAGAGCTTCTGCTCTCACCAGGTTCACTACAGGGGTGTTTGTTTCCTTCAGAAGACATGGATCTCTTCAAGGTAGCTCCAGCCTTGGTCAAATAGCAGTCGGTTTAGAGGGATTGTGCATGGGGGTGACCAGGATACTAAGACAGGAGGGAAGAAGGCAGGGCACAACCTTTAAAAGAATGACAAAGCCATTAAAGATATGACACAAACTGGTTAGAACCAACTAGGTCCAAGATGCTGGAAGATTCGACTTCCAGTGGACCTTGAGCCTCATTATACACTCATTGTAATACATTAGCATCTAAATGACACACCCACAGGTGCCATGACGGTCCCAGGGAAGACCGTGAAGGGCCAAAAAGTGGGCAAAGGCCCAATTCCTGGAAATCCCCCCCCTTTCTCCAAGATAGCTGTAATAACCCTCCCTCTTGTTAGCCTATGAATTGCCCAGCCCATAAAAACTAACCACCTCCACACCTCCTGCTTTTCGCCTTTTGAGACAGACCATGTTCCGTCCATGGACCGTGCATCCCCCAGGGCCGCCTCTCGCCTTCTGAGCAGGCCCACACTCTGTGGAGCGAGTATCCCTCTAAATAAATCTGTTTTCACGTTACTATGTCTCCCTTTTGAATTCTTTCCTGCGCAAAGCCGAGGACCCTCACTTGGCGCCCGTCCCAGAGACCTGGTACAGGAACATTCTCTTGAGCCCCATTCTTTCCTGCAACACTACCACGTGGCACTTCCGTTGATAGGACTACGTCCGAAGGACCAGGTCTGTCCCATCACACCTCTAGGAGGAGAAGGTGAATTCGCTCCGCCCGGCGGGGCTGGGCGCTCAGCGCCGCGCCTTCCTTCCCAGCTGCCGGCAGAGCGAGTCCAGCCAGCCTCCCCAGACCTCGGCGGGTCCGGGCGGGGGTCGGGGGTCTCTGTGGCAGGCGCCGGGCACAAGACATCGCGGGAGACCTAGCTCACTGTTTGAAAAACAAACTTGAGAAATATCCGCAAATCTCAGAAAAGAAGGGATAAGAAAAGCCGCCAATATTGCCCTCCCTCGTCCTGCTGAAATCATGGAAAACCCCATTCTCCCGCTAGCCCCGCTTCCAATCCCGCATTTAAAAGTTAAATATATTTTTTTAAAAGCACACAGAAGTTAGGATAAGGGTGGGGTGGGTGGGGAGAGGGCAGAATAGTAAAAACACGCAGTTACAAAGAAATCCTTACGCGCAAAATCACAATAAAGGGTCAGACCATCATCTCTGGTCAAATCAAAGAGCGCCGCACGGGCTGCACATCCCAAAGCCTCCCAGACGCGGGGCCGGGAGAAGCCGGAACAACCCCAAGGGCGGCCCGCCCCGCCGCGCGCTCCCGAGCTCCGCGCGGCCTCCCCTCCCCGAGCCAGGCCGCCGCTGGGAGGCCGCGCGGGGCTGCAGTCGGACGGCCGCGAAGGGGGAAGCGGGGCGCGGGGCACCCAGGAAGGGCGGCGAGGGGAGCCGCTGCGCGGCGCGGGCGCCGGTGCACCTGCAGAGCCGGCCGAGCGCACGGCGGGCGCTAGCTCGGAGGGTCATTGCCCGTTTCCCCCTGCACCTGCCGCGACAAACAGCAGTTCTTCTGAAGGCAAGGAACACCACTGGTCCTCCAAGTTCATAATTAGAAATCTCAGGGGGAAAAAAAAAATCATTGTTGACAACTTGTGCCATGGGGAGGCTGAAGGGGTCTTTTTTTTTGTTTTTTTTAACTTTGAATGACGAATTCTATGTTTAGGTTGTTTATGTGACCATGAAGACCAGCTGAAGGGTAAATCTAATGCGCTGCGCTCCACCGACTGGGCCCAGAGCTGAGCCAATTAACTGTGTTTGTTTATTGCTCTGTCTGCATATGAGGAAGGCTTAGAAAATCTCCAGGGAAATGGAAGAATGTTATATATACAGCCCATAGCTCCGAAAAACACATGCACACAGTATATTCTTTGTCATTTGCTATCTGCTAGGTGCCTTACCTACATGAATTCAAGTCATAATAATCCTATGTGGCAAGCATTAATGACAATTTACGGAGACAAAAACTAAGGATTTTGGTTGGAAAGACTGAATAAATAAAACATGCTCAAAGTCACATTTAGTTAATGGCAATTTTTAGATCACTGTTCATTTGGTTACTTCACGCCCCCCCCAACCCCGTCCAGTATATATATGTGTGTGTGTGTGTAAGTGTGTGTATAATATATATTATACAAAACACACATGTATAAGATATATGTATGAATACTTATGTATCAAATGTAAAATAAATAATTTAATATAAATTATTCATAAAATATATCATTTAAATATTTAACTAGGGGTTGAAGTCCTTCTTGTATAAATTAAGTAATGCCAGGGTATAACGGAGTAAGAAACAACCTGAACATCCAGGTAGCCGAACAAAGGTGAGTGTCTCTTCCACTCTTCCTGTCCATCGTGTAGATGTGACCAGCTGAAGGGTCTGCTCCCTGCCGTCGACCTTACTCCAGGCCCAGCCTGAGAAGCAAGCCACTCTCTGGACCATTACCAACCAAGGTAGAGGAAAGGGTGTCACGGGGAAGTGTACCCCGCTTTTGAGAGTCTGCCCAGAAGTGACATGAATCCCTCCATTAACATGTTATACAAGTCGAAGACTGATTTCCAGGGGACCAGAAAGTACCATCCTCCCAGAGGGGTGAGGGCAGGCAGACCCTGCGGGACACACTACTTTTCTCCACTGGGCTACAGTGAACTGGTCTCAAGTGAGACTACTAAAGAGGAAAGGCAGCAATGCACTTGCCAAATGATCTTAGCATGTGACAAAACTAAATGCCACCATCAGAACAACTCACTAACGTCCAGTGACACAACAGTAACTTCCCTAAATGCAGGCATTGAGAATTCTAGTCATGTTTGACATTTATTTTTATAGTGGAATAGTAAAGCATCCTATTTTTTTGGTGGCATTGAGAAATCAGTGAAATTGGTGAAAAAGAAAGAATAGAAAGGTTCCTATTCTTACACACACACACACACACACACACACACACACACACACACCCCTAGTTAGTCTAGCTAATCTTTTACAGGCTGACTGTAAGTTCTAGGAGGGCAGGAACTGGTAGCTGACCTCTGTCTCCCAGCCACTTTGTACTCAGTAAGTGAGTATTTAGTAAATGCCACTTATTCCAACTCTGAATTTTAATAAAATTGCTAACAACCCTGAAAACGTCTATGTGTTTTATTTTATTAACAAAGTATTTTTTATTATTCCTTTCTCTCTCCCTGAAACAATTCTTTCGGACAAGGTGCTTACCTGTCACCTAGAAAATGGCAGGGCCATATCTCCAAGGTCCCTCTCACCTCTAAGTTTCAACCTCAGGCTTTCTTGTGGCTCAGTTCTACAAAATTAACACGTGCAAGAATTTCTGATTTTCAATTGCAGAAATAGAAAAGCAATTTACCTTGGATTTCTCTAGCCCTGTTAATCATTTTTAACCTACAATATTCTCCCCCTTGCAGACCCTCTAGATCTACCACCATCTAAAACGTCACTTTGAATCTAACTTCTGGGGACTTTCTCAAAAGTGGTCTGCTCCCTTTCATAGTACTTCTCTTACTTAAAGACAACAACCTAAAGGAAGTAGTTTTCCTGGCCATTTTGAACTCTTTGTACACAGTGTCAATTTGTTTGAAAGTTGGGGGTGGGGGAGAAATCTCAACTAAAACATGAGAGAACACTTTAAGACTTTCAAAAAATTTCTCTGCATCTATAGTCTTTGTGAAGAAAGATAAACTGTTACCATTCTCTCTCTTTAGTCTCTTTAGTTGTTTCCTAAGAAAGCACACATTCTGTCATTTGTTACCATTTACTATAGACAAACCAGTCAGACAAAACTTGCTGACCTCCGAATCCTCCACGTCCTTCCCTGGGCTCTTCCTCCATCACCAGCTCAGGGTCTGCTTGTGCTCATCACACACGTCCCATAACCAAGAGGTAGAGCCTTCTTTCTCGGCTCTACGACAGGGCTGCATTTCTCCCCAGCAGTTTTTAATTGGGTTCAATTAAATTCTATGCCTCAAGAATGTCAACCATAATAATGATAGGGTATAATCATGAGCTGTGATAAACATCTGTCCTTTTACATTAGTCCATATTTGAAATATACTCATTTAAAGTAAGGTCTGTCACGGTATTCAATGCATCATGACCTCTGGACCAAAATCTCTCAACAAATAGATATGCACACACAGGAGATGAGCCAGAATGAGTTGGAGAGAGAAAGGAAGGGAGAGGTGAGAGGAAACCACACCTAAAAAGTGGCAGTAGCACTATTTAACCAGGAAGGCTGAGGCTGCAAACGCTCATGCCTATAGTAGCCACGCAGGCCCCATAAACTGGTGGGTCAGTCTCGGTGGTGTCGGTGTGAGCTGGCGACCCAGCGTCCTTTCCGAAGGGGACAGTTATCACCCCGCCAAATGCCAGCTCGCATGAAAGCACACCCAGTTGGCGAGCACTTTCCATTTTTCAAAAGAAACACAAAATTCACATTTTATATACGAAATCTCCTGATTTTTAAACGCTGCTATTAATTCAATTAGAAGAAATATTAAATAAGCCCCACAAAACCACATCTGTATCCTGAACTTGGCCTGCCGGCCACCAGTTGAAACCTCCAGGCTAGTGTTTCTAGTTATAACTATTCCCTGAGACAAGTGGTGACACCCTGGACAAAATATTTAGTGTCAGTTTGAAACCTTTAACATGGGCAAGGCATTGTACAGAGTCCAGAAACCTCCTACAAGATCCCTGCGCAAAGTAATTAACAAACATCGCAACAACGCCAGAAACTAGCATTCAAAACGCGATCCTGCTTTTTTGAGCATTACGTAACCCTCAACCCTAGAGATAAGGAAGAATACTAATAACATATAATACTACTAAGAATACTAATGATAAATGAAGGCCTCAGCACTTTGGTGTCAGCATATGATCCCTGAAAAAGAAGCTGCTTCTTTCTATTCTGCCAGAGATAGGTCTCAACTCAGAGTCAAATGCAAATAACTCGACTCAAAGGGAGAGGAAACCCGGGAAGCCTGCCACCAGCACCACCCAGGAACCTCGGCAGGGTTTCTGAGGCCACTGACTCTTACCTCTCAGAAACAGGTAATGTCTGCTCACAGTGTAAAATTGTAAGTGTGTAAAAGGACAGACATTTGAAAAACAAGTCTCCCTCTAACTCCTGACCCCCAGCTACCTAGCTCTCCTCCCCAGTGACAAGTCTTGTGTCTTCTTAAAATATATCTTTAGAAGAGCTGTTGAGTGCGCGTACATTGAAATGGGAACCTGTTTTAGACATGCACGTTCTTAGAGAATTTTAGGATTGGAAACGATCTGGTTCAGCCCTTAATTCACAGCTTCCCCTCGCGCTCTTTCTGCACACAAACCTCTCTACGGATGGAGAAACACTTTCCACTTGGAGGCAGCTCAACCCACTTTTAGATAACTCCAGTAGTTTACAAAAGATATTTTTTTTTAATTCTGAAATCTGCCACTCTGGTGTTTCATCCTCTTCAATTCCTGCTTTGACCTCAAAGGCCAGAGAAAACAGGTGGTCAAATGCCTTTTGCCTAAAATGGAACTTAAAATATTGAAGCCCTCCCGCTGTCACCCTGCCAAATAACCCCGGCTTCTCCTCCCCTTGCACAGGGTGTGTGGTTTCAGGGGATTCACTGCCATGTTCCTTCCAGAAAGGATTAAAGTCTTATTTAAAATACTCGGAAACTTCTTCAAAGAGGAGAACTGCTCATTAGAGGAAGGGAAAAAATTTCTGATCTATCGCTGGCAAAGTCATGAACAGCCTGTGTTATGAAAATGGATGGACCACAGAAGATTTAATGTGGGATGTACTACAGTCTCAGTGCATACTTGGTGTGCACGGATGCTTTATGTAGGAATTTTGGGGCCAAGTAGAAATTTTTGGTCGTACCTTCTCTAAAAAGTTTCCAAGATATTCTGAAATAGAATTTGGGGGCCTGAAGTCTCCATGTGTCTCAGGTCTGGAAAAGTGGCAGTATGAGAGTGATGAAGGACGTGGCCGGGGTTTGAGTTCAAGGCTGGCCTCATGACTAGCAAGGATGCTTTGGGACTTTGGGCAAGTTATTTACTTAACCTTTCCCAGCCACGGCATCATCTTGCTATAAAAGGCAGACAAAAGCATAACCTAGCTCATGGGTGGTCAGATAAGCTAATTTCTGAGCAGTACTTAATACAGTAGAGTCAAGGCTGCTCCTGCTATTCCTGTGGTGGTGGTAGGGGCAGCTTTTGCTTGGGATATGGCCCGGGATGTGACGCGGGATCACTTCTTGTAGAGGCTGGGTGCCCGAGCATCCTGTCTACAGGGCCCAGTCTGGGCAAAGCTCCGTTCTCTCAAGAGGATGTCATTTCTGTTAGATCAGCCACACAGTTTTTTTCTTAACAAGTAACACATTCATGAATACACTCCACTCCACGTACCTGTCAAAGAGCATAAAATCATCCTGAATGTCACCCCTCACATCACAAGCTCAGAGGAGAAACTGAACCTTCACATACATGTCCCAAGAGGATGCTGAGCTTTCCCGTTCCTCTCCAGTCACTGGGACCAATCCCGTATTGGTTCGTGTGCCTGAAGTGTCACCCTGCCTCTTCACGTAATTGTTCTCACAAGGCTCTGCTTCTTGAGATGCCATCAGGTCGTATGGAACGATGCACTATGAAGGTAGTTGCTCTCTCCTTTTGGGAGAGTCATGGGAGAAATCCCTGTGCAGTCTTAAATATTTGATGTAGCTTGAATAGCTTGGTGTTTTAATGGACAGTATATTCGTGCTACCACACAAACGTTTCCTTGACAATGGCTTAGGGCCCAGTCTGTGGCCCTTGTTGAGTAAATGCACAGAATTTCTGTGAGCAGATCTCTGCTACGAGACGCACCCTTTGCTGCATTCTGTGCCCCCACTGCTGTGTGCCTTGGTGTCCTTCTCTAGCAGGTTGTCCTTTCCTGAGGTTGTTTCTTTACAAAACCACTTTAAGTCCTTGTTTGGAGTGTGTGGAGGGGACCGAAGCCACAGACTGCAGAACGTACACAGCCCCCTTCATCCAGGGTACCTGGATGAGTTCAGCAGGCTCAGTGGTCGTCCTGATTCATTAAAACAAAGAAACAAACACAGATGACTCTAAATTTAAAGAAGTCCCAGGCTCCATGGACTTGCTGCCTGGGAAGGAAAGATGTAAAGTTCTGCTCCTCCAACCATAGGAAAGGTCCTGCTTTAACTCCGCTTACTGTAGGTTTGTGATTCCTGCTTAAACAGCAGGGAGACCAGAGCTGAACCGCCTGAATGTCACAGTGGACCTGGTGAGGAGAGGGAATCCGGCTGTAGACAGGCGGAAGACATCTGTCCTGTAGGAGTTGGAGCAGTAGGGTAAGGCGGCCTTTGCTGAAGGAATTTAGCTAAAAAGTTCCTGCAGCCTGAGAAAGGCTAATTTCTTCTAGCCGAGTCCTTAGTGGGTTTCCCTGGCTTTTCTCCTGCTTGAGTTACAGCGTGGTTGTCTCTGGGCAGAGGGGCACCTAGCTAGTGTTTGTACTGAGCCTTTATTCTCAGCGCTTGACTTTTTGAAGTGATTTACTGCATGTATTTGCTTTTCAAGTACTCCTGGCACATGAAATGCTGCGGGCTCCTTCGGTGCCCATGCACTCGTTCAATACACATTTTTCCAAGGCTAGTCTCTGTGTCAGGAGTTGGGTGCCCTCATTTCAGACGACTTCGAGGGTGCCTGACGGGATCCGAAGGACCGTCGGACTTGAGAGCGCATCTCAGAGGCCAGGCACCCACCGCATCCACGCGGGCGCGGCTAACTACCTTCTTGGAGGCCAGACCGCCGCTGACCCCCCCACTGGGATCCCGGGGTGCTCAGAGGAGTTGGGGGCCAGAATAAATCGGTGGTTTCCCCCTAAGTACCATCATCCGGCCTTGGCCTAAGGCTCGGCCAGTTTGCCCGGAGCTGGAACAAGTTTGCTCCGCAAGTTGGAGGGAGGAAGAAGGGAAACGGGAACCCTGGCACATAAGTGGCTCGCAGTAGGCTGGATGAACGAGACCGCAGGCAAGTCCGCGAGGACCCGTCCCGAGGGACAGCGCGGGGAACGCCCGGCTCCGCAATGAACTCCCGGCTCCGCACGCCCCCTTCCCGGGCGCCGGGCTCCCGGGGCCGCCGCTGTCCGCCTCCCCCTGTCCTGCCGGCCGACGCTCCTCCCGCCGGTTCCTCCTCCGCGAGGCGCGCCGTCCGCCCCTCCTCCCGGTCCCTCCTCCTTCGGCTCGGCCTCCCAGCGCCCCCGCCCCCGCCCCAGAGAGCTAGACATCCTGGCGGCCGGCGCAGCGCGCAGCCTCCGCCCCGGCTCGGTGCGCACGCCCGCGGCCCCGCGCGAGCCCCGTCCGCCCCGCGCCGCCGAGTCCCGCGCCCCGTGCACGGCCGCCGCTGCGTCCCGACCGAGTGCGGAGCCCGGCGCGATGCGACGCTCCGAGGCGGGCCGCGCCGTGCTCCTGGCGCTGCTGGCCGCGCACTTCCAGGCGAGTCCGGCGCTGTTGGAGAAGAAAGGTAAGGCTGCCCGCGCCGCCGTCCTTCCCGTCCTGGGCGGCCGCGCTTCTGCCGGGCCGCCGAGGAACGCGCGCCTCGGTTCCGGGCGGCGGGGCACCTCGGGCGCGAGGCGCGGCGGGCCGAGGAGCCCGGAGCGCGGCTTTCCCGTCCGCTGTCCTGCCCTCCGCCGGGTGGACGCCCCGGCGAGCGCTTGGTGCGGGGCGGGTGCGTCCCGGCACGTGCGTCAGCAGTCAGCCCGGGCCCGGGGGCCGAGGAGAGGCGCGGGGTCCATCCCGCCCCCTCGGACCTCCGGAACGGGAGCGGCCCTCCGCACCCGCGCCCCGCCCCCGGGCCGGCTCTCCGACCCCGCGAGCCCTCCTCCCGGCGCACCCTTGACCCGGAGGCCCGGGAGCTCGTCCCGGACACCAGCCACCTGTGCTGCGCGGCTGGGAGGGCCGCCCCTCCCTTCGGCACGGCCCGTCCGCGGCCCCACTGCCGCCGCGAGCTGCCCCCGGCCGTCCGCGCCTTCCCAGACGGTGGGCTCTCGTGAGTGATGGCTTCCCGGGACTGCCGAGACTCGCCCCCACCTGCAGCCTTTGGGCCGCGTGTCCGGGCTGCGCGGTGGAGTGGACAGAGCGGTGGGACCGGCCCCGGCGCGACAGCCGGGTCCTGGTGCGAACGCCCCAGGGGCGGAACCCATCCTGGCCGGGGCCCCGCGGTTTCAAAACAGGACTCACAGCAAGCTTTCCTCCTTAAAATCCAGAGATTTTTCTCTTTGGGATGTGTCTTCTAGCTTTTTGAAGAATTTGACATTAGGCCAACCAAAATATTAAACTTAACTAAAAAAAAAAAAAAAAAAAAAATGGATTGATGTCCATGGTTCACGTGTGCCCTGTCCAGACCTAACATGAGCGAGTCTGGCTTCGTGACTACCGACCATAAACCCACTTGACACGAGAAACATGCCTCAGAAGGTTTAATTGCACAATTTCAAGATCGAGCAGCCCGGGTTCCGAGAGTCAGGTCTGTACTTGCTGTTGATGTCATTGGCACAGGGAGCTGGGTTTGGGGCTGAGCGCCTTTGCTGTGGGAGCGCTAAGGCATAAAGCAGTGGTTCCCAAACTTTGCTGCAAATTAGAATCACTTGGACTTTAAAACAAAACAAAACAAAACAAAAAAATGACGTCTGGCTCCCACCCGCAGACTTTCTCATTTCTCTGGTCTGGGGTGAGATCTGGCATCTGTATTTTAAAAAGCTCTTCCGGTACTTTTGTTGGGCAGCTGGGTTTGGGAATCACTGGCAATAGACGTAAAATCTCTGGAGAGATTACCTGCCAATTTAAAAAGCTCTTTTGGAACATCTGGAGTTTTAACAATCTTGCAAAAGTACGGGAAAGAGGACGTGGG
Organism: Balaenoptera musculus; assembly: GCF_009873245.2. Classification (NCBI taxonomy): domain Eukaryota; kingdom Metazoa; phylum Chordata; class Mammalia; order Artiodactyla; family Balaenopteridae; genus Balaenoptera; species Balaenoptera musculus. The sequence continues at coordinate 101,367,949 of NC_045793.1, read as the reverse complement.
GGTGATTTCAGTAATAAGGGATTAGTCTTTTCACTGAAAGCTTCTCCTCCTCCTAGTCTGACGGGCTCCCCTACTCCATGCTGTGAACCCAGGAGGCTGTGGTCCTGCTCCTGAATCAGTTGACAGTAGGGTTCTTTTAGGCAGGTGGCAAGGGGACCCCATCCTTATTTTAAATTAAACTCTTGGAGTGTCTCCAAATCATCTCTTTTCTCACTGCAGAAATGTTCCCAGCTCCTCGCTGTTAACCCCTTTGAACACTACTGTTAGTGCTTGGAGATTTGTTTCTAAGAAATATATAACTACCACTGAATTTGCCTGTTAGTCCCGTGTTTGTTTAAAACAGAATCCTCCTGAATAGAATAGTGAGAGTAGGTGAGCAAACGTCATTGGGTTAAAGTAACATAAAAAGACCAAAGTGTAAGGGGCAGATTATTAACAAAAAGTGTGAAAGACCCATATCAATCAAATGTGGTCAGTTTTGTTCTAGAAAATTTACTCATTTTAGAGAGATTTGTTTGTTTCTAAGATACGGTGTCTTTTGTTCTTACTGCACTTGGTCCTGTCAGACACCGTTTTAAGTGTCCTCTTAATCCTTACGTCAACCATACGAGGTGGGTCCTCTCATTATATATGGGGAAACTGAGGTACAGAGAAGTGACTTTCCCACAGCTAGCAAGAGGCAGAACCTGGATTCAAAGTCAGGCCTTCTGGCCCCAGAGCTTCCCCCCGCCCCTGCCTGTGCTGTCTTGTGTGAGTTCTGGTTTTGGGGGAGCCCTGTGGGTGTGTGTGATGTAGGAAGCTGGCAAGGGAGGAGGAGGACCGGGGATGGGGAACCCGCCCGGCCCGTGGTCTGGACTCCTGCTCCCGGTACTCAGGGGGCACCTTTTGTGGAGGAGCTCCATCACCAAGTGAGCCGTGACCATGGAGATTGCTGGAGGGATGTTGAGCAAGCCCCTTGCTCTTGCAAAACGGAAAGGTGAAGGCGCTACTCCGGAAGTGATCCTGGGTGGTATTCCCAGCCAAGCCAGCCTGCCTGGCCCCTCCTCTGAGGACATCCTTGGTTCAGTAGGTCTGGGCTGTATTGAAGAGGACAAACTCGGGGATTCCAAATTGTATCCAGAGCGAACCCTCCTTCCTCTAAGGAGACCAGAGGACTCCCACTCAGTACTGGCCCGGAGTCCAGGAGCCTGTGTCCTTATTCCCGCTCTGTGTAAAGGTGGACATGTCCCTTGCCAGCTCCAGCTTCTTGAGTCCTCATTTCTCAATTCAACGAATATTTATGGAGTGCACAGAATGTGCCAGACATTATGAATTCAAAGGGGCAGGGGTAATCTTAATGGTTTCTGTTGTTGCTTCCAGAGTGGTTCTTTGGGCCACTAATTAAGTATTAGTAGATTGCTTTTCAGATCTGAAAAGGAAACCAGCGTCTGTGTGTCTGTCATCTGTCCACACCCGGGTAGCTCCGTCTAGCAGTAACAGGCTGATAGCTCCCATCGGCTTTGGACTGCCATTTCAGGCTTCATGTGTTTAGTTTTATAGTCCATAGATTTTCAAAAACTTATTCTGAAGTTTGAAGAAGCCGATTGCCAGAATCCATTGTGCTATGTAATTAGACTCGGTCCATGTGATGGCACTAACATGTTTTTAAATGTTTTTAGAGGTAGTGTCAGTAAAGAGGAAGAATTCTGCCCTGTTTAAAAAGAAAATACTCTTTGTTTTTCCTTTGATCAAAGCTCCAGGACCAGCAGCTAGTGTCTGAAACTTTCTTGACAGGAGTGGCAAGCCAGCTCTAACATTAAATTGATGATCATGGTGTCTAAGAGAAGATAGCCCCATGCTGGTGCCCCAAGCCCTGATACGGGGGCAGAATCAGAGCGTTGCGGACACACGGCTTGTTGAAGGACACCTAAGAAATCGGCTTGCACTCGCCCTGTGGCTTGCTGTGAAAGTTGTGCTTGTGTGTGTGTTTGTGTTTTCATTTGGACTTAGTATAGTAGAAACGGGCTTACGGTTTTACTAATAGAGGTATGTTTTGAGAAAAAGTCCAAGTTCTAGAACATGGCTCACCCATGTGTTGTTTCCTTGTAGACACAATTTAAAAATTATATTATGCCCCTCCGATTTCTACCGAACAAATCCCATTTTCGTTTTCTTCTGTCACTTGTGGACATTGGAAATTATGATAAGAAACATTTTTGGTCTCAGTTAATTATTACTGGTTTATTTCTGAACCATCAACACCCATGGAACAGAACTTACATCTTAGCTTGTTCTCGTAGGTCATTCCCATTTGCATCGGAGCTTCTGCCCATGCCTTCTTTTTCATCTCCCTTCTAAAAGCTTGTCTTTCTTGAGAAAATTCCTACAGTTGTCTCTTTGCACAGCATCTAAGGATAGTCTACCATCCAGCCCATGGGCGTAAGCAGGTGAGCTTGAATTCGGGCAAGGATCCAGGCTTTGAGACTTAATGCCAAATAACCGGTTTGACTGAAATTTTCACATTTTCAGAGTCATCAGGTCCAGCTTCCTTACAACAGGCTTAGATAGAAACACTCGATTCAGTTGTCTAGAAAGTTCCCTGAGCCAGCTGGTGCAGGAGGGGTAGCTGGGGCCGGCCAGCAGTGGTGGCTTGTTTACTTAGCCTCATTAGGAGCTAAGAACTGGATTTGACGTTTTAATCTCTGAAGACGCTGAAGTATAAGATCAAATGTCTGACCCTGCTGACTGAGCATCTGTGAGTTGCATATGCTTAAAATAAACTTTACTCCTACCAAATTTCAGCAGCTTGCTTAAGAAAGTCGTCTGTGAAAGCTTGAGTGTGGGGTAGAGTTTCCTTCTTTGCCCCACGTTATATCCCATTTTGGTGGTTTCTCATGGAAAAACCCAGAGTCCAAGTATCTCTTCTGGCTATATCTGGAACTTGTCATTATCAAGAGTCTCAAATTGCAATTTAGTGGACTAATGGTTAGGTGAGAATGCCTTGTACATAGTTCTTGTTATAGCCACAATTGCACCTGTTACTAGGGGGCCAGCAAACATGGCCTTGATTTAGTTCATTTAATTTAGTTTATTTAATTATTATTACATAAGTTAACCACTATTGTTCTTCCTTCGAATAAAAGGATGAGTATTACTGTGTATTACAGCCTTGGCTTTTATTTGCATTTTTTTCTTTACGTTCAAGCCATGGTGACAGTGTGTGCTGTTCCATCCACATTTTGAACTCTAGGAATGAATCTGACTTGATACTTGCCCTTAAGTGTCTAGAAGTCCAGTATGGGAAGAGAGATCTATAGATAACAAGTGTGAAAATGTCACAGAAGCGATGATAGAATTCCATGCAGGATAAAGAAGTCTTCTGGTATTTAGTCCTTGCTTTGAATTCTACCTGGAGAGGGGGCCAGGTATAGCCCCAAATGGAAGGGATTACTCATTTGAGCCTGCAGAGAGCTATGGGTATTTCCCCAGAGACTATGACGTATGATGTGAAGGGCATTCCGAGAGAAGTGCCAAGAGTAGCAAAGTCCCGAAGAGCACTGGTTATTCAGTGTGATGGGAGGAGAAGGGAGAGTTGACGAGCCTGCAGTTCATGGGGAGCTGTGTGTGAAGGGAGGGGCACCGTGGAGTTCGAAGCTAGGAACTGGCGTGATGTGTTTGGTGTTTCGGAAAGATGACTCCAGCAGGATTGTGGGGGATGGATTATAGGGGCAACAGTAGCACTAGGGAGATGGGTGACTCCTGCGGGTGAAATGATGTCTCAGGACCAGTGAGGCTGCAGAACAAGAGACTCGGGCAGATCTGGAGGTAGAGCTGATTGATAATTGTGTGTAACGAGTATAAGAAATGGAGAACCCCAGGATGCCACACAGGAAGCCTGGACAAATATAAATCCATTCACGGAGGCTGCAAACGCTCCAGGAGGGATGGAGTCGATTGGTGGGATTTGCAGCGCTCAGACGGAAAAGTCCAGGAGGCAGTGGAGCGTACAGGTCTGGAGCCCAAGAGAGCAGTGTGGCCTTGAATTGTTGTTCTATTAGACGTTTCAATGGCAGGCGTTGTCTTTGGCTGTAGGACAACTCGCCCCAGCCTGTTTTATGCTCACTGCACTGCCGCCATCCATACTGAGCCTGGCCAGGTTGTAGATCACCAGCTGCTTTTCGGACTCGGCTGCTGTGGTAAGCAGCCTGATGAGGTGCAGTTACCGGCAACCGATGAATAATGTACCGTGCATCGAAGTACGCCGCGAACTGTATTGGTGTACTGCTGTGCACGTCCTCAGATGGGAATCCGCCGTGTCTTATCTAGGACAGCATCGGATTACTTGGTTTTGTACCTTAGTGACTGAACCGAAAAGACCAGGAGGTGACTCCTTTTTTTTTAAAAACAGCAGCCTTTCCACTTTGAACATTCCTTAGAATCACCAAGAAGCTTCTGAAAAACAGGATGCCTTGCTGCACCCTAGGCCAGTCCAGTCCAAATTTCTGGAGGATGGAACACCGGCACAGACTTTTGAAAACTCCCTGGGGGGTTGTGATGAGTGGAGTAAGTGGTGTGTATAGCTTGTGGCAGAGAAGAAATGTTGTCTTTGTTCTCTGATTCCCGTGTTTTACTCATTACATGGGCTTCCTCAAGAGTGAGGGGCTGGTTTATATTTCATTAATAAATGAGTCTCAGAGTTGCATGTTTTTCATGAACTGATACATGAGAAGTCTACTACAGTGGCTCTCAGAGTATGTCCCAAGACAGCAGTAGTAGCACCTTGAACTTAAGAGAAATGCACATTCCTGAATCCCCAGCCCGGACCTCTGAATAAGGCACTGGGGGTTGGGGCCAGGGTTCGAGAACTGCTAACATGCTGCCCGCAGGCCTCGAGCTGGGTTCTGGGTACACACTAGAGGAGTGCGGGAACTGTGCTCGGCCTTACTGGATGCACAGTTTGCAGGGCTGAGCGGGGGGAGGGACACGTGTAGCACAACGTCTCGTGATAGATGTGATGGGGGTTTCGGTGGGAGCCCAGAAAAGGGGCTGCGTCTATCTCTGGGACAGCGGCAGTGTCTCAGAAAGAGGACATTTAGCTGGACCTCAGAGAATGAGGTTTTGCCTGGTCTCCATGCGAAGGGAAAAGAGAGAGATGATACTGTGACTGGTAGTCCTGCAGCAGCCCCGCCATGGCTGGCCACTTCGTAAAGGCACAGGGGAAGGCTTTAGCATTTCCTGCTTCCTTTTCTAAATGAGCATAAGGAAACTTACCATGTCAAAAGTAAAATGCCCAGGAGCTGACACATTTTATATTTAAAAAATAAAATGGTCATTTGGTCATCTTCTTAAAAATTAACCAGATACGAAGGATTGAACTAGCATCTGGATTATAGTTCATAGTTTTAACATTCTCCCCAGTAGCAAGATTTGTCCCTAAAACTTGTTGTGAATAAGAAAAATGACTTCGTCCGATCCTTTATTTAACTCCTACTACAGAAAGCAAGGAGAAAATGGCAACAAAAGTCTGCATGATTCTAGACACAATAAATACATGTTGAATCACATTGAACTCAGAAAATCTCTCAAGTTAATCGAGCCACTATCACTTATGAATTAGAAGACATCTATTTCCTGATTCACTGTTGAAAATTGCACAGGTTTACCTGTTTATTTGCAGAGGTCATTTGGAAACAACCAGGCGGATTTGTAACAGGGGATTAATGACTGCAGATGCTCCCTTGTGCACTCATTCCTGCCTTTAAGTGGAAGGAAATATGGAAGTGGTTCTAGACCACTGTTTACTTAGCAGTTGTTTTAAGAGCCTTTATGAAGGATTTTATTTTAATCGCAGAAATGTGATACCTGAAGGTTTTACTACTGTAGACATGCAGGCCTGCACATGGTGTATGATGTCATGATGGCCTTAGCAGTTGTAGGCCTTTGCACATGCTATCATTATGACCACTTGCGGAAGTTCCTTTCTTTTACTCTAAGTTTTGGAGAAAACTGATGCATTGCATATAGTCTCTCCAGTTTGACAAACTGAATGTATGTGACAAACTGCATGTTGTAGTTTCTTTGCCCTCACTCATAAATTCATCTCTACTTTAGTGTCTGGAATAAAAACAAATCATTTATTGAATCTGTGCAAGTCCTTAAGGACAGGCAAGTGTTCCCAGAAATCTCTTAAAATTGTAAATGGGATTTCAGAAAGTTTTGCAAAAAAAATTTTTTATATCACAAACCTGGTTTTACTTATTTACCAGCAAATGTGGAATACCTGAAGTCTGTAGGGAGATTTTATTGCCATACCCTTTCTGCATTTACACAGTATCTCTTAGTTCATTTGTATGCATCATAAGCTAGAGTAGATGGCTAAAATTGTGCTGAACAAGATAAACTGTTTTAAATTTCTTCTAGTACTAACTTGTAAGATCCTTTCTTTTTTTTTTAACTGAAGTATACTTTAACATAATATTAGAAAGTTAAAAAATTATCACCTCTTTCACAAGAAAAGAAAAAAACACCCCACTACTTTTGATTAAGTCCAGATGAATGACAGAAAAGCAAAAGGTGGTAGTCTAGTCGAAGCATTATTGTATCACCTGTTGGTATTTAAGGTATTGATTTTTAAATACAATGCATTTCAGAACTTTTTGTTGGCTTTGATTTGCTACAGAGTTAATAGAGAATCAGAAACCTTTCCTTATAGTTACTTCCTGATTTCTTTCTCTTGCCATTTCCTGATACTTTAATAGACTTCATGCATGGAATATATTTATGAGTGAGAATAATGTATTACCTTAATCTGTCCTCCCTCCCTTGCCTTCTTTGCGTCCTTCCTTTCCTCCTTCCTTTCTCTCTTTCTTTTTGGAAGCTGTTATGAATAAGCGTTTGCAGAGAAAGAAAATTTCCACAAAAGATTGCAGTGAAAACCTTTGACGAGTGACTGCAATAATATACTATGTAATTTTTTTAAGTTAGAAAGTATCAAAGACATTCAGTATTTATGATTATTTTTTGTACAAATAAGCATATTCTTGTATCATTCCTTAAAAGTGGTGTTGCTAAAGTTTTCCTTAGTATGTAGCTTAATGTATTTTTTCCCCAGTAATCTGTTGTTAGTTACAATAGGAAGAGAAAACAGATTAGAATCTACCTTCCTAGTTTCAACTTCCAAAAAACAACTAAACCAGATGGTTCTGAGCCTCCTGCCAGCTGGAACTGTCTATGAAATTAAAAGCAAATCTAAATGCATGCAAGGTATATATTTAAACATGTCGATAATAAATGTGTTGTCCCTATAATTTAGATGCTAAAACATTGATGTCATAATAATAATAACACCTTGCATTTATACAGCACTTCACAGTTTACAAAATGCCCTAATATCCATCTTTCCCAGGCTCCCAACAACCCAATGGGATGGAGATAATTATCCACATTTGAAGGTGCGGGACCCAGGCTCACAGGGGTTCTGCAGTTTGCCCATGGTTACTGGGCTAGTCAACACTTAGGTGCCAAGAGCTTTTCCTGCTTCACAACACACGCTGTCTCCCGACACGTGTGACAAATCTGACACAGGTGATGCATCTAACACGGGTCACACATCTGACATGGGTGATGCATCTGGCACAGGTGACACATCTGGCACGGGTGACACATCTGGCACGGGTGACACATGGCACGGGTGACTCATCTGACATGGGTGACACATCTGACACCTGTGACACATGTCACACGGGTGACACATCTGACACGGGTGACATCTGACACGGGTGATGCATCCGACACATCTAACGGGTGACACATCTGCCACCTTTGACACATCTGACATGGGTGACGCATCTGACACGGGTGACACATATGACACCTGTGGCACGTGTCACACGGGTGATGCATCTGATACCTGTGACACATCTGACACAGGTGACGCATCTGACACAGGTGACGCATCTGACATGGGTCACACATCTCACACGGGTGATGCATCTGACACCTGTGACGCATCTGACACGGATGACACGCTGTCACCCGTGTCAGATGTCCCGCACACTCTCCTTACCCCTCCTCTGAGATGTCCCTGGTTCTTCGCTGTTGATGCTTCCTATCATTTTTAGTCCTGTTTGTGAATCAAAAGACTAACAGAGAGAATTCCTCAACATTTCTGTTATACATCTATTACTTGTTTTTAATGCCCCTCAGAATTCCTGCTCTGTATTGTTCCTTTCCCACTTTTCCTCTTGTTACGAAGTATTTTTTGAGAGTTGTGTCTTATATATGTGTTGTAATAGCCTGTTTCATAAGATACAGGCATTGAATTTATGAGCCTTGAAAACATTTACTTTAGAAATTAAAAGTATAACTTTATTTTAAAGAGTCATAAGCTTATGTAAATTTGCCAGACCTGTAAATACTTGAAGAAAAAATGAGGGGAGAAAGCACCTTGGTGTAGCAGTTGGGTCAGTTCACAATGCGTGTGGCAAAGTGTGCTAATTTACTTACACAGTTGTGCAAAGAATCATATTCGGTGATTTAAATGAAGCACATACTTCAGTTCATTAGGGTGTGTAAACAGCTATGATGAAAAGAGACACACTTAACAAACAGTGTGCTTTCCAGGGATGCTCACGTCTACGTCACACCCTTTAGACAAAGCCATTCTGGCAAGTATCATCCTTGGAAGTGTGGACTTTAAGGAGAATTTATTACAAAAGTGAAGCTGTCCCACTTTGAGGAACTTTGTCGGTTAAATGGATGGAACAAGGAACATGACAGTGGGTGGGCCCCTCATTGATGGAGAGACACCTTTCCTCAAAGAATCTCCAGATACACTGTTCATTCTCCTCCATTACAAAGGAAGGAGCTGTTTTCAGTTATTGTTTATTCCTAACATAGTGGAAACTTTTAGTACTCCAGCAGAAATTCCCCAAGAGCATGTTTATATTTCATAATTATCAAGTGAAATAGGGAAAAGTTCTGTATGTAAGCTGAACAATTTTTTTTTACTTTTTAATATTTATTTATTTAGGCTGTGCCGGGTCTTAGTTGCAGCACACGGGATCTTCGTTGCAGCGTGTTTAGTTGCGGCACGCATGTGGGATCTAGTTCCCTGACCAGGGATCGAACCCAGGCCCCCTGCATTGGGAGTGCGGATTCTTACTCACTGGACCACCAGGGAAGTCCCTGTAGGCTGACTAACTGATCTGCAGTTGCAGCCTGTGTACTCAGATGTAGGGGCTGTCACTGAGAACGTGATTTTTTGCAGCCTGAGGTGGCACAAATCCTTACAGTGAACAGGCAGCTAGTATATTGATCTCAGGGCCACTTTAGTAACTGAGCCTCTAGGTCTTGCAGAAGTTACTTGGGCAAAAGCTATGCCATTTCACCTTCAATCAGCAAAGTCTGCCCAGCCAAGGCAGAACAGACAGTTAAGCAATTTGGTGAAACGGGACGACGTAAAGAGTCAGTCAGATGAGTTGCTCAGATTTTCACTTCACTTTCGGCCTCCAGAGACTTTCTCTTGTTTAAATGCAAATTTAATGATGTCCCTGGCTGGGGGAGGGCATTAAGTGAGAAAGCCCCAGGTTGATGGAGGACTTGGGTGGGTATCTGCGTCCATGTTCCCTCGTGACATAGGGATTGTCCTTAAAGTCTTGGCTAGAAAAGCTAGGTTTTTAGGTTGTTGAGCAACAGCTACTAAATAGTCATAATGTTGCCCAGTTGCAAAAACAAAACATTCAAACTATAGCCAGGGAAATAAGTAGTCAAAAATTCAAGGTCTGAACCATGCTAGGAGCCAATGAGAATGGGGTGTTTGATGCCACGGTGGGGACAGTTCTCAGGAGTGCATTCTTCTGTTGCAGTTTTTCTTTCTTCCTTGGACTTCATTTTGGGGAGAGGTTGGACTTTATTCCCCTTCTAGGCTTGCATCCTCTCATCTAGCTGACGAGGGAGAGGTAGACCGAGGTGGCAACCGCAGTGCAATGCAACGGTGGTGAGCGCAGGGATGCAGAGTGCGTTTCTTGAAGTTTCACAGGCTGGGTGGCTTCTGGACACTATGTACAAGGTTGCTTTTTAATTAAGAGAGAACCACTGGGTACCACGTAATGTAGTAACAGTATGCAGTCCTGATCTCATGACCGTCACATGTCCTGTTCACGAGGTGTTCCGTCGAGCCAGAAAAGGCCCAGGCTGAGTTTAAAAGGAGCTTTAAAAGTAACAGATGATAATTAATTAACACCCAGTGGTTCTGAAATGAGCCATCAAAATGCCAACTCAGCAGCGTCTCTCAGAGATGGGGAGACGGTGGGACGATGAAGTCCGTCTCTGTCTGAGGAAATGGCTTCGTGCGGTGAGCTGGAAGCTGAGTGTGGTCTCGGGGGAAGAGCGTGTCTGCAGATGAGTTTCCCCAGCGTTTGATCGGTGAAGTCTCGTTCTGCGTAGAGCTCCGCGTGCACACACCTCTGCCTGCTGGTGTGGCTTGGCTGGCCCTGACAGGTGGGAATCGTGTGCATCCTGACACACACGGCTGGGACGTTTGCAGGTCGGCACGTTTGTGCCACCTCCAGAGACGTGCGACCACTGCCCTCTGGCCGCCTGTGACTGTCCTCGCTCTGTTGTTGGTGTCATTTTGCCGCGGATGCTTCTGGTCACTTATCAGTTTGCTGTGCCCACTAGTTGGTATAGAACTGATTCTCCTGAAGAATCTGTATCCGTTTATATGTTGGGCGCTGTAAAGTGGAAGGTGTATGTCATTTATTAAAACGTCATTATTAAATGGGGAAAATGTTCTGGGGTTTCTTGACTCAAACAGGGAAAGAGGACACTTCCTCAGCCAAGAATTGACTACATTTGTGGGGTGAAGAGGGCTCACCAAACCAGAGGTCGAAAAAGCCACACATGCCAATCGTTCAGGGCTCTTGGAGTAACTGCCCCCAAAACAAAGGCTTCCATTAGGTGGATGTTTGTGAATTTCAGTGGTTCTGTGTCCAAAATGATCATGTCTATGAGTAATTTTTCCAATCTAAACGTTACTATAATAAGCTAAAGAATGCATTCGACCAGCGATTCTAGGACTAATCATCACCAACATTTGACGGATGACTTTCATTCTAGAAAAGGCAATAATAATGTTCGTATCGCTATCATCTGATGTTAAATTTTTTGTAAACAGGAAAAATAAAATGTGTACATGGGACTAAAATATAAATATACAAAACAAGGAATATATCAGAAAACCTCTAGATCTGCTGTGTGGTTCTTTTTCTGGACAAAAGTTACTTACGGAGGCTCTACATCCTGCACGCTCACAGGACGGTGTGGGGTCTGGATCAGTCTCCCCTTGGTTGCTGGGCACGTTGGCCAAGTTGAGTAACCCCGTGAGTCCTGTTTTCCTCATCTGTAGAATGGAGACAGTAATGGTGCTTATCTCCTGGGGCTGCCCAGAGGATGAAAGGAGATGGTTTGTTTAGAGGATGGAGTCCGTTTCGGAAGAGCCCACTGTTATCACTGTGTGAAGTGCTGCTGACTTGCACTCTGACCTCTGACCCTCACCACGACCTTTATGATCCCTGTTGTAGATGGGCAACCTGGGGTGGGGCAATGTCACACCACTCACGGAGCTCATCCGCCCAGGCAGCGTGGCCCTGGCCCCTGCCCGGGAGCTGGTGTCCTCAGCAGTTGCAGGTCTCTGCCCCAGATGCCCACCATGGCTCGGGGTCCTCAGGAGGCCATGGGGTCCAGGCAGGGAAGGCTCAGTGGCCCCACTCAGGGCCTCAGTTTCCCTCGGAAGGGCACTGTTGCTGTTTTGTTCCTGTACAGCCCTGGGCCGGTTTTCAGAATGCTCCTGATTTCATTGTACAACCTGATGATTTATTCCTGTGCTGTTTTCGCGTTAGCACGTTTATTACCGCCACTGTGAAGGCCCATTTCTCGTCTGTTTTGCCTGCTGACCCTCCTTTCATCACTGCAGCGCCCATGGCACTGATGGCCACACACGTTTCCCCAGCCTTTATGTCTTCATGGTCCCCTGGACAGATGCCCTGCCGGGAGCCCTTGGCCCTTTCAGCCACAGTTCAGTTTCTAAAGAAAGACAAAAATGGGTCTGTGTTCCCCCTTTCAATTATCACTTGCTCTGAAATTAAGCTGTTTCAGGTAGTGCTTAGTGCACGTGTGGTGGGTCCCGAGCTTCTGCAAATGTCCTGCCCAGGGGCCGCTGCCTTCATCTGGGGCACCAGCCTCAGAGCTTCCTTCGCTTTCCGGTTCTTCACCAGGTTTGTACTAAGGCCTGCAGGTGCTCTTGTGGAACCAGGAAAATGTACCAGTTCTCTATCTGTCTATCATTTGATTTATCATTGTTTTTGAATTTGCAAGATAACAGATTGGTCATGAATGAACATGCTAGAGACTTGCTATTTCCTAGCAGCAGCATATAAAAGTTATTTTTAAAGTTGTTTTAAATCTGTGAGTAAAAATAAATTGCTTTTGCTGCAAGAAACACCAAAAATGGAAAAGCTTAACAGTCCAAAGACGATAATTTATCTCATAGGCATTGTTAACAGCGTAGCTGCTTTAAACAGTGAGAAGATTTATGAGACGCTTGATTTACAACTGGGTTGAAGGTCGTTCTAACCTTCATGCCAGGTCTCGCCATCCTTGAGCTTTTTGGAGTCACACGGCACAGTCGTGGAGACGTGGCTTGCCTGTGAGCGGGCCATTTGAAAACAGGCAGGACACACAGGGAAGCAGTGAGCGCTCCTGACACGTAAGCCTTTGGGAAACAAACATTTATTTTCTTAGAAAATTAACTTTATGGTTAGCTCTTTTTTTTTTTTTTCCTAAAGCATGGGAGAAAAGAAAATGTGCAGTTAGGAAGGTTAGGATTAAGGAAGTAAACTGCTGTACCTTCCCTAGATAACGTTTGAGAGAATAAGTTCTTCACTTTCAAAACACACTTTAGGGCCTCCCTGGTGGCACAGTGGTTAGGAATCCGCCTGCCAGTGCAGGGGACATGGGTTCGAGCCCTGGTCCGGGAAGATCCCACATGCCGTGAAATAACTAAGCCCGTGCGCCACAACTACTGAGCCTGCACTCTAGAGCCCGCGAGCCACAACTACCGAGCCCGTGAGCCACAACTACTGAAGCCCATGTGCCACAACTACTGAAGCCCACGCACCTAGAGCCCGAGCTCTGCAACAAGAGAAGCCACCGCAATGAGAAGCCCGCACACCACAACAAAGAGTAGCCCCCGCTCTCCGCAGCTAGGGAAAGCCCACACACAGCAATGAAGACCCAATGCAGCCAAAAAATAAATAAATTAAATAAATAAATTTTTTTTAAAAACACACTTTAGAGTAGGTATTTGTCTGAACTTAGTATTTGGATCTTATTTTTTTCTCAATTTTTTTTTTTAATTTAATAGAGATGTTCAGAAGACTTTTGAAATTGTTGTAGTCCTTAGACTAAAAATAAAACACTGACCACCTTATGTAAATATGAATGGTGGTTTGCTGCAACAGCAAAGCTTTTTGTTGTTAACTTCTTATTTTTCAAGAATTACAGATTCACGGGAAGTTGCAAAATAGGCACAGGGAGGTCCTCTGCACCCACCCACCCCCAACTGCCCCCAGTGGAACATCTTAGCAAAGTTTTAAATATTTAGTTTGATGTCTTTATCTAATATAAGCTAGGTTAAATGCTCACTATTTTAATTAGCTAGTAAGGTGATAATATAGAAATCATAGCCTTCACAGTACTATTTAGAAGTTAATTTTTTTTTTAATTAATTAATTTATTTATTTTTGGCTGTGTTGGGTCTTCGTTTCTGTGCGAGGGCTTTCTCTAGTTGCGGCAAGTGGGGGGCCACTCTTCATCGCGGTGCGCGGACCTCTCACTATCGCGGCCTCTCTCGTTGCGGAGCACAGGCTCCAGACGCGCAGGCTCAGTAACTGTGGGTCACGGGTCCAGTTGCTCCGCGGCATGTGGGATCCTCCCAGACCAGGGCTCGAACCCGTGTCCCCTGCATTGGCAGGCAGATTTGCAACCACTGCACCACCAGGGAAGCCCGAATTTTTTTTTTTTAAGAAAATTTTTGGTCTTTAAATTTGGAAGCCATGGAGGCATGAGGAAGGAAATGGAATGAGGGATGGAGGGAGAACATAGACAGACAGACAGACAAACAGAGAAACAGAGAGAGAGATAGAGAGATAGATTGCTTTCTTGCTTGATTGATTGGACAAGCCAAACATTCTCTTCTAGTTTTTGGGTTAATTTGCCAAGTTTATATTGTGTTCAGATCATAAGTGGTTGGGTTTTTGTGTGTGTACCGTTAGGTCCATCCCATGTTTATTTTCCTCTGTTTGGTCTATTTTGCCTTCTTTAATTATCGGTGCCCTAGATGAGGGTCTTCTGGATCGCTGGTGATGTCATGTTTCTTGATTCAGATGCTGATTCCACAGATGGAATCACTCAGTGAGGGATTCATGGACCTGCATATTTTTGATTTGTACACTTTTCTACATGTACATTATACTGTACTAAGTTTAAAATACTGGCCTCACAGTCACTAGGTACAGAAGATAAAAAAACCTATAGGGAAAGCCAAGATTTTATTAGAAAATTCAGGATCTCAAAGACAGTATTGGACTTCCAAGTCAAGGCATTGCATCTGTTCTTTCTTTTGGTATAAGTAGCAAAAAGATCTCTTCAACTCAAAGTGAGACTGCTCTTCCTGTTACTTCACTTCAAGTTAATTACAAATCATTTTAAATGTAGGGTTGGAAAAGGATAGCATCAGAGTGGCATACTCCTTCTTCTTACATATATATAAAATCCCCCCCCAGGAGAAACCCTCTTTTAACAGGTACTCACCAACTGCAGAATCCTCACAGAAAGACAGTGTCATTGGAGGGTAACCACGTCTTCCTTCCCTGTCTGTTACCTCCCAGTGTCAGGGTCTCATGGAGCTATATTTAGACCCACACAGGGAAAGAGGAGAGAAAACCAATCCCATGGTAAAGACAGCTCCCAGTGTACATAACAAACGCATTCCCATACCGCAGATCCTCTTGTGGGAGTCTCTAGAGATTCCCAGATCTCCAAGCATGCCGAGCCCTGGTTCTTACACCTATTCCATTGCACAGCCGTAAACTGTGCTCGCAGTACAGCAGGGGCGCTTTATCTTAATAGATCGGTATAATTTAGCAGAATCATATTCATGTTTCATTTCCAACTTTTCAGTTCAGTTCAACTCAGTAGGCATGCATTAAATGTTTACTGCATATATTGTATACCAAAAAGCTGCTGGGGCCGGGTTCCATAGTCAGAAAATGTAGTCTCTGCCCAAACAAGCCTGCAGTCCAGAAGCCCATTCCTTCCGTCAAGTTTCCAAAAGTGAGAATTTGGTCTCATGTCGTTTGTGAGTTCTTCAGAACTGGAGTGGCAGTCGCAGGAAACCTGAATGGGTTCGCTGGGCTGCTGGTGTGTGGCTGTGAATCAGGACGTAGCTTTCAGAGCCCCTCACAGCTTTCTCAGAGCCTTTGACACACTTTATCTTGTTTGAATAATCATGCAAGAATAGCCTCATTTCGGGGATTTCCTTGGTGGCGCAGTGGTTAAGAATCCGCCTGCCAGTGCAGGGGACACAGGTTCGATCCCTAGTCTGGGAAGATCCCTCATGCTGCGGAGCAGCTAAGCCCGTGCGCCCCAATTACTGAGCCTGCGCTCTAGAGCCCGCGAGCCACAACTACTGAGCCCACATGCCACAACTACTGAAGCCCGAGCGCCTAGAGCCCATGCTCCACAACAAGAGAAGCCACTGCGATGGGAAGCACATGCACCACAACAAAGAGTAGCCCCTGCTTGCCACGACTAGAGAAAGTCCGCGTGCAGCAACGAAGACCCAATGCAGCCAAAAATTAATTAATTAATTATTTTAAAAAACAGTCTCATTTCCCTTTTTGATCTCTTTGTGAGGGTGATGCAGTAGAGTATAAGCCCCAGCTTCTGTGTTCACAGAACTGAATTGGTTCAGAAAATCTCTGAGCTCTTTTCACGTTTCTAAGTTGACATCTAAAATTGTTTCCCATAAGCTTAGTAGTTGTAAGAGGTAAAATTTCAATCCTTTGGTGAAGCTGCCAGAAAGATGCTGACTTCTGTTTCCTGGTCAAAACACTTGTTAATACTTTCCTTAAAAGACCTGTCTCAGTTCTGAATGGCGATTCTAAGATGGATATTTTGACACTTGATGGGAAGTTGGGGCAAGAGCCGTCAGGGACCGGCTGCCGGGAGGGAGTCGGCCAGGCTGTCTGCAGCATTTCAGTGCTGGGTCCAGCACCGTGCACGCGGCCGTCCTTTCATGTGGCAACCTGGAAGGGATTTTACAGACGGGGCCTGAGATGGGCCAGGAGGGTGGTTGTGAACGGAGAACCTGGGTTCAGGTGGGTTGGCTTTAGGAAAGAGCACGCACAGGCGGGGGGACACCCTGGGAAGTCCGGGTACCATGGGGGCCACCGCCCCGGTGTCAGACTAAGGACAGAGCAGGCAGCAGTGTGAAAGGGACAGTCAGGAAACTGGAGGAAACACACGTGCCTGCAGCCTTTTCCTAAACAGTGAACCTTCCTCCAGAGGGAGGGAGGGGGCTGTGAACAGCATGACCTTTCTCAGGAAGACGGCTGAGCAAACCCATCACAGCGCAGGTGCGCTGGTCCCTATGACAGCGTTGAGGCCACTGTGCGTCCCCGCCTGGGCTGGCTCCTGGGGAGCAAACCTGCCCTCTGTCTTGAGCTCAGTAAGTAGTGGCGGCAGTTATGAAGCTGCTCTAAAGTTGCTTTCTCAAACTTGGGGGCCACAGATGTACCCTTTGGGGGAAGTGCCTGTGGACTTTATGAGATTTTTAAATCTTGTCTATTCATTTTGAGGATAATCTACATTCCTTTGAACTTATGTGCAGACTGAACCATTTTGTAGCAATAAATCACAACCCGATGGTGCGCATGTGTGTAGGTAAAACCTCACCCTCCAGTGATATCTTAACGGTCACTTGTATATTAAGGAAATTAAGAGGAGAAAAGGAAAGCCGTTATTTTATACTGACCCACCCACTTACCATGCGTTTCCCTTCTCTTCTGTCGTTCAGGCTTGCACTGACCAGTGGCTATTGCCTGACAACAGTTGCCTCAGATATTTCACTCAGTTTTCTGGTTGTTTATAGCAGGAGGACAGTCTAGTACCAGTTACCCAGAAGTGGCCAGAAGCAGAGGCGTGTGGATGGAATTTTTATAATTTCAGTGTTTCTCCAATCGGGGTCCAGTGGAAATTGTTTTTCTGTAAAAAAAGGCCCATACAGTATTAAATGTGAGAAACCTCACTATAAATGAAGGAAGCTGAGAGGAACGAACAGGTAGGTGTCTTGTTCAACGTCCTGTACTAGGGACCTGATCGCCAAACACTCGGCCGATGCTGGGTAGCAGATGTAAACCAAGTATCAGAAGTTCTGTTTGTACACGCCACGCTTTAAGGGGAACCTAGAAAACAGGTGTGAGGGGCAGTAGAGACGGCAGGAGAGTGTGGAAGCCTGAAGGACAGTTATAACAACCGAGGATATGTAATGGGAAGGAGAGGAACTTGTAGGGGCCACACCTGCCTCCTCAGGTTGGCAGGGAGAAGAGAGAGCACGGATGAGAAGGGACAGCAGAGACCCACGGAGGCACAAGTCATTTCAGCTCTGTCCAGAGAGGAATGTGCTTGGTTGAGGCAGAGCCCCTCTGTCCCGGGGGTGGTCGGAGACCGGGCAGTCATTTGTGGGGTTAGTACTGAGGTGTTCGTTTATAGAGAGAGTCTAGGAATGCTTGAGTGTGTAGATATTTAAGAAATAAATTCTGCGCATCCCATGTCTTTTCCATACTCTGTCGTGCTGTCACAGTGGTTGCAAAGGAAGCACTGCCTGACATGAGCCCCCCAAGGCCTGGGAGCAAGGAACTGTCCCTAAACTACTGAGAATGAAGGAAAGAGATGGGTCCTCTGTGGGTTTGCTCCCAGCTGATACCTTTCTCTTTCTTAGACCAACTGATTAAGCTCTGACACGTGACTGTCCTCTTAACTAATACACTGAGAGTGAAGCAGAAATTCAGAGCTCCCTGAGGGTCACAGGGAGTTTTTAAACAAGTTTTGTATGGGGTAGGTCCAGCCTTGTGTCCACTGGCTCTTGTTACAACAAAGAAAGCTGCTTATCAAAAAGTTGTGTTGTAAGGATGCCTTTCTGCATCAAGCTTGGAATCTGGCCACGTGGAGGTGGGAGGAATGAGTCCCCTAGGGAAGTATAAAAGACGGATTATGCCTCTATAGCCATAGTACCTGTAAGATTTCTTCTGCACAGAACTACTGTATATGTATATACTGCATTTCTTCAGAGAAATATTAATCCTGAGACCCGCAGTCAAGTAGGATCCAGAGAGGCTTAAGAAGACGGTGAGCTCGGAAGATCTGCGTGGTTACATCCTCTGTGTGCTGTGACAGTGTGCTCCATCAGGGAAAAGCTTTGGTAAATACAAAATGGGTGAATCAGACCTTTGCGATGCCTTTTACTTACGCATTGCTATTTTTATTTCAAGGCTGGTTTGAACTATTACAAAGTAATGTTTAAAAGTGCTTTCCTCACTCTTCTTTGCTCTGCGTTTCCCCATCAGATCACTACATAACTGGAGAGAGATGTTTCTTTGTTTTTGTTTTTCAGTGTCTACTTATAAAACATGTTTTTTGAACAACTGTGTTTTAGGGACAGCATGCCTTTTCCCAGAAAATACCAGGTTAACATTAAATAGGCACTGGATGTTTATCTGAGCTTGTTTATGGGAGCATGAGAAATTTGGTAACCTTTGTATATACTTTACGCTATTAACTAGGTAGGAGGTCATTGGAACGTTTAGAATTCCACTGTAAACTTCTAAAATTATCAGGTGATAATTTTATTTGCATTGCATCTATATCAGAAGATGTTTGTTATTCATCCAGGAATGAAATTAGCTATGTGAGAAAGAATATTTGTGGTTCTGTTTGGAAATCTACATTCAGTGACCAGCAACTGCATGTCCTTCAGGAGTTCACAAGGCCATTCTGCACTGTCCACCATGGTGGACGCCTTAGTAAATTAGCCTGGGCCTCTGTGGTGGGAAGTGTCATAACTACACCCATGGAGTCAGACACTGATGATGGAAGAAGTTACATATAAAACCATAGAGTGAGCCTGAGGTACTCTGCACTTCTTTTATGACATTCTAGATTATTTATGTTCTGGTACAAATTTCTCACTAGATTGTCAGCTCCGTGTGACAAGCAGCTTCTGGTTCATTCAGCCCATAACTCCCAGCACCATGCCAGGTACATAGTGAGCAGTAAATAAATACTGGCTGCAATGCATTGAACATATCTAGGGTACGATTGCATTTCAAGTAAACTTCTGAAATCTGAACACATCTTTTTTCACTAAGAAGCACGAATGTATTTTTTAAAAACGGGGGAGGACTTTTTAAACCAGCAACTGATTAGATTATAGTGATCTCAATTCGTAAAATTTCTCACTGGCCTTCTTTATACTTAATTTGGAGTACATAGAAAAACAAGCATGTCTGAAGGAGAGTGCCAAGTGTTTTCTTATTTTACTTTTCAGAGCATTCATCTCTAAAGTAAAGAACATACATTGGTTTAAAAGTATTTTTAAGGAATTAGTAGTTGGATTAAAATTGAGTTATCAAGGAAAAACATATCTTAACTTCATGCATTCATGATTAGACCTCTTCATATAGAAGGGTCTGAGATTTATCTGCCGTATTCACCATCATCCAAAGAACTCAGGGGCATAGATTTTTTTTTTTAATTAAAATTAGTAGAAATTGGCAGGCAGTTTAGAGTAATAGCTGATCTTCAAAGCTCCCTTAGCAATTAAAAGAAAACTAATTATTTTTGCATGGAATACGATAAGGTGACTTTAAGTGCATATTAAAAGGTCATAACCATGACAACTCTTAAATATTACATCCAAGAAAAATAAGTTTGACTTTCATTTATTTTGGAAATAGCTATTAACTGTAACCCAAGAAACATTATGAACAGTGAGTTTGCTTCACGCCAGAGTGTTGTGAAAGTCAAGTGGCTAGTGGTTATTTATTACTGACAAGAAGCAGAAGTCATGTCCTGTCTGTCTGTGTGTCTGGATCTGCCCAGAGTTGGTACACCGATGAGAAGACCACAGGTACTAAATGAGGGGCTTCAATGAAATAAAATTGAATTTCAAGGACAGGGAAAGCAAAGTTCATTGAATTCTGTGACTCATATCCCACGTGTCATATGCTTTTTTACACTCAGTGCAGGATTCCTCTGTTTCATTTTATATTTCCATGTAGCGTGGATGTGGGTGAGAGTCTCCTTTACAAAGGCGGTTCGTGTAATTTACTCTATGTAAGTGTATGAGGAAATTATAAAATTTTGAACCATCAACCAGATAAATTTTTGAATCTTCAAACCGGAAGACATAAAATAGAGGGAATCAGAAGAACTATGTAAACAAAATAATGATAGCAGGTCAAACTTTGCTGCCACACATGAGTCTGGGGAGGCGCATTGGTCTTGACTTTGCATGTACACGTTTCACAAATAGTTCTTTCTTCCTTCCCATTTACCTCTGGAAACGGAAATTAGCGTCGTCAGTGACTTTACTGGGAAGTAGAAGCTGTCTGTGAACTTCCTTTTGTTGTTTTTAAAACAGACTATCACATTTAAATGTCAAATATGATAAGCTGGCATCCTTTAGGAGTACCTGTTTCAAATCAAATGGTATCTATCCTTCAAACTGCCATTTAATGACTGACTACTATACACAAGGTGTTACCTTCAAACTTAGGACTTAAGCTGCAAATCAAGTTAACAGATTTCAGCAATATGCAGATCCAGACCAGTGGTTCTCTACCGGGAACGGTTTTGCTCCCTGCAACCCTCAGTCCCCTTCAGGGAACATTTGGCAATGTCTGAAGCAGTTGTTGGTTTTCACACTGGGGTGTGTTATAGGCATCTAGTGGGCAGAGGCCAGGGCCAGACCCCGCCATAAAGGACAGTCCCCAGCCCAAAACGTTAGTGGTGCCGAGGTGGGGAAACCCTGGGCTAGGCCAAGCCAACCGTATTCAGCTCTTACTCATCCCTCTTTTTCATATCACACCAGCATACACTCACGGGCTTTATTCCTCCTGGCTTTGGAGCTGATTCTGCCTTCGCCTGGGTTTTCTGTGCGCCCGCGGTGCAGCAGCCGGCTTGGAGTCTGGCGTTCCTGACGGTTGCACTCGAGCCAGCATCCCACCTCCACCTGCAAAAGCCTGTCCAACCTGAAAGCCTAGCGAGTGAAAGCAGGAGTCATGTGAAGACGCCTTCATTATACCCACCCATAAACTTGCTTAGGAAGGAATCCGTGAGGTCCTGGAGTCAGAAATTGGCTCTATCCCTGTTGTCGAAACAACAGAAATTGAACAGAAAACACGTGCTTTTTCTTTTCCCTTCTTTTGTCCCCCTCCTGGCAGTGCAAGAGCGCCATTAGGTGAAGAAATCTCTCCGCACGCCACTCCCCAGAACCAGAAGAAAACCCAGCTTGTTCTAGCCCAGCTTTGTCATGGAGAGAAGGCAGCTGCTCCATTCTGAAATAGCCTTTCTCTGATAGCAGCCTGCCCGAGGATGAAATGCGTTTAAGAGTTTGAATTACACAATGCGCAGTGAATGCGTGCCTGTTTCTGCTTTATGGTACTTGCAAGTGAGGCTGTGTGCGCTGAGGTTTTAGATCACGACACCTAATGGCCTAGCAGAGGGGGAGGAAACCTTCTGCCAGGCAGGGGTCACTGCGTCAGTATTGGGGTGCTGGCCCACCAGCTGCCTGAGACTCCCGAAAGGGCTAAGTCACCGTGCTCTTGGCCGTGCCTAAAGGGAGTTACTAGAGTCTTGGAACAGGGCCACACACCTGTGGGGTGTTCCCTGGGCATTTGGGCAGGGCAGGTGACCAAGGGTCCTGTTGGAGTTGGAAGCCAACTTGAAAGCACATCTGGCTGTGAGCTCAAGTTCAGTAACACTCCCCCCCCCACCCGCCAACCCCATAATTCATGTGTGTCATAAAACACAATAATTTCTTGAACTTTAAAGTCATGCCTGTAATAGTGCCTGTGATACAACAGGGGCTCCATAAGTATCTGTTGAGTGAACGAATGAGTTCAGAACTGACGGGCTCTTGGTCCAGCTCTCACTTCACAGAGAAAGGAACTTGAGGTCCACAGAGATTCTACGATTGCCAAGTGAAAAGGTTGCTTTCACGGGCATGGTTTGCAGGGCCCTGTGGGTTATGTGCTAATACAGACCCCCAGGAAAACACCCACTCAGCAGACAGTGCTGCCTTGGGCACCCTCCCGCTCCTGCTCCCCAGCTTTCTTAAAAAGAGCCTCCAGGATTGCTTAGGCTTCAAGCGCCCCCAAATCTGCATCACCCTAGTTGAGAAAAATCAAAGAAAAAATAGAATGGGGCTGAAGGCCTCGCCATAACTATTAGTTCTAAAACAATGAAATAGATATTTTCAAATGTAAGACTTTTTAAAAATGTTTATTATATATGTTAGTTCTTGCTTTCTCTATATGAATGTAATACAGGTGTCGCTCTCTGAATAAATTAATAAGTTTTAGAGAACCAAACTGATAGTTTTTTATAAATTAGACACATTTAATCTAATTTAGTGTGACTACACCCAGCTACATAACTGATTGAACTTAATTTGAATTTCTGTATTATATGTTTTTTCCCAATAATTGACCCCAGTTTTCCCATCTATAAAAAGGGGTCAGACCTCACGGTAGCTAAGGTACCTGCCGAGTTTAAGGGAAATGGCCCAAAGGGAGGACTCCAGACCATGTCCACAGAGGGTCCTGCGGCCCCAGAGTCAGCACCATCGCTTAGTGACTGTGTGACCTTGAGAGGCACCTCTTTGTGCCTCAGTTTCCTCACCTGCCAAACACCAACACAATGGCAGCTAGGGCTTAGGGCCATGATGAGAATTCAAGGAAGTGATGCATGAAAAGTGCCTGCCATGTGAAAGTGCCTGCCATGTAGAAAGTGCTCAACAAAAATTAACTATTTTATTGCTGCTGCTGCTGCCGCTGTGGTTATTAATGTGGTTTCTAGACCTTTGCCATCCAATAAGGTAACCATGAGCCCCATTCAGTGGCTTTTGGGTGCTTGAAATGTGGCTTGTCCGAACTAAGATGTGCCATGTGTCTAAAGCACGTACTGGATTTTTCAAAATTTTAAAAATAAGATTTTTCACATACTTTTCCTTGTACTAAGTCAGGACAAGAAAAAGTATGTGAAAAATCTTAACACTTTTTAAAATTAAGTACACATTGAAACAAAAATATTTGGGGTATATTGCATGAAATAAAATACATTATTAAAATGTATTTCAGCTGTTTCTTTTTACTTTTTTATTACTGTGGCTACGAGAAAGTTGTAAGTGACGTATGTGGTTCGAATGACAGTACTGGGCGGTGCCGTGGGTACTGTGGGCGGCCAGGGTCCCAGGACGATGCGGCAGGTTTTGTCACAACTTCACCGTAGCTTCTGGTCTCCTCCACCCGAGCCCTCGCAGTGTGGGCCTGAATCTTTAGATTGGTAGGCTTTATCTCTCGGAAGGGTTGGCCCGAATAGATTGAAAAGAATAAGCATCTAAGTCACTGTGAATTTAATTTGCTCTCTGACTGTTCTGCTCTGGCCAAGGGGAGGCCCTCTTTAAGCGTCAATCTACCCCCAGTAAATGAAGGGCGATCTTGTCCCTTGCTCCTGAGAGGGTCCACTGAGAAAGCGTCACTGACCTTGCTTACGGCTCTCCTTTCAAGGGCAGCACGTGGCCTGGTGCTTCTTTAGTCTATGGTTCCCGGCTTTGTTCCTCAGACACATGTTAGTGTTAATAGTTCTTGGAAAAAAGCCTTCAGTGGAAGGCCCTGCATGTACCAGGCCACTTACTGTGCACATTTGATGTTAAGGACTCTGGGTAGTCCTGCAGTAAGGAGGCCTGTCTGATGTCATGACCCGTGGTCACTCAAGTTTATTTGACCGCAGAATCCTTTTCAAAGAACACCTGTAAGACACACCCCACCTGTAAGACACACCCCAGACTGAGACAGTTTCAAAAACACTCTCTTAATGAAAAGGGTCCTTTCACATGAACAATGTTTTCAGGGAAGGCAGGCTGAAACGGTCCCCTTGGAAATGTGAGACTGCTGCTTACTGATTGCCTTTGGCTGGAAGAAATCGCCGGGAACTGTGCTTCTCTAGAAAGAGTGAAGGGGGAAAAAGTAATTGCTCTTTTACTAGTGTGTCAACCTCTAATTAATACCTTTCTTATTTTTGGTTTCTCAAACAATATTGAAAGAATGCCTTGTTTAGATCAATAAAATAAGGAAAAAGTTACAAAAGGTTTGCCTTAAATTTATATGTATTTATCATTAGTCTATTTCCTGAAAGTAGCTGAGACATGAGAGTTGCAAAAATAGGGCCATTCCAGCGAAACTGTAAAGTAAAAAGAATGCAGCCATACAGGCAGGAGGCGACCCGGCCGGAGACTGCAGGCTAGTGGGAGTCATGCAGCCGGGCACGAGCACCAGCTCGGACCCTCCTGGCTGCAGGGAAGGCCTTTGCAGCTCCATGGTCCCAACCCCAGGCCTGGTAGATGGCTGCCTAAGTCATAGCAGCAAGGCCAGCTCTGGTCGGGGGATCTCCAACATCTGGTTACTGCAGATGTCAGTTTAGAGGATTATGCGTCATTGGAGTGTTGGTATACAGAAAAACTTCTTTATAAAAAGGCCTGAAAAGAAAAAACCTAATATAGTCAATCCAAATGTTTTTTAAATGAAAAAATGTATTTGTGTCCTTGATCTGGCTTGCTGCTTTTAAAAGATTAGAATTGGGGTGAAAGAAGTCTGTGTGCAACCATATGTCTGATAAAGGGTTAATTTCCAAAATATATAAGGAATTCATACAACTAACTCAATAGCAAAAAAAACAAGTAATCCACTTTAAAAATGGACCCAAATAGATATTTTTCCAAAGAAGATATACAAATGGCTGACAGGTACATAGAAATGCAAATTGAGACCACAACGAGTATCACCTCATACCTGTCAGAATGGCTATTATCAAAAAGACAGGAAGTAACAAGTGTTGGCAAGAATGTGGAAAAAAGGGAACCCTCGTGCACTGTTGGTGGGAATGTGAATTGGTGCAGCCGTTATGGAAAACAGTATGGAGGTTCCTCAAAAAACTAAAAATAGAACTATCACATGATCCAGCAATTCCACTCCTGGATGTATACCCAAAGAAAACTAAATTAGTATCTCAAAGAGATATCTGCACCCTCGTGTTCATAGCAGCATTATTCACGAGAGCTAGGATGTGGAAACAATCTAAATGTCCATCGATGAATGAATGGATGAAGAAAATGTGATACAGTGGAATATTATTCAGCAATTAAAAAAGAAGGAAAGGCTGCCATTTGCAACAACACGGATGAACTTGGAGGACATTATCCTAAGTGAAATAGGCCAGACCCAGAAAGACAAATGCTGCATGATCTCACTTATGTGTGGGATCAAAAAAAAAAAAAAAACGAACACTGAGTTCGTAGGACCAGAGAGGAGAATGGTGGTTGCCAGGAGCTGCGGGGAGGGGAAAGTGGGGAGATGCTGGTGAAAGGGTACAGGCTTTCAGTTATAAGATGAATAAGTTCTGAGGATCTAGTGTACAGCATGGTGACTATAGTTAATAATATTCTATTGTCTACTAGAAATGTACTAAGAGAGTGAATCTTAAACTTTCTCACTACACACACAAAAAAGGTAACTGTGAGGTGAAAGAAGGGTTAAAAAAAATCATCTGAATACATATTATGCATATTGTCACAGGGCTAGAAAATAATCAGTCAAATAAAAATTCATTAACATATTCATTAACTAGGAAAATAGTCCAATGAGGAGCAGAAACTTCTATTTAATTTTTGTCTCATCATTTTCTGTTTCTTAATACGTAACACGTATTAGTACAACTATCTATGTGCATTGTAATTAAATAATCATTTATTACGGGGATGTTCTCAGTGCGTATTTTGCTAATACGCAGGGATCAGGATGCTGATGGATTTGGATGCTGATGCAAACTATTTTAGGCCTTCCTGCTCTAGCCTCGTCCACTGGTTTTCCAGCAGTAATGAGGGGTATTTAAAATAATTTTTTGTAATGACACATGGCTTCTCTGGGCCAGCGTGTGAGTAGTAGGTGACAGCCGTGTGCCTTGTCAAGCTGCGTAAGCTGGCTCCAGGGCCCTGCGTGGAATTTGAGTTACAAGTGCTGATGAGGTTGGTGAAGTTTAGGTAAACACAGCTGGGACTGCACGATGGCCTTTGCGTGACCTTGGACATCACTGTAATTTACCTTTGGAGATGTGCACGTGCATCTTCCCTGGCACGATAGGACCTTCCATGATGCTTTTAAAGTGGTTTGGTCTGTGTTTTCTTGGTTACCAGACTTTCATGGAGCCAATAGAAGACAGTGGTTAAAGGCATCTCTTTATAGACAGAGTGGGCTCAAACTGGCCGTGGGACCGTGAGCACGATCCCGCGTCAGAGTCGTCTTTTGGGACTGAGGGTAGAGTCTCCACCTCTGTCAGAGCACCGAATGGGACACTGCATGCCGAGTAGGTAGGCACTCACAGCAATAACTCGGTGCCATCTGGGGCACAGGTGAAATATGGTAGCAGCTGATCCAGAATTCATACAAGGAGAAAAGTAAACTAAATGACCTGGAACAGATTTTCTTCTTTTGAATGTCTCTATAGCATAAAATGCCAGTGATTCTCAGGAAGGAGCTATATACATCAAATACAAGCTGTCTCTTAGTTAAAGGAAATCCAGACTATTAGCACAAATGGTGTGAACAAGCCGTTAATACACAGTAAACCACGGCCCAGCAAGGCTCTCCTTTTTCTGTTAGTATTTCCCAGACTTTCCACTCTGATTTTTGGTGCAGACACCAAGTAACCCTGGTTGTCTGCCCTGCTTTCAGAATACTTTGTAAGGATCCACACCAAGAAGGGAATCATTGGTTTTATGAGCTAGGTGTTTGGATTATACTATAACGTGGAAATAAAATCATCAGACCTTTGTTGCCTGAAGTTGGAGCCACTACAGGTAAATCTTTTCCACGAGTATTTTGCTGACGCTGGTTATAGCCTGGCTGTTGATGCAGTGTCTGTGGAACATACAAAGGGTGACCCTGTATTGAAAATCAACCCCAAACAAGTTTTTGTTATCCTTGTCTTTGGAGGCCCCTTATCCTCTGAATGGTGTCACAGTAGGGGGTGTCGTCTTTTTTTTTTTTTAACATCTTTATTAGAGTATAATTGCTTAACAATGGTGTGTTAGTTTCTGCTTTATAACGAAGTGAATCAGTTATACATATACATATGTTCCCATATCTCTTCCCTCTTGCATCTCCCTCCCTCCCACCCTCCCTATCCCACCCCTCTAGGTGGTCACAAAGCACCGAGCTGATCTCCCTGTGCTATGCGGCTGCTTCCCACTAGCTATCTGTTTTACGTTTGGTAGTGTGTATATGTCCATGCCACTCTCTCACCCTGTCACATCTCACCCCTCCCCCTCCCCATATCCTCAAGTCCATTCTCTAGTAGGTCTGCATCTTTATTCCTGTCTTGCCCCTAGGTTCTTCTGACCATTTTCTTTTTTTTAGATTCCATATATATGTGTTAGCATACGGTATTTGTTTTTCTCTTTCTGAGTTACTTCACTCTGTATGACAATAACTCAAGTTTCGTTCCTTTTTATGGCTGAGTAGTATTCCATTGTATATATGTGCGACATCTTTTTCCATTCATCTGTTGATGGACACTTAAGTTGCTTCCATGTCTTGGCTATTGTAAATAGAGCTATAATGAACATTTTACATGACTCTTTTTGAATTATGGTTTTCTCAGGGTATATGCCCAGTAGTGGCATTGCTGGGTGGTATGGTAGTTCTATTTTTAGTTTTTAAGGAACCTCCATACCGTTCTCCATAGTGGCTGTATCAATTTACATTCCCACCAACAGTGCAAGAGGGTTCCCTTTTCTCCACACCCTCTCCAGCATTTATTGCTTGTAGATTTTTTGATGATGGCCATTCTGACCAGTGTGAGATGACTTGTGCTCTAATTGATCCAATGCTTAAAATTGTTCTCTGAGATTAAATTTTACAGGAGTCATATCACACCTTTCCAAATGCTTACTATGTCAGTTTTAAACAGCATACCTTTCCGGAAAATTTAATCTATATTTAATATTTTTTTAAAAGCGAAAGTACTCTGTTATGAGTGTTTGTTATGTTTAAGACTTATTCGCCTCACCCCCCCTCCCCATGGTGTTAAAAGTAAGCAAGCGTGGTTATGCTTGTGATATGAGAGATATTCAACAAGTCCCAACTATTATCCACGCACACGCTCGCAATTCACCAAGAATAGTAAGTCTGAGAAGCAGTTTGAAATTCTCGTATTAGAAAAAAAGTGCTGTGTCAATATTTTAATTCCCTGTGAATGGTCAGTGGAGGTGTGTAGACAGAACCACTCATGCTTTCAGAGCTTTTATAGAACTGGGTGCTGTCTGAGGCACTGGTGTCCATAGGTAGCATGGTCGGAGGACCATGTGACCAGTTAATGGAGCGTTGGAACCTACCCGGATCTTTCAACCTCAGTTGCTCCTGTAACACCAGAAGGAAGAAAGCCGGGCTAGAAGGTTAACAGGAAACAGAAACCAGCTAGCTTAATTCTCACCAAGAAGATGTTGAAATGGGACAGATGCCTGAAGTGGCTGTGCTTTAATAACTGGGAACACAAGTGTCCTACAGTACGTTGAAGATAGAACTCGAAACTCAAAATGCTATTTTAAAATAATATTTTCAACCCTTTAAAATAAGTGGAAGTGTTACTTACGTTTAGTATGTATGCTTTAGCCACATGAAGTATTTTGATGCCATTGATGCAATACAATATTCCATGACTTTTTCTACCCAAATTAGCTAAGTATGAATTCCATCCGCATTATCTGAGTAAACTTTAATACGATCTTTACTGATTGTAGCAATACGTGGGGATGATCATTGATACGTGTATAGAAAGTTCCATCCCAGCTTCACAACCCCCCGTGGGAGGCCCGAAGAGAGAATAATTTTAATGTATCTTCTATTAGGGAAAACCTGGACCCACCACTCCCTCCCGGCCCGTGGACCCGTGAGCGCTCAGCCCCTTGTCGCTGTTTCACAGGACACACCACAGGCCACCGCTGCACGGGCAGACCTGTCAGCCCTTAGAGAGCTCTGGGGAAGGAAATCTGATACTTGACCCACAGGTCACATTTGACAGTTGGGGATTAGCTAGCTGTTCTCCTTGCCTCACTCGTCCTCCTGCAGACCTTCCCCTGGCAGCCTGGCCGCGGGCCCCTGGCCATCCCTCATGGCCTTTCCCGGGGTCGCAGGTGCAAGGCTCTGCACGGCGTGGAACCGACGGGATGGGGTCCGGCAGGGCCATCTCAGGAACAGGCCCGCAGGGAGCCGGGGGCTCTTTCACATATGGAATGATAAACTCAAACAAAATCAGGACTGTGTGTCCACAAGCTCAGAGGAGCGCAAACCCCTTGCTTATGTGCATCGTGGTGGCAGATTCTAAATCAGCCCGAGTGGGAATCTGCCGTCTTACCTGCAGAATTCCCACACGCCCTCACGCCCATAGACTCCCACGTGGCCTCTGAAAATGCTGCTTGAATCGCCCCTTCACCTGCTCCCACCGCGACCCAGCTGTCACTGCGGGCGAGCGATGGACAACCTCCCCAGTCGTGGGCCACGCCTAGGGGGTCCAGGCGTGATCAGGTCCACCCTGCTCCCTCTCTCTCTCTCCAACTATTTCTAACTGTGACAAAACATACATAACACAACATTTACCACCACAACCATTTTTAAGTGTGGAGTTCAGTGGCATTAACTACATTCACATTGCTGTGCAATCATCGCCACCATCCATCCCCAGAACTCTATTCATCTTGCAAAACTGAAACTCTGTCCCCAGTAAACAACTCTTCATTCTTCCCTTTCCCCAGCCCCTGGCAACCACCATTCTGCTTTCTGTGTCTATGAATTTGGCTACCCTAGAAGTCTCATATAAGTGTAATCATACAATATTTGGCTTTTTGTGACTGGCTTATTTCACTTAGCGTATCTTTAAGGTTCGTCCATGTCATAGCATATTGCAGAATTCTCCTTTTTAAGGCTAATAATATTTTATTGTACATATTTACATTTTGTTCATCCATTCATTCATCAGTTGACACTTGGATTGCTTCCACCTTTTGGCTGTTGGGAATAATGCTGCTATGAACATGGGTGTAAACTGTTGTCTTCTAAAGCCCAAATCTGATAAAGTCACTCCCCAGCTTAAAGTATTCCCCAGCTCCCTGTGCCCGTGGGGTAAAGGCCAGGGTCTCCTGTAGTTTTCTCCTGCCAGCCCTGCCCTGGGTTGTCTGGTCCATCACTGTGGCTGGGCCTTGCATCTCTATAGTCCTCTGCCTGTGTCCATACTCTGCCCTCCATCTAGAATGTGGTCTCAACATCTCTACCTGCTGAAATCTTGTTTCCTCTTTCAAAAAAAAATCCAAAGAGCTCAAGTGTCCTGGCCTCTGCCTGGGGTTCGGCACAAGCCTGCTCCCCTTCCCTCCTCCTGTGTGTGTCTGTGTGTCTGTGTCACCTGTAGGATCTGAGCCCCTAGAGGGTGGGCACTCCGTCTGGTTCAGTTTGGAAATCCTGGTCTTCCCTAAGTGCCTAACTTGCTGGAAATGTCCCTTGAGCAGCGTGACAGCTCCTGACCCTCAGGAGAGCCCTGCTAAGTCATTCCTTTGCAGATTGCTGCTGCTGCCCAGGTCATAGCTCTTTGCATGAGTGTATCTGGTCCCCAGAGAGTGACCTGTGGGGCAGGCACAGCCCTAGGAAGCCTTTACACAAAGATGAGGCTCAGCCTTCTTTGGTCCAGTTAGGGTCACGACCCTCTGAAGTCTGCGTGTCCAAGGTTAAAGGGAGCTTTTGGAGAGCTGCGCTCATGCACATGTCCCCACCTGTTCCCCAGTGTCATGTTAACCCACTGTCCCCCGGCTCTCTCGGCTCCAGCCTCACTGGCCACTGCTTAGTTTCTCAAACTGAAGCTCTTACTCCCCCGGGGCCTCTGCACAAGCTGTTCCCGCTGCCTGGACAGCTCGTTCCAGATCTTCCATTGTAACCTCCTTCTCACCTTGTGGAGTATTTGTTTACTCTTTAAATGTCTCTCCAGCTGGACCACGAGGGCAGAGCTCTCACCTGCTTCCTTCACCTGTGTACTCGCAGAGCCCAGCACCACTGTACGTTGACTGACACAAAATGCACTGAGAGCGAAAAAAACCTGAATCCCAGCTCCGCAGCGCTTGCTTCAGCTGAGTAGGTTTGCTCAAGTCCCGTGTCCTCCCTGGGCCTTAGTTTTCTCTCCTGTAGTACGATGAAGTTTCCCCTTGCTGGGGTGTCTCGGGGGACTACACAGACAGGCACTGAGCCAGCGCCTGCCCACTGACGGTGAGAAACAGCTCCGAGCCTTGCAAAAGAGACTTACACACCGTCCTTCCTCGGGCACAGTTTATTCATTATTCGTTCATTGTGTTGAGAAATGGGTTCTGGGGGAGCGATGTGGTGTCCACAGCCCTGATCGTGCACCTTGGTCTCTGATGGCCTGGCCTGGACCCTCACACTTAAACCCTTTCTATTCTTCGAAAATTAGACTTCTTTCAATAGTTTCAGTAATCAATCAGTCAGTAGTAGTAGTAATAATAATAATAATAATAACGATAATGAGTAATCCTGCCCCATGCAGGCCGTGCTCCACTGAAAGCAAGCTAAATGCTGCTCTCCCCAGAAACCTCGGGGGTCTGTCCCGCCTAGGTATGTGGTTCTGTGATGGAACAAGGGAAGATGCCACCATGTGGAGAGGTGCCCCTGGCCGCCCAGGCTGGTAGCGGGGGATGCTGGCCGGGCTCTTGCACACGCGAGGGCTGACGACGTCAGTGGCCAAGGTGCAGATACCCGGCAGGCCGTGTGGAAGGGGGCGAGTCCACGGCCCCCGGTGGGGATGCAGTGGCTGCCATGCGACGGAGGCCGGCGGGGGGCCGTCCTGGAGGAAGGGCCGGCCGGGGCGAGCGTGGGCTCTGACCCCCGGAGCCCGCTGCCCCCAAGCCGCTCAGCTGCCGGCGACCCTGAGGACAGCGCCACGTGGGGACCGGGAGAGGAGCCAATGAAAGAAAACGTGGGTTCCCAGCACCAGGAGAGGCCCTCCTCCAACTGTGCAAACAGTGCCCTGCAGGCATTTTAGGGATACGGTTTTGAGGAGAAGTATGTTATTTTAGCTTTCTTAGGTCAGGGAGAGAATGCAGCCCGGCGCACATTCCTCAGAGCAGACTATTCTAATTATTACCAGTTTAATACGGGTTCTGCTTATCTAGGGAAAATCCCTGTGGTTCCCTGACATGTTTCACTGTCATAACTAAGTGTTGGAGTAAATAAGACTTCACGGCCCGGCGCCTGGAGGAACTCAGCCCTCGGCGCTGGGGGCTGGGAGACCTCCGACCCCGGCAAGTACGGAGGCGTCCCTAGAAATGAGCCCAGCACCGCGCGGCCCGGCTGCGAGGCGGTGCCTGGTGGGCCGGCGCGTGCGCAGCTTGCCAAGCTGCTCTGCGGCCCGGGAGTCCCCGAAACGTCCCGTCCTGCGGTCGCCGGAGCCGCCTCCCGCCTGGCCACGCTTTCTCCTCCCGGGGTTTCCCACGTGATCGCAGAGCGCTGCCTGTTTCATTCAAAGCTCGGCTCACACTGCTTGCCCTTAGAGACGGCGGTGCCTTCCCCGGCGGCGGCAGGGCGAGAGCGCAGCTGCAGCCCCTGCGGGGGAGGCCGGCGGAAGCCCTGGGAGAACCATGGGCTATACAGTCGTTTGCTAGCTGCCCCGGGGCCAAAAAGCAAGTTACAGTTAAAATGCAAAGGATCTCACACCGGTCAGAATGGCCATCATCAAAAAATCTACAAACAATAAATGCTGGAGAGGGTGTGGAGAAAAGGGAACCCTCTTGCACTGTTGGTGGGAGTGTAAACTGATACAGCCACTATGGAGAACAGTATGGAGGTTCCTTAAAAATCTAAAAATAGAACTACCATACGACCCAGCAATCCCACTACTGGGCATATACCCTGAGAAAACCATAATTCAAAAAGAGTCATGTACCACAATATTCATTGCAGCTCTATTTACAGTAGTCAGGACATGGAAGCAACCTAAGTGTCCATCAACAGATGAATGGATAAAGAAGATGTGGCACATATATACAATAGAATATTACTCAGCCGTAAAAAGAAACGAAATTGAGTTATTTGTAGTGAGGTGGATGGACCTAGAGTCTGTCATACAGAGTGAAATAAGTCAGAAAGAGAAAAACAAATACCGTATGCTAACACATATATATGGAATCTAAGAAAAAAAAAATGTCATGAAGAACATAAGGGCAAGACGGGAATAAAGACACAGACCTACTAGAGAATGGACTTGAGGATATGGGGAGGGGGAAGGGTAAGCTGTGACAAAGTGAGAGAGTGGCATGGACATATATACACTACCAAACGTAAAGTAGATAGCTAGTGGGAAGCAGCCGCATAGCACAGGGACATCAGCTCGGTGCTTTGTGACCACCTAGAGGGGTGGGATAGGGAGGGTGGCAGGGAGACACAAGAGGGAAGAGATATGGGGACACATGGGTATATATAACTGATTCACTTTGTTATAAAGCAGGAACTAACACACCATTGTAAAGCAATTATACTCCAATAAAGATGTTAAAAAAAAAAAATGCAAAGGTTGGCAAATCCGAGAGGCTCCTGTCCCAGCCCAGCCGCCCCTGTGTCCCAGGAGATCTGGGGTGGGCGGGGACCGCATCTCTGTGGACACCTGATGCCTGGCCGTTCCTTCAGGTGATTCACATGGGCTCGCACTCTTTGTTTTTTTATTGATTGATCGATTGAGCTCTTAACTGATCTGCTTTACAATAAGCTGGTTTTGTTGGAAGCAGACAAACCCAGTTCCTAAGGGACATTGATGATTTCTTCAGTCTCTGAGGAAGAGTTTTCATTTCCCTCAATTTGTGGAAAAGGCAGGTGCCCTCCCTCCCCCTCGGTGGACAATCTCCACACCCGTCAACGGGTGCCGAGTGCCGCGGCATGGGGCCTTGCCCACCCTGGAAGAGGAGAGCCTGCCCACCGGGCTGCCTGCTCCCCGTCTGTTCTCTGCCCGCACTCGCACCCGCCCTTTCTGGAAGGGCTGAAGGCCTGGCGCTCCACGCGTCCCTCCCTCAGACCGCCTGGCCCGGATCGGGCGGCTCCTGGGCCGAGCGCCCAGCCTGGAGCAGGAACCTGGCCATCCAGTTTCCCCCCACCTCGACCTTCACTGACCTTGAGCAAGTTTCTCAGGTTTCACCTTTGATGAAACTTGAGCAAGTCTCACCCCCAGGTCGTCCTTCCGTTGGTGTGTGCAGGACCAGGTGGCGTTGCGTGGAAGACAGCTGACGACGGGAACCATCTGGCAGGAAGGGTGTTTGCCCGGACGGGAGGGGCGCGGTACTGGCGGGCCGGGCTGCCTTGACCAGGCCCAGAGCCTCGTGCCTGCCTGTGCCCGGGCCTCCTGCGGGGACCCAGCTCCCCAGCACAACCGCTCTGGATGGGTCAACGAGGCTGTTTCACACACTGATGTCCTTTGTTCCCCAAATGGGGGCCCTTAGTCTCAATCACAGCTTGACAGCGAGCCCGGATGTGTGACGTCTGCTTGGGAAAGTCTGGAGCACCTGGTGGCCAAAACCCTGGGCGCAGTAGGAAGCCAAGCACCTCTGCTCTCACACCCCTGCCGTGGTGGCAGGGCCTCAGGGCAGCGTTGCCTTTCTTTTCATGCCGTCTCCATCCTTGTCCCTCCCGCCCTCCTTGTCCCCAGTGCTCTTCTCCGTGCTCACCGTTAAAGGCCCCTGCCGACCCCGGATGCAGAGCCTTCACCATGGCTGGGCCTCACGTCTGCGCACGTGTGTATAGAGCCCCTTGGAGGTTGCACTGGCAGCCCCACACCGCTTCAGCTTCTGTTTACACGTGCACCAGAGTCACACACCAGAGCCGTCCTAGACGTCCCCATTTTCCCCACTGCGTCCATCCTGTCCTTGGTCCCCACGCCGACCTCTTGGGTTGGCTCTCACCATCTCCCGTGAGGACAGTGTCATTGCTGCCTCCTTGCCTCCCTCCCTTGCTCTTTCTTAGAGCTTCTCGTCACGACTGCCAGAGCCATCTCTAAAACTGGTTTGAAACCTTGGCTGCACATTGGAATCGCCTGGGGAGCCTTAAAAAAGCCCAGCACTGGCCCCAGTCCCTGGTATTCTGCTGTAGTTGGCCTGGAGTGGACCTCATAGGTGTTTTGTGAAAGTTCTCCATATGGTTTAGCTAGAATTGTTCTGAAATGTGCTAAAATGCTAATCGCATCAGGTCACGAGCTCCCTAACTCTGTTAGGTGATCCTTCTATCTGATGTTCAAAATTGAACATATCTGGACTCAGTGTACACATTTACACTTGTGCATTAACTCATCCAGCCCAGGGACATTATTTAGGAACTGGTTACTATGGTTGCATATGACACATGACTGTTTTCCTCATAAGCGCATGACCTGCGGGTCTGTCCTTGAAGTAACCACATTTAGCTGTGCAACTTCTTCTCTCCCCTTCTTTCCCTCCTCTTCCCCTAGCAATTCCTCCCTCCCGCTCACAGACACACACACAGACACACACACACACACACACCAGGATCAGTGTCATCTATGCTGAACCGCATCGTCTGCATTGTGAAGTCTTCTGAGTTTGAGTGACTTACTCTTTTGTTCACTGTTTTCTTGTCAAGTAGACTTCCACCTACTCGAGGTCAGTTCTTGAGCTTTGTGTGTTCACAGGGCTTATTAGCACAGAGCTGAACATGCCTGAATGAACCAGGGTGCTTCTGGGAGCCTCAGTGTAAGAAAACATTGGGTTTCTCCAGCTCTGAGCTTGAGTTTGCTCTTAGTAATTGCTTGATTCTGTGACAGTTTGTTGGTTAAGAAGGGAATACAAAAGGTGAGTTAGACCCTTGGCTCCTGAAAAATATTCACAAAACATGGAAAACTAGATGGGTGAGGGCAGAGGGAATAAAGGCATCTTGTAAGCGACATTGGTAGCTTAAGAGTTAAGGAAAACTCATGAGTGTTTCCACTATTTAAGTAAAACAGATGGTCATGCTGTATTTATGTGTAGGGTAATACCTGGAAAACTAAGGAGCTTGTCTGATGTGTCAGAGTCAGTAAAGCAGCTACGAGTGCTGCTTACATAACTTCTAAGAATAACATTTTGAACTAAAAGATGTGCTTTCCACTGATTTTCAAACTGGTGACAGTCAGGATCTGACTCTTTCTCAGCAGTATACTCTGTGCCCCTCCAAACACACGCATCTGAGCATGAGGGTGGGACGTGGTGGGACTTCACCTCATCGTCTGCAGTGCCCCCTCCCACGTGACACTGGGACTCTGCGTGGCTGCTTTGCCTTTAACAACTAACTGATAATAATATAGTTAACTTTTAACATGGAAAAATTTAATTTCGGGTTCACTTGTAGGTCAAAAGTCCATGTGTTTCCTTAGTCTGTTTGTTGCCCAATCATCTTATGGAAAATTGTCCGCTTTTGGACATTTTTTTCTTGAAGGCACTATTTGTTGAATGACTGGCAGAATGACAAAGCACCAGTTATGTAAGTGTGAAGAGGATGGGGTGTTTTCGTTGGCTCAGGTTAAGTGTGAGCCAACAGCAGTGTGGTGTGGATTCAGCAGCATGTTGGTGGAAGCGCAGGGTCCTGACCCCACGAGGTGATGGTCCAGTGCCAGGTGCTGGGCAGGCGTGAGTAGACTCTGCTGGCTGATTAAGGGCACATCTTAAAGGGACCATGGCGAGTGGGAGTTTGTGGAGTGGAGTGTAGCCAAGAGGAGAGTTAGAAACCATGCATGAGCAGTTCAGCTTGATGGAAGGACTCGTGGTGATAACAGCCATCCTCAGGTGTTCGCGGTATCGATATGTATGGTGTTAGGTAGGGTTCTGATTTCATTCTTTTACATGTAGCTGTCCAGTTTTTCCAGCACCGCTTATTGAAGAGGCTGTCTTTTCTACATTGTGTATTTTTGCCTCCTTTGTTATAGATCAGGTGACCATAGGTGCATGGGTTTATCTCTGGGCTTTCTATCCTGTACCACTGATCTGTATTTCTGGTTTTGTGCCAGTACCATACTATCTTAATTACTGTAGATTTGTAGTATAGTCTGAAGTTGGGGAGCCTGATTCCTCCAGCTCCGGTTTTCTTCTCAAGATTGCTTTGACTATTTGAGGTCTTATGTGTTTCCATACAAATTGTAAGATTTTTTTGTTCTAATTCTGTGAAGAATGCCATTGGTAATTTGATAGGGATTGCACTGAATCTGTAGACCGCTTTGGGTAGTATAGTCATTTTCACAATATTGATTCTTCCAATCCAAGAACATGGTATATTTCTCCATCTGTTTATGTCATCTTTGATTTCTTTCATCAGTGTTTTATAGTTTTCTGAGTACAGGTCTTTTGCCTCCTTAGGCAGGTTTATTCCTAGGTATTTTATTCTTTTTGTTGCAATAGTAAATGGGATTGTTTCCTTAATTTCCCTTTCTGATCTTTTGTTGTTAGTGTATAGGAATGTGAGAGATTTCTGTGCATTAATTTTGCATCCTGCAACTTTACCAAATTCACTGATTAGTTCTAGCAGTTTTCTGGTGGCATCTTTAGGATTGTCTATGTATAGTATCATGTCATCTGCAAACAGTGACAGTTTTACTTCTTCTTTTCCAATTTGGATTCCTTTGTTTCTTTTTCTTCTCTGATTGCTGTGGCTAGGACTTCCAAAAGTATGTTGAATAAGAGTGGCCCGAGTGGACATCCTTGTCTTGTTCCTGATCTTAGAGGAAATGCTTTCAGTTTTTCACGATTGAGAATGATGTTTGCTGTGGGTTTGTCATATATGGCCTTTATTATGTTGAGGTAGTTTCCCTCTATGCCCACTTTCTGGAGAGTTTTTATCATAAATGGGTGTTGAGTTTTGTCAAAAGCTTTTTCTGCATCTATTGAGATGATTGTATGGTTTTTATTCTTTAATTTGTTAATATGGTGTATCACATTAATTGATTTGCATATATTAAAGAATCCTTGCATTCCTGGGATAAATTCCACTGGATCATGGTGTAAGATCCTTTTAATGTGTTTTTGGATTCTGTTTGCTAGTATTTTGTTGAAGATTTTTGCGTCTATGTTCATCAGTGATTTTGGTCTGTAATTTTCTTTTTTTGTGATATCTTTGTCTGGTTTTGGTATCAGGGTCATGGTGGTCTCGTAGGACGAGTTTGGGAGTGTTCCTCCCTCTGCTATTTTTTGGAAGACTTTGAGAAGGATGGGTGTTAGCTCTTATCTAAATGCTTGATAGAATTCTCCTGTGAAGCCATCTGGTCTTAGACTTTTGTTTGTTGGAAGATTTTTAATTATAGTTTCAATTTCATTACTTGTGATTGGTCTGTTTATATTTTCTAATTCTTCCTGGTTCAGTCTTGGAAAGTTGTACCTTTCCAAGAATTTGTCCATTTCTTCCAGGTTGTCCATTTTATTGGCATATAGTTGCTTGTAGTAGTCTCTTATGAGAGATTCTCTTAGTCTCTTTGTATTTCTGCAGTGTCAGTTGTAATTTCTCCTTTTTCATTTCTAATTTTATTGATTTGAGTCCTCTTCCTTTTTTTCTTGATAAGTCTGGCTAAAGGTTTGTCAATTTTGTTTATCTTCTCAAAGAACCAACTCTTAGTTTTGTTGATCTTTGCTCTTGTTTTCTTTGTTTCTATTTCATTTCTTTCTGCTTTGATCTTTATGATTTCTTTCCTTCTACTAACTTTGGGTTTTCTTTGTTCTTCTTTCTCTAGTCACTTTAGGTGTAAGGTTAGATTGTTTATTTGAGATTTTTCTTATTTCTTGCGGTGAGATTGAATTGCTGTAAACTTCCCTCTTAGAACTGCTTTTGCTGTGTCCCATAGGTTTTGGATCATCATGTTTTCATTGTCATTTGTTTCTATGTATTTTTTAATTTCCTCTTTCATTTCTTCAGTGATCTCTTGGTTATTTAGCTGTGCACTATTTAGCCTCCATGTGTTTGTGGGGTTTTTTCCTGTAATTGATTTCTAATCCCATAACACTGTGGTCAGAAATGATGCTTGATACGATTTCAGTTTTCCTAAATTTTCCGAGTCTTGATCTGTGACCCGAGATGTGGTCTATCCTGGAGAATGTTCCAGGTGCACTTGCGAAGAAAGTGTATTCTCTTGCTTTCCGGTGGAATGTCCTATAAATATCAATTAAATCTATCTGACCTATTATGTCATTTAAAGCTTGCGTTTCCTTATTTATTTTCTGTCTGGATGATCTGTCCATTGGTGTAAGTGGGGTGTTAAAGTCCCCCACTATTATTGTGTTACTGTCGATTTCCCCTTTTATGGCTGTTAGCATCTGCCTTATGTATTGAGGTGCTCCTATGTTGGGTGCACAAATATTTATAATTGTTATATGTTCTTCTTGGATTGATCCCTTGATCATTATGTAGTGTCCTTATCTCTTGTAACAGTCTTTATTCTAAAGTGTATTTTATCTGATATGAGTATTTCTACTCCAGCTTTCTTTTGATTTCCATTTGCATGGAATATCTTTTTTCCATACCCTTACTTTCAGTCTGCATGTGTCCCTAGGTCTGAGGCGAGTCTTATATATGCAGCATATATATATATGCTGTCTCTTGTAGACAGCATATATATGGGTCTTGTTTTTGTATCCATTCAGCCAGTCTGCGTCTTTTGGTTGGAGCATTTAATCCATTTACATTCAAGGTAATTATCGTTATGGATATTCCTATTACCATTTTGTTAATTGTTTTGGGTTACAAATGAAGGATCAAGGTAAAAACCTACAAGACCAAATAAATGAAGAGGAAATAGACAACTTACCTGAAAAAGAATTTAGAGTAATGATAGTAAAGATGATCCAAAATCTCAGAAATAGAGTGGAGGCACAGATTGAGAAAATACAAGAAATGTTTAACAAAGACCTAGAAGAACTAAAGAACAAACAAACAATGATGAACAACACAGTAACTGAAATGAGAAATACACTAGAAGGAATCAATAGCAGAATAACTGAGGCAGAAGAACGAATAAGTGAGCTGGAAGACAGAATGATGGAAATCACTGCCAAGGAGCAGAATAAAGCGAAAAGAATGAAAAGAATTGAGGACAGTCTCAGAGACCTCTGGGGCAACATTAAACACACCAGCATTCAAATTATAGGGGTCCTAGAAGAAGAGAAAGTGAAAGGCTATGAGAAAATATTTGAAGAGATCATAGTGGAAAACTTCTCTAACATGGGAAAGGAAATAGTCACTCAAGTCCAGGAAGTGCAGAGAGTCCCATACAGGAGAAACCCTAGGAGAAACCCACCAAGACACACATTAATCAAACTAACAAAAATTAAATTCAAAGAAAAATATTAAAAGCAGCAAGGGAAAAGCAACGAATAACATACAAGGGAATCTCCATCATGTTATCAGTAGATTTTTCAGCAGAAACTCTGCAGGCCAGAAAGGAGTAGCAGGATATATTTAAAGTGTTGAAAGGGAAAAACCTACAACCAAGATTATTCTACCCAGCAAGGATCTCATTCAGATTCGACAGAGAAATCCAAAGCTTCACAGACAAGCAAAAGCTAAGAGAATTCAGCACACCAAACCAGCTTTACAACAAATGCTAAAGGAACTTCTCTAGGCAGGAAACACAAGAGACGATATATTATTATTAACTGAAGTTCACAGTTTACTAGCGTTCACTCTTGGTGTTGAGCATTCTATGGGTTTGTACAAATGTATAAGGACATGGCTCAACCGTTACAGTGTCAGACAGAATAATTCCACTGCCCTAAAAATCCTCTGTGCTCCACCTGTTCACCCTTCCCTTTCCAGAACTTGTGGCAGTCACTTGACCTTTTGCTAAATGTATTTATTCCTATGCTTTGTGTTATTCTATGCTTACCACATTCTGATCATGTGAAATTACATGACCTATAGTAGTGCTCCATAAATATTTGTTGAATAAATATTTGCATGAATAATCAGAGTTTCACAAGATTTCTTATCCATTACATCATCATTATGAGAAAACAGTGTTTTCACAGAGATGCGCTGAGGGGACACTGGGCACGTTCTTGACCCGGAGAACGTCTGGGCAGAAGTTGAGCTGGAAGCACGGAGGTCCGCTCTCTGGTCCAGGTGTTACTGGGCCTCCAGGAGCCTGTGCTGGGTGCCCGCTGGTGGCTCAGGGGTGCAGGCTGAGGTGGGTTCCCCGCCTGCCCCGAGCACACAGGGGGTTCTGAGGGGGACGTGCAGGGGCTGCTTCCACCCCACAGAAGAACAGCCTAATTCTAATTTATTTCTGTCATTCTAAGTTTTCTTACCTTTCCCAGTGAGCAATTTTATTACTCTTAATCACAGAATTGCCATTTAAAGTCATATGATTTTATTTCATTAAATTTATGTATTCTAGTTTGTTCAACCATTCTTTTACTGGGCCAGTTTGTGTGGTTTCTTGATATTTCTTTTTTTATTAATGCCTCAGTAGTTTTACACAAAATTATTTTTCTCTTTTGGATTATTTCCTTCGGGTGTAGTTCAGAAAGTGAAATCACTGCAGTCTCATGGTAAATTTTTGAATTTCACGGTGTGATGCTGATTTTTCAAAGTCCCACATTCTACAAAAAAATGTAATGAGGCGCACACCTTTTTAAATTTAATTTAATGTTTTTTATATAGCACGTTCTTATTAGTTATCTATTTTATACACATCACTGTATACATGTCAATCCCAATCTCCCAATTCATCCCACCACCACCACCCCTGCCGCTTTCCCCCCTTGGTGTCCATACATTTGTTCTCTACATCTGTGTCTCTATTTCTGCCTTGCAAACTGGTTCATCTGCACCCTTTTTCTAGATTCTACATATATGCATTAATATACGATATTTGTTTTTCTCTTTCTGACTTACTTCACTCTCTGTGACAGTCTCTAGGTGAATCCACGTCTCTGCAGATGACCAATTTTGTTCCTTTTGATGGCTGAGTAATATTCCATTGTGTATATGTACCACATCTTCTTTATCCATTCGTCTGTTGATGGACACTTAGGTTGCTTACATGTCCCGGCTATTGTAAATGGAGCTGCAATGAACATTGGGTACATGACTCTTTTTGAATTATGGTTTTCTCTGGGTATATGCCCAGTAGTGGGATTGCTGGGTCGTATGGTAGTTCTGTTTTTAGATTTTTAAGGAACCACATACTGTTCTCCACAGTGGCTGTATCAATTTGCATTCCCACCAACAGTGCAAGAGGGTTCCCTTTTCTCCACACCCTCTCCAGCATTTGTTGCTTGTAGATTTTCTGATGATGAGGCACACACATTTTTTTAAATAGACCTTTTCTTAGTATCTTTTCTGTCCGTTTTTGTAGGGGAGTGCCAGACTGTTTCAAGAACCCAAGACCTAATACCATCCCCCCATGAGCAGGGCCACAGTGAGCTTCTCATTACTTTGTCTCCATTTCAGGAAGACATTGTAGAACTTTTCATCTTGTGTTTTGGGAGCCATAGAAGGTTATGATAGACACCATAGTTTAGAAGGTTATTTGGGCTTGTTCCCAATGTAACAGTGCAGTTCCCTCTGAATAGTAGATGAGCAGGTTTGAGGACTCAGGATGCTGCGTGGCCTGGAGAAGGAACCTGGCCTTGGAGCTGGAGAGACATGGTCTCAGTCCAGCTCAGCCTGTTACCAACCATGTGACCATGTGAGCCTTTGGAATGATGAGCATGGAGTGGGAGCCCAGCAAATTACTGTCTTTTTCGATGATGTTAAGCAGACATGGCCAAATCTACTCTACTCTAACTTCTGCCACATGTCAGTCTTTTAAAGTAACCCTAAAGAAGGTGAACAAAACATTGGGAGACACTCCTTGCTCTTTAAACAAGACGGAAACTACAGCCCAGGAACCCATGCACGCTGCTCCTGACTGTGTTTCCACCAGCAACATTTGGGTCTAAAAACAACACAGCCCACTCTGAATCACTTAACATGAATCCAGTGGATTTCGTTCGTGATATTTAGTAGGCCCCATGGGACTGGGCATGTAGGTCTCTTGTTTGGATGGGATTCTGTCTTCCATGTGTTGCTGTTTAGCTTGAAGGTCCCACCCCTGGGAAGGCTGCAGGGCCTTTACCAACTCGCCCACCCACACTAAGGAGAGCAGCGTCCAAATGTGGAGAGTTTGCTTCCCACTGTTCTCAGCTGCTTCCAATTAGCCCCGATATACATAACCCGGGTTGTGTCTTTATCAGTACAATTCTCCCATGTCCGTGCAGATTCTGAACCACAGAGCGGGGGAAACAACCGTGGATGTTTTTTATAACAGAGCTCTCCCCTCCCCTCACTGTGGTACTCACACTGCACGGATTTCTTTGCTCTGATGAGACAACGTTTCACATCCCAGATTTGCTGTGAGAGGCACACTTCTCCCTACGTGGGTCTCAAAGGATGTCATATATAAAAATCCCTGTAAATATACACATCTCTCTGTGTGAAAGGTCATTGCCCATATGTGGATTGTTGGAACGAAGACAAATGAGCTTAGCCAAGAGACTGTAAAAGGTAGACCAACTATGATCTAATCTCCTTGACCTACAAAGCATTTTGTTCCTTGATTGACACAGTTTGTGCAGCATCTAAAAAGTGAATCTGTTTAAGCCTCACAGACACCACTGTCTCTATGTGGGTACGACTGCTGGAGATGCGGGGCTTGGAC
This sequence comes from Balaenoptera musculus, assembly GCF_009873245.2. Classification (NCBI taxonomy): domain Eukaryota; kingdom Metazoa; phylum Chordata; class Mammalia; order Artiodactyla; family Balaenopteridae; genus Balaenoptera; species Balaenoptera musculus. Next base: position 101,323,810 of record NC_045793.1, on the reverse strand, counting down.
CGACTGGTCCTCACAAGCTCAAGCACGTGGTGCGTACTGTCACTCTGGGCGGACCAGGGGCTGGGGATCTAATTGCTGAGGGTTATGGGACTCTAATCTCAGCTTCAGGGGAATTTAGGGCCCCGGAGGAGGAACTAAAAAAACCCCGTGAACCAGGAGAGGGACTGATGCTGGGGAGATGTGAAAAGTAAGAAATCTAGCCTTTAAGAATGAGCGAGCCCGAGGCTAAAAGCCAGAAGTGGAATAATGGAGGAGCGAAGGACTGTTCTAGAACTAGGTCCCAGCTCTAGCAGCTCCCAAGACATGGTGGAAAAGGAAACTTCATTTTTGAATTAAGATTGATCTTCAAAGACAGGTGGGGGATTTGTGGTTCACTGTGTGAGAAAGAGGCATGAGTTCTGGCTTCCAAAGCATCTGAATTAAAGTGGGAGTAATAGGTGGCCATGAAAGGGTGGAACAGGAGAGAAAAGGACTCCACACCCCAGGTACCCTTTCTTAACCCTTAAGATCATAGAAATGATCCTAGAAATAAGTTACGATAATTGACTGTTGATCATTTCTACCTATTGCTTCAACGGTCATATTTTCTCTTTCATCACTGCGTATTTGCATGGAAAAGTGTACATGGGTTTCTGAGTATAATTTTGTGGTGTTCCTCTCCACTGTATTTGTGCCATTTGGATCACATTTGATAGGCAGGCAAACAGTATTATTCAGTATTCGTCACAGTATTATATACAGTATTATTATTATTCAGTATTATTTCCCAGTAGCTTTCTTTCCTTCACAGTTCTTTGGAAATAATCAGGAACTGACTTGTGGCATCATTGAAGAGCTACTTAATGTAAAGCTGTGCTCTGAACTTGACAAATGTACTTTTAATACCAAGTTAACGGAGCCCGTACTGCTCGTATGAGATGAATCTTACCATGCTGTGGTTGCTTGCCTCATGCTAGGCACCGTGCTTTAAGCCTGTGTGCTTAAACTCAGCCTGCAAGAGAAACACCATGGCTCCTTTTCACCGGTGAGGACCAGAGAGGTGGAGTGACCACTCCAAACCCACAGGGCCAAGCCCGAGCCCTGAGCTGTCTGCTGCCAAGGTCGCTCTGCTTCTCCACACCACACTGCATCTCCATTCTCATCACTCAGGGTCAGATGGAAAGAACAGATGGGGTCAAGTTTCAAACATAAGAGAAATTAGGAAATCTGTGCCCGGAAGCCAGAACGACCGGCCTCATCAAACTGGTCCAGTCGCCTCCTCTCATCTCCAAACTTTTCTGCCTTTGGCAGATTTTTCTCTCCCCCGCTTTTCCTCCTTGATCTTCCCTGGTGAAGTCATTAAGGTCCAGGCTTTGTTTCACTTTGGTTCATAATTTAGATGGACCCACATGGGCCGATGCAGTTGGAAAGGTGTGGAATTCTCTGGACAGCAGTAGAGTTGTGGACGGATCCAGTGTGTGTTTAAGATGAAAAGACCAGGCGTGGGGGAGGAAATAGAATGAACAAAAAATAGATGTTTTTTCATGAATACTAAACCTACACTTAACGGGAAAAGTTCCCTTCCCATGAGATCCCCCCAAAGTATTTTACCATCAGCGCACACAGAGCTTACTCAGAGATGGGGCCATCTTGGGACCATCTGGGCCGCACGTGGCATCGGCCTGGCCAACAGAGGTGCATCGTGAGCCCGGCACTGGGTGCTCTTTGAAGGGCTGGGTCTGCGCAGCGAGGGGAGCACGGCAGTGGGTGGGATGGTTCGTGAGACACGCTCTCCATGAGGGTGACGTAGAGCAAGCAGGGCGGTGCCCCCAGGACTGGAGGGACTTCTCAGCTTGTCCTGGGATGTAAATCCCAACTGCTCTCTTCTTCAACTGAGAAATAAGGCTGAATCAGCCAGCACAGGAGTTCTTGGGCTTCTTTGCTTGGTGCTGCACGTTTTTCTTGTTTTCCTTGCCTTTCACCTCCACATGCAGCCCTCAGGGAGTGAAAACCTAACATGGAAAATAGAGGTTTTAGTACATTTTTGTCATCTGAACACCACTGTCCTTCACTGCTAATGGAAAGGCAGTTCCCATCAACCTTCTTGTTTCAGCAGTGCTTCATGATGTGTGATGCACAAGAAACCAGAAAAATTGTACCAGGTGTTTTGAGTTTATTTGCCTGAACATAATAGGAGATTTTTTTTTTTTTCTTTTAAAAGAATGATCTTCCCTGGACTAAAGGAAAACTGCAAAGCACAAGTAAACATCAGTTTTTAATGTATAACAATATATTTCTTCAAACTACAGCTTTAATACTCAGAGTTTAATTTAAAAATGCATGCAGGCTTAACGTACGAACCTATCGATATAGAATGAATGTTTAATAGTAGGTCGTGTGTATTATTCACAGGCCTGTTTGACTGTCAAGTAGAAGTAATTCCAATTCATAATAATTGTGTCAATTATTCTTCTCCACCAGTAAGCCAATTTAATGGAAAATAATTTAATGTAGTGTCTGTCGGTTGTAATTTCAAAAATCCAGAACGGGATATTTTTCACAGAGCAGCCTGTATTGCTCTGTTAGGAGAACATATTAGAATCCAGACGTCCAGAAAGGGCCCCTCACGTTCTCAGAGTCCATTTTCCCTTTTTTGAGCAACACGGGGGTTAGGGTCACTGACCCCCGCGCGGTGGAAAATGTGAGTATAACTTTACAGTCGGCCCTCGGTATCCGTGGCTTCAACCAACAGCAGATCGTCTGGTGCTGTAGTATTTACCATTGACAGAAACCTGTGTGTAAGTGGACCTGCACAGTTCAAACCTGGGTTGTTCAAAGGTCCACTTTACAGACAAAAACACATAAATAGATGCAAACCAAACAGAGATATTAGAGTGATCCCACTGATGTTTATGTACTTTTTTCCCCTCATTCGGTCCTTCAAATTCTCACTCAGTGGCTATTTGCTCTTATTTTAGGGACAATTTAAACCTAATTAGAAACCAGAAGCTCTTACATGTCCACAAGGGATTTTAAAAGTTTGACAGCAGCAAGAAAAAATAGTGTAGCAATTACATAGCAAGGTAAAGGCTGCTAACATCACGAGGATAGAATTTCTCATTGATCTTAGACTTCTGAATTTAGAACTTCTCATAACACCTCTAGAACAAAGAAAAAGTCAATGAATAAAGGACATGAAAAGGAGACATAAGCCTAGTGGGCAGGTCATCTCTGTGACAGCAAACAGCCCACACAGGCCAGAGGCCAAGGAGGTTGGTGTGTCCCAGAATTGTCTACAGAGGGGGTCACCTAACACGCTGCACCACAAACCAAATATGGTGACATCGGAAGGCTTAGAGCAAATGTTTTACAAATATTTATCCAAAAGCATTGAAATAAGCGTTCTCAAGGCTTACCGAGGTCAACCTGAGTTATCTGGAAGGTGATGACATTTTTTTGGAGATTGCTTGATCCTTAATAAATGGGGGACCAGATGAGGATTTTCCCGTCTACTGTCTCAGAAATGTAATTCTGGAATTCCTTAGCTTCCTGGAGATTCTTGCTGCATTCTGGGCTTTTCCTGTATGAATACTTAGATGTTCTCAGTAACTCCCTAGGGAGGAGAGGGGTGCGTGAGGAGTAACCTTTGCTGATGACTCACGTGCTGTGTGGAAATTCCCCGTGCAAGTGAGCTGCCCTGGGCGAGTCTGAAGAGTTAATGCACTTTCAAAAGCCTCTACTTTATTCTCCGGGAGAGTAACTTACTCACCAGAAGTATCTAGGTGATACTAACACACTTGTAGCCTTTAAAAGATCAGTTTTATTTTAAGATCAAAAGTACAGAGCAAGGGCTGGAAAGTCATTAAAAACGGACAGCCAGTTTCCCATTTTTGAAAGTATTCATTAAAAGGCTCCTGTTGCAAAAGGAACAAGAAATAGCTTGGGATCGCGGCAGCATGAATCGTGTTGTCAACAGGTTAACTCCGGCTGGAGAGAGGTCTGCAAATCAAGCCAGAGGTTAGACGAAGCGTCACCAGAAGGGTGCTGTGGTGTAGGGCACATGGACTGTTATTTCCCTGCCTCTCTCCACTAACATGTTCTGATATTCATGGCAGGGGTGAAGGCACTGGGGACACAGAGTAAGTGTACTAATTTTCCTACAGAATGAAGTTGAGTCATATAGCCTCTGTCATTCCCAAACTATTCTCTGCTGCCGCATTCCTCAGTAACTCTGGAGAGGGGTTCCGAAAGTCTGTTCCTATCATGGATTATGAAAAAGATGAACTGTTCCAAAAAGCTGGAGATCGTTTCTAGCCTGTGTTTTCCTAGCTGTGGCTACATGACTGAAGTTCAGTGCAGACGGGACATCTGAATAAGGTGCTGAAATGTCCCCATGAGCGTGTGGAGAACCGCCCTGTGGAGGCTGGCTCCCTTTTTGCTTCTCTTTTTTGCAAGTTAACACATTCCTTCGATTTGGAGAGACTCCTTTACTTTTCGTTAGGTGGTGTTCTTACCTTCAGAAATATAAAATAAAATTGGCGAATCACCGTAATCTAGTTTGACTTTGGAGAATTACAGCCCAAGTTTTAGAAAAATCACAGAATTAATAACTGAAGAATCACAATATTGTAACACTGTGGTTAAAATATTGTGGCATTTGATAGAAAACGAGTTATCGCCATGCCTCCATTATTTTCAGACTTTCGCAGCCCCTTTTCAGCACAGAGACTGTTCTGGTGGAGGAGCCTGGGCACGGTGGGTGGGTGGGTGGCAGGTGGCCGAGGCAGGGGGTGCCCGGCGGTGCCCGGACGCGGCGAGGGGTGGGGCGCGTCTGCGGGAAGAGAACCCAGATTCTGCAAGAGATTAGATCAGAACGCACGATAGCGGACTATCTTCACGACCACATGGAGGCATCTCTTTTCACCGTCAAGTTTGCTTTGCTGAATCACAAAAAAAAAAAGGGCAGGTCAAAAAAACTTTGATTTTTTAGATTGATATTAGGAAGGTAAGATAAACTGTGCCCGGCAGGTTGTTCCGGCTGCTCCTGGGGTCGGTGGCACGTTCCTCTTCTTTGAAATGGACCCCAGCAAAGACGAATGATGTGCGCGCCGTTCCTAAGCTTGGGAAAAGATACAGCAAGAAAAAATACATGATTTCACGCTCACGCAGAAACTTATTTTTAAGTTTCAGACGTTTCACGCAGAAACGTCTGAAACTTAAAAATAATTAACATGTTCACGTAGAGTTGAAATGACAGAACTCGAGATTGAGTTCGCAGTTCCTGGAGCAACATGGTGAGCGCCACGTGGCTGCAGGGTGACAGCGCCTGCTTGGGCTCAGCTCCGCCGCCTGCTGACCACGGGATCTTAGGCTGGCTCTGTACCCCTCAGGGTCTCTCTCCTGCAGCCCTGCTGCGGGATGCTGTGAGGTGAGGATACTCGGCACCTACTCAGTGCCTGGCGCAGGGGGCGCATCAGGTAAGTACAGTTCTGTGGCATCAGAGTAGATGAGGAGGGTACGAATTTAAAAAGCTGGAGCTGGAAAATGCTGTTGTATCCAAAATGCTTTCAAGATTAATTAGGGACACGAATGAGGAGAGAAATGGAACCCACAAGAAAGTTATTTCAAAGTATCACATGTATTAGAGGAAGTCATCCGAATGGAAAATGTACACTAAAGCAAATAAATGCCTTAACAAGCAAGCAAAATAATGATAAGAGTCCCTGAAATGTTAGTTACTGGTCCATGACGTACAAAACTTAACGTGAGGACCCCTCATTGCTCTATAGTCAAAAGAACAGTCATTGTTTTGCCTTGGCTTTTGTTTTGAAATATCAGAACAATAATAATTTTCCACGGACAAAAATCCTCAATCAGCACCATTGTTCTGTCTCATATATTCTTTTCTTTAAAATTTTATATTGAAGTAAAGTTGATTTACACTATTCTGTTAGTTACAGATATACAGCATAGTGATTCAGTTACTTTTTTTCAGATTATATTCCATTATAGGTTTTTACAAGATAATGGGTATAACTCCCTGCACTATACAGTGTATCCTTGTTGCTTATCTATTTTATGTATAGAAGTTTGTATCGGTTAATACCACACTCCTAATTTGTCCATCCCTCCCTCTCCCCTTTTGTAACCATAAGTTTGTTCTCTATATCTGTTAGTCTGTTTCTGTTTTGTATATACATTCATTTGTATTATTTTTTAGATTCCACATGTAAGTGATATAGTATTTGTCTTTCTCTGTCTGACTGATTTCACTAAGTATAATATTCTCTAGGTCCATCCATGTTGCTGCAAATGGCAGTACTTCATGAATATTTATGGCCGAGTAATATTTCATTGTGTTTGTGTGTGTGTGTGTATTAAATCAATCATCTGTTGATGGGCACTTGGGTAGTTTCCATGTCTTGGCTATTGTATATAGTGCTGCCATGAACATTGGGGTGCATGTGTCTTTTCAAATTAGAGTTTTTGCCTTTTCTGGATATATGCCCAGGAGTGGGATTGCTAGATCATATGGTAGTTCTAGTTTTAGTTTTTTAAGGAACCTCCATACTGTTCTCTATAGTGGATGTACCAATTTACATTCCCACCAGCAATATAAGAGAGTTCCCTTTTCTCCACATCTCTCCAGCATTTATTATTTGTAGACTTTTTGTTGATAGCCATTCTGACTGGTGTGAGGTGATACTTCATTGTGGTTTTGATTTGCATTTCTCTAATAACTAGCGATGTTGAGCATCTTTTCATGTGCCTGTTGGCCATCGGTATGTCTTCTTTCAAAAAATATCTATTCAGGTCTTCTGCCCATTTTTATTAGATTGTTTTTTTGATATTGAATTGTATGAGCTGTTTGTACAATTTTGGATACTAGCCCTTTGTCAGTCACATCATGTGCAAATATTTTCTCCCATTCTGTCAGTTGTCTTTTTGTTTTGTTGATGGTTTCCTTTTCTGGCAAAGGTTTTTAAGTTTAATTAGGTCCCATTTGTTTATTTTTGCTTTTAATTTTTTGTGCCTTGGGAGACTGATCTCAGAAAATATTGCTACAGTTTATGTTAAAGAGTTTTGGCCTGTGTTCTCTTCTAGGAGTATTATGGTGTCACCTCTTACATTTAGGTCCTTAAACTATTTTAAGTTTATTTTTGTATGAAGGAATGTTCTAATTCCACTGTTTTACATGTAGCTGTCTAGTTTTCCAAGCACTACTTGTTGGAGAGACTGTCTTTTCTCCATTGTGTATTCTTGCCTCCTTTGTCATAGATTAATTGACCGTAGGTGTGTGGGTTTATTTCTGGGCTGTCTATTCTATTCCATTGATCTATGTGTCTGTTTTTATGCTGCTACCATGCTGCTTCGATTACTGTAGCTTTGTAGTATAGTCTGAGGTCTGGGAGGTTTATACCTCCAGCTTTGTTCTTTTTTCTCAAGATTGCTTTGGCAACTTGGGGTCTTTTATGGTTCTATATAAATTTTATGGTTATTTATTCTATTTCTGTGAAAAAATGTCCTGCATATTTTGATAGGGAGAACATTAAATTGTAGATTGCCTTGGGTAGTATGGCCATTTTAATAATATTGATTCTTTCAATCTAAGAACATGGGATATATTTCTATTTCTTTGAATCATGTTCAGTTTCCTTCATCAGTGTTTTGTAGTTTTTAGTGTATAGGTTTTTCACCTCCTTGGTTAAGTTTATTCCTAGGTATTTTATTTTTTGATGTTATTTTAAACAGGTTTGTTTTTACACTTTCTCTTTCATTGTTAGTGCATAAAAATGCAGCAGATTTCTGTATATTCACCTTGTATCCTGCGTTCTTGCTGGATTCATCTATTAGTTCTAATAGTTTTGGGTGGAACTGTCTCACATAGTCCTCATAGACTTCAGGCTCGATATTGAAATTTTTTTTCTGAAAATAGAGAAGGATACAAAGACAAGATTCAAAACAATCAACGTCAGGCCCCTTCTCTTTTTTATCTTGTTTCCTGCTCCCTCAGCTTTCCTTGGGGATGGTGTTTCTGGTTATTTCTGGTAGCAGCACATCCAGATTAGACAATGGTTTTCTTCACAGATAGTCTGCAGTGAGACAGCGAACGAGGTCAAAGCAATGATTGCCCGGCACAGTGATGGTCAAGTACCTGGACACTCCCTGGGGACTTGCCCTGGGTGGTTACCGTCCCCTCCTCCTGCCAGCCCTCACCGAAGCCGTGACCACAGTGCACGGTGAGAGTCAATGTGTCAGTGCCTTCGGCCAGGAGGCAGTATTCTGTCAACATCTAGGAGCAAACTTGGAAGAGCTGAGGGAAGAGAGAAGCTCACCTCCACGCTCGTGTTAGAAATGTATGGAGGTGAGCAGATGAGCAGGGCTGGGGCGGAGCCCCAGGGGAAGAGCGTTAGGACATGTGTTCCGAGAGGAGAGGTCTGGCTTTGTTACGGAACTTCCAGGGCCCTTTGGGAACAGTAGCCGCTTCTTTTTGCTACTGTTTCTTTAGAGAAAGGTCGTGAGACTAAAGTCTCTTATGAAGCAGTTTTGAGACATTCAGTTCCAGACTGATTACAGAGATGAGTATGAAGCTTATTTTTACTGTATTTTTCTAATGGAGTTCTCATTTCAGGAAAGGCAAAGAGACCAGTGAGAGCTCTACAGTTAATATTTCTTCTAAAATCAGATAATTAAGACACATGACACCCCTGACACTGCTGAGCACGTGAAGAGAAAGATTTACACTGGTGGCCCTGGAGTTCCATGTGTTCAGCTGCAAAAGGAAGTCACTTATTATCACCTATTTTAGCCCTTGTCATGGCTCTGCTCTGCTACACATATATGTCCAATAAGTATTTGTTGAACGAATAATAAACAGCCTCGGAAGAAGAGACAGTGGGTGGTGCCAGGTCTAAAAGAACCCCTCGCTCCGCCCATCCTGACTCCCCCGTGGGGTTCCCACAGGCCTGACTGGGCAGACTCGTCAGACCTAGGTCTTGCTCAGTCCTGGGTGCCACAGAGCCCAACAGGTACTCTACCCACCAAGACCACGCTCCCTACTCCCTACTCACTTTGTCCTCCTCTCAAGGATCGGAGACCTTCTAGGTCACAATACTGTGATGAGCACCCACCGGCCTGTGACATTGCCGACTAGAGTTTAAATATTAGACTACCGACAGTGGGGTCGGGTAGATGCACTGAACCCAGGAAGATGCCTGAAAAGACTTGCCTAGTGTTTGAGGAGAAAATCCTTACAGGGCATGTGCCCCAAACTGATCTACCTGCTACCTACACCAATCACAGGGGTTCGATTACACACACAAATACGCATTCTCTCTCTCTCTCTCTCTCCCCACCAACCCCCCCCCAACACACACACGCACACAGAATCTTGTTGCTTAAGTTTCAGATAGTCTACTTTCAGAAGAGTTTCCAGAAATACATCATGTACCAAACGGAGATATTACCTGAGCTTCTTTTTAGTTCTAATAGAGAGCAATGCAGGCTGCATTATTTTTCAAATATCACGCTTGAAAAGCACAGACAGGACACAAATATATTTAGAAAAATAGGTTATTAAAATTATTTTAAAAGGAGAATAACGCTACATGCCTTATCCCACCTTTCTCTGAATGTGACATTTCTCCCCTGTCCCAGGCTGCATCTAAGAAAAATGAAAGGGAATACCCTATGTCTTTTTTTTTTTTTTTAGTATTACTGTAATGTATTTTTATTTTTATTTTTATTTATTTATTTATTTTTGGCTATGCTGGGTCTTCGTTTCTGTGCGAGGGCTTTCTCCAGTTGCGGCAAGCGGGGGCTACTCCGCATCGTGGTGCACGGGCCTCTCACTATCGCGGCCTCTCTTGTTGCGGAGCACAGGCTCCAGACGCGCAGGCTCAGTAGTTGTGGCTCACGGGCCTAGTTGCTCCGCGGCATGTGGGATCTTCCCAGACCAGGGCTCGAACCCATGTCCCCCTGCATTGGCAGGCAGATTCTCAACCACTGCGCCACCAGGGAAGTCCAATGTCTTCTTTTCTGAGTAATGAAGCCCCAGTTTTCCCCACCTTTTCAGTGCATAGCACCTTCTTTTATTTCTGGTCAGACAGGTGTAGGTTTTGACCCCTGAAGTTGTGCTCTCTGAGTCCCCTGATATCACTGACTGACTTATTCTCATCTAGGTGATCTTAAGAATCACCAACTTTCCTGCCTCAGCAAAACCTCCACTGCTTGAAATATAGCAAGCTTATCCATTTTGGAAAGGACCACCATAACTGGAGTGGGAAAAGAACCAAAGTGTTGAACTTCTTACCTAATTTCCATTTAGAGTTCTGGGATTTAAATACATACGTGCACACATACCCACATGCAAGAAAGTGGCAAAAGCATTTTATTATTTTTTTTTAATTAATTTATTTATTTACCTTGGCCGCATGGGCTCTTTGTTGCGGCACGCAGGCTTCTCTAGTCGTGGTGCGCAGGTTTCTGTAGTTGCGGCACGCGGGGTCTAGAGCACATGGGCTCAGTAGTTGTGGCACGTGGGCTTAGTAGCGGTATGTGGGATCTTAGTTCCCCGACCAGGGATCTAACCCCAGACCCCCTGCAATGGGAGCATGGCATCTTAACCACTGGACCACCAGGGAAGTCCCGGCAACAGCATTTTAAAAAATGATGAGGTGCTGGAATTAGAACAGGACTTTTCAGTCTCCAGTTCAGTGCTCTGCTTTTACAGATGAGAGAGTTGAGGCCTGTGCAGATGGTCACTGGCAAATGATCCTCCAGTCTTCCAGTTTATGTCGTAATTCACAGCGAGTGCTGATTTTAGAAGCAAATAAACAAACGTGCAGGAAGAAATCACACAGACTGTGGCTTGGGTAACCTCCTATCTTGGTAGGATCGTTGATCAGTGTTGCATTCTTCTCATTCCCCCACGCCAGTCCTGCAGAAGGGCAAGGAAGTGGAGAAGAGAAAAAGGAATGAACAAAGCTGATGGGCTTTCGGCCCAGAAGAATCCTATTTAATCCCAGCTTTATAAAGTTTTGCTTTATTCCATGGCAACGTGGGTGTACACATCCCACTGGATGTTTCAGTCGCTTGGAGCAGGTGAGGTCTGTGCCGAGTTCAAGCAGGAGGCAAAGTGGAGACGGGCCCCAGAGGTAGATGCCGGGCCTGTTATCCCGTCTGTGCCTTGGCCTTTGCTGTGAGATCCAGAAGGATCCCCTGACGCTGACCATCGAAGCAGAGCCAACGCTGTGTAGGCAGCTTCCCGCGTGGCCAGGAAGGAACCGGGAGTCTTGTGTCCTGTTCACAAGCAGGAGGTGAAGAGGCTGTCCCACCCCACTAGTAGTGTGCTGCAGTGGAGAACTTATACACGATGCACTTTCCAAAATTGACTTTGTATGTTTTGGGGTTAAGGCTTTTGGGGGCAAGAGGAAAGGAACAGTTGTTTTGAATATATACTTCCTTTTGCTTCTGTTACTTAGAATTGTGTTTTGCCTATTTTTAAAAATTCAGACTCTTCAAGAAACAGATGAAAAGTTCTCGCAGAATGTTTTGTTTGAAAGGAGAATTGAAACCAGAGAGCCTGAGGGTGTCCGTTAAACCAGGGCCCGATGACTCTCTCCTCACAAGCCGCCCATGTGTGTTGGCAGAGTCCTGGCAACTCTGTGGCTTCTTGGGTCTCTTCGTCTCTTTCAGACTGTGACCCTCCTTCCCTACTAACCACTCTTACCCATGTGCCTGTGTGTGCGTGTCTGTGTGTGCGCACGTGTAGCTCACAAGAACTCTAAAGAGATATATTTCTGCTTAAATACTAGTATGTTTGCAGTCTACGTTTCAAATCAGTATAGAATCACAGGATTCTCTCCAAATTGTAGTTGAAAGAGAAAGAAAAAACAAAATTTATCTTACACGTATACTCATGGCACATTCAGGTCACACACACAGAGATGTTCCAGAATGTAGCTTATCTCTTGAGAGACAATTGACATGGTTTTCTGGGCAAGGCAAGGCAAAATATTCAGTAACTTAGCAACATAAACAGAATAGAGCCAGTATTGCAGCACACTTTTCTCTTGGACTGGGCCAGAAAGTAGCACAGAGAAAACAGTGTAGAGAAAGCTGAAAGACTCCTGCAACCGGTGCTGGGATTAGCGCTATCCCCACAGTAGGGATTCCGCCAGGTGTGCACCAGTGCCAGCACCTCCTTGACCATGACATTGAGTGTAGCTCTCCCTTGGTACGTGACCTCCAGGAAAGTGAAATGGGTATGCTTTATAAAGTTCCAGTGCCTACTTAACTGTTACTTTACAGAACATCAGTCCAGGTGTCATAGCTATTACTAGCAAAGTAATTTGGGAGTGACTTCCTCAGGGAACTTTGTACAGAGTTCAGCACATACAGCCCGGCACGTGGTGTATTGACCACTATCATTAGTGGTGCTGGTTTCCCTTTTTAAGGAAGTGACTTTTCTATGCAAAGGCACCAACTACATAAGGACAGCTTCCTGTCAGCACACTTGCCCATTAATTGTTTCCACTAATAGGACCAGGAACGGTTGTTCAGCCTTTTTATGACTCATGGATGCACCGTAGTCAAATTGCTTGGATGTGTTTAGATAAATACTGATAAATGCTTTTAACAATGTGCTGTTTTGTCTCCTTAAAGAGGTCCTTGAAAGATGACAGCACAGGTGAAAAGATGTCAGGAGTCACCTGACATCTCCAAGTGAACCTGTTTTCTTTACTTGTGAATTTGCCAGCTTCTAAAATGTCATATACCTAGGACTTTCATTAATTTTTTTAGGCACATGGCTACAGTTCAGTTTAATTCACCATCTGGAAAGTTCCCTAACAGTCAGACTAAAATTTCTCATGTTAATGCCTCACTACTTGTACGTAAGCACTCAGGCTTTGCTCTGTATGATCACTCCCTGATCACCTTGTCATCATTTTCCTCCCAACCTGTCAGTCTTTTTTCTGTCATTTAACCACTTAATGATCTATGATTTTTCCAAAAACTGAAGGAATTCCCTCAGTTCGGAGAGTCCAGGATCAGTGAAGGGCTGATTCAGTCCTGGGCAGCCTGAGTGGTGCTGGGTGCCGTCGTCGCCGTCAGCCTCCCGGGTCTCCCACTCAGCCTGCTCCCCCGTCTGTGGAAAGCTGTGCGTGTAGTGCCTTCCTACTAGGATTTTTTGTGAGAATTAAATCAAAGACTCACTGGAAAACTTTAGCACAGTGAGCGGGTGAGGCACGTACCACCGACGGAAGGGGTGTGCAGTGTAGATGCCGCAGCAATGCACACATGTGTATCGCCCCAAACTCCCCACTGCGACTTTTGAGTGCAGCTCACACTTTGTATGTGGCCTGTGGGGACGTGAATGTGTATTATTCCGTAATGTTCAAGTGTGAACTCAGTTTTGAATTTACGTAACATTATGGGCTCTTAGCTGCTGTTTAAGAGCATTCATATCCACTTTGTCCCATTTTTCCCACGAGGAAACCAAGGAGCAGAAATCAGAATACTTTCTAGAATCATCTGAACCACATCCCTGTTAATGAGAGAGACAGGCACACCTACATCAGATTTGGTTTTCCCCACCTCTTAAGATGTTATCAGCTTCATTTTAAAAAAAACGGGGTGGGGGGGGTGACCCTGGCCGTCCAGTGGTTAGGACTCTGCGATGTCACTGCCGAGGGCCCAGGTTCAGTCCCTGGGGACTGAACTAAAATCCCACCACCCTGGCGTGGGGTGGCCAAAATGATTTTTAAAAGGCAAATATGTTGTCTACTCTCACTTAGTCAAGCAATTATAACATATTTTTCTTTGAAGACTGTGTACTTACTGGGATGTGTATCTTCCACAAGGAATAACTTTTAGGCAAATTATGGTTAAAATACTGTTTGCATCTTTTCCCCTTTAGAATGGAAATAATCATGTCTTAGATTGAGTTAAACTAGCTCTTTCTGAGCGAGAGTGAGTGTAAGCCACACCCTTCGCCTGGCCTGGAGAGGCAAGTGGGCGGAGCCACTGGATGTGGGCGGGGCTCCTGCGGCGGTATTTGTTTTTCTCTTTCTGACTTATTTCACTCTGTATGACAGTCTCTAGGTCCATCCACCTCACTACAAATAACTCAGTTTCATTTCTTTTTATGGCTGAGTAGTATTCCATTGTATATATGTGCCACATCTTCTTTATCCATTCATCTGTCGATGGACACTTAGGTTGCTTCCATGTCCTGGCTATTGTAAATAGAGCTGCAGTGAACATTGTGGTACATGACTCTTTTTGAATTATGGTTTTCTCAGGATATATGCCCAGTAGTGGGATTGCTGGGTCGTATGGTAGTTCTATTTTTAGTTTTTTAAGGAACCTCCATACTGTTCTCCATAGTGGCTGTATCAGTTTACATTCCCACCAACAGTGCAAGAGTGTTCCCTTTTCTCCACACCCTCTCCAGCATTTATTGTTTATAGATTTTTTGATGATGGCCCTTCTGAACAGTATGAGGTGATACCTCATTGTAGTTTTGATTTGCATTTCTCTAATGATTAGTGATGTTGAGCATCGACATATTCTTTCACTCAGTGTGAAAGGCCACTCAAAGTCTTTTCAAAATTATTTTTGAGACACATATGGATTTTTTTAAAAATATCTAATTATTTTAAACATCTTCTTGCCTGTTCCCCAAATACATGATGTTCTTACCTAGGATGTATCAGGGAGGTGATAATTTCTCCCTACCCCTCTTGAGTTCTTTAGGCTGGTCTAATAATTACATTGACACAAGACAGATTAACAGGAGGAAAAAACCAATTTAATTCATATGCATGAAGGTCTCATAGAAATGGGACCGCCGAAGTGACCAGAGCAGACTGTTTTTATATCATTTTTAGACTAAGAAACACTTGTGAAGATTTAACAAACAAAGGGGCTTGTGCTTGGGGCAGCAGCCTAATGAAGAAGTGGCCAGAGTTTGTTTATACGGCTTTCTTAGCCTTGATTTCCCTAAATCCGGTGCTAAGTATGCCCTCTATCCTCTTGGTACAGGAAGGACACCGTCACATGGGAGATTATTTATTTCCCACTTTCTGGGGGAAAGAGGAGTGTCAGAGTGTGGGGTTTTATACCTTTTATTCCACCAGCTGTTTGTTAAGTAACTTTAATTCAAACTAATCAATATGCCTTTGAGGCATGTTTTGGGGTGGCCTGCCCTGGGTCCCAACAGATGTATAATATTACTAAAGAATATCTAATATTTAGGAATGCATATTTTCATGTTATAAACTACTACGACTACAAATTGACCCATTCATTGAAGTCAAAAGAAATTTGTAATCAACGAGTAAGCTTGCTGGCTGTCAAAATCGAGGTTATATTTTCTTAAGGTAGCATCACTCTAATTACCAAATAAAGAGCTCTCTTCCGAAGAGTATTTCAACAACACCTTTCCATCCAGAATTTGAACCATGAGATTGTATTTCAGAAGTCTGTTTTAGACAACTTTGGTGAAGATTCTAAGAGTTATGTTAATGGAAAACCGATAGAAGAACAACCTCAAGAAGACATTTCACAATACTAGTGAGGTTCCTTTGTCACCCTCTTAAGACTCTTACAGAACATTTGGAAGTCACTGAGTGGGGGTCAGGGGTGCCCAGGTGGCGGCATGGTCAGCCCGCTGCTAGAGCAGGGTTGGGTAGCTCCAGGCTGCGGGCTCGTGCTTGGCACGCTGAAGACAAAGGTCAAAGGAACCCGTGCCAACTTCACCTGCCGGGACACCACCTCTGACGACCTGGCCTTCCTCGCCCACGCTTCCTCGGCACCTACAGCCACATTCCTTTCGCTCAGCCCTTCTCCTGGAGGTCATTCTATCAGCTGAGTTGTAAGCACCGTGGCAGAAGTTCTCGTCTCAGGGCTTTTGGGATAGAAACAGTTTTCAGACCATGCTCACGGGGGAGTGGACTTAGCAACGACAATAACACAAGCAAAAAAGAAACCCGTGTATCTTGGAACAACGCATTTGGCAATCTGAATTTTTCCCCAGATTCGGTCACGCTCACGTCGCAGCTGATACATAGCCGTGACCCTCCCAGATCTTGGGAACACATCTTCTTGAACTTGCTTACAAACGGGCTCCCTGAAACGCGGGCTCCTCTGACAGGGACGCCCCAGGGCAGGGCCAGAGGCAGCGGGGAGGCGAGGCGGGAGCTCCGGCCCATCGCAAGTGCACCGCAGCTGCCTTGGCTGGCAAGCGCCGAGCTACACGATGTACTCCGGGATTGGAACCCTTTTTTTTTTTTTTTTTAAAGTTGGTTTGTAAATAGGATTGCACAAAAATCCATGCAAATCAACTCTCTGGATCAGAGTTTGCTGAGCTAAGAAGACCATTGAATCAGAGGGGCTGCTTTCAGTGGTGCGACTGTGACAGAGTAGCTCTGCAGGGCAGGGCTTTAGAAAGACAGACAAGCTCACCGCACGGTAATTTCCAGTAACCTGGAAATGTCAACACTGTTTAGCTCGATTAATTGTCTTTGTTCACTTGTCCAGCCTAGCAGTTACCCATTACTAACTAGAAATGAATGGCGTGTTTGCTGTTAGAACATCTCATTTAAGTAAGGTACTGCTACTGTTTATCATGACATTCTGTTAGCGATGTTTCATCAGCTTGAAAGGTATCACAATCCAAACTCTGTGTGAGCTTTATTAGTTTTTCAGGTGGTATACCTAGCTAAAATTCTAATTGAAATATGATTTTCATCATAGTTGAATAAATAACAGAAATGGTAACACATGTTAAATATCCGTAAAACGTCAGAAAGACCTGTAAGTTCCTTCAATCTGAGGGGCACTAGAAGACAGTTTTGTTATCAAGACTCAGGGATCCCAGTAAAAGCTGGATGCATCGGTTAGAGAGAATCCCAATAACCCCTGTGCTTATTCACTTCGATGATTGAAATTTCCAGTATGTTATGTGGCCTGGACTTCGGAACACAATTAATGTCGAGAGAATAATTCTCCTTTTTATTTCTCTCATCTAGTTCACCTGTTTTCACACACACCAGCCAAGAACAACCAAGCAAACACACACACACACGCACGTTCACCTTTTTCATCTATATCAATTTTTCAGAGCTCATCTCAATAAGACCTGTTTACTACTTGATCCCTGCTTCTTCCAACAGTCTCCCCTGCAAGGAAATAGTTTCTTCTCCTTTGTATTTCACTTGTAGAGGATTCATTCACCCTTGAGGAAGAGTTACTTGGGCATGTATTGTCCCTCCCCTACTAGAACATAACACCCGTGGAGCTCTGGGCACCCCTTCATTTGTTTTGGACCTTTGTAATGCCACCCCATCATTGGCGTTGCCATGTAAGATGTCAGTAAATATATGATGAATAAAACAGAGAATGAGGGAAATTGACTAGCAACCAAAGTCCTGAACCTTCTCTGCTTTGGTGTTTGAAAACCGAGTTCACTACCATCACAGGACATATAAAGGCAGAATGAAAATTGTGCAAAAATCTGTGTTGGTACCAATGTCTGCACGGTTGTTGAACAAACACCCATGTAGTAATAGAGGAGTGGCTAAGTCATTCAGGGTCTTGGTGAGGTCAATTACAGATTATTATTTAGACTCAAAGATTCCAAAGAAGATATTTGGATCAAATCTTCATTCTTTGTAAAGCTAAGTGGAAGTTGGCAGTTTAATATTCTGTGCTAGATGTGGTATTTTTAAAAACGTTATCAGTGTGCCTGGCATAGGACCTTGGCCACATAGAAATTCTTTGATAATTGTTGAGTAAAAGTTCACTGTAAAAGATCACATTAAGACTGTGAAATTATTTTCCTGGGTGGTTAAAATAGTAAATAACTAAATATTTTGCACAACATAAGCTGTCGAACAATTTCATTGCTTAATTTTCTAATCTCAGTCTTGGTATTTACTTGGAAAGTAAAACTTTGGCTTCCTTCTCTTTCTGTAACAGTGAAAAAAGCATGTATGTGTCATGTGCCCTACTGCACACTTCCCAGTCTAACATCTAGATCAATGATGCGTGATTGTGATGTAATTAAATGACAGAAATGTTGACTCCCGAGTGGAACCAACCCAGGGGAAGCCAGGCTGGGCAGCGTGTAGACTAAAAGATCCAGGTCTGCCAGAGTGCCAGAAACAGGCCAGAGCAGGAACCCACGTCCCTGGGCAGGAGTGGAAACCTCCTGTGAGGCCGCAGGGGCTCTCGGGTGCTAGATTTAGTGAAAAGCTCTTGCAAAAGAAGGCTTGGAGAGGTGCTATTCTGGGTGCACCGTCAGCTTTTCTTTTCTTTTCTTTTTTTTTAACCTCTTTATTGGAGTATAATTGCTTTACAATGGTGTGTTTGTTTCTGCTTTATAACAAAGTGAACCAGTTATACATATACATGTGTTCCCATATCTCTTCCCTCTTGCATCTCCCTCCCTCCCACCCTCCCTCTCCCACCCCTCTAGGTGGTCACAAAGCACCGAGCTGATCTCCCTGTGCTATGCAGCTGCTTCCCACTAGCTATCTATTTTACATTTGGTAGTGTATATATGTCCATGCCACTCTCTCACTTTGTCCCAGCTTACCCTTCCCCCTCCCCATATGCAGTGACAGAGAGCTGGACGTTCTCTCCTGGGCTGGGGGCTGCAGAACAGGCTCTGACGCCCTCGGGCTCTGCTTGGTTCGGCTCACAGAGCTTCACAGGATCGCAGTGTTTCACCAGTTAAAGGCGATGGGTGGTGAGCCAGGATGCTGTGGGTGACGGAGGGAGCGGGGCGGGCACCTTAGCTGCCTCTCTTGGGGTAAAGTACACAGCGGGCCTGCCTTTCCTCCCTGGGCGGGAGAACAGCCTAGAATAGGCTTCATATGTTCCTCCTGGCTTTCTAGAAACTCTGGAGTGTTTACCCTTCCCCCGTGGTATGTTCCAGTCCCGGGGTGTCCCCTCGCCTGTGGGCACGGGGGGAGGGGAAGGGGAGGCAGCTTGACAGCTGTGGGACCAGGGGTGGGAGGGCAGATGAGGGCCTGCCCTCCACGCCGGCGTAGCTCCCTAAAGCCCACAACAGTGCCAGAAAGGTCCCTTCTCACAGCCATACCTTAGGTACCCCGCTTCTCCAGAGGTGCCGCACTTTTAGAGAAATACTTTTCTTTTGCTTTATTTTCCTTAACGCTTAGACTCTACGCTGATCGTACTAAGTCCAACAATACCTAAGTGTGCAAAGAGTCTGTAAGCTTCCTCCTTCCTTCATCTGGTCCCAACCCCCTGAGGAGAACCGTTCTTACGCGCTGTTACATGTCTTCCCACCTGTAGAAAATGTTTATCTCTACCTGTGAGCTTGGAGACCACACTGATGCTGCAGTTGCTGAACCTGTCGGATTAAGGAACTGCCAACGTGGCTGACGTGGTGAGAGCCTGGAAGCCGTGATGGGTCCACGGTGCGGGGCTCTGCCCGGAAGGACGGAGGCGTGCGCAGCCGCGGGCAGCACTAGGTCTCTGGGTCCCAGAGTATCCCCTCCATCACCTGGGCATCCTCCGCAGAGACATGGAGTAAGAAAAAGGTTCAGGAGCTCTGCTGTTTCGTGCAGCCCTACATCCTTGTATGGCCTAGAGCGTGGTAACAAGCACAGGGCACCAGACTCTCCTCCACCTCCAGGTACCAAGTACTTATGTTCAGTTTTGGTTTCAAAAGGGAGAAGAGAAAATAAGATTGGCGCGTAGGGGTTCTTCACTCTTTCCTGCCCTGAGTGACAGGCTGTTGCCAGAAGTGAACATTTGTAGATTTTGAGAGCTCTTCCTACGTTCTCTTTATGAGTCCTCTGTCAGATATGTGGTTTGCTATGTTTACCCCCAGTCCGTAGCTTGTCTTTCCAACCCCTTAGAAGGGTCTTTGCTGAGCAGAACGTTCTCGTTCTGAAGTGCAGGTGATGCGTTTCCTTTTATGGATCATGCTTTTGGTGTCATGTCTGAGAATTCCGCACCAAAGTCCAAATCCTGAGGGTTTTCTCTTACGTTATCTTATAAAAGTTTCATAGTTTTGCATTTTAGACTTAAATCTTTGGTCCATTTTGAATATAAAATGTGAACTTTAGGTCGCCGTTCATTCTTTTGCCCCTGAAGTCTAGTTGCTCCTGCCCCATCTGTAGAAAACGTGCTACCCTATTTCAAGACATATTACACAGCTGTAATAATCAGGAGTTCTTGTTTCTTTTTGTTTTGATAATAAATGCCGGTCACTGCAACGTGGACATGGTGGGGACAAACAGGGGACGTTCCTCCCTGTGGCACTGTGACCTCAGGGTGACCCGGAGGTTGGGGTGCTGGTGATTGTTGACAAGACCTCCCCACAACCCAGCCACCAGACACTTAGAAAAATGCCCACAAAAGGTGCGCTGCAAAGCATGAAAGCTCAATCCTGGACTTTAAATGCTTAAAAAAAAGTACATGGTTACCCAAATGTAAAACTGACAGCTAGTGGGAAGCAGCCGCGTCGCACAGGGAGATCAGCTCGGTGCTTTGTGACCACCTAGAGGGGTGGGATAGGGAATGTGGGAGGGAGACGCCAGAGGGAGGGGATATGGGGATATATGTATATGTATAGCTGATTCACTTTGTTATACAGCAGCAACTAACACACCATTGTAAAGCAATTATACACCAATAAAGATGTTAAAAAAATAAATTAAAAAAAAAAAAGTATATGGTTACCACGTTTATGTCAAACAGTTTTTCAGGGGGAATTTTTCCTAACGTAAAACAAAAGCAATTTGAACAGAAAGCGTTTTGAAACATGCTTTTGGTGGGGCTCCTTGCAGATAGGGAGTGGAAATGATTAACAGGACGGTTATCAACTGTGGACTTCCGGCAGCAGAGGCAATGTTATTTTTTGACGTAGTGTGAGCCTGAGGCAGGCACATACCCCAGACATTCGATTTTGTGGACAGTCTCTTTCCTCGTCCACGGCAAGGAGCAGGAGGAGAATGCATTGCTGACAGAGGATGTGCAGCTTTTTCTTGGTCATTCCTGCTGCTGGTAGGGAGCAGACGTATTTAGCCTGGCTCTGCTTTCTTCTTTGCTGTGTGTTGCAGAACCCCAACAGAGGCCAGGTCCCCAGGAAGCTGGGGTGTGGGTGAACTTGAGCTGCAGTGCCGGAGCGCACCTGCCCTTGGCCACGGTGCAGAGCGGGGTGGGGGGGGCAGCCTCTAAATTCCCCGTGGGCAAAGCCTCCCCTTGGCGAGCCAGGCCGTCACCAAGTTACCCACCAACCTAGGGTAACAGTGGCTGTTTCTGCACAACTCCTTGGTGTGGCTGGGAAGAGAATGGGGAAAGAGATCATTTTGGAGTAGTGAATTTTCTTGCTTTTTAACCTTCCAGCTCTTTTCCTCTCTTCAGAACATGCTGTCAGTGTTTTCTTGTTTATTCTATAGGAGATTTTGAAGCCAGTCATAGACTCACAAAAAGTTGGCACAGGAAAGGTGTCAAGATAACATTTGGTTCAATGGCTTTCAAACATTACCAAACTGAGAAATTCATTTTAAAAATTACGACATTTACACATGACTATATGTGAAGTTTCATGAAATAATACCATCTTTATAATATCACTCTGAAACTGTCCATTTTCTTTTCTTTCCATTCTATTTCTTTTTCTTCTCTGTTATGCTGGTCTTAACCCACTAAGATGATTTCACAACACTGCTGGGTTGAGACCCACAGTTTGAAATAGCATCTAGGGCATGACTCTCATGTACAGAACAGGAAACTGAGGCCATTAGTAGATAAGTGATTAACCCAAAGTTGTTTAAAGCTAGTTACACAGCGGCAGAATCTGGATTAGAACTGTTTTGGCATCAGGAACTTGGGTCGTTCTTGGTACTTCAATGAGTAGAAAGATAGTCTTTGAACCTCACACATGGATAGAAGATACATTACCTTACATCATTCCCCATTTTCCTTTTCTCCTTTCTGCCACCAGTCATTGGATTAGGACCCACCCCAATCAGGTATGACCTGATTTTAACTTGATTACATCTTTAAAGGCCTTATTTCCAAATAAGGTCACATCACAGATACCGGAGGTCAGGACGCAGACACCTCTTATTGAACAGTTCAAATCACAGTACGTAGTCATCTACATATTCCACTTGGAGACTTTGCTCTTAGTGGTCGTAACCACTGCAATGTCAGTGTCGCAGACAGCTTGAAGCGTATGATCTCTGAAATGCATTGAAAACATTGTGTTCCCTTCCTTAGTCTGCAGTCAGTCAGCCTTGAACTCCAGTGAAGGGCTTCCTTTGGATTTTCTTCATGACTCCCTCCACTGAGCCCTCCCCATAGTCCAGAAGGACTGTAGCAGATACCTTTGCCAATGGTCTAGAGCCCTCACTGAAAGCTTTCTTTGGTGAATACAATATGAGAATGACACACAGTAGGTCACTCTTGCAGGGGAATGACAACTTACCTGCAGTATAACAAAAAGAGTGATATGGTGAGACACTATATAAATCCCAAGTTTTAAATTACAGCTAGGCTGAGTGGAGATCTCTGGTGGGTCTACAGATGATAACAAAGACTGAGGAAAGGGAATCCTTTTTTGCCCTTCGAAAATTGCAACTCATTAATCAAACTTGTGTTTTAAAAATACGTGAAGAGGAGATCAAGATGGTGGAGTAGAGGGATATTGAGCTCACCTCCTCCCACAAATACATCAGAAATACATCTACATGCGGAACAGTTCTCACAGAATACCTACTGAAAGCTTGCAGAAGATCTCATACAACCAAAGCTGCAAGAAAGATCCCCATGTAACCAGGTAGGATGAAGGGAAAAAGGAGAAGAGGAGGAATCGGGAGGGGACCTGCACCCCTGGGAGGAAGCCATGAAAGAGGAAAGGTTCTCTCACCCTGGGAACCTCCCTCACCAGCCAGGAGGTCAGCCTGGACAGATGGGGAGCTTCAGAGGCTGGAGAGGAGAGTGTGGGAGCTGGCCTGTGGCCCCACAGGGTAGCGAGAGACCAGGACAGACAGTCCTGGCCACATTGCTGCACTTCCCAGCCCAAGATGGGCACATGCTGGTGTGTGCTGCAACTGGCTTCAGTGGACAGACCCAGGGAGAAGACTTGGTTTGGCCACTCGGAGACAGCCCAAAGGGTCTGGAGTGTGGCCACGGAAGGGAAGAGGTACGATTGTCATTGTATGTAGATTTCTATATACTCTATATAGAAAACCACACAAAAACTATTAGAACTGATAAATGGTTTCAGGAAGGTAGCAGGATACAAGATTAATACACATAAATCTATTGCAGTTCTTTACACTGACAATGAAATATCAGAAAGAGAAAGTTAAAAAAAAACAAACCTGTTTAAAATTGTGTCAAAAAAATAAAATACCTAGGAATAAACCAAGGAGGTTTCTGAAAGACTTATACATTGAGAACTATAAAACATTGATAAAGGAAATCAAAGATGATTCAAGGAAATGGAAAAATATCCCATGCTCTTGGATTGAATTAATATTGTTAAAATGGCCATACTACCCAAAGCAATCTACAGATTTAATGTGATCCCCATCAAATTACCCATGATATTTTTCGCAGAACTAGAATTAATAATTCTAAAATGTATATGGAACCACAGAAGACCCAGAATTGCAAAAGCAATCCTGAGGAAAATGAACAAAGCAGGAGGCATAACCCTCCCGGACTTCAGACAATACTACAGAGCTACAGTAATCAGAACGGCATGGTATTGGCACAAAAACAGACATATGGATCAATGGAACAGAATAGAGAGCCCAGAAATAAACCCATACACCTACGGTCAATTAATTTTCGACAAAGGAGGCAAGAATATACAATGGAGAAAAGACAGTCTCTTCAGCAAGTGGTGTTGGGAAAGTTCGACAGCTGCATGTAAATCAATGAAGTTAGAACACACCCTCACACCATACACAAAAATAAATTCAAAATGGCTTAAAGACTTAAATAGAAGACATGCCACCGTAAAACTCCTAGAAGAGAACATAGGTAAGACATTCTCTTAAATAAATCTTAACAATGTTTTCTTAAGTCAGTCTCCCAAGGCAATAGAAATAAGAGCAAAAATAAACAAATAGGACCTAATCAGACTTATCAGCTTTTGCACAGCAAAGGAAACCATAAACAAAACGAAAAGACAGCCTTCAGAATGGAGAAAATGTTTGCAAACAATGTGACTGACAGGGGCTTAATTTCCAAAATATACAAACAGCTCATACAACTCAATAACAAAAAAACAAACAACCCAATCATAAAATGGGCAAAAGACCTAAATAGACACTTCTCCAAAGAAAATATACCGATAGCCAATAGGCACATAAAAAGATAATCAGCATCACTAATTATTAGAGAAATGCAAATCAAAACTACAATGAGGTATCACCTCATACTGGTCAGAATGGCCGTCATCAAAAAGTCTACAAATAATAAATGCTGGAGAGGGCGTGGAAAGAAGGGAACCCTCCTACGCCGCTGGTGGGAATGTAAATTGGTGCAGCCACTATGGAGAACAGTATGGAGGTTCCTCAAAAAACTAAAAGTAGAGTTACCGAATGATCCAGCAATCCCAGTCCTGAGCATATATCCAGAAAAGACGAAAACTAATTTGAAAAGATACAGGCACCCCAATGTTCATTGCAGCACTATTTACAATAGCCAACACATGGAAGCAATCTAAGTGTCCATCAACAGATGAATGGCTAAAGAAGATGATGTGGTGTATATATATACATATATATATATATGTATATATACACACACAATGGAATATTAGCCATAAAAAGAGTGAAATAATGCCATTTGCAGCAACAAATGAGATTATCATACTAAGTGAAGTAGGTCAGACAGAGAAAGACAAATATCATATGATATCACGTGTATGTGGAATCTTAAAAATAGTACAAATGAACTTATTTACAAAACAGAAACATAGACACAGAAAACAAACATGGTTACCAAAGGGGAAGAGAGGGGAGGGATAAATTGGGAGTATGGGATTAACAGATGCACACTACCATATGTAAAATAGATAAACAACAAGGATTTACTGTATAGCACAGAGAACTGTATTCAGTAACTTGTAATAAACTGTAATGGAAAAGAATAAAAAAACAAATATAGATATATACATATATATGTATTACTGAATCACTTTGCTCTACACCTGAAAGTAACACAATATTGTAAATCAAGTATACTTCAATAAAAAATTTAAAAAATAAATAAATATGGACTATAATGCAGACAGCCGTTAGTTAAGTATACTGAGAAGTCTTTGGTGAAATGAAATCCACTGTCTCTGTATATTACTCACGCGAGTCAGTGGGCGACATGCTGGGAATGATTGTCCAGGTTCAGTAAGTACCCAGGTTTTTCTAATACAAGAAATGAGGAGGGATTCGAATATACAGGTTGGCAAGATCAGGACCCTAAAACACGAACCACAGTGAATGGAACAGCATTAGGGAATTCATTAACAGCAAGGTCAAGGCAGGGCCAACTGCAAAGACACAGGATGGAGGAAAGCTGGCTTAACAGATGCACCCATTGAAGGTGAGGCTTAGTTTACCATAAGGAAATAACAGCCCCACCTGGGATGTTGTAACAAATTACTGCAAGTGCTGTGGCTTAAAACAATACACATGCATCGTCGCCCTGTTTAGTGCCTGGGTTCTCAGGGGCTCACAATGCTGTGATCCAGCTGGGTTCTCATCTGGCGCTCCCAGCCCTCCTCCATGCTCATCCTGGTTCTTGGCAGAATATACTTCCTGGAGGTTGTAGGACTGAGGCCCTTGGGCCCTAGCAGCTGCCTGCCCATTCACAGCAGGACTGTTTGCTTCTTCATGACCACAGTGTCTCTGCCAGGAGGGACATTTGTTAAGAGCTGTCACCTGATCAAGTCAGGCCCACATAGATACTCTCCCTTTTGATCTGGGACCTTAATGACATCTGCAAGATCCCTTTGCCTCTGACTTAAAACCTAATCACAGGAGTGATATCCAGCATGCATTTGGATCAAGTTGTATTAAGGAATAAGCAAGGGACATGAAACTGGATAAGCTTATGTTGATTGGAAGTACTCAGCTCCAGGGCTGCACTTGGGAGGGATGTTTGCAAATTGAAATGGGCCAAAGGGTGGGGAAGGCACTCAGAAAAGTCACAAGGACAGATGAAGATGGCCTGGGCCTGCTTGTTTGGGAGAAAACTAAGGGAGGATATAATAGCTATCTTCAAATATTTGAAGGGCTATTACTGGGAAGAGGAATTTGACATACTGGCTTTTGGCCTTTGGAAAGGCACGATGAGACATCCTGAAACATCTATCCCAGCCCAGCACTCGCCTGCCACATTCCTTCCCGGCTCCCCAGTTCAGTTCCTTGTCTGAATTCCAGAGGAGCACAGCCCTGGCCATAGTCTTCAGCAATCACACACATTGTGGACACTCAGGAAATAGGGAAGTAACCGTGGCAAAGGCCCATTTCCATCGGAATGATCTACTGAAGGGCATGCTCCAATCCAAGGAGGGTGTGTCCTCCCCATCATTTCTCTAGACCCTCAAAGGGTCAACTAGCACCAAAAAATCAGGACACCAGAAGCCTTGAGAAGTTTCCGGTGCCTAAGTGGACAGCTGCCTAGAATAAAAAACATCCATACAGGTATTCCGTATTTAATCATATAAAGAATACATACCACCTTGAAAAACTGCTGCAGGTATGTCTTACCTGAGGCATCAGAGTTGGCATTCAGTTGCCCCTTTCCGCTGTATTCATGCCAATTCTTTTAATATTGCAAAAACTCAGCGTCATTTCCATCTTCTTTAAGTCTTCTGCGTGTGTCTGCTTTTCCACGGGATGGCGTGGCGGAATGGAAAGCCGGTGGGCCCTGGGGTCAGGTGAGCTCTGGTTTCAGGTCCCAGGTCACCATGTGCTCCTGGACCCGTAGGCATCTGCTCTGTCACACTGAGCCATTTTCTTTCCTATAAAATGGGGATGATTCTGTCTCTAAAGGAGTCCGTGAAAACCTAATAGAGCAACATAGAAAGAATAAAGTATATAGTTGGTGCTTTATAAATACTTCTACTTTCTGAAAATTACTTCTGAAATAACTGGACAAGAATCCTTGAACATGTAGAATTTTCATTTTAACCATACCATAACATCAATAGTGTGGTGAAATTCTGCTCAATGTGATCTGCTAAGCATCAGACAGGGAGAAGAATTGACACCCAGGGTCCCTGTGTCTCCTGGCACGGTGCTGGGTTCTTTATCCAGCGTGTCCTTGATTCTCACAGGTGCCCCTGGTGACACAGTGGCAGATGCGATGGCCGAGCTCACGTGTTTTGGGCTCCATGTTTTGTCCACTGAACGTGCTGCCCTGAGTCTGACAACGTGCAGGGCTGCGTAGGGACGTGCCCCCTGCCCCTGGGGAAGGTGACCCTCTTCCCCTGCTAACTCCTTGTGCGTCTCACACGTAGTTTAAAACCAGTATTGATAGTATTATGGTAGCGGCTGTTTACCAGGTACCAGGCCCTGTGCTGGGTAGTTATTATGAATTATCTAATGTCTATATTGCCTCACAATTTTCCTGCTTCAGTATCTCCACTTCACAGGTGAGGAAACTGAAGCTCAGAGACTGAATAACTTGCCCTCGTTCACACAGCCGGTCAGTACGGAGCCAGGGCTTCCAACTCAGAACGTTCTTAATGTCTTCAAACCAGTCATTACAGGTTGTAAGATTTACCAAAAAAAAAAATGACGGTCTGTGGTAATCCAAAAAAGTGAGATTATTTGGCCCCCGTGGAGGAAGAAAGAGCGCTGGAAAGACGTATCACCAGAGCATGGGAAAAGTGAAACTACGGCTTCTCTGTGAGCCAGTTTTTCCTGGCAGCGTCTTGGAACAAAACCAACTATAGCAGAATTTTCTGTTTTAATATGAGCTGCAGGGTGACCTCTTTTCTTTCTGCTTTCACCTCTCTCCCCGTCTCTGCCTAGTTAATTCCGAGGAGCCCCTGCCTGGCCCGCTGGACAGCCATGCAGCTCGCAGTCCCCGGGGCCAGCCTCCGAGGCACAGGGGTCACTGGCCTCTGCTCCCGCCAGGAGGCCCGGAGGCCCGCACAGCCCAGAGGGGGAGGCGGCAGCCGCTGGCCGGCCGAGCAGGGGGTGAGCTGGGGGGTGGATGGCCCACGAGAGAACTGAGGTCTTTCCTTTCTTTTTGTCTCCCCTTCTAAGCCGTGAATCGACCCCAGTCTCCCCCCCACTCTGTCCCCTCTGGCCCCTCTCCGTCCGTGCCCCGCTGCAGGCTCGCGTTCTGTGTACACAGTGCTGTCCTAATATTTCTCTTTTCTCCGGGCAGGAAATGAGAAACTCATTTTTTAGAGCCATTCAGGAAGTTGTCCAGAGTTATAATGGCCCATTATCTAATGGCCGGAGTTTACTTAGGCTTTCACTACTTCCACTGCCCACTTGAAACAAGGAAAAGTATTTCCCCCGCTGCCGCGAGCGTGCTATTGAGACGGACCGCGGGCACCCGGACGCCCTGCTGCCCAGCAGCGCGCTCCAGGCTCACCCTCCTCCGTGCTCGTTGGAAGAAGTTTCTCGGTTATCTCTTCTAGTCTGTGCTCTCAGCGTTGGGCTCACACTCCCCTTACTGAACCCGTCATTCCTTAGAGAGTCGATCAGCCCGAGCCGGGGCACTTTTAAAAATGCGTATTCCTAGGCCTGCGGAGGGAGGGGACGGTGGGTCTCCGGAATGCTCATTCTAAGCCTTAATCTCTGCACCCAAAAGAGGCAGAGCGCGCACGCTTTAACGAAAGGTGGTTTGCGCCTGAAGCACGTAAAGCATTTCAAATACGTGGCAAAATGCGTCTGATTGGCACCACAGATTTTTTATTTTTATTAGGAGCATGAATGACAAGAACAGACTTTGAAGGAGGATTAAGCAGCCTTTTCTTACCTGCGCTTTGTGCTGTCAGGACAAGTCGGAAGCTCCCCTTTTCGGGTTCATCAGTGCCTGAGCACCCACGCCCCCAGCTGAGACCCAGCCCCCGTGGGCCGTGCTCTCACCCAGGATGTGGGAAGGCCTGGCCATGAGTCAAGGCTTACAGGAACCCATGCAGGTGAGCGGGGAACATTCCAGCACCTGGTGTGCAGCTGCCCCTCCCAAAGGCACTCCTCCCTCTGTGCAGCACAGGCCGCGGAAAGGAAACCCACAGTAGTAACTCTGGGTGTGTATGTCCGTAGCTGCTCGAGATGGGCCCACGGGGGAGGTGATACACGGAAACAGGGATCTCCTTCCTCAGATCCTGGCATAACGCGGGGAGTGAAAGTGCACCCGCTCCCACATCCTTGATATCTGCCACACCTGCTCGGTGCCCGTTCCTCTCCCGTCTGGATGAACAGCCCCACAAAGCCCGAGGTACCGAGAAGGGAATGAGGTGGCCACGTCTGCGGAGAAGAAAACCTGGTTTCAGACTCTGCACTCACCTTCCCCTGCCCTGCCCTGAAGGTGGGATCCATCAGGGCAGGCCCCCTTGGCACAAAGGACCCCATGAAAGAACCTGAAACCCAATCTGTAAAACTGCAAAACAGATGCCAGCAATGTTCCTAGGACGTCTTCGTGAGTCAGAACACAGGTGCCTTCAAGAACATTTAACTTCTCGACCAGTGTGCCCTGAGTATGTGCACTCTCCCTGGATGGAGCCCTGGCCACACTTGTGGTTGTTCAGATTACAGGGGTAATTTTAGAGTAATTTAGAAGTCAACTGCCGGGCATCTGCACTTGCAAACTAAATGCCTGGCACATGACTTGGTTAAGGTCATTACAGTACAAATGACAGGGGCGCACCTGGGCGACCTCCACGGTCATCCAGCTCCTGTGATTACCAGGGGCGGTCACCCTCCCTCTCAGCCCCGATGAAAGCCTCCATCCTTCTGCCAATGGGGCGCAACCCTGTTTTCAGCCCCTTTTTTTTTTTAATGCTGACACTGTGTTCCTTCTGGAATGAAAGGCCTCTGCCCACCTCACTCCCGTCCCTTTGAATGTGAAGACAGCAAGCTCCGGAGGTTTGCCAGCGGGCCCTTCCTGCATTCCACCATCCTTCCTCTTCCCTCCCTCCACCATTCTCATCTGTCTCCATTTGTTTGTTTGTTTGGCTGTATTTTAATTCCTTGATACGAAAACGCCTTCTCCTTGTAAAAAGTTCAGTGGTCGCAGAAAGTCAGAGAATAGAAGGAGTCTTCCTCTTCACCTCCCAGATCCCACTTCCACTGGCCAGAGTTTGGGAGGTGCCTTCCAGAATTTGTTCTCTGTATTCTACATACAAACATATGCACAAATAAAAATACTTTAGGTTTGGTTTATAGTTTTGTACAGTGAGTTGATGTGATGCAAATTGTTTTGCTACTTGCTCTTTTTTTTTTTTAAACTTCACTTTAACTGAGAGCTTTCCAAATTGCCATCTGTATGATCTGTGTAACTGTTCCTCGTCCTCAGGGTGACCTGCCGCTGCTGGTGGGCATTTAGATTGCTTTGGGTTTGTTAGCCAGAACGGTGAGGGCTGTAGTGAACAAGTTTACACAGTTTTTCTCTACACACAGGAAGGGGTTTTCCAGAAGACAGCTAGAAGGGGAGGACCATTCAGTGGATTTTTCAATAAATTGTTTTCAAAATTTCCATTATACACAGAAGTTGTAATACACATCCAGAGCCCCAAATCATCAAGATTATTTCACCATCTACCCTTGCATTTCTGAAAAATTTTAAAGCCAGTCACGTCACACCAAGAAATAATGTCATTTCACCACACCATCCTTCATTATGCACCCCTAAAACCGCGAATTTTATGTCATCCCGAGGAGAGTGGAACAGTTCAAGGAATGCTCAAGCTGTTGGTCAACAGAGCCCGGACTGTGTTCTAAATGTGGCCCTGAGTAGTGGTCAGCGGGAGTCCGTGAGTAGTACTTGAACTCTATCAGAGCTTGCCTTAGACAAGGTCCCTCGGCCTTCTGCAGAGCTACACACAGGTGGCAAGACCCAGTCCTAACTTGGTGTGCACACCCATGACTGAAGTTTGGCAAAACAACACGTACAACACACACCCTTAATGACTAAGCTGCCTCTGTTCTCCCACTGTGCCCATGATTCCTGCTGTGCTGGGAACAGAATGGCCTGAAACACAGTATTGTGGGTGAAATATCGTAAACTGTCCCTTGCTTCACTTTGCATTTGGCCTGACAATTCCAGTAGATGCTGAGTTCTGCAGATGTATTTGAGGAGGCCAGGAAATGCCCTGGAGGCCGAGATTAGGTGCTCCCTGTCGTGGAGCAGTCACCGTAATTGCTGCAGCAAGGTCTGCATCAAGAGCATCAGCCCAACCTCACTGCAGCCCTGCGGTGCAGTGTGCCCCGCGGAGGCGCCAGTGTCCTTGCTACCCCGTAGTCGGGGGCACTTGCAAATCCAGGCCAGCCCGAGAGCCCGGCACACTCACACTTCACCTACCCCCGCGATCGCAGCGCATAAATGATCCCGTTTTTCATCCCCGAGGACTGCTGTTTTTTCTATACTTATTACAGTATAATTGGTTCTGAAGAAAGTGTTCAAATTGTGTATCATGTGGAATACGTTTATGGAATCAAGTTTATATACCTTTTTCACCGGTTCACAAGGAGCTGTCCTAGCAAATGTCACCAGGCATAGTGACGAGCAGGTCACGTCATCCCTGTGCCAGGCTAATAACAGCTGCCTGCGCTGGTGTCAGCCACCGGGCAGGGCCAGCTGGTGGTGCATCTCCAGCAATTTGCAGATCATAAGTGCGGTTTTCATGAGGTTGCTAAAGATGTGTCAGTGTAGAGAGGGATCAGAGATTAGGAATTTGGAGGGCTTCTGTTGCTAGCATTTCTACAAATGACCAGTTAGAGGACTGAGCCCAGCCTGCACACATATGTGAAAACCTGTAATGGAGAAAGTTCACTTAATCGGTTACTTTTTTAAAAAATTTATTTACTTATCTTTTTATTTTTGGCTGTGTTGGGCCTTCATTGCTGCACACGGGCTTTCTCTAGCTGTGGCGAGTTGCGGGATGGTGGCTTCTCTTGTTGCGGAGCACGGGCTCTAAGCACGTGGGCTTCAGTAGTTGTGGCGTGCAGGCTCAGTAGTTGTGGCTCATGGGCTCTAGAGCACAGGCTCAGTAGTTGTGGCTCACGGGCTTAGTTGCTCTGTGGCATGTGGGGTCTTCCCGGACCAGGGCTCGAACCCGTGTCCCCTGCATTGGCAGGCGGGTTCTTAACCGCTGTGCCGCCAGGGAAGTCCCTTAATTGGTTACTTTTATGTGTCCCATCTTTCTAACTTGCCCAACATTTTCACATGTTTTAATTTTAGTCAAAAGAATCCAAACTAAAATGGGACTTTGAAAAATTATTTACCTTATGTGTGTCTTAATTTCCTCAACTGACATCTCGGAAAAAGAAGATGAGCTAGATGGTCCCAGGGGTCCCCTCCAGCGTGCGTGCCTGTCAACTCCTCACAATGGGCTAGTCTTCAGGGCACTTCTGTTGGTCGTGTCCTGTGAGAGCAGATTTACCTTCTACCCTTTTAGTTCTACTTTCCATGTTTGAAATTATAGAGGTCATGTGTCCAGGCTTTTCAAATGAAATCGCCTTTGTGTTGGTGGTTGTATTGGTCATTTTTTACTCCACTTAGTTTTGGAATCACTAGCTTGGCCAATTTATAACCAAAAACTGTAGTTTACAGTTAGTAATAAATCCCGCAGATGACTGTAGTAGCCAAATCCATATTCTCTTTCCACGACTCATTTTCAGGTCTTAGTCCTAGTTAATGATAAACAGAAACAAGAGCATTTCTCACCCTGATTGTGCAGCGCCTCTGTACTACTTTTCCTCGTCCTTTCATGGTATTACACAATTTTCTCTTCTGGAAACAGTAATTTCTACTTATACCTGTGGACAATCAATAATGAAAAAATGATTTTTTTCAAGGAGGAAACTGTATTTATATCTACTCTAATTTTGATGGAAACTTTCTCTGGAGACTGGGGTTTTGTTTTTAAAGTTTTTTCTTTTAAACATAGGAGAGTTTTTGCATCTGTTATCCAAGGATTAACCTAAGTTTCTCTTAGGCGGTGTGGTTTAAGGCTCAACATTTGAGGCCAGTCCACTCCTGGCGGCGGTGCTGGTCTTCCCGGTCACGCTGTGACTGTTCCTGGTGGCCCAGGGAGTGGCCAAGGAAGCATGGGAGGTGCCGACGGACACGGAGCAGTTGTCTTCGTAAAACGTCAGCTGTATCGCAGATGATCGCAGAACCAGGACAGGAAGTGCATCCACCAAGAACTTAACAGTACAGCCAGTGTGAGATGCGCATAACATATAAAAAATGAAACTATTGTACAGATGCAATGCATTGCGTAGGCTTGTATGTTTTCCCCATTACAAAGGAAAGTTTGTCTTCAGGAGGGGCTGCTCGACAGGATGACATCTGGCGATAACATTTTTCATTTGGAAGTTAACCTTAGAAGCCAGTTTCCACTGACTGGTGAGGAGGAGAATGAATTGTCCTAACCCAGCATCCAGCACTGCATCCTCGGGAGAGAGAGCTCTTGGTCGGTCACGAGAGGCAGCTGCCTTGTGCCAGCACCAATTCTGGGAGGTTTGCCTAGGGCTCTTCCTGAGCATGGCAAAAGTGCCTCGTGGACGTGGCCCTCCTACTGTCCAGATGATCGTACAGGACAGGCTAGCCTGTCACATCAGGAGGTCCAGTCAGAGAGAGGTTTTCAAGCATCTAGTTTGGGGGCAGTCAATAGAGCAGTGCTTGGAGACTCGTTAAGTCGGTGACCAACATCTAGGTCAGAGTTTTCTACTAAGAGTCCATAATGAAAATAGGAAGAGGAAGCTACTCCAGGGCATTCTAACAATTTTCTTTCTCACTTTATCTCTCACTAATGCTAGATATTCTAAGACTTTGCATCCATGCAGCTATCTCAGATTGGTTTTGGAAGAGGGTAAAAGAAGGAACGCATAGTGCTTTAGGTTGTTTCTGGCCATCATAATTGCTCAGCACTACATGTTCACGGGCGTTTATTTTGCAGGCTCTAGACAGACCCTGCTCTTTAGCAGATATGTAGTTATCCTTGAAATATTAGAAAGGTCCCAGCAACTTAGCAAAGGCATTTTGGATCATTCAAAACCATGACTCATAGTAATGCAGATTCATGACTCTGACTTCAGTTGAGCAAAAGACAGAGTTCTGTGGGGACATCCAGACTTGGGAAGTTGCTCTGAAGGCCTTAGGGACTTGGAGAGGGGGCTCTGGGCCTCCTCCTTCAATGGTTCTTTCACTCCCCTTTCCTCAAATTAAGGCTCAGTGTCCCAATAATTCTGAATTGTCCTTTATCCTTTTCCCGTTGAAATGCCTTGCAAACGTGTACCAAAAGATGGTCATTTCCCTGAGGATACTACTTGATCCTCTTATTCTTTTGTAACTCGTGGTGCCCAGGCTTGTGGCACGGAGGGCATGGTCTCTCCAGCCCATCGCTGTGCCCTCGAGGGTGCATTCCCTTGGGAAATGCTGGGGGAAAGAATTCGTCACCTTGGAAACTTAGAGCCGCCTCCAGCTAAACAGGAAAGTCAGCGGTGAACACAGGATGATCCTGGGGCTACGTCCACTCTTTATGTAGGTAAGGGATAGATTTCACAGGGAAAGGAGGAAATAGTATTTTAAAACTCAAGTTTGTATTTTCTTTTGCTTATGATTCAGTAAAATCTACAGAGGAGCCTTAGAAGTCACCTTGTGGAGCCGAATGTGTTGTTTTTCAGTTCCTCGTGGCACCTACGGAACCATCACCACTTTTGAGAAAACATCTTGTTTAGGCCCCACAGTGGCCCTTCTCACTCGCTCTGCCTTCTGTTCCTCTGCTTGAAATCACTGACGTTCCCCTGTGTCACCCACAGAGCAGCTATCCTGGCAGGAAAGCCCTCACCAGCAGGTCTGCCCGGAGCGCCTACCACCCTTTCCTGGATGAAAAGTCAGGGTGCGGCAGGGAGCAGCCCCAGGGCCGGAGGGAGCAGGGAGCTGGGAGAGCCGGGTCCCCTAAAGAGACGGTGATACAGACACAGCGTGGGTTCCCGGGGGCGCAGCCAGGGGCCCGCTCCTGACTGTCTGTTCCTGCCTCTGCGCCCTTCGTGGTGCTCAGTGCCCGCCTGCACTGACCCCACCAGCCACGGGCACGCGCTGTCTCTGGTCTTGTCTGGTATCCACTTTTCCCTCCATCATGCAGAATTCAAAAGGTCAGATCACTTCACCTCCCTAGACTCAATTTCCTGTGCCCTAGAGGAGGAGAAGGCCGGCGGCATCACTGCCCTGTCCTCTCCCGTCTCCCGGCGGGTGCAGCGGCCGCCTGGCGGTGACCACCCTGCTCAGCGCACTGGCCCCAGCGCAGGGCAGCTTCCCGATTTGTGCAGTGACCACAGGGTCCCGCAGGCACGTGCGGGCACACACACACGCACACACACACGCGCACACACGCGCGCGCACACGCACACATACACACATGCACGCACACACGCGCGCACGCACACGCACGCACACACACACACACACAGAGAGGTAAGGCTCCTAGTTAAGGAGGAGAAAGTGACTCCCATTCTCTCCTTTTTATAGAGGGGGAGATGGAGACTCCGTTTGAGGTGAGAAAGCACAGAAGTGAATCCCGGCCTCCACCTAAGCCTTTCTCCATGAAAGTTTCCCTCACTCACACTATACACATATTCAAATATTTTTTAATGTTTTTTTTTAATTAATTAATTAATTTAGTTTTGGCTGTGTTGGGTCTTTGTTTCTGTGCGAGGGCTTTCTCTAGTTGCGACAAGTGGGGGCCACTCTTCATCGCGGTGCACAGGCCTCTCACTCTCGCGGCCTCTCTTGTTGCGGAGCACAGGCTCCAGACGCGCGGGCTCAGTAGTTGTGGCTCACGGGCCTAGTTGCTCCGCGGCATGTGGGATCTTCCCAGACCAGGGCTCGAACCCGTGTCCCCTGCATTGGCAGGCAGATTCTCAACCACTGCGCCACCAGGGAAGCCCTAATGTCTTTTTTTAAACTCTTAGTCCTGTATGGTCTGATAGCAAGAAATGATTATAAGTATGCAGCTTACCTCAAAGGGGCTGAGGATAAATGTGATAAGAAACCCAGCAATGTCTGCGGGAAGAAAAAGTCAAAAGAACTGTGACAAGAGCACCAAAGGCTAGATCGACAGCAGGGCATTGTGAAAACAAAATAATTACTTATTGCCTCTATCCTCATAATTAAAATACACATGCACACCCAGGCAACCTTGTTTAAATCCTGGGCCCACGTAACACCCGGCAGCCGGGAGTACACACACCGGCTACTTCAGTGGAGCCCAGTGGAAGGCGGTCCGGGGTCAGGCAGCTGTGCTCTTCCCCTCAACAGCCCTCAGCTCCGTGGTTCTCAACGCTGACTGCTCACTGGAATCATCTGAAGAGCTTTCAGACACCTGTGCTGCCCCAGAATGATTGATTTGCAAATAATATTTTTTTAAAACCTTACCATGACTTACTGAATATCTGACCCAATGATTTGGTCAGTAAGTTCTTTCCCTTTAATTTTCTTGTTTGTAAATGCAAGCTTCCCACCGGTGTCTTCTAGGTTTGGCAACTTTGGGTTCTATTTCATAGCAGTGCTGGCTCTGTCGATCAGAATTCACCTATGACTCCTTTCTAGAAAATCATGGGGGACGGAATTTGTCTCCCCAGCAAGTACTGAAGGGTGAATTTGTGCATCCGTAAGTTTCTTCTTATTGACTGCAGCTGTCTGATTCCTGTACAGCAGTTCTGTTTCTGAACGGTTTACAGTAACGTTGGGTTAAGAAAACGTGTCAGCACACCCTGAGGTACCGTCAGTGATGGCTACTGAAGGACCCGTTCACTCGCTCATTTATTCAGCAGGTTTCTCTCAAGGGTCTGCCGAGTGTTTGCCGATGGTTGGGCGCTCAGGCACGAAGCAGGCACAGCCCGTTCGTCTCCCTGGTTGGTTCACTTGCTCCGTGGATTGACTACACCTCTTGGTACCATGACCAGCCTTATTCTTCGCTCCCTTGCTTGTTGTCAACCTGAACCTTACTTTTGGGGCTCACTTTCTTCATATGTGACATTTAAATGCTAACAGATGCTGCTGGCGGGGGCCTTAACCTGCTCTGTACGCATCCCCTGGTCCATGCCCCCCAGCTGCCTGTCGTCTCCCCCTCTCCTGCTCTGACTGCTAATGCAGCCCCTCCCCAATCCATTTCCCTGTGTCTGTGCCGCCCAGGCCCACAATAAATCTTGGACCTATTTACTGACCACTGCCTCTGGCTCTCCTCTGAAGGGCTCCCCAGTCGCTGCACCGTAATTCATATTTCGGGTACCGAGGAGCAAAGAGGGCTGCGTGGCGTCTCAGAGCTCTCAGCTGCTCTCAGTGGGACAATCTTAGGTACCCACTTCCTCATCCTTGAGGTTTATCACTCGGTGCCCTTGAGGATGACATTCAGAACCCCAGAGATCTGCACCTCCAAATCACCTTTCCTACCTACTCCCATGGCATTGGAGCTGTTTCACCTCAGAAATCTTGAAGCCTAATATCAGAAACCGAAATTTAATGCTCGTTTTACAGTGCTTTGCTCTATCACGCTTCCGAGACACTGCATTTTTTTTTTTTTACAAATTTAAGGTTTGTGGCAACCCCACATCAAACAAGTCTTTCGGTGCCATTTTTCCAACAGCATTTGCTAACTCTGTGTCTCTCTGTTTCTTCTGGTAATTCTTGCAATATTTCAAATTTTTTCATTATTGTATTTGTTATGGTGATCTGTGATTAGTGATCTTTGATGCTATTATTGCAAAAAGATCTCAGGTTCAGATGATGGTTAGCATTTTTTAGCAGTAAAGTATTTTTAAATTAAGGTATGTACATTGCTCTTTTATTTATTTATTTTTATTTATGGCTGTGTTGGGTCTTCGTTTCTGTGCGAGGGCTTTCTCTAGTTGCGGCAAGTGGGGGCCACTCTTCATCGCGGTGCGCGGGCCTCTCACTATCGCGGCCTCTCCTGTTGCGGAGCACAGGCTCCAGACGCGCAGCCTCAGTAATTGTGGCTCACGGGTCCAGCTGCTCTGCGGCATGTGGGATCTTCCCAGACCAGGGCTCGAACCCGTGTCCCCTGCATTGGCAGGCAGATTCTCAACCACTGCGCCACCAGGGAAGCCCCATTGCTCTTTTAGACATAACGTTA
The DNA here is from genome assembly GCF_009873245.2 of Balaenoptera musculus. Taxonomy (NCBI): domain Eukaryota; kingdom Metazoa; phylum Chordata; class Mammalia; order Artiodactyla; family Balaenopteridae; genus Balaenoptera; species Balaenoptera musculus. Next base: position 101,285,490 of record NC_045793.1, on the reverse strand, counting down.
TTGAACACTTAAAAGATTATGGTATAGTGTAAACATAACCTTTGTATGCACTGGGAAACCAAAAAAATCTGTGTGACTCGCTTTATTGCGATTTTCACTTTATTGCAGTGGTCTGGAACCAAACCCAAAATACCTCCAAGGTCTGCCTGTTCTCTGGTTTAAAAAAAAAAAAAAAAGAGCAGCTAGGGTTGCACAAACACCTCGTGCTATTTTATTTTTTCATAATGAAGCCTCGTCCCCTCTTATAAGAATGTCGCCCCTCTTCTCTACGGGTTAAGTTCTCGTGTTCCTTCCGGTCCCCAGTCTCTCGTCATCCTGTTTCCAGATGTTATAGGGCAACCTTCCTTTGCAGTTTTGGTGAAGACTAAAACCTGTATGCAGGTAACTTCCATCACTGGTTTGGAAACAGGCCTGTCTGGAGCGCAGTTCCTCCCCGTGTTCTCGGGGCACTGCCTCTGTGTCTCTGATATACGTCTGTGGGCCGTGTTGAAAGTGCCCCGGCCCGCTAACTGCCGAGTGAAGAGGCGGGTTTGGACGAGCTGACCAGACACGTCTGCTGTGATCAGCTGCGCAAGCATTGTCACAATCATTGTCATTCCTCCTGCAGTTTGAAGCCCTGTTTTTTTTCTGCTAATTTAGAGAAAATTTCCTTTGCAAATCCTTGATAAAATGAAGACTTTAAACTTGTAGTTGATTTTCCAGTTATGTAGTTGTATTGACCAAAGTTCTTGGTAACAATTCAGAATCTTGTAAAATATACCCATGTGTACGGAGATCTGTTTTTGAGTTAACCCTGGCACGCCAGGGGACGAAAGCCTAAACCGTGTCATGGGGGTATAAGCTGTCTTTGCCATTCATGCTGAGTTTTTCTGCTCATTTATAAAAAATTCTATCAAGCAATGGGAATTAGATGACAGAGATCACCTGTTACTTAAAAAGAATTCTATTTATGGATTATTTTACTTGCAGGAACATGTGAAGCGTCATGATCTCAGGGACCAGGAAACCAAAATATTTTTCCCACTCGGACATAAATTGATTGATCAGGTGTTCCAGGCCCAGCTGCTCCTTATTCAGCTTCCACTTTCACCTTTGTCGACTAGGAATGTATAGGTTCCCCTGGAAAAAGAGACCTCTCCTCTCCCTCGCACTGGTGACAGGGTCTGTGCCGCGTTCTTGCCCACCCGCTCTGGAGTGGCTGTGAATGGTAGCTGTGTCCTTGCTGGGGCCAGGCAGAGCACTGGGGTGGCAGTGTTTCTTGATGGTTCTCCTCCTGAAGTTACTGGAGGTTCTGCCTAGATTAGATGTTAATAAAGCTGCCCTGTGCCACGCTTGTGCAATGGAGCTAATGGAATGGAATGAATGTAACGTGAATTCATTACCCCAGCCCCTCACCAACCCTCCAGATGCCTATTATCATTCCTCCTTTGCCCGATAAAGAAAGGGAAGCAAGAGAGAGTGTGACTTTCCCAAGGCCGAGCCTGTGCTCTTTCTGGAGCTTGAATAACTGGTTCTAGAATGTTAGCATGCAAAGAAACTCCTGAGGACGTTTGTCAAAACGCAGACTTCTGTGTGCCGCCCAGATCTACAGAGCCAGAATCTCCCTAGGGGGCTTGAGCCACTTTCCTGGAATGCAGAACCGAAGCCTCCACCTTGCTCCTTTCCTGATGGCCTGAGGGCTCTCAGATCCACCGGGGAAGGAAGGCAGCACAGCCACTGTGAGAATGACCTCAGCTGACAAAGCTCCCTCTCACACCTCCCACCCAGTATTGTTTTAATAACACAACAAAACAAAATAAAACTGACCAGCCCAAATAGCCATCAAAGAACAAATGGATAAGTAAATCACCTAGAGGGAATTTACTGTAAAGCTAATGAAACTGAAGCTCCTTCCAAGGCCCTGGGTGGTCCTAGCAGTATGCTGGCAGGGTCTTAATGTTTTAGGAAATTTACATAAGGAAAGCATCTTGTGATTTTTCATTCCAAGTGTTCACTTGCACATTGTACCTAATTTTATATGCGTAAGTCTCAGGGCCCACAAACCCTGTGTCCACCTCTGGGGCCACCTGGGGGATACTGCCCAGCAGGAAACAGATTGCAGTAGATCACAGTGTGTCTGGTGAGCGATGGCCAAGATGGGGTCTGTACTTTGCCCACAGCACCCATAGGACAATCCCATTTGTGAAAAAAAAAAGGAAGTGATGTATTTGTGTGCGCCTAAGCACCTCAGAAAAATTTTTTAGCCCTATACTCTTCTGTACTCTTGATCTTTCCCCAAACTTCAAAAATGGTATTGATTCTATTATTTCTCCTAAATAGAAAAGTATCCATTTTTATAGGAAGCTTGAAAATAATTAAAAATGTGATGAGAAAATATTCTCAAATCATGCCTCACCGTAATAACTACTGTAATGTATTTAAAATTGGTGTTTCTTCCAGGATAGACCCCAGAGCTGCCCTATGCCTTGATGGTGTCGTTGCTGAAACAAAGAATCCCCTTTACTTTAAAAAACGAGGGTGTAGATAGCCTTATTAGAAATGGAAAGCTCGTTGATTTTTTTTTTCCACACCTAAACAACCTGTGTTTCTTTGAATAACCAATTTGTGACCCGGCTGGGACCAGGGGAGGGAGCTCTCCTGTTCACCTACGGCGAGCGCGGCGACAGACCTGAAAACATGCACGGGCTCCAACAGTGGAGGACCCGTTACATATGTAACTTGACGCTATATGATGAAATACTCTGCCAGTAAAAAGTATTTTGTAGATAAATATTTATTAAAATAAAATACTTGGCAGTCTATTAAATGAAAAAAGGCAAGTGAAAAATTATGTGTAGTAGAGTCCCATTTTTATAAATAAATTCCTTACCTACCCGCTATGCATAGAAAGAATTCTGAAAATACAAATACCGTATGAAGATCATTGGTTTTGTCTTTTTTTCCTGTTTGCTTATCTATAAGCCAGTTATGCTTCAAAGAACATGTTCCTCCAACAATATAAAAATGAAATAATTGAGTTATTTTAAACAAGGGCAAGCAAACGTGGCCCTCCAAGCCATCATCCTTCTGTGATTTGAAACTTCAGTTTTCTCACTTGATGAAAAGATTCAACAAGGTATTGAAATAATATGTGAATAAATAAACCATAAAAGGAGTGGAGGTGTTGTCTGTGAGCCGAACGATTAAGTGATTTGATTCCTCTGAAATCGCAGTCTTCTGATTGCCAGGCAGCAGCGGCTGCCCCAGGAGCTGCCGTCTCCAGGCGGAGCGGGTGAGAGGGCCCGAGAAAGGCCCCCAAAGCACGCGCTCCTCCAGCCTCTTCTCAAGTGCCTGTCTTCTCCCCTTCTCACTCCTCTCTCCCGTGGCCTCAAAGAGGAAATGGAAATCATTCGAGAAATACCCCGGGGTTCTCTCCAACCGGTTCAGCTCATGTGCATATATGTGGCTTCCTCTGTATCCCTCTGTTGATTTATTCTCTGGAAATCAGTGGATCGCAATCCCATCCCCGGCACGCTGTGAAGATTGTGGTGAAACTTCCCCACATCTCATCAATTACACAGACATTTCAGATGAGCTAACAGATGCCCCTTCTAGGGTAGGGCGGTCCCATTTGACTCTTTTTTTGTTTGGGGCCGTGGGATGGGTGATATTTTTTTTTAATGCTACATTCTTTTAAGCATTAAAGACCACCATTTGACTTTCAGAATTGGAAGTCATTGTGATGGTACAAGCCTTGAGCATGAGGGCAACGTTCCTTTCTGTGAAGAGATGAAATAATTGCTTGGAATAGCTGAGCAGGACACTTGGTCCCAGAGGCACGGGAGGAATTCAGGCGCTTGGTAGGAAAAGAGCACTTTGCACTTAGCAGCCTTGAGGGCTCTGATCAGCCACTGCAAGACCTGCTGCTGCCAAAGCCACCTTCTGGAGGGGTGCCCCGCTGTCACCAGCTATGGCTCTCCCCCGAGGGCACTCTCACCAGGCTGTGCCTGCACCAAGGCATGCCAGGGTGGGAGACGTCCTCTGCTGACAGCTCTGTGTGCCCCCTCCCAGGATCTGATTCATGAGAAAGCACGGATTTCACAATTTCTCCCAGTGTCTTCTGCCAACTTCTGTGAACAGATGTGGAATTTTAAAAAAAATTAAACAAAGGATCTCCATTCTCAATAACTGGGATGTTTCTTTTATATATATAAAAGAAACATAAAATGTGTGTATATATATATATATATAAATATACATTTTTAAAAATTTATTTATTTTTGGCTGCACTGGGTCTTCGTTGCCACGCGGGCTTTCTCTAGTTGCGGCGAGCGGGGGCTACTCTTCGTTGCGGTGCGAGGGCTTCTCATTGCGGTGGCTTCTCTTGTTGCAGAGCACGGGCTCTAGGCACGCAGGCTTCAGCAGTTGCGACACGTGGGCTCAGTAGTTGTGGTGCCTGGGCTTAGTTGCTCTGCGGCACGTGGGATCTTCCCGGACCAGGGATCGAACCCGTGTCCCCTGCATTCGCAGGCAGATTCTTAACCACTGTGCCACCAGGGAAGTCCCAACTGGGATGTTTCTGATAGAAGAAAATAGGCTAATGATTTGTTTAAAATCTCAGAGATGGAACTGATGCATTAAATGCACCAGTGTTTACAGATTCGGGCAGACCTTGTTTTATTGCAGTTTGCTTCATTGCACTTCAGAGATACTGCGTTTTTTACAAATTGAAGATTTGTGGCAACCCTGCATTGTAAGATGATGGGTAACATTTTTACCAATAAGTACTCTTTAATTAGGTACATTTTTAATGTACATTTAATGTACACTTTTTAGACATAATGCTATTGCACACCCACTAGACTACAGTGTAGTGTAAACATAACTTTTATGTGCACTGGGAAACCAAAACACTTGTGTGACTTACTTTACTGCCATATTCGCTTTATTGCATGGTCTGGAACGGAACCTGCAGTATCTCCGGGGTCTGCCTGTGTTACAAGGTGGGCTGCTTATGATTTTAATCTTTTCTTTTAAAATTTTTCTGAGAGCCGCTGGGTCTAGGAGCTCTCCGTGCAAGCCAGGTTTGTCAAAAAGAAGTGGGCTTTCATTGTGGCCTCGGTGGCCAGCGTGCATGGCCCGCCAGCCTTGCAGCACCTCCAGCCCTTCCCCCGGGGGACATGCTCCTTGAGCGGAGCCTTGAGCACCCTCCCGTGCTCCTCGAGAAAGGAAAGCACTAGAAGATCACAAGCCTTCACCAAGCTGCCGCGGGCCTGTTTGCTAACGTTAACTACGTCAAGTGCTTTGAGAAGGCCCCGCTCCCTGCACCGTGGGCTGCCCGTCGCGAAGGGCTCCAATCACAGCTGTGCCGTGCGCGCCCCATCCCCTCCGAGCCAGGATGTTCCGTGTAAACAGTGGTGTTGATTCCATCTGGCCAGCTCCCCCGGGTTCGGTGGGCGGGCCCCCAAGAGAGCCGAGCCTACAGGACCTCCCCTCCCCCCCAGCTGTCTGCTTTCTAAATTGTCTCAGAGCCACCACAGCTGTGCACCGCGGTGACCCTGCTCACAGCTGCGGTGCGCGAGGCCCAGGAGGGGGATCGCGGCTTCCGCCCTCTTAGAGCGCGGAGTCCTTGGGGTCCTGGACTTGCGGGACACGCGACAGGAAGCAGCAGCCTGAGCGGCTTGGGCCTCGGGTCCGGGAGGGCTGCCCGGGGCCTGAAGTCCGTGAACCCTGCCAAGGGCAGGGACCTCACCGCTACCCGAGACAATCTGTGTCCCACCTTTTTCAGCAGCTCTAATCATTTTTTAAAAAATTGTTGTCATTAGTACATTATCTGTGTCCCCGCCTCACCTTTCTTCTGGCCCTCCGACACCACATGTGACGCCTTCTTTCTTCGTGCCAACCCCCCAGTTTAAAGCCAGCTGAGCGTCCTCTTCCCGAGGCTGAGAAGCCCCCTCCCTGCAACCAGCTGATGGCTCCTGTCACACTTTGTCACTTGCCCGAGGGACCCCATGCTTCCCAAGCAGCCCCCCGACCACTCCTGCCCCCTCCCAGCTGCTGCTTGCTATCCTGGTATGTCGGGGTTTGGGAACCTAAATAAAGCACTTGTCATTTGCCCCTTTTAAAATTAACACTGTTATCAACACTCCTTCATTCTAGCTTCTTGACACCTGGGATCCGATCCTGCCACCCGGCACATACAGTTCCGAATCCCGGTGTTTCATACTGATTTCTTTGGCTTTATTTACTGGATCGTGGCACAGATGTTGACCAAGGCTGAGTTGTACGTGGTTAACTCCGCTACCCTCATCTGCTTAGAAATCAACACTCTGTCAACAGGCTCTGTTTACCCTACGGGAATCCATGAAATCCTATCAGCCACCACATCTTTGCTAATTAATATTATGGTTTAGTTAACTAGATGGCCTCATTGCACTTCATAATTTTAATATGCCTTAAAATGTCTCTACATTCCTAACACTCTCTAATGCGTTCTTGTAAAGATACCCTTGCAAAATTAACTGGACATTCAGGAACCTGTAGTGTCACATTAAGAGAGGGAGTGAAAGCTGGCATATTTCACCTGAAGCTCAATCTAAGGAAGAAAGTTTGTACAGACAGAGCTGTGTAGGTAGCGTGCTTTGGGAAGAACAAGGTACCAGTGGATGGTGGTGTCTGAATCTGAGCAAGGAATATTGTCAAGGAAGTTTAGACATCAGACTACGTTCTTCCAAACACAAGAATCTGTAGAATAATGTCCTGCAGGAAACCTATAAATATTCTGGAACCTGTCTCTTGATTGGGAGCTATTCATACAAGTTTTTTTTTTTTATTCATTTATTTATTTATTCATTCATTTATGGCTGTGTTGGGTCTTCGTTTCTGTGCGAGGGCTTTCTCTAGTTGCGGCAAGCGGGGGCCACTCTTCATCGCGGTGCGCGGGCCTCTCACTGTAGCGGCCTCTCTTGTTGCGGAGCACAGGCTCCAGACGCGCAGGCTCAGTAATTGTGGCTCACGGGTGTAGTCGCTCCGCGGCATGTGGGATCCTCCCAGACCAGGGCTCGAACCCGTGTCCCCCGCACCGGCAGGCAGACTCCCAACCACTGCGCCACCAGGGAAGCCCTCATACAAGTTTTGTCATCTCTGGTTACAAGAATAAAGGATGCTGTATGGGAAGTTCACATCTTTCAATTCACGAAAATTAATTTTTCTTGAATGATATAGTTTCTAAAAATGTATTACTTGCATTACATTGTTTTATTTTTATTTTTTCATGCCCGAGGGTAGAAGTGCCTGTGCTCATATTAAAAACAGCAGTGTTAATCTCTGCCTGAATCAAAACCCAATTTATAGGATCTGTAGTGCTTATGCCCACCCAGAAGCACCCACGGACGTGCTGAGGATAAAAGAACATCTGTAGCTAATAGGAATAGGAAATGTGTATCAAATGCTTACTGTGTGATAGGCACTGGCATGTGAGCTTCAGGGTCTCATTAACAACCCTTTGTGGCAAAAAGCATTGTAAGCAATTCAGCAGGAGAAAACGGAGGTCTAGAGAGTCTAGGTAAATATACCAAGGCCACGGAGGTGACGACCTGCCAAGCTGGACTGAGGCCCACGCACATGGGTTCCAGCTTTTCTGCATGGCTGCCGTGGATGAGTGACATCTGGGTAGATGGAGTTTTGAAGTCACGTAGGATGCTGAGACAGGCTGGGTTTAAATCCCACCCCAGCTGCCTACATGCTCTGTGACCTTGGCAAGGTCATTTTCTTGAGTCTCGTTTTTCTCATCTATAAATTAAGAAAAACTAGGGCCATTTATGGAGGTAGTTATCTTAAGAATTCCAAGGATGTGCATGGTACTCGGTACCCGGTATATGCTACGTGATCCACGGTGGTTAGCCTCACTTTGTATTCTCGGGGCAAAGATGCTGGGTGTGTTGAATCGCAGCCAAGTGGGCCCGTCTGCCTTCTCCTCCCAGCTCCCGCCCCACGGTGAGGCAGGGCTCAGCCCAGCAACTCTGCGGGAGCACTGACTCCTTCCATTCAAAACCCATGTTAGTGACCCCGTGGAGTTTGTTTTTTTGAGTTTTTGTTTTGTGTTGTTTTTATTTTTGTTTTTTTCTGTTGCTTTCCAGTGAAGTAGGAAGTGGGCAGCCTGGCAGGGAAAGTGATTTAGAATCAATTTATTGTTTATGCTTTGGCTTCATTTGATCTACGACAGATCAGCTGCTCTCAGAAAGCTACTCAAATGGAAGAAAAGTGGGGGGGGGGGGGAAGGGAATTTGGGTTAGTAAACTTTTCCATGATAGAAATAGTAGTAATGATTAATAACTTTTTTTTGGTTAATATGGTCAATTTATACTACAATGATGCCCCTTTAAAAATGAATTGTACAATGGATGTTTGCTCTTGATTTGAGGATTTGGAGTATAATCGGTATTTTAAGTTATTGTTATGATCTTGCAGTTGTTGCATCCTTCCCCTTATCGCTCATTTTTAGCTGTCTCCCCTGATGTCAAACACTTAGGCAGGAATAACACATTCGATTACAATGTGGCTCCATGTACTTCGGGAAACCAAGGACAGGGTGTGCCTTCAGTGCTTCAGGTACTAGAGGGGAAACTAGTTCACTTGCTGTTTTACTTTTTTTTTAATCTCATTCTAAGTGGTTTTGTCAGTCAGTTTCCTGTTGTTACAAGAGAGGGATTTACTCGATAACTTATTTGTAAAACAGAGTGTTAGACATGCCTTCTATGATGAAAGAGAAATTGGGTCAGAGGGAGGGGGAAATGGGGAGATGTAGGTACAGACTTCCAGTCTTAAGAGGAATTTGTTCAGAGGATCTAACGTGCGGCTTGGTAACTGCAGTTAGTAACACGGTATTGTACACTTGAGATTTGCTGAGAGTAGATCTTAGGTGCTTTCATCACACAGACAAAACAAGAGTTTAACTATGGGAGGTGATCTTGATCTTGGTAATCATTTCTCAATGCATATGTATATCAAGCATCACATCATACTCTTGAAATGTATGCAGTTAGATTTGCCAGTTATTCCTCGATAAAGTTGGCGGTGGGGGGGGGGGGGGGAAGGGAGAATCTGGGTCTAGTCGTTTCAGTGCCTACATGTAGACATGAATTGTTTCTCTCCTTTTCACCATGAAAACAGCTCCTGCATAAGTGGTACATGTAGTGAATAAGGCACGGTCACAGCATGAGGGGCCCTCGGAGCCCTGGGCGCAGAGCTGGACCACCTGTACCTGTCTCTAAAGGGGCTGACAACATCCAGGTAAATCACAGAGCATAGGTTCACCCACGTTAGAACGCAGAGCCCATGCATAGAAAAGGAATCCTGATTTTACTCTAAAGTTCATTTATATTTAAGGTTATTCCAAATGTATAAACTTTTTTTTTAATAGTAATCTTTTATTTATTTATTTATTTTTATATTTATTTTTGGCTGTGTTGGGTCTTCGTTTCTGTGCGAGGGCTTTCTCTAGTTGTGGCAAGCGGGGGCCACTCTTCATCGTGGTGCGCGGGCCTTTCACTGTCGCGGCCTCTCTTGTTGCGGAGCACGGGCTCCAGACGCGCAGGCTCAGTAGTTGTGGCTAACGGGCCCAGTTGCTCCGCGGCATGTGGGATCTTCCCAGACCAGGGCTCGAACCCGTGTCCCCTGCATTGGCAGGCAGATTCTCAACCACTGCGCCACCAGGGAAGCCCCCAAATGTATAAACTTTGAATTTAGCTGTTTTGGTAGAAAGATCTATTTGATAGATAAGACAATTTAAAATAAATGTTCATTTGATGAGTGGGTTTTTAAGAACTAATTATTTTTATTCTTTCCTCTGAAAGAAGTAGGATGGTGAGAATAAGTAATAAAAGTTTTAAGCATGAAATAAGAAGGCTGTCACGTGAATTTCTTAGTTCTTTCCTGATAACAACAAAATTCAGGACTTCGTTAAAGGAGGTATTTGAGGTAGTACATAGAGGCCCCAGGAGATCCAGAGACCCAGGTCAGGGCCAAGCTGGACCACTTCAGTAGAAAGCCAGGGCCACGGCCATTCTGAAGAGTAGGTAGAAGCTTTGTGTCCAGATGCGGAGCCCAGAGACGCGGGTAACTCTGGTAGTACGTGGCTGGATAGTGAAGATAAACATAGATGCTTACTCATCCCCTCCCAGCACTGGTCGGGGGCTCACTGTTTGTTCACGCCCACTCTCAGTTCAGGGATGCGCTAGAGCACTTCTGGCCCTGAGTCAGGAGTCACCAGGAGTGTCGTCCTGCCTAGATGTCCCGCCAGTGGGCCATGCCCATCTTTTCCCTTCTGATTTGCACCTGTATCTCTGTATTCCATGATGCGTTTTGCCCTGCTTCTAACTTGAAGTCGATCTCATTTCTTTGGGCACCAAATGGTCCAGTGGTTGTGTATCAGTACTCAGTCCTGTTTCCTTTAAACATCACTCTGCACGTCCAGGGATGCACTGTGTACTCCACAGTCCACAGGCCTGAGGGAAATTTTACCTTTTATCAAAGACTTAAAGTAAAACCTTTCAAATTAATCATCTCATGTGAAAGTCTAGACTTGATTAATACAAAGTGACTTTCCAGACTTTAATTCTAAGACGTTTTCCCCAAACTCTGGAATTTTGTTGCATCCTATCAATACGTATCCTTAATGCAGCAGTGTATCAATTATTGCTCAACACCTGCGTTGTAAAATGCATATTTTACAATCAGTTTTTAAAAAGTGGTGTTTAGAGATCTTGTTAAAAGTCTAGGAGTCAAGACATTACCCTATTAACCATGGAATTGTCTTCAGTTCTAACTCAGATGTTCCTGAATTCTTTTTCGTTATGAACATGTTAAATATATGTATAGTATATTTGCATATAAAACATGCATATGTATTTCCAACCTTGCGTTTTTCTAAGTAAAATTACAATACAGGAAAAGTAAGTCTGCTTTGTCAGAAAAAATATATATTAAGCATAATCTGACAGCATCTGGTTTATTAAAGCCCAGGCATTCTCATTGTTTACACAAAATAGTTCATGTTGTAACAAATGGCTTTCCTCCCGTATGTCACTTCCTCTTTCTCCCCATTTTTTGTTCCTGATACTTGGTGTATATTTTTTTTCCTATTTCCGTTGGCAAGCTACATGACAAGCAAATGATCACTAGAAGAATATGATTCCTCAGTGAAGGAAAATGCCCATTAGGTCTTGTTAATTAGTGATATAGACTATTTTCCAGTTTTTTTGTTTGGTTTTGTTTTCAGTAGCACCTATAGAGTTAAGTGATATAAAAAATCTATTACTATTTCAGGTGTTCATGTTTAATGAATTTCATGTGAAATATTGGCATTATAACCCAAAAGAAAGGGAATATGTGAGGAGTGAATGCTGCAGGGAGTGGGAAATCTCAGAGTTCCTATTTTTCAGCATCTTGTAATGTCCCAGCCATGTCCTGCCAGACAGAGTGCATCATAAAGCACAGGAGTGAATTCCGCTTGTCCAGAGTACATTTGACTTCCAAATTCCGGAGGCCACAGATTTGGAGATAGAACAGTGTTTGCATATGAAATTGTGGGATGATTTTTGCACAAGTGCCTATACATTTTCTGGAGAGAATTTGCCCACTCACTAGATTTCCCCCCCCCCCCCATTATCTGAAACAAACTACTGAAAAGACAGGCGTACTTGCAAAATAAATGATTTGCAAACTAAGAAAAATATTTAAAATCCATGCAAACGGTTACACTGTGTTACACTATGCATAAAAATGTCAATAAGCAAAGAATAACTGGAAAACAACTCCACTGCTGTGTAAATGAAACATCTTTTTACTGGATCCCACCGGGTTTCTTACAAAGCTCTGTATTTCCTCTTCAGGCGTTATCCTTGAAAGATGAAGTTGAAACAAAAGTTCTATTCTTTTTAAGTTGGCAGAACTTCTGAAAGGTGATTCTTAGCTGTACTATGACTCATTCCAAGTACAAAATTCTCTGACCCTGAGCTAGTCTATTTTTCATGTAGGAGCCTAGAAAAGCCACGAGCGATAGGAAATGACTATATGTCGACTCTTCTGAGAAGTGCGGGCCGGGAGGTGGACAGACCAGGAGTTGTGGTTGCCTGCAAGCTTCGTGCAGACTTACCCTCTGCGTTCCAAGACACACCTTGAGCGCCTCTTATGAATTAATGGAAGGATGGCTGGTGTTTAGAGCAAACGAGGAACTGGTGCTGGCCTGCTTCCCTCGCCAGACCTCTCCTGGAGTAACATTTTGCTTTTCTGATATTCCAAGTAACCTTATAATTATATATACATATATATTTTTTTTTTTTTTTTTTTTTTAATTTTTTATAGCTACTTTATTTATTTATTTATTTATTTATTTGTCTGTGTTGGGTCTTCGGTTCGTGCGAGGGCTTTCTCTAGTTACGGCAAGTGGGGGCCACTCTTCATCGCGGTGCGGGGACCGCTCTTCATCGCGGTGCGTGGGCCTTTCACTATCGCAGCCCCTCTCGTTGCGGGGCACAGGCTCCAGACGCGCAGGCTCAGTAGTTGTGGCTCACGGGCCCAGCTGCTCCGTGGCATGTGGGATCTTCCCAGACCAGGGCTCGAACCCGTGTCCCCTGCATTAGCAGGCAGATTCTCAACCACTGCGCCACCAGGGAAGCCCTACATATATATTTTTAAAACTTCAAAAATTATAGAAATATATGACATAAAGTAAAAATCCCCACAAACCTATCCCCACACGACTGAGAAATAACAAGTTTATAGCTTTCCCCCAAATTTTGCCTTTCATATAGCATATACGTGTGTGTATGGAGACATATATATGTGTGTGTGTATGTATATATGTATATACGTGTGTGTATATATATATATAGAGAGAGAGAGAGAGGTGGGTATACGTAATGAATTTTCAACAAAAATAGAATCATATCCATGCTCTAACCTATAATTTAGAGTTCGTAACTCATGTTTGTAATCGTGTTCTAAAAGTTCCTTTTTTCTTTTTAACTTCGTACTACAACCTGAGCAGATTCCAGGTGGATGCATTCTTTTAATAGCCGCCCTGTATACCAGGATTAGAATGTGCCCCTATTGTTGGATATTTGGCTTATTTCTAGAAGAGGTTGCATCCTTGTTCATACATTTTTATGCACTTAGGTAAGTCTCTGTTGGATAATCCCTGGAAGTGAAATCTGGTCAAAGGTTTGTGAGAGTTTTAAGTGTTACATTTTAAGAAGGTGCGAAACTAGGCTAAGACTGAGGAAACGTAGCCTTCCCCGGGATTCATGAATAACAGCTGAAAGAGCTGAGGCTATTTAGTCCTGACAGGAGAGATGGGGAGGGGGCTGCAGACAGGACAGCCATCCTCAAATCTTCAAAGAGCGTTTCTCCAGGGCAGGAACGGACTCCACCTGCAGGGAGGCGGGGCTGGGGGTGGGCGGGGCCGGGGCCAGACTCCAAGCGCTGCTTCTGTAGGCTTAGAAAGGATGTACAGAGCACCCTGGCAGCAGGATCACAGGCCTGACCAGTTGCCTGCTCTCGTGGAGCTTACATTTTAGTTCGGAAAACAGAAAATGCAGAAGTAAACTTACAAAAGAAAAAGGAAATTAATGATACCGGTCAATGATCGTTGAAAAAAAAAAATAGGGTACTGTGATAGAGAGTGACTAGAAGGGAAGAAGGATGAAGGGTAGCATTTAATAAGATAAACAGTAAAGCCCCAAATGAAGAACAGGCTGCCTTATTAGGCAAGTAAATTCCACAGCCTTGGAAGTTAAAAAGGGAATATATTAATATACACAGAGGATGAAATTATGGGATCTGCAATGTTATTTAAAGTCTCTTTCAACATAAAATATATGGATGTAATCCAAACAAAAGGTATCCTCAAGGACTCATGTTCTTCCCAAGGATCAAATTTTACTGTAGTTAAACTGGGAGACTTACATCCGTGTCGGGAGAATCGTAAGGAATATCTAGAGGAGTGAAAGATCTTCGGGCATCGCACTGTGTTCCCAGATAACTAACTTCAGGCTGATTTCTGCCTTGAGGTTGTGGCCTCATGGCCGTCTTCAAAAAAACCAAGGGCCGGTACAAGGCACAAAGCACAGTGCTTGGTTACAAGGGATCCTATGGCCGGAGACCAAGCAGAGAGCAAGATGAGACAGGTCCTGACGCAGTAATGCAAAGCCTTCCTCTCTTTCCCATATGAGTCATTGTTAGTCAGAAAATTACCTTTGCAGAAGGACTTAAATCCTTTTCAGACCTTAAAGTGATTCTTCCTCTTGGCTTAGGTGTAAACTTTTGTCTCAAAGGATAGATTCTATTAATCTGTTGAGCCTAGGACTGTGGATGTGTGTTTATTTGCATGACAAAGAGGCCTTTGGTATTTCAACAAACAAAAACAGGCATATAAAAACATTCTCTTTTTGAATGAGTACCGAACTTGTTCTCCAGTGAACTTCTGAAGGAAGAGAAAACCTGGGTACTCCTCCAAGGCTGGTTGTGTATTTTCCTTGCAGGAACTCCGGCAAGCTAGCCCTCCGCTGAGAACAAGGTCACCTAGATAACCAAATGTGGAAGTATGTTAGGGGGTGTAAAAAGATAGCAGAAATTGAGAGGTATAACAATGTAAACAGATATCAAGAGGAGTGATATTATCACTGTAAGTGTCTGTGGGGGAAGAGGGTAGGAGAGAAGATTTTCTACGAATCTCATGAGAATTTCCAGAGAGAGACAAGGGGTCTCGATAGAGAGAGATGGCTCTGTGAATCCATCCCCACTAATCCCCATTAGGTGATAGCACAGAAGTGTGTGTCTGTGTCCCTGCAGCCAAGCCCGTCCAGCCTTGCAGGGACAGGCCGGCCGCTGGGGCAGCCCTCCCAGCCCCACCAGGGGAAAGGCAGCAGAGATTGGGCACAGCCCAAGGTTTGCATCAGCACCGCCCTCAATCATTTATAGGCCTTTGTCTTAAATCTTAAGTGTCTTAAGATTATTTAGTTATATATATATAGAGAGAGCTCAATTAACATGTATCCATAACCTAAGATATTCATAAGAGACTGTATCTGCATGAACAGAATCAGGGACTGAGGCCACTCTCAGTCCTGTAATTACTGCATTTCCATGTTGCTTCCTGTTCACACCCGGAAGTCGAATTTCAAATATTGCTTTTCAGACTGTATTTGGGACCAATTTTAGCTCCGCTTTCCTTTCTCTTGCCTCTTTCTGGCCATCAGCCACCAGACTCTGCACAATGACCAGCTGGCCCCTGGCAGATCTTGGGCCCAGGTGTGAAGTAGCTAGAGAACCGTTTCAGAGCCAAGAAGGGAGTGATTTCATTTTCCATTGGCAGTATGCAGAACTGAAGGGGATTCAAGTGCCTTCAGAAAAGCTTCCTCCCAGTGAGTAGAGTTTTGGGGAGTTTCCAGACTTACACTGCTTTTATTCTTGGAAACATCATTGCCCCTTTTCCCCCTTCCATTTATATCCCAGGAACTGATTCAGAAACCATAGCAATTGGATTTGGACTTGCTGAATGCTAGCAGACAGCTGCCCGTACTCTTCCCAAGATTCCTGCCAGCTGGGTTAGGTACCAAATGCGAGCACCCCTGAGCTGGCCAGCCAGGTCCTCCAGCTCCAACCGTCCAACAGCAAAGTGACCAGAGCTGCAAGTGCTGTGCTTCGTTCGTTAGACACTTTGTGGTTTGGGCTCAATCAACCAGGGTATGATTTCAACCCCCAGTAACAGGTTTGGGGCAGCTGCCCAGTGAGTCAGGTTTCTTCCTGCTTCCTTGGCTGTTTTTTCTTACCTCACACCTTTTTCTTATTAGACTTGGATTTCCGTTTCCTGAGCCTGCTGTTTCCACGGATTCAGACAGGCTCCCAGGAGGACCTACCAGCCTTCTTGAATAAAATGCAGCAGTGAATGTCTTAGGTTTAAAATTGCCTAAAATGTGGTCTAAAAAGCACTAAAAATATTGTTACTATCCAGATTGAATAAAATCCTATAGAGATGAGTTCCTTGATTTGAACCGTTAGGTGTGCTGGCCTCACCTCAAGAGTAAATGTGTTCAGTTAAATAAGATAAGATCAAATAGAGGAGTGTTACCCTGGGGAGCGGCCTGGCCTCTTACGTCAGCGGCCCACCAGGTAAACACCGTGGAAATGCCACATTTAGGAGGGCTTAGGATGGTGCCACTAAAAGGAAAGGTTTTTTTTTTTAATTCTTTTTATTTATTTATTTTATTTCTGGCTGTGTTGGGTCTTCGTTTCTGTGCGAGGGCTTTCTCCAGTTGCGGCAAGTGGGGACCACTCTTCATCGCGGTGCGCGGGCCTCTCACCATCGTGGCCTCTCTTGGTACGGAGCACAGGCTCCAGACGCACAGGCTCAGTAATTGTGGCTCACGGGCCTAGTCGCTCCGCGGCATGCGGGATCTTCCCAGACCAGGGCTCGAACCCGTGTCCCCTGCACCGGCAGGCAGACTCTCAACCACTGCGCCACCAGGGAAGCCCGGAAATGTTTTTAAAACAGGGAAAAAGTGAAAGGTGTACCCCAATCATAGTTCCCCTGTGCCAGGCATTGTACTAAGTGCTTTTGTCCACATTGTCTCCCTCCGCCTGAGGGCACCCCAGAGCTGCTGTTAGGGGGTGCAGGGGCTTGGGGGGATGGGGTTGGAGGGGCGGCTTGACAGCTCGCGCTAAGGCCTGGCAGAGCTAGAGCTGGACTCTTCCATGACCGCTGCCAACCCCGGCCTTACCTGAAAGCCCTCCGCTGAGCAGTGCACAAGACTCATGGGCAAAAGGGCAGCTGCCCTTTACCTCCTCCTTTTCAGGCTGGAAAAAGCCCACCGCAATAACAGCAAGCCTTTAACCAGTGTGCCACAGTGACCTCCCAAAGATATATGAAAAAACCCGCACAAAGTGAGTGTTCCACCCGTCTGCATCTCATGGGTATTCACGGTGACATCACCATGATCTTGGGGACATTCTGACGGCCACCGCTCTGTGTCCTCTCTGGTCCCGTGGTCATGGTGGGCAACAGAATCTTGGGCCAACTATGGGGACACGACAGCCCGGTGACCAGGCAGCTGGTGAGAGGGGGCCATTGCTCAAACCCGTAATTCGCAGTCAAAACAAACAGACGATTAGCTGGGGGTTGTCACTTTCAATCAAGGCCTTTAGCATCGTCTGGACGTGGCCTCAGAATGAGCCCCGTGGGGCTCCGTGGCAGGCTCTGCGCAGATGGGGAAGCGTTGAGGAAGGAAGGGCTGCACGGATCCGAATCAGAAAGCCCACCTGGGCCTCGGTCACCTCACATGAAAGGTGAGAAGGGGGTCTTCCTATAAGGCTTGCTACTAGAGTTGAAAAACAAGAAAGAGGGGCTGCAAAATACTGTCTGAAATGTGACATCACGACGATCCTTGTTAGGCTATGAAATTGCTGTCCAGAGGGCTTTTGTAACCGGCCCAGGTCGCCCGGGCACTTCGTGGCAGAGCCAGCCCTGGAATCCGTCTCCTGACCTTCAGTCCTGTGTGATTTTCATCAGACGCACAGCCTGACAGTCACGCAGGAACTGCCGCCCAAGTCCCTGGGTTCCGGTCCCATCTTCTAAAGACAGGTCTCATTTTATCCTAGTGATCCTGGGGCAGTCATCAAAGGAAGATAAAATTATGCCCTGTAGATTCAGGATGTCCATACAACTTTTCCCTCCAAACTAGCGCACTTTTGCGAGTGAAATGAGGGGGTGACTGGACCAGACCCTGGAACCAAAGCACTAAGAGAAGCGCCTGGGCGGGCAGAACAGTGATTCCCTCGCACACGGAAAGGTTCGCGCGAGTCAGGTTTGTCACTCAGCTTCAGTTACGTGGAGAGTTCAGTGAACTGGGCCAGCTCATTCCCTAAGCATTCTGACTACTAGTGACCCAGTCCGATAGTACTGCTCACCCTGTGTCATGGTCGTGGTGACTGAATAAGATAGCGTGTGGGCCTCCTGCACAGGGAGTGCTCGGTAAACGTGTTCATCCCATGAAAACGCTTCCTAGTCAAGTCCCCTGGCATCCAGGCAGTCGCTCGTCTTCCAGGTGAAGGGCACAGCGAGATGTATGCCCAGCTCTTGCTCTCCTGGGTGTTGGCAAGGGGGTCCTTTTGGTCTCCTTTTTCCTCTGAAACTGTGAAAAGTCTTGGATGTGTATAAACGTTATGTTTTTGCCCTGTAGACAAGTAAATCACCTTCTTTCCACATTCCCGGTATTTTTTCAATGGATGTCCTCCAGTAAGGAATCAATAAGGGGAAATTCATTGAAAGCTTTAATTAGGTTCACTATTGATCCAAAAACATACCTCAGAAATCCAGCTTTTGTTCAACATTCTAGCCCCGTATATTCACAGAACTTCAATTCTGATACAAGCAATTTATCTGCGACAGAGACCCCAAGGTGAATTGGTAAGGAGCAGGGCTGTGTATGGGCTCTGGAATGTTTTGATAGGAGTTCAAGTCCCACCCAAAGGCCCGCAGACCTCTAGAAAGCAGGACACATGCCTTACTGTGGTAGCCTGGGGCCACCTGGGGAGCTTTGAAGAAACGCTGCTGGCCCAGGCTCACCCGACTCGCTGTTTCCCAGGTCTGGGCCCTGCCTTGGGGGCGGGGGTTTGAAGGTTCCCAGGGTTGGGGGGGGAAATGCCCCCCCAGAGACACTGAGAATGGTGCTTCCCTTTCTCTCAGCACTTAATACCTTGTCTTCCATTTAAAAAGTAAGACATGGCCGTCCTGGAAAATGGCCATGTAGTAAATAAAAACCTTGGCGTCCAGAGACAACCACTGTTAACAGATTAGTATGTATAAGTGTTTTTTACTCATTAACAGTATATCCTGAGATTTTTCTGTAGCATTTAATGTTTTAAAAAGATGTTTCATTGTTAGAGCACTCAATTTTATATCTATGCGCAATCATTTATTTATAATAGTTTCTTAATATTAGACATTCAGCAATTTTTTAAACAAATACTATTTTTTAAAATGTCCATTTCTAATTTTTATCATAAGGAACCATTGGATTTGATGTAATTGCAGAATTCATTCTCTTCTATGGCACCGTGTCCAATAGACTCGAAGTCTTAATATGTGTGTTTCTGGGGGTTTCTTCCTGGCATTTCAAAAAGAATGAAATACATTGTTACAAGCTATGTAAATATCAGCTTTTGAGAGAAGGAAATTTCATAGAAATAATGAAATGTTGCAGCCTTTTATTTATTATTCTTTAAGTTTACCTGAAAACCTAAGATGATTTCAAAAAATACCCTAAGTTAAAATATCACCAAGACTCTACTTAGACAAAAGTACAATAAAAGTGCATCAGGCTCTTGACAGGCATGATCTCTTAACGCCACGATAGGCTTGTTGTGAAGCAGGATCTTACCTACCAGGATAACTGCAGAAACACCACGCACGGTGCCCACACAGAGTACATATTCAGTGGTTGCTGTTTTTATGAATTCTGTTTAATAAATGTGTATTGTCCTGTATCACATTGAAGAAGTTATATTTATCATTACCTAAGACTTTAACGCTTCTGCCTTTTAAAAATAGATCCTGTAATCAGTCACAGGATTGCAGAGTGACTCACAGATCTGTAAATCTGAAGGGTTTCCTGGAAGGCTTCTCAGAGGTGGAGGCTGTTAGGAATCCCTCAGGCCTGGCACAGGGGCCCCTGGACCGCGGGACACGGGTTCCTCAAGGTTTCACTCCTCACCCACAGGTTCCCTTCAGACGCTCAGGCTACTGCTGATCAGACCCGGGAATGTATTTACATCAATTCTGTCCGTTACATGGAGAACTTCCTGTGTGCCCTTCCCTCTTCCATGTAACTCCACTTGCACAACGACATGCCGGTGTCGTTGCTGGGTACTTGGACTGGTTGACCCCTGGACTGCGTAACTGGAATGGAGATTGACCTCAGTAAACTCTATAATCCTCAGGGCAATCATGTATTGTCAAAATTTTATGTTTTAAATGACAGCAGGTGTGTGTAGGAAGATGCACGCGGTCCCAAAACACAGATAAGCGTCTGAAGTTGGAAAGAAGTGTCCGCAAGTCAGGGTTCAGGGTGTTTTATTAGCTTCCTCAATTTGGAAGAGGGGGCAGAGTGTGTGGGTCCACGGTTATTGTTATAACCTTACTTGTTTGACACTTGAAAATACAGCTTAATCGTGCTAGAAAGGAGAGATTGCCCTGGGAAAAGGGAGACTTGACGGCATGGATTTGAGAGAACCATGCGTGTTCTTTGTTTAAACGCCTCTCCGTGCAGGTGGATCCCTGATCTCAAGTGCGGGGAATGTCCAGGCCCTCTCTGCTTCTGACCCAGGGTAGGTGAGAGATTTCTGTGCCCACACTGTGCTCAGAACTGCAGCCCTGGCAGCTCTCCTCTTTTGCAGGTGACTTGGTGAGAGGCCGTGAAGGGTCCTGAGCTCACCGCACTGTCCTGGCCCCCGTGGGCATCTCCTGTTCGTATGTTCTGCCAGCCCCATGCATGGCCCCTTCAGAAAGCCTGATTCCTGACGGGGGATTCTGTTCAACCCAGGCAGCTTTTCTTATAGGGAGCAGCAGTCCTAGAATTTTTTCAAGGAAAATTTCAATTCACGTATCACGTAGAGTCAGAAAAGTGCCCAGATCAAAGGGGTGCGATTCGATGAATTTCACAAACCAAACCCCCCTTTGTAACCAGCACCCAGATCAGGATAACAAGCCTCTTGTGTCTCCTTCTGGGGCATGGTCACCAGTATCTTAATGCTAATACCATGGATTGGTTTTGCCTATTCTTGAATTTTGTATAAATGGAATCATCCAGCAAGTACTCTGGTGGGTCTGGTTCCTTTCACTCAACATTATGTGTTCAGAATTGTCCATGTTGTTCTGTGGAGTTGTATTTCTCTCCTTCGCAGCTGTATAGTCCATTATGAGAGAGTTCTACGCTGCATTTGTCCATCTACCATTGACGGGCGTTTGAGTTACTCTCTTTTTTGCAGTTATGAGACAGTGAATACTATCGCACGTGTTTCTGGGTGCACTCCTCTGCATTTCTGTTGGGCACCTAGGAGAGGAATTGCTGGGTCGTCGGGTGTGGGTTTGCTCTACTTTAGTAGATACTACAAAAAAAATTTCCGAAGTGGTTTTAGCAAACCATACTCAACCTGCAGTGTTTGAAAGTTTCAGTTGCTCTGGATCTGCCCCAACGCTTATGTTGTCTGATTTTCTTATTTTAACTATTCTGATGACTGTGCTCCTGGAAATCTAATGGTGAAAGTCAATATTCATTAACCTTCTTAAAATTAATTAATTTTCTTAAATTTATAAATATAGCCTTTATGCCAAGGAGGCAGCATGGGACCTGGAACAGGCTATAAGGCAGAGATGGACTTGAATATTGCTTCTGCCTTTGTCAACTGAGTAGCTTATCTTTAAACCTTGGTTTCTCCTTTCGTAAAACTGGAATAAAGGACAGGGTTAAGTGAAGATTAAATGACATAATGTCAGAAAACAGAAAAGGCCTGAGGCACCACATTCAATAATGGTTAGTTGTTTATACCCAACTCCCTGCAGATTTTTTAAAAATTCACATTTGCTACAGAAAAGCTTGTATTCTTCAGCAAAGCGTGAGGGTTGTGTAAGGCCATGGGCCACAGTCAACTCTGGCCAAGGGCCATGAGCTGACATGTGGTCTCTTTGCTTTGTTCTCTCCCTAGACGATATGAATCTTCACACTTTTCCCAGGGCCATTCCCTAAATCCTAGAGGATGACACTTAAAAGAGAACGTGGGGACTTCCCTGGCCGTCCAGTGGTTAAGACTCCATGCTTCCAAAGCAGGGGACAGGGGTTTGATCCCTGGTCAGGGAACTATGATCCCACATGCCTCACGGAACAGCCAAAAAAAAAAAAAGCGTGGAAATCCTCCAGCCCAACAATTCACTCCATTAAACCGTAACTAAGCCTCAGGAGGTAGAATGACTCTCTCGAGACCCTACAGGTGGTTGTGGCCTGGATGCTTCTAGAACTCAGACCCTCTGATTCCAGAACTAGTGCTGGTCCCACACTGTTTGGTGCCTCTAGTCAATACAGCGTAAATCTGTATTTTAAGCCGTAATGAAAATGAAAATAACTTCTGACATATGCAGTTAATATAACCTCTATCTTGTCCACAATAAATCTAACACCTCTCATACCAATGACAACTATTCAGCAAATTCGAAAGGAAATGTATTTGCTCTTTTGATTCCAGTGGTTTATAAAGTGCGAGAGGGGTGTGGTTAAAGGTTTCCTTGCCCCCATTTTAGATCAGTAAATGTTTATTGAATGAATGTGTGAGTGGAAGAGAGATTCATGGCACCCAAAGAAAGATGTAACATTCTAGAAGGGAGGGGCATTTCCTCCTCTGGGAAAACCCGTCCTCTCTTAACTTCCACGATTAAGAAGAAGCATGTTACAGTTAAGCTGCAAGAATCAAACAAGGCAGCTTGTCAAAACGGAAAGCCTTTTGGCCGCGGCTGCTGCGTGGAGGAACATTTGGTCCTAGGAAAGCCAGGGCGACCCTGGAGACCGGGCACTGAGTGAGGGGACACGTGCGTCCGGGTCACGGCCCTGTCCTAAGGGAAGGAGCTCTGTGGAGTCGCCCAGACCCTCCGCAGCAGGTACCGTCCATGGGCCGCCTTCTCAGACTGGTCCACAGGCGTCTTGTAGGATGCCCTTGACGGACACCAAGGAAATGGGCTGACGCCCCCCCCCCAGCCTTCACGTCTGTAAATCCACGTTGGAACTGCACGTGCGCTCTCACACCGTTGAGAGCTTCGCAAGTCTCCAGCACACGTTAAGTTTTTATTAATGAATCCTTTATTTGTCTTCATAAAATACTTAGAAGGAAGTTCCCCCTGCAGGTTTTCAGCAGAAATGCTAGAGCAGGGTGGGCCCAGCAGGTCCGCCCACTGCTGGGGAAGCTGCTTCCCACTGGGTCAGCCTTGTATCAGCTGCCACCCTGCCCGGACCAGGTGTCAGTGACGCGGCCGCAGCAAGTCCAGCGGACACAGTGCCTGCGCCGCAGAAAGTTCACATCCACCGGCACACGGCAAGTCAGGCAGTCACTCACAGCCCTGGGGTCGGCGGTGTGAGCTGGTCCCTCGGGAAGGCGCCAGGGGTGGCGGGACACTGAAGTGGCAGATCAGAAGGCCCAAATCGTCCCCGTAAATGTGCTCTCGGTGCCAAACTGGCAGGAAAATTGGTGGTTTCACTTTACAGATTCTTACTGGAAAGCTAGAGTTTAAAAATACACTCCAAAAATGTTTTTATTTTTATTTTTGACAAATCCTACCTTTGCTCCAAAGGCAAGGAGAAAAGAATAGAGGTCCATGGGGAGTTCAGGTAAGCCTGCAAGCACTTGCCCCTTCCCCACTGCTCATTTTACAATTAAAGTGTTACTACATTTATTACTGCAAGAAAGGTATCATTATTAAGACCTTAATTTCATAATATTGTCTAATCTGATAAGAATATGAATGCTGTGAAATGCAGGCCTTTTGAAGGCCTTCTCTAATGCTAATACTTCTCTAATACTCTGTTCTCTGCATGCACAGTCTCTGTGATGGTCTGCAAGTCCTTTCCCATGAGATGTAACACAGTGAGATTACAGGCTCAGAATTCAACATCAGACTCTCCCTTTCTTTGATAGGATAGGATATGACCTAAGTGTCTGATCCCAACGCAGCCTTTGGGGTGTTTAAAAATGCATGGTGACTATATATAATAATACTGTCTTGTGTGCTTGAAATTTGCTAAGAGAGTAGATCTGAAGTGTTGTCACCACACACACATACACACACACACACACACACACACACACACGGTAACTCTGTGAGGTGATGGATGTATTAACTTAATTATGGCAATCATTTCATAACGTGTGTTATTAAATCGTCACATTGTACATCCTAAATAGATATACTTTTTATTTGTTAATTATGCGTGAGTAAAGTTGGGGAAAATATATGGAAGTAATGTTGGCTCTAAAGTTGTATATCTCCAACAAATGTTTAATCCTTGGAAACTAGAATTTCAAATTGCAATGTAGTCAGAGATGGTCTTACCCCAGCAAACGTGAGAAGAAACTGTCACTGTGCATTTTCTCCTCCTAGCCAGTGTGTGCATTTCCTCAGAATATAATCCGTGTGTTCTCACCATGCCACTGAAACTCATCTGGGAAAGGTTCGGAGACTGCTCTGTAGTTGAGATCTGGTCCGTGCCTTTCCTCTTACCTGCTCCAAGCTTTTGCAGCTTTGGACAACGTGGTGTCTGCTTTTGCCTCATGGCCTGGGGGACTGCCCTGGCCCAGCTCTCTCCCGTCTCCTTCATCTCTCCTTGTTGGTGGTATATTTTAACAAAATCTCAGGTAATTCATAGGCCCTCCAGGGCTTGAGAAGCGGTGTCCTGAGCTCCTGGAGTCTGATTATTGCTGAGGTCAGTGTTCTAATCGGGTGGCTAGATATGACTGGGGACGCTTTTTCTTTCGTGTGAGCCTGGATAGGCCGCAGGCCATCCACCTGGCCGGAGCAGGCTTGCGTTCTGGGTTTTTCCCTCGCGTTGTTGTGTCTCTCCGTCCTCCCGCCGTGTGTGACAGCGCGCTGCAGCGGCTGCACCTCCCAGGTTAGGGGCCCGCAGGGGTGTTGGGCAACTTGATTAATGGCAAAAGGAAGTGCTTGCTTTCTTGGACAAATAACCGCTTCCACTCTTTCATCTGAAAGTTGTTCACATTGATAGAGAAAAGAATGCATGACCTCCATGAGGACATTGATGTGGCTACGACCCATCTGGAAAGGCATCTACTCATTGCCCTGAAAATCAGTAGTGGTGTCAGGAATCCCCACCTGTGTTTAGTGTCGGTCTTTCTTCCCAGACTGTCAGCTCCGTGAGGGCGAAGACCATTCACCCCTCCAGTAACAAGCACAGGGCCTGGCACGCATTTGGGGCCAGTGAGCGTTTGATGAATGACGCAAGGGCTCGTTCGTTCTCCTGGGAACTCCGCTGGCAATCTTCAAACACTCATTCGGAACAGAGGCTGCTTGTCAGGAAGCCAATTGTTATTATTTTATTTTCCACTGGTTATGGAGCCTTCAGACTTAAAAGGCATTATTAATATTGCTTGTCAGAAGAAATGTTGATGGAAACGAGTCAAATGGCATTATGGTTAGAAACTTGCCAGGTGTCATTTTTGGGAGATTAGATAACTGTGTTGTCTGGTAGAGTGAATTGCCTGTTTGTTGCAAGTTAGGACTTTGCTGGACTGGTTTACGGGGCTGAGGGGAAAGAGATAAGTGAATCTTCTAGTGAGAAGGTCATCTGTTTTGAAAGTGGGGACGATTCCATGAACCGGATCCAAGTGTTACAACATAGGGAAATGTCTCAGACCGTTCAGGGTAAGGAAGCCCCCAGCTGAACGTCAAAGCAGAAATTCTTCACGCTGTCCTCTTTGGAAAGCCCATGCAATCCAGACCTCTGAGTGCACAGCCGTGAGTAGATTTGGGGATGAAGGTCTGATACCAGAGAAGAGGTGAGCTTCTTCCATCAGGCACCCGAGGACGGGGCTGTCCTGCTGTCCTTGACACTGGCGTTCAGAAGCTGTTTCAGCAGAGGAGGTAAAAAGCAGACGGGACTTCTCCTCCCCGCACCGGAGCAGGGCAGGTAGGGCGTGTCCTCTCCATGGCACCGTGCCATCCCTGCCTGTCAGGTAGTGGCTTGGCCATTAGAGGAATGTCTTGGACATCTTGGCATTTTCCATGACAAGAAGAACAGAAGATCCTGCCCTTCTAGAGATTGCACTGGTCCCCGTAGCCAGCCGGCTGGGCCATGCTTTCTGCTGCTCTGTCTCTCGCTCCATTCCCCAACCCGGCCACCACCCCTATTACTTTCTTTCTCTATCTGAATTCCATTCAGAGAATCACCATTAAAAACAGACTAGCAATACACCACTCTGCAGCATAATGGGTGGTTTTTATCTTTTGTTTTAGATTACCAAGCTTTCCTGGATAACGTCATTTAATTGATCTTCATATTAGAAGGCCTTCCCCTTCACCAGACTAAAAAGGTATTTCAGTGATGCAATCGAGTGTGCGCTGTAATTAATTCAGCCGTCTAACAAGTGTATTTGTCGGGGTCTGTTCTGTGCAGGGGGCTCCTTGCTGTCCGATCCCATCGAGTCACGCTGTATCGTGCGCTTAAAACCGGTTTGGAGGGTAGGTCTCACGTTAAGTGTCTTAACACGATACGATTTTTAAAAATTAAATAGATAACACTGTTAGATTTTTTTTAAAGTCAATTCAGACCCTTAGAGTCCATCCCCAAAAGATTTAGAGGGTGGATCTGAGCCCACTTTCTGAAAGAAGTGATATCAATTTACTTAGGTCCTCTGTGAAACAAGCAGTATGGGAATCTCCTCCCTAAGAGCCCTCGGAGACCTCACCGTGACCCAGGAGGCACCGCCTCTGAGACCCCAACACCCACACCTCTCACTGGCCTCCTGTGCTCCCAGCCCTCAGCCTCCCTTGTGGCACCCGTCCTCCCTGCCCTCTGGCAGCACGCACGGTGATCTGGTGATCGCGGCCCCTGCCTGCCTGCCTGCCTGCCTGCCAGCCACAAGCCCTCCCCCCACTGCCAGCCCTGTGTGTGCTCCTTCCTCCTAATCAGTGCCCGGCTCACTTCTGCAGCCGCTGTTCCGGGCTGGCATCAGGATGCCGGCTCGCTCAGCGGATGGACCTGTGTCTCCCTGCTTCTTCCCACCTCCTCCGAGTCTTCTCATGTTCTGTTCCTCTGTTCTGTCTCCCCCTTGTTCCTCTGCACAACGAAAAGCTACTCTTCACAATACACTCAAGCAGCAGCTCCTTTAGGAAGCTTTTTTTTTAAAGGTGCCCTCTATCCTCGCTTACCTGAGAATTAGCAGCCTGAGCAGTTGCCTTAACTTCTTCCCAGCATGTCGCGTCCTGTCTCTGCCACGGGCGGAGTTCCTTCAGGGCAGGGGCCAGTGCACAAGTGCCTTGTGTTCAGTATATGGTGACAGATGAATTGACTGGTTAATTAATTAATAGTTTACAGTAGCACACCTTCGATGCAAAGATCACATTAACATAATCCACATGCTGGGTTGTTTTAGAGTGATGGCCTCTGATCAGGAAAGAAGTCACAAGACTAGGTCAAGAATTCCTTTTTAATCTACGGGCTTCCTATAGAAGATATTGAAAATGATCCACCTGGTTCCTCCAATTTTACCAGGCTGTGTCTTAAATTTCTTGTATGGAAAAAATGTGATGTGCGGCTACAGACCCTTCTTGGTGTGACCTAGTAAGTCTCAGGTGAATTTGTGGAATGATGGTGATGCCGTGGTGAAAGCCAAGGGGTAAAAGAGGTATTTTTTGCACATAAATATCTATGCAAGCAATTAAGAAATTAACATTCAAAATGCACTTACAGTAATCAGCATAACCATTCCTTTGATAAACAAACATGAAGAAAACTTAACTAAAAATACTGCATACTTCTGCTCAAGATTATATGCCCAGAAAGGATATATTTTTCTTAAGGTTTTTGATCTTTACTTTCTGTTTAGAATAGAGTCTGTGGGAAAATGCATTTCTTCATACTTGAAGTGTACCTCCATGTAAAGTGTTTTCAGAGGTTACTTATGTAACAGACGACTGCTGGCACCGTCTTGAAGAGCTTCATCCCATCTTTATCATGTGCTTCATTTCATGAGGCTTTGTAAGAGGAGGAGCTTTAGAGCTGCAGTGTCTCACTAGTATAAGTGTCAGTGTCAGTTTAAATCTAAGATGCAGTTTCTGAGAAGGAAAGCCTATGGGATAAGACAGAGAGGGATCAAAATATGGGGGGAAATGTAATGAAAGACTAGAGCAACTGAACTTTCCCAGCTCAAACACAGAATTAAAGCTCTGTGTGTGTGTGTGTGTGTGTGTGTGTGTGTGTGTGTGTGTGTTTCTAAAGCCTAATTAGAGAGGGTGCATAAAGGAATAGGGACATGAACAGGAAAGCTGTAGCTTCAGTTACAGGAAAACTCTGATCTAGATCAGTCATGGTTTTAAAATGTCCAGACTTGTCGATATTTTCCCCCTGTGCTATTGGCACAAAATGGCCCTGTGACATTCCATACTACTTCAATCAAATCTAAAAGCTTTGTTTCAGCATGTTTTATTGAAATCAGTATGTTTCAAATCTCTACCAGGTGTTTGTATAGGCACACGTAGGCCTTAGATTGACTCAGTTATTCACGATGGAGGTTGAACCCCACATAAAGTGTGGACCCGGGCTCTGGAGACTTGTTTGACATTGTTGGTGTTTACAGAATCTCAAAATTGCGAATTTAAGCTCTACAATTACGATGTTGTTCAGGATACCCTTTGGTTGCGGCCTCCAGTTAGAAAGCTATAGGGGGTCCTGTGTGAATACCATGGATCTGAGGACTTTTTTGAAGTCTGCATTGTCATGATATGCAGGTTTGGACTCGGCGTAACTAACTCAAAGGATGGACCCTTGTGGGCAGTGCACTTGGCTGACGGTCGGGAGCCATCACCACCTGCTTGTCCCTAGGATGCACCGCTGTCATTTGCAGCCCGAGCAGGGACACTAGGCCCCAGGCGAGGCGGGCAGCCCCTCTCGCCCGGTCTGGACCGAACTCAAGGTCTTTCCCTATTATCTAGGCCTTTCGTTTTTCCTTGCTGCCATGACGAGCTCAAACAGTCCAGATATTTACTTGGAAAGGCCTCTTCTGTGCTTCTGTAACAAGCTCTCCCCAGTTCTGTGGAGTCAAACTCCTTAACACCTGTCGGGGTTGCCCGTGACCCTGCCACCATGCTAGTGCCGGGCTCGGAAAGCTCAGTGCAGGGGCGTCTCCTAGAGACCTGGTTAAGATGCACGTTCTGATTCTGTGAGTCTGCGATGGGCCCAGGACTCTTCATTTCTAACAGGCTCTCCCAGGCGAGGCCAACGCTGTCAGTCTGCAGACCCCACTCTGTGCCTTGAGGCTCTAGACTGTTCTGCAACTGCCTAACTGGTCTCCCCACACTGCTCTGGAGGTCTTCTGGGCCCTTCTCCACAGGACAGTAGGGCCTTTTGTTTAAGTTAGAAGAGGGGGATTATTTAATTTTACAAAGGTGCGACATGGCATAGAGAAACATAATTCTTGTGCCCCGTAGAGACCGCATGCTTGTGTAGCACAGGAACTCTACTTAATGCTCTGTGGTGACCTAAATGGGCAGGAAATCCAAAAAAGAGGGGATCTATGTATACATGTTGCTGATTCACTTCGTTGTACAGCAGAAACTAACACAACATTGTAAAGCAGCTATACTCCAATTAAAAAAATAAAAAAAGATATGGTAGTCTTTTAAAAAAAATAATGGCTTTCCTCTTTACAAGAAAAAATCGCAGCGTTTGAAAATTACAAGCTATTGATATCCCACTTAGAGGTGAAGAGTCCGCTGTCACCAGGGCACCGCCAGAAGCCAGGCTCATTGCCCCCAGCACTGGGTTCCAGCCTAGGGCTTTGGCTCTTCCGACAGCTGACACATTCTAAGGATGACAGTTCCTGCCAGACTTCTGCCTTACAGCTTGTGCTTCTGAAAAAGTAACGCAATTAAACTTCTTATTTTGGGAAAAGTGGAAACTCACATGTTGTAAGAACTGGCACCGAGAAGCCCCGTGCAACCTTTTATGTAGTTTCCCCAGTGGGGCATCTTGCAACACCAGGATGTTGGCACAGAGCATCCCCTCCCACAGGACCTCGTACGGACACGCCCTCTTCGGGGCACCATCTAGGTCCTGCTCCAAAAAGCAGCAGCTTTTTCTTTTCTTAACATCTTTATTGGAGTATAATTGCTTTACATTGTTGTGCTAGTTGCTGCTGTATAACAAAGTGAATCAGCTCTACATTTACATACATCCCCGTATCCCCTCCCTCTTGCGTCTCCCTCCCTCCCACCCTCCCTATCCCACCCCTCTAGGTGGTCACACAGCACCGAGCTGATCTCCCACAGCAGGTATTTTTTAAACACAAATCTGAGCACGTTCCTCCTTGTTTGAAACCTGTCGGTGGCTTTTCGTGCCTTTAAAATGGAACGGAAAGTCCTCAGCAGCAAGCCCTTCGGCGGCCCCCCTGCCTCCCCTTTCGCTGCTCTCTGGGCTGCATCTCTGCTAGACTCACGTCCTGCCAGGGAGCCTTCCCCAGTCGCAGCTCCTGCTGCAAGAAAGCCCCCCCGAGCCCTTCCCCGCACTTGGCCAAGCTCCTCTTGTCCTTAAGAGCTCAGCTGTGTGGCCGTAGCTCAGGGAATCCTGCCAGGGCCGCTCTGACTGCGTCAGGGTCGACCCTCTACACCCTCCCCCAGCCACGCTCCCAGCCACGCTGCAGCACCGAACTGATCCATGATTTGGTGGCTGTCTGTCTCCCCACTGGAGTGCAAGCTTCACGAGGCAGGAACAGTGCCAGACCTATCTCAGCCGTGTGCCCGGACCTCACGCGTGCCTGACACACACGGACGCTGCAGTGACAGTGGTGATGACAGCGGTAACGGCGATGGCCTCCGTGAGCAGACACGGTCTTGCAGATGCTAACGATTTCGTCCTCACACCGACCCCAAGAGGGTGGCACTTTTACCCCCATTTTACAGAGGAGGGAAAGCGAGGCTGAGCCAGGAGTGATTTGCCTGGGGTGACCCCACCGGTCCCCTCAGAGCTGGCTCAAAGGCAGGCATCGGAGCTGGAATCCTCGCACTCAGACAGGAGCATTCACCACAGGCAACCTCTGCGCTGGTCCCTGCACACGGTGGTCAGGTGTCCAGTGGGCATCTGCTGTACAAACGCTGGAGGGAAGCGGTCCCCGCGCTGCCTTCGCAAAGCGGGGTGTGGTGGTCACAAGGGGCTTTCATCCTAGTGGGCTAGATTCTCAGTAGTTTCCTTATTAGGTTGATTTTCTTTAATAGCTTAAGTATTAGGTAGAGATGAATTAGAAAGTTGAGATTATTTGCAAGTGTGAAGTATAAAGCGTTTTGTAAATGTAATTCTATTTGTAAGTGGATGAGGGTATAATGAATGTAACATTCATTATATGTAAAGTATTGTGGGATTTGGGGTATAGAATTGACTTAGGAATTGTCCTATGAAACAGCCACAAACATCCAGTAACACCCAAACACCCCCTTTTAACCTAAAATCAACACTAAATAAGAAGTGACTAGACTTGGGGGGGGGGGGAATGCATGTGTATTTCTAGTGGTAAAAACCATTCCCCAGTGAAAATTAAATTATTATCTAGTTAATAAGAGTTCCCCTGTCCCTTAGCACATTAATACTTGCTCCCAATTGCTATTTAATATTTTTGGTTTTGTATGTCTTTTGCAAATTGAGCTAGCATTTGATGAATGGCTAGGTTCTGCTACCCCAACTTTTGGACTGTTTCCCACATAAAAATTACAGTTCCAGATAATCATGCCACAAAGATCTGGGTCTCATTAGGAGGGCGGGACGCTGGGAGGTGGCCCAGTCTGGCCTCCCCCAAACCAAAGAGCTATGGCTTTCTCTCATCGTCCTACAAACGATTCAAATTTTTTAGTAATTCTAAAACCTGATGTGCTTTTTCCATGAAAGGAAGTGTTACGGCATTTTCCAAAGGGGGAGGATCTATATCCTTGCTCCTTTACCCTCTCATTCCCACCCCCTCACCAACACCCACACAACATCTGTAGTTCTTAAACTAAAAGCACAAATTATTGTAAAAGTTAATTGAGCTTACAAAGAAATGTTTGTGTAGGAAACTTTCTCGGCTTCAAGGAGAAAAGTCTGGTTTGCATGGCCATTCCACAGGGTAGAAATTGGTCCACTGGAGGCATTCCTACAGCCCCACTGGGTAACCCCTTCTGCTGCCACCAGCCCCTTTCTGCAGATTTGACAATGTGCCAGAATAAACAGCTTAATGATGAGTCCTCAAAACATAAAGCACACACTTAACAGTTTTTCACTTCTCTGGTTACTGGCCTCAATAACCAGATAGTCAGCTTAAAAAGCAAAAAATAAACAAACCCAAAAAGTACTTTAGGTTACACATTACCAACTTACTGAAATATGTCCATTGCACCTAGGCCCCCCGGCCATTTTAAAAGACCTTGGACACCATCCTCACACAGCACTGGCCTTGCAGGGACCTGCAGGGCCCCAGGTTGCCAGGAATGACTTTATCTCTGTCAGCATGTTCTGTCGGATTGAATGGGACAGCCCAAGAATCTGGGGCTGGCACAAGAACAAATAAAAAGTTTTCCCATCTCCTGGAGTGAATTGTTGAGCCTGAATTTGGTACTTAAGACATATAGGGCGGGTCAGCAGCTTTCACTTGCGGTGGTTTTCCAGACCCAGGTAATTGGCTCCAGCCCCATCACTCCACTGCTCTCCCTTAACCACCAGGAGTCTCTTAGACTCAGAGTCACAAGCACATAGGTGGAGGCCATCTTGGTGAAGCCTTGTAACTTCACTTACGGTACCTGCATTTTGAAAGACACTAACAATGATCAAAAGCCGCATATGTGGCTCCTGGAGATTAGTCTCCGATTATCCCCAAGGGGAAAAAATTCAAATAGTTTCCCACTAACAGATAAGGAAACCCCACTCCAGGATCCTTTGGCCTAGAATTATTTTCATGGTGGAGCAGTTTCACCTTGGTCATTGAGCTTAAATGAAGGCTATTTTAGAAAGCCGAGCAAGGAAGAGAATTACAAAATGTCTTCTGTGAGCAAGAGAAAAGCAGAAGAGAGAAGTCGAAGGTAGGAATTTTTTCAAGAGAAGACATGAAGTATGTTTTGTGAATCCCCTGTGTGAGTTATTTTTATGTATTCCCTTGGGTAATAATTAATAACGCAGCAAGGATGGCAATGATAAGTTTTCTTGTCTGTTATTCTAACAGACCATGTTTTTGGAAGACGTCTCTCTGGTTAAATCCCAAATACATTCAGTCAGAAAGTGGGCTTTCAACAACAGAATTCTGTACCTGCAGTCAGTAGCAAATCCAATTCCATTAGGCCAGGAGGATGTAATAGAAAGTAAAACCTAAGAGAGACCCGAGCAAGGAAAAATACTTCCTCATCCAAGCCTGAGAGGAATTTACGGTCAGCCCTACTATTAATAGATGCAGTGGAGATTCCATTTTCATTGCTCAACTGCCATTTTAGTGATTAAACTTAAAGAGGTGAATCAAGTCTGCTGAAAACTCATATATGATGTTAGTACAGATATTTTGGTAATTTAGCAGTATTTATTCATCCCTTATTGCTTGCTGAATTTCTCAGTGTAATAAGCTAAAGGGAAGCCAAAGGAAACGGCATGTTTGCTGTCGTTCTCAGGTGATATATTATTCTTTAAAGAGACAGGATGTGCTGTGAAACAACAGAACGCTTTCACCACCCAAGTATGAGCAAGTGCACATCCATGAGAGGCAGCCGGGGCTGAGGAACCAGGAGGAGGAGGCTGATGGGGCAGCCTCTCTGGAGGGTGTAGCTGTGAAGGGAGACCACACACGTGGAACTCCCAAGAGCGCTTCGGAGGTGGAGTCGGGGTGGGGAAAGCACTGCGGTGAGAACAGCAGTGAGAGACTGCTGTTGTCTTCAGTATCTGCAGGGCCGGTTGCATCTGTGTTAAGTCAGAGGAAATTATCATGGGTCTAGCTTCACATCAGTGTAAGGAATAATTCTGGCATAGAGCTGTAAGTCAGGAGTGGGCTGCTACGCAAACTCTTAGCAAGATTAAAACTCTTAGTCACGCGGAAGGCCCATCAGGACTTGATAACCATTTGTCGTGAATATGGGAAGCCAGGATTCCTGGATTTGGAGTTGGATGTCCAGTTCTTTTTTTTTTTTTTTTTTTTTAACATCTTTATCGGAGTATAGTTGCTTTACAATGGTGTGTTAGTTTCTGCTGTATAACAAAGTGAATCAGGGCTTCCCTGGTGGCGCAGTGGTTAAGAATCCGCCTGCCAATGCAGGGGACACGGGTTCGAGCCCTGGTCCGGGAAGATCCCACATGTCGCGGAGCAACTAAGCCCGTGCGCCACAACTACTGAGCCTGCGCTCTAGAGCCCGCGAGGCACAACTCCTGAAGCCCGCGCGCCTAGAGCCCGTGCTCCGCAACAAGAGAAGCCACCACAATGAGAAGCCCACGCACCGCAACGAAGAGTAGCCCCAGCTCGCCACAACTAGAGAAAGCCCGTGCACAGCAACAAAAACCCAATTCAGCCAAAAATAAATAAATTTATTAAAAAAAAAAACCAACAAAGTGAATCAGCTCTACATATACATCTATCCCCATATCCCCTCCCTCTTGCTGATGTCCAGTTCTAAGAGTAGATGACGTAGCTTCGCACAGAACCGTAACCTCACTGCCCCAAACACTTAAATGACAGCTTCCAGCCCCGCACTTCCTTATAAGTTCTTAGTACCGTATATCTTCAATTCCTCTATTTAGCTGAGGATAAAATAGGAAGAGCTTAACCCTAAGAAAACCCTTCTGGAGTTTGGCCTTGGAGCAAAATGACTCACTTTAACCAGGTTTATCTTCTAGAAAGTACAGAATAGAGGGAATTCTAATCACGTGCTTCCCCACCTTCTGTCAGGCCTTCCTCTAAAGCAGAGATCGGCAAAGTACAGCCCAGGGGCCAAATCCAGCTGCTGCCTGTTTTGCGAATAAAGTTTTATTGGCGCACGGTGGGGCCTGGCTGGCATTGCTTGTTGTCTGTGGCTGTCTTTGGGCCACAGCAGGGCTGAGGGTTGGGACAGAGGCCCTGTCATCTGCAAACCCAGAAATATTTACTCTGGCTGTTTTCAGAAAAAGTTTGCCAGCCCCTGCTGTAGACCAGCATACAGGATGCTTCAGACTGTATTTTCTGGACTCAGACCTGCAGGGTGAGAGGCAGCTCTGGCTGGCATCACTCGTTCATGCATTTTTCCAGGCACGTGACCCATCTAATAGCAGATGGTTCCGTAGGAAAACTATTACCTTGAATTGCTAGCTCCTCGTGGAGAGCTTATATGTTCTAGAAACAGTAGTATCTGAGCAAAATCAAGATTCTTCTGTGGCAGAAAGTTGGCTCAGGCTTCTTCTTAGTTAACTTAGAAGTTTTTAGTGATTTCTGAGTCAGTATTTCCTAGTCACTGAGCCCAGGAATTGGGGTGGGCTTTGGGTCAAACTGCAAACCAAGGAAAGAGAGGCTGCAGGCCTCCACCGCTGGGACCATTTTTAAATGAAACTTAAAAGGAATATTTAAATTAAGTAGGAGTAAGTGAAAAAATTGTTCATTTTAAAACAAGCGTTAATTAAAAACATGCGCATACACACAGCACACAAATCCAACTGCACTTACAAAACCACCACAAAGGGTCAGGCGAGGCTTTCTTCTAAATGAAAAATAACAACGGGAGAGAATGTTCTGAGCAGAAAGCTGGAGCTCTCCTCAGGGAATTCTTCTAAAAGGCACACAGTAGGTGTGGCCTCCTCAGCCTTCAGTGCCGGGCACAGACCCCCTGGTCAGATACAGGCCCAGATGCCCCCGCTTTCAAGCCCTGGGCTCGTCCCCGTGGCCGGTCAGCTGTGGTCAGGAAGGTCACTGCTCCTTCCCTCAGTACAGGAGCCACGGCTGCTCACCAGGCCACAGACAGCCACGTGAGCAGAGGGCAGAGGGGTCAGCCTCTGGGAGTGCTTGGAAGGAAGGAAACAATTCATTCGACTGGACCCGGTCCAGATTTAACTCAGATTCAAGTCGTAGTAAATATTTACTGAGCCTACCATGTGTCACTGAATCCTCCCAAGAGCCCCTATTTTATAGGTGAAGAAAAGGAGCCTCAATGTGACGGAGAAGTGACCTCCGCAGCGGTGGGGCCAGAGTTCTTATCCAGCCCCTGTGGCTCCAAGGCCATTGGTCATTGACAAGTCATTGTAAAAGCCGCATGCTATTGTTCTGTAGTCAGAATGGCGGCGGTGGCGGTGGGGGGTGGGGGGGAGGCGGTGGTGTTTAACTTGCCCCTTTTCTGACTTTTCAAAT
Organism: Balaenoptera musculus; assembly: GCF_009873245.2. Taxonomy (NCBI): domain Eukaryota; kingdom Metazoa; phylum Chordata; class Mammalia; order Artiodactyla; family Balaenopteridae; genus Balaenoptera; species Balaenoptera musculus. The sequence goes on along the minus strand of NC_045793.1, from coordinate 101,249,376 downwards.
CCTTCATGACCTGAGTATGAAGCACTGGCTCAAATAGTTGTGCTGAGGACCTGACATGTTTCAGTAACTTTAAAAAAAAAAAAAAGCAAGCGGCAGACTCTGCTGGTGGGTGAAATCAAGCCCATCACCTTTTTAGGGAGATTACTTTTCTCCTTTCACGGCTTCTGATTTGTTCCCAGCAGCAAAAAGGATACAATGACTCCCCCGCAGAGAGCGATTCCAGCCTGAAGCAGCACAGTGCAAGCTCAGACTCGAGAAGCGGCCTAGAATTCTCAGCCGTGCTAGCTTTGTCCCCTCCGCACTCCCCCCCAACAATCCACGCTTTCCCAAGCAGCACCCCCCGTAGACCAGCCTCCTTCTGCACCTCTGCTTCCTTCCCCTGCTCCTCGTTCCTGTGGGTTCCCCCGCAGGAGTGTCAGAGGTCCTCTGTGACCTCCTGCGTGTCGTCTCCTCTGGGCTTTCCTGCGGTTCTGCAAAGGCCGCCTTTGGCAGTCTTCACACGGCAAAGGCCGGGCGGATCCCAAACACCACGGGCCAGCTGAGGAACTAGACCTAGCCTTACGGTGGCCCGTGCTGCCCAGGGAGCAAAGGGAGGGGTGCTGGGAGCCTCTTGGTTTTCAGAAGAAAACACTGGTGTCATGGCCTCTCCCGGTGTCTTAGTGATTACTCCCTTGTTTGGATTTTTGTTGTTGTCATTTGCTTTGGGTTTTTGTGTTTTGTTTTTCGTTTTGGTGGGGGGTAGTGGCTACTTGTGTGTTTGGGTTTTTTTCTGACGCTCACGAGTAAACCAACTTAAATGTGTGTATGTTCAGAGAGGTGACCTTGAAACACCATTGTGCACTAGAGACTGATTTCTTTAAAACATGAGTGATAATAGATGAACACATTTAAAAGGACATTCAAACCATCTTGGGGTGGAGGGTAGGCATGCACAACCACATAGCACCCAAACACAGTGCTTCTGCAGGGAAGTAAATACTTGCCAGAAAGGTCCTTAGCCCCCGTTGTGGATTGGAAATCTTTTATTTCCTTGCAAATTACAAATCTTTTCCAGAATTTCCTTCAATAAGAAGAATGCATGGAGAAGTGATTCTTAGAGATAACTATCAAGAACCCAGGAAGGATCACTTGTATCCCCAGGTGGCCCAGAGGAGGGGAATGCAGGGGGGGAAGGAGAGATGGAAGGAACCTTATTTTCTTCGTGTAGCAAATGGTGTGACTGGGTACAGTGAGGTCACCAAGCCCGACAGCCGGCACTTGTAGGCAGCCTGTTCTTTATGGGAACGTGGGGTAGCGTGGCCTCATTTGCTTGACAGTGAGGAGTGCGGGGAGCGTTCCCGGGTAGCTCGCGGTCGGCGACTTCTCCTCTTGCCGGCCTGGGTTCCTTTAGCGTCTCTGCACCGCTTGGCTGTGGGATGTCCTGTGACTATTTCATATGTAAAGTCACCTCCCCAAAGGACGAATTCATTTCTTCGGGGCAGTGAGCACTTTGGATTCATTCCTGGCAACGGCTGTAGAACCATTTTATTAAATATGAAATATGTTTTCGTTGAAGAAGTGAATGATCAGAAGAACAGACAGCCCTCGTGGCCCTGGTGCAGACCACAGAGCAAGAGGGAACAAACCCTCACGCGGTGGCCGGCGACCCCCAAGGCGATGATGGCTCCCCAGGCCAGGGCGCTCCTAGGCCGGGCTGGGATGAGTTCCAGAGGGGCAGCTCCCACTGTGGGGCGTGTTGCCCAGCCTTTGTCACTAGAGGGAGTCGTGCAGGCCTGAGCAGAATGGAAAGCAGAAGGGATGTGAGTCGGGCGGGGACGTGTCAGCCTTGCCCCGCTGTACCTCCGCGCCACCTTGCTGGGAATGACACCGATTGTGAGCTCGCCACAACCTTCCTGCTGCCTTCAGCTCACCAGGTCTCTGCCGAAGAGGGTCAGGCCGAGTCAGAGGTGAAAGGTGGGGAGGGACAGCGGGCAGTCCTAAGTCAGACTCTGAACCATCAAGCCACGCTTTGACCCTGGTTTCAAGCAGTGGTCTTTGACACCAACCCCGTCTGGGATTTCACATTTCCCACTTCCTTAACCAGCCCTCCTCTGGGCTTTCCTCTGTGCTAACCATCCGTGTCCCCTTTACCACCCCGGCCCGCCCCCTGTCCTGCCCTGTTCTTTCAAGTCTCGTAGCTTTCAGATGGGCAGACCGTCCCATTCCAGTGGGTGCTTCGGCGGTGAGAGAGGGTAACCAGCCCTTCCTCGTCCAGGTGACAGGCAGGTCTCCGCGGTCGCCTTCTTGAGGAAGAGCTTTGCAGACTGTCATTGCAACTGTGCAGTGTCAAGTACTAATCTTATCGTGGACTCTGTGCTGCCCCACACCGGTCGGGCTGAAGTCATCACCTGAGAACGCAACAGGGCTCTGAAGAAATAGGTCAGAAGCACCAAAATCGCAGTGCAGGCAAAGCATCCAAGCAGTGGTTTGGCCAGCGGACCTTTGGAAGGGAAGTGGCATTACTCACTTCAGAAGTATGCCTGTGTGCAGAGAGAGAGCCCTGAGCATGAGTAAGCAATAGTCCCCAGCTAGGAGATTAGAAAAACAGAACCCGGGTCGAGAGGAGGCGCTTACTCACAATATATCTAGAAAGGAACAACCAGACTCACTAAATTCACTCTTGGTATATTTTCACACAGAGAGATCTTAAACCAAATCCAGCATCCTGTCCTTTCCTCAGTGCACCCTGCTCAGCATTCAGCATTCCATCAAGGAGCACTCCAGTCCCATAGAGGTCTAGTTCTGTGTTACCTGATATAGATTCTGATGTATAACCTGATATGTATCATTCATCTATCCATGAATTTTCATTCAGTACGTGTCCGTGTATTTAAAATACAGATGACCAGAGACAGAACGTGTTGCCAAGTACTCGAAAGAGATTTATTGGACTGAATGAATAAAAAAGATCAGTATGGCTTTCTGACATCTCCTCCGGTCCAAATCCATTCCTGATGGTCCAAACTAGGTAAAATTCATTTCTGATCTACCAGCCATTCAACTACCTATACAAATGGAGCTGATGGCCAGCCCTGTGGTTCAAGATTTTTCATTTCCGTTGTCAGGACCATTCTCTGGACTGGACAGCATCCTATAAAAATGAAAAGTGATGTCTTTAATTTCAGAATTTTAAAGCATCCCAAATTTCAACACAACTCATCAAATTCTGTTGAGTGCATTTAAGAAAGAAATCCTTGGGGCTTCCCTGGTGGCGCAGTGGTTGAGAGTCTGCCTGCCAATGCAGGGGACACGGGTTCGAGCCCTGGTCTGGGAAGATCCCACATGCCGCGGAGCGGCTGGGCCCGTGAGCCACAATTACTGAGCCTGCGCTTCTGGAGCCTGTGCGCGTCTGGAGCCTGTGCTCCGCAACAGGAGATGCCGCGATGGTGAAGAGGCCCGCGCACCGCGATGAAGAGTGGTCCCCGCTTGCCGCAACTAGAGAAAGCCCTCGCACAGAAACGAAGACCCAAAAAAACCATAAAAAAAAAAAAAAAAAAAATTAAAAAAAAAAAAAAAAAAAAAGAAAGAAATCCTTTCTTAATCCTTGTATGGAAATATGTTAATATAAATGTTTCAGACATTACATGACATTTCTAAAAATCTTAAAAAAAAAAAAAAAAAGAAAGAAATCCTGGGCGGTTAAGCGGGGGGATAGTTTGCTGGTATCCTTGAAGACACATAGGCAGAAATAGACTGCAGTGTTTTGGCTACTGTGAATACTGCTATGGTGAAGCCGTAGTGTCAGACATGATTTGTATTTAGAGAGATTTGTGATTTATGAAGCACGTTCATGTCCACGATCTCACTACTTCCCACAACTACCCTGTCCAATGCATCAAGCTGGTCTGATTTTAACCAGTGAGAACACCGAGACCCAGAGAGTTGCGATAACTGGCTGGAGATCATCCCATAACAATACATCACAATCTTCACACTGATAGGGCAGATGTTTGATGCGGTCCCTGGAAACCTTCCGCAATCCCTCCCAGAACTGGCCTTCCCAGGATTCATAAACTTCAGTTAACTCCCAAGAAAGTGGATACAATATGCACAGGTGTCCTAACGCAGTATATTTTTTAAAAGTCATAAACTGGGCTTGAGCTTATTTTAACGGCTAGGAGGAGAATCATGGGGAAGGAAATCAACCAGTTTTGGTATTCTGTGCCCCTACTCAAAAATAAAATAGGTGTAATTTTAAAGTCTTCTGCTTGTTAACTTAGAGTTACCTGAGTTTGCAAACGTGTTGGACGTGCCGAGGCTTGGCATGTTTAGTCCAGTAGGCATATTATAATGCACATGGCAGATTATCAAGTATTTAAGAGGACTTTTTGAGTACTACATGTGCATATTACAAGTTGCAGTGTAGATTGAAATTCAGTTTGACAACAATCTTTGGATGCCTACAAACTGAGAACTATTTATTAGTTATGAAATCAAATATGATAAAATAAGGAACTACTGATAAAATATAAAGTTTTGGAAAATAAAGAAAAATCTTTTTCAAAATTATAATGAGACTTTTCCCCTTCCACAAAACCTTTGATTAAACAACAGTGAAAATTTAAACACTATTTTGTATTTACTCTTATTATTTTCCCAATTATTTCATTATAACTGAACTGTAGATCTAGTTTCCTACAAACTGTTGTGTGGATTAAATAAGTTTCACAGGCTAGTCTGGTGCCGTAATCACAATTTATAACATTTTTCTATAGAATAAACTTACTGTCTGCTCCCTGAAATGGAAAAATGTATTGATAGATCAGGAAGAAAATGGAACTTGGGAACTCTTCAGTTCTGTCCTCATCTGAGGAGAAACCATGTGTGTGCAATGCATGGCGTTTCCCAGGGGCTGCCATATGCAGCTGTTCTGAACAACACTGACATGCATAAGCTGCAGTTTACTCGCCCTTCTAACACTTTCTATATACAGTACTTCATTCAGTTATTTCTAATTTTTAAACCACTTTCATAAAGCCATTTAACATGCAAAACTTTGAAAATCATTTCTCCATTTTTGTGAAGTGTATTTTATTAAAAATGTCCTTCTTTTGGCCTTGTTCAACACAGATTTTTGTAAATTATCTCCTCGATAATGTTTTATTATAAAGAAATATATGGTCACTGTAGAAAATTTGAAAAATGGAGAAACTATAAGGAGGAAATAAGAAAAACACCCAGAATCCCACTATTCATAAAAGACTATTGTTAACAGCATTTGGTGTATTTTCTTCCTGTCATATTTCTGTGCATTTTTGGATAGTTGAAATGTATATACATACACATTTTGAAATTGCCACCATAATACAGTTTCAGTAAGGCAAAAGAAATGATAAATCCTGATACGACGAAACCTCTGGCAAACTCTGAGTATCTTTTCCTTATTTATTTTTAAATCCATTATGTAAATATCTTATTTGAGATTTCCTTAAACCTTTTCAGGATGAAAGTGGGCAGAATCTTCCTCTGGCTTTTAAAGCTTAATCAAAGATGTTACCTAGCCTAGAAAGATTTTACGATAACCCTCCGGAAAGTTGTGAGCACTGGCGCTCTTCTGAGACATCCTGCGTCCTCCTCCTCCTCCACCACCAGACACACGGAAACAGGAAAGGCAGAGGGACTCAGGTCAAGTCATCCAAGACTTTGGTCACATGGCCACCATTGACCCATTGCTTCCACGTCTAAAATGTAAACGCAACATGTGTATTCACATCCCAGCGGTCAGTCCAGCGAGATATATCTGTACATATTCCACCTCTCCCCATTCTGTGTGTGTATTTGCATAAACAAATAATAATTTTAAGTAGTGATAAATGCTAAGAAGAAAAGAAATCAGGAGAATGTGATAGAATGCAATGGTGGGGACTTAAGCTGTTCTGGTTCCAGAGGGGCTTTTCTGAAGGGATATCATGTCCAGTGAGTTGGAATCTCAGTGATAAAAAGGGAGACAAAGATGCAAAGAGCTGGGGAGAAAGGGAAGAGCCTTCCAAGCAGATGGAACAGCCCTGAAGGGAGCAGGAACCTGGCGCCGGGGAGAAACGGCGGCGGGGGTGTGTGTCCGGGGAGAACGTATGTGGCTGGGCCAGTGGACGGGGGAAGGAGTCTGAGAGGAGGTGGGGAGGCCGAGGGCAGGGGCCCGTCCCGTGTTCTGATGATACTGGGAAACCTGGATCGTTCAAACCAAGAGCAGTGCAATGTGATTTCTGCTTCAAAATGAGGTGCTCTGTGGAAAACGGGGTAACAATCAAAACAGACAACTTCGGAGAAGGGGATAGATTGGCAAGAACCCAATGACTTTGGTTGCCGTTGAAGTGTAGAGAAAACAAATTAAAACAATTATGAGTTTACTTAGGCAATTCCACAAGTGTCTAAGTGGAGTTGGAGAAAGCTGGAGAAACCTGTTTTCATGTTGTGTCTTAATCAGCCATACAGATTTGCCCAGGCTTGTGGGCAAAGAGAAGGGCCCACTCCCACAATGACACAGGAAGGCCACAGGCTCTCCCACTCACATCAGGGGTATCTCAAGACTTAAAGGAGGCAGATTGTTTTATTTTCAGTTAAGATAATTTGGGGGGGGTTCTTGAGAAAAAGAACAGCCTGACTCTGGATCAACCCTCACTGTCCAAGTGTAATACGTAGATAACTTCCCATAAGACTCCCTGGAAGCCACGTGAAGCCCAGCCCCAGGATGAATCTCAGAAACGCCTGCTGTGCGGGGGACCTGACACCAAAGGACGGTGCTGGGTGATTCCAGGAGCACGAGGTCCCCAGACAGGCAGAACTATTCTAAGTGAAAACAAATCGCGCTGTGTGGTGTCTGGGGCAGGGATTGTCTGGGCGGGGCCGTGAGGGAGCTCCTAGGGTAACCGTGATGTTCCAGGGGTAACAAGTTACACGGATGCATGCATTTGTTGAAACTCATCAATGCTACACTTAAGACTGATTATCTCACAGTTTGTGACGTTACCTCAACAACAGCTGTCTACTCATCTTGAACTGTAATCAGTGGCATGTCAGGGTGAAGGGTACTGATATCTGTACCTTACTTTAAAATGCATCAAAAAAATGAGATGGATAGATACATGATAAAGTAAACGTAGTAAAATGCTACTTTAAGGATGTTCACAGTACAATTCTTTTAGCTCTTCTGTCCATTTATGAATCGTCGTAATAAACTGTGAAGGTGAAAAGCTAAGTGCTTTGCAGGCCCTGCTGCTCTTGGTTCAGTAGGATTTGTCTTCACATTTGCAGGAGGGAGAGCAAATCCCTAGTATGCTGTACGGAGCTTGACACAAACACTTTTAATTGTCTGGTTTTCGACTTCATAGCCCTAAGGTAATACTAAATTTCTCTTTGAATAAATTGCTTAAATATGCCTAAATGCATATTTTAATGAAATTCTTAAAGTACAATGTATTTCTTTTTCTTTCTTCTTATGATTGGATAAATATTCTTCAGACAAAGCATAAAGTAACTGTTTAATGCGCAGTATTTGAGTAAGCCAATCGGCAGATCCAAACATGCCCAGTTCAGACAGCACCTTAGGACGAGGACACGTCCACAGAGGTCCCCAATGCCTGTCCAGAGGCACCTTATGTCAAACACCTGTCACAGTTCCCAGTAGTTAGCTGTAACAAAAGAAAGTTGAAGCTTTTGTGTTCATTCAATCCTCAGAACAATTCTGGGAGGCCAGGATTGTTTTCACCAAGTCTGTACTTGAGGAAAGCGTGGCGTAGAGCTCGGGGAAGTCATTCAGTGTTGCATAAGGAAGAAGGGCTGACCAAGAAACTTTCTCCTGGCTGAGCTAAGGGCTCTCACTCTTGCAGTTTTGTCTTAAATCTGCCTCACTAGTTAGTGATTTTTACTTTTTAATATTACTGATTCAACAGCCTCACAGTTAAATTTTCTCACCACTTTATATTACATAACATGAGATATTTGGTATAAAGATGGAACCAAGATTATACTTTGTTCAGGCAAGAAACCTAGGCCAGGCCATTCCCATCCTCACTCTAGATTTGCTGTCTCCTTTTGGGCATATGACAGGGGAAGCCTCAGAAGAAACAGCCTTGTAAAATTTTCTTTTGATACTTTAGTAATTAACCCCAGAATAGAACTCAAGATGGACTTGCCTTAAGCTGAATCAAATAGTGTGTCAACTGCTTTTTCTCTAGGATAAACATGTTGGACAGTTGGACAATTTTTTGCCATTATTAAAAAATAAATCAACATCTTGCCTGACAGTTTAGGTCTATTTCCTCAAAATAGGTTTTCCAAAGTGGACTCATCATGACATGGAATTTAAGCATATTTATTTGTTTACACAGGTTGTCCAGTTGCTTCTCAAAATGTTTTACAAATTAACCTTCATATCAATAATGTGTAATGTTGCTATTGTCTTCCAGATACAGGATCTTTTATGAATGTAAAAGTAATTCATACTAATTGTAAACAGTGAAGGGTCATAGTAGGTATTCATCAAATAAATACTCATTCAGCACTTTTTGAAGGAGTGAATGACAACACAAGTACAGTCTTTTTGCAATTATTTTCTTCTATAACAGGCTAAACTGACATGGCATGTTTTCCTTTTCTACTGATGAAAGTCACTTTTGCGTGACTTAATAATAAAAATTCTTTGGTTCAGCCAAGAGAAATTTACAAGCTAGTACCCCTGATCCTTTAAAATGAAAGTAGCTGTGATTGTTTTCATCCTTCTGTGTACAGAAGAAACGCTTCAGAAATGTGCTCCAACACCCCGTTCTAGTCAGTACTGGTCACCCGGCTGGTGTGAAGGGCATGATCAATACTTGGGGCTCCCTAGACCAGAGCTGACCAGTTAGGCTGAAATTTAGAGACCATGGTCTGTCAGCTGGAAGGCAGCTTTTGTTCCAAGGTGTGCCGACGGAAAGGTCACCCTTTATCGTCAAAACCCTGTACCTCCATTGGTGGTGGCATCTTTAAGGACCTTAGAATTGGGAAATCAGTCTGGCCCCGTCCACATGCATTGCAGCCAACTGTGTACAGCGGTTCCAACTTGAGGTTGCCGTCAGAGCGGTCCACACTCCTGGGTGAAAACAGCCAGAGATGTTGGGTCCGTCCCGTGTTATGGTTGGAAGAGTGATGGAATCACTGTGCCCTGGAGCCAGTGCTGGGGGGGCTCTGTCTTGTGGGCCGTCGCAGTTCCCGTGTGAACGTTCTCTCTACCACCAGATTTGAATGAGACCACAGAAGGGGAGAAGAGGGAAATCCCCACACAGTTAAAGAGGAAGTAAGGGTTGCTTCATATTTACTGTTGGTGTAAATGCTTTGCACTGATTGTGTGGTATCTGAACGTGTGCTCGCTGCTGTGGCACTAAAATGCAAGAGCAGACGGTGATCCTCTTCAGAACACTTCTGTGGGGAGGGGACAAAGGACCTATCAAAGAGAAGTGCAGACTCGGCAAGAGTTCCTGAAGGAAGTCCCTGCATATTGACTCTGGCCTTGGTACTGTCCTCAACCACCTGGTTGCAGATTGCATCCGTGGAAGAGCCTGGCCTGGTCTGAATCTAACCTCCAAAGCCAGGGGCCATATTTCTTCACTTATGATAATTTGGGTTCAAAGTACAGTCCCTCAACAGCTCCCTGCTTCAAAAGCCCCGAACCTCTTTGTTTTCTTATGCTTGCCTGTACATGTTGTTCAAAGAGCTAGGTTTATAAACATGGCTTTATTATAATCCTCTCCTTTGCTTTTAAAGATAGACTACCAAATGTATTTTCATAGTCAAACTTTGTCCCCTAATTTTAAATGTTTTCTTATATTAAGTTTGATACCTGAAAACATCAGGGAGTTAACTGTGCCAAGGCCGCATCCCGGCAGGGGATGCGAAACCCTTGCACCTGCGCCTGGGTGGGTGGGCTCCTTGGAGTGTGGGCAAACACAGAGGCATGTTGGTTTCTCAGGAGCTGAGTGTGTTTTTTAAATATATGTTTTCATGTCATCATTTTCTAAATGTTATATAGTATTTGATTTTATTCTTTGGTGCATTCGTTTAGAATATTTTTCATCTCCAGCCAGTGGGTTTTAATTTACACTCTTGTCATTGATTTTAGGTTGTACAGTGTTATGGTCAGAAAATATGTTTGTAAATATTCTTTGAGCACGTAATAATGTGACATGCTATTTTTTGCAAAGTAAAAAGTTCATTATATAGTTGTTAACTCATCATTGTAATGCTGAGTTGCATATTATGATATGTATTTTTTGTTCACTAAAGCTCTTATAGACTGTTTTAAAGATTTTCATAGAATTCCCATCTATTTCCCCTTGAACTTTTAACAGTTTTACACAATTCCATGCATTATAGAGATGAACTAGTCCTTATAATGAACTGCACCTTATATAAACTTTTAAACATTTTTCGTCACAGTTGTCCTGAGTGGACTTTGATCAGAATTTCTGTCATAAGTCACTGAAGTGTGCAGTTAGTTGAAGATTGCAAATATCGTTTTATTTTAGTTTTGCTCTTCTACTTGGCATTTCATGTGATACCTTTTTTCCTCTTGTTTCCAGTTTGCCAAGGGACAAGTAACAAGCTCACCCAGTTGGGCACTTTTGAAGACCACTTTGTGAGCCTCCAGAGGATGTTCAATAACTGTGAGGTTGTCCTTGGGAATTTGGAAATTACCTACATGCAAAGTAGTTACAACCTTTCTTTCCTAAAGGTTAGTTCCATGAATTTGATTCTTACCCAAATATAGTAGAAGTAAATATAAGTAGATAAAGGCCTTGGCAGAATTTAACTGGCAGTGTATTTACTTTTGCTGTGGCAATTATAAGTCCTAGGGACCTACACATGCAAGTTTTATGAAAAGGCCACTTTACCAGCTAGTGTCAAGTTACAGCTATAAAAGAACAACAAAGAGAAACAGATTAGCCTGGCATTCCACTATCATCGTGGACACTAATCTTTTAACCGTCACTTCAGCCATGGTATCCTGACATACTGGCTCTTTAGAAAAAGAAAAAAGAAAAAAACTCCTGCTTTGTAGCATTTGACTATTTCCTTGGTATAAATACCCCCACCATGGTTGATTTCCAGCTACCAAGAGTTTAACAGCTCATTCACAAAATTCCCAGATGTGTCACAGTAACCTCTAATGAGCCAATGGGAATCAGCCCTGAAGGCTTCTGAGTTTGGTGTAAACTTAGGATTTGACTGGTTTTCTTCTGGGGTTTTTTGTCTTTTTTTTTTTTTTTTTTTTTTTTCACACACACACACTGTATTTTATTTTTACAAGAGATAAATAGACTGACACCAAGCATTGTACGTGGATGACCACAACAAAAGCAACAATGATTGCAATTACCAAACATGAAACACACTCATACTATGTCATAATATTGACATTCAGTCCAGTAATCCTCCACTGTAACAGCTCCTTTACTTTGCAGTGAAAATTGATTTGTATATTCTTTGCCTCTGAGTCCTTGTGGGATTTTTTTTTTTTTTTAATTCAGACAGAAAGTCACAAAAATTATACTCATCCTCATCAGTTCACTCAGTCCCATGTAATTAATTTTTTTTTTTCATCTTGATCTTTTGTTAGCACTTTTATGAGTTCATCAGTTTTTCATTAGAGTTCTGAAAATGCTTATTCATTCAGTTCAGCAGTACAGTCAGTTACCAGAAACCTGTACTTGTCAGAGACTTTTCCATGAATTTCTTGAAGATGAAACCCTTTTATAGGAACATATTTGCAAAATCATCAGAATACACCCAGAACTGTCTGTGAATGACAAAAGACTTTAAAATGACCACGGTTAAAGATTTGATGAAAGTTCATAATAATGCAGTTGACAAGAAAATTAGTTATTTCTGAGATATACATTTTAAAGTAATAACTAGGATTATTACTTATAACATTATACCAGAACATATAAGATTTTTAGAAATTTCATGTAATGTCTGAAACATTTATATTAACATATTTCCATACATATTTCCATACAAATACAAATATAAGATTTTTAGAAATTTCATGTAACGTCTGAAACATTTATATTAACATATTTCCATACATATTTCCATACAAATACAAATATAAGATTTTTAGAAATTTCATGTAATGTCTGAAACATTTATATTAACATATTTCCATACAAATAACCCAATGAAAGTTTAGTATTAGTTGTTTTGTTTGTTTTTTTATACTGCAGGTTCTTATTAGGCATCAGTTTTATACACATCAGTGTATACATGTCAATCCCAATCGCCCAATTCAGCACACCACCATCCCCACCTCACCTCTGTCTTTTTTTTAATAGGAAAACCTGCAAGATAGATAGAAAATAAATTAATAAAACATTTCCATTTTCATCTCAGTGTGTTGAACAGCAAGCAAAATGAAAGTCACAGCATTCCTAAGTAATACACATGGTCCTTTGTTATTATCAAGCTCAAGAGGCAAAAATGCAGGAATCATTGTAAATTCTGTCACCTCCCATGGGATCCAGTGGTAATCACCTATATGCTTCGCATCTGTCAACCACTCCTGTCCAGCTAGGTGTCCTGGGCTCTCTGGACCCATTTCAGATCTTGCATTCGTGAGTTCCTCAAAAGAGAAATAATACGTTTATGTTTTATCTCCTTAGACCATCCAGGAGGTTGCTGGCTATGTACTCATTGCCCTCAACACAGTGGAGAAGATTCCTTTGGAAAAGCTGCAGATCATCAGAGGAAATGTGCTCTATGAAAACACCCATGCCTTAGCGGTCTTATCCAACTACGGTGCAAATAAAACCGGACTGAGGGAGTTGCCCATGAGAAACTTACAGGGTGAGAGGCCAGGGAATGGGGAGGCTGTAAAGGCAGAGAGTGACCTCGGATGGTACTCAGCAGACTTGGTGCTTTTCTGAATTCCATTCAGAGAAGACTTTTATTCATCAGACACAGAGGTATTTGCGTGCCAGCCATGGGCAAGATACAGCAGGTGGAAGTTGCTAAGGAGATAGTAGATGGTGGGGTGGGAAGGGAAGATTTAAGCCAAGTACCAGTTCTCCCTGGTTCATGGAAAAGTATCCAGAGAGTTTGTAAAAAGTGGTAAAGGTTCTGGAAAAAAAGAGAGTATGACCAGGTGACCGGAGCTGGAATGCTTAGGCAGTCTGCCGGTCTCACTACCTGGACCTCAGGTATAAGGGACATAACGTGAAAAAAATCAACCCTTATCTGAGACGTTTTCCAGATTAATGCTGTTATCCGGAAAGCCATTTTTAAGTTAAGGATAGGGAATAAAGGTATTACAGGAGAAGTCTGAATTCTTGTGAGTAGGGCACTTGTGTGAGTTCTATGAGAGGAAACTACAGAAGATGAAGAAAAGACGTCACGTTGATTTTTAAAAATTGAAGGTAACAGTGATCGTGCCCTCACCACGCGGCAGGTGCAGTGCCAGCCGTGTTAAATTGGTAACTTCATCTAATGCCCACAACCTTCCTTGAAAGCAAGTGGTAGCTCTGCCACTTTACAGATAAAGAAATGGTGGCAAAGTAACCCTCCTGAAGTCCCACACGAGCGAAAAGATGGCCGGGGATGGCCACCCAGTCTGTGCCCCCAGAGCCCTCGCATCTTCCACGCAGCTCTGACGAGCGAGGGGGCCGACCCCAAATGGGGGATGAGAGCAGAGGATGCACGACAGGGTGAGGGTGCTGGGCGGGGAGGGGCCTGGTCCCAGGCCGCGGTGCTGGGATGCCTGAGCGTCCAAGCCCCATGGAGCCCGACGTCTGCTCTCCAGGTTGGCTCCTGGGCTCTGCCTTCAGGAGGCGGCCTTAGGGCTTCCCACCCCCTCACCTGCTGGGCGCAGCCCCGGCGCTGGGTCGTGTTGTCCGTGCTCGGTTGTGCTCGGCCCGCCTGGACGCCCATCCTGCCTCACGCTGTCGCTGTCTCGTGGCGACAGGCAGAGGCGGGTGGGAGCAGACGGTCGGGTTCCAGCCCCGGCTCCATCGCTCACCAGCCAGGCACCCGGGAGCGTGTTCTCTGTGTCTTCAAACATGGGGATGAACGATGGTGACAGACTTCCGAGGATGGCTGAGAAGACTCAGTGAATTGCTCCAGATAAAGCGCTGGGCAGCCGTTTCTTCGCTTGGTATTGGGGTAGTGTCAATCCCGATTATTTAATGTTATTAAATAATCCTCTAATGTGGGTTACTGGGCGAGAATTACACACTGTTATTGATAACTAACGTGCGCCTCTGCTGCCCGCGGCTTCTGTCGGGCCCTCGGCCTCCCCGCTGGCGCTCTCCCGGCCCCTGGTCTGTCGTCCCGAGGGTCCCGCTGCCCTGGCGTCTCTCTTCTGCGTCTCCAGCGCTGACCTCTCATCAGTTTATCCCTTGACTCTGGCTCCCTCCTGGTGAACGTTTTCACTTGGGTGTCCTGCTGCCGTCTCTGACTTCGCATCCAAAGCTCCCTTTCCGACCCCTGAGCCTGCCTCTGTGGCCCCCGCCGCCGCCCCGGCGCCCGCCCTCCCTCGGGTTCCTCCACGTGCTCCCGTCAGCCTTCAGGAAACGTCATCCTTTCCATCAGCCTCAGAGAGCTTCCCAGGGAGAACCCTTCCTCTGCCACGTCCTTTTCCCGCTGTGGGATGCTGGGCATTAGCTACGTATGTAGATTTGAGTTACAGTCAGAGGACCGTGCGAGGATTAGCTCAGGCCACGCGTATAACCCAGCTGGCCCCAGCCCCGTTGTGAGTCGTGGTCCTCTGTGGACGTGAGGTCATTAACTGTGTGACGTGTCTCCCACGCATGTCGCCTCTTAGAAAGGGACCAACAGAAATCACTCGTCTCCGCTGACCCCGCAGCTCTTGCTGCTGTGCTCTGTGTACACAAGTCATTCAGGAAATGTTTACACAAATGTCACGGAGGAAACACTTGTCCTCTGCTCAGGCTTGACTTTTCTTACCACCCCTGACTTTCCATGTCTTCCCAGCTCTTCCTTTGAACAGTTGAACAGTTTTACACCTTGGCATTCCCGGTGCCCGTCCCGTCTCTTCCTCACATGTACATATCCTCCTGCTGCACCTCACTCCCACCCCCTTTTCTCCAGTGAAATGCTCCCAAAGCCCCTCACACCATCCTCCCTTCCACCCGCCCTTCCTGTCGCGTCTGCCCTTTCACGTCGTCATCACACGGTCATTCCGGTCCAGCCCAGACCAGCCCCCCCGGGAACCACCGACTCACTGTACACGTGTCGTTTATGCTAAGTGACTAAGGCGTTATCTTCTTTCCTCCCCATATTTTGAAATTCTGATCATTCATGGTTCAAAGACCCAGTGCAGGGGAACCCTGACTCTTCCACAGAGGAATCCATCAGGTCATTTTCCACGGCCCCCCAGTGAAGTTCCAAGGGGAGTCTCGTTTGCAGGTGGCCGTCTTTTAGCAGGAGGCACAATGTGAAGAGACGCATGCCTACCTCAGGAGAATTGAGGAGGGACGGCACATTTGCTCATGGGGGTTCCTTCCTCACGCAGAGATCCTGCAAGGCGCCGTGCGATTCAGCAACAACCCCGTGCTCTGCAACATGGAGACTGTCCAGTGGAGGGACATCGTCCACACCGACTTTCTAAGCAATATGTCGATTGAATTTCAGAACCAGCTGAGCAAATGTAAGTGTTCCACAGGGACCCCTGCCCCCAACCTGCAGCTCCTAAGGTGGGCAGAGCTGTGGGGCTGGGGTGGGGATCAGAGAAGGCAGAGCTAACACTACGTTACATTAATCTAATACAAAAGTAAATATTGATAGTAAACAGATGATATGCTCACCGGAAGACAGAGGGGGGAAAAAAGTCTGTTTTTCATGGTGACGGCTCCCCTGCTGGCACATCACCCGCCCCCCCACCCCCACCCCCCCTACCCAGCACAGCTAAGCCCTCATGTGGCGTTAAGAAGAGCCCGTCATGTCAGCCCTGGCGAGGGGGCTTCTCACATCTTGTGTGAGGGGACTGACTAGACTTTTGTGAGCTTCTGACTTGCTGCCGAGGCTCAAAGTAGCGCCAGGCCCTCTGGAAAGCTTTGGGGCTGAACCCTGCCCTCCTGCTGATGGGCCTGGGCACTCCCACATGGAGCCCCCAGCAAAATTGGGGAGCATATGGGGACGCGTTTGTCCATCTTTAACTAGTGCCCGTTACCTAGTCCCTGCCATTCATCAGTAAAGCAGCCCATGCAAGGGAGAGGCTGGCCGGGGCCAGGCTGCAGGTCAGGGCTGCCCCATGAGCGCTGTTGGCAGTGGGAAACTGAGGACCCTGAGCTCCGCTTAGCCGGCTGCCTTCCTGATCTCCCTGACCTTCCGGTCTTGAAAATAAGAAGCCATCATCGTTTCCTGCTTCTCTGTTTCCCTACAACTATGCAGTGGATGCAGGGGTGTTTTTTTGTTTTTGTTTCTTGGGGGTTTTTTTGGTCTCAGAATTTGGAGCTGAGGGCTTCCCTGGTGGCGCAGTGGTTGAGAGTCCGCCTGCCAATGCAGGGGACACGGGTTCGAGCCCTGGTCTGGGAAGATCCCACGTGCCGCGGAGCAACTGGGCCCGTGAGCCACAACTACTGAGCCTGCGCGTCTGGAGCCTGTGCTCCGCAACAAGAGAGGCCACGACAGTGAGAGGCCCACGCACCGCGATGAAGAGTGGCCCCCGCTCTCCGCAACTAGAGAAAGCCCTAGCACAGAAACAAAGACCCAACATAGCAATCAATCAATCAATTAATAAATCTTAAAAAAAAAAAAAAAAAAGAATTTGGAGCTGATATGGATCTTAAAAATCAACTGGAGCTGCTTTGTTTTTTGGTTTTTTCTCTGATTTGATTGATTGATTATGATAAAATACCCTTAACATAAAATTTACCATCTTAATCATTGTTTTTTTTAAATAAGGACCTTTTTTCCTTTTGTGTATTTTTGTGGTGAACTTTTTTTCTTTAATTTTCTTTATTTTATTTATTTATCTTGGTTGTGCTGGTCTTAGTTGTGGCAGGCGGGCTCCTTTAGTTGCGGCACGTGTGCTCCTTAGTTGCGGCTCACAGGCTCCTTAGTTGTGGCATGCGAACTCTTAGTTGCGGCATGCATGTGGGATCTAGTTCTCTGACCAGGAGTAGAACCCACGTCCCCTGCATTGGAAGGCGGGTTCTTTACCTCTGTGCCACCAGGGAAGTCCCCATCTTAAGCATTTTTAAGTGTGCAGTTCAGCAGCATTAATTACATTCACATCGTTGTGCAGCCATCACCACCATTTATCTCTTTGCATCTTGCCAAACTGAAACTCTGTCCCCATTGAACACTAACTCCCCACTCCCAGCCCCTGCATCCACCATCCTACTTTCTGTCTCTATGAATTGGACGACTTTAGGTGCCCTGTAGGAGTGGAGTCACATAGTATTTGTCCTTTTGTGACTGGCTTCTTTCACCGAGCACAGTGGCTCTTCTTGAAGAGCCATCCAAGTTATAGCATGTGTCAGAACTTCCTTCCTAATATGGCTGAATACTATTCCATTTGTTTATTCATTCATCTGTCGATGAACACTTGAGTTGCTTGAGTTGCTTCCACCTTTTGACAGTTGTGAATAAAATGCTGCTGTGAACATGGCTATTGAGCCCTTTGGTTTTGTAAATGTATTATTCCAACAGACATTCAGCATGATACCTACTATGTTTGCAAGAAACCAAAAGCTTTCTTTTACAATGCAAAATTTTATATTATCCAGAGATCGAGGTTAGCCTTTCCTCAGCTCTCTGATGGACAGTGGGGGAGGTTAAATTGTGTATATTTATAACAAGAAAAACTGACATGGAAAGGCTGTGAGCCTAATATGGGTTTGCCATGGACCAGATCAGGCAACCCAAAGCGGCACATCTGCCCTCTCACACCACAGCTGTGGGAAACACCTGGCAAGAAAGTGTTGGGAAAGAAGAATGGTGGACAGGTTTATGCAATAACAAGATTCAAATATTACAAAGCTATGAACTCTAAACCAATATGGTATTGGTTTAAGAGTAGACATATACAAATAAGAATAAGATAATAAGAATAAGCCTAACTGAATCAAATGTCCATAAAGAAATGACATTGCAAGCAAATAAGAAAAGAATTCATTATTCAATAAATTGTTCTGGAATGATTTCACTACTAAGGGAAAAATATCAAAGTGACAGAACTATTAAGGGTTTTTTTTAAAGGATCTAGGGATATTAGGTTAGTCATATTGGAAATTAAGTGATGTAGAAAAATATTTTTGTTCAAGAATGTTCCTTACAGCCTTGTTTATAATAAATTTTGAAAGCAACTTATGTATCTAAAAAGAAGAGATTGGTTAAATAAATTGTGGTCCAGCCATGCCATTAAAAATTCATGTTAGGTAGAAAGATATTTACTTTTTTTTTAAATTTATTTATCTATTTTTGGCTGCTTTGGGTCTTCGTTGCTGCGCACAGGCCTTCTCTAGTTGTGGCGAGCAGGCGCTACTCTTCGTTGCGGTGCGTGGGCTTCTCATCGCGGTGGCTTCTCTTGTTGCGGAGCACGGGCTCTAGGCGCGCGGGCTTCGGTAGTTGTGGCGCACGGGCTTCAGTAGTTGTGGCTCTCAGTCTGTAGTGCACAGGCTCAGTAGTTGTGGCGCACGGGCTTAGTTGCTCTGTGGCATGTGGGATCTTCCCAGACCAGGGATCGAACCCATGTACCCTGCATTGGCAGGCGGATTCTTAACCACTGCGCCACCAGGCGAGTCCCAGAAGGATATTTAAAGGCATGGAAAAATTGTCATAACGTTTTATCAGTTATTTTTTAAGTTATAGTACAGTGTGTAGTGTGATATTAATTCTTATATGTAGATATACTTATATGCCTATGTTGATTACCTCTGGATGATTCTCATTTCTTCTTCTTGCTTTGTTCTATTATCCATATTTTAAATAATGTCTAATTCTTTTTTTGTCACAAAAGGTTAAGAATAGAATCATAAGCAGACTTTGAATTCCTTGATTGGCAGATGTTTTCCTGTGTTACAGAAAGATGCCATTAAACGTTTTTATTTTAAATATTTTCTTTTATAAACATACTATATGCTTATAATAGAAATTCGGAAAATATGGGGAAGTTTCGGGTAAAAACGAAAGATATCGTGATATCATTGTACAGACACAGCCACTTTGAACATATCTATGTGTTACTTTTGCTCTTTCCTCTTAGTTTCTTTCTGTCTTTCTGTCTCCACCTCCATCTGTCTCTCTTCACAATGTACAACCCACACCGTCCATCTGGGGCTCCTCCTGCCATCCTTCAGGATTCTGAGAAGTGCCAGCATTGCACTAATGCCTTTCACCCCTGGGAGCGATTGTAAACCTTGTCGGTCTTATTGAAGGGGTGCCCTGGTCCAACAGTTACTTGGCAAATCGTCAGCTCTTCTGTTTGAAACCGAAATTCTCCCAGAGACTGAATTCTTCCTGACTGTGGGAGACTTTGGGACACACGTTAAGTCCCTTGGTTACTGTGTCTTTGCAATGGAAGTGATCGGCATGGCGGATCTCTTTCTAACGAATTTGGTGGTCAGCTCTTCTCTCTGTCTGTATATAGAACACTCGGTCTTCAGATTTCTTAATGCCGATGAAGACAAAACACAACTGATGAGATTAAAACCCTTAGTAGCTGTCATTTATAGTCAATCATTTACAAAAACTGCACGAATGGATTGATCAATTACAGATAGTTTCAGACAGTAACTTGCAAATTAATAGCTGAAGTTTTAGATAATCAACCAGGTGACACAGAACATGCACGTCCTACCCTTTGTGTGGCATCCAGGCCTCTCTCTCTTTGGCGTGGAGTGTAGCAGTATTTATTTACAGGACCCCAACTCCTGGGATCACAGAGGATTGGACACGGCACGAATGTGGTTGGTGCATACCCATCCCCCCAGATGAGGCATCCTTAACATCATTGTGGGAGATGCTGGAAAATTCTCCGAGCCTAAGCAGATTTGAAATCTGGACCCACGAGTCCATTTAAATCCCAGTTTTCATGGCCTTTGACAAGTCAATAATCGCTCTCCTCCTCAGTTTCCACGACTGAAATGTAAATAAAAGCAGTACCTGGTTCTTTTTTTTTTCTCATGAGAGTCTTTTTTAAATCATCTTACAAACCAACCAGTTGAACAAACAGAGAATAAGAAATTTGAAAGCACTTCCTTGTTTCTAGGATGTGGCTTTGCCTAGGGGCTTGAGAAGGGGCCATCAGTTTCTTATTCCCTTTCCCTGAAATATGAATTTAACCATTACTTTTATATTTTAGGCCCAAAGTGTGATCCAGTCTGTCTTAATGGAAGCTGCTGGGGTGCGGGGAAGGAGAACTGCCAGAAAAGTGAGTCGGGGAGCAGAGTTTCACTGGCCATCTTCTCCCCTTACACTTGCATTTGTTTTCCCTTTGAAGACTCCGAAAGCATTGTTGATTTTAAGGCCAGATGTTAGCAGTTATGTGAATGACAGTCTTGCAAATCTCCCCGTGTGCAGTTAGTCCAGCGTGGGCTATTGTTGGCACTCCAGCCTGTCATAAGTCAGTGCAAGTGGGCCACCCGTGTACCAGCCATTCTCTCTGAACAATATGTTTGGCAGGTTTTCCTGGGAATGGGGGCTCGTCTGTGTTACCTGAGTCATGGCACCTCTCCCTCTCTTGAGTACCCACCTCCAGAGAAGCAAGAGTAGCTTCTTCTTCAAGGCGGTTTTTCTGCAGGAATCCTAGTTTGGGAGCATGAACGGCCAAGGAATCTGGGGACATGTCAGCTTGAAAACTTTAAGTCTAATTGTGATGCGACTGTTATGTCCTTTTAAACACTATTTTCTGGCAGGTGTCATGCTCTTTGTACATGCTTTCCGTTACCCACCCCAGACTCAATTCTCATCGGTATCTAATTTAGCAGTCTGAAAGTCCAGAGTTGATCTGAGTCAGTTCTCCTAAGTGATGAGAAACAAGTAGGAAAAAAAAAAAAAACAGTACAGTAAGAAAGATCAAGACTCAGTTGAATTGAGCAGAATGTGAATGTTTGGGAACTTAAGCCGCAGAATCACCAACTTGATCCATCTTTCATCCGCTGTTTGCAAGTGCTCTGCGAGGTCCCGGGGAAGGCATCCTTCCTCCCTCCCGGGCCCTTCAGCTCACGGGTGGCCTCTGCTTCTTTCCAGTGACCAAAGTCATCTGTGCCCAGCAGTGTTCCGGGCGCTGCCGCGGCAGATCCCCCAGCGACTGCTGCCACAGCCAGTGTGCCGCCGGCTGCACGGGGCCGCGGGAGAGCGACTGCCTGGTAATACCCACCCCAGCGGCTTCTCTGGCCCGAGATTCAGAGAGCCTTCCTGTGACCGAAACGTACTGACTGACGTCTGTAGCCGCAGGGGTGACAAAGCATCTTTTAGTGTCCTGCCTTCCTTCACCACTTACTACTTGGTGACCTTGGGCAACTTACGTGACCTCTCCGTGCCTCTGTTTCCTTGTCTGACAGTGGTGGAGAATAAAGTGCCTACCTGTTAAGTGGTCTAAACGGCACAGTGTGTGTGGCGTCCATACCCAGGCCCTGGGCATAGAATGAACCAAAACACGAAGTGTGTGTCATGGGCCCCTAACGTCTCTTGTGGCCAGCACCAGCCTCGTCTCATGCTTATCGTTCCACTGGATTCTCATTGCAAACCTAGGGCGTTGATGCCGCAGGGACCCCTAAAATGTGCACGGCGAAGGTAAGGGGCCACACAGATCCCGAGTGGCAGGACAGCCGGGGCTCCGCTTGTGCCTTTCGCCCCTAAAGCCTCTGCTCCTTCCACCTTGGCTCAGAGGCCTCCTGCACATCCCGCCACACCCACCCCCCGCCTCCTCGCCCCCCCCGTGGGGTCCCCGTGCCCTCGCTGTTGTCCCTGTTGCTGCGGAAAGCTCAAGCGAGACCTAGTGTCCCCGTGGGCCGTGGGTGCCACACATCTGATTATGGGCACCTTGTGAGTCCCGAGACACCAGGACGGACAGACGGGGTCCCGAAGTCAGAGCTGAGCGAGCTCCAGACTGGGAGACTCACCTTGGATGGGATCCAGAAGAGTCTGGTTTTCAGGGACAGGGGGGGCTAAAGTTCCAGAGGCTGGACAGGCCCCCAGGCTTTGGACTCGGCTGGTCTGGGCCGGTCCTGATGTGCGGCTGGAAGGAGACGGCCCGAGGCCGTTGGTCAGGACCCCTCTGTGCGTGGCCTGGTCCCCTCTGCACGACGCCCCCGAGTCCAGGTTCTCTGCGCTTGGCAATAAATTCTAAAATGTGTCCTCAAGTGTTGTTGAGGAGGGAAACCTGACGTAAGTTAAGCTGAAGAATAATTTCACCGTAGAGTTAACTACTCTCGGGTGTGTACTCCTGCCTCGTTTTGAAAGTTAACGGAGACGTGTTTTTCCCTCATCATAATCCGTAAACTCTGACAGCTGGGACAGTGGATTTAAGAAAAACCATGCTTTTAAGAGAAGGGTCTTTCTGACTGTACCGAGAGTACTTTAGTAGACGTGTGTGCTCTGACCAAACACCTGGACGCAGAGAACCGTGGCCGCGGCTCCCCGCACGGAGTCTAACAGCCGCCCCCCCTCCCCTGACAGGTCTGCCGCAGGTTCCGGGACGAAGCCACGTGCAAGGACACATGCCCGCCACTCATGCTGTACGACCCCACCACCTACGAGATGAAAGTCAACCCACTGGGGAAGTACAGCTTCGGCGCCACCTGTGTCAGGAAGTGCCCCCGTGAGTGCCCCTCGTGGAGACCCTTTCGTTGTCAGGCACCCCGTTACCTGTTCTATCTCCTGCTGGCATCCCCGCGTCCCCCACTCACGCGTCCTTGGGTCCCTGTGTTCACCTCAGCGTCAGGCAGGTGAGGGGACGGCTGCTACTCCGGCCTCAAGTCAGTTCTTGTGTCCTGAGCCCCAGCTGTGGTCGCCCAGAATATCCCATCGTCTGACTGGCACAAACCCATGACCACTGGGCCATTTTCCCGTTTAGCTCTTTGCAGGTATTTAAAAGGCCCAAGTGAGAGAGTAGTTAGAAGACCTGCCTTCTTTAGTGGTTAAAAGTCTGGTGAAGGTTGTACCCTTAGGAATACTGCAGAGGGGTTTTTGCTTGTCAGTCGGTTTTGTTTAATCATTTGGGCTTGGGTTTTGCTTATTTCTATTTGTGCTTTACAGATGGCTCTGGTATTTAGGGAATTGGCAACATGAATTATTTCATGGTACAGGAAGTGTAGAATTGTCTAATTAAATTGTTTTAGAAACCAATCTTGATTTCCAAGAGGGAAGGTTAAGGAAAAAAAAAAAATGTTTAAGAACAATTATGAGGGGGAAGTTTGCCCTACCAGATCTGTGAACATGAAATTTTATAAATTTGGAACAGAAAAAAGAACACACAACTAGAATAATAAACCACTGTAAGGTAAATGACGAGCTAAGAAAAATTCGCCACAGTCATGACACAGATAGACTCTCTGAGAGACAGCTTAACAGGCAGAGTTTAAAGTCCACAGGAAACCACTCAGAGCCTCAGAGAACAAAAGTAGACAGTTTTCAGAAGGAAAATGACAAATGCCCAGCAAATAGGTTTGAGGATCGACTTGGGAAAGTCACAAGGAACCCATAGAGTTCCTGAAAAGTATAGACTAATATTTGTGTTAATAGGTTATTAACACAAACACGTGTTCGCACCGGTGAGGGCAGCCGGGACAGTGACCGGCGTCGGGGCTGGTGCCGAGCGTGGGCACCGCCCCCCGCGGTGGCCGGAGGGGACGAGGGCAGCCCCGGCGGAAGCGTGGTCTTTGTGTAGCTTCCCATTTTCTAATAAATAGTCAAGCTTCAACCACAAGTCCTGAAGGGAGACCCTACGGGAACACAGGCTGCAGGGAGGGAGGGAGGGAGCATTGTGACCAGCGGGCGGGCGGCGCCCCGGGCAGCCCGGCTCCTCGCCGCCCCGCGCCTGGCGGGGAGGCCCTGAGAGCCCGTGAACCCCGCACCCCTCTCTGTTCGCAGCCTTTCATTCTTTGTCCTTAAAGTAAACAAAACCAGAGGATCAGCCCGTCATGGAGGGCCGTGAGGCCCAGGAACACCTGGCGCCGCTCTCGTCACCTTCCTTTCACTGTCCCCCAGGTAACTACGTGGTGACGGACCACGGCTCGTGCGTCCGCGCCTGCAGCTCGGACAGCCAGGAGGTGGAGGAGGACGGCGTCCGCAAGTGTAAAAAGTGCGACGGGCCTTGTGGCAAAGGTGAGAAGCCGCCCAGTGCGGGGGGAGGGGCTCTCTCTCCTCCCTGCCCCCAGGCCTTCGGCATCGCGCTCAGACGAGACGTGAGGGGGTCTCCAGGCTCGGAGATGCGTCCCTTCCTTTACGCTCTGCCCTGTTCCTGGGTGTCCTCAATGCCAATTTATCCCTGCTTATCCTGTACTTTATCTTTTATCTTGAAATCTTTCAAACAACACCCAGAAACGTTGCAAGAATAGTGTAATGAACACCCATGTGCCCTGCACTTAACTTTACCAATTTTCAGTAATCGCCACATTGTGTGTGTGTGTGTGTGTGTGTGTGTGTGTGTGTGTTTTCTGAGCCCTGTGACAATTACAGGTGCTATAACACTTCACCCTACATTCGCCAGCACGCTTTCCTACCCACGGGACATTCCCCTAAGTAACAAAAGACGGCTTCACTCTCATCCGGAGTTTAACATCGATTCAATGCAATTCTAGTTTTCAGTTTAATTTCAACTCCCCCACTGTCCCAATATGTCCTTTTTAGCTGCTTTTCGATCCAGAGTCCAGCTGAGGGCTGTGGCTTCCATGCTCTTCGTTAATTCAGGACCATTTCTCAGCCCCCTTTTCCCCGATGTTGTGCAGAGTTGAGGCCGGGTGTTTTGCAGGACGTCCCTCGTCTGGCCTGGGCACGGTTTTCCTCCGGGCGGGACTCAGGTGGGCAGGAGCATTTCCACTCATTGCGTCCCACCAGGTGGCACAGCCATTTCATCCCGTTACCACGATGACAAATTTGATGATTTGCTTGAAGTAGCGTCAGTCAGATTTCTTGGTGGTTATAAAGTAGTGATTTCCTATTTCTATCATTTCTTCTACATTTATTAGTTGACATTCTTTTCTAAAATAGCCTTTTTAGTACCCATGTGAGGTCATTGAATCCTTTTTTTATTCAGTTTATGGTAATCCCTCCTGTCATTATTCACTTTGATATCCAGACTGTCTCCCATGTGGCCCATGGGAGCCTTCCCAGTTGGCACCTGGGTCCTTTGGGCACGTGGCAGGCCTAGACCACGTCTTCCACTTCCATAGAAGACGCATCTACACTCTTTGTACCTTGCCACTTAAACTTAGCATACCCTGGAGATCACTCCAGATAACTTCACATGAATCTTCCTCATCCTACTTTGCAGCTGCTGGGCACTCCCCGAACCCTATCCATAATCCCCTATATCCTATCCCCTCTACCATAATTTATCCAGCCAGTCTCCCTGTATATGGTCATTGAGATTATTTCCACTGTTTTGCTGTTACAAAAAAAATGCCTCAATGAGTAACTGCTTATCTTGAACTCAGATGCCACCTTCCCTAAGAAGCATCTGTGATTTCAGCTGAAACTGATTACCACCTCTGTGCTCTTACATTGCAAGTGTGTTCTTTCACGGGGCAAACTCAGCCTCCGTGCTCCACGTCATCGAGTCCCTCCAGCCCCTCTAGGGGGTCTGTGCCATTACGATCCCCGCTTTACAGACCCACGAGCTCCCAGCGGGTCTCTCTGGCCACCTGGCCTTGTAGCTCCTGTGTGGCAGGGGTGTCGGGGCCCTGAGAGATGAGTATCCTTTGGCTCCAGGAGACCTCCCGGCAGAGGGGACATGGAAGGAAGAAAATAACCTGGGGCAGTGCCTGGCACAGAGGAAGTAGAAGAGTTAAGCCCCTGAAGAGAGAGAGGGTTACTATCAGCATCCTCAAATGGATCAATAAAATCAGAGATTATTTTTGTCTTTGTTCTGTTAGTTTTGTGTTCAACAAACATTCGATTCTCCTGTAATCATTATGCTCTATTTTCTACCCACCCCCAGTTCATATCCTGGAGTAGTGGCCAACTCAGATCCCTTCGGGTATAGGGCGACGCCAGGAAAACAAAGTTTGGAAAATGCATGTGTTGATGGTCCACAACTTCTCCAAATCTGATCGGTCTAGGGGTGAATGTGTAATTTACCTCCAAATTTAGGAATTCAGGTAACCCCACCATCACCATCACACCTGAACAGAGGGAGAATGGATATTCTTTCAAACATGTGGAATTCTCTTCCGAACCCGTAATTAAACGGCAAGTCCCCGTTGGCAGGCATCTGCCTCGGGGCTTGTTTGGCCAAAGCCGCCTCACTCTGTTGTCAGCCAGAGCCTTGGAATACTAAACCAGCCTCGCCCTCACATTCCCAAACCCACAGGAGGCAGATGCAGCGCAGGGCGAGCCTGGAGGTCCAGGGGGGCTGATGGGACAGGCCCCACTGCCAGGTGGCAACCCAAGCAGCAGGGACTCCGGACAGAGTAGAGCAGAGGGAGACGGACGGAGTGACGGGAGGGACCTTGTCCCCAGGGAGACCTGGGTGAGGCCAGGGGAGGACCTCATCCTGAACAATGAGATTTTCCATGATTATTCTTCAAAGTGAGATACAGTCTGAAAGAGAGGTACCAAAGATTGCACTGTGAATTCTAGAAGTAGAGCCACAACAGATAAATGGGCTTTCGAGGGAGCTGGCATTTGAGATGGAAATTCGGGAGTGAATGTAAATTAATAAATGGGCTCAGAGTGTGGAAAAAAGGCATCTGAGACTGACATCACAATAGGACACAGATCAAAGCACATGGCTTAAGTAAACACTGTGGAAGAAAAGCAATTTATCTGATAAGAGTTATTCCAGTATTTCTTATGATATAACATCAGACGGCCATTAAAAACCATGTTTGTGAATGGTTTTAATGACAGGACAAATGTTCACAGCATAACAAGTGGGGAAAAAAAAAAAAAACAGCTACATATCTAGTGTGACATAACCATGGGGGATAGCTAGACGGAAATTTTCTAAAATATCAAAGGTACATAGCAGAATTGCTTGTCATTTTGTTCCTCTTTATTCTGTGTTTTCAAGGTTTTCTCAGATGAATGCATCTTGCTCTTTTCATTAAAAAAAAAAATCTATGCATATTGTTTCTTTCAGTTAGAAGACCAAGCCGCAGGCCCAGTTAGGCGAGGGGAGGCATTGAGGGATAGTAGGGGCACGCGGGTGAGCACACACAGCGTAGGGCACACTGCCATGGAGAGGAAGCTGGAGTCCTCAGGAGCAACTGTACTCTGGCCCAAGTGGGGAAAATGAGGAGGAGAAAGCAGGTTCCTCGAGGACAGCCGTGGCGTCTCCTGTAACCACTGCAGCCCGAACCCTGCCATGGTCCCTGGGCCCTAGCAGGCCTAGCAGTGTTTGTTGAGTGAATGAATGACAGCGTGGCGGCAATAGTTCCCACGGCTGCAGTTTCCTGCCTGCTCCCCTCTGCCTGTGGAACACTAGCTATTCTTGATTCAACAAATGCGAGTGGAATAAACACCTCCCTTATCTTTACAGTTTGTAACGGAATAGGAATTGGTGAGTTTAAAGATACACTTTCCATAAATGCTACAAATATTAAACACTTCAGAAATTGCACCTCGATCAGTGGAGACCTTCATATCCTGCCAGTAGCATTTAGGGGGTAAGTAAAGATTAAGTTACTGATATAATAGAAGAAAAGGAAATCAGCTTTGTTCAGTGGCAGGTTGTTACTGATCGTCCTGTTACTTGTTTCAGTGATTCCTTCACACGTACTCCACCTCTGGACCCAAAGGAACTGGACATTCTAAAAACTGTAAAGGAAATAACAGGTGTGTGCCGCTAACATATCATATGAACATTAACAGGAAATCAGTGTTTTACAAAGAGAACTTTTAGCAGTACTTTCTTCTCCTTTGGCATAAAAACATTTATTCTGAAATTCTACCATTAATGAGTAAGTAGTTCTTTGATATTTTTCAAAAATGCAGTTTCCCCTGCACTCGAGAGGTGAGCTCTTTAAGCAAAGAGTTAGGTCATTCATGATGTGGCGTGAACATGTCTGATCTCTCACTGCCCAGCCCAGGCCAGCCGTCCGAGGACCAGCCCAGGACGTGGTGGGTAGAGGAAGGGGGGCAGCGGCGAGCGGACAGCCGGCTCCCGGGCCTGGAGACGCACTTCACATCCTGCTCCGCCACCGGCAGACGTGGGCCTGGGACCCGTCAGAGCTCCACTTCCTCCATCCCTAAAAAAGAAATAATCAGACTAAATAGCAAGGTTGTTTGGAGAATTGGAACTAAATAAGGATAACATGTCAGGCTCCTTGTGGCACTACAGCTCGGCACTGGCCGCTGTCATTGAGCGCGGCGGCCTGCTTGGGGTCTCGCCCTTGGAGCACAGCCTGCGGGGTGAGAGTCGGGCGGTGGCCCATGGGCAGCGTGCCTGGTGCACACCGACGCGTGCGTGCGTGTGCTCGGGAAGACGACTGGAAGAACGTTCACCTCCCCTGCTCATGGACACTCTCCTGAAAATCCTACAATACTGTCTCATACAAAATAGAAATTTCTAAGTGGTGTGTGTCTGAACCTTCCTTCTGCCTTATAGGGTTTTTGCTGATTCAGGCCTGGCCTGCAAACAGGACTGGCCTCCATGCTTTTGAGAACCTGGAAATCATACGTGGCAGGACGAAGCAACAGTAAGTTGACCCCAGCCAAGGCCTGGTAGACCCTTATTTTGTGTTCTTGAAATAAGACTTAGAGAAGTGCTACAGAGACAGTACAGAGAGTTCCCACACATCCTTCACCCGGCTGCCCCGATGGTGACACCCTACATCAGCGTGGCACAAGAATCAAGTAAAGAAATCAGCAGTAACTGAACTGCAGACTTTCTGGGATCTCGCCAGTTTTTCCATGAACGCCTTGTGTGTTCTGTCAGCCCACACTGCATGCGGCTGTCACGTCTCCTTGGTCCCTGCATTCGGTGAC
Source organism: Balaenoptera musculus (assembly GCF_009873245.2). NCBI lineage: Eukaryota > Metazoa > Chordata > Mammalia > Artiodactyla > Balaenopteridae > Balaenoptera > Balaenoptera musculus. Next base: position 101,220,252 of record NC_045793.1, on the reverse strand, counting down.
AGTTCCTCTGTCTTCCTTGTCTTTCATGGCCTTGACCCTTTCAAAAAGTATTGGTCAGGCATCTTGTAGGATAGCCAGTGTTTTCTCCTGATTCAGCTGAGGTTTTGCATTTTTGGCAAGAACAGCGCTGAGGTCACACATCCTTTTCAGCAAGTCATTTCAGGGGACCTGAGAGGCTTTTTAACATTGAGTGTTTCTTTCAGGATTTCCACTTTTCCAGCTCCAACAGTGAAATACACACACACACACACACACACACACACACACACACAAGCACCTTTAACGTAATAAGGGTAATGATGAGTTTTGTGGTGAGGGGAAGTTTGGGACTCTCTTGTTCAAACCTGCCTTGGAAACCGTCTGGTTCTGAGAACTCTTTCCCATAATTGACCCCTAAGAGGGCTACATAATATTGTGCAATATTAAAGAAATTCAGACGACAGTACATGTAAAGTAAGCATCACTCTCCAAAAACCGTCTTGGCTTTGCATCTCTGATGCAGCTCATATCACTTCCCAGAAAGGCCCCTGTGCTCTGAGTTCTCAGGAGTACTTCTTTTGCCCAAAGTTCATACAGAGATGAGAGATTTAGGTCAGTTTTCTTGGGTGACTAGCATGTACCTCTCAGCTTAGTTTTAGGGATTTAAACAAGATAAAGATGACTTTTTTCCTTTTCACATTTGCTGAGAAGCCCAATGATGCACCGTCCCTCCTGGGGCAGTGTGACCCCTGGTTCTCAGCAAAGCCAAACCTGCCCTGCAGGGAAGACCTCAGCTTTGTCCCTGCTGGCTTGCCTCCCCTGGACACAGTTTGGGGGGATTCCTAACAGCAGGGACGCAGGTCTAATACACAGGAGCCAGGCTGTGGGAGGACAGAGGGAGGAAAGGGTGGGGAGAGAAGAAGAAACAAGGAGAAGAAGGAGTCTCCAAATTATGCTTTGACTTCTGTCATCTCACGCCTTCATTATCTCTCTCTCTACTGTACTGTCTCAACTGGCCCATTCCACGTCCTGGTGTCCAGTGAGCTTCCTAAAAATGCAAATCTCCTTCCTGTGGTTTCCCATCATTTGCAGACAAAAACCTCCACGTGGTGTCTAAGGTGGTCCATGCTCTGGCCTCTTCCTCCCTCCCCAGGCCCCCCTCCCAGCTCACCCCCACCTCCAGCAGTAGTTCATGGTTCTCAGTGCCTGTCACGTGCTCCTCCAGGTGGTTCAGGACTTCCTTCCCTTTAGTCGGAATAACTTCCATCTGGTCACTTGATGAACACGTACTGATCACCCCGTAGGATCCTAGCACAGGGTTGGGTAGCGAAGAAAATATCATAGTTCCTGCTCCCAAGGTCCTGACAATCAGGCATCACCACTTCCGGGAGACCCCCTCCCCAGACTTGTTTAGACCCCTACTCTTTGCCTCCGTGGTACCCCTGCTGGGTTAAAATTATCTGCTCATATGATTGTGTCATCACTAGACAAAAGGTTTTTTGAGAATAGGAAACACACACTTAACCTAGAATTAGAATAGAATTAGTCACATATTACCTCAAATGTTTGTTCGATAAATGGATGGGTGGATGGATAGATGGACGGATGGGTAGACGGATGGATGGAAAGATGAACCTATGATTTTTTTAAGTGTATTTGGATATTTGAGAAGTTAGAACATGTTCTCAACTCCCAGGCAAAATTAAAATGCAGCAAATCAAATAATTACATTAATAATTACATTAATAAATATTCAGCCCCTAGTCTGCCACTGGGATTAGAGATACTAAATGAACAAGGTACTAGCTTTTCCCTGAACTAGCTTTAAAAAGCACTTGCAATTTTCCAAAGTTGCAATACATACCTTCCACAACATGACTTACAACCCGTGGAAGGCAGTTTGTGGTAAATCTAAAGTGGTACAGAAAAGCAAAGTTTTTAGTGATACTGTGTTTTCATAATTTTTCACGACATTGTTTTTCTTCTCTCCAACTTAGTGGTCAGTTTTCTCTTGCGGTTGTTGGCCTGGATATAATGTCCTTGGGATTACGCTCCCTCAAGGAGATAAGTGATGGAGATGTGATCATTTCAGGAAACCGAAAGTTGTGCTACGCAGATACAATAAACTGGAAAAAACTCTTTGGGACCTCAAATCAGAAAACCAAAATTATAAACAACAGGAGTGAAAAAGAGTGCAGTGAGTCATCACTTTGGTCGATTGTGGAGATGGTTCCAGCGGGTCATTTATTTTGATTTAGACTATTGAAGAACCATTCCCAAACATTAAAATTACTTTTTACTTTTGTAAAGAAGCAAATTAAAAGAAATCTGTATATTCTTAATTGTGAAGTTCATCAGAATTGTTTCTAGATCATTCTCATTTCATAGGATGAGCTTGCCTTGAAGTCTAGGCTATCAATTACTGGTAATTTACAGAACTAAATGTAGTATTAATTACATTGCATTTTTTTAATTTAATTTTATTTATTTCTTATACAGCAGGTTCTTATTAGTTATCTATTTTATACATATTAGTGTATACATGTCAATTCATCCCACCATCCCGCCCCGCCCCTCTTCCCCCAATTATATTGCATTTTAGCTGTGTGTTGCTCCCTTCTCATTTCATCCCCAATGACTATAGCTAGACACACACGTGCACGTGCACACACACACACACACACACCGGAATGGGATGAGTATTTCACACGGGTATTTCCAGTTCTGAGTTTAGAGCCATAGGCAGCTTTTGAAGCGGGGCCTGCACCGTAGCCTGTGCTGAGACCCAGGCCACCGGCAGAAGCAGACCTGAGTTCACATCGTGGCTCGAGCCCTTCCTAGCTTTGAGACCTTCGTCAGTTTACGTAAATCTTTGGGCTTTGGCTTCCTCATCCATGAAATGGAGGTAATAATGATTCCCACACCATAGTGCAGTTGAGAGAATTGGTGAAATTCTGTGTGCCTTGCACACGGCAAGGAACCACACGCTTCCCGTGCTGTTCCGGCAGCTCTGAGTGTTTCATCCAGGTACACTCAGCCCCCAGCAGGGCAAAGGGGACTTGCAGTGAGCCTCCGGAAGCCCTTTTTTGCATCACTGCTTCTTCCAGGGGGCCCAGCATGTGTTTGAGCACCTCACCCACCCTTGGCCACTGTTCCTTGGCTGACCCGTGTGGCTCACCCTGTCTTCGCAGAGGCCATGGGCCACGTCTGTAACCCGCTGTGCTCGTCAGAGGGCTGCTGGGGCCCGAAACCCAAAGACTGCGTGTCTTGCCGAAACTTCAGCCGTGGCAAGGAGTGTGTGGAGAAGTGCAACATTCTAAAGGGGTAAGAGGCTTTGTTTTTTAATCCCTATGGTTTTTTGTTTTGTTTTGTTTTTAAATTAATTTATTTATATATTTTTGGCTGTGTTGGGTCTTCGTTTCTGTGCGAGGGCCCTCTCTAGTTGCGGTGAGCGGGGACCACTCTTCATCGCGGTGCGCGGGCCTCTTCACTATCGCGGCCTCTCTCGTTGCGGAGCACAGGCTCCAGACGCGCAGGCTCAGTAATTGTGGCTCACGGGCCTAGTTGCTCCGCGGCACGTGGGATCCTCCCAGACCAGGGCTCGAACCCATGTCCCCTGCATTGGCAGGCAGACTCTCAACCACTGCGCCACCAGGGAAGCCCCAATCCCTATGTTTTGATTAAAAAAAATAAGACTTTGGTTTTATAGGTTTATAGTTAATCAGTCAGATTATTTTCCTTTTTTTCCTTTTCCTTTGTTTTTGTTTGTTTGTTGACAACTGTTAATCACAAAGGGAAGTGAACAAACTTTTTTTCATTACTTAATCCAATCCAATTTATAGAGTCTCTCTTTATCTGGAAATATCTTATATTTTTCCTAGCTGCACAAAGTTCCCAAGACAAACAGAGCAGTCTTCCATGGTTCAGATGGCCAAGACCACGGCCACTGTAGCACAGCATTCCTACTGTGTCAAAACACAGCTTCTGGTTAATTTTTGTTTATGTTCAAGACACACTGAACAGTGCAAATAACTTCAAATATACCCATGGACAAAGAAATAAACAGTTGTAGAACATTTGTTGAATTTATTGCAATCAATAAGAAGTACAGTCTGTTGATTCTATAGGAATTTTGATATTGAGTAAGGTTTTGAATGACCACAAATAATGACTAAAATAAATTAATAGGAAAGTGAAATGGAAGGATAGAGACTGGCAGAGGCAATTTTTTTTTTAAATTTAAAGAACAAGAGAAATTTCATGATAGAGAAGAACGTAGGCGTTACAGATGGCTCTAGGAAATCTTCCTTTCTGTTTCACTATCAGGGCTTGGGCTACAGCTCAGATCAGAAATACTTGGAAGCAGGATGAGAAGACCAAGTTCAATTCTGTAGGAATCTTTAGCTGATAGGCTCATTAGCCTAACAGAGTAATTTGCATAATTGATAGTATTGTTTCAACAAGAAATATTGGTGCAGTCCTTACAGCTGCAAACAGACACTAAGCTCTCATGTCTTCAGTGCTGACTTCTCTTTGAAGCGACAAGGTGATTAAAATAGCCACGGCGGTGGCACCCGGGTCTGCCCGTTAGAGAACCCCAGTGTCCAGCGGCACCTCCTCCACTTGCGAGGCTGGCTCCTGCAGTAGGTGTGGTAACCCAGAGAAGAAGCACAGGGAAAAAGTCCCGCGGCGTATTTGGTTTAATTGATGCCGTCTGCCTGAGAGGACTCAACGGACCACGTCTTTGGGTGTAGACACTCCTTGTTCACTGCCTAGTTAATTACCAGTCGTCTTAACAGCTGCCACAACTACAGTGTCTTTTCAATCAAACATCAGCTTGTCGCTTAACGTTAATCTAAGTTTGAGGAATGGTTAAAATAGTATAAGCAAAATTTTTCACGCCTGTGTTCCCTACTTGCTGTTTTTTAGGAATAACCACTGAGGAAACTTTTAAGAGCTGTCTTTCCTTTTCCCAGGCATTAGTCTAGATACCATTTCTTTGCAGCTTAATTTAAATATCCATGAATCTGATATTGGAGGGGGTATCTTCTATCTTAAGGACTGATATCTTAAGGGCTGTTTTCTTCTTTTTTTTTCCCCATGTGGCGCCTTGCTTATCTAATATTCAAAAACTGTGCCTGGAGAAAAAATGTAGGGAAGATGTTTTGATTATAACGGAAGCTGATGTTTTTTGTTCCAGGAGAAGATGACCAAAGATTCCGCTGACAAGAATCAGTTTATTACATTATAGTCCTAGATTCCCGGCCATTCGACTTTTACCTAAAACTGTTTTGACTTTCTAAGAGAGGTGATTTGTGTCATCTGAGCTCTCAGACAGGTGAAGCCAGACAGCATCCTGCAGCAGGGTCTCCAGGGACGGCACTGACCAGTTTCCCGTCTTCTCCCGTCAGAGAGCCCAGGGAGTTCGTCGAGAACTCCGAGTGCGTGCAGTGCCATCCGGAATGTCTGCCCCAGGCCATGAACGTGACCTGCACGGGACACGTAAGGAGCATGTTTGATGTCACCCCCTACACGTCAGCCGTAGCCCGCGAGGCTGACCCTCACCCCCGTCACCCTGTGCCTGCGGGGACACACATCCAGCACACTCCCCGCCCACACCTGAGGCCGTGCCATCTCACAGCCGTCGGGGGCTGTGACCGAGGGGAAGTCAGCTCACACCCTGCCTGGCACGGGCATTCCCCTTCTCTGTCCAACCCCAGATGCACGTGGTGACGCCCGTCCTCACACCACAGAGCAGGGCGCCCTGTGGACGGGGCACACCCACAGGCAGCCTTCAGTGTCCCTGACATCTGTCATCATTGCTTTATCGTCTTAATCAGACATCACCAAATTCTTATTTGACATGAGTTTATCGTTATTTGAAGAGTGTTCTTTAATCGCAAAGGAAAGGTTTTCAACATTCAGTTTCACATCTACATGTTCAGTAATAATCTTTTACAGAGTGTGAGAATGCAGGTCCCTCTCACACCAGAGTGCTCATGTTGTTAATTCTCAGTATTATTTATATGAGGAGCTCTGTTTGGATTTGAATTTCAACAGCCATATCTAAATCTAGTAACGGAAAACATTTTTCAGAAGTTCTTTAAATCAGACAGAAGACGGGTAAGGCTCAGTTTTGAGGTACAGACTGCCAAAACGGCTGGTTACAAAGGAAACCACTGGTTTTTACGTTGGTGTTCGGTTACATTTTCATCAGTGAAATAAAATAACTGGTGATGTTGACCGACTTAGTCATCTGATTGTTCTGGCTCTGGGAATACTCAGTCTTTGAGACATGAGAGCACTGAGCCAACAGGCAGACCCTCCCCTACCCACGTTATTTCAGCCCTTTGTGAAGTGTGTGGACACAACCCAAGCAGCCCCAATGCATTCATTTCTGTGGGTTTTAACCGACGCATTCACATTTGACCAACAGAATCAAATTTAGCATGCTGCACAGTTAATTATACAGCCAACACTGCATTTACACGTGCCACCTTCTCAACGCTGGAGAAATGTAGTTGTGGGTTTTCTCATCTGGGCCTTTGGCGAGTACAGCTTCCCACTGAGGCCCCCTCAACTCCAAACACGATTCACAAGGAAGTCCATCTGACCGATAAGGATATAAATATACATGTAGGCCAATCAAGAATGCTTTGACCAGGAAAGATGCCCACAGTTTATTAAGTAAAATGTAATAAAGCACATAGTACAGTTTCTTTTATGTTTTATATATATATATGTATGTATATAAAATACACGTTTAAAGTCAAGAAGGCTTTATTCTCAGCTGTTAACAGTGGTCACATCAGGCAAGTCACAGAAGAGCTTGTCCACTTTAAGAACTTCCACGTCGTTTGATTTTTTTCATGATAAGCATTTTAAGTAAAAAGTTACTTCATTCTGAAAAAGAGAGAGACATAAGTAAACGTTTGATTTATGAAACGGTTTTTCCACCTCGGTGCAGGGACCAGGCAGTTGTGTAAAGTGTGCCCACAACACTGACGGCCCTCACTGCGTCAAGACCTGCCCTGCTGGAGTCACAGGAGAAAACAGCACCCTGATCTGGAAGTATGCAGATGCCAATCACATGTGTCACCTCTGCCACCCCAGCTGCACCTACGGGTGAGTGCAGAAAGCTCTGGGTCTGCAAAGGAAAAGGCAGAAGAACAGGGTGCTTCCCATCTTGCAAATTCGTAGATTGAAAATGTCTCCAGACTTTCCAGTCAGTCAAGTACACAGGTTTGTATTTGAGTCAGTTCCTCCAGGTGTTCTGGTCCCACGGCCACGGCGGCAGCAATGATACGCTCGTGGGCAGATCATGGTGCTGGCGGGAGAGCCTCTCAGCCTCTCCAGGTGTGTCTCGTGCCAGGGTCCTGTTCTGCGGTGCCAGCATGTCCCAACACGAAGAATAAGGGACAGGGAGAACGAGAGCAGAGGTCCTGCCCGTCCCCAAAGGTTTCTATATATATATATATATATATATATATCTTTCCAGATGACTGGGATTCCTGTGGGAATCTTTTATTGGTTTACAATTAATAGAAGATAACATTGCCTGGAATATTGCCTAAAGATGCTTTTTCTTTTAGCTAGTTGATTGCTAAGCTGTTAATAGGGAAATTAAAACTATTTTGACTGTAATTAGCAGAAGCACTCAGAACGTATATATCTTATTTACTAAAATGATCAATTTGACAATGAAATGGGACTACTAGAAATCAGAAGGAGAAGTTGTCCCATATATTTCACATTCCCTTCTCTCTCTCCTAATCCTCAACTTTATTTGGCACCGTTACTCTTCTCTGGAGCCATCTCTTACTAGCTGTGTGGACTTGGGGAAGTGTCTTAACCTCTCTGTACTTCACTTTCCTCACCTGTAAATTAGGATAATAAGACTGCATTGCTCACAGGATTTTTGAGATCTTGAGTGAATACGTGTACTGTACTTAAAATAGCGCGTGGACCACACGAGCACTCAATCAGTGATTGCACAGATGGCGGTGCGGAGCTGGTGGCGAGGTGGCAATGACGATGGTGGCGGTTATAATGCTGGTGAAGGAGGTAATGGTGCCTGCGCTGCTGGTAGTGACGGTGGTAATCATGACCGTGACAGTGATGGTTAGTGTTCTGAAGGGGTGCAGAACCTTCCAGCTAGACTTCCAAACATCAGGAGTCTTGAAAATTTTCCGAGTACATCCTAAGTTTTTCCAAAAAACCGATTTTAACTGCATTTATATGGAAGAGCCTGGGCCTGGAGACAAGTGATTTGGGAATGACTGGTACCCTGGTCAACTTCCATCGTTTCACCTTCCTTCCTGAGTTTCAGCCATCATGAGGGTAAATGGAAGGGCTCCATCATTCCATGACCCCGGGGTCCAAGAGCTTCAGTCCCAGGCAGCTGATTCCCCAGCTAACATGTAGGAAGCCAGGGCATTTCCTGTGTGGTTTGCATGTGACTGTCTTCTCCCTCTAATCTTAGTCTAAGCCATTGGTGTGTTGCAAGTGACCTGGAATATTTTACCAAGTTTAACACACACACACACACAAACCCCACTAAAGCCAATTAATTAATTTGAGTAGGGCTAACATTTTTACAATATTTTGTATTCCCAGTCAGGAAATGATAATTTCTTCATACATTCAGATATTCTTTTTTATATTTCAGTCAAGTTTTAGTTGTGTTCTTTCATGTTCTGCCTAAACATTTTGTATTTATTTTTGCTACTGTGAAATGGACCTTGTTTTCTAGTATATCTTCTCATTTATTATATCTAATATATAAGATAGCTTTCGATTTTTTTTTGGCCGAGGTGTATATTCATCTCGTATTGGTGGTCTCTACTGAACTTCCTTTGAAATTAGGGTTTTAGTTCATGGTCTTGCATTTTCCAGGAAAACAATTATATCATCTCCAGTAATGGTATCTGTATCTCTTTTCCAAAAGTTTCAAATCATATTACAAGGGCCAGAATTTCTAGAATAATATCAGATACAATGGTAGTGGAGATCAGAATTGTATATCTGATGGTGGTGGGCATGGCTGTAATAAATCACCATTAAGAACAATATTTGCTATTAGTGTGAGATTCTTATTATCTTGTTCAAGAAACAGTTATCTATTCCTACTTTTAAACTCTTTTTTTAAATCCAGAATGAATTCTGAACTTTACCAAATACCTCCTTGGTAGGAATTTCAAGATTTTTCATATTTTTCCCTTTGGGTATACCAGCACACTGGTTATATTGACCACTCTGCAAACTCTACAAAACATAGTATAAACTGTAATTTGCTAGTTTTTCACTTAGTCTATTTTTTTCATATTCCCCAAAATAAGCAATTTTGGAGCAGATTCTCTAAAATAGAATTATAGTACCTATATCAAATAAATATATTTTTCCTGTTTTTTCTATCTCTGGGAAATAAATGTGTTTCTATATGTGTGTATGTCTGTGAGCATATAGCATTGGTAGAAAAATATATAGTTTTCCGTAATCTTGTTATTACTATCTCTATCTTCTCCCAAAGGAATTATGTACTAAAAATGGATTTAATTTTTTAAATATGGAGAAATATTGATGGGGTGAGGGGAAATAAAAAACATTTCTTTTACTGTGTATCTGGGATGTGCACAGCATCATGAAACACATAGTCTCAACGATGACTAAGAGCAAACGCGCTGCTTTCCCCATTTGTATTGTTAAAGAAACACTTAGAAAGGCTCTGGGGTCACCACGACTCATCAGCCAGCAGTGACAGAGCCCAGGTTTCAGGCACATGCTTGCTTCCAGAAGCCGTGCCCTTCCCACAGGGCAGGTCTGCTTACCCCAGGGAATGGGTCAGCAAACTTGAAGCAAATCCACTTTTTTTAATTTATTTATTTATTTATTTATTTATTTATTTATTTTGGCTGCGTTGGGTCTTCGCTGCTGCGCGCAGGCTTTCTCTAGTTGCGGCGAGCGGGGGCTACTCTTCGTTGCGGTGCACGGGCTTCTCATTGCTGTGACTTCTCTTGTTGCAGAGCACAGGCTCTAGGCATGCAGGCTTCAGTAGTTGTGGCTTGCGGGCTCTACAGTGCAGGCTTAGTAGTTGTGGCGCACGGGCTTAGTTGCTCCGCGGCATGTGAGATCTTCCCGGACCAGGGCTCGAACCCGTGTCCCCTGCATTGGCAGGCGGATTCTAAACCACTGCGCCGCCAGGGAAGTCCGCAAATCCACTTTTAAATGGAACCACATTTTATAGTAAGTCGTCAGGGGAAGGTTTCTTTGAAATTTTATGCCAATTAATTAAACGAAGTAACACGAAATTTTGCCTATTTTAATTACATGTAACAAAAAAATAATAAATCGAGTGGGAGACAAGGAATAATTTTTCTGACAAAATTAAATGATAGCATGATATGGCCTCTTTTGCTTGATATCTGACAATCATTTCTGCAGAATTATGCAGGGCACCATCAGCTTTCCCAAGGACCTCTTAATCCTTTGATACTCAGATGTTCCCTCTTAGGGCACCTATCCAGTCACTACCCATGTCCATCATCTCTTCAAATGTAAACTGGCCGAGCTCTCCCTAGGAGCGTCTCCCTTGTCCACAGCTTCTTGCTAGAAACCCCATAGGTTTCCCAGCAGCACTTTCAGAGGCTGCAAGAAACCCTGCTTCTTGTCCAAAGTTTGCAATTCCAGTTTGCACCACTATGCATAGAGTTCCCATTCTATTACGGTCTGGAAACCAAACAGGCATTATGGGAAAATATAAAAACACTAGTGAGGAGGGATATTTTGAGGAGGGGTTAATTTTACCAATTTTTATCCATTAGCGAATGTTGTCTCTGACGATTATCCTAGGAGATAAAGGATTGTGAAAAAAGGAGAACTCCTCGTGTGTTCCACTGTCTGAAGAAGCCTGTGTCGGGTGTAGGGAATGAAGGCCCGAGGCTTGCAGGGCCGAGACTGCGTTGTCTGACACCACGGAAAAGAGCTCTCAGACCCTCAAAACCAAGAGGAGTAGAGTACAGAGATCAGAGCCCTTGGAATGAGACAGAAAATGATTAGAACCAGTTGACAGTACGCATCCAGCAAGCACCGGGCCTCTTCACATACCTGAACCAGGCTTCTTCATCTTTCCCCAGGCCGTGAACATCAGTCTTCTCCATTTAATTGGAATATTTTATTTTCCTGTTGACGTTTTTATTGACAAACGTTGCTGTCCTTCAAAGCCAACTTAGTCTGCCTTTTCAGCCATCGTCCTGTAATCAAAATAACAGATGGTGGTGCCCCACAGAACGGGAACCCAGCTGCTGAGGGGTCACGTTAGGACAAATGATGTCCCTGCTCGACGTACAACATCGCAGTTGTGTGGAAGCGGATGGAGCCAGCCCCTGGCTTTCTGCGTCTGAAATCATCGTCCCCGTTTCCCTGCCCCCTGAGATGCATGTCGTCACTCGTCTGCCCCCACCCCGCCCCGCTCCTTAATCAGTGTGCCCCAGGAAATGGTTCTGGTCTCAGCTCCCTGTACCTCCTGCCCACATTGATGTTCTAGAGCCAGCTGTGGGCCAGCTGAACCTCTGGCAAATGGAGGCCGTGAAAACATGTCAATAATGAAGACCAGAAGTGTCTACTTTGTTCAGTGCTAGAACAATCCCTATCACAAAGCAGACACTCAAAAATACTTGCTGAGTGAATGAACAAATGAATAAATGCATAATAAACAAATGCTTAAGCACTATTGAGACGCACTGCGATTGTAATGATTTGAAAGTAATTTAACACACATTGCCTTATGATTTAATAAAAACTCTCCAAGAAAAAGTGCTAAAGGAGTAAAATGATCGAAATGTGTATCTCTCTTTCAATTCCTACAGCTGTGCTGGGCCAGGTCTTCAAGGCTGTGCAGTGAATGGGTAAGTGTGACACTTTGTATGGGATGACCTGATGAGAAATGACCAAGAGCGCTATGGGCGAGGGTAATGCTTTCCCTCTTTTCCGACTGCCCTCTGCCTTGGCCGGTTCTCACTTCACCCTGGGCCAGCCTGGGCATCCCTAGCACAGCTCACCCTGACCACGCTGCTGGCTGTGCTCTGGGGCCGGGGGGCGGGGGAGGGGGAGGGCAGGACAGGAGTGCTGGGCCTCCTCCACGCGGAGCCAGCCTCTCTGCCCAGCGCTTCACATGCAGTCCTGCCCCCTAGGTCACCAGGGTTGCTGGATCCTTCTCCTCCTCCAGCTTCTCTTCTCTTTCCTCGCTGACCCAGCTGGCCCTACCACAAACCTGCGTTTGAATGACCTTTCTATCCAATGACAGAGCTCCAGCTTGGGAGAATTTCTCCCCTTACTTCCTTTTCTAAACACAGGACTTCCTCAGCATTTCAGTTGTGATCACTTTGCCGTCACTGCCTGAAATGCTGCACAGAGAAAAGCAGAATTGGGACCTCCTGTTCAGACTCATCAGGAAAGAGTGATATTATCCATTAATAATGTCTATCGAAGAATCAGAATTATACACAAGACACTGACCAGATATCCCCAAACACCAGCCAAACATCCAGGAACCTCTGCCATCTCCAGTAATGTTTACAAAATTCCTCCCCTCAACAACCCTCCTCAATGCCAGCTGAGCCAGTCAGCTCAGTCTCTTGCCGAAGAATTAGCCAAGATAACTGATCCTTCCTACTATCAAGTGAGACATTAAAGACAAATAGGGCAGTTTCTCAAAGATAAAGATTTCCTTTTACGCCCTCTTCACTTGAGCCACGAGGACACCAGCAAGCTCCGTCCTCTCTTTGTGCTTCAATCAGCGTCTTAGTAATGAGGTTTTCCGTCACATCCCCACCCTGAAACCAATCAACGACCATTCTTTGTTATATTTACCCTTTTAATTTTTTTATTCTCTTTTCACTCTCCCTACTTCCCATGGAACACATACTCTGTACAAATTATTCCTGACATCTTTCAATGTCCCCTTCAAAATGGTGAAAACCCATTAATTCAAACTGCATTAATTGGGAAGATGGTATAACTCAGGAGATGAATTTTGCACTTGCTAAGAAGAAAGTGTCATATATACTATTTACGTGAAGTACCTTTGACCCACTTATGAGAAATCCGTAAGAACTATGGCACATTTTTTTAGGTGCAACGGTGCTACTGATTAATCTTTGATATTCGTTAACATTTCTACCTGAAAATATGAAGTTTGCCAGAAGCTTAGATGGCACAGGTGCTGGAGAAGAAAAGCTTTATGAAGATTCTAAATTCAGAATCTACTAATTCAGACGGTTCTTTCCCCGTGAGCTTTAGAACCCGAGTTTTGGGTGTTTGCTGGTCCCGAGCCCTATGGGGTGGCGGGGGGGGGGGGTGCTGCAGGATGACATCACTCATCCATGACAGCTCTGCTGTCCGTGTGGAAATCCTGTCACTTGCTCACCCCCTCCACACTCATGCATACAGCTCTTGAAAGCCCCGGACCCCTCGGGAAGTCTCCACAGGTTTGAAAGGGTCCCTCCTTCCAGCCTGGCCAGCAGACATCGCAAGTGTCACGTGCGGAGGGCGTGCCTCAAACGCGTGGAGACACTCCGGGGAGCCACACAAATTCACATGAAAAGCATGACTGAACTCTGAGTTACTTTTTAAATGATGTGTTTTCTTAATCAGCAGATGAAAGTATGATCGCTATAGGGATAAGTCAAAGTGATACCTCAGTGTAAAACATGCGACAAAGCAGGCTCCTATACTGAAGGAAGTTGGAAACCCTGCCCTGGGGCTCGAAGTCCACCCTCCTTTCTCCTTTAGGAGCTGCGCCGTATTCCACTTTCTGAGCTAGCCCTAAATGACGTCATGCTATCAGAACATACAGGAACTATGTGAAACGCCACCGTAACAAACCTCACTCTCTTGCGTTTCCACCTCGTTCCAGGCCCAGGATTCCGTCCATCGCCACCGGGATCGTGGGCGCCCTGCTGCTGGCGCTGGTGCTGGCCCTGGGCGTCGGCCTCTTTCTGCGCAGGCGCCGCATCGTCCGCAAGCGCACGCTGCGCCGGCTGCTGCAGGAGCGCGAGGTGAGCGCCCAGCGCGAGGGGGCGGGGAGGCGCTGCAGCCCGAAGGTTGCGTCTTAAAGATGTATTACTGCGCTCTATTTATCGCGAGGAAAGAGTCGGAAGAATCTCTGAATGTCCGGTTCTAAGCAACTACATGCACATGTTAGTACTTGTATCCAGGGGAATGCAGCTGTGTCTAGGGTAAGTCCCACGGCCGGTTACCACGCCGGGGCGCCCGCTGCCCACGTGGGGTGGGCGCTCGGGCCGGCCAAGGGGAAGGCTGGTGCGCAGAACTGTGAACTCACGAGGTGTTACTTTGGAAAATGCCATTGTCCACACCAGCGGCCGCTCCCTTTGGAGCCACGTTTGTGACCGTGTTGTCCGTGATTCCTCAGCCGGCATCCGTGTCTGACAACGTGTCAGACGCCAGAGGCCCTGGGAAGAGGGACCCACGGCAGCTACAGCATCACGGCTGTGAGGGGCCCGACCGGTTAGCAGAGTGACCACCACAGAACACTGTCCTTCCCCAAGTGTTCTCGGCCCGGACACAGAAATAGAAATTGCACTTATTGCAAAGGAGCTGTTCTGTTCAAGGATGCCTTTTTTTGGGGGGGGGGGGTCAGTCCCTGTTCCTTCCGAGTGTCTCACCAAGTTCCTTAGCACAGGCGTCCCTGTCTCCGGAGTGAGAGCCGCGAGTTCTGTCCCCTGGTGTCTGGACCTGCCACCCCTCTCCCCGGCCCGGCGGGCATCGTCTCTTCCTCTTGTCTCTCACAGCTTGTCGAGCCTCTGACGCCCAGCGGAGAAGCTCCCAACCAAGCTCTCTTGAGGATCTTAAAGGAGACGGAATTAAAAAAGGTCAAGGTGCTGGGCTCCGGAGCATTCGGCACGGTGTACAAGGTGAGCCCCCCCACCCCCCGCGAGTACCAGGCGCCTTCCGCTGTGGTCTTTATCGTGGTCACGTGCTCTTTGTGTCACTGAGGGTTTAGGAAATTCCAGTGTTTTTCTCAAGTTGTCTAGAGGAAATCTTTTATGATCACAGTGACAAGTAAGTGGTCCGGTGAGATCTGTACACAGGCACAGACATTTTCAGGAGGACGGTGTGAGCTTTCCGAGGGGTGGGTGGCACAAGTCAGTCTGAAAGAGGGTTGCCTGTCACGGCCCAGCAGCATCTGAATAAAGCCCAGCTCAGAACAGCTTCCTGTTCATTTCTTTTTCCTACATCCCTGTTGCGTAGTCTGATTTCAGTTAGGCCTAGACCCAGAATCTCAGAATTCTGGACAAAATGACTCACGCTGACTGTGTAACCGGTACGAGCTTAGGGGTTTTGTCTAACTACTCTGATTCCTGGAACGTGATAGCTAAAGAGCTGCTGAGCTATCGTGACTCCCAGCACCGGTGGCCTTGGGTGCAGGGCTGCGCTCGAGCCCCTCGCCCTTTGGGGTGGGGTCACTAATGATGCCCAGCCGGCCTAGGAGCCGCATCTTACGTGTATGATGATGGCCAGCCAATGTCTTCCCCTCTCTTTGTCACAGGGACTCTGGATCCCAGAAGGCGAGAAGGTTAAAATTCCTGTGGCTATCAAGGAATTAAGAGAAGCCACATCTCCAAAAGCCAACAAGGAAATTCTTGATGTGAGTTTCTGCTTTATTCTCTAGCTATCTGCACGCCTGGAAGCCAGAAGCCACCTTTTTTCGTGATTGGCAGCACATTGCTCTGTTTTAGACTTTGTCATCACCGCATTCTAAATGGTCACTTTTTCTGTCTTTTTTTCTTTCTGGCTATAGTCGGTATAATTCTCTCTCGTAGAGAAGACTCACTCTTCCATTCTCTTATTGGCCCCCAAAAGTATGGAAGCCTGCGGTCCCCGGGCATCCACCAGGGGCCGTCCCCGTGCTAGTGGCTTTACCCCTGCCGTCTCAGTGACCGCCCCTGGCGGGCCTGTGCTGCTCTAGGTGTTGTGCCCCCCAAGCCTTCGGTGAAGAAACGGAGGCATGAAGCAGCCCTGATGCTCAGGGTCGCGTGGCTGGGGGAGGTTTCCAGCACGTGGTTACTTCTGACTCTGAAATGCATGTTCGTTTTCTTCCACCAACTAGCTCATCTTTGAAATGGCTTTGTAAAGGTGCCTAGGATTAACAATATGATGCTCTATGAAGTCTATAATCTGTTGCTCACCTTCTGTACTTTTTCTCAAAGTAATTTAAATGTTATTTCCAGCATCCGCTGATTGCTACTTTATGGAGTCTTTGAAATACTCCACAAGATTATTGTTACATGTTTTTACTTGCGATTGTCTTGAACTTTTTCCACCTTCCCTGGACCCTCACTAGCCAATGAGGGGGCTGCACAGTCTCAGAAAGAGGCTGGATGCAGGAGGGGCCAGCCTGGAGCTGGGCAGAACCCTCTGCAGGTAGAAGCTCAGGAAGCTCCAGTGGACGCACCCTTGGGGTCCCGGGCTAACAGCGCTGGCCTACGCTTGCTGGGGTGGATGTGGGTTTCTCTTGCTCTTGTCCCAAAGCAGAGCCAGTGAAAGAGGAGCTGGAGGGGCTCAGTGGTGAATTAGGGAAACAGTCAATGAAAAAGGAAAACGACTGCCTTTACTGAGTCAAAAATCTAGAGAACTTAGATCGTGTTACAGCCACGAAGGACAAAGGTCAGATATAACATTTCCCCACTCTTGTATCTAACCCACAGAATATACAGTAAGCAAAGCAAACATGGGCCTTTTTAAAAAAGCGTTCAAACAATGAGCGTCCCAGGAGCGCACTCTCTCCAACCCCATTTTCTCCAGGCAGCCTCCTCTCCTTTCATCGCAGCAGGAAAGTCCCAGCCCAGTATTTTCTGCATGAAGGATGATGTATTAACACAGTGCAACAGAAAGTCTCACACACTGATGATAGCTCACCAAGCAAAGTTATCTTTCATTTTAACAGTTTACAGATTAATGTACAGTCTGTTAACGTAGGGTCGACTCCTATTTCCATAACCACAAGAAGTACAGCAAACAAGTGATTTGTGAAGTCTCTTCACTTTCAACCTCTAGGTCCTTCTCCTACACTGTTAAAAAGAAAATCTTTTTGCAGAATTTGCTTCCTTAATTCATTTGTTACTCATTTAAGACATTCTAATAACTTTCACAAAATGGTGTTGAGATGTGAATTTTAACAATATTCACTATGCAGAGTAAGGGCGATTTTGAAGACAGTAGCTATACTTTGGGAAGGAAGTAGCTTCACTGAGAAGGGCCCTCCAGGACCCCTAAAACTGGAGGAAATCTGCTTTCGTGGGCCAGAGTTGGGGTGGAAGATAGAGAAAGGAAAGACTGACAAGGTAAAAGAAAAAGAAGTTTAAAGTCCCATTTCGCCTCTCGTGCTGTCTCTGTCCTGCTCTCCTTCTCTCCCTGCGTCCCGCCCCTGGTTTCTTTCTTCTGCTCTAACACCCGTCCTGTGGCTGTAACCAGAGGGATGGCAGCCTGACGCCTTCCGCCTGCTTTTCCCGAAGCTCCGTCTGCCCCGCGCGCACAGGGAGCCTGTCCTCGCAGCAGCGTGGGCGCGGCCGTGGGGAGCCCCTGAGGGAAGGGAAAGCCAGTGATTTGAGGGCCAGTTTCATCAGTGAGTTAAAGGCGAGTTAATTCTGTAACAGGCAGCCCAGGGGGCTGAGCGTGGGCTCTGAAACACTCACACGCACTTGTAAATGGCCCCAGCAACCCGTGCTCTTATTCCCCTGCCCAGGCCAGCACTGAGGTACAGCACACACACACACCCTCTAGCCCTGGCGCACGCTGCGGTCAGTGGTGGCTTAGTTACTGGGACGCTTTCAGAAATGTTCTTGAAGTGAAGCGTCTGCCTCTCCTGAAGGAGTTTAAAGTCTAGTGGAATCCTTTTTTCCCCAATCTCTGTGAACGTAAACTAGTTCACAGATGAGGGAGACGGCAAGAAGGAAGGCCCCCCAAATTTCAACGGTTGGACAAAATAATAGACTTTCAAGGTCACCGAGCCTCAGAGGCCCTCCTGCCACGTGACTCTGACCTCAGCCATGGGAGCCTCCGAGCGTGGGCTCTGCCTGCCAGTCTGCACGCCCGGCGGGGGTGGCCGATCAGAGATGGCTGGGCAATACCAAGCGTTCTTGCCATAGGTCACGGTGCACCTTTGAGATTCCAAGAAAAACAAAGCTAAGAACAAAGCTCACGTTAACTCCTGCACACACTGAACAGGACACACGACCAGACGGCATCCCCATTGTGCCTGGGCTTCGGGGTGCAGAAATCTGTGGCTGTAACAGATTTTCATAGGAGCGGGGACCTGGCAGGGCTCCAGGCTCTGTGTGGCCGGACACCCACGCCCATGCTCTGCTCCCTGAGCCCCAGGTCAACTCCTCACGGCCCACAGCAGATGGGCCACTCAGACTGCTCTGATCTGCAGATTTTTCTCCCCTCTAAAATGAATACAACATGTTTCCAAGTCTCAACCAGATCTTAAGAAAATAAGAACAGCCAGAGGATTTCTTTGGTGTTATGGTTGTACAGTTTCCCAGACTGGGGGAGAGACGTGATTTGTCCTTTTCTGGCGATCGCATGGCCTACTGATGTTTCCATAGACTTTCCAGTTTAAATTTAGGGCAGGCAACGGAACGAGAATGCAAAACAGATTTATATACGTGCTCTTTCTGTGTCATAAGGTCTAGAGCTTTCTGGTAGCCCATCTGCCGGAGCACTCAACAAGGCCTCACGGCGCGTGGGGTAAGCGGGGGAGGACCAGGAGGGCCCGGGTCGGGGGAGACCCGGGTGTGGGCCCTGCCCTGACATAAGAAATGTGGTCTCTGGTTGTCATTCACTGGGCCTCAGTTTCCTCGTCAGACAAATAATGGCTTGAGAAGAAACCACTTGCAGGCCTTTTCCAGTTCTAACTTTTTATCAGTAGCCCTTCTCAAAGGTGAAGAGCTGTCAGAAGGTCCATAGTTTTAAACACCTGCTCTGCTGTTGTGATGCTGCGTTTACAACACAGACGAGGAGAAAGGCCGACTGCCCGTGAGAGCAGGGCGTCTCCACTTAGGGCAGCGTCCAGACGGACGGTGCTTCTGCAGCGGATGTCAGAGCTGTGGGATTCTTTCCGTAGTGGACGTGGCATGGTCTCTGTGTCGTATGATTTCAGTGTCTTTCAGCCGTGGTGTTCCTGAGGCAGCTCTGTGCCTAGAGATGTGTTGGGCACCACGGGAATGACGCAGCAGGAGCAGGTGTTGGGGAGGTGAGGTGATAAACAAGCCCCAGCTCCATGCATCTCTCACGGCACACCTGCCCGGGCAAGGCCCAGGGATTGGCATCTCTGGCAAGTTTGCAGGCCGTACTCAGCCTGCTCGCCCGAGGGAAAAACTGCAAGATGCCAGGAGAGTTCAACTTAGATTGGGGTTCAGGGAGGCCCTCTGAGGAGGGGTCAGCCAGGGAAAGGAGAGGTGGAAGGGCATTCCAGACAAAGGCCCTCCCAGGTACAGGCGAGCAGAGGTGGGGAACAGAGGGCAGGAGGACCGGGGGTCTGTTGGAGGAGAGGCTTTGCAAGGCCTGGCGGGCTTCCCAGGAACAGTGAGGCCGGGGGAGGGGCTCAGGCCAGAAACTGGTGCCGTCACGTTTGTGTTTAGAGATATGTGTACGTGCCCCTCCACCTGTCTGTCACCACTGTCACCTCTGGCTCCTGCGGTGCATCCCCCAGCATCCCCCTCGCGTGCCTTCACCTGGCCCAGGCTGTGTTCCCTTCTGCACAGAAGGCCCACACCCCGAGCACAGCAGCGGTCAGATGGGGAAAGGCGCCTCAGAACTTTCTCTTGGAGACCAGGTGATCTGAATAAAATGTCCCCCCCCCCTTTGCATTCTAAAGGGAAAGAGATGGAGTTTATTGGTGGAAATTGAGGATTCCCTGATTCTTAGTCAGACAAAAGCCAGGCCCAGTTGTGTGCATGGTTGTAAATGAAATCAGCTTCCTCCGCCCAAGGATAGCAGAAGGGTTCAAATAAAGTCCATGGCTGTGGGTCTGTGTCAGGCTCCCACCCCATTAGCAGGGGCGGGCCTGGGGGGAGTGGGTTCTGCAGAACAGCATGGATTTCCCTTCCCAAGGCTGAGGCGGGGCAACACAGACCCCCTCTTCTGAAGTGAATCCTGGGCCGCCAGCGGAGTCTGCGAGGGCTGTAGGTGTGACGTCCTCCATCCGGTTCAGAGCCGAAAGGGCTTCTCTGCCGTGCGTGGCATTGGTGCCCGTGGCCCCAGCAGTGCTGGGGGGGGCTCCCCCTCTCTGCCCCCGGCGCTCTGTGGAGAGGTGAGGTCCCCCTCCCTCTCCCGACCCCCCAGAGCTCTCAGCATCTCCCACCACGGTGCCCACGGCCGGGGTTCCGGAGTCAGCGGGCAAGTCTTCACCAGGGTGTGGGCCCCAAGCACGGGTTCCCACCGGCCCTGACACCATTTGAAGCAGCGGCATCTTTGGCTTTGAGATGGAGGTCTTCGTAAGGACTCAGCAACACCCAAACTTGGAGACATCAGGTCTCATTGTCACCCAGCGCTTTGCCAATGGCGAGCGCTGCCTGGGCCTCTTTGTGACGCAGAATCCGCACGTGCGCTCAGAGGACGCCGTCTCCCATCAAGCACCTGGCCACGCCACAGCCTCGCGTGCAAGAGAGCCTGCGGGAACGTCCACTGCACTAGACGTTTCACGGGCCCCCTTGTCCTCCACACGCGCGCATTTCCAAACTCAAAATCACGTTCGACTTCTGTACCCGGAAAGGGACAAAAAAGTCTGCCTGTTCCGTTAGCCACGGCGGGGAGCCTTTCTGATGTGCCCTCTCCTCCTCTGCCCCCAGGAAGCCTACGTGATGGCCAGTGTGGACAACCCTCACGTGTGCCGCCTCCTGGGCATCTGCCTGACGTCCACGGTGCAGCTCGTCACGCAGCTCATGCCCTTCGGCTGCCTGCTGGATTATGTGCGTGAACACAAGGACAACATCGGCTCCCAGCACCTGCTCAACTGGTGCGTGCAGATCGCAAAGGTAAGTCAGGCGAGGGCGCTCGGAGCAGGCACCTGGCTCTGCGAGGAGGGCAGGCAGGGCCACGAGGCAGGGCTGGCGGCTGCCGTTGCTTGCCGCTCCGCCCTCGCCCCCCGGGATGATGCGGTCCCTGGGGAGAGTCCCGGAGACCGGCGGCAAAGGGGAAATAAAGACAACCAGGAAGTCAGTAATTACGTTCTCCATCCTAGGACAGCGCAGAGCGTGCCAAGAGAGCGTGTGTGTGTGTGTGTGCACACGCGTGTACATGGCATGCACACGTCTTTAGTTTGGATTAAATTGAATCAATTGTCTTTTGCATCAGATCGGTGCCTGTCCCACTGCACACTGAAAATCTAATTATTCAGCTACATTTGCACAATTTTCTCTGTACGGGGGACTCTCAGTATGCTTGACGTTGGTGTTCTCATTTCCCT
The DNA here is from genome assembly GCF_009873245.2 of Balaenoptera musculus. Lineage (NCBI taxonomy): Eukaryota > Metazoa > Chordata > Mammalia > Artiodactyla > Balaenopteridae > Balaenoptera > Balaenoptera musculus. Next base: position 101,198,786 of record NC_045793.1, on the reverse strand, counting down.
GGCATTCTTTTTGTTGAATACTGTGGTAATTTGTAGCAGAGGAGGAGGTGTGGCTTTCACCCAGGCAGGACTTGATCACAAGGCCAGCAAACCAGGCCAGCGCTGTCAGGTGACAGAGTGGCCAGGCGGACAGACAGGTGCTGGCTCTGACGTGCGGTGGCAGGAGGTGAATAGATGTTTCTGCTGCTTCATGGGGCTCTGTACGCGTCCCCCTGTCAACAGGCTAGATCTGGAGCGAGGGAGGGGCCGAGGGGGCAGACAGCGGCCAGGTGGAGCTGAGGCCAGGAGCAGAGCGATGAGCCGGGTATTTAGCTGCTCAGATGGCCTCACAAGGACTGTTCTTCCATTTCAGATCTCTCTCTCTCTCTTTTTTTTTTTTTTTTTTACAGATGACTTCTGCAGTGAACGGATTTTTTTTTAAATTTATTTATTTATTTTTATTTATTTTTGGCTGTGTTGGGTCTTCGTTTCTGTGCGAGGGCTTCCTCTAGTTGCGGCAAGCGGGGGCCACTCTTCATCGCGGTGCGCGGGCCTCTCACTGTCGCGGCCTCTCTTGTTGCGGAGCACAGGCTCCAGACGCGCAGGCTCAGTAGTTGTGGCTCATGGGCCCAGTTGCTCCGCGGCACGTGGGATCTTCCCAGACCAGGGCTCGAACCCGTGTCCCCGGAATTGGCAGGCAGATTCTCAACCACTGTGCCACCAGGGAAGCCCCAGATCTCTCTCTCTCGATGCCAGTAGTGCATCAGTTATCTGCAACCCAGCTTGCTAAATTCTGTTCCTGCTGACAGTGGGTATACCTTTCACTCAGTGGAACGAATGGAATCTGTGGCCAGGCCCCGCCCTCAGCCCCGGGGCGGGTGTTGGGAGCGTGCAGGAACCAGGGAGGACAGGGCGCCCCTCGTGCCCCGGGCCCCATCCAGGTCCTGGTTGCTCGCCTCACCCAGGGCGGCAGCACCGTCGGCCCTGCAGATTTACTCCTGAGGATGCGCCGGACTTGCTCGCTCGACCCCCAGCAGGCGTAGAAGGTGACTTTAGACAGACGAAAATGTGTTGTGGGCTCCGCTCAGCCAGCAGCCGCCAAGACGCTCGCTCCAGGACGGGCTCCTCTGGGGTCAGCGGTGCAGGGTGAGGCTGGCAGTGGGAGGCAGCCTCTGCCCTCTTCTGCCAGTGCCCGCCCGCCGGGGCCGCTGTCTCAGCCCCAGCCCCGGAGGCTCCGGCACCCGGCAGTGCGGGCGCGCCTCTCGGAGCCCCGCCCATCGCGTGGTGCTCTCGGCGCTCTCACGGCCGTAACCCCCGTCACAGGGCAGAGGAGTCACGTGGCCGCTGCTAGGCAGTGGTCCTGGTAGAGCCTGCGTGCCTCACGTGCTGTGGTCTCATGAAAAGGCTGCTTATTTCTGTGTCTGACCGTGTCAGTTTCCTAGGGCTGCCACCAAAAGGCGCGACAAACTTAGTGGCTTACCACAACAGAAGCTTACTCTCTCATAGTTCTGGAGGTCAGAAGTTCAAAATCAAGGTGTCAGAAGGGCCGCGCCCCTCCCAAGGCTCTAGGGGAGAATCCTTCCTCCCTCCCCAGCTCTGGGGGCTCCAGGTCCCTCCCGCCTCTGCCCCGGTCTTCACGTGGCCTCCTGCCCTAGGCCTGAGTCCAGATCGCCCTCTCTCTTAGCAGACACCAGTCATTCCTAAATCCAAGATGACTTCATCTCAAGGTCTTTAACCGATGAGATCTGCAAAACCCTGTGTCTAAAGAAGGTCACATTCTGGGATGCTGGGTAGGCATGAGTTCTGGGAGGATGCTTTTCAGCCCAGAACAGAGGCTGGTGTCGGGGCGGAGGTCGTTAGCCCCAGGTAGGTCTCGCTGAATATGGCATTTTTCCTGGAGGTTTACTTGTGTCCTGACTCCTGTCCCCAGAAATTCTTCCTTAGTCTCTTCCCTGATTAGCTAAGGCAGGAGAATCACCAAAGCTATCCCCCTCCACCCCAGGCAGCCTCTATCACCTTGCTTAACTCGCTTTATTTTTTAAAAACACATCTTGTGGGCTTCCCTGGTGGCGCGGTGGTTGAGAATCTGCCTGCCAATGCAGGGGACACGGGTTCGAGCCCTGGTCCGGGAAGATCCCACATGCCGGCGGAGCAACTGGGCCCATGAGCCACAACTACTGAGCCTGCGTGTCTGGAGCCTGTGCTCCGCGACAAGAGAGGCCGCGATAGTGAGAGGCCCGCGCACCGCGATGAAGAGTGGCCCCCACTCGCCACAACTAGAGAAAGCCCTCGCACAGAAACGAGGACCCAACACAGCCATAAATATAAATAAATAAATAAATAAATAAAAAGAACAGCAAACTTTAAAAAAAAACACACATCTTGCTACCTGCGAAGACCTGGTTTATTTCCTTGTTTGACTTGAACCTGGGAGGTGAGCTCTGTCAGAGCCAGGCCCTGGCCGCTGCCCCCCGTCAGGCAGGGCATCCAGAACTCTGCACACCTGCCTGGGTGATGAGGCCCAGCTCACCAGAGGGTGCCCGGATATTTAGCATTCTGATTATCTTGTGTCAGTTGGCCGCTCCACAAAAGTGACTTCTTATGTGATGCGACACATAGCCTTGGCAAGTTCTGCCCGGTACGGAACCGGGCTTGTGACTCTGGGGGATTCACATCTCAATTCTGGCTTTTCTTAGGCGAGTTGTCTCTCTGTGGCCGCGGAAGGGCCTCTGCCGTCTGTCTTCCCGGCAGCGAGAACGGTGCTGGGTAGCCTCTGTGGGGTGCCCACTCGGGCCCCAGTAGGCACCCCATGCTCACCTCTCTGGTTTTTTCCCCATATTTCGACTACTTTAAGTCAGATTAGTGACGAAAATCTAAGCTGAAACATTGTCTTGTTCTAGTTCTATATCGACTTTCTCTCCCTAGAGCAGCGTCTCCTATTTCCGGTCCCTCTCTCGTTCGTGAGCTTTTCCCCTTCTCTCCTTGGCAACCCTACGTTCAGACCTGCCTGCTCACAAGTGTCTGCATAGATGGAAGTTTATTTGACCCCAAATATCAGTCTTCTGCCAGCACGAGGAAGAAACAAACACCTGACCACGGCAGTGCCCACTACAGGGCGAGTTCAGCTCTGCCCAGGCCCTGGTCAGCCATGAGTTTCCAAAGTCCCTGAGTTGAGTTTCCAGGGCCTGCAAGTTTTCCAAGATAGTGCTCTATATAATATTACTCAGAATTTCACCTTGTTATTTCAATCCACTGCTCTGCCTGTTGAACTTCGTTTAGGTTCGCTCTCATCCAAAGTCGGTTCACGTTGCAGCTGTTAGATTTGTCTGCGATGGAGCTGCTTTCTATTTCACAAGAGAAACCTAAGCCACTGTACTTGAATAGCTGCGGCGATGCAGTGTCTGTCCTTGCAGGGAAAGGAAAATAATGGTTTCTTCAGCTGTAAAGAGAGAAATTTGCTCTTGGGTTAGTGACTGTTTACCTAAGTATTGAACAGTTTTCTCTGTAAAAGTTAGAAGTGAAACTACCCAGAAACACTTAGTGGCTGACCAGAAACTAAACCTGCTGGCGTTTTCAAGGTGGGATTTATTGACTTACAAATGTCCTCCCTGATTCACAAAGGCACAGGCTCTCTTGGGAAGTTTTCCAGTATTCACGGAGACCTGGGTACCATTACGTAGGTTTATTGTCCTGGCTAAACTGCTAGGAGGACAGATAAAATTATATCACGGGCAAAAGAAAAGAAGAAAAAAAACAGAGGCGGCCTAGTGGGGAATCTTGCTGGGGTCGGGAAAGCAGAGGTGCCGTTCCACACAGGGTGAGAGTGGATTCTAGACTCAAGTCTCAGGAGGCCGTGGAGACGTCACCTGCTCCCTCATCACCGCTTCCTGAGCTCCTGGCTCGGGAAGGTACAGGGGGCTCTCACTCACGGGGAGTAACTTAGGTGCTTCGGAAAGCGTGTGCATTCTTCCTGGCTGCATAAACCAGCTAGTAAATCCCAAAATAATTAGACGGGATAATAACGTAGTAAAATGTTAGAATCCAAAAGATGCTGTCTGTCATCAATTCAGTTTAGAGAACACCGCTGCCGTGCCAGGCTCTTTCCTCTTAGAGCACCGCAGAGCACATTACTGCCGAGTCCTGCATAAATCAGCTCTCTAGGCTGTGATTGATTTAACATTTTCACAAACCTTTGGGACCACAGAGCTTTCTTTCACCTAACCTGGATTAAGATCTCACAGAAGTGAGTTTTTAGAGAGGCGATATACGTTTCAGATACTTGACCAGGCCCTGGTGAGATCTGAAAGTAGCTGGGGGCTGGGGTGGAGGGGTGGGTGGGTGGATGCTGTCAGAAGGAAACCGACCACAACTTCAGAAACACCGAACTACGCCTAGTTCACTCTATAAGATGAAACTTAATAAGGATGAACTTCAGAAAACATTCCATTCGAAGGATCCATTTTTTTAAGTAGACGGGATACTTAGTTTGGTCTAAGTTCATCTGAAAAAGCCCCAGCGTTTTCACTGCTCACACATTTATAGGCGCTTTCAGGGCACGAGGGCAGCGAAGAGAAGACCCATCCAGGTGAGGAGAGGAAGGTGGTCCTGCCGATGACGTAGCAGAGCGTGCTGGCCCCTCGTGTCTGGGTCTAGGTGCCGTGTCATGACACCCACATCGACAAATTGTGGCCTGGTCGTGAGGGATGAGCAGGGGTGGGGGAGAATGAAAATCATGCTGGAAGAGGGGCCGGAAGAGGAGACGTTGTCCGTCAGCCTCGTGCAGCCTACGGGGGCAGCGGGGAGACACTAACTGCCCTGTGCACGGCCTCCTGTCTGGGCCCAGGTGGCTCTGGCCCTCGTGCCCAGGTCTGCTCCCCCCGCCCCCCGGCCTGGCTTTCCTGTGCTCCAGATCAGGACTCCTGAAGGTGAGGTTTCAGGCGACACCTCCCCCCGCTGACTAACTGTGCAGCCTGAGGGTGGTGATTCAGTCCCCAGCCCCCAGCCCCCAGCCCCCAGCCCCCAGCCCCCAGCCCCCAGCCTCCATCCACGCGATGGGAGAGGAAGGCGCTTCCTAAGAGCTGATTCAGCTGCAGAGCAGGTACCTGCGTAAAACCCTGGGCAACAAGACCGCAGACGGGGACAGAGCCCCACAGCAGATCCGGTTACCAGATATTTCAGTTATTTGAATTATTTTTTTATTTATTCTCACATCGTTCCACAAGATTACAGTTGAACTTAATCAACCTAAATGATCACTTTACAGTATGTCACTATAAAGCCAAAAGTTGCTGTACTGTTAAAGCATGTTCATCAACTTTTAGTCATTTCACTTGGTGATTTCTTGAGCATATATCTGTCAATGTCAGGTATCATGTGAAATATGTATATAAAGAAGACAAAATTTCCTATCTCCCCAAACTTGCAAACAGGTGAGGAAAACAGATCCCTACAGAGGTAACAATGCAGCAGGAAATGAGTGGGTCAGAGCAGGAGAGCTGAGGGACCAGACTCCCAGAGGCTGCTGTACAAGTCACACGGGGACAGCAAAGTGGGCTCAGTCGGCCAGCCGAGCGCCAGGTGCGGGGACAGCAGTGGTGAGGCGGCCGCCCTGCACCCTCGGGAGCCTGGACGTGGCTGTGGTGCTGTGGACACGAGTGAGAGCCCGTCCCCATCCTGGGGACCATCTGAGGGAGCAGTGAGAGGTGACCAAGAGACACTGAGGGCTGCCGAGGGATGAGGGGCAGGCCGGAGGGGAGGGGAGACCCCGCAGGAACCTGCAAGCGCGGCTTCATCACGAAAGCGAAGGGCGCCACGTGGGAATTTATTCATGATCAGACTTTGTTGGGAAGTGTAGCAGGACGTGGCAGCAGCCTAATTCAAGGTCATGGCAAAAGGGGTAGAGAAGAGAGGATGGATTTGGCATTTAGGAGGAAATAATAATCACAGCGCCGAGGGAGGACTCTCCCTGGGCACCGTCCTAAGTGCTCCATGTGGATTAACTCATTTAATCCTCTGAGTAGCCCGTTGTACATGTGGGGGAGAGTGAGGCAAGGGGTGTTGAAGTAACTTGCCCAGGTCTCAAGCTAGAAAATAGCAAAATCAAGATTCCACCCCAGGGCTCCTCGCTCCCAAGTCTGTGCTTTTCCCCAGCACGTGATGTCACGGGTCAGAGTGGAGCCCACAGGCTGGTGAGCCTAGCAGGCCTCCTGTCCCTACACAGCAGGAGGTTGGTGCCTGGGACAGGAAAGTCTGACACTTTCCTGCCTCTTCTGAGGGCAGGGGTGCAGTGGTGTGGACGCCATGCCTTGCTTTACTCTGCCAGAGCCCTCCGCCTACCCCTCCGCTTCCTATTCTGCCACCTCCGAGGTCACCAAGTCAGCGTCTGTCCCCCCTACCCACCACTTCCCCACGTGGTGGTTAAGAAATACACTAGAAATGCAGCTCGTTCCTGCCTCTCGCTCTGGGCTCCTCCTAAGAGTCGCAGGATGCTGCAGTGCCTGGGAATACGGTCCGTACATGTCACACCCAACCCAGGCCTCTCTTCTCCCCCGGGTGTTGTGCGAGGAAAGTCTTTAAAACCCTCGTGGAAGCAATCCTGTGTCTCCTGTGCATTCAGGTCCCAGGGCGGCTCTTCAGATCCCCTTTTAACCTCAGTATTGCAGCATCCATCCTAGCCGTCCTGTGTTAACTAGCAAAATAAATATGTTCCATTAAATTAAAGTGAGGCTCTCAGAGAGAAGAATCAGGGAACTGCCTTTCCAAGAGGCCCCACGAGGCTGACGCTGATATCGCTTCCTGCGGGTCTCTGTTTGGATTCTGAGAGTTCACGAGCGATGTCAGGGCTCTTATCTTTGGTGCTGGTTAAACTATAACTCTGCTGGGCCTAGAACTGTAACCGAGATGGCCTTTCAAACTGCCATATTGTGTGGGACAGAGACCAAGGAATAGAGTTTTATCTAAGTTCAAATGAGTCTAATCTTGTCCCGAAATTATCTCTGATTTAAATCCCTCTAGCTGTGTGCTCCAGACACGTACTGCTCTTTCCTGCCCTTTCCCAAGCCTTCTCTGAAGGCTGGTGTTACGAGAAAACGTTGCAGTTTATTGCAGTTGCTCTGCTCCTTTAAAAAAATCTGAGGTGGGGGGAGGGGCGGGGGTGGAGCTACTTCCATTGTTAGATTCCCATCCACCTGCCCTTGGGCACGCTCAGCGGCACAGGGCCAAGATGCTGGGGTGTCGCTTCCAAAGCAGTCTCTGGGTCAGCAGACAAGTCTCACTTGGAGGCCTAGCAGGAAATTAAGGGCACCGTCCCAGTGGTGGCCTCAGAGCCCTTGGTCTGTGAAGCAGCACCAGCCCAGGCTCTGGGCCCCTGGGTCAGCTGTCAAGGCTGTTGTGGGGGTACCAGACCTCCCAGCACCGGGAGAGGCATCTTTGCAGGCGTGTTTGAAATGCCGGGCTCGGAACTGTCGGCCGCTATTATCATTCATTCATCCCTTCCTTCCTTCATCTTCAACAAGCTTTTGTAAAAAATGTATCCAGTGCACCAGATCCTCTGTTAGGCATATAAAGAGGCAGAAAGAAAGTTCACGACGATAGTTAAATGTAGCTGGAAATGCCCTCTGAAGTCCTCCTTGTGGGCTTAAGTGAACCACAGGGGAGACAGATGCTGCTGAAAGGAGCCCCGTGAAGGGGCGGGGGGGGGGGGGGTGCCAGGGAGTAGGAAGTCCTCCTCTGCCAGGAAGCCCTGCTTCTCTCTCCCTCTCCACGCTCCATCCCTAAGGAATGATTCCTAACCTGGAAGTGCTATTCCAGGGAAGCACCTGCCCACTTCCTCTTGAATAGACATGAGCCCATTAACCTTATTTCCCGGCACCTGAGACATCTTAGAAAGGAACCATTTAAATCAAACAGCATCTTAAACATTCAGGAGCTTTCTAGATAATACAGTGGACACATGGGAATCATTTTTTTTTTTCCCAAGAGAAGAAAAACATTAAAGGCCTCAAAAATAGCCCTCAAAGACTAATTCCTGGTAGTGTCTTTGTAAGATCCTATTTTCCTGTGATGGCTAGTTTAACTCTAGAAAGAAAATTTGTAAACTTCGCTTTGATGTGACAAGTTAATTAGTAATTTTTACCTAATATCTATGCAAAAGGAAGCAATGAATTTGCCAGAAAATTTGGGATCTATCCTTATCTGCAGGTATTCCCTGCATTTGCACTAAAATGAAGAGAGCTACATGCAAAAATCTCGAGGGTAATGCAGAGTTGGTTTTGCCCATTCATTTCCATTTTGTGCCCTTCGGTAAGCATGTCTGTGGTGCCTGCCCTTCACTGGAGAGTTCATGAGTGTCAGCTGTAAAGGAGGCTGGAAATGTGGTCCACCTCCCTGGCTGGGGAGAGGAGAGGTGCCTTTGTGAGCAAGGAGGAGAACACGTGGTTCCAGCCACACAGGCCGTGTGCAGAACTTGACCCTCCGGCATCTCCTGCCTGCCCGTGTGGCCCTGCACAGGGGCAGCGGCTGCCAAGCTCATGTCTACGGGTTAGAGCTTGGGAGGGTCCAAGGGAAGCTTGGCTCAGCTGGGCAGGCTTCAAGCCAGGAGTAGGGGCAGGAAGTGAGCCCGCCTGTCAGGGGAGAAAGGGCAGGTGACAAAGACACCAAGGAGGCTGTGGACAAGGGCTAGAGGTGAGGGGTCACACAGTTAGTCCTTCGTAGCCGCAGTTCTGCATCTGCAGAATCAGCCAACCGTGGATCAAAAACATGTGGGAAGAAAATTCCAGAAAGCTCCAAAAAACAAAAGTTGAATTGGCTGGGCACAAGCAACTGTTTACATAGCATTTACATTACGTTTACAAGTATGTACATTGTATGAGGTGTTACAAGTAATCGAGTGGTGATTTAAAGTATGCAAGAGGATGTGTGTAGGTTACAAACAAATACTTGCTCCATTTTTTATAAGGGACTTGAATATCTACGGATTTTGGTTAGGCGGGTGGCAGGGAGAGGGGTTCCCGGAACCAGTCTCATGGGTACTAAGGGGTGACTGTACATCCGAGAACTCACTATGTGTCGGGCACTGTGTTGGGTACTTCTCAAGTATTCTGTCTTTCTTTCTCTTCCAGCCTTGATTCTGATTACAGCAGTTATGGAGGCAGCCAGGGAGGGGGTAGGGAGTAGCACCTTGTATCAATAAAAGCAAATTCAATATCCATGTGATTTCAATTTAAAAAAGAGAAAATAAAACAGGACCAAAACCTTCACTGGTAGTGAATCATGTAAGATGGTCCAGGAAAGCGTGATGAGAGCCCTGGATCCTGGGGAGGTGGCGCCCCAGACGCGCTGGCGCGGGAAGGTGAGGCCAGGCAGGTGGGGTCGGCCGTCCGGAGCAGCGTGCAGCATCTAACCAGGTCGCGGCCCGACGGCGGGGCTCCTGCTCTGTCACTGGCCTCTTCTATTTGTTCAACTGAGTTTGAAACTTGAGTAACCGGATGGCGATAAGTTAGTAAGTCAGTAGCTAGTTATGTCTTCATCTCTTCACCTTTTCATCCGTGGAGCAGATAGACTCTGGTCACTGATGTTACCAGGTGCAAGTCACTGTGTCCGTGGAGGGCAGTCGGTCCGCAGACAGGCTCCGGCTCAGAGGCTGTTGCGTACGTGACACCGCACCCTGCGCCGGGGCGCCCGCCCTCTGCCTGATCCCCGCTGAGCACCCACCCCTCACTGCGTGGCCCCGTGTTGCAGGGCATGAACTACCTGGAAGACCGGCGCTTGGTGCACCGAGACCTGGCGGCCAGGAATGTGCTGGTGAAGACGCCGCAGCACGTCAAGATCACGGATTTCGGGCTGGCCAAACTGCTGGGCGCCGAGGAGAAGGAGTACCATGCAGAAGGGGGCAAAGTAAGGAGCTGGCTTGTAGAAGGGCGAGCACTCCCCCGCCAGCAGGCTGACCAATGGGAGGGCCGTCCTCAGGACCTTCTGGGTGAGGTCACAGCTGCCACCAGCACCTGGGTCTAGCCAGGCCCTTCTGGCCCTGCAGCCAGAGCTGCCCAGGGAGCAGGATTTGCTGGGAAAGTGTGTAAAGATGTTTCTGACACATCCAGAAGCCAAAGGCAGTAAACGTGAGTTCAGCTCCATCTCTAGGTGACCGTTAGCCAAGGGTAGGTTTCAACCTTCCACTCCTGGGTAAAGCCCCTTCAGAAGAGCAGCTGGGAGAGCAGCCCGGAAAGGGCCCCGTGTTGTTCCAGCAGCTCCCGAGGGGCGCCGGCCGCGGCGGCATTGGCTTCTTCCTCTCGGACAGGCCTGGGGCTTCTCCAGGGGGCTCTCCCAGTGGCGAGGGGTGCGGGTCTCCTGAGAGGCCCTCCGGAACGCTCTGGATCAGCTGCTTCTCTCTTCGCTCTCACTGTGGCCCGCGTGGCTCCAAGCAGCTAGCCCTGCAGACAGCCGCGGACGCAGGGCACAACCAGGGCCCCCAGCTGCCAGCACGTGCACGCAGCTCGGCAGAACAGCCCACAGACCCGAGGCCCTCAGCTCTGGGCCTGACAGAGGCCCTGTTCGCTACCAGACTAAAACCTCTCCCCCGGCTGGGAAGGAACACTGGGCCCGGGTTGGGCTGGGGGTGGCCCAGCTTCCTCACCTTTGTTGCTTGTAATGCATTCCAGTGTGATTTACTTTTTTTCAACCGAGGGAAGCTAATTGTTGTCTTATTACTTTCCTCTCTCATCATCCCAAGGTGCCTATCAAGTGGATGGCCTTGGAATCAATTTTACACCGAATTTACACCCACCAGAGTGATGTCTGGAGCTACGGTGAGTCGAAATCCTGAGGCTGATGAATCAGGGCTGAGGCTTCACTGGCTCGTGTTGTCGATGTACATGATACGCTCTGCCATCCAGGGCAGTGACTAACAACCCCGTAATCATCGCCGTCTGTCTGTTGTACTAGGAAATGTGAAAAAGGAAATTGAGTGGAACTACCGTACCGGGTGTCACTGGAGAGAACAAGGAGCGTGTCAGGAGAGCGGGTAGCGGGAGGGAAAGAACTGGAGCCTAGGAGACGCCTGTCCCCCAGAATCAAGCCAAACGTCACCTCTTGCCCTGAATTTGAAGTGAACCAAAGGGAGATGACAGATCAGGTTTCGTGGGGAAGAGTTTCCCGGTAGAGAAATGTGGTTTTATGATGGACTGACTCGGGGGTTATGGTTTCATATAGTGAGTGGTCATCTTTGTGTATCAGAGAGAATGGCTTCATGAAACGCACTGTGAGGGTTTGTGTGTGTGGGGAAATATGAGGAAAGGGAGGTAGTTACTGTTTCCAGCTCTCGTGAAGGCCGCCTCGTCAGGGTCTGACTCTTCTTCCTTCCAATGAGGACAGCTCAGACACACCTTCCACGCCCTCGCCTCGTCCTCTGTACAGAGCGTTTCCTGGGTCCGCAAGGGCCTCGCCTTTCAGGAAGGCACTTCCACTGGCTGCCGTGCTGGGGTGCTTCCGCCTACGTTACTGCAGGCAGTCTCGCTGTCACCCAGAATCAGCCCAAAGGTTGCGGAACACCTGATCTGCATTGACCTATGCGTTACCAGCCTATCCCAGCTATCAACGCAACGGAGGTGAAGGGAAGGACTCACCCACCTCCATAGAAACGCGTATTTGGGGAGAGCAGTAGTAAAAAGAATCTCCGAGAGGAATTTAGTCACTGTCACAAAAACAAAATCATTCAGGATATTGTCCATTTAGCATTTCTTTCAGAGCATTATTAACTTCCTAATATTCCAAATGCATTTTTAAAAATTTCATGGGTCTTTGTCTTTTCTGCTATAACGTAAGCTTTACAGAGACGGAGATCTCTGTGAATGAATAAGTGGATTTTCATTTATACCTGTGAGCTAGCTGCTCACGATGAATGAACTAGATAAGGAAATAAAGCTATTCTGATGCCTTATTTTCAGTCATGTTCAAGAAATGTCTACTCCCCCAGAGGGATGGGAAGAAACGCCGCTTTCCCATTTGTGGTCCTGCCCAGAGCTGTCATTGTCATTGTCACAGCCCAAGCCACCCCCCCCCCGCACCCCCAGGGACACCAAGCAGGGGCTCCTCCTGGGTCTTCTCTGGGCTTGTTTTACACCCACTCGTCTGTTCTCCAAACAGCAGGAAAATATATTTTTAAACCACATTAGACGTTCGCTTCTCTGCTTAACATCCTTCTTTGGTTTTCCAAATATGTTCCAGATAAAACCTGAACCCCTAACCGTGATCAATAGGATCAAGAGTGGTCTCTCGCAGTGGTGATCTTGAGTGGTCCGGCTCAGTGACTTAATCCCTGTGAATGATTACAACCGGCATCAGAAAGCCAGCATCACCATGGGGGCTGTGTCTTTCGTCTCAGTGGAAATCGTGTTGTCAGTGGTTCTAATCTACTGTCCTGGCAGTACACCGGACCTGTTACAACATGAACCTGAGTTTTTAGTCTAAAAACATATCCTGTTACTCCACTCTCTAGGCTCCAGTCAAGGCAAAATATTTTAGTCAGTTAGGGACCTACGTGTTCCACTTAGGAGTTGAAAAGAGAGAGAACTCATAGCACCTTCCAGCCCCACTTATACCCCACAACCAGGTACACACACCGCCCTCTTTCACCGTTTGTTCCGAAACCCGAAAAGCTGCCTTCCCGCAGGGATTCATTGTGTGTGTTTAAACGCAATGTCTAAACCTAGTTAGAGCAGGACCAATCGACTTTAAAGATCTGGACATGAGATTTTCTTTCTTTCATCAAGTCAATATTGATTCCGTGGTGGGCAGGACAGAAGAATCTATTTTCTTGTCCCTGGACCACTGCTTTTCTTCATTCTTCAGCCTTGCATTTTGCCTGTTAATTCAGGTCATTCGGTTTGGGAATGACCTCTGGAAAATCTATGCAGATGTGTGGTGATACGCATTTAGAAGCCAATCTCAAGAAAAGGGGTGGTTAGACTAGCTGGAGACCAGGAAGGCCCCAGGTTCCTGGGTCTGGTCCCTCCCTGTGTGGTCTGGGGGCATACTCCCCATGGCATTTGTGTGTTTCTGGAGCAGAGAACTCCATCAAGGGAGGCACGGAGATGGAAGGGCCATCAGAACTTCGGAACAGTCTTAAAAAACACCAATTCTAAAATTACTCCTGCTTGGATTTTTTTTTAATCACGATGATTGATTGATGTTGAAGTTAAAAGTATGGGGTTTTTATATTTATCAAAGGGAACACAGGGGGCTTTTCTTCCATTTTTTTTACTCTTTAAAAACACAGGCTTATAACCTTGCCGGTAAGTCATCTGTGGCCGATGATGTCTGGGTGTGTAACTCCAGCTCCACAGACCGTAATCCGTATGTTTCAGAGTGGTGGTATTCTCTTTGCTGTTATTACTCAAGTTTACTATTTATTGGCCACTTACTGTCTGCCTGGGATTGTCTGAACATTGCAGTTGTGTTATCTTGTTTGATCCCCACAACTGTCCTATGAGGCAGATGCTGTCATCACCCCCCCTTTACAGGGAGCTGAACTGAGACTTCCAGCATCAAGCAAATTGCCCAAGGCCACAGAAACATGGGTTTTTAAACCTTAGACACAGTATGTCAACAACGATGACTAAAGACAAGGTGCTGTGATTATTATTGACTCATACAGCAACGCTTCTTCCTCTTAGGAGTCACCGTTTGGGAGTTGATGACCTTTGGGTCCAAGCCTTACGACGGGATCCCCGCGAGTGAGATCTCAACCGTCCTGGAGAAGGGAGAACGCCTGCCTCAGCCGCCCATCTGCACCATCGACGTCTACATGATCATGGTCAAGTGTGAGTGGCCGGCTGCACCTGGCCCTGGGCTGCCCTGAGCCAAGCGCCCCAGGGCCTTCGACGCCCTGAAGACATGCTGTCACAGTCTGTAGGCAGGCACATCTGTAAACACCCCCTCAGACACTTCTGAAAGCACTTACCTGACGCACTGAACACTGTGAGCTGACGTTTGCCCATGTTCACAAGCAAACGAGTAAAATCAAAGTCCTCCATAAGCCGTTACACCAAAATACTCTTTTCTCTGAGTTGCTCAATGAAAAAAAAGCTGCCCCACTTTTTGAAGCCTGTTACCAGAGAAACTGTTTTTAAATGCCTAACAATGAGTAACCACAAGAGGTTAATAGAATCGGCATTTCTGCTTTGACGTCAACCTTTTCGGATAGTGGATTTATGTGAGGACTTCTGCAGTGTAGCGAGTAAACATTTTAATCCAAGTAAGAGTGTGTAGCTTGACTGTGACACTACCGTGCCATGAGAATCACAAATTCAGTAGGCTCCGGGGGTAACATTACATGTATGATGAGCATTTATACAGAAGGTAGCACAGGGAATGTGACAGAGTTCATGTAAATATTAAGCCTTTCTGAACTTTAGACCACAGAGTTAATCAGTTTTAACGTCCTTGCTTTAGGTTGCGGAAGCTGGGATCCAGAGAGGTTGCATGATTTGTCTAAGGTCACATAGCAGTCTGGCCCAAAATAGCCTGACATCCTGCTGATAGAAAATAAATAAGAACCCTCAGGAATCATGAGGATTTCCAGTCAATAGCTGTTCCTCCAGCATGTTTAATCTAGACTTGGATCACTGTGTACTCAAATGCACTGGCATGGTTGACAGAAGTATCCCCCCCCCCGCCAGGAAAGGCACTGAAGCACCCCTGTCACGTGCACATGTGATTGCTTGAGTGTGTAATACAGTGAAAGCACCAGGGTGTGGAGTTCCCAAACGCCGAGGTTCTTAAGAAAGTCCCTAATTTTCCCTACACCGAATGTGGTTTCCAGCTTACTAGACTGCCGAGTGAATATGGATGAGGGTACGTGTCAAGGGAGGACTTTACTGAGAGACTGGACCCAGGGCACCCTGCAGTCAGAGCAGTTCACAGAAAGCAGTGCATATCGTACAGCTGCTGGGTCACTTAAGGCGATGACACCAGAATGCTGGCCCTTGGAAGGGGAGGTGCAGAAAATTAGAGCATGTTATTGCCATTCTGGCTCAAATATGTGATGGCATCAGGGTCTTTAAACAGTAATCAGTGCTGGTTTGCCAAGACTGAACAACCTGTCACGAAGATTAGGTTTCGTCCTCATTTATTTGTCTAAAAGAATCTCACTGTGAGTGCTTTCTTTCAGCGATGCCATCTTTATCACTTCTTTCAGGGTTCTAATTGCACTGACTTTCCTCCTTCCTTCCCCAGGCTGGATGATTGATGCAGATAGTCGCCCAAAGTTCCGTGAGTTGATCATTGAATTCTCCAAAATGGCCCGAGACCCCCAGCGCTACCTTGTCATCCAGGTACCAGCTCCCAGTCTGCACACCCACTGGGAAAATCCCTCTAATAAGCATCAAACGTCACTATGCTCCGTCCGGTGCCAACACAGCCTCCCCGTCTCGCAGGTCACACCATTAACCCTCAGTGCGTTAGAAGAAGCACAGCCCAAGCTGTGGACTAATTGGAGCGCACCACGGGGCCCCCAGCTCCATCTGCCATCCCTGTGAGCCCCTCACACTCGGCCCCTGTCATTTCATGGTCCCCTTAGCCAAAGCCTTATGTCGCTCTCATGGAGAACCGGGGCTTTGGTGTCGGGCAAACCTGGCTTCAGATCCCTGACCCTGTACTTACAACGTGAGGTTAACAAAACTAAGCTCGCAGCGCTGCTTTAAAGATTCAGTGAAATAATATATGCAAAATACTTTGCAAAGCGCCTAAAGGTTCTGCTCAGCAATCGCAGGGTGTGTGTGTTGGAGGGGAGGGACCCCACACCACCAGGCAAGCAATTGTCCATCACCAGCTGGTGTCCTTCAGTTCAGCTCAATCTGACACTGTCCACCTGGAGACAGCGTCAGATCCCACAGTCCTCCAGGACCGCTTCCCCTCCCCCCCCGCCCAGTTCAGATGCCTGTCCCAAGTCCAGGTTGTTACCTGGGCATCTGACCATCTGGCAGAAGGTTCCCACAACCCCCTCCTTGGGTTCCATTAATTTGCTAGAGTGGCTCTCAGAGCTCAGAAAATCTTTTTACTTACTGGATCACTGGTTTACTATAGAAGGATATAACTCAGGAACAGCCAGACGGAAGAGATGCACAGGGCAAGGCATGGGGGAAGGGCGCAGTCTCCGTGCTGTCTGGGTGCACCACTCTCCCCGGATCTCCAGGGGTTCACCACCCCGAAGCTCTGAACCCTGTCCTTTCGGGGTTTTATAGAGGCTTCATTACATAGGCATGATTAAATCATTGGTCATTGGCAATGGATTCGACCCCTAGTCCCCCTGCCCTCCCTGGAGGTTAGGGGTGAGACTGAAAGTTCCGACCGTGTAATCACATGGTTGGCTTCACTGGCCACCAGCCCCCATCTTTAGGTGCTTCCAGAAGTCTCCTCGTTAACATAAGAGACACATAGGAAATTCCAAGGGTTTAGGAGCTCTGTGCCAGGAGCAGGGAAGAAGACCAAATGTGTATTTCTCATTGTACACAGCACAGCACTCAGTAAATGCTGTGGCTTTGGCCCTTCCTTTTTCCTCCTGAGCCGTTTGCATTTCCTTTGAGGACTTTGAGACATCAGGGAATTTTCAGTGTCTTAATTCCAGGTCGGGGGAAATGGAAGGAGGAACTGTACTTCCCAGAACCGGGCAGGGGGAGGGGGGACGAGTGTATTAGAACCCAACTGGCAAACACACAAGCACCTGCTGACAGCAGACCCGCCTCGATAGCCAGGGGGGTGGAACGGCAGCTCGCCGGACCTTTCTGATGGTCTCACAATCTCTGCGCCAGGGGGACGAGAGGATGCATTTGCCAAGCCCTACGGACTCCAACTTCTACCGCACCCTGATGGACGAAGAGGACATGGAGGATGTCGTGGACGCCGATGAGTACCTCATCCCCCAGCAGGGCTTCTTCCACAGCCCCACCACTTCCCGGACGCCCCTCCTCAGTTCCCTGGTACCAAAGTCACTCTTGCTCAGGCTCTGCCTCCTGGTTTGAACAGATTGAGTTTTAGCAAAAAAATGATACCCATCTTGTGGAACTCAGGTAGAGACAAAGAAGTAAACGTTAAGCAGATGGTAAAGCCAAAATCAGAATGAATCAATTCAGTGTATTATTTATCTTACTGCATTGCAACAACTGGAACAGAGTTAAATCAGAACTAAACCTAGTTTTTCTAAAGCTAATGAGTCAAGACGAAATCAGGCCCCTTTAACTGTGCCCACTCCCGGAGGCCCCCCGTCCTGCTCTCAGTGGGGGTGGGTGAGCGTCCATGTGCACCATAAACAGCTGCAATTCTTTTTCAGAGCGCCACCAGCAGCACTCCCACTGTGGCTTGCGTTGATAGAAACGGGGTAGGTATCAGCTCCTATAAACCAGAATTAAATCACAGCTCTGTACCATGGCTCTATTAGACATAAAAAAATGCCCACCCTAACCCAGAAAGCTGTGATTTTCCTTCCTGTATTGTTTCATCCCTACCCTACGGCCAGCAATTAGCTATCGCTTATCAAAATGCTATTGAAAATACAGTTGATAGACCAGCAGCAGCATGCAGTTCATGGACCTGGCAGTCTGTTAGAAATGCAAACTGTCGGGCCAGCACCCCACACCTCCTGACTCAGGATCTGCGGGGAGGGGCCTGGCCGTCTGTACTTGAGCCCACCTTCCAGGTGACGCTGTGGCTTGACGTGTGAAGCCTTGATTAGACCCACACTCACCAATGTAGCAGCCACTAGCCACATGCGGCTGCTTAAATTTACATTTTCGTTAATTAAGTTAAAATCTAAAATTCAGTTCCTCGCACCTGTGCTTAGTAGCCGCCACGCGGAAGAGCACAGATCACAGAACATGTCTGTCATCGCGGAAAGCCCCGCTGGACGGCCCCGGCCAGGGCCGTGCCGCCTGCCCTGTGGTCTGTGGGCCACCTGTGGGTGGAGCGGGTCCTCTCCCAGACCTGCTGAATCAGAATCTGCAGGTTAACAAGCCGTCAGGGGGTCCTGATCCCCGCCGAAGCGAGCGGCGCTGGCTGCAGTAACCTTGCCTAATCTCCTCCCAGCAGAGCTATCCCCTCAAGGAAGACAGCTTCTTGCAGCGGTACAGCTCAGACCCCACTGGCACCTTGACCGAGGACAGCATCGATGACGCCTTCCTTCCAGCGGCCGGTGAGTGCCTCGCCCTGGAGGCGGTCATGCTCCTCGGCCTCCGTCCCCGGTGCCCCGGCCAGCTGCTGCTTTCCAGCTGGTCCAGAGGTGGGGCCCGTGGCACGCGTGCAGACACGATGGATGGAGGAAGAGGCCGATCAACAGAAACCGCTAGGCAGGCGCATGGGTCTCTGAGGGGCTCAAGGCGTGTCCAGGTTGTCTTTAGAATGAATCTGCACATTTTCTAGAATTTGAAGCAAACAGCAGAGATATACATGTGTGAGTGTGTGAGCATGTGTGGGTGGGTGTGTGACACATTTGATCTCTGTTCTCTCTCCTGGCTCCGTTCTTGGCCTGTGAAACATGTATTTGCCTAATCTAAGCTTTATCCCCAGACAGACCCAACCATCACACACACACACACACACACACACACACACACACACGCACGCACACCCTCAAGGGAGGCTGTCCTCTGAGAACTTTAAATTAGCAAAAGATAAACGTGCCCATTGCTTTGAGAAGGACAGAAAAGAACACAATTTATTTTAGCCAGAGAGTCGTCTCCCCAGGCTTCCCCGCTTCTGTCATCCGTTGCCTCATTGAAGAATATTCACGGGTTCGGAATGAGCCGTGGAATCCTGCTTAGGACGATGCTTTGCTGATTACGTCTGATTTCTTTTCAATTTCAGAATACGTAAACCAGTCGATTCCCAAAAGGCCCGCGGGCTCTGTCCAGAACCCCGTCTATCACAATCAGCCTCTAAACCCAGCTCCAGGCAGAGACCCTCACTACCAGAATTCCCACAGCAATGCCGTGGGCAACCCTGAGTATCTCAACACCGCCCAGCCCGCCTGCGCCAGCGGTGTGCTCGACGGCCCTGCCCTCTGGGCGCAGAAAGGCGGTCACCAGATTAACCTGGACAACCCTGACTACCAGCAGGCCTTCCTTCCCAAGGACGCCAAGTCAAACGGCATCTTTAAGGGTCCCGCCGCTGAAAATGCGGAATACCTGAGGGCAGCGCCGGCAGGCAGTGACCTTACCGGGGCCTGACCACGGAGGATGGCCTCAGCCCTAAAAATTCCAGCCCCTTCAGCCCCCAGGACCAAGCCACGGCAGCTACTCAGTCCTGCCAGCCATACTCACGTTCACTCTTGGACCCGTGGACTGGTTTGGCCACATCTGCCGTGATCAGCCCATCTTTCAGCCAACAAGTGTCCCCGACTCGGATGCACTTTGGGGAATTGCAGGGACATTCCTTTGTCTTCAAACTGTGAGGCTTCCACAAAAGGCATCCAGAAAGAATGTTGTCCGTTTGGGCAGAAGTTCACCTTTCAATGAGGTATATTTGAAAAACACTAAATATGTTTAAGGAGTTTTATTGCTTGGGGACCTCTGCGGTTTTAATTGTCATTGATTTTGCTCTTAATGGACTTTTCCAATGAGGGAAAATCTTGCTCGTAGCACCTGTGGCACTGAGTTGACCCAGGCCCACCTGTGACCAAGAAGCAAGGGTCAGTCTTCCAGCTAACACTTGATTCCCTTGGCTCTGCTTGGAGACTCTTCCATTGCAAGACAGTTGAATAACGAACCAGTCCTCTGGATCCTAAGCAGGCCCGATTGGTACTATATCAAATCACGGCAGGTGCAAGAGGATAAGCCACTTTGAACTCTTCCTGGGCAAGGAAGAAACAGAGGGGGTAGAATTCTTCCTCAGACTTACTTTTATGTAAATGTCTCCATGGTACTTAACTCTCCATTGGTTGACCAGTGTTTTCTAATTACAGGTATTAGATTTGTTTCTTTTCCATTCCATTGTTTTGAAATTCAGTATGCTTTCCCTGTCAGCAGGAGGAGACGGTAACCAAGATCAGCTCATATTTGATTCGTCAGCATTCAGACCAGTTGCCTTTAATTGAGATGGAATGACAGTGCAAAAAAGGAACAAATCCCCCAAATTTGAGTCCCAGAGGAAATACATCAAGTCCTTTGGGGGTCAGGGGACAGGCATGTATCGGGAGACTGCAAAAACGAAGCTGCGATTAAAACTTTGAGCTCCCCCCGACAAAAAAAAAATTTGTTTAAGCTACTCATGGAAGATAGTTTTCTTTTTATTTCACTTCAAGGGTTTTTTACTCCAAGGGTACTTTGCTCCTCACCGGTAAGCTGCCCCCGAAGCTCCTCCTCGCCCTTGGTGAGCTGAAGGGTCCAGGCTCTGGGGCAGCTCTGCAGACATGTCTCGCCCTCACCACTGCTGGCACGTTTTAGACTAGAGACAGCATTTTGTGTCGTGTGGAATTCAGGTGGTAAATATGAAATTTGACTTTGATGATACTGCCTTCATACCATCTATAGGCATGTGAGAAGAAGAAAACAATTTCCCCTTAAAATAACTCCCTGTAATTGGAGGACCTGCTGCTTAGGACACCAGCATTTTCTCAGCTGTGTCCCCGCACCCTGACTGTTAACACACTTCTTTGTAGACAGTGTTATAAACACTCTTCAGCATCCACTGCAGCCAGGAAGAAATGTTTCAGACAGTATTTTCAGCCGCCCATCCCACATCCCACATCCACGATTTTCCTTTAGCTTTTATTTATTGACTCAGATGGATCAGGGCCCCAGTTTTGTTACCAAAGTATTTTATTTTGTCTCAATGGAAATATACACTATATTCAATTCCATCACATCGTGTTCTAAATACCCTTGAACACCTTACCAGCCTGGCATAGGTACTGAAGATAAATAAAACATAATCCGTGATTCCACGAAATTCACAATTTAGCGAAGAAAATTGACTCACAAATACCAGCCTTAAAACGATATGACAGATGCCAGACATGACATGTCAGCCCAGCACCGTGACAGCACAAAGCAGGGCGTAAGGGGGGACCGGGTCCTGGAGGAGCCGTGGTGGAGTTGGGTTAAAAGACCCCCCAGGGTGTCAGCCACTGGAAAATGGAAAGTGCATTCCCAGCAGAGGGAGTGTCACCCACGAAAGCATCTGCCACAGGAACCACTCATGCAGCCGGTCTACAGGCCCACTGCCCCTTCCGGCCTGGGAGTTACGTTCCCCAAGGGCCCTTCGGGTCCGTCCCCACGGGGGATTTGAAAATGATTCGAGGAAAGATTAAACAACATCTCCTAAGAATCTGAAATTTTATGTCCTTGTCAGTAAACCACTTTCATTATTTATTCACCTCAGAACATAAATACTTTAGCCCACTATTTATCCAGCACTGAGAAACAGAACGATTCACATTCTGCTGTCACTTATTTGTCAGGAAACAGATGGTGAGGGAGGACCACGACATGCTGGTCCAATTGTAGCAGTAAAATCCTAGTATTTTTGTAATTTGAAATACTTTAACATAATAAAACAGCGAGAACTATTCAAGTTTTTTCTTCTTTGTATTTCAGTTTTCCTGCGTAAAATGTAGCTGCTAAATTCTCTTAAAGATTGTGTTTGCCAAAATGGTCTCACTGTGTCTGTCCAGGGAGGTGCAGGGGGGCCTGTAGATGCTTCAGAGCCCAAGAGAGCCTGAGTCCAGCCCGGGGGTCCCTGGGCAGTCAGGAGGGGGGGCTCCCAGGGCTCCAGGATTCCCACGTCTTGGCTCTGACTGGCTGGACCTCAAAGCTTAACGCTCACCCCTTTGGTTCCTCCTAGTTGACACCAGGCCCCGAGGTCCCACAGAGAGCCTGTCTTCTGTTTCCTCCCCAGCCATCCCTGGAACCCTTCCCCATGGCCCAGCCCCAGACCAGGCCTTTGGAAACAGGTCAGGGGGAAGTAAGAGTTAGAGGCTAACATTTACAGCTGACCCTTGAACAACATATGGGTGCGGGTCCCCTTAGACGTGGATTTTTTCACTAGTGAACGTGACAGTTCTACACGAGCCCCCGTTGGCTGAATCCTCAGATAAAGAACCGGAGGCTCCAGAGCGCCGACTTACTAAAGTTACTGGCGGGTCCACTGCTCAGAGGGTCAGCGCCCCAACCTGAGTCATTCCAGGGTCAGCTGTCCAGTGGGCCTTACACACATCTTCTCACATAATCTTTAAGGAGTCCCCATAGTCACACTCTACGAAAAATTGTTCTGTCACCTCAGGAAGACAGAGATGAATCTTCCAAACTCTAGGTTTGCTCTGGTCCAAGTTGTCACTGATTTTACAACTAGGAGCACAGCGGTGGAGACAGCAGGTTGCATTCCAGTTGACGATAAGGCTTAGGTATTTGTTGAAAGTTCTTAATTTTGAGCTTTAGCCCTCCCCCGCCCAAACTGCAGACATACATGAACCGTGAACTGCAGAAGCACAACGATAGTGGTTCTCAGGCTGGCTGCCCTTGGGAGTCTCCTGGGTCCCAACCAAAAAGGGTCTGAATTTGTCTCAGGTGCAGCCTGGGCCCAGGGATTTTCAGAGCTCCCCCAGGTGACTCTGACGAGCACCAGAGTTTGGGGAGCAGCCGTGTAAAGGAAAGGCTCTGCAGGGGAGACTCAGCCTTGGGCTGACGGCCTCCCGCTCACGGCGCACTCAGCGTGTAGGATGCGGCTGTTGGGTTTCAGTGACTCGCGGTTCTCACCCTTGCTGCCCGCCAGGACCGCCTGTGAGCTCAAAAGGACCAACTGAATGGGAATTCTACGGGCTCCCCATGTGGTTCTAATGGGCAACCAGAGTTGAAACCCTCATCTCTAAGGTCACCTTCCCTTGTACAAGCCTAGGCGTCTACACCGTGCCCGCAACTCAGGGCAGAATCAGAGAAACTGTGTGTGTGGAAGAGATTCCTGAGGCAGGGCCAAAACGACCCCGCGGTCCCTGGTGTGCCTGCAGACCCAGCCACTGGTGGCCATTCCAGAAGCCTCTAATTCCTTGTCACCAGCAGCTAACTCATCCTGAAAGTGGCAGATACCCAAATCTGAGCCTTGAGAAAGCCCTGGACAGTTTCATTTTCTAAGACGTATTAGAAAAATCCATCTCCCGCTGCAGGGAATGAGCTGCTCACCCAGAGTGACAGCTGTTGAAATTGCCCTTAACATCTATTCTGCATTTCTTTCCTGATGACGAGCGCATTATTACAATGTAATGATCTTTGTTTTTTCTTTGCTGGGGCTGTAGAACCTTAGTGAATAGAAACCCCTACCTCTTTCACCAATCACACCGGCTGTATCAGGAGCACAGATTTTTTACTATTGAAGACACATTCCAACAAGATTTTTAAATGTAAGCCTATTTTTGTAACTTTTTTGAGCACTGAACTTTGTAAGGTATATTTATAGGAAAACTCAGTTTTCTACTAAAAGAAATAGCTTACTTTAGAAAAACTGCAAGAGAATCAAAATTTGAAACTGAAATTTTTTTTAAAGGGATTTGAATGAAACAAGAGAAAATTCTCTTCTTTCTCATAAAAAGGCACAACATCATTGCAGAGCTAGGTTAGGTCGTCTTGATGAAGAGGAGACTCGTTTTTATATCTATAAAGTGAGAAAAAGGTGGAAAGCACATATAGTTTCTTGGTCTGAAGGAGGTTCATTTGACTCTGGCGCAATTCAGTGGGAAAGAATCACTGTTACAACTAAGACACAACTTCAACTGCATGCCGTACTCCACCCATCTGCCAACGGGACCCTGTAAATGTGAGAAAAACAATAGCGGAGCACTTTGTTGGTTTATCTATCCCAATCTGACTTTGATGCAAAGTATTTTATTTTTGTATTTACAATTGATATGCGATTACAATATAGACTAGAAATACCAGCAGAGCCCTAATAATGTTTAGCATGTTAGATGAATGCCACCAACGGTCTTCCAAACTAAGCCATTCCCGCACCCTAGGGATGGGGCTGTCAACGCCGGCTGCACAGTGAAATCGTGGGGGGAGCTTTTGAAAATCTTGAGGCCCAGCCGTGCCTCAGGCCAGCGAAACCCAGGATTTATACTTTGTAAAGCTCCTAAAATCATTCTGACGTTCAGCCAAGGCTGAGAACCACCAGCCTAGGGATTAGCCACAGGTGTGTGGACTTGCAGGCAGATTCTGCAGTTGTAGACACCTGAGGATTGAGAGAAGTCCAAGCACAAAGACCCCAGCATCGGACTTCCCTGGTGGTGCAGTGGTTAAGAATCCACCTGCCAATGCAGGGGGCACGGGTTTGAGCCCTGGTCCGGGAAGATCCCACATGCTGCGGAGCAACTAAGCCCGTGCGCCACAACTACTGAGTCTGCGCTCTAGAGCCCGCGTGCCACAACTGCTGAGCCCACAAGCCTAGAGCCCCTGCTCGGCAACAAGAGAAGCCACCGCAATGAGAAACCTGCGCACTGCAACGAAGAGTAGCCCCCGCTCGCCGCAACTAGAGAAAGCCCGTGCGCAGCAACGAAGACCCAACGCAGCCAAAAATAAATAAATTAAATAAATTAATTTTTTTTAAAAACCCAGCATCACTCGCTGAGGGTCAGGAACCTGGATGGACGGGGAGGGTCCAGGGCACGTGCCCAAGCACTAGAGGGGAGAGGGCCAAACCAATCGATGAAGAGGAAATACAGAACAGACCCCCGTTTTCCATGTCTTCCATTAAAAGTGGGCTGATCGTGAGCACCCTTGCTGCTTGTGCAACCAGCTGGCTGCCCTGCCTGGAGCCGCCGTGCATCCTTTATTGCCCAGCGAGAAAGGAAGCAGTTAGCTGCAGAGGGAGCCGGCAAGGAGACTGCATGAGTAGTTGGATGGCGTTTGTAAAAACCAGAGCCAACGAGAGGATGCTTGCTTTAAGAAACACGTCTTATTTTTTCTTTTTATATATATTATATCTGGGATAAAAACTGAAGCAGTTAGTACTATTTTCTCTTCCACAAGCACAGTATGCCTTCCGAGATTACACATTCCTATCTGAATTGCCAGCAGAAGTACTAAAAATCCCCACCCTATCACCTGGTAGATAAAACTACACATTTTTAGCTGCGTTTACTTGTTTGTTTTTTTTAAAAAAAAGAAACCCTTTTGACTTAATTTGGCTAGAGTAATCTTGCTGTATAATATAAACTCTTGGAAACAAAGACATGCTATGGATCTGATGACTGATATTAGAGGTGATGATGTAACTGATTAGCCTCGGACACCAATAACTTCGTTTTGAAACGAGCAATACTTTTTATAGCCTCTATATATGGTACGTTTTAACATTGTAAAGTTTTGCTATGATGAAAGCAATATTTGTACAAATGGAAAGCAAGGTTTTCTTTTATATGGTTTACACTGTTGATCAAAGCATGTTGATTGTATATGGAGTATTAAAAAATTAGATGTATACTATTCATTGTTCGTTACTCATACTTACCTTATAAAAAATAATATCGCATTCTTGTTAATGCAGTGTTGATATTAGTTATTAACCATATCTGACCTACTGTGGATGTTCTTTCCTGGCAACTTTTTAACGCTCATTAATAAACTTTATTTTTAGAGCAGTTTTAGTTTCAACAACTGCAAAACTGAGGAGAAATTGCGGAGAGTTACCGTATGCCCTCTTGCCCCCTGGCTCCCCGCTCCGCCGTCCACACCGTAGGGCCTGATACGCTTCAGCGAGTGGGGCCGTCTCAATGCCGTGCTGTGCAGGGCACACCTCCCAAGATCTCCCCTTCCCAGATGTCCTCCAAGAGACAGGCCTCCTTGCGGAAGAGTCCGTAGCAAGGTTGCGTTTCCTCAGGACACCAGAAGTTTGTGGTTGTGACTCTGCTCCGTAATAAACACTGAAAGTCAGAGACGTTCACGAACCACAACCTTGTGCTAGGGCGTCGGGCCCAGCTGCTCCCACTCTCTCCCCGTCACCCCCCGTACCACGGGGAAGACCTGCCCGCCCGCCCTGAGCCGTTTCCTCACTCGCCCGTGCAGGAAACCAGCAGCGCTGAGGGAAGAGGCTGTGTTGAGATTAAATCCTTGAACGGCTCAGGGAATTGGAGGAGGTTTGTCATCTGAACTGGCCGTAAGGGGCAGCGGGCGGTGGGAGGGAGCACCCAGGCAGGAGGCGGCAGTCACCTGGAGCCGTCCCACCCTCCCGAGGCCACCGCCCAGGCCCCCCCTGTGTCACAAGCTCCCTAATGCTGGCCGCGTAGACGCCCATCACTCCCAGGGGAGGCGCAGCTTTGTTTGGTGTGGTGCACCCCGAAGATCACTTATCACCCACGTGCAACACAGGCTGAGGGGGAGCTGTCGTTCAGGTGGCAGCAGGACGTCAGGTTCCGGAAGCAGAAGCGGGTCCAGGGACCTCTCCGGGTCGCTGTGGGACCCCCAGGCCTCCCTGGCCTCCAGAGCCCCCAGCCCCTGGTGTGCTCGGTGCCCTGGGAGAGGTGAGCCTCTTAGAGCTCCCCGCCTTCCATCAGGGCTGAACCCTCACGGAGAGAAGGGTGAGGCAGACAGGGACAGTGCTGGGGCCCCGGCTGCCTGGAGCCTGAAATGTCGCCCCCAAGGGAAGGTCGTGGCTTCCATCCCCCCCTCAGGGCAAACGCAGCAGCACCCCGCTCTCCCCCCACCCCGCCCCGGAACCCTAGCTGAAGCTCAGTGCACGTGGGGTTTCAGCTTGAAGGGATTCTGCCTTTGGAATCACAAAGGCCAAGTCATCACAGCTCTCTGGGGAGAGAAAAGCTTTCCCAAGAATAGGAGGGTCTGAAAAAGATGGGTAGACGGTTCTTCCCTGGGTTTTCCGCTTGTTCAGGGCGTGGGCAAGTCCTCCTGAGGCCAGTTCTCCAGGTTGTGTCGTATCCTGGCTCGTCCTCCAGGCCATCCCGTTCCTTCCTTCACACCCGGGAAAGGACGTTTAAAAACTTGGGTAGAAAAGCCGTTAAGATCACATCTAATTTTTGCCCTGGCCTCAAAAACACAGTAAACAAAATATAATAAAGAGCCCGTGGGCATCCATTTGTAGTTTGTAAATGTGTGCCTTGAAGGAGCCTCGCCCTCCGGCCCACCAGGCAGGCATGGCGCCCTGGGAGACTCAACAGTGCAAGGACGGCCGGGTCCACGCTGAGGCCCCGCCACTGATTCTGCCTGCAGCCTCTTCCTCCTGCCCTGGACACCGAGCTAGAAAACCTGGACACTAGGTTCTAACGAAAACAAAAATACATCCTTTACATCTTTTACTCCATTCCTGAAAGTTAGCCCTGATGAGCCCAAGCACAAAGCTGTCCCGTCAAGGCACATCACACGTGCAGGTCGCAGGGCAGGACAGATGGGAGCCACTCTGTCTCACCTGTGGCTCAGCCCCACGCACAGCAGGCGGCCCCCCACCTCTCCAGGTGGTCTGCACTGTGAAGGTGCTGGCGGCCGGGCCACTTGGGCAAGGAATCCCTAGGGGCCCAGCACCTGAGCATGAAGAGAGAGGGCAGGCTGCAGGGGGGCTCTGCCTACCTCCTACCCCGCCCCCAGGAAAGGATGTATCCAGGGGTCCGAGGGTGGTGAGGCGGAGGGAGCTAGAGAACACTACAACCCAGGGTCCCCAACACCTGGAGCTGAAGCTGGTGTGGCCCCAGCAAAGGGGACCTGACAACTCAGCAGGGAGTGGAAAGCCCAAGGTTTCCAAGAGCCTTAAATGCCCATCAAATTTTCCAAAGTGCAAAATCCCTTCTTTCCTTGAACCAACGATGCCCTTAAAAAATCCAGCCCTGGGCTTCCCTGGTGGCGCAGTGGTTGAGAATCTGCCTGCCAATGCAGGGGACACGGGTTCGAGCCCTGGTCTGGGAAGATCCCACATGCCGCAGAGCAACTAGGCCCATGAGCCACAACTACTGAGCCTGCGCGTCTGCAGCCTGTGCTCCGCAACAAGAGAGGCCACGATAGTGAGAGGCCCACGCACCGCGATGAAGAGTGGCCCCCGCTTGCCGCAACTAGAGAAAGCCCTCGCACAGAAACCAAGACCCAACACAGTCATAAATAAATTAATTAATTAAAAAAAAAAAATCCAGCCCTGCTCCCTCTGGGTGGAAGTAGAAGTTGGAGGGGTACCCGCCCTCTTTTCTACTCCGGAACAGCTCAGGACCTCTCCTTACCAGTTATTTTATCTCTAAAGAAGAGCTTGCCTTTTCTGCCTTTTCTGCTTCTCCTCTGTCTTTCCTTATTGTATAATTTAACCGTTCCGGAACTCAAGCAGAAATGGGGGAGACATTTTAACCTATGACAGGTTTCTTCTGCTCTCACATCCACTCAGCTGACCAGTTTCCACAAGAGCAAGTCTAAGTGGAATGGATCCCACGCAGCACACAGGCTTTAGCCATCGGGGACAAAGAGGTGCTGGGAGGACCAAATAACAGAGGAGATGGAAATGGCAGAGCCCGTCACTGAAAAAGTTCACTACGCCCAAATAATTTCTGGGTGTTCCAGCAAACCTGCAAAGAATAGTTAACTTTGATATCATTTAAAGTATTTCAGAACATAAAAAAAGATGGGAAGTTTCCCAGTTCATTCTACAGAAGTTAGAATAGTACTAAAAAAATCAAAGAAATATTACAGAAAGAAAATTATGGCTTCATTTATGAATGTAGATATAGAAATCCTTAATGAAATATAGGAAATGGAATCATTTCTTCCATGAATTCAAGGACAGTTCATTATAAGATATTTTGTTTATATTCATGAAGAAGTAATAGGGAAGATGTGAATATTAAGAGATACATGGCATTTGCTAACATTCAATCACACTGCTGTTAAAATCTCTTAGTAACCTAGGAATAGATGAAAACACTTTTAACTGGGTAAAAATATCTGCCAAAAATTTAAAAAGAAACATTGAACTTAATGGTGAGATACCAACACCTTAAATAAGAACAAGACAAGAGTGACTTTTATCATGTCTATTATTCAACACTCTTCTGAAATCCACTGTTTTGGAGACAAGGAAAAGCATATTATTCATATACAATATATTTGCATCCTTGGAATATTCAGCAAACCCTGTCCCATGCCCAGTAGTCAAATCCAGCCAGCAGCCTGTTTTTGTAAATAAAGTTTTATTGGAACATGGTCTCATCTATTCCTTTATTGCCTACGGCTGCTTCCACACTGCAGTGGCAGATTTGAGTAGCTGCAACAGGGCTCCTATGACCTGCAAAGCCAAAAATATTTCCTATCTGTCCCTTCACAGAAGAAGTTTGCTGATCCCAAACAACTGGCTGAAAACATTATTAACAAACATTAACAAAATAAGAAAACTCAGTAGGGTGGCCATCTGTGTCATTAATCCTACATACCATCAATCATTAATTAGACAATGTAATGGAAAAGAATCCCATTTAAAATAGCACTAAAACTACAGAACAGCTGGATATAAACTTAAATGTGCAAAAACAGTATGAAAACAAAAACTACAGAACTTTGCTGAGGCATAAAAGAAGACTTAAAAGATATATTGTATTCATGGTTATGAGGACTTAATCTTGTAAAAATACCAATTCTCTCCTAATTATTATATAAAGTCAACTGAAAATTTCAATCATTATTTTGGGAAGTAGACGTTTTAGATCATGGAATCCAAAAAAGAAAACGCACGACAGTAGCCAGGAACATTTGGAAAACAATTGAGTAGTGATATCAATGATATAAAAATACACTACATAAAACTAAAATAATTAAAGCTGCATAGGACCAATGTAGCTACAGGAAATAATTAATGGAAAAAAATTAGAATTTTTGGAAACAGACGTGTACATGGAAGTATAGCATGTGATAGTGATGACATTTCCAGATAGTGGAGGAATAAAAGGCTCCCCAATGAATGATTCTGGAGAAAACTTTTATACATTTAATTATAAATAAATTAATTAGAAAATTCATTAGAGCTCTATTTCAAATTCCAGATGGACTAAAGATCTAAAGATAACAAATCAAAACAATCAAAGTATTGGGTAAAATGTATGTGGATATTCTAGAATCTCAGGAAAGGTGATGCTGACGCATAACAACATAACTCCAAAGCCGTGAAGAAAACGACTGGCAACACGGCCACCTAAATAATTTTTAGGTGTTTTTTTTTTTTTTAACATCTTTATTGGAGTATAGTTGCTTTACAATGTTCTGCTAGTTTCTGCTGTATAACAAAGTGAATCAGCTATATGTATACATATATCCCCATAGCCCCTCCCTCTTGCATCTCCCTCCCACCCCCCCATCCCACCCCTCTAGGTGGTCACAAAGCACTGAGCTGATCTCCCTGTGCTATGTGGCCGCTTCCCACTAGCTATCTATTTTACATTTGGTAGTGTGAATATGTACATGCCAGTCTCTCACTTCATCTCAGTTTACCCTTCCCCCTCCCCATGTCCTCAAGTCAATTCTCTACATCTGTGTCTTTATTCCCGTCCTGCCCTAGGTTCTTCAGAACCATTTTTTATTTTTTATTTAGATTCCATATATACGTGTTAGCATATGGTATTTGTTTTTCTCTTTCTGACTTACTTCACTCTGTATGACAGACTCTAACTCCATCCACCTCACTACAAATAACTCAATTTCGTTTCTTTTCACGGCTGAGTAATATTCCATTGTATATATGTGCCACACCTTCTTTATCCATTCATCTGTCGATGGACACTTAGGTTGCTTCCATGTCCTGACTATTGTAAATAGTGCTGCAATGAACATTGTGGTACAGGACTCTTTTTGAATTATGGTTTTCTCAGGGTATATGCTCAGTAGTGGGATTGATGGGTCATATGATAATTGTATTTTTAGTTTTTTAAGGAACATCCATACTGTTCTCCATAGTGGCTATATCAATTTACATTCCCACCAACAGTGCAAAAGTGTTCCCTTTTCTCCACACCCTCTCCAGCATTTATTGTTTGTAGATTTTTTGATGATGGCCATTCTGACCGGTGTGAGGTGATATCTCATTGTAGTTTTGATTTGCATTTCTCTAATGATTAGTGGTGTTGAGCAGCCTTTCATGTGTTTGTTGGCAATCTGTGTATCTTTTTTGGAGAAATGTCTATTTACGTCTCCTGCCCATTTTTGGATTGGGTTCTTTGATTTTTGATATTGAACTGCATGAGCTGCTTGTATATTTTGGAGATGAATTCTTTGTCAGTTGCTTCATTTGCAAATATTTTCTCCCATTCTGAGGGTTGTCTTTTCATCTTGTTTATGGTTTCATTTGCTGTGCAAAAGCTTTTAAGTTTCATTAGGTTCCATCTGCTTGTTTTGGTTTTTATTTCCATTTCTCTAGGCGGTGGGTCCAAAAGGATCTTGCTGTGATTTATGTCATAGAGTGTTCTGCCTATGTTATCCTCTAAGAGTTTTATAGTGTCTGGCCTTACATTTAGGTCTTTAATCCATTTTGAGTTTATTTTTGCATATGGTGTTAGTGTTCTAATTTCATTCTTTTACATATAGCTGTCCAGTTTTCCCAGCACCACTTATTGAAGAGGCCTTCTTTTCTCCATTGTATATTCTTGCCTCCTTTATCAAAGATAAGGTGACCATATGTGTGTGGGTTTATCTCTGGGCTTTCTATCCTGTTCCATTGATCTACATTTCTGTTTTTGTGCCAGTACCATATTGTCTTGATTACTGTAGCTTTGTAGTATAGTCTGAAGTCAGGGAACCTGATTCCTCCAACTCCTTTTTTCTTTCTCAAGATTGCTTTGGCTATCCGGGGTCTTTTGTGTTTCCATAGAACTTGTGAAATTTTTTGTTCTAGTTCTGTGAAAAATGCCATTGGTGGTTTGATAGGGATTGCATTGAATCTGTAGATTGCTTTGGGTAGTAGAGTCATTTTCACACTGTTGATTCTTCCAATCCAAGAACATGGTGTCTCTCTCCATCTGTTTGTATCATCTTTAATTTCTTTCATCCATGTCTTACAGTTTTCTGCATACAGGTCTTTTGTCTCCTTAGGTAGGTTTATTCCTAGGTATTCTATTCTTTTTGTTGCAATCGTAGATGGGAGTGTTTCCTTAATTTCTCTTTCAGATTTTTCTTCATTAGTGTATAGGAATGCAAGAGATTTCTGTGCATTAATTTTGTATCCTGCAACTTTACCAAATTCATTGATTAGCTCTAGTAGTTTTCTGGTAGCATCTTTAGGATTCTCTATGTATAGTATCATGTCATCTGCAAACAGTGACAGTTTTATTTCTTCTTTTCTGATTTGGATTCCTTTTATTTCTTTTTTGTCTCTGATTGCTGTGGCTAAAACTTCCAAAACTATGTTGAATAGTAGTGGTGAGAGTGGGCAACCTTGTCTTGTTCCTGATCTTAGTGGAGATGGTTTCAGTTTTCCACCATTGAGAACGATGTTGGCTGTGGGTTTGTCATATATGGCCTTTATTATGTTAAGGTAAGTTCCCTCTATGCCTACTTTCTGTAGAGTTTTTATCATAAATGGGTGTTGAATTTTGTCAAAAGCTTTTACTGCATCTATTGAGATGATCATATGGTTTTTATCCTTCAATTTGTTAATATGGTGTATTACATTGATTGATTTGCGGATATTGAAGAATCCTTGCATTCCTGGGATAAACCCCACTTGATCATGGTGTATGATCCTTTTAATGTGCTGCTGGCTTCTGTCTGCTAGTATTTTGTTGAGGATTTTTGCATCTATGTTCATCAGTGATATTGGCCTGTAGTTTTCTTTCTTTGTGACATCTTTGTCTGGTTTTGGTATCAGGGTGATGGTGGCCTCATAGAATGAGTTGGGGAGTGTTCCTCCCTCTGCAATATTTTGGAAGAGTTTGAGAAGGATAGGTGGTAGCTCTTCTCTAAATGTTTGATAGAATTCGCCTGTGAAGCCATCTGGTCCTGGGCTTTTGTTTGTTGGAAGATTTTTAATCACAGTGTCAATTTCAGTGCTTTTGATTGGTCTCTTTATATTTTCTATTCCTTCCTGGTTCAGTCTCAGAAGGTTGTGCTTTTCTAAGAATTTGTCCATTTCTTCCAGGTTGTCCACTTTATTGGCATATAGTGGCTTGTAGTAATCTCTCATGATCCTTTGTATTTCTGCAGTGTCAGTTGTTACTTCTCCTTTTTCATTTCTAATTCTATGGATTTGAGTCTTCTCCCTTTTTATCTTGATGAGTCTGGCTAATGGTTTATCAATTTTTTTATCTTCTCAAAGAACCAGCTTTTAGTTTTATTGATATTTGCTATTGTTTCCTTCATTTCTTTTTCATTTCTTTCTGATCTGATCTTTATGATTTCTTTCCTTCTGCTAACTTGGGGGGTTTTTTGTTCTTCTTTCTCTAATTGCTTTAGGTGTAAGGTTAGGTTGGGTTTTTTTTTTTGAGATTTTTCTTGTTTCTTGAGGTAGGATTGTATTGCTATAAACTTCCCTCTTAGAACTGCTTTTGCTGCATCCCATAGGTTTTGGGCCATCATGTTTTCATTGTCATTTGTTTCTAGGTATTTTTTGATTTGCTCTTTGATTTCTTCAGTGATCTCTTGGTTGTTTAGTAGCGTATTGTTTAGCCTCCATGTGTTTGTATTTTTTACATTTTTTTTCCTATAATTGATATCTAGTCTCATAGCGTTGTGGTTGGAAAAGATACTTGATACAATTTCAGTTTTTGTAAAATTAGGAAGGCTTGATTTGTGACCCAAGATATGATCTATCCTGGAGACTGTTCCATGAGCACTTGAGAAGAAAGTGTATTCTGTTGGTTTTGGATGGAATGTCCTATAAATATCAATTAAGTCCATCTTGTTCAATGTATCATTTAAAGCTTGTGTTTCCTTATTTATTTTCATTTTGGTTGATCTGTCCATCGGTGAAAGTGGGGTGTTAAAGTCCCCTACTATTATTGTGGTACTGTCAAGTTCCCCTTTTATGGCTGTTAGCATTTGCCTTATGTATTGAGGTGCTCCTATGTTGGGTGAATAAATATTTACAATTGTTATATTTTCTTCTTGGATTGATCCCTTGATCATTATGTAGTGTCCTTCTTTTTCTTTAATAATAGTCTTTATTTTAAAGTCTATTTTGTCTGATATGAGAATTGCCACTCCAGCTTTCTTTTGATTTCCATTTGCATGGAATATCTTTTTCCATCCCCTCACTTTCAGTGTGTATGTGTCCCTAGGTCTAAAGTGGGTCTCTTGTAGACAGCATATACAGGGGTCTTGTTTTTGTATCCATTCAGCCAGACTATGTCTTTTGGTTGGAGCATTTAATCCATTCACATTTAAAGTAATTATTGATATGTATGTTCCTATTACCATTTTCTTAATTGTTTTGGGTTTGGTTTTGTAGGTCTTTTCCTTCTCTTGTGTTTCCTGCCTAGAGAAGTTCTTTTAGCGTTTGTTGTAAAGCTGGTGTGGTGGTGCTGATTTCTCTTAGCTTTTGCTTGTCTGTAAAGGTTTTAATTTCTCCGTCGAATCTGAATGAGATCCTGCTGGGTACAGTAATCTTGGTTGTAGGTTTCTCCCTTTCATCACTTTAAATATGTCCTGCCACTCCCTTCTGGCTTGCAGAGTTTCTACTGAAAGAGCAGCTGTTAACCTTATGGGGATTCCCTTGTATATTATTTGTTGCTTTGCCCTTGCTGCTTTTAATATTTTTTCTTTGTATTTATTTTTTGATAGTTTGATTAATATGTGTCTTGGCATGTTTCTCCTTGGATTTATCCTGTATGGGACTCTCTGTGCTTCCTGGACTTGATTGACTATTTCCTTTCCCATATTAGGGAAGTCTTCAACTATAATCCCTTCAAATATTTTCTCAGTTCCTTTTTTCTTTCTCTTCTTCTTCTGGGACCTCTATAATCCAAATGTTGGTGCGTTTAATGTTGTCCCAGAGGTCTCTGAGACTGTCCTTAATTCTTTTCATTCTTTTTTTGTTTATTCTGCTCTGTGGTAGTTATTTCCACTATTTCATCTTCCAGGTCACTTATCCATTCTTCTGCCTCAGTTATTCTGCTATTGATTCCTTCTAGAGAATTTTTTTTTCATTTATTGTGTTGTTCATCATTGTTTGTTTACACTTTAGTTCTTCTAGGTCCTTGTTAAACGTTTCTTATATTTTCCCCATTCTATTTCCAAGATTTTGGATCATCTTTACTATCATTACTCTGAATTATTTTTCAGGTAGACTGCCTATCTCCTCTTCATTTGTTTGGTCTGGTAGGTTTTTACGTTGCTTCATCTGCTGCGTGCTTCTCTGTCTTCTCATTTTGCTTAACTTACTGTGTTCAGGGTCTCTTTTTGCAGGCTGCAGTTTCGTAGTTCCCGTTGTTTTTGGTGTCTACCTCCAGTGGGTAAGGTTGGTTCAGTGGGTTGTGTAGGCTTCCTGGTGGAGGGGACTGGTGCCTGTGTTCTGTTGGATGAGGCTGGATCTTGTCTTTCTGGTGGGCCGGACTGTGTCCGGTGGTGTGTTTTGGGGTGTCTGTGAACTTAGTATGATTTTTCGGCAGCCTCTCTGCTAATGGGTGGAGTTGTGTTCCTGTCTTGCTAGTTGTTTGGCATAGGGTGTCCAGCACTGTAGCTTGCTGGTCATTGAGTGGAGCTGGGTCTTAGCATTGAGACGGAGATCTCTGGGAGAGCTCTCGCTGATTGATATTACGTGGGGTCAGGAGGTCTCTGGTGGTCCAATATCCCGAACTCGGCTCTCCCACCTCAGAGGCTCAGGCCTGATAACCAGCCAGAGCACCAAGACCCTGTCAGCCACACGGCTTGGAGGGCTTGTACACAAACAGCATTACAACAGCAACTTTAAAGACCTCTCTGCTTAGATAGCCTTTGTTATCTTCATCACATGCTTTAAATACTTCTTGTGTTCTGACGGGCTGGCTTCCCACATCCACAGCCAGGTCCTGGCCTTGTGAAACCCCACAGACTTCGTGCTGCTGCAGCCAAAGAGGATGGACTGCGTGGACCTGGGCCGACTCTGGGGAATCCTCAACCCTGCAGGTCCCAGAGGATGCAGAAGACATCTGGTGGGGATGTTGGCAGGGCACCCTTCTGGGGAGGTGCATGCTGGGGGCAGGAATCCCCTTTTTTTTAGTTTTTAAAGAAAGAAATAGCAGTAAAAAAATCAAAATTCATATAAGGAGAAAAAACTGAGATATATCAGGGATTAATATCTTAAAATATGAAGAATTCCAATGGACTCAAAAAAAATAGTTAAACACCCTACTAAAACTTTGACAGCGTATAAATGGACAATTCATGGAGAAATTACAAATGACTCATAACACTTATGAAAATATATACTCAACCTCACTAACAGTCAAGAAAATGCCAATTAAAATGAAACAATAAACCCTTTTCACCACACATTTTGGTAGGAATATAAAGTGTCATAAACTTTTTGTAAGACAATAAAAAGTTTAAATGTGTATATCCTCTGATACGGCAATTTCACTTGTAGAAATAAACTCTATTAAAATACTGTTATTGACTGAACATCTCTCCCCCCCAAAATTCATGTTGAAGCTCTCGTTCTGGAATTTGGAGATGGGGCCTTTGGGAGGTAGTTAGGGTTAAGTGAGATCAGGAGGCTGAGACCCCATAGCAGGATTAGTGTCCTTACAAGAGGAGAGAGACCAGAGCTCACACGCTCTTTGCCACATGATGACATGGCGAGAAGGCAGCCGTCTGCAAACCAGGAAGAGTTCCCACCAGAACCTGACCACGCTGGCCCCTTATCTCACACTCCCAGCCTCCAGAACTGTGTGAAATCCATGTCTGTTGTTTAAGCCCCCAGTCTGCGGTGTTTTGTTTTGGCTGTCTGAGCTAAGACAAATATTCAAACAACTATACAAAGATAGAGGAATGAAAATGTTCACTAAAACATTATCTGTAATAGAGAAAAAATATTTTTTAAATGCTTTATATCCATCAAAAGGGAAATTATTAAATAAATCATGGAGCATCCATAGTATGGAATTCTGTGCAGTTGTAACAAAGAAAAGGATAAATCTTCATGATATATACTTCTAAATGAAATAAAGCAAATTGCTGAATAACATTTTTGTTATTTTTAAAAGCTTATGTTAGTGTACATACCTACCTTTGAGTGTGTGTGTATGTGGGTGTGTGTGCACACAATCTGGAAACCGTCTGGAAATATTAGTGTCAGCCCATTAATGGTGGAGACGGGTGGTGAGTAGGGAGCAGTATGTGAAGTAATAAAGTAGCAAGGAGGGAATTTCACTTTTTATTTTCTATATTTCTGTGTTATTTGGCTTTTATAATGAATATATATTACTTTGGCAGTTGTGTTGGGACAAAATTTAATGTATGTCAGTTCCCTTCCCTCCACTCACAACAAAACATTTAGCAATTTCTTGTTTTGTTTTCTCTTCTCCCTGCTCTCTCTCCCCAGAACAAAATCCTTGTGGCACTGTCTCCTGGGAACAGGCCAGTGGAAGGAGAAAGCAGTGCTGGGGCGCTGCGGGCAGTGGGAGGATGTGGCCAGCAGGGAGTTGGGCTGAGCACGCAGGTTCCTGGATCACTGAGGATGGGGTGACAGAGCCCCTCCACAGTGAGGGCGTCTTAGTCAGCTTGGGCTGCCATAAAAACACACCACAGACTGAGTGGCTTAAACAGCAGACATTTATTTCTCACAGATCTTGGGGCTGACAAATCCAAGATCAAAGCAAAGGTAGAGAGGCCTCTTCTTGGCCTTGCAGAGAGCAGTCTCCTCACTGTGTCCTCATGAGGCAGACAGAGGAAGAGAGTGAGTTCTCTGGTGCCTCTTCTTATAAGGACACTAATCCCGTCACAAGGGCCCCACCCTCACTACCTGACCTAACCCTACCTCCCAGAGGCCCCTTCTCCAAACACCATCGTAACTGGAGGTCAGGCTTTCAATGTATGGATTGGGGCGGGGGGACACAAACATTCAGTCTATAACAGAGAACGTTCTTCACTTTAGGATGCAAGAGGCTCGGGCAGGATAGAAGACTTTAGTGAGAGCACATGTACTCTACAGTTTAAGAGAGATCCAAGTATGCTCTGGAATTTCTGTTTGGATCTTGTTTCTTTAAATGAGATACTGATCTAAGTATCCAAGGCTTTGCCATTATAGGTCAAAGTTTCAATACATAACTTTTTAATGCTTAAGAAACAGAACCATATTTTTAAGTTTACTGGCTACAGGAACTGACAACAGAAAGATTTGGAATGTGTTTTAAAAAGTGAGTTGGAGCAGGGGGATGTTAGGAAGAGTTTCCTTAAATATATTCACTTCAAGCAGCACGTCCCAAAGCCAGTCTCAACCCAGTCCCACAAAAGAATTTAGCCTTAATGAAGGAATCCACTATATGTAACAAAAAACTTCTCCCTGCCCTTCTAGAATTGTGCAGTTATGCACCATCCTTGGGAGAATCAAGACAATAATCGCTTAGATTTCTTCCTATAGAGCTAAATTCTCTCTAGGTACCCAAGTTGAAAAAGGCCTGCTGACATCCAAGAGTAAAAGAGGATTCCAAGCTTCACCCATTACACTAACCAAAAGGAACACACTATTAAAGTGCTAATTAATACTTGGACTAATGAAAGAATTAGCTAAAGAAACAATAATCATTGGTAATATATATTGATTTTTAACATAGATCAGATGCTGTGCTAAGTGCATATCTACACTAAGAGAGAAAAATGATTTTTCCATATTACAGATGAAGAAACATTTAAAATGCTGCATTATACTACTGTTTTGGACATAGGAAAAATCACGTCAGCCTTGTTTGGGACCAGAGCCCACAGAGCTGGTGTATTTCCTGGGGGTCAGCTGCACACTGCCTGGGCTCCAGACACAAAGTCAAAGCAAGTAACCCTGGGATTCGGTCATTCTGGGCCCCCTGAGAGTGACAGGCCCACAGAGTATACACCAGCAATGAAGGACACTGGTTCATTGCAGCAAACATTTATGGCCCTACTCTGTGCCAAGAAAGGTGTTGAGAGCTGTGAAGACACTAAGGTTGGTGTCCCACAGCAAGTAAAGTTGAAGGCACGCGCGCACACACACGCGCACGCGCGTGCACACGTGTGGGACCATACCATCAGAAAAAGGTATGGTTACACTACGGAATACTATGCAATATTTAGATAGAATTGGCTGAATTTCTATGTCATAATGGAGAGAGGTTTCCAAACCATATTGCTGAGAGAAAAGAGCAAGCTACCGAATTATAAAAAGAGGAACTACCCCTCCTCACCAAAAAAAAAAAAAAAAAAAATCCATTGCCATCGGCAATACCATACCATCAGAAAGCTGGCCAGAAGCCACACGTGGGGACGCCTCGCCCTCAGCTGCCAGAGGACATTCTGACAACCGGAACGGCTATGGCCAAGGTGAAACCACACAGCCTGACAAAGCGCAAGCAAATAAACAAAACAACCAACGTGGGAGCTAAGATGATATTCTTTAGTCTAAAAAGTACAGACTGGAACACAGGAGATACAGAAGCAGAGCATCCTTTGAAAAAAATAAAAGGATCGTCCCAAATGAAAGGGAAGTGCATTTTAAATAAATCCTGTATTAGCCGGGTCGAAACTATTTGTTCAGATCTTACCACTAGGAAGTTGTCATTCATTCATTCATTCATTCATTTGTTCAACAAACATTACTGAGCACCTACCATGGGCCAGGAACTGTCCTGGACCCTGGAAATGTGATGGGAGCAAAGCTAACAAGGCCCTGCTCTCCCCCAGAGCGTACAGCTTGTTTCTCATGTCCCCCCTTTTCCTGTGATGACACAGATGATTTTAAAATACCTAAATCTGAAGGCCCCCAGGAATTCCCAGGACAGCCACAGTGGATTCTTCAGGTGGCTCCCTTGTCTCGGGGGGTATTTACTTATTCTAAGGACCCTAAAACCTCCTCACTGAGTTTCCCTTTTACCAGCCCCTACAGGGCTGTGACTACTGTGTCACTGCACTCCTGTCCCTGAATAAATGCTGCAATTCTGGTAGACAGCCTTTAATACTATACCCAGGTAATATGAATTCATCCCTCTTTTAAAAGAGTAAAATATCGGGCTTCCCTGGTGGCGCAGTGGTTGAGAATCTGCCTGCCAATGCAGGGGACACGGGTTCAAGCCCTGGTTTGGGAAGATCCCACATGCCGCAGAGCAACTAGGCCCGTGAGCCACAACTACTGAGCCTGCGCGTCTGGAGCCTGTGCTCCGCAACAAGAGAGGCCGCGACAGTGAGAGGCCCGCGCACCGCGATGAAGAGTGGTCCCCGCTCACCGCAACTAGAGAAAGCCCTTGCACAAAAACTTAGACTCAACGCAACCAAAAATAATTTTTTTAAAAAAAGAGTAAAATATTGCCGATGGCAATGGATTTGTTTTTCTTTTTTTCTTTTTGGTGAGGAGGGGTAGTTCCTCTATTTATAATTCAGTAGCTTGCTCTCTTCCCTCAGCAATATGTTTTGGAAAACTCTCTCCATGATGACATAGAAATTCAGCCAATTCTATCTAAATATTGCATAGTACTCCATAGTGTGACCATACCGTTTTTTTTTTAAAGCCACTGTCCCTTTGTTGATAGCCCTTTGGTAGCTTGTTTCCAGTCTTTCACTTTTTTTTTTTTTTTTGGCTGAGTTGGGTCTTTGTTGCTGCGTGCGGGCTTTCCCTAGTTGTGGCAAGCGGGGGCTACTCTTCATTGCGGTGCGCGGGCTTCTCAATGCAGTGGCTTCTCTTGTTGCGGAGCACGGGCTCTAGGTGCATGGGCTTCAGTAGTTGTGGCACGTGGGCTCAGTAGTTGTGGCTCGCGGGCTCTAGAGCACAGGCTCAGTAGTTGTGGCGCACGGGCTTAGTTGCTCCACAGCATGTGGGA
The DNA here is from genome assembly GCF_009873245.2 of Balaenoptera musculus. Classification (NCBI taxonomy): domain Eukaryota; kingdom Metazoa; phylum Chordata; class Mammalia; order Artiodactyla; family Balaenopteridae; genus Balaenoptera; species Balaenoptera musculus. Next base: position 101,157,898 of record NC_045793.1, on the reverse strand, counting down.
TCTTCCCGGACCAGGGCTCGAACCTGTGTACTCTGCATTGGCAGGCGGACTCCCAAGCACTGCACCACCAGGGAAGCCCCTCAGTCTTTCACTATTACAAACAATTTTGCAATGGACATTATTTTATATGCCCTCCTGTGCACCTCTGCAAGGCTCTCTCAGGGGTACGGCAACAGGGAATTGCTTTGTCAGATCATGGGATATTTTAATTTAAATACATACTGTCAAATTGCCAGAAGAATATGAGGGGCCTATTTCTTAACATCCTTGCCAATTCTTAATATTATCAAACTTTATCATTTGTGTGAATTCAGTGAACATTAAATAGCTGGTTTGTTTTTGTTTTTTACTTTTCTTTTTTTGGCTGCGTTGGGTCTTCATTGCTGTGCGTGGGCTTTCTCTAGTTGCGGCAAGCGGGGGCTACTCTTCATTGTGGTGCGCAGTCTTCCCATTGCAGTGGCTTCTCTTGTTGTGGAGCATTGGCTCTAGGCACACGGGCTTCAGTAGTTGTGGCGTGCGGGCTCGGTAGTTGTGTCTCGCAGGCTCTAGAGCGCAGGCTCAGTAGTTGTGGCACACAAGCCCTGTTGCTCCGTGGCATGTGGGATCTTCCTGGACCAGGGATCAAACCCATGTCCCCTGCATTGGTAGGCGGATTCTTAACCACTGTGCCACCAGGGAAGTCCTGTTTTTGTTTTTGCTTTCTTTGTTTGTGGTTTTGCATTTTCCTAGCGAAGACGGGCATTTTTAAATTTTTATATCTGTATATAAAATGCTTATTGTAAGTAAAACATATAATAAAGGTAAACAAACATTAAAAAATATATATATTTATTTTTCTTATTTTATTAAACATTCAAATTTTGTTTGCGACCTTTTTCTATTGGGTTGTCTGTCTTCTTTTTATTGACATTTAGGAGTTCATTACATACCCTGGATTCTCATTTTCAATTTTCTAATCACATACATTTTATATGGTAACTATTACCATTGGTAAACATAATTTTAACTTGTTTATACAAATTTATTTTTTCTTTATGGTTTTTGCTTTGTGCATCTTATTTTAGGTCTTCCTTTTCCCTAAGGACATAAAAATGTTTTCCCATATTTTTGTCTGTCTCCAGGGTATTTTTATTTATTTATTTATTTATTTATTTATGGCTGTGTTGGGTCTTTGTTTCTGTGCGAGGGCTTTCTCTAGTTGCAGCGAGCGGGGGCCACTCACTCTTCATCGCGGTGCGCGGGCCTCTCACTGTCGCGGCCTCTCTTGTTGCGGAGCACAGGCTCCAGACGCGCAGGCTCAGTAGTTGTGGCTCACGGGCTTAGTTGCTCCGCGGCATGTGGGATCTTCCCAGACCAGGGCTCGAACCCGTGTCCCCTGCATTGGCAGGCGGACTCTCAACCACTGCGCCACCAGGAAAGCCCTCCAGGGTATTTTTACCCTCAGCTTTATGAGTTTCAACAGCATAGCTCCCTCTCTGGTGCTGGATCACACATCCTCCCCATGAGGCAGTTTCCTTAGCCGCACGCTCCTCAGCTGGCACTTCTGGGGCTAAGGCACACCCATCAGGTCCGCTGCCCTCATCACCAGCTGCTCACATCCGCCCTGCAACCTCCCAGTGTACCCAAAGTCCCAGCACTTGGTGAGATAAGTGAGGGAAACATTCTGAGTGGCCCTGCCGCTTTTGGTTTCCTGGTCCTGATTTCATGGCCCCAGTGATGAAACACCTCCCACGCCACCCACAGAGCCTGGAAACCCAAGGAGCAGCCTTGGGACTTAAGTGGTAGGAGGTCCATGGGATTCTTAACAAGCCTTAAAAATGCTTCTCTGGTTTTCCTGGCAGACTCACACATACCCATATAAATCAGCAGGAGGCGGTGGCAGTGAGGGCTCTGAAAAATCTTGGCAGGTCCTGCCATAGCCAGGGCCATCTTTCCGAGAAGAACTCATGGATGCTGTTGGCTGCCAGGGTGGTACTGAGCCGCCTCCAGACTAGAGAATCAACCCACATGACCGTGTCTTCTCCTCCGGGGGCCAGAGGGAAAGTGCCCCACACCCCGAGTGCCTGCCAAGCCCATCAGGGTCCCCCTTCCCCGGAGCCGCGCAGGCTTCAGACCACCACACGTTTTCAGCAGGAGACACCTTCCCCTCTGTCGAAGACCTTCCCCTTTGTCAGAAAACAACCTAAACTCCAAGACTTCCAGGCCTCAAACGAAAAGGAGCACCAGACTTTCCCTGCCAACAACAACGATCCTCACGGTGTCGGCTTTCACTATCATCCTAGTTTGCAGGGTGGCTGCCATACCTCCAGATGGCAAGTCAGAATTCCAGCAAAGAAGGTGGGGAAGGGTAAATAGGTAAACAGGAATGTCAAATAAGTGCCTTTGGATCAGAAAGTCTAGATGTTTGATTGTATATCATCTGTCAGAACACTGACCTAGGGCAGCAAGAGTACCAAGACCTTTCTAGGGCCACCTTGTTTCATCCATTTGGGCTGGAGTAGTCGCTCACCCTCCCAGGATCAAGGAATCTCTGCCACCTACACAACTGGGCTACTATAGCAGAAAATAAGAGAGAGGAGATGCAGTCAGATAGATAATAGCCAGTGCACGCAACAAGGAGGAATCTGTGGGGAAACAGGACAATGGGAAAGGTACAAATTCAACAGGGCGGTGACCAAGAGTCTCATCACAACTCCATCAGGCCAGGCGGCCGTGGAGGCTTGATGTAGGGGGTGCCCAATGGCTGGGATGTGTTCCCAGAATGTTGGGGATGCCAGGGATGTTGGAATCCTACAGTTACCCAGCATGTTCTACCCAGTGTGGAGCAGAACCCTGGAAAGCTAACGGTGATATGAAGAGCAGAGTCCAACCCATAGAGCAGGGATGGGAAAACTGGAACAGGGTGTGTGGGCCCAGCTAAGTGGGTCAAAGAAGTGCAGGGCTAGGCAGCAGCCTCAGGAGGAAGCTAGAAGGCAGCCAAGAAACCAAGGCACAGCTGATTGCACGGCCCAGGTGGACGCGGCCAGCATCAGAGAGGAAAGCTGGGACTTAGGAGACATGCAGTGACCCAGAACTGCCTCCAGGTGTAGTCCAGGAATCCTGAGAGCAAGGCTCAGAGCAGGAAAACTAAGTCTAGCCCCCACCCTGGGGGTGGGGGTGAGTCTCTCTAGACCACCCCGCCCTTGGTGGACGTGACCAGGTCCTGTCAAAGCTGACCCCAGTTGGAGGCAACATGGCTGGAAGGGGAGCCTGCAGCCTGGGGAAGAGGGGCTAACACGGTCCTCACGGCTCCTACTCACCTCTGCTTGTTCATCAGCCTCCTCTGCATCCATCCCTGTGATGGGGCAGACAGCCCCACCCCCTCCACCTCCCTGCCCAGGTGCTTCTCTGTGTCTGTGGTTCTAGAGGAAAGGTCAAGAAGAAGGACCCTCCCTTCTTTGGCTCCCTTCCCGTTCTCTTGACTTGGGTTTGAATTCTACTCAGTTGTGCCAGACCTGGGTACCCTCTGGGTTATTCCTGCCTCTTTCCATACAGGAGTGCTCCATCCACTAGAGTCCGCAAATTGTCTGTGCTTCAGGCCCCAGCCGGCTGGGCCCACTTCCCACCTGGAATTCTGACTTGCTGCCTGGAGGTGCAACAGCCATCTTGTCAAGCACCTTAATGCATTTATTCACTAAAAACAAACTTAAAAACAAACTTCCTCTTGTGACTTTGTCATCTCTTGCATACTGCAGCTCAGCTTTCACTCTCTACCTCTTAGTCTCCCCAACTTACTCCATCTAACAGAACACAGCATGAGTAGTAATGATGACCATTTACTACAGAACAAGAAACGAGGAGGCACTGTGCCCATGGCCTCATGTATTTTGGAGTTTTCATTCCTAAACAGTATAGAATAAAGAGCATCCTCTTGCTAGTAAATTGTCTGAAATTGTTGGAATAAGACATCTTGCTTAGTCAAGACTGCTACCAAGTCAGAGGTTCTGTCCAGAAGTTGGCTTAATATCTTACCCCTCCCCGGCTCTTCCCCAACTTACAAATAAGAACATCATCAGTTTCTTGCATCTTTCCCATCACATCCCCCTGCAGCCTTCTCAGATGTAAGCACCATCCGGAATTGTGTTTTTAGTCATCTTCTTGCTTTTTAAAGAAGTAGTTTTATCACAAATGAATGAATTTCTAAACAGTGTATTATCTCACTTTGCTTGATTTTTACTGCTCTAATTTGGGTGGTCTCCTGGGGCTGCTTTTTCCATTCTACGTTATGTTGGTAAGATTGCTCGTGTTTGTTAATTCATTTTCAGTGCTGTAGTTCCTTTTACATTCAGGCAAGAGTTGATGAGAAGTACAGCCCTGTTCCTCCTGCATTCAGCCTGAGTGGCTTTCTGTCCTCCACGACGGACTTGGTGATGCCTCATCTCGTCACACGGCACAGCGTCAGGGTATTTCCCGGCCAGGTAGGTGAGGGCTGCTGTGTGCATAAGGTTTGCTAGGAGAGACAGGAGCAATTTTTGTAAGTCAAAAATGATGCCATTGCTCCTCTGGTTTTAAATAGCTCTGCAGAAAACTGAAACGGTCATGTTGTTTCTGAAGAGTGCGTTTAGTGGGTTCTAAAATGACGTCATCACAGCCTACCACATCACGGGTCTCATGATGAGACACATTTCTCTTGATCTTGAATGCATGGGACTTCAGCCTCAAATCGCCTTCCATATGGTCTTAATAAACAAACTTCAGCAAGAAACGTGAGCGCGTGTGGCACTGCAGGTGTGGAGCGTCACCTGCAACAGGAGCTACAAGCTCTGGTCTGGCCCGGAGCCTGCGAGACATTCCCTGTGTGCCTTTGAGCGGGTTTTCCTCTCTGAACACAGTCTGCCCGTCTCTGAAAGGAGGAAGCTGGACCACGCGGTCCTCTCTGGCTCCACAATTCTAGCATCCTTTAACTTAGGAAAAATCCAAGAAGCAGAAACATTACTGGCAAACTCCAGGGCGAGAGAAGTGTTTACGCTGTACTGCCTGTTCCTCCTGCACGTTCCCCGACGTGTTCTCAGAAGCCAGAGATGTCCCATCCCTTTACTAACGTGCTTCACCAAGCCCGAGTCTGGGTTGGAGGTAGACCAAGACTAGCTGCAGGTGACAGGAGCTTCAGACTGCCTTTCTTCCCAACAAAACAACAAAATCCCCTGTCTGAGTCCAACCCATCCATATATGCATTTTCCAGTAACAAAGGAGCTTTAAGGCAGCTTCAAAAGTATGAGCTCACGCTGACTCTACAGATGCTAAAATTAGAATGCAAAAGAAATCTCTGCACCTATTTCATCAGTGAGCGTGGTTTTATCTCCAGGATGGACAAGGAACACACCTTCCCCTCCTTATCCGAGGGGCTCACCTGGGCTCTGCTACGCACTGCTGGGTGTGACCTTGCGTGAACCCGCATCCACCCTACAATGAGGGGCTGGGTTAGAGGGTCCTTAAGGTCTACCACCTCTAAAGTCCCAAGATCAGACAGTCTGTCTACAATAAAACAAACGAGTGTGGATACCTGTTTTTGGAGAGGGTTCAAAGTACAGAAGAAGAAATCTGGATCCAGATGTTACCTTCCTCCGCATCTTGGAGCTTCACTGCGCTTCTGTCCTGTCCTGGATGCCGGCCTCGTGTCTTATACATCCTGCCAAAGTCAGCACCTCAGTGACGTTGTTCCCATTTCACAGATGAGGAAACTGCATCTGAAATACAGTAGGTCACTTTCTTAAGGATTCAATTACTTGACACACAGCTACTGGACGTCAGTGCCGGGATTCGAGCAGAGGCCTACTCCACAGTGTGTGCTGTCCAAACACAGCAGAATCCTGCCGGGAGACAAAGCACAGAGCTGCTCCGCTCTTCACGGGGTCCGCAAACCGTCTCAGCACAGCCCCTGCTCTGGACGCCAGCGTCTCTCCTGTCCTCCCACTTTAAAAGTACAAGGGAAGGACTTCCCTGGTGGCACAGTGGTTAAGAATCCACCTGCCAGCTCTCTATTTACAATAGCCAGGACATGGAAGCAGCCGAAGTGTCCATCGACAGATGAATGGATAAAGAAGATGTGGCACAAATATACAATGGAATATTACTCAGCCATAAAAAGAAACGAAACTGAGTTATTTGTAGTGAGGTGAATGGACCTAGAGTCTCTCATACAGAGTGAAGTAAGTCAGAAAGAGAAAAACAAATACCATATGCTAACACATATATATGGAATCTAAAAAAAAAAAAAAGAAAAGGTCATGAAGAACCTAGGGGCAGGACGGGAATCAAGACGCAGACCTACTAGAGAATGGACCTGAGGACCCTGGGAGGGGGAAGGGTAAGCTGGGACAAAGTGAGAGAGTGGCATGGACATATATACACTACCAAATGTAAAACCGATAGCTAGTGGGAAGCAGCTGCATAGCACAGGGAGATCAGCTCTGTGCTTTGTGACCACCTAGAGGGGTGGGATAGGGAGGTTGGGAGGGAGGGAGATGCAAGAGGGAGGAGATATGGGGATATATGTATATGTATAGCTGATTCACTTTGTTATACAGCAGAAACTAACACACCATTGTAAAGCAATTATACTCCAATAACGATGTTAAAAAAAAAAAAAAAAAGAAAAAGAATCCACCTGCCAATGCACGGAACATAGGTTCAAGCCCTGGTCGGGGAAGATCCCACATGCCGTGGAGCAACTAAGTCCGAGTACCACAACTACTGAGCCTGCACTCTAGAGCCTGCAAGCCACAACTACTGAAGCCTGCACGCCTAGAGCCCGTGCTCTGCAACAAAGAGAAGCCACCGCAACGAGAAGACCGCACACCACAAGGAAGAGTAGCCCCCGCTCACCACAACTAGAGAAAGTCTGCATGCAGCAACGAAGACCCAACGCAGCCAAAAATAAAATAAATAAATTTTTTAAAAAAAGTACAAGGGAAGAAGGAGCTGAGGACTTCACACAGAGGGTGGGAAAGTACTGTTTTGCTTACCTTGTTTTATATTCTCTGGAAAAAGGAAGGAAGCCTGCTTGGGTTATAACCCCAGGAGCCACTTTCTTGGCAGTGAGAGCCTCAAAGTAGCCATTAACATGACTTACAAGCTTATGCGAAATAAACGCCAGGCAGACTGGGTGCTTCTACAAAAGTGCAATGATTCTATGGAAATGCGCTCTATCATTTTTAAAGGCCTCGTCTCCAAGAAAATCAGGCTTTTTAATCTACAAGCACAATTATTTTCTCAGCGATTCAAAGTAGATATTTTATAGAATGCCTGTTCCCAAACATGAGGAAACCATACGCTGTAAGGGGACCCCAGTGTTACGTACAGGATTATGTAAAATGAGATTCTCTTCCTGTAAGTTCGGAAGACGTACTAGTTGACAGAACGTACAGCTATCTGAATGTCAACTTCGGGAAACAAACGTCTTCCAGGATGACTCACATTCTGGTGAAAAGTGATAACCAAGCTATGACAGCAGAACAGTGAGTCAAACCTGAGAAGAATAGGAGGCGACGGCTGCCTGCCCTGTTTTCCCTTCCCCTCCCTTGTTCCCCTGTCGTCTGGCCATCACAGACACACAGGAGCGGGCAGAGCCGCAGACGCGGGCCTGGGAGGCGGGCCAGGGCTCAGCCCGGGCTTCCAGCGGGTGCCAGACCAAAGCCCAGGGCTCCAGCTGGGATTCTGGAACAAGGCTGAGTGCCATTAGCTGATTTCCTGAAGGCAAAAGCGTCTCGACGAGGTGACAGGAGAGCCAGGTGGCTCTGTCCGTGGAGACGAGCGGGCGAGAGAGGCCCGCTGGCGGCCGCTCAGCCTCCCTGGACCCCGGCCAAGGCCCCCAGCCGCCAGCCTGAGGCCCGCGGCCCGCGAAAGGCCGCGCGGACTGGTGCCGAAGGGCGGGTTTGTGGGGGGAAGAGGAGCTTCCTCAGAAGAGACAACTTGTTGCCCTTTTTTCCCACCCACCCGGGCTCCCTAGTTCAGGCTTTCCCCACGGCCCCTCCCCCCGCCACGCTCCGCCCTCCTCTCCTTCCAGAAGCACGTGCACCGGGGCGGCCGCGAGGAGAGACCGCCGGGCACACGTGGGGGCTGGAACCCTGACGCAGCCCCACGGGGGACGTGCGCTCGCAGCCGCTCGTTACGCATTTCAGCGCGCGCTCCTCGCTTCCAACAGACACGGACGGCCGCGGCACGAGCTGTGGCCATTCGCTGCGGACGGCCGGCCGCTCCTCCTTCGGAAGCGATTGCTCCGCGCTCCGCTCCCCGGATGGCCCAGTGGCGTCCTCACGGCTGTCCTGGAGCACGAGGGACACACAGTGCCGGCCGAGGGCCGCCCGGGTCAGAACGGCCCGGCGTTGCCACCTGTGCTCGGCGGCCTGGCTCATTGGCCCGATGCCAGCCAGCTCCACAGGCCTTGGCCCCGTGCCAGTGCCCGTCCAGCTTTATCCGTGCTGCGGGGGCTCCTCTTTGTGATGGAAAACCGTCATAAGCCGGGAGCCACCAGCACACACCTGGCAGGTGTAGTGCATGTGAAGGGCCCAGAGCAGGACCTTGTCTGTACTCGCAGGTGCCGGGACCTGTTACTTTCCTAGTTTGTCATTACTTCTTCACCCTTGTCCATGTTCAGATGTCAATGAAAACTAAATAATAAAGAAAAACAAACAAAAAAGAACAAAAGGCATTAACCAAAAGCTCCCCTCTTTAGGTGTATCTGCCATGCCTCTTTCGCAACTTAACACTCTGTGAAGACAGTGACTGGTTCATTTGGTTTGGCAAACATAGCCATTAGTATATTATAAACACCCCGTCTAATGTCAATACGAAGGAGAATTTAGAAACGTCACCTCTGCAAAAGAAACTCTTCTAGGTAAGCATCCAGATCTCGTGTTGAGTCAATAATCTGTGGAAACAAACTTTTTAGTAGTACCTGGGCTGAAATTCCAAAATAATATAAATATTGATGTATCTCCTGAAATGAAAAGACTCCATTACAAACTAATTCCCTTCCAGGCAAAGGCCACGTGAAGCTGAAAGCTGAAAAAATGCCGTAAGTGACAGAGAAAAAGACATCACTTTCAAGCTGAAATGCGAGGAGAACTTGTCATGGCCCAGAGTCCACATGGTCTTGCAGTTTCAGGGCTAGTGGTGACAGGCACAGGACACTAAGACCATGTGTGATGGGAGTGTGGGGCAGGAAGAAGCAGATGAGAACCAGTTTCAAGAGATTTCCAAAGCTGTAACAATTTGAACAACAAAATAAGTGATGATGGTAACAGATTATAACTCATTGAATCAATAGGAGTTCATGAGTCCATAGCCATGTAAGACACATAAATAAGAAGTGAAAGCTCTTCGTTAAAGTAGAGCGCCAACTCAAAATACAAAATAAAGACGGAAACCTCACAGCGTTGACACTCACACTGAGAGTGCAAACGCAGTGCGCCGAGAGCCTGCTGGAGTCTTCACACGCATCAGCGCACCGGCTGCACACTGCCAGCAGCCATGCGCTCTCCCCGCCAGGCACGCACAGTCATGAATAGAGAAACGTTAACACCAGCGACAAGTGATGTCGGTTTCTCTTAAGAACGTTCTAGATAAATTGGTTTAAAAAAAAAACTATTAATTTCATTAAATCTTGGCCCATTAATATATGTCCTTTTACTATTGTGTGAGATGAAATGAGAAGGCGCGTGTGCCGTGTGCTGAAGGGTGACGGTCAGGGCACCAAGGACCCAGGTGCTGGATGGGTTTTGTGGGCGGAGCTTGTCAGCTTTCTCATGGACACCAGTTTTACTTGAAACAACAACTGAGAGACAAATATGTTATTCACACATGGGTATTAGGCAGACATTTTCTCAAAAATGGACAAACCAAGCCCGATGCTTCAAGGAAATAACTGAGAGTAAATGTTGCCAATGAGAAAATTCAAGCTTTTTAACAAAAACTAGAATTTGGAAAACTTGAATCTGCCACCATGAGCTTGACCGTTTCCCATGACCTAGTAACTTCTGTAACGAGATCAGTGGTGATAGTAACAGATGTGATTTTTCAGTACTGTATAATGAAATGTATCAACATTTGATAAATTTCACAACTCAAGGATCCAGTATTTTCCAAATGGCTAATGTCACAAAATGTGACAAAATAATACACAGATAAAACATCTATCCAAACTGCAAGATAGAACAATGGATTTTAATGTAACAGAGTATGAAAATTTAATTGACATGTTTCAAATTCCACATTGCAACTAACCTTTAAGAAACTACTATTGTTGAGTTTTGGTGTAGTATCAAAAAGAAGACCCATAATTATCCAAAGTGGATATTTAAATACTCCTTTTTGTGGATTTTCTGCAAACATTTCCACCATAAGACCATATTCCAACAGATCAGAGAGGTGTGTAAAAATATGAAACAGAGCCACTTTTCTCACTAAACTTTCTTCTGAAAATATTATTTTTCATAAAATTGTTCATTTATGTTAACAGGTATTTGGTTTATTATTATTTTTAAATGAATTAGTAAATACTTTTAAAGTTTCCTACCTCTAATTTCTTCTTCAATAAATATTGATAGATCTAAACCATATTAGCAAAAGCTTTTTGGAGCCCTTAGTACTTTTTAAGAATGAAAAGGAGTCCTGAAATTAAAAAGCTTAAGAATTGCTACCTTGGGCTTCCCTGGTGGCGCAGTGGTTGAGAATCTGCCTGCTAATGCAGGGGACACGGGTTCAAGCCCTGGTCTGGGAAGATCCCACATGCCACGGAGCGGCTGGGCCCGTGAGCCACAGCTACTGAGCCTGCGCGTCTGGAGCCTGTGCCCCGCAACGGGAGGGGCCGCGATAGTGAAAGGCCCGCGCACCGCGATGAAGAGCGGTCCCCGCACCGCGATGAAGAGTGGCCCCCACTTGCCTCAACTAGAGAAAGCCCTTGCATGAACCGAAGACCCAACACAGCCAAAAATAAAAAAAATAAAATAAATAAATAAAGTAGCTATAAAAAAAAAAAAACAAAAACAAGAATTGCTACCTTGGGAAAAAGTATGCTTGGGAAAAAGGTGTTTTCTTTCTTGCCGGTTCCTCAAAAACATTAAACTGCTAATGAATTGGAACTCTGCAAGGCGCCGGGAGAGAGAGATGGGCTATTTAGCACTGTTCAGACTTATCTGACCCCACGGACACCACTGCACTGTGTGGGCATCTCTCCACAGACAAGAGCCCTGGAGATGGGAACCCAGGCTCTGCCATGAATTTGCCATGTGGCCTCAGTCAAACCCAAACACTTTCTAAATCCAAACCTAACACCCTGTAACAGTGGCACATCAACATTCCCACTTGCATGTGGCTTTGGACTCCAAATGCATATGTGGAAGCCCTAGCCCTGAATGTGGTAGCATTTGGGGACGGGGCCTCTGGGAGATGACTGGGTTTAGATGAGGTCATGAGGGTGGGGCCCTCATGGTGGGATTAGTGCCCTTGTAAGAAGAGACAGCAGAGAGCTTGCTTCCTCTCCCCTACACGTGAGCACACAGCCAGAAGGCAGCCATCTGCCAGCCAGGTAGAAGGCCTCACAGGGAACCGAATCTGCTGGCACCTTGATCTTGGATTTCCAGCCTCCAGAACTGTGAGAAACAAACGTCTATTGTTGCAGCCCCCCAAGTGTGGTGTTTTGCGATAGCAGTCTGAGCTGACAAAGACACACACACCTACGACAAGGCGGCACAGCTAAGGAAGCCTGGCAGTGCTGTGCAGTTACGTACGTGAGCCCCGTGGTCCCCACTCAAGTAAGCCTTCTAACCTGAGCTCTTTTCCAAATGTTTTAAATGTATTTTCAATCAGAATAACATGTACACGTTTTCTAAACATCAACTAAGGAGAGACACTGATAAAGAAAGCCACTTGTCCCTGCCTGCACCCCTACCCTCAGCCCTGCTCTCCAGAGCAACCTGATTCAGTCATTTCTGATTTGGTTCTGTGGTTGCCTCTGAAGTTCCCAGTAACAAGCTCACAGAGCTATTTCTGGATTTATCAGCTCTACGCATTATCCGCTGTTATGCTGAATGATGATTTAGTTTGCTTACACCCTCAATATCTTTCCCCATAACACATTCACCTACTACATACATACATATGTACATGAAATATAGGTGTATATTCAATTTATCTATTTGTGGCCTTTATAATTTTTAAGTTGCATCTTTACATCTCTACTTATTTCTCCATTAATTATAGACAGGTGGTATTTCTTTTTTAAAACATCATCGCCAATGCTCATTTATTAATCAAAGTCAAATGGGAAATACATCTGCTCTGATTTATAAATTAGGATTCCTAGTTGTCAGAGATGGTATTTTTTTAAGTCTACTGCAAAGTGTACATTATCATAGTGGTGTGAGCTTTTGATGACCCATGTGCATAGACTGGCCATCTATGGCTGGGATCTTTCATGGAATCCTTTGGGCATCTTCACGATATCCATGGCCTGCGTTTTGGAGAAACGTATGCGTGTACTCCCGGAGCCCCCTTCTTCCAAATCTGTGAAGACGTGCTCTTTCTAGGACTGAGAATTGCTGTCTCCCAGGAACTCTCTTCAGAGCGCTCCTGAGTTGGACCCACTGTTTCCTAGACCCCTCAGCTCCCTTTTTTTATTTGCTCCTTGTTTTTGCTAGAGTACAGCCTTGCAGTAGTTTCCCGGGACAGACACAGAGGAGTTAAAGTGGATTTACTGCGCTGTTAATGAGCCTCTTCCAAGGGCCTGGAAAGGAAGGGCCTCTGCCTTAGAGTCACATGATTGTGTGTTTTTATAAATTCTTCAAAAATCAGACCCTTGGGGCTTCCCTGGTGGCGCAGTGGTTGAGAATCTGCCTGCTAATGCAGGGGACACGGGTTCAAGCCCTGGTCTGGGAAGATCCCACATGCTGCAGGGCAGCTAGGTCCGTGAGCCACAAGTACTGAGCCTGCGTGTCTGGAGCCTGTGCTCCGCAACAAGAGAGGCCGCAATAGTGAGAGGCCCGCGCACCGCGATGAAGAGTGGCCCCCGCTTGCCGCAACTAGAGAAAGCCCTCGCACAGAAACGAAGACCCAACACAGCCATAAATAAATAAATAAATAAATAAGTAAATTTAAAAAAAAAAAAAAAAAAAAATCAGACCCTTCAACAGCAACCGTTTAAGGCAACGTCTCTCTCCCGCCTGCCCTTGGTCACATTCCCCACATTGCTGGGTGGCGGTGAAGCGGCCCCAGCGCGTGTTTTTAATCTGGCTGAGGGGAAGCTGAGTGGGGAACACACTGAGCTTCGGCACCTCCATCCCCACGCAGAGATGGGTTCTTGCCAAGCCAGAGAAGAACGGCTTCCACGAGCCACCCCACTCACCGTGTCACCTCTCTCCCCAACAGGCCGCGCCCCTGTAGGCCCTGAGGTCATATCCCAATATGAACACAGAGTTTCCTATACTATCAATAAGAAATAACAAATTTTGACCAACCATAGTAGAGAAAGGACTGAATGCTTCTCTTCTCTCCACAAAAATACTATAAAACTGTTGTCATATGAAGAAGCAACCAAAAAGTATAGGGAAAATACAGGATCAAAGTATAATAGAAATCAGTCAGTGAATCAAATTTTTTCTGGATTTTATAATATTTAAGGCTAATCTTTGTATTTAGTTGTGATTTCTCGTATGACTCTAAATAACTATTCACTTTGTATCTAATTATATAGTAGTAATTTTTAATGTTTTTCTGAAAGAGAGGCCCCCCAGATTGTACAGGCTTCACGCCCCACCAAACCTGAACCCATCACTGCATTGCAGGTACCTTTCCTGAACCCTTGCAATTCTGGAAATAACTTGTATTTGATAGATAATGGGGCTAAGTAAAAAATTCTAGTTTGAATTTTTGTTTCTCAGATACCCAAAGGCACTGAATCAGTATTGAGAGTACCATTTTGATTCGTTTCCCTGCTTTGGTGGAGTGGGGTGGGAAGCAGGCAGGACGGAGAGTCAGCTGGGCCACACGAAACACAGCCACACCTGCTGCTAAAATACAGAAATTCTTTTGCACCAGTTGGTACATGGTCAGCATCCTATGACCCCCAGCCCCGGCCCTAGCCCTGGAATGTCCCAGCATCCTGCAGACTCTCCTCTTGGACCTTTAGACCTTTCCACCATCCAAACAGCTAAAGGGCTAATACCCAGTAGAGCAAGACCCCACTTGAGAGCTACATCCAGCGGCATCCATTCTGACGGGCCAGTGCCCAGGCCATACCAAGTGTTAAATATTTTGAATCCTGCCACGGGGTGGTGGGATTTCGTTCTCATTGTTGGTATTTATTTTACTCTGGAAGCCATTAATATTTTCTTTTGTCGTATGAGTTCCGATATTTCACAGCAACGTGGGCTGTATGAGCCTCTTTCCTTTCATTGTGCTGGGTTCTCTACCCTGGAGATGTCCAATCTGGAAATCGCTCTGACCCCTCTCCTGCAGGAAGGCTTGCTCTGATTTTGATACAGGGGCAGCCTGCGATGGGACTTTAGATTCTTTCCTTAGGGAACTGCCCTGAGGCTGACCGTCCAGTTCACTTCCAGAAATCACTGCGCACAATCAGGCAGGAAGCTGCGTCCTCCCACGGGGGCCCCAGCCCTGCCTCACCTTCACCAGCCAGCACGCGCTGCCCCAGCTCACGCCCACCCTCTTCTCCCTCAGCATCTCTTGCGCTGTGGTCTCCTCACGTCACCGACAGGATGTGGGTCCTGTCACTCCTAAAGCACCTTTGTATTTTGCTCTTTCTTCTGACACACACAAGCTCATCCATCACTTTTTTCTTCCAAAATTATACAAAACTGCCCTCTGCATGCAGAATATTGCCTGTAGGAAGTAGCCCCTGTCTGGTGTCTAGATCTGTGTGACACCATCCCTCCCACCAGCGCCGCCCACACCATCTCCTACTCCAATCCCTGCTCACTCACGGCCTCCAGAAGCTGTGCTCTGCCTGGGATGACCTTCACCCCGCTCCACCCTGTAGGATTTAACTCACACTCCACCTTCTCTCTCAAGTTCTCACAAAAGCAGCACACACACCCCCTCCCATGCCAAATAAACCTCTCACTTAGCCAGGCCCTCCTGGGTGTGTGCATGTAGCTCTTAGCTTAGCTGTCTCTCCTGGGTTCCGAGCCCCTGCACCCAGCTGTGAGCACAGTGGGTTGTACATTACATAATAGTTACCATTCAGTTTGAGAGACTGGGAAGAGAGATGGTTCTGTGAAAAGAACGGAACCTCCTTGGGTAAAAAAGGTCTAGGAGAGCCAGAGAACCAGAACCTTGCATGGTTTTTTTGTAATAGAGGCCTGATTGTATTTTGGGTTTGCTAAGGCTTTGCACCTCGGAATTTCAGAACACCAGAAAAGCTGGGTTAGGAAGAGCCTTTTACTCTGGTTGTACCAGATCAAGTATGATATCAGAGCCGCCTCCTCTCAGTCCGTGACCCAAGGTTAAGGTTAAGGGAGGAGGGTGAGGCAGAGGGATCACCCCTCACCCCACTAAGTGAAAGGAGCCCGCAGATCGTAGAAACAGGGGGCTGGCCGGCACCGTCGAGGACCGCGGCCGTCGTCCCCCCCCAGATGGTTCCACATGCTTTAGGCCTCAGAACTTGGAGGCCAGCCAAGGAGAGTCTGTCTTCCCACCCCGAGTCCCACCCCCACAGGCAGGAGCCCTTGGCCTGCGCTCTGAACCCCGTCCAAGGGGCTGGGCCCAGGCCTGTCTCGTTGTTTTGTCTAAGTTTGATCAGGAATGAGTAGAAGGCCAGCAACTGCGTTCTGCCCAGACAAAAACATTTTATCCGCTTTCGGAAAAGCACGACCATGGAAAAGAACTGACTTTCTTCTCCCTCTGGGAATACCCCCTGCACCCCTCCACCCTAATCTCTGTCTCCTTTGCTCCTCACATGTTGCTGTCAAGGGAAGTCTCAGAGTTCAGCTATTTTACAGGAGAGCAGTTAAACGGAAGGCTCAGTTAAAGATCTGAACATCTAGAGACAAATGAGGTGATCAAATCTGACCTCTGCTGCCAATACTCCAGTAACCTTTTTTATCAAAACAGTGGAATATTTTAAGAATCAAATTATCAATTATTTTATTTATTTTCTTAAGTCTTGAGAGAAACTAAAATTTTAAATAGGCCTCAAATCATGGAATTTAAGGTTTTTTCCAATCGTAAACATAATGTATGTAGGAAAAAATACGATAAAGAAAATTTTAGGAGTTAGTTTTCCTGGGTCTCTCCTATGTATACATATTATTAAACTTTGTTTTGAAAAGAAAACTCAAAATTGTTTTCATTTAAATAGAAGTTTTCATCGTCTATCGGGGCCCGTTTTTTCTCTTTCGTGGCACCTGCTGTCCTCAGCACACAGCTTTTAACTCTTCGTCCAAGATTGCTGTTCTAATTCCAGCCAGAACATCCACATTCCAGGCAAAAAGGAGACAAAGGCAGGAAAGGGTGTGCCTCCTGTCTTGGAGGACACCTCACAGAAGATGTGTCCATGCTCGCCTACAGCCCCTGGTGCCCCGTCCTCACAGAGCCGCGCTCGCTGGGAGATGGGGTCTGTTGTGGTGGCCACGTGTCCCGCTAAACACCCTGAGTTCATTTACTGTAGAAAAATGGGAGAACAGACATTTGGATAGTACCAACAGCATCTG
The DNA here is from genome assembly GCF_009873245.2 of Balaenoptera musculus. NCBI lineage: Eukaryota > Metazoa > Chordata > Mammalia > Artiodactyla > Balaenopteridae > Balaenoptera > Balaenoptera musculus. Next base: position 101,141,195 of record NC_045793.1, on the reverse strand, counting down.
GTACGGGGAGTAAATTCCAAGGAGAATCCTTTTTAAATCAGCAAAGGGATGAAAATGAGGATACAAATGATGGAGATCACGCTACATAAGTAAAGAGATGGTGTGAAGGAGTCTGGGAAGACAGGGCTGAAGCCAGCCCGGCCAGAGAGGCCCGGACACGCTGACTTCTAGGTGGGAAGATGAGGTTGCTGACTCCAAGAGGGAGAAAAAGAGAAAAGGCAGAGGATTTTGTAGCGAGGGGGTTGCCATGTAAACTCTCTATACCACCGTTAAGTGTTGACACGGAGTGGAGCCGGACCTGTTTGGGAGAAGCAGCACATCCTGCTTTTTGGGAGGGTGCAGCAAAGCACAGCTGCTGGAAACACCAGAGTCTGTAGGTTTTCTTGCAGGGGGTGCTGGACACGTGCAGGGGGAGATCCTTGAGCGGAGAGCTCTCTCAAGGGCTGGTCCCCGTGATGAGAACAGGGCACGGAGCATGTCTGCAGCCCATGCTGTCCACACGTGCGTTGGGAGGTTCCTTCTGGTCGGGCACGCGGCTCCCGAGCTCCCGAGGGGGCTGCTGCCTGGCATCCTGGTGGGTGTGGCCGCCGTCCCGCTACAGGCAGCCGGCGGTATGAACCCCCGTACTCTCCACCCCTCCCTCCTGTGCTGAGACGCGGGGCGGTGGGGGCCGGGGAAGGACACACAATTCAGAACTAACTTCCTAACTGGCCTTTCTTAACAGTGATGTGAGTCGAAGTTCCCCGGGAAATTGGGGTAGGGTCTTCTTTTGCTATCTCCCTATAGAGCTGTTGTCCATTTCTGTCTGTCGTGGATGCTCACGAGCTTCCTATGAGAAGAAAGGAAAGCGCGTTTGTGTTGTTCATCGGGCATCCCGCAGCCCGAGGGCAGGAATTGCTGGGCTGTGGGGAGAGCATTCTAGGCGGAAATAACAACACGAGAAAAGGGAGTTAGGAAGGCAAAGCCCCAAATCAGGAATTAAGAGCAAAGGGAGGACATGGGGTGCAGTAAAAGGCAAGTCTAGAAAGATCTAAGGCTCTGTTCAGGTGCCAGCTCATCAGCTGGGAGCAGCTGCCCTCAAGGGTCTGAGGCTTGTGAAAAAGGACACGTTGATTAGCTAATGATGTTGGCGCCAGGGGTGCAGAAGGAGAAGAGGCAGGGAAGGAGCATGGGAACCTCATCACAAATCCGAGACAAGCGTGTCCAGGGCCTTGGAGCCACACGAGGAAGTCTGCAGTGTGTCTGAGGGATTTGCCTTAGAGCAAGGGCCAAGTCCCTCTAAGGGCTGCAAGGTCCCGGGCTGCTCTGGCCTAAAAATTCAGCACAAACATCCCTCTCTTAACAGTCAGCCAGAGGAGGCGGTGGGGTGACATGCAATCCCTGGGGCTGCCTTTGCCTTGGGAAAGCAAGGGAGAGCAGGGGCAGGGACACGAGGGACCACGGCGGACACGGCAGGTGGAGGGGAGGTCTTTCAGCTGCTTGCCTGGGTGACGATGATGATGATAATAATGAAGAAGCAAGATTTACAAGCAGCTCATGCAGCTCAATAACAAAAAAGAAACAACCCAATCCAAAAATGGGCAGAAGACCTAAATAGACATTTCTCCAAAGAAGATATACAGATTGCCAACAAACACATGAAAGAATGCTCAACATCATTAATCATTAGAGAAATGCAAATCAAAACTACAATGAGATATCATCTCACACCGGTCAGAATGGCCATCATCAAAAAATCTAGAAACAAAAAATGCTGGAGAGGGTGTGGAGAAAAGGGAACACTCTTGCACTGTTGGTGGGAATGTAAATTGATACAGCCACTATGGAGAACAGTATGGAGGTTCCTTAAAAAACTAAAAATAGAACTACCATACGACCCAGCAATCCCACTACTGGGCATATACCCTGAGAAAACCATAATTCAAAAAGAGTCATGTACCAAAATGTTCATTGCAGCTCTATTTACAATCGCCAGGACATGGAAGCAACCTAAATGTCCATCATCGGATGAATGGATAAAGAAGATGTGGCACATATATACAATGGAATATTACTCAGCCATAAAGAGAAACGAAATGGAGTTATTTGTAGTGAGGTGGATGGAGTTAGAGTCTGTCATACAGAGTGAAGTAAGTCAGAAAGAGAAAAACAAATACCGTATGCTAACACATATATATGGAATCTAAGGGAAAAAAAAAAAGGTCATGAAGAACCTAGTAGCAAGACGGGAATAAAGACACAGACCTACTAGAGAATGGACTTGAAGATATTGGGAGGGGGAAGGGTAAGATGTGACAAAGTGAGAGAGTGTCATTGACATATATACACTACCAAACGTAAAATAGATAGCTAATGGGAAGCAACCGCATAGCACAGAGAGATCAGCTCGGTGCTTTGTGACCACCTAGAGGGGTGGGATAGGGAGGGTGGGAGGGAGGGAGATGCAAGAGGGAAGAGATATGGGAACATATGTATATGTATTACTGATTCACTTTGAAAAAATAAAAAAGAAGCAAGGCTGCTCTGAGAAGCCGGCAGGAAGGAACCGAAGAGGCCCAGATAAGAAATCGCATTTCAGGACTCCCTCAGCATCTCCTCCACTTCCCCACGGTGGTTACAGGGGAGCTTTCCCACCCAGGCTTCAAATCTTCAAGCGACCTCAGGCATTTGAAAGGCAGCTTTGTATTCCAGTCTGCTGTCCTTTCTGTGAAAGAACTTAAGGCCCACTGGGGTTGGGCTGATAGCACCTAAGTGTCACCATCATGTTTCCTAAGTGTTCTTTTCAAAAGCTGGTATTCCTGGATGAGATCCATGAAATTCCATGTATTCCTAGAGATTCTCCCTCACGCCCAAGGGTAAAGCAGCTTTTATTGCCCCACCCGTGTCCATGGATCTTACATCAAATGCCTGTGAACCCTGACTGTGGGTCCTCACACACCCCCCACCGGCCGTTTCTCAAAGACCTCAGGAGCTGCCGTAGAAAACCTTCTCCTGGCAGCTGCCCTGACAGCTCAGGCTTCCTGAAATGTATATTCAAAAAAGAACCCTCACCTAATAGTGTGACCTTAGAAATGTAACCATTTGAACACTTCACATTTCAATTCCTCTATCCATCCGAAAATTTTTTTGAAGATCAACAGTGGCTTCAAAAGTTTGCCTACCTGTCATCAGACTTCAATCCAACTACCTGATACTGGCAGAGTCCCTAGAAAAGACACTGAAGACTTCTTAAAACTAAGATGTCTTTTCAAATGAAAAGATGAATGGAATTCCTTGCTTTTAGTGGAAGCCACGCCCCCTTTGCCAACAGTGCCCTTTAGGACCCATTCGGTATCCGGGTCCTCATCGCCCATCTCCACCGTGACAGGATCCCAACCGACAGCACCACCTGCAGGTCCGCCTCTGGTCCCGAGGCCCAGTGTGAACGGGAAGTGGTCTTCGCTCCCTCTGTGTGCTCACCCCACACAGAGCCCGAGGGCGGCTGCTGGGCTCTGGAGCCGGGTCTCTGACCCCTGCACTGCCCTGTTGGCCCCCCCTCGGCTGATGGGGGGCCCTCCTGATCAAGCACAAGACTGTGCCCAGCAGGTCTCCCGCGGTCCAGGCGCCGGGCCTCCTGACTCCCAGGCCACATTCCCATAATCTGTCAAACACCCCAGGGGACTGGCCACCTCCAACCCAAGATAGGCCCTAAAGGCCCTCACTTGAGCACAGGTCCCCTTCACTCGGTCCTCCCTGCTGTGGGCGTCGCGCTGGGCATCTGCACGCAGTCTCGTCTTGTTCCCGTGACGGCCCTGCAAGGTGGTCTCATTGTCACCAAACCGAGAAGCTAGAAGGCGCAGGGCAGAGTTTCACCCCAGCTGTCTGCTGCCCTGCCCTGCCTGGGTGCTGCGTGGAAGCAGTGCCCTGTTTTAATGTGATGCATTGCTCTAGAGGGGGAGTGAGCCCGGCATGTTCCACCTGTTTTATCTCGGCACAAAGGGCAGTGAGTTGTTGTGCCTGGATGACAAGGACAGAGCGTTCAGTGACCCCCGAGGAGCTCAGCCAACACGGATGCGTCTCGAAATCTGGTTTTCAAAAGAGCTCCCCCTTGTCCCAGCTCTATCTATCTCCGCATTAGGGCACATCGTGATGTTTCATACCCTTTTGTAAAAGCCAGCGTCTTCAAATAGTTCTTACAATCCGTGAAGGCAGTATCCCCATATTATATGGTATTCAGTCTTAACGCATTCTCCATAATGCCTGGCCTAGAAACCAAAGTTGTTGAAAACACCCACAGACTAATGGTGCCCTCTGCTGGTGGAGCGCAGCAGTACAGCACAAGGGCTCCAGGCCGCAGTCTAAGGATGCTGAGATTCACAGCGGGCTCGCTTCTCCAGTGAAGAAGCTGAATTCCAGCCCCAACTCTTCTGCCGACTGACTAATTGGCGTCGTGTAAGTGATTCCGCCTCCTGGGCCTCGGGGGTCTGTTCTGGAATGAAGAGCTTGAGCTGGTGCTTCCACATTCCTACGTTCCTGGAGAGCAGGAGAGCCCATCCAAGGTTTGGGAACCGGACCCTTTCACAGCCTGGCATAGAAGCAATAGAAGTCCCTGAACCACCATAACCTCCGGTCAGTAAAACATCACCTACTTCATCTTGACTTTTCAACTTCGTACGAGAGCAGAGAGAACCTGGGGCAGAGGAGACAGAGCTGCTGAGATGTCCAGCTCACGTGCGGCCGGCGCACCCCCAGTCCTTCCCGCAGTCGGAATCCCACTCCCCTCCCCCAGCCACGGCTGGCCCACTGCTGCCCTTCACTTGTTTCACTTACAAGTGGGCGGGTTCTGCGTTACCTAAAACCTGAGACCCACTGCCGGTGAGGGTCACTGACAAGCTGTCCTGGAGACAGCACTGGGGTTAGTCTCTACAAGGGGCATGGTGATGCCAGAGGCCAGGGTCAGGCTCCACCTCTGCTTCCGCCGCGTTCCAGCTGGGTCCTGTGTCTCCACTCCTGCGCTGCTGAAAAACAGGGGTTCACTGAGGACCAAAAGAGAAATGAATACAAAACTGCCTCATCAACCCTGAAGAATTGTGCACACAGATGTGATCATTAGGCTGGGAAGCCACCAAATAACAACCTGGCAGGACTTCCCTGGTGGCGCAGTGGTTGAGAATCCATCCGCCTGCCAATGCAGGGGACACGGGTTCGAGTCCTGGTCCGGGAAGATCCCACATGCCGCGAAGCAACTAAGCCCGTGAGCCACAACTACTGAGCCTGCGCTCTAGAGCCCGCGAGCCACAGCTACTGAGCCGGAATGCCACAACTACTGAAGCCCATGCGCCTAGAGCCCGTGCTCCGCAACAAGAGAAGCCACCACAATGAGAAGCCCACGCGCAGCAACGAAGACCCAACGCAGCCAAAAATAAAATAAATAAATTTATAAAAAAAAACAAAAACAAAAAAACAACCTGGCATAGTTAGGTACTAGAGAATGAATCGACGGCAACTGAAAAGGAAAATCCAAATTTATGCAAAAAAATAAATTAGGAGGTCTTGAACTAATAGCAAGATTATCTCAGGGCACGATTTCTCAAAATAAAACTCCCTTGAGATGCTCCAAGGGGAAAAATAGATTGCATGGGCTTTATTCCCTCCTGGGAGATTCACAATGCCTGTCAGATTTTGCTGCCAAATTTCTTACTAAAAATGCTCAATTTTTAGAGCTGTTTTGGATTTCAGAATTGCAGAATTTTGATACTTGTAAACCTGTATCAAAATCTACAAAAAAAATTCCAGTCTGAGTGGCTCCTATGTCTCTGGTCTCTTCAGAAGGAATTAGTTCAATCTAGTTTTAGTTTATATCGTTGTCAGTAACTTAGCAGTCAAAATAATCCTACCAACTAGGGTTGCTTTAGGACTAAATTGCCCAATGTATACAAAGTGCTTATCTGTAAGTAGGCACAAGAGGATTTAATACATGTGCTATAATCACCATCTGTGATGGGAGCATTCCTTCTGGCTCCAGGTCACTAGGAAAGATACTGCATGCACCAGTGCCACCTAAGAAAGGACCCAGGCCGCCACCTCATACTGATATTCTGAACCTCAAATTAGGACTAACGATCTGACAAGTATAACAGTAAGAATCACAGGACAGACTATTTGAACTCAGGATAGGATGCATAGATGACATAACAAATGCATGAGAAAACGGGATCAATTGTCTTAACAATTGACCCAGCCTGGAATGTCAGATTCCCATCTGTCATATAATTCTTACTTATTACACAGGCTGAAGGAGGACAGAGAAGGATGGTTCCATCGGTGAATAGAGTGAACGGCTCTAAACTTTCACTATCACCATGTGCTGCGTCTTATTCTACAAATCAGGGTCTTTTTTCAGCCAGCACACACTTCCCTTGTCCTGAGAACACTGAATATAGGACCAGAAGAACCACTGTTCCCCAGTCGCGTTGTGATCATACAGGCATGGGCCCAGTACTCAGCTCCCCGTGTGCTCCTTTGGCCTGTTTGTGGGTTCTCACGCCTGTACCACACAGTGTTGATTACTGTGGCTTTATTAGTGAGTCTTGAAATTGGGCCATGTAAGCCCTCCAATTTTGTTCTTTTTTTTCAAGATGGCTTTGGATATTCTAGGTCCTTTGCATTTCCATGTAAATTTCAGACTCATTTTGTCAATTTCTACAACAAGCCCTGCTGGGATTATGATTGAGATTGCAGTGAGTATCTAATTGGGGAGAACTGATATCTCAATAATACTTTCTTCCAACCCACAAACAGGGTATATCTTTCCCTTCATTTAAGTCTTCTTTAATTTATCTCAGCACCATTTTGCAATTTTCACTATAGAAGTATTGCATGTTTTTGTTGATTTATTGCAGAGTATTGTATGTTTCTGTTGTTATGGTATATGGTTTTTTTTATATTTCATTTTCCAACTGTGTACTGCTATATATTAAGTACCCATTGATTTTTCTATATTAACCATATACCCTGCAATTATCAGTTCTAGTAACTTTGTAGATTCCTCAGGATTTTTCTATATAAACAATCATGTCATGACTATAAATTAAAAACCAAGCCAAGCTGTACCCATAAAATTAAGTCTCTCTTTGGAGCCTAAGAAAAATGAGGAGAAGTAAAACTTAAGATGCTTCATTAATGAACTAAAAGTTTACATCTACATGACCCACAGAAATGAGTGCAACAACACAAGAAGGTGGACCAGGTTATCAAATTTTATGTCATTTGATTGTTATTTCCTTTGATTTATGGAGGGGGAGAGAGAAAGAGGGAGAGAGGTGCTAATCTCATCTACATTTGGGTAAATTCTCATCTACTCCCCAAATAGTGTTACTATCAGTAAAGATATCCAGAAAGTATTTGTCATACATTAAATAATGACCTGAATTAACTGCTGTAAGATAATTTAAAATATAGGGACTTCATTCGTGGCACAGTGGTTAAGAATCCACCTGCCAATGCAGGGCACATGGGTTCGAGCCCTGGTCCAGGAAGATCCCACATGCTGCGGAGCAACTAAGCCCATGCACCACAACTAATGAAGCCCGCGTGCCTAGAGCCTGTGCTCCGCAACAAGAGAAGCCACCACAATGAGAAGACAGCGTACCGCAACGAAGAGTAGCCCCCGCTCGCCACAACTAGAGAAAGCCCGTGTGCAGCAACGAAGACCCAACACAGACAAAAATTAATTAATTAATTAATTAATTTTAAAAAAAAAACCACACAAATATTTTTGTGATCCTGTAACACAACCTCTTTTCTTCCATGTTCTTGCTTCCCAATCGGCTCTAACACCATGTGATCATATCCACGGTGGTCCCACCCAAGCCCCACAGCAGGGGGCAGGAGCCCTATCTCTGACATTGTGTAGAATCTCCAACCCGAGGTGATTATAAAAAGCATGCGGACTTCAGTCCTTTGCACTACTGTCCGTAGACTCTCTGAGGCAGTACACCCCATACAGTGTGTGCCGGGTGGGCTGTGTTCCTACCGCGTCCCCGCGCAACTACCTCTCTACCACCATCTCCAGCTGGGTCCGCAGTTTCTTTGCTGTGGACAAACTACCAGTGCTCAAAACCCTTAACTCAGCCCTGGTCCTGTTCACCAAACATTCCTGCTGGCTCAGCTGTCTTTGAAAGTGTCCATGGCAGATTCTGAACTCAGAGCCTTTCAGTTATTGAGAGAGGCATATCACCTTGGCTCATTCAAGCCTTCAGTGCAGGTAGGCCTCTGGTTTCTTATGTGTCTCGAGTAAAATGAGAAATATTACTGCTCCCAAAATAGACTAAACTTAGGCAAAATTTAGACTAAACCTCTGGCCGACAGAATAATAGCCCCCCAAAGATGCTGTCCTAGTTTGCTAAGGCTTCCATACCACAGACTGGGACACAGACAGTATCTCGGAGTGGGTGATTACACAACAGAATTTATTTTCTCACAGTTCTGGAGGCTGGAGGTCGAGATCAAGGTGTCAGCAGAGCAGGTTTCTCCTGAGGCCCCTCCCCTTGGCTGCAGAGGCCGTCTTTGCCCCTCTCCCCGCCCCGGATCTCTGCATCACCTTCCCTCTCTGTGTGTCTGTGTCCCGATCTCCTCCCCTTATAAGGGCATCAGTCAGATTGCATTAGGGCCACCCTAAAAACTTCATGTTAGCTTAATTAACAGTCACGATCTGAGGTACTGTGGGTTAGGGCTTCAACATATGTGTTTTGGAGGACACAATTCAGCCTGTAACACATGTCCATGTCCTAATCCCCAGAACCAGTGAGTGTTACCTTACATGGCAAAACGACTTTGCAGGTGTGGTTAAGTTAATTTAAGGATCTGGTGAGGGGGGGTGGTTCATTCTGAATCATGCAGGTGGCCTCACTGTACTCACAGGGTCCTTAGAAGGAGGCAGAAGAGTCAGGGTCAGAGAAGGGGGTGTGACAACAGAAGCAAAAGCCAAAGGGAGACAAGACAGACTTCCCGGGGTAGGTTCCACGGGCTCTGAACACAGGAAGGGGCCGCGGGGACACAGGTGCCTCCAGAAACCAGAAAAATCGAGGACATGGATTCTCCCCTAGAGCCTCCAAAGGAACACAGCCCTGCTGACGCTTGGCTTTAGCTCAGGGAGACTTCCCACCTCCAGAACTGTGAGATAATAAATCTGTGTTGTTTTGAGCCACTAAGTTTATGGGAATTTGTTACAGCAGCAATAGGAAAACTAATATAACTTCCCCGTCTGGAAATATTTTGGAAGCTGTGAAAATGAGGAAACAATCAGAAGGATAATCAAAAAATAATGAAAAACTAGAGTTCAAGGGAAAAGACCAAAGGAAATGAGGGAGGGGGAGAAAGGGGGAAAGAGAAATCAAGCAATGCGACAGGAGAGAGCATAAGCATGCCTACGGTGGCAGCCCTGCAGAGGACGCGTGCTGGCCCGGAGAAGATTATAATATGAAAGAATCTAAAACACAAAGCCCGTAAAACCAGTTGTGGAACCCTGAGCCTCTAGGAAAAGCGGCCAGCAGCGTATTCAGCAACTCTTTGCACCCATGGCTCTGACCACACTGCCAACACCCCCAGATGAGCTGCCTTAGAAAGACCAGACCACGAAGCCAGTCAGCCAGATCTGGAAATGGCCCAGGGCGGGCACGCTTCAGAGAAGCCACAGACATAACAGGACCTGGTTCTAAGACCATCCAGGTGAACAATCTGGGCACCCTCCACGGAGGTGACGATAATCATAACAGCTACTTTTTAGAAGCCTATTACTATGTCCAAGCACTTGAGAGGCAGAATACACAAAGAGACAATGGCCAGACCATATATAAGAACAGAGCTCTGACCCCCCCACCTGCTGCAGCCCGTACAGGGAACCGACCTCTCATCCACAGTCATCCACAGGAATCAGCCTGCTGTCTCTAGTGACAATGCAGAAAGCTAAACAGGAACCCCTGCAACATTCAGCCCCAAATGCCCAGGACCTGATGAACGACCGACAGCTTCCTTTTGTCCCTACTTCCAACTTAGGATCAACCAGAGGAAGCCAAATATGTCCCTCTGACAAATCGCACAGGATGTCCCCGTCTAGTAGCCCCCTCCAGCCAGGGCTCGCCTGAAACCTCCCTTTTTTTTCCAGCATGAAGCTTTCCCACTCCTCTGCTTGTCTTTGAGTCTCTGACCAACCAGGTGATGGTGGTCGCCGCCCTTGCTGCAGCCGGCTCTGCAGAAATAGCCTTTGCCTGTTCTCACGTGGGTGGTCTTCACGTACACACTCAGGAAACACTCACAGCCGCCCGTGCAGTGATAACTGCCATGACGCTATGTAGCAGAAGCTAGAAGTCACTCTCTCACTGGCACCTGAGGCTGCGTGCTCATCAACTGACACTTGGAGCCCAGAGAAGTTTGGCTTCTTTTCCCAAAGCCTACCACTAACCATGTTTGGGAAAGACTGAACTAGAGTTTCAGAAGCAAAGCCATAATTTGGAAGCCAGAAAGATAAACAGCTGAATGCCAGAGGAGAAGGATTAAACAGGGAAAAACAGAGAATGACCAACATGATGGTCAGACGTGTCTGGCCCTCATCACAGGGGCACTTCCGTTTAGAAATTAACACGCTTCAAAACGTGCCCAAGTATTCCTGGCGGTTCCTCCGGGGTCTGTCTCGTGCTGTCCAGTGCAGTCCCGGCCACCACTGTCCCCGTGTCGCCCTGGGTCTCACAGACTCTGGAAGCTGAGCGCTAACGCGGGGGCCTGCCTTCAGAATCCTGCACTCATGCGCCAGAGCTGAGACCACTGCCCCCGCGGGCCGGCCTGCCCCCCAGACATCCGAGCCTGAACCACACACCCGCCCGGGGAGACCAGCACAGCCCCTCACTCCTGTCTCAGCACACCTCTTCGACCGTGTTTTGTCCCAGCATCACTGTCACTCCAGATGGTTGACAGAAGAACATTTATTCCTTCCCCCCATGATTCTTAAAGGCGATCACTCATTGCCACATTCCCGTAATCACCTTGTTGAACTTGCAACAGTCTTAAAATTATTTTCACAAACACTATTCATGCATTACACTATTCCTCTTTTTCTTTTTTTTTTTAACATCTTTATTGGAGTATAATTGCTTTACAATGGTGTGTTAGTTTCTGCTTTATAACAAAGTGAATAAGCTATACATAAACATATATCCCCATATCTCCTCCCTCTTGTGTCTCCCTCCCACCCTCCCTATCCCACCCCTCTAGGTGGTCACAAAGCACCAAGCTGATCTCCCAGTGCTATGCAGCTGCTTCCCAATAGCTATCTATTTTACATTTGGTGGTGTATATATGTCCATGCCACTCTCTCTCTTCGTCCCAGCTTACCCTTCCCCCTCCCCGTGTCCTCAAGTCCATTCTCTACGTCTGCATCTTTATTCCCGTCCTGCCCCTAGGTTCTTCAGAACCATTTTGTTTTGCACAGCAAAGGAAACCATAAACAAAACGAAAAGACAACCCTCAGAATGGGAGAAAATATTTGCAAACGAAGCAACTGACAAAGGATTAATCTCCAAAATTTACAAGCAGCTCATGGAGCTCAATATCAAAAAAACAAACAACCCAATCCAAAACTGGGCAGAAGACCTAAACAGACATTTCTCCAAAGAAGACATACACTATCCCTCTTTTGGGGGGATGATGAACACTCGGGGGACCCTGGGTTTTCATCCAAAGAGCAAAAAATATTTAAAATCCAAAAAACCTCTCCTCAAGCTCCATGAAGTCAAGGACGAGATTTCAAACAAACCAAGCCACCCCAGCTGCCATCCACCTGGGCTGCCTTTGCTGGGTGGGCTAGAATCTGGGGAGGGGGTGGGGGACATGATGGGGAACACGTGAAAAGAAAAGGGTAAATCAAGGAAGAATGCCAGGAAATCAAAAATGCATTGGCAGGGGCTTCCCTGGTGGCGCAGTAGTTGAGAGTCTGCCTGCCAATGCAGGGGACACGGGTTCCAGCCCTGGTCTGGGAAGATCCCACATGCCGCGGAGCAACTGGGCCCATGAGCCACAACTGCTGAGCCTGCGCGTCTGGAGCCTGTGCTCCGCAACAAGAGAGGCCGCGACAGTGAGAGGCCCGCGCACCGCGATGAAGAGTGGCCCCCGCTTGCCACAGCTGGAGGAAGCCCTCGCACGGAAACGAAGACCCAACACAGCCCAAAAAATAAATAAATAATAATTAAAGGTGCTAATAATTAAAAAAAAAAAAAATGCATGGGCAGAAGCCAGCCTGTGGTAAGCCCTCTAAGATCATAGCCCACAAGCACGGCCCTTGGCGTGCGGGAGGTGCGGTGCCCGGAGCCTCCTCCTGTACGGCCCGTTGTTCAGGACAGAGCTGACCCACAGCCAAAGGCGGCACGGAGACCAGGAGACATAGGATGAACAAAGGATGAGAAACAAAGCTGAGCTCTCTTCTGAATGGAGGCTCTGAGAACCGGGCGGAGGGGAGCAGAGTGGCCCCCTCCACCCCTGCCGTCCTGAGTGCAGCGGGTGTGACCCTGGTGCTCCTGTGTGGGTCAACGCACCCCGCCACGCCTTCACCCCGGGGTGTGCAGTGGAGGTGTACTGATGCTGCCGCACGTGCTTTCTTACAGAAACTTCTGCACTCGATGTACGTAATGCTGTCGGAGCCAAGAACGGAAGGTTGTAGCCTCGCCCGTGACCAGGCTGGCCGATCACTGCCCCATCCCTCATCCCTCCAGACGCTGTGAGGGGTTAAGGGGGAGATACGATCCCAGCAAAGCCAATCAGGATATTCAGGGAGATGGAAGAGGACATTGGGAGACGAGAGCTCTTCCTTATCAAATTCTGAGCTGCAGGAATCCTGTGACCGGGAGACCCTGGAGGGCATCGTCCCTGCCACCTCACAGGTGCAAGAGGAAGTGGCCCCGACAGCAGGGGCCGAGGACCAGAAGCCTGCCATTGCTGAGGAAACGCGCATGACCCCTCGCCCTGAGTCAGTGAAGTCCCTTGAGTTTCTAAGCAGACTGTACTTGGGCTTCTACCTCTCTTCCCAGCTGGAACAAAGGGAAACCGGCTGAGCCTATACCTAAAACTAGGACAGACACTGAGCAGCGGACCCCCTGCCCCTCCCCAGTGCCCGTTGAACAGTGTGACCGGGGAGGGATCAGGGAGGGAGAGCCTTCAAGAAGCGCGCCTCCCACCAGAGCTGAGCCCAAGATGAGGCAGTGACCTTACAGCGTGTCAGGACAGCCAGGAGAGCAGAAATAAAGCCTGTTCTCCTCCAAAGGGGCCACGGCCTCAGGACCAGGGGCCTGGGCCCTCGGGCCCGAGCACGTCACTCAATAGCAGCACACACTCACTCTGGTGCAAGATCCCTGACCCTAGGGCGAGGCTGGTCCAGATGCCGCTGAGTCAGAAACTCCTCCTCCAGGGTGCAAACCACCAGGAACCACCTTCACTGGCTCTTTTTGTTTCCAGAGCTGGGACTGGGCAATCCTGGTAGGGCCACACTGAACGTGCCTGGCTGCAGCCTGGCTTGGGACCCTGGAAGGGACTCGCCAGGTCCAGGCGGGGCCCTTGGATTGCTCTGGACGGCACTGTGCCCCCCCCAGAATTCATATGGTGAAGCCCTAATCCCTCACGTGGCTGTAGTGGAAACAGAGCCTTTCAGGAGGTGATTAAGGTTAAATGAGGTCATAAGGGTGGAGCCCTAAGCCCAGGGAACCAATGTCCTCATCAAAGAGGAAGAGGCACCAGAGATCTCTGGCGAGCACACGGTGGGAAGGCAGCTGTCTGCAAGCCTGGAAAGGAGTCCTCATCAGAAACCACATCCTCCAGCACCTAAATCTGGACTCCGCAGCCTCCGGAACTGGGGAGGGAGAACTTTCTGTTGTTAAGCCCCCGGTCCGTGGCATTTGCTTCGTTGTCCTGAGATGACTAAGATGAGGACTGGGAAGATCTCTGGGTAGACAGGACACCCGCCTGACCCTGTGGTTTTCTGGAGAAAGCCTCGGTAATGCTGAGCTCCGCGTGCTGAAGGACAGGGCAGCTGCTCGGAGCTCCACTGCCCTGATGACCAGCAGGGCTGGGCCGTGCAGCCTACAGACCCGAAGGGTGGACTTTGGCCGGGAGCTCCGTTTCCTCACTGAGGAGGTCGGGGCTGCTGCACAACCCTGAAGAAAGTGAGGCGTCAGGCAAAGTCCTGGCTCAGGGCTCAGTCACCTGACCCCGCGGTTTGGACGCTGAGTGGGCACAGAATGGAGCGGGCCTTCCAATTCCAGATGCTTCAGCTGCATCCGAGGCCAGGTGGCGGGGGCCCCTCCTGACGACTGGTCAGCAGAGCAGCCACCCCGGACAGTGTGGAAAACAGTCTCCCTGGGCTCCGAGCCCGGGGAGGGCAGGGCCGTGTTGGCTGTGCCCACCTTCGCCCTGTGCTGAGCATGGACGAAGGCACCCGGCGGGGCAGCTCTTTCCCGGACGAGGGGAAGTGCTGGGGCCCACGGACAGCGCCCAGCCGCTCCCCTCCCCTTGCCATCACGGCGGCTGCTTCTGAGCACCACGGGGCCGTCTGCCCTGGATACTCAGCCCGGTTTTCCCCCCCTGCGGCTCTCTCCCCAGGCCTTCAGAGCGGAGGAAACCCCCTGCCTCGGCTCCGCCCTTGCTCCGCAGCACAGCCGTCCGTCAGGGAGAGGGGCTGGGCGGCAGGTGAGATCCATCGCGCACCCAGGCGTCCGCTGGCTCTTCCCCTTCACGATGTTACCGAAAGCGGGGTCCGCCTGCGCGTCCCTTGACAGCCAGTACTCAAGAGGCAAGGTTGGTGGAAAGAAAGACTGCTTCATTCCAGAGCCCCGCAGCTGGCGGGGAGGGCGGACTCGTGTCCAAAGGCCAACTCCCCACCAACTGTCAGGAGAGTTTCAGGGGTGTACAGGCGGAGGGAGGGGGCTACACACAGAAACAGCACAGTCGGCTCTGACCGTCATCCTGAAATTGGTCCTGCGGTGCTCTGACCAGCGCCATCCTGATTGCCTTAAGTACAGTTAGTCTTCAGTTCCAGGCTTGGTGTGTTCCCATTTCCGTGAGGCCGATTCTCAGAATTGTGGCAGCTTATGTCACGGCTAGAGTCTAGTCATCATGTAGTTCACTCCTTCCACCTGGTGGCGGTTTCAGTGTCTACGAGACAGCTCCCAGGATGTGGCTCAAAACATGATCTGTAGCCCTTGAGGAGGAACTAAAGGTCCTTGACTTTGCTTAATGATTACACTATTATTATTTGGTCTCATTTGACTGTTGTCCTTTCTTTTTGCATTCTCCCACTTCTCTGATTAAACTTATTCTGTGACTAAAGTTTTTATATGGACAACAGGCAGGCAGAGGACACGGTGGGGAAGGACCACAGGGTCCTGCTCCATTTCAATAACCATCCCGGGCAGGAGACGGGGGCCTGCCTCGCCCAGTGATCCCAGCACGTTTCTGGAATCCTTTTGCTCTCTCCCTTCCCCGGGAGGTGATTTCATGATTTCTCCTGGCTGGAACACCCCACACCCCGCCCCCTCCTCACTCTCCACCCACAGCTTCCCCTTCTGCTTCCCTGAGGACACAGAGGCAACGATCTCCCACAGCCTGTCTGCAAAACTCCCTGCACCAGGGACATGGGTTCGAGCCCTGGTCTGGGAAGATCCCACATGCCGCGGAGCAACTAGGCCCGTGAGCCACAACTACTGAGCCTGCGCGTCTGGAGTCTGTGCTCCGCAGCAAGACCCCTGCGCTACAACTACTGAGCCTGCGCGTCTGGAGCCTGTGCTCCGCAACAAGAGAGGCCGCGATAGTGAGAGGCCCGCGCACCGCGATGAAGAGTGGCCCCCGCTTGCCGCAACTGGAGAGAGCCCTCGCACAGAAACGAAGACCCAACACAGCCAAAAATAAATAAATAAATAAATAAATAAATAATTTTTTAAAAAAAACTCCCTGCACCGAGAACCACCAGTTCCCTGTCCTCCCCGTGGCAGGTGGTGAGCTGACCCTGCTCCTTCTAAAGCAACCCCTGCCCTCCGTTTGTGCTCAGGACCTCAGCCCCTCATGTCAACTCAAGGCCTTTTCTCCTGTGGTTATCTGCTCTCCCTCTGGCATCAGCGGTTTACCCTTGTCTCCTGGATTATCACCATAAACGTACAGCATGTTCTAGGATCTCCCTCCTTTTAGAAGCTTCTCTCTCTAGGACGCATGTCCCCCCTGAGCTGCTGCTTCCCCCGGCGCCGGCCCCTTGCCCTCTGCACTGAGCCTCTTCTCTCTACCATATGCAGCTGCTCGCCCATCCCATGGCTTCAGTGACAACAAAATGCTCGTAATTGTTAAATGTCTATTTCCAGCCCCAACATGTTCCCTGAGATCCAAACTCAAATATCTCAGTGCTTACTCAGATGTCTAGTAGATGTCTCAAAATTCATACGATCAAAACAAAACTCTTCCCAACGCCCCTCAAACTTGCAGATGCCCATTTCAGCACATGGCACGGACACTGCTCCCATTTTCAAATCAAAACCCCAGGAATCCTCACTAAGTCCTCTTTCCCACATACTCTGGGATTCATCAGCGGGTCATACCCACTCCTTCATGAATCCCGAATCCAACCCCTCCCTACCAGGGCCTGCCAGCCCCAGGGGCCCAGCTTGGGGCCCCTCTCTAAGCTCTTGTGCTGACAGCCGCCAGGCCATGGGCGCCGCAGCCCCTGGGGCAGGACAGGTGGTGAAAGATAAGCAGGGACAAGGGACACCCCCACCAGCTACCACGCTCAGGACCAGGGCCACAGAAACGGTCATTACTTGCCCGAAATCACAAGACAGTAAGTAGAAGAGGCAGGATTTGAACCTAGGAAATCTGGCTCCAAAGTCTGGGCTCTAAAATACAGACGAGGACTGGACATGCAGAGTGTCCGGCTCACCTGAAGAACTGCCCAGCTGGAGAGAGTTGGACATTTTCAAACCCCACCCACACATTCCCACAGACACAGGCCATCCATGGTGTGGGCGGTCACGAGGCCATTTTTTCGGTCTTCAGAAACACTCTACTCCAGGGATGAGGGTCTAGTTAAAGGTCTGGGTCCATGAAAGTGGCCAGCTGGGCAAGCGGTGCAGCAGGGGTGAGGATAACGGGAGCGTCCAGGGAAGGAGCGACGCACAGAGAGGCGGTTCCTGAACTAACACGGGGCTCCTTTCCTGGATTGCAGGGTCCTCCTTGTGGCCTGGCTTGTGGGAACAAAATCTAAAAGGGGCCCGCCTCTACCAGAAAAACTAAGTGCCCACATCGAACAGGCCATAAGTTCCCAGCGTGATCACAGGAATTGCTTTGGAAGACTGAAAAGACAGATTTCTAGGCCTGAATGAAGCAAAACATCTCAGGTGGCATCTGAGAATCTTTACTTTTAGAAGCTTCTCAGATGAGCTCATCCAGGTTTGAGAACCACTGGTGCAGAGTGGAAGAAGGCAGAGGGGTTTGGGGCCTGGTGTGATAGCGAGCTTCCGGGCTGACTCCCAGAGATCCCCACTGTCTGATGGGAGCTCCTCCCTGGGGCGCCTCCTGCCATGCATAGGCCTAACCTGGGACAAGTGTCCTGCAACGGGACAGTGCAAACGGTGCTGTGAGGTTTGAGGCCGGGTCATAAAAGACATCACGGCTTTTCTCCTCACTCTCTCAGGATTACTGATGTGACACATCACGTCACAGGGACACTCAAGCAACCCTACAGAGGAGCCCCCGTGGAGAGGAACCCAGGCCTCCTGACAACAGCAAGCGCAGCCACGTGGGTGCACCGTCTTGGAAGTGGATCCCCAGTGCCAGTCAAGCCTTCCTGACACAATGACTCTTCATGAGACAGGCTCCAAGTCAGAACCACCCAGCTAAGCCACTCCTGAATTCCTGACCCACAAGATAGTATGAAATAATAAATGTTTATTGTTGTTTTAACCTGCTGAGTTTTAGAGTGATGTGTTAAGCAGAAAGAGAAAATTAATAGGCCTGGAATGATCAGGACATTTCGTGAAGGAAATTGGACTCTGGGCTCTGATAAGAAGAGAAGGGCAGGGCATCAGGTTAAAGAGTAATCTAGGTCCGGAATGATCTATTGCACTGAAAGTCAAACAGAGGAGAATAAACTTATCCCTTATCCCTGGGCCCAAGTTATCCTGCTTTCCCAGTGACAGGGACAGGACCCCTCCGGGACCTGGGGCGGGGGCTGGGGGGTGAGCTGGCATCACGACGCCCTGTGAGGAGCTGGCCTGGATCCTCACTGACGCCGTCCACGGGTCTCCAGCTGGGCTGCATGTTACGATCACCTGAGGAGCTTTAGAAAATATTGATTCCTGGGCCATATTCCCAAAGATTCCGATTTAACTGGTCTGGGCTGTAGCCTGGGCATGGGTAACGTTAAAATCTTTCCAGGTGACTGATATGCAGCTCTGGCTGAGGACCACTGCTGTAGATAAAGAGCTTCAGCGTCTTCCTAGAGCCGGGCTAAATATATGTGCAGCAAGGGTGGGCAGAAAACTGTGGGCCTTTGTTCTAATGCAGCCCAGTATGCAGGGGCGCTGGGACCATGCACACTAAAGTCAGGGTCTTCTGAAGGGCAATAATTTTTTTTTAGTATGTTTGGGGGGTTTTTTTGTTTGTTTTTTTGTGTGTTTTTGTTTGGTTGGTTTTTTGGTTTTGTTTTTTGTTTGTTTGTTTGCTGTTTTTCCAAGCTGCGCAGCTTGCAGGATCTTAGTTCCCCGACCAGGGATTGAAGACGGGTCCTCGGCAGTGAAAGTGCAGAGTCCTAACCACCGAATCGCCACAGAATTCCCATGAAGGGTAATAATTGAACAAATAGCCAATGAGGATTGCGGCTCTGGTTATCTATAGCTGTGTGGCATAAATCGCAATAACCGTTTATTGTAATTATCATGCTTGGTCTGGGATCGATGGAATTCATCTAGATGGTGCTTACTGAACTCTCACGTAGTTACAGTCAGACAGTGGCTGGGCTGGAGTCCTCTCTAAGACTGCTTCACACGATGGTTGACACTGGCTATCAGCTGAATCTCGTATAGGGCTGTTGGTGGAACATCTACATGCAGGCTTCCCATGTGGCCTGGACCTCCTCACAGCATGGTGGCCGGTTCCAAAAGTAAGCTTCACAAAAGAAACCATCAGAAGCTATTGGATCTTTTCTAAGCCAGCCTTGGAAGTCATGCAGCATCACCACATCTTTTTTTCTTTTTTTTTTTATTGAAGTATATAGTTGGTTTACAATGCTGTGCCAATCTCTGCTGTACAGCAAAGTGACTCAGTTATACACAGAGACATTCTTTTTTTTAATATTCTTTTCCATATGGTTTATCACACGATATTGAATATAGTTCCCTGTGCTATACATTAGGACCCTGTTGTTTATCCATTCTAAATGTAATAGGTTTGCATTTACCAACCCCAAACTCCCAGTCCATTCCTCTCCCTCCCCCCACCCCGCCTTGGCAACCACAAGTCTGTTCTCTATGTCCGTGATTCTGTTTCTGTTTTGTAGATAGGTTCATTTGTGCCATATTTTAGATTCCACATGTAAGTGATATCACATGGTATTTGTCTTTCTCTTTCTGACTTACATCACTTAGTATGATAATCTCTAGTTTCATCCATGTTGCTGCAAGTGGCATTATTTTGTTCCTTTTTATGGCTGAGTAGTATTCCACTGTACCACATCTTCTTTATCCATTCATCTGTCGATGGACATTTAGGTTGTTTCCATGTCTTGGCTATTGTGAATAATGCTGCTATGAATATAGGAGTGCATGTATCTTTTTGAATTATAGTTTTATCTGGGTATAGTCCCAGGAGTGGGATTGCTAGATCATATGGTAATTCTATTTTTAGTTTTCTGAGGAACCTCCATACTCTTTTCCATAGTGGCTGCACCAACTAACATTCCCAGCAGCAGTGTAGGAGGGCTCCCTTTTCTCCACACCCTCTCCAGCATTTGTTATTTGTAGACTTTTTAATGATGGCCATTCTGACCGGTGTGAGGTGATACCTCGTTGTCGTTGTTTGATTTGCATTTCTCTAATAATTAGTGATGTTGAGCATCTTTTCACGTGCCTACTGGCCATCTGTACATCGGAAATGCCTATTAAGGTCTTCCGCCCATTTTTTGATTGGGTCGTTTGTTTTTTTGTTGTTGAATGGTATGAGCTGTTTATGTATTTTGGAGATTAAACCCTTGTCTATCTCACCATTTGCAAATATTTTCTCCCACTCCATAGGCTGCTTTTTTGTGGATTTTTTTTTTTAATGATTTCCTTTGCTGCGCAAAAGCTTGTAAGTTTGATTAGGTCCCATTCATTTATTTTTGTTTTTATTTCTATTGCCTTGGGAGACTGGCCTAAGAAAACATGGGTACAATTTATGTCAGAGGATGTTTTGCCTATGCTCTCCTCTAGGAGTTGTATGGTGTCATGTCTTATATTTAAGTTTTTAAGCCATTTTGAGTTTATTTTTGTGCACAGTGTGAGGGTGTGTTCTGACTTCACTGATTTACATGCAGCTGTCCAACTTTCCCAGCACCACTTGCTGAAGAGACTGTCTTTTACCCATTTTACATTCTTGCCTCCTTTGTCAAAGATTAATTGACTGTAGGTGTGTGGGTTTATTTCTAGGCTCTCTATTCTGTTCCAGTGACTCATATGCCTGTTTTTGTACCAATACCACAGTGTTTTGATTACTGTAGCTTTGTAGTATTGTCTGAAGTCTGGGAGAGTTATGCCTCCTGCTTTGTTTTTTTCCTTAGGATTGCTCTAAAAATTCTGGGTCTTTTATAAATTTTTGGATTATTTGTTCTAGTTCTGTAAAACATGTCATGAGTAACTTGATAGAGATCACATTAAATCTGTAGATTGCTTTGGGTAGTATTCCCAAATTCTAATAATATTAATTCTTAGTATTTAACAATTTTAATTAATTTTATTAATTTATTAATTTTAACAATATTAATTCTTCCAATCCAAGAGCATGGGATAGCTTTCCATTTTTTTGAATCCTCTTTAATTTCCGTTAGAAATGTTTTACAGTTCTCAGTGTGTAAGCCTTTCACCTCCTTGGTCAGGTTTATTCCTAGGTATTATTTTTTGGTGAGATTTTAAAAGGTATTGTTTTCTTACATTCTTTTTCTGATATTTCATTGTTAGTGTAAAGGAATGCAACCAACTTCTAAATGTTAATCTTGTATCCTGCTACCTTGCTGAATTCATTTACTTGGTCTAGTAGTTTTTGTGTGGAGTCCTTTGGGTTTTCTATATATAGTATCATGTCATCTGCATATGGTGACAATTTTACCTCTTCCCTTCTGGATACCTCTTATTTCTTTTTCTTGTCTGATTGTTGTGGCTAGGACTTCCAATACTGTGTTGAAGAGAAGTGAGAGTGGGGCAGCATCACCACATTTTATCATCAAGGTAGTCACAAAGGCACAAGATAAAGTTGCTACAGACTGAATTGTGTCCCCCCCAAAATCCATATGTTGAAGCCCTAACCCCCAATGATATTTGGAGATGGGGTCTTTGGGAGGTGATTTAGTTTATATGAGGTCATGAGGGTGGAGCCCCCATGGTGGGATTAGTGCCCTTGTAAGAGATGCCAGAGAGCTTGTCCCCTCTCTCTCTCTGGCTCTGCCATGTGAAGATACAGCAAGAAGAGGGCATCTTCAGGCCAGGAAGAAGACCCTAACCAGAACCAAACACACTGGCACCTTGACCTCAGACTTCCAGTCTCCAGAACTGTGAAAATAAATGCTGTTTAAGCTCCTGGTCTATGGTATTTTGTTATAGCAGCCTGAGCAGACTAAGACAAAAGACTCCACCTCTTGTTAGGAAGAGTGTTAAAGGACTTGCAAGCATATTTTAAAAGCACCTAAAATAGGATGGACATAAACAACACCTCTACGATACATCAAGCCTCATGCCGGTGAGTCTAAAGCTGAGAAGTTTCTGGGATTTTATAGATAATCAGCGGTAGAACTATTTTGTAATCCATAGATTTCCTGGAATTGCAGCTCCCAGACCCTTTCTAGCAGAAATGGGAGGAATGGAGGTTGATTTGGTGGTCTCACCAGGAAAGCAACAGAGGAGATTCTTATTTTAAAAATTCCAACACATGTGCTCTGCCTAGCACATGGGAGGTGAAGAATAAACACTTGGTGAACTGATGAATTCGGTTCTCAATTACCACCTTAGTCACAGCCTTGAGAGCCCAACTGAAAGGCCCTGGGTTTGAATCATCTCCATCCTATGTCTGGCATTGGTCTGCCTGTTGGGAAACAGAAGACATTAAGTGGGGCTTCCCTGATGGCGCAGTGGTTAAGAATCCTCCTGCCAATACAGGGGACATGGGTTCGAGCCCTGGTCCGGGAAGATCCCACATGCCGCGGAGCAACTAAGCCAGTGCACCACAACTACTGAGCCTGCGCTCTAGAGCCCACGAGCCACAACGACTGAAGCCTGCGCGCCTAGAGCCCGTGCTCCGCAACAAGAGTAGCCCCCGCTCTCTGCAACTAGAGAAAGCCTGCGCACAACAACAAAGACCCAGCGCAGCCAAAAATTAATTAATTAATTTTAAAAAAAGAGAGAACAGAAGACATTAAGTGGACGAGGTGTCCACCTGCCGCCCAGTGACAGAGATGGGAGCCAGCAGCAGAGGGCTGAGACTGTTTACAAGTAGTTATCAGGCTAGATTTCTGCTCTGAGGAGACAGCGTGGGAATCTGTGAGGGGGATTAGGCTGGGGCTGAGATGCTGGAATTCGTTTCAGATGTGGATGACAAGACACAGTGGGACTGGAACGCAGGCAAACTTTTCAAGGCTGCTACAGCCCTTCAGCTGCTGTGGCCTGGCTCTGCGACCAGACGCCAGCTGCTCGCTAGAGGTGCCGGCCCTGGGCACTGCTCCCAGGGGCTCCTCCAGCCCTCACAACAAGAGTACAATGTACGTGGAATTTCCACAGGCCACTCTGTTCTTGAGTCCATTAAACTAGCGTCACTTGGGAGGGCAGATGGGAGGAAGTCCACGGGGTGGAGGGTGCAACCTCGGCTGTGGCTAGGGCAGCAGGACACAGCGCCCTAATGCTGCCATCAAGGTGTCAGCCAGAGGGATTTGCTAACTGGGTGAAGCATGACAAGGTCACAGGGAAGGTGACCTGAGGTGAGGTGGGAGGGGATTCCCGAAGATCAGGAGGATGTCACCACGAGGACCCCCAAGAGCAAAGAAGCAGCCCAAGTGATGACTGTTTCAAGGGGTTACTATACGCCTGGCAAGAAGCCAAAGCATGGGCCTGTCCAGGGCTGTGGCTTGGCTGTCAGATGGGCCCACACAGCCATTCATTAGACATCATATCCGTCAATCTCCCGGCAGCCTCTGAGGTGATGTCATCTCCACTCTGCATCTGAAGAAACTGAGTGTATTCCTCTCCTGTGCTGCTGTAAGAAACGACCACAAACTGAGCAAGGTGTTCTCTCCCAGCGTGGGCAGGGCCTGCTCCAACTGAAGGCTTCAAGGAGGACCCTTCCAAGCCTCCGCCTGGCTCTTGGTGGCGCCTACGGTCCTTGGCGTTCCCAGGCTTGTGGACGCACCTTGCCAGGCCCTGCCTGTCTCCCCTAACCCACCCCACCCCATGCCCCGCCTCCTGCCGTGTCTCCTCTGGGTGCACCTCTCCTGACCCCCCTCCTCTTCTCAGAACACCTGCCGTTGGGTTAGGGCCCATCTCATCCAGGAGGACCTCACCTTAGCTAATGACATCTGCAAAGACCTAATTTCCAAATAAGAGCATATTCTCAGGCTCCGCTGAACATGGATTTCAACCCAGTGCACTGAGTTTTAAAGAGGTTTAAGGAATTGCCAAGTTTCCACAACCCATAAGAAGGTAGTTGGAACAAGGTTTGAACCCACAGAGCAAAGCCGCTTGCACGCATCCCAGATTTGCCTTTGTAACAGAGGGGTTTAACCCTGCGAAGCCCCCAAGAAACATTCCCACCGCTGCCCTCACTTTTGGGCCATGGGGTGGAACTGGAAGACAAGTATTGTGCTGTCAATGTGAACCCCTGTGCCCGCACCCCTCAGGGAGATGAGGGAAATTCTGCCCAGATGCCTGACCTCCCGACAATGTTCTCAGCTGGCTTAGGGAGACCATCCACCCTGACAGCCCTCACCCCACCCTCACCGGATCACTGGGTGTGGATCAGATCCCAAACTCTGCAGGAGGCCACAACCTCAAGAGTCCCACGCAGACTGCCGTGACCCCTGGTGGCCTGGAGGAGGGGCGCTGGAGGGAGAGTCAAAGCCTGGACTGGGGGGAGGAGGACGCTTACAACTCAGGGAGGGACCCCAGGATCCCAGAATCCCAGGCCGGGAGTCTGAGGGCTGGCGCAGGGGAGGGCCTGGGTGTTCTTGAGCTGGGTGGGGGGCTCCTAGCGATGGGTGGGCCCAGGATAAGAAACAGTCCTTTCTTGGTCCAAAGACTCTGCACTGCACTGCAGCATGTGATCAGAAAACAGGAACTCAAAGCAGCGCAGGGCTCAAGGGACACCTGCTCGTGCACTGGACGCCACGGACCTTCCTTCCCGCGTGCGGGTGGGTTTGCGGGAAGGAAGGACAGAGGCCCTCTCGAGGACCAAAGTCCCCCTCCATCCCCCGTCAGGCCTCAGGCCACTCCCGGCCCGCGCCTTAGTGGTGCCACCGTGTGCCTGGTACCTCCACCAAGGCGCCAACCTGCGCTGGGCTTCAGTCCCTTCAGTTCCACCAGAGAACAAGGACGACCTGACAGAATCGTAGCCAGGACAATGGGACAGCAACTGACAGCGTCGCCTGCAGCTCCCTTTCCGAAGAAAAGGAGTATTATCGACTTTTTTAATGTTCTAGATAGCCGCCAAGCAGGGCAGAAGGGCTGGAGCTGGTTCCACATGGCAGGACCCAGGGACCAGGCTTGGCTGAGCCAAGCAGGTGTCAGGAGCAGGGCCTAGGGCCTCAGAGCCAGCTCAGGGCCCTGCCCGGTCCCCCAGCAGCTCTGTGGGCTCAGCGGGCTGCGTCCTCCTCTGAGCGCCGGGCTGTGGTAGGACCCGGAGGAGAGCGCACCCAGGGCCCAGGCAGCCCTGACGTTCCCGGAGTCTCCACGGCCTCCCCAGAACCTGCCTCTCCCTTAGTCCTAGATTCTGCTGCCACCTCCCATTTACTGTGACCCGTGAAGTGCCACAACTAAGACCTGACACAGCCAAATAAATAAATAAATAATTTTTTTTTTTAAATAAAGCTGAAAGATTTTCCTCTAAATTCAGGAACAAGACAAGGATGCCCACTCTCACTACTTCTATTTAACATAGCATTGGAGGTCCTAGCCACAGCAATAAGACAAGAAAAAGAAATAAAAGGCATCCAAATTGGAAGAGTAGAGGTAAAACTGTCACTATTTGCAGATGACATGATACTTTATCTAAAAACCCTAAAGTTTCCACCCAAAAACAATTAAAATTAATAAATGAAATCAGCAAAGTCGCAGGATACAAGACTAATATGCAGAAATTTGCTGCATTTCTATACAATAATAATGAACTACCAAAAAGAGAAAGTAAAAAAAAAAAAAAAAACCAAAAAGAATAAAATACCTAGGAATAAACTTAACCAAGGAGGCGAAAGACCTATACTCTGTAAACTGTCAAACAGTGATGAAGGAAACGGAACGTGATACAAAGAAATGGAAAGATATCCTGTGCTCTTGGAATAGAAAAATTAATATTGCTAAAATTACTACTGTGTACTACACAAAGCTATCTACAGATTTAACTCAGTCCCTACCAAAATATGACATTTTTCACAGAACTAAAATAAATAATCCTAAAATTTATATGAAACCATAAAAGACCCTGAATTTCCAAAGCCATCCTGAGGAAAAAAGAACAAATGATATGACCGATAAGGAGTTAATATCCAACATATATAAATAGCTCTTACAACTCAACATCAAAAAAAAAAAACAATTAAAAAATGGGCAAAAGAACTGAATAGACATTTTTCCAAAGAGGGAAGGCTAATGGCCAACAGGCACATGAAAAGATGCTCAACATTGCTAACCAACCGCAAATCAAATCCAGCAACATTTAAAAGGGATTATATACAATGATCCAGTGGAATTTGTCACAGCAATGCAAGGTTAGTTTAATATATGAAAATCATTCAATATAATAGATCATATTAATAGAATGAAGGACAAAGTCCACATGATCATCTCAATAGATTCAGAAAAAGCATTAGACAAAATATAGCACCGTTTCGGGGCTTCCCTGGTGGCGCAGTGGTTGAGAATCTGCCTGCCAATGCAGGGGACACGGGTTCGAGCCCTGGTCTGGGAAGATCCCACATGCCGCGGAGTAACCAGGCCCGTGAGCCACAACTGCTGAGCCTGCGCGTCTGGAGCCCGTGCTCCACAACAAGAGAGGCCGCGATAGTGAGAGGCCCGCGCACCGCGATGAAGAGTGGCCCCCGCTTGCCGCAACTGGAGAAAGCCCTCGCACAGAAACGAAGACCCAACACAGCCATAAATAAATAAATAAATAAAACTTAAAAAAGAAAAATATATAACACCCTTTCATGATAAAAATATCCAACAAACTAGGAATAGATGGTACTTCTTCAACCTGATAAAGACCATCTATAAAAAAACAGTTAATATCACACTTAATGATGGAAGACTAGATGGTTTTCCCCTAAGATCAGGAACAAGACAAAGATGTCTGCTCTCACCACTTCCACTCAACACTGTATTGGAGGTGCTAGGAGGGCAATTAGGAAAGAAAAAGAAATAAAAGTCATAGAGACTGGAAAGGAAAGGGTATAATCCCTATTTATAGATGACATAATCTTGTATATAGAAAACCCTAATAAATCCACTAAGAAACTATTAATAAATGAGTTCAACACATGTACTAGTCAGAGTTCTCAAGAGAAACAAGACCAATGTGGGGGGGAGGGTGCAGAAGAGAGGAGAGGGGAGAAGAGAGAGGACAGAACAAAGAGGAGAAAGATTGAGATTTATGAGAAATTGACTCACACGATTGTGGGGACTGACAAGTCCAAAATCTGCAAGACAGGCCAGCAGGGACGAGTTAATGTTGCAGTCTTGAGTCAAGGCAGTCTGGAAGCAGAATTCTTTCCCCCTTGAGAAACCTCAGTCTTTTTCTTTCAGGTGTTCAACTGACTGGATGAGGCAGTCCACATGGTGGAGGGTAATCCACTTTACTCAAAGTCTACTGATTTAAATATTAATAACATCTAAAAAATATCTTCACAGCAACATCCAGACTGGTGTTTGACCAAACAACTGAGTACCAAAACCTAGCCAAGTTGACACATAAAGTTAACCATCACAGCAAGGTTAATATACAAAAGTCCATTTCCATACACTAGCAATGGACATTCCAAAAATGAAATTCAGAAAACAATTCCATTTATAGTAGTACCAAAAAGAATAAAATATTTAAGAATAAATTTTTAAAAGTAGTGCAAGAATTGTACACTAAAAATTGTAAAACGTTTTTAAAAGATAGTAAAGATCTAAATAAGTAGAAAAATCCCCATGTACATGATTAGAAGACTCTAAGATGGCCACACTCCCCAAACTGAT
Organism: Balaenoptera musculus; assembly: GCF_009873245.2. Taxonomy (NCBI): domain Eukaryota; kingdom Metazoa; phylum Chordata; class Mammalia; order Artiodactyla; family Balaenopteridae; genus Balaenoptera; species Balaenoptera musculus. Next base: position 101,113,512 of record NC_045793.1, on the reverse strand, counting down.
CTGCAGATTCAATGTCAACCCTATCAAATTCCTAGCTGGAAATTTTGATAAGCTGATTCTAAATTTATATGAAAACTCAAGGGATCAAAAATTATCCAAAATAAATCTTGAAAAAGAAAAACAAAGTTGGAAGAGTCACATTTCCCAATTTCAAAACTTATACTATAAGTTTACAGAAATCAAGAGAGTGTGATACCAGCATAAGGATAGAAATATAAATCAATGGAATAGAATTAAGAGTCAGAAATGAACCTTTACATTTATGGCCAACTGATTTTCAATAAGGGTGCCAAGATAAAATGGGAAACAATAGTCTTTCCAATAAATATTGCTGGGACAACTGGATATTCACATACAAAAGAATGAATTTGGACCCCTTATCTTACACCATACACAAAAATTAACTCTAAATGGATCATAAACATCAATGTAAGAACAAAACTATAAAACTCTTAGAAGAAAATGACCCTGGGTTAGGCAACGGTTTCCTAGGTATACCACCAGAAACGTGTGATGAAAAAAAAGACAAATTAGACTTCATCAGAATTAAACCTTTTGTGCCACAAATGATAAAATCAAGAAAGTAAAAGGACAACTCACAAAAAAAGGAGAAAATATTTGTAAATCGTGTTATCTAAGAAGGGACTCTGATTCAGAATATATGAAGAACTCTTACAACTCAAGTAAGAGTTGTAAGTAACCCAACCAAAAATGGACAAAGGGTTTGAACAGACAATTCTCCGAAGAATATATACAAGGCCACATGAAAAGATGTTTAATATCATTTAGTCTTTAAGGAAATGCAAAACAAAACCACTTCACGCCTCCTAGGACAGTTGGAATCAAAACAGATAGATAATAACAAATGTAGATGAAGATGTGGAGAAACTGAAACCCCCATACACTGCTACTGAGAATATAAAATTGAGCAGCCACTCTGGAAAACGGTGTAACAGTTTCTCAAAGGCTAAACATAAAGTTACCATACAATCCAGTAATTCCACTCCTGGTTATACACCCAAAAGACATGAAAAGCATATGTCCACACAAAGGCTTGCAGGTGAATGTTCACAGCTGCATTACTGATAACAGAGAAAAGGCAGAAACAACCCAAATTGTCTGTAAACTGATGAATGTATGAATAATATGTGTTAGATCCATACAGGGGAATATTATTTGTCAATGAAAAGGAATAAAAGCATTTATGTGCTACAACGCGGATAAATAGAAAGGAATAGTGTACTGACGTGCTACAACATGGATAAATCTTGAACACATAAAAGAAGCCAGATGCAAACAACTACCTTATGTATAAGCCCATTTACACTAAATCTACAGAATAGGCAAATCTTCAGAGCCAGAAGGAGATTAGTGGGGGGATGTGGAATTAGGAGTGACTACTAACGGGTAGAAGGTTTCCTTCGGGAGTGACGAAAATGCTCTATAATTAAACTGTGGTAATGGTTGCACAACTCTGTAAATAAACTAAAAACCACTGGATTGTACACTTTACATGGAGGAATTTATGGTAAGGGAATAATGTTTCAATAAAGCTGTTAAAAATTTAAGAGAAAAAAGATTCAGACAAGGAGGAGGAGGAAAGAGGAAAAAAAAGTAAAGAGAAGGAAGAAGTTATCTGTGTTGTCTTTCCAAAGTCATGAGGAAAGCTCTAAACACATCCTTGGAATGAGAAAGACCAACCTAAAATCACAAGAGGGGTCACAGGTCCAAATGCCTTAGACATCTGTATCACGACTGAGGAACACCAAGCTTAGGAAACCAAAATATTTCATTAATCTTTTATTTGTTTGTTTATCTTTTATTTATTATACAGGCTGCTAGCAAACCTGTCTGACTTTTACCTTGAAGGGAGACGTTATTATACCAGACAGCAAACAAAACCCTCCTCTCTGCTCCAGAAGGACACGAGTTCTCTATTTTCCAAGGCTATTCACTCTACAAGTGTTACGAAGCAAAGGCTCGCCGCCTGACATGCATAGCAGACAATATCGTGGTACTGGCTTTTGAGAAAAGAAAGAGCTTTATTGCAAGGTCGACCAGCAAGGAGACAGGAGGCAAGGCTCAAATCTCTCTCCCAATCCAGGGTTGGGACAAAGGAGTTAGGGACAAAGGAGTTAGGGGAATTTCAAACTTGGAAGCTAATTGGCTAGTCTTGAATCAGTCCATATAAGCTACTCATGCTGCTGGAAGCCAGATTTTTCCGCCATGGAAGGACTTCTCGCTTCATAAAAGGCTCTGGTGGCAGCATTTTTATTCTTTGAGTTCTGTAGACTGAAGATTCTTGGTTCCAGGATCACCCTGGAAACACGGGTTCCCATCTTGCATATGCACAAGGCTGCCATTCTCTGGTCCCTGGATAAATTCTCATTTGGGTGCATTTTTAGTCCCGTCATCATCCCGACTCTTGCGTCTATGTTCCAGATTATTTACAGTTTTCCAAACATGTGGCTTTCAGAAATGAACACACTACTCCAGGTGTGGCTGACCAGCACAGAGTAAAATGGCCTATCAATTTCCTCTTCCCAACTTCTAGACTTCTATTAATGCAGTCTGAGCTCATTCTAGGGCTTCTGTTTTTTGTGGATTTTTTTGGCAGTCACTTCACAAACAGATGACTCACACTGCGACAACATTTTAAGACAGGCACTAAAAATCCAGAAGTCTATTTAACAGGAGATGCCACAAAACTCCATAGTCCACATTCTGCATTTGAGCAAGTGGGTATATGGATCAAGACCAGGACTTTTCCTAACATCTACTTGTCCAGATTTTTCTGAGTCCTGATTTCTGTTCCACAGCTCAGTGTAATCTACAAGTGTGAAAACTGTGCCTTCTGTGTGTCATATTGCAGGATTGGGATGAGACATGATGCTTCCTTACAGCACCCTGGAGCAGGTGAGATCAAAGAGGGAGCCAGGACCCGAGATAACCTTTATCGAGAGAGTAAAAGGGGTAGAAGGAGCCTCTGCAGAGAATGCTGTGCCTGGAGGGGCAAGCAGGGTACGACCAGCCAAAGGATACAACCAACTTAGCCTTGAATCTGGCCACTGGTGCTAAGATAGTGAAGATAGTGAAATCCTGTTCTGGGGGGTTACAATGGAAGGGACTGAGAATCTGATTGGCAAAAAGCCATGGCCCAGGGAAGCTCTCCGAAGGGCTACAATTATTTGGAATGTGCAAAGAAAAGGCTTGGTCCCTGGAAGTAGATCTAGCAAGAACAGTACAAGAAGCACAATGGAAACCCAGGCCTAGCAAGGGCATGGGGGCAGGAACAGCACTTCCTGACCTGAATCCAGGAGTGACAACTTGCTGATGGACCTGCCTGGACAGGATTGGTTTGGAGGCTGGGATGAAAGGGGGTGGTGCTGGGGACGAATCCAGCAGGAGACAGTTGCAAGTAACGGAGAAGGCAGAAACTGGGAAATGAGATATCCGTGCCATCACTGAAGCCCCCAGTGAAAGAGCAGAAGAGGACCGGGCTGAGATAGGGTCACAACACCCACCTGCAGCCACACCACTCTCATCCTCTTCACTCTGAATTCCCCTTCTATGTAGTTTTCTCCATTTCGTTCTAAAATCTCACTTCATTGAGAGCAATTTCCCCTGTACTTTTTCCTGATGTTACTTGGCCATTAAATAGGAAGATATGCCTTTAAATAATCAGGCATCAGGTATCAGTACTCAGCGCTTACACCTAATTGCATTAGCATTTAACCTGCATTTTCCTCTTATCCAAATGGATAATGTTTTTTAAAAAATTATATGCCAAGGCTTCCCTGGTGGCGCAGTGGTTGAGAATCTGCCTGCTAATGCAGGGGACATGGGTTTGAGCCCTGGTCTGGGAAGATCCCACATGCCGCGGAGTGACTAAGCCCGTGAGCCACAACTACTGAGCCTGCGCGTCTGGAGCCTGTGCTCCGCAACAAGAGAGGCCGCGATAGTGAGAGGCCCGCGCATCGCGATGAAGAGTGGCCCCCGCTTGCCGCAACTGGAGAAAGTCCTCGCACAGAAACGAAGACCCAACACAGCCAAAAATAAATAAATAAATAAATACATTTTTTAAAAAATATTATATGCCTTGCTAGATTTCAGTAGCAACGTTGACCACTTTGCCAATCTCTCAATTTTATAACTGGATCAAAAAAGGAAATGAAGCTACTTCAGTATAGTTTTTAATTGAACCTACTGCCAAGTTCTAGTCACCTCTTGCTTGTGCAAGTATAGACGAGCAATTCATTTGCTAACCTATTCTACAAGACTACAGTCTATAGAACGTAGGATGTACCTTCTTTCCCTTGGAGAAAATGGAAGCACCTCTTCATCTTTGTTCTTCTTACATACTCCAAATACCTGTGACTTGCTGAGCTCAGCGCCTCTGAAGTTCCTTTGGCTCAGACCTATAGGACAACCAGATAATCTCTCAGGAGAGCTCACCAACCAGCAGACCTTGGCCATATCCAGACCACAGCTGTATGTGAGTCACTCAAACAAGGTTTTAAAAACTTTGAATTAGTTGCCAATGTTGAACACTGAAGACATCACATAAAATCAGGATTCCTGGCCTCTCTTGAAAATCTGGAAGCTATGACACCCCTGGGCCCTCACTTCCACATGGTACATCAGGTGCCTTGGGGTAGCACATGTTTCTAGTTTGCCTCTCCACCTGACCCACTTGCTCCTTCATATTGGCTTCCTGGCCCCTCTTGGTGTGGCATTTGTGATCCCTGATTTAGAGTTTCAACATTCACCCTGGACTCGGTTTCCGCCTTCTGGTTACAATCTTCCTATCTGAGGTTAATACTCCCCAGATGAGAACTAAGATGCAAAATTTGAGTTGAGAGCAATGGCAAATACCAACATAGCGCCTGCCAGGCACCACAGACACTGAACTATTAGTTCATGTCACACTCAGAACAACCCTGTGTGCAAAGTGCTATCATCCCCACCCCCCCTTACAGGTGGAGACACTGAGGCTCAGAGCTCTTAGTCAACTGCCGTGTCTACATCTTCTGCTCAACTAACCCTTACATTACGGATGTCTTCTGCTCTGAACCTAATATTCAGACTGGTTTTTTTTTCTTGACCTCAACATTTTGGGCTAGCCTCAGCATAGTTGGGGGTTAGGGTGCTAGCCCCCCAGACACTATTCTTCCAGCTCTGTGATACTTCAGTCTCCCTCCTCTCATGGTCTGTGTTTGCCCACTTTTAAATTGGAGCCCATCTGAGTATGACTCCCCCCATGTCTTCTTGGCTCACGTTCTCTGTGGGCTTCAGGAAACAGGAATCTGTTAAACAAATGAAGTCACATTGTTTTGGATACACCACTAAGAATGCTTAACAATAAAACGGTCTGATAAAACTGTGTGTAAATGGTCTGGGAAAATGAAGCGTGGATGAGAATGGTAATTACTCCTTATGAGTCAGGGAAGTTTTAAATTGACTTTCTGAAGTCAGAGGGTTAGAGGGTCACCACTGCAATCTGGTGAGTAAGTGGTTTCAGCACTTTCTTTCACTTGTCATTGTAAATAAATCTGAAATTGAAGGAAAATGAAGAAACACATTTCAGAAGAGCATAGTGTCTTTGACCTGAATTACTAGGGCAGAAACTGCACACAGACTCCTAAAACCTCGCCCAGTAAAGCAGGAGAGCATTTAGATTCAAGGACATTCACGTAGTCAGTAATTCATCAGGTATGTACTAAGTGCCTACTATGTGCCAGAAACTGTGCTAGGTGGGTACCAACAGTTTCATCCAATCGTTAATATTCTTTTGTGGGCCTACTAGGTGCAAGCACCACATTAGGCTCTGGGATGTAGCCCAAACTTTGGAGCTTATGTATTAGCAGAAGAGCCAGACTTTCAACAACCAATTACACAAAGTAGTTAATTATAAGTGCTGCAAAAAGAAAACGCAGTACGCTCCCCAACTTAGGTGTTCCCGAACATCTAGTTCCCGACAACTAGTCTGGGAAGTAAGGAAAACCCCCCTGGTGAGGTAAGATTTGAGCTGAAATCTGCAGGAGTTGGAAGAATAGTGAAGTGAAGTAAGAGAAAAGGGAATAGAAAGCGCCAAGGACCTAAGGAGGGAAGGAGCCCTTGACTTCAAGGCACTGAAAAAGGCCAGTGCAGCACACGCAGAGCACAGGCAGTGAGAGGGGAGGCACGGAGTGGGACCAGCGACCTGGGCAAAGACCACACCAGCTAGAGCTGGTGGACCCTGTTAAGAATTCTGAGATTTACCCTAAAAGCACTGGTAAACCAGTAGAGTTTTAAGCAGGATGGTGATATGATCAAATTAGCATTCCTAAAGTTCAGCATGCCATTATGTGAAGAAAGGTCAGAGGCGTGGAAGGGCAGGTGCCGTGGGTCAGCGATCAGGCTAGCTCAGTGGGGCAGGCAAGGAGTGCAGGGTTAGGGCTTCCCTGGTGGCGCAGTGGTTGAGAATCCGCCTGCCAATGCAGGGGACACGGGTTCAAGCCCTGGTCCGGGAAGATCCCACATGCCGCGGAGCAACTAAGCCCACGCACCACAACTACTGAGCCTGCGCTCTAGAGCCCACGAGCCACAACTACTGAGCTCACGCACCACAACGACTGAGCCTGCGCTCTAGAGCCTGAGCTCCGCGACAAGAGAAGCCACCTTAATGAGAAGCCCACACACCGCAATAAAGAGTAGCCCCCACTACGAAGACCCAACGCAGCCAAAAATAAATTAATTAATTAATTAATTTAAAAAAAAAAAAAAAAGAAGTGCTGAGTTTCTCATCAGCAGCAGCACCACTGGCATTCTACACTAGATGCTTCTTTGCTGTGGGACTGTCCTGTGCGTTGCTGGATGTTTAGCAGCAACCCTGGCCTTCATCCACTAGATGCCAGTAGCACCCTCCCTTAGTCATGACAATCAAAAATGTCCCAACATTGTCAAATGTCCCTTGGGGAGGAAAGTCACACACAGTTGAGATCCACTGGTTTAGGCTAAAGTGGTGACAAGGAAGGTGAAGAAATGTGGAGAGATTCAAGATGTAGCTTCTTGAAGCTGAATCAAAAGAAATTAATGATGGATGCATTAAAAAAGAATAAAATACCTAGGAATAAACCTACTCAAGGGGGTAAAAGACCTGTACTCGGAAAACTACAAGACACTGATGAAAGAAATTAAAGACGACACAAACAGATGGAAAGATATACTGTGTTTCTGGATTGGAAGAATCAGTGTTGTTAAAATGACCATACTACTCAATGCAATCTATGGATTCAATGTGATCCCTATCAAATTACCAATGGCATTTTTCACAGAACTAGAACAAGTCATTCTAAAATTTGTATGGAACCACAAAGGACCCCAAAGAGCCAAAACAATCTTGAGAAAGAAGAACAGAGCTGAAGGAATCACGCGTCCTGACTTCAGACTATACTATAAATCTAAAGTAAACAAAACAGTACGGTACTGGCACCAAAAAAAGACACATAGATCAATGGAACAGAATAGAGAGCCCAGAAATAAACCCACACACCTATGGTCAATTAATCTATAACAAAGGAGGCAAGAATATACAATGGAAAAAAGTCTCTTCAACAAGTAGTGCTGGGAAAACTGGACAACTACATTAAAAAAAATGAGATGAGAACATTCCCTCACACCATATACAAAAATAAACTCAAAATGTATTAAAGACCTAAATGTAAGACCTGAAACCATAAAACGCTTAGAAGAGAACGTGGGCGGAAAACTCTTTGACATAAATCGTAGCAATATTTTTTGCATCTCTATCCAAAGGCAAAAGAAATAAAAGCAAAAATAAACAAATGGGACCTAATTAAACTTAAAAGCTTCTGTCCAGCAAAGGAAACCATCAACAAATTGAAAAGACAACCTATGGAATGGGAGAAAATGTTTGCAAATGATATGACCAACAAGGGGTTAATATCCAACATATATAAACAGTTCATACAACTCAGTATCAATTAAAAAAAAAAATTAAAAGATGGCAGAAGACCTAAATAGACATTTTTCCAAAGAAGACATACAGATGGCTAACAGGAACATGGAAAGATGCTCAACATCCCTAATTATTAGAGAAATGCAAATCAAAACCTCAATGAGATATCACCTCACACCCATCAGAGTGGCTATCATCAAAAAGAACACAAATAACACATGTTGGTGAGGATGTGGAGAAAAGGGAATCCTCATTCATTGTTGGTGGGAAAGTAAATTCCAGCCACTGTGGAAAACAGTATGGAGGTCTCTCAGAAAACTTAAAACAGAACTACCATATGACCCAGAAACCCAGAAATTCCACTTGGGTATATGTCAAAAAAACCCAAACTACTAATTAGAAATGATATACTCACCCCAATGTTCATAGCAGCATTATTTACAATTTCCAAGATATGAAAGCAACCTAAGTGTCCATCAACAAACGAATGGATGTGGTATATATACCACATCATATATATATATATATATATATATATATATATATATATATATACACACACACACACACACACACACACAAACACATATACATACACAACGTACATGTTGCCATTTGCAGCAACTTGGATGGAACTAGAGGGCATTATGCTAAGTGAAATAAGTCAGACAGAGAGAGACAAATACTGTATGATATCACTTATACTGGAATCTAAGAAGTACAAAAAGCTAGTGAATATAACACAAAAGAAGCAGAGTCACAGATATAGAGAACAAACTAGTGGTTAACAGTAGGGAGAGGGACGGGGGAAGAGGCAATATAGGAGTGGGGGATTAAGAGATACAGATTATTATGTATAAAATAAGCTACAAGGATATACTGAACCACATGGGCAATATAGCCAATATATTATAATAACTATAAATAGAGTGTAACCTTTAAAAATTGTACACCTGTAACTTACATAATATTGCACATCAACTATACTTCAATAAAAATAATAAATAATAATAAAAAAGTAAGAACTAGAAAAAAAGAAATTAATGATGGGCTTGAAAATGGACAGAGCATTGGGTCAGGGATGACTCTAACTGAAGCTACCAGTGGATGGCATGGCACCCACTGATAGAAAACATGAAAAGAAGACCAGGTTTGAAGGAAAAGAGAAGAGTTCCATTTGGGGTATGTGTAATGTACAGTGCCTCTTAAGACCTGCAAGGAATGCAAAGAAAAACAAACAAACAAAAAGTGCCTGTCTTCCAGGAGTTTAGAATCTAGAGAGACTGACAAATACATTAATGAGTGCAGTGCACCGGGTCAAACACTGTGTTAACTTGTGCTCACGTTGAGTGGCCGTGAGTGACACACACACAGACGCAACCAGGTGTAACTGGAGAGGGAGGCCAAGGGTGGCTTCTTAAAGAAACGAACCTCAGGGTGGCTTTTAAAGGCTGGCTTTAAAGAAACCGGTTAGAGACAGAGAAGGGAAGAGGAAAGCAAATGTGAACAATCCATGCAGCAGGGAGCAGCGTAATGAACTCAGAGAAGGTGCAGAGCAGCTGAAATGAGGGCCTCTGCTAAGACAGTGAAACTGTAGACGGGGTGAGCTGGGGGCATCTCCTGAGGTCCATTCCTCAAGACTTCAGACCGACTGGCCGTAGGGGCGAGAGCATGGGCTGCTCCAGCATGACCTCCGGCTGGAGCAGCAGGTAACACCACCAGGACATGTGCAATATGGGACCCCTCCGCTTGACAGAGACTTCAGGGTGAGAACTAGATTGCGTGGGAGATATTAGTGTGAGTTTAGGAAAGGCGAGTTTGAGGCGTGGGAGGGAGACAGGCAAGCGGCAGCAGCCTCGAGCGCACTGACCCCAGGCTCCTAGACCCCTGGCCTGTTTCAGGGCGAAGTCGGGCCCCAGCAGTGGTCCTTCGAACAACCGTCCTCCCCCACCCCTCCCCACGCCTCCCCCCGGGTTCTGAGCCGGGTGCTGCCTACATCTCACCATGTCCACGGCCGCCCTGGTACACCTCGGACTTCCAGTCTCCACGTGTAAGCAGCCAGGGTCCGGGCGGCGAGACGGAGGGTCTGCGCTTTGCCGAAACTGGGAGCACGGGCGCTTCCGGCGACGGCGCCGGGGCCTCCCCGGGACCCGCTTCCGGCCGGCGCCGCGGGGCGGGGCTGCACGCGGAGGGATGCTGAACCGCTACCTCGCCGCTCACGCAGCCCGCCCAGGCCTCGTCTTCCGTGAACGCTTAGTGCAGGTTTCCAGCACTTCCGCTGGACTGAACTGCAAGCTCCACGGCCCCGACCCCGTTCTGTGAGGCTCTGGGAACTCCTTACGCTGCAGACATTGCTCAGGGCGTTTCAAGGGATGAAATAAATGGGTAGAATGCGGCAAGCTGGCAACGTGTACGAAATGGAGATGAAAATAGGTCAATTTGAGAACTTACTTTAAAAATTTCCAAGAAGAGGGGCTTCCCTGGTGGCGCAGTGGTTGAGAATCTGCCTGCCAATGCAGGGGACACGGGTTCGAGCCCTGGTCCGGGAAGATCCCACATGCCGCAGAGCAGCTGGGCCCGTGAGCCACAACTACTGAGCGTGCGCGTCTGGAGCCTGTGCTCCGCAACAAGAGAGGCCGCAACAGTGAGAGGCCCGCGCACCGCGATGAAGAGTGGTCCCCACTTGCCGCAACTAGAGAAAGCCCTCGCACAGAAACGAAGACCCAACACAGCAAAAATTTTAAAAAAATTTAAAAAATAAAAATTTCCAAGAAGAAAAATGCTTCCCCCATTATTAACCAAGACTATACCTCATCCCTTTTCATCAATCCAAAAAATACCGCTATGACTCATCCACTGTCTCTTCTGTCCCGTGGTCACAACTGAATTGAAAAGTGAAAAAACTAAAACGTTGTGCATGGAGTAGGGTTGCCAGGTAAGATACAGGACATTCAGTTAAACTTAAATATCAGATAAACAGCCAAGTTTTTAGTATACTTATGTACCAAATATTGCATAAGACACACTTACACTAAAAAAACCAAAAATAGGCATCGTCTATATAAAATTGAAATTCAACTGGGCACCCTGCATTTTTATTACTAAATCTGACAGCTGTACTGTGGAGCAGTCTGAAATTGGACGTTCAGCCTCCTAAAAGAAATATTTAAATGTGTTTATTCACTTGTTCAGTAGGTCCCTCCTTGTTCCAGAAAGGATGGGAAGTGCCTGAATAAAGTGGTGTCCTTCTAGGTGACTCTGTTGCCAGCTGTGGTCACTTATTCTTTATACTGAAGAGAAGGTCCTCCTCAGACGGCAGAGCAGGTCCCCCCAGGGGCAGCCAGAGACCCAGGCAGGGAATGACAGCACTCCTGTTCTGAGAGACCCCGACACCCTCCCTCGGTGCCTCCTGACTCTCCTCTCGGCTCAGGGCAGCTAGTTTCCCATCGTAAAGCTGGCACTGAACCTGCAGCAAACGCGATGAGAATCAAGGAGGTCTGTGTCCTGGCGCCACCTTCCTCCTCACCCGCTACTCTTTAATCCTGGGCGAAAGCAGAGCCTCTCACTCCCCACACAGTGCTCGCGTTCATTCTGTTCCCTAAGGATGGGTTCCCAGGGAGTCAAGAGCAGTGTCCTTCAGGTGCCAGGGGTCCTGTCGGACCTGTTAGGTGTGCCATGGAACCAGCATTCTGAGCTGATTCCGTTTGGGTCGGAAGCGAAACCAGGGAGAGGGACACTCAGGCAGTGGCATCTTCTTAAAGGTTATGTGTCATCATGTCAGACACAAAGACTGCAAGGAAGACTGGAGAAGTCCGAAACCAACTGAGAGAGAGAGAGACCAGGAGCGGTGCTGTTTTAATGTCTTCGCTCTCCCAACCGGGCTGACCCTACCCCCAGGCTTAGCCTTTTCAAAGCTAAGAAACTGGTTGAAACTCTGTGGTCAGAAGTGCCTTCGAAAACCTATCTTTTCAGGCCTCAACTCTGGTTTTGCTGGGCAGGGAGAGAGGCAGGGGCATGGACAGCAAGGCCGGCTGTCCCGAGGAAGAGCAGGCACGCGCTGGTCTTCAGAAGCACACACGCACAGGGCCTGGTCTGGACTCCAGCCTAGAGCTCCACGGCAAGTCGCAGCTCCTAGGATGTCATCTTTAGTCACTCGTTAGAAGAGTCTGAATAAATACAGAAGTCACACGCCTGGCCTACTCCAGATGGCTCAGAGCTCTTCTAGGCCATTATTACATGAATACTTTTTAAGATTCACAACAGTCATATTTGATAAGTGGGTGTAAATATTATCTTCCTTTTTATAAGAGAGACATAGGGGCACTAAGTTTACTTAAGATCAGGCCAGAGAATAGTAATAAGACTCCTACATAAAATTGATTTTCTTTAGGCTTTCCTGGTGGCGCAGTGGTTGAGAATCTGCCTGCCAATGCAGGGGACACGGGTTCGAGCCCTGGCCTGGGAGGATCCCACATGCCACGGAGCGACTAGGCCCGTGAGCCACAATTACTGAGCCTGCGCGTCTGGAGCCTGTGCTCCGCAGCAAGAGAGGCCACGATAGTGAGAGGCCTGCGCACCGCGATGAAGAGTGGCCCCCGCTTGCCACAACTAGAGAAAGCCCTCGCACAGAAACAAAGACCCAACACAGCCATAAATAAATAAATAAATAAATACTTTAAAAAAAATTTTTTTTAATTTTTTAAAAATATTATTTAAAAGGTTAAACATATACAAAATAGAGAGAATAATATAGTGAACACCCATGGACCCATTGCTCAGCTACAACAGTTATCAATTCATGGCCCATCTTATTTCAACATCCACTTTCCCCTCTCTCATATTATTTTAAAGCAAATCCTAATCGTTACAGTATTTCATCTAGAAATGTTTAGTATGACTCTCCGAATGATCAGAACTCTTTTTTAAACATAGCCACATTACCAATCTCATACCTAAGAAAGAGTTAATTTTCCAGTAGGATCAAATATCCAGTCAACGTTTAAATGTCCATTGATCTCATAAATGTCATAAATCTGTTTTTGGTTTATTTGAATTAATAGGCTCCAAATAAGGTCTACACACTCGGATTGGTTGACATATCTCTTAAATCTATAACTTCCCCTTCTACATTATTTTTTTTCCCTGCAACTTGCGTGTTGAAAACCAAGTCATTTGTCCTGTAGAGTTTACCATAGTATGGATTTTTCTGATTGAATCCTGAGATGTCATTGAACCTATTTCTCTGTCCTCTGTGTTTCCTACAAACTGGTAATGGGGGCTTGATCCACCTGTTTTTGGAAAACTTCTTCACAGGGGGTGCTGTCTACTTCCAGGAGGTTATCTCTCTTTCTCCATATCTTTTTCTGTCTCTCTGTCTCTCTGAAGTTATCTGCCATTTACTATTTAAATATTCAAAGCCTAGTTCTGTTCATTCATCACTGGTTGTGAAAAGGTGACATTCTGATTCAGTCTTTCCTTCTTTATCTGTTAGCTAAACTACATCCACAGAAAGAAACCACCCTCTTCTACTATCTGGTTACCCATTGGTATAGTTCATAGAGGAAAAGTAGGTCAAATGTTTGATTTCTTCCCTTATGTATCATTTTCAATGTACCACTTTTCAAAATAATGAGGTGAGTCACCAGCATTCTGCAACTGTAATCAGCGAAGTTTCTTTTGTGTTTGTGTCATGATGATCACAAATTTAAAGATATTGATAGATTATGAAATCAGAAGGTAATAGAAGATTTGAAAAATAATTAACAAGCTTACATCCATAATTGAAGAAAATATATTTTTAATTGAAATGTAATTCACACACATAAAATCCACCCTTATAAAGCATAAATTTAGTAGCTTTTAGTATATTCGCAAAATCGCGCAAACATCACCATTATTTAATTCCAGAACATTTTTATAACCTCCCCCAAAACACCCTATAATCATTAGTGGTCATTATCTACTCCTCCCTCCACCCAGCCCCTGGCAACTCCTAATCTACTTTCTGTCTCTATGTATTTGCCTGAAGATATATTCTTTACAATCACATTTGTAACATTTAAGAAAAATTACTGTATGAAAAGTCAGAAAGCAAATCTCAAGGAATGTCAAAGGACTGATAATATTCTTTGACTACAGTGCAAATAAATTAGAAATAAATAATGAAAAGATACCACACAACTGGAAGATCAACAACACACTTATTTGACCCAGGGGTCAAAGAGTCAATAAATCATGTCAATATTTACAGTACCTAGGAAATTACTTCCTTTGCAACTATTTAAACCTAAATTGAAAAGTATTAGATATCAACTTAAAGGTATGGAGAATTTTTCAAAATCCTTTTATGGAAGCGTGAAAGAAAGAAAGAGATTAGAAAGGCAGGAAGTTCGCTGGTTTAAAGACCACTTAAGGTGCCTGCCAGCGGGGGTGGAGCCCTGCTGAGTGAGGTGGTGCTGACCTGGTGGGCGAGGTCATCAGCGAGAGGTGATGTGCCGTTCCTGGCAGTTCAGAACAGACAACAGATGTGCTCTGACTACAGGAAACATCCCTTTAAGCCAGGCACTGCTCTGCCGGAAGTGAGAGTACTTACTAAATTGGTCACTGGTGCTTCCCCAGTATCTCCTTCACTTGAAATCCCCTGCAGTTAGGACATATATCCCCATAGCTTCTTCCGGTTACTACCCAGACAATTGCCAGTCACTTCTTCACAGGTTGTATGATGAATGAGAATCCCTCTCAAAAGTGACACTACTTCCACTTTGCTGTACACCTGAAACTAACACAACGTTGTTAATCAACTATACTCCAATATAAAGTAAAAATTTGTTTAAAGTCCAACTTCCAACAATCCTATATTTCTGATTTTATGCTAACTCATCACTCCAGTAGCTCCACAAATGTGCCATGAAACTTACATTTTCACTTGCATTTCAAGTGGCCCTGGCATGCACCTGGTGGGCACACACAGCAACACCACTTGAGTGCCTTTTGTCAACCAACACGGATCAGAACCACTCAGATGAACACACAGCAATGGCAGAAAGCAGGACCACAGCAGTGGAATAAACAGATTGGTCAGCACTTGGGAAGATGAGGAAACGACACAGGGACCCTCACTGGCCACGGGGGCACATCTGACTCTATGCCATCACATAACGGCTAATGTGATATGAGGATTGTGTTAACTGTACTCTTCACAATTCTAAAATAAAAAATATTCCTGAGGGAAACCGAGCCATGGGGTCTCAGCCTGCATGCGGTTGCTGAGTGAGCATGCGCAGACAGCGCGGCCTGGAGACTCAGCTGCAGCGCTCAGGCCCCAGGGTTTCGCTGAGGCCAGCAGTGGGGTGGGGCTAGGAGGCACACCCTCCACAGGGCACTTGGGTGGAGGGAGGCAGCAGTAATTCAGTGCCCAGAGCAGCTGGCAGACTCTGGCTCCAAGAAGTGTTGGCAGGGACTTCCCTGGTGGTGCAGTGGTTAAGAATCCGCCTGCCGATGCAGGGGACACGGGTTCGATCCCTGGTCCGGGAAGATCCCACATGCCACGGAGCAACTAAGCCCGTGTGCCACAACTACTGAGCCTGCGCTCTAAAGCCCACGAGCCACAACTACTGAGCCCGTGAGCCACAACTACTGAGCCCGCGTGCCAGAACTACTGAAACCCTTGCGCCTAGAGCCCGTGCTCCACAACAAACAGAAGCCACCGCAATAAGAAGCCCGTGCACTGCAACAAAGAGTAACCCCAGTTCTCGGCAACTAGAGGAAGCCCGCGCGCAGCAACAAGGACCCAAAACAGCCAAAAAAAAAAAAAAAGGTGTTGGCAGCAAATTCCAGAAACCCATAGTCAGCAGACATCTAAGGACCCTAAACACTCTTTGAGCAGCACGAATAGTCTGTGGGTCCTGCACCCCCAACTCAGCTCCATCTCCTCTTGCTTTACCAGGAAACAAAAGTGACCGAAAGAGGGAGGCCTGGGGTTCCAGTAGTTACTGGTTTTGTTACGAAGGAGAGGAAGGTCCATTCCTCTTTGCTCTGTTGCCCTTTCTTAGACCCGCGGCCGAAGGAAAAAATGTAACTTGTGGAACTTGAAAGTTGCTTGAAAATTCAATATAAAATAGTAGTTAGTGGGGTTTCCTTCATCCAAAACCATCTTGCTAAAGCAAATATCAGGGGATGGTCCGTGACCGAAGCCAGCGTATAAGGGTTCACAGATGGACAGCTAGGAAGCGGGTGGCTAAGGGCCCAACAGGACATCTGTTAGCCAAGAAAGTCAGACCTGAGAATAAAATATTCTAAAATATTGTTTTCCTCTGGACTAGACTTACAAAGCATAACACAAGATGAAGAGGAAATTTTTCCAAGATAAACAACCTGGAGTAGAGGGAGGCCTTGTTACCTTTGTACTCTTAGTAAATCACCAAGCACGGAGCTCATAGAGGAGAATTCCTGATCCCCCCAGATCACAGAGAATGTCGAGCGATGCTAATTTTCATTATTTTATGCTAGCTGTGCTACGTAACATTTCAGTGTAAGTCTAAGAGTGCTGGCTGCAGTACGCCGAGCCAGCAAACGGATGCCCTCTGGGAGGGCTCGTGCAGGAAGTCTGCTCCTGGCCACTACCCTCTCCTCCGCTTCTGCTCTCCTGCAGTTCCCTCCAGGGTAACGTGCACGTAGGTATTTACGAAGGAAAGCTGTCATGTGGCATTGCACACAGACTTCAGGGTAAAATCATAGATATTTTAAATAAGTTACAGCTACCCATTTTCTTAATCAACCCAGGTTCTAAGCATTAATCATATAGATTTTCCAATTAAGGCCCATCTACTTTCTTTCTTTCCTTTTTTTTTTTAAATTTATTTATTTATTTATTTATTTTTGGCTGTGTTGGGTCTTCGTTTCTGCGCGAGGGGCGAGCGGGGGCCACTCTTCATCGCGGTGCGCGGGCCTCTCACTGTCGCGGCCTCTCTTGTTGCGGAGCACAGGCTCCAGACGCGCGGGCTCAGTAGTTGTGGCTCACGGGCCCAGTTGCTCTGCGGCATGTCGGATCCTCCCAGACCAGGGCTCGAACCCATGTCCCCTGTACTGGCAGGCAGATTCTCAACCACTGCGCCACCAGGGAAGCCCTACTTTCTTTCTTGAATAAGATAGCTGTTGTTTTAAAAATACATATAATAATAATAAATGTTAATCATCAAAAGTTTAAAAAATTAAGAAATCTAGTGGATCAAAATCCTACCACCAGTGATTACTGTAATATAACACTGACATAATACATATACACATACATGCGCGCACACACATATACACACATGCTGAAATCTTGGCATTCACGAGTTAATCATTTGCAGTTTTAGTGATTCACAAGTAACTCCAAGTTCAACAATGTACGAATGTCACTTCGGTGTGTGGGAGAATGTCACTTTGGTGTTATCACTAAGCTAACGAGCTACCTTGCTGAAGATCCTGCCTTGACTACCTGGATCTCTGGATGTCATAAATTAATGCATAAGAGAACCCAAATTCAATCCACGTGAGTACATTTATTTGAAAACCCTACTGATATCAATAAAGACGGATTCACACTAAGCATATAAAAGAAGAGGGTGGGATTAATAAACAGCAGCCTCATTGACATACGTGGAAAGAAAGAGATACACATGCAGAACTCACAGGGAGTAGAGAAGAAAATTGGGAAACCAGAAACCATGGCTACTCTCTCTGCCCTGTCTTAGGGATTTACTTGCTTCTGGTTGGTTCTTTCTGTGCCTCTGTGCTCCCCTCCCCAGTTTTCTCTGCTTCCTCCTCTTGCAAATGCCTAAAAATGGCCACCTCACCCCCAAGGATAAATGAATCTCAGTCTTATGATCCAGAGAAACTGTCAGATTCTCAGTGTCTCAGTTTCAGCATCCCTGGAGTGGAATCAGAATGGCATAGCTCATCTTTGACCGCCAGGCCAAGACCTACTAGTCCTTTGGAAGGTCTTTTTTGCTTTGAAACCATGTTTATATAATTCAGTAAAAGATAAAAAGCTGATGCATTCATCCATCCGTGTACTTATTTAACTGAGCGATTTCAATCTAGTGTGAATATGTTAAACTATTACTTCTCTTGGACATTTACAGTTTAACCTATTTATTTAGTATAAGTATAGATTGAAAAGTTTTATGTAAAGACATCTCAAGCATCAGTAATTTTTCCTGCAGATTGGGGGGAAGTGGTGGGTTGAGTAGGATAAAATTCAAACTATGGTCTTAGAAGTGATCTGACATTGTCCTTGTACGTGGCTGGATCCAGAGAGTCTATTTCAAATCTCTCTTGTGGGAGATGGAGCTGGTCTAGTCAGGTGCTGGAGGCTTAGTCCCACAGGTATTTAGAGGCTGAGGGGAACCAGGAGTCACCCCTGTCATCCAGGCAGAGGGCAATTCAGCAAGTTCACATCTTCTATAGAAGGATGGTCTCCTTGAGTCCAATATCTATCCTGATCTCGTCAGCTGGCCTCCCTCTCATGAAGGGCAGCCTCCCTTGGAAGGGGCCATGGACATCTTTGGTATACAGATGCTCAGACCACCAAAACTTAGCACTTAGTCTTTAATGTGACAGTGTGATCTTCTTCCTTTGTAGCTGTAAAACAGATGCAACTTTATTTGGGTCTTTGCAGTTGATTTTGTATTCAGGGAATGATTTATCTTCCCGAATATGAATTCTGACAATAATCTCTGAAAATTAATGTTTGGCCTTGGGAGATTGTGTATACAGGGTGTGTGTATATGGTGTGTGTGTGTGTGTGTGTGTGTGTGTGTGTGTTTAAGCAAATCATCTTCTGTTGGAAGACTGGGGATAATGGAAAGGCTTTTACTCTAATGGGAAAACCTTCAAGGTCTTTGACCGAAGTGCTGAAGCCCATGTGCTTTAGCAATGTTTTACTGACAGTTCCTCCTCTGCAACTTGATATTGTTACAGTTTGATTAAATCAGTCTTTAGGAAGCACGCTAAAGTGGTTATTATACAATAAGAATGTACCAGTGGGATAGGAATGTGCCGGTGGGTGAGGAAATAAACCCAACACCCAGAGTAGGTAACTTGGTCTGGGTTCCCCAAAATGCAATTTCATAGGTGCAGGCGGTTTATTTGGAAAGAGGATCTCAGGAAGCAGATGCAAGAGAGTGGGCAGAGGCAGGGAAGGGAGAAAAGTCAACAGAGGCTATATTTTGAGCTGTACTTGCTGGAGGCGAGTGGAGCTTCATCCACCTGGGAGCCTCTGAAAAGCCTGGGGGAAAATGCTTCAGAAAGGCCTCACAGGAAGATGGGGACATCTGTCCACAGGTTTCCACCTTCCTGAGGCTTGGGTTGCCCCCAGGGGCATTAGCTCCACTGCTCCTGGGCAGGGGCTGAGTGTCCTCCTAGGCCTTCACAGCAAGCCCTGAGGCAGGGCGTCTGAGAGCCACTGCTGGTTGTAACCTGGAGAGCCCAAGGCCTGAGGTGAGGGCTCCAAGACAATGGCTGGAGCTGGGGATGGAGTTTCTCTAGAAGGTGGTGGAAGTTCCCACTGTAGAGGCGCCTGCAGGGAAGCTGAGTTCTCAGGACAGGGAGCTAGTCTGGGACCCGGGAAGTATCCTGAGAGCATCTCCCATGGAAAGTTTACCTTTTACTTTGTTTTCTTTGTTTTCCCAAGAACTGTGGGACTAGTTGTATTTCCCGGTAGTGCTCAACATTTCAATCTTCTCTAGCTAGCATCAAACATCTGCATACAGTTGCCTAACTCCATCTGCTGTTAGTGTTTTGCCAGGTTTTCATTAACCATATGTATGTATCTATCTGTATGTGTACATAAGTATGTATATAAAACTTCTGGATGATTTGAAAGTAAGTTGCAGATGTTATGTCACTTCACTCCTAAGCACTTCAGCATTCTTCTCTTAAGAGTGGCATTCTCCTGCATGACCACAATACCATTCTCATAGCTACAAAGATAATTCAATAATGTCATCTAAGAGAGAAATCATTTTCAGATTCCCCAAATGTCTCCAAGATGTCATCTAAAGTACTGCCCCACCCCAGATCCAATTTGGTTCACACATCGAAGCTGTTAAATGTTAGTTTCTTTTAGTCTAAAACTTGCCCCTTGCCTTTTCTTCCTTTTCATGATAATTGACGGTTTTTTAAGAATCTGGGCCAGATTCTTAAATTAACCACATTCTGCATTTGTCTGATGGTTTCCTTGTGAGAAGATTCAAGCCAAATTCTTTTGGTAAGAGTATAAATAGAAGATACTGAATATTTCTTATTGTACCACACCAGGAATTCCAAAATTTCAGATTTTCTCACTGTTGGTGCTGTTAAATTAGGTCACTTGGATAAGGAACCAACCAGCCTCTCAATTCTAAAACCACAACTTCCCCTATCTAATTAGTAATTAACCTGAGTAATCTGTAAATAATCTGTGGGATGAGGGTTTTTGTGTATAACATCCTGTTCCCACAACATTTTATCTCATCGTTTTATCATCTATCTAATGATCACTGATCAATCAGCAATCAATGATCACTTACGGGTGCTGTTTAAAATTCTACCATTCTTTCTAAATTTATTTGCTGCCATTTGTAAATAAGAGCTTGCCTTCTTCTGCCTTTTCTTTCTTTTTGCTTTTGAATTTTATATGGACTCATGCAATTTTTTACTGTTATGATTTATTATCGTCATTATTCTTTTTGACAAACTGACCCATTTTGGGGCAGTGGGAGCCTCTTCCAGACCATGTGTTTGTTGGTTTTTTGGGTTTTTTTGGTAAGTGTTATTGAGGTATACAATAAATACAGAAAAGCAAATCCTGTGTCCTTTGACCCTATTTATCCTTCATTGAATTCTTCCTTGATTTCTGGTAAAACAAGATGATATCCCAGGCTCACCTCAGACTCCCCCAGTCCCAGGCCTAGCTTCAGATATTTCTTCAAGGAGTCCTGATTCCTTTTTGTAAGAAATGGGATTTAGAAAACAAGCTCTTGCAACTAGAGATTATCACACTAAGCAAAGTAAGTCAGAAAGAGAAAGACAAATACCATATGATATCACTTAATGTGGAATCTAAAATATAACGCAAATGAACCTATCTATGAAACAGAAACAGAATCACGGATATAGAGAACAGACTGGTGGTTGCCAAGGGGGAGGGGGTGGGGGAGGGATGGTGTGGGACGTTGGGATTAGCAGATGCAAGCTTTTATATACAGAATGGATAAACGACAAGGTTCTACTCTACAGTACAGAGAACTATATTCAATATCCTATGATAAACCATAATGGAAAAAACTGTTTTAAAAGTAATGTATATATTGTATAACTGAATCACTTTGCTGTACAGCAGTAATTAACACAATATTGTAAATCAACTATACTTCAATAAAAAAAAAACAAGATCTGGTGTTTGTTGCTTCTAGATCATTTTGGTATACAGACCCCCCCCAAAAAAAGATACTATTTTTAAATGTTGATAAGGGCTATAGAGAAAATGATAAACAGGGAGGAGAAGGCAAAGATAGCAATTT
Source organism: Balaenoptera musculus (assembly GCF_009873245.2). Classification (NCBI taxonomy): domain Eukaryota; kingdom Metazoa; phylum Chordata; class Mammalia; order Artiodactyla; family Balaenopteridae; genus Balaenoptera; species Balaenoptera musculus. The sequence continues at coordinate 101,092,008 of NC_045793.1, read as the reverse complement.
CAAAAGGGAATAAATGAATTAGGACATTAAGAAAAAATGGAAGAGTAGAGCATAAAGGGAGGTGCACTCCCTCCCACACCCACCCTCCAGCGGTTGAAGGCGACCAGCAGATGGGCAGGAAGAGGCTGGAGAAGTGAGGACAGCTGAGAGGACGGCACAGGCGCAGACTCAAGACTGAGCACCCCCCGCTTCTCGGCTTGCAAGCCGCGCCAGGATGTCAGGAGGAGCGATGAGTGGCGGTGGGGGGCAAGCTGGCGTTTGGGTTACAGAATCATGGTCATTTTTTTAAGTAATTAATTTTTTATTGGGGTATAGTTGATTTACAATGTTGTGGTAGTTTCTGCTGTACAGCAAAGCGAGTCAGTTATACAAACACCAATCTCCACTCCTGTTTAGATTCTATTCCCATATACGCCATTACAGAGTATTGAGTAGAGTTCCCTGTGCTATATGGTAGGTTCTTATTAGTTATCTATTTTATATATAGTAGTGTGTATATGTCAATCCCAACCTCCCAATTTATCCCTCACCCCCTGGTAACCATGAGTTTGTTTTATACGTCTGTAACTCTATTTCTGGTTTGTAGATAAGTTCATTTGTACCCTTTTTTTAGAGTCCACATATAAGCGATATCATATGATATTTGTCTTTCTCTGTCTGACTTACTTCACTTAGTATGATAATCTGTAGTCCATCGATGTTGCTGCAAATGGCATTATTTCATTCATTTTTATGGCTGAGTAATGTTCCGTTGTATATGTGTACGACATCTTCTTTATCCATTACTCTGTCGATGGACATTTAGGTTGCTTCCATGTCCTGGCTATTGTAAATGGTGGTTCAGTGAACACTGGGGTGCATGTATCCTTTCGAATTATGGTTTTCTCAGGATATAGGCCCAGGGGTGCGATTGCTGGATCATATGACAGCTCTATTTTTAGTTTTCTAAGCAATCTCCATACTGTTCTCCATAGTGACTGCACCAATTTACATTCCCATCAACAGTGGAGGAGGGTTCCCTTTTCTCCACACCCTCTCCAGCATTTATTGTTTGTAGACTTCTTTGATGGTGGCCATTCTAACTGGTATAAGGTGATACCTCACTGTAGTTTTGATTTGCATTTCTCTAATAATTAGTAATGCTGAGCATCTTTTCATATGCCTCTTGACCACCTCTATGGCTTCTTTGGGGGAATGTCTATTTAGGTCTTCCACCCTTTTTTTGTTTGGGTTGTTTGTTTTTTTTGATATTGAGCTGCATGAGCTGTTTGTATATTTTGGGGATTAATCCCTTGTTGGTCGCTTCATTTGCAAATATTTTCTCCCATTCTGTGGGTTTTCTTTTTGTTTTGTTGATGGTTTCCTTGCTGTGCAAAAGCTTTTAAGTTTAATTAGGTCCCATTTGTTTATTTTTGTTTTTATTTTCATTACTCTAGGAGGTGGATTGAAAAAGATCTTGCTGTGGGCTTCCTTGGTGGCACAGTGGTTAAGAATCCGCCTGCCAATGCGTGGGACACGGGTTCGAGCCCTAGTCCGGGAAGATCCCACATGCTGTGGAGCAACTAAGCCTGTGTGCCACAACTACCGAGCCTGCGCTCTAGAGCCCGCGTGCCACAACTACTGAAGCCCACGCACCTAGAGCCTGTGCTCCGCAACAAAGAGAAACCACTGCAATGAGAAGCCCGTGCCCCTGCTCGCTGCAACTAGAGAAAGCCCGTGCGCAGCAAGGAAGACCCAACACAGCCAAAAGTAAATGTAATTTTTAAGTCTCGTTATATCCAAAGGTCTCTTAGCTAAATAAGAATCTTTACCATACCCATGTCAGTAAAGAAACTATAATTATGTCATTTTTTTGTAAAGATGCTCTCTCTTCTAACCCAAGTTCTTCTCAGCAGGAGAGTTCCTCAATATAATCAGCAATAAAGAACGCTCTCTCTCAAGAACGCTCTCTTCTTTCCTGGGCAAGTCTTCACAAACACCCTGTGGTCAAGGTGCCACTCTCTGGACCGAGACCTACACAGGTCCATGCTGATTCCTGGAGCTGAGCATGGAGAGCAATGGAGAAGGAGGGGACGGGAAGGGTCAGACAAAGTAAGAGATTCAGAGACAAAGCAGGGATGCGTGAAAGTAGAAAGAAGCCAGTGACTTTGGTACAGTGTGTAGTCCACACTTTCTCAGCAGCACCACAGGCAGACACATAAAGGCATGACTAGTAATTTCAGAGTTAGCAGAAAAGTTATCATTTAGTTCCAAGACTCCAGCTCATAGTTTCTTTAGGATTCTCTAGCACTTCATATCCTTCTTTTCCCTGACAGTGTCCCTGGGCTCCTAGACATGGCCCCAGCACAGCACAGCTCTACAGAATTATGTGTATTCTAAGCTGTGCTCCTAGGGATGTCTCAGGCACAATACAGTGTGAGTGGCCCCACCCAAAGCTGGGCAGTCACATGATCACCTTGTCACTGAACTCAAGTTCTGCTCGCCACTCAAAAGCAAATAGTCAAGAGGCATGTGTCAATAGAAAGGAAAGGTGCTTTAATCAGAAAAGCTGGCAATCTGGGGAGAAGGTGGACTCTTGTCCCAAGACCAACTCCAAAGATTCTGCTCAGCCATTATAATTTTTGAAGGGATAAAAGGAGGGGAAGAATCTCAGTGAATCATTGAGGCAGGAGGTTGGGTTCTGCATCCTTCTCCATTGTGTGCAGACAGGCTGACTCTCTCTTCATATGTTATCTTGCCTGTCTGATCTGCTTGCAGGATTACTAAGAGGGTCTCTTGAGGGTAGAGAGCTAGTCATTCTTTACTTAATTCTTCGTTCTTACTTCTTCTTATCTAGGAAAAGAATCAACAGGTTAATTAGGTTCTTTCAAGGTTAGAAGGGAACAGAAATGGGAAAACAGGAAAGGGGCAAAAGAGCTGCTTTCAACTTTGGTGAATGGCCAGTGGCCATTAACATCTTATTATTTGTTACTCATAAAAACAAACAGAAACAACCAAATCTCTCATAATGATTTGATAAAATAAGTTCTGATAGGTCATACAGTGGGATACTATGCAGCCAATAAAATCATGTTATAGGAGATATTTAAGGACAGAGGTAAACATTCATGATTTATTGCTAAAGAAAAACATAAAATATATACAGGAGTTCTGGCTTCTATAATGGGGGAACGATTCCACCAAACTATCTGCAGGAGGTCAAATCCTCCTGCAGATAACACTGATAAAACCTGAAAAAAAAAAAAGAGTTAAAAAGACAACAGTGTGGTCCATCAACAGAGGAATGGATAAAGAGGATATGGAACATATATACAATGGAATATTACTCAGCCATAAAAAAAGAACAAAATAATGCCATTTGCAGCAACATGGATGGACCTAGAGATTGTCATACTGAGTGAAGTAAGTCAGACACAGAAAGACAAATATCATGTGGTATCACTTATATATGGAATCTAAAAAAAGGGAACAAATTAACTTATTTACAAAACAGAAGTAGAGTCACAGATGTAGAAAACAAACTCTGGTTACCAGGGGATAAGGGTGGGGAGGGATAAACTGGGAGATTGGGATTGACATATACACACTACTATATATAAAATAGGTAACTAATCAGAACCTGCTGTATAGCACGGGAACTCTACTCGATACTCTTTAATGGCTTACATGGGGAAAGAATCTAAAAAAAAAATAAAGAGTGGATATATGTATATGTATAACTGATTCACTTTGCTGTACACCTGAAACGAACACACACTGTAAATCAATTATACTCCAGTGAAAATTAAAAAAAAAAAAAAAGGCCACAGTGTGTATATACTTGAGCCTGACCAACAGCAGGCAGAAACTGGAGTGGAGTCAGTCCTTGAAAGTCAGCGAGCCTATTGGGCAAGATTTGTGATTATGCAGCTTTGGGCCTGAAGCAACCTGGAGAACTCCCCAGGCCACAGGCTGCTCAGGGCAGCTTGAAGTGTCAGATGACAAAATTTGGGGCCGGCAGAGCAGATAGAAAGTTAGGGAAGAAATCCTGGAAGGGAAGGAGACGCAGAGTGGCTAAACCCCAAAATCTGACTGTAAACTCTGCCCAGACTCTTGACTGATCTGCTACAGATCTACACATGCATGGGGATGTTACCAAACCAAACTTGGGTCTGCTCAGCCTTGCCCAGTGAAGCCAGTCTCCTGACACTGGGTTATGGTGAAGGAAAGTGCAGCCTTTATTGTAAGGTGCCACACACGTAGTAGTCCGGGACAGCTAGAGCTCAAAAACCCCGAGCTCCCCAATGGGTTTCAGTAAAGCACTTTTTTAAAAAAATTTATTTATATTTATTTTTGGCTGTGTTGGGTTCTTCATTTCTGTGCGAGGGCTTTCTCTAGTTGCGGCAAGCGGGGGCCACTCTTCATTGCGGTGCGCGGGCCTCTCACCATCGCGGCCTCTCTTGTTGTGGAGCACAGGCTCCAGACGCGCAGGCTCAGTAGTTGTGGCTCACGGGCCTAGTTGCTCCGCGGCATGTGGGGCCTTCCCAGACCAGGGCTCAAACCCGTGTCCTCTGCATTGGCAGGCAGATTCTCAACCACTGCGCCACCAGGGAAGCCCCAGTAAAGCACTTTTAAAAGCCAGGTGAGGAAGGGGTCCCAGGGTACGTGATCAGCTCGTGCACAGTTCTCTGATTGGTTCATGGTGAGGTAACAGGGTGGTGTCACAGGGGTTAACATTACCTATCCTCAGGCTCTAGGAGACCTGGGGGCTATGTGCTCATGGACATCTAGTAATTAACATCTTCCGTTTGGTGGGGTTTTTTCACATCTGTAAAGCAAGTCAGGAAATGTGCATCAGATACTATTATCTAGGTACTTCAGAGAGGAGCTAAAGCAGAGGATATGGGGAAGGGGTCTGTCCCGGGAAGGCCCCATAGGGTCGTGCTCCATCACAGGGAGATTTCAATGGTCCCAGCAAAAAGTAACAGCTGAAAACTAAAAGAATGGTTAGCTATTTCAGCTGTTGTCCACTGCAGGGGAAACAGTTTGAAGTTCTTTTCTTATTCTATTAATTTCTTTAAAAGAAAGATTAACACTGTGTTTGGATGTTTATGATGTATATACATGACATATATCTACAATAACACAAATGATAGGACGTATAACTGAACTATATATCTTTTTTTTGTTTGTTTGCTGTTGTTTTTATTTTATTTTATTGGGGAAAAAACACTTAACATGAGATCTACCCTCTTAACAAATTTTAAAGTGCACAATAGATTACTGTAGAGTATCAGTACAATGTGGTAGAACAGATCTCGAGAGCTTATTCATCTTGGGTCACTGAAACGTTATACCCATTTCTCTCTCCCCCCGGTCTCTGGTAGCCACCATTCTTCTTTTCAATTCTCTGTATTTGACTATTTTACTCAAGTCCCACTTTTAAATTGAGTTGGGTTTTTTTTTTGTTTGGTTGGTTTTTGTTTGTTTGTTTGTTTTACTGTTGTGCTGTAGGAGTTCCTTGTACATTTTGGAGATTAACTCCTTATCAGATATATGGTTTGCAAATATTTTCTCCCAACCCTTAGGTTGCCTTTTCACTCTAGTGACTGTTTCGTTTGCTGTGCAGAAGCTTTTTAGTTCAATGTAGCCCTGCTTGTTTATTTTTGTTTTTGTTGTTTGTGCTTTTGGTGTCATATTTGTGAAATCACTGTCAAGATCAATGTCGTGAAGCTTTTTCCCTATGTTTTCTCTGAGGAGTTTTACAGTTTGGGGTCTTATGTTTAAGTCTTTTTTTTTTTTTTAAGAAATTTATTTATTTATTTATTTTTCGCTGCGCTGGGTCTTCGTTGCTGCGCGTGGGCTTTTCTCTAGTTGCAGCGAGCGGGGGCTACTCTTCGTTGCGGTGCGTGGGCTTCTCATTGCGGTGGCTTCTCTTGTTGCGGAGCACGGGCTCTAGGCACGCAGGCTCAGTAGTTGTGGCGCGCGAGCTTAGTTGCTCCGCGGCATGTGGGATCTTCCCGGACCAGGGCTCAAACCCGTGTCCCCTGCACTGGCAGGCGGATTCTTAACCACTGCGCCACCAGGGAAGCCCAGAACGCTAACCTTTTAAGACGTTCCATTGCTAGCATCAGAAGAAAGAAAAAAAATTGATCTTTACTGTCAAGCAGGCGCTCCCACCTTTGAGGAAGTCTGGTTAATGTATAACGCAGATACACACTGCACCTTAAAGGGGGAGGGAGGAGGCCCAAACAGAGAGAATTTTATGCTTAAATTTTCTAACTTCTTTCTTAAACTTCTAACAGGCGGAACAGTTCTCAGGTTATAATTTTCCTTCTTAGCTGACAAATACATACAGGAGGGCGTATAGGGCCCAAGGCAAATAATGTTTTGCAGGGCCATTATTTACACAAACAATTTGAATCACCCCAAGCCCCATTCTAAGGCCTAATCATTCTCCAGACCACTCTCCTAGAACCTGGGTCCAGCCAGGGGGACCCTAGGGAATCTCCAGGGGCGCAAGTTCCGGAGCTTCTGGGGCATCTGGTTTGTACCCTGCAGGGAGCGAGTGCTCTGAAGAAAAGAAATGGGAACGGACCCTTGTATGTCCTGCCAGGGCCTGGGGCACCCCACCCAGAAGGCACAGCCAGTCTTCAAGAATCCTGGGCAGAGGAAAGGAACTTGGAAAATTCCAAGGAAGGGCCTAGGGTGTATTATGCCATCTCTCTCTTTTTCTCCTTATCCTTCTCTTTCTTCCTCTGGTCACCATATTAAGTCTCATGGGGACCATATCAGAGCACATTTGAGTGATGCCATGTAATGTCACTCCCAAAGCCTTTTTTTGGCCAATAATCAATAATGAATCTGTGTCCGAACATAGAGCCTAGGTGTCTTGAGTTTCTCCACCTCACATGGTGCAGGTTAGCACGGACCTGCCACCCACCTGTGTTGGTGCAGAGTTGGATCATGGCACTCTTCTGCCTGGGTATTGGCTATTAGTCCCTCAACTGTTTTTTGCGTGTAACAGCTTTATTGAGATATAATTCATACAGCATATAATTCACTCATTGAAAGTGTATGATTCAATGGTTTTTAGTGTATCACAGAGTTGTGCGATTGACTGTATCACCACAATCAATTTTAGACCGTTTTCATCACCGCAAAAAAACCCTCCATATCTCCTAACCATCACTTCCTAATCCCCTCTCCCCTCAGCCCCAGGAAACCACTCATCTACTTTCTGTCTTTATAGATTAGCCTATTCTGGACAGTTTATATAGCACAACATGTAGAGTAGGAGGGGGATCTTTCCATGCCATTATCTGCTAAGGAGATCGGGTAGCTAGCTCGTAAGCCAGCTCATTCCTTATGAATGGGAGGGCTGTCCCAAATGAAGTCCAGTTTGCATTAGGAGAGGCCTGTTTCTCTGCATGGAGAAGAGCTAAGGAAATAATTAGCTAGATGGAAGCAGAGCAGCCATCTGAGTAGAAAAGGTATCTTGTAGTACTCGTTACTGAAAAGTCCTATATTTTTTCACGGAAAGAACTTACCTCTGCAACTGCTCTGTGCACCAGGTAGGCCAGGTTCCCCTAGCTTATGAAGAGCTTCTCGTGAACAGTAGGAAGCCACAGTTCACTGGTTCACTACCTGCAAACCACACCCCGCCACCAAATATTTATGGGAATCTTTATAGTGCGTCCCCTATGTTCTAGGGGGAGTCTGCCTTTGCCACCCTCATGGGCTGTGCCTGGTCTGGAGGAAGGAAGGGGAAGTGCACGGTTATCCGTGAAGCCCATTCTTCCTTCCAGTGTTTTGTAAAGCACTGTTATTGATCAAAATGCAGAGGCATGGGTCCTCCCAGTTTTGCTCAGAGAGCAATTCAAAGATATAGATATATAGATAGATTTGATTCCAAAACTCTCCTTGTGGGAATAGAGATTATCCTTATACTTACTTGAGTGCCAGGAAGAAAAATTTAATCCTTACAGCATAAGAAAAATTTGGAATCAATTCTGTCAGTAGAGAATTCTATAGATCGTGATATAGATGTATGTCTAATTCTAATCTTTAAAAAGTCAAATAACTGCATGTTTAGTAAACTATTATATGCAAGGTGCAGTTAGTAAGAACCATGTCTCAAATGCAGTCTAAATTACTTATAGTTTACCTGTTTTCAGTTTCAGTTAAATTATTTACGTATCCCTTCATTTCATTTTTTACTTGAACACCTACAATGTAACATCTAGGCAATAAATTTTGGAACAGACGTACGGTTTGTATTTACAGGAAATGTAAAATTCTGTAGAACTGACATAATATAAAACTATGTTGTATTGCTAAATTAGAAGTTCAATCCTCAGTATTGCTCATTTAAATGTACAAATAACATCCTTATGTAATAAATTCATCATTTCCTGTGGGAGGGCGGGAAATGATGACATTCTCTTTTCTGAGGACCAATCCGGGTTGAGCTCAGGATGAGTCCTTGCCCCGCATTGTTCTCAGAATCCCACCACGTCTGCAACTGAGGCTTTGTTCCTGGGCCCAATGGTTGCACCTGGCCCTCAGAGGGTAAAGGAAGACACATTCCTTGCAAATAGACTGTGCCAGGGCTGACTGCGTGTCCCCAGACCTTCTCAGAGATGGCTGAGCTGAGTCAACCTTTCTGTCTCGTATTTTGGGGCATTCCAGATGAGCTCGTGCTGAGAGCCTGTTGCCACTTCAGTTCTGTCTGTTCCTTCTTAGCCTTTTCTGTGATCTAACCAACTGCTGGGTTCATCCTTGCCTTCTTATCTATCTGTTAGTCTAGAACAACTTAAATCATCCCAGAGATTCTTGCAGAGATCTAGAAATCAAATTAGATATTTTGGGCAGTCATGATAGATTTTGATCTGATGTAGAAAGAGAGCGTGAAATTGCCCATTTTGACTCAAAGATTTTCAAAGATCGCCACGGCCTCCCCTGGTGAGAGCCGCTGAAGCATCCCCACGAGAGCAGTGGCTCTGTCCTCAGCACCCAGGGGCATCGCCACAGAGGACCGGTGCTGAGAGCTGCCCCAGGGACAGGAGCAGAGAAAGATGCCCTCCAATCCACCACCACTTCTTCCTGCAAATGCTTGCAAAACCCAACACTGGTTACAATCTAAATTGTTTCTGGTTTCTACAACTATCTCGTGGAAGCACTAACATCCAGCTTACGTTTTAAATTTTGGCACAAGCTTTAATTCTATTGATACATCCGTGACTACACACGCAATTTGGGTCAGGATCTCCTAACTCTCCTTTTACATGTTTGAATTGACACCTAGCCTTTCTTTGATCATCATTTTCCAATCACAAATTGAGTTCCACAAAGCAAGAAATTATACAAATGACAACAAAATACATTAGTGTCATAGGGAGACCTAGTAAAAAAGACTACAGGAAGTGGCAAACACGAGCAGGTGAGGGTGCAGCTCTTTGCAGTGTTCACCCACACATTGTACTGCTTTAAATGCTCCATGGCCCTGAAGTGAAATATGCCTGATGCAACAGCTTGCTGAAGGCAGTGGTTCTCAAATGTATGGTCTCAGAATCCCTTTACACCTTTACAATTTATTGACGACCCAAAATAATTTCTGTATGGGCAATATCTATCAATATGTACCAAATTAGAAATTCAAACTGAAAACATTCTACTATTTATTCATGTGTCAATATATTAACATAAATTACATGCTACAGGTTAACATAAACAACATATTTTTATGAAAGATAACTATTTTCAAAACCAAAATAACAGATATGGGGATATATGTATATGTATAGCGGATACACTTTGTTACAAAGCAGAAACTAACACACCATTGTAAAGCAATTATACTCCAATAAAGATGTTTAAAAAAAACAACATGCATGAGAAAAGGGGCATTGTTTTATTTTTTTTTATTTTTTTTTATTTTTTTTTTTTTTTTTTTTTTTTTTTTTCACACACACACACTGTATTTTATTTTTACAAGAGATAAATAGACTGACACCAAGCATTGTACATGGATGACCACAACAAAAGCAACAATGATTGCAATTACCAAACATGAAACACACTTATACTATGTCATAATATTGACATTCAGTCCAGTAATCCTCCACTGTAACAGCTCCTTTACTTTGCAGTAAAAATTGATTTGTATATTCTTTGCCTCTGAGTCCTTGTGGGATTTTTTTTTTTTAATTCAGACAGAAAGTCACAAAAATTATACTCATCCTCATCAGTTCACTCAGTCCCATGTAATTCATTTTTTTTTCATCTTGATATTTTGTTAGCACTTTTATGAGTTCATCAGTTTTTCATTAGAGTTCTGAAAATGCTTATTCATTCAGTTCAGCAGTACAGTCAGTTACCAGAAACCTGTACTTGTCAGAGTCTTTTCCATGAATTTCTTGAACATGAAACCCTTTTATAGGAACATAGTTGCAAAATCATCAGAGTACACCCAGAACTGTCTGTAAATGACAAAAGACTTAAAAATGACCACGGTTAAAGATTTGATGAAAGTTCATAATAATGCAGTTGACAAGAAAATTAGTTATTTCTGAGATATACATTTTAAAGTAATAACTAGGATTATTACTTATAACATTATACCAGAACATATAAGATTTTTAGAAATTTCATGTAATGTCTGAAACATTTATATTAACATATTTCCATACATATTTCCATACAAATACAAATATAAGATTTTTAGAAATTTCATGTAATGTCTGAAACATTTATATTAACATATTTCGATACATATTTCCATACAAATACAAATATAAGATTTTTAGAAATTTCATGTAATGTCTGAAACATTTATATTAACATATTTCCATACAAATAACCCAATGAAAGTTTAGTATTAGTTGTTTTGTTTGTTTTTTTATACTGCAGGTTCTTATTAGGCATCAATTTTATACACATCAGTGTATACATGTCAATCCCAATCGCCCAATTCAGCACACCCCCATCCCAACCTCACCGCAGTTTTCCCCCCTTGGTGTCCATATGTCCATTCTCTACATCTGTGTCTCAACTTCTGCCCTGCAAACTGGCTCATCTGTACCATTTTTCTAGGTTCCACATACATGCATTAATATACGATATTTGTTTTTCTCTTTCTGACTTACTTCACTCTGTATGACACTCTCTAGATCCATCCACGTCTCAACAAATGACTCAATTTCGTTCCTTTTTATGGCTGAGTAATATTCCATTGTATATATGTACCACAACTTCTTTATCCATTCGTCTGTTGATGGGCATTTAGGTTGCTTCCATGAGCTGGCTATTGTAAATAGTGCTGCAATGAGCATTCGGGTGCATGTGTCTTTTTGAATTACGGTTTTCTCTGGGTATATGCCCAGGAGTGGGATTGCTGGGTCATATGGTAATTCTATTTTTAGTTTTTTAAGGAACCTCCATATTGTTCTCCATAGTGGCTGTATCAATTTACATTCCCACCAACAGTGCAAGAGGGTTCCCTTTTCTCCACACCCTCTCCAGCATTTGTTGTTTGTAGATTTTCTGATGATGCCCATTCTAACAGGAGTGAGGTGATACCTCATTGTAGTTTTGATTTGCATTTCTCTAATAATTAGTGATGTTGAGCATCTTTTCATGTGCTTCGTGGCCGTCTGTATGTCTTCTTTGGAGAAATGTCTATTTAGGTCTTCTGCCCATTTTTGGATTGGGGTGTTTGTTTCTTTGATATTGAGCTGAATGAGCTGTTTATATATTTTGGAGATTAATCCTTTGTCTGTTGATTCATTTGCAAATATTTTCTCCCATTCTGAGGGTTGTCTTTTCATCTTGTTTATGGTTTCCTTTGCTGTGCAAAAGCTTTGAAGTTTCATTAGGTCCCACTTGTTTATTTTTGTTTTTATTTCCATTACTCTAGGAGGTGGATCAAAAAAGATCTTGCTGTGATTTATGTCAAAGAGTGTTCTTCCTATGTTTTCCTCTAAGAGTTTTATAGTGTCCAGTCTTATATTTAGGTCTCTAATCCATTTTGAGTTTATTTTTGTGTATGGTGTTAGGGAGTATTCTAATTTCATTCTTTTACATGTAGCTGTCCAGTTTTCCCAGCACCACTTATTGAAGAGACTGTCTTTTCTCCATTGTATATCTTTGCCTCCTTTGTCATAGATTAGTTGACCATAGGTGCGTGGGTTAATCTCTGGGCTTTCTATCTTGTTCCATTGATCTATGCTTCTGTTTTTGTGCCAGTACCATACTGTCTTGATTACTGTAGCTTGGTAGTATAGTCTGAAGTCAGGGAGTCTGATTCCTCCAGCTCCATTTTTTTGCCTCAAGACTGCTTTGGCTATTCGGGGTCTTTTGTGTCTCCATACAAATTTTAAGATGATTTGTTCTAGCTCCGTAAAAAATGCCATTGGTAATTTGATAGGGATTGCATTGAATCTGTAGATTGCTTTGGGTAGTATACTCATTTTCACAATGTTGATTCTTCCAATCCAAGAACATGGTATATCTCTCCATCTGTTGGTATCATCTTTAATTTCTTTCATCAGTGTCTTATAGTTTTCTGCATACAGGTCTTTTGTCTCCCTAGGTAGGTTTATTCCTAGGTATTTTATTCTTTTTGTTGCAATGGTAAATGGGAGTGTTTCCATAATTTCTCTTTCAGATTTTTCATCATTAGTGTATAGGAATGCAAGAGATTTCTGTGCATTAATTTTGTATCCTGCAACTTTACCATATTCATTAATTAGCTCTAGCAGTTTTCTGATGGCAGTTTTAGGATTCTCTATGTATAGTATCATGTCATCCGCAAACAGTGACAGTTTTACTTCTTCTTTTCCAATTTGTATTCCTTTTATTTCTTTTTCTTCTCTGATCGCCGTGGCTAGGACTTCCAGAACTATGTTGAATAATAGTGGTGAGAGTGGACATCCTTGTCTCGTTCCTGATCTTAGAGGAAATGCTTTCAGTTTTTCACCATTGAGAATGATGTTTGCTGTGGGTTTGTCATATATGGCCTTTATTATGTTGAGGTAGGTTCCCTCTATGCCCACTTTCTGGAGAGTTTTTATCATAAATGGGTGTTGAATTTTGTCAAAAGCTTTTTCTGCATCTATTGAGATGATCATATGGTTTTTATTCTTCAATTTGTTAATATGGTGTATCACATTGATTTGCGTATATTGAAGAATCCTTGCATCCCTGGGATAAATCCCACTTGATCGTGGTGTATGATCCTTTTAATGTATTGTTGGATTCTGTTTGCTAGTATTTTGTTGAGGATTTTTGCATCTATATTCATCAGTGATATTGGTCTGTAATTTTCTTTTTTTGTAGTGTCTTTGTCTGGTTTTGGTATCAGGGTGATGGTGGCCTCATAGAATGAGTTTGGGAGTGTTCCTTCCTCTGCAATTTTTTGGAAGAGTTTGAGAAGGATGGGTGTTAGCTCTTCTCTAAATGTTTGATAGAATTCACCTGTGAAGCCATCTGGTCCTGGACTTTTGTTTGTTGGAAGATTTTTAATCACAGTTTCAATTTCATTACTTGTGATTGGTCTGTTCATATTTTCTGTTTCTTCCTGATTCAGTCTTGGAAGGTTATACCTTTCTAAGAATTTGTCCATTTCTTCCAGGTTGTCCATTTTATTGGCATAAAGTTGCTTGTAGTAGTCTCTTAGGATGCTTTGTATTTCTGCGGTGTCTGTTGTAACTTCTCCTTTTTCATTTCTGATTTTATTGATTTGAATCCTCTCCCTCTTTTTCTTGATGAGTCTGGCTAATGGCTTATCAATTTTGTTTATCTTCTCAAAGAACCAACTTTTAGTTTTATTGATCTTTGCTATTGTTTTCTTTGTTTCTATTTCATTTATTTCTGCTCTGATCTTTATGATTTCTTTCCTTCTGCTAACTTTGGGTTTTGTTTGTTCTTCTTTCTCTAGTTTCTTTAGGTGTAAGGTTAGATTGTTTACTTGAGATTTTTCTTGTTTCTTTAGGTAGGCTTGTATAGCTATAAACTTCCCTCTTAGAACCGCTTTTGCTGCATCCCATAGGTTTTGGGTCGTCGTGTTTTCATTGTCATTTGTCTCTAGGTATTTTTTTATTTCCTCTTTGATTTCTTCAGTGATCTCTTGGTTATTTAGTAACGTATTGTTTAGCCTCCATGTGTTTGTCTTTTTTACGTTTTTTTCCCTGTAATTCATTTCTAATCTCATAGCGTTGTGGTCAGAAAAGATGCTTGATATGATTTCAATTTTCTTAAATTTACTGAGGCTTGATTTGTGACCCAAGATGTGATCTATCCTGGAGAATGTTCCATGCGCACTTGAGAAGAACGTGTAATCTGCTGTTTTTGGATGGAATGTCCTATATATATCAGTTAAATCTATCTGGTCTATTGTGTCATTTAAAGCTTCTGTTTCCTTATTTATTTTCATTTTGGATGATCTGTCCATTGGTGTAAGTGAAGTGTTAAAGTCCCCCACTATTATTGTGTTAATGTCGATTTCCTCTTTTATAGCTGTTAGCAGTTGCCTTATGTATTGAGGTGCTCCTATGTTGGGTGCATATATATTCATAATTGTTATATCTTCTTCTTGGATTGATCCCTGGATCATTATGTAGTGTCCTTCCTTGTCTCTTGTAACATTCTTTATTTTAAAGTCTATTTTATCTGATATGAGTATAGCTACTCCAGCTTTCTTTTGATTTCCATTTGCATGGAATATCTTTTTCCATCCCCTCACTTTCAGTCTGTATGTGTCCCTAGGTCTAAAGTGGGTCTCTTGTAGACAGCATATATATGGGTCTTGTTTTTGTATCCATTCAGCCAGTCTATGTCTTTTGGTTGGGGCATTTAATCCATTCACGTTTAAGGTAATTATCGATATGTATGTTCCTATGACCATTTTCTTAATTGTTTTGGGTTTGTTTTTGTAGGTCCTTTTCTTCTCTTGTGTTTCCCACTTAGAGAAGTTCCTTTAGCATTTGTTGTAGAGCTGGTTTGGTGGTGCTGAATTCTCTTAGCTTTTGCTTGTCTGTAAAGCTTTTGATTTCTCCATCAAATCTAAATGAGATCCTTGCTGGGTAGAGTAATCTTGGTTGTAGGTTCTTCCCTTTCATCACTTTAAGTATATCATGCCACTCCCTTCTGGCTTGCAGAGTTTCTGCTGAGAAATCAGCTGTTAACCTTATGGGAGTTCCCTTGTATATTATTTGTCGTTTTTCCCTTGCTGCTTTCAATAATTTTTCTTTGTCTTTAATTTTTGCCACTTTGATTACTATGTGTCTCGGCGTGTTTCTCCTTGGGTTTATTCTGTATGGGACTCTCTGCGCTTCCTGGACTTGGGTGGCTATTTCCTTTCCCATGTTAGGGAAGTTTTCGACTATAATCTCTTCAAATATTTTCTCTGGTCCTTTCTCTCTCTCTTCTCCTTCTGGGACCCCTATAATGCGAATGTTGTTGCGTTTAATGTTGTCCCAGAGGTCTCTTAGGCTGTCTTCATTTCTTTTCATTCTTTTTTCTTTAGTCTGTTCCACAGCAGTGAATTCCACCATTCTGTCTTCCAGGTCACTTATCCGTTCTTCTGCCTCAGTTATTCTGCTATTGATTCCTTCTAGTGTAGTTTTCATTTCAGTTATTGTATTGGTCATCTCTGTTTGTTTGTTCTTTAATTCTTCTAGGTCTTTGTTAATCATTTCTTGCATCTTCTCAATCTTTGCCTCCATTCTTATTCCGAGGTCCTGGATCATCTTCACTATCATTATTCTGAATTCTTTTTCTGGAAGGTTGCCTATCTCCACTTCATTTAGTTGTTTTTCTGGGGTTTTTTCTTGTTCCTTCATCTGGTACATAGCCCTGTGCCTTTTCATCTTCTCTATCTTTCTGTAACTGTGGTTTTTGGTCCACAGGCTGCAGGATTGTAGTTTTTCTTGCTTCTGTTGTCTGCCCTCTGGTGGTTGAGGCTATCTAAGAGGCTTGATGGGAGGCTCTGGTCGGGGCATTGTTTTATATTTTTGCGAATCTTTACACCTGGCTGCTTCTCTACTTAATCCGCTATGACATCACATATCATGTTGCCTCTGGAAAACCCCACGGTACACTCATGAGAGATGGTAGTTCACGGGGTACTCCTCTCGCACATGACTCCAGCTGTCTGCACAGGCCCACTCGTGCTCTGTGTCCTGTGCACGTGTATGAGTGACATGTCTGACTACCAGAGCACCAGTTACCATTGCTGCTGGGACAGCTGCAGTTGGTTATCTAGCTTACAAAAGATTTTATGTTAAAGATCATTGCAGCCTTTCATATCCAGAAAAGCAACCCTGATCTGTACTCCTGCCATTGTTGGAGGTCCAAAAGGTTTCCATTCTGTAACGGATTTCACACAAAACACAACAAAAATGAGACAGGCTGGGACCTGGGACCCTCTGCTGCAGGGCTGCCGTGCTGGCACCTGGACAATCGGCTCCTAGAGCAACAAGATACAAAGAAACTGTATGGGACTAAAAATAACTGTGTGCACTGTGCAGTTGGGGCAAATTCTGGACAAAAGATACAAAAGACCAAAAAAAGCCCAACTGCCACTTCTGAAGAGCTGGCAGCAAAAGCAGGGCACTGCACGTGCCCCCTGCACTCAACACCACCTAAGGGGTAAGCAAACAACCTAAGCCGCCCCTCTGGCCTGACCCCTGGATACACCCCTGCCCTCATCCCATATAAGGAAACAGCTTGCACCGCAGAGCCCCCCACTCCCCAACCCCCCAGGAAGCAAGCAGGGAAACCTGATACTTGTTCTCCCTCCTGCTGCAGCAGGGGCCCCAATAAAGCCTTGACCGGCCTCTAGTCAATTTCTATTGTTTGGGGAAGGCCACGAACCTTGGTCAGTATCAAAAAGACTGGAGACAACGTGGGACCTCTGATCACTAAGAGATAAGAAATCTAAATGAACAGTTTTGATGCTGCAAATCCATTTGTCATGATGTTACTCGATTGTTTAATTAGAATGACTACCCCTTCTGTCTAATGCACCTCCCTAGGTTCTAGATGTGGTATATTGCGAACTGCAGCGTTCATATCCACGTTATTTGCCTTACTTGTTGAACTGGCCTGGTGAACATTTGTTTAAATTTTTAAAAAAGGAAAAAGGAGAAACCCACCTTATGGCCTGTGTGTTATTTTGGTCTTGTAAGGATCTGTTTCTTCACATTTAAAATAATGACATTAAGATATAATAGTTTATGTTAAAAGTTAACATATTAAATTATTCTCAAAAAACCAAAAACTAGTGTTGGCTTCATAGCCACCCTAAAGGGTCTCTGATCACACTTTGAGAACTGCTGGCTTAAGGGATCAAATTTGTCTTAAATCAGGGCTATAGAGCATACGTAGGTCCTGTATGTGGCTTGCAGCTGGAAGGAACCGTCTTATGTATCAACAGAGAAAGGGGGTAAAGCAAACCCCTCCCCTATACCCCTGGGCTTGTTTCTTTCCCCAACTAGCTAACAACTTGGACCCTGATGGATGGACAAAGTGTAGGGAAATCTCAGAGGGGATTGCAGTGAAAGACAAAGGGAGTTTGCTGGTCTGCCTGCTGGGACTTCGCCTTGTACCATCCAAAGGAAAGGCCTTCTTAATGAAAGCCTGGGCAGCTCTGGCAATGGGACTCACTGGTAGCTGAGGAACATGGGCAAATCTAAAGCCTGTCAGATGACAAACGTGAAGAATAAATATAATAAAAAGAAAAACACTTAATAAATCAAAAACAAACAAAGCCTCAGGCCTTCAGGTGTCATCAACAAATGTTCCTTCCCCTGGCCCCCTGCCAACATGCATGCCATCTGGAAGTTTCTCAGCCATGCAGCCCTCTTCACTCCTCTCAGGAAAACCCGCTGTGACAGGGAGGAGTCTCACTCCCTGGGCCCTTTCAGAGTTCCCAACCTTGAGTGGCGCCCTAGGTTTCAGCCAGGGAACACAGAGGCGCCCCTCTCCCCCTTAGATTCCTTTGAAAGAAAGGACAGGTCACTTGCAAATTGTCCTTACCACTCCTGGGATTTGTTTCGGATGGGCATTTAGCTAATCCTTGTACCGTCCATCTCACTTACATAGAAGGGTTGGGGCGGATGCCCTCCCTGTCTAAGAATTTGGTTTGGCCTAAAATAATTAAAATGTTGTAATTCAAGGCACTGGCCGAGCCTTTGTACTACTGAAGAGTGTACACCAGAGGAGGACGGTCCTGAGGTTTGAAAGGGCAGAACGGATCCCCATACCTCCTGCATTAAGAAGCCTCTTGGAGACAAGAAGGTGAAGAAAGGAGACAGTCACTTCTTGAAAAATAATGTAATCAGTAAATGAAATCTCCACTGAGGGCAGGAACCTGCAGATCGGACAGCGTTTAGGAAAATTTGCCAATTCCTTAAACTGGGTTTAGATGTTTCAGTCTTCGAACATATCGGTTGTCCTTAGGACAAGTTTGTGTACTTGCCAACAGTTGTCCATGGTTACGCCCAAGATTTTAAGAAGAATGAGAAAACCTGTCTTTACCTCACACCGGGTTGTGGACACAATGTTGCCCTGCCATTCCAGTTAAACGAGGAATGTTCTGACCATCAAGCCCTCAGAGGAATGTTCTGACCATCAAGCCTTCAGCCAGTGCGGCTGTACCCAATGGTGCACCCTGAGGGGATTCAGGATGGAGAAAAACAGGATACTGGCCCTACACATTTAAGAGGCAGACCAAGGGAATAATGTCAATGAGCCTAAAATCATTAATTTGCGATGTCTGGGGATTTTGTGTGTGTGTGTGATTAGCAGTAATCTTCTCATATTCAACAACAGGGTTTGTTTTGTTTTGTTCGGCAAACTCCTATATATCCTGGCTCCTCGCTTACCTCTTTGGAGCAGTTCCTCTGAGCTATCTGAGAGGCTGCCATCCCAGGCTCTAGTCCTCAGTAAGGCCACCGAATAAAACATAATTCTCAACTTTTAGCTTGTGCTTTTTTTTTTTCAGTCAACAGGGGTAGAGAGAGATCAAAGGTCACCAGGCTTAACATAACAAAGCCAGCAGTGGATGTTTCTGCTGCACCTACCTGTGGTGTTAGGGTCTAAATAACGCAGGCTTTGGGAAACGTCTGCTGTGGGTTATTTTGTGTAGTAAAGTCCCTGATACTGGCTTAAGAGCGCTTTTAAGGAGCATTTTGCAGGGAGGCGGGGGTGACTGACAGGGGATCATTATTTGATTGACAGTCCCGAGCTATGGAACAAGTTTGCTGCTGCGCACGCTCTCACCCTTGAATCGCTAAGAAACGCCCACTGGGGGGGGTAGGAGGGCAAAACCACGTGTAGATTTTATTATAATTATGGTGTAATGAGTTGGGGTTCAATGTAGGTTATATGCCTGTGTGGTCTGGCCATGCGCAGCCCAGGGAAGTCCCCCCTCGTGTCACTGTGCGTCTCTTTATCAGGATAAGTTGCTCACTACACGACCATAGTTTCGCCCGTTCTGGGGGTGGGGGGGTGGTCAAGGGATAGTCCCCAGATGGCTGGGTGTATGACTTGATTTCTCCTTGTCTTTCTCGCCACTGTCACCTCCTTGCTGCTAATGTCTGACTAACTACCTAACAAGGAGACTGAATTTCCTATATGGTAAAAGTATCAGAATTCAGGAGCAGTTAGAAAATGTCCTTAACTGAGGGTGGGAGAAAGATGGACCCTGGGACAAAGGAATGAAGCAGAAGAGTGGAACGGGCCCCTCAAGGCTTCCCGTTATATCAGTTCTGTTTCCTTGAACTCTAAGGATATATATTTATGCTGAGTAACCCCTTTATAATGATTTTTTCCAACAGTGGAATTTCCCATGGTTATCCTATAGGTAGGGGCTGTTTCACATGTGCATCCTTGTACAGCTGGGGGAGACAACAGGACAGACAGGAGTGGGAAGCCAGGCCACAGAGGCAGGAGGATGGAGCATTTCCAATGCTTGGTATGTCACTTCTTGATATATTAATGTATACCTTGCTTGGTTTCAGAGAAGTATCCACATCATGCTAAGCTATGCTTACTTTTCTCACCCACTAACTTGGAATCCCGAGGGTAGAAACTATCTTTTGTCATCACCTAGTACCATCTGGCATTCAATGTTTAAATGGAAAAAGAAAAAGGGAATAATATATTTCCCTCGAGGAGGAGAAATCATTACATCTATTTAGTTTCAAATAATTAAAGAAACAACAAGAAGAACAAGGAGAACCAATAAAGACTGCTAACTATGTTGTGATTACATAAATGCAGATGTACTTGCTTGTGTCCTTTTATTATTATACATGTTATGCTCCTGGGCAATTACGCTAATATTGGACGAGCTTGGGGGGGTGGTCAATGAAATATTTAGGTGATTAAGGATGCTTTCACATTACGTGCTGCTACCAAAGATACCCGTTTATTCAAAACAAAGGGACTTAAAACCTAAAAGGAAAAAAAAAAAGGCAGTGGCTCCTCCTCCAGACCCCCCTCCCCCCGACGGCGGGATGACGGGGAGGGACAGCGCCCTCCCCGGAGACGCTGTCCTTGCGGCGCCGCTGGCCGGAGCCTACTCCTCGGAGGGGACCCCGCTACCGCGGCGCCCCGGTGACTGCGAACCGCCGCAGCCTCCCCGAGGGCCCGTCCAGAGCCGGGCCGGGGCGGGGCGCCCGCCGCCTTCTTTAGGGCTTGCCTGAGACCCGCCCGCGGCCGGGCCCGAGCGCCTCGGAGGAGGTTTGTCCCCGCTCGCTCGCCGTACCGCGCGGCCCCGCGGAGGGCAGGGCGCGCGGCCGACATGGGCGAGACCATGTCCCGGAGGCTTAAGTTGCAGTTGGGCGGGGACGCGGATATGGAAGAGCGGGCGTTCCCCAACCCCTTCCCGGACTACGAGGCCGCCGCCGCTGTGCCGGCCGAGGAGCCGCCACGTGCTCGCCCCCAGCTCACTCCCGACGAGCTCGGCCTCCCCTTCCACAGCGATGGGAAGGTGAGTCGGCGACCGGCGGCCGGACTCGGGCCGAGCCAGGCGTTGGGGGAGGGGGAGCGCCGGCGGTGGTAGCGTCCGCCCGCCGCCCCGTCGCCGCGCGGACGTCACCCACCCGCGCCGCGCGCTGCTCCTGGGTTGAGGCCCTGGGTTCCGCCGCTGGGCGGTCCGGGGCCGGTGAGCTCCCAGCGCGCGGGCGCCGAGCTGCGGTCCTTCCCGGGCGATGTGGCCCTGGAAGGCTGTGGAGCTCTGCGTTGTTAGCCGCTTTCCTCCTGGTAGGCGCCTCCTGGCCCCTCGTGCCTTTGAAATACGCTCTTTCGCGGCTCTCGGAAGTGCGGGCCAGGACTCCGGGGTCTGTTGAGGTGCAGATTTGTTTACCATCGAGGGCCCACCCCAGAGCTGCAAAGCGTACCCGCTGACCGCCCGTTGGCACTTTCCCTGGGGCCGAGGTTGTCGTCAGCCCTGGCCTCCGGTTCCCTGCCCTTGGAGTGTAGGGCTTGGGAACAGCAACCAAAAGACCTTGTTTCTACACAGTAGTGTCACTGTGATGGGTCTGGTGTGTGCGCCCAGGAGTCGGAAGTGGGATACGTTGTGAACGAGCTAACTCGGTGGGGGGAAGGGGGACATATCGGCACAGCTGTTCTCATTTTGGTAAAACCGCGCGTTCACAGGTTAGATTTCTGTGTTTCCACTGATCTCTGTTCCGACTGCCACTTTACCTCCCCGGCTCCCCATGTATTTTGTGTTTGAAAAGGTATGAGTTCGCCCCAATGAAGGCAATTTTGAAAGAGCTATTATTGGTCTGAACATGGAATCTTAGGCAAGTGTCTTCTCTGAACTCGCTCTTCTTGTATGTAATTCAAGCCTGGAGAACAATTCCTAACTCACAGGGATGTTAGTGATTGAATTGAAGTATATAAAATGGTCTGTCAAACTGCCTTACGTGGTACCTGGTAAGCCCCCCAATAAATGCATCCTCTTTCTTCCCCTGGAATAGTCAGTGCTCGTGGTTTAGAATTCATATGTCAGCACTGATTTTTCTCTGGATTTCTTTTGTTTTCACATACATTTCTGTTTTGTTTGTGACTTGGTGTTTAAATTCTTTGTAGTAAAAATAAGTCTGTGGCAAACATTTGAAAATTTTGTCATACATATTATCAGTTGCTGTCTCAATATTATCCTTAGAGTAAGGAGGCTACTGCAGTTTAAAGATAAGTGAAAGGAACCACTATTTGAGTCTCCCTGAGAACAGTAAAGAGGTGAGAACAGTTGAGTTTCATTTTCTATGAAAAGGAGATAAACACTGGTTCTGAAATAACATGTTTTTCTTTTTAACCTTTTATATCCAGTAAACATAATGTTGACGTCAACTACATACCAAACAGGCTTATGTAAAAGAAAATTAAACCACAAATAACTAACGGGGCTTGTGACATCTCCATGCAATTAAACAAAATAAGTCAGGGTGGGGGACCCATGCCAGTGGTCGTTGTTATATGCTAAAGGAAAGGGGAAGAGTTTTTTCATGTTCTTGAACATGAAAATGAGAGCACATTAAAGGGAGAGAGAGATTTCTGATTTTGAAAGGTGGACATGAAATGGAGCAGGACCCTGTGGTCCGCACCGCCGCCCCCCCCCCCCCGCCCATGTCCTCAGCCCACCTTTCGTCTGTAGAAAAACGGCAGCCAAAGAATAAGTTGAATTAGAGAAGTGAGAAAATGTAGAAGCAAAGGAAAGCAATCAAACAGGACAAAATAATAATAGTTTAGTCATGAAGCAAAGTGAAGGACCTTTAGTTCCTCCTCAAGGGCTGTAGATAGTATTCTGGACCATGTCCTTTGAGCTGTTTTGTAGAGACTGAAAGCCCCACCAGGTGGAAGACGTGAACTACATGATGACCAGAGTGTAGCCATGACATCAGCTGCCACAGTTCTGAGAACTGGTCTCAAAGAAATGGGAGCAAACCGACCCTGGAACTGAAAACTAAGTGTACTTAAAACAAGATGATGTTGATCAGACCACCACATGACCAATTTCAAGATGCCTGTCAGAGCTGACTGTGCTGTTTCTACACGTAGCCCCCTGCTTCCACTTACATACCCCAGAAACTCGCCTTTAAAAGCTCTTACCCACTGGTCATCCTTGGGGGTGGGGGGTGTCAGCCTTTGGACACAAGTACCCCCCCCTTGGTTTGCCAGCCTCTAAAATAAAGCAAACTTTCATTTCCACCAGTCTTGCCTCTCGAGTATTGGTTTTAGAGCCGCAAGCAGCCAGACCCCACTTAAGGTAAGAGAAAGAATGCTTAGATTTAGGGAAGTCGTAAAATAAAATGAACATGAATTAAGTTCCCCTGTCTTCTGTATTGATAGATTGTGATTAACAGATTATTACATCTTTAATTCTTAGAATATTAAGAATGTAATTAAAATAGAAGTTGTCAAACTATGCATTTGTTTTCATAGACATAAAGTTTCATGAAAATGAGGGTGTTATGCATTGAATTGTGTCTCCCCAAAAGATGAAGTCCTAACGTCTGGAATGTCAGAATGTAACATTTGGGAATAAGGTTGTGTTAGATGTAATTAGTTAAAGTAAGGTCATGCTGGAGTAAGGTAGGCTCTTAATCCAATATAAACTAGTGTCCTTAGAAGAGAGACAGAGACACACAGGGAGGGAGAAAATGGCCCTAGAATGATGGAGGCAGAGATTAGAGTGATGCATTTGTAAGCCAAGGAATGTCAGAGATTGCTAGCGAACACCAGAAACTAGAAGAGGCAAGGAAGGATTCTGCCCAGAGTCTCAGAGGGAACATGGCCCTGCCAACCCTTGATTTTGGACTTACGGCCTCGAGAACTGTGAGACTATAAACTTCTGTTGTTTTAAGCCACTCAGTTTGTTTTGGCACCCTAGGAAACTAATACGGAGTGTAATTTGTAAATTAGGCATTGAGGAATAATTTTATCATGATGGTGTGTGCTGTTAGTGAGAAAAGATTATGTAAAATCTACCAACACAGTAACTTTATTACTAAGTATTCTTTAAGTCACTTATTTGATCCCGTTTAGGTTAGCTGTGTATATGTTGTGGTGTAATCAGTCGGTAAAATTCACCTCAAATTCTAAAACCAGATCAAGTTGACTTCACTGAATTATGTTTCTGTAAGTAGGCTTTTGTAACATTTTGACAACATCGGTCCAGATATTATGAAAAGCAGTGAACCAGTGTAATAGCAGCTTTCTTTGTTTTTGTTTTTTAAATTATGGAAGGTATCTAAAGTCAACACTGTTGGCTACTTCTCTAATAGCCATTTCTTCCCTTCTTTTTGCTTGATTTCATCGTGGCCATGAACATCAGGAGCTGAATCATGGTTAATGGACACCAGTGTTTCTCAAAGAGTGCGTCTCTGATGAGCAGTGTCAGGTTTCTCCGCTGTATCATCAGGGATACACTCAGGAGACAGAAACCACACAGTGATTTGATAGGGAAAGTTCAATATAAAGAATTATTACTAACTATAAAGAGATTGGAGTAATGAGAGGTTGCCTCTTAAGAAGTAAAGAGAACTCTAAAGAATATAGGAATAGCTGATATGAGGAGCAGCCCCATTCCTAGGGCTAAGAGGGCACTCAAGGGAGAAGCCACTGTTATTATCCATCTATTGCTCTGTAATAAATGATCCCCAAACTTAATAATTTAATAAAAGTGTATTAGCTCACATAGTTTCCGAGGGTCAGGATTCCAGTTGCTATAGCTTAAAGCCCAGGTGGCTCTTTGTGATTGGTTGTCGTTAGGTTTTGATTTTGTAACCTTGAGGCATTTACAGGCTTAGGTTTTGGTTTGCTTACAGAGGCTGCCGAGGCAATAGAGCCACCTCAGCCTAATGGTCTCCTTGTTTAGTTAATCTAACAATACCCCTTTTGGTCACGCTCTCATACATGAGAGATTGATCTCAAATGGTGTATAAGCGCCACCCTCGGTCACCATCAGAGTTAAGTTGCTCTTGTGTCATTGTGAAACTCACAGGTTGTGGTGTCAGGTCCATGGAAGAATTGTTTTTGCTGTTCATCTCTTTGTTCACTTGTTTCTGTTTCTCCAAGAGCAGTGAGACCACCTGATGTACTGCTGATGGCTGTGAATACGCGTTTAAGATGGTTGAGAGGATATAGCCCACCAGGGAGACAGATGACGACTATGAGGAGGATAAGACAAAGAGACTGAAGACTAATCCTAAGCCAGGGCCCCCATGAACCAAACCAGTTGGTATCAAAGAAATCAAAGAATATACCTGAAGGGATATCAACCTGTTTTAGCCAAGTAGCTTATTTGCTAATTGCTTACATTTGCTAAAATATCAGAGGGGTTGATCCAGGTACAGCAGGAAGTATTTGCTTTGGTGCAGACTCCTTGTTTAGCCAGTGAGTGATCTAAGCAATTCTATTATCTAGAACCACCTTAGCAAGAAAGCCTAGTGACTTTTGTTTTGCAGCTATGGCCTTGGCAGTAGATTCGGTGATAGTTGCCAGAGCTAAGGAGCATTATCTTCTTGTGCATTAGCAGAGAGAAAAAGCAAGTAGTGAAGTGGCAAAAGGAATAAAGGTTTTTATATTGGAGATGAAGCTCGTGTTCCGGGATCTTGGGCGATGCCATCTGCTTCTGGGGAGGAACCTCCCTGGTCAGTTTCACTTTAGATCTCCAGCTGGTGTGCAGTTCCAAGAGTCTGGAGGAGCCCTTTTTAGTTGAGGGATGTGGATCTAAGGTTCAGGGTCCTGAAATTTGGCTTCCATCTGGGTTTGAGGAGGCGCTGGTATGGGCCCTTCAAGGAAGTTCAAGGGCAATCTTTGTTCTTAGTGATTCCAGATCAGAAAGGTGGGAGAAAACTGGAAACATTATTGATAGTTTGGAGAGTCATAGCCAGGTATTTGAAGAAGCTAGAAGAATTCAGGATCCAGTCCAGCTTACAGGTACATAGCAAACCTCAGAGACAACGGACAGGACTGAAATCTGATATGCACATGGTTTTGTTACAATTTTCTGCTGAAACATAATTTTTTTTCTCTACAATCACCCTCATTTCTATTAAAGATAATCAAAGTAAGGCTAATTTGTTTGCAAAATAAGTCGTCTCATTAAACTTGGCCTGTTTTAATGAGGGGACCTCCTGGGGGCTGTCAGGGGTCTCCTTCGATTTCCTCTTCTGACAGCGGAACTGTCAAAAGATAAACTGAGGCATATTACAGATGTTAAGAGTTTAGTGAGCACAAATGGATTTGAATCAGGCAGCGCCAAACTGGAAATGGTTAGGAGCATTTTTCCGACGAGCCAGGGGAACAGTGAGGGGGTTAGGGGCACTGACCCTCTGAACAGTCGAATGTCCCCATAACTTAATTCTGCATAGGTCGTTCCTCTGTACTGAGTTTCTTCCATGTCTGTGGTTCCTTATCTGTGGATTCAACCCACTAGGGATTGTGTGGTACTGTAGTATTCACTGTTGAAAAAAATCCCCGTGCGGGTGGACCCAAGCAGTTCAAACCTGTCTTCTTTAAGGGTCAGCTGTGTAGAAGAAGTGTGGAAGCAAAGCAAGGACATTCCTGATTGGCTATAGCTTAAAGCCTAGCTGTTTGTGGTTGGTTGTCCTTGGTGTTTTGATTTCATAACCTTGAGGCATCTACAGGCTCAGGTTTTGGTTTGCTTACTACACTGCCAGAGCTTTAGAGCCACCTCAGTCCAGTGGCTTCTGCTAATGAACCTAACAGTGGGGCTTTGCCAGGCTAAGGGGGAGCGCTGCGTGAAGGGAAAGGCAGGGAGTAGAATCTGACTGCGGAGGAGGGAGCGTGAAGAACGTTGGGTGGTAACGGGGCTGAAAAGGTAGATTGGAGCCAATTCTAAAGGACTTGATGGGTCCTAAGGATTTTAAAACTTTTTCCATACAAAAATGAAGATAAGAGAATTTTTACTTGGAATCTATAACTTGATATTATCTTGAGCTGTTGGAAATTCTTCATTTTATCCTTTTTCACTGAATTTTCTATATTTTTGCTTTTCACTTCAAAATTTGTTGAATGTCATAATATATCATGGAAGCATAAGGAAATAGCACTTTTCAGTTGCCCAGAAAATATATTGGGTCGGCCAAAAAGTTCGTTCGAGTTTTTCTGTAACATCTTACGGAAAAACCCAAACGAACTTTTTGGCCGACCCAATAATTTTTCTTTCATTCAGATGAGCTAAAATGGGGGTGAGAGAGGGAATATACTCTACAGCCTTTCTCCTCAAAGTGAGATTTGTGGACCCAAAACATCAGCCTTTCCTGAATGCTTGTTAGAAGATGTGGCTTCCACCCTACGCCTAAAGAACCAGAACCTGCATTTAACCAGATTCCCAGGCCAGACGGTCCATATGCCCGTTATATGGGAGCTCTACAGCTTGTTGAATTTTCTTTTAATTTTAACCTCCAGCCAGTTTTCAATTCCTGATATGGAAAGATATTGACATAAAAGGGTAAGGGGAAGATTATGTAGGGGAGACTACAAAAATATTGCAAATCAGCATTTCCCATCGGTTGGGAATAACATGTGGAGTGTAGAGCAGGTGAGAACTTGGATAGACCTGGGTTTGACTCCTACTTTTCTGCCACTTATTATAGCCTTTGGGCAATGATAGTACCTTCCTAATAGGTTATGACTATTTAATTAATGCATTTAAACACTTAGAACAATACCCATTAACATAGGATAATAGCGTTTATCTCATCAGCTTGTAGTAAAGGGTTAAGTTGAAAAGGTAATTGAAGTTCTTAATGTAATATATTGGTTGAAAGTTGATAATAATATAGCTGTAGAGTAACCCATTCCTCATTAGGTTGTTATGGTGTTTAAGTTAATACATTTAGAGCACTCAAAAGGGTGCCTAATACTGATAAAATTAGTACCTTGTTACACATAGTTACTAATATATAGGTACGTAGTTTAAGAGTTCAGTTAATGATAGCTATTAGCATTATTATGTATCCTATTTTTTGTCACTATAGCATACAATGTGATAATGAATAATTGCTTAAAAGTTTATATCTTTAGTGGAATATAAAAAAATATTGCATATCCTTTACTTTTTCCTTCTTAGAGAAATGCTTATTCTTGTGCCTTTTCCTTCTGAGGAAAATATAGGCAAACACGCAGTATTCATGTGGGTATGTTCTCAGATTTCTAAATTCCCTACCATACTTTTCTCACTCACATCTCTGCAGTGGGGACACTAACACGCCTGCTGATGGTGGGGTAGGTGAAAAAGGATTATTGGATGTTGGAAAGTCAGCTAAACTCTCTGCCCACAGTTCTGTCAACTCGTGCTCTTTTTATTGGGGCCTCAGCAAAATTGAAAATTGTTGTATGTCATGACATAGATCTTCAGATTCGCATGCTTATGCTTGAACCCCCAAACAGGAGCTATGAAGGTTTAATCCCTGGTTAGTGAGGGCTGACTGTGATTCATTTTTGTTTCTCTTCCCCACTTGACTCTACTCTTTAAGACAGGAATTTTTTCTTACCTGTGCTTGAATTATTATTATTATTTTAAAAAATATCTCCACACTTGATACTGAGCTAGGACAGAATAGATACTCAGTGAATGTTGAATGAATAAATGAACTGAAATAAAAAACTTTTTTTTATTAGAATCTTTTATATATTATTTTTTTAATTAATTAATTTATTTATTTTTGGCTGCGCTGGGTCCTCGTTTCTGCGCAAGGGCCTTCTCCAGTTGCGGCAAGCGGGGGCCACTCTTCTTCGCGGTGCGTGGGCCTCTCACTATCGTGGCCTCTCTTGTTGCGGAGCACAGGCTCCAGACGCGCAGGCTCAGTAGTTGTGGCTCACGGACCCAGCTGCTCTGCGGCATGTGGGATCCTCCCAGACCAGGGCTCGAACCCGTGTCCCCTGCATTGGCAGGCAGATTCTCAACCACTGCGCCACCAGGAAAGCCCAATATATTATTTTAATAGCATCATTTTATCTTTAAAATCTCTTCTGTATCTAGAATGTTATATGAGTCATGACCTAGGTCCTCTAGACAATCTTCTAACCTAACAT
This sequence comes from Balaenoptera musculus, assembly GCF_009873245.2. Taxonomy (NCBI): domain Eukaryota; kingdom Metazoa; phylum Chordata; class Mammalia; order Artiodactyla; family Balaenopteridae; genus Balaenoptera; species Balaenoptera musculus. Next base: position 101,062,950 of record NC_045793.1, on the reverse strand, counting down.
AAGACTGTAATATACTTCATGGGTGTCCCAGGTGAGGCCTATATTCTGTAGGGCGGCCACCTAGGAGTCTGCTAGGGCCAGAATAGGTTTGAGCCAATTTTACTTGAATAGAATTGAATATAACAAACTGAGTTTCCTTTTCAGAAAATGTTTCTCTTCCCTAGATTTTAGCTAATACCGTGCAACAATTGTTTAATCAAAAATGAAGCCTAGTGTTTCACCGAGAGCTTTCCAAAAATAAATATAATTTGACCACAAAGTCCTGTTAACCTTATGTTAACTATAATCGTGTATGCTTTGAGCCCTTATAATCAGTTTATTAATATACCATTACTAAGCAGTTGTCCTTGGTTCTTTATGGGCATTATAAACTTCTTTTGTGGTTATGATATATATATATATATATATATATATATATATATATATATCTCCTAGAGAGTATACACAGCAGATTATCAATTAACTTTTATGACACAAAATAAGTACATCAGAATTGGACAGATGTGTGTGTTTAGGATATGTAGTCTAGAATATTTTCTATTAATAATGTTACTGAGTTTGGAACAAGAAAAACAGAAACAGACCTGATTATGTAAATATATACCTATTTTTAAAAGAATGAACTATTTTCAAACATCTAAGCAAACAGCATTTCCTTATCACACATTCAGTATAGGTAATGATCCTTCTTCTGTTTATTGAAAATACTGCTAGTGAGGGTAGATGTTCCCCCACCATCTAATTCTTTACTGTCAAAACATACAACTTTTTTCCCCTTTTCTCCTTTAGTAATTCACTTTGAGGTAATGATTGGGGTACTTTTGCTTATTCATTTTTGTTTGAAAATAAAGTGTTAGAAAACCAAGCCCACCTACTTCATGTGTGTAACTGTCACAGAGCATCTTCCCCTGGGAGATCTGAGATTACAAAATATACTTTCCTCAGCCTGTGCCCTGGGTTAAAAAGATTTGTTAAAACCTTTCCTATGAAAGAATTACTTGCTGATGTATATATATGCCTGTGTATACATATACTTGTAATTACTGGTGTCTATATATTTGCACATATTCTGGAGTGTATAATCTGTGTATACACACACATACACAAAATGTGGGTTTTAACGCACATACACAAAATGTGGGTTAAAAAGCAATTTTTATTATCTTTAAAAATGTAGACAAGTCATTGTTAGCTTTAGTTTCTTTGTCTATAACACGGGGATGATAATGTTCTTATAGGGTTATCAGGATTGAATTAGATGGAGTGTCACAAGTGCCCACCTATGTGAGGAGTATAAGAAATGATTTTATTCATAAGCTATCCTGATGCATTATTCAAACTCAGAAGTTTGGTTCACAAATACCTATTCCAAACATTACCTTTTGCTTTAGGAGTTATTTATTTGTGCATGTTAAACACCTATTTTGAGAGTTTCCACTCTCCTCTATTTGAAGTTAAGATCATGAATTTTAAAGTTAATGATCAATCTTTTTTAAGATTTCTGTGTTTTTGTATTTTAGGGTTGTATTTCCTCAAACAGCTTTCATTAAAAAAATACAGAAAAACATATAAGTATTAGAAATACCAACATCGTTTTGTTTTATAGCACTTTGGGGCATCCTTGTTTGGGAAAATTGCCTAGTACGTAGGAAAATAATATTTTCTTTCTAATTGCAGTGCAATTACTAAAAATTAATCTTTGAGTCAGAGAAAAACCTCCCAAATTCTTTAGCTACTCTTTCTGTTTCTGTGCTTTGTGGAAGATGTGTATTGTATTCATATGGTGTGATTGAGTGAAAGCTGTAGTAAGCCTTTCAAAAATCTAAAGGTAAACTGTAGATAGAGAATCAAGCAAAGATTTTCACAACAAGGGCTCAGCATAGGGAGGCCCAGGAACTTTCGAATTAGACAGTCTAGCTACAGCTCCAAGAGCTCGGTCTCTTGTTGTCTCATGTGACCTTGGGCTAGCCTCAGGTTTCTCACCTAAAAAACAGAATCATTCAGTAATGTGAAGATTAATTGAAATGTCACATAGAGCACTTAGTGCTAGACATATGGTAAAGTGCTCAATAATTATTAATTATCTTTATAATAATACCATTATTAAATGAGAGGAACCAGTTAAAATTTCTCCAAATAGAATTACAGCATAATAAATTTTTTTCTTTGTTCTTGAGACTTTGGTTCCAACATCAACAAATTAGAAATCTCTTTGATGACAGAGAGTTAGAAAATTAGGAACTAGAGAAGATACCTTAAAGCAAAGGCAGAGAAATTATTTTCACAATGGAATTTTGGCAAGTATTAAAAGGAATTAGAGTGAGTAATCATAAGCCTTAGAACTATACTCCAGTATCATTTATGAGGAATAAAGCATATGCTTTGGAATAAAGTTATCATGCCAGAGCTAAAACCGTACATAAACGTTGTTAGGCCTGCATTCAGCTACAATAAACAGAAGACTCACCTTGGAAGTACCTTAATTAGATTATTTTTCCTGTATTACAGGAAGTCTAGAAGTAGGCAACTCTTGGTGTTGATTCATTTCAGGATTTGTGCAGTTATGTTGGCCTTTCTCTCATATTTTTTGTGTTCTAGTATAAGATGGCTGCTCTAGTCCCAGATTTCTTGTCCAATTTTACAGTAGGAGGAAGGGAGAAAAAAGAAGGGAGTACCAGCTGTATCTTTCTCTTTTATCAAGAAAAATGAGAACCTTCCAAGAGCCCTTAGAAGACTTGCCCTTGTATCTCACCGGTTAGAACTGTGTCATGTGGCTGCCCCTGGTCTGGTCATAAGGCAGTCTGGGAAAGCAAGTAGCTCTTCTGGGGTTGGATGCATTGCGGCTGTGAATCTAATCAGGATTCTGACAATAAGGAAGAAGGGTGTCTGCAATAAGTGTGGGCTGAGTACTACCTTACGGGTTATGCCACACCAGGTAATGAAGTGGTAGTACTCTAGTTTTTTTTTCTTCTCATGAAAATTATTCTGCATCTCTTTGATTAATGGTGGAAACCAAAGGTCAAGACACAGGAGGCTTAAATTACTAACTTGGAGTCAAAAAGTTATTAAACAGTTGGATGGAGAATCAGACAACTCTCCTCTTTGACACGTGTACATGTGAATTCTTCTGATCCACGAAAACAGGATATCTTTCCATTTGTTCATCTCTTCACTTTCTTTCATCGGAGTCTTGCAGTTTTCAGAGTACAGCTCTTTCACCTCTTTGGTAAAATGTATTCCTAAGCATTTTGTTGTTTTTGATGCTATTGTGATGAGACTGTTCTATTTCTTTCTCCTGATAGTTTGTTGTTAGTGTGTAGAAACAACTGATTTCTATATATTGATTTTATATCCTGCAACTTTACTGAATTTATTGGTTAGTTCTATCAGTTTTTTGGTTGAGTCTTTAGGGTTTTCTGTATATAAGATCATATCGGTAAATACAAACAGTTTTACTTTTTCCTTTCCGATTTGGATGCCTTTTATTTCTTTATCTTGCCTGATTGCTGTAGCCAGGATTTCCAGTACTGTGTTGAACAAGAGTGCTTAGAGTGGCACCCTTGTCTTGGTCCTGATCGTAGCGGAAAAGCTTTCAACCTTTCACCATTGAGTATGAAGTTAGCTATAACCATATAGTAAGTATGTGGCCTTTATTATGTTAAGGTGTTCTCCTTCTATTCCCAATTTGCTGAGAGTTTTATCGTGAAAGGATGTTGTATTTTGTCAAATGCTTTTTCGGCATCTATTGAAGGGATCATGTGATTTTTATCTCTTGTTCTATTAATGTGATGTGTCACGTTTATTGATTTGCATATATTGAACCATCTTTGTATCCCAGGGAAAAATCCCACTTGATCATGGTGTAAGATCCTTTTAGTGTATTTTTGAATTCATTTTGCTAATATGAATTATTAGCAAAAATTATTATCTTGTTGAGAATTTTTGCATCCGTGTTCATCAGGGATATTGGTGTGTAGTTTTTGTTTCACATAGTGTCCTTATCTGGCTTTGGTATCAGGGTAATGCTGGTCTTGTATTTGGGAGTGTTCGCTCTTCAATTTTTTGAAAAAGTTTGAAAAAGGTTGGTGCTAATTATTCTTTAAATGTTTCATAGAATTCACCAGTGAAACCATCTTGTCTGGGGTTTTCTTTTTTGGGAGGTTTTGTATTATTGATTCAATGTCCTTATACATTATTGGTTTACTCATACTTCCTACTTATTCCTTTTTAAAGATATTTATTTATGTATTTGGCTGAGCTGGGTCTTAGTTGTGGCACATGGGATGTTTAGTTGCAGCATGCGAACTCTTAGTTGCGGCATGAATGTGGGATCTAGTTCCTCGACCAGGGATCAAACCTGGGCCCCCTGCATTGGGAGCACAGACTCTTAGCCACTGGACCACCAGGGACCACCACTGGACCACTGTTTCTGATTTGGCCTTGGTTAGTTGTATGTTTCTAGGAATTTATCCATGTTTTCTAGGTTATCCGTTTTGTTGGCATATGGGTTAATCTGCATATAACTTACAGTCAGCCCTTCATATTCTCGAGTCTTCCACATCCCTGAATTCAACCAACCATGGACCATGTAGCACTGTAGTATTTACTACTGAAAAGTATCTGCATATAAGTGGACCCGTGCATTTCAGATCTGTGCTCTTCAAGGGTCAACTGTATTTCTGTGGTTATCACTTGTAATATCTCTTTTTTAGTTTCTGTTTTTATTTATTGAGTCTTCTCTTTTTCTTAGTTTAGCTAAAGGGTTTGTCAATTTTTTAAAAAAATCTTTTTAAAAAACAGCTCTTAGGGACTTCCCTGGTGGTCCAGTGGTTAAGACTCCATGCTCCCAATGCAGGGGCCCAGGTTCAATTCCTGGTCTGGGAACTAGATCCTGCATGCCGCAACTAAAAGAGCCTGCATGCCGCAACTAAAGATCCCGCATGCTGCAATGAAGATCCTGCATGCCGCAATTAAGACCTGGTGCAGCCAAATAAATAAATGAATATTAAAAATAAATTAACTAATTAAAAACAGCTCTTAGTTTTGTTAATCTTTTCTATTATTTCTCTAGTTTCTATTTCATGTATTTTTGCTGTGATCTTTGTTATTTCCTTTTTTCTGCTAACTTTGAGCTTGGTTTATTCTTTTCCTAGTTCCTTGAGGTATAAAGCTAGGTTATTTATTTAAGATCTTTCTTTTTCCTTACTGTACGTATTTATCACTATAAACTTCCCTCTTAGAACTGCTTTTGCAGCATCCTATAGTTTTGGTAATGTTGTGTTTCTGTTTTCATTTGTTTCAAGATATCGTTTGATTTCCCTTTTGATTTCTTTGACTCATTGGTTGTCCGGGAGTATGTTGTTCAATTTCCTCATATATGTGGATTTTCCAGTTTCCTCTTGTTGATTTCCATTTTTATACCAGTGTCAGTAAAGATACTTGGTATGATTTCAGTCTTCTAAATTTGGTTAAGACCTGTTCTGTGCCCTGTCATATGATCTATCCTTAAGAATATTCTGTGTGTACTTGAGAAGAATGTATATTCTGTTGTTGGATTGAACGTCTTATATATGTCTATTGGGTTCATTTGGTCTAACGTGTGGTTCAAGTCCAGTGTTTCCTTAGTGATTTTCTGACTGGATGCCCTACCCATTGCTGACAGTGTGGTATCGAAGTCCTCTATTATTGTTGTATTGTTGTCTGTTTCTCCCTTTAGCTCTGGTATTATTTGTTTAATATATTTAGTTGCTCTGGTGTTGAGTGCATATGTATTTCCGATTGTTAATGTCTTCTTCAGAGGAGTTGACCCCTTTATCTTTATATAATGACCTTTGTTTCATGTGACTGTTTTTTACTTAAGGTCATTTTGTCTGATATAAATACAGCTACCCCTGCTTTCTTTTGGTTTCCACTTTGTGGAATGTCTTTTTCCATCCTTTCACTTTGAGCTATGTGTGTTCTTAAAGCTGAAGTGAGTCTTTTGTAGGCAGCTTATAGTTGGGTCTTGTTTTTTATTCATCCAGCCATTCTTTGCCTTTTATTAGAAGTTCAATCTACTTATATTTAGAGTGATTATGGATATGTAAGGACTTACTAGTGCCATCTTTTTAATTGCTTTCTGGCTGTTTTGTAGTTTTCTTGTTCCTTTTTGACTCTTGCTGGATTCCTTTGTGAATTGGTGATTTCCCACCGTTGTATGCTTCTGATTCCCTCGTCTTTATCTTTTGGGAGTCTACTCAAATTTTTTGCTTTGTGATTTTCATGAGATACATAAAACATCTTATAGCTATAACAGTCTATTTTACTCTGATAACAGCTTAATTTTAATCTCATACGAAACATCTACCCTTTTACTCTTCCACCTTTTTTGTTTTTTTTATGTCACAGTTTGCCTCTTTCCATATTGTATGTTCATCCGCAAATTATAGTAGCTATAGTTACTTTTGATACTCTAGTTCTAATCTTTATACTAGTGTTAAGTGTTAACACACCATCATATTGCAGTGTTCTGAATTTGATTTTATATTTATCTTGATCAGTGTATTTTTTATGTTTCACGTTACTAGTTAGCCTCCTCTCATTTCAGCTTGAAGAACTTCCTTCAGCATTCCTTGTTAGACAGATGGAGTGATGATGAATTACCTCAGCCTTTGTCTGGGGAAGTCTTTATTTCTCCTTCATTCCGGAAGGATAACTTTGCCACAGGGAGTTTTTTGTTTTTGTTTCTGTTTTTTTTTAAATTTTTGGCCATGCTGCACGGCATGCAGGATCTTAGTTCCGCGATCAAGGATCGAACCTGTGCCCTCTGTAGTGGAAGCGCAGAGTCTTAACCACTGGACCGCCAGGAAAGTCCCCACATGGAGTCCCCAAATGGAGTATTTTTTATTTTTTAATTTTTTCTTTCATCACTTTGAGTATATCATCCCACTCTCTCCTGGCTTGTAAGATTTCTGCTGAGAAATTCACTGATGTCCCATTGGAGGTTCCTTTGTAGGTTACAGTCTTCTTTTTCTCTTGCTTTCTTTAGGTTTCTCTTTTTGTGTTTGATTTTTGATAGGTTTATTACAATGTGTCTTGGAGAAGGACATTTTGGGTTGAAGTAATGGGGTAATCTGTTCATTAGCTTCATGAACTTGATGTCCAAATCTCTTCCCAGGTTTGGAAAGTTCCCAGCCATTATTTATTTAAATAAGTTTTCTGCCCCCTTTCTCCCTCACTTTTCCTTCTGAAACTCTAATGATTTGGCTGTTGGTTTTTTGAGGATGTCTCATAGATCATGTAGGCTTTCTTCACTCTTTTTTATTCTTTTTTCTTTTTACTCTTCAGACTGGGTTCTTTCAAAGTTCCTATCTATATTGTTGATTCTGTCTTCTATATGATCTGCCTGCTTTTGATGCTCTCTATTGCATTTTTCATTTCATTCATTAAATTCTTAAGCTCCAGAATTTCTATTTGTTTCTTTTTTCAATGATTTCTATTTCTTTGTTAAATTTCTCACTTTCGTCACATACTGTTTTTTTAAATTTCATTAAATTGTCTTTCTGTGTTTTATAGCTCATTGAGTTTCCTTAAAACAGCTATTTTGAATTCTTTATTGTGTAAATATTAGATTTTTATGTCTTTACGTTTGGTCACTGGAAGATTATTGTGACCTTTTGGTGATGTCATGTCTTCTTGATTTTTCATGTTCCTGGTAGAGTCCAAAATGGACCAGCAGGAACTACATTCCTTTAATGCCCTGGAAATCTTATATGCTGCTCTCTGACTTGCTCCCTCTCCCCAGGCCTGGACTCCCTCTGTAATGCTCTGGATGCATTATGAGAAAGGAGAGAAATACGTCTCTTCAGCAGAGTCCTGCACAGATTTAGAAACCGGGCAGTCACTCAGTGGCTCTCCCTTTCCCCAGCAGGAGAAATCACGGGCCATCTATTTAGCCATATGCTGTACCTGAACATTAGGTGATGCCGGCAGAGACAAGCTGTTCCTCTAACCCACTTGAGTGGATCCAAACTCCTTTTTTTCTTTTTCCTCCAATGGAGTGTTGGTACTTCTTCTCTGGAAATCTGGAGTACCACAAAGGCTATCTCATCCGAAGGTGACTGCCTAAGTCACTGTTCTGCCTGCACTCCCAGACTGTAGCTGAGGGGCTGGAACCGATTCAGTCTCCTGTAGGTTTCACAGCTGGTACTGAAGTCTCTCTGCTTATTACCTAGTTCTCTAGTGGGCTAGATTTGCCGTGGGTCCCTTGGTGTATGGTGCTGCATTCCACAACTCACACTAAGGCACTTCCGTTGGTGGATGGATGCCTAATTTTTGTTGTTAAAGGGGAAAACAAAAACAAGGGATGTGTTGTACTGCCATGATGTTGATATTACCCTGGTTTAGGTTTTCAATATTTATACTTATTAATTTTTTCCTGAATGTACACAAGAGGTTTCTGGATCAGAGATTTCTTACTTACTAGACAGAAAATAACCAGTGAGTGGTTCCCTGAGTCTCACGTCTTACCTCTTTGGCAGTGAAAGCCAGGTCAAATGTCCTACATACACAAAGTCTGTACTGTAGGCAAAGACTGAAGAAAAATAAGGTTTCTGTGCTTTTTATAAAAGGGAAGGAGACAACTGTCTCTCCTTCCCTTTCTGAGAGAGTTTCATTGGAAATATCAGTCTTTGGAATATAAATAAATCTCTCTGTGAAAAGACAGGCCCATTTGTCTTCAGTTCTATGACTGGGAAGGGTCTCCCTGCTCTAGCTTCTCATCCCCTTTGAAATGTAGACACATCCCTCTGGGGCGGGGCTTTTACAATGTATACGATTGTAACTTAATTCCTAAGGTTGTTTTTAGTCCATAATCCCAAATTTCAGTAAAATTTGGCCTGAAAACCCTAACTGTCCGGTAACATGAAAACATTTTCCCTGTAGTCCCGCAGAGGGATGTTTCTTTATGATAAAATCTGTCAGGAAGGTCTAGCATTCCTAGATTTGTCTATGCCAAATAACAGAACTACAAGTACACTAAAGGGAAAAAAAGCAGAATTAAAGGGAGAAACAGACAATTTCACAGTCACAACTGGAGATTTTAATACACCTCAGCAATTGATGTAACAACTGGAGTCTTCAAAAATCATCAGAGGCAGAAAAATCTGGACAACACTGTCAACTACATGTTTAAGAATACTGATAAATTTCCCTTGAGAAAGATCACCAGCAGTGAATAAGAATACCTGTTATCTTAGCTCCTGGCAGCCTTGGGGGTTAACATTTTTAAATTTTTTTATTATTTGTTAATCTGATAGGCAAACCACATAGTATTTGTATTTACTTGCATTTCATTAATTACTAAGTGATTGAACATTTTTGCATATGCCTGTCATTTGATTTTTTTTCTTTTTATAAGGTACATTGATAATTTTAAGTGTATTTCTATATTGTTATATAGTCTTTTTATTTATAATATTTTATATTGCACATATTTCCCCTTGTCATTGACTTTTAAACCATCTCATGTTTTTTAACTTAAGGAAGTTAAAATGTTTGTGTAGTCAAGTACATCTCTTTCCTCTTTTTTTGTTTTTTAGTTTTTTCCTTTGATTTCTGCAACTTATTTTTTGTGATTCTACAATTAGGGCATTCTGATTCTCCTTATGACCTAGAGTCTGTATAGGGCATTCTAATTCTCCTTATGACTTAGAGTCCATATAGGGCATTCTCTCATTTTAAAACTTACCTTATAAAACCAAGGTAGACTCCCTCCAACCAATGAAACATTGAAATGGGCCAGGTAATATAATTTCTGTCTGTTTGTTTTTACAACTTAGACTGTTAGTTACTACAACATTGTCCTATTCTTGTGCAATTTAATTTTATGTTTTCTTTTGGTTCTCAGATTATTAATAATTTCACAAGGCGGATCCAGACCAAAATTAAAGATCTTCTACAGCAAATGGAAGAAGGGCTGAAGACAGCGGATCCACATGATTGCTCTGCTTATACTGGTTGGACAGGTAAGACTATGGATATAAGTAATTGGTATGTTTTATTTTTGGATTATGATATGTAAGCCTTGGATCTGAATTCTTTTTCTTTTAAAAGTCAAAGGTTTATACCTTTTAAAAGAAGTCTTGAGCTATCTTCATTGATGAGATGCTTTGTAATTTTATTTCTAAAGAAATTCTTTCTGCCTGAAGTTTGAATGGCATATGAGTTTGTATGTCATATTTTTGTAACATTAACTATCTGACCTAATATATGGCTGTTTTTGAAAATGTGTTAAGATCAGCTTTTTTGTTTGCTTTTGGGCCTTTGATCTTTGCGACAAGATGTATTTGTGTGATTTCTCTGGCCCGATACGTATGAACGATTTAACCTACTTTTTGTACTCATTTACATCATTTGTACACATAAAGATTTTGATTTTGATTCTAATAATAATAATTAAACAAGCAACCAGTAACACATTTCACATCAAAAAACTTAATTTCAAAATTAATTTGCCTTAACTAATCTTTACATTCTTTTTATTATTTTATCATGTAGCCATAATATTGTCATAGCTATTTAGGGAATATAAAAGAAATGAGACAGACCTTGTTCTGAGGGATTAGACTGCAGTATGAGCATTGCTATTGACAATTCACATATAAATTTATAGCCTTTTCTTGCTAAGTTTTTATAGTTTAATCAGTGAACAGTATGGACACAAGTGTACGTGTTGGAATCACCAGGAGCTGGCACTTGTTTTTGCAGTGCACGCCCAAACTTGATGGCCCTGATCTTTTTTATTATTTGTGTTTATATTTGTACTCATTTATGCAATGCTTTATTTATTATTTGCCTGTTATCAATACAATATTACATAGTAACACTAGAATTGAATTTTTCAAACTTTTATACCCAGACAGACATGGAGCTAGTTCTCTTACAGAGCCAAAGAAACTTATCCTAAATGTAATTTTTTAAAAATATTTATTTATTTATTTATTTGGCTGGGTTGGGTCTTAGTTGCAGCACGCGGGATCTTTGTTGCAGCATGTGGGATCTTTAGTTGCAGCATGCGAACTCTTAGTTATGGCATATGGGATCTAGTTCCCTGACCAGGGGTCGAACCCGGACCCCCTGCATTGGGAGCGCAGAGTCTTAGCCACCTGACCACCAGGGAAGTCCCCTAAATGTAAAAGTAAATAGTGTTGGCTAACTTGAAGTAAAATACAGAGAATAAGTTTATCTTGAAAGGAAAAATAACAGTTATTAGTAGCACAGTTTTCCCCCTATAAAGTCTTTTACTTAAAGCATTTCTTCTTGTTGAAAAGGGGTTTTAACTCCATGATTGTTAGGTCCCAAATTGGCTATGCATCAGAATTATCCAGAGAGCTTTATAATAAAGACTATCAGCCTTCACCTCAGGACAGTTAAATCAGGAACTCTAGGGGGAGGATTCTAAGAATCACTATTTCTTTAAAAACCCCAGTTGTTGTCATTTTTTGGAATCACTGAGAGAGCCATCATGGAAGTATTTGGTTTGAATGATTTCAAATAATATTTAGGGCTTTGGGGTTCATGTAGCAGTATGGAGTCCACTTAGACCCATACCTCCCTGTCTTTTCTCCTAAAACTGTGTAAGAAGAACTGTATAAAACTGTATAAGAAGAATAAATGAAGCACCCAAAATTTATCCCTTTAGCAAAATGTGAGATAGAGAATATACACAAATAATAAGGGGTGAAAAACAAATAGCATCCAGAATGACTATGGAAAGTCACAGTGGCAGAGCCGGTGAAGAAAGACAAAGGATCCAGAGGTGGCAAAATCTGTCCCACCATTCCCCACTTTGCCAATTAACGAGTAATTATTCCCGGAAGGAGTGAGACACACCCTTTTCCTCCAATGGAGTGTTGGTACCATTTGTTGAAATGACCTTTTGTTCAACAAAAGGGGGATCTTTTGAGGGTGTATCTGAGTGCAAAGTGGGCAAGTAATGCTGGACAAAGCAGAGAAGAAAGGTATGTAGGGTATACAGGGAACAGGTTTTATTTTAGACTTTCTAAAAAAGCACTGTTCTGAAAAAGAGGGGATTAACTTATGAAGCAGAAGCTGCATTCCTGGTGGCACTGGCTAATGGTGTAGGTAAGGAGAGAAACAGCAATGATAGGGGCCCTCCTCAAACAAGAAAGAATATGAGACTCAAAGGGAAATCTGGCTACCAAAAGTCATCATTTATTAACTAAACTGTTCATCACTTACTAAGAAGAGGATGCCTTTCAGATTACAACTACCCTAACCATTTTCCTCTTCCTGTTAATAGTTGATCCAGAAAAATCCATCTGTTTTGAATTTAAGAAAAAAAATCAACAATTATTTACATAATGTTAGGAAAAAGAAAAAAGAAAATCAGATTTTGTCAGCAGAAGAAAACACACCAGGAAAATTCTACTACAAGATGGAGAAAAAGGGCAGCACTTTCAACATTAATTTTGTAAGTTAATTATGCAGTATAGTCACAGTGCAGAAATAAAGTAACTCAGAGAAGAGATGGCAAGACAGAAAGGTGATGTGAAATAAGAATTGACAGAACTAAGAAGAGAAATTAAAGGAAAAGGCAAAATCACTTCAGAAATGAGGACCAAATTGCAAGGAGTTGAAGAAAGAACTGGCACCACAGAAGACACAGCAATACCATAAAAGGAAGAAAATCAAACTGGAGAAAAACTTCCAGTTTCTGGTCTGATGTGTAAGGAGTTTAGAAGTCACCACTTTGTCCTAACAAGTTAAAAGCTGAACTAACTGAAAAATCAATAAAGTTTCTAAGATCCATCAGAGAAGTGGGGTTACATGACAAACGGCTACACCAAAAATAGCAATAGACAGGGAGATTCAGAAAATCAGAATTTACTGGAGCAGAGACCTACAAGGAGAAACCTCCACAGGAGCCTAAACTGTAATTGATTAATTGCTAGAAGCTCAGTGTGGGCAAATATGAGAGTTAAAAAAACTCTAGGAGGACCCAGTCATAGGGAGGCATCCACACTTTTGTGAGGTTAACTTCGGAGTTATCCCAGGTCCTTGCTGTGAATATTGGAGAAAAATCCCCTCATGCCTCTGGTTGCGGGAGGGGAAAAGGAACCATTTTGAAATATGCTAGAGCATTCTGTTCTTAACAAGGCCAGCCTTCAGGAGAAACTATTTTACCAGAGCCTCGCCTACTGGAGTTTCATCAGAAACTGCCCTACCTGGAGGAAGGGTGTAGCCAACTCCAGCTCCCTCTAGCCATTGTGTCCAACCTGAGGGGAGGAAGACACTGAGAAGCACTGGTGGAGTTCACGGTCCAGGGGCACGTGCTCATCAAAACACTGAGACCTGGCCATAGGGCCGTAGAACGCTTCCACTCCCCCACTCCTTACCACTCCATTACTAGAGGACTATTTGTGCAGTTTCTTTTACCCAGTACATTATGTCCACCTTTCAATAAAAAAATTACAAGACATACTGAAAGGCAAAAACAAACCAGTTTGAGGAGACTAAACAAACATCAGAACCAGAATGAGATATGGCAGGAATGTTGGAATTATCAAACCAGGAATTTTTAAATACTATGATGATATGCTAAGGATTTAATGAAAAAAGTAGACAACCTGCAAGAACCCATGGATAATGTAAGCAGAGAGATGTAAATCCTAAGAAGGAATTGAACATAAATGCTAGAAATCAAATACACTATAACAAATGAAGAATTCCTTTGATGGGCTCATTTAGTAGACTAGACACAGCTAGGGCAAGAATCACTGAGCTTGAGGATATGGCAGTAGAAACTTCTAAAACTGAAAAAAAGCTGAAAAAAACCCCCAAAAAACCAATATCCAAGAACTAGGGAACAATGACAGAAGGTTTAACACTTGTGAAATGGTAATACCAGAAGGAAAAGAAACAGAATCAGAAACAATATTTGAAACAATAATGACCAGGAATTTTTCCAAATTAATATACACTAAACCACAGGTCCAGGAAGCTCAGAGAATACCAAAGAGGATAAATGCCAAAAACAAAGAACAAAGAAACAAAAAACCTGCATCTAGGCATGTAATATCCAAACTTCATAAAACCAAAGATAAAAAATCTTGAAAGAGATACATGCTCCCCAGTGTTCATTGCAGCACTGTTTACAATAGCCAGGACATGGAAGCAACCTAAATGTCCATTGACAGAGGAATGGATGAAGAGGCTGTGGTACATATATACGATGGAATATTACTCAGCCATAAAAAAGAATGAAATAATGCCTTTCGCAGCAACATGGATGGACCTAGAGATTGTCATACTGAGTGAAGTAATTCAGACAGAGAAAGACAAATATCTTATTGCTTATATGCGGAATCTAAAAAAAAGGGTACAAATGAACTTATTTACAAAACAAATAGAGTCATAGATGTAGAAAACAAACTTATGATTACCAGAGGGGAAAGGGGGGAGGGAGGGATAAATTGGGAGATTGGGGTTGACATGTACACACTACTATATATTAAAATAGATAACTAATAAGGACGTATTGTATAGCACAGGGAACTCTACTTAATACTCTGTAATGGCCTATATGGGAGAAGAATCTAAAAAAGAGTGGATATATGTGTAACTGATTCACTTTGCTGTACAACTGAAACTAACACAACATTGTAAATCACCTATATTCCAATAAAAAATTTTTTTAAAATCTTGAAAGAACACGAAAAAACTGCCCTATTATAGAAAAGCAAGGATCAGAATTACACCAGACTTCTGTTCAGCAACAATGTAAGCAAGATAAGAGTGGGGTGAAATACTTAAAGTATTGAGAGTTAAAAAATAAATAAATAAAAATCCTAGAATTTTGTACCTTGCAAAATTATCCTTAAAAGTGAAGGAGAAATAAAAGCTTTCTCAAACAAAAATCAAGGGAATTTGTGGCCATTAGACTTGATTTTCAAGAAATGGTAAGCCAAATCCTTCTGAGAAGGAAAATGGTATCGGTTAGATACTTGGATCTATGTTTAAAAAGGGAAGAACTTCAGAGTATGAATAAGTGAAGGCAAAATAAAAACTTTTCTTATTCTCAGATGATTTAACAGATCAAAATGTGTGTTCAAAAATAATAGCAATAATGTGTTCAATTACATATGCTTAAGTATATGTTTATATGTATGCATATATTTATATGTTTATATGTACATATTATGTATAAGTAAAATGAATGACAGCAAGATACAAGAGGTAGGAGGAAGGAATTAGGAATATTTTATTATTATAAGGTACTTGCTCTACCCATGAAGTGGTACAGTAATATTTGAAAGTGGAGTGGGATTAAACAAGAAAAAAATCACATCATATAAATAGATGCAGAAAAAGCATTTGACAAAATCCAGTGGCTATTCATGATTAAAAAATCTCAGCAAACTATGAATAGACGGGAACATCTTCAACTTGGTTAAGAACATCCACAAAAAAACGTACATTGTATTTAATGGTAAAACACTCAGAGCTTTCCTGCTAAGATCAGCAACAAGGTAAGGATGTTCCCTCTCACCACTGCTCTCAGCATCATATTTGAAGTCCTAGCTAATGTATTAAGACAAGAAAAGGAAATAAAAGGTGTATGGATGGGGGAGGAAGAAATAAAATTGCCTTTGCAGATCACATGCTGTTCTATGTAGAAAATCAGAAAGAATCAACAACAAAATAATCTCCTGGAACTAATAAACAGTTATAGTAGGGTTGCAGGATATGAGGTAAATATACAAAAGTCAATTGCTTTATTATATACCAGCAATGAATAAGTGAAATTTGAAGTAGAAAACACAATACTGTTTACATTAGCATCCCCCCAAAATACTTAGGTATAAGTCTAACAAAATATATACAAAATCTATCTGAGGTAAACTACAAAACTCTTAATGAAAGATATCAAAGGGGAACTAAAGAGAGATATTCCATATTCTTGGATAGGAAGACTCAATATTGTCAAGATGTCAATTCGTCCCAACTTGATCTATAGATTCAATGCAGTGCCAATCAAAATTCCAGCAGGTTATTTTGTGTATATCAATAGACTGATTCTAAAGTTTATATGGAGAAGAAAGATACCCAGAATATCCCACTCAATATTGAAGGAAAAGAACAAAGTTGGGGACATGACACTATCTGACTTTAAGACTTGTAAGACTTATAAGCTACAATAACCAAACCAGTGTAGTACTGGTGAAAGAGTAGAACAGAATAGAGAGCCCAGATATAGACCCACATAAATATAGCTACTGATCTTTGACAAAGGAGCAAAGGCAATGCAGTGTAGTGAAGATGGTCATTTCAACACATGGTCCTAGAGCAACTGGGCATCCACATGTAACGAATGAATCTAGATACCTTTCAAAAGAACTAGCTCAAAATGGATCATAGACCTAAACATAAAATTCAAGACTATAAAAGTCCTAGAAGATAACACAGGAGAAAACATAGGTGGCCTTCGGTATGGCACTGACTTTTTAGATACAACACCAAAGATGTGATCTGTGAAAGAAATACAGGCATACCTTGGGGATATTGTGGGTTCAGTTCCAGACTACCACAATAAAGTGAGTATCGCAATAAAGTGAGTCATATGAATTTTTTGGTTTCTCAGTGCATATAAAAGTTATGTTTACAGTACATTGTGCAATAGTATCATGTCCAAAAAGAACAATGTACATATGTTAATTTTAAAATATTGCTAAAAAATGCTAACCATCATCTAAGCATTCAGTGAGTCAGTCTTTTTTGCTGGTTGAGGGTTTGAAATATTGTGAGAATTGCCAAAATGTGACACAGAGACACAAAGTGAGCAAATCCTGTTGGAAAAATGACTCTGACAGACTTGCTCAATTCATAGTTGCCACAAAACTACAATTTGCAAAAAACATCTGGGAAGTGCAATAAAGTGAAGCACAGTGAAATGAGGTATCCCTGTAAATGATAATCTGGGCTTTTTTAAAATTAAAAACTACCTGCAAAAGAGAATGAGACAAGCCACTGACAAGGAAAAAATAATTGCAAAAGACATATCTGATAATGGACTTTTACCCAGCATAAACAAAGAACTCTTAAAGCTTAACAGTAAGAAATGAACAACCTTATTACAGAATAGGCAAAATGCATGAGCAGACACCTCACCAGAAAAGATATACAGATGGCAAGTAAGCGTATACGAAGATGTTCAACGTCTTATGTCATTACAGAATTGCCAAAATTCAAAACACTGACAGTACCAAATGCTGGTGACAACGTGGAACAACTAGAACTCTCATTTACCGCTGGTGGAAATGCAAAATAGTCAGACACACTGGAAGACAGTTCAGAAGTTTTTAACACAACTAAACATACCCTTACCATATGTGCCAGCAGTTGTGCTCTTTTTTACCCAAATGAACTGAAAACTTAGGCCCACCAAAAAACCTGCACATGAATGTTTATAGCAACTGTATTCATAATTGCCAAAAGTTTGAAGTAACCAAGATGTCCTTCAATGGGTGAGTGAATAAATAAATGGTGCATCCAAACAAGGAAACACTATACAGACTTAAAAGGAAGTGTGCCACAAAAAGACATGGAGGAAACGTAAATGTATGTTTCTGGGCTTCCCTGGTGGCACAGTGGTTAAGAATCCTCCTGCCAGTGCAGGGGACACGGGTTCCAGCCCTGGTCCAGGAAGATCCCACATGCCACGGAGCAACTAAGCCCATGCGCCACAACTACTGACCCTGTACTCTAGAGCCCACGAGCCACAGCTGCTGAGCCTACGTGCCACAACTACTGAAGCCCGCACGCCTAGAGCCCTTGCTCCACAACAAGAGAAGCTACCACAATGAGAAGCCCGTGCACCGCAACGAAGAGTATCCCCCACTCGCGGCAACTAGAGAAAGCCCACGCACAGCAACGAAGACCCAATGCAGCCAAAAAATTAATTAATTAATTAAAATTTTAAATTGTGTATTTCTAATTGAAAGAAGACATTCTGTAAAGGCTACATACTATGTGATTCCAACTATATGATATTCTGGAGAACGTATAACTGTGAAGACAATAAAAATGGTTAGTGGTTTCAGTGAGCTAGAGGGTGAAGGACAGATGAATAGGTAGAGCACAGAGGATATTCAGGACAGTGAAACTGCTCTGGATCATTGTACAGTAGTGGATACATCTCATTATACATTTGTCCAGACCCACAGAGTGTACAACACCAAGAGTGTACCGTAATAAAAACTATGGGCTTTTGGTGAAAATGATGTGTCAGTGTCAATTCATCAGTTGTAGGAAATGTATCACTGTGGTGTGAGATGTCAGTAGTTGAGGAGGAGGTATATGACAGAAATATCAACAGGGAGAAAATCACATTGGTATCAAACCTCTAAGTGGCCACATTCAGAAGTTCACCAGCAGGGGCTTCTCTGGTGGTCCAGTGGTTAAGTATCCATGCTCCCAATACAGGGGGCCTTCGTTCAATCCCTGGTCAGGGAACTAGATCCTGCATGCCGCAGCTAAGATCCCATGTGCTGCAGCTAAGACCCGGCACAGCCAAATAAATAAATAAATATTTTTTAAAAAAGAAGTTCACCAGCATCCTACAAGATATTCAAGGAATGAAAATATGAAGATAAGATGTTAAATCCAGCTAGGTTACTGCCCTCCAGGCATATGAAATATAACAAAAGGTATAACAGGAACCTAGGAAATATTTTTATCAAGAGCATTCCAGAGGACTCTACTAGTGTAGTAGTTGACAAACAGTGGCTCATGGACCAAATCTGGGATACAGCCTGTTTGTTCACAGGCCTTGAACCAAGAAGGGTTTTTATTTATATTCTTAAGAATTTTGAAATAAAAGAAAACCCAACAGTGACTAAATGTGGCCCTTGAAGCCTAACCTAAAGTTTATTATCTGGCCTTTTATGGAAAAAAAATTTGCTGATTCCTGTATTAGAGGACTAGCCAAGATATGATTGAGGTAATGGGCATAATTTTATAGTGACATTAATTAGGAACAGAAGTTTGCAGATAGGGGAAGAAGGGCACAAAAACATAAATGAAATCGGGAAGCCTTAAAACAGAGGAAATTTTAGGGACTTCCCTGGTGGTCCAGTGGTTAAGAATCCGCCTTCCAATGCAGGGGACACGGGTTCAATCCCAGGTTGGGGAACTAAGATCCCACGTGTCACAGGGTAACTAAGCCCATGTGCCGCAACTCCTGAGCCCATGTGCTCTAGAGCTCGTGCACCACAGCTAGAGAGCCCACACACCACAACTGCTGAGCCTGTGCACTCTGGAGCCCGCATGCCTCAAGTAGAGAGCCCGCGTGCTGTAGAGCCCTAGCATCACAACTTAGAAGCCCGCGCACCACAACGAAAATTTCCGCATGCCACAGTGAAGATCCCACATGCTGCAGCTAAGACCCAATGCAGCCAAATAAATAAATAAATAGAGGAAATTTTAGAAATCACATGACTACTTTTCACTCTACAAAAATTTATTTCACAATGTAACTGAAATGGATAATTCTCTGTGAATGCATAATCTACCAAACCTGACCCTAGAAGAGATAGGACATGTAAACAGACAAAATTCCAAATAAAAATTTGAGAATGTTGTCAAATATCTACCCAAAAATTTCACTGGGAAATTTTACCAAACCTTTACTAACGGACAGGAAATCCTTAGGGGTGACAACAGTAAAATGGTGGAATAGGAGTTTTCTACTGTCTTCCTCCCCAGAGAATACTGATTTTGATAATTATACACAGATGAGAGTACCTTTCTGGGACCCAAGAGTCCAGTGGAGGAGTTACACAATACCATTGGGTCGGTGGGGGGGGGAACACAAAACAAAAACTGAGATTGGACACATTGAAAAGGGTAAGAGGAAAATTTTCACTTCACCTGTGTCACCCCATCCCCAAGGTGGCACAGCTTAGTGCCAAGAGAGACACATTCAGCCTGTGATTTCTCCTACAGGGGAAAGTGAGAACATGTGAGTGAGTGCCTGGCTTCCCCAGCTATGTGGGAAGCTACAAAGGATACCCACTTCTTTCTCATCCCTTTCAGAATACAGAGGAGATCTGCATGACCAAGGGGCAAGGAAAGGCTGAGAGCATAGCAACCAGGGCTCAGAATTCAACAAGGGATGCAGGTCCACTGGCCACTTTGCGGACTCCATCAGGAAGCCTGCCTGTGAGCCACTGGGGACACCTCACCAGTGTATCCCCCAGTTAGCCCATGGTTACCTCCAACGTTCTGCATTCCTCACCCACACACTGACCCACCCCATAACTGTGTGTGCCCTTGAGGGCAGTGTGTGCAAACCTCAGTGGACAGTTAGTGAGCATGGGCAGAAAGCTGGCCCAACCCTGCAGAATTGGGAGAAGGCATAGACACTTGAGCATCCCTCACTGCCCTAGGGAAAGCAAACAGGAGACTGTCAGCACTCAGCCTGGCTTTGTGGAATCAGGAGAAGGCATACAGTCTTAAGAATTCTCCCCTAACAGGGAACAAAAAGTGTGGAGCAGGCATGTCCACAGAGAAGGCCTGAGAAAGCCTGAGAATCTGTAGTAAGGCTGACAGAAGACATTTCATTCCTGAAGGCTGTCAGTAAAGACTGGAGGGGGTGACTGCATCTTCAAATGCTAAGATGGCAACACAAGACTTCAAGGAAAATGAAAGATCAAGGCAATATAACAGCACTAATAATTTATAACTTTATAGTAATAATTTGCCAGTAACCACCCCCAGAGAAATGGAGGTTTATGGTATGCCTGATAAAGAATTCAAATTAGAGGACTTCCCTGGTGGTCCATTGGTTAAGAATCCGCCTTCCAATGCAGGGGACATATTAATGAAATCAGGAAAACCATACATAAACAAAACAAGAAGTTTAAGAGAGAGAACCAAAAACGAAGTGCAGAGCTGAAGAATATAAATGAATGACATGAAAAGTGCAGTAGAGAGCAGCAGCAGCAGCAGAATGAATCAACATGAAAAAAAAATCTGAACTTGAAGGCAGGTCATCTGTGATTAACCAGTCAGAGCAGAAAAAAGTAAAAAGGATGAATAAAAGTAAAGAAAGGTTACATGAGTTAAGGGACATCATCAAGTAAAGCAATTAATGCATTATAGGAGTCACAGAAGGAAAAACAGGGAGAAAGGGGCAGAAAGTTTATTTAAAGAAATAATGGCTGACAATTTTCCAAATCTGGGGAGAGAGTTCATGATGTCCATAATTTCCCATACAGATTCATCCCAAAGAGGACTTTACTGAGACACGTTATAATAAAACTGTCTAAAACCAAAGACAGAGAATTTCCAAAGCAGGAAACAAAAATCTACTTACATACAAAGGAACCCCAAGAAAACTATCAGAAGATTTCTCAGCAGAAACTTTACAGGCGAGGAGAAAGTGGGTTGATGTATTCTAGGTACTTAAAGAAAAAAAAAATGCCAACCAAAAATACTATACCTGGCACGCTGTCCTTCAGAAATGAAGGAGAAATACTTTCACAAGCAAACAAAAGCTGAGGGAGTTCATCACAACTAAACCTGCCTTAAAAGAAATGTTGAAATGAGTTCTTCAAGCTGAAACAAAAGGATGCTAATTAGTAACATGAAAATATAAAACATACTGTTATAAGCAAGTGTGTAGTCAAATCCAAATACTATAGTAATGTAATATGGTCATGTAGTACTTAATTTTACTACAAAGGTTTTAACAGAAGTATTAAAATTAACTATAGCTACAATAGTTTTTTAGTGGGTATACAACATAAAATATGTAAATTTGTGATGTCAGAAACATAAGATGTTGGGGGCGGGGAGGAGAGTTTTTGTACTAGCTTAAAATAGAATGTTGTAAGATGTTTTATGTAAATCTCATAGTAACTACAAAGCAAAAACCTGTAGTAGATACACAAGCAATTGTTAAAAAAAAAAAGGAATTGAAGCATACCAATAGAGAAGATCATCAAATCGCAAGGGAAGACAGCTAAAGAGCAAGAAAGGAACTATGGAACAGCCAGAAAAATAATAAGACAGCATTAGTAAGTCCTTACATTATCAGTAAGTACTTTAAATCTAAATGGCTTAAATTCTCAAATCAAAGACAGAGTGGTTGAATGGATAAGAAAAACTATATGCTGCTTACAAGAGACTCATGTCAGCTTTATGAACATAGGCTGAAAGTGAAGAGACGGGAAGTTATATTCCATGCAACTAGAAACCAAAATAGAGCAGGAGTAGGTATACTTACGTCAGAACAAATAGACTTTAACTTCAAAAACTTTAACAAGAAGCAAAGAAGGTCATTATATAATGATAAAGGAGTCAGTTCATCAAGAGAATATAACTGTTGTAAATACATATGCACCTAGAAATATAGTGAATACTAACAGTTCTGAAGGGGAAAATACACAACAATGCAACAATAATAGGGGACTTCAAGATCCCTCTTCTAACATTGGACAGGTCATCCGCATTATCAATAGGAAACATTAGAATTGAGCTATGCGTTAGACCAAATGGATCTAACAGACATATACAGAATATTGCATTCAGTAGCAGCAGAACACATTCTTCTCAAGTGCACACAGAACGTTCCTCAAGATGATCATGTGTTACAACTCAGAACAAGTCTCAACGAATTTAAGAAGATAGAAGTTACATCAAGTATCTTTTCCAGCCACAATGGTAAGAAACTAGAAATCTGTAATAGTAGGAAAACTGGAAAATTCATAACTATGTGGATATTAAACAGAAAGCTCCTGAACAACCAGTGGGTCAAAGAATAATCAAAGGAATAGCAAAAAATATCTTGAAACAAATGAAGATGGGAGCACAACATATTAAAACTTAACAGGATGTAGCAGAAGCAGTTCTAAGAGGGAAGTACCTTGCAGTAAACAGCTACATTAAGAGAAAAGAAGGGTCTCAAATAAAGAACCTAACTTTACACCTCAAGGAACTAGAAAAACAACAAACTAAAACCCAAAGATAGCAGAAAGGAGATAAGAAAGGTAGAGCAGAAATAAGTGAAATAGAAACCAGAAAGCAGTGGAAAAGATCAGTGAAACTAAGAGTTGGTTTTTGAGTAAATAAACAAAATAGGCAATTTAC
Source organism: Balaenoptera musculus (assembly GCF_009873245.2). Taxonomy (NCBI): domain Eukaryota; kingdom Metazoa; phylum Chordata; class Mammalia; order Artiodactyla; family Balaenopteridae; genus Balaenoptera; species Balaenoptera musculus. Next base: position 101,039,799 of record NC_045793.1, on the reverse strand, counting down.
CAAGCCTAGCTGAGAAAACAAGAGAGAAGATCCAAGTAAATAAAATCTGAAGTAAAAGAGAAGACATTATACTTGATACCACAGAAATACGAAGGATCATAAAACACTACTATGAACAATTATAAACCAACAAATTGGATAACCCAGAAGAAATGGATCAGCTCCTAGAAACATACAGCCTACCAAAACTGAATCATGAAGAAATAGAAACTCTAAACAGACCAATAATGAATAAAGAGATGGAATCAGTAACCAAAAACCTCCCAACAAAAGCCTAGGACCTGATGATTTTACTGGTGAATTCTGTCAGACATTTAAAGAATTAATACCAGTCCCTCTCACACTGTTCCAAAACAGCTGAAGGAAAGAAGAAAACTAAAGGTCAGTATCTCTGATGAACCACAGATACAAAAATCCTCAACAAAATACTAACAAACACAATTCAAGAGCACATTAAAAGAACGTGCATGATCAGTGGGTTTTATCCCAGGGATGCTAGGATGTTTCAACATACACAAGTCAATAAATATAATACACAACATTAACAGAATGGAGGATAAAAATCATGATCATCTCAATAGATGCAGAAAAAGCATTTGATAATACTCAACATACTTTCATAATAAAAACTCAAATTTGGTACAGAAAGAATGTACCTCAGCATCATAAAAGCAACATATGATAAGCCCACAGCTATCGTCATGCTGAAGGATACTCGTACTCGGCTAACAATACTCAGTGTTTCCTCTAAGATCTAGAACAAGACAAGGACTCTCAATCTTGCCACTTCCATTTAACATAGTACTGAAAATTCTAGGGGGGAGCAATTAAGGCCTGCCCAAAAATAAATAAATAAATAAATAAAAGGCATCCAAATCAGAAGAAGTAAAATTGCTTCTGCTTGCAGATGACATAATCTTATATGTAAAGAACCCTGAAGATCCACCAAAAAAATTTATTAGAACTGATAAATTCAGCAGAGTTGCAGTATATAAAATCAATATACAAAAATCAGTTTTTTCTATACATTAACAAGCTATTGAAGAAAGAAACTAAGAAAACAATTCTGTTTACAATAGCATGAAAGAAAAATACTTAAGAATAAATTTAATCAAAGAGGTAGAAGACCTGTACACTGAAAATTATAAGACATTGATGAAAGGAATTGAAGCAGCTGCAAATAAATGGAAAAATATTCTTTGTTCATGGATTGGAAGCATTAATGTTGTTAAGATATCCATACTACCCAAAGTGATCTATAGATTTAATACAGTCTTTATCAAAATTCTAATGGTATTTTTCGGAGAAATTGAAAATCAATCCTACAGTTCATATAGAATTACAAAAGACCGAGAATAGCCAAAGCAATCTTGAGAAAGAAGAACAAAGCTGGTGGCATCACACTTACTGATTTTAAAGTATATTACGAAGGTATAGTAATCAAAGCAATATGTCACTGGCATAAAAACAGACACAGAGACCAATGGAACAGAATAGAGAGCCCAGGAGGAAATCCATGCATAAATGGTTCATTAATTCTTGACAAAGCAACCAAGAACACACAGTGGGGAAAATTGCCTCTTCAATAAATGGTGATAACTGGATTGCCACGTGCAAAAGAATCAAACTGGATCCCTATCTTACACCGCTCTCAAAAATTAACTCAAAATGGATTAAAGACTTAAATATGTAAGGCCTGAAACCGTAAAACTCGTAGAAGAAAACAAAGGAAAAGCTCCTTGGGTCTTCGCAATGACTTTTTGGATATGACACCAACAGCACAGGCAATAACATAAAAAAATAAGCGGGAGTAGGTCAAGCTAAAAAGTTTCTGCACTGCAAGGGAAACAGTCAAAATGAAAAGGCAACTTTATAGAACAGGAGAAAATATTTGCAAGCCATATATCTGCTAAGAGGTTAGTATCCAAAGTATATTGGGAACTTATATAACTCAATAGCAAAAAATAAATAATCAATTAAAATACGGGCAAAGGACCTGAGTGAACATTTTTCCAAAGAAGACATATATATGGCTGGGACATATATGAAAAAGTGTTCAACATCACTAGTTATCAGCCAAGTGCAAATCAAAACCACAGATATCACCTCACACCTATTAGGAAGGCTTTTATCAACAAGACAAGAGAGAACAAGTGTTGGTGAGGGTGTGGAGAAGAGGGGACCCTAGTACATGGTGGAAACATAAGTTGGTGCAACCACTATGGAAAACAGTATGGAGGTTCCTCAAAAAATTAAAAATAGAACCATATGATCCAGCAGTCTCACTTCTGGGGAAGTCAGTATCTCAGAGAGATATCAGCACCCCCGTGTTTATAGCAGCATTATTAACAATAGCCAAGATATGGGAGCAACCTTAATATCCATCCATCCTTGAATGGATAAAGAAGTTGTGATTGATCGTTCGAGCTCTCTAACTATATCTAATGGAATGTTATGCTGTCTATGAATGGAATGTTCAGCCACAAGAAAAAATGAAATCCTGTCATTTGTGACAATATGGATGGTCCTAGGGGATATTATGCTAAGTGAAAAGCCTGACAGAGAAGGACACAAACTGTATGATCTCACATACATATTAATTCTAAAACAAACAAACAAAATGTCAAACTCATGGAAACAATAGAATGGTGATTACCAGGGCTTGTGTGGTAGGGGAAATGGGGAAATGGTGGTCAAAGGGCATAAGCCTTCAGTTACCAGTTCTATAGATCTAATGTACAACCTGGGACTATATTGTATACTTGTAATTTGTATACTTGTAATCTGCTAAGAGAGTAGATTTTAAGCATTTTCATACATACACACACTGTATTGTATACTTGTATACTTGTTATCTGCTAAGAGAGTAGATCTTAAGCATTCTCATACACACACACACTGATAACTGTGTGTGATGATGGATGTGTTAACCTGATTGTGGTAATATTTCCACATTGTATGAAATCATCCTGTTGTACACTTTAATATATACAGTTTTATTTGTCAATTATACCTCAATAAAACTGGGGAAAAAGAAACAATAAACTAATAAAAAGAGACAATTTTTTTTAAAGAACAGGAAATCTCAGTGCTCCTCTTACAGTGTTTCAGAGAATAGGAAAATAAGGACTAAGTCCCATTGTTTTATGAAGCAAGGTTAATACTGGTACCGAAACTGATATAAAGATCTACCAAAAAGAAAAAAAGAAAAAACACAGCTCAGTCTCACTAATTATTAATTTTGATAGTTATGGTGCTGTTTTGGCTTGTAAGAAAAAGGTTCATATATTTTAGATTTTCATACTGAAGTATTCAGGGGCAGAATGTCATGATGACTTTTTTTTTTATACTTTACCCATCATCATTTACTTTAAAATACTTAAGCTTTGAATGTATATAACCATAGGTTTTTAGGTTCACAGGTTGACCAGATCATCATCCTATTTTTAGGGGTTTCTGAGTCAATCATGAAGTACTTGTAAACCTTTTATAGTGATTATTATGTTTGAAATTTGTAGGTATTTAACTTCTAACTTGTTTTCTATATGTTTATCATTTCAATTTTTTGAATACAGAAGACACTCAGGGAGATCATAAGCCATTCATATGGAGGGATTTTTTTCAGGGGTTACAAATATGCTACTTTTATATCTGTTTGACTCAATGTCTTTAAAAAAAAAAAAGATAATGACAAAAGAAGGACTTCTCAAAAAATATATGTCGGTGTTAAGAATTAATTTGAAAGGCAAGTAGGATACCCTGAATAGGAGAATTAAAGAAGAAGCTACCTATTTAGAGAAATTTGAAAAGCAAAATGAAAAATAATAAAAGTGAGAGTAGGATATCAGACAGAGAACAGAATATTAGAGAACCTCAATTCAAACATTAGTAGATTTTATTTTTGGCTTTTTCACCATCATATCATTTCTTTAAATATTTTTTCCTACAGTATACTTTATTAGGTATATGTTTATACAGATTCCTTTATTACTTATCTGCCACATTGGCTTCTTGAGCCCAGGAATAATAGCATGCTTCTTTTAGAAGTCATATAGGTCATCCTCCATAGATTTTCAGAAAAAGACCCCTCTCTGGTTCCCTTGAGTAACCAGATGTGTTCTTTCATCTAAAATAGGAAGTTTGAGTAGATGATAAGCTATGTCTTCTGAATTCACTACCTTACTCTGCATCATGTGGCTGTTCTGTAAACGGTGAGTTGACTCACTGGTTGGTTGGTCACTAAAGAAAATTGAAAAATTGTGAGAAATAGATAAATTAGAAAGAAGATGGTATAAAACTCAGAAAAGCAATCATGTAATTTGGCATAAGATAGGAGGACATTATTATATGAGAAGTAAGAAGAAAAGGATCCAGATTAGCTTATAATACAAAGGAGAATAAGTACAACCTGGAAACGAATGAAAATTAAAGGGGAATGAGTGGGAAGTCTTGTATTTCCCTTATCTAGGAGGTAGTGAATCATTGTGTCAGAACAGTTAGCAACATTTTAATTTGTTTGCAATTTTTTCTACACTGGGTTCTTTTTTTCCCCCATTTTTAAGAAACATATGTAATTTGTTTGATGTTACTCCTTCAGAAACGTAGGCTTTACGTAGGTTTTTCACGTAATCATGTAGTAATGTCCCGACAGTAAAAAGGAAAGACAATAATGCTTTTCTTTTGGGGGGGGGGGTGGTGATTATTCCAGGCATAGCCCTCTTGTACCTGCAGTTGTACCGGGTCACATGTGACCAGACCTATCTGCTCAGATCCCTGGATTACGTAAAGAGAACACTTCGGAATCTGAATGGCCGGAGGGTCACTTTCCTCTGTGGAGATGCTGGGCCCTTGGCCGTCGGAGCTGTGGTATATCATAAACTCAAAAGTGATTGCGAGGCCCAGGAATGCATCACAAAGTGAGTTTTTGCAACTGGAAGTATTTTCTCCAAATTCTCAGTCTTGATGTAGAAAGAAACTCAAAAAACGAAAAAGAATTTTTCTTTTAATTCACCTGCTCTTGCAGACAGTTCTCTCCAAGAAGCGAAGAGTTTGTATTTTAATCTTGAGCATAATGGTGGGATTGTATGCTACCTTTCTATCCAAGCATGCGTTTGCCTTAATTTGAGGGAGGAATAGACATGTTTTTTCCTAAATAATTTTTGGTTGCCTTCAATGCATGAAAATTACCTTATATGCCTTAGATTCTCTATAATAACTCAGTTATTCTTAGGTTCAATTGTTAGGAAACAATTAGAGAATGTAAGCTTTTATTGTACCTATTGGTTTATATTCTCTTTTGAAGCAGCAGAAATCAGAGCTCACAGCCGTGGTCTGGTGGAGTGTCTGGCAGGTGCTGGTCAGTTAATGTTTGTTAAAGTTGGGGTGACTCAAGCTAATTTTCAGGCATTGGCTACATTTTAGTAACATTTTTGTTAAAATTTGAAATCACTTTCTTGTAATTCTGGATTGCAAAATTGGGTATCTTCTCGTATATGGTTTAGAGTATCTTCTCTTATATGCATATATCCTATACATTTTAGATATAAATGTAGAACTTTTGAACAGCAAGGTGTTTTATCATTCATGTTGATATCTGAGAGAGAAGTTTTTGTTTGGTTTTGTAGTGGGGAAGTTTTCGTTGTTTTCCCTCTTTTTTGGTATTTTTAAAAATTAGTTTTAAATTAAAAATAGTAACAGATGGTTCCTAAAGTGACAGGGTTACTTGCAGTTTCAGGAAGAGGTACTTTAGACATTCTCTCTCTGGTAAAGCTGGATGTTTCTTGTTGGGTAGACTTTTGCAGCTCCAGAGAGCCATCGTTTGCCGAGATTCAGACCTTCCCGATGAGCTGCTTCAGGGCCGGGCAGGCTATCTGTACGCCTTACTCTACGTGAGCACGGAGATGGGGCCGGGCGCCGTGTGTGGGTCAGCTGTCAAAGAGGTATGGTGGGGTCCCGCCCCGGGGCGTCCTCGCCTGTCTGCTAGCAGAGACTTGTAGTAGTGGCTGGACTCTGCTTTTGGGTAGGAGTAACTTCCCAAGGCCACTCATAAAATAAATAAATTGCTCCTTTTTTCTCTTCCAGGGATGTTTTTTAAAAAACTTTGGATCTGTATTAATTTAGCTGTCTTTACTAGAATCAAACAGCAGCGTCAAGAAGATAGAATGTTTATTTCTCTTTCAGGAGGTATCAGAACTGGTAGGCACACCAGGCGAATAGGGCTAGGCACCAGCTTCTGTCTTGTTCTGCCTTATCCTAGGGCCATGCCCTCACCTGCACAACCAGAGCTCGCTGAGCACCCCCAGCCCAGGGGGCGGTGAGGAAGTGGGAGAGGAGCAGCTTCCTTTTCAAGCCTGAGAACTAGAAATTGCCCACCTCACTTCTGCTCCCATCCCACTTCCAGAACTCAGTCAGATGACTGTGTCCAGCTGTTTGTATCTCTGAGGCCAGATGCCTCACTAAAACTTGGGGCACTGTTACCAAAAGTGTGAGGGGAGAGAGGATATGAGGAAACAATTACTGTCCTTGCTGCGTAGTCATTCTAAAATCCTGCAACAGACCTCACTTCCTTAGCCTTTCATAAATAAAGCCAGTTCCTCCAGCCTTGGAAGATGTACAGTTATCCTTTAGTACCTGTTGGGGATTGGTTCCAGGACCCCCCTTGGATACTAGAATGCCGGGGTGCTGAAGTCCCTTATATAAAGTGGTGTAGTATTTGCATATAAACTGTGCACATCCTCCCATGTACTTTAAATCATCTCTAGATTACTTATAATACCTAACACCATGTAAATGCTATGTAGAAAGTTGCCCACATGAAGCAAATTCAAGTTTTGCTTCTTGGAACTTTCTGGAATGTTTTTTAACCAGTATTTTTGATCTGTGGTTGGTTGAATCCATGGGTGTGAAACCCGTAACAAATATGGAGGGCCAACTCTACTTGCCAGTGTTTTGGGGAAAACATTGAAGCTACAAAGCAACTAAGTAGTCTAGGATAGTTTTTATCGGAAGTTTTTCTAGGTTCTAGTAAACTGTTCGTTCAAAGACCTTTTGCTCTCTTGGTTCTACTTCTTAATATCTTTTTCTACTCTGAGATTGTCTTCTGGTTTCTCTCTGCCTTTATTTATTTATTTATAAAATAAAGATAACAGTGTTGGCTACTAACTGCTTAAAGATTTTTAGAATAAGTAATCTATCTATATAAAGACATGTTATTGTTAATTAGACTAAAAGAGATTACATGTAAGTTTTTTAGACTTACGCTGTCTCATTATGTCTGTAGGTAGTCGATGCTATTATTGAATCGGGCAAGGCTTTGTCAAGGGAAGAAAAGAAGGCCGAGCGCTGTCCCCTGTTGTATCAGTGGCACAGGAAGCAGTATGTTGGAGCAGCCCATGGCATGGCCGGAATCTACTACATGTTAATGCAGGTGCGTGATACTCTGATATACTAGTGCAGTGACCGCGTTATAAAATACTAGATCAAATCGGCAATGGGTACTGAAATTTTACTACAAACCAAGCAGGCTGAAAGGAAATAAGGATCCTCCTTTGAATCATGGATCCCCAAGCAGTGACCTCCTGAGAGCACGTTCTGTGTGCAGCTTCGTGTTGGATGAGGTGTCTGTGGCCCACACTTTATTTCTGTCCATGTCCTCCTCTTTTAATAGGGAAAAACCTTCGGGGAGCAGAAAGGGCTTCCAGAATGCAGGCTAGGGCAGAGACTTTTTCACATTCAGATACCCCCAACTTACTATCAGTTGTGTTCAAAATTTTTTTAACTAGTTTATTGCTGTGGTTATGATTTTGTCTCTGAACCATCCCTGACATCTACTGAATTAAGTACTGACTCTTGCGTCAGGCAGTCAGAGACCTCACCCCAAACACTGCTTCAGCCTGTTTCCAGCCTTATGGCCTGTGGGTCCCTCTTCCGCTCTGCGTGCAGCCTGCAGGCAGACCTCGGCGACGTTGCGGGTTCCGTGCCAGACTGCTGCAGTAAAGCGAAACATCGCAGTGACGCAAGACTATGCTGTAGTCTGTGAAGCGTGCAATAGCAGTGTCTTAAAAAAAGCGTACATACCTGAAATTAAAAATATTTTGTTGCTAAAAAGCGCTTAACCATCATCTGAGCCTTCAGTGAGTTGTAATCTTTTTGCAATAGTGAGATCAAAGATCACTGATCACAGATCACCATAACAGACATAACAATGAAAAAGTTTGAAATATTGTGAGAATTACCAAAATGTTTCAGAGATACAAAATGAGCGAATGCTATTGGAAAAATGGTGCTGCAAGCCTTCAATTTTTAAAAACCGCAAATGCAGCACAGTGAAGCAAAGAACAGTAAAACAAGGTCTGGCTGTGCCTTTTGTTTGTTTGTTTTTCCCCCCAATTAAGCCTTTATTTATTCTACTACACCCATAACGGAGTACTTTATAAAGTTATTCAAAATTACAACGCTAGTGAGTCAAGGAGCATGGATTAGAATTTAGATCTTTTTAATTAAAAGCCCATATGTTCCTTTTTTAAATTTTCACTTACGAATTCCTTTTTTATTTTTACCTTTTGCGTCATGCTGCTCCTCACTGAAGGGAAGTAGGAGATTCCTATCTGCACAGGACTAGAGCTCCCTTCTCTGGTGACTAGTAGGGGTCTTTGGTTATCATTGTAGAAAGTAAAACACGTATGTATTCCAATTTGTGAATTTAGGTGCAGACATGTTTCCAAAATAATCAATTCCATGTCTCATTTTAAAACGGTAGTGTTCTAGACAGTTGGTAGATTGTCCATTTTTCTCTGTTTTCCCAGAAAAAGGGTTTTTTTTGTTTGTTTTGTTTTGTTTTGTTTTTTTAAGATTTATTGATTGATTGATTGATTGATTGCTATGTTGGGTCTTCGTTTCTGTGCTAGGGCTTTCTCTAGTTGCGGCAAGCGGGGGCCACTCTTCATCACGGTGCGCCAGCCTCTCACTATGGTGGCCTCTCTTGTTGCGGAGCACAGGCTCCAGACGCGCAGGCTCAGTAATTGTGGCTCACGGGCCCAGTTGCTCCGCGGCATGTGGGATCTTCCCAGACCAGGGCTCAAACCCGTGTCCCCTGCACTAGCAGGCAGATTCTCAACCACTGCGCCACCAGGGAAGCCCCCCAGAAAAAGGTTTTAACAGTGGCTTTTGAACCCTGTTTTAAAAGTGATCATACCCTTAAGGGAAACATAATCATATGAGAATCACACCAATTAAAAATAATTTAGATTTAGGTGTTTAGTTTAATTTTGCTAGATACTGGGGAGTTCCTTGAGAGAATCACAAATCATAAAATTTACAACTCATCTGCTTTTAAAGTGAAGAGCCTGGAAACACTCTTTCGTGAGGATCCTACTTAGAAATTGGCGTCAGCGTTCTCCTCCTGGTTGGTAGCAGCGGTGTGCCGGAGCCGGTCTCGCGAGGCCGGCTGCACACACCGCTCCCCGGCGGGGCCGGCCTAGCCGTGCGGGGGCTCCATGTGCGCTTTCATCTGGACAGCTGTCACAACGACATACACAAGAACTTGCAAAATATCACTTAAAGGGAACGCCACTCTCACGATGAAGAATAAAGCACAGTTCTCCTCTGGAGACTCATTTCAGAACCTCAAGGAAAACAGAAAACAGACACCCAGCTTCTCTGGTGAGACTCGGGGACTTCTGGAGCCCCGCGCGACAAGTGGACTGAAAACGGACGGAGGAACCGAGGAACAGCAGGTGACCTGACGGGACAGGGGTGCCCGCACAAGGTGCCGGAGGAGGCGGATGCCAGCCAGAAGCAAGCCAGGTGTCCTGCAGGGCCCTGCACTCGGGAGCTTACAGCGTCACCAATGGCGGTGCCAGACGTGTGTTCCGGTGGGGAGTGAGGTCTGGGCTGCAGGGGAGCCTCTTTGGACATCCTTGTGCAGCCCAGCTGGACCTGTGCCATGAGATCACCGTGCAGGGCGAGGTGACTGCAGGGAACGGTACGTGGTCTGCAGCAGTCAGACCAGTTCTTCTGACGCCAGAAAGCCAGGTGGGGAGGAGAGCTGAAGTGGAGCGCAGACCTGAAAGCGGGGCTTGGTGACTGTCCGCACGGTCAGCAGGAGACCTCCCTGCTGCCACGGCCAGCCCCGCACCAGCACCTTTCCCCGCCCCAGCTGGCAGCACGGCACCCCCTCACCTGGGGGGGTGAAGTCTCTCTTTCGGAGAAACAGCTCAGATAAAAGATTTGTAGGTACAGGTATATGGAAGTCCCCACTGAAAAAGGTAGCTAGCTGTCTGTGGTGGTTAATTGTATGTGTTCACTTGGCTGGGCTACGTTGCCCAGATATTTGTCAGACATCATTCTGGGTGTGTCTGTGAGGGAGTTTGGGTGATGTTTACATTTAAACAGGTGGACTTGTAGTAAAGCAGTTTGCTCTCCGCTTGTGGGTGGGCCTCATCCAGTCAGACGCCTCCCCCCTGAGCAAGAGGGAACTCCCCAGCGGATGGCCGGCCGCCAGTTCCGTCCGCAGCATCGCGTCAGCAAGGGTTGATGCAAAGGCCTGCCCAGGCCTTCAGTAACCGGAGAAGCGGATTAATTCTAACTTTATGTGTTCCTCAGTATTCTGGGTAATTGATGCTTAACTATATTAGCCACAATGCAGAGGTTTAAAACAAAAGAAAAAAAAAAAGCTTATGGAAACATAAATTAAATGTTTTATTTTTGTTTGTTTAAAAGCCGGCAGCAAAAGTGGACCAAGAAACCTTGACAGAAATGGTGAAACCTAGTATTGACTATATGCGCCACAAAAGATTCCGATCTGGGAATTATCCGTCATCCCTAAGCAATGAGACAGACCGACTGGTGCACTGGTGTCACGGGGCCCCCGGTGTCATCCACATGCTCATGCAGGCGTACAAGGTCAGTGCTGCGGGGCGTGTCCTTAGCACCCGAGGTGCACAGACACGGTTTTCACCACCACGTTTTCAGTTTGGTTTTGGTAAGCACATTTGCTTGCAAACTAAAAACCTTTTAGAGTTAATATTTTTACTAGTAAACAGAAAGTCTCTTTATTTCACTGTTCATCACCACTGTAATTGGAGTTGTAAGTATATGTGTGTGTGTTTTAACAGGGATTATATTCATGTGTAAAAGAAAACCTAGATGACATAAGTATGAATATCCAGTAAGGCAGGAGGCAGTATTATAACCAAAATGCTTTTTATTTGACTTCACATCATTTGATTTCCTTGCTTGAACAAGCCTTTATCGCTAGATGATGATGCTGATGATTCAGGAGCTTTTAAATTTGAGTTTTAAATTATTATAAAGTTATTTACAAAAGATTGATGTGGCATTCAAATTTTTACACATATGAGAGGTATTATTGGAAATTAGGCAGTACCTTTACTGATGAATTGTAGTAGACTCTGTAGATCTATCTGGGCACAATATTAAGAATACTGCTGATTTCTCTCCTGGACTTAGAATTATCATGTGAGTTGAAAGCAAACAATTCTTCTTTTGCAATTTTATTTTTCTTTTAATGCATCTTTGTTTGTAATAGTTGATGTTGGAGATTGTCACTTATATACCAACGTATACAAATGTAACCACAATGATTGATTAGTGTTTTGGCAAGGTCTCTTAGTTTTGCAGAAATAGACTTACTGGAGCAGAATTCATATGTCTACCTGAAAATTACAGAAGAACTGGTCCCTGAATCAATTTTATTTTCCTTTTGTGATTAACTATAATAAATTATCTAGAAAAATTGGGAATTACCTTTCATGATTTAGGCTGATTTCTCAGAATTTTTTAGTCCTACAACAATAACACCAAAAATATTCACATAATATAAAAGTCAGTTACGAGCATTCAAGAAAATAACTCAGAAAGTTATGATGTTTGATGAGAGGAAAGCACAACGAAGTATACTTTTTGGAGATCTGAAGAACTTAATGATTCATCTTCTTAACAGTACGTCAACTTTTAAATTAGAACAGAATTCTGTTCAAATCACTGCCTCCCCTTTTCTCGAGCTTTAGAGGAAATGTAACTTCAGTGACATAGAGATAAGTCTGTAATATTACAAATATCCAACCATAGGATCTGAGCACAGTACTGACAGCACAAACAGGAATCCTTTGGTACTCAGAACAGATGTTTGACTGGTAAAAACTGAAAGCTTCTCTTTGTCAAACTCCTTTTCCCTTTTGCTTTAACGAGGATCAGCTATAGAGGTGGGCACTCCTGGTGGCTGGTAGTCTTGGCTTCTGGGGGTCTCCCCACTCCTGCTTTAGCAGCTGAGCTGTGGGCAGTAAGAAGTGGTCAGGAGCCAGGGCTTGCAGTAGGCCCTTGTCCTGGGCAGTTGCATTTCCATTAGCCCTGCTGACCGTGGCCACCATCTGCTTCCACCACTGCTGGTACCAAGGGAGCAAGCGCCGCACACCCCTGCCAGCGGCAGGGCCACCGCGTCTCAGCCCGGCTCTGCCTGCAGGGCTTCCGCTCCGGAGACCACTGGGTGCCCGTCCCCCCTCCCCCCCACTGATTCCAAAACAGAAACTCCTCTTTTCTAGAAACATGGACAGTAAGATCCCATACTTAGTCACTAAAACTTAATTTTGTCCATGTACTTCAAAGTTCCCAAACATGAGGAAGGGGAGGAATAGCGGAATCTTCTGGGGCAGAAGACGTCAATGGTAGTTTGAAGAAGCATAGATAATGTAGTTTTACAGTTGGGGGTGAAAATATGTCCTCAGAGTATAAGTTAGTAGAGTATGAAGTTTGTACTTGGCCAGGACAGGGGGTGGCACAAAGCTAGAGAGACACAGCTCTAGACTCTATTTTCTCTCAAGTTATTGTTAACTCAGATTAAGAGGGTCCTTGTCCATTGAAGCCATCTCTCAAAATGAGGAAATGTTTAAATTTTGTGTAATAACAAGCTTTCAGCAGTTTCTCATGCTGGCACATAAAGTTGTAAGTTCTTCAGGAGCACTTAGGAAGGCATAAGGTGTTCAGGTATTTAAAAAAAAATTAATATCTTTCACAAATAAAACTATAATTTGAGTCCAGATTCACACTAAATTTGTTTTCCCTTCCTATAGATGGTAATCCCATTTCACGTAGGGTATATACTCTTCTTGGTATGAACATGTATTATTCGCAGTTATGTAGTATTGTAGATGGTCTTGGAAAAAATGTCAAGATTTTTAACAGTATTTCTATGCTGTATTAGGAATTTTGTTACTTGCAAATGATTTCCTAACAATTACATTTGTGGACCTCATAGCTGGACTCCATTTTGATGAATAGTTACGATCAGTTCTTAATTATCTGACAGTAAATTACAGGTTACGGTAACAAATTCTACCACCTTCTAACCACACATTTAGGCCCTAGGGCATTAGCAGTTTGTGTGGACGCAACCACTAATAAACAAATGCTAGCACTGGTCAAATAAAATTATACTTGGAAAAGTAAACCTGTTGCCCAGGAAAACCAGGTAAGTCATACCAAAGTGATATCAAAGTAATCCTTTGATTCTGGGCTAAATGTGTGAAACAACCATACCTTCCCCTCCTGCACCCACAAGCCTGCTCTGAAATTCCCACAGTAGAACTGGGTTAGAATGCGTCCTGGTGGTCGACTCTTCACTGCCCATCAGAAAATGTTTTCGTATGAATTATTTTCCAAAAGCTCATTTGTAAGTTGATTATTTCTGACATGGAATGTCTTTCTAGGTGGTGTATATCAGGATCACCTGGAGAGATTATGTTCAAACTATATTTTCTTTCCTTCTTCCTCAAGATTCTGGTACCTTCCTAATGTTAAGCATCATTTATAAATGTACCACAGTTTATGCCTTTGTTTTTCAGTTGTTTCTAGTTTTTTGCTATTGTGAATGAGCTATAGTGAACATTCTTGTACAGATCTTTTCGGAGACGTATGTTTGCATTTCTTTGGGGCTAATAACTAGGAGTAGACTTGCTTGATCAGAAGGTAGCTTTTTTAGTTTCCTAAGACACTGCCAGATCTTTTCTCAAGGGCTGTACCAGTTTACATCCCATCAGCATGTAAACAGAGTTCCAGTCGCTCCACATCTCTGCTAACACTTGGTGTTGGAAGTCATCTTGATTTTATTCTGGTGGGTATTTCATTGTGGCTTTAATTTGTGCCTTCCTGATGGTTAATGATGTCGAGCAATTTTGCGTGTGCTCATGGGTTGTTTGTACAGTTGACCCTTGAACAACATGGGTTTGAACTGCGTGGGGCCACTTATACGTGGATTTTTTTCAATAAGTACAGTACTGTGGTACCACACGGTATGCAGTGTGGTGAATACGGGGATGCAGAACGGCATACAGAGAGAGCCCACTGTAAAGTTACACGAGGGTTTTCAACGAGGTGGGGGCCGGCACCCCAACCCCCATGTTGTTCAAGGGTCAACTGTGTATCTTTGTTGAGTGTCTGTTCATATCTTTTACCCACATTGTTTTATGTATTTATTGTTTGTTCTTTTATTATGGAGTCATAAAAATTCTTCATATGTTCTGGTTGTAAGTCCTTTGGTCAGATAACGTTTTGGAAATGATTTCTCCCAGTCTGTAGTTGGCCTAATCATGTTCTCTATGACATCTTCTAATGAGTAGAGTTTTAAATTCTGGTAAAATCTGCCTTATCAGTGTGTTTTTTGTAATGGTAACTACTTTCCGTATCTTGTCTGAGAAATTTTACTTACTCCCAGGTTATACAGATAGTATTCTCCTACATGCTTCATGGATTTAGATTTTACATTTAGAACTGTCTCAGATTAAGTTTTGTATATTATGTGAAGTAAGGAGTGAAGTCCTTTTTTTTTTAACCATAGGAGTATCTGATTGTTCCACATCATTTGATTTCCCCATTGATTGATTTGGTACCTGTAGAGGCACTAGTTCAAACGTCAAATGACCTAGTAAGTGTAGGTTTATTTCTGGGCTCTCTGTTCTGTTTCTTTGGCCTCCTTACCTGTCTCTGTGATACCATGCCGTTTGGATTACTTTAGCTTTACTCTAAGCTTTTTTTTTTTTTTTTTTTTGAATTTTATTTATTTATTTATTTATTTATTTATTTATTTATTTATTTATTTTAAACATCTTTATTGAAGTATAATTGCCTTACAATAGTGTGTTAGCTTCTGCTTTATAACAAAGTGAATCAGTTATACATATACAATATGTTCCCATTTCTCTTTACTCTAAGCTTTGACATCAGGTAATTTAAGACTTCAGCTTTGTTCTTCTTTTTCAAAATTGCTTTAAATATTCTAGATCCTTTGCATTCCCGTATAAGTTTTAGAAATCAGTTTGTCAGCAAAAGAGGCCTATTGGGATTATGACTGAGATTGCATTCAATCTGTAGAACAGTTTTGGTAGAATTGATACCAATATTGAGTGTTCTTATACACAAATATGGTATATCTCTCCACTTTTTACATTTTCTTTAATTTATGTCAACAGTGTTTTATAGTTTTTGATGTCTTTATATTTAAAGTCTGTGTCTTCATAGTTGGGAGTTGTCTAGCAATGCAGTCTAACAACCTCAGCCTTTAATTTGTAATGTTTAGTTCATATATAGTTAATGTAATTATTTATGTGGTTGGATTTAGCTCTGCCATTTTTCCGTATGGTTTCTATTGGCTACATCTTGGAACTTTTTTTTCCTCCTCTGTTTTTTCTTTCTTGCCTTTTTAGGGAGGTAGGAGAGAGTAACTGAATATTTTCTGGAATTCCAGTTTAATTTCTCTGTTGACTCTTTTAACTATATCTATTTGTACATTTTTTTAGTGGTTGCTAAATATACATCTTTAACATTGCAATATACATCCTTAACTTTTCACAGTCTGCTTAGAATTGTACACTTCATATAAAATGTAAGAAAATAGTAAGTGCCTAGTTCTCTTGACAGCAGTTCTGTACATGTTTATAACATCTGTCAGATGTATCAACAAATGTTATAAACCCCCAGTATAGTTTTATAAGTTTTGCTTTTTAAATAGTCCTGTGTATTTTAAAGAAATTAAGACAAGCAAAGAAGATGGTCTTTGATATTTATTTGTATATTTCCTCTTTTCAGTGCTCTTCATTACTTCTTGAAGGTCCAGATTTCTGTCAAGTATCATTTCCTTCAGCCCAGAGAACTTCCTTTAGCATTTCTTATAGTCCAGGTTTGGTGACAACACATTGATTATCACTTATCTTAAATTTGTCTTTATTTCACTTTCATTCTTTTTTTTTTTTTTTTTAATGGAAAATAAAGGACAGTATATTTTAGTTGTAGTGCATGCATTTGGATCCCAACTCATTGCTAAACAGTCCTGTGCCTCCGGCCCTGCCTCGGGTGGTGAGTGCCATATGGACACCATGTTCTGCCTGGAGCCACCCACTTGAATGCACCAGTCGGAACTCCTTTGGCCTGGCTTTCATTGATTCAGCAGATTACTTAGAGGATGATCCATTGTCAAAGACATGATTCTTGCAAGGAATGCATGTCTGGCAGACAGCCTCTAGTTTGTAGATCGTTGTGGAATCTGTGGCAACGAGGATTCTGTATCTTCCTCTAATTTAAGAAAATTTCTTGCAGTTCTCTGTGATGATGATGTGTGGTTCTTGACATCCAAATGAACTGATACAATCTAACAGTAGAATTCCTACTGTTACATATTCCTGTGGCACTGGTGCAGTTTGTACCGAATTGCTTTATAGTTTTCAAGGTGAGCTTGACGTTTTGGGATTACTAGTACATCTGCTTTACATACCAGGGAACTTTTCCTAATATAGGTGAAAGTTTTGGTTACTTCCTGGTTGTTCCTACAATGGTGATTTCCATGGGCAAAATCTGAAACAGTCCCTCAGGGGGTGGTGCCTCAATCTTCCTTCCACATCTTGTGGTGGTTTGTGAAGAATGCTATCCTTACTGTGAACATCTAGATCAATTCTGTGGACATTTATTTATTATTCCAAAAACTGCAGAGAACAGGGGTTTTGTAATAACTGATCCAGAAATTCCCTTGCACTTTAGGATTGCCTAATCATAAGCAAAAGCAATGAGAGAGGTGAATGTTGCCCTGTACTTAAGAAAACTCAATTCTGCTGCCCCATCAAATTGGCTACTAAGTCTAAATGGAAGATGTAAAAAAAATTGAAGTGGAAAATTGTGAAGGATTCCTTCTCTCCAAGACCTACAGTGGAAATGCCTCTTAGGAATTAGTTTTTTAATTAACTACTAAAATATTGTAAGTTTAATCTCCTAATAAATTGAGTATTGTTCCTGGAAGAGGTCTTGTAAATGAATCAGCTGAAACGTCACTTCTACTTAAGAGAATAAAAAAAAAATGTTAAGTAGTGTTATTAACTTCCTGTCGTGTTTGTTTCTTGGCAAGTCCAAACCCTCTTACCAATCCAGTTTCACTGAATATGAGCTCATTTTTCCTTTTTTGATATTTTCCTTGAAGGCTTTAATTTTAATAGTTGAAATCATCGTAAAGAAGATAAAGGAAATATTGGATAAAAAGATGAAAGCGGTAAGAAGGAAGGGAAAAATCTTCATTTCCTTGGAGTGGACATTGTTATTCACAGTGTTTATGAAGAAATGATAAACACCATGGCAGTAAGACAAATAATAATTTACATCCCAAAGGCTCTTGCGTGTAGTCATGTATTAAGCCATAAAAGAAAAAAATCAACCCAGTTTTCCCTTGGAAAAGCTTAAGAGGCAGAGGGAGTAAGGTCAGAATCTTATAGCTCAGTGGAAAATTACACCAGCTATTAAAAAATTCTGAATTCTACTTCATACCATGAAATCCACAACAGGGTTATTTATACAGAGGAGAGAGAGGAGTAAGGTCTCGGTGACCAGGTCTGAGGAAGGGACAGGGTGTGTTCTAGTCCACAGTGGTTCAGAAGAGTTAGGTTCACTCTGCGAAGGGTTAGATGTGGAACAGTGTGTGGTCTCAGGGCTGTGGTACCCCTGGCTCCTACTCTTCACTCTCTTATTTTATTTTTTTTATTGAAGTATAGTTGATTTACAGTGTTGTGTTGGTTTCAGGTGTTCAGCAAAGTAATTCAGAGATATTATATATATCCTTTTTCAGATTCTTTTCCCTTATAGGTTATTACAAGATACTGAGTGTAGTTCCCTGTGCTGTACAGTAGGACCTTGTTG
This sequence comes from Balaenoptera musculus, assembly GCF_009873245.2. Taxonomy (NCBI): domain Eukaryota; kingdom Metazoa; phylum Chordata; class Mammalia; order Artiodactyla; family Balaenopteridae; genus Balaenoptera; species Balaenoptera musculus. Next base: position 101,021,613 of record NC_045793.1, on the reverse strand, counting down.
TTTATATATAGTAGTGTGTATGTATGTTAATCCTAACTCCTAATTTATCTCTCCCCCCTTTCCCCTTTGGTAACCATAAGTTTGTTTTCTATGTCTGTGAGTCTGTTTCTGTTTCATAGATAAGTTCATTTGTGCCATACTTTAGATTCCACATGTAAGTGATGTCATATGCTATTTGTCTTTCTCTTTCTGACTTACTTCACTTAGTGTGATAATCTCTAGGTCCATCCATGTCGCTGCAAGTGGCATTATTTTCTTATTTTTTTATGGCTGAGTAGTATTCCATTGTATATATGTACCACATCTTCTTCATCCATTCATCTGTCTGTGGACATTTAGGTTACTTCCGTGTCTTGGCTATTGTAAATTTCACCTTCATTCTTTGAAGATATTTTTGCTGAATATCTACGCTAACAGTTTTGGGTTTTTTTTCCTTTCAGTTCTTTAAAGATACTGCTCCACTGTCTTCTGGCCTTCACTATTTCTAGGATGTTAGTCATTCTTTATATTGTTCTCTTACAAGTAGTCCGTGTTTTCTCTGGAAGCTTTCGGGATTTCCTCTTACTTTTTGGTTTTCAATATTTTATCATGTACCCATGTGTATCTGTTTGTATTTATCCTGCTTGAGAGCCTTTAAGCTTCTTGAACTTGTATGTCTTCCACTACATTTGGTAAATGTTAGGCCTTTACTTTCCAACAGGTCTGTGAGGCTTTTGTTTTTAATTTCTTTTCTGTAATTCAGATTGTATAATTTCTATTTATTTACCTTCATATTCACTAATGAGTTCTTCTCTATTAAGCCTTACTCAGTAAGTTTTTAATTTCATCTCTTGGTGTTTTTTCAGTTCCTGAATATCTATTTCTTTCTATAGTAATGTTTCTCTGAGATTTCCAAACCATTCATTGATGATGTGTTTAGTTTCTTTTTCATCCTTAAAGATTGTTAATAACTGCCCCAAATGCTTGTCTCTGTTGTCAACATTCGGTCGTCTCAGCATCAGTTCATTTCCTAACGTGAGCAGACAGACTCAGAGAAGTTACGATGCCTCACCCAAAGGTACTCGGTCAGTTGTAGTGGAAGAGGGAGTCCAGCCATGGCTTCCGACTCCAGATCTCTTAACATCTTCCTCTGCATCGCATTGTCTCTTCAAACTTTCTGTCATGACATTTCCCAGGGTAATTTACGATTTGAGAGAGGTAATGTGGATCAGTAAATAGATTTTCTGGCCAAGTTATAAGGCTACAATGTAGGGAAGATAAATCTGGGAGCTTCAGTGTTCATTAAATTTTCAAATGTCCCACTATTTATTTTTTTTTAAGGAATATTTATTTATTTGTTTGTTTATTTATTTATGGCTGCGTTGGGTCTTTGTTGCCCTGCGCGGGCTTTCTCTAGTTGAGGCGAGCGGGGGCTACTCTTTGTTGCGGTGCACGGGCTTCTCAATGCAGTGGCTTCTCTTGTTGCGGAGCATGGGCTCTAGAGCACAGGCTCAGTAGTTGTGGCTCACGGGCTCAGTAGTTGTGGCTCGTGGGCTCAGTAGTTGTGGCTCACGGACTCTAGAGCGCAGGCTCAGTAGTTGTGGTGCACGGGCTTAGTTGCTCCGCGGCCTGTGGGATCTTCCCGGACCAGGGCTCGAACCCGTGTCCCCTGCGTTGGCAGGTGGATTCTTAACCACTGCGCCACCAGGGGAGCCCCTCAAATGTCCCACTGTTCAGAGTAGCTCCTCACGTGGAGCACGAGTGTGTGACGGTAGTGGGCGTGGTGGGCGTGCTGCGGGCACGCGCCGGGGAAGGAAGGTGACGCTCGCTGTGTGGGGTGCCTTTAGCAGCTTCAGTCTCACCAGGGGGGCAGGGAGAACGGGAAGGCAGTCCGACTGGTTTCATGTACCACTGGGTGACCATCAGAAAGGAGCCAGTCAGGTTTTCTTTAGGACTGGCCTTACTCTCCGTGTGATTTTATGACATAGCCTCCAAAACAGTCTCCTTTCACCTGTCAGCTTTGACCTAATCTTTTTTAGGATGGGAAGAAGGTTCCTTTTATAATTCATTGTAAGAGGCTTAAGATGCAAATGAGAGGATGAAATATTGTGCTGGCATGATAACATAGAAAGAATGGTGGTTAATGACAGCTCAGAAGTAGCACTAACCGTGTGCCAGGCAGTGTTCTAAGAGCTTCTTGTATGTTATTTCTTTTTAATACAGCAAGCCGCTGAGATGAAGAAATGGTATCTTTTTGTAGTACATTAAGACGTAAGAGGTGACTTGTCCTCGGTCACATTTAAAAGGTGACAGAGCTGAGATGCACGCTCAGGGACCCCAGAGGCCGCGTCTCAGCTGCTTTTATGGCTGGGAGTCTTGCTCCTGGCCCTGGCGAGGCTCCGCACCAGGAGCGGTGATGGCAACGCGGATCTGCCTCTTCCCCCCTCTGGCCGCGGCGGGCGCTGGTCACAGTTCGGGCACTTTGGTTCTCCTGCACCTCAGAGCCGCCTCAGCGGGTGCCCAGGAGTCGCGCTCAGCAGTCACAAGGAGGATCCCCTTTGCCGCCCCAAGGAGCTCTTCTCCAGTGACCTTTGGCCTCTGATCCGTGGTCCAAAACTCATTTGCACTAGAATGGAATGAGCTAAGCAGGGGAGACTGCTAATAACAGATTCAGAGGAGAGGACCGGGGAAAGAAAATAAATGAAATGTGAGGAGACAGAGAAGAGTGTCAGGGGGAATCTTTGGGGGGGGGGCGAAAGCGTCCTCACGCTGGCGCACTTGCCTCCGCTGAGCGCGCTTGTCCCTCCGTCCCCGTAAACCACTGCGTGGAGGGGGTGCCGCCTGCCGCTGGGCTGAGGACGCTCTCTGCGGGTTTCCTTGTGACGGTTTATGACCGCTCGTCGGGTGCGTTGGCTGTGTGGCTAACGAGGGTGTGGAATGTTCCTGACCTGGATGACAGGACAGTGTGGGATCCTCGACTGCCCTCTGCGCAAGTAGGGGTGTCACAGCTGCAGCCTGCAGGCCCCAGGAGGCACAGGTGGTTCATTTGTGACAGAGCATCTTACCGGGGAGGTCTGGTAGCCTTCCTGATAACCGTTGGAACTTCAGAACTGCTTTTGAAAAACCATGAACTCGAAGGCAGGCGAAGCGGGGAGAGGAGTGGCTTGGGCTGCACGGTGCCTGGTGCAGTACCGCTGCCGCTGGGCTTGGTTTACCCGTCATTTCAGGTTTCTGAACGTCGTGCAGTTTTCTAAACAGAAAGGGGAAATGTTTTGCTAACTCGTCGCATAAGACATCTGTTTAACACTGCTTTGTTTTTCGTTGCCCAGGTTTTTAAGGAGGAGAAGTACTTGAAGGACGCCATGGAGTGCAGCGATGTGATTTGGCAGCGAGGTTTGCTGCGGAAGGGCTATGGGATCTGCCACGGGACCGCTGGGAACGGCTACTCTTTCCTTTCCCTTTACCACCTCACGCGGGATAAAAAGTACCTCTACCGCGCTTGCAAGGTAAGGACATCGCTATCCAAACCGCTTCTGAGCCCTCAGGGCACACACACAGCCCAAATACAGCTCTCTCCTCCTTCAGACATGTTTCTCCCGACTCTGCGGTTTCCTCTGCAGAGCCTTGTCCCTGGCGGCCGTGTGCCTTGGCCGTTCCATCTGTACAGTGGGACTAAGGGGTGGACATGCATTCTGGAGTCCCGTGACTTGTTAGGATGCCCTCCTGTGCATTTATTAGCTTCATGACTTTGGGGCGCCCCTTCTTCAAGCCTCAGTTTCCTCATCTGTAAAAATACTACCCACCTCCTAAATTTGTTCCAGGAGGAATTAATTGAGGTAATGGGCAGGCCGTCGGTAGTTGCCCCTGCTTAAAGTCCTCCAGTGGTTTCCCACTGCCCGTGAGCGGCACCCACAGCCCCGAAGTGGAGAGCCCCGTGCGCCTCGGCCCCTGCCCGCCTCTCCCCCGCCTTGCCCACGCTCTCCACGGGGCGCAGCGTTCCTGGGGCTTCCCCGAAATCTGCCTGGTGGAGGTGACCTCTGAGGTCTCCCCCGTGACAGAGCCACCGGGGCGCTCACCGTGCGCTTCTGCTTGTTCCTGGTGTGCCGCACCCTAGACCCCGAGCTGCGTCATCTTCCTAGTCAACGTCCCGACCCTACCCAGTGCCCGGGACGGTGCCGGCACCGAGGACAGGCTTAATACGCATCGGGTGTGCGAAAATGAACGCACAGAGCAAGACTCAGTAAACGTTTGCTGGTGTGTTTATTACTATACACACGTCACAAAATAAAGTGACAGGAACACAGAAAAAAAGATTGGAAGAAAATGCACCAGAATGTCCAATGACCCTTGATGGATGGCGGCATTCGGGTGGCTTATTCTGTGTATTCATTACTGTTCTGAAGCCTTTTCCCACGCCAGATGGAGCAGAGCCCTCCGTCCTGGTGCCCCGCCCGAGTCACGCACGCGGTCGTGGTGCCCACACTCAACAGAGGCCACGCAGGGTATCGTGGGGATGCAGGGGGCGGGCGCCTGACCCGGGCGTCGGGGGCACCACGTAGGCCGAGACCCAGAGCAGAGCTGAGCTTGAGCGGGCGTGGGAGGGGTGCCGCCAGCCGAGGAAGCTGGCGTGGTGAGCACCGTGGGGCCCGCAGCGTCCCCTTGGCCAGCGCAGAGCAGGGCAGGAGCTGGGGTCAGCGAGGCGAGGGGCAGCTCGGGTGCACGGCAGTCGCAGTAGCAGGTGGGTAAGAACATACGGGGACTGGGGAAGGCTTCGTGGGGGCTGAGGCACAGCTAGTTTTCTAAAGATGTGGAGCTTTTCAGGTGGGCCAGGAAGGCAGGGCGTGGGGAGGCGAAGTGCACCCCAGTAGGGGAAGAGCCCCTGCAGAGCATGGAGGCAGGCAGGGTGCAGTGCAGTCTGACCCTGAGCGCTCAGCGCGTGAGGGTGCACGGGCGAGGGGTGAGGTCAGAGGGGCCGAGGCCAAAGAAAGCTAGTCCTTCCCCTTAGTCAGTAGATCTGAGCCTTGGTTACGCCTTAGAGTCACTGGGAGCTTTAAAAGAGTGCCTGGACCCCACCCTGGGCCCGGTTCTGCGGGAGCCCAGGCCCCCCGGTGCCAGCTCCTGGGTGGGTCTCATCTGCAAGCGGGGCTTCCCAAAGGTTTGTGATTCATGTCAGGCTCCTCTCGGATTGCCGTGGCCACAGTGGAATGGATGAGGTAGAGGTAAACAATTTGGGTTTCTCCAAATTGTTGTTTAATAATTAATGCAAGAAATGTTGAGTTATAAACCAAGGGCATTGGCTCTGATACTAAAGAGGAGAGATTCAGAAACACTTAAGATATTGATATAGCTGATTCACTTTGTTATAAAGTAGAAATTAACACACCATTGTAAAGCAAGTATACTCCAATAAAGATGTTAAAAAAATAAATAAATTCCTCTTGATAGACACTAAAAAAAAACAGATATTGAGCTGAGCCCACAGAATTCAGTGGGTGTTTTTAATGTGGAGAAGACAGAAATGTATGAATGTCTCTCTGATCTCTGACTAAGGAAACCAGATAGATGGTGGTGCATGAAACAAGGTAGAAGAGTGAGCAGATTTGGAGGGTAGAAAGTTTTATTGTATATGTGCTGAATTTATGATTCTTTATATACATATGACCAAAAATAAGTTAGCTTAAATTTATTATAATGTTATAAAAATCCATTGAAGAGGTTTAAGAAGAAAGGGTGGGGGAGCTCAAAGGAAATTGCTGAAAAAGCTGAGGGATGAGTTTTCAAGATGAACAGGGTGGGCAGTGGGGAGCGGTGGGGGGAGGAGGAGGGGGGAGGGAGGGCTGCGTGCTCAGCAGAGGGGCTGGCGGTGAGCCCAGAGAGCAGAGCCGGGCGAGCGGTTCAGAGCCAGTGTTTTAATCTGGGTGGAGCGCCTGCAGGGGCAGGAGGCAGTGCTTAGAAAAGACCGGAGGTTGTTGGGTTGTGAGATCTCTTACTTCAGTCTTCCCAACAACCTTCCTAGGTAAATTCCCCCCTACAGAGGAGGAAACAGGCCGAGGCAGGTGACAGAGCTCGCCAGGTCTCACCTGCTCAGAACAGGTGGTGCCGAGTCTCTCCGAGCTCACACTCCTGGCCACTCTGTTGCCTGGGAGTCTGCTTTCTTTGATTCTTGGTGAATTCACTGCAGTGTCTTATGCGTTCCATTTTCACCAAGTGAAATCCCCACTCTTAAAAAGAAATGTCTTTCTCCCTAGTTTGCAGAATGGTGCCTAGACTATGGAACACATGGCTGCCGCATTCCTGACAGACCCTATTCTCTCTTTGAAGGTAAGAGTGAGGGAGAACTCCAGGTTTAAGTATCTGGGTGTGTGCGTTTGGTTCTCCTGACTCTGTGCACCATCACGGTTGATCTTAGTTAGTAATCGCTGCACAGCTGGTAAATACTGTGTGCAAAGTCGTTCATTGCTGAAAATTATATTGAGTCTCTCTACCTTGCCTGTTTTGTGCTCCTGTGAACTTCTTCCAAGTATTTTTAGATCTTTTGTGACGTGTATAGGCGTAGACTGTCTTCTGCTCGGTAATGGAAGAAAATAAGTTTACTCCTGTGCATTTCATCAGTAATATTGTGCATGTAGTATTGATCTATTCACAGCAAACTTAGCTAGTTACTTAAATGTATTTAATTATTTAAGTCATGTAAAGAAGTGTAAATAATTAATATTAGTAATTTAAAAGTATTAGTAAATTCAAATATTAGTAGTTGGAAAAAATAATGAGAATATTGAAGACAGTTCTGAAAAACAAGAGCAATGAAAGAAATCAGCAAACACATTGCGAGTCTGCTCCAGGCACACACAATGCATAGAATATAATGCAGGAAAACAAAATGGAAGTCCTACAGAGACTCAGATATTCTTTGTTTAGTGTGTGTGTGTGTGTGTGTGTGTGTGTGTGTGTGTAATGGTAATTTGGAACATAAGCCACAGAAACCAGAGGGCAAACGTTAAATGATGTTAGGATAAATGGATGGTAACTTTTTAATTACTTTAGAGCCACCTTTTATAGTAATTCCAAAATAAATTTCAGAAGGAATACATGAATACTTTTTAAAAAATCAAATGATAGATGGGTGTTGAATTTTGTCAGGTGCTTTTCTTGCATCAGGTGATAAGATCATGTGGTTTTTCTTCTTCTGGCCCCTAGCATTGTGGATCACATTGGTTGATTTTCAAATATTAAGCCAACCTTGCATCTCTGGAATACACCTTACTTGGCCATGGTGTACAATGCTTTTTATGTATTGCAGAATTATATTTGCTAATATGTTGTTGATGACTTTTACGTCTATATTCATGAGGAATATTGGCCTGTAGTTTTCCTTTCTTATAATGTGTTTGTCTGGTTTTGCTATCTGGGTAATACTGGCCTAATAAACTGTATTGAGAAGTACCTTCTCCTCTGTTTTCTGTAATAGATTGTATATTAATTGGTGGAGGAATTCTCATTTAAATGTTTGGTAGCATTCTTCAGCGAAACCTTCCTAGCCGAGAGATTTCTTTTTGGGGAGTTTTAAATTTACAAATTCCATTTGTTTAATAGGTTACAAGGCTGTTAAGTTATCTGGTTCATATTCAGTGAGTTTTAGTAGTTTGTATTTTCAAGATACCGCTCCGGTTCACCTGCGGGGTTAAATGTACGTGCATAAAGCTTTGGTAGTAGGTCCTTCATTGTCTTCCTGATGTCTGAATTGTCTGTAGTGCCATGCCGTGTTTTATTTCTGCTACTGATAATATTTTAATCATATAATAGATAAATGAGCAAAAGTTAGAGCATTTGTCATTATCTTTTGCAGAATAAGATCTTTTTAATATTCAAAGAAACCGTAACGACAAAATGTTTCTCAGAATAAAAATTTTCGTCTTTTGTGTCATAAAAATGAGGTGTATTTGTATCAGATATAACACAGTTAATACCTGAACTCTAAATGGAGTTCGTGCAGGTTCATAAATTCAAGTTTATAATGGCAAATTCAAAGCCCCAGCGGGTGAAAGTCTTTGAATGTAGCCTCCCGAGAGGCTGGAAGCTCTTGCATTCTTCTGGGCCCCTGTGCCTCACAAGTGCCTGGCAGGAGACACTAACTAGCTTCTCGTTGGCTGGGTGAGTGCTGGTGTGGAGGCCGCTAGGCTGGAAGGGCCCGCAGCGCCCAGGACCTTCGTGGAGGAGCTCCCTCCCGCCACGGGATCCTTCGGGTAGGCTGCTGAGTTACTGCAGTGATTGGCGGTGGGGATTTTGACCAAGCAAGTAAAGGTTGTTTTAAAATAACATTTTTGAAACCCAAAGTGCAACCTTCCGTTTGGAATAAAAACGTAAAGGCTCTGAGAGGAAGTTTATATGTTGGAATATCACAATAGCAGCGCCCTTAACTTTTTTGTTAGCACTTCTGTGAAATCATCTTAAAGTGTCAAGATACAAGATTAAAGCTCAGAAACCAATTTTTAAAATTAAGATAATGAAGAAAACTGGTATTACCTGCTGGGTGCTAATGCGAAGATCTCCTTTTTGTGTGTGTGAAGTTATTTTCAAAGTCCTCCCCACCTTTTCCCACGTCCTTACAGCCCCAGTAGAGGCAGTGGTCAGAGGTCACTTGGTTCTGGACCCCGCCGCGCACCCTTTCTCACGAAGGACCGCGTTTTGCGTTGCAGGTGTGGCTGGCACTGTTCACTTCCTCTCCGACATCCTGGCCCCGGAGGCATCACGGTTTCCAGCATTTGAGCTCGGCTCTCCACAGAGGGATACAGACGTTCAAAAGGACTACTGAGAGATCCAGCTGGACCAGAAGCCACCGGGTTGCTTAGTGCCTGACACAGAACCAAGTGTGAATCCTGAAGGAGGGAGAAAAAGGAGAAGCAGACACCCTCCCAGACCCCCTGTGTCAGAGTGTGCTGACAGAGCATCCCATCCGCGTCTGTAACAGTGTCCCCTCACTGGTGTAAAGTGTGAATTCCTCGTGTCCCGTTCCCTGTAGTGTGTGCATGTCTCTTGGCGTTTGCTGTCTGTAGGTGTACGTTGTTCTAAACGGAAGCCCTTCTCTGTCCATGAGCCCGAGCTGGCTGTGCATGAGGGCACGTGGCAGCCTCTTCTCTGTACATAACATTTAAAGTGGGGTGTTTTCTGTACTGACAAAGAGGAAATAGGCAGGTGGTGTCTCTCCTATGTAACAGAAGATCCTCCGCAGTGATGTCCCAGTGGTAAGACTTTCCAGCATTTTCTGTGGGTACCTTCAGATCAGCATGAGAGAAAGACCACTCCAGAAATGAAAAGAAATAGAACAGGTGGAGGGGTTTGCTGGAGAGGGGGTGGTGAGCCTTTCCACCAGGTAGTCGAATGCTCCCTCTTCATGTTTTGTGCTCACCTCGGTGTTTTTAAGAAGCCAAAGGGGGTGCGTTGCAGCTCTGCTGGGGCTCCCATTCTCAGGCTCTTTGTGTGAAGTTCCGGACCCTCCTCGCAATCCAAGGCAGCTCGTGCCCTGGGGAGTGGACTCATGACACCAGGGCCATTCAAGGGAACCGTTTTCGTGGCCACATTGTAAATCGTGTAGCAGTGACTGAGGGTTGGCAAGTCTAGATTCAGTGTATATTATTAAAATAGGCTGCACCTCAGTTCTATCAACATTATAACTTAGTGTTGTAAGTACAGTGGATACAATTCCAGATGCGTAATAAGCAGAAAGATACTCATCTCTTCCCATGTCCCTCCAATTAAACTTACTCCAAAATTTGGTAAGTTATCAGAGTACAGATTTGGAATGAATTTAGTCCTTATTTTTGTCTACTATTTGGGTGATAAAAGTCTCACCTTTGATGAAATGTATTAAGCATAAAGTACTAGTCTGCATTTATGCATATGGAAAAGTCTTCTAACCAAGAAAATTATGATACTGTCTGTCTGACATTTTTTATTTTAAAACTGGGCATTAATTTGGCTTAGCGTACCCTCAATAATTTTACCCTGTAAATCTGTTTTTAGAAGAGTTTTGCTGTAATGGTATGAGTGGTCTAGGACTTTCTACAGACTTCTCATGAGCTAAGGCCAGATCATAAAAGACAAGACAGGTCTCTCTGATGGTCTGGTCCTTATCTACAAGGGATTGTCAAATGTTTATCAGCCCTCGTTTCCACTCCTTTTGTAAAGGTGAAAGAATGTCCATGTAGAAGACGGATTCATTCACACGCATGTAATTCTGTGCAGCTCCTAGGACGCTGCTGAGCCCTGGTGGTGGGGCTGCCCCCTGACACGTGCCCTTCGGTTTCTCAACGATGCCTCGTGAGTCTCAGTCACGGCTGTTCTTTTCAAGTTAGGCTGATGACTTCCATGGCTATAAATCCTCAGCGTTGTGGATTTGCTCATACGCGTCTCAGGCAGCCCGGTTCCCCGGGACCTGCCGGCGGGACGCGACTGAGCGGAGGGGCTGGTTGTCCCAAGAGCTCCCCTGGCATCACAGGTCAGCCCAGCTGCACCGCGGCCACCTCGGCCGGAGCCCAGCGGCAGCCCGCGGGGCTTCGGCACAAAGTGTTACCCGAGCCGTCTCAGTTCTCAGAGGAGGCCAGTGGGGCTGCACAGGCTTCACCCCACTCAGCAAGAGGGGGCAGCTCGTGGAGGCCCTGGTCCTGGCCACGTGTCTCCTGACCGGAAGCAGTGAGGGTGACCCTTCGTGATACCTGGGCATCGCGCCACGTGTGTTCGGCTTGTTTCTGACTCGCGCGCTGAGGGCAGATGGAGCGCTTGTGAGGTAAATGGAGGAGATTGTATTTGCAGCGTCTTTTTGAGAAGCCAGCTGGATTGACCCTTCCCGCTTACCCGCCGGATGTCAACAGAGGCGCAGTCTGTGACTCCACATTAACCCGCCTCCTGGGTCACGACGCAGGCAGCTGCACGGTGCCGGGTCCGGCTCTCCGTCCCCGGAGGCAGCGGGGCAGAGGAGTCCCAGAGCTGGTTTAGTGGTTCTGATGAGTGCGATTGCGGATCTCAGAGCATCTCACAGTGATTTTCTACGTTTGTTTGTGTATCCAAGATGTGTCTAAGTGTTTAAAATAATGTGTATGCACAATGCCATTTTAAAATATGAAAGAGAAAACATTGACGTCCACAGAAAGTGTGTGGGGTTCCCTGGTTCGGTACTTAGTAAAAACACGGTTTTGTTGTGACACTTGTGGGGTCTTCGTCTGTTCTCACCTCTGTCTGCCTTTGAGAGCGACGGTTAGAAGCCTCGGCCAGCGTTCTGAAGATGGCCTTCCTCACGGAAAACGTGGCCGTTGCTCATGTTACGACGTCCCAGGTGCTTCACTAGAATGACGGCTTTCTCTCTTCATCCCAAGGGCCTCCCAGCCCTGGGCAGTACCAAGAGAAGCCTGTCTTGAGCTTGCCCGTGAGACAGGCCTTTACGCTCACAGTCACCCTGCATGGCCACAGCGCGGCTGGGGTCACAGCGTGCACGGCGGTGGGCGCTCTTCTCATCACTGTCTTACAAATGAGAAAGCTGGCGGCCTTGCCCAGGGTCACAGCCGGAATGAGGGACGGTCAGGCTTCAGACCCGACAGTTCTTGCCAGTGGCCGTACTTCTGACTTGTTCTCAGTACCTCTTCCCCTACGTGCCCAGCACAGAAGGTGAGAAATTGAAACCCCGGAGAGGCCCTGTCATCTGTACCCCTGCCCTCCTGGGTCCCTCGAACCATTCAGTGCAATTCCATACTCTTAACTTCGTAAGGCGGTCTCAACCGCTAGTACTTCATTTGCTGAGTTCACAAAAGCAGGACCCAGGTGGGAGGTCCAGGTCCCCCAAACGTTTTTACAGACTGTCTTTACTCCTTCCCAGTCTCTTTGCTAAGCTTCAAGGGCCCCTTCCTTTCACGACTCAATTTTTCCACATCCTGTTTTCTGGAGGGGAGCCAGGTGTCCATTCCAACCTGACGGTCACCCCCAGTGCCTGTCAGCCTTCTGTCCAACTGGCCGGTGGCCCTGGAGGGCTGTGCGGCATCATCGCTTTTCCTGATCAGAGGGAGGCCGCCGGCTCCTTCAAGGCCCCTGCTCCCCGGAGTTAGGCCGCTAGACGACTGAGGCTGTAATGACGTCCAGCCGGCCTCACAAGCTGCCCCTGCCCCCGCGCCCCTCTCCAGTTTGCTCGGGTCCCCCATCCAGCAGCTGCTTGTTGCACACCTGCAGCGTGCCAGGCCTTGTGCTCGGTGCTGAGAGCGACGTGCCGATCACCGTCCTCCTGCGGCTCACGCTGCCCCTGACGGACGCCCGCGGAGGGCAGCGGTCTCGCGCTCAGGCTCGGGGCAGGCCCTCCCCTGCCGGGACCTCGGACGGCTCCTCTGCAACGCGGGCGGGCAGCAAGCCTCCGGGCGCGCGCTTCCTGGTAATGGCAGGCGGGCACCACGGGAAGTGTGACCAGTTGGGCCTTACAGCGCGGTGACCTCCGGCGTGAGGCTGGTCCCTGTCGTCAAGGAGCCTGTGGAGGGGACATCTGGAGCAGAGACGGGACCAACTCGTATGAACTTGGATAAGCGATTTCCTACAGAGGTTTTCTGTGTCATCAGGACCACCTTATTTGGTTAGTGGGAGAATTAAAATGGAATAACAAATGGAGAAGGCATCTAGCATGTGCAAGTGCTCTGTGATGGGGGAGTTGAAGGTGTGCGTGTAGTGCTTTTGTGTGAAGAAACGGGCTCACTCTCCTGAGTAATGAAATGAAAACCCAGGTCTGTCCAGCTCCAAAATCCCAAGCCACACCACCATCGCGTACCACTGCTCTGCCTGGCAGCCCTGAGCTTTTGGCCATCGTGGGCGTGGGCGTGTGTGTGCCCAGCCGCACCAAGGTCCTTCAAGGGGAAGAGTCTGCCACAGGGGCAAGGAGGAACCAAGCCACAGTTTGAGGCTTACACAAAATCTAAAAGTTCAGAGAGGCTGGGTTCTCCGTCCTCTGGCCTGTTCTTTGCTTAATGCCCCTGGAGATCTTCTTGCTTCTGTACCAGGTAGATTCTTGTGGCTTTCATAAGATCATCAGATGCAGTGCTGGTCACATGTTAACGGACCTTACACCCTCCTTAACGTATTGTTCATGAGAGAATAAAACATGTAGCAAGCAGTATAATCCCGTATCCACCCATAATCATATAAATGTCCCCCACGGCCCCAAGAACTGAGGAAGCCAGCTGTTCACACCGTTTCGTCACAGAGGCCATAGGGAAGCTGTCCAGCGCTCCACGCGTGGCCGCTGGGAACGAAGAGGGGGTGATGAACGGGACGGTCCTGCCCCCAGAGGCTGTCCGGTAGCAAGAAGGACCATGCTCCCTGCCGCGGAACTGAGAGTTCTGAGAACTGGCCTGCCTGAAGGGTGTCACTGTTCTGCCCTGACACTTGAATCATAGATTGTTTAGCGAATTCTGCACTGGAAGTCACTTTCCTCCTGCAATTTCAAGGCATCATACTGACTTCCAGCTTCCAGCGCTACCTCCGAGAACCTCAGAGCCACCGTGATTCTTGTTTCTTTGTGCTCAGATCTTGTGTTTTGATGTGATCACTTTGCAAATTGTACAGTTTTTTCTCTGTCATGATGATGAGCCTAGTCCTGGGTTCTTTTTTTTTTTTTCTTTAACATCTTTATTGGAGTATAATTGCTTTACAGTGGTGTGTTAGTTTCTGCTTCATAACAAAGTGAGTCAGCTATACGTATACATATATCCCCATATCCCCTCCCTCCTGTGTCTCTCTCCCACCCTCCCTATCCCACCCCTCTAGGTGGTCACAAAGCACCGAGCTGATCTCCCTGTGCTATGCGGCTGCTTCCCACTAGCTAGCTATTTTACATTCGGTAGTGTATATATGTCCATGCTACTCTATCAGTTCGTCCCAGCTTACCCTTCCCCCTCCCCATGTCCTCAAGTCCATTCTCTACGTCTGCATCTTTATTCCTGTCTTGCCCCTAGGTTCTTCATGAGCTTTTTTTTTTTTTTTTAGATTCCATATATATGTGTTAGCATACGGTATTTGTTTTTCTCTTTCTCACTTACTTCACTCTGTATGACGGACTCCAGGTCCATCCACCTCACCACAAATAACTCAATTTTGTTTCTTTTTATGGCTGAGTAGTATTCCATGGTATATATGTGCCACATCTTCTCTATCCATTCATCTGTCGATTAGTCCTGGGTTCTTGGTAGGCCCTTCCAATCTGGGAACTCGTGTGTTTCAATTCTAGGAAATTTTCTTGAATTATTTCTTAATGTTTTTTTCCCCTCCACCTTTTTGCTTTCCTTTCCAAGAGATATCAACTTTATTTTTGAATTCTTCCATTGTGTGTTTAGTTCCAGGAGTTTTTCTTGTTCTCAGGGTATCTTTTTTTTTTTTTTTAATCAAAATCTGAATTTAGTATGCTATTCTTTAGAATTTAGTGTCACAGAAAAGTGACCCAACTTTTTTTTTTTTTTTTAATGAATTGAGATGTTTTTATTTATTTATTTATTTTTGGCTGTGTTGGGTCTTCGTTTCTGTGCGAGGGCTTTCCCTAGTTGTGGCAAGCGGGGGCCACTCTTCATCGCGGTGCGCGGGCCTCTCACTATCGCGGCCTCTCTTGTTGCGGAGCACAGGCTCCAGACGCGCGGGCTCAGTAATTGTGGCTCACGGGCCCAGTTGCTCCGCGGCATGTGGGATCTTCCCAGACCAGGGCTCGAACCCGCGTCCCCTGCATTAGCAGGCAGATTCTCAACCACTGCGCCACCAGGGAAGCCCCTCAGGGTATCTTTTGTGTATATCCTCTTCTTATTTCTTGTTGCAATATCTTATCTCTTTGAGGATATTAATTTATTCAACACATAGTCATGAAGGGCTTATTCAATGTCACACATTACTCTAGGCACTTGGAATCCGTCAATGATCAAAACAGTCAAAAAGTCTTATCTTGTAGAGTTTGTGATATAGCAGCGAGAGACAAACAATAAGGCTAAATAGGCAAATTTTCTCCTATGTTATAAGGTAATAAATAATATGGAAAAAAAGAGAGAATAAAACAAAATAAGAGGGACTGATGGTGGAGAGAACACAAATTAACTGTTTTAAACAGGATGGTCAGAGTAAGACTAGAGAGAGTGACATTTGAGCCAAAACTTGAAGAAATTAAAGGAGTTGGCCAGATGAGTATCTGTGGAAAGAGCCCCTGACAGAGGCCGTGCCCTGTTCAGGAGCAGAGTGAATGAGCAGACGGGGGGAGGAGGGAGGAAGGCCTGGGCCTGCAAGGCCATTCGGAGGAGTTTGGCTTTTACTCTGGGTGAAGTACAGAGCCACTGGAGGGTTTGAGCAAAGGAAGGACATTATCTGATTTATGCGTCGAAGGGGACATCCTGAGAGAATGCCTGGTGGACGTAGGGAAACCAGAAGGCTGGTCCAGGAGAGAGATGATGTGGGCTTGGCGAGAATGGGCAGTCTCTAGCGGTGTCCTAGAGCCAGTAGGATTCCTGACGGCCAGTGCAGAGCACGAGAGAGCAGAGTTGGCCTTGGAAGGGGCGTCGCCAGCAGCTGAGATGTGGAAGAGGCCAGTCGGGGATCAGGGCATGTAGAGTCTGAGGTGACCGGGGACGGCTGGAGTTTGGAGAGAAATCTGGGAGGGAACTGTCACTTTGGAGTCATTTGCATATTGATTATTTACAGCTATGAGCTGGGAGAGCTCACCCAGAAAGTGAGGGGAAAGGGAATGGGGAAGGAAGGAGCTGAGGCAGAGCCTTTGGCCACGTAACGCCAAGAATCGGGAGGAGTTTGCTCCAGCAAAGGAGGTTGAGAAGAAGCAGTCATTGGGTAGAGGTCTGTTTCCCTGGCGGCCAGTGAGGAAATTGTACGTGTGCAGAGGAGTGACCGGCTGTTTCACATGATCCTGGTAAATGAGAGAAAGGCTAGGAGTTGGCCTTTCAAAAGAGAGGAAAGAAATGGGGCAAAAGAGAGGAAAGGAATGGGGCCATAGTTGGTAAGAGAAATAAGATCAAGAAAAAACTTTTTTTTCAGAAAAATAACAGCATGTTTGTAAACCAATGTGATCCAATGGGAGCTTTTTAAAAAAATGATGTAGGGACTTCCCTGGTGGCTCAGTGGTTAAGAACCCTCCTGCTGATGCAGGGGACCTGGGTTCAATCACTGGTCCGGGAAGATCCCACACGCTGCAGAGCAACTAAGCCCATGTGCCACAATTACTGAGCCTGCACTCTAGAGCCCGCGAGCCACAACTACTGAGCCCGCGTGCTGCAACTACTGAAGCATGCGTGCCTAGAGCCCGTGCTCCACAAGAGAAACCACTGCAATGAGAAGCCCGCGCACCGCAACCAGAGAAAAGCCCGCGCACAGCAATGAAGACCCAACACAGCCAAAAATAAATTTATTAAAAAATAAAAAATGAATAAAAATAATAATGTGCTGCATAATCACAATACCAATGTCACACCTGAGAAAACTAACAATGATTCTGTAATATTACGCTGCATCCAGGCCGTGTCCGGTGCCCTGACGGACTCAGGAGTGCTTTAAGTCTATATTGTTGTTGTTTTCCATCGGGATCCAATCTAGGTTCCTGCTTTATATTTTGTTAGTCTTTTCATAACCTAGGACACTCACCTGCTTTTTTGTTTTGTTTTTAACGACATCAACTTTCTGAAGACGCCAGGACTGTTGTCTTATAAACCTCCCCCATGAGTTTGTCTGATTCTTTCCCCACGGAAACTTGTCCTGCCATCTCCCACTTCCTGTAACTTGGAGGTTAGGTTTGGACTCTGGAGCTACACTGTCCAATATGGTAACCACTAGCCACTGATGAGTATCTGAATGTAAATTAGTTTAATGAAGATTAACTTAAATTTTAAAATCCAGTTCCTGCATCTCCCTAGCCTCATTTTTTTTTTAAAACATCTTTATTGGACTATAATTGCTTTACAATGTTGTGTTAGTTTCTGCTGTATAACAAAGTGAATCAGCTATATGTAGCCTAGCCTCATTTCAAGTGCCCAATATCCACATTTAGCCCGTGGCTACTGTACTGGACAGTGTAAGCATTTCCATCATCATAAAAATTTCTGTCGGATAACACTGCTCCAGATGCTGTTATATCCTGGTTGGACAGTTTTGGCAAGACTGTTTCTTAAGTGGTATTTTGTACTCTGTACTTCACATGCAGAGGCCTGGTTAGGAGTCCCAGGGTGCCCTGAGGGACTTGTAAACTGCACTAGGAATATCACACGCCCTCCACATCCTTCTCTGGTCGTCAGTCGGGATGCTACATCCTGTGATGGAAAGATTTCTAGGGAAAAGAAAATAAAATCAAAGAATTTTAGAGCTGAGAGGGAAGTTTGATATTTTATAAGCAGCTGAGGAAACTGAGGCCCATAGAGGTTCAAGACTTGCCCAAGGTCACTGATGCTAATTGGAAGCAGAGAATCACCTTCGACAAGCATCTTACTCCTGGCCATTCATATATCAGAGTTGAAAATACCCTGTGGCAACAGAGATCACACTACTAAAAATAATCATAAAATACCTTTTATTGAGTATTTATCAGCATTAGGTACTGTATTTAGTCCTTAAAATTACTTCACGTGATTCTCACAACCACCCCACAAGGAAGGTTACTTACAGAAAATCTCTAACAGGAATTTATTTTTTCAGGGAATAAGAAACCTAGAATTGGTTCAACCCTATGAAAGCTGGTATCTCTGTGATCATCTTGGCCTTTCCATCATGGTCACAAGGTAGCTGCTGCAGCTCCAGATATCACATCAATGTTGAAAGGGTGAACCTGCATGTGGCGGTGCCAGCAACTCCAGTCTCATTTATGACAAAAGTGAAATCTTTCCCAGAGGCCCACAGTAGACTTCTGTAGTATCTATCATTGGCCAAGACTGTGCCCCTGTTGCAAAGAAGCTGTGTGGCTCTTCTGGCTTCTATAGAAGAAATAGGGAAGGGAATGGGGGTTGGATTAAACCAAGCAACAATGGAGGTGTTGCTGTCCTCACGGTTCAGTTGAGGAAGCTGACGTTCGGAGTGCAGAATCCCTCACCGGGGGCTACCCAGTGCGTTAAGTGGCAGAGATGCTTTGGCGCCAGAGCCCGTGGTGAGTAGTGTCCTCACTGAAGAATGAAAATGAGGGCTCTGATGCTGCCAGGTCTGGCTGGTTCAAACACTTCAAGAGGTAGGATGCGTGTGTCCTCAGAGAACAGGGGAGAGGCTGCCCCAGGCCGTGATGCCGCCACCCGAACAATAACCTGAGGAAGGACGTTCAGGAGAAGACTGCCATAGGTATTTGCGGGTGGACAGCTTGGAGAAGTTTTACTTACTCCACTCGTAATATATATTTAAAGCTACATTTCATGTTATCTATATGCTTAATGCTATATATATTCAGTGCTATGTTTATATATCATAAATATTTCATAAATATATTTAATATATGCTATAGTTCATATTTTCTCCCCAACCTTCCCTTTTCCATGAGAGCTTAGTCTTGCCAGCATTGGTCTTGCCAACCACACACCTTTCGAGAAGGTGTGTCTCACAGTTGGTAAGAGATTCATGTAATAAATGATACAAATTGAACAAAAATGGGGCTTCCGGCTCCTCCTCAAGTGGGCAGCTATGCATGGACCGTTGATCATACGCAGTGCCTGCGAAGCCTGGTGGGACACGTCAGTACGATCTTCCTAATGGGAATATCTGCCGAAAGCCCGAAAAAATGTATACAGATGCTTCAACCCAGCAATTTAAGTCTAAGATTTTATTCTGAGGAAATAAATGTGGATGAACATTAAAAGTGGCCACAAGCTCGCTCAGCACAGCATTGTTCATAACGGAAAAATTAGCAACAATTTTTGCAAAAAAAGCCAAGTTGGAGAAATACATTAATACCATGAAGTGAAAAGTGAAACAAAACACATACGTGGTAAAATCAGGAAGAAAAGCAGGGGGATTGTAAACGTAAATGTGGGCGGTGGTAGGAGGCGCAATGGAGCAGATGCGCGGGGCGCCGCCGTTCTGTGTCCTAAGCGGGCTTGTGTGTTCACGTGCGTACATCTGCTCCGCGTCATCCGCACTTACGCCAACAAACTGAGGGGCGTCACAAGAAAGCCTGGTTTTGCGCGGCAGCCGCCGTCCTGGGGGTTTGTAGGCGATCTCGGCCCGCACAGTCGTCCGGGGCTAGGCGTCCGCCGCCCGGGGTCCGGGCTGGCGCGGGAGGGAGCGCCTCGAGGCCCGGCGGGAGTTCAGGGCGACTCGGGTCCCCTGCGTCCTCATCCACCCCCGGCCCGGCCCGGCCCCTGGACGCGCGCTCCCGAGCGGCTAGCCGGCATCCACCATACGCCTTAGGCAAAAGTTACTCTCATTATTCCGAGTGTGTAGAATACTTTGTTGTTTAAAAATGAAAAATAAAATGGAACGACCCAAAAATTAGATCAGAGTGTGTGGGTTAAATCAACTGCGGAGCAGCCGTATGGTGGGGCGCTGTTTAATCATTGCAGGGAAGAAGACTATTTAAGTGCCAGGAAAAATGCTAGAGAAAAGCGGGCTACGAAGGATCCCGCGGTGCACATGTGTCGTCAGAGCAAGGGACCTAGAAAGCGGTGCAAACACGCCCAGCTGCAGTCTCGGGATACTGGGGTCGCAGGTGATTTCTATTTACCTTTTGCTTTGTGCTTTCCTGTACGGTCTACATTTTAGATTAAAAATAAAGGCATGGGTTTGGTCTTGAGTAAAAAAATATCAGCAGGGACTTTGCCAAGGGCTAAGCAGGGTCCCCTCCTGGAGCCTCCCCGGGGCCGCCGCGCCCCAACCTGGTCTCCGGTCCCCAGTCCCCTCTCTGGGCGGGCGATCTGGGCGCAGAAGCCGCGGTCCCCGGTCCCGGGCTCATCGCGGGGTGGCGCGTGCGTCGTTGGCTGCCCAACTCGCACCACACCCTGGGCGCCTCCGTAGCCCCACTTTCCAGATGGGGAAACGGGGACACCAGGACGTCCCGTGCCCCCAGTCGTCAGGGCGACTCCGAGGCAGGGCGTCCAGAACGCCCGTCCACGTGCGCGTATGGTCCCTCCGTGCCCATCCGGCTCCACCGCGAGCGCTAAGCCCGGGCCCTCACCACAACCCAGGGCGACGAGGACAGGACGGCGACAGCAAGGGCAGAAGGTGGGAGGAGGGAGCCGGTCTCCAAGGTCAGCGCGCCCAGAGCGTCCTCCCCAGGTCCTGGGGGACACGGCTGGCCGGGCACCGACCTGAGCTAGGCGCGCACGTGCCTTCCCAGGGCTCCCCAGAACCGAACTACACATGCCGGGCACTGGGGCCTTTTGGTACTTGAGGGCGAGACACACGGACCCTCCCCGCTCCGCCGCCATCTCTGTGAGTGGACGGTCCGCCTGGAAGGGGGGACCGGGCTTCGCATCTCCCCAGGGGAGCGCAGGGAAGGGGCGTGGAGAGCAGGCTGCAGGGTCCTGGAGACAGGAGGCCTCCCGCCCACCAGACTCTGCCCTCGGTAGATCGTCACCTTCTTTCTGTCCCCCTCACCCCTCCACCCACCCAACTCCTGGACCTGCATCCTAGGGCCCAGTCCTAGACTCAGGTGAGAAAGGTCCTAGCTGCCTGGGAGTACAACCTTGTCACCTCTGAGGGGAGAAACTCATTCAAGGGCACGAGCGGTTAGCAGGTTTGGGGGGACGAGGGCTCTGGCGAGAGGACGGGACTTCTGCAATCCGTATCCGCATCTCTTCTGCATCCACACGGAGGCTCGCTGCTAACTTCCTCCTGACCATGACAGGCATAAAGAAGGCAACTGCTGCCTTCCCCTCCCTTCCCTTGCTTGATAGCAACTCACTCCTTCCAGGATTTGTTTCCTTGGAGAACCTGGTGAGCACAAAGGAGTGACAGCTGGTGGCTGGGGGACATTTGGGGCAGAAGACCCCAGGGCTAGTCCTAGCACCATCTACCAGACCTGAGCACGTGATCTGGGCATGCTCTCCAGGTCCCGCTGGACCTGCGGCCTCGCCACCTGGGTGTTCCTTAGTGGTGCCTTTGGGGACTGGAATGAAAGGCTGAGCTGCAGTGGGGGCAGCACCCCTCACGCTCCCCAGAAGCTCAGGAAGAATTCGCCCCATACCTCCCAAGACTGTTGACTTGTAACCTTAAGACTCTGAGTTTTGTTACAGAATCTACAACATCAGACGTTTAATTTAGAGAATGTGTTGGGTCCCTAAAAACTGTAGGCTGTATCACCTGAGGTTGAACTTTACCTTCAACCTTTTCATAATTAACTTCCTTTTAACCTCACTGGATTTTGTGGTGACTGACCGGCCAGAACATAGGAGCGGAGTATTTTCTTATGCACTTGCCTCACACTGTCCAATAAAGCAGCCACTGGCGGTGGAGTTACGGTGCACTTGAGATGCAGCTGCCTCAAGTTCACCGTGCTGGTGAATATAAAATCCACACTGGGTTTGGAAGACAGTATGGAAAAAAGAATGTAACATTTCTTGTTAATATATTTTACACTGCTGCATGTTGAAATAATATTTTGATACATTGGGTTAAATATTATTAAAATAAATTTCATCTTTTTTGATGTAACTAATGAAAATTTAGTATAACATGCTTAGCTGACATCTTTTTAACGGACAGTCCTGGTCTAGAACATCCATCTAAAAGCATTTCTCCTTATAAACTTTAAGGCAAGATGAAAAATTCCTTTCTTCCTCAAAAACATGAGGGATCATTATTGTTTGTAAGGGCTGTGACCAGGCACTTTTCAAAGGCACACACTCTGTACACACAAAGGTACATGGTCTCCTGTTCCTGTACAGTGAGCACCAGTCTGTGGCAAATGTGACTCAGGGCTTTCAGGACCTCGGGACTGTTTGTGATTTCGAGTCCAGAGAGGAAGAAAAAGCAGCGCCCCCTGCATTCCTGCTACCCTTGAGACCACGGGCCCTCCTCCACCTTCATTACACCCTGGGGACCAGGAGCCTTTCCTCACAGAAGCAAAGCCGGACCTTGGTGCCTGGAGTCAGAACAGGAGATGCAACAGAACCCAGCTCTACCAGGGGGGGCAGGAGGTGTCAATAATCGTCCCTGCACCAACCACACCGTTTTTAGGAAGGCTTTGAGCAGGATCCACCCTGGACACCGCGGCACAGCCAAGGAGGCAGGAGCATTGGAACAAAAGGCTATGCGGGTGTCAGGGAATGGCAGGAGAGACACCCAAGTAACAGGACGGATTGCTTATAACCATGGCTGGTTCTGGGGCACGCACAGACCTCATTCAACGTAAATGGTGGGGAAAAAAGATGGTCGCCCGAGGTTTCTCCTTCCCAGCTCTGGCGGGCTCAACACCCACTGCCGAACAGCCCACAGCCAACATTTCAAGACGGTAAGGTGACGTGGGGGGCAGTGGCAGTGTATGGGACCCCTTCGGCTTCCATCTTCACATCCTGGATGTAATCAAGGGGAATTTGCTCCCCTCACACCACGGAGCTCATCTCCTGATGGGCAAAGGACGGGGTGGGAACTCATTCTCTCTCCCCCTCAGCTTCAATTCCTCTTGCACAGGGAAAAGAGGAATGAGGGAGAACAGGATTTCTAACATTTGTTGAGTGACCATAATGTGATTTTGCAGTTGAGGAAACTGAGATTGGAGATCATTTGAGTCATTGAAACTCCTCTGCACGTTGTCAGCTCCCATCTTCTCGGATCTGTTTTCTTCATCTGTCAATCCCACCCGCCACCTTCTATTTCAGAAATTACAATTTCTGATCTTGCACTTTTTTGCCTTGATAACTATTATGGACTTTTTGGAGTTCAGTGACATTTGGGAGGGACAGACAAGAGTGAATACTGTGTTTGCCATCTCCAGTCATGACCTCTGGTGTGTAAATGACCCTGCCCCCGCTTCACTGGGGGAAGCTGATGGCCAGCGGCTCGTCCAGTGAGGCGTGTAAATCAGCTCTGAGTTCCCCACCAGGAGGCTGTCCAGCCTCTTCTACCTTATTTCCTGTCCTAAGATAGTAAATTATAAAACACTTCTTTATAAACATTATCTCAGTTAGTGATTCATCTAAAATAACAGCCTAACTGTAGCAGCTATAGATCTGTGAGAGAAATAGTTTCTGACCAATTAGAGTTGGATTTTTTTTAAAAAAATAAATTTATTTATTTTTGGCTGCATTGGGTCTTCGTGTCGCGCATGGGCTTTCTCTAGTTGCGGTGAGCGGGGGTACTCTTCTTTGTGGTGCGCGGGCTTCTCATTGCAGTGGCTTCTCTTTGTTGTGAAGCATGGGCTCTAGGCATGCAGGCTTCAGTAGTTGCAGCACGTGGGCTCAGGAGTTGTGGCACATGGGCTTAGTAGCTCCGCGGCATGTGGGATCTTCCCGGACCAGGGCTCGAACCCGTGTCCCCTGCATTGGCAGGCGGATTCTTAACCACTGAGCCACCAGGGAAGCCCTAGAGTTGGATTTTAAAATCAAGGCTCCCCTACCTATGCAAAGCACACTCAGACCCCCAGATAACTAATATCAGTATTAGCTGTGAGTCCACATAATTAATGCTTCTGTCTTCTTAGTCCGATAATTTTTTCCTTAGCTAGATATTTTAAATGTGTTGGTGAAACAAAAGTTCCTTATCATCTTGGATAGCATCTAATTTCCAGTTCTCCTGAGATTGGGTGCATGCCTCACCCACTCCACCCCACCCAGCTGAACTGAGAGCCCACTGTGCATCCTTCTTTAGAAACTTCATCTCTCCCCTCTTTCCCACTCCCCAGCAAAACAGCCAAAGCACACACCCAAATTTATTTTTATTTTGCATACATAGGAAACATGACCCTATCAAAAGAACAAAAAAGAGAAATGAGCCAAGTGTTACAAGAGGAAAAGCATGCACCGATCTGCTCCCAGCTCACTCCTGGCCACACACTCTACGGAACTCTATGGAATTTCACACACCGGGAGCTGGACTGGCTCCAAGCGGTGGGCACTGCCCACTGACAGCACAGGGGGAAACAGAATGGGCAGGAGGTGTCACTGCAAGTGGAATTTCCACACACAGTGTCAGTGCCCACAGTAGTGGGTTCTCACCCCGGTTCAAGGGAAAACAAAATGTATCTCACACAAACATGAATATAAAATTGTTGAGTGCTACCTAAATCGTTCAGTCTCAAGATCATTTGCTATCAAAAAGATAAACAAAATTTCGTCACGGACATTTGGGTGGCTACTCAGCTGTACCCAATCCAACTCCAGGGGCAGCTCGCGGGGCGCTTCCTCATCAGAACAGTAAAGGGAGAGACTGGACCTGAAAATGCAGAACGAATGACCTGGAGGAGGAGGGCCTTTTGGACCCATGTAGCTGTCCTGGGTTGTCAACAGCAAATGCTGTGCTTTGTTGTCTCATTCGAGTCAAGGACTTGAGTGCGGGGAGGTACTGAAGTTGGGCACAGGAGTTCAGAGGTCACACTCGGTGGTCAAAGACACCGGCAGCAGCATCCGTGTTCACAGACTGTTTCCAAGGTGTTCATCTGGCT
Organism: Balaenoptera musculus; assembly: GCF_009873245.2. Taxonomy (NCBI): domain Eukaryota; kingdom Metazoa; phylum Chordata; class Mammalia; order Artiodactyla; family Balaenopteridae; genus Balaenoptera; species Balaenoptera musculus. The sequence goes on along the minus strand of NC_045793.1, from coordinate 100,997,063 downwards.
CCAAGAGCGTCCTGTGGAAGTCCCGGGGAGGCTCCCAGAGTCCCCATCCTTAGGAAAGGTAAGTCACTGTGGCCCCATCCTGATTCCTCACTCCTACGCCACAGACGTGTCCCAGTAGAGCAGGGACATGGAGACTAGGGCTAGGGAATGAAAACCCTCAGCAACCACTCCGGTGAGATGCCCTGATGCTCAGGTTCAACGAGTGACAACTCAAGAGGCTCTGTTTAGTTCATTTCAAAAATAAGCACTCCACCCCACCGCTACACATACAGGGATCTACATGTCTTGGCTACACGGCTTTGCCCTTCCTGTACGTGACCTGTCAGGTCTCACTCTGGGTTTAAATACACGATCGTGGGCATTACTCACTATGCAGAGGAGCAGGACTCCGGCCCCCTAACAACCCAGGACTACCTGTGATCCCAGGGCCAGAGAGGTTTCTGAGCCAGGGTTTGCGTTTCCAACCAGATCTTCTTTATTCTAATTTTGATGAACTCCTCAGTGAAATCTATTCGGTCCTTTTTGAAGAGCTCTCTCTGCAGTCCTGGGGCTTTGCGTTCCCGTCTTTTTCTTGGCAAGCTCATCGTCTTCGGAGCCTGGCGTACACCTGCCGAGATCAGTCAGCCAGGGCCCAGGCCTGCCCAGCCCAGGCTCAAGCCACCGACTGCGCCCTGCTGGGACACCTCTCTCCAGGGGCTGATGTGGCTTCCCAGCCGATGTGCCTCTCTGCTTTGAAAGTGTCCCTCACAACGCGCCGTCAGAGCTACCTCAGGGGAGGGGCAGAGGCGCCTGGCCGTGACCGCAGGCCAGAGAGCTGCCGACGTCCAGGAAAGACTCCACGTCTGACCTCAGGACAGGACTCCACACCACCTTCCACAGGACACACTGAAAAGGGCGCGAGCATTTTTCTCCCCAAGTCGGACCAAGAGCTCATCAAATGCAATGTCCGGTTTGAGGCAGGGGGCAATTTCCCATGAACTTAAATAACTTTGCTCAGTGACTTTCAGATAACTATAGACATCAACTTGGCCTGATTCCGGATCCTCATCTCCTTGAGGTGCAGGCCGTGCCCAGGGCTCTCCCAGCCCTGGCTGCGCAGAGGGCGGCTCTGGTCTTCAGGAAGGGCATGGAGAAGAGAGGGCTCCAAGGCTGCGCCGCCAACGCCTGTTTCTCTGAGAGCCTTTTGAAGAGGAAGACTGACGGGCGAGGGGCTCACACAGCTGGCCCCGTGGTGGTGCCTCGTTTCAGACGGGCCGCCTGCCATGTGCGGGGCCTTCCGGGCGGCCCGGGCCCCTCCTCGCGTTCACGCGTACTCACCTGCACGCGCCCTGCCTCACCTTCCGCCGGGGTCTCTCCCCTGAGGGTCTGGGCGCGCCACCCTAGGGGGTCAACCCTCGGGACTCTCCACTCGGCCAGAGCACAGATTACATTGGAAACAGAAGCAACAGAGGAGACACGGGGTGAATTCAAATCCTGGTCCTCCAAGGAAAACTTGAAAGGAAGCTGTGCTTGCTTTGAAGATATCAAAAAGGAGTTTGCCCTTAGTGGCTCAGAAGACCATTCCTGGAAGTGAACGGTGATGGGGACAGGGAGGGCGAGTGACAGCCTCTCCGGCCTCCCCGGCCAGTTGCACAGGCAGGTGCCAGGCGGCTCCCGGCTACTTGGCCTTCACCACCTGTTCATATGGGGGCGGTGGCGTGTTGCAGTAGGAAGGGGGCGGTGGGTAGGCCATGCTTCCCTGGGGTGAGTTGGGTTGGACCTGGAAAGCCATCGCCACAGGGTTCCCAGCAGGATTCATCCCTGGTCCTCCAGGGTCGGTGTAAAACGGCAGCCCCAGCTGCTGGGCTCCTGAAAGACAGGCAAGCAGATGTGAGCACAGCAGAAGAAAACCCACAGCCCATCACAGCCAGGGCCCAGACACAGCAGGGCACCTGGGATCAGGAAACGAGCAAAGGCGACATGCCCGCCCCGGCCTCCTGGAGCTTCTCCTCTCCTGGATGCAGACAGCCAGAAAGCACCACAACCTGAGAGGGTGTCTGAGTGATGGAGGGACATCAGCAGGATCAGGTGTGGCAGCGACCAAGCCGCAGCCGAGTGACACAGCAGGGCAGCTCTGCCAACAGCTTGGGGAGGTGCACCAAAAAATTACCATCAGAGAGGGCCGAGTGTCCCTGAGAGCCTAAAACGCCTGGGCGTAGAAAGGTAAGTCAACTCAGAGAGAACTGAAAAGGGGACCCTGTGTTCCCGAATCTCGGCCAGAATCATCACCGGCACCCCCACACGCTTTCTGAGAACAGTTTGCTGGAGTATCAGCGCCACTCCCACCTGCTGGATTAACATTTAGTCAGGGCAGATTACCTGTCATCCAGGTGAACCCAATTCCCAGATAAGGCGACGAGCTACGGGGCGGATGCCAGCGGGCTGGGCTGACATGTCTGTGGACTCTCCCTGCCCTGGATGCTGCAGGTCAGGACGCTCTTGTCTCAGGGAGAGGCTGCAGGACACGGGCTGAGCCCTGCTGCGGGCCAGGGTGCAGGGCACGGGGGTCCAGAGGGCACAGACGGTGACAAGAGGGAAAATACTGGTCACCCTGCCCCAAACCTAGCCCTGACTCTCATTTTAACAGTAGAAACACCTGAGCTGCTGTTTTGGAGCCTATTTCCTAGATCTGCTTTTTCTGATCATGTTGATAACATGACAGGATACTAACTAAATAATTAAAGAATCAAGAAGAGAAACTGGGGGCTCCGGGTTTTATGTGGGCTGGGCTAAGTTCACGAGTGAAATCAGGTGTATCTGAGTTAGGCCTCATTCAACCCAGGAGACACTCGGGCACCAGAGAGGTCGTCTCTGTGTGTGTATTGCGTAGGGTCTTTTTTTGTGCAAATCTTCCTCTGCCACAGTTTAACTGAATAAAGGTCAGATGCCTGGAAAGATGCCCACGAAGGTGTGCAGGATGTCTTGGAAATCTACCAGTGTGCTGAAGGACAGAGTACAGGACAGAAACACACGGCCAGAGATGCATTCAAGGGTGTCGGGAGGAGAGCAATCAGCCACAGGTGGCACCTAAATCAGCTCCCGCCTCATCTCACACCTGTGTGGCCCAACAGACGGCACCTGCTTCTACTGGTGCGTCTTGCCTGCTGCCAGGAGACGTGCTCGTTTTCAAGACATGTTTGTATACGAGCCCGTGACCAGCCAGGACCGTGCGCTTCTCAAGGGCAGAGATTATATTTTATTTATCTCTGAATCCCTTTATATTTTATACAAATAAAAAGTTAAAGATGAAAAAAAAGAGGCTAATGTAGTAGTCCGGGAAAGACACAATGGAAGCCTCTGAATATGAAAGAAGAAATGGGGAGGAGAGGATGAGAGAGGGGTTCAGGAAGTGTATCCAAGGACCCAGGACCAGCTCAGTGTGGAGCGCGTGGGGAGGAGGAGAGGTCTGAGTAGGAAAGGCCCGGCTTCTGGTGTTGATAAGGGGCCCACCATGCGAGAGAGGGGACAGAGGAAAAGGGCAGGGCCCGCGGGAGCCCAGGCAGCTCTGGGGGCCTTCTTTGTGGAAGTGGCAGCAGAGACGTGGCCTTGGCCGAAACCTCCCAGGAAGAGTGTGTGGAAGGGCCAGAGGACGGCTGGGGAGAGCAGCGCCGACAAGACCAGCACTCAAACCAGGAGAAACACAGGAGGCGTAGGCAGTGGCGAAGAATGAAAGGAGAATGGGAGGAAGGAGTGAAGCAGCGAGGTGGGAGCTGTGTCACCGGGCAGCAGGGGGGACAGCGCAGCACCGCGCCTTCTCAGCCCACAGGACATTCGGGATTTCTGGCCAACAGTTTCAGCACCATGGCTGGCACAGAAGCCCAGCTGCCGGGGCAAAGAGCTGCTCCAGGGTAAGGGGTGAAGACCAGAGGGGAGAGGTGGTGGCTAAAGGGATGCACGACAAGGGCAGACGTGTTTTGTTTTGTTTTTTTATTCTTTAAAAAACTGCTTGAAGGGACTTCCCTGGTGGCGCAGTGGTTAAGAATCCACCTGCCAATGCAGGAGACACAGGTTTGATCCCTGGTCCAGGAGGATCCCACATGCCACGGAGCAACTAAGCCCGTGCGCCACAACTACTGAGCCTGTGCTCTAGAGCTCGCGAGCCACAACTACTGAACCTGCGCTCTAGAGCCCGCAAGCCACAACAACTGAGCCTGCGCGCCACAACTACTGAAGCGCACATGCCTAGAGCCCGTGCTCCACAACAAGAGAAGCCACCGCAATGAGAAGCCTGCGCACCACAGCAAAGAGTAGCCCCCGCTGGCTGCAACTAGAGAAAGCCTGTGCACAGCAACGAAGACCCAACGCAGCCAAAACAAGACGAAACAAACAGAAAAAAGCTGCTTTAAATTAAGGTACAGTTGATTTACAAGATTATTAGTTTCAGGTGTACAACACAGTGATTCAAAATTTTTATAGATTATACTCCATTTAAATTTATTACAAAATAATGGCTATATTTCCCTGGGCTGTACAATATATCCTTGTTTATTATTTTAGACATAGCAGTTTATACCTCTTAATCTCCTACCCCTATCTTGCCCCTCCATCCTTCCCTCTCCCCACTGGTAACCACTAGTTTGCTCTCTATGTCTGTGAGTCTGCTTCTGTATTGTTATATTCATTCGTTGTATTTTTTAGATCCCACATGTAAGTGATAACAGACAGTATTTGTCTTTCTCTGTCTGACTTAGTTCACTTAGCATAATACCCTCCAGGTCCATCCACATTGTTACAAATGGCAAAATTTTATTCTTTTTCATGGCTGAGTAATAGTCTATTGTGTGTGTGTGTGTAATGCAGTATATATATATATATATACACACACATATACACCAGGTCTTCTTATCCATTCATCTGTTGATGGACACTTAGTTTACTTCCATATTTTGGCTACTGTAACATAGAGCTGCTAAGAATACTGGGTGGCATGTACTTTTCAAATTAGTGTTTTCATTTTCTTTGGATGTTTACCCAGGAGTAGAATTGCAGGGTCATTTTATTTCTATTAGTTCTATTTTTAGTTTTTTGAGGAACCTCCATGCTGTTTTCCATAGTGGCTGCACCAACTTATATTCCCACCAACAGTGCACAAGTTTCCCTTTTCTCCACATCCTTGCTAACTTTTTGATGTTAGCCATTCTGACAGGTGTGAGGTGATATCTCTGTGTGCCTTTGACTTGCATTTCCCTGGTGATTAGTTATGTTGGGCATCTTTTCACGTGCCTATTGGCCATCTGGATATCTTCTCTGGAAATATGTCTATTCAGGTCTTCTGCCCATTTTTTAATCAGGTTGTTTGGATTTTGTTGTTGAGTTGCATGAGTTCTTTATATATTTTGGATATTAACCCCTTACATATGATTTGCAGATATTTTCTCCCATTCAGAAGGTTCCCTTTTTGTTTTGATGATGGTTTCCTTCCCTGTTAAAAGATTTTTAGTTTGATGTAGTCCCATTTGTTTATTTTTGCTTTTGTTTCCTTTGCCTTAGGAGACAGATCCAAAAAAATATTGCTATGATTTATGTCAAAGAGTGTTCTGCCTTATGTTCTCTCCTAGGAGTTTTATGTTTCAGGGCTTACGTTTAGGTCTTTAATCCATTTTGAGTTTATTTTTGTATATGGTATGAGAAAATATTCTAATTTCATTCTTTTACATGTAGCTGTCTAGTTTTCCCAGCACCACTTACTGAAGAGACTGTGTTTTCCCCATTGTATGTTCTTACGGCAGAAGTATTTTTAAGGATGGGAAATGCTTGAGCGGGTTTATAGAGTTAGGGACAGAAATACAGGAAAGAGAGAGGATTTCTACAGAGAATATAAGCTCAATGATGGCAGGGACCTTATAAGCCTGGTTCAACATTTGAACCCCACTGTCTAGCAAAGAGCCTGGTACACAGGAGGGCACCCAGCACGGTCTGTCACTTGGGCAGAGAGGAGCAGTACAGGCAGTGGCCTTAAGCAGCGGCACAGGGACCCACAGTTCCCTGCGTGGGAAGGGGGACCGGGCGCGCACACAGGCAGCCTCTGTACCACGTGCCACTGGGGGGCGGTGATTTGAGCAGACAGATTCCAAAGTCCCCAAAGAAGAGATGCTCACAGACAGTAGCAAAATGGTGACAAAGAGCGGCAGAGCCAACTGGTATAGGGTTCAAAGTAGCCGGGACTGTAAGGATACAGAAGTGATGGCCAGGAGCCAAGGGGACACCAGCACCATCTCCCTAACTTAGCGGGGGCGGAATGTGGGAGAAGAGAACTAGCCCTTCAATTCTGAAGGCTTACGGTAGATGGTTTAGTTAGAGAAAGATAAGGCAGAGCGTCTGTGAAGAAGCTGGAGTTAGAGGAAGACTGTTTCTCCAGGAGACAGAGAGGAAAGGATCAGGAGAAGTGCAGCCACAACGCTGCCCCGCTGTCCCCTCAGGTGTTAAGTGTCTGTAACGGCCGTCTGCATTGCATCTCTATCCTATGTGGAGGGCGCAGTGGGGACAGCAGGGGCATTGGTATTGCATCCACTTTCCTGAAGACACCGAGGCTCAGGAAGACACAACTTGCCAAGGTCACGCAGCTACTATACGGAGGCACTGGAACTTGAACCCAGTAGTGTACTGGAAAGCCCAGGCTCTTCCCACTATGACATGTGTCTCACAACGGGGTGATGAAATGGGGGAAGAAGTTCCGGCTAAAGAGGGACGGGCAAAACCAGAGAAGACTGGTGACGTGATGGACCTACATTCTGAGCACCGTCCGAGCACGAAGGGCTTGGCTAAGGGCCGTCACGACCCAGGCGCCCCCCGCTCCACCACCCGCCCCGGGCTGCGCCCTTAACCCGGCCACAGCGTCCTTCTCCAGAGACTTGAAGTCATTCCACTCCTTGCAGCCATCGTCTCTTCCTCCTTGAGAGTCTTCGTGCGATTTGAGAGGGAGCCCTACATTCACCAAAGGTGAGTCGACTGACAAGAGCCCCACCCGAGCGGACACACTGTTTAATTCAGTTTCCCAAGATTTTTGTATTTATGATCATTAAACATGATCTAATATAATTTTATTTTGGTTACACTAGTTTTACAAGTTACACTAGCTTTACAAAACAAATTAGGTAGATTTCCATAATTTTCTATACTTGTAGTAATTCATAAGCATTGACATGAACTGTTTCTTAAAAGTTTCAAAGATACCATATGAATTTGGAGCCATTCTGAAAGCTAACTCTTTGAAAACTTCCTCAAACTCTTACTTGCTTTGTGGACCACTGAAATTTTCAATATTCTAATGAATCTTTGGTAATGTACACTTTCCTATCTTACCAAAATTTTCCATTTCAGGAGTACTTCTTTGTAATTTTTAATCTCCTCTGGATATGTAATGTTTCAATTTATGATTTTATTTTTTCTTTACTCAGCTTGACTAATTAGATTTATCAGGGATGGGATTGGCAATGTCATTTACTTTATTTAAAATTTACTTTATTGAAGTATAGTTGATTTACAACGTTGTGTTAATTTCTGCTGCACAGCAAAGTGACATATATATATATATTCTTTTTTATATTCTTTTCCATTAGGTTTATTACAGGATATTGAAATAGTTCCCTGTGCTCTACAGTAGAAGCTTGTTGTTTATCCATTCTATACATAATAGTTTGCATCTGGAAATCCCAAACTCCCACTCCCTCCCTCTCCCACCCTTTTCCCTCTTGGAAACCACAAGTCTGTTCTCTATGGCTGTGAGCCTGTTTCTGTTTTGTAGATAAGTTCACTTGTGTCATATTTTACAGTCTACATGTAAGTGATATCATATGGTATTTGTCTTTCTCTTTCTGACTTGCTCCACTTAATATGATAAGTCCATCCATGTTGCTGCACATGGCATCATTTCATTCTTTTTATGGCTGAGTAATATTCCATTGTGTATATGTACCACATCTTCCTTATCTATTCATCTGCTGATGGACATTAGGTTGCTTCCAGGTCTTGGCTATTGTAAATAGTCCTGCTATGAACATAGGGGTGCATGTATCTTTTCCAATTATCATTTTTTCTGGATATATATTGGCAATATCATTTACTTTTATTGCCTTTTACCAAGCACTAACTTTTAGATCTGCAAATCAATTTTTCTTTTTCCTGTAATTAATTTTTATTTTTTATTATGTACTTCTTACTGCTTTCTGTGAGTTTATTTTACTAATTTCTGAACCTCTTTTAAGGAGAGGTCAGCTAATTCGCTTTCTTATTTTAAACTTTTAACAAAGAATAAGGCTATGAATTTACCTTTAAATGTCAGTTCACTTACATTGCATGTTTTTGTATTAATTTTTCATTGATACGTCATTCACTTGTGCATTAAGCAAACACTGAATTCTTACTATTTGCCAGCACTGTTATGGGCACCCAGAACACAGCAATGATGAAAACAGAGAATCTCAAGTCCTTATGACGCTTGCAGTTATGAAAGATAATAAGCAAGATAAAAACAAAGTATGTAGTATATTACTAATGATAGTGCTAAAGATAAAAATAAAGTGGGGATGTTGGAAACAGATAAAAAGAGAAAACAAAGAGGAGGAAAGGGAGTCCATTTTCTCACTGTTTACAGAGGGAGGGTCTCTGAGAGGTGAAACACCTGGAAGAAATGAAGGAGCCCAACATGAGCAAGTGTGTGAGGGAGGAGGTGATGGCAGAGCAGCCAGGTGTACACGAAGAGGTGGCCGTAAATGCAGAATGGACCTTTCAGGCAGAAGGAATCACAGCGCTGAAGTCAGCAGCATGGCAGCCTGGAAGTCTGAGGAAAATCAAAAGGTCAGTGTGCAGCAAGAGTGGAATGAGGGCCAAGAGAACAGTAGGAGAGGTGACCGGGAACAGAAAGGCAGTAGCAGGGGGAAAGGTGCAGACTTAGAGAGGGCCTGTGGCTGCTGTAAGGACTTCTGACGTGAACTGTGCTCTGAGTTCTGTTTTTACTCTGGTTGCTTTTCTGGAAATACCGTAAGTCCCCTACATACGAACGAGTCCGTTCCGAGAGCGCATTCGTAAGTCCAATTTGTTCGTTAAGTCCAGCAGAGTTAGCCTAGGTACCCGACTGATACAGTTGGCTACATAGTACTGTACTGTACTAAGTTTATAATACTTTTCACACAAATAATACATAAAAAACAAACAAAAAATAAAACCTTTTTAATCTTACAGTATGGTACCTTGAAAAGTACAGTAGTACAGGACAACAGCTGGCGCACAGGGGCCGGCATCGAGTGAACAGGCAAGAAGAGTTACTGACTGGAGGAGGGAGAGGAGGTGGGAGATGGTAGAGCTGAAAGATCGTCAGCAATAGGAGACGGAGGGCAAGCTGCAATTTCACTCGCGCCTGACATTGATGGCACAGGTTTTGGTTCCTTGCTGGATTTAATTCTATCTACCCTCTTGAAAAAACGATCCAGTGATGTCTGGATAGTACTGTACCAGCGACATCACCGCTGCTTTTATGCTTGCTTCTGGACATCCTGGGCTTGAAATAAAGATACTGTGCTACTGTACTCTATACAGTACTGTAAAGTACACAAAAGCACAACCACTTGTAGAGGATGCACGCCCGTGACAGTGTACGCCAGACACGTGAACTAACTTACGTGATTGGACATGCGAACGCACGTTTGCATCTTTGAAAGTTCACAACTTGAAGGTTCGTATGCAGGGGACTTAACTGTAGACTGAAGCAGAGGACGGGGGAAGCAAGAAGACTAGTTAGGAGGACTTGTGATAATCTGAATAAAAGGTGGCAGCTGTGGAGGCAGAGGTGGGAGAAAATGTGAAGATGGCTCTGAGACTTGGCCAAGCGGCAGAAGACCAGAGCTGCCATTCATCCAAATGGGAAGATGGGTGCGGCAGGTTTGCAGTGAGGGTGAGGGAGCACATCACGACCACAGGGTCCTCCCTCACTCCTATCCTTCATTTACTCAATGAGTAATTTAGAGGAGGATTCTTTTATTTCCAAGTGGGTGCAGGTGATTAATTTGCTCATCTATAGATTTCTTAAAACTACAAGTTTTAGTAATATTAGTAGCAGCGACTACTGCCATCCACTCAGTGTTGTCTCAGGCCATGTGTTAAGCACTGTATTGGATCAACTCATATGCAATCACCCTAAGACAGTCTTATCTCTACCTCACAGTTCAGGTGCTTGAGGCTTAGAGAAACTGAGTCACTTTTCCAGATGTGCTACAGAGACGTGAGGTTAGAAATAGAACCCAGGGACTCCCCTGGTGGTCCAGTGGGTAAGACTCCACGCTCCCAATGCATGGGACCCAGGTTGGATCCCTGGTCAGGGAACTAGATCCCACATGCTGCAACTAAGACCCAGCGCAGCCTAAGTAAATAAATAAATAAACATTTTTTAAAAAAAAAAAAAGAAAAGAAATAGAACCCAGAGTGTCCTAGTCCAGACCCCAAGGTCTGTGATTTCTGCTCTTGCAAACTTCTTCAGATTTTCTTTGTAGTGTACAATTTGATAAATTATTTTAAATACTCCATTTTTATATTTTGATCAGATTAATAATAATGCATTGACACTTGACAGTTTCCATCATACTTCCCTCTTAATTCTGAGTTTGTTTCATATACTTTGAAGTTATTCATGACTCAAGTTATATCCTCATTATCCAAAGTTATTTTTATCAGTATTAAAAAGATGTGTATGTATGTGTGTGTGTGTATATATATATATATATATATATATATATATATATATATATATATATCAGGAAAATCATGGATTATTTCTTAAAAGATGCACAAAAGACTGGTCATACTAGTCAGCCTGAGGAAGGGAGCCAAAGCCCTGACCCTTCGTGTTTCCTTTTGCAAGGACTACCCATCACAAAGACGGCCCTTCTTTTACTGCTTCTTTGGGAGGGGGGGAGGAAGGGAGTTGAAAGGTGTATCTGTATTAGGTATCTGGCCTTTCAGGCTGACCTGTCAGGGTCTGTAGAGATTATACAGCTGAAATTCTGCCAACACACACATGAACACTGGGGCCCTCACATCCCACAAGAAAAGGCAGGCACAGCTTGTCCTCACAACTGTGTGTGTTTCAGCTGTGTGTAATTAAACTGTCAAAACACACTTCCTGCTATTTCCATTTTCCTGCAGTTGGCATTATTCATTCAGGCCACTACCATCACTGCAGGTTGACAGATTTAGTATAGGATTGGGACGCCAGAACAGTCAGAACACCATCAACAAACTCACCATAAGTGCACCGATGGGAAGGAATAAAAATGTATCTCCCAATGGGAATACCCCATCTACTTCTATTTTATTTTATTTTATTTTTAAAAAATCAGGGGCTTCCCTGGTGGCGCAGTGGTTGAGAATCCACCTGCCAGTGCAGGGGATACGGGTTCGAGCCCTGGTCTGGGAAGATCCCACATGCCGCGGAGCAACTAAGCCCGTGCACCACAACTACTGAGCCTGTGCTCTAGAGCCTGTGAGCCACAACTACTGAGCCCACGTGCCACAACTACTGAAGCCTGCATGCCTAGAGCCCGTGCTCCACAACAAGAGAAGCCAGTGCAATGAGAAGCCCACGCACCGCAACAAAGAGTAGCCCCGCTCTCCGCAGCTAGAGAAAGCCCGCGTGCAGCAATGAAGACCCAATGCAGCCAAAAATAAATAGATAAATAAATAAATTTATAAAAAAAAAATCAGTATTAGTCACATGAACGGAAACCATTTTCAAAGACACTTTAAATCATGTTAACATCTCAGACGTCACTACCAACTGTCCTCTCCAGTCTCTGTGCACCTGTGTGATCACACAGTTGGACTCACGACCACACTGTAACACAGCAGCCCGCCCCTTCCCTAAATACAGCTTCACACGTGTCCTGCCACAGTTACGCGGCCTTGACCTTGACTGTCAACTTGAGTGCCACATAATACATCATAAAGAAGAGAGACCATAATGTCGTCATCTTTTCCTTTGTGGCCCCGAACCCCCTCCCCACACTCAGCATCAAGTGCACAAGTTTAGTGAGGCCCTGCTCAGAGAGCCCTGAAATCCAGCCCCACTCTCCTCCAGACTCACAGCTCTGCTGTAGCCAAGGCTTTATATTCGTCCCCCTGTTCTAAACGTTCTCCAGTTTTATTGAGCTGTAGCTGACACGTAACATTGTATGGCACGATGATTGATTTGATACACACACACATCGTGAAATAATCACCACAATGAGCTATCATCCACCACCTCATAGTTGCACATAGCTGCACATTTTTTCCTTGTGATGAGAACTTTTAAGATCTACTCTCTTACCAGCGTTCAAATATAAATAAAGTTACCTGTGGTCACCACGCTGTACGTGACATCCCCAGGACTTACGTACCTTATAACTGGACGTTTGGCCCCCTAGCACCCGCTGTCCCTTCACCCATCCCCCCCTTCCTACAGGTTCCTGAAGGGCAGTGAGCACGTGTCCCTCCCGCCCTCCTAGCGCGTGAACACGGCGCTGCTGCCAGCCACCACTGTTTTCTGAAGGAACAAGGTCTGTCTGTCCTCTCTGCCGAGGAGGGCGTAACCAGGGCCCTGCCAGCGGTGTGTCGGGGAGGACTGGGGAGGCTGGGGCACTTAGGGAGCTCTGACTGTCTCTAGTTACTCTGGCCACCGTTGGGCGTAAAGACTATAACTGAAGACTGCTTTTCTTCACATACGCTCATTTTGCCGATAAGATGCAGAGGCTCAGGAGAGACAGTGCCCACCCCAGGGCCCACAGACCCCAGGCCTCCTGACTCCCGGTCCAGGTGCCTCTCCTCGGTCCCCAGACCAGCTTCTCCGCCCTCGCCGTGCTGGTGCTTCCCTGCACAGGCCCCGGGGAGCTGGATCTCAGCCACGGCCTTTGACCGGCAGCCCTTGTTCAGCCCTTGTTTCTTTGGGTTCCTGGGCAGGCTTGGAGCCCCCACTCTGAACCTCAGCCTCCAGGCCTACTTTGCTGGTCTCTTCCCCCCCCCCGTCCTGCTCCAACCACACCAGTGCCCTGGAACCGTGATGCTGCCACGCGCCCCACCCAGTTTTGAGCATCTTCGTAATGTGCAGGTCTCTGCTCTTCTGCACTCAGCCTTGCTGGGCTGGGGAGCTGGTCCCAGCGGGACACCACTGCGTACCCCTCTGCATACCGGGCTCGAGTGCCGCCCTTCCCCAGCCCTCCAGGGAAAGAGTATTGATTCTTTAAAACCTGCCCTTTCGGGCTTCCCTGGTGGTGCAGTGGTTGAGAGTCTGCCTGCCAATGCAGGGGACACGGGTTCGAGCCCTGGTCTGGGAAGATCCCACATGCCACGGAGCAACTAGGCCCGTGAGCCACAACCACTGAGCCTGCGCGTCTGGAGCCTGTGCTCCGCAACAAGAGAGGCCGCGATGGTGAGAGGCCCGCGCACCGCGATGAAGAGTGGCCCCCGCTTGCCACAACTACAGAAAGTCCTCGCACAGAAACGAAGACCCAACACAGCCAAAAATAAAAAAACAAAAAAACCTGCCCTTTCTTCTTCATGAATGAGCAAAACTCACCCGAATCCACTTCCCCTCCCCCAGATCAGCAGTAGAGGGAAAACGGAGCCACCTGGCAGATGGGCAAGCACTGCCCGCGGTTCGCAGGTATCGTCTCTCCCTCCGCACCAGCCAGGCTCCTCCCAGGCCCGAGGACCTACCACGTAGGGTCAGCGCACCCCGTTCCCTTCCCAGACCGCCTGGCCCCCGGCCTGCCCTTACGCACACACACACACACACACACACACCCCATGGGCACAGGCCTGAGCACTACAGGGTCTCAGCAAGCAGCCGCAGGGGCGTGAATCCCACCCACAGGAAGAGGCGGGTCTCCAGGCCAAAATCATGGAGAAACCAATAGACCCTATTTTTCTTCATTATTACTAATTCTAAAAAATCAAAGTAATTAAATTCTTCCCAAGCATAGTGCTGTTAATTAATGACACAGCCCTGGATTTGGTGGTGAAAGTATGTATACGCCCACGGAACAAAGCAAGCCTTCATACGGTGCTCTGGTGTGTTTGGGGACTGACCATTTCATACTTTACAGGCCTGTGAGAAGTGTACAAATGGAGGAGGGTGGTAAATGAAGCAGCAGCTGTGACTCCCCACAGAGAGCTGAGGATACCCGCATCAGAGTCTCCCAACAGAAGGTGAGCGGGCTGTTTTTCACAGGCCCCACTGGTGACTGCATTAGGAGAGGGCTTGGAAGAAAATAAAGCAGCCCCCATTTCTCTGAACGCCCCCAACTGCAGGGTAGAACCGTATCGGGTCAAACCACACTACCCTAGTCGTGGGAGAGCCCCCAGTCTCCACTGTTCACAGAGAGGCTCAATATTGTTGATGTGGCATCTCTGCTGCCCTAGATGCCTACAACAGCGCCTGCCGTTGATGCCACAGCTGTGGGACTGACAGCAGCTGCTCGGACTCTGCAGCTCAGGAGTCTCGGTGGGCAGGCGTGTGAAACGCAGGCAGCAAAGGAAGACACAGGAGCCTCTCTGGCTGTTCCTCAGTCCCCCACCCCTCATGCCCTCACTTCCACTTAAATATACTTACAAACTCTTCTGCCCCTTCCATCCATACAACAGATTGAGTTTCCCACTTACATGGCTTCCCAGCATCCTGAACTTTCTCCACATACGTCTCATCACAGTTGGTGACTGTACAGTAACTTGTGCAATGACACAGTGCTCCAACACACGGTTGTGCAAACCATGCAATGCACAAGGGGGTGAGTGAGGGCCGGAACCCAGGCTGCATTCCAGTGTCCCAAGTACCTGCAGCACCTTAGCAGGTGTGAAATATGGGTCGAGTGACGCTCCAAGTGTGGCCATGGTAAATCCCTACCCCAGGTCGACCGTTCACTCAGCTGGCAGATCTAAGTCTGCTTGGTGCTTGAGATGTGAGTCCTGCGAAAGCACTCAGCCCAGTGGGGAACCCAAAATATACGTAGGGATTAAAACTCACCATGATATACAGAAAATCCTAAAGACTCCACCAAAAAACTATTAGAAATAGTAGACAAATACAGTAAAGTGGCAGGGTACAAAATCAATACTCAAAAATCTGTTGTTTCTATACACTAACAATGAGCTCGCAGAAAGAAAAACTAAGAAAACAATCCCATTTATAATTACAACAAAAAGAATAAAATACCTAGGAATAAATTTAACTGAGGAGGTGAAAGGCCTATACACTGAAAAACTGTAAGACGCTGATGGAAGAAATTGAAGATGACACAAAGAAATTGAAAGATATTCCATACTCATGGATTAGAAGAATAACATTGTTAAAATGTCCATATTACCTACAGCAATCTTCAGATTCAATGCAATCACTACCAGAATCCCAATGACATTTTTTCACAGAAATAGAAAAAAAAATTCTAAAATTTATATGGAACCACAGACCCCAAATAGCCAAAGCAATCCTGAGAAAAAAAGAACAAACCTGGAGGTATCACACCCCTTGATTTCCAATGATACCACAAAGCTACAGTAATCAAAACAGCATGGTATTGGCAGAACAACAGACACACAGATCAATGGTACAGAACTGAGAGCTCAGAAATAAATTCCCACATACACGAAGAACTAATTTACAAGAAAAGAGCAAAAAACATACAATGAAGAAAGAACAGTTTCTTCAACAAATGGAGCTGAGAAAACGGAACAGCCACATGCAAAAGAATCAGACTAGACCACTATCATATACCACACATAAAAATTTACTCAGTATGGATTAAAGACTTGATTGTAAGACCTGAAAACATAAAACTTCTAGAAAAAAATATAGATAGTAAGCTCTTTGTCATCAGTCTTAGCAATATCTTTCTGGACATGTCTCCTCAGGCAAGGGAAACAAAAGCAAAGATAAACAAATGGACTACGTCATAGTAGTAGTAGTCTTTGCACAACGAAGGAAACCATCATCAAAACAAAAAGGCAACCTTCTGACTGGGAGAAAATATTTGCAAATCATCTATCTGATAAGGGGTTAATATCCAAAGTATATAAAGAACTCATACAACTCAACAATAACAACAAACCTGATTAAAAAATAGGCAGAGGATCTGAATAGACATTTTCCCAAAGAAGACATCAGATGACCAACAGATGCAAGAAAAGATGCTCAACACCACTAATCACCAGGGAAACGACAATTAAAAACCACAATGAGCTATCACCTCACATCTGTCAGAGTGGCTATTACCAAAAAGATAAGAAATAACAAGCGTTGGCAAGGATGTGGAGAAAACAGAACTCTTGTGCACTATCATTAGGAATGTAAAGTGGTGCACCCACTGCGGAAAACAGTATGGAAGCTCCTCAAAAATTAAGACAGAACCACTGTATGATCCAGCAGTCCCACTCCTGGGTATTTTTCCAAAGAATATGAAAACACTCATTTGAAAAGATACACGCACCCCAATGTTCATAGCAGCATTATTCCCAAGAGCCAAGATAAGAAGCAACCTGAGTGTCCATCAGTGGATGAATGAATAAAGAAGATGTGGTCTGTATACACAATGGAACATTACTCAGCCATAAGCAAAGAACGAAATCCTAGCATTTGTGACAACATGGATGGCTCTAGAGGGCATTATGCTAAGTGAAAGTCAGACAGACAAATATAATTATATGATTTCACTCATATTTGGAATATAAAAAACAAAATAAATGAACAAGCCAAAACAAACACGTAGATACAGAGAAGAGAGTAGTGGTTATGGGGGTGGGGGGAAGGGGTGAAGGAAGGGCAGGTAAAATGTGTAAAGGGGATCAACTGTACGGTGATGGATGGAATGTAAACTTTTGGTGGTAAGGACACTGTAGGGTATACAGCCATAGAAATAGAAAGTTGTACACGTGAAACATATAATGTTATAAACTGATGTTACCTCAATAAAAAAACAAACAACAACAACAAAAATCACCGTAATAAACGCAGTTAAAGTACTTGGCAGAGAGAATCCAGGAGAGAAAGAGAATGAAAGGAAATGGCCTGGGACCAAGGGAGGGCATGGGCTGGGCCCGGTGAGGTGGCAGAGCTTGGGGAGCAGGCTGCTGACACGGGGCACAGGAGGGGCAAGGGCGGGGGTCTGGGTCCTTGGCTAAGGAGTCTGGACTTGCTGGGAGCAAAGTGACACGGCAGAGACCCTTCAGCAGGAGAACAACATGACCTAGGTGCTTTTTTTTTTCCCCCCCAAAGAACTTTCTGGTGGCAACATGGAAGACAGAGAAGAGCTGGCAGAGACAAGTGACTGGGAAAACTTTTAGCAGGCGTTGCTCAGGGGTGAGTAAGAGTCTGAAGTAAGGCTTGTAGGATCGATGACCTATTTATTATAAGGGGACCGAGGATTCCAGTTAGGAAGATGTGTGCACTGGGATGAAGAAAAGAGGCAGGGGGGGTGCTTCCCTGGTGGCGCAGTGGTTGAGAATCTACCTGCCAATGCAGGGGACACGGGTTCGAGCCCTGGTCTGGGAAGATCCCACATGCCGCGGAGCAACTGGGCCCATGAGCCACAACTACTGAGCCTGCGCGTCTGGAGCCTGTGCTCCGCAACAAGAGAGGCCGCGACAGTGAGAGGCCCGCGCACCGCGATGAAGAGTGGCCCCCGCTTGCCACAACTAGAGAAAGCCCTCGCACAGAAACGAAGACCCAACACAGCCATAAATAAATTAATTAATTAATTTAAAAAAAAAAAAAGAAAGAAAAGAGGCGGGGGTGAGGGAGAGAGGGTGACAGGGGATGCAGGGCGTTCTTGTTTCAAACTATTGAGAGGCTGCAGACGTTCAGCAGGAGCTGTGCACAGGCGGCTGGGCACCCTGGGCCCAGCCCAGGCCTGACGCTGTGGGCCAAGCACACGCGGCATCTTGCATCTGTGGCCGCACGGGGCACTAAAAATCCACGTCATGAAGACAAAAGGAAAAGGAAATTCATCAGTCTTTTACCCATTTCTCTAATCTACTGTCTGCTCCTTGAAAAAAAAAAAATCAAAGGACTGAAAACTCAGAATAAGCCAGATAAAATCTAGGTTTGGCCTCCCATTTTAACTGAAAATTTTCACTTTGCCCTATGCTGGAGCATAGATTTGAAGCTATTCAAATCTTTCCAAATATGAAAGAATAAAAATCCACTTATACATGAAAAGCGGTACTAACCCTGAGAGAAAGTTTAAGCTACAGCAACCTCGGAACTGTTGTGGAAAATACACATTCAGATTTTTAGCAACGTTTTAAAAAATAATAAAAGAAAACCCGGCTGAGTGTCTGGTGGAATAAAACTATAAAAAAACAGACCAGCAAATGCCCATCTCTGCATCTCTGTGTCTAAAGGGCAGATGAGAGAGAGCTCTTCCCGCACTCAATCCCCCAACTTCTTTCTTTTTTCTTTGAGCTGTGATCGACATACAAAAAGGTGAACATATTTAACGTCTACAGCTTGATGAGTTTAGAAATACATATACACCGTGAAGCCATCACCACAATATATGCCATAAACCTATCCATCACCTCCAAGCATTTCCCCCTGCCCTCTGAATTTGTGACGGCACAACATAAGACCTCCACTCGGCAAATTCGTGAGTCTACGACACAGTGTTACTAACTGTAGGTCCCACGCTGTACAGCAGATCTGAGGGCTTATCTTACAGAACCGGAACTCTGTAAAGACTGGAGCAGAGCTGCTCCTACATCTCCGACTGTCTCCCCGTGGTGTGCGGTGAATGGAGGGAGCCCGCCCACACTCTCGAGGTGGGGAGCACGACGGGGCAGGGTGGCACGCAGCCCCCTGGCCCAGCACACGGGCCGAAAGGCAGGGGCTCAAGGAGCAGTGCCTCCCCAGCCCTGCAGAGCCCCCCGCGCCCCCTGCCCCCGAAGGGAAGGGAAACATCTCACATGTACTTTCAAAACAAGGAACGGGCCCGTGTCCCGAGGGAAACTTGAATTCACCCACCACAGTATGTCTGAGGGTTTAGGTAGTTAAAGCAGTGTTTTGTAAGAATTAGGAAACCACGAATTCTTTTTGACCCTGGGGCACCACTCTGGGTAATGTTCCCTAAATAGGCCAAATGTAACTTGTGCAGACATGTCTATAGCAGCACAGTTAATAAGTACTCGCAATACTCATCAACGCACAGCAAACGCTTATTGAATGAATGAATGAAAAGCAAAACAAAAGAAAACAAATGATCAGCAAGGACAGACTACCTAAGTAAATTACCATTTAGTAACATGATTAATATTTAGTCCAGAAGCATTAAGAATGTCACGGACAATACAGTTTCTACATAAAAATTTACCCATGAAATAATTTTTAAGAAAAAAAGAGCATATAATGTGCATATATGGACTGCATAAACATGCCTAAAAGATGCACCAATAATTAGGTAAGAGTAAGAGGTGACAGGCATACAGCACAACAGATACTGCATTTATTATCAGCACAAACGCACAGCAAGGTTGATCATCAGAACTTAAATGAATAAACATGGCCTGAATTTTTTCTGCCAGCGTATTCCGTGGCAGTGCCCTTTCCAAATGCTTACAGAGAACGTGTAAGCTGCAAGGAGGAGAGACAAGGACAGAGGGCTTGGCTGACCTGGAGCGGGGTCCGGGGGCTGCCTGGTGTAGGACACGTTGAATGCCGGCTCCTCGATCAGCGGCGGGGGGTGCATGCGCCTCCGGATGAAGAAGCCGGCTCCGCAGCAGAAGAGAACGCCCATCATCAGAAGGAACCTGGGCGAGAGCACAGGGTGAGGCCCCAGGCGGAGGCCCGGGCAGACGGCAGGGCTCCCTGGCTGGTCCTCCCCGACCACCTTCCCCCGGGACCGTCCCGGTGGAGGACACCAGGGAGACACCTGGCTTGCAGAGCTCTGGGTGCCCCCGGATGGAGGCCACTGGTGCTGAGAAGCTCTCGAGGTGAGCTTTCTGCTTCAAAAGCTCCAAGTGGCTGCTGGCTTCAAAGGGCTGGTGCAATTACCTTCCTGTGCATGGCTCTGACCTCAACTCAATATTTTAGTCAAACCGGGAGATGCCTTTTCAATCCAGTTTGAACACGACTGCTGGTCCTCACTGTCTATTTCCCCCATTTTTCTTTACTGTCAAAGCAAGAGTAAGCCCGTGATCCTTTCTAGCAGTTTTCTCTCCATTATTATATGAACATCCATGAAAAAAAAATTTTTTTTAAGTGCCCTTCCTAGAGCACATCTTAATTATAGAGAAACTACAGGAACAGAGAAAACGCTCACAATCAATAAACAGGCTGTTTTTAAATCTCTAGGTTCTAAGTATGGCTGAACCTTCTACCATGACCCTACAGTCTAATGGACACAGAGCGGACCGCTAAGGATCGGACCTTTGTCCAAATCATCTAAGAATTCTCAGATGCATCACTGGCGTTCAGTAAATAATGAATGAATGGACGACTCTTCCCACCTCACATGTGCACTATACCTGTTTTTCTAGAAACAGGGGGAGTCATTCTGAGAAGGGCCAAGTTGTCTGTTCCACACAGACATAACTGAGAAACTTGCCCACCTCTAAACTGATATGATGATGGGACTCACAGAACCTTCCAGAACCTCACTCAACACGCACACACACTCTTGTGAAGGATGCACACACAGCAGAGCTGGCCACGTCATGGTCAAAGGCACCTGTCCACACACAAATGAAACTTAAGAAAAGAGTAGACAGTAAAGCCTTCAGGAATAATTAACATAACGTTAAGGGTTAAATTAAGTCCATTAGTCAGTCAGTAAGCATTTACCGGACAACCTTGGAACGCTGAACAGGAACAAAGATCAGGGGCACCAGACAGGAAATGATTCAGGAAAGGACTGAAATTGTGGCTTTCTGATCTCTCGTCTAATTCATTATTCATTCAACAAAAATTTTCTTAAGCACCTGCCATGCTCCCAGCACCAGTCTGTGCATTCCAGGGCATAAGACAGGTGGGGCCTCCCCCTCGCTGAACTTGAGTTCTCATAGGGGAGGGGGACAGTAAAAAGCAAATTAACAAAAGTGTTTATTTACAACTCTGATAGTGCTAAGAAAGACAAGCAAGGATACAACATAGGTTTGGGGTGGGAGTGGCGGGTAAAATATACATCACACACAACTGTGTTCATCATTTCAAGGGTACAGTTCAGTGCAACAAGAGGGTTGACAAGGGTATCTGTCAGAGTGAGGAAGCTTCTTTTCCTTCAAAGCAACATCTGAGCTGAGTCTGAATGATGGAAAGAAAGAGACAAATTGAAGGGAAGGGAAGGAGCTTTCTGGGTGGAAAGAACAGCACAGGGGCTCCCACAGGAAAAGCTGGGTGGGTGAGAGGCCCGGAGAGGTCAGCTGTGAGCTGCCGATGGGGAGGGGGTCAGAGGGGTGCAGTCTTGGGGAGCTAGAGGAATCCAAGTTGCGCAAAACAAGGCCCTCTCCGAAGTCAGATGCTGGAATCCAAAGGGAACAGCTTCATTTGCACTCCATGATAATCTTACGTTCAACCCTGGGTCCAACTGTAAACATCTGAGCAGAAAGGTAAAGCACAGGTAGGCTAATTGCACATAAGGGTTTCCCTTCTCAGTAACACCACTGCTCACTCCCAGGGGACCAGGCTCTCTGGATTAGAAATGCAGAAGCCGTACGAGATCTTGGTCTCTTCCATGAGACAAGCCAAAATGTTGGTTACACCGTCCAATGGAATACATATTTCTTCCTAGACAAATAAAAGCGATACACACCTCACACCGTGGACTGCTGGAGAGCACATAGGTGCAAGCAAATAAGAACAAAGTCACATGGCAAGAGACCAACTCCCGGCTTAGGCAGCAATCATCATCAGACTCATTCCTTATTGAAGCAGTAGTCTGAGAGAAACTAACGAGGGTGCAGGGGAATGAGCTTCCGGTAACAGGGAGAGGAAGCAGGGTGTCAGTGAGGGAAGGCGTGCCAAGGTAAGAAAGCAGCTCTTGGAAGTGCTGTGAGTAACAGGACGATTGTTTCCTAGACGTTCTCTTTCACTGCTGAGCAGGTCTGGGGAGCTTCCCTGGGATTAAGAGAGGAAGTTTGTGCCTTCTCTATCATCAAAAGTAATCTGGTTTCTTCAATTCAATTTGTTTTTTCAGTCCCTTCCTACCTCCCCGCCGCAGCACTTGGAACAGCAGTTCTCAGCTCCCAATGCAGGCCCCAGGCAGCAGCAGAGCCCCTGCAGATCCAGGGCCGACCTGCCACCTGCCACCTGCCCCGCAGGAGCGCTGGCAGCAGGGCAGCACTCACCTGCCAGGCTGCACTCTGTTGCAGTGCGCTTTCCAACTCTACACCTTCTCTAATCCTGGGGATTTCATTAGACTATCCTGGTTAAAGATTACTTAAGATTTTAGAGCTGGCAGGGACTTCTGAAAGCATTCTCCTCCAAAACCTCTTGTGTTATGGTAAGGAGCCCAAATTCCTCCAGAGTCAAGTGGGACCAGGTTGGAGAGCAGCCCTCCTTTCGCTCCATGCCCAGCTCCATCCTGCCCACCTCCTGCCCCTCCCTCCAAACCTGCCCCCACGCCAGCTCCCCATCACCCTCTCACCAGGTCCATGCCTATGTCCCTGCCCGTGCAATGTGCTGGACCCTTAGCAAGGAAGGCCCTCTCTGAGACCCGGTCAGAAGCTGTGCAGCTTCCCCCAACTTCTGTGGCATCAGAGGCTGCACGCTTTGTTTCCAGAACACTGGTTTAAAACTCTCCATGTGTCTAGACATCTGTCTGTTTTAGGAGCCCAGCTGCTGTAGGGCCTTCTCCATACCAGACATGTAACTGGTATGTGCATACCAGACACATAACTGAGAGAAAGAACCCATGGAGCCGAAACCAAGTGTCCTCTGACTTCAGCTGGGGCACCTCAGACTTGTATCTCAAGGTGCTCTCTGGCTGTATCCGCAGTTTAGAAGCTGGTATCTGGTATCAGAATCTCAACTCAGAGAACTCAACCAAACCTTCTGGCATCTGGCACCCCGACCTTGGAGACCTGCCCTCCTTCCACGGCTCTCATGAGATGCCTCTGTGTAGGGACCCACTGGCTCGCTGAGGTGCCCTGACCCTGACAAGGGACGCCGGCCAACAGCTCAGAAGCACCGGCTACCAGCTCAGGGAACGCTTCCAGGGAAGGTCGACAGAAGCTGCTCTAGCAGACAGGCCCTCAGAGTTCTCCTGGACTTTCAATTTTTCCTTCTTTCTAATCACGTAATGTCTAAACTTTGACAAGTTTTCTCACTTTTAGGAGCATTTCCACAATCTCATCATCATCTGTCGGGTGTTTCAGGCCCACCTGAAGCACTGCTGGTCCCTTTCGGGACCCTCGACCACAAGGCCCCGTGGAGGCAAGTTCTGAGGGGGCGCGTGTGTGAAGCTGGGCAAAGCTCTGAAATGCCACCTCCCCCTGGTCCTCCTCACCCCAGCTTTGGCACCAGTCCCTTCCACCTTGATAGGTACACAGAGGTATTAACATTTGGAAAATCTCAGGGTAAAAAATTCTCCTTCTATTATAGAGTTTGAGGCACTAGCAACTAGGAGGTGGGGAGAAGCCAACACCAGGATGGCACTGTTCAGGGCCCGACGTGACAGGTGGGTCCAGCCCCCAAATGGCCAAAACCCCATCACGGAGGTGGTGACGGTGAGAATGAAAAGAGGGTCTCCTATTAAAGAAAACGTGGCATGTGGAGTACCCACTTCCTGCTGATTTCCCTAATCAAACATTAGGAACAGTTGTCAGGAGGCAAAGGCAAAATCTCACCAAAAATTCAAGTGTCTGCTGCCACATGCTCAGGAAAGGCCTTAAAGTCTCTAGATGTCAGGAATGTCAGAATCTGAAACCCACGAAGAAGCTTAAATCTTAAAGCTGGGTCCTAATCCTTCACGGGGTTTGCCTCGATGACTGTACCTCTGCAGCGGTGCAGAGGAGAGCGTGGCAGGCGCAGGAAATGCTCTTTTGGTTTTAGGCAAATCCTTTCCCACACATACTCTGCCATCTCTGTCATCTGAAGCCTATCTCTTATCTACAGAGTCAAACGAATCTTCAGACAAACCTCCAAACAGGCATCCTCTGAGGATGGCAACTCACAGGAGGTTCCTCTCCTTTGTGGAAACTCTGCATCCTATCTTTTTAGGACTCTGTCAGCCTTACTCCCTCATTCTCGCCCAAGGTACAATCTTACAGACTCCAGACAGCTCTTGCAACTTCCCCCAGTAGAGCTGGAAGATGGGCAAGGATGCAGCCTGTCTGTCTTGAAAGTCAGGACTCAGCTGACACAGTGTGAACACGGAAGATTTCCCGGCAGTGGAAACTTTATAACGAGATGTGCTGATTCCCTGATCAACACAACTGGCCTCAGCTCCATTTCAGAAACTGGTGGAGGAGCCGCTGAAGGTCCAGGCTGCTGTACAGTCCAGCTTCCAAAAGAATAAGTCTTCTTTCCGAGCCACAAGTCTGTGGAAATGGGGACGAGCTTTCTCCAAACTCTGTGAGCAGAAGTGCTTGACGTGAAGCCAGCCCCAACGTACCTGCTTTCTTGACTGAGGCCACCCAGAGACCAGGGCCTCAGGGGGAGGTGATGTCACCTTGGCTGTGACAAACTGACCGGGCAGAGCCCCGGGGGAGGGCGGGGGGAGCATCTGAGACCAGGAAGAGTCATGACCTACCAAAAATACCACAGCCTCTGTATGGACAGGGCCCGCACACAGCACCTGGAGCCACAGCAGTCCTCGTAAGGGCGGCATCTGCGGGAGAGAGGGCACAGGCCGTCAGCATCCTGCGGAAGAAGGGCCAGACCCGTCAGGAGGTCCAGGCAGACGTCAGTGCAAAGGACAGAACTGCCACCACTGCATTTTATGAAACTAGCAGAGCTGCGGTAGTCCAAACGGGTGGCCCAAACGGAAGGCGCTGAGAGGGACGGTGTCATGCAAAGCACCTGTTTGCTACATATCCTTTGGGCAGAATCACAGTGGTTTCCTTCTGGGGAGGCCCTGTAACTGGATGACCAAACACCTGCATGAAACCAGAGGGGAGCGTCAGAGCGCTGTAGACCCCGCTCAGGGCCGACCCCCGTCAGAAGATGGGAATCTGCACTGACAAGGCCAGCAAGGTTAAGGGCAGAGGTTACGAAGTCAGACAAGTCAGGTGGTTTAGTCCTGGTCTTGCCACTTCCCAGCTGCAGGACTTCTAGCAAGTTATTCAGCCTCTGTGAGCCTCAGTTCCCCCGTAAGCAAAAGGGGTGGGCGGGCAGGACCTCCTCACAGCGCTGTTTGAAGTCTGCAGGCCAGGATCCTCATGAAACGTGCTGACAGGGGCCAGGGCTGCTCACACCGGTCCTGCCCCCACAGTGCTGACACTGACGGTGCTCAGCACCCGGCCTCCCCCGGAAGGACCCGAGAAAGGCCCCCACCCTCCGAGGACAGGTCCAGAGCAGGGTCCAGGCTCCAAGGGGCTACGGAGCTATGAAAACTGCTGCACTTTGGTTTTCACAGAGACACTTTCACTAAAGCGATTTCAGTCCAAGTGGCAGTGGATTGGGTGTGTGCGAGGGTGGGCAAGGCTGTTTTCTCAATAATATTAAGTGATCATAGAATTGTGATCTAGGTTCCTGCCAATTTTCTTCTTTTAAAAAAAAAAAAGTAGTTGGGAGAAATACACAATTTGATCCAAGAACTTGGACACTGAATTTGTAGGTAATTCCAGTACAAACTGACTTGTTTTATGTAGAAAAATATGTAGAAAATAGCTCCCTATAAAACATTAGTTACGATGGAGAGTTATGAGTTACAATGGAACTCAGCACACCTGAGCTCCAGCACTGCTTCTCCTTCTTTGGCTCCTAGGGCTTACCTCTAGCTCTTTAAACACCCAGCACCCAGTCGCTGCTAAATCCTCTATCATTTCAAGGACAAACTGAGCTGAGAGACCCCCACAGAACCACTGCCATCACACACACACACACACACACACACACACACACACACACACACACACGCTTCTCCACATGATCGGAAGTTTCCCGCCCATTCCTCCCATAGCCCATGAACATCTCATGATTTTGACGAGATGCTCCAATAAGCTGGTGACACAAGCTAATCTGCTTAACTGGACTTAACCAACCAACATCTAGCAGAGCACTGAAATGTGTGCTTAAAAACACTACTGGTTCTGGGCTTCCCTGGTGGCGCAGTGGTTGAGAATCTGCCTGCCGATGCAGGGTACACGGGTTCGAGCCCTGGTCTGGGAAGATCCCACGTGCCGCGGAGCAACTGGGCCCGTGAGCCACAATTACTGAGCCTGCGTGTCTGGAGCTTGTGCTCCGCAACAAGAGAGGCCGCGATAGTGAGAGGCCCGCGCATCGCGATGAAGAGTGGCGCCTGCTTGCCACAACTAGAGAAAGCCCTCGCACAGAAACGAAGACCCAACACAGCCATAAATAAATAAATAAATAAATAACAAATACTTTAAAATACATGTTATTAAAAAAAAAAAAACCAAAAAAAACCACTACTGGTTCTCACAACCCATGCATCTAACAAAACGTCACTGAAGTGCCGCTCTGAACTCGGCCTGTGCTGGGTCCTGGGGGTGGAGCAATGAAAACCCAGACAGAAGTCCCTGCCATGGAGGAGCTTTCTTTCTAGAAGAGGGAGACAAACAACAAGCAAGAAAAACATGAACTGGGTTAGATGGCAGTAAGTTCCACTACGGTGAAAAATAAAGCAGAAGCCGGCGGATCAATAGCTCGGGGGAGGGAGTGGTGGACGATACCATTTAAAACCAGGGGTCGGGGATGACTCACTGAGAGGGCGACGTCTGACCACTCAGAGATCCAGCCTGGCTATGGCGTGAGCCAGCACAAGGGCCTCAGTGCTGGGAGAGGAGTGCTGGCCCCAGGGTGGCTGGTCTGCTGGCCCTCCAGCTGCACTGGGGAGAGGAAGGCTAAGCACAGAGCGGAAGACAAAATGAAGTGGCCGCTGTAGGGCAGCCAGGGCGTCTAGGCCAGGGCTGCACCAGCAGTGCACGAACAGCATCGACTGCTCACACCATGTACAGCACCGTCCACAGTAACTCCCTGGTGTGTGCGGGTGCGTGTGCCTGTGTGCAGAGGGAGTGGGGGGAGTGCTCAAGGGAGATATGGACTTCTCCCTTCTAGGTTATGTGGAGTTCAGACAATTAATTGTAAACAAAAAGAGATGGGACTGTTTCCGATCATGAACTTGCAAAGACAAGAGTCCTTAGCAACTATGTTAGGTTCATGATAAATGTGATAATGTGGTAGAGAGAATTCAAAGAGGGCCCCCAGATTCCTGACCCCCTAGAGTACATGGCCTGCATGATCTCCTCCCCTTAAGTGTGGAGGGTCCTGTGAATATGATGGGATGGCCACTCCCATGACTATGGAACATTACATATGGTGGTATGTTGTGTAAGATGGCTGTAGCAGACCGGGGGCTCTCCTGCTGGCTTGAAGAAGAGAGCTAGGACTAAGGGTGATCTCCAAGAGTTGGGTACAACCCCCAGCCAGCCAGCAAGGAAACTGGGACTTCAGTCCTACAGCCTCAAGGACAGGAATTCTGCCAGCAACCTGAATGAATTTACAAGAGGACCCTAAGCTCCAGAAGAGGGCACCACCCAGCCACCTCTTGGTTTCAGCTTTGTGATACCTGGAGCAAGGGACCCACCAATGCTGTGCCCAGGCTTGTTATCTATAGGAACTGTAAGATAATAAATACATGTGGCTTCAATCTGCTTAGTCAGTAGTGAGTTATTACTCAGCAATGGAGAACTCATACAAATGAGAACAAAGGTTATAGGCTTTGGTCACATCCTACATTCTAGGTGGCAGGTCAGTGCTTCACAACTGTCTTATTTAACACACAAGGTAAATATTATCAACCCCATGTTTGAAACAAGCTCAGAAAACAAGGCGCTAGGGATGTCACGCCTCCTCTCAGCCCAGGTCACTGTCTGCTGAAGCCAAGAAAGGATTTGGTCAGTATTTCAGGAAGGCATTTTGCAGACACTGCCTCTTCAGTGACACTGAGTCTTTTGTCACCAAAGGGCCACTTTCTCAGATCCCACTTGATTTTCCTATTCTTCCAGGGCTCTGCTTAACAAGCCGCTGTGGACCAAGTCATCACCACGAGGGTGTGTCGTGATTGTGCTCGTGAACTGTGACCGTGTAAGACTCCACAACCATTCAGCTCATGCGAATAAACCAACTGGATAGGACTAAGAAGAAGGGCAGTGGAGGGATGCCTAAGAAAGTGAAAGAGGTTGAGAAGGTGTAGAGGGGAAGGTGATGTTTAATGTGGCAGAATTTAAAGTTTCCCAGAAAGCAAACCGAGCCCAGAAGAAACAGGAGGGAAAGGTGGAAATTCAGCAAGACCATGGTAACAGACAATGTGAAGGAAGCATAGAATCCTTGGGTAAGTGGCAGGAGGTCCTTGGGATGGAGCCACAGACAGAAATTCAGCAACCACTCTTTAATAATGCCTGAAGGGGTTCTTGCTTTAACTTGGAACTGCATATTGGCCAAATCGCCTACACCATTCCATGCCAAGAACTCTCTACAATTAGTAGATGATAACGTAATCATAAAGACAGAACTAACATAGTAAGATGTGACATCGGGTAAAAGTATGGTGTTGATTTGGGAAGAACTACCAAAGTTCCAACAATATTATACAACAGGACAGTGTTTTCAACTATCGTGACCCACTAGTCACAATATGATTATGAAATCAAGTTATTGGGTTGTGACATGTATTTTACAAAGGTAAAGATCATTTTTTTAAAAATCAGAGGGGGGTTTTCCCTGGTGGCGCAGTGGTTAAGAATCTCCGCCTGCCAATGCAGTGGACACGGGTTCGAGTCCTGGTCCAGGAAGATCCCACATGCCGCGGAGCAACTAAGCCCATGTGCCACAACTACTGAGCCTGCGCTCTAGAGCCCGTGAGCTACAACTACTGAGCCCGCGCGCCACAACTACTGAAGCCCGCGTGCCTAGAGCCCGTGCTTCACAACAAGAGAAGCCACCACAATAAGAAGCCCACGCACCGCAACTAAGAGTAGCCCCTGCTCGCCGCAACTAGAGAAAGCCCGCACACAGCAATGAAGACCCAATGCTGCCAAAAATAAATAAATTAAGAAAAAAAAATCAGAGGGCATCCCACGAAAGAAGTGTTCTGTGAAACTTACGTTTTGGTCACACATACAGCCACACAGATAATATATTCCTTCAAAGCTACTTTTGTGGAGGCCCCAGGTCAAAAGCGGACAGGCTCAAATTTCTGTTGTACCTAGATGGGCTTCTTTCATCCTCCTGGTAGGTTCTGGGCAGCTGCAGGTCCAAGTCCCCAGACTAGCAGATCACTTCCTGCTGTCAATGGTGCTGGGCTAAGGGTTCTTTCTGGTCCCCCATGACTTCTGCCTGGGTGACACTGGGTCAGACGGCTATTGCATTTTTGCTCCTAATTCTACTAGATGACCTGCAGCGATCAAATTCTAGAAGACGCAACTCTCGTTCCCTCTCCAGTGGGAATGCGCCCACCCACCTGCCTACTATCAACAGCTCTGAACGAGGGCGGGAGGTGGCTGCAGGGGATGGAGGACACAGACGGCAGACACCTGCAGCCTAGGAGCAGCGGGTCTGTGATCTTCCCAACTCGGAACAATTTCTCTCCCACTGTTCTACCACTTTTACTACCAAGATGTTTCCCAGAGAGTAGCTTGACCCTGACTATAATTAGAGCTGCCCAGCTCTGGGTACAGTGAGGGCTGAAGGGCACCTGGAGTCCATTCCAGTCTGGCAACTGTCAACTTGGTATAAAACAGGAAAGCAGATACAGGGATAAAAATTTAGTGAGGTTTTCTTTTCTTTTTTGTATGTGGGAAACTCTGTAGACCACGCTCAGAAGCTTTGGGAGGTGATGGGAGACACTGGTGATGCAGAGGGATGTTGTTAGGATGGAACTGTGTCTCCTCAAAATGCCTATGTTGAAGCCCTTACCCTCAGTGTGACTGTATTTAAAGATGGGACCTTTAAAGAGGTAATTAAGGCTAAATGAGGCCATAAGGGTGGGACCCTAACTTGTTAAAACACGTCCCTTCAGAGTTATATTCATAAGGAAACATTTGCTGCTTTGAAACCTAAGCCCCTGCAGCATACTAGTTCCCCTGTTAGAAGAAGCACACAAGACAAGGATCTCCACAAGCTTTTAAACATATGTAGAGCCTCCTGTCTCGAATTACACACACACACACACACACACACACGCACGCATGTACCTCAGCCTAAGAACGAAGATTATAAATATGTTGATTTTTATACAATGGAATACTACTCAGCCATAAGAAAGAATGAAATAATGCCATTTGCAGTGTCATGGAAGGACCCAGAGATGATCATACTAAGTGAAGTCAGACAAAGAAAGACAAAAATCATATGATATCACTTATATGTGGAATCTAAAATATGACACAAAGGAACATATCTATGAAACAGAAACAGACTCACAGACATAGAAGACAAACTTATGGTTACCAAAGGGGAAAGTGGGTGAGGGAGGGATACATTAGGAGTTTGGGGTTAGCAGATACAAACTACTATGTACAAAATGTAAACAACAAGGTCCTACCGTATAGCACAGGGAACTATATTCAATATCCTGTAATAAACCACAATGGAAAAGAATATGAAAAAGAATATGTATATGTATAACTGAATCACTTTGCTGAAACTCACACATTGTAAATCAACTACACTTCAATAAAAAAATGAAAAATAAAAACTTTTTTTTAAGAAAGTATATTGATTTTGAGTTCCTAATTCAAATTACTTTCTGCTGGCAGGCAAGATTCAACATCTAAGTGCTCTACCTCTCACTTTTCAGGATCCAGATTTGGAACACCAGCAGAAATGTGCACTGTCAACTGGTTATCTGCTTTCTTTTCTCAAAACAGAGTGTCCTTTACGCTCTCTTGTTTCGCTGAAGACCCATTCACTCCAAGCACACTTGTGGCTCAACTGCAGTCCTGGCCTGGCCCCCGATGTGGACGCTGGGCAGTGCCAACCACTCGAAGGAGCACGCAGTTACCCGTGGGGTGACACTGCCACCCCCCTTCTCTCTGCTGCTTTCTTCCAGTGAACCTGTTGGTAAATTGGGGCCCTGAGCACACACCTGCTGACATTCCAAACAGCTGCAATTATGAAAAGAATGTTAAGTATAACGCTGAGCTCAATCAGAAGTAGCCAACGTGAGC
Organism: Balaenoptera musculus; assembly: GCF_009873245.2. NCBI lineage: Eukaryota > Metazoa > Chordata > Mammalia > Artiodactyla > Balaenopteridae > Balaenoptera > Balaenoptera musculus. The sequence goes on along the minus strand of NC_045793.1, from coordinate 100,965,722 downwards.
AGGCGGTCTAGCTACTAAATAAGTCATCATCCGACACACCAGGTCTTGTGCTCCCAGCGCCCAAGCCTTGAGATGGCACTGGTGTTCCAAAGGACAGCTGAAGACGGACTAAGCCCGTGACCTTCACTGTGCTGCGTGCAGAACAAATCAGCATGGAGACAACAGAACTGAATTTTCCTTCTCGCTCTACTCTGTGTGCCAGAGCCTCAAACTTGCAGTAGAAAGGACATTGCTTGTAACTACTAAACCTACTCCCGGACATATGTAAGTATAGGTCTAGGAGTCTGAAACACACACGCCTGCTTTAGAAGAGTGAAAAGTGCATGTACATTAGCAGAAATGGGCCCCTGGAGTTGCTTCCTGTGAAGCAAGTATTCTCCCCCGTATCCCAGGATCCAAACACACATTTCGGATAAGGTAAGAAAACTAACTGTCCACTCTGAGCAGGTGTGAATTTGTTAATTGGGTACCTCACACAGGTGAAATCAGGGTGTGTAGCCCTTCCCCCCAGGATATGAAAGGTGGCGTGGTTCTGACGATGCTTATGTCTAGAAGTGTATCTGCCACAAGTTAGAGATTGGTCATGGCAGCGATTAAATGCAAATATAACAGGATGGCCCCTTTGGCAGTTTGCGGAGCCTGAGAAGTAAGCACGTGCCATCTCAGCACTGCCCAGGAGGGGAGCGGTCTGCCCACCTGACACATCCATTCTTAGCCTTCGAGTCACATAAATCTCAGGAGTAGAGAAAGACAGCACATCAAGTCAGGGAGTGTCCAATGTTAATAAAGTTACAAACTCTCTTAAAAAAAAAAAAGGCCAACTGTTGGTAAGTAGATTTTTTCATGTGGCGTAAACTGGTAATTTATATTTAAACTGATTCATGGAAAATCATCTCGGCATCTAGTAGAGCAACTAAAATATGAGTCGAGTCTTCAGGGTGGAAGCCTAGAGATGGAGTTTATGGGGGATGGATTTTTTTTTGTTTTTTGGTGTTAAAACACGGGGCATGGCTGAAACAAGAAAACTTCAGGGTTCTAAGTAAATTCCCATCCACCCCATTTCACGCACAAGGCCAATCCTTCCCGCACCTGCCGGGTTAAGTCTCAGCGGACCATGCTCTCCCTTCTATGTATCTGCCAGGACATTTTTTTTTTCCTGTCCAATCCCCAGTTTCTTAGTTTGATGGTTGGTCTGGTCTCCTCAATTATATACCGTATGGATCTTGATACCTGGACCTGCTTCTTACGCTGCTTTTATTGTCATCTGCCTTTTCCCACAGAGCAAAGCACAAGGCAGGTGCTTAAAGAAGGCTTCCTGAGTTAGAATCAGGAAGTATATTCAAGGTTATCAGAGATTTCCAATTAACCTGTGAGAAACTGGGCTCCTTGAAAAAACTAAACACAGCCCCACAAGGTCAGAGAAAACTCCAAAAGGGAAGTGAAACTCAGGGGCAGCGCCGAGGTTGGCCGGTCCCTCGGCCATACAACAGCCTTGGCAGGTGTCCCCTAAGAGCCTGAAGAGCTCTGCACCCCCTTCCTTGTAGGGAGGAACTCACCCCCAGCGCATCCTTGACTCACCTTCCCTCTTGACCTTCCCACCAAAGGCTGCCCACACCTCCCATGGCCGTTCCAGCAAGAGCCAGCCCTTCACCGTCGGAAGGGGTTCTCATGTTTCCGGAATCTTCTCTCCTCCAGGAAAGCATGACCAGTTCGGGTAAAATCTTGGTTCCCCATGCTCAGGAAAAATGCCCATTCACTCTCACGACTGCAGCCTTAGACAGTATTAACATTTTTAGCAACCATAACACAGCTGAGTCAGAATGAACTTTCTGTCAACTAAACTTCCAAGTTTTTCTCAGTCAGTAAGTTCTATCTTCCCATCCTGTACTGGTACAGGGCTTAGGGACCTAAATACAGGATCCTACACTTATCCATTACAACATTTAAACGTATGGAATCTGGCTCATTATTCTAGCCAGTGAGAACGGGAGCCTCATTCTGTCGCTCAAGGCACTCCTAGCTTTCTGTCACTTAAGTGAAGAATCAAGCTTTGCTGGGACCCAGGAGCGCCGAACACATCCAGCCATCCTGCTCCTCCTCTGTGCAATGACCACATGGCCACGACTTAGCACCGCAATGTCCGACAGCCCCACGGGAAGGTCATGTGCAGCATGAGGCTTGGGCCTGAACAGAAAGTGGGATCTTTTCACATCCTGAACCATAATCCAGAATCCGAGATCTTCCCAAAGTCTGACAGGCTGCCTGGAGTAAGAAAATCAATGGAAGAGAATGAGAGGTCACTCCACATAGAGAGTCCTGGCCTAGCTGCACGGAAAGTCAGAGAGGAGAGAGCCAGCGGTGTAGGCAGAAAGGGAGGGCCCTGCAGGAGGAGAGGGAGGACGTGCACCCAGGCGCGTGACCCAAACACCACCAGGTGCCCTCTGATCAGCTATCTCGGACAGATCAGTTCACTGCCTGGATATAAAGAAAGCAGAAGTGAATTTTATGGTATTTGAATTATATATTAATTTTAAAAGAGGAAGGAAGGAAGGAAAGGAGGGAGGGAGGGAGAGAAAGAAGGAAAGGAAAGGAAAAGAAAAAGAAAAGAGATGGAGGACTTCCCTGGTGGCGCAGTGGTTAAGAATCTGCCTGCCAATTCAGGGGACACAGGTTTGAGCCCTGGTCCAGGAAGATCCCACATGCCGCGGAGCTACTAAGCCCGTGCGCCACAACTACTGAGCCTGTGCTCTAGAGCCCGCGTGCCACAACTACTGAAGCCCGCGCGCCTAGAGTCCATGCTCCGCAACAAGAGAAGCCACCACGATGAGAAGCCCACGCACCGCAACGAAGAGTAGCCCCCGCTCGCCGCAACTAGAGAAAGCCCGTGCGCAGCAACGAAGACCCAATGCAGCCAAAAATAAATGAATAAAATAAATAAATTTTTAAAAATACTTTAAAAAAGAAAGAGATGGATGTGATACCCCTTTCCCTACAGCCTGAGAATGTGACTGCTACAGCATGCCTTCCATATTTTCATTCAAATCAATTATAAAATAGTGATGATGGAGCCAATGGTCAATTCCATTAAAAACCTTCCTTCCATGGTGGTATTTTACTAATCATACTTTTATAGGTACAGCTATTACACCAGGCACAAATCTACCTAACTGGCCTGTTTGTTTAGACCAGACTTTCTATCTTATCAGCTGAAATACGGAGTGAGTTGCTATTAAATGTCTTCACGCAACTCGGGCACACTGTCAAGTCACAGATCTCCCCGTCTCACGGTCCCATTGAAAAAATGAGCCCAACCTCACAGGACATTAACAGGCAAACCCAAATTAGTTCCAAATGATCACAAAAGGCCCCTTTAATAATCTCTTTTAGATGATTCTCCTGAAGCCTTCACGTAGGTTCCCTACCACTCTGCGCTGGGTGATGAGCCCACTTTTCATCTTTCGCACGTGCGCTGTTAAAAATCTCACCCCAGTAGGCTGCTTGCTTCCTTAGCATACTGACATCCTGGGAATTCCCGCCTCTTCCCTCCTTAAACTAGGTCTCTGTGATCTTCATGACATTTCAGGTTTCCCACTAATTCCCTGAAGCACTCTTCCCGTTCAGATGGATATCAATGTGTCACAGCCATCTCTTTCCCAATATTGAGTCTATCATCCTAAAATATACTACTCACCACCAATTCTACCTTCCTATAACAAGCTTTTAAAATATTATTTAATGTTTCAATATTTATTTATTTTCAGCCTTATTATGGCCTAACATGGCAGACCATCTCTCCAGCCTTTCCTTTAGGGTCCAAACCTGCCATGGGAAAGTTCTCCATTTGAACGAAGTAGCAGAACCCTTCACCTGTGGGCGTATAACAGGAAAGGAGGCAGCCCAGGAGGAACCCCTGCAGCTTCAGGTGGTCACTCTGTGACGAGCACTCTGGAAAGCAGTGGTTCTCAACCCTGGCTCACATCCCAATTACTGGGCAGCTTTAAGACACGCCTCTGCCTGTGGGTTGGTAATCGCTCCTCAGGTAAGTCTAGGACACAGCCGGGACGGAGAACCACCCGCTTGTCGGTGTTTCCTCTCGGGGCACCCGCCAGGAACATCGCAGGGGAGGAGATGCTGTTTTGGCTTTCCTGATCGGTTTTTTTTAAAAACAGTTCTACTGAAGTATAATTGATATACAAAGAACTGTACATATTTAATAGGTACAGTTTGTTGAGTTTGGACACACACAAACCCGTGACAACATCATCACACAAAAGGTAATAGACATATTCTCATAAGTTTCAATATTGAATATCTGTGAGAAAAAGTCATTTCAAAAGAACTTTCAGGCTTCCCTGGTGGTGCAGTGGTTAAGAATCTGCCTGCCAGTGCAGGGGACACGGGTTCGAGCCCTGGTCCCGGAAGATCCCACATACCGCGGAGCAACTAAGCCCGTGCACCACAACTACTGAGCCTGCACTCTAGAGCCCGTGAGCCACAACTACTGAGCCCACGTGCCACAACTACTGAAGTCCGTGTGCCTAGAGCCCGTGCTCTGCAACAAGAGAAGCCACTGCAATGAGAAGCCCGCGCACCACAACGAAGAGTAGCCCCCGCTCACTGCAACTAGATAAAGCCCACGCGCAGCAACGAAGACCCAACGCAGCCAAAAATAAATTAATTAAATAAATAAAATTAAAAAAAAAAAAGAACTTTCATCTCTCCAATCACAGGTTTTAGACCTTATACGTGTCTGGCTGTCAAGTCAAAAACTTCACAGATCTGAGGATGAATTGACGGTTCTTTCTGTCAATCTCAGCTGACAATTCATATGTCAGAATATTTTCCTTCCAGTCTGACTTGATTTCCCTGACAGGTGGGGATGTGCCCGTCTGTGGAAACAGATGGTTAGAGTTTGATGACCTTTTAACACTTCATGGCAAAGTCACACATCTCTGGGCTCTAAAGAGGGGACCACAGTGGCTCTGATGAGACCTGGCCTTGAGCCTTTGGGGGTTGGGAGGACAGGTGCCCTGGGAGTCATTCCTCCAGAAACACATCTTTTACCAGAAAACATCTCACACTGGAATAAACCAAAATTGGTTGTACTTAGGGTGGCTTATGCGGTTTCCATGGGGAAATTCCACTCTACTTCTTCCACGGAGAAAGTATTATAAGTGCTTATTATAAGCCCTAAAATTAATAGACCAAATGGGTTAGAAAGTGCTCATTTCCCTGCCATTTTAACCCTTGAACAGCTGCTGCCTCCAAGCCCAGCTGCCCCCGGAGCTGAGTGAGTGGACGAGGAAAGATGGCCTAGACGCTTTCCCATGACTGCTGACCTTTGCTGGCTCCAGATTTTGAAACTCTGCCCTTGTGTTTCTGGGGTAGAGGTTTCTCCTCTTCCCTCCTTTCAGTAAATTGTTGATCATTTAATATCAGTTCTATTCAACTCTAACCTGGAAAACAAGAAACTTATCCTTCTATAGCTTGGGTTGATTAACCCTCAGGTTAAAAACTAAACGCTGGTCAGTGAGGTAATACTGAAAATGAAAAACAGAAGTCCTCCTATGATCTTATAGAATTGAAACCCGATACTAGGTTTCATTTCACTGAAATAACACAAGTGAGGCAAATATAAATGGCAAGATGAGCGTGGCCATGAGCTCCGGAAAGCAGACAGATTCCAGTCCCCATTAGCTCAAAAACCTAGAAACCTGGATTCAGGTTGACACCCGGCTGACTTTCTCAGCTTGACTTTTACTTGAGTTGGTTTAACTCTCCCTACCTGCTGAGAACTCTCAAATCCACGTTCCGTCCGTGGACCCTCCTGAGCTGCAGAAGCAAAGCCCCGCTGCCTAGATGCTCGGCAAGAACTTCAAGTCACCGTCCCCCTCTCCCCCTTCTGCGAAGCCCCTCGCTGAACCTGTTCTCTGCACCCTCTCTCACTGTCTGCCAAGCAGAGACCACTCTTCAGCCCCGCACTGATGCTTCTGAGATACACTCGAGCCCCACCGACTGGTTTCTCAGCCCATCTTCACTGAAAGAGTGAGACCCTCCACGCTGTGCCCTTACTACACAGCTACCACCTCAGCTCCAGTCTCCACCTCCCAGCCCAGCGCTGCGCCAGCAGCCTTCCAAGAGGCCAAGCTGGTGCCGTCGCCTTGCTTTGTGCAGAAGCAAGTCTCAGCTCTCAGAAGGACGTTCAAGACCCCTCCCCCTCCTTATTCATCTCAGCCCCTGCCGTCGGCAAGGCAGCCTACACTCCAGCCCTGTGGTGCCCCACATACACTCTCACTAGAGCCTCTGAAACTGCTTCTCAGCCGTCAAAGATCAGCTCTGTGAGGTCTTCCTCAGCACCATCCCCTCGTCCTCCCTGCCACGCCAGGATCCTCCCTTTGCTGGGTCTCCAGCTCCGACCACGTACAATATTTGTTCACCGTTAAAGGCATCTATAGATCCGCCACCAGACCATGAGCTTAAGAGCAATCCTATCTCATTCCTCCATGTAGAGCCCAGGTGCCTACCATGGTTCCCGGCACATCATATGTGTTTGCCTTCAGCGGAAGTGATGTCGCAGCAGAAGGAGACTCCCTAGGATGAGACAACACGTAACTAACACGAACCCAGAGTACAAAGTGTCCTCTGATTACGGTGTTACACCCAGTGGGGCTGAGGATGGTCGAAAGCAGCTGCCCTCACACCCTGATGGCCGATTATATCATGACAACGTTTGGGAAACTCAAAGCATTTATTAAAATATGAAACAAGCATAACCTTTGCCTCAGCAATTCTACTTCTGCAAATCCATCTCACAACAAAATAAGTTCTAGTACATGTAGGAAGATGTTTACTGAGTACAGGGGCGTATCAGAATCCTTTCTCCAAACTCCGGGGACCAGATATGTGGAGACTGAGAACGGTCTGGATTCATGAATTATAAGATATGTAACCACGTGCTACATAGCGTTACCAGCAGAAATCTGCACTGAAATACACAAAACATCTGTTAAAGTTCTCAAACAAGGACGCCGTTAGCCTGAGGGGGCTCTGACAGCTGTGTTGCCTTTGGAAGCAAACTGAAACCTAAGGCAGAGTGGATTCCTGTGAGTGCCTCAAGTTGGGAAGGAAACCAATGACCAAGAGCCAACAGGACTTTCCCAGACTAGGCAATCTCTTAAACTGTAGCCAATCAAATCACTTCCTTGTTTGAATCTCTACAAACATCTCGCCCCTGGCTCCTGGCGGTGGAATGCTCCTCATCACTGCCCAATTTGAATTGATGTTTCCTCAAATAAACTCTTGAAAATTTTAATATGCCTCAGTTTATATTTTAGCACATCCTACTAAATGGAATTCTAAAAAGAATTTTAAAAGCCTCGTGTTGTCCAAATCCATTCCTGCTACCAAGTATTTAAAAATTTGTTTATGAGCACTGTCTCAAATTTTGGAATAACAGATAAGGAACTGCAGACCTTCAGTAGTAAAAACAAAACAAAAGTGGCACTACCTGAATGTACAATGATTATAACGGAATGTGTAAATGAACTATGGTACCTCCCCAGGGAACACTCTGTCATTATGAAAAACAATGAGGTTGCTTTGTATACTGATTTAGAAGAAGATTTATAATATATAGTTAAGAGAAAAAAAATCCAGTTACAGAATATATAGAGAAACATGACATTTTAGAGGCTGTCTTAGTCTGTTCCGGCTGCTATAACAAAATATCACCGACTGGATGGCTTACAAACAACATAAATTTACTTCTCTCTGTTCTGGGGGCTGGGCGGTCCAAGATCAAGCTCAGGGTCGTGTTTTGGTGAGGGCCCCCTTCTGGTTCACAGCCTGTGTCCTCACATGGTGGATGGGGCAAGGGAGCCCTCTGGAGGTTCTTTTACGAGAGCACTAATCCCATTTACAAAGGCCCCACCCTCAGGACCTCAGCTCCTCCCAAAGGCCTTACTTCCTAATACTATCACCTTTGGGGGTCAGGACTCCACATGTGAATTTTGGGAGGACACAAATATTCAGACCACAACAGGAGTCTAGAGATCCGAAAGGGGGATTACGGTAAAACCTTTCTCCCTGTTCTAAGGACACGAAAATGCCCCCAACTTACACCAGAAGTCTTCAGTGAGAAGCCCAACAACAAGGAGTGACGGAGAAGAAAAATTCTTCTTTAGAGCATCTGTCCCCAGACCAGACACCTCCCCCTCCCCAGGCTGCTACCAACGGCTGTGCTCAGCTGCTTCACCAGCTGAAGCCCCCCTGCCCTGCCCCACCCCGCTATCCACCCTGCACACACCTCAGGCTCCCCAAGCTGCTGGGGAGCTGGGCACAGAGGGCGCAGGGCACCAGGCCCCGGGTCACAACACAGCCTGCTACTGCTCGGGGGAACCTTGTGTCGCAGGGTCCCTGAACTGACCTTGGCACCAACCTCCTAGCTGGGTGCGGGCTCTGCAAAGCCTGAATCTGGGATCTTGATCTGACACCTGCAAACACTTCACCCATTCACACCATTAATTATTCACAGCAGAGAAATGAACCCAGAAAGACAAGATAAACCAGGGTAATGTGAGTACTTTGAAAGAAGCTTCAACACTCCAATGGGAAACTTGGGCACAGGGCCTGAAAATGGCCTGGTCGAAATCGATAGCCAGAGAAGAGCAGGGCTGGAAGGAACGGCCCTTCCTAGGGCTGCACGAGATGGGCCTGAGGCCCGCCTCTGTGTCTCTACTCCCAGGGTTGGTACACGCTCGCTCCTGCCCCCGCAGCGGTGGTGTGCACGTAGCAGGTACTCAACAAAGTACACACATCAGGGTCATCAGTGCATGACCCTGATGTGTGTCCTCACTAGCTGTTTCGTGCATCCTATCTTTCTTTTATAAATCTGACAAAGTGCTTTCCATCCATCTGTTCCCTTTCGCTCTCTCCTTTGAGCTGGGCAGTTGGGGATTCCCTCACGTCTCAGTGGAGATGATTAAGACAAGTGTCCCCACGTTCTCTCCTTCAGTGGTACTTAGAGCTGAACCAAAAACTAGAATAAGTGCGCAAACACAACACCCAGGACCCAAATGCCCTGCAGCTCTGTTCCATCCACGTGGTGGCCAGAGGTGTGACCCAGTCACACAAAGAGACCCCTGAAGACACTGTGGGCCCCGGTGGGTGCTTAGCGTCTCCTGCTGTCAATTACTTCATCTGTAAAACTAGGTAGGGAGGGTCTTAAGGTTTCCTTAGTATTCCAAGAGAATACAAGTAAATCAAGGACCCCCTTTGGGTCCTTTCCCACTGGCCAGCTCTACAGAGCGCCACTGGTTCATCTTGTTTTTAAATCACTGGTGTCTAGTTAAGAAGACCCAACCCATTTCTAACCTACCCTCAATTTTCTGGAAGGAATTACCAGATCCAATTCTATTCATAAAGAACAGGAAACATGCACATCTAAATCACCAGCTTTCTCTGGCTTGTTTAAAATCAAATGAAAACAGTCATGGTTTAAATAAGCATCCATGTACCTGACTGCTGCGAAGCCCCAGTCCAGCACCTAATAAGACATCTCAGGAACCTCACAGTCTGGAGCAGTGAGTGGTCACAGGCTCCCAGATCCATTCCACCATCTGACTGTGTGATTAACATCTCCTCCCCACTGTTGTGTCAATACTAAGACCTGCAGAAGAAAGATGACTCACTGCTTAGAAAGGAAATGTTAGGTGATTGCTTTGTACTTGGCAAGCAGATTGGACCCTTAATGAGCTAAAATCCATCTCATATCTGTACCCTTGTCTCTGCTACAACACATAAGCCTGCTTGGTCGTTCATTGTTTGTTCTCTATGCTCTAAATTATTCTGCACAGACGGCCAGAGGGTGTCACAGAATTAAGCAGTATGAGACCTTGGAGATTATCTAGCCCAGGAAGTTGGGGCCCAGAAAGGTTAGGAGATTTGACCAAGATCACAGAGCAACCTAATGGCAGAGCAGGACTAGAGGTCTCTTGACATTAGGTCCCTAGAACAATTTCCATCCCTGAAGAATGACAGTGAGTCACTCTTTCCTTCCCCAACCCTGCTCGAGGCCGCCACGTGTGAGTTACTAAAGGAGTACCGCGTGCTTTCCATGTGCCTGGCAGCGCGTCAGCACAGAAGATAGAACTCGTGCCCTCAACGAACCCCCAGTCTAGGGAGGAAACAACGGATGTTTTATTTCAGCAACAGCAAGTCCGAGGATGGAGCGTGGCACCAAAGGACGAGAAGGACACAGGTCCCTCAGCTGAAACGGAGGGAAAAGAAGGGAGGGGAGGAGAGAGGGACCACCCTCAAAAGCTCTCGGAAGAGTATATATGTAGCGTGCCCAGAAAAGTCCGCTGCATGCAGTAAGCACTCAGTGAATGTCAGCTGTCATGATTCTTAGTCTTTGTATTATGATTAATTCCCTCACAGTTTCCTCGCCGCAGTGGAGGGCTCCGCCTCAGCTATGGTCTGGGAAAACTCAGGGACGCACTCTGCTCTGTCTTGGTCCGAGGGAGACACGGAAGCATGGGTGGCTCCTGGTGAGTGCTGGCAGGTGCGCCAGGGCAGTGAGGTCCGTCCACCACCGTGCACTTCGGAGAAGGCCCTGAGGTCCCTGGGCCCCATACTTGGAGACTCACACGAGTCCAGGCGGCCGACACGGACTCAGCACCCTCCACCTTCCACCTGGTTCTGCCTCCCACCTCTGCCCTTGGACACTCACGTCCTTCCGCGGACAGCGGCGGTGGGCAAGCGAGCCTCGGGGCTACAGATCTCAGCAGAAAGCGTGACATTTCTCGTCGACAGAGAGACACTGCTCCTGATCTGAGAGGCCCCCTCTGCCCACAAGGGCGTCGACTGTGGCCGTGGTGGTCCACCAGGGCCCCTCTGGACACTGGAGACAAGCTGAAGGGCCCTCCCAGAGTCACCAGGAGCGTACCCCACGGTGAGACAGGTTCGCCCAGCCCTCCTGCCCCTCTCTGGGGCAGCAGTGCCCACATCTAAAGTCAGGAGCCCCATCTGGTCACCTCTGGACACAGACCCACTGACCCTCTCCAAGCCACCAGGAAACTGCAAATATCAGTGATGATTACAGACGCTAGGGACGCGCAGGGCAGTATCTACCCTCTCAGAAACTGAACGTGGTAGTGACCATGACCACAGCCACGGGACCCCGAGAACCAAGGCCTAGAGGCCAAGGGATCTGCTGGCGAGAGCAGCTGAACCAGAGCCAGCCCCGTGCCCCATGCCTGCCCTCCTGCACACGCAGGAGCGGAGCCCGGGGTGCACCTCTGAGCAGGACAGGCGCTCCCGCCAGCCGCCAGGGCATCGAAGTGCTCCAGGATGTGACACTGCACTGGGACGCTTCCCTGACAACTGCCACCTTGGTCTGCAGTGCCCTCTGGACTCTGAACAAACAGGAGCGAAGCCAGGCCCTGCAGACGTGTGCAGCCCTGCGCGGCCAGCGGCAAGGGCTCCTCAGCAGGCCCGTCCCCATCTGCTCACCTCACCCGCCCCTGCAGCAGACAGAGGGGCTGAATGAGCAAGTCCTCGGCCCAAGAACAACTCAAGTCGAGAATGAAAGCAAAGGGACGAGACTGGTGAGGCCACGTGACCTCCCTGTTATTTTTAAATCACACTGTTGCTAAGAGGACGTATCTAGTAAGCCCAGAACCAAAGCACAAAAACGGTACATTTTAGGACTTCCCTGGTGGTGCAGTGGTTGAGAATCTGCCTGCTAATGCAGGGGACACGGGTTCGAGCCCTGGTCTGGGAAGATCCCACATGCCGCGGAGCAACTAAACCCGTGAGCCACAACTACTGAGCCTGCGCTTCTGGAGCCTGTGCTCCGTAACAAAAGAGGCCACGACAGTGAGAGGCCTGCACACCACAATGAAGAGTGGTCCCTGCTTGCCGCAACTAGAGAAAGCCCTCGCACAGAAACGAAGACCCAACACAGCCAAAAATAATTAATTAATTAATTAATTAATTAATTAATTAATTAAAAAAAAGACAAATAAGAAAATTTTTAAAATAAAGCTGTGGGTCTTGCCTTCATGGGACTCACAATAAAGAAGATAAAGCCAGCCAAGTATCATGGAAACCTGTTTACAGTTGGCTAAGGATTTGAACTTTGTTCCTGATGTTTTTAAGTAGGAGAGTGACACAAAATTTTCAGTAATTTAGAAAGAAGTGAGAACTTGACGGGAGAAGAGAATGAAAGGAGGTCCATTATAAAGTCATCTAGAGCATCACTGGAATTCCTATCAAAATTCCAACGGCATTCTTACAGAAATAGAAAAAACAATCCTAAAATTTGTATGGAATCACAAAAGACCTTGAATAGCCAAAGCAACCCTGAAAAGAACTAAGCTGGATGTATCACACTCCCTGACTTCAGATTGTACAACAAAGCTACAGTAATAAAACAGTTTGGTACTGACATGAATATAGACACATTAACCAATGGAACAGAATAAAAAGCCCAGAAATAAACCCTAGCATAAATGGTCAACTAATATTTAACACGAGAGCCAAAAGCATCCAATGGGGAAAGATAGTCTCTTTAACAAATAGCACTGGGAAAACTGAAGAAACACATGCAGAAAAATGAAACTGAACCCCTATCTTACACCACTCACAAAAATTAACTTGAAATGGATCTAAAACTCCTAGAAGAAACTATAGGGAAGAAACTCCTCAACACTGGTCTTGGCAATGACTTTGGACATGACACCAAAAGCACAAAAACAAAAACACAAAAAACAAAAGGGACCACATCAAACTAAAAAACTTCTGTTCAGCAGAAGAAACACTCAACAAAATGAAAAGGCAGTCTACTGAATGGAAGAAAATATTTGCAAACCATATATCAGATAAGGGGTTAATATCTAAAACATACAAGGAACTCATATAACTCAACAGCAAAAAAACCAAATAATCCAATTAAAAACTGGGCAGAGGAACTGAACAGATCATTTTCCAAAGAAGACACAGAAATAGCCAACAGGTACATGAAAATGTGCTCAAACATCACGAATCAACAGGGAAATGCAAACCAAAACCACACAGAGGTATCACCTCACACCTGTTAGAATGGCTGTCATCAAAGACAAGATAAGTGTCGGTGTGGAAAAAATGTGAACCCTGTGCACTGTTGGTAGCAATGTAAATTGGTACAGCCACTATGGAGAACAGTAAAAAATTAAAAATAGAGCTGCCAATTCTACTTCTGGGTGTATATGCAAAGGAAATGGAAACAAGATCTCGAAGAGGTATCTGCAATCCTATGGTTCATTGTAGCATCATTCACAGTAGCCAAGACATGGAAACAACCTGTCTGTTGATGGATGAATGGATAAAGACGATCTGGTACATATACACACAATGGAATTTTATTCAGTCCTGAGAAAGAGGGAAATCCTGCCATTTGCAACAACACAGATGGACTCTGAGGGCATTATGATAAGCGAAATAAGACAGAGAAAGATAAATAGTGTATGATCTCACTTATATGTGGAATCTAAAAAACAGAACTCTTAGAAAAAGAGGGTAGGATTTCCCTGGTGGCGCAGTGGTTAAGAATCCACCTGCCAATGCAGGGGACGCGGGTTCGAGTCCTGGTCCAGGAAAATCCCACATGCCGCGGAGCAACTAAGCCCGTGCGCCACAACTACTGAGCCTGCGTTCTAGAGCCCACGAGCCACAACTACTGAGCCCACGTGCCACAACTAGTGAAGCCCGTGCGCCTAGAGCCCGTGCTCTGCCAGGAGAAGCCCGCGCACCGCAATGAAGAGCAGCCCCTGCTCGCCATAGCTAGAGAAAGCCCGTGCGCAGCAACGAAGACCCAACGCAGCCAAAAATAAATAAATAAATTTATTTTTAAAAAAAGAAAAAGAAAAAGAGGGTAGAATGGTGGTTACCAGGGACTGGGGCGGGGGGTGTGGAATGAGACGTGTTAAGGAGTACAAACTTCCAGTTATAAGATAAATAAGTAGTTCTGGAGCTCTAATGCACAGCATGGTGATTATAGTTAATAATACTTTATTATATACTTTAAAGTTACTAAAAGAGTACATCTTAAATGTTCTCATCACCAAAAAAATGGTAATTATGTGATGTGATGTAGGTGCTAGCTAACACTATGGTGGTAATCAGTTTGTAATATATAAGTGTATCAAATCATCACATTATATACCTTAAACCTATACAGTGTTATATGCCAATTATAGCTCAATAACACTGGGCGGGGGGAGTTTATACAGTGCTTCAGATGAGCATTGACAGAGGTATGGACTCAGGTGAAGGCAGTGGGAACAGAGAGGAGAGGAAAAGAAAGATCAGAGTGGCTAGGGAGTTAAGTGACATAAATTCATGTAAGGGACGTAAAACAGGACCTAGCCTATGTTAAGTGCTGTTGTTACTTTTATACTGAGCTTCAGTACTCTAAAAGCAGAGTGACTTTACTTTTTAATTTTTAGGACCCTTCCCCTCACTATCAGCAGAGAAGAGAGGTGAAAGGAATCCAAACCAGCAGGTCTGAGTGACGAAACAGGGCTTGTCTCTGTATTTTCTGTCAATGCAAAAACACTTTCAAAATATGTAGTGAATAAATAAATGTATGAAGGAACAAACGAGCAAGTAAGTACAAGAACAGCAAGGACCTCTGACTACCAACCTCTGAAAAACCAGGAAATGGTTCCTCAGCTGATCTACAAAACAGCCGGAGAAAGAGCACAAAGGAAGACACGGTTGATCCACACCTGCGTAAGAAGTTGAATCAAGAACTAAAGCTTCCCAAGGAAAACCCACTGTACTAAGAACCAAATTTTTCATCTCCCTGTTATCCCACAACCATTTTTCTTCAACCTGACAACTCTGTAATTAGAACCGAAGCCCTTTTGCTGCTGCTTTACCTTCCAAGTGGATTTTGTCTTTTTGCAGTTGCAGGGGATTTCTGCCAGGACTCCCACCATGTAGGGCAGTAAGGACTCCTGCTTGTTGATACAAAACCAAGGCTGGAAAACTGCCCATTTCCCTGTGCTTCGTCCCCATTCACAGCCCAGCAACCTTCCCCAACTACACTGGTCTCTCTGAGATTAAAAACTCCCAAAGAATGCCAGGTAAGAAAAACATACATCTTGGCCAATTAAGAACTAATCCTCTTTGCTACTAGGTGTACTATTTCCTGTCCAATCTCCCTATATATTAGAAAAGAGAGTGTTTCTGCTATAACACAACTATATGCATTACTGAAATTTCTCATGTTTCACAAAATTCAATACAAGAGTTTTTGGGAAAAATTAATTTGGCTCATTCCACTCAAAACTTACGGAACTTCAAAACACTATCAAAAATAATAATTAATAATCTAGAGAGTTAATCTGGCCACCTAGGCAGGTGGCTCAGCAGAGCTAGTGGCTAACACAGCAGATATTAAAAATACAGAAAAACAATAGGGAGAAAATATGGCAATGCTTTAATAAGAGTAATATTGGCGGGGCTTCCCTGGTGGTGCAGTGGTTGGGAATCTGCCTGCCAATGCAGGGGACACGGGTTCGAGCCCTGGTCTGGGAAGATCCCACATGCCGCAGAGCAACTCGGCCCGTGAGCCACAACGACTGAGCCTGCGCGTCTGGAGCCTGTGCTCCACAACAAGAGAGGCCGCGATAGTGAGAGGCCCGCGCACCGCGATGAAGAGTGGCCCCCGCTTGCCGCAACTAGAGAAAGCCCTCGCACAGAAACGAAGACCCAACATAGCAATCAATCAATCAATCAATCAATCAAACTTTAAAAAAAAAAAAAAGGAGTAATATTGGCAGGTGCTGAGGGCACAGGAAGAGGCATAATCTGCCCTGAGCCAAGAGCCATACAAGGCTGACTGCACCTGCCTGGGGAGGGGCCTGGCTGGGTGACCCTTGTGATCACCGTCATCTCTCTCTCTCTCTCTCTCTCACAGTCACAGCAGCCGAGCTAAGTACTTTGTCCTGTCCTGCTCAAGTTCAAAATTCTTTCCCACTACCTTTGCTCCCTTTGCCTAGGAAGATTTGTATAAACCGGCATAACTCTGGCCTTGTTCAGACATTTTGCCCTTTGTGACCAATCATGTACAAGCTAACACGCCTCACAGAACAGAGCACCCGGAATTCCACGCTGTCCTCAGAGCAGCTGGTCTGGGAAGGGAGAGCATCCTTAGGGAGGTCGCCCGCTCACTGTGGGGCGGAGGCAGGTGAAACCAGGGGTGGAGGCCTCGTGAGGCTGGGCATGCCCCATCCCATAACCAGTCCTGTGACCTATGAAAGAAATAAATCCCAGAGAAAGATGTGACCACAGAATCAAACCAACAGAGAAGTGCAAATACTTACATATAATAGGTTGGATAGAGTCCTTCAAAATACCAGCAATGTTTTTTGGCCTCTGTGCACTGGAAATAGAAGAAAAGCTTTGTCAGTGAAAAGTAGTTTGCATATTGCTGAGAAGATCCCACGAAAAGAAACAAGGAAGGATGAGTGAATGCAGCTTAAAGTGTGAGAAGCAGGGGTTGGGGGGACGATGAACTAGAGGGAGATCCACCCCCAACATGACTTGTTATTTCTCCAAAATTTTTAAAAGAGAAGAAAACATAGGAAAACATCTATTTCCCTATAATTTTTCTAGCTTTTCATAGCTCTAAATACAAGGGGGTGGGGGGACTTCCCTGGTGGTCCAATGGCTAAGACTCCGCACTCCCAATGCAGGGGCCCCGGGTTCGAACCCTGGTCAGGGAACTAGATCCCACATGCCGCAAGTAAGAGTTCGCATGCCGCAACTAAAGACCCAGCAGGCTGCAACGAAGATCCCGTGTGCCGCAGCTAAGACCCAGCCCAGCCAAATAAATAAATAAATAAATGGGGATGAATAATTCATTAAAAATGCAGATTAAAAACAATCCATTCTTAAAAATGCACATGGTATGATACTTCAAATATCTAAAGAATGATAGAAGTAAATTATTACAAAGATTTCCCCCAATTTTTGGTTTTGAAAGACATTTCCCAGAGTCTTAACATTTCTAGACCTTTATATTTCAGAATACAGCTGACCCTCGAACAACGCGGAGGTTCAGGGCACCCACTGTCCACACAGTTGAAAATTCACGTAGAACTTTGGTCAGCCCTCCGTCCCCACAGATCGTGTAGTGCTGTCGTATTTACCACGGAAAACAATTCAGGTATAAGTGGATCCATGCAGTTCAAAGCTACGTTGTTCTAGGGTCCACTGTCTTCCAAAAGCCATATTCAAGTCGTTGATTCCCCAGTGGGCACCTATGTCTGCCAGACTCTGTGAGGCAGAACTGACCTGACGCATCCGCGGGGGCCCTGCCCTTGCTCCTTCCCAGGTAGGAGAAGGACGGAAGAGGGGGACAAGGAGGGACTTCCCTGTGCTTTCCAAGGAAGTTGATGCTGAACTTTCTGGAGGGGAGGGCAGGGCAGAGCAGGTGCGATGCCACCCTGGAGGCTCCAGTATCTCAAACACCTGACAAGTTAGAGGAAGCCAGTGGCACCAACTCCAAGCGAGAGCTCCAAGCAGAAACGCTCTGACCTAGCTGAGCAAGGCTCTTCTAAAACTACTCCACTCATGCCATCACTTTAAAAATACACAACTTCCTACCTCCATGATCCACGTTCATGGGCCCCTACCAGCAGGAAAAGGCACAGTGAAAACAAAGCTTTCTTTGGGCGAGGCAGGGACGAACTGTCTTGTCCAGCTCCTACCCCCGTGGGTGTATGGTGATGCCCTCCTGCCTCAGTCTGCCTGACAGCTGTAGAAGTTCAGACACAGACCCCAAACCTACTGCAGAATGCCAAGGGAGAGGTGAGTTCAAATGTTATGTGTTGGACTTCCCTGGTGGCGCGGTGGTTAAGAATCCGCCTGCCAATGCAAGGGAGATGGGTTCGAGCCCTGGTCCGGGAAGATCCCACATGCCGCGGACCAACTAAGCCCGTGCGCCACAACTACTGAGCCTGCATGCGCGCCTACAGCCCGCGAGCCACAACTACTGAAGCTCGTGCGCCTAGAGACCGTGCTCGGCAACAAGAGAAGCCACGACAATGAGAAGCCCGCGCACCACAACAAAGAGTAGACCCCGCTCGCCGCAACTAGAGAAAGCACGTGCGCAGCAATGAAGACACAACACAGCCAAAAATAAATAAATTTTAAAAAAAACTGTTATATGTTATGCTGGCTAAATTAGGTGAGTTATGAAAAGAGCATGAAACATGGGATTTTTTAAAAAATATACGCTTTACGACACTCAGAAGCACATTCAGGCAGCCTGAAGTGACCCAGTTTTATTAATGGAAAATGGGTTTAATTTAGACTAGGTTAGCTCTTGTCCAGTTCAAGAAATGAAGTTCAGACAGCTGAAGAAATCAATTTATTTTGGCAAGGAAGAGCAATTTCAGGTGTCTGCCCTAAATTGCAACTCATTTCACTAGAGTCTTCTACGATAAACTGAGAAACTGGGTCTTATTTCCAGGTGGCATTTCCAACGTCTCTTCTTCATTCTCCATCACCACTAGAGACAGACACACTTTCTTGGAATCTGACACTCAAGTTCCACACACAGTCAAGAAACGGTGCCCCTGATGCCAGTCCCAAAGCTCAGGACACCAGAGCCCAAGTCCAACACCCCTCCCTTCCTGCTGCCCTGGCCACCCCAAAAGGCGTCTCAATGGAGACTCGGGGCAACGGGTCCAGATTTTTTTTTAAATCCACTCTCCCCGGCCCAAAGAGATGCCCTAAGTGCCATCACGGAGCTCCTACACAGGCCACCACTTTGCCAGGAGTAACCACGTGGAGGGAGCTGGGATTAACGCTCACACGGAACTTAGAAGAACACCCTCTCCTCCTGGTGGTCCTCCTGGGCCCTCAGATGCCAAGGTCACTAGTTCCACTCACTCTCGCTCAGACCTCCCACAATCTCTTCCCAGCGTTTGCTGGGGTATCCAGTAACTCCACTGGTGCTTGTTGGTTACTCTAACTCAGTTCTTTGCTGATAACCTTTCACCATCTTTCACTAAGCCACTCAAATAAGACCAATTTTTAAAGTGTTAACCCCATTTGTTCCTTTATTAAAGATTCTCTTAACAAAATGCTGCGGCCATATTTCCTGAGACAGAAGAGAAAAATCCCTTTTAAACTGAGCTGCCTAGAAGTTAAGTTCTTGAAATTCGCTAATATCCAGGCAACTTCTTCACTACTTTTGGACACTGGACTTTTACAACAGCTTTCCTGTAAGGAATGTCGATACTGTAGCAACACGTGTATCTGGTACTTCACAAAAGTTAACACATTATTATATCATTTTACAGCTGGATAATAGGAAGAACACAAGTCACATTTCACTAATCAACCGAAAAACACTGAATGAGGACTGGGGAGTTCTGATTCTTTCCATCGCTGAGCCTCTCCTCCAGTAAACGCTGGTTAACTGCACACCGGGGTCAAAGTCGATTTGCACAGCATCCGAGAGGCCTCGTGTTAAAAATGGAGATTAGGTTCCACAGGTAGGAAGTGCAGAGGGAGATTCCTGCTGGAAGCCACCCAGGATGGAGAGCCGGTTCCTGCCAAGTGAAAATCCACCAGCAGAACCACAGTTACTAGCCTACTGATTCCAATTTCCAAATCAGCATAAACACCAGGATTCAGGGCGGAGGCAGACAGCTGGAACTTTGCAGATGTGGTCAAAATGGGAGTTTGTAAAGGATGAGTGAGGGGGGGCTTTCCAGAATACTCCCCAACAATGCTGGGCTGTCAGAGGCAACCCCATAGGCAGGCAGATGGCAGCATGGGGAAAAGCAGACAGAGGCACTGTGCCAGGTTCCACGGCACAGGGGCCAGGATGAATCCACCCCACAGAGGAAGGATGGATTAAAGCCCAGAAAACTGGGTTCCAATCCTGACTGCCCCTCACCAGCCATGTCGCCAGTTAGTCTGGATCTCAGCTTCCTTACTTCTAAAACAGGACAGATCGGGGCTTTGTGTCCACCTAGAGGGGTGGGATAGGGAGCGTGGGAAGGAGACGCAAGAGGGAGGAGATACGGGGATATATGTTTATGTACAGCTGATTCACTTTGTTATACAGCAGAAACTAACACACCATTGTAAAGCAATTATACTCCAATAAAGATGTTATAAAAAAATAAAAAATAAATAAAACAGGACAGACTCTCCTCCCTGCGGAATGTATAAGACGGCTTTATGAAGTAACTGAGACTGAATATATCTAAACGCCTGGCCAGACTGAGGTACAGCTCACTAAATCCCACAGCCACTTAGCAACTCTATCCCGAAATGCGCACCCTGAAGCCAGCTTTCTCAATTCTCCAGAACAAATGACTTCCAAGGCTCATTTTTCCCGTGATCATCTATCATTTAAGCAGAAGCCAGGCTTCCGAACCTCTTGAGAGCAAAGATTCTAAATATGTAATACCTTACACTTTGGAAAACTCCGTGGTATGCAGTTTTCCAAAGTCTCCCTAAAAACAATAAGCCCCTCTCCAAAAAGACTTTGAAAAGTAAATACGGGGGGAAAAAAAAATCAATTTCAGGGTTTTATGTCTACCCCTAAAAGTAGCTCTACGCATTCTGCAAAGATACTACCGCGATGTCTCAAAAACTGACCATCTACTGAAACAGAAAACACACTTGTTAGGAGAGGTCAGGTCGGCTACTTTGTGTCACGGATTGGGCGCCCACAATAGCCAGGATGCTCTACCAGGTTCCGGGCAAACGGGAGGCCTTCAAAGAGCTCATGATGTGTCTAGTGGAAGCACTAATAGTACAACCATCTCCTTCATGAAGAGAGTGTAAAGAGTAGCAACATACAATTTATAAACTACTAACAAAGCAGAATCTGTGGAATTGTGAGAGAACATCTACTGTCAGAAGCAATCCAAGTGAGGGAATCTAAGCTTTAAACTGGAAAGGCTTGTGAGACATCTGTACTCAGGAAAGAATCCCGGTGGTCTGTTATTGAAGGACTAGGATATCTATAAATGTAGTTAAGCCCTCCTAAGTATAGTTATCCATAGTTAGCCAAGATCTAAATAAGCCCCAAAGAACAAATCCTTGCTAATCCCAAATAATCATCCTCATATTGACATAAATTATTCTACATCTATCTCTACTGCCTATAGGAAGAACCAGGATGCCACTGTTTAATAAAATAGTACATCCTTTTTCTATGCCAAGTTCAAAGAATAGCTGTACCACAATTCTGATCGACTCTGAGAGAAGTGAATCCGCCTGTGACTTTGGGACACGTGGTAGTCAAGAGCAAAGTCGAAGGGATTCAAAGCACTGAGGATTTTATCTAAATCCTACCCCTCCTCCTTCTGTTCAGTGGCGGTTTAGGCGGGATCTTTAAATGAATAGCAAACTGGCAAACGAGGGCTTCACTAACAGAACTAATCCCACTCACACCTGGAAAGTAAGGATCCTTATTTTACTTATTGTGGTAATAACTTTAGCCAGTCTGTCCCGGGGCCAATACGCCTACAGTTTGCTGTGAAATGGTGGGAAGGCCCCAGGAGAAATCAGCCCGACGACTCTCTCCGTGCTGTGCTGGGACAAGGTGCTGCTTTCACATTCGTCAAAAGCTGCACTCAGATGCGCCTTGAGATCCGGCTGCGTTCAGTTCAGCCCAGCTGGCGTGGGCTCCACACTCTGCAGTCTGAAAGAGGGGGAGCCTCCCGGACGCCGGTGGGTTTTGTGCTCAGGACCAGGGACAGAGGCACGAGGCATGGAGAGGCCTTGAAGTCTGATCAAGAATTTACGGAGGGCTTCCCTGGTGGCGCAGTGGTTGAGAATCTGCCTGCCAATGCGAGGGGACACGGGTTCGAGCCCTGGTCTGGGAAGATCCCGCATGCCGCGGAGCAACTGGGCCCGTGAGCCACAACTACTGAGCCTGCGCGTCTGGAGCCTGTGCTCCGCAGCAAGAGAGGCCGCGACGGTGAGAGGCCCGCGCACCGCGATGAAGAGTGGCCCCCGCTTGCCGCAACTAGAGAAAGCCCTCGCACAGAAACGAAGACCCAACACAGCCATAAATTAATTAATTAATTAATTAATTAAAAAACCAATAACGAGTAATAAAACCATGCGAAAAAAAAAAAGAATTTATGGAGGGAGTGACAGTTAATTATCTCAAGGTCTCTGAATTTCAAATAATAAATAGGAATGATCTTGCTTTAAATTCCTGTATTGGAATTTTAATCAATTCCCTAAGTGTTTATTACTTAATCCTTGGGCTTCTGGACATTCATTTTTTTCAGGAACACATTTCCAAGGAACCTTGGTTTTTTTGTGTTTGTTTTTGTTGTGTTGTTGTTGTTGTTTTTAGAAATAAGAGTATGAGGTTGCTCATAAACATCGTTTATTAAAGGGAAAAAAGCAGAGAAACTCAAGAAAACAGAAATAAAAAATCTTCCAGTGTCTTACAGAAGAAACCACATCAGGAATTCATATGTGACCAGCAAATAACCAACAGAGATGCAGCACTATCTACTAATATCCTGAAGATTCTAGGGCCATGGAGACTATAAGACATAAGTAGTCCCAGCTGCATATCCCTGGGAAAATTCTGTGAACTCTCATAACTTACTCTAAATAAAGTCTCTTTGCTTTATCTGCTTTGGTTTTTCATAAAAGAATGATAGGAGAGCAGATTTCCCCAAGTTCAATTAGATCACCAAAATTAAAAGGAAAATAGAGGAAAGTATTCAAATAGAATAAGATTAATGCCCTTAAACAATAAAGAGCTTATATAATTCAATAAGAAAGGATAAAAATCCCAATAGGAAAAAAATAAGAGTAATAGAAATGAGAATTCTTCAAAGAAGAAACACAAAAGGTCAATAAACCTCTTTCAAAAGATGTCGTTCATCAGTAATCAAATAAATGTAAGTTATAATAGTATGGATTTATATATCAAATTAATTAATGAAAAAGAAAAAGACCTAGTATCTACAGTTGATGAGGGCATGAAGGAAAATACATATTACATAATACTGTTGGGAGTATAAATGTAATGTCTCAGGAGGACAATTTTTCAATATATGTCAAAAAACCTTTGAAATGTACATAACTTAAACAGGGTTATTAACATTTATCCCAAGGAAATAATATCAACAATTGTGGGAAAATGTTATTAATAAAAATTGGAAATAACCAAAATTTTCAGAATATGGGTTTGGCTAACAATATTATAACACATCCAAAAGACATTGTAGAGAAGCATACAATAGCACGGGAATAGTTTGCTAAGAAAAATAAAGTCAGTAAAATAGTATATCTAAGATAGTATATTTTTGTTATAAATCATAGGAGAGAGAAAATAATATGAAAAGATATATTTCAAAATACTGGTGATAAATGTCACTTTAAAAAGCAGATCATTTGCAGTCCAATAAAGAATATGAGAGTGGATATAAAGAGATATTGAAATTGAGGAAATATAATTGGTTGACAAAAGTGAACATTATCCAACTAGGAATTAAATAAAAAGTAACAGATAAGCAAAGTTTGTGAAAAAGAATATACAAGGCTAGAGGGGGTTACTGAAACAAATACTCATGTAGTCAGTAATTAAAACCATATTTATAAAAATTTTAACATCATGGAAAATGCTCATTTTATGCAGTCAGTCTTAAACACATTACATATCCTTGATTTTAACAGTATAAAAATAAATATTAATGTATATTCATAGGAAAAAGAATGGGACTATATATAAGCTTAACTTTATAGTGTTATTTTTGGACAGTGTGATTTCTTTGGGGTTACTTTACAAATGTCTCTCTGTTGAGTCTTAAGTTCCTCTAACAATAATCAGAAGCTGTTGTGGTAACAGCGGGCACATAACCCTAAATTAGTGCAAAAGACAGGATCCCCTGAAGCACTCAAAACAGGCATGCAGGCGCTCCTGTTCACCTGAACACAAGAGTTCTGAAAACCACGTAATTTTTTTAACATAATTAAAAATAGAAAGCGCAATTTATGAGACTGTCATGTCATCCAAGTTCTAGCTCAACATGAGGTTTAATTTATATACCACCGTGTTGGAAAACCCACCACACTCCTCCTGTGCTTCTCTCACACACGATGACCACACTCACAACTCGTCTGACGCCCGATGTGCGTGGGCTTCCCCCTCACCAAGCAATGCTCCGACACCAGCCGGGGGTCCTACGATTCAACTCCATCTGACACTACCTGGAGACAGCGTCAGAGCCCACAGGTTAGGGGCTCAGTCCCCCAAGACTGCCCTACTCCCCTCCCCTCTCAGACGCCAATCGCAAGTCCAGGTTGTCACCTGTGCTTCTGACCAACCAGCTGTAGATTGGAGGTTCCCACGACCCCCTCCTTGGGTTCCGTTAGTTTGCTAGAGCAGCTCACAGAACTCAGGGAAACGTTTTACTCACTAGATCACTGGTGTATTGTAAAGGGATATAACTCAGGAGCAGCCAGACGGAAGCAACGCACAGGGCAAGGTATGGGGGAAGGGAAGGGCACAGCTCCCATGTTCTCTGTGCACCGCTCTTCCCGAATCTCCACGTGCTCACCCTGGAGCCTGTGAACCCCGTCCTTTTGCGTCTTATGGAGGCTTCACTACACAGGCATGATGAAATCATTGGCCATTGGTGGACAGATTCAATCTCCCGCTCTCGTCCCTTCCCCTGGAGATCCGGGGGTGGACTGAAAGTTCCAATACCCTAATCACATGCCTGGTTCCCCTGGAAGCAGCCCCCACCCTTAGACTACCTACGGGCTTTCCAAAAGTCACTCCCTTAACCTAACAACAGACACCTTTACAGGGATATATATTTCTCGCTGTAAGTCACAAAATCACAGCCATAAAAGTCACTCATTTTCTTTCTTTTGTTTTCTTTTGGGGGGCCTGAGCTGCACAGCTTGCGGGATCTTAGTTCCCTGACCAGGGATTGAACCCAGACCCTCGGCAGTGAAAGCATGGAGTCCTAACCACTGGACCGCCAGGGAATTCCTAAAAGTCACCCATTTTCAATGCACAGTTTGCTGAGTTTTAGAAGTTTACGCAGCTGTGCGTTCAACACCACAATCAAGTTTTAGAACATTTCCATCCCCCGCAAAAGTTCTCTCATTTCCTTCTGCAGTCAAGCCCAGCTCCCACTGCAGCCCAGGCAACACTAACCAATTCTCTATCTCTATAGCTCTGCCTTTTCTACAAGGTTCAAGTAAATAAGAATCACACAACTTATAGTCTTTTATGTCTGCATATGTCCATCAATGTTGCATTTATCAGCAGTTCACTCCTTTTCAGTGCTAAATAGTATTCTATTGAATGGATACACCACAATTTGTTTATCCATTCATTTGGGTTGTTTCCTCGTTTTGGCTACTATGAATAAGGCTGCTACGAACATTTACATGCAGGTCTTTGTGTGGACATGTGTCTTCATTTCTTGGGTAGATACCTAGGAGTGGAATTGTTGGGTCATGTGGCAACTCTACATTTAACTTTTTGAGGAACCTCCTGTTTTCCAAGCAGCCGCACTATTTTACATTCCCACCAGCAACGTATGAGTTTCCAGTTTCTCCACATTTATCATCCGGTATTGTACTGGTATCCCACTGTGGTTTTAACTGGCATTTCCCTAATAATGAGGTAGAGCATCTTTTCACACCAGCTCAATTGTAAGGTAAAAATAGCAGCCGCCATTTATGGAGAACCTATTATCCTCCAGGGGCTTTTCATATGAAATCTCATTCAACAGCGTAACAACCCTGGGAATTAGGTAGCTTATGTACTTACAG
Organism: Balaenoptera musculus; assembly: GCF_009873245.2. Taxonomy (NCBI): domain Eukaryota; kingdom Metazoa; phylum Chordata; class Mammalia; order Artiodactyla; family Balaenopteridae; genus Balaenoptera; species Balaenoptera musculus. Next base: position 100,939,883 of record NC_045793.1, on the reverse strand, counting down.
ATGAGTAAACTAAGTATCGGAGAGGTGAATTAACTTGGCCAAGGTAACACAAGAAGCAAGCAGAAAGCTGGGTTTGAATGAGGTCAGTCGGTTTCTAACGTCTGTGCACTTTCTCTGGCAGCGTAGAGACGTTGCCGTTTCCTGTGCCACAATAATCCATAATCTCATTCTTTGGGATGTCGGACACATCTCTCACGAGGAGTCAGAATGAGATTTATTTTAGGCATCATTTCACTGTCTAGAAGAAAACTAAAATGACAATTGAAACCACATGGAAGAGCCCACCTCCATCTCCTTTTACGGGTTATTAGGGATTATACTTCAGCTATCTCAACTACCACTTAACTGCATCTCTGAGAGCAAAATCAAAACAAAGGTGCTCAGAATGGCTGACCTGCCATGAACAACCACAAACCAAGGCGGCCCAAAGCCCGTCTTAGAGGCAAACCACAAAACCACCCCTCGTGCCCTTAGAAGAGAGGTCTTAGCTACTAAAAATACTCAGAGGTGCAACTTTGGGGCACAAAACAACATGAAATGAATGCACGGACTGCAGCCAAAAGGGTTTATGTGACAAATTTTCCAAATGCCCCAAAACATAATTCATTCAGAAACTGACGACTAGGAGATTTAATTAGAATGATCTGAAAGCAGTGATAACAGATGGAAACAGCAGTGCTACTGTTACTTGCTGGCAACAAACGAATATAATCAACCTTGGTTATGGGCTCAATTCCAACAAAAGCACTAAAGAAAGACCAGACTCTCCCTAAGGGCCTAATCCAGGAAAGGCACCCCTTTCAATGGCACTGCCCAGAGCTCAAGAGCTGCAAGGCCAACAGAGCAGCTCTGCAACCGCGGGGCCGGGGGGCAGGGGACACGCTGCTTTAATGACCTCATGGGCAGTGAGTGAGAATGTGAGAAAGGTCTGCTGTTTCCAACCACATCACACAGTCCCCCCAAATGGGATAACAGATATATACTGGGCCTAAGTCCTTACCAGCCGACCCAAAACTTTAACCACCAGACAGAGGAGAAAATAGCAACTTCTCAACTTGTGTGGCGAGGAATGCCTAGAAAGATTAGTAACCGCAGCAGCTTTGAGAGCAAAAACGCCAAAAAGAGTAGATAAGGATTCCCTAACTTAGGTTGTGTACTGCCCTCCCTATTCGATTTATATTTTGGAAGGAACGTGTGTCGGATTGTGTGATGACAGACTGGTTTCTAGAAGTCTGCCTTCTAACTGTAAGGAGGACAAGAGAGTGAAAAGAGCTGAGATTTGACGTGGCTCCCCACGGTCAGAGGCGATGTGACCCACCCCTCACCCTGGGGCGGGAACCTGCGGCCCTTTGCTTGTGCCCTGCAAGTCCCGTCCTGTGCCCTGTTCTTCCTGCGGCTTCGACTTACCAGGTGCATCCCCATGCCGACCCCACGGCAGCTGCCACTCCTCCTTCAGGTCTCAACTTAAACGTGAAGTTCCTCCTAGATCTGAATCTACCCGGGAGGACTCTGCTGAACTGACCGCCCCAGTGCCGTCTGAGCCCCACGCGGGCAGCTCCTGGACTCTCCTCTCTCCAGGAAATACACGAGCGCAGTGCTTGGCGTTATCCGCTGTCACCACCCAAACAGGAGGGCAGGGACACGTCGGCATGACCTCACACTTGGCCCTTGCAGGCATACGGTGCATAACATATGAGTTTAAAAAGTGAAAGGAAATATGCCCTGAAACAGTCCAGGGCACGTAGTCTGAACGACCTACTTGCCCACATCTGACAGCGGCTACACTCAACTGATCTCAAGGGGACATCACCCTCTTGATGCTCTGCTTTGGGTGCCGCCTCACCTTTTCTCCTACTGAGGGGGTGGGCTGGGGTGGGCTGGGGGAAATACACCCACAGGGAGGAGGACAGCAGAACTCAGGTCAAAAAGGAAAGCAATTCTTTAAGTATCGTAGACAGCAATGGCTTTCCGTCCAATGCAGCACATTTCTGGAAGAATGTCAGCAAACTTTTTATAGCTCTGTCTCCTAGCTCTGTCAGCTATCAGTTCCAATAGCTGTCACTGTGTCCTGCTTTTTAAAATCTGTGACGGAGATTGTTTTGTGTGGCTTTTTTTTTTTTTTTTTTTTCCTTAAGGGAACGGGGGATGGAGAGAGAAGAGGAAGACCATCTGGTGGTAAAAAAGCAAATGCAAGCAGATGACAAATTCCACTGGTGGACTCAGCTTCAATTCTCATGCAATTTTCTCCTCTGCAGTCCTGGCAAGGACAAGGTCCTTCAACGGTCGCCTGCAGCACGTGCCGATTCTACCCCCGGGGCGGGCAGCTGTTTGGGAGGCTGGGGCTGCCCACAGCCTCACGCTGCATCTCTGCCTCCGTCTGTCATTCAGAGTCCGATGTTCAGGATTGCCCCCAACTGGCTTTCTGCTTCTGAGTTTGCTCTGCAGTTTCCCCAAGTCTGACCTCAAGTCCCCCACGTCTCTCCAGTGCGGCCCTCTTGCGGGTGTCCTGAGCACAACACAGGCCAGAATACAACGCTGTGCAGGGTTCTCTCCTGAGCCGGGGACCTTTCTCCACCTGCCGCCTGGCACCCTGACCCCGTGCCTGCTGGAACCTCACGCTAGCAGCCCAGCAGAGAGTCTCCACCGCCTCTAGCCCCTCGGGCTCCTAGCTGGGAACAGCAGCACCGCCCAAGACAGCACTCGAGCCCGCCAGGGCCAGCTCCTCCGCACCCACCTGGTCAGCGAGCCTGGTCTGGGGCCGGGAGATGAAGAGCGAGCGTGTGTGAGCTTGCCCGTGGTACAGGAGGGGATGAGGAAGACGAGGAGAGGCAGGTGGAGACCAGGGGGAAAGGAGAGCGGGGCCCCAGGCTGGGCAGGCCCGGGGCCGCTCCTGCATCCTCAACAGCCCGCATGACCTCCTGCACCCCGGGAGGCCAGGCTCGGGGCGCTGCGGGCACTGCACCTGCCTCCCTCCCTTCTCACGAGACTTTACAAGGCTCAGGTGGCTACCCAGGGCTCCGCAGAGGACGACCCAGAGGGAAGGAGAGCAAGCACACCAACTCCCTGCTTGCGGTTCTCCGGTGAATCCCCATTCATTGCACGTTTCTTTCGTTTCCTTTTTCCTGGAGGTCACAAAACCCTTCCTTCTGAATATAATTTGATCCCGGACAGGACTGCATATATATCCTAGACAGAACAAGCAAAAGTGGTGGGGCTCAGAGAGTCTGGCCTGTACCGGTTTCCCCAGAAACCCTGAAAATGCCTCACTGACAGGTTAAACTCCAGACAAGCAGGGAAGGTCCTGGCCACGGCCCCCAGCCCGCCAGACCTCCAATCTGTGCCACTCCACAGGCACCTTCCATCCCCTGCCATCCACCTGCCTCTAGATGGCAAGCTCCTGAGGGCACGTCTAGATCTTCTTTATCTGCACCTGCAAAGCTCTTCCCTGCAGTTCCCAAGGTTTGGGGCCAGGCTCAGTGTCGCGTGGATGAAAATTTCCTGAACTTTCAGAAAAGGAGATGTTAGTTTTCTCTTTGGGTCTCTAAATTTTACTAAAATCATTAGCACAAAAAGTTTCACTTGCATTATCTTATCTGGTCCTAGAAGTGTTGTATGAATGGGCAGGCTGCTGAGGCTGGAGGCGTGCTTAGCGTGGGGTGGGCCGTCCCATGCTGTGATCGGGGGGGACTGTCCCTCTTACATCAGGGAGCGCGTGGCGCCCACACGGCGGCCGGTATGAGGCTGTCTCCAAGTGCCTGTGTGCTTTCCGTGTGAGGCCCACTCTTTCACACCCCTGCCCACCCACTGCTGGGGTGCTCTCCTCCCGCAGACCAGGCGCCTCGGGAGTTTAGGGGTCCTGTCACATCTGCCCTGTGACCGCCAGTGTCTGGCCCAGCGCAGGGGTTCAGGAAACGCTTCTGTGGAAATGCTCACGTATCCTCCTCCTCCTCCTCTGCCTGCTCAAAAGTTTTAATTTGATTTGACTAAACACACCGCAGTTTGGACCCCGGCCCTGCTCACTTCCCAGTTAACACCGAGGCAACGACCCTCAGCGCAGCGAGGGCAGACAACTTGAAAGCCCAACGTGCCGTGAGGGCTGCTGAGGGAACAAAGAGGGACGAGATCCCGGCGCGTCTCCTAAAGAAGGGCGAGAGTGATGGGAAAGCACGTGACATGGGCAGGACTGAAGAGTAAGACTGACGTGAAAACAAAACACCGTTAGTGGAGGACACTGGCCGGGGTGCTGGGGAGAGTGACGCCAGGGCAGCAGTTCTGACGACTGTCGGGCAGGGCGTCAGCAGCAGGAAAGGCACGCTTCCCCCCAACCCCATCCCGGGTCAAGGCAGGCACACCGCGCTGCTCCCCGCAAGACGGGAAATGCACTCGAACTCCCCAGAACTCGCACAGAAAGTGAACAGAATAGAATTCGTACAGTGTGAAATCCACAGCTCTTGCAGCAGAACTGGGGACGGAGGCAGGAGAACTGGGGGCAGAACTGGATTTAAAGTTGTGTCTAAGAAGTGTGGAGGGTTTAATAGAAACTCCAAGTAGTCAGAAACTTGTGGAGGGAGGGGACTGGCCATTTTCTGACAGCCGACCGAATGCCGACGGTGAGTCAAAGACCTTTCAACCTAACCCTGTCTAATTCCCTGGCTGGGAAGGGCTGTCAGGACCCTCTTCTGGAGCCAGCTGGACCCGTGGGGAGAAAGCCTGCTCCCCCACAGGCAATCTGTGTGCCCTGAGCACCCACAGTGCTCAGCAGAGCCGTCAAAGACGAGCCACGCACCTCTCTCAAGCCTCTCTAAGGCGAGGCAGCTAGCTCAGCTCGCACTCTCGCTCGCACACCATTCCTGAGGATGCTTTCACTATGCGAAAATCGAGGCACTTCCCTGGTGGTCCAGTGGCTAAGACTCGGCGCTCCCAATGCAGCGGGCCTGGGTTCGATCCCTGGTCAGGGAACTAGATCCCACACGATGCAACTAAGAGTTAGTTAGCGTGCCGCAACTAAAGATCCCACGTGCCGCAACTAAAGATCCCACACGCCGCAACTAAAGATCCCACGTGCCGCAACTAAAGATACCACGTGCGGGAACGAAGATCCCGCGTGCCGCAACTAAGACCCGGTAGAGCCAAATAAATAAATAAGTAAATAAATATTTAAAAAGAAAGAAACTCGACAGGAACCAAACCCAGCAGGGAAGAGCGATCAGGCCATCCGCTTTTGAGCAAGTAGAGGCATACTGTAAGTCAGACAAAGTAACCTCGCGTTCGAGTTTTGGGGAAGATAAGGTACAAACATCCGAACAACACTCTTCTTTCTGAGAAGAGACGCCCAAACTTTGCGCCAGGCTTCGGCAAACTCAACCATCAGCCCTACGACCACCTGAATGGGTAAGGATATCCTGTGTTCAGTTCAGCATCACGCTGGGTGCCAGGAAAGACACAGAGCAAAGAAGCACGGTCAGTGGCTGGCCCACAGTCACCTGCCATCAACAGGCCACACGAACGAAACCAATTACAGATCGAGCATAAATAAAACACTGACTCCACTCATAACCTCATCCGTTAAATGGAGATAATAACATCTCCCTCGCTGAGGGTATTATAAAGACTCTATGAGCTAATATGTGTAAAAGCATGAAAGTGGGACTGCCACCCTTTCCCTGGCCATCAAGAAACAACCACCTTCCTGTATCTTCCAGGTCTTCTCCAACTGCTCCAAACCATTTAACGAAACTCCAACTCCCAAACTATCCACAAAAGTCCATCCTCCCAAAACCCACTTAGCAAGTGCTAGTAAGTGCTGACTGCCACGCCAGGTACTGGGGGTGGGGGGGCAGGGGTTAGATGGACCAGGGCCATCTCCTGTCTACACCCTTCGTTTCTTTTGCTAGCTCTTCACAAGCCAACGAGGAGGTCGAGAGCTCTGCCTGGAAAACTGCAGGTCCGAGCAGGGAGGCTCGCACAACCAGACGCAATCGCCCAACCCCTGTCCGGCTCAGTCAGGCCAAGCTACCCCCTGCCACGTCCCCACACGCCCGGACCCTGGGCTTCAAGACACCTGTCCTCACCAGCTGACATGGCAGAGAACTTTTACCGCTGATCCACTCTGCAGACTGTATCTCCATCTGACTGTGAAAGTGCTTCTAGAAGAGGAAACGTTGCGAAGTCTACTCCTGTAGACCAGAGAGAGTAGCTGCTGCTCACCAATTCTGCCCCCGTGCTCTCCGCACTCGGGACAGCTACCTGTGTCCTGCTTGGGCCTGTGTTCTCTAACCAAGCTACTTCCTCCAGCCTGTCTGCAAATCTAGGCAAAGATTTAGCCAAGGGTCCTTCCAGCCTCCAAAGTATTACAAAGACGCAAAGTGTTAAGTTCAGCACCCCAAAGCAGACAATACGTTTGGGTCCTTTTCTAACTTAATGCTCCAGTATCTTCTCAAAAACAAAATCTGAATACAAGTCTCTCCTACCAGGCCGCACCCAAACCATATACAACAAATCGGCCTACGATCCAAAGCCTCATGATTCCACGGCCCAGCTGAGAATCACTGTAAACCAGGACCTTTCATGGTTTAAGGGCAAACATAATAATCCATTAATGTAAACTTGCAGAAGAGAAAAAGATAGACACTTGCCCAAGAGTTTCATGGGGCACTGTGTGTAATAACAAAAAGCTAGAAACTACCTAAATGTCCATCAAAAGAGAGCAGATTAAGAGAGTCGTGGTCATTCACATAAAGGAACACTCTGCAGTTCTAAGGGGAATGTAGTAGGTCTGTGCATGCCAACATGGAAACAGTTCCAAGCAATATCTCTTATGAAAAAAGAAGAAACAAGATGCAGAACACTGTGTATAATATGATCCCATCTGTGTGCTTTTAACAAGGTATCTAGTATATACATTTTTTAAAAATTCAGAGGGCAGCAAAAGAAACTTAACAGTAGCTACCTCTGCAGAGACTCGAGTTGGGGAGGAACTGGGGAGGGAGAGAGGCCCTCATGTTCCTTTCATACCCCTTTTTAACCATATACGTGCATTCATTTTGTTTTAAAAAAACCCATCAAATCAATTATCTCTGAAACTATGGAACAGGATCAACATAGATGAAATCCCCAGATAATTTAAGAATGCCATTTCAGTTCATATCCACCACTTTTCAAAAAGCTCCAAACTGAATTCAATTTTTCCCTATTCATCTCTCTCTGCCCGTCCTTAAAACTAATGAGCCATGAAACGGCCAAATGTGAGTCTGAAAGGAAGAGAAAAAAAGGCTCTAATTCACACCTGGATAATCAGCTCTTCATGAGCAAGGGCCACAGCCCACTGAGACCGGCCTTGGGCAGAGCTCATGTTCTCCCTTAACAGACTGCGGGGTCTAAAGGAGGACGGCCGCCCTGGGCACGCCGCCTTGGTCCTGGCACAGTGAGGCTCATAGGCGGCCTCAATAAATGGACATGAAACTGCACACACACAGCCCTCATGCGGTGCAACAGCTACTGAAAAGAACACTGATGAATGAGCACAGGTACAGCCCAACTTAGACAGAGATCGCATTTCAAAAGTCTATTTCTAAACTGATGATTTAGAATTTAGGACCCATTTTCTCACAGAAATAATGGTATATATGTGGCTAAACTTCCTGGCTAGCCAACCAATTCCTTCTTAGCTCATGAAATAAATGAACTCCCCTCTGTCCTTGTGACTGGCTCAGAACTGTCTGCTGGGGACCCCCGTCCGTGCTTCCTCAGCCCACCTCCCAGCAGGAGTGAAGCGCCCCTGCACTGGCTACAGCGCTGGAGGTTCACCAGCCTCAAGGACCAACTCTCTTCCAGGTTCCACCTGCTGCCCCGCACCAACCTGAGGCAGAGGCTGAAAAAGGAAGATTTAGGGAAGCCCGGCTGAAGGCAACTGATCCCTCCAGACACTGGAAAGGTCCTTGCCTCCAATGAGGCTTCGATATTGAAAACTCATTACTGATTTCCCTGCCGAGATGCATTTGGACAGAGTCCATGCCGTTGCCACACAGCTTTGTCTTATTTATTTTTATGTCTGACTTTGATCTCAAAAAAGGTCTGAGGAGACTATAGAAATAAATACCAATTAAAAACACAAGGCAAAGACACCAAAAGCAAATGTATCAAAAGAAAAAATAGATAAATAAATGGGACTACAGCAAAATTTAAAACTGTTAATGCTGGGACTTCCCTGGTGGTGCAGTGGTTAAGAATCCACCTGCCAATGCAGGGGACACAGGTTCGAGCCCTGGTCCGGGAAGATCCCACATGCCGCAGAGCAACTAAGCCCGTGTGCCCCAACTACTGAGCCTGTGCTCTAGAGCCTGTGAGCCACAACTACTGAGCCCGTGAGCCACAACTACTGAAGCCCATGCACCTAGAGCCCGTGCTCCACAACAAGAGAAGCCACTGCAATGAGAAGCCTGCGCACCGCAATGAAGACACAGTGCAGCCAAAAAAAACAAAAAAAAACTGTTATGCTGCAAACGATACCATCAAGAAAGTTAAAAAGGCAACCCATAGAATGGGAGAAAATATTTGCCAGTCCTACAGCTGATAAGCAATTTCTATAAAGAAGTCTTAAAACTCATCAATAAAAAGACAACCCATGAAAAAAGGACAAAGGAATGACTGTTAATGGCTACAGAGTTTCTTTTTGGGATGTTGACAATGTTCTCAGACTGACTGTGGCAATGCACTTGCACAACGCTGTGAATGTTAAAATCACTGACTTGCACAACGCTGTGAATGTTAAAACCACTGACTTGTTCACTTTAAATGGTGAATTGCATGTATGTGGATTATAACTCAATAAAATTGTTCTTCTTTAAATGGGCAATTATTTGAATAGATATTTCTCCAAGGAAGAAATACAGATGGCCATTAAGCACATAAAAAGATGCTCAACATCATTAGTCATTAAGAAAATGCAAGTCGGGCTTCCCTGGTGGCGCAGTGGTTGAGAATCTGCCTGCCAATGCAGGGGACACGGGTTCGAGCCCTGGTCTGGGAAGATCCCACATGCCGTGGAGCAACTAGGCCCGTGCGCCACAATTACTGAGCCTGCGCGTCTGGAGCCTGTGCTCCGCAACAAGAGAGGCCGCGACAGTGAGAGGCCCGTGCACCGCGATGAAGAGTGGTCCCCGCTTGCCGCAACTAGAGAAAGCCCTCGCACAGAAACGAAGACCCAATGCAGCCATAAATAAATAAATAAATAAAAATTTAAAAAAAAAAAAAAAAAAAAAGAAAATGCAAGTCAAAATCACAATGAGACACCACACTCACTAGGATGACTGTGATAAAAAAGACACAATGAAAAGTGTTGACAAGGATGTGGAGAAACTGGAGCCCTCGTACGTTGATTCTGAGAATATAAAATGGTGCAGCCGCTTTGAAAAACAGTCTGGCTGATATTCAAAAGGCTAAACAGTTAGCATATGACCCAGCAATTTCATTCCCAGGTAGGCACTCAACAGAGATTAAAACATGCATCCACATAAAAACTTGTACACAAATGTTCATAGCAGCATTATTCATAAAAAAAAAGTGGAAACAACTCAAAAGTACATCAACTGATGAATAAATACTTTGGCCTATTCCTGGGCAATAAAAAAGGAATGAAGTAGTAGTACGTGCTATAATGGGGAAGAAGCCAGTCACAGAAGACCACATAGTGTACGCTCCATTTATATAACATGTCCATAACGAGTAAATTTAGAGAGACAGAAAATAGATCAACAGTTGCTTAGGGCTGGGCATGGGGTGGGGCAGAATGGGGAGTGACTGCTAATGGGTATGGGGTTTCTTTCAGGAGGTAAAAAATATTCTAAAATTAGATCATGGTGATGGTTGCATAACCCTGTGAATATACTAGAATATATTGAACTGTACAATTTAAGCGGGCAAAGTGTATGGTATGTGAATTGTATCTCAATTAAACTGCTTTAAAAAAATATAAGAGCAACCAGCGTGTATTCGTTTGTTAATTTCTAAGATGCATTTTTTTTAAAATGACAGCTGAGCAAAATGGAAACAAGAAGAGGAAAATATCAATATGATGAAACTGGAATGAAATACGTACATGAAATAACACAGCGTTGGTGATCTGGGGCAGTACGGCTGGGGGATGAAGGAGGTGGGCGCCCAGCTTCCAGAGGCCAAAGCAGACAGAAACGTAATCAGCCAGAATATCCCAAGATCCATCAGACGGGAAAAAATTCAAAGAGGATCAGTCATCTCTCTGATATCGGAATGTTCTTCCCAAGGAGAACACAGTGTGATTGGCAAGAAAGAGAGTTCAGGGTGCCAGGGAGGACCTCCCCAGCGGGGAACTGGAGCTGACAAATGTCATCTGATGTTAAACTCTGGAAAATGTTGTTGAGGATTTCTACGGAGCTGGCGGAGACCCTGGGAACTCAGCCACACATACTAAATAAACTAAGTTAATGAAAACATGAGGCCTTGGGCTTCCCTGGTGGCGCAGTGGTTGAGAATCTGCCTGCCAATGCAGAGATTACGGGTTCGAGCCCTGGTCTGGGAAGATCCCACATGCCACAGAGCAACTGGGCCCGTGAGCCACAATTACTGAGCCTGCGCGTCTGGAGCCTGTGCTCCGCAACAAGAGAGGCCGCGATGGTGAGAGGCCCGCGCACCGCGATGAAGAGTGGCCCCCACTTGCCGCAACTAGAGAAAGCCCTCACACAGAAACGAAGACCCAACACAGCCATAAAAATAAATAAATAAATAAACCCAAAGTTTAAAAAAAAAACAAAAAACATGAGGCCTCTATGAACTCAAGGAAAAACAAAAAAGTTGTACAATAAAAGATGTAAAATGTTAGTATTCTACATGGCTCAACAGTCAGCAAAATTTAAATAGTCATCATAATGAGGATCTGGGTAGGGACTTAACCAAATATTGTATACAAACTGTGTCGTACGTGTATTGCTATAACCGAATACACTGAGAGGACAGAGGGAGAGAGACTGAATAGATAATGTCCAACACCGCTGAGTCTACAGCTAGAAGTATATGTGCATTATTTTTAAATCTGGAGGCAAATATTAAATGAACCAGCTAAAAAAGTTGAACGTCGTTGCCTTTCAGAAGCAGACCACCATAGCAGAGGCATAAGGGGGCTACTCTTCTTAGTTTTAAGCTCTGGCACGATTCAACGTTTCCACTGATATGCATATGTCACTTTCTTAATAAAAATAAACCAGCTACATACAGCAAACATCATTTATAGTCAGTATAAGCTGTGAACATGGCTTCTAGCAAAGAAGGTACCGGGTGAGGCCAGGTGAAGAGCCCCCGGTGCTGTGGTGGAGGAGCTCGCCCACCTGCCAGCACCTGGCCGGGGCCTCCCGCCAGCCCCAGCACGGCCGACGCGCATGGGTGCGGTCCACACTGTGTCCTTCCTGCTCCCACTTTCCGGCCAGGGGGGCATCGCTGACTTTACCCAGAGAGAAATGCAGGTATGATGACACCCTGGTGTGACTGGAAAAATAAAACAGACATGACTGCAGCTGGAGTCCCAGCTTGTGGGCCGCACTGGTTACACGTCCGACAGAGCTCGGGGTGTCTGAGCTGTGCCCAGGCACCGCCTGCCCCTATTCTGCTTCAGAGGCCCCTGAGAAGCCCGTCACGTGGGTTTGTGTTAGCTGTACCCCTTCCCAGGAGTGCCCCAGGTTGAGAATGGTTACACAAAGAGAACCTGGAAAGAAAAGGGAAAGGCAGGCAGGAAGCTAGGGTAACACTGAGCTAAAGCCTAAATTCAACATGGAATCCTGCAACAGGAAAAGACACAAGAGGGAAAACTAGTGAAATTCAAATAAAGCCAGAAGTTTAGTTAATCGTAACATTATCAAAGTAGGTTTGTTTTTTTTAGCAAATATAGGGTGGCAATATCGGATGTTAAATTAGCGGAAAATGGGTAAGAGGTATACAGGAGCTCTACATTAGCTTTGCAACTTTTCTATAAATCTAAACTCTTTTCAAAGTTAAAAGCTGACTAAAAATATACATATTGTGCCAAAAACAAATAGACAACAACAACGTCAACAAAACCTGAATTAAGGCTCCTGGCTTTCAAACACAAAGAGCAGAGGCAGGAGGGATGGGGAAGGACTGCTCACAGCCTCGCCCTGAGGCTTCATCCTGAGCGTGAGGGGAAGCCTCTGGGACACGGGCGGATGGGCAGGCCTCGGGGTACAGAGGAGTGAACCCGCATGTGAGCACAGAAGTGAGCTTGGAGAGTCAGCGCTCCTGACCCACAGGATGCCAAGTGTCCAGGGTGGCAGAAGGCTGGGCCCTTCATAATCCCTCTGACCTGGATTTCAGCAGCCCCAGGTCAGTTGTAAGGACATGGGGGCAGCCGGCACAGGTCTAGGAAGCAGAGCTGGATGTTGGTGCATTGGATATTTTTCCAATCCTCTCAGCTAATGCCTACTAACATTCCTGTCAAACCCTACCCCCGCTCTGAGGCTGGGTAGCAAGACACAAGAGACTCCAGGGATTTCACAAATAGAATCCCACAGCACTACGGTCACCCCCTCCCCCGGAGGCAGGAAGAGGTGGAGGGGCGCCCAAGTGACCTCTGAGGCTCTTTCTAACTGTGATGCCACATGGAGTACCGGGGCAGGACAGTTTGGCTAATCTTATAGTGAAGTCCTGTTCTTCCGCGACATTTAAGTGCAAGGATCAATAACTTAAACTTAAGTCTCTGCGTCCCAATAAATCTTGCCAGCTTCTTGGGAGTTACAGAACCATGTAAACTCGAGAAACAGCAGGAAAATTCCTTTACAGAGACCTCTGAACACCCAGAACTAAATGCACCAATCATTCAAGCCCTTACTGGAAGCTGAGCTGAGAATGGTCATCTCCAACTAGCCACCCACGGATGTGTTTTGTTTGGCCCACAGCAGTTTTAAGATAAGGAAACTTTACAGAAAAAGCTAGATGTTCAGCTTGTTGTGACAAATCCAAAGCCCTGTCAACAATCACCTAGACCTTGAGTGGTACCTACTGTCTCCCTCCCCCTGCCCCCGCCAACACGCCTTTCACATGATGAGACCCTTCTGGATCACCACCTTCCTTCCCATTACTGGGGATGAGATGAAGCTAGGAGTAAACGAAATATGAGGAAAAGCTGGCAAATATTATGGGTTCTGCAACAGGTACTACAGGATAATGAAAGAACAGCATCTCCCAATAACCAACAAGATCCACAGTCTTAGGAGGGAGAGAGGGGCATATTGTTTCATCACCATTTATGTCTCGGAACAAAATGCTAGAAGTCAGTTTAAAACTCAAGTCTGGGGCTTCCCTGGTGGCGCAGTGGTTGAGAATCTGCCTGCCAATGCAGGGGACACGGGTTCGAGCCCTGGTCCGGGAAGATCCCACATGCCGCGGAGCAACTGGGCCCGTGAGCCACAACTACTGAGCCTGCGCGTCTGGAGCCTGTGCTCCGCAACAGGAGAGGCCGCGATAGTGAGAGGCCCGCGCACCGCGATGAAGAGTGGCTCCCGCTTGCCACAACTAGAGAAGGCCCTCGCGCAGAAACGAAGACCCAACACAGCCATAAATAAATAAATAAATAAATAAATAATTTTTAAAAAACAAAACAAAAAACAAAAAACTCAAGTCTGCCTGGCTCCAAAGTTGCCCTTTTCCTACCACATTACATCACCTCCCAAAACTGGGGGAGACCTCAGGTCATGCAGTCTGATCTACCAGGCAGCTGACGGAGACTCACTCACAAAAGAAAGTGACAAGGCAGCCGGTGGAGGCCTGTTCTCCCAGGAGATGTCCAAGTGCCAACTGGGCTAAACTCAGAAAGTGGACAGAACACTGTGCAGAAGAGACACGGGATGCCCTAGACTGTACCCTTGAACCCAAAGAAAAAAGTACACACAGCACTGGCCGCAAAGCGCTGATGAACGATGACATGCTTTAGGAAAGACAGGCGACCAAGACCTGCGTCTCACACGAGTCAAAGTCAGGGCGGAGCTCTCTGTCTGGGTGTCAATGTTGCTACAGCAAAAAAGGCAAACGCTTGACAACACAATTACAACTGTCAATCTTCCTGCAAGGAATTAAACTTGGAAACCATTCAGGAAGCAATAATAGGTGCAGGCGTTAACTGCATCTCATAACCTTATTCCCAGAGTGTGTTACACCACCAGGAGGTTATTGCTGGAAAGGAACCATCGTTCATCTGTCGTACCGGCTAATTTTAAATTTTGAACTCAAGATTTTTTTTTTTTTTCACAAAAAGGAGAGGTTTGGGGGAAAGTTTTTAATGCCTCTAGTCCCTAGCAACTATAGTTCCACTACCTAGCAGAATTGAATGGGGATATATTTTCATTTCCACTTTTGCACCACTTGGGAGGAAGAGTCAGGGCAGGGCTGGTGGCATTCTCACCAGTGAAAAATCTTTGTAAGAGGCCTACTTTCAAAGTGAGGGAAATAAAAAAAAGACTAGCCTGGGGAGCCAGAGGCTGTTTACCTATAACATAGACCCTAAGACAAGGTTACTAGGCTTGGCTGTAAACACCAATTCACCTCCTGCCAAACAAACAATATTTAGATTACAGACCTAGGCCTAAAGATTTTGGTTTTGCTTTAAATATTTCCCTGAACAAAACCAATGAGACACACTGGGGCTCCCCTCAACCCTACCAGACGCCCCCAGTCCCCATCCTCAACCCCAGCAGCTCCAAGCCTGCACACACCATGGCTGCTTAGGTCATTCATCACCACATAAGAAGCCCTCCCAACCTCTGATTCCACTGGTATCACCGTGCTCCGGGTCCTACACCCTACACACGCACGCACACACACACACACATTCACTCACACTCTTCCTAAGCCGCACAGCCAGGCATCGTTTCCTTCCAGACCCTGGAGCCCCACGGCAGGGCTGTTCCCAAGTCTGTCCTGGTCGGCGCCACGGACGGCACACTGCACAACACGGTGGGTGCCATTTAGAAAGACTCTGCTCTGACAGGCATATCCTGCTTGCATCTTAGCAATGCGGCCCACCCTGCTCAAAATTTACAATCTTGGATCTCTTTCCCTCCAACCCTTTGTGATTTCCAAAAAGTGAACCCTTATCCGGAACTGTGATCACGGGTGAAGAGAGGAGAGGCAGAGAGAACGAACCATTCAGAGGCCCTCCCCCCCATTTACTGCTGACGAGACGGGCTCTAGAACTCGTACAGTGATCAGTTAGTTCTCGGAAGATAAAAAAACACACTTAAAAATGTGTGGCGTCTGCTGCCTCACTCTTAGACACAGCACCTGGTCAGGGCAAGGGCGTGGAGTCAGCAAGGCTTGGGACAGGACAGAAACACCACACACCACCTAAGGAATGGACGGGGCACCGATGGGCACTTTGAGCTAAGCTAAGGGTGGGTGAAATTTTAGGTTCACTCATGGATTTCAAATAAGGAAGTGACAGCTTGGGTTAGGGTTTCAAGAGATCACACAGGCAGAAGGAAGAGGGCCGTCCACAGGGAGAACAGCCAGGACTGAGGCAGGCACACAGGACGGAGGCCTGAGAGAGGTGCATTCTGGAACCTTGGAGGAAGAGTCAACAGGACTGCAGAGAATGCAGAGAGGGCGGGGCTAGAGTGGTCCAGGTTTCTGGAGCAGCCTCCTGGGTGGGTGGCGTGGCCACTGACCAAGATGAAAACCAACGGGGGCCACTTGGAGAAAGGATGGGCTCCGTTTCAGATACAGGGTCTGAGAGATTTCTATTAGACAACTGGATCAATAAGGGCTGTCACTCAGCAGGGAGTTCTTGGGCTAGAAACATAGATTCTGGAGACATTGGCGTAAACACTGTGATTGAAGATTTAGAGGTGAATGAGATTCCTCGGGATCTTTCAGAGAATGAGAAGAGGAGGAGGTGCTCAACCAAGCCTAGAAGATGTGAGCATCGAAGGTGCGACGAGAGGTCGGGACGGGGATGGTGAAAGAAGAGCCCCTGCGGAGGGAAGCTGCTGTGCGCTGGGAAGAAGAGCTTCATGAACAGGTGCTGCTTCCAAGTTAGCCCATCACACTAAACATGCTTGTAAGCCAAAGGGCGATCCACCTGAAACTTAAGGTACACAGAGAGATACACCTTTAAAACGTCTTTTAAAGAAGTATCAGCCTGTCTGCAGACTTCCGAGAAGTAGTAAAAAAAAAAAAAAAAAAAGGGGAAGGAAAGCAGCGAAACACGGGGCTGGGATAGAAGGTGAGGGTGCGGGGGATTGAGCAAGGCGGGGGCCCCGTGTCGACACCCCCCTCACCCGTCAGCACTGCTGCCCCCTCCCTTCTCCCCGGCTCAAACCCCAGCCCTTGAAGGACAACACGCATAACAGATGCTGACTTGCAACAATCACTAACCTTTAGTGCCTCAGCTTCCCCACACGGGAAAGCTGAAAAGAAAGCTCCTACCATCTTCTTTGACTGCACACGTGACCTTTAATAAATCACTTAACTTCTCAACCTTAGTTTGCACCCTGCAAAGTGGAGTGACGACATTGACAAGGTTCCCGTGGGGAACACAAGTAAGGCACACAGCTAAGACGGTGCGCGGCACACTGAGTGCAGATGAGATCCGGCTCTTGTGGGTGGGAGTGCCATCTTAGTCCAGTGTATTGTTCTAGGTGGCCCTTTCCCTAAGTGTCCAAGTATCAAAAGCTAAGTATGGGCTCCGCATCTCCCTGCCCCATACCTCCTTATTAAATATAGTAGTAGTGGCTAATTATTTTCACAGGAGTGGCATGCCTTTGGCTGAGAACAGAATTCTTTATGATGAGTTTTAAAAAGAAAACCAAATTTCACTCACATAATTTCTACTTATCAAGGCCTTTCAAGGGTTATAATCCTACTGATGTAAAGACTGCTTGGGACTTCCCTGGCGGTCCAGAGGTTGAGACTCCACGCTTCCACTGCAGGGGGCACAGGTTCGATCCCTGGTGGGGGAACTGAGAACGAAGATCCCGTATACTATGCGGCCAAAAAAAAAAAAAAAGACTGCTTGCACTAGAATTCCTTCAATGAGCTCTACTAATGAAAATAAACAGAGGAAACAAATATAAATTAACGAATAATGCCAAAGAGTTCGTAAACCAAAACCCACTTGTTTGTTTGTTTTCTTTTATATGCGCTCTAAGTTATTTTCCAACAGATTTTCATAATAATTTGTACATGGCAATGCCGCAATGGGTATGTGTGCAGAGACCAAGCAGTCACATTTACGAATACAAGGCGCTCGCCTAGCACCTCTGCAGCCTGCTTCTGGAGTCCTCCACTCCCACAGCGCCTGTCAAGCCCCCTTAAACCTTCCCTGACCCGTGGTGGCACAAAGCACTGGGCCAG
Organism: Balaenoptera musculus; assembly: GCF_009873245.2. Taxonomy (NCBI): domain Eukaryota; kingdom Metazoa; phylum Chordata; class Mammalia; order Artiodactyla; family Balaenopteridae; genus Balaenoptera; species Balaenoptera musculus. The sequence goes on along the minus strand of NC_045793.1, from coordinate 100,922,495 downwards.
ACAGGCTGGGCCCCTGACTGCAGCCCACCGAGCAAGGTAGGGGTTTGGGGGGGACTGGTGGGGGGCAGCTCAGCAGGAGATGTGACTCAAAGGCCACAAAGACAACCCAATGAGGCACTCTGGTTCCTGAGCTACCTTCCAGATCTTGAGCTTGTTTATCTGTTTCTGGATTCCATGAACCAAAATTCCCATATTCCCCATTTCCATATACTATTTACAATAAAGATATATCACTTAGGGTAACACGGCTGAATTTCTCAGACTCTGGGAATGAAAAAGTCCTAAACGTGAACCATCTAGCAGGAACTCCTTCCAGGGCAGCCCAGACAGGACCCGCAGAGAAGAAAACATTATTATTATACGAACGTAAACACCTGGGGCAGGGGAACCAACAGTATTTAAGAACACAAACTCTGAAGTCAGTCTGATGAGGTTGGAATCCTGGCTCTAGCTAGAAAACCTTGGGCAAGCTTCTTAATCTCCTGTGCCTCACCTGGTTCACCTGCAAAATGGATATAATGCAGCACTAAACTCAGAGAAAGGTTGTAGAGATGAAATGTCAAGTGTTTAAAGCCGTGCTTAGCAGGATATCAGCAAGACGGTTGAATAGAAGGTGCCCAGCTCACATCCCCCACGTAAAGAACAAACTGACATCCATCCACAGACAAAAGGGTCTTCATGGGAGCTTTGGGATCCAGGTACAAAGTTACAAAACCCTGGTGAAGCTCAAGACCGAGAAGAGTCGCTTGGAGAAGGCCGGCTCACTGACAGTGGCCCTGGCTACAGACCGAAAGCAGTCCTTCCCCCATGGACTCAGCTGTGGCCCAGCTTGGCCATGGTCCTGCACAGAGCCATGCTGCCTAGGGACCAGGAGGTGCCACCCTGTCTACGCCCCTGTTAACGGGATCTCCAACCTCAGACCCGAGTGCAGATCTGAAGCGGTCCTGTGACCTGGCCCCAGCCCCAGGGACCCAGCAACACCCACCTTTGCCCCTGGTAGCAGGACTGCAGACTTCAGTCCCAGCTGCAGACCCTCAAGGGGCCCTACGGCTTGATTCCAGGCCCAGTATGCCATGGCCCAGGGGCAATACCGCGCGCCCAGGAAACCAGTGTGAGACACGCCTGTCCGAGCCCCCACTGGCAGGTCTGCTGACCTCAGTTCTGACTGCAAATCCTGAAGCAGCCCCGTGACCCTATTCTAACCCCACTCTACCCTGGTCCCAGAGGCAGTGCTGCCTACGCAGAGACCTGGTGGGAGCACGCTCAGGGACACAGCGGATGCCACCCCCATCCACGACCCTGGTAACAGGCCCGTCAACTGCAGGCCTACAGACGGCACCATGACCAGGCTGCTCAACCACAGTCCTGGAGGCAGGCCCGTCACCCAGGTAACAGACAGGATTCAAACCACCTGCATCCCCAGTAACAGGCCTGCCGGTGGTGAACACAACTGCAGACCTGGCAGCAGCCAAGTGACCAGGTTCTAGCCCTGCTCAAATGCAATCCCCGAGGCAGTCCCATCAGTCTGGGGACAGAGCAGCAGAAGGTCCTTACCTACTAAAACCAGCCTGTAAAGACAGGAAGAGGTGTTTGCTCCTTCAAATGCACAGACATCAACACAAGGCTACCCGGATAACAATGAATCAGGCAAACACGACCCACCACAGGAAACTAATAAAGCTCCGGTAACCAACAATAAAGAATTGGAAATCTATGACTTGCCTCACAGAGAATTCAAAATAATTGTCTTAAGGAAGCTCAGTAAGCTACAAGAGAACACAGATAGACAACTCAACAAAATCAGGATAACGATGCTTGAACAAGATGAGAATTTCAAAAAAGAGAAATCATAAAAAAAGACCCAAACAGAAAATTCTGGAACTGAGGAACACAATGAATGAAATGAAAAATCCAACAGATTTCTTCAACACTACTTGACCAAGAAGAAGAAAGAATCTGTGAACTCAAAAACAGGTCATTTGAAATTATCCAGTCAGGGGGTGGGGGGGGAAATGAAACATAGTGAAGAAAGCCTATGGGATTTATGGGACACCATTAAGCAACTCAACAGATGCACTATGGGACTCTGAAAAGGAGAAAAGAGAGAGAAAGGACCAGGAAGTTTATTTAAAGAAATAATGGCTGAAACTTTCCCAAATCTTGAGAGAGATATGCCCATCCAGGTTCCTGAAGCTCAAAGGTCCCCAAACAGGATCAACCCAAAGAATGTTACACAGAAACACATAATTAAATTATCAACAGTCAAAGACAAAGAGAAAATTTTAAAAGCAGCAAGAGAAAAAAGGATTTATGATATACAAAGGAACCCCTATAAGGCTATAAGTGGATTTCTCAGCAGAAAACTTACAAGCCAGGAGACAGTGGGATAATATATTCAAAGTGATGAAAGAAGAAGATGACCAATGAAGAATACTATACCCAGCAAAGCTGCCCTTCAGAAATGAAGACAAGACAAAGACTTCCTCAGACAAACAAAATCACCACTAGATGATGGTGGTGACTAGGGAATCATCACCACTAGACCTGTCTTACAAGAAACGCTAAAGGGCATTCTTCAAGAGGAAGAAAGGAACAAAGAAACTACAAAAAAGTCAGAAAATACTGAACAAAAGGGCAAGAGTAAGTTCTTACCTGTCAATAATGACTTTAAATGTAAACAGATTAAATTATCCAATCAAGAAAACAAAGTGGCTAAATGAATGAGAATACAATATCCAACTATATGCTGCATGCAAGAGACTCAAGCTTTAAAAGTACACATAGGCTTAAAGGGATGGAAGAAGATATTCCATGCAAATGTTAACCAAAAGAGAGCAGCAGTGGCTATACAGTTGTCCCTCTTAACAACACCGCGCCAGTGTTGAACTGTGCTAGTCCACTGTTACGCAGATGTTTTTTGATAAATACGTACACAGTACTACACGATCCACAGTTGGTTGAATTTGTGAATGCAGAATCTTGAATACAGAGGGCTCACTGTAACGTTACATGCAGTTGGCACCCCTAACCCCCATTGTTCAAGGGTAAACTGTTCTTATATTAGACAAAATTGACCTTAAGTCAAAACTGTCAAAAGAGACAAAGAAGGTCACTACATAATGATAAAAGGTCAATTCAATAGGAAACTATAAGTTATAAATATATATTTACCCACCATCAAAGCATCTAAATATATAAAGCAAATACTGACAGATCTGAAGGGAGAAATAGACAGCAACACAATCATAACAGGAGAGTTCAGTATCCCACTCTCAAAATGGATAAGTCACCCAAAGAGAATACCAGTAAGGAAACAGCAGAACTGAACAACCCTATAGACCAAATAGACCTAACAGACATATACAGAACTTTCCATCAACAACAAGAATACACACACTTCTCAAGTGCACACAGAACATTCTGCAAGACAGATCACATCATAGTTCACAAAACAGGTTGTAAAAAATTCAAACAGATCAAAGCATTACAAGTTCAAAGCCTTAAATGTAAGACCTGAAACTGTAAAACTCCCAGAAGAAAACATAGGGAAAAAGCTCCTTGACGTGGGTCTTGGCAGTATTTTTTTGAATATGACAGACACCAAAAAGAGAGGCAACAAAAGTAAAAATAAACATGTGTGATTACATCTAACTAAATAACTTCTGCACAGCAAAGGAAACAATCAACAAAATGAAAAGGCAACCTGCAGAGGGGTATAAAATACTTGTAAACCAAACCTGATAAGGAGTTAATATCTAAAATATACAAGAAACTCATACAACTCAGTAACAAAAAAATAAAACAAACAAAAAAACAATAAATAACCCAATAAAATTAGGCAAAGTACCTGAAAATACATTTTCCCAGAGAAGACATACAGATGGCCAACGGGTACATGAAAAGCTGCTCGACATCACTAATTATCAGGGAAATGTAAATCAAAACCACAATGAGATATCACCTAACACCTGTTATAATGGCTATTATCAAAAACACAAGAGAACAAGTGTTGGCAAGGATGTGGAGCAAAGGGAACATTTGCACACTGTTAACGGGAATGTAAACTGGTGCAGCCATTGTGGAAAACAGTATGGAGATTCCTCAACAAATTAAGAATAGAGCTACCATATGATTCAACAATCCCATTTCTGGGTATGAATCCAAAAGAAATAAAATCACTATCTTGAAGAGATATCTGAACTCTCATGTTCACTGCAGCATTATTTGCAATAGCTAAGATAAGGAAACGACCCTAGTGTCCATCAATGGATGAATAGATAAAGAAAACACTTATATATATAAATAAACATATTAAACATATGCAACATATTTATATATAATACATATTTATGTAAAATAAAATTTAATATATTTATATATTCATTTAAATTTTACATATTTATATATTATATGTATTTATTTAAATAAACTAACATTTAAATAAATATACATGTATTTAAATAAAAGTAACTTATTTGAATAAATTTATTTATTTAAAATATATAATGTTATATGTATAATGGAATACTATTCAGTCTTAAAAAAGAATATACTGGGACTTCCCTGGCGGTCCAGTGGTTAAGACTTTGCCTTCCAATTCCAGGGGTGTGGTTCGATCCCTGGTCAGAGAGCTAAGATCCCGCATGAGTTGTAGCCAAAAAAACAAAAAAACATAAAACAGAAGCAATATTGTAACAAATTCAATAAAGACTTTAAAAATGATCCACCTCAAAAAAAAAAAAAATCTTAAAAAAAAAAAGAACATCCTGCCATTTAACAACATAGATGAACCTGGAGGACATTATGCTAAGTGAAATAAGACAACTCACAAAGACAAATACTACATAATCTTACTTATATGTGGAATGTAAAAAAGTTAAACTCATAAAAGCAGAGAGTAGAACGGCGGTTGCCAAGAGTTGAGAGGATGGGGAAATGAAAAGGTGTTGGTCAAAGGGTACAGAAATTCAGTTATGTGGGATGAATAAGTTCTGGAGATTTAATGTACAGCATGGTGACTATAATTAATAAAACTGTACTTGAAATTTTCTGAGAGAGTTGATCTTAAGTGTTTTCACCACACATACACAAGATGACGTGACGTGATGAAGTGTTAATAAGCTTGATTGGGGTGATCATTTCACAATGTATACACATATCAAATGATCACATTGTACTCCTTAAATATATATAATTTTAATTTGTCAAGTATACCTCAGTAAAGCTGGAAAATAGAGAAAAAGAAAATTTGAAAGTATCAAAAACTAAAAAAAAAATAATGGCACAGAGTAAACACACAGTAAGTGCTAGTTATCACCTCATCACCATCATCTCTTATAAATCAGAGAAAGTAAATAATGTTGGAGAGTTTTAAAAATACTCTAAGATGTTTCAAAAAAGTAATTAAGGCCACATACTAGCAAGAAGGTTTCTATATGTGTTTATATCTGAATCACTGGACTGATTTTTGATTCGAAAATGCTGGTCCTTGAGGACCCGTCTAACACCATCCTCCTCCAAAATGAGTTTCCCATTGGGAAATATTGAGTCAGAAGGAGGGGAACCAAGTCATACTGCTAGGCCAGAACAGAACAAACACACCTATGTCCTAACAGAGATGCTGCGGAAGGTGATTTATTTGCATATCATGAAGGATTGTTGCGACCCACAATGCAACCACGAGGACAGAATCCTGTTACTCAGGGCTGAAAGCCTTCTAGTTGATACACAGTCTAATGAGTACTTCATAATTAGAGGCACACAAGAAAGTCCTTCTATTTTTTCACATGTTTACTTTATACTTTTCCCCAGAGAAATCAATGTAAACTCATACAATAATGTGAATGTTTCACACCTGCTGACTTGTTTACATGTGCACAACTGCACGGAAGATACTGCTTTCATCAGTCGGGGGACTCTGCCACCCTGTAAATGCCCTGCTAATACCAATTCCAACCACCTCTGCTCAGGAGACGGCTCTCCCAGGAGCCGTGATCTCCCTGTGCAGAGGTAGCGTGACTGCATTGCGCTGTGCAACCTACCCCCTCCCATGTGCCACCACATATCCACCCACACTCTCACCCCGGCCTCCTTGTAGCCAAAGACCCCACAGAGTAAGGACTTCAGACCATGGCCTAAAACACAGCAGGCTAAAGGGACAACACCCGACCCTGGCATCACTGGCGAAGCTGACCATCAAAGAAAGAGCTATTTTAGTGTACTCACACCTTTTCAGCAATAATAATGCAGACTTGCTAAAAACCAGAGGAGAAAGCAAAGGGAAGGTCAGAGTTCAAGGTCAGAGAGGAGCTATAGCTTCACTAAAAAGCTTTAAATGACTTTAAGTTTCCTTCTGAAGACTTACCTGTATTAATTATATCTGTGCTCAAAGTACACAGACAACTTAGGTCAGGTGGATGTCAGGTGTTAGGTGGACAGTCAAGGTTTCCTTTTTTCCGGTTCCCTCACCTCTCTGAGATGATGATTTCAATGAGATCCTGAGCCAACTACCAGAAGAAGAACTAGACACACAACCAATTCTGATCACAAGGGAGGGATCCAGAAAAGGTCTCAATTCTAGTTGTGACAATCATCACTAAATAAACCTACCTCTACTCTTGGCAGCTGTACGAAATACGTCACCACCAGGTCATGCTGACACTTGGAAAGGGACCAGAGGGAGGCCTAATGAAGAGGCTGACCCCTCTAGTCTTATGGGAGAAGTATGACTCCTGTCCAGGAGGAAGTCTCCAAGAACAGCCACTGCCCACAGGGCTGACCACATGGCAGCCTGACCAGCTGCCACAGTGATGGCCTCTCACACCCGGCTCAGCTGACCGAAGCCCAGGTGTCATGATTTTGAACACCAGTTCCTTTCCTGCAAGAAAGTGGTAAAAGCATCAAGTACATCAAGTAACCTGTGGTCTCAATTCCACATACTGTTTAAAATGCAATTTCTGGACCTTAACCCCCATAGGCCCTCTTTCCTAAAACTGACCTGCCTGAGAACACAGGCTCTGGTGAAGATGCTGGTCAAGTGGCCATGCTAGTTCCCCTTTCACAACCACCCTTCTCCTCTCTACAAAACAAGGTACACCTCCCACCCATTCCTACTCTTACAGGATGTGCTGGTCTAGAACTGAAAACTGTTCAGGGTATCTTTCTAAGGCCATTGCAAATACTGGTATCAACTCTGTTAAAGAGACATTACTCTGCTGCATGTTAAAATGGTAAGGAAGACTTTATTCAAGACTATGGCACCAGGGGAGAGTGTGATGGAGCTCAATCCCAAACTCAAAAAGGACAAGTGGGGATTTACAGCCAAGGAGCAGAGTGAAGGAGTCAAGGGACGGAAAATCACTAAGAGGACATATCAAGGGGAAGGGCATTCTTGCTAAGTTGATTTAACAGAATTCTTGCCGAAGGCAGGTCAAAGTAATTGGATATCAAGGACAGGGGGATAATTTAGCAAGAGTCTTGCTAAACGTGGGTCAGTGCAGACAGGTGAAGAAGGCCAGGGAGAGGCCCAGTCAAGAAGACAGCACAGAGGAACCTCCCTGAAGTTCCGTCAAGGAGACTACCTTCGTCAACACATACTTTACACCTCAGGTGCTCTCAAATTCTTTGCTTTTAATTAAATTGAAAAATGACCTGATCATAGTTTACTGTGAGGTTTGGGCACATTACTCAGAAGAAGTTCAATATGAAACTTCTTCCATTTCTACCAGTGACACATGATCCAACTGAAATAATAAAATCCTCCTCCACCTCACTCAGAAAATTATTGCCAGTAAACTTTTCTGTTTACTAATATTCAGTGTGTAATATATTTACAGTGTTTCCATCAAATGTGTAATAACTGTAATGATAACTCTGTTAGTAAATTTTTAATCTTTTAATCGTTTATCTGAGGAAACGTTTTAAAAATTAACTCAAGATATATATTTTTGTTACCAAAAAAAGGATAGCAAAAACAGACTTTCAAGCATAGATTTCATTAGATTGAAGTTCTGTGTGGGAAGCAGAATGGAAGCAGAAGATCAAAGAGAAAAGGAGGTGATGTAAAATTTCCAACTGTTGAAGATGAGTTTTTTGCAGGAATGATAATGCACACCCTAAAAGTTGAGAATTATGTTTTATTCAGCAGATACACTGAGGACTTAAGCCCTGGAGACAGGCTCTCAGGTAGCTCTAAGGGACTATTCTGAAGCGGTCAGGGAGGAGCCAAGAGATAGATATAGAGAGAGAGAGATATCTGTATCTCTCTCTTTCTCTAAGAACAACAATAACAAAACCCCCCAGGTAGTTGGAACATCAAAAGATTACTGTTAAAGAAAACCAGGCATCTCAAGTTAATGAATTTAGCACTTTTCTATGTATGGGAAGATGCAAGAGTCCAGGCTCTTTGAAATCATTCCTTTGATCTGCATCTTAACTACTTAGGGCCAGTAGCCTGTTTTTTTCTATCCTGAGTCCCCTCAGGGCGCACAGTCTGGGGAGGCTGCAGTGGCTGAGGGCTTCATGGCCGCAACAACCTTTGTTTACTGACGTGGCAGGTGACATTCTTCCTCTACAGTAATCAGTATCAAATTGCTACTGGTATTTAAATTCCACTGGATACACTGAGTGCTGTTCTAGTGCAATTTTAGATAGTTAATTTTCACAATACACAAGAGATCAAATCCAATCATATCTCACTGGATCCAATTCATTAGTCATTAAAAATCTGTAATAAGAAAGACTGCATGTCAACTCAAAAAATATGTGCAGGGGTATATAGTTTTTGAAAATTCCTTAAGGGAGTATACAAACAAAAGGTTGGGGCTTCCCTGGTGGTGCAGTGGTTAAGAATCCACCTGCCAATGCAGGGGACACGGGTTCAAGCCCTGGTCTGGGAAGATCCCACATGCCACGGAGCGACTAGGCCCGTGAGCCACAATTGCTGAGCCTGCGCGTCTGGAGCCTGTGCTCCGCAACCAGAGAGGCCGCGATAGTGAGAGGCCCGCGCACCGCGATGAAGAGTGGCCCCCGCTCGCCGCAACTAGAGAAAGCCCTCGCACAGAAACGAAGACCCAACACAGCCAAAAATAAATAAATAAATAAATAAATTAAAAAAAAAAAAAAAAAAAAAGGTTGGACCACTCTCTGAGCTAGAGAAAAATGGTCAGGAGGAAAGTGACAAGAAATAAGTAAAAAAGAACAATAGAAAGAAGCCAGGGTTCCGGAAAAAGAATCCTGAACCGCTTGGAATGTACCTCGAAGTCGGTAGAGAGCAGCTGAGGTTGCAGAGATTTTAACCAAGTGGGGAGACCCTGCAGCCGTGTGAGAACGATGTCCTGAGGCTGTGGGACTTGCTTCACACACCCCACCCCCTTCTCATCCGCTGGTTTTCTATCCAACTAAGGAAACAAAGTACCACAACTAGGAACTTTCACAAACCCTCACAAGCAAACTCCCACACTCCCTGCCCCCTGCCCATAAGAGTTTAAGATCTGTCCCCGCTCTCTCCAGGAAGCCGTAGTTTGATTCTTTGGACAACACCGTCATAAATCACAAAATACCCAGAGACGGAGACCAGCTACAGAGCCAAAGGGTTTCACTCAACTTTACTCCCAGTTAGTTAAAAGTCAAGATGTTACCTTTGTGGATGCTGCTTTCTGCTCCGCCATCCAAAAAGCACCGAAGGGGAAGAGAGTACTAGTTTGAACCCTTTTATTGCTTTACCCAGAGCAAAAATTAAGAGCCAAAGATGGTAGTAATCACAATCTTCCTTTCCCTTGTTTTTGACACTAATGACCAAGTTCCTTTTCAGTCTAGTCACAGATATACTAAAAAGGGAAGAAAGCACAATTTTTAAATAAAAAGGTATTTTTGGAGCCCTCTCTCCGTTTTGGCAGGGAACCTGGGCAAGGCACCTTGCTTAGAAACAACTGACAATGTTCACAATCTGTTGGTCCAAACTGTGCAGAGCTAAATTCCAAGTGGTGGATTTTCCCAGAGCTTCCCTCTACCCTGGGGCACTTCTCTCCTTACAGGTGACTCAGTTGAGTCAATGAGAGCCTAAGTAATTTACCCAAAAGACTCCCAGCCAATACACAAAGAGCTGAGATTCCACAACACATCGTTATGTTGCCACCTGCTAGGGTCTGAATGTTCATGTCCCCTCAAAATTCACGCTGAAATGCTAACGCCAATGCGGTGGGATTAAGAAGTAGGGGCACTTAGGGTGTGATTAGATCGCAAGGGTGGAGCCCTCGCGAGTGGGATAGATGCTTTTATAAAAGAGGCCCCACAGAGACTGCTTACCCTTCCACCATGTGAAGACACAGCCAGAGGTGCCAGCTTTGAACCAGGAAGAGGGCCCTCACCGAACTGGACCTTGCTGGTGCCTTGACTGACCTCCCAGCCTCCAGAAGTTTTGTTGTTTATAAACTACCCGGTAGGTAGTATTTTGTAGTTTGTTATAACAGCTCAAATGCACTAAGACACCATCTAAACAAGAAACTTAACTACCATCACGTGTCTTCTGTGCCTCAAGTACACAATCGATCGATTTCAAAGCTGATTTATAAGATCCTACTTCTTTGTTCTGGTCTGAGGATGTTGTGCTCTAATCAAGAGCTTTGAAGTATGCAGCTGCACTTCATGAAAATACATATATTCATATTCATTGCCTCCCTGTACTGGCTGACCACTTGACTCCTTAACCCCAACCAGCAAAGGTCACCGTGTCCTACTGACCAAACACAACGGCCTTGCATAAGGCTCTCAACTGCTCTGCAGCATGAGCGCAGATAACTCCCAAATTTAGATATCTTGCTAGACTCTTGTTGGATCTTTCCTCACCGAGGGCAGATGATCAAACACTTCAAAACACTGCACGTTTAAAGCTAAATTCTGACTTCTTACAATTAAGGACATCAGTATTCTCCAAGTCAAAATCTCAATCAGGGACTTTCCTGGTGGCACAGTGGTTAAGAATCCGTCTGCCAATGCAGGGGACGTGGGGTCGAGCCCTGGTCCGGGAAGATCCCACGTGCCGCGGAGCAACTAAGCCCGTGAGTCACAACTACTGAACCTGCGCTCTAGAGCCTGCGAGCCACAACTACTGAGCCCATGTGCCACAACTACTGAGCCTGTGTGCCTAGAGGCCGTGCTCCACAACAAAGAGAAGCCACCGCAAGGAGAAGCCCGCGCACCACAATGAAGAGTAGCCCCCGCTCGCTGCAACTAGAGAAAGCCTGTGCACAGCAACGAAGACCCAATGCAGCCAAAAATAAATAAATTAATTAATTAACTTTAAAAAAATCTCAATCATCTACTTCAACCCAGATGTAAGTCTCCATCTTTGACTCTGCTCGATTTAACATTTTTATGACTCCATTGGACAAAGCCGACAGCGGTATGATAATCAAATCTGTATATGGCACAAAACCATAAAGGGTACTGGATTTTAAAAAATAGTATTCAAATAGCAGTTGGCAGGCTTAAGAAGATGAGATGAGGGAAGTAATGTAAAATAGAATTAATATATAGTCCTCAATTTAGGTTTTACATATTATACTCAACACTCTACAACTGTTAAGAGGATTTGTGGGTTACCACCAACAGATGTTAAAAACATTTGTGTCACTGCAAACTCAATGTAAATCTCTTGGCTTATCTTATCTGCATAATGCAAAGGTCCAAACAAGGGCTGTGACAGTGCCAGTGAGACCACATCTACAGAACAGAGTGTCCTTATTGTTCAAACAAGTCCCAATGGGGAAGAGATGGGAGGCAAGCCAAAGGCTGCATGACAAAATGCACTCAACACTGAACTCATTCCTTCTAAAACAGTGCACCAACACCGCAGCCCACTTAACACAACCAGCTCCATAATCAACCTCCGGTGTCAGGATCACAGGCAAGTACAACACAACTACCACACAGATGGACAGCAAAGTGACCTTGCAGATCTCGCAAAGATACATGAAGTCTATGGAAGAGACAAAAGAGTCTGGCAGGTACCCGTTAACAATGACCCAACAGATGCCCAAAACAGAATGATATGAATAAAAAAGACCAAGAGAAGCTAGAGGTGGACGTACGGCGGGGTTTGATTACTCGAGCAAATAATTCTGGAAAAAAAAGAAAAGTCCCTTACTATGATCATGCCACTAACTTTCAAGGTCAAGTGAAGACTATGCTATTATGCATCACAGACTTTTATCAGAAATATTAATCTCCCCCGCCCAAATTGATTCAATTCTAAAAATGGGTACTTGGGATGGAATTAACTTATTTTTATTATCTGGGCTTTGTTTTTCCAAATTAAGCTGAAATTTTTTCCTCACTATTAACTATGAAATTTTGATCCCCGTTTTAAGTGGATTCACTTTGAGTGGCCTTTTTCTAGGACCAGTTTTTTCAGACAGTGATGATTTCCTGACCACTGTTCATCCAGTTTGGCAGTTTTCTTTTTTTTTTTTTTTTTTTTTTTTTTTTTTTTTAAATTTATTTATTTATTTATTTATTTTTGGCTGTGTTGGGTCTTCGTTTCTGTGCGAGGGCTTTCTCTAGTTGCGGCGAGCGGGGACCACTCTTCATTGCCGTGCACGGGCCTCTCACTATCGTGGCCTCTCTTGTTGCGGAGCACAGGCTCCAGACGCGCAGGCTCAGTAGTTGTGGCTCACGGGCTTAGTTGCTCCGCGGCATGTGGGATCTTCCCAGACCAGGGCTCGAACCCGTGTCCCCTGCATTGGCAGGCAGACTCTCAACCACTGCGCCACCAGGGAAGCCCCAGTTTGGCAGTTTTCAAAGGGCAGCTGTGAGGACGGGGAGATGATTCAAAACCACATCTTGTGAGAAATAACAGAAGGAAATGATGCCTGGAGAAGAACACGGGGCGGGGAGCGGGGGGTGCGCGGAGACCAGCACAGCTGTGTTCAACTGAGGGACCGTCACTGTGATCATAGTTATTCTGAAAAGCCCAAAGGTACAGAACCAGGCCCAGGTAGAAACAATGCAGACATTTCTACTCAGTATAACAGAAAACTTTAACAACTAAAAGTGTCCAAAAAGTTGATGCCTTGCTTTGAGATAGTGAGTTTCCATCGCTAGAGGTGTTCAAATAATGATTAGCTCTAAGTCCTAACACACAAGGCCCCCTTCAGAGTCATAGCTAATCAACTACCTTCCCCTCTCCTACTGTAGACCTAGTCAGCTCCCTCCCGCAGGGTCATTACCACGGTTCTTTTTACTCATTCAAATATTTACTGAGTCCTTACTGTGTGCCAGGCACTGTTCCAGGAGCTGGAGATACTTCAGTTAACAAAATGGATCAAAACCTTTGCTCCTATAATGTGTAGATTGTGGAAGGTAAATTCCATCATGTTTTGAAGGTAATAGATACAGAGAAAGGAGAGAATTGGTCAGAGCCAGAGTGCTGGGAGGGGAATTGGGTTGGAATTTTATATAGGGTGGTCAAGGTAGGCCTCATCAAAAGGGTGACATTTGAGGCCTCACTGAGAGGATAAATGTAGGTTCTAAGAAAATGACTTGCCATCCCATGGCTAGATAATCCAGTGACCAATAGCCTAATCCATGTGCTTCTAGAGTCACGGCCCCCTAGTTGGTCTTTATAGGTTTGCACAAGCCACAGGAAAGCAAGGGCCAATTAGGGCCCCAAGTCAGGGCCCAGAGCCCCAGGCCCTCCGCACAAACCTGGAGCCAGTTTCCCCCAGTTCAGAGTGGAGCCCTCGCCACCAGGTTCACGTATCGCTGCCACCCCTCGTCCTCAGCACCCAGCCTCCGTGGGCTTCCATAGATAACAAATCCCAACAGTCTTCTCTTTCACTCAAATTGCATGTTGCTCAGATTCTAAAAACTCTAAAGAGTGGGAAGATTGCAGTAGTTTATTTCAGAAAATTGGCATCCAAGGGCTGCCACATTCATTGCAATTCCAGGGTACAAAAAACATTTGGCATGAGACAAAAAAACACTCTTAAACATGACTTGGTTCTAATTTCAAGACTCCTGGGCATCCAAATACAAAGGACTTTAGAAAAATACTCAGTAATCCTGTGAATTTCCCTAGTTTCAAAAGACAATGTTCCCTTTCCAGCCCTCTCTCCCTAAGAGAAGATCACTCCTTTTTCTAGCCCAAGAAGGGATGTTCTTTGGCCAGAATAACTTTGAAACACATGGCGGCCTCACTTAAAGGTTTCCAGCTTTGGGTTCCAGGGGAGGAGCAGAAAGATAACTGATGCCGGTCTCTTGAATAAAATAACCTAGTACAGAGTTCTCTCCCCCACGGATGGATGCAGAAGCCCCAACCCTGGCACAGGGGGAACTTATACTAAATAGTACACTACACATTCCTGGGCTCATTTCAGTAAGGACAGAACGCATAACAAATACTGCTCAGTATATTACGAAAGTGTCAACAACCTGACCTCTAGAAAGAGACTGCTGTGACAATATCCAGGAAACCACGTATTCTGACAAGAGCCCACGGGGGGCGCATACGCTTAGCACCTAATGACTCCCCAGGTTCTACTAAGCCATACTCAGGCTTGGAACCGCTTTTCTTCTTCAGTTTCTATGCTGCGGCTGCAACCCAGTGCACTAGGAGGCTGGTTCACCAGGGCTACTGGGAGACGGCTCAGTCCGGTCACTGTTTCTGCAGCCACTGTTCACAGGGCCTCACACAGACCAGTGGACAGAAGACCAACACACAACTTTAGAATTTCATGACCCGAGAAGAGCCGTGGGGTTCCCCTATTCTGTGGCCTCCCCCATGGCCCACGTGCCTGGGGTATCTACCCAGCTGGCACAGAGTGACTGGGGAGGAGGCAAGATGAAATAAGGGTCCTCACCGGCTTCCCATGCGATTCACAGGCAAGTCCAGGTTCACAGAAAGGAAAGGTCACTTCAGTAATGAGCGCCCCAGAAGCCTCCCTGGGGAAGGGATAATGCTGCCCCCTCAGCCTGTTCCTACTTACAGCTCTGCCTGGGCTTTGGGGTGAGCACACACCGGGGCTTCCAGGACAGTCCTGCTGATGCCCTGCTGCGCGGGCACGACTGTTAACAGTCCCCAGCGTCACTCTCCAGTGTCACAGTTTGGATGCTAAATTATATGGTCCCCTAAATGGAGCCGAGTTCCTAGAGGGGATTTTGCTGGTTTACCTGTTTTCATGGGACCATACCTGTCCAAGTCTACCACTGGCCTCGGGACGGACCGAGTACAGATTCTCTCCATATCTCTGTGTCCAGCAGTGGGAGAGGCTGAAGCAAAGGATGGGGCGGTCGGAGCCCCTCTGCCTGGGTTAGCTTCTCAAGCCCTGGCACGTCACAGCAGTGAGACCGTGGACAAGCTCTTTAACATCCCCATTTGACACAAAAATGGGGCTAAAAGTAACTGCTAAGAAGATTAAGGAGTTAATATTTGTAAAGTGCTTAGAACACAGGGGAAGCACTCTGTGTCTGCTAAGTGAAAAACCAATACGCAGTCTAGCTGTCTAACAGGTAAGTGAACTTCTATAGAAGGATGTGAGGCAGGGGAGGAAAGCCCTTCTGAAACAACTTTTAGACACCCTCCATGCTCAAGGACTTCTCCAGAGCACACCGCCCCCGCCCCAAGCCCGCTCCACACAACCCTGAGCGGCGCTGCCTAGGAACAGGATGCCAGAGGGCCAGGGCAGCATAAAGGCTGCCAGGTGGTTTATGGTCAACTACACTCCAGCCACAAACCAGCTCAAGCAGAACAAAGAAACAAAGACAAGTGTTCCAGGTTGCAGCTGGCCGTCAGAAGCCTTCAAACATCTCCCTCAATTGTCTTAGGCCCTCAAATTGAAGAGAGTTCTTTCTTTGCCTCTTCACATACTCGGCAAAGGAAATAGCACATTTATGTATGTGATTCAGGACTTCAAAAGCATCAGAGGCGTACTGATAACAACCAATATTAGATGAAATTCAGAGCAACCCACTTAAGATGAAAACATCTCAGATATATAACTCACGTGTAAGATTCCACGTGATACATTAGAAAGAAATCTCCTTAATTCCTCAGAGAGACGCCTCTCTACCACAAACAAAATAGGTGCTTGGGACAGTCATGTAAAAGTGGGCTACACCACGCCATCCCATGAAAGCAAAAATTACCAATCATCTAGATATCTGACTTTGTGAAAGCATCAATTTCCTCCTTTAAATTTTAGGGTTGTCCCAGTTCGGCTTAATATCATTTGAACCTTTCAGGCCTGATTTGAACTGTCTCTTAAGATGATAAATTCCTGAAGAACGTCACTTGCCATTTCAGTAAACAAAGGATGGTGTGGCCATCTCGCCAGCAGCCACTGCGGTCTCCCAGACGTGCACCCAGAGGGGATTCAGGATGGAGAGAAACAGGATACTGGCCCCAGATAGCTGAGGTGCATATCAAAGGAATGATTTCAATATGCTCAAACTCTTACAACTTCCCATACACAGAAAAGTGCTAAATTCATTAACCTGAGATGTCTGGTTTTCTTTAATAGTAATCTTTTGATGTTCCAACTACCTGGGGTTTTTTTGTTTGGTTTTTGTTTTTCTTTGGCAAAAACTCCTCTATAGGGGGCTTCCCTGGTGGCGCAGTGGTTAAGAATTCCCCTGCCAACGCAGGCAACACAGGCTCGAGCCCTGGTCCGGGAAGATCCCACATGCTGCGGAGCAGCGAAGCCCGTGCGCCACAGCGACTGAGCCTGCGCTCTAGAGCCCGCGAGCCACAACTACTGAGCCTGCGCGCCACAACTACTGAAGCCCGTGTGCCTAGAGCGCATGCTCCGCAACAAGAGAAGCCACTGCAATGAGAAGCCGCGCACCGCAACGAAGAGTAGCCTCTGCTCACCGCAACTAGAGAAAGCCCACGGGCAGCAACGAAGACCCAACGTAGTCAAAAATAAATAAATAATTTTATATTAAAAAAAAACCCTCCTCTGTATCCTGGCTCCTTCCTTAACCCTTCGGAGCAGTCCCTCCCTCCGAGTGACCTGAGAGGCTGTGTCCCGGGCTTAAGTATTTTGAAAAGAACTGAGTCCCTGAAGCAGTCTAGGCTACATACAGGGCACAGCACCACATACACTAAAGACGTGCAGGAGGCAGAACCAACGAAATGCTAGCTAATTTCACCAAGTGCTGATTTAAAAGTGGGGGGATCGCATGTGTAGGTACAGATGCATGCGTTTTTATGTGAATAGTGGTCTCAGATCCACTTCTCCATTATCTGTCTGGTGACCACCCAGGAGATGTGATACCTAAGGTCATAAAATTCAGAATCAACGAAAAGGACGCAAGTGGAGGGCACTCCACAAACACATGAACCACTCAGCCAGGGAGAGACAGAAGAACAAAAACAGGAAGTCTTTGCTATGGCGGAGCCGGGCGCAAGAAACTTTTCCATCAACCTTCTTTTCAGGAGAGCTCAGACTCTCCCTCCCAACATTTTGTAACATTGATTTCCTTATACATGAAGAAAACCAAGGAGTCGTTTCCAGAGTTTTACTACCTAAAAGAGAAAACGTAAGATCCTCTTCACTCATTTACTTTGACTTCATTAATTTAATACAATTTCCTTCAAAATAATGGAAGTGAGCAAGGAATGGAACAAACCTTAATCCAGACTGCACCCTAGGGCCCCACTAGCTCCCATTTTAAAGAACCCGCTTTAGCAAGAAGGGGGTGGCCGCCATCCGAGGGCGCAACTTTCCGGCCGGGGGCAGCCGAGGTCCCCACGAGGTTGCGGTCACCAGCAATTCCTCCGCCGTTGCTTCAACAAGTCCCTGTCTCGGCTCCAAAAGGCCACACCCACCACCCCGGCTCTTCGGGGGTTTCCTCTCGCATCGGAAGACTGCGCGCTTCATCCTTACCGGCGGGGACATTTCCTCCTGCTCAGTCCCGCCATCTCACTCGCGGACCCGTGACACCTCCCTCATCCACGTCTCCGCGCGGTCGCGCCCCGACCCGCCGGCGCCCCCGCCCCAGCCCCAGCCCCAGCCCCCGCCCCAGCCCCAAACCGCTGGTCGCCCTGACTCTGCGCCTGCGCCGCTTCAGGGACCACCCGCCCGCCAGCCCCACCGACCTGGGCCCCCGGGGGAGGGCAGGGGAGGGGCCGGGCGCACAGCGCGCAAAGGGTGCTCCCGGGTCCTCCCTACGCGCGAGAAACGGTAACGCGGGGCGGGGAGACTGAGGGCCGTCGGAGGAGCGGGGAGGGCTGGGACGACCCCGTCACCAGGGCGCGGACGCCTTCCGCACGGGCGCTCGTGCGGGTCCGTGAGGCCGCGGCTCTCAGCCCTCAGCCTTCAGGGCTCCCGCACACGGTCTCCCGGGCGCCTCGGTGCCGCTCCCGCTCAGCCCCGCCCGGCCCGGCCCTACCTCCACGAGCAGCCCGAGCAGCAGCGCCGCCGCACTCCCGGCCAGGAGGCCCATGGCTGCGCGTCCTCCTGGTCGCAGGCGCGTGTCAGCAGCACGTCCCCTGCGAGGGGGCCAGCCGGCTGGCGGGCGGGATCCCGGCCCGGAGTCGCAGAGGCTCGGGCTGGCGGGCGGGGAGCCGGGCTGAGCCGCGAAGCCCTCGCCGCGCGCGCCCCCGGCTCGCGCGCCCCCGGCTCAGCTACGGGGTGGCAGGGTCAGCCCCGCCGGAGTGCGCGCGCCAGGAGCTGGGCGATGAGTCGCGGAGGCTGGCGAATGGGAGGGGAGGGGCCAGCTGTTTCCTCCCTCCTAGGAGACCGCCCTCTCACCCCTGAATAGACCTGGGAAGGTTTTTAAAAGAAGCAAAGTCTCCGCGGAGTGAGGCTCGTTCCAGAGGGAGTTACATGAACCCGTTGTGTGCCTCCAGGATCTTCACTGTCCCTCCCATCCCTCCACACCGTGGGGCGATGCACCCCCCCGACGTGTGACGGCAAGGACAGCCAAAGGATGAGGAGGCAGACGGAGAATGGAAGAATCCCTGCGCCTCACCTCTCGCTTAGATGTGGTGCTTTCATGCCCGCATCCTCCTGTGCTGGCCCTGCCTGTACTCCCCGCACAATTGGCCCACATTGAAGCCCACCCTCCCGCTAGTAAGTTTGCGATGTCCTTGCCTCTGATGAACTGACTTTCCTCCCCCCACTACCTCGTACCTACCATGTTTTTTTCACAACATGGCTCAGATTCCATCTCATTTATACAGTTATTCAACAAGCATTTATTGAACTTGGAAGTTGTACCAGACCCTGAGCTGGAGAGCCAGTACATAGAAGGGGGCAAGAAAACTCTGCCTGGTGTCTAAAGGGAGAGACAGTCACACGAATAGGATGCGACGTGCTGAGTGCACAGACCAGGGGATACAGGATAATAAAGGACATGAACCTACCGGTGACTGGAGGTCAAGGGAGGGGTCAGGGAAGTAGATGTTACCTAACGCACGTCCCGAACGCTTTCCAGACTTCAACATATGTACTCATCTGATGACTATAAAACATGCACCACCAGACCACACCTGTTGGAACCAGAACTTGCAAGTCAAGCAGAAAAGATGCTTGGTGGCCTTCACTGTCATGGTATTACACTCAGACAAGACCACCAAGGGTCCTGCCTGGGATTTTAGTAACTTTGATTTACTATTTTAAATGAGGGCATTTTATTACTCTTTTAAGGGTAGAAGTTAACTTGTAGAAAACCAAACACAAGCTTTGTTGTGTAATAGAGATGCAAATTTTTTCCTCCAGTGGTGATGTAAATGATTTTATCTGGTAAAAATGCAAATGACCTCTGCCAGCTCAGAACCTTAACCAGGTTTCTGCTTGATTTATCGATCTCATCCCAAGAGTTTCCTTTTCTCCTCTTTTTTCACTGGCTATGTATACATAGTCAGTTGCCTGCCTTCTCTTTTGAAGCAGCTTTGTCATCCTCTGGTTCCCTCATTAATGGGTTGTTGACCTGAAACAAATAAGACTGCCAGTTATTTCTACGGCAAAGATGGGTTTATTTGGGATCGTTAATGCAAATTTGTGTGCCCAAAGCACAGTGAGGCCAAACAAACTAAAACGTCAGAGTTTGGAACAGAGAAAGGTTTATTGCAAGGCCATGCAAGGAGATGAGGTGACTCATTCCCTGAAAAGCCTTGAGCTCCCCAAAGGGTTTTGGCAAAGCATTTTTAAAGGCCAAGGGGGGGTGGGGGGGCTGCAGGGTAGGTGATCAGCTTGTGCACAATTCTCTGATTGGCTGATGGTGAGGCAGCAGGGTGGTGTCACAGGGGTTAACATTATCAGTCCTTAGGCTCCAGGAGGCCTGGGGCTCTGTGCTCACGATCAGCAAGTAGTTCTTCCATTTGGTGGGGGAGGGGGGGGTAGTGTTTCACATCTGCAGAACCACTCAGGAAATGTGCATCCCATACTATTATCTAGGTACTTCAGAGAGGAGCTAAAGCAGAGGGTACGGGGGAAGGCCTGTCCCCAGAAGGCCCCATAGGGTCCTGCTCAGTTACAAGATCAGCAGAGAAATACAGTTTGAGGTATAGGACCATGGCTAGCCATATGCAAGGCCCAGCAGGAAAAAGAAAGAGTATACTTCGGGGAATTCCCTGGTGGTCCGGCGGTTAGGCATCTGCGCTTTTACTGCCAAGGGCGCAGGTTCAATCCCTGGTTGGGGAACTAAGATCCTGCAAGCTGTGTGGCATGGCCAAAATAAAATTAAAAAATTAAAAATAAAGAGTACACTTTTATAGAGGGGAAAAGGAAGTTGGTGAAACCAAGCAGGACCCTATGGGGCCCTCCCGAGTACAAATCCTATCTGTTTCCCCAACTTTTTGTTTGTAGGAAAAAGGCCTTAGCCTCCTATACGGTCCTGAATCCCAAAGGGCAGATTCAAACAATTGCTAATCAGGGAATGCGAAACAAAGCAGGAGCAATCAAGAAACAATAGTACAGTGATTAAAGCAGGGTGTGGGTTCCTCCTCAAGGCATATACATAACAATATCTTTGAGTTCTTCTGCAGGAGCTAAGGCCCCCAGCCAGGTGGAGGATGGTAACTTCAGGCTGAGCACGAGGTTCCTGGAGCTCCGCCCTGTTACCTCACCACCAACCAATCAGAAGAGAGTCACACACCCTGCAGCCCTCACCCCAAATTTTGCCTGTAAAAACTTCTCTCCGAAAACCGTTGAGGAGGTCAGGTTTTTTGAGCACGAGCTGCCCATTATCCTTACTTGGCCCTGCAATAAACCTTCCTTTGCTCCAAATTCAGACATTTTGGTTTGTTTGGACTCACTGTGCATTGGACACATGAGCTTGTGTTCAGTAACATAGGGACGGCTAAAGTAAAGAGTCCGTTGTGTTTTTCTACCTGAGTCCTTTCCCAGAAAGAAGAGGAGTCTTTCTTCTTCTTGCTGGGCTCTGCTATCATCACAGGCTGTGAGAGCTCTCCTTCTGGTCTCCTGACTCTATTTAATTGAGGTTTCTGTTCATTAATTTTTTACATTTACCCCTTTTGATCAAGATCTTTTTGTGACAGCATTGCTAATGAATAGCTTTTCTAGTTTCAGTGACTTTTTATCCCTTACTGTTAGGAAGAATCTTTCCTGGGTGTAGTGCCTCACATCAGAGGGAAAGTACACAGATTGGAAACCTATCGAGGTCGCATTCAAGGAACAAGGAGCAGTAGGAGGGAGAATTCTCAGGCACTTTATCTAAAGTGCATCTGTTATCAAGATCGCAGACATTGGAGATCACCTGAAGTGTTATGTCATCATCAAAGGTTTACCGACAAACTTGTAGCAGGCCTGGTCTGATTATCTTGGGAAAGTTGTCTCATCAGATGTCATCTGCTTCAATTCTGGTAAGTCTTTACTTTCAGGTCACCAGATGATGTACAAGTCCAGTCAGGGTTTGGTGCTATTTTTAGGTGTGTCATGTGAATCCTCAAGTATTTTCCTTGGAGTTTGGCAGAACAGGGGTTGATGAGCAGCACCTCATGGGGCCTTTCCAGTGAGGTTGAAGAGAATCCTTCTGGAGGTGTCTTTTCCAATTGACAAAAGCTCCAGGTTGCAAGGTGTGATGCTTAAGGTCTTTATCTCCTGAGAATGCACTGTAAAAAGATTGCATTCCCCAAAGATGGTTATTTTTAATAGAAGCAGTTAGGCCTTTGCAATATTGGAGTAACTCTTATCAGTTGTGGGTGAAAAGAGGCAGGAGCCTGGTACATTGGGCATCCTGTGACTATGTCAAAGGGTGAGAGTTTATGAGATGTCAAAGGGTGAGAGTTTATGAGTTCCCAAAGAGGTGGATTTAGAAGGACCAACAGCAGTGCTTGTGACCAGTCTATTGGGAGGGTCTCTACAAATCTTGCCAGTTGAGTCTTAATGGTGCCATTAGTGCATTCCACTAAACCAGAGGATTGGTATGGTAAGCACAGTGAAAGTGTTGTAAAACCGGCCAAACAGCATAGCCTTTTCAAAGCACCTGGCCAGTAAAATGGGTTCCTCCATCATTATGAAGTTCGAGGGGAGTTCCCCAGGTAGGGATAATCTTTTCCTCTAGCCAGTTTTTCTAAAGTATCATTTGGGAAGATATGCCTTTGCACTATGAAAGTGGTCTGACTGCTGTTGATCCCTTGAAGGGCAATGTTCTTTGCAGAAATGTCAGCAAGGTGATTTCCCTTAGCTTCCAGAGAATAAAGTTTAGAATGCCCTGGAATCTTACTGATAGCTTAAACAGCAGATAAAAGTATTGCATTTCAACACTTCATTTTAGATTTTTTATTTCCACTGGAAGTAAGGAAGACACATTGCTCCCACAGCATTTCAAAATCATGAGGTACTCCAAAAGCATATTTACTATCAGTATAAATATTGGCAGTTCTGCCCTTAGCTAAAGTATAAGCTTTCGTAAGAGCATATAATTCAGGCTGTTGGGCTGAAGTAACCATAGGTGAAGTTGCTGCCTCAACAACATCAAAAGGAGTTGCAGTAACATACCCAGCACGATATTTGCCACTGTCATCATCAGCGAGCCATGAGAAGTCTATGTTACCCAGTGGACTTTCCTTTAGATCTTTACGAGGAGTCAGGAGGTGTCCCGTCAGCATTAAGCAATCAGTATTGTCAGTGACAGAGGGGAGAAGAGTAGTAGGATTAAGGTAATTACAATGTGAAAGAGTTATGGGGGGAGCTGGTAACATAAAGACTTCATAGGAGTGAGGCAGCTGGCTGGGAAATGTTGAGTGTCATGACAATTCAGGAGAGCTTCTACTGCATGAAGTGCAAAAATGGTTAAGAGGGATTCCACAATTTTCTTGGCGGCCTTAACCAAAAGGGCAGCGGCTGGAATGGCTCTAAGCAAGAACCAAGGCCACAGGATTCAGTTGCTGGCTGTAATACCCTATGAATCAATGGTGGTCCCCCTGTTTTGGGTGAGTGTCCCATGGTCATTTCCTTCCTTTTCATATATAGTACGAAAAGGAAAAAGGAAATCTGGTCATTGGGATGCCCAAGGGCAGGTGGATTCCTCAAGGCCTTTACGGCCTTGAGGGCTGTGTTGTTCGGTTCTTCCCACAAAATTGCGTGGGGTTGTTACTGTTGAGTAGAGCATACAGAGGTTTGGCCATAACTTGGAATCCAATTTCGGCAGTAACCTGAGAAAACCTCCCCGTTGGGGCTTAATTTTGGGTTTGGGGAAACTTAGGGGACCATGAAGTCTATCTGGATCTAAGTATAGCCTTGTTCTGTTATCAGATGCCCTAAATATTGAACCTGGGTTTGGGCAAACTGCATTTTTCTTTGGCGATCTTATGTCCTTTTAAGGCTAAAAGCTTTGGCAAGTGGATGCTTTCTTCCTGTGAGGAGGCTTGAGAAGGAAAGCAAAGAAGCAAATCATCTACACATTGCAACAAAGTAGAACCTCTAGGGAATTTTTTGTCATCCAGGTTAGCCTTCAGGATTGGTGAGAAATAAGAAGGACTCTCGGTTTAACCCTGAGGCATGACTGTCCAGGTGAGTTGTTTTTCTTCTCAAATGAAGGCAGAAAGGTATTGGCTAGTTCATCAACCAGAATACTAAAGAATGCACGGCGTAAACCAATTACAGTAAAGAATTTTGCTTCTGGTGGGAATGGATGTTAGTAACACCTGAGGATTAGGAACAACAAGGTGTTAAAAAATAAGTTGTTTAGGGCTTCCCTGGTGGCGCAGTGGTTAAGAATCCACTTGCCAATGCAGGGGACAGGGGACCGAGCCCTGGTTGGGGAAGATCCCACATGCCGCAGACCAACTAAGCCCATGCACCACAACTACTGAGCCTGCGCTCTAGAGCCCATGAGCTACAACTACTGAGCCCACGTGCCACAACTACTGAAGCCCCCACGTCTACAGCCCGTGCTCCACAATAAGAGAAGCCACCGCAATGAGAAGCCTGTGCACCGCAAGGAAGAGTAGCCCCTGCTCGCAGCAACTAGAGAAAGCCCGCGCACAGCAACGAAGACCCAACACAGCCAAAAATAAATTTTGTTAAAAAAAAGTTGTTTAGGGGCTTCCCTGGTGGCGCAGTGGTTGAGAATCTGCCTGCCAATGCAGGGGACACGGGTTCGAGCCCTGGTCTGGGAAGATCCCACATGCCGCGGAGCAACTAGGCCCGTGAGCCACAACTACTGAGCCTGCGCGTCTGGAGACTGTGCTCCGCAGCAAGAGAGGCCGCGATAGTGAGAGGCCCGCACACCGCGATGAAGAGTGGCCCCCACTTGCCGCAACTAGAGAAAGCCTTCACACAGAAACGAAGACCCAACACAGCCAAAAATAAATAAATAAATAAATAAAGCCAGAAAACATCTTTAAAAAAAAAAAAAAAAAAGTTGTTTACTGCTTGGAGGTCCTGGACAGACCTCCACCCGTGGTCCTTAGATTTTCTTGCCAGTAAAATGGGGGTGTTACAGGGATTAGTGCAAGGGAATATGAGGTCTTGAGCCTTGTAATCTTCTATTATGGGCTTTGTACCTTTAAGGGCTTCTTTACTTGTAAGACATTGATTAAGAGGATTTGAGGGGTCAGTTGCAGATTTTGCCCATAAGGAGGGTGGTAGCTGACTCAATAGGGACAAATGATCAGTGTTTCCAGAATCAGCTCTGGTACCATCAGAGATAGGACAAATAAAAGATGTCAAAGGGTCATTTAATTCATGTGGTGGGTTACTTTGATGACCACTGTCAATTTCTAGAATCATTTTCCCCTTTGGGGAGAGATAAATTCCAGGAGAAAAGGGTGTGTATCTCTCAAAGGGCCTAAATAAAGGGGAATAGGTGCAGAGACAGGAACCTCTTGAGGTTCATTAGAGATCCCCACTGTTTGAACTGTTTTAGTCCTCTGATGCAGGGGCTGCTTTATAGTAGTGGGGCTGAGCACTGAGAGTGTGGCTCTGGGGTCAGTTCGTACTGGAAGAGATTCATCCTCCATCTGGAGAAACGTTTTTCCCAGCCAATCAAGAGGGAGAATTGGGAAGAGCCCCGTCTACGGAGCCCCATCTTTGAGAATTGGGAGTACATTAGAAAGGCTGGTTAGAGGGCTGCAGGTACCTGAAGAGTTTGAATTTGTAACAATTTCTTTTCCAATGTCCTGGCTCTTTGCAATAATAGCAGCAACAAATAGGAAGGTTTTGGTTTTGTTTAGGGGCCTTCATTTGCTGGAGTTGAAGATTATGAATTTTAGCAGTCTTCCTTTGAGATGACTCATCTGGAGTGTGAGAGAACTGGTTTGCCAGCCTAACCAAACCTGGA
Organism: Balaenoptera musculus; assembly: GCF_009873245.2. NCBI lineage: Eukaryota > Metazoa > Chordata > Mammalia > Artiodactyla > Balaenopteridae > Balaenoptera > Balaenoptera musculus. The sequence goes on along the minus strand of NC_045793.1, from coordinate 100,896,746 downwards.
GTGGACATAGTTTCCCTTTCCATCCTGGTCCTTTTTACTAGAAGGGAAAGCTCCTGGTCTGGCCAATTAATAAGCATAGAGTTAAAAGCTACTCTAACATCTTCCAGATGTGGAGTCAACATCTGGAAGACCAGACTTTTCTTTCTTTCTTTCTTTTTTAATTCTTTTTCAAATTCTTTTCCCATTTAGGTTGTTACATAATATTGAGCAGAGTTCCCTGTGCTATACAGTGGGTCCTTGTTGGTTATCCATTTTAAATATAGCGGTGTGTACATGTCAATCCCCAACTCCCAATCTATCCCCCTTCCCTTCCCCCCTGGTAACCATAAGTTTGTTCTCTACAGACATTTCTTTTAAAACCACCTGAACTTAATTATAATATTCATGAACAGGTTCATCAGACTTTCGTGCACAAGACTGAATTTTGTTCCAACCAACAGACTTTGGAAAAGCCCTAAGCATTGCTCAGTGAAGTCGTCTAGCGATTGCCTGAGCCTGATTGCATAATAAGTTAGCCTATTATAGCCAAGAGGGCTGGCCTCCCAGTTGTAACTCTAGAGATCTTTCAGGATTTTCCCAGTTAGTGGTTTTCATACAGGGCTGGGCCTGCCCTTCGCTGACAAGCATATGAACAAGAATAGTGAAACTAGGCTGATACATCTGAATGACTATATTGAATTCCTCAGTAAGTTTATGAGGATCTGCGTTACTCTGGGACATTTTTGACTGGCTCACAGTTCAGCTTTAGTCCAGGGAGTGTAAGAAATTAAGGGTTTAGCCTTGGGATCCTCAGAAGGCTTAATATTAAAGGGACAGATTCTGATAGTTTCGGAGAAAAGTAGAAGTTTGGTGAGAGAATTAGTGTGAGGGAGCTGAGGGTATAGAGGAGGCATAGGCAGCATAGAAGAGAAGGAGGAAGATGGTGCTGGAGGTGAAGTCTGAGCACAGGCGTTGAGAGAGACAGGACAGCCCAGGACGCAAAGCCTGAGAAAAAGAGACCAGGAAGAAAGGCCTGGGCTTCCCTGGTGGCGCAGTGGTTGAGAATCTGCCTGCCAATGCGGGGGACACGGGTTTGAGCCCTGGTCTGGGAAGATCCCACATGCCGCGGAGCGACTAGGCCCGTGAGCCACAATTGCTGAGCCTGCGCGTCTGGAGCCTGTGCTCCGCAACAAGAGAGGCCGCGATAGTGAGAGGCCCGCACACCGTGATGAAGAGTGGTCCCCACTTGCCGCAACTAGAGAGGGCCCTCGCACAGAAACGAAGACCCAACACAGCCAAAAATAAATAAATAAATAAATTAATTAAATTAAAAATAAATAAATATATTAAAAAAAAAAAGAAAGGCCTGCGGCTTCAGGAGCCCTTTGATCTTTCTTTAATCATTTGTTTGCCCCAGTTAATCTTAAAATCTTATTTTGAAGAGAGGCCATTTTAGACCACTGGTAACCTTGGGAAGCCTCAAAATACCAATCAAAATAAGCATTCCACTCAGTTCTGGAAAACTTTGATCTATTGTAGTCCAGTTTAGTTTTAAGGAAATTAAGGTTGGAGATTTCAAAAGTTTCCCATAGTGGCCACTGATATTCTAAATTGCCTTTGGTCCCATCAGTCCATTTAGTTAGAAATGCACATGAAGAAGGGCCACGGTTTTTTTTTTTTCAAATAGTGTGTGCATAACTAAGATTCAGTTTCAAGCCAATTGGAACATAGAATCTGAATTTTAATAACCCTTTTTTTTTTTAAACATCATTATTGGAGTATAATTGCTTTACAATGGTGTGTTAGTTTCTGCTTTATAACAAAGTGAATCAGCTATACATATGCATATATCCCCGTATCCCCTCCCTCTTGCGTCTCCCTCCCACCCTCCCTATCCCACCCCTCTAGGTGTCCACAAAGCACCGAGCTGATCTCCCTGTGCTATGTGGCTTCTTCCCACTGTCTATCTATTTTATATTTTGTAGTGTATATATGTCCATGCCACTCTCTCACTTCGTCCCAGCTTGCCCTTCCTCCTCCCTGTGTCCTGAAGTCCATTCTCTAGTCTGCATCTTTATTCCTGTCCTGCCCCTAGGTTCTTCAGAACCATTTTTTTTTTTTTTTTTAGATTCCATATATATGTGTTAGCATGTGGTATTTGTTTTTCTCTTTCTGACTTACTTCACTCTGTATGACTCCAGGTCCATTCACCTCACTACAAATAACTCAATTTCGTTTCTTTTTATGGCTGAGTAATATTCCTTTGTATATATGTGCCACATCTTCTTTATCCATTCATCTGTCGATGGACACTTAGGTTGCTTCCATGTCCTGGCTATTGTAAATAGAGCTGCAATGAATATTGTGGTACATGACTCTTTTTGAATTATGGTTTTCTCAGGGTATATGCCCAGTAGTGGGATTGCTGGGTCGTATGGTAGTTCTATTTTTAGCTTTTTTAGGAACCTCCATACTGTTCTCCATAGTGGCTGTATCAATTTACATTCCCACCAGCAGTGCAAGAGGGTTCCCTTTTCTCCACACCCTCTCCAGCATCTATTGTTGTAGATTTGTTTGTTTGTTTGTTTGTTTGTAGATTTTTTGATGATGGCCATTCTGACCGGTGTGTGGTGATACCTCATTGTAGTTTTGATTTGCATTTCTCTAATGATTAGTGATGTTGAGCATCCTTTCATGTGTTTGTTGGCAATCTGTATATCTTCTTTGGAGAAATGTCTGTTTAAGTCTTCTGCCCATTTTTTGATTGGGTTGCTTCTTTTTTTTGATAGTGAGCTTCATGATGAGCTGCTTGTAAATTTTGGAGATTAATCCTTTGTCAGTTGCTTCATTTGCAAATACTTTCTCCCATTCTGAGGGTTGTCTTTTCATCTTGTTTAAGTTTTCCTTTGCTGTGCAAAAGCTTTTAAGTTTCATTATGTCCCATTTGTTTATTTTTGTTTTTATATCCATTTCTCTAGGAGGTGGGTCAAAAGGATCTTGCTGTGATTTATGTCATAGAGTGTTCTGCCTATGTTTTCCTCTAAGAGTTTTATAGTGTCTGGCCTTACATTTAGGTCTTTAATCCATTTTGAGTTTCTTTTTGTGTATGGTGTTAGGAAGTGTTCTAATTTCATTCTTTTACATGTAGCTGTCCAGTTTTCCCAGCACCACTTATTGAAGAGGCTGTCTTTTCTCCATTTTATATTCTTACTTCCTATATCAAAAATAAGGTGACCATATGTGAGTGGGTTTATCTCTGGGCTTTCTATCCTGTTCCATTGATCTATATTTCTGTTTTTGTGCCAGTACCATACTGTCTTTTTTTTTTAAATGATATTTTATTTATTTATTTATTTTATTTAGTTTTGGCTACTTTGCGTCTTCGTTGCAGCGCATGGGCTTTCTCTAGTTGCGGCGAGCAGGGGATACTCTTCATTGCGGAGCATGCGCTCCAGGCATGCGGGCTCAGTAGTTGTGGCTCGTGGGCTCAGTAGTTGTGGCTCACGGGCTCAGTAGTTGTGGCTCGTGGGCTCTAGAGCGCAGGCTTAGTAGTTGTGGCACACGGGCCCAGGTGCTCCACAGCATGTGGGATCCTCCCGGACCAGGGCTCGAACCCGTGTCCCCTGCATTGGCAGGTGGATTCCCAACCACTGTGCCACCAGGGAAGCCCCATACTGTCCTGATTACTGTAGCTTTGTAGTATAGTCTGACGTCCAGAAGCCTGATTGCTCCAGCTCCGTTTTTCTTTCAAAGATTGCTTTGGCTATTCGGGGTCTTTTGTGTTTCCATACAAATTGTGAAATTTTTTGTTCTAGTTCTGTGAAAAATGCCATTGGTATTTTGATAGGGATTGCATTGAATCTGTAGATTGCTTTGGGTAGTATAGTCATTTTCACAATGTTGATTCTTCCAATCCAAGAACATGATATAACTCTCCATCTGTTTGTGTCATGTTTAATTTCTTTCAACAGTATCTTATAGTTTTCTGCATACAGGTCTTTTGGTGAATGGGAGTGTTTCCTTAATTTCTCTTTCAGATTTTTCACCATTAGTGTATAGGAATGCAAGAGACTTCTGTGCATTAATTTTGTATCCTGCTACTTTACCAAATTCATTGATTAGCTCTAGTAGTTTTCTGGTAGCATCTTTAGGATTCTCTATGTATACTATCATGTCATCTGCAAACAGTGACAGCTTTACTTCTTCTTTTCTGATTTGGATTCCTTTTATTATTTCTTTTTCTTCTCTGATTGCTGTGGCTAAAACTTCCAAAACTATGTTGAATAATAGTGGGGAGAGTGGACAACCTTGTCTTATTCCTGATCTTAGAGGAAATGGTTTCAGTTTTTCACCATTGAGAACGATGTTGGCTGTGGGTTTGTCATATATGGTCTTTATTATGTTGAGGTAAGTTCCCTCTATGCCTACTTTCTGGAGGGTTTTTATCATAAATGGGTGTTGAATTTTGTTGAAAGCTTTTTCTGCATCTATTGAGATGATCATATGGTTTTTCTCCTTCAGTTTGTTAATATGGTGTATCACGTTGATTGATTGGCATGTATTGAAGAATTCGTGCATTCCTGGGATAAACCCCACTTGATTATGGTACATGATCCTTTTAATGTGCTGTTGGATTCTGTTTGCTAGTATTTTGTTGAGGATTTTTGAATCTATGTTCATCAGTGATATTGGCCTGTAGTTTTCTTTTTTTGTGACATCTTTGTCTGGTTTTGGTATCAGGGTGATGGTGGCCTAGTAGAATGAGTTTGGGAGTGTTCCTCCCTCTGCTATATTTTGGAAGAGTTTGAGAAGGATAGGTGTTAGCTCTTCTCTAAATGTTTGATAGAATTCGTCTGTGAAGCCATTTGGTCCTGGGCTTTTGTTTGTTCGAAGATTTTTAATCACAGTGTCAATTTCAGTGCTTTTGATTGGTCTATTTATATTTTCTATTTCTTCCTGGTTCAGCCTTGGAAGGTTGTGCTTTTCTAAGAATTTGTCCATTTCTTCCAGATTGTCCACTTTATTGGCATATAGTGGCTTGTAGTAATCGCTCATGATCCTTTGTATCTCTGCAGTATCAGTTGTTACTTCTCCTTTTTCAGTTCTAATTCTATTGATTTGAGTCTTCTCCCTTTTTTTCTTGATGAGTCTGGCTAATGGTTTATCAATTTTGTTTATCTTCTCAAAGAACCAGCTTTTAGTTTCATTGATCTTTGCTATTGTTTCCTTCATTTCTTTTTCATTTATTTCTGATCTGATCTTTATGATTTCTTTCCTTCTGCTAACTTTGGGGTTTTTTTAGTTCTTCTTTCTCTAATTGCATTAGGTGTAAGGTTAGGTTGTTTATTTGATATTTCTTGTTTCTTTTTTTTTTTTTTTTTTTCACACACACACACACTGTATTTTATTTTTACAAGACATAAATAGACTGACACCAAGCATTGTACATGGATGACCACAACAAAAGCAACAATGATTGCAATTACCAAACATGAAACACACTCATACTATGTCATAATATTGACATTCAGTCCAGTAATCCTCCACTGTAACAGCTCCTTTACTTTGCAGTGAAAATTGATTTGTATATTCTTTGCCTCTGAGTCCTTGTGGGATTTTTTTTTTTTTAAATTCAGACAGAAAGTCACAAAAATTATACTCATCCTCATCAGTTCACTCAGTCCCATGTAATTAATTTTTTTTTTCATCTTGATCTTTTGTTAGCACTTTTATGAGTTCATCAGTTTTTCATTAGAGTTCTGAAAATGCTTATTCATTCAGTTCAGCAGTACAGTCAGTTACCAGAAACCTGTACTTGTCAGAGTCTTTTCCATGAATTTCTTGAAGATGAAACCCTTTTATAGGAACATATTTGCAAATCATCAGAGTACACCCAGAACTGTCTGTAAATGACAAAAGACTTAAAATGACCACGGTTAAAGATTTGATGAAAGTTCATAATAATGCAGTTGACAAGAAAATTAGTTATTTCTGAGATATACATTTTAAAGTAATAACTAGGATTATTACTTATAACATTATACCAGAACATATAAGATTTTTAGAAATTTCATGTAATGTCTGAAACATTTATATTAACATATTTCCATACATATTTCCATACAAATACAAATATAAGATTTTTAGAAATTTCATGTAATGTCTGAAACATTTATATTAACATATTTCCATACATATTTCCATACAAATACAAATATAAGATTTTTAGAAATTTCATGTAATGTCTGAAACATTTATATTAACATATTTCCATACAAATAACCCAATGAAAGTTTAGTATTAGTTGTTTTGTTTGTTTTTTTATACTGCAGGTTCTTATTAGGCATCAGTTTTATACACATCAGTGTATACATGTCAATCCCAATTGCCCAATTCAGCACACCACCATCCCCACCTCACCGCAGTTTTCCCCCGTTGGTGTCCATATGACCATTCTCTACATTTGTGTCTCAACTTCTGCCCTGCAAACTGGCTCATCTGTACCATTTTTCTAGGTTCCGCATACATGCATTAATATACGATATTTGTTTTTCTCTTTCTGACTTACTTCACTCTGTATGACAGTCTCTAGATCCATCCATGTCTCAACAAATGACTCAATTTCGTTCCTTTTTATGGCTGAGTAATATTCCATTGTATATATGTACCACAACTTCTTTATCCATTCGTCTGTTGATGGGCATTTAGGTTGCTTCCATGACCTGGCTATTGTAAATAGTGCTGCAATGAACATTCGGGTGCATGTGTCTTTTTGAATTACGGTTTTCTCTGGGTATATGCCCAGTAGTGGGATTGCTGGGTCATATGGTAATTCTATTTTTAGTTTTTTAAGGAACCTCCATATTGTTCTCCATAGTGGCTGTATCAATTTACATTCCCACCAACAGTGCAAGAGGGTTCCCTTTTCTCCACACCCTCTCCAGCATTTGTTGTTTGTAGATTTTCTGATGATGCCCATTCTAACAGGAGTGAGGTGATACCTCATTGTAGTTTTGATTTGCATTTCTCTAATAATTAGTGATGTTGAGCATCTTTTCATGTGCTTCGTGGCCATCTGTATGTCTTCTTTGGAGAAATGTCTATTTAGGTCTTCTGCCCATTTTTGGATTGGGGTGTTTGTTTCTTTGATATTGAGCTGAATGAGCTGTTTATATATTTTGGAGATTAATCCTTTGTCCGTTGATTCATTTGCAAATATTTTCTCCCATTCTGAGGGTTGTCTTTTCGTCTTGTTTATGGTTTCCTTTGCTGTGCAAAAGCTTTGAAGTTTCATTAGGTCCCATTTGTTTATTTTTGTTTTTATTTCCATTACTCTAGGAGGTGGATCAAAAAAGATCTTGCTGTGATTTATGTCAAAGAGTGTTCTTCCTATGTTTTCCTCTAAGAGTTTTATAGTGTCCAGTCTTATATTTAGGTCTCTAATCCATTTTGAGTTTATTTTTGTGTATGGTGTTAGGGAGTATTCTAATTTCATTCTTTTACATGTAGCTGTCCAGTTTTCCCAGCCCCACTTATTGAAGAGACTGTCTTTTCTCCATTGTATATCTTTGCCTCCTTTGTCATAGATTAGTTGACCATAGGTGCGTGGGTTAATCTCTGGGCTTTCTATCTTGTTCCATTGATCTATGTTTCTGTTTTTGTGCCAGTACCATACTGTCTTGATTACTGTAGCTTTGTAGTATAGTCTAAAGTCAGGGAGTCTGATTCCTCCAGCTCCATTTTTTTCCTCAAGACTGCTTTGGCTATTCGGGGTCTTTTGTGTCTCCATACAAATTTTAAGATGATTTGTTCTAGCTCCGTAAAAAATGCCATTGGTAATTTGATAGGGATTGCATTGAATCTGTAGATTGCTTTGGGTAGTATACTCATTTTCACAATGTTGATTCTTCCAATCCAAGAACATGGTATATCTCTCCATCTGTTGGTATCATCTTTAATTTCTTTCATCAGTGTCTTATAGTTTTCTGCATACAGGTCTTTCGTCTCCCTAGGTAGGTTTATTCCTAGGTATTTTATTCTTTTTGTTGCAATGGTAAATGGGAGTGTTTCCATAATTTCTCTTTCAGATTTTTCATCATTAGTGTATAGGAATGCAAGAGATTTCTGTGCATTAATTTTGTATCCTGCAACTTTACCATATTCATTAATTAGCTCTAGCAGTTTTCTGGTGGCAGTTTTAGGATTCTCTATGTATAGTATCATGTCATCCGCAAACAGTGACAGTTTTACTTCTTCTTTTCCAATTTGTATTCCTTTTATTTCTTTTTCTTCTCTGATTGCCGTGGCTAGGACTTCCAGAACTATGTTGAATAATAGTGGTGAGAGTGGACATCCTTGTCTCGTTCCTGATCTTAGAGGAAATGCTTTCAGTTTTTCACCATTGAGAATGATGTTTGCTGTGGGTTTGTCATATATGGCCTTTATTATGTTGAGGTAGGTTCCCTCTATGCCCACTTTCTGGAGAGTTTTTATCAGAAATGGGTGTTGAATTTTGTCAAAAGCTTTTTCTGCATCTATTGAGATGATCATATGGTTTTTCTCCTTCAATTTGTTAATATGGTGTATCACATTGATTGATTTGCGTATATTGAAGAATCCTTGCATCCCTGGGATAAATCCCACTTGATCGTGGTGTATGATCCTTTTAATGTGTTGCTGGATTCTGTTTGCTAGTATTTTGTTGAGGATTTTTGCATCTATATTCATCAGTGATATTGGTCTGTAATTTTCTTTCTTTGTAGTGTCTTTGTCTGGTTTTGGTATCAGGGTGATGGTGGCCTCATAGAATGAGTTTGGGAGTGTTCCTTCCTCTGCAATTTTTTGGAAGAGTTTGAGAAGGATGGGTGTTAGCTCTTCTCTAAATGTTTGATAGAATTCACCTGTGAAGCCATCTGGTCCTGGACTTTTGTTTGTTGGAAGATTTTTAATCACAGTTTCAATTTCATTACTTGTGATTGGTCTGTTCATATTTTCTGTTTCTTCCTGATTCAGTCTGGGAAGGTTATACCTTTCTAGAATTTGTCCATTTCTTCCAGGTTGTCCATTTTATTGGCATAAAGTTGCTTGTAGTAGTCTCTTAGGATGCTTTGTATTTCTGCGGTGTCTGTTGTAACTTCTCCTTTTTCATTTCTGATTTTATTGATTTGAGTCCTCTCCCTCTTTTCTTGATGAGTCTGGCTAATGGCTTATCAATTTTGTTTATCTTCTCAAAGAACCAACTTTTAGTTTTTATTGATCTTTGCTATTGTTTTCTTTGTTTCTATTTCATTTATTTCTGCTCTGATCTTTATGATTTCTTTCCTTCTGCTAACTTTGGGTTTTGTTTGTTCTTCTTTCTCTAGTTTCTTTAGGTGTAAGGTTAGATTGTTTACTTGAGATTTTTCTTGTTTCTTTAGGTAGGCTTGTATAGCTATAAACTTCCCTCTTAGAACCGCTTTTGCTGCATCCCATAGGTTTTGGGTTGTCGTGTTTTCATTGTCATTTGTCTCTAGGTATTTTTTGATTTCCTCTTTGATTTCTTCAGTGATCTCTTGGTTATTTAGTAACGTATTGTTTAGCCTCCATGTGTTTGTGTTTTTTACGTTTTTTTCCCTGTAATTCATTTCTAATCTCATAGCGTTGTGGTCAGAAAAGATGCTTGATATGATTTCAATTTTCTTAAATTTACTGAGGCTTGATTTGTGACCCAAGATGTGATCTATCCTGGAGAATGTTCCGTGCGCACTTGAGAAGAACGTGTAATCTGCTGTTTTTGGATGGAATGTCCTATATATATCAATTAAATCTATCTGGTCTATTGTGTCATTAAAGCTTCTGTTTCCTTATTTATTTTCATTTTGGATGATCTGTCCATTGGTATAAGTGAGGTGTTAAAGTCCCCCACTATTATTGTGTTACTGTCGATTTCCTCTTTTATAGCTGTTAGCAGTTGCCTTATGTATTGAGGTCCTCCTATGTTGGGTGCATATATATTTATAATTGTTATATCTTCTTCTTGGATTGATCCCTGGATCATTATGTAGTGTCCTTCCTTGTCTCTTGTAACATTCTTTATTTTAAAGTCTATTTTATCTGATATGAGTATAGCTACTCCAGCTTCTTTTGATTTCCATTTGCATGGAATATCTTTTTCCATCCCCTCACTTTCAGTCTGTATGTGTCCCTAGGTCTAAAGTGGGTCTCTTGTAGACAGCATATATATGGGTCTTGTTTTTGTATCCATTCAGCCAGTCTATGTCTTTTGGTTGGGGGCATTTAATCCATTCACGTTTAAGGTAATTATCGATATGTATGTTCCTATGACCATTTTCTTAATTGTTTTGGGTTTGTTTTTGTAGGTCCTTTTCTTCTCTTGTGTTTCCCACTTAGAGAAGTTCCTTAGCATTGTTGTAGAGCTGGTTTGGTGGTGCTGAATTCTCTTAGCTTTTGCTGTCTGCAAAGCTTTTGATTTCTCCATCAAATCTAAATGAGATCCTTGCCGGGTAGAGTAATCTTGGTGTAGGTTCTTCTCTTTCATCACTTTAAGTATATCATGCCACTCCCTTCTGGCTTGCAGAGTTTCTGCTGAGAAATCAGCTGTTAACCTTATGGGAGTTCCCTTGTATGTTATTTGTCGTTTTTCCCTTGCTGCTTTCAATAATTTTTCTTGTCTTTAATTTTGCCACTTTGATTACTATGTGTCTCGGCGTGTTCTCCTTGGGTTTATTCTGTATGGGACTCTCTGCGCTTCCTGGACTTGGGTGGCTATTTCCTTTCCCATGTTAGGGAAGTTTTCGACTATAATCTCTTCAAATATTTTCTCTGGTCCTTTCTCTCTCTCTTCTCCTTCTGGGACCCCTATAATGCGAATGTTGTTGCGTTTAATGTTGTCCCAGAGGTCTCTTAGGCTGTCTTCATTTCTTTTCATTCTTTTTTCTTTAGTCTGTTCTGCAGCAGTGAATTCCACCATTCTGTCTTCCAGGTCACTTATCCGTTCTTCTGCCTCAGTTATTCTGCTATTGATTCCTTCTAGTGTAGTTTTCATTTCAGTTATTGTATTGGTGATCTCTGTTTGTTTGTTCTTTAATTCTTCTAGGTCTTTGTTAATCATTTCTTGCATCTTCTCAATCTTTGCCTCCATTCTTATTCCGAGGTCCTGGATCATCTTCACTATCATTATTCTGAATTCTTTTTCTGGAAGGTTGCCTATCTCCACTTCATTTAGGTTGTTTTCTGGGGTTTTTCTTGTTCCTTCATCTGGTACATAGCCCTCTGCCTTTTCATCTTCTCTATCTTTCTGTAACTGTGGTTTTTGGTCCACAGGCTGCAGGATCGTAGTTTTTCTTGCTTCTGTTGTCTGCCCTCTGGTGGTTGAGGCTATCTAAGAGGCTTGATGGGAGGCTCTGGTGGTGGGTAGAGCTGACTGTTGCTGTGGCGGTCAGAGCTCAGTAAAACCTTAATCCACTTGACTGTTGATGGGTGGGGCTGGGTTCCCTCCCTGTTGCTGTGGCGGTCAGAGCTCAGTAAAACCTTAATCCACTTGACTGTTGATGGGTGGGGCTGGGTTCCCTCCCTGTTGGTTGTTTTGCCTGAGGCACCCAACACTGGAGCCTACCGGTGCTCTTTGGTGGGGTTAATGGCAGACTCTGGGAGGGCTCACGCCAAGGAGAACTTCCCAGAACCTCTGCTGCCAGTGTCCTTATCCCCACGGTGAAACAGAGCCACTACTCGCCTCTGCAGGAGACCCCCCAACACCAGCAGGTAGGTCTGGTTCAGTCTCCCCCAGGGTCACTGCTCCTTCCCCTGGGTCCCGATGCACACATTACTTTGTGTGTGCCCTCCAAGAGTGGGGTCTCTGTTTCCCCCAGTCCTGTCAAAGTCCTGCAATCAATTCCCACTAGGCTTCAAAGTCTGATTCTCTAGGAATTCCTCCTCCCGTTGCCGGACCCCCAGGTTGGGAAGCCTGACGTGGGGCTCAGAACCTTCACTCCAGTGGGTGGAATTCTGTGGTATAAGTGTTCGCCAGTCTGTGAGTCACCCACCCAGCAGTTATGGGATTTGATTTTACTCTGATGCGCCCCTCCTACCGTCTCACTGTGGCTTCTCCTCTGTCCTTGGACGTGGGGTATCCTCCTTGGTGAAGTCCAGGGTCTTCCTGTCAATGATTGTCCAGCAGCCAGTGGTGATTCTGGTGCTCTCGCAAGAGGGAGTGAGAGCACGTCCTTCTACTCCGCCATCTTGGTTAATCTCCTATTTCTTGTTTCTTGAGGTAGGATTGTATTGCTGTAAAATTCCCTCTTAGAACTGCTTTTGCTGCATCCCATAGGTTTTGGGTTGTTGTGTTTTCATTGTCATTTGTTTCTAGGTAATTTTTGATTCCCTCTTTGATTTCTTCAGTGATCTCTTGGCTACTTAGTAGTGTATTGTTTAGCCTCCATGTCTTTGTATTTTTTACAGATTTTTTCCTGTAATTGATATCTAGTCTCATAGCATTGTGGTCAGAAAAGATACTTGATACTATTTCAATTTTCTTAAATTTACCAAGGCTTAATTTGTGACCCAAGATATGATCTATCCTGTAGAATGTTCCATGAGCACTTGAGAAGAAAGTGTATTCTGTTGTTTTTGGATGGAATGTCCTATAAATATCAATTAAGTCCATCTTGTTTAATGTATCATTTAAAGCTTGTGTTTCCTTATTTAATTTCATTTTGGATGATCTGTCCATTGGTGAAAGTGGGGTGTTAACGTCCCCTACTATTATTGTGATACTGTCAATTTCCCTATTTATGGCTGTTAGCATTTGCCTTATGTATTGAGGTGCTCCTATGTTGGGTGCATAAAGATTTACAATTGTTATATCTTCTTCTTGGATTGATCCCTTGATCATTATGTAGTGTCCTTCTTTGTCTCTTGTAATGGTCTTTATTTTAAAGTCTATTTTGTCTCATATGAGAATTGCTACTCCAGCTTTGTTTTGGTTTCTATTTACATGTAATATCTTTTTCCATCCCCTCACTTTCAGTCTGTATGTGTCCCTAGGTCTGAAGTGGGCCTCTTGTAGACAGCATATATACGGGTCTTGTTATTGTATCCATTCAGCCAGTCTATGTCTTTTGGTTGGATCATTTAATCCATTTACATTTAAGGTAGTTATCAATATGTATGTTCCTATTACCATTTTCTTATTTGTTTCGGGTTTGTTATTGTAGGTCTTTTCCTTCTCTTGTGTTTCCTGCCCAGAGAAGTTCCTTTAGCATTTCTTGTAAAGCGGGTTTGGTGGTGCTGAATTCTCTTAGCTTTTGCTTGTCTGTAAAGTTTTAAATTTCTCCGTCGAATCTGAATGAGATCCTTGCTGGGGAGAGTAATCTTGGTTGTAGGTTTTTCCCTTTCATCACTTTAAATATGTCCTGCCACTCCCTTCTGGCTTGCAGAGTTTCTGCTGAAAGATCAGCTATTAACCTTATGGGGATTCCCTTGTATCTTGTTGTTTTTCCCTTGCTGCTTTTAATATTTTTTCTTTGTATTTAATTTTTGATAGTTTGATTAATATGTGTCTTGAAGTGTTTCTCCTTGGATTTATCCTGTATGGAACTCTATGTGCTTCCTGTACTTGATTGACTATTTCCTTTCCCATATTAGGGAAGTTTTCAACTATAATCTCTTCAAATATTTTCTCAGTCCCTTTCTTTTTCTCTTCTTCTTCTGGGACCCCTATAATTTGAATGTTGGTGCGTTTAATATTCTCCCAGAGGTCTATGAGACTGTCTTCAATTCTTTTCATTCTTTTTTCTTTATTCTTCTCTTTAGTAGTTATTTCCACTATTTTATCTTCCAGGTCACTTCTCTGTTCTTCTGCCTCAGTTATTCTGCTATTGATTCCTTCCAGAGAATTTTTAATTTCATTTATTCTGTTGTTCATCATTGTTTGTTTGCTCTTTAGTTCTTCTAGGTCCCTGTAACACGTTTCTTGTATTTTCTCCATTCTATTTCCAAGATTTTGGATCATCTTTACTACCATTACTCTGAATTCTCTTTCAGGTAGACTGCCTATCTCCTCTTCATTTGTTTGGTCTGGTGGGTTTTTACCTTGCTCCTTCATCTGCTGTGTGTTTCTGTGTCTTCTCATTTTGCTTAACTTACTGTGTTTGGGGTCTCCTTTTCACAGGCTGCAGGTTCGTAGTTCCCATTGTTTCTGGTGTGTGCCCCCAGTGGGTAAGGTTGGTTCAGTGGGTTGTGTAGGCTTCCTGGTGGAGGGGACTGGTGCCTGTGTTCTGGTGGATGAGCCTGGATCTTGTATTTCTGGTGGGCAGGACTGCATCCGATGGTGTGTTTTGGGGTGTCTGTGAACGTAGTATGATTTTAGGCAGCCTCTCTGCTAACGGGTGGTGTTGTGTTCCTGTCTTGCTAGTTGTTTGGCATAAGGTGTCCATCACTGTAGCTTGCTGGTTGTTGAGTGGAGCTGGGTCTTAGTGTTGAGATGGAGATCTCTGGGAGAACTTCTGCCATTTGATACTGCATGGAGCTGGGAGGTCTCTGGTGGACCAATGTCCTGGAATCGGCTCTCCCACCTCAGAGGCACAGGCCTGACACCTGGCCAGAGCACCAAGACCCTGTCAGCCACATGGCTCAGAAGAAAAGTGAGAAAAAAGAAAGAACGAAAAAAATTAAATTAAATTAAATTAAGTTAAAAAGTTACTAAAGTAAAAAAAATTATTAAAAATAAAAAAAATTTTTAAAGTAATAAAAAGAAAGAAAGAAGAGAGCAACCAAACCAGAAAACAAATCCAACAATGATAACAAGCACTAAAAACTATACTAAAAAAAAAAAGAAAAAAAAAAAAGAAACAGACAGACAGAACCCTAGGACAAATGGTAAAAGCAAAGCTATACAGACAAAATCACACAAAGAAGTATACACATACACACTCACAAAAAGAGAAAAAGGAAATATATATATATGTAAAATAAAAAGGAAGAGAGCAACCAAATCAGTAAACAAATCTACCAATGATAATACACTCTAAATACTAAACAAAGATAAACATAAAACCAGAAAGAAATTAGATGCAGAAAGCAAACCTCAATTCTACAGTTACTCCCGAAGTCCACTGCCTCAATTTTGGGATGATTCGTTGTCTATTCAGGTATTCCAGAGATGCAGGGTACATCAAGTTGATTGCGGAGATTTAATCTGCTGCTCCTGAGGCTGCTGGGAGAGATCTCCCTTTCTCTTCTTTGTTTGCACAGCTCTTGGGGTTCAGCTTTGGATTTGGCCCTGCCTTTGCATGTGGGTCGCCCTCTGGTGTCTGTTCTTCACCCAGACAGGAGGGGGTTAAAGGAGCAGATGATTAGGGGGCTGTGGCTCATTCAGGCCGGGGGGAAGGATGGGTACGGAATGCGGGGCGAGCCTGCGGCGGCAGAGGCTGGCGTGACATTGCAACAGCCTGAGGCGCGCCGTGCGTTCTCCCGGGGATGTTGTCCTTGGATCACAGTACCCTGGCAGTGGCGGGCTCCACGGGCTCCCAGGAGGGTAGGTGTGGAGAGTGACCTGTGCTCGCACACAGGCTTCCTGGTGGCGGCAGCAGCAGCATTAGCGTCTCCTGCCCGTCTCTGGGGTCCACGCTGTTAGCCGCGGCTCGCACTCGTCTCTGGAGCTCATTTAGGCAGTTCCCTGAATCCCCTCTCCTGGCACACCCCGAAACAATGTTCTCTTGCCTCTTAGGCAAGTCCAGACTTTTCCCGGACTCCCTCCCAGCTAGCTGTGGCGCACTAGCCCCTTCAGGCCGTTCACGCTGCCAACCCCAGTCCTCGCCCTGCGATCCGACCGAAGCCTGAGCCTCAGCTCCCAGCCCCTGCCCGCCCCGGCGGGTGAGCAGACAAGCCTCTCGGGCAGGTGAGTGCTGGTCGGCACATCTCCATGCGGGAATCTCTCCGCTTTGCCCTCCGCACCCCTGTGGCTGTGCTCTCCTCCATGGCTCCGAAGCTTCCCCCCCCGCCACCTTCTGTCTCTGCCAGTGAAGGGGCTTCCTAGTGTGTGGACACCTTTCCTCCTTCACAGCTCCCTCCCACTGGTGCAGGTCCCGTCCCTATTCTTTTGTCTCTGTTGTTTCTTTTTTCTTTTGCCCTACCCAGGTACGTGGGGAGTTTCTTGCCTTTTGGGAAGTATGAGGTCTTCTGCCCGCGTTCAGTAGGTGTTCTGTAGGAGTTGTTCCACATGTAGATGTATCTCTGATGTATTTGTGAGGAGGAAGGTGATCTCCATGTCTTACTCCTCTGCCATCTTGAAGGTCTCTCTGACATTTTGTTAATTGTTTTGAGGTTATTTTTCTAGTTCTTTGTTGTTCCTTCTTTTACTCTCTTCACTAGTGATTTGATGATTATCTTTTGTGTTATGTTTCAATTTCTTTCTCTTTTTTGTGTTTATCTATTATGGATTTTTGGTTTATGGTTACCATAAGATTTATACATATAGAAAAACAAAAAAGATGTATATATATATACATTGTATTTATTATATATGTGATTATTTTTAGTTGCTGATCCCTTAAGTTCAAACATGGTTCAATAATCTGCATTTTTGCTCCATTCTCACCACACATTTACTGTTTCTGACATCATATTTTACATCTTTTTATTTTGTGTATTCCTTAACTACTTATTCTGGATAAAGATGATTTGACCAGTTTTTTCTTTTAACTTTCCTACTAGTTTTATAAGTGTCTGATCTACTACCTTTACTATATGTTTGCCTTTATCAATGAGATTTTTCCTTTTGTAATTTTCATATTTCTTGTTGTAATCTTTTCTGTTTAGAGAAGTCCCTTTAACATATCTTGTAAACCTGGTTTTGTGGTGCCAAATTCTTTTAGCTTTTGCTTCTTTGTAAAACTTTTTTTTTTAATTTTATTTTTTTATTTATTTTTTTATTTATTTTTTATGGCTGTGATGGGTCTTTGTTTCTGTGCGAGGGCTTTCTCTAGTTGCGGCAAGTGGGGGCCACTCTTCATCGCGGTGCGCGGGCCTCTCACTATCACGGCCTCTCTTGTTGCAGAGCACAGGCTCCAGAAGCACAGGCTCAGTAGTTGTGGCTCACGGACCTAGTGGCTCCGTGGCACGTGGGATCTTCCCAGACCAGGGCTCAAACCCATGTCCCCTGCATTGGCAGGCAGATTCTCAACCACTGCACCACCAGGGAAGCCCTTCTTTGTAAAACTTTTGATCTCCCAATCATATCTGAAGGAGAGCCTTGCTGGGTAGAGTATTCTTGGTTGTAGATCCTTTCCTTTCATGTTGTGCCACTCCCTTCTGGTGTCTAGAGTTTCTGCTGAAAAATCAGCTGATGGTCTTTTGGGAATTTCCTTGTAAGTAACTAGTTGCTTTGCCCTTGCTGATTTTAATATTCTCTATTTATCTTTTTTTTTTGCCATTTAAATTACAGTGTCTGATGGTGTGGTCATCTTTGGGTTGATCTTGTCTGGGATTCTATGTGATTCCTGGACATGGAGTGTGTGTTTTCTTTTCCAGGTTAGCGAAGTTTTCATCTATTACATCTTCACATATCTTCTCTGCTCTTTTCTCTTCTCTTTCTTTTTCTTTTTTTTGGGGATCCCTATAATGTGAATGTTAGTACACTTGATGTTGTCCCACAGGTGTCTTAAACTGTTCTCATTTAAAAAAATTATTTTCTGTTCAGCTTGAGTGAGATCCACTACTCTGTCTTCAGTTCACTGATTCATTCCTCTGTATCACCTAATCTACTGTTGATTCCTTCTAGTGAATTTTTAATTTCAATTATTGTATTCTTCATCTATATTTGGTTCTTCCTTATAGTTTCTAACACTTTGTTAGAAACTTCTAACTTCTCACTGTGTTATCCATTCTTCTCCCACATTCTTTGATCATCTTTATGATCATTACATTGAATTCTTTGTAGGGTAGATTGCTTATCTCTATCTTAACTTAGCTCTTTTCCTGGGGTTTTACCTTGTTCCTTTGTTTGAAACATATTCCTCTGTCACCTCATTTTACCTAATTCTGTTTTTATTCCTATGTATTTGGTACGTTGGTTATGACTCCTGATCTTGGAGAAGTAGTCTTTTGTAGGAGACATCCTGTGAGGCACAGCAGCAATCTCCCCTTTAGTCACCAGAGCTATATGCTCTAGGTGTGTCCTCTATGTGGGCTGCACAGGCCCTTCTGTTATGATAGGCTGACTACTGTGGGCATGCTGGTTGGTGTGGCTGGTCTCTAGTCCTGTTGGTTGCCAGACCCTGATTAGTATGAAGTTTGTTGGCTGCTGGTGGGTGGGGGCAGGTCCTTTCACAGCAGGCTGCATGGTCTAGGGAGTCTCAGTCCTGATACCAGCATGCTGATGGATGGTACCATAGCCTGGGGGTCCTGAGGCAGTGTCAGACTGCTGGTGGGTGGGATCATGGCCTGAGGGTGTCACAGGGCTGGTGTTGGCCTTCTGGTGGGTAGGTCCAGATCCTGGGGTGGCTGTGTGTGGGGACCCATGGGTCCTGGAACTTGTGCCAGCCCAGTTGTGCGTGGGGGCGGGTCCTGGGTCCTGTGGTGGGTGGGGCTGGGTCTCAGTGCAGCAGGGAGCCTAGAGGTTCCTACAGCAGCCAGTCTGCTGGTGGGTGGGGCTGTGTCACTGTCTGCCTAGTTGCTTGGCCTGGGGCATCCCATGACTAGTGCCAACAGGCTGGTGGGCAGCACTGGGTCATGATGTTAATAAGCTAGAGGGAGGATTGCAAAATCATGCTTGCCAGTACCACTGTCCTTGTGGTAGAATGAGTTCCCAATAATGACTCTCACCAGTATCTATGTCCCCAGGGTGAGTTCCAGTTGCCTCCTGCCTCTCTGGGCGGCTCTTAAAGGTCAGCAGGTGAGTCTGAGCCAGGCTCCTTTCAAATTACTGTTTCTGTCTTGGGTCCTGGAGCATGTGAGATTTTGTGTTGCCCTTTAAGAGTGGAGTCTATTTCCCACAGCCCTCTAGTTCTCCTGAAAGTAAGACCTGCCAGCCTAAAAACCAAATGTTCCGGGGGCTCATCTTCTCAGTGCAGAACCCCTCAGGCATGGGAGACAGATATGGGGCTCAGACCAATCACTCCTTGGGGAGTGCCTCTGCAACTGTTAATTATCTTCCTGTTTGTGGGTCTCCCATCCTGAGGTATGTGTCTTGACTATACTGTCTTTCTGCCCTCCCTACCTGTCTCATTGTGGTTCCTTCTATATATCTTTAGTTGTATAAATTCTTTTCTGTTAGTCTGCATGTTGTTCTCATTGATGATTGTTCTGCAAATAGTTGTAATTTTGGTGTGCCCGTGGAGGTGGTGAGCTTAGTGTCTTCCTACTCTGCCATATTGGCCACTCTCCCCTCCTTTTTAATTTTTTCATTGACACATTTGTTATTCAGTAGCATGTTGTTTAGTTTCACATATTTGTATTTTTTCTAATTTTCTTCTTGTAATTGATTTCTAGTTTCATACTGTTGTTGGAAAAGGTGCTTGATATGATTCAATCTTTTTTATTTTTTACTGTCATAGTTATGTATTTATTTTAACTGGGAATTGCATTTGGCTACATACATCTAAAAACCCAAATCACGGTGACTTACTCAAATAAGAGATTTCTTTCTCTTTGTTAAGAGACAGCTCCACCATGCCATTGTAACTCGAGCCCTTTTCTAAGCCTTTTATTCTAATGGTCACCTTATGGTCACAAAGTGGCTGCTCTACCTCCAGCATTGCATCTAAATTCCAGGCAGGAAGAAGGGAAAGAGATCAGCCTTAGTCATATGATTCAATCTTGGTAAATTTATTGACTTGTTTTGTAGCCTAACATGTGACCTATCCTGGAGAATGTTTCATGTGCACTTGAAAAAAACGTGTATTGGGCTTCCCTGGTGGCGCAGTGGTTGAGAATCTGCCTGCTAATGCAGGGGACACGGGTTCGAGCCCTGGTCTGGGAAGATCCCACATGCCGCGGAGCAGCTGGGCCCGTGAGCCACAATTACTGAGCCTGCGCGTCTGGAGCCTGTGCTCCGCAACAAGAGAGGCCGCGATAGGGAGAGGCCCGCGCACTGCGATGAAGAGTGGTCCCCACTTGCCACAACTAGAGAAAGCCCTCGCACAGAAACGAAGACCCAACACAGCCATAAATAAATAAATAAATAAATAAATAAATAAATAAAAAAAGAAAAAAACGTGTATTCTGTTGCTTTTGGCTGGAATGTTCTATATATATCTGTTAAGTTCATCTGCTCTAATGTGTTGTTTAAGACCACTGTTTTATCATTATTGGTTTTCTGCCTGGATTATCTGTTTGTTGGTGTAAGTAGGGTATTAAACCCCCCTACTAATATTGTGTTACTGTCCCTTTAGTTCTGCTTATATTTGCTTTATATGTTAAGGTGCTCCTATGTTGGATGCATAAATGTTTACATATCTTATATTCGCTTGTTAGATTGACCCTTTTATCATTATGTAATGCCCTTCTTTGTCTTTTGTTGCAATCTTTGTTTTAAAGTTTATTTTGCCTAATATGAGTATTGCTACTCCAGCTTTCTTTTCTTTTCTATCTGCATGGAATATCTTTTTCCATCCCTTCACTTTCAGTCTATGTGTCTTTAGATCTGAAATGAGTCCCTTGTAGGCAGCATATAGATGGGTCTTGTTTTTTTAATCCATTCAGCTATTCTATGTCATTTGATTGGAGCATTTAGACCATTTTTATTTAAAGTAATTATTGATCGATATGTACTTATTGTCATTTTGTCAATTGTTTCCTGGTTGTTTTTGTAGTTTTTCTCTGTTCCTGTCTTCTCTTGGTTTCTTCCTTTGTAGTTTGATGGATTCTTTAGTGTTACGTTTGGATTCCTTTCAGTTTATTTTCTGTGTATCCATTGTAGGTTTTTGGTTTGTGGTTACCATGAGGTTTATATACATAGCCCCGTATATATAGCTGTTTAAGCTGATAATCACTTAAGTTTGAAGGCATTCTAAAATCGCTACATTTTTTTTACTAGCCCCCACCATGTTTTATGTCTTTGATGTCACATTTTACATCTTTTTATTTTGTGTATCCCTTAACTACTTATTGTAGTTATAGTTGAGTTTACTACTTTTGTCTTTAACCTCCATACTAGCTTTTTTTTTTTTTTTTAAGAAATTCACGTTCTTTTATTTATTTATTTATTTATTTATGACTGTGTTGAGTCTTCGTTTCTGTGCGAGGGCTTTCTCCAGTTGCGGCAAGTGGGGACCACTCCTCATCGCGGTGCGCGGGCCTCTCCCGTTGCGGAGCACAGGCTCCAGACGCGCAGGCTCAGCAATTGTGGCTCACGGGCCCAGTTGCTCCGTGGCATGTGGGATCTTCCCAGACCAGGGCTCGAACCCGTGTCCCCTGCATTGGCAGGCAGATTCTCAACCACTGCGCCACCAGGGAAGCCCCTCCATACTAGCTTTTTAAGTGGCTGGTCTTCTGCCTTTACCATGTATTTGCCTTTACCAGTGAGATCTTTTTTTCCCACATGTTTTAAAATATCTAGTTGTGGTCTTTTCTCATCTGCATAAAGAAGACCATTTAATACTTCTTGTAAGACCACTTTATTTATGTTGAACTCCTTTAGTTTTTGCTTCTCTGGGCAACTCTATCTCTCCTTCAATTCTGAATGATAATCTTGCTAGATAGAGTATTCTGGGTTGTATTTTTTTTTTTTCCTTTCAGCATTTTAAATATATCCTGCCACTCCCACTGGCCTATAAACTTTCTGCTGAAAAATCAGCTGATAGGTTTATGGGAGTTCCTTTGTGATTAGTCATTTTTTCCTTGCTGCCTTTAAGGTTCTCTCTTTATAACATATGACATTTTAATCATAATATATCCTGGTGTGGATCTCTTTGAGTACATCTTGTTTGCAACCCTCTGTGCTTCCTGTACCTGGATGTCTGTTTCCTCCCCCAGGTCAGGGAAATTTTCAGCTATTATTTCTTCAAATAAATTCTGTCCCTTTCTCTGTCTGTTCTTCTTCTGAGACTCCTATAATTCAAATGTTAGTGCACTTGATGTTGTCCCAGAGGTACCTTAAACTCTTCTCATTTTAGAAAATTATTTCTTCTTTTTGCTGTTCTGATTGAGCAATGTTCACTCTTCTATCTTCCAGATTTCTTATCTGTTCTTCTACATCATATAATTGGCTGTTGATAGCCTCTAGGATTTTAAATTTTCGGTTATTGTATTCTTTAGTTCTGGTTGGTTCATTCTTATATTTTCTAAGATTTTGTTCTCATTGAGTTCTCACTGAGTTCCTCCATTCTTCTCCCGAGTTCAATGACCATTTCTCTGAACACCGTATCAGGTAAATTGCTTATCTCTGTTGCATTAGGGCTTCTTTTTCTGGATTTTTGTTGTTGTTGTTCTTTCATTTGGAACATATTCATCTCTGTCCTCTTTGTTTGACTTTTGGTTTTTGTTTCTGAGTTAGGCAAAACAGCTACCTTTCCTGGTCTTGTGTGGGGTCATCCCTTGTGTAGACTGCTTTCACCTGGTGGCTTTGACAGGTTGGCTGGAGCTGGAGTGGGTGCAGGCCAGGGGAGGTAGAGCTGGAGGGGGTGAGGGCCAGGCTGAGTCCATGGGGAGAACTGTGCCTGAGGCTGAATTGGCAGGTTTGTGTGGGTTGAAGTGGGCAAGGGCTGGGGGCAACCCTTGGGTAGCATCATCCTCAAGGCTATGGCTAGAGCTGAAGTAGGTCTGGGACAATGGGAGTCCCAGGGGACTCAAAAATGGCACTCACCAATGCCTACAACCCCAGAGATAGCTCCAGCAGTTTCCTGCCCATTTGGCAGAAACTCTATAGAGTTAGTAAATGGATTTCCTTTCAGTATAGTGTAGGTACCTTTTAAACTACTGTTCTTTTAATACATCCCAAAGCAAGAGAGTCTGCACTCTGGTTCCTCAGCAATATCCCTCTTTACTGCAGGTCACTGCACTGAGGATGGGAGTCCCCCATCTCCATCTTTCAAACCTGGTTCTGTGTGGTCCTTTTATACACAGTCTGCCCTCAGGTATTCTTCAGGAGAAATTGCTCTGTATGTAGGTGTAGATTAGCATGTCTATGGGAGGAGTTGAACTCAGAGTAGCCCTATGCCATCATCTTAGATCCCTCTCCCCATAAAAATGTTTTTTATTGGCTAGTTGCAACATGTCTTCAGCACTGTGTTCTCTAAGTGAATGGGAGTAACACTTATTCAAGAATGTATTTACTGAAGTGTTTAACAAGACTTGTTATAAAATTGTTTCTTAAAAGCTATCTGCACCAGGTGTTCAGTAGAGTGTTCTTTCAGTGAATGCAATTGACACAATTTCTGTGATGCAGGTAGTGAACTCTTAACCAGATTTGTATAAATATGTTTCTTACAGAAATTTGCAAGCTGAGTTCAGTACCATATTCTCTTTGTTAATGGAATTGATACCCATTCTATAATGCATGTAGTGAAAATTTAACAACACGTGTAATAAAGATGTTCCTTACAAATTATTTACAGCAGAATGTCCTTCAAGTGAATGTGTTATACATTCTGTGATGCTGGAGGTCAAATGTTTAGCAAGACTTGTAATAAAGAAGTATTTTAGAAGCTAGTTGCAAGGTGCATTCAGTCCCATGTTTTTCCAGTGTACGGAAGTGACAGCCATTCTCTGATGCATGTAGAGAATTGTTTAACAAGACTTGTAATAAACTTGTTTCTTTCAAGTGAGTTAAAGCTCTGTTCACCACAGTTATTTCAGTGAAGGCAAGTGATACCCATTCTGTGACAGGAAAGACGAAGTGTTAACAGGACTTGGAATAAGATGTTTCCTACAAGCTACTTGCAACTTGTATTCAGCGAAGTGTTCTTTCAGTAAATGCTAATGGTACCCATTCTGTGATGCTTGTAGAGAAGTGTTTATCAGATTGCGATAAAATATAGTGGAATACTACTCAGGCATAAAATGATAAACTCTTGCCATTTGAAACAACATGAATGGACCTTGAGTGTATTATGCTAAGTAAAATAAGTCAGACAGAGAAAGACAAATACTGTGTGGTTTCACACGCAAACAAAACACACAGATACAGAGAACATATTAGTGTTTACCAGAGGGGTAAAGGATGAGGGGATGGAGAAAAGGGTAAAGAGGGTCAACTATATGTGATGTAAGGAAATTAAACTTTCGGTGGTGAGCACGTGGTTGTGTATACAGAAACTGAAATATAAGGTTGTACACATGAAACTTATTTAATATTATAAACCAATGTTACCACAATTTTTTTTAAAGGTGGAATGTCAGAGTAAGAGGAGGTGTGACGACAGAAGTAGAGAGTGTAGTGATGGGGGGTGACTAACCAAGGAATGCAGGCAGCCCTAGAAGCTGAGAAAGAAACAACAAATTTTCCCCTAGAGCCTACAGAAGGAATATAACCCACTTACACCTTGATTTTAGCCCCAAGAGATACATTTCAGACTCCTGACTACCAGAATTGTAAAATAAATTTGTTGTTTTAAGCCAAAAAAAAGTAATTGTGTGAGGCATGTATTTAGCAATATACATGTGTATTAAATCAAGTTGTACACCTTGTATTTACAGCATGCTCTATGTCAATTATATCTCAATAAAGCCTTATTGACATTTTGTATTTTCATTTTTGTTCAAATCAAAATATTTTCTAATTGCCCTTTAGACTTCCTCTATGACCCATAAATTATTTACAAGAATGTCGGATTAAATTTCTAAATATTGGGAGATTTTTCCTGTTCGTCTTTCCATTATTAATTTCCAGTTAAATCCATTATGGTCAGAGAACATACTATGTATTATTTTAATTCTTTTACATTTGTCAAGATCTGTGTTAGATTCAAGATATTGTCTGTCTTGATAAACACTCCATACATGTCTAAGAAGAATGTGTACTCTGTTGTTGGGTAGAATGTTTGTAAATGTCAATTATATGTAGCTTGTGGACATTGTTTTTCAGTTCTTCTATATTCTTTCTTATTTTCTGACTACTTGTTCTATTGATTACCAAGAGAGGAATCTTGAAGTCTCAAACTGTAACTGCGGATTTCTCTTTTTCTTCTTTCAGTTATATTAGGTTATGCTTCATGTATTTTAATGCTCTGTTGTAGGATTTTTATGCCTTCTTAGTATCACTATATAAGATACTGTTACTCCTGATAATTTTTCCTTGCTCTGAAATCTACTTTGTTTGATATTAATATAGTCATTTCAGATTTGACTAGTGTTTGCATGATATATATCTTTCTTTCTAATCTACATATATTATCTATTACTTTTTTAAAACAGCTTTATTGATATTTAATTCGTATACTATATAATCCACTCATTTAAAGGGCACAATTCAATGGTAGTATCTTCATAAAGTCGTGTAACCATCATCACAATTTTAGAACATTTTTATTACCCCCCCAAAACCACTTTGGCCATTATCTCTCAACCTCCCCATAGTACGCCTCCTCCAACCCCCCAGCCCTAGGCAACCACTAACCTACTTTCTGTTCCTACAGATTTGCCTATTCTGGACATTCTACATAAAGAATATTATACAATATGTGGTCTTTTGTGTCTGGCTTCTTGCACTTAGCATAACTTTTTCAAAGATTCATCCATGGTGTAGCATATGTCAGGACTTCATTTCTTTTTTATAACTGAATAATATTGTATTGTATGGATGGACCACATTTAATTTATTCATTTATCAGTTGATTGACATTTGGGTTATTCTCACCTTTTGGCTATTATGAATAATGTTGCTATGAATATTTACTTACAAGTTTTTGTGTGTGACATGTTTTCATTTCTCTTGGGTATATACACCTAAGGGTGGAATTACTAGGTTATATGGTAACTCTAATGTTTACCTTTTTGAGGAACACCCAGACTGTTTTCCAAAACAGTTGCACCATTTTATATTCCCACCATCAATGTAGAATGGTTCCAATTTTTTCACATCCTTATCAATACTTATTTTTTGCCTTTTTTATTAACTACTCTAGTAAGTGTCATGTATCTGGTGGTTTTCACCTGTATTTCCCTAATAACTAATACTGTTGAGCATCTTTTCATCTGTTTATTGGCCATGTGTATCCATTCTTTGCATAAATTTCTATTTGGGCCCTTTGTCCATTTTGAAAATGAATTAATTTTTATTATTCATTCATAAGGTTTTTTCTTAATTATTATATTCTGGATAGTAGACTTATCAGATAATAATTTACAAATATTTTCTCCTATTCCGTGGGTTGCATTTTCACTTTTTTTTTTTTTGGCTGTGCCATGTAGCTTATGGGATCTTAGTTCCCTGACCAGGGATTGAACCCGGGTCCTCAGCAGTGAAAGTGTGAAGTCCTAACCACTGGTCTGCCAGGGAATTCCCATATTTTCACTTTCTTAATGGTGTCCTTTGAAGCTCAAATGTTTTAATTTTGATGAAGTCCAATTTATCTCATTCTTCTTTGGTTGCCTGTGTTTTGGGTGTCATATTTAATAAACCATTGCCATGAAGACAAAAGTTTACCCCTAAGTTTTCTTCTAAAAGTTTTATAGTTTTAGCTCTTACATTTAGGTTCTTGACCTACTTTGAGTTAATTTTTATTTTAGTTTTTTAAATAAATTTATTTATTTAATTTATTTATTTTTGGCTGCGTTGGGTCTTGGTTGCTGTGCGCAGGCTTTCTCTAGTTGTGGCGAGCGGGGGATACTCTTCGTTGCAGTGTGCGGGCTTCTCATTGCGGTGGCTTCTCTTGTTGTGGAGCACAGGTTCTAGGTGCACGGGCTTCAGTAGTTGCGGCACGTGGGTTCAGCAGTTGTGGCTCACAGGCCCTAGAGCACAGGCTCGGTAGTTGTGGTGCACAGGCTTAGTTGCTCCGTGGCATGTGGGATCTTCCCGGACCAGGGATCAAACCCATGTCCCCTGCACTGTCAGGTGGATTCTCAACCACTGCGCCACCAGGGAAGCCCGAGTTAATTTTTAATATGATGTGAAGTAGGGGGTCCCACTTCATTATTTTTCATGTAGATATCCAGTTGTCCCAGCACCATTTGTTAAAGAGATTATATTTTCCCCATTGAATTCTTCCGGCACTCTTATCAAAAATCAATTGACCATAAATGTGAGGGTTTATTCCTGTACTCTCAATTCTGTTCCATTGATCTATATATCTATATCTATCCTTATCCCAGGACCATGGCCAACTTGGTTACTGTAACTTTGTACAAAGTTTTGAAATTGGGAAGTGTGAGTCCTCCAACTTTATACTTTTTCAAAAATATTTAAAACTATTCTGGGTCCCTTGATTTTTCTATGAATTTTCGGATCAGCTTGGCAGTATCTACAAAGAAGCCACTTGGGATTGCCAACACAAATTGGCACTTGCCATGGGCACTTGCCATCTACCTCTACAAAGATTAAATTGGTTGCCGCTGCACCTGATTACTTTCAAAACCCCGTGAAAGGAATTCAGGGTGGAATCAGGAATGAGGCACTCTGTGCTCTGAGAAAAACTGGCAGAACATGTCTTCAGATAGTTAGATATTTTCAGTAGCTGATTTTATGAGCCCAATTCTTGAATCTCCTCATATCTAGAAAAGCACTAAATTCCTTCATGGTGACATCTGCTTCTTGTGACTAGCAGTAACCCTCATGAGACCTTCTGCAAAAACTATGTGCTTGATTGCATGTACTCCCTCTTCACCAAAATCACATATGTACCGACCTTCCCCCCTACCTCTTTGGAGCAGTTTCTCAGAGCTATCTGAAATGCCATCTCCTGGGCTATAGTCCTCATTTTGCCCCAGATAAAACTTAACTTGCAACTCTCACGCTGTGTATTTTTTTTAAGGATTTTGAAAGATTTCATTGAATCTGTAGATCAATTTGAGAAGTACTGCCATCTTAACGATATTGCCTTCCAACTCATAAACTTTTCATTTACTTACATCTCCTTTAGTTCCTTTCAGTGATGTTTTATAATTTTCAGAATATAGGTATCCCCTGCTTTTCAAAAGTTTGCTTTACACCACTTCACTTTTACAAAAGACATACATTAGTACCTGCTTTTGCTGACTAAAAGAAGTTAAAGAGAATTTTTGCTTTTATTAAAAAAGGCAAAAAGCAAAAAATAGTGTTCAACATTTATTTTGCAGTGACCTGTTATAGAAGCAACTTGAGCAGGTGGAGTAGCACCTCCAAGCTCCTTTCCCAGGAACTACACCCAGCATCTCAGCATCAAGCTACCACCATAGCTTTGATTATGTCTGTGAGCATCTGAGCTTTATCTCAATTTATTTTGTGCATCCACTAGCAAAATGTGTCCTTATGGATTGCTTCTTTGCTTTATGCAATTTCAGCTTATGAAAGGTTTCTACTTTTGGACAGTACGGACAACTTGTGTTAAGTTTTACATGTTTATTAAATTTATTTATAAATATTTTATTCTTCTGATGTTATTGTAAATGGAATTCTTTTGTTGATTTCATTTTCTGATTGTTCATTGCTAGTGTATAGAGATTCAATCGATTTTTGTATACTGCAACCTTGCTGAACTTATTAGTTCTTTTGGTGGATTCCTTAGGATTTTCTATACATGAGACCATGCCATCTGTGAAGATAGTGTTTTACTTCATCCTTTCCAAACTGGATGCCTTTTATGTCTTTTTCTTGCCCAACTGTCCTGGTTAGAACCTCCAGTCCTATGTTGAATAGACTTGGCAAGAACAAATGTTTGTCTTGTTCCTGATCTCAGCCTTTCACTATTAAATGTAATGTTAGCTACAGGACTGTTTTGTAGATGCCCTTTATCAGATTGAGGAGGTTTCCTTCTATTCCTAATGTTGAGTATTTTTTTTTATCATGAAAATGTGTTTGACTAATGCCTTTCCTGCATCTATTAATTGTGTGTTGTTTTTGTCAAAGGACAAAATATTCTATTAATATAGTGTATTATATTAATTGACGTTCAGGTGTTAAACCAACATTGCATTCCTGGCATAAATTCCACTTGGTCATGGTGTATAATCTTTTTTGTTTGTTGCTAGATACTGTTTTCTAGTATTCTATTTGTTGAAGATATTTGGGTATTTATAAGAGATATTGGTCTGTAGTTTTCTTGTGGTGTCTTTCACAGGGTGTGGTATTAGGATAACACTGGCCTCATAGAATGAGTTATTAACTTTTACTTTAACCTAAATATATAATTATATTTAAAGTGAGTTTCTTGAAGAAAGCATGGAATTGGGCCATTTTAAAGTCCAAACGGGGGGCTTCCTTGGTGGTGGCACAGTGGTTAAGAATCTGCCTGCCGACACAGGGGACACGGGTTCTAGCCCTGGTCGGGGAAGATCCCACATGCTGCGGAGCAACTAAGCCTGTGTGCCACAACTGCTGAGCCTGCGCTCTAGAGACCGTGAGCCACAACTACTGAGCCTGTGTGCCACAACTACTGAGCCTGTGCTCTAGAGCCCATGCACCACTACTACTGAGCCTGCACTCTAGAGCCCATGAGCCACAACTACTGTGACCATGTGCTGCCACTACTGAGCCTGTGCTCTAGAGCCCGTGAGCCACAACTACTGAGCCCACGTGCCTCAACTACTGAAGGCTGCGCGCCTAGAGCCCATGCTCCACAACAAGAGAAGCCACCGCAATGAGAAGCCCTCACACCACAACGAAGAGTAGCCCCCACTCACCACTAGAGAAAGCCCGAGTGCAGCCACGAGGACCCAACGCAGCCAAATATAAATAAAATTTAAAAAGTCCAAACGGATCATATATCTTTTAATTGGTGTGTTTACACCTGTGATATTGTGATATAATAATAAATATATATTTTGGTCTTCATGCCCATCTCCTGGCAAGAACTCCTAAAGCCTTTCTAATTTACTAAGCAGTAAAGGGGCTAGGAATACCTTTTGTTCTAATATTTAGTTTTGGACCCTGTTTCCTAATACAGAGCTCCTCAATCCCATGGATTTTCCTGGGTGAAAGGAGTGTCTTTTGTTCCAATAATGCACTTTGGTGGGCTCCTGGATAGCTTCAGGATGGGGTCTGGTCACCAGAAAGACCAAGCCATGATTAGAAGCTTGGAACTTATGGCCCCACCCTTCATTCTCCAGGGAGGGGAGAGGAGCTGGAGATTGAGTTAATAATCAATCATGCAAATGTGATGAAACCTCCGTAAGAATCTCTAAAGTACTGCGTTAAGAGAACTTCTGGGTTGGTGAACACAACCACATGCCAGGAGGGTGGATCATCCCAAATGAAGCTCCTGCACTTGGGACACTTCTAGATCTCACCTTATGTACCTCTTCATTTGGCTGCTTATTTGTATCTTTATCATATCCTTTACTATATATCAGTAAATGAAAGTATGTGTTTCCCTGAGTTCTGTGAGTCTCTCTTGCAAATTATCAAACGCAAGGAGGGGGCCATGGGAGCCCTGATTTATAGCTGGTCCATCAGAGGTACAGGTACCTGGGACTTATGATTAGTGTCTGAAGTGGGAGCAGTTTTGTGGTTCTGAGCTCTTAACTGGTTCTGATGCTATGTCCAGGTAGATGGTGTCAGAATTCAGTTAAATTGTAGGACACCCTATCAGTGTCTACTGATAATTGGAGAATAGCTTGATGGAGAAAACCCCCATCTTTGGTGTTAGAAGTGGTGTAGTAGATTAGTACAGCAGAGAGGAAACATAGTTCCTATGGTTGGTATACAGAAAATCATTCATTTTTCCTAGGCAAGACCATTTCTGTTTAAAGAAACTATTGAAATGTTTTAGTTTAGGTCCACTGTTATGTCATTTGTTTTCTGGGTTTTGTTCTCTGTTTCTTCTTTCCTGCCCTTCTTTTCTCCTGATTATATTTCTTTGTATATATACTATTTAGTGGTTGTTCTAGCAATTATAATATACATAGTGACTTTTCAAAGTCTACTTAGAATTAGTATTTTACTACTTCAAGTAGAACGTAAAAACCTCACCACCATATAGGTACATTTACCTTTTTCCCTTCATGTTGTAGTTGTATTACGTCTACATACATTGAAATCCCCATCAATGTTATAATTATATATATATGTGTGTGTATATATATATACACACAAACACATATATATATATGAAGAGGCAAAGAATAGTTTCATATTTACCCAGATTTTTTTTTTTTTTTTTTTTTTTTACCATTTATGGTGTTATTCCTGAATTCCTGGTGTTCTGAGTTTCATTCTAGTATCATTTCTTTTATGCCTGAAGAGCTTCCTTTAACATTTCTTTTAGAGCAGGTGCTCTGGTCATGAATTCTCTTAATTTGTCTTAATCTGAGAATGTCTTTATCTCACCTTCATTCCTGAAGGGTATTTTTGCTGGATATAAAATTCATGGACCACAATTCTTTCATTTCAACAATTAAAAATGTTCCACTTCCTTCTGGCCTCCACAGCTTCTGGTGAGAAATCCATAGCCTTTTGAAGAGTTGTTCTCCTACATGAAATGCATCATTTTCCTCTAGCTGATTTTAGAATTTTTCTTGGTGTTTAGTTTTCAGAAGTTTAATTATGATGTTTCTGGGCTTTTTTTTTTTTTTTTTGGTTGTTTATCCTGATTGTGATTCACTTTACTTCATGAATTTATAAGTTTCTATCTTTTCCCAAACTATTGTTAAGTTTACTGACTCTTATTTTCTGTCATTTCCATTCTGTTATTGAGCCTATCAAGTGGATTTTAAATTTTGGTTACTTTTATTTTTCAGTTCTAAAATTTCCATTTGTTCACCTTTTTATCTTGTTTCTTGGCTGATACTTTCTGTATTTCCATTCAATTTAAGAATGTTCACCAATACTTGTCACAGCATGGTTATAAGAGGTGCTGTAAAGTCTTTATCTGATAATATCAATATCTATACGTCATCTCAGGGTGGACATCTGTTGTCTATTTTCTTACATGTTGAAGTGTCCTTGATTTTCACATAGTGGATAATTTTTGATTGTACCCTAGAGATAGAAAGATAGATATGTATCTATATATATTCATCTACAAACTTTTGTGAAGTATATCCATAGGTATCTTCCAGCTGTCAGGATACAAAGATAAAACATAATTCCTGCTGTCAGGGAGATTACAGCTACAGTTTGGGAAACACTCAAACTACTACAGTAGAATTAATCAGTGCTCTCAAGACACAGATTGGACATAGAATGGACAGCAATGCCAGATGAGCAGATGAGTTAGAGAAGCAAAGGTTTGGAAGAAGTAACATCAGGATTGAAATATGAGAGCTGAAGGCTTCCCTGGTGGCGCAGTGGTTGAGAGCCTGCCTGCCAATGCAGGGGACACGGGTTTGAGCCCTGGTCTGGGAAGATCCCACATGCCGCGGAGCAACTGGGCCCGTGAGCCACAACTACTGAGCCTGCGCGTCTGGAGCCTGTGCTCCGCAACAAGAGAGGCCGTGACAGTGAGAGGCCCGCGCACTGCGATGAAGAGCGGCCCCCGCTCACTGCAACTAGAGAAAGCCCTCGCACAGAAATGAAGACCCAACACAGCCAAAAATAGATAAATAAATTTATAAAAAAAAAAGAAAGAAAAAAAGAAATATGAGAGCTGAGCAGGGAATGGCCAGGAAGGGACAAGAAGGAAAAGAAAGGGTAGCATGGAAGTTAGAAAGTGGACTGCTTCCTGGGACCTGATACAAAGTTTATTTATTTGTTTATTTGTTTTGTGAAAACATTTAAGTTGTACTTTCTAAGCAAACTTCAATTGTACAATACAGTGCTATCAACTGTAACCACCATCTTTTACCTGAGATCCGCAGATCGTATTCATCTTATAGCTGAAAGTTTGTACCATTTTACCAACCTCTCCTAATTCTCCAGCCTCTGGCAACCAATTTTTAACTCTCTGTTTCTTTGAGTTTGATTGTTGTTGTTTAAGTTCCCCATATAAATGATACTATGCAGTATTTGTCTTTCTCTGTCTTACTTTTTTTGTTTAGCATAATGCCCTCAAGGTCCATCCACGTTGTTGCAAGTGGCAGGATTTTTTTCTTCTCATGGCTGAATTTTATACACACACACACACACACACAACACACCTTCTTTATCCATTCATCCACTGATGAACACATTTCCTTTGGCTATACACCCAGAAGGAGGACTGCTGGATCATATGGTTCTATTTTTAACTTTTCAAGGCACCTCCATACTGTTTTCCATTCTGGCTGAACCAATTTGCAATCCCACCACAGTGCACAAGGGTGTGAAAAATCTCCACATCCTCACTGACACTTGTTATCCCATGTCTTTCTGATGACAGCCATTCCAACATGTGTGAGGTAATATGGTGTTTTTGACTTGCATTTCCCTGATGATTAGTGTTGTTGAGCATCTTTTCATGTACCTATTGGGCATGTGTATGTCTTCTCTAGAAAATGTCTATTCACTTCCTCTGTCTATTTTTAATCAGATTGTTTGGTTTTTGCTATTGAGTTTATGAGTTCCTTACATATTTTGGATATTAATCCCTAATCAGATACATGATTTGCAAATATTTTCTCCCATTTCATAAGCTAACTTTTCCTTTTGTTGATTGTTTCCTTGGCTCTATAGAAGTTTTTTAGTTTGAGGTAGTCTCACTTGTCTATTTTTGCTTTTGTTTCCTTTGCTTTTGATGTAGAATCCAAAATATCATCACTAAGACCAATATGAAGGAGCTTTCCCCCTGTGTTTTCTTCTAGGAGTTTTATGGTTTCAGTTCTTATGTTCAAATCTTTAATCTATTTTAAATTTATTTTTGTAAAAGCTTTCTCAGAAGGCTGGGGAAACTTAAGCACCTACCAGGACTTCCTTCTCAACAGTCAGGACTGAGGTATAGGCTTCCAGATAAACTTGACTACAACATCTTACAACTTCTAGGCCCTTGACTATGGTATCCTTGGCATCTCCTTGGCCAAAGCTGATTAGTTCCGACTTCCGGTCCAAGACAGTAACATAGGAGGTTCCTGAACTCAATTCCTCCTCTGGGTACACTGAATCTACAACTACACAAGAAGCAACTCCCTCTAAAAGAAATCCAGAAAGTAGCTAAGCAACTCCCACATCTCAGGTGAACAAGAAAATACCCACATCGAAACTGCTCACCAGTCTCCCTGGAAGGAGTTTGTGCACAAGTCTGGCTCCCTAGCTTTGGCAGCTGCCAACCAAAGGACACACGCTTTGATCATCTGTCTCTGGTGGCCAGTGAGGCTTGCATTTGTGGGGTCCCACAGGTCTGTTCAAAGAAACAGGTTTTAACCAGCTATCTTCCCAAGGTTCAGCACAGAGAACGCAGATAGAAATTCCATCTTGCAGTCTTTCCTTGAAAGAGGTTTATTTGCCTACTTCAAAATCTGCTGCCTGAGGGTCAGGCTTCTAAGTCAGCTCACATCTAGGGCTGATCTTGGTACACTCTCAACTACTAGGAGCCACTAAGAACATAAGAAGATAGCTTGGACAATCACAAAGGTTTGAGAGAAAGCCAAGGGCTCAGGACAGGCTAAATGATAAGGTTCATCCCCTTCCTCAGACCATTCTGTCAAGACTGGGAGAGGTAACTATTTCATCTAATGCACAGACACCAACATAAAGAATGAAGGAAAATGAAGAAATGGAGGAATATGTTCCAAAAAAAAGTAAGATGTAACTCCAGAAACAGATCTAAATGAAATGGACGTAAGTGATGTACCTGATAAAGAGTTCAAAATAATGGTCATAAAGATGCTCAGCAAACTCATAAGAACAATGCATGAACTAAGCAAGAATTTCAACAGAGACAGAAAACATAAGTAAGTCAGGAACAAAAATCACAAAGCTGAAGAATACAGTAACTGAACTGAAAAATTCAGTAGAAAGATTCAACATCAGACTAAATCAAACAGAAAAAAAAAATTAGCTAACTCAAATACAGGGAAGTGGAATTCATCCAATCAGAAAAGAAAGAAGAAAAAAAATGAAAACAAGATAGTTTAAGTGACTTATGGGACAGTATCAAGTGGGCCAATATATGCATTATAAGAGTCCTAGAGGGCTTCCCGGGTGGCGCAGTGGTTGAGAATCTGCCTGCTAATGCAGGGGACACGGGTTCGAGCCCTGGTCTGGGAAGATCCCACATGCCACGGATCGGCTGGGCCCGTGAGCCGCAATTACTGAGCCTGCGCATCTGGAGCCTGTGCTCCGCAACGAGAGGCCGCGATAGTGAGAGGCCCGCGCACCGCGATGAAGAGTGGCCCCCGCTTGCCGCAACTAGAGAAAGCCCTCGCACAGAAACGAAGACCCAACACAGCCAAAAATAATAAATAAATAATAATTTAAAAAAAAAGACTTCAGCCCATATCAATTTCATTCAAAAATCTCCCACTAAATTAAAAAAAAAAAAAGAGTCCTAGAAAGAGAAGAGAGAAAGGGACAGAAAGCTTATTCAAAGAAATAATGGCTGAAAATTTCCCTAAGCTGGGGAAACAAACAGACATCCAGATCCGGGAAGCCCATAAAGTTATAAATAAGATGAATCCAAAATGACTCGTACCAAGACATATTATAATTAAATTGTCAAAAATTAAAAACAAGGGGAGAATCTTAAAGGCAGCAAGAGGAAAAAAAACAAAAACAAAAACAAAAAAACCTGTTACTACAAGGGAACCCCCATAAGATTACCAGCAGATTTTCATCAGAAACTACTGCTGGAAACAAACCCTGACAGCCAAGAATATTCTACTTGTCAAAGTTGTCCTTCAGAATTGAATGAGAGATAAAGAATTTTCTAGATAAGCAAAAGCAGAAAGAGTTCACTACCATTAGACTAGCCTTACAAAAACTATTAAGGGGACTTCAAACTGAAATGAAAGGACGTTAATTAGTAACAAAAAAATCTGAAAATATAAATCTCACTGGTAAAGTTAAATACAAAGTTAAATTCACAATACTCTAATGTTGTAATGGTTATGGATAAATCAGTTAGAAATCTATAAATCACTTTTAAACCTAATGAAGGTTAAAAGACAGCAGTATTTAAAATAACCAAATACAATAATTTGTTAGTGGATACAAAATACAGAAAAAAATTAATTGTAACATTAAAAACATAAAACATGGTGGTGGGGGGTATGAAAATGTAGAGCTTGGTCTGGAGGATCAAGATGGCAGAGTAGGGACTTCCCTGGTGGTGCAGTGGTTAAGAATCCGCCTGCCAATTCAGGGGACATGGGTTCGATCCCTGGCCCGGGAAGATCCCACATGCTGCGGAGCAACTAAGTCCCTGAGCCACAACTACTGAGCCCGCGCACCACAACGGCTGAAGCCCGCGTGCCTCAAGCCCATGCTCCGCAACAAGAGAAGCCACCACAATGAGAAGCCCGCGTACCGCAACAAAGAGTAGCCTCTGCTCGCTGCAACTAGAGAAAGCGTGCACAAAGCAACAAAGACCCAATGCAGCCAAAAATAAATAAATTAATTTTTAAAAAATGAGAGCAATATAAGACACCTGTGGGATAATATAAAGAGGGCCAATCTATGCATAATAGGGATTCCAAAAGGAGAAGAAAGAGAAAAGGGGATGTAAATGTATTTGAAAGATTATGGCTAAAAATTTCCCCAAACTTAAAGAAGGAAACATATCCAGATATAGGAAGCACAGAGGGTTCCAAAGAAGATGAACCCAAACAGACCTACACCAAGACATATTATAATAAAAATGGCCAAAGTTAAAGATAGAGAGAGGATTCTACAGGTAACAAGAGAAAAACAAAGAGTTCTTTACAAGGGAACCCTCATAAGGCTATCAGCTGATTTCTCTACAGAAACACTGCAGGCCAGAAGGTAGTGGCAAAATATATTAAAAATCTTGAAAGAGAAAAATCTTCAACCTAGAATACTCTACCCACCAAGATTATCATTTAGAATAGGAGGAGAAATGAAGAATTTCTCAGACAAGCAAAAACTTAAAAGAATACAGCAATACTAAACCTATCCTAAAAGAAATATTGAAAGGTCATCTCTAGATAGAAAAGAAGCAGAAGAAACAGGAAGGAGGAAATCACAATTGGAAAGTAAATCACTTAAATTAGCCAGTATACAGATCAAAAAGAAAAAGAAAAAAACCTATTTGTGAAAGCAATGATAAACACAAGGAATAGCAAAAGGATAAACATGAAGATGTAAAAAGGGACATCACAATCCTAAAATGTGGGGAAGGAGAGTAAGAAAATGCAAATTCTTTTTCTTTTTTCTTCCTTTTTTTTTCTTAGAATGTGTTTGAGCCTATATGGCTATCAGTCTAAAGCAAGCAGATATAGGAAGGGGTTAACATACTGAAAAACAGGGCAACCACAAGTCAAAAACATACAATAGATTCACAAAAACCTAAAAGAAGAGAACACAAGCATAAAATAAAAGGAAATCATCAAACCACAAAAAGAAAAAAAGAAAAAGAAAGGAACAAAGAAGAAGCAAAGAATCAACTGGAAAACAAGGTTTGAAATGGCAATAAATACATATGTATCAATAAATACCTTAAATATGAAAGGACTGGATGCTCCAATTGAAAGACACAGAGTGGCAGACTGGATAAAAAAACAAGAGCCTACAATATGCTGCCTACAGGAGACCCACCTTAGGGCAAAGGACACACATAGCTTGAAAGTGAGGGGATTGGGAAAGATATTTCATGCAAATGGAAATGACAAGAAAGTGGGAGTTGCAATACTCATATCAGACAAAATAGACTTAAAGCAAAGGCTATCAAGAAAGATAAAGAAGGACACTATGTAATGATAAAAGGATCAAAACATGAAGAGGATTTTACACTCATCATCATATATGCACCTAATACAGAAGCACCCAAATACGTAAAACAAATACTAACAGACATAAAGGGAGAAATTGATGGTAATACAATAACAGTAGGAGACTTTAACACCCCACTCACATCAATGGACAGATCTTCCAGACAGAGAATCAATAAGGCAACAGAGGTCCTAAATGATACAACAGAACAGTTAGACTTAATTGATCATTTTAAATAGTGATATTTTGAATCACTATTTTTGTAGTGACTTTTGGACACTACATCCAAAAAAACCAGAATATATATTCTTTTCAAGTGCACACGGAACATTCTCTAGGACTGACCACATCCTAGGGCACAAAACTAACCTCAACAAATTTAAGAGTATAGAAATATTTCAAGCATCTCCTCTGACCACAGTGGCATGAAACCAGAAATCAACCACAGGAAAAGAAATGAAAAAAAAACAAAAACGATTACATGGAGACTAAATAACATGCTACTAAAAAATCAATGGGTCAACGAGGAAATCAAAAAGGAAATTAAAAAATACCCTGAGACAAATGACAATGAAAACACAACCACACAAAATCTATGGAATGCGGCAAAAAAGCAGTTCTTGGAGGTTCATAGAGATACAGGCCTTCATAAAACAAACAAACAAACAAAAAAACCAAGAAAAATCTCAAGTAAACAACCTAACCTACCACCTAAAAGAATTAGAAGAATAAGGACAAACAAAACCTAAAATCAGCAGAAGAAAAGAAATAATAAAGATCAGGGAGGAAATAAATAAAATAGAGATTTAAAAAAATCAACAAAACCAAGAGCTGGTTCTTTGAAAGGGTAAACAAGATTGACAAACCTCTGGCCAGGCTCACCAAGAAGAAAAGAGAGAGAACCCAAATAAGCAAAATAAGAAATGAAAAAGGAGAAATCTCAATGGATATCATAGAAATACAAAAAACCATAAGAGAATACTATGAACAATTATATGCCAACAAATTTGACAACCTAGAAGAAATGGATAACTTTCTAGAAAACATACACTAAAACTGAATCAAGAAGAAATAGATAATTTGAACAGATCCATCACTAGAAATGAAATAGAATCTGTAATTTAAAAAAACTTCCTACAAACAAAAGTCCAGGACCAGATGGCTTCACAAGAGAATTCTACCAAACATACAAAGAAGAACTTATACTGATTCTTCTCAAATTCTTTCAAAAGACTGAAGAGGAAGGAACACTCTCAAAGACATTCTATGAAGCCCCCATCACCCTGATACCCAAAGCAGACAAAGATACCACCAAAAAAAAAAAAATTACAGGCCAATATCTTTGATGAATATAGGGGCAAAAATTCTCAACAAAATATTAGCAAACTGAAGCCAACAACACATAAAAAAGGTCATACACTATGACCAAGTGGGATTCATGCCAGGTTCACAAGGATGGTTCAACATACACAAATCAACAAATGTAATACACCACATTAACAAAAGAAAAGTTAAAAACCACATGATCATCTCAATAGATGCAGAAGAAGCATTTGACAAAATTCAACATCCATTCATGATAAAAAAAACTCTTACCAAAGTGGGAATAGAGGGAACATATTTCAACATAATAAAAGCCATTTATGACAAACCCACAGCCAATATAATATTCAACAGTGAAAAGCTGAAAGACTTCCCACGAAAATCTGGAACAAGACAAGTATGCCCACTTTCAACACTTCTCTTCAACATAGTAGTGGAAGTCCTAGCCACAGCAATCAGACAAAAAAAAAAAAGAAATAAAAGATATCCAAACTGGAAGGGAAGAGGTAAAATTGTCACTATATGCAGATGACATGATACTATATATAGAAAACCCTAAGGACTCCACACAAAAACTACTAGATCTAATAAATGAATTCAGCAAAGTAGCAGGAGATAAGATTAACATTCAGAAACCAGTTGCATTCCTTTACACTAACAATGAAATATCAGAAAGGGAATGTAAAAAAAAAAATACCTTTTAAAATCGCACCAAGAAAATAAAATACCTAGATATAAACCTGAGCAAGGAGGTGAAACACTTATATGCTGAGAACTATAAAACATTAATAAAGGAAATAAGTGAGGATTCAAAGAAATGGAAAGATATCCCACGCTCTTGGATTGGAAGAATTAATATCGTTAAAATGGCAATACTACACACAACAATCTACAGATTTAATGCGATCCCTATCAAATTACCCATGATATTTTTCACAGAACTAGAACAAATAATCCAAAAAGGTACATGGAACCATAAAAGACCGAGAACTGCTAGAGCAATCCTGAGGAAAAAACCAAAGCAGGAGGCATAACTCTCCTAGACTTCAGACAATGCTACAAAGCTACAGTAATCAAAACAGTGTGATATTGGTACAAAAACAGG
This sequence comes from Balaenoptera musculus, assembly GCF_009873245.2. NCBI lineage: Eukaryota > Metazoa > Chordata > Mammalia > Artiodactyla > Balaenopteridae > Balaenoptera > Balaenoptera musculus. Next base: position 100,856,475 of record NC_045793.1, on the reverse strand, counting down.
CATATGGATCAATGGAACAGAAGAGAGAACCCAGAAGTAAACGCACACACCAATTAATCTTCGACAAAGGAGGCAAGAATATAAAATGCAAAAAAGACAGTCTCTTCAGCAAGTGGTGCTAGGAAAGTTGGACAGCTGCATGTAAATCAATGAAGTTAGAACACACCCTCACACCATGTACAAATATAAACTCAAAATGGCTTAAAGACTCAAACATAAGACACCATAAAACTCCTAGAAGAGAGCATAGGCAAAACATTCTCTGACATAAATCATGTTTTCTTAGGTCAGTCTCCCAAGGCAATGGAAATAAAAACAAAAATAAACAAACGGGACCTAATCAAGCTTACAAGTTTTTGCACAGCAAAGGAAACCATGAAAAAATGAAAGGCAACCCAAGGAATGGGAGAAAATATTTGCAAATGATGAGATAGACAAGGGCTTAATCTCCAAAATATACAAACAGCTCATGCAACTCAGCAACAAAAAAAACCCAAACAACCCAATCGAAAAATGGGCAGAAGACCTTAATAGACATTTCTCCAAAGAAGCCCCAGTAGGCACATGAAAAGATGCTCAACATCTCTAATTATTAGAGAAATGCAAATCAAAACTACAATGAGGTATCACCTCAGACTGGTCATTAAAAAGTCTACAAATAACAAATGCTGAAAGGGTGTGGAGAAAAGGGAACCCTCCTACACTGTTGGTGGGAATGTAAATTGATGCAGCCACTATGGAAAACAGTATGGAGGTTCCTCAGAAAACTAAAAATAGAATTACCATATGATCCAGCAATCCCACTCCTGGGAATATACCCAGACAAACCTACAATTCAAGAAGATACAGGCACCCCTATATTCATAGCAGCACTGTTCACATAACAAAAACATGGAAACAACTTAAATGTCCATCAATAGATGAATGGATAAAGAAGATGTATATATATATATAATGGAATACTACTCAGCTGTAAAAAAGAACGAAATAATGCCATTTGCAGCAATGTGGATGCAACTAGAGATTATCATACTAAGTGAAGTAAGTCAGAAAGAGAAAGACAAATACCATATGATATCACTTATATGTTGAATCTAAGATGTGGCACAAATGAACCTATCTACAAAACACAGACTCATATACATAGAGAACAGACTTGTGGTTGCCAAGGGCGAGAGGGGGAGGGAGAGGGTTGGACTGGGAACTTGTGGTTGGTAGGTGCAAACTATTACATTTAGAATGGGTAAACAACAAGGTCCTAATGTATAGCACAGGGAACTATATTCAATATCCTGTGATAAACCATAATGGAAAAGACTATTAAAAAAAGAATGTATAGATGTGTATAACTGAGTCACTTTGCTGCACAGCGGAGATTGGCACAGCATTGTAAATCAACTATACTTCGATAAAAAAAATAAAATAGATAACTAAGGAGGACCTACTCTATAGTACAGAGAACTCTACACAAAATACTCTGTAATAGCCTATATGGGAAAAGAATCTAAGAAAGAGTGGCTATAGGTATATGTATAACTCATTCACTGTGCTGTACACCTGAAACTAACACAACATTGTAAATCAATTATACTCCAATAAAAATTAAAAAAAATAAAAACCACTTAAAATTATATATATATGAGACATAGAATGTCATTATATAAAGGTAAAAGGGTCAATCCAACAAGAGTAATTTCAAATATTTAAAAATATTTTTGCACCTGCCATAGGGGCCCCTAAATATATAAAGCAAACATTAACAGACATAAAGGGAAAAGTAGACAGAAATACAGTAATAGTAGGGGACTTTAATACCCCACTTTCAACAATGGATAGATCATACAGACAGAAAATAAGGAAACAGTGGACTTAAAACTACACATTACATCAGACTGACTTAACAGACATATACAAAACATTTTATCCATCAACAGAATACACATTCTTCTCAGGCACACATGGAATATTCTACAGGATAGATAATATCAACAAAGCAAGTCTTAATAAATTTAAGAAGACAAATTATATCAAGCATCTTTTCTGACACAGTGGTATAAAACTAGAAATCAATTACAAGAAGAAACCTGGAAAATTCACAAACCTGTGGAGATTAAACAACATACTCCTGAACAATCAATGAGTCAAAAAAGAAGTCAAAAGAGAAACCCAAATACATCTTAAGACAAATGAAAATGGAAATACAACATACCAAAACATATGGGATGCAGCAAAAGCAGTTCTAAGAAGGAAGCTCATAGCAATATACGCCTACATTAAGAAAAAGAAAGAGCTCAAATAAACAATCTAACCTTACACCTCAAGGAACTAGAAAAGCCCAAAGTTAGTAGAAGGACAGAAGTAACAAAGATCAGAGCAGAAATAAATGAAACAGAGACTAAAAAGACAACAGAAAATATCAATGAAACTAAGAGCTGGTTCTTTGAAAAAAGAAACAAAATAGACAAACCTTTAGCTACTCTTATCAATTAAAGAGAGAGGACTCAAACAAAATTATAAATGAAAGAGGATACATTACAACTGATAACACACAAAGGATCATAAGAAACTACTATGCCAACAAATTCGACAATCTAGAAAAAGCCTAGAACTGTCAGAACTAGTAAACAAATTCAATGAAGTTTCGGAATACAAAATTAATACACAAGTATCAGTCTCTTTCTATACACTAACAACTAGAAGAAAGAGAAATTAAAAAAACAATCCTATTTACAATTGCATCAAAAGAATAAAACAACTAGAAATAAATTTAACTAAGGTGGTGAAAGATCTGTATGCTGAAAACTAAGACATTGATGAAAAATTTGAAGATGACACCAATAAATGTAAAAATATTCCATCCGTGTGCATTGGAAGAATTGACATGGTTAAAATGTCCACACTACCAAACGCAATATATAGATTCAATGTAGTCCCTATCAAAATTCCAATGGCATTTTTCTCAAAAAAGAAAAAAAAAAAACAAAACACTAAAATTTGTGTGGAACCACAGAAGACCACGAATAGCTAAAGCAATTTTGAAAAAGAGGAACAAAGCTGGAGACATCACAGTTCTTTGTAACTATATTGCAAAGCTATAGTGATCTAACAGTATGATAGTGGCATAAAACCCACACACAGACCAAAGGACGGAATAGAGAACCCAGAAATAAGCCCACCCACATGTGGTCAATTAATTTACAACAAAAGAGCCAAGAATATACAATAGGGAAAGGACATTCAATAAATGGTTTTGGGAAAACTGGACAGCCACATGCAAAATTGTCCTAGGTATTTTGAATATTATTTTGAGAGTCTGTTTAAATTCTAAGGAGAATGTTGATCGTATTGTTTTGGCAGGTAATCCGGTCACCGGTGGGTCAGCCTGGGTCAGAGCCCACAAGCACAGGGAGCCCAGGAATTCACCTGTACCTGTACTGAATCACTCCCCTAATCTCCCTCCTCTTCATGCCTGACCTGTTCCTTGACAGCTCCCTGGGGCCTGCTTTCCAGGACTTCGAGCCGGAAGTCTGGGGCCTTAGTTTCCCCCCTTGCTGCACAGCTCCTGCAGCTGCGTCCACTCCTCAGCTGCAGGAGGGCGGAGAGAGAGAGCAGCGGGTGGTTGCCTTACACTCTCGTGGCCTCACCTCCTCTGGTTAGAGGGTAGCTCTTCTCTCAGGGTTTCAGGGGCCTGCCTAGCCGACACTGCCACCTCCACATCACTGCCCAGGAGCTGTGGTGGGTTAAGAAGGCAAAAAAGGGAAGGGGCCTGTAGGAACTTTACTTCTGTCCCTTGGACCAGAGGGATTCTCTGGAGCCCTTTCTGTCCACATTGGGGGCACTTCTAGGTTTCAAGCTGGGCCACCCTGGGAGAAAAAAATGGAAAACTCACCGTGGAACTCTGAATCTGATCCACTTCATCTGCCTGCTACTTACTTTCCAGTTCTCTGAGATCCGCTTTCTGCCTTTGTCCAGGATTTATAGCTGTGGTCGTGGGGAGGGACCAGTGGAGGGGGCTCGCTCCTCCCTCCCAGGACAGTCCTGTTGAAGCAGCAGCTCTCCTGCCCCCTTGCTTGCTTCGCCATGGACCTCACCACTGCCTACCACGCCACACGTCACGTGATGTCCACCTCCCATCACTGCGATGGAGACCCCCACGAGCAGGGCCTCGCTTGCCCAGTGCTTGAACGGCGCCGGCACACCAGACATGCCCAGCAAATACTTTTTGAATGAGTAAGAGTCAGGCTGGAGCGAGCCAAGGCTTAGAAGCTGTGTCTGGTCTTCTCAGGCTTCAACTCTCCTCTGAGGTCCCCGGCTTTTTCAACACCCATCAGGCAGGCAGGAAGGCATGTCCCGTCCCGCCCTTTGGCTGGCAGTAAGGCCACAGTGGCCCCCCAGTCTAGCAGCTCCTCACCACGCCACCTGCACCCAGGCCAAGCAGCCTTATTCTCACCTAACCCAAAGCCACCACCTCTACCAGGGCCTTTGGCCTCCAATCCTGCCTCCACAGCGGCAAGTGACTTTCCAATATAACCATGCTTCAGACTCTCCAGTGATTCCCATTCGTCAGGACACAAGGCCTGGCCCCTCTATGCCTCTCTACCACACACTTGTTTGCTGTTCTATGAGGATTGGTTCTTTGCTGGTGCAGCTGCAACTTGGCATCTTGACCCCGCCGCTCTGCTTCGTTTCTTCACAGCCCAGATCGCAGTAGCCCTTGTCCCCCAAAAGCTGAATGCAGAAGTCCCGGGCCTGCACCCAACTCTACACTGCCCCCTAGTCCCAACCTTGGCCTACCCCTGGGCGCTCCTGATAAGCTGGGCACAGACCTAATAACCAGTACCTCTGATTCTGGGGCTCCTTGGGGACATGAATCCTGGATTTTTCTTTTTCTTTTCAAAGGTGGTTTCAGCTGGGAGGAATGAGCCTGGCTTGGGTGAAGGTAACTAGGGTGGGAGAGTGTGGCACATGTGGATAAGAACTTGACAAAGGGATGCGAAAGCGGAAGACCTTCTGTTCCTCTCTGGCCCAAGCAGCCAGGCCCCCAGCTACCCCTGGCTGTCCTGGAAACCCAGCCCTGCCCAGCTCAGCCCTTGCTCTACACTGCTGCCACCTCCCACAAGGCCAGACCTCTCCCCAGGGCTACGGTCCTCACCAGCTCCCCCGCTCTGCCCACAGCAACCTTTCCTCCTCCCCTGTGTGGAGATGACGGCACAGCACCCTCCCCCAGCCTGGCTGTCAGCCAGAGGCCTCCACAGGGCTCATCCTGTGGGCAAGGCTGGGGCGCAGAGCCTGCCAGGGCAGAGGGACCTGCGGAGGGGGGTCAGGAGTCCCGGGGAAGGTCCCCTGCCAATATACAGACCCCATTCATGGGGGAGCAGAACAGCGCCCCAGGGGGAACCTCCTGGCAGCTCACACGTACGCACGCAGGTGTGCACACATGCAACACAGACGTGCGCGCAAGGCACACGGACGCGCACGTGCGGTAGGACGTGAGCAGCGCATGCGCGCGCACCTAGGCACGCACATGTGGGTGGGTGGACACACGTGCGTACTCATGACCCTTGGCTCCCTTCGACACCAGGCTAGCGTACTTCCCGAGACGCAGGCTTGTCCCCGGTTGCGCTGAGTGACTCGCAGAAAGCACTCAGGATTTTCCCGTGCCCCTGCCTGGCAGCGGCAGCCCCGAGAGCTGGCAGCAGGCTGACGGGGTGGGGGGGGGGCCCAACCTCAGGGGGAGTCTTTCCCCGGCCGGCCCTTCTGTTCCCGCTAGCCCCCTTCTCAGGCTTGCCGGAGGCCCGGGCTTCTGCCTTCCTGCCCGGCCCTGCTCGGCAGCCCCGCCCAGCCCGGGCTCTGGGCACGTGGGGACTGGTGGCTGACGGGGCCATTTTTCCAGTGCGGCGCTCGGCCTGCCTTCCACCCGGCTCTGCTGCCGGCCACCTGCTGCCGCCCGTCAGCCCCGGAACGCTGACTGGCAGTTGGCTGGGGCGGGGGCTGGGGCCAGACCGTTATAAAGCTGGGGGCGCCCGGGGGTCACCTGTCCCTGCCTGGAGCCCGCGAGTGCCCTCCGCCGCCGCCATGCCCACCCACCCCCTCGTGATGGTTCGGCACGGCGAGAGCACCTGGAACCAGGAGAACCGCTTCTGCGGCTGGTTCGACGCGGAGCTGAGCGAGAAGGGGGCTGAGGAGGCCAGGAGGGGGGCCCACGCCATCAAGGACGCGAAGATGGAATTTGACATCTGCTACACGTCGGTGCTGAAGAGGGCCATCCACACCCTCTGGACCATCCTGGACACGACGGACCAGATGTGGCTGCCCGTGGTGCGCAGCTGGCGCCTCAACGAGCGGCACTACGGGGGTCTCACTGGCCTCAACAAGGCGGAGACGGCCGCCAAGCACGGGGAGGAGCAGGTGAAGATCTGGAGGCGCTCCTTTGACATCCCTCCGCCCCCCATGGATGAGAAGCACCCCTACTACAACTGCATCAGCAAGGTGAGCGGCTGGGGGGCGGGGGGGTCGGGGGGGTCTGGGGACAGGGGCCCAGGCTGGGGAGTGAACAGCGGCACGGACGCCCCCAGGAGCGTCGCTACGCAGGCCTGAAGCCGGGGGAGCTGCCCACGCGAGAGAGCCTCAAGGACACCATCGCCCGGGCCCTGCCCTTCTGGAATGATGAGATCGCCCCCCAGATCAAGGCCGGCAAGAGGGTGCTCATCGCAGCCCACGGGAACAGCCTGCGGGGCATCGTGAAGCACCTGGAAGGTGAGGCCCGTCCCATCCTCACACAGGGTATGGGCAGAGGTGGGGGGGGGGGTGACACGTTCCCCTGAGCCAGCGAGCCCCCAGCTGCTCGTTTCGTAAAAGTGCCGGCTGCCTCGCTGAGGCAGCTTCGCGGGCATCGGCACCCAGGCAGGGCAGGGCTTCCACACTGTGAACTGGACTGGGAGGCGTGAGAAACCACTTAAAAATCCAGCTCTGTAAAAAAGAAATTTCCATTGCCGTGTCCCCTGGGACACTGTGTAACGTGAGTCTCCTTCTGAAGATTCTGGGTGAAAATGTGTGCCGCCACTGACCCAGGGCCCAGGTCCTGCACAGGGGTCCACAGCTGGCCTGGCTTCCCAAACACAAGCCTCGGGTGGGAGGAGGGAAGGCCCAGGGGTGGCCTCTTGCCCAAGGACACCCACCCCTGAAGAGGTAGGGCCATCTGGCTCTAAACCCCAGCTTGCTGAGTGACCCTGGTCAAGCCACTTCACTGGCAGCTGCTGGATAAGGGACTGAGGGTGGCGCCCTGCCCGCACCCCAGCTCACACCCACTCGGGGCAAAGACTAGTCAAAAGAAGGGTGCAGGGTGCGGAGAACACCGGAGACCTTAGGTTGCTAGCTCCGGCTTCCACGAAAAGGGGAGCAACCCCTCCCAGCATGACAGGCTTCCCCCATGGAAGCCCCCGTCCGCCATTCTGAGGCTGAGTCCACACAGACGCCTCACGGCTAGCGCTGAGCCTAGCAGATGGAAAGAGCACCTGCCCTCTCTTCTGGGGGCTCCCTGCAGCCTGGCCTAGGAGAAACAAAGGCACCGAGGCAAACGTGAGTGGGGTCTGCCACTGCCCAGAGCATGTTCCCTTAAGGCCTCCCTGCACCAGCGGGGTGGGCGGGGTGACAGGAATACCAAAGGTCGAGCTGCTATTCCAGGCCAGGTCTGTGGGAGGCCAGCAGGGCTGGGTCGGGTTTCCACAGAAATCTCTTTTCACCTGGCAGGGCCCCCCGTCCACCCCGGCCACGGGCAACGCTTCTCGCTGTCCCTATCCCACCCCCTTTCTCAGGGGCACCGCTGCTCCTCTGCTTAGGATGTCCAGAAACTAGAACTCTCTAGAAGCCAAGTGGTTAAGGTCTTTCCTGACCCCAAACACCCACCAGTCTGAGCAGAGTTCACGCTGGGCCAGGGGCGCCGATGGCGTCACCCCAGATGAGGACAGCTCGGGCCGGAGCGAGGTCCTCGGCTCACCACAGCTATTTCTGTCGGCTGCTGTCTTGGTGCTGCCTTGACCTTCTCGAGGCACACTTCTGCGGCCGTGCTGTCGGGTGGGAGGGCGGCCGCCTGGCAGACAGCTCTGTGGCCCGTAAAGGTCACGCAGCCTGCTAAACGCGAGCAAGCAGGTGGCTGGCTGGCAGGCAGGCTGGGAGGGCTGAGGACCCTGTTCCTCCGGCCCAGGGATGTCGGACCAGGCCATCATGGAGCTGAACCTGCCCACGGGGATCCCCATCGTGTACGAGCTGGACCAGGCGCTGAAGCCCACCAAGCCCATGCACTTCCTGGGTGACGAGGAGACCGTGCGCAAGGCCATGGAAGCTGTGGCTGCCCAGGGCAAGGCCAAGTGAAGGGTGGGCTCTGGCAATAAAGGCACGTCCTCTCACTGCCTCAGGCCAGTGTGGCCCCAGGCCGCCGCCCCCCAGCGCTCGCTCAGGGCTGGTTCCGCCTCGGGCCTGGGGCCCGGGATTCCACACACACCGCCCCGGGCCCCCGCTGCCTGCCCAAGCCTCCCCCGCTGGGTGCGGGGACCCCGGGAACACGGAGGCCAAGAGCCTCCCTATCCCCGGCTATCGGGTGGCTCCTGGCAAGCCCCTACGATGACCCGCAGAGCGGAAGAGCCGCTTGGTAACCCTGCTCTAAATCCGAGTGCCCAGCGTCACTTAGGGAGAGTCCAAGTGACCCAGCCCTCCCCATGGCGAGCGAGGACTGTGGCCAACACACCACTTCCTTCACACTAGTTGTCCTCTACTGTCCTGGCAGCCCCAGGGTGGGAAGGGCAAGGTGGTACCCTGAGCCCTGCCCCAAGGGTGTCCCCTTGTCCAGGGGCAGACAAGCCCACAGGTGGCAATGCCTGATTCATGGGGCTTTGACAGCTGGGGTGGGCCCTGGAGGCTGTCCTCAGAAATCAGGACATGGTGAGGCCCGCCCGCAGCTCAGCCTGAGAAGGCAGGAAACGCCATCTGCAGCCAGGTGGGGAGGGGGCGCCGGGACTGGCCACCACCTGGGCCGACGGCCTCCGCAGCGCATCCTTCGCCCCCAGCTGTTTCCACCTGGCGCCTCCCAGAGCACGAGAGCTTAACTCCCCGCACGCTCAGCGGGTGCAGGTGCCTCACTCCAGCCGCGTGTGCACACTGGCTGTCCTGCGTGGGCGGAGGCTCCCCATGGCAGGGATCAGCGTGGCCCTCGGCCCCTCCCACGGAACTGAAACGCAGGCGGCTGACTTGCAGTCACACGTTGACCTTTATGCCTCTTCCAGATGGCTAAGGGTTGGTCAGGGGTCTGAGGGTGCACACGTGAGGGCTACAACAGGAGGGCTCGGAGCTAGGGCCGGCGTGGGGCAATTCTTACTCCAGAAGCAGACACGGGTGGGCTGGGGCAGAAAGAAGGAAAGACAGTAGGAACAGGCCACCATGGTTACTTTCTCTAAACCGTATCAACTGAGGTGCACACCGGGACCAGCAGACAAGAGCGAGCCACGTGGAAGGACACGCAGTGTCTGTTGATGTTTTCACCTCTTCCTTCACATACTTAGATGGGGGCTTGGTTGTCCCTATCTCCACTGCCCAGAGCCCAGGAAGAGGGACAGAGAAATGGGGAGCACAGAGCAGGTTCCAGGAAGACTGCTACCAAAACTGTCATGACCCACTCTGACTTTGGTCATAAACTCTAAGTTCACTGTTCCCAAGGGTCACTGATAGCTATAGACACCATCCCTTAAAGCCAAGAGGAAAAGGAAAAAAAGGCAAGTGCAGAAGGAGACCTCTAGATGCCCCTGCTCAGACCCACCCCCGCAGACTGGCAGTGCCATACTCCTTGGGAAGAGGTCACTGAGAGGCTGGCCCTGGGCAGGGCTTGGCTCAATGTCTTCTGTTGGGGGTCAAGGACCAGGCTGGTTGGGAGGACTTGGGAAGCTGTTGGAAGCGCGTTTGGAGATCACCAGGTTATTGCTGCATTTGGGGCAACAGAGGCCGAGCCACCCAAGCCAGAGGGAGCCCGAGGGCCTGCCCTCATCAGGGGATCCCATTCCTAGAAAAGTGCCGTACACAACCCTCACGCCACCTCTTCCAGCAACAAGGAAATCACGTCTGGGTGGGGAAGGGAAGGACAGCCCTCGGCTTCGGCCGGCAGTCAGGGGTCCTTACTCAATGAGCTCCACGTAGTTGGCGGGAAACATGCCAAAGTGGCCGTCTGGCCCATAGCCACGCCACCAGCCTTCGTCAATCACCTCAATGCCCGTGATGAGGTTCTCGGGGTCAAAGGAGATCTCGGTCTCGTCGGCTGCAAAGAAGGGGAGCCCAGATGCGGCGCTGAGGGCTCTGGGACAGCCAGCCCTCAGCCTGTCCTGATGCCGCTCCTGTGGCCATTCCCCCAGTACACACCTTCCTACAGGGCCTGGCCCTGCGCTCAGTGTCCCAGCGAAAGGCTGGAGAACAGCACTTCCACACATCAGCCTCTCCCCGAGGCCTCTACCCAGGGCCAGCACGGGCACCGGCATCCAGGCCTGGCCCCTCTTCTCTGGTCACACTCTGTGGCACTAGAACAAGGCGGGCAACTGGGATTCACACCAGTGGACAGCAAGTAGCTGCCCGGAGCACGTGGGGAGGCCTGAGCTGGGCAGGGCACCCACCCCCTCTCCCTCCTCACCCTCCTGTCTTCACTTCCGACACGCCCCGGGGCTATCCCCTTGAGGGAGTCTGCAAATCCTGTCTCCTGATCTTGGGCCCCATGGTTTAAGGTGGCAGAGCTGCAGCACGTTACCTGCCTGGTAGTCATACAGGGCCCGGGCACAGAGCCCTTTCCCACTCAGCCCCGGGTAGTGGTCAATGCGCTCAGAGCTGGTATCTTGCTGCTGCACCTGCCCACGGATGGGAAAGAAGAAGAGAAGTCTGGGATCGTGGTTACCCAGATTCAACCCTGCCTGTGACCAGGGCTCACGGCAGACTTGGGGGGAGGGCACACGGGGCACGGGATGCTCCAAAATTAAACAAGGTAATTCACAGGTAGTGCGCCAAGGAAAAGTCAGGCATCCCGTGATGGGCACGGCCAAGGAGCGTGTTTCTGGGCACGCGGGCCCTTCACACATCTGCCCTGCTGCAGAGAACCCACCACTGGCGGCTCCTCGTAGAGGGTCTCCTGCTCTGGGGGCTCCTCGTACATGGCCTCCTCTTCCACCGGCACTGAGCACGGAGGGGCGCTGGGCGCCGGCTCCTCGCGGAGATCTGCACGGGAGGACACGGCCCACTCTGAGCCAGGGGAGGGGAGAGGACATGCCACGTCTCCCTCCCACCCCCAACCCCCCACAGGGCAGCCGAGAGCCTTGCCTGCCCCGGGCCTTGAGGTGGCGTGAGCTGACTCTCTGCTGAGGGGGGTCTCCGGCTGGGTGAGCTGCTTCTGCAGGAAGGGGCTCCTCAGCTTGCCTGCAAACCAACGGTAAACACTGAAGACATCACACTGCTGGAAAGGGGGAAGAACCGAGCCCTCTCTGCCCCTTCTGTGCCCTGCACTGCCCGGAGGGTGGACCTGTTCTGGGACGGCGGCTGTCACGCAGGGAGCGAACGGAGACATGCAGCAGCTGCAGGAACACCACCCGCTGTACACACGTCACACACACATCGTACACTCCAAGCAGCCCCTTGGGGGCCGTGTGCAGTGCTGGAGAGCGGACCAGCAGTGCAGTCCGATATAGCCTTTGGGGGCCAGAGAGGTGACTGATGCAGGTCCCTGAGACCCAGCCAACAGCCCAACGTCGGGGGGCTTACAGGGCCGGGGCTGGAGGGTGTCCACTCTAGAGCCACACACGGCCCCTCCTGTCCCACCAGGTCAAGAGCAGGAAGGGGACACCTGGGTCCCCGGCTCCCGTGCCAGACGCGACCCTCATGAGCACGGGCTCTCCTTACTCATCCCTTTCACCTTCTGGTACGTCTGTCTCTAAGTCAGGGGGCCCTGCCCTGGGACCCCAGGCTCCCCTTCAGCCTTCCCCTGCCTCACAGCTGGGCGCAGAGGGAAGTCTCACCTGGCTGGGGGCTGGAGATGGCTGTGGTGGACACGGCCCTCTCCTTCTGCTTGAAAATCTCCCGTGGGTGTGCTGGCTGTGGACAGACAGGCTCCTGAAGGAGCGCGCACGGAGCCGGCAGTGAATGAGGATCCGGGAGCCATCGGCCTGCCCGGCTCCCTGCAGCTGTGCAGGGGGTCAGGAAGCAAAACACCAAAGCTGAGGGGCTCACAGGCCTCTGCCAGGAGCAGGCGGAGGTCCGTGCCGGGCTGAGCTTCTGCCCGTGGCTCTCCTCTCCACTGACGGCCCTGACACACCACGTGTCCCACGTTCTAATCTGCCCCAGCAGGCTGCAGGCCCCTCCCACTAAGCCCCTCCCCCGGGTCTGCTGGGCGGGGTGTGCGCATCTGCAGGGACCCACACGGCCCCCCCCCCCCCCCCCCCCGGGGCTCACAGCAGGCGGCCTGCGCGCCTGTCCCGGAGGAGCCTCAGCGGATCGGGGACCCGCGCGCGTCCCTTTGGTCCCTCAAGGTGGGGGCGTCCAAGACTCACCTGCTCCTCTCTGTTCCTTGAAAGCGCTTCACGCGGCTCCCACTTCCTGCTGGGAGGGGCAGAGGGAAGAGCTACGGCCCGGCCTCGGCCCCCCCCTCACCTGCCCCTGGGGGACGCTCGTAGGGAGGAGGAGAGAAGGTCCCAGGGCAGCCCCGCCTCACCTCTGGGGCCCGGCCTCGCCGCCCTGCCCCTGATAGCGCTGCTCCCGGAGCGCGGCCTCGCGCAGCTCCCGCTCTCGGCGCTCCTGCTCCAGCCGCTGGCGCTCCTCCTCCACCCGCCGCTTCTCCTCCAGCCTGCGGTTCTCCTCCTCCTTCTGCAGGGAGAACCGCGGGCGGCTGCCCCACTCGGCCTCTGCGCTGCCGGCCGCGTGGACCCGCCCTCTCACCCCCGGCCTACGCAGGCAGCCTGCACGGGCCGTGGTCAAGCGTGGGCTCTACAGCAGCACTCACTGGCCTTGTTCCCTAACGCCTCTAACCCTCAGTTCAACCATCTGCACGTGGGTGCTACCAGGGACATCTGTTCTATGAGCTTATTGTAAGAAAAACTGAGACACAGCAAGTAAACCATTTCCTGGCTGGTGCACACAGGACCAGACCAAATGCCAGCTCTCATCCTCATGCCCTGGGCGACACTTACCTCTGCTTTGGCCCAAAAGCTGTCTTTGCCAACTCTTTTGATCTCAGACACAGCGTTGGTCTTCTGGTACACAGAGCCCTGAGGGGGATGGAGAAGTCACTACAGGGTCATTGACAGGCGCACAGAACGCAGGTAAGAACTGTTAGGATGGCACCTGGCAGAGGGAGTGGCGCCTGGCCCAGTGACCCTTGAGGAGACTGATACCTAGAGGGCGTGAAAGGCCCTGGAAACTGCAAGTGGGGAAGCTCAGCCCCGGACAACACTGCACCAGGCCCCTGCGGATGGAAGCCAAGGCAGGAAAGGCCCCTTGGCCTGCCTGAGAGTCCTGGAGGCGGGGCAGTTCTGAGGCAGGCCTCTGGACAGGGGCCCCTCAGACAGCTGACTGCCACGGCAGCACCCCCAGGGTCTCCAAGAACCCCAGCTCCCATCCCGCACCTGACCACAGGCCCACAGGCGTCCGTGTGCCCGCAACTCAGAGGGGCCTGCCCTGTCCACCACCAGAAGTTTCTCCAAAGCAACCACCGTGCAGGGCGGCACAGGACACTCTGGGGCCATGGCCTGGAGGGTGGACGGAATTTCCCTGCAGAGAACCTCTGACCACACATAAGAGGCTCTGGAACTACCAGGCAGGGTCAAAGGCCATGCCTCATGCCCACCAGCACCCGCCTCACCAGGAGGCAGCCCTTGCTCCTGTCCGGCTCGGGGTCACCGTCTGCACCGCAGTCCGGCTCCAGGACCGGAAGCCAGGCAGGAGGAGCCCAGCCCCCGAGGGAGCACGCGCTGAGGGCGGGTCTGATCGGTCCGGCAGCTAGAACTGCACGCTCCTGCCCGGCCACCTCGGGCCCACAGAGCACTCACCACTGGGGCCTGGGGGCCCGTGTCCTGGAAGCGGCTGCCCTCTCTGTGGAAGGTGTAGTTGGCCCCTGAGGCCCTGGCCACCTTCTGCATGATGCACTCGGGCTCCACGTCCTCCTCGGCCCTGGCGTTGATGGTCACGTGGGCCCCCTGCAGCAGGAGCGGCACTTCATGAACAAGAAGCACCGCAACCCCAGGAGAGGACAGGACGCACACCTCGGTCCGCACGGCACAGCGGCTGCACCGCGCTCAGGGTCAGGAGACCCTGCCAGGAACCAAGGCACGCTCTCCCCAAGGCCTCCGGAAAGCCAGCTGAGGGAAAGCCATCGTTCTTGTCCCAGCCTGCATGCGAGGCTCCTGCCCTCCACGGTGTGGCCTGTTCTGTGGTGCTACAAGACAGCCCAGGCATTAAAGGGCTTCTTTCTAGTGAATGAAATCCAACCTTAAAAGTCACCTGGAAACAAGCACATTTTCTACAGAAAGCAAGTTACTGATTTCTTCTTGAGAAGTGAGAACTATGACCTTGCTGTTACTAAATACCAATAAGCTCGGGACCTTCTCTTTCGGCTCCTAGATGGAGAAACTGAGGTGCATCTGAAGAAGTGTGGGCAGAACCAGAAATCAAAGTCCTGAGCCTCCTTGCCAGTAACCAAAGAAATGCAAAGAGTTAGCTGACAAGTGAACAACACATGCTTTTTGATACAAATGCTTTTGAAATTAAACAAGGTTCCATTACATGATGACTGAAATAAACACGTGCAGAAATGGAGTAGAAAAGAATGCCTTAAAGGGAACGTGCACGCTGAGGCTGTGAGCAGAAGCAACCCGCCTTCTCCTCCGAGTCCTGCCAGTACTGCTAGAAGTCTGTGCTCATAAAACAAATGTAACCCAAGGCCTAGCCCCACCCCAAGACCAGCTCCAGCAGGGCCTCCTCAAGGTCCTTCGCCCTTCCTTCCCGCTGAAGCCAGCTTGCAGGAGGCCCTGGCTACCTCCTGGGCAAGAGGAGAGCAGCCTCTGGCTACGCCCTGAAGTCCAGACACAGCATCGGGACGTGAGGCACACTTCCACCTCCGGCTGTGATGCCCGCTCACTCACAGCCTTGGAACCCCGGGACCTGGTGAACTCTGCGAGGCCCTGCACGGAGCAGCCCTCACCTTCAGGAAGCTGGCCATGGTGCTGACGTGGTTGGCGCACGCTCCCTTCCGCACGTCATTCACGCCCTCGCCGGTCTGCAACACAACACACGCAGCATGAGCCGCCAGTTCCTCGGTGTGACCCAGGACTCCCTGCAAAGCCACTGCCCACTCCAGGGACTCGGCAGTTTCCCTGTGTCCCGGGAAGGAGCAAACCACAACCCCAAAGCAGAGGACACGGTGAGCCCCCACACCCCCGAGTCGGGGAGGCTCTTGGAGCAGGACGGTCGCCAGCGTCCACTGTGGGGCGCTGCCTTAGAACTCCCTAGTCCCGACCCGGGGGCTCCACTTCATGAGAGCCCCCGTCCTACACTCCCAGCGCCCTCCCAGCCCTTATCCAGGCACTCTGCTCCCTCAGGGTGACTACCTGAAGGGGACAAGAACGTGAGTGTCCTGTGGCTGTGTGTACTCCATTGCACAGGAGCAGTTCTGGGCTGGAACAGTGAATTCTACACTAGCAAGGCCCCAGGTATTCTTTGGGCCACACTGAATTAATCCACTATTCTGTTCATTCACCAGATTCAAGCTGTTCTAAAGTCAAGTCCTCTTCTGCTCCAGTCACAAAAGGCAAAGCACGAAAGAAGAAAAGGGAGTTTTTCCGGGTCACACCTAGATGAGAACTCGGAAGCCCTGAAGTTCCACATACCCAGTTGATGAGGACAAACTTGGGCAGGCCGGAGTTGGGGTCCTTCACTCTGCAGAAGGCGTACATCACCTTCCCACTGTTGAGCTCCTCCACCATTTCCTCCAGGCCCCCCTCTGCAGCAGTCACAAGGAGAGTCAGGGGCAGGCCAGGCACCCCACGCCCACCCTGGCACCTAGTCCATCAGGAAAGGAAACCCCAGCTGCCTCTAAACCAGGGTCCTCAGCCCCATCTGCATCTGAATCAGATTCCTAGGCCTACCCGCACTAAGCTGACTTACGAGAACTGGATGGAACCCAGGATCTGCATTTGTGAAAAGCACCTCAGCCCCGCTCACCACAACGAGAGAAAGCCCCTAAGAAGCAATGAAGACGAAGGAAGGGACGGAGGGAGGGAGGAAGGAAGGAAAGGCACCTCAGGTGATTTTGTAAGCCACACTAGTCTAAAAACCACTCGTGTAAACCCACAGGTAATTCTGGAAGTAAAAATGTCATTTATGCTACAAACCAGGCAGGCACCAGACCTCCAAATGGAGGGGCTCTGCAACAATTTTACCATTGCCTGGACTCCACAAACCGCCCTGGAATAACAGGGCCTGACGTGAGTCACCCTGCGCTTACCCACGTCTGCTCAGACTCCAGGGCCACCCAGAGGGTCCCAAGCAGAAGTTAACTTCCCGCCATATAGGGCCTCAGCTCTGAGACTCTCTGAGTAGGGATAAGGGAGTGATGGGGCCCAGGAATGCCGTTCTCCCCTGACACTCAGTCTGTGAGCCCCAGCATGTACTAGAGTTTTGGGTTCTCATCAGGTATCCCAAACCCCCTCAGACTGTGAGAAGGACCTGGATCAGGTATTTTAGCTACAGGGCTCCACGGAACCTGGGGCAGTCCTGAGGCCCTGCTCTGGGCTCTTACAGCAGAGCCTGTGAATACCACTGAGGATGGTGGTATGAAACTCAGCTGAACTCTGCAATTCTCAGTCCCCTATGGCATCACACTGCACCTGAGACCACCGTCAGTGGCAGTCCCTCTAGAAAGAGGACTACCAAGGAGAGGCACTCCAAAGAAGGAGACGTTTTCTACCAACAAGTCACCAGAACCGTTCATGGGGCAAGCAGAGAACACGCTAGTGAACAGGTGCTGAACAGTGAAGCCGTGTCACTCGGGTCAGGTGAGCTGCCCTTGAGAACGAGGAGTCAGGGGTATCAGGTGGGGGGCCTGCAGTTTCACCCCGTTTTTGAGGAGCACTTTTCCAGGTCACCCTGTCCCAGCGGACCGTGTGCACTGATGTGACCTCTCCTGGGGGAGGGTGTGCCCTGCAGAGACCCGGCCCACCAGGAAGAGGACAGAGGGAAGGACGTGTCTGCACCGCCTCCTCCACCACCAGCACCCAGCTCTGCGGGACTGTCACCCTCCCAGCTGCAGCCCAGGCCAGGCCCTGGGCTGCCTGCAAGCCGGAGAGGGCAGCTCTTCCCAACTACAACACGGACAGAGAGCAGTGCCGCCTTGCACCACCAGGCAGAGAAAGCCAAGGAGAAGGTATTTTCACTTAGAAACGTCTGAAACCCGAAGCCGGCCAGGAGGAGCTGTGAACGCCGGGGGCCCACACTGCTCAGCGGAAGCCTCTGTCCTGCCTGGCTGGCTGCAGTCAGCCCGATCAGGGGACCGGGGAATTCCTCAACACTGAATGAAGCTGATGAGGGGTAGGCCCACCCTTAGCCAGGGGAGGTGTCACTGCAGTCACGCCACATGCAGGGGACACCGATGCCCCCTGAGTGCCCTGCCTCCCGCTGTGACGGCCGAAACGCCAGCAGAGACGGAGCACGGATGTCACGACTCTCTCCCCTCCACGCACCTCACCCTCCCTCCCGGGCTTCTGCCTCCTGACGGTCCGTAAGAGCCCATCTGCTTCCTCGCTTGATCATACTCACCCCCAGTGCCAGCCACACGGATGTCATTGCTGTTGCCTTCATAGGTAAAGAGGGCCCTGAAACAAAACACAAACAGGCGCTACAGCCAGTGCCCTGGTCACCATCTGCCCCCACTGTGCCCACCAAGGCTTCACGCTGCACCCCAAAGAGCTCAGCGGGACGGTAACCCTGTAGGCTGACACAGACCCCACTCTGAAGTACAAGGCAGGATCTCAGTAGGCCGCTGGGCCGCCCAGAGCTGAGCCTTCTCGGCTGCAGCTGGCCCGACTTACCAGAGCGGCCTGTCGTGAGCACAAGCCTATGGAGACGGGGCGCATACATCTACTCGGAAGGAAACTGAGCTGTGAAGTTTTACGGCAACCTTCTACACATTTATGTGTGAGATACTCACCTAGCTACCATGTATGTGAATCTGAACAAACAAAAGATACCTGCATAGTCCTGAAACCAAAGCACCCCGAGGAGAAACAGGAAGGAGAAATACGTGCATTTTCAATGAGCCTGTGTCTATCTGTGGTCTTCCGGGAAGGCTGAAAGGTTGGTGGAGCAGGTCTGCCTGGCCTGAGGCTTTTCCAGCAAACACAGGCTTTTATCGGTTGCGTAGGGCCTTGGAAACCACAGGGGCCATGACTCAACATGAAGTCAGGCCCCTCACAAGACAGGCTCCCTGTCTGGGCAAGTGCTATATCTAGCAGAGCCTTAGGTCTCCACAGGTGACCCTAGGTCACACCGCCCTTCTCCTATAAGCCTAATTATTCATAAGAACTCTGGTAAAGATTTGGGCTTATAAATTATGGGAAACTGTATTAAATCTGGGCCACGGAAGGTCCCTTGACCAGAACAAAGGTCACTCAAAGAGAACATTCTAGAATAGGTGGCTTCTGAGCAGTCCACACGAAGCCCAGACATCGGCATGAACCCTGCGGCGGCTGAGCTCCAGGGAGTGCCGGCAGACCACCAGGTGAGGGTGCTAATCCACCGGACAGCAAGTCAAAGGCAAAACCCGGTCTGGGGTGTCATCTCCCCACGCTCCACGGCACACGCCTGCTGAGGCGCGCCGGACAGAAGCTCCAGGGTCCACAGTCTGACAGGAGCCATGTCAACTTCCACTCAGCTTCCCCAGGGCCTCACTAATGCCACTGGGCAGAGCTGCCTAAGCCTGAGAAAGTCAGAAGAAATTAGACCCAGGTCCAGAGATCTGGCTGGGAGGGAAGCACAGACTGCCAGGAAAGAACCAGTGCTTCCCAGCAGAGGGGAGAGAGTGCAGAAGGAGAGAAACACTCAGAAAAAACAGGGAAAAAGAAGACTTGGGTGGTGGCAGACATCCAGACTCCGGTGGCCAGAGTCCTGACCAGCCTTCCTCCTGGAGGCAAGAAGCCCCTGGCTGCAGAAGACAGGGGCACCGGACCAGCAGCAAGAAACAGAGACGGCTGCTCAGCTTAGCTCTTCCAAGAAGGGATCCAGCGGCTAGCAAAGGCCACGCTCCGTGCCTGCCACCTACCCCTCTGACTTCATTCCCCTCCACCCTGGGCTCCAGCCTGAGCCACCTTCCTGAATGTTCCCGGTTCAGAGGCTCACCCCACATTCAATCAAACAACCCTTCTTTCAAACCGACATGAAAAAAAAAATGGTGCGTTGGCTTGTGCAGGCATATAGCACAAGGAGTATGGGGCACTGGGCATCTTATAATTCAGTCACTTGCCAAAAGCCTAATCTGAGAACCTGCAGCTTGCTAGCGATGGGAATGCAGCCACAAATAATCCCTCAGAGGCCCTGCCCGTGGAACTTACTTTCTAATGGGAGACAAACAAAACACACACACGCGCGCACCAACACTAACGTACTGTCAGATAGTGCAGTGGGTGCACGAAGTGAGCAAACACGCCACGACCTAGGGGAAGAACAACCTGGGGGAGCCAGGAGAAAGGGCCGGTACGGAGAGCTGATGCTGTGGCTGCTGTCCATCCCACCCGGCTCCAGGGCCTGGCCCAATGCACCCACTCTGCACGAGGAACTTTTTATGACCCGCCAAACCGGAGAGCACCTCTTCTTGCTCTGATATCCTCTGCCACTTTTTCCGCACCGCTCTCAGTACCCCTACATCAGGGACAGAGATGGGGACCACCCCACCCTTTCTGGTGAAGAGCAAAGGTGACAAGAAAATCAGTGAGGGTGTCTGGTGCATGCCTGAAGGCAGTCAACCAGGGACATGGGAAAATGTGACTACAGCCACGGAGACAGGAGTCCAGAAAGGCCTCTCCAAAACGGCAACATCAGAGCTGAGACATGAAGTCTGGGGAGCCCCCTAGGATGATGTGGAAAGGCGCTCCAGGCAGAGGAAGCAGAAAGAACAAGGCCTGTGAGGAGAAAACAGCTTTGCAAGTTTAAGGAAAAGAAAGCAAGCTAGAGTGGTGGTAAACAGGTGTGACCACAGCACGGTAAACAGGAGGGGCGGTCAGGAGCCTGTCGGCCATGGCAAAGAGTCCAGGCTGTGTTTATGATGCAACAGGAAGCCACTGCAGAGTTTAAGCAGGGAAGTGACATGGGTCTAGATATTTTTTCAGCTAGTGAATGGGGACCTGCCCACATCGACGTGGCCCCAGAGATTCTGCAGACCCAGGCAGCTGGTGTCCTGAAGCTCTTCCCTAAAAGGCCTGGGGGGGAAGGCAAGGCAAGGCAACAATGTCCTCAGTGTCACAACAGTACACTGTACAAAAGCCGCTCTGTGCTGGGCACCAGGGAAAGCAGACACGCGAAAGCAGTAGCACCTGACAAGTGGAGAGAGCCACAGTAGCTCAGCCGCGCCCAGCGGGCCCCTAGGCAATGGGAAAAGGCTCCCGCCCCAAAGCTGGTCACCTTACTCCATCGTACTCAGCATACTTCTTGGAAGTACAAGTTCTCAAAACTGGTCAGTGAACACAATTTAAGCAAAAAGGAAGGTAACAGAGAATTACCATGCAAAAAACAACCCTAGTTGCAGGACAGACAGCTGACCCTATGTGTGGGCTGCCCAGGGCTCTCCCAGAGACTTCAGATCCAGGCTTCCAGTACTATAAAGCCCCTAACACCGACACCCTAGGAAAGGATGTCACTGGGAGGTGGAGGGAAGATGGGACCTTTTTCCAAACACATAACCAGCATCGTCCTTTCCTTCATCTGCCCATGGCTCAGGAATATGAAGTATATTCTTCTTGGAGAAAGGGAGGTTCTAAAATACATATTCACAGGGAACCAGGGCCTTAAACCCCTCCACCTTCCTGCCTGACATCTCCAAAGCAAGGCTGCCAGACCACCCTCAGAGTCCCATCCCTGAGCACAGCGTTTGGAAGAAGCCGGGCGCAGCTTCCGCTTTCTCAAGGAGGGCTGTGGAGGGCCCCTTTGTCCAGGGAAGTCCCCGGGCAAGAAAGGAGAACCTGGCGAAGCACTCAAGCACAGCCAGGAACACGATGCATCAACGAGGCCCGCAGGGCCGAGACCGGTGGCCAGCGGAGCGGAAGGGCTGGGGACTCACCGGACCCCCACGCCGGGTTTAACCTGCCCACGCACGGTGGGGCAAGGGGAGACAGGGTGGGGACCGCTCCCCCCGGGGTGTGGCGCAGGTGCGGGGCAGACACGGCTCCGCGCCCCCTGGCTCCCCTGGCCCCAGCCCGCTCCCGGCCCGCCCCAGGCCGCCTCGGCGCCCACCAGTCGGTCGGGGACTTCTCGTTGACCACTTGCTCGTAGGCCTCCTTCAGCGCCGGCCCGTTCCGGCTCAAGTTCACAGCCATGGCCAACCCCGCGGTGTCCGCGCCGCAGCCGCCACCGCCGCCGCTTCCGGGCCCGGGCCGCCCAAGGCGGCCCCACGCCCCGCCCGTCGGCCGGAAGCCCCGCCCCTACGGTCGGAAGCGGAAGCCGTGCAGGCGGGGCCAGGGTGAGCGGGCCGAGTGCTGGCTAGGCGTCTAGAGGGCTGCTGGGGAGTTGGGCCCCGCGTGTGGGTTGCAGTCTACAGACAGCTGGACGAGGGGGTGGAGGGAGGGCGCGGCCTTCTGCGCGTCCCCGTGCTCTGTCCCGCCGAGCCCGGGCGCGCCTTGTGGGTCCGGCGGAGGGACCCCACCCAGCCCCCTGTTCGCTACACTCACGGAGCCCTGTGCATTTTATTCTTCAACTCTTGTTGCAGTTAAAGCACTTGCTTGAGAATCCTGGATTCATGACAGGCACGGGATCCCCCGATCCTCTGTGTGGATCCTCAAAAGAAATTTTATGTATGAATGAAGCAGGCATGAATTAATGAGAAGAATAAAAATGAACACTAAGTGATGGTCACACTGCCACAAACCTAACTCAAAGTGCTGTCGTGTTTCTTTGACCTCACCTGCATTTTCTAGTGAGGTAGAGGATGCGGTGGCGGAGGAGAGATGAGAACCTGCCCTGCGCTGGTCCTGTTACCCAATCAAACTTGGGTCCACTGGCCCCAGTGCAGTAAAGCCAACCTACTGACATGAAGTTGTGGTGAAGGAAAAGTGCAGCATTTATTGCAGGGCGCCAAAGCAAGGAGTCCAGGCAGCTAACGCTCAAAAGATCTGAGCTCCCCCCCACTGGCTTTCAAGGAAAGGTTTTAAGATAGGGTGAGGCAAGGGGGCTGAGGGGTGTGTGGTCAGCTCGTGGACATTCTTCTGATTGGTTGGTGGTGAGGTAACTGGTAATCAACATCGTCAACCTTCTGGTTCCAACCAGTCTGGGTTGTGGGCAGCACGCGGTCAACTTCTTCCACCTAGTGGGGGCTTCAGTATCTGCAAAAAATAGCTCAAGGGTATGGCTCCAAATAATATCTGTAGCCCTTGAGGAGGCAGTAAAGGGCCTTGACTTTGCTTAGTGGCTAAACTATTATTATTTTGTCTTGCTTGACTGTTTTCCTTTGTTTCTGCATTTTCTCACTTCTCTGATTAAATTTATTCTTTGGAACTCAGGGAAGGCCTAGGAGGCTAAAGTTTTTCTAAAGACAAGAGGCAGGCAGAGGACATGGTGGCAGGGGCGGGGTGTCTGCCCCGGGAGGGCCCCATAGGGTCCTGCTCCGTCAAGGTCCTGGTTCTTTCCAGGCCCTGGCTGCCTGATGGAAGGGGCCCACCATGCCTCAACCTGCACCTGACTATGACTGACCTACCTGGAGGGAAACAGAGACACATGCCCAGCCCACAGCAGCTCAAAGCTTCCTTCTCTGCCCTAGAGAACTCCCCCACTTTCCTAAAATTCAGATCCACAGTCCCATAGCCCCTTAGAATTCCATGCTTTGGAATTGAGTCGTTCAGCTTTCAGAAAATATCGCATATACCCTTTATACTCTATAAACTCTACCACAGGATCCCGAGCAGAGTCTGGTAATCAAACGTGTTCATTTTTCTGCAGTGACGTCTGAAAAATCAGTTAAGTGGGTTATAGAAAGACTCTAAATAGCCTCATGGCAGTTCAGGTCAGATTTTGCTGCCAAATCAGTTACCAAAATCTTAAGGTGTTGGGGTCTGGACTGTGCGTTTAAGGGCTTGTAAACCTTATTTGGACACAAATACTTTTCATCTGTTATGTCCATTTTCATTTCTGTTCACATTACTGTTGCTTGTCTTACAGGCAGAAACTCTGACATCTCTCTGATGGGCAGAGCAGTTACCTGGTCCCACCCTGGGGAAACCTTCGGTCCTGGCCAAATATTCCTTGCCTTCAGCAGCTCTGTCTGCAGTCCTCCTCACTCCCCAACCACCCTGGATCTTCTGCAGTGTACAGGTCTCCTCGTTTCTCCACTTTGACTTCGCTAATGTGTTTACATCGGAAAAATGAACTCTAGTAAATGGAGGCCTCCCAGCTCTCCCGACTTTTAGTCTTTTTTTTTTTTTTTTTTTTCAGTAACATCTCTGCTGTCATTTTTTTCCTCAGACTTGACCTTCAGGTGACTTTCTGATCCACCCCAGTCCCTTTAGCCTCCATATTCCAGGGGAGTTCAACCCACAGACAGTCGTGTTGTTCTTGTTCCTTATTTTCTTTGGCTCCACGTGTCTTTGTTTTCTCTTCTTTCTCTGGGAATGTTCCTATTTAAACACGTCCTAGTTCCCAGTTTCCTTCATCCACTTGGTTGCCAGCCCCCAGCCTGGGGGCC
Organism: Balaenoptera musculus; assembly: GCF_009873245.2. NCBI lineage: Eukaryota > Metazoa > Chordata > Mammalia > Artiodactyla > Balaenopteridae > Balaenoptera > Balaenoptera musculus. Next base: position 100,832,528 of record NC_045793.1, on the reverse strand, counting down.
CTGGATCCCGAAGGCCTACTAGGGAGCACTCTTCAACACTTTAGTCAACTGGGGGAGGCCCTACCTTGCCTGAATCAGGCTGTGCAGACCAAAGAGGCAGGTCCCTTTGTTCTGGCGCTAGGTCAGCTCAGTGTGGTGACCAGGTCCATCCGCACTGATGAGGGAAGAGCAGGGAGACCCGGGCTCCACTGAAAGAAGGCTGAGGGGTCCCTGGTGTGGGAAGGTGGGGACATTAGGATTCCACTTCCTGCTCTAGTGTGTGGTAGCCTATTTCAGCTTGACAGATCAGGGAAGGCCTCCCAGAGGTAACACAGGAGCAGAGACTGGGTATGGGGGTGGGAGGGTGGGGGATGCAGCTGTGGAAGATCTGGAGAGAAGTGTTCCAGGCAGAGGGAACAAGAGGTGCTGGAGCTCTGAGGTGGGAGCCCAGAGAAAAAGAGAGGGAAGGAGGCATGGGTGAGGGTTGGATCCTGTAGGACCCTGTGGGTCAGGGGGAGGACTTTATTCTTCGGTGTGATGGAATCCCTGGAGGGCTTTAAACAGAGAGGATGTAACCTAGGGATGTTTTTATGTTTATTTATTTATTTATTGGCTGCGCCGGGTCTTAGTTGTGGCACGCAGGATCTTTCTTAGTTGTGGCATGCAGGATCTAGTTCCCTGACGAGAGATCGAACCCGGGCCCCCCCCCCTGCATTGGGAGCACGGAGTCTTAACCACTGGACCACAAGGGAAGTCCCTGATCCAGGGATGTTTTAAAAATGTCCCTCTGCGGACTTCCCTGGTGGCGCAGTGGTTAAGAATCCGCCTGCCAATGCAGGGGACATGGGTTCGAGCCCTGGTCTGGGAAGATCCCACATGCTGCAGAGCAACTAAGCCCATGCGCCACAACTACTGAGCCTGCGCTCAGACCGAGAAATGCGCTCTAGAGCCCGTGTGCCGCAACTGCTGAGTCCACATGCCACAACTACTGAAGCCTGTGCGCCTAGAGCCTGTGTTCTGCAACAAGAGAAGCCACTGCAATGAGAAGCCCGCACACCACAACGAAGAGTAGCCCCCGCTCACTGCAACTAGAGAGAGCCCACGTGCAGCAACGAAGACCCAACGCAGCCATAAATAAATAAATAAATAAATTTATTTATTTAAAAATAAAAATGTCCCTCTGGCTGCTGTGTGTAGATCCTGTCCACGTCCCTCTCCCTCCCACTCCTGCTTTTCCTGAGTTCCTATTTCCTTTTGGCCATCTCCCTCTTGTTGGTTGTTCCTTGGTTTGAGAATGTGAGATGTCTCCACAGGTCATTCCTAGGACTCTTCTCTCTTCTCCTTAGCAAATTGCTCTGTCATTCACACAAAGCTGTATACTGTTCTTGCACGTGGATAGACTCAGATCTTCTTTACTTCTTGATGCTCTCCTGGTGCGCTTGGATAGCAGATCCAGGGCACGAAAGCAGGGCTCCAAATGGTCAGTGTCCTTCACACTCTGAGGGCAGCTGTGTCTTGAAGGCATCTGGGCCCAAGTGTGGAGGGACCATGCTGGTAAACATCTACCAGAGCCCACTGCCTAGAAGAATCAACAACGTTAAGAAAAAGAATTGCCACAGCAGTGTCCCCCAGGGTTTCCACCCATTCGAGCTGCTGTAACAAAACACCACAGCCTGGGCGGCTTACAAACAACTGAAATTCATTTCTCACAGTTCTAGAGGCTGGAAGTCCAAGACCAGGGCACTGGTAGATCTGGTACCTGGTGAGAGCCCACTTCCTGGTTCATAGATGGCCGTCACATGTCCTCCCATGGTGGAAGGGGCAAAGGAGCTCTCTGGGGGCCTCCTGTATAAGCACACTGATGCCATTCACGAGGGCTCCACCGTTGTGACCTAATCGCCTCCCAAAGGCCCCACCTCCTAATGTCATTACCTTGGGGGTTAAGATTTCAACATAGGAGTTTTGAGGGGACATGATCATTCAGACCACAGCCATCAGTAGGAAAGAAGAGGTGTTTATTCAAAGTCTTCCTCCACAGAAGTGTCAATTAGCAAGAAAAGCATTTTCCTAAAAACCGCCAGGATTACATCTCTCTGCTCCAGCCACACACGGCCACATTACTACAGAGTTCGAGAAATGACATCGTTGCTTTTCCTGCCCTAGAAAGAAAACTTACTTATGCTGCATGGTAAGTGGAACCCAGTAAACAAATACTTCACATCTTGAGAGATTAAAAACCAACCAACCAACCAACCCAAACCTTCCTAGCTGAGTGCCTGTTATGATTTACACAGGGAGGAAGCGGTCAGTGGCAGGAAGGTGGGAGGGCTTCAGTCCTGGCCTCGGTCTGGGACGCAGGCCCTCAGGGAGGGAGTGGCCAGCGCGGTCTGCTTGTCACATGAGGCTTGGCGACCAGGGGCAGCCACAAGTCGGTATGAGGTGGCTCACAGGAGGGGCAAAACCTCCTCCCTCAGGAGGAGCAGTGCTCTTCCCTGCCACCCCAACCACTTACAAGGGCCACAGGGGAGGCACGCGTGCTGCTCTGCTAGCTCTTGCTCTGAGGGCCTCCAGCTTCTCAAGTCTCGCCTGAGGCCTCAGCCTCAAAGACCCGGAGACGTGCGCGCATCAGCCAAGCCCCCTGCTGTAGACGGGCGGGCCCGCAGCAAGGAGTCGGCAGGAATTCCATGAGGCTCAAAGGGAACAGAAGACACAGGTGATGGGCATTTTGCGGTTTAACTACAACTTTGCTGACATTTTTTTTTTAATTAATTAATTAATTTATTTATTTTTGGCTGTGTTGGGTTTCCGTTTCTGTGCAAGGGCTTTCTCTAGTTGTGGCAAGCGGGGGCCACTCTTCATCGCGGTGCGCGGGCCTCTCACTATTGCGGCCTCTCTTGTTGCGGAGCACAGGCTCCAGACGCGCAGACTCAGTAGTCGTGGCTCACGGGCCCAGTTGCTCCGCGGCATGTGGGATCCTCCCAGACCAGGGCTCGAACCCGTGTCCCCTGCATTAGCAGGCGGATTCTCAACCACTGCGCCACCAGGGGAGCCCTGCCAACATTTTAAACCCAAAGATGTCGACAGGTTCTGTTAGTCCCTCCTGTTGCAGGATGAAGGCGTCCCGAGCCTGCACTGCTGGACACACACACACACACACACACACACACATATGTGTGTGTGTGTGTGTGTGTGTATGTATTTGGCTACACCACGCGGCACACGGGATCTTAGTTTCCACACCGGGGACTGAACCCGTGCCCCCTGCAGTGGAAGTGCGGAGTCCTAACCCCTGGACCGCCAGGGGACTCCCACTGCTGGACATCTGACACGGAACTTGCAACCTTCCTCAGAAGGGTAGCCAGCCTTAAATCCCTTGCTTCTTCTGCCACCCTCAACTTTATGGCCCACGCCTCCATCCGCATCCTTGTCTCTGGAGCTGGTGGGTCATTCTGCCCATTGAGCGCTGCTGGCCTTCTTGTGCCCTAGCCAGGCCGTTATTGCTCCCGAGAACAAACTCTGAGGCCAGGCTGGGTCCAGGCCTAATGGCACTTCTTTCCTTTCTTCACGTGGATAGAGGGCTAGATGCAGCTTTGTGCCTGTGTCCTTGCCCCTAAGAGGTCCCTGGTCCAGTGACGGTGCTTGTTTCCCTGGGGGCCTAGGCTGTGAAATGGTCTTACACACCAGCTTATATGACATGTGCCATCCACTTAGTATGCACATTTGTATTCATCCTGCCCCTCCTCTGCCTTCAATGATTCTCCGGAAAGGTCAGCCCTGTGATTCCATTTACCCTAGCGTCCTGGTGACCCCTGTGGCTCCCAGAAGGTAACAGGGCCCCAGTTTGGGGAGGGCCATGTGCGGGAGTATCCCCAGGTGCTGAGTCAGCTCCCAGAATATGCTGGAACCCAGCCTCTGTTGAAGGGCTCCCTTTGCCTGCAGGACCCTCTCCCCCATCCATCCATCAGACCCTACCCTAGTCCCACCTCCTTCCTGAGGCCTGTGGTCTCCCAGTGAGTTCCCAGAAGGCAGCCGCATCACGTTTTCTTTTTATAATTCTCCTCCTCTCCCCTCCCCTTCACACCTTGCCCTTGGCAAGTGCGCAATCGATGCTTGCATAGAGCCACCTAAAGTCATTACAGTGACCAGCCAGCAGTGATGGCCTTTCTCCACCCCCCGCCCCCCCGCCCGTGACTAGGCCCTTGAGCTGTTGCGGTGATGGAGGTGGGCAGCACGGGTGAGAGGCCGGCCCCAACGGGGCAGTTCTGTCATCACCTCCCAAAGGGGAGCCCAGCCAAGCCCCTGCATCCCGACGGAAGCTCTGTGGCGGGGAGCTGGAGAGATCAAGTGGGCCTCTCTGAAGGGTGAGGATTGGGAGTCTGGGAGAAGTGGGGTGGAGATGGGATAAGAAGGAGACTTTTTTTTTTAAGGAAAATCAAGAAGCCACTATTTGGTCTGATAGGGGGTTTGCAGATTATCTATAGCTTTTTGGTTTTGTTTTTAATAAAATCTCTCTGGCAACAGAAGAGAAACCCCGGTGGTGGTCATGATGAGGCCAGCAGACGGGCCGGGGGAGAACACCAGACCTGAGGGGGCGAGCGTTGCCTGCCTGCATGGCACCAGGCTGCTGTCTTGGGGGTGCTGGCGAGATAGGCTGGGACCTGGGACTCGGGACCCTTTCCTGGAGTGCTTGCACCTGGACAAACGTCTCCTCTCCTCAAGCAACAGAATGCAAAGAAACTGTAAGGGACTGAAAAGTAACTGCACGCATGCGCAGGTGGGGTCAGTTATGAACAGTAAGATACAAAAAGGCCAAAACCTAACTGCCATTTCTGAGGTGCGCGGAGCAAAAGCGGGGTCCTGCACGTGATCCCTGCACACAGCACCGGCCAGGGGGTGGGCAGACCACCGAAGCCTCCTCTCCAGCCCGACCCAGCCGTCGGCTCCCACCCTCACCCCACTGAAGGGACCGGCTCGCTCGCCACCCCTCCAGGCCCACTCGGCTCAGGGAGCGAGCGAGGGCACCTGTTACTTGTTCTCACTCCCCCTGCTGCCGCTCAAGTCCCGCTAAAGCCTTGCCGGAATTTCTTGTCTGGTCTCTTATCAATTTCTATTGATTAAATAGTCCAAGGACCCAGGTTGGTAACACTGGTAAGCCATCCTCCATTTCCCAGAGGACCAGCTTTCACGGCTAGATCTAATCCTCATCCAGTCCTCACCCGGTGCGGCCAGGGAGGAAGCACGTGTCGCAGCGAGAAGAGCTGGAGGAACAGAGGCACAGGAGGGGCGGGCAGGCGAGGGCGGGAGGGACGGGTGGCCTAAGCTGCTCTCAAGGCTTTCTCTGCCTCTGCCAGGACAGGCCTCGGGCCAGGAGTTCTGCAGACCAGTCCCATAAGCACCTCTCTGGAACTTCAGGAGACTCTCTCCTGAATTTCAGAGACAGAAACCTGCCCGCCCCTGAGCATCTGCCGTCGGGTGGTGTGGGACCCCACGGTGCTGACACGTAGCTCAGCTGTGAGCTGCCGGGCCGTTGGACGTTGGTGTTCTGGTGTTTTCATCCCTTGTCGGGAGATTTTGACCCTTTGCCCTGTTCTTGCAACTCTTGGGTCTTCCCGTAGCCTGACAAAGGATCAAGATCTCGGCACCGTCCCGCAAGCTGAGACACTTTTGGCCAGGGCTAAGTCGTTTGTTCATGTTGGATCAATGGCTTAAGATCATGCATCTCCATGATATCTCTGATCCACAGAGAAGAAAACGTATCACTCCCGCCGTTAGCTTTTCAGATCTGCTGTCCAGTTACTGACCTGGGACTCGCCTTGGAAACGTGATATCTGTACCTGGGGCTTACGTGGGAGCTGCCTGCACCACAGTGCATTTTAAAATAAGGTTTTCAGCCTAAGATGCCTGTCCTTCAGGCTGACCTGAGCCCTGGAAGGCATGAAAAGCAAGTTTCCCATGGGGACAGAGTCCAGGGAACTTGCCAGGGACGGGCCTGCGGAGCAGCACCGTGGTGGCCTGTCCAAGGGCTCTGGCAGGCACAGAGCGCCACTCCAGTTAGCGAAGAGTGAACGGTAATTTATACTGGGGATCCCAAAGGGATAATTTTTTTTTTAATAATTTTTTAAAATTTATTTTTATTTATTTATGGCTGTGTTGGGTCTTTGTTTCTGTGCGAGGGCTTTCTCTAGTTGTGGCAAGCGGGGGCCACTCTTCATCGCGGTGCGCGGGCCTCTCACTATCATGGCCTCTCTTGTTGCAGAGCACAGGCTCCAGACGCGCAGGCTCAGTAATTGCGGCTCACGGGCCTAGTTGCTCCGTGGCATGTGGGATCTTCCCAGACCAGGGCACGAACCCATGTCCCCTGCATTGGCAGGCAGATTCTCAACCACTGCGCCACCAGGGAAGCCCACAAAGGGATAATTTTACTTTTTCTACTGCATACCTCCAACAGGGCGAGCAGGCCTGGGGAAATTTTGACTGGACTGAGAAAATCCATCAGCTTGCTGGGAGTCGTAAGCCATTACACCGGAAAGGCTGAAATACGGCACCCAGTGTCTCAACACCAACCTGGGCCTGGAGGTTTCTTCTCTGAACCTCTGACTCGTCTCTGAAACGTGAATCTGCCTTCCTGTGCTTTGTTACGTGTGGTTCAAGGAGCACTGTGACCCCTGTCTGAAGTGGCAGAGCCGTGTGACGACAGTGTTCCCAGGGGACACCTAAACGTTTATCATTTTGTTTAGGTAAAGACCGAAGGGGTAGCAAAGAGACAAAAATCAAAAGGGCAACCGTCACCATGGTAACAGGCAGGGACCGGGGCCCATGGAACAGAGAAAGCAGCCTTGCTGTGGTAACAGAGGATCCTAAATGGGGAGCCCCAAAAAGGAAATGCAGGCCAGGCTCAGACTGCTGCTTGCTCTGCCGAGGAAGTGGAGGTAACTAATCTCAGCACTCTCACTGGAAAGCAAGAGCAATGAAGCTGTGCTACAGCTCGGCAGTTTCTGGAGCAGAGGAGCCTCCCGTGGTCACCTATGGCTGACGCCCAGCTGCAAGGTCTGTAGGCTTCCTTCCAAACTCCACAGCAGATCTGAAAAGCTAACGGCGGGAGTGATACGTTTTCTTCTCTGTGGACCAGAGATATCATGGAGATGCATGATCTTAAGCAATTGATCCTGGACATTTGGTTGCAGCATTTTAGTGTTTCTCCATGCCCTGGTCCTACTCACCCAGACATTATTTTCATATGGCTGTTCTGGGAGTGGACCAGCTTTGAAACCATCTTAGGAAAGACCAGGCCAAATTTGACATTAGAGGTTTGAAGTCCCTCAGTTTTCCTCCCGCTCTTTGGAGGTTTAATTAGACGAACCCCTTTCCTACCCTTCTCCTCACTCACCTAATCTCAAACCTTTGAACTCTGAAGGCAAGTCTTAAAATGTGTTGCGGGCTTCCCTGGTGGCACAGTGGTTGAGAATCTGCCTGCCAATGCAGGGGACACGGGTTCGAGCCCTGGTCTGGGAAGATCCCACATGCCGCGGAGCAACTAGGCCCGTGAGCCACAATTACTGAGCCTGCGCGTCTGGAGCCTGTGCTCCGCAACACGAGAGGCCGCGACAGTGAGAGGCCCGCGCACCGCGATGAAGAGTGGCCCCCGCTCGCCGCAACTAGAGAGAGCCCTCGCGCAGAAACGAAGACCCGACACAGCCATAAATAAAATAAATAAATAAAAATAAAAAAATAAACAGGAGCTGTTGTTTAAAAACAAAAAACAAAAAACAACTTACTTCACAATATGAGGAGAGGAAGCTGTGTGTATGGGAGGCTTATCATCTATTACCAAATGATTTCTTCCAGGATGGGTCAAACTTCCAAAGCGTCTCAGGCACTAAGTATCTGCCTTATCCCCCAAGATCGCCTATAAAGAAGATCACACAGTCTTGCCAGATCCCCCTCAGAGTCAGAAAATTCTTGCCAAAACCTCAGTCTACTTTATCTTGTTCTCCTGTGGAAAGGAGATTTTAAAAAGACAGAAACACTCTTTTCTCTTGTAGAAGATAGGACTTTTTAGCACACACCTCTCCAACTCACAGGGCTTACTTCAGTCTTTTAATAAGAGGCGCTGTTTTCTCTTCGTCCTTGGGCAGTCAGGAATCCTGAAAATGCCCAAGAGACATACAGGACTACATCCTGTTTATTTTAAGAAAGATCATCAGCAGCTTATAATCTAATGAAGGAGGTAAGATGGAAGATTACTACTTTACAAGACACTGCAGCATCTCTCAACAGGGAAAGGGGCGAGGGGGGTAGATTCAAGACCATGAAACACGCTTTTGCAACCAAACCCCTTGGAATAACAGTCATACTCAAGAGAGTTATTTTAGCATCTGCCCGCCTGTGCCCAGCACACCCCAGTCTCCCCTGCTAAAAGCTGGCAAGGTCTCTGGGATCCTAACCACGTTTAACCATGATTTAAAATACGGAGGCACCAGATGGCCTCTGGTGGCAATGCCCAGGAAGAGCTGTGGCTGAGAAGCCCAAAGGGGCCTCTTCCCACGGCTTCGATACAACGTGCACACACGGGGTAAAGGTCTGATTCGAACTGAGCCATCAGGATCAACCTCAGGGCAGTAAGACATATCACAAGCCCTGAGATCGGGGGCCCTGAGACAGACTCAAGACTTCTGCGCAAGTCTTGCGAAAACGTAAAGCCTTAGTTCACCCTGAGAAAACATCTCACAAACCCCAAATGAGGGACTTCTGACAATATAACTGATCAATGCCTCGCAAGAGCATCAAGGTCATGAAAGACCAGGGGAAACGGGGGCCCTGCTACAGGCTGCGGAGATGCAGGAGACAAGACAATAAATGCAGTGCGGGGTCCTAGAACACGAGGGTGACAGCAGTGAAAACTGGTGAAAAAGGAAGGCTGTCAGTTTAGTTCAGAGTATCGTGGCCAACACTGATTTCCTGGATTTGATACTTGTACTACAGTAACGTAAGATGTTGACTTCAGGGAAAGCTGGACAGGGATATATGGAAACTCTGTACTATGTTTGCAACTTTTCTCTAAGTCTAAAATTAATTCAAAATAAAAAGTTAAAAAAAAATAGGCTGACACATCTGGGTTCAAGTCCCACCCTCCACCATGAGCCATGCCATTTTCAGGAAATGACGTGCCCATTCAAAGCCTCAGTTTTCTCATTCACAACCAGAATTGACAATTTTATTTTAAAAATAAGAATAAAAATATATATTGGTGTATGAAGAAAAATCCTGGAGGAGTGTACACAGGGCTGTCAGCTGTGATATTCTCTGGGGATAAGTTTATAAGGAGACTGATTTCCATCTGTATATTAGTTAGTTCTCCAAATGTTCTAATTTTAAAATAACCAATTTTTATTGATTTTCCAATCAGAAGAATAAAAATATGTTAAAAGTGATGTGAATCACATACACATCACTGCTGTGTGACCACATCTGGCCTGCCGCCTCTCCTGTTGGCTCCGTCTTGGAATCCTCCAGAATCTGTCTCTTCTCCCTGCCCTTGTGCCACCTGCCTTGGCTTCACAACCAGCCCGGCCCCCGCTCAGCCTCTCCGCACCACAGCAAGCCACAGACCCCATGCCATGGGCCACCCCTCTGGCATCTCCCCGCCCCCAAACACAGGCTTGTCCCCCAGTTCCCTGTGGGCCCTCCCATGCTCAGGGCGATTCCCCTGCCATCCTCCCTCACTGTCCTGCCCCACTTTCCTGCTCTGTGCTTCTCCCCTGCGTGGCCCAGCTCTCATACTGAATGTCTCCCACACAGGACTGAGAGTCTCATGAGGGCAGGACTCCTCTGGGTGCGGGAAGGAGGTGACTTGCCAGGGTCCCAGACCAGGGTCTCTCCACCTGCGGACATCCAGGGCCGTCCTACGCAATGCAGGGTATTGAGCAGCATTCCTGGCCTCCACCCACTAGATACTAGAAGCCATCCTCTCCCCACCTCCCACCTCAGGTTTTAACTGCCACAAATATCCCAGGACATTGCCCAATGTCCCTGGGACAGGGGCTGAGAAGCCCTGTCCTAGAGGGAAAGGGACTGCAGAGAAGGGAACTGGAGCCTGAGACACACCCCAACTCAGCCACCCTACAAGGAGCACCCCTGAAACCACGGCTTCAGGAGGAAGCCCTCACCACACCGGCCCTTGCTCACAGGAGGAATGGATTCTGAAAGTCCAGAGTTTAATTCCTGGGAGGCCGGACCCATGGTGGTGGAGGAGTCCCAGGTGCAGCTTTCTGTACCAGTGACTTCATCACACGCTGTCCCTGTCCCGTCCTTACCTTTGGGGGCTTGAAAGGATAATCGGTAGGAAAGTGGATGGTCAGGAAGAAAACTCCTCCTTGGTAAGGACTGTCATTCTGGAGGATGAGACACCGAAAGCGGATTAGTGCATTCGTGAGAGCGTACAGCGCAACAAGCAAAGCGAGGGGTGCCCTCAGCATCTGCTATCTACCGGGCCCATGATGGTGGCCTGCCAGTGGAACACTGCAAGACAAAAGAGAGACGGGAAAGTGAGACTCCCTGACAAACACGTCTCTCCACCGAAAAGGAGCTGCTCTGCTCAGAGGGTGCCGTTCACGCAAGCCTGCCCTCACTTCTGACACCAAACGCCCCTGCAGGGGGTTCTGTAACTTGCCTAGACTCCAGACTCGTGAAAGGCTGTTGTACTCACAGCTCCAGTGTATCACAGGGAAAGGCTACCGATCAACATCGGCTGAGGGAAGAGCTCACGGGGACAGTCCAGGAGGGGTCCACGTGCAGAGCTTCCGCTGTCCTCCTCCTTGGCGTCCCGGCACTGATGTGTGACAGCACACAGAACACTGCCTGCAGGGTGCTCACCCCTGGCTCAGCGTGCAGCGTTTCTACGAGGTCTCCATCAGGGAAGCAGGATGGATTAATGGACTACCCACGTGGCTGATCTAAGTCTCCAGCTCCTCCGGCACTGACCCAAAGCCTCCACCTTAAACCACGTGGCTGGTCTAGCTAGTGTGGCCAGCCCTCACCCTCACTCACATTGTTGGTGTGGGTCAAAGCCTTTGGGTAAACAGACAGTCCTATCAGGCAGGACGTTTTAGAGATCGCCTCCCAGAGGCCAGGGACAGAGGCCAGCTCTTCTAAGGACAGAATTAAATTCCTCACTACCCAGCTGCCAGTAAACTGCAATTCAGTCTTCTCTTTGCATAGAATTAAGCCTTAGGTAGGCTTTAGCCACTTTCCACATTACTTTTATAAGTCTTTCTCCTTAGCTCTTCACAGTTCACTCTGAAGTCCTCTCCAAAGGGTCTCTTTCAGGAGCCAATCAATGCCCGTGGCCCTGGGGCTTCAATGCGGCCACCCTCCCTCTGTGTCCTCTCACATATCCCCCAAGCGGTGCCCTGTGCTCCACGGACTAGGTGACAGAGCCGAGAGCAAGAACAAGGGGGGCTTCCCCTGTGCTCCCCTCCTGGGTCCCCACCTTAGGTGGTCAGGCCAGGCTCCCTCCTTAGTGGGTTAGAGCCTCCTCTTGCTACACATCATGCCTGCTGCCCTCTCTGGAGTCTCAGGCTACTTTCATTGCTGTACCCACCCCTAGGAAGGCTCCTGTGCACTCAGCAAGGCTGGGCTAAGAGTGGGCCAGTGACTCATTTCCAAAGCTCCCAGGACAGTTTACTCCAGTCTTTGTGGAAAGCACCTATCTGCCCCCACCCCCCACCGCCGAGTGGGCTGCTGAGAGCATCTGAGGGGGCTGTTATTCTCCAGGGAATTCTGTCTTCCGGCTCCATGATGAGTGTGGAATTATTAGCCCAAGGTTTCAGACCTGGTCCTGTACCGGGTTTCCTGCCGCCTGTTCAAATGTCTCAGAGACTCTACCCTTGACAGCAGGATAAGAAACTGCCAAGGCATGAGGAGGGGGGGGCAAGTGAAGGGACCAAAGGAGAGGTTTCCCAAACCCCTAGAGGTATCCAAAGACAGAGTAGCCCTTGACCTTTTTTAAACGTTTCAAGAAATGCTACTGAAGAGAACACCTTTACCTACAATAAGGCTGCCTGAGCTAATGGATTTTTCTTTTGACTGCCTTTATTCCAACTCATGCTAATCATTAGCTGGTAGGTACACATTTGCCTAATCATAATATAGAATAGAATTCCTTATTAAATAAGTGGTTTTGATAATTAACATATTAGAGAATAGGAGCCCATGGGGAGGAGTAGCTAATATGAGTGGCTCCTTCTGGCAAACAGGTTGGGACCCTTTGGTCCCATTCACTTTAACCCCTGAGGTCTGCTGAGGGGCTGAGCAGGGCTTGGGGGCACAGTCAGAAGAGAAGGCCCCAAAAGAGAGAGGAAGAGAAAGGAACTTGCAGAGGGATGCTGGCAAGGGGCTACTTGCCCACAGGGCAGGCATGAAATGGCCCCCAAAGTTTAGCTAGTTTCCAAGGCTGTACAAACCTCATCAAAACTCAGGTACTGAGTACGGAGGGCGGCTAGCCTCTCGGATAAGGATAGCCACCTTCCAGCACAGGGCGGCAGGGAAGGGTGAGAGTGCGTGTGGTGCAGAGAAGCAACGAGGGGCACCTTTAGAAAGCTGAGGCTGCGTCAGTACCAGTGCAATCTTACCAGTGACCCTAGCTTACATTATCTTAAGCAACAGGTAAGAGGGGAAAATACGTTAGCAAGATGTGGGACGCTTGGAAGGACAACACAGATCGGGTAACAATCACGTGAAGCCACCCTTGTTCATTAACTCTGCATATACAATGGGAATCATTTCTGTTTTGCTCTAAAAAAAATTATTTAAACTCTCGCATAAAGCTTTTGGAATCTGCCGTTTTCAGTGGCTCTGTCTGCCCACCTTCAGCTCCTCTAAGCCTCAGCCCACAGGACATGCAGGAACACACACACATGACACCACTTCCTCTTTTATTCCAGCTCTGTGAAATTCTTCTTTCTTGTATTTTAACATAACAAAAAGTTTTAAAACACACAGCATAGAATATGTCATTTTAGCCATTTTTTAAAAAATTAATTAATTTATTTATTTTTGGCTGTGTTGGGTCTTCATTTCTATGCGAGGGCTTTCTCTAGTTGTGGCAAGTGGGGGCCACTCTTCATCGCGGTGCGCGGGCCTCTCACTGTCGTGGCCTCTCTTGTTGCGGAGCACAGGCTCCAGACGCGCAGGCTCAGTAGTTGTGGCTCACGGGCCCAGCTGCTCCGCGGCATGTGGGATCTTCCCAGACCAGGGCTCGAACCCGTGTCCTCTGCATTAGCAGGCAGATTCTCAACCACTGCGCCACCAGGGAAGCCCCATTTTAGCCGTTTTTAAGTGTACAAGTCAGTGGCATTAAGTGCATTCACAATGTTGTGCAACCACCATTATCCATTTCTAAAACTTTTTCATCACTCCAAACAGAATTTCTGTACCACAAAATAATTCCCCATTTCTACCTCCCCTCGGCTTCTAGGAACCTCTACTCTACTTTCTGTCTCTATGAATTTGCCTTGTCTAGTTAGTTCATGTAAATGGAGTCATCCAATATCTGCCCTTTTCTTTCTGGCTTATTTCACATGGCATGTTTTCAGGTGCACCCACGTCGTAGCATGTGTCAGAACTTCACCCCTTTTTACGGCTAAATAATATGCTGTTGTATATATATATATATATATACCACACTGTGCTTATTCATTTATCTGTTGATGGGCACTTGGGCACCTCTGGGGGATTGTAAATAATGGTGCAATGAACACTGGTGTACAAGTTCTGCTTGAGTCCGTGTTTTTAATTCTTCAGTGTCCTTGAAGGGCACATCACCCTTCTTTTACGCAGTCTTTCCCTTCCCGGCCTACTTTTCCTTCAGCTGCAGCTACTGCAGCCTCACAGTAAAGGACGAGTGTGCCCCAGAGCCTAAGACGCTCAGGAAGTGGAGGTGACGCGGGAGCGCAGAGTACAGATTCGGGACAGCCAGGTGTTGGGCAGCTCGGCCTATGGCCAGCCGGCTACAGAGGGTGGCAGAGGGCTGGCTAGTGCTGCTCCTTCCGTCTCCCCTGGGGAAGGGCAGAAGCGGGGGAAAAGAACTGCCCCTCCCCTTCGCAGAGGCCAGGAGCCACCCCCCCCGCCCCTCACCAACCCCCAGGGCTCTGCCCCCTCGTGCAGCAGCAGCAGGCCCTCCATGATTAGCTTCATGAGCATTTTTATACCAAAACCCCAAGTTGTGGTTGGTCAGAGGCACTTTCCAGAAGCCAATGTGCCTCAGGACAAGATGGCTTTCTTGTGCCCCAGTGGAGGGAGAGGGTGATTTCTGGCAGCATCTTGACCAGGCGGGCTATGAACTCAAGGCGTCTAATGAAAAAGCAATTCACAACCAAATGAAGGGAAAAACGACGATAGGTTTTCTTAAAAAAACAAACAAACCAACCCGAGGGGCTGATAAACTTGGGGGTCTTGGCTGCAAGGCTCCTGGGGTCTGGAGCCCTGAAAGGTACTTACGATCATCTCCCACAGGTCCTGCGGAGCACGGGCCAGGAGGGTCCCTCTGCAGGTCGGTTAATTCCTGAAACACAAGACAGTGAGCTCAGAGCTGGTGTGTGAACTGGGGATGCTGCTCTAACCCCACACCTCTTGGCCAGAAGTGCGTTCTCCTGGTGGGAGGGGCTCCTGGACCTCAGGAGTGGGCTGGCCCGGCTAAGGAAAACAAGTGATCTGCAATACCCTTGAAAACAAGGGTCTACTCGTGGCTGTGAAGATACGTGGGCAGAAGGTATTATCATTTCCATTTAATAAGTTAGAAAATTGAGATGTAAAGAGGTTAAATTACTTACCCAAGGCCATAGAGCTGGAAGAGGGCAGGGCCCCATCACCCACTCAGGTGGAGAAGGGCAGGGGTTGGGTTTTAGCTCTGGGCTCCTGAATGGAAGCACTTAGCCCAGCGGAAGTGCCCAGTTAAGGACAGGGCTCCTGTATTTCAATCTCTATACCTCCCCTACTGCCCTACACACCTCTGGTTGTATGGGAGTCCTAAGGCTCCAAGTGGGAGATGAAGCACATGCGAATCAGTCTACCACAGCTATCCCATGTACCAACGGGGGAGACAGGAATTACATCGTAACCAGATTCCCTTAATGGGATACCAACTTGTAGACACAATCCCCAAAAGTTATCCTAGCCCAGCATGAGCCTCAAGGCCTAAGAGTCTGGGCAGTGACTCAAACTCTAGCTTGCATGTACTAAGATGTTTCCTAATACTCCGCACTCTCCCCAGATTCCAGATCTGGGTAAACTGCTTGGGGTTTCCAGAGAGGTTCTGAAGAGAAGGAAGGAGGCACAAGTAATGGTCCATCAGGTGGCAGGGAAACTCTTCAGGGGATGGCAAACCCCAGGGTCTGGGGCACGCACATGGAGTTTAAACCTGGACGATCACATTCTTCCTTACCTGAACTATGCCTGAAACTGAGCTCATCCACAAAGGCCCTCCTGATCCCACCGTATCGTCTCCGGGCATGTTAATCATTCTAGTAACCCCCACCTCTCTGGCCATCCGGTACTTATCCCACATACGCACAAATATAATTGGCCACGGTGGGAATAATTATATCACAGAAGCCAGCAAGTGTTACAAATCAGGGCCATGTTTCATCCCAGAGGGTTGGTTTTTAAACACCTACCAGTATACCACCGGTCAGTTCTTAGCTAGTATCTAATGTATCTAAATAGGTTGCACTTGGTAAGCACTCAGTACTCAGCATTACTAGTTGTTGCAACAGAAATGAGCTTGGGGAACAACTAAGGTCATGTGAGGGGACCAGAGGACATGCTCAAAAATGCAGTATGGCTCCAGGAACCTCCTCAGAACAGTTCCTTTCCTGCTTCCTTCTGCTTTGTGTCCTGCACACCTCCACTACCACTCTGTAGGGGACTGTTTATACCCTCTGCACTAAGGCAAATCCCAGACAGACCAGATGAGCAGTCAGGGGTAGGAATCCAACTAGCACCAAGGAGTTTCAAATGCTAACTGGCATTTCAAGGAAGAACAGTGTGATGTGAAAGAAATTAGTTCACTAATATATATATCGCATTCCTGTGTTTTCCCAATAGCGGCTAGAAGACCCAGGTCTGAGTCCCAGTTCTGTCAATGGGAAAATAACTTTGACCTCTTTGGGCCTCAGTATAATTAACTGTTCAGTTGTAATTATAACACGTGCCTGCCAACCGGCCAGCACTAATGTTTGGCTATAATTTTGTAATGTGTGTAACGTACACAAGTATACCCAGTAAAGAGTCAAGGATAACAGGGCATAGAGGATGCAGTCATTAGTATTACAAAAAGAATGAGGAATGGATAGAGACACCTAGTACTGGAAGAATACAGAAGAAACTAATAACACTGATGACACCCTGGGAGAAAAACTGGATGGCTGGGGACAGGAGTGGATGGGAGACTTTCCCCTGTAGACCCTTTTGTATTTTTTGAATTTTGAATCATGGGAATTTATTACCTATTCAATAAACACATAAATAATATATTTTATAAATTGTAAAGGACTAGGCAGGTTAAAATTGTGTAATAATTATTGTTATGAATAACATTGATGATAAAAGTGAGTCCTGAAAAGGGAAAAGAAGGTTAAAGCATAGCAGATTACCAGAGGAAAATAGTTAAGCAAACCATTACACTTTAAATAGTTTCACACTCAATTCTGTTACTGTGTTTCACTGAATCCAAGATCTCATTCAAGGTACCACCATCTTATATACAACTAAGAAAGAAATCACACTGGCAATTAAACTAAGACCAAATGCATTCTTTTTTTTTTCTATTCTTAATTGGATAGTCTTTTATTGTTGAGTTGTAAGAATTTTTACATATTCTGGATATATGTCCCTTTTCAGATATTTGACAAATATTTTCCTTCATTCTGTGGGTTGTGTTCTTGCTATCTTTTTTTTTTAACATTTAATATCTTTTTTAAATTTTATTTTATTTATTTATGGCTGTGTTGGGTCTTCGTTTCTGTGCGAGGGCTTTCTCTAGTTGCGGGGAGCGGGGGCCACTCCTCATCGCGGTGCGCAGGCCTCTCACTATCGTGGCCTCTCTTGCTGCGGAGCACAGGCTCCAGACGCGCAAGCTCAGTAGTTGTGGCTCACGGGCCCAGTTGCTCCGCGGCATGTGGGATCTTCCCAGACCAGGGCTCGACCCGTGTCCCCTGCATTGGCAGGCAGATTCTCAACCACTGCACCACCAGGGAAGCCCCTCTTGCTATCTTTAAAAAAAATCTTTTTTAATTGAAGTATAGTTGATTTACAATGTTGTGTTAGTTTTGGGTTACACCAAAGTGATTCACTTATACATATATATATTTTTTCTTTTTCAGATTCTTTTCCATTATATGTTATTACAAGATATTGAATATAGTTCTCTGTGCTACACAGTAGGTCCTTGTTTATTTTATAGTACGTATCTGTTAAACCCAACTCCTAATTTACCGCCCCCCAACCCTTTCCCCTTTGGTTACCGTAAGTTTGTTTTCTATGTCTATGAATCTATTTCTGTTTGGTAAATAAGTTCATTTGTCTCATTTTTTAAAAATTCCACACACAAGTGATATCGTATGATATTCTTTACACTTAAAACTTTTAATTTAAAACTCAGCTTTAAGCTCACTTGGGCACATGCTTTTGTTTTTCAATCACTCATGCATACCATACACACACACAAAAGGAAAAACAAGTGAAATAAATAAATTGGTTCTCCCCGTTTAGAGTTCAATACTAACCCTGGGTCACGGATGTCCTCACGATCATCCTCTGTGCCTTCCAGGCAATGATGATGTGGCAATTCTTAAACAGTCCTCCACTATACTGTTTCTGGAGTTTTCTTCCAAGCCACTGATACCCATTCCGCAAAGGCCCACAATACACAATCTCTTTGCACAAACCTCGGTGAATAAAGGTGACCCAGCCTCACCGACCTGAGGGTAGGTGGAACCTTCCTTTCTGTGGTCTATGAAGCATCTGGCTAGCTTGGCGTGGAAACAAAGAACTGCAGTCCTTTCTCCAGCAACATTTATTCCATTGATATGAAGCTTAATTCCCACTGTTCTGCTTCTGTGCCTGTGTCCACAAACGCTTTTATTTTCAGCATTAAGTCACAGTATCTTTTTTTTTTTAACATCTTTATTGGAGTATAATTGCTTTACAATGGTGTGTTAGTTTGTGCTTTATAACAAAGTGAATCAGCTATACATATACATATATCCCCATATCTCCTCCCTCCTGTGTCTCCCCCCCACAGTATCTTCTTGAAGACATTTTTAAAGCAATTACTCAACACACCAACAATGCACTTAACCTCAATATACACTGCTGGGACATGGCTTTCACATACAGATGGTGACAACCAAGTTACAACTGCTACCGGGCTGACAGCGATTTCAAGCAGCATCCCAATTTCAGAGATGTGAAAATGTAAAAAAAAAGTTCATCTTAGAGTAGATGAAATATGGTATTATCTATACTTTCCTGATTTTCCAAGTTCTCTCTGAAGAACAACATTCATAGTCAGAAAAAGAGTTAACTTTTTTTGAAAAGCTTAATCAAGTATTACGCAATCATTAAAAATTATAGGCTCTAAAGACTACAGGAGTAAAAGTCATGAAACAACATTAAGGTAAAAAGAGGGGGAAAAGGCAGAATATAAAACTTGATGTACCACGTGACTATGATAATCAGAAGCATATACATTCACAGTGAAGAGACTGGAATGAAATCTTAACAAAATGTTAACTATAATTATCTCATGGGGCTACTGATGACTTTTTAAAAGATTGCATTTTGGGGTATTTTCCAAATTTTCTCTAAAGGATACATATTGCTTTAAAAAGCAAAAAATAATCATTAATGTAAATACAAATGTAATGCTGCCACATAAATCCCTGTCCCTGTTGAAGACATTTAGAAACGTTACACTGACACATATTCAGATTTTTAAATGTGAATTCTTGTTTAATTGAAGGAAATACTTTATCAATAAACTGAAAGTTCATGTACAAATACTCAACTCTTTGGAAAAAACTTTTTAAAAAGGTATGAAGTTGGTTGGCACGGGCTGTGGGTTGGGAGCTAAGGGGACAGCTAGTGCAAGGCCGTCTCCTGAGCAGGGCTCATACTGCTGGCACCCACTCCTCTTCCTCTGTCCTGAAGAGCTCCTGTTCAGCTCCAGTCCCTCAGGAGAGGCACACTCACCTTCAGCTCCAGGTCTGAGAGTAGCTGCACCCCTTACCATCCACCAGTTCAAGAATGAGCATGTGAAATGATTCATAACAAGGGGTAAAGGAAAAAAAAAAATGATTTGCTGGGCTTTCTGAGAACTTCTGGAAGCCAACGCCTCCTTGTCTCCCAGGGTATGTCCAGTGGGCTCTGGGGCCCAGAGTTACTCAGTCCAGAGAATTTCACAAAAATAGAGCAGGAGCTCCAAAATCACTTCCAAAGCTCTATGGACCTCCAATTCTGTGAGCAAGGGTGGCTGGGTCTCTTGTTACTTGCAGCCAGGGCTTCCTAACTCATCCCAGTGATGTCTTCTGACCACCGTGGGCTGTTTCTTCCAGGTCTTGATACAGAATTTGCAGGGTCCTCGTGCAAAATGAAAATGCGGGGTTTCTTGGTCAAAACTATTAAGAATTTCAAGACGGTGACTGCACAGCATTAAACCAAGGGCAGGGCCCTTCATAGCAAGGGGCCCTGTGAGACCTTATGAGTCACATACTGGTGAAGCCAGCTCTGGTTACTTCCTTTATTGGTTCCTACTAAGGAAAGTTCTCCCTGGCTTTGTGACCTCAATTACCTTACATCTACGGTTCCCATGTCATCCTCAAGGTCCAAACTTGTTACTCCTAGCTCTCCTTTTTGTAAATCTTACCAGCCTACAGGTTCACACATGTAAGTTCAAACCTACCCTCCTTATCTCCCGCACCCTGCTCCCTGCCCTCAAAATGTCTGATTCCCCAACATAGGCAATAATACTACCATCCACCCAGCTACCCATCTTGTGCACCTCCCTCTCTCACTTTCACCACATACTCTTTTTCAAGTCCTGTGAATTCTACCCTTCCACATCAAGTACAGTTCTTGCCTCGGTATCCATTCCGCGGTCATTCACTTGGATGAAGCCTTTGCTGGACTTTCACAATACCCTCCACTCTCCCTTTGTTCCAGTGTCTGGCCCACTCCAGGCCACATCAGAGCCAGAAGGCTCTTTTTACAACACAGATCTGAGCATGTCATTCACCTGTCTCAAAGCCCTAGGATGACAGATGACCTCTTTCAGAGAATAATTTGCCAAAAACATTCCTTTTTGGAGAGCTGTTTATTAAAAAGGAGCCATACCCTTAGAGGTCCTGCAATCTCACCTCTGGCAATCAAGCCTAAGCTCACCACACAATGATGCTTATTACAGCATTATTTACTTTATATAAAATTTAGAATATCAGGGGCAGTTAACTCATACTGAGCACTTGATATACGCCAAGCATGTACTAAACATGTATCATCTAAGTCTCAAAAGAACACCTGTAAAAACATGTGGACACGGAGGCTGGGAATGATTAAGTGCCTTGCCCTCTGACATCCACGTCCAGTGTTTATTCACTACAGGTAGTGATTAAATAAGTTACTGGTAATGTACTTACGGAATGCTAATGTTAAAAATTACAGTTATGAATACTATTTCACAACATGACAAATGCCCACGTTTAATGCTATATGAAAAAGCGGGATACAAAATATAGCATAATTTATTTTAAGTGTAGGTAAAAGATTGGTAGTAGATATGCTAGAATGTCAACAAACAGAACTGAAATATGGCAGAACTGAAAATACCTTTTCTTTCTTCTACTGTTGGGCATTTTCCAAATTCTAGTTAATATATTAAACGCCTGCAAGGACTCCCAATTACTTACAGGATAAGAAAGTTATCCCAGCACTGCCCCTAAGGCCCACCCCAGTCCTGCCCACGCACTCCCATCCCCTGCTCCAGCAGCGCTTAAACCCCAGTCATCCCGTCCCCGCCCCAAGCCCAACCACGTCGTCTCTCCCCGGCCACGAATGCCCTTGTCCCTTTTCTGCACCTGCAGAGATCCTACTCATCCCTTAGGGCCCAGCTCCAACCTCGACTCCTCTGCTCAGCCCTCCGGACCCCCCCACAAGGGCATGCCGTCCTTCCTCTGGGGCCCGCCGCCGTCACTCTGCCCAGACGGCCCACGCACATGGGCCAAAGCGTGGGGAGTCCGCAGCCAGTTCCAAGTGCCGGGGCAAGACGCTCTGTTCGCCCCGCCCCGCCCCGCGCCGCGCCGCGCCGCGCCGCGCTAGCCCCACGTGACCTCTCCCCGCCCCGCGTGTTGCGCGGTGCCCTTTTAAGGCCGCGCGGGGGTTGGTTCTGCTTCTCTTACTGGCAGGTGTGACCGTGCTCTGTACCTTCTCAGCCGCCGTTCACTAGGCGGCCGCGCCACCCCCGCTCGCGAATTGACGCTTGGGACTAGCAAGGAGCCCGAGGGCGGGAGGACTTCTTACCTTCTGGATCCGCTTCAGCGCCATCGTGCCCCGGCTGCTGGGGACAGGGGCGTCCGGCCCGGGGCTGCCAGAGGCGGCCCCCGGCCGGCTCGGCCGCCGCGCTGGGCTTCAAGCTGGGAATGGTTGCCTGCGCGTGCGCGCCGCGGGGCACTATGGGGCGGCGTTCTGCTTGTGGCGCGTCTCGGCGCGTCCCGGCGCCGGCGAGCGGAGCCGACCCTGGCGACCCGGAGCGGCCGCGCTGCCGGTTGCCTCTCCCCTGGTCTCTGCCGACCCGCGACCCAACCTCTCGGGTCAGTGAGGGTCTAGGGAGGCTGGCGGAGAGAGGGGCGCTCGTT
This sequence comes from Balaenoptera musculus, assembly GCF_009873245.2. Lineage (NCBI taxonomy): Eukaryota > Metazoa > Chordata > Mammalia > Artiodactyla > Balaenopteridae > Balaenoptera > Balaenoptera musculus. The sequence continues at coordinate 100,810,644 of NC_045793.1, read as the reverse complement.
GGTTTAACAGGGACCCGCCGAGCACCCGGGAGGTACCGCAGCCATGCCCTCTGACCCACCCCCCCGCCGTGTTCCATCCCAGGCTGTCACATACTCCTGACAGTAGTGGTTCTGCTTTGAACTTAATTCTGTAAGTATTCATCCCCTTTCGTGTGTTATGTGTCAAATATGTTACAGCTCTTTCCATAGAAATACACGTAGTAGAGCTTTATATGCAGTGGACCTGGAGACGTGCATTTTCAGTAATGCTTTAGTTGATTTTGATGCACTGCCAAGGGTGAGAACCACGGCCTTAAACTGTACATATCCAAACTTAACTGTCTTCTTCCCCCTTTTCCCAAGACCTGACAGGCATCTAGGTCAGAGTTTTTGGGCTAGGAGCTATTAGTGTGTCAAAGTCAGTTTAATGGGTTGCAACCAATATATACATTTTTTAATGAAATAAAATAGAATGCAAAATCTCAGTGCATTTCGCATAATAAAGGTGAGAATTGTGAAAGTTCTGTTGTGTGTGTTTGTGTGTGTGTGTGTGTGTGTAGATGATAATATTTATCCTCCAAATTTGGGCGCTTTTGAGACTGAAAGGGGTTGCAACTCTAGGACCGAAGGTGTAATCTGAGGCTGTCTCTGACCACCCAGGACGTATGGTCATCTGCATGTGAGTACGCAGAATATAAAATGTATCTCAGACATTTCCATGGTCCCCGGCCATGTCTTTGTCCAGAAGTCTTCAAGGATGCCCCGTGGCCTGCATGGATTGCATCCCATGCCATGGAAGGCCCTTCAAAATCCAGTGTCATCCAGTCTGGCTTACTATCGGTGGTTTACATCACTGCTGCCTTGACATTCCTTTACTCCAGGTGTCCCTCTAGAAAACTTCCTCTCTCTTTTTCCCCTGAAGCACAGCCATCACTCACCTTGTAAAGCCAGTTCAAGCCATCGCCCGCTGAATGGCCCTGGTTGGGCACCACCTCCCCTTGGTGTAGCATGGCAACACAAATTCCTGTTAGTCCGTGAGTCATCCATCCCCACATTGTTTACATGGCTCTCCCCTCATAAAACAAATGATCCTCAGTTTTTATGAATGTTTATAAGTTTGTGTGAGACTGTAAACTTCAGTGACAGTGATGGTTATCCCTGGATGGTGAGTTTACTAATAATGTTAATTTCTAAAATTTCCAGAGAATTTGCATCACTTGTATAATCTAGAAAAAAGAAAAGAAACAGAATTGTGTTGAATAGCAAATGAAAAATTCCATTTCTACTTCCTTTTGGTAGTCTAGAACGTAGTCTTCTAAACTTTTTACATAGATTTTTATAGTTTTTTTTTTTAAAGATGAGTGTGATCTTTTTTTAAAAAATTTATTTATTCATATTTATTTTTGGCTGTATTGGGTCTTCGTTTCTGTGCGAGGGCTTTCTCTAGTTGTGGCAAGCGGGGGCCACTCTTCATCGCGGTGCGCGGGCCTCTCACTATCGCGGCCTCTCTTGTTGCGGAGCACAGGCTCCAGACGCGCAGGCTCAGTAATTGTGGCTCACGGGCCTAGTTGCTCCGTGGCATGTGGGATCTTCCCAGACCAGGGCTCGAACCCGTGTCCCCTGCATTGGCAGGCAGATTCTCAACCAGTGCACCACCAGGGAAGCCCTATAGTTTTTTTATGTTGAAGTAATTTTAGATGTACTGAAGTCTTGCAAATAAAAGATACGAAAGTTGACGAATTGGACTTCATAAAAATGTAAAACTTTTGTGCTTCAAACAGCACCATCAAGAAAGCAAAAAGAATGAGAGAAAATACTTGCAAATCATATATTTGATAAGGATTCAGTATCCAGAATATATAAACTCTTACAAGTCAATAAAAAAGATAAACTGATTAAAAACTAGGCAAAGGATTTGAGTAGAAATTTCTTCAAAGAAGATATAGAAATGGCCAATAAGCACATAAAACAAAAAAAGCTCAACATCCTTAGTCATTACAAAAATGCAAATCAAGGCCACAATTAGATACTACTTCATACTCTCTTGGCTATGATCAAAAGGACAGATAGTAACAAGTGTTGGTGAGGATGTGGGGAAGTTGTAACCCTCACACTTCACTGGTGGGAATATAAAATGGTGCAGCTACTTTGGAAAATAGTTTGGCAGTTCCTTAAAAAGGTAAACAGAATTATATGGCCTGGCCATTCCATTCTTAGGTATATAACCAAGAGAAATTAAAACATGTCCACATAGAAACTTGTACACAAATATTTATAGCAGCATTTTTTATACTAGCCAAAAGGTCAAAATAACCCAAATGTTGAATGGATAAGCCAGATGTCATACAGCCACACAGTGGAATAATTTTGGCAATAAAAAGGAATGAAGTACTGATAATATGCTGTATCATGAATATATTCGATTTCTGGGGTTGCCATATCAAAGTACCAGAAACTGGGAGGCTTAACAGAAATTTATTGTCTCATAGTTTTGGAGGCTGGAAGTCTGAAATCAGGGTATTGGCAGGGTTGGCTGCTTCTGAGGGGTGTGAAGGAAAATCTTTTCCATGCCTGTCCTCTAGCTTCTGGTAGCCTCAGGCATTCTGTGGCTTGCAGATGGTGTTCTTCCTGTGTCTTGACCTTATCTTCCCTCTAAGTGTGTCTATCTCTGTGTCCAAATTTCCCCTCTTTATGAGGACTCAGTCCTTGGATTAGGGCCCACCACAGCTAATGACCTCATCTTTACTTGACATCTGCAGAGATCCAAATTTCAAATAAAGGCACATTCACAGGTACTGGGATTAGAACTTCAGCATCTTTTGGGGGTACACAATTCAACACATAACAATGGGTGAACCTCGAAAACGTTATGCTGAAAGAAAGAAGCCGGTTACAAAAAGCTTCCATTTCCATAGGATTCCATTTATATGAAAGGTCCAGAATAGGCAACTCTAGAGACAAAGTGTATTAGTAGTTGCCTAGGACTGAGGGAGGGCAGGATTGCTAGTGGGTAAATTATACGTCTGTAAAGTTGTTTGAAATATAACAATGCTCAGAGGTCTTGTATACCCTTCATCCAGCTTTTAATGTTAGTATATTATATAACTGTAATATAATTATTTAATTGAGAAAATTAACATCTATACAATACTCTTTACTAATTTACAGGCTCCATTTAAACTTCATTAGTTATCCAAACATGGATACCAAGGGGGAAAGGGGGATGGGATGAATTGGGAGATTGGGGTCAATATACACTATTGATACTATGTATAAAATAGATAAATAATGAGAACCTACTGTATAGCACAGGGAACTCTACTCAGTGCTCTGTGGTGACCTAAATGGGAAGGAAATCCAAAAAAGAGGGGATACATGTATACATATAGCTGATTCACTTTGCTATACAGTAGAAACTAACAACATTGTAAAGCAGCTATACTCCAATAAAAATTTTTAAAAATAAACAAAATAGTTCAATAAAAGATGGTTCTTAAAAAAAAATTATCCAAGCAATGTCTTTTTTTCTGGTTCAGGATCTGATTTAGTATCCCATGTTGCGTTGGTTTATCCTGTCGCCTTAGCCTCCTGGAATCTTAGACAATTTTTAGTTTTTCTTTGTCTTTGATAATCTTGACACTTGAAGAGTATGGGGAAATTATTTTGTAAGATGTCCCTCAGTTTGGGTTTTCTGATTGATGAGGTTAAGTTTATGCATTTTTGGCAAGATGATTACAGAAGTGATGTTGTGCCCTTCTTGGTGCATCATATTAGAGGTACGTGAAATTGGTAAGTCATTACTGGTTAAGTCTGATCATTCTGTTAAGTTGTTATTTATCAGATTTCTCCACTGTAAAGTTAAAATTTTTTCTTTTTAAATTAATAAGTAGCTTGTGGGGAGAAACTTTTAAGACTTTGCATTTACCTTATTTTTTAAATCAGAGTTTCATCCAGTAATTTTAGATTTCATTCTTGCTCACAGCAATTATTACTGTGGTATTTACCAAATGGTAATTTTCTATTTCCTGTTTTCTTTCTACCTTTGTTAAATGGAATTCTACTCTAAGGAAGAGCTGTCCTTTCCCCTCCATTTATTTATGGACAGTCCCTGACTTACAGTGGTTTGACTTATAATTTTTTGATTTTACGACAGTGGGAAAGCAATAGAAGTTGAGTAGAAACTGTACATCGAATTTTGAATTTTGATCTTTTCCTGAGCTAGTGATATGTAGTATGATACTGTCTTGTGATGCTGGGCAGTGGCAGTGAACCAGTCAGTCACGCAATCAGGGAGGTAAACAACCAATACACTTAGAACCATTCCGTACCCTTACAACCATTCTAGATTTTTACTTTCAGCGTAGTATTCAATAAAATACATGAGATATTCAGTAGTTTATTATAATATAGGTTTTGTGTTAGATGACTTTGTCCAACTTTAGGCTAACGTAAGTGTTCTGAGCACATTTAAGATAGGCTTGGCTAAGCTATGATGTTCCGTAAGTTAGGTGTATTAAATGCATTTTCAACTTATGATGGGTTTATCAGGACATAACCCCATCATATTTTGAAGATCTGTATTTATTTATTCAATTATTTTGTTTATAACAGTATGGACTCATGGATGTTTATTCTATCAGTTTTAATCCATTAGTATCATTTATTATGCTGCTCAAATTGTCCCAAATTTGGCCATTGAGAGCTTGTAGGGAGCCTCTAAGATGGCCTCCAACAATACCTACCTCCTAGTATTCAGGCCCTTTTTTAATCTTCTCTCCTTGAGTGTGGGCTGGATATAGTGACATTTCTAATGAATCGAAAAGGTGATGGGATGTCACTGCTGAGATTAGGGTTAAGTAAAAGACTGGCTTCTCTCTTGAGCAGACACTCTTGCTTTCTCATTCTCTTGTTCCCTTGCTCTTTCACTTCCTCACTGTGATGGAAACCAGCTGCCGTATTGTGAGCTGCCCTGTGGAGAGGCCCCTGTGCCAAGGAACTGAGAGAGGCCTCCTAGCAATAGCTAGTGAAAAACAGGCCCTCAGCCCAACACCCCACAAGAAACTGAATCCTGCCAACACCATAGGAATGAGCTTGGAAATTCATCCTTCCCTATTTAAGCCTTGGGATGATCCTGGCTGACAGCTTGACTGCAACCCCATGAAAAACCTTGAGCCAAGGGAATCTCTATTAGTTTGCTAGGACTGCTGTATATACCACAGGCTGGGTGCCTTAAAAAGCAGAAATATATTTTCTCACGGATCTGGAGGTCAGAAGTCCAAGATCAAGGTTCTGGCTGACTTGGTTTCCAGTGAGGGCTCTCTTCCTGGTGTGTAGATTGCCTCCTTCTCACTATATATTTACATGGTCTTTCCTTGGTGCATGTACGTAGGGAGTGGGGCTGCGTGAGGAGAACACTAGTTCTCTGGTGTGCCTTATAAGGACACTAGCCCTATTGGATCAAAGCCCAACATTATGACCTCATTTAACCTTAATTAGTTCCTTAGAGGCCCCATCTCCAAATACAGCCACACTTGGGGGTAGGGCTTCAAAATATGAATTTGGGGGGGAAATAAACAAGGGCCAGGAAAGAGGCAACTTAGCAAGACAGAAAACTTACAGACAGTAACTGCTTTACTGCAGCCAAACACCATGGAACAAAATGAGCCCTCATCCCCCTCAGCAAAGGTTAAGTGGGGAACCTAGACTTCCATGATTGTCTTGCTGGGATGATTTCAGAAAAGACCAAGAGAAGCTGGGATTGTCATGGCCACCCAATGATAATGAGACCTTTCCTCCTTCATAGTGTTCATGAAAGTCATGTAGGGAGCAGTTACGAGGCATTCTCCCCTCTTCCCCCCACCCCCCATGCCTCGTATTAGGGTTCTTCTGAGAAACTAGAGGGAGGTGGGAAGAGGAGATGAACCAGGAACACTAAGGGCAAGAGAAGATTGATATCAGCTCAAGCATTTGGGCTTGAGCTTTTGGTCTGTTCAGGCTCTCAATAGATTGGATGATACCCACCCACTTTGGGGAGGACCATCAGCTTTACTCAGTCCACCAATTCAAATGCTAACCTATTCTGGAAACACTCTCACAGCACATCCAGAAATAATCTTTAGCTATCAAGGCATTCTATAGCCCAATCAAATTGACATATAAAATTAATCATCAGGGCTTCCCTGGTGGCGCAGTGGTTGAGAGTCTGCCTGCCAATGCAGGGGACACGGGTTTGAGCCCTGGTCCGGGAAGATCCCACATGCCGCGGAGCAACTAGGCCCGTGCGCCACAATTACTGAGCCTGCATGTCTGGAGCTTGTGCTCCGCAACAAGAGAGGCCGCGATAGAGGCCCACGCACCGCGATGAAGAGTGGCCCCCGCTTGCCACAACTAGAGAAAGCCCTCGCACAGAAACGAAGACCCAACACAGCCAAAAATAAATAAATAAATAAAATTAATCATCATACCCTCCCAGCCAGGGTGATGGAATTTCACCCCCACTTGGCAGAATTGAGGTGGGGTCTTCCTTTCTGTGCTGATGTGATGTCAGAGGAGCCTGTAAAACAAGATTTAAATAGGATCTGAGTCTCAAAATATCCAGGGTACAACTGAAAATCACTCATTATACCAAGAACCAAGACTATCTTAACTTGAGAAAGACAAGATAATCATCAGACACCAAAGCAGAAATGACACAGAGATGGGAATTTTCTGACAAAGGTTTTAAAGCAGGCATGATAAAAATACTTTAATTAAAAATTCTGAAAATGTTTGAAACAGAAAACTAGAAAGTCTCAGCAAAGAAATACAAAATATAAAGAGGAACCAAATGGAAATTTTAAAAGTGAGTAATCAATAAAGGAAATAGTAAACTCACTAGATGGACTCAACAGCAGAGTGGAAATGATAGGGAAAGGATTTGTGAAAATAAAGATAAAACAATAGAAATTAACCAACAGAGAAAAATAGATTGGGAAAAAAAAAGTGAATGAGCCTCAGGGACCTGTGGCAGTATAACAAATGATCTAATATTTATCTCATCTGCATCCCAGAGGGAGAGGAGAAAGAGGGTGGGGTTGAAAACATATTTAAATAAATAATGACTGAAAAAAGATTTGGCAAAAGACATAAAGCTACAGATTCAAGAAGCTGAGCTAACCCAAAATAGGATGCACCCCCAAAAATATCATGCCAAGATACATCATAGTCAAAATTCTGAAAACTAAAGATGAAAAATCTTGAAAGCAGAAAGAAAAAAATAATACTTTACCTATAAGTAAAAAACAATTTGAATTACAGCAAGTTTCTTATCAGAAACCAAAGAGGCCAGAAAGAAGGGGCATGACATTTTCAAGTGCTGTAAACAACTATAACTAAGAATTCTATATGCAGTGAAAACATTCTTCAGCAATAAAGTGGATAGATGTCAAGACATTCTCAGATGAAGGAAAACAAGAAGGGTTTGTCACCAGTAGATCCACCCTATTTTTTTTTTAGAAGGGCTGAAGGAGGTTCTTGAACTGGAAAGGAAATGATAAAAGAAGAATTCTTGAAACATCAGGAAAGGAGATAGAACAATAGAAAGAGTAAAAATGTTTGTTAATACAATGGAATTTTTTCTCTTCTTAAGTTTTCTAAATTATATTTGGTGATTGAAGCAAAAATTGTAACATTGTCTATGGATCTCAAAGCATGTAGGGGAAATATTTAGGACAATTGTATTATAAATGACAGAGGGTAAAGAAACTGAAAGGATTGAAAGGTTTTTACACTTCACTCAAACTGGTGAAATCTTGACACCAGAGGACTGTGAAAAGTTGTGTGTGCATAATATAATACAACAACTAAATGTCTATACAAAGAGATACATTCAAAAGCACTATTGATAAAACAAAATGGAATTCTAAAAGAAAAAAAAAAAAGGTACAAGTAACCCAAAGGAAGGCAGAAGAAGAAAACAGAGGAAAGAAACAAAACAAAATGAAACAAAAAACCCTACTGAAGTCCTAGCATATCAATAATTACATTACATATAAATGAATATACCAACTAAAAGAGAAGGACAGAGTAGATAAAAGACAAGACCCTACTATATGCTCCCCACAAGAAACTCAGTTCAAAATTAATGGTATAGGTAGGTTGAAAGTAAAAAGATGGCAAAAGGTATGCAATGCAAACATTAATCAGAAAAAAGCTGTAGTGGCTACATTAATGTCAGATAAAGTAGACTCTAGAGCAAAGAAAATTACTAGGGTCAGAGAGGGGCAATTCATAATACTAAAAGGGTCAGGCTATCAAGAAGACATGGCAATCCTAAATTTCTATGTACCAAACAACAGAGCTGCAAAATACTTAAAGCAAAAATGGGCAGAACTGAGAGGAGAAATAGACAAACCCATGATTATAGTTGGAGACTTCAATGCCCCTCTTTCAATAATTGACTGAACTACATGGAAAATCAGCAAGGTTGTGTAATAACTCAACAGTACCATAAATTAACAGGATGCAGCACGCACACACACACACCACTTCACCCAACAACAGCAGAATACACATTCTTTTCAAGTTCCGTGGATAGTTTACCAAGATAGACCACTTACCATGATAGGGCCATAAAACAAACTTCAACATATTTAAAATAATTGAAAGCATACTGTGTGTGTTCTCACCACAAATGAACCAAGCTAAAAATCAGTAACAGAACGATAACAGGAAAATTTCCAAACTGTTGGAAACAAGTTGCTAAATAATCTTTAAGTCAAAGAGGAAGTCTCAAGGGAAATAAAAACAACACATTGAACTAAATGAAATTAAAACATACCAAGATGAGTGGGCTATAACTACCGCTAGAGAAAAATTTATAGCACCAAATTCTTACATTAGAAAAAAGGGAAAGTCTCAAGAAAATCATGTAAGCTCTCACTTTAGGATCCTATAAAAAGAAGAGCAGGGTAAACCCAGAGGTGCAGAAGTAGGGAAATAATGAAATTGAAAATAGAAAAACAATAGAGAGAGTAAACAAAAGACGGTTCTTTGAAAGGATCAATAATATTGCCAAATGACGCAAATTAGCAATATCAGAAATGAAGTGGGGTACCACTACAGATCTTGTAGATCTCAAAGGAGTAATAAGGAAATATAAATAATTTTACATACATAAATTCGACAACTAAAGTGAAATGGACTAATTCCTCAAAAATCATCCAATATGGAATACAAATTTTTTATAGTTCTATAAATATTAAAGAAATTGAGTTTTTAATTTAAAACCTCCCAAGAAGGGACTTCCCTGGCGGTCCAGTGGTTAAGACTCCATGCTTCCGGGCTTCCCTGGTGGCACAGTGGTTGAGAGTCTGCCTGCCGATGCAGGGGACACGGGTTCGAGCCCTGGTCTGGGAAGATCCCACATGCTGCGGAGCAACTAACCCCGTGCACCACAACTACTGAGCCTGTGTGTCTGGAGCCTGTGCTCCACAACGAGAGGCCGCGACAGTGAGAGGCCCGCACACCGCGATGAAGAGTGGCCCCCACTCTCCACAACTGGAGAAAGCCCTCACACAGAAACAAAGAACCAACACAGCCAAAAATAAATAAATTAATAAATAAATTAAAAAAAAAAAAAAAGACTCCATGCTTCCAATGCAAGGGGCGTGTATTCAATCCCTGGTCAGGGAACTAAGACCCCACATGCCATGCAGTGTGGCCAAATAAATAAATAAATAAATAGAAATAAAACATAAAAACTCCAAAGAAAGAATCAGATGTTTTCAGCAGAGAATTCTACCAAACATTAAAAGAAGAAGCAATTCTACACATTATCTACCAGAAAGCAGAAAAGGAGAAATTCCTCAACTCATTTTGTGAGGCCAATATTATTCTGATACCAAAACCATACAAAGACCATTCAAGAAAGGAAAACTGCAGATTAATATCTCTCATGAATACAGATGCAAAAATCCTCAATGAAACATTAACAAGTGGAATTCAGCAATACATAAAAAGAGCTTTGGGATTCTGGGAAGATAGAGTAGGAAGTGCCAGGAACCTTGTCTTCTTTCCTGGACAATTATACTGGCAGAATCTGCTTGATATAGCTATGTTGGAACTCTGGAGTCTATTCAGACTTGCAACTTCAAGGAGAAGGCTTGAACGGGAAATTGCAGTTAATTTTGGTCAATTTCAGCAATTGCTACCCATCCCCCACCCTCAGCTCTGAGACAGTCAGTTGTGCATTTGTACCAGGAGCAGCTTACTTGCAGCTTGCTGGCCCAAGGTGGGCAATGAGGACCCTTTCCTCCAAATATCAAGGACCTGTTTTCTGATTGTTGATTGCTGCTTCTGATAATGGAAGTACAGACATAGAAGTGGGCAGTCATTGCTGCACCACCCCTCCCATTGTTGCAAGCCCCAAGCCCTACAGCTGAAACAACTTCTAGGAGATTTAAAGAGCTGGCACTTTTCTCTCCATCTTTATTTATCTTTTTTCCTCATTTTGGGAGCCAGACATTTAAGGACTAGGACATTCAAAAGCAACCACATGTACAGATCACCATACATGTCTAAGGAAAAACATAGACTCAGACCTGATAAGACCTTAAGTTTATACCTCAGGCTGATCCCTGGGAAAGAGAGCATAAAACAATAAAAATACCAATAAAGTAAACAACAATGAAAGGAAACCCTTGACAATGGAACAATCTGATTTCCAAGCTTACTACATTGTTAGATTCAAATATTAAATTTTCAGGGAAAAAAAATTATAAGATGTGCAAAGAAACAGGAAAAAATTTTTTTCCATGCAAAGAAAAAAAAAATCAACAGAAACTGGTGAGAAAGGCCATATGGCAGACCGAATAGACAAAGAATTAAAAAAACCTGTCTTAAAGATTCTCAGAAAACTAAAGGAAGACACAGAGAAAGTCAAGATCATGATGTATGAACAAAATGGAACTATGAATAAAGAGAAAATATAAGAACACACCAAAAAGAGATTCTGGAGCTGAAAAGTACAATAACGTGAATGAAAAACTCACTAGATCCCAGTCAAAGGCAGATTTGAGTAGGAGAAGAAAGAATCAGTGAACAAGAAGATAAAACAATTGAAATTGTCAGGTCTGCAGAACAGAAAGAATAAAGATTGAAGGAAAGTGAACAAAGCCCAAGGAACCTGTGGAACATCTTCAAGAGTATCAACATGCATTGTGGGAGTCCCAGGAGAAGAGAGAGACAGACAGGAGCAAAGGGATTATTTGAGGAAATAATGCCTAAAAACTTCCCAAATTTGAAGAAAGACATGAACATAAACACTCAAGAACCTTAATGAACTCCTAATAAGATGAATTCAAAGAAGGTCACACTGAGACACAGAAACTGTTGAAAGCAAAAGAAAATCTTGAAAGCAGCAAAAGAAAAGTGATTCATCACATAAAAGTGATCTTCAGTAAGATTATCAGCAGATTTCTCACTTGCAACTTTGGAGGCCAGAGGTCAGTGGGCTGGTATATTCAAAGTGCCAAAAGAAAAACACTGAAAAGTGTCAATCAAGAATCCTAAATCTGCCCCAAACTGTCCTTAGAAGGGAGGGAGAAATTAAACCAAAAGCTGGCACAAGGAATAAATAATAAAGATTAGAACAGAGATGATGAATGAAATATAAATTAGAAAAATGATAGAGAAAATGAATGAAAACAAAACTTTTTTTTTTTTTTAAAAAGGAGGCTTCTGGGAAGATGGTGGAGCCAGAAGCACCAGGAATCTGTCTACCCAACTAGGCAAAAATTGCACCAGCAGAATCATCTGATGTAACTGTTTCGGAGCTCTGGAGTCTGTTGAACACAGGTAACTTTTAGGGGAACCCTTGGATGGTAAATTTCTGTCAATAATCAGCACTTGACACAGTAGCAGCTACCAATTCCCAACACACAATCACACGGAAGGCAGTTGTGACTGTGTTCCTGGAGCAACTTGCACCCAGCTTGTGAGAGTCAGGGTGGGCAACAAGTACCCTTTCTTTCAAATATCAGGGATCTGTTATATGATTGTTGATTGCTGCTTCTGATCACAGAGGTGCAGACAAATAGAGCTAGAGGGGAGCCATTGTTGTTGCACCTCCTCCCATTATTGCAAGCCCCTACCCCATCTGGCTCAAGTGTCTTTCAGGATATTTAAAGGGCCAGCACTCTTCACCCCCCTTCATTTTTTGCTTTTCCTGTTTTGGGAGACAGACATTAAAGACTAGACTATTAAAAAACAACTGCATATATGGGTAAAATTAGAAAGTGATTATGCATGCCTAAGAAAAGTCTCAGAAAAGACATAAGCCCTTAATTTTACACCTTAGGCTGATTCTCAGGACAGAGACAGCCTATGGCAATCAAAAACAAAAACAACAGCAAACCCTAGAGAAGGGGGAAAGAATCTGATTTCCAGAGCTACCACATTATTAGATTCAAATGTCCAGTATTCAACAAAAACATTACAAGGCATACAAAAAAACAGGAAAGTGTGGCCCATTCAAAGGAAAAAAATATATCAACAAAATCTGTCCCTGAAAAGAGTTTATGGAAGGAGAGGAGGCAAGATGGCAGAGTAGAAGGACGTGAGCTCACCCCTTCTTATGGAAACACCAGAATCACAACTAACTGCTGAAAAACCACTGACCAAAAAAAAAAAAAAAAAAAAAAAATACTGGAACCTACCAAAACAGACACCCTAAATCCAAAGGCAAAGAAGAAGCGACAAAGAGATGGTAAGACAGGTGCAATCACCATAAAATCAAATCCCATACACACTGGGTGGGAAACCCACAAAATGGAAAATAGTTATACCACAGCAGTTCTCCTACAGGAGTGAAAGTTCAGGGCGTCTTGTCGGGCTCCTCAGCTTGGGGGCCTGGGAATGGGAGGAAGAGCCCCCTGAGAGTCTGGCTTTGAAAGCCACTGGGGTTTGACCACAGGACTCTCACAGGACTGAGGGAAAGAGAAACTCCACTCTTGGAGGGTGCACACAGGGTCTCATGTGCACCAGGACCCAGGGAAAAAAGCAGTGACCTCATAAGAGACTGGGCCAGACTTAGCTGCTATTGTTGGAGGGTACCCTGCAGAGGTAGGAGGCAACTGTGACTCACTGTGGGGAAAGGGACACTGGTGGCGGTGGCTCTGGCGAGTGCTCATTGGTATGGGCCCTCTAGGAGGGTGCCATTTTCTCACCAAGACCTGGCCCCACCCAACAACCTGAAGGCTCCAGTGCTGCGACACCTCAGGCCAAGCAACCAACAGGGCTGAAACATAGCCCCATGCATCAGCAGAAAGGCTGCTTAAAGTCTTCCTTAATAAACAGCCACCCGATAATGCACACACACTCAGACACGACCCTGCCCACCAGAGGGACCAGACCCAGCTCCACCCACCAGTGGGCAGGTACCAGTCCCTCCCACCAGACAGCCTCAGGTGGCAGACAGCAGAGGCAAGAGAACTACAACCCTACAGCCTGTGGAATGGAAACTGCAGTCAGAGATAGTTAGAAAAAATGAGATGGCAGAGGAATATGTCCCAGATAAAGGAACAAGATAAAAACCCAGAAGAACAACTAAGCAAAGTGGAGGTAGGCAACTTACCTGAAAAAGAATTCAGAGTAATGGTAGTAAATATGATCCAAGATCTCAGAAAAAGAATGAAGGCACAGATCGAGAAGACACAAGAAATGTTTAACAAAGACCTAGAAGAACTAAAGAACACACAAACAGAGATGAATGATACAATAACTGAAATGAAAAATACACTAGAAGGAATCAGTAGCAGAATAACTGAGGCAGAAGAATGGATAAGTGACCTGGAAGGCAGCATGGTGGAAATCACTGCCACAGAACAGAATAAAGAGAAAAGAATGAAAAGAAATGAGAACAGTCTAAGAGACCTCTGGGAAAACATGAAATGCACCAACATTTGCATTATAGGGGTCCCAGAAGGAGAAGAGAGAGAGAAAGGGCCTGAGAAAATATTTGAACAGATAATAGCTGAAAACTTCCCTAACATGGGAAAGGAAACAGTCACCCAAGTCCAGGAAGTGCAGAGAGTCCCAGGCAGGATAAACCCAAGGAGGAACACAATGAGACAGATAGTAATCAAACTGACAAAAATTAAAGGCAAAGAAAAAATATTAAAAGCAACAAGAGAAAATCAACAAACAATATACAAGGGTTATATATAAACCATAAGGTTATCAGGTGATTTCTCAGCAGAAACTCTGCAGGCCAGAAGGGAGTGGCACAATATACTTAAACTGATGAAAGGGAAGAAACTACAACCAAGAATACTCTACCCAGCAGGGCTGTCATTCAGATTCAGCATAGAAATCAAAAGCTTTACAGACAAGCAAAAGCTAAGAGAATTCAGCACCACCATCCAGCTTTGCAACAAGTGCTAAAGGAACTTCTCTAGGTGGAAAAGAAAAGGCCACAACTAGAAACAAGAAAATTATGAATGAAAAGCTCACTGGTAAAGGCAAACGTACAGTAAAGGTAGGAAATCATCTGCACACAAATATGATATCAAAATCAGCAATTGTGAGAAGAGGAGAGCACAAATGCAGGATATTGGAAATGTATTTGAAATGAAAAGAATAGCAACTTAAAACAATCTATATTGTTGTTTATATACAGACGTCTATATCAAAACCTCATGGGAACAGCAAAGTGAAAATCTACAATAGATACACACAAAAAAGAAAAAGCAATCCAAACACAACACTAAAGTTAGTCATCAAATCACAAGAGAAGAGAATGAAAGAGGAAGGGAAGAAAAAACAAAAACAAATCCAAAACAATTAACAAAATGGCAATAAGAACATACATATCGATAATTACCTTAAATGTAAATGGATTAAATGCTCCAACCAAAAGACATAGACTGGCTGAATGGATACAAAACAAGACCCATATATATGCTGTTTACAAGAGACCCACTTTAGATCAAGGGACACATACAGACTGAAAGTAAGGGGATGGAAAAATGTATTCCATGCCAATGGAAATCTAAAGAAAGCTGGAGTAGCAATACTCATATTAGACAAAATAGACTTTAAAATAATGACTGTTACAAGAGACAAAAAGGACACTACATAATGATCAAGAGATTAATCCAAGAAGAAGATATAACAATTGTAGATATATATGCATCCAACATAGGAGCACCGCAATTTATAAGGCAAATACTAACAACCATAAAAGGAGAAATCAGCAGTAACACAACAACAGTGGAGGACTCTAACACCCTATTTTCATCAATGGACAGACGATCCAGACAGAAAATCAATAAGGAAACAGGCCTTAAATGACACATTACACCAGATGGACTAAATTGATATTTATAGAGCATTCCATCCAAAAGCAGCAGAATACACATTCTTCTCAAGTGCACATGGAATATTCTCCAGGATTGATCACATGCTGGGCCACAAAGCGAGCCTCGGTAAATTTTACTGATTATTCACCCAGGGATTTTTGCAGAAAGTAATGCCTGTAGCTGGTGATTTTTATTTTGGCTGGCCAAAAATTAATTCTGTTATTTCACTAACACTTTGTGGGTTATTACCTTCAATAGACACACTTGACATACCTGTAAAATCTTCTAATTTTCATGAAATGTTGTTTTCAGTTCACTCTTCTGTAGAAGCAAAGGCGCATTCTCCAGCACCCTGAGTTTCATTTTCACTTTTTGTATCAGATCAGTCACTAATTTTTAAAATCTTTTTATTGGTCTAATATTCACATCATCTGAATCGGAACTGTATTCTGAAAAACTATCATCTTCTGAGACACTAGTACATATGTCACTCAGACAATCAGAGAAAGTATCTGCATAAAATTGACTGAAAAATTCTTCTTCACTCAAAATTTTGCGATGCGTCTTTTTGGAAGATTTTACGTATATAATATATACAAGGTTGGAACAAAAACCTAATGGAGCAAAATGTGAATGATAACGACAATCGTAAGTTGTATAAAGAACCCTTGATCAATTTATGCTCTAACAAATTGCACAGTGATGTTAATTGTAGCACTCTCGAAGAACGTATTGATACGTCTCTGGTCAATAACATTCAGGTAACAAAAGATGTGTTAATATGTCTCTGGTCAATAATGTGTTAAAAAAATTGAAATCATAACAATCATCTTTTCTGACCACAGTTCTGTGAGATTAGAAATCAACTACAAGAAAGAAAAAAACTGTACAAAACACAAACACGTGGACGTTTAACAATAAGCTTCTAAGCAACCAATGGATCACTGAAGAAATCAAAGAGGAAATCGTAAAACACCTAGAGACAAATGAAAATGAAATCACGACAATCCAAAACCTATGGGACACAGCAAAAGCAGTTCTAAGAGGGAAGTTTATAGCAATACAGACTTACCTCAGGAAACAAGGAAAATCTCAAATAAACAACCTAACCTTACACCTATAGCAACTAGAGAAAGAAGAACAAAACCCAAAGTTAGTAGAAAGAAACAAATCATGAAGATCAAAGCAGAAATAGATGAAATAGAGATGAAGAAAATAATAAAAAGATGAATGAAACTAAAAACTGGTTCTTTGAAAAGATAAATAAAATTGATAAACCTTTAGCCAGACTCATCAAGAAGAAGAGGGAGAGGGCGCAAATCAATAAAATTAGAAATGAAAAAGGGGACGTTACAATGGACACCACAGAAATACAAAGGATCATAAGAGACTAGTACAAGCAACTATATGCAATAAAATGGACAACCTAGAAGAAATGGACAGATTCTTAGAAAGGTACAACTTCCCCAAAATGAACCAGGAAGAAACAAAATATGAACAGACCAATCACAAGTATTGTAATTGAAACTGTGATTAAAAAACTCCCAAAAAACAAAAGTCCAGGAGCAGATGGCTTCACAGGCAAATTCTATCAAACATTTAGAGAAGAGCTAACACCTATCCTTCTCAGACTCTTCCTAAAAATTGCAGAGGGAGAAACACTCCCCAACTCATTCCACGAGGCCACCATCACCCTGATACCAAAACCAGTAAAAGATATCACACAAAAAAATTACAGGCCAGTATCAATGATGAACATAGACACAGAAAGCCTCAACAAAATACCGAATCCAACAACACATTAAAGGATCATACACCATGATCAAGTGGGATGTATCCCAGGGATGCAAGGATGCTTCAATATATGCAAATCAATCAATGTGATACACCATCTTAATAAACTGAAGAATAAAAACCATATAATCATCTCAATAGATGCAGAAAAAGCTTTTGAGAAAATTAAACATCAATTTATGATAAAAACTCTCCAGAAAGTGGGCATAGAGGGAACCTCCCTCAACATAATGAAGGCAATATATGACAAACCCACTGCAAACATTATTCTTAATGGTGAAAACCTGAAAGCATTTCCTCTAATACCAGGAACAAGACAAGGGTACCCACTCTCACCACTGTTATTCAACATAGTTTTGGAAGTCCTAGCCATGGCAATCAGAGAAGAAAAAGAAATAAAAGGAATCCAATTGGGGAAAGAAGAAGGAAAACTCACAGTTTGCAGATGACATGATACTATACATAGAAAATCCTAAAGATGCCACTAGAAAACTACTAGAGCTAATCAATGAATTTAGTAAAGTTGCAGGATACAAAATTAATACACAGATATCTCTTGCATTCCTGTACAATAACAGTGGAAGATTAGAAGGAGAAATTAAGGAAACAATCCCATTTACCATTGCTACAAAAAGAATAAAATACCTAGGAATAAACCTACCTAAGGAGGCAAAAGACCTGTATGCAGAAAACTGTAAATACTGGTGAAAGAAATCAAAGTCAACACAAAGAGATGGAGAGATATACCATGTTCTGGGATTGGAAGAATCAATATTGTCAAAATGACTGTAGTACTCAAAGCAATCTACAGAGACAATGCAATTCCTATCAAATTACCAATGGCATTTTTTACAGAACTAGAACAAAAAATTTTACAATTTGTGTGGAAACACAAAAGACCTTGAACAGCAAAAGCAATCTTGAGAAAACAGGAAACAAAAAACAAAAAACAGCTGGAGGAATCAGGCTCCCTGACTTCAGACTATACTGCAGGGCTACAGTAATCAAGACAGTATGGTACTGGCACAAAAACAGAAATATAGATCAATGGAACAGGATAGAAAGCCCAGAGATAAACCCACACACCTATGGTCACGTAATCTATGACAAAGGATGCCAGAATATACAATGGAGCAAAGACAGCCTCTTCAATAAGTGGTGCTGGGAAAACTGGACAGCTACATAGCCAAAGCAATCTTGAGAAAAAAGTGGAGCTGGAGGAATCAGGCTCCTTGACTTCAGACCATACTACAAAGCTATTGTAATCAAGCCAGTACGACACTGGCACAAAAACAGAAATATAGATCAATGGAACAGGATAGAGAGCCCAGAGATAAACCCACACACATACGGTCACCTTATCTTTGATAAAGGAGGCAAGAATATACAATGGAAAAAAGACAGCCTCTTCAATAAGTGGTGCTGGGAAAACTGGACAGCTATATATAAAAGAATGACATTAGAACACTTCCTAACACCCTACACAAAAATAAACTCAAAATGGATTGAAGACCTAAATGTAAGGCCAGACACTATAAAACTCTTAGAGGAAAACATAGGCAGAACACTCCATGACATAAATCACAGCAAGATCCTTTTTGGCCCACCTCCTACAGAAATGGAAATAAAAACAAAAATAAACAAATGGGACCAAACCAAACTTGAAAGCTTTTGCACAGCAAAGGATACCATAAAACGAAAAGAGAACTCACAGAATGGGAGAATATATTTGCAAATGATGTGACCAACAATGGATTAATCTCCAGTATATACAAACAGTTCATGTGGCTCAATATCAAAAACACAAACAACCCAATCAAAAAAAAAAAATGGGCAGAAGACTTAGACATTTCTCCAAAGAAGATATACAGAGCAACAAGAGACACATGAAAAGATGCTCAACGTCGCTAATTATTAGAGAAATGCAAATCAAAATTACAGTGAGATATCACCTCACAGCAGTCAGAATGTCCTTTGTCAAAAAGTCTACAAGCAATACTGGAGAGGGTGTGGAGAAAAGAGAACCCTCCTACACTGTTGCTGGGAGTGTAAATTGGTGCAGCCACTATGGAGAACATTATGAAAGTTCCTTAAGAAACTAAAAATAGAGCTAACATATGATCCAGCAGTCCCACTCCTGGGCAGAATATCAGGAGAAAAACATGGTTCAAAAGGATTTATGCATCCCAATGTTCATTGCAACACTGTTTGCAATAGCCAAGATGTGGAAGCAACCTAAATGTCCATTGACAGGTGAATGGATGCAGAAGATGTGGTACATATATACAATGGAATATTACTCTGCTATTAAAAAAGAATGAAATAATGCCATTTGCAGCAACATAGATGGACATGGAGATGATCTTACTAAGGGAAGTAAGTCAGGCAGAGAAAGACAAATATCATATGATTTCGCTTACATGCGGATATCATGACACAAAAAGATGACACAAAACGAACTTATTTACAAAACAGAAACAGACTCACAGATTTAGAGAACAAATTTATGGTTACCAGGGGGAAACAATGGGGGGAGGGACAGATTGGGAGTTTGGGATTGACATTACACATTGCTATATTTAAAATGGATAACCAACAGGGACCTGCTGTACAGCACAGGGAACTCTGCTCAGTACTCTGGAAAAACCTAAATGAGAAAAGAATTTGAAAAAGCATAGATATATTTATATGTATAACTGAATCACTTTGCTGTAAACCTGAAACTAACACAACATTGTAAATCAACTCTACTCCAATATAAAATAAAATAAAATAAGATAAAATAAAATAAAATAAAACAGTTTATGGCAGATATAGTAGACAAAGACTTTAAAACAAAGTCCTAAAGATGCTGAAAAAATTAAAGGACTATGTGGAGAAAATCAAGAAAACCATGAATGAACATAATGGAAATATCAATAAAAAGATAGAAAACCTAAAAAGAAAACAAAACAAAATTCTGGAGCTGAAGAGGAAATAATGGAAATGAAAAATTCACTAGCAGCATTCAAAGCAGATTTGGCAGGCAGAAGAATAAATCAGTGAACTTGAATATAAGGTAATGGAAATTATCAAGGCTGAGGAACATAAAAAGAAAAGATAAAGATAACAGAAATTATCTAGTCTGAGGAACAGAAAGAGAAAAGATTGAGCAAAAGCACAGAGCTTAAGAGACTGACTGGGCATCATCAAAAAGACCAAGATACGCATGTGGGAGTCCTTGAAGGAGCAGAGAGAAAGATGCAGAGAGAATATTTGAAGAGATAATGGCTGAAAACTTATGTAATTTAAAGAAAGGCATGCATGTAAACATCCAAGAAGCTCAGTGAACTCCAAGTAAGATTAAATCAAAGGGACCTACACCAAGACACATTATAATTAAAGTTTCAAAAGACAAAGAAAAAGAAGAAATCTTGACAACAGCAAGTGAGAAGCAAATCATTACATACAAATGATCCTCAATGAGATTATCTGCAGATTCTCATTAGAAACTTTGGAGCCCAGAAGATAGTGGACAGATATATTCAAAGTGCTTAAAAAACAAAAAACAAAAATCTGTCAACCAAGATTCATGTGTCCAGCAAAACTGTCCTTCAAAAATGAGGGAGAAATCAAGACATTCCCAGATGAACAGAAGCTGAGGGAGTTTGTGACCACTAGAGTAGCCCTGGAAGAAGTGCTCAAAGGTGTGCTGCAAAGACAAAGAACGTTAGACCATAACCCTAAGCTCTATGGAGAAATAGAGATCTCAGTAAAGATAAATACATGGGCAATTATAATAGCTAGTATTATTATAACAATGGTTTATAACTGCACTCTTTGTTTTCTAAATGATTTAAGAGACCAATATATTTAAATTAAAAAATTAATGTAACAGCTAGCATTACTGTAACATTGATTTGTAACTCCAAATCTTGTTCTGTATGTAATTTAGGAGACTAATGCATTTAAAGAATTATTAATTTATGTTTGGGGGCACACATTGTATAAAGATGTAATTTTGTAACATCAGAAACCAAAAGCAGTGGGGACAGAGTGTAAAGGACCATAGTGTTTGTATGTTATTCAAGTTAACCTGCTAAATTCAAATTAGAATGTTACAACCTTAGGACATTAAATGTAATCCCCATGGCAACCACAAAGAAAATTTCTATAGAATATACACAAAAGGAAATCAAGAAGGAATTCAAACATTTTACTACCAAAAAATCAACTAAGCACAAAAGAAGAGAGGAATGAGGGACAAAAAGCTATAGGTCTATAGAAAATTTGTTTCTATAGTACAGTGACAGAAATAAGTGCCTCATTATCAGTAATTACTTTAAATGAAAGTGTATTAAACTCTCCCATTAAAAGAGAGAGATTGGCAGAATTGGTAAAAACACATGGTCCAACTATATGCTGTCTCTAAGAGACTCACTTTTGAGATCCAATGACACAAACTTGTGAAAGTAAAAGATTGGAGAAAGATATTGCATGCAAATAACTACCAAGAGAGAATGGCAGTGGCTATACTAATTTCAGACAAAATAGGCTTTAAATTGAAAACAGTTACAAGAGACAGAGAAGGCCATCACATGTTAACAAACATTTCAATACAGCAAGAAGATATAATAATTATAAGCATTTATGCACCCAATGTCAGACCATCAAAATATATGAGACAAAAACTGACAGAATTGGAGGGGAAAATAGTTCTACAATAATAGTTGTAGATTCCAATACCCCACTCAGAATAATGGGTAGAACAACCAGACAGAAGATAAATGAGGAAATAGAGGACTTCAACAACACAATAAACAAAGTGTATCTAATAGACATATACAGAACACTCCTCCCAACAACAACAGCATACCTATTCTGCTTAAGTGCATATGGGACCTTTTCCTGGATAGACCATAAGTAGGACCACAGTGGTTTTTAAAAGATAGATATCACACAATGTATATTCTCTGACCACAGTGAGATGAAATTAGAAATCAATAACATAAACTGGAAAATTCACAAAATTGTGGAGGCTAAACAACGTTCTTTTAAACAACCAATGGATCAAAGGTGAAATCACAAGGAAATCGGAAAATAGTTAAGAAGAGATGAATGAAAATGTAAACACACCATATTAACACTTATGGGCTGCATCAAAAGTGGTACTAAGGGGGAAATTTATAATTATAAATGCTTACATTAAAAACAAGAAACTTCTCATATAAAAAACCTAACTTTACAACCTTAAGTTTTACTAGGACAAGAAGAACAAACCAAATGCAAAGCTACCGCAAGGAAGGAAGTAATAAAGATTAGAGCAGAGAACAATGAAATAGAGAATAGAAAAAGAATAGAGAAAATCAGTGACCCAAAATTTGGTTCTTCGAAAAGATCAACAAAATTGACAAACCTTTTGTTAGGTGGACTAAGAAAAAATTAGGGAAGACTCAAATTACTAAAATCAGAAATGAAAGTGGGGGGACTTCCCTGGTGGTCCAGTGGTTAAGAATCTGCCTTCCAGTGCCGGGGACATGGGTTCGATCCCTGGTCGTGGAACTAAGATCCCACATGCCATGAGGCAACTAATCCTGAGCACTCTCGAGCCCGCGTGCCACAACTAGAGAGCCCATATGCTGCAACTACTGAGCCTGTGTGCTCTGGAGCCCATGCGCCACAACTACTGAGCCCTCGCACTCTGGAGCCTGTGTGCCACAGCTAGAGAGAAGCCTGCACACTGCAATGAAAGATCCCACGTGCTGCAACAAAGATCCTGCCTGCCACAACTAAGACCCAATGCAGCCAAATAAATAAATAAATAAATAAATAATTTTAAAAAAAGAAATGAAAGTGGGGACATTACTACTGATTCAACACAAATAAAAAATAGAGTACTGCGAACAATCATATGCCCCCAAATTGGATAACCGTAGGTAAAACAGACAAGTTCCTCGAAACTTAAAACCTACAAAGAAGTAGAAAATCTGAATAGACCTAACCTACCAAGACTAAATCTCAAAAAAATAGAAAGTTTGAATAGATCTTACCTCCAAGACTAAATCACAAGGAAATATAAAATCTGAATAGTAAGGAGATTGAATTCAATTATTATTGAAATAATAATATTAAAAAACCCTTCCAACAAAGAAGAGCCCTGGTCCTGATGGATTCACTGGTGAATTCTACCAAACATTTAAAGAAGAACTAATACTAACCTTTTTCAAACTTTTACAAAAAATTGAAGAGGAGGGAACACTTCCTAACTCATTGTATAAGACCAGTAAAGTCAGACAAAAACAGTAGAAGAAAACTACAGAACACTATCTCTTGTGCTCACTGATGAAAAAATCCTTAACAAAATACTAACAAATATGTATTCAGAAGCATATTAAAAGGCTTATACTCCGAGTAAAAGGTGAACAGAGAAGGGAAGAGGGTATACTGAGAAGTAGCTGCAGTTAGAGCTATTGGGAAGAGAGCCAGAGAAAGAGTATATCAAAACTATGAGGCAATTCAGAAAAGACTGGGCTTAGGTAAATAGTGGGAATACACCAAGGAATGAATGACCATTTTCAGGAAGAGCCCCTATCCTGGCATGCATGCCAATGAGTTTGGATGAGGATGTAGTGATGTTGCCTTTGCTGGAACAGGCTGTTTGGGCTCTCTGATGGCCACATCTGTTGCTTTTAAAACTTATGTAGATCAGACATGTAGAGCTGCTGAGGAATTTGCCAATAATTATTTTTGGATAATGGACTAAAGATGGGCACTAATCAGACTGTAAATGGACAACTTCACTTTAATATGGAGTGGCAATATTAATTTTGGGGGGATGTTGCCTTCTAGTGATTTCCAAGTCAGTATGTTATATTGCCAATCAGTTCATGAGCAAGTTACCTAGACCCAAACTACAGTTCTTGTGACCAGTGGAACTGTGAAGTTTGATGACAACAAACACCACTACTTCAACCAGATCTTGCCGTCAACTGCTCAGTCCACTCCAGAAAACTCTGTGTCAAAGATTACGAGTAATTGCTTCCATTTTCAAGATTGGGCTAGTTGTTAAAGGGGGCAAAAGTCCATTGCCCTTTTGGTCAATTCCAGCTACAGGAATTTATGTGAATTAATTCTTTTAATTGTAGAAGCATCGTGAACTACTATGTGCTGAAACTAAATTTCTTTAATTTTAAAAATTCCTAGCAGCTTCTTTTTTAGGAGCTGCCATTTTGGATTGTGTCACTAAAAGCTTTAATGCTAGTTTTTGCACGCCTTATATATATTATACTAATGACATTCTTAAACATATGATCTCTGTAGTAACACTCAGTGTGAACCCAGCCTATCACAGAAATGAAACCCTTCTATAATACTATCTATGAGATATTAGCACAACTTAAGTCTCTGAGAGGAAGTGAGTTTTTAAAACGTTGTTGTTAGTAGGTTAATTTTGTAGTAAAACACTTGCCTATTTCCAGTAAACAACAGTAATGCTGGTTTTTTTTGTTTTTTTAAAAAATTTTTATTTATTTATTTGTGGCTGTGTTGGGTCTTCGCTTCCGTGTGAGGGCTTTCTCCAGTTGCGGCAAATGGGGGCCACTCTTCATTGCGGTGCGCGAGCCTCGCATTATCGCGGCCTTTCTTGTTGCAGAGCACAGGCTCCAGACGCGCAGGCTCAGTAATTGTGGCTCACGGGCCTAGTTGCTCCGCGGCATGTGGGATCTGCCCAGACCAGGGCTCGAACCCGTGTCCCCTGCATTGGCAGGCAGACTCTCAACCACTGCGCCACCAGGGAAGCCCCAGTAATGCTGTTTTAATATATGGCTTTTCCAAATCAGTTCAATGAAAACAATACTTATTGATTTAGGTTTGCATAACTACTTTGACATTGGAATCACATGTAGTGATGTTCAATGGTCTTTTTCATGTTAAGCAATGTCTTTTATGTTAGCCAGTTTTCTTATGGAGTGAATAGATCCACTAAAGAGGTGCAAAATATTCTCGGTTGATACCTGAATATTTGATACATTTGGTGACTTAAAAGCAAAGCTTCTTAAAAATATTTTTCTTAACAACTCCAGGTCTATAACTTTAGCTAATTAATGGTGATAAGACTATTAAATTAATGGGAGAATGAGGAATGAAAAATGTAGAGATCCAGGGTTGGAGCCAAAAGTAAGGACAGGTGGCCAAATGGTAAGTTTTTAGTACCTATTTTTCTACCTTATAAAAATGTAGCCTATTTTACAGTGTATATATGTATACATATAGCTGATTCACTTTGTTATACAGCAGAAACTAACATACCATTGTAAAGCAATTATATTCCAGTAAAGATGTTAAAAAAAAGATTTTAAAAAATGTAGCCTATTTTAAATCACTTGCCAAATAATCATGAGTGCCACTTTGTTCTAAGAATGATTTTTAAAGGTTTTTCCACTTCACCTCATACTTACCACCAATATATGTCTAAATTTATTCAAGAAATTATGGAGGTAAAATGTCAGCAATAAGCCTAATCCTATAAAATTTGGAAGCAAAGCCATTACTATGTCTTTGTGACACCATAACTTCTAAGCCTTCCATGTGAACTTTAGGTCAGAAGTCTCTTGTGTATTATGCATCCTTCAAATAAGTCATTTCCCTCTATTTTAGTCATTTAATGTTAAAATTATTTAATTTTGTTGTTCTTCCATATGACATTGAGCAAATAGAGCTGTTTTAAAACATATGTTTGTTAGGTGACTCTTTGTCTTTTTGAGAAAAATAAAGAATAGCAGATCATTATAAACCTATAAACTTCAAAAGGACAAGTTCATTAATTTTGTCTCAACATCTAAAGATAAATAAACCTAACTTTAGTTTTTGATTAAATTTTAAACATCTTTTCTATTCTTTATTTTTTTAATGTTTTAAAGCTAGATGTGCCTGTTTTGTTTCTACATTGCAACTCAAAACTAATGTTTCTTATCACTTAATTTAAAACTAGTAATTCATTTACTTTTGCCCCAATCTACACACTATATTTCTGATATAATAATGAAAGAAAATTAAATAAGAGAAGGCGGTGGAACTGAAATTTAGACCACACCTTCCTATATTACTGATCAAACACTCACTGTATCCTACTCAAAATGCGCTTATTCTTATTTTGGATTGACTTTTTAAAATTACGCTTAGTAATCATCAGATTGCCCAAACACTGCCCTTTCCTATGTTTAAGAACAGTCTCAAAACTTCATTTAACTATCAACAACTGAATTAAATAGTGTATACTATTCATTAGCTGTTGTATGTTTTAAGGCTTGTATGTGAATTGTATATACCAAATTATTTATAAATTTTAAATGACTAGAACCACTCATATGGACTAGATTGTATTCTTTACATGCTCATATTTTTGTAACTTGAAAAGGTAAAATAATATTTGCTTTGTGCCAAGTTTTCTCAAAAGGAAAAGGATTATATACCATGACCAAGTCGGATTTATCCCCAGAATTTAAGGATGGTTCAACATAGGAAAACCAATCATTGTAATACATTACATTAACAGTAGAAAGGGAAAAAAACCACATGATTATCTCAACTGTTGCATAAAAGCATTTTACACAATTTAACAGCTTTTTATGATAAAAAAACACACAACAAACTATGAATAGAAGGAATACCTCAACATAATAAAAGCTGTATATGAAAACCCCACAGTGAACATCTTTCACTCAAAGGTGAAAGTCTGAAAGCTTTTCCTCTAAGATCAGGAACAAGATAAAAAGGTCCACTTTCACCATTTCTATTTAACATAGTCTTGGGAATTCTAACCAGAGAAGTTAGGCAAGAAAAGGAAATGAAAGGCATCCAAATTGGAAAGGAAGAAGTAAAATGATCTCTGTACACAAATGATATGATCTTATAGGTAGAAAACTCTAAAGATTCCACACACATACACAAATTGTTAGAACTTATAAACAATTTCAGTAGAGTCACAGGATACAAAATCAACACAAAAAGTCAGTTGCATTTCTATACACTAACAGTGAACCAAAAGGAAATTAAGAAAACAATTCCATTTACATTAGCATCAAAAAGAATAAAATACTTAGTAATACTTAGGAAGCAAGGAAGTGAAAGGCATGTACAATGAAAACTGCAAAACATTGCTAAAAGAAATTAAAGAATGCATAAACAAATGGAAAGACATTCCATGTTCACATTGGAAATCTTAATATTGTTAAGATTGTCAATATTACCAAAGAAATCTACCATTTCAATGAAGTTGTTATCAAAATCCCAGTGACAGTTTTTGCACAAATGGAAAAACCCATTCTAAAATACATATAGAATCTCACGGGACACTGAATATCCAAAAGTATCTTGAAAAAGAACAAAGCTAGAGGACTTGCCATCCTGATTTCACAACTTAGTATTAAGCCATAGTAGTCAAAACAGTGTAATACTGGCAAAAGACCTACATATATAGACTACCCGAATAGAATAGAGAGCTCGGAAGTAACCCTCACATAAATAGTCAAATGATTTTCAACAAGGGGACAAAGACTATTCAATGGGGAAAGGACAGGCTTTTCATGAAATGGTGCTGACAAAACTGGATATCCACATGTGAAAATGATGTTAGATCCTCACACCATATACAAAAATAAGCTCATGTATGAGCTTGGGCTGCTGTATCAAAATACTACAGACCGGGTAGCTAAACAATGTAAATTTAATTTTCTCACACTTCTGGAGCTTGGGAAGTCCAAGATTAAGGTGTCAATAGAGTTGGTGTCTGGTGAAGGCCTTCCTCCTGCATTGCAGATGACTGCCTTTTTCTGTGTGCTCATCTGGCCTTTCCTCAGTACATATGGAGAGAGGGTGGAGGGGGCACTCTGATTTCTTTTCCTCTTCTTATAAGGTCATTAATCCTGTAGGATTAGGAGCCCACCCTTATGACCTCATTTAACCTTAATTACCTCTTAAAGATCCATCTCCAAATACGCTCACATTGGGGGTTAGGGCTTAAATATGAATTTGGGGGGAACACAATTCAATCTACAGCAATTCAAAATGGATCCATGACCTAAATATACGACCTAAAACTATACAACTCTTAGAATATAGGGCAAAAGCTTCATGACATTGGATCTGGCATTGATTTATTGGGTATGACACCAAAAAATCACAGACACAACAACAAAAAAATTAAAATAGACAAATTGGATTTCATGAAAATTTAAAAACTTTGTGCATCAAAAGACATCAACAAAGTAAAAAGGAAACTCCAAAATGGGAGAAAATATTTGAAAATCAAATATTAATCAGAGATTAATATGAATATATAAAGAACTCCTGAAACTAAACAAGGGAACAAACAACCTGATTAAAAAGTGGGCAAAGGACTTGAATAGGCATTTCTCTAAGGAAGATACACAAATGGCTGATAAGCACATGAAAAGATGTTCAACATCACTAGTTATTCAGCAAATGCAAATTGAAACTATAGTGAGATACCCTCTCACACCCGTTAGAATGACTGCTATCAAAAAAACAGTAAATAACAAGTGTCAGTGAGGATGAGGAAAAATTGGAATCATGCACTGGTGGTGAGAATGTAAAATGGTACAACCACTGGGGAAAAGGGAATGGTGGTTCCTCAAAGAATTAAACATAGACTTACCATTTAATCCAGCAATTCCACTTCTGAGTATTTACTCAAAATAATTGAAAGAGGGTCTGGAAGAAATATTTGTACACGCATGTTTATAGCAACGTTACTCACAATACTCAAGAGGTCGAAACCAGCTAAGTGTCCAGTGGTGGATGAACGGATAAGCAAAATGTGGTATATGCATTCAATGGAATAGTATTTAACCTTAAAAAGGAAGAAAATTCTGACATATACTACAAAATGGATGAAACTTGAGGACGTTATGCTAAGTGAAATAAGCCAATCACAAAAAGACAAATAATGTATGATTCTACTTATAAGAAGTACTTAGAATAGACAAAATCATAGAGACAGAAAGTAGAATGGTGGTTGCCAGTAGCTAGGGGGAGGGTGGAATGGGGAGTTATTGTTTAATTAGTACAGAATTTCAGTCTTGCAAGATGAAAAGAGTTCTGGAGATGGGTCATGGTGATGGTAGCACAACAATATGAATATACTTAACACCATTGAATCGTACACTTAAAAATAGTTAATACGGTAAATTTTATGTGTATTTCATCACAGTAAAAAAAAAAAAAAAAAGACAATTGAGCCCATGATCACAGCAAACTTAACCTTTCATCTTGACAGTTTTGACAGCCTTGTAAGTAATGGGCTCAAAAATCAAATCCAAGACCTGTACTAGAGTCTAAATACATTTGTATCCCAAAGTGCTATGGCCCTAGATTAAGTGGCAACATGAAGTAACTCTTCTAAATTTCAGCCTAGGTTTGTACTACTGGGTGGTCTGGGGGGGACCTCAAACCTTGAATTTGGTGGAGATAATTCTAAACTGATAATACTTCCAGATGCTTAACAGAAGCAAATGCAGATCCCCTGTGGAGGACAGTGTGATCATCTAAGGCCTCAAGTTAGTTAGTTTTTTAAGCATGATAACTGGTACCATGGTGAGAAGTAGCAAAACCAAAAGATAATCAAAACAGACTTTAAGCACTGGAATTACAAAAAATGAATTATCAGGAGCAGAGGTCCAGAAGGAAGTAGAAATCTCTCTATTGCTTAAGGCCTTGCCCTTTTGGAAGAAATACTATTTTTCAAAATTATAAGATCCTTGTTCACCAGTGTTTTTATTCCTCCTCCTTAAAAATATGCAGAGTTTATAAAAATTGGTAAGGAAAAGGCCCAATGGAAAAAGCAGGTGAAGGATATGAATAACAATTTACATCAGAGGAAATCCAATGACTAAAGACAGTTTGAAAAGATTCCCAGCCTCACTGGTGATCACGGAAAATGAAATTGAAAACAACAAAGGGATATTCTTTTTCATTTAGCCAATAACCATAATACTTCAGAGCAGGGCCTCAGATGCTCTTGATGGGAGTGTGGATTGCTCCATTCTTTGGGAAGAAAAGCCTGGAAATAGATATTAAGATGAAAAATACACATGTTCTTTGAAATTTCATTTTGGGGGATATATCTTGTGGAAATAAAGCATACACAAACACACAAACACATATTTTCCACAGGCATGTTTCTAGGGGCATAAATATATACACAATTAATTAACAACTGAAAGCTACTTGAATGCCAATCAATAGAATGTTTGTACCTCTTTACTATGGATTATTTATTATGCAGTTATTAAAAAGATGAATTATATTTGTTATGGTAACCTGTGATCAGTGATCTTTGATATTACTATTTTAATTGTTTTGCGGTGCCACAAACCACTCCCATATAAGACGGTGAACTTAATCAATGAATGTTGTGTGTGTTCTGACTGCTCGACTTATCAGCTATACCGTCATCTCTGTCCCTCTCCTCAGGCCTCTCTATTCCCTGAGGCAAAACAATATTGAAATTGGCCAATTAATAACCTACAATGGCCTCTAAGCGTTCAAGTGAAAGAAAGAGTTGAATGTCTCTCACTTTAAGTCAAAAGCTAGAAATGATTACTCTTAGTGAGGAAGGCATGTCAAAATCCAAGATAGGCTGAAAGCGAGGCCTCTTGCACCAAACAGTTAGCCAAGTTGTGAATGCAAAGAATACTTTCTTTTTTCTTCTTTTTAAAAATAATTGTTTAATATGCAACTAATATGTGATTACTATAGAAAAATTAGAAAATAAGTAAAACAAATCATCTAATTCTTTTGCATGAAAATAATGTTAACCTTTTTAATATGTTTCCAGATTTTTTCTATATAAACCTATGTACTTCTTAAAGCAGCTTATTGAGAGACATTTCTCACACCATGCAATTAATCCATTAATGTGTACAATTCAGTGGCTTTTTAGTATATTCACAAGATTATGAAAATCACCACATCCTAGTTTAGAACATTTTCATGACTTCAAAAAAGAAACCCCAATTAGCAACCCCAATGACCCCCCATTTACTCATAACCACCACCCTCAGTCCTGGACAACCACTAATCTACTTTCTATCTCTCTCTATTTACCTATTCTGGCCATTTCATATAAATGGAATTATACAATATATGGTCTTTTGTGACTGGATTAATTCATTTAGCATGTTTTCAAGCTTCATCCATGTTGTAGCATGTGTCATACTTTTTTTAAATTGCCAAATAATATTCCATTTTGTGGATATACCACAACTATATACTTTTAATAAAAACTGTATCATACAAAATGACTACTAGTAGATGTAAGATTTCTTTTAGAGGTGATGAAAATGTTCTATAATTGGTTGATGTCATGGTTATTCAATTCTAAATGTACTGAGAACCATTGACTTGTACACTTTAAATATGTGAATTGCATGATAGATGAATTATATCCCAATAAATCTGTTATTAAAAAGTATACCATATTTGCTCTTTAGAAACCACTTTTTAACGATGTTATTAACATTCTCCCACATAACTAAGTAGGTTTCAAAGTATAGTTTTTAATGGCCATATAATGATTTTTATTTTACTTAACAAATCCCCTAGTTTTATTTTTTTAATTAATTAATTAATTAATTATTTTTCAGGTTTTATCAGTTTATTAGGAATAATTCCAAACGGGGTATGGAGAAAACTTATTCATTGAGTTTGATGAGTTTTCCAGAAACTCTTAATGAAGACATGTTCACCAATATACAGTAAAACAGCAGCAGGACTATCATATACTGAGCAAAGAGTCTGACTGATACCCAAAGCAACATGCAACATAAAAAAGATACAATATAAAGGAAGACAATCTGCTGAGTATTGACAATCATCTCAATATGAACTCTTTGCAGCTAGCACAGAATTAATTAGCTATCAAATCCAAACCACACCAAGGTAAGCTTGGCTGATAGAAGCCAGGAGTCAATAATGGGGGGGGAATATAAGTTCCTCAGTGCAAAAGATCTGAATAGTGTTTTGGAGCATTTCCCTGGCTGGTACAAGCAGTATTAAAAAATCTTTTTGGCAAGGGAGAAAAATAAATACAAATGGAATGCTACATTTTTTAAATCAGCAGACTGTCCCAGGAATGATAAAGGTATCAATAAAGTAGCAAGGGGATAACTTCAAAACATTATTTGCTGTGGGCTCAGAAAAACATTCAAAATGGATTGATTTAAAGGTGTCACATTAGCTATGTCTAAGTGTTTAGGTTTAAGGGAAGTAAAATTAAAAGAGGACACTTTTTATTTCCCAAGT
The DNA here is from genome assembly GCF_009873245.2 of Balaenoptera musculus. NCBI lineage: Eukaryota > Metazoa > Chordata > Mammalia > Artiodactyla > Balaenopteridae > Balaenoptera > Balaenoptera musculus. Next base: position 100,778,233 of record NC_045793.1, on the reverse strand, counting down.
TCAGGAGAATCTCTTTAAAACCAAGCATATTGCTAAATGGCAACATTATACTTGGTAAACAATAACTGGCAACAAAATAAGTTTAAACGCTGTAATATTCTGCCCAAACCAGTCCCAGATACTGTTTAATAACCAAGATGCAAACTAATTTTGTTGTAACAAGCCTAGACCAGTTCTATCAAATGTGTCCTTGGTTAACTATCTAGTTTCATTTAACGTTTTGAAAGCTCATTTGACAGCCAGTCAAGTCCCTCATGCAGACCGGTTCCTTGTGTAGCACAAGTGGCTTGAACATACCATGTTCTGTTACGAAGAGACTGAAGACCTAATTTACCCGTCATTTCCCTAATGGCCGCAGCATTTGGCAAATCCTGTTTGTTTGCAAAAAGCAGCAACGCTGCATCTCGCAACTCATCCTCCTGAAGCATTTTCTGCAGCTCTTCTGCTCCTTCCTGAATCCTTTCACGATCAGTGCTATCTACCACAAGAATAAGACCCTGGGTATTTTGGAAGTAATGCCTCCAGAGAGGCCTAATTTTATCTTGACCATCAACATCCCATACTGTGAAACAAATGTTCTTATATCCTGCTGTTTCCACATTAAAACCAGCGGTAGGAACGGTGGTGACTATCTCTCCTAACTTCAGTTTATACAGAGTGGTCATCTTGCCAGCAGCATCCAATCCAGCCATCAAAGTACACATCTGCTTCCTGCCAAAGAGATGGGAGAAGAGGGAGAAGAAGAAGGTGAGGCCCATGGCGGTAGTGGCACGTGCGATGGGCAGGAGCAGAAGGGGTTTAGGGCGCCCCCAGGCCTTCTTTCACGCTCCCGGCAAACTCAGGGAGGAACGAGGAGCTGAGGGTGGCAAGCACAGCCCGCTAACCGGTGTGTAGGCTGGAGCTGCCCTCCGGGACAGGAATTAGCGGGGTGATGACCTGCTCGACGACTGGCGGGGCAGCTCTGGCTCTGGTGTTAAATCTTCCGCTGTGCCATGTCACATGGCAGCCACGGTGACTCCGGCAGCGGCCCGGCCCCTCCAACGTGGAAAGAACCGTGTCACCGCCAACCCTCCCCCTCCCCCTCCCCTAGTTTTAAAAAGTTAGGTCGTTTCCAGTGATTTTGCAATTATACAAAATACCTTGATGAACCTCTTGGCACATAAATCTATTTGCCCATATCTGATCATTTCATGAAACAAAAAAGCTTTTGAACTCTTTTTCTGGCACTCCAGTTATGTTTCTGTTGCTAAAAATTCTTTCAGCTTTGTTGCCATACATGGTAGTTTTCTCTCTGAACTCTAAATTTCTGTTTGAGCCTTATAATGATTTTATTAAAGATTCCTTTTATCCTTAAAAAAATATTTAATAGGCTTAGTATCGGACATGAACAAGTAAAGCTTCCTAGGCTAAGACTCAGTTTCTTTACAGTTTTTTCTTGTACTTGATTTCTAATATTATAGCGTTGTGGTCAGAAAAAGATGATTGATATGATTTCAATTTTCTTAAATTTACCGAAGCTCACTTTGTGGCCCAGCATGTGATCAATCCTGGAGAATATTCCATGTGCACTTGAGAAGAATGTGTATTCTGCTGCTTTTGGATGGAATGCTCTATAAATATCAATTTAGTCCATCTGGTGTAATGTGTCATTTAAGGCCTGTGTTTCCAAATTGATTTTCTGTCTGGATCATCTGTCCATTGATGAAAGTAGGGTGTTAGAGTCCTCCACTATTATATATATTGTTACTGTTGATTTCTCCTTTTATGGTTGTTAGTATTTGCCTTATAAATTGAGGTGCTCCTATGTTGGGTGCATATATATTTCCAATTGTTATATCTTCTTGGATTGATTTCTTGATCATTATGTAGTGTCCTTTTCGTCTCTTGTAACATTCTTTATTTTAAAGCCTATTTTGTCTGATATGAGTATTGCTACTCCAGCTTTCTTTTGATTTCCATTGGCATGGAATACATTTTCCACCCCCTCACTTTCAGTCTGTATGTGTCCCTTGATCTAAAGTGGGTCTCTTATAAACAGCATATGTACGGGTCTTGTTTTTGTATCCATTCAGCCAGTCTATGTCTTTTGGTTAGAGCATTTAATCCATTTACGTTTAAGGTAATTATCAATATGTATGTTCTTATTGCCATTTTGTTAATTGTTTTGGATTTGTTTTTGTGTTTTTTCTTCCCTTCCTCTTTCATTCTCTTCTCTTGTGATTCGATGACTAACTTCAGTGTTGTGTTTGGATTGCTTTTTCTTTTTTGTGTGCGTATCTATTGTAGATTTTCAGTTTGCTGTTCCCATGAGGTTTTGATATAGACGTCTGTATATAAACAACAATATAGATTGTTTTAAGTTGCTAGTCTTTTCATTTCAAATGCATTTCCAATATCCTGCATTTGTGCTCTCTTCTCACAATTGCTGATTTTGATGTCATATTTGTGTGCAGATGATTTCCTACCTTTACTGTATGTTTGCCTTTACCAGTGAGCTTTTCATTCATAATTTTCTTGTTTCTAGTTGTGGCCTTTTCCTTTCCACCTAGAGAAGTTCCTTTAGCACTTGTTGCAAAGCTGGATGGTGGTGCTGAATTCTCTTAGCTTTTGCTTGTCTGTAAAGCTTTTGATTTCTATGTTGAATCTGAATGACAGCCCTGCCGGGCAGAGTATTCTTGGTTGTAGGTTCTTCCCTTTCATCACTTTAAGTATATTGTGCCACTCCCTTCTGGCCTGCAGAGTTTCTGCTGAGAAATCACCTGACAACCTTATGGGAGTTCCCTTGTATATTGTTTGGTGCTTTTCCCTTGTTGCTTTTAATATTTTTTCTTTGCCTTTAATTTTTGTCAGTTTGATTACTATCTGTCTCAGTGTGTTCCTCCTTGGGTTTATCCTGGCTGGGACTCTCTGCACTTCCTGGACTTGGGTGACTGTTTCCTTTCCCATGTTAGGGAAGTTTTCAGCTATTATCTGTTCAAATATTTTCTCAGGCCGTTTCTCTCTCTCTTCTCCTTCTGGGACCGCTATAATGCAAATGTTGGTGCATTTCATGTTTTCCCAGAGGTCTCTTAGACTGTTCTCATTTCTTTTCATTCTTTTCTCTTTATTCTGTTCTGCGGCAGTGATTTCCACCATGCTGCCTTCCATGTCACTTATCTGTTCTTCTGCCTCTGTTATTCTGCTATTGATTCCTTCTAGTGTATTATTCATTTCAGTTATTGTATTGTTCATCTCTGTTTTGTTTTTTCTTTAGTTCTTCTAGGTCTTTGTTAAACATTTGTTATGTCTTCTCTATCTGTGCCTTCATTCTTTTTCTGAGATCTTGGATCATCTTTACTATCATTACTCTGAATTTTTTTCAGGTAAGTTGCCTATCTCCACTTCACTTAGTTGTTCTTTTGGGGTTTTATCTTGTTCCTTTATCTGGGACATATTCCTCTGTCATCTCATTTTGTCTCATTTTTGTGATTGTGGATTTGTTCCGCAGGCTGCAGTGTTTTAGTTCTTCAAGCTTCTGCTGTCTGCCCCCTGGTGGATGAGGCTGTCTAAGAGGCTTATGCAGGCTTCCTGGTGGGAGGGACTGGTAGCTCCCCACTGGTGGATGGAGCTGGGTCTGGTCCCTCTGGTGGGCAGGGTCGTGTCTGGGTGTGTGTTCATTATCAGGCAGCTGTGTACTCAGGAAGACTTTAGGCAGCCTGTTTGCTGATGCATGGGGCTGTGTTCTCACCCTGTTGGTAGTTTGGCTTGAGGCATCCCAGCCCTGGAGGCTTCAGGCTGTTGGGTGGGACCAGGTCTTGGTGAGAAAATGGCACCCTCCTAGAGGGCCCACACCAATGAGTACTCCCCAGAACTACTGCTGCTAGTGGCCTTGTCCCCACAGTGAGCCACAGCCGGCCCCCCTACCTCTGCAGGAGACCCTCCAACACTAGCAAGTAGGTCTGGCCCAGTCTCTTATGATGTCACTGCTGTTTTCCCTGGGTCCTGGCACACATGAGACCCTGTGTGCACACTCCAAGAGTGGAGTTTCTGTTCCCCCCAGTCCTGTGGAATTCCTGCAGTCAAACCCCACTCACCTTCAAAGCCAGACTCTCTGGGGGCTCCTCCTCCCATTGCCAGACCCCCAGGCTGGAGAGCCTGAAGTGGGGCTCAGAACTTTCACCCCTACAGGAGAACTTCTGTGGTATAATTATTTTCCTGTTTGTGGGTCGCCCACCTAGTGTGTATGGGGTTTGATTTTATTGCAGTCTTGCTCCTCCTACTGTTTAGTGGCTTCTTCTTTTTTAAAAAATTTATTTATTTATTTGTTTATTTGGCTGTACTGAGTCTTAGTTGGGGCACACGGGATCTTTGTTTCTGCGTGAGGGATCTTTAGTTGCAGCATGTGGGATCTTTTAGTTGTGGCATGCAGGATCTTTTACTTGTGGCATGCAGGATCTAGTTCCCTAACCAGGGATCAAACCTGAGCCCCCTGCACTGGGAGCACAGAGTCTTTTTTTTTTTTAACATCTTTATTGGAGTATAATCGCTTTACAATGGTGTGTTAGTTTCTGCTTTGTAACGAAGTGAATCAGCTATACGTATACATATATCCCCATATCTCCTCCCTCTTGGGTCTCCCTCCCTCCCACCCTCCCCATCCCACCCCTCTAGGTGGTCACAAAGCACCGAGCTGATCTCCCTGTGCTATGCAGCTGCTTCCCACTAGCTATCTATTTTACGTTTGGTAGTGTATATATGTCCATGCCACTCTCTCACTTCGTCCCAGCTTACGCTTCCCCCTCCTCATGTCCTCAACTGCTGACCCACCAGGGAAGTCCCTGTGACTTCTTTGTTTTTGGATGTAGGGTATCTTTTCTCGTAGGCTGCAGTGTTTTTGTTTGTTTGTTTTTTGTTTGTTTTGTCGACTGTTGTTCAGCAGTCAGCTGTGATTTTGATGTTTCCATAAGAAGAAGTGAGCTCATGTCCTTCTACTCTGCTATCTTGTCTCCTCCTCCTCCTCCAAGAGATACTTTCTTGAAGGAAATTAAAAGTGCTACTCCAGTGAACACACGAATGAAACAGCCTGATTGCTGATATGGAGATGGTTTTAGTGGTCTGGATAGAAGATCAAATCAGCCACTACATTTCCTTAAGCCAGCTAAACCAGAGCAAGGTCCTAACTCTCTTAAATTCTATGAAGGCTGAGAGAGGTGAGGAAGCTGCAGAAGAAAAAGTTGAAACTAGCAGAGGTTGGTTCATGAGGTTTAAGAGAATAAGCCATGTTCATAACTTCAAAGAGCAAGGTAAGGCAGCAAGTGCTGACGCAGAAGCTGCAGCATCTTATCCAGAAAATCTAGCTAAGATATTAATGAAGGTGGCTCCACTAAATAACGAGTGAATCAGTGTAGATGAAACTGCCTTATATTGGAAGAAGTTGCCATCTAGGACTTTTAAGCTAGAGAGGAGAAGTCAATTCCTGGCTTCAAGGCTTCAAAGGACAGGCTGATGTTCTTGTTGGGGGCTAATGCAGCTGGTGACTTTAGGTTGAACCCAATGCTTATTTACCATTCTGAAAATCCTAGGGCCTTTAAGAATTTTGCTAAATCAACTTTGCCTGTGCTCTATAAACAAAACAACAAAGCCTGCACGACAGCACGTCTATTGACAACATGGTATACTGAATATCTTAAGCCCACTGTTGAGAACTACAGCTCAGAAAAAATGATTTCTTTCAAAATACTGCTTCTCATTGACAATGTACCTGGTCACCCAAGAGCTCTAGTGGAGATGTATAATGAGATTCATATTGTTTTCATGCCTGCTAACACAATATCCATCCTGCAGCCCATGGATCAAGGAGTCATTTTGACTTTCGAGTCTTATTAAGAAGTACATTTCATAAGGCTATAGCTGCCATAGAAATTCCTCTGATAGATATGGGTAAAGTAAATTGCAAACCTTCTGGAAAGGATTCACCATTCTAGATGCCATTAAGAACATTTGTGATTCATGGGAAGAGCTCAAAATATCAACATTAACAGGGGTTTGGAAGAACTTGATTCTAACCTTCATGATGAGTTTGAAGGGTTAAAGACTTTAGTGGAGGAAGTAACTGCAGATGTGTTATAAACAGCAAGAGAACTAGAATTAGAACTGGAGCCTGAAGATGTGACTGAATTGTTGCAATCTCATGATAAAACTTTAACAGATGAGGAGTTGCTTCTTATGAATGAGCAAAGAAAATGCTTCTTTGAGGTAGGGTCTATTTGTGGTGAAGACTCTGAAGATTGTTGTAATGACAACAAAAGATTTAGAATGTTGCATAAACTTAGTTGATAAAGCAGCAGCAGGGTTTGAGAGGAATGATTCCAATTTTGAAAAAAGTTCTACTGTGGATAAAGTGCTCTCAAACAGCATTGCACGCTACAGAGAAATTGTTCATGAAAGGAAGAGTCAATCGATGCGGCAGACTTCACTGTTGTCTTATTTTAAGAAATGGCCACGGCCACCCCAGCCTTCAGCATCCACCACCCTGATCAGTCAGCAGCCACCCACACCAAGGCAAGACCCTCCACCAGCAAAAAGATTATGACTTGTTGAAGGCTCAGATGATGGTTAGCATTTTTTAGTAATAAAGTACGTTTTGCTTTTAGAATTGACATCTTTGCTGTATTTTTAAAATTAATTAATTAATTTATTTATTTTTGGCTGCATTGGGTCTTCGTTGCTGCACACGGGCTTTCTCTAGTTGCAGTGAGCAGGGGCTGCTCTTCGTTGCAGTGCACGGGCTTCTTATTGCGGTGGCTTCTCTTGTTGCAGAGCATGGGCTCTAGGCGCATGGGCTTCAGTAGTTGTGGCACATGGGCTTCAGTAGTTGTGGCTTGGGGGCTCTACAGAGTGGGCTTCAATAGTTGTGGCACACGGGCTTAGTTGCTCCACGGCATGTGGGATCTTCCTGGACCGGGGATAGAACCCGTGTCCCGTGCATTGGCAGGTGGATTCTTAACCACTGCTCCACCAGGGAAGTCCCTGAAGCATGTTTTAATATAGGTATGGACATTGTTTTTTAAAAAAAACATAATGCTACTGCACACTTGATAGACTATAGTATAGTAAACATAACTTTTATATGCACTGGGAAGCTAAAAAATTTGTGTGACTCACTTTATTGCAATATTCACTTTATTGCTGTGGTCTGGAACCAAGCCTGCTATATCTCTGAGGTATGCCCGTGAATCAAATGTTCAGATGGGAGTGACTTGTGGTAATTGACATAGTAGCTTGATTGAACCAAAACCCTCCCACAGATAATAATTACAAAATATGGGGAAAATTCAAAAAAATTATTTGAAGGCCCTGGAGACAAACAAAAGCAAGTAGAAGTTGGAGGGAAGTCTACCCTTGAACAGCCCAGGGCAGGGTTTACATTACCCTGGCTCTTTGCCTGTAGGGAAGCTGAAAGCTGAAGTGTCAATGGACAGAAGTCCAGAAATCATGGAGAAATCCTGGGGTAGGGCCATGCTGAGGGAGTGAATCCCCAAACTCTATATAAACTCCTCCCAGATTCTCACTGGACAGCTGAGACCTGGGGCCTAGGCTGCATCGAGCCCGTTGCGTGGAGGACATTCTGGAGGTAGCACCTAGCCTTCCTATGGACCTCAGTAACTGTTGGCTTCTTGTCTTTTTGGCTCAAGAAATCTGCTTTCATTTATATGAAAATGATTCAATTTATACAGAATTCTAGGAAATGCAAAATAAACTATAGTGATAGCAGGTTAATGCTTGAAGAAGATGGGGGAGAGGGAAGAGGGAAGGATTACTAGGGACATGAGGAAACTTTGGAGGTGATATGTTCATTATCTTGATTGTGGTGATTTTGTGTGTTTATGCATATATCAAAACATGAAATTACATACTTTATGTGCAGTTTATTTATTGTATGTCAGTTATACTTCAATAAAGCTATAGTTTTATAAAAACGTACAGGGAGTTGAAAGCAAATGGATGGGAAAGATATATCATGCAAACTCTAAACATATGAAGGCTGGAATATCCACACGTCAGTATTTCCAGAATTAAAGCAGAGCATTTAATAGTGGAAAAAGGATTAATTTGTCAGGAAGCTATAACAATGATAAATGTCTATGCTCCTAATAATTGAACTTCAAAATATATAAAGCAAAAACTGACAGAAATGAAAGGAAAAATGGGCATATCCACAACAAGAGTTGAAGATTTTAACTCCCCTCTTTCAGTAAATGATAGAACAGCTAGGCAAAAAGTCAGGTACAATACAAGACTTGAATGCCAATGACTTTGACTTAATTGACATTTATAGAACACTTCACCCAATAACTGCAGAATACACATCTTTTCAAGTGCACAGGAAACATTCACTGAGATAGACCACTCTGTGGTCTGAATGTTTGTATCCCTCACATATTCATATGTTGAAGCCCAATATAATGGTGATGGGACTTGGAGCCTTTTGAAGGTGCTTAAGTCATAATGGTGGAACCCTCATGAATGAGATTAGTGCTCTTATAAGGAGATACCCCAGAGAGCTTCCTAGCCCCTTCCATCATGTGAGGACACAGTGAGAAGGCACTGGCTGTGAACCAGGAAGAGGGCCTTCACCAGAATGGGGCCTTGCTGAAGACTTGATCTTGGACTTTGCAGCCTCTAGTGCTGTGAGAAATAAATATCTGTTTATAAGGTACCCAGCTGATGGTATTTTGTTATAGCAGTCTGAACAGACTAAGACAGACTCTGGTCTGGGCCATCAAACAATAAAATTCAAAAGTCTGAGTTCTCACAGACTGTGTTTTTTTACCATTATAAAGTTAAACTTGAAAAGCCCAAATATTTGGAAGTTAACACAGTTCTAAATAATGCACAAGGAAAAATCAAAACTCAAAATTATTTTTAACTGACCAGTAATAAAAACACAATATTTCAAAGTTTGTGGGATGTAGCTAAAGTTAAGGTAGATTATTACATTGAGATAATATTTAATCATCCCTGAATGCTTAGGAAAAACCTGCTTGGTCATGATGTGTTATTCTTTTAGAATAGATTGCTAGATTTCACTTAGGATTTTTGCATTTAAGCTCACAAGTCTGGTATCCGGTTTTCACTGTTTGTACTATTTTTGTCTGATTTTGAAATTAAAGGTTACACTATCATCAAAGAATAGTTTGGAAGATTTCCATCATTTTTTCTCCTCTGTTCTCATTCTCTGATCATAATGTAAGAGAATGGTCTCACAATAAAATGATGTAGTAAAAGCTCTTCCATAAAATGCTGAACTGGTATCATTTTTAGGGTTAAAATATTTTCAAATTATTCCATACTTGTTGGTCTATTCAGGTTTTCACTTTTTGTGAGACAATTTTATTAACTTACCTTAAAATAATCCATTGTTTTTTATATGCATTGAGATAAAATTTAAGACAGCAGTTTATAATTTTTAAAAATTTCTTCCAATGTAGTTAGGTGCTTACAAGTTGTAACTTTTATCAATACTATATATTCCTCTTTGTCCCTCTTAATGCTTCTCACCTTAAATAACATACCTATTTTTTTGTTGTTGTTGTTAGCATTTGTCTGGCTTATATTTTCCTATCCATTTATTTTCAGATTATTATGGTAATTCTTTTGAACTCTATTTCTTAAAACAGGGTATCAATAGATTTTTACATTCTTTTATTTAATTCAATACATTATATTTTCCGTAATAATTTCTTTTTGATGCAAACTTTATTTAAAAGTGAGTTTCTTAAATACATGCACCCCAGTGTTCATAGCAGCACTATTTATAAAAGCCAAGACATGGAAGCAACCTAAATTTCCATTGACAGATGAATGGATAAAGAAGATGTGGTACATATACACAATGGAATATTACTCAGCCACAAGAAAGAATGAAATAATGCCATTTGCAGCAACATGGATGGACTTAGAGATTATCATAGTAAGTGAAGTAAGAGAGAGAAAAACAAATATCATGTGATATCACTTATATGTGGAATTTAAAATATGATACAAATAAACTTATTTACAAAACAGAAACAGACTTACAGACATAGAAAACAAACGTGGTTACCAACAGGAAAAGTGGGGTGGTGGGGGGAGGGAATTAGGAGTTTGGGATTAGGAGATACAAACTACTATATATAAAATAGATAAACAACAAGGTCCTACTGTATAGCACAGGGAACTATATTCAATATCTTGTGGTGAATTATAATGGAAAAGACTATGAAAAAGAATATATATCTGAATCACTTTTGTGTACACTAGAAACTAACTTCAAAAAAAAAAAACCCCTCAATTAAAAGAAGTGAGTTTCTTAATTTCTAAACATAGAAATATTATTAAGTTGTCTTATTAATTTCTAATTTAATTACATTGTGGTCAGAGATGTGGTCCATATTGTTTTAATCCGAAACATTTTGAGAATGACTTTATAGACATATATATGGTTAATTTAAAAAATTGATATAAAATTCACATACTGTAAAATTCAACACTTAAAAGTATACGATTCCATTGTTTTTAGTATACTTACAAGATTATGCAAACATAACCTCTAGTAATTCCAGAACATTTTCATCAGCCCCAAAAGAAACCACAGACCCACTAGAAGTCACTGTCAACCCCCCCACCAGCCCTTTGCAACTGATCTATTTCCTGTCTCTATGGATTTGCCTATTCTGGATATTTCATATAAATGGATCATAAAATATGTGGCCTTTTGTCTCTAGTTTCTTTTACTTATCATAATGTTTTTTGTTTTTATTTATTTATTTATGGCTGTGTTGGGTCTTCGTTTCTGTGCGAGGGCTTTCTCTAGTTGTGGCAAGCGGGGGCCACTCTTCATCGCGGTGCGCGGGCCTCTCACTGTTGCGGCCTCTCTTGTTGCGGAGCACAGGTTCCAGACGCGCAGGCTCAGTAATTGTGGCTCACGGGCCCAGCCGCTCCGCGGCACGTGGGATCTTCCCAGACCAGGGCTCGAACCCGTGTCCCCTGCATTGGCAGGCAGACTCTCAACCACTGTGCCACCAGGGAAGCCCTATCATAATGTTTTTAAGGTTCATCCATTTTGTAGCATGTATGAGTACTCCATTCCTTTTTATGGCCAAATTTATATTTTTATATATATATATATATATAGTTTATCAGTGATGGAAATTTGTTTTTTTCCCACTTTTTGGCTATTATGAATAATGGTACTACGGACATTAGTCTATAAGTTTTGGTGGGGATTTATGATTTTATTTCTTTTGAGTAGAAATTTATTTCTCTAAAAGTAGAATTGCTAGGTCCTATGGCAACTCTGTGTTTAATTTTTTGAGGAACTGTCAAACTGTTTCCCAAGTGGCTGCACTATTTTACATTCCCACAAGCGGTGTATGAGGGTTCTGATTTCTCCATACCCTCACCAACACTTATTGTTCTTTGTCTGTTGGGGAAACAGTGCTGTTGGGGAAACCCAAGATGGAAAGCAGAGTATGACAAATGAATCTAACTGTATTATAAATGTATGACATTCCACACTTGAAAAGGGTAGAAAAGAGCTAACCGATAGAACTTTGAACAACAGTGTTCTGACTGAATATTGTAAGGCTACTAATAAAAAGAACTGTATAATACATAAACACTGACTTGGGTTGTTAAATTTATTTCTCACATCCTGTAACCCACAGGAAATGGGTTAGCAATTCTGAAACTACTTTACATATATGACAAATAGGTAAATATATATATATTATGATAACGAGAGTCATGTTTCTTACTGTCAGAGAAAGAAGTTACAGATACACAAAGGAAAAATTCTATGCTGTTGTAGTGGATTAGATTCTTTTTTTTTTTTTTAATTTTTAGCTGCGCTGGCTCTTTGCTTCATTGCTGCGCACACCCTCTTTGTTATGATGCATGGGCTTCTCTAGTTGCGGTGTGTGGGCTCCAGAGTGCGCAGGCTCTCTAGCTGTGGTGTGCCGGCTTCTCTAGTTGAGGCCCATGGGCTCCAGAGCATGCGGGCTCAGTAGCTGCGGCGTGAGGGCTTAGTTGTCCCACGGCATGTGGGATCTTAGTACCCCGACCAGGGATCAAACCTGCGTCCTCTGCATTGGAAAGCAGATTCTTAACCACTGGACCACCAGAGAAGTCCCTGGATTAGATTCTAAGGTATTAGTTTGAACTTTTTTTAATATGCATTTTTAATGTGGTAAAAATACATAACATAAAAGTTCTTATTTTAATAATTTATAAGTATACAGTACAGTGGAAATAGTACATTCACATTGTTGTGCAAGCATCACCAGTATTAATTTCCAGAACTTTTTCATAATCCCAAACTGAAACTCTGCACTTATTAAACAATACCCACCCCATTCTCCCTCCCCCAGCCCCTGATAATCTCTGTTCTACTTCATTTCTTTATGTTTTTAAACTCTTCAAGCTTCCTCATATAAGTGGATGCATACAATATTTGTATTTTTTTGTTTGGCTTATTTCACTTAGCATAATGTCTTCAAGGTATATCTACACTGTAGCATGTATCAGAATTTCATTCTTTTTTAAAGACTGTATATACCACATTTTGTTTATCCATTCATCCATTGATGGACATTTGGGTTGTTTCCACCTTTTGGCTATTGTGAACAATGCTTCTATGAAGACTGATTACAGGCAATTGCTTGAGTTCATCTTTTCAGTTTTTTTAGTTATATACCCAGAAGGAAAATGGCTAGATCAAATGTTAAGTATATGTTTAATATTTTGAGGACAGCCATACTTTTTCCACAATGACTGCACCATTTTATACTTCCACTATAAATGCACAGAAGTTCCAATTTCTCCACATCCTTGCCAACACTTCTTGTTTTCAGCTGAAAAAATATATATCTGTACAGATAGATTTTTAAATACAGATGTGTGTATATATGACTTAATATTCACACATTTCCTTGTTCTGCCAGCTGAGAGGACCTAGAAGCAGTGACACACCAATGGTGATGAGAGAAAAAAAATGGGAGCACATAGAAGGACACAGGAGCCAACCTGAAAGAGCTCCCATTGTCACAGCTGGAAAAATTTGAGCAACATTTCTGTGGTATTCTCCAGAATTTGTAACCTCGGTCTACTTACAAGATAACATCAGGCAAACCCAAATTGAAGGACATTCTTCGAAATACCTGACCTGTACTCTTCAAAAATGTCAAGGTCATGAAAGGCAAGGAAAGACTGAGGAACTGTCACAGATTAGAAGAAAGTAAGGAAACATGACAACTAAATGCAAAGTGGAATCCTGGATTGAATTTTGGAAGAAAAAAAGAACATTAGTGGGAAAATTGGTAAAGTCTGAGTAAGGTCTGTAGTTTAGTTAGTGTGGTATTGCAACAATGTTAATTTCTTAATTTTGACAATTGTATTATGGTTATACAGATGTTGACATTAGGGGATGCTGGGTGAAGAACATAGCAAATTATGCAATCATTGCAAATTTTCTGTACGTTGAAAATGTTCCTTAAGCCAAGTTTTGTGAAAATGTTTTATGTGCTTAACTGATTTTTTGTGTTTCTCAAGTACTGAATGTGTTAAAATCTTCCACCATGATGGTAGATTAGTCTATTACTCTTCATAATTGTATCAGTGTTTACTTTATATAGTTAATGCTATATTACTAGGCACATGCAAATTTAAAATTGTGTATCTACCTGGCGAAATAATACTTTATGAAGTTTCCCTCTTTATCACTTGTAGTGATTTTTTGCCTTGAAGTCTATTTTGTCTGGTATTAGTGTAACTTTAGCAACTTTCTTTTGGTTAGAATTTCCCTAAATATCTTTTTCTAACCTTTTACTTTCAACTTCTCAGCATCCTTGTGCTTCAAAAGTGTCTCTTTAAAGCAGGTAGTACACTTTAAAAAAATCCAATCTGACAACCTTTGCCTTTTATGATTGTAATCACTAATGTTTCAATTTACAAACTATCATCTTTGTACTTTTTATTCTCCCACCTGTTTTATATGTATTTTTCCCTTTTCTTGCCCTATTTTGGATATATTTGGTATTTTTTCTCATCTTCCCCTTGTTACTTCCCTCTCCCCCATGCCCAGATTAGTCTGGAAGTTAGGGTTAGGGCTATAATACTTCTTTACTCCAAGAATTAAAATATGCTCTTTCTCTTTAACAAGAAGTAATAAATAAATAAATTTTAAAATAATAAATAAAAGTCTGGTTTGTAGCATTTGCCTATTTCTGTGATGTAAGTGCTCCCATCATGGCTGATTTCAAGCTAGCATCATTGAATGTGGAGTCAGAAAGAAATGTCCAGAAATGGCTTGTAAGTGGCGTTGAGCTGGTTGCATACCACTTACACCCTCAATAACTTAAAGGGTCTTAGAATACTTTTCTTCCACTTACTATTATGCTATTGTTGACATGTATTTTAACTCTCTGCATTAGTTTTTTACTGCTGCTGTAACAAATCACTACAAGCTTAGTGGCTTGAAACAACACAATTTATTATCTTCCAATTCTGTAGGCCAGAAGTTCAATTCAGACCTCATTGAGCTAAAATCAAGGTATTGGCAAGGCTGTATTCCTTGCTAGAGGCCCTAGGGGAGAATCTGTTTCCTTTCCTTTTTCAGCTTCTAGAGGTGGCCTGTATATCTTGGCTCAGGGCCCCTTCCTTATTCTTCAAATCCAGCAACAACAGGTCAAGTCCTTGTATCCTATCATTCTGACCTTTTCTTCTGCCTCATTTTTCTACCTTTAAGGACCCTGTGGTGGACACTGCTCTTCCCCCAGTGATCCATTTACTCTTCCCATATTAAAATCATCTGATTACCAACCTTAGTTCCATCTGCAACCTTAATTTCCCTTTGCCATGTAACATAACATATTCACAGGTTATAGGGATTAGGAAGTGGTCATCTTTGGGGGACCATTACTTTGCCTACTAATCTTGCCTTAGAATTGTTTTATTTAACCCCAAATACATTATTATTGTTGTTTTTGTTTTTAAGGCCAACGTTTGTTTAACTTTACCCACACAGTTACTATTTTCTGTGCTCTTCACTAACTTTTGCAGCCCAGATCTTCCATCTGCCAATTTTCCTCTTCCCTAGAGTACATTCTCTTGGTGTTATGCATTTCATTCTTATCTAACCAGGTATGGATTTCTTTTTGTTAGTTCTGCTTGAGATTTGTTTAGCTCTTTGCATCTGTGAGTTGTTGTCTTTCATCAATTCTTAGTCATTATCTTTTCAGGTATTGCTTCTTCTCCATTCTCTTCCTTCCCAGCTGGGTCCACAATTACATATATGTTAAACTTTCTCCATCTTCTGTGTTTCTTAACCCTTCTTCATATTTTCCATCTCTTTGACCTTTTGCTCCATTCTAGATAACCTTTTCAGTTCTATATTCCAGTTCACCAATTTCTTTTCAGTGTGTCTAATTTGCAGTTAAACCCATCCATTACACTTGTGATTTTAATTATATTTTCTTTGTTTTGATTCTCTTCCAAATCTCATTCGTCATTTTTTGTATATATATTCAAGATTATCTTTTATTTCTTTCAAAGTATTAAACATAGTTACTGTAAAATCTGTGTCTAATAATTCCATTTATTTAAAATTCTTGAAGGTCTGTTCCAGCTTTTTTTTTTTTTTTTTTGCATTCATGGGGCCCTGTTTCTGTTTGTGTTATTTTTGACTATCAGATGCTCATTTTTCTTGGAATTTTATTTCAGGAATTCTTTGAGGCCTGGAATAAATATGTTTTCTTCCAGAGAGGATTTGTGTTTGTGTCTTCCAGGCTCCTGGAAGGACTCCCAGTCCAGGATTACTCTAAATTTACTTCTCAATTTTCAGATTACCCAGACAGTATGAATTCAGGCTGTAAACTCATGTGAGGACCACTTATCACTTTGATATTCTCAGAGGTTATCCTCCTAAGCCAAATTGGAGACAAGTCAACTCTCCTCTGAGGTGGAGGCCAGTTTACTTCTATTTCACTCCCAATACTGTGTGTATGGCCCTTTGGCGTCCCAGCTTTAGGGATGGAGGCTGTTCTTTTACAGTCCTTGCCTTGGGTGGGTCCTGAGATTTGTTTTCTCTTTCTCAAACACCTGAGCCTATGAAATCCCAAACTCACGTTCACTTGGTAAGGCAAAGATCCCCAAAGAGAAGGAGGCTGAAGTTGCTCTCTAGGTTCACTTCTTTGTTTCTAACCAGAGAATTCCTAACTTTCTTACAAACTTATTGGAGAGGTTTAATATTTTTAAAATTGTCCAGAGTTTTAAAATTCTTTATAGCATTAGGGTCAAAGCAAATATATAGCCTGCATTTTCTTTTTTCTTTCTTTTTTTTTTTTTAAACATCTTTATTGGAGTATAATTGCTTTACAATGGTGTGTTACTTTCTGCTTTATAACAAAGTGAATCAGTTATACATATACATATGTCCCCATATCTTTTCCCCCTTGCGTCTCCCTCCTTCCCACCCTCCCTATCCCACCCCTCTAGGTGGTCACAAAGCACTGAGCTGATCTCCCTGTGCTATGCGGCTGCTTCCCACTAGCTATCTATTTTACATTTGGTAGTGTATATATGTCCATGCCACTCTCTCACTTCTTCCCAGCTTACCCTTCCCCCTCCCCGTGTCCTCAAGTCCATTCTCTAGTAGGTCTGCGTCTTTATTCTCGTCTTGCCCCTAGGTTCTTCATGACCATTTTTTTTTTTTTTTAGATTCCATATATATATGTGTTAGCATATGGTGTTTGTTCTTCTCTTTCTGACTTACTTCACTCCGTATGACAGACTCTAGGTCCATCCACCTCACTACAAATAACTCAATTTCATTTCTTTTTATTAGCCTGCATTTTCTGATGATTAAAATCCACTCTTTCAGACCTTTAATTTCAACAATATATTTAAAAGACTCTGAGATATGTAATTGATTCTTTTATAATTTTTTTGATGTGGTAACATATATATGCATAAAATGTACCATTTTTTTTTTTTAAAGAGCTCCTGACTTTTTATTTATTTATTTATTTTTTTGGCTGTGTTGGGTCTTCATTTCTATGCGAGGGCTTTCTCTAGTTGTGGCAAGCTGGGGCCACTCTTCATCGCGGTGCAAGGGCCTTTCACTGTCGCGGCCCCTCTTGTTGCAGGGCACAGGCTCCAGACGCGCAGGCTCAGTAGTTGTGGCTCACGGGCCTAGTTGCTCTGCGGCATGTGGGATCTTCCCAGACCAGGGCTCGAACCCGTGTCCCCTGCATTGGCAGGCAGATTCTCAACCACTGCGCCACCAGGGAAGCCCCAAAATGTACCATTTTAATCATTTTTAAGTGTACAATTCAGTGGCATTAACTACATTCATAATGTTGTGCAACCACAACATCACTATATCTATTTCCAAAAAAAATGTTTTTATCATCTCTAGGGACTCTGTAACAATTAAGCAATAACTCCCCATTCCCCATACCTCTGGCCCCTGGTAACCTTTAATCTACTTTCTTTCTCCATTAATTTGCCTGTTCTTGTTATCTCATCTAAGTGGAATCATACAATATTTATCCTTTTGTGTCTGCCTTACTTCACCTAGCATGTTTTCAAGCTTCATCCATGTTGTAGCATGATTCAGAATTCCATTCCTTCTTATGACTGAATAATATTCCATTTTATATTTATACCATATTTTGTTTATCCACTCAGTTGTTGATGGACATTTGGGTTATTTCCACCTTTTAGCGATTGTGATTAATTGCTGCTGTGAATATTGGTGTGCATGTATCTGTTTGAGTCCCTCTTTTGAATTCTTTTGAGCATATACCCAGAAGTTGAACTGCTGGATCATATGGAATTTCTATGTTTAGCTATTTGAATAACTGCCAAACTGTCTTCCACAGTGCCTGAACCACTTTACATTCCCACCAACAGTGTCTGAGGGTCCCAATTTCTCTACATTCTCATCAGCACTTGGCGTTTTCTGTTGTTTTGACTGTAGCCATTTTAGTACATGGGGAGTGGTATCTCATTGTGGTTTTAATGTGCATTTCTTTAATGACTAATTGTGTTGAGCATATTTTCATATGCTCGTTGGCTCTAAGTATATCTGCCTTGGAGAAATGTCTAGCCAAGCCCTTTGCCCATTTTTTATTGGGTTGTTTTCTTTGTCGTTGAGTTGTAGGGTTTCCTTATGAATTTTGGATATTAATCCCTTATCAGATATGTGATTTGCAAATATCTTCTCCCAGTCTATAGGTTGCCTTTTCACTCTCTTTTGATAGTGTCCTTTGATGCACAAGAATTTTTAATTTTGATGAAGCTCAATTTATCTATTTTTTCTTTTGTTGCCTGTGCTTGCAGTGCCATATCCAAAATATTATAGCTAAATCCAATGCCCTGAAGCTTTTCCCCTATGTTTCTTCCAAGAGTTTTATTGTTTTAACTTGTATGTTTAGGTCTTAGATTCATTTGAGTAATTTTGTATATGATGTGGGGTATGGGTCCAACTTTATTCTTCAGTATGTGGATATTCAGTTTTCTCAGCACCATTTTTGAAAAGACCATCCTTTCCACATTAAATGGCCTTAGTACTTAAGTCAAAAATATATTGGGCCAGGGGGGACCAAGATGGCAGAGTAGGAGGACATGGAGCTCACCTCCCCCAACAAACACATCAAAAGTACATCTACATGTGGAACAATAATCATGGAAAACTAACTGGAAACTGGTGAAAGAACTCCTATACAGCCAAAGCTGGAAGAAAGATGTCCATGTAACTGTGCAGGAGGGGGAAAAAAGGCATTGGGTCAGAACCTGCACCCCTGGCAGGGATCTGTAAGGAACAGAAGTCCACACAGGTGAATTCTCACCCTGGGAAGCAGGTTGACTAAAAATATGGGCATCCCAGTTCTGGGGTCCTGCAAGGAGGAGACAAGCCCACTTGTCTGCTGGGAAATCTGCTGAGACAGATAGAGGGGCTGAGGAAGCCTAGACTCTACTTGTGAGCAGTGCCTGCATGTTGGCTTGATAAGAATCAGGGTGGAGAGAGCCTTGTACTGGCTGCTGCTACCTTGCCACACTTCCCAGTACAAAAGGATGAATACCCCACCCCTGCTCACTCCACACCACATTCTGGCACAAGATCAGGGCAAAGATCAGTCTAGCTATGCAGAGACAGACTGGGGCACCTGGGGTGTGATCTGGGCGGAACCACAGAGACCATTGTCAGCACATGCACTGGGGCACCAAGCCTAGCTGGGCAGACATTGTCAGTGCACACACTGGGTGATGCCATAAGAATGCACAAAGGCTAAGCACTGACTCCCAGGCAGACTGGCCCTGGGCGGGAGTACATAGTGGTTTATGTCCTAGCATGAGTGCTCCAGCTCCACCCACTCCACAGCACAGATTAGCACTAGATCTGGGGCAGACAGGTCCTTGGAGAAGTCTGCCACAGAGGCAGCCCAGATCTCAGATGAAGCACAGCCACCTCAACTCCTGCAGCCACAATGCCCCAACCCCCAGTCCCAGCCTACTCCACACCACAGCCCTGCACTAAATGTGAGATGAACATAACAGAGAAAGGGACGGAACCTTGGGATGCTTCTGAGTGGAACCATGGACACCTGCATGGGTGGCCCATAGGTTAGCTGTGACCACACAGGCCTCACTTACTTCAGCAATTACAAACTTTGGGGCAGGCGACACACTCGAGGGTCACAGAGCCTGATGAAACCCAACCCTCAAGGCTTCTATTTCCAACTGGGAAATGGACCCTGCCCCCAGCAGGGCAGTGACAGCCATGAACAAAGAGAAAGAACCACCTCATATCCAGCACAGGCTCTAGACACTGAAACACCAACCACACCCCCTATCAAGGGGATAACAGCCAGCACACTCGGAGGAAAGATGTGGCTGGCATCCATACCAAAACCAGCCCTTGCACCGAAAATATTGGACACACACTACACAGGGATGCTCCCACATAAAAATTCCCCTTCAAGATCACAGTAGACAACTGTTTCCCCTAAATTCATAGAGATAAAGTTAAGTAAAATAAAAAGGCAGAGGAATTATTCCCAATTAAAAGAACAAGAGAAATCCCCTGAAAGAACAAATAATGAAATAGACCTCAGTTTACTAGAACCCAATTAAAAAGGAGGTATTAAAAATACTAAAGGAATTAAGAAAGATTATCATTAGAAATGCAGATCATTGTAACAAGAAACTAGAAACTATAAAGATGAACCAACCAAAATTAGATAATTCAGTTGCTGAGATAAATACCAATCTAGAAGCAATGAATAACATACTAAATGACACAGAAGAACGAATAAGTGATCTGGATGATAGAATAATGGAAATCACCCAGCTAGAACAGCAGACAGAAAGACAAAAGAAAAAAAAAAAAAGCAATATATGAGATCTATGGGATAATACAACACAGTCAATACAACTGACGCATAATACAGGTTCCAGAAGGAGAAGAGAAAGAAGGGAATCAAAAATGTATTTGATGAAATTATGGCTGAAAACTTCCCAAGCCTAAAAAAGAACACAGATATCCAGGGACAGGAAGCACAGAAGATCCCAAACAAGATGAACCCAAACAGACCCACACCAAGACATATCAGAATTAAAATGGCAACATTTAAAGATAAAAAGAGGATTCTAAAGGCAGCAAGAGAAAGACAAAGAGTAGGTCACAAGGGAACGCCTATAAGACTATCAGCTGATTTCGCTGCAGAAACTTTGCAGGCCAGAAGGGAGTCGAATGATAAATTCAAATTCCTGAAGGGGAAAACCCTGCAACTTTGGATACTCTACCCAACAAGATTAGCATTTAGAATAGAAGAATAGATAAAGAATTCCTCAGACAAGCAAAAACTAAAAGAATTCAGCAATATTAAACCTAACCTAAAGAAATATTTAAGGGTTTTCTCCAAATAGAAAAGAAACAAGGGGTTTCCCTGGTGGCACAATGGTTAAGAATCCTCCTGCCAAGGCAGGCGACATGGGTTCGAGCCCTGTACCGGAAGATCCCACATGCCATGGAGCAACTAAGCCCATGTGCTACAACTACTAAGCCTGCCCTCTAGAGCCCGTGAGCCACAACTACTGAGCCTGTGTGCCACAACTAATGAAGCCTGCACGCTTAGAGCCCATGCTCTGCAACGAGAGGCCACCACAATGAGAAACCCATGCACCGCAACAATAGAAAGCCCGCGCGCAGCAACGAAGACCCAACACAGCCAAAAATAAATAAATAAATAGATAAGTAAATAAATTTATTAAAAAAAGAAAGAAAAGAAACAAGAATAGAGGAAAGGGGAAATCACAATAGGTAAGGCAAACATATGAAAGGATTTAGGATTGCTTAAAAAACAATTTAAAAATCTGTAAAAGTGATGATAACTGATAAATTAACAGCAAAAGAATAAACATGAAGTTGTAAAATAGGACATAAAAATCACAAAATGTGGCAGAGGGGTGTATAAAAAGGTACATCTTTTAGAATGTGTTTGAAGTTGAACAACTATCAGTTTAAAGCAAATATATATAGTATGGGTCAACATACTTGAACTCCATGGTAACCACAAATCAAAAACAGACAATATATTCACAAAAAACAAAAAGAAAGGAACTCAAGTATACTACA
Source organism: Balaenoptera musculus (assembly GCF_009873245.2). Lineage (NCBI taxonomy): Eukaryota > Metazoa > Chordata > Mammalia > Artiodactyla > Balaenopteridae > Balaenoptera > Balaenoptera musculus. The sequence continues at coordinate 100,756,575 of NC_045793.1, read as the reverse complement.
AAAGAAAATCAACAAACCACAAAAGGAAAAACAAAAAGAAGAAATGAACAAAGAGAACTACAAAGATGACTGGAAAACAAGGTTTAAAATGGCAATAAGTATATACCAATAAATAATTACTTTAAATGTTGATGGGCTAAATGCTGTGATCAAAAGACATAGAGTGGCGGACTGAAAAAAAAAAAAGACCCTACAATATGCTGCCTACAAGAGACTCACTTCACAGTGAAAGACACACACAGACTGAAAGCGAGGGAATGAGAAAATGTATTTCATGCAAATGGAAATGACAGGTAACTGGGGATAGAAATACTCATATCAGACAAAATTGACTTTAAAACAAAGTCCATAAAGAAAGGCAAAGAAGGACATTATATAATGATAAAGGGAAGAATAGTATGTTACACTCATTAACATATGCACCCAATAGAGGAGCACCTAAATATTAAAACAATAATAACAGACATAAAGGGACAAATGGACAATAATACAATGATAGTAGGAGACTTTAACAATCTACTGACACCAATGGACAGATCTTCCAGAAATTAAATCAATAATGCAATGGAGGTCCTAAATGACACAATAGACCAGTTGGCCTTAACTGATATCTACAGGACACTACATCCAAATACATATTCTTTTCAAGCACACATGAAAAATTCTCTAGGATGGACCACATACGAGGTCACAAAACAAGCCTCACAAATTCAGGAGGATAGAAATTACAACAAGCATGTTTTCTGACCATAATGATATGAAACTAGAAATCAACTGCAAAAAGTAATATGGGGAAATAACAAACATATGGAAACTAAACAACATACTACTAAAAAATCCAACAGGTCAACAATGAAATCAAAGAGAAATCAGAAAATACCTCAAGACAAATGACAATGAAAATACAACATTACACAATCTATGGGATGCAGAAAAGCAGTTCTGAGAGGGAAGTTCATAGTGATATAGGCCTTCCTCAAGAAACAAGAAAAATCTCAAACACAAAACCTAACCTACCACCTAAAAGAATTGGAAAAAGAAGAATAAACAACACCCAAAGTCAGCAGAAGGAAGGACATAATAATGATAAGTGTGGAAATAAATAATATATATATTAAAAACAATAAAAATGATCAATGAAACCAGGAGCTGTTTTTTTTACAAAAGGTAAAGTCAACAAACCTCTAGCTAGGTTCACCAAGAAGAAAAGAGAGAGGACCCAAATAAACAAAATAAGAAATGAAAGAGGAGAAATAACAACATATACCTCAGAAATACAAAAAAAATCATAAGAGAATACTATTAACAGTTATATGCCAACAAATTGGACAACCTAGAAGAAATGGACAAGGTTCTAGAAATATATAGCCTGCCAAAACTGAGTCAAGAAAAATCAGGTAATTTGAACAGGCCAATCACTAGAAGTGAAATAGATTCTGTAATAAGAATAATAATAATAACTCCCTACAAACAAAATTCCAGGACTGGACAACTTCTCTGGGGAATTCTACCAAACATACAAAGAATTTACAACCATGCTGCTCCAACTATTCCAGAAAATTGAAGAGGAGGGAACACTCCCAAATTTATTCTATGAAGCCACCATCACCCTGTTACCAAAACCAGACAAAGACACTAAAAAAAACAAAAACAAAAACAAAAAGGAAAAGAAAAAGAAAATTATAGGTCAATATCTTGATGATCATAGAGGCAGAAATTCTCAACAAAATATTAGCAAACTGAAGCCAACAAAACAAAAAAGATCATACACTACAACCAAGTGGGATTCATCCCAGGTTCACAAGGATGGTTCAACATACACAGATCAATGTGATACACCACATTAACAAAAGGAAAGACAAAAAATATATGATCATCTCAATAGATGCAGAAAAACATTTGACAAAATTCAACATCTATTCATGATTAAAAACTCACCAAAGTGGGTATAGAGGGAACATAATTCAACATAATAAAATCCATTTATGACAAACCCACAGCCAACATAATACTCAAGGGTGAAAAACTGAAAGCCTTTCTGCTAAATTCAGGAACAAGACAAGGAGGCCCACTCTCACCACTTCTATTCACCACTTCTATTCAACTTCTACTGGAAGTCCTGGCCACAGAAATCAGACAAGAAAAAGAAATAAAATGAGTACAGTTTGGAAGGGAAGAGGTAAAACTGTCACTATTTGCAGAGGACATGGTACTCCATATAGAGAACCCTAAAGTGTCCACACAACTATTATTAGAATAAATGAATTCAGCAAGGTAGAAGGATGCAAGATTAATATACAGAAATCTGTTGCATTTCTTTACACTAACAATGAAATGTCAGAGACAGCCAAAAAAAAAAAAATCCCATTTAAAATCGTGTCCAAAAAAATAAAATACTTATTACTCATTACTTCACTGCCTTTGGGGACACAGTTGTCACCGAGACAGCCAGCCCGGCCCTCGGGGGACTCACCACCTGGTGGGGGAGGCAGAAGTGGAGATTCAGTCATTGCCAAGGTGGTGAGCGCTGTGGGAAAGGACAGAGCATCACCTCACATGTACCAGCGGGTCCACAGTGGGCAGGGGGTGGCAAGGCTTCTCTGAGGAAGTTACTTCACTGCCTTAACCAAGGCAGTGAAGTAACTACACTGAAGAGTCTAAAACATTGATAAAGGATATGAAGACCATTCGAAGAAATGGAAAGATATCCCATGCTCTTGGATGGGAAGAACTAATATTGTTAAAATGGCCATATTATCCAAAGCAATCTACAGATTTAATGTGAGCCCTATCAAAATACCCATGATATTTTTCACAGAAATAGAACAAATAATCCTAAAATTTATTTGGAACAACAAAAGATGTAGAGTTGCCAAAGCAGTCCTGAGGAACAAGAATAAAGCCAGAGGCATAATCCTCTGGACTTCAAACTATACTACACAGCTCTAGTAATCAAAGCAGTGTGATATTGGTACAATCAGGGATATACGGATCAATGGAGCAGAATAGAGAGCCCAGAGATAAACCCACACACCTATGGTCAATTAATCTGTGACAAAAGAGGCAAGAATATACAACGGAGAAAAGACAGTCTCTTCAACAAGTGGTGTTGGGAAAGCTAGACAGCTACACGTAAATCAATGAAATTAGAACACTCCCTCACAGCATATACAAAAATAAACTCAACATGGCTTAAAGACCTAAGTACAAGACATGATACCATAAAATTTCTAGAAGAGAATACAGGCATAAAATTCTTGAACATAAATAAATTGTAGCAATATTTTCTTAGATCAGTCTCCCAAGGCAAAAAAATAAAAGTAAAAGTAAACGAACTGTACTACATCAAACTTGAAAGCTTTTGCACATCAACTAAATGAAAAGACAACCTACAGAATGGGAGAAATATTTGCAAATGTTGCAACCAACAAGGAGTTAATATGCAAAATATACAGACAGCTCATACAACTAAATATCAAAAAAAACAAAAAACAAAAAAACCCCAAACAGCCCAATGAAAAAAATGGCAGAAGACCTAAATAGACATTTTTCCAAAGAAGACATACAGGTGGGCAACAGGTACATGAAAAGATGCTCACAATCACTAATTATTAGAGAAATGTAAATCAAAACCAAAACGGGTTATCACCTCACACAGGTCAAAATGGCAATCATCAAAAAGTCTACAAATATCAACTGTTGGAGAGCATGTGGAGAAAAGGAAACCCTCCTACACTGTTGGTGGGAATGTAAATTGGTACAGCCGCTATGAAGAACGGTGGAGGTTCCTTAAAAATAAACTAAATATAGAGCTATCATATAGCAGCCCCACTCCTGGGTAGATACCCAGAAAAGACAAAAACTCTAATGCGAAAAGATACATGCACCCCATGCCAAGACATGGAAACAACCCAAGTGCCCATCAACAGACAATTGGATTAAGAAAATGTGGTATATATATATATATATATATATATATATATATATACATATATATATATATAAAATGGACTATTACTCAGCTATAAAGAATAATGAAATATTGCCATTTGTAGCAAAATGGATGGACCTAGAGAATATTATACTTAGTGAAGTAAGTCAGACAGAAAAAGACAAATATTGTATGCTATCACCTACATGTGGAATATAAAAGATAATACAAATGAACCTATATACAAAATGGAAAGAGACTCAGAGACATAGGAAAACAAACTGATATTTACCAAAGGGGAAGGGGGGAGGGATAAATCAGGAGTATGGGATTAACAGATACAAACTACTCTACATAGAATAGATAAGCAACAAAGATTTACTGTATACCACAGGGTACTATATTCAATATCTTGTAATAACCTATAATGGAAAATAATCATAAAAAATATACATTATATATAATATATATATAAATGAATCACTTTGCTGTACACCTGAAACTAACACAACACTGTAAATCAAATATACTTCAATATATTTGAAGTATGACAATATATTTGAGATTTTCTGGACTCTATTCTATTCCGTTGTCCTATATGCCAGTACTACACTGTTTTGATCATTGTAGATTTGTAGTTAGTTTTCAAATCAGGATGTGTGAGTTCCAACTTTGTACTTTATTTTAAAACGGTTTTGATTATTCAGTGTTCCTTGAGATTCCTTATGAAGTTTAGGATGGATTATTCTATTACTGTAGAAAATGCTTGGAATTTTCATAGGGATTTCATTGAATCTTTAGATTGCTTTGTTAGTACTGACATCTTAATATTAAGATTTCCAATGTGAAAATGGAATGTCTTTCCATTTATATTTTCTTTAATTTTTTTCAATATTGTTTTGTTGTTTTCAGTGTTCACATGTTTTGCCTTCTTGGATAAATTTGTTTCTAAATATTTTTTCTTTTTGATGCTAATATAAACAGAATTGGTTTCTCAATTTCTTTTTAGTATTACTCATTGTTAGTGTATGGAAATGCAGCTGACCTTTTCTTAACCTCTTGATTGAGTATGATTGACTTAAAAATGCCGTATATGTCTGATGTATACAACTCGATCAGCTTGGAGATAAGTATACACCTGTGAAATCATCACCACAATCAAGGCCATAAACTTATGCATCACCTCCTAAAGTTCCTCTCACTCCATTCATTTATTAATTTTATTATTTATTTGTTTACTTACATATTTATCATACATTTTTTTTGTGGTAAGAGCACTTAACATAACATCTACTTTCTTTGCAGATTAAGTATACCATATATTATTGTTAACTTAGGCCTTAAGTTGTGTAGCAGATCTCCAGAACCTACCCATTTTGTGTAACTGAAACTTTGTGCCTTTTCACCAGCCAACACCTCTTTATTTTTCCCTCTTATCAGCCCCTGCTAACCAATATTCTATGCTCTGGTTCTGAATTTGATTATTTTAAATTCCTCATAAAAGTAGGATAATGTAATATTTGTCTTTTTATTTTTATTTTTTTGGCTGTGTCAGGTCTTAGTTGCAGCACGTGGGATCTTTGCTGCGGCATGCTGGATCTTTCGTTTTGGCGCATGGGCTTCTCTCTAGTTGTGGTGTGCGGGCTTTAGAGAGCGTGGGCTCAGTAGCTGTGGCACACAGGGTCCAGAGTACACGGGCTCAGTAGTTGCAGTGCACAGGCTTAGTTGCCCCCGCGGAATGTGGAATCTTAGTTCCCTGACCAGGGATCAAACCCGCATCCCCTGTGTTGGGAGGTGGATTCTTAACCACTGGACCACCAGGGAAATCCCAGGATTTGTCTTTCTGTGTCTGGTTATTTCACTTAGCATAATGTCCTCCAGTTACATCCAGGTTGTTCCAGATGGCAGGATTTGCTGCTTTTTAAAGGCTAATATTCTGTATTTATATACCACATTTTCTTTGCCCATTCATCTATTGACAGTCATTTAGGCTGTGTCCATATCCTGATTATTGTGAATAATGTTGCAATGAATATGGGAATTCAGATATCTCTTTGAGACTCTGACTTCAATACTTTTGGATATATACCCAGAAGTGGGATTACTGGATCATAAGGTATTTCTATGTTTAGCTTTTTGAAGAACCTCCATAGGTTTTCCACAGTGGCTGCAACAATTTACATACCCAGCCACAGTGTACAAGGCATCCCATTTCTCAACATCCTCACCAACATCCTCACCATCCTTGTTATCTTTTATTTTTATTTTTAATTTTTTTTGGTAATAGCCATTCTAACAGGTGTGAAGTGATATCTCATTTTTTCATTTATTTGCATTTCCCTGATGAACACCTTCTCATATGCCTGTTTGTATAACGGAAGACATTTGTTTGTCTTCTTCTGGGAAACGTCTATTCAGGTTCTTTGCCCAATTTTTAACAGTTCCTTCTATATTTTGGGTATTAACCTCTTATCAGATACGTCTTTTGCAAATATTTCTTCCATTCCATAGTTTCCCTTTACATTTTGTTATTTATTTCTTTTGCTGTGCAGTAGCTTTTTAGTTTGATATAATTCTGCTTGTCTATTTTTGCTTTTGTTGCCTGAGCTCTTGGTGTCACATCCAATAAATCATCACAAAGTCCAATATTTTGCTTTTTTCATGTTTTCTTCTAAGAGTTTTATGTATAAAGGTTTCATGTTTATGTCTTCAGTGCATTTTGTGTTGATTTTTCTATATGGTGTGAGACAATGATCTAACTTCATTATTTTTCACGTGTATATCCAGTTTTCCCATCACTGTTTATTGAAGAAACTGTCCTTTCCCAATTTTGTACTATTTATTTATTTATTTTTTGGCTGCACCACCTGGCTTGTGGGATCTTAGTTCCCCAACCAGGGGTTGAACCTTGACCCTCGGCAGCGAGAGCACAGAGTCCTAACCACTGGACCGCCAGGGAATTCCCAGTATTCTTGATACACTTCTCGAAGATCAGTTGACTATAGATGTGTGGACTTATTTCTGAGCTCTCTACTATGTTCCATTGTTTTATTGCCAGTACCATAGCTTTGTAATATATTTTCAAATCAGGAAGTGTAATGCCTCCCGCTTTGTTCTTCTTGTGTAAAATTGCTTTGGACATGCAGGGTCTTTTATGGTTCCAAGTGAATTCTAGGATTATTTTTTCTATTTCTGTAAAGAATGCCATTGGGATTTTGATAGGGATTGCATTGAAACTATAGATCACTTTGGGTGGTATGGATATTTTAACAATATTCTTTCAACCCATGAACATGGGATGTCCTTCCATTTACTTGTGTCTTCTTTAATTTCTTTCATCAATGTTTTATAGCTTTTAGTGTGCAAGTCTTTCACCTCCTTGATTAAGCTTATTCCTAAGTATTTTATTCTTTTTGATGCTATCATAAACGAGATTTTTTTTTTTTTTACTTTCCTTTTTGGATAGGTTTTTATTTGTGTATAGAAATGCAACTGATTTTTATGTTGACTTTTGTATCCTGCAAATTTACTGAATTCATATATTGGTTCTAACAGTTTTTGGTGGAGTCTTTAGGATGTTCTACATAGAAGATCATGTCATCTGCAAACAGATAATTTTACTTCTTCCTTTCTGATTTGGATGCCTTTTTTTCCCTTCTTATTGCTTAATTGCTCTTTCTAGGACTTATAGCACTATGTTGAACAGAAGTGGCAAAAGAGAGCATTCTTTTTTTGGTTGTTGTTGTTTGTTTGTTTCTGATTTTAGGGAAAAACTTTTAGGCTTTCATCATTGCTCTGGGTTTTTCATATATGACCTTTATCATACTGAAGAAGTTTCCTTCTATTCCTAGTTTTAGTGCATTATGTTGTGAAAGATTGTTGAATTTTGTCAAATGTTTTTTTTTTCTGCATGAATTGAGATGATCATGTGGTTTTTTTCCCTCATCATATTAATGTGATATATTACATTGATAGATTTTCATGTGTTGAAGCATCCTTGCATTCCAGGAATAAATCCACTTGGTTATGATGTATAATCCTTTTCTATGTTTCTGTGTTCTGTTTGCTAGTGTTTTGTTGAGGATTTTTGTATCAATATTCATAAGGGATATTGATCTGTAGTTTTCTTGTAGTTTCTTTGTCAGGCTTTGGTATCAGGGTAATATTGACCTCATAAAATCAGAGGTGCTCTTTAACATTTTGGAAGAGTTAGAGAAGTATTTGAGTTAGTTCTTCTTTAAATATTTGGTGAAATGCACCAGTGAAGCCACCTGGTCCACAGTTTTCTTTTTTGGGAGGTTTTTTGACTACCAACTCAATGTCATTACTTGTTATAGATTCATTCAGATTTTTTCTTTCTTCATTATTGAGTTATAGTTGATAGTGTGTTTCCAGGAAATTATTTTTTTTCATTTAGGTTATCCAGTTGGTTGGTGTACACCTGTTATAATGTTCTCTTAAAATTATTTTTGTTTCTGTAAAATCAGTAGTAATGTCCTCACATTTATTTCTGATTTTAGTAATTTGAGTCGTCCCTCCTTTTTTCTTAGTGAGTTGAGTGAAAGATTTGTTAATTTTGCTGATCTTTTTGAAGAATCAGCTTTTTACTTCATTGATTTTTCTCTATTGTTTATCCTCTAGTCTATTTTTTCTCTGCTCTAAACTTTAATGTTTCCTTCACTTTGCTAGCTTTCAGTTTGGTTTGCCTTCATTTTGTTGTTGTTGCTGTTGTTCCTTAAGATGTAGAGTTAGGTTATTAATTTGAGATCTTTCTTCGTCTTTAACGTAGATGTTTACAGGTATAAAATTCTCTCTTAGCCTTGACTTTGCTGCATCACATAAGCTTTGATATATTGTGTTTTTATTTTTAACAGGGTATTTCGTAATTTCCCTTATGATTTATTCTTTAATACATTGGATTTTTAAGTGGGTTAATTTCCACATATTTGTGAATTTTCCGGTTTTCCTTCTTCTTTGGTATCTAGTGTCATTCCACTGTGATCAGAAAAGTAACTTTGTAGTATCTTTAAAGATCTTTAAAGATGATTTAAGTCTCTTAAAATTTATTAAGACTTGTTTTGTGGCCTAACGTATGGTCTTTTCCAAACAATGTACCATGTGCACTTGAGAAGAATGTGTACTCCACTGTTATTGAGTGGAGTGTTCTGTATTTGTCTGTGTGGACTGCCATATCAGTAAACAAAGTATGTTGCAGCCACCAAGCCATCAGCCCCTGCCGCCGACCCAGACTGTGTACCCTGAGGAAATTCAGAATCATTAAAAACAGGATACTGGCCTTAGATGGTTAAGGTGCATGTCAAAGGAATGATTTCAATGAGTCCATAGTTTTGCATCTTGCCATACATAGAAAAGTGCTAAATTCATTAACTTGAGATGTCTGGATTTTCTTTAATTAACAGTAATCTTTTGATGTTCCAACTACCTGGTTTTTGTTGCAAAACTTCTATGTATCCTGGCTCCTCCCTTACCCTTTCAGAGCAGCCCCTCAGAGCCATCTGAGAGGCTGTCTTCGGGGCTTAAGTCCTCAGAAAGTCCTAATAAAACATAATTGTCAGCTTTTAGGTTGTGCATTTTATTCAGTTGACATCTGTTAGGTACAATTGACTTGTAGTCCTCTTTAGGTTCTCTATTTTCTTATTGATCTTTTGTCTGGTTCTCCTATCTACTATTGAAAATGATTATTGAAGTATTCAACTGTTTTTGTGGAATGATTTTTCCCTTCAATTCTGTGAATGTTTGCTTCATTATATTTTGGGGCTCTTTTTGGTACATACATGTTTATAACTGTCTTGTTGAATTAACTTTTGTTTAATATATAATGTCTTTCTTTATCTCTTGTAAGTTTTTAAACTGAAGTCTATTTTGTCTGAATTAGTATAGCCTACCCAGCTTTCTTTTGGTTAATATTTACAGGGAATATGTTTCCATCCTTTCACTTTCAATCTTCTGTCTTTAGAGCTAAAGTGAGTCTCTTATAGACTGTATATATTTGGATCATTTTTCTAATCCATTCTGCCTATATCTGCCTTTTGATCAGACAGTTTAATCTATTTACATTTAAAGTAACTACACTTGAGGAACTTACTACTGTCACTTTGCTACTTAATAAAAAAGTCTTACAGTATTTGTCTCTATTACTGCCTTCTTTTGTGTTCAGCTGATTTTCTTTTGTAATGACATGTTTTACTCTACTACTCCTATACATTTCTGTTTCCCCATCATGTTATTAATGTCACAAATTATACCTTTATATGTTGTGTGTCCAATAATATAGATTTATAAGTATTTTAATGCATTTGTCCTTTAGGTCCTGTTGGAAATTAAAAAGTGGAGTTGCTACCAAAATTAAAGTAATGCTGCCTTTTATATTGCCCATGTATTTCTTTGTCAGATCTTTCCATCTTCATACTGCTGTGAGTTACTGTCTAGCATCCTTTCCTTTCAACCTGAAGGACGACCTTTACCATTTCTCACAGGTCAGGTAGTATACAAATAAGGTCTGCTCTGCTCCCTCCAGTTCAAGGTGACAGGAAGGTGGGGACTGGGAAACAGGATGCTACCTTCTCAAGAACAAGACCACTGCCACACTGGGGAAGGAGTGGGGCGATGGCAAGTGAAAATGCCACTAAACTTTGCTGTCATATTTAGGATGGCTTTTTCTTGCTTGAATGTTTGCTTGGTTGCTGTAAACCTTTAACTTTTTTAAAGCCCCTACAAAATTAGTTCAGACAGCTTCTGGTTGTTTTCTTCATGTTTCCGTGGGAAAAGGTGACCTTGGAACTTCCTAGTCTGCCATTTTGCCAAAATACTGTTTTTTAACCTATCAAATTTGCAGTGATAAAGAAACTGTGAAATTTATTGAGACTTTTGGCAAACTGGCACTATCATCAGTGTTGGTGACTGTGCTGGGACAGCAGTCTCTATGTGTGTGTATATATATGTGTGTGTACACGAATACATGTATGTATATATGTAAGTATATGTATATATGTGTATTAGTATATATGTGTGTATGTGTTTGTGTATGTGTGTATAAGTACACAAACACATACATAGATTATATATGTATCTGAAAAGACTTAAAATACTAGTATCATCTGACTCCTGGGAACTTAGCTTAAGGAAATACTCATGGATGTATATGGGGAGTTTTGGCTATAAGAATATTTACTGTCCACATTCTTTATAATAATGAAATACTGGCAGCAAAATTTTGTCTAGTAATAGGGGTTGGTTAAAACATATGATGGTCCACCATGCAGTGAAATGCTACATACCTAGTAAAACTCATATTGAGGAAGAATAATTTCATTGAACTAACACTATTCATTATTTCAAAACATGTTTTAAAACCAGCAGCTTATTTTTAAAAAGTATCTGACCTCCCCCACTCCAATGGCAGTCATTACTGCCTTGAATCAGGCCATTTAGCAGTTGCCCACTCCCCAGACTCTTCCTTAACCCTGGTCCTCTTAGATTTATACCTACTTTGGGTCTCACAAACCCCCGTGGCTTTACTTATCAGCTCACATTTACAGAGCATTATCTTCTGAACTCAAGGCAGCAATTCTGAGATTCCATTTTACTGAAGGAAAGAAGGATGTGATGGATTCGCGAGAGGTTAAGAGGCCATTTACCAGGCAATGTATTAATCACTCTACAAATATTAACTCATTCAGTCCTCATAGAGAGGAAGGGACCTATTATCCTCATTTTTCAACTGAGGAAACTACAGCCCTGGGAAGCTTCTATCTTGCCCGAGCTTCCAGAGCTGGTAATTGGTTAAGAGTTCAAATTTCAACCCAGGTAGTCTGGCTCCAGAGCCAAGGCTTTCAGTCACAGCTTTAGTCTCTTGTTCTTATTAGTAGTAAAAATAATAGAGTAATGATTATTAATAATATTTAATATAACACAGAAATGTGATCAACAGTGGTTTTCATTATCCAGAGCTTTTTAAGTGTTTTTACTTACAAGAGCTCACTTATCTCTGGAAACTCATTTTGCCGAGACAGGAACTGAGGCTCAAGTACCCATCGCTGATGCTGTGAAACCCACCGCAGGAATTACAGACTCATTATTATTGGTAACTGATATAATGTAAAGGATAATAAAAAGTGCCTCCACGGTCCTTAGGGCTTCACAGTGTGACCTGACACACCTTTTACAATGGGTAACCGGCTCTGAGAGGCCAGCAGTTCGGGCAAGGCAGCGCACCAAGTAAGATATAGCAAAGTTATCCTTTTGCTTACTAATAATAACGCCTCGTCCTCCAGAGCTAAAGAAAAGGCTTTTCTTAAGGAAATCAAACTCATATCGCAGGGAGGTGGTGACTTCACCTGGGTCCTGCAGCTGCTTCGTGGCCCCGGGGCAGTTTCTCGGCTGGTGCGGCACCGAAGGCGCCTCCCGGCGAGTCCCGGCCTGCGGGCACCTGGGCACCTGGGCAGGTGGGCGGGTCCGGGCTGCGGGTCGCGGACCGCCCCCGTCCCCAGTGCCAGCCCCGTGCCGCCCGCGCCCCCAGCGCCCCCAGGCCGCTCCAGGCCGACCCCGGGCCCCCTCCCCGTGTCTCCACCGCCCCGCACGCTCGGAGCCGATACCCGGCCTCACCCTCCTCCGGCTCCGGGCCCACTCACACCCGTCTCCGGCTGACCCGGGGCCCTCCCCGCGCCCCCGCCGCCTGGAGCTGCCCGGGCGGGCGGCCGGCGGCCGGTGCGAGGCCCCTCCCCGGCGGAGTCGCTCAGCTCGGAGGAAGCGGAGGCGGCGGCAGCGCCGAGACCTCGCCGCGCTCATGGCGTCGCCCGGGTGAGTGCGGCGCTCGCGGCCGCGCCGGGGTGGGGGGGGGCTGCGGGGTGGGGGCTGCGGGCCGCCGCTGGCGGCCTTCCCCGGCCTGCGGCCCCGGACCCCCGCCCTCCCGCCCGCCCGCCAGGCCCCGCGGCCCTCTCCCGCCGACCTCGGGCGGAGGCGGCCCGGGCAGGGGCGGGCTGGGGGCGCGGGCTGAGGATCTCGGCTCCGGGGGCGGGCTCCGGGGCCCGGGGCGCGGAGGCCGGCGGTGGGGGGGGGGGCGGGCGGAGCGGGAGGGCGTGCGGGAGCGGCAGCCCCCCACCTCCCAGCGGCGCCCCCGGCCTGGAGCCGCGGCGCCCGGTGCGCGCCCGGCGTCTGCCGCCCTGCCTTCCGCATCTGTTTTCTCCGCTTGCTCGCGTTGGAGTTGATGCTGGGTTCTCACCGCCGTTGGGATGCAGCCTGGATGTCCCCGAACGTCCGGAGCAGGGGCCGGGGCAGACCCTGCCTCGGCCTGGTCCGGGCCTCCAGCTTGGGCTGGGCCGCGGGCCCGGGTACAGTGGCTGCCCTTATTCTGACATCACCTCCATTCCACTGCCTTGGTGTGAAAATGTTCTTTCTTTTAGGAAATGATGGTGACCCACAGAGTTTGTAATTTTTTTAAAAAAAATTTTATTGCAAAATAAAACCTCAGCAATTCATTATGATTACTTTTTGTTTTGGTAATTTAGTCGTGAAAGCTGGGAATGACAAGAGTTAATCCGACAGCTACGCTTCACAGAGGAGGAAAATTAGTCTCAAGGTCATTGCTTTAGTTGGTAACCGGCTTCATTAGACTGCTGTCCACCATTCAGTGTGTCTCAGACCTAGTGGTTATGGTAGCAATTCGCTGTGCATCCTTGCACATCACAGAGGGATTTGACTGGCGCGCGGGGTGGGGTGGGGGGAATGGTGGGCTGAGAGGCAGAGAAGGTGGATATCAGGCCCCTTACAGGTGAGGGAAGTTCACTGGAGTGAATTGGCTCAGTGCAGTGGGCCTTGATGGAGCAAGCTGGGTTTTGGCTCCAGCCAAGTCATGGGCATTTCCCATCTACCTGCTGTCTTTCTGGGTTTGGGGAGGAGCAGTCAGAAGTACCCAGTACTTTGAGCTTGTGATTAGAATAAACATTTCATCCTTCAGAAGGCCAGGCTGTCACCCAGAGGTTCAAGGTCCTACTGGGTTCCTGGCCCTCGTGTCAGGAGAGGGTGAAGCAGGGCGCGCCGGAGGCAGTAGTGGGTGCCTGAGCCTGTGTGGGTCTGCCGTGAAGCCTTTAAAAAGTGATGGTGCACTGGGCATCCCAGCCCACTGCATTAAGTCAGAGGCGGACTTAATGCTGGGCTGGTGTGCCCTTCTGTGAGCCAGTAGTCCCTAAACTGTGTCTCTGTGGAAGGTCATGTAAGTGCAGATTTGATATTTGCAGTCCCGACTATTTTTGAGGGATCTCTTGAGTCTGCAGTTGGTACTTATTTCTGAGGGGTACCCATTGCAAAGCTGAGGTCACAGCGTTTTTAGTATACTTTCTGTCATTTCATGGAAAGAACTATGTACTTATTATGGTATATACAAATTTGGGAACAGTCTACGTCTCCATATGTCTGCAGGCTTTGCTGGTAGACCAGAGTCTAGCCAGGGAGACCTGGTTTCCTAAGCTTCTTTGGCCTCTCCAAATCAGCAGACATTCAGCCTACAAGACTAGGTGCTGCAGGAACAAGTCCAGAGATTCAGGGCAGGGACGGGAGGGGAGCCGTGATTTCTGCTGGGCTGTTCACGGAGGAGCCTCCAAATCTGGTGTTTTTTTCTAAGTGACAATTTCCGTAAGAGAGTCGGGAAGGAAAGAAGAAATGCTGACAGTTTTTGAGGAGCTTACCAACGTGCTAGGCCTTATGCAAAAGAAAAGGACAAGAATGAAGGCATCAAAGGAAAAGATATATTTGAGATGACTCACAGCCCAGTGTGTTTGGAATTAAGTAGAGACAAGGCCAGAGACGGAGGCAGGGCCAGACTACAGGACCTGGCCTCCTTTTGTGGGCTTGCTGCCCACTGTTCGCTGAAGGATATTTGTCATCAGGCTCTTGGGGAATCCATGTGACAGCAGTGTGGAAGAGGCGGAGGGGACAGGAGAGATGGAGCTCGTCAGCCTGCTACCGTCTACCCTCTTCTGCGGCCTCCGCTCCTTACAGCCCCCATCTCTTCTTTACTCTGCCTGTTTCTTCATTGTTGGGGTTTCCTTGGGTTCCGTAGTCCATCTCTGCTAATTCCTACCTAGCACACGTTCTCTGCATGATTGCATCCATTTCTGCAGCTTTAAATGTCCAAATCAGAGGTTCTTAACCTGGGGTACACGATTCATGGGTGGGCTTCCAGGGTCCTGCATTCCCTGAAACTGTATGCGGCATTGGGGTCCGTGTGTAGTTTTCGGGGACCAAGGTCTATAGTCTTCATCATCTGCAACCTGTCTCGAAGGGGCCCCTAGCCATAGCAATTTTACAGTCTTCCATCCATACCCACCTAGAGGGATAGCAAACCTAGTTAACTGTGCAAAATATATATATTTTTCAGATTGTTAATGGTAGATAATTTGAACAACAAAAAAGTATAAAACAGAGAATAAAAATCAGGTGTAGTCTGACTTTCTGTAGACCACCACTTTAAACATTTTGGTGTCTTTTAAATTAGGCCATTATTTTTTATCAGAGAGACATCTTTACAGATACAACTAGAGTCCACCCCGCTTCCCCCCAACCTCCCTGCCTATCTTAGTTAGGCAGGTATCCCGACAGACATTTTCTATCGCATTTACATGTTATATTCTTTGTTTTTCCCCCAAATTTTAAAATTTATTATTTTACACATAACGTAAAATTTGCCACCTTAAACACTTATTTGCTCCTTTTCTACATAAATGGACTCATACTGTTCTGCAGCTTGCTTTATTCACCCAGCAGTATGCTTTGAAATGCTTTTCATGTGAGAACAAAGAACAGATCTACCTAAAACTTGACATTTGTATAATATTCTGGGTCATGGTTATGTTACTTAGTTAAGAATGTTTTCAGTTTTCTTTGTAAGATAATGCTGCACAATTGGTGTCTCCCTCTGGACGTGCACAGTGGTTTTCTGAAGTAGGTACAAAGAACTGTGGTCAGAGGGCCAGCCCATTTTTTTAGCTGATACTACCAAAGTATGCTTATAAATGATTGTACCACCTTCCCCTTCCACCACCACATTTTAAGGGCTCTCTCCACCTCCCAACATGTGATGACAAAAGACTTTAAAAGTTTTGCCTGTCTGGTGCAATTATTGAGTCAAGAAATAGGAAGCTAATGGCATCTTTATTCACCCCATGTTCAAAGATAGAAACTTCCTCCCTGACTCCTATATTCCTTCAGAAATAGTCAGTCCTAATTTCTTTGATCCGGTTGCTAACATCGAATTCTAACCATCCATATCCCGTAAGTAAACTCTTACCTTCAGGTTTTTGTTTCAGAAAATGTGGTCATCGTAGCACTTAAGTAGTCTTTGCACTGGGCCAGGAGTGATGTAATGAGACCTGTCCTGGAGTCAAAGTGTGGGAGGCAAGGAGCCCCACCAAGCACCTCACCTGCCCTCCTGGCCGCTCCCTCAGGATTCATCTCCCTTGGAACTGAAAGCACTCCCATTAACATCCACTGGACATTTAAAAGTACACCGGACTTAACTTCAACCTTTTGTCTTCCCTGTCCAGGAAGATTCTCTCCCAACACCAACATTTTGTGGGGAAGGAAAGGATCCTGGGCTTCCCCTTCTGGGAAGGGCTCAGCTTTCCCACTGAAGCCTCGCCTGGTCCAAATGGGCCACAAAAGCTCCAAGCTCTTCACAATGGGTGGAGGATGGGTCCTCTAGCCAGGCCAGGGGTGGGGAGGAAAAGGCCCACAGATCACACTGTGGGGAGGAGACACTGAGCAAGTCAGGCAAGGTATGTAACTGCTCCTGGGTGAGGTCCAACAGGAGCCCTTAGCCTCTGCTCAGCAGCCGCTGTGGCTTCCAGAGAACACACATGGCTTTGCCAGCAGGATGCAGACTTTGCTCTTCCCCAGTAGATCTGGGATTGCCCCGTGAACCAGCAAGCACCCCAGTGTGTCCACACTGGAGAAAACGAGAGAACTGGGAGGGGTGTTGTAGCTGAACCATCCCGGCTCTGCAGGGCAGCTCACCGAAGCCCACTTACCTCCTTGTAGGTGGCAGATGTGCCAGTGCTTCATCAGATGGAGGGCTGTGTGGCGAACCTCTCCCCCAGCTCAAGGAGAGCCTCTTCTTATCCACAACCACGAGCCCCCGGCAGGGGCTCTCCAGTCCAGGGAATGTTCTTTTAAATTTAGATCCTGCCTGCTTCCAAAGAGTGTATCGTTAGGCCCTGTTCTAAGTGCTTTTGCTTATATTATGTTATTTAATCTTCACGACAACGCTATAGTTAAGTCCTGTTATTATCCGTATTGTATGGATGAGGAAATTGAGGCCCACCTAAGCAGTTTAAGTTAAAACTTGATGCCAAGTGACCCCATTATGGATAGTCGGTTTAAATTTGGTTACTGAGGCAGGACAAAAATGTTGGACACAGTACTTTGTTCTGATCACAAAGCACATGCAGTGTCTCTCCGGCACGCTTGGGATGAAACTGAAGTAAGAATGTATTCACTTGGTTTGTTGTATTCACTTCGTTTGTCTGTATTAGCAGAGTGGTTGTACTTTCAATTATGCTTTTATGAAATACGGCTGAATATGGAATAACTTGGACGCGGCTCTTTCTTTTAAAGAATTCCCTCCGGGAGGCTGTACGTTCTGAGCGAGACCACCTGCACGTAGTTCAGACGTGGTGGTTCTGTCCTAGATTCTCCGCGTTGTAACTTTTTATAAAATTGTAAGTTGCCTTACTTTTAAAAACAAGTAATATATGCATATGGTAAAAATTTCAAAAGGTATAAAAGGAACATAAATGAAATCTCAGGCACCTTGCCCCCTGTTCCTGTCTGAGAAACTGGCATCCTCCTTAGAGAAGCATGCCCCCGGGAGGCAGGGCACAGTGTGGATTCGTGTCCTCCTCCTTGTTCTGTTTTAAACCCGGAATGCCTTTTGGAGATGTCTTTTGTTTAAAAATTATTTATTTATTTATATTTATTTTTGGCTGTGTTGGGTCTTCATTCCTGTGCGAGGACTTTCTCTAGTTGCGGTGAGCGGGGGCCACTCTTCATCGCGGTGCGTGGGCCTCTCACCGTCGCGGCCTCTCTTGTTGCGGAGCACAGGCTCCAGGCACGCAGGCTCAGTAGTTGCGGCTCACGGGCCTGGTTGCTCCGCGGCATGTGGGATCTTCCCGGACCAGGGCTCGAACCCGTGTCCCCTGCATTGGCAGGCAGATTCTCAACCACTGCGCCACCAGGGAAGCAGGGAGACGTCTTTTGTTACTTTGTTTCTGTTTAGATTCTTGGCTCCTCATGGATTTGCAGATCTTTGTACATTGAGAAAACTAACTTTCACTGTTTGTGTTACAAATGCTTTTCCTTTGTTATTTACCTTTTGACTGGGACCCTGCTCTGAGATCTTTTTTTTAAGTCTTTAATATTTCTTTCAGTGCATTTTTGGTTTCATTTTCTAATTTAACTCTTAGATCCAGGTAGTTTTCATTTTGGTGAAAGGAGTAGTAGGGATTTACCTTTATTTTTTCCATGTTGTTGTAATTCAATAATCACCAGATACTTAGAGCTGCCTGGATCAGGGACAAAATTCCCACCTGTATTTGGGCCTGTTTCTGGGCTCTTCTTTTACTGAACTCTGTCTATTCATGAACCAGTGCTACAGCCTTAACTTACTGTGGCTTGTACTATGTTTTACTGTCTCGCAGGTTTTGTCCGCCTTCATTACTGTTCTTTTTCAGAATTTTCCTGATTATTATTGCACAAATATTTCTGAATAGAATCAGCTCCTCTGTTTTCAAACCTAAATTCACTTATTGGTTAATTTAGGGAGAATTGGCTTTAAAATGATAGTGAGCCTTTCTTTCCCCAAAGGATATGGCTTTTCATTTGTCCAAGTCTTTTATATTCTTTAGTATTTAGAAATTCTTTTCATACAGATGTTGCACATTTATATGTGTATTCTTAAATTTTTTCTTGTCGTTACTCTAAATGGGAGTCTTCCTTTCACATCGCTGAAGTTGTTTGTATATAAGAAGGCAATTGGGTTTTTAAAATAAATGTTTTGTATGTCCCCAGCTTACTGAATTCTCTCATTGCTCACAGCAGTTTTCCAGTTGATCTCTTAGTTTTTCCACATCATCGTTTCTTTCTGTTATCGTGGGTACATAGCAAGGTGCTTCTGCCTTTGTTGTGGGCAGGCTGTGTGTCTGTAGGAAGGGAGCCAGCAGTGGTCTCTTGGATACGTTGTGGAGTGCTGCCTTCCCTAAGCGGCCACAGCCCTCTGCGGCCCCCGTGTTGCTCAGCATCTCCACGGAGGTCGTGCACGGGTCTTGGGCCAGAACATGAGCGCTAGCTTGCTCATGGTCCCGTCATGCTCATCCACAGCCTTCCCACTCGAGACAGTAGCAGCTGTATTGAACCTGAACATTTGGAGGTTTCCTGGACTCTGTCTTTCTCACACACTCTGTCCAGTCCTTCGCAGAGACTTTCAGAGCCCAGCCCTGTGTTGTCGCCGCTGGTGCTGCCACCCGGGTCTGATCTTTGTCATCTCTAATCTGTTCTCACCATCAAACAGGCATGTCGACTGGCACTCAGCCCATCCTCCGGAATAAAAGCCAGAGTCTTTGCTATGGCCCAGAAAGTTCGGTCTTACCTGGCCTCTTCTACTGCCTTCCCCCTGCTCACTCCATACCAGCTGCACCGGCCTCCCACCGATCCCTGAGCCCCTTTGGGCCTGCGTGGTGCCTGGAACACTCTCCCCAGGGAGCCGCGTGGCTTATGCCCTCATCTTCTACCAAGCCTGCCCTTGCACGTCCGCTTCTCCAGGAGGCCCACCCTGACCTAGTTACAGCAGTCTGTGCCCCCATTCACCACATGCCCGGTACCCTGATCCTAGTCTACACTTTCTTTCTTTCTTCCAGAGCACTTAACACCTCCCAGTGTATCTTCTATTTAAAACTTCCAAAAATTGTTTCTTGTCAGTTTCCCCCACCTCACTGAACGTAAGCTAAGAGCAGAGACATTTATGTCCTTCGCCGATATATCCCAAACTCCTAGAAAAGTTCCTAGCAGGAAATAAATGTGTGGATAAATCCAAGAGAACACTGCCTTATATAAACTTTCTTCACACGTGTAAATCTCTCTGGGTCCCTATAGCAACCTGATTAGGTGTGCAGGACAGGGATGGCCAGCTTTGTTTTAAAGATTAACATACCTGTATTTTGTAGAGTTCATGTAATGAGTGTTCACAGTATCTCTCCAACCTAACCCTAGTATAAACTCCTGGAGGATTGGGGCAGCATTTTAGAGCTGTTTCCTCTTGTATGGTGAATCTACATGGCACGAACCTGGGACCAAGACCTGTTGCTCATTACACTGATTCTCTCCTTACAACGCTCTTAGGTTGGGGTGTAGCAATGATTATTGCCCCAGGGTCCTGCTGGAGGGGCGTCAGCGGTAGGCAGGGCACGTTTGCCTGACATATGGGGGGTGTGTCCTTTCCCAGTGTGCTGCCTCTCCTGCCTTCAGGAAATTCTAGGTGCATAAAAGCAGGACGGCAGTGGGTCCCTCTGCCACACTCCCTGCACGTGCCAGCACATTTCAGGGACTAAACTGCCAGGCTTCACGGTGCTTGTCTATTACCTACGTTATAATAACTGACGTCTACTTGTCCTCATGTGCTGTTTGATGGAACCTTTTCATGTATGTTTTCTCAGCCAGTCCCCACTGCTGCACAATGAGTTTTAAACTTTTCAAAGTGTGTGGTCACCTTGCAGAGGTGGGATGGCCCCTAGTTTTGGCTTCGATACTGTGGATGAATTGTGTTCCCTCCGAAACATATGTTGAAGTCCTAACCCCTAGTACTTGTGAATGTGATCTTTTTTGGAAATAGGTTCTTTGCAGATGTGATTACTTAATTTGAGGTTGCACTGGGTTAGGGTGGGCCCGAATCTACTGACTGGTGCCCTTACCAGAGGCAGAGAAGAGACACAGACATGGGACTTCCCCGGTGGTCCAGTGGTAAAGAATCTGCCTTCCAATGCAGGGGACGCGGGTTCAATCCCTGGTCAGGGAACTAAGATCCCACATCCCGCGGGGCAACTAAGCCCGCGTGCCACAACTACTGAGCCCATGTGCCTCAACTAGAGAGCCCGTGTGCCGCAAACTACAGAGCCCACACGCTCTGAAGCCCGTGCGCCACAACTAGAGAGAAGCTCACACGCCGCAACAAAGAGCCTGCACGCCACAACAAAAAGATCCCGCATGCTGCAACGAAGATCCCGCATGCTGCACCGAAGATCCCGCGTGCCACAACGAAGACCCAATGCAGCCAAAAAAATAAATAAATAAAAATACTAAAAAAAAGAGTGATACGCGGGCACATACAGGGGAGAACCCATGTCAAGAGAGGCAGAAACTAATACAGCTGTCAAGAGCCACACATACTTTGTCTTCATTTGGTAGGGATGCTGTAACAAAGTACCACAAACTGGGAGGCTTGAAGGAAACAGAAATGTTTTTTTCACAGTTCTGGATGCCAGGTGTCTGAAACTCAGGTGCCAGCAGAGTTGGTTCCTTTTGGAGGCTCTGAGGGAGTCTGTCCCAAGCCTCTCTCCTACCCTTCGGTGGCTGCCAGGAATCCTCAGTGGTCCTTGGATTGTAGATGCATCATTCCAATCTCCACTTCCATCGTCACATGTTTTTCTCCCTGTGAATCCAAATTTTCCTCTTACAAGGATACCATTCATTGCATTAGGGGCTCACCCTACCCCTGTATGACATGATCTTAATTTAACTAATTAGATCTGCAAAGACCTTATTTCCAAATAAGGTCACATTCATAGTAGGGAGTTAGGACCTGAACATATGTTATGGGGAAACACAGTTCAACCCACCAAGAGGGTTTGAAAAAGTTTATTACTGATTTAGTGAGGCTTTCTGGGTAGAGCAACTGGCCTCAGGTTTTGTTTTGTTTTTTTGTTTTGTTTGGGGGGTTGTAATGGGGTGAGGGTCCCTAGCTAGTACCAAAGAAAGGAGCCCTCAGGCTCTCTTGTCTGCTGGCCCAGATGTGGGGCAGGTCAGGAAGTGGAAGATCTTGAAAGCTATTAGCATCAAACAGCAAAAATTGGGTCAAACTATTATCCAAAGTTATTAATAATATACTGTCAACTACGTTATGGTAAGCAACTGCTCCATATTTAGTCTCCTTTTGTTAGATTTTCTATGCCGTCTTGTTTTATTGGCACCACCCAGTGAAGGAGCCAGGTTTGTTGCTAGGAATTAGCCCTGCTCGCAAGGTTTGGACAGTTTATTCTTGGCCTTGAGGGGCACTGTCCAAGGAGTGCCCAACTCTGCGGTGGTAGCAGGCATCTCCCTTTCAGAGGTGGGTCTCCTGAGTCAGAATGTCCAGGTATAAATAGAAAAGCTCCTCAGGTAATTCTGTTGTGCAATGGAAAAAGAGAATGAAGGACACAGAAAGTGTGCCTTGCCCTGTCTCCTAGGACTGACAGCCAGTGAGGCGGGTGGCCTAGAGTTGTCAGGGTCTTGACTCTGCCTGCCAGACTTGAAGGGAGCCCTGTGCACAAAGCAGGATGTCTGCTTCCTAACTTTGTAAGAAAGAACTGTTAGACACACTTGGCCCTCAGGGTGGCATTCAGATCACTTCTTGCCCTGGAGAGAAGTCTGTGTGGGGAGGTGCCCCCAGAAGGGAAGTTGAGCCGTGATGCCACAGCACCAGGGCTCCAGGCC
Organism: Balaenoptera musculus; assembly: GCF_009873245.2. Classification (NCBI taxonomy): domain Eukaryota; kingdom Metazoa; phylum Chordata; class Mammalia; order Artiodactyla; family Balaenopteridae; genus Balaenoptera; species Balaenoptera musculus. The sequence goes on along the minus strand of NC_045793.1, from coordinate 100,733,891 downwards.
TGGGCAGCATGGAGACCAGGAGCCCATGCCCGGGCCGGACCTCTGTGCTGGTGGCCCCCAGGCAGGGCCTGAGCTGGGTTCCACTTTTGGCTCTATGCCCCGGGGTCTTGAAAGGACCAACATGGGCCTCAGGAGAAGACCAAAATCTAAATAGCCCTTAATGAGGAAGTAAAACGGGACACAGAGAATGTAGTCCTATATATCCATTAATGCAATGAGCTACAGCAACATGAATAGGTCAGAAGTAGGAGGCGGGGGTGGGGGAGGATTGGTTAACATATTGAGTAATTGTTCAAAAGAGCAAAGGCATTTTTTGGGTACTTTTCTGTATATTTGTCTTATTTTTGGAATCAGAAAAAGACATTAGCAATTTTCAAAAACTGCTTTGTAGAAGGCCGCTTTGCTCACGTCTGGGGCCACTGGAAGCACTGCTTGTTTTCACTCCCTTGGTCTTGTCTGCCTGTGGAGGCAAGAGCAGGCTTGGCAAGACTTGGAGTTGGCAGATGGGCTGTTTTTTATGGTTTTTGTAATTACCAGCTGTAATTATAAGTTACCTAAAACCTATCTGAGCCTTACAAATAACGAGCCAAAAGGGAACCAGAAGATTCATGTTCGGGTTCTGGCCCTGTGCTTCCTAGCTTGGTGATGTTGGGACGCTTAGGCTGCCATAACAAAGGACCACAGACTGGGTAACTTAACGTTTGTTTCTTGCAGCTCTGGAGGTCGGGAGTCCCAGGTCACGGTGCAGGCAGATTCAGTTTCTCCTGAGGTGTCTCTCCCTGGCTTGTAGATGGCCACTGTGTCCTCACCTGGCCTTTTTCTGTGCACCTGCAGAGAGAGCAAGCTCTTGGGGGTCTCCTCCTCTCATAGGACAGCAATCGCATCAGATCAGGGCCTTACCTTTGTGACCTCATTCAACCTTAATTACTCCCCTAAAGGCCATATATCCAAAAGGGTTTCAACATCGGAATTTGAGGGGACACAATTCAGGCCATACAGGTATTGAAGCAGAGTTGTAAATTAAAAAGCATTGCACAAAGGTGAGATTCTATTGCTGTTCTCTCTTGCAAGACTTGGCTCTGCTTCCAGTTTACAACACAGAGACTCAATTAGGTGTGAACTTTGTTGGCAAGAATCAAGAACAGATTTATATGTATATTTTCAGAAATTAGCACAAAGTCAGGGTTGTCCCTGTGATAATTTCACTCTTGTTTTCTACTTTCTTGCATGGAAAATATAGGGTTGGAGTTAAGCTCCTCTCGTGGGAAATCCTGGCGAGTGTGTCCTGAGAGCCTGTGTGCAGTGGGAAGAGGCCAGGCAACGCCCTGGGTGTAACTACCTGCCCTCTGCCCTTGTCCTACCTGGGTCTCAGCGCAGGGCTCCATGCCACCACCAGGCCGGGCCTGCTTCTTCCCCTCTGGGAAACTATTTTTTTTTTTTTTTTTTAATGGGAATTATTTATTTATTTATTTATGGCTATGTGGGGTCTTCGTTTCTGTGCGAGGGCTTTCTCTAGTTGCGGCAAGCGGGGGCCACTCTTCATCGCGGTGCGCGAGCCTCTCACTATCGCGGCCTCTCTTGTTGCGGAGCACAGGCTCCAGACACGCAGGCTCAGTAGTTGTGGCTCACGGGCCCAGTTGCTCCGCGGCATGTGGGATCTTCCCAGACCAGGGCTCGAACCCGTGTCCCCTGCATTGGCAGGCAGATTCTCAACCACTGCGCCACCAGGGAAGCCCCTGGGAAACTATTTTTAACCAGTCATGTTTTCTTTTTTTAAGGTTACCTTTTCTTCTTATTACTAAAGCAATATATGTTCTTTGCGGAAAAATGAAGAGAAGACAATGAAAAGTCCCATTTTTATCAGCATCAGGGTCAGATTAAGTCAGAGAGTTGCCTAGTACTCTGCACTGATAAAGTGGCTAAAACAGCCGCGGACACAGTGACCACTGAGGTTACTGGAACTCCCTTCAGAGGGCTGAGGATGAGACCTTCAGGGAACATGCTGGAATAACAACCAAGCGTCCTGAAATCCTTCTTTCCTCTAGGAGGGTGGATTTGATTAACACAAAACAGTTCTTTTGCTGATGAATTAAATGGAACTGGATTGCTTGTCTCTGAGGGGGCCTGCCACAAACTAAAGTTTAAACCTGTACACTCTTGGAAGAATATTGGTTTGAAGGGGTGCCAGATTACCAAGTTTTCTTGGGGCACACACATATCTGATTCTCGCCCTGACCCTGACTAACAGCATTACTTTAATAGCTCATTTAGTTTTATTAAATCAATACATGCCTCTTCTATTTAAAAAATTCAAATAAGACAAAATAAATGTATATCATATTACCCAGAAATAACTAACCACTATTAATTTTAAAACATTTTATTTGGAAATAATTTCTAGTTAGAGATAAATTACAAAATTAAAAAGACCCCTTATACAGAGTCTCCTATTCTTAACATTTTAGCTCATTGACCATTCTCATTGACCATTCTTTCTCTCTTGCTGTGTCTCTCTATGCGTATGCATGTGTATACACACACACACATAAATACACACGTATATAATTTTTTTCTTAACCATTAGAGAGTAACTTGCATACATCACCACCCTTTGTCCCTAAATCCTTCACTGTCTTATTTCCTAAGAATAGAGATATTCTCTCACATAACCACAGTACAGCTATCAACATCAGTAAACGTGACATTGGTAGCACCTATATTTCAATTTAGTCAGTAGACCCCAAAATGTCTCCTTCTAGTTCAGGATCTAGTCTAGGGTTAGGTACTGCATTTTTTTCTTGTCTCTTTAGCACCCTTAATCTGGAACATTTCCTCAATCTTTTTTTTTTTCGTTGGTGACATTCATACTTTGAGATACTATTGTTCTTCCCCTCTAGCATAACATTTCATTTTGGGCTTGTCCTTATGATGAGATCAGGGTTCTACATTCTCAGCCAGAATGCTGTATAGGTGATGATGTGTCCTTCCTCAGGGTACCACAGCTGGGGGCACACATAGCCATCTGTCCCCATGGTCACTGGCTTTGATTATCATTGCTAGGTTTTATTTTTCTCCTAGCACCTAATAAGCAACCTGTGAGGAAACATTTTGAGCCTGGGCAGGTATCTTGCTCCTTGTCAACATTTTCCTGCAAGAATTGGCGTTCACTGGTGTTGCTAGCTTGAACCATTCTTGATTAGGATGATTCTGAAAGTGATGCTGTGCTAGCTGCAGCATCCTTCACATGCTGTGATAAACAAGAGCCCTCATTCCCCCCCGTTTGTTTATCTATTTGTTCTCTATACGGGCTCATTAATACCTGTTTTTCAATGGTGTTAAATTACCTACTGTATTTAATTATATTCATGCCCAAATGGACTCACACTTGGTAGTGGGAGCCCCTTCAAGCTGGCTCCTGTGTCCTGTGACATGCCCCAGCATTTTCTTTTTTTGAGCACTTCCTAATTTTCTGAAATAAGATGCTCAGGCTCATCTTGTTCTTTTGCTGCTCCAGCCCTGGAATCTGTAATTTCTCCAAGGAGACCTGGTATCTGTTAGTGTGGAGTGATATTAAAGGGTGCTTGGTATGCTCACTGGTACTATAGCGTCTTTGCTTCGTGGCCCTTTCAGTGGACAGAGCTAGGAAACGTATGCATGTTTGCACAAATGGGTACACTTGTATACAACGAGCACGCATATAGAAATCACGAGTACACACCAGTACCTCCAATTCCAGTGTACCTCTGTGAATTCTTTTTCTAACTTCCTCCATTCCTTATTTGTACACCCTTTCTTCAACAGTGGAACCCTGACTTCTGATGAAATCAACACATTTACTCATTCCTATGATATACCCAAAATAGTTTATTCTTAAATAGACTATACTTATCAAGCCTACTTAAATTAATTCAGGATCATCCCTCCCTGCCCACACTATTAACTTTTGATGAACATCCTTCTAGATCTCCCTGTATACACCTATAGATAAACAGACATAGTTTTATTAAATAGTAATCACACTGTACATACTCTTCTATAACCTGACTTTTCCCCCCACTAATGAACATATCATTAACATCATTCCATAACATATCATACAACATCTTTTTGTCCACAAAATGAGATCCATAGAATATTTTTTAATGATTGCAGAATAAGACTGTACCATAATTCCTATTATTGTACTTTGATTTAAAAGGCATCCAGGGGACTTCCCTGGTGGCGCAGTGGTTAAGAACCTGCCTGCCAATGCAGGGGACACGGGTTCGAGCCCTGGTCCGGGAAGATCTCACATGCCACGGAGCAGCTAAGCCCGTGTGCCACAACTCCTGAGCCTGCGCTCTAGAGCCCGCGAGCCACAACTCCTGAGCCCACGTGCTACAACTATTGAAGCCCGCGTGCCTAGAGCCCATGCTTCTCAACAGGAGAAGCCACCGCAATGAGAAGCCCGCGCACCGCAACAAAGAGTAGCCCCCGCTCGCTGCAACTGGAGAAAGCGTCCACTTTTTCACTGTTATATATAAAGTGGGCATCAACATATTTGTAACTGAATTTTAATTATTTCCTTAGGGTAGAAGTGGAATTACTGGTCAGAGGATATGTATAGTTTTATGTTTTTCTCAATGGCTGTTTGCTCTGTCTCTCAGTTTTTGAGAGTGCTGGTTTTTCTAGACCAGTGTGGGCACTTTTAAAAGCAGAGAAGCCCAGGCCTGGCTTTGAGATGCTAGTTTCGAGGATCTGGAGTGTAACCAGGGTTTGTAGTTTCTAAAGGCTCCTCAGGAGATTTTGATGTGCAGCCAATTTGATAGGTGAAAGTGGTGTTTCATTAATTTAATTATAATTTTCTTCTGAAATTGTTTCAGACACTCAGATTTGGGAGAAGTGGCCCCAGAAATAAAAGCATCTGACAGACGAACAGCTGTGGCCGTTGCAGGTAAAGTCGGGCTTGTGTCCACTCGGAAGCAGATCTGTTTCTTCTGGCCCATTGGGATTCTGGATTCCAGCACCACCCTGGGCTGTGGATCACGGACCTCAAAAATAAATAAGCATAAGGTTTTTATTTTCCCTTTTACAAGAAGACCCATTTAAGGGTCTGTTAAGCTTCCCTCATATATTCAAAATAGGATTCACTTTGAAAAAGGTATTTACCACACAGTTTTACCGGGAACACATCACTCCAATTTCAGCGCGTTGCTGTTCCTGCCATTCTGAGCTGTGTTGAGGGCAACTGTCTAGTTTCTAAGCTGGGCACACCTGAGAGTGAACAGTGTGTTTTGTTGGGACAAGAGGTATGAAGTGGGACTGTCCCTAGGAGACTGGGGCTTGGAGTCTTCCTAATCATGGTCCTTTTAAGCTGGTTTTTCTTCCTCTGGGGATTTGTGGGGGTGGGGCTGTAGCTGCCCCTGATGACTTCAGCTTTAAGGTGTGGTGGCCACACTCTAGACATCTTAATTTCTCTTAATAACTCATTTTGGATCTATCTTTCATTAATTTGGTGCTTCTCAAAATGAATGTGTTCTATTGGATATTAATAGCGTTATGCAAAAATAACCCCACAAAAATACTCAAATACGTTTGGGTTAATCCAATTTTATTTTATTCATTCAAACAAATATTTATTGACTATTTACCATGTGCTGGCCTTGTTGTAGGGATTGTGAATATAGGAAACAATAGTGAATGCAATGGCCAAAAGTCCTAGTCTTCATGGAACTTAAATTCTAGAAGGTTGGCACTATGGGAGTTCATGGCCAGTTGGTCAAGGCTCATAGCAAAGCTGGGATCAAGCGGTAATTGCCCAAAGCCCTTCAGTGTCTCAAGATCTTGAGTTGTGCTACTCAATACACTAGCCACTAGGCACACACTTTAAAATTAAACAAAATTAAAAAATCACTTCCTCATTCACACTAGCCATATTTCAAGTACTCTGTAGCCACACAGCGAGTGGCTGCATGTTTAACAGTGCAGAAATAGAACATTTGCTCCATCACAAGACGTTCTATTAGAGGGCATCGGTATAGAAAGCCAGGAAAGAAAATTTGAGAGTGGGCTGAGGAGAAGAAACGACCTTACTGGCCTACTGTGAGCTAGGTTGCCCTATTACAACAGCCTCATAAGGTAGTTATTATTGGTCCTTTGTTTCATTTGAGGAAACTGAGGCTCAGAGACCTTCTGGTCCTTCCCCCAAATTCTATCTTTGTGTGTCTCTCCAGTGAATAAGCCTTGTGTAATTATTTAAAAAAAATTTCTCCCTGAGGTATGTGAATTCCTCTTCAGTACATATTTTATTTTTAAGACTTAAAGTAAGCTCTTCAACCTATAAGATTAAAAAAAAGTTGTATTGAGGTATAATATACCTATGGAAAAGTGCCCATATTGTAAGTGCATGGCTTGATAAAGTTTCACAAACATGAACTGACCTGTGTTAACCAGCATCCAGGAGAAGAAGCCAAACAAAACATCACCTAAGAAGTCCACCTTCTAATCACTTCCTACCTGGCCTCTGCCAGGGGTAACCACTCTCCAGACTTCCAAAAGCATAGATGTAGGGTTAGTTTTGCCTAGTTTGTGCTTTATATGATCATCCTATAGAATGTATTTGCCTTATCTCAAGTCTGAGGACTCTAATTACTTCATAACTCATTCTTTAAAAAATTTATTTTAAATCATTAAAGAGAATTCTGGAAGATGGCACAGCAGGAAGCACCAGGAATCCTTCTCCCCACCTGGACAACAGTTGTGCTGGCAGAATCTGTCTGATGTAATTATTCTGGAACTCTAGAGTCTGTTGAAGGCTTGCAGCTTCCAGGGGAAGAATTAGAGGGTAAATTGCAGTTAATTTTGGTCAGTTTCAGCTCTTAAAATAGTAGCAGCTACCCATCTCCCACTCCCAGCCAAGTGGCAGGCAGCTGCGCACATGATCTTAGAGCAACCTGACACAGCTTGTGGGAATGAAGGGTGGGCAAAAAACCCCTGCCCTCCAAATATCAAGTATCTATGCTCTAATTGCTGATTGCTGCTTCTGATCACAGAAGTGAAGACAAAGAGGGGGGCAGCAATTGTCACACCTCCAAACATTGTTGCAAGCCCCTCCCCCTCCAGCTGAAGTGATTTACAGGGGAATTAAAAGGACAACACCTTCTCTGCATCATTTTTTGCTTATTTCTCTTTCGTAAGCCACACATTAAAGACTAGAACATTCAAAAACAACTGCATAGGGGCTTCCCTACTGGTGCGGTGGTTAAGAATCTGCCTGCCAATGCAGGGGACACGGGTTCGATCCCTGGTCCGGGAAGATCCCACATGCCGTGGAGCAACTAAGCCTGTGCACCACAACTACTGACCCTGCGCTCTAGAGCCCGCGAGCCACAACTACTGAGCCTGCGTGCCACAGCTACTGAAGCCCACGCTCCTAGAGCCCACGCTCCACAACAAGAGAAGCCACTGCAATGAGAAGCCCGCTCACCACAATGAAGAGTAGCCCCTGCTCGCCACAACTAGAGAAAGCCCACGCACAGCAATGAAGACACAACACAGCCAAAAATAAAAATAAATAACTAAAGAAAAAAAACAAAAAAAACCCCCCAAGAAACAACTGCATCTATGGGGAAAATTAGAAAGTGATTGTGCATTCCCAGGAAAATGCTCAGAAAAGACCAGAGAAGACCTTAAGTTTACACCTTAGGCTGATCCTCAGCACAGAGACAGCCAACAACAATCAAAACCAAAAAACAAACAAAAAATAACAATAGCAAACCCTGGGTAAGGTGGAAGAATCTGATTTCCAGAGTTACCACATTATTACATTCAGAGGTGTTCAACAAAAACATCATAAAGCATACAAACAAACAGGAAACTATGGCCCATTCAAAGGAAAAAAATCTATCAACAAAATCTGTCCCTGAAAAGACTGTGTCAGATATATTAGACAAAGGCTTTAAAACAACAATCCTAAAGATGCTGAAAGAACTAAAGGAAGATATGGAGAAAGTCAAGAGAATGGTGAGTGAACAAAATGGGAATATCAATAAAGAGATAGAAAACCTAAAAATAAACCAAAACAAAATTCTGGAGCTGAAGAGTACAATAACTGAAATGAAAAATTCACTAGCAGGATTCAAAGGCAGACTTGGCAGGCAGAAGAATGAATCAGTGAACTTGAAGATAGGACAATGGAAATGATCAAGGCTGAGGAACAGAAAGAGAAAAGATTGAAGAAAAGCACACAGAGCCTACTGGACATCATCAAAAGGACCAAGATACTCATGTGGGAGTCCCAGAAGGAGAAAAGAAAGAGGCAGAGAGAATATTTGAAGAAATAATGGCTGAAAACTTCCTGAATCTAAAGAAAGACATACATGTAATCATCCAGGAAGCTCAATGAACTCCAAGTAAGATGAATTCAAAGAGACCTACACCAAGACACATAATAATTAAATTTTTAAAAGAAAAAGAAAAAGAAGATATCTTGAAAGCAGCAAGTGAGAAGCAAATCATTACACACAAGTGATCTTCAAAGAGATTATCTGCAGATTTCTCATTAGAAACTTTGGAGGCCAGAAGGTAGTAGGCAGATATATTCAAAGTGCTTTAAAAAAAACCCTGTCAACCAAGATTCATGTATCCAGCAAAACTGTCCTTCAAAAATGAGGGAGAGGGACTTCCCTGGTAGCGCAGTGGTTAAGAATCTGCCTGCCAATGCCAAAAATAAATAAATAAATCAAAGAAGAAAAATGAGGGAGAAATCAAGACATTCCCAGATGAACAAAAGCTGAGGGAGTTTGTGACCACTAGACTGGCCCTGGAAGAAGTGCTCAAGGGTGTGCTGCAAAGACGAACATTAGACTGTAACCCTAAGCTGTACAGAGAAATAAAGATCTCAGTAAAGGCAAATACATGGGCAATTATAATAGCTAGTATTATTGTAACAATGGTTTGTAGCTGCATTTTTTGTTTTCTAAATGATTTAAGAGACCAATATATTTAAATTAAAAAATCAGTGTAATAGCTAGCGTTACTGTTGGTTTATAACTCCAAATCCTGTTCTGTATGTAATTTAGGAGACTAATGCATTTAAAAAGTTATTAGTTTATGTTTGGGGGCACGCATTATATAAAGATGTAATTTTGTGACATCAAAAACCAAAAGCAGTGGGGACAGAGTGTAAAGGAGCAGAGTGTTTGTATGTTGTTGAGGTTAAACTGCTATAAATTCAAATTAGAATGTTACAACATTAGGACATTAAATGTAATCCCCATGGCAACCACAAAATAAATTGTTATAGAATATACACAAAAGGGAATCAAGAAGGAATTCAAACATTTCACTACTTAAAAATCAACTAAACACAAAAGAAGAGAGGAATGCAGGGAATGAGGGACAAAAAGCTATAGGTCTATAGAAAATTTGTTTCTATAGCACAAACACAGAAATGAGTGCCTCCTTATCAGTAATTACTTTAAATGTAGTGGATTAAACTCTCCCATCAAAAGACAGAGATTGGCAGAATTGATAAAAACACATGGTCCAACTATATGCAGTGTATAAGAGACTCACTTTTGAGATCCAAAGACCCAAACTTGTAAAAGTAAAAGGATGGAGAAAGATATTACATACAAATAATTACCAAAAGAGAATGGCAGTGGCTATACTAATTTCAGACAAAATAGGCTTTAAATTGAAAACAGTTACAAGAGACAGAGAAGGACATCACATGTTAACAAACATTTCAATACAGTAAGAAGATATAATAATTATAAGCATTTATGCACCCAATGTCAGACCATCAAAATATATGAGACAAAAACTGGCAGAATTGAAGGGGAAAATAGTTCTACAATAATAGTTGTAGATTCCAATACCCCACTTGGAATAATGGATAGAACAACCAGACAGAAGATAAGCGCGGAAATAGAGGGCTTCAACAACACAATAAACCAACTAGATCTAATAGACTTATACAGAACACTCCTCGCAATAACAACAGCATACATATTCTTCTTAAGTGCACATGGGACATTTTCCTGGATAGACCATATGTAGGACCACAAAGTAAATCTCAGTGGTTTTTTAAAAGATAGATATCACACAATGTATCTTCTCTGACCACAGTGGGATGAAATTAGAAATCAATAACATAAACTGGAAAATTCACAAAATTGTGGAGGCTAAACAACGTCCTTTTAAACAACCAATGGATCAAAGACGAAAACAAGGAAATCAGAAAATAGTTAAGAAGAGATGAATGAAAATGTAAACACACCATGTTAACAATTATGGGCTGCATCAAAAGTGGTACTAAGGGGGAAATTTATAATTATAAATGCTTACATTAAAAACAAGAAACATCTCATATAAACAGCCTAACTTTACAACTTTAAGTTGTACTAGGACAAGAAGAACAAACTAAATGCAAAGCTAGCACAGGAAGGAAATAATAAAGATTAGAGTGGAGATCAGTGAAATAGAGAATAGAGAAAATAGAGAAAATCGGTGACCCAAAAGTTGGTTCTTTGAAAAGATCAACAAAATTGACAAACCTTTAGTTAGGTGGCCTAAGAAAAAAATAGGAAAGACTCAAATTACTAAAATCGGAAATGAAAGTGGGGACATTTAGAAATAAAAAATAGAGTACTGTGAACAATTGTATGCCCCAAAATTGGATAACCCTAGGTGAAATAGACAGTTCCTAGGAACACAAAGTTTACAAAGAAACGGAAAATCTGAATAGACCTAACCTAACAACACTAAATCACAAAAAAATAGAAAATCTGAATAGACCTATAATGAGTAAGCAGATTGAATCAGTAACAATAATTTAAAAAAAAAACAAAATCTTGCAACAAAGAAGAGCCCTGCTCCTGATGGCTTCACTGGTGAATTCTACCAAACATTTAAAGAAGAACTAATACCAACCCTTTTCAAACTTTTCCAAAAAATTGAAGAGGAGGGAACATTTTTAAACTCATTCCTAAGGCCAACATAATCCTGACACTAAAGCCGAAATGAAGACACTACAAGAAAAGAAAACTACAGACCAATATCCATTACGAACACTGATGCAAAAATCCTCAACAAAACGCTAATATTCAAACAGAATTCAGCAACATATTAAAAGGATGATACACCGTGACCAAGTGGGATTTATTCCTGGATTGCAAGGATGATTTAACAATATGAAAATAGATCTATGTAATATACCACATCAACAAAATGAAGGAGAAAAAAACCCACATGATCATCTCAACTGATGCAGAAAAATCATTTGACAAAAGTTAATGTCCTTTCATCATAAAAAAAAAAACACTCAACAAAGTAGGAAGAGATGGAAACTACTTTCACATAATAAAAGACACATATGAACAACCCATAATAAACATTAATGGTGAAAACAGAAAGCTTTTCCTTTAAGATCAGGAACAAGGGAATGATGCCTGCTTTTACCACTTCTATTCTATGTAGTACTGGAAGTTCTAACCAGAGCAGTTAGGCAAGAAGAAGAAATAAAAGGCATCCAAATTGGAAAGGAAGAAGTAAAATTATCTTTGTTTGCAGATGATATGACCTTATACATAGAAAATCCTGAAGATCCACAAAAAAAGTTATTAGAATTAATAAATGAATTCAGCAAAGCAGCAGGATACAAATCCAACACACAAAAATCAATTGCATTTTTATACTAAAATGAAGAACCTGAAATGGAAATTACAAAAACAATTCCATTTACAATAGTGTCAAAAAGAATAAAATACTTAGGAATTAGCTTAAACAAGGAGATGAAAGACTTGTACAATAAAATTATAAAACATTTTTCAAAGAAATTAAAGAAGATATAAATATGTGGAAAGAGTTACCAAGTTCATGGATTGGAAGACTAAATATTGTTTGTTTTATTGAGGTATAGTTGATTTACAATATTATATAAATTTCAGGTGTACAACAGTGATTCACAATTTTTTAAAGTTATATACTCCATTTATAGGTATTATAAAATATTGGCTATATTCCCTGTGCTGTACAATATATCCTGTAGCTTATTTATTTTATACATAGTAGTTTGTACCTCTTAATCCCCTACCCCTATCTTGCCTTTCCCCCCAAAAGACTTAACATTGTTAAAATGTCAATATTACCCAAAGCAATCTACAGATTCAGTGCAATTCCCATCAAATACCCAATGACAGTTTTTGCAAAAATATAAAATTCATTCTAATGTTCATATGGAATCTCAAGGGACAGTGAATAGCCAAAACAATCTTGAAAAAGAACAAACTAGAGGCTCACACTTTCTGATTTCAAAACCTACTACAGAGCTACAGTAATCAAAACAATGTGATATTGGCATAAAGACAGATAAACAGACCAATGGAACAGAATAGGAAGCTCACAAATAAACCTTTGCATATACAGTCAAATGATGTTTGACAAGGGTGCCAAGGCCATTCAGTGGATAAAGGACAGTCTTTTCAACAAATAGTCCTGGAAAAATTGGGTATTCTCTTGCAAAAGATGAAGTTGGACTCTTACCTAAAACTGTATACAAAAATTAACTCATAATGGATGAATGTAATCCTAAATGTAAGACTGAAAACTCGGTCTTAGAAGAAAACATTGGACAAAAGCTTCATGAATTTGGATATGGCTACAATTTCTTGGATGTAACACCAAAAGCTCCTGCAACAAAAGAAAAAATATACAAATTGGACTTCATGGAAATTTAAAAAATTTGTGCATTGAAAAGACACTATCCACAGAATATAAGCAGCCCACAGAGTGGGAGAAAATATTTGCAATCATATATCAGATAAGGGATTAATATTAGAATATATGGAGAACTCCTAAAACTTAACAATAAAAAAAAACCTGATTCAAACATGGGCAAAGTCCTTGAATAGACATTTCTCCAAAGAAGATATACAACTGGGCAATAAGCACTCTAAAAGATGTTCTACATCACTAATTATTAGGGAAATGCAAATCAAAACTACAATGAGATACCACCTCACACCCATTAGGATGGCTACTATAAAAATAACAGAAAAGAACATGGGTTGGCAAAGATGTGGAGAAATTGGAACCCTTGCGCACTGTTGGTGGAAATGTAAAATGGTGAAACCATTGTGGAAAACAGTATGGAGGCTCCTCAAAAAATTAAAAATAGAGCTACCATATGATCCAGCAATTCCACATCTGGGTATATACCAAAAAAAATCAAAAGCAATGTCTCAAAGAGATATTTGTACACCCAGGTTCATAGCATCATTAATCACAATAAGTAAAACACGGAAGCAACCTAAGTGTCCATCAGTGAATGAATGGATTACCAAAATGTGGTATATACATACAACGGAATATTATTCAGACTTTAAAAGGAAGGAAATTCTACAGTATGCTACAGCATGGATGAACCTTGAGAACATTATGCTAAGTGAAATAAGCCAGTCACAAAAAGATAAATAATGTATGAGTCCACTTATGTGAGTTAAGTAGTCAAAATCATAAAGTCAGAAAGTATAATATAACGGTGGTTGCCAGGGACTGGGGAGAGGGGAGACTGAGGAGTTATTGTTTAATAGGTATAGAATTTCGTATGTACAAGATGAATAGAGTTATGGGGATGGATGGTGGTGATGGCTGTGCAACAATGTGAATATATTTAATGCCACTGACCTGTACACTTAAAAATGTTTAAGATAGTAAATTTTATATTATGTGTATTCTAACACAATTTTTAAAAAGGAAAAATATTGGGGAAAAAAGCATTTTACAGCGAATAATTCTATGACATTTAGTACATTCACAAAGTTGTGAAATCACCACTTATCTATTCATTTCCAAAACATTTCCATCACTTGAAAGTAAAACTGTGTATCCATTAAGCAGTTTCTCCCATCCCTCCTTCCTCCCAGTCCCTATAGGAACCACCAATCTGTGTTAAGCCTTTGTTTATCTATTCTGTATTTTCCTATAAATGGAGTCGTACAATACGTGCCCTTTTTTGTCTAGTTTCTTTCACCCAGCACAGTGTTTTGGGGTTCATCCATGTTGTTCCTTTTTAAGGTTGAATAGTATTCTATTGCATGGATAGACCTCATTTTGTTTATCCATTCATCTGTTGACAGACATCTGGGTTGTTTCCACATTTTGGCTATTGTGAACAGTGATGCTATGGACATGCATGTACATGTACTTGTTTGAGTCCCTGTTTTCAGTTCTTCTGGGTATACACCTCCCAGTGGAATTACTCAGTCAAATGGTAAGTCTGCATTTAACTTTTTGAGGAACAGCCAAACTGTTTCCCCAGCAGCTGCACCACTTACAGTCCCACCAGAAAGGTACAAGGGTTCCAGTTTTTCCCCATCCTGTCAATACTTGTTATTTTCCATGCTTTTTTAAAAATCACCATCCTAGCAGGTGTGCAGTGGTATCTCACTGTGGTTTTGATTTGATTTCCTTAGTGACTAATGATGTTGAGCATCATTTTATGTGCTTGTTGGCCATTTGTATACCTTTTGGGAGAAATGTCTATTCAAGTTCTTTGCCCGTTTTTTAATTGAGTTCTTTTTGTCTTTTTTGTTATGAAGTTGTAAGAGTTGTTTATGTGTTCTAGATACTAGACCCAATCACATATGATTTGCACATATTTTCTCCATTCTGTAGGTTGTCTTTCACTTTCTTGATAATGTTCTTTGATGCATACAGATTTTTACTTTGATGAAGTCCAGTTTATGTATTTTTTCTTTTGTGGCCTGTGCTTTTGGTGTCATACCTAAGAATCCATTGCCAAATTCAAGGTTATGAAGATTCACCCTCATGTCTTCCTCTAAGAGTTTTATGGTTTTAGCTCATATTTAGGTCACTGATAGATTTTGAGTTAATTTTTATATATGGTGTGAGGTAGGAGTTCAACTTCATTCTTTTGCATGTTGGTGTCCACAGCTCATTCTTAACACTAACAGCCCCAAGGTGTCAAATAGTGCTTTAAACGTCCATTTACTGCCCAATAACAAACATTCCAAAATGTGGTGAAAAACTCTACAGCGTGAGTACTGGCTACTTTAATAATTGAAAAAAAAAGTCATTCAATTTGATGGCTGAGATGGTTTTAATTGCCCCACTTAAGAGTTCATTTCAGTGATAGGTCCTGTCCACATTCTGCCCCTTGGGTTCCATTTGAGCCCAACATCCCCACTGGGTTGGAACCCAAGCCTGTCCCACCCTGGCCAGTTCTTGTCCAACAGAAAGTATAGTGGAGACCTTGGCCCACAGTACCAAGCCCTTGCTGGCCTCCTGTATTTGCTGCTGACTTGTGTCCTTGGCTGAAGCCCTGTGCCTCCTCTTCTGCCTCTTCTGTAGTCTGCTGGTGACCAATGGTTATCTTGGCTTCCAGTGTTCTCTACTCAGAAGCTCTCCCACCCCTCATCAGCGATTTCCTTAGTCTGACAGCGTGACCTTCGGCCACTTTGTGCATCTTTGACTTTACCCACCTATTATCTCTCTGTTCCAAATCAGAGCTATCTCCTGTTACTAGCAAAGCAAGGCCCTGTCTTCTCTGGGTCTGAAGTTTATTCCTTGCTTCCAGCTCAAAACTACTCTCTAAGAACCACCTCGACCCCATCTCAGGCTTCTCTAGGTGTCCCGTTCTCGTCTTTAACCATTGTACCTTCTCAGATGGCATTTTAGGCTCCTTGGAAAAATTCTTCTGATGTCATTTGTCCACTGTGAATAAAATAATTTTTTGACCGCTCAACATTGCGGTTCAATCTATATGAATCATCCGTGTCTTCTCTAGTATGTTCATGCTCGTGCTCTCCAAAGCCCCCTTCCTTTTCTCTTGTTTTTCTCTTTCCAGCTCTTCATGTGTATCTCCCAGAGATATCATCAAAGAAGACTGAATTGTTTATCTATCTGATTGTATGGAAATCATGAGAGAATAAATCTGAAACTGTCAGAATTTTTTCCTGATTCATAAGCTTTTAAAAATACAATTTTAATTTTGAAATAGGTGATACTTTTACTTGGATCAAAAGTTGAAACAATAAAAATATGTACAGAGAAGTCTTGCTCCCATCATTCCCCTTTTGCTAGCAAATCTAGAGTTTTACGGTCTTTTTTCCCGATGTAAATATCTGAAGAGCACTAAATTAAATAATTCAGTAATTAAAAGTACTTAGTGTTGATGAATACCTTATGCTGTTAGAGACTTTGAACACGTACGTCTACCTGTAAGTTATAGCTATTCCCCACTCTATGCCCTCCCCCCATATATGTGCATCATTTTAAGTGATAACAGGAACTCCTTATGCTAGAATAAAAATAAAGTTTGCAGGAGGTAATCTTGAAATTAAACCAAAGAATTTATATCAACTTATATTTTAAATAGTTTCTAAAATCAAAGATTAATCTGTGTATGTTTCATGAAGTTATTTATATTTTATTTTCACAAAATTTAGTAAATTTTACAAGGAGTATATCCTAGAGCAAATCATTATTTTGTGTGTAGCTATTACAACTTTGTGTCGTATTTGGGGTTGTAAACAAATGAAATTTATGTAGGAAAACCCAAAGCTAATAATAGTACTCAAAATAAACATTAGCTACCATATGGTCACTTGAACTTTTTGGTAGAAGGGTCCTAACTTGCTGATGAAACTAACTGTGTGTGTATGTTTTTTTCTTGCAGATTTGGAATGGAGAGAAATGGAAGGAGATGATGGTGAGTTTCATCATGGAGGGAGAAACTACAGGCTCTGGCAACAGATTGGACTGGGGACAGAGGGCAAAGTGAACACTTAACTGGGATTTTAGGTTTTGAACAACTGGGAGAAGTTGCTATCTTAGTAAGGAAGAGAGAGGGTTCTGAGTTCAGCTTAAATTAATTTGTGTCAATTCAAGCCACCTGATTTGATTGACACTTCATTTTCCTTTGCTTTTCTTAGATGGTCCGAATGAGGCTCAGGACAGTGACTTTCCAACAGGTATGTGTCTTCTCTCTGCTCTCGTTGCCTGTCCTGTTGAAGGAAGACGTCATCTGGGCTGGTAGTTCCAACCCCTGGCCGCATCAAAATCACTGCTAGTCCGTTAACCCTTTATGTGCCATTAATAATATTGCCAGAGAGACAACTGCCCGGGGACCTGGTACCATACAGAGTAACACAGAGAGTTTGCATCTTTGGAAGTAAAGCCCAGAAATCTTATTTTTAACAAGTTCCCAAAGTGATTCTAAAGCACATCCAAGTTTGGGAATCATTCGTCTGATCCAGTGGTTTCATTAATAGATCTGCCAAGGGTCCCGGACTGGGCATGAGTGCATATATTAATAGGTTTGTTTGCTCTGGCTTTCCTTGTCGCACCATGCTACTTAAGAACAGTTGTTCTCTGTCTGGATAAGAAAAACAGTGTCTCTGGTTTCATTCAGGCAACACTCAGAAACCCGAGTTACTTATATGATGGATTTCTACTACAGTCTCTCTCCCCATAGAGTTCTTTTGTTTCTGCAACAAGTTTGCCAGCTCCTGTACTCTCTGGGGTGGTGGCACAGCCTGTAGAACTCTCTCAGCTCCTGTGGAGGGTGGAGTTTCTGAAGAGAGACGTGAGGCAGCAAGTGGACCCCTACAGGGGAATGAGACACCTCTTTCCCAGTGCTTTGAGTCCTGCTGTTCACCAGGCACGGTCCTGAACCCATCGTATGACTTCCCGGGAAACAAGAAGAGGGCTGGTCACCCGCGCTTCCTCCTGTGGTTTTATATCCACGTTTAAGGTAGCATCACAGGCACAGTAGCTCCCTCTTTCCAGAAAAGAATGGAGAGAATCCTGGAGCTCAGCAGGATTTGCACTGATTTATTTTGTTAATATACTTACCATTTAAAGTTTACTGATTATATGCAGGAAATTACATGCAATGAAAATTGGTAAGATGCCGTGGCCAAGAACGGGGTCGGTGGATGAAACCTTTGCAGGTGGCCTTACTGCTCTGAGCATCTAGTGCTTGTCAGAATTCATACTGTATTGGATGTTATGGCTGAAATCTGCACACATAAGTACAGACTTAGGACAATCTCTACCAAATATTTTTATCAGTGAAAATTTAAAACCATATTATTGGCTTCAGTTTTGCAAAATGTTATTTATCCGTGATTTCTGTTGCTCTGTACCCAGTAGTAACTCCCTGTTTCCTTTACAAATTTTCCAACTTGTCTGTAAAGAGCAAAGAACATTAACCAGAAAACCAAAGTGAATCAGTGATTGTGTCCCCTGTGGGGAATTCCTGGTGACAGGGTTAGGGAATCCACTGCTGGGCCAGAAGCACAGGAGTATCCTGGAGGGAGTGGAGGCGTGGCCAGAGAATGGGGCCTGTGTCCCACATCTAGGGTGCACAGCTGCTCACTCTAGCCAATTACATTTGGGCTTGGTGTTGCTAAATCTCGGAGGTTTCAAGAGACACCAGACATTTTTTTACACAGATCCTCCCAGTGCTTAACGGTTGCCCCCAGACGTCCTCTTCTCTTCCCTCTCTAATGTCACATGTTTCCCACCACACTTGGATCTGGGGTGGGTGATGTTACTTCTGTCTTGGTCTCAGGTGGCCTAGGGGTGCCTGCATTCTACCCTGAAGGAGGCCATCTCCTACACGCCAGGCTGGGCTCTTCCCTCCCCACCTCTCACCTGGGTCCCTGACGTGCAGGGCAAGCGCTGATATCTTCATTTCTCTCCACAGTGGAGAGGAGCAGACTACAAGAAATGCTGTCCCTCTTGGGACTAGAGACATACCAGGCGCAGAAGCTCAGCCTCCAGGACTTCTTGCAGATCAGCAGTGACAGCATGAAGAACTGGGCTCCTCACGCTCCCAAAGACTTGCCCTGGAGTTTCCTCAGGAAGCTGCAGGCCCTCAACGCCGAGGCCAGGAACACCACCATGGTGCTGGACGCGCCCCCGGACGCCAGGCCTGTGGAGAAGGAGAGCCAGGTGGAAGAGGAGACCATCTACTGGGACACGGCCGACGACATCTCTGCGGACATCTATTCCTTCTCCGAGCTGCCGACGCCCGACACGCCTGTGAACCCCTTGGACCTTCTCTGTGCCCTCCTGCTCTCCTCAGATAGTTTCCTGCAACAAGAAATCGTGCTAAAAATGTCCCTCTGCCAGTTTGCACTCCCTCTCGTTTTGCCCGACCCAGAAAACCACTACCACACGTTTCTGCTGTGGGCCATGAGGGGGACTGTGCGGACATGGGGGTCACAGCCCCCGAGGGCGGTGGGCAGCTTCAGAGAAGACAGCGTGGTCCTGTCCCGAGCGCCCGCCTTCGCCTTCGTGCGCATGGAGGTCAGCAGCAACTCCAAGTCCCAGCTTCTCAACGCCGTGCTCAGCCCTGGCCACAGGCAGCGGGACTGTTTCTGGCATCGGGATCTGAACTTGGGCACCAACCCTCGGGAGATTGCAGACGGGCTGGTGGAAATTTCCTGGTTCCTTCCCAGTGGCAGGGAGGACTTGGACATTTTCCCGGAGCCCGTGGCCTTTCTGAACCTGAGAGGTGACATCGGCTCTCACTGGCTACAGTTTAAGCTCTTGACCGAAATCTCCTCGGCCGTGTTCATCTTGACTGACAACATCAGTAAGAAGGAATACAAACTGCTGTACTCCATGAAGGGGTCGGCCACGAAATACTACTTCATCCTGAGCCCCTACCGTGGGAAGCGAAACACGAACCTGAGGTTTCTGAACAGGTTAATCCCCGTGCTGAAGATGGACCACTCGCACGTGCTGGTGAAGGTCAGCAGCACGGACAGCGCGGGCTTCGTGCGCAGGGTCCGCGCCATCGTGGCGCACGTGGCCCGGTCCCCCTGCAGGCGGGTCTCCGTGGAGGACATGGCGAACGCGGCCCGCAAGCTGGGGCTGAGGGTCGACGAGGACTGCGCCGAGTGTCAGCGGGCGAAGGGCCGGATGGAGCAGATCACCAGGAAGATCAAGGACTCGGACGCCTACCGCCGGGACGAGCTGCGGCTGCAGGGCGACCCGTGGAGAAAGGCGGCGCAGGTGGAGAAGGAGCTCTGCCAGGTGCAGTGGGCGGGGGACCCTCCTGAGAAGTACGGGGCCGAGCTGAGGCACCGGCTCCTGGAACTTCGGACGCAGCAGAACGGCCACGACCCTGCCTGGGGGCTCCAGGAGTTCATCTCGGGCATCGGCAGCCCGTCGCTGGGCGAGAAGCAGTACTTCCTGAGGTGGATGGAGTGGGGGCTGGCCCGGGCGGCCCAGCCAAGGCCAAGACCGTCTCCGGAGACGGCGCTTACCCTGAGACCAAAGCACTGCGGGGCCGTGGACCTCGGCGAGCCGCTCTGGCCCGAGCCCCTGGGGGTGGAGCATTTCCTGCGGGAGATGGGGCAGTTCTACGAGGCGGAGAGCTGCCTCGTGGAGGCCGGGAAGCTGCCGGCGGGGCAGAGGCGGTTCGCCCACTTCCCCGGCTTGGCCTTGGAGCTGCTGCTGCGGGGGCTTCCGCTGGAGCTGATCGACGGGAACACGCTGAGCACGCCCCTGCGCTGGGTCACGGGGCTCCTGAAGGAGCTGCACGTCCGCCTGGAGAGGCGCTCGCGCCTGGTCGTGCTGTCGGCGCTCGGCGTGCCGGGCACAGGCAAGTCCACCCTCCTCAACACCATGTTTGGGCTGCGGTTTGCCACGGGAAGGGGCCGCGGTCCCCGAGGGGCCTTCATGCAGCTCCTCACGGTGGCCGAGAGCTTCAGCCAGGACCTGGGCTGTGACCACATCCTGGTGATAGACTCCGGGGGCCTGATCGGCGGAGTCCTGACCGAGGCGGGGGAGAGGTTTGAGCAGGAGGCTTCCCTGGCCACTTTGATTATGGGGCTGAGCAACGTCACTGTGGTCAGTTTAGCGGAAACGAGGGACATTCCGCCGGCTATCCTGCATGCGTTTCTGAGGCTGGAGAAAACGGGGCACATGCCCAACTATCAGTTCGTGTACCAGAGCCTTCATGACGCGTCCGCCCCCGGCTCCAAGCCGAGAGAGAGGAAGCAGCTCCTGGCCCAGCCCAGGGATGCGAGCAGAGCCACGGTGCAAATGGAGGATCAGGGGGGCGGGATCCGGACGCTGGCCGGCCTGGCCTTTTGTGACCCTGAGAAGCAGCACGTTTGGCACATCCCTGGCCTGTGGCACGGAGTGCCCCCCATGGCCGCTGTGAGCTTGGGGTACAGCGAGGCCATTTTTGAACTGAAGAGGTGCCTGCTGGAGAACATCCGGAATGGCCTGTCCAACCAAAACAAAAACGTTCAGCAGCTCATCGAGCTGGTACGACGGCTGTGACGCCTCGGAAGGAAAGGAGTCCAGCTGCCAGAGGCCCGCCGCGCGCAGCCTGTTCTGATGCGGGTGTCCACGTGGAGCCGTGCCCAGCTCCTGAGAGGGGAGGAAAGTGACAGACGGGGCTCAGCTCTGGAGCTGCCTACACAGGGTCAGGAGAGGATGTAACCTCACAGATCAGCTCAGAGACGCTCCCGGGAGTATAAGAACCCGGGGGCAGGAGGTGTAGACACAAGCAGTAACTTGTCCTTTGTCTCTGGACTTCGAGGCCCCTGGTGGTTTGGTCTTTTGTACAGCTGCTCCCCATTGTCTGCCTCTGGAGTGGAGAGTGGCTCCGGAGCACTGCAGCCCGGGCAGCCGGTGCCTAGGACAGGGTTGGGGAGCCGCCCTGAGGAAGCAGAGGCCGGCCTCCCCTCCAGCGAACCTCAGCATCGGCCTCGGCGACCTGGTCCTGCCCACTGAGGGGAGGGCCCGCTGTGGGCAAGGGCTACCGTGATGCTCTGTGTGTTGACCGACCCTGCCTCAGGAGGAGTTCCTGTCGGCCCTTTCGCGCCCACAGCGCTTCGTTCACGCCTCTGCTGCAACACTCAACACGCGCAGCGTGACTTACCTGTGCACGTGTCTGCCTCTCCCCTAGACTTGTGAGCTCCTTGAGAGCAGGGGCTGTACACTACCCAACTTTGTACCCCCAGGGCCTGGCGCACTGCAGGCACTTAATAAATGTGTGTTGGATGAATGAAACTAGTGAATGCACAAATGATAGTAATGGGCAGTTTCTGCTCTGTGCGTTAATTTTTCTGTTTCCTCCAAGAGGATCACGGTGTCTGTCGGAGGGGGTTGCTTACTAGAACATCTGAAATAGTGGACACCTGAGAGACGTGTCTTTAAAAATGCCACCACGTCCCCTCTCTTTAAGCAGAGATCCATTCTTCAGGCTGTTACGGGAAAACAGAACTAAGTATCTTCACAGGGGCTCCAAAATAGCTCCATCCTTACCCCGTTTCAGAGACGAGGCAAGGAGGCCTAGAGCAGTTCAGCAGCTCGCCCAGCCCACAGACCCGCATCGGCAGAGGGGAGCTGATGGGGACGCCGGTGCCCTCAGCTCTGCGCCTCTGCTTCCCGGCCGTTCATCTTCCCCAGACTTCCACAGCGTCCAGGCTCACCCCCAGCCTTGCCCCTGGGTGTCGGCCCTCCATCTCACTTCCGTGCCTCCAGGGCCAGGCCCCCTCCCTGACATCATCCGGGCCCACTTGACACCATGAGCCAGAGCGTGGAGCGCCTCCTCTGGCGAGTCTCCAGCTGGAATCTCTGTGCTGGCCCTTACCAAGGGCCAGGGTCACCCCTCTGTGCCTCAGACCCCAATCGCAGCTGTGTCACTAGTTCTGGGAATCTCTGCTTGGGCCCTAGGGCCTCCTCCCCTCTGTATTTTGTGATTTCAGGACAATCAGGCCCCCCGGGTGGTAACCAGGAGCTTCTCTCTATTCCTTGAACGCCTCCTCCGTCCCAGGCTCGGAAAGGGAGCCCTCCGGACTGGAACCCGTGTTTGGGTGCCCAGGCTCCTCAGCCCCTTCTCTGGCCCCAGCGTGCTCCCCCTGCTACTCCCCTGGTATTCAGAAAGTTGCCCCTGTGTTCCAGGAACCTGGCTCTGACGTGTGAAACGGAGGCTGGAAGAAGTGCTGCAACTCAGGAAACCTAATCTTTTGCTAATAAATTCACTTTAAACCTTTTCACTTCTGAAACTCAAAAAGAGTGTCTAATCCTCAGGCACTCCAAATTCATTTCTTTGTGGATCATTAAATAACACAAATATTAAGATGTTGGTTCACCTGGAAATACCAATACCTCTCCTCACTTTTTCCCCTTAGAGCCATGAAAACTACCCAGTTGCAACCTCTCTAGCACTGTAGGAATTTCACCCAGGATATTCCTGGGCCCCAAGTTCAGGCACTGGAAATCTCTCACAATTGTTGACTATCAACCAGTTCCTTTAAAGATTGATTCAAGCTATTCCTGAAATCTGAAACAGGGAAGCCAGCTTTAGTGGCTCCCTACTTTAGTGGCTCCTAAGGATTCTTTACTTTGGG
Source organism: Balaenoptera musculus (assembly GCF_009873245.2). NCBI lineage: Eukaryota > Metazoa > Chordata > Mammalia > Artiodactyla > Balaenopteridae > Balaenoptera > Balaenoptera musculus. The sequence continues at coordinate 100,710,504 of NC_045793.1, read as the reverse complement.
TCTGTCCCTTGTCCAAAGATAAGGTTCAGTCACTGAGTTCCTGAAAATTAGGTGTGTGCTTTTTTTGGAAGGGAGAGGGGAGGAAGAGTTCATAGCTTTCAACAGATTTTCAAAAGGATGCAGGATCCAAGATAGATTAATCACTGCTTAGTAATCAGGAAAGTTATTCCATATATCCCTAGGACTTAAGAAACTACGAAATCACATCAAACATTTGCCCAGTGTATTTCAACTTCCGAAAACAGACCCGTCTGAAGACTGAATGTAACAGACCTTGAGCAAGAGGTTACCCTCGGGCAGTTCCAGGCAGGACTGCCTTGGAGGACTCACAGTCAAGCAACTGAGGAATTCTGGAACTGCCTGGGTAGTGTCCACAGACCACTGCCTCTCTTAGGTGCAGGAACAGGAGAGGTTGCCCTGGAGCAAGTGATTTTTCCAGAGTCAGTAATGGTGTTCCCATCACCCGTCTTTAGGGATTGATGTGGAATTCCATGACCTGCGAGAGGGGTTCACCTTCAGACCCTGAAGTCAGTGCCGCTCTTGTAATTAAATTTCCACAATACCCGGGTCTTGAGTGGTGCCCTGGAGCCCAGAACGCTAAGCATCAGTCTACCCTAGCCGTTCGTGGGTTCTCCACAGCCAGAGGGCCCCCCTACATCAGACCTGAAGACATCTTAGGGTCTGAGAGGTCACAGAACTTGCCATGGGGCTACTGGGCGGCAGTGTCCTTGGAGCCCAGCTTAGTGATGTGAGAGCCTCTCAGAGAGAGAAGGGTGGCTGGGCTGCTCCCAGGGGGATCAGGAACTTTGGTGAAAGCAGGAACCACGTCGGTGATCGTGGAGTAAATGGGCCTGGGAGTCTAAGACTGGGCACAAGGGCCCCTGTCCCTCTCCCTGGAGATGGGAGGTAGCTCCCTCAGCATACGGAACTCGAGGCCTGGTTCTGAACTTGGTCTTGCTACCTGCTAATTACACGGCCCTTGAGCGAAGTCATTCCACTTCTCTAAGCCTTAGCCCCGCTACTAGCCCCTGCTCTGTGGTGAGTGCACAAAGGCTGGTTTTGGAGGAGCCGGCCTGTGCACGTAAGTAAGGCACCCGAAGCTGTGTCTACACCAGTCTCTGCACCCATGAGGCTCGTGCAAAGGAAGCTGTGTGCCTTCTACATCGACCTCAGACATTTTAACAGGCCAAACAGGATTCATCTTGTAATCGATCAGTGGTATCTTAAAATTTGCGTCTGTTTCTCTTTCTTAATGGTATATCAAGTAATGTCTTCTAATCGATATTATCTTAGATTTACTGAAACACATTATCTAGCAGGGCTGGTGTTGAGAAATCTGTACCAATGTAAACTTGATCTGGTAGCTCGCCCCAGCTCCTCAGATGTGAATTAGAACAGTAAAGAAAAATCCTTTCTCTCTTTCTGAGCCAGTAATAAAAAAATGATTTTCGCTGCACACCTATCTTGAGTTCCTAAAACTTCAACAAAATTACATCAGAGTGCAGCCTTACAAGTACCAGTAAGTCAGAACCACGGAAGAGAGAGCCAAGGTGCCCTTGGTCCTGGCTTTTGTGGCTTCCCACCCCTCCCCCACAGGACCCCCACTCTGGACTCTGCAGCTTCATTCATGCTCTGTCTGCCTGGGGCCTCCTTCCGCCTGTTCTTGGTTAGGCTGGCACTTCTTCAGGACGGACTTTGATGGCAGCCCCACCTCCATTCTACCACCTAAGGGGGTCAGGGGCCTTTATGTGTTCCTGTCATGGTTCTTATCTAAGCTCCTTTTGCTTGCCTGCTTCTCTGTGCTCCCCATCGGAAGGAAGGGTATCAAGCCCATTTTTTTGTGTCCAGGTTTGGCACAGCATCTGAGAATCAGGGAGTGAGGTCTCCATGGCTGTCACATGTGAGGCCCACTCCTCCTATCCATCTACTCCAAGCCCTGGAGTTCTGACGTTCAGCCCAGGGTACCAGTGTGGCAAAGGGTGTTTCTAATTGGTTCCACTATCGGGAGACTGGACTTCCTCAGTGTGCCAAAGCTGAAGTCAGTAATTATAGCTTGGGACTTAGCGCTTCTTCCTGTGCCTCAACAGAAGCAGAGTGGGGGTAGGAGAATGGAGCAGGAGCTCAAGGGAAACATGGGGTAAGAGCCCCTTTGGCTGCCTATCCAAGAGAGAAGACAGTTCAAGACTCTGCTTTGGTTTCAGTGGTTGTTTGGCTTAGTTCCCAGAATCGAGGTTGCGAGAACCTCTGGGATTCTTCTTGGTGAATGGGTTGGTTATTAGGAGAAAAAGAATTAGCAAGAGTAACATAAAGGGGGGCTTCCCTGGTGGCGCAGTGGTTGGGAGTCCACCTGTCAATGCAGGGGACACGGGTTTGAGCCCTGGTCCGGGAGGATCCCACATGCCGCAGAGCAACTCAGCCCGTGAGCCACAACTACTGAGCCTGCGCTCTAGAGCCCGTGAGCCACAACTACTGAGCCCACGTGCCACAACTACTGAAGCCCGCGTGCCTAGAGCCCGTGCTCCGCAACAAGAGAAGCCACTTCAATGAGAAGCCTGTACACCACAACGAAGACCCAACGCAGCCAAAAATAAATAAATAAAATTAAAAAAAAAAAGTAACATAAAAACCATAGGATTACAAAATGTAAAGCGTCAGCAGTTCTGAATCAGAATAAGTCCATCTTGGGAGCACCAACATGAGCGGAGTTGTCTCCGCTAATCCCGCAGCCAACAGGAAGGCAGAGGTCTCTGCCTGGGGCAGCTCTCCCTGAGGCCGGATTCTGGTAAGTTCCAGGAAACAAACACTGTGTTCTAGGCCGGGCTGTGCTCTGCAAGTCCAGGTAGGCCCAGAGTTTCCCTCTCGCACAGCGTCACCCCACAGCCTGGCCAGTGTTCTATCCTTTGATACAGGTGAGCCCTCGGGACAGACCGTCTTCAAACGAATCCAGACCACACAGCAGCCCCCCGTTTGTCTTGTGGCCCCGTCCCCTCAGAGTAAGTGCCGTGATGGTCTCGCAGGACCGGTGGTAGGAAAGGGCTGTGAGGAGCATCCAATATCCCTCTCCTGCAAAGGGGTCTCTACGGACCAGGTTCTGGGGGTCTTTCACATAAACCTGGAGTTTAGGACGCTGGTTCTCCACCTTGGCTGTATACTGGGATCATCTAAGGAGCACTGAAAAGGGACGGGTGCCACGCCTCTGTCCAGTACTGTCGTTGTGGTGTGGGACCCAGTGGGCTCTAACGTGCAGCCGGTGTGGAGAACCGCTGCTCTGAGAGCGTAAGAGGGAGTCTGGACCCTCCTGGTTGTCATGAGGAGAGCACAGGGGCTCATGCGTGACGATACACAGCGGGACGTCCCTGTCTCCTCAGGGCTCCGGTCTGGAGCCCCCAGCAGGGGCGAAGGCAGCCTCTTCACGGGAGTCCCTTGCTCCTAGATGTGGCTTCTCCAAGCCCAGGAAGCGCCCCCAGGGCCAGTCCTGAGTGGTCTGTGCCCACCCGCAGACACACAGCCCGTTCCTCCCTCCTGCACGGTTCTGAACACGCACTCCCACCCAGAGGTGCAGTGGCACCTCAGATGTGGAACGAGCGCATGCTTTGGAACAAGAAGGCTGCTACCCTTGGCTAGTTCTGTAGCCCCAGGGGAGTCTCGGAGCCTCCACCTTCTGATCTGCCAAACCTGGACAATATTGCCTCCTTTACAGGACTGACGGGAGAAGCAAAAAGTGCATAGAAACACTGTTAGTGTTTTGTTAAATAGAAATTACAGAGAAATAAATATCCTACTAAAATTTTTCTATTGGTGATTTAAAATAATGTAACGGTTCATACTCATGCATTAAAATGCCCTTTTAAGTTATTTAAATCATGCAAACACATTCACATGACCCCCTCCCCCCATTCTGCACGACCCGCCTTCAAGGAACCAGGTGAAACCCTTTTTGCAACAAGGCATAGTATAAAACAAAGATAATAAACAAAAGGCCAGTGAAAGATCTAAATCAGTTTGGAATTCCTGGGAGCCTCTTCAGGCCTAAGGAAGAGTGGCAAAACTTGAACCCCAAGCACAACAGCCCCTGCTCAGCTGGACAGCACCGCCTCCTGCTGCTCCGATAGAAGTCCATGCCATTGGGCTTCCCTGGTGGCGCAGTGGCTGAGAATCTGCCTGCCAATGCAGGGGACACGGGTTCGAGCCCTGGTCTGAGAAGATCCCACATGCCGCGGAGCAACTAGGCCCGTGAGCCGCAATTACTGAGCCTGCGCTCTAGAGTCCGTGCTCTGCAACAAGAGAAGCCACCGCAATGACAAGCCCACGCACCGCAATGAAGAGTAGCCCCTGCTCTCCGCAAATAGAGAAAAGCCCGCACACAGCAACGAAGACCCAATGCAGCCAAAAATAAATAAATAAAATAAATAATAATAAAAAAAAGGGTCCTTCAGTTAAAGTTGAAAGTTCTTACGTTTGGAAAGTATTGTGATTGGAGAACATCTTATTTCTGTTTTGTCCCCTTATCCAATATGCAGAACAGCTGGAGGCCACAGTTTAAATTTCAGAAATAAAACATTCCTAGTAGAGTGGACATGAAAGACGCTGTCCCTTTTTGGAGAAACCAGCTCCAAATGGTCAGAGGAATCTTGACCATGTAAAATGTACTGCACTGAAGCCAAGAGTCCCTCTTGGACCTTCCCCAGTATGACCTGAGGCGGCTCACTGTCTGCCTTTGCCTCCATTTCCCTTCCACATAGATGATAATCTAGTCCTCCCTCCCATGGGAAACCACAGCAGTACGTACGTAAGCAGCATTTGGGTGAATGATTACGTCAAAATGGCCAAACGTTGGCAATTTCACATGATTCAACCTAACAGAACTAGTAACAGCTCTATGAGTGGTATTATTAACAAAACCATTATACAGATTATGGAACTGAGGCTCAATTGCACAAAGATTGTTAACACCTGAGCCTGAATCCAGAGTCCACGTTTTTTCCATTACTATGTGTGAGTTCTGAACTAGGATATACAGTGTTGCTATTTTTCCCTCTGACAATAATTACTGGATACAAATTACAGTGGCAATGCTTTGGTTTGAGTACAGCAGGCTCTGTAACATCCCCAGGAATTAAGCGACCATCAGCCCTTTTTCCCTTAAAATTTTCCTTCCCCAAGGACCAGACACTAGGGTATGGTCAGATGTGAAACCCTACCCTCTGCATAACCCATCCTTGAAGAACTGGCTGATTTTTAAAGTACAGTGAGTTTACAATATTATATTCGTTTATAATATTATGTTAGGTGTACGATACAGTAATTCAATATTTTTATAGATTATACTTCACTTACTATAAAATAAAAAAATTTTCTATATTCCCTGTATTGCACAGTATTTTCTTGTAGCCTCTTTCTGTTTACATAGCAGGCTGTGTTCCTTAATCCCCTACCCCTATCTTGCCCCTCCCAAGAACTAGGTAAAGTTTTAACCAAAACATACTTCCTCTCTATTTGTGGATAAAAGTCAGGGTGTTTCTTTTTTCTTTTTTTTTTTTTAAAGGATATTACTTGGAGACAGAACTGAGCAGCCTAATTCCTACGACGTGCCGAAACGCTCCGCTCCCCCGACAGTCCCCGCCGACCGGGCGGGGCGGGGCGGTGGGCGCCCCCTCCCCCCGGCCCGCCCCCCGCCAGGACACTTGGCCCCGCCACTGCGAGCTCTCGGACCGCGAAACCTCACGCTCCGCCTCATCCAGCTTCCGGATCTGAAACACGACGCAAACCACGACTGGGGCAGAACGGAGGGGTGCAAGACGTGTCCAGGGCTGCGGGGGGAGGGGGAGAGTCCAGCTCCCCCCACCTCCCGGCACCCCACGGCCCGCCTCACAAGCCCGGAGCCTGGGCCCCCGCCGCCGCCGACAGCAGGTCGGCGCGGACTGCACGCGGCCCCGCCCGGCCGAGAGGCTCGCACCCCCGCGCCGGCTCGCGTGTGGTCTCGCCCGCGCGTCCGCCTCCCGCGCCTGACCTTTACCCCGACGCCGCCCCGCCCCGTCTTCCGCTCGGCCCAAGATGGCGGCGCCCGTCTGCTGTCGGGGGCTCCGGCCGCTGGTGAGTGGGCGGCACGGGCGGGGCCGGCGGTTGGAGGGGGCGCGCGGGGAGCCCTCGTTTCGGTCTCACGCCCCCCTCTCCCTACAGGTGCTGTCCTGGAGCCGGGAGCTGCCGTGCGTCTGGCGCGCCCTGCACACCTCCGCGGTCTGCGCCAAGGTGAGTGCAGCGTGGAGGCTTGGGGTCTGGGCGCCCGCGGCCTCGGAGTGTGGGACCTGCGGGCGAGGGTGTAATCTCGGGCACGCCCTGGGTCGGTGGTCGCGGAAAGTCACGGGCCCTCTTTCCTTCCAGAACCGGGCGGCCCGAGTCCGAGTGGGCAAGGGGGACAAGCCGGTGACCTACGAGCAGGCGCACGCGCCGCACCACATCGCCCATCGCAAGGGCTGGCTGTCGCTGCACACAGGTGAGGGGACGATGCCTGTCGCGGTGGCGGGAGAGGACGAGGACGTGCTGTGGGCCCGACCCCTGGCCCCAGGGAAGGCGTTCTCAGTCGCGACTGTCTGTCACATAAACACGACGTGAACACGTGTCAGAGATTTTGTTTAACTCGGTAGTCAACGCGAGGATCAGAAATTAGTCAGACGCTTTCAAAAGAGGAGTAAAATAGACGAGACGTATGTGGTCAGGATCGTTGAAATGTATTTGAAAGGGATGCAAAACGCTTTTTCCATGGGGGGCAAGCGTTCAAGGGTTCGGTTGAACTTCCACAGAAATCGTTTGCATGCCTAAAGACAGTTGTTTTGTATCGCTGGCCGTTCTGTGTAGTTTACGGATGTAAAATAGCTCAGAGGCAGTGAAAAGAGTGAAACCCCTTGGAATTCGATGACCCGGAAGACTGTTGTAAATATTGAAGCACAAATCTTTCACTACAGGTATGTGCGGTTTGCCCGGGTTATTTGCAGATTCCATGTTTGTGAATTTGCCTACTCTGGGTGCTTTCACGTTCATTCTCAGACGTGGGCAGAGCAAGCACCCCACATGCACCTTCCCAGCTGCGGTTGAACAAGGCCCTGCCTTCTAGTTTCAGCTCGCATGCTGTAAACAAGTACGCTTTTCGAGTTCTATGAGTGCCATGTTTTCAAGTTTTGTACTTTGTGTTGGTGGTTCCACTGCCTTAAAATAGCCTGTAATGCTGAAGCGCTGTCTCATGTTCCTAATTTCAAGAAGACTGTGATGTACCTTACATGGCACGATTGTTAGAAAAGCTTCCTTCAGGCGTGAGTTACAGAGCTATTGGGAGAGAGTGCAGTGTTGATCAGCCACTTGTAGGTGCCTTTAAACAGAAAACAAAATAAGGCTACACATCAATTTGTTGATAAAAGTATTGTAACCAAAGGCTTGCAGAAACCTAACTGTATTTCCACCGGGAGCAGTGGTTTAACATTTGCTAATTCGTTGTTCATGGTGATTTTATAGAACATAACGAGTGACTTTATAGAACGTAACTACTGTGAGTTGATGAGGGTCAGCAGTATTTTGTTCACTATGAGGGTTCTCAACTTGAATGTCTGAGATACACCTGTCTAGAGAACTACCTTAAAATACGGATTTCTGCCCCCCACCCTTTTCAAGTTCTAGTTCTAAAGTCTGGGTGTGTGTGTGTGGAGACTCTTAACAGAAGCCGTAAGAGGTGCACAGGTTCTGTGGTCCACAGTGAGAATCCACTGGTTGAGGCCATGGCTGTAGTCAGTGAGAGAGCTCGCATCCCTCGTGTCAGAAGTAGCTGGTGGCCTCACCTCTCTGGTCCGTGGGACGACCAGTGCTTCTCTAAGGCGGTCAGGGAAGAGGGAGAGGGGCACTCTGTGTCTACATAGAGGACTCATCTGAGTTTTGTGCCCTGGCCAAGGCCTCATTCTTCTCTTTTGTGAAACAAGGATAACGATGATACGTACTTCACAGGATTTGTTTGCGGATTATTGGAATAATGTTCTTTGAACTTTAGAGTGTTATTCTTTTTTTTTTTTTTTAAAGCTTTATTATTTGTAAAGTTTGGCTGAAGGAGCATTCCCAGCGGTTGGAAATTTTTTTTTTTTTTTAAATGAGTGAGTTCTCTTTCTGTATATTTTTTTAAAAATTAATTATTTATTTATTTTTGGCTGTGTTGGGTCTTCGTTTCTGTGCGAGGGCTTTCTCTAGTTGCGGCGAGCGGGGGCCACTCTTCATCGCGGTGCGCGGGCCTCTCACTATCGCGGCCTCTCTTGTTGCGGAGCACAGGCTCCAGACGCGCAGGCTCAGTAGTTGTGGCTCACGAGCCCAGTTGCTCCGCGGCATGTGGGATCTTCCCAGACCAGGGCTCGAACCCGTGTCCCCTGCATTGGCAGGCAGATTCTCAACCACTGCGCCACCAGGGAAGCCCTAGAGTGTTATTCTTATTCCACTTCCAGAAGAGAGGAGAAGAGGCTGGAGTGGGGTGTGGAACTGAGTGCCCAGCGCTCTTGGATGTTAACCTCTGGAGTTTTGGCCAACTCACCATGGTGCCCTTCTCTCTTCAGGTAACCTGGCTGGGGAGGACCATGCTGCAGAGAGAACAGTGGAAGATGTTTTCTTTCGTAAATTTATGCTGGGCACCTTCCCAGGCTGCCTGGCCGACCAGCTTGTTCTAAAGCGCCGGGCTAACCAGGTGGAGATCTGTGCCCTGGTCCTGAGGCAGCTGCCTGCACATAAGTTCTACTTCCTTGTGGGCTACAGTGAGACTCTGCTGTCCCACTTTTACAAGTGTCCTGTGCATCTGCACCTCCAAACTGTGCCCTCAAAGGTTGTGTATAAGTATATCTAGGGCAACCAGCCTGTTTGCATCAAACTGTAGCCTGCAAAGGACAGAAACTTGTGGAAAAGGACTGAAGTAGAAACGGGCGATACATCCCCTCGGACTACTGAGGCTTTGTCTTCAAAGTTGGCTGTTGAATAAATAGACTCTCCATGTTGTCTTGCTTCTTGGTGTGTCTAGAGAACTAGAATAGGGTTTCTTTGGGGATGCTCCAAGGTTCCCAGGAAGGCTGCCAGTTCCTGAGGTTTAGGTAATAGCTATGGTTCAGTGAGTATCTTGTGCCAATCACTGTGTCAGGAACTTTACCTGAAGTTCTTTGTTTTCTCTTAAAATGGAAAGATCCATTTTTGGAGATTATAAAACAATGTTAATTTTTTCAAAATTAAAACAATATGGACATGTATTAAATCAGCCGTGAAGCTTACTTGTAATTCTACCCCAGAGAAAGCTACTGTGAACAGTTTGTTGTATTTCAGATGTACTTTTATTCCCCCAGAAATAATGTAGCACATAGTCATCTATTAAACAAGCTTAACTGCACCTAGTCTGTGCCAGACACTCTTCTGAGTAGCTTGGAACCCATCAATGACCAAAACGTTGCATTCCAAGATCCTTGCCTTCATAATACTTTTATCCCAGTGGAGGTGGAGGGGGACGGGGAGGGCTAGGCCGCACTGAAGACTCCAAGCAGGTGGGGAGTATAGATATGCAGGTAAATGGAGGAAGAACATTTCAGAAAGTGGCATCTGCAAAAGCCACACATGGTGCTGGGAAATGGGACAGGGATTGCTCACCTTCAGCTTCACCCTGACACTGATGACCTTCACCTTGACCATGATCCTGGTACCCTTAACTTGACCCTGAACTTCAACACACCCACTCTAATCCTAACCCCTGATGTCCATGATCCCACCCACAACTTGAGCTTTACCCTCAGTCTCACTCTTACCTGAGGGTGCCAACCAGGCCCCACCCTGCCCCGATCCTGTCTCCGATGCTGACTGACTGACTCACCATGACCCTGACCCTGTGTCCCTCACATTTATGTAACCCTGACTCTCAGTCAGAAACTTGACTGAAGACTTCAGCCTAACACTGTCTCGACCCTTATGGTGACCCTAACTCATCCTAACTGGTAACACTGATGCTCGCTTTGACAGGTCATGCTCCTCATCCAAACTCTTATGACCTTGACTGTGAACCTGAAAGTCATTTAAATCTGACCTTAATCCTGACCCTCACTCATCACTAAACCAGACTGTGACCTAGACCTTGAAACTCAGCCATCACCCAGACCCTGTCCCTCACACAGATCTGACCCTACTCTTGACCCTGACCTTGACCCTATTCTAAGACTCAACAATCCTGAAGTTGTCATTCAGGCCCTGAGACTCACCCTGATACCCTGATGACAAACCTCAACCTGAACCTGACTTTGATCCTCACCCTGACCCTTCTGACCTTCACTCTCACACTGACCCTCACACTCAGTCTGATCCTGGACATGGCTTTTCATCTGAATTTGACCCTCACCCTGTTCCACGTTTTCATCATAATGCTGACTGACCAGAAGGTGTTCTGACCCTCACCCTTACACTGACTGTGACCTTGACTGAACCTCAGCTGAACTCGATTATGTCTCTGACCCTCATGACCCAGATCCACCCACGTACTGAATCTTATTCAGATCCTCAACCTGACACTGGCCCAATCCTGTACCTGACTGTGACCCTTAGACTCACCCTTGCCTTGATATTGACTCATCCAGACCTTGACCCTGATCCTTTTTTTTTTAATCGAGATACATTGGACAGGTAAAGTTATATAAATTCAAGGTGTACAACATGTTAATTTAAGGACATTGTTATATTTTAATGTGGTTGTAGCAATAATTAGCATCTCTATCTCATTACAAAATTATCCTTTCTTTTTAGTAGTTGGAAAAATTGTTATAGTCTTTTAGCAAGTTTGATGATTATAATATTTTTGTCCCTATTGTACGGTACTAAGCATTATATCTCTAGGGCTTATTTACTACTTGTAAATGTGTACTCTTAACATCTGTCCCCCCACCCCCTCATCCCCTGCTAATCACTATTTTATTCTGTTTTTAAAAATTTAGCTTTGTTAAATTGTACATGTAAGTGATGTCATACTCTTTGTCTTTCTGTGTCTGCAAGTCCATCCATGTTGTTGTAAATGGCAGAATGTCCTCCTTCCTCGAGGCTGAATAATATTCCATTGTGCGTGTGTGTGTGTGTGTGTGTGTGTGTGTGTGTGTGTGAGAGAGAGAGAGAGACATCTTTATCCATTTGATGAGTACTTATATTGTTTCCATGTCTTGGCTATTGTGAATAATGCTGCAATAAAAATAGGAGTGCAGATGTCTCTTTGAAATTCTGTTTTCATTTCCTTTGGCTATATACCCAGAAGTGGAATTGCTGGATCATATGGTTGGTCTATTTTTAATTTTTTGAGGAAGGTTCATGTTGTTTTCCCTTGTGCTTGAACCAATTTACATTCCCACCAACAGTGCGTAAGTGTCCTCTTTTCTTCACATCCTTGCCTGCACTTGTTACCTGTTCTCTTCTTGATGGTAGCCATCCTAACAGGTGTGAGTGTTGCCTCATTGTGGTTTTGATTTGCATTTTCTCTGATGATTAGTGATGTTGAGCATCTTTTCATTTACCTGTTGGCCATTTGAATGTCTTCTATGGAAAGATGTCTTTATTTCTTCTGACCATTTTTAAATCAGGTGGTTCCTTTTTTTGATTTTGAGCTGTGAGTTCTTTATATATTTTGGATAGTAACCCCTTACCTGATATATGATTTGCAAACATTTTCTCCTGTACAAGTTGCCTTTTCATTTTTAATTGTTTCTTTTGTTGTGCAGAAGCTTTAAAGTTTAATGTTGTCCCATTTGTTGATTCTTGCTTTTGTTTTTTGTGCTTTTGGTGCGTATTTTAAAAATCATTGTCAAGACAAATGTCAAGGAGCTTTTCCTCTACGTTTTCTTAGAGGAGTTATAGTATCAGGTATTAAGTCTGATCTATTTCGAGTGAGTTTTTGTGAGTGGTGTAAGATAGGTGTCCAGCTTCATTGCTCTACGTGTGTTTCTCCAGTTTTCCCAATATCATTTGTTGAGGAGACTATCCTTTCCCCATTGGATGCTCTTGGCTCCTTGTTGAATATTAGTTGACCATATAAGTAGCAGTTTAATTTTGAGCTTTATATTCTGTTCCAATGGTCTATGTGTCTATTTTTGTTCCAGCACCATACTTTTTTTTTTTTTTTTAATTACTATACCTTTGTAGTATACTTTGAAATCAGGGAAATTTGATACCTCTAGCTTTGTTCTTTTTCCTCAGGATTGCTTTGGCTATTTGGGGTCTTTTATGATTCCCTACAAATTTTAGGATTGTTTTTTCTGTTTCTGGGGAAAATACCATTGGTATTTTGATGGGGATTGCATTGCATCTATATGTGGCTTTGGGTAGTATGGACATTTTAACAATATTACTTCCTCCAATTCATAAACATAGGATGTCTTCTGAATTGTTTGTGAGCTTGATTTCTTTCAGGAAAGGCTTGGAGTTTTCATCATACAGATCTTTCACTTTCTTGGTTAAATTTGTTCCTAAGTATTTTGTTGTTTTTGATGCTGTTGTGAATAGAATCGTTTTCTTTATTTCTTTTTCAGGTGTTTCATCCTTAGTGTGTGAAATGCAACTGATTTCTGTATGTTGATTTTGTATCCTGCAACTTTACTGAAATTGTTGATTAGTTCCAGTGGTTTTTTGGTTGAGTTTCGGAGATTATTTTATATACAGAGTCCTATGGTCTGCAAATAGCAACAGTTTTACTTCTTCCTTCCCAATTTGTATGCTTTTGTTTTGTCTTGATTAATTGCTCTAGTTAGGACTTCTAATGCTATATTGAATAAGAATGGTGAAAGTAGCCATTCTTGTTCTGTTCCTGATCTCAGAGCAAACGCTTTCTGTTTTTCTCCATTGAGTATAACGTTCTCTGTGGGTTTGTCATATATGACCTTTATTATGTTAGGTATGTTCCTTCTATACCCAATCTGCTGAGGGTTGGTTTTTTTTCTTTGTCATGAAAGAATGTTGTATTTTGTCAAATGCTTTTTCTACATCTATTGAAATGATCATGTGATTTTTTCTTTCATTTTATTAATGTGATCTATTATGTTTATTAATTTGCATATGTTGAACCATCCTTGCATTCCAGGGATAAATCCTACTTAATCATGGTGTATAATCCTTTTTATGTGTTATTGAATTCTGTTTGCTAATATTTTGTTGAGAATTTTTGCATCTATATTCATCAGGGATATTGGTCTATAGTTTTCTCGTTGTGTCCTTATCTGGCTTTATTATTAGGGTAATGCTGACCTCCTAGAATGAGTTTGGAAGTATTCCCTCCTCAGTTTTTTGGAAGAGTTTGAGAAGGAATAGTCTTAATTCTTCTTTGAATGCTTGGTAGAATTTGTCATTGAAGCCTTCTGGTCCTGGGGTTTTCTTTTCTTTTTTTTTTTTTTTTAATTTTTGGCTGCACCGGGGCTTCGTTGCTGTGCACGGGCTTTCTCTAGTTGTGGCGAGTGGGGGCTACTCTTCGTTGCTGTGCGTGGACTTCTCATTGCAGTGGCTTCTCTTGGTTCCTGGGGTTTTCTGTTGGGAGGTTTTTGGTTACTGATTCAATCTCTTTACTTGTTATTGGTCTGTTCAGGTTTTCTATTTCTTCCTGATTCAGTCTTGATAGGTTATGTGTTTCTAGAAGTTTATCGATGTCTTCTAGGTTATCTAATTTTTTGTCTTGTAATTGTTCACAATAATTTCTTATGATCCTATGTATTTCTGCCTTATCAGTTGTAATGTCTCCATTTTCTTTTTTTCCTCCATTTTCATTTCTAATTTAATTTATTTAAGTCTTCTCTTTTTTTTCTTAGTCTAGGTAAAGGTTTTGTCAATTTTATCTTTTGGAGGGACCACCTCTTAGTTTTGTGGATCCTGTCTGTTGTTTTTCTGGTCTCTATTTCATTCGTTTCCCACTCTGATCTTTATAATTTCCTTCTTTCTACTAACTTTGGGCATAATTTGTTCTTCTTTTACTAGTACCACAAACTATGAAATTTGTTTTTTGACATCTAATTTCCTAATATATGCATTTATTGCTGTAAACTTTCCTCTCAGAACAGCTTTTGCTGCACCCCATAAGTTTTGATATGTTGTATTTTTGTTTTCAATTGTTTGAGATATTTTTTATTTCCCCTTTGACCCATTGGTTGTTCAGAAGTGTGCTGTTTAGTTTCTACATATTTGTAGATTTTCAAGCTTTCCTCTAGTTGATTTCTAGTTTTATACCATTGTGGTCAGAAAAGATAGTTGGTATGATTTCAATCTTCTTAAATTTTCTAAGATTTGTTTTCTGTCCTTTCAAACTATCTATCCTGGAGAATATTCCATGTGCACTTGGGAAGAATGTGTATCCTTCTGCTGTTGAATGGAATTTTTTTTATACATCTGTTAATTCCATTTGTTCTAGAGTGTAGTTCAGTTCCACTGTTTCCTTACTTGATTTTCTGTCTGGATGATCTATCCATTGCTGACAGTTAGGTATTGAAGTCCCCTACTGTTAATGTATTGTCTGTTTCTCTTTAGATGTGTTATTATTTGTTTAATATATTTTGGTGCTCCAATATTGGGTGTGTATATATTTACAATTGTTATATCTTCCTGATGTATTGACTCTTTTATCAATATATAATGACTGTCTTTGTCTCTTGTTATCACTTTTGGGTTAAAGCCTATTTTGTCTGATATATGTATGGCAATTCATACTTTCTTTTGGACTCCTGTTGCATGGAATATCCTCTTTATTATTTTCACTTTAAACCTGTGTGTCTTTGGGGCTGAAATGAGTCTCCTGTAGGCAGCATATAGTTGGGTCTTGTTTTTTAATCAATCCAGCCATTTTTGTGTCTTTGTTTGGTGAATTCAATCCATTTGTATTTAGAGTGATTACTGATGTGTAAGGACTTACTGTTGCCATCTTATTTATTGTTTGCCTTCTTATTATTTTGTATCTCTATCATTTCTTTTCCCTCTGTTTCTGTCTACCTCTGTAAAGTGGTGGTTTTCCATGGTAATTTTCTCAGTCTCCCTTTTTTTGTGTGTGTTTTGTGACTCTACTATAGATTTTTCCTTTGGTTACCATGTGGCTTACATAAAACATCTCACAGATAAAATAGTCATTTTTATGCCGATAGCACCTAAACTTTATCCACTTATAAAGTTTCCACCATTTTACTCCTTTTTTAAAAAATACTTTTGATGTTACAATTTACCTCTTTTTATGAAAACTGAATTTTTGGAGAAATTATAATATCAATAGCTATACTTATTTTTAATGTATTTTTAGCCTTTATATTAAGTGGTTAATGCACCACTGCATTAATATATAGAGTTACAGTTTTCTAATTCTGACTCTTTATTTTTCACCTTTGTTAGAGTATTGTGTACTTTGATTTGCTTTTATGTCACTAATTAGTCTTTTCATTTCAGCTTGAAGAGCTCCTTTCAGCCTTTCTTGCAAGGCAGATCTAGTAGTGGTGAACTTCCTTAGCTTTGTTTGTCTGAGAAGGGCTTTAATTTTCCTTCTAATCTGATGGGTAACTGCCAGATAAAGTATTCTTGGCTGGCAGTTTTTGTCTTTTAACACTTTGAGTGTGTCATTCCACTTTCTCCTGGCCCGTAGAGTTTCTTCTGAGAACTATGCTGATAGCCTAATGGGTGTTCCTTCATGGATTACTTTCTTTTTTCCCACAGGCTTCCTTTAAGATTCTTTGTCATTGACTTTTGACAATTTTCCTGTATCTTGGGGAAGGTCTTTTTGCATTGAGGTAGTTAGATGTTCTCTTAGCTTCATGGACTTGTATATCCAGTTTCTTCCCCAGGTTTGGGAAGTTCTCAGCTATTATTTCTCTAAATATACGCTCTGCTCCCTTCTCGCTCTCTTTTCTTCTGATATCACAATTATTCTTATATTTGTTTTTCTTTTTAAATCTCATAGCTTGTAGTGTTTCTTCACTTTTTAAAAAACTTAGTTCTCTTTGAGGAAAGAGTCGTTTCCAGATTTCTGTCCTCCAAGTTGCTTATTCTTTCTTCCATCCAGTCTGCCCTAAGCTCTCTAATGCATTCTCATCTCGTTAATTGAATGGTTCAGCTCCAGAATTTCTGTTTGGTTCTTTATAAAAATTTCTATCTCTTTGGTAAAGAAACTCCTTCTGTTCTTTAATTTTATTCCTGAGTTCATCGAATTGCCTTTCTGAGTTTCCTTGTAGCTTATAGAATTCTTCAAACCAGCTATTTGACTTCTTTATCAGTTAGATCACAATATTGTGGACCTCAGAGTTTAGTGCTGGAGCCTTGTTCATTTTCTTTCTGTGATGCCATATTACCGTGATTTTTCATAGTTTCTGATGAAATGTGCTATGCCATCACATTTGAAAGTAGCGAATAACCTCCTTAACTAAGGAAGCCTTTGCTTACTTACTTTGTACATACAGTTCAACAGGCTGGCAATTAGAAACTTTTCTTTTGTTTTCTGGAAGGTGGCAGTACAGCTTAAGTTTTTGGTTTCTCTTTACCTGTGCTGGCTCTCATGGCTGCACTCACGGACACATTAAAGAGAGCTGGTGGCAGAGTGTGGGGAGGCGAGGGCTTAGCACCTGGGGCTTCAGGCTACCCACAGCCTGGTCGGGGGATCCTTCAGTGGGGCACTCCCAGAAGTTCAAGGGCAGACCTGCTGAAATCCCGAAGCAGACAGCAGAAAACACATCCTTTAATGCCCTTTGTTGTTCTCACCGGCCTCTTTCCCTTTCCTCTCCTCTCCAACTCCCTGCCCCATCGTGGGGGTTCCTCCTCAGAAATCTGGGTGCTGCCGGTGAGAAATGGATCCCTCCAGCTGTGATCTGTGCAGCTGGGCAGTGAGCCGCCCACCGCTTCCGCTTTCTGCCCCCCTTGTGAGCGAGGTCACTGCTGTCACCTGGGAAAGCCCAGCACATTGCAGAGTTGCCCTGGGGAGGGGGCACTGACTCCTTGCTGTCCCTTCTCCTCTGCCTCCAAAATTTGTCTCCGTCTCCTGCAGTGATGTGCCTGGCTTTCCTGTCAGGCTGGCTGAACCTCCGCAAATTCTCTGTCTCTGTGAGCGTCCTCCCGTTTTGTCCGCTCTAGTTTCACTTTCCCCCCTTCTCAGCAAGTGAAGGTGGGGCAGGATCACAGACTGCCTTGGATTCACAGCCCCCTGAGGTCCTGCCCCACCTGCTTTTGAATGATCATAAATGTAGTAACTTAGAGCAATGTAAGTTTATTTCTTACAGTTTTGTAGGCTGAAGTCAGACCTGGGTCTCACTGAGCTAAACTCAGGGTGTTGGCAGAGCTGCATTTCCTTCTGGAGGTGTGAAGATGGACGAAGGGACCACGAGCCATGGAATGTAGGCGGCCTGTAGGGCAGAAAAGGTGAGGGAAGGGATTCTTCTCCAGAGCCTTGCCAACCCATCTTAGACTTTTGAGTTTCACATCTGTGAGATAATATTTGTGTTCTTTTAAGCCACCAAGTTTGTGGTGATTTGTTACAGCATGAATAGAAAACTAATGCAGTACTCAAACTTTAGATGTCAACCTAAAAGTCACTTTTCTTTTACATTTGTAAAACCAATGTTAATTGAGTCCCGCTCGGTAGAAGCTTTGATTTACACCAGCCATATTCTGATCCCCATTGTATATTGCCACCTCTGTAAATTTCTTTATAGCACTGATCGCAATAGCTCTAATGGAAGAGCGATTTGATGACTATTTAATATCTCCCTCCCTGCACACACCACCCCCCCGACAGCAGGCTCTGTGAGGACAGTATATGGCCTGGTACACAGGAGCACAGAGCAGATCTTGGAGAGCCCCATCACAGGGCTTTACCTGAGCCTAAACTGGTTGTCACTCAGTGGACAAAGGTTTCCTCCAATGTGCCATGATCGATCCTGTGCCCTGAGGACGCTGAGGATCCCTCTCAGAGACTGCCATGGAAGAGCTCCTGGTCTGGGGGAAACAGACATTCAGACAATCACTACCCAATGATGTGGGCAAAGGTTAGCCTGGCGCCCAGGGAAGGACAGCAGCTTGACCCGGATGAACCAAGGAAGACTGCTCACAGGAGGACAAGCTGAGCTGGCGTTTGGAGGGATTTTCCAGGCAACGGGGGATAACGCATCACGGCAGGAGAAACTGTCCGTGTAGAGGTTTGGGAGAGGTGTCCAAGTACTGGGAGAGTAACTATGGAAGCAGGTTCTAGCAGGAGGAAGTCATCTTATTTTCAAAGAATATCCCAATTTTGTTGCCATCTTTGTATCCAAGGTGGCTACCTGGGAAAGTTTCCCGAAGAGGTTCACATGACGAGGAGATGGAGAAATCTGGAGCCTTGTGTGCTGTTGGTGGGAATATAAAATGGTGCAGCTGTTATGGAAAGCAGTGTGGTGGTTCCTTGAACATTTAAACATAGAATTGCCATATGATGCAGCAATTCCGCTTCTAGGCATGTACCTAAAAGAATTGAAAACAGAGACTCAAACAGATACTTGTATACAGTTGTTCTAGTAGCATCATTCACAATCACCAGTACATGGAGATAAGTCAAACGTCCGTCAACAGATGAATGGATGTACCAAATGTGGTATGGTACATTTAATGGAATAATCATTCAGTCTTTAAAAGCAATGAAACTCTGACACATGCTATCACATGAATGAATGTTGAAAACATTTTATGCTAAGCGAAATAAGCCAGACACAAAAGGACAAATGTTGTATGATTCTATTTATATGAAGTGTCTGTAAAAGATAAATTCATGGAGACATGAAGAAGAATAGAGGTTCCCAGGGCCTAGGGGCAGGAGGGAATGAGGAGTTATTGTTTAGTGGATGCAGAGTTTCTGTTTGGGATGATGAACGATACATGGAAGTGGACAGTGGTGGATGGTTGCACAGCATTGTGAATATACTTAATGCAGCTGAATCACATATTTAAACACGGTTTAAATGGAAAATTTTTTGTTATATATTTTTTACAGTAAAAGTTAAATTTCTCAGAACTGGTTCTGAAATAGTTACATGTAATATGGAATAAGACCTTTGTCTCCTAGAGTGAGAAGTAGCCTTCTTGTTCACACTGGTACTATACACCTCAGGCTTTTTCATTCACACCCAGCATGATCACATGATCTTCTAACCAGAGGAAGTTCACTCTCATCTGGCCCATTTGGACCTCCTTCCATCATCCCATTCCCCTTTTCGACTCACCCCTCCCTGCAAAGCATGGGCCATCACTGATCTGTCTACCATCTCTGTAGTTTTGTCTTTTCCAGAATGTCATATAGCTGGAATCAAGCAGTATGTAGTCCATCCAGACTGGCTTCTTTCGCTAATTAATATGCATTTAATCTTCATCTTTGTCTGCATGGCTTGATAGTTCAGTCCTTTCAATGGCACGTTTCAAGTATATAGTAAAGTCACATTGTTGTACCTTAGATCCCCAGTACTTATTCATCTTGCATAACTAAAACTTTGTACCCATGGACCAATATCCCAACAGCTCCCCATTCTCCCTTTCCCCCGGTAATCACCATACTCTCTGCTTTCATGAATTCAACTACTTTAGATTCCACATAAAAGTGAGATCATGCAGCATTTGTCATTCTGCATCTGGCTTATTTCACTTAACATAATGTCCTCCAGGTTCATCCATGTATCCCAAATGGTGAGATTTTCTTCTTTTTATGACTGAATAGTTTTCCATCTTCTGTGTATACTACATTATCTTTAGCCGTTCATCTGTAGATGGACACTTAGGTTGTTTCTATGACTTAGGTATTGTGAATAATGCTGCAATGAACATGGGAGTGCAGATATCCTTTTGTGGTACTGATTTCATTTCCTTCAGAAATATACCCATAAGGGGAATTCCTGGATCATATGGCAGTTCTGTTTTTAACTTCTTGAGGAACTTGTGGCTGCACTAATTTACATTCCCACCAAGAGTGCACGAGAGTTCCTTTTTCTCCAAAGTGAGCATTTTCAATTTGGAGGGATCATCAGTGATGCCTCTGTAGGACCTCCCAGCTGGTTACTCCTGGGTCTGAGCACCAGACCTTTCAGCTCTCTCAGAAGAGATCTGTGGGTATGAGGGAGCTTTGTTCTGCAGAGGGAAGTTGAGGCTGTGAGGATGAAATGCAGCACCTGTGCAGGGAGGGCAGGGAGGCATCACAACCTCCTTCATGGCAGCTCGTCAAAGGGCCCTGAAGGATGCAGACACAGCCTGGCTCTGTCTTGAGAGCCGTATCTGAGGAGCCTGGCTTGAGGGGTTTATTCCATGTGGGTAGCTGGGGTCTCAGTGAAGTCTCAGGAGTACCAGGGCCCCCCTGCAGGCCTCTGGAAGAGGAGCCCCTGTGTCCCCCTGCCCCTGGTCCTGGCTCCCAAATGCTGGTGGACACCCACTGTGCTCCCAGGTGTCCACCTGCCCTGAAGATAACCTGCTTCACATGCTTTTCAACTGGGAAACACCTGAATTGGACATTCCTGGGTAAATGAGTTTAAGTTACTCTTTCATTTTCACCAAAGCACGTCCTTTGTGTATGGAGGACCGAGCATGTCCTTTGTGTATGGAGGACCGAGGTCTCTAAGAATAAAGGACCATGGTTTGATGTTTTGTTTTTCTCTTCTTCCCATCTGCCCACCACCTGATCATGAATAGAAATAAATTGGCAACTCATGTTGTGTATCTTTTGCTACATCTAGAGAGTTGGTTATATCCATGATCGAATATATAAAATACATCTAGAACAGGTCTAGAACATTATTTCCAGTGGTCACCTGCTAATAATTGACATTTAATAAATGCTAGCTTTTTTTTTTTAATTAATTAATTTTTGGCTGCGTTGGGTCTTCGTTGCTGCGTGCAAGCTTTTCTCTAGTTGCAGCGAGCGGGGGCTACTCTTCGTTGCAGTGCGCGGGCTTCTCATTGCGGTGGCTTCTCTTGTTGCGGAGCACGGGCTCTAGGTGTGCAAGCTTCAGTAGTTGTGGCTCGCGGGCTCTAGAGTGCAGGCTCAGTAGTTGTGGCGCACCGGCTTAGTATCTCCACAGCATGTGGGATCTTCCAGGACGAGGGCTCGAACCCATGTCCCCTGCATTGGCAGGCAGATTCTCAACCACTGTGCCACCTGGGAAGCCCTAGCTTTTTATTAAATGGCTACATTGCACACAAGTCAATCTGTATGACAAAGAATATGACAGGTTTTTATGTTCTTTACAAAGACACTCTTTAGTGCTACCTTTTAAAATAAATTTGTTAAATTCTATAATTAGTCAGCTTAGACCTTGTTAGAGGGCTGGCATTTTCAGTGATTAGTTTACAAAGAACTGTGTGATGTATCAGATCCCTTTCTCAGCCTCCACAAAGGAGCAACTACATTAATTCAACAGTTCTTTATTAAATACCTACTGTGTGGCAGGTTCTGTGTTTGGCCTTGGCCCTGGTTTGCTCCTGTTTAATAAGACTCTTAGATCTTTGGGTGGAGGATATAGGTCAAATGGCCTTGAGGACTTTAAGCCCACAAGTGAGTTTTTTTGCTCATTTATAACCTTTTTGTGTTCACCTGCTCTCAGGAAGCATGTCTAGGTTTGGGAGAGGTAGAAACCTAGTGCTTATTTATTTATTTTTTTAATATCTTTATAGGAGTATAATTGCTTTACAATGTTGTGTTAGTTTCTGTTGTACAACAAAGTGAATCAGCTATACATGTACATATATCCCCATATCCCCTCCCTCTTGACCCTCCCTCCCATCCTCCCTATCCCCCGCCCCCAGCTTGTCACCAAGCATTGAGCTGATCTCCCTGTGCTATGCAGCTGCTTCCCACTAGCTATCTATTTTACATTTGGTAGTGTATATATGTCAGTGCTACTCTCTCACTTCGTCCCAGCTGCCCCTTCCCCCGCCGCGTCCTCAAGTCCATTCTCTACGTCTGTGTCTTTATTCCTGCCCTGCTACTAGCTTCATCAGTGCCGTGTTTTTAGATTCCATATATATGTGTTAGCATATGGTATTTGTTTTTCTCTTTCTGACTCACTTCACTCTGTATGACAGACTCTAGGTCCATCCACCTCATTACAAATAACTCAATTTTGTTCCTTTTTATGGCTGAGTAATATTCCATTGTATATATATATGCCACATCTTCTTTATCCATTCATCTGTCGGTGGACACTTAGGTTGCTTCCATGTCCTGGCTAGTGTAAATAGTGCTGCAATGAACATTGTGGTACATGTATCTTTTTGAATTATGGTTTTCTCAGGGTTTATGCCCAGTAGTGGGATTGCTAGATCATATGGTAGCTGTATTTTTAGTTTTTTAAGGAACCTCCATACTGTTCTCCATAGTAGCTGTATCAGTTTACATTCCCACCAACAGTGCAGGAGGGTTCCCTTTTCTCCACACCCTCTCCAGCATTTATTGTTTGCAGATTTTTTGATGATGCCTGGCCCTTACTTGGTGTCACTGTTGCCTGACATCAGAATCCTTGGCCCGTCCCCAGACTGGCTCCACAGTTGTCATGTCACTTGTGTGCACAGAACCACACACCCATTCACATCTGTTCCATAATCTGCATTCTTCTCATTTCAGTCAATGTTGTTACGTAAGCATGTCCTCATGCCAATAAGTGGTTTGCAGAGTTTCCATAATGTCGCATTATTTAGTCCGTGCCATGCTGCTGAATATTCAGTTTTTTAAGTTATTATAAATGAGATTAACCTTCTTAAAAAAACACTCGAGTAGTGTTCGGGATGAAAATGCCGTCTTAGTAGATGCCAATTTGCTTTACCTGATTTTCTTCTTTTTTATAATTAAAGGGTCAGTTGCCTGGGCTGTTCTCATTCTGCAAGTGCATGCGCACGTTCCAGAATGGGAGCTAGACTTGCTGCCTGCCTTTTAGGAAACATGTGATTATGGAGGCCTCTGGCTCCAGCAAACAGACCCTGTGTCCTTCTGCCTCTCTGACTCAGAGATACGGTCTGGGCAGCCTAGATCTGGGGAGCATCTGTCCTTCACAGTCGTCAACCCCAGGAGTATGTAACCTGGCATGCAGAGTTGAAATCTCCCTAAGATCAAACATCTTGACCAATAAGAGTTAGGTACGGGCAGGCGCTCACGTATGTGCACATGACCAGGTTGACACCCGTGTGAGGCTGACCCAGACATCCCGGAATCCCTAAGGGCCACATCATGTCCAGATGGAGATGGTGAGGGCACAGCTTTGTACACTGGTGTGCCCCTCAGGCTCTGGCTCTTGGCCACTTGTTTTCTTCTGCACTCTGTTCCAAAAATTTTAGCTGTAGGAGGGCTGGAGCATAGAAGATGGAAGGTAGGGGCAGTTGCTGTTGCAGGAGAGGTTCACTGGCAGCCATGACAGGAAGAGAAGACTGGAAAACTGTTAGCAGCAGATAGGGCAGCTGGTGTCAGGGCTGCTTCTTTGGGTCCAAGAGTCTCGTGCTTTACTATTCAGTGAGCAGTGGCCTGATCTTAGAGACGTGCACGCCGAGGCCGATGGGTCAAGGGATTTCCCAGGTCTCTGTACCATGTGCTTGGCAGCCCACCTCTCTAGCCCACCTCTCAGGGATCTCCAGGCGAGGGTCCCCTTGTGGGCGGCCTCCAGGATGGCTTCCTCCATCGGGAATGAGGCCTTTGTGTTCCAAAATGGCCCTTATGCTTTTCCCGTGTGCAAGGGAGGTGCTTGGTGGGGACTATTTTTCAACAGTTCCCTGCTTTTCCATTCTTGCCTCTCCCCACAGGGGGTCTTTGTAGGAAAAGCTCCTCGGGGTTCATTTCTTTCAATTTCACTCTTCCCTCCTCATTTTAGAAGGTTCTGAAGCACATTCTCTTGCTCCCTTGTAAAGCTGTTGCATCAGAGTTTGAAACACCACCAGGAGACACCTGAATCCAGTGATGGTTTTGCCGTTGCTTAATCAAAGGGACTCAGGTGGAAAATGGAACCATTGCAGGCCCTGCCAGTGTCCCCACTGGGAGTGGATCTCATCAGGGCACCAGGACTCACAGACTTCAGGAGAACCCTGCCCTCTGGACTGGTCTCCCTCCTTGCTCTCTGCTGCTGCTCAGAGACCCAGGCACCTCCATCCTGGCTCCACGTCCCAGGACCTGGAAGGGCCTGGATTCTGGGGCAACTTAGGGATAAGGCAAGACCTTCATACCCCTTTATGTGCTTGGGGGCGAGAATGTCTTGAAAGCTGCAACTAACTGATTCCAGAGTGCTGAGAGTTAAATGCCCATCTGTTCTGGGTGGAAAGATGAGTGTGAGGTTCCTTTGTCTGCAGGGCCTTCCCAGGGTAAAGAGCTGTGCACTCCCTAGGGCCAGTCAGTTCCCCGCACCATCCTCCCAGGAAACTCAGACCCAGGATTAGGAGGGCAGAGCCTCCTCTCCTTGTAAACTGCCACTCCAACACAGTGAGGAGCCTGGCTCCCACTATCTGCCATTTATTCAATTCATTGCTCCTTTTCAGATTAGAGATATAGTGGTTTCAGAATTGTTAGCTACTACCCCATGGGAAAGGACTTTATGAAGTAGAGTGCACTGCTTATGAACCATACATTTTGCCGTTATTCCATTCGTTTCCAAATCACTGAGCTCAGTACCTTCTGCCTCAACCTACAGTGAGTTTTTTCCCCATGTTTCTAGTGCAGTTAGATTCTTTGTCATATTTTGTGTTCCATCCTGCACCACTCCTACATCCTTAATAACTTACTTTGGATTGATTATGGTTTACTCATTGTTCTGTAAAAATCTATAGGTTTTGATGTGACCAAACTCAGGGTTGGCTGCTCGCCGCTTGAAAGCCAATACTCAAGAGACAGGTGTTGGTAGGAAGGGAAAGTTTGCTTAATTCAGGAGGCTGGCAGCCTGGGGGGAAGGTGGACTTGCATCCAAAAACCAAATCCCAGTTGCTGTTCGGTGGGGGGGGGGGGGGGGGGGCGGGGAAGAGCTTTTAAAGGGGAGTTTTAGGAGTGTACAGGCAGAGGGAGGGGGCTACGTGCAGAACAGCACAGTCAGCTCTGACAGTCGTCTTGACATTGTCATGCGGTGGTCTGGTCAGTGTCATCTTGATTGCTTTAAGTACAGCTCACCTTCAGTTCTAGGGTCGGTTTGTTCCCATTTCCTTGAGGCCAGTTCTTGGGATTTTGCAAGGCGGAACAGCTGATGTCATGGCTACAGTCTGGTCATCGTGTAGTTAGCTCCTTCCGCCTGGTGGGGCTTTCAGTGTCTGCGGCACAGCTCAAAGGACACGGCTCAGAGGTTATCTCTAGCCCTTGAGGAGGAACTCAAGGTCCCTGACTTTGTGTAATGGCTAAACTATTATTATTTTGTCTTGTTTGACTGCTTTCCTTTGCTTCTGCGTTTTCTCACTTCTCTGATGAAGGTTATTCTCTGGCTAAAGTTTTTCTACAGACAAGAGGCAGGTGGAGGACATGGGGGAGGGGGCATCTGTCCTGGGAAGGTCTCACAGGTGCCTGCTCCATTACACTGACACATGTATAGTGGCAGGTGTCCATCACTAAATATCATATGGAATACTTCAAACCCCCGCCCCGTGATCTGTTTATCATCGCTGTAGTTTTGCAGAATACCGTATAAATGGGGGTCATACTATAGCCCCTTCGGTTTGAATTCTTTCACTTGGCAGTATGCACGGAAGATTCATCCGTGTCCTTACGTGAGTTGATGTTTCATTCCTTTCTATTGCTGAATTGTATTCCATTGTATGTGTATGGGAGGGAAAATCATTTTCTCTCTCCCCTTCGAGGATCTTGGCTGAGAGCCCTCTGTAATAAAAGGCAGATTAATAGGAGAAAAACAAACAGGAGTTTAATAACATGAATACCTCCTATATACATGGGAGAGGCCCAGGAAAAATGAGTAACTCCCCAAGATGGCCTAAGTCATCATCCTTAAATACCATCTTCATCTAAAACCAAAAGAAAGATGTGGAGGGAGTGGGGATCCAGTTAAGAAAGGTTATCAGGCAAAGCACAGTAAACGAGGGAAGGGTTGTTATGCAGATTTAAGTCCAGGCCTTCTCCTTTGTTAAGAGTTTCTTGAAATTTAGTCATCCTTCTTTTCCTGGTAGAGAGGGAGATACCCTTAAAAATGGAGATTTCCCTTAAAAGTGTAAATTTCCCTCCCAAAAGGGCAATTCTGTTCTGGTTTTCAGAGATTCTTCTGTGTCTGCTGTTTTTAAAAATTAATCAGCCCCCAATAATCTTTATGCCAAAGAAGCATATTTTGGGGGTGGCATATTCTGCTCCCCTTGACATGCTTATGCATTCATCTACTGAAGGGCTTCCTGAATTCTTAAAGTTTTTAACTATTAGGAATAGAGCTGCTGTGCAGAGTTGCATGCTATTTTTTGTTTGGACAGTTTTTCAAAGCAGCTGCCTAAATACTTGAGTCACGATTATTGGCTCCTAAGGTGAGACTTGTTTAGCTTTGGAAAAAACCAGTAAAACTATCTTCCAAAGTGGCTGTAGTCATTCCATCAATCATGAATTAGAATTCCTGTTGTTTGTCACCCTCCAGCAATTGGTATTGTCATTTTTTTTTTAGTTTAGTTCTATAGGTGTGCAGTGCTATCTCATTGTTGTTTTAATTTGTGATTGTATGGTGTTGAGCATTATGTTATATGCTTATTTACTATGTATATTATCTTCTTTGGCAAGGTGTCTGTTCAGATCTTTATCCATTTTCAGTGGGTTGTTGGTTTTTGCAAACAAAAACAAGAGTGCCACTCATCATCACTCATCATTATACAAAGGATTAAGTCACAACTCACTGCAGTCACCCACTGACAGTGTGCCCTGAGGGGAATTCAGGATGGAAAAAACAGGATGAAACACTCTGTGCTTTGGCTATTCAGGCGCCTAGATAGTTAAGATGCATATCTAAGGAAAAATTTCAATGATTCTTGCACCTTCCCATACATAGAAAAGCACTGAAATCATTAACTTGAGATTTCTGTTCTTTGTGATTAGCA
This sequence comes from Balaenoptera musculus, assembly GCF_009873245.2. NCBI lineage: Eukaryota > Metazoa > Chordata > Mammalia > Artiodactyla > Balaenopteridae > Balaenoptera > Balaenoptera musculus. Next base: position 100,683,480 of record NC_045793.1, on the reverse strand, counting down.
GTAATCTTTTTATGGTTGACTACTTGTATTTCCCAGCCAAAAAATTCATATATATATACTGCCTCTTCCCCTATCTCTTCTGAAACAGCTTCTCAGAGCTACTGAGAGTTTGTCTCCTGGGCTGTAATTCTCAGTAAGACCCTGAATAAAACTTAACTCGCAACTCTCACGTTGTGTGTTTTTCTTTCAGTTGACAGTTTAAGAGTTCTTTCTGTATTTTGAGTATAAATTCTATCAGATATATGTGTTGCAAATATTTTCTCCCAGTTTGTGACTTGCCTCTTGGTTCTCTGAGCAAAGTCCTTCACATAGTAGAAATTTTTAATTTTATAAAGTTCATGTTGCTTATTGTTCTTTTGTGGATAGGCTTTTGGTGTTGTTTTTTAAACCTCATCGCTAAACCCAAGGTCATGTGGATTTCCTTCTAAGTTTTCTTCTAGATATTTTACAGTTTTGCATTTAAAATTTGTAGGGATTTCCCTGGTGGTGCAGTGGTTAAATCTCCACGCTCCCAATGCAGGGGGCCAGGGTTTGATCCCTGGTCAGGGAACTAGATCTCACGTGCATGCCGCAACTAAGGGTTTGCATGCCGCAACTAAGGAGCCCACATTGCTGCAACTAAGGAGCTGGTGAGCCACAACAAAGGGGCCCGCCTGCTGCAACTAAGATCCAGCACAACCAAATAAAAACAAACCAATAAATAAATATTTAAAGAAAAATAAAATTTATAGACAATTTTGGTATAAGTTGTAAAGTTTGTGTCTACATTCATTTCTTTCCATATCACCTCCAATGAATTTTTCCTTAAATATTTTTGGAGGAGTTATGGGATATTCAGCTCCATTTTAGTTTGAATTTCCCAAATTTGATGGATTCAGCAGGACTGCTGGCAGGGGTGCTGCCTCTGCTTGGTGCACCTGCATTTCCCCCACGGTTCACAGGGGTCACTGAGCCCGCCTCTCTGACTCAGGTCCTGCCTGAGGCTTGGCTCTGCCTGCCAATGACCGGGAGCAGGGAGATCAGTTTCCCTGGGACCTGCGGGGAGGCGCTGGGTGAGACACTCCTGCAGGAGGAGAAGGAGCAGAAAAGTGAGGAAGAGTGGGGAGATGCTTTCTGTGCTGAGGGAGTTGGTATTCAGAAGGCCCAGCAGAGGAAGGGCTCGATGTGGAAAATTGCATGTGTGTTTTTAGTCAGTTTCTGTGTGTGATGTAAGATGGTGTCTGTGATGTTCTTTTGTGTGTGGCGTCCAGTTTACCCAGCACCGCTTATTGAGAGGACTGTCTTTTCCCCATCATCTGTTCTTGGCTGATGTGTCGTGAATTAACTGACCACGTATGTGTGGCTTTATCGCTGGGCTCTTTATTCTGTTCCTCTGGTCTGTGTGCCTGTTTTTATTCCAAAACTACTCTGTTTTGGTTACCATAGCATTGCAGTACAGCGTGAAGTCAGAAGTGTGATGCCTCCAGCTTTGTTGTTCTTTCTCAAGGTGCTTTGGCTGTTGGGGTTCCTTTGTGGTTCCATACACATTTTAGGGTCGTTTGCTCTATACTTTTGAAAAATGCCATTGGAATTTTGATAGGGACTGTGTTAAATCTGTAGTTTGCTTTGGATAGATGTTTTAACAATATTAATTCTTTTAATCATAAGCACAGAATATCTTTCCAAATATTTGTATCTTCTTCGATTTCTCTCTTCACTGTCTTACAGTTTTCAGTGTAGAGGTCTTTCAAGTCCTTGGTTAAATTTTTTCCTAAGTATTTTGTTCTTTTTGATGCAATCGTAAATGAGATTGTTTTCTTAATTTCTCTTTCTGATGGTTTGTTGTCAGTGTATAGAAATGCAACTAATTTTTTATATTGATTTTGTATCCTCCTGGTTTACTGAATTTGCTTACTAGTTCTAACTGTTGTTTTTTTTTTTTAACTGTAACAGTTTATGTTTTAAATTTTTTAAAAATTGGAGTATAGTTGATATACGACGTCATGTTAGTTTCAGGTGTGCTGTTAACATCTAATAGATTTTTGATGGGGCAGTGGAATATTGGAATTTTGAAAATCCCACTGTTTCAACCATATCCAGGTCATCCAGAACACCCAAGACCTGGTGGCTACTAATATAATCTTCCCACAGTGCCTCTTAATAACACGTGGACTCCTACAAGGGCAATTAGCTTCACCACTTTGGGTGAACTGGATCTGAGTTCCGGAGGCTTGGTCTCTATAAGGCAGTTTGATGCTTCTCTGCTCTTCTGGCATGATACTGAAATGGTTGTTTTGAAAAGTAATTTACTTTCCAGTAATTTCAAACATACAGAAAACCTGCAGTTGCAGTACAAAGTACTCTTTACCTCAACATTCAGATTCCTCAGCTTTACCATATGCTTGACCATATTTGCTGAAGTGGCACGAAATACTCCAGTGTGTTTTACCCCAGACACTCACCACATAACCCCAAATGAGGAAAGCATTATGGTTTCCATCTTATAATCCAAACCACAGGCCCACTTCAACTTTTACCACTCATCCCAACTGTGTGAAAATGTCTTTTTCCTTTCTGATCCAGTTTTCTCTTTCTAGCACTGTTCTTGAGACTTTCCCTCATTTTCACAGCTCTCATGGCTTTAAGGTGCGCGGATAACTCCAGCTTTGCTGGGCTTTTCTGTGTGGCTTCTTCCGTTTAGGGTGTTTTCAGTGTTGGTCTGTGTTGTTATCAGTGCTTCATTCATGCTTTTCATTGTTTAAATTTGCATAACGTAACGTTCACCATTGAAACCATTTTAGGTATACAGTTCTATGACATGAACTGCATTCACACATTGTTGTACAAATGTGACCACCTCCGGAACTTTTTCATTTTCCCTAAGTGAACTTCTATATGGATTAAACACTAACACTGCATTCCCCCTTCCCCCCCCCAACCCAGCCCCTGGCAACCACATTCTACGTTCTGTCTCTGCATTTGACTGCTGTGAGTACCTCATATTAGTAGAATCATTTAATATTTGTCCTTCTGTGACTGGCTGATTTTAAGATTCATCCACGTTGTAGCGTGTGTCAGAATTTCCTTAGTTTTTTTTTTTTTTTATCAGTCATCCATTTTATACACATCAGTGTATACGTGTCAATCCCAATCGCCCAATTCAACACACCACCATCCCCACCCCACCGCGGTTTTCCCCCCTTGGTGTCTATACGTTTGTTCTCTACATCTGTGTCTCAACTTCTGCCCTGCAAACCGGTTCATCTGTACCATTTTTCTAGGTTCCACATATATGCATTAATATACGATATTTGTTTTTCTCTTTCTGACTTACTTAACTCTGTATGGCAGTCTCTAGATCCATCCACATCTCAACAAATGACTCAATTTCGTTCCTTTTTATGGCTGAGTAATATTCCATTGTATGTATGTACCACATCTTCTTTATCCATTCATCTGTCGATGGGCATTAAGTTGCTTCTGTGACCTGGCTATTGTAAATAGTGCTGCAATGAACATTGGGGTGCATGTGTCTTTTTGAATTGTGGTTTTCTCTGGGTATATGCCCAGTAGTGGGATTGCTGGGTCATATGGTAATTCTATTTTTAGTTTTTTAAGGAACCTCCATACTGTTCTCCATAGTGGCTGTATCAATTTACATTCCCACCAACAGTGCAAGAGGGTTCCCTTTTCTCCACACCCTCTCCAGCATTTGTTGTTTGTAGATTTTCTGATGATGTCCATTCTAACTGGTGTGAGGTGATAACTCATTATAGTTTTGATTTGCATTTCTCTAATAATTAGTGATGTTGAGCAGCTTTTCATGTGCTTCTTGGCCATCTGTATGTCTTTGGAGAAATGTCTATTTAGGTCTTCTGCCCATTTTTGCATTGGGTTGTTTGTTTTTTTAATATTGAGCTGCATGAGGTGTTTATATATCTTGGAGATTAATCCTTTGTCTGTTGATTTGTTTATGAATATTTTTTCCCATTCTGAGGGTTGTCTTTTCATCTTGTTTGTAGTTTCCTTTGCTTTGCAAAAGGTTTTAAGTTTCATTAGGTCCCATTTGTTTATTTTTGTTTTTATTTCCATTTCTCTAGGAGGTGGGTCAGAAAAGATCTTGCTGTGATTTATGTCAAAGAATGTTCTTCCTATGTTTTCCTCCAAGAGTTGTATAGTGTCTGGTCTTACATTTAGGTCTTGAATCCATTTTGAGTTTATTTTTGTGTATGGTGTTAGGGAGTGTTCTAATTTCTTTCTTTTACTTGTAGCTGTCCAGTTTTCCCAGCACCGCTTATTGAAGAGACTGTCTTTTCTCCATTGTATATCCTTGCCTCCTTTGTATAGATTAGTTGACCATAGGTGTGTGGGTTTATCTCTGGGCTTTCTATCCTGTTCCATTGATCTACATTTCTGTTTTTGTGCCAGTGCCATACTGTCTTGATTACTGTAGCTTTGTAGTATAGCCTGAGGTCAGGGAGTCTGATTCCTCCAGCTCCGTTTTTTTCCCTCAAGACTGCTTTGGCTATTCAGGGTCTTTTGTGTCTCCATACAAATCTTAAGATTTTTTGTTCTAGTTCTGTAAAAAAAAAGCCATAGGTAATTTGATAGGGATTGCACTGAATCTGTAGATTGCTTTGGGTAGTATAGTCATTTTCACAATATTGATTCTTCCAATCCAAGAACATGGTACATCTCTCCATCTGTTTGTATCATCTTTAATTTCTTTCATCAGTGTCTTATAGTTTTCTGCATACAGGTATTTTGTCTCCCTAGGTAGGTTTATTCCTAGGTATTTTATTCTTTTTGTTGCAGTGGTGAATGGGAGTGTTTCCTTAACTTCCCTTTCAGATTTTTCATCATTAGTGTATAGGAATGCAAGAGATTTCTGTGCATTAATTTTGTATCCTGCAACTTTACCAAATTCATTGATTAGCTCTAGTAGTTTTCTGGTGGCATCTTTAGGATTCTCTATGTATATTATCATGTCATCTGCAAACAGTGACAGTTTTACTTCTTCTTTTCCAATTTGGATTCCTTTTATTTCTTTTTCTTCTCTGATTGCTGTGGCTAGGACTTCCAAAACTATGTTGAGTAATAGTGGTGAGAGTGGACATCCTTGTCTTGTTCCTGATCTTAGAGGAAATGCTTCAGTTTTTCACCATTGAGAATGATGTTTGCTATGGGCTTGTCGTATATGGCCTTTATTATGTTGAGGTAGGTTCCCTCTATGCCCACTTTCGGGAGAGTTTTTATTATAAATGGGTGTTGAATTTTGTCAAAGCTTTTTCTGCATCTATTGAGATGATCATATGGTTTTTATTCCTCAGTCTGTTAATATGATGTATCACATTGATTGATTTGCATATATTGAAGAATCCTTGCATCCCTGGGATAAATCCCACTTGATCACAGTATATGATCCTTTTAATGTGTTGTTGGATTCTGTTTGCTAGTATTTTGTTGAGGATTTTTGCGTCTATATTCATCAGTGATATTGGTCTGTAATTTTCTTTTTTTGTAGTATCTTTGTCTGGTTTTGGTATCAGGGTGATGGTGGCCTCATAGAATGAGTTTGGGAGTGTTCCTTCCTCCGCAGTTTTTTGGAAGAGTTTGAGAAGGATGGGTGTTAGCTCTTCTCTAAATGTTTGATAGAATTCACCTGTGAGGCCATCTGGTCCTGGACTTTTGTTTGTTGGAAGAGTTTTAATAATCACAGTTTCAATTTCATTACTTGCGATTGGTCTGTTCATATTTTCTATTTCTTCCTGGTTCAGTCTTGGAAGGTTATACTTTTCTAAGAATTTGTCCATTTCTTCAGGTTGTCCATTTTATTGGCATAGAGTTGCTTGTAGTATTCTCCTAGGATGCTTTGTATTTCTGCGGTGTCCATTGTAACTTCTCCTTTTTCATTTCCAGTTTTACTGATTTGAGTCCTCTCCCTCTTTTGCTTGATGAGTCTGGCTAATGGTTTATCAATTTTGTTTATCTTCTCAAAGAACCAGCTTTTAGTTTTATTGATCTTTGCTATTGTTTTCTTTGTTTCTATTTCATTTATTTCTGCTCTGATCTTTATGATTTCTTTCTTCTGCTAACTTTGGGTTTTGTTTGTTCTTCTTTCTGTAGTTCCTTTAGGTGTAACATTAGATTGTTTATTTGAGATATTTCTTGTTTCTTGAGGTAGGCTTGTATACCTATAAACTTACCTCTTAGAACTGCTTTTGCTGCATCCCATAGGTTTTGGATCATCGTGTTTTCATTGTCATTTGTCTCTAGGTATTTTTTGATTTCCTCTTTCATTTCTTCAGTGATTTCTTGGTTATTTAGTAATGTATTATTTAACCTCCATGTGTTTGTGCTTTTTACATTTTTTCCCTGTAATTGATTTCTAATCTCATAGCGTTGTGGTCAGAAAAGATGCTTGATATGATTTCAATTTTCTTAAACTTACTGAGGCTTGATTTGTGACCCAAGATGTGATCTATCCTGGAGAATGTTCCGTGTGCACTTGAGAAGAAAGTGTAATCTGCAGTTTTTGGATGGAATGTCCTATAAATATCAATTAAATCTATCTGGTCTATTGTGTCATTTAAAGCTTGTGTTTCCTTATTAATTTTCTGTTTGGATGATCTGTCCATTGGTGTAAGTGAGGTGTTAAAGTCCCCCACTATTATTGTGTTACTGTCGATTTCCTCTTTTAGAGCTGTTAGCGGTTGCCTTATGTATTGAGGTGCTCCTATGTTGGGTGCATATATATTTATAATTGTTATGTCTTCTTCTTGGATTGATCCCTTGATCATTATGTAGTGTCCTTCCTTGCCTCCTGTAACATTCTTTATTTTAAAGTCTATTTTATCTGATATGAGTATTGCTACTCCAGCTTTCTTTTGATTTCCATTTGCATGGAATATCTTTTTCCATCCCCTCACTTTCAGTCTGTATGTGTCCCTAGGTCTGAAGTGGGTCTCTTGTAGACAGCATTTATATGGGTCTTGTTTTTGTATTCATTCAGCGAGCCTGTGTCTTTTGGCTGGAGCATTTAATCCATTCACGTTTTAGGTAATTATCGATATGTATGTTCTTATTACCATTTTCTTAATTGTTTTGGGTTTGTTTTTGTAGGTCCTTTTCTTCTCTTGTGTTTCCCACTTAGAGAAGTTCCTTGAGCATTTGTTGTAGAGCTGGTTTGGTGGTGCTGAATTCTCTTAGCTTTTGCTTGTCTGTAAAGCTTCTGATTTCTCCATCGAATCTGTATGAGATTCTTGCCGGGTAGAGTAATCTTGGTTGTAGGTTCTTCCATTTCATCACTTTAAATATATCCTGCCACTCCCTTCTGGCTTGCAGAGTTTCTGCTGAAAGATCAGCTGTTAACCTTATGGGGATTCCCTTGTATGTTATTTGTCGTTTTTCCCTTGCTGCTTTCAATAATTTTTCTTTGTCTTTAATTTTTGCCACTTTGATTACTATGTGTCTCGGCGTGTTTCTCCTTGGGTTTATCCTGCCTGGGACTCTCTGCCCTTCCTGGACTTCGGTGGCTATTTCCTTTCCCAAGTTAGGGACGTTTTCTACTATAATCTCTTCAAATATTTTCTCGGGTCCTTTTTCTCTCTCTTCTCCTTCTGGAACCCCTATAATGTGAATGTTGTTGCGTTTAATGTTGTCCCAGAGGTCTCTTAGACTGTCTTCATTTCTTTTCATTCTTTTTTCTTTATTCTGTTCTGCAGCAGTGAATTCCACCATTCTGTCTTCCAGGTCGCTTATCCGTTCTTCTGCCTCAGTTATTCTGCTATTGATTCCTTCTAGTGTAGTTTTCATTTCAGTTATTGTATTGTTCGTCTCTGTTTGTTCTATAATTCTTCTAGGTCTTTGTTAAACATTCTTGCATCTTCTCGATCTTTGCCTCCTTTCTTTTCCAATGTCCTGGATCATCTTCACTATCATTATTCTGAATTCTTTTTCTGGAAGGTTGCTTATCTCCACTTCATTTAATTGTTTTTCTGGGGTTTTATCTTGTTCCTTCATCTGGTACATAGCCCTCTGCCTTTTCATTTTGTCTGTCTTTCTGTGAATGTGGTTTTTGTTCCACAGGCTGCAGGATTGTAGTTCTTCTTGCTTCTGCTGTCTTCCCTCTGGTGGAAGAGGCTATCTAAGAGACTTGTGCAAGTTTCCTGATGGGAGGGACTGGTCCAGAGTGCTTTTTAAGATCATAAACAAAGCAAGGAGATCCTCTCTCACCACTCCTACTAAACATCATATTGGAAGCTCCCCCCAGTGCCATAGGCAAGAAAAAGAAATTAAAAGCTTACATATTTGAAAGAAAAAGGTAATCTATTGGCAGATGATTTTACCGAATTCAAGTTTCATGTGCCCGATAGATAGCGAGGCCAAACAAATGAAAATGTAGGAGTTTAGAGCAGGGAAAGGTTTATTGCAAGGCTGAGCCAGGAGAACAGGTGGCTCATGCCCCCCCAAACCCTGAACTCCCTGAGCGGTTTTATCGAAGCATTTTTAAAGTCCAAGTGAGGGAGGGGCCTTTTTGCAAGGTTGAGGCCTGGAGAAAACTGTTCGCACATATGAAATATGGACAAGGTTTGAAATTGACTTGGGGGCATGATTTTCCCCACTGTTCATGGGAGGCCTGCATTTGCAGTCCTTGGGTGTGTCCGTAGCACCTTGTTTTAATAAATAGGGAGACAATGATATTTCAAGGCACTTTAAAGTCTGGCAGCTGATATGCTACGCCAAAACCAGGGTATGGCAGTTTCTTTTTTGCTGAAGACATCTGAGCTATTCAGTGAAAGGACATTGTTGCAGTCCACAATCAATGACGCCCAATTTCCAATGTAATACCCCCTAGTGTATTTTCTCTAATGTTCATTTGTTTCTTCTTACTTTTAGAAGTACTAATGTTCTTCCTAGGTAAACATGGAAGAACTGAAAAATAGGAAGCAGAAAAATTTCCATAATATTACCACCCAAGGCAACCACTGACAACATTTTGTTGTTCTTATTCCTTCTCCACGTTTCAAAGTTTCTGAAATTGGGATGCAAGTTATAATCAATTGTACATTTCATTTGGTATTCCTTTTTACTGAGAGTTGTTATTAAATCAATTCTCAGACTTTATGTTCACCTGCCTAAAATATTCATTTGAAAGTTCTTTTAAGCAATTTGGCTTTGAATTCCGAAGTACGTGATACGAATTCATATTGATTCTTTACTACGTTTTCAGTGGCAGAAAATCAAATGATGTCTTCCAAGTTTTACTTCTCTGGAGAATATTTAAAACCACATTCGTGCAGCTTTTTTGTGAATATGTTGCCTTTGGCTAAGTAATTTATTATGATGTAAATTATTTTTGTTGAATTATTTTGGGGGGGGGGTCAGTGGCTGGAAAACCTATTTAATATCATCAATTATTTAAAGACATATTTATTTTTATCTTCCACAGGAGAGAGGGTAATTGATGCCTACCCAGATAATGGAGCGTGAAGGTAGATTTAGGACCCACCAGCAAGTAGGACGTGGGTGTCTCAGTTCATGAGTCTGGGCTCTCCATAACTCATTAATCCAGCTTTTTACTGGCAAACATTCTAGAAGTGAAACGAAGCGGTATTCTCCGTCTCCCTATTTGCAAAACCAGCGGTTATTTCCATTCACGACCCACTTTTCAGCTCTGCTACCTGTGCAGGCTCACAGTTTGTGCCGGCAGGTGGCGCTGTGTACAAAACAAAGTGACCATTGGGGTGGTTCTCTCTGGAAATGGAACTCCACCCCTGAGAAATTTCTGGCTTTGCTAGTTTATTTTTTACCTCACATTTCATGTCAGCATTACTTGACATATTTCTTATATGAATTCTTGCCTCTTGATAAATCAGAACTAGCTGTGATAATATTTGTGTGATGTCTCGTGTACAGAGCAGTTGATGTGCTTGGGTTACTGGCTCACAGGCTGACCCGGTTGGTTTGCACAGATCAGTGGTTCCTACAAGGATGCAAAAACTCACTATCTCTGGACACTCTGTCCCCCGGGCAGGATATCATAGGATATACTGTAACAGAATGTTCCGCTGTCAGATCCTGGCACACCCACGTCTCCTTACCAAAGCTTAGCATTTGTTAGCATGCCAGGGCGAAGAGCTAAAGTACAGCAGGGAAATGGATTAAGTTGCATTCAGGAACTGGGTTTCTAGCTCTCGTTCGGTCACCAGGTGACTTTGGGCAAGTCCTTTGACTCTGGACCTTAGTATCTTCATCTGTAAGGTGAGGCAGTTGGCCTGCTTGATTTGTTGTGTCTTAACAAAAAATTACCATGTTACTGGATTCCATCATATTTGAGTTTTATTTAAAGTCTTTATGAACTCAGTAAGTTTTCCATGGAATTCCAAGTAAAACAAAAATCACCAAATAAAGCACTGATACACAAAATAGTCACTCTACCCATGTGCCGTAAGTGGAAAATACAGCTGATTTGATCTTTTGCGCTGTTTAGCTAGCTTTGGAGGCCTGTCCTATGTAACTGCTCCAATTAATGCAGAGTGGGAACGTTCTTGGATTGTTTGGCTCACTTGCTGCTCTCCGAGTGCATCAAGAAGGAGGCGTGAGATGTGTACAGTCTGGGTGTGGGACGTTTATGTCTGGGTCGCAGTCACGTCTTCCTTTACTTTTCTTTAATGTCACCCCAATAGGGAACGAGTGTCAGAAAGTGATAATATTTCCCCCAAGCTGTGCAAACACAACGTGGCTTTAAAGACTTTAAAGGTCTATATCTCTCTACTTTTTCATGCAGGATATGGAGCATATAATCTATAAAAGTGCAGTTGGGCTGTCAGACGCTCCAGAGCAGCTCATTAGGACTGTGTAGAGAACTGGCCAGCATCTCCCCTCTCCCCTCCCTCCTCCTTCGCTCCCACTCTCCTTGCCTCTCTGTTTCTTCCCTTCTTAGCCTTTCCCTGACTGCATTTGTGCATGTTCACAGGACTGTGTCTGCTTCCTTCCCTCTTCATCAGCCCCTCCCCACCCTCCCCCAGCTGTCTTCTTCCTGAGCGCCTCACTTTCTCGACCCCGCCTCCAATGCTCCTGCAGGTCCCCAGCTCACCCTGCGGTGTTTTTTTTTTGTTTTTTTTGTGTTTGTTTTTTTTTTAACATCTTTACTGGAGTATAATTGCTTTACAATGGTGTGTTAGTTTCTGCTTTATAACAAAGTGAATCAGCTATACATACACATATATCCCCATATCTCCTCCCTCTTGCGTCTCCCTCCCACCCTCCCTATCCCACCCCTCTAGGTGGTCACAAAGCACCGAGCTGATGTCCCTGTGCTATGCAGCTGCTTCCCACTAGCTATCTATTTTACGTTTGGTAGTGTATATATGTCCATGCCACTCTCTCACTTTGTCACAGCTTACTTACCCTTCCCCCTCCCCATACCCTCAAGTCCATTCTCTAGTAGGTCTGTGTCTTTATTCCCGTCTTGCCCCTAGGTTCTTCATGACCTTTTTTTTTTTTTTCTTGGATTCCATATATATGTGTTAGCATACAGTATTTGTTTTTCTCTTTCTGACTTACTTCACTCTGTATGACAGACTCTAGGTCCATCCACCTCACTACAGATAACTCAATTTCGTTTCTTTTTATGGCTGAGTAATATTCCATTGTATATATATGCCATATCTTCTTTATCCATTCATCTGTCGATGGACACTTAGGTTGCTTCCATGTCCTGGCTATTGTAAATAGAGCTGCAGTGAACATTGTGGTACGTGACTCTTTTTGAATTATGGTTTGACATGGTTTGACCAAGGTTGCAATCATTATAGAGGAGTGATACCCAGCACCCAATGAAGGGCCTGCAGAGATTAGACTCTGAAAATGTATAAATAAATGAAAGATCAAGGCCAGGAAGAGATGGGAGGTAGCCCCTCTGTAAGGAAAAGGAAACGTATTTTGGTCCCTCTGTTCACGGAGAGAGGCCTGGGTGAAGCAGCCGCACCAGGCCCATCTCTGTTTGCTGTGGGTATGTTCTGAGTTCGTCACCTCTGACTTTACTCTGCGCCCCTTAGCACGAAGCCGCACGTAGGAAAGATTTTAAGAGCCAGGCGAGGAGTACTTTTTTCTCTCTGAGGAAATTTAACTTTTTCCTTTCCCTTTGGCTGCAACTCAGGGTCAAACGCCTGCCCCTGATGCTGCTGTGAGCGGCTCTGGCCCATGCATGTAGCTTTATTGCGCTGTCTAAGCGAGCGAACAGTGATCAATTTTGACAGTTTGAAATGATTTCATTGCTCCCTTAGATCAGTTCCTTGTTGGCGAGTGAAACAGATACCTAACAAGTGTAATAAGTTGATGGAAAGAAAACACACTAACATTTGTTGGCTCCCTACTGTGTGCCAGTACAGCACTTGGTCTGTGCCTTTTCATCTAACGCTCACAGCCGTCCTGGGAAGCAAGGGTTTGCTGTTGTTCTGATTTTTTTGTCTGGGGAAAGGCTAAGTGCCAGGCCCAGGAGGCAGTAACACAGAGGAAGGATGGCATCTCTGCCCGTGGTCCCAGCCTCCCTCTTCTGTTCCTCTCCTGACGGATGCTCTGCACCAGCCACACGGGCTCCCACACCGTCCCTTAACCTCCCAGGCACGCACCCATCCAGGCCTTTGCCTCCCCTTCTCCTGCGCCTGGAACGCCCTTGCGCAGCCGTCCATGTGGCTGACCCCTCATTGCCCTCAGGGCTTTGCTGAAACGTCACCTTGTATTGAAGTGTTCCGTGGCCACTTAGAGAAAAATCTCCACCTGCCCCCCCCCACTTCCTGCCTGTCTAGCTTGCTTAGTTTTCTCTCCTTAACCTTTATCACTAACACAATATCTGTTTTGCTGATGTATTTTATTTGTTGTTGTTTCCCGTGCCCAGAAGAGTGCCCTGCACGTAGTTGTTGCACAGTAACGTTTGTGGAGTGAATGAGTGAGCACGTGAACGAGTGCTTTCTCCACTATTCTGTCTCCTCACCTGCCGCTAGGGGGCACTCCCCACTGCAGATGGCTTTGGTTTCATTCCTGCCGAGTGCTGGTGTCCCCTGCTGTCCTGAGAGCAGAACGTTCCTATGAAAACTTTGGTTAAGCTGAAATGGTGTGAAGTGAAGAAGCAGTTACCTTAGGACAAGTCTTGCTAACAGATGCACAAAATAAATAGAGATAAACCATAGACGGTTCAAAGCCATGGCAGCTTGATGCTGAGATGTGGAGCACGTTTCCCAGGAAGCAGCTCAGAGGTGCCCCTTTCCCTGCCTGGAGGGCGCACTGCCTCCATCATGGCTGCGTGCCAAGCCTGAATGCCGTTCTTGTGTTTCACCTTTTCCTGTGAAAGTAAAACTCCTCTTTGAATGTCTTGCAGTTAGCAAACACAGGTACGAAGGTACGTCTTTCTTAAAAGTGAGGTGGCATAAAGTGAACTTGTGAAAAGTGAGGGATACCCATCACTTTACGTTAGAAAAATAATTCTTTGTTTCTATTCTCGCTCTAAGAAGTGCCAGGCACTCCTTCGGTGGCCCGAGAAGCATGGATGGCTGGTGGGACTGGCGCCCGACCACGATGCTGGAAGGCCTGTACCAGGGAGGCCTCTCCACAGCCAGCATGCCGGGTGCTCAGGTGGGCGTCCATCTGCCCTTCACAGGGGTGGTGTCACAGTGGGGTGAAATAGCCACAGACACCTGACTCGTAACACGGCGCAGGTTCTTGAATGATCTGTAGGTCGTAGGGCCCGCGGCTGTCCCCAGAGTATCCTATTCTTTTCTCTGCCCCTCACACCTCTGCCCCCTCCTCTCACACCCCCTTTAGCCACACCAGCTTCTCCAGACCCCTTGTTTGCCGGGCCAGAGCTGGACGCAGGGGCATGGCTGGTCCCTAGGAGCTCGTAGGCCCATGGGGATGGAAGGCTGGTTCAGTAAGCAAAGCGCTGTGACACGGAGGCACAGGGACACCTCTGGAGCGAGAAGGAGCAAAAGCTAAGATGGGACCATCCGGAAACCGCCAGGCAAGGCTTGTCCTGCCCTTCTGAAGCAAGGTTACCAGTGAATGTGCATTTTGAGTCATAACCGTATTCTTTGCTTACTTCTTATTTTCCACCTTAAAAAAAAAATTAAATTCTTCGTCCTGAATTCCTCAAACACTGTGTTGCTAATTCTGCATTTGTTGTATTCTGTGCAGTTACAGGGATGACACTGGAGAAACTTTAGAAAAAGATAAAAATAGATCATTCTGATTTGCTACAAGGCCTGGGGAGGTAGCTGCTGTCTTTCTTAGAATGCTGGCTAAACCTTTAGAATGTTTTCAAGAAGAAAGCTTCCCAGGGCCAGAACAAGGTGGTTATTACTGTGCAATGACAGAGTCACTTCCCCGGGGCCATGCGGTTAGGCCTTGACAGAAGTAGAAGGCAAACTCAGCCCTGCAGTCTCCAAGTGCATGAGAAAGCACAAGCCAAAACTTCCTTCCAGATTGCTAGAAGGTCTGGAGGTTATAGAACCTAAAGGACACTTGTTCTGTGCTAAGCAGGGCGTCTATACGGCCTCATCTGGTCCTTGAGCACCTCTATGAAGTAGGGCTAACCTGCTGCCTCGTGCAGATGAGGAACAGAGGCTCAAGCCACCCATGTTGCAGTCAGAGACTGCAGTCGGCCAGCCTGGCCTGTCCCACCAGTCGCACTGTCCCTGCCACCACCTCCCTGGTATTGTGCTAACACCGGTGGTGACAGATTGTCTGAGACTGACAGGGAGCTCTGTGGCAGCTACAGTAATGCCTGCCTCTGAGTAGTACTAATAACAACAACAACAACAACAAAGAAATGATTTAATTGTTAGTAAGTACGGATTGGTAAAAGGTAGCTTCTTTCCAATGATGGAGTCCATTGCCAAAAAAGAAAAATGAATATTCTAGAATCCTTGTGGTGACAGATGGGGTATTTCTCCCCGAGTTGTACCTATGGGAAATGGAAGCCCCCCTCTCTGAAAGATTCCCTCTGCCTGGGGGTCCCGGGCAAGGAGAGAGGGACAATGAACTGCTGAAGGGGTCGGAAGACGCAGAAGGGCCATCTGTCCAGCTCTGTGAGCCCAGGAGTTGCATCCGGCCTCTGGGTGTGGAGCCTGGGACGGGGTGCTGCTAGGGTCCCTATGACTTGCACCACTTTGCAGGCCTGCTGCACGTGCAGCCCTGACCGGCCCCAGGGCCAGTGGTTGGATTGACCACAGCACCAAGGCTGTGTCCATGCACTTTACCCTCTACAGCCCTCCAACCCAGCTCTTCTCAAGCGTGTCCCTGAGCACTGAGATGCTCCCCACTGGGGGTCTCACCCTCTCCTCCCTGCTGGAGTCAGTCACCATCCTCTGCAGGGACTCAGCCCCACTGTACCACCTCCTGCTTCCAGAGGCGAGTTCACTGGGCCCTTGGCCCACTCATGGAACACAGGAGCTTCACCCAGGGCTGGGCACCCTCCTCCATCCAGGCCTCGTGCCTTATCCGCAGCTGGATCTTCGCTCAGGCTGCCATAATGAAATACCGTACTCTGGGGGACTTAAACTGCAAACACTGATCTTCCACAGCTCTGGAGGCTGGAAGTCTGAGATGCAGGTGATGGCATGGTCGGGTGCTGGTGAGCGCTCCCTTCCCGGCTTGCAGATAGCCGCCTTACTGTGTCCTCACGTGGTGGCGAGGGGGATCTCTGGTGTGTCTGGTGTCTCTTCCTCTTCGTATAAGAACCCTAATTCCATCGTTGGGACCTCACCCTTATGAACTCATTTAACCTTAGTTACTTCCTGAGAGGGCCCATCTCCAAAAACAGCCACACTGAGGGTTAGGGCTTCAACATATGAGCTGGGTTGGGTAGGGGGGGTGAAGGAGCATACGCCTTTAACGCAGTGGGTCTTGGTAAGATGGAATGTATTCCTGTAGTTTCCTTGAGCAATGGAAAGTACCAGAAATCATTCTGAACTTTTCCTCAGGAACTTTGCTGCCTTTGGCCTATATTTCACTTTTGTGCTATGAAGGTCTCAGACCAGCTGACACTCCAGGTCAAGCATGCTTTGCCTCGGGAGTGAAGCGAGGAAATGCTGTGAGGTTTTAGACTCTAGAGACAGTTGAATGACACAGTCCATGTTGGGGTTGTGAATGGAGCCTCAGGGCTGTGCCTGTGTGTGAGCACAAAGGGAAGGGAAGGACGGGAGAACGGGCTGCTCCCAGGTGCTGCACTCACCTCGGGTACCACAAACTGTCCTCAAGGTAAGTAATATTCTAGCACAAAGTAAAAAATCAAAATTCATGCCAAAAAATTCGTGATGGACAAAACATCACAATTTTAAACAAAGACAGGGTCAGTGCTACTGGTTTTTCCTTCTGTCCCAGACTCCAGTGTGGCTTGGCACACAGCGGTGCTCTCCAGTACCTCACATTCACCACCCACAATGAACTTTTCTCTGATGACATTTGCAGCTTCTGATAGTGGGCCCACGGGGCACAGTGCATATGACTCCAAAAGAAGACGGAAAAGAATGTGTAAGGCTCCTCCTGGTGGGCTTCCCTGGTGGCACAGTGCTTAAGAATCCGCCTGCCAATGCAGGGGACGCGGGTTCGAGCCCTGGTCCGGGAAGATCCTACATGCCGCAGAGCAACTAAGCCCGTGCGCCACAACTACTGAGCCCACGTGCCACAACTACTGAGCCCACGTGCCACAACTACTGAGCCCAAGTGCCACTACTACTGAGCCCACGTGCCACTACTACTGAGCCCACGTGCCACAACTACTGAAGCCCACGCGCCTAGAGCCCGTGCTCTGCAACAAGAGAAGCCACCGCAATGAGAAGCCCGCGCACCGCAACGAAGAGTAGCCCCGGCTCACCACAACTAGAGAAAGCCCGCGTGCAGCAACGAAGACCCAGCTCAGCCAAAAATTAATTAATTAATTAATTTAAAAAAACCACACGTCTGTAAAAAAAAAAAAAAGGCCCCCCAAAAGTTCATGACCTAATCTGAGTTGGGGCACGTGACCATCCGAGAGCCACAAGGAACTTTGTGATGGGCTGGGGGCGTGGAGGCAGGAAGGTGGGGTGTGAGATTAGTGCTCACCGTGTGGCTGTGGTTCACAGCGTGCTTTCCACACATGCTGCCTCACGTCAGTCTTCTGTGAAGCAGTGATTGCCATTCTTCTTCCAGTCACGGGGCCGTAGTGCCTGATATGCAGTTGGCACTCACTGCATGCTTACTCTTTCTTTGCTTTGAAATGAATGTTAGTATGTGCCAGCACTACTCCCCAGAGGGAGGGAAGGAGGAATCCCCCAAAAGAGGACCTTTTTAGCTTAAAAGTGTCAACTCAGAGGGTCCACAGGAGCTGAGCATCCTCTTCTTCCTCTTGTTCTTCTGCATGAATGAAGGCATGAGTAAGTGAAGGCATGAGTAAGTGAAGGCATGGACGAATGAAGGCATGGACGAATGAAGGCATGGACGAATGGGTAGCTCGTCAATGGCGAGAGAACCATAAACAGACTTGAAGGAAACTCCTTATACAGGAGCTTTTAAAGGGTTTTTACTTGTCCAAGGAAACTGACAATATATATTTCATATTTCGTAGATTTCACAGATACATGAAAACATTCTTTTGAGCATCTTGAGGAAGCACTGGGAGGGGCTGGCATGGAGGTTAGGAGAACTGATAGGCGGGAGAGTGATATTCACACTCCAGGGTTTCGAGGAGTGCAGGGCCCACGTCGAACTCATTTGAGTCCATCACCCCGGGCACCGGGCACCGGGTGGGGTTTCCGTGCTGGATGCATTCAAACCGCCCCAAGGGCCTGTGGAGTTTAGACCTTAAGGAACAATTTACCAGTAGTTTTGTTTATCTGGTTTGTTTGTGTTGCCTCCCTCAGCTGGTCTTCCTGGTGCTCAACCTGACTCACCTCTGTTTCCACTTCTATGGCATGATCGGGATTTTGCTCTCCAGGTCGTGCAGGTATCACAGCGAGCCCTTCCTTCCTCGGGACCCCATCTGGTAGCCCTCTCTCTTCAACCTCGCAGCTCGCTATAGTTGGGGTGGGCCTCACCTGCTATGTGGCCTCCGGCCACCTCGTTACTCTTGCTGAGGAGGTGACTGACTGATTCCACAAAGAGTTATGTCAAGGGTTTATGGACCTCAGTCACAGGGTGTCATGGAATCAGATATGGCAGGTGTTCAAGGCAACCAAACAGGGGCCACGCACTGTGATGCTGTTCAAGGGAGGACCTTGGCTCCGCCTGCGCTACAGCCTTCCCTTCTGACTCCACTTCTGTGGGTGCCTGCCCTGAGGGTTGTTAAACTGAGCCCCCATAGAAACAGCCACAGGGACTTCAGCTGGGACGTAAGCTAGAGCTGCCTCCCAGGTGCTGGAAGAATGAGGTGTCCTCACAACAAAAACGAGTGGTTTTCTACTGCTGGAGTAGGACACACAGACAGAGAGCAATATATATGAGTGTGTGGATGGGGAAATGCGTAGGCTCTGAAGTCAGCTGACCCGGCCCCTCCTAGTCCACGTGCCTTTGGGGAAGTTACTTAACCTTCTCCGAGCCTTCATAAGACGGGACCATGATACATCAGGTTCTGTTCGGGTCTGAGCGTGTGTGTATGTATATATACACAGACACACACACAAGTCCTTGGCACGTGGTGCATGTTCCATAAATGATAATTGTAATAATGACAGTAATTAAGAAGTCTTTATGGCATCCCTCAGGTCAGTTAGAGGCAGGTAAGGGGCCCTTTTCACTGTGCATGCAGGGAACTCTGCTGACGAGCTGTCCAGTGAGGTAGCCACTAGCCACAGGAGGCTCTTGATACTGGAAGTGTGGTTACTCCAAGTGCAGATGTGTCAAAAGTGTAAGATACTCACTGGATGTCAGACACTTAGTATGAAAGTTAAGAGTGTAAAATATTCATAACTTTTACACTTGAACATATGTTGAAGTGACAATGTTTTAGATATAATAAAGAACATATATTATAAAATAAATTTCACCTGTTTATCTTTACTTTTTAAAACGTGGCAACTGGAAAACTTTCTCTTCCACCTGTAGCATGAATGGTATTTCTCTTGGTTAGTCTGGCTAGAGCCTGTCCCGCCGTTTTCCCCAGGCTGAGCCATGCTGTTCACTCTGCGGGGAGCCAGGGTGTGCCAGCAGAGACAGCTTGTCTGGGTTCAGTTGTCAGAGGCCATTGTTGACCTTGCACTAATTAATGAGGAAACAAAACACACAGAAAACCTTGATCCTTTGCCCATGTAAATTTTAAAACATCCAACTTTCATTAAAAAAATTTTTTTGGGGCTTCCCTGTTGGCGCAGTGGTTGAGACTCTGCCTGCCAATGCAGGGGACACGGGTTCGAGCCCTGGTCTGGGAAGATCCCACATGCCGCGGAGCAACTAGGCCTGTGAGCCACAATTACTGAGCCTGCGCGTCTGGAGCCTGTGCTCCACAACAAGAGAGGCTGCGACAGTGAGAGGCCCGCGCACTGTGATGAAGAGTGGCCCCCACTTGCCGCAACTGGAGAAAGCCCTCGCACAGAAACGAAGACCCAACACAGCCATAAATAAATAAATAAATTAATTAATTAAAAAAAATTTTTTTAACATCTTTTTTGGAGTATAATTGCTTTACAGTGGTGTGTTACTTTCTGCTGTATAACAAAGTGAATCAGCTATACATATACATATATCCGCATATCTCCGCCCTCTTGCGTCTCCCTCCCACCCTCCCTATCCTACCCCTCTCGGTGGTCACAAAGCACTGAGCTGATCTCCCTGTGCTATGAGGCTGCTTCCCACTAGCTATCTATTTTGCATTTGGTAGTGTATATATGTCCATGCCCCTCTCTCACTTCGTCCCAGCTTACCCTTCCCCCTCCCCGTGTCCTTAAGTCCATTCTCTACATGTGCATCTTTATTCCTGTCCTGCCCCTAGGTTCATCAGAACCTTTTTTTTTTTTAGATTCCATATATATGTGTTAACATATAGTATTTGTTTTTCTCTTTCTGACTTACTTCACTCTGTATGACAGACTCTAGGTCCATCCACCTCACTACAAATAACTCAATTTCGTTTCTTTTTATGGCTGAGTAATATTCCACTGTATATATGTGCCACATCTTCTTTATCCATTCATCTGCCGATGGACACCTTGGTGAGAATAGATGAGATTGTACGCCCAAAAGTGCTTTCCCAATGAACTCACGTGTAGAAAGGTGAGAGGCCTTCATAGAAGCCCCTGGTGGGATGGACACGGGTGCTGGGAATGGATGTGGAGGTGGGAGGCTGGGTGGGGACCCCGCCTGTTATTTCTCCAGCAAGGCAGGTTCTGTTGGATCATCCCATTTATCTGAGCCACAGACTCCATGGGTATAATTTAATTAGGAGTGCTTCTGGTTTTTATGAGGATTAAGTTAAAAAAAGGTGCATGGAAAGAGTTGTTAACCTGTAACCTATTCTGTGCATACAAAGGGACGGGAGGGAGTCAACAGGCACTGAGTATTTTCCACGTCCCCCTCAGTGAATTAAGAGAATGAAAGGACAGCCACAGAATGGGAAAAATATTCGCAAATCACATATCCAGTAAAGGGAATATGCCAAAAATATAAAAATTGCTATAATTCTTTATATGCATGTCTTCCTCTTTGGACTGTGAATCATATCCTATTATGTTTGTTTCACCATTCAGATCCTGAATATAGTAGGATCTGTTGGTGGCTCACAGACCTGGAGCCACACAGATCCACACTGGGGCTAGATGCACAGTGAAAAAGGAAGGTGAATTCAGCGCTCCAGTGAAAAGTGCATTCTAGTGGTGGATTCCCAGAGATCCAGAGAGATGGTCTGCATCTCAGAGCAGTCATCGTCACGTGGCTGAGTGGCAGTGACAGTGCTCCTTGGCAAAGATGAGAACCGGAGGAGCCTCCTACTCAGGCTCATCCACAGCCCCTGCCCAGCCCTAATGAACAGTCGCTGGGGCAGGGCTCCCCTCACGCAAAGATGAAGTCCGTTATGTAGAAGTGAACAGTCACAGTCAACACCAGTCACTATTGGATCTGTGCAAACATACCACAGGGAAAAGCAGTAATTAAAAATGACCCAAAGAGAAGGAGATGAAGATCAGACCTTTGAAAACGGTTGCCACAGGCAGGTCAAACTGTAACTAAGATGTTCTCCACACACAAATGAATTCATGAAAAAGTGAGCTCTTTGAAATAAGACTGCAAAGCCTGGATGAAAGAGCTAAAAAATGAAATAAAAGGACAAAGAATAAATTAACAGTGGTGAGGAAAGAAATGGAGAAGAAAAGGAAAAGAAAAAAAAGGGATAAAAAGATACCAGAAATACAGATGAAGCGAGAGAGAGGGAGAGAGAGGGAGAGATTCACAGAAAAGAGAGTGAAGAATATACATGACAGGCTTGAGACTAATCAGCAAAATTAGATTTTTTGAAAGTGTTAAAATTGATTTTAGGGAAAATATTACACATGGAAGCCAGACAAAGAAGAATATGCATAAGACAAAGAAAAAGAAAGGATATGTATAGTTAGTATCTCCCTCTACCCCCCAAAAAAAGCCCATCAAATTTAAACAGAAAAAAATATTTAAAGGTATAATTTAAGAAAACATTCCTGAAATAGAGATATAAATCTATATGTTTTAAAAGGCATTGTATCCAAGGGAAGAAATGGATTCAAATCTATTAAAAACAGAACAAATCCATGTTGTACTGGACCCAGTAGCCTTCGATGACTTCCCAGGAGCTGTGGTCGCACGGGATGGGGAAGGACAGGCTCAGCACATGGTTCCAGGGCTTGTGATTCTCAGGATGCCACACACCCTCACTCTCCTGGATCCTGAGGTCCTCCACCAGCTTGTCCTCCATGATGCCGGCCCTGCGGTGGAAGAAGCCCTCCACCATCTTGAAGAAGTTGGGGTCATCTTCATGGTCAGCCACCACCTCACTGTAGTGTCTCCAGGAAGGTACTGGGCTACCCGCAGACCCGGCTGCTGAGCCCAGGGCAGCGGGCCAGGCGCTGGACAGCAGCAGCACTTCACCCAGGCAGTGTAACTGTTCTCTGGACTGAATCCTGAATTTGTCTTGTTGGTCAAAGGATTAAGTTCTGCAGGAACTAAGGACCCACCCAGGTGGAGGATGGAATGATGTTGACACTCCTTCTTTGATCAACTAAAGCTTGGACTCTGTTGACATTTGCCCCAATTCTATGCTGATTCTCCTCTGCTCAAGCCCCTTCATGAATATGCATGTACCTTAGCTTAAAACTTCACCACTTTTGGGCTTCCCTGGTGGCGCAGTGGTTGAGAATCTGCCTGCCAATGCAGGGGACACGGGTTCGAGCCCTGGTCTGGGAGGATCCCACATGCCACGGAGCAGCTAGGCCCGTGAGCCACAACTACTGAGCCTGCGCGTCTGGAGCCTGTGCTCCACAACAAGAGAGGCCGTGATAGTGAGAGGCCCGCGCACCGTGATGAAGAGTGGCCCTCGCTTGCCACAACTAGAGAAAGCCCTCGCACAGAAACAAAGACCCAACACAGCCAAAAATAAATAAATAAATAAATTTATTAAAAAACAAACAAAAAAAACTTCACCACTTTTGCTGTTGGAGAGACACTGCTTTGGGAAAGATCCCTGGTGTTCTCCTTACCTGCTGCAAGTAATAATAAATCCTTCCTTCTCCCAGAAAAAAAGACAAACAAAAAACAAAGAAACAAACAAAAAATCCTAATAAAGTTACTGGACTTAAAAATAAAGTTACTGGTATCTACTGACATCCAGATACCTTCCCTTCCCCCAAAACTCAAGTTACTTCCAAGTGATTAAAATTTATTTAAATTATTTAGAAGTGTTTTTATTAATTATTATTTAAATCATTAAAAACTGTTTAAATGTGCAATCAGTAGAAAATTGGGCAAATCATAGGAGAAACATAATTTTTGTAGAATGGGAAATCTAATGACCAAATGTGTAAAAGAAATTAAAAGAAAAAAATATACATAAAGAAAAAAGATAGGGTACCACTTAATACTTTGTAAGATAATGAAAAATAATTTTTTAATTTAGAAGAAGGGTGACTATTATGCATTTATCTTCATACTATAAGGTTAATATTATTTCTGGATTATAGGATTAAAACAAAAGACAATGTGTATGCTGATAAATGGTGTTTAGAGGAAAATCTATGGTTATGTTATGGAGTAACAACTAATGAAAGTAAACTAGGTATGTACTCAACTAAAATAGGCAGGAAAAATATACAGATGCACATGAACACACACTCAACCTGAGCAAAGCAGAGGGAAGGCTGTGTAAAACTGAAAGCATATTTTTGTGTGTGGTGTTAAAGAGGGTTCTAATTTCATTTCTTTACATGTAGCTGTCCAGTTTTCCCAGCACCATTTATTGAAGATACTGTCTTTCCTCCATTGTATAGTCTTGCCTCCTTTGTCATAGATTAATTGACCATAGGTGCGTGGGTTCATCTCTGGCCTTTCTATCCTGTTCCATTGATCTATATGTCTGTTTTTTGTGCCAATACCATACCAGTTTTGATGACTGTAGCTTTGTAGTATAGTTTGAAGTCAGGGAGCCTGATTCCTCCAGCTCCGTTTTTCTTTCTCAAGATTGCTTTGGTTATTCAGAGTCTTTTGTGTCTCACACAAATTTTAAGCTTTTTTTGTTCTAGTTCTGTGAAAAATGCCATTGGTAATTTGATAGGAATTGCATTGAATCTGTAGATTGCCTTGGGTAGTATACTCATGTTGACAACATTGATTCTGCCTATCCAAGAACATGGTATATCCTTCCATCTGTTTGTGTCGTCTTTGATTTCTTTCATCAGCATCTTATAGTTTTCAGAGTACAGGTCTTTTGCCTCCTTAGATAGGATTATTCCTAGGTATTTTATTCTTTGTGATGTGATGGTAAATGGGATTATTTCCTTAATTTCTCTTTTTGATATTTCATTGTCAGTGTATAGGAATGCAACAGATTTTTGTGTATTAATTTTGTATCCTGCCATGTTACTGAATTCATTGATGAGCTCTAGTAGTTTTCTGCTAGCATTTTTAGGATTTTCTGTATGTGGTATCATGTCATCTGCAAACAGTGACGGTTTTACTTCTTCTTTTCCAATTTGGATTCCTTTTATTTCTTTTTTCTTCTCTGATTTCCATGGCTACGACTTCCAAAACTGTGTTGAATAAAAGTGGTGAGAGTGGACATCCTTGTCTTTTTCCTGATCTTAGAGGAAATTCTTTCAGCTTTTCACCATTGGCTATGATGTTAGCTGGAGGTTTGTCAAATATGGCCTTTATTATGTTGAGGTAGATTCCCTCTATGCCCACTTTCTGGAGAGTTTTTATCATAAATGTGTGTTGAATTTTGTCAAAAGCTTTTTCTGCATCTATTGAGATGATCATATGGTTTTTATTCTTCAATTTGTTGATGTGGTGTATCACACTGATTGATTTGCGGATGTTGAAAAATCCTTGCATCCTGGGATAAATCCCACTTGATCACAGTGTATGATCCTTTTTATGTGTTGTTGGATTCTAATTGCTAGTATTTTGTTGAGGATTTTTGCGTCTGTGTTCATCATATTGGCCTGTAATTTTCTTTTTTTGTGGTATCTTTGTCTGATTTTGGTATCAGGGTGATGGCAGCCTCATAGAATGAGTTTGGGAGTATTCCTTCCCCTGCAAATTTTTGGAATAGTTTCAGAAAAATAGGTGTTAACTCTTCTCTAAATGTTTGATAGAATTCACCTGTGAAGCCATCTGGTCCTGGACTTTTGTTTGTTGCGAGTTTTTTAATCACACTTTCAATTTCAGTACTTGTGACTGGCCTGTTCATATTTTCTGTTTCTTCCTGCTTCAGTCTTGGGAGATTATGCCTTTGTAAGAATTTGTCCATTTCTTCCACATTGTCCACTTTATTGGCATGCAGTTGCTATCTCCCAGAGTAACGGAAATAAAAACAAAAATAAACAAATGGAACCTAATTAAACTCAAAAGCTTTTGCACAGCAAAGGAAACCATAAACAAAATGAACAGACAACCTATGAAAGGGGAGAAAATATTTGCAAACAATGCAAGAGACAAGGGATTAATTTCCAAAGTTACAAACAGCTCATACAGCTCAATATCAGAAAAACCCAAACAACCCAATCAAAAAATGGGCAGAAGACCTAAATAGACATTCCTCCAAAGGAGACATACAGATGGCCAAGAGGCACATGAAAAAAGATGTTCAACATCACTAATTATTAGAGAAATGCAAACCAAAACTACAATGAGGTATTACCTCATAACTGTCAGAAGGGCCATTATCAAAAAATCTACAAACAATAAATGCTGGAGAGGGTGTGGAGAAAAGGGAACCCTCCTACACTGTTGCCGGGAATGTAAATTGGTGTAGCCACTATGGAGAACAGTATGGAGGTTCCTTAAAAAACTAAAAGTAGAGCTACCATGTAGAGCTAGCAATCCCACTCCTGGGCATATATCTGGAGAAAAACTTGGTTTGAAAGCATACATGCACCCCAGTGTTCATTGCAGCACTATTTACAATAGCCAGGACATGGAAGCAACCTAAATGTGCATCGACAGATGACTGGATAAGGACGATGTGGTACATATATACAATGGAATACTACTCAGCCATTAAAAAGAATGAAATAATGCCATTTACAGCAACATGGATGGACATGGAGATTATCATACTAAGTGAAGTAAGTCAGACAGAGAAAGACAAATATCATATGATATTGCTTATATGGTGAATCTAAAAAAATGATACAAATGAACTTATTTACAAAACAGAAACAGACTCACAGACTTAGAGAATGAACTCATGGTTACTGGGGAGAAGGGTGGGGGAGAGGGATAGATTGGGAGTTTGGGATTGACAGGTACACACTGCTATATTTAAAATAGATAAACAACAGGGGCTTACTGTATATCACAGGGAACTCTGCTCAATATTCTGTAATAACCTAAATGGGAAAATAATTTGAAAAAGAATAGATACATGTGTATGTATAACTGAGTCACTTTGCTGTTCACCTGAAACTAACACAGGATTAAATCAACCCTACTCCAATATAAGATAAAAATTTTTTTTAACTGAAAGCATAATTTAATTATATCAACAGCAAAAATGAATTAATCCGAGATGATTCTTTTAACAATTAAGTAGATAAATTATTAGCTAATATGTATATCAATATGATGGAACAGTGAGTATAGTAATATACAAAATAAAAATGAGAAAGGGAAAAACCTTTAAGGAAATTAAATGAATTATGAGACATTTGGAAAGAGAGAACAACCATCAAGACCCCTTATGCACCAAACTGATTTTAGTGACAGAAATCTTAAACAGCATTCGGGGTTCTATCCCTCCAGAGGCACCTCCACCCAGACGGTTTCACAGGTGAAATATACCAGATTATTAAGAAACATAGAAGTTAAAAATGCTCTGTAAACTGTTCCAGAACAGAGAGACAGAAAAAGCTTCCACATGTGTTTTTATGAGATAAAGCAATATATTATCAAAAATGGACAAAAGTATCTGAAATTTAGAAAGACAAAACAAAACAATCACAAGAGAGTCTTACTGATTTTGATACCAGAAAATCTAAATAAGACATTGGCAGATAGAATCTAGCATCAGAAAAGAGTAATATGTCGTGATCGTATGAGTTTTAAACCAGGAACAGAAATGTTTTAATATCAGAAAATATATTAATAACCTTCACCAAAAAATGGAGGAAACTGTCATTTGATTTTCTCCATGACAGTATTTGATAAAATTTAATATCCATTCCTAACTTTTAAACCATACTCTTAATAAAAAAGGAATTGATATAATTCTTAAAAATAAGAATATATCTCAAGTTAAAAGCCAGTGCTATGTCTTAAGGTGCAATATCCAAAACATTCCCACTGAGTTAAGGACAAGGAGAGATTGTCAGTTCAAAAGTCCCATAATAGTGTTGATACTTTTAAGGGACTCATTCCTTAAAAGGAATTCATGATCTGATTCCTGTAAGCACACTTACCTTGTTTATAGACTTAATAACTCTTACAGCCAGAGGGAACTTCAATTAAAATGTACAAACTGGTTGGTAGTCTTTTGTGCACACAGCACAGACTGTTGTGAATCCTACTATAATCATAACCTATAGTCATTTAGACTAATTTTCTGAAGCTTAGAAAATAGCTTCACTCAAATGATGATGGTTTGCAATGGCTGTGTCTTTGCCTTTTGGACATACTGTTCTTGATTAGGATGAGGGAGATTTTCAGCAGCAATGTAATCGCTAATCTTCATTTTGTACCATGAAAAAAGACAATTCTTTCTGGACCTACCGTCGCATGAGACACTTATTGAAGTATATTCACAAAAGCCAGTGCTGTCAGGGCCGGGCCTCTCTCACCGGGCTCCCAGGTGTGTCTATGCCTGGCAAACTCAAGTTTCTGCAGTGAGAGTTTAGCTGGCCTTGAGTGGGGTAGAACCGGGAACGTACTTGGCATTGGAACAGGCCGAACAGGCTGGACTTCACAGAACAGACCCTCTTTTGTGTGGTGTGATCTGAGGAAACAATCTGTTTGAATTTCCTAACTTGAGGGCATTTATTTTTTCATCTTAACCATTAATCATTAAGATTTGTATCTTTATAAACTAGAAGGACTGGATGCCTGGAGCTATCACTAACCACCTACAAATCACATTGTTCTTTGTATTGTCTAAGTGACTCATAGCAGTGAAATGCGGTGGGGCTGCCGTCAGAATCCACTGGTCTCCTCCTCACTGGCCTGGCTCCCTGCATGGGCCCCCGGCTCTCTCTTCAGCTGTGACAATCTGGCCTGGAAAGAAAGCTCCGCACCAGTCTGCACTTCTTACTGAGCAGAAGTACTTTGTCCCCCGGGCAACTCCTTCCCAAATTCTTGATGCCCAGGTCCCAAAACTGCTCTGCAGTCTCTCGGGGACTCACTGCTTTGTAGGAACTGGCCAGGCCACTGAGAATGCCGGTGTGAGTTAGAGATGCCAGAAGGCTCTTTCCCCACATATTTTCCTCTTATGACTCAACTGCATGATTGAGTAAGGCAGGAACATCCAGAAGATCGAGAACATTCTGACCTCAAGTTACACAGTCTGCCTGAGTGGTTTTTGGTCCTTTTTTATTTTTTTCACTTTGAGATACTGATTTTATTTACTTCTTAGGTATATATACGGAAATAGGATTGCTGGATCATATAATAGTTCTATTTTGCATTTTTTGAGGAACCCACATACTGTTTTCCATAATGACTGTACAAATTTATATTCCCACCAACAGTGTTCCAGGGTTCCCTTTTCTCCACATACTCACCAACACCTGTTATTTCTTGTCTTTTTGATAATAGCCATCCTAACAGGTGTGAATTGAAATCTCGTTGTGGTTTTTTTTTTTTTTTTAATCTTTATTGAGTAATTTCTTAGCACCCACCTGCTGGGGGGAAGTTGGGAAGTTTTGTCCAGCTGTGGAAGATCTGCGTTCACTTTCCACACACGGGATCCTTGTGACAGCTGATGTGGGTTTACAGAGAGGGCTGGCTCATCCAATGTCCGCAGCTCCTGGCTTCAGAAAGGTCTGTGTTGTGAGCCCTGAGGGCCGGTGATATTCACAATAAAGGAAGCCATCAAGAGGGTGGGTTTCCTTTCCGTCTCTTCGCTTAACTTCTCCAGCTTGGGGTATATCTTGAAGAAGATTTTAGAAGACTTGACTTTTTAAATGCAATCAGACAGCCTAGGTCACAGAAACCTGACTGTCAAGGAAATTTGCTGTGCTCCCCTCATATCCAGGAGTTTTTATAATTATAGCTGGGTTCTATCTACCCAACTTACTGAATCTGCAGTGACTCCCGGTGTTTTCTAACTGATGATGCAAGATATCTGAATACCCTAAACTTGAATCTTGGAGGAGAAAACAGGCTCATAAAGGTTTGTTCAAAGAGATATCAACTTAACCTGAACATGCGGAAAGGATGGATTGCCTGAAGAGGCAGGCAGGTCTGATGGTCAAGCACCTGCTGAGTGAGATTCGGTTTTAACCACTGGCTGGGTGGACCTTGGCAAGTGATTGACCTCTTCACATCTTAATGCCCACCTCTGTGAAAGGAGGATACTAGTACAGACTCTCCCAAGGGCCCCTGAGAGAAGTAAATGTCAGCACCTGCATACAGCAAGTGCTCTCTGTGGGCTTAATATATGATTATTCAAACTGAGTTTCAAGATTTATTCACTCTCCAAGTATTTTGTGCCAGGCACAATCCCAGGGGCTGGGGGCCCATTGACTTGAAAGTATGTCCACCAAGAAGACATAATATTTCTGGAAGTTGGAAAATATTGATCTCAGGATCATGGGCATAGTTGTGGGCAACTCTTGTGCCCAATTGGATCTGCAGGATGATGAGTTTCTTCATGGGAAACTGAGTGGGGCCATTAATGATGAAAACACTGAGGTTGCCTAGGAAGAAGGTACCCCATAATTCCTAAGATTTGTTCAATATGTAAGGACCAGATTATTCTTGCATTCGACTAAAAATGATCAGGTGGGCCTGATCCTGGTCTGCCCTTGCTAGCTGAGTTCTGTCTCATTCACTTTCTCTCCACCACAGTGCTTTCTACAGGGCTTGGTACTCAGTAAATATGTAGTAAATACGCAGTAAATTGAGTACTGAGCAAGAAGAAAACACTGGAACATGCATATGGATAGGAAGAAGGCAAATAATAAAGTAAAAAGAGCAGAATGTTAACAGGTGATTCTGAGTGAAAGGTATATGAGTGCTCATTGAAATCATTTGAAATTATTTCCAGTGAAAAACTTTTAAAAAGGACCTATTACTGTAGCTTTGTAGTATAGTCTGAAGTCCGGGAATCTGATTCCTCCAGCTCCGTTTTTCTTTCTCAAGATTTCTTTGGCTATTCATGTTCTTTTGTGTTTCCATAGAACTACCATACAACCCAGCAATCCCACTACTGGGCATATACCCTGAGAAAACCATAATTCAAAAAGAGTCATGTACCACAATGTTCATTGCAGCTCTATTTACAATAGCCAGGACATGGAAGCAACCTAAGTGTCCATCGACAGATGAATGGATAAAGAAGATGTGGCACATATATACAATGGAATATTACTCAGCCATAAAAAGAAATGAAATTGAGTTATTTGTAGTGAGGTGGATGGACCTAGAGTCTGTCATACAGAGTGAAGTAAATCAGAAAGAGAAAAACAAATACCGTATGCTAACACATGTATATGGAATCTAAAAAAAAAAAAAGTGGTTCTGAAGAACCTAGGGACAGGACAGGAGTAAAAATGCAGGCGTAGAGAATGGACTTGAGGACACAGGGAGGGGACGAAGCTGGGAAGAAGTGAGAGAGTGGCATGGACTTATATATGCTACCACATAGATAGTAAAATAGATAGCTAGTGGGAAGCAGCCGCTTAGCACAGGGAGATCAGCTCGGTGCTTTGTGACCACCTAGAGGGGTGGGATAGGGAGGGTGGGAGGGAGATACAAGAGGGAGGAGATTTGGGGATATATGTATACGTATAGCTGATTCACTTTGTTATAAAGCAGAAACTAACACACCATTGTAAAGCAATTATACTCCAATAAAGATGTTAAAAAATAAATAAAAAGGACCTATTATATTATTCAAGTAGATGACAAAATGGTAGAATCACAGTTGTGGGATATGATTAGTTTTAATGGTTCTTGTTGTTTTTCTGAGCTATTCTATACAGCAAAGTATATCTTGGAATTTTTCCCGTGTTGGATGTCACAAGAAATGCTAATTAAACTTAATAGAATTATTTGTATATGATTTATAAATATTTAATAAATTAGAATTGGCAGTAACCAGACAGAAATGTTGAAACAGACAGCCTCTGAGATAAATTTTCTCTGCTTTCATGGATTATATTATGTCTGCCTGTGATAACTTCACAAGAAGGAACATTTTTGTAGCTGCTGATTCATTTCTTCCTGGCAGACAGAGCTCCAACAAAGTTGAAATATTACTGTTAATCTCTTTTTATTTAGATGTGTGCTAGAATAGCATTTGAGGCACCATGGATATAAACCAGCACTTCTGTGTTACTACGAAGATATAATTTGTTTATTTGAACCAAATTATCTTGTAATGGGGGCCAAAAAAGTTGAATTCTCAAAGACTAAACTGCACTCTCAGCTGGCTTCTTTTTGAAGAAGTTTCTGTTTAGCTTGGAGTCTTACAAACTACAATTATTTCCCCAAATAAAATACTGTATTAGTTTGCTAGGGCTATTGCAACAAACAGAAATGTGCTGTCTCCCCATTCTGGAGTTCCCGAGTACGAGACGGTGGTGTGCAGGGCTGGGCTCCTCTGAGGCTCCCGGGAAAGGTCAGTTCCAGGCCTCTCTCCTTACGTCTCTCAGCTCCTTGGCTTGTGGCAGCATAACTCCAATTTTTACATGACGTCCTTGTGTGCGTGGCTTTGTGTCCAAATTTCCCTTTTTTTTGTAAGTGCACAGTTGTATTGGGTTAGGGCTCACCCTCATGACCTCATCTTTTTTTTTTTAATATAAATTTATTTATTGATTTATTTTTGACTGCATTGGGTCTTTGTTGCTGCGTGCGGGCTTCTCATTGCGGTCTTGTTGTGGAGCATGGGCTCTAGGCACGCGGGCTTCAGTAGTTGTGGCTCGCTGGCTTCAGTAGTTGTGGCTTGCTGGCTTCAGTAGTTGTGGCACACGGGCTTAGTAGCTCCGCTGCATGTGGGATCTTCCTGGACCAGGGATTGAACCCATGTCCCCTGCATTGGCAGGCAGATTCTTAACCACTGCGCCACCAGGGAAGCCCCTCATGACCTCATCTTAATTTGATCATGTACAGGTACTGGGATTAGCACTTCAGCGTCTTTGGGGAGAGATACAATTCGACCCACAACAAATACATTTAAACTACTGTAGATAACTGAAGATAAGGACTATATAGTTTTTAATTAACTCCAACTTTCTGAGAAATTTAATTCCACAAATCTGATAAAAGTAAAATACTCAAATAATTTCACAAACTTTATCTTTTACTCTATGTAGAGCTTCATTTAGGGAGGCTTTGTTGGCCTCATAAGTACCTGTTGATTATCCTAAGAATTATAAAACAAGTAGATCATCTGAGTTCTTTAACTCTGAAAAGGATCAGTTAAAAACCAAAAATGAATTATTTCTTGCTATTTTAAACAGGAGCATAATTGGAGCTCCCCTAAAACCATGTGGGGGACTGTGTACTCCTAAGAGATAGAACATAATGATGCAGGAGCCTCTGAGGTCGGAGTGCCTCATCACCTCCCCCTCGGGTGAGCAACTTGCTCCCGAGGGATAAGATCGTGTTAGAATCCCATAGGGACACCCCGAATCCATGTCACCAGGACCACGCTTCCATAGCCATTTCCATAGCAGCTTGAAGTAAGTACCTATCTTGGGTAAATTCTAAAGCAGCAGTTCACACATGGGTGCTGCCGGTTGTAGGTGTGTCCTGAGTAACTCATCAGGAATCGTGAAGTTGACGGGCTTGACAATTCAACAGTTTTAAGTGGGACCAAGGGGAGGGGAAGACCAGATGCAAGAGGTTCCCTGTGAGAACCCACACTCCCTTACTGGCATCCCACTAGATCTTCCTTGCGTGGAAGAGAAAGAGTCCAAATCACAACTAGCACCTATGGGTTTGCTACACCCAGGAAGGTCACCACTCACTGCATAGTGTGGAGATTTATTTGATCAGATCCTCAGAATTCAAGTCAATGTAGAATAAGTTATGAAAATCTTTGGGACTGGGGGAACCCTATTCCAGGGCTGACCCTCTTCTCTTGGATGTCTCTCCCTATTAAGTTTCTACATAGTGGAATTGGTTAAATAGCACTAAAATACTAGCTCTTGGCCTCGAAAAACTAAAGACCTAAGAATGGTTGGCAGTTGGCCTGAGTTGAATCATTTTCCAGAGATTTGTGCTTGCCACGGCCTCCTTCTTGGAGTCTATACTTTTGTAAGTTACTGCATTTCTTTACCATCTCCCTGGTCATGTTGTCAGGAAAGCAGCAAGGAAACTTGAGAGTCAAAGTTCAGGAATGTGAGCTGACCTTTGAAAGACCTTAGTAACAGCCAGTGCCCTGCAGAGGGTGAGCGTTTTTCTTCAAATGCTGTGGGTGACAAAATTTATAATTCTCATAGATAGCTGGTTTCTTGTGCAGAGGGAAGTTACGTGAGGCCTGTGGAGAAGGCAGCTATGCTATGTGGTGGCAGTGATCAGGACAGTGTGGTAGTGGCAGAGGGACAGACACAGAGAATCCAGAAATAGGCCCATCGCAAATAGGGCAAACTAATTTTTAACAAAGGTGCAAAAGTAATTCAATGGAGGAAGAATAGCCTTTTCAACAACGATGCTGGCACAATTGGACATCCAGAAGCAAAAGAAAAAAAGAACTTCAGGACTTCCCTGGTGGCACAGTGGTTAAGAATCCACCTGCCAATGCAGGGGACACGGGTTCAAGCCCTGGTCCGGGAAGATCCCACGTGCCGTGGAGCAACTAACTAAGCCCGTGCGCCACGACTACTGAGCCTGCGCTCTAGAGCCTGTGAGCCATAACTACTGAGCCCACGTGCCACAGCTACTGAGGCCCACGCACCTAGAGCCTGTGCTCCGCAACAAGAGAAGCCACCGCAGTGAGAAGCTCGCGCACCGCAACGAAGAGTAGCCCCCGCTCGCTGCAATTAGAGAAAGCCCGCGCGCAGCAACGAAGACCCAACGCAGCCATAAATAAATAAATAAATAAATAAATAATAAATTAAAAAAAAAACCTTCAACCTACACTTCACACCATCTATAAAAATTAACTGAAAATGGATCATGGAAAAGTATAAAATGATAACATTTTTGCAAAAAAGAAAAAGCAAAGGAGAAAATTAGCATGATCCATAAAAGAAAAAAATTGATAAATTGAATCTCATCAAAATTTAAAACTTTTGTGCTGCAAATGACCCTGTTAAGAGGATGAAAGTACGATCTATAGACTAGAAGGAATTACTTGCAAACCACATATTCAACAAAGGACTAGTTTTTCACGTATATAAAGGACTCTTGGAATTCAACAATAAAGATACAAATAATCCAGTTAGAAAATGGACCTCAAAATGAATAGACATTTCACTGAAGGGAATGTGCAGATAACAAATAAACACGTGAAAGGATGTGAACATCACTAGCAATCTAGGGAAATGCAAGGTAAGACCGCAATGATATATCACTACATACCTATGGGAATAGCAAAACTACAAAATAGTGTCACCAAATGCCAGCAAGAATGCAGACTAGATCAGTCATCCATCGCTGGTGAGAATGTAAAACGGTACAGCCACTCTCTGGGAAGTGGTTTGGCGATTTCTTATAAAGTGAAACATGAAAATGTATGACCCACAAATGATACCTTTGATCACTTATCCCAGAGAAATGGAAACATATTCATACAAAAACCTGTGCATGAATGTTCCTAGCAGCTTTATCTGTAATACTCCTAAACTGGAAACCTCCCCAATATTTTTCACTGATTGAACAGTTAAACGAATTGCAGAATCTTCACACCACAGAACAGTATGCAGGACTATTGGTAAAGGCAACAACCTGGGCGAGTCTCTAGTTACGCTGAGGGCAAAAGCCAAGTTCAAAAGGTTATTACATACTATATGATTGTGTTTATACAACATTCTTGAAATGACAAAATTATAGAGATGGAGAGAAGATTAGCGGAGGAGCTAATTAAAAGATTAGGGAGTAGCTATAAAAGGGCAGCAGGGGGTATCTTTGTGATGGTGCATTCCGGATCTTGACCATATCAGTGGTTGAGATATTGTCCTGTAGTTGTTATTCAAAATGTTACCATTGAGGAAATCTGGGTAAAGTATACGTGGGATCTCTCTGTATACTTTTTAAAAACTGCATGTGAACCTATAGTTATAGGTTTTAGTTATAGGTTTATCAAAGTAAAAAATTTAATTTAAAAATAATTTAAGGTTGTTGTAACATGCAAAATTAACAATGTGAACCACTTCCTAACACCTCCTTTCTCCAGCTGGGCCCATGGTTTATCCTTCTCTCCAATTATCTTTTAAGGGTAAAAGTTCCAGAGCATGAAGGCATCTAAGATCCTCAGGGAGTGGACATCCTGAGTTGTTCTGATTTCTCCCTAATGAGATCCGGCCCTGTCTTGGGCCCCACACCATCTGTTTCTACTTTCTTTTGTACCAAGACAGATGGGAGAGATCCTGTGCCATGGTAGGTTCTGTAGAGTCACTCTTAGAAGCTTAAAAATTCTGTATTATCTGGGATCAGGGTAATATGTTTGTGTCAGTAACCAAATATCTCCAGAGAGAACACCAGCAGGAAATGTGGGTGGAAGAAAGATCAGAAAATCAGGCCAAGCTGGAGAGCTTCAGAAGCTCTGCCTGAAGCAAAGATACCCTCTCGACATTATAACTCAGCTATCTGGCAACTTGCTCCTTTAAAAATCAACACAGTTAGGCATATTTTAGCCACGAAAGGCTCACCAGCATTTGAGTAACATCATATCCCAAACCGAAATTGACCAAGGAGACTGAGTCTGCCAGGGACCAAGGAATCATGCTGTCGACGTGCACCACTTATAATCTGACCTCTTGACAGGGTTGCCTGGTGGAATGCGTAGCCACCTGACTTACTGGCAGGACATCTGCTGTCAGCAGTGTCTACTTTCTTCTCCATCTCTGGATCGAGGTTTGCTGCCCTAGCCTAAAAAATAAATGGAAATTTTTGTGTGCTGGGCATGGCCAGTTCCGGCATTCTTGAGACCTGATAAGTTATTGAATTGAGGTAAGGCTATGAAAGAATACATTTCCAAAGACTATTGAGATTCTCTCTACAGAACAAAAAGTCTTAACTTAGTTACAAATGTAACAGCTTGTTAGCTCAGTCTCATTTCTGAAAAAGATATCATCATCAGTGTTTATTCCATGGACAAAATTCCTTCCAAAATAAATAGTCTAGCCTTGCATTCCAAGTAGATCTAGTTCAAGATCAGAGTTGCCACTGAGGTTAGGAGGAAGGAGGTCCAGGTCCCAGTCTCCATATCATGCCATGTCAAGGAAGACAGTCACGTATGACAGCCCATATATCAATGCCTCTGCTTCTACCATTCCTGTATTCCATCATTCTCCACAGTCCCCACATGACATTGCCCCCCACCCCCGTCCCATAAGACAGTGCCCCTTCTCAATATCCCCATTTGACATTTCTTTGAGTTGCTTCATCTGCTTGGTGTGACCATTTCTGGTTCTCCTGCTTGTACTTTTTGTGTCTCCCCAGAATGATAAACAAGAGCCCAGAAATGGGATGGTTAGGAAAAATTGTGTTCTGTGGTGGTTATTTGTCATTTGTGGCCTCTTTTTCTTCTTCTCATCCGTCTGGCTAGAGGTTGATCGTAGATTTTATTGTTCTCAAAGAACCAGCTTTGATGTCATTGACTTTCTCTCTTTGTTCAAGGCACTGATTTCTGCCTTGATCTTTATTATTTCCTTTCTTCTGATTATATTAGGCTTAATTTGTTCTTTTTATAGTTCGTAGGTAGAAGCTGAGGTTGTTGATTTGAGACCTTTCTTCATTTCTAATGTAGGCCTTTAGTGCTATAATTTTCTCTTAGAATACTGCTTTAGTGGCACCCCACCTATTTTGATATAGTATATTTTCATTTTTAATTCAGTTCAAGATACCTTCTCTTTTCCCTTTTGATTTCTTCTTTGATCCATGGGTCATTTAGAAACACGTCTTTTAGTTTTCATGTATTTGGGAATTTTCCATATGTCCTCATGTAACTACTGATTGCTAATTTTATTCTGTTGTGGTCAGAGAACACACTGGATGGCCTGAATCCTCGAAAGTTACTGGGACTTGAGTTATTCCCACAATGTGGTGTAAGTTGGTGAAGGGCGCAGAGTCTGTCGCCGTCTGGGTCAGGGTGGCTGATGGTGTCGTCCAGCCTCCTGCACCAGCTCATCTGCCTGCCTGTCCTCTCACTCCCCGGCAGGGGTGGAAGTCACCCTCTGAGACTGTGGTGCTGTCTGCTTCTCCTCACAGTTTCATCTGTTTTTGTGTCACTGTATCCTTATCTTCGTTCCCTGTAAAGTGTCTTTTCTCTCTAGGTGCTTTTAAGATTTTTCTCTCTATTTCTGGTTTTGGGCAATTTGATTTTTTTTGGTGTGGTTTTCTTCATGTCTATGACGCTCAGCTTTTGCTTGGATCTGGGAGTTAGAGTTTTCATGAAGATTGGGAAATTTGGGGACGTTATTTCTTCAAGTATTTTTCCTGACCTACCCCCTTCACTCTCATTGGTGTCACTACCTGTCAGACACTTGAAATTGTCCTACACCTCACTGGTATTCTTGTCATTTAAAACAATCTTTTTTTTTTTCTCTTTGTGTTTCATTTTGAATATTTTGAATGTCTATATACTCAAGTTGACTAATTCTTTCTTTTGCAGTGTCTAATCTTCCCTGAGTCCCAGCCAGCATATGTGTGTGTGTGTGTGTGTGTGTGTATATATATCAATCTCACACATTATAGTTTTCATTTCTAGAAGTTCAATTCACTGGTTTTTAAAAAAACATATCTTCCCTATCTCTACTTAAATAACTCTTTTAGTGTCTATACCTGCTAACTCTAACATGTGTGTCTGTTCTGCATCTATTTCCCCAGACCTCCAGAGTTTCCTGTCATGCACTCTCCAATCTGTATTCTGATATCTACTCAAAGGGGACCCTTGCATATCTGGAGCTTTCTCTCTGGCCCTCTCTCCTGCTAACTCCAGCTTCCTGAACCCCTAGACCCTCATCTCCATCTTCTAGCTCAAGGAATCTGCTGGGCCTGCCTGGTTCCCCCTTTCCTGTGCTGCAGCCTGGAAACCCTCACACAGTGTGACTGGAGCCATCACGGGGCTCATCTTGCTTATTTACTGCCTCTCAGCAATTACTGGCCTTTGTCACTGATGTCCAG
Organism: Balaenoptera musculus; assembly: GCF_009873245.2. Taxonomy (NCBI): domain Eukaryota; kingdom Metazoa; phylum Chordata; class Mammalia; order Artiodactyla; family Balaenopteridae; genus Balaenoptera; species Balaenoptera musculus. The sequence goes on along the minus strand of NC_045793.1, from coordinate 100,645,347 downwards.
TGTCTTAATAACCATTGTTTCATGTATTTTTTTCTGTAGTTTTTTTTTAGCTGTTTCAGGCAGGAGGGTAAATCCAGTCTTGATCACTCTGTCTTATCTGGAAGCAGTTTATTAAGCAGTTAGGAGCCGACCATTCCACCCCCAGGTGATTACCCAGGATAAATGAAAGCATGTGCCCTTATAAAGAGCTGCACACCAATGTTCATTATAGCTTCATCTGTAATAGCTCCCAGCTGCAAGCAACACGAATTCCATCAACCGGTGAATGGATAAACAAACTGTGGCACATCCATACATACACATCCTCAGCAATAAAAAAGGAATGAACTATTGATGCATGCTACAGCATGGAAGGATCCCACCATACTTAGGCTGAGTGAAAGCAGCCAGACAGAAATGGAGTGTTGACTGAATGATTCCATTCATACAGAATTCTAGGAAATGCAAACTAATGGGTAGTGACAGAAACCAGATCCATGGCTGCCTGGGCTGGAGGTGGGGCTGCTGGAAGGAGGGGCCACAAGGAGACACAAAGGAACACTTGGGGGTGATGGCTGTGTTACTATCTTGATTGTGGTGGTGGTTTTACAGGTGTGTATATACCAAGTAGTATACTGTAAACAGCTGCAGTTTGTTTGTTGAATATACTTCAATAAAGCTGTTTAAGAAATAGTGATCCTGGGCTTCCCTGGTGGCGCAGTGGTTGAGCGTCTGCTTGCCAATGCAGGGGACACGGGTTCGAGCCCTGGTCTGGGAAGATCCCACATGCCGCGGAGCAACTGGGCCCGTGAGCCACAACTACTGAGCCTGCGCGTCTGGAGTCTGTGCTCCGCAACAAGAGAGGCCGCGATAGTGAGAGGCCCGCGCACCGCGATGAAGAGTGGCCCCCGCTCGCCACAACTAGAGAAAGCCCTCGCGCAGAAACGAAGACCCAACACAGCCAAAAATAAATAAATTAATTAATTAATTTAAAAAAAAAAAGAAAAGAAGGGAGTAACTTAAAAAAAAAAAAAAGATGTATGGTTTGCAAATATTGTCTCCCATTCAAAAAAAAAAAAAAAAGAAATAGTGATCCTGAGCAAGCTTGGTGGTGTCATTCCTACTTCCAGCCCAGAGACACATGTCTGTGCCTAAGGAAGAAAAAAGGCCGTAAGTCAAAACTAGAAGAACAGTGTGAAAGGTGGTGGGTACGCAGCTGCCCTGCAGTCCTTGTCGTGCTCTCGGACCGTGGCAGTGGCAGAGGGCAGCAGCAGAGGTCTCTGTGCCTGGGCGGACATCAGCAGAGCAAAGTATTGCTTACCTGTCCTACTATATCCTTAGGGAAAAAACCTAAATAAACAACTTGCAAGATCGGATAGAATGCATTTGGTAAATAAAACTTTGCTAACTGTTGCTGAATGGCCCTCCAGAAAGATTTTTCCAATTTATTTTCCCACCAGCAATGAGAGAGTTTCCCTCTCTTTTCAATGGTGATCCATACTGGGGATTATCTTTCTTCTTCATCTTGTTCAGTCTTAATAACTACTAGCTCATTGCTGGAATTCACATTCCTTTGATAATTAGTGAAGTTTAACTTATTTTTTATTTTTGCTGACCACTTTTTTTTTTTTTTTTTTAGTATATTGCTTGTTCATGTATTTGCAATATTTACCTTTTGGTCTGATTTTAAGAGATCTTTATTTAGTAAGTGTATTAGCCTGCTAGGGCTGCTATCACAAAGTACCACAGATAGGGTGCCTTAAATGACAGAAGTTTATTTTCTCACAGTGCTGGAGGCTGGAAGTCTGAGATCAAGGTGTCAGTGGGGTTAGTTTCTCCTGAGGCCTCCTTGGCGTGTAGACGGCTGTCTTCTTCCCATGTCCTCACATCATCTATCATCTGTGTGTGTCTGAGTCCTAATCTCCTCTTCATGTAAGGAAACCAGTCAGACTGGGTTAGGGCCCCACCCGTATGACCTCATTCTACCCTAATCCCCAACATACGAATCATGAGCCCATGTCTGTCAGAATTTTAAGTATTCTATCTAGTCCATTTTTGCCTTCTAAATTTATTTCTGTTGATAGCTAATACTAAGAAACTATATTTTTTATTGCTTGCCACATGCCAGGCACTAAGTTCTTTATAAATATTAACTAGTTAATCATCACACAGCCCTGTGAAGTAGGTTTTATTATTAACTTGTCCTGGATCACACAGCTATGAGGTGGTGAAGCTAATATGTTAACTTGGGCGATGTTTAACCACTATGCAATCCTACCTCCCAGGGGAGAACCTTAGATGCACAGAAGTCTCAAACTTAAATGTGCTTATGTACATGCTGTTTTTGCTTCACTTTTGGGGTTGTGCTTTACAGAGGCTTTTCATCCCGAGAGCATGACAATGATTTGTTTTTCCTCTGCTATTTTATATCAGATTGATTTGGAATTTGTTTCGGTCCAAGAATATTTTTTTTTTTTTTCGTTTTAGTCATCAGGCATTGAGGACTTACGATGGCCTGGTGCTGTGCTAGGGTGCTTACAAACACTAATGTACTTAAGCTACACAACAGCCAATTTTAGCAGACCTCCTGGTTTTACACGTGAGAAAAGACAAGGTTCCAGGAAGCTGTTAATTATTCCAGTTCACACAACAAGTAAATGGGAAACTGGGGTTACAAATCAAGGCTTATCTGTCATCAGACGGTTACTCAAAATCACCATTCTGACAGTTGAGATGGGGGTAGGATTCCAACTCTGCAGGTTTCCCAAATGCTTCATTTGCCAGTTGCCCTAAAGCTATGTATTGTTATATTTGTTTATTAGTTTTACTGAATCGGCTTGAGTATCAAAAGACTAAATTTTATTTCGTGGAATTTCTAGTCTATCCAGTCTGTTCCTGCAAGTTATCACATAAATATAATACATGCAATTGAATGGACCAGGATAGAATTCTGATATTTAAAGCAGGTTTTTAAAATAAAGTCTTCATTTTGTAAAGTTAAAAATTGAATCTTGCAAAATTAATAACGCTCATTTTCTTGACTTAATAATTCCGTATAAAATGGTTATTCAAACTAAATCCTTGAAGTCAGCCGGGCTGCTGTTTTGAATCCATTTAAAAACCTATATGCTCAGATCAGAATTTGCTAAGGAGATTACTGAATTTGGAGTGCATGCTCATATTTTTGGATTGAAAATAGTTTCAAAATGCTGGGTTTAGAGTGCATTAAAAAAAAGGTGGCAGCAGATGGATGGTAGGGACATGCCTCTGGCGCCCAGGGAAACACATTCCATGCTGTGGGTCTGGAGAGACCGGGCTGCAGACTGGGGGAGGCTGGAGTCAGGCAGAGCTGGGAGACCTTCAGCGTCGTCCCTTATTACGCAGAACCCTGGGCAAGGCGCACGATCGCCTTACAGCACAGTTACCGTATGGGCAAAATGGGAGTGAAGTGAAACCTGCCTCAAAGAAGTTTATGAGAATCCACAATAATGCATGTAAATAAAGCACATAGCACAGTGCCTGACGGCAAATGGCAACTCTGCTGTGATTGAAACTCGTATGTTATTCTCTGTGTGCATTTACGTGTTTGAGAATTGGAGGTCTCCTCCGACAGTAAAATTCATGACTGATAGGCTAATTTACTTGGGATGTTGCCCCATGTTTACACGTATGAATAATGAGAGGGTGTCCAGATGTGGCAGACCCCTGCATAGCCATGACGCCTGGCGTGTGGTAGGTGAAAAGAGGTGTCCCAGTCACCGAACACTCCTCCCTTCCCCCAGTGAAGTCTCAAGACTCCGTGAAATATATCCCCGTCGAATGATGTTTTGTTTCATTCCATGGGCTGTGGGTTGACAGACTTTTTTCACTGATTCATTCATTCCAGAACTATTTGTTGAGCACCCACTGTTTGCGAATATCTGTGAAGGACACAAGGATGAGAAGACACGTGTGACCCCTTTTCAAGGACACCTATTCCAGCAGGGAAAGCAAGAAGCCAACAGACAACTTGAGGATGAGGCAGGGCAGGCCCAGCGCCAGGACAGGCAAGATGCACAGACTGTCACCTTGGCCATGATGTGTGTGGCACAGGTTAGTACAGGTAAGCGTGCACTGGGGCTGCACTGCTGGCTCTTCCTTGCCAATCTGCGTGGCAGGGAAGAGGGGGTTGACGTATGCTTTGGGATCGGGGTGGTCTTAAAATTGAAGTATGTGAAAGAATGCTCCACTTTGACTTCTGGGTACCTAAGCCCACAATGGTGTGATAATGGAAAAGATGCCAGTGCCATGCATGGAAGCTTTTTCTTGACAAGGCCCCTGCTAGGCACTTTCTGTGAGTACAATAGTCTCTTATTGCTGCTGTAACAAGTTACAGCAAACTAAGTGGCTTAAAATGACAAATTCATTATCTCACAGTTCTGGAGGCCAGAAGTCTGAAAGGAGTCTCAATCCGCAAAAATCAAAGTGTCATCGGCAGAGCCGCTGGGCAAGTGGACGTGGGAGAAGGATCTGTTTGGGAAAATTAATTGGGAACCAATCACTGGGGAAGGTGTAAAAGGAACTTCCCAACACAACCTTGAGAAACAGAGGTATTATTGCACTAACGTGCTACACCTATACCCCAACTAGTCATGGTGGTGTTTAGTGATGGTTGTGAATAATTGGTTGAGCTGGCAGTTTTAGAACTTCGGAATATCACACATTTTTGGCAGGTAGCGTTGCATAGGGGTGGAAGGTGCAGAGCCTGTGGGGTCAGAGGCCAAGGTCAGGGCCCTTCCTCCACATTGTGTCAATTTTGAGCAACTCCCAATTTCCAGGAGATGTGGTTTCCTCGTTTATAAAATGTGGACACCTCTCTTACCTCCCCTGCTGGCAGAGGAAGATGAATTCATTGTTTTTATTGAGTTTCTGGCTCACAGTTGGCCCTAGAAAAGTGTGAGTTAATCTGCAACTTTTCTGCAGGACAAACACAATGAAAATATTCCCCCAGGGTGTTGGAGAAGGACTACATGACCTCCTTGGTACAAAAGTGATCTGATGCCAATGAAATTCTGCATACGCAACTGTTTGGATTTTCCAGAAAGCTGTCAAGGTCCCAAGACTCCTTGCTGTGAGAGCCAGCTGGGAGGGGAGGGGAGTGGCCTCAGAGCCAGATGCATAGACCCTCTGAAATTCACTCTGTCCCCTGGCCCCTCTGAAAGTGCTATTCCCACAGGCATTTCCCTAATTCTCTGAGAAACAGTGTTGTTTCCTCAAAAGGGCCTTTCATTTCATCCCATCCTGAATATCTAATTATTTTCTTGCTGAACTCCCAGCTGGCGGCGGGGGGCCCCCGCCGGGGTGCTGCTCGGCAAGGCTGATTGGGTTCTCTCACCTCCAGTCTTAACATGCATTCTGAGAGCCATTGTCCCTTAACCTGGGGTCCCGCTCCCATGTCACAGGCTGGGAACCTCACAGTAGCATCAGCACTTGGCTGGAAGGGAATAAGGAAACGTGGCATTTTCTGTGAATCTGACGGTATAGTCACATGTGAGAAAACTGGAAAAACAGCTTACAGGTTTAATTTTTGTTTTTATTAAAACACTTTTAAGTGAAGTAAGTCAGACAGAGAAAGACAAATACTGTATGATTACACTTATGTGTGGAATCTTTAAAAAAAAATTACAGAGAACAGATTGGTGGTTGCCAGAGACAGGGAGTCGGGGGGGCGGGGGTAGTCAAAATGGTCAAAAGCTACAAACTTCCAGTTATTAAATATGTCAGTCATGGGAATATAATGTGTGACATAGTGACTGTCATTAATAGAGATGTATATTTGAAAGTTGCTAAGAGAATAGATCTTAAAAATTCTCATCATCAGAAAAAAAATTGTGTCTATGTGACGTGATGGATGCTGAATAGACTTATTGTGGTGATCATTTTGCAATATATACAAATATCAGATTATTATGCGTACACCTGAAACTAATATAATGTTATATGTTGATTATATCTCAATGAATTAACTTCAATCATAGAAAAAAAATTTAACCCTTAATATCACCAAGGGGAGTGAGTTCTGTTTTTTTGGTTTTTTTTTTAAATTTTATAGCTACTTTTTTTTTTTTTTTTAAATTTATTTATTTTTGGCTGTGCTGGGTCTTCGGTTCGTGCGAGGGCTTTCTCTAGTTGCGGCAAGTGGGGGCCACTCTTCATCGCGGTGCGGGGACCGCTCTTCATCGCGGTGTGCGGGCCTTTCACTATCGCGGCCCCTCCCGTTGCGGGGCACAGGCTCCAGACGCGCAGGCTCAGCAGTTGTGGCTCACGGGCCCAGCTGCTCCGCGGCATGTGGGATCTTCCCAGACCAGGGCTCGAACCCGTGTCCCCTGCATTAGCAGGCAGATTCTCAACCACTGCGCCACCAGGGAAGCCCGTGAGTTCTGTTTTTCTGTTTCTCTTTTTTTTTTTTAGAGAGGGGTTGTTGTTTATTTTATTTATTTATTTATTTATTTATTTATGGCTGTGTTGGGTCTTCGCCTCTGTGCGAGGGCTTTCTCCAGTTGTGGCAAGCGGGGGCCACTCTTCATCGCGGCACGCAGGCCTCTCACTGTCGCGGCCTCTCTTGTTGCGGAGCACAGGCTCCAGACGCGCAGGCTCAGCAATTGTGGCTCACGGGCCCCGCTGCTCCGCGGCATGTGGGATCCCCCCAGACCAGGGCTCGAACCCGTGTCCCCTGCATTGGCAGGTGGACTCTCAACCACTGCGCCACCAGGGAAGCCCCTGTTTCTCTTTATACTTGCCTCTCTCCATAAAAAGAAATGTTGAGATGATGTATAAAGAAAACTGTCAGCACTACAGTGTAATTAAGGAACAAGATGAGGAAATAGAAGTCATAGAGGAGAAAGCAAACGACAACCAGGAGGAAAATAAATCGCTGAAATCCAGCTGCTGGTGGCCATGATCAAAAGGTACCCCTGCTGGAAAGTCCTTCAGCAGGAAACACTCTTCCAGCACTGACTTGAAACAAGCTCCCTGGGTGGAACCTTGTGGAAGTGGCTGTGAGGACACGTGGGGCATCACTCTTGACTTGCCTTGTCAACTGCAGTTGACAACGGGCAGCCATGTGCTTTACTGGCTTCAATGCCTGCATGGCTTCCTGGGATGCCCCTCGATGAAGGACAGGGCCTAATGTTGGCAAACGTTCAGGGTAAATGATCTTGCTCTTCTATTCAAAATGGCACGAGGCATGTGGTCCTTGGGTGCATCCGCCTCTGTGCCGGACCCAAGGCGCTGACAGACAGACACGAGCCAAGTAAACCAAATAGGCAGGACCAGCCAGGGTTCTGAAGGGCAGAAGAAGAACGGGCATGCTGAGCATCTAGTCCTGCAGCAGGCCAGCTCCTGCAGGACGCTGGACACACGCAAACCGAGAGACAGAGCCTGGAGCCCCATAGCTCCAGCCCCTGTGTGTAAGGAGGCGGAATGTAGCAGTGCGTTCCCACGGGCCTAGGGAGGACAGGGGCTGCACCGTCGGGATCCACGGCTAGCGAAGAGGCCGAGTCTGAGGTCCCTGCAGTGACCCTGAGGGTAGCACCCCCAAAGCAGCAAGAGAAGAACTGGTTCTGCCTTGCCTGGGAGAGCAGGTGGGGAACCCCAAAACCACCAGACAAAGAGAGGTAGGTAAGAGAAAGAAAGAATAAAATGAAACAAAATATCAAAACGGAAACTTCCCACTCAAAATGAGATGATATTAAAAATTCAAAGCACCTGAAGCTATCTGAAGCTAAAGAAAGACAATAAAATCAACACTCAATACAAAAACTCCTATATGTAAATATAAAACAGTTTTTTAAAAGATAAGGAATTATGAAATAGAACTGTCATTCATAAACCAAAGACAAATGATTAAAAAATTAGAAATTTAAGAAATCAAAAGTATAGCACTGACATTACAAGAAAAAAGGAAAGAAAAAAGATAAACTCTAGACTAGATACAGTTGAAGGCAAAATGGTGAATCAAATGCTATCATTTCTCCAGGATCTAGCAGAGAGCAAAGAGATGAAAACATATCAACAAAAGGTCCCCAGATTGTGGGTTTCCAAAAAAAGGGAAGGGAGAGAATGGAAGCAAATCTACCTTGAAGATAAAATAACTGAGAAATTTTAGGCACTGAAGAAATACATAAGTCCTCAGATCAGAAATGCTCAAAGCATCAAGCAGCCTGAATGACAGGGAGTCCACACCATGACACCTGGTACAGAAGCTTCATGTGTCATGGGTAAAGAGAAATGCTAAAAGCTACCAGAAAATTGAGAAAAGACAACATACAACAGATGTCAGCCAGATGACAGAAGACTTCTCATCAGGAAAAACAGAGGCCAGAGGCACTGGAGTGATATTTTCAAAGGGAAAATATTGATTACCTAGAATCCTATGCCATGTAAGCTAGCATCTAGGATGCAGCCAAGAGGAAGACATTTCAGACATATGAAAGCTACTCCAGTCTCCTACCCATAGACACTCACTAAGGGAATCATGAAAAGTTGTAGATCAGTGAGAAGAAAAGTGAACCCAGACAGAAGTCATGGTATACAAGACCAAGGGTGAGGTTGGAACTCGATATATTATGTTAAAAATGAAACTGCTTATTGATTATACATATACAGGTACATGTTAATTATTGATTATACATATATAATGTATGTATACGTTAACAATTTTTGTTAAAAAGATAAATTAAATATGTAAACAAAAATTACATGGGGTGGGTGATGTTCAACAGGTATTTACAAGATGCTGTGTTCTTTTAGGTGCAGAGGGAGGAAATGTAATGTTGAATGACAGTTAAAGTATATGTATGTTAAACTATATGTAAAAATATATATGTATACTGTATTATGAATTAAGGATATATCATATAAAGAGATATATGTTGCAAATATATTATATTATATATTAAGTAAGGATAACTATCAACAGACTGTGTGTGTGTTTAGAAACCATTAAAATAGGGGAAAGAATATACAAAATATTTACAGTAGAACAGAGGCACAAAGGAAGTTTTTAAAAGAAAAGCATAGAAAAAATGATAAAGTAAAAGCAAAAGATAAGATTGGTGTAAATAGGTCAAATATGTCACCTATAATAAGAAATATGATGAATAAACCTACTAATAGGCAGAAACTATCATACTGAATTTTTAAATAACAAAAATCATCTAAGTGTTGTATATGAAAGACATCTAGGGCTCCCCTGGTAGTGCAGTGGTTAAGAATCCACCTGCCAATGCAGGGGACACGGGTTCAAGCTCTGGTCCAGGAAGATCCCACATGCCATGGAGCAACTAAGCCTGTGCGCCACAAGTACTGAGCCCACGCACCACAACTACTGAAGCCCGTGTGCCTAGAGCCCATGCTCTGCAACAAGAGAAGCCACCGCAATGAGAAGCCCGCACACCGCAACGGAGAGTAGCCCCCGCTCACCACAACTAGAGAAAGCCCAGGCGAAGCAACGAAGACCCAATGCAGCCAAAAATAAATAAATAAAGTAATTAAAAATAAAAATAATAATTCTTTAAAAAAATATCTAAACAACATAGAAATGTTGAAAATAACAGTTAAAATATACAAATATTAACCAAAAGAAAGCAATATTAATATGAAAAATAGAATTTGAGGCTAAAAGTATTAAAAGGGATAAATTTAAAGGAATGATCAATAATGAAGGTATAATAATCATGAACTTACTTGTACCCAACAACATTGTCTTGAATTATATGAAGGAAAAATGTACAGAATTACAAGGATATAATGACAACTTTACCTCCATCTGAAAAAGAAGGATCAAGTACACAAACTAGCAGTAAAAGTAGAAAAGATTTTGATAAACATTAATCTTGTTTTGATAGTTCTTTATGAAACCCTATACTCAACAAAAAGGAACTATACATTATATTTGAGGTCACATAAGTTCTTTACAAAAATTCATTGTGCAATATGCCACAAAAGAAATCTCAACATATTTTTTAAAAATTAGTATTTTCTGGAACTCATTCTCTGACCACAATGGAACCATTTAGTTAGAGCAAAAAATAGAGATAGATTACTTGAAAACAGCCATAATAATGAAACTTAAAATAACTGAAATAACTCGACTTAAAGAGAAAACCACAATGCAAATTAACTTGTATGATGCATCTCAATCAGAATTTAGAAGAAAATTTATATTTTAAATATATTCATTACAAAGCAGGGAGGTTTAAAAATAAATAATTTTAATGTCCAGCAGAAGAAACTACAGAAAGGTAAATAGAATAAACACAAAGAATGTAGAAAGAAAAAATTAAAAAAAGATAAGCACAGATGTAAATAAAATAGAAAACAAAAAAATAGACTCAATAGAATCAAAAGATTGTTTTTTGAAAAGAATGCTAAAAGTAGACAAATCTCTAGCAGAATTGTTATAGAAATAATAAGAAAAATCACAAATGAATAATAAGAATATAAAAAGATATAAATCAAGACACCATACAGATTAAAAATTAGTAAATTAATACTATGAACAACTTTCTCCTAATACATTTGGAAACTTAAATGAGTTAGACATTTTCTAGAAAAATATGATCAATTTGACTAAGAAAAAGAGGAAATCTAAATCATAAACTTTAAAGAAGTAGAAGTAGAAATCTAATGATACTCAAAAAATCTAGGGCATTTTCACAAGCAAATTTTAGGAAACATTCAGGAAATGGATATCCTTATATCATACAAATTGTTCCAGAGAATTCAAAAAGAGTGAAACCTTAGCAACTTGTTCTATAACATTAGTATAATATGGATTTTTTTAACTGGCTAAGGGCATTATAGGAAATGAAAATTTTAGATAAATCATTAATGAACATCATTTCAAAAATCTTAAAATACTAAAAAGTCAAATTTAGCAGTGTATAAAAATAATACTTTATGGCAAGCAGTGTTTATTCTGAAGATGGAAAGGGGCTTAACATCAGAAAATATAGTCTTGTCTTTTTTTTGGTGTTATTTTTGGAAGTGTGTTACTTTTTTTTTTTAAATTAATTAATTAATTTATTTATTTATGGCTGTGTTGGGTCTTCGTTTCTGTGCGAGGGCTTTCTCTAGTTGTGGCAAGCGGGGGCCACTCTTCATCGCGGTGCGCGGGCCTCTTACTATCGCGGCCTCTCTTGTTGCGGAGCACAGGCTACAGACGCGCAGGCTCAGTAGCTGTGGCTCACAGGCCTAGTTGCTCCGCGGCATGTGGGATCTTCCCAGACCAGGGCTCGAACCCGTGTCCCCTGCATTGGCAGGCAGATTCTCAACCACTGCGCCACCAGGGAAGCCCCAGAAAATATATTAGTGTTATCCACCACATTACAGATTAAAGAAGAAAAAGTAATCCATAAAATTTTACACTATTTCATCATAAAACCTGTGCAAGCTAGTAATAAGAGAACTTAGGTGGCCCTTCCAAACCTATAGCAAGCATCATACCTAATAGTATAATACTAGAAGCATACCTATTAAAATACAGTAGAGAAATGCAAATCAAAACTACAATGAGATATCATCTCACACCAGTCAGAATGGCCATCATCAAACAGTCTAAAGCAATAAGTGCTGGAGAGGGTGTGGAGAAAAGGGAACCCTCTTTCACTGTTGGTGGGAATGTAAACTGATACAGCCACTATGGAGAACAGTATGGAAGTTCCTTAAAAAACTAAAAATAGAACTACCATATGACCCAACAATCCCACTACTGGGCATATGCCCTGAGAAAACCATAATTCAAAAAGAGTCATGTACCACAGTGTTTATTGCAGCTCTATTTACAATATCCAGGACATGGAAGAAACCTAAGTGTCCATCGACAGATGAATGGATAAAGAAGATGTGGCACATATATAAAATGGAATATTACTCAGCCATAAAAAGAAACGAAATTGAGTTATTTGTAGTGAGGTGGATGGACCTAGAGTCTGTCGTCTGTCATACAGAGTGAAGTAAGTCAGAAAGAGAAAAAACAAATACCGTATGCTAACACATATATATGGAATCTAAAAAAAAAAAAAAGTCATGAAGAACCTAGGGGCAGGACAGGAATAAAGATGCAGACCTACTAGAGAATGGACTTGAGGACATGGGGAGGGGGAAGGGTAAGCTGGGACAGAGTGATAGAATGGCATGGACATATATACACTACCAAATGTAAAACTGATAGCTAATGGGAAGCAGCTGCATAGCACAGGGAGATCAGCTCAGTGCTTTGTGATCACCTAGAGGGGTGGGATAGGGAGGGTGGGGGGGAGGGAGATGCAAGAGGGAAGAGATGTGGGGATATATGTATATGTATAGCTGATTCACTTTGTTATAAAGCAGAAACTAACACACCATTGTAAAGCAATTATACACTGATAAAGATGTTAAAAAAAAAAAGTTGAAAAAAAAAAGAATAATGTTCCTTTCCCTACTTCTTAAGATTGTTGTCAAATTCAAATGAGTAATATACACGAAAGCATGTTACAAAGTGGAAAATACTGTTAAAGAGGAAAGTTTTTTAATTGCAGTATAGTTAATGTACAATATTATATAAGTTACAGGCATACAATATAGTGATTTATAATTCTGCATGTGCATAGTAGTACATACATATTTGTGTGTGTGCATATATATATACTTATATGCCAAATATAACCAAGATATTCATCAATAATAAATAAATAAATAAATAAATAAATAAAATACTGGACAAGACATGGATGTCTGCTATCACTGCCTCTGTCTTGTGGATAGAAAACCATGCAATAAAATAAAAACATTTAGGAAGGATAAGATTTAGAGAGAAAGAAACAAAGCTGTCCTCATTTTCAGATGACATGATTGTTTACCCCCTTCCAAAATCAAGACAATCAACTGGAAAAATTCTTAAATAGAAGATCAACATTAAAAAATGAATAGTATTCCATTTAATGGGATCCTTATCAAATTACCCATGACATTTTTCACAGAACTAGAACAAATAATCCTAAAAACTATGTGGAAACATAAAAGACCCAGAATTGCCAAAACAATTCCTAGGAAAAAGAACAAAACAGGAGGCATAATCCTCCCAGACTTCAGACAATACTACAAAGCTACAGTAATCAAAACAGTGTGGTATTGGCACAAAAACAGACATATGGATCAATGGAAGAGAATAGAGAGCCCAGAAATAAACCCACACACCTATGGACACTTAGTCTTCCACAAAGGAGGCAAGAATGTACAACGGGAAAAAGACAGTCTCTTCAGCAAGTGATGTTGGAAAAGTTGGACACCCCTATGTAAATCAATAAAGTTAGAGCACCCCCTCACAACCTACACAAAAATAAACTCAAAATGGCTTAAAGGCTTAAATATAAAACACGACATCATAAAACTCCTAGAAGAGAACATAGTCAAAACATTCTCTGACATAAATCGTACCAATGTTTTCTTAGGTCAGTCGCCCAAGGCAATAGAAACAAAAGCAAAAATTAAAAAATGGGACTTAATCAAACTTACAAGCTTTTGCACAGCAAAGGAAACCATAAGCAAAATGAAAAGACAGCCTAAGGACTGGGAGAAAATATTTGCAAATGATGGGACCGATAATGGGCTTAATTTCCAAAATATACAAACAGCTCATACAACTCAATAACAAAAAAACAAACAACCCAATCGAAAAATGGTCAGAAGACCTAAATAGACATTTCTCCAAAGAAGACATATAGATGGCCAATAGGCACATGAAAAGATGCTAAACATCAGTAATTATTAGAGAAATGTAAATCAAAATTACAATGAAGTACCACCTCGCACTGGCCAAAATGGCCATCATTAAAAAGTCTGTAAATAACAAATGCTGGAGAGGGTGTGGAGAAAAGGGAACCCTCTTTCACTGTTGCTGGGAATGTTAGTTGGTGCAGCCATTATGAAAACAATAAGGAGGTTCCTCAAAAACTAAAAATAGAGTTGCCGTATGATCCAGAAATCCCACTCCTGGGCATATACCCAGACAAAACTAAAATTCAAAAAGATACATGTGCCCCAGTATTCATAGCAGCACTATTTACAATAGCCAAGACATGGAAACAACCTAAATGTCCATCAACAGATGAATGGATAAAGAAGATGTGGTATATATATACAATGGAATATTACTCAGTCATAAAAAAGAATGAAATAATGCCATTTGCAGCAACACAGATGGACCTAGAGGTTATCATACTAAGTGAAGTAAGTCAGAAAGAGACAGACAAATACCATATGATAACACTTACATGTGGAATCTAAAATATGACACAAATGAACATATCTATGAAACAGAAACAGACTCACAGACATAGAGAACAGACTTGTGGTTGCCAAGGGGGAGGGGATGAGGGGGAGGGAAGGATTGGGAGTTTGGGATTAGCAGATGCAAACTGGTATATATAGGATGGATAAACAACAAGGTCCTGTTGTATAGCACTGGGAACTATATTCAATATCCTGTAATAAACCATAAAAGAAAAGGATGTGAAAACGAATATGTATGTAAAACTGAGTCACTGCTGTACAGCAGAAATTAACACAACACTGTAAATCAACTATACTCAATAAAATTTTTTTTAAAAGTAAAAAAAAAAAAAGTATGTATTCCTATACATCAATAATTAGAAAACGCAAAAGGAAAGAATCCTATACCCTGTGTGTGTGTAAACCATGAGTGTTCCCAAAAATGAATATAAGAAAATACATACATGCCCTTTAGTTTTAAAAATTACTAAACATTATTGAAAGACATAAAAGAAAACCTGAATAAATGGGGATATTCACCTCATATTAACGTATAAATACAGTGAATTTCCAATCCAAATCCCAATATGAGTCTATGTGGAACTTGACACATTGGTCATAAAATTGGAATGGAAAAACGAAACCCAATAATAGCTAAGGCAATTTTTATAAATAAAATGGAGGGACTTAAATCTCAATTTAGTAAGGCTATTACCAAAAACTGATTTTATTTTTCCCAGTTGGAACCTTTACTCATTTATTCATTCATTCAGTCATCATATGTGTTTAAGGCTCTACTCTGCACCATGCTCTGTTCCTGGCTTTAGAAACAGATGGATGAAGAAGACTAACAAAATGCCTTCCCTCAGGGCACTTACTTCCTAATAGGTGGAGCATGCAATAAACAAATATACTATGCCATTGAGTAGTGGTAAATGTTATGAAGAAAATAAAGTAAGTGGATAGAAAGGATATATTTTAGTGGAGGATGAATAGGGAAGGCAATTTTTGATAAAGTGATATTTGATGAGAAACCTGAACGAGGTTAAAGCAAGCTGTACAGTTATCTGGGGAAAGAGAAATGGCAGGAAAAAGAAGTGGCAAGTGCAAAGGCCCTGAGGTAGGAACAGTCAGTATGTGAGAAATAGCAAGTGTGTCTTTAGCACAGTGAACAAGAGAGAGAGAGACAGAGACAGACAAACAGACACTGAGAGACAGAGAGAGAGGGAGAGAAGGAGGAAATGAGGTGAGGAAAGCAACCAGCAATCAGGTTGCTTGAGGACATGGTGTAATTGTGAATTTTATCCTGAGTGTGAGCAGGGACTAGCACGGTCAGATATGTTTTTAAAGGTGAAACTCTGCTGTTGTGTGGGCAAGAATCTGTGGGGAAGCCAGAGAAGGAGGAGGAGGAGGTCTAATTAGGAAGCCAGAGAGTAATCCAGGCAAAAGGGGGGAGTGGTGTGGTGCTGAGCAGCAGTGGTGGTGGGGATGAGAAATGGCCGGCTGGGGTAGAGCTGCTTAAGGTAGAGCTGTCGGGATTTGCTGATGGATTGGATATCAGGTACAAGAGTCAGGATAGCTCCAAGGCTTTTAGCCCGAACAACTGTTGAGCATGATGGAATGGCTGGCTATTTTACCTGTATGTGGGGAATCCACTAAACTGTGATCAGACAATTGGTTGTCCACATATGAAAGTAAATTAGATTCAACACCTCACACTACACAAAAGATTAAGTTCCCCATGTGTTTAAGACCTAAATGAAAAAAAAAACTTTAATGTTTTTAAAAGAAAAACAGGAAAAATATAGGAGTTTCTTAACATGCAAAAACAAAATTTTAAAAATTAAAAATACATTTTATTATTTAAAACTGTTTTAGGGCTTCCCTGGTGGTGCAGTTGTTAAGAATCTGCCTGCCAGTGCAGGGGACATGGGTTTGAGCCCTGGTCCCGGAAGATCCCACATGCCACGGAGCAACTAAGCCCATGCACCATAACTACTGACCCTGTACTCTAGAGCTTGTGAGCCACAACTACTGAGCCTGCATGCCACAACTACTGAAGCCGGCACGCCTAGAGCCTGTGCTCCCCAACAAGAGAAACCACCGCAGTGAGAAGCCCACACACTGCAACAGAGAGTAGCCCCCACTCGCTGCAACTAGAGAAAACCCGCACAAAGCAGTGAAGACCCAATGCAGCCAAAAATTTAAAAAACAAACAAAAACAAACTGTTTTAACTCCAGCTTTACTGAGGTATAATTTACAAATAAAATTATGTATATTTAAGGTGATGATTTGATATACATATGTATTGTGAAATGATTATCATAATAAAGCTAATTAACACATCCATCACCTTACATAGTTATCATTTGTGTATGTGTGTGTAATGAGAACACAAGATCTACTCTCTTAGCAAATTTCAAGTATACAATATGATATTATTAACTATAGTCACCATGCTGTACATAGAGCCCCAGAAATTACTCATTTTTTAACTAAAAGTTTGTGCCCTTTGACCTATTCACTACAGTCCTGAGCACCTGGTAACTACCATTTTCTCTGTTTTTGTGAGTCAGAATTTTTTAGATTCCACATGTAAATGAGATCATACAACATTTGTCTTTCTGTGTCTGGCTTATTTCATGGCATTGTGTCTCCAGGTTCATCCATGTCATTGCGTCCTCCAGGTTCATCCATGTCATTGCAAATGGCAGAATTTCCATCATTCTTGTAGCTGAATAATATTCTACTGTACGTGTGTGTGTGTGTGTGTGTGTGTGTGATATCACATTTTCTTTATCCATTGACAGAAATTTAGGCTGTTTCCATATCTTGTCTATTGTGAACAATGCTACAATGCACATGAGACTTTGGATATCTCTTTAAGATAGTGACTTCATTTCTTTTGATAAATACCCAAAAGTGAGTTTACTGGATCCCATGGTAGTTCTATTTTTAATTTCTGGTAGTTTTCCATAGTGGTTTCACTGATTTACATTCCCACCAACAGTACACAGGTGTTCCCCTTTCTCCACATCCTTGCCAACATTTGCTATCTCCTATCTTTTTGATAAAAGTCTTTCTAACAGATGTGAGGTGATAGCTCACTGTGGTTTTGATTCACATTTCCCTGATGATGAGTGACGTTGAGTATCTTTTTATATTCCTGTTTACCATTTGTATATTTTCTTTAGAAAAATATCTATTCAGTTCCCTTGCCCATTTTTAATTGTGTTGTTTTTAATTGGGTGTTTTGCTATTGAGCTGTAGGAGTTTCTTATATATTTTAATATTAACCCCTTATCAGATACGTGATTTGCAAATATTTTCTCCCATTCCATAGGTTGCCTTTTCATTTTATTGTTAGTTTCCTTTGCTGTGCAGAAGGTTTTTGGGTTGATATAGTTCCACTTGTTTGTTTTTGCTTTTGTTGTTTGTGTTTTTGGTGTCAAATCCAAAAAAAATCATTGCCAAGACCATTATCAAGGAGCTTTATCCCTATGCTTTCTTCTAGGAGTTTTAAAGTTTCAGGTATTACCTTTAAGTCTTTAACCAATTTCGAGTTAATTTTTGTGAGTGGTGCAAAATAGGGGTCCAATGTCTTTCTTCTGCATGTGGATATCCAGTTTTCCCAACATCATTTATTGAAGAGAATATTCTTTCCCCATTGTATATTCTTGGTGCCCTTGTCAAAGATTTGTTGGTCATCTATGCATGGGTTTATTTCTAGGCTCTCTATTCCATTCCACTGGTATCTGTATTTATGCCAGTGCCATTACTGGCATATAGTTTTGATTACTATAGCTTTGTAATATAGTTTGAAATCAGGAAGTATGATCCCTACAGTTTTGTTGTTTTTTTCTTAAGATTAATTTGGCTGTTTGGAGTCTTTTGTGGTTCCATACAATGGAATGTTAAGATAATTTTTTTTTATTTCTATGAAAACTGCCATTAGAATTTTGATAGGGATTGTATTGAATCTGTAGATCACTTTGGGTAGTACGGACATTTTAACAATATTAATTCTTCCAATACAAGAACATGGGATATCTTTCCATTTATTTGTGTCTTCTTCAATTCCTTTTATCAACGTTTTAATTGTTTTCAGTTACAGCTCTTTCACCTCCTTGGTTAAACTTATTACTGAGTATTTTATTCTTTCTGATGCTATTGTAAATGGATTTTTTTCTTAATTTCTTTTCCATATTTAAAACTTTAAAACTATTCTCTGAAACAAAAATCTATACACCAAGTGAGAAGACAAGATACAGAGTGAGAAGAAATATTATTAATACATATAACTGGCAAAGAATTATATTCAGGATGGACAAAGAACACCTGCAAATCAATCTGAAAAATGAAAATCCACAAAAACAGGCAAAAAGTCATGAAAAGGCAAAGGACAGAGGAAACTGCAAGGTCAATACTGTAAGTGAAAACATGCTCAAAATCAAGGAAACATTAAAACAACCTGCATTATCCTTCTATAACCATCAGCTTAGCATAAATTAAAGTGTCTGACAACACAAGGGTTCAACAGGAGATAAAGAAGCAAGAAAATCCCTAGGTGCTATTGGAGATCGTAAATTCCCACAATCACCGTGAAAAACAATTTGGAGAGAAGCAAACCTACTTTTCACATACGCTGGGTAAGGAGACAAATGGCATGCCTGTTTGTACCTCTGTAAGAGCTGGCACTTGGAAGCTTTGGGAGATGCAGTCCTCCTTGGGTTTCTGGTTCCCCTACATGCCTTGCTGGCTGTGCCCAAACTGCAAAGCCTTGACTGCTCTTTACCCAGCCATCTTCAGGGCTGTATTTGCAGGGAGGAACCTCAAAGGATGAGGGAACTTTTCACTCCAGGACCAAGAGGCAGCTTCTCTACCGCCTGCTCGAAATCTGCAGGATCCCCAAGCTCAGAAGTCCTCTCCTGCAACCCAACCCAACGCAACCTGTACAGCTGTCATCTGGCTCTCCACGTCACCCTATAGGTTTGGGGGCTTGGGGAACCAGCACAAATGTGCCAACACTCTGTCTGCTCCTTTGGCTGTGAATAATGAAGTCTCTCATCTCTGACCCAGGAATCTCATTCCTTCTACCAGCATTCAAGAGATTGCGGCCGCCTTGTTAGCTGGTAAGTGGGGTGGAACACCAGACCCTTCACGGCTCTTGACAGAAGTCACCTAAGTACCCATCATCATGACTGAAGTGTACAATATGCATGAAATGAAATGTTCTACACTAGTTCAATGAAATGAATTGTTATATCTGTCAGTATTATTACTGACAAAACATAAACACTGAGTGAAACATTACGACAAAAACATAAGATTGAGTGAAAAAAGCTCATTACTGAATGATGTATTCAAATAAAATTCAATACTTTGTTATATATTTTTTATGGATACATGCATCCATAGTAATAGTATAGTAACATTCTGGGAACGAAAACATCGATTTAAGGACAGGGAGGTACAGAGGGGCTTCCATGGTCTCTGTGTATTTTATTTCATAGTGAAAACCGACACAAATATGGCAAAATGCTAGAATTTTGTAAGTGGCTGTTCTCTATACTTGACTATATTCTCTATGTTTGGGATGTTCCATGCATTTATAATGCCAGTGGTCATGGCATCAGTGTGTCTCAAACCCACAGCACTTTTTCCTTCAAATATGAATGTTGGTTCTCACAGTTCCAAAAGTCATGTTTCTAAATGTAAATAGATATTTTTGTAGTGGAAACTTCTCTCAAATTAAAACATGTTCCAACTCGGGATCCTTGGAAAAACATCGCTAATTGTCCCGACTTGGAGGAAACCAGAGACACTTCTGCTTAAAAAAATAACACACAAAAAACCAAAAAACTCTATTAAAGTCCCAATGTGAAGGCAGAAAAAGAGACCTTGCTGCTCCCCGTCTGCACCTAATGACTCCATCTCTCTTTCTCCCAGGACTTTGTCCCTGGCCTCCTGCTCTGACCGTCTGAATACGGAAGATGAACTCATGTGGACACAGGCGCTGTGGACACAGGCTTTGATTTGGGAGAAAAGATGAATCATTCTGGCTGGTAACCTGATCTTTGTCCTTCTGCTGGTAAACAGTTGAAAGGCACTCAATCCATCCTCCGCTTTTTAAAACCAGAGCAGAGAATAAAAGGGCCAGAGGGCCCCGGCTTGAAAAGGGGGCCATTCATCACCTTCAGGGGAAGTAGGGTCAGATCTATTCTCTGGTCCTCCCTCCGCCACACCGGCCCAAGAAATATTCACCTTGTTTCGGTTAGTGGGCCAAGGGTCAGAGGTCAACAGGGCTGCTCCAGCGGCCTGTGCAGTCCTGCAAACAGGCCACACAGGGAGATGGTGTTTAAAATCAGAATTCCGCGCACTCTGCGTAAGTTTCCAAAGCACAGGGGTCAACCTGTGAGCACTGGAGGGTCTGTCGGTGCTGCCTCTCGCGACAGAGGACATCCGGCAAGCTCAGATCCGAAAAAGAAAGGACGTGTCCCACATCTGCTCGCCTCACGTGGCCGACTTGCTAATGCCACTGTGGCCGGGGCACAGGGCTCTGCCTCTAGGTGTGAGTGGGCGGCTTGACAGAGCATCAACTCAGAGATGAGAACTGGCGTGAATATCACACGGTGGGCGGGAGGCAGGATGGGTGGCCAAAGCGTGATCAGCACTGAGATCAGATGTGTCTGGTGGCCAGACTGCTCAGAATCAGGCGGCCCGATGGCCCGGGGCTCCCTTCTGCAAGAGGCTGAGAAAGCCGCACCCTGGCAGGTCCAGTCCTGAAGGCCGGGCTGCAAGAGGAAGCGTCCTCAGTGGTTGTGGGGTCCTTGTGACACCTGTGGGCCCAGCCCACCTGCAGACTCGCACCTTGGACCCCAGGAGAGAGACTGGGCTTCACCTTCGCCTGTGATCAGAACCCAGAGCACGGGAGCTGCGACAGGGCAGCAGCCAGGGACGGTGACGTCCACAGAATGAGGTGTGGGAGCTGATCGCTGAAGGAGGCCAGACAAGGAGAGGAAAACCTGGCAAGCGTTTTCTTGGTAACTGATGCTCTAGCTCCCAGAGAAATCTCAGAAGTAAAGCAGGTTCTGGGGGACTTTTGAATGGCCTCCTGCAATAGCATCGGGAAGGAAAGACCTGAGAAATATACACTTGTGCATAAACCTATGTCAGTATTCGTTATTCCTTACGAGGCAACCAAAGGCAAGAAATTCCTGTGCCGAATGGCATCGTCAGTTTTAAGATTCTCAGGATGTATTGCTGTATTGGTTTTCTAGGGCTGCCATAACACATGACCACACAGAACCATTTGTGTGACACTCTGGAGACTGTCAGTCCAAGATCAAGTGTCATCAGAGTGGTTCCTTCTGAGGCCGTGAAGGAGCTGTTCCAGGCTTCTCTTCGGCGTGTAGCCAGCTGTCTTCTCCCTGTGTCTCTTCACGTCCTCCTCCCCATCTTGTGTATCTGTGTCCAGATTTCCCCTTTGTGTAAAGACCACTTGTATTGGATTAGGGGCACATTCTGTTCCAGTATGACCTCATCTCAACTTGATTACATCTTCAAAAACCTTATTTCCAAATAAAGTTACGTTCCGAGGGACTGGGTCTAGGACTTCAACGTATGAATTTTAAGGGGGCACAGTTCAACTCATAACAATTGCCAAATCAATTTTTTAAAAGATTAAGGCAATGAACAATCCCATCAACAATGTATTAGGGTATCATTTCGTTGCAACCTCTCTGGCATTTGGTGCTATCTTAAAAAAAATTTTTTTTTGCTTATTGATGGGTTTTTAAAATTGCTAATTCATTCCTAAGTAAATTGGCCATCTATGCACTAACTGTTTGAGTCCTTTCACAAAATGTAGGAGTATGTCTCCTCTCATACTGACTAGAATTGAAGAAGGCACCAAGAAGATAGGAGGTCAGTAAACAGATGAGCTGGTCCCAGCAGGATTCCTGCGTCCTTGTCCACGTTGATGTAAGCACCCTCCTACAAGTAACCATGAGTGTGGTAGAGATAACATACAAAAGTTAGAATCAGAAGTACAGGATTCAGATCCCAGCTCTGGCACTTTCTATGTCTGGTATTTTTCCAACCTCCTGAGGTCTTTGTTATCTAATAGGCAAAATGGAAATAATATTACCCTCCTCTCTGGCTTTTCGAGGATTAAGTGGGGGTATTACAGTATCACACTGGGTGTGTTGTAGGTTCTTAGTAATGTCTGTAACTGCTGCTCAAGCTGCCAAAGTCACTCTGCAAGGACCAGATTCTGCCCATGGAGTAAACCAGTCACGCATCACTAAGGGAACCAGATGACCAGGAACACCAGGCTATTTATGTGGATTAGCAGGTTTCTGCCTGGAAGAGGACTCTTCCTCTCATTCCTAGCTTCATGTGTCAGAATTGAATCACACCGGGGCATCCACGGACTTAAGATTCAATTACTTGTCATATTGTTATTCAACCATTTCCTCCTTCCCTTGGTAAATTTAATTTTTCCTCATTCCAGTGAAGCTCCTTGGAAAAATCAAATCATCGCTTTGTTTTAATGAGAGTAATCAACTAGTGATGGACAAGGCACAGAAGGGATGCGGGTTTGGAGGGAGGTCCCTAACTAAGCAGGTGATGGTGCCAGGGCTGCTTTACGTTTGTCCTCAGTGAAAGGGCTGAGCTCTGCCCACAGCCCAGATGTACTGTGGTCACCCATGGACACTAGTGGGCCAAGAGGGCGAGCGTGTAAAAGAATACAAATAACTGTGCCGTTTTCTCAAGAACAATACACAGCTTCACTTCAGTCATAACCTTCTATGTGTATGCTCTCTAGAAATTGAGAAAAAAGTTTCTAGAACAATATAGTCTGCAACTAACTTACCCGCACAAAACAGATCATTTCAAATCAGCCCATTTACAGTTTTGAAATGGGGTCTTATTCCTTCCCCATGGTGAAGTCTGGGTTTTCCTCCAACCTCCACTTCTCTGTGGGTGCCACGCCAACAGACATGCTAAGCCCAGGCCATCCTGCAATCTGGTGGAGCCCCGGACGGCAGTGGCCCTGCGAGGTGTGTGCCCTCCTGCCTGCCCAGCTGCCTAACGCCGCAGCCATCTGCACCCCCGGGCCTGGCCCAGCAGCGGATGTTGACTCTGGCTGTTGCCAAGTGTCTGATCCAAGAAAGGAGTTCCTCCCACGCTGATCAGTCCCTCAGGAGGTACCCCTCTCTCTCTCTCTGTCTGTCTCATAGACACACACATACATGCACACATGCATGCATGCCTTGGGGAGGATTAGGAAGGAAAAGAGGCACATGGCCCTCTGTGCCCACAGGTTTTGGAGAGAAGAGACAGACGTGAGCGGTGTGTGTGTATGTGTGCGACCACTTTTCTCACATCTTCTTAATTCCCCGAGTGATTTGCTTTGAGAAATCAACACCGATGAGACCCAGGAGTTTTGTCATTATTGTTGTTTGTTTGTTGTCTTTGCTTTCCAGCTATCGCATCCTTTCTCCGATGCAGTAGGGATCCAACTATTTGCTTGAATGCAGGAGAGGGAAAGGGGTAAGCGAGGGAAGAAAATGGCAAGGGGCAAAAAGAACCTGATCCATTTCTGAAAAAAAAATAAAAATGTTATCCCTCCATGCTATGAAAAGCCTGCATTCCAAGGGCGACTTACATTGAGATGAGAATGATGGTGATTTATCTCAAAAACTGATGACATAGCAAGCTAAAGGCTATGCCATCGTAGGCAGGTGAGGTGCTTTGATAAGATGCAGGGGAGAAAGCCTGATTGGGAGAGATAAGGGTTCATTCCTGCAAGCAGGAGTACCACCAGGCCTGGAGCTGGAGGAGGGAGGCTGGAAGAGGAAGCAGGACACGTAGCAGGGAAAACATTTAGTAAACATGCTCTGTGTTCCAGGCACTCTTAGGTGTATTATGAAACTTTCCAAGTTCTATAACGACTGTAGAGTACTTGATGTTTTCTCCATGTTATGGAAGAAAAAACTAAGGTTTTGAAAGGCTAGGTAATTTTCCCTAGAGTATTCCTAATTAATGGTACAGCCATCCATCCAACAACTCAAGCCAGAAACCTGGATTCATCCTGGACACCCCGCTTTCCTCAGCCCACCTTCTCCATCCAGACACTCAGTCAATGAACCAGCCCCCTTGAGGCGACCTCCTAGAACTGTCCCACTGCTTTCTTCCCGTTGGCCACCCTCTTGCTTCAGCCACCTTGTTTTCTGCAAGGATTTTTATGATAGCAGCCAGTGGTCTTCCTGCCCAGTTAGCTCCCCAGAGAATCAGGCTGTGCAAAGACTGTTGGGCTTCCCTGTTGGACTACTTGGAATACCTGCTGTAAGTTGCACTTTCAAAGAGATCTGGTTCACCTCCATTCTTTTTTTTTTTTTTTTTAATAAATTTATTTATTTATTTATGTTTGGCTGTGTTGGGTCTTTGTTGCTGCACACAGCGAGTGGCGAGAGGGGGGGCTACTCTTTGTTTCAGTGCGCAGGCTTCTCATTGCGGTGGCTTCTCTT
Organism: Balaenoptera musculus; assembly: GCF_009873245.2. Taxonomy (NCBI): domain Eukaryota; kingdom Metazoa; phylum Chordata; class Mammalia; order Artiodactyla; family Balaenopteridae; genus Balaenoptera; species Balaenoptera musculus. Next base: position 100,620,540 of record NC_045793.1, on the reverse strand, counting down.
GTTGCGGAGCACGGGCTCTAAGCGCACGGGCTTCAGTAGTTGTGGCACTCAGGCTCAGCAGTTGTGGCTGGCGGGCTCTAGAGCGCAGGCTCAGAAGTTGTGGCACACGGGCTTAGTTGCTCTGCCACATGTGGGATCTTCCCGGTCCAGGGCTCGAACCTGTGTCGCCTGCATTGGCAGGCGGATTCTTAACCACTCTGCCACCAGGGAAGTCCCAACCTCCATTCTTAAGAGGAAGCATGGTGCTTTTCTTTCTAGAATATTTAGTAGAGCCTTAGGCACATGTCTGAAATCTCCATTTGCTCATCATCAAACTGAAACATGTTTTCCTGAAATCTAAAATAATTTAAAGTTTATGAAGCCAGGTTGGTTTTGATCCAGACACAAATCCTTAGCAACTAAGAACATTTTTGCTTTTTTTTTTTTCTTAAAAAAAAAGTCTGTTTTGCTTTGCCTGAAACTTGGAAGACACACATATATCGATTCATTTACAAGAATTAAAGTAAATTTTAATTCTGTTTTAACTTTCCACCTCGTCATCCCCAAACTGTACCAAATATCTTTTTGTAATGCATTTTCTGAGCCACAGCCTGCGGCAGAGAGACTGAAGCCGGGCAGGGCGCTGTGTGGATGAATTATGGCGTCAGCCTCCCAGGTCACATCTGGCTCTCATTCCGTGAGCTCTGAATGGTGCCGTCTGTGTTCTTCAGACACTCTGCACCCAGAAGTTATCAATCACCTAGGAAGGAACAAACTCTAACACCTCCTACCTGCTTGGGGTTCTTAGTACAGGACAGGAGGCAGAACACCGAGCTTCATTTTTTGGAAGAATGGAAGAAATAGGTTTCTTTCAGCAGAAAACGTTGACTGTTGCATGATTATTCAGAGGTGACTTTTGTTCGACTCTTGCCTGCTCTGCCCTCTGTCTCGTATGTTATGGCTTCCCCATCTCCACCTCATTCTAGCGAGCATTTCACCACACACCAGGCGTCACCCTTGTGGTTCACATGCCTACCTCATCTTCTCCTCCTCTGCCCCCTTAGGCGGATACTGTTACCTTGCTTCCTGCGTGAGGCCACTGGGAGCCTGTGAGAATTTCGATGTCTTGCCCATAAGCCAGGATCTTAACGTGCTCCTTCCACTAAGCTGTGTTGTTTGGAGGACTTAAGTCTTTGAAGCTCCTGAACATTCTGACTTTCAGCACATCTAGAGCTGGGATGTATTTTTGAGATGAGACAGTTTAATTCCTTAATCTCCCTGAGGGGGGGCGGCAGACTTCCCTGGTGGCGCAGTGGTTAAGAATCCACCTGCCAATGCAGGGGACACGGGTTTGAACCCTGGTCCGGGAAGATCCCACATGCCGCAGAGCAACTAAGCCCATGCGCCACAACTACTGAGCCTGTGCTGTAGAGCTCGCGAGCCACAACTACTGAGCCCACGTGCCACAACTACCGAAGCCCATGCACCTAGAGCCCGTGCTTCGCAACAAGAGAAGCCACTGCAATGAGAAACCCATGCACCACAATGAAGAGTAGCCCCCGCTCGCCGCAACTAGAGTAAGCCCGTACGTAGCAACGAAGACCCAACACAGCCATGAAAGAAATAAATTAATGAATTAAAAATAAAATCTCCCTGGGGGAAACTAAAGTTCTGAGGGACAGGCTGCTTTCAAGTTAAACAGACTTAGACTTGAAATCAGAGGTCCTCATTTGAATGCCCATTTTGCCAGATCTTAGCAATTTGGACAAATCTTATAATCATCCTGAACATCAGGTACTACTGTACCATTCACGGGAGTCGAGTGAGATCATCCGAACAAGCAGGTCTTCAGGGTCTGCTCTTGGATGTGACTCCTGCCCTAGTGGATCTTGTCTAGGGAGAGAGGCAACTGGAAAGTAAATTTTAAAATATACTCTTAAAATTATGCTGAGACTTGCAAAACCTTCTTATCCCTTTCAACAGTCCCATTACCCAGCATTTTAATTATAGGCTCATCTGAGTTCTTCTAAGCAATTAAACCAAAGTATCCCTGCATATGTTGATATAAATCCACCATTCTGTCACTGTCTGGAAGTTACAGTAGTCAAGGCCAGCATGTACCTCCAGCCACCTCTCTCTCCCAGTGGTTATGCAGATCCCACACCAAAGAGGAAAAAGGCTCATCCAGATTGGCCTTGCCCAAGGTATCTCCAGGATGCCTTCCAGACCACCCTCTCTGACTCACACATGTGACTGGTGGTCTCCACAGTCTAATGTTAGGTCCACCAGCCAGGGACTTTTGCTGCTGTTACCCCTAGTTCCCAGGGCCCCAACACAGCACCTGGACCTCAACAGGCATGCAAAAATAGTTATTAAATAAGCAAACAAGTGAGCAAATGAATTGTAGCGCCTGCAAACAAAGAACAAAACTAGTGGCGTAATTCTAAAAATGTTATAGCCAATGACCATTAAAAGGGTAATGGTCACAACTCTGTGCCAACAAACTTGAAACTTAGATGGACCAATTTCCTGACGGAGGAAATCCACAGAACTCACTTAAAAAAGAAATAGATAATCCAATATTTATTAAAGAATTAGATCAATAATTAATAACCTTCCAAAACAGAAAGCAGTGGACACAGATAGTTTCACTGGTGGATTCTACCAGACTGTAGAGAAGTTATTCCAATTCTCTACACCAGTCCCAGAAAATAGAAGCAGAAATAGAACATTCATAGAACATTCTATGAGGCCAGCATTATGCTAATGCCCCAAACCAGAGAGAGACATTATAAGAAAGGAAAACTACAGACCAGTATCTCTCATAAAGATAGATGTGAAAAATTCTCAAAAACATATTTGCAAATCAAATCCAACAATGTATAAAAAGAATTATATGCCATGACCAGGTGGAATTTATTCCAGGTATACAAGGCTGGTTAAACATTCAAAAAATCATTTAATGGAATCCATCACATCAATAGACTAAAGAAGAAAAATCAATCTATGAATTAAAAAAGAAAAGATCATGAGAGAAGGTTGTTTCTAAAGAATTTATCATCTCCCTAACAGAATAGGTTCCTTAAAGTTCTCCTGTAAATACAAGATTTACTATCCCACAGGCTAGATCAGATATATGAACTATCGCCCCGAGGAGCCTGGGCTTCTGGGAGAGACGCCCCTGCTGGCTCAGATGAGCCTCGTGGCCAGCATGCCTCCGGGCTGTGTTCCATGTGACCCAGACGTCACCAAGATCTTCCTGTTCCTCACAGACCCTCTCAGGGACTGACAGCACCGGGACCCTGACTTGTGAAGATGGAGACCTGGGCGTTATCCTTGACTTCTCATCTCCACCTAAAAGAGTCTATAGATTTCTTTTCCCTGTTATTTCTTAACTCTGGCTCCCCCCATCAGGGTCTTTATTTCCAGTACCACAGTTAAGGCATCACAATCTGTCTTCTGGACTTTTACAACATCCTCCTAACTTACCTCCCTTGCTCAGGTATTTCCTCTTTCCAGAGTTAATTTTCAGGAACGAAAATCTGACTTTTTACATTCTTTCTTAAAGCCCTCCTCCCCAGAGCCTGGTTTTTCTATTTTATTGCCCCAGATCCAGGCATACCTATCTATTGCTGACTCACCAGCCCCACCCCCTCTCTGCAAGGTGCACTGCGCACCTACATGCGTGCGGTCCTCTACTGGTAGCCGGGGTGCCGCAGGAGCAAAGTAGAGTCCTGCCCCTTAGGGCAGACACTCTTGTAGGGAGAGACCAAACAACAGACACATAGCAAACAAACCGGGTGTTTCAGGAACTTACGGATTTTATGGAGATAAGACGGATAATAGGATGGAGATTTCCTGAAGGGTAGCCTTCATAGGAGGATGAACAGACTTGGGGGGAAACCTTAGTGATGAGGAGGCAGCGGAGTAAGGATCTGGGGACGGGGAGAAGCAAAGATGGTAGAGGGGAGAGCTACTGGTGCCAGAACAGGCAGGTAGTTGTTCATTGTGGCGAGAGTTAGAACACTGGCAAGGTGGGAAGCCACGGAGTACCGTGGTGCAACAAGATGAGATTTGCGCTGGTGCCTCTCTCTGCGTGGAGCTTAGGCGGTTAGAAAGCCTAGGGTAGAGGCAGGAGGCTGACCAGGCAACTTGCCATCATCCAGGCAAGAAATGCTGGCAGCTTACAGTGGCTTAAGATATGTTGTGAAATTAAACAGGATGAATTGGATATGGGTGTGAAAGGAAGACAGAAGCCGATGTGATCCTCAGGTTATGGCATATTGGGAAGGCTGCACAGGAAAAATCGAGAGTTCTCTTTGGCACGGTTGTCATCCTATTTGAAATTTCAATTTCAAATTCAAGCAGAGATTCAGAGAGGTAGTTGGTGACTGTGGGGAACTAGGGAGAGAGGCCCAAACCAAATAGATTTCTGACATTTGAAGACACGGCTCTTGTTGAGGTGACCTAGGGGAGAGAGAGAGAGAGAGAGTAGAAAATGGAAGCTGAGGGCGTGGAACAGCAAGTACAGACAGCTGTGTAAGAAGTTTGGGCGAACCCTGGTTCACGCCTACCGCCTTTCAAAAATCAGCTCGGAAACACTTCGCCTGGAGAGCCACAGCTGACCACACGAGGCCGGAAGAGGTGCCATCCCACCTGCTCGAAAAGCCCTCGCCCCACTCAGTGGTAGAGACTTGCTTGCCTGCCCACCTAGCCCTGCCAGGAGGACCTGGGCTGTGGCTTCTGCATGCAGCACTTGTCTGACACCTGTCAATGATCAGTCACATCCATCATGCAAATCAAACAAAAGACTACAACATATGTAAAGAACTATCAAAACTCAGTGGTAAGAAAACAAAGAACCCAATTAAAAAGTAGTTGATAGACCTGGACTCTTCACCAGAGAACATACAGGTGGCAAATGAGTGCAGGAAAGATGCTCACTGTCACCAGCCATCAGGGAAATGCAAATTAAAACCACGATGGGTACCACTACCTCCCTGTTGGAATGGCTAAGATAAATATTGACAATACCAAGTGCTGATGAGGCTGCAGAACTATAGCTTGTTCTATATTGCTAGTGGGAATGCAAAATGGTGGAGAAAACACTCTGGAAAACAGTTTGGCACTTTTTCTTATAAAGTGAAGCACACATCATATGAGCTAGCAATCCCACTGTTGGGTATTTACCCTAAAGAAATGAAAACTTATGTTTATACAAAAGCCTGTACAAATGTTTATGACAGCTTTATTCATAATCACCAAAAACTGGAAGCAAGTCCTTGAATGGTTGAATGGACGGAGCATCCGTACAACGGAGTGCTATCAGCAATAATAAGAAATGGACTATTGATACGAGCAGACAGATGAATCTCAAAGACATGTTGCAAAGTGGAGGAAGCCAATCTGAATGGTATGACACTGACAATGGTATGACAATGGTATTGACAATGCCCATTTATATGACATTCTGGAAAAGACAAAATTATAGTGACAGACCCGATCAGCGGTTGCCAGGGGCTGGGGGTGGGGCGTGACTGTAAAGGAACACTATGATGGAGTTTGGGGGGATGATGGAATGGTTTTATATCCTGATGGTCGTGGTGCTCACACAAATCTATACACACGTAAAGATTCATAGAACTATACACCAAAAAAGTCAATATTACTGTAGGTTAATTTAAGATGCATCGTTTAAGATTAAAAAAAATTTTTTTTTGGTCGCACCACACGGCCTGCAGAACTTCCCGGACCGGGGATTCGACCTGTGCCTCCTTCATTGGAAGTGTGGAGTATTAACCACGGGACCGCCAGGGAAGTCCTAAGATGCATCATTTAAAAATCATTTGCTGCACGGATGAATGGATGAAGTTTATTTGCAATCAGACCGACTGCCAGGATTTCTTAGTTACTTTGCCTCATTCTAGCCAAAATGGGTGACTCTGTTGGACTGGAAAGGAGAAATTTCACCCAGGACACTAGAGGGCTTGACTGCTGTAGCACTGGTGTCTTCCTTTGATGTTAAACCACAAGATACAAGTTTACGTGTTGATGGGTCCAGAACTCGGGGGTCTTCTCAGGCCCTGGATACAGAGTTCTCTCTCCTGCAGGAAGACCTGAGCGACTGGAACATCACAGTAACTGGAAACATCAGAGCTCGCAATTATACTCCAATAAAGATGCTAAACACACACACACACACACACACACACACATCAGAGCTGGTCAGGTCCCCTGCAGGCATATCTCTGGTTCTGAGATGGTGGGCAAAGCACTCCAGCTTCTGACACCCAGCTTCCCTGCCCACAGAATGGATCAAAGGATTCCTAACTTACAAGGTAGTTGTGTGTGAGAGTGCTTTCCAAAGTGTGACTTGTCGGTGGCAAAGTGGAGGCGGTTGAGCATGCCGTATCCACACACCTCTCGTCACCCTTACCAGCTCCTCTGGCAAGACGGGGACAGGCCTCCCCTCTACTCGGACTGCCCTGTTGGGAGGCTGCCCTTGCAGTCCCTGTGACCCGATTCTGTCCGTCACGAAAGGCCAAGTCTGGGGGCTGGCACACTTCATTTGGGTTTGATTGATGAGGCTGTGGAGGGTCTTCGGGGCACACTCGCTCTGATGCACACTTCTCTCCAGCACCAGATATGCCAATTATCTGTGTTTTCCTTTAGGGAAGAAGGAGGAAATGGGCTGTTAGTAAAAACACAGCCTCACTTATTATAATAAATCGTAGTGAGAAGTAAAATAAACATGACCCCAGTCATAAAGGGTGAATCTGAGACGCTCTCTCCTTGGTTGGCCAGTGGTGCAGGCAGTGGTATTCACCACACTTTTAGGGGCACACGGGCTATTGTGGAGCAATGACATCAACATTTAGGCTACGGAAATGCTACCGAGGCTTGGTGTTTTTGTTACACGAAGAATTCCTACAAATTATGAAAATCAACTCCCAATGGGCAAGTGAGAGATAGATAATTCACAACAGAGAAAAAGGAGTTAGGGGACGTACACGTGGGAGAATGTTCCACCTTACTGGTGATTAAAGAAATGAAAATTAAAATAGCGAGAGACCTTTCATTGCCTATCAAGTTAACAAAAACGTCAAAATCATCAAAATAAAATAAAATAAGTAAAGTCAAGGAAATTCATATGATGCTGGTAGACGTATAATTTGGTACAACTATTTTCAAAAGCAATTTGGTAATATGCACTAAGAACCATAAAAGATATCCATACCTTTTTTGATGTTTATATCACTTAACCAGTAATCCACGTGAGTAAATCTGACCAACAGAAAAACACTTAATGTATAAACAATGTGACCAAAAGAAACAACTCTAAATACACCAAAAAAAATTTCTATGTACAAAGTTATTCATCACAGTATGTTTGGAAATAACCTAAATATCCCTGAAGTATTTTGCATACATCTAAAAACTGGTTGCAAAGAGTTTTAAACACCTTGTAGAGGTATTTATGATATAATGTTGGATTATAAGGCAAGTTAAAAGTTGTTTATATAGTACAGCTTCAGTTATGCAAACGAGCCTTTACAGAGATAGAGACTGGAAGAAAATTGAACAAAACAGCAATAATGGTCATATTTTGAAAACGGGACATATTTAATTTTTTAGTTCTAACCTGTTGGCATATCTATTTTTTTTTTTAATGAAAATATGTCCTGGGGGAAAACAAAGAAGGATTAAAGATGAGCTCAGATCTTCCTAATGACCCGTAGCTCATCTATCATTCGTGACTGTATCTTAATCTTTCTTGGGCCTATTTATATGGTCAACCCCCATGACCTCCGGCTAATGAGTTCCTTACGTTGTCACTGCTGTGCAGAGGACGACTTCCTCTCCGCCCGAGTCTACCTTTTAAGACTGTAAGGAAGCCCTTGGGTCACATGAGTGCTGTTGAATTAGCTGATTTGGGCAGCATCCATGCTCACAGCTGCCCAGAAACTTCTATAGGTCCCAAGCACGGCTGGTAGAATGTCTCTTAGGGTACCAACTGCAGGCATCTGGCAACATCCGGGAAGGTGGATATGTTTACACCCTACAGCCAGTGGATCCCCCATTGAGGAATATTCATCTGGTCTCTCTGTGCCTGGCCCGGCATCTGGAGAGGAACAGAGCAAAGAACCAAGAAAGGGGACGCGTATCAGGGTAGCACCTGTGAGGAGTGGCCAGGCCTAGGCCTAGTTCAGGTGAAGGGCGTGCCCGGTCCAGGTCCAGGAACGCCTTTCTGCTTTTTTTTTTTTTTTTTTTTTGGGCTGCGCCGTGTGGCTTGTGGGATTTTACTTCCCCGACCAGGGATCGAACCCGGGCCCTTGGCAGTGAGAGTGCAGAGTCCTAACCACTGGACCACCAGGGAATTCCCAGGAACGCCTGTCTGTTTGATTCTGGAGGGTCCAGGGAGGAGGAGGAAAGATTCACCCGAACCTGGAGGTGATTTGTGGTTTGGGGTCGAGGCAGAGCAAGGGGGTGCCCCTTGGGGTGAGGGCGTAAATTCACGGAACCCCAGACACAGCCGGGCTATTCTCTCCAGCCAGGAAGTTGGAATAGCGAGGAAGTTGGTGGACTGCCTCCCAGTTACCCCCATATTCACTCAGGGCCTTTTGTTCCCCCAGTTCTGTTGTCAAACCCCGCCCTGCCTCTCCAGAGTTAGGATGCGTTTGTGGCCAGCCCCGGCCCCGGGACGTGTCTGGTCCTCCTCTGCCTCATCTTCCGGATTCCCCTCCATGCTCTCTGCTTCGGATCTGCCCTGGAGGCCGCAGGAAAGGAGGTGTCTGCGAGGGTCTCCGGGGGTGGCTTCAGAGCATCCAGCCCGTGCCTGGCCTTGCAGCTCCCAGCTCGGTCACCTGAGACCTGTAGTTCTCACAGCCAGCTTCTAGATTGTTCCTTTTACTGTCCCCTCGTTATTGAAGCTACCTTAAGTGTGTACCTGTTCTTTGCCACCAAAATTTCCCTAAACAAGCCGCCTTTGTTTTCATGAATTTCTGTGATGGCGGCTGCAAGGTATTCTCTCCTCTTTGTCGTTTTCAGCTCTTCAGGATGCAAAATGCCTACTAAAAACCAAGAGAAATCCTTGACTAAACCATGAGCAAAAATATTTTAAATAAAGCATCTTCTCAGTCACGTTCATACTGCCTCCACATGACAAATCTTGTGATCATGGGGCCCAGACTTGATGCAAGGCGCTGAGTCCAGGGACATGTGGTTGATGGATGGATCAACTGGGAGTGGCCCCTGGCCTTTGGTGTCCAGATACTTTGTTCCTTGTCAAGCCACAGATGAGATTTAGAAGTATACTAAATAAATCAGATTCAATAACACTGAAAACAAAACCTTCCTGGTTGATATTACCAAGAACCATCAGATATCCAATTTCCTGGAGTGAATGTCTTATTGCACTAAGATGTCCAGTTCTTTCCTGACAAAGAAGAAAGTCAGATGGTCTTTAGGAGAAAATAAGGAGCCAGCCTGCTGCGGGAACAGAGAAAGGACCAAGAGGAGGGAGGTCATGGCAACAACCAATAAAGTGTTTGTGCTCTACTCAGTCCTCAGAGAAACCAAGGTGGGTTCCTGTCTGCATTGCACAGATAGGAAAAGAGAAGCCCAGAGAAGTTGAGTAACTTGCACACGGTCACACAGCAAGGAGGTGCTGGAGCTGGAATCTCAGACAGGAACAAGTGTCAATAAGAATTGAAACAACTGGAGAGAACCAGCCTGGGGCCCAGTGAGTCAGCACCAAACCCCAGGAGGGGACCCACAGAGCACTGCTTTGGTTACAGGGTCAAACAAGTCAGCTCCAAGGAGCATGGGGCTGGGAGGAGCTGCAGAGCTTCAGAGCTCCCCTCCTGCTACCCCGGAGCACCAGGCACAAATGGCAAGCTTGCCCCCCAGGGCTCAAGTCTCGTGACGCCACCTGGCCCCTCTCCTCTGTGGGCGTGTAACTTATCTCTGGGGACATCTCCAGCCAGGGACACCTACGCAGCCACCGTCCAAGTAGGTGCCTGGAAAACACAGGCTGAGCAGAAGCCCACAGCCTCCCTCTCGTGGTGACACCAGCCCTCACGCCAACCCTCCCCGTCCCGGCGATGTTTATTTTCTTTTTATTTTTTTTTCTTTTCTTTTTTTTTTTTTTTTTTAATACTTCTTAAGGCCTTGACTTTTTTTTAAATTAATTAATTAATTTATTTATTTATGGCTGTGTTGGGTCTTTGTTTCTGTGCGAGGGCTTTCTCCAGTTGTGGCAAGTGGGGGGGTCACTCTTCATCGCGGTGCGCGGGCCTCTCACTGTCGCGGCCTCTCTTGTTGCGGAGCACAGGCTCCAGACGCGCAGGCTCAGTAGTTGTGGCTCATGGGCCTAGTTGCTCCGCGGCATGTGGGATCTTCCCAGACCAGGGCTCGAACCCGTGTCCCCTGCATTGGCAGGCAGTTTCTCAACCACTGTGCCACCAGGGAAGCCCTCTGCGATGTTTAATTACATCCAGCCAGGGGGCCCGGCCAGTATGTCCAGGCTAAATTCACCTCATTGAAACACTCTCCTGAGAGCCACAGAACCTGTGAGCCCTCGCTCGCTGTGGCTCGTCTAAGTGGCCCTACGTTTTAAAGGTGGAGGAGCCTTCAATGTGGGACAGCCTCGCCAGCCTTGGGTCTGGTTTTTGTGGCGGACGCCATGGCCACAGGCCACTGCTCTTACCCCAGGGGTATGTCTGCAGAGCCGTCTTCTGGGGAGGGGAATAGCACTGCCACTCTGGCCACTGTGCCAACCAGGCGTCCCCCTTCCGACCTCAACCCCCGCTGTACATCACCACCAAAAGTCTTCCGAATGATGGAAGGCTGCTGGCATTGACCAGGCTGCCTGCTGCATCTGGAGCCATAAATATGACCACAGGGAGACAGGGAAAAGGAAAAGCAATAAATGTGGAGCCTGTGAAAGGGGAACCCCGCCTGGGGCAGGGAGAATCTTCAAACCTTAGCAGCTGGCTGTGGATCCCAGCCATCAGCTGCCCCAGGGCAGTCCTGGGGGCCCTGGTGAGGACCAGCCCTCTCCTCAGGAAGGGCTGAGGGTCCTTGAGAAGCTGCTGCTTCTCCTGCACACAGTGTAGAGTTGGGAGGCCCCAGAGCCAGCCGTGCATGGGCCCCTCTGAAGTTGAAAGGTTTTCTGAGTCTCGGGGCTCTCGTCACGGAGAAAGCAGCTACAAACTGGATGACTTCCCATTCCTTTCTGTCACCTGTGTCAGGACGTTAGGGAGAATGTCACTCTTTGGCCCCAAGCATCCTTGTGAAATAGGCATCTGGCAGGGCCTGTGTCCTGTGGGACTTTCATGACCAAGTCACTCGTTCCCCCCGAGCATGCGTGTGCCAGGCACCTGGGAGTCTGGAAACTTTCCTGAGCCCAAACAGACAGGAATCCCTGTCCTTGAGGGGTTCCATGTCTGGGGGCGGGAGGGAGCCAGTAATACTAATCACAGGAAGACGGCATGGATGGCCTTTAGGAAGCGGAGATTACCATGGAGAAATGAAAACTGAGAAGAAAGCGACCCGGCCATGGGTGTGGAGGGAAGTGAAGTGACAGGTTCCCTAAGATGGTGAGAGAGGCCTCTGAGGTGGCGGCATTTCAGAGACTTGAAGGAGGCAGGCCCAGGGCGAGGCTGGTCCTGTGGCTGGGGTCTCAGCAATAGGACACTGCAGGCAGAGGCCTGAGGGCCTGGGGAGACAGAAGACCAGCAGGGGGGCCGGAGTGGGGCAGGCCAAGGCAGGTGAAGGGGGGCTCGGATGGGAGGCTCAGGTTGGGGGTTTCATCTTTGCTCAGTGAGCCGGGACCACCGCTCCATCTGATGTTGGATTTAAACGGGGCTCTGACGAACTTGTGGTTACCAAGGGGAGAGCGAGGGGGAGGGACAAGTTAGGGGTATGGGATTAAATACACACACTACTATATATAAAATAGGTAACCAACAAGGATCTACTGTAGAGCACAGGAAGTCATACCCAATATCTTACAATAACCTGTAATGGAATATAATCTGCAGAAAAACCCCTGAATCACTATGCTATGTATACCCGAAACTAATACAATATGGTAGATCAACTATACTTCAATCAGTCAATCAATAAAAGGAGCCGTGGAGCTGCTTGTGGGGCCCAGAGCGAGGCGGTGGCAGGAGAGCCCGGAGGAGGATGTCAGGATGTGAGGGTGGGATGGCAGGGTCCAGCGTGGAAGGTGGCACCGTCCCTATGATCACCACCGGCTCAGTCAGGACAGTACGTCGTATAAGACAGAAATCTGGTTGATAGATACTCAAGTTCAGCCCTCGGTGTGAATGCCACCCAGTCTCGGGTGTATTGCTTGTGTGGTGAGGTCTTTTGTTCAAAACTTGTAAAACGTAGAGCCACTTGGAAGAGCCATATGACATCGCAGATGGAAGGAAACGTTGGGGTCCCTCTGTCCACTTCTCACTTAGCAGATGAGGGCAGTAAGACTCAGAGAGATGAATTGGTTTTTCTAAAGTCATACCGGTGATTCTCAAACTTGAATTTGTGTACATGGTTTATTCAGACCCTGTGGATCTCGGGGGAGCAATGGAGGCTGGGGGTCTTTGGGACCAGGAGGACAGAGGGGGTAAAGCCCAGGTGGGAGACAGACCATCCCCGTAGATACCGAGGACGTGACGGGGCCAGACTTACTGTGAAGTGCTTTGAAAGCTGGGAAGATCATCACAGGAGTGCATCCCAAGTCCAGGGGACTGGATTTGCACAGAAAGACCCCTCACGTGGGCCCTGACGAGGCCGGGGATGGGCGGTGCTCACATCTGTAGCCTCAGCGTTTTCCTGGGGCCTGGAGACCAGAAGGAGATGGGAAGTGTGAGCGGTGGCATGAAGGAAAACTGAAAAGGCCCTGGAGGTTTTGTATTTCCCCGGAGAAGGGAGGGCTGACGGGCTCCCCAGTCCCCAGGACCACTCTCTGCCCACAGCGACCCGAGCCCCGTCTGTCCTGCTGTCGGATGATGACTGAGCCCGAGGAGAACCCTCACCCCAGGCAAAGCGGAGAGGTTGGGGGTGGAGGTTGAGATCCCCCTGTGGGGAAGTCCAGCCTGCCTCCACCCTCTGTCTGGGGATGGACACGCCTCCTCGGCACCCAGTTTGCTCCCCACTCCTGCCCACGTCCTGTCTCGCAGCACTCACCGTCAGTACTCCCTCCCCCAAAAGTCAGCCCTGAGTCTGATAGGTCCTGCTGGGGACGTTATTTTAAATGGCTATCCTGTTGCAGTGATTTGGGGGCTCAGGAGAAATTGGGGGAAACGTCCTCAACATTTCTGCAGTCAGCAGAATAATGGTCCCCAAAGATGTCCACATCCATATTCCCACATGGGAATATGTGATCTTAACCTACAAAGGCACTCTGTGCTGTATCAGAAACAAGCAAATAAAAACACAGCAGATGGAAGCCACCAAATATAAATGACACGGGTAACCACGACACTGGTTGCCTTCCTTATCTCTACTCTCCCTTTTTTCATAGGTGCAGAATTACCATGTTGAGTGGAGGAGGGGAGCAAGGAGAGCCGCTGCCCTAACAACCAGGTATGGCCGTGCCACACAGCTCTGACCATGAGATACTAGGGGAATTTGCTGGGAGAGGTTTCTGGAATAGCTCCTCAAGAGGTGGACAGGGCGGGGCCCGGGTCCTCTTGGCCTATTTTCCCTTCCTCCTGCTTTTGGGCTGGAATATGGATTTGAGAGCTGGGCCTCCCGCAGCCATCTTGATCCATGAGATTCTGGTAAGCGGGGAGTCAGCCACAGGACAGAAAGCAGAGAAAGAGCAAAGGACCCCAGGCCCTGAATCACATAGCTTCTCTGAACACCCAGCCCCCAGACTGGTTCTGTGAAAAAGAAGAAAATAAACTCTTATCTTGTCTAAATTTTTTCTGGCCTCTGTTAATAGCAGCAAATTGTCATTCTAATTGATGGAGCTCGTACTGGAAATAGCATTGCACAGAAGTGTCTTAATAGGAAAACACTCAAGCTGTACTGAATGTGGTCTGTGCGATCCTATAGTGAAGTCTGGGGCCGCGGCAACCTCGGTGGGCCTTGCTTTCCTCATCTGCAGATTGCGCTGTTAGTGGGGTTGAGTGGGAGGGCTACTGTTAAGCACTTAGGACTGTGTTTAAGATGCACCGAATATAATCAGTTATTTATATCGGAAATGGGATGACTAATTAACGCTATGCTATATTGAAAAAGACAGAGAAAGATGCCCTATACTGAGAACAACAAAACGAAACATGAACAGGATGTACTAGAAATAACCTAGAAGCTCACGAGACACAAATGATTTGCTGGTGGATGGGCTGGCCTTGTCTCCACACATGCCACCACCCAGCTCTGCATTCTGCCCGTGCAGGCGTGGGAGAGCTTCCCGCCCAGCAAGGCTGGCTGGCAGGGTCTGTGGCTGGCGACTTTCTCTGCATCCTGCCCACAGGTCAGCCTGTGTCCTGGGCCCGCAGGGAGACGTGGCAGGGAGCCAAGTCCAGTGGAAGGCATGAGGCCGGATGTTTCTTTTGCCTCTAAATGTGCTGTGTACACAGACCCCCGTCACCATTCAGATGCCCAGAACCGAGGCGACAGGTGACAAAGCTCTCTGTCTCCAGCCCAGACATCCCTCCCTGGCATGAGAAAGAGTGTGGCTGCCGTGGCTTGGGCAGACAGGGGACCCAGAGCTCGTTCCCCTGGACCCAGTCACATGTTCACATCTCTGGCAGAGTTGATGTTATACAGTTAGTTCTTTAAGATTGAGAATTGGAGGTGGGAGGAGAAAAGAGAAGGATCGCCAGAGCCAAGTCAGAGGAAGGGCGAAGGGGTAGGTTCGGTTGGATGGAGTTGCCATACACTTTGGGAACCAGAGCCGTGCAGGGGAAGGGGCGTCACAACTTCTCAACACAGCCGTGGCTCCTGTGATTGGTAGCTGGCACCTGTACCCGCTTCCTGGGTGAGGGATAGCTCTTACCTGCCTTCCTGGCTGGAGGGGAGAGGATGCCTTTCTGAGCTTGCTGGTTCCTTTAAAGGCACAAATACCAGAGAAGGTGTAAAAAGCTGCCGAACCTCTACCTACTCTGAATCTCTGAGCTTCTTTCTGGTTTTCATGGTTTTCCCACAAACCTAATTTCTCACAGTTTCTAATTCATAGAGACTGGATTTAAGGGTGGGATGAGATCTTAGACTTGCCTTGCCAACTCTGCTCCTATATACACTGCAGCAAATTTCTCAGTCCACGTGGAAAGTAGATCTCGGGGTGCTGGTGAAAGCGGCCTCCAAGAAGTTCTACATGTGTGGACAGGGCAAAGCCTACAAGGAGGACTTTTGGGAGGCCAGGCTCCAGGCCAGGAGTAAGGGGTGGATCCACCAAGAATGGAGCTATAAGCGGCGGCCTCAGGCCCTCCTCAGGCCCTCCTGTGTGGGCCACCCCAGACGTGTTGGGGGAGAGAGTAGGTGAGAGGCCGGAGAGAGCACAGCACACCAGGGAGAGGTTTTCTGCATGTTTCCTGTGGCATCCGTGGTCCTATGTGCAAATCCTGCTCCCTTGGTGGTGAGCTGTGAGACCCAAGGGAAGGCACTGAACCCGCTGAAGCATTTTTTTTTTAATTGAGATATAATTGACATTAACATTATATTAGTTTCATGTGTACAACATAATGATTTGATATTTGTATATACTGTGAAATCAGTTCAATGGAATGACACATCATGTACCGTGAATAAGATCCTGCTGAAACAAGTTTATGTTCTATGTTTTATGTAAAAGAACATGACTCACTAAGTGACTTAAAATGCTTCAAATGTTTAAATCCAGACATAAACATATGGTTTTATTATTAACTTTGTGTATAGTCTTGTTAAAACATAAACTGAGGCATGTTAAAATTTTTAAGGGTTTATCTGAGCAAAAATCAATTTGATTTGGGAAATGGTTGGAAACGCTGAGCAGAGGTTGGGGGGAGACGTACAGAAAGAAGGCGGAAGGAAAGCAAGGAGCTGACTGATGGCTGCAGCTTGAGGCCCAGGTGGCCGTGTGCGATTGTTTGCCCTTAGCGTTTTGATTCATAACCTTGAGGCATTTATTTATTTATAAGTTATTTTTTGGCTGCATTGGGTCTTCGTTGCTGCGCGCGGGCTTTCTCTAGTTGCGGCGAGCAGGGGCTACTCTTCGTTGTGGTATGCGGGCTTCTCATTGCAGTGGCTTCTCTTGTTGTGGAGCACGGGCTCTAGGTGCTCGGGCTTCAGAAGTTGTGACTCGTGGGCTCTAGAGCGCAGGCTCAGTAGTTGTGGCGCACGGGCTTAGCAGCTCCACAGCATGTGGGATCTTCCCGGACCAGGACTCGAACCCGTGTCCCCAGCATTGGCAGGCGGATTCTTAACCACTGCGCCACCAGGGAAGCCCCACCTTGAGGCATTTACAACTTGGATTTTGGATTGCTGGCATGGGCTGCCATGGCATTGGAGCCATCTCAGGCCATTCCCTCCATGTGTAGTTAATTGAGCAGTCCATTACTAAATGATTTCCCTTATCAGTTGGCACCCATTCATAAAGCTGCATTCATGACATTGTTCAGGTCAGTTGTAAAACAGCAGAAACATTAAGAATAGTTCAAGCATGTACTTTTGCTATAAATTAAACTGCTGTAACTGCATCATAGGTACATAGGGTTCTGACTTATTTCCCATAAATTTATTTGTAAATATCACTGTAGCTTTTGAGGGACATGACTCAACCCAAAGCAGCATCCCTCTGCAAGGTGGGCATGTTACAACCAGCACAGAAGCCTTTGGGGTGTAATTTCTTCCCACCTCTGTGGGGAGCCTCCAGGGCATGAGGCTGGGAGGAAAGCTGACATTGCAGAAGATCAGTTCCCACTTAGGGTGTTTTTCCCCAGAGCCAGAGCAGCTTGGAAGCCAACGTTTCCTCGTGTGGAAGCTTCTCCTCAGGAGACGCCTTTAGCAGGAGCCCCATTTGGCTTGTGGAAATGGCTCTGAGCCCCTCTTGGCGTGGCTTCCCTACTGAGAAGGCCCAGGACCTGGGCCTCAGTGTTGCTCCAGGGGCGCCAGGGCCGTTGGCAAAACAGACTAGGACGGGCCTGTTGCCAATGAGAGGCCAATGAAATACTCTCTAACACGCTAGGAAACCTCCTTGCAGGGAACTGGAAGAAATCTCTCTGCATTATGAATAATGAGAGACTGCAAAACAAGGGACATGGAATAGATAACCAAGGTATTAAAATAGGAACATGAATAAAAAATTGGGGAATGTTCAGATTTCATTGTTCATGAAGAGGTAGCAGATAAAGTGGGTCTGGGGCACCTTGCTGATTGCAGAGGAAGAACATGGGTGGGCATTTCTACACAGGTTTGGGGTGTATGGGCAGAGGTGATGATTGCATGTGTTAGACTCCAACTTTTAATAAAGCTTTCTGCAAATGTTTGCTCTCCATTTGGCTGTGCTTCTCCTTAGAACGTGCCTCTTACTTGGTGCCTCTTAGTTCCAAGATCTGGGGACTAGTTGTCAGTTTCAGGGCAACAGAAAAGCCCTTCTCATCATCCTATAACTATTACAAGAATCAGCTTCAAAGTTCATGTAATTCTGACAGTCATGCTAGTAACAAATCAAGGCTTTTAGTTGGGAGTATTTCTGTTTTAAAATGGGATTGGTTAAAGCTCTCTCCCTTCAGGAAGATAAAAGAAAGAAACTGGCCTTGACTCTGAATTTGTGAAAATGTACCAGGAAAAATTAGGTTGCAAAAATAAGTGTGCACCCACTGGGATGGCTACAATAATTATGATAACAAAAGGACAAAAACAAGTGTTGGCAAGAATGTAGAGAAATGGAAGACTTGTATGTTGCTGGTGGGATTGTAAAGTGAAACAGCTACTGTGGAAAACAGTCTGGTGGTTCTTCAAAATGTTTAACATAGAATTACCATACGACCTAGCAATTCCACTCCTAGGTATACCCCCAAGAGAACTGAAAATATATGCCCACACAAAAACATGTACACAAATGTTCTTTTTTTTTTTTAATTCATTAGTTTGTTTATTGCAATATCAGAGGCTTTTGAGGGTGTAAAGTTGTTTAAAATCTGTATTTTAAATAGTACAACATTTAAAAAAAACACTGAAATACAACACTGATGATACACATGTTTGCACAGAGTCTGACAGTTTTTCAAGACAACTTTCCCTGCACCATCTCATTGAAAGTACTTATTATCTAAGCCTTGATTTCTAAAACTGATTTGAGGTGACACCATCTCAAAAATGCATGCATTGGGCTTCCCTGGTGGCGCAGTGGTTGAGAATCTGCCTGCCAATGCAGGGGACACGGGTTCGAGCCCTGGTCTGGGAAGATCCCACATGCCGCGGAGCAACTAGGCCCGTGAGCCACAACTACTGAGCCTGCGCGTCTGGAGCCTGTGCTCCGCAACAGGAGAGGCCGCGACAGTGAGAGGCCCGCGCAGCGCGATGAAGAGTGGCCCCCGCTCGCCGCAACTAGAGAAAGCCCTCGCACAGAAACGAAGACCCAACACAGCCATAAATAAATAAATTTTTTAAAAAAATGCATGTGTTCCTCAAATACGTGTAAAGCATAGCACTACATTCTGGGAGGTGAGATGAGGATCCTGATAGTCGATGGTTTTCATACAGCGTCTTTCCGCCACGGCCCCCATCTTAGACAACGGCAGGGTCGCTGTGCGGCCCTGTTTGCATCTGCGGAAATGAAGGAAGAGCTTTCCAGTGCTTGTCCCAGCGGCAGGGTCTGTCTGTACGCTCGGTTGCAACTCACAGCTGAATCACAGGCTTCCGGAGCAGGACGATGTCTTAGTGATGACTCGGTCCTGCCCTCTACTTGATGCATAGAAATCCTACTCCTTCCTCACTCCTGTCAGCCCATTTCTACTAAACGTTTATTCTTCTATTGTCTGGGAGTTCACTGCTTCATGAGGCAGCTCCACACTGGCTTTAAATGATGACTCATTGATAGAACACGGATTTCTCTCCTCACTCTTGAAATCTCAGGGATGATAGCTAAACCCTATTTCAAGGGAGAAATAGGGACAGTATCTCCTTCTATGTAAAGGCCTGTGGATGAGTTACACAAATGTTCTTAGCAGTATTACTCAAAATAGCCAAAAATGGAATCAACCCAAATGGCTGTCAGCTGATGAATGGAAAACAAAGTGGGGTCCATCCATACAATCAAATATTACACAGCCATGAAAAGGAATGAAGTACTACCACCTGCCACACCATTGATGAGCCTTGAAAACCCTGTGCTAAGTGAGTGAAGCCAGATACAAAGGACCATATGTTGTATGATTCCATTTATATGAATAATTCAGAATAGGCAAATCCACAGAGACAGAAAGTAGATTAGTGGTTGCCACGGTATGGGGAAAAAATGAAATGAATCACTGTTCATGTGCCCAAGTTTTCATTTTGGAGTGATGAAAGTATTGTGTATCACAACTAACTAACTAACTAACTAACTAACTAACTAACTAACTAACTAACTAACTAACTAAATGTCAGGGAGAACAAGGGTGCAGAAATCCTCTGTTTACTGAAGTGGGATAATCATATTCTAATCTGTAGAAAGGTAAACACCTTCACCCTGGAGCTTTTTTGTGAAATGAAGTGGATATGGCTCCAGGGGAGGTGGAAACCACAGCAATGCCAAATGTGAGATAGGCGAAGCTCCCATACATGGCTGGTGAAAGCTGCCATAACCACTTTGGAAAACTCTTGTGTAATATCTACTAAATCTGAACATTATACATGCCCGAACCCAGAAATTTTATCCCCAGGTGAAAGACCAACAGAAATGCAAGCACATGTACATCAGAAAGCATACATACAAATGCTTATACTGGCTTCGTTTGTTACTGCCAAAAATGAGGAAAAAGAAAACCTATATCCATTAACAGCAGAACAGGCAGACTGTGGTATCTTCATAACTGGAACGTCACGTGATGAAATGAATGAATTGATGCTACATGCCGTGTTGTAGATGAGTCTCACAGACACGAGTTCAACACAAAGAAGCCTGGCCAAAGGCACCCCTAGTGCATGAATCCCATCGTACAAACTACAAAGACAAGCAGAACTCATTGATGTCATTGGAGTCAGGGCAGTGGCTACCTCTGGGAAGTAGGAGAAAGGGTAACAAGTGGGAGGAGGCATGAGAGGGCTCTGGGGTGCTGAGTGATAATGGTTAGGCATATGTTTATGTACAGTCTGTGACCATGCTTCAAATGGTACACTCATGACTGGTGTGTTTTTCTGTTTGTTTGTTAAAATTCAATTTTTAAGCTAGAATTTAAACTCTAAAGAAAAGGAGCTTGATAATGAAATGCTTGGAACTACGATAAACTTTTTGTCAGTCTGGAGTTACAGTGTTTTGAAAACAGCATAAAGCCCGATGTTGCCCAGTCTCACAAAATTCAAAAATTTCTTCTGTAAAACTTTGTGTTTACCCCAACTTTGAGCACTAAAACACGTCTAGTATCATAAATAGCTACAACCACAACTATGAGTCCTTCATTTAAGTGGTCATTTTTAGTCTTAACATTTTTTTAAAGTCATGAGCACATCTGGATCTTCTAATCATAAAAAACTCCTTTGTAAAAAGTCTTTTAAAAGCCCTTCTTCCTCAGGAAGGGAATCAGATCTCTTTGTTGACTTTAACATTTGGAGAGAAGATGTTGAGCTAAAAGTTCTTAATGTATCTAGGTATTTGATTTTGTTTTATAGCCTCATAATTCTCTTTACTGGTTCTCGACTCTCCTTAGCTTTTACTTTTAATATGTTCACTTGTGTTAATTGTAGGTTTGTGTATGCGTTTGTGTGTATAAGTGCATACATGTGTGTTTGTGTGTGGGGGCGGAGAAAGGGAGAAGAGGTTTAGAAAGCAATGGAGGGCTTCCCTGGTGGCGCAGTGGTTAAGAGTCCGCCTGCCAGTGCGGGGGACACGGGTTCGAGCCCTGGTCTGGGAAGATCCCACATGCCGCGGAGCAACTAAGCCCGTGTGCCACAACTACTGAGCCTGCGCATCTGGAGCCTGTGCTCCGCAAGGGGAGAGGCCGTGACAGTGAGAGGCCCGCGCACCGTGATGAAGAGTGGCCCCCACTCGCCACAACTGGAGAAAGCCCTCGCACAGAAACGAAGACCCAACACAGCCAAAAAGAAATAATAAATAAATAAATAAATAAATTTATAAAAAAAAAAAGAAAGCAATGGAGAGGGACTTCCCTGGTGGTGCAGTGGTCAAGAATCTGCCTGCCAATGCAGGGGACATGAGTTTGAGCCCTGGTCCAGGAAGATCCCACATGCCACGGAGCAACTAAGCCCACGCGCCACAACTACTGAAGCCCGTGCACCTAGAGCCCGTGCTCCGCAACAAGAGAAGCCACCGCAATGAGAAGCCCGCGCACCACAACAAAGAGTAGCTCCCACTCGTTGCAACTAGAGAAAGCTCTCATGCAGCAATGAAGACCCAACACAACCAAAAATAAAATTAATTAATTAATTAATTTTAAAAAAAGCAATGGAGAGAGTGAGAGACTGAGAGAAAGAATTGGAATTAGTGAGAGAATATACGTAGAGTGCTTTGAAGCCATTATCTACAAAGTACTGCATTAATATCAATTATTACTTTCAAACTATTCAACACAATTTTTAACATGACTGTTTGACATTTTAAGAAAAAGTCCTGTAGGATTTTAGTTTTTATTTTTTCACTACTTTTATACTTGCATATGCTGTTTGATTCTCTCAGCACATAAGCACTCCCTACTTCCTGACTTAGTCAAGAATTTCTGGATCCTGTGTTATAAACTGTTCCATGTGTTCTTGGGTTGGCTTGGGTGGGCATCCAAAAGTCTGGAGGAGAGTGACCATTGTCTTAGCCTGACAGTCAAAGTATTGCTTCTCTGGTCACCATACCTATAAGCAATACTTTCAGGTCAAATTTAGCTCAGAAAGTGTTTAACAAACACTTTCTTTTTTCATGCTAATACCTCATACCTTTTCCTCCTTTCTTTATGACTACAGTTCAATTTTTTAATGATCTGATTAAATTTCAGTTCGCTGATTTGAAGCAAGTGCACAGCTTCTTGAGAAGTGTTTGGTCTGAGTCTTCTGTCATGTTCACATTTGTGCCATGTGTCCACTGCATGCTTCCCTCATAGCTCCATCCAGTGACTAAAATATCAGCACACACACACGCACACACACACGTGCACACACACGCACACGCACACACACACACACCAGGAGAATTCCGTTTCTGGAAAGATAGAGTAGACACACATTTTTCTATTTTTTCTGCTAAACACAACTAAAACCCCTGGGAATTATATATAACACAATATAAGAAGACACTGAAAGTAGACCAACTAGAGACCTCAGGACCTGAGGAATGACCTGGTGGTGAGTGCCCTGAATTTTCTTCTTGTTTCATATATTCTATACCGGGAGCTGGAGGAGATAGGTGCACACAAAAACAAAAACAAGAGCTTACTCTTAATAGCCAAAGGACCTGGAATAGGCAAGACAGATTAGCAAAACAAACAAACAAAAAAACATTTTAAAGCAGCCATCATAGAAATGCTTCAATGAGCAATTATGAACACACTTGAAACAAATGAAAAAGATAGGGGAAAACAACTCAAATGACAGCAGATTTCTTATCACAAACTATGGAGACCGGAAGAAAGTGGCACAATATTTTTCAAGTGTTGAAATATCAACCCAGAATTCTACATCCAGGGAAAATGTCCTTCAGGAATAAAGGTGAAATAAAGGTATTTTCAAATGATGGAAAACTAAGAGACTTTGTCACCAACAGACCTACCTTACAAGTATGGCTAACAGAAGTTCTCTAAACAGAAAAGGAAAAAATAAGAGGAAGAATATTGGAATTTCATGAAGAAAGAAAGGATAATGGAAAGAGTAAAAATATAGGTAAATACAAAAGACTTTTCTTTTTCTCTTGAGTTTTCTAAATCATGTGTGAGATTTAAAGGATAAACTACAACAGTGGCTGATCTGGTTCTCAAAAAAAGTACATATGTACATTATATTATAAATATAATGTACATATGTACATTATATTTCTCTTGAAGAGTGGTGTTCTACATAATAAAATGTATAATATAGAAATTGTTAAAACAACAACCAAAAATTAATGAGGCAAAAGATAGAGTCCCAAGATCAATATACATTCTCCCAGTTGTCTTTGTTCTATTACTCAGAAGTGGTTAGCAGACACTTAGGTGAGGTAGGATATGCTCACCTCCTGGTGTACATCTCTCTATTTTCTCCAAAAAGACATCATAGAAGAGACTGTCAGCTGATTTATAGTCTCAGTTACATTATGTACAGCATGTCCTGTTTCAGTCTGTCACTCAGATAGGGAAATGAGAACTTTCAGATTCAGATAGACTCTAGATGGCAAAACCAAATCATCTTCCCCTTTATTATTCCCATCCAAAAAAAAAAAAAAATCCTGACAAAGCATTATAGCTCAGGAAACTAAAATTTCCAACCAATAATCTATCAGAATAAAAGAGAATTCCCCCTTACTGATGCATGGATAGAGTCTGAAAAATAACTGCAAGGCTAGAAGGGAGAAGGTGGGAGAGGTCTCACCCCCCTTCACTGCATATCCCGCTTCTGACACCCGGGCTACATCCACACAGAAATCCTGCAGTGTGCCCTGTGCAGGATGCAGGTTCAGACATAGTTATGATCGGACTTCTTCCCAGGTTCCTCCTTCTCAGATCTCTTCCTCTCCCACTGTCTCCAAGAGTGGATTTCCAGTATATCTCATGGGGCCTTACAATAATTCTTCAATGCAAATAGCTTTTTAAAAATGTGTTTTCCACAATAAATTTTACCACTAAGGGCATGTGTAGAAGGAGAGGCAAGCAGGCATACAGAAAAACAGAGGGGGAAAGAGACACAGAGAGGATTTCACACAGGAGAACCATTGATGCTGACCATCTTTATCCCTGCACGTCTGTCCCATTTTAGGACGTTACAGCGAGTTATAGTCAACCTCTCCAGAAATGAGTGACATTCACTGCAATAAGAACAGAAAAACAAGTTCATTACAAAAGCAATAGAAAGCTGGTTTCTGTGTTTAATGTCAAATAAGTTGACATTGCTTGCTTATTCTGAATATTGAGGAAATGTGAAATCTCCTTACACTTTCATAATAAGATTTCCTATTGTTAATCTATAACTAGTCCAGCAGAGCTTTAATTTCCTCCTAATAGGACATTTAAGAATTTACCAGGTTGTGGAGAGTTCAAAAGTGGTCAGGCTTTCGATCAAGAATTCCTAATTCAAATCCTGTTTTCTACTAGCTAACACACGCTAATGGGGGTCATTACATCTTTCCGAACCAGAACAGCACTGTGCAGGGTAATTGGCTTAGCCCTTCACCATCCGGCCAGAATGCCTTCATTTGGCTCAGGGCTGCAGACATGCCTGACTGGATGTTAAATTGTGCACGGAAGAACAAACCCCTGCTTGGAAGCTGTTGGGTTGGCTTTACGAGTGAGGAGCAGTGTTCTCTAGCAAAATAATAAAATAAAATAAAATAAAATAAAATAAAATAAACCAAAAAACAGAACTGGTAGCAGCTCTGGTGCCAGCCAGTCTGGTTGGATAGTACCAGCCTCCTCTTGACTCCTCCCATCCCCACCTTCTTCAGGTCCCCACAGCTGGGTCCCTGACCTCCGCACTAACCTGCACTGAGGGGCACTAACTCTACAGGGCATGACATTTTACTTTCTTCATCTCATTTGATCGTCCCAACCAGCCTATGAAGTGGTGGGACTGCCTGTTTACAGGTGAGAAACTGAGGCAGAGACACATTAAGTAACGTGCCAGAGGACACCAGGTTTTGTGTGGCACCAAAACCCAGCCTCTTAACCAATGGGTGACACTGTCTATGCCTTGACACTTTTTTTAAACAACAGACATTTACCTCCCACAGTTCTGGAGTCTGGGAGTCCAAGACCACAGTACCAGCAGGGTTGGTCCTGGTGAGACCCCTCTTCCTGGTTTGCAGATGGCCACCTTCTCACTGTGTCTTCACATGGTGGAGAGAAAGATCACCTCTCTGTTCCTCTTCTTATAAGGGCATTTAACACTTTCTTTTTATTTGACTTTTGATTATACCGTCTCTCAATGCTGCCTGTTGGCATAATGCCCACATGTAATTCAGTAAAGGTAACTGTTCTATAAGGGGTCAAATCAATGCATGTGAAATACAGGCTTCCCTGCTCTGGATTAATCGACACTTGAAATAGAGATGGTTCAGAAGAAACAGACTTTCAGGCCATCCTCCACGAACCCCCATCTTTAGTGTTCATAGCAGAACTTTTGATGAGAATGGGACAGCAATGGGCTTCTGGCTCTATTCCTGGGTACAGTGTGTTTTGCAGATTAAGGGCAGATTCATAAGCAGATTCATCATTTAAGAGGGGTTGAGTGGACATCCCTGGTGGAAATGGACACACTGTAGAATGGAGAACCTTCCCCTCTCTGCTGAGCAAGTCAAAGAAAGAATCCTTGACACATGGGGGCTCCTAATAATGATATAGTAAGCAAACAAAAATGGTTCTGTGTCAGCTCAACAAACTATCAGCTGAACTGTCAGGGCTTCTCCAGAGAAACAGAACCAATAGGATATAGATATATATAGAGAGATATAGATATATGGAGAGAGAGGGATTTGGGGGGCTTGGTTCACACAGTTGTGGAGTGTGGAGGAGGATGGCAAGTCCAAAATCTGCAGGGCACACCATCAGGCTAGAGACACAGGGAAGAGTCGATGGTGCAGTTCAAGTTGAAGGATGCCTGGAGGCAGAATTCCCTTTGCTCAAGGGATATCAGTCTTTTTCTCTTAAGTCCTTCAACTGATGGGATGAGGCCCACCGTTTAAGAGGATCATCTGCTTTACTCAGTGTCTACTGATTTAAAAATACTTTGACAGCAACATCTAGAATCATGTTTGATCAAATATCTGGGTACCACAGTCCATGAAATTAACCATCACACTCTCCAATCAGATACAAGTATGTCCCCACAGTGACATCAAGGTGTCAGGACCCAGGGGATTCAGGGTTTGGGGCTCCTTCAAGGGCAAATTTTTTCTTAAATTTCCTCATTTTTAAAAATTGGAGTATAGTTGCTTTACAGTGTTGTGTTAGTTTCTTCTGTACAGCATAGTGAATCAGCCACACATATACATATATCCCCTCTTCCTTGGATTTCCTTCCCATTTAGGTCACCACAGAGCATTGAGTAGAGTTCCCTGTGCTATAGAGTCTGTTCTCATTAGTTATCTATTTCATACATAGTAGTGTATATATGTTAATCCCAATCTCCCAATCCATCCCACCCCCATATATCTTCACCTATACCATTTTTCTAGATTCCACATATATGCATTAATATACAATATTTGTTTTTCTCTTTCTGACTTACTTCACTCTGTATGACAGTCTCTAGGTCCATCCACATTTCTGCAAATGGCACAATTTCATTCCTTTTTACGGCTGAGTAATATTCCATTGTACATATGTACCACATCTTCTTTATCCATTCCTCTGTTGATGGACATTTAGGTTGCTTCCATGTCCTGGCTATTGTAAATAGTGCTGCAAGGAACATTGGGGTGCATGTATCTTTTTGAATCATGGTTTTCTACAGGAATATGCCCAAGAGTGGGATTGCTGGCTCATATGGTAGTTCTATTTTTAGTTTTGTAAGGAACCTCCATACTGTTCTCAAACTCTTCCAAAAAATTGCAGAGGGAGGAACACTTCCAAACTCATTCTATGAGGCCACCATCACCCTGATACTAAAACCAGACAAAGATATCGCAAAAAAAGAAAATTATAGATCAATATCACTGATGAACATAGACACAGAAATCCTCAACAAAATACTAGTAAACAGAATCCAGCAACACATTAAAAGGATCAGATTGAAGAAGAAAAACCATATGATCATCTCAATAGATGCAGAAAAAGCTTTTGACAAAATTCAACACCCATCTATGATAAAAACTCTCCAGAAAGTGAGCATTGAGGGAAACTACCTCAACGTAATAAAGGCCATATATGACAAACCCACAGCAAACATCATTCTCAGTGGTGAAAAACCAAAAGCATTTCCTCTAGGAACAAGACAAGGATGCCCACTCTTGCCACTATTATTCAACATAGTTTTGGAAGCCCTAGCCATGGCAATCAGAGAAGAAAAAGAAATAAAAGGAATCCAAATTGGAAAAGAAGTAAAACTGTCCCTGTTTGCAGATGACATGATACTATACATAGAAAATCCTAAAGATGCCACCAGAAAACTTCTAGAGCTAATCAATGGATTTGGTAAAGTTGCAGGATACAAAATTAATGCACAGAAATCTCTTGCATTCCTATACACTAACAACAAAAGATCAGAAAGAGAAATTAAGGAAACAATCCCATTCACCATTGCAACAAAAAGAATAAAATACCTAGGAATAAACCTACCTAAGGAGACCAAAAGACCTGTACTCAGAAAACTATAAGATCCTGATGAAAGAAGTCAAAGACAACACAAACAGATGGAGAGATATACCATGTTCTTGGATTGCAAGAATCAATATTGTCACAATGACTATACTACCCAAAGCAATCTAAAGATTCAATGCAATCCCTATCAAATTACCAATGGTATTTTTCACAGAATTAGAACAAAAAATGTTGCAATTTGTATGGAAACACAAAAGACCCTGAACAGCAAAAGCAATCTTGAGAAAGAAAAATGGAGCTGAAGGGATCAAGCTTCCTGACTTTAGACTATACTACAAAGCTGCAGTAACCAGGAATATATGGTACTGACACAAAAACAGAAATATACATCAATGGAACAGGATAAAAAGCCCAGAGATAAACCCACCCACCTATGGTCACCTTATCTTTGGTAAAGGAAGCAAGAGTATACAGTGGAGAAAAGACAGCCTCTTTAATAAGTGGTGCTGGGAAAACTGGACAGCTAGCTACATGCAAAAGAATGAAACTAGAACACTCCCTAACACCATACACAAAAATAAATTTACAGTGGATTAAAGGCCAAAATGTAAGGCCAGACACTATAAAACTCTTAGAGAAAAACACAGGCAGACACTGTTTGACATAAATCGCAGCAAGATCTTCTTTGACCCACCTCCTAGAGTAATGAAAATGGAGACAAAAATAAACAAATGGGACCTAATAAAATTGAAAAGCTTTTGCACAGCAAAGGAAACCATAAACAAAACAAAAAGACAACCCTCAGAATGGGAGAAAATATTTGCAAACAAAGAAACTGACAAGGGATTAATCTCCAAAATATACAAACAGCTCAGGCAGCTCAATATCAAACAAAAGAAACAACCCAATCAAAAAATGGGCAGAAAATCTAAACAGACATTTCTCCAAAGAAGACATACAGATGGACAACACATGAAAAGATGCTCAACATCACTAATTATTAGAGAAATGCAAATCAAAACTACAATGAGGAATCACCTCACACCGGTCAGAATGGTCATCATCAAAAAATCTACATACAATAAATGGTGCAGAGGGTGTGGAGAAAAGGGAACCCTTCTACACTGTTGGCGGGAATGTAAATTGATTCAGCCACTATGGAGAAATTTCCTGATTTTGGTTCATTCTTTCAGGCCGTCTGTGGGCAGGAGGGTGTGCCAGCAGCGCTGAGAGAGGGCTGCCTGGCGCCCGTGAGCATCGCTGAGGCAGTGAGCTTCCCACCTGCCTGCAGGATTGCCACCCTCCCTGCCCCTCCTTCTTCCCAGTGGGAATCTCAGTGCCGGAGCGTCTGGACAACGTCAGATTCCAGAGTCGTGTTCAGGGATTCCCCCAGAGCCCTTGTGGTTTGCCCTGACACCCTGGGTTGACACCCAGGATTCTCCCTTCTAACGTTTACTCGTTTATCCTCATACTTCTCTGTTTGTAGCCAGGCACTGCCATTTAAGCTTCCTCTGCAAATTCGGAGGTAAACACTGGGCAGATCTGGACCTAGATCCCGTTGTTCTCCTAGGCTAACGTGCCCCTTTTGTCCATCACTAGATCAAAGGGAGGGTAGAAAGTAAGGTTTGGGTTTTTTAAATTTTATCCATGCGTAGAAACTTGCTTGTGTCAAAGTTTCAGGTTACATGCATTCTAAGGAGCATTGTAAGAATCCTGATGACCTGGTCTAGATGTTTTGAATAGCATTCTTTCACAGGATTGGGGCGGGGCCACCCTGGGTTGGGGACTCACAGACTTTTTAAACAGATGGACTTTGCTGGGGTTTGACTCTCAGCCTTGCCAGCTGCTCTGGGGCGTGAGGTGCTGTGTACGAAGCGGGTGTGTGCAGTTCTTTATCAAGGGGGGCAGGCCATTTCCGACCATATCTGACCTGGCCCTCCACTTCATGCTGTTCAACCTGCTTCTGGTTCTTTCCTCTCCTCTTCCTTCTCTCCTGACCCACTAGGCAACGTCATGCCACACCTCAGAAGGCCAACGCCCAAGCCACAGCACCGGGAATGCAGCTTTTCCAACCCCGCTGCTCGGGGCTGAGTCCGTGGCCACCTTGTCTTATAGGGACCAGAGTAAGTGTCCTCTCACTTCCTGACTGCAGAGCCCTTGAGGGCAAGACTGAGATGCCCTTGGAGACACCCGTAAATGGGGGAGGGGTGAACCCAGGGAAGCAAGAACAGATGACAGAAGGACATGGGATTCTTGTCCCTTAAGGGTCTGGCAGTTTTCTAATGGCTTTTGCGCCCACTAGCCCATCTCCTGGATGACACAGCCAAGGCCACCTCTACTTGACCAGGATTCACCAACAGAAGCCAAGTCCACGGGGTCCACATACATGTGGAATCATGGGGCGGTTTAGAGTCAGGAAGCTCTCCTGTATCTGGGGCACAAGGTGACCACAGAGATGACAGAAGTAAAGCCCAGAGCTTGGGAAGATGTGCACCAGCCATGTGTCTGAGCAGGAATATTATCAGGTCCACAGCCTTTGCCAAGTGTGGTGCCAGTCTCTCGCAGCTGAACTCCCGCCACACCCAGCAGCTTGAGGTCAGCCATGTGCCACACTGCGGGGACCCTTCCACTGAAGCTCACTCGCTTACCCTCTGTGTTCCCACCTCCACTGCCAGGACCCCTCTTCTTTCACAGCCCACATCAGGACCTGCTCCCTGCAACCCTCTGGGCAATCATGTAGTCCTTCAGATTTCCATCACAGGTTCATAATCACTGTGCAATGTCACCAATTATGTATTTCAATCTACACTCAAATTCTGTATCGCTTCTCTTTTCCCAGCACAGAATAAATGAAAATTAGAGAAAAGTTTTACAATTAACTTTTGGGTTGGGAGGTCTTGGCCTTTCCATCAAAACACACCCAGCGTCGCCGCAGTGTGATGGGGTGTTTCAGAGACAGGATTTCACAGGGAAGAACCAGTGGAGGGGAGGAGGGCAGAGTTCATGAAAAGGGGAGGGAAACGCACAGGAACTCAGTCAGTCGTTTAATCCAATCTGCCGGGCTAAATTTTATCATTGTCACTTTGCAACTGATGAGACTGAGGCTTGGAGAGGTCTCATAGATTTTGTAAGGACTTCAAGGTGGACGGGTGGCTGGACTTGGACCCAGGTCTACCTGGCTCCCGGGCAGCTCCTCTTCCCAAGCACCAGGCTCCTGGGGCGGGGGAGGAGCGTAGGGCTCTTGTTTGTTTCCAAAACTATGTTGAATAATAGTGGCAAGAGTGGATATCCTTGTCTTGTTCCTAGAGGAAATGCTTTCAGATGTTCCAGGTGCACAAGAAATGTTGACTGTTTCCACCATCCTGACAGAAACGTCACAGAGCAAGAAGGCAGCTGAACGGGGGCGGGCAGGGAGGGTGGGTGGTCTGATCTGATGTCAGGAGTCGGCGTAGCACGAAGCCTTCTCCTTGGCCCATTCCCGTGAGTTCCTCCCAGACACAAGAACAGATTCTCTGCAGATGGAGACCCTCTTGGGCCAGGCTGCTGCAACCGGGCCCCTTCCCAGAAGAGACTAACCAGGGCCCGGGAAGGAGCAGCTCCCACCCCAGCCCTAGTGAGAGCAGTGCAGAAAAAGCCCTGTTGGGAGGGGACAGGGCCAGGGAGGGAGCAGACATGCAGCGGGGCCGTCTCTTTTCCTCTCTCGGTTCCTCTCTCCTTGGAAGGCCCAGAAAGACTTGTATGTGTATAGACAGGTCCACAGGGCTGGGGTGGGGCTCAGCACTGTCCTACACCGTGGCTGATCATTCCTCCATCCAATCTCTCAGTCGACATGGAGAGCCTCCCCTGTGCTGGCCCCCGGGAACAGAATGGCCCAGGGCGTTAGGATTCAGTGCTGTGTGTGTCAGAGACGTCTAACCCTCACAGTATCTCAGTAAGGTGAGTGCTAGTAACTCAAATTTCAAATTAGTAAAGGAATTTTTGGAAGGGTTGAGTAACTTGCCCACAGACACACAGTGATGTAGACCAGTGGCTCTCAGCTGGGAGCGATTTTGCCCTGAACAGGACATTTGGCAAGCTCTGGAGTCATTTTGGGCTGTCATAACTGCACTTACTACTGGTGTCTCGTGGGGAGAGGCCATAGATGCTGCTAACCATCCCACGAGGCACAGGACAGCTCCCGAAGCAAATACTTATCCGGCCCCTGACGTCAGCAGAGCCAAGGTGGCAACGTCACTGGTGCTTGCCTACACCCCACTCTCCCCTCCAGGGCTCAGGAAACTCTGCACCCCCAGGCCCCTTGCAATTAGATGGGGCACATGGCTACTGAGCTGTGAGAGGAAGTGTGTGTGCCACTTCTGGGTCGGAGCATACACATGGGTGTGGAAGATCTCCACGTACATCCCCACGCTGCTGTGAAGGCAAAGGTGACCTCCTCTGGAGGTGGCCGAGCCAGGACACAGAAGCAGCCTGCAGGGCTGGGTCCCCGCACGGGGACAGCTGCCCTGTGAAGTCACAGGCCCACACAAGATTTTGCGTACATGAAAAATAAACTTTTGCTGTGTAAACCTACTGAGATTTGGGGGATGTTTGTTACCACAGCAAAGCCCAGCTCAGCCTGGCTAATATACATGCTGGTGTAGACTGGACCACGATTCCAGGCCAGGCTCCAAGCTTCAGGTTCCTCATCCACCAAAGGGAGGCTGTGAGGATTAAGTGGGGCAACGCCTGTGGAGAGCACAGCATGGTGCTAACACGGGGTCAGACAAATGCATGTTAGCCGCTATTTCTCCAAAGCCCCAGCTCTGGGTGCCTTGTCTCCAGGTGGCCCTGACACTGTCCACAGGCCAGCGTCCTGGCCATTGTTACCATCTGTGCACAGGGAGGAAAGATGGTGAGCGCCCACGGTCCAGATGGGGCCAAGTTTGGGGGGAAGCCTTGGGAAGGAGGCAGCAGGGCACGTCCTACACCAGCGCCAGCACTCAGTGAGAGTGATGAGGACCGCCCATCTTCCCGTAAACGCTGCACCGAATGAAAGAAAAGGATTTCAGATTACTGGGGCCAGTATTTAATTATTGTGATTTATTAACACTAAGTACATACAGCAGTCCCCTGGACATGACAGCCCTCGTTCCCCAGCGAGTCTGGGAGTCTGGTTGGACTCCTGCCGCATCCTGCACAATTCTTTTCATTATCATTATCCTGATTATTTACAACAGCCCAGCCACTGGAGAGAAGGGCAATTGCTGTCAAGTTCACAGCAAGTTCAAGGATTGGCCAGGAGGCCTTGTGAGCAGTGATGAAAATCAGAGAAGTGCTGGTGGTTGGGAAAAGGGGACCCGGTGTCTTGAGGGTCTCCAGAAGCCTTGGCTCCATGGGCAGGAGGGTAAACATGAAGTCAGGGAATAAAGGGGTCTACCGATGGAAAGGTGGGCTAGAGCAAACCCTCTCCTCCCCCTCCCCCTCCCCTCCCCTCCCCTCCCCTCCTCCCCTCCTCCCCCTCAATCCTTGTGTTCTTAGAATGGCCTTTTTTTTTTTTTTTTTTTTGGCTGTGTTGGGTCTTCGTTGCTGTGCGTGGGCTTTCTCTAGTTGCGGTGAGCGGGGGCTACTCTTTGTTGCGGTGCGCGGGCTTCTCATTGTGGTGGCTTCTCTTGTTGTGGAGCACAGGCTCTAGGCACATGGGCTGCAGTAGTTGTGGCACGCGGGCTTCAGTAGTTGTGGCACGTGGGCTCAGTAGTTGTGGCTCACGGGCTCTAGAGCACAGGCTCAGTAGTTGTGGCGCACGGGCTTAGTTGCTCCGTGGCATGTGGGATCTTCCCGGACCAGGGCTCGAACCCGTGTCCCCTGCGTTGGCAGGCGGATTCTTAGCCACTGTGCCACCAGGGGAGTCCCAGAGTAGTCGTGTTTTGAGTACCCAAATGGAACGAATCCCAAAATGTTGAGAACAGTGTGGTTGTTACAGCTGCTCTTCTGTGAGGATTTATCTGATATCTCTTATCTACCATGCTGTGAGGTATTCTCACAACTCTACAATTCCAGTATTATTTCCCATTTTACAGTTGAGAAAACTGAGCCTCAGAAGCTTTGCCCAGTATCACAGAGCTTATAGGAGGTACATAGAATCCATGTCTGTCTCACCATCTGTACTTTGTATAGTTACCTCTTATTTGAATGGAATTTTGGTTTGTTTTGTTTCTTTAGCTTTTGAAACTTGTATTGCTCACCCCTGTCTTGATGTGCCTGGAGAGAAAAACGTTTAAGTATTTCAGCCCAAAATAGAGTGACTAAGGAGCAGGAAGAAGTCATGGTTTCTTCCAAGCCAGACAAGAAATTCTGCAAGAGTGTGAGCATCTCAGCTACTCTTGGCCCCCGGTTGTTTTCTTTGAGGGTGGGCTAATCAGGAAGCATTGTTTTAGGGCAACATAAACTTTGTAATTGGGGTTTGTAGGGCTACCTTAAGGCTCCTGAATTCTGAGGAACTATGTGAAGGCCAATTCAGAATGAATGGAATTATGCTCATAATCCCCATGAATATCTAACACAGTGGGAGAAATAATGGCTGACTCAGTAACACAAGAAAAATGAAAGACAAATATTGAAGAGAGAGTACAAAATATTTTAACACTTCCAGATAATATGATTGTCTATATGAAACATTTAAGAGAATCAAGTAAAGATTAATTACCCAAATAAGAGATTTCAGAGGGTGGTTGGTTACGATATAAATATTTGAAGATCAAAAGCTTTTCCAATGCTGCCCTTATCTGCAAGGGGTAGCATTTTTAAAAAGTACTTTATTCACAATAGTAAGAAAAATATACACTACCTTGGATTAAACTTAAGATTTACAGAAGGATATAAAATGAATAATTTAATGAATAGAGAGTGATATCATAATCTGGGATTTTAAAAAGTCAATCCTGCAAAATAGGCCAGATAGTAAATGTTTTTCAGCTTTGCAAGGCATATGGTCTATGTCAGAAAGGCTCAATTTTACCCTTATAGCACAGAAGCAGTAACAGAGATGACACACACATGAATGAATGTGGCTGTGTTCCAATAAAACTTTATTTACTCCAACAGTCAGAGGGCCAATTTGGCGCATGGGACAAAGTCTGCCAACCAAATGATTGTCTCTTTTTCTCTAGCATAAAATAACTACAATGAGTATTCTGCTACTTCTAAACTATTTCCTCTTGAAATATTTCCTGAGGATAAATTCTTGGAATTTGGAATAGCAGGCCAAGGAGAATAAAATATACTTATGGTTTTGCTCACTTATTACCACACTGATCCCAAAATGCCTGCCAGAAATTGCAGTGCAACCAGTCTTAGTGAGGGTAAGCATTTCACACTAATATCACCAATATTACAGAAATCTTCATAACATTAAGTTAATCTGTTTAAAATAGAGTTTCTGCAATAATTATTGAGGGGAAACTTTCTTTTTTCTTTTTATATTTTTCAGAATTACTAGGTTATATACTTGGCACCCTTAGCCACTGAAACTGAAGTGGAAGCATTTTAAAGAGCAAATGTGCTTCGGTGTTCCCATTGATATATGCAGTATTATCTATTTTGGGACCCTTTAACCTCAAATATTTTCGTTCTTGTGCTATTTAAAGATGATCTTTTTATGTTTCCTTTAAAGGATTTCCTTTGAAGATGTTAATTTAGCCAAGATGGAGCGTGTATTGTTGAGCTGCTATGAAGTTTATGAACATAATTGAAATCAGGATTCCCTGAGCAGTGTTTCCTGGCAATTTCCAGTGCACTTGGTAGATATTTTAGAGCACAGCCCTTTCTAGCCATTCTCAGCCCTTCTCTAGTCCTCTGATGTGAAAGCCCTGCTCCCAACAGAGACTAGAAGAAAGAGCTGAGATGCAGTGATAAGGAGACCAAGCATGTAGGAATCACCTGTCATCACTGGGCTGTTTATAGCAGTTATGTTTAATAAGAAGAATACTTTGTCTCAGACTTAATTTTAAATGTAATTACTTGCATTTTATATTGATGTTAATCCTTAGGGAATGAGGAATAGATTTCATTTTTCACCTGTGTCGAATGAATGGGCACCTGGAAAAGGACCATCACAGACATACAGTTGCAAAGTGACTCAAAGTGAGGGTTGAGCTGCCCAAAACAGTTCACGTTTTGTGGAAACAAAAGCAAGCAGCAGTTCCAGCTTTAGAATGACCACAGCACATCTCCCCTGTGTAGTGCCCGCAGGAAGCTCAATTTCCCTCAACAGCTGATGGGCTACGGTTGTAAATGTCATTTCTACAATCCCTTTCAGCAGAGACCCCTGGGAGGGCACCCAGCCAGAGGGGCGTCCCCCATGGCCTCCAGCCCGGTTACTGCTAACACCTGAGAGGATCCAGCTCTGCACCAGCCCGGTGATGGGCAGTCGGTTACTGAGAGCCCGTTCACAGTGAGGACACTGGGGCACGGACACAAGTTCAGTCACTCTGCCCAAAGCACACTGGACAGGTCCGCCCTGGGCCCAGAGCATCACACCCCCAGCACCAGCCCGCGAGCCAGCAGCTGCGTGCGCTGGGGGTTCCCGGTCCCCAGCCCTGCGTCCAGGCCGCACGATATACCCCCCGTCTCCTGATCTTTCTAGCACAGCCCTTCTTGCTTCTAGCCTTCTTGGAGCCCAAAAGCCACACGATCTGTTTTGTTTTTTCTTTTTTTCCTGAATTGTGCTTTATTTATCTATTTTATTTTTTGGATTTTTGAATTTTATTTATTTTTTTTATACAGCAGGTTCTTATTAGTTATCCATTTTATACCTATTAGTGTATCCATGTCAATCCCAACCTCCCAGTTCATCCCACCACGACCCCCCCCCCCGCCGCTTTCCCCCCTTGGTGAATTGTGCTTTAAAAAGAGCAAATAAATGGCCTCTCGTGAGGGGCTGCAGTATCCACCTCACAGCGTGGCCGGTGGGCACTGTCCTTGGATGTGTGCGACAGCACTTTTGGTATTCAAGGCATTTTGGCTCAGACCTCCGTTCTCAGTCCTGTCTCTCGGGGTAGGGTTTCCTGTGCTCATCTCGCCTTCAGTTTTCCGTCCCATCGCTGTGAATGCTTCCGTGCTGGCCCACACAGTACAGTCAGAGACCTCCAGTGGCTGAAAAGAATCGCTGCTGGCCACTGTGTGACCACACATAACCCATGGCAGCCGTCCCCGCGTCCAGGGGCTCCGTCCAGGGCATCCTCTCCTCCCATGGCGGAGGCCCACTGCTCTGGGGAGGCCGCCCAGACCTTCAGGCCCAGGTCGTGTCTGTGTGGCCGGGAGCTGAGAGGCACCAGCACCTCAGACGGCCAGGTCCAGGTATTTGGAAGCCCCCTGGCCTGAGAGTAGCCACCTGACCCTGCATCCAGGGAATGATTTGCCCCCAACCCACCCATGATTTGGATGGAGACCCAGTGTTTTGACCTTGACACTTTTCACTGGATGTCAGGGTCTGGAGGTGGGGAGGTCCATCCCCGGCCCTTGGGCTGCTCACAGAGGCCTGGCCCGGGCCCCTCTGATCTATAGTGAGGTCACTCAGTGGGTGTCCACCCTGGCCACATGGGAAGACTTCCCAGGAGGTTTTAAAACGCTTATGAGCAAGCCACAGGCCCAGCCGCTTCTGCTGTCGTCGTCCTGGCACAGGGCATCGGCACTTTCCGGCCTCCCAAGCTCTGTGCTGGGCAGTAGGGGCTGAAAACCACCGAGATACCAGCAGATCTCCATCTGCACTAAGGCCTAGCCTGGGCTGCAAACTGGGTCGTAAGAATAGCGCTGTCTTACTGGCTTGTGGCTTCCATCTCATGAGTGACACACATCCTCCCGAATTGTGTATCTCTTGATGAATGCTCCCCCCAGATGGTCCTTTGAGGCTACTTTTCACTTCCTCCTACTTTGTGTCTGGGCAGCCTGTCCCTGTCGGACTCTGCATCGCTTGAGACCAGGGGCTGTGCATCGTTCAACCTGACAACGCTCCGTCCCTGGAGCCAGGTACCCAGGGTAGGTAGTGGCTGGATCAAGGAAGGAATGAGGGTGCCTGGGGGGAGGCAGAGGGCATCACTGGCAACGGGCGTGGATGTTCAGTACTGCCCTCGTGGGGGTCACGGGGGGAGCGCTCCCGGGCGTCTGACCCCAGGAAAGTGTGGGCGAAGGCCAGATCTGGCTCTCTTCTTCCTGTCTGAGCAGGACCAGACTCAGACCCCTGCCCCAGAAGGGCCGGGCCAAACCAGGAAGGGGCTGGCCCAGGTGTGGAGCAGCTAGGAAAGCAGCTCCGGTGTGGGGTTCCCACGCTAGCTACCACCACTGTCAGGGAAGAGGCAGAGGATGTGTGCTGTTGTTCCCTCCACAGGACTCGTGACAATCACAACTGCAAACAGCTGTGTCTAGCTTTTAAAAAGTTGTTTCTACTTTCCTGGTTCATTTTGGGGGGTAAATATTAAAAGAAACTAAAGATAATGTCCAAATATCATAGGGCCAAATAGTGCCGATGATGCAAAAACAAATAAATGGAATTCCATGTAGAAAAAAACACATAATCACCTATGAAATGTGTTTTTGGTTGAAGGTGCATTCTCTCTGCTTTCCTTAGCCTCATTTCATTATATTAAATTTTTTTTTTTTTTTTTTTTTACTTTTGTACATTTTCCACTATAATAGTTCTGGATTTTCCATCTGCCAACATCTGTATCACTTCCCTGCTCTGCAGTTTCTTACAGCCCTGTGCCAGAGAAAGAATATTTAAACCCAATGCTGAGCTTCTTTCTGTCAGCCAGCGGATTTTACAGGAAAATCTTGAGCTCGGATGCCCTCATATTTTAAACTGCCCTGACAGCCAGATTGTGGCTAAGACTCGAGGAAGCACTGGTTCTGGGGGGGCCCCTTATTCCTTGCGGAGGGGTCTCTTTCCCCGACCAGCTCTGTTCACCTTTTCTTCTCTTGCAAAGCTATATTTTCCAAGCCCTTTTCTTCCCCCACCTCCCCCCCTCACTGTTCTCCCCATCCCTACCTTCCCTCGTCTTCTCCTTTTCTACTTTTGTTTTTATTTCTTCTCTCTCCACTTCCATTTGGTACCATTTTTATCCCTATAAATAAAACTTTGTACCCTAGTTTTATTCTTTGCCGTTTACATCTGCTCCATTTTTTCCCGTAAATTTCAATGAAAGGAAACTTCCCCGAGGCTAACTTTCAGTGGCTGCCACATTCGCTGTCGTGAGACCAGAGCCCATCAACTCCCTCGTAAGCGGCCGGTGAGCAGAGCCCACCCGTGCCGGCGCCCTGCTCCACGCTCGGGGCTGGGACTCTTTCTCTGTCCACTCACTAGGGCTCTCTCCCCCTGCTCCATGCCGGGGACAGGAGAAGTTTGTGTTGAGTACATAGTTCCAGTATCAGAGACCACCCAAAGCTAAAGAAACAATTAGCATGTCTCTCATCATCTGACCTGAGGGGTAGATAATCTCTGCCCTCCTGGATTTTTCCAAGAGAAAAGGAGAGCTGCTCCAATAATGAAAAGCAGGAGCTTTGCTGCTGGAGATCCTGTGGTAATGCATCCTACTGCTGTTCGTGCGTGCAGGGGAGAAGCAGATTGCACTGTTTCTACCCGCCTTCCATCCCTCGCAGAGACCCTGCTTCTGGGAGGTCTGTCAGCCTGCTGCTTAGCTGACCGGACCAAAGAGGCAGGAAGGAGGAGAGATCCCTGCCCAGAACCTAAGATCAAAAGTCTTGCTTTGAAGTCTGCCTTTAGTCACTGTGTTCCTAGGCAAGCAACGAAGCACCCTGACCTTGCAGGCCTCGGTTTCTGAAGCCACAATGACCTCAAAATGTGAAGATTTTATAGTACATATATATTTAATGTGAGACTATATATTTATATAACACACAGAGTGTATGGCTTAGTAAGAAGAAATTCAATAAGAATGTAGATGTTAATGAATTGCAACTTTATGAAAACAACAAAAAATTCTTTGAAAATGATGAAGTCACGTTGTAGAATGATTGGTGCAGTTAATTCCTCATGGCTGTCCCTTTCAAATGTTCTGATTAAGACATGATGCAGGGCTTCCCTGGTGGCGCAGTGGTTAAGAATCCGCCTGCCAATGCAGGGGACACGGGTTTGAGCCCTGGTCCGGGAAGATCCACATGCCATGGAGCAACTAAGCCCGTGTGCCACAACTACTGAGCCTGCGCTCTGGAGCCCGCGAACCACAACTACTGAGCTGGCATGCCACAACTACTGAAGCCCACGCGCCTAGAGCCCGTGCTCTGCAACAAGAGAAGCCACTGCAATGAGAAGCTCGCGCACCGCAACCAAGAGTAGCCCCCGCTCGCCACAACTAGAGAAAGCCTGTGTGCAGCAACGAAGACCCAACACAGCCAAAAATAAATAAATAAAATAAATAAGTTAAAAAAAATAAATAAAAAGAACTAGGCTAAGCTTGATATAGTTCACTGTGAATTGTGTAATCGATTGGTTTACCACCCATGATATTGTTTAACACTACGTATATAACCCAAACTTAAAAAAAAAAAAAAAAAGACTTGATGCAATTCTGAGGTTAACCCCAAACCCTACTTAGCTGGCTTCAATAGTAGAGATGATTTCCTCTTGACACTTGGTTATGCTTCTGCCTATACTTCTTCTATGTACTGCCTCTGTTTTAGCAAAATATTAGTTCTTTTCTTTACAATGACTTCTGGGTTAATTACTGTTGAATTCTTGGTTTTAATCTGCATTTACTCAAAGTTCCCACATGACTATGTTTTCACTGAAGATACTTCTCCAGCTCTAGCTGTCACTGTTCCCAAGTTGTGATCATACAGAGCCAAGCAACACTACAACTGATGGGGAATCCCCCTTCCCCCAAGTGCACCCCACAGATACCTACAGCCCTGCTCCTGCATCAGGACACCTGCAGCGGCAGGAGGGGTGCATGGAGATCCCAGGTTTCGGCAGGAAGAGAATAATCTCCTTATTCAGTGGTCTCTGAAAGCAAGATTTCTCTTACTTAGAAGATATACCATGTATGCTTCCTTCCCGGGTTTATCAACTATTTCTCTGGGCTCAGTAAAAGCCCCTGGTGTGTGCTTTTCAACAGTAATCAGAGAACAAAGAAAGAGCCCTCTGAAATTGAAAATATGATAGTGAAGTGAAAAACTGTGTAGCATGATAGAAAATAACAGAAGGTAGAAAAGAAAAAGGAAATTTGAAGGGGGGAAATGACAAGAAAAACCAGAATATTATCTGGGAGTTAGCAACATTCAATCAACTAAACCTCCAGAGACAAAAAATGGAGAAAATGATAATGAAAAGGAAAATAAAGGTTTTATTTATTTGGTGAAACTATACCAAATAAATAATGCAGGAAAAATTCCCAGAATTAAAGGACACACATGACCGGATTTACCGGCTCACCAACACTGCATACAATCGCATAGCTTGTAATATTTCAGAGTACTAGGAAAAGAGAAGCTTCTTAAAAACTTCCAAAGAGGGAGAAATTAAAAAAAAAAAAAAAAAAACAGATCACGTGAGAATGATTAAGAAACAGAGACACTTCAGAATTCTCAACAGCAACACTGGGAAGTAGAAGAGTATGGAATGATGCCTTCAGAATTCTGAGGAAAATTATTTTTCAAGTTAGAATTCTCTACCCAGCCAAATTATCTATTATTATATGCAAGGACCCCATATTTTTACCTCCCTTGCATCCTCTAAAATAAACTACAGATATGCTTCATCAAAAAGTAGGAGTAAATAAATTTAAAAAGAAAAAAGGAAGACATAGGGTCAGTGGTGTGCTGCTAAGTCAGATCCTTACACTACCCTACCCCCAACAAAAGGTCTTGATTTGTAGCATGTGCCAGTTTGAGTGGTATAAATACTTCCAAAACTGTTGCCAATGATTGTGGCTCAAAAAACTCCCCAATATTTAGCAACCAGCATTGGAGGGTCATACGAGGGGCTCCAACACAGCACTGCATAGAGCCAGGAAGGAGGATTCCAACATGAGAACATCCTGCTTGACAGCTATGCAACAGCTAAAACGTTCTAGTCTCTGATGCTCTCGACTTCTTGTGTTACCAAACTCAGGTTCTGCTGCTCGTAGCTCAAGAATCTAATACTGAGAGACAAGTGTTGGGAAAAAGGAAAGATAGCTTTATTGAGGAAGCTGGCAATTCTAGGGGCAAAGGTGGACTCAAGTCCCAAAGAACCAACTTCCCATTGCCGATCAGGGTACAAGAGTTTTTTTTTTTTTTTTTTTTTTATACAGCAGGTTCTTATTAGTTATCTATTTTATACATATTAGTGTATACATGTCAATCCCAATCTCCCAATTCATCCCACCACCACCACCCCCCACCTCCATGCTTTCCCCCCTTGTTGTCCATACATTTGCTCTCTACATCTGTGTCTATGTCTGCCTTGGAAATCGGTTCATCTGTACCATGTTTCTAGATTCCACATATATGCATTAATACACGATATTTGTTTTTCTCTTCCTGACTTACTTCACTCTGTGTGACAGTCTCTAGGTCCATCCACATCTCTAAGAATGACCCAATTTCGTTCCTTTTTATGGCTGAGTAATATTCCATTGTATATATGTACCACATCTTCTTTATCCATTCGTCTGTCGATGGGCATTTAGGTTGC
Organism: Balaenoptera musculus; assembly: GCF_009873245.2. Classification (NCBI taxonomy): domain Eukaryota; kingdom Metazoa; phylum Chordata; class Mammalia; order Artiodactyla; family Balaenopteridae; genus Balaenoptera; species Balaenoptera musculus. The sequence goes on along the minus strand of NC_045793.1, from coordinate 100,578,306 downwards.
TTCCATGACCTGGCTACTGTAAATAGTGCTGCAGTGAACATTGGGGTGCGTGTGTCTTTTTGAATTATGGTTTTCTCTGGTTATATGCCCAGTAGTGTGATTGCTGGGTCATATGCTAACTCTATTTTTAGTTTTTTAAGGAACCTCCATACTGTTCTCCATAGTGACTGTATCAATTTACTTTCCCACCAACAGTGCAAGAGGGTACCCTTTTCTCCACACCCTCTCCAGCATTTGTTGTTTATAGATTTTCTGATGATGCCCATTCTAGCCTGTGTGAGGTGATATCTCGTTGTAGTTTTCATTTGTATTTCTCTAATAATTAGTGATGTTGAGCAGCTTCTCATGTGCCTCTTGGCCATCTGTATGTCTTCTTTGGAGAAATGTCTATTTAGGTCTTCTTCCCATTTTTTGCAGTTAGCTTTTTCCCTCTGGTGGGGGTGTTAGTATCTGCAAAACAACTTGGGAATGTGCATCAGACACTGTTATCTATGTCCTTCAGGGAGAAACTAAAGATTCTGTGAGCTCTATTGTCCTAATCATTAACTGATTGATCTTGCTCTTTTGTGGCTCAGGGTAGGCCTGGGAGACTATACCTTTTCTACAGACAAGAGACCAGGGATATAGGAGGGCTTTTGTACCTGGGAGGACCCCACAGGATCCCACTTGGTTTCACTTGGAATCCATTTTGGTTTTTTCCCTTGAGGCCAATTGACTCCACATTTGGATTTGGATTTGTTCATGACTTTTTTTTTTTTTTTTTTTAAAGAAAGCTGCGTTTTATAGCTACTTTATTTATTTATTTATTTATTTATTTTTGGCTGTGTTGGGTCTTCGGTTCGTGCGAGGGCTTTCTACAGTTGCGGCAAGCGGGGGCCACTCTTCATCGCGGTGCGGGGACCGCTCTTCATCGCGGTGCGCGGGCCTTTCACTATCGCGGCCCCTCCCGTTGCGGGGCACAGGCTCCAGACGCGCAGGCTCAGTAGTTGTGGCTCACGGGCCCAGCCACTCCGTGGCATGTGGGATCCTCCCAGACCAGGGCTCGAACCCGTGTCCCCTGCATTAGCAGGCAGACTCTCAACCACTGCGCCACCAGGGAAGCCCTGTTCATGACTTTTTAATGCAGAATCTTGTATACCTGATGTAAAACTGCCTTTCTTTTATCTTTCCCTGGGTGCCTTTATTCTATTTCCAGATTCTTCCAACCCATCAAGCCCACGATCTATTCCACAAGTGTCCTGTGTTCCTGGAGACCACCTTTCAGGAGCCATTGCTCCTTCTGGGCTCCTACTTCCTGGAACCAATCTCCTCTAATGCCACTTTGGGATGTATCTTCAAGGGGCTTCCAGAAAAAGTATTGAGTCCTTAAATATTTAAAAGGTTTTATTCTACCCTCACATTTGACTGATGGCTTCTCTTAGTATAAAATTTGAAATGAATTTTCCTCAGAATTTTGAAAGCATTATTCACTGCCTTCTAACATTAAAAACTGATATTGAAAAGTCTGATGCCAGTAATATTCTTGTTTATTTATGTCACTGTTTTTATTTTTCTGGAAGATTTTACCAGTTTTTCTTCATTCCTGGTGTTCTGAAATTTCAGCATAGAGTGTTAATGGGCTTTAAATAAGTTAAAACATGAAAAGTACTGGAAACGGTCCTTGGAACATAGTAAATGTCCAATAAATAGGTGTTATAGTTGGTAGTGGTGGTGATGATAGTGATGATAATGGTGGTGATAGTGGTGGAGGTAATGGTGGCAGTAATGGTGGTGATGGTGGTGGTGGTGATGGTAATGATGGTGATGATGGTGGTGATCGTGGTGGTGATGATGGTGGTAGAGGTGATGGTGGTGATGATGGTGGTGGTGGTAATGATGGTGATGGACAAGGGAATAGATTAATTAATTTTGTGTTCTACTTGCCAAAATATTCCTTGACTTTATCTGCCAACACTTTTATTGAATTATATTCTTTGGCAACATATTATTTTTAATTTCCAAGAATATTTCTTATTCTCTGTTTTTTCCTTTTCTATAGCATCCTGCCTTTGCCTTATGGATTCAGTCCTGGGAGGCTCTGTGGTTGTTGGTAATTCTTTTCTCTTTCCCTGAATAACCTCTGTTCATATTGTCTATCAGATTCATGCTTCAGATTTTCCTCAAGGGTCTGTTCACATCTAAGAACCAGAGAGACTCAGAAACCCCGTGTATGTGAGCTGCACTTGTCAACTGGCAAGTCCACTTTAGGTGGAGTGACTTAGAGGGTTAAGTAAATACCAAAATGAGCAGGGCTTTGCTTTAGAATGTCAATCTCCATAGCAGCTGCTCCAGCTCTGCACAGAAGGTGTTCAATTTATTTAGAAAATGATCCTTTGACTGGCCAGTGTCGAGGGGGTATGCACCTGGTAGGGGAAGGGGCCACATCCACCTTTCTGCCCCTGGGCCTGCATCAGCTCCCCTCCTTGAGCGGTAGTCTTCCTGCCTCCCACTCCTCTGCTTCTCTAGGGCTCTGCTTGTCAGGTCAGCACCTTCACCTTCCTGCTGCAACCACCCTGGTCTCAGCCCGAGCTGGATTCCTCCACCGCACTGCACCAGGCAGCACTCCTTCAGCAGTTTCCATCTTCCGGAAATGTACTAGAGTTTCCCCATTGATGGTAACCCACCCCCATCTGGTCTCCTCTTTCCCTCACCCCCTCTTAAAGAGACAGAGGGAGACAGGTGGTGAAGGTGGGTGCTCAGTCCACCATCCTGGGTCAGATCCCTCAAAGGGATATCAAAGGCCGTTTGGACTGGCGGGCTCTTCTGCCTTACAAACATTTTTCAATGGTTGCTGCCTTGATACGTGAGGTCTACCACAATTTGACTGGCTAATCAAGACCCTGTCTTTTCTCAGGGCACTGGCTCATAGTCACTTGATCTGCATGACCTTACACTCATGAGGTGATAGCCCAAACCCAGCTGACCATGGAATTCCCTGCTGACAACCTTTTCCTCATCGTCCAAAGTCTTTTCTTTTTATAGGAGTATAATTGCTTTACAATGTTGTGTTAGTTTCTACTGTACAATGAAGTGAATCAGCTACACATATACATATATGCCCTCCCTCTTGGACCTCCCTCCCCCTCCATCCCACCCATCTAGGTCATCACAGAACATGGAGCTGAGCTCCCCGTACTATACAGCAAGTTCCCACTAGCTATCTATTTTACACATGGTAGTGTATTTATGTCAGACCTAACCTCCCTTTATCCTAGAGTTTGAGGCTCATCATAACCTGGCACCAATATGTGTCCAGGCTCACTCTCTTCAATTGTCCCCTGAGTGTCCTACATGTACTATGTATGTAGGACACTATTCCAGCCCATGCCGTGTTGGGAAAGCCTTCCTTAGTTCCTTCTTGGCTGGTTCCTAACATCCCTGATGCCAGTTCCCACTGCCAGGGAGAGCTGGCCAGTTCCTCCTCTAAGCTGTTGTAGATGTTTCTAGGCACCTGCAGAGTAGCACTTACCTTATTTCCTTGTCATCTTCTAGCTACTCATCCTTTTCCCCAACTATACATAGCATCCGAGAATAAAGAAATTACCAAAGAAAGTGTTTTCAGCACCTGATTATGATGCATCGCACTGTGGCCTCTACCTGAGATGATCCTCAATCCACCGTGTGCCCCCCACTCTGAGCGTTGGCCCATTACTCTCCGTCATATTCAAGACCATGTGGCTGAGGCCAAGCCTCCAGCTGAGGCCAAAGCCATTCGAGCCAGTGCAGACACTTCCCGGCTTCAGGAATTCTTTCAAGTGGGAGGACAGGTGATGGTCCACCAGGGATATTCGGCCAAGGCAGCTGCTCATCAGAAGTACACTGGGCTCCTAGGTTCCTGGTTGGCACAGTCACTCAGACTGGCCCTTCCCAGAGCACAGGCAGGATGGCTAGATGGCTCTGGAGGCTGCCACTTCCCTCACCAGGTACCACTCTGGTCCTGGACTCTGTCTCAGCTTCATGTTTGCCACCAGCTGAGCTTGATTAAGGGCGTGTGGTTCATCTCGTTTGGTTTCCAAATCTTCTGTAGTCAATTCGTATAATAAATTGTATTCAGTAGGTCCAAGCAGGTATTTAAAAAGTCCAGTCTGGTCTCCTCTCAGGCTGTGTTCTCTCCAGCTTGGTCTGAATTTGGCTTGAGAAAGGGGACGGGGTCAACGTCTTGCCTTTGTACCCACTGTTACGGAATGAACATTCACAGACGGAAGCCCTAACCCTCCATGTGACTGTATTTGGATATAGGGCCTTTAGAGAGGCAATCAATGTTAAATGAGACCATAAAGATGGGCCTTGACCCAGTAGGACTGTTGTCATTATTAGACGAAGAAGAGACACCAGGGCTCTCTCTACCCACAGAGGAAAGACCGTGTGAAGATACAGCAAGAAGACGGTCATCTACAAGCCAAGGAGAGAGGTCTCAGGAGGAACCAACACTGCCAGCACTTTGGTCTTAGACTTGCCTCCAGGACTGTGAGAGAATTGTTGTCTAAGCCACCTGGTCTGTGGTATATAGTCATGGCAGCCCAAGCAAACTAAGACACCCACCTTGCCCTTCTCTTTCTCCCCTGTTTCTCACTCTTTAATTTATTTATTTATTTTTGGCTGTGTTGGGTCTTCGTTTCTGTGCGAGGGCTTTCTCTAGTTGCGGCAAGCGGGGGCTACTCTTCATCGCAGTGCGCGGGCCTCTCACTATCGTGGCCTCTCTTGTTGCGGAGCACAGGCTCCAGACGCGCAGGCTCAGTAGTTGTGGCTCACGGGCCTAGTTGCTCCGCAGCATGTGGGATCTTCCCAGACCAGGGCTCTAACCCGTGTCCCCTGCATTAGCAGGCAGATTCTCAACCACTGCGCCACCAGGGAAGCCCTGTTTCTCACTCTTGCCTCAGGTGTCTCCATGGAGGAGTTAGTGGAGGAGAAGAGACAAAGATTGAAACGTCTTACTTAGTGACACAGTTGAGGCTTGGGCCCTTTGACCATGATGATGGCCGTGTGTCATCTCTCAAGAGGGATTTTTGTGGATTTCTCGGAACCCTCCACCACAAGGGGTGCTAACCAGCAATTTCCTGAGATGGGACATGATCTCACCTCTGGCTCCAGGCCGTCCATATTCACATGTTTGCTCTGTGGAGCCACCTTGACTCTGTAGAGACTTCATCAGTCAGGATGGGCTAGGTTAGCTGCATAGCAAACCCCAGTATCTCCATGGTTTTCTTGTTCCTGCTTGCTCCTTGACACTTGTGGGTTGCCTGGGGGCTTTGTTCTGTGTCTTCCACAGGCCAGGTCCCAGGCTGAAAGAACAGCCAACAACAACTCCTTGACAGCCATCACAACAGAGAAAGAGGCAAATTGTCCACTGGCCCTTAAAACTTCTACCTGGAAGTGACCCACATTATTTATGCTCATGTTTTAATAGCCAAAGCAAGTCACTTGGCCACATCCAACCTCAATGGTATGGGGGCAGTGCAACCTCCCTGGTGCCCAGAAATAGAAAAGCAGGTAAATATCCACCCTCTTTGGTCAGCTCCCTGTCAAAATGATCAACCCTGACTCTACATCTCACCCACGGAAACACACCTTCACCCCGCCATCCATGGGAATGTGCCGTTCTCCAACTACAGTCTTCTCTTTAATGCTCCAGCCAATCTCTCACCTTTAGATGTTTCCAGGTGTTTAGATCAGGTATGAAATCTTAATTGCTCTCAATTCCTGGGATCACCTGTTCAACTCTCCCAGTGACTTGAGCTACCTACCCCTCACTCAGCTGGCAGTTTGGAAGAGTGAAGAAATACCCCCATTTTTTCCGTGGAGGGAGACAAAATGTACAACACACCAATACTTCTCTCCAAAATAATTTCTCCTGACTTTCCTATCTATCCTGGAAGAAGATGGTGAGCTAAGACTCTTAAAACAGGTCACACAATACACAGTGTTTTATCTACTGTGTTCAGCCTCTGGGGATCTGTCTCTATCTGGATGCCAAGGCAATAGGGAAAGTTTCCCTTAAAATCCTGTTATACACAGACTCTCAGAGAGAAGGGATTGGAGTCCCCAGCTCATCTCTTCCAGGAGGTTTCTAGAATCTTTGGAAATATTTGAATCTTTGAATACTATCATCACCCCCATAAGCAAATTCCAGGCTTAACGTAACAGTCCTCTTCCCTAAGTAAGTAACATGCAAACAGGCATACATATAGGCATGAGTAAAAAACCTTGCTAAGCAGACAGCTGACCCACCACATGGATTTTAGAAAGATTGCTCAACTGGTAATTTGGAAGCTGGATTGATAGGAGAAAATCTGGATGCAAAGGTACGAAAAGAAGATTGCAGTTACCCTGGCCAGAAAGTGTGGAGTCTGAATAAGATGGAAATAATGGAAACAGAGAAGCTCCAGAGAGACAATGAAATGGACAGAATTTATTGATTTTTCTCATGTTAAGTAAAAACTGCAACTTTGTAAAAACATGTGGGTAAAGGCTAGAAGGTAATACCCAAGATATAAAAGCCATCATGTTGAGCGTTGATGGAGTTCTGAGTCCTCCCACCCCAAGAAGTCTTTTAGGTTTTCAGAGAACAAACAGGTCAGGAATGTCTTCCAGGGGTTAAGGAAAAGAATCCACTTAAAGGAAGCAAAAGGCATCCATAGGCTCTGATAGCCGAGCTAAGCAGTTTGCAATTCTTGGCTAATATATCTGGTTCCAAGTTTTCTGGCCCTTAAAGCCAAAGTAGACCCCAGGTTACGCAGATTTAAATTTTTGACAACAGAAAACAGATGTCTCCAATTATAGAGACTGAATATTTCCTGGAATGGAACTCACCCAGGGATTTATTACTACTTGTAGTAAGCAATACATTCCACCATGGTTTTACAAGAAATATCATTGAACTTCTTAGTACAAAATTCCATATGGACAGAGGATGTACCCGTGAACTCAGCTCAACGGCTCTTTCATGAGAAAGTCAGCTGTGTGAATTCCGACACTCAGAGCCCAGACGTGCAGGCAGGTACCATGTTCGTTAACCCAGGTCTGCGAAATTCAGCATCAGAGACCAGCTCCTGCCCAGACGGGAAAGGCCCAAGTCTGACCAGGGCATTTTCTTTAGTCATCATGTTAAGAAGTTTGGGCTTTTCTTAAATGAGACAGAGTGCCACTGAACCATTTTAATTAGAGGAAAGAGGGTTGGATTTATGTTTTAGGAGGATCTCTGGTTGAATTATCCATTGTGAATCAGGGTAAGAAGGAGAAAACCCAGTTAAGCAGTTCTTTTAAATAAGAAGTAAGACATAATGATAATAGTCTGAGCTAAGGCACAGGGTTGGGATGGAGAAGAGTGGATGGTTTTGAGGAGGATCTAGGAAATAAAATCAACAGAACAAAACTAGTGACTAATTGGATAAGTTGATGACAGAGTCCAAGTAGACAAACAAGACTAATTAGTCTAGCCTAGACTGCTGCGTGGAGTGTTTCCTAAAATGAATACAGACTGTGTGAGCAGTGTGCACATACGGAGCGAGAGTACGTAGTTTGTCCAGTGAGGTAGCCAGGAAACGTGAAGATGCCTCAGGGACTCGGATTCAGTAAAGAGACTGGGCCGGAAGTAAACTTTGGGTTGCACATGATCGGTAGGGGAGGGATGCAACTTTGAGAGTTGATGAAATGATCCCGGGTGAGTGTGAGGAGTGAGGACAGTCATGGTGGGGGACCAGCCTGGGGCGATGGAGTAAGAGGCAGCAGAGGACTGACCAGAAAAGCAGGCATCGGCCAAAGTGGGGCTGGTGTCCCAGGCATCCAGCAGATTCGAGTGTCCACCGATGGTTCAAATGAGAACTGACAGTTGGTGGTGTGTCCTCACCTGGTACAGATGCCCACTGGGTTTCTGATCTGCCTGGTGGGAGACATCTGGTGCTGCACCTGCATTAACCAGGTCTTTAGGACTTCCACCAGGGCTGCCTCTTCCCAGCCACATGCTCCAGAATTGGATGGCCTTGGGCACAGCTCCTCCAAAATACTGCTTCTCTCAACCTGCCAGTACCATCTTTCCATTTTTCCAAATACTAATTCCACTGTAGGAGAAAGAAAATATAAGCGGAGAAGCAGAGAGTTATATTAATTGATCAGTTCTTTGAAATGGCTCATTAAAAATATGGATGACTTTATTTTTAAATGATTTAGTTTCAAAACAAAACTACGTTGATGCCAAAAATCTTCAAAATTTGAAATGAGAAATAAGATAGTATTCTAAGACTCAAGGACCAAGTTTTGCTTTTCTATTTGCAAGTTTTCTATAATAATACACACTAAAAATATACAAAGAAAAATAACTATAAAAAAACACTTCATCCACCAACTCTCACCCTTTTTATTTAATTAGGACCAACATTGTGGATTTTCTAAAAGTCATAAATTATTTTGATATTTTTTAGTAATGCAATAGCCACATGTTTAATATGAGTAAAATATGACTAAAAAAATTTATGTGTTGCTCTTGGAAAAAGTTGAATTTTCTACTTGTATCTAATATAAACCAGTCCATCTTTTTAAATAAGATTCCAAAAAGGTCATATTTAACTGCTCAAAATTATATATCAAAAATAGAAGTAAATAATTATATCATTTGTCTTAAAAATATTTCAGGTCATAATAGCTCTGTTTAAAACGGGATTAGAATCAAGCAAAGCCAGCTAATCTTCAAGCATTTTAAGATGGTGTATAAAAAGCAAAATTCAGCTCTTTCCATCTGGCCTGCAGGCCTGCAGTACTGCTCAGGAAATCCGCACGCCAGGGGTCTGCAGTCCTGGCTATTAAGAATTCTTGGGTGTCATGATCCTGGAATGTTCACACATTTTAAAAATCAGCCTCTCCAAATGTTCAATCTAAGAAAGGACTGATGACATATGGGTTATTTGGTAAGACACATAAAAGAAAAATGATTTTGAAAATGGAAGAATAGAGGGATTAATATAGTTTTTTTTAAATAAAAAGAGTATTTTAATTAGATTATTCAATCCCCCAGATTATGGTGGCTTGGAGCACATGAACGATAAGAGGAATGCCCTTATCTAAACTTCAATAATCAGAAAACTCGGATAAGCAGACATTTCAGTGGTATCTGCAATTACTATTTAAGGAAAGGAGGAAGGAAATGAACATTTGTTAAAATTCTACTGTGTACCAGAAACCTGTCTGGTTGCTCGTTCAATTCTTAGAACAACTTTACACGGCAGGGGTTATTATTCCACTTTACAAATGAAAAACACACAGAGGGTTAAAATAAATTGTCCATACTAACTAAAATACTTTAGTTACCTAAAATAACTAATTATATTGCCAATATGTATAATTGACAAATAACGAATATATAATTAATTAACAAATAGTACTATATGTAGTTAAATATGGTACGTACAGTTCAGTCACTTAACGTATAGCTATACTATAATTATGTAAGATATATACTCATATAAGAGTTAGATAAGTAATTGCATATCTAATTACATTCACAATAAATAGAGCTGTGAGAGAAGTTAAAGATCATCTGGTCCAACTTCTTTTTTTAACAGTCACTGTACAAACATTACTCAGTGTCCGCCACCTGACAGGTGTTTCTGGGCACAAAATAGTGAGATCCTCGTAGAAACCTACTGGGTGTCTGACAACAGCACTTGTTGGGAGGATATGGAACACCCCCCAAAACTGAAAAGCAGTTTTCATCGCCTTCTTTGGATACCTTATGACACAACCCTCCTCATCAGAGGCACACACAGCTGAGACCAAAAATTCCAGGCACATGGGTCACTGGAACCCTGATCTCCAACCATAGTAGAGTTGCTTCTAAAAGTTCAGTGCTGGAAAGAACCCGAATGCCCACGTAAAATGGGTAAATAAAAAGTGACATATCTGTGCCAAGGCATAGCTGCAGCCGTGAAGATGTGTGAACCACATGAATGACGTGGTACATTCGTCCACAAAAGAAAACAGAGCAAAAGACCCCAGAAACACAGGTATACAAATGGGAGGGTTTATTCACATACGGTTCAGAAATAAGCTAAACTGAACTGCTAGGGATATATATTTAGATATTAAGCTACAAAGAAAAGCAAGAGGCTGGGGATCCCCAAATCAGGGTGGTGGTCCCACAGGCAGGGCAGTCACGTGATAACTGTTGCTTAAACTGAATTGTGTGTTGTGTTTCACAATAAAGGGTTGACAAAATACTAACCCACCCCACTCAAATACATATACATTTGATATGTATGTACAGATTTATACATATATACATACTTCATATACATGTATTCAATATTTGCTTGTGAATATAGGTATTATATATGATTTTTTTTTTTTTTGGCTGCATTGGGTCTTTGCTGCTGCACGCAGGCTTTCTCTAGTTGTGGCAAGCAGGGGCTACTCTTCATTGCAGTGTGTGGGCTTCTCATTGCAGTGGCTTCTCTTATTGTGGAGCACGGGCTCTAGGCATGTGGGCTTCAGTAGTTGTGGTGAGCAGGCTCAGTAGTTGTGGCTCGCAGGCTCAGTAGTTGCAGCACGCGGGCTCAGTAGTTGTGGCTCACGGGCTTCGTTGCTCCGCGGCATGTGGGATCTTCCCAGACTAGGGCTCGAACCCATGTTCCCTGCATTGGCAGGCGGATTCTTAACCACTGTGCCACCAGGGAAGTCCCCATGATTTTTTTAAATGTCTGTTTTTTGACTTCAATTCTTAGCAAAATTTCCACAATGAACAATTAATACTGCAGTGAACTGAGAAGTTCACTCTACAAAGGTAGGAAAATGGGCCTGCCTTGGACTTGCGAGATGGTTATAGCTCAGGTTGGGCCGTTGGAGGGGCAGAGAGGTGGGGCAGAGCAGCGTTCCCGGGGGGGGGGGGGGGGGGGGGATTTACGGCTTTGCCTGGACTAATAACATGTGCGAGCGACTTGCTCCAGGCCCAGGGCTCGCCTTTGTGTGCTGTGTTAGCTGAGGAATGCTCCTGTGTTTTGACAACCACGAGGGCCCAGCGGGTGGAGGGGTCGCAGGACAGAGCCCCTCTGTGTGCCTGCCAGGCACCGGGAGGCCCTTCTCACTGCTCCCCTTTTCTGACTCTTTGGACTCCCTTCAGGACGGTGCCTGGACCTAAAAGCAGGCTTCTTCCAGCTCTAAAACCCTGGGACTCCTTTTCTGCTCAGAGGGAAGGCAATGGCCTGTGCTGGGCCTGAAAGTACACATATTATTTCCTACACGGCCCGCAGGTTGCAGGTGGCTTTCCTCCCTCCTTCCCTCCCGCATGGGGCCACTTCAGCCTCTTCCCAGCCCGAAATGGGAGGCAGGACCTGGAAGTCCCGTGCAGCTCACCTGCTTTTTGAACTCCCCTACCCAAGCGACTGCTCTGGGCAATGGCTCCGTCTCCACGTGGCGGGCCCCGGGATCGCAAGGAGCTGTTCCAGCCTAGCTGAAACAGGCCACCTACAGCAAACGCCTGGCACTCCCGGCCAGCCTGAGACACTAAGGGGCAGTCCCAGATGATGAGGTTAGAATACAGGACGCCCAGACCCCAACTATCCTCCGCGATGCACATGCACACGCATTTCTAAGCTTGCCAGAGACCAAGCTGCTGCCTCTGGAGGCGTTTTGGTTTGGTTTGGTTTGAATTTTGAAGCATGTGAGTTTTTCAGCAATCATTTCTCAAAGTATGCCAGTAATGAGTTTAATAAAATTGTCATTATTTAGCCACAGATTTCATAGTGGAGCCCAGCAGTGAAAGCACGCTGAAGAACGGTCTCTCTTAAAGGTACATCCTCGTGCATCAACTGCCCAAAAGAAACAAATCCATATACCTTTTCAAGACTGTCATTTATTTTTATAAATTAAGCATAAAAAGCTGAGACCATTGCATTCTTCTGCCAAAGTCTGTTGCCTTTAACTGTTTTAAATACTTTTGGAAGTTAAATCTTTAATCAAAGTGGTTTCTTTGCTCTCTGAAAAGAGCAGAGGAATTAGGAGAACAGGCTCTAATGTGTAAGCATGAGCCAGCCCTCTGCCCAGAAACCTTCTGACAGGCAGGACCCTGCACAAGTGGAGGGAAGAGCAGAGGAGCGGGAACCTGGCTGAACGGAGGCCAGGAGGCCAGGAGCTAGGGCAATCACTACTGAGAGCTGTCATCTCCAAGACATGGTTCAAAAGCAGGTGAGAGGAGCATTTATAGTTCTCTCTTAGAAAAAAACAAGCTAACGAAGTTGAACCCAAGTTAAATTAACGAATTTCAAGGGAACGTTTCTCCCACACCACTTAATCTGATGGTACCGGTCAGTGGTCTCTGATGTGCTGACACTGGCACGCAACACATCTTTTAACTAAGATGTTGTAACTCAAAAAGTCTTAAATGTTAGTCTACTGTGTGAAGATCTTTGCATTCGATGAGTCTCAATTCTTCTTTCTCCAAACGGACAGTTTGTATCAGATGTGGACGGAACCAGATAAAGACATCATCCTACCCTCCTTCCCTAGAATCAGACCCTGTGTTCATCAGCTCAGGTCACCATAACAATTCATCACAGACGGGGTGGCCTAAACAACAGACATTGATTTCTCACCATTCTGGAGTCTGGAAATCCAAGGTCAAGGTGCCGGCAGATTCAGTTCCTGGCAAAAGCCCTCTTCCTGGCTGGCATACGCCATGTTCTCCCTGTGTCCTCACATGGCAAAGAGAGAGAGCTCTGGCGTCTCATCCTCTTCTTATAAGGACACCCATCCCATCACAGGGGCCCCATCCTCATGACTTCACCTAACTCTAATCCCTTCCCAAAGCCCCCACCTCCTAATACCATCACATTCAGGGTTAGGGCTTTGACATATGAATGTGGGAGGCACAAACATTCAGCCCATAACTGACCCTGGGCATGTCTGCCCAGGCACCCCACCCTCAAGACTCCACCCCACCAGTGTCCCCGAGTGCTCTCCTGGCTCAGTTGGTTCTGTGAGGGACAGAATGCCTTACCTGGCCCAGCAGGTAGTTTCTCCATCCAGGACTTAGTGTTTTGTATCACAGCCACCAGTTCATGTCCAGTCTTCTCCACTATAATCAAGAGGAACCCTGCCACCCACTAGGTCCCCAGGACCCTCAGAGAGCTGACTCCACTCACCAAGCCCCAACCTCATGGCCCACGCTGGTCCAGAGCCTTCTCACTGTTTCTGTGAGTTCCTGGATGCAATTCCTCATGCCCTGACCACACATATGCTCTCTCTTCTGACCTCGCAAGTCCCTAAGAGCAAAGTGGTGCTCGACACTGCTTTCCCCACAGTGTGTCCTGTACGTTTGCAGATGACACTGCAGTTAACCTCAGAGCCATCTACCTCTGACCACCTCCACTCCGCTTTGCCCCCTTCCTCTCTAAGTATCTCCTCCCACTTGGAAAAAATTGTTCTTCTCTAGTGCAGACCAGTTCTGCCAATTGTCAGGTTTCTGGGTGTCCCAACTATGACCCTAAACAAGTTCACCCAGGAATTTTCTCCCAAAGACTAAGTGTCTCCCTATGAAGGACTCTCAGATCATCTGCTAAGAGAATAAAAGATGTTTTCATCGTATGCGTAAACTTTAGACTTGCTCCATCTTACCTCTTCTATACTTTTTCTATTTTGCCACTTTTAGATGAAGAATCATAAATATGAGAGTTGTGTGTCATGTGGAAAAGTGGAATGGCCAGATCCCTGAAGGGCTGAACTCAAGACCAGCCAGCCAACCACTGTTACCCCACAGGACCTTGGGAACATTCAGGCACAGAAATGACCAGCTCACCCTGCCAAGGGTTAGGACTAGTTTACAAGGGTGCCAAGCAGGCCCTTTGTCCCTTGGGGCTAAATCCCAGATTAGAAACAGATCAAGGGCAGCCAGCCCCTCAGCCCCTTCTCCCTAGGCCATCACATTGCATTGTGCCTCTCTAGCATGGGTGCAAATAGACAAGGACATGGAAATGAGTCAGCTCCCTGTCCCCCGAGGCCTGACTAAGATACCACCACTACCCAGCCCATGCTCAGGGCCTGCCAGGAACCCAAGGGTGGGAAATCCATCAATGTATTACTATACTAGCCACATGGGAGGAAAGAATATGAAAAAAAGAGCGTGGCCTGGTGAGACTACATCATGGCAAGGAGAAGGGACGCAGGAGGGCCAGTAAGACCCAGGCTCACCTCTTGTTCTAGATAAGACCCTTTTTTCCCACCACTATAAACTCTAATTTCACTTCTCTCCAGAATGTACTTGTCCATGAGCCCAAACCCAAAAGTGGAATCGTGGCCAATTCTCTGACCTTGTGAGAGAGCCTAGGTACCTCTCTACTGCCTTCTAAATAGTCTCCCAAACACCACCCATGACCACACAGGCATCCTTAGTGACAGCACTGACCACAGACTTGGTCAGCTTGGAGGGAGCCACAGCCTCACACTGTAGGGCTCCCTGGAGGGCCGCAAGGCTTGCCCCAAAGGCAAACCATGCAGGTGTCCCACTTCCACAAAGACCCAGGAAGTCTAGAAGGAGATCTGTGAATAAAGCCAGGGTCATTCTTCAGAGAAGAAAAAGCAAAGGCCCAGAAAATGACAGGGCTTGCCAGAAGCTGAGCAGCTGAGAAAAGGCAGAGCCAGAATTCAACCTCATGGGTTCAAAGACTATTCCATGAGTAATATTAAAATATATATTATTAAGAAAAAAATATATCTTATTAGCAACAAAAAAATGAAATACTTAGGTATAGATCTAACAAAAATGTACAAGATCTAAATCAGTAAAACAACAAAATTCTGATTTAAAAAATTCAAAGAAGATCTAAATAGATGGAGAGATATTCCATGTTCATGGATAGGAAGACATGATATTATCAAGATGTCAGTTCTTCCCAGCTTGATCTGTAGATTCATTGTAGTTCCGATAAAAAAACACCAGCAGTTATTTTGTCAGTGTTGACAAATTGATTCTAAAGTTTACATGGAAAGGCAAAACATGCAGAATAACCAACACAATTGATTAAGGAAAAAAAGTCTGAGGACTGACATCACTCAACTTCAAGATTTATTCTAGAGCTACAGTTATCGAGACAGCATGGTATTGGTGAGAGAATGGACAAATAAGTGGAACAGGATAGAAAGCATGAAAGTAGACCCATGTAAATATAGTTAGCTGATCTCAAAGGAGCAAAGGCAATTCAATGGAGAAAGGATATTCTTTTCAACAAACGGTGCTGGAACAACCGGACATCCATGTTAAAACAAACAAACAAACAAACAAAACTAGACACAACCTTACACCCTTCACAAAAATTAACTTGAAATGGATCATAGACCTAAATGTAAAACCAAAAACTATAAAACTCCTGGAAGCTAACATAGGAGAAAATCTAGATGACCTTGGATTTGACAATGACTTTTTAGATATGACACCAATGATATGACACCATGAAAGAAAAAACTAATAAGTTGTACTTCATTAAAATTTAAAACTTGTGCTGTGTGAAAGATGTTGTTAAAAGAATGAAAAGACAAGCCACAGATGGTGAGAAAATATTTGCAAAACATGTATCTGATAAAGGACTGATAGCCAAAGTATACAAGTAACTCCGAAAACTCAGCAATAAGAGAACAACAACCCAATTGAAAATGGGCAGAAGATCTGAACGGATTTCTCACCGAAGAAGATTTAGAAATGATTAATTAGCATATAAAGATGCTCAACATCATATATCAGTAGGGAATTGCAAATTAAAACAATGAGATACCACTATACATCTACTGGAACGGCCAAAATCCGAAACACCAACACCAACAGCTGGTGAGGATGTGGAGTGACAGGAACTCTCTTTCGTCACTGGAGGGAAAGTAAAATGCTGCCGTCACCTTGGAGGGCAGTTTGGCAGCATATGATCCAGCAGTCACGCTCCTAGGTGTTTACCCAAATAAGTTGAAAGCTCACGTGGAAACAAAAACTTGCACGCAGTTGTTCATAGCATAATTGCCAAAACTTGGAAGCACCCTCTATGTCCTTCAGTCAGTGAATAGATCAATAAACTGTGGTACAACCAGACAATGGAATATTATTCAGCACCAAAAATAAATGAGCTACCAAGCCGTGAAAAGATAAGGAAGAACCTTGAATGCATATCACTAAGTGAAAGAAGCCAGTGCGAAAAGGCTACATACTGTCTGATTCCAACTATATGACATCCCGGAAAAGGTGAAACTGTGGAGAAAAGGAAGTGAAAAGATCAGGGGTTGCCTGGGGTTGGAGAGAGGGAGGGATGAATAGAAGGAGGACAGGGGATTTTTAGAGCAGTGAAAATACTCTGTACGATACTGTAATAATGGATACACGTCATTATACATTTGTCCAGACCCATAGAATGTACAAAGCATAGTTTGAACTATAATGTAAACTGTGGACTTTAGTTAATAATAATGTATCAATGCTGGTTCATCAGTTGTCACAAATATACCACACCAATGCAAGATGTTAATAATAGGGGAAAGGGCAGAAGAGGGTTGGAGGTGGGGGGGAAGGGAAGTATACAAGAACTCAGTATTTTCTGCTCAATTTTTCTGTAAACCAAAAATTCCTCTACAAATAAATGTATTACTTCTTTTATTACATATAATTCATTACATAATATTTATTATAATTATATTTAGTAATTATAATAACCAATAATTATTGTAACAAATAATTATGTATATTTTATATATCTTAGGACTTTATATTCATTCATCCAGTCCTCTGAACCACACTTTTTTTTTATTTTTTTTTTTATTTTTGGCTGTGTTGTGTCTTCGTTTCTGTGCGAGGGCTTTCTCTAGTTGTGGCGAGCGGGGGCCACTCCTCATCGCGGTGCGCGGGCCTCTCACTATCGCGGCCTCTCTTGTTGCGGAGCACAGGCTCCAGACGCGCAGGCTCAGTAGTTGTGGCTCACGGGCCCAGTTGCTCCGCGGCATGTGGGATCTTCCCAGACCAGGGTTCGAACCCGCGCCCCCTGCATTGGCAGGCAGATTCTCAACCACTGCGCCACCAGGGAAGCCCCTGAACCACACTTTTAAGTGCAGTGATCAGTTACCCTGATAAACTGTCACTTCCTAAGGGCAGGGTCTGGGTCCCCACTCCCTGTCCTGTGTGTATGGACCTGCACTAAGACTCTGTGAGTCTTTCTCTTCGCCTTAAGCTTTCCTTTTCGGCCCGTTCTTGTGCACTTAAACCAAGTCGGTGTTGCCAGGGAGACTTGTCTAGCGGACTTGTCCAGCTGAAGAAATGTCCTTTGAGGCATCGTGATGACCTGTTAGCAGCTCCTGTAATCACAGCAGTTTCTCTACTGTGATAAGTGGGGCTGGGGCTGAGCTGGCAGTTATGATGACCCGGGGTGGGAATGTCTGGTCAGCACAGGGGGCTGCTTACAGCAACTGCAAACAGTGCCACACTGGCCTGGGGGTCTATTCAAGCAAACCTCCAAGGAGGGGGAGCCAGCCCCCTGAGCTTAGCTAGCAAGCGCACACTCCCAGCCACTGGGGTCACCTCCTGCCCTTCCATGCTGTGTTCTGGGAGCTCCCCACAAAGCTGGTGCCAGTTCACCTGGCACTTTAAACAAGCACTGTTTGGTCCTGTCACTGGTGAGTGGACAGAGACTAACTGATGAGAGCCTTGAACCTCAGGAGACCCAAAGGCAACAGACCTCTTTGTCCCCAGTGGGGTGGGAGGGGTCGGGGTCGCCCACAGCGTCCGCTTCCCTAGGAAAGTGCAGTGTCGGTGTAATGGCCCGTTTGCCTCATCAGCCTGAGAGGGACATCAACATCTTGGAGAGGAGCGAGCAGCTCCTTGCCCAGACCTCAGTTTCCCGATCTGTAAATTGGGTTAACAACCTTCCTCCAGGCACTGTGAGACTGTCAGTTCACACGTGGAAGCACTCAGAATGTTTTGAAGCAAAAGTGGAAATTACTGCCATTCAACCTTTAAGTAAAAATCACATAGTCCCCACCCAACAGTTTTATTTTATTTGTTTGTTAGGAATTTTAATAGACAAGTACTACCTCTAAGTCACCTGTGACTAATTTCCGATAAGATGGTTTCAGTAATTTGTGGAACTGCTGCTTATTATCTGAAGCAATGCAGCAAGAGCAGAGAGCAGACGTGGACAGGCCTGGGTTTGAATCTGGATTCTTCCCCTTCAAGGCTTGAAGCAGAGCGAGTCATGCCACCCAGGGCCTCAGTTTTCTCATCTGTAACTCGGGGTGACAGAGCTTGCTCTGTGGGGTTGCAGTGGGAACAGCAGTGTCTTATATTGGGGAACTAAGATGGAACCTCAGTGATGCTAAATTGGCCAGCCGGCTGTTGCTTTTCCTAATAATAAAAATGACAAATTAAGGGGGGTGACCTTGCAGCCAAAATGATATGGAAACATTTCAAACAAGTCTCTCAGGACATCATCACATGTTCTGAACCCTTGGAGACTGAAGCTGTTTCTATGAAGTCCTAAGAGCCGTGCGGAGGAATTCTTTGAATCGTAGAGCCGGGAGAACGGTGGCTGTCACAGCACATAAGTGCCTGGCCTTAAAAACCCCTTCCTGGGGAATGAAACTAATCTTTATTTGCCACAGGGTGTATCAATCAGGGCTCGGGTTGCAAGCAAAACAAATGAACTTTGGTAAACTCAAAGGCATTTATGGGAGCGCTATCAGGTTGCTAACAGAACCAAAAGGAAGACTGGCGATCCAGGTTCCAAAAATGCACAGGATCCAGGGGCAACCAGGAAGCAGGCAGAACCCAGCCCCCAGCAGCACATGCAGGAGGGAGACGGGGTGCCCCCGAGGCTTCCTGCTCTCCTCACGCCCTCGCTGACACAGCGCTTGGTAGCCCTGGTTTCCTCCAAGGTGTGGCCGTCTTTTTGCATTATTTAGGGAGTCCGATTCCATCCAGAGGTTTTAGTTGTCAAATGTTCAATTCTGCCAATATTTTTCTTTACATTTTCTGGGTTTCTTATCATACTTATAAAGCCACTTCCCCCCTGCTGTCATGTTTCTAAATCCCCTATAGTTCCTTCTATGAGTCTTATGGGTTTTCAATATTTAATTTTTTCCTCTGGCATTTCCTTTTGAATGTGGTATGAAGGGGAGGTGTATTTTTATCCATCTTTTTGGATAAATCCATTACACAGAATTCCCCAAAGCCCTTGGGCAGGAAGCTGTGAAGCACAGGACCTTAGCAGAGGCAGGAGGGACTTCCGTACAGCTCCTTGCATGGCCAGCGCGTTGAGTGGAATCGGGCACCGGAGAGCTTGCATGTAGAGGAGCGGAGGGAGGACAGAGGGAGACACACACAATGCTGGCTTCACCTCCACAGCTGTGGCTCTCAGCACACCCCCAGACGATGGGCCATGCCGTTTACCCCCAAACTGAGAAACCCCGGAGAGTGAGAGCCATGAGCCTTCAGGCCAGGACAGCAGGCATCCGCGGGGGCTCTGCCTGTCCCAAGCAGACCAGGACTGTGGTCTCTGAACACTTAGAGCCCTGTGTTAGAACTTCCCGTTCAAATGCAGGATTCTGGGCCTCACCCCAGAGTTCCTGTCTCAGTGGGTCCTGAAAACCTGTGCTGAACAACTTCCTGAGGACTCTCAAATACCCTAAAATCTAGGAGCCGCGGTCTTGAGATGGCCCGTCTTCACATGGAAGCCGTGAATCTTGGACCCACCGGGCAGAGCAGGCCTGGGAAGCCCCCACTAGAGGCCCTGGTCCTTTTCCTTCTTGCCTTAAAATGATGGTCATTCGCGGTAAGTTTCACATTCAAGAATGCAAACCCGCCTTGAAAGAACGTTGTGCCCTGGGATGCAGAAGGCTATATGTGAACTTCACTACGTTTCCATTCTAAAGGCTTCCGGTGTGGTAACCTAATGATTCTCCCTTTTGAGGTCTGGAATGAAGAAGAACTAGACTAGTGTCGATCTGTGTTATCATCTGTCACAGCGGCAGCGGCTACAAAACAGCAGTCAGGGTGCTTTCATGCCAAGTCCCAGAAAACTCGCGTGGCCTGAAAGGTGGACGGTCTCCGTGAATGTTTCGTTTGCTTGGTTTAGTCCAGTTGTCAGCCATCGCACCAAAGATGGTTCTTCCTCCTGACTCTCCCCTGGCCCCCGGCCCATGGGAGCCCCCTTGTGAGCCCAGATGCCCTGGGTGCTCCTGGCCCTGATTGCGCTGGGGGGTTCACACACCCACCCCTGGGCCAATCGCAGGGACGGGGCAATGGCTCAAGCCAATCAGAGTCCACCCAGGGGCCTGAAGGTGGGGTCACCTTCCTCCTAGGCACTTAGGCTGTGTGGAAGTGGGGTGAACTCTCAGGCAAAAGCTAGGGTTCTCTTGAAAGGGGGGAGGGGACCTGCATGTGGTGTAGGCAGCCAGCAAATGTCACTACAGAAGCAGCCGGCATCTGCCTCCTACGCGGCAGTTTGCAAAACCCTTTACACTTAGCATCTCACTTAACGCGATGCGCACCTTCGAAGTAAATATCATCATCCCCATTTTTTAGGCAGGAAACCGAGGCCTCTGGGATGAAGTGGCTTACCTCAGCTTACGGACAGCACCCCAGCCCAGACCCTCCTCTTGACCCGTCTCTTCTGCGTGTAGACCCTGGGTCTTTCTATCATAGTGTGCTGCTAAATTCCACTCCCACTGGCCTAATGTGGCCAACAGTCCTACGTAAGAGGCATTAGAGCCGTCTTAATGGCCCTACTCCCTGTCTCTGAAATGTCCTAGTCCCTGGATAAGGACTCCTCTCCCCTCCCTCCTGCAAAGACAGACGTTCAGTCCTTGCTGCGCACGCTCTCCCCCAGCTGTGAGGCCAGGTGACTTTCCCAAAGGGGAGAAATCAACCTCCTTCCATCTCCCCTGAGGCGATCTCAATGCACGAGGCCCAGTACCTGTGCCCCTGGGAAACAGGTCGCTTGTCCTGTCTCTTTCCAGTCAGCCCTTCATCCTGCTAGGCCTCCACGGGAAACTATTTGAACGCTGATCCCTTGGGAGCTGTGTCCGCGTTTCTAAGTTGCTCAGCTTGCAGACTCAGACTGGAGACCTAGGAAGTCCGTTCTACCACTTGAGAAAGGAGAGAATCAAGTGAACAGCGCGAAAAGCCGGCAAACGCGCACCATGGTGACATAGGTGACAGAGCAGATTTAGCAGCCATTCGATTCACGGTGTCAGAAAAGCTCTGCGAAGGAGTCAGCTCACAGATCCTACCCGAGCCCTGAGTCCGCAGTGAGGGGCAGAGGCCCAGCTGGCAGCAGCGACCACCAGAACCCCCAGGGCAGGCCGTGGAGCGGCTGTCCTCGGCCTGCAAGCAGGGCCCCGGCTCTGGTCGCTAGTGTTGGAGGGAAGGCCGGCCCGCGGAAGACTTGTGCGGTTCTCAGCGTCTCCCCGCTGTGCCCACGCCACAGTGCCTTGCACGTGGTTCCAGGGCTGTCCTGGCCACGGCGGCCTTGGGGCTTCCTTACCCAAGTACTTGTGCCAGCCTCCGCTGTGCTGACACGTAAGCGCTGAAGTCCAGAACAAGGGGGGCCAGTTCTCCATCCTCACCCCAGGCACATTCAAAGTCTCCCGGAGACCTCTGTGCTGGGGGTGCAGGGGTGAGGCGTACGCTTTGAAAGTTATGTCTGGCCCCGGGAGCCTGTGTCACCTTAAGAGCTTCCTTGTATGGAGGGTCTCGGTGCCTGGACGTTGATTTCTACCCCACGCTGCCTTGGCACGGCCCGATCCACCCCTGCACGAGCGTACACACACGCGCGCACACCCACACCCACCGTTCTCAGGCACAGTAGCCTAAGTGTAAACTACATCACGGCAACACGGTCCGCCTCAAGTCACGGCTGGCTCCTCTCCCAAGTCCTCTTGCCTCTTGCAGCCCCCATGCAGGGAGTCCGCTGCCCTCTTGGCCCCCTGGCCCTCCCTGCTCCCAGGTTGCTCCCTTCCTGCTTCCTCCTGCACTGACTTGCCCACCCCAATCTACAGAGCCCCTCCTCCCAAACACATTCCAGAACTGCCCTGTAAACACCAGACGTTCTTAAACTTTTGTCTCAGGGCCCCTTTACACTCAAAGTGTATTACGGACCCCAGAGAGCTTCATTTCCATGGGTTTATGTGTCCATATTTACCACAGTAGAGACTGAAACATAACTACTGTACCCACTAAATACCAGGGGCACCGAGACTCAGCAAGAGCCATGCTCGAACCCAAGGCTGTGCAGGGAGCTGAGGCATCGTTGGTCCTCGCTGCTGTTTTCCATGTTTACTGGACGGAAAAGACATCGGTGTTTACATTAGTATCAGATATTCTTTAAACGAGAGCACCAGGATTTGTGCTCCGTGAAGATGGAAATCTTAGAATATCTGATGACCTCAATCACTGAGCTTATAACACCTTTTTTTTCAGGCCGTATATTCCCTCCTATGCAATAAAGTCAATTCTATACTCAAAATATTCCTGTAAAAAGATCACATCATGCTAGCAATTTTCTGTGCCGTTTAACCATTGCCCTGGAAGGTTGTGTATCATCTCTACTCTTTTTTTTTTTTTTTAATTAATTAATTTATTTATTTATTTATTTTGGCTGTGTTGGGTCTTGGTTTCTGTGCCAGGGCTTTCTCCAGTTGCGGCGAGTGGGAGCCACTCTTCATCGCGGTGCGCGGGCCTCTCACTGTCGCGGCCTCTCCCGTTGCGGAGCACAGGCTCCAGACGCGCAGGCTCAGTAATTGTGGCCCACGGGCCCAGTTGCTCCGCGGCATGTGGGATCTTCCCAGACCAGGGCTCGAACCCGTGTGCCCTGCATTGGCAGGCAGATTCCCAACCACTGCGCTACGAGGGAAGCCCTCATCTCTACTCTTGGTTGGGTGTCTTTTTACGCTTCCCAGTAGAAAGCCTAAAGCATAGGGCCTCCCTCCCTCTCCGCGACCCTGTGCTTTGCCAGGATTGTCTTCGACAGAGAGGGCTGTGGGCAACGCAGCAAGTCCAGAGCAAAACTTCCAGCACACCCTGAGGTGCCCTCTCTGCTTTGTTGCCATGTGTGTGGCCCCCCACCCTGAGCGATCACTACTCCTCGGTGCATGTGTGTGTGAATGGACATATGTGTGAAAGTGTGTGTGTGTGTGCCCATGCATCTATCCCATCACTTTCTAACTGGTCTCTCTCGTCCCACACCTGTCCCTCCACGATCCCTCCTCTGCACCGCACTCCGATGCTCCGTTTTTGAAGTTGACCTTAGCCTAGCGCTTCCCCCTGCTGAAGTCCTCTGACCCCCGCCCAGCTCCTCGCCACGGCCCAAGGGACCTGACTGACAGGACGTCTGCTTGGCATCTCCACGCGTCTGCCTCGCCCTCCCCTCCCACAACGGCTCTTGTCCAGCCCAGAATGGGCCACTGTCTCGGACACTGCGCAGACGGAGTATTTCCTCTCTGCCCCAACGCCCTGACGGCCTCACCTCCAGCGAGTGTAAATATCAGGAAGAGCCGACAGCCTCCAGAGAGTCTCAGCAATGTCCCCAAACAGTCTGAACCCCTGCACCCTGGAACTTGTTTCCCTTCCAGCACTAACCGAAATTCTCAGCCCGGCTCTTGACTTGGAGATGTCTCTACATGTGGACCGCTGTCTCCCCCACTTGTGGAATGCAGCCTGGTAGGCCCTGCTGTGAGCTGCGCCCCAGGCCCGGCTGGAGCGGGTCCCGGATGTACTGACCCTGTGTACAACCACAAGCAGGTGGGTGTCTCTGCCCCTTCGAGTCTCTTTGAGCCTCTGCTGCTCATTTCCCACCCACACTTCCACGCCCCTTCCCCAGCCCCAGCCCCATCCAGTGGCCACATCTGTGTGCAGTGACAATCTCAGTCTTAATGAGAAGCAATAAAGGTTAGTTATCCTCAGAGTCTGACAGGTGTTTCTCAACTCTTTTGCATAAAAAGGCAAGGCCACCCAGCTGGCCTCTGGGTTGCAGCCCTCAGGAATCCTGTCGTGTTGTTTAAACAAATGAGAAAGGGCACATCAAAGGGGCCTTTTACAAAGGCAGGGGAAGCTGAGGGAGCTATCAGCGGCCTGTCCCAGTGTGGAAAGGCCATTGGAGAGAGGGGGACGGGGACGGGGACAGGGCTGGGGATGAGGATGGGGTGGGGTGGCCGCTCCCTCTGGCCTCCTGCCGTTCTCAGCTGCCCGGTGGGGAGATCCTGTTTTCATCTTCATAGTCCTCAGGTGAATTGTGACCATCTTTTCCACATGGTGATTTTGTATGTTTTCTTAGGGAACGTAGTCAGAGCCCTAATGTCAAATGATGATGTGATCTGGCTGTTTGAGGATAAACAGATAATCAGCTGGGGAAAGAGGTAAAATAACAATTGTGGATTTTTTGATCCTCCTACAGTCAGAATGATTGGTACTGACTTTGCTTTTTAACTTTTTATTTGGAGACAGAGGAACTTGCAAAGACAGTAGAGAGGCCCTGTGCACCCCTCTCCCCGAGCCCCCAACCTTCCAGAACTGTAGTTCAATATCAAAACCAGGAAACTGACCTTGGTTCAATGGGTGTAGTTCTGTCATTTAATCACATGTGAAGATTTGTATAACCACCACCACAATCCAGATACAGAATTGTTCCGTCACCACATCCCTAATGCTTGCACCCACTAATTTGTTCTCTAAATATTATTGTGAAAGGAAGAAAAAGGAATGTTCGGTGTGGGCGGAGGCGTGCAGGGACATCCCACCATAGAGAATGTACAGATGGCAAACAGGCACATGCAAAGACGCTCACTGTCATTGGCTATGAGGGAAGTGCAAACCACATGAGATAGCTCTAAACACCTATCAGAACAGCTAACATAAAAACAACGACGACATCAGATGCTGGTTAGGATTCGCAGAAACTGTATCCCTATACACTGCTGTTGGGAATGGAGATTGGTGCCCCCGCTGTGGGACTGACTTGTTACCAAATTAAATTGTATTTCTAGCTTTCATTCTATGACACAAATAAATCTCTTCAAATCACTCCTGATTGAAAGTCTCAGGTAATTCAGCCTTGCCAATAAACCAGGGGTCCCTCAAAGCCAGGCACCACCCTGTCCTTGCCTGCCCCACATGCAGGCAAGGACGGGGCCCAGCCCAATGCCATGGCTTCTCTCTCGCCCTTTCATATCTTTCGTACTGTTCAGATACTCAGGAGCCCTGGGACCCCATTCTGGTAGACTCCAGCCTACCTGCCTACACTGCCTGGAGGGATGTGTCCCGTGGTCCCCCCAGTGGCGTATCACCACCTTGCTCTCCCTGTCCCAAAACCTTTCCCATCACTCCACCATTCTATGTGCCATTTTGAATTTTGGCTGCATATGGAAACCTCTCTGTTCCCTGCTAGACTCTCACGGGCAGGGCCCACTTATGACTCCTCCACATCCCCAGCCTCTAGCATGCAGAAGGGGCTCACTAGCTAACGTTTGTGAGCTAAGCCCTTAACAAGCCTGGTGAGGAAAGTTTTCAGAGGGAGCAGGGTTGAAACCTGGATTTCTTGCGAACACACTGCAAAGGATTTTCCTCCTTACAAGACAATACCAGCTTGTGGAAAACTCAAAAAAATATAGTCAAGAAAGTTAAAAAAAAATTAACCCCTATGCAATCCCACCCTCAGGGCTGACATGCTGGGGCTGTAACTTTCCAGACATCTGTGGAAGCATGAAATTTGCATGTTGCTAAGAGGAAGTGTCAAACTTAGGCTAAAAATAAAATGAATACCGAAAATGAAAGCAGGAAACTAGAAGCTGGAGGCCAGCTGGGCCCCACTATAGATGGACATCGGGGAGGGGGGTGGTACACAGCAAGGCCCAGCTGCAAATCCTGTCGCTGTCACCTGCTCTGTCAGCATCCTGACAAACACACCGGGACCCTCACTCTGCTTTTACATATTCTAAAAATGCACCCTATCTGTTTCAGGGCGGGGCAGAGGAAGAAGAGAAACTTTGGGAATGTTAGAGGCCAAAATATAATGGAAACTAAAGTGTTTACAGGTAAGAAAGGAGAAATAGCATCCAAAATGGGGTCACAAACTTTCCGGCAAAGGGCCAGGTAGTAAATGTTTTATACTTTGTGGATCACACAGGCTAACACCGAACTCTGCTGTCACGGCACACGAACAGCTGTGGACAACGTGAACACGAATGTGTGCGTTCAGTAAAACCACACCTTCAACACAGGCCGTGGAGGCAGATGTGAGCGGTGCTCTCACACACCTGTGGGAAAGACAGCAGAAATCATGGCAGTAAATGGGACTCTAAGCTTTCCAGAATCTACAGAGTTGCACCGAATTTACTAAATTGTTCACTTTCATGGCACCTGCTCTCTGTTTTCCTGGACAAGGTGTTCTGGGAACTTCACCCGGGTGAGCGTGCATCACACAGATCCCGGCACAGAGCTGTAGGGGAGGGGACAGGTGCCTAGCACAGGTTGTGCAGAGCGTCCTGGACGCGCCGGCCTGGGAGAACCTCAGGAAGGAAGTGTATTGTTATGAGCATGACCTTGAAGGTGATGCAAAGTATGATAGCATTTCTAGGAAGCCCTACATAAGCCAGACTAAGCAACTCATTATTTAAGGATGCAGGCATGTTGCAACTTGCCATCAAAGAACTGATAAATACACATTTCAGGCAGGAGCAGAGAAGACAGCCCCGAAGTGGTTGCGTGTCAAGTCCTGGCCTCATTCCTGGGCTTTGCAATGTGCACACATTTCATATCTTCCTTCCTACATAATCCAAGATCACAGGACAGCATGGGAGACCCAGCTCAGTTCCCTATTCCTGTAAGAGGAGAAAATTCGATCTGTGCTCTTGGCTTTCCAGAGACTTCTCTCTTTAATCAAGGGCTGGCTCCCCTCTCCCTCCTCTCCTGCCTGGCTACGCCTTGCCTGCTCTGGGGACCTTCAGCACACAAGTGTCCCCCCGGAGGCCTGGAAAAGAAAGCTGGGCGGGCACTCCACAGCTGGCTCCAGAGAACTCGGCTGGTTTCAGAGGATGGCAGGATGGCCATTCACACGGGAACAGGCTTTTGTTGCCACGTGAACTATGTCGGGACCGTTCCTGCCACCTCCTCTGGGAAGGACGGGCCAGCCCGAGGCAGTCACCTTCACCGTTGTCCTGTGTCCTTGCCCTGGTGACGTGAAAGGCAGGCGAGGCTCGGGGGCAGGCTTCTCACTTTCTTCCTGCACCATCTTCCCTGCGCTCCTGCCCTTTCAGCATCTCCGTTCCCTCATCTGTAAAATCAGGAGGGTTGTTAGGGAGACCAGGTGAGTTAAAATGTGAGAGGACTTTCCTGGCTGTCCAGTGGTTAAGACTCTGCGCTTCCAATGCAGGCAGTGTGGGTTTGATCCCTGGTCGGGGAACTAAGATCCCACATGCCGCATGGCACGGCCAAAAAAAAAAAAAAAAAAGTGAAGTTTAGGGCAATGCCTGACCTAGGGACACACTTGATAATAATGTTGGCTATTATTGTTTTTACTAAGAGACTTTTCTTCATTCGGCAAATCTTTACTGAGCATCTACTATGCCCTAGGGACAGAGACAAGACCCCCTCCACTGCGCTCAGTGGTGGAATGGACCTGCCGGCCTCCCCAGGCTCTGGAAGCACCTAGAGGGGGACACTGGCTTTACCCACCGCTACGCCCCCAGGGTCGGCACAGCTCCTGGCACACATCAGCTGCTCAGCCCCGTGCGGACAATGAAAAGCGGGAGTTTGCCCCCATCCGCTGCGTGCAGTACTGCGGCTTTCGTGTCCTTCAGGCAGAGCTCCAGGACCGCAACTGTCAGTTCTGCAGCCTCTAATTCTGCTCTCCTCTGATCATGAAGATAAGCTGTTGTCATTAGGGAGAATTCAGAAAATAAGGACAAAAATAAACAAGAAAATGGTCATGACTATAACACCAGCATCCATATTCCAACTGAGTTAATATTTTGGCTCATATGCTTCTAGCCTTAACATAGATTTTTAGGGTGGTCTGCCTCCTGTTATGTGAACAATTATTTCCCTTTATTTTGGGCGAGGAGCATCTGTCCATATCAGATGGCTGCGTAACATCTCAACACACGAAGGGGTCATATTTAATGTGACCGTTTATTCTCCTATTGTTGAACATTGAGTTTTCACTTTTTAAGAGTCTTGGCTTTTATGGGTACCTCGACAAGAACTTCTTTATACATAAACCTTTGTCCATATTTTTATTGCCTTTGTCAAGTCCTGCATGAGGCTAATTATTCTGTCAGATTTAAAGCTTTGGATACCTACCATGTTGCTTTTCAGAAATACAGAGTCAATTTTTCCTCCCCTTAGGATGTCTGATAGCTAAGATGAGCATCAGGCCTTAAAAATCCTTGCTAAAAAATATAGGGGAGAAAATGAAAGTTTGTTGTCCCTTTTAATTCACCCTTCCTTGAATCCTAGAGAGGAAGTCTGCCCTGCCTTGCTCTGTTCTGTTTAACGGCCATGTCCTATACTGGCTTCAATGCCACAGTGTGACCAAGAAGGGTCGGTCTCCCGCCCAGGGAGGATCTTTCCCAGTGAGTTTATGGGGCGACCAAAGGACTCTCCAAGCTGTCCTGTTAAAAGAAGAATGTTGCCTGTTCTGTGTAGCACCCACACTTAGAAGTTTTCTGTTGAGAAAGCCCCACTGTATTCAATCG
Source organism: Balaenoptera musculus (assembly GCF_009873245.2). NCBI lineage: Eukaryota > Metazoa > Chordata > Mammalia > Artiodactyla > Balaenopteridae > Balaenoptera > Balaenoptera musculus. Next base: position 100,549,575 of record NC_045793.1, on the reverse strand, counting down.
ACCAAGCTCAAGAAATGGTCCATAAAATTAAACGCCATTTGATTTTCTTGGGATCTAATCTTCATGATGGTGCAGCTCCTGGATTTGGTGAGTCTGCATATGCACAAATTTTCTATGTACATAGCAAGTGCTATAAAGTGTTCAATATTTTTTGAGAGTAGGATCTCATTCAAGTTCCAGGGAACGAGAGGGGAGTAATACGTGTTACATGTTCTGGTACATTCCAAATTCACTGGAGGTTTTTTTTACAGGAGTGGAATATGATTAGATATACATTGCAAAATGATCATTCTAGCAGCCATGTTGGGGAAGAACCAGGGGCCTAGAATGAAGAAAGGGAGACCAGCTGTTAGGTGGTTGTAACATCAGACACAAGAGGTTACAACTCAGACTCAGGCAGGAAAACTCAGCGTAGGTTTGACCGGGAGACAGAATCTGGAGGGTCTGATGGATGATGTGAGAAGGAGAGAGGGCTCCTGTGTGGTGACACCATTCACCAAGAAAGGGGACACCAGAAAAAGAGAAGGTGAGGTCCCTGAAGGGGGCTTTCAAGACGGAAGAGATCCAAGTAGGTTATGGCTGGAAAAAAAGCATCCAAATAACACAGAAGGAGGAGAAGGGAAGGCTGAGACACAGAGCCAGGAAGAAGGTCATGCAGCAGGTCCTTGGGAAGGAATGAAGGATGTAATCCAAAGCCCAGGTCCTCAGGGCTCAGCCTTGCTTAGGACAGAAGGGGCCAGGCCAGTCCCCAGGACGAGATACGGAGGCAGAATGCAAAGGGAGGCCATGATCTGTCTGAGGGACAGAGCCACCTCCCTGGGGGACGGCCCTGGGCTGGACTTCTGGGCAGAGGAGTCGTGGGGGAGTGTGCGCCCTTCCAGCTGAGCGCGAACCAGCCGCCAGGCCAGGGCGCTGGGAAGTGTGTGGATGGAGATTGCTGAGCCCCGAAGCTGGGCAAACTCGAGACGGTTGTGAGACGCAGAGTCGTTGCTCCCTCAAGTCCGCGTCCTAACCCCTGGATCCTGTGAACACATAACCTCACGTGGCAAGGGACTTCGCAGAAGTGACTAAATTAAAAATCGAGATGGGGAGACCATCCTGGCTTACCCGGCAGGCTCAGTGTAGTCCTGAGGGTCCTCATACAGGACAGAGGGCGGTAGAAAAGTCAGAGAAGGAGATGGAAGCAGAGGTGGGGGGATGCCATTGCTGGCTCTGAAGGTAGAGGAAGGGGCCCCGGCCAGCACACGCGGGCAGCCTCCAGCACCTGGAAGAGGCAAGGAGATGGAACCTCCCCTCCAGCCTCGAGAAGAAGCACAGCCCTTCCCACACCTTGATTTTAGCCCAGTGAGATCCACTGTGGACTTCTGACCTCCAGAACTGGAAAAGAATAAATCTGTTAAAACTATAAAGGAACAGAACAAAATTTAAGCCACTAAAATTGTGGTAATTTGTTATAGGAGCCACAGAAAAGGAATGAAATGCCAGAGACCAAAACGTACTGGGTAAGAGAGAGGCCAGCCACCTGAATTTATTTATTTATTTATTTATTTATCTATCTATCTATCTATCTATCTATCTATCTATCTATCTATCTATCTATCTATCTATCTTTGGCTGCGTTGGGTCTTCGTTGCTGCGTGCAGGCTTTCTCTAGTTGCGGCAAACGGGGGCTACTCTTTGTTGCGGTGCGTGTGCTTCTCATTGCAGTGGCTTCTCTTGTTGCGGAGCACAGGCTCTAGGTGCGTGGGCTTCAGTAGTTGTGACACTCAGGCTCAGTAGTTGTGGCTCGTGGGCTCAGTAGTTGTGGCTTGAGGGCTCTAGAGCTCAGGCTCAGTAGTTGTGGCGCGTGGGCTTAGTTGCTATGCAGCATGTGGGATCTTCCCGGACCAGGGCTCGAACCCATGTCCCCTGCATTGGCAGGTGGATTCTTAACCACTGCGCCACCAGGGAAGCACTGGTAAAATAATTTTTGACAGGGGTGCCAAACCATTCAATGGGAAAAGAAGTGTCTTTTCAAAAAATGGTGCTGAGAAAACTGGATATCCACATGCAAAGAAATGAAGTTGAAACCTTACATAACACCATTACAAAAATTATATCAAAATGGATTAAAGACCTAAAGGTAAGAGTTAAAACTATTAAACTATTAAAAGAAAACATAAAGATACACTTGACAACATTGGATTTGGGGAAGATATTTTTAGATGCTACAGGAAACCAAAGGAAAAATAGACAAATTGGACTTCATCAAAATTAAAAACGTTTGTGCATCATATGAATCAACAGAGTAAAAAGACCACACAAAGACTGTGAGAAAATATTTGCAAATCACATATCTGATGAGGGATTAATATCCAGAAGAGAAAAGGAGCTAGTACTCAACAACAACAAAAAATACAACCTGATGCAAAGACAGGCAAAGGCTTGAATAGACATTTCTCCAAAAAAGATACACAAATGGCCAATAAGCACATGAAAATGTACACAACATCACTAATCATTAGGGAAATGAAAATCAAAACCACAATGAACTACTACTTCACACCCATTAGGACCGTTATAATCAAAATAACTGAAAACAGCAAACGTTGGCAAGAAATTGAAACCTTTGTACGCTGCTGGTGGGAGCGGAAGATGTAGCCATTGCGGAAGACAGTATGGAAGTTCCTCAAAAATATTAAATGTAGAAATTACCATTTGATTCAGCAATTCCACTTCTGGATATATATGCAAAAGAATTGAAAGCATGGACTTGAACAGGTATTTGTACACTGGTGTTCAATAGCCAAAATGTGGAAGCAATTCAAGTGTTCATTGATGGATAAATTAAACAAAGTGATATATATAAATTATATATATATAAATTATATATATATAAATTATATAAAAATACATATATATAATTCAGCCTTAAAAAGGAATGAAATTCTGAGACATGCTAACATGCTACAACATGGGTGAACCTCGAAGACATTATGCTGAGTGAAATAAGCCAGACATAAAAGGACGAATATAGTGAAGTACCTAAAATAGTCAAATACATCGAGACAGAAAGTAGCATGGTGGTTACTAAGTGCTGGGGGAGGTGGAGAGTCATTTTTTAATGGGTACAGAGTTTCACTTTGGGAAGATGAAAAAGTTCTGGAGATGGATGGTGGTGATGATTGGACACCAATGTAAATGTATTTAATGCCACTGAACTGTACACTAAAAAAAGAGTTACAACAGTTCACTTTATGTCATGTGTATTTTACCATAATAAAAAATATTTTAAGTAGTTTGTTCCTTTTTTACTGCTGAGCATTATTCTATGATATGGATGAGCCAGTTTGTTTAACCATTTACCCACTGAAGGACAGCTGGGTTGTTTCCAGTTTTTGACAATTATGAATAAAGCAGCTGTAAACATTTATGTACAGGTTTTTATGTGAATATAAATCTTGTGTCTCTGAGATAAATGCCTAGGGATACAATTGCTGGATCATATGGTAATTGCACATTTAATTTTTAAAGAAACTGCCAAACTGCTTTCCAGAGTCATTGTACCATTTATATTCTCACTAATAATGTGGGAATGATACAGTTTCCCTGCATTCTCATTGCCCTTTGGTGTTGTCACTATTTTTTATTTTTGCCATTCTGATAGGTGTGTAGTGATGTCTCATTGTGGTTTTAATTTGCATTTCACTGATGGCTAATGATATTGAACATCTTTTCATGTGCTTATTTGCCATCTGTACAACCTCTTCAGTGAGATGTCTCTCCCTGTCTTTTGCCCATTTTCTAATTGTGCTGCTTGTTTTTTCACTGTTGAGTTTTAAGAGTTCTTTATATGTTCTATATACTAGTTCTTTTTTGGAATTGTGGTTTGCAAATATTTTCTCAATCTGAAACTTGTATTTTCATCCTGTTAACAGATTTGCGTGCAGAGCAAAAGTTTTTAAATTTTGATGAAGTCTAATTTATCAATTATTTTTCTTTTGTGTATCATGCTTTTGGTGTCAGGTCTAAGAACTCTTTACCTAACCCTGGATCCCAATATTTTTCTCTATTATTTAATATAAGTTTTATAGTTTTACACTTTACAGTTAAGTCTATGATCTGTTTTGAGTTTATTTTTATATAAGGTATGCGACTTTAGTTGAGGTTCCTTTTCCCCCATGGGTGTCCAAATTGCTCCAGCATCATTTGTTGAAAAGGCTGTCTCTCCTCCATTGACTTACTTTTGCACTTTGGTCAACATCAATTGGGCATATTTGTGTGGGTCTATTTCTGTGTTCTCTGTTCTGTTTCATTGATTGATGTGTCTATCCCTCCACCAATGCCACAGTCTCGATTGTCTTGGTTAAGTAGTAAGTCTGGAAATTAAATAGATTGATTCCTCCCACATTATTCTCCATTTTAAAAATTGTTTTAGCTATTCTAGTCTCTTTCTATATAAAATTTAGAACAGTCTTGTCTATACTTGCAAAATATCTTTCTAGCAATAGGAACTATGATAAGCTTGTATATCAGTTTGGGGAGAATACACACCTTTACTCTCCTGAGTCTTCCATCCATGAACACAGCATGGTTCTCCATTTATTTATTTAATCTTCTTTGATTTCCTTCATCAGCTTTTTATAGTTTTCAGCACACAAAGTATATTTTGTTAGATTTATACCAAAGTATTTCTCTCTTTTCTGAGTAATTGTAAATGATAGTGTATGTTTAGTTTCAGTTTCCATGTGTTCACTCCTATTATATATAGAAATACAATTAATTTTGGAAGGTTTATCTAGTATCCTACAAGCTTACTGAACTCATTTTTAGTTCTAGTAGATATCTTTGTTGATTCCTTGGAATTTTCTCCACAGACAATCATGCCATCTTTCTTCTTTCCTGACCTACGTGCCTTTTATTCCCTTTTCTTGCTTTATTGCATTGGCTTAAGGGGAGATGCCATGAAAGAGAAAGGTAAACATTTGCAAAAACCCACAGCTAATATCACACTTAATGGTAAAAGACTAAATGCTACCTCCCTAAGACTGGGAATAAAACGAACTGAAACTAAACATACACCTGATTCCCACCTGGAGGGTGTATGTACAGATAACCCAGGGGCTCAGAGCAGGAGGCTGCCCTGTCCCCCTCCATAGGGGTTAAGAGAGGCCCTGAAAGAGACATACAATCTATTAAAATTCATAGAAAAGTGGATGAGAGTTGTGCCAGGGAGGAGAGCAGGGAACAGAGGAGATGAAGGGAAGGGCTCTCCACATCTGTGAGGAGTCCATGTGGCTGAGACAAGGACACCCAGGCAGTGGGTGAAGGGGGAGCCAGGAGAAACATCTGGAGAGGCAATGTGTGGTGGCCAGGAGTGCTTTTATCTTGGAGTTATGAAGAGCCCCAGACAACCCCTGCCAGCATCATCCGCCAAAACCCACACAGTCAGATGTGTGCGAAATGGCCCATTGAGAACAAACAATGTGGATGCCTGGTGTGTGCCGCAAACCTTAGAACAGCTCACTGAAGGGGGATCCTGGGACACGTTCCTTGTTTCCTTGATATTTTTATAGGGCTTAAATATTTTTACAAAGGATATATCAATCTTATAGTCAGAGAAAGAGTAAAAGCTCTTAAAGAGTAAAGCTTGCACAAAGCAAACTTCCCCGTGTGGGCTGCAGGTGGGGAGACTGTTGGCTGTGGCCGGGGTCAGCAGGGAAGGGGAGGGTGCAGGATGGGTCCCACTGGAGGGTGAGATGGGGCTGGAAAGGCGGGGCCGACCCACGGACAGCCCTGAAGCTCATGGGGAGAGTTGGGTTTGGGGCGCACACAGGCCGAACCCTGTGGAGCTCATGGTCACCAGGAGATGGGTCAGGAGGCAGCAGCACCTAGGACAGGACAGGCCGCACCTGGAGGGCCAACGTGGCCGGACACTCGGGGATTTCCCTTGTTCTGGTCCTGACCAGATCTGAAGAAGGGAAAGGCAACGCTCAGCCTGGATGGCTGTGTAAACTGTGTCCCAAGTTTTTAACCTGCTTGGGGTCCCCAGTTTTCCCCTCCGTAAAAGGTGGCTAATAAAAATACCTTCCTCATAGGTTTGAGTTGTCTTTTTTTTTTTCCCGATTTGTGACATAATTGATACTCAGTGATAACACCAGTATCATCGCTGTTCATTCATTTGCCACCTCTCCTCTCCCTCTGTGGGGTGTTTCCTGGGAGAACAGAGCTACTCAAGCAGACGACCCTTGACACACACAGACATGATCCAGCCCAAGCCTCTGTGTGCCCTCAGAGCGGGTGGGAGAGAGCTCAGTCTGCCAGGGACAGCAGAAGGCCCTACAATGCCATGAGCCCTCTGTTTTCTGAGTACCTGTTAACCTCAGACATTGGACAAACGATTCTTCTTTCCCTTGTGCAAGACATGCCCAATTTCTTTATTTCCTTTGAGCAGATTAAATACAGCTCTGAGCCCTCTTCCTTTCAACCTGGTGGGAATACAGTCTTTTCATTCTTGGGGGTCCCACCACCCCTCTGGGCTTTACTAAAGACCCTGGGATTTTTTCAAACCTTTATGGAGAAACAAACACACAGAAAAGGGCCCAAAACATCCTACTGAATCATCACAAAGTGGACACACCCATGTGACAACCTCCCAAGCCTGAACAGAGAACATCAACAGTGGTCCAGGAGTCCAGGCCACCCCCCAGGGCCCACCCTCCCTGTCCCCACGAATAACACTGTCCTTACTGCCAGAACCGCCTCCCAGGGCCTTCCTCTGTTGATTTGGCCAGCACCCTGCCATCCCGCCGCCCTGGACCACCTCCTGCCAAGGCAAGAGCTGAGAGAGGGGTGAGGCTAGCACCTCACAGCCCGCATGGCACTCCACACCCCAAGCCCCAAGGCGAGCACACAGCTTCGGGCTTTGCCCAGTGATCCTGGGGTGGCCCTCCCTGGGGGGTGGCATGTGGTGCCAGGTGACAACAGCCTGCTGCAGGTGTCAGGTGATCTGTACCTCTCTCCCCTCGGCCTTCAAGGGGTGCACGATTGGGCACTCCCCACCCCGAGTCTCCCGCAAGCAAAGGTGCCTGGACTCCTCCTGCCTCACGTTCCACGAGGGAGGGCTGGGCCTGTGGGAACCTCTGCAATCCTAGAATTTCACTGACTTTCCTGTAATTTTCAGTCCCTGCGTCTATTTTAGGGGCCTGTCCTTGGAACATGGAGATGCAAATGTTTTACTACGTTGCCATTTTAATCCTGGGTGTTGCAGTGACAGACTTGGGGAGGGGCTGGCAGGGTGACAAATGGGGTTTAGGGCCTATTTGGACTTATTTAAAAATCATTAACTGCATTAATAACAATCTTGTGCCTTCATGTTCATGTTAATTATTTTTTTCACCAAAAGAGGAACAAAAATGTAGTTTACAACAGTTTGTGTGTGAAATGAGAAGAAAGGAGAAATTATTTCCATAGTCGATGTAAAAGGAACGTCAAAGGTCATTATAGAAAATAGTCAGCACGTGTTATCATCTATAGAAATGAACTGACCCGTCCTCCAACATTGGGGAATTTTAATATTTTGATATTTACTAATCTAAATCCAGTGATCTGGTTCCAAAAACTGTAGCTATCATTCAATGCTGCTCTAATTCATCCTTTGAGAAGAGATAATTTAAATGCAATTCATTTGGAATCACAGGCTTGTCTTAAGTACCAGCTACAAGACTACATGTCAAGCAGAACAGGAGGGCTGGTTCTCTGTTCCCTCAAGAAGCTCCAGGCCTCTGAATGAAACAGGTCACACCTAGTGACCCTCAGCTCCCAATTCTCCAGGTGAGGTAGGCAACATGCAGGTGAGTCCAGGAGCTGGGGGTCGGGGAGGAGACACACCCTGGTAAGGGGAAAATTCCTGGAGCCTGCGGACTTGGGGGTGACCTGGAGCTGTGCACATGGAAGGTTCTAGAGTTGGCGGAAAGGCCGCATCAAATAAGAACATCACTGGGTAAGAAGCAGGTTGTGTCTAGGTAGGGATGGTGGCCTGGAGGGGTTCAAGGCCCAATTCCAGACTGTAGGGCACATGGCATGGAGACAGGCCATGGGGCTTAAAAGATGTGAAGCTGGAAGTAAGAAATAGGCAATTAGGTAATCAGAGACAAGGACAAGTAGTTTTCCTCTGACTATGCTTGTTTGTTTAGGTAAAACCACAAACCCAACCAGTCTCAAAGGACTTAGGACTCCCATAGTGACCTCTGGAATCCTCTTAGGATTCACCAAAAATTATATACAAAAAAGGTGATCACATGTTCTATTCCAAATCTCATTTTCATCTCTTAAAGTTTAGCGACAGGGCAGAGAACAGGGGAAAAAATGTCAAGCTGCCTATTTTAGAAAAAAAGGACAATCAGTATTCGTGTAGAGTTTAAGTATACTTTTAAAAATTGAAATCTCACAGTGTCCTTTGAAGGAAGTCTTACCACTTGATTTTATAGTTGAGAAAATTGAGGCTCAGGGGTTCTCAGTGGCCTCCTGAAGGCCACAGAGGTCTGAGGATGGAGCTGGGAGGGAGTCCTGTGGCTCTGGCCTCAGATCCCACACTTGGTACCACTCTCCAGCTTGTTTGGTTTTCACACTTTTCCCCTAAGGGACCTCTAATTACTAAGGCATCAGGGATTCCACTGGGCAAACAACTCACATTTGTCTGAAATACTTTAGACGACTTTGATTTGTTTGACAAAATTCTTGTGAATAGGGCATTCACTCCATAATTCATATGGGATTATTTTGAGGTTTTGTGTTGAAGGGATTATATTATGACTGAGTTCTCCTGAGAAAAGCTGTAAACATCGAGAGGTGACATCCTGGCGCCTGCTGTCCTCTGGGATGTTTTGGGGGTTGGTGAGGGCTCACGGGGGTCATCCTAGGCCTGAGCGCCGTGGGGTTACAGTAACCTTGGCAGGAAGCTCACCTGCTGCTGTGTGGCCCAGGCCCCCAGCTGAGTGACCACTGGCAAGTGACTCTCTCTTGCTCTGTTCAGTGGGGTTAATTCCCTGCCCCGATCACAGGGCTTTTGAGAGGGTTATGGTGAGATGGGCTTACGTACAAGTGCCTCACAAAGACGGCGTGAGCCTCAGTGAGGACCGTGATGGAAAGCTGTGGGGCAGTGGACGGAGGGGCTGGACCAATGTGAGTGCCCCGAGTTCCCGCCGAGCCTCAGGGAACAGGGCGACAGTCTGGAAGTGTCTCTCCAGGGTTGGCTGGGCCCTGGGCGAGGCGAGTGCTGTTCCCCTGTCACCCACATCGCTGGATAAATGTCCCCGCCCAGGAGCGGGGCATGGGGACAGTGGGACACAGGAGAAGCTGGGGATAAACCCAGCTGAGCCCTTAGCTCCTGAGAACCCTGGTGGGTCAGGGTGGCCTGCACAGGAGAAATGCAGTGTCCACTGAGTGCCAGCTCTGCTCCAGACATGGTCACCATCACCTGCTTCTCATTGTCACCGTGTTCCTGAGAAGGCCGCCTTGTTGCCCCTTCAAGATGAGGACACTGAGATTCGGAGCAGGCGGTACTTGCCCCATGTCCCGAGCTGGCAGGGGGCTGACGTGGGTCTCAGCTCTGCTATTCCTCTCATTTGGAAACGTGTATTGTACCTCTAGAAGGAGCCAGGCTCTGGTGTGGGCACCAGGGCTGCAAGGTGCCCAGGCTGAGCTCCCCGCTCTCAGGGGCCTCCGCTGACAGAAAGTGAGGGTCCTGATGCCCGGCGCTCTGGTTTTCCAATGCCACTTTGCTGTCCGCCCTTCCTCAGAGAGGGATGGGAGCCCAGGAGATGAACCTGGTCCCCGTCCAGGTTGCCAAGGGCATCCCGAGCTCAGACACAGCTCCCTCCTCAACGAGGTGTGACTGGGGACCCTCTTGGGATGAAGCCAGTTTAACAAAACCAGAGAGAGGTGCTGAGGTGCACCCCACAGGATGGGGTGGTTATAAGTCTGAACGTGGCAGCACGTGGGGCCGGCCTACGAAGTTAGGACGTTGGTAACATCCTCAGTCACCTGATATGGGAAATGAGGGACTCCAGCCTCAGAGCAAAGGCAAAGGCACCCCAGACCATCCCATGTTTCTAAGGATGCACACCAGCCAGGCCTCCTACTGAGAATTTGGAGCTGACAGTTCCCTCAATTAACCAAGGTGATTATGGATATGGTGGGAAAGTGTCTAAAATGGTGGAGAAATGCCTCATGCTCCTGATTTAACAAACACTAAGCATCTGCAGGCTTGAGGTGGCTGCAAAGACAGGTGGAAAATGATGCCTTCCTTAGAGGTGTGAAATGCCAGATATCTTGTCACCCAGAGGGAAAGGAAGAATAAATACACGTTTCCCACTTAAAATGTTTTGGTTGTCTAACATCCTTGAAGTGATTAGTGAGTTTTCATTTCTCGCTGTCATGATGAACCCAAGGATTTTAAAGAAATTGATGTGTCTGGTCCAAAGAAGTCTTTTTTCTTTTTGATCCTCAAATTGTTCCCTCTTTGACCACTGGCAGCCCCTTCGAGTCGGGTTTTCCACCTTTTGACCTGCCCCTCGCAGTCTCCAGCAGCCTCCATTTTTCAGGGAAGACCAGATGTCCCAGATTCAACTCAGGCCAGGAATCAGCCATTGCCTCAGGTGTCTTGGTGCTGGTTGATGGGAAATAAGAATTCAAGAGCGCAGTCTGGGTGCAGCCAAGCCACTATGCCAAACCCCATGCCCACCATTTCCACCAGCGATTCTAAAGCTTTTAGACTAGGAGAGTCACCATGGAGGAACCCCTTGAAATGCACGTTACTGGACCCCACTCTCAGAAGCTCCAATTCAGAAAGTCTAGGGTAGACTCTGTGCTCTGACCATGTTCCTCAGTAATTCTCATGGATTGTCGTTAGAAGTTAGCTCCAGCAGGAAGGACCCACAGAGACCTTTGCTGGTGAGGGTGTGTGTGGGAGGTTTTCTTTTGACCTACAAGATTACCAATAGCCACGACGTATAGTATTTTACGCCCGATCCTTGAGTCAGCGTTTCAAAAAGCTTTTTCTCTCCTTAGATATTTTCCTTTCTTCAATTTTCCTGGGGTGAATAATTTATTGCTTTCTTTCAAAATCCAATTTGCTCATCATCTCAAACCATACTGAATGTATTCATGAATTACATGACAATCTTGAGATGTAGACACAGAGTTTTGAAACAACTTTCTCAACAAAAACAAGGGGAAATCTTGGAATGAAAATCCATCTGTCTCCTGCGGTTTGGTTTGATGAAAGTCTTGCTGAAACATCAAACCCACACATCCGTCTTGTGTGGAGGGAGGAGAATAGAAATGAGGGGCTCCAAGCATGTCTGAGACTTTCCCATAACTCTGGTCTCCGTGGGTCTGCCTGGGAAATTATGGATTTGTAGTCATTTCTGTTTTCAGCGTTTTGGGGGTTTCTTTGGCTGTTTCATAATCCAGAAACATACCAGCTCTTCTCTCTTAGTGTGGTATCGCCCAGAAGATGAGTGCAGGGCCAGAGCTGGGACCCTCTAATTAAGAAACCTCCGTGGAATGGAGATTTTAGAGGCTGAAATAGGCCAGCCGGTGGGAGACAAGGGTACAGGATGTCCTCTCCATTCCCGTGAGCCCGTTTCCTGGGGCCCCATGCGTCCCTGGCTAAGGTGAGGGGTACTGCCTGCCAGGGAAACTTTCAAGAGCAGCTTCTCTCTCAACAGTAAGAAAAGGACAATTATTCAGGGTTTGGGGGCCATGAGATATGGAAGGCAGAATTTTTTAAAACTTGGAAGTAGACTCTGAAATGAAGGCTCTTTCTGGAAATGAAGACGGTTGGGGTCTGGGCTGTGAGTCCTTTCAGAGCAGGCATGGGAGTAGGGTTTTCTCTTTGGTCTCTTTAGCTTGATTTTGGGGGCGCTGTAAGTGTCCCACAGAGCTAACAACATAGCACATGCTCAGTAAATGTTGAAGAAATGAACAATCAAACAAACAATCCGTCGCTTCATTCGTGATTAAATCTATAGGCGAAGCTGGCCAGGACCCTCTCCGTAACACAGTGTGACCTCACGCTAGTCATGGACACTCGCATAACCGGCAGTCCCTTTTCTCTAACACTGTGTTTGCTTTTAACAGTGTCTAAACATCATATTCCAAAATTCCTCCAGATAGTGAAGACCAGTTAGATAAGGCACTCCCCATGAGGTGGCAGTGACACATGAAGAAGCCAAAGCTAAGGAAGTGAAGGCCCCAAGCAAGGCCACTTGGTAGGAAGCAGCAGGCCGGGACTTCCCCTGCTGCTGCAGACTCCAGAGAGGTGAGGCCCTGGGCCAGGGACAAGAGGCGGGAGTGACAACCACTTGCTTGTTTTCCCTTGTACTGTTATCAACTCCCTTTGGGTTTCCCACGAGCTTAGCTGGTCCAGAGGGAGAATCTATTTTAACGTTTGCCCAAATGCAAGCCACCATTTGGCCAGCCCTTCCCCAGGGACAGACCGCAAGTGCTTTGCTGGCAGCTCCGTGCACCGTGGGTGGTTCCGATCATGAGGCTGAGTCAACAGGCCTGTGGCCACGCAGAGGAAAGGCTGCGTTTGGCCCCATGGGCACCTGGGGACACTCTGTCCCCAGTCTCCCCAGCCCACTGCTCCAGACTAGGACATTCAAGCTCTGCTCACTCGTAGGACCCACATGGGCACGGTCCCCGCTGATTGACTCCTATGGGGACACTACAGCGACTGCCCTTTTTTTTTTTTTTGGGTCTTCGTTTCTTTTTTTTTTTTTTTTTCTTTAAACATCTTTATTGAAGTATAATTGCCTTACAATAGTGTGTTAGCTTCTGCTTTATAACAAAGTGAATCAGTTATACATATACAATAGGTTCCCATTACTCTTCCCTCTTGCATCTCCCTCCCTCCCACCCTCCCCATCCCACCCCTCTAGGTGGTCACAAAGCACCGAGCTGATCTCCCTGTGCTATGCGGCTGCCCTTTGTGGGAGCAGAGGGCCCCCCGATGGCCTCTTTCTGATACCGACTGCAGCGCCTTCACCTCACAGAGCCCCCTCAGTCTCCCTCAGTCCATGGACTTGCGCAGGGGCTCCCCTGCCTTTGGGTGGCAATTTCCTGCTCTCCTGAGGTTACTGCACAGGGATGCTCTTCCTCAATGGTCACCTCAGTTTGGCTGCCTTCAGGGAGCTGAGGAGGACAAGTGTGGAGTAGGGACTGCCATTCGTTGTTCAAGACACAGACTGCGCAGAATCCCTCCTAATGAAGGGCTGATCTGGGATTCCAAGGCGTGGCCTGAGATTGTAGAATATAAGGCACTTATTACGTTGAGGTTGTCTCCTTTTATTTCTAGTTTATTGAGTATTTTTTTAATCATGAAAAGACGTTGAGTTTTGTCAAATGCTTATCTAATCAGTTGAGATGGTAAGGTGGTATTTTTAATTCATCCTGTTAATGAGGTTATTACATTGAGTGATTTTTGTATCTTGAACCATTCTCATATCCCAGGAATAAATCTCTCTCAGTCATGGTGTCTGATCCTTTCAATATGCTGATGAATTAGATCTGCTAATATTTGGTTGAGAATTTTGAATCAGTATTCATAGTGGATATTGGTCTGCAGTTTTCATTTCTTGTAGTGTCTTTGGCTTTGTTGTCAGGGTAATGTTGGCCTCATATAATGAATTAGGAAGTGTTCCATCCTCTTCAATTTTTTGGAAGAGTTTGAGAAGAATTTGTGTTAGTTTTTTAAATGTTTGGTAGAATTCACCTGTGAAGCCATCTGGCACTGGGCCTTTCTTTGTTGGGAGGTTTTTGTTAATGATTCAGTCTCCTTACTAGTTATATGTCTATCCAGATTTTGTATCTCTTCATCATTCGGTCTTGGCTGGTTGGTAGGTTGTGTGATTCTAGGAATCTATCCATTTTGTCTAGGCTATCCAATTTGTTGGCAAACAATTATTCACAGTATTCTCCTATAATCCTTTTTATTCCTATAAAATTGGGTGTAGTGTCTCCTCTTTCATTTCTGTTTTTAGTTATTTGAGTCTCTCTCTCTCTCTCTTTTTGTCAATTTAGCTAAAGCTTTGTCAATTTGTTGATTAAAAAAAAAACAACAACTAACTCTTGGTTTCATTGATTTTCCCCATTGCTTTTCTATTCCCTATTTTATCTATCTCTCTGCTTAATCTTTATTATTTTCTTCCTTCTGCTAGCTTTGGATTTGGTTTGTGGTTCTTTTTCTAGTTCCTTAAGGTTTAAAGTTAGGTTGTTGATTTGAGATCTCTCTTCTTTTTAAATGTAAGCATTTATGGCTATAAATTTCCCTCATTGCTTTCATTGTGTAAGTTTTGGTATGTTGTTTTCACTTTTATTTGTCTCAAGATATTTTCTAATTTCCCTTGTGGTTTCTTCTTTGATCCATTGGTTGTTGAATAGTGTGTTGATTTTCATATATCTGTGAATTTTCCAGTTTTCCTTCTGCCTTAATTTCTAGTTTCATTGTGATCAGAAAAAATACTTTGTATGATTTCAACCTTTTAAAATTTGTTAAGACTTGTTTTGTGGCTAACATACGGTCTATCATGGAGAATGTTCTATGTGCACTTGAGAAGAAACCCTAAATATTCCACAGGAAAACTATTAGAACTAATAAATAAATTTGGTAAAGTTGTAGGATATAAAAATCAGCACACAAAAATCAACTGTGTTTGCATACATTAACAATGAACTCTCCAAAAAGGAAATTACCAAAACAATTCCATTTGCAATAGCATCAAAAGGAATAAAATTCTTAGGAGTGAATGTAACTAAGAAGGGGAAAGACTTCTATACTGAAAACTACAAAACGTTTCTAAAAGAAAATAAAGAAGACACAAATAAATGGAAAGACATTCTGCGTTTGTGGATTGGAAGACTTAACATTGGTAAGATGTGAATATTCCCCAAAGCCATCTACAGATTCAATGCAATCCTTACCAAAATCCCAACATTTTTTGTGGGAATGGAATAGTCAATCCTAAAATTTGTTTAGAATCTCAAGGGATCCCAAATAGCCACCAAAAAAAAAAAAATCTTGAAGAAGAGGAACAAATCTGGAGGTTATACTTTCTGATTTCAAAATTTACCACAAAGCTACCAAAACAGTGTGTTACTGGCATAAAGACAAACATACAGACCAACGGAATAAAATATTAATAGAAAGCTAACAAATAAACCTTTGTATGTATGGTCAAATGATTTTCACTTATACATTTTCAAGGGTCCCAAGATCATTTGATGGGGAAAAGACAGACTTTTCAACAAATGGTGTTGGGAAAATTGGGTATCCACATGTAAAAGAATGAAGTTGGATCCTTACCTAATACCATACACAAAAATTATACCAAAATGAATCAAAGACCTAAAAGTAAGAGCTAAACTATAAAATTCTTAGAATAAAACATTAGAAGAAAAGCTTCATGACATTGGATTTGGCGATGATTTCTTGCATATGACACAAAAAGTCAACAACAACAACAAAAAGATAAATTGGACTTCAAAATTTAAAATGTACTTCAAAATTAAAAATGTTTGTACATCAAAAGACACCACCAACCTCCAGGAACAGAAGAAAATATCTTCTAAAATTTTGCAAAATATTGCAAATCATATACCCTAAGAGGGATTAATATCCATAATAAATGATGAACTTCTACTACTCAACCACAATGAAAGCAAACAATCTGATGTAAAAAAGGACAAAGGCCTTGAATAAACACTTCTCCAAAGAAGATATAGGAATGGCCAATAGGAACACGAAAACATTCTCTACATCACTGATCATTAAGGAAATGCAAATCAAAACCACAATGAAATTCCACTTCACACTCATTATTATGGGTATAATTTTTTTAAAATAGAAAATGAGTGTTGACAAGGATGTGAGGAAGTTGGAATCCTTTTGCTTTGCTGATGGATATGTAAAATGGTAGAGCAGCTGTGGAAAACAGTATGTTGTTTCCTTAAAAAAAAAAAAAAATAGAATTACTGTATAATCCAGCAATTCTACTTGTGGTTATATATCTAAAAGAATTAAAAGCAAGGACTCAAACAGTAATTTGTACACCCATATTCACAGCAGCATTATTCACAATAGCCAAAGGATGGAAACAACCCAAGATTCCAGATGAATGGATAAACAAAATATGGTAATGTGGTAAATAAATTTACTACATACATGTAAGTAAATATTCCATAAATGGGATATTATTCAGCCTTGAAAAGGAATGAAATTCTGACACATGCTTCAATATGGGTGAAGCTTAAAGACTTTTTCTAAATGAAATAAACAAGACACAGAAGGGCAAATAATGTATGAATCCTCTTCTGTGAGCTACCTAGAGTAGTCAAGCTCATAGTGACAAAAAGTATAATGGTGGTTACCAAGGGCTGAGCAGAGAGGAATGGGGAGTTAGTGCCTAATGGATACAGAGTTTCAACATGGGATGATGAAAAAGTTCTGGAGATGGATGGTGGTGATGGTTGCATAACAATGTGAATGTACTTAATTGTACATTTAAAAAAGGTTAAAATGGTAAATTTTATGTTATGTATATTTTACCATATAAATGAATGGGAGAAAAAGGTATAAGCAAAGAAGAGATGTTTTCCCTCTCTCAGAGGGGGAGGTATACAGTGATGCTGGTCTCAGAGACTTGGGGATTCAGAGGATGCCTTTGGCATCCTCAGTCTTGCTTGTGCCTTTACCCTCACTTGCCCCCTCTACCCCATACCCTGTCTCCCCAAATTGGCTGAACTTCTCTCTGCATCATGGCCACAGATGGCTCCCAAATTACATCACGTCATCCTAGTGACTAAAGAGAAAAGAGAGGGGTTTTCTTGTACAGAATATGGGTATAATTTCTCAAGAAAGGATTCTAAACAGCACCAGTTATTTTATGCATTCATGTGGGATATTCTGACCAGCAGCCCTTCATGGACCATTTGGAATAGAAAATGAACCATTCCCTGGATTTTTTTTTTAAAGGAGCAGGGGGAACCATAGTAGACAGGCAAAATTAGCAGCTTCTACAAAAGGGCTAATAATGTTTTCATTGAAGGGTTGTGATGAGAGTTAGAGATGCTGTGTATTTTTTTTTTTTTTTTTGGTCACACTGCATGGCTTGTGGGATCTTAGTTTCCTGACCAGGGATTGAACCCAGGCCCCCGGCAGCGAAAACCCTGAGTCCTAGCCACTGGACCGTCAGGGATTCCCAAGAGATGCTGCATTTTAAGTCCTGTAAATGGTAGGCATGCAATAAATGGAGGTTGCAGGAGTTATGTCTCCATAATTAATCTTGGAAGATAAATTTGAAAACCTGTCAAGTCTTAGAAAACTCTCTTAGCTTTGCTGAATTGAACGTACATGGGGCCCTTACTATCAAAACTGTGTTCTTCATACACTACTTCCCACTAAACGGCACCAGGCTCCTTGGAGAAATGGAGGATTCCAGGGACAGGGCATGGAAGGTAGAGGAGGATCCTCAAACATCTTGAAATGTGCAGGCCAAGCCAAAAGACATAGGAGCCAGCTTGAAGGGTCTCTTCTGGCATATTATGGGTCACTTAGAACATCACAAAGGAAAACAACTGTACGGGGGATACAAAAAAAAATCCATGAGATCCATATCACACTTTTCAAAAACCACTGGTCATTTTCAGAGCATCAACTCATTACTCTGGAAACTGCGAAAGAGAAGGAATAAAACACATAGCCTATATATCAGGATAACAAAATAGTTGATGAAGGTGTAGTTTTCTTTATAGATGAACTCCAGCTAATAAATGCAGAAGGTACGATAGATTAAAATCCCCTATTTTGCAACACCTAATAAAATAACAAATCT
The DNA here is from genome assembly GCF_009873245.2 of Balaenoptera musculus. Taxonomy (NCBI): domain Eukaryota; kingdom Metazoa; phylum Chordata; class Mammalia; order Artiodactyla; family Balaenopteridae; genus Balaenoptera; species Balaenoptera musculus. The sequence continues at coordinate 100,531,699 of NC_045793.1, read as the reverse complement.
AGGCAACGGTTATCATTAATAGCTGTAAAAACCCATGAGATGAACTTGACAAGGAAGCGGAGGGATCAGGCTGACACCACCTAAACCTATGGTTAATCTTAGAATGTGGGACAACCAGATGCTACGTGTGCCGAAATGTGATGTGGTAGGAGGTGAATAGCACCGCCATTGATTCTAAATCCAAAAAGTCTCTAGATCCATCTGTTGGTTTGTAGGAAATATGGAAAATAGAGAGACAATTGAATAGTGTGGTGGGAAGTCAGTAGCCAAATCTAGAATGAAAAAATTATCTTGTTTTTTTAAAACAAATCAATGGCAGGGAAATTAACAGGAGGAATTATAAGGGCCAATCGTAAAACAGAACCCACCCAAGGTAGTTCAATAAGTGGCATTTAGGAGAGCTGTTACAAAGAGTGGAAAAGTGAAGAGGGCTAGTGGAGAACGGTCACACCAGGAAGTACCATCACCCTTCCTGGTGCAGCAGAGCCCAGGATCAAGCTGCCCAGGAGTGTGGAACCCTAGGTGAGGGGCGACCTGATAATACATTCTTCAGGTAATATACTTTTTCTCTCTACTAGCTTACAAGATCTTTTTTTTTTTTCTGTCTTGGATGTTCTAGGGATGATTTTTCTAGGTATGATTTATTTATTTGGCTTGGTTATTAAGTTCTGAAAAACTCTCAGCCATTCTCCCTTTGAATATATTTCTCCTGCATTTCTTTCGTTTCTCCTTTTGAAATTCCTCTTATATGTAAATGGAATATTCCCACTGTCTCTTTCAAGACTTTTTACTGGCCTTTCGTATCTTCCATCTCTTTATCTCCCTCTTTGCTACATTTAGTGTGATTTCCTCAGATTTATTCTTCAAATCACTAATTTTCTTATTGGTTGTGTTTAAGTTTTTGTTCCTCTCTCTCTCACTGAATTTTTAACCGAGGACTATATTCTTAGTTTCCAGGGAAGCCCTGCACCAGTTTTTGTATTAATGTCTCAGGTGGGAGATTCCTATACTACACAAATGATATGAATTCAGATCTCCCACTCTGTGCAGTATCAGCCAAAGTGGTAACTTCTCAAGGGTAATTTTTTGCTGACTAAACTCCACACAAAGGCCGCCAACCTCTTCTCCATCTCTTTGTAGTTTGGGAGGACAGGGGGCACTTTGAGTCTCCAGGCCTCACACGGAGTGGTTCTTGTTGCTGTGTCCTGTCCGGGGCTGGATCGTGTCTGCTGTCCTTGCAAAGCATCCTAAATCCTGCCATCCACCCATGCGGCCACTGCTGGGTCAGCTTTCTCCTACAATTCTGCCTTTACCATTTGATCTTTGTTTCCATCTGAAAGAAATGGGCCTTTAGTTTTTGACACTTGGTTATGTAAGTCTTTTGTCACAATGTCTTATTCATTACTTCTACGTATTTATAACCAGAAAGTGGCATCAGCTCAATCCACTGTGCTGCCAGAAGTTTCCAGTAGTAGATGCTTTAAAATGAAGAAATGTAATGATGAGTAGAGTATACACAGAAATGTACACATGTCCTTAATTACCTAGATATTCAGTGCCTTTGCTATGTACTCTGGGTATTACAACATTGGACAAAATCCCTGCCCTTAAAGGACATCACCGTGTAATGAAAATATACAGAAATGCACAGAAATAGTAAAGGAGAACTAAAGGGGAAGAAAGGAGAAAGTGCAGAATGTGGGTGTGGAACTCAAATCTGAGCAGGGCTCATGATGAAGCCCTTCCCTTCAGGAACACACACATGGCGAGGAGGGTGATAGACAGAAAGTTCAACCCAAGTGCAGGAGGTGCAAAAAAATAGTAATTTGGTTGGCTGCCATATTCTATGTCACCTCAGTCTGTGCAACGATGAATTTCTAAAGAAGTTACATGCAAATGTTTTCAAACTGAATTATATTTTTAAGTGTCAAGGGAATCTGTGTCTCAAGGCAGCTTTCATAGTGGCCTCTGCCATGCACAGCTGTGGTGTCCACTGGCCTCGGAGCTTCTACCAGGCCACTGTGGCCCATCCATGATCACTGACGTCTGGCTCACTCCTACACCCCCAGCACCAGATACAGGACATGACACGTAAGATGGGCTCAACAAACACTCGGCCACTCAATGAAACAATTACTCTCCAAGCCTGTGCACCCAGCTTCATGCGTCACACATTATTTTTGGAAGGCCCTGGTGTTTTCCATCCTGCAGAATCCATAGGAAAGTGTCTTTCCCTAACCCAAGGCCTCCAACAACTTCATGTAAAAGCTTCTGAGCGGCACAGAGCATGGGGACCCTGGCTTTTCTCCACCCCACCCTCTTATTCTCTTTTCCAGTGAGAAGCTGCCAAAGTAGAAAAGATTCATTCTACTCGCGTGATCCTGATGTGGTATCCTGCCCTCCAGAGGATGCTCAGGTGACAGCTTGTTCCTGGGCCAAACTGAGTGAGTGAGCCAGTGACCTGGAAGCCCAGGCTGTGGAGGGGGACCCCTAAACAAAGCCCCCAACCAGGGATGGAAGTACTCAAGCACAACACACACACACACACAGAAAGAAAGGGGGTTAGTGGAAGGTTTATGAGGCTCCTCCGGACCAGACACCACCAGGAGTTTTACCTATATTGTGCTTTTATTTTTCTGCCAGTCCTTCGAGATACATGTTATAAACCCCTATTAGCCAGCTTCTGGTTCCCAAGCCCACGCGTGGCAGCGCTGGGGCTCAATCCAGCCCTCTCCCCGACACCTGCTCTCTCTTGCTGCTTCAGCAGCCTTGTGTGTTTTACCGATATCTTGAGGCTCTTTGCCGTTTGTGGGCATGTATGCTGCCCATTTTTATGGAGCCACTGCCTGACCTAAAAAAGCATTGGTGCCAGCTCACCCTGGAGCTAATATGTCGGCAAGTATAAAAGCAATTGGCTTCACCCAGATACAGGATTCCCTCATGGGGCAGAGACCAGAATGGAGGGATCCATCACCTCCCTGCTGGGGCAAACTGCAACCTGCAACAAGGCCCCGGCTCTGACGGCTCAGCCTCCGTGTGTCCGCGCACGCAGGCTCTCTGCAGGCCCCCCTCAGCTGCTCTGTCCGTTGCTGTTCCCGTTCCTCTCCCAGACCTGGCCCTCGGGTCCAGCCAAATAGAAGTATGTCTTGTTTTCCATGGGAGTTTCCCATTGCCTTTGCTTCTCCTGTTTCATGTGCATGAAGTGGCAACAGAGAGAGACAGAGAGACAAAGAGAACCTTCTTTCCACACCTGGCCACCCTCCAAGGCCTCCAGAGGCAGCTCCTCAGCAGGTGTCCCCTGACACTCACGCAGCCAGTAAGAATGACCTCTCCCTCTGACCGCCCACTCTCTGACCTCTACCAAGTGACCTCTCACCTGCACTGATTTACAGACTGTGCGACACAATCCCTCACATAGGTTGAAAGTATGATAAGCCAATTTAAATCACAGCCTTCTACTAAGAGAATAGTTTTGTAGCTCCTGGACCTGAGGGCTGGGCCTCTGCCGTCACACACTCCTGAACCTCTGCTATCATGCACTCCCTGGATTTCCAATGTTAACACATTTGCTGAGCAAATGTTTACTGAGCTGCAGCAATACTGCAGGCGCTCGGGTGATGAACCAGGAGGAAAAGATAAACTGCATGTGGGCCTTCCTCTGAAGAAGACAAATACCCCAATAACAACAACAACAAACAACAACAAAACCACAGGAGATTCTCAGAACTGGGAGACTGAGTAGCCATGAAACTATAAGCTGCCTGGCCTCCCTGAAAATCAGGAAAAGTGAATGCGAACGACAGTGGGACAGCATTTCATATCCATCCACCTGGCCAGTATTAAAAGGCGTGATGGTCCTGAAAGCTGGTCACAAAGCGGAGAAAGGGGCAACCTCAGACAGCGGGAGTGCACGGTGGAACCCCCAGCAGGAGCTGCCTGCATTGTGCTGGGGCTCTGCTCCTGCGTTTGAGCCACACTCCTGCACGTCAGCACAAAGAGATGCATCCAAGGCTATTCACTGCAGCTCTGCTCATAGGAAACCCGGGCCCAGCCTCCAGAGAAGCCCTTCCCCTACGCGGCGCACTTGCACAGAAGGAGTGAAGTGCAGCATCACGTGCTGTAACAGAGAGATACCGTGAATCTTACGGGAGACAGAGCACAGCTGACAACTGGGTGAGAAAGGGCAGAGGGTGTTTCGAGGAGAAAAGGAAAGAAGGGTGTCCCAGCATGGCCAACATATGGTGGAGGAGAGAGCACGTGTGGGTGGACGTCCTGGGAGGTTGAGGTACTGGGATATGCGGGGGGGTTGGGGAGGTCAGATGGGGGTCATGTCAGGAGCACATGGAAGCTTGAGCTCCCACGGAAGAGTTCCAACCTTCCCTGTAGCCTCCATACGTACAATCCCCAGACAGTTGTTTAAGAGAAGCAGCGCTGGGGGTGCTGTGGTTGGAGCAGGCCCAGGTGGTGGATGTGGGCCCTGGTCCCAGACCGGTGGAAGTGAGAATGGAGCGCAGAAACAGCCGGATTTTTTTGGAAGAGCAATTGGCAGCACTTGGGCCTCTTTCTGCGGTAAGTGAACTGTCTGCAATGACTGCCCCGGTGTCTCTAAAGAAAATCACAAAAGTGGAGGGTTACGCCAGATTTGAAGACTCCAGAAAGACAAAACCAGCAACGCATGAATGTTGATTAGATGCTGCTTCAGGGGGAAAAAAGAAAGCTGTAATAGACATTCTGGAGCTATTGGGGAAATTTGAATATGGCAGAATAGTAGATAATATTAGGAAATTACTGTGTATTTTTTATGTATGATAATGTCATTTTGGTTATGTAAAAGAATGCCTTTATCCTCAGGAGATGTGTGTTGAAATATTTAGGTTATGAGCTGTGTAGTTTAAAGTTTCAAGTGGTTCAGAAGAAAGAGAATGAAACAAAGAGAAAGAAATATCCACTTAAAATGTTCAGGATTGAATATATGATTTGAAAATATATCAAATTACTTTATTACTTGATTTAGTTTTGTAAGCTTTTAAGTTCTGTACTCTTTTGAATCAAAATTAGAGATAAATGTTTTAGTTTCAAAAAAAGAGAAAAAAATATAGACAGAGCAAATATGGCAAAACGTTCTATTAAGGATTTTGGGAGGGAGGGATGGTATGTGGTGCATATTGTACTATTTTTTCAAGTGTTCGATATGTTGGCAGTTTCTCCTAACAAAAACATGGAGGAAAAATGACTGAATACAGTATTCTGCAGATGAGGATGTGAAATTGAATAGACGTTGGTCATTTGCCCTCCTGCGCTGGACTTGGGTCGCTGAAATTTGTTTGTTACTAGTTTCCTCCATGAGTGATTTTCAAAGGTCATCTGGAATTTGGGAATTGTAGCAAACGGGATGAAGGTGAGGAAGGAAGGCGGCTGAGCTGGCCGAGTGGGAGCCCGGACGTCACGGGGCCTGTCACCACCTGCTTGGATGCCAGCACACAAGCTGCTAGTGTTGACATTTCAGTGGCGTTCCCGCCTCTAAACTCGGCTTGTTTTAGAAACTTGGGGACCTGAAAGAGTTCATTCTTACATGGGTTTTTTCTGAGTCTGCTCAGACTACCCGGGTCCCCAGTCTTCTTCCACAAACGGAGCCAGGCCTGGAGGCAATCAGACATCAGACCCGAGCTTTCCTCTTCGTCTTAAGTGACAGCCGCGGCTAATGCCAGAGTGGGAGGAAAGCCGCGTTCCGGGCCACTGGCTGCCAGTGACTTGAGAAAGCGCTTCTGCCTGACATTGCCTTGAAAAAAATCATGAGAATATCCTGGTGTTTAAAGAACCAAGCAGGATGGTAACAGTGGGCTGCTTTCGGCTTCAAAATGATTCACCGTTGCTTTTCTTGGATGAGTGACTTTCTTAAAAGCCGGATCCCCTCTCAGATGCAGGCCTTTGATGCAGAGCCCAGGGGGCTCCAGCGACCAGCCACGTGGGGCCCTCTGCTGCCAGCCTGGGATCTGAGGCTCCAACCCCACGTGGGCAGAGCGATGGCCAGAGCACCAGGACCTGGCACAGAGGAAAGCCCAGAGACCTTTCAGCGCCGGGCAAAGCCCACGCAGGAGCGAATCCATGGCCCTGTGACCTGGCCTGGGGCTCACAAACTCAGGCATCCAGAGACAGTCTGACCACGAGGGCCTGGTCTCCCCTTCAAGTTCTCAACGTGGGCTCCATTGAGCCAGAACTTCCCCGTTGCAAAAGAAGCCAAGAACCCCGGTTTCTGCGTAAAGCCACCTGAGTTTTACAGGTTGGCAATGAAATCAATTTAAACCAGTGTGACACCACCACGTGGGCCAAACGAACGACACGCACGGCTGGATGCAGCCCAGGGGCCGCCCGTCGGCTCCCTCTCCAGCGGTGACTGCAGCCCAGATCCCGTTTCTGCCACTTGCAGCCTGATTTTTCACCCGAGAAAACAGCTCCAGTGTTGCCTCCCCAAGGGGCTGCTGGGAGGACCGAGGGGACTCTGGAGAGTGCGGGGCCAGGTCTGGGCACCGCTGCCCTCTCCCTCCCTCCCTGCGTCCTGCCCATCTTGGCCCTGAGCCTTTGCCCTGGGGCCTCACATTCTGCTCAGAGTCTCCCCAGGTTCCAGTCCACGTCTCCTCAGACATAACCTGGCCAGGCTCCTGCAAACCACCTTCCGCCTTCCACGAAGGCTTTCAGCTCCCTGGTCAAGGGGCTGCCAGCGTTTCCCGGTGGGCTCATGAATGGTGGTGCCCTTGAGCTCCACTGTGCCCAAAACACCACCCCCAGCACTGTCCTGGACCTCACCCCTCCCCTCCACCCACTTGGCACAGACACTCGAGGCCTAAGGCCCGTCCTCCCCCGTATCCATCAGGTGACCGGAGAGCCCAAGCCTGGGCTTCAGAAGCTCTGAGACGGCACCTTCCTCTCCTTCCTCAGAGGCCACCGAGACCTGGGCCCACCTGGGGGCTGTGGACAGGCCATGCCCCGTGCGCTTGAAGTTCAATTTCAGAAACGTACACACGCTGGCCGCCAAAGCAGAGCAAGTTCACTGTGGGGATTAGGCTGAGCTCTGGCCTCATGTTCTGACCCTGCCACTTGCCAGATGACCATCTGGTCACTCCTCTCCACCTCCCTAGGGGCCACTCTCTCCTCGTGGCACACACAAAGAACTGGGTCATAAGAGCGCTGTCACCCAGGAGTACGTGGGGACCAGATGGTCGTTAACAGGAAACAGCGGCACAGAGAGGACACAGGGTCCACAGCTCCAATGTGGACAGTCCCCGAAGCCTGTCGAGGGCCAGAGAGGGTCTCAGCTGGAAAATCATTCTACCTGAACATGAACTTCTCCGCAGACTATTAGTTTTTGGAAAATAGGATACCTGTTGTGGACTGAATGTTTGTGTCCACCCAGAATATCCATATGTTGCAGCTGTAACCCAGAATGTGATGATATTTGGAGGGGGAGCCTTTGGGAGGTGATCAGGGTTAGACGAGGTCATGAGGGTGGGGCCCCTGTGATGGGATTAGTGTCCTTATAAGTAGAGGAAGAAACACCAGAGCTCTCTCTCTCTCTCTGCCATGTGAGGACACAGCAAGAAGGTGACAGTCTGCATGCCAAGAGGAGAGCTCTCACCAGAACCTGACCGTACTGGCACCTTGATCTCAGATTGCCCACCTCCAGAACTGTGAGAAATCAGCATCTGTTGTTTAAGCTGCCAGGCTGTGGCATCTTGTTATGGAACCTGAGCTGACTAAGACAATACCTAAACCCTAAATACCTAAACCCCCACATACTCTGGGCAGTAGCTGGCATGTCTGACTCACCAGGATGAGCTGATGGCACACTTAGCCTGAAGAGAACAGGCAGACTTCATGCTCCTAAAAAGGGGCTTCCTGGTCCTCTTGGCATCTAGAAAACAGCCCCTCCCAGCCCTCAGAGTCCCGAGAGTCTAGAAGTGCACACAGAGCAAGAGAAACAAAGACAGAACCCTGCAGTGGAAGCTCTTGGCCCCTGCCACCAGGGCCTGTGGAAGAGAGGCAGGAGGGGCAATCAGGACCATCTTGGGCACTTGCAACATTGTCCAGGACCAATTTCTGCACAAGTCACATTGTCTAACCCCTGGAAATAACAATTTCAGAATAAGAAGGCCAGCTCAGCCTCCTGCTACATGGCTGACCCGACTGTCCCCTATGGGGACATGTCAGTTAACCTGCTAAGCATCTTGCAAGCAGTTGCTCAGCTGGGGATTGTTCTCTGGTGTCCAGATCCTGAGGGCAGTAGTGGATTCCACAGAAAGGGGACAAGTTCAGGAATCGCATCCACCTGCCCCACCACTTGTTAAGTGTGAGGTTTGGGGGTAGGCATCTGGGTGCCGTGTGGAGGGGAGGTGTCTTACATCCCCTTGGCATTGGGGGAGAGAATTTCTGGCCTCCTATTGCGCCTGAGGTGGGTGTGTCACCTGGGGAAGGCAGGGGACCAGTGGTCAGGGGCTGGCCATGTCACAGACCTAACTTTAGGGATCACTGCGTTTCCTCTCGTCACTTCAGAGAAACATATCATCCTGTCTAAGTACCGGTTGATGCTGTTGTCCAGGGACATGGGACCCACCCATTACTTTTCCTGTGTATCATATGGTTTAGCCTCCTTGTCCTGCTTGTCTTGTGCCGACTTTATTATTTTTTTTATTCTTTTTTTTAAAATTAATTTATTTATTTTTGGCTGTGTTGGGTCTTCACTGTTGTGCGCAGGCTTTCTCTAGTTGCGGCGAGCGGGGGCTACTCTTCGTTGCGGTGCGCGGGCTTCTCATTGTGGTGGCTTCTCTTGTTGCAGAGCACGGGCTCTAGGCGTGCTGGCTTCAGTAGTTGTGGCGTGTGGGCTCAGTAGTTGTGGCGCACAGGCTTAGTTGCTCCGCGGCATGTGGGATCCTCCTGGACCAGGGCTCGAACCCGTGTCCCCTGCATTGGCAGGTGGATTCTTAACCACTGCGCCACCAGGGAAGTCCTGTGCCGACTTTAATGTTTGCTCAGGAGGCAGCCTCCTGGTCACAGTCCTCAAGGTTCATGTGGCAGAGATGATGGGAGGAACGTGGTTGAAGATTCAGCTTAAAAACAACTGAAGATTTATTTTTTATTTTTTTTTTGAATATTTGAATTTTATTTTATTGTATTATACAGCAGGTTCTTATTAGTTATATGTTTTATACATATTAGTGTATATATGTCAATCCCTATCTCCCAGTTCATCACACCACCACCACCCACCTCCCCGCCACTTTCCCCCCTTGGTGTCCATAGGTTTGTTCTCTACACCTGTGTCTCTATTTCTGCCCTGCAAACCGATTCATCTGAAGATTTCTTTATCTATGATTAATTCATCAACAAGCATGAGCTGTGCATCAGTTACACATGAGATTCTGGACACACAAAACAAATACACACCATCCCAGGGTGCGGAGGTGCCCTGGGACCCCACAGACACACTAAGTGATGCCCAGGTGTCTAGGAGCATGGAGGAGGGGGCCCGGCTCGGGGAAGGTTCTGGGAAGAATTCAAAGAGAGAGCAGGGCTGTGCTGGAGCCTGTGCTTTGGAAAAGTCACTTCAGCGCAGCGGGAACAGGTCTAAGAGGCTGAGACCCGGAGACCAGCCAGGGGTTGTGACCGCTGTTAGGTGGATGTGCTAGTGCAGAGTGGGAGGGGGATAAACTGTTTCACCGTGTCAGTAGTACCGTAATACAGATCATCAGCACGCATTAGCCAAGCCCTGCGCCAAGAGCGCTACACGCATCACCTCATTGAATGCTGTGAGTTAGCAAATTGTGCCCCTATTTCACGGATGAGAAAACCGAGGCCCTGAGTTGAAAGGTCACAGGTCACAGAGCTGGTTACTTGAAGGAAGAGTTGGTTACATTAGGTTTGAACCCAGGCCATCAGTCTTCAAAACGCACAAGCACTGCTTCCCTATCTCCCTGTCCCTAAGACAGACCTGGCTCCAATAAGCCAAAATGCTGAGGGAGACAAGGCAATCAGAACCTGCGAGAAGCTCAGGTCAGCTTGCCCAGTGCTGCACTGTATTTATAGGGATATATATATTTATTTCTGAATGCAAATGGATATGTGTACAAGTACATCCGCATATACATGTATCTATACATACATATTAAACATATGCCACACACACACACACTCACTCTTACACACGCTCAGAGATGCTGGGATAATGCACCTGGTACACTTAGGAACCATAACCTCTGCAAAGATGGACTGGGGATCTGGGTGCAAGAGAGGGGGCTTCTAATACTCACTTTATAGCCCTTCTGTAACATTTGAATTTTTACTGTGCACATGCTCTACTTTTACAGCAATAAAATAAATGCAATTTAAAAATAAGTCTTGGCTCTGAACCTCAGTGTGAGTTGAGAAGGGTTCCTGCAGGACTGCCGTGAGTGCCCTGCTCGGCTCTGCCAGGATTATGTGGGACGACGTGCTGCACCCCTCTGTACCCGATGCTCACGCAGTAAAGTCATCTGTTCTTAGAAAGCTCAGAGTAACGGCCTCGCCTCTGCCCTCAGAGGATTCATGGGTGCTCAGCAAACAAATGTAAACAGTTGCCGTCAAGGAACTTGCTTCACTCTCTCCTGGAAAATAAGGCTGCTCTAAGCAGGGAATCTCAAGTCTCTGCGATTCCTGCCGTGAGTCTGTGAAACTCAGCCTAATGATTAAATAAGATGAAACAGCTGCTTTTGATTTCAGAAAATTCCCCACGCCCGACTGCGACTGCACTGAACAGTTATTTTTGAAGTTGAAGCGGTGCTGGATCTTTTCAAACAGCCAAGAGCATATTCATGGCAGCTTCGTTTTCTTACACAACCCTTCACTTCCTGTTTCTACAGCATGGCGCTCTGAATAGTAATCCGCATGGATCTGTTCTCAGGTACTTCCTGACCTCATTTGTTAAAAAAACCAAGACCAAAAAAAAAAAATACTCAGAGTTTGAGAGAAAAATCTAAAAGGGTCTGAGTCTAATATATTCCCAGCCCTGAAAAGAGTTAACATGACATTCCTTCTGTGTCAATATTTGGCACTCTGTACAATGCTTGCACTGAAAGAGTTTTTAAAAAGAAGAAAGAGAGACAGAGGGGGAGAGAGAGAGAGGGGACAAAGGAAAACAGAAATGAGCTTCAGTTTGGTGGTTAAAATGAATACTGTTTGAGGTGAGGACCTGTCTATTGCGCCCTCACGCCCCAATAATTCCTCTGTTCAGCCCTGTATCCTCTTGACCCACCATCCCAACTTGTGCAGCCAGTAGGAATAAATGTGTCCTTCTCTGAGGCTCCCCTTCAAGTCCTACCTCCCCACCTGGGCTGGGCTCTCCAGGACTGAGGTCAGGGCTCTCTCTGCAGTGCCCATCTGGCCCCCTCAGGCCTGGAGGCTCCACTGTCCCCAGGGCCCCAGCTGTGAGTCCGGTGAAGTCGATCGTGGCTCTATTGCCCTGGGCAGCAGCTGCTTCAGGAGGGGCGTGTGCAGGACTCTGGTGAGTGAAAGACGAGTTCAGTCTGCTCCCAGGCCTCTGGGGACATTTCCTCCCTCTTAATGTGTGACCAAGCATGGGGCCCATCTCCTTCCCTCCAGCCTTTGGCCATTGTTGGGTGAAGGCCAGGGTATCTCCGTGACCAGGAGGGGCCAGCCCATGGTGGGCTGGGGACAAAGCAATGGGGGACCCCAGGTCCTCCTGGGCTCCTGTAGAATTCTCCATGCCCGCTGCCATCTCACTTGCCCATGAGTCTGGTTGAGAAATTAACAGGTAAACTTGCTGCTCAGAGTAGGTCAGTGGGATCCCCAGGGCCAGGTTCCACATCAACTCAGGTGGGAGAAGGAAAGACAGAGGTGGTGTTGAAGGGAAACTGGAGGTTAGGTAACAAAGTAGACTGGGAGTGAGAGCGCTCCAGGCGGAGGACACATAGGCAGAGAGGAGGTATGGGCCGCGCCGGCAAAATTGGTCCACGATCAGTGATCCGTGATCAGGCATGCGTAAGTCTTTAAAGACACTTACTGTCGTTTTCATCACTTGCTTTGTTGAGCTCCCTGCGGACCTTGCCGAGATGACACTGCACACGTGAAGGACACACTACCCACAAAGGTAACGCTGGAGACTTTGGCACCGGAACCGCTGCCTGTCCTCAACGCTTCCAGCTTTGCAAAGATTTGCGCCGACTGCTGCAGTTGAGCTACCAGATGGCCAGGAGATTTCTCATCTGCTCACAAAAAATTAATGAGTACGCACCTTGTGTGGTAGGCTTCAGGGTTGCAAGGTGAACAGCCCTTCCCTCAGGTAGTTTACCACTTGGTGGTGGGAGGAGTCACGTGGAAAAGCTCCTCCTGAAGGGCGTCTGCCACGCTCAGCCCAGAAAGTGAAGTGTGTCATTATAACAGGGCCGTTTACTGAGGAGTCCACATCCCTGGTACTCAGAGAAACAGTTTGCATAAATTATGTCTCATCTCCCTCTGCAATCCTTCCATCATCCCTGGACAGATCGGGCGTCCCAAAGACGGCTGCCCCCATGTACTTATCTCATCACACATGGTCTTGTTCATGTGACCAGTCCCACCCTCCCTGGAATCTGGGAAGTGATTATGATTGCTCTGACCAACAGGGAAAGGCCAATGGGGCAGCAGTAAATGCTCAACAGCTGGTTCTCTGGAAAAAAGTGTAAAACCCTGATGTGTATCACTTGCCAATTTACGTGGTGGAAATATTTCCACCATGGCTGGAGGCACGTGAGGCTGCTGAGCACGAAGTTGGGAAGAAATGCCCAAGATCACACCACACGCTTCCACCATGCAGACAAAACAGATGGAAATCACCCTAGAGCACCAGTAATAGTGATATATAGTAAAATAATTTGGAAGTGATAGGTTTTGAGAATTTATCACCCCTATTTTTAATGAGATTCATTTAACTGCAAGTTTATATAATTTATTTTTAATGATGTCTGTGTTTATCAACTTGAAATTTTAACAATCGGCAAAATTCCTGAAAGTTTAGCAATCAGCTCTTGTGAACTTGTACTGTCTGGCATGGAGTACACACACACAGAGAATTACATGTTTGTACAGCAAAGTGTCACAGACTGGGCAACTTAAACATGACACGTATTCCCTCACAGTTCTGGGGGCCAAAAGTCCAAGATCAAAGGCTGGTTTCCCCCGAGACCTCTCTCCTTGGCATGTAGACGGCCGTCTTCTCTCTGTGTCCTCACATCATCTTCCCTCTGTGTGTGTCTGTGTCTTGATTTCCTCTTCTTATAAGGATCCCAGTCAGATTGGATTAGGGCCCATCCACATGACCTCATTTTACCTTAGTCACCTCTTTAAAGACCCCCATCTCCTAATACAGTCACATTCTGAGGTCCTTGGTGTTGGGACTCCAACATACGGATTTGGGGGGGCGGGACACAACTCAGCCCATAACACTGTCCCAGTCGTCTTTCTCTTATTTTTTTTTTATTTATTTATTTATTTATTTATTTATTTATTTTTGGTTGTGCTGGGTCTTCGGTTCGTGCGAGGGCTTTCTCTAATTGCGGCAAGTGGGGGCCACTCTTCATCGCGGTACGGGGACCGCTCTTCATCGCGGTGCGCGGGCCTTTCACTATCGCGGCCCCTCCCGTCGCGGGGCACAGGCTCCAGACGCGCAGGCTCAGTAGTTGTGGCTCACGGGCCCAGCCGCTCCGTGGCATGTGGGATCTTCCCAGACCAGGGCTCGAACCCATGTCCCCTGCATTAGCAGGCAGATTCTCAACCACTGCGCCACCAGGGAAGCCCCGTCTTTCTCTTAAAAATATATAATTTATAATTGTAAACAGTTGACAAGCACATGGCAACAATAGGAACCTAGCACATCTGTCCCCAACTCAATCAGAGATGTGATCACCTATGGACGTTGACTATCACCCCTGCGGACACTGCCAGGGGCACAAGCTTGCCCATATTCAGCAAGAAGAGGAAAGTCCAGCAGAAAACAATGCCTTCCAGGCAGTTCCTGACCTGCTCTGTGTGTCTCCTGTTGGCTTCTGGGTTTCCCCGCCACATCCCGCCCCAGAGCTGTCTTTACACTGGTCACTTTGAAAGCCGTAACTCTCTTCCAGATCCCCTGATGGCACCCTGGGTTCCTCTGTGCCTTGCCAGTGCCCCCTGAACTCAGCAAATCTGCCTGGTAAATGTGCCACACCATGCGGTCATCTGGTCTACCTGCTCTTCCGATCCGATGCCATGTTAGGCAGAACGCTGGAGAGAGCAGGCTCATTCCTCAATGTTTGAAATGCTAGTTGAACTCTCAAACTTTCCATCCACCACAACATGCATGAAGGATGATGGCCACGCTCCATGGGTGCACCAAGTATTATGTGCAAGTTGACCCTTAACTGCTACCCATGCACAAGTATCAACATGAACTGGAGTGAGGATGACGTTCCTGCAGAAATGACCTTGATTCTGCTGTTTCATTACTTTCTAAGTAAATCACTCTCATCTTCAGCAGTTTATTATTGTGACAAATGGCACTTCTCAAACTTACACTGAGCACACTAGAGGGTCTGGACCCTGAGCTCCTTAATGACACAGATGGAAGCCCTCTGCTGACTGCAGGACCTTACAGGTCCTGACGCTGAGCAGAAACTAGAGGCTGAATAGCATGAACAAGTTGGAAGATTCACTCCAGAAAGGAAGGTTGGCAAGTAAAATTATTTACCTAGAGGTTGACATCTAGATTGGTCATTGGGACTTTCCATGCTATTTGGAAGAATTTCAGCATACCCACTATGAGGTGGCCGGGATAAAAAAGCTGCTTCTTGTCACTTTTGTTTGGAGAAGTGAAATCTGCTTTGCTTAGAAACAGTCTCCACATTTAATCAAGCAGGGGCTGGAGGAAGTTACACAGAGGTAGTAAAATATAGAGCAACCCTTCTCTAATCTTTACACTGAAGTCTCAGAAGCTAACGGGACCCTATCCTACAAGTATACATCATTTTAAAATACTGGAAAATGTCGTGGTGTTTTTCACATTATGAAAGTAATACAAGTCCACGGTGGAATATGAGAAAACTAAAGAAAAGTGTAACTTGAGGTTAACAATTGTCCGTAATCCTACCACCCAGAGATAACCCTGGTTATCACTCAGCATCTTCTTCCAAGATTTCTTCTAAGCATATTTTCATGTATGTAAGCATATCTTTTCCGAATAACTTTAGTTTGAGCAAAATCTTCTGCTAAGAAAATTCTTTGAAGTCATCTTTTTAAATGGATGTATCCAACTTCAGTCACATGGCACCTCTTGGCGCCCCCTGGAGAGTCGAGCAGGCTTGAAGCCAGTGCTGGCTGAGTTCAAACCCATCCTCTCTGAGTTTCAGTTTTCCCTCTTTTGAAATGGAGACAGCAATAGCATCTACTTCAAGGGGCTGTTGAGAGGATAAGACCAGTTAATGCTTGTAAAGGGAGGTGTGTCCTCAGGAAGTTCTTACCTGTTGTTCTATTTCTCCTCATTATAAACAATGCTGTCTGGAACATTTTTGTACCTAAATCTCAGTTTGTGTCTCTGACAACCTTCTTGGGTAGAATCCTAGCAGCAGTTTCATCACCGTCCCATGGACGGTCCAAAGCAGGAAATGACCTCCTTCCTCTGGGGGTCAAGTGGTAGTCAAAGAAAGCAGCTTAATTTGGGAGAGCAGGTGTCAGAAGGTAGACCCAGGTCCCCGGAGGTCACTGGGCTCCTCAGTGGGGTCATGGAGCCTGGAGTTGGGCAACACGGGGGCTGCACTGAAATTAGTGCTCAATAAGCTGTTTGTTAAACTAATATGAGATTGCAGAGAAGTCTTCTTCACTTCTTGCCCTTCACCTTGAGGGTAAAAGTTGAAAACAAGACCCATTCTAGGGAAAGTCTTTTTATTGCAGCCACTTTCACTTTTTTCTTTCTTTGAACTTTTTCGGGTTGCAACTAAGGGGGCACAAAATCTGTTCCCCCTTTGCTGAAGGTCCTTGGGGTGGTCAGAACAGCCCTCAGAGCTGACCACTCAGAAATTTGGTTCTGAGATTTCAAACAATGTATAACCACTGCTGAGGTGACAAGTGGCCTGGCCCCCAGCTGGGCCCTGGGGAAGGGGTAGAACTGGGCAGAAAGAGTCTGGTGGAGGAGGAGTGGGGCACAGCTGGCTTGGAGAAGGAAACCAGAGCCACATCTAGCAACTTGCCCCGTCCTGTGACCCAGTTTTCTCACCTACGAGTCGCATGCTACAACCTCAGGTTCATGGTTTGCAAACCTTTTTTTTTTTTTTAAATAAATTTATTTATTTATTTTTGGCTGTGTTGGGTCTTCGTTTCTGTGCGAGGGCTTTCTCCAGTTGCGGTGAGTGGGGGCCACTCTTCATTGCGGTGCGCGGGCCTCTCACTATCGTGGCCTCTCCCGTTGCGGAGCACAGGCTCCAGACGCGCAGGCTCAGTAGTTGTGGCTCATGGGCCCAGTTGCTCCGCGGCATGTGGGATCTTCCCAGACCAGGGCTCGAACCCGTGTCCCCTGCATTGTCAGGCAGATTCCCAACCACTGCGCCACCAGGGAAGCCCTGCAAACCTTTTTTAATGGGACTTTCATTCAACCAAGCTGATACACACAAGAGCCCCAGTATTGGAAAGTCAAATCCGTCATTTCCATATATAAACGTACATGTTCCAGCACTTCTTCCTACAAAAATCTGGTGAAGAGCAGCGGGGCCTGGCTGGACACACACGCTGTGGCCAGGAGGCTGAGGACCTCAGGCAGCCCCACGGCTGACCTCCCCTCCTGCAGGTGGGCAGGACCCAGGAAGTCCTGGCTCACAGGAGGCCCAGGCAAGCGTGGGGAAGGTCATCACACCCGACGGCTTTCCTTACGGAATAGGGGGTCTCCACTTAAAACGAACCCTGGAGCCTGCAAAGCTCATCAGTAAGTTTTATTTTAATCAATAGATTATCCAACTGCTTGAGTTTCTTGGGAGATATTTGACTCCTGAATGAGCACGGAGAGGGGTGCTGGGCTTGGGCCGCGGCCTCTGTGGCACGTGCGTCTGTGGCATGTGGTCCTTGCCCAGCTCTTCACTGCCTCTGCCCCCCAACCTCTGGAAACACTTCATCTTTTGTAAGGGGGCGATGGGCATCTGTCAGGTATCTGATTTCTGAGGAATTATTTGCTCTTGATCGGGCCTTTGGGTGGGGCAGGGATGGTGGGACAGAGGCAGGACACTTCACGCTGGACTTTGGAGCGTTCACAAGTGGAAGGAAAACAGCAACATTGATGGGTATTTATTCATTTCCTTATTTAGAAATAAAAATGAACGCTGCTGGAGAAGACAATGACCCACCAGGCCCTGTGGTTAGCGGCGTGGCCAGGACAGGCCAGTGCCGACCTCCTAGCTCCCAGTCAATGACTTGCTTCCCTGGAATCACAAGACTTGGATGGAGACACAAGGGGGCAGAGAGACTGGCAGGGAACACACTGGGTGACATTATGTTTCCTCATGAGAGTAAAAATGTATTGGAGTCAATCCTGGGGCGCCCTGGGGTTTCTCAAGGTGCAACCCTGGGGGACCCAGAGTTTCTTGGGTTGCAACCCTGGGGGGGCCTGGGGTTTCTTGGGTGCTGTTTGGCAGCCTCTGGGCAAGCTGGCCTCGTTCCTTTTGGCTGGGGGCTGGGGACCACTGCAAGGTCCCCAGGAAGTCATGAGAGTAACACACCAGTGAGCGTGGCCAGGTGTGGGCAGTGGCGACTTCCCGAGGGCAGGTTTAGGGGACACTCTTCTGCCCTTTGTGGCAAAGCGGGTATTTATTTGAGCTCCTTCTAAACCTCTTCTATGAAAACCAACATACTTCGTTCAGTGTCGGATTGCCTCTCAGATGGTCAAAATCTCCTCAGTTGCCAAAGGGTTTTGCTCTCAGCCCCACCTGCCACCACTTCCCCCCTACCCCGCCTCACCCCACCCCTGTATGAGCGAGCCATGCAGAGAGCTGGGGACCACCGAGAGCTTTGATCCCAGGCAGTTAGCTCAGCTAAGGAATCCAGCAGGTTAGAATTCTTCCCTGGGATCTGCTGGGAATACGCCCATCTAAATTCTTGAGCTATTTTTCAATGCTCAGGCTTCCCTGTCCTCCAGTGAAAGACCGTCTTTAAACAGGAAAGAAACACTGGTAATAATGCTTCAGGAAAACAAAGCTCTTCTCTTGAACATATACACATGTCTTTCTTAGGGTAATTACAAAAAGTGGGGACTTTTACTTGTTTTTTTTTAAAGTGCATTCCTGGATCCAGCCCAGGAATTCAGAGGTCTGGGCTCAGGAATCTGCCTGTTTAGCCACCCCTCCCCCAGTGTGATTTTGATGATCTGCTGGTTTGGAATCCACACCTCAGGCAGGAGGGTTTTTGGCATCTGGGAGGAGGGGCCGAAGTGCAGAAGATTCAGGGAGTACAAAATCAAGCCAGCTTTCTTTGATGGGGAGGTGGAAGGCCTGTGGCACAATGATTTTTGCTGCTGTGTTTTCTTCGGCTACCCTAAGCAAGTATCGGGCGTATTCCTGGTCTAGGTGGGCCCTGCGGGAGCTGGGGGAGTGGCCGTTATGGCCAACATCTGCACTGGGTGCTGGAGGCTGCTGTAAACAGAGCAGGGAACATGCTTAGTGCTCACAATGGCTCCGTAGGGTTGGTTCAATTATCATTTCCACTTTCTACAGAAGAGGAATCTGAGGCTCAGAGAGGTTAATTAACTTGCCAAAGCCACACAGTGAATAACTGGTCCCTCTAGGATTTCAAAACCAGGCGTCCTGCGTGGCTCCAGGCTGTGTCCCCAGGGAGCTCTCAATTAAGCGGAGAACACAGAGGGGCCCACTGAGCGTGAAAACGTGCTGTGGCCAGTTAGGGGGTGCAGAGGTCCCCAGCGATGCAGAGAGATACCCGAGTAGAAGAAGAAACAGATCGATTGGACTTTATCATTATTGTAGGTATGCCCACTTGTCCAGCATAGGGACAATCTCAAACTTCAGCACCAAGATCAACGTGCAACACGCCACCTGAGATCAGGGAAGTGTAATGGGTGGGCTGTGACCAGGTCCCAGCGCTGCCTCTCTTGCTGGTGCAGAGGCCAACGGCGTCCTGAAGCCAGAGTTCAGCCAGGGGTGAGGCAGGCCCTCACTATGAGCAGCACATGCATTCCTGAGATGCAGCGTGTGCATTTGAATAAATAAATCATAGGTTTCATTTTCAAAGGAATGTATGTTTAGAAGGACTCTTATGTTGACTAACTGTTTGTAAACTAGTACCATTTTGTCAATAACTCCTGGAACTTGTGTGTGGGGCACGGGGGGAGAGGGACAGAAGGAGAGGGAGGCGGGAGAAGCATCTTCTCTGGTCTTGTCTTTCTGCTCTCAGGTTCCTAATTGCTAGCTGCTCCCGCCGGGCTGTGCCAGCAGCACCCCAGGCTGAGGCTGGGAGTCCAACGTGCTGCCCTGAGGGCAGACCAACCAGACCAACCGGTCAGGACCCTGCAGAGAAGTTTCCAGATTCCCTTTTCTGCCCAGAGAACCCAGAGTTAGGTCTTTCTCATTTCCGCTGATGGTTCTTGAGGGATAAAATCTGGATAAAACTAAGTGACAGTGTTTACTTTGATTCACGGAGTGTTTGTAGTTCTAGGTGTTTCTGAAGAAAACCTCCTTGGTTATAGACTTGAGGGAAGTTTAAAAGTCGTTATCATGGTGCTTGCACTAATATGGGAATAGGGCCTGAGCCCCCGAGAGCCCCAGGTGAGCACGTCGGGGACCTGGGCACAGTGAGGGGGCAGCTGCTGCCTCAGGAGCGGGACAGAGATGTGGGAGGGCTCCTCCCTCCTAGGGTCCCCTTCTCAACGGAAAATGGCATGATTGCCCAGAACACTATGAAACTGCGGTCCAAGCCCTAGACACTGTGGTACACTGTACCAGTGACACAGCGGGAGCGGGAGGAAGGGCGCTGTGAGGACGGAATTCACTCCCGGATGTGCTGAGCTGTGAGTCGGTGAAGGCCTAGGCCAGGAGCCGACACGCTGGCAAGCCTGAGAGGGGAAACCGGGGAGGCTGGGCAGACCCCACAGTGACCAGGGGACCTGCTGGGCTTTTCTGGAATCAGGACGTCTGCACGAAGTCTAAAAGGGGCAAGAGAGGCCCTGCCAGGCAGAGTGACGGGGGCCAGCCTGGCCTGATTTTCCCTACATGGGAGTCCTGGCCGCATCACGTGTCTGCAAAGTGCTTCAGGCTTCTCGGTGGAAAACTGCTGAGCGAACGTAAAATATCTGAGCGACTCCTTCTGTGATTCATAATTGTTTAAAGGCAAAAAAAAAAAAAAAAAAAAAAGCAAAGCAAAACCACAAAGCCCCAGGCCAATGGTCTGTCTGCTTTGGTAAATATTTATTTCTATGATGTCCTCTGGAAATGGGAACAAGAGAACGGACCGGCCCCAGACCCCATGGGACCAGGCAAGGTTAGCAAACCAGGTCTCTCCCGGCACCCGGCCCTCAGCCCCACCCCCAGCCAACCTCCACGCCCTCAGCCCCACCCCCAGCCAACCTCCACGTCCCACACAGTCACGGCTGTTCGTGGTGTTCACACTGTGTGAGACCCTGTGCGAGGGCTGCAGGAGCACCGACTCAGCAGTCCTCGTGCAGGCTGTACTTCAGTTTTTTTTTGTTTTTGTTTTTTTTAGCATCTTTATTGGAGTATAATTGCTTTACAATGGTGTGTTAATTTCTGCTTTATAACAAAGTGAATCAGTTATACATATACATATGTTCCTGTACTTCAGTTTTAATAGCCTTACTTTCCAGATTGGAAAACTAAGGCTCACAGACGTGTCTGTGGTACGGCTCCAAACTCCTTTGTCAAATTCCCCTCCTTACCCTGGACCTCGTATCCTCCAGCTGGGCTCTCACCTCTGTCCCTGTGCTGTACCCTCCAGGCCACGTCCTCAAATGCCTGTGCCCAAGCTCAAGAAGGCCACCCTTGCCCCCCATACCAAGGCCCCTGCTTTGTGCCTGCAGTCTGCTCCCCCCTCTCCAGGGGTACCCACCCTGCACACTCCCAGCTCCTCCAGGGAGCTTCCCCAGGGCATCCGCTCCCGCCCTGTGCCCCGTAGCCTCTGGGGAATCTCCAGAAGGGTCTCCCTACCAGCCAGAGCCCTTCCTCATGAGAACAGACTGGCGTTTCCGAAGCTGGGCGGTCTGCACTGTTGGAAGCCTTCAAGCTGAGCCCAGTGAGCCTGTGTCAGGGACGGTAAAGGAGACATCCTGGCATGCAGGGCAGAGGCGAGGAACTCTTCCAGCTGGAAGATTCTGGGATCCTCAGATCCACCCAACTTTGCCTACTGTCAGTCACTTAACTCAGGCCCTGGCCTCTCACTGGGGTGATCCCAGAAGCCCGGGCTCCCACAGGATGAGGGTAAAGGTTCAACTCTACAAACACACTGTGAGGGCTCAGCATTCAGCGCAGCCTTGGCAAGTATGTGTGCTCTGGAAAGTTCTGTCGGCTGGATGTTAAGTGAAGGATCTGACAGCATCTAACTGCCCTGGGCCTGATGCATAGTGGTGTCTGGTGACCGACCCTTCACTGAATACACAAATGCGTGAATGCATGAATGAATGAATGAATCAGAGAATGATCTCCATGATGTGTTTTAAGCCAACAGTTGGGGCCACTGTATTACTCTGTCTGGACTGCAATAACGAAGTACCACAGATTGGGAACTTAACCAACAGTTTATTTCCTCACGGTCCTGGAGGCTGAGAGTCCAAGATCAAGGTGTCTG
Organism: Balaenoptera musculus; assembly: GCF_009873245.2. Taxonomy (NCBI): domain Eukaryota; kingdom Metazoa; phylum Chordata; class Mammalia; order Artiodactyla; family Balaenopteridae; genus Balaenoptera; species Balaenoptera musculus. The sequence goes on along the minus strand of NC_045793.1, from coordinate 100,509,856 downwards.
CAGGGTCGGTTTCCCCTGAGGCCTCTCTCCTTGGTGTGTCCACGGCCATCCTCTCCCCGTGTCCTCATATGGTCTTTCCGCTGTGCATGTCTATGTCCCAATCTCCTCTTCTTATAAGGATACCAGTCAGGTTGGATTAGTCCCCTCTAACGACCTCATTTTACCTTAATAACCTCTTTACAGGCCCCATCTCCAAATACAGTCACAATAAGACACTGGGAGTTAGGACTTTAACACATCAATTTTTAGGGGACACCATTCAGCCCGGAACAGCCTCTGACTAATAAGTCGCTAGTAGGACGTGGCTGAAGACGCCTGTGATCTGCAGGCAGAGATGCCTGATGGGGCTCCTTGTCGGGGAGCTCCTGCCTGCTGCCCCTCCCTCATGTGGCCTTTCACCCCTTGAGCCCCGAGGCTCTCCTCCGCGTGCTCATGTCCGTGCCACTAATGGCTTTGGCAGTGGCAGGGACTCTGTGCAGCCTGCAGAGATCCCATTTCCCTTCTGCCTTCAGTTCTGGCGGGCTCGTTCCTCTGTTCTAACTATCCTCGGAAGTGCCAGGCCCGGGACTGCAGACCGGCTTGCAAATGTTAGCGCAAGCTTGTGTGCCCGACACACAGTGAGGTCAAACAAACCGAAACATCAGAGTATGGAGCAGAGGAAGGTTTATTGCAGGGCCATGCAAGGAGACGGGTGGCTCGTGCCCCCCAAAACTCCAAACTCCTAGAAGGGTTTTGGCAAATCGTTTCTAAAAGCCAGGTGAGGGAGTGGTGTCGCAGGGTATGTGATCACCTCGTGCACAGTTCTCTGATTGGCTGATGGTGAGGTCACAGGGCATTGTCACAGGGGCTAACATTATCCATCCTCAGGCTCCAGGAGGCCTGGGGGCTATGTGCTCATGGTCATCAAGTAGTTAACCTCTTCCATTTGGTGAGGGTTTTCACATCTGTAAAACAACTCAGGAAATGTGCATCCAATACTATTATCTAGGTACCTCAGAGAGGAACTAAAGCAGAGGATATGGGGGAAGGCCTGTCCGGGGAAGGCCCCACAGGGTCCTGCTTGGTTACACAAACAGGCTTTTCCTGGCCTTTCTCGGCCTCAAACAGGGGGCTTCCCTGAGTTTGAGTGGGAGCGAGCCTTCCCTAATGAGGGTCCCTTCCTGACCCGAGGACGTGATCTGTCTCAGGCCTTGCAGGTGGGGCTGACACGGGACATGGGAACATGTCTGTGGGTCTATAGGGAGGGGGGTCTCTGTGTCCACTACCCTGGGCCCTGCCCTAAACACCTTCATTCTTCTGTTCTTTGGTGGGGAAATATTGCTGTCCAGGTGGTCCATCTGGACACTGGGCGGGTCGGTGAGAACTGTGCAACTGGCCAGGAGATCCAAGTGCAGCCTGGCTCTTGGTTGGTCAGCCGTGGTCGGGGGGCTGACCTCAGCAGGCCTGGAGGGGTCTGTGCACGAGATCAGCTCTCAGCGGTCCTGGGCTCTGTCTGGGTGGTCACCAGAGCCTGCTGGGACCTGAGAGCACAGGTGGGCAGCCCAGAGACCACCATGAACTTCCCTTCTGCAGGTTCTGTTGGGGCAACCCCTGGGTCTTCTGGGGGCCCCTGAAGATGGCACCGTGCAAGAATCATGACTTATCTTGCCGTGAATGTCGTGAACTGCTCACTGCTCATTCCACGGTATTTTTGCATTAGGTGCTGAACATGAAAAAAAAAATTGAAGCATCATAGATTAGATTATTACTGATTTCAGCAATCTAGTAGGCTTTACTGGTTAGATACTTATAGAGGATAAAGGAAGAGGACGGGAATATATTTGTTTAAAATTAAATTGCTGTTATTATTATAAAACACTGCTTATAAATTCATTCTATCTGATTTTGTAACATGTAATGGGTAAAATGGATTACTGTATTTTTCCTTTCATGTCCACAGGATAAGAGCCAGATGTTGTTATATTCTAAATTTTAATTAAATATCCATGTTATCTTAAGTAATCATGATATGTATATTTTAGCAATTATCTTTAGCAAAGACTAAATCATGTCTTTTTTCACAATGTGTATCCTGAATAGTACCTATTATTAATGCTTAAAAGTATAGATATAACTATTCGGCCATTTATTTCTGAGACACAGATTCAGAAGTAATATTATTACACAAATGCTTCATCCAGGAAATTTCATTTCTTTTTGAATAAATCTAGAATTTCACTTAAAAAAGAAAACTTTTAAGAAGTGGTGAAAGATGAAGGTGAAAGGGAAACTGAGGGAACTAGCTTAGCACTTCCATGAATTCCAGTTTGGACAAGTTCCCCTGGGTAAGGTAAGCACGTTTCTTTGTAGCCAGAGGTTCATAGAAAATTTGGGGGGGACTTGGGTTACCCTAGGATACAAAGGGCCCATCCATAGTGACGGCTTTGCACTTGGATATTTGCAGTCAGGGAAGCACAGCTGTGCTGCCATCTGCAAAGAAGCCATTTTCTTCCTATAGCTTCAATGGCATTTTAAAAAATAAACGTTTTATTTGGGAATTGCTTTAGATTTACAGAAAGGTTGCAAGGACTGTACAGAGTTCTGTTTGGTTGCCCCACCCCAGTTTTTCCAGCCCTTAACATCTTATATCACAATGCCACATGGTCACAGCTAAGGAAGCAGTATTGGGACATCACTCTTAACTCAGGTCAGCAGCTTGTTTGGAGGCCATACCTTTGCCTGTACTGTCCTTTCTCTGTCCCAGGATCCCATCCAGAACGCTCTGTGACATTTATTCATCGTGTCTCCTCAGGCTCCCGAGCTGTGACAGTTTCTCGGACTTCCTCGTTCTTGCTGACCTGGCCAGTTTTGAGGAGGCCTGGCCAGGTGTTTTGTCCCTCAGTTGGGACGTGTCTGACGCTCACGCACAGTTAGGCTGGAGCTCCTGGTTACTGGGAGGAAGACCTGAGTGCCATTCTCACCACATCAGCTCAAGGGCACACACTCTCAAGGTGACTTATCACTGGTGACCTTGATCACCTGGCTGAGGTCACGTCTGTCAGGTTTCTCCACCTTAAAGTTACTCCTAGACCCCCTACACCCTTCACACTTGACTCTTTGGAAGGAAGTCCTAAGCACAGCCCACGCCCTAGGGGTGGGGAATAAACTGCACCTCCTTGGCGGGGGGGAGCTATCTACAAAAATTATTTGGAATTCTTCTGTAAGAGAGTTTTGCCTGTTCTCCCCATTCATTCATTCATTCATTTATTCATTCAGTCAGTATGGACTCATGGGCATTTAATTTTACACTTTATAATCCAAAATGATGATGTTTATTTTTTTGCTCAAATCGCTCAGGTTTGGCCACTGGGAGCTCTTTCGAGTTGGTCCCCCTGCTGTGTCCCTTCAACGGGGCGGCCCTGATCCTTTTGTTCTCTGAGCACGTCCCCACTTTCTGGCGCTACAAGATGCTCCAGCTCACCTCGTAGGCTGCCTGCCCGGGTCTCAGAACCAACCACATCCCCCCACATCTGCTAGGGATGCAGAGCTGCGAAACAGAGTCCCTGCACACAAGGAGCTTGTGGTCAGTCCAGCTAGAAGGCAGGGGGATGGCTTCCTGAGCAAGGGTCCCCCGCCGACCAGATGTGTAAGGCGAGGACTGTGGGAGTAGAGGTGTTGGTGGTCAAAGCCAATGGCGAGGAGGGGAGGACAAGTCTAGCCGCTCCTCCTGGAGTGGACCGGTTATCTCCCCTTTGCTCCAGACATTGCGAGAAGCACGGGCGGACGGATCCGCGTATCCTGATTCTGTTAGGAGTGCGCTCGGCTGCAGGGACAGAAAACCCCACTATTGAGGCTTTGACAAGCACCAGACGTTCACAGTCACACACGCATCTGGATGGCGTCTGCTCAGGAGAGTCTGTTTTTCTTTCCTCTCTACTGTTGTTGTGTTTGTCCTCATCTCTTTGCCATGGTTTCCTGGGCTGCTGCTCTAAGCTGGTCACCTTGGGGGACCAACAGGTAGGAAAGTGCAGCGCTCCTGCTTTCCCCAGTGAGGCCTGCTTGTCACGGGGGGAAGGGAAAGCACCCCAGCACCCGCAGGATGGAGCCCAGCAGGGTTCGGTCAGCAGGCTGCTCCTGGGACACACACGGGGTGGGCAGTCCTCCCGTTCTCAATATGGAGAGAGAACCGAGAGACCAATCAGTTGTTCCTGGGGTCGTTCCAGCGTGGGGTGCAGCTCTGGGGCAAAGAGCTTCCCAAGGGAGTGCAGCCGACCCTGCAGTAGTGACTCAGATCCCTCCTCAGTGAACATTTTTTGGCCTGGCCACTGGGAAGCAGCCCTCTGTCATCAGCCTCCTTTGGGGACAGCCTCAGCTGCAAAGGGTGGCCTTGCAGTACTCCCCAGGGCGGGTCTCAGCACTACCACCCCACGTCCCCTGCCCTCCTTTCACTTCCCAGGGTGTGATCCCTGATCATGGCTGTCGAGGAGCCCCCTTCCCAGACACCGGGTGGTACCAGCGGCACAGAGAGTTAACCTGTGTCCAGGCAGTGGTCTCCTGGAGCCCACCTTGCAGAAGTTGGTCTGTCTGTGTATTTTGGGGGAGAGGGTACCACGGTTCCATAGGTTTGCAAAAGGTTTTGGGATATAGAAAAGGCGAAGCGTTGGGTTGTGGGTAAGGACTGTGTGTTGAGGGGGAGAAGGAAAGTGAGAGGGTGACAGTCCCAGGGAGGTCTTGAGGGACACGGTATCTTAAGGCACATGCTCCCACCCCTGCTCCACCCTTTCCTCACAGCATTTGTTACAGCTAAGACAAAGAATCCCAGCTTCCTAGCTGTGAAATCTTGGGCAAATTTACCAATCCAGCTACATCTCGTGTAATGTTTCCAGCTACCCCTTTCAGGGGCTCTTTGGACAATATTAATTTTCAGGGCAAGAAAATAAGAAATAGGAAAAATATCCAAGTCATTGCTCACATACTCCCTTTGATCTAAAGGACGAAAATGTATCAGACTTTTGCCACGGCCAAGACCATCTTTATGGCAACGACAAGCTTCTAAAAAGTTCTTTCAGAACTCCTGGCTGAGAGGAACAAGAGTGAAGCTGCAGAGAGGGGGGACAGAGACGCCAGTGTTTCCTGCCCAGACCTCCCTCCTCACCCCTGCACCCCGCTCCCTATGGAGTACTGGGAAGGGAACCGCCATTCTTGGCATATGCCTGCTTTTCCCTCATCTAAATTGGTTTGAGACTTTTGTTTTCAGATTTGAGACATTTTTGGATGGGTAAGGATGGAAAAATTGTGCATTCTCTTTCACATAATTGCTGCATGCCTTGTTTTTGTTTAAATTCTTGGGAACTCAAAGTTTCAGCCTGTGAAGTGTGGAGTCCCTGGACCCAGGATGGCCTCATGGGGCATGGGTCACCCCTTAGGAGACTCTGGGCCAGGTGTGGAGTCTGCACTTTGGTGAATCAGGGAGCCGGTTGCATGGGCTAGCAGAGATTGCAAGGGGACACCAGGTCCCGTGTGCCTTCTACCTTCTGAGGACACTGTATAGGTGTGAAGGCAGACACTGCATGAATTGGCATCTAAGTCACTGTGGTCCCAGAAATAAGGGTGTGGTCAAGGCAACCAGCCCAGCAGAGGGCAGCAGGGTCAGTGGGACTGTCTGCCCCTGGTGGGGGAGGGGAGGGGAGCAATTTGCGGGTAGGAGGGCCTTCCTGACAGGGACAAAGAATCCCAGCTTCCTAGCTGTGAAGTCTTAGGCAAACTTACCAACCCAGCTTCTGCAAGCGGATATTGGATATTGTAATACCTCATGAAGTTCAAATTCACTTAGTCATTCGGCTAACACGGACCTTGATGTCGTGACAGATTCTGCGATGCAAGATGGATAGACTTGTTGGCTGTGGGTCTGAAGGTTCCCACCACCACCATCACCCCCTGCCCCCGTCCTGGGAGTCTAGTGGAAGAGATATTTAAGCGAAGACACAACTCAGTACAATTGAGCTGGATGGATGGGCAGAGCAGGGCAGCTTGGAAAAAAAATCAGGGTAGCCTGTCGGCCTGATGGTCTTGGGTCCTTATCATATTCTGTAGCTGACCAGCTGGTGACCTTGGGCAAGTTACCTACCATTTTAGCCTATCAGTAAAACGGGGATAGTAACAGGACCTGCCTCACTCCCACTGAGGGGTCAGCTGGCGGCGACCTCCCCACCTCCCCTGAGGCTCTTTTCCTCCACACCTCCTGTTTCATCCTGTCACCTCTTGGGCTGGGGTGTCCTAGAGGGCAGGAAAAATGTCTGCTCTGTTTCTGAGGCCTGGGGCTCAGGGTTCAGGAAGGCTTTGCCTCAAGGAATGAATGCCCTACTCAGCTGGGAATGAGAGTCCAGTGATTTTGACTTCTTGAGAAATCAGAGCATTGCAGGGATTGTTCAAATCCTTCTGAAGAGGCGGTGAACAGTGAGAGTAGAATCTGAGCAGACCTGGCCTGGGTCCTCAGGGGTGCAAACAAGGGGTCTGTTGCGTCTCCTCCCTGGACACACTTGCTTTGGATTCAGGGCCACAAGGTTTTTGATGACTGGCTACTTTTAAAGAAGTCCATTCAGAGATGATTTTCTTGCTCAGTCTCTCCACTGGTCCTGACAAGCCATGTTTTTCCTGCTCTGTGCTCGGACAGGACGGGCAGGGCTGCACCTGAAGAGCCAGGGTGGGTTTGGATGTTGCATACCTGAATCAGGGACAGTTCCTGGTAACTGCACTCCAAGATGTGCCCACTTTTCCAGGTGGGATTCTAAGAACATCTGGTCCGGGTGACAGATACAATCTATGTCTCTTCTGCAGGAAGTAGGGTGGAGTACCTTCCTGGAAACGTCTTCCTTGTGTAAGGGGCTTTGTGCGTTCACAAGATAAAGTGTTGATGAAACTGTCCTTTTGTACAGGAGGAAGAGCACTTCTAACTCTGCAGAAGGGCCTACGTTTTACAAGGGGATCTGCAACAACATGCTGTCCCCTTCCCAGTTTTCACCAATGGGGAAACCGAGGCTTTGGGACTGAGTGAGGGGCATCTGTGTCTTGGGGATGTTGGCATCTATCTGCCTTTCCTCCTCTGAGTATCCCTCTGTCTGGGACCTTCTTTCTTGCCCACTCCTGGCCTGCCGAAATCTTGCTCATTTCCAGAAGACGTGACTTCTAAAGTCTTTCCCGACCCTCTCCCTCCGTTGGCCGGACTTTCCAGGGCTTCCAAAGCGTCTTGGGTTTCCTCTGTTACGGCCGTGCTGCTTTTTGTGTGCACTACCCCCAGCAGACTGTAAGTTACAGGCGGGCAGCGAGGTTTCGCTTTCTTAGAGCACAATAATTACAGCGCCGCATGAATGAATGAATGAACGAACGAACGAACCAGTTGTGCAGGAACCAGGACTTTGCCTGCCTATTCGGGACCCGCCAGCCCGTGAACACTTTGAGTCTGGGCTGCTTCAACGGGTCTAATAATTCTCAGTCCCACCTGGCCAACGCAGAGAGGTCGCAGGGCCGCACGGGGCCCCGGGCGCGCCTGCAGCGCGCTGCTTTGTTAGGGCGACGAGGCCAGGTGACCGGCCGGCCCGGGCGTGGCGGCGGCGATTGCCCGCGCCGCCTCGAGGGGGCCCTGCGGCGGGCGCGGCCGCGAGCCAGGAGGACGGGCCCGCCCGCGCGCTGCTCGGGCTGCTCGGCGCCCTGCCTCCTGCGGCCATCGCCCCACGGGACCGCGCCGCCGCTCGCCCAGGTACTGGAGGGGGGAACGCGCCGCCAACCTCTTTGTCTCGGGCGGGCGGGCGCCGGCGTCTGCTCCTGGGGGGCGGGCAGGGGGCTCGGGGCGCGCGGGGGAACGGAGCTCCGGGCGCGCGGGGACCTGAGCTGGGGGCGAGAGTTCGGCCGGGGTCCGGGAACGGGGGAGCGGGGCTCAGGGACAGAGTCGGGTGAACGCGGCGGGGGGCGCGGGCGGGCTCGGCCGGGGTCCCGGACGTGGTCTGGGCACGGGGGCGCGGGGACGCGGCTGGGGCGCGCGGACGCAGCCGGGGAGCGGGCCGGCTGGGTCAGGGGCCCTCGGCGCCGGGGCGCCCTGGACGGCGGGCGCGGGCCGGAGCGGCACTGTCGCGGCGGCGCCCGGGTGGACTTCGCTCTCCAGGACGGGTCCCGAGACTCCGGGGCGGAGAGCCGAGTTGGAGCTGCCATGGGAAGGCTCAGGACCCTTCTCCCGCTCTTTGCAAGCGGGCTTTCCGGTGCGTCTCTCTTTCCCTTTCCCTGTGTTGGGCGGGAAGCAGGGGGTCCCTTGGCGCTTCCTTCCTGACTTCTGAAGGAGCGGGAACCGGGCGGGGGCGTGCGGGGCCGGGGCCACCTGCGGCACGTGCCTGCTGCCACGCCGGCGCTGTCGCTGACAGGCAGGAAGAGGGAGGGTCCGGGGCTCGGTGGGCGCCGCCGGGGTCTGATAAGCGAGATGGGGTCGTTTGCTTGAAGTGATTTGAAAATCTGTGTGGCGGGAAGGGGCCGAAGAGCTCCCTTGAATTCTTGAGACAGCGCTGGCGGGTGCCCCCCATTCTCCAGTGTGGTGAAAAAAATAAAAGCCCATGGGGTGTGTGGCCTGCAGAGACCGCTGTTGAGGGAGGTCACTGCCCACTTAGAAGTCCCCCAGACCCTGAGGGTGTCCCTGTCCTTCACACACTTTGATCTTCTGGCAGTTTTCCCCCATTTTCACTCTTTTGTAATGTGAATGCGTGTTCATGGAGGACTCTTTAAATACACTGAAGATCATGGAGCACTCTTTAAATATTCTGAAAATGTGACTGAAAATTATCATTGCATCGATATGGCAAAGCCCTTCAGAACTAACCGTCTTGGCATTTTGGTATATGTGGTCTGTGCATATTATTCTTTTTGAAGTGCTTTAGTTCTTTGCCTTTTGAGAGAGATTTGTATGTCCTTGTGATTCTCTCCTCTTTAGGGCCTGGGAGGTTATATTTGCAAATCAATCAACAAGTATTAAGAAAGGCATTTCTGTGCAGAGGCCCGGAGGGGCCAGGGAGTCGCTGCAGCTGGAGGGTGGAGTGGGCAAGGCCAGTCTGCGGAGAACGAGGGGACCTCTGTGCACAGGGAGCTGACTGTGGGAACTGGCAGGAGGCCAGGCTCCTGACCTCAAAGACAAAGTAACAGCAATCTTACTTAGTAATTTTACAAAGTAATAGTGACCCCAGAGACGAAGTAATAGCATGATCGTAGCAAATGCTTATGGAGTGTTTGCTTGTGCTAAATGCTTTGCATGCATTCGTTGCATTCACCCAAATAACAACCCTTGGAGGGAGCTGGGATTCGCGTTCCATTTTACAGATGTGCAAACTGAGAGGCAAAGAAAGGCTAAGTATCTTGTCCAAGTTGTTGCCCAGCGTGGTGGTGCAGCCCAGGATTCGGCCAGGACAGTGAGGTCCCAGGGCCCTGAAGTTGCTGCTGCTTGTCTGTCAAGTGGATGCATGTCCTGAACGCAAATTCCTCAGCTGAGGTGCCAAAGTTAGCAGCAGCAGCAGATGAATTATTTCTTTACAAACCAAGGAGAAGATAGAAAAAGTAGTAGCCTCAGGGAACTGGTGCTCCTGGATGCAAATTGACTTGGCTTTTACAAAAGTGTAGCTTTGGCACCTATGGGTTTTCAATGGAGCTATTTGCAAACGTGACCCTGGGAGCTAAAGGTCACCAGGTCAAAGTGTGTTCCTGGGCTGCAGGAGATATTAACTGATGGGATTAAAAATGGCCTGGGAATAAGGCAGAAAGGCAAGAAAAGAGAGGGGAAAGGCCAAGAGGGGACGATTTCTGACCCACCATGTGGCAATGGCAGCTTGTACACAAGGCCCATTTTACAGGTGAGTACATTTATTAAAGTGCAAAACAGTTGGGGACTAGATCAAACCCAGCCCTCTGGCTCTCGGTACGTGCACTGCTCCTCCTCTAGGGTCAGCCTGGCAAAAACTACCACCACGCTAGGAGAAAGCCTTCTGTACCCAAACCAAACCCTGCTCCACCCCCGACCCCTGCCCCCAGACTCCTATGGGGGCGAGGTGCCGGCTGTTCCCGCTAGAGAAATAGCCGGCCTCCAGCAGGCAGAAAGTTACTGTTGTGTCCCAGCCATCCCGTGCGTCCACAGCTCCCTGAGTAGAGAGGCTTCCTTACAGTGGCCCTGCTTTCTCTTGGAGAGGCCCCTGTCTCGTGGCTGCGTTTGAAGGGTCTTTTGGTACCAGGCGGTGGGTTGGGATGGGGTCCCGGAGGTACACAGACCCTGAACCCTAGGCTCTTTCCTGTGCGACCCGGTAAGCATGGGGGTCATCAGTGACCTAGAGCCGGCCCTATCCCCCTGCAGTCCTTTGCAGTTATCTCTGTTGATCCAGAATAAGGGGTCTGGCCAGTTGGTTAGTTAAATAGGCATTCTGTTAACTCAGAGCCGCTACGTACGTGTTCCTGGCTGTTAGCAAGAGCGTTCAGAATCATCACTGTCTTCATTATTGTCCGGGTTCTGGGCGCTACTCTGGCTTCTGAAAGCGTTACTTCTTTGAATCCTCACAGTCAAGCAGAGGCGGGTGCGAGAGGGTGTTGTGTGGCCTGATCTTCCCAGGGATGTCCACGTGGAATGATATTTAAACCCCAGCTGTCCGACAGCGAGGGTGTATTTTTCCGTGCTGCCTCACTGATTTTAAAACACCTAGACATTAAAAATTGCCTCAGTCAGAATGCTGCTGAATGGGAGTTAACCGTCTCTTAGGGTTCAGAAGATGTTTTGAATCTTCCAGTGTGTTGAGTCCCTAGAAAAGGCGGATTTGCTGCTCTGTAGTTGTGAGTGAGCTCAGCGTGGGAACACTTACTTCCTTGATGTCTGTCCTTTTCCCATAAAAGCAGAAAACTAGAATCTCCAGGTTTCTGGAGCTGCCTATTGCACTTTGCATATCAGGAATGAGTTTGGCGAACCGCACCCCTCCCCCTGCCACCCGCCCTGCATCATTTTTGCCTGCCTGCCAGAGCCACGAGCCAGGCCCTCTCGCAGGGACATCTCTCTCTCCCGCTCTGTGTGCACTCGGGGTCCCCACTGCACGCCTGGCCCTGGTGCAGGCCGGCCGGGTGTCTCCTACGTGCTGTCCCAGACCCCCCGCTGGGGACTGTCTCTGCTGGATAGGAGGGAGGAGGCCAGTGAAGGTGAGGATGACCACCACCTGGGGCCACTGTTAGGACCCATCAGAATGCCCTACTGTGTCACTGAGGGGAGGATAGTCGTCATGATGACCCCTAGACATTTAAAAAGAGCTATGTTAATTTTTTTAAAAAGAAGGCAATGATCTGGTATTAATATGTTTGGTCCCAAATGGGCTAAATTAATGAAAAATTGATGTTTAAGGCGTCTGTGTCAGTGATCAGGAAAATTCCCTCTGGTGGAGCATTTCCTGATCGTGCCAAGGAGGTGCGCCCCAAGGCCACCAACTCCGGGAGAAGAGGTTTCCTCACGTTCCGTGCCCCCCACCCCCATTCCCCTACGCCCGCCCGCCCGCCTGGGCTGGAAGCCCTGGGAGCCCTTGGCAAGTATCTCCCCTGCTCCCAGCCTAGTAACCTTGCAAGGTTAATGCCTTCTTTTGATGGTGTGGTTACCCATGTGCGATGGCGTGCTTGCTATCCGCGATCAGAGAGATCGTCACCCAACGTTGCAAGGTAATATTTTTGTCTCTGTTTTCCGGAATGGACACCGAGACGCAGCGAGCTTAAGTCATTTGCCTGTGTCATGGGGCTGGTTGGAACCCAGGTCTGTCTGGGGACAGAGTCTGTGCCTGGCCCTCATCCACAGAAGGTGAGTGCCCCCTTGGTCACAGGGGACTGAGCCTGTGCATGGAGGGGGTGGTGCGGCGCTGGGCGGGGTCCCAGAGTGGAACCCAGGCCCCTCCGCGATGCTGGGACTTCCTCCCAAGGCCAGGGGTCTCTATGGTCCCCTGCCCGCGTCACCCCTCCTCGAGGGCCTGGCGAAGGCTCCGAAAGCTCTCGAGTGCCCGCCGTCCGTAGCTGGCCGGGGTTCCAGCCGCAGCTGCTTCCTTGGACGTGGAGCCTTTGCCCCTCGTCCTCCTTCCTCAGCTCTGACTATGGCACGTGGCCAGCTGCCTGCCTTCCTCTTCCTCTTCTCGCTGGGGGAGCTGATGGCACTCGGGACGCCCTGTGCGGGCACGGCTCTATTTCTAAGACGGAGGAGACGTGGGAGGGAATCCTCATTCCAGCTTCCCGAGTGGCAGCCTGTTGGTGCCAGTCTGCGCCCGTGCGCTGGGGGACCCCCCCCAGGTGGGAAGGGTGTCACCTCCTTTCCTCGTGTCTTAGGGGGCGGCAGCCACAGGGTATGACCTGGAACCTCTTGAGCGTAGGTTTTCCGAAGCTGGTGATGAACAACAAACCCCGAGGTTTTAAAGACACACGAGTGAGTTAGGTGCCCCAGTGGAAGAAGGCCAAGGCTCTGGAGAAGGGGCAGAGACAGAGGCAATGCGTGCGGTGAGGCCTGCCTGACCCTTCTTCGCAGGGAGAGGCGGCTGTGCCCCGGAAACTCGGCAGCCGGTCGTTTCACACTGGAGGATTCGGGAATCCGCTCCCCTCACTACCCGGGACCACAGCTGCTCCGTGTTGCATCTCACTCATGGCGGAGCCTCCCAGGGCGCAGGGGAGCAGCCTACAGCTGGCCGTGCGAATCGCCCCGGGGCCAGGCTGGGCCATGAGCCGGGGCCTCTGCGTTCTGTACACATTCCTCCCCGACGGGCTGCGGGAACAAAAGGGCCCCATTGACTCGGTCCTGGCGTTCCCCTCCACTCGCAATCCATCACCTTTTTCAGAGGTTTCCTGAGTGCTCACCCCTCACCACTGGTGATTTTGGATGCACATCAAAGGCAGCGTGCTGGGAGGAAAGAGCTGGGCTCTGGCGGCCGCAGGTCTGGGGTAGAAGGCGCCCTTTGTCCCGTGACTGCCCTCTCTGTTCCCCACCTGCAGCCCGGGGACATCGCCGCCCTCAGTGTGACTCGCACCGGCGCTCCTCCTGGGTGCTGTTTTGTCTGACTGCCGGGGTCACGCCCGTGGCCCTGGATGTCCCTCCTGCTTGCCAGCTCCTGGGCCGCTGCTTACTCTGGTCCTGCCGAATTTTCACCGCCCCAGGGGCTCCTGCTGAAACATCACTTCCCCATTCTTGGAGGCCCTGTCTGGTCCCCCTGGGGGCAAGCCTTTGTGATAACAGGAGGACGCCTTGGGGACTCAGGAGTTTGCCCGTGATCTTGGACAGGTGTGTTTCCAGTTTCTCTTCTCTGGAAAGACCTGAAGCGCCCAGTGGGTGGGGGTGGAGGAAAGGGGACGCACCTCTGCTCGCGTCCACTGGGCTGGCAGCTGAGTGAGGCAGGCCCGGCTCTCAGCTGACCAGGCACATGTTTTGTCTTGTCCTGCCCTAGGAGGGGAGGGGACATTTGTCATCTGTGTTGCTCAGGGGGTGGGAGAGGATTCGCAGGTGATGGACGTGCCTTTGCTTCCTAAATTATTTTTTGATTCTTTTTCTACAAAGTAATTTTTGTGTAATACGTTTGCTGTAGACTTGGAAAAGAGGGAGAAATGTTAAGAATGCAGGAAAAATGTCCTAATATTACCACCCAGGGAGCAATGTTTTCGCCCTCTTGTATGCTGTGTACATTCTGTGCTTTTCAAGTTTACCAACTTGAGATCATATGTATTATTTTAGCATCAATGTGGCAATATAAGCATTTCCCCACTTGTAACTAACTCTGCATACACACGAGTGTTGGTGACAGTACAGAACCCAGTACGTACGTGATGACCATGTGTCCTCTGGTCACGTACAGCCTGTGTGCATCCTTGCACGGAGATCGTTGGGCAAGATCCCGGCCAGTCATCTTCTTGGAGGGACTTCTTAGGTGGTTCGAGGTCAAAGAACACAAACTATTTTTGATTGTGGTAAAATACCCATAACATAACTTAACCATTTTCAAGTGCACAGTTCCGTGGCATCAGTACTTTCGTATTGTGAAACCGTCACCCACCATCCATGCACAGAACTCTTTTCATTTTGCAAAACAAACTCCGTCCCCATTAAACACTGACTCCTCATTCCCCCTCCCCCAGCCCCTGTCACCACCATTCTGCTTTCTGTTTCTATGGATTTGACTGCTCTAGGTCCTTGATGGAAGTGGAATCATAGAATATTTGTTTTTTTTGGGGGGGACTGGCTTATTTCACTTAACATAATGTCCTCGAGTTTCATCCATGTTGTAGGATGTGTCCGAATTTCCTTCCTTTTTAAGACTGAATGACATTCCGTTGTACATAAAGACCACCTTTTGTTTATCCATTTGTCCTCCAGTGGACACCTGGGTTGCTTTCACCTTTGGGCTATTTTGCATAATGCTGCTCTGAGCGTGGGTGTGCAGGTCTATGTTTGGATCTCTGCTGTCACTTCTCTGGGGTGTATACCTAGAAGTGAACACAAGCTTTTTGAAGCCCCTTGAAATGTATGGTTGGATTGCAGTTGAGAAACAGTGTGTGCTTGCAGAATCCTCTTGGTGCTCTCCCAGCGTGCCTGAACTCCCGGCCGGCTTGGCGCACTCTGGGAAAAACCAGGCCTGCAGGAAAAGGAAGAGGGAGACTTCTTACCGAGCTATTTTGACAGATTGTGTAAACTCAGTGATTAATGGAATGAGAAAGCAGGAAGAATGTCTTTCATTAAGAAAAAAAAAAAAAAAAAAGAGCCTTTGGGGTTGCTTGGTTTTATTTTCAATTAAAAGGGTCTGATTTTGTTTCTGGAGAATGGCTTTAATTTGGATAAATGGTTCAGTCTGGGACCCGCATGCCAGAACCTATGATGTATGAGTGCAATTATTCCGGGTTTCCTCAGGAACAGCGCAGACCTGGGCCCTGCTCTGGCCTGGCCTTGGTGAAGTGGCGAAGACGCCGGCTGTGCCGTAGAGGGAGGCCGCTCTTCTGATCAGTACCTGGAGCCTGCGGGGCCTGAGGCCCAACCAGGTGGATGCTGGTTAATTTTTACCCTCCAAGAACGTGTTCACAATCTCAAGTCAGGAATGCCAACCAGCAGGCCCTACCCCCAGCACTGGAACACGTTGGACCAGAATTACTGGCATCTTTTCCAGTGTGGGCATTTGCAGAATTGGTCAGGCTTGGAGGATTCAAAGGCTGGGGGGACATCCTTACATTGTCCCCTATTTATGGAGGCTCCCTGGCCCAGGCAGGGTTCAGGCGCTGGGCGCTGGGCTCTCCGCAGGGTGGTCCGGTGGGGCTTCTTAGGAAGGAGACGCTGGGCTGAAGGATGTGATGGAGTCAATCCTGGGCTCTCTGGGAAGGATCCATCGGGTGGAGGGCCAGTGGGGGCCGAGGCCTCAGGCAGGAGCCACCTGGTGCGTTCCCGGTGCAGGGAAGGGATTGAGGAGGGCGGAGGAAGTAAGAAGACGCCAGCATTCCGCTCCTGAGACTAGGAGCACCGTGTCAAAGCCTTAGCCCTCCACGCTAATGGGGGTGGCAGGCCTGCCGTGAGTCCTGGCCAGCTTGGGGGCTGTGGGAGCTTGGGTGAGGGCGGGAAGCCTACACAGGAGTGTGCACGAGTGCAGCCCACGAAGGAAGGACGGTTTGCCGAACCAGGTGGTTGGAGAATCGTGGCGCCTGGAGATATTGTAGCCCTGAAGATCCTGTGGCCCAGAACGAGAAGCGTGCCCACTGTGGCGGGGTGGGGTTCTGGGACACGTGGGCCTCGGCCTGCAGGAGAAAGGAGTGTGCACCCAGCTTTCGGGGGAGTGAGGGACTGAGCCCACCGGACCGCAGGCCGCCCGCCTGCGAGAGCCCGTGTGCTGTTCCTCTGCTCGTGGAAAGGCCGGGCAGCTGTGCGCGGGCCCCTGAGGAGGGGCAGTTCTCAGCATAACAATGGGAACGTCTTCGGGCTTCCGGCTGGCCAGGCTGATGGAGACTTCGGGTGAGATGGGTGACTGGCGACAAGAGAGTTGATGTGTCTTGCTCTTCACTCCTCCCCACCCCCATGTAAATGGAAACAATCCAAAATACAGGTCATCTGTAAGAGCATAAGGCACTTCCGCAGAATCTGTTTCTTGCTAGAGACACCATCACGACTTACGTGATGTCTACACATTTATAAAAGGTCCCCCATCCTCACACTTACAAATACACGACCATCTTCCTCTTCCCGGCTTGGTTTTTGTAACAGTTCAGTGTTAGAAGTGTGGTGTGTGTGTGTTTTTATGCTGATGGTTTTCCCACACCTGTATCCCATCCTAAGCGTTTCCCGTGTTTCTGCCTCGACTTCACAGTTATCACAGCGATGATTCTTACAGCCCTTCAGAGTGATGACCGTACCTGCATGAGCTCCCAACCGCCGGGCTGGCTATTTGTGGGTAGATGATTCTCGTTAGAGCTGCTTCTTGCAGAAGGTGAAAGGAGAAGACGCTCAGCCCCGGCGAGCTGGGGATCTGCTGGCCTCTGGTTTTGTGTGTAGCCCACGGGGAGGTCTGTGCAGCCTCAGGCCTGGTCAGGACACAGCCCCTCCCTCTGCCTAGGCGGCTCGTCCTGCCCCAAGGGGCCAAGTTTTCCTTCCAGCTTCCGGGGCCTGCGCGCCGCAGCGGCTGGAGGTGAGTGTGGCTCTTGCTTGGTTGGGTCTTCACAAAGGCACCGGGGTCAGGGCCCAGCACCGCACCCTGTGGCCTGCTGTGTGCTGATGGAATTACGTGCACTGGAGCAGCGGTGCTTCTGACCTTGGCTCTGGGAGCCTTTGTGACCAAGAGTCTTGGCCAGTGTCCAGCTAGGACCTGTCGGGGCTGAACTCAGCTCTGCAACCAATCATGTTCTAGTGGGGTCCAGACAGTCTCAGCTTTCAGGTTTCACTGCCAAGATGAGTTGGATTAACGGGCTGGAGCTGACGAAGACTTCTGGCCAACGGTGATCTTTCTTGTCTGCTCTCCCTTGACCCCTGGTTTACCGCCTTCCTTCCATTTGGCCTCACTGGTTGTTTCTGATGTATTCTGTCTGTTGTCAGACCCGTGCGCTTTCAGGACATATGGTTCCCTGTGTACCCTGGTGCTGCTGGAAATGGCATGGTCCTGCTTGTTTGCTCTGGGGCCGGGGTGCAAAGGGAGTGGGCTCTGCAGTAACCACTGTGGCCTGGGTCCTGCCTCTGCGTGTGACCCTGGGACAGCCGTCTTGCTCTTGAAGTGTTGCTGAACCCCGGGGGTTGGTATCAAGGACCCCCCGGGTTGCTGGGGTAAATGTGATGTTGTGTACACACTAGGTGTCGTTGTCATTACTCTTCTTTCCTCTTTAGTCATTAAGCCTTTCGAGTAGCTGAATCTAGGAGAAGCCTTCCGCCCACTCCCCACCCCGCCTCCCGGAGATAGAGCTCCTGGGAAGGAGGTGAGGGTGTGGGACCCCCGAGCTCTTCTCAGCCAGGCCCGTGTCCTCTGGGTGGGACCCTGACAGTCACAGGCCCACACTGCCCTTCCTGACGCCCGGTTAGCGCATCCTTGGTCTTCTGACGTCCTCTGGGATTGGGCTGTGTATATTTTGTTTGTATCTCTCCTCCCTAAAATCTGAGTTCTTCCAAGGGCAAGATCCAAGGCGTCCCATATCTTCGTGTGATAAGGGTTTTGGAAGGAGCCCAGGGACGGCTCCGTGACCTTGGGCAAGGCCTTTGCCACTGGAGCTTCCCTACTCGAAGGCTTCACCATGGGAGGGGGCAATTCCACATCTAAGTGGAAACATTTGAGAAGCTCGCTCTTTACTAGAAGAGAGGGAGGTGCTTGCATATTTTCCCAGGGTTTCATTAATTTTTTTCAGGGTCACCATTTTCTTCTTCCTGGGAGTTTTGCTTTGCAATGTACTCCATGAACTTTCAGAGGAGGGCAGTTGACGCTTATCTTCCAGACTTGAGAATCTAGCCCACTGTAAATTTCTTGGAAAATAGCCATGTTTCAAATTGTCGTATTATAGAAAGTTGATGGTAAATGTCTGCTAGGAATGCATGAGGGCTCCCTGACAAGAGTTGGGAATACAAAACCGTTACTTTACTGTCTTGGTTGCACAAAAGATTATTCATCTTGGACAGAGTGTGCTGTGGGATTCCTTGAAATCCACAGTGTAAAATGGCAAGAATTATTTCCTTTGTCTTTCTCTCAGAATGGATTCCAGTCTCCATACAGATCCACTAGCGATGTATAATCTCTTGTCCGATATTTAAATGAGAGTTTTGTTCTTATAAAAATGTTGGGCATCCACCAGACTCTTGCTGAGAAAAGAGTCACCTCTCCCACTTATCTGCTTTCTGCCCGGATCATGTTCACAAATTCTTTCTGTGGGACTGAATGCATTTTAAAAAATGGCTACATTTTATTTATTTATTTTTCAATTATTTATTTTTCATTTTTTTGGCTGCGTTGGGTCTTCGTTGCCGCGCGTGGGCTTTCTCTAGCTGCGGCGAGCGGGGGCTACTCTTCATTGCGGTGTGCGGGCTTCTCAATGCAGTGGCTTCTCTTGTTGCTGAGCACGGGCTCTAGGCGCGAGGGCTTCAGTAGTTGTGGCACGCAGGTTCGGTAGTTGTGGCTCACAGGCTCAGTAGTTGTGGCACACGGGCTTAGTTGCTCCGTGGCATGTGGGATCTTCCCGGAGCAGGGCTCAAACCCGTGTCCCCTGTATTGGCAGGCGGATTCTTAACCACTGCGCCACTGGGGAAGTCCTAAAAAATGGCTAAATTTTAGAGAGAAGTTTGGATGTGCTGTATGATACCCTTGGTGCCTGGAGGCACACATCTCACGTTCAGATGAGGATGGGAGCGCTGATGGCAAGAGTGTGGCTTTGTTTCCCAGCCACATGCTGCTGGATCTCTTCATCCACTGATCCATCTGTCCTGCCCCAAATGGCCAGCAGGCGCTTCAGGGCCTTAGCCCTGGCTAAACACATGGCCCGGTGGTACATGACCCCCCATCACTTGCCTCCGTCTCCAGGATGCTGTTCTGTTCCCAGCCTGATGAGTGAGATGTGGTGTGTTGGCAGTTCACAGACCTCAGGCTGGTTGCTGGGAATAAAAGGTACACACACCTGAGGGTGGCAGAGGTGGGCTAACTGACATTAATTACTGACCGCGTGTGAGGCCCTGTCAGAGAGCGACTCCTTTGTTCCTTCCTTTGTTCATTCACTCACTCCCTCACTCTCAGGCAGCTAACATTTATTGAGTGCTGGCTGTGTCCCAGATATGGTTAACCCTCACAAACACTGAAGAAAGGAACACTCAGCAGGGCTTGCTGTGGCTTGACTGCTATCTAAGCTTGGATGTGGCAGAACAGCGTGGAGGTGGGGGGTCCTGAGGACCATCAGAATGGGGTGTCCTGAGGACCACGGGGCTGGTGGGCGCCTTGAGGACCTCGGGGTCAGAGCTTGGGGATCCGTCCATCACAGCTCTCTTCGTATCCATCTCTAGTTACTTCTGATCATCCGATTCTGAATTCTCACTGTCGTTTTGAGATTGAGGGTACATCTGCTAGAGGCTCTCTCCCTTGGGGCCAAGGGGCCCTTTGGCTCCCGTGTGTGAGGCTTTTTTGCCATCGTTCGGGACCCTGAGAACTTAGCATTGGCTGGATCTGTGCTTTAGCATGAAAGGAAAAGGAGACTGCAGAAGTACAGACAAACCCAGTGGATGGTTATTGAACTGAAAAGACTGTTCTTCACCCAACTTCTTTTTTTGAAAATGGTCACATTTTCTGGAGAATAGTATAATGAACACTTGTATACTCTTCACCTAGATTTGCTGGTTGTTTTTTTTTTTTTTTGCCATTTTGTCACATTGGCTTCATCTGAAAGGTGAAAAGTTGTACCCATCATGAACTGCACCCACAAATGCTTTAGCCTGTGTTTCTTGAGAGCAAGGACACTTTCCCACATCCCTCAACCTCAAGACCATGATCCCTCTAAGCAAGTTAATTTTGATTTGTGGACACCAGCTAATGTCCGGTCCCTAAAGTGCTTTCCTGCTGTCCTTAATCTGCTCTGACTTGTGGTTTACATGTCACACTGGGTGACTTCATCTATCTGTGCCCTGAAAGTGGGAGCAGGCTGCCTGCTTTCTTTATTTAATATTATTATTATTTTTCATGACTTTTCTTTTTCCTGAAGACATTTTTTTAAATTAAATTTTTTATTTTGAGGTAGTTTTCAGGCGGTTGTAAGAAATAATTCAGAGAGATCCTGTGTAACTTGACCCAGTTTCCTCCTATGAACACATCTTGAAAAGCTGTAGGACCATCTCACAACCAGGATATCAGCATTGATAGAGTGAAGGTACAGAACATTCCATCCCCACAAAGATCCCTCACATGCCCTTTATAGCCACCTCCACTTCCCACCCATCCGCACCCAAACTTCACCCCAGCAGTCACTAATCTTCAGGTCGGTAATTTTGTCATTTAAAGAATGTTACATAAATGGAATCATACAGTATGTAGATTTTTGGAATTGGCTTCTTTTAGTCAGCATAATCCTCTGGAGATCCATCCAGGTTGTTGCTGTATTAATAGTTCATTCCATTTCATTGCTGAGTACTGCTCCGTGGTGTGGATGGACCACTGTTTGTTCACTGTTTGAAGGTCATCTCTACTAATTTGTGTCTCCAATCCATGAACATGGTATGTCTCTCCAGTTGTTTAGATCTTTGATTTCATTCACTAGCATTGTGTAGATTTCAACATATGAGTTTTGTTAGATTTACACCTAAGTATTTACTTTTCCTTGAGTGATTGTAAATGGTACTGTATTTTTCATTCTGGCCTCCATGTGTTCACTGCTAATACATAGAAATACAGTTGCCTTTTGTATGTTTATGTTGTATCCTGTGATCTTGGTAAACTCACTTATTAGTTCTAAGAGTTTTATTTTGTAGATTTCCTGGGATTGTCTATGTTGACAATCATGTCATCCGAAAATAGGGACAGTTTTATTTCTTCCCTTGCATTGACCTTTTGAAGAGATGAGGGCAATTTCCTTGTAGGATATCCCACAGTCTGGATTTGTCTGAGTCTTTTCTTGTCATCACGTTCAGGATCACGTAAGTGTGAGGTGAGGTACTCTGCTCACCTCATGTCAAGAGGTGCAGTGTCTGTTGTCCCACTCTTGGTCCACCAAGCTTAGTTACCTGGTGAAGGCTCCTAGAGGTCCTTGGTGTCAGGTACATCTTCCCCTTTGTCCCTTTGAGACTCTGAGCATCCTGCTTCCTAACCACCTTTCACTCAGTGGTTCAGCATCCAAGGGTGGTCCTTGCCTGAATCAGTAATTAT
The DNA here is from genome assembly GCF_009873245.2 of Balaenoptera musculus. NCBI lineage: Eukaryota > Metazoa > Chordata > Mammalia > Artiodactyla > Balaenopteridae > Balaenoptera > Balaenoptera musculus. The sequence goes on along the minus strand of NC_045793.1, from coordinate 100,488,515 downwards.
ATTGGGATCATGAAATGCTGGACTTTAACCATTTAAGTACTTTGGAAACATTATCTCACAAGTAATCAGACTGTTAATTACCAATTCTCTTACCCGGGTAGAGTAAGAGAATTTTATTTATTGTGTTTATTCTTTAAATGGCCTGTAAATTTGGCAAAAGAAAAATGCTCTTCAGTTTGTCTTCCTCACATTGTAACGTTGTAACAGTACTCTCAAGTGCTCTCCAGTGGCACCCAACCTAACCTTCCTGGGAACGAGACTGTAGCTGTCATCACAGCCACGCAGCAGATACCTACCCAGGGCTCACTTGCCCAGCTCAGCCCACTGTTTGGGTGGCTTTGCTGAGAGTCTGTGTTTGCTGACATTTGTCTAAGTCAGGGCTTCTTTTTTTTTTTTTTTTAATTTTTATTTATTATTTATTTATTATGTTTTTTTATTTTTGGCTGTGTTGGGTCTTCGTTTCTGTGTGAGGGCTTTCTCCAGTTGCGGCGAGTGGGGGCCACTCTTCATCGCGGTGCGCGGGCCTGTCACTATCGCGGCCTCTCTTGTTGCGGAGTAGAGGCTCCAGACGCTCAGGCTCAGTAGCTGTGGCTCACGGGCCCAGTTGCTCCGCGACATGTGGGATCTTCCCAGACCAGGGCTCGAACCTGTGTCCCCTGCATTGGCAGGCAGATTCTCAACCACTGTGCCACCAGGGAAGCCCCTAGGTCAGGGCTTCTTAAAGTGAGGCCTCGGGACCAATATCAACATCCCTTGGAGGCTGTTAGAAATGCCAGTTCTGGGCTCCACCACAGACCTCTGTCAAACACTCTGTGCTGGGAATGACAGTTACAGGGCGTTCAGATGCCCACTCAAGTCTGAGAACCATTAGTTAAGTTTGTCCATTCTCCAGTATGGAACACTAGCTGTGGAACTCCAGTGACATTGTTCAGTCAGATAGCTTTAAAATTCAGTTTGGCTTTGCCATAATCCACACATATTTTTGTGTCAGACTGTGGCTGGTAGCTGTTCCAAAGCCTCCCAGGGGTCTGTGCCAGGAAGGAGCTGCATTTACTTAGGAGAGCTCCATCCTTTAGCCACCTGAACCCCCAATTCCTGTTCCTGCCCAAGACTAGAACACCCAGCAGAGTGTGGGATTGGAGAGTGAGGTTCGCATTAACAAGTATAAATTTGGGCATGTTTTCTGCATTCGTTCATATTTAACTTTGTCCCCGACTAATTGGCTTACTGCTTTAATGAGTGATAATCTGTATTTCTGGAGGCCTTTGTTGCCAGCTGTACTGGTTGAGGATAGTTTTATTCTTCATCAAACACATGTAGACTGAACTTCCTTTGTGTGTAAGGCAGTGTGCTCTTCTTACAAAGTGGGACTGGAGTTGCTTCGAGCTCAGGAGTTTAGCCCTGTGCACACAGGAAACTTGATGTAGGAAGGGGATCGTGTCCATAAGAGCAAAGGAAGGTGCTGTGGGAACTGAGAGGTGACTGAGAGAGAGACAGCAGAGAGCCTAGTGTTTAAAGCAGGTGTATCCTTCAGGGTTCTCCAGAGAAACAGAACCAACACGAGCTATATATATAGATAGATATCTGTAGGTAGATATCTATATAGATCTATCTATCTGGATAAATGTATGAATTTGTGGGGGGCTGGTGTGTTTGAGGTTTGCAGGGCAGGCTGGAAATTCCCACAGGTCTTGATGTTACAATTTTGAGTTGAAAACAATCTGGAGCAGAATTCCTCCCTCTGTCTCCTCCCTCTAGTCTTTTCCCTTAAGGCTTTCAACTGATTGGGCGAGGCCCACCCAATTATGGAGGAAAAATCTGCTTTACTTGATGTCTTCTGATTTCAGTGTGAATCGTATCTGAAAAATACCTTGACAGATACATCTAGACAGACATCGGGTGCCATAACCTAGCTATGAGGACACATAAAATTCAGCACTACAGAGGGGAATCTGGACTACATATAGTCAGATTCAAGTAGCAGAATTGCTGTGTATTATCTTGGGAACCCTGGACAGTTTACTTTTTTCTGAGCCTCTGAGGTTAAGGGCTCTTTAGGTCGTCCAATGGCTGTTTACTGATTTATATAAGTAGAATAACCAGAGGTAATGTGGACATCAGGCTTGGTTTGATCAAGCAACTCAACCATGTCACTGCCCATAAACTCTTCTCTGCCTTTTTAGTTGTCACTTTCTTTTCCTAGTGGGCCTCCTGTGACTACGAGATGGCAGCCAATTGCCCGTTGCCTACATCCAGAGAGAGTGTGTCTCTTCTATGGCCATTCAACAAATGTCCTTTGGCCACAGAAGCCTTGTACTGACTGGTTAAGCCTAAGTTGTAGGTTTTTCCTGGAGTCAGTGACTGTGGTGGAAGAGGGGAAGATTTATGTGGGTTGGCACATGTGAGCCAGAAAAGCCACCAACTGTGCCCCCTTGCTCAGTGGCCTCAGCCCAGGGCTGTCATGAGATAATGCACTGTCTTGTTCAGCACATGTAAGTGCTGAACAAAGTGGGCTGTGATTATGATATCCCCTCCCTGGAGAAGCAGGAAAGGCCTTCTGGAAGTTGGCTTAGAATAGAACTGGGTGGGGAGGAAGGGATTCCCCAGAAAAGGGTCCTTATTGAAGGGGACCTGCTGGCAGGAGGGGCAGAGTTCTCTGTTGCCAGTGAGTCCTGCTCTGTGGCTTACCAGCCCATGATCTTCAGTTCCCTGCATCTCAGTGTGTTTCTCCTGGAACACAGGTGATAAGGCCTCTGTAAAGGGTGTGTCTTGGCATGATGGCCAAATGAGAAGTTAGTGAAAGTGTATTTTCTTCCCTTCGCTTCTGGAATGCCTCTCAGCTTAGGAGCCATTTTTATATATTTTGTCTTCACTTGGTGAAGTTGACCCAACTATCGATTTTAGAACCGTTGTCATTGGCTTAGGGTTCGAGAGTCCTTGAAGGGTGAGTCCCAGGCAGGGGGTTTCCAAGTTTCCTGGCTCCGATGCTGCTCCCTGCCTTGATGTGCTTGACCCGGTCGACCTCTGTTGCCCGTGGTAACGCTGTGCACCGGGCAGAGGGCCTGGCCCTGGTGGTGCCCAGTGAGTACTGACTTGGCTGCCAGGTGGGGGAAGGAGCAGGGGCAGGGCCGGACGTCACGGTGCCCAGAGCGGCAGTCTCTGGCGCACGTCTGGCCTCCCCCCACCCCTGCTGGCGGCTTGGCATGTAACTGACCACTGATGACAGAGTTGGCAGCCCTGACACCGACTTCCCTGTGCAGAGTATTGATAAAGTGACAGGCCTTGAACTTATCGACACCGTTCTTACCTTCGGGCAAATCGCCTAAGAGACTGATGGCCTGCTCTGTAGGCAGTTAAGAGTCCTACTGGAAGGGCACGCCATCTCCGTGGGTGTCCACGCAGAGGATTGGAGAGCTTCACCCAGTGACCCACTTCAGCAGCAGGCGGGTCACCAGGATGAAGGGGGTGGCTGTTCAAGCGTCTGTCCCGTCCACCATGGACCAAATAATTCTAATTCCATTTCCTGAAGTCTTTTAAAATAGTTGTAAGTGGTGCCAGAGATATTCTTTGCAGAATCCCATTGAGGACAAGTGGGCCGACTTCCATTTCCAAAGTGATCGCCCCGCTCTCTGCGTTGTCCCCTTGGGGATAAGGCTGTACAGGGCGTGTTTGCCCTCACTGCTAAAAGGGGGAAATAGTCTCCTATCAAACTGCATTGCATTTGGGCCCCAGTGCCCTGTTGGCCTTGAGCTGTCAATAGGCTTGACCTCTGCAGGCCACTCACAGTTTGGCATGGGTGACTGTGCCAGTTTTCCACTGTGACACAGACCACCCCAAACTTAGTGGCTTAAAGCGACAAGATTTATTTCTCGTGGCCTGAGGGGGGGGATGGCTGCTGGCGGGCAGGCTGGGGTAGGGGGTGGGGGATGGAGCTGGGCCCAGAAGGGGGTCTGGCCACCGGCCTGTCCCTCCTTAGGGCCACGGGTCCTGGGTGCTCCTCAGTCGAGAGGTTTAGGGCTGAAGGGGGCCAAGGCAGAAGCCGTGGGCCAGCCCTAGCTGCGAGCCAGTGCTTCCAGCAGTTCCTGCGGGCCACACACAGCAAGATCCATGCGGGTTCAAGACCCCTGTGGGATGGGAAGTACGGACCCGTGTTGCTTTCTGAAACGTTGCTAGGCGCCCCCTTTAGCGATGGAGCACATTCTGTTTTACTGTTTGGCCTCTTGCTGATACCAGCGGCGCACGCAGCTCAGGAATCACCCAGCTCCTTCTGATTTGGGGCCTTGGGTCGGGGTGTGTGCTGGGGCCGTGGGACCACGTCACCCAGTGTTCCTGCTGGAAAGAACCGTCTGAGCGGCCGTGAAAGGCCTCCCAGAAGACAGACCCTCACCTTGTCCTCTCCCCCCTCCTCCCGTGTCTGCACTGGGCTCTTCCTTACTGCGCCTTCATCCTCCTAAGGCCAGTAGGGGTGGGCTGTGCTGTTGGCCAGCATCCTGGGTCAGGGTTTGCTTCTCAGAAGACCAGGGGTGAGGTTACGTGCTCAGCACCACTTCCAAGGTGGGGGTCCCCGGGGGCACATGGCCGAGAGACGAGTCCAGAGGCTGACTCTGGGTCCCGCGGCCTGTGGACCACATGTTCCGTGGATGCACTGACTCTACCTGTCAGCTGACGCTCCTCTGAGCAGGTGCCCGGCTGTGAGGACAGGTGTGGAGCCTGCAAGATGCTCAGGGCCTAGGTCATGGCCACCTTCACCCAGAAGTACGTGTGTGTGGCCTGAGGACGTGGGAGAGCTGCTGTGTGACCGGGGCAGTTGATTGACTTCTGGGAAGTGTCTGTCTCATCTGTAAGCTGGGAGAGTGGCCTGTGAGGTCTGTGAAGGTGATTTTAGTTCACGGTGATCTAGAAGTAGAGAGAATAAACCTGGAACTGGTATGGCTCAGCGGAGGGCTGGTCCTCTGCTCTGGTGTCTGCAGTCTTGCTGGTGTTTGTGTGGGAGTGTCGTCCTCTCATGCTGCTGTCCTGGGTAGAAACCTGTGGGGCAGCCCCCGGAGCCCGGGTTGCCCAGACACATGCCTTTTAACACAGACATAAATGTGCTTGTTATGTTCATCCTTGAAACCTCCAAATCCATGTTCTAAACCCACAGAATTTTAACTTTATTTACATGACTTAATGCCTTGCCAAATTTCCAAAATGATTTGAAAAGCATGCAGAAGTATATATATATATATATATCAGGATTAAATATTCAGAAAGAAATACAGAGAGAAAGAGAGAAGAAACAGATCTGAGAAACCTGTGAAGCCTGTGGAAGGTCAGCATCCAGTGGGTATACCAAATATCCTGGTTAGCACAATGATTTAGCTGTGAGCTTCCTGGCAGCCAGTTCGATAAGGGAAACAGTTGTTTTCACTTGTTTCAGTGTGTCTATAGGACAAGAATAATGAATTCAAGAAAAACAGACAACAGAATCAGAAACAAGTTATTCCAAAGAGCAGAGATGTTTCTGAGACTGAATCTTGAGGGAATGCCTCTGTGGGGTCCCTGCAGTGTTGTCAATCACATCCTACAACCAACATAGTAGAGAAGTAGAGGACAAGTCTCTTTAACAACCTCGGTGGTGGCCAAGGGCATTGTGACGAAATGCAGGTCTGCAAGAGGAACATTCCAAGGAACATAAGCGTGCTGCTCCAGGTGTACAACTTAGACACAAAGATAAAACGCTAGAATATTGCCCTTGAGCTACAGGAGAATGAACTCTAGGGTTCTGTAGGGCCAAAAAGACATTCAGATCTATTCCGGTCCCCTCTGTGCCTGACAAGCTGTGTTTGCCCCCGCTGGCTTCCCTTGGAGGCACCGTGGGGGACCCATGCTTCCAGTGACTGGATAGAGACTGCCTCAACACTGCTAATTTAGCAAATCCTCGCAGAGAGCATTTGTGCTGCCTCCTTTGCGTTTTGCTTCATCTTCCTCTGAAAATGATGAGTGAACAGTTTCCGCTGAGGATGTGCTCTCAGGAGCCCAGAGCTGCCCGTCCGGTATGTTGATGACGGCCATGTGCTTGGAGTGTGGCCGGTGTGACCGGGGAAGGGAATTCTAAATTCCTTGTTAATTTTAAGTCATTTAAATTTAAAACCTGTAGCAGAGTACTGATATTTTCCCACTGAACACAACTTTATTGTTTTGCTAGGACTACATTTCACTTTAACTTGAAAGTTTAGTGTCCAAACTGAGATGTGCTGATAGCGTAATATGCACACAAGATTTTGAAGACAGTACAAAAAAAAAGTTAAAATATCTCCTGAATAATTTTCATGTTGATTGCGTGGTGAAATAATAACCGTTTGGATATACTGGGTTAAATAAAATATATCATTAAAATTGCTGTCACCTGTTTCTTTTCCAAACGTGGCTACTAGAAATTGGAAAACTACTTACGTGGCTTGTATGGTACCTCCATCGGGTGGTGTGGGTCCAGGGATGTCCAGATGTCCTGGCTTTGGCGCCCTCTTGACCCTGGGGCAGAGAGGGTGCTGCCTTGTGGATCTGGGGGCTCCATCTGTGCGCTGGACTCGTGGTGCCACCCCTCTCCAGCTAGCGAGTTAGAAGGAAGAGGTGGGCCAGTGGGTAGAGGCTAAGTCAGTAGCTGTCCTCTCGGGGACAAGGAAGTGTTCCCAAGGCACCCTTGGACTTAGGTGCCTGGACTCTGGGGGGACGGTGAACATTTGTTGTAGTTATTCAGTCATTGTGGATATTATTTAAATTTCTCAGATCCTTGCTGTCACTCCCTTGCCGGGGAGGTGAGAGGAGGTGAGATTTCACGTGTTCTTGGGAATTTTGGTTTTGAGATTCCTTGCTCTTCTGAGCAGTTTCTTCGTGGATCCTGCTGCTGGGATCGACCATCGCCAAGGAAATTTTAAAGTTGGCCTACAGTGCTGCCTTCAGTCAGCTTCCTATTTATTTATTTTGGTGGCCAGTCAAGAGGGGAGGTGTGATTGTCCTCTGGTCCCCACCATGGACAGAACTCTTCCTGCGCCTCGGGCTCTGGTTGGGTGCTGGGTGAGTTGGGGAGCGAGAGGCTACGGACCCTGGTGTGCAGGCCCCCTGGTCAGGCAGGGACGGCCAGCTCCCTGGGAAAGAGGCCGCCCACCCAGCCCGGCACGTCCCGATCCTGGCCAAGGAGCTGACTGCCCTTTGCCTGTTTCCTCCTGGAGGCGGTATGATGGTTGGGAGAAATCACGTGGGGAGGCCCAGGTGCGCACATGCCAGGGGTTTGTGGCGGGAGCCTGCGGGGTGCTGGGCGGGGCAACTCAGGAAAGCCAAGGGCTGGGATGCGGAGCTGGAGGCCCCAGGCCAGCTGGTGCAGTACTCGGGGATGCGACAAGACCCCGGGTTGGGCCATGGTTGGCCTTGGGCATTGTGAGACCCTTCAAACGGAATGTGAAGTCGTGCGTGTGGGCTGTGGCTTTCAGGGGCTCGGAGGTTCATCAGATAATCACGACCCCTCCCCCCCAAACATGAAGTTTTGTGTTGATGTGAAGGAGCTGGCTCGGGCGCGGGGTCCAGGCTTTAAGGCACCTCCTCATCCTGGTCCCCTCTGCTTTAGCGAGGGCATTGGCTCTGTTTTCTCCCCTCCTTGCCAACCCGAGCCTCAGTTTCCCCAACTATAAAATGGGGGCAACCGTCACTATTAGTAGTTTTCCTTACTAACCCCCGAAACCCCACCGAGTTGTCGTGATGCTGTAGGAAGGGGCCTGAGTTTGAGCTCTGTGCAAATCTGAGGCTGAGTGTTGTTCTTGTGTGTGTCACGGCTTCCTTCCTTTTAAAAAATATTTTATGGTGAACATTTTCAAACATTTCCCAAAGTAGAAGGAATATAATCATAAAACCCAACAGCCAGGTTCAACATTTACCAAGATTTTGCCGTACTTGCTCCCCGACCTCCTCTCCCTGTGATGATCATCTCGGCGATGTTGAAGCCAACGTGAGTTTTCACCTGCACGCTTAGGTGTGTGCACTCTGGAAGTCCCAGGCACTTTACTTATCTGATGGTGACGGTAGTTCTTTGCCATCGCCACCCGCTTGCTGTATTGTATTCAGATTTCCTTGATTGCTTCAAAATGCCTTTTCCTGTAGGTGTGTTAGAATCAGGGTCCTAACAAGGTCCCACACGGCACGGGCCTCTCTCTTAAGTTCTTTTTCAGCCATCCACTCTGCAGCCCTGTTCTCTCTTGTTGAAGACGCTGGGTGGAGGGCGGGAGGGCCTGGCATGGGCGGAGGGGGTAGGGGGTGGGCAGAGATAGACGGGGTGGGGAGCAGCCTTCAGAGTCCGTGTGGTGTGGTGTTGAGGGTGGGTCAGGGGTCATGCCCTTGACCTTGATGGAGGCCTCGAGGCCCGGAGAGCAGGAAGGCTCTCCTCTCTTGCTGGGTGGGTCACGGCGGTTACAAAGGGAAGGTCAGCTTCTTTGTTCCGCCTCCCAGCTGGCAGGATATCTGTATGTCCTGACGTGGTTTGGGGCTCTAGGAGGTTTCAGCTGGTTTTCTCACGCCCTGGTCCACGGACTGGCTCCCAGAGGTCCTGCAAAGCCCCCTCCTGCCCTGTAAGGAGGCTCAGTCTGGTGGCAGAGCTAGGTTTTCCCGCTGGGTGTGCACAGAGGGACACCCCACAGGGGACCCCCAAGTGGGCACTGAGGGATGGAGATGGTTGGGACCATGAGTGAGGCTAGTACCTTTGTACCGGTCACGGTCACCTGCCTGTCCTATGCCTGCTGAGTGGGGCTGGGGTGATTCCGTCCCAGTTTTTCTAGGGAGGAAAGACAATTGAATTTTGCAAGCAAGTGAAGGCAAAGGTGAGCCTCAACCCCGTGTCCGTACATTGAAAACCTGGTGCCCTTTCCTGCCCCCGACACCACGTAGCCGTAGCAGGAAGTGCGCCTGGTCGGGCCCTTGAAATCTGGGCTTATGGACACTTGTGGGGAAGGTGGGAGCGCCTGGTGAGCATGAGATGCTCTGAAGAGTATCAAGTCAGCTGAAAGGAGGGGCACAGAAGGGAGCTTTGCATGTTGCCTTAGGCTAAGAAAAGGAAAGAAAACAGTGTGAGCAGAGGAAACATTCCTGGTGGGGATTACCTGGAGGTGGCCCAGCCTCTTTGATCTCGGGTGCCCTGGGCTTGCTGCAACTTGCTGCCATCAGGACAGCAAATTTCCTTTCCCCTTTTATGTTGAGAACCTGCACAGGGCTCTGAAATTGGAAGCGCTTCTTTCCTCTCGCTCATGGGAAACATTGCCCTGTCTGCGGGGGGAGAACGTGCCGCATCCTCTTTGATGGCGGCGGGAGTGGTCCCGAGGCTCAGGACCGACAGACAGACAGGCAGGCAGACGGCAGGTGTCCTGGGGACTTGCTAACCGCCCACCTCCTACCTGGACCTCCTGAAACAGGGCACCCTTCCAGTTGGTAGACTTTCTCTGGAAAATTCCATGCTACAGTGTGAGCCACCCCTCAGTGCATGCTTCATTGCATTTGGCGGGATAATTCTTGTTGGAGGGTTCGCCCTAGGAATTGCACGGCATCCCTACCTGTTCCCAGTGCAAGTTAGTGGCTGCCCCCCTTGTGGTGATGATTGAAAGAAAAAAGATTCCGTATATTTCCAAATGCCCCCGACATCTCTCCAATGATTCGTGGCTAGAGAAATCACTCAGTGCTTAAAAAAAATGAACTAGGATGAAAAAAATTCCAGAGTGCTCTACAAGTTGTCAGGTATTTTTTAAAAAAAACTTTCAGTTATTTATACATGTATGTATGTGTTTACCAGGTTGCTGGTTATTAAAATGTATTTCTTACTGTGTGTTGCTCTCAAAAAGTTTCAAAAAACGTTGTGGGCTGACAGGGGCGTTTTGGTCACTGTACATCGTGGATGTTCTTTTCCTGTGTTTGAAAGATTGAAAGACAGACGTCTTTGGAAGGGTAGGGAGGAGGGCTGGGTTAAAATACCACATGTTTGGGTAAAAAGGTCCTTCTGTGAGCTCGGCACAGGCAGGACTGATAGTCGTGGTCAAGGTAAAGGTGGCCCCTGTTTGTCGAGGGCCCTTCGGGTGTGGCATTCGCGTCCTCTGTGTCTGTACGTGGGTGTGAAGACCAGAGAGAGAAAAGTCAACCCATCCTTTGAATAAGATGCCTAAGAAGTTTCCCAGATCCCCTGGAGCCCGTGGTTGGCTCAAGTATTGTTCTGAGTGGTGGGCGTCCTCAGGAGGGTCAGAGCCTCTTGGTCGGGGGGGGGGGTCCCACCCCGGCTCCCCCTCCTGCTCCCGCCCCGCCTCGCGCTCTTGCCTAGCCTTCCTGGGGGACTCTGCGTGGGCTCAGCGCCTCCTTGTCAAGTGCGGGCAGCGCCCTCCACACCAAAACCCACAGGCGCCGAGCCCCCCACGAGCCCGCTTGTGGCAGGAGCCTCGCCATTGGAGTCCGGTCTTCCCGGCAGGCACGCGGGAAGGTGTGGAGGGCTTGCCAGGGGCCTGCACTGCACGCCCAGCTCGGAAATCTCATCGCATTCCCCTCTGGTTTTGTCTGGGAAGCGGGCCGCCGCTAGGGAAGCGTGGCGTAGAGGGCCTTCCGTCGACGAGAGAAGCTCATAGCAGGGCACGGTGATGGGTTAAAAAAAGGAATTCAAGCAGATGACAAACAAAGCAATAAGCATGCCTTCTCGGGCTGCACAGAGCCTCCCTGTGATGACCCCTGGCGCTCCGGGGTGGGCCGGGAGCAGGACAGCCGCGGTGGTGGAGGCACGAAGTGGCTGTGGACAGCCAGGACAGACTCCGGGGTCTGGGACCAGAGGGTCCAAAACCGCCCTGGGTCTGCCTCAGGGTAACCAGCTTCTATTTGATTAAATCAAAAGAATCTTTAAAAGATCACATTTTGACTTAGAAGTTTCTCCAGAATCTCCTGCAGTCGACCACATTTTGCACAGACTGTGTCGGTGCCCAGTGGTCAGCGGGCTTTATTTTACAAAAGAGGGTAACAGGGTTCAGGAGGATCCACATGTGCACCGCACACCCAGAACCCGCCTGCTCGCTTCCCCCTCTGTGGGTGTGCGTGTCTGCGTGCTCGAGTGTTATGTGTGCGTGTGTGCGCGCACACGCATGCAGGCATGTACACACAGGTGCTGTGTCTGTAGGTGTGCACGCATGTGCATTGCTGTGCACACACATTGCATACTCACGTTCACACACGTACCCATGTATACGCATACATGTATCTACGTGATGGGTGTCCTATGTGTACACGCGTATGCTGTGTATGCATATATATGTATCTATATGTATTCACATGTCAAGCATGTGTATGTGATACATGTGTATAAGCATGCATGTGTGTATGTTACGTATGTTTGCTGTGTGTATACTCCTGTGTATGCACGTGCCATTTTCGATTTCTTTTTTTTTTTTGGCCACGCTGGGCGGCATGTGAGATCTTAGTTCCCTGACCAGGGATCGATCCCGTGCCCCTGCAGTGGAAGCGTGGAGTCTTAACCACTGGACCGCCAGGGAAGTCCCTGTCGATTTCTGAAATGGAGGCAGAGAGCGTCTTTTGGGGGGTTGTTGAAGACACAACTACAGCAGACACAACTACAACACCTTATTGTGGATATGTGGAGAGGAAAGGAAGCTCCCCTGCCCGCCAGAAAGTCTGTTTCCCCCTGGCTTGCCCGCCCATCCGTCCTTCTTGACAAAGATACATTGTTGAATCTCTTTGCCCAGCAACGCCTCTTAACGTGCCTTAACAGAAATCGTTCTTTGTTATTACATTGTCTCTGCGATGTGAGGATTAATGTTTATGTAATATTTCCAGTTATGGATTTGCTCACTCGCATATCCTTTCTAGGTGCTGGGGTTACCGCATCCCTCCGCCCGTTTATGGGACCGCCCCGGGTTGGTGGACTTTGTTTCCCTCCTGCTGTGACTGATGATGGCGCGGTCACCCCTTCCCACCTGGCGTCTCTGTCTTCGGACACCTCCTTAATGGGGATTCACAGGGGTGGAGTGAGCGAAGCAAGGAGCCTGACCATTTTTGTAGTTCTTGATCTGTAGGGTCGCATCGCTTTCCAAAGTGCTTGCCTGGATGATGAACTGTCTCTCACAGGATGTCTCCTCATTGTAGTTTTGGACACTGATCTGGCCAAAGGCTCCTGGCAGCTCTGCTGGAGCCCCAGCCCCGTGCTGCCCTCCCAGGGTGGCCTTACCCACTCAGGGCTCCACGCACCCTCCCTCCATGGTCTCCTGTGTGCTTAAGTCAGCACCCGAGCAAGACAGAAGCCCGCAGACCACCAAGTCAGAATGGGTTCGGGTTGCAGACACTTCGGCCCTGGCCCCTGCCACCACCTGGTGCCAGCCACCGGCTACCATCGTCCCTTGCTGGGGGCTCTTTGTCACGCTGCAGCCACCTCTCCCTCCCCCCAGTCTCTCTGTCACACGGCAGCCAGAGGGAACCTACATTTCAAGTCTCATCACGGCACTCCTTTGCTCAAGACCTCTGCCCATTTTTGTTTCTCTCTGAGTCACAAGTCAAGTCCTTACATTGGCCTGCCACTTCCCACCTCATAGCCCCCGGCTGTCCCCCTCCACCCCTGCCCCGGGCATGACCTGCAATGGCCCCTCCCCACCTATGGCCTTGGTGTCCCTTAGGCTTCTGCACCGATGTCCCCTTCTCAGACCCCTGCATAAAATATCAAATAGCCCTTGATAAAGGCGCATCCTGCCCCCATATGTCCCTGGCATGATTTTCTGTCTTATTCACTTTTTTTTAAAAAAATTATTTATTTATTTATTTATTTATTTATTTATTTATTTATCTCTGGCTGTGTTGGGTCTTCGTTTCTGTGCGAGGGCTTTCTCCAGTTGCGGCGAGCGGGGGCCACTCTTCATCGCGGTGCACGGGCCTCTCACCGTTGTGGCCTCTCCTGTTGCGGAGCATAAGCTCCAGACACGCAGGCTCAGTAATTGTGGCTCACGGGCCCAGTCACTCCGCGGCATGTGGGATCTTCCCAGACCAGGGCTCGAACCCGTGTCCCCTGCATTGGCAGGCAGATTCTCAACCACTGCGCCACCAGGGAAGCCCCTGTCTTTTTCACTTTGCTTAATTTTTCCCCAGAGCATTTGGCATATGTCACATGCTGTCCTTCTGTTTCCTGCCTGGCCCCCTCCTGGAATGTAGGCTCTGTGAGGACAGGGACCTTTTTTTGTTCATGCTCTATTGCTGGCATCCAGCGCCAGCACATGGACACATGGCCAGGGTCTTGAGGGGAATGTGCACATGGGGAGGACCCAGCGGCGCCCAGGCTTGGGCCCTGGGTTTGTCTGTCTCCTGGGTGACAGGGGGCCCTGTTTGTCTGTCAAGAAAGAGAAGTGGGGGACTGCACAGAGACGCCTCCTTCGGGGGCCAGGTGCTTCAGGGGGTGCTCCTGGTGTTCGCCTGGAGGCCCCTTTGCGAAGTAAGTTCATACTCCCGGGCTGGGAATGAACCTGGAGGGTGATCTCAGTCACCCCAGATCCAGCTCTCCTTTGCAGTGGCAAGATGCCTTGGGAGTGGGGAAAGACCGGTGGGAATGATCAAAACTTAGAAACTTGGATTCTTTTGTACCTCTCTTAGTTTACCGTGGGTATTTCCATGTCAATGAATGTGGGTCTGATTGCTGTGTTTTCTGACGGTGTACTATTATAGATTCCTCTGCGAGTTAGTGCCATCAATTGCCTCAGGCAATTTGTTGGATATTAAAGCTGCGTTCAGTTTTTCCTGTTGTGCATACTTCTGTGATGAAGGGCCTTCCAACTAAATCGATCTACTTGTGTGCTCATTGACTTAGAACGCGTTCCTGGACGTGGAATCGCCCACCGTGTGCTTGTTTCACACGAAGAAACGGAGATTCTGTTTGCATGCGCCGCGCTGGTTGAGTCGCTGCCTAAGCCTGTCTTGTGCTTCTCCTGCTTTGGGGACAGGACCCCTGTGGTCTGGCTGCCGCCGACTTGCTCTACGTGCTTCACTTTGCAAAGGGCAGTGCGCCGAGCTGCCCTGCGGGCGCTGCTGGGCGGGAGCCCGGGCGGCGTCCCTGATCCCATTTCCGGCCTCCGTTGCCCATTCATGCAGCAAACAGGTGCGGGCCTTCCCATGGTGACGCGTGACATGCTCGGAGAGGCGCGGGCGGTGGGCGCGGGACGCTGTACGCACTTAATGGGCTGGGGGCCAGCGGACGTCACCCACGTCACCTTGAGACGACCCCGCAGGGAGACGCGTGTGGGTATTTGGGATGAAGGGCCTCCGGGTGGAAGGCAGGAGGGGAGAGAGGAGACCAGACACGGGGTGGGCACCCCCTGCCGGGAGGAGCCAGACGCAGCAACTGGGCTCTGAGAGGTGGGGAGCCCTGAAGGGGTCAGTGAGGGGCCTGCCGAGGGCCGTCAGGAGCACCATTCATTCATTCATTCATTCATTCATCGCTCAGCTGGCGCTTAGCGCTTTTCCAGGCACGGGGAACCCTGTGCCAGCCAGGCACATGGGTCCCTGCTCTCTTGGATGGACAGGCGGTAAGCCTATCCACAATGCCCCCAGGACAGAAAGTTACGTAGCCATAAGGACACCGAAGGAAAACAAGGCAGCGTAAGGGGGAGCGAGTATGGGCCGAGGTGGGAGGGCTGTCTCCGCAGGGTGTCGTGCAAGGCCTCGCCGAGAGGGTAACGTTCTGGCAGAAATTTGAAGAAGAGAAGAGTAAGCCACACGAGTTGCAGGTGGCGGGAACGGCACGTACAAATGTCCTGAGGCAGCAGCTAGCCCAGCAGGTGGCAAAAGAGCAGGGGAGTTGAACAGGTCCAAGGTGGGCAGGGGTTGGCACAAGTGGTCTATGGGCCCAGGGTCAGAAGTTTGGGGTTTTTTTTGGTGAAAGGTGTCCTTGTGGAAGCTTGGGAGCGTCCTGTGCTGGAGCTTTGTCAAGTCCTGCTTCCTATTTAAGGCAGGGCCTGTGGACGCAGAGAGCCAGTCAGCTTGCTGATGGGGGGACTGGGGTGGTGGGGATGGAGACCAGGGCAAGGTCTTTTGGGGATTTGTTTTGTAGGGCTTGCTGACACGTTGGTTGCGTGGCCCTTGTGCGGAGAAAACCCAGAGTTCTGGCTTGGAGGGCTGAGGTTAATGATGCTGAGGGGACGGCCCGGTGGGGCTGTGGAGCCAGCGATACCCGGGACGCAGCAGGTCAGGAGGGAAGGGCTGGGGGGGAAGTGGGGTGCCATCAGCGATGATAGGGTGGGCTGGAGGGGACAGCTGGGGGGCGGCGTGCACAGAGGAGAGTCCAGGACATGTAGAGGTGCCCGGAACAAGAGCTCTCCAGGGGAGATGAGGGCAGGACCCAAGAGAGAGAAGGTGCCCAGGACATGGGGGCATGGAAACCAGGAGGGGGAAGTGTGGCGGGCGGGAAGCAGCCAGGTGAGCTGGGAGCTGGGGCAGGTGAGGGGCAGCGTCTATGGCTGGGTGTCACGAGCTAGGTGAGGACTGGTGGGCAGTTGGGGTGGATGGGGAGGGAAGTCTGGCTGTCGACCCTGGGCATGGCCCCTGGGTACTGGGCATGGACTCCAGCCAACCCTTGAAGGAGTTTCCCTGGAAGGGGGTTGGCAAATGGGCCGAGATGGGGGCAGAGGTTGGGGGCCCCAGGAGGGCCGTCGTCTTTAAAGATGGGTGTCAGGCAGCCTCTTGTGTCTGCTGGGAAGTCGGCACAGGGAGGAAAAAGCTGGTGAGGCTTGACTGCGGGGGAGCGAGAGTCGAGGCTGCTCTGAGGGCCTCACGGTGCGGGCACCTGCCGTCGTCCAGGTTTACCTCCTGCGAGCTGGGCAAAGGGTCAGGACGTTCTTCTGCATTTGGTTTGCCGGTGGCCCCGGGCTCCGCGTGTTGGTGTGCGTGGGGCAACGAAGCACCCGTGGGAGCCAATGTGGAGGGCGGTGGACGGCAGCACCCACTCAGGGAGGTTTCCCGGAGGCCACGCTGAGCGCTGCTTGCAGGCAGCGACCTTGGCTTGTGTCCCTGACCTTGGCCTTCCCAAGCTCATGCACAGTGGGTGCACAGTGGACCTGGCCAGCCGACTGAACAGACGATGGCCCTTGAGAGCCCATGCTCGTAATAGAGGAGACCGGAGGGCTAGCGAGCGAGCCCTGCACCCATGCTTACAGGGGCTCACCCGCACCCATCCCACCCGAGACTGCAGCAAAAGCACGCCAGACACCTAAGATCTGAAGCTGCAGTCCCCCAGCGAGTGCTGATGACTTCTGAAGGTCCCGGCCCTACACAGACCCCTCGTCGTCTCCACCAAACTGGATCTTTCTCCCTTAACTCCCAGCCCAGCTTCGGTGGTTGTGACCCCCTCGGAATCAGCCGCCATTCTTCCTGCTGCACCACCAGGGTCCTGGCTGAAACACCCTTCCCCTCTCTGCTGGCCTGTTTCGCGGGAGGTCTGCCCCCTCCCATGCCCACCCTCTGCCCCCTCCCATCCCCACCCTCTGCCCCCTCCTACCCCTTTGCTTGTCAACTTCTGACTCCTCATTTTCTCCAGAGTCAAGTCTGACCTTGAGCCTGGCACCCAGTGCCCCGACCCTCGCCTTTTCATCACCGGGACCACCTTCTTCTAGTGGGCTTTATCAACTCTCTGTCCCTCCCCCGCAGTGAACTGTGGGGAATGAATGGCAGGGTGGGTGCGTGGGTGCTGTGAATCACTGTCAGTCAGTTACTCACAAATCAAAGGGCAGCAGATATGAGGCCACAGGTTCCAAGGCCCAGCCCAGGTGTGACCACAGGGTGTGGCCTCCAGTGACCATTGCCTTAAAACCTGGCGTCTGTCTTTATTGATTTACAGTCATTCATTCCGCCGGGAATGTGTGTCCCGCACAGCCTGGGTCCCAGGAGGGCATGTGTAGTTTACTGTGAGTGGGTGCAACAGGGCCTAGGGACGCCCAGAGAAAGCTGGCCGTGGGACAGGGCCCAGGCAGTGTCGCTTCTCTGTCTGACCTGGACAGACAGCGTCTGCTGCTATTTTAGACACCAGATGAGAAGCCCCAGTGGTCAGGTGGGGCTGGAACTGGAATAACTTAAAAAAAGAAAAATAAAGGAGAATTAAGAGGATTGTCAGTACTGTGCTACGGATATATTTTTTAACTTATAAACTTTAACTTTTTAAAATTATAAGTTGTAAAAGTTGCATTAACCTTAAGCTTTAAAGATTATAAATGCAACCTGACTGACGTTTCAGAAAATTTGGGAGCTGACATGGAAATCACCAGCTAACCCACCACCTGGCCCATCGTGGGCTGTTGGAGACTGGCTGATACTGGACTGATGATGTTCTTGGGACTGGGAACCAGCAGGAGACCGAGGCACTGGTCAGGCGAGCGGCTGAGGGCTCAGCCCCTCGTGTGGGTGCTGATTCCTGCTCTCTGGGCTCGGTTGGAGATTTTGCTGTTTCTTTTTTCTGAGTTGCAGCAAGCAACGTTATTTACTGGAAACGTGCTTTTCACATGCCGGAGCATCTTGGGGCATGATGTGGGTGAAGTAGAGATTACTTCAAGTCGAGGGCATCACACTAGGCTGCGGAACTTGCTTTGCCAGAATTCAAATCAGAGGATTTAATTATTAGCTCTCTTTGAGAGCACGTTGATTGGGCCAGGTGTGTTCCCAGCTTCATTATGGCCTTACCGAGTTTGAGGGTGACCCAGCTACCGGGGAGTCACCCTAAAGTCCTGGCTTCCCCAGAGCGAGATGGGACCCAACCCTGCCTGCCTCACACCTGCCCGGGAATATAAACACCGGTTCACAGTGACAATAATGAACAGAAACAAGGTCTGCTTTTTTTAAACTTCAGGAATAGTCAAAACTTGTTCATATTGATGGAAACAGACCAACTTTCTCAGAAACTGTGATGTTATCTTCCCACTGTCTATTTGGGGCCTCTCAACTTAGTCCCCCAAACTCTTCTGGCTGTGTAGGGACCCCTCTTAGCAGGGGAAGAAGGAATATTTAGTGGGCATCGTACCAAAGCCCCTCCGGGCATCATCTGGAGTGAACCTCACAAGAACTGTTTCAGGTCGGTAGTGAGTTTATCATTCTCGTTAGCAGATGAAGAGATGGAGGCCCAGAGTGATGACTAATAAACTCGCAGACACACAGCAAGGAGTAGAACGGGTCCAGGGGGCCCGAGGTGCTCTCTGCGGCCGTTTCTCCAGCCCACCTCGGTCCAGCCCATCTTGGAGGAGGCAGCACAGGGCTTTTATGGGCAGAGTCCCTCCCCAGAGTTCCAGATGTGGTCTAGCCAGGTTTGGTCAAAGCCAGGGAATACTGGGGCATTTTTGGTCCGCAGGAGAACTCTGGAGGAAGGAAAAGGCTGGGGTTCATCCAGAGATGAGGCTTGGTGACTCAGAGGGCACTCTGTCAGGGTCTCCTTTCCAACCATACCGTCCTCATAGGAGCCAGCTGCCTGGCACACCGGGGGAGGATGGGCTGGGGCCATGTAAACAGGTGGGCTGCCCAGCTGCTGTGTTCTAGCAGAAGGACAGGCCAGGGGTGGCTCCTCCGTCCTCACGCCCCGCCTGGGGAAATGGCCTGGGTTTGGGACCACCCGTGGGAGGCCGGCTCTGCTGTGGAGCACTGCTCACTAGGCTGAACTACCCAAAGCCTCTGCTGGTCGCCAACAGATGGGGACGACACCCCCGCAGAACTGGCGTTTCTGGAGGGGGTGGGAGGTGGGGACTGTCCGTTGCACTGCTGGCATTTTGCAGCCCGTCACAAGACCTGACCATGATCTAGATTTTCCTCTGTTAGGGAAAACCCACTCTGAAGCATTTCAGTTTGATTGTACCGGCACACCTCTGAGATATTGCGGGTTTGGTTCCAGAACGTGGCCATAAAGTGAATATCACAATAAAGTGAGTCACACGAAGTTTTTGGTTTCCCAGTGAGTATAAAAGTTACGTTTACTCTATACTCTTGTCTATGAAGTGTGCAGTAGCATTATGTCTAAAAAAACAACGTACATACCTTAATTAAAAATACTTTATTGCTAAAAAACGCTAACCATCACGTACGACGCAGGGTTGCCATGAACCTTCAATTTGTAAAAAATGCAGTAGCTTTGAAGTACAATCAAAACATGGTCTGCCTACCCTGGGGAGGAATTTAAAAGGCCAGATGAGCCATGTGTCTTCTCTTCGGACTTGCACGTTCTCTCTCCGCTTTCGGTGTTCTGTGCTGAAAGCGGCAGAATACGTCTTATAATTGTGGGTCTCAAGGTTTTGCTTAGGAACTAGTTCTGGGGGGTCTCTTCGCACTTGGGGTCACGTGACGGTGCAGAGACGCTTGGTGGCGCGTGAGCCGTAAGCTCTGGTCGTCCTCAACCCTCATCTCCCCGCGGTGCTAAACAAGGGCCACCTACCAGTTTTCCACTGGCCCGTTTCCCGAGGTTAACTAGGGTAGGACGGGGCCCCCGCTAGGTCCCCGGGCGCTGTCAGGAGCCGCAGAGGTCTGAGAATGGACACGAGGACGGGGGGCTGGGGGCTCGGGGTGTTCAGCTCTGCGACCCCGGGCAGGTCTCTGGGTGTGAGATTCTAGTGTAAGAGACCAGCATCGCTCGCGGAGGGCAGAGGGCCCTCCAGGCTTATGGTTCCCTCCTGGTAGGGTCATCTCGGTGTGCAGAGAGAAAACTCGACTTCATGCACTAGTCTGCTATTTATTATTCAATCCCCTGCCCCTTCCTGCAGATGTTTTCCCCCAGAGCAGGGGGTGCCTGTCGGTGCTGAGGCGGGAGGATGGGAGGATGCGCTCGGTGCCTGCGAGGGCAGAGGCAGGAACATGGTGCGTGGGGTTCGCTTTCTTCTCTTGGGTTTGAGCAGGAGGCCTTGGTGTCCGCTCGGGCAGGCGCGCACACAGCCAGGGCCCCGTGGCTTGCTGGTGTCTCCACAGACCCTGCCCTTATCCTCACTGCCGCACCCTTGTCTCCCTCCGCAGGGCAGGTGAGGCAGCTAGGACGCCTCTCCCGCCCCGCCAGGAAGCAGCCCTGTCTCCCTCGCCCCTTCCTTCTCTCTAGGGATGACAAGGAGACAGAGGAGGAATGGCCAGGACAGGGGGACATAACCGCCGGGTTGGGGGAGGCACCAGCCTTTTCATCTGTCCCTTTCTTTTGCTCTTCTCTGCCTGTTCTTTAATGAAACAGTTGTTGTTTTTGATCAGAGAAGGGGGGAAAAGCGCATGCTGGAGGCTGATTTTTGTAGAGGAAGCACGTTTTCTGTGCTTTTTGAAGGCGAGGGAAGGAAACGCGTGAAAGGGGAGAGTGGAGGAGAAATGAGAAGCAGTTCTCACTTTCTTAGCATTGGCCCAAAGCGGTACACTGAGGAGGTCACCCTGTCCTGAAAGGGAGCCACGAGACGTGCCCGTGAAGAGCCGCCCTTGACGCGCCCAAGAATCTGGGTCCCTGGATGGTGCACCCACCCCGTGGGGCCGCCATTGTCGCCGCCACAGGACTCCCCTTGAGGGGAGGGGGTTGTGAGCTCAGGATGGGAGTCGCCTTGAACTCCGTAGCCACCTAAGACATTGTGGTGAAATTGGCAGGACTAGGTGACCTCCCTTGAGGTCAGGGGACTCATGGTACAGGTTCACTGAGGTGGATTTACTATGACTTTGGTGAGAAACAGAGGGGTGTGGAGGACAAAGCCTGGAGTGGGAACACAGCCCTACAGTCCTGTGTCCTCTAGGAGGAGGTCATTCCTGCTGCTGGACCGTCCTCGCCGATCAAGCGCCAAACATGCGGCGCCTTTAATCTGACTCTTGCCCCAGGGATGTCCCCGGGTTAGGTGATGTGCCTCTGCTCGCTGACTCTGCAGTCTTCTGCCCCCTCACCCCGCACCCCTGGATCCCCTGGGGACTTGGTTTCCCCTGTGTCCTGTGCCCCGTCCTGCCCTCCCTCATCGTCCGAGGAACAGGCCCTACTGCCGTCAGTGAGATGGACTCACGGGGCTCCTGGGTGTCGTCAGGAGGTACTGAAATGTGACCAGTGCCCCTCGAGGTCCACTGTGTCCTGTTGCCCTCCCGGGTGTGGCATGGAACAGGAGCTGGCTGAGCGGGGAAGGGGGGAGGAGGACGGTCTTGAGAGAGGATTTGCCCAAGGGCTGTGCTTGAGCAGGGCCCACGTGCGAGGCCAGCCTCTAGAGATGCTCCCTGGGCCTCCAGTGGCCAGCATGACTGGTGTCCCTGCCTTCCGACAAGGAGAGAAGGCCAAGCATGGAGGTTTCTGCAGATGAGAGCTGGCGACAGCTTACTGGTATCAGGAGCTCCTTAAACTCAAGCAAGAGGGCTTCCCTGGTGGCGCAGTGGTTAAGAATCCGCCTGCCAATGCAGGGGACACGGGTCCCATCCCAGGTGTGGGAAGATCCCACGTGCCGTGGAGCAACTAAGCCCGTGCACCACAACTACTGAACCTGCGCTCTAGAGCCCGTGAACCACAACTACTGAGCCCACACATCACAACTACTGAAGCCCGTGTGCCTAGAGCCCGTGCTCCACAACAAGAGAAGCCACGACAATGAGAAGCCCGTGCACTGCAACGAAGAGTAGCCCCCGCTCGCTGCAGCTAGAGAAAGCCCGGGCACAGTAACGAAGACCCAACACAGCCAGAAATAAAAACAAATAAATAAATAAATTTATTAAAAAAAAAAAAAAGAATTGCATTTTAAAAAACCTCAAGCAAGAGTCTTTTTTGTTATCAGAGGCGAAGTGCTTTTGAAAGTGCTTTAGGTGGCTCTTGGAAACCCCTTGGCACTCAGAGTCACAGAGCCATGGGTGGGTGTGACTGGCCCGTGGTGGATCTTCTGTGTGATGAGGATGGAGGGGTGACGACAGGAGTCATTTGCCCGGAGTGTTTGGTGACCCCCACTGCAGACTCTGGGGCTGGGAATGTGGGTGCATCTAGCCGGCAGACGGACCCTCCACGCTCAGCTCCCAGGGACCCCAGATTTTGGCCCCTGTGTCCCTCGCTCAGATCTGGTGATACCTGGTCAAGATCAGGGTCAGGCTGTGCCTCTGTGCAGTAGAGCCGTGCTCTCGTGGTGGGTGTGTCCCATCGAAGGCCACGGTCACTCAGGCTGGCATGGCCAGCCGGCTCTGTCGCAGACTTGCTGTTTTCCCTTTTGTAACAAATAAGGGACAATACTTTGAGGCTATGTGAATCTACTCCAAAGAGTGACAGGGGCAGAATGGTGGATCATGGCTCTCCTCTGTGAGTTCCCATGATGAGTGGAGGCTAAAAACCTCTACAATCTCCGTACCCCGCCCCCTCCACCTGTCTCCTGCGCCCTCCCCCGCCCTCATCCCTCCAGGTCAGGAGGTGCCTTCAGACCACGCAGGCATCTACGTCTCATCAGACCCACGGTGTGTTCATTTAGCTATTTATTTCCATCGGTAGGACTCATGGACTCATGAATTCCTATTTAATTGAATGGGTTATAATCAATATTATCACTATTTATTTCGATGTTCAAGTTGTCGCAGGTTTGGCCAGGGGCAATCTCTGCAAGCCCACTCCAGTGCCCTGGTGATGCAGCTCCGTCATTCTGGGAGCATTCCTTTACCCTCTGGCAAAAACAAACAAACAAAAAACACACTGCAGGTTGATTTGTAGTATCCCTGGCTCAGATCTGAAATCACCCATGCCTCCAAGGAGCCCTGATTTCTTTCACTGGGAAACAGTACTTTGAAACCGGGGCGTGGGTGCTGGATGTAACCACTGCTGCTGGGGGCTATTTCAGGCCGCCCACCCCGGACAGAGCTGGGGAGTGTGGGGAGTGTATATACGCATGTGTGTATACGGGTGCATGCTTGTGCATGGGTGTGTGTGTGCATGTGTGTGTGCAGATTTGCATCAGTTTTGATTTCCGTCAGTCTCTGTGTCTCTACATTGAAACCATGAGTTACACCAGCATCCGATTCCAGTCCCCCGACACAGCAATCACTGTAATTTTCTTCCTTTCCGTGTTAGTAAACCCCTTCGCCGCCAGGTGGTCCCCAGGACACAGTGTGTTCACGTGGTTCCTTCCCGCTCACCGCTAGAGATCCCTGCTGCCCTCGGGGTCAGGCCCTGGCTTGCTCTGAGGGTCCCCTTCCTCTCCACTCCTCCCGGGACCAAGCTCACCACCCCCATGCCCGCCCTTAGGATGCGGCCTCTGCCTGCCTGCCTGCGGTCCACGCCCCGAACGCACACTGTGCTTCAGTTCACGCAAACGCCCTGCCTTATGCACAGTGCTTGGTCCCCCGGCTCTTTTCCCGTCCACTTCTCCTCCAGGTCTCAGCCCACCTGTCGCCTGTTTTCCCCAGAGTCCCGTGAGGGGCTCAGTGCCCCCTCATAACGCCACATGCAGATGTTTCTGCCATCAGGTGAAGGGGAGTCGTTCGTCACTGGAGTCCCCGCAATGCCAGGCACACAAGGGTGCCCACCAGCACTCCGGGATGGCTGGGTGGGTGTGTGAGCGGGGGGGGGCGTGTGGCAGCGGCTCCCCTCCGCTCAGTCGGACGAGAACCCTGGGGTCCTGGGTGGGCCAGCCTCGCATCCCGTGTTGGGGTCGGTCTCACCGCAGGGCTTCTGTCCCCAGTCCAGTCTGGGTTCCCAGCCCGGGTTGGTGATGCAGCCCCGAGGCCTGGTGTTGGAGCTTTGCCCTCACAGTCTGGACCCGGGCGCCCTGAAGTCCGTCCTGTGCAGGAAGAACCTCCCTTGTTGCTGGGGACTCGGTGCAGCCGGAAGTCAGAGGCAGGCGGTCCGGCCCGCGAGAAGCAGGGCGGACTGCCGTCTTACCAGGGGCAGGCCAGGCTGGCAGCACAGCTGCAGTAGCTGGCCCCATACCTGCCCTGGTTTCTGGGTTCCCCTGGGGTCCCTAGGCTAAGCTGGCCTCAAACCCTCACACTTCAGCTTGCCTCTGAGGGATGCAGGGCAGGAGGAGCCTGGGGGTGAGCGGGGCCGGCTGGTGCAGGAGGGTGGAGGGAGAGGGCGCTAGAGAGGGGGCCAGCTGGCAAAGCGGGGAGTCCCGGCAGGGGTCCCAGTTTTGTATTTGGGGAGGTTCGCTTGGGCTGTGGTGGTCTGGGCTGTAGCCAAACGACTGTCTGTGATCCCTGGTTCTCACTTCGTTGTCATCATCTGTGAGGTGTGATTGCATGCACGTGATTTCTTATTAGTAATAAAGTGTGGGAATCTTCTGAACGATGTATCTTTTAATCAAGTGAGAGGAGATTCAGGTGTCCCCTGTGAAAACACCCGTTTGTCTTCCAATCTGGCAGCCACGGGCCTAGGAGCGCTGGTGCTCAGGACCATCATTTCCAGGGGCCCCATGGAGTGTGGAGCCCGGTCCTTGAGTTCAAGGAGCTTTATCATTTTGGGAGTTACCTGTTCTTTGCTGGGATTCAGGTTCCTTCTGCTGGTTCCATGGGTGAGACTGGGGATAGATCCAGCTGACCTCTGGAAGAAGCGTTTGCATCGTGGGCCCCCAGACAGCAGAATAATGTGCTTCTGGCTCAGCTTGCAGACACAGCTCTGGGCTCCATCTTGTGTTAGGTGCTGGGGACTCAGATGAATCCGATACAGATGCGTGTTCGTAGGGATCCTGCAGTCACATGGGGGTGAGGGATATGTATGAAGAAATAGCACTGAGACATGTTTGCAAAAACTAAAGTTTAACTACGCTATAGGAAAAGTGAATAATGATGAATGAATCTAGAAAATGAATTAATGAACAAGCGAACGAATGACTATAGAGACAGATGAATAATAATCTTATTTGAAGGATGGAGGGAAATGAGGATGAATGGGGGGCTGCCAGGCAAGGAATCAGAAGACAGAATGGTGTGTTCATGTTGTGTGTGTGTGTGTGTGTGTGTGTGTGTGTGTGTGTGTGGTTGAAAGCTGAAGAGCAGCTTTGCTATTCCACCCCAGAAATGGAAAGATGGGTATTCAGTGCCAGAACCTGAGAGGTTAATGCTGGCCTTTGAATTGATGGCTGGAATTCACACATGTGTTAACCATAAAGGCCCAGGTCTAGCCCACCCAGACTGCTCTCCGAAGCTAAGACATTTGGAGTTGCAAGCGGAGTTGAAGATCTGAAGTGTTACACCAACACAGGTCATTAGTATTGCACCCTGGGCTGGGCACGGAGGCAGGCCAAGTCACTAGGGCACACAGTTCTGCTATGGGCACACGGTGAGCCAGCAGGTCTGAGGCCATACAGCTCCCTAGGCCATGTGCTACTATGCATGGGCCTCCTCTACAGGACCCCACGGAAGGGAGGACGTGGCCTCAGCCGAACATGTCCACTATCAAGGGAGCCTTCCCCAGGAGTGGGTTGCCAGAGCTTTCCGTGGTGGAAAGCTTAGATCCACTGCTCCACGACCCCAGCCCAAGGCAGTTCAGTCCTGTGGGGTCTGACAGGCATTGAAACAGGGCCGTTCTGTCTGTGGATCCTGCCCACCCACCCCTCTGGGCTGTCCTTCCGGCTAAGTGACCCTTCCACTTTCCAGGTGTCTGACTTCCTCTTCATGTGACACCTGGTCTCCACCCTCCCAGTCACCTTCATCTCCTTAAAAAAAATTAACAACAGGTTTTTAATTTCCTTCTAAAATCACAGACCCAGAGAGGAAAACGGGTTGTGATTTGCTGGGAGCTGGATGGCACTCCGGATGGTAAGGAGAGGGAAGGGTGTGGTGGATCCCAGACCGCAGGTGTGGAAGGCCCCATAATCATTTGCTTAGAGCTTGCTGGAACCTCTACCTGGTTCTCATCCTTCTTTGGCAAGGCTACTTCTGCTTGTTTTTCTTAGCTGAAGAAGCAAATTGGAACGAAGGCCTTTCTGCATTAGAGTTTTCCTTCTTTCCACTCCAAAGCCACTGTTTGCTAGCAGTGTAGATTACCAATGATACTGACCATTACAGATGCAGGTTTACTGGACAGTATACAAGATTTAAAATCCCCGAAGCCACAGAGCCTGCGGGTTTTGATTTTAAACCCCTGGGTCTGCATTCTTGGAGAGGTCTGAAATCCTAGTCAAGCTGTACTCCAGCCAGAGGCGGGGGGTAATCCAGTGGGAGGGCGGAGGGTGACGGAGGGCAATGGAAGGTTTGCCCCCCAGCCCTGCCCTAGGAGGCGTTTCTTCTCCACTTTTCCTGGGTTTGGCTGAGAAGCCTTTTGCCTTCTCTCTGGAGCTGCGGTCTGGGGTGGGGGAGGGAGGGCTAATTCGTGTCAGATGGAGGGGCGCCGGGGGACCGTGCGCTCACTCTTCTGGCTTTTGTTCCCGGCATCTGACTTCTGACGGCAGAGTGGACTTGGAGTTGGCGGCCGCTTCTTTGCGGGGCTCCGGGGGTCGAGCTTTTCCTGACTCCCAGACGCAGGGGCTCAGGAGGCATACCTGCCTGGCACCGCCGCCCGGAGAGGGGTCCGCGCCTGCCTCGGCCTTCCTCGCCCGGCCCGGCTCTCCGCGGGGGCCAGGGCGGCCATGCGGCTGCGCGCCCTGACACCCGGGCCGCCTGGAGGGTGCGCGCGCGGGGCGCGGGTGCGCCGGCACCGGCGCCAGGTGAGTGGGAGCCCCGAGACGGGGGAGGGGCGCTGGAGCAAGGGTCGGGGTGCTGGGAGCGGGGACGCGGGCGCGCCGGGCGCTGGGACGGGGTGGGGGCACTTTTGGGTTGGTGTGCGCGTGTGCTTGTGTGTGCCCGCGTACCCCAGTCTGAGTGCCGATGTGCAAGTGTGTACGGGTGCCCGTGCACTCTTGTTTGCGCGTGCACGTTCGTTGACGCCTGTGCCCTTGTCTCTGCGCGTGCTCATGTGTCCGCGAGTGCGCGTGTGTCCTTGTTTGTGCGCGCGTGTGCCCGTGTATGCGCGTGTTACTTGCGCAGGAAAGGAAGAGGGAGGGAGAGCAGGGCTTTGCCTGGTGGGAGGCCGGCGGCGCCCTGGTGAGCCCACATGGAGTGGGGGACAGTTCTGGCTTAATTTTCTAATCCAACTCCCTCTTGAACACACTTCCTTGGACTCCTTTCCTGGAATGGAAGTAGGACATTGGCAGTTTCGCGAACTCGCTTCGTAGCCTGTGTTTCTTGCAAAGGAAGAGGGTGCTTTAGCTCTATGGGAATGTGAGGGTGCACTAGCAGTGTTGCAGAAGTGTAAGTTAACCAGAGCCATGTAACGATTCTTGGTCCTGGGACGGTCCTCCACGGCGTTTGAATTAAACAGAGCAGATGCCGGGAGGCGTCTCCGTACTAGGTTCAGCAGTCCTTTCTCTGAGTCTAATAATTAGGCATTTATTGCATTCGTCTTCCCGGAAATTTATGTAAGGTTCTGAGGAGTGAGAATTTGTCA
Organism: Balaenoptera musculus; assembly: GCF_009873245.2. Classification (NCBI taxonomy): domain Eukaryota; kingdom Metazoa; phylum Chordata; class Mammalia; order Artiodactyla; family Balaenopteridae; genus Balaenoptera; species Balaenoptera musculus. The sequence goes on along the minus strand of NC_045793.1, from coordinate 100,461,133 downwards.
AAATGTCAGCTACTTCACATCACTTTGAGTCGTGCTGCATTCTATTTTTAGTTTAACAAACACTATTGCTGGGAAGCTTAGGGACAGTGTGTGGTATGCAGAGGGTGTCCCTGTACCCTGGGTCCCGTGGCTGCTGGTGGGTGGAAACATCTCTGGGCAGGACCACCCCAGAGGTTTGGGGTCCACTCTGCCTATGCAGGAAACTTTTGTGGCGTTTAACTTCAGAGTCAAGTTGCTTGGTGTTTTTGCTCAGTATCTGCCCCCCCTAGTAGAATGCTACTGAAAGTTTCCAGGTATGAAAACCCACACCTAAATCCTCTTTCCTGAAAGGAAAATATAGCTTGGATTGTGCTGATTTAGCCTTTGTGCGGGTAACTGTTGCTTCCGGGGCATTAGCCCAGAGAACCTAGCAGAGAGGTCTGTGAGGTTTTGCATTTTCGCAGAGCAGAGCAGAATGTTACCCTTCTGCACTGCTGTGGAGCACTTACTCGCTCAATTTTGCAGAGATTTTTCTTTCTAAAAAGAGACCTCACACCCAAGACCAGCACTAATTACCCTGAACCCCTCAGGGAGTCCTTGTGGAACCCGCAGCGTTGCTCTCTACCCTTCCAACTGCCTGCTCCTAACAATTAAATGCAATTTAGATTCCTGAACTGAGCCTGCTAAATGCTTCAGCATTTTGGCCTCCCCCCACCCCCGTCCCCGTCTCCCCCCTCCCCCCTCCCCGTCTCCCCCCCCTCCCCCCTGCACTCATTGGCCCCGCCTCTTTGGGAGAAATGAAAGCACAGTATCAGGTGAAAACAAAGGCGGTCTAATCCTGTCTAGGCTCACTTCACAATGGAGATGTTATGTACAGATGAAGCGTGAGCAGATGTTATTACACTATCTGAAATGAATTCCTCCGCCATCCAGCCATTGAAATGGCTTCAGCCTCTCTACAGCACCTCTGCTGTTTCCTTCCTCCAGGCTTCTAGCTGTCGCCCAGCCCGCAAGAAAATCACAGGAACACAGTGCCTCTTTCTCCCTGGTTATAATAAAGGTATTTGCAAGGAATAAAAGGTCACAGTATACCCCGCTGGCCCACAGAATACGGCCAGTTCATTCAGTCAACAAATATTAATTGAGGGTCCATGGTTCACTGTCTACCAGGCACTGTGCAGGGGCCTCGGAAGACAAATGGATAAGCGCCTGGTGTCCTGCCTCTAGGAAATTACACAGGAGAGAAGGTGTGTAAACAAATAACTGAAATATGAGGGAGGGGGGAAGTATGTGCCAACTGGCGGGGTTACGATAGAGGGCTGTGTTTGTCAGCTCCTTGAATGCCTACTCCTGTCTGAGCATGAGACTGGGGTGGAGACTGGGTCTGAGCCCATATCCCTTATCTGTTGGCTGTGTGGTCTTGATCTTGCATCCTAGTGCCCCGTTTGTTGAACAGTGGTTACAGCACAGAAGGGCCCTGCCAATGTCATGAACTTCATGGTAGCAGCACCTTCGTCCCTCTTTTATAGGCATGGAGTACAAGAGCCCTGCTATCAAAAAGTATACAGTCTCTTGAAAAAACCAGAAACAAACATCTGAACAAGTACGTAATAATAGTGCCTTACATATATGAGGAATAGCTTCTTATAGTACGGTCCATTATGTAGTGGTGGTTCTCAGTCCCGGCTGCAAAGCAGAATCACTGGAGGAGATCTGAAAAAATTTGTAGTCTGGTCCCACCTCCAGATCATCTGTTTTAATTGGTCTGGGGTGGAGCTTAGGCACAGCTGTTTTAAAAACTCTGCCCAAGTGATTCCCATAGACTGCCAGTGTTCATAACTGGTACCTGCCATAGCATTTGACTATTTACAGTAGCTTGGTTAATAGGTAGGAGGGGGCGGGTATCCTTTCCCTTGAAGAGAGGTATGACTTGCCCCGGGTCATAGAGCTTGTACTGCAGGTGGCAGAACCGGTGAGAAGACTTCTGCTTGGTGCAGGACACTTTGCCTCATTTGACAGGCTTGACAAGATCAACACCAGGGGATATATGATTGAGTGATGAGACTGATGTAGGATTGCTGAGGAACTTGAAGTGGTCAGGAAGGACTTGGGGGAGGGTGGGACTAGAAATGGTCACAATAGAAAACTATAAGTTACCAGCATTCTAGACAACTTGAATAGCAGGGGAAAGTTTGGGGATGGGCAAAGCATGCTTTAAAGTTGGAATGGCATGTCGGAAAGAGTTCTCTGCCAATTCCAGTCCATCAGTAGTTGCACATGGGGTTCTCCTTGTCAGCCATTGGTCAAGGAATACGGAGTTGTGGTCTGTGTTTATCAGTCTCAGAGGAGCATTTGCCTTGTTGAAAATTAGGATTCAAGGTGTTCATTCAGTACCTCATATTTATTAGTTATGTAGAATCCCAAGAACATACTTTCTTTGAAACTCTTTAGTTTAATGTTTTTATGCTAAAGACACATTTTCAAAATATAATAGAAAACATCATGTTGTACACTTAAATATGTGCAGTCTTCAAAGTTGTTTTGGGAGTTTTAAGTGCTTTGCTTTTAAATATGGATTTTAGAATCAGTTTGTCCATTATAAAAAAAAACCTTCTGGGATTTTGATTGAGATTTTGTTGAATCTATAGATTCTATGGGAAGAATTGTGTCTTAATTACATTGAGTCTTCTGACCTATGAACATGGTGTATCTCTCCATCTATTTATATCTTCTTTAATTTCTTTCCACAGTGTTTTGTAGTTTTTAGTTTAAAGGTCTTTTGCAATTTTGTTAGATTTATCCCTAAGTATTTCATATTTTTGATACTAATATAAATGGTAATATTGTTTGAATTTCAATTTCTGAATGTTTATTGCTGGTATGTAGAAATACAATCAGCTTGTACATTCATTGATCTTGTATCCTTCATCTTCGCTAAACTCACTTGTTAGTTCTGGAGCTTTTTCGTAGATTTCATCAGCTTTTTCTCCATAAACAATGATGTCATCAGTGATTAAAGACAGTTTTTACTTTCTCCTTCCCAAACTGGATACCTCTTATTTACTTTTCTTGCCTGATTGCACTGATTAGAACTTCTAGGACAAGGTTGAATAGAAATATTGATTGCAGAAAACCTTGCCTTGTTTCAGATCTTAAAGGGAAAGCATTTAGTCTTTCATCATTAAGTATGATGCTTGCTGTAGGTTTCACATAGACAATTTTATGAAGTTGAGGAAGTCCCTTGTTATTCCTATTTGACTTTTTTACCAGGAAATGGATGTTAGATTTTATAAGAGGTTTTGTTGTTGTTGTTGTTGTGTTTTGTTTTGTTTTAGTTAATTGATTGATATTTGAATGTAAAACCAACCAAACTTGCATTCTTGGGGGAAACCCAGTTTGCTATGATGTATTAACTTATGCACTATTTAGAAGTGTGTTATTTAGTTTCCAAATACTTGGGGAATTTTACTGGGATCTTTCTGATTCCTAATTTAATCCCATTGTGGTCAGATAAGATATTCAAGTATGACTTGAATACTTTTAAATTTATTTAGACTTGTTTTATGTCCCAGAATATGGTCTTCCTTGCTAAATATTCCATATGCATTTGAAAAGAATGTGTATTCTGCTGCTGTTAGGTCAAATGTTCCATAAATGTCAATTAGGTCAAGTTTTTGATAATATTGTTCAAAGCTTATGTATCCTTGCTTATTTTCTGCAATAATTATCAATTATTATTATTGATAAAAATAATTATTAATTATTGAGAAAGAGTATATTTGTTTGCTAGGGCTGCCATAATAAAATAACACAGGCTGGGTGGCTTAAACAACAGAAATTTATCTTCTTACAGTTCAGGAGGCTGGAAGTCCCAGATCAAGGTATTGACAGGTTTGGTTTTTCCTAAGGCCTCTTTCCTTAGTTTGTAGATGGTCACCTTCTCACTGTGTCCTCACATGAATTTTCCTCTGTGTGCAAAGCTTCCCTAGTGTCTCTTCTTCTTCATATAAGGACACCAGCCCTATTGGGTTAGTTCCCTACCCTTATGGCCTCATTTAATGTTGATTACCTCTTTAAAGGCCCCATCTTCAAATATGATCACATTGGAGGTTAGGGCTTCAATATATGAATTTTGTGGGGACACAGTTCAGTCTATAACAAGGGGTAATGAAATTTCAGACTGTGTATGTTTGCCTATTTTTGTTTGCAATTCTATCAGTTCTTGTTTCATATGTTTTGAAAGTTTCGTTATTAGATACATAACTGTTCAGGTTTGTTATATTCTCTTGTTGCTTTTACCCTTTCATCATTATGCAGTGCCTTTCTACATCATTGGGAATGTTCTTTAATCTAGAATCTACTTTGTTATTAATATAGTCATTTCAGCTTTCCTTTGATTAACATTATCATTGTATATTTTTTCTATTCTTTGTCTTTTTTGAAAAAAAATAATCTGACAATCCCTGCCTGTTAATTAAGAGATTTAAACTATTTACATTAATGTGATTACTAATATGGTGAGGTTTAAATCTATCATCTTGCTACTTGTTTTCCATTTCTCTCACCTGTTCTTTATTACTGCTTTTTCTCTTTATTTTTTTTATCATTTTAAGATTAACTGAACTTTTAAAATAACTTTGTTTTATCTTCTTTGTTGTATTATTACCTATAACTCATTATTTTAGTAGTTGCTTTAAGGTTTATATTATACTTCTTTAGCTTGTCACAGTCTACCTTCAAGTGATAGTGTTATTACTTCACGTATATTATGAGAGCCTTACAGTAGTATACTACTATTTCTCCTTTCCTGAATTTTGTGCTATTTTATCATAAATTTTACTTCTACTTATGTTAAACCTCACATCACATCATTATTGGTTTTTGTTTAAACAGTTAATTATCTTTTAGTGAGTTTTAAGTAATAAGTGAAAACCTTACATATTTGTCCATGTAATTACCATTTCTAGTGGTCTTCATTCTTTTGTGTAAAGCTGTATTTCCATCTGATATCATTTCCCTTTCGCCCAGACTATCTTTAACATGTCTTGTAGTACGTGTCAGCTGGTGATGAATTATTTCAGCTTTCAGCTTTTGTATATCCTAGGAAGTTTTTAATTCACTTTCATTTTTGAAATATATTTTTGCTGGGTAGGTACAGAATTCTAGATTGGGTACAGAATTCTAGATTTTCTCAGTACTTTTATTGCTACAGTGTGTTTTCACTTGCTTTTTTTTTTTTTTTTTTGAATGAGAAATCTGCTGTTATGCTAATGATTGCTTCCCTGAGTGTAATGTGTCTTCCCCCTCCACTGCCCCTGGTTGCTTTTAAGATTTTTTTTTTAATTGAAATATAGTTGATTTACAATGTTGTGCTAGTTTCAGGTGTACAGCAAAGTGATTCATTTATATATATATATATATTTTTTTTTCCAGATTATTTTCCATTATAGGTTATTACAAGATATTGAATATAGTTTCCTGTGCTATACAGTAAATCCTTGTTGTTTATATATTTTATGTATAATAGTTTGTATCTGTTAATCCCTACTCCTAATTTATCCCTCCCTTTCCCCCATTCCCTTTTGGTAACCATAAGTTTGTTTTCTATGTCTGTGAGTCTGTTTCTGTTTTGTATATAGATTCATTTAAGATCGTCTCTTTATGACTGGGTTTGAGCAATTTGGTTATCATGTGCCTTTGATGTAGTTTCTGTCACATTTCTTGTGCTTGAGATTTTTTGAGTTTCTTGGATCTATGGGTTTATAGTTTTCCTCATGTTTTGGAAAAGTTTCTGCCATTATTTCTTCAAATATCCCTCCACCCACCCATCTTCCTTCAGAGGCTTGAAGGCTGCTTAAAGTCCCACAGTTCACTTATTGTCCTTTTGTTTGTCTATTTATTTATTTACTTAGGTTGTCTTTTCTTTCCATACTTTATTTTGGTAAGTTTGTATGGTGTTGTCTTCAAATTCACTAATCTGTTCTACTGCAGAGTCTAATCTGCCAATAATCCCATCCAGTGTATTTTTCATTTTAGATATTTACATTTTCTTCTATAAATGTTTGATTTGGATCCTTCCCTACCTACCTTTTTGAACAAATGGAATATAGTTATAATACCTCTCTTAATATCTTGTCTGCTTATTCTTGTCAGTTCAGGGTCACTTTCAATTGATTGATTATTCTCATTATGGGTTATGTTTTCCTGTTGCTTTGCATGCCTGATAATTTTTTTTTTTTAATTTATTTATTTTTGGTTGCATTGGGCCTCCGTTGCTGTGTGGTCTGCGGGCTTCTTGCTGTGGTGGCTTCTAGTTGTGGCACGCGGGCTCAGTAGTTGCGGCTCACGGGCCCAGTTGCTCCGCGGCATGTGGGATCTTCCCGGACCAGGGCTCGAACCCGCGTCCCCGGCATTGGCAGGCGGATTCTTAACCACTGCACCACCAGGGAAGCCCCCTGATAATTTTTGATTGGATACCAGACATGGTGAATTTTACCTTATTGGGTGCTGGATATTTTTTTATTCCTACAGATATTCTTGAGCTTTGCTCTGGAATGCAATTAAATTACTTGGAGAGAACAGGAGCAGTGCCCAGTCTACGGTTAATCTTTCCCCACTTTTGAGGCAAGATCCTTCTGTTTTCTGTGCAATATCTGCTGAATCTTGAGGCTTTCCAGTCTGGCTGTGGGAAGAAGGACTATTCCTAGCTCTTTGTGAGCACTGTTTCCTCAAATCCTTTCTGGTGGTTCTTTCCCCAGCCTTGGGGGTGGCTTCCTCAAACACGTGTGTGCAAACACACACGCGCGTGCACACGCACACACACACACACGCTCGTCAGTACTGTGCTGAATGCTTCGGAGGGCCCTTCCGCAGATCTTAAGAGTTCCTTTCAGCTCTCTCTTCTCTGGTGCTCTGGCTAGTGAACTCTTGCTTATTCAGCCTGAACTCTTAGCTCCTTTCCTTCAATCCATGTAGTACACTGGTTCCCCCTCCCCTCTCTGCATCCTGGAAGCTTTCTCCATGTAGGAATTTGGGGCATTCGTAGAGCTCACCTCATTTTTTTCCTGCCTCTGAGGAACTAGATGGGTTAATTTGCCTGTTCATGAACACCCTATAAAGAGAATCATTCCCTGTGTGCTCGTGTCTGACTTCTTTCATTTAGCATAATAATGCTTTTGATGTTCATCCATGATGTTACCTGTATTAGTAGCTTGCTCTTGTGTATACCCAAATGATATTCCATTTTATGAATATACCATGGTTTGTTTATCCAGGCTCCTTGTGATGGGCATTTGGGTTACTTCCTGTTTGGGGCAGTTTTAAATAAGGTGGCTGTGATCGTTATTGCACGTGTCTTTGTGGACATATGCATCTCGGTGTCTGTAAGAGTGGACTTGCTGAGTCATAAGATTGGTGTAGATTTAAAAATATGTATAAGAAATTGTCAAGCCGTTTTGCAAAGTAGTTGTACCATTTGTCTCCCATTCTCGGTAACATTTCATCTTCTCAATGAATTTTAGCTATTCTGGTGTGAGTCATGGCCTCTGTGAGGCCATGTGCATATAGGTTATGTTAGAATACACTGTCACATATCAGCAAATGGGAATATGATTGGTGTTTGGTTTCGAAGGCAAATTGAATTTTTATAAGATCCTCAGCTACAGCTGTGAGCCTTGGCACTACAAATACGGATTTGGTGGATACGTGTTTCATCTCCTCCCAGTGCCGGTGTGTGTAATGGGTTCAATTCTGTACCAGGTTTAAGGAGGAACTGCTGTCTTGTCACCCTGGTCTGGTGACAGCTTCTCCTCAGTACATCAGTTCAGAGAGGCTAAGTGGCCAGGAGGCCGGCTGGTTAGTGACCTCTGCTATAATTGTGCTGTTTGCTGATCGTTTCTTCCAGAGGAAAAAGCGTTAAGATTCTGGGAACGCGTGTGGATTCCTTTGTCACAGAAGCAGTGGCTGTAAGCCTGGAGTTTGGAAGCTAATAAGCAGTCACATAAGCCCTTCACCCAGGGGATTATGAAATGGGAGCGTGTGGGCCACCACCAGGGCTCTGGCACCGGGCGTGCTGACGGGGTATCCCAGGCCCCTGGGATCCCAGCCTTGGCAGGGTGCTGTCTTGTTCTTCTCTGTTTGCCTGGTCAAGTTCCTGTTTCAGCCCTTCACCAACTCGGCTGGATTTATTATCTCCTGAAAGGGAAAAGGAAGAGGCAAACGGGCTGTGAATGGAAGAGCTGACACTTTTCTCTCTCTACTTTTGCAGCCAGAAGAATTAACTTCGAGTCTGCACAGTTTTAAGAACAAGGCCTTTAAAAAAGCCAGAGTCTGTGGGGTTTGCAAACAGCTTATCGAAGGTCAAGGGATTTCATGCCGAGGTGAGTATGCGTTTATCGTTCCCATGCTGATTAAACTGAAGCAAGAAAACAAACAAACAAAAAACCAAAATGAAACCTTCTTTCAGGAGTTTCCAAAAGTTAAATCTCGGAACTCCCCATCTCAGCCTGAGTTTCCCCCTACCCTCACTGGACTGGGACTGACCATATTTACACAGATATGTACTCATGAGAAATTTTTCCAGCAAGAGCAAAGCTAGTCATATGGGAGAGGGGGCAGCAACGAGTGGCTCATGATGTATCTTCCGTCTGTCCTGTAGTGTCGGTAGCTCGGGTTATTCTACTTTCTGATCTCTTACCAGAGTTTACAGATGAAAACTTTCTGCTCTTTTGAGTGAGGGTCACTGCGTTACTGCCCTTTCGGCGTGTTGTCAGGCATTGCTCCTGTTGGTAAACAGCCTCCAGCTTCACTATTTGGTGCTTAAACCCCAGGTAATCAATGCAACTTGCTATTTTTTGTGCTTTCACGTTAGTAAATCTGTCTAACGGACATGTGAGGAGGACGTCTCTTGTTTCCCTTGAACCCTAGAATCGTGGTTCTGTGTCACAGAGCGGAGGCAGGTGGGGGGACCTGGCAGAAGGCTTTGGGCTGCTCCGGGGCTTCTTATCACTGGTGGGTTTAGGATTTCCTCCATAGGACATTTTCAGGGCTGCCTCTAGGCTCCCCTTCCTCCCTGTGGACACCCTGGCACACGGTCCCTGATGGCTGCTTTGGGGTTGGGCAGCCTCGAGGAAAGACGCACAATGGTCACACTTCGTTGGGACCCAAGAGCGGGCAGGAGGCAGCTGTGGCCCCCTCCTCTGAAGGGCCCCTCCACGGTCAGTGCTGGCGGTGCCCTGGTGCCATCAGCACGTCACCAACCCCCACCTGTCCTTCCCCCGCTGCGGCCTCGTGGGGATGCCAGAAGTTCCCTCCCTCCCCGGCCCCCCACGGGTCTCGATGTCAAAGTTGACACACCTGCTTCTCAGAGCGCATGGCACTCTCACCTTGTCCCTGGATGCAGCCTGTCTCACGGGGCCTGGTGGTTCCTCTCCATGTAGAAAGGGTGCGCCGGACCCCGGGGGCTGAGGGGTCACCTGTGGAGGTGCACATGGGACGTGGATCCAGCGCCAGGCCTCCTCAGCACGGGCCCTCTCCCCAGATCAGCAGGCATGCATAGGTGTGTACGTACACGAACACACACGTGTGCATGTGCAAACACACACATGTGCCCACAGGCGCATATGCACACACATGGAAACGTAGAGGAGGGTGTGACAGAGACACGGCTGGGCCAGGAGCACAGGCTGGCGCTCTGGGTCTGTCAGGGGCAAAGTCTCCCGTTCTGAGCCCATGACGTGGGTCGTGACCATCCTCCTCTGGACGGCTGGTGCGAGGTCCGAATGAGACAGGTGTGAGGTGCTTAGCCCACGTTCTGGTACTTAGCTTTGCAGTTGCTGTGATGATTCTTTTTCCTCAATGCCCCCAACTGAATGTGCCGTGGGCGATTCCCACGTGGGTGACACCCGGGGTCCTTGGCTGGCTGCTGTCCACACGTGCAGGTCATGAGCACAAGCCAAGGTGGTGTAGCTCCATAGGCGCAAGGGCTCTGTTTCCCACATACGTTTAACACGGCCTGGTTGTGACGGATTGTCTCGATGGAGAGCCAGTTTCCTTCTCGTCTCTGTACAGCTGAGGCCTGAGCTGACTAAGGAGCTATCCCAAATGTCCTTTTTAAGATCTCAGCGCCTCTGCTCTAACCACCTACAAGAAACAGTTATTCTTTTCAAAGTAAATAGAAGCAGTGAGATGTGACCAGCTTGGAGACAGCGGTGCCCAGCAGCCTGGCTCTCCTATCAGGCCAGGGCCCGGCTCCCGGCTTCCTCCCGAGGATACTCACGGCCCCCAGCACCGTCCAGGGCTTGGCGTGAGAGTGCGTGTCCGGACTTGCGCCTCCCTCCCTGTCCTGCAGCTTCCCAGGCCCGTAGGGGCCAGGAGGGGTCCCAGATTATCCTTTGATTCTTCACGGTCTGTTTTATGGCATTTTCAGTGTGTAGTGTGTGAGACGTCCGGAAGGACCAAGGGGCCTGTCGGAATGGTGTGCATGGCACGTGGTTGTGCGTGTACCTGCTTGTGCACCGTCTGGAATTCTGTTGCGGGAGGGCAGCCAGATCTCAGGATCCCACTGGGTGCTGCGCTGCCTGGGGCCGTCTTGGCCCCGAGGACCCTGTGCGTGCCCAACACGGAAGGGCGGGAGGGCGGCAGGGCGGTGACAGTCGGGCCTTGTGCAGTGCCGTCTCGTGACCTGTGTGGCCCACGCTTCTCTGCTCCAAGAATCGCTGTGTGGTTACGTTTTATCTCACAATCTAGCCCCATGGAGATCACTTTTTTGACCCACCTAGTTTTCTTTTCCTTGAAGAAAATCATTCACTGGCAACGGTCCCGTAGGTGCCCTCTCCCTCAGGGGGGTTCATCTCCACGTCTCATCTCCCCTCAGGGACACTCTGCCACTGTCTCCTGTGCAGGGTAGCCAGGGCACACGCAATGTGACCCCAAGGCGCCTGCACCCGTGTGTCGCCCCAGCACTTGGCTGGGATAGTCTGCATAGTTTGGAGGCAGTAGAAACAGATCAGGGCTTGGGCGCGGGTCCCGGGGCGGCTCCTCTCTCACGCTCCCCTTCCCGGTGCGTATGCCCCAGCAGACGTGCCACGCTCCTTGTGCACACCTGGCCTCTCCTTGTGTTATCTCAAGGCCACGTTCTTCTGTTCTGAGCCCTCCAGCCGAGGGGATGTGTACGGACTCTCCCTGAGGGGCCCTGGGTCCATCCCTCGTGGCCGGGTGGTAGCATTTGCTGCCCTGAAGCACGTGGCTGGGACCGCTGGCTCGCAGAGGCCACCTCTGGGGCATGTGTGGCTTGGGGAAGCCACGTCCTTGGCCCAAGGACTCAGCTGCCTGGATATGGGCCCCGGAGAGCTGCGCTACTTGGAGAAGTAACCGGGAGCAGGTCTGCGTGAGGGCCAAGGCCCAGGACTTGGTGGAGAGGCCCGCTGACGTCAGGGCTGCCTGTGTGCCCGGGGCCCCACGTGGGTTCCAGGGCAGGCGGTGGGCGGTGTGGAAGGAAGCCGCAGTGGCGGGTGCCCGTGCAGGCGTCCAGTCCTGATTTCTGGGTCCTGCATGGAAGCCGTTCCTAATGTGCTGAGTGTCACCCCTTGGGCACATGCGCGTTGAGGGGCTGGGGACTCACCTGTATCACTGTTAGTGAGATGTCTGCCGATTCCTCTTCAGAAGAAGGTTTTCTAGAACTCCCTCATATGGTGGAATCCAAACACCTATGAGAATACTCAATGGATTGCTGTATTTATGTACCTAACAGTAATAACTGTGTTAATAAACAGTAGCCACTCTTTTTTGAGAAGGAAAGGACTCTATGTGCCAGGAGTCCTTTAGACGTTATCTTCTTGAATTAAACTGCCGTGTGTGGGAGATGCAAGACTCCATCCCAGGGCGGTTGTGACAGTCTGCCTCTCCCAGATGCCATCGTGTGTGAAGTGGGGCTGCTGCTGGATTGGGAGCCCGGCAGGGTCTCTGCGGGTGTAGACGGGGCCTGGCAGGGTCAGTGGTTGGCTCCTGCAGAAGTCGCTGTGGCCCTGGACAGGACCCTTTCCTGGCCCTCAATTTGCTGACCTTTACAATTTGCGTGTTGAGTAGTTAATGTCTAGGATTTCTTCCTTTTGTCAGTAAGCTGTACAGATACCGTAAAACACTCGGGCGATATAGTAGTTTCCTCTCCCTATAGTTTAGATGTGTGTCATATACATTTGCACGTTGAGGCCGTGTGTGTGTGTTGCCTGTAGACATCATGTGTCTTCTCTCAGTAACCACGCACAAGCTGTGTGAGGTCTCGGCGAAGAGACCCTTCCCTTCGTTCATCTCTGGAGAAGCAGCGGGGCATGGTGGAGGGGAGCATGGACCCTGGAGACAGGCTGCCAGGGCTCCTTCCCTGCCACACTGTGCTTGAATATTCTTTTAGAGTCATTGTGAGTAACAGATTAAATGCACTTGGAACACAAAGAACATTGATTGGCTCAGGGACGTGTCCAGCAGTGTTAGTGATGGTGACCGTCATGACGTTGCAATTCCTGTTGGTTATGGTGACCTTGGTGATGGTGGTGATGGTGGAGAAGGGTTAGGTGTGTCTTCCGTGACTCAGGCTTAATATTTTTACTGTTTTTTTCTAGCTCGTTCTTGACCTTCAAGTCCCTTATTTTCACATTTTAACCTTTTTGCCACAAGTTTTTTTTTTTTTAATTAATTAATTAATTAATTAATTTATGGCTGTGTTGGGTCTTCGTTTCTGTGCGAGGGCTTTCTGTAGTTGTGGCAAGCGGGGGCCACTCTTCATCGCGGTGCGCGGGCCTCTCACTATCGCGGCCTCTCGTTGCGGAGCACAGGCTCCAGACGCGCAGGCTCAGTAATTGTGGCTCACGGGCCCAGTTGCTCCGCGGCACGTGGGATCTTCCCAGACCAGGGCTCGAACCCGTGTCCCCTGCATTGGCAGGCAGATTCTCAACCACTGCACCACCAGGGAAGCCCTGCCACAAGTTTTTTATGTGGTTAACTTAGAAGAAAGAATTTAATTTTTAAGAAGCTGTCGTTTGCACACAGAGGCTCCCTGACCCCTACTTCTCAAACCGTAGCTACAGGGAAAGCGGCAGATGACTGGTGAGTGATGGGGTTAAGTGTCTGGTGTGGTTTGCCGTCTGCTGCTCAGAACCCCACTGAAGCGGCTCCTGCTCTGCCCTCCCGACCAGCCAGGGCTTTGAACAGGGGGCCTGTGCTCACTGCTCCACCGAGATCCCTCGGGTGGCTGAAGTGGCCCAGTTTCCACTGACAGTCCCGCTCCAAACCCACACCTGAGGGCACTGGCGTGGTGGATCTTGGCGTCCTAGTCCTCAGCGGGTGAGTCTTTTCCTGGTTGTCGGGAATTGTGAGTTCTGCGAGATTTGGCCCCATGGGGGAGATGGATCCAGAGAGGAGGCAGTGTCAGATCAAGGCTGGATCTAATAATGGAATAGGAGAGCACAGACTGGAATGGAAAAAAATAAAGAAATGCTTCTCAAGAGAGACAACCGTAGGGAGGAGCCTGAAGGAAATGGAGAAAAGGAGCAAAAGAGAGGCCAGGGGGAAAATGGCATGGAGGGGGTTTTGTAAGGAATAGCTGATAACGACTTTTTCCCTTCAGTGAACCGAACACATAGTAAGCACCTGCTAGAGTAAAAAGATGAAAAAGCTGTGACCTGTCTGTGAGGAGCTCCGAGTCTGAGGCGGGGAGTCCTGTCTGTGAGGCCATCACTGTCTACAGTATCCTAAGGGGTAAATACACAAAGCTTAGGGCTGGATGGGCAGATCGGTAAGTGTAGATAGTCAGCACTTGCTTTGTGCCAGGTGCTGAATTAGAACCGCAGGACATGGTGGCAGTTATGACCAACAAGGCAAGGAAAAGGAGCGTGTGGCCAAGCAGTGAATGTGGCGTTAGGCCCTCTGCCCTCTGCTGTGGGGGTCCGGTCCCCCATCACACGTAGCTGGTGACTGTGGACGCGGATAAGCTGGAGAGCTTGAAGGCAGAGGCAGGAGAAGCGGAGGGGATGCCCAGGGCTCGTCTCTCTCTTGGTAAATATGTGTAGAGTATTGTATGACCAGCCTGTAAGCCAGTGGCCTGGATTCCCAAGGCTCCTGGAGACGTCGGGAGAATAGCAGTTCCAAGACAACGTGGAACAATGTGGGGCGTTTCAGAGCCAGACGCCCTGGGCAGCTGCTGCTATGGGAGTGGATTCCTACCCATGACTTTGGAAACCCCTGTTTGACCAGGGAGCCGAGTGTGGAATGCAGACCCCAGACTTGCGGAGGTGAGGATTCGTGTGTCATTAATTGCAGGAAATTCATGAGAAATGCACTGGCCACATACCCCCTCCCAGGGTGGAGAAAGGTCCTGATGGGAAATGCTGAGGGAGCGTTAGGGAGCCTGCCCTGGGCCTTGGCCTTGAGCTCAACCCGCTCTTTCACTGGACTGCTTCTCTGCTTTTCATCTTTGCAAGTCAATGGATGAAAAATGGTGTCTCGCTTTATTACGTTTTTCATTCATCTGGTTATCACTGAGGCTAAGCATCTAAAAAAATACAGAAAAGATGTCTGTAATGTTTATTTAGTAAACTAGCCTTTCAAATCCTTGGCTCATTTAAAAAGTTAGATTATTTTTCTTCTTGATTTCTAAGGATTCATTATATTATAATATTAATCTTTCTATCATTAAATTAGGTAGGACTTTTGCCGATTTTTGATGGATTTTGACCTACAGAAATGTCAATGCCTTACCATTCCAACTTAGGTATTGCAAACATTGTGAGCAGTTGCTTGCCTAATTTTGTTTGTGGGGTGTTTGTCATGTGAAAGTTTTAAGGTTCCGCTTATTCAAATCTACCCATCATTTCATTTAATTTCTGTTTTTGTTCCTATTTAAGAATGCTTTCCCTTCTCTATGGTCATAATGATGTTCTACAGTGCTTTATTCTAATATTCATTTCTGCTTTTCCAGTTCTCATCCAGTTTCACAATTTCATGGTTGATTCATCTGGAATTCATGTTATTTAGGTTATTTTTCATGAGCGAGCTGCTTTTCCCAACATGATTTATTGTGTAGCTCGTCCTTTTGTAACTGAGTATGACGTCTTTCCCCTATGCCACGTTCTCACATGTGGACCAGCCCATTGCACATGTCTGTTTTCACAGAGTTTGTACTGTACATAGTTTTATATCTTTTCACCTTGCCTATTATAAGCATTGCCACATATTAGCTTTTTAGAAGTTATGATTTTTCAATACTACTCAATATTTTATTTGTGGATATAAATCTTCTTTATTGCTTCAGTAACTTCTTTTTTCATGGCAGAAAGGAGTCTTTGATATCCCTTTGTTCTACTCCTCATTACGTACAATGAGAAGAGTGGCATTGTTTTACACACACACACACACATATATATATATATATATATATATATATATATATATATATATATGGTGCATGTTTTGTGTGACTTAAGAGGCTGGATCCTCCTAGCTGTTTCTGCATTCAGTGTATTTCACCATGGTATCAGTTAAAATTCTTCAGCAAAAAAGAACCAATAGGATGTATATGGAGAAAGAAATTTACTGTAAGGAATTGGTCCACACAGTACGGAGGCTAAGTCCCACCTGTGGTCGGCAAGCTGTGACCCAGGAGAGCCAAAGTGTAGCTCCTGTCTGTGTCCTAGTCCCAAAACAGGAGAAGATCGATGTGCCAGCTTGAAGACAGTCAGGTAGGGAGAAAGAATTCTTTCTTACTCCACCTTTTATTCTGTTCAGGCCCTCAGTGGATTGCATGAAGCCCACCACATTGGGGAGGACTGTCAGCTTCACTCAGTCTACAGTCCCAAATATTTTTCTTATCCAGAAACACCCTCCCAGACACACCCAGGATAATGTTTAAGCAAATATCTGGGCATCTCGTGGCTTAGTGAAGTTGACACATAAAATTAACCATCAAAAAACATGTTGTTTTGGTTGAAGTATTTGAAGAAAATCCAGCTCTATACAGATACGTATTTGGAAAAGAAAGCATATTCTGTTTTGATATTACACCAAAAATCAAATGATAGTTTCTTTATAAATTTATTTATTTATTTATGGCTGTGTTGGGTCTTTGTTTCTGTGCGAGGGCTTTCTCTAGTTGCGGCGAGCGGGGGCCACTCTTCATCGCGGTGCGCAGGCCTCTCACTATCGCGGCCTCTCTTGTTGCGGAGCACAGGCTCCAGACGCGCAGGCTCAGTAATTGTGGCTCACGGGCCCAGTTGCTCCGCGGCATGTGGGATCCTCCCAGACCAGGGCTCGAACCCGTGTCCCCTGCATTGGCAGGCGGATTCTCAACCACTGCACCACCAGGGAAGCCTCAAATGATAGTTTCTTAAAGTTTAGTTTCCAAAGAAGACATATAAGTGGCCAATAGGTATATGCAGAGGTGCTCAACATCACTAATCCTGAGGGAAATGCAAATCAAAACTGTAATCAGATAACACCTCACACCTGTCAGAATGGCTGTCATCAAAAAGACAAGAAAAAACAGGCTTTTGCGAGGATGGAGAGAAAAGGGAACCCTCATACACTGGTGGTGGGAATATAAACTGGTTCAGCCACTGTGGAAAACAGTATGGAGGTTCCTCAAAAGGTGAAAAATAGAACTACCATCTGATCCAGCACTCCTGGGTATATATCCAAAGGAAACAAAATCAGTATCTTGAAAAGATGTCTACACTCCCATGTTGATTGCAGCATTATTTACAATAGCCAAGACATGGAAACAACCTAAGTGTCCATCAGTGCATGACTGGATAATGAAAATGTGGTGGGTGCGTGTGTGTGTGTGTGTGTGTGTGTGTATAATGAAATATTCAGGTATAAAAAAGAAGGTAATCCTGCCATTTGCCATCATGGATGGGCCTTGAGGGCATTATGCTAAGTGAGATAAGTCAAGCAGAGAAAGATAAATACTGTATGGTATCATTTATATGTGGAATCTGAAAAAAAAGAAAACTCATAGAAACAGAGAATAGGAGAGCGGTTGCCAGGGACTCAGGGCTGGAGAAATGGACAGATGTTGGTCGAAGGGTACAAACTTTCAGTTATAAGACGAGTTCGTTCTGGGGATGTAATGTACGGTGTGGCGCCCGTAGTTAACACCACTGTTTTGTGTACTTGCAAGTTGCTGAGAGCGTAGGTCTTAAGTGTTCTCACCACACACACAAAATGGTA
Organism: Balaenoptera musculus; assembly: GCF_009873245.2. Classification (NCBI taxonomy): domain Eukaryota; kingdom Metazoa; phylum Chordata; class Mammalia; order Artiodactyla; family Balaenopteridae; genus Balaenoptera; species Balaenoptera musculus. Next base: position 100,443,937 of record NC_045793.1, on the reverse strand, counting down.
ACTATGTGAGGTGATGGATGTGTTAATTGACTTGATTGTGGTAAATGTTTTACAGTGTGTATGTATATCAAATCATCATATTGTACACTTTCAACACATACAACTTTGCCTGTCAATTATACCTCAGTAAAGCTGAAAAAAACCCAACAAAGTACGAGCTGCCAGTTGTTGGCTCCTGAGAAAAGGGGTAGATGAGAAGCTGACGGTCAAAGTAAACGTGTACATTTTGTCTTTTCATGTACATTTTGGCCTCTGCAGTTGGGGGGGGGGTGCGTTCTGTTGGGGAAGTTCTGGTGCCTTCCGGGGCCTTCCTTCATCCTGGGGGCTGTGCTACACAGAGGGGCAGTCAGGTAAAGAGGCTCCCGCCCTGTGTGGTCCTGCCGGACACTGGCTTCTGAAAGCGGACCTGGAACAGAGGAGGGTCGTACGCCATTGTCCAAGGAATGACACCCCAGGTCTCATCCATGAGCTCCAGGCTCCCATCAGGAATTAGGCAGAAGATCTGTAGCGCCTTTGTGGGATATGGTGACATTTGGTGGTGGCTGTGGGATGAGAGCTGTGATCAGACTGTCCATGGTGGGCGCTCAGTCTGTTAGCCTCTGTCCCTCCTGTCATGTCGCTGTTCCAAGAAGCTGGCGGTACACAACAGATGACACCTTCCCTGGATGAGCTTGGCCTGGTCAGGAGAGATGGACGCACAGAGACTACTTTGAAATGATGCACGATGGGATGGGTGCTGGAGGGAGAAATGTGGCCGGGGTTCCCGCAACCCTGTCAGGCACTTAGCCTTGCCGGGCGGGGCAGGGTGGAGGGAGGGAGGACTTCCTGGAGGAGGAGGCGGCACTCGTACTCAGTCTGAGGAGGGTGTGGAGGAGGTGCTGGAGCCGGGGAGGCTGGGAGTGCTGGATGTCGCATCTGTGCTGAGGAGCTGCCCTTGCTACTGTGGGCAACAGGATTGGAAACCGGGTCCGGACGCTGTTCCCGTCAGTGTTTATAATACGTTGGAAAGGCAGTGTGCGGCGGGGTGAAAAGTGGGGGCAGAGACGGGCTGGAATGCCAGCCTGCATAGGCCCTGTTGGGTCCTGGCACTTGCCCAGTTTCTCCCTGATGGTGGTCCCAAGGATTGAAGGCAAGGAACACGTGGGAAGCATCTCGCTTGGGGTCACCCACAGCTCCCACAGGCTGAGGTGAATTGCTACTCCGAGGAGAACCTGAGGGACCATCCACGCTGCTGGCATTTGGGTGGAAAGTTCATAATACCGTGGGGTCACCTGATTACATCCCAGGAACAGTGGGTTCACCTCTCAGGACCCCCGCCTTAGCGCTTGGGTGGTTTATGCAATTCACTATGATTAGTTAACCTTTGTGAATGTGGTGATTTGCCCTATAACGGCCTGAGGCTCTCTCGTGGCCCAGTGGGCCGTCCACCATGAATGTGTCACACGGCTGTCATCATGCTTTCCACCGACCATGGCCCTTTTTGGGTTGAATTGGTTTGTCGATCTGCTGCTGCATAAGCAGTTACCCCCAAAGTTAGTGACTTACCGTGACAATAGGTTCTCTTCTCACTGCTTCTGTGGATCAGGAATTTGGGGGTCACGTGGGCCGGCATTGCTGGCTCAGGGTCCCTTAAGAGGCTGCCTCATCTGAAAGCTCTCCTGAGGCTGGAGGACCCACTTCCCAGGTGGCTCCCTCACGCGGCTGGCTGGCAGGGTGGCGCTGCCCGCTGGCGGAAGCTCTCAGTTCCTTCAGGTGGGCCTCTGCCCCAGGGCTGCCTCAATGCCTCACAGCGTGGGCCAGGCTCCCCTCAGAGGGGGGCATCCAAGAGACCGGGGCGGAGGTCACTCGCTACGCCCTGTGCCATCCTGCCTCGGCGCACGACCAGCTCTGTCACTGTGAGGGCACTGCGCCGGGTCACAGGTGCCAGAAGGATCCCTGAGGCCATCTCCGGAGGCTGACTGCCACCGGTGGTCGTGCTCCTGTCCTGCCTGCTGAGCGGACTGGCCTGCCCCACCCAGCGTGTGTGGACAGAGCTTCCTCTGGGGCAGGGGGAAGTCTTCACCTGCATTTCTGCTAATTTTCACTTTCCCAAAGGCCAAAGGGCCCCTCAACTGCCTTCCCCTCTATCTCAGTCCTTCCGGCTGGCTTCTGGCCCCCGGCTGTCCTCTGTCTGAGATTGTAATCTGGTGTGAAAGCCTCTTTTATTCCCATGGACAGCTTATCTCGATTAGAAAATCACTCATCACCTTTGGGGGGGGGGCGAAGGGGGGACCCATTAGAAAATGTAGAATAAATATTTGTTTTTGTGAATAATTTCACAGATGCACAGAGAGAGTTCAAAACATAGATCTTGCAAAGATAATAACCCTGGCTCTTCCCTGCTGGAGTTCCAGGGACCGCCCCCCAGCCACAGGCTGTTTTACTTTGTTACTTTGTTGTACCCTCATTTGGGCCCAGGTTGATGCCGAGTTGGGGCTTTCTGTCCTCAGCTCATAGACAAGAGAGGGGGAAGATACGGGCGGGTTGGTGAGACGTTTGGACCTCAAAGCGTTAACCAGGATTTGGGGCCCGTCTCCTGACCTCCAAGGCCTTATTCTTCCAGGACCGCACACTTCTGTACGTTCATTGGGCTTTGCAGTTTCAAAGCAGCGTCCCGTGAACGATTCCATTTTGGCATCACGATAACCCCGGGAGAGGAAAGAGGCCCAGAGAGGTCACTGGTCCCGCCTAGAGCAGCCCAGCTGGACAGGGCCAGGAAGCCCCCAGGTCCCGTGCCCCTAAGCCCAGGTCCCTGTCCCCCATCTCACAGCTGCCCCACGGGTTCACCAGATGGATGTCCGCTTGGAGCCCACATGGGAGCTTGCACGGGGCTTATTTGGTGCAGTTGCTTCATTCTGTGCTGTCTCCCTGTCCTGCCGCCTCTGCCTGGAAGCATCGGCCGGCAGGCCCCTGTGCCCTGAGCCACCGTGGTGTGGGTGAAGCCTTTCATGTCCTGTGAGCACAGCTGCAGCCTCTGGACGGCGGACCTGTGAAATCCACATTGGTTCCGGCTCTATCTGCATTGTTAGGGCCTCCGAACCAACACATGCCTCTCTCAGTCCACACAATGGCCTGGGTTGAAGGATCCCCCGCAGGAATTTAGACATGGATTTGTTCTGACAGTCAGTTCTTAAGTTGTCCGGAAGTGGAAGGAGCGTGGAACTCAAATGTCCAATTTCTCACTAATTTAAAGGCGCCAGTCCTGAGTCTTCTGGGGCGTTTTCAAGTTTCTCTCCTTTCTTCAGGGAGAAGCTGTAATTTCCAGCCCAACACTGATGCTTTCTACTGCTCAGGTTCACCGCCTTTCTCCTTCAAGGCCCTGATTTGGCCGCCTGAACCCCTGGAAAAGCCAGTGTGTTTGTAACTGCTCCAGAGTCCCCACCAGAGTCCCCACCAGCGCCATCTGGGCCGTTGCTGACACTGCAGAGGTGGCTGGGTTCTTGGACACCATGTCCATCCACCCCACACTCTCGGCGTTGTGTCTAAGGTGTCTAAGTGAAAAACCTCCCTCAGTCCGGACGTTCTCAAGGATTGAGAATTTGGAGATGTAAGAAGTATTGGGAGACTGCTCAACACACACACATTCTTTCTCCTTCTCTTGCAGCCTGCAAGTATTCCTGCCACAAGAAATGTGAAGCCAAGGTAAGCGTTGCATTGCTCTCCCATGGGGCTTCTGGAGCCGAATTGGCCCGCGTTGAATGATGTGCATGGGAGGGGACTGCTTTGGACCGTGGCCACAGAAACGGAACGCTTAAGAAACGGCTGCTAGATGCTTTTCGATAGGGTGTATAGTTTTCATCTGAAGAATAAACTGAGGAGCTATGAAATCCATGTTTTTAATTATAGAAAAATAGCTCTTAAGAATTTGGTTTCAGATAAGAATTCGGTAATTTTGTCCTGGCCATCTCACAGCCCTTTCTCCACAACAAATGATCCCTTCTTTCCAATCACATCGACGTGCTGCTTTTTTTAATGGCACAGAGGGGGTGGGGATAGGGTCGAGGGCACACGCCTGGCCTTGAGAATTTTTCTGGCTTCTTTTTTGAGGGTAGTTCATAGATGGGCTGGGGTTTTCAGGCTGTCATGGACGTCTGGGGACCCTGAATCACGGGATCCTGCATTCCCCGGTAGGGTTAAATTGCTGGATGGCCCTACAAAGTGCTTGAGGCCTGGGTGTGCTGGGTTGGGTGTAAGGCTCTGATTAGTGGGGAACGAGGAGGCCTGGAAATGGCATATGGAAGCTGCAGGCACCCCTAGACGGGGCTCTGGTTTTCTACGCAGGTCCAGGTGTCTGCACCTCTCACGCTTTCCAGGTACGATGTTACCTTCAGTAGGGCCAGGACCCACGCGTCGCTCCTTGCTGACTGGCCGGTCCCACCTTTGTGGGACCCCCCCCGCCAGATGCCCTGCAGTCTGCCCCAGGTGGGTGGAGGTCCAGGGAGATGGGGTTTTAGAGAGTCTTGGGATTTTGTTGCTGCTCTGGACCTCACGGCTCAGCCTCTCCTGAGAATTTTCGACTGGTCCTCGGGCTCTGAGTGGAAGGAACGTGTGCTGGCTGCGGACCTTGTGGAACTGTGTGAGTGCGCTCTCCCTGTGAGGACCAGGATCCTGGTTTCCTCCACTGTCTCCACGATCCACACAGGCACGCACATGCAGTCACACACATGCACACGCTTCACGTTCACACGGGCACTCACACAGTCCACACTCACACGTGCCCACATACATGCACACGCACACACACACACACACTTCACACACATGCACGCAGTTTACCCGCACGGGCCCACGCACACACAGATGCACACACACAAAGCTAGAGAAATTACAGGTGGGTCTAGCCCTGCTTTTTTTTTTTTCAAGAAAGAGATTAAATGACTTTTCTTATGAAACGTCTCATCATGGAGCACTTGGGACACATGCAGAAGTGGCGAGGCTACGATGGGGCTCTGTGCTGCGCTGTTGTCCAGCCCCCTCGCCCCCCCGTCGCTTCCGAGGCGTCACGTGATGTGTGTTTCAGTCGTTTCAAGATCAGGCCCCGTGGTGGAGCTTTGGGGCATTGGTGCTGTCACTTGCGGTCTCACCGTGGAGAAGGCTTCCGCTTTCTGTCCAAGGCCAGGCATCCTTGCTCACACTCACCCCTGGGCAGGACTGATGTCTGACCTTGGTTATTTTAGGTCTGCTTTGCCCACAAATGTGCTCGTCTTTCCAGTGTGCTGTGTACTTTAAACCTAAGTGACTGTGTCAGAGCGGAGATTCCTGCCTGCGGTGGAGGTGGGGAAGATGCCACCTTGGGGAGTATTTCGGATCTCCCAGAGGGTTTTCCCCCGTCTGCCTCCTGAGGGTTTGGATGCGCCCCCGGCCCCTGAGGGTCCCGGCGGCAGCAAGGCTTGTCCTGCGGAGCTTGTGCCGCCTCACCCCGGTGGGGCGGACCGCGGGGAGAGCCACCGCCAGAGCCCTGCTTGTCCCGTGTCACGCTGCCTGTGTGAGTGTGCGTCGTGTGCATGGGTTTCCTCCGTGACACTCTGCCGGGCCCGGCCACTCTTGACCCGCAGCTGCAGACTGAGCCCTGCTGCCCTTGGCATTGTTTCTCCAAGGGGGCCCGGTGCCAGCTACTTAGGGGATTGAATTCTTTGGTTCAAAGAATATTCCAAAAGTCTTAACTATCACTGATTATGGCATTTCTAGCCACAGTAATTGGCAGTTTGCTAGGGATAGATAAGCTTTTATTCTTATTAGATCATGGTAGAGGGGGAAATGTATCCGTAGTCATTTTTTTTGGATAACGCAGCTTTGAATGGCAGGAGAGAATGCCACCACCAATAACAAAGACTCTTCTTATTCCAAAACTATAATGCCGTTTCTGCTGAGCAGACGAGGGCCATAAATTCTCAGCCGCCCCTGGAGATAAGCACGGGGTGGGGGGTAGGGCAGCTCAGTCTCCCAGGAGCTGAGACGCAGCTCCCCCAGACGGCTGGGTCCTTGATCACCACACGTCTGTGCCTAACTGTGCGTGCCCGGATTTCTTTGAGACTGAGAAAGCTGACGTGAAGCTGTGGTCAAAAACACAGGCTTTGGCCTAACGTCTGGCCCATCCATCCACTTAGTGACTTGGGGATGGTATGGGCTGTGGGTCCCCTCTGCGCTGGGAACACTGGAGGAGAGAGCACAGCACGATCCCCGGAGCATGTTCCTGTGCGGTTAACCCCGCTGGCGCTGTCATCGCCCTGCTGCTGCCAGGGCCACCATTAGAGGCTCCCAGCCAGGCCCGGGATGTCCCCTTGGTAGAGCAGGAGATGTGGAAGGAGAGAACCATCCTGCAGAAAAGGGGCTGAGCCATGGACTGGGGGTTCAGGCAGGGAAACGGAGCCTTGAGCTAGGACCGGGGTCACTTTCTTCCTGGCCGTCGGGTAGTATGCCCCCCCCAGGTGAGGCCATGCGGTCCCAGGGTACGCGGAGGCAGAGACCTGGGCTTTCATCCTCCTTGTCTCCTGGAGCAAGTCCAGTTCCCCGGAGCCTCAGTTTCTTCATGCATAAAATGGGTGAATAATAACTTGTGCAATCCACCTGAAACAGCTTGCTTTTAGCTGTTAATTATGGTAGAAGTAATTATTTCAATTTGAAGGAAGCAGAATAATTTACGTACAATTACTGGAATGTTTGGAATTCTAAGTATCTTGCTCCCTGGGAGGCTGTGCTTGTTCATGGGTGCCACGTGAGCTGTTTGGTCAGAGTGACTTGGTTTTTTTCCTGGCCCCTGGTTGACTCCCTGGCAAGAGAAAAAAGGAAGTAGGAGAAATGAAGCTGTTTTCAGGAAGGCAGATGATGGTGAGGAGACACGTGGGGGATGGGGGTGTGGCAGAGGTGGTGTTTCTTGAGCTTTGGTGAACTGGCGAGAGCGCCGTGCCTCCAGTAGGTTTCTGCAACTGTGAGGCCCCGCGTCGGGGCAGAGCGGCGAGCTGGCAGACCTGGAACGCACCCGTGGTGTGCGGCAGCCCGCTCTGCCCTGAGGTGCCTGCCACCGGCTCAGAGACCGTCCCCGGACCCCCTGTGCCTCGTCCCTGGCCTGCACAGCGCACAGCCCGGGGCCAGCTGTCCTCTTCTCTTTCTGAGCCTGCCTTGACGGGCGCCTCGTTGGAGAGAAAGACCAGGACTGCAGGTGCTGCCACTTGGTTTCAGGGCAGGAGAGGAGCCCCGGGCTCAGCCCAGCCTCTGGCTTCTCCGTCCGTCCTCGCTGTGGCCACCACGCGGTAGCTGAGCCGGCAGCCGCTGCCCATTTCCACCTCCCGTAGAAGCAGAACTCTTTGTCGTGGGCCTGCTGGTCCGCTCCCTGAAGAGAGACCATGTGAGGCAGGTGTGGCTCTGGGGGACCCCAGGACCCCTGGGGCCTCTCCTACCTCGGGACCCCTGCAGGGTCTGCTGTCGTCACCTCCTCTGCCACGCTGGCCCCTCGGCCCAGCGACCCCAGGTTCTGGCTGTGGCTGATGCAGGAGCCTCAGTGACCTTATCAGACAGGCTGGCTTCAGATGGCATCTCTGTGCCCTGGGAAAGACGAGGGCCAGAGCCTGTGACTTCCCCGTAGACCACCCTAGATGTCTCTCCTGGGTGTCAACAGGTACCCGCTGGCTTCATTCATGAGTTTCAACCATTAACTTACATGTCTGGTCATTACCCTTTGTCTTCAGACAGCTCTCTTCTCCGAGTAATAAGGGCAACAGCTTCCCTTTTGGGGCCTGCTGTCCCAGGCTTTGTCGGTCAGCCCCTCCCTGCACTGGATGAGCAAACAGAGACCCCGGTGGTGAAATGACTTACCCACTGTCACCTGGCATCCAGGTGCCAGCGTTCAAGGGTGTTGGGCTTCCAAGTTCAGGTTTTTGCTGCCCCGTGTATTTTCGCTCTTCGCGGAGCAGCCGTGGAGCTGACGTGGGCCTGTGCACCTGGTGCGGCTGCTCTGATGCCTCCAGAACCCCCCTTGGGAACCCCAGCCCCGTGGCCAGCTTCCCTGAAACACCCAGACGCAGGTGGCTCGGGGGTCGAGTCCTTCCCTGTCCCGCGTCTCCTTTCTCTGCCGTGAAGGACGCCCTGAGGGTCCGTGCCCCCTGCCTGCCCCCTCCCACACGGCTTCGCTCACCTCACATCCAGGGCGTCTTCTGAGACCCCAGCCCTCCCCGGAGACACGGGCAGGAGCAGCTCCTGTCAGCCGTGCGGGGCCTGCGCTGACCGCTGTGCGTGTGCACGTCCGACGGCCTTGCCGCTGGAGCTCGGAGCGTCCCTGCACAGAGGAGGTGGGGGAGCCGGCCTGCCCGAGCGCTGAGCCCCCAGCCCCGGGCGGCCCGGCACTGCCCCATCTTCATGTCCAAATCCTACTGTCCCTCGAGGCCCCGAGGCCCTTGCTTCCCAGAAGCCCACCAGCCATCTCCCACCTGGGCGAAGCGCCGCATCCTTCCCGGCTCCAGGGCCGCCTTCTCCCCGCCTGCTCGGTGCCTCCGGAGGCATTTGGGGAAGGAATGGGGGAGTCTGTCTTTACCTCCCCCACAGGATGTTGGTGATGACCTTCCTTTCCTGGGACACAAATCGTTTCCTGGGAACAAATGACCTGAATTAGTAAAAAGGAAAGCATGAGAATTTTTTCATAACACTCCTGGTCGGTCGAGCACAGAGCCTTGTAAGGGTCTGTGTGTTCACCACCCCAGGCCTCCACATACACGGGCAGCCTGAGAGTCTCATTTGAAGCACGATGGGTGATTGTAATCCAGCAGGGTGGTTTGGGGGTGACGTGAGATCCATTAGCTAAATATCTAGCCCGTGACTGGCTTCTAACCTGTGCTCAGAAGGAACAGAAATCAGCTACAGTATTGAGGGATTATCAATAATGTGCTGAGCCTTTGCTTTTCTATCTTTGATCGTCACAGCCTCCCTTGGAGGGCATCGTGTCCTTGCCCCAGCCTTACCGGTGACCCTGGGACTTGAAAGAGTCCCACCACCCGCCCGGGGATAGGACCTGAGAGCCGTGTCCTACCCCGGGCCCGAGCTGCAAACCCTGGCCCGGCCTCTCTGCCCTCTCAGTGAATGTTTACACTTCTCTTCCCTCCTCCCACTCCTTGCCCTAAGGGAAGAGGATGTTAATTTTTAAACTGCCCAATTCAACAGACGCTTCCCGATTTGCTGTCGGTCAGGCCCTGGGCTGGGCGCCCCGATGTAGCTTGCTGGACCACGGGTCCATTTCGCCCTGCTGCTCGTCTAGGACCAATCAGGGAGGCCAGTCCAGGTAGAGAATTCCATTTATCCACCTGTGGTAGACAGATGTGTGCCTGTGTTTTGATGCTTGGCTGTTGATTTTTGTTTGATTGGTTTTTATTAATAGTAAAATAATAAAATCGAGGGGGAGGTACGAAGAATTTACATCCTCTCACAGAACCCCTCTTACCGTCAACCTCCACACAGGTGTGGTGCATTTGTTACAATCGATGAGCCCATATCCATGCATTATTATTAACTAAAGTCCATTGTTTACATTAGGGTTCACTCTTGGCGTTGTTCATTCTATGGATTTGAACAAATGTATAATGACATGTATCCATCACTACAGTATCATGTAGAATAGTTCCTCCTCCCCCATAACCCCAGGCAACTGCTGATCTTTTTACGGTCTCCGTAGTTTTGCCTTTTCCAGGATGCTATATAGTTGGAAGCATACAGTGTGTAGCCTTTTCAGACTGGCTTCTTTCACTTAGTGATATACATTTAAGTTTCCTTCATGTCTTTTCATGGCCTGATAGCTCGTTTCTTTTTAGTGCTGAGTAACAACATTCCATTGTCTGGATGTACCACGGTTTATTTATCCATTCAACCGCTGAAGGACATCTTGGTTGCTTCCGTGTCTTGTTTTTTTATTTTTGCCAGTTGTCACTGGGGTCAGAAGAGCCATTAAGCCCTGGTAAGTTCTGTACTTCTTCTGGGCATTATTGTTTCTTTTCCCGTTAAGATCCCTTTCCTGATAGGCTGTCCTCACTGATCTTTTTTTGACTCATTACAGCTAGAAGAAGAGTCACCTTACACGTTTCACGCTGCTAAAGGTACCTTCATGGCTGCGTTCTTGTCCCACTGGAAACGGTTACTCTGAGGCCAGAGTTTGGGGAATGACCCCCACGTGCCAATTCCTGCCGGGGGGTTCTGGGTCTGCTCTTCAGTCAGCAAGCCGTATGCAGCTGCTCTAGGAAAGTGCTGTTTTATATAAACGTGGCAGTTTTCTTTGTATGGGAATTGATGTTTTTAAATCACAGATAATCTGGGCCTGAACAGGGGCGTTGATTGTGGGGTCTTTGGGCTTGAAGGTGGCCAGCGGGATGGAGCCACTGTAATGTGGAGAAGCTCATCCCCTGAACAACACCGCTCCAGGTGGTTCCGGAGCCTCCTTCCTTTCTTTGGGCACTTCTCTGTGCAGGGACCTTACCAGACCCTGACGGGCAGTACTGGAGAGGCCGGCGGGCACTGTGTTCATTTTACACGGGAGGAAACAAACAGAGGCCGCTGAAGCCGGTGGTGGCGTGTAGCCAGGAGTCCTCACGCCATCACGACTGATTTGCTCTCTAGAGCAGCCTACGTTTAAGCTATATTTATGTAGGATTCACTAGCCCTTTCCCAAAAAAGCCCAGAAGGGAATTATCATCTTCTTCTGAAATTTATTTATTTTAAATAAATCACGTAATTTAAAAATAGGCCTAAATCGTCACTTTTCATTCCACATCATGTAGTGGCTGACAAGGCGGCCTCCACGCATTCTTAGCTGCCCTCACCTGCTGCACATTTGACCTTTTGGCTAGTTACCGAGTGGGCAGGGGTCCTCCATCCTGAGCAGGGCGCGGGGAGGGCAGCAGGAGGAACCCTGGGCCGCTCTGGGTCCAGATGCACTTTGTTATTTAGACTAGGACGTCTGGGGTGCCCTGGGAACCTACTTTTGAGCTACATCCTTCTCACTCCAGGCTGACTCCCCTGGAGCCAAACCGGAGGTTGGGGGAGCCACTGGGGCCAGTTGTCACAAATTCTTGGTTGGCGACGTCATCTGTGAGGGGAGGGGCGCCTGAGCCTAGGCATTGCTCAAGTTTCCCAGAATACCTTTTGAAATCCCGGGAACAGGTGTTTTTGTGACTTCATCAGTGGCGGGGCTCCGCGCTTTGTGGGAGGACACTTGCTGTTTGCTGAATCCTTTGATCCATCGTGGTGCTGGCGCGCTGTGCCGGTTGCCTCTGCCTGCGGTCGCACCTCTTCTCCAGGACCTGACTCACATCCCAAAGGCAGTTGCAGCAGGGTTTTAGTTTTAATTAATAACACAATTACTGGAATATATGTGTATAGTGTCTCAAGGTGACTTTTGAAGAGCTGCAGTCATTTAAATGTGTATATTTGGGAAGGTTCCTTCAAAAACAGCGCTTCCAAAAAAAAATAAAAATAAAAACAAGCAAAAAGAACCCCAGAGCTCCCTGCACCGTCATCTTCGGCCAGTGCATCTTGTGGTCCTTTCTAGAGAGACCACTTGGGTGAGGCCCCCGTGACAAATTAGCCATTGCCCTGCGTCCCCCTCATCTGTAGGACTTGGGGGGACGGGAGGAACAATGGCGGTAATGTTTTGGAATATTTTTAGCACATTGATCCTAGTTAATTATTGGCGCCACCTTGCAAAGGGGACTTAGTTACACAGGAGATGATCAAATGCAGTCAAGCAAGCGCGCTCACTGAGGCCGGAGATGAGGGGGGGGGACAGGCGCCTGCCTGCAGGGCATCAGGAGGGTGGTGCCATCTGACCCACGCAGCTGGGCTCTGATGACAGAGCAAGGGCACCCAGGACTGCAGGGCCCGTCGATTCAAAGCAGACGTCACTCTTGTGATGAGAGTAACCAAGGTGTGTGTGTGTTTGTCCTGGGTCAGACAGCAGCACGGGAGCCCGGCCGTGGAGGGTGCCTTGTGCAGCCTGGGACGCCTCGCAGAGGAAAAGCTGTCCTGGGGCCAGGCTGCTGCGGGCACCTGTCACTCAGATATAAACAAAATCAAGAAAAAGCACTCAGTGACTATTTCCCTCCCTCCTCTCTGAGTGTGACTGCATTTATTTGCTGGTTCATGAAATTCTGTAATAGATGATTATTTCCCTGCACCTGCACTCTTTTTGGGAGAATAGAAGTAGAAAATGGAGGGCTTCCCTGGTGGCGCAGTGGTTGAGAATCTGCCTGCCAATGCAGGGGACACGGGTTCGAGCCCTGGTCTGGGAAGATCCCACATGCCGCGGAGCAACTGGGCCCGTGAGCCACAATTACTGAGCCTGCGCGTCTGGAGCCTGTGCTCCGCAACAAGAGAGGCCACGACAGTGAGAGGTCCGCGCACCGCGATGAAGAGTGGCCCCCGCTCGCCGCAACTAGAGAAAGCCCTCGCACAGAAACGAAGACCCAACACAAGCCATAAATAAATAAACAAATAAATAAAAAAAAATTAAAAAAAAAAAAAAAAAGAAAATGGAAATTTCCACACGTAGCTGTTGGAAGCAGCTCCGAAAGCCACGAGAGCCACAGGAGAAGGGGCCCTTGGACCTGGGTCTGTGTTCTGATGTCCTGGTGGCATCTCTGTGACCCTGGGTGTCTCCCTGTACAAATAGGAGTAAAGCAGCGTGTCCCGCTGGCCCTGGCCCACGCTCTAGACACTGTAGCGTGTGCTCCGTGCATTGGCAGACCGTCCTCACGGTGCCCTCCTTCCGTGCCCGTGCCCTCTGTTCTGGGGCCTGGCGTGCGGTCTCCGAAGGGGCAGGTTCCAGCAGGTTCCTGGAGGTTTCGGGGGTGCGCTCCAGCTCTGGCCGGCGACACGTCCCGCCCGGTAGAGGAGGTGCAAGCCAGCTCTTGTTCTCCAAGGTCACCTCTCTGCTGCCCTTTCCCTCTGTTGTCCCCAAGTACTACGTTCGGGCTGGGAGAGGTGACCGAACCCTGCACGACTTCACTGTCCCCTGTTCCCTGTGGGGAGGACACGCTGGTGGGCCTTGGGGACCTCTGCAGGCCTTGTGCTCAGGGCGCTGGCTTTGGACCCATTCCCACCATACCTCTGGACACCCTGTGCCTCGTGGCAGTGCCATCGACCCGCTCCCTGCCTCTGAACATGTGTGTCTGTGGACAGCACCGACACCTGGGTGAGGGGCCCCGAGGACAGAGGGCCGGCGCTGAGATCAGAACCCGGGATGTGGCTCGCCCGCCTCTGGCGATGACCAGTGTGTGTCTGGGGGTGTTTCACGGGGGTTTGTGTCGGCATCTTTGAGCCTCTCATTTGAAATTGCTTACAGTTGTACACGAAGAAGGACATTTCTGATCAAGTTGCTGGTTTTATTTTTGTGTAGCTACTTCTGGAGGATAGGTTTCATATTTTAAAAAAACCGGTTCTCCTTTTACATTTTTAGCAGCAGGATGGAAATAATCAACTAGACATTTGAGTCCCCAGCTTCGCATTTTAATTTGTAAAGGTAAACTCCAGTTGCACCCCGTGCTTTGTTTTTTCTCTAGTAAAGCTATTTATTTTGAGCAGGGATGCAGGAAGTGCCTGCTTCCCATTTTCCTTCAAGTACAGAAATAGCTCCTGGGATGCCCTCTGGTCACCTCTGGGTGCAGCCAGCACAGTTCAGTTTTGTGTGTTTCTAGGCATTTTGACTCGGGCCTTCTCACGTGCCCTGTGTATCTCTGCACCTTTCAACTCCTGAGCCCCCCAGGAACTTCCGGAGCTGGCAGGCCTCCCTTCTGTTCTAACAGACCTGAGCACTGGCTCTGGGCTTTCAGCCTCCCCTTCCCCTGCTCAGACCATCTTTAGGATAAACTCACAATAGCTTCTTTTTGAAGGGTAGGAGGTAGACTGTCTGAGTGTCTCGTACAGGCTATGAAGTTAGAAATTCTGATTCCAGGGTCTTTATCTAAAACCTTTTGTCCTTTTAGAGGTTTTTCTCCTTTACTTTTTTTTTTTAAACATTTTTAAAAATATTAATTAATTAATTTCTTTTTGGCTGCGTTGGGTGTTCGTTGCTGTGTGCGGGCTTTCTCTAGTTGTGCTGAGCGGGGACCACTCTTCACTGCGGTGCACGGGCTTCTCATTGCGGTGGCTTCTGTTGTTGCGGAGCACGGGCTCTAGGCGTGTGGGCTTCAGTAGTTGCGGCACGTGGGCTCAGTAGTTGTGGCTCGCGGGCTCTAGAACACAGGCTCAGTAGTTGTGGCGCACGGGCTTAGTTGCTCCGTGGCATGTGGAATCTTCCCGGACCAGAGATTGAACCCGTGTCCCCTGCATTGGCAGGCGGATTCTTAACCACTGCGCCACCAGGGAAGTCCCTCCTTTACTTTTAATAAGTATTTTTCGGGGGAGTTGCCCGGCCGAAGGAGGCCCGTTGGAAGCTTAGCGATGCCCAGCGAGGGCGGAGGGCCTGGTCCGGTGGACGAGGCAGCAGGAAGGGACTCGTGGGCATTTGAGGGAAGAACTGGCAGGTAGGATTGGCGTCCTGCTTAGATGGGGACAGGGTTGCCGGCAGTTCTTAGGCTTTCCGTTTGGGATTCTGGGTGGAGAGTGACACCATTAGCAGGATTTTGTAAACGTGGATGGAGATTTAGCTTCATCAGGGTGAACTCCTGTGGGTTTAGTGGGACATATTTATGTGGACGTTCAGAGTAAGCTAGCTGGCCCTATGCAGCCCTAATGCTAAATTAAAAAAATTTTCTACTAAGATTTGAGGATAATCTACAAGCTATTAAAATTTGTCATTTTTTTCCTTTTCTTGTCAGCCAAAGGGCAAGTGGCAAAAACCACATTATTCACTGTAGTATTCTTAGACACTTTCAACAAAATATTTTGGGGGAAATTTCCTTGGTATCCCCCTTTGTGGCGTGTACTATTTCCATCCTTTAAAAACTGTTGTTTCTGTTTGTGACTTCTCTTCCTTTCCTCTTTGTGACAAGAAGGAGGGAGTTAAAAAGTCATGGGGGTGGTGTCATTATCATTTCTAAGCTCTTCTCTTAGAAAAAGCAAAAGCACACACTGTATTTGTCCTGCATTTTTGGTGCACCTCCTGGTTCTGTTTCTCCTGGCTCCACCCACCTTGTACAACACAGAGTTGCTGTTATTTAGGCTGGTCTGGTTGAGCTGTTCAAGCCTGGGAGAGGGGGTCGTTATTCCTGTGTTGCTGTTGGCAAAGATGTCCCAGCCATGCAGGTGTCCCTGTAAAGTGAGAGAGAAGGCAGGAGCTTGGAGCCTGGTGCTGGGGGGAGGGGGGAAGGGAGGAGCTTGCTGGGGGCAGAGGGGAGGGGGAGGGGGAGTGGAAGGGTTTGGTGGGGGGAGAGGGGAGGGGAGGGCCTTGCTGGGGGTGGGGAGGGGGGAGGGGGAGTGGAAGGGTTTGGTGGGGGAGAGGGGAGGGGAGGGCCTTGCTGGGGGTGGGGAGGGGGAGGGGGAGAGGAGGGGCTTGGTGGGGGAGAGGGGAGGGGAGGGCCTTGCTTGGGGTGGGGAGGGGGGGGGGGGGGAGGGGGAGAGGAGGGGCTTGGTGGGGGGAGAGGGGAGGGAGGGCCTTGTTGGGGGTGGGGAGGGGGAGGGGGAGTGGAAGGGTTTGGTGGGGGAGAGGGGAGGGGAGGGGGAGAGGAGGGGCTTGGTGGGGGGAGAGGGGAGGGGAGGGCCTTGCTTGGGGTGGGGAGGGGGGAGGGGGAGAGGAGGGGCTTGGTGGGGGGAGAGGGGAGGGGAGGGCCTTGTTGGGGGGGGGGAGGGGGGAGGGGGAGTGGAAGGGTTTGGTGGGGGAGAGGGGAGGGGAGGGCTTTGCTGGGGGTGGGGAGGGGGAGGGGGAGAGGAAGGGCTTGGTGGGGGAGAGGGGAGGGGAGGAGCTTGCTGGGGGCATAGGGGAGGGGGGAGGGGAGGGGGAGAGGAGGGGCTTGGTGGGGGGAGAGGGAAGGGGAGGGGCTTGCTGGGGGTGGGGAGGGAGGAGGGGGAGAGGAGGGGCTTGGTGGGGGAGAGGGAAGGGGAGGGGCTTGTTGGGAAGAGAGGGGAGGAGAGGTCTTGAGGAGAGGAGGGGCTTGGTCGGGGAGCAGGCACGTCTGTCTTATCTGTGGGTCTCCTGAAGAAGGAGCCTCTGGTCTGGCCTTGAAGTAGGGGCGTGGCTAGGCAGGAAGGGAGAGGTGGGCTTCCTCAGCAGAGGAGCCAGCCTGAGACGCCTCAGGGGGTGAGATGACCTTGGGCCTGTGTCCATGGAGAAGGGGAGGTGAAGGCCAAGTGGAGTGGCGGTGTGGGGTCCCATGCTGTGCCGGGTCCGTGAGCTCCAGGGAGGCCGGGCTGCTGTGTGCAGCCTGCCCACCGCGGGCAGTGATTTTCTTTCTCTCTCTTCGGCACCCCACCCCCGGGATGGGGGGAACGGGCAGGACCGATAAGGCTTAATTGCATTGGTGGGGCGGTGTGTTCTCATGGGGATTAGACAGGTTAGATTGGGCTTTAACGCACAGTGGGAGAACAGTTTCCTGAGGAATGTGAACCTAATTAGGGATTCCAGGGTCACGCCTGATAAAGTTAAGGAAAAGTGCTTGAAGGAAGCAAATAAGTTAATAAAGCCTTGAAGGTCGGCATTTTGGGAGCCATCCCTTTGCATGGATTCTGTTGTTCTTTGGAGGTTTGTGTTGGACCTCTCGCTGGAGCTCCCCTACCCCAGATGCTCCGAGACCCCAGAGGAGCATTTACAGGCCGCCTGCCCAAATCTGCCTGGAGGACCTTGTGAGAATGGCCTGTGTGGCCCTCTCAGGCCTTTGATGGTGGATGCTGTGGGCTGAATGTGTGCCCAACCCCCAAAGGCATAGGTAGGAGCACCAACCCCCAGAACGAGATCGCATGGGGGGCCCTAACCCTATCCAACTGGTGTCCTTACAAGGAGAGATCACACAGGGGCTTCCCTGGTGGCGCAGTGGTTAAGAATCCACCTGCCAATGCAGGAGACACGGGTTCGAGCCCTGGTCTGGGAAGATCCCACATGCTGCGGAGCAACTGAGCCCGCGCACCACTACTACTGAAGCCCGCGCTCTAGAGCCCACGTGCCACAACTACTGAGCCCAAGTGCCACAACTAGTGAAGCCTGAGCACCTAGAGCCCGTGCTCCACAGCAAGAGAAGCCACCACAATGAGAAGCCCGCGCACCACAACGAAGAGTAGCCCCCGCTCACTGCAACTAGAGAAAGCCTGCGCACAGCAAAGACCCAACGCAGCCAACAATAAAAAATAAATAAATAAGTAAATAAATTTATTAAAAAAAAAAGAGATCACACAGAGGGGAGACCAGGTGAGGAGAAAAGGTGGCTTCTACACGCCAAAGAGAGAGGAATCTTGAGAAACCAGCCCTGCCAACACCTTGGTTTCCGACCTCCAGCCTCCGGAACTGTGAGGAAATACATTTCTGTTGTGTTAAGCTGCCCAGGCTGTGGTATTAGTTACGGCATCCTGAGCCCACTAAGACAGCTGATATTTAAGCAGACGTGCTCTCTCTCAGAATGTGAGCGCTAGGGCAGAGGGGGGCTTTCCTCTTCTCATTATTCTACCCCTCCTATTTATAATAAATGGGGTAATAGAAATAATTGAACTTTTATCTTTACTCAGTCATCTGTGATGCGCACATAAAACACCTTGCTACTTTATTGATCAGTATCATAAAATGCAAGCAGTAAAAGCTGTGCATAATACAAGATAAAGGTGATGATAAAGTTTCTGCCCCTTGAGGAAAGGCCCCACCCTCTTCCCACCAGGCTGCTGCTCTGTGCAGAGATGAGGGAAGTGTCACCCTCCCCCCCCCATTAGTGTGACGTCCCCGTGGCCAGTGTGTCCGTGTCCGTTCCTCCAGCTCCTGGCTCAGAGCGCAAGATGGAGAAGATGACCTGTGACTTAACAGGCTGATGTGGGAAAGAAAGTGCTTCAGTCTTGATCTCCCTGTGAGTTTCCTTTGTAAGGAATCACCTTTGCAAAGATAAAACAGAGGAAAACTTTACTGCAGATTTTGCACAGTCTGTGTTAGAATTCAGATCACTGTGCTGAAGCGATTGTATTTAACGATGCAGTGTGTGCGCAGAGCGATGCCTTTACACTTGACGTAGCTCAGCGGACCGCCTGGCATCCCACCTGCGAGCAAGTCGGCTCACCCTGTCTTCTCCCTGTTTGCTCTTTTCGCACTTCCGTGGTGGAGGATCATTCTGCCTTTGCACGTGTGTGCAGTTACCGAATGCACTTTGATAAGTGTTGGCTGCTGCTGTTGAGCTTATCCACCCTTCCAAGATCCCGGCGTGAATCGGATCTGCTCGGGCCGGCTTGATGCCAAACTGGAGGGATTCAGCTGTGGGCAGAGTTAAATAAATGGCAGGAGGAGAGACCAAGCGGGCGGACTTTTGTGGTAGTGGCTGAACACGTGGTACGTGCCACACGCTCTAGGGCACTGATGTCTGGGCTTCTGTGGAGCTCATTCACAGGACTCAGCACGATTTGGATTCCCGACGGTTCAAGAGGTTGTACTCTTGATTCATCTCTACTCTGTGCGCGCAGTGATAGGCAGGGCACCAGTGAAGCATGCGTGTTTTTGGAGAAGCTGGTGAGAAAATGTCACTCTCTGTATGGCTTTGTCCAAAGTAAGATTTAATAAGAAGCAATGACGACAAAGCTGAGCTCACTGTTTCGTGGTACTCGGGAGAAGGAGAGCAAATCTCCGTAAGGCACGCAGAGACCTGAGCTGTAGTCTCTCTCCAGGATTAATCTCCGGAAGCAAGGAGAGGTGCC
Source organism: Balaenoptera musculus (assembly GCF_009873245.2). Classification (NCBI taxonomy): domain Eukaryota; kingdom Metazoa; phylum Chordata; class Mammalia; order Artiodactyla; family Balaenopteridae; genus Balaenoptera; species Balaenoptera musculus. The sequence goes on along the minus strand of NC_045793.1, from coordinate 100,425,112 downwards.
CCCGTGGGCTGTCAGAGGCGGCCTCACCCCTCCGGAGAAAGAGCCTCGCCGCAGACAAAGCACCATGGTTCCCCCCGGGAAGTGAAGTGCAGGGCTGGGCTTCTGTAGTGTGTACACACACTTACACACACACACACACTCACACACTCAGTTACACAGACACGCGGTCACGTAGACACACACACAACGCTCACACTCACCTTCTACCCTCCCTCCCCCTCACGCGCACTCACCCACACTTCCATCCCCCAGGGGCACAGTCACTTCTGGTGCGGGGCGCCCTCGTCCCTCCTCTGTGCTGCTCAGCGGTCCACCTGCTGGCTTCGGGACAGGTTGCTGATACCAGCAGGCAGCAGGCGCCACGTCGCCAGGTGCGCTGGGCACAGCCCTGTTTGTTTGTGGTTGCCCCTGGTAACGGTGACTCGGCCCCACCTGGGGCCGAGACAGGCCAGGCCTCTGGGGCCTCCTCTGGGGCTACCTTAGTCACTAGTGGGCACTGGCTCTGCCTCCTGCCCTGTCCCTCCCACATCCTCTGTCCCCCCCCTGGTCCCGGGCTCCTTCCGGTGGAAAAGGGGATCCGTTTGTATCAGGAGAGGAATGTGGAGTTTGACCTCTGTGGCCGCCGAGTCTCCTCCCTGGAAGGATCCGTGGCCCAGCCTCTCTGGGACTCAGCGCCCCGGGGCACTCACGGTACGCTCACCAGCTACCCGGGTTGTGCGGGCCGGGGAGAAGGACCTGCAGGGGCCCTGGCCCTGTTGTGACTGAGCTGCAGGCCTCCCCGGGGGGCTGCCCTGCTGGAGGTGACGCAGCCCTGTTCTCGTCCCGCTGCCGCTGGCTCAGGACACCTCACAGAGCAGGCAAGGGGCTCGGCGAGGCGGGGGGCACTGCCAGATCCCTCTGAAAAAACGCGCTGGCCATGCCCTCAGGGAGTTGTGGGCCTGCTCGGTTTTCAGCTCCATCAGTGGGATGGGACTGGCCCTGCAGAGGCCGAATGCTAAGGCAGCACCAGCTCCTTCACGCTGAGGATGACCAAGGTCACCTGCAAATGACCCAGCACCACAGTCTTTCCTTTTGTCAAACGAAAATAGCAGAAGACCCAGACGGCCCTGTGAGGGGTGCGATCAGAGGACGCCCCGGAGATGGGGAGAGAAAGCAGGTGAGCCTGCACCGCCGTCGCTGACCCGACCTGAACCCGGGACAGCGGCCCTCGGCATGGTTACCTGGTGGCTCCGTCCCGAGGACGTGCAGCTCCCGAGGGGGAAAGCAGGCAGGGCCTGCAGATCTGAGGGGCGGTGGGGAGCCTGCGGCCACGTGGGCTCCAGCAGGGGACGTAGCCCCTCCGAGAAGCCGTGCGCTTCTGTCTCTCTGGCCGGGCTGCGCAGCGCTCACGTTCCCTGATGCCGAGCAGAGTGGCCCACGTGGGAACGTGCTGTGTCCTGACCGTGACTGCTCCGCGGTTCCGCCAGACCGTGGTCCGCTGCCTCCCTCTTTCTTGTTTGAAGGGAGGAAATAGGAAGTGTACCGGAAGAGTCTCATCTGTTTGCATGGAGTTCCCATCCTGGGATTTTGGTTTGAAGGGACACGTGTCAGTGTGTCCACTTGATGATGGTCTTTACTAAAGTAGGTGTTTGCAGTTCTTGATGTAAACATTAGTTTTCTCTGTACGGACAGGTTGCTTCCCCCGCCCCCACTCCCCACCATCCCTTTTTCTCTGAGTTGGTACTTCTTATGCATTTTCATTTGCAAATTCATTCTAACTCAAGGTCCTTCCTCAGACATTTGCTGTCTGCATTTCACAGCAGTGTGTGTAAAAACAGACAGTAGGGCTTGTAATCGATTCCCTGGACGAGAGGCTCTTTTCTGGCAGGAATGTGGAGAGTTGCTGCTTGACATTCGCTCCCCTGAACTGGAGAGCCCGCTCACCGCACCCCACGCCGCAGCTCGCTTCCTGATGAAGAGTACAGTTTATGCAGTTTGTGTTAGTCAGTGTCTCCTTCCTGAGGACTTGTCCGTTTTTCTTACTAATGTATCGCCGCGAAGGACAGCGAGTGCCTGGCAAGAGAAGGCACTCAGTATAAATGACAAGATCGGGGTGCGGATGGCACAGCTCTTAGTGATGTCAGCCTTAGCTGGGGCTTATCGTGGTGGTCCCGGGAGGTGGGATTGGGAGAGCCCCAGAGCACAGAGCTCTCTCTCGTTTTCTGGAGGACATTCTGGGGCCACGCCGGGTGGTTGGTGTCATTGCACTTCATGTGGCTCTAGGGGACATGGGAGGTGCGGGACACGCCTGGCTTCTGGACTGTCTTCCTAGTGGTTGCTGTTTTTAAAACTCAGGTGTCTGCTGTTGCATAGGGCTTTTGCTTTGTTCTCTTAACCAGCACATCTTCCAGACAATGAATGAAAAAGAATTCATGGACTTTATTTTTTAGGCCAGTATTAGATTGACAGAAAAATTAGACAAGTAGTATAGAGAGTTAACCTATACCCATTTTCCTCCCTCATAATTTCCCCTATTATTAATATCTTGCATTAGTGTGGTGCGTTTGTCATACTTGATGAGCCCATATTGATACATTATTAACCAAAGTCCGTAATTTACATGGTGCTATACATTCTAGGATTTGAACAAATGTATAGTGACATACATCCACCGTTCCAGTACCACAAAGAACAGTTTTTCTGCCCTAAAGCTTCTCCGTGCTTCACCTTCTCATCCCTCTCCCAATACCTGGCATCCACTGATCTTTTTAGTGTCCCCGTAGTTTGCCTTTTCCAGAATGTCACAAAGTTGAATCATACAGTATGCCGCCTTTTCAGATTGGCTTCTTTCATTTCGCAAATAGGTATCTAAGGTTCTTCCATATCTTTTCATGGCCTGTCAGCTCACTTCCTTTTATCGCTGGATTAGTAGTCCATTGCGTGGGGTACAGATAATGATTCGTCAAGGCAGGAGCTCTGGTGGCTCGCACATTTCGCACCACTGTGTCAAGCGTTTAGTGAAGCACCAGGACACAAGCCTGCACCACGTGAGGACTGTACACAGGATAAAATTAATCACCGTGCTCCATAACCACAGGGGCTCCTTGTCTGACTGCCAGCACCATCCTATGAGCGTCTGTGTGTAGCTCCCTATATTTCCAAAGACTGTTCCTGCTTCCTAAGAATTCTCAGTGTAGAGTGAAGCAACTATTAACTCAGTGATCCTGGACAGTGAGAGGGGCTGCTAAGTGTATGCTAGGCAGTGGGGAAGAAGATGGGGTGCCAGGAGAGAGGGCCCCTGTCCCAGATGAGAACATGAGTCAGAATCCTGGTGGAGTAATAATATGACCCAGACAAATGAATGACTGTGTATCATGTTCCTTAAGGAACTTTGTAAGATAAGCTGGAGAACTATAAATAGTTGCCATGGCAAGAACCAAGGTTGCACTGCTGCCCACTCCACCCCACAAGGACAATTAGTCAGATCCCTGGGATTTCTCCTGCCATTACACATTTTTAGAAAACTCTTTGAGGATGGGGCTACACGTGGTCCGGAGGGAGGAGAGCCAGGACGCAGCTCATGGGGAGCTGAATCCCGCTTGCAGGTGCCAGGATCTTGGCCTTCCAGAACTGCAGGAAGCAAGTCTGATTCCCTCACCTGCCGACAGCCCTTTCTGCTGAGGGAGGGCACCGTGTTCCCAGGAGGAGAAGCTGCCCTATGTCAGCCCCTGTTCTGGGCACCACAAGCTCTTACAACTTGCAGTTCTCAGATGGGGAAACCAAGGCCCAGAGCGATTAGAGCCCAAGGGCCCATGGCCAGGAAGTGGTGGAGAAGAAGTCCCACCCAAGATGGACTCCAGAGCTGGGGTCTGTTGTCCCGGGTGCCTGTAACTGTGTTTCTTCTGACCTGATTGCAGCTGTGGCCTCATCACATGGGCCTGTGTGTCTTTCTTAATGTGCTCACATCTGCAGGGGCCCGGGGTGGAGTCAAAGGGACTCCTTCCCACTGACTCATGCACTAAGCTCCAGCCTAGAATGACATGTCCACATTTAGACTCTGGTTTTGGTTCCGCTTGTGGAAATAGTTCTAGAAAAGGCAATCTGTTTTGTAGAGAATGCGAGCCCTGAGCGTGTTTGTGAGGTGCTGGGGCAGCTGGAAGACCCCCAGGTAGAGCTCCCAGCTCCCTCTCCTGGCCCCCGCTCCCCATGCTACCCGGTGAGGAGGGGCTTGCCCTAGATCAGGAGTTCCTAGCCTGGAAGTCTGCTAGGTCTTCCAAATTAAAGATGAAGTCCTGTATTTATGAGTGATGGACATTTCTCTTGGGGAGAGGCTCCGTGGTTTTCATGACATTCTCTGAAAAGGATCCGGACTTTACAAAAGTGAACAAAAATCTGGATTCTGTAAACGCTAGGTCTTTTTTGTCTTGAGATGCGAAGTAAACGCTAGGTCTTTTTTGTCTTGAGATGCGAAACTTTGTGTGAATGTGGTCAGAGGTAGTTTCAGGTTTGGGAGCCCCGCTGGGTCGTGATGCTGAGTTTTTTTCTTGAGAGAACCCACCTGTTGATCGTATTTCTTCTCCCTTTAGGTGGTGAGTCCCCACTGTGCTCAAGCCCACCTGGAACAGGTAAGTCCTTGGCATTTCCTCGGGGCCCTTCCTGCTGTGCCCTCTTCGGGGAGTCTCCCGACCCCTCTAGGATCCTCTCCCTCTGTTTGAGCTGTAGCTTTTGTTCACAGAGCTCTGTAGGGACCCTGGACCACCTTGCAGTAGCTGTTTGCACGCTTTCCTTAAGATGAGTGAGTCACGCGCTCCTTTGTAAGAACTACCTTTCCGATCAGTGATAATTACTTCAGGGATTCACTTCCCTGAGCCCGAGTTTCCCCTGCTGTAATGCAGAGATGCGCCTCGTCCATTTTCTTAGTGATAGAGATGTGGGCAAAGCTCTGGGGTCCAGGGTGTCTGTGTGGAGGGCACGATGCAGTGGCTTTGGAGCAGGAGGCTCTGACCGATGCCAGCTTCCTATCAGATTGAAGGTAAACTCAGTGATAACACTTTCACTCTGGCAGAGCTTTATGGTTGTCTGCTTTTTAAATGGATATGGTCTTTGAATGTCATTGTGCCTCTGGGTGTTTTCTTTGCCCCCCACCTCCTTAACCCCTTGGAGGGGGTTAAGCCTGGTGTTAATGACTTAGTAGCAGCTTGCGGGGCACCCGGCTCAGCGCACTTTCCAGGACAACAGGATGCCGACCACCCTCTTATTGCAAATTGGAAGTGACTCACTGTGCGGGGAGTGTGTGCCTTTCCCGGCCTCACCTGTGAGGAGAGGAGACAGGTGTGCCCCGGCGCCTTCTCCAGGATATCTACTAGGTGCGTCCTCTGTGCTTCCCAGGCTGGACGCGGCACCGTGCCCTTGGCCCCGGTTTCGCCATATACAGAATCCAAAGTCCTGGTGGGGATTTCTCGCCCACCTTCCTGCTTCCTGTGCCTCTGATGGCACAGGTGCCCTGCACCTTATGAAGCTATGCTCTGTGAGAGTCTTTGCCGGGCAAGGCACCTCTGTGACCACCTGGGGTGTTTGGGACACAGGAATCAAGGAATCTTCATGTGGTTGTCATGCTCTGAACCCTTGGCTGTTTGCCCTGATGCTCGTTTTTCTTGGCCTTTTCTGGTAGCAGATCCTCTGTTTATTGCGATGGCTTAAAAAGTGGGTGTGAAGTTCGACTAAAAATGGCAGGCAGTGGGGCTGAGAAAAAGGTCTGGGAGGCAAACCTCCCTTTGTAAATGTTAACTGAGCTGATGAAACGTGCAAACAGGCTCCGAGTTTCCTGGAAGCCAGTGTAAAAAGGAAACCACATTACTGGCATGTGCCTTATCAGTAAGGAGGGAAAAGGCAAATCAGTGGAGAAAGTGCCATGTGGGAAGTTATGCAGGGTGTTGACTGAGTCTGGGACAGGTGCTGAACCACAGCTGCACAGAAATGCTCCAGCCTTTGCCCAGATAGAGATAAATATTGTTTTAGAGGGACATCGGATACAAGCTTTGAAGGGCAGCTTATCAAACCCGTTGGCATTATGTGGCTGTACCCATTGGCGTGGCATTTAGAAACAGACAAGGGTACCCAGTACTTTATTGCCTGTTTGGGTCATACTTGTGGGACTTCCACGGAACGTGGTCTACTGGGCTGTACAGTGGACGCATCACTGTTTTTCTAGGCAACCATGATCGTTAGTGATGGGAGAGGTGGTCAGGGTCTTTAAGACTGAGTCATGTGTATGTTCTAGATGTTTCTATAGATCTACAGGCATGTTCACCTGCACGTATAGCACAGAATATAGCAGTGATTACGTGGGGCTAGAGTCAGGTCGGGGTCCCACGCAGGCTGTGACAACAGGAGAGCCGAGTGACCTTGAACGGAGCCCTCTTGCTTCTGGGCTCCACTTCCCTCTTCTGTACAGTGGGGATACTACCCCCTTCCTCGCAGCGCTGATAAGGATGGGATGAAATAACGTGTGAAGATTCTTAACTCCGGCTCTGGCACGAGGAAAGTACACAGTGAGCGGGGAAAAGCCTTATTTGTTGTTCAGTGAATTCAAGAGGGCGATAACAGGTCTCAGTTCCCGCAGCCTTTGCTGTTTCTGTGTTTTTTTTTTTTTTTAATTTTATTTATTTATTTTTGGCTGCGTGGCGTCTTCGTTGCTGCGCGTGGGTATTCTCTAGTTGCTGCGAGCGGGGGCTACTCTTCCTTGCGGTGCGCGGGCTTCTCATTGCGGTGGCTTCTCTTGTTGGCGGAGCACGGGCTCTAGGCATGTGGGCTTCAGTAGTTGTGGCACGTGGGCTCAGTAGTTGTGGCTCACAGGCTCTAGAGCTCAGGCTCAGTAGTTGTGGCGCACGGGCTTAGTTACTTCATGGCATGTGGGATCTTCCCGGACCAGGGCTCGAACCCGTGTCCCCTGCATTGGCAGGCAGATTCTTAACCACTGTGCCACCAGGGAAGCCCGTGTTTTGTTTTTGATCGTTGTTCTCTTGCCATCTACCGGGAGAGAACCAGTTTGATCGGTTCCAGAGCGTGCCCTCTGCTGCGGGAGGGTGAAGGCACCTTGACAGGCATTTCTAAGACCTTGATTCTTGTCATCCCTCATTTGGAGGCTTAGAGGAACTCAAGAAGCCCATGGAAAAGAGCCTGGGGTCAGGATGCAGGTGGCGTGAGAGCGTCCGGCTGGTGGTCGGTGGATTGATTGCAGGATCTTTCCACAGCACAGGCGTCATGGAGCTCTGAACTTGGCCTGACAGCTTTTTATTGACGTCGGGGCAGTGTTGTTTGTTTTTCCATCTTATCTTTGCCTTTCCAGTGCTACCCAAGGGAGTGGATTCATATCAGGGCACCAACGGAAACTCTTTCCCAGGTGCCAGTGTAGCTTTCGCTGGGACGCTGTGAGTCCACGTGTATGAGTCGCACCCACGGGCAGCACACAGCCACCTCCCCAGAGCATCCAGCCGTACGGAAGCCCCGCGCTGCTTTGCGTCCGAGAGGTGCATTCTCTCCAGAGCAGCCGCCGTCCTTGAAAGAGGCCGTGTCTCTGCCTTTCGGGGCCACGTGCGGGAGGCGGTCAGGGCAGTGCCGGCCTCCGCTGAGGACGCAGGTGCAGGCCCTCACCTGGCGGCTGGCACGCCCACACCCATTGTTTTGCTGGGCCATTGTGGTCTCTCCCACTGGAGAAGAGGTTGTATAAGAATAGCTGCTGAAATTTGAGTCAGCTGTTTACTGAACTCAGATGGCTTTATTTCTCCTTGTTTAATTAAAGTGAAGGCCATGGGTGGTTTCTGTCAAAGGTGACCTTAGGAATCAGATTACACTGTCTGAGGCTGGAGTTTCCAAGCTGGGTTCTGACAGCTACACCTTTGTATTTGCGTGTACGTATGTGTGTGTGTGTGTGTGTGTGTGTGTTGGGACTTTGTTCAATATCGTTTGCTTAAACTCACGAAATCAGAGGAAGTGGTCATGAGCCATGAGGTTAGCACGAGGGCGGCGTGACTGTTTAGGACACATGCCCACGAGCATGCGCTGTCAGTGTCACATTTCCCACCAGTGGCCGTGTGACAGCTTCTCTCAAAAGTATTGAATTATTTCAGAAAGAATGTCTACCAAATTGGATAACTGGAAGTTTTGAGATGGAGGGAAAGGAATCTACTCTGATGAATCTACCCTTTATTTTACTGTAAAATTAGATAACAACGACACATTTCAAAGTTTCTATCTGTCAGATAATGATTTGTAAAGAAGTGTTACTGCAGCTCATGGAACCTCTGTCCCTCCTGCTGGCTCCTTTCCGCAGCAGGCTCTCTGTACGAATTTCATGTCCTCGTCTATAAGTGCGGGCATTTGATTGGATGCTGGTTATTCCTGCTTATAGGTTGTTTCCACCCGAATAGTAAACCTTCAGAAGCATAGACATGGATCTGCCTACCACAGCAGAGTCTTAGCTGAGTGATAGATAGATGCTGTTTTGTGAAAGTCACAAACACATGTACACGTGTGCACGCACGCACATGTTGGGACCCACAGCTGCCCCTTCAGAGGCTGTATATCTCTTAAGAACATATTTGACCAGAATCACAATGATATTAATTTGTTTCAGGCCAACAGAGACTTGCAAATTTCCTTGCTTTTTAATCTCTCTGATCTTTAGGAAGTAGAGAAAAGTCTCAAGAATCCTGTTGGATCAAAGTCCAAGTCTTCCCCTCGGTCAAGAGAACCAAACTTAACATCTATGTGTTTGGTAAAAGCCGGGTGAGACCCAGAAATAAAAGTATAAACGATGCTGCACTCCCAGAGTTTAACCTTGAAACTAAGTCATCTGATAGCTGTGCTCCAAGTAACCTGTCTACACAGGGATGGGTCGTCTGAGGAGCCCCGTGGAGGACCACTGAAGGGGCACGTGGAGACTGAAAGGCTCAGTTAGGATGGGAGAAACATGGCAAGCACAGCTGGCCTCGGGGGGCTGGGGCATGCCCAAGAACTAGAAACGGAGGGACAGCTGTGAGGCCAGAGCTTGTGGCACCATCTCCACCGGAGAGGCAGGGTGTTCTAGCCCTGCGGTGCTGCTGGAGGGTCTGCGTTTGCTCGCGGAGAGCCTCACGCCCTGTTTCCCCAGCTGCTGCACCCGAGTGGGGGCACACGCTGGTTGCTCCTGTGTGTTCTCAGCAAGTACGGATGGACAGGAGTGCCCGGGGATGTACAGCTTGGGGGAAGAGTGCGGAGCGTTGAGGAAAAGCGGAACAACTTGAGCTGAGAGGCGGCCCGGGGGCTCCCTGTTCCTGAGGTTCCCGGTGCACCGGTGATCCAGACGCCCACCAGCCCCTCCAGCGCATCTCAGAGCAGGCCGGGCGCCTGGGCCGGGTTGATGACTTCGTTACTTCATTTCTCAGTTGCTCATTTGTTGTGCTTTTCTCAGTTCAGAGTCCTCTGTGAAGGTTGGGGAGCTGGCCTGGCATTGAGTCAGGGTGAGCCCACAGTGGGAATGGGAAGACCCCCTTCCCTTCCTTCCAGGAATCAGCAGGACCCAGGCCGGACTGGTCAGAGCCCAGCCAGTTCGCGTTCCGGGAAGGGGGCCCTGACCTTTGCCCGGCCTCTGGCGGCGGCTGCCGTCAGCACGTCTCCCAAACGCGGCCCTGGGCCATCCCCACACCTGGGTGTGGGTTCCCGTAGATTTCCAGGAAGGAGGTACTTGCCGCCAGCCTTTCCTTACCCCAGGCCAAACCTGGGTCTACACTAGCTTTGATTTCACTGTTCCCTCCCTCACCTGGAATAACATCCAGGCCCCTGGCTTTTATCACCTTTGGGGGTAGAATTGTCAGGATTTCTGGGAAGGTGGCCCGGTGAAGAGGCCGGGGCAGCGTTTGCAATTCCTTAGTGGGAACTCCAGGTCGGCCATCAGGAGCCTTTCCTTAAGTTTCAGTTCAGGGACCTTCTGAGAAAGAGGGACAACCCTCTGCAAATTAAGAAAAACCCCCACCATAAGCCCCCCCCCCCCCACTTTGTAGCTGGGGTGTGAAAGCTGTTGGCACGTGCTGTTGCTGGCCGCCAGGCCCGCCTGCAGGTGTGGGGAGAAGGCTGCAGGGGACACGTGAACACAGTTCAGGGTCAGCTCTGCAAGAGGAGTATTCCTTAAAAAAAGCACACAGTGGCAAACTCCCCCAAGTTTAAGTCTCTGCCTGGGAGCAATGGCCCGGGGGGTGGCGAGTGACCCTGGCTGTCATTTTGGGAGCCCAGGGTTGTGGAGTCAGATTCTTCTCCAAGTTCTATATGCCCTAGGGCCCTCCACCCTGGCCCTCTCCTGGGACCCAAGGAACGTAGGGACACAGGGGCCTGTCTCCGGAACTGGGTCTGGAGAGCAGGTGTGGAGCTGAGGACTGGGGCCCCTGAGTGCAGACATTGCCCGGGATCGGGGTTGTAACAGCTGTTAGCTTTGTCACTTTGAGACGTCATTTTCTGACCTATACAACAGACTTTAAAAAGCACTTACTTAAACAAGCAACAAAACTTTGTTAGTTACCCTTGATGGGATGTTAGGGAACCAACTTGTGAAATTTGACGAAGAGAAGCAATCAAGCATTTAACCTTCCTTTCTTGTACGAACTGTACCTCAGAGTTAAAAATAGATGAAGGGAGGAAGTTTTATTTGGTGAGGAATTCCAGCTAAGAGATGTTGAGAAAGTGATAGAGTTAGAATAGGCCATGTTTCAGACCACTAATAACTAAACAGCTGGCTCTAGGCTGTGGCCTTCTGTAACCTCCTTGTTCACAAAAGGAAGCTGGTGGGGTCATGTGGGCCTCACGTGAAGGACAGGCTGCCTCTTGGCTGAGACCCTACCAGAAATCCAACCGGAATCACACCAAGCCCAGACCCGCCCACAGCTTACAGGAAATACAGGGCCAGAGCGATCTGAAAAATATTTCCAGAGGGGTCAGCAAAATCCAGAATGGAGAAATTCTACTGGGTAAAAAAAAAACCCCAGTTGTTTTCAAATACACTGCAAGAAGAGGAGGAGGAACCTGGGCTCCTCCAAGGAAACGAAGAGACAGATTAAATAAACATTGTAAGACTTGGTGTGGGTCCTGATTCAAACCATCAGACTGTGAAAAAACAAAACCAAAACAAAACTTGTGAGACAGGGACATTTGAACATTGATTCCATATTTGTGTACAAACATGATTTCATATTTGCTTTACATTAAGGAATATATTGCTAATGATACTGGTACTTTGTTGTATTTTTAAAAAAGTCTTCATTCTGGGCTTCCCTGGTGGTGCAGTGGTTGAGAATCTGCCTGCCAATGCAGGGGACATGGGTTCGAGCCCTGGTCCCGGAAGATCCCACACGCCACGGAGTAACTAAGCCCGTGTGCCACAACTACTGAGTCTGCGCTCTAGAGCCTGTGAGCCACAACTTCTGAGCCCACGTGCCACAACTACTGAAGCCCGCGCACTTAGAGCCCATGCTCCGCAACAAGAGAAGCCACCGCAATGAGAAGCTTGCGCACCGCAACGAAGAGTAGCCCCCGCTCGCTGCAACTAGAGAAAAGCCCGCGCGCAGCAACAAAGATCCAACGCAGCCAAAAATAAAAATAAATAGATAAATTTATTAAAAAAATAAAAAGTCTTCATTCTAAAGATACTGAAATACTTACCAGATGAAGTGATGTGATGTCTGGGTTTGGCTTTACAGTGATTCAGTGATTGGAAGCTGGTGGTACCTGAAGCTCAGGACCCTGGTCTCCACCTCCCAGGGTTATTATGCAGGATGCAAGTAGTATAGGCACAGAGCTCAGGGTGGGCTGGTGATTGAGGCCCAGTGGCCAGTAACTTTTTCATCATGTGGATCGCCCACCATGTTTCGAGATCTGCTGCCAGCTCCCCATCCTGCCCAGTTATCTTGCAGTACCTGAGGGCTCAAGGCTTGCCCGCCAGCGGCCAGTGTGCCCTCCTGACTAGTTGACATCTGGAAGGACACTGTGTCTGCTTGATGAAATGCTTCACTGAAAACCTGCTGAGTTCATCAGCACATGACACAGAGGTGATACATTGTTTTCTAAAATGGCAATGTTTGCTTCATAAAGCCTTTTTAAAACAATCATTCTACCTGAAGTTAGTTTCAAACTAGCCAAGTGCATTCTTACTCTTCTCTTTGGGAAAATCATCCATCTTCCTCCCCAGAGGGATTGACTTCAATATGATTTGCTCATGGCCGAGGTACAGACGTTGAGTGAGCACAGATTTAGACTCAATGTGACAAAGGACTTTGGAAAATTAAGAGTTAAAAATGGACTTGGAGGTGTATGAGGCGGTGAGCTCCCTGTCCTTGGGGATACTCAAGTAGAGGCTGACAGCACTGCTGCAGTGGTCATTCCGAACGTGCTTGGGAGATTGGGGGACTGAGTGAAGACGACAGCGAGGGATGCTTTAGCAAAGCCAGCAGCGTATGCGATAACAAGGTTTTAGTGCAAACCAAGCAATGCACAGATAGTTTATTTAGTCAGTGGTTCTCAAAGTGTGATCTCAGAACAACAGCAGCAGCATAAATCTGGGAACTTAGAAACGCAAATCCTCTGGTGCCACCCCTGACCCCAGATCTCTCTTTTCCTAAGCCTGCCGAGTGACTGTGCTGTCAGGTGAAGTTTGAGCACCTGCTCTACAAGGAGGTGTCTTCCAGGGGTGTGGCCACTCTGAGCGAGCCTGGCGGGCTGTGCGAGCTGGGCGTGGGGATGACCGAGGACGCTGCAGCCTAGGGGGACGGAGAGGGGGTGGGGCTGGATCTGCCTCACCGAGATCCCTTCCTCTTGGGAACAGCCTCTCACCTGCTGATGCCCTTCTCCTCTCCCTCCTGCATAGACGACGTTGTGGTCCTTTTGTCCGTGTTCTAGAACACAGAGCTATCTTCTTCAGAGTCTCTGTCTAGAAAGCGCTCCAAGCGGCTCAGTGCATGGCGTCGGAAGTCCTCAGGCGGAAACAGAGCTCTGGCAGAGACGGTGCGTGTCTTCAGAAGGAAGCGTGGCAGCGTCAACCTGTCAGCCTCTACCTCCCAAAGAGGAAGGAGGACTCCAGGGCTTAGCTTCCCAAGGAGCTTAAGGCACCCTTGGTATGAAAAAGTGATATCACATAAACTTACAACTATGACTGCATCAGACTGTGATTATGATTCTTTTCACAATGTTACTGTGACAAATGTGGGGACATTAGAATTGGGAAGTTTTCCAGATAGTTCTTAAGTGAATCGAAGATTGAATCATCTACAAATTTAAATAGACTAAATTACAGTCACACCACATTGTTTGTGGATTTTATGTTTGCAAACTTGCCTATTTACTAAAATTTATTTGTAATCCACAAATCAACACTCACTGTGATTCTGTGGTTGTCCAGGGATGTGCGCAGAAGGGCAAAAATTTTGAGCTGCCTGTGGGCACGTCACCAGCTGAGGCTGTGCAAGGTGCCTTCTTGTTTCAGCCCTCAGACTAATAGTATCAATAAACAGGTGTCCTTTTCAAGGTATATTTCTTTTAGTGCCACATTTTTTGCATTTTTTTCTCTTTGTTAGTGATTTCTGTTTACAATGGCTGGTGTTCATAGGCACAAGAAGGCTGGCCAGTGCCATGGTGACTTTTTAGAACATGACAACCTTGAATGAACTACAACTGATTAGTTTTTTTTAAAATTATAAATTTATTTATTTATTTTTGGCCGCGTTGGGTCTTCGTTGCTATGTACGGGCTTTCTCTAGTTGCGGTGAGCGGGGGCTACTCTTCGTTGCGGTGCGCAGGTTTCTCATTGCGGTGGCTTCTCTTGTGTGGAGCACGGGCTCTAGGCGCGTGGGCTTCAGTAGCTGTGGCTCGTGGGCTCAGTAGTTGTGGCACGCGGGCTCAGTAGTTGTGGCTCGCGGGCTCTAGAGCACAGGCTCAGTAGTTGTGGCGCATGGACTTAGTTGCTCTGTGGCATGTGGGACCTTCCCAGACCAGGGCTCAAACCTGTGTCCCCTGCATTGGCAGGCAGATTCTTAACCACTGCGCCACGAGGGGGGTCCGCAATTGATTAGTTATTGATTAGGGGTCCTCAGACCTTTTCCCCTGACTTGCCCATCAGAAAGAAGAGACCCTAGCCCACTTCCCAGCTGCCTCCCCACGAACCTGCAGTGGGCAATTCTCGTACAAACCTGAGAGGTGGGCAGGAGGAGAGGCCAAGCTGGGAGGAATCCGCGGTGGAGGGCTGAGTGGTCTTGGCTTTTGGGGTGCTAGGGTAGTCGGGAAGTTGGCGGCCCACCGTGGTGAGTAAGAGCTGGGAACCTCTTATGCATTTGGCATAAACAGGTTTGGGAGCAGACATGGTGGCCTCTGGGCTGAGTCCCAGCGCTGCATCTCACTGGCTGGGTGACCTTGGGCATGTGGTCCTCAGCTCCCTTTTGGCAAAGCGGGGATGGTAAGGGTTCCCGGCTCAGGGGGCCGCCATATGGGTCATGAGAGATAGTGCAAGGAAGACACTAGGATGGGTCTGGGCTCGAACAAGGTCTGGGATATGTGGCTTTAACCATTTCTCTTCTCCATATAATAACAGTAATGAGGAGGATTGTCACATGCCATCGATTTGCTTTCACATCCAGTCAAACCTGTCATTAAAAATGATCAGAATGTGTAGGTGGTTCTTGAATTGACCTGTCAGTTAACCCGCAGAATCCTGACCGTGACTCACTTTAGTATTTAACTGTGTCGACACAGACAACAGTCGTCGACACAGACAACCGTCGCCGTGTGTCTTTGGTGTATTGATAGCCCTGTCTTTGAGTTCAGTCCAGTGGCTGAGGCGCCCCTGTCCTGTTTTTGCATAACGTACACCCACAATGAGTCCTCTCAACTTCCCTCCAAGTGTTATGAAAGCTTAAGGAGACTTAGGAGATGATCTGACCACATCGGTCCTCTGGATTTGCCCTGGGTCTTACACAACTTGGTTAGGTCGAGAGCTCTGATGACTGTGCCTTTCCGGAGACGTGAACAGCCACCCGTGTTTGTAGCAGCAACAGATCTCTTTCTTTTTCGGCTCACATTTCAGTGGTTTGCACAATGTGGCCTTAAACTCGGCAGGGACAGAAGCCAGTAGACATGGTGGTCTCTGGGCTGGTTGATGGATGAGGCAGTACAGGATTGTGGAGGCTGGCTCTGAGCATTCGGTGGGCAGCCCTGGGTAGCAGGCATTTGTCTTCCAGAGTGCATGGAGTGACCATACAGTTATTGATTGGTGGGGGGGCCAATCGGTTATGGTGTGACCTCATTTATTTGGTTCTTGGAGGGCAAGACAGAGTTTAATTCCAATCAGTGAGCACTGGGACACAAACATGGACGTGGCTTCCCAGCCGCTCCAGCCAAGACTCATCTTCCATTTTAATTCAGCATGTGTTTGTCTTTTCTTTCTTTCTTTATTTAAAAAAAAAATTTTTTTTTTTGGCTGCGTTGGGTCTTTGTTGCTGCGCGCGGGCTTTCTCTAGTTGCGGCGAGCGGGGGCTACTCTTCATTGTGGTGCGCGGGCTTCTCACTGCGGTGGCTTCTCTTGTTGCAGAGCACAGGCTCTAGGTGCGTGGGCTTCAGTAGTTGCAGCACGCGAGCTCAGGAGTTGTGGCTTGCGGACTCTAGAGCGCAGGCTCAGGAGTTGTGGCTCGTGGGCTCTAGAGCGCAGGCTCAGTAGTTGTGGCACGCGGGCTCTAGAGCGCAGGCTCAGTAGTTGTGGCATGTGGGCTCAGTAGTTGTGGCTCGTGGGCTCAGTAGTTGTGGCGCACAGGCCCAGTTGCTCTGCGGCATGTGGGATCTTCCCGGACTAGGGATCGAACCCGTGTCCCCTGCATTGGCAGGCGGATTCTTAACCACTGCGCCACCAGGGAAGTCCCTGTCTTTTCTTGAATGTGATCCATTGTCATCCGGCATTTAATTCCACATTCACAGTCTTATATTTACCTCTCTGTTTCATTTTAAGCAACTTAAATGTGGGAAATATCCTCACCTATAAAAAGGGAACACCATTTCAGAGATGTTCCCAGAAAGGGGGCCTGCCTTTTCCTCTGGACCCCTGGATTTCAGTGGGGCCATCCTTGGTGGGAAGCTTGGACACTGGGGCAGGATGGGCCTGCAGGACAGGACACTTCCCCACTGGGCACCACCCGGAGTGGCCTCACATCACTGCTGCTGAAGCCCTCTCTCTGCAGAGAGCTCTCGCCCTCCCAGGATGAGTGACACTACCCCAGGGATAATCTCACAGGCCCTTACTTTCTGGAGAGTGTGTCTGGTCTCTCCTGGGGCTGCAGGTCGCTCCTGGGCTGCTCCTTCCCGCACTGTTCATACCCCTGGCTGGCCCCGAGAACGCTCCTGTTGGGAATTTGATGGTGTCTTTGAGAGCCGGATCCCCAGGCTTGGCGTGTTCTCCGTCACCACGGAGTAAGGAATGAACGGCCTGTCCTTGGGGCACCACACCTGGCCCCGTCTGCTCCCCCACCAGAGTGCACTTCCCCTCCCCATCACGGCTCTCACTTGTGAAACGCGGGAGTTGGGCTAGGACCGTCTCTCCCTCTGGGGCCCCTGATGGTGAAGAGTCTGGCTTTGAGCCGATACCGCCATGAGACACGGGGCTAGGTGCCTCTGGACTTCTCCGGTCCTCTCGTGGAGCCAGGAGGCTGCCATCGTTGACCCATTTCACAGAGGTGAGAACCGATGCTCAGAAGAGTTAAAATCCTGCTGACGTGACAGGTAAAGGGACAGGTGGCCCGATTACCCTTCACCCCCGCGGGCCCTCTCAGGAAGCCCCTGCCGTCCTGTGGGGACCGAGCTGGCCTAAGACAGAAACTCGAGCCCCTCAGCTCGGGGCCTCCATTGTGTCTGGCCTGGAAGGAGACCCCACGTGGTTTCCTCCAGAGCCGACCCCTCCACCCCTCGGCCGTCCTTCCAGGGACAGGGCTGTGAGAGCCTCCCACAACCTTCCCCGTGGTCCTCTATGGGAAGAAATGAAATGTCCTTGTTACGGAATAATTGATAAAAAATTAAAGAACGCCTGTTTAGATGTAATTATAAAATGGGCCTACATGAATCTCCCTCTCAACTTAAGGAACATATCCAAACATTTCATAAAATGAAATCCACCAGACAACCTCCAGGGTAGACAGCTGGGGAGGGGAGGGTGGTTCTGAAGTGGGGGATGGGGCCCTGGATCTGAAGTGGGGGATGGGGCTCCGGTTCTGAAGTGGGGGATGGGGCCCTGGTTCTGATGTGGGGGATGGGGCCCTGGTTCTGACGTGGGGGATGGGGCCCTGGTTCTGACAGTGGGGGATGGGGCCCTGGTTCTGACGTGGGGGATGGGGCCCTGGTTCTGAAGTGGGGGGATGGGGCCCTGGTTCTGACGTGGGGGACGGGGCCCTGGTTCTGACGTGGGGGACGGGGCCCTGGTTCTGAAGTGGGGGACGGGGCCCTGGTTCTGAAGTGGGGGACGGGGCCCTGGTTCTGAAGTGGGGGACGGGGCCCTGGTTCTGAAGTGGGGGACGGGGCCCTGGTTCTGAAGTGGGGGACGGGGCCCTGGTTCTGAAGTGGGGGATGGGGCCCTGGTTCTGATGTGGGGGATGGGGCTCTGGTTCTGACAGTGGGGGACGGGGCCCTGGTTCTGAAGTGGGGGATGGGGCCCTGGTTCTCGGCCGCTCCTGGTCCGGCACTGGCTGTCCTTCCTGTTGTAGCTCTGGGTGTCCAGTGAGCAAGTTGGATCCAGACTCAGACA
The DNA here is from genome assembly GCF_009873245.2 of Balaenoptera musculus. NCBI lineage: Eukaryota > Metazoa > Chordata > Mammalia > Artiodactyla > Balaenopteridae > Balaenoptera > Balaenoptera musculus. The sequence goes on along the minus strand of NC_045793.1, from coordinate 100,407,339 downwards.
GGCTGGGCCACCTGTTCAGCCACGGTTTTCCCCACGGTCTGACGTGTGTCCCGCCACCACCTCCTTTTTCCGTTTGGCCTCCTGCAAACGCGGAGCCCAAGGAGCGTGACAGTTCAGGAGCTAATGGAGGTATTACGGCGCCTGCTTCTTCTTGCTGGTCCAGCTATGCTCTTTGACTTTGTTTGTGTGTTTGTTTCTTGGTTTTGTGCTAATTAACAAGGACAGAAGGAGGGCAGGCGGGCGGGCGGGCACGCACCTGTTAGGTTCCGGGACACCTGCCTTCCCAGGAACCCCAGTAAGTTTCCTGGGGGAACTCAGGAGGATGGGGAGCAGCGCTGGGCCTGCCCTTTCTGCGCCCCAGGGAGGTGGGACTCGGCAGTGCCAGCAGGACGCAGCCCCCTGCTCTGTGTGGTCCTTCCTGGTCCCTCTCCGGTTCCTGCAGGGCCCTGGCGGGCAGCCCTCAGCCAGAGCCCACGTCCCTGCCCGGAGCGCGGGCCTACGTGCTGTCACTGAGCTCTCTGCTCCGCTGTGGGCCTGGCGCCCCTGGCTCCTGTGCTGCAGCCCTGAGACTGCGCTCCCAGCCTCCTCTCCTGCCACCACTCCTCCACCTGCATCAGGCCAGTGGCGGGGAGGGAGCAAGGCGCGAGGAGGGACCTGCTTCCGCAAGGAGAAGCTGGCCGTGCCCCTCTGCAGCACAGTGAGTTCCACCCCAGAGGGATCTGCAGGGCCTCCACTTGCACTTGGCACCGAGTCTGTCCCTGGCGTCTCTCCTCTGTTTGCCCCTGTCCTCGCTTGGTGGCGATGGGGCAGTGAAAGTTACGTGGAGCACTGAGCCCTGACCCTGTCCCCCGCCCTCTGCTTCCTGGGGGCGGCCACTGCCCGCGCTGAGGACCTCTGCCCGCCAACCCCTCTGGGGACATCAGATTTGATTGTGAAAGCACTGGCTCCACCCTCCTGCCCTGGGGACGCCTCCCTCCCTTCCTTCATCAGCCTCGGGGTTCCATATGGTTCAGACCAGCCTACGCAGCTCAGAATTCTGAGTATTTGGTGACGAATAAGCACAGACATAATCTCAGCGTGAACAAAACCTTGCTTCTCATAGTTGAGCTTGGGGGTTACCTTAGTTTCCTAACTTAACAGGGGTGTGTATTTTTCTAGAAATTCATCGTAATCGCTGCCCACCTGTAGGAGCATTAAGAAAATAATTCTTAAGGTGGGCAATCCTAAAAAAATTCTTAAGGTGGGCAGTCCTGATAATGAATTTGTTTTCTGGTATTCTCGTTCTGGAAGGGAACCGTGTCTTGCTGGCTGTCTGACTTTGGGAAGATTTCTTTCCCAGAGTCTTATTTCTCTGAATGGTGCTGTGGTCCTGGGTGGTTACTGTGTTTGGTGTGGGCCTGTGGGGGAAGTTGCGTTTCAGGGGCCAATCCCTGCCTGGTGCCCCAATACAAGGATTGAGTGCAAAGCTGATATTTATTTAGCACTTACTACCTGCTAGGTGCTGTTCTTAGCTCTGCACGTGTTTCCTTATTTAATCCTCCCAATACCTCCACTTTCCAGATGAGAAAACTGAGTAACGGAGAGGTAATTTCTGAAGGTCAGACAGCTGGGGCCTCACCCAGGCGTTAGGATTCCAGAGCAGGTGCACATCACCCCTGCACCCTGCCATCCGGGCGGTGAGTGAGTGAATGAATGAGTGAACAAAAGAATGCCTTTATATTTGAACTGGATGTGGGTAGCTGTTGCCTTTCAATTTTTTTTGTGTGTGTGGCCGTGCCCCGCAGCAAGCAGGATCTTAGTTCCCCGACCCGGGATCGAACCCCTGCCCCCTGCAGTGGAAGCGTGGAGTCTTAACCACTGGCCCACCAGGGAAGTCCCTCAAAAAAGTTTTAAAATGTATTTTTAACTCCATTTTCCTGGAGAAACAAACACAGAATGTACAGAGATGTTTCAGCTGATCTCCTTAACGGAGCCCCCTCCCTAGTCCCCAGCCTGGCGGTGACATTTGTGCACTGCCACCAAGCCCCGTGCTTCCTTGTGAATCTGGCTCTGGTTATGCAACGTGCCTTTTGTTCCTTCTTATAAGACCTTTCACAACGCAAGTTTCGGGGCTGGTCATGGCTGGGAGCAGCACACGGGTCTGGCAGCTCTGGGGAAGCTGGCATCCTTGATGTGTCCTCCGGCCCTGCCAAGTTCCCGGTATGGCATTCCCTAAAGGTCTTTTCTTTCTTTGCTCTTCACCCGAAAGCCAGAGGGGGCGAGGGGAGGTGGGGAGCAGGGGCGCAGCCTTCTGCTGCTGCAGCCCAGGGATCCCAGTGCCAGCCTTCACCCCGTGAGCGGGCGCGGGAGCGGGGAGTGAGCCTGGTGAGAGCTGCGACCAGCTCCCCGCTATGGTCGGCAGTGTGCCCGGAGAGGAGGGCCTCTGCTCCGGTTCCTCGTCTTGCGGGGATCTCATCAAACGCTTCCACAGGGTGATCTGGAGGGTCCTGTTGGTGAGAACGTGTGTCACCGTAGCCAGTACCTGGGTGGGCGCAGCATATGGGTCCCACCCAGCCAGTGAGCAGAACCCACGTTTGACGGTCTGTGGGGACAGGCTGTACTTTATGGTCGCTGGGTTGTCTGAAGTTGGTGCTTCACCACCTGGCTGTTCAATGGAAAATTTCTTCCTAATAACCAACCACCCGCCTTATGTTGATTCCATATGTTATAACCTTGTGGCGGTGTAGAGAGTTGCTACTCTTCAGCTGCTATTCTTTTAGATGATGACTCTTTTTAAGCCGCTTAAATAGTAAATGTACCCCATTAATTGTTCTCCTAAAAATAGAGCTAGCTAGATATTAGTTACTGAAATGTAAAACAGCATCTCCCTGCCTCTTAAAATGGACAGATCACCCCTCTGACTCTTTGAAATTAGTGCTTGGTTTATTCCTTCCTTCATCCTGCAGACCTCTGTGTTTTGCTGCCTGCTGCCTTCAGGACACCGCTCCCAGGGCTGAGCTGCAACTGGGAGCCAGCAGCCAGTGCCTCTGTTGTGTCTTCAAGGGGGGAATGTAGAGCTTAGACAAGAATTCACACCCTGGTTATTTCTGTGCAGTTGAGGTCAGTGCAGTCGAGAAGACCAAGGTAGACAGAACATGCATACGGGGCCCCTTTGCTGGGGAGATGACATATGAGCTGAGAGCTGCAGGTGGGGCTTGAATAAGTGGGTGCAGAGCATGTGCAAAGGCCCTGGGGTAGGAGGGAGCGAATGTGTTGGGAGAACTGAAAGGAGGGCTGCAAGGTGAGGATGGAGAGTGAGGGAGACTTCATTAGTTGGGCTGCTTTCAGGTTGTCCCCTGGGCTCACCCAGGGCCTCCTGAGCCAGGCAAGTCCCCACCCTTCACCCTGTGGCAAGGGGACATGAGACCACCGCATTAGCACCAACCCCTGCAGCACAGGCTTGATTTGTCCACCGTGTGTGTGTGTGTGTGTGTGTGTGTGTCTAAGTGTGCTTGTGACAAAGATGGGTGCTGCTGTGTCTTCATGGGGAAGTGTCCGTGGCCTCCCCTCCTCTGCCGACATGCGTTCACTCACCACTGAGTGGTTCTCGTTAAGGCACTTCTTTCTCTGTTCTCATTTTCCTTTCACCCCATTTCATGCTTTCCCAGAAAACATATGAGAATATGTCGCTGTAAATGCTAATAATGCATTTACTCTGTGCTGGGCCCTGTCCTGGGTCTGTGACAGGCCTTTGCTGCTTTAACTCCACAACAACCTTGCAGCCCATTTTATGGGTAAGGAACATGAGGCACAGAGAGGGCATGCTGCCTGCTCAAGGTCACACAGCTGGAGCATTCGGGGTTCTGTTACCTGTACTTAGAGGCCTTCATCTGAGGGAGAGCAGGGCCTGGTAATGCAGGGACAGCCTGTGTGGCTAACCCTGGCCTTGGGTCAGCTGGCTGTCCCTGTGGGGCCCTGCGTTCGCAGCCGCCAGGGCTGGAAGGGACTTCGGGAGATGCCCGGAGGGTGGCTATGGTGAGGAGTGTGGGCATGGTTCTAGCCCAGGCCACGCTGCTTACCTGCTGTGTAGTGGGGCTTGCTCCGAATGTCTTCCCCTCCGCTTTCCTGCCCTTTGGGTTGGAGGGTGACGGGGCACACGGCCTGTAGCAGCTGTTGTTTCTGCACCCCGAATCGGATACCTCACATAAGCCTTTCAGGTTGTCCCCTAGGCTCTGCTGGGGCCCTTGGCGATGCGGCGTTGGTGCTGTGTCATTGCTGCATGGGATTTGTTAAGCACCACTTTTCGTCGAAGCCTATAGGAAGCCCGTGATCCGCCTCTCATGGATGATTACTGGAGACACGGAGCCTGGAGTCCTTTGGCCTGGACACGGCTGCTGGCTGTGACTGCAGCACCCTCCTCCAAAGCCTTCGACGGCACGTTTTGCATCCAGAGTAAGGTCTTCAGGGTGTTTGTTTACTGTCATGCATCGACTACATCTTTTCCTTGAAAAAGTATAAGATACAAGGGCCTCTAGTAATCTTGGCATCCTGTCAGGGTAGCAGAGGTTTGGGTGTAGATTTGAGGTGGTTGCAGGATGTTTGACTGAACCAAGTAAGCCTCAGGTCAGCTGGGGGCCCAGGGGCCCGGAGCCCCACCCGCCCCGGGGAGTCAGCGGCTCCTGGGAGGCGGTGTTGCCCAGTGGATGAGGATCCCGCCTCCCGCTCCGCCCCATACACCACCCACGTCTGTGAGCGCAGGGGACCACCTCCCCGCCAGGCGCCACGGGTGCCTGTCTTTACTCAGCCCGGGCGGGGCCCGCACGGGGTGCTCCCCGGGGAGCAGCAGCCCTCCCACTCTGGACACGTGCTTTGGCCTTCGTCCCCAGCGAGCTTCCAGCGGCCTTTTCACTCCGGTAGTCCCCGCCAGGACCCCAGGACCCCACTGTTCTCTCCGTCTGTTGTTTGGAAGTACCTGGCTGTCCCGCGTCTGTTTCCAAACGGTGGAGTGCCTGTCTGAACCCCTGCCTTCCTTCCAGCCGTCTGCCCTCTTAGAAAGGCGCAGTTACCAGTGGCAAAGCATTTCTCTCCCAGCGATACTTGGGCCAGTGTCACCAAGTGTTCTGGACTGAGCTACCCCTGGTCTTGGCGAATGGTGCACCAGTCTCTGTTCTTTTTTTTTTTTTAATTTATTTATTTAATCAATTAATTTATTTTTGGCTGCATTGGGTCTTCGTTGCTGCGCGTGGGCTTTCTCTCTAGTTGCAGCAAGGGGGGGCTGCTCTTCGTTGTGGTGCGTGGGCTTCTCATTGCAGTGGCTTCTCGTTGCGGAGCACGGGCTCTAGGTGTGCGGGCTTCAGTAGTTGTGGCACGTGGGCTCAGTAGTTGTGGCTCGCGGGCTCTAGAGCACAGGCTCACTAGGTGTGGCACACGGGCCTAGTTGCTCTGTGGCATGTGGGATCTTCCCGGACCAGGGCTTGAACCCGTGTCCCCTGCATTGGCAGGTGGATTCTTAACCACTGCGCCACCAGGGAAGTCCTCTCTGTTCTCTTTTAATAAAAGAAGTCTGTGTCGGCATGCAAATGTCATGGTGGTCACTGTGCTCTCTTGAATGATGGCCACATGGCTGCAAAATTGCTATTGCTATGTCTATTTCAAATATAAAAATAACCCCATTAGGAAAATAAATGAATTTTAATAATTTGAAAAATATGTTAAACGAGAGAGCCCCCGGGCAGGTCATCTAATTCTTTATCTGGTGGACGGCTCACTCCTCTCTGTTTCGGATCCGTGGACTCGGGGTTTGCAGGGCTGTGCTAGACCTTCTAAGCGCTGGATCCAAAGCTGTCATTTTATCAGGGAGGCCAGTGACTTCACCGGGGTCCCAGGACTACATAGTGGTCTAAGCAGATGAGCTTTGGGCCTCAAGCAGCACCTTTAAGGAGAAGCAGCCCCTCGAGCAGCCCAGGCTTTGTGGGGTACCTTTCGTAGGTTTAACCTTTAGCACGGATTCCGCCTGTGTCTCTTCCCTTTGACCTTATTTTTCTTAGCACATTTAGAAATTGAGAGCTCTGATAAGCACGTGCCAAAGGGGACACAGGTGAAGGAGGCTGGGCAGGACAGAGGCAGGTGGGGACGGTGCTGCATCGCCCTGGAGACCAGGAGGAACACGGGAGGTGCTGTGCTACTATCACCCTGGCACAGGTCTACGGAGAGCTGTGGTGACCTGCAGCCCTCAGCCTCCGAAGGCTCCCAGGAAGGCTGGCGGACAGCTCTTTGCTTACAAAACAGCAAGAGAAGAGGCGTTTGCAGCACAGATCTGGGGGCCAGGGGTCTACAAGTAGAGAGGCTTCTTTAGACTCCCACGAGCTCAGGGTGCAGGGTTTCTCATGAGCAAGGGACTGTCTTCAGGAAACTTTGGTACGTTGGTTCTCAGTTATTCTTAAGGCATGAAATATACTGTGGCGATAAAGGGAGACTTTGGCTTTTTAGCCCCAAAAGTAGATAAATTCTTTGCTTCCAAGTAAAGACTCACAGAGACATCACATGTCACCTTCCTGACAAGCACGGTGTTTGAGCATGGTCAGGCCCCTTCTACTGGGCATGGGGCGTGCCCCTCGCTATCTGCTCATGGCAGAGCTCCCCGGGCAGCCAAGGGGCTTCTATCCAGTGTATCCGGGGTCCCGTCCCCTGCGTATCATCTGCTTGGTTCCAAATACAGCCCCAGAATGAAGTTTTCTCCCGTTGCAGGATTTCATGCACGTCAAATCTCAGAAACTGGCTTAGAAGTGTTGACTTGCTCACAGTTTCTCTGTCCTCCTTGGCGTAGGGCTAGACTAGCTCCCCAGGGCAAAGCTCCTCTAACTTCGCTGATTCCAGTCTGACCCAGGTACAGGCTGAGCAGGATGGGCTGTGGACCGTCGGGGGCCGGGGGCTCGAAAGAGTCCAGAATTTTGGTGTCAGAAGTTGCTACTGCATCTTAACTGTGTGATTCTAGACACTGAATAGGACTTCTGAATGCTTTTTCCCAAACCATGAAGTGAGGATAATCACATCTCCGTCCTGGGGTTCCTGCTGGGAACCAGGTGGCCGACGACGAGTGGGTCTGCTTCCTGACCTCGGTCACCTGTGGCCTCTTACAGGACAGTGCTGGTGGAATACTGCTGCCTTCCGTAGTGAGCCCCGGGGGGCTGCATGGTCGATGGACCCAGGCCCTGTCGCCCCAGGCACGGCTGGCTGCTGTGGGGTGCAGGGGCAGCACGACCAGGAAAGGAGGCAGGGGCTTTCTCTCCAGCCTCTCGGGGGCCCTGACTCGCCGGAGGGCCTCCCTTTTTCATCCTAGAGATCCCCTCCTCACTCTTCCCCTCCTGCACCTGTTCTGGCTGCACTGGTTCTCTTGCTGGTCCCTGAGATGCAGACAGTCCCATCGCAGGGCCTTGGCACTGGCCATGCCCCCCTGAGTGGCATCCCCTTCGTGTGATGTCCCTTAGCCCACCTCCACGCTAGGCTTCTGCTGTGCCCTCCTCCCCGTGTGCCCCTCACCTAAGGAGTGGCCAGGAACCTCACCGGCAGGGTGGGGTGAACGGTCGGTATGTGGCGGTTCCAGCCCCTGTCATCCAGTTAGGTGATGGGGGCAGGTACTGGAAGGCATAGAGGGCCTGCCTTCAAGGAGTTCGTTCTTTATTGACAGACTTACGCTTATGGATGGTGTCAGATTGTCCTAAATCGGTGTGTGTTACTTCAGTGTAAGTTGACAAAGGCCACAGCTCAGGCTGCAGGTGAAACTGAGAAATGCTGGGAGGGGTAGGCCGAGGCCTGGCCTTCTGATTGTATTGCTTGTACGTATGTATGTATTTGTTTAATTATCTTTCATGCGTATATGTGTGTATGTATGTTTCTATCTTCTATCTATCTACCTAACCCTATCATGTATCTATCACCTATCCAATCTATGTATCTACCTATCTACCATCTAGCTATGTATTCATCATCTATCTAGCTTACATCCATCATGCAAAGGGAGGTGGAGCTCAGGACTCGCTGGGGGTGAGGGCTGGCTCGGACCCTCTGTGAAGCTGCTGAGCCTTGAGGCGGCTGCGGGTGTTACCCCTCCAGGCCCCCCCTCACTGCCCTCCTGGGGCCTGGTGTTTCCCGAGGCCGAGAAGCTGCCCAGCTCTGTGCCTTCTGGAGCAAGAAGTATCTCGCACTCCTGCGCTAATTCTGGGGGAATTACAGAGCAAAACGAAAACGGTTCTCTTGGACCTTCAAGTCAAACCAGGAGAGAGTATGCAAGGATGGGGCTTTTGGGGGAGTCTCTGTGGCCCCCTTGAAACTCAGCTTCTGTGTGTCAGGAATGACAAGGGAAGTTCCCTCTCCGGCTAAGCGGCAAGGAGGGGCGGCCTGATGGCGGGCAGCTTGGCCTGGTCACGTCAGTGCTTGGACGTCAGCAGGTGGGGCTGGTCCGCAGGGCCCCTGTGGCCTTCCCTCCCTTCAGGGTGTTGTCTTCTCTCCTGCTTTGCTTTGTCACATGTGTTGGCACAGACCGGAGTTTGCAGAGCGAAAAGGCAGAGACGTTTGTAAATGTCGGAAGACAGAATCAACCCCTTTGTGCTGGTTGATAGTTGAGAGCAGTGGTCTCCAGTCAGCTTTGAGTACTGACCCCCAGGGCTGAGACCTACTTACGTTTAATTGTAACGGAGCGTAATAGGATGCAGTACATTATGTTTACTTATTTATAAATTATGTACGTGTCTCATATTGCAGATACATTGTGTGCCTTCCTTATACACACTCACAGGATAAAACAAAATGGAAAATGTTGCATGAATTGAAGGAACGGTACCCGGCGCCGTATGTCTCCCGCCGGGGACGGTGGGTCTCAGACACGGGGATGAGTGCAGTCACCTGGTTAGCTTAAAACCAGCTTCACACCGGCTGGTCGGGATTCTGATGCTCTGCCGAGGCTGGTAGTCGAGTCCTAAGGGAGGTGAGGTCCTTGGGAGGAAGGACAGGCTGGATGGCCCTGTGGTCAGGCCCTGTGACCTGGCCATAGTGAGGGCGGGGTCGCTTTCAGGCCCCTGCAGCCGCGGTGCGGTGACCCTGGTGGGCCGGGAATGTTCCCGTTCCAAGATGCTTAGCGTCCACCCTTGGCGGCTTCCTCACTGTTTGCCTTCCAGGAGGGCGTCTGAGTTCTGTGACTGTGGCCGTGAGGCCTGAATGCTGCACCAGGAGCTGGAAATTCATCTGAGCTGACCCTGGAGGCATTACACTTTCTCTCTCCAGTTACAGAAGTAAGCTATGTTCTAAGCAGAAAAGGAAAAAAAAATGCACATAGAAGAAAAAATGTAACGGGACATTCCAGAAGCAAACTTCTGCCCCGTCAACCTGCACTCTGGCCACACGTTTCCAGGTGTGCGTGTACAGGGGGGAGTGGGTCTGTGTGTGAATCATGTACTCTGCACCGGGGAGCGGCCATGTGGCCGTCTCTGGTCGTCAGCGCTGCTGCCGTCATAGGTCACGGCCTCTCTCCAGGCCCACACACGTGTCGCCGTCCGCAGGGTAGCGTGGTTTATCTAATGTAGCTGAGGCGCGTGGTTGACCTCTGAGGCTGTTGTCTGTTTTTTGCTGTTACACACATCACGGCGCAGAGAGCGCCCCTGTCCATAGAGACTCACGGGCTTTTCCAGTAATTTCCTCAGCGTCATTCCTCACATTGCTAAGTCACATGCTGCAGACCTTTTAAGGGCTTTTTATATTTATGGACAAGCTGTTTTCTAAAATGCTGAATCAGTTTACATTTCACCAATACTTAAAAAATATATTAGATGCAGCGGGCAGGGAGGAGCTCACAGAAGGCAGTAGAGGAAGGAGCTTCCTGAGAGGAGGGCATTCGGGGAGATGAGACGGGGACGTCTGGGCTCTTCTCCCCCTCTGCCATCTTCGACAAGACCTCACGCCTCTCGGAGCCTCGGTTTCCCTGCTTCTGAAATGTGGGGATAATTCCATCTCACAAAGTTGCTGGATGCATCTCCTGAAAGAGTGTATATATAGCCTTAGAGTATAACATAACCCTTACAACACACACACACACAGACACAGGGAAGGGTTATGTAAACTGTAATTATAACCTGAGGTTTTTTTTTTTTCCCTGTTGGATAAGCTTTTTAAAAAAAAAGAGTGGAAAAAATGGAGAATTCTCTCAAAGTCATTAACTGGTTCTTTCAAGTAAATATCAATACTAACAATAATGATAGTAATAATGGCCGATGTTGGCTGAGCGCCTCCTGTATACCAGGACACGCAGGACAAGCGTTTACATGTGCCCGGACCGCTTACCTTGCCCTGACGGGGGATTGTTGTGCTGTTGCACATGGGAAGCCGTCCTGCTGTTGGTTAATGGAATCGTGTCACTTGGGATCTGGAGTCTTAGGGCCGAGATGACCTGATAAGCTGTCGACCCTCCCGGGTGATAAGATGAGCCAGTAGTTCCAGGGTTTGACTTACCATTTATGATTAAACAGAGGATCGGGGCTCCCATCCTTCCTTCTCGGTGAGGTTTGCGATGTGCGGGCTGGCAGGTCAGGTGACTTGAGAATGACCCTTGTTTTGTCATTTGCAGACTCCGGGGGCATCCTCACCACCTGCTTCTCTGTGCTGTGACAAACCATCCAGGTGAGTGTCCGTCACCGAAACTCCTTCGTGTGCCTCTGGCCTTGGGTCAGATCTCACAGAGGAAGCCTGGGCACGGTGTTATTTTATTCTGTAGTAATCTTAATGTCGTTTTCATTTTTAAAAATAAATGCTCAGAGGTGATAAATATCATGTTTATGTCTCTTTCTGGATGTAATCTCCCAGCATGAGAAACGCTGGTTGTGGAAACATTCAATAAATAATTGTGTAGCTGTGATTTGATTGTGAAACGTAACATTGGGGGGAGTTCCAGAATTGACTGTATCACAGGGAATGAGCTCTTTATTTTTTAATACCAGTGTCAAAAAATGTGATTTGATTTTTTTAAAGTAAACAGAACTCTTTTACATTCATGTCTGATGCATAAGGTAGAGAAGAAAAATCTTGATGATTGTTTGAATTCGAATAAACCAATTAAAAAATACATTTATGATACTGGGTATTTGAAGATATTGTTTCTTTTAGGCGTGATGATGGCATTGTAGATATTTCTAAAAATATCTTTGTCTTTTAGAAATAAATGCAAAAATATTTATAAGTGAAATGACATATAATATCTGGGATTTCTTCAGTGCAATCAAAGTGATGGAGGAGGTAGCAGGGAGTATGGATGGAAAAAGGTTGGCTCTGTGTCAGTTTTTTTTTTTTTTTTTTTTTTAAAATTTATTTATTTATTTTTGACTGTGTTGGGTCTTCGTTTCTGTGCAAGGGCTTTCTCCAGTTGCGGCGAGCGGGGGCCACCCTTCATCGCGGTGCGCGGGCCTCTCACCATCGCGGCCTCTCCTGTTGCGGAGCACAGGCTCCAGACGCGCAGGCTCAGTAGTTGTGGCTCACGGGCCCAGCCGCTCCGCGGCACGTGGGATCCTCCCGGACCGGGGCACGAACCCGTGTCCCCTGCATTGGCAGGCGGATTCCCAACCACTGCGCCACCAGGGAAGCCCTGTGTCAGTTTTGAAGTTGGATGATTGGGTGCCTGGAAGTTTGTTAAAACCATTTGGTGTATTTTTAAAATGTTTTCAGAATTAGGCGAGAAACACATGTAACGGGAGTAGTAAACAAACAGCAACTACAAACCCCTAAAGCTGGTGGTGGGGAATTTGATGGACTAAATCCGCTGTCCCGTGACTATCCTGCACCCTTCTGTAGTTTCACCGTGGGCCGTCACTGTCTTGGGGTTGACCCCGGCACCTCTCCGCTGGATGTTTTACCTTCCATCCCTGACACCACCCGCAGTCCTAGGGCCCTCTCCTGGGAGGGGCTCTGGGGCCCGTGGTCCCCGGAGCACCGTCCTAGTTATGCGGGAAGCAGAGCCCGGATGCCGCGTGCAGGAAGCATTATCCTGGGCTCACCGGGCTCCGGGCTCTCCCCACACCAGCAGCCCTCCCCTCTGCTGGCTTCATTGCTTGGCGTTTTTACCCTCCTCCAGACCCCATCCTCCCATACCTGATGCCTGCCCTTGTCCGCACGCCCTGGGTTAACCCACGTGCCGTCTCAGCAGAGCCTGTGCACAGCCCTTCCCAGAGACGCTAGCGCTTGCCTCCCAGCTGCTGAGATTCCCTCCCAGCTCATCCCCCCTGCAGGGCAGGCCAGCCTCCTGCCTGGGCCCATGGGCCCTCCACACCTGCCCCAGGATGCTGCATGCAGACGTGACGAGTCACTTGCAGGTGTCTCCCAGTCTTGGCCTCTGCTCTGCCATCCCCGTCTAATGGGCTTCTCCCCTGCTGCCTACTCCTGACCTGATACCCAGAGCGAGGAAGGCTCCTCCCTCCAAGGTCCAGGCTCTCTGAACCGACGCCCGCCCACTGAGGCCCTCCCTCTGCAGGCTTTCCATCAGGCCTGCTGCGCTGCCACGGGCCTCTCTTCCTCTGTGTATCCCCTGCTCGTAGCTTGTAGTGCCCCAGTCATGAGCATTAAGGAAGTCGAGGTCTGTGCCCTCCTGGGATGGGGCACAGTAAATTCCCAGATGCCTGTGATCAGGTCCGGGTGGGAACAGTGAGCGGATGCCCCTCGACTTCCGTTGTCCTGGCACTTCGCCCCTCTCCTGACCGCCTCCCGCGTGTCTCCCAGGCCTGCAGGGCTGAGCCCCGCCATGGAGGACGGCCGCGAGCTGGACCTCACCTACATCACCGAGCGCATCATCGCCGTGTCCTTCCCCGCGGGCTGCTCCGAGGAGTCGTACCTGCACAGCCTGCAGGAGGTGACGCGCATGCTGCGGTCCAAGCATGGGGACAACTACTTGGTGAGCGGGGACGCCGAGCCTGAGGACGGTGAGGGGACACCGAGGGTGGGGACGTTGGGGGGCGCTGGGTTTGCGCCCACGTGCGGGGACCGAGGAGCTTGCGGGCGGGAGGGCAGGCCGGTCCCTCCGCAGCTCAGCGCCCTTGGGGTCCTGGTTGACGGGGAGAGGTCCCAGGGAGGGGGACTCGCCGCACGGAGGCCGCATGGCCTGGCGCGCACGGCCCGCGGGGGTCTGGGGCGTCTGCGCTCCCCACGTGCGCCCCGAGGGCCGCCGGCTTCTGCCCCAGCTGCTGGGGTTGGCATCCCCGGTCTCAAAAGCCCCGTTCCTTCCCTCCTGCTGGAGTGAATCGGGACGGAGGGTGGGCGTCCAGAAGCCGGCGTCTGTCCCGGCCCCATTGCAAACACACGTGAGGCTGTCGGATGGAGCCCCCAGTTGAGGAAAAACGCAGAAGACCAGCGTCTTCCTGGACGGCCTCCTTGCCCCCTTGCTCTTCCGTGTTCCCTCCGTGCCAGTGCCGGTCCTGCAGGGTGGCCCTGGGGCTCCATCTTCCACTCTCTGGGTTAAATGACAGCTTCTCGCTCCTCTCCAGACCCGCGCCTGTACGGCCTCTTTATCTGCATGAGGCAGGTCATCTTTACCCTAAACGGCAAGGTAGCTATTGTCATCCTTATCAGTCTCCTGGATGACGAAAAGGGCTGGGCGGGTGGCCCTGGAAGCAGAGCAGAGGGAGGTGACCTCCGGGTGGCTTCCAGCAGCCCCCGCCCGGCCCCAGCATGGCCTGGTGACAGGCAGGGAAGGCGGGGTCCAGCCCCTGAGATCAGCCCAGCCCGTCCTCGCTCCCAGAGCCGCCTGCCCTGCAGGAATGGTCTCCCCGTCCTGACACCTGGCCCAGGAGGGGGGGTCCCCTCCACGCCTCCTCCTTCGCGCCCCGCTCGCTGTTCACTGAGAGCCCGCGAGGGCCTGGGGCCTGAGCCCCGGGGTCTGGGACCGTCCCTCCCTCCACGCTGGCCAGAGTCCCCCTTGCCAAATGGCGAGGCTGTGGGTGCTCACCCTGTTTGGGGACAGGGACCTTTCTGAACAGTCTGCGTGTCTTCCATGGCTCCCGAGTTCAGAACCCGGGCTGAGCGCCTCTCCTCCCCCGTGTACGTCTGAATCGTGTGCCCCGACAGGTGCTTGTGGGGACAGAACACCTTCCTGCCCACAGCTGTCTTGTCAGGCCACAGGCGTCGGCCCTCTGAAGAAGGTCCTCACGGGGCCCACGGTCCACAGGTGTAGGAGACAGCTTGTTCTGGGGTAGAGGGACCATGGGCCCTCACCCCGGCAGCACCCCTCCTCTCAGCTCTCCACAGTGTCCGTCTCCGGAGAGGGAAGGATGGGGAGCCCCTTCTGCTCCAATGCTGTCCTTATTTGCTCCTTTCCTCGAGGTGCGGTCAGGTTCCACAGGCAGCTCTGCTTCTCCGTGAGCACAGCACGGGTCTCTGGGCTGGCTCGCAGCGTCAGGGCCTGGGCTCCCTGAGGACCAGGTGCCCTCCTTCCCGCACCTCCTTCCTCTGAGGAAACCCATGCTTTCCGGGGCCAAGTCCAGCCCCATAGGATCTGTATGCTGTCATTATTTGTTTATTTTGTTTGCTTTTCATTCTGTGACAATTGCGTATCTGTACATTTCAATCTTTTATAATCCTCTATATCTAGAAGGCAAATAGCGTGTGAGAATGCAGCTGTATCCTCTTTGATCTCTGAGGACGATGATTAGTCTAATAGCTTCTTATTTCCCCTCTGTAGGTGTTAAACCTTTCGGAAAAAAGATATGACCTGACAAAGCTTAACCCAAAGGTATGGATCTTGACCCTTTATATTCTGAGTTTTGTTAAATGTCCCTGATGCTTGTCCTGCTCGTGCAAAAAGGGTTTGTAGCAAGTCTTTGTGGAATATGACTTAATGAGGGGTACCAGGAACTGTTCATATCTACGGCTTATTTTTTTTTATTAACACTTTTTAGTTTGAAATAGTTGTAACTTCACAGGAAAATGCAAAAATAATACAGGGAGATCCCACATACCCCTGCCCCAGTCTTCCCCAGTGGTACTGTCTTGCATAACTTATAGTAAAATATTAATGCCAGGAAGTTGACATTGGTACCGTCCACAGATTGCATGCAACTTGCACTGGGTATACGTGCAGCAGCTGTGAGTGTGTGTGTGTGTGTGTGTGTGTGTGTGTGTGTGTGGTGTGGTTCTGTGCCATCTCAGATATGTAGATTTGTGTCACCACCACTGCGATCAAATCCAGAACATTTTCACCTCAAAGATCTCCCTCCTGCCACCTCTGTACATTCATGCACTCCCTCTCCATCCATTATTCTTTTTAACAGCAAAGATTTAGGGGGAAATTTTTCAGATTGCGTAAGCATAAGTTATGGTATATATGTTATATATATGCATACTGTATTCCATATGTTGGAATATTTTGCAGCCATTAGGATAAAAAAAAATAGTAACATGGTGAATTGCCTGTTTTAATGCTAGTTAACAAGGGCAGAATATAGAATTTATGTATATGCTAAATGTACATAGAAAAAGAGTGTAAGGGATTCACCAGAATGGGCTTTTGCTCTGAGTGGTGGAGGGCGTGTGTGCCTTTCCCTGCTTCCAGCAGTTTTCTGAATTTTCCCATCATTTTACACAATTTCTATTGCTTTTATAATAAGACGGAGCTCTGCCTTCCCCTCCCGTCTTAAAAAAGTAAATGGAAAGCAAAAATAACATCACTGCGTGGCCCTCAGGTTTAGAGCTGGAAATGTGTCAGGTGGCTCAGAGCTGCTGTGTTTTGCCCACAGACCTGCCAGGTTCCTTATCTCGTGATGATGACTTTCTTTGTTCCTGAATTGTAACCGAGGTTTGAAGGCCTCCCTCCCTCCCTCCTGGGCACATTCCTCTCCTTTGGGGAGTGTCACGTGTGATAGGCATCTCCCTCTGAGAAGTTATCTGCCCTTTGTGTGGAGGAATGGCTCTCAGCGTTTTCCCAAACTGCGATTTTAGTCTGAAGGGAGGAATTTTGGCAGCCCCTGCCAAGAACTCCTGTTTCAGATCTTGCCAGGCCTGGGCCTCTTCCCCATGAGCCACGCACCATTAGCGGCTCCCGAAAGCCCTTTCTAGAATTGTCATTCCAGCTGCAGAAAAGCAGATAAGACCCGGGAGTAGATGTCTCGTGGGGAAAACATAATCCTTCATATTTTTCTTTCCAGTAAAGGAGCCATAATTCCCACTAAGTTTTAGAAAAGGAGCATGCAGCGTTGTTCTTTACTCTAAAATGAAATATTCTGGTAAATAAAAAAAAACCGTCATGAGATGGCTTCATAGGGCTTCTGGAGATGGACACCAGGAAACCTCCTCTCTCTCCCCGCAGATTCTGGACGTGGGCTGGCCAGAGCTGCACGCGCCACCCCTGGATAAGGTGTGTACCATCTGCAAGGCGCAGGAGGCCTGGCTGAACAGCGACCCCCAGCACGTGGTCGTCATTCACTGCAGGGTGAGCACCCGCTTGGGGGCCCAGGGGGCCCACCTTTTCACTCTAACTTCCAGCTTCTTTAGGGGTTTGTGGTTAGGTTTTCATACTTATTTAAAGTGGGGGGGGGGGGTGGAAAGAGTCATCCGGCCTCCCAGAGTGTGGCTTCAGAATGTATAGGATAGAGGTCCCTGAATGCATAGCTGCACATGGTGAAGCTAAGGTTAGGGACCCCTGGGAGCGAATCCTTTCATTTTCATGCATTTTTGTTTTTCGTGGGAAGCGCTTTTTAAAGAGTGAAGGGGGCTATTAAGATGCACGGCATTGGGCTCTGTGCCGCCTGAGTTACGCTAGCCGATTGGCTTGACGTTGCGGGCAGGACGCTGCTGCAGCAGTCGTATGGTCCTTTCCAAGCAGGTCAGCCCGAAGGGGACGTGACATGTCTACCCTTGCAGGGTGACCGGGGCTGGCTGTGAGCACAGCAGCGCACCATCCTGGCTGCCCTGACCTGCTTTGCACCCCTCCCTCCTCCTACCGCCCTCCCACCTTCCGGAACCTACCTCTCCTCTTACTTCTCCAGTTTCTCAACTGCCTTGGACTGTTCGTAGCCTCTTCCTGCGCTACCCTGGATTCCTCAGATCTGATCCGTTTTCCCAGACACCTTGAGCTCACGCAGCGTGTGGGAGGAATGCTTTGAGAAGGGGGGGCGGGGAGTGCAGTGGCTGGGTCTCCATCCCAGAAGAAGGGGACTGCTCCCTGCTCTGTATATTTTACACCAAATTCTTATGACCATCAGGGCATCTCGAAAAAATAGACTTTTCCACCTTAAAGTGTTTCTTCCTTCAGATTTTTCACACTCAAAAGCTGCACAAAAACCCTTTGCGTTAGGGACCTTAGTGTAAAAGAACCTTCCCTTCGAATGATCAGACTTTCTGTGTGAGTCTCCTGCAAGGGCACGGAGATCTGCCTGTAGAATAAGGAGGGTAGACAGTGGCTGACCATGTTCAAAGCTCCCACACTTGGGGCATTTGAGGGTCACTTGGTCCGGAGGAAGAGCCACTGGGTGCACACAATGCGTTTGCTGCTCTCTGCTTTTATGCCTTATTCTCACATCTAACTCGATTACATTTTCCCTCAGACAGCCAGGGAGTCCCTTTAGTTCTCTTACTAAATTAAGTTAACCAGAGCTTTTATTCAAGGATTGCGTTATATTAAGGAGCTTCTCTCCACATTTGTGTTTTGGTGAAAACTTAAAGAAAGAGACTTTAAAAAAACAAAACAATTCTTGTCCATTAAAAAAAAGGTCTGTATTTTTCATTGGGCTTGGCTTGATGATTTTGACACAGTGAGGGTAATACTGATGGGCCATTGTTGCCTGAGATCCCTTCACAGGCCTGTGAAGCAGGGGTCCCTAACCCACCCGGAGCAGCTGCAGTGCCTGACCCTGGGGAGAAATGCCCGCCTGGTGCACCCCGACCTGCTGCCAGCTGCGTCTCCAGAGGATTCTGGTCCCTGGACCTTGAGACGCAGCCCCCTTCACCACGCATTCCATTTCAGTTGTTCACTTTTTAATGAAACAAATTATAATATTATTTACCACATCCGGGCCACAAGTGATGAACTTAGCTCACAGAGTTCTCTAAAACGTGTCCCTCTTCTAAAACTACGCTTGCCTCTCGGGAAAAGTCTTGTTAGTGGGATTAAACTGGAACATGTTGAAACTTTTGGGGAACAGTTTGCTTATCTCTTGCCCTAATTCTGGTGGCCTATGAACCCTTTCCGAGATGAGCTAGAAAACATGCCATGAGAGAGAAGCCCTCTTGTGACTTGAACTTACAGATGTTGACATTAAGGGAAGTTCATCATCGTTGCTGCGGGGGTGAGATTGCTGACTTTCCCCAAAACCTGCCAGCCCTGCAGAATGTGTTCTTCCTGCCAGTAGTGCCAGGAATACCATCTTGGCCTGGGGAGGGCAGACTAAGGCCAGACTGTCAGACCCCTGTCTCCCTGCTGGATACAAAGGGTGGTGTTTGTCCCCAAGTCCCCCCTCACACTAGTTTTGAGTAGAAATAGCCTGCGGTTCTTCTGGACAGTTTCACCCACGTCCACACGGTTTAGTCTTGAGCTGTTGATGGGGGATACTCGCTGCGACTTGTGTAGTCAGCGATTCTGATTTTTGTTAAGAACAGACAAAAGCTGTTCAAGTCCTAAAGAATGTTGTTTGTGCTTGAGGACTTCCTGTCTGTACGTAACAAGCAGCGCTGGAGATGGGGCCAGTGAAGCCGCCCTGCGTGCCTGACTTGACGGGGCTGTTGCTCCCTGCAGGTGAATTTATACAAGAACCATACTAGTAGCTGCGCAGTTACAACTGCGGGTGCCAGGGTTCAGCAGTGAAGGACTGATGGTGTGTCTGCACTGAGTTTCTGTAAGGCGCGCCCTTGATGTTCATGAGACAGAGAGGAGAACGCTCCTGGGTGACAGTCACACACCAGATTTGGACCTGAATTTCCTCCATTGTTCCCTTTCAGGAACAGACGTACGATCTGCACGTTGTTGACACAGCCATGGTGGCTCATGGGATTCTAGATCAGGGGTTGCTGGCTCTTCTTGAAAGACCCAGACAGGACTTTCAAGGCTTTGGGGCACCACAGTCTACTTCCACCTGCCACTGCCATGTGGAAATAGCCCCTGATGCCCCTAAACAAACAGGCGTGCTGGGTCCCAATCAAACTTTATTTATGAACACTGACATTTGAACTCCATATGATTTTCATGTGTCATTGGAATATTATTATTTTGATTTTTCTTCAACTGTTTAAAAATGTTAAGACGGCTCTTAACTCATAGGGACACAGGTGGTGGGCAGAAGTGGGTGGTGGGCTGTGGTTTGCCGGTCACCGTTCTGGGTCATGGCAGTGTGTTTCAGAAGGTGGCAGTCCACGGTTCTGGTTGAGGTGGCCTGTCACGGAGCTGCGGTGCTTCCAGACACCTTCTCCCGTTGGCACTGTTGGTCCGAGGTCCTGCCGGGCTGCCTTGTCCGGGCTGTGCATGTCTGTGGTTACGGATTGAGTGATGCATTTTCTATGACGCTGCCTCGGACGGGGGTCCCCTGTGTGTGACAGGGTGTGACAGGGCAGGGCTGGGTAGGTGGTGCCAGTGACGCTGGCAGCACCCTGGGATCTGCTGTCCTGCTACTCTGGACTTCTCCGGGCTCTGTGTGCAGCCCTCAAAGCCCTCTCAGCCTGTGAGTGGGGCGTTCGGGTCTCTCTCACCTGGGTGATTAAGTCACGCTAATTGCTTCCACCCAACACAGTTTTTTCCGGCCTCACTGGGAAATGAGGAACTGACTGGCCGCCTCTGTGCAGACCTGCCCTCGGGGGTGTCCTCGGATGTCCCGGCTAGCACCTGCTCCTGCCATCAGCACCCCATATGTGTGTTCTCTGCTGAGTTGGGTGCTGCTGTCCCCCAGAATAGGGACCAAAGGAGGGTAACGCTGGCTTCCCCTCCGGGGCAGCCTCTTTGCCATCCTGTGAATGAACGAGTAGTGCTTTCCTGTTCTAATGACCGCTCTTGTCTCCTGCAGGGCGGAAAGGGACGCATCGGCGTGGTCATATCATCTTACATGCACTTCACCAACGTCTCGGCCAGGTAGGAGGGAAGCGTCCTCACTGCCGCGGGCATCGGGGTGCTCTGAGGCTGGGTGGGCGGGAGGCGGTCAGCCTGGGAGCTGACCTGGAGGCCGAGGCTCGTGTCCCTGGTGCCTAGAAACTCAGCTGCAGCTAAGGGTTTACACTGGTGAGAAAGACGCTTTCGTAGGTGTGCAGTGATTCACACTGAAGACTTCACGGAGGCGTCCAAGATAAAGTGAGTGCTCTGTCATTCTCTGACAAGAACGATAGGGGCAGACATTACCGTTAGTGAAGAAGAGCTCTGCTGTCTCACTGGATGCCTCAAGTTCCGTACACGGCCATGGCCACGGCCGCCATGGCTTGCATGCGTGGCTGCCACGTTTGTATGCAGTGGACCTCTGGGAAGCACTTTGCGTGTTTCCTTTTTCTTGCTCAATCCTCCCAGGTAATCTAGGAGCGTGCGGTCATTGCTCCCACTTCACAGATGAGGAAACTGAGGCTTGGTGGACTTAGGCAGCTTGCTCATGATCTCATGGCCCGTGAGCGGGAAGCCTGGTCTGGCCCGGTTCTCAGGAGGTGCTGCCGTGGGCGAGTGGGTGCCGCCAGCAGGAGGCCGGTCCCGTCCACTGGGGACGACAGGCACCGCGAGACCAGTGAGTGAGGCAGTGGCCGCGTGCCAGCCCTCCTGGCGCTGGCCGTGCTGGTGGACCCAGATGCCCTTTCCGAACACACGTCTCCACTCACACTGAGACCCAGTTCAGAAATACCATTCTTTATGGGTTTTGCATCTGCGTTGGCTCTCTCTGTTCAATGGCCACTTTGTGAAGCATGAACTACTCCATTCTGAGGAAATATAAGCCTATTCATATTAGCCGATAAACCCTTTCCTTTCTAGCGTTAAGGAGTGAAATTTGACTTTCCAAATGTTTTCTCTGGAAACAAATTGGGGAGCCCGTTGCCTGCCAGGCAGGAAACCCAACCCCAGAGCAAAAATTAGATCCTTTCTTGGTGATAATAAGTACTTGTGTGTGTGCCAGACAAATTGAGATTCCTGGTCACGTCACATCCCTCTGCTAAGCCAAAGACATTTGGTCAGAGAGCAGATTTCACCTGCTCACAACAGCGCAGCTCTGTCTGGAACCAGAGTTCCACGCTCCACGGGCAGTCCCGGCATCTTTGGAAAGCATGGAGGCTAAGCTTTATTCACTTAAGGCTTATCAATGACACTCTCTCTAAACGCACCACTTTTTCTGAATAATCGAAGTGTGTCTCATCTGCACGTGTCAGGCAATTCACATGAAAGGCTCTAAGCCTCAAGGTCCTCACCTGGGAAGTGGGGATGATGGCTGTGCCTCACAGGGTTTTGTGACAATCAATGTGTCGTTTCGTGTAAGACAGTTGGAACAGCATCGGCGCTGGTATTAGCTGCTGTTAATGCTGCTGGTACTAGTAGGAGTAACAGTAGTAAATGCTCCTCACTAAAATGAAGTGACCTCACCTGGACTTTTGTAACCTGCTTTCCTAAATTAACACTCTTTCCTAAACGCCTCCCCTGACATCATTTTAGTGGCCGCAGTAGTTCGCCACTCGATGAATAGAATATTATGTATTTTAGCATTTACCAATTTTGCCTATCCAGGTTGTTTGCAGTTTTTCTTTAGAATTTCAGTTGCTTCCGTCTAATGATCTGGTACGCTAAAGCATGCCGTGATAACAAATTCTCCTCAATACATCTTCCATCATTTCTACTATTTTCCCCTTAGATACTGTTCTCAGAAGTAATCATAGGGAGCAGACGTTTTTAAGGCCTTTGTCACAAACTGTGTCCAGATCAAAGCAGACACTTCAAGTCACAAAGTAAAGTAGGAAGAACATTCTGGTACCAGCACCAGAAAGATAAGAGTTCATAAACATGGAGTTGGTGCTAATATTATGAATACTGATAACAATATTAATGCTGAACATAAACCTTGACCAAAATGCATCATCAGCATTTAATAAAACAAGTGAATTCCAGAAAAAGGAATACTTTTAAATGTATAGGTGAGGGACTTCCCTGGCGGTCCAGTGGTTAAGACTTCGCCATCCAATGCAGGGGGGTGTGGGTTTGATCCCTGGTCCGGGAGCTAAGATCCCACATGCCTCACAGCCAAAGAACCAAAACAAAAAACAGAAGCAATATTGTAACAAATTCAATAAAGACTTAAAAAAAATAAAAATAAAAAAATAAAATGTATAGGTGAATATGTAACTATACTTTTTACTCTGAAAAACTTCTGTGCTCTGTATGTTAAATATTCAGTGCTTAAGTGACCCTTGCTTTTGCGCACCCCTGCCAGCCCAGCCCCTTATTTAGACGGTGTTATTATTTTAGATGGTTATTTAGGTAGTGAGGACAGCGGGCCTGTGCCCACAGGTGAGACACGGCAGGCAGGTGACTCTCCCACCTGCCGTACATGCTGCACAGAAAGTGCCACATCCTAGGATCGGGTGCTGCTGTTTCAGGGGGGACTCCAGACCCTGCAAGCCTGGCTTCCACTTGGCCCTGAACGTCTTCCTGGGGGAGGTGAGGCCCTAGAAGAGATGCTAAAGTGGATATGCTCGGGGAGGGGCTGTAGCAAAATGGAGCTCTTAGTGGGTGCCAGCCACTCAGAACAGCCTCAGGGCCTGTCTCACGTCACTCCCCCCAACCCGGCCCCCTACGGTGGCCATGGAGTTAAAGCATGTGCCCTCTCTCTCTCTCTCTCTGCTTCCCCAGTGCTGACCAAGCCCTCGACAGATTTGCAATGAAGAAATTTTATGATGATAAACTCTCAGCTTTAATGCAGCCGTCCCAGAAACGGTATGTATCTGTCCCAGAGCCAGAGCGAAAAAGTGAATGAGATTTTACATTTAAAAGCGTGTGTGTGGGGATGGGATGAATTGGGAGATTGGGACTGACATAAATACACGACCATGTGTAAAACAGAGAGCTAGTGGGAACCTGCTGTATAGCGCAGGGAGCTCAGCTGGGTGCTCTGTGGTGACCTGGATGGGTGGGATCGGGGGGGGAGGTCCAAGAGGGAGGGGATATATGTATACATGTAGCCGATTCACGTCGTTGTACAGCAGAAACCAACACAACATTGTAAAGCAGCTATACTCCAATTAAAAAAAAAAAAAAAATGTAGGGACGGAAGACGCACCTCCCCGGACCAGCCAAGATTAGGAGGGCAGGGATTGTCGGTGTCCAGTGGTGAAGGATGAGCCACCCTGCGTGTGGGTGCCGGGGGGCCCCTGGCTGGCTCCGGCGTGGACGCAGGGCTCCTCCCCACACGCTCAGCATCGGGTCTTCCGAGCTCTCTGCTGGTGTTGGTGCCATTACTGTATTGGGACTGGTTTCTGTCTCCTGGTCCGGGGTCTGTGCACTGTCTCTGGATGGCGGATGTTCCGGGCTTTGCAGGTCACGTGGTCTCTGTCACGGCCACTGTAACAGAGGGTCTGTGGGCAGTAGGAAGCGAGTGAAAGCAGCTTATGTCCGATAAAGCTGTCGACACACACAGGTTTGTTGTTGGCCAGCTTCAAAGGCCCGGGAGTCTTCTCTCTCCTCGACCTCCCCTGGCCCACCTCCCCTTCTCCCCTGCTCGGCGTGGCCCCTGGCAGATGCTGCAGAGGGACCCTGGGGAGCAGACTTCCTCTGCTGCCTGCTCCCGGGTGAATCCACGCTGTCACCAGGCCCAGGTGGAGAAGGACCAGAGGAGGGTCAGGTGCGTGGCCTGAGAAGAGCCAGCAGCCACGTGCCTTCCAGACCCACTTCTTCTGCAGATGGGGGCAGGGAGCCAAGAACACTGCGTTTTTATTTTAAAGCAAATGGCAGGGCATTTGCGCAAGAATTGTCCGGGCAATTGCCGAGATGGTTTTCCTGCATTGTCGCATCTTTTCCCCCAGTGCCAGGGGGCTGGACCAGCGGTCTTGTGGGGACTGAAGGTTCCAGGAGGCAGGTCACAGGTATATTTTGGTCAAGAGCCGAGTCTCAGTATTTCCACTTGGGAAAGGGGTTTCAGGGACCACCAAGAGGCACCTCCTGCTTTGTCCTGGGTGTTTCCCATGGCTGGGTCTGTTTGTGTTCAGACCAGAGTGTCTGGTGGATGTAGGACCCGCGGGTCAGAGCCTGGCCGTGCCCTGCTCTGAGCAAGGGTCCCAAAGGGCATGTGAGCTGCCTGGGAAAAACCAGCATTTTATTAGTATTCCAGTTAAACAGCCCTTTGATCTATTTCGAACCATTAAGTGTCATTTCTTGGTTGAGCAGTTTCCAGAATGGTTACATTCATGTGAACCCCCGTGTGAGACGTGAGGGTGAACAGGGGGTTACCCACCCCCAAACTCAGCACGCACTGGGGAAGGATATTTGCCTCATTTTCTTCTTACTACCTACTGCAGCTTTTTAATACCATTGAAGGAGTGTGGAAAAAGGGAAACATCTCACTTTAACGTGCCCATGGTTCTCCTGCATCACTGAACGACAGAAGCTGTAGTACTTACATTTTATGAGGGTGGCATGGGTTAAATTTTGCATTCTGAGGCTAATCTCCCTGCACCCACAGATTAGGGGAATGCCAGCCCGCCCAGCGCCTGCATCGGAAGATGCTCGCCACCTCGTAATGAAGCGGGTGAACAACTGAGTGAATGGATAAGTCCCTCTGGAGGAATATTTGAGACCCGGAGGATGTGTGATGACCGCATTTGTGGGGAGAGGCTCAGTGGTGATGGGACCCATCGCCGTGGTCCCAAACGCCCACAGGGGGAGCGTTGCAGGCTGTTTTAGGACTGAACTTAAGAAACCATTTTAAAATCCGTCTTGTGGTGAGAGCTTGGGTTTGTGGTCCAAGAAGTTTAGAGCCTCAGCAGTAAGCTTCCTCCGCCCTTCACTTAATTAATACTGGGTTTAAGAGCTCGAGAGGCAGGAGGTCCATTTGACAGGCGGCAAATTCTCTGTCACTTTGTGCCTCACTCCTAAAAGCCACCGAGCCATTGGCCTGCAGCAGCCTGGCCAGCAATGGCCCACTGGAGGTTGCTTGCTTCCAGCAGAATTCCTCGGGCAAGAGCCCTTCTCTCTCCCTGCACGTGTCGCCTTGAGCAAACCCCAGGGGCAGCTTGTGGAGGCCCCGGGGTAACCTCCTGCAGGGCTGATGGACCTGCTGTGTCAGAGAGGCCCCCGTTAACTTGGAGGCCCTTTCGCTTTGATAAGTAGTTGAAGAAAATCCTCCTACAGCATTAGTTATCGTCAGCATCATGGAAGTGATGAGTTAAATGATGAAATTCTGACCTCCTTTCCTTCTCCGCTTTTCCTTTCCTTCCGTGAAGGAGTTGGGACAAGCGGGTCCCATCACTTTGAGGTTAGTGGGGAAAACGACAGGTAACCGGCTTTTTCTTTGGGACAGCAAACCTCTCCTGAGGGTGTGAGGAAGAAAGGAGCCCGGGGAGGTCCTGGGCGGGGGTCATTCCTGTGTCCCATGAGGTAGAGGGAAGGGGAGGCCAAAAGTCTGGGCATGCAGACACCAGGATTGGATTCCTGGGTGTTTCTAATAGCTGGAAAGTTCCCCAACATTACAGCATTATTTGGGTTTTGATATTTCTGTAGTTTTTGACACGATGCCTTGAGTGTCTGAAAGAACCTTGAACTCGAAGCAAGAAAGCTGCCAAGAGAAGCAGATGTGCAGATCCTTTCTCCGAGGATGTGTGTTTTAGGGAGTGCGGCCGCTGACGCCAGCAGGCTCCCTGTGCCTCGTGCCTTGGCCACTCCGCGTGTCCTCCTGCCCCGGCTTGCAGGGCGGGCTCGAGGAGCGGGACCATCCCTCGGGGGGTCGCCTGGAAGAGGTCTGAGGTGTGTTATCCTTCCAGCCTGGCCGGGGCGGGGAAGTGCCGGGGAACGTTAGGTAACCAGCAAGCCTGGGTCTGGCGCACAGGCCAGAGCTGGTGGGGCCCTGCCCACGTCTCCCCGCCTTCCGTGCTTCCCTTGCAGCTGTAGCCACGCTGAGTGTATGGAGGTGACACCAGGAAGCCTTAGGGAGAGATGGGCCGACACAGTGACTCCTTCTGCTTACAAAAGTATCATTTCACACTTGTTTTCAGGGATATTTAAGCTTATGTCAACTACAATTCACATATTTAGGACGACTTAGGGAAACTCCCATGTAAGTTTCTGCTTTGGAAAGAGGTTATAAATAATGCAATGAACAACTGCAAATTTCAAGCTGCTTTGGAACTTGAAGGAAGTGTGTGCCCTTCTGTTAGTGCCCTGCCAGCTGCAAGCTTGGTTTCTTAATCGTACTTGCTAGCTGAGACGAAGTGGGGAAAACCTCTCCCCCAGGGAGTTATTTCCCTGAAAAGAAAGAAGAGCGCAGCTGGGAGACAGGTGAGCTGTCTGACGTGTGTGGCTGTGGGAGCTGCGCTGACCAGGGAGGACTTTCTGTTTTGGGTAAGACGCTGGGATGGGCTTTGAGAGGCCATCTGACACCCTGTCCGTTCATTCATACACACCTGCCTTCAGTGCTGTGGGTGAATATCACATAGACAGAGTTGAAATCCATCCTTTCCACAATTTTCGGGAGGAACTAATTGTGAAATCCTTGCCTTTGCTTTTATTCCCTCTTATTTTCAGCCGTGGCCTGAATGTTTTTCTTTGGGAGTGATGGTGGCTCTCCAGGTAGTTTCCTGCGACACGTGCCCTGTTTACCTGTCCTCTCTCTCCCGCGGTGCAGGTGTTGGCTAGCTCCACTGCTGACTGCAGCAGCAATTACCGCTTATATTTGCTGTGAACTTTGTTGTTTTTATCGGGCGTTTTGTATGTGATGTCTCTGGGACTTAAGAACAACGTTCTCTTTTCCAGGTCATGCTCAGGTGGCCTACAGCAGAGGTTCTAGCCTGCTTGTCAGAGGGACCGATAAGGGTGTGAAAGTGTTCTGGGAACAGCAGGATGAGGCCACGCCAATGAAAAATTCATGAAAAATTTGTTTTCCCGCACAAAGGTTTCCTTTACTCCTCCCCCATCACACGCACTCATTGGTGGTGCATAGAGAGGAGATAGGCTTAGTTTATGGCATTGAGTGTCCCCTCACCCGCTGCCATGAGCCCCCAGGGGGCCAGGAGTGCCCCCTGGGCTGAGGCCACAGTCACTGGGGGAGCCAGGGCCGACGGCTGCTCAGCTGTGCGTCTGGAGTTTCGGATTTGCCGGTAGTTGCCTGCAGGCCCTGGAGGAAAGCCCTGGAGATGAGCAAGGGGCCTGTACTGTCCCCGGTGGCCATGCTGACCTGCCTGGGTTCTTGGTGGTGGGCTGGGGTCACAGGTGAGGCGCCCCCAGGCTTACGTCCAGCTCATTTACGTCCACCATCAGCCACAGAACTGTACTCATCACAGCTGGAAGGAAGGGACAAGGGTGCTGTCTCCACTCTGTCCATATGCTTTACAAAAATAAGTACATATATGACCCTTGTCACCTGTCCCTCTCTTAGGAGGTGGATGGTGGGGTGATGGGATTGGCGTGAGGTTTTCTTTAAAGGCTGTTCTGATCTCAGTCATGCCGCTAACAAGCCTTATGGTAAACTTTCGCAGTATCACAAAATCCAGAACTTGGACTCAGAAATTACACTTGTATTGCATCCTATGAACAAGCACCCAAAATGACTTTAGCTCCACAAAGTTAGGCAGTATAATTGCTGGCAAGTAGCACTTCACTAATAGAAAATACCGTGAAATATAAAACAATTTTATATTTTTTCCTTCTTAAGGAAGCATGTGAAGGAAGAAGTAAGTTGCATTTTATAATAACATTTTACGTCTTTGATTCACCTAAAATGTGACTCCATATAAAGCAGATTTCTCTAAAGGGCAGATGAGAAGGGCTTTTTTGCACTGGTTACACGATGGACTGGTCAGGAGGGCAGGCGTCCATGTCCCGGTCCCAGGCAGAGGACTGGTCACTCCCTCCCTTCTGTCCCTAAACCCGTGTGAGGGCTGGCCCTTGTCTTCTGGCTCCTTCTTTGGGAGCTTGCAGGGAATCAGCATTCTTCTGTGGTCATGCTGACACTCCACCTGAAAGAAGCGCCTTCTCGTACTCCCTCTGGCTGCTGGGCAACAGCGCCGGCCAGGCTGTGTCAGTGCAAGGGGAGGACCCCCCACGTTTGCATCAAAATGTAAAATGGAAACTGACCCTCACCCCCCTCCGTGATGCCTGGTCTGTGTGCTCGTGGGTCCCTTGGATGTCCGGAGAGTGAAGGGTCACCTTGCCCAGAGAGGTCAGTGTAGAAGGAGCGAGTGGCCAGGCGCCCACAGGGTAAACACGCCAGCCGGGCCCCAGACAAGGCCGAGGAAGCGGGTTGTCTGGTGACCAGCGCTGGAGGAGGGGAGACTGCTGTCCAGAGCAGGTGGCGACTCATGGCCCCAGCTCAACGTCCGTGATCCCTTTTCCTGTGCTCATGAGCCGGGGGCGGGGGGATGGCCGGAGGACCCAGAAGTCTGCAGCGCGGGCACTTAGGTGATAAAAAGTAGCTGGACGGGTCACCTGAATATTCCCGTGTCTGCACGTCTGCTGTCGAGATAGAAGATCAAATGGGAAGGCACGTGGAGCCATCTGGTGGCCAGGCTCCTGCAGCCACGGCCCGGCCACGTGGCCTCCCAGGCCCTCCAGGGCTTGCATCTGGCCTCTGTGACTTGGGTGAGGTTTTGTCCTCTTCTGAAAGGGAAGAGCGTTTTGCCACCAGGAAAATGGAAAGACCCGGAGAGGCCCCTAAGCTGAAGTGAATGTTCTTTTCTAACATTTTTTTCTAAAAGGATAGATTTCAAGTAGAGTTTTTAAAACTTGGGTTTTAAAATTTACTGGAAATTTTCTCTTGTTCAGTTTCCTTTGTATGCAAATTCAGCTGCTTGAGATAATGGACTGCATCTGAATGGCTGGTGTAAATTAGATATTTTTTAAAATTTAGGTGTTTTTGACAAATGACATTGTGTAAATTTAAGGCTTACGAGGTTAATTTGTTACATTCACGTATTGTAATACGATTGCCATTGTAACCGTACTTAGCACCTCTGTCACGTTACAATAATAATCATTTCTTTTTAGTGGTTGGAATAACTAAGTTCTATCTCTTAGCAAGTTTGATAATTATAATACAATACTACACTGTGCATTGTATCTCTAGGGCATATTTACTACTTATTGCAAATTTGTACCCTTTAAAAATTCTGTCCTGTCCCCAAAGCCCCCAGCCCCTGGTAACCACCATTTTACTCTCTGTTTCTATATGTTTGGCTTTTTTAGATTCCATATATTATGAGTGATATCATACCACAAGGAGATATCACCTCACACCTGTTAGAATGACAGTCATCAAAAAGACAAGAAAAAACAAGTGGTTACGAGAACATGGAGAAAAGAGAGCCTTTGTGCACTCTTGGTGAGAATGTAAATTGGTGCAGCAACTAGGGAAAACAGTACGGAGGTTCCTTAAAACATTAAAAATAGAACTACCACACGAACCAGCAATTCCACTTCTGGGTATATATCCGAAGGAAATGATAACAGGCTCTTGAAGAGATATCTGTACTCCTATGTTTATTGTAGCCTTATTCACAATAGCCAAGATACGGAAACAACTCAAGTGTCCCTCAGTGGATGAATGGATAAAGAAAATATGTGTGTGTATGTGTGTGCGTGTGTGTGTTTGTACATACACACACACACAGTGGAGTATTACTCAGCCATAAAATATAATGAAATTCTGCCATTTGTGACAGCATGGATGGACCTTGGGGACATTATGCTGAGTGAAATAAGCCAGAGAGAGAAAACCGGAATTTTTTTAACCTAAGCGGGCTGAGCCTGACTAGCGTTCAGTCCTAGGGAGGAGGGGGCGGTCCCTGGTCCTCCTAGGGGAGTGGACTGTGGCGGGCTGGCTGGAGGGTATGGGGGACCCTGTGCCGGCCGCACAGCCTGGTGATTCAGGGAATGCTTCCCTCCCGCGCCTGCGTGCCTCTGTGTGGTCATTAGCGATGCACGGAGATGTCGGAGGTCGTAGGGTTTGGCTCTGCTCCGGAGTCTCACACTCCGGGTGGCGGGCGCGGCCGAGGCCAGACAGCATCTGAGAGCTTGGCAGGTCTGTGCCCGCTCGGGGTCGCAGCTGCCACCTGGTGCCCCGGGAGGAACCAGTGAGGCAACGCTTCCAGCGTAGAATCTTCTCTCTAGGCCGCCAAGCACCCTCGCAGGGCGCGGGGCCGTCGGCATGGCACGCAAGGCTGTGTGTGGTATTCAGAGAGAAGGCAGGCCTCCCGGCACACGGCAGACGTACACTCTGCCGCTGAGATGGGCCTTGAGGAGGGAGGGCGCAGAGAAGCCAGAAGACGGGAGGGCAGTGCAGCTCAGGGGGGCTCGTGCCCTTTATGGCAGGGGCGGCTCTCACAGTGAGATGCGGCATCCGAAGGCTCCCTGTGGGCTGTGGGTGTGGACTCCAGCCTCCCACTAGGCTTCCTAGTATGAGCAGGAGGTGGGGTGGGTAGGACGAGAGTGAAGCCGAGTGGCCTTCATGCCTTCAGAGGTGTGGTTTGGTTCAGAGAGCGTGCTCATGGGACGGCAGGTCTCTTGCGTTCCCGTTCTCCGCGGGGAGACCGTGACAGCCCCGTGGCCTAGCCCTGCCTGGCTGCGGGTTCCATGGACAGAGGCGATGCCACCTGCACTCGGGGTGCAGGGCAAGAGGCGCCGCGTGTGAGGGCTCGCGCTCAGGAAGCACCCTTGGTTGTGCTTCCAGGCCATTGGCCACGTCAGCGTGGAAGGCCCAGAGGTGCCCGGCGGGCTGTGGCCTCGGCCGTGCTCTGCAGGGCCTGGGCCAAGGCCTGGGGTGCGTACACCCTCCTCGCTGCGAGCGGTTAGGATGGGCTCTCTCCCAGAGCCCCCGGAAGAGCAGGCGGGTTTCCTCGTTTCCCTCCAGCCCCACCTGGGCTCGGGAGCTGTGTGTGCAGGAGCCCTGAGCTGCCTGCCCTTCGCAGGTACGTGCACTTCCTCAGCGGGCTCCTGTCGGGAACGGTGAAGATGAACGCCTCGCCCCTGTTCCTGCACTTCGTCATCCTGCACGGGACCCCCAACTTCGACTCTGGCGGAGGTGAGTGTCTCCCACGGGCTGAGGGTCTCGAGACGTGCCGCCTGGCGCTGGCCCTCAGTTCCGCGTGTTGATAGCCGATTCTGCGTGTCTTTCAGCGTGCCGGCCCTTTCTCAAGCTCTACCAAGCCATGCAGCCTATGTACACGTCGGGGATCTAGTAAGTGTGGCTGCTTCCTGGGGGCCTCCGGAGGGCCCGGGGGGAGGGGCCCGCTCCCGGCTGCCTCTCCCTCTGGAGGGGTGAGGGGGGGAAGCCAGGTGAGCTAAGGGCAGGGCTCAGAAGGGGAGCCGTGGGTGCAGTGCCCCCGTCATCCTGCCCAGCAGGTGTCTCGCTGCGGTCACACAGTCGGCTCTGTGAAGGGACGTGGACGCTGGGACCTGGGGGAAGGAGAGGGCCCCGCACACCGTGTGGAAGTAGACACATCGGGGTCTTGGGACAGGGCCACGGTGGTCTCCCTTTCTCTCCCCTTTGCAGTTTAGACAAAGGTCAGGCAGACATTTCCAGACTATGTACTAATTCTAGACTTATTTGCTTTGCTTTTTTTGTTTGGAGAGGCGTTTTATGCACATCAATGGAAAATGAATAAAGGTAAAAAATGTTCTTAGCATCGTGTCATCACTCAGAATGAACTGTTATCACGTGTCCGGACTCCTGTTGGACCCAGGCACCGGTGACGCTTTGGGCAGCCTCACCCTCTGCTTACCACAGAGGCTGCTGGCACCAGCACGCCAGTACCCTACGCTGCGTGCTGCACTGTGCACGGGCCTGGGGTGGGCCGGCGGGCACTGGCTGTGACGTTGCTGTCAGGACCCTGCCTGGCCCTGCTGCTTTTTCATACGTTCTTTGGACTCATTTTCATAGGAGAGAGTCTGAGGAATTGGATTCCTGGGCCAAGCAGGATATTTCGTCTAATTTCAGTTGTGGGGTTGCTTTTCTCAGAATGTATTCTTTCCATTAAATCATGAAATCGCCTAATGATGTACCTTCTCATTTATTCCAAAGCAACGTCGGCCCAGAGAACCAAAGCAGGATCTATATCGCCATAGAGCCAGCCCAGCTTCTGAAAGGGGACATCATGGTGAGTGTCGCGGCCTTGCCCCTGCTGCCAGTAATCACACCTGGAAAGGTAAAAACAAGTTCATCTTAAAGCAAGAACATGAAACCCACCTCCCACCCTACCCCTGCCCTGAGAAAACCTGCGGGAAGAATGGAAAGCAGCCTTTACCTTAAGGCAGATGGTTAATTTTCTGAGTAAACCTATTTTAGTAAAAGGAACAGAACAAATTGGTAGAGCCGCTTGCTGTGTGCACCCTTGAAATTAAAGTCGTAACTCAGCCACTGCGCTTCCCAGGGCTCCAGTTACCTGACCACAATGTGCAGTCTTAACATGACCTAGGCCTTCCAGGGGTAGGCACAGACATAAAATGTTTATTTATCGTTAGTGGCCTAGGTGGGAGATACAGCTAGTGTACTGCAGCTTGGTTTATGACTGAAACAGTGATTTCTCCAGATAGTTTTGATTCTTGGGGTGCTGCTTCTTGGGGCAGAAGCAGCACCCTGCCCTGTTCCACCTTTGCCTTTTATCTATCTTGAATATACAAAAATGCATGCATCTAAAATAAGAGAAATTTGTCTGAAATAAGGAAAACCTTTAAGGCACGTGTGGGCTTCCCGCAGGCATAGAATAGCTCTCCTGTAATCTGTTTGAGGCCCAGGAGGACACCCTGTGACAAGAAGATACGATGGTTCACAAGTTGGCTGTTTATTTATTTTAAGTGGCTCATCCAGAGTTTTTGAGGAGTCTCGTTAACTTTTCCTAATATTTTGGGGTTTCCACCCTTTCTTCGTGGTTGGTGAACTCCCACCTTGCCCCATCCTGCGTTCTCATGAAGCTCAAGTCAGTGAGGTTCACAAAGGTAAAGATCCTGGGCACATTCACAGCTGATGCCCCCTTTGCGGGCTCCCCAGGGGGCGCCCCTTCCACTTCCAGGCCTCAGGGGTCTGTGTCCAGAGAGGGGTCTGCAGGCCCAGAAGGTGCATGAGGGGGAATAAAAAGCAGACCAGCAGCAAAACGGCTCTGTTTCCAAGTCACCACGTTGAGCGCTTGACAATCATGGTGTTCCACCCTCCCCGCGACCTTGAGATGGAAGAGCCGGTATCCCGTTTCATAGGTGGGAAGGCCGAGGTGCAGGGTGGTTGCTAGGTTTCCACGAGCCTGTTTTCCCAGCCACGGTGCGGCACTGCCCCGAGGAAGGAGGCCTTGGGGCTGGGTTCTCCTTCCTGGCTCTGCACAGCAGCTCGTGGCCTCATCTCTGTGGTTAGGAGGGAGGGGAGGGACGGGGCAGGGGAGGGATTCCCCTACTCTTGTGCTTCTCTACCCAGCGTGCAGCCCTGGCCGAGTCTCCTTGGACCTCCCGGGGTTGTTGGGCAAAGGGCTGAGCACTTATTGGGCGCCTGCTGTGTGCCGGGCACCAACCAGGGCTTTTACCTGGCTGTGGCTCTTGTCTGCTCACCAGCTCTGTCCTCTGGGTCTAGTATTCCGTCTTGAAAAGAGAGGCCAAGAGACCCAGAGCGGCTGAGAGAGGGCGGAGGTGCTGTTGGGACGTGCGCCCAGCTGGGCATTGCCCCTGGCCTGGGAGAGGGCTTGGAGTGGGCATTGCCAGGCTGGGTGCTCCCTGGGGTCCTGATGAGTAGTTGGCCGAGTCCCTTTGTGATGACCCGAGGGAGGGGCTCCCCCTCCAAGAAAGAGCACCTGACTGTGGGCTGGTGGCCGCAGGGTCTTCCCGAGGCAGCAGGAAGTTGCCAGTCCAGAGGCCCACGGTGGTGAGTCACCGCATCTGTCCCGTCTCCCTGCTCCCCCTACCTCCTCCTTCCTCCATCCTTCCCTCTTCCTCCTTGCCTCCCTCCCACTGTCTCTTCCCTCCCTCCTTCCTTTTGTACTATCAATTTATTTGCCCAGAGGTCCCGTTTTGAATGTTTTGAGCTTTCTGAACGTCTGAGTTGGGCCCCAGCACAGGAAGGAAGGGAGGGACGGAGGGACATCTTTGTCCTGAAGGAGCGTGGCGGGGGAAGTGGGCGTCTCGCAGCAGGGGGATGCAGAGAGCGCCACAGGGTGGGTCCGGCTGAGGCCGCCGGCCGGGAGGTTCAGGTGGAAGCGCCCTCAGGGTTGGGCGCGAGGCCCTGGGCGGGGGGTGCAGCAGTCCCCAGGCCTTGAGGATGCCCTTGTGGGAATTGGTTGTCCTGGGAGGTTGAAGCCAGATTGTGCAGGGCTTGGATTTTGCCGTTTTCTTTTGGGAAACGTGATGTTAGCAAAGCTCTTTTCTGTGTCCTGAAAATGCCCTGAATCACCCCTTGAGAGTAACCCTCATGGGACTGTGACTTAGAGGAGTGGTGAGAATGCGGGGGGCAAAGCCCTTGGTCTCGAGCGGAAGGAAGGAAGCCCTGCAGCTACATACGAGCCACATTAGATTGGGAGCCGCAGGCCCACCAGGGACACCGTGCAGCTGGACAGGCCTTGGGTCCCACGCCTGGGCTCCCACCCGGTCTACGGCTTAACGGGATTGGGTGGCCTCAGACGGGTCTTGCCCACGCTTGAGCCCCCTTCCGCCGCATGAGGACCGTACGTGGGCTTCGTGCGGATGAGATGAGCTGGGGCAGCCGGCGGGGGCTGAGGGCCACGCGGTGTGACCGAGGGCCCACTGTGGCTTGGCCTGGGCGTGGCCACCACCTCCCGTCCCCCCGGGCGACCCCCGCGCCTCACCGCTGTCCTAGGCCCACGTCGGCCCCGCAGCCAGCCCGCCGCCTGCGAGCAGGGTGCCTGCGTAAGCGTCACATGCACCCAGCTTCAGCTGGGATGTGGTCTGAGCAGGCGGGTGGGGTCGTTCTGAGGGGACCGGGGTGGGTGGTTGCGTTTGGCCCTGGGGGACTGGGAAGCGGGGCGGGGGAGGAGAGCGGGTGGGTGGAGGAGGCGCTGGCAGACACGCTTGGACTCCGCGGTGTCCGCGAGCCGGTGCCGCTGCGGGCGCCGGGCGCCATCCCCCGGCACGCTTGTCGAAGCCGGCCCTGCTGCAGCAGGAAGGCACCAGCCTGGGAGTTTGGGACGCCGTTGCCTGCACGGTGTGCAGATGAAAGATGGTGCCTCTGGGCACCCATGGCCACGTGAAAGGCGCCTGTCGCCGCGTGTACTCGGCCCGTGGCTCTTTTCAGGTATATTGGTAAGTGGCTTCAAGCCAGTGGCCAAATGGGACTCGCCCTTCCCTGTGCCTGCTTTGCTACTTCTCTGCAGGAAGTCCGAAGGTGTGATTATTAGGCCCTGCTCGAAAAGTTTCATTTCCAGCGGGCACTTGTGAGTCTGCTTGGTGCTGAGTGGGCATCCTGAAGCGCCAGCTGCGGGTGAAGGCGTCGGGCCAGCGAGGGTTTGGGGAGCACCTGCCCGAGACCTCTGGAGACGCGCGAGGCCTGGGTGGGGAGGGGGAAGGGTGGACATCAGTGTGGCTAGGGGGCCGTCAGCCTAGAGCCGTCAGAGGGAGTGGACCCCTCCTCCTCGTACAGCGCTGGGAGGGGGCCCTCACGGTCACGGGAGAACAGAGGTGGGGTGCAGCACAGGCCCAGGTGGGAGGAATGGCAAGAAGGCTGGTGTGGGCCTCAGCACGTGGGCTGCACCCCTCCTCAGAGGTTCTGGGGAGGAAGCACTGGCCCCTCTCTGCCCGGCGATCAGCCTCCTCCTCCCCCGTGGGCACCCCTGCCTCCGCGTGCCCACTTTCCTGTCCAGGTTTTAGCAAAGGATGGTTTACGCCCAACCGCCCCTGCCCTCCCTCCTCCCTCCGTCCCTGCCCTCCCTCCGGCCGCATCCCAGGGACCGCATCCCGGTGGCCGTCTCTGTGGCACTCACTGTCACGTGGGCCCTTTCTCTTTGTGGAGCCCCTCTCCTGGTCCCCCTCCGGCTCCCGGCGGGTCTCCGCGCGGGTGTCCTCTGGGCGTCCGTCTCTCCCGAGTGCTGTCCTCTTGGCCCCGTGCCTCTCTCGCTGGGTCCACGCTGCCTCTTCTGCACTTCTGCCTTCGGTCCTCGGGCCTCAGGTTCAGCCCTTGGTGTCCACCAGCCCCCTGGCCTCCATTCTGCTGCTTTCTAGGACCGTCCCCACCTGTTCCGCAGACTCTGCATGGGAGCTCCGTCCTGGCGTCCCCTGGCTCCACTTCTCTCGTCAGTCGTGCAGGTCCTCCACTCACGTGGATCCTGAATCCCGGAGCCCTGGCCCCGTCCGAGCACGGCGTTCCACAGCCATGGCCCAGCATCCTCCCCGCGGCGGGGGAGAGGGTCCAGGCTCCTGTATGTGGCATGGGATCCCCTGGGTGTCCTGCCCCCTCAGTCACTTAGCCCCAGAGATCCTGTATCATCTGGTTTGTTCTGCACACGGCCCCATGGCCCTTTCCTCTGGGTCTTGCTAATGCCTCCCACCCGTGTCACCCGCAGCAGGCACGACTGGGGCACATGGCTGTGCCCTCCCTGAGGCCGTGTTCGATGATCCGTCATAGGTGGGTACCTCGTCTGCCTCCCTAGTGGATGCCCAGCCCTTGAGGCAGGCGGCTGACTTGTCCCAGCCTCTCCAGAGCCAGTCATTGTGCTTCTCAGGGGTGGTGGCTCACGCTTGCTGTGAGCCAAGAGGGGACCCTGTGCCCAGTGTGCCATCGTCCCCAGCTTACTGCCCAGAGCCCGCCCCTGAAGCGGGAGTCCCTGGGCAAGTTCACACCCCAGCAAGAACTGCAAGCTGCCTCTTGCGTGAGGGGACAGCCGGCTGGATAAGCCCTGAGCGATGCTGCAGGAACCTGAGAGGTCTGGCATTCAGGTGTCCTGTCACCATGGGGTCTCTTGAGGGGAATGTTTTGTGCCCTGAAGTCACCCTGTCTGTGAATTTTTGCTTCTGTTGGAAAGGCCGGCAAATAGGGATCTCTTCACAGGAAATGCTTAACTTGATAAAACCAGCCCCTTCCTGCACCTTTATGCATTCTTAACATGGAGTATTTTTGGACTGAATTATTATTTGATTTATACTTCCTGTGTTTACAGTTCATTTTTGTACACTCTGCACTTATTTTTTGCATCGTTATCAGATGGGAGAAGGATGATGCGGGTTACAGCTGGACATGGGTAATTTTCCATCACACAGGGTAATTTTTCCTTGCACCATTCGTGGAAATGATTACCTAGGAGGTTTAGTTTAGTTATTGATCTCTAAGAAGTCTCAAAGTAGCTCTAGCCTCTTGTATTCGTTTCCCAGGGCTGTCCTGACAAAGTACCACAGACTGGGTGGCTTAAACAATAGACATTTCTGACTGTCCTGGAGGCTGGAAGTCTGAGATCAAGGTGTCAGCAGGGCTGGTTTCTCCCGAGGCTTCTCTCCTTGGTATGTAGATGGCTGTCTTCTCCCTGTGTCTTCACATCATCTTCCCTCGTGTGTGTGTGTGTGTGTGTGTGTGTGTTGTGTCTGTGTCCTGATCTTCTTCTCATAAGGACCCCAGTCAGATTGGATTAGGGCCCACCTATATAACCCTACTTTACCTTAACCACCTTTAAGACTTCAACATATGAATTTTGGGGGCACAGAATTCAGCCCATAATACCTGTGTCCATTGAATAAACCCATTATGGAATAAACTTATTCTAGTAAGGTTAATAGTGAAATCAGGTACCATTGGTTCTCCAGTACCTTTGGCTCTGATTTGTCATTTGTTCTCTCATTCATTCCCCACAGCGTATGTCCTGAACCAGGTAACATGGTGGATGTGAATGTGAATCACACACAGGTCCTACTTCCAAGAGTTTAGATTCTAGCTGTTGAGTGAGATGAGCTGGCAGACCGCTCTCGTGCAGGTAGAATTTGGTGTGTTCACGAGTGCACAGGGGCAGGATCTGAAGGTTCACGGGTGGGAGAGAGGATTCCAGTGCGTCCGAAGAGGAGGGTCTCTGAGGTGGTGCCGTCCGGCCTGGAGGACGGGCCCAGGGCATCCCCACACTCAGATCATAATCTCTGGGGGACACATTAGGCTGCATGATCTGTGGGCTCCTCCGAATCCCAGGGCTGTTGGTTCAACCTGAAAATGACCTGAGGGATCAACACAGGGAAGTAGCTGGGTGGCAGAACGTTCCTTGGTGTTGGCAGAGCTTCCTGGGGAATAGCGCGAGCCGTCTCCCCTCCTGCTGTGCAGGTTGGCCCTGGTTTCCAGAGTCTCCAGGCAGGAGAAGCCCCTGGTCGCAGATGAACTGTGGGAGACCCCTGCACTTCGGTTTGCCCTGTCCTTCAGTTTCAGGGAGCCATTGCTTGGTGCGCACCCCTGCGAATCCAGTGGGCGTTCCTTCAGTGGAGAAAGCTGCAGACGGAGAATGTTTCAGGGCCTTTTCTGTGTAAAGGTTCTAATGTGTAGGCGGTTTAATTTCTCTTCAAGAATTTGGCAACCGGTTGTGACTTGGACAGAATCCTAAGCTGCAGAGGATGCTTTTATAGGTTACCCACCCCCAGCTGCAGAGGGCTCGGCTGGGCTCTGGTGTCTGCAGAGCCTGTCTCTGCTCTGGGAAGTGGAAGGGAGCTCCCAGGGAAGGTTGACACTTTGGTCACCATCCTGTGAGGCGGAATGTTGTCCTTTGATTTTCTCCCCTCCTTGATTTTGGTAAATGTCAGCCTCGTACGCAGATAAACCTGCCTCTTTCTTCATGAGGGATTCTGCATTGAGACGGGTTAACAAAGGTCACAGGGGTCCAGTTTACAAGAAGTAAGGCCTCGCCAGCACTTCGGGTTGAGAATGCTATGTGGGAAAGTGGAGGGGGCTCCGTCTGTCATTCCTTCGACTTGGGGGCTGGCGGGAGGGCTGTCACTGGGGGCCATGGTGACACCCACCCGCTGTCCAGCTTCGCCTGAACACTGCCAGCCTATCCGCGCGCACCTTCCCACCGCACCCCTGACCCGCCCGTCTTTGCGATGTGCTTGCACTGAGGGTCAGGTTTTCGAGTCCACCCCAGAACTTGTAAAGGGCAGCAGAGCCTCAGGTGTTCAGTAAACATGCTCCTGTCGGGTGGGAGGGCAGAGGCTTTGGAGAGCGCAGCTGTGTCGTTATGTAACCTCGCTGAGGAATTTGCATGGGCCGCAGGCCCGTCAGGAGGAGCCTGGCGGTGGTCCAGGGCCCTGATGCGCTTGTAAACACTTTCCCATCCACATGCCTGGTCTTGCTGCCTCTGCTTGTGCAAACCCCGTGGCCACTTACACGTTCTGTCCTTGTGGGGCGGGGCTCCGTGACCTCGCTCCAGCGACCCGACTTCTCAACAGAGGGGACTTTCCCAAGGAGCCATTGCAAACAAACAGCACCTTCGTTTATTGTTTCTTGCTAAGGGCACTTACGTAAGATCAGGGAAAATGAATGCGTCCGCAGGCCCCTCTGGATTTGCTCCTGCGGAGGTCGTTGCAGGACTTCTGTTGTGCCGTATCGTCCTGGGACTTGCTGTGCGTGCATCCTTCTCCCCCGCTGTGCCCTGGGTCTCCTGGACCTGGATCGGGCCTGATCCGTTCTGCATCTCGGCCCAGTGGATCTACTTGTGTTTTCATTCACAGCCAGTACTGCTGACCTACTAATGGTTTAGGAAGTGAGTTACAGCCTTGCCACCCTCTGAAATCATTTTCACCTCCAAGTGAAATCATGGTTAGTGCTGGCGCTGGATAATGCAGGTGTTTTGACCTAGGAAGGCAACCATCAAGCTTATTAAACCTTTAAGCGTGTGTGGTTGTAGCTCCTTTGAGGACGCACATTCCTTGATGCCTGTGTAGACAGCCACCGGGGCCACCAGCGAAGTGGGTTGAAATTGTTGTTTCAAATGCAGATATTCTAAAATCCAAAGGCAGAGGATTGACGTGCTCTTAGAAACTCTCTGGGGAGACCTAGGTAAACAAAACTGCTAACGCTGAAGGGATGAAGGGGGTATTAACAGACCTCAATCACTCTAATTGTTACAAAACGTTACCAATACTTTATACCTTAAAAGGCGCGTTTTGGGCACTACTCTCAAGCAAAATGTTGACGGTTCTTTCCGTGGTGTTAGGAGCATGATTCTGGTCTCTTGTCGCTGATGCTACTAAGATTGATTGATGCGGATGATGCATCATTCCTGGCTCTGCAGGGGGTGCCAGAGGCCCCCGGGCGGGGCTCCTGCTGGGTGGGTCCATCTCCTTTCCAGTTGGAGCCGCCAGGACCCCATGTGACCGAGACTTCTGGGGTTTTCTGTGCCTTCAGGAGACAGTGGGGGTCATTCTTGAGGTGGCCAGGAGGACTTGAGGGGGTGGCGGGTACCATCCTGAGCAGTGGGAAGAGGAGTCCACGGTGAAACAACGGGCGGGAGTGTGGGGAGGGCTCAGGTCTCCGCGGGCGAGGTTCGTCAGGGGGCCCCGGAAACCCCTCGGCGAGGGCATGTGTGCGCAGAGGGCGGCTGTTCTGTGGCAGTGGGATACCCCGCTCTTCCTTCCACCCTGAACCCTTGTCGTGTGAGAAACTGGGAGTCTTTAGACACTGGAGTCACGCTGGGCCTGGGGAGGTGCCTGTGCCCCAGGATGACTGGGAGCCAGCAGCCTAGGGCGGGTGAACCCATTTGCTGTCCCTCCCGAGCCCCAGGGCATGTGGTGACCTCTGCCTGGTGCCTGGAGTGGGCTGGGATTCGTGTGTGATGAGTCATGCTCGTGTGTGAGTGTGTGTGTGTGTGTGTGTGTGTGTGTGTGTGTGTGTGTGTGTCTGCTGTGATGAGTGATGGTGAGACCGGAGGAGGGGAGCCCACAGAACGTCTTGGGTTCTGGGGAAGGTGGGAGCTGGGCCTGGGGGCTCCTGGTTGGGATCAGCTGCCGTCAAGACCTGCCTGCAGGATGAACCCTTTAACTCAGAGCAGGAGAAGGTCTCCCTGAAAGGGAGCTGTCGTAGGGCCTTCTGTGCTGCCCTCAGGCTGCACATGCCTCTTTACCCAGCGCCTTGCGATGCCCCCGTGTCCACCTGGGGCTCTGCCTGCCCACAGGCACCTGGTGCCAGCTTGGGGGAGCTACCAGCTCTGTGTGGCATGACCCTGTGGGCTGGCCTGGGGCTGCTTCCCTCAGTGGATGTCAGCTTCTGGAGGCCTTGTTGGGTTATTTTACAGCCTCAGGACCCCTCAGTATTTTTTTTTAAAAATAAATTTATTTATTTATTTATTTTTGGCTGCATTGGGTCTTCGTTGCTGCACGCGGGCTTTCTCTAGTTGTGGCGAGCGGGGGCTACTCTTCGATGCGGTGCGCGGGCTTCTCATTACGGTGGCCTCTCTTGCCGCGGAGCATGGGCTCTAGGCATGCGGGCTTCAGTACTTGTGGCGCGTGGGCTCAGTAGTTGTGGCTCGCACGCTCTAGAGCGCAGGCTCAGTAGTTGTGGCTCACGGGCCTGGTTGCTCTGTGGCATGTGGGATTCCCCCAGACCAGGGCTCGAACCCGTGTCCCCTGCACCGGCAGGCGGATTCCCAACCACTGTACCACCAGGGAAGCCCCCCCCTCAGTATTGATAAAGATTTAAGGGCCAGACTGGTGTGCGCCTGAAACTCTCTTTCCTTTTCTCCAGTCTTCTCCCCTTTTCCCTCGTACTTCCAAGGTACCAGTGGAAAAAGGCAAACGGAGGGGGGGGGGTCCATCACCCCACAGAGATGGGCACGTCCTCTGCGTGGGAGTCTCCACCGCAGCACGTGTGGGACCTCTGCTGAGTGGGCAGCGCGGTCAGTGTGGGGCGAGGGCCCTGGAGGGGCGAGGATGCAAGTAGCACACTCCGGAAGGAAGGCTGAGGGGACAGCCTTTGAGGGGGCCCTGCTGAGGAGCCAGGGACCCCGACGAGGTGGGAGAGGACTTGCGGCCGGCGATCCATTTGCTGTTGGAAAGCAAACTGAAGGCTTCACACTTCTGCAGAATTCTCATTGGCTGGTTCCCTGGCCAGGGGCCGGAGGCCAGGCCTGAGCCTGCATCCCCACTGGCCGCGTGTGCACAGGCCGCCTGGCACCTCCCGCCTCGTGAATGCTCAGCTCGCGTTTGTCAACGTGAAACACTCCCCTGACGGTCTGTTTACATTTTTTCTTCAGACTGTCTCCTTGTAGAGAGCACAAAGGTAGACGACCTCGGGGTCTACCCTAAGGGGCACAGTTCCCGACACGCTGGCCGCGGCTCCTTGGGCCTTTATTTTTTTCTCTCGAGTGGCGGTTTCACTGGTGAAGGTGATAGACCGGTCACCTGCGGCATCCTCCCGCATCGCTGGTCCGGGCGGTCAGTGACCTTGCACAGAATCACTGAAGCCCGGCTTTTTCCGAGCAGAGTCTCTTGTGAGCATGGCTGCCTCTGAGATCCCTGCACCTCC
Organism: Balaenoptera musculus; assembly: GCF_009873245.2. NCBI lineage: Eukaryota > Metazoa > Chordata > Mammalia > Artiodactyla > Balaenopteridae > Balaenoptera > Balaenoptera musculus. The sequence goes on along the minus strand of NC_045793.1, from coordinate 100,364,788 downwards.
AGCCTCCCTTCCTCCCGGGCACGCTCCGTGCAGGGAGTGGCCACCTCTGCTGAGTGTCTGAGGGCACGATCCAGCCTGCTTCTGGTCTTGGATCCCTGGGGACCCTGGAAAGGAGCCCTGCCCTGCCATGGGAGGGAGGCAGGGTCCCCTCTCCTGCAGCACGCCACCCCGCCGTGACCTTCGAGCCCTCCCCGTGGCCAGCGCCGTCCACAGACCCCTCAGGCAGGGGCAGGGAGGCCCCCGTGTAAAGGTGGGAAACGACGCCAGGGCCCCTCCCCTGCCCACCCTTCCCTGCCACGTGCCAGGAAGGGGTGCTTCCACCCTCCATAACAGCACAGTCACTCCAGGGGCCTGAGCTGCTCCCAGGGACCTAGGGCCACGGAGCCACAGCCTGAGTTCAAATCACAGCCCCGGTGATTCTGGAGACTGGTCTCAAGTGGCCATTCAGGACGTCTGGACAACCCAGCAGTGGAATTTCAATTCCAAGGCCTCTCTCCCTTTCCCCTTCCCTTCCTTCTCCCTTCTCCCCATCTCTCTCTCTCTCTCTCTGAATTATAGCACGCAACATAAATATTGAGCATAGTTCAGAAAGTGATGACCGCCTGCTTCTTTCATGAGAACAGAAAGGCTTTAAGGTGAAACATGGAGAGTTTAGATGAAATGAGGAAGAAGAGGCCTCGGAATTTCATTCCTCAGCCGTCTTCCAAAGTAGAGGTGTGGTCCGTCTGAGGACTGAGGACTGGGGGATTCCTGTCCTGTTGGAACAGCACAGGTGTCCTCCAGAAGGACCAAAGCCGCGGTGACGTTTGCAGCCCGTCTCCTGGGCTGGGACCCACTGGCGGCTGCGCGCACTCCCAGCCCCTCCTGGAAGGGAGTGGCCTGTGCCCCCCCACCCCGACAAGCGCCCTCCGCACCCCCCGAAAAGCGCCCTCCGTGGGCGTGGGCTCCCCTGAGGACACACCCTCTTTACCCCAGGTGAAGTGCTACCACAAGAAGTACCGCTCGGCCACCCGAGACGTCATTTTCCGCCTGCAGTTTCACACCGGGGCCGTTCAGGGCTATGGACTTGTGTTTGCAAAGGAGGATTTGGACAACGCCAGCAAAGGTGAGGTCCCTGCCCCGAGTCCAGACTGGGGGTGTGGGCAGTGGACCCTCGGCGGGCGACCCCCGGCGGCCTCGTGTGTTTCTTTCACTGTTCTCCCCCGCTCCACCCGTAAGTCAGCCTATTGACAAAATCATTACCAGTCTCACAGAAGACTGGCAACTGACCCAACAAAGAAAAATGTCTAGAGACACGGTGAAACTGCTGATACTTCCTCTGTCATTGGTGCGCTGTTGGAGATTTGGGAAGGGGGTTGTCCTGGTTGGAATATAAAGACAAAATTCATCCACCCTTTCCCGTCTCATTGTCTCCAAATTTGTTGACACAAGATTTCTTTTTTAGATGACCGTTTTCCTGATAATGGGAAGATTGAGTTGGTCTTCTCAGCCACTCCTGAGAAGATTCAAGGTGGGTAGAATGCAGAATGCTGGGGGGCAGGATGCTGACCTGGTTGGGTGATGCACATGCTGGGGCCTCTGTCTGGCTTCCCACCTCTGCACATAATTGGAAATATAATATATTTTAAAAAATAATAGGATACTATACAGTGGGAGGGCATTGCCTTAGAGACAGTAGGGCCCAGGTGGGTCAATAAGACCCCAGAGATGGTGTGACTCGCCCAAGGAAGGGCCCAGAACCTTAGGACTGGGGCCGTGTCTTGATGCCCTGTTTACTTCTCCCTCAACAAACAGCCACATGTTTTTAAAGAGGATTAGAAATATAGCAGACTGCAAATATTTATGAGCAAAACAGACTCTCTCCTTTCTTCTAAAAATACATTTAAAGAGAAATCAGTCCCTTTATCGTGAAGGCAAATGGTTCATTTCCATCACCAAGATCCATACTCGTGAAACTTTTAATTCAGTTTTTAATAGCTGTGGAAAAGAAGCACCCTACTTCTGTGCCCAGTGCCATAGATTTAGGCATGAACAGTTAAATGCAAGGCTGTGGGGTAAGAACCCTCCTGGCATCCTCAGAATGATCAGGGAGCCTCGAGGGAGGGAGGGCCCAAACCTGCCCCTCCCGTCCACCTGCCCTGAGGCCGATCCTCTGGGTGCCTCTGGGTCCTTGACCTGCCAAGCCATCCGGGTGATCCCTTAGTGCAGAAACAGCGCCCAGAGCCCCGTACCCGGTGGATGGAGGACCAGTGTTCGCCTTTCCTTTCTGCCAAGCGGTGCTCACTGTTGTTCAGTTCATCCCAAATGGTGCACAGCAGCTCTGATTACTGGAGGGCTTGTGGGAGAGGGCGTGGATCCGAGTGCTGGGCTTGGGCACTCAGATGCGGGGGCTCCTCTGCCTCATTGCTGGCAGACGCCCAGAGGCGCCGGCTTCTCTCTAACTGACGCCTGTTGCCCCCGTCCCACCGCCCTGCAGGGTGTGAACATTTGCAAAACGACCACGGGGTGATTGTGGACTTCAACACGGCAGACCCGCTGATCCGCTGGGACTCGTACGAGAACCTGAGCGCAGACGGTGAAGGTGAGTCTGGTTACCTTGTGTCAGTTTACCAGAGAATAGGGCCCAGAAAAAGCAGCCTGTTCACGTTTAGATCAGAAATCTCCTTGCAGTCTGCTTGGAGGCTGGGAACCCTGCCGTCCAGGACCCCTGCCGCCGTGAGTCTGAGGGGACTCGTGGGAGTCAGGCTTGGTTTTATTTCTGTTTGCTCATTACACTGGTGTCCTGGTTGTATGGTTGCATCATTTAATCTCTGTTTTTGTGAGTCTGTCTCTCCCAAACATGTTCTCTCCTGGCCACGGGATACGCAGTTTGGGTCACAAGTATCACGAAGGGGGAAAGGAATGAAGGGTGGCGTCTGCCAGGTTTACAGAAAGAAGCCCCCGGAGGCTGATTTCAAAGAAGAGGGATCAGTCTTCTTCCAGGCGCTTGAGAACACTGGCCTTTCATCTTTTTCAACCACCAACTGAGAACAGACCTGATTTGGGAGAGAAAAATCAAAACATTTTTGTCCAGTTACTTTCGTCCAGACATTAAATAGCTAGAAGCGAGTCTTGTGGCGGTAACTCCGCCGGTGCCCATCTTTGTGCATCTCTGGGCTGGCAGGGGCTGGCGGCTGGGGATGTCTGCGGTCCACGCCAGGGGCCACGAGGCTCCTCTACTTGTCCGCCTGGGGTGTCTGGGCTCGTGTCAGTACTTTTGTGGTGCAGACCCTCCTGCTGTCTGGAGGTGAAGTCCGCGCCACTGTTGTACTTCAGGCACGGTTTCTAAATGCCGGCTGCGTGTTTCACAGCAGGGGTGGCCCCTGCCTGTGTCAGGTTTCATCAGGTCTCATCACCTGACCGCTCCCTTGGAGCCCCTGTCAAGCATGTGCACGTACCTCTGAGCACTGGTCCAGTACCTGGTCCATCCACCACACTGCCTTCCATCAGAGGGGTTCCCAGTAGCTCTTGATTTATTTTCTTAGACCTCTCGAATCTACTTTTTTTCAAAATTGAGGTATACTTGGTGTACAATATTATATAAGTTATAGGTGTACAACATAGTGATTCACAATTTTGAAAGGTTATATTCCATTTATAGTTATTATAGAATATTGGTTATATTCCCTGTGTTGTACAATATATCCTGTAGCTTATTTATTATATACATAATAGTTTGTACCTCTTAATTCCCTACCCCTATCTGGCCCCTCCTCAATTGCACTTGATCTTGGTGGAACTCATGTGGCGTTCCGAGTTCTCATGGTTGCTAAGTGCTGCCTCTGTGGCCCCTGCTGCCAAGGCCCTGCAGACCCTTGCATAGCCACCTTCCAGAAAGCATACACAGCTTCTCTCCCATGGAAACATTACCCTTCCTGAAGTTCCCTCCCTTCCCCCAACTCTCCAGGGCTCCTCGCTGAGGCTGACCTGCATCGGTGAACTCATTCCTGATGCCCTCAGCTCTCACCTGGAGCTTCAGTCCCTTGCGTGGGTCCCTGGAGGAGGACGCAACTGGGCCCCCAGACCTGCAAAGGCGGGGGCCTTGGCCGGCAGGAAACAGGGTCTCTCTCAGCCATGCTTCCATCAGGGCAAAACTCTCTCCAGGGTTTGGTAGCCTACGGAACCGTGTCTTTTGGCTGGAAAATGATGTTGCAGCCCCCTCTTCTATCTGCACTTCCATCCCTGGTCCCTACTGGTTAAAAAAAAAAAAACGGGAAAAACCACACGCACACAGAAGCATTGACGTAAGCCGTATTTGTCTTTGGAGACCCCTGCTGTCCTGGAATGGACCCTCCACAGTGGCCTTCTGTCAGGGGCCTTGACCCCCCTGTAATGTCTGAGTGAGGATGTGGACAAATGATTCCAAGTGTCCTGTCGTCGCTGTGGAGAGCCACTCCTCTGCTCCCGGCTCTGTGGCCCTGGCGGGGTGATGGGGGTCCCGCTGCCCCATCCGCATTTCGTGGGGCGCCCTTTCAAGGACAGAGAAGTTGGGAGGGGTGACGGCAGACAGCGGGGCAGCCTGCCAGAGCCTCTCCTATGCCATTTTATTTCATCCACACAAGAACCTGTGGCCCATTTTAGAGATAAAGGCGGCAGTTCCCAAGAGAAATCAAAAGCTAGACGTTGGTGAGGGGTCCTGGTAGCCTTTCGGGGTTGTGTACTGTTGGTGATCACGGGTGAAGCTGAGTGAGTTGTCGTGTGTTCGAGATCACGCAGGACAGAGACCGTGGAAACGGGACTCAAGTCTGGGCCTCTTTGACCAAATAGGTGCAAACCTCATACTTCCAGCTGAAAACCTGCTGGTCCCTGGGCCAGGGTGAGGCCTGCAGACAGCATTATCCCCTCTAGGCAGTGTGAACAGAAAAGATGTATTTCTAGGGCGCTGGGTGGCGAGCTTCCGGACAGATGTGACTGTCTACCCCAGTGGGCTTGACCATCTCCGGGCGCTGCCCTCGGGGCCCCGGCTGCACGGTGAGCCCTGTGCTTGGGGCCCAGGACATGGAGTTGAGCTGCGTCGGGCAGCCCCACTTGCGTCGGGTGACAGGACAGGGCAGCAAGCGCTGTTCTGTGTAAAGACACCTTACTGACTCTATATTGGTGGTTCGTCAACATCGAACTCCTGGCCGGCAGCATGTAACTGATGCCTGAGCAGAGCTGATCTACGCCCGTGTTTCCTCCATAAGGCACCTCGTGGCCTCCGGCTCTGAGGAACATCGCTTCAGCACTTTGCTGGGGGGCCACTTTACATAGAAAAAGCACCAACAAAGTGCACGGAAATGCAACAAGTGTGGCATGAAATAGGCCTGGAGAAGGCCACTTTATGGTGTGAGAGCTGGAAGGAGAAGGCAGGGGTCCCTTTGTTCCACCACAGCTACGAGCCTGTGTGTGGGACCCTGGAAACTTCTACCACTCTGTGCATGTCAGTGAGTGACCACGGAAATGCTGTGTGTATTGATTTGAGGGTTACAAGTAAGGAATTCTTAGTGAGCAGGTGAATTTTCAGATATGGAATCGTGAATGATGGGGGTTGGCGGTACTTACTGTTTCTGTTCCTTTTGTCCCTCCCACGGGGCTAAGTCCTCTGCGCCCGGGGACCACAACCGGCCTGTTCCAGGGAGGTCTAAGAGTCACAGCTCTGCCCCAGCTGCCTGCGTTTGGTTTCCTGCCTCTCTGCCTGTGCTGTGTGGCCTCGGACAAGTTCCTGTGTCCTTTCCTCCGCTGCACAGTGGGAATAGCGTAGCTCCAGAGCTGCTGAGAGGATGCCGTGAAATGATCAGCCTGAGGCGGTGAGCACATCCTTCAGACGACGGGGTCCTATAAACAGTCTTATCCCTTCCTCTGAAGCCCGGAGGTTGATGGAGACCCTGGTCTAACAGGAGGTCGGTGAAGGTGTGTGGCACCCTGAGACGTGGGAGAAGCACGTGTCTGTCTTTCCCTGCGCTGTCAGGTGGCAGCACAGCATGGCGACACCAAGTGGGGCCTTGCTCTTGGCTCTGGTGACTTTTCTGTTCCACCCAGAAACGTTTCTGTTCCCGTCTCTCACCTTGGTGCTGACGCTGCTCAACGATGAATGTCGCTGCTGCTACAACTTCGTGTGGCACAAGGCGCGTTGCGCCAGCAGGCTGTGGTGGCTGGGGGGGTGCCCACCGCACCGCACAGGTCCCTGGACGCGGGGTGCCACGCCCAGAGGCAGTGTTGGCCCCCCGCTGGAGGCCGGGGGTGATGCAGGACCACAGCGAGCCAGCAAAGCAAGTGCCCACAGCCCTGCTCCTCTCTCCCACGAGGCCTGCGGCTCTGGGGCTGCTCTCCTGCTCTTCCTCTCTCGCTCGACGAGGCACGTCCTTGTCTGAAATGGCCTATTTTAATTAGATCGTCCTAGAGGTAACCCCAGCTCATACATTTTCCCTTTTTCACGTGTCTCATATTTCCTTAGGGGCTGCCGTGTTTCTGATGCTGTGATGAGCTCAGGGAGAGAAAATAAGCAGACCTCATGGGGAAGACATATGTGTGTGTGTATTTGTGTATGTATGTGTGCACGTGTGTGTGTGTGTGTGTAGTGTGTATATGTGTGTATGTATATATGTATGTGTGTGCATATATATGTGTGTATATATGTGTATGTGTCTGTGTGTATTTAATATACGTGGTGTGTATGTGTGTTCATGTGTACATGTGTGTGTTGATGTGTACATGTGTGTATGTGTATGTGTGAGCACGTGTGTGTGTGTGTACCTATCTCTCTGTCTACCTCAGCAGTGGCCAGAAGATGCCCCGTGTGCCATGGGAGGACTAGGTACCAGGAATTAGGGAAGATGGAAGAGAAGCAGCTACTCAGCCTGTGTATTCGAGGGAGATGCAGGAAGAAGATGCCTCTTGCAGGCAGGGGTGCAGGAAGGGGGCGTGGGAGAGCCCGGCGTTCACCTGCCTCATTGCAGGCATGCCGCAGGAAGCGGCAGGCGCTGGGTGAAGGGAGGTGTCAGGACCCGGACAGGAGGGCAGCAGTGAAGAGGCTTCTGGAGGCCCTGGACTCGGGTGTGGCTCTGGGTGGGCAGTAGGCGGTTTTCTATTTAGGAGGTAGATGACGAAGACTCTCCGCCAGATTCAACTCAGGGGTTGGGGCAGGGAAGCTTCCAGAACAGCCCACATTTGGGCATGAACCCTTGCTGTGCCCCGCTTTCCTCTGTTCCTGGCTTTAACCAATGAATGGGTTTCTGGCCACTGGTAAAACTCGTGGATCCAAGGTTGCATAGACGGGGGCCACCATCCCCCAGGTTTTGGCTCTGCTACTTCAAGTTGCTACCTTATAAACATCCTGTAGTTCAGACTCGGCCTCCCAGGTGACCACAGTTGTCCCAGAGCTTCATGGGGGCTGGTTGCAGGAGAGGGAGACTTAGATTTCTCACCAGCTTCACAGTAAGACGCAGTCCTCTCACTCTCCCATGCAGGACGCTCTGCAAAGCCTGCGGCAGTTGGCCTGCTGGTGAGGACAAGTTGGGTCAAGAAGCGGCTGGCCACGGGTGTGTGCAGAGTTAGAAGTGCCAGAGCCAGTTGTGACATTTCGGTGTTGCCATTTTGAAAATGGATTTGAAAGCGTTTCTTCCCAGAAATTGTGGTTGGGTGTTGAGATTTGGAAAAGCAAAGCAAGCTTCGGCGACTTAGCAGAAGGAGGGTCCACTGGCATCTGGCAGATCAGACCTTAGGTCCTGGATCTGCCCTGTGTCCAAGGCCAGGCTCCCCGCTAGCAGAATGGGAATGCTGTTGGCTGAGCTTCCAGAACTTAGGGGCTGCCTCCTCAGTGTACACGTGTGTGTGTGTGTGTGTGCACACGTGTGTGTGTGTGTCATCGGTGTCTGACCACGGCCACCACTCACTGAATGCCTCCACTCTCTGTATCCAGACTGAGAAGAATTTGCTTAGATCCTGCGCCCAGCCAGACTTTTCCAAGCGTTGCTTGCTTTGACGGTTTAGAGCAGAGTAACGGCGTTAACCCAACCCACGCTGTGTCAAATGCTGATGGCATTTGCCAGTTTGGATGGATGAGGTGGGCCTCTCGCTCAGACCTCAGCAAGCACCCTCCTTGTGCTCTCTTGATTTACAGCCTCCGACCCCCTGGACTTGCCAGGTCCCCTTCCAGGTGTGAACCCCTGACCCAGAGTTAATCCTCCCTTGATAAGGGATTTCAGGCAGCAGTTGGGATGGAGGGCAGTGGCTTCATCTTATCTGAAATACAAGAGTCTCACCGTCTGTGCTAAGAACCATAAAGTCCTTCGGGTGTTAGCTTTTTGAAATGGATTGGATCCTGTCAGAAGAGTTAAGTGCGATGTCAGAAGCTGTTAATGAGTCCTGACCGGCCCTGAGCTGCCATCTCAGAATCCATTGCTTTTCTAGCCCAAGTGGTGTCAGAGAAATCGACTCAGAATTCATGTCGTCCTGGACGAGTTTGCATGAATTAGCCCGTGTCAGTCTCCCAGGGATGGCTGGAAGCATTAAGTAGCATTACCCCAGGACAGACAGTGAACAGAGGCACTGAGAGTTGGCTTGATTTCACCGGGGTCCTTGGCCCCCAACTTGCCCCCATCCCTCGGGCTGTGGGACCCACCGCAGGAGTGAGCGTGTCCTGTGCTCTGGGGCAGGGTTCTGAAAGGCAGGTGGCTGTTGACCTGCCCGCAGCTCCAGTATCTCCCTAGACTCCGGCCAAGTGCATGTTTATCCTGCTCTCACTTTCCTCCTGCCTTTTATGACCGGCGTCGGCATCGCCCCTGCCCTTTGATGCTGCACCTGCTTTAGCGGCAGGCACCCAGGGATCTGCGCCCGTGCCCTGCATCCCGTCTCTGGAGCACTCTGTCACTGGCGCCCTGCCTTGGGGACCAGCAGCTGATGAGTTCTGACTGCCGGTGGGTTCTCTGAGAGATGAAACTAGAAGTGGGCCCGACCCCCTGGCTTCCCTAAAACCCCAAGTCACACAACTTCTGCATGAGAGTGAACTCAGAGAGTGTGTACATGTGACGTGGTGAGGGGTTTGTTTCCTGTCCCCTTCTTTAAAAGCTCTTGCAGACCCACTTTTACCAAGTTGCACCTCAGTCGAGCCCCTCCCGGCTTGCCCTTCCACCTCCCTCCCAGCCTGGACAGTGGCACGTTGGCTGCGTGAATTAAGCTCAGATCAAACCTGGTGAATTTCCTTCTGTGTCCTCCGTGGGGAGAACTTCCTCAATAACGGGCAGGATTGCAGTCTTCCCTGCAGAGCCTGCAGGTGCATTTCTGCCAAGGCAGGGCTCAGGCATTTTGGCAATGTCGCCAATACGGGAATGACTCCAGACTTGAAGTTATTTGACAACCAGAACCAAAAGCCTGAGAGAAAGGGGCTGAGATGCAGGTGCTTGTGAGTGTCCCCCTCCCCAACACACGCATGCATCCCCTCCTCCTTCCGTCTCTTGCCTTACGTGGTCACAGTGTCACCCTGCCTCCCGTCTCTTCAGACTTTATACCAAATGTAGGGGGTGGGCTTTCAGATCCCACGTATGTGACTTTATCACACGCTCCCTTTGGAAAGGGCTGCAAATTGGAGCAGACCCAGGGGTCCTCAAGAGGGAAAAGTTCCCCATGAATGAAGAGAAAAGGGAGGTGTTTTGTAAGAAGGGGCAGCTGGGAAAATCCTTTATTTTGTCTCTGTAGAGACAGTTATCATTTGCCTATTCCTTTTAAAAAAAATGGGTCTCTGCCATTTACTGTGATGCTCTCTTGGCGATGGTATTGATGGTGGCAATGAGGGTGTTCCTGGGGTCAGACTCTATGTCCTGTAGCTCTAGGAGTCCAAGCAGGTACTTCAGGAGGGGCTGGAGGGAAAGCATGGGCTTCCAGAGGGAAAAGGAGTTTTGGAAGGAGTGGGGCGGGGGCAGAGGTACCTCTCCCGGCCTCGTGGTGGGCAGCTGTCCCTCTGGGGCCTGGGGCCGGGTCTGGCCAGGCAACTGTCACCACTTTCTAATTGCAGAACATTTCTGTTAGCCCCGAATGAAACCCTGTGCCCACTGGCAGTCACTCCCCAGCCCTCCCCTTCCAGCCCCAGGTGACCTCGTCTTCCTTCTCTATGAATTTCCCTCGTCTGGACATTTCACACAAGTGGAATCATGCAGTGTGTTGCTTTTTGTGACAGGTGTCTTTCACTTTGCCCGATGATTTGAGGGTTCATTCATTTTGTTTCGGTACTTCACTCCTTTTTTATGGCCGAATAATGTTCCAAAGTGTGGCTAGACCACATTGTGTTGATTCATTCATCAGCAGGTGGGCATTAGGGTTATTTCCACCTTTTGGCTATTGTGATTAATGCTGCTATGAACCTTCTTATACATGTTTTGACCTTGGGCTGTTCCTATACTGCCAATCTTTTCTACTACTTTGTGAAATTTCCACTTCTTTTAGTCCCAGTTGGTTGTCCTTTTCTGGATATTCCTTCTCTCTTTATGGGTCTCACACCAGGAATCACACCGAACGTTCTGCAGGTCTCCTGTCCCACTTTGCCAACTACTCCCAGGAACATTCGGGAACCCACCAAGTCTTTTTCTGTATCAGTTATGTAACCCCATGCACAAAATCCCACCTCTGTAGCTTTGAAAGGTTTGAGGGCTTTCAAAACACTGAGCCACAGAGCTCCCTTTTGGCCACACATCAGCAGAGTGTCACAAGACCGTGTTGTTTCAGGAGAGGTTGACACTAACAGCCTGAATGGGCTCTGTGTGATGGAAACCCACAGGTGGGAACCGAGGGCCCATGACAGTGTTTGGGCGCGAGTACTCAGAGGCCGTCAGCGGCACAACTGCCAAGATCTGAAGGTCACGCTGGTGCCGGTTGCCATGCATTCATGGAGGCTGTCGTGGTTCATTTGTGAAGCTGCCGTCAACATGGGGAAAACCCACCCGGCGCCCCACGCGGTGGAAAATGAGCCCCACGAAAGGCCGGGCTTCTTTTGACACACAACTAGTCATGCAGCTTCGTTCTGTTAGAAATGGAGAAAAGAGACCACTGGCCGGGGTACAGCTGTTTCTGTCTCTTCCTCATTGTTGGTACCTTATTCTGTGGGTTTTTTCACACGGTTGTCAGCTTTGGGATGCAGAGGTCTGATTTTAAGACTCTCTCTGCTGTAGAAGGCTAGGACCTCCCCCCACTCTGGACATGACCTTGGCTACAACACGGCCAGGCCCCATTTGTCTCAGTCCTCAAACCAGATCTTTCAGATTTCCGTTTCTAATGTCTTTTCTTTTGATGTGAATTCTTTGACGAAAAGTATTGTGTGATCAGTTAGTCACTTCCTTTATTGCAGTGACAGTATTATTTGCAGAGTGGGCACAATGATGTCAGTTCCCTCGACAGGAACAGGGGTTGGTCAGGACCCTTTGCCGAACACCAAACTGAATAGACCTTCTTGCACAAGCAGTGCATTGTGTTCCGCAATAAAAGAGACGCTTTCTCCTGAGCGCAAACGTAACCTGTGCCTTGATGGCCGTTTGGGGGGGTTTGCTGGAGAAATCTGTGTCTGGGACCTGCTGGCTATGTCCCGTCTCCCCACCTCAGGCTGATTGGGTGGTGACGTTTGTGAAGGTTCCAGTTGTGCTGTGGGATCCTGAAGGCATCAGAACGGCTTTGCTTGTTTGCTCTGGTGTCTTAGGTTCATTTGAGACTCGGAGCGTCTGGCTGTGCTGTGACCAATATGAGATCAAAGCACAGGGGTAAACCGTTCGCTGAAGCCCACCTAAGTTGCACATAAAGAGGCCTGAGGTGCAGAGGCGCTGCTGGGCAGCACGTGGAGGTCTGGGTGTGCAAGGAATCCCTGAAAGATAGGCGGTGTGCAGTTAACACTGACAGTGAACTTGGCCACATCGAGCTTGAAAGAGAGACACAGCCCCAGGAGATGGAGGGTGTAAAGGCAAAGACTTCCTGGCAGGTACGCCGAAGAAAGCAAACGGTGCTGAAACTGGTTTGTAAACCCAAGCAGCTCGGTGCTGGCTCCACAGGTCAGCATGTCAGCTGGGGAGGCTTGGAAGGGAACGCTGGTCCGGCCGAGTGGCTCTTGAATAGAAGCCTTTTCCCCGCCTCCTCAGCCTCCAGGGTTCAAATTTCACTAAACCTGATTGCAGGAAACCCCACCCTCGTGTTTACATTGCACTGGCCTTTTTGGGTGGAACCAAAGTCCTTTTCTTAGCTACCAAGATCTTCTACCTTCTGCAGTACCTGGAGAAGGGAGGCTGGGTCCCTGCGGGGGGACACATGCCCCCATCCCGGAATGCTACGTTCTGGCGTTGGAGGCTTTCTTCAGGGTCCAACAGATGTGGGCTGAACAAGCTGCAGGGCTGTCTGGAAGGAAGGTGAGCAGGGAGCATGTGTGTGTGTGTGTGTGCGTGTGCATGGCTTCTGCTAGGCTGCAAAGACCCTCAGTTGAGACCAGAGAGTTGCCAGCCAGGAAAAGTACCAGAGGGATACGATGACACGCCCGGGAGGGGAGAGGGTGTTTGTTGGTAAGTAACGAGCTGAACAGCAGTTTTAACCTGGCAACAGGGAAAGCCAGGCAGGCCTCTGGGAAGACTGTTTGTTTGCAGTTTAGAGGGGTCTTAGCTGCTTCTGCCCTTGGAGATTCAGTGATGGTGTGAAGTGGGGTTTATGTGCAGAAGCTCGTGGCCGGCTCTGTGGCTGGCTGGCCCAGGTGGCCTCTGAGTGGGCCGCAGGACCTCCTGTTGTCACTGGAGTGCCTGGAAGGGAACCGGCTGCCAAGATAAGTGCCCTCGACAGGATGGCCCGAGCTGGGGTGTTGGTTGGACAGGAGAGGGGCCCCCTTAGGAGTGGCCCTGCCAGCATCGTGTTTGTGTGGCTTATCTGGGGTATGGTCACTGTGGCCGGGACATGCCTGCTGCCTCCCCCCCCCCCGTGAAGCCCAACGCTCCTTTATCGCAGCATTCCGGGCCTCGCCCAGGGGACCGCCAGGAGTGCTTGGAATCGGTGTGGCTCCAGCTTCCCAGGTGCTGGGCCCTGACATTGGCGCGTCCCTTCCTGGAGAGCCATGTGCCTTTCTGGCTGGAACGCCCCCCTCCTGCTCTCACTGTTTTTTTCCAAGAATTTACAGCCTGCCTTGGTTTTAGAAAACATTTACACAGAGCTCGACTTGGCTCCGAAGGGAGCGATTTCCATCTGCCCCCCTGGCAGGCCAGGTGCCACCTCCCCGCCTGGCATTCAGTGGGGTAGTTTTGGGTTCGGGGGGTTCGGGCAGGCGTTTGCTCGCAAGGTATGAGGATGGCACATGCAGAGAAACTCCGTGCTATGTGGAGTTATTTCTGGAACTCGGCCTGGGGAGGGGCTTGGGCCAGGCTCTCACACCCCTGGGGTTCCTAGCAGCTAATCACCATCTTCTGCCTTTTGTTTAGGGGAAAAGGGCACATTTCACCTCACCTGTGACATATCAGTCACCCGTCTGTGCTGTTGTAGACTAAAGGTAATATTCTCAAAGGCCCCAGTGTGGCCATCCTTTCTTAGCTCTCGATATTTTTGGAATAGGAACTAATTCAGTACAAACACGGGGGAGTCTTTAATTAGCACAGAGGCAGAACCCTATTGCAATAAAATAAAAGCAAGGCTTATTTCCTGAGAGGTTATAAATGCTGCAATTGTAAATGTCCAAGTGGAAAAAGAGAGAGAGATCTCGGCGTGAGTGACTTGGTGAGACGACAAGGACTTCGCGGAGAGGGACACCGGCCAAGCCTGGGTGTTTCTCCTGATTGTGAAGGTCCTGCAGCCTCCACAGGCCCCCGAGGGAAGAGGCATGCCTGGGACAGTTCCAGAGCCACCTGCAGCTCTCTACCTGGCCAGAGGATGTAGAGGGTCACTGACCCCGCTCAGCCCAGCCTCCTGCTCTGGGCCCATCCCCCTTCCAGCTGCCTTGCTCTGTGGCGGTGCTCCCCATGCCTCAGAGACTGGAACCCCAGGTGCCCCCTCTGCCTGCACACCACCCAGCGGGCACTGAGATGCTCGCTTGCTTCTCGACCTCTTGCAGTGCTGGGCCGGTGCTCCAGGGCCCATTCTCAAAATTGAAAGCTGGGCAGTTTGTCGCTGGTTCCACAGCTGGTCAGTCAGAGCCGATGCAGCGGGTCTGGGAGAAACTGTCTCTCACCACGAGGGTGAGAGCCCCGAGCTGTGCAGAGGTAAGGAAGGCCCCTGGGTGTGCTTTGGAAGATCCGCCCATGTGGCTGTCGTCCTGCCGCTGAGCCCTGTGGAACGGGGCACAGTTCCCCCGACCGCGCGGGTTCAGCAGAGGCGAGTTTGTGGTGAGCCCACCGAGACGACGCGGGGGCCCTCGGCGTCGCTCAGCTAGCTTACTGCTACCGCTTTTGTCCTCGTGGTGATCGGTCCCAGAGGAAGCTGAGAAGCCGGGCAGATCATGTGGCTCGAACAACGTTACACAGCTGGTGAGAGCTGGAGGTGGGTTGCTAGGCCGGCCGGAGGGCCGCGCTGTGCAGTTTGGGTTATAGAAGCTTCAGGTAGGTTTTGTAAAATTCCATCTTTTACTTGAGATCTCTATTAAAAAGCAATTCTTCAACATAATTCCGAAGTGTAAGGTCAGTCAGGCTGAGTTAAGAATACTCATGAACGGGACAGCACGAGGCATTCTTATCATTCCCCAGGCCCTGGGCTGGAGGGAACACAGACAGGAGCCCTGAATCACCAGGACACGTGTGGGGATGTGCAGACACAGTGTTCACCCAGCGCCCCCCTGTGCTTTTCCCTTTGTGTTTGGTCTCACCGAATCGCCACGGTGATCCTGGGGCAGACCTCATCAAACACCTGTTGCCTGGCAACTTCTCCAATAAGGGAAGTGAAGCACAGAGAGGTTGAGTAACTCGCCCAAGGTCACACAGCCGCGGGGAGGATTTTTAATTAGGATTCACACCCAGGTGGATTATGCCAGAAAGTCCAGAAGGGGACTGAGGATGTGCACATAAATCGCTCCAGTGAAAAAGTTAAAACAAGCTCTATGCCACAAGGGGGGCACGAAGGGACCCTGACAACTATCCCGAAGGGGAGAGAGCTCTCACCATCTCAGGGAGTCTAGGAGGAGGAAGGAAGGTCCTGGAAGAGAGGGGGAAAGTGGAGGAATTCAAGGCAGCGGGGGCGGGAGCAGAGAGAAAAGGAGATGAGGAGAGGAGGGCGGGGGGGTGGGGAGGAGGGGGGAGGCGGACACAGTGCGTGGGGGTGGCCCATTGCATTGTGAGCCTCATTTCGGTCTTGATTTCATGACCTTTTTAAAAATCGAGATGTAATTTATTGGGTTGGCCAGGAAGTTTGTTTGGGTTTTTTGTAGCCTGGAGAAACCCGAACAAAGTTTTTGGCCAACCCAGTACATACACAAAGTTCACTCTGTTTACCGTGCATCTAGGGGTTTGACTTCCTATCCTGCAGCTCCCACCAGAGCTAAGAGGAAGAACACGTCTGTCACCCGAATCATCCCTGGTGGCCCTCTTGTAGCCGCCTCCCCGCCGCGAGCCCAGTGCCCGCCCCCGATCTCTCCCCCAGGATGTCAGCGGAAGCCTTTGGAGTCTGGCTGTTGGCTCAGTGCTTTGGGTGTAGTTGCAGATGGTGGCGTCATTTGTCCTTCTTTCTTCTCAGACACTTTTCCCGGGAAGCCCGCGGCTGCTAGACTCATGGCTTCTGGTAGACTCATGGCGTCTGGTATTGGGACATTTTGATGGGGTGAGTTGGTTTAGCTGAGTGGCCTCGAGTAGTGAGTGAGCCGATTGGAGGGGCGAGCTGGAGATGGTCCACGTGGGGCCGGCCGCAGGAGGCGGGAGTGACCCACTGCCCAGCAGTCTGCGCCCAGAGGCGCAGCCTGTCTCCTGCTGAGTCAGGGTGGGCGGGGAGCCTTCCCTTTATCAGGGCTCCCTAGGGGCTGTGGGTGCGGTAGGCGGGGACCAAGTGGTGTACGCGGGAGCAGCTCATTAACTGTAAGGACCGAACGCGCACCCTGCCACGGCTCCTGCTGCCGTAGCCTAGGAAACAGACATAACACTGCCATCATCAGCCCGGCAGCCTCAAAACACAGGATCCTGTCCCGACAGCGCACCATTTCGGGAGTTAGGGAGGAAAACAGAGTGCTGAAGTAGTTTCTAAGGAGAGAGTGTGTGTGTGTGTGTGTTTCTAAGGAGAGTGTGTGTGTGTGTGTGTGTGTGTGTGTGTGTGTGTGTGTGTGTGTGTGAGAGAGAGAGAGAGAGAGAGAGAGAGGGAGAGGGAGTTAAAAAGAAAACATTTAGGGAAATTCCTTTCCGAAATTAAATTGTTAATTTCACATTAAAGTGGTTGGTCAGGTTTAGAATTCCAGTGTTTTAAAAAAACAGAAAGCATGGATTTGGGAGTAGGGTAGAGGTAGGTTTGAATTCCAGATGATCTATTCAGTAGCCTGTTATTATCTTAAATATTAGCATAACCTCTCTGAGCCTCTGTTTTCTCATCTGTAAGATGGGCTTGTCGATTACTGCCTCACAGGATTGCTTTGGGAATTAAGTGAGGTCCATCCCTGGGGCATGACAGTGTCCCCGCGCATAGGAGGTGCTTAAACAGAGCCTTTGTCTTTAGAGTGTCAGCCCCATTGCAGGAGACGGCTGTTCCCTGCATTCTCTCTTTCTCTGACGATACAAATAACGATTCCTTGCAGCCTCACCTGAGAGCAGCTGTTCCTGGATGCATCCCTTCTTGCAATCCTGCTCTCTCTTTCTGCCTCTGCTAACCCGTCAGATGCTGTGAAATGTGCCTGCCGCCCTCCGTTTCTTGATCCTCTCCCTGTTCCCCAGGCTGGTTCATCCCAGCATGTAGTCGGAACTCTGCTGAGTATTCCATTTCAAGCTCCATAAACAACCAACTAGCAGCCGTGGCAAGTGCTTAGTAAACTCGTGGGACTGTTCCTGGAGAGGAGTTTTCTGTTTTTCTCCGTTGAAGACTTGCAGGGAGGATTCTGTTAGCTCTTTTGAAATAAAAAGTTGCTTTTCAAGCAAACCTTTCACAAAAGTAAAAACATAAGATTCATAGAGTCAGTATATAGAAGAAAGAAAGATTTCAGCGAGCTTAACGAAGCCCTCAGGTTTGCTCTTTTGTTTGAAATGGATTTTTTGTGTTGGCAGCAGGGCCAGGGGACAGCTGAACTTATTACAGATCAGTTCTGCACCTTCTTGGTAGCCGAGTGGTTGGTGTTCAGATGGCGGTGGAGTTGAGATGCTGCCTTCCCTTTGGCTGATTCTTCACACACCTGTGAGCACATACCTGTGAGCACAGGTGGGCATTGGTTAATCTGCGTTCAGCCAGGATGAGAAGGAATGTTTTCATTTTTTTTGTTGTTTAGGTCTGCCTCATTTTCTTTGCTTACTTTTGAAATATTTTGGGGGTGTCTCTTTTCCTTCTTGTGAGATAGCCCCCTTTCAAAAGTCGAGTGGGAGTGGGCAGGGAACTGGCACACGGTAGCAGAGCAGGGGCGGCTAGTCTGTGCTGCAGCTTCGCCCCTTAAATGAGGCAAGAATGTCCACTGGCTCTTTTCTTTCTTCTGGTTCTTTTCCAGATGGGAACCTGCCCGGTGTGTCATTCAGTGGAAGCGATCAGAGCCGTAGTTAACGTTTGTTTGATTTTTAACTAGGCCCCGGATGCAGGGAAATCATTACCAGAAAACTCACAGGCCTCCTTTGGGAAGGGGCCCTGGGTTCTGGTTGGTGGGGCAGGGATGGCGGGAAGGGACAGGACACAGAGCAAGTGGTCGATCCTGCACTGGGACAGGCAAAGGCTCTTGTCCTGCATCTGCAGTGGAAAAGCTGGGGGTCCTGGGCGGGTCACATCTCTATCTGGAGATTGGGGGTCTTCATTTGCAGAATGAGGATTCATTCAATTCCCCCAAACTCCCCTTGAGCTGGAAGCACAAAGTTAAAATGTGTCATTGAAATCTACAAAAGGATGCAAGGGGCGGATGAAGTGAATGCCTTCCAGACGTCTTCTGCTGGCCCCGCACTCACCCCAGCTTTGATAGCACTCTGAGCTCCGAGATGGAGCCGAGCTTCACAACCCCAAGCTTCCTTCACCCCAGGGGACCCACCTCCTTTCCCCTGGGAGCCCTTGGTGGTGGCAGTGGGACCCCAGCCCCAGCCGTGCCCAGGGATCACAGAAGGGAGTTTGGCTATATCGCTTCTCTGAAAATTACTTTCTGCGTCACTTTTCCAAATCTGAATTAAAAGGGGCACTCTACCATCAATTAAGTCAGGGTGTCCTTAAAGACTGACCAGAGTTTTGGGGGGCTTCATACACCAAGGCTGGAGCTTGTGTCTCATTTTCCATGGGGGGTTTGGCAGTCAGTCAGTCGTGCAGTGACCCCCTCCCCCAAGCCCCCCAGATAACTTTTGTCCCTGGTTGTGATTCTGTTTTCAATGCTCTCACCCTGCAGTTTTCACATGGGGTCTCAGAAAACAAAATACCAGCCCCGTAGGCAAGGTCGCCCTTCTCTAGATGTGGTTTAGAGGCGGGCCATGAGTAGGTGGGTGCACCCCGCCCAGCCCTGCAGCTGTGGGGACGAACCTGCTTGGGAAAGTCCATCTTATATGCTTTTTTTTTTTAAAGGAATTCCTTATTTTTATTATTTATTTATTTATCCATTTATTTTTGGCTGTGTTGGGTCTTCGTTTCTGTGCGAGGGCTTTCTCTAGTTGCGGCAAGCGGGGGCCACTCTTCATCGCGGTGCGCGGGCCTATCGCTATCACGGCCTCTCTTGTTGCGGAGCACAGGCTCCAGACGCGCAGGCTCAGTAGTTGTGGCTCACGGGCCTAGTTGCTCCGCGGCATGTGGGATCTTCCCAGACCAGGGCTCAAACCCATGTCCCCTGCATTGGCAGGCAGATTCTCAACCACTGCGCCATCAGGGAAGCCCCAGGAAAGTCCATCTTAATGGCAGGAGGATGGAGGAGACGGGAAATGGTAAAGATGCGGTGCCACTGTTATGCACCTACTGTATGCCAGGGCTCTGTCTTGCCCTCATCACACCCCCAGTCTTGTGGCTGCACAGATAGCGTTCAGACGTCCCTCGGGCCTTCACCCCTCTGTCTGCACATTGGGTCACAATTAGGTTGGCACATTGGGTCACATTTAGGTTTGCATCTTTTGTTTTCTTCGACATTTTGGAACCCGCTCGTTGACTTCGGCACCTTTCCAGTCGGGTTGCATTTGAAGGCCCACTCGGTGGGGCTGTGCGGTCTACCTGGGGGAGAGGTTGTTATGATGTCTGGGGAGCGGAGGCCCTGGGGCTGCAGGTGGCCAAGGGCTGTGGGCACTTCTACCTTCAGAAGGTTGGTTAGTTATTTTTAGTCTTTTTACCAGCTAAGACAGCTGAACATCTTTCCAGAATAGCTCCCCAGGCTTTGTCATGTGAGAACAAGCCAGAGCATTCAGTCTGTCAGTACCCGGTGCCCACTGGGTGCCAGGGGCTGGTCCCTAATGCTGGGGATACCACAGGGAGCAAAAAACAAACCCCTGCCCTCCTGGAGCCCACATTCTCGTGGGGGAGACAGTCTGCAGTAGGTCTGAATGTAGGTGTGTGCCACAGACAAACACCCAGCAGGCAGAGAACGGCACGAGCAAAGGCCCTGGGGCAGGTGAGTGCCTGCTGTGGTCTGGGAGCAGCAAGGTGCACAGGGAAGAAATGAGCACAGTCAGGGAATGCCAGGCCTTGTCCACCTTGGAAGGAGCTTTTAATAATTATGGCTACCCTCGGGACTTCCCTGGTGGTGCAGTGGTTCAGAATCCGCCTGCCAGTGCAGGGGACATGGGTTCGAGCCCTGGTCCGGGAAGATCCCACATGCCGTCAAGCACCTAAGCCCGTGCGCCACAACTACTGAGCCTGTGCTCTAGACCCTGCGAGCCACAACTACTGAGCCCGCGAGCCACAACTACTGAAGCCTGCGCGCTTAGAGCCTGTGCTCCACAACAAGAGAAGCCACTGCAATGAGAAGCCCGCGCACTGCAACGAAGAGTAGCCCCCGCTTGCCGCAGCTAGAGAAAGCCCGCGTGCAGCAACAAAGACCCAATGCAGCCAAAAATAAAATAAATAAATAAATAAAATTTTAAAAAAGGATAATTATGGCTACCCATCTCAGGAGCCTAGGACCTGGGTTCTTTATATATGTTCTCTAATTCTTATAAGTGCATTGAAAGGTAAGACTAATTATTCCCTTTTATAAATGAAGAATCAGGGGATTGAACGGTCTAAATGTCCTGACCAGGAAAGTACAGAGTAAATGCAGAACAGGAATCCACCTCTGGGTGCAGGGAAACTCAGTCCGAGTCCTTTTGCAAAGAGTGCCGGGCAGGGACAGCGGGTACCAGAGGCCCCTTTTCCTCCTCGCCCCAAGTCTGACTCCCACACTCCCCGGGATCACAAAGCATGGGTGCAGTAGGGTGTCTCTGGAGGCCCCTGGACAGCCCCCCAGAGGCCCTGTGCCTTTGGGAAGATTTGAGCTCCTACAAAGTGATTCAGAAGTTTGGGCGAGTCTGACTTTGAGGGTTCTCGGAGATGGTTCGTATCCTTTTCCTATAGGTATACCATTTATTGGACCTTTTCTGACATAGACAGTCACCTGTGTGTGTGGTAGGACGCTTAGCAAAGGGTCTGCGGTGATGTCTCGCCACACTCCCTGAGCAGCTCTGAGAGCCCATGAGACCGAGGCCGAAGTGCTCAGCGCCCGGCCTCACACAGAGCCAGTGTTTAGTCCGTGGCAATCGGGCTGTTTTTTAATGCGTTTATTATTATTTTAAGATTTCTACTCCTAATAAAAATAATGAGAAGGGGATTACTCGTAACTCGCAGCCAAGGAGAAGTATCCTGTCCTGTTCCGTTTCCTGCAGGCCCTTATGGACCGTTCTTCACGTGGGGTCGCCACGGGGTTCTACTCAAAATGATTAACGGGCATTGCCTGGATTTAAATCGGAAGAATTTTTGTACAGCTCCTTCTTGGCTTCCTTTTTTCCCCTTAACTCATTGCGCCAGTCCGTTTTCATTTAGATTCAGGGAGAAGGACTTGAGTCATGGACGCGTGGACACCTGTTTCTAGAAATCCCCACCGGCTGGCTGTGTGGCTGGCGGTCTGTCCTGGCCTCCCCTCCGCTCTGGCGGGACTGGAATTCTTGCAGAGCCGAGTGTGCACTCCTGCTACTCTGCAGCATGGAAGGGAAACACCTGGCGCCCCAGGTCTTGCCTTAGTTGAGTTTTCCTGGCCACAGAGGGTCTCCCACAGAAGCCACGTTAAACTGGTGTTTCCTCAGGGCTAGAAGGACACTCATCTGTGTGCTGTGACTTTCAGTGCCCGTGTTTGAACTTCATGTAGAGCACAGCCAAACCCTCGTTGTGCAGCTGGGCCAACACAGGGTCGGTGACCGCAGGCCGGGTTGGGGTAGAGCCAGGACTTGAACTGGCGTCTGTCTGATGTTCCAGCTCCCTCTTCACCCACGGGCCGTTCTGCGTGAGCCCAGCAGCGTCCTAAGCACGATGACCTAGTGGCTCCCACATGGGTTGATTCTGCACTTTCACAGTTGTAGGGGTGACGTTTGCAGGTGCCCTGTAACTTGGGAGCGTTCGTTCCGGGGTCCTTGTGTGCAAAGCTGGGTGCAGCAGGTCCTCCCCCTGGCACCTTTGGGTCACTCGCTGACCCCACGCAGAGCGTCATGACCGAGTGCCGCCTCTTCTCGAGCAGGGCCCGGGCAGCCAGGGGCTCCCAGGCTGCAGAGCCAGAGAGCGTGGGTTCTGGTCCCACCTGGGCTTCCCAGCAGCTGCCTGACCTTGGGCAAGTTTCTGATGCTCTTTCAGCATCAATTCTTTTTCTTTACAGGGGGAATATGCTAGAAAGTTAGAGAAAATGTGCTGAGTGCACACCCCGTGATAGGTGCTCTGTGACCACCAGCTGTCATGGGCACCTGCCCCAATTACCCCGAAGCTGCATCCAGCTCCTGCCTCTGACTTAGATGCTCACGTCACCAGTTGCCTACCTTGAAGACTTGGTTTATTTACCGTATTTTATGTATCATTTCCGCCCCCCCGGCCCTCCCCACCAGGCGCTACGTTAAGGTGAGGGTCGCGGAGATTCGTACCGGCCTGCACTCCGGTGTTTGTTTGCCATCCCCCATCACTTCTAGCCCCGCTTCTTCCTCTTGGGCACAGCTGAGATAAGAAGGAAGCCGGGCCCGCACGTGCTCTCAGCACAGCACCCCCAGATACCCCACAGATCTCTGTCCTGGCGTGTCACCCCGGCGTTTTTAAAAAAGCCGGAAGCTGCTGATGGTGGAGTGCACGCAGCCCGCCAGGACCAGAGCCGAGCCGGGTCCCCCCCGAGCGGCTCCAGGCCCAGTTGCTGCTGGGATGCAGTGGGTCCCAGGACCCCAAACAGCGTGGGTCAAGCCCTCTGCAGCTCCGTTATTGTGGTGGTATGCCTGCAATTTCACAGTTGGGCAAACAGGGAGGCAGAGGAGGACGGAGGGGGAGGGAGGGGCTGACCTCAAGCTCTCTTGTGCTGTCGGGTGCCCTCCCAGCTCTTTGCTGTGGGTCAGGGAGTGGCGACCGCCGCAGCCGAGGCCGTAATTAATAATAGGAGCGCTCTTCCCGTCTGCATTTGAGGCCTAATTTTGTTTTCTCCGCCGTCCTGATGCGTGGAGATCAGTGCTTACCCCTCTGTGTTCTGAGGTCCTGCCGTGCCTTTATCAGCACCTTCTTGGCCCAAAGATGCTGCACTAACGGGAAGGCAGGCCCGGGACGAGTTCCTGTGCTTTTTCTTTTCGTTGAGTTGCATATTTAGGTTTCAGCGGATCTCAGAAGGTTGAGGACAGCAGGCTCCTAAATCAGATGTTCTGCTTACCGAGGACTGGTACCCAGGTCCCTGGAGGATGCTTCATAGACGTTGACAGAAGCTCTCTCCTGTCATAGGCGCCATCCATTCTTGAGTCTTGGGGATTTGTGAGCAGCTGCTGTGTTCAGCATTCAAACTAAGGACACCATTAACAGTGCGCCCTTGAGGCAAGATGACTCCAGTATGGAGAAGCCCAGAGGTGCTCTAAATGACCGTGCTCTTTGCATAAAAATGTAGAAACAATGCAGGGCCTGAAAAATGTTTGATTATTCAGAGTGTTTTTCGTGGGCGTTTGCTTCGCAGGAGTGTGTGTAGAATTTGGGGACCCTAGAGGCGTCTTTGGCCCTGATTATTCTGAGTTGTCTGCTGTGAATCCATTTATGTGTTCAGACAGGAATAGAGGCCTGTTCCAAGAGCCCGAAGGTCCCTTGCATCCTTGACTTACGGTCCATCTCTCCTTTTCTCCCCACCAGTGCTGCACACGCAGGGCCCTGTCGACGGCAGCCTTTATGCCAAGGTGAGAAAGAAGAGCGCCTCGGATCCCAGTGTCCCAGGAGGGTCCCCCACTGTCCCGGCCGCCAGCAGCCCAGACCACAGCGACCACACCCTGTCTGTCAGCAGTGACTCGGGCCACTCCACGGCCTCGGTGAGAACCGACAGGACCGAGGAGCGTCTGGCTCCAGGACCCAAGAGGGGCCTGAGCCCCCAAGAAAAGGCTGAGCTGGATCAGCTGCTCAGTGGCTTTGGTCTCGAAGACTCTGGAAGCCCCCTCAAGGACATGAGTGATGCTTGCAGCAAGTACAGCGGGACCCGCCATGTCGTACCGGCCCAGGTGCACGTGAACGGAGACAGCACCCCCAAGGACCGAGAGACGGACATCCTGGACGACGAGATGCCCAGCCACGACCTGCACAGTGTGGACAGCATTGGGACCCTCTCCTCCTCCGAGGGCCACCAGTCCGCCCACCTGGGCCCCTTCACCTGCCACCAGAGCAGCCAGAACTCCCTCCTGTCTGATGGATTCAGCAGCACCGCCGGCGAAGATCAGCACGGCCCTCTGGCCCCAGATCTGGGCCTCGCCGTGGAGCCCCCGTACGAGCGGGAACAGGCTTTCGGGAGCCGCGAGCCCAAGCAGCCGCAGCCTGCGCTCAGGAAGCCCTCCGTGCCCGCCCAGACGCA
This sequence comes from Balaenoptera musculus, assembly GCF_009873245.2. Classification (NCBI taxonomy): domain Eukaryota; kingdom Metazoa; phylum Chordata; class Mammalia; order Artiodactyla; family Balaenopteridae; genus Balaenoptera; species Balaenoptera musculus. Next base: position 100,340,682 of record NC_045793.1, on the reverse strand, counting down.
GGCCTACGGGCAGAGCAGCTACTCCACGCAGACCTGGGTGCGCCAGCAGCAGATGGTGGCCGCTCTGCAGTACAGCTTCGCCCCCGACGGGGAGGCCAGGCTCGGCGGCCGCGGCACAGCTGACGGTTCCGGCCTGGCGCAGGCCCAGCCCAGGGTCCCGCTCACCCCTACCCGGGGGGCCAGCAGCAGAGTGGCCGTCCAGAGGGGCGTAGGCCCCGGGCCACATCCCCCCGACACGCAGAGACCCCCTCCCGGCAAAGCGGCGTTCACGCCCAGGGTTCCAGATGTCAGAGTCGTGAACGGGAGCGGCCCGGCGCTGAGCGCAGGCCCTTCCCCTGGCTCACCCACCCTGGACATCGACCAGTCCATCGAGCAGCTCAACAGGCTGATCTTGGAGCTGGACCCCACCTTTGAGCCCATCCCCACCCACATGAACATGCCGGGCAGCCAGGCCAACGGCCCCGTGGCCCCAGACGGTGTGGCAGGTGGGCTGCGGGCGAGTGGCCGCCTGCAGGACACGGCAGAAGGCCCTGGCAGGGCCCCCGCGAGGCAAGGTGAGCTGGTGTTCCGCGGGGTGCGTGCTTGCCTGGGTCTGTGTTGTGCAGAAGAGGGGTTTATGGGAGAGCGCCGGGCCCGACGCAGGGTCCGGGGAGGGGAATGAGGAGGACAGTTGGGGCCCTGGGCACAGCCCCGTGGGGACAGGCAGGTAACTGTGCACTTCAGGTGCCGAAGCTGTCTCCTGGCTGGCCACGCAGGGGGCGGGAAGGCTGTCCGTGGGGCAGCAGCCTGTGAGCTAGAGAGACAGGGCCATGGGGGTGGTTGGAGGTGGGCAGTGGCAGGGATGCCAGAGGGGCGGGTTCCGGAGAGTCGGGGCCGAGAGGCGCGGTGGGAATCCCGGCCACCGGGCCCGGCGGCAGGGTCGCGGGCCCTGAGGGGGTCCCTGTGTGCACCCTGCAGCTCTGGGGGCTGTCCTGGGCGGGAGGTGGGCACGGTGCAGGCTCTCACCCTTAGGCCACGGCTGTGCAAGGCCAGGGCCAGGCCTTCCTGCCCACCTGCGAGACCTGGGAAGGCTGGGGGTAGCTGTGGTGGACAGAGGTGGCCTCTGGGTGTACGGCTGGGTGGACGTGGGGCAGGGAGTTGGGATCCAGCCTGTGACAGGCTCTCCGTGTTGGCGAAGCAGAGGCTTTGGGGCCCCGGAGAGCTGGCCAGGGTGGCCTGGGAGGATGCCCCCGCAGGCCGGGGGCACTGGGACAGAGGTGGGGTGTCCGGGTCAAGGAATGGAGTGTCCGTCTAGAAGCTTCCACACAGAGGAGGTGGATGGGGCCAAGGCAGGCGTCCAAACCTGCTGAGGTCTGGGGAGGTGGAGGGAGGGGTGGAGCTGCAAGGACCTAGAGGTCACCTCGGGGCTGAGAGTGAGGCCAGGCCCTCCTGCGTCGGCGTGTTGGTGTGCGTCCCCCTCTGGGGCATCAGCTGGTTCCCTAAAGGCCCTGCCTCTAGAAGTAAAGACAGGAGGGGTGACGGAGGAAGAGCTCTGTCGCTTCCCCCTACTCCCAAGTCTGACCCTGAGTGCCGAGCCAGGATTGTTCTCGGGGCCCTTTCATCTTCTTAGGCCCCTCGGCTACAGGGGCGGATCCTGTCTTACAGTTGAGTTTCCAGAGGTGTCAGGAAGTGGCCCACCCAAGGTCACATAGGTCATTCGCAGTAGAGCAGGATTCGGCCCCTGTGGCTGCACCCAGAGGCACGCTTTGCAGTCAGATGGAGTGGATTTCAGACCCCCCCCCCCCCCCGCCCCACCCGGGTCCAGATGGCCTGGGTTACCTGAGCTTTGCAGACCTTGGTCCTGCTTAGCTGTGCACTTGGCTGATTGTGTGACTTTGGGTTAAGGATGTAGTCTCTGAATTTCTGTTCGCTCTATCTGTTAAAAGAAACTCTATCACATACCCGGCTGGTGGAAGTGTGCAGGAAGTACTGGTCCGCACGCCCCCCTGTAGGGTACCTGGATCATAAGTGTGTGACATCCTCTCTTCCCTGAGTACCTGTGCCCCTGGATGTAAGTAACTTGGAGTTGGAAAGAGTTGGAAGAGCCTCCTGGGAGTAGATTATCAGACTCTACCATGTAGCCGTAGGACAACAGTAGTAATAGTAGCAGCTAACTAGTTGGAAGGATTTGGATATATGAATCCACTGAATCAGACACATTCAGGAGATTCTGAGTTTAAAAAAGGTTTCATTGGGAACAAAGCTATCTGCATCCTGTCTCTTATCTCACCAAACCTACTTAAAAGAAATTGCTTGGAAAAATTAAAACCAGAAACCTTTTTTTTGGATTAAAACCTCCTTTGAGATTTGGAAGCAGTTGGAGGCATCTGAGTGTGCAGGGGGTAAAAGGATTCCAAGGCTCAGGTTACAGTCTGACAGCCTCCTTTAGTTCATTTGTTTTCCAGTTGATGGAACTCAGTCCCTAGTGACTTCTTCTCCTTTATTCTTGTAGCAATAAAACATAGAGCCTGGGATGTTAGAAAATCTCTTCATTTCCTCCACCCTTTCGTTAGCTGTTCTTAAATTACTTGATAAACTCATCGCTGTAATTATTGGAATTTTAATTTTGATTTTAGATCTTTTCTAGTTCCTTGTCTTATAAAAATAGTGACATTTTTTAAATTAAAGGACTTGACTATTTCAACAGACCCGTAAAATTCAGCACGTTCGGTTATTAATTATGCAAATTCAGTTAGAGTGTTTATTAATCCATTCATGTTTGATAGGAACCTCGGGCATTTGCCGGTTTTCTTTTATACTTTTAAAAACTATGGTGACGTCAGTAGATTAGGTATAAGCAATGTGGATGCTAATCTTCAGAGACCTTTCTGAAATTTGCACGTGAGCTTCTGGTAGGAGGCCTGAGCAGCGATGAACACCTGCCAGCAGGGCAGCTCATAGCTCACAGCACGAGGACTGGCCTTCTAACCCGGAGCTTGGCTTTCAACTCCAGAGTCAGCTCCTGTTTTAGGAAAGTGCCAAGCCGGGAAGTGTAGTGCCTTTGAGACTTGCACTACATTGATGAAAAGGATCTGGACAGTGTAAAGGGTTCTCAGAACAGCCTGCATGCAGACTTCTGGCTCTCACTCCGGGACATCTTGTATTGATAGAAATCTCATCAAAAGAATGTGCACGTCTGTAGCTTTCGGCCACTTGAATTGAGGTGGAGAGAGAACTTCCTTCCCTCCCTGGCTGGTATAGAGGACACTGGAACCCATTTGATTTTAATATTTAAATGTCAGTATTTACATCTCTTGGTTGCAAAAAGCTAGCTCAGCCAGCAACAGAAAAAAAATCACTAGATGGCAAGGAAAGTCATAAAAGTGTACAACTAACCAACTGATTCTGAGCTGTGGAACGTTTCAGAAGGTTTGGGGATGCCGGAAACCTGTGCTTGGAAGATGTTCCAGATCCCCAGCACGCATCCATCCCCTAGATGGGGGAGGCCAGGGCTTCCAAGCTGAGCTGGTCCACATGTGGCTCTCGGTTCTACCATGCTGAGTAGGAAGGGGACGATGAATCTGAAAGGCTCCATGACATTCCCAGGATGGTGGCTGTTACCCCACAGATGCATTGTCCCATGTCTGTGTGCCTGAGGCTCAGCCCTACTGATGTGGGGCAATATCTGACCAGAGTGGCCTCAAGTCTTGCACACAAATGGGAAGTAGGCCAGAAAGTTCCAAGACGCTGTATCTTCTACGTGAGACCCTCCCTGGCCTGCCTTGCATCTTGCCCCCAGATGCTGACTGCTGCACAGTGTCTTACTTTCTGGCTGTAAGTAAAGGTTTGTCGCAGAGACCTCAGCATCCTGAAGTTAGTGAAATCCATCACTCTTTGCAGATCATGTCCTGACTATGAGAAAGACCACCAGTTATCTGGTGGTAGAGAGTTGGGAATGGATTACCTGGAGCTCCTTCTGGGGACCTCTGCATGTCCTGCACAGCTCACGTTGCACCAGCTCTGCAGGCAGCAGCAATGCCCACTGTGGCTCTGGTTATTTCTGAGACGAAAATTATATGTGAAGGCTAAGCATTTTCTGAGAAAGTCTACTTGCTATCAGCACAATAATAATAATGGTGAGGATGGTGGTGGTGGTAGGGATAATGATGGTGGTGATAGTGATGATGGTGGTGAGGGTGATGATGATGGTGATGGTGGTGATGATGATGATGATGCTGGTGGTGGTGATGATGATGGTGGTGGTGATGGTCATGATGGTGGTCATGGTGATGATGGTGGTGATGATGATGATGATGGTGGTGATGGTGATGATGGTGGTGAGGGTGATGGTGATGGTGGTGATGATGATGGTGGTGATGGTGGTGGTGATGATCATGATGGCGGTGATGGTCATGATGGTGGTCATGGTGATGATGGTGGTGATGATGATGATGATGTTGATGATGGTGGTGATGGTGATGATGGTGGTGAGGGTGATGGTGATGGTGGTGATGGTGATGATGGTGGTGATGATGATGATGGTGGTGGTGATGATGATGGTGGTGGTGATGGTCATGATGGTGGTCATGGTGATGATGGTGGTGATGATGATGATGATGGTGGTGATGGTGGTGATGATGATGGTGGTGATGGTGATGGTGGTGGTGGTAGGGATAATGATGGTGGTGATAGTGATGATGATGATGATAATGGTGGTGATGGTGATGATTGTGGTGAGGGTGATGGTGATGGTGATGATGATGGTGGTGATGGTGGTGGTGATGATCATGATGGTGGTGATGGTGATGATGGTGGTGATGATGATGGTGGTGGTGATGATGATGATGATGGTGGTGATGGTGGTGATGGTGATGGTGATGGTAAAGAAGATAGTGAGCACTGCCACAGAGCTCCTGCCCCGTTCTAGGTGCTATGTTGAAGCTTGTCTGCATCACCCCTGACCTTCATGCCCACCATAATGTGTAAACAGCCTCCATCTGTCTCACTACGCATCTCATGACTGAGCCCTTATTCCACTAAACTCAGTTTTTGCCACCAGATCGAAACCCCTGGAGGGCAGTGCCAGTGACTTACTCATTTTGTTTCCTGACACGTGGGAATGTTTGTAAATAGAGGGGATCTGGTGCTGGTGGGAATGCAGGTGACCCTCCAAAGACCCATGTGTCTCTGCTGAATTGGCACGGGGACCTGAGCGAGGTTTATCACGGGCAGTGTGGGGCACCAGTCCCCACCCATGAAGCGAGAGTGGCCCCCACAGGTGGGGTCTCAGAAAGCCCTGGGAGACCTTGTAAAACGGGGTGAGATGTGGAGGCGTTTCACTCCCTGTAGGCGCTCAGCACCTCTGCAGCTCCCCTGCTCTGGGCTGACACCAGACCCATCTGGGCGCTGCTGGGGCCTCATGCTGCGCCAGCCCCCAGGTCGCCCAGCTGCACCGCAGCCCTGCTCAACGGTGGGTTTCTTGGATCACATTTTTTAAATGAGGGGAGATTTCAACTGATAGTACCCAAGTAACAAAAGAAATGACTCAGTCTGTGAAGTTTATGATTCCGTGGATGGCAGGAAGCCAGCTGTTGTTTTCCTCACACCTATGGGCTCCTTGTTTCCTGTTGTCAAAACATTTTATTCGTGGTACATCAACCCCCAGCCCACAACTGTCGGACCCTGGCAGACCCCGTGTTCTGCTGGCAGATGGCACTAGGACACTGTGCCAGAGCTCCTGGTGTGCTTCTGCAGACACAGACACCCCTGCACGCGTGCTCGCCCGTGTCACAGGACTCATTTATGCTGAAGGAAATTCACAATGAGTATCAACTTCCAGTAATTGATAGTGCAAAGCCTGTCAATTTAAATTATATGTTAAAGGGGCTTCCCTGGTGGCGCAGTGGTTAAGAATCCGCCTGCCAGTGCAGGGGACACGGGTTCGAGCCCTGGTCTGGGAAGATCCCACATGCCGCGGAGCAACTAAGCCCGTGCGCCGCAACTACAGAGCCTGCGCTCTAGAGCCTGCGAGCCACAACTACTGAGCCCACGAGCCACAACTACTGAGCCCTCACGCCTAGAGCCCGTGGTCCACAACAAGAGAAGCCACCGCAATGAGAAGCCCGCGCACCGCAACAAAGAATAGCCCCCGCTCACCACAATTAGAGAAAGCCCGCGTGCAGCAACAAAGACCCAATACAGCCAAAAATAAAAACAAATAAATAAATAAATTTATTTAAAAAATATTATATGTTAAACCCAAACCAAAGGGATCCAGTGTGAGAACCTGAGAGCCTCAGCCGTGGGTCCACAGCGTGAGTGTAGGGTCCCTGAGCGCGGGCGGGAGCCGCAGCGGCACGAGCCCACAGGGGCACGACAGGAGAGCCGGGGCATCAGGGAGAAGAGAGCGGGGCCTCTCCAGGAGGACGTTCAGTGGAGGCTGTGCAGATGCCGGGGAGAGGCAGGGCCCAGGTGTGCGGAAGTGCAGGTGTGTTCGAGGACCGGGAATCCAGGTGCACAGAGACGAGGGAAGAAGGGGTGAGCGTGGACCCTGGCCACGTCCGCCATGAGACAGAATGCCCGCCCTCAGGATTTCCTCTGTTCCCCGAGGCCGCAGGTGCTGACGCCTGGGGAAAGGCATCTCAGGCTGACCCCGGCGTCACGCACGGCAGCAGGATTCAGGCCTGCCGTGGACCCCGGCCAGGTGCTGCGAGGCGGCTCCTCCTCCACCTCTGAGGCCCTGGGGCAGCCCCCGTGCCTCCAGAGGAGCTGGGCTTCACAAAACCAAGAAGCCTCCGCCAGCATCGCCCCTGCTCAAGGCACTACTGGTTCCTCTGGTCGAATGAGACAGAGGATGACGTCCAGTCACAGAGAGGAAGCGCGAGGTCAGAGCGGGCGGGTGACTCAGGCTCAGACTTGGCCCGTGGGCTCTTCCTGCGTGGCCAGCCTGTGTTAGTTCTTAGGCCTTTCCGGGAAGAGGGTCCCGGATCAGGGTCAGAACCTGCTGCAGACTGTGTGGTCTGGGGACGTGGTGAGCAAAGAGCGAGGGCTCAGGTCTTTTCTCTCCACCCTCAGGCCTTTCCGCATCGCCCTTCGAAGGCAAGATGACTGTTTTCAGGTCAGGGGGTGCTCCTGTGTCCAGGGGGCAGGCCCTGGCGTCCCTGCAGGAGCCGGCAGCAGAGCGTGTGGGACCAGCAGCTCTGTGTCCTTGGCAGGAGAGGGCTTGTCCCACCCTTGGCAGCTGCAGGCGACCTCAGTAATAAGAGAGTGAAGGACGATCTCCACTGGTTTCCTCTGGGAAACACAAAGTACGAACTCACTGGAACTACGTTTTGGTTCTCTTTCGGTGGGTTTCAAACGGTGACGGTGGCCTGGCCATAGACAAACCTTTAGATGGCGGGTGTTATGCTCACAAGTCTAATGCAGTCTGGGTTTGGGTTCACTCATGTCATCTGAAAAGCTGTAGCAGAGTAGAGCTTCAGGAAATGTGTCCATACCCCTTCAGTTGAGTCATTTTTCATTCAGTATTGCGAAATGAGAAAGTTACAGAGATCTGTTGCAGAACAATCTGAATATGCTTAACATCATTGAACCGTGCACTTAAAAATGGTCAGGGTGGTAAACGTAATGCTATGTGTTTTTTAACACAAAGAAAGGGAGTACATTTTTAAAGCCCAGAATAATTTCTTAATTGATCTGCTTTGTGTATGCATCTTTGCATCCCTTGGAGTCTGTCAAAGTCATGGACTGCTCTGTGGGTGTCTGCCGGACGCTGTCTCCCTGCCGCCACTTCCCTCCCTTTCCCCTCCCTCCTTCCATGCATAGGGTCCCGATCACACCGTTCTGGAAGGGGCTCGCGATCACACAGTTCTGGAAGGGGCTCGCAATCACACCATTCTGGAAGGGGCTCGTGATCACACCGTCTGGAAGGGGCTTGCGATCACACCATTCTGGAAGGGGCTCGTGATCACACCGTCTGGAAGGGGCTCGCGATCACACCGTCTGGAAGGGGCTCTCGATCACACCGTCTGGAAGGGGCTCTCGATCACACCGTTCTGGAAGGGGCTCTCGATCACACCGTCTGGAAGGGGCTCGCGATCACACCGTTCTGGAAGGGGCTCTCAATCACACCGTCTGGAAAGGGCTCTTGATCACACCGTTCTGGAAGGGGCTCGTGATCACACCGTCTGGAAGGGGCTCTCGATCACACCGTCTGGAAGGGGCTCTCGATCACACCGTCTGGAAGGGGCTCGCGATCACACCGTTCTGGAAGGGGCTCTCAATCACACCGTCTGGAAAGGGCTCTTGATCACACCGTTCTGGAAGGGGCTCGCGATCACACCGTCTGGAAGGGGCTCGCGGCCATACCATCTGGAAGGGGCTCGCGGTCATACCATCTGGAAGGGGCTCGCGGTCATACCATCTGGAAGGGGCTTGCGGTTAGAGTTTCTGGCTGCCCGCTCTGATCATGGGAGCTCTGCATGCTTCTAGTTTGGAAAAGACTTCAGAGTGAGAAATGCACGGTTGCTGCTGGAAGCTGTTGTTGCAACTACTTTCTTTCATTGCATAAAAGCACATTATAGGGCTTCCCTGGCAGCTCAGTGGTTAAGAATCCGCCTGCCAATGCAGGCGACACGGGTTCGAGCCCTGGTCTGGGAAGATCCCACATGCCGTGGAGCAACTAAGCCCGTGCGCCGCAACTACTGAGCCTGTGCTCTAGAGCCCGCGAGCCACAACTACTGAGCCTGTGCGCCACAACTACTGAAGCCATGTGCCACAACTACTGAAGCCAACGCGCCACAACTACTGAAGCCCGTGTGCCACAACTACTGAAGCCCACGCGCCTAGAGGCCATGCTCTGCAACAAGAGAAGTCTGCACGCTGCAACGAAGAGCAGCCCCTGCTCGCTGCAACTAGAGGAAGCCCGTGCAGCAGCAATGAAGACCCAGTGCAGCCAAAAATAAATACAAATCAATAAATTAAAAAAAAAAAAGGCACATTATAAATCTGAGAGTCGATGAATCAGTTCCTTTTGCTGCAGCGACCCTCACCACACAAACAGGCAGATTCGGGTGCCCCACCTGGTCACCTTGACGGGCGTCTCCCGACGTCCCTGAGAGGCCTGGAGTTGCGGCCTCTCCTGCCTGCTCTGGACCACCTGGGCCAGCCTGCAGCTGTGGTTGTCAACCCCTCAAGCCCATGGTTCTGTTTTTAGAACATCTGTTTTCTGATGCCATGTTCACTACCCTGAAATCAGTCATAGCTGATGCAAACTAGTTAAACACATAATTTAAAAAAACCTATGTAACACCCTAACCCTCGTGTTAAAAGGGTAAATAAAAAGAAAGCAATTTAAAATAAAATAACGTGCATCTCAAGGTGAAAACCCTTGGGCAGGCCAGCCTAGGAAACAGAAATCACTCCCTCAGATCTTTTTTATTGGGGAAGCATGCACCTAATGTAAAATTTACCATTTTAACCATTTAAAAATGTACAATTAAGTGGCATTAAGTACCTTCACAATGTTGTACAACCATTACCACTGTCTAGCTCCAGAGCACTTTTGTTATTTCAAAAGGAAATCTGTACCCATGGTCAGTCACCCCCATTCCACTCTCCCCCAGCCCCTGGCAGCCCCTAATCTGTTTTCTGTCTCTAGGGATTCGCCTCTTCCGGACATTTCACATAAATGGAATTGTATGATACGTGGCCTTTTGAGTCGGGCCTCTTTCACTCAGCATAAGGTTTTGCAGGCTTAAGGCTGAGTGATATTCGACTGCATGGACAGCCCACACTGCGCTTATCCAGTCATCGCTGGATGGTGACCTTTTGGTGATTGTGAATAGAGCTGCTGTGAATGTTCACGTGCAAGTATTCGTTTGAACCCCTGTTTTCAGTTCTTTGGGGGTAATACCCAGAAGTGGAACTGCTGGGCCATGTGGCAATTCTTTTGTTATCTTGCCAAGGAGCTGCCCCCTCAGATGTTTGAAAGTCCGCTTTGGAGATCCCCGGAGGCCAGTAGTGACATTCCTTGCCTTTCGGTTGCTGTGTAGCTTTTTACATCTGTGCTTTAAATTACAAGCTTACTTTGAGTAAAACCTGAGCGTATTCCTGAAATTTCTTATAGTAGAAGGGTATGCTTCCTAGCTTTTTGGGCACAATCATTTCCCTTTTAAATGTCATTCTGGAGGAAATGCTACCACCTAACCAAGCACTTTGGAGTTCCCCAGTGGAAAGGGTTTTCACTTGCGCAATCCAAAAGGTAGGCTTTTTTACTTGGCCTCTCGGTGTGCTTTTGCTGGAGCCTACTGGTCTCGTTCCTGTACGCTTTCCTAAGGCTCTGGGGTCGGTCGGGTCAGAGAGGGCACCCCAGAAGGAACGACTGCTCCTGCCGAGGTCTTCAACATCATTCTGCATTCTGACTAGGGATTTCCAACAGATGTCACCCAGCTCTTCAAGAGTATACCCTGCCGGTGAATCAATCCCTTTTTCAGCTTAAGGGAGGAAAATCTCCTTAAGTCATCCTGGGAACATTTAAGCTGGGAAGAGTGTTTGGGCTTTTTGTTGTCATTTTCCCTTTTCCACTCTCTCTCCAGAGGATGCACATGTTTATTTGAATGAGCTGAAGTCAGGAGGCCTCAAACTAACTCTGGAGCCAAGTAATCCAAACGAATCCTTGGTGATTGTTTTTGCTCCTAGGAATTCGAGGGAGTTTCCAGAACCCATCTGTGCAAGCCTTGATGATGCAGGCTTCGTTCTTATATGATCGTATAAAGATAAATAAATAGTTTAAGGGTGCTTAAGGGTGCTTCACCTTGCAGTGGCCCAGATAGAAGATGAAGGTCATGTTCTAGGAGCTCATGAGTTTCCACCTACTTGTCAGAGCAGGCGTTGGCCACCTGGCTGTACAGGGCACTCACCCGGGAACTTGACAAAACGCAGGTGCTGAAGGTGCCCACACAGCTTCCGCCTCCAAAAGGTCTGGTTGAATTGGCCTGGGTCGTGGCTCGGGGGTCAGAATTCTTCTAAATGCTCCCCACTTGTGTAACTCCAGTGTGAATCCAGGGTTGAGACCAGCCCTGGTTCTTGAGCTTGTCTGTGTATTGGAAATGTGGGAGTTTAAAAAAAATGCTGACACCTGGGCCTCACGCCCGCAGGTTGTGACTTCACAGGTAAGGAGTGAGGCCCGAGAGTCAGCATTTTTAGTATGATTCTGATGTGCGGCCACGTTCCAGAATCACTGTTTCACATTCGTGTTTCCTCTTGGGCCTGTGTCGCAGTCACCTGGAGGCTGACCCACTGTGTGGTGAGGCAGGAGAGCTTCCCCCTGCTGTAGAACTTCCAGGACAGGCGGGTGTCCTGTGCCAGAGGTCTGGGCAGTGACTCCCTGTGCTGGCCCTGCCGCAGGTGCAAGCTTTATTTGGGCAGGCAGAGTGGGTGCTATGACCCCATCTCGCTGCTTCTCAAGTTCCTCTTTAAATAGGATCAGATAGTCGCCCGGATAAATCTGAATCTGCCCTAGCACAGTGCAAGGAAAATACAAGTGTGCTCTGAGTTACCTACGACCATGTGTCTGCACTCTGTTGCATAATTGGGAGTTCACTGTATTTCGGTGCAGAGTAGCCAAGGGGATCCTGGCTTTATAAGATCCAATTTTCTAGTATTTTTACAGTTTTCTAGTCGTCTGAGAAAGTCGCTTCTTGCACCTCTGTTGGCTCAGGGGTGAATTGGCGACCACAGTGCCACCCACCTCCCTAATTAGGCTGAATTCAGTGCTAGGTGCTAAGTGCTTGACGGGCACCCCGCAGTCTTGGCCTGAAAACCCCACTTCTCCAGGGCTCAGTGGGGGCATCCGGGTGCCCCTGTATGAGGACTGGCTCTCCTGCTCTGTCCTGAGCACCCCCGAACTTTGCCGCACTGACCCCATGCCACTTTCCTGTGGTGACCCGTGTAAGGGTGCAGTGCCCGGCCCCGATCTCAGCAGGGCTCCATCCCTACGAGTGGCCTGCATGACCGAATGACCAAGCCTTGCTTGTCTCTCAGGCTCAGCGAGCTCCTACATCCCATAGGGAAGCTCAGCCCCACCCCCCCAAGCCTGGCTTGGGCTGAGGCAGCACCTCGAAAAGCCGGATGCCCTCAGGCCCAGCACGTGTCCTTGACCCCAGCTCCACCTGTGAGTAAAGTGAATTGTTAAAACGCTGCGATTCTCAGGTCTTTGGGAGGGGCAGTGAGGGGAACACCTGGGGACACCTGCCCCCCTTTCTGGCCTGGGTAGGTGGGTCCCGAGGCCTGGAGTGCATTGTGTCTGGTGGCAGGAGGAAAGGAGAGGGGTCTGAAGACCAGCGTAGGGACTGGCCAGGAGTGGGCCGTGTCTGGTTGTGTGGCCATTGCAGACCGCGTCACAATGCCACGTGTTGGTGGAAAAAAGCAGACCCCGAGGACGAGATTGGCAGGCAGCATTCTGAACAGGAAGAGCTGCCCCCGCACCGACCCTCCACGGAGACCGCGGCTGAGAATGGGAGCGGGGCTCGTGCGGGGACGTGCGGGTCCCTGGAGATTGTTGGTAACTCTGTGGTCCTAGGTTGCCATGGTTTCTGCACTGAACCCTACCGCTTCTGTGACTTGGAGGGCGGTGGTGTCCTGGGGCGTTTTCTAGTGGCCGCACCTGGGCCGAGCAGGGCAGGGGCAGGGGCACCGGCTCCAGCGGCCCTTTGCCTGAGGAAGGCCCGCGGGAGGGGGCAGTTTGCCGAGCCACCTGCAGGGTCCCAGCCGGCACAGGCACAGGGCTTTAGTGCAGCGACTCTGTGCTGCTTTCCATTCAGTCTCCTTCTTCCTCTTTTCTTGGATCTGATTTCTCTACTGAAAAGGAAAAATATGGTCATGGCCGGATTTATGGAGTGGATTCTGGAATACAGTTCAACTCGTCAAGTGAAATGGAATCAAGGCCCTCCCTTGGGAGGGTGGGTAGCCTGCATCGGCCATTGTTGGATGACCCAAGGGGTGTGGGCCCCCGCCCAGCGGTGCTCACGTCCCGACCTCGCGGACACCCTAGTCCTGCTCTCTTTAAGTTAGGGTAACTTACACAGCTCCTGTGAGCTTATTGGTGCAGAAAGCCACCTCCCATAGGATTGTCTCTGTATCTGATGAGAAGCTCCAGCCATCACACACACGGCAGACTTGTCAGAATGATAGGTTAATCAAACACCAAACACGTTTGTGTTTGTGGATCTTCACAGAGAAACTAAATACGGGCGTAGACCTCAGGCATATTGCAGGTTGGGCTCCAGACCATCGTCATAAAGCAAATATCGCCTCAATAAAGTGACTCAGATTTTTCTGGTTTCCCAGTGCGTATAAAAGTTATGTTTACACTATGCTGTAGTCTATTAAGTGTACAATAGCATTATGTCTAAAAAAAAACAGTAGACATACCTTAATTTCAAAATACAAAACAAGGTAATTACAATAGTAATATAGACTACTGATTACAAGTTACCATAGCAAATATAATAATAATGAAAAAGTTTCAAGTATTGTGAGAATTACCAAAATGTGACACAGAGACACGAAGTGAACAAATGCCGTGGAAAAATGGTGCCGATAGACTTGCTTGATGCAGGATTGACACAAACCTTCAATTTGTAAAAAACAGTATCTGCGGAGTGCAGTAAAATGAGGTGTGCTTGTACTAGTACAGAGTTAGTTCTACTAGAATTAGAACGAGTAGAGAAGGACTTGGGAAGGTCTGTGAGGTCAACTCGGAGTTCTACAAAATGTAAAGAAAACTTATTCTTCTTAAAGATGATCTGGATCTTGTTTTCCTGATTTTAAAAGTAAGACCTATTATTAGTGAAAACTTTGGAAGATATATTGGGTTGGCCAAAAAGTTCCTTCCGGCTTCCCGTAACATCTTATGGAAAAACCCAAACAAACTTTTTGGCCAACCTAATAGGTATTTTTTTTAAAAAGTATACACAGTGCCCAGAATTCCACGACCCAGAGACAGCCTCTTGTGAACATTTTGGTACATTTTCTTATCTTTAAAAATCAAAGTGAATTCACAGATATAATGGCACATGCTCACTTTTCCACGCTGCTCTTTTTCACGTAATGTTTTAGCATGTTTTCTTCCTTCACATTCCATCAAACAGGATTTTCAGTGACTGCATGAATCTTCCACTGGCGTGTTTGGTGGCTGCAGTTTCCACATTTGGTTCTTGCTGTGGGCTTGTGTCCTGCACTGGCTTTTGCTGCATTATGTCATTGAGGCTGGACCAGGCTCAGTGGTGACGGTTGTCCTCATTTCATCCCCGAGACGTCTGTCGGACCGTCCAGTGGGCACAGAGGCAGAACTGCTCTGCGCTTGGCCAGAGGCGGCCCGCCCGAGCGGGCCTGGGAGCTGGCATCTGCCAGCGGGTGGGCCTGGGGTCAGATGCCCTTTGCCCAGCCCCACTTCCACCGTCAGACCAACAATTCTCGGACAGGAAGGCCTTTAAAACCCTCCTCCTCCTACCTTTGGTCCAGGCTGCTCTGCGCTCACCTGCTCTGGGAACTACATCCCCAGCCGGTGTTTTTTACTCAAATGCCAAAGGGGGCGTTTCCAGAGATTGTAAGGAATAAGCCATTGTTAATCTGAAATTCACTTGAGGGGTAGAAGGATTTGAGAAGCAAAGCGGGCGTCAACTGCCCCTTGGCACGTGGGCAGAAGGAAGGGTCCCCGATCTCAGCCGGTGTCCCTTCCATCATCCGCGTTAGCCATCCTTAATCGTGGAGGTGCCGACGGCACCGCTTGTCTGTGTGGGTGGGCCGTGCCTCCCAGGCCTGTGGGCCACCGTCTGCACTGAGCAGGCTTTCTGAGGTGGGAGGGGACAGTGTCACCTCCTGGCTGACCCGCCCCTCGCTTGGCACTGGCGGGCGAGGGAGGACAAGCGGCCCTGGGGGAGTGGAGTTTGCAGTGGGGGGTTTTTTGGGTCAGCTCCGCGGGGCACCACACGCCTGTCTGGAGCTTGCTGTGTGGGATAGGGCAGGTCTCAACCCGAGACCCCATTCTCCTCATCGGCAGAAACGACGCAGTACGCCGCCTGGCGGTTGTGAGGCGGCCTGCCTCTGCTTCCCGCTTTCCCCCCGGGCAGAGGTGGGCACGTGCGGGCACATCCCGGCGCCGCGGCTGCGTCGTGCCCCCCTCCTCGTTTCTCCAGGAGCATCACCCTGGGGTCGGGATGGTGCTGGGGACCCTCCTGTGTACGCCGCAGTCTGACAGGAGGGCAGGGTCTGTCGCCTGCGGAGGCCTGGCCTCCGATGACCCTGGTGCCTGTATCTTTGCCTCTTTGGGAAGGGAAGACACACTCTGCGGGGAGAGCGGCGCTCGTGCAGGTCGCAGCCTGGAAACGGGGTCCCCTGTGGAGCTTGTGTGCGTGCCCCGACCCCTGCTCTCCACGTTGGCCAGGCCCGTCCTGGCATAGACCCCCGGTGGCCGCCTGTGACCACACTCTTGCAGGCCGGGGAGCGGTGAAGTACTGATCATGATTATTGAAGAATGAAACCCCTAACTGCTGAGCCACATGCCCTATTACTCAGGTTCAGTGAAGGCACTCGAGGTGGTATTTGATACGAAGAACACCTTACAGGAGAGATTTTTAAGTGAAGAAAAGTCTATGTGTTATCTTCATTTGTGCCTGAGAGAGAGAACATCAGGAAATGGTTGCAGACCCCTGTGTTCCATAGGGACATTTCTGGGGCCACTCACGGACGCTGTCTCAGGGCCTCTGGAGGAAGCCCAGGACTGAGGCCACATGTGGCTCCGAATCAGCTAAAATGACAGACTGAGCTCCCTGGCTACTCTGAAACTAGACTATTACAGGAAACCTGAAGGGAGGTTTTTTTTTTTTTTTTTAGAAAGTTTGTTTAACAATTTTGCTTATAGCTAGAGGAGTGAGTGGAGAGTATAGTTTATTTATTTATTTATTTATTTATTTTTGCTGTGTTGGGTCTTCGTTTCTGTGCGAGGGCTTTCTCTAGTTGCGGCGAGCGGGGGCCACTCTTCATCGCGGTGCACGGGCCTCTCACCGTCGCGGCCTCTCTTGTTGCGGAGCACAGGCTCCAGACGCGCAGGCTCAGTAGTTGTGGCACACGGGCCTAGTCGCTCCGCGGCATGTGGGATCTTCCCAGACCAGGGCTCGAACCCGTGTCCCCTGCATTGGCAGGCAGACTCTCAACCACTGCGCCACCAGGGAAGCCCTGAAGAGAAGTTTTTAAAGTCTAGTTAACATAACATTGTAAACTATACTTCAATTAAAAAAAAATCTAAGCTTCCTTCTCTGGAACTCCCTTCTCAGTTCTGCATATTCCCTCTTGGGCCCTGGTGCCACCTGGACATGTTTTTATAGCCGGGCTTTTGCAGTACATCCTTGAGGCTGGTTTTCATACGCAGGGCCCTACACGGAATGGGGCCTCAGTTCCTGGAACCCTCTGGTTCCGAGGTCAGGGCTGAGGTCACGGGGCATTGAAGTCGGGGAGGATGCCCACACTCTCCACACCTTTCTGGGGCTTCATGCCACACAGCGTGTTGGAGTGATGGCAATGTGTTGTTTCCACAAAACACGGTTTGTTATCCTGCATGTTGAACAGAAGCTGTCTTCCCGTCCCCAGATCCCTTGTCCGGAAGGCTTTGGAGCAGCGCGGGCTCTGGCTCTCTTGGCTGTGATGGGCTGCGGGTGTCGGTTAAAGGGCCACTGAGCACCCAGTGCGCGACTTGGGCGACACGGACTGAGATGGTCCGTGCTCTGTGTAACCCCTGCAGCCTTGGACGAGGACATTGGCGCTCCCCCCTCAGGGCTGCCAGGCTCGCACGGGCCCCTTCTGTCCCCACTCTGCACCTCTGTTGCCCAGGGGACAGCACGCGAGCCCAATCCTCCGGGGGGCCAGCCTCTCCCTGCGGCCTCGCACCTCCCGGCGCCCCCTCCCGCGGTGGCTCCAGATGCCCATCCAGGGGCAGGTCTGTGGCAGTCAGGGGCCAGTCCTGCAGCGCCGGTCTCGTGGAGGGAGCGGGAAGAGGACCACGGGACGGCGGTGGCGCTGTGTCAGTGTGCATGTGCTAAACGCGTTTCATTTCATCCTCACCCCAGTTTTTCTCTGCAGGGGAGAGAAGGGGGCAAGCATCGTGCTCATTTTTCACACAATGAAACGGGGGCTGGAGGGTGTCCTCCAGCTGATCCCCCAGCTGGTGAGGGTGGACGTGAGCCTCCAAATCCCAAATCCTAGTGCCCTCTCCCCTCGCCCCTCCAGGCCGGGTCTTAGCGGGCAGCTGTTGGAAACGGAGGAAGGATGTCAGGAGGGGTGGAAGGAGTCTGGGAGGGGCCGGCCACTCGGAGACCGGGTTGAGATCTCGCCCGCTGGGTCACCAGCTGAACGGCACTGAGCAGATGTCCTCCCGTGTGACACGGAGGGCTGTGCCCGGCTGGCCTCTGTCCGAGGAAGGGACCCTCGGGCAGCCGGAGGGTTTGGGGGGGGCGCCCTTGAAGGAGTCCCACTCCTCTCCTCACTGGACACAGCTGTTGAGTGTTCTCCCTCTGTGGACGGAGCTCCCTTCAGGCGGCAGCCTTTGAATTCCACGCAGCTTCTGAAAGGCCCTGCTGGGGAGGGGCACGAGGCTTGCGGGGGGTGCTCACGTGGCAGCGTGTTCACAGCCGTGGGCAGAGTCTCTCCAGATGAGCCACGTGCGCGTTGGTAATTTAAACCCCACCTTTAAATGCAGTGTCATCGTGACCGTCACAGTTGTAGGGTTTACATAGCTTAAATCTGAACTGTAGGGGAGACCCTTAACGCGTCTGAATTTTCAGAGGACATCATCGATAGAAACACTGCCGTCCTAACAGCCTGCAGCAGGTCTCCCAAACCACCAGTCGTGAGATTCCACAGATGGATTGCAGCCCCCTCCCCCTCCCCCATCCCCCATAAAGTGAGTCTTAGCTGGTTGGAGCCGGGGTGAGGATCTGTGACATTTCTTGTGCTGGACAGTGGGACAGCGAATGCCGACTGTTGGCGCTTGAATTAAGCTTCTTTCCCCCCCCGCAGGATTCCTCGCTGTTAAGAGTCCAGCTGTCACGTGCAGGGTCCTCACTCAGCCCCGAAGCTCTGCGGGTGGAGTGGCCTTCAGGCCACTCTGGCCCCGACTGGGGCGGGCAGACAGGGCTCGCACGCAGCTCCGGCATGCTGTAGGTCACACCCAGCCCGGTCGTATCCCAGAGCCCTGGGTGCCGTCCTGGTGCCTGGTCCCGCCCAGAAGCCGCTTTCGGAAGGCGTAGGCTGGCTCGCAGGAGCTGCCGGTTTCCGGGGCTGCCTCCCCCCTGCCCCGTGAGTCTGAGGATGCCCCTCGGTTGCACGTCCACGTGCAGCAGCCCCCGTGGCTCCCCTGAGCAACCAGTGCGGACCAGCTAGGACATACAAAGTTCCTTTGACACGTTG
This sequence comes from Balaenoptera musculus, assembly GCF_009873245.2. Classification (NCBI taxonomy): domain Eukaryota; kingdom Metazoa; phylum Chordata; class Mammalia; order Artiodactyla; family Balaenopteridae; genus Balaenoptera; species Balaenoptera musculus. Next base: position 100,322,241 of record NC_045793.1, on the reverse strand, counting down.
AAATAAAAAGCGTACAGGTTAACAATTCTGATATCACTATACCCGTATACTGGGATTGAGCATGAACAAATAGATGATTCACAGAGGTAACAGAGAACGGATAAAATTTTTTTTAAAGATGCAGGACAACATATCAAGAAGGTGACCGTTTGTGTAGGCATAATGGATATGTATTTAGGTTTGTGACTCAAGGAAAGATTTCTGTGTCTCTGGTCTGAGTGGTTGTTACCTCCTTGGTGGTCATAAAGCAAGGTGCAGGCACTCTGACCCCAAAGTTGACCGCAGATGCCCTGAGAAGGGGAAGATGGATTATGCGGGCAGAGGTCTCAGACTAAGTCCCAGGACCTGCGGCCATGAGGGGGCCCACCCTGGGTTCTTTGAAGCTTGACCACCACCAAGAATCTTTCTTGCTCAGTCAGCGAGGGGAAAGAAGCCTCGATCCTGGGTCCCAGCCTTTCTCTGTCCCTTCTGCTTCCTGAGCACCTCCTGTGTGCCGGGCCCTGTTCTAGGCCCTGGGGGGCCGGCCAGGCACGATTCCCTGGTGGAGCTGACGCTGGGAGAAACAGCCAGGACACAGACAACGGCAGTTCACACAGTAACAGGATGAGCCTCGAGAGGGTCACGCTGGGTGAAAGACGTCAGAGGACGTCAAAGGATATGGAGTGTGTGATTCCATGTACATGAAGTGCCCAGAATAGGCAAATCCATAGAGACGGAAAGTAAACTAGTGGTTGCCAGGAGCTGGGGTTGGGAATGGGGAGCGAATGCTTAATGGCTATGGATGGGGTTTCATCTTGGGTGATGAAAATGTTCTGGAACTAGACAAAATAAAATAAAGAATGCCTCTGAGAAGTTTTAAAGCCAGTTTTAACTGAGGGTCAGTGCTCTCCTCCATGATGAAAGCGCCTGCAGCCCACGTGTCTCTCTCCTAACAGGTGACGAGCCACTGGGCGGAAGATTCCGGAAGCTGAGCGTCGAGCAGTATGACAACGATGCTGGGCAGCAGGCAGCCTTCTCCAAGTGCGGCTGGGGAAAGACCACCAGTGCGGAACAGGCCCCAAGCCTGGCGCCTTTCCTCTCTTCAGACAGCGCCAAAGAGGTATGCACACCGCCACCCAGAACCTGGCCTGAGCCCCGTCCCAAATCGCCAGTTCAGTTCCCCACCCGCCTTCGTCCCCATCTCACAAACGAAGTTCCTCCCTGAAGGCAGGTGGTGTTGGGGGGAGCCCAGGTGTGCATCAGCCGGGATCCTGCGTGGGATCCCCGCTCTCCCGAGAGAGCTGTGCGGGTGTGCACCTCACTCGCTGGGGTCATCTGAGCCTCTGCGTTCTGATCTGTAGAATGGGGATGAGGGGCCCAGCATGCAGGTGGGTCGTGAGGGTAGAGGTCTCAGAGCTCCATGGGTGGACGGCAGCAGCAAAGGGCAAACAGAAGTCATCGCAGAGGACCCCAAGTCCCCAACCCAAGGCCTCCCGGCGTCCCCGGGTGGGAGGAAGAAAGTGGGTCAGCGTGGATGTGTGCTCCGTGGGGAGATCTACAGAGCATCTTTGGGGAGGCGTCCTTAAGGCTTTTATTCAGAATTGAAGTAAGACAGGTTGGCAAACCCCCCAACGATGAACCCTTTGAAATTAGGGTTTCATTGACTCTCAAGGTGGAAAAGTTGGAACCCAGAATAGACGAGAAAAGAAAGTCACCAGTAGTCTTAACACACACACAGAACCAGTGTTAATATCTGGGCTGTGTCCTGCCAGCCTCTTTTCTGTGCCTGTGTGTTTAATTCATTGGGTATTTTACGTATCTGTGAACACACTACAGGTGACGATTCTTTTACTTAACGCTCGCTTTCCCTCTGCTGCACAAACTCTCTGCTAACTCCACTTATGAGCTGTGTAATGTTGACCACGAGACACTTGCCTCTACCTTGACTGTTATTGAAGCTTCTTCCAGTTTTCCGTGGCTGTCTCCTGTCCCCAGTCTCAGACGAGGGTTGGCTCAGTGGGTGCCGGGGGCCCCCAGCTGTCTGGAAGTGGCCTTCACCTGACCAACCCCCCTCGCCGACTTCAGGCGGTGATCACCACGTATCCCCCAGACCTGGGTGTGATCGACGGCAGGATCTTCTCTCCAACCATCAGTGGCAGTGAGTCCATCTCTCCCACACCAGCATTTCCTGTGTCTCCAGAAACTCCATATGGTAAGAAAGAAGGAGAGCTCGTAGTGTGCAATCACACCCCTTCAGGGAGCAGAAGGGAACAGCCTCTTACTCTGCTTTCTCTTTCCAGTGACAAGAAGCCCACGTTATCCTACGTTCAGCCCATCCGGGCCGCAGATGGGCAGCCCCAGCGGTCTGTACAAAGGAGCTCCTGGTAAGAAACCCACCTCCTTTCCTCTGCTCTGGATATCCTCTCATGCAGAAATATTTCCACATGTGTCACATCTCAGAAATGTGGCTCTGGCTGGGGAAGGTGCAGGGACACTGCTGTGTAGCCCGCTGGGGTTAGCAATGGTGTTGAATCTCTGCCTGGCATCCTGCAGGTGTGCTTCTATTTTCTTCTGTTCACTGAGCACTTTCAAGCGTTGATGCGGAGGGTCACGGTGCTCTCAGCAGCCGAACATCGGTGCTTTTCAACTCCTTGTGGCATTACTTGGAGTTGAAAGAAGAAACTGGAGCACCCGACCCACCCTTTTCAGAGAAAGTGGGGGCCACAGAGAGCAGCGAGCTCCCCGCTCTGAGTGGCACAGCTGCCCTCGCCCGCTGCCCGCTCACACAGACCTGTCCTGGCTCCTGACGTTCTCGGCCGCCATCCTGGATCTCCCCAGCGAGTGGCCGCTTCTGGACGGGTCTGCTTCCTCCCTGGGCACGTGCCATACTTGCGGGGTCGAATTTGTCTGTGCACCGGCCCCGGGGAGGGAGTTGACGCGGCGGTGGTGGGTTCCTCAGCACCCCTTCCTGGTATGGACATTCCCCACCTGCCTTGAGAGTCCAGGACGGGCCTGGCCCTGGGCAGGTGGGAAGGGGATGTAGCTCAAGCCGAACTTACACTTGAAAATCGCTCTTCTCTGTAATTGTGGATTCCTTATGCGGCTGCTTTTCTGCCCTGGGGAAGCTGAGTGAGGGTAATGGAATCACTTCTTCTCATTAGATGCACTTTTGGGGGAGGGGGAAGCAGACATTGTGTTTAAATCCCACCTCTTACGCAGGGGACGTTATAGTGATGACAGCTAGCTCCATTTTCCTTCTTTTTCCAGAGAAAACGAGATCCATGTGTCATTTAAGAGAAGGGCCATTTTTCTTCCAAAATTTCCGTTCTGGTTTTAGGACCGTAGATGCTTGCTTTTAACATAGAATTAAACTGCACGTCTTTCTTAGCAGGTGTGACTGAAATGAAGGGTAAGAAGAAACGTGCGCTGTGTTGGTGCATTTGTGTGTACGTGTAGGAGCACAGCATGAAAAGTGCCTGTGTTCCTGTGTGTGTGGTGCACGGACTCACACACGTGAAGCCGTGTGTCTGTTCTTCTATGTTTTAATAATTTAGATAGAAGCAGAGGGACATGCCTCCATTTCCACGCAGCGCCCTCCTCCCTGAGTCGACCGCGATTAATGGCTAATTTAAACGTATTTAGTGGATTCCGGCTAGAACCCAGCCCTCTGGCACGGGATTCAGTCAGATCCCACCACTCCAAGACCAGGTGCATTGGAAACATGCTGGTGACAGCAGTAGAGGGTGGATGTTAAGCTTGAGGAAAGAAAGTCCCAGAGAAAACCTTCAGACTCGCTAACAGCTCCGAACATGGGCCGCTGGGGCCGTTGTGTGCAGCACCACGAACGCTTCCTGAACTTGAGAAGGGCCTGGGGGCTGAACAAGGTCGGCGTGCCCTGTGTGCGACGCGGGGCGACTGTCCCGGCCTGGAGCATCAGGCCCTGGGGCAGGCGTGGGCTGCATGGGCCAGCGTGTCCATGTGTGACAGTGGGCCCTGCACACCCAGCGTGGATTAGGCTTCTGTGCAGCTAGTGTGTCTAAGTAACTTTGGTGTGCAGATGTCACACGGAAGAAGTAGGGCTTTGATTTCAAATATAAAAAGCAAACATGTGAAATTGGAGCCGTTTAATCTTAAGAACACCTTCCGAGTCTTCCATGCTTTCATTTCGGCAGTCCCTGAGGACGTTAGCCCAGGAAGAGCTCAGAGACACACACACAGCACTGGCTGGGGGCTCCGTGTGCTCTGCATAGTCGGGGGGTGGGCGGTGGCTCACCCCTGAGACACAGCGATGGTCGTGGCTCACACTTCGGGACTACCTTCACCCCTCTTCTTTACAACAGGATTCCTTCAGTCTTGCGGTCGCGTTATAGGGGCTTTGGTTCCTTTACCGCATTTGCACATGAGGAAATCAACACAGAGAAGCTGAGCAGATTGCCTGAGCTCACAGCCAGCAGTGGCAGAGCCAGGATTCCATACCTGTCAACCTCACTCCACAGCCAGGGGCTTTTTATTCCAAATTGTCAGATTGGAAGGGCTTGTTTTTCACTTTCCTCATCTAAACTGGTGGTGACAAAATGTCAGTACTGAAAAAACACATGGAAAGTCTTGGAGGTCCTGGATTTAAGTCCGGTTGTGGAATAAGTGGGACTCGTATACTTGGTGACCTCTGAACCTGTTTCCTCATCTATAAATATAGGCAATAACACCTCATTCATGACCACTGTGCAGTTTCAGGGCTGCAGTATCTGTGAGGTACCCAATGCCTGGTTCTGCATCACTTCGAGCTGGATACCAACTGCGTATAAATGAGAATATTGGCTTTAAATTACCATTGGGAAAGTGGCTTTGTCTTCCTGGAAGATAGAGTAGACATATTTTTCCTTATTTATCTTGCCAAGTACAACTGAGAACCCTGGGCAGCAAATAGAAAACAAATGCAGGAAGACTGAGGGGTGGAGAGACGGCAGACTGGTCATGGGCCTCGGGACCAGTGGGCCTGAGTGGGCCACATCCTGGGCCATAAAACAGTCTTCAGCAGATTAAAAAGAATTGACACCATACAGAGTGTGTTTTCCAACCATAATGGAATCAAACTAGATTTCAGTAACAGAAAGGTAACAGGAAAATCTCCAGATACCTGGAAATTAGATGACAAACTTGCAAATAACCCATGAGTCCAAGAGGAACTCTTACGGGAAATCAAAAAACATGTTGAACTGAAGAAAATGAAAATAAAACATTTCAAAAGTGATGGGACAGAGCTAAAGCAGTACTGAGAGGAAAATTTATGAAAGTAAATGCATACATTGGAAAAGAAGAAAAGTCTGAATGAATGAATAGTTGGAACTCCTGTCTCCAGAACCTAGGAAAAGAAGAGGAAAATAAACCCAAGGTAAGCAGAAGGACGGAAACACTAAAAAATATAAGCAGAAAGCAGTGCAATTATAAACAGGGAAACAGAAAATAAACCAAAGAGCTGACTCTTTGAAAAGATCAGTGAATTTGACAAACCTCTAGAAAGACTGACAAAAAAGAGGGAAGACACAAATTGCTAATATCAGGAATGAAATAGGGCTATTGCTGAAGACCCTGTAGACGCCAAAAGGACAATAAGGGAATATTACAGACAACTTACGTAGTGTTTAATGATAAGCACAAATTGTAAACAATGTGAAACAGACCATTTGAATACCCTGTAACTATTAAGGAAATTGAATTGGTAATTTATTAAACTCCCCAAAAACAAATCTCCAGGCTCAGATGGTTTCACTGGGGAATTCTACCAAATATTTAATGAAGAATTAACACTAATTCTACATAATCCCTTTCAAAAAATAGATGAGGAGGGAACACATTCCAATTCATTATTTGAAGCTAATGTTGCCCTGATACCAAAACCAGACAAAGGCAACAGCAAAAAAGAGCAAAAAAGATAACTATAGACTAATTATCCCTTATGAACATAGACACAAAACTGCTTAACCAAATAGAAGCAAATAGAATTCAGTAATATATAAAAAGAAGTATACACCATGGCCAGGTGGGACTTATTCCAGGGATGCACGACTGATTCAATAGTTGAAAATCCATCAGTGCAATCCACTGTATTATCTGGATAAGGAAGAAAAATCACATGATATCAATAGATACAAAAGAAGAATTTGACAAAATTCACACCCATTAATGACTAAAAACTCCAGCAAAATAGAACGGAGGGGAACTTCCTCAGCCTAATAAAAAGCATCTACAAAAACCCTACAGCTAACACCACTATTATTCCACATAATGCTGGAAGTTCTACAGGGGAACCATGCAAGAGAAGGAAATAAAAGATAACAGATTGGAAGGGAAGAAATAAAACTGTCCCTTTTGGCAGATGTCATGATTGTCCATGTTGAAAATTCTAAGGAATCTACTAAAAAACCTCCCAGAACAAATAAGTGAATTCAGCAAGGTTGTTGGATATAAGATAAGCACTCAAAAATCAATTATATTTCTATATGGTAACAACAAACATGTAGGAACCTGAATTTAAAATACAGTGTCGGGACTTCCCTGGTGGTCCAGTGGTTAATGGACCCCCTCCCAATGCAGGGGGTGCAGTTTCGATCCTTGGTCAGGGAGCTAAGATCCCACATGCCTCGCGGCCAAAAAACCAAAGCATAAAAACAGAAGCAATATTGTAAAAAATTCAATAAAGACTTTAAAAATAGTCCACATAAAAAAAAAAGTTAATAAAAAAATAAAAATACAGTGTCATTTATAATAGATCAGAAGTGAAATACTAAAGTGTAAAACTAACAAAACATGCACAAGACTTATATGCTGAAAACTACACAGTGTTGATGAAAGAACTAAAAGAATATCTAAATAAATGGAGAGACATGTTCATGGGTTGGAAAACTCAACCTGGTACAGATGTCATTTATTCCCAAATTGATGCATAGTTTTAACACAGTTCCTATCAAATTCCTGACAAGGTTTTTTTTTGTAGATATAGACAAGATAATTCTAAAATTTATATGGAAAGACAAAGGAACTTGAGTAGCTAAGACAATTTTGAAAAAGAATAAAGTGGGAAGAATGGATTTGCCTAAATTCCAGATTTATTATATAGCTACAGTAACCAAGACTGTGTGGTGTTGGTGGAGGGATAGACACAGAAACCAATAGAAAACCCCAAAATAGACTCATACAAATAATGCCCAATTGATTTTTTTGAAAAAGGTGCCAAAACAAGTCAATAAAGGAAAGATAGCCTTTTCAACAAATAATGCTGGAGCAAGTGGGCACCCACAGGCAAAAAAAAAAAGAAAAAAAAGAAAAAAAAGAACATTAACCAAAGTCTCACATCTTTTACAAAAATTAATGTATAATGGATCAAAAACTTAAATGGAAAATGGAAAACTATAAAACTTTTACCAAAAAAATAGGAGAACATCTTTGGGGTCCAGGCTGGGCAAAGGCTCTTAGATTAGCACCAAAAGCATGATCCATAAAAGGAAAAATTGATAAATTAGACTTCATTAAAACTGAAAATTTTTGCTATGGAAAGAACATGTTAAGAGGATAAGAAGACAAAGTATAGACTGGGAGTAAATATTTGCACTGTGAATACTCAGCAGTAAAGAAACAAACAATCCAATTAGAAAATGGGCAAAAGATACGAAGAGACGTTTCACCAAAGAGGATGTACAGGTGGCAGGTAATCACATGACAAGATGTTCAGCATCATTAGCCTTCAGTGAAATGCACATTAAAGCCACAGTGAGGTACCACTACAGACTTGTCAGAAAGGTTAAAAATAAAAATAGTGACAGCACCAAATGCTGCTGAGGATGTGGAGAAACTGGAACTCTCATTTATTGCTGGTGGGAACGGACAATGGTGCAGCCTCTCTGGGAAAGAGTTTGGCAGTTTCTTAAAGAAACTAAACATGCAACCACCATGTGACTCAGCAATTGCACTCCTGGGTTTTTGTCCCAAAGAAATAGACTTATACTCACACAAAAACCTGAACAGAAATGTTTATAGCAGCTTTATTCTAAATAGCCCCAAACTGGAAACAACTTGGGTGTTCTTCAGCAGGTGGATAAATAGACAGCAGTCCATCCACACCATGGAACACAGCTCAGCAATGAAAAGGAACCGGAATGTTGATGCAGCAGTGGTGCCACACCTGGGTGAATCTTCAGAGCAAAGCCATTCCCCAATGTTTACATCCTGTATGGCTCCACTTACATAATATCCTTTAAATGGCAAAATTATAGAAATGGAGAACATTAGTGTTTTCTAGGAGTTAGGAGGGGGTAAAGGTGTAGGGGGAGTGGAGGGGTCCTTGTGGGGTGGGAATGTTCTCTATCTTGACTGTATGAATATCACCATCCTGGTATAGCTTAGTAAGATATTACCATCAGGGGAAACTGGATAAAGAGTATAGGGGATCTCTGTGTGACTGTACCATGATCTCAACATTAAAAGTTTAATTTAAATCCCATTGGGGGAAATGGTGTGGATGTGGTCGAAACGGTATTTATTGGCTGTGAGTTGACAGTAGTTGAAGCTGGTGACGTCTTCACAGAGGTTCATCATACTATTCTGTCTACTTTCGTATTTTTTGGAATTTTCTATAATGAAAAGTTAAACTATAAGATAAAGGAATACTTGGTGTGGAGTGGGCCTGGGTGCAGTCTGCCTGTGTTTATTGAGCACTTCTGTTCCACAGTGCTCTGCTGGGTTGGTGTGAGCCCAGAGACCCAGCCCTGCCCTCCTGGAAGTGCAGTAGGTACAGCAGGGACGGACCCAGTGATCCCACGACCGGGAAGAGCCCAGGACAGGACGATGGCACTCTGCCAATTTATATTGGTTGTTTACCTGATTAGGAGGTCTGAGGGTTTGACGGGTGAGTAGGGTTAAGTAGGAGCTAACTAGTTGAATGGAGGGGGGCATTTGGGATGGAGAAACAGCAGGTGTGGGCCTTGTAGCAGAGGGTACTGCGGACCAGGACAGGACAGAGACGGGGGTCTGGAGGGCAGTGGAGGGGTGAGAGGAGGCCCAGCCACAGCTGTTCTCTGCAGCCACAGAAGATGGGGGTATGTCTTGAGACGGGGAGACAACTGCTCAGATTTCTGTTTTCACACATCGGTCTGGCTGCTGTAGGCACAACAGCAGTCGGAGTAGGCAGTGGGGTGGAGCACCAAAATCGTTTCAGAAATGATGGGAGGAGGTGGGTTGGATTTGTGGGAGATTCGGGTGGTGGAATCAACTGACCCTAGCAGAATGGATTTGGGCCTTTGTAACTATTTCTGATTTTGTTCCTATTAATATTATGTCAGTTATGTTCTGACTTCTTTTAGTTAGTATGCAGTTAGTGCAACACTAACTACATAAAGTTCCTCTGTGTGTCTCATTACATCAAACTGAACTAGGTACCAGCTTAGTCAGTGTAAACCCAGATGTGTCAGGTTATTTCCCAGACAACCAGCAGACAAATATCGGGGAGAAACAGAGCAGGACACCAGTTAAAGGTGGTAGAGACAGATTTTATTTGGTACTATTGCAGCAGGGGAAGAAGCTGAGCTCAAATCCTAATGCAGCAAATACAGCCAAAGAGCAGTGACAGGGTCAGGGGATGAAAAGTTACTAAGAGGAACATCAAGGAGAGGGAGATTCTTGCCAAACGGGCCCAACAGGATCTTGCTGAAGACCGGCAGAGGAGATGAAGAACTTGATCAGAGAGCAGGCAGGGGGGGATGACTTAGCAGAATCCTTGCTAAAGACTGGGCCCTCCGAGGACAGACCTCAAAGGCCAAGGTCGAGGCTCCAGGACCCTGTCTCCGGTTTGGTCAGGGAGGGAGAGTTTGTCTCAGGAGAGGCCCGTGTTATCCCCTGTAACCTGGCACTGCACCTTTGCCTGCAGCTCTTGCCCTCTGCTCTGGGTAGCACACATCCTGTTCTGTGTCCCTCCAGGTCCTGTGGCACTTAGTTTAAGCCCCCAGACTCCAGTGCCAGGGGCCCCGGGAGCCTGCCTGGCTCGTCCCCGCCACAGGCGCCTCATACCTACCCCTCACCTCTGCAGTAAACAAGCAAAGTAAATGAAAAGCAATCTGAGGTTGGTGATGGGTAGACCAGAGCCCAGAGTAGCCTGCCCTTCCCCAGCATGTGCTCCTGAGGCCTGGGCCTGTGCCTGGCGAGCTCCTCTTTTACATTAGGGTACCTGCCCCAGGAGAGTGAGGGATATTGAAATATTTACTCAAATAATGAATACTTAAATATGAATTCACATACTGTAGAATTCTCCTAGCAGCGTGTTGTAACTAGAAGAGGAGGCTGTAACTTGAAGGACTGGGGACAGATAGCGGGAGATGGCAGGGCGGCGGTGGGTGCTGGGAGGGCAGCTGGCACCAGGATCTGGACCGTGCGCTCCATGGGGAGAGACCAGCAGGTTCTACCCACCTGGGACCCTCAAGGAGGCGCCTGGGATGGCCGCCCTCGGGACTGTATGTTCAGTGCATCCCGGACACAGCCTACATGACACCCCCGGAAACACATGTCTCCGGGGCCACCATCCTTAGAAATGCCAGATGTGAGTCTGTGATACTGTTATTTATAAAAAGAAGTATATATTTGGTTTTCCTTATTTCTGGCACCAAGCTCCTAAAGCCTTTTGGAATTTCTTAAGTGATTAGAGCATAGCGGTGTTTGTGATGTTAATGAGGTGACTTTTGGAAAGGATGGAGGGCAGGTTGCCAGGGGAACCAACCCTGTGATTAGAGGGTTGGAACTTCCAGTCCCACCCCCTGACCTCCAGGGAGGGGAGAGGGGCTGGAAGTTGAATCGACCGCCCGTGGCCAGTGATTTAGTCAATCCTGCCTATGTAATGAAGCCTCCAGAAAAACCCAAAAGGACGGGGTTCAGGCAGCTTCCCAGCTGGTGACCACGTGGAGATTTGGGGAGAGTGGGGTGCCTGGAGAGAGCATGAAAGCTCCATGCCCCTCCCCATGCCTTGCCCTGTGCATCTCTTCCATCTGGCTGTTTCTGAGTTATAGCCTCTTATAATAAACTGCTGTTGACCTAGTGAGTAAAATGTTTCTCTGAGTTCTCTGAGCCACTCTAGCAAATTATTGGAACCCGAGGAAAGGGTCGTGAGCACCTCTGATCTATATAGCTGGTCGGTCTGAAGGGAGGGCGGTCCTGTGGGACGGAACCCTTAGCCTGTGGGCTCTGATGCTGTCTCCAGGTAGATAGAGTTGAGTTGAATTGTAGGACCCCCGGCTGGTGTCGGAGCATTGCTTGTTGGTGTGGGGAACCACCCCCAACATTGAATTGGGTGCAGAACATTTTAGAGCCTCAGAAGGAAATGTGTTTCTTGAACACAAAAATATTAGTAAGAGTTTAAGTAAAGGGGTCATTTAATCTCAATCCTCATGGAGGCAAAAGAGAGAAAATTGTGAAGCTCAAGATGTAAATTACTCTGTCATTTGTAGCTGAAAGGCTAAGGAGTTCTTGATACTTTCAAAATAAATGGGAAAAAAATATGAAGAAAGGTTTCACTAAAAATTTGTTTCTGATGTATCTCAGCTTCCAACTAATCCATAAGAGAATTTTCTTTTAATTGAGGTAAAATTCACATAAGATAAAGTGAATGATTTGAAGTGAACGGTTCGTTGCGTGGAGGACCATCATCTTTATTTAGTTCCCGAACATTTTCACCTGACGGTTTTGCAAGTGGTATTTAGGGAACATTTGGGGACTTTTGGTTTCAATGAGCACCATTAACGGTTAATGTTAGTTTACTGAAAGAGAAGGCCTTTTTTTTTTTTTTTAACATCTTTATTGGAGTATAATTGCTTAACAATGGTGTGTTAGTTTCTGCTTTATAACAAAGTGAATCAGTTATACATATACATATGTTCCCATATCTCTTCCCTCTTGCATCTCCCTCCCTCCCACCCTCCCCATCCCACCCCTCTAGGTGGTCACAAAGCACCGAGCTGATCTCCCTGTGCTATGCGGTTGCTTCCCACTAGCTAGCTATTTTACGTTTGGTAGTGTCTATATGTCCATGCCAAGGAGAAGGCCTTTATACATTTTGCAGCTTCTAGTTCGTATACCCTTGTTCTGGAGAGAAGGGCTGGTGTTTTCAGGGCCCTGCCTGGGGCTGTGGGCAGTGACCTGAAGGTGGAGGAGGAGCTCTGACCCAGGGCTACTCTGAACTGGCAGGAAGGAGGCCCTGGCCTGAGGGGTGCAGCGTTTGCTTAGTGCTGTTGCTACCTCTTGGAGTTGGATTCAAAGGGTAAAAATGGGTGATGTTTGCCAGAGGGAGGAAGAAAAGGAATACCCAGGAAGGTCTTGTTGAGAGAGAGGGGGAGAGAGAGAGAGAGAGAAAGAGAGAGGTTACTTTGAGGCAATGCTTTATTTTTGTTTAAAAAAAAAAAAGTTGTCCTTCTTCAAAGCTTGACAAATTGCAAAATGTTTCTACCAGACCTCCCCTTTCTTCCTGTACCCAGCTCCGTTTTCTTTTGAAATTTTACAAACTTAATGAGAGTGTTTATAGTAGGAATAAAAGCATGTACTGAATGTGAACATGTGTGACATTTGTAGACGTCCCTGATTACTTTGAATTTTGCAGAACCTAAAAAGCTCGTCCATTTATATATGTATTTATAACATGTTTATATTTAGGTACATATGTGTATATAACTACGTATAGGAATATCCACATCTGTGTACGCATGGGATACACTTTGCACTCCGATTCGTGCAGAAGGACGCCTGCTGGTGAATGTGACCCCGTGTGACTGCCATGGTTAGCAACTATTGCTACCCCCATTGCTGCCCCAGATTCAGAAAATGGAAAACGGGAAGGTTGACAGCTTCAAAATACATTTAAAATTAAACATCAGTGTTGGGCTGCTGGAGGTCAGCGTGCAGTGCTGGCCTGTGCATGGGCGGTGAGCAGTCTGCAGAGATGAGAGCACTCATTCACTCGAGTGGAATGAAGCTCAAAACATACAAGATGTTGGCATTCTGTACTGACACCTCATCCACCAAACAGGCTGGCTTGGAAGTGTCCCCACGTGAGCCGATGATTTCCCAACCACGATGAATGCCATCTTTTGTTTGCGTGCTTTGAGTTTAAAGGCGTCTTTGTTTCTCTAAATTTTTTATTTCTTATTTTTATTTTTTTTTCTTTTTGGCTGCACTGGGTCTTTGTTGTGGTGCCTGGGCTTCTCAGTGCGGTGGCTTCTCTTGTTGTGGAGCACGGGCTCTAGGCGCACAGGCTTCAGTAGTTGTGGCACGCGGGCTCAGTAATTGTGGCTTGTGGGCTGTAGAGCACAGGCTCGGCAGTTGTGGTGCACGGGCTTAGTTGCTCCGTGGCTTGTGGGATCTTCCCGGACCAGGGCTCGAACCCGTGTTCCCTGCATTGGCAGGCGGATTCTTAACCACTGCGCCACCAGGGAAGTCCCTCTGAATTTATTTATCAGCTCATTTCATCCCCCCTCTGGTGGACTGTTCTCGAATCTCAGCGTGTAAAAGTTATTCGGATGTGCTTCCAATGAGGTTTTTGCTGCTGTCCTGATTCTGAGCCCCGTTCTCGAATCTCAGCGTGTAAAAGTTATTCGGATGTGCTTCCAATAGGGTTTTTGCTGCTGTCCTGATTCTGAGCCCCGCAGGCCAGTGACCTGGGACCAGGCCCTAGACTTGGTGACAGACGCATGTGGGGCCACAGTCGCCATTATACAGCTCTTGCACAAGTTGCAGACCTCTTAAGACATTTTTTAAACTTAAGCAAAAATAATAATAGCGGTACTGTGCATGGTGTCATCTCTTAGAAATGAAGGTCGATTTCAGCTTATAAATATATGATAATGTACCAAATGTACGTTGATATGTATGTGATAACGTATGTGAGGATGTACCAGAAACTTGTCTTTCAATATAGTTTTTAAATTCCAAACGCACTTGGTCATTGAAGCGTTTCCAAAGCCTCGTTGTCTATCAAAATTGTGCTCTGCCCCGGGATTGGAGACGTGGGTCGGTCTCGGCCCTGGCGTGGGCTGCAGGTTGATGATCTTCTGACAGCAGTGGGTGTGGGCTCCAGAACCCACCTGCAGACCCAGCCACCACTCGCGCCCGCGTGTGTTTTCACCTCCCCTCTGAACGGGGATAGGACGCCTTGAGAACTGGGAACGACTTGAAAGAAAATGCACGTGCAGCCCTGGCCCGTGACAGTTGAGGTGTTTTCTTACTGGAAGCATTCACCCCATGCCACTTGCAGTTCTTCCTTTCCTTACAAAGGCGCTCCCCTGCCCTGCGTGGATTCCTAGCATGGTGTGAGGTAAATGTATCTGTGACTCTTGTCACCTCAGGCTGGCGGTCCCGGTGAAAACTCCACATTCTGCTGGAGACACTTGGGAAGACTTTGGATTATGAGACCTGAGAAAGGTGAAGAGTTAAATTTGCCGTCTGCCTCTCACCCTTTGTTACTGGCTGTGGTCCACCCGGCTCAGTGCCTTTGGAACCTGGTGCCCCCAAATTAGGGTGCCTCCTTGACAGAGAAGGACACCGACCAGACCACCCTGATGAGGTAAAGAAGCTTTGCGTTTGGTTGAAATCCTGTCATGTGCTAGTATGTTTTTGTATATACATATCGCATAGCGCTCGGATGCACCTTGGATGTGTATACTCACAGTAATGCCCAGACTGAGGAATTCATTGCTTTTTGAGCACTTACCACGTGCCGTGCACTTACACATGTGCCTATGTAGAGAAAGAGCAAGTTTATAGAAAACACAAAAGCCAGGGGAAATGAGAATTCCGTAGTTTGACAAAAAGGAAAACCTTTCCTGTGCTCCAGGGCCCGGCATGCACTTGCTGGGCATCTTGGGGTGAATGTCGTGTGTCTGCAGGTCTCCGTGGGTCACGCACTGGGACAGACGGACCGTGTGATGTTACAGTTAGATGTCCTGGAGGAGCGTGAGGTTGGGCTGCTGTGAAGTCAGTGTATAACTGAGGTCCTGGGGGATGGCTTTTTGGGTTTGTCTTTAATTTCTTCTCTGCAAAAGCAGACCACTGAATTGGACCTTCAGAATCCCAGGGCAGTGCCTCCCTGGGTGCTGGCGGGCAGGTAATCCCTGGGAAAGCAGCAGGAGGGTGTCAGAGTGGCCCTGAGGATCCCTGTCTGATGTACTGGCCATTCGGGGTCTTTCTAAGATCGCTCCTCGTTCTATTTTACTAGGGCAGAGCCTGTGCTGAAGACGTGCAGGTCCCTGGGAATCTCCTCTCGGCGGTCCCCGCCCTGCCCTCCTGTGTACACGGGAGAAGCCCACAGTTTGTCTGCACGGCCCCCTTTCTCGGAAGCAGCTTCCTCGTAAGGCTTCTGACCTTCCTTTGCTGCGTCATGTACCGAGTCCTAAGGGAGACCCTGCAGATACCCCATCGTTGGGTGGTGCAGCGGCCCTGCATTCCGTGTCATTGAGTGGACGCTGGGCGGGACAGAGTGCTGAGGTGACAGCACGGCCCCCCGTAAGGACGTGTCAGGCCGGCAGGCCCGTCAGGGGCTGGGAGGCTGGAAGACATGGACCAGATGGTGCCTTTGGACGGCACACGCCCCTCTGGAGGCACAAGAGGGGGCTGTCGCGGGGGACCCTTCTGGCCTCCCCGTGCCCTTCCAGGTGCCTTAGCCATCGCTTTGGCGTCCTTGGCTCCCCTCGCGGTTCTCTGCCCTCCCTCTCACATCCCAGATGGCGAAGGCTTTCTGAGTGTTCCCCCGGAAGAGGAGCTCGCATCGCTGCTCTCTCTGCCCTCCCACCTTGCTCCTCTCAGGGCGGCCCAGGCCTCGCCCTCCTGCCCCATAGTTGCTCCCCGCCCCTTCCCTCCCCAGCAGTGTTTCACGGTTCCGCGGTCACCTCCCGTGAGGTGGCCGTGACTGTGCCGTGTGTCGAGGGCCGTCCAGCCTCGCCTGTCACGGCGGAGCGGGTCCCAGGCCGTCCTTGGGACAGCCCGCCCGGCTCTCCCCCGCCCTGGGATGTGCCTCCCAGTGGGGTGGGCTCCGTAAGGACCCAGCCTGCGGTAAATGGGGGCCTGGATTGGGGTTGTGTCCCTCTCCCTCTGTAGCTTCCAAACTATTGTCTGTCTGTGTTTCACTCATCAGTACGTCCCGGCATCTAACACAGATAAGGTTCGGGATAAAAGTTTGTGTTGTTTTCTCATAAGTGAGGAGTGAGCAGGAGAGAGACGCCTTTTACTTAAAGGGAAGCAGGCACACAGCTTCTAGGGGTGTGGAGGAGGGCTCGGTGGCCGGCACGACGTGTGCGGGGGAGGGTTGGCATTGCCGACAATGGACGGTCCGTGTCTGCACTTGATCCGTGACTCCACTAGGGGTAAGTGGGTGACCCTGCAGGCGTGAGCACCCACGGGTACCCACCTCCCGCTGACCCAGATCCTAGGTGCTAGGTAGGGGCGGCATAGTTTTAGGGGAAGAGTTTTCCGAATGTGACTTTTCATCAGAATTGCTGCCACTTGCAGCACAACCACGAAATCTTCGTCCCTGTTGCTCCTGCTAAGCATAAGAGAGAAGGAGAAGGGGCAGACAGGTCTCCAGAAGGTTCTGGAGTGTCTGTAAATCCCCACCAGAGTTGTCCTGGTCACAGATGCTGCGGCACGGAGGCGGCACTCCTCCCCTCCACCCAGCCATGGGCTGTCCCAGACTTCTCAGGCCCACAGAGTCCCCTGGCACCAAGGGAAGGACCCGCCCCGGGGAGCGCCGCTGCGTCACTGTCCTGCCCGGGCCTGGCTGCCAGACGGCCGCCTTCCTCTCCGTTCAGGGAGCGGTGGGCCACGGGAAAGGCCTGTCCACCCGCTGGCTGGGCCGCCCCGGGCTGTGGTCAGGCATTTCCTGCAGATCCTGTGCAGCAGCATAAACAAGCTGGAGGATGTGCCCTGCTCAGACCTCTGGGGCAGAGGGTCCTTGGGATCTTCTTGGCCTGTGACTTAGAGAGGTGGCCCGAAGGCCCCAGGCATGCCTGTCTCTCCTGGTGAGAGGCATGCACCTGTCCACTTTCCCCAGGTTGATGAGTGGGTCAGAGGGTCACACCAGGGCTGGGCAGGTGTGACTCGGCACAGTGTGGTTGGAGCGTGTTCTGGAAGCCTGCTTGCAGGCGCCTGGTCCCGTTGTGGTGTGCAGAAGGCAGTGCCAATGCCAGCCCGTGAGCAGGAAAGGGGCCTCCCAGGAGGGATGTGGGACCTTCTCTTTCAGGGAAGACTTTAGGGTATGTGGCATCAGCACCTAAGATTTAACAGATGAGTGGGACTGTGCCCAACCCGAAAGGCAGGAGAGGCAAGGGGCGAGTGCCCACGCCCTGCTGCGCTTGGTGGCTGTAAACCTAGTAATGCACGTATCTACTGCCTGGAGCTTCGGCCTCAAAAGCCACACATGGGACAGAGCCTCTCTACGCTGCTATATGGACTTGTTACTGTCAGATCTCAGGTCACGAGGGACAGAGCGTGGACTTACCTGAGTGAAGGGGATAATGTCCCAAGTCTTATAAAAATGTGGGATCATTTGAAACGGGCTTTGAAGAGTATATAGGAGTCCACCAGACTGCTGGATGGCGGGGCTGGCCTTTCAGAGAGAGGGAAGAACATGAGCAGAGAAGAGGGAAGAAAGGGATAGAATGTGTTTAGACCTACCAACAGCCTGCTGGTGGACTAAGCTACCAGCCAGGTGAAACAGGCTACGTGGTTAGAAAAGAGACTCTGCAAACTGGGAGTGGTAGGGCACGGGAGCCGCCGAGGCCAGGAAGAAAACCTGCAGGGTTTCACGAGAGGAAGATCCCCCAGGTCGCCCTGGGCAGAGGATGGAGTGAAGGCCGTGGGGCTGGGGACTGGGGCGCGGGAGAGGCAATGCCCCTACCCCGGGGGGAAGGGACGGGGCCTGGACCCTGGCTGGCAGGGGTGGGGTGCGGAGCTGACCAGGGACTCCAGTGGTTGTGGAAGCTTCTCTTTTGTGAGCATCGGATCCCGGAGAAGCAGGTCTGCCTCTGGGGGAGATGGCTCTTGAGGCGCAGATCCTGGACAGGAGGCCCGCTTGAGGGGGCGGTTTGGGGGGGCTGGCGACCCCCGGGAGTCTCCAGCCCCACGCGCGCTAGCGGCTTGTCCCTTGGGTAGCGCTGGGCCTGGGGCTGAAACTAAGCTGTGTAGGGTTTCAGCTGGGAGTTTGCAAGAGATTCAAGGCAGGGAAAGGGGTAAAGGGGAAAAGAAATGAAAAGGAAGCAAACCGCGCAGCAGCGCGAGGCGGGGCCACCGCCGTTTGGAGGCACTCAATGGGCAGGCTGCCCGCGACAGTCAGCGGCCGCCCAGCAAGCCCGGATTCTTTCCCCGGACGAGCTCCTTCCCTGCCGCCCTCTGAATGGGCCTCTTCAGAGGCAGCCGCCCCGCGTCCCGCCCCGATTCCCCCGGGACGCCGGAACCCAGAGTCGCCCTGCCCCGGTGGGTGGGGGACGCCGCTGGGGACAGCCCTGGGAGCGCCTTCCGCCCGGCCCCTGACCTCCCGGGCCGTCTGTGGACTGACCAGCGCCCCGAGGTGCCCAGGTAAGCGCCGCGCTCAGCCCCAGCTCTCCTCCGTCCGCAGCCTCCGGCCACGTCTCCGGGGCGATGCTGAAACCTGATCTCAGGGGTGGTGGGGGGGAGGGGACGGGGGGGGGGGAGTGGGAGGAGGTGGGATGCCGAGTCCCAGGGCCAGGAAGCAGGGGAGACCGGACTTGGGAGGAGGGTGACTCTTCCCGGTGTCTCCTGCCACTTGAGGACAGCCCTCAGGTCCGAAGGCCGTGGGACAAAGCGCCCCAGCCCCAGAGCCTGGAAGCCTCCTCCTTCCAGGAGAAAGCCATGCTTTGTCTTTGCCGGGACTCACTGGGGCAGAGGAAAGCCTGGTGTACAGATGTGCGGCTTTCCGGAGGAGCCGGGGCTGCGTCCCAGCACAGCACATTCTTTTGCTGAAACGGAGAAAGCCCGCCTGCCCGGTTCCAGGGCCGTCCGTCCACCCCCAGAGCCCGTGAGGGATCTCGGGCTGCCCCGAGGACAGAGGGCCCCGAGGCTGTACCCAGGTGCTCCTGTCTCGTAGGAGAAGCAGTGCTCTTACTAAATGCAGCAAGCCAGCCTAAGGAGCAAAGCTGGGGTTTCAGAATGCGTTTTACCGTTGTCTTGCCCACTGTTGCAGCAATCAGAGGGTGGATTTTAGAGTCCATGACTGTAAAACAAGACACACAGTCACTGAAATAACCCGTCCACAGTCTTAGCAGAGCTTCCAGACGGTAGAGTGTCTGGGTCCTTCCGTGCACCTTACCTCTGAAACGTCCGAGGTGAGCCGGGCGGGCCAGCACCATGGGCCCAGCCTCTGAGGGTGGCACGGGCGCGGCACGTGCCTGGATCCGAGTGGCCACCCTGGGGCACCCGTGCCCGAGGATCCCGCTGGTGTTCAGAGTCCTGCTGACCCTGGGCTGACACAGCGCTGTGTGTGTGTCTTAGCTGGAAGGATGGGGGTGATCAAGAGGGAGAGAGAGGGACACTCCCTCTGAGAAAGGCAAGGCCAGGCCAGTGAGTGGTCTGCCTTCTCTCACTCTTTCCAGCCTGAAAGTCTTGTTAAGTTCTCCCTTCTAGGCCTGGGAGGTTTCTCCGCAGCTGAATGGATGACAATGTCTGTTCAGATGTTTCCTGACATCTTAATGCAGTACATACACGATAGTAGTTTTCCATGAATTCCATGCGTGTATCAACATGTTACAAATTCTCTGGTTAGGATGGAAATAGTTTTCCAACTCCAAAGGTGAATTTAAGAGAGTTTTGGTCCGTTTCTATCAGGAGAGAGAGATCTTTCTCTTCCTCTGTTGGTGACGGTGGCCGGTGGGATCCCAGGAGCCGGCTTCTGGTGGCACTTCCTACAGGCGCTCTTTCGAAGTGGGAGCTGCGGCCCCAGGGCTGCAGGCTACTCCCAAAGGCCCCGAGCCCTCTCCGCACGTGGGGAACTCGCACAACGGGCTCCTCCGAGGTAACGTTACGCTGTATCTGGAGGAAAAAGGCAGTGACTTTAGGACAGGGTTATTCTATTACATTAGGGCTGCGGACTTTGAGATCTCTCTAATGGGGGGCAAGGGTGTCTTGTGGAAAGAACACAGCTTCCCAGTCACAGAGACGAGTTGACTGCCTTTGAACAAGTTTCTTTTTTTTCTTTTCTTTTTTTTTTTATAGCTACTTTTATTTTTATTTATTTATTTATTTTTGGGTGTGCTGGGTCTTCGGTTCGTGCGAGGGCTTTCTCTAGTTGCGGCAAGTGGGGGCCACCCTTCGTCGCGGTGCGGGGACCGCTCTTCATCGCGGCGCGCGGGCCTCTCACTATCGCGGCCTCTTGTTGCGGAGCACAGGCTCCAGACGCGCAGTCTCAGCAGTTGTGGCTCACGGGCCCAGCTCACGGGCCCAGCCGCTCCGTGGCATGTGGGATCCTCCCAGACCAGGGCTCGAACCCGTGTCCCCTGCACTAGCAGGCAGATTCTCAACCACTGCGCCACCAGGAAAGCCCTGAACAAGTTTCTTAACCTCACCTTTCAGCATCTCTCCTTCCACGTCCATAAGATTGGGGTAATCAATTTGCACGTGGAAACCTTTTTCTGAGTGTAAATCAGATGACGGCTGCGTATGGCTTAGCACAGCGCCTGGCACGTAGTAGTAGTAGGTACTCAGCAAAAAGCAGCTATTATTCTGATTTCCATTATTGTTCTCTTTGTAAAGAATGTTGATATGTATGATACAAGCAGGATTTTAAAACATCTTTGAGAAATCTGTGATTTACAAGTCGTGGACATTCAGATCTGCACCTGTAGCCACTGCAGCATTGCTCTGAAAGCATGAAGAAAGTAGGACTTGGGTTTGATGATCAGCATAAATTCTAGGCAAGCAGTTTACACATTAAGAAGTGTTTACTGACCATTGTCCTGACTGTTGCCTGCGTTGTCTTTTTTCTCTCCTACCCTTCAGTTTCCCCTCCCTATATTTTAAGAAAACAGTAGAATAATATCCAAAGGCATAAAGCCGCTCAGGTGAGTTGGAATCAGGTTGGGTGGAGATGGTGGTTTTGTGTGTGTGGCTGAAAGGTGTTAAGTGACATGGAAGCTGGTGTTCGGCCATCAGTGGCGCGTCCAGGGTTGGTTCTGAGTCCTGGTCCCACTCACTTTGCAGAAGGCCCCCGAGACGGTCTTTATTCCAGGCGTTCTCTTGTGACTTAAAGGTAACTGAGTCCCAGTTTACAGAGGAGCTGGGGTCCAGAAGGCCTCCTTTCACAGACTACGCTCCTGTTTCCTCCTTTAGGGCCATCACCCACTTTATCCTGCAGATGGAAGTTTAAGGGCACCGGACGAAGTGGAATTCAGGGAAGCAGCTCAGCTTCCAGTTCTGCCACTAAATACCAGGGGACTTTTGGCCTGGAGCAGTGTTCTCTGATATCTGAGCGTGCTTAGCCGCAGGGAGGGCACGTAGAAGTCCCTGTGCAAGAGGTGGGTGGGGACCAGGCAGACCAGGTAGATGAAAGCCAGGTAGGATTTTACACACTCGGAGTGGGAGACAGCGGAATGAGTTGGAAGGACTGGGGTTAGGGTATGATTAGGACTCAACTGGGTGGAGGACCCAGGCATCCTTGGGACAGCTAGCTTTCCTGGGGGACTGAGTGTACATAGAGAAGCTTCTAGAATGCCATGGGGCTCCTTGACAGCTCTGAGAAGGTGAGAGAGCAGAGTCTCCCCCAGGACAAGATTTGGTCCTGGAAGGTGCGGGCCTCGGGGTCCCTACCTGGTGCGCCTGTGGGTAGGAGCAGACCTGAGGTCACCCCGCCGTCCCTCTGCCTCAGACCCGACGCTTTGAGGAGCCCCCACAGTTTTCCAGTTGTCCCGTAGGTTCTGATGCCTGTTCGCTTTCTGGTTCTCGGTGCGATGAATGGGTGTTAGGTTTTACCCTGGACTTTTTTGATGCTGTGCTGTGAGCTCTCGATTTGGTTTCATCCGGTCTTCTCGTTCTAGGCAGTGCTTCTGCCCAGGTGCAGTTCCAGGGCCACGTGGATGTTCAGATGTTCAGATGCCCCTTCCCGCTGGCCCTGCTGACACAGGGGAGGAGAAAGTGCAGCTCGCTTGCTCGCACCACTGCACTGGGGCCTGAGGCTGGGTGGGGAAGGAGGCTGGCTTACCCTGCGCCCGGCTGACACCTGCCTGGTGGGGAGGTCAAGGGCCACCTCCTTCTGTGCACTGGGGGATGCGGGTCCTGTGGGTGTTTGTTTGGAATAGGACAGGTATTGCCGACAAGGTTTTCTGCTGTTAGGCTGCTCTTTTCGGAAGGGTTGGTTTTGGTTCTTTGGCTAGATGAGCGGGCCTTTCCTGGAGCTGCTTTTGTCTGACAGTTCTGGGATCTATGGGAGGCGGTAAGGAAACCAAGGAACTCACCACGGTGTCCTTCCTCACCTCCCCAGGTGCCCAGGTCCTTCTTTCCATCTGTCAGAGTTCCCTGTGCGTGTGGTTGTGTGATGTCCAGGGCTGCAGTTGTAAATTCAAGGACTGGGGAGGAGTGGGGCTACTCCGTCTTGGCCAGAACCACAAGTTCCCAACATGATTGTCTTCAGCATTGCTAATTTGGTAAACATTTACTGCACAGACACCTGCCATGTGCTGGGTGACTGTGGAAACCAAGGTGAAGCAGGCAGGGGTCTCACTGCAGGGACTTCACTGGCTGGTTGGAGAAGTGATGCACAGGCGCCTGAAACATCCAACGAACGTACAGGAGATACATAACAAAGTTAGTGAGGAAGAGGAGTTTAGTGGAAGGCCTTCCATAATCAAATCCTTGGGTAGAATGTGAAGCCTTAGCTCGGGACAGAATCCTGTTTCCTAGAGCAGGTGGGGTTGAGGTAGCACATGGGCAGAGTTTTATAGTAAAAAGATGAAAACAAAAGAATACCTGTTGCCACCTCACTGCCCAGAGGGAAGAAGGGGAGGCTCAGTCCCAAGACGACAGCCCCAGAAATCTGCTGGGCAGGAAGTGGGAGTGGCGCCCCATGGTCCTCTTGTGGGGAGGCCGCGACCCCTGATGACGAGCTCTCCAGAGCACGCCCCAGCCCTGTGGAAGGGGTACCATCGGCTCACGTTACTGCGGGGTCAGGGGCAGCGTGGACCCGGCTCCACCGGGCCAGGGAGACCCAGCCCCTTTGTACCCGTCCCTCAGTGCCGCCTCCTCTGGAAGATGCCCTGTCCCGTGGGGAGACGCCATGCCCACCCTGGGAACGAGAGAGGGTCTCTTATACTGAACCCAAGGCACGTGGATTGTCAAACAAGCCGTCCTTCTCTGTACCACTGAGAAGCAGGAAACAGTGTGCACTCCGGGTGTAAGTGAGGGCAGGCCCTGAGCCTTAGCTTCCTGGGTCTGCCCAGGACATGATACCCCTGAGGGCTTGTTTCGAGGGCCAAGGAAGCCTGTTAGGTACCCCCCAGGTAGTAATTAGTAGTAGTATGTTGGTAATTTATGAAGAAAGCTTGCTTTTTCTGCTCACGTTGTGAAAATCCAGCTTAAACTACGCAGCAGTGCCATGTACTGCAGCGGACCGTCTGTGTTAACTGAGAGGACCGCTGCCCTTGCTGGTGCCGACCTAACGAGGGGTTCACGGCGCGGCGTACGTTATGTAATCAGGGTGCTTTAGAAGGACCCGGCGAAGACACCACTGCCTGGGTAGGGACCTGGTTTTAGAACCTGAGCTGTGATAATCTCTGGAAAACAGCAGACTTCTGGCTTCTGAAATTAGGGGAGAGATTGGCCGCCTAGGGCCCCAGTTACTGTGTGGGGTGGGAGGTCAGTGGATGCGGGTCCCCCTGGTGCCCTAGGGGTTCTGAGAGGTGTGGATCCTATGAGGATGTCTTGGAGTTGTGTCCTTTAAATCTTCCACAGGAAATAGGGCTTTCCAGTCACAAGAAGACACTCTGTGAGATAACAGGAGGGTTTTAAGCCCCGGCCCTCTGTTGGAACGTGGTTTTAAGTCTCCGTGGTACGGTCCTGATGAGAGGAAGCTCTCATCCCGGTGAAGAGGCCTCAGGGCTCCTGTGTCAGCCATCTTCACCAGGCTGATGGCTCTGTCCTTAGAAGGGCCAGGACAAAGTTTAGCACGAAGGCCATGTCCCATTTCCAAAGGAAAGCCAGAGCGACTGGGGACTCTGCCTAAAGGAAGAAAGCGGTTTTTCTGAGAACCTAAGACTTCTAACCAACCGGGGGTCATGGGTACAGCATTTTCACCAAGATAGACCGGGCCTCATCTCGCGTGTTCTGTGCCTTTTGCTGACAGTTTATCCGTTCCTGGGTGAGTCTCCCCGCACTGTCGCCTTTATCAGCCACTTACTCTCCGCCTGAGTTACACGGGTTCTCCCTCTGCTTGGAACACACTGTCTCTGGTGGGTTTTTTTTTGGCTCAGCCCAAGGAAGGGTTCCCTGTGTCAATGCCTCTTTTCTTCCCTCTGGCGCCATCTCTCCCCATAGCCTGACAGCTGCTGTAATCATTCTTGTCTACCTGGATTCCCGCTGGATTGGAAGTAGCTCTGAGGCAAGGCTCTTGTATCCCTGAGGCTGCTTTCTGTCGCAAGTAACCAGTCCCAACTCAATCTTGGGCAAAGGAACATAAAAGGAGGACATGAAACTATTCACAGGAGCCAAAAGGCGGGAGCAGCCCAAGTATCCGTCCACAGATGAAGGGCTAAACACAATGTGGTTCATCCATACAATGGAATGTCATTCAGCCTTGAAAAGGAAGGAAATTCTTACACATGCTGCCACATGGATGAACCTTTAAGACATAGCCAGACACGGAAGTACAAACACTGTATGATTCCACTTATAAGAAGTACTTAGAGAAGTCAAATTTATAGAGACAGAAAGTAGAATGGTGGGTGCCAGGTCTGGGGGGAGGAGGGAAGCAGAGTTAGTGTTTAATGGGGACGGAGTTTCAGTTTGGCAAGATGACAAGAGTTCTGTAGATGGATGGTGGTGATGGTGACACAACATGTGAATTGCACCTAATGCCTCTGAACTGCACACTTACAAATGGTTAAAATGGTAACATGTGTTATGTCTGTTTCACCTCAGTTTTTTAAAAAACGGAAATGTAAGTGAGGCCAGAACAGAGGGCAGTTCCAGCCTCGAGTTTGGTGTCAGGAGGCCTCATACCCTGACCCCCAGTTTCTCAGCTCTGTGTGCAAGCTCCCTCATCCCTGGGCTCTGGGGGGGGTGGGTCTCAGGTATCCTCAGGACCTCCAGCCCCAATGCCATTCTTCCTTAAAGTCTAGCAGGAAGGAAGGAGTTCGTTTTCCTGAGAGCTCACTCCACAGCCCATTTTTGAAAGATGCTCATTCTTTACAGGTTGCTAAGAGCCCTTGTTAGTCATTTGAGAAGCTGGCGTTGCTTAGTGCATCATCAGAGTAGAAACTGCTTGGAAAGACTCATTGTGAAGAAGAAACTGTTTCCACTGTTGCCACATTAGAATTCCCTGCACAACACCAATGAAATGGGGGCAAATGTGTTTTCTTTCCAGCATGCTTGAATCAAAACCTCTGAATAGAAATGAGACATCTTAAAAGAATAAGAAGAAACAAGGTCCTGATTGTAGTGAGCTATTTTATCTGCATTTTCTGGTTCTTCTGTGTTATTGAGTAAAAGGAAAACTGTGGCATAAGTTTTTTGAAGGGGGTAATTCCGGTTTGGATGAGAACTTCACAGAAGGATCCCCTGTCTGTTAACAGACAGGGGCCCTGACTGCAGTGCTGGTTGGGGCACTTCTGGCTCTGCTGGGGGCATGAGAACATTGATGCTTCTAGAAGAGAGAGAGACAGTTCATCCTTGGGAGAGCGCTCCTAGTACTTACTGAAAACCTTAACCCATAGAACACATTCGTACGATGTGACTGTGACATAAAGATTTACAAAAGAAAAAACTCAAGGTCAAGAAAGTATGTGTTTCTCCATATGGGGGCCGTTGATCATTTCCTTCTGTGTTTGTAGAGCATCTCTGGGGCCAGAGATGCAGGACTTTGATTTTTGACAAAAAGCATCTATCGCAGCATTGTTTTTTCAGTCTTCCAAGGTTTTTCTCTATTTAATTGACATTATATCTGGCTGCCTGCCCATCTTTCCCTTGCTTTCAAGAAGATTGGTTAAGTGGTCTGTTGTTCATAGACAAATAGCTAAAAAATTATAAGGTAAGAGCTCCCTTTAAAAATCACTACTATTGGGCTTCCCTGGTGGCGCAGTGGTTGAGAATCTGCCTGCCAATGCAGGGGACACGGGTTCGAGCCCTGTTCTGGGGAGATCCCACATGCCGCGGAGCAACTAGGCCTGTGAGCCACAATTACTGAGCCTGCGCGTGCGGAGCCTGTGCTCCGCAACAAGAGAGGCCGTGACAGTGAGAGGCCCGCGCACCGCGATGAAGAGTGACCCCCGCTCGCCGCAACTAGAGAAAGCCCTCGCACAGAAACGAAGACCCAACACAGCCAAAAATAAATAAATAAAATTAAAAAAAAAATCACTACTATTGGACTTCCCTCGTGGCACAGTGGTTAAGAATCTGCCTGCCAACGAAGGGGACACTGGTTCGAGCCCTGGTCCAGGAAGATCCCACATGCCGCGGAGCAACTAAGCCCGTGTGCCACAACTACTGAGCCTGCACTCTGGAGCCCACGAGCCACAACTACTGAGCCTGCGTGCCACGACTACGAAGCCCGTACACCTAGAGCTCGTGCTCCGCAACAAGAGAAGTCACAGCAATGAGAAGCCCAAGCACCGCAACGAAGAGTAGCCCCCACTTGCCGCAACTAGAGAAAGCCTGCCCGCAGCAACGAAGACCCAAGGCAGCCCAAAATAAAAATTACTAAATAAATAATTTTTTTGAAAAGTACACAGTATAAAGCCTACAAAATTTAAATATCTAATGAATAATTTTTTAAAAATCACTACTATTGAACTTCCCATGCAATCTTGCTTTTTAAAATGCTTTAAATTTAGAGCTAGACAGCAGAAAAAGGACCGTTTTACCTATGAAATGTTTCATGTAAACCTTGTGGTAACCATAAAGCAAAAATCAAGAGCTGAGACATGACACATAAAAAAGGGGGTACTGAGCAAATCACCATAGGTGGAAACCACCAATTTACAAAGGGAGACAGAAACAGAAGGAAAAAGGAACAATGGAGAGATCAATTTAGAGCTAAAGAGACTCAAGAAATCATCTGCTTTGATCCTAATTGATGGGATTCTGTGAATGAAGAACCTGAGGTCCCAGAGGTTGAGAGCGTGTTCAGTGGTCCATGACTTGTGGTGGAACCCAGACTAGAACTTGGGGATCTGTGCACTCCTTCCCCAGCAGCCCCAGTTTCACACCTAGAACTAGATAGAGTGAGAGAGAAAAAAGGTTGGGTAATGTTCCATTTTGTACAACTCTCTCAAATGGTGGAGAAGGGAACTTCCTGGTTAACTACATCATCCCAGGAGGGAAGGTCGGAGGGATGGTGATAGATATAGATATGAAAGATAGGTAGATAGCTATAGATAAAAAATAGATGAAAGGTGAACAGATAGATAAAAAGATAGATGGATGATAGATAGATAGATAGATAGATAGATAGATAGATAGATAGATAGATAGATAGATAGATAGATGCGTACACATGTACCATTTGGTCTATCAGAATCCCGCCAGCCTTCCAGGATTCCATCAATAGATTTTCTCGTTCACTTCTAAAGGTTTATTGTGAATATGCCAGCCAAAGGTTGAGACTATTTAGATAGTTAAATAACAAAACTCAAGTGTCTTCACCTGGATAGGCAAGAATAATCTTGACCTCAGCTAAATGTATTTTCTTTTTCATTAAAGGTCATATAAAAAATGTAATGGCAATGTGTAACGATTAAGAGTAAGTAATATATGAGTGAATAATTTTTATACATTTTTAAGATTTTTTTATGTACCTAGGAGACAGGAAAATGTTGATTTTTTTTTTTTTTTTTTTTAAATGTCACATGCCCTGACTTTTGTTAGTAAGTAGTGGTTCCTGCATCCAAGAGAAGAGGCATACGGGGATGAACCTTGATGTGTGGGCCCCTCCTTTACGTTTTCTGCCCGCCCATTCCCTTCCCGTGAAGGCCTCAGCACCAGGCTCTGGAGCACAGTGAGCTGAGAGCAGCGAGGGTTCCCTTTCTTCTTGTTAACTTATACTATGTGATGTAAATAGTGGTGACCGGAGAGCAAATGTCACCCAGCTTCCCACAGAACCTCCTGTAGCGGCCCAAATGGAACATAAAAATAGGCCTTTTGGAAAAGAGCCTGTGACCCTCTCTCACCCTGTTCTGGGTAAAGGAAGTGCAGGAAGGGGAAGCAGAGGGGAGATGGTGGGCTGGACATCCTGGGAGCCCAGAGGGAGACCCCCTCCTCCCAGCCCTCAGCCCAGGACGTGCCGTCTGCACAGAGAAAACCAGGAAGTGAGGCGGTCGATTTCCAACCACTGAAGGTATTATGCGGCCTCCTCTGGGCGTCAGCAGGAAAGAGAAAATGTGAGAATGTGGTGAGGAGGAACAGACTTGCCACTCTGCCAGGACGATGCCAGGGACCCAAAAGAGCCCAGATCGGGTTGGGCACCAGAGCTCTGACGTGCACGGGGGGTACAGCAGGGTCCGTGTGGTCCCTAGTCCCCCGACTCTGTGGACACAGCCTAGTGGGGGCTGTGGCCCCAGAAGTCTGACTACCCTGGAGCCCCTCATGTAGTTGGTTTAGGACAGACAGACATGCTCTCTGTGGCATCCGGAGCCGAGGAAAGCCTGCCGGCCGCGGGCTCGGGAGGAAGGCCGCCGGGACCAACGCCCGCACGCTTGTCGCCTGCAGGACCTCCCTCATGTCGGAACTCTCCTCTGCTGCCATGGCCGTCACCTCACCCCTGAGCCTCCTTCTGGGTCCAGAGCTGAGAAGACGGAGGCCCGATCCCCACCTCCACCAGGCAACGGGGCCCACGTACAGTCGTCCTTCTGGAAATTTCACCTATCGTTCAACCGTGAACAGCAAACGTGCAAGTTGAACAAAAACCAACCAGGACACGTTCTGTCTGCTCTCGGGCGTGTGCGCTTCGAGAAATGAGGTGAATCCACGCAGAAGGGTCTGCAGGCTCGACTCACGCAGCCGGTGCCTCTGCCTGTGCTTGGGGCCCGATTTCGAGGTCCTTCTCCAGCCACGTGGGTCTCCCGTTCTTTTGTCTCTGGATTCCCAGCAGGGCCGGTGGCCAGCGCCCCACCGCTTGGAGAATGAAGGGCGCACCCTTACCTCCCACGAGGCTCCCACTCCCGGTGCTGTTTGCATCTCTGAGCACGTGGAGGGGCCAGGAAGCCGGGGCCTCCACTCTGAGGTGCTTGGCCGCCCCCTTAGGAGTTAAATCCTGTTGCCCGGGCAGGGGGCAGAGGCTGATCTGACCAGAGGGAACAGAACCCAGCCACGTGCCCCAGAGTTGGCTCTAACTGAGTTAGGAACAAAGCCACTTTCATGGGAAGCACTGTGCTGGTTGTTTTCTGGAACAGGCAGCATGATAACAGCACAAAGTGGGATCTTATTTCCCCTCGGTTTCTCCTCCTTTGCTGGGGCTCTTGGGCGCCGTGGGCGTGTGATGTGGGATTCCTGAGGTGGCCGCGGCCCTGGGACTGGGCCAACATACGGCTCCCGTCACTGCATGGGGATCACTGAGAGCAACCTCTGTGCCGGAGGCACTGGTCCTGCGAGGAGTTGCTGTGTGCGCGCTCGTGCCACGTGCTCTCAGGCGCGGCCCGTGACACGCTCAGACAGCCCGAAAGCGGGTGCGCTAGACTTGATGGACAAACCGTTTTTCTGATCCAGTGGTTCTGTGCTGCTCCTTGACGTGGGGTCGTAGGGGCTGCTTGGCACCTCTGTCGTCCTCCCACTTTTTGGGCCAGTCTCCTGAACCATATTTCCACACTTTGCCCTGCCCTGTACTTTTCCGTTGGTGCCTTTGTTAACTCATTCATTAATTCATAGCATGACTGACCTGAAGCTCCCACCAGCTGCCAGCTCAGTGGAGGGGCCAGCAGTGAACACTGGGGGCTTCTCCTGCCCTATGAGCACGGAGCCTGTTTCTGAAACATTTTCAGTTTAGTTATTTTGAAGTCTGTGTCTTTTAACTCCAATGTTTGTATTAGCTGTGGGTGTTTTTTCTTTTCTTTCTTCTTTTCTTTTTCATTTTTTTGTTTTCTTTTGCATGTTTTTGTCTTGTTACCTGGAATGCCTGATCAGTTTTTTTTAAATTAAATATTTGATATTATGTCCATAAAATTATAGGTAGATTGATAGATGCATAGATGTCAGATAGATAGATGGGTGGATAGGTGACAGATGGTTGGATAAGTGGATGGGTAAATGGATGGATAGATGGGTGATAGATGGGTGGATGGATGGATGGATCGATGATAGATGGAACTGAGTAACGTGAGTGATGTGAAATTTTTTTCAACTTTATTATTTTCTGATCAGTCCTCCCTTGTTTTAACGCAGAAAGCAAAATAACCGGTATTTCTCACAATATTATTTTATTGACCATGGTAGATTTGTCCAGTTCTCAAAGCTTAGTTTTAAAAAAAAAGGCAAAATATTAAAAAAACCCCAAAAAAACCCAGACATAGTGGAGATGCTAGGCTGTGAGCAGGATGGACATCGGGTCAGTGGATCATGTGAAGTTCCCTGTGGTGTGCGGGTGTCAGACAGGCAGACTTTCCTGGTGCTCAGCTTCTCCTCCTCCTGTGACGGGGGTCAGGCCAAGTGGCCTCTGCACCTCTTGGGGGTGAAGACACTGCAGGCAGGGCCGTGCTGGCGGAGGGAAGTGTTAGCCGAAAGCACGCGACCCAACCTGGGGCACAGAGTGCCGCTGGGCCGGCACTTTCTGGAAAGTGGGTCTTTTCTGTGGTTTGCACAGAGGCCTTGCCCTTTCTAGAGTGGGAAATGGCTTACCTCATCAGCACGGTAAGTATATCAGGGCAAACTGGTCCTCTGGTGAGACGCTGGGCTCCCTCCCGTCTCACTGTAAACAAACATCATCAGTGGATGGTGGTCATCAGTACGTGTTGAGAGCTGCGAGCAGGGACTGGTCAGGTGTTTCTCCTTTTGGAAATGTGCCGGGCAAGAGGAAGCTGCCCTTGGTGGGGTCGGGTCACCTCCTTCTGCAGCAGAAAGCTTTGGAAGTGGCACTGCTCCTTACAGTCTGCTCATGTTTCCTTGATCCAGAACCACGAGGCTGCCCTGAGATTCTCGGTCACTCTGTGGGGATGTCAGAGAGCCCTGTTGGACCCAAACCTGCGATGCTCCGGGCCGACATGCCCACGGCGCCCTCCTTCCAGCGGGCGTTCACGTCCTCCTGCACGATTTCTGGCCACAGCCCCAGCCAGCGGAGGGGGAGGTAAGGTGGCCTTTGAACCGAACACAGGCTGCTCTTAACAGACCCCAAACCCAAGCACCACGGAGGGAAGGCGGGGGCTCGTTCGTCCTCCACATGACACCGGGCTGCCTTGTGGATTGACAACCATCACTCTTCCAAAATGCAGTCAAAATAAAAACTCCTGAGTCCACCCTCAGTGTTAGCAGGCAGAGTGCTCAAGGAACACACTGCACTTAGAGTCTGGGCACAGTGGCCAGTTCAGGACCGAGCATCCGTGAAAACGTTGTCTGAGCTGAGGCTGGAAAGGGGGTGTGGTGGCCAGGCTAGGAGGGGGCCTGCCCGGGTCTGCAGATTGGGATGGAGAGAGCAGGCAGGACGTGCTGCTCTCGGAGACATGGAATTTGTGCAGGTGTTCGGGAAAGCTTGGGGGGGGGTGCAGGAACACCCCTCAGTGGGATTGGAGAACAGAAAGTTTGGGCCACGGATAGAGAGAAATGTCCTATTTCTCCTTCACAAAGGACTGCCACTGAGCAAATTCAGATGCTTAGGGTAGGAATCATTTCTTAGTATTTTACTTGTGGGCACATTGCTCTACAGTTACCACCCTTAATTCCACCTCCTTTCTCTTTACAAAAAAGGGGGACATTGCGTTTCAGGACTTGACATCACACACAGAGCAAATACATGTTTGCTAGTGTGTTAGCTGTCTTTCTGTATTTCTAAATGTAGAGTAATTTCCAATATTCTTAATATTGGAATTTCCCATTTTCGATATGGCAGTCTCCTGTGTATCCTTAATCAGCTGGTTTTCCTGCAAGCACTTATGAAAACTGACTGTGTCAGGCACCTATGTTGGGCATCGGGAAGAAAAAGAGAACGGGGGGAGGGAGGTTTAAGCAGATCCCGTGGTTGGTGCATGCGTGGTGGGACCAGAGGGAGGACACAGCTAATCCCTGTGCACACGCGGACACCGGCTTCAAGGTCAGGACACAGTTGAGCTACGTCTTGAATTGAAGAGAAGAGGGCACTTTGCCAGGTGAAGAGAGAGGAAGGAAGAGGCACACAGGCTGGGGAGGCAGGGTCGGACCACCACCCCCCCCACCCCCGTCCCTGAGGCTGTAGACTGAGCATCTGGGGTGAACAGTCAAGTGGGAGGCTGCAAGGGCCGGGCCTGAGTTCAGATATTCGGGGAGCGTCGCGCTGCTGCAAGAGGAGCCTCGGCGCCCAGCCTCCCCATCCCCGTCCCCGTCGTGTGGGAACCGTTGCTACTGTCCAGGCATCTCCCTGGCCGTGTCGTTCCCTGACGGTTTGTCTTTTGAACAGCCCTTCCTCGGCCGAGCACCAGTGGGTGGAGACCAGCCCCAAGTCCACGCTGACCCTGCTGGGGAGCGGCCGGCCCGGCAAGGACGGCCCCGGGCGGCCCCGCTTCCCGCCGGCCGAGCTGCAGACGTCCTTCCACGGCCCCGAGCTGTCCCTGGCGGAGCCGCCGGAAGCTCTGGGCCCCCCGGGCAGCCAGGCCTTCCTGAGCTTCGGCTCTGCCCCCGAAGGAGGTGGGCTCCCCCCCGGCGAGGACCCGGGGGCCTTGCTGGCCAATTCCCACGGAGCGTCCCAGGCCCCCGGCACCCCGCGGACAGCAGCTGAGGCTGCCGACAGCGGCTTCCTGTCCCACAGCTTTCTCACGGTGGCACCTGGACAAAGCAGCCACCACAGCCCCGTCCTGCAGGGCCCGGGGCTGAGCCTGCCCGGGCAGCCGCCCCTTCCCGAGAAGAAACGGGCCTCGGAGGGAGACCGTTCTTTCGGCTCGGTGTCCCCGTCCTCCAGCGGCTTCTCCAGCCCTCACAGCGGGAGCACCATGAGCATCCCTTTCCCAAACATCCTCCCGGACTTTTCCAAGGCCGCCGAGGGAGCAGCACCTTCCCCAGGTAGGCGCGCCTCCACGGGTAGGGCCCCCCGCCCCGTGCTCACAGGTGCACTTGGGCAGGGAAGGACCCTGGGGTTACAGCTGGGCCTGCCCCGTGAGCCCCAGTGCTAGGGCTGGGCTGAGCGCCTTGAGAGAAGAATCCAGAGCCTTCAGGGGGTCTTTTCCATCTCACTAGCCCGAAGCGAAGTACCGATCCAGAGCCGCCTCCCAATTCATCTCGGCTTGTGCGTTTATTCACGTTAGATTCATTCCGACAACAGAAAATGCAGACATCTGTGGTGGTTCTGGTTTTTTCCCCTTTGACTTGGAATCAGTGTTCTGTGACAGTAACTTTAAAAAAAAAAACATTAAACAAATACATTTGAAATTTGATTGTGAAGTGTTTCAAATGTAAAAGATATAATAAGACACTGCCAGGAGTAAGCAACCCCAGCTTTGCTCTGTGTGCTTCCTCTCTTCCTAACTGCGTGTTGTTGAAATGTGCTGCAGGGTCCTGCTGTCTTTGTGTTTTCTGTTACGAAACAGTCCCTCCCTGCTCCGAGTCAGGCTTCTCCCCTGTAGTTAAAGAGAGCGCTCTCCCCAGGGCACCCCATCCTCGCCCAGGGTGGGACTTTGAATTTCTAGGTCCCTTTGAGGTGAGAGCTTGCAATGAAAAACGCCCTTCACAGTTACTGTTTTTGAATTCTGTTTTGCAGATAATCCAGGTGATAAGCACGTGTCCGTGAACTTTGTCCAAGACACATCCAAGTTCTGGTACAAGGCAGATATCTCCAGAGAGCAAGGTGCGTGGGCGTGACAGGGGCTCTGCATCCGGGAAGGAGGACGGCGGGGTGGGGGCATCAGGGTGGGACGGATGAGCTGGAGCAAGGCCTGCACTTCATGACTCGCCTTGAGGGAAAGGCTACGACCTTTAAGTTTTTATTGGAAAAGCTCAGTCCTGATGAGGGAGCCGGCCGGGATGGGCACCGTCCACGATCGTTCTAGTGTGTGGGGCGTAATTTCTCGTGGCTTCCACCAGCCAAGGTCTGGCCAGCGTTGCCAGTGATGACGTGATGAGAAGACGTCATGGGCCCCAGCCGCTGGCCTGAGGGTCGGTGGGGGAAGGAGAGGTGTCTTTCTAACACCGTTCACGGGCACACCTGCCTGTGTCACACTGGAAAGACAAGCTGCTGGCGGACTCAGCCCAGCATGTCGCACACAGCACAGCAACTCTGGGTGCGCGGTACAGTCGGAAGACAGCTGGCAAAAATGAGGAATGGTTAGTATTTTTGAGCAGCGAAGTCGCGTGTCACTTTTCACTAGAACACGAATAGAAGAGGCGTCCCAGAGGGACGCTGGCATGCCGTCGGTGGTGGTCCCTCTGGGGCAGCCCCTCAGGCAAACAGCACTCGCTCCAGCAGAATTCGTGGGGTCCCTGCGACGTGCTGGCCCCGCTCTCGGGAGCCGCCGTCCTCCCTGGAGGTGACGACACGGCCGCCTGTGGGCTCATCACTCCCGGACGTCCCTCCGAGAGGATGACGTGGAACTGGCTGGGGCTGGCAGATGCTGGCCAGGATACCCAGAAAGCAGATTCCCCAGGGGCTGCTCTCAGCAAGTGGGGAAGAAATCACAGCTGCTCTCCGGGGGAGTGTCTCTCAAAAATGCCTGGATGTCAACAGTTAAATGGCTGGAAAACAGCCCTGTCCAGCGTTGTCATCGAAATTCTTCTACTCAGTTAGGCAGATAATAAAAATGGTAAGAATGTGCCTTTCTTCCCATGAGCTCAATGGGCCTATTGTCATTTCCTATGAGGGGCGCTCACTTGGCCTGGAGAGGCTTCTGAGGCCCTGAATTGGCCTTTGTGCCGTGCACTCCCCACGTTCCAGGCGCTGCTGTGACCAGATGCTCCGTCCTCGTCCCCTCCCTGCTCTGGTCACAAGAACCCCCAGGACTGTGGCCCTCAGCTCCAGCGCCTCAGTGCCTCATCCAGCCCGACGGACCCTGAGAAGTGCTTGTCGGGGACCCTGCCCTAGAGTATTCTGAGCAGACCCTCCTATTCTGGCGGCTCAGCCTTGCAGACCAGGGTGAGGGCTGGGCTGGGCCGCCCCCCTTCTCTGACTGAACAGCCGGGCTCTGGCTTCCGAAGAGGCAGGCTTGGTTGGAGAGCGCTAGGCGGGTCCTGCGGAATGGCGATGGGAAAGCCTTCCGCCTGGGGTTTGGGGGAGAGGATCTGGGTGGAGGGCACCTCCCTTGGTGGCACCTGCTGGGCGGTAGCAATTACTGTCGTCATTTGTCTAATGTTAGCCACACATTTACAAATATTTCTTTGGGGTGGACTCCATCTCAAAATAGCTAATACGTGCATTGGGCATTGATTTTTCCAGTTGAACTCCGAAAGCATAACTTCCTCTATTTTCTAGATATTTTTGTGTAGACAACACCTACACAGATGAATGTTCTGTTGGGTGTGCCAACTTCTCCAGATGGAAGAAAGCCATCCGTGGGTTTTGTTGTAACTGCTGGGATATGCCTTTTTCTGGAAAAACTGTAATGAAATTTCAGGGAGATTCAGGAGGGGAAAAAAAAAAGCCCTATAGCCTGTTTTGGGGCACAATTGTTCACATATTACTATGGCAAGGTTAGTACCTTGGGACTTTTTAAAGGTGAACATAAAAACCTTAGGAGGAAAGTAAAGTAGAAATTAAGTATGGTTGTTCCAACCGCGCTCTCAGGCCTCTGCCCTCGAATCCTTGAAAACACCAGCTGCAGGGAGAGAGGTGATGAGGGTCCCATGGGTGTGCACAAGCCCCTTCTCACACCCTCAATGCGGGCTCATTTCTGTTCCAGAAACAATGAGTCCCGCATCGCCCTCAGGCTTCCTCTGCGGGCGCGTGAGACCCCGGCTCCCTTGTGCCCAGCTGGCCTGGCTTCAGGGATGGGGTCTGGGTGGGGAGGACGGGCCGGAGCAGAGCCGGCCTTTCCTCTGCTGCCCAGAAGTCTGCCTCCCATGAGGCTGGGGCGCTTTTTTCCACCACAGTGAAGTAAAATCATGATTTACAAAGAAAAAGCTCTGGTGAGGTTATCACAATTGAAAACTATAACTTCTGTAAGTGATCTTTCCCCTACTTTAAAAAAATAATACGTCTTCAGCCCCCGTATGCTATGAGACAAAACCAGCTGCGAAGGCCTGGGGTCCCCCATGGTGTCCACCCACCCTCCCCTCCCCGGCCTTGAGTTGCTGGAGCAGCAGGTGGGCTTTCACTCCACTGCTTCAGGCTTGCACCCCCCAGGGTCACACCAAACCCGCTCCCCTTGGAGAGCGCTGTGCTTTTCTGTCTCTCATCCCCTACATGCGGCAGTGTACAAGCTTCTGCCTTATGGCCTTGTCCTGCAGGGGCTGGGGCAGTGCCATGGAAGAGTGTGTACAAGAAACCAATTGTTTCATCCTGCAGCCAAGCAAATGCCATGCCGGGGGATTGGGGCTGGAGTCAGGTGCACAGGGGGCCTGGGACAGAGGGCTTCCTGGGGTTATTTCCTGAGGCGTGACGGGGCTTCCTGCCACTCCTGGGTTTATGTCCGGGCCCCCCATCTACTCCAGACAGGGCCTTGGGCTCTACAGAAAGGCGGCATTTCCATGGCTGTAATTTTCTAGTGCCTTATATTTTAAATCCCTGGTTTTCTTTTTGTAAAATGTAAAGTTTATAAGAGACATTCTGAGAGATGTTCTGGTTACTAGAGAAAATTCTCGCCGGCGTCTGGGCTGCATCAACTTGAGGTTACTGTCACCCTAACCCACCCATCCCTCTTTCTTCCCGTATCCTGAGCGTGGGACCTGGGGGAGCCAGACTTTGAGCTTGAAGGGGAGGGATGTTCTTGTTAGGTGACAATCAGTGTGACATGCCTCCCAGCCTCACCAGGGGCAGGTGGAAGGTGCAGTGCCAGGTGCAGCTCGTGGCCCTGACTGACTGGGGACGGCTGTATCGAATACGGGTTCACAGCCTCGTCCAGGCTGGAAACCATTGGCCATAACTGCCACACCTGCCTCAGAGCCACGGGACGGAGGCCCACCTACCATCCCCCTGGGGCAAATCTTGGAATTCGTATTAGATATTCAGTAACTTTTGGGGTACACTCACAGTCTTCAGAAAGTGGGATTGGAAACTTCTTTCCTTCTATTGAAAGTTGAAAGCGCACTTTCTAAAATCTCTAAGAAAAATGCCACGCGGGGAGACGTAGGGCAGGGCCACGGCGGGGAGTGCGTGGCAGCCCCGCCTGACTTCCTGCTCCGTCACACTGTGTGTACTGGGACCTGGTCTGGGCACCTGTGCCAGTGAGGCTCGGTTTCCTGGGCTGTCAGGTGTTGGTGGGGGGGGGGTCCTCATTTGGCCTTCACAGGTGCTGCGGGGTTCACAGGAGTCGTGTGTGAAGGCAGCACCTTTGTGATGTAAAGGGACGGGTCACCCTGTGTCCCTGTGTCCTTTACGGTCAGGCCCCCAGGAAACCTCGGGCCATCACAGAGGCTTCCCTCACCCTTGTCATGGCCCTGAGTGGAGGCAGGCCGTGACCTCCCCCGGCAGACACTCACGTCTCTCTGTTCCCCTCTGCAGCCATCGCTATGCTGAAGGACAAGGAACCCGGGTCATTTATCGTCAGGGACAGCCACTCCTTCCGAGGCGCCTATGGCCTGGCCATGAAGGTGGCCACGCCCCCGCCCTCCATCTTGCAGCTGAACAAGAAAGGTGGGTCCCGCCGGCTCTTCTCAGCGGCACCTCGCCTGTCAGTTACCTTTGTGCCCGTGAGATGGTGGGTGACCTGTAACAGCACTCATAGCTTTTCTTCTTCTTATTTATTTTTTCGGGTGTATTTTGGTAAGTACTGTCTTGGCTCAAGAGGGAAGGTTAATTGTTTGTAAATTTTTTTTTATTGCTTTGATGGGTGATCAGATGTCAGAACAATGGAGCAAGTCCTCTGATAAGGCATCTTTGCTCCCATTTTTCAGCCCTGTATGCCTCAGTTCCCTCCTGCTTCCTGTGGGTAGACATCTATAATAAATTCCTGTGTGTCTTCTCACTATCTGTCCAATGCACACAAACATGCATTTTTCCTTTTCTCTTACATAGAATGTGGCATACTATGTACACGGTTCTTGTTCCTACACCCAGTAGAGTATTTTGATGGATTGAAAGTGAGGCCAGTGCAA
The DNA here is from genome assembly GCF_009873245.2 of Balaenoptera musculus. Classification (NCBI taxonomy): domain Eukaryota; kingdom Metazoa; phylum Chordata; class Mammalia; order Artiodactyla; family Balaenopteridae; genus Balaenoptera; species Balaenoptera musculus. The sequence continues at coordinate 100,283,676 of NC_045793.1, read as the reverse complement.
GCCTGGAGTCATGAGATTGTCCTTCCTCAGGGGGAAGGACAAAGCCTTCTTCCTCTCTGGTCCAACACTCTGCACAGGTGGCAAATACTAGCCGAATACCGTGTAATACAGGCAAGGCTTCTTCTTACCTTTTTAATGTTTTTTGTCATGAACATAACCATGTATAGAAGAGTTTGCGATGCCTGCATGCACAGGTAAGCATTATTATGAAGCAGACAGGCATGTACCCAAACATAGGCGACGACCTTGTGGGGAAGCCCCTACATGCCCTTTCCTGTGTGTGGTAATCCATCGCCACCATTACTTTTTGGTTTCCAAGGATCCTGGATTTGGACTAGGTGAGGCCCTTCCAGCGGCCCCTTGTCCTTCTGACATACCCCCCATTAGTCCGTGAGCACGCCAGCTTTCTGAAACAGCAAACGTGTTTTAGGCTTACTTTGTACTTCCCCTGCCCCAGCCATTTCTCTAAAGATCCTTGGTTCTTTTTATTGGGGAACGGTATCTACAAACCAAGATCTAATCGCTAGGTTTGCTCTTTGCTATTGGAGGACCACTCCTTCTCTCTAGGACCTGAGCTAAGGAATGTATCATTTAAAAAAATTCCTGAGCTCACGTTGATACCACCCATTCAAATACAATATCACCAGGTCCTTTCTCACCTCTCCTTCAGGCACGAGCTCGGTTCCCAACAAATCAATACACTTATTCCCTTTCTCTGTCCCCTAATATGTGGTTTCTGGTTTACTCTTTTCTTTCTTTTTATCGCACCCTGCCCTCCTTGGCCCCCCTTTTTTTTTTTTTTTTACCAACTATGCCACAAACTCTAAGGAAAGGGAAAAGATTCTTTTCCCCTAAATGGAGATTGTGGAGTGGAATGTCGGCAAGTTACATGGCTCTTCCTAGGGCACCTGGGCTCACCTGGGTGGGGCGAGGGTGGATCAGGGTAAGCACAGATTCTGAACCTTTGGTGTTTAAACAAAATGACACTCGCCTGCTTCACTCACGCTCTGTGCCCAGTACCAAATCCTGGGATGGAATCTCTGCTTAAAGCTTCCTAGAGAAAATTACCTTGGAGTGAGTTTTACACCTTGAAGAATGAGATTTGGTTTCCAAGGGGTCCGACTTCAGGCATGGCCAAGGGGTTTTCAGGAAACTTAGATGGTTGGTTTGGGCAAAGGTAGTGGTTGTGTGAATAGAAGGGGGGGGGGGGGCGAGGCTGAGAAGGGGCAGGTGATTCAGAGCCCAGATCCGTGGCTATTGTCATGTCTGGAAGTGAAGGGGGAGAAGGCTCTGTGCAGATCAGGCAGAACAGGGGAGCCTTGGAACTAGGGCCCCAGGGCATCCAGAATTCCTGCATGAGAAGCTCCACCAAACACTCCACTCGCTTTGGAGTGGTTTAAATAGAGACTTTTGCAGCTCAAGAGCTGACTGGGCCCTGAGTGTGGAGGGTGTAAGGTGTTTGGCGGTATTTGGAAACATGCTGAGTGATGACTGTATCAGAACAGAGTCTCAGGACTGGAACCTCTGAGGGTCTGTGGAGACAGAGATGGGTGATGAGGGAGCTTGAGTGATTGCGTGGCAGCTCCCGGGCTCCTCAGTTTCAGCTGAAGCTTTTAAAACAAGGCCAAAACTTTTTTTTTTTTTTTTTTTAACTGCATGCAATATCTTTTTGGAAACACAGATGGTGGTGTATAATTCTTACCTCCAGGCCTGCATCCCGCCTCTAAGGCCCACTTTGTCTCAATCTTCAGGCAAAGGCAACAAAATAGAGCATATTAGAATAGCAGACTTCAGGACATGCCACATTGCCAGGCGCATCCTCTGGGTGAAATTTTGTCTGGTTGCCTTGCCTTCACCTGGCCCCTGGATTTGGCCTTTGGATTTCACAGTCTAAGGATAGATCTGAGAGGACAGTTGACCAGGAAAAAGCCCAGCAAGTCACCACCCACCCCTGGTACCCCGGAGACGGAACAGCGACAGATGTGTGGGGTGCTGGTCTCCGGATCCACATGCAGCTGGGTCCCCCACTGACTCACTTCTCACCACTGGCATCCAGACCACACTCTGTGTCTGCCTTCAGTTTGGAAGCCATGGATCATTTTCCTCCCACAACTGAATGGCAAAATGTTCTTGTCCCCATTTTTATTCAGTACTGCCTTTTATGGAATCTGCTCATTTCCCTTCCTACCAGCTATACTGCCCCTGTGAAATGCTGACACCGATGTTGTTGATATTAGTCAGTGTTGTTTAAAATAAGCATCACTGGGGAAGCCTGCTATGGGCTAGGTGTGGGGCCCATACCCACCTCTAGCAGGTCCTGCCGTCAGAAATGTTAGAAGTTACGGCAGGCAGACGCGTTCCCATGGGGACGCGTTCCCATGGAGACACGTTCCCATGGAGACACGTTCCCAGGGAGGGTGCTGAATGAGGCAGGACGGAAACACTGCGCAGCGTGAATGTGAGTGTCTGTGGGACTCATTAGCATAGTGCAGTGACTTCTTTTTCTTCTGTTCGTTGTCTGTACTTTTCCACCATCAGACAGTTTGCCATTCTGTGGCTTTTCATGATGCACTTTCTCTTTGGACTCGTGGGCTGGCATGAACGCAGGTCTGTGTAGCAGCAATATGATTAGAGGGCTTGCTGTCAGGAGGGGCTTGTCTACCTGACTCCTGGCTAAATCTTACCCGGAAGACTGGCACCCTTCCAGCTCTTTCCAGTGATTCATTCTTGGGCATCATGCTGTGTCTGGGTCTTTCTAACTTCTCCTCTTAGGTAGGAGGCAAAGGAGCTGGGGGTCCATGTTCCCAGTTCTTAGCTGCTCATTTCCGTCCCTGGGAACTCTGCAGTGTTTGAGGCTGTCTGCTAAGGACTCCTCCACCTCTAAGCACAGTCACTGGAGGGGATTCTAGCTGCCCATCGGGCAGTGCTCAGCCAGCCTTCCTGCAGCCCAGCTACCATTCCTAGAGTGGTTCTTGGCAGCCAACCTACTGCGGGGGCCAGGCTCTCCTTCCCTCTCTCTCATCCTCCCATGATCTCATTTTTAAAAATTCTCTTCTCTTTCTTTTAAACCTCTCCCACAGCTGGAGATTTGGCCAATGAACTCGTTCGGCATTTTTTGATCGAGTGCACCCCGAAAGGGGTGCGGTTGAAAGGGTGCTCCAATGAACCGTATTTTGGTAAGTGGCTGAAAGCATGACTTGGCGTTCTGAACCCACGAGCACGCGTTGCGTCTGCTCAGTGCCATCACTCCGCTGGGGCTTCACGCAGAGCATTTACTTTTCATCCCCATTCAGAGATTCCTCAATTATCGTCTCTAAAATAAACTGGATATGAAATTGTTCTTAAAAGCTTTCTCAAAACTAAGCAAATAAAATGCACGGTGCTGGGACTGGAAATGCAGATTCCACAAGGTACGGTCCAGGCAGGCGGACAGAGAAGGGTGGACAAGGTAGGGGCCTGAGTGTGACCCCCACCCTCCGGGCACAAGAGAAGCACAGGCTCCCTGTAAGACGAGAGCCTTCCCGCCCCTGCAGGCATGTCCGAAAGACGGCATGAGCTCACAGGCAGAGCTTGAGCAAACCAAAGCATCACCTTACAGAGATGATTTGGTGGTACCCGTGGGAGCTGTCTCAGATTCAGCAGACTGTGTGACTTGTTCTTTATGAATTGGTAATGACGTGTCTTTGCTGAGAATCATCTGCAGTTCCCTTTATCTGCCCCTTCGCCGTCTGCTGAACTTACGGCTTCGTTGAAGTTTTGCACAAATTCCCACAATAATGGAGCATGTTGGGTGCTAAAAATATAAGGGGTCACCCTTTGCAGCAGCCTCCTTTCAGCAGATAAATTGGCTGAGCAACACAGTATTTAGGGCGGTGCTAACGCCTGTTTGCTGTTCATCTCTTCACAGGGAGCCTGACGGCTTTGGTGTGTCAGCATTCCATCACGCCCTTGGCTTTGCCCTGCAAACTGCTCATTCCGGATAGAGGTACGCTGCCGGGGCCTGAGGGCTGCTCTGGCTCTGTGTGGTATCACCCGCAGGGTGTTGGGATCCAAAGAGATTCCTTGAGAAAAATCAGACCAGAACTTCCTTTCCATCACCTACTCTGTGGGTAAACCCGGAATAGTTCACCCAGGTCAGGTAAGAAGAGGTGGCCCACTGCCCCTGCAGCCTCCGGTCATGTCTTTATGTCATGGCTTTGTGAAAAGTTTCCTTGGAGCCAAGATTGTGTAGCTCAAAATTATAAAATGCCTGGACTCAGAGACCTTCCAGGTCATTTGCATTTAAATTTTATAATTCTACAAAGTCAGCAAAATGTTGATATTGTTGACATTAGGTGCTGGATGAACTATTGTCTTTACCTTTGTGTTTGTTTCAAAATATTCACGGTGAAAAGATTTAAAAAAAATAGCACACACAGCATGCGATCAGGCATATCCCCGCTTTCCTAGACAATCTCAAGTTCACATAATTGTATTATATTCCAGAAACATGATTAATTTAAAATACAGGCAAATGTGACTTACCTTTTAAAATGTAATTGTTCATATAAGTTAATTCGGAGGTGAGAAAGCTGTTTTGCTGGGCTGTGCCATCCCAGCTTTTGCTTGCAATGTGGTGATGGTTCTCTGCGCTGGACTCTTGTCTGCAGGAGGAAGGCCCAGCTCTGCAGAGCCTGTGCGTCACCGTCCGGGCCTCAGTCATGAGCATACACATTGTCATGGTCATTCTTTGCCTGGGAGGTGGACTCATTTCTGCGTTTTCTTGCTCCTTCCTGCAGACCCGTTGGAGGAAAGAGCCGAAAGTTCTCCGCAAACGGCGGCCAACTCTGCAGCCGAGCTGCTGAAGCAGGGGGCAGGTCAGTCCCCGCCGCGTTTTCCGCTCCTCCAGGTTCCTGGGCAGAGACAGGCTCAGTGACACGGCTTCCTTTCTTACCTTCGGTCTGGGCTCCTTTCCTTGCTGTGTCAGAGGAGGTTTCCTTCTGTCGAAGCCGCCACAGGGCTGGGCTGGGTGGGGCTTCAAGTGTCCTGGCGGCAGGGCCAGGACTCCGCAGGCCGAAGATGGCCAAATTCAGTGGAGTAAATGTCACAGCCTGGGTTTCATTTGGGGGAATGTGGGCGACCTGCCCCTCCAGCTGGAAATGTTAAAGAGATCAATGAGTCCGCAGATCGACCCAGGGTGACACAGAGCCCCAGACAGCGAGCTCCCCGGGGCACTTTTCTTATTACTAGACTATTTTTTAGTGCAGTTTTAGGCTCACAGCAAAATTGAGAGGAAGGTGCAGAGAGTTCCCATATAGCTCTTGCCCCTACACATGCGCAGTCTCCCTCATTACATCCCCCATCAGAGAGGGACATTTGCTACAGTTGATGGACCTACATGGACACCTCCTAGTCACCCGGAGTCCATAGTTTACATTACTGTTCACTCTTGGTGTATATTCTGTGGGTCTGGACAACCGTTTGATGACATGCATCCACCGTTACAGTATCACACAGAATAGTTTCAATGTCCTAAAAATCCTTTGTGCTCTGCCTATTCATCCCTCCTCCCTAACTCCTGGCAACCGCTGATCCTTTTATTGTCTCCGTGGTTTTGCTTTTCCAGAATGTCATATGATTAGAATCAGACAGTATACATAGCCTTTTCAGATTGGATTCTTTGACTTAGTAGTATGCCTTGAAGATTCCTCCATGTCTTTTTATGGTCTGAGAGCTGTTCCCTTTTAGTGCTGAATAATATTCCATTGTCTGGATGTACCACAGTTTGTTTATCCATTCACCCACTGAAGGACATATCGAGTGTTTATACATTTCCGTAATTATGAATAAAACTGCTATAAACATCCACATGCAGGTTTCAGTGTGGACATAATTGTCCGTTCCTTTGGGTAAATACCAAGGAGCACAATTGCTGGATCACATGGTAAGAGTATGTTTATTTTGTAAGAAACCATCAAACTGTCTTCCAAAGTGGCCGCACCATTTTGCATTCCCACCAGCAATGCATGAGACTTCCTGCTGTTCCACATCCTACCAGCAGTTGGTGCTGTCAGCGTTCTGGATTTTGGCCATTCAGAATAGGTGTTTAGTGGTATCTTGGTTTTTTTTTGTTTTTTTTTTAAATTAATTAATTAATTAATTAATTTTTGGCTGTGTTGGGTCTTCGTTTCTGTGCGAGGGTTTTCTCTAGTTGCGGCGAGCGGGGGCCACTCTTCATCACGGTGCGCGGGCCTCTCACTATCGCGGCCTCTCTTGTTGCGGAGCACAGGCTCCAGACGCGCAGGCTCAGTAGATGTGGCTCACGGGCCCAGTTGCTCTGCGGCATGTGGGATCTTCCCAGACCAGGGCTCGAACCCGTGTCCCCTGCATTGGCAGGTGGATTCTCAACCACTGCGCCACCAGGGAACCCCCTATCTTGTTGTTTTAATTTGCATTTTCCTGATGACATATGACGTGGAGCATCTTTTCATGTGCTTGTTTGCCATATGCATATCTTCTTTGGTAAGGTGTCTGTTAAGGTTGTCCATTTTTCAATAGGGTTGTTTGTTTTCTTCTTGTTAAATTTTAAGAGGTCTTTGTATATTTTGGATAGCAGTTCTTTGTGAGATTTGTCTTTTGCAAATACTTTCTCCCAGGATGCGGCTTGTCTTCTCATTCTCTTGACAGTGTCTCTCAGAGCAAAAGATTTTTTATTTTAATGAAATCCAGTTTATCAATACTTCCTTTCATGGATCATGTCTTTTGTATTGTATCTAAAAAGTTATCACCAAACCCAAGGTCATCTAAATTTTTTCCTAAGAGTTTTATAGTTTTGCATTTCACTTTTATATCCATTCTATTTTGAGTTAATTTTTGTGACGGGTTTAAGGTCTGTGTCTAGTTTTTTTCACACGTGGATGTCCAGTTGTTCCCGCACCATTTGTGGAAAAGACTATTTCTGCAATACTGTGTCTCCTTTGTTCCTTTGTCAAAGATCAATTGACTATTTATATGGGTCTATTTCTGGGCTTTCTATTCTGTTCCATTCATCTATTTGTCTATTATTTCACCAGTACCACACTGTCTTGATTACTGTCACTTTATAGTAAGTCTTGAAGTCAAGTAGTATCAGTCTTCTGACTTGGTTCTTCTCTTTCAATATTGTGTTGGCTGCCCTGGGTCTTTTGCTCCCCATATAAACTTCAGAGTTAGTTTGTTGATATCCACAAAGTAAGTTGCTGGAATTTGGATTGAGATTTCATTGAATCTACAGATCAAGTTGGGAAGAACTGACATCATAATTATATATTGAGTCTTCCTATTCATGAATGTGGAATATTTAGTTTATTTACTTCTTTGATTTTATTAGTGGGAGTTTTATAGTTTTCCTCATATAGATCTTATACATGTTGTATTAGATTCATACCTAAGTATTTCATTGTGGGGGTGCTAATATAAATGGGATTGTGTTTTTAACTCCAAATTCCACTTGTTCTCTGCTGTTATATAGGGAAGCGATTGACTTGTGTATTCACTTTGTATCCTGCAACCTTGCTGTAATAGCTTATTAGTTTCAGGTCGGGTCATTTTTGCAACCTTAGATGCAGTCCAAGTGACCCCAGCTTAAGAGGGTTGTGGACGAGCCAGAGACCACAGGGCTCTTGTGTGTGTGTAGCTGTGAGGGAGGGACACAGCTGGAGAGAATTATGGGGCCCACTGACTCCAAACCTTGAGTTCCCCCACTGGAGGTCTTTCATTCAAGGTAGACATTTACTCTCAGAAATGTTGGAGAGAGAGTTTCTGAGTCTGTGGGAGGACTGACTAGAAATACTTCTATCTGCGCCTCATGTCTGTAGAGTACTTTATAGCTGTGACTCCGTAATGAAGGAATATGCAGATACCGGTATTTTCTTGTTGCTTCCTCTGTACAATTTGCATTATTCGTCTGTGCAGTTTTTCTCTGTAAAACTATACATCACTGACTCTATTACCCAGCTAAAGTAAAATCTCTCTGTTTTCAAAAGGAATTTTTTTTTAGTGTTGAACTCTTCATAGACTATCCTTAAAGGATAAGTTATCCGTGGCCAGAACAAAGGTGACAGGAGCTTGTCCAAAATAGCAAGCGTGCTAGAACTTGAAGCCTCAAAAGGAAGCACCTGCCTGTATCCAGTCTGGGTTCCAGTCTAGGCCCTGCCACTTGGGGCTCAACCTCCGGCAGGTCACTTAGCCGTGCGGACCTCAGCATAATCATAATAATCTCTCCCCGACACAGTGGCTGCAGGACCAGATGAATAGGATGTTGAAAATGCCTTGGGAACTGTAACGTGGTCACGTAAGCTGTGGCTGTGTTCCTGCCGCTCTGCTTTCGTGTAAAAACACTTTTATTGGCCCAAGAGGAGTGGCCTTTGCTGTGCGGTGGCCTCGTCCTTTTCCTACGAAGACACGATTGAAAGGGCTGGTCCCACGGCAGTTTTGTTGAGGCAGTGTCCCCACGCCGAAGACCATGAGCTCACAGCCCCCGGGTTGTTTCAGGGGGTCCCTGGAGCCCACTAGGGCTCATTGCTACCTTACGTTAAAGCAGCAGCTTTGTCCCCATGTCTCTGGGTCCCAGCAAAGTTGCGGGGAACATGCTGGACTTTGCTGCAGGCCTAGCTGGTGAACTGCTCACCCACGCACTTGACCTTGGAGGTAGGCTGTGAAATCAGGTCTGCTCCGATTGACGTGTTTGTTTCAACTACACCTTTTAAAACATGTATTTAAAAATTTTAAAAACATGTCATTAATGATTTTTAAATTGCAACTCATGTATCAACCTCATTCAAGAAAAGTGCTCCAGAACGATGGCAGCCAACCCTGCCAGGGTACGTGCCCTGCGAGGCTGGCAGAGCCTGGGCCTCCATCGGGGCACCACCTGGTGTCTCAGGGTTACAGCCCTGCTCACCCACCCCAGGCAGTTAGCACTGGGGCACATACGCCTCTGGGTTCTGCACTTTGGTTCACTATCATCTCATCACAAGCAGCATTTCATGTTTCTCCTTAAGCTTCATTGTTATCTAATTTTCCCAATACATGTTGAATTAGTAAATGAATCAGTGAATTAGTTGATCATAATAAGGAACTATGATAGTCTTTATTTTTAGATATTAAAGCTTTTTCTTCTGCTCTGGCTTATAATTTTTAGTTGCACTCTATCATCTTTTCAAATAATCTATGGCGTGTATCAGTAGCTCTGAATGCTTTGCTTTTCTAACGGGTGAGCCTCCCAGGGACAGGACTTCACGCAGAAGCTGGAGGTCTTATTTAATCCTCTGCTTGGGCATTTATGTATGGGGGTTAAATTATGACTGCCTTGAGCTTATGTCCTTTTAAAAATCTCTTGTTTCTAAAACGCATCAAAAGGTTTACATTTCCATTCAGCTACCTTCACGGCTGACAAGGCAAGGAAGGAATCGAGTCAGGACACAGATACGCAGCTGGAAGAGGAAGGATGCTTAATCCCTTTTCATCTGATACCGAGGCCGTTCTGAGTGGCTCCAGTTTCTAAAAGAATTGCTGTTTATGTTTTCAGTGTCAGCTCTTAATTGGTTCTGTTGAAGCCGTGGAATGCAGCTGAAGGCCCTGGCACGAGAACCCCTCCCGATATCCCATAAACGTTAGGGCTGTGTCTTTAACGTACCGTACCGTGAAGGATGTTTTCTTTATAAAAGTAATAGGAATGCTTCCAGTTTAAAAAAAAAAGGAAGACACAGAAAAGCAAGGGAGAAATGAATTCCTCACAGACCTGTCACCCAGGTACAACCACTGACTGTTTTCCTTTTCCCCCTTAGCATAAGGGGTTTACCCATGTTTTTTGCAAACACAGCCTAGGTCTCACTTTCAGTGGCCGAGGAACCGTCCACCGGCTGATTCCACCCCTTACCGTTGCCCGGTTAGCGTGCTTCTAACTTCTCAGTACCACAGACAGCACTTGGAAGGCTACCTTCCTGCATGACTTCCTTTCTCTGAGTTTGGATTGTGGCCTTCAGACCCTGAATCTCTGGCAGTGGTAGGACTGGGCGAGAACCTGGGACCTTAACACTTCTGCTTCCCGCCGCGGGTTTGCCGGGCGCTTTCCCGTTCAACATCACACCACAGCTACGCACCCTCAGGTGGAATTGGACGTGTCGGGCCAGGCCCCGGGGGACGAGCACAGCAGGCCCATCTGTCCTCTGCTGGGGAGGGAAGGGGCTGGCATATGCTCAGCAGAGCTGCCCGAGACGTGCCTGGGAGAAGGGAGGGCTCCCCTCTCTGCTCCGAGGAGGGACAACAATTTTCTGGGATTTCATTGTGACTAGATCAGAATTTTCTTTTTTCTGTTTTGTAACTGCATGAGTATCATTATAGTGATACTAATGAAATCAAAGGCAGAATAGTCACCGTCCTAAAATCAAACCGCCTTAAATTTTCCAGGCACACCTCCAACTGTTCGTAGGCACACACGCCTTTTATTGTATAGGTCTCATCATGGCACAGATAGTTTTATTCTGCTTTTCCCAGAAACCGCTAACATTTTTCCATGTTGCTATACAGGGTTCATGATTACCATTTGCTGGTTAGTTGGTATTCCATTGAGGGACTGATTTAACCATTCCCCTCCTTTTGGACATAGTTTGTTTCCAACTAACTTCCCACCAAATGAGTATGGGGCTCAAATATCTTCACCTCTAGGTTAGCTGTCTCAGCTGGTTATGGAATATTTCCTGTCTCAGGCCTCTCGGAGCGGGACCTCCAGGTTACCGAGTGCAGGCAGGTCTTCTGACCCTCCTGATAAATAATGCCAAATCATCTTCCAGAAAGGCTGTCCTGGTTGACGTGAGCATTTCATAAAAGCACCTGATTTCATCAAAGCTTTGGGCAACTGCCATTTTAAAGACTTTTGCCAACTCACTCTCTTTCCCAAGACGACACAAGTAGACCCCTCAAGTTCAGACAGGAGCTGAAGTGCAGGTCAGCCTCCGGCCCTGCAGTTCCCTGGAATGTCTCATTGCCCGGCGCCCTCAGATGGGGCAGTGCCGCCGGCTGGAACAAGAGGACGAGAAGGCAGCAGTGGCCACGGCAACTCAGCCGTTCAGGGAGGGCCCTCTGATCTCTCCCTGCCTCTCAAAATGTGCAGGAGGGGCAGTGGCTTAAAAGATGCCACTCTGTCAGGACAATCACACGGGGTTGCTGACGGGCATCATTATGGCTGAGGAATGTCTCGAAGTAAAATTCACAGCTCAAAAAAAAAAAAAAAATCACATCTCATCCTCAGGAATGTTACGCGAAATTTCATCCTGAGCCTGTGTTCTCTACCTGGCACCTGGTACCCGGTGGTCCTCCCTCAGCACTGCAGGAGCCAGCACGAAGGTTGGGTATCACAGCAAGCCCCTGGGGAGTTGCCAGGCTTCTGGCGTATTTCTCTACACTTCGGTTTCCTCATCTGTAAACTGGGGCTGATAACAGAATCTTCCTCGTAGGACCCTGGTGCAGATGCGATGAGATAGTCTGTCTCAGATGTTCAGTCGAGGCCTGACACAGAGTAAGTGTCCTAATGAATGAGCCACGTTAGGTGGAGCTCGGAGAAATGAAAACTGCTGTGTCTGGGAACTTCTTTGAAGATTTTGCTTAATGGCACAATGTCATTTTAATAATTACAGGAGTGAAATACCAAGCGCTTTTTCAGAGAGTAAAAGTGACTTGTTCAGTAAACTTTTTTATTTATTTATTTATTTATTTATTTATGGCTGTGTTGGGTCTTCGTTTCTGTGCGAGGGCTTTCTCCAGTTGCGGCGAGCGGGGCCACTCTTCATCGCGATGCGCGGGCCTCTCACTATCGCGGCCTCTCTTGTTGCGGAGCACAGGCTCCAGACGCGCAGGCTCAGTAATTGTGGCGCACGGGCCCAGCTGCTCCGCGGCATGTGGGATCCTCCCAGACCAGGGATCGAACCCGTGTCCCCTGCATTGGCAGGCAGATTCTCAACCACTGCGCCACCAGGGAAGCCCCCCAGTAAACCTTATAGAGGGAAGTTGGTGTCTGGGATGAAACTCTCAGTTAACATGCGTTTGGGGAAGTCTGGCGTTTCCAGCACGTCTCGATCTTTCTCCTGGGCGCGTTGGGAGCCATGTGAAGTTGACACTCCAGGAGATACCGTCGCCCGTCTTTGGGGCTGCTTGCTTCTTGGGCGGTTCTCTGGTATCTCCCACCTTCCCTCAAGACTCAGCCTTTCCACTCAGGCCTCTTCCGGCAAATCAAAGGACTGTAGCTGTTCCCGGCTCAGGTCAGCGGGGCTCCGGCCTGCCCGCTTCTGACGCCCCCATCCAGGGTAAAGGGAGGGGCCTCGTTTTTCTGATGAATTTGTAACACGAACCCCAGGCCTTGCTTTCTTTCTCCATCATCGTGTGTTCACTGAAGTGGAAGTTTCCGAATCCTCAAACCTTCTCACCTTCTCAAAAAGTAGCTGTGGGTTGTCGCCTTGGCCGTGGAGAGAACCGAGGGCTAGCAGCTCATAAGCGGCCCTGCATCTTGACACCAGGGACATTGCACGTTATTTCCGTTCTTCTTAACCCACCTGTGGCAGCACACCTGCCAGCAGGTGTGAGTGCTACTGAGTCTCAGAAGTGGGGGTGGAGGTGGAGCCGGTCCGAGGCTGGGCCTCCGGGAGACTCTCCCAAGGAAAGTGGTGCAGGCGAGGGCACAGCGCTCGTCTTATTGCTCCAGTCGAGGGGAAGCTTTTTCTTTTCTGTTTAGTGAAAATCTAGAGGCCTTCAGAGATGGAGTTAAGACAGCCCCCGCTCACTTGCAGAGGCTGCATCTGGCAGAGCGGGGAACAAGAGCGGCTCTGTTCCTGGGGGGACACGTCCTTGGTGGGTGGCCAGGCAAAGCCACAGCTCCTGCAGGACTGAACTTGAGGGAGAGTCTGAATGTCCCACAGTCACACAGATGTCACACGCCTCGAAGTCCCACGTTAGCTTCTGCTTGAGCTGCAGGGATCCAGGCTCAAAGGGCCATCAGTCTGTTTCCAAAGTCTCGTTCACACTCAGCTGTTTGCTTCCCCCAAGGGGAGATGGCGGTGGACAAAGCCCCAGCCCCCTTGGCAGCGTGTGGATAGGACAAGTCATCCCAGCTCTGCACGCAGACTGTGTTCTGAGTCACTGCTAGTCATTCGTTCTCAGCAGCTCTTTCTGGATGTCCGTGCAGGGTGGATATTTGGGGTTCCAGGCTGCAGGCTCCCCTCTGGGGACGCTTCCTTGGAACTGCAGGTGTGGTTGGGTTCTTATCCCACCCAGACCCACACTGAGACTGAGAAGGTGCCTCCAGCCCACCCTTGGGACACCAGGTGTAAATAATGCCGCAGGGGTGGAAACGCATCCTGGGCCAGTGGGAGGAGTTTCCTTGGCTCCAGTGCGGGGGGTGGGGGTTGTGTGTTTGGGGGTGGGCGCGGGACGGGGTGTTATTCTCCGCATTGGCCTTGGGGCGTGTGCATCTCTGGGTCACTCCACACCTTTGGAATTAGGGGTAAAGGGCGTTTGCCTCAGACATACCTGGCCACACATATGTGCATGTTGTTCATAAACCCCGGGGTCCTCGTGCCTGGCAGACGCGTTAACGCCGCTTCCCTCTGCGTCTTCCAGCTTGCAACGTGTGGTACCTGAACTCCGTGGAGATGGAGTCCCTCACGGGCCACCAAGCCATCCAGAAGGCCCTGAGCATCACCCTGGTCCAGGAGCCGCCTCCTTTGTCCACGGTCGTGCATTTCAAGGTGTCGGCCCAGGGCATCACCCTGACGGACAACCAGAGGAAGTGAGTGTGCCTGGCGGCCGGGCTGTGGGGCGGGTGGGCCTTCTGACCCCACCTGGGGTGAGACCGTCCACCAGCTCTGCCCAGGCCCCTGGACGTGCGGTGGTCACCCCGGCAAAGCTCAGCGGTCCTGGAACGAATCAATGATCCAGTCACTCTGTGCTTGGCCCTGATGTCCTGTATGTCCCCAGAGACACATACAAACTATTGACATTAGGCCCAAATGCAGTTTTTTTAGAAGTCAGTAAAATTTTTAAAAAGATACATGGATCTTTCAGTATCTCTTACACACACACACACACGTGTGTGTGTGTGTGTAATTTGCAAATGCAAAAATCTTTTGTCACTTCTGTAAAAACACTCAGAGACTATGATAGAATCCACTCATCTTTGCTTCTGTATCGTTGGTCATCCCATTCTAACAATTGGTCATCCCATTTCAGGTGAGAGTGTGACCTTGATAGATATCATTTCAGTATCTAGATAATGTTAATTATTATATAATAATATATAAGAATAATTAATGTTAATTATTAACTATTATCTAGATATTGTATATTGTTATATCTTAGTTAACAACATTTGAACATCTAGACAGTAGATGCTGTTTCAGTTTCCAGGTGAGCACAGAGCAGGGTCAGGTGCGTGGACGGAACAACGTCAAGCGTGTTCCTCCCACGAGCAGAGACTTTGACCTCAGGATCCAAGGCATTTCAGAGGCAGTTATTATTTATTTGTTATGGAAACAGCCTGCTGTGATTAATGAGGAAGCCAGGTCAGCGGCCCTCAAAGCAGAGTGATGGCTGGAGCTTCAAGGGGCAGGCGGCCAGTCCCCGCACCAGCCAGTGGGGCAGTGCTCACCCCAGCGCCCTGGACCTCTTCCTGGCGCGGCCCCTGCTCCAGAGCTAGTCCCGGGCTTGGGAGGGTCCCTGAACCAGAGCTCCCGCCCACTGCTCTCAGGATGAAGCGGGTGTGGAGTGTCAGGTGGAGCGTGGGTCCTGCCCCTCAGATTGGGGTCCTTGCCTCCCGCGCTTTACCCGACGGGCCACCGTGGCACGTTCCTCATGCCATGCCCTCGGTTTCCTCATCTCTCAGGCTGCACTGAGGTAACCGTCTTGGGATGTCAGTGACTCGAATGAGATATCCACGGGCAGGTGCCAGTACGGCTCAGCTGAAGCTTGGACACGGGGTCGGGCAAGAAAGCACGGCTCCTTCCTTCACAGCCTCTCTATTTTCTCCTGCTACCTGTGTGCTTTTTCTGTATCTCTAGTTTCCCTGTGTCCTTATAAAACCATGGGGGTGGGCCGCGTCCGTGGCACTCAGGGTCTTCCCTGTTGCGGGAGACGGAACGCGCATTCAGCCTGGCTGATGCTGGACAAAAGAGGCTGTGTCCTCAGTGTCCCCGCTAAAAGGTGCCCGGCTCTGCCTGTGCCTTTCCCGTACGCTGGCCTCTTTCTTTCCTTCTCCTGATGAGCTTTCTCCTTGCCCAGATCAAAGCCACCAGCCTCTGGGGATACCACCTCCCCCAAGAGGAGAGGGCGCTTGCCCAGCTGGAGTGGGGCACACAGGGCAGGCTCAGAGGAGCGGGGAGGGCTGGCAGTGAAACAAAAGACAAGTGACAGGAGCCGGGACCGAGGACAGAGGAGTCCTCTGGTGGGTCCCCCAGCGGCTGTGCTGGCCCGGCGTTAGTAGCACCTCCCAGTGGGTTTCACATGCACAGCCTGTGACAGTTTACCACATGCCGTCAGATGCCTCTTTGGGGCTGACTTGGCTCCTGTCCTGGGAGAGTGGTGGTCTGTACCAGATGCCCTCTTCACGGGCAGCTGCTAGGGCTGTAGACAGTTGGTGTTTTCCTGGGATGAGGGCAGGAAGGTTGGGCCTCACTCAGTTTGATCCCGTCCTCCACACGGCTGGCAGTTTCTCCATTTCACTCTGCAAGGTGCTTCCCTTCACCCCGAGACGCGCTCCTTTCCTAGGGCCGACTTTTCCCGGAACCACCCTGCCCAGCTTCGTAGGTCTGCTGATTTCTCACAAACGTACACTCTGCTCTTCTCTCCAGACCACCAGTAAAAGCATAAAATAGGCTTCTGCCCCCCCGAACCTCGTCATGGGGGTCTGCCCGGGGCAGCATTGTCACTGCAGAACCCCAGTAATGGGCTGTCCCTCGCCTGTGTCCCCGCAGGCTCTTCTTTCGGAGGCACTACCCCGTGAGCAGCGTGATCTTCTGTGCGTTGGATCCACAAGACAGGAAGTAAGACGTCTGTATCTGTACTAAGCAATGCATGTGCTTCCTTTGCCTTTTAAGTTAATGAAGAAATTAACGTGACTCTTCTCTTATTCTGTAATTTGCAAGGTGGATCACAGACGGCCCTTGCTCAAGGTACGTTGCCAGCCTGTCTTCATTCTTTCTTAGTAGACGCTCGCCTCCAGAGCTGAATTCTGCCCCAGATTTCCAAAGAGGAAAATGACTAAATAACGCTGATGGGTTTGGGTTTGGGTTTGGCCTTTTTAAAAAAATTTTTATTGGAGTATATAGATTTACAATGTTGTGTTAGTGCGTTTGGCGTTAAACAAAAATGAAAGTGTTCTCTTTATGCAGAAAGGGCCTGCGAAGGGTTAACTTTTCTGCTTGCTCTCCTCTGAATGAGCAATACTTACATATGACCCATAAAATATGGTATAAGTAGCGTGAAGAGATTGCACAGCGTTTCTGGCCATTGAGGAGGGTACAGTCTGCAGCAGCGCTGGGGCCGGGGTGTTGGAAGCGAGGGCTGCGTGAGTGCAGTGGGCATCACTGTTTCCCAGCCCAGAGGGAGCACGGTTCTGCCCTGGCCCAGGCTCTGCGGTGGCCACGCGGCCTCGGAACCCTCCAGAGCTGTCTGCGTTCCCACAGGTGGGCGTCCTCTGCGTCACCTAAATTTGATTACCACAAACGTCTGACTGCAGGGGTCCAATCCTAGGATTCCAATTTCACGTTTGCCGTTTGTCTTGGCATCTGATAAAGTGGTAGGAGCCCCCCTGGGGGGGCGGTGACACCCCAGGCCGCCCCGGCTCTGGCTCACAGGGCCCACAGCGATCCCAGCCGTGTGGAGTGTGGGGCCCCGGGTGGGGGTCACTTGAGTGCCGTCAGTCAGTCCCTCCCGTGGTGTGGAAACCACTCAGCTCGTACAGAAAAATTCTTCATCGTTCTGAGAAGGAGAAGAAAGACCTTAGATAAGGGATAACTACCATTATCCAAGTCCAGGGATTTGGGTTTGGGTAATGGTAGTTATTGTGTTCAGTTTGCGGCTCCTGAAAGCTTATTCAGATAAAGGCTTCAGTTCTTCTAAGAAAAATATTAGATTGTTCTGTGCTTTTGAACAGTTTCTTCACCTGCATGTAGTTTGTAACTCAGGGGTATGAGGCCCGAGAAGGGAGCCCCTGGCGTGTTTTTAACCTCCCATCCTCTGGCCTCAGTGGGTGGGATCGTGGGCATCCGCCACCCAGCACCCCAGGAGCCGAGGCTGGGGTGCTGGCACCTGGAGTTTTGTGCGCCCGTCTGCTCTGATGGTGTGAGCAGGGAGTAGGCGGCTCCTGAGGTAGAGCCAGGGTCCTCTCCACCAGAGACTTGGGAGTGGAGCTCAGGAGACCTCCTGGCAGACCTGGAGGGTTCTGGCCCGGTTGGAGCAGCGGCTTTGGTTCAGGTCCCAGACCCGCGACCAGCACTCCTCGGTCCTGCCCCTCAGGTTTCTCCCTTGTGAGGTCTGGGCACAGCATCCTCCCTTCAGGGTCTGCGAGGCGGAGAGGGCGCAGACCTGCGTCTGGAGGTGCCCGGCAGGGGACTCGGCCCCTGAGATTTTGGAGAGGCAGAGGTTAGAGGCGGCGGCGGTGCGACAGGAGGCGGAGGTTTGTATCCTGTGGTGTGGACAGGACACAGCTGGCACTCTGACCCGGCTTTCCTTTTGCAGAGTCTTTGGGTTTGTGGCCCGGAAGCAGGGCAGCGCCACAGACAACGTGTGCCACCTGTTTGCAGAGCATGACCCCGAGCAGCCGGCCAGCGCCATCGTCAACTTCGTGTCCAAGGTCATGATCGGCTCCCCTAAGAAGATTTGAGCCCCCACAGCCCGGAGACTCCAGAAGGGCCTATGTGACCCCGACGTTCCAGGCCCAGGAGGGAAAGGGGCTCCTCCAACCTTACAGACAAACAACCCTGCCACCAGCTGGCCTTAGCTGAGAGCCACTGCTCACGGACGCGTTTCTGTAGCCCAGTGCTTTCCAGGTGGAGGAAGTTGGGCATCGGGTGTGCCCGCCTGGTCCCCATGCAGGAAAGGACCATGCAAGGAGACGTGGGGACCCGTGTTCCGCGAACTCTGGTGTTTGTGGGAAGGAGGGGAGCCCGGCCCGCTCCTCAGTGGCCCTGAGTGACCGGCGGTGCCTCGCCACTGCCATGTCAGAGGGCTCCTGTCCAGCGGGCACCTCAGGGCCTCTGTCCTCCCACGACGGAGGTGCCGATTAACCCGAGAAGGGGAAGCGTGTTGGATGAAGGTTCATGCGGGTCAGGCTCTCGCGGGGCACTGGGGCATCGCGGACAAGGGGACGACGTGATGGGCGGGGAGGACGAGGGAGGTCATGCGGTCACTGTGAGGCCAGAGCCTGAGCGTGGGGACGGCTCCCCACCTCTGCTCACGTACCTCGTCTGAATGGCACCCTGGGCCTTGAGAGGGGAAAGTGAGAAGACTGGAGTAAAACCCCATTTCCGTGTAATTTATATTTTACTTAACGCCAAGTTATTTATGATAACAGTTTGCCATTGCTGTGCTGTACTGGTGTCCAAATGCTGCCGCCTGCCGAGCCGGGGCTCTGGGAGGAGCATCTGTCCCCGTGTCGGATGCACCAAGACGGGTGCTGCGGACTCTGCTGGCCGCTCCCTGGGCCGTCGTGGCCTGCGGGCAGCTGCGGAAAGCTGGCTTTGCCTCAAGCAGCCTTCCCGAGCGCTTGACCATCCATGTGTCATTTCCAGGCTGTGGATACATCCTTGCTGGGTGGGGGAAGGTCCTGAGGGGTGGGACGTGCTTACTTGGAGACTCAGCCCTCCTCCACATCGCTGTTCTCGGCCATCCGGGGGCCTGGGAGAGATCATCCTGAGGACCACGGACCCGAGGGAGCACTTGTCTGTCTCCACCCCGCCTGTTGGCTCCTGTTGGGATCCTTGTGTCCTGGCTCCCGAGCACCGGGAGGATGAGGGGGGGGGGTCTCAGTCCTCCCACGCTGTTTTTCGGCTCTTCTGCATCACCTTAGCCACCTAATCAGCTGTGCTCCTTACGCTGATGTGCATATTGCAGAGCCGTGGTCTGTCCACCTGAATCCGCCAGTGGTCAGAGGTTTGGGAGAAGAAGCCAATGGTCCTGCAAGATCCCAGAGCAAGAGGCCCCGGTCTCCTTCCCCATCACCCAAGACACTTGCACCATGGCTCTCCATCCCCCGTGAACTGCCCGTGTCCTCCGCTTCCCAGATCAAGCACCAGCTCTTCAAACACCAGGAATCACTGTGGCGGTCACCACACTGGCGTTTGGAAGTGTGCTTTGTGGATTCTCTGTTTTCAAGTGGGGCAGAGACAGACTCGGCGACAGCAGAGGTGGGATTGGCCGAATCGCAGTGGGCATCGTACGTGTGTATGAGTGTGAGTGTGTGTGTGAAAGCAGGTGGGTGGGTCCACTGTTTAGCTCCTATTGATGCACCAACACAAGTGCCTCATTTCTGTGCCAAATGTTTGCCTTGGTCCTCGCGGACCCTCTTCCCTGACGCAGGAAGAATGTGCCGGCGTCTTCCAGAGGCCTGATGCCTTGGTACCCGGGGTTGGGGGTGTCTAGCATTTCCGTTTTTCATTAACGCCAGAACTCAGCCAAGGGGAGCAGAGGTTTCTGCTGTCCCCCAGAGGGGCCTCCTCCTGAGATGCTTGTCCCCAGATTTGACCCAGGGACCGCAGGCCAGGTCCCTTATCCTTCTGACGAAGGATGAGAGAGGGCTCCTGTAGAAATCGGAGCAAGAGAGGGGTGCGGGGCTGAGAGACATCGACGACCCCAATCACAGAGGCCGTCCTCGTCCAGAGCATGCAAGCCACGACATTTGCTTTTTAAACCGACTGGCAGCTGAGACTTTTACTCTCAGTAGTCAAGGGCATCAGCAGGTGTCCTCCCAGCAAATGGCTCCCTCTGAGGTGGAACGAAAGGAAGCCAATTCCCTGTCTTCTGAGGAGCTGGTACGACAGTGTGTTACATATGCATGAAATGGAACAAGACGAGTCCATGAACTTCGTGCTCAGACCTCAGGCAGCCCCACCGCCAACACTGACTCTGGGGCAGGTGGGGAAGGAACATCCCCAGGCATCTGGCTTCTGGGGTGCGCGTGGGCACAGGGGTACTGTCCTGGGGCATGCACGAGGACTGCACCCCACAGGTGTCCTAGCCAGGGCCTGTTTACCTGCTCATTAACCTATGCTGTATTCCTCCAGTGTTAACCTATAACTGTGTTAAGTCACACCGCATTTAAGGGTCTCCGTGTGTATCCTCGGCATCAAAGACCTCATCGTGTCTCCTTATCTGCCTTACCTAGTAGTGGATATTTTTACTTTTCTTATATTGTAAAGAATATATCCCGTATGTAAATGAATGTTCTATAAATCCTTTGTATAGTCATTTTCTTTGCTCTTTAAATATCATCTCTATTCAGAGTATAATAAAAGTATAAACTTGGTAAGCCTCAGTGAGGCAGGCATTTGTTTATCGTATTGAATGGGAAGCCCCAAGAAGGCATGTGCGGGTATGGACACGTGTGTGCGTGTCTGGGTGTGCCTGTGTGTGTGTGTATTTTGGGAGTTTGAAGGGGATTGTTTATGGATCAGTGGATTATAGTTTGATTTCTGCCCAGAGCCTTTTGAAAATTGTATTCAGAGATTCTAAGAATTTAACAATAATGTGTGGTATTGATCATAGGAGCTGCTACGTTTTTGATGTTGGTAGAAAGCCCCTGTTCCAGTAGCTGTAGGAAGAAGCTTCCAGTGTAGATCAGCCTCTGATGGGACTTCCCAGGTGTCTACCGAGTTGGGTGCTGAACCTGAATATAAAACGTGTGGTGGGTTCACCTGTTTTTTCAACAGATGCTGGTGACAGTCTCAGCACCACCCTGCCGCTGTCCTGGGCTAGCGGGGTTTGTCCCCCGACCAGGTGAAGCCCCACTGTGCTGGCTTTCTGCCCTCTCAGGTCTGGGCCCCCTCCCGAGGTTGACCTCCCTCCCTTGTTCGGTGATGGACGCAGGACTCTGCTGCCCTCGTTTCCTCTGCATCCTAAGGCCTGGAGCAGCTATCGTAGCAGGACACCAGGTGGCCACTGGACATGCCTTGGCCCAAGTCTGCATCATCATAGCCAGGCCCCAGAGCTTCACACACACTGGGTCACACCCGGCCTTGCCTTCCTCTCCCACTGCAGGCTGTGGCACAGATGTGGCTCAGGGCTGAGGCGTGACCATCCACGTGGCTTAACCCCCATGGCTGCTTCTGTTCCAGCTCAGGAAAGAAGCAGAACCTGGGCCCATTTTGGCCACAGACAGATAGGAGCTAGCTCCCTCCCCCAAACTCAGTTTCCTCGCGGCAGGGTGAGCCTGTGCAGGCTTCGCTTTCTGCTCTACTGAGGTGCTCAGGAGACTGCTGTGAAGGGGGACCTGCAGTGGCCCCGGGGTTGATGCCAATAGTGGAAGGGAGAGCAGGCGGAGATGGGTTGAGTCTTGTCCAACAAAAGGTTCCCACTGGGCCCTGGACCCTTGACCAGTGTCACAGCAGAGAGTGAAGTGGGAGGAGCTCTGGTTCTACTGCTCTTACAGGTGCGCTTTCAAGGACACAGTCTGGATTTGTCTCCACGGCTCCAGGCTGCACAGAGGATTGTCTGAGACCCAGCACTCCCAGCCTTGCTTGCCGGGCCCCTGCCATGTGGGGAACGTCACACTCCCTGTTCATCACTCAGCCACCTATCAGTGACCACCCCCCCCGCCCCGCCCACTCGGGTCCTGGACCTATACGTGAACACCCTTCTGCCCCACCCACTCGGGTCCTGGACCTATCAGTGACGGCCCTTCCGCCCCACCCACTCAGGTCCTGGACCTATCAGTGACCACCCCCCCGCCCCACCCACTCAGGTCCTGGACCTATACGTGAACACCCTTCCGCCCCACCCACTCGGGTCCTGGACCTATCAGTGACGGCCCTTCCGCCCCACCCACTCAGGTCCTGGACCTATCAGTGACAGCCCCTCTCCCCTGCCCACTCAGGTCCTGGACCTATCAGTGACGGCCCCTCCGCCCTGTCCACTCGGGTCCTGGACCTCTCCATTACCACCTTTCCGCCCTGCCCACCCGGGTCCTGGACCTATCGGTGACGGCCCCTCCACCCCGCCCACTCGGGTCTTGAATCCATCAGTGACAGGCCCTTCGCCTGCCCACTGGGGGACATCAGTTCTGACCCTTCGTCGTCGTGGTTTTTTGTCTCCTAGAGGTTTGTGTGTGGTTTCATAGGTCATTGGTTCTAAATTGCCCCCATGGCCCAGGGGTCACATTTCACAAAGCAAGGGCAATGGAGCCTGGGTCAAGGCTGAATTGGAGTTTCCAGGCGGACCTGGGGTACCGGGAAGGGACATTTTACGACCTGGGAATGGGCTGTATCTGGACACAATTGAGCCACAGGGTTGTTGAATTGGTAACAAGAAAAATGGTCCAAGAACAAATGGCCTTAAAGTTCCTGAGGAATCAGACCACAGCCCAAGCCTGGGCTTGAGCAACAGTAGGGGTGGGGTGAGCTCCCCCAAAGTCTGTCGCCTGTGGTGGTCCAGTAAAAGGGATTCCGCCACAACTGGCCTGGCTCCCAAAGCCCCTTGTCCCCATGGACCTGAGACTGCCTTCCCCAGCCCAGAGACCCTGGGGTGGCGGGGACACTGGCAGGGGTCCTGCCCCATCCAGGAAGCACCCTGTGTCTCCCACAGGCAGGGGGTCCCCCACAGCAAATGCCAGGCCAGGGAAGGCTCTCTGAGCCGCAGGCCTGCCACCCCTCCCTCGCTGAGACCCCCTCCTCCCCTCAGGCAGCCCCTGGGGGCCTGTGAGAGCCTCAGAGCAGCGGGTGAGCCAGGCTGACCAAAAGCCTGAACGGTTGATGGGAACGCAGCCCATAGCGGCCGGGACCTGGTGCTGCCCCTACACAGGGCCGTGCCTGCTGACACATGAGACTTAATCTGGACCCAGGGTCTCCTAACATAACAGCCAAAATATCCAGAATACGACAGAAAATTACCTGTTGTACCAGGAACCAAGAAATTTACAGCTGAACGAGAAACAACAATTGACTGAGGCCAGCATCGAGATGAATCTGGTGTTGGGATTATCTGGTGAGGATTTAAAGCAACCGCTGCAACAATGCTTCAACAAGCAAGTCACAGATGCATGGAGAAACGGAAACAGCCACGGCAAAGAACTAGGAGTGATGAAAAAAGCCAAACAGATTACAGAACTAAAACGTGTAAAACAAATTAAAAGCCCACTGGGGGCTCAGTAGCAGAGTGGAGATGAAGGAGGATAGAATCCAAGAACTTGAGGACAGAGCAATGAAGTCTCCAAGCTGAATGGCAGAGACTTTAAAAACATGAGGGGACCTGTGGGGCAATCGTCATTTGTATCACTGAGTCCTAGAAGGTGAAGGGAAGGAGAGTGGTAGTATTTGAAGAAATGACCCAAACTCTCCAAATTCAGCAACAGACATGAACCTGTAGATTCAAGAAGCTGAGTGAACCCCAAACGGGAGAAACAGCAACAACAAAAATCCACGCAAAACTTAATCATCATTAACCTTATGACAACTAAAGACAAAGAAAAAATCTTGAAAGTAGCCAGAAAGAAGTGGTGGATTATGTATACTGAAGGATGACAGTGGATTTCTCATATTAAACCATGGGAACCAGAAGGAAGTGACACATTTTTCAAGGCTGAAAGAAAAGAAATATCAACCTTGAATTCTATGTTCAGTGAAAATACCTTCAGGAATAAAGGGAAAATAAAGACATTCTCAGGTGAAGGAACTAAAAGAATTAGTTTTTAGCAGGCTTCTTCTTAACAATTTGGCTAAAGGAAGTTCTTAGAACAGAAAAGAAATGATGCAAGAAAGAAACTTGGAGCATCAGGGAAGAAAAAGGAACAATGGAAAGAACAATAGACTCTGCTTTTCTTCACAGGTATTATAAATCAGATATGATTTGATGATTGAAACAAAAATTACACCACCATCTGATACTCAAGACAATGATATTTCAAAGTGAGGAAGGTGAAGGGACCTCAATGGAGGTGACATTTCCACATATCAGTCCAAGTGGTGAAATGCTGATACCAGCAGAAAATGACAAATCACACACACACACATATATATGTAGCAATAGGTTACATTAAATTAGTGATTAAATTAGTGGTTTAACAACCACCACAGAAATTGTACAAAAAGATATACTTAATAGCACTAAATACATCAAAATGAAATTTTAAACAATAATCGAAGGAAGGCAAGGAAACAGAAACAGGGAAACAAAAACAAGGCAAAAACAAACAAAACAATAATATAGCAGAATGTAGCCCTAGCTTATCAATATTTACCTTCAATGTAAATGTTTGAACTACACCAATCAAAAAACAGAGATTGCAGAATGAAAAAACAAAAACAAAAAGCCTGGCCCAGTTACATGCTGTTTACAAGACATTTCAAATTCAGCAACATAGGTAAGTTGAAGTTACAAGGATGTAAAAATATGTATCATGCCAACATTAATTTAAAAAATACAGAAACCACTGTACCAATATCTGATAAAGTGTACTTTAAAGCAAAGAATACTACTAGAGACAAGGAGGGACATTATACAGTCGTAAAAGGATCAGTCCACCAGAAAGACATGAGGACCCTAAATGGACACTCGTCAGACAGCAGAGGCTCAATACATGAAGCCAAAGCTGGTTGAGCTGAAAGGAAACAGACAAATCCACAGTATAGGTGTGGACTCAACACGCCCTTCTCAGCATCTGACAGAACTACTATAGACAGAAAATCTGGAAGGATATGGAAAGCCTGCACAATACAAACAATCACAGGATCTAACTGACAAATCCTGAGCCCCACTCAACAGCAAGATACACATTTTTTCGAGAACCCGTGGAGCATTCACCAAATAGACCATAATTGGAGCCATAAAGTGGAGGGGGGGATCCTGGGAAAGGGCGTGGGTCCCCTCTGGGGAGGCTTCAGGGTTTCACAGACCACGTCAAGTTGCCTAGAACCTGGACAGTTGGTTAGGACAATAAAGCAGACATTGGTTGAGCGCTTACTGTTTGCCAAGTGCAGGGCAAGCACTTGCCAGTTAGCTTGGTTTATGGGGCCAAGCTCCCCTCTGCTGAAGAGTCCAGGAATCCACCCAGCACAAACCAGAGTGGGTCTGGATGGGAGCGTGCTTCCTGCTGACTGGGCCAGGATGTGAGCCCCAAACAGATCCCCCCGAGGGGCATGGGTTGAGTCTGCCAACAGCCTCGGCCGGAAGCTATGGAAGCTGGCTTATGGTTACCTTTTTCAAGATGCAGCAACAGCTCCCACATGGGGCGGGGACGAGTCAGGTGAGCTTAGCTGCTGCCAATGGACAGCTGCAGATAGCTGCCGGCAGTGGGGTATGCCCTTTTACAGAGAATGAAGCTCAGGGTGGGAAAAGTGTAGTGACTTGACCGCAGGCTGCGAGAACCCAGCAGGCAATTCCAGAGCCTGTGTCCTCCCTGTGGCCCTGAGAAGGCATCCCTGCACACTCTTCCCCAGTGAGCAATCTCCGTGAACTGGTTCCCTCCTTCTGCACTTTGCATTCCATTTGGACAGGAGGGTTCTAGCTGAAGTGATACCCGCAGTCCCCCAGGATTTGTGCTGAATCTGGTGGTGGCTGAGTATATCGTGGGCAGCATCTCCCCCTGGTGGCAGCATCGCTTACTACAGCAGGCAAAACTGCAAAGACCAGCGCGGTGTCTGCTGGCTGTTAACCTACAAATGGAGAGCGTGTGGAATGGAAAATAGATTGTCTTAATACAAGGAGCGTGGATGCTGCAGCCGAGTTGTTTGGCTTCAAATTTTGGCTCTTCTGCCTGTTCACTCTGTGACTTTGACAAGCTACTTGACCAGACCAGTTTTATCTGTCAGGTGAGAAGAGTAATAGTGCCTACATGACACGGTCGTCCTGAGAATTAAATGAGTGAATCCATGTAAACAGTCTAGAACAGCAATTCTGTAGGGAACTTAATCATAGCTATAGTTATCTTAAAAAATATTATTAGAGTCTTTAATCCTTGATAGGCCGATTGATGGTATTTGTGGATTAAAGTTGAGACCCACTGTACAAAAAGTGAGGCATTATCCACTGTAGCAGTGACCCCCTACAATAAGGGTGGGAAAACTTTTCCAAGTAAGGGCAGATGTGCTGCACTGGCTTAAAGAAAGAACGCCAGGCTGAGCCTCAAACTGCTGGGGTTGAGAAGGTTTCTGTCCCGGAGTGACTAACGTGGTGGTCTGGTGGTCTCCCTGTCTCAGCACGGGTAGGAGCTGACCCAGCAAAGCTCCTGCAGGAAGGAGAGGGCCATCTTTCCCTCCTGCCCCACCTGCCGGCCTTTCTGCCCTCCACCCACCTCCCAGCCATCCTTGCCATCTGAGCACAGGTATAAAGAAATACCAGGAATGAAAACAAAAGAAACCTCCTTTATGAGGTGTTGAAAATGTTCTAAAATTGATGGTGTTGACAGTGAATTGTGGTGACGATACAAGAAACCATTGGATCTTACACTTCAAATGGGTGAAGTGTGTAGTGTGTGCATCGTATCTCAATAAAGCTGTTATAAAAGTAAAAGCAGAAAGAATCTAGAAGACTAAAGGCAAACGTGAGAGCCCTGGGAGAAATGGAGAGCGATCCAAGCATCCCTGCGTGGAGAGAGCCAGGGAACCAAGCCTGAGAGCACAGGAGCCGCTGCGGCCCTGCCACGCCACCCGAGGCAGCTGCCTCCAAGGCCTGGACTTGCTAACCAAGTGCAGATGTGCTTTCTCTGACCAACACTCTCCAGCTGGGAAATACGAAGCGCCTCCAGAGGACGAACCTGTAACTGCAGGGCCAGCCTCCTCCTTTGTGACATGGGAGCCCTCGGGCGGCCTGTGCAGCGAAGTGAACGGGGTGGGGGGGGTGGGACACCTGGGTGGGGGAAGGGAAGCTGAGAGACAGGAGGGGAAGATTAAGAAATCCAACCCCAGCAGGTAGGACCTCCTGGGGGCACACAGGTGGGCACCACTGCTTCAAGCCAGGTCTGATGTGTTTTTGGCCAGCCTTTTGTCATTGGGAAACTGGGGGCGGCAGAACTTGAGGACGGTGAAGAGGAGACTGGTGAGAATCTAGCAGAGGCTCCGGCTTGACCAGAAGGTGGGTGGGCTCGGGCCTGGGCTGCAGGTTTTGCTGCAGGAGGAGACCTGTGGCCGGGAGAGAGCCTTCAACCTTGCACGTACCTCAGAGGCCAGAGGGACAGGTCTGAACAAGGAGAAGCTGGAGGTGGCCCGGATTTATCGGGGCCAAGGAGGGCGGCAGTGATTTCCGAAAGAGAGAACTTTCGCCCAGGTCCAGGGAGGGGCAGGGCAGTGGGGCAACCAGGCCGTGAAGACCCCGCAGAAGGCCGCGGGGAGCTCAGAGCCCAGCTACGAGCACCTTTTCACTCTCTTCCCTCTTCCCTCCCCAGGCCCCTCCTGAGGGCCCAGCAGCGAATCCTGGGGGAAGGTAAACAACTCTGAGTTAGGTTGGAAACTTGAATTCTTACGAGGCCTTGCACGTCCTCAACACCAGCTGGATCTTTCCACAAGCAAGAGTGACATTTTATATATAAACGTGACCAGAGTAGTCACTGGGTCTGCCTGAAGCTTCAAGTGCCTGCTGCCCCTGGGCTGACATGAAGAAAAAAGAAAGACAGAAGTCAGGCTGCTGTGCTATGACCCCATGTGCCCTGCCTGCTCCACATCTGCTTGGCCTTGGCAGGCAGGTGACAGGCAAGAAGATGTGTCTATCCCAGCAGGTGTGCTGCACACACAGGGCCCGGGACCTGGCAGTCCTGAGAAGCAGAGGAGCAGGGTGATGGAGGGGAAGACTTTCCTTGTCTGTAAGATGGAAATACCAAGAAAACTGCCTCTCTGGATGGTGGAGAGGGGCCAACCAAATAAGTGCAGTGAAGGCACAGTTGCTGATCTCATTGCTTTTTTTTTTTTTTTTCCTGCGTTGGGTCTTCATTGCTGCGCACGGGTTTTCTCTAGTTGCCGCGAGCAGGGGCTACTCCTCGTTGCGGAGCGCAGGCTGCTCATTGCGGTAGCCTCTCTTGTTGCAAAGCACAGGCTCTAGGCATGCGGGCTTCAGTAGTTGTGGTACACAGCTCAGTAGTTGCGGCTCGCGGGCTTAGTTGCTCCACGGCGGCATGTGGGATCTTCCCGGACCAGGGCTTGAACTCGTGTCCCCTGCATTGGCAGGCAAATTCTTAACCACTGTGCCACCAGGGAGGTCCCCCCATCGCATTTAAGGACAAAGAGAAAGCAAAGCAAGGAAGTGCATTGAAAGTGTTTTAACTTTAAACAGGAATGGCTTAAAGAGGAATGGCGGCTCTGGTTGGCAGAGCGCTGCAGCGTCTCAGAGGCGTGCGCTGATGAATCTCCCCGCTTTCCACTGCTCTGCACGTGGGTGCGGTCGGGCTGCTGAGTCCCCACAGTGTGATCACGGGCCTCAGGCTCCATTTCTTCAAATGGTTGCAGTGAAGATGGAACGAGGTTTTGTACAAGGAGAACCAGTACAAAGCCTGGAACTTAGCGATCACCATCATCGCCACCGTTACCGACACCACCAGCATCTTCGTCATCATCATCGTCACCCTCGTCATCTTCATCGTCACCCTCGTCATCTTCATCACCACCATCCCCATCCACGTCAGTGTCATCGTTGTCATCTCTCCTGTTACAAGACGTCAGGAATGACAAGTCCCCAAACCTGCTTCCTAAGAGTTGGAGCATGGGGGTCACACCGGGAGTACTCGGCTCCCTCCTCTACCAAGCCCAGTTGAGTGGAAAGGCAGAGACAACCAGCATGAAGTATCTGAGGGGTACTGACTCGCTGTGTGAGTGCGGCTACAGGGCGTCTGCTCGCCCCCTTGGTAAGGAAGCAGAATTACAAGATCTCCTGGCATATAATCAGACATGAACATGTGTTTGCGTTTTACATATGCTTAGTCTCTTAGATGGGCCTATTATCCATCCAGTTATCCAAAGGAAAGCAGGAAAACGTATGCGGAAAATGGACATAGTTACATATAAAAGTGAAGGTTGGAAAAAAATGGGGAAAGATTTGAACAGAAACTTTACCAAGAAGAGATACAAATGGCAAATCAGCACAAGAAAATCATCTCAACGTCATTAGTCACCAGGAATGTGCAAATTAAAACCACAATGAGATATGATTGCATCTCTCTTAGAGTGGTCAAATTTAAAAAATGCCGAGGAGACCAAGTGAGGGCATGGGAGGACCTCCTACCCACTGCTGGTACGAATGTAAAAGGCATGCAACCACTTAGGAAACATTTCTTATACACTTAAAACATGCACGTACCATATAACCCACCAATCCTACTCTTAGGCATTTACGCAATGGAAGGGAAAGCTTATGTACGCACAAAAACTTATACGTGAATGTTTAGAGCAGCTTTATTCGTAATTGCCAAAACCTAGAAACAACCCAACGTCCTTAGACTGGTAACAAGGGGGTAACAAGCTGTGTCACACCCACGGGAAGGAATGTATTCAGCAAAAAAGGAACAGTTGTCGGTACACTCAGCACCTTGAATGAATCTCAGAAAAGCTATGGCGAGTGAAAGAAGCCAGACTCAAGGCTACTCACTGTATGACCGTGACCTTCCGGGAAAGGCAGAACTACAGGAGGGAGAACACGCCAGGTTAGGGGTGGGGAACAGGGTGACGAGGGAGGTCTGGGAGGTGGGTGGAACTGTTCCGTATCTCGTGGCGGTGGTTACGTGACTCTACACGCTTGGGAAAACTCACAGAACTGTACATCAACAAGAGAGAGATTTCACTGTATGTAAATGAAAATAAATACAGGATATTAGCCCTCATTTCTGGACAGAGGCCCATGAGTTTTCTGAGCAATATTAGTCTTTAAACTTTATTTAGCATTTACTCTGTGCCAGGCATTATCTCCTCCAGTCTTCAAAACACCCCACTGAGATGGATTTTCAGAGGCAAGCCCCACTGCAGGGCTGAGGACCTGAAGGCGGCTCAGAGAGTAATGGCCAGCAGAGCCCAGATCATCCAGAGGATGGTTACAGCTTGAGCACCGCTCCCCACGCTGCCGTCTGCAGCCCTCCCGCCCCCTCCCCCTCCCTCCTGCTTTATGGGGCACCCTCACCCAGAGGGGTGACAGAGGCACGCCTCTCCAGGCCGAGGTATAAGACAATGGACGCCTGTGCTTTGTACAGATACAGACATTTACTAGGGTGAGAAGGTGGAAGTTAAGGCGATCGCTGACCTTTGGTCTCTGCGTCTTGGAGGACCCTCTGTGCTCCCAATAGCAGGAGCTGTGCCAGGCTGCAAGCACTGCTGTCGGAAGACGCCTCCTCTTCCCGGCTTTGCGGAAGCCTCTCCTCCTGGAGGGGATTGTGCCCCCAGGCTCAGAGGGCTGCAGCCCTGTCCGTTGTTCTCCTCACTGGGCCCAGGGATTCTGGAGGAGGGTCTGCTCGATAGAGAATGTGTGAGTGTGTGCATGTTTGCTGTGTATATATGTGTGTATGCATGTGTGTGTGCTTGTTTGTGTGTGTGCGTCGGAGGTCTTCCGTATCACCCTCAAGCCCCTGCAGGTTGGTGACCACGGCGGGCCAGGACGCACAGGGACCACAGAGTGTCAGGGCCTCCAGCTCCTCAGCAGCCAGCAGGCGGGGAGGGTCACCTAGGACCCCAGGACCCTCCCGCTGCCGGGCAGGGGTGTGAGGAGCGGCGCACAGAGCCTGCACTTCGCAACCACTGTCCGGTGTCCACACCTGGCCGACTGCCGCCTGGGGGACCTTTCCTGTCATTGCTGTCATATGTGGAAGCACAAATACCGTGGAAGGAAGGCTTGAAAGAAAAGCACAAAATGATAGCTGTAGCTGTAGTTGGAGGGGGTGTCTTTTTTTGGGGGGTGGGGGGTATTTTCAGAATCGGCTGTAATGCTAAAAAAGCTCTATATTAAGGAAAAAGCCTCCGTGCCGGGTCTGCGCAGGGTCCCGGAGCGCCTGCAGGGGGCGCGCGCCAACCGAGCCTCGCGCGGGGCGGGGGGAGGGGTGGGTGGTCTGCGCGGGGGACGGGGGGCGGGGCCTGGGGGCAGCTCGGGAGGGAGATCGCGCGGAGGGGCGGGGGTCCGCGGACGGCCCCCTCGGTCCTGAGCACTGGCTCCGTAGTCCAGCCTTGTGAAGAGCCTTCCGGGGAGGGGAGGGGTCTCCAAAGGGGCCTCAGGGCCCGGGAAACGGGGTGCTTGGCGGGGGGAGGGCTTCGTCATCCGGAATACACGGGAACCCTGAGGAGCCCTCAGCCCCGCCTGAACCCCGCGGGCGCCCGCTCGGCGGAAGGAGAAGGTGGCGGGGTCCTCCACAGAGCTTTCTCGGGCCCGGGCACGTGTCGGCGCTTTGCACGATTAACTCGCGGAATTGCACAAGGCGTCTCCATCCCACAGGGGAGGTCAGGCAGCTGGGGGCCCCCGCGCCGTCCTGGGGGGGCTCACATCGCCCCCGCCATCCTCCTCACCTCTGCAGAAACGGGGAAGAAAAGCGATTCCCGTGACGTGTTCTGAGTTTTAAGTACCGAAGCAGAAGGGGAGCGTTCTGTACGCAGTGACTGAGGTGGTGAACCTGCAGAGGGCTTGCTGTGCAACTAAGGCTTCCTTTCCCTGTAAGGTCATTTGTAAGGACCCCAGTGGGCGCCTGCCCGGCCCAGCTGCTTCACATGTCAGCGCAAGCAGACGGTCTGATGCCGCAGGCAGGAGGACGATCGCCCCACCCTAGCAGGGCAGGGTCAGGAAGGGGCCTGGGCTGCGGCACCCCGCCTCCCCTCTCTGCTCCTTGATTCCCTCTCTGTGAGTGAAGACGGTCATTTCCCGGGACACATGAACCCTGTGACCTGGCCCTAGCCTGGCTGTCCTTTGGGACATCACCCGTTCCTTCACCAGCTCACGGTGGATGGCTTTGCGGGCGAGGACCCCATGCTGTAGTCTCTGGAGGTCTGACAGTCCCCCACGAGGACTTCTGCTAAACCAGATGGCTTGTCTTGAGTCATCCAGTTGAGTTCTGATGGCTCCTCTGAGCCGCTTCTGTTTGCCAGGACTCCCACGGAGTGTCTTCTGGGTGACGCCCTGCCGCCTGTCTTCTGGTTCTTGTGTAAAAACCGCTGCCCAGAACACTTGAGATCATTCCTTTTACAAGTAAAGACCTCGCATTATGGTCACCTAGGGGGTCACACAATGGAGATATTCTATTTTTCTCTTCTGCGTGTACTAGCTAGAATTGAGGCAGGAGATAGATGGGCCCCAGGCTGAACAGCTTCTCCTCTGTGGTCAGAAACTCCATAATAGCAGAAACTCCATAAAAGCAGGATGATGGAGGAGGCTGGGCCCTGCCCAGATAAGAGATAAAAGACCACATATTCCTTATTCTCGAAGCCAAGGAGACCTCCCCGACTACACATGCGCAGAAAGGCTCCTTGGAGGTCAAAAAGGGAGGAGTCGCCACCCCATAGTAAGTGATGTCAACCTACCCATAGGCCTCTTCGCTAGACTCCATTGTGGCTAAGAGGTGCGAGCGCACACATGGGAGGACCCTGAGATATACCAAATATGGACTCAGAACCAGGCAGAGCAAAATCAGGTCAAAGGAAACCCGGAAGAAATGCCCCGTGAAAGTGACTCAAACTACCACGAAGGCGCGACTCTCTCTCTGAGTCCGCCCATGTGTCTCTCCACACGTACTCTCCTCTTTTTTTCCCTCCTAATTAACACATTACTTGTTTCATTACTTTCTGTCTTCGTGGGAATTCTTTTCTGCAAAACAGAAGGGCTAGGGCCCTTGTCGCTGACCAATGGTCTAGTGTCTAGGATTTGGTGTTCTCACTGACTCAGTGCAACCTCAGTCTCTGGCTGGGACCCGAAGTCCTGCTTCAAGCCGCTACAGGTGGAGGCCAGCCAAGATCAAAATGACTACGTACCTTAGCCATTTACTTGCTGGAATCATTTTATGACCCTAAAGTACAGCTTTTACAGGAAAATCAGGATAAATACTTGGCTCCCCCCTCCCTTTTTATTTTTAGTTTTCAGAATGAGTTTATTTCTTAGAATCCTCCAAAGGTGAACAAGCAGGGTTTTGTTTGTTTTAATACGTTTCTGAATTCCTGAATTTTTAACATATGTGACATGCTTCCATCCACCTCTATACTGACTGTTTTTAACCTGACATGTTACACATAACCTTTAACCTTTAATGTTAAACAAAAAGGAGTGTGACTACACAGCAAGAGCCATGACAGTGGGCATTCCATTTGTCCCATGTTCCACTTCTGGGATTCAACCCTAACGAAATCATTAGAACACAGGTATGAGTAAAAGCTTTATGAACAAAGATGTTGGTTGAGGTACTTAAAAAAATGAAAGTTTGAAAATACTCTCATGACTTATTCCATAGTTCAAAAATTGTTTAGTAAAATATGGCACATCCGTTTGATGAAATATTATACCCCAATTAAAATGAGCATTCTTAAACCTGTGTAACAGTGTTTTAGCACTTTTACTAAGATATAATATACATATGATAATATTCACTCAATTTAAGTGTGTGTTCAATGAATTCTAACACATTTACATCAGCTGTGCAACCATCACCACAATCCAGTGTGACAACATTTCCATTGCCCTCAAATTTCCTCATGACTCAGCTGTTCCACACCGGGGTCTATACCCCAAGGAAATGAAAACAGATACGGAAGAAAAAACTTGTTCATGAATGTTCATAGCAGCACTATTTACAACAGCGAAAAGGTGGGAATGACTCAAATGTCCATCGACCAGAGAATGAATAAAAATATGTCATATGTTGGACTTCCCTGGTGGCGCAGTGGTTAAGAATCCACCTGCCAATGAAGGGCACAGGGGATAGAGCCCTGGTCC
Organism: Balaenoptera musculus; assembly: GCF_009873245.2. Classification (NCBI taxonomy): domain Eukaryota; kingdom Metazoa; phylum Chordata; class Mammalia; order Artiodactyla; family Balaenopteridae; genus Balaenoptera; species Balaenoptera musculus. The sequence goes on along the minus strand of NC_045793.1, from coordinate 100,249,593 downwards.
GGGAAGATCCCATATGCCTCGGAGCAACTAAGCCCATGCACCACAACTACTGAGCCTGTGCTCTAGAGCCCGTGAGCCACAACTACTGAGGCCGTGTGCCACAACTACTGAAGCCCGCACGACTAGATCCCGTGCTCCGCAACAAGAGAAGCCACCGCAATGAGAAGCCCGCGCACCGCAACGAAGAGTAGCCCCCACTCGCTGCAACTAGAGAAAGCCCGCGTGCAGCAATGAAGATCCAACGCAGACAAAAATAAATAAATTTAAAAAAAAAGTCATATGTTCATACAGTGGAATATCATTAAGCCCTAAAAAGGCATGAAGTACCGGCACGTGCTACAATGTGCTTGAGCTTCAAAAACATTATGTTAGTAAAAGAAGCCAGATGTAAAAGATCACATATTGTAGAACTATATTCATAGGAAGTGTGCAGGACGGGCAAATCCACAGAGACAGAAATCGGGCCAATGCTGTTAAGGGCTGGGGCTGGGGGAAATAGGGAGTCACTGCTTAATGGGTATGAGATTTCTTTCTTCGGTGATATAAAAAGTTCTGAAACTAGAGAGTGGTGCTAGTTACACAACATTGTGAATGTACTAAATGCCACTGAACTGTACACTTAAAAATGGTTAAACTTGTTAATTTTACCACAGTAAAAAGACAATGGCCACAAAAAAGTGGGTTTTGATAGTCTTTTGAAAGGTAGTGCAACACGGTGGAAAGACGGCAGATTTCAGATGTGGGATAATTTGATTGCAACTCTGCCACTTTCTCGCTCTCTGTGACCTTGGGCAAACCTCTTGGAACCGGTTTCCTTACCTGGAACATGTGATAAGTCAGTGTTTCTGGTGGATGCGATAAGATGATGTCACTAAAATGTAAGCACAGACGCTTGGCTTATTTTAAGAGGATGCATAAGGCTAGTTATTTGGAGGAGGAGAGGGAGAGGAGGAGAAGAAAGATGGACCATGAAGAGGCTACAGTGAAAAGAGCAAGACAGACAGGTGTTCCCAGTGATTATGTGTGTCACGGTCACTGGGTAACGGGCCTGCCACTCACTTCCATCACCCTCGTCCCCAGCTGCGTTCCGTTGGATGAGTTGCTTAATTTCTCACTTCTCTTAAGTCTAAAATTGTAATGATGAGTGAGGACTGCCTAGGCAGTGCTAGTGTTATTGGTTCCTGGTCTGCTTGTCTTCAATAACAAGGGAGGAAAGAAGGAACATGGCTGTAAAAATGATGATCATCTCTGAGGCGGGGGGGCGGTTCATTTTTCAAACTGTAATTAAACTTTTCTTTAACATTTTGGAATTATTCTCTGGTTGGTGATCACTGAACTTTTTAGAAGAACTCAGAGCTTACAGAGCCTTTCTGGACACCATTCAAGAAAATGTCAGGAGCCAGCTCTTCTCAGGACGATGTTGTGAGGTTTCACCCAGACTGTGGTCTCAGTGAATGTTCCACATGGACCTGGAAGTGAAAACGGTGTATTAATCTGCAGGCTACAAGCTCCACCACTTTGGACCTCAGATCTCTCTGTGTAAAGGAAGAGAATTCTCTTGATGAACGAAGGCCACTGTGACACTGCACTAGGGTGGGGTAAGTATGTCCCATGCAGTGTTTGGGACACACTTACACTAAACAGGATTTGCTGCTCATTTAAATTTGAGTCTCACTGGGCCTCCTGAACTCTTACTTGCTGACTCTGGTAACCCTAACTGGGGCCGCAGCTGAGGGGTGCCTAAGTTGCAAGGCAGCTGCCGCCTTGGGCCCACCTCCAGCCCCCCAGCAGGGAGCCCTGGGGGGCAGGCTGACTCACGCTGCCCACGTCGGAGCTTCCTGGGCACAGGCGCCATGGCTTGATGCCAGTTAAATGTCAAACAGCCAGCAGGGTCCCTGGCATTTAGAGCATCAGGAGGCCAGAAAAAGAGGAGGAGAAGAGAGTGGAGGAAAGGGGGGGTGAAGGAAGGGAAGAAGGAAGGCAAGTGGGAAAGGAGGGAGGGAGGGAACGGGCCCCTTCTGCCCTTCCAGGGCATCCATTAGCTGGTAGACAGTGTCTCTCCTGTCCTCTGAGGACGCTCGTTGAGACAGTGCTGGTGAGAGAGTGGGTGTCCAAGAAAAGCAACAACACAGCAGGTCACCTTCGCGGAGGCTTGCTGAGCGCATAGGAAGGGGGCATTTTGTTTCTGATGGGGCGCGGGGCTGCAATCCTCATGTTTGCGAACATGGAGCCGGGAGATCCGCAGACCCTGCCGACTGTCCTGGTGACCCAGGGAGCCTTGTCCGGGTGGCCATGGAAGGAGCAAGGCTTTGAGGAAGGTGGCATTCTCTAAGTGGGTTTTTTTTTTTTTTTTGGCTGCCCCACGAGGCTTACAGGATCTTAGTTCCCAGACCAGGGATTGAACCAGGGCCCCGGCAGTGGAAGCCCAGAGTCCTAACCACTGGACCGCCAGGGAGGTCCCCTAAGTGGGGTTCCAGAGCCGAGTACCCCATTGCCGCCAGCTGCCCCACTGCCAGAGTCGTGGCTATCACACCTGGAGACGGGGAGGGGCTGGGGTGTCTGAAGCCTGATGCTGTCGCAGGGAAGAAAGTGAAGATGGGTCTTCTTCAGACGGGGAGGCTGGACTTTATTTTAGCAGTGGGACAGCGGAGCAAGGTGCAAGTTGTCTGTTAGCAGAAGAGGCTGCCTGGACGGGGTGGGAAAGAACTGACGCAGGCGGTCGGGCACCCTTGAGGCAAAAGGTCGTGGACCCGAGGTGGTGCCCGCCCTCTGGCTCAGCCAGCCCAGGGCTGCCTGCTTCATGCCTGTGGTCGCAGCGTGAGTGTTACTGGTGCCCTTTCCTGCTCCCAGGAGACCTGGACTGAAGGATGAGAGGGGCCAGCCTCCTCAGCGTTAGGGGAGGAATAAATCATGTTCCTGACCTTTCAGCGCAGTTGTATGAGATGTTACTAGAAGCAGAAGCTGTCTCCGGGGCTGGGTACCAGGGAGGACCCTGCCCCCAGCTGGTAGGGTGACCCTGAGCCTCTGTTCCTGCCAGGGGAGGGGGACATGCTGACAGTGGCTGGAGATGGGACTAGCTAGTACCTACAGCCCCATCACCCTCAAAATTGACCTCGCTTCCCTTGGGTGGGTCCGCCCCCGGCGGGGGAGCCCTCCCTCTGTCCCCCACCGTGAGAGCCCACTGGAGCCTTTGTCCTCCGGCCCCTCCATAGGCAGCTGTTCCTCTGAGACCAGGAGGCGTCCCTTGGCTGATGCTATTCAGTGCCCCCTCAGACACCTCCCAGAAGGCCGTTTGTGCCTGCTCTGTGCCAGGCGCTGGGGACACAAGGAGGATGACACAGACCCCTGTCCGGTGAGGGAAGCGGGACACCAGTGACTCAGGGTAATGAGTTGTTCTCTTCTGGGACCGCTGTGACCTGGAGCTGGGCTTCTCCTTCTCCTCCCCTGCCCCCCGCCTTCCCCTGCGCCTTTGACCTTTTCATCTCGCTGTACTCTCTTTCCCGGGTCCGTCCTTCCATCCTCTTGTAAACGGAGCCTGGTGCCTGTCTCTGCGCTGTCTGCTCTGTTTCTACCCAATGACCGTGTCTGACGATCTGCGATCCCCTGGATCCTGTTCTGCATCCCGCCTGGCCCCGTCCTGTGGAGGCAGATCTTTCCCCTCAACCCTTGGCCCTTTCAGAGGCACTAGCTCCGTTGCTCTGTGATCTCTGCTTTCCTGGGTGTCGTCTCCCCCAGTCCCTGGGGCCCAGGCTGTGTTTCATGGCCTCTGACAACCTGAATGCTCTCTCTGAGTCCCTCTTCTGGTGGAGTGTCCCCTCCCAGGTGTGTCTGGGCTTGGCCATCTCCCTGTGGGATCATGTCATGGGGCCTCTACTTGGGTGGTGTGCTGCGCATTGACTCCAAATCAGGTTTTACTTTCGTATTTCTGGCGGGGAGTTGCCATGGCAAGGGTGAGAATTTGAGCCCTGCCCCTGGGTGCCGGCCAGCTGTGGGTTCAGTTCTTGGGAGAGTGTCTCTCTCCCAGCGGGCTGGGCTGGGTGACTTCCAGATGGCAGCTCCTTCCAACTCTTACGCTGGGCCATCCATCCTGCACCGGGGACACTCTCCCGGTCCCCCGTCCCTGGGGGCTGGGAGGCCCTGGCCCTACCGACTCTTGGGGTTTCCTCTTCATTTCTCTCACATGACGTCACCCTTTCTTGAGTCAACGAAAAAATCAGTAGATCTAAGAAATAAATGGAAAATTTTATTTGAGCCAAACTGAGGATTATAACCCCGGGAACAGCCTCTCAGAAAGCTCCAGGAACTGTTCTGCCCATTAGAGGTCAAAGCACAGTTATGTAAGTTTTTGAGACAGAGGGCTGAACGCTAAATAATGCATTATCGGCAGTTTACACGATGCAGATCTACACGTACAAAGCGAGTGGTGGGTCATGCGTCACCATGGCCCCTTACAAGATTAAGAAGGAAGGTTCTCTCCTGAGGGGTTCCGGTTAATGCAGATGCACAATACACACCAAAGGGGAGGGAGGAGGCCCAAAGGGGCAAAGAAAATTTTATGTTTAATTTTTTTTCATCTTGCCATAAAACATTAATTTTATTTCATCAATTGTTTCTGAAATAAGGTAGTACTTTTACTACCAAAGCCCCCCTTGGGGCTGCTCTACACCTCAGCCGCCCCCACCGTGGCATTCTCCACCCAGCAGGTTGCACGTGGGACTCAAATCCCGAAAACCCAGCAAGACCTTGACAAGGTCAAGGTCAAGACAAGGGCTCAGCATCAGTCCTAGGGGCAGTACTGCTCAATGGCCACCTCACGGGAGAACAATGGGGTCTTTGTGTGTTGCTGCCTGTGAGGTGTAGCAGCTCCAGCTGGACCACTGACCTGACGGAGGGGCTTACACACGGGGTCCCTCGGTCCTCATCTGTAGAAGGTGAAGTTTGGACTACTTGATCTGGGATGTGCGCTCTCACACTCCTCGATGTGTAGGGAGAATTTACGTGAAGGTGTGCGTGGCAACTTAAAGTTCTGCACCCAGTTGGCGCACGCGCGCGTTTGTGTGTGTGTTTGTGTGTGTGTGTGTGTGGCATAGGGAGGGGCGTGGAGCTTTCATGCTCTCTCCAGGCAACCCACTCTCCCCAAATCTCCACCTGGTCACCAGCTGGGAAGCTCCCTGAACCCTGGCTTTCTGGGCTTTTCTGGAGGTTTCATTACATAGGCAGGATTGACTAAATCGTTGGCTATTGGCCAATAGATTGATTGATTCCCTGGAGGTCAAGGGAGGTGGGACTGAAAATTCTAACCTTCTAATCACAGGGTTGGAGCCACCGGCAACCATCTCCCATGCCCCAAAGCTTTCCAAAATCACCTCATTAACATAACAAAAGACACCCTTATTGATTTCCTCACTTAGGAAGTTCCAAAGTTTTTAGGAGCTCTGTGCCAGAAATGGGGACAAAACCCAAATAAGAATATATATATATATATTCTTGTTATAAATCACAGTGTCACTCAACTCCAGGGCAGTGAGGGAAGTGGAGGCGCCCTGGAGTGGACTGTCCACAAACCTCTGAGTTCCTCAGTGTATTCAATTCCATCTTAGGGCAAATTGTTTCTCTCTTTTATGCATGCACCGTATTTCTCATAATGAACCAAATTCCATTAAATATGGTGGCTTGGCTCTGTGGAACTTGACAGTTCTTCAAAATCATGTCATTCCCCAGTGAGCCATAAAAAGGGATGAATCCTACTTTTTTTACCCTACCATAACAGACTTTTTTTTTCTTCATGTTTTCTACCCTCTCTTTTCTTACTCAGAAAACAGATATTTCTTAAAAGCCACCAGTCTGTGGTATTTTCCTGAACAAGTGCATGTTTTAAGGTGGTAGAACTTTCTGTCATGTGATAAAAACCTGGAGCTGGCCCTAGCAAGGGAAAAGGTTTGGCCAGTTTCAAGGATCTGTTTTTTACAGGCTGTTTCTGTGACCGGTGACGCAGCCCGTGGCGTCAGTTCTGATGTCACTTCTTCCAGGGTGGGGGGCGACTGCCAGGACTGAGGCACCTTCCCAGGACGGCCAGGCCACCTGGCTTTCTGGGCAGCTGCGAGGGGTGCCCGAGCGGATTGGGTTGTGAGGGGCTGCTAGGAGTCAGGGTTTACCCGGGTCGGGTCAGGATGCTGTGTTCCTCGACTGCCATCAGTGGACGCGACAGAAGCCAGCAAAGGCCGCTGCTCAGCAGAAGCAAACTTCTCACGCTCCACGTCCCCAGGGCCTGCGGCTCTGTCTTCCCAGCTGCAGGTCAGCCGTGATAGTGGCTTCGTCCTCGTGGCCCCGGTCCATGGCTATTCTGCATCCTCAGTCAGGGACGGGGCCTCCCTCTTTACTTGGATCTGGGACATCCCGTTCTCACAGCAGATGGAAAAGGAGGCCCCGGAACAGCAAGGCGAATGAACACCTCCAACGGCATGAGTCAGTCCCGTGTCACACCTGCTCCCATCCTGTCATTCCTGGCAAGTCACAGGAGGAGAGTGCCACCCAAGGCCGGGAAGCACACAGCATCTAAGAGGCCGAGCACTGACCCGCACGTGGTCGTGGGCCAGGGGTCACGGTCCCCTTGCATGAGCAGGGCCAACTCACTGGGACAAGAATACAGGTTCCCACATGGTCTTTTAGGTGCCGAGGGCAAAAACCCTACCTCAGCCAGTCTGAGAAAAGAACACAAAAGAAAGCCAGAGGTACAAAAACAAAAGCAGAGGCTCACCCCACTCCAAAGTTGTTCTGCTTCTGCAGGTCTGACCAGGAGTTAATGACCCAGCCTCCACGCTGGGCGTCTCAAGGGGGCCTTGCCTTCTCTGCACTGACCCCGTCCCCTCTCGGGCCTCCCACTGCGAGCCTGAGGCCAGCACGGCAGCCCAGCCTGCATTTTCTCAGCATCGAGCTTCCCCCAAGTGAGAATCGCTTTTCCCGGGAGTCCAAAGTCTCTTTGCTTCTTGTTTTATTGTTTTTTAATTTAATTTAATTAATTAATTTTTTATACAGCAGGTTCTTATTAGTTATCTATTTTATACACATTACTGTATGTATGTCAATCCCAATCTCCCAATTCATCCCACCACGACCCCTCCCACCCCCGATTTCCCCCCTTGGTGTCCATACGTTTGTTCTCTACATCTGTGTCTCTATTTCTGCCTTGCAAACCGGTTCATCTGTACCATTTTTCTAGATTCCACATATATGCGTTAATACATGATATTTGTTTTTCTCTTTCTGACTTCCTTCACTCTGGGTGACCAGTCTCTAGGCTTCTTGTTGAGTCAGATCGGGGTCATCCTTTCTGGACCCCCCTTGGGGTCAGAGGACTGTTCTGATTGGCCAGGTCCGAGGCCGCCCTATTAGAATCAGATGGATGAGAAGAGGGGAGAATGGGTCCTGGGTACCAAGGCAGAACCCAAACCAGTCTTCTTAGTCCCTGGAGTCAGTGACTGTTTTGAGACCAGGCGGGTCACTCTTGGTGCATTTTATAGCCGATTATGTATATATTTGCATTGGCTACTAAGAAGCTCAGAGCCAATATTTTTCCTCCAAATTTATTTTGAATTGTGCTGCCCTCATGGAGCTTGATTCCAAGTGACCACAGCCCACATCCGTCAGTCATCCCAGCAGTCACTTCTGATGTCCTCGTGAGCACAGCCTGTGCTCACCCACCGTCTAGGACCCCGTAAACATACAGGTGCTTTGAAAACTAAATCAGATGATTATACATTGGAGAAGCTTTTGTTTTTTTCCTTTGACTATAAGCAAACGTTATTTTCTTAAGTTAGTTCTGTACCCTTCAAAAAATAAATAAAAGAAAGAAGTGTCTGCTAGGATATAGAAAATTCTTTATTTTAGACTTCAGAAAACTCATGGGGAAATGGATTCATCTTCCACAGTTTCACCAGTCCTAATCCTGAATATTGTCAGTGGAGAACGAACGCCTGAGGCCACTCGATTAAAAAGATTTAATCGTGGGGGAAGAAAGGGAAAGGAAAATAAAAAATCAAACACAACAGTGCTGTCAGTTTAATCAAGGTTCGTGAGTACGAAGAGGAGTCCCAGACGGGCCCTGGTGGTCACTGCCAGAACTTCTGGGGCAACTGAGGAAGGCTGGCAGGAATTCCCCATCCCACGATGGCCATCGCTCTGAGCGAAGTTGTTTGTTCACCTTTGTTTTCCCAACACCCAGGGGGATCCCTGGCACACCGGGGGTGTCAGGTAAATGTTGGAATAAATGTGACCAAAGCAGCACCCGCATCACCCCATCCCTGAACTCTACTTCATTTCCCTGTCTAGTTCTTATCACTCCCTAAGATCCTGATTATGTTCCTTTGTTTGCTGTGTTTTCCCTTCAAGAAAGTAAACTCCTGCGGGTGTAGTTGGCTTTGCTTCTTACTGGTTTTTCTCCAGTTTGCACAGGGCCTGCCCACACTGGGCCTCCTAATGTCCTCTTCCATGGTCAGGAGGGGCCACCACGGATCTGAGAGTCAGACAGTTTTGTGTTAGCTTGGCTGCCATCACAGAGCACCACGGGCCGAGGGGCTTAAATAACAGACATGTGTCTTCTCATGGGTCTCATAGTCAGAAGTCTGAGACCAAGTGGCAGGGTTGGTTTCTCCTGAAGCTTCTTCTCTTGCAGATGGCCATCCTCTTGCTGTGTCCTCACGTGGCCTTTTCTCTGTGTGTGCTTAGGATAGGGACAGAGTAAAGGGACAACGTAGGTGATTAAATAGTTAATCCCACCAGGGGATCATAGGTAGAGAAAAAGTCTGGGAGACCCTGTAAGTTAATGATCATTCAGGAAAGCAGGCTTGTTTAACAACAAACCATGCAGACTTGCTTGGCAACAAAACCATGCAACAGAAGCACAAGACATGGCCAAAACAATAAAACGATGGTGCAATGAGACCTACATCCTGCCCATGGAAGTCAGCAAGTTAATGATCCTTGAGAAGGGGCTTTTTCTTCATGTACTCAGAGCAGAAATATAGGGGAAAGGTGACATTATACTGAAACTTGAGAAGATTTACCACATTTTAGTATACGTTACTGCCTTTTTGCTCATTTCCGTAGCACCATGACAGTCCTGGTTTGACCAGGTAGGGACAAGGAAACTCCCCTGCCCGATGTGGAGGAGGAACTGATGACGAAAGCTTGACATCCACTCAAAAATGAGGAAGAAGGTGGTCTTCTTCCCCTCCCCACTTTTCCTTTGATTATAAAAATGTAGCCCACCCAGGTTTCCGGGTGGCACTCCCTTGCCTGCCCGCTTGTATCTCTCACAAGCGTCCTATACTAATAAACTCTTTCCTTACCTGTCACTCTACTTCTCCCTGAATTCCTTCTGTGCTGAGACAGAAGAACTTATGCTCTGCTCAGTCCTGAAACACGTTCTGCGGTTTCACTTCTCTGCTCTCTCTCTTCTTATAAGGACATCAGTCTTACTGGGTTAGGGCCCCACCCTCATGATCTCATTGAACCTTAATTACCTCCTTAAAGGCCCCATATCCAAATACAGTCACATTGGATGTTAGGGGTTTGCCCTATGAATTTGGTGGGAGGGGCCACAATTCTGCCCATAAGAGTTACCCAGCAATGGGGAGCCTGCCTGAACAGAGGGATGCAGGACTCCACTGACCCTAGGGGAGGTGACCAAAGGGAAGACCAATGTCCTCCCTGTGGGAGAGAGGGGAGATGATTTCAGTAGAGCAGCCATGGGTGTTAAAGCACAAGGGATGAGTCAGGGTTGCAGGACAATGGCCGAGATGGGATGAAGCTGGAGAAATAGGAGAGCCTGGAATCCCACCTATGGAGCATGGAGACGCCCCAGAGTGCTGTAACTAGAGAAGAAACACGGTAAGACTGATGGTTGAAGACAGTTTCTCTGGCATCTGGCCACCCATGTGCTTCTGCCAGGCAGCACCCCAGAGGGAGCCCAGAGCCAGTGCTTGGTCTTCTCGTGGCACCAGGGCGCCATCTCTTCACCAACTGTCAGCTGGGAGCGGAGGCCTTGGTTCCCTAGTAGCTTTTCAAGGAAGTTGCAAAACATTGTGAGGGCTTGTGGGAACCCAGGCCTCTCCTACCTTCCTTTTTTTGTAAACAAAGAAACTGCCAAAATGGAAACTCTCTCTCCCTTGTCCTTCCTTCAAAGGGTGATAACGTGGACCATCCATCATTTTTATTTCAGAAGGATCGACACTCCTTTCCCCATTGGCCCATGCACTTTTGTCCCCATCAGCAATTGGATCTGGCATCTACTGATGTTTATTTCAACTTCATAATTAAAGAAGAATGTTAAGTGTGCAACTCAACTCTATTCCAAATGCTGGAAAGATCTGGAACAACGTAACCTCTTGGGAAAAGCTTAGGAAAGAGAGAAAAAACCACATTTACAAATAACAAATTTGGAAATAACGGCTCATCTCAGTTTGGGACACATGCAACTTTCCTAGACTTTTTTTCTTTTTTAATCGAGGATCTTCTGAAAATCAACAAAAGGAGGTCAATTGTAACAACAATTTCAGAATAACCATTAGAAACCAAACAAAGGAAAACATCTGGAGATGATGAATAAGAGGATGTGACAATCTGGATAAGGATCATTTTATAAAAGTGAGTGATGAGTAAATACAAAAATGCAACCACAAACTATCCTGTATATTCATGTGTGCCAAGTTACAGAATTTTAGCACAGTATTTTATAGGAGTCTTTGTTGCCCGTGTGCCCTACACCATCTCATTAAACTGCAACTACCCAGGGAGACTCTATATTCTAGCATTGCTGATCAGGAAACTCAGGGATTCTCCCTAAATCGCAGGGTCTGCAGCTTGTTTTAGAATCTGTCTCTCTGGGCTGCCCAGCAGGGGTCTCCTCCAGCCATTCTGCCCTGGCCGGCCCAGCCCTACCCAGCAGGTAACATGCTGAGGGGGCAGCTCCGGGCTCCAGTGACTTGTGAGAGGGGATGCTTTGGGTCTGGCGCCACTCCTCCTTATGGGCTTGCTCAGAAGCAGAGCTCAGCCCCTGGCAGTGGCATCTGCCCACTGCTGTGCCCCGGCCTGGTCTACCGGGGAGGCTATCTGTTGTGATGGAGAACATCTAAATGAGATTACAGGCATGGGGGGTGATGCATATTTCCTATAGTTGTTCCTCTCCTTGCATTTCTCTTGTATGTTCTGTTTTAGAATATTAGCTTCTCTAGGAGAGGTGAGGAATGGCAATTCAACTCTTCACAGCACCGTCAAAATGCCAAAACTCGTTCTTGTCAAGGGGAAGACAGCACAGATGCATTCACAGTTTAACAAACATAAGAGGGCCTGGGTCTGCTGATCGGCCTGGGTCTACTGGTAGATGCCAGTGCCCAGAACTCCCCTCTCCCCGACTTGATATGAACGGGATGATCCTCATGTGGTCAGAAGCCCAACATCCCCGAGGCAGCTCACTTAGACCTGCTCTTCCATTTACAGCATTCTCTTGTCTTGCCTTCCTCTGTCTACAACGTTGGAGGCCGGAATAGCTGCCTTCTCAGCTCCCCTTGCTACTGTGGATGACTTGTGACCTCATTCTGGGCCATAGGATGCAAGACAAAGCCTGTTGGTGGGATTCAGAAAAGCTTTCTAGTGGGGACGTCTGGTCTACCTCCGCCTATGGCCTTGTGCCCACCTGCCCCTCTCCCAGGTTGTAAGAGGGTGTGATGCCTGGAGGTGCCATGGCCATACTATGCACACGGTCATTACCGTGCCCACTGATGATCCTGTGGCAAGAGAGAGAGGGGGCATCGTTCTTTAATGATGCCATTGACTTCTGGAGTTCTACAAACTCCTAACTTGTTCAAGCTTCTAGAGTTGAGATTATCTGTTATTTGCAGCATAATAAAAATCCTGAGTCTTACAGATGATAAGTTAAAAAAGAAAAGACTGAATGGGGAGCCCCAGAGAGAAAATTCATTATAAAGAGAAGCGGGTGTGGCACAGCTAAAGGGTTCCGGGCTGTTAGGGGTTGGAGCCTGGAGCTCTCTCTCCCCACCTGGCAGCACATGGGAGACAAAGGCAGGAGTCTGAGCTAATAGTGCTGTCTCCGCAAACAAGGAAATCGTCTGGTGCCCAGGCACCTTGCTGGGGGACTTGACCCCAGGCACCTATGACACAGGTGGCAGGGGGAAGTCTCCCAGCGCTTCTTTGAGGACAGAGTCTGGCACTGACAGTGGGCAGTGTCTGGCAGGAGTCTGCCCTTGGGAACAGCCTGAGATCATGGGGAGAAGGCAGCTGAGGTCAGAGCAGTCGGGGTGAGAAGTGCCCTCGGCCAGAATATGAATGGTGTCCTGCTGGCAACCTGCAAGGACCACCTGTCACGTTAAGGCAGCCCCATTCCTCAGCTCAGAATGCCCCTACATCTTTCTCACCTTCCTGATCTCTTTCTCCATTGGTCAGACGCTTCACCTCCCACTTAGTTTTGAACACCCTTCCTCTGAGCACTTTGCATTTAACAGGAGCCTGGGGAGATCTTTTTTAAGTTGTTAATCTTTGGAAGAGTTAAGATACCCCTTTTCTGATGTAAGTAAAATGTAAATGGCTTGATTATATCCCACCATATAGAAAAAGCACCCCCCCCCCCCCCCCCCCCCCCCCCCCCGGGAGTTGAAGGTCTTGGAAGGTAGCCCAGCATGAGCCCTGGAGGGACTGGAGTGTGAGTTGTTCTGCACAAAACAGTAGGGAAATGGCGAGGCTCTGGGGACCGAGAAAGCTGAAGACAGCTGGGAGGGAGGTCCTGCAGGAAAAGTGCCCTGAGAGTGGCTCCCCACAGCACCTTCCTGACCTTCAGCTGGAGCTCTTTGTGATACTCTGAGGGGATAGGCCCCCTCCAGAGGCCACTCCCCTCCGGATAACTGTTTCCCAGGCAACAGCCTCGTGCTGGTGGCCGCTGTGGAACCAAAGGGTCTGAGTTGACAGGAGCAGAGCAGAGGACACCAGGGGCAGTGCGAGTCCCCAGGTGTGCAGGTGGGTGGGTGGGGAAGGGATGGATGGAGTTTCCCGATGAACTTGGGAGACAAGGCATTGAGTCATTTCCATTTCAGTGCTCCAGGAGTGTGACCCTACAGGGCTGGGGATTTGGAGAAATACAGTTAACTGATGCCTGGGGGTTATAAGTAAGAAAGAAAAACTGAAATGTTATCTACTGTGTACAAAATTCAGACTTTGGAAGGATCAGTCTCATTGCTCCCCAGGAGACAATTTTTTTTTGGGAGGGGGAAGCAGCCCTTGTAATAAAATTCGACGGCATTAGAGCCAAAGCCAAAAAAACAGTGCAGAATACATAAACCTGTCTGCAACACGCTCCAGTGGCACCTGGGGCAAGGGCGGCTGGCTGTCTTCACACTGCGCTCTCCCTTCCAAGGGCCCCCTGCTTTGCTTTCTGGAAACATCTGTTTTTCCCTGAGGCCACTCACCACAGCAGTTTTGGATTCTTACCTAAGGCCTTGACCAAGTGAATCCCAGAATCACCCTGAGACCTGGCAAACTCTCTAAATCCTACTATACACACATGTATACCTGTGTGTGGGTGTATGAGTGTGCATGTAGACAATGCTTTCATTTCTGGATTTAAAACTTTTCTTCCCTGTGCATTTAAAAGCTGTGGGCTTAGGACCTCAGAGAAGTGACCAGAGCAGTCAGCACAGACAGTGTCCAGTCTGAGACTGTCCTCTTGGGCCTCTATTCCAGCACCGTACACTGAGCACAAATTAATAGGACCCTGGACCACAGTCTCCCCTGGAGGCGGGCTCGATGCAGCCCCGGGACTCCTTGGTCCCCAATCTCAGCCACCTCTCATGTTCCCATTTTGTTTGTAACTTGAAGCTTTGGCTCTGCCATCAACCTGGCCTTGCAGGTTAAGTCCTGTTCCTCAGGCTCTTGTTCTGGTATTTTTAGTCTTCAGTTTTCCCTGTTTCTCATCTGGGTTCCATCCAGCCCCCCAGGTCTTTCCGACTTTCTTCTGCTTTATAAGCAGACACACATGTGGTGGAGAAGATCCTTGAAAGTAGCAGAGGCATAGTGTTTAGAGCCCTGAAGCTTCAAATCCTGGAGTGGCACATACTGGGGTTTTATATATGCTATTTCTGGGCTTGAGTTCCTAGCTGTCATTTATCTGCTGACATAAATAAGCCAAGTGAGTCTAGACATATTCTGTTAGTTTTGATGAAGTATCATAATAAGGAGATGGTATTCTGATGGGTCATTATGTACAATATTTAATCCTGACAGCAGGTCAGTTACATCTCAGGTGTCCAAGATTATTTAATTATTCTAGATTCTGTGCATTTCCTTATACATTGGGCTAGTTTGTCAATTGCAAGCCTGCTGAGATTTTGATAGGAATTGGATTACATCTAAAGACCAGTTTAGGGAGAACTGCCATCTTGAACAATATCGTGTCTTCCATGGACACGGATGTCTTTCTATTTATTTAGATATTAAATTTCTTTCAGCAATGTTTTATAGTTTTCAGTGTACAATTTAAATTTATTCTTTTGGATGCTATTGTAAATGCTGTTGTAGATAAAACTATTTTCTTAGTTTCATTTTCAGATTATTCATTGTTAATATATAGAAAAGCAATTGACTTTTATTTATTGATCTTGTCTCCTGTGACATGGGTAAGAAAGCTGGTTTAGTTCTGACAGGTTTTTGTTGTTGTTGTTTGTTTGTTTGTTTTTGTGGAGTCCTAAGAATTTTCTATACAGATTGGAAAATTTTAAACAAAAAGTGTAATTTCTTTAATAAGTGTAGAATTATTCAAGTTACTTCTTCTTGAGTGAGTTTTGGTAGTTTTTGTTTTTCAAGGAATTGGTCCATTTCATCTAAGTATAGGCAATCTAATGTATAGGCAAAGAGATGATCCTTGCATTTCATTATTACCCTTTTATTATTTGTGTGTTCTGAGTGATATCTCCTCTTTCATTTCTGATATTTGTAATTTGTGTCTTCTTAATTTCTTTGTTGTTCTTGTTAGAGTTTTATTGATCTTTCCAAAGAACAAGTTTTTGTTCCATTGATTTTCTCTATTGTTTTGCTGTTTTTTAATATCATTGATTTCTGTTCTTATTATTTCCTTCCTTCCGCTTGATTTGGGTTTATTTTGATTTTTCTTTTCTAGATTTTTAAGGTAGAAGTTTATATTACTAACTTGAGATCTTTCTTCTTTTCTATTATAAGCATTTAATGCTATAAATTTCCCTCTACAATTATATACAAAATATTTATATGTTGTATTTTCATTTTTGTTAAATTCAAAATTGGTTCTAATTTCTCTGGAGACTTCTGTTTTGACCCATGTGCTCTTTAGAAGTGTATGATTTAGTTTCCAGATATTTGGGGAATTTTTCCAGATTTCTTTTTGTTTTTGACTTCTAGGGTAATTCCATTTTTGTTAGAGAACATAATATATATGATTCAAATTTTTTACACTTGTCAGTGTTAGTTTTATGAGGCTGGATATATTTTATCTTGGTGAATGTTCCTTGTGCTTTAGAATCTGTATTCTGCTTTGTGAAGTGAATTGTCCTATAAGTTTCAATTCAGTCAAGTTTTTGATAGTGTTTTTTTAAAATCTTTTATATCCTTGCTGAATTTCTGTCTCCTTTTTCTATTGAGGATTAAGAGTAGAGTGTGGAAGTTTCCAAGTATAATTGTGGATTTGTCTATTTCTCTTTTCAGTTATATTAATTTTCACTTTATGTATTTGGAGCCTGTTGTTAGCTGCATCTGTATTTAGGATTACTATATCTTCTTGGTGAATTGTTTGTTATCCTTGTGTTGGGTCCATATTCATTTCTGGTCATTCTCTTTGTCTGAGTCTACTTTTCCTAATTTAAAAATTTTAAAGTAAACATTTAATTTTGGAATAACTTCAGATCAATGGAAAAGTTGATTGCTTGGAATTCACTAGTTTTACTACTAATATTCTGCTTTATTGCTCCAGAATCCAGTCCCAGATGCCACATTGCCTTTGGTCATCTCTCTCCCTGGTCTCCTCTGGTCTCTGACAGCATCTCAGTCTTTCCTTTTACTAGATCTTGACAGTTTGAGGAGCACTGGTTGGGTGTTTCGTAGAATGTCCCTTAATTTTGAATTTGTCTGATATTTTTCTCAGTGTTAATCTGGGATTGTGGATTCAGGCTTTCTTATGATTAGTGCTGTTTTTAGCACTGCATTTAAAATGGGTTTCTGTGCACTTGCTGTCCCTTAGCTCACCCTGTGGCCTCCCCAGAATGAACTTCACCCCAGCCTCACTCTGAGAAAACAGTTCCTCTTGTCTCAAGCTCAGTTCCAAAGCCTCCTTAATGACTGACATCTTCTCTACCTCTCACCCCAGAAGGCGTGGGGTTTCCTGAAGAGTCTGGCACTTCAGTGGATATATTTGCCTCGTGTGTCTTTCTCTGTTAGACTTGTAAGTACGTCAAGGTCAAGGACTATGTCTTACTCATTTTTGTTTTCTGTCTAGCCTCCCTAGGGCTGGCCAGCTAGCACTTACTACTCAAAATGTGACCCATGCACCCTAAACATTGGCATCACCTAGAAGCTTGTTAAATGCAAATGATTAGGCCCTGCCCCGGCTGGCCACTGTAGTCACTTCCCCAGACATTTCACATGCACACCACAGTCTGGGAAGCACTGATGTTATCAGTGCTTCACAACTTTGTGTTGAATGAGTTAATAAATGAATGATGGCAGCTGACCTTTCTTCTCCCAAGTAATGCAATTGGTTGATCTCTTCTATGCTCTCCCAGGTCTCCTAGCAGTCAAAGGCACACATTTGCAGTAGGGCTAATATCAGACACGACATCTGAGCCAGTGGGGTGTCCCAAGTCTCTCCTTCTTCCTGTATCAAATGAAAGTAATATCCTTACTTCCCTGGATGATCATGATTGTTAAATTAGATAACATGTGTGAAGCACCTAGCACCATTTGCTTGGCACATGGCATGGACTAAACAATGTATTTGCTTTTGCTTCTTTAAGGTACCTGATAGTCTTGTTTATTTCTAGTGAGAAGATTTACTTCTGTTGTAATCAGTACATTCAGTTCTTGTTTTCAGGCCATTGCTTCCTGGATATAAATATATCAGAAGAGATGATAGAAAGCCTTCCAGGGAGATTTCTGTTCACCATATTAGGATAGAAATCACATGAACATCTGACTGCCCATGAACGCATGTTCTACCTAGAACAGTTCTAATCTGCCCAAGATAATCCCAACTTTGAATATATTGGAATAGCCTGGGAATCTGTTCAGACTTCTCTCATTCTCAAGAGTTGGCACTTGTTATTCTGGAGGGAAATACTACAAATATAGCCTCCCATGAAATTTCAACACCTCACATCACAATAATCACTTGGTTTATGGAAAAATAAACTTCTCCAAATCCCTTGACTCCTCTTGCTTTGTTCTTTGGACTCTTGGATGAGTGGATAAGCAGAGAACAAAGGTCAAAGGACCATGCTGATCTTTTCTTGCTGCTCAGGGTCCCTACTTGTACAACTGCCTCTGATTTTATCGAGCAGATTGGGCAGAATGAGAAGACAGAGTGTCATTATTGCAGTTTGATCATCACTCATCTTAGAATGTGACTTTTAGTAGTTTCTTATTCGCCTGATGGCCTGCTCTTTGGAACGTGGTTGTGTCACTGTTTGGAGCTTTCTCTGGAAAACAAATGTGTGTTTTGACTCACCATTATAAATGTTATAGAGAAAATCATAAATTTATAAAATATTGGAGCTGGATGGAAAGGTGAAGTGTTTTGTTCAAAGTTACAAAGGTTTGTTTGTGGACGAGTTAAGACCAGACCAGTTTTCTGGCTCTCAGTTTTGTGCAAATTTTTAGATATTTTTTACCTTAAAGTCATTGCCATCAGAGCAATCCTCTGCCCCCTCCCCTTGTCCCATCCTACCTATCGTAATCAGTAGCCATGACAGCAGTAATTGCAGGAGATTTGTCTGCTCCCATGAAATACTGGGAAGTTTTTTCATATCATAATGAATGCTGGCACCATTGGAGCAGCATATGTATACCTTAATCATAGGTCAAAAGAATATATTTGACTAAAGTTTTTATAAGAGAAAATTCCCTTCTCTCACTGCAAGACTCTATACCATCTTTCTAATTCAGCACTTTTCTCATCAACCTCTTGATTGGATTAAAATACATCTACTTTATTACATTTTGGTTGGTGTTTTGAATCTGTAGCTTATTTTCCATTAAACAGATTCCATTTGAATCTGTAGCTTATTTTCCATTATATTTTCTGCATTAAAAATTAGAGTGTGGAGAAATGCTATTACATTTTATATATTAATCTTATATCCAGAAACCTTGTTAAATTTGCTTACTTTTTTCTGTAATTTATTGATCCTCTTATATTTTCTATGTAAATAATCATATCATATTCAAATATTGACAGTTTTAACTTAAGTTTTTTTGGCTTATTTTTGTAAAGCAGCTATTTTCATTTCACTCTTTCTTTTCTCTTTTTCTCATTAACTGGGAAGTGGAGATAAACCCAAACAGAAGCCCCACGCTGAGGATGGCAGAACTGCCCCATCAAACTAGGACCATTCACCTCATAAGACAGAAATGAACAATACTTACAGGTCCTGTATGGATTTTTAGCTAATAATCATTCTCGTGTGAATATTAATACTAATTAATAATACTGTAAGCTACTAAGGTGGATCAATGGAAGTGATACCTCTCAGAGATGTTGAGAGGATTAAGTGAGATACTAAATCCTAAATCCTAAAAATACTGTTTAGAACAGTATTTGGCAAACGGTTGGTGCTCCAAAACTATTTTTAAAAATAATAGTAATGACAGCTAATATTTATAAATATTACTGACTCTAGAATGATTAGTAAATCTTAGCTAACTTAAACTTATTTAGACAGAATGGGGCTAACATTTGTTTCTGAGAACAATAACCAGTTAGTCTTCAATCCATCTGTTTTGGTTAGCTAGGGAGAACAAATCTAAACCTCTTGCTGTGATTGGTCTTTAGATATTCAAATACATCTATGCTGTCCTTTCTGAGACTTCTCTGCTCCAGATTAAATTGCCTTAGTTTGTCGACTCTTCCTCATATGACAAGCACTGCATGACAGGTGGAAAATGGAAAGGTCAAATGGACCTTATAATTATGAGTAGTTTTCAGCTAAATTAAGCATGTGTAGGGTATTTGTTTCAGAAATGGCATTGCTTTTTTTTCTGTGGTGTAGATAAAAGTCTGTTTTGGGACCAGAACCCCATGTTTGATTCCATTGTCTGCCATTTATTAGCACTGTGACTTTGAGAAGTCACAACTTCTCTAAGTATCTGTGTCCTCAGAAGAAGCGATGTAACTTGTGAGAATGAAATGAAATCTATAAAGACACTTTATACAAAATGTGGACAAAGAATAGATACGATGATCTATACTGACAGTGCTCTAGGGATTCCCAGAGCTATAAACCAATGGAATCAATCACCTGAGCTTTGCCACCAGACAGGTGTATCTCACTCTTGGACCCCTTAAGCAGGAGACATCACTACTTTTGGAATTGAGTGTCTGGAAAAGCAAATACTAATGTGGCTTAAGATGCAGCAATCATTATTCCTCTGGTTCTCTCTGTGTTGATCTTTTCTCCTTTATCCCATTGTAGAGGGAGGATTTCCCACCCCGGTATGGGGATGGCTGAACACATGACACTTGATACTGGACAGATGAGATGAACAGCAGTTTATTAGTCACATATGCTCACAGCTCAGGGAGGACACTGCACATCACATGGGACCACACAGTGGTTCTACTTGGAAACAGAATCAACAGACAGGGGCTCTGGAGTGAGCCTTGTAGTATCAAGAGGATGAGGTGCCCCCTGGTTGCCAAGGCAGGATGTGATTGACTTGCTTGAATAATTCTGGGAGCTGGCATGGAATTGAAATTTGCTGTTCAGGGACAAGCAGGCACTGTGCTTGGTTCCTGTGATGAGGGTTTTTGGCTAGAGAATCTTATCCACAGGAGCAAAGTGGGGAGGGGGAACTTGCAATTAGTCCATGTACAAGCTTTCCAATTTCACCAGATGTCAAGGTGGTACAATAGGATGAGTCTAAATTTTAGGTCTTGTACCACAGTCTATACATACGATTAGAATCAACATTTAGAAAGCATTTTCTACAGGATACAAATGTTTAAATTTAATGTGGAAATGTAGTTACTAACTCTTTCTTCCTCCTCTCCCTTCTCTTCTTCTCTCTCCTCCTCCTCCTCTTCCTCCTCATCCTTTTTCTTCTTCTTCTCCCTCTTCCTCTTCTTCTCTCTCCTCCTCCTTCTTCTTCTTCTTCTTCTTCTTCTTCTTCTCTCTCCTCCCTCCTCCTCCCCCTCCTCCTCCTTCTTCTTCTTCTCCTTCTTCTTCTTCTTCTTCTTCTTCCTCTTCTTCTTCTTCACTAGAAGAATGCAATGCAAATATTTCCAATTACATTCTGAGACTATTTGAAAATTAAACCCCATTTCCTCTAGAAAAAGATAACTAGTCTCTTTAGTTGCTAATGATTCAGTGTCTCTATTTATTAGACTGACAAAATGTGTGGAAAACCTGAAAGGATGATGGGGTTTAAGAAAAGAGTCTCAGGGCCTGGGAGAAGCTGGTGGCAGGAGGAACCTGTATCCCAGAGGGTACATCCCAGAGAATTGACCTCCTGGTTTAGTTCCCTGTCAACGGGTCTTTGGTGACAAAACCTCAGGAAGGTGCAAGGACATGGGCGTTTAGGGAGGTGAGACCATAAGTTCTCAACCAGACAAAAGATGTAAATGGCTCTCGTGTGGCACAGAGCATGTTCAGAGACCACTACACCTAGGTAATTGCTAATATATAAAGGACACAGAGGGGAAACTTGGTCTTTTTGTGTATTTAATCCTCTCAAGTAATGATCATCATCTGGGTGTAGCACCTGGAATGACATTTCATTTGCTTTTATGATTATTTTGATGCTGTTGATGTTCTCAGTGGCTATTTTGTATTGGTTTCAAATATGTGTGAGAGTATATATATTATTATAGAGTTTGCATGGTATACCTTTGTTTATTCTTTTGCTTTAACCTATCCATATCATTCTATTTAAAGGGCGTTTCCTGTAGCCAGTGTGTGGTTGGGTTTTATCTTTCTCTTTATTCTGGCAATCTCTGCCTCCATAATCTTCTTTTAGGCTCTGGGATCTTTATATTCACTGTTCTCTTTTTCTGTAAGACATTTTCCTCTTCCCTCTTACTAATGAACTCTTTCTGCATTGCCCAGATGCATTATCTTCTCCAGTCCCTGAGAATTGGGGTAACTCTGCACTATGTTCTATCTGCACTCCATGCACATTTGCATGACAGCATCTATCCTATTTTATAGCAACCATTCTTCTCCTCTCTACTGGAAACTACTTTAGGTTTCTTACTGAGAATTTAGGTCTCTCATTTTCAAAAACATTTTTCTTGTCCTCTGCCTGTAGGATTTCCCCCTTTCTCTCCACTCTTGTTAACTGCTAAATGGACTTCTTGTTTCCAACTAAATTTTTTTTTCTTGGTGAGGTCTTCTCTAGACACTCTCCCTACCCAAATTAGGTTAGGTGCTGTTTCATGTCCTTTTTCTACTGCCTCTTCCATGATGGCAGGTACCATGTATGTTTTGTTCCATCTTGAGGGTTTCTGCCCTAGAACAGCATTTGCACATATGCACAAAGGGGAACTTTCCACTATGTCCATTGTAATATATTTGTAATCACAAAAAAGTTGGAAACAATATAGATTTCTAGCAGATAACTGAAGAAGTAATCATAGAATTAGATGGATGGATCAATTGGCTGTGAAAACCATTAGGTAAAAACTCAATAAAGAATGGATTAGGTTGATAACACTTTTCAACCATAACACAGAAACTGAGAGTCAACCTGACATGTGCTCCCTGCTGTGATGCAACAGGAAGCAGACAGTACAGCACATGAAGCGTTCTTGCTAAAAACTTAACCCTGTATATTCAAGCATCTAGAGCTAACTATCAGTTTACAGAAAAAAATGAAAGACAGAGGAACATGTTCTGCAACACCAGGAGGGATGCTGTCAGCCAAATCCATCACATAGAAACAAAACCACAGAACAATACAGTACAAAGCCTGGGGTTCTTCACAAATAAAAGGCAAAAATAAAAAAGAGAGAGGGCACACTATAGATTAAAAGTAGGAGATACATCAACTAAATACAATGTGTTTGTCCTTTATGTCCTGACTCATACAAAGTGTAAAAAAAAAAAATGAATATAGTACAGAGAAATTTTAACACTGACTTGTTATTTCATGATATCAAAAATTGTTAATGTGTATTAGACATGATAATGGTGTCATGGTTATATACGAAGAGTTCTTAATTTTATGGACCCATACTGAAACATTTAAAGGTGAAGTTATATGATGTCTCAGATTTGCTTTAAATAAATTAGTCAGATGGAGAAAGTGGGTACATGTTGAGAACTTTTATCAGAAAGAATTTCAGAAGAAAAGAAATGGAACTAACACAATAGGATAAAGCTGCATTTTACCATGGAACTTTATGTAGCATTTAAAAAGACCAAGGGAGATCTATATATTCTAATCTCCAAGACATGTCCTTATGAAAAAAAAGTTGAAGAGTAATACATATTGTAGACTTTGAGCTTACCAGCATGTGAGTATAGAGTTCATACAGCTTTGTAGACATAAAGAAAAATGTCTATAAGAATACACACCTAACTGTTTCCAGTGATTACCTCTGGGGGTAAGGATTTAGAAGAGAGGTAAATGGGCTGAAGAATGATGGTCAGTTGGCTTTATCAACACTATTTTATATTTAAATAAGGAGAATGAATGAATCATTTGTGTAATTGCAATTGACCATAAGACAGTACAAAGTAAATAAGTCAGTGTAGGAGAAAACCACACTAAACAAGAGATCACTCTCACGAAGAACATGGTAGTAGCAAAGCTTGTGGAGTAAGTCAGTTAAGATGCATTTGGCTGCAATTAATAGATATATGGGGCTTCCCTGGTGGCGCAGTGGTTGAGAATCTGCCTGCTATTACAGGGGACATGGGTTCGAGCCCTGGTCTGGGAAGATCCCACATGCCGCAGAGCAACTAGGCCCATGAGCCACAACTACTGAGCCTGCGCGTCTGGAGTCTGTGCTCCGCAACAAGAGAGGCCGCGATAGTGAGAGGCCCGCGCACCGCGATGAAGAGTGGCCCCCACTTGCCACAACTAGAGAAAGCCCTCGCACAGAAACGAGGACCCAACACAGCCAAAAATAAATAAATAAATAAATTAAAAAAAAAATAGATATATGGCTAAAAACTGCTTTAAATATATGGGAATCTATGACCTCCTATAACAAAGAAGTGCAGATGTCGGTAGGTGGTCCCAGGTTGCTTGTAATTTGCATGTCTTTGGAAAGAACTGCATTCACTTTTTTCTTCAGTCATCTGTGGACATCTCCTCAGCTGTCCTCATTCCTATTGGTTCATTTTAGAAAGTTTTATCAGAGAAGGAGAAGGAAATAGAGGGAAAAAGTACCCTAATCCCACTCTCTTCAGAGCCAACTCAACATTTTTGCATAATTACTTCCACAGTATTTCTATTATTTATAATACATGTGCATGATTTTAAAAGTGTTACAAGTTCACTGTAGGTGTTTTAGAAAATGTTTTTAAAAATTTGCTGGAAATCTCCTCATTAAAAGAAAGCTATGGTTTATGCTGCTGGTGTAATTTATCCTGGTTGGTTTTCAGTGTGTGTTTTTGACTCTAAATCTGATACTAAGCAACTTCCCATAATTCACTGGCTGCTAGAAAATGTATGGCAAATTCTGTTGCCTATCCTTTGTATATTTTTCATATGAACATTTTCCCCTCTCATTCCTCGTGTTGTTTTTCTTTCTTCTTTTGCCTCACTTTTAATTCTTATAATTTTGTTGTATTTTATATACCTGCAAAATCCGGAAATACTTTCTAGAACTAAGTAAGGTCCAACCAAATTTTACAGACATCCACACACAGAAAGATTGAGACCTTACTAGTAAAATTTTGTACTCTAATTTTTACTAATTGGTAATGTTATGAATGCTCCTATTATCACATTTTCTTTAAAATTTAATTTAATTGGCTGAATGTCACATCATTTTTTGTCACTCCTTTGATGCTTGACTATGTCGCCTCTAGATGTTTTATGATTCTAAGTAATGGTGTAAGAGCAGACTTCTACTTATATCTTTTTTTGCATCTACAATTATCCCTTAGACTATGTTTTAAAAGGTAAATCTAGTGTGTTGAGGGATCTGAACATTGAAAATCTCTTGAAACCTTTTGCTAAATATATTTCTAGAAAGGAGGTTTTGACATACAATGGTGTATTCTATTGGAACGATTCCTTATCTGCACTGAGAGTATCATTAAAACTCTGCAACTATGGTTGTTAAAAATGACACCCATTGTTCATCTCCTTTGCATTTCTGTGAGCTCTAGGGAAACTAGATAGTCTTTTAGCTTCTTGGAGTTTGGTATTCAACAGCTAGATTGGGGGTTGCTTCTCCATCATTAGAAAGTTACTGTAATCTGACCATGTCTATCATTGTCAAATGGAGGAGTAAGTGTCAGGATGCCCACTTTCTGATGAGTCCTTACACTGTGTCTACCTGATGGGATGAGGAAGGGTGTGAAGACAACTGCAAATGGTCATCTAAGAAAATCTGTGAGTGGCGGGTGAGAAATTGGGAAAAGGAAAAGTGTTTGAGTGTCCCAATCCTGTTTAAAATGGCGCCCCTTGAACTGTGCTGAGTCTGAGGTTGAGATTCTGAGCAGGAGCTGGAGGGTACATCGTCCTTACAGAGAACATGGATCGATTGTATCATCCCTGCTGCCCTGCTTTCCTGGTATGATTGGCTCCTGCTACCTACAGGAGAAAACTGAAGTTTGACAGCCTTAATCAGCTTCTCCAAATTATGTAGCTTATACCTGCTGGAGTCTGATGTGAATCTTCCCTTTTGACCTGCAGCCCTGTCCCTTTCCGTGATGTCATGCGGCAACGATACCTGTGCAGGTTTCTGTTGTGGTTCTGAGCCTAAGCCTTTCCCACACGGCCACGGTAGTGGAGAGCCAGGTCAACATGATGGGAGAGCACAGAAGGCCCCTAAAAACTGGGATAAACACCATCACAACCATAAATGAAGCAGTTTCCTGAGCATGCTACTGACTTCCATGAAATCTGACGTCATTATTCCCGTGTGAAATCTAGGCTAGACGAGGATGTGAGGCCTTGGAGAGGATATTATTGTGCCAGAACGTTCAAATTCCATGAAGTTCAGGATGTTCCATTCCTGAAGAGTTGGGAAATCTCTAAGAGACAAAAGTGAGTGTGAGAGAGATCCAGAATAATTATGGAATAGCTAAAGAACCCAAACAGGTATTTGGATCTGACTTTAGAAAATCACCTGCTAGTTAAGAGGCTTTTTTGTTCTGTTTTGTTACAGATGTTATGGAGAATGTTATTGTAACAAATGTAATGTAATGTAACAAATGTTACAAATGTTATTGTAATGTAATATAACAAATGTTACAAACGTTATAGTGTGTGTGCAGTGGTCTGAGATAAACACACATAGTTCCAGCCCTCGATGCACTCATGCTAGGTGGGGTTGTCAGAAAAGTAAGCACACAATGATCAACTCAGTGTGAAAAATAAAATGTAGTCTCCCACTATCTGCTAGAAAGGCAGAGAACAGGGGCTGGAGACAGTCTGCAAAATCAGCAGAGACTTCCCAGACACACAAAGCAGTTAGTTCTGCCTTGAAGGATGAATAAGAAGCTTCCAGAGTCAAAAGGAAGGCTGGCATTCCAGCAGGCAGGTAATACAAGTGCAAGCGATGGAATTACGAGGGCACAGTAGCATCGTGGAGGGGCAAGTTGATTGGCTGTGATTGAAGTACAGGCTGCAAGCTGAGGTGTGAAAAAAAGTGAGCCTGGAAAGGCAGGCTGGAAAGAGAACACTCCATGAGTTGGGATTCTTTAGTTTTTTTTTATGAATATCACATAGTCCCAGCTCAAGTACAACAGGCTAATTTATGCTAACAGACCATGTCCAAAAAATTCAAGGAGAGTAATTCAACCCAGCTCTTAGTCTGATCAGAGGGTGAAGTCACACAAAATAAGCATTGCTGCTTAGCAGAAGCGGGTGTTTCTCTGAGGCAAGAAGGAGAGTTGAGTTTGGGTGGGGTAGACACCGGAGCACTCATCCACTACAGTTATAATAGTTATTTTAGATGAAGGTGAGGTGGGTAAACTCTATTGTGAAGCTTAAGGGAAATTACTGAAAGATTCCTGTCCTGGTAAAGGATGGAGAGATGACATGAGTACATCAGTACCTTATTTTAACATTTTAATTGTAAAATAAAACACAAATACATAAAACCACCAAAAAAAACAACCCCAAATATGTGGATTCATAAGCTGTTGTAAGGCAAATACCCTTATGATCACCACCCAGGCCAATAAATAGCCCTGTCTCAGCACCCCAGACACATCCACATGTTGTTCTAGTTACAACTCCTCCTTCAATAAGTAACCACTATCCACCATTCTGTTGCAGTTTTTCCTCCAAATACAGCATCCCCAGACACTGTTGTTTAGTCCTGTACATTAAAAAAATTTTATATGTTTGAAGTGTCTTCTAATATGCTGATCCCCCCCATTTCTTTTTTCAAATGTATTTTTTTATTGAAGTATAGTTGAATTACAACGTTGTGTTGATTACTGCTGTACAGCAAAGTGACTCAGTCATATATGTATATATATACACACACACACATTCTTTTTTATATTCTTTTCCATTATGGTTTATCACAGGATATTGGATATAGTTCCCTGTGCTATACTGTAGGACCTTGTTGTTCCCTTCCATTTCTTTTTATTCCTGCAATTTATTTGTAGAAGAATCTGGGTTGTTGACCTGTAGAGTTTCCCACAGTCTCTATTTTCCTGATTGCACACTCATGGTGCAGTTCAACAAACCTCTGTATTTTCTGCTTTCCGAATGGATCCAGGGGCTCCATTATCCAGATTTCGGTTGGATGTCTTTACCAAGACAATAGATAGTGATCTATTCATTAATCACACAGCTCATAATATCAGCTTATCTCTTTTTGTGATGTTTACAGATTTAGATGCTAAATACCTAGATTCATCAGTTCATTGGGAGTTACAATTTGAAGATACTCTAATTACAGCACTTATCATTTCTTAGTTGGAATACTTTTTCAAAGAGGTTCTTCCTTGATCTACTGTTTGCTTACCCAATGCTTGTCTAGTTCATAAAGGGAGGGTAGGAAAAATGTTTGATTTTTTCCCCTGTGCTTACTAAGTTTTGAGCTAATGAAAGGTCTTTTCATTCTCTGAGCTGGTTAATTACTTTCAAAATATATTAGAATTTAAAAAAATCACACAAGTTCTCTGTACTCCTACAGATATTCTTACAGATATTAGTGGCCATGTGGAAGACTTGATGGAAATTCTCAAGTTTTGTGCATGGCTTATGAGCTCTCAGTGGCAGAGCCTGTTTGAGATTAACATCAGCCCATAAACTGATTTATGGACAATATAGTTATGAAAAACAAAAACAATTGCTTTTTGTCTTTTTTCCTATTGTTTTCTCTCTCATGTTTGAAGTGTCCTTTTCCCCTGGTTTGAATAGCCAGCTGAACCATCATTATACACAGACTCTCCTGATGGTTTGTTTCTGATGGTGTTGTCCCTCAAGAACCCAAATGTTAGACTTTTTGCAAATGAAGCTGGCTTCCTGGCTTTAATTCTGTGCATTTCTTTGATCTTTGTTCTATTTCCTGGGCACAGGTGGTCCTCTGGTCGTCACATAATCTGGGGCATGGGTCAGGACACCCCAAGGTCATTTCTCCACCATGCTGAAGCCCTTCTGACTGCTCATTATAGCGGTAGCAACAGGTCTTCCTGTGAACACTGGACAACTTCCTTTAAGAGATGATTGGTGTCACTGCTGGACTTCATGGATTTTTCCCCTTTTTTGTTTATTCTTTGTGTTTTGGTTTTGGATAGATGTATACTTGTCAATCAGTTCCTTCAGGATTGATTGGAGTTGGAAATCAATTTAAATTATGCTTTTCATTGAGTTCTCTTTCCTTATATGTTACATACTCACATGAGGGAGGCATAAACTTTCAAAATGCTCGTGCCTCGACCAAGCCAATTTCTTTCAAGACACCATGAGGCCAGAATCTCAGCAGAGGGATCTCTCAGCTTCCAGCCCAGTTGAAGGAAATGCCCCAGGCTTTGTGCTCACTGTGTGCACCATTTCCGAGTTTATGAATCTCCGAGTTTTTGCTTTGACTCTCTCTCACAACCTCTGTCTGTCCTCAGGTCTCTAACTTTCCCAGCTTGGCCTCAGCCTCTCCTAGGCCTGCCTTGATCGCCACCGGGTGGCTCCTCCTGTTTCTAACCATGTCAATGGATGCCTACACCCTATGAAGCCCTAGTCTCTAAACACCGGCTCCAACATTTTGTTTGGCTTCTGCCAGGCCCATCCCAGGCCTCAAATGGCCATAGGGTCCAGTGAGTACCCTGAGATTGTGGGGTCCAACCCACTTCAAATTGATGAAGAAACAGAAGCCCGTGCAGTGAATGGGCTGGTCTAGTTATGAACCCACATCTCCTGATTTTTGTACTGTGGTCTTCCTCCCATGCAGGACTGCTGCCTGCCTTTAGAAAAGGCATCTTATGCTGGATGAATTATCAGGGGGTGAACTGCTTGATTTTAAAAAACGTGAAATGAGTAAAATATACAGACAGATAGAAACCTGAAAGAAGGCTTCATGTTCCTCGAGGCCAGCCTGGAGGGGACTGGTCTTTTCACATGTGACAATGCACCTGATGGTTTTGCAAGTTTATGGAGGGATGAAAGTGACCCAGCTCCCACGATGGAACAAGTGCTAGATTTGGTTTATTGTATATGAAGATTTAATGTATGTTGCAAAATCCCAAGTGTTCTTCACTGGATCATGAAACCAAATTCCAGCTTCTCCAGTGTGAGACTTCCTAACCGGTGTGGTCTGATCACAGACTTCTCCCACATCCACAGCATGGATACAATGGGACAGATAGAAAAGAGGAGATGGAACATTCCAAGAAGGTGACTAAATCTCCACCCAATTTAGAACTGGACAAGGTGGAGGTCAGGGTGGTCTGACTGAGCCAAAGTGGTGTCCTGGGCACGGGGAGCTTGGCAGGCTGGTGCGATTTCCAGGGAGAGAGAAGAGGAGGAGCTTGAGTGTGGGCTTTGCAGGCGGCACCAAGGGGTCAGAGACAAATTTGGGGGTAAAATCCAAATTCCGTGTAAGTAGGAAGATGTGGCTCAAACACAAGGTGTGCAGGTCATAACGCCACGACCTGATACCCACAGCCTTTCCAAGTAGAGCTGTACGGAATTTGACACATATGCGTACTTATGGACACACATGTGCACACACATGCCTGCATAGACACACACCTTCACACAGTCACTTGCATACGCATGCACAATGCATGCACACACAAATACATGCACATGCTGGGGTGTGGAGTCTGTGTTGAACTGGCCCATGTTTCCTCACCCTGAGCTCATATGAGGAAATGACACGACTTTAATCCCTAGGGAGGTGAGGAGCATGCAGGGCAATCTTGTAAGGGCCTAGTGTCCATCCTGTGGTCCATGGAGGCCCACTGGTTTTGTCCCGTGAGTGGGATGGGAGGGCGGTAGTTCTAGCTGTGGGGTCCCGCCTCCTCCCCATCTCGGCCACCCTGGCTTCTCCGTCTCACTCCGCTGCCCACCTGCTCATGGAGGACCAGCGGCTTTGACAACGTCTCCTTCCTTCTGGGTTAGACAAACCGCCTGACACTCTCGGGGGACACCTTCCCTCCGTGAGCGCCGCTGCCGGCTGTGTCCTCTAACTCGACGGCGCTCACCGCGGACAGGGCCCCGTTCCACACCTGCCGTGCCCCCTGCATCTCTAACGTCCGTGGGCCTTCTGGGCCCATGTGAAGAAGTGGCAGTTTGCCAGAGTCATGTGCTGGTAGCTTGGGGGGCACGGATTGTGTCCAAAATTTCCTGAGCTCTTCCTTCATGCCAAACACTGCGCAGGCATTGCCTTGTTCAACCCTGATGACGGTCCTAAGAGGTGATGGCGAGTGTAGGGCTAGAAGAGAGGAGACGGCAGCAGAGGGCACGGAGGGGGAGGAAGACCCCGGCGCGCCAGGCTCGTGCTGGTGGGCTTTAGGCGGCTTTCCCCGTCGAGGCAGGGGTCAGGGCTGTTGGAGAGGACTCGATGATGACCAAGAGGGCAAGGCGGGAGGCCTTCACTCTACAGCAGGCTGAGAAGTAGTGCTGATGGGGGGGGAGGAGGGGGGGGGGCAGGCCGGCGGGTGGGCTGTGACTCCTCTTCCCCGAGTTCCGAGTTCCAGTTCCAGAGGCAGGAGATTAAACGCCTGGAGGCCCAGGTGTGGATGGCAGTCTTACCTTACATACCTGTGGCCCAGGAGCAAGTGACAGGAGGCAGTGGGGGGAGAGGTAAAAGAGGGCTCTGGGGGGAGGCGGTGGGCTGGATGGGGGTTGTCCTGGTGCTTAGGGAGCAAGCAGGGCAGGAGGGTCCCTGGGCTCCTGGTCAATCACCCACCGGGCAGCCTGGCCAGCAGGTGAGGGCGGCCAGCCTCTCTGGCATTTCTGTCTCCCAACCGGTGAGCACATAGTTAAAGACAAGTTCAACTCACAACAAACACTTTTAAAAGTGCTTCTTCGAAAGAGTTATTATTTTTTCTAATTTTAAAGATAATACATGCAAATTAAAAAGCCTCAGAAAATACAGAAGGATAAAGATCCCCTATAAACCTACTAACCAGAGATTATCTGTTATTAATATTTGGTGTAGATACATTATGCATGTATATATTTTTCTTATGTGTGATTTATTTTTCTCTCTGCTTAGATTTCCTAGATGGTATTTTAAATTGTGTGACACATACCTAATGGAACATTTCCCACCTTAACCATGTTCAAGTGTAAGTTCAGGGGCATTAAGTACGTTCACATTGTTGTGTCACCATCACCACTACCTATCTACACACAGAACTTTCTCATCTTCCCAAACTGAAACTCATCAAACATGCTAAACATTAAACCTCCCCCAGCCCCTGACACCCACCCTTCTACTTCCTGTCTCCATGAGTCTGACACTCCAGATATCTCATATAAGTGGAATCGTGCAGTATTGGTCCCTTTGTGACAGGCTTACTTCACTTAGCATAATGTCCTCAAGATTCGTCTGTCTTGGAGTGTGTGTCAGAGTGTCCTTCCTTTTAAAGGCTGCATAATATTCCATACACCTTATATATTTTTGACAAGCACTGGATCATTCTCCATGTACTGTGTCTTCTTCTAACTTTTAAGTTGACTTGGCCAACTTCCAACCTATACCCCACAGCAAAGGCCTGATGAAAAGGTAGGGAGAGAAGCTGACAGAAAAAGGAATAAAAAGACACACTGCGCTTTCATTTATTAAATGCCCCCCACTCCATTCTGTCCCAGGCAAGCTGGCCCCGTGGCCCTAGGGAGCTGCCTGCTACCGCTCTTGGGTGACCCAGTTCAGCCACTAATAGCCACCCGCCGGAGCCCGGTTTGTCCCGAGGGCGGGTCAGTGGGAGATGAATCACCGCCCTCAGGACTGGAAAGCTTGTCCCCAGAGACGGAGCCTTTGCTGGTGCCCGGTGCCCCTGGCAGGAGCAGGGCACGGGCGGTCACGGATGGGTCATTTATGGAGGTGATTGTTGAGCGGCCGCAGTCTGCTTGCCGGGAGCACCCCCGTGGGTCGGGGCCAGGGGGTCCCCACTGCTGTTTGTCCTGGACTCAGAGCTGCTGTGGTTTTTCAGGACCGAGGACATTGCCTCGTCTCTCTCTCTAGCTGGCTCTATCTCAGGACGGGCCGCAGGGGCAGTTGGGGGAACATCTTGTTGGCAGCAGAGGAAGCCAGGCTGACGGGACTGGCCTGGGGGCCGGGCAGTTCTGTGTGCAGCGTGGCATCTGTCCCTGGAACGGGTCTCCCAGCCCACGTCCTGGGCACTGCTACTGGGATCCTGGGGACAGGAAGGCCATGAGGAGAAAATGGGGAGGGCTGTGTCCCTGAGAACTCTGCAAGGCATCGGGATCAGGCCCCAAGGTGTCACCTGGGGTGGGGAAGTGGGCATTCTCTCCCCTGCAGGGGGCAGGCATGGCCTGGCACAGGCTTCAGCTGACCCCTATGTCCCCTGCAGACGCCCCAGGGAGGGGAGAGTGCCCGGCGGGACATGAAGTGAGGGCAGCTCAGCTGCAGCCCTGGAGCAGCTGGGAGGACTCCAGCCTGAATTTGTAAGGAAGGATGGAGGACACCCCGGCCAGGAATACTCGTGTGTGTGTGTGTGTGTGTGTGTGTGTGTGTGTGTATGTGTGTGTGTAGGGGTAGGGGTTAGATATTCTCTGGTACCCCCGGGAGTAGAGTTAAGGATGTGGGGTTTACTGCCTATGTAGCTTGATGTCTGGGAAGCTTGGGCTAGTCCTCCAGACAACTAGTAAAGTAGGTCTCCTGACGCCCACTGTGTTGCTTGGGGCAGTGGAATCTAAGGAGGTGACTTGCCCACGTTTGCAGGGCGAGTAAGAGGCAGAGCTAGGAGTTGTCCTCAAGGCTGGTTGCCCTGAGTCCACGTTCCTGTCACTGGAGCATGTCTGTACCTTTTTGGTACATCAACAGGTTCCTGAAAAAAGAGGCTCATTCTCAGTTCACTGGTTCTCGATTTCATTCATTAGCCAAAGTCTAGGGACAAGACCTGATAGGGACACCTCAACATACCACACACAAAACAACTTCCCAAGATCTAAGTTTCATGTCACCTGCTCATTAGTGGTTTGAAATGCATTTATTACTAATACTGGGGCAAGTCACACCTAGTGGTACAACAGGGAATAACCCAGGTCCTGGAGTCAGGTGGATGTGAAGAGAGAATTTATTTAATTTTAAACCCAGATATGTGATTTTTGAGCAAGTTATTTAAAAATTGTCAATCTCATTTTCACCACTCATAAAAAGGATACAACTCTACTCCCCATGTATTAATTATATGAATTCAAGTGTGTAAAACTGCCTTGGCTCTAAATAGCTGTTCAACTCTTTTTGGATATCTCCCCTTTTCCTCGCCTCTCCTCTACTTGAAATATTTTCTAAACATGCAGAGTTTCCCCTTCCCCTTTCCACTACACAGTCTACTGTCTCTTGCCCTGGGATGGTCCCAGGAAGGCTGGCTCCTGTCCTAAGGAGGTGGTCCAGAGGGAGGAGAAGTGCATCATAGGAACACCTCTGCTCTTGGTATGAGATGGTTGGGTCTGAGTCTGAGTTCTGCCACCACCCGAGATGTGGGTGGTGCTGAGGAAGTAACTTGGCATTTCTGACTAGATAAGTAGAGTCTGTGGCCCTGGAAAATCTAAAGGCAGCAAGAGACCACCCAGCAGATACAAGGACGAAAGTCCTCTCCATTCTACCCCTTCCAGGGGTTGAGGCCAGGCATCTGCTGAATTACAAGACAGAGGTCCAAACTTAAGTCTTAAAGAGGAAGAAGACCAGCCTAGAAGCCCAATTCTATAAGTGAGGTCAGCTGAGGAACAGGCTTGGGGTGTGGTGACTCGGGATCAAAGATGTGTGGGCACCCTAAGACTGTGACTTGTCCTGACTTCCACAAGGGGAATATGGCTTTACTCTAAGCTCTGTGTAAGTTACAGGATGTTCTTCTTGTTTCAATCAGGAATGAATAAACACCAGGATGAAACTCTGCTCATAAAAGGGAGAAAAGGGCATCTAGATTATAAAGAGAGAAGAGAAACTACCTTACTTTACAGATGACATGATCTTGTATGTAGAATGTCTGAAGACATACACAAAAACAATTACGCACGTTCAGCCAGGTTGTAAGATACAGAGTAAATGTACAAAAATAAATGGTATTTTTATATTATCAATGAACGATCCAAAATTGGATTTAAGAAAACAATTCCATTTACAATAACATAAACACGAATAAAATATTCCTGAATAAATCTAACAGAAAATGCAAGACTTGTACATGAACACTGCAAAACATCATTGAAAGAAAGTAAAGGAGATCTAAATAAATGGAAAGACCTCTTGAGTTTGTGGATTAGAAAGCTTGATATTGTCAAGATGGCAAAACTTCCCAAATTGATCAACTCACTCAATACAATCCCTATTAAAATCATAGCTGCCTTTTTTTCCTTAGCATATACTGGCAAGCGAATCAAAGAGTTTATACGGAAATGCAAGCAACCCGGAATAGCCAAACAATCTTAAAAAGGAAAAACAAAGTCAGAGGACTCACTATTCTCAATTTTAAAACTTACTACAAAGGTACAGTGACCAAGACCGTTTGGTACTGACATAAGGAGAGACATATAGATCAATGGAATAGATACAAGATTCCAAAAATAAACCCATAAAATTGATTTTCAACAACAGTGACAATACAATTTAATGGAGGAAAAAATAGTCTTTTCAACAAACGGTGCTGGGACAACCAGATATCATATACAAAATAATTAAGCTGAGGCTCTTCCTCACACAAAAATTAACTCAAAATGGATCGAAGACCTAAATATAAGAGGTAAAGCTATAAAACTCTTAGAAGAAAACATAGGCATAAATCTTAGTGACCTTGAATTAGGAAATGGTTTCTTTGATATGACACCAAAAGCACAAGCAGCAAGAACAGTGCATACATCGGACTTCCTCAAACTTAAACACTTTTGTGCTTCAAAGGACACTCTCAAGAAGGTGAAAAGACAACTCACATAATGGGAGAAAATATCTGCAAATCATACATCTGATAAGGAGCTAGTGTCCAGGATATATAAAGAACCCTTAAAGCACAATGATAAAGAGACAAATAGCCCAATTAAAAGTGGGCAAAGGATGCCAATGCAGGGGACACGGGTTCGAGCCCTGGTCCAGGAAGGTCCAACATGCCATGGGGCAACTAAACCTGTGCATCACAACTACGGAACCCGTGCTCTAGAGCCCGCGTGCCACAACTACTGAAGACTGCGTGCCTGGAGCCCGTGCTCTGCAACAAGAGAAGCCACCACAAGGAGAAGCCCACATATCGCAGCAAAGGGTAGCCCCCGCTCGCCACAACTAGAGAAAGCCCACGCACAGCAACAAAGACCCAAGACAGCCAAAATAAATAAATAAATAAAATTAAACATCTTAAAAAAAAAATGGGCGAAGGATTTGAAAAGACATTTCTCTAAAGAAGAAATTCTAATGACCAATAAATACATGAAAAGCTGCTCAACATCATTAGTCATTAAGAAAATGCAAATCTAAATTGCAGTGAGATACCACCACACATCCTCTAAGATGGCTAGAATAAAAAAGACAAATAATAACTAAGGTTTATGAGGATGTGGAGAATTTGGACCCTTGTCAATTGCTGGTGGTAATGTAAAATGGTGCAGCCACTTTGGAAAGAAGTCTGGCAGATCCTCGAAAAGTTAAAATACAGTTACCATATGACCCAGAAATTCCATTCCTAGGTATATATGCAAGAAAGTTGAACTCATGTGTTCATACAAAATTTTGTACATGAACATTCATAGCAGCATTATTCATTATAGCCTAAAGTGAAAACAACCAGAATGTCTATCAATCAAAGTGGATTAAACAATGTAGTATATTTAGAAAACGGAATATTATTCAGCCAAGAAAAAGGAATGAGTTACTCATACATGCTCCAACATAGATGAACCTTGAAAACACTATGTTAAGTGAAAGAAGTCAGACACAAAAGGCTGAATCTTGTATGATTCCATTTATGTGAAATGTTCAGAATAGGAAAGACCAGAGAGAGAGAAATTAGATTAGTGACTTCCAGGGGTTGGGGTGGGGGATGGGAAGAAACTGGTAGTGGACATGATGTTTCTTTTTGGAGTGATAAAAATGTTCCAGAATTAGATAGTAGTGCTGGTTGTACAACTTTGTGAATATGCTAAAATCACTAGATTGTATACTTTCAAAGGGTGGTTTTCATGGTACATGAATTATACCTCAGTTAAATAAAAAAAAAAAAAAGAGTTTCAAGGCAAGGAAGATGGAAATGTTTTGAGGAAAGAATCAGAAGTTAAACTTGCATCAGAGTCCTTCTGATTTGGGTAGAAACTAATCTGATTAGTATAGAACAAAAATAAACTGGATGTATCCCTATGGAAATAAAATATCTTTATCAGTACAAAGTGCTGCCCATTAAAACAGGTACAAGGAACACTGTGACCATCTCTTCCATGACTATTTTTAGAAAGAGAGCAGGTGCTTCTTTAACATTTAGGTCCAAAACATGTAAAGCCAGGGATATTTCTTTGAGTCATTGATTCTGTATTGAAAACAAAACCTTTGTTTGTTTTCTTCTCCTATGCTTATTAAAGAATTTCATGCTAGTTGTAGAAAGTTAAAAAAAAAAAAACAAGAATATAAGTTACTCATAATTTTACTACCCAGAGACAATCATTGTTAACATGGTGGCAAATTTCCTTCCATTATTTTTCTACTTTGTTTTCTTTATGTAGTTGAGATCATATTGACAATGCAATTAATGTCTGCTTATTTGAGTTAATAGTATACCAAAAGCATTTTCTAGGCATTTGAAAACTTATTGTAACTATCATTAAGATGCTGCATGCTATGCTATCTGGTAGATGAATACTGTTCTGATTTTCTGTTACATAACAACCCAAAATGTAGTGGCTCAAAAGAAAAAAAAACTCTCATAGTTTTATGGGATGACTACATTCAGTTGGGTGTGTTCGTACTTGAAATCTCAAATGCTGTTGCTTAGATGGTGACTTGGGCTGACATCATCCAGAGGTTCAATGGGGCTAGGTGTAGAAGGAGGGTCACCCTATGTCTGGCACCTCAGTGGGGCTGACTGGGACAGCTGGGGAATGACCAAACATCCTTTCAGCCTCACGTGTGGCTGCTTGAGCTTTCTCACATCATGGTGGTCTCAGGATGGCCAGACTTCGGATAAGGCAGCAGGATTCTCCAAGAATCCACCTTCTAAGAGACTGAGGTGGAATCTCCAATTCTCCTTGTGATTTAGCTTTGGGAGTCCCATACACCACATCAGTCTCATTCATTTGGGAGATGAGTACATAGGGATGTAAATACAGTGAGGCATGAAACATTGGTGACTGTCTTTGGAAACTAACTACAACATACATTTAATTTGCTCTTATTTTACTGTTATTAATGTGCTGTTAACAAAATTTTTCTGTTTATACCTCAGCTTATATTTCTGCTTAGAAACACATTTATAGGACACTGTACTTATAGGACAGTGAACTAGCTGTGAGTTAATTCATCAGCAAATTACTATCTATTATGTCTCAGGTAGTATGTAGGCAGTAGGGATATGATGGCATAGATAAATGAGATGGGATTCAGGTCCTCAAAGGATTCAGTCTGGACATACACACATGCATCCTTTGTAATAAAAAAGTATGCTCCAGGAAGCTAGGAATCACATCTCTCTGATTTACTCTTGAGCCCTGTGCCTAAAAGAGCATCACCTAGGACATCCTCATTAAATCTTTGCTAAATAACCAGATATGATTAAAGTAGCAGTAGCTGGTACAAAGCTATGGGGCCCCAAGGGAGGCAGAGGAATACTCACAGGGATGAACGATCACAGAGTCCGTGAAGGTGAGTAGAAGTTCAATGGAGAAGGGAGGGATCGTGTCACATGCAGAGGAAATAGCTGCAGGATAATTTATTCATATTTTTATTACTTTCTGTATTTTCTCCCCTGCTGACTGTTGGTTCATATCACATGTCTGCGTGCTTGTGTTTTGGAATATGAGCCTGTGATAAATTTTATTTGAGATTTCTCCACATGATCAGGGTTCTATTTTCTGATACATCAATAGCATATATATTTTTCAAGAAAGTTTTTTGTGTTTTCAAGTATGGTATATAAAGATGCTTAAAACTCTTATAATGTGCAATCTGTCATTTTGTTTCCACTTTAATTTACTTTAATGTTTTGTATTAGCAAGTCCTTTGCCCAACAGAAAAGTAATATCTTTTATAGCAAATGCTAGCTTTAATTCTTGACTCTGTTGGAAATTTATTTTGATAGATATATGAGATGAGAACTTATTATTATTATTATCATTTTTGGCTACAAACTACAAGTCATTTTCCTAATGTAAAATGGTCCATAACCCATTTTTTTCTAATGGATCCTTTAACATATACCTAATTCTTACATACATTAAGGTCTACTCTGCTCATTATTTTATTCTCTTAAAATCTGCTAGAACAAGGGAAGGGTCTTAAGATCCAGCAAGTAACCTGGAGGTACATAATACCTATTTATTGAATAATGTGTTAATACGCTTGTTCTTGATGGCAAGATTTCACAAGGAAGGCTCAAATAATGGAGCCCGTTCTGTGATTCTAAGACAGAAAATCCCCTCCTTTGCTTCGGTCCTATAGAAACGACCGATCATGGACAGAAGCAGATTCACTTTCCCATCCCTGGACAATCCATCTTTCCTAAAGTGGTTCACAGAAGGTGGAGGCTGGGGGCTTATGTTGGAGCGAGAGCCAGAATTAGAGAAGAAGCATTTTTCCAGAGTACAGCTAGCTCTGACACTCACCATAAAAATAATTTACTAAATGGTAGAAGGGGCTGAACCTAATTAGGGACAGCGCGTAGAAACCTCGGCACTGCCTCGTGAGCTGCAAGGCCATGCAGCTTCCAGCAATCGTGGCATCGTCATGGTGTCTGCCACAAATATTATTCTTGGAATCTAAACTGAGGTTCCTAGAAATCAGTGGTTTGGGGCAGGCTTCTGTCTTGCTGCAAATAACCATGATGTGTTACAGCTGCCTGTGGTCAAGTTGCCTCATGGATGTCAGGGTGGAGAGGCAGGGGTGGAGGTGAGCGGCACCGAGTAACGGCCTCGCTGTGTCTCCGCACTGTCATGTAAGGAGTTGAGACTCTGAGTATCCAGAGCGGAGGCTCAGGCGATGCAAGTCCCCTGGGGCCAAGGCTGGCTCTGTGGAGAGGACGGCCGAGCGCTGTAACTGGGTCAGGCGTGGCAGTAAGCATGCTGGGACATTGGCAACACTGGAGGAACAGGGAATAGGAGTGGGAAGAAGCAGGGAGACTGACCTAGTTAGAGAGAAAGCCCCTGGGAGAAGCAAGCGCACAGCCTGGAGACACACAGCCATCTCTAGCTCTCTGTCTCTTTCTCTCTTAAATTTTATTTTACTTCTGCAAGAACACTTCACCTGAGATCTACCCCCTTACGAATGTTTACGTGTGCAGTCCAGTCCAGTGGGCTATAGGCACAAAGTTGCACAGCCGATCTCTAGAACGTACCCACCTTGCTTGACTGAAAACTTTATGCCCGATGACTAATAACTCCCCATCTCCCCCTCCTTCCTGGCAGCCACAACTCTGCTCTTCGATCCTATGACTTTGACTATTTTAGCTTCCTCATAGAAGTGAATCATGAGGTATCTGTCTTTCTGTGGCTGGTTTATTTCACTTAATGTCACATCCTTCAAGTTCATCTCTGTGGTTGCCTATGGCAGAATTGGCTTCTACTCCTTCTTTTTTTTTTTAAAATAAATTTATTTATTTTTTATTTATTTATTTTTGGCTGTGTTGGGTCTTCGTTGCCGTGCACGGGCTTTCTCTAGTTGCGGCAAGCGGGGGCTACTCTTCGTTGCGGTGCGCGGGCCTCTCATTGCAGTGGCTTCTCTTGCTGTGGAGCACGGGCTCTAGGGTGCGCAAGCTCAGTAGTTGTGGCTCGCGGGCTCAGTAGTTGTGGCTCGCAGGCTCTAGAGCGCAGGCTAAGTAGTTGTGGCTCAAGGGCTTAGTTGCTCCGTGGCACGTGGGATCTTCCTGGACTGGGGATCGATCCGTGTTCCCTGTATCGGCAGGCGGATTCTTAACCACTGCACCACCAGGGAAGTCTCTGGTTTCTTTTTGAAGGCTTGGAGATATTCCACTGTATGCACAGACCACGTCTTTTTTACCCAAAACCGACTCTCTTTTGAAATTGGTGGTGGGATGAGGGGATTGTTGAGCAGCTGCAATGTGAAGATTCTGCTTTCGGCACTGTCTGTACACTTTCATCTCTCCCCCCCTCAGAAATCATGAGGTACAGGTTATTATGAACACATAGTTGGGGAAACCAAGGCTCAGAGAGGTTAACTAACTAGGCAACAGAACAGGGAGAGAGGAAAGGATGCTCTCCCAGGCGTCTGTTGCCAGAGCTGGAAGGCCCCATCACCTGGACCATGCCGCCTCCACCAGTTGAGTCCTTAGGATTCCTGCAGTTTTCTTGATCTCGACTGCCTCGCAACTTCCCTCCCCATCAACGCTTACAAGATGTTTGATCTTAGCAAGTAGCAACTTTTCTTTGCCACAAATACCTCAATACTGCGGGTGTACTGTACGAATAAAATGCTTGAATCATGACTAACCAGGGGTTAGGACAAGCACTGAAGACCAGTGAAATCACAGGGGTTCTGGAGAACCACAGTGTGGGGGAGAGGGAAGGACAGAAATGAAGACATTGCCCACCTGTCCAGAAATAAGAAACTAAGCCCTAATACTGAATTTCTGAAATGGGAACATTATTCTTGGTCTCCTTAGAAAAGGCTGGAGGGAATGAATTTCCAAATACGATAAGCAAAAATGTCTAGGGATAGCAGGCTAGACGTGACACTCCAGGTTACCACCTATGTTACCTGGTGCTGGATTTCAAGACTGCTGTGAATTTCAGTTGCATGTGTTCAGATGTTTCCTGCTGCAAAATTATTCTGTTCATTTGGAAAATGTGACCTTGTCATTTTTGTTTTATTTTCATTTATTTTCAACTGGTGAGAAACTCAAACTGAGTTTTACCTGAAAACTATTTTTCACGTAATGATCACTTTTTCACAGGACAATTGAATACTGTATGCTGTTTCAACAGGGTTTCTGGTTAGGGATCGTTTTTTTCCCCTGTAGGTTCTTGGCCTGGAATTTTATAATAGAAGACTCAAGAAAACATGAAAGCAGAAAACAACACTTCTGAGATAATCACAACCGAGATAAGAAGGAGGGAGGAGGCCAGGGCTGCAGAGAAGGCCAGCAGAGTGGAACCAGCCGAGGGAAGGGAGACAGAGAAGGAAGCAAAGTACCTGTAGGAGGAGCCAGGCGGGCTCCAGAGAGACTCCTCATAGGGGTCCCAGGGCTGAGCATGACACCCACTCACAGTGACGCCCCAGACTCTCCGGGAGCTGCAGTCACACTGAGTTGGCAGAGAACGAGCCCCATGAGTTTGCGTTTGGCAATTGTTATGGGCTGAATCATGTCCCCCCCAATTCACTTGTTGAAGTTGTAACCTCCAGGACCTCAGAATGTGACTGTATTTGGAGACAGGGTCTTTAAAGAGGTGATGATGGTAAAGTGGAGTCCTAATCCCATAGGACTGGTGTCCTTATAAGAAGAGTTCAGGACACAGACATGAGCAGCGGGATGACCATGTGAGGACACAGGGAGAAGACGGCCGTCTACATGCCGAGGAGAGAGGTCTTGGGAGAAACCAGCCTTGCCTACACCTTGATCTTGGACTTCCAGCTCCAGGACTGTGAGAGAACACATTTCTCTGTGGTATTTGTTATGGCTGCACTAGCAAACTACCACAGGGGTATAAGATTATTCACCTTTGAGACAGGTCCACTTTGACAGGGGCTGGGAAGTGACAACCAGATTATGGAGAATTAGGGAGATTCTCCACATCATGGTTGTTGAGGAAGGTTAGAATTTGAGGAAGAAAGGCCTCTCCCTGGGTATTTTGTCTCACCTCCTCTCCCTTTTGTTCAAATAGTACATTCTTGGCACGTATTTTATGCCATCGGTTCCCCATGAGGAGCCCAATGTGGCTCCCGACCCAGGTGGGGCTTGAAGGCTCGAGGACGCTGCCTTGCCATGGGCCCAGGTGCCCGTGCAGTTGGAGCAGAGTCTACTCGCACTTCTGGAAGCACTTCAGCCTGGGTCAGGGTTTAGGGGTGCCCCTGCATCTGCATAAGTTCCGTGTTCATCCTGGCCACATCTTCACTTGCCCGCCTCGTCCGCTGGGACTCGGTGAGTAGCCGGGAGGTCTGCAGGAGACTGCCCTCCCCACCCCCGGCCTCTCCCTCGGGCTCTCCACCCTGTGGGCATCTGTGCCACTCCTGCTCGGCCATCGCGGGCCATGGACTTGAATGGATGGGAGTTCAGGTGTCCAGCTCTTTCCAGGGGTGGGGATCAGACCAAATGACACCCTCAGTGGTTCAGAAGCCCCTCTGCAGGGCCAAGACCTGGAATGTCCTGGAAAAGAGATGCCCATGCTGCAGGGGGACCTAGTGAAGTGGGGGACTCTGGGTGGAGGCAGATGGGAAGACAGAAGGCCAGCTGGAGGGAAGAAGAGACCTTTAAACCAGGGACCTCGAGTCTGTGGGTCTCGAGCTTTATGTGCATGCAGATCATCTGGGGAAATTCTGAAGAAGGTTCTGGCGTAGGCAGAGCTGTGTTTGGCATCCTCCCCAGGTGGTCCTGAGGCAGATGTTCCCCAAACCCCTTCTGAGAAACACTGCCCCAGCTAGTCTACTTTTGTCGTGGTTTCTTCGACAGAATCTTCATGGCCACACTTCGCCTATTTCCATGAGGATATATATCTGTGACTTAAGACGAGTACAAAGTATAAAATACAGGGCAAATTTAAGTTAGAAAAATACAGAAAAAAGCAAATGCAGGTTGTGTCAGTGCCTGTGCCGTGATTCTTACCCGGAGGAGGGCCCCGTCAAACTCCGGTCCCAGTGCTCACGAGACGACATACATGTGAAAATAAATAGTAAAAAGAAATGCCCAGAGGGCAATGAAAGGTGGAGAAAAGAATCATTAAAACAAAAATGCTTTAAAAATTGAGTGGGTAAAATGAAAACTCTAAAACAAATGACAAAAAGGAAGAAAAGTTAAGACAACTAAATTAAAATAAGAATCAGCTAAACAAACATCTTCACAAAAGCAAAGAAAAATGACTAAAACTAGTGAAACAGAAAATTAGCGTAGATATCCAT
Source organism: Balaenoptera musculus (assembly GCF_009873245.2). Lineage (NCBI taxonomy): Eukaryota > Metazoa > Chordata > Mammalia > Artiodactyla > Balaenopteridae > Balaenoptera > Balaenoptera musculus. The sequence goes on along the minus strand of NC_045793.1, from coordinate 100,206,266 downwards.
CATGAATGAAAAAGGATTAGGAGACGGAGGGAAGGAAAAATACCTGTGGGGCTGAAAAAGAACTAAATGAATATAAAATAATTATAAAGAAAAGTTGATGAACATGAAAAGACCACTGGTCTTTTACTATCTTTTTGAGATAGTAAAAAAAAAAAAAAAAGGAAAAAAGTAAAATCGGCAAACTTGAAGATTAGGAAGATGGATGGTAAAAGGATAAGAATGCAAAAGGAAAGCAATTAAAAACAGCATAAATCAGAAACACGGAATTTATGAAACATGGCAGAGTTACAAGGGCTTAAGTATTTTTAAAACAGAATAAATATATCCTCAAAGATTAGGAAACAAAAACAAACAAATTGAAAGAAAAAAAAATCTCAGAGTTGAAAGCCAGCAAGGGGAGGGTGTCCTCAGCTTGTCCTTGAGCGGGGACAGCTGGCGGGGCCTGGTGTGGGGTTGGAGCCCCCTGGACAGGTCTCACCTTGGGCTTCATCTGGCACCTGGGACTGAGTAACACTCCAGGCAGTTCCTGCATTTGTCAGGGGAAGCCACCTTGAGCAGAAAAACACTTTCAACCCTGTATTGCACTGAGTATAGGAACAGCGATGGTTAAGTTTATATGTCAGCTTGGCCAGGCCACAGTGCCCAATAATTTGCTCAGACTCCTGTCTAGATGTTGCTGGAAAGGTATTTCGAGATGTGATTGACATTTCCAATCAATTGACTTGAAAGTAAAGCAAATAACCCTTCATAACGTGGGTGGGCTTCATCCAATCAGTCTGAAGTTCTTCAGAGCAAAGACAGAGCAAAGTTGCCCAAAGAAGGAGTTCTACCTCAAGACTGCAAGATTAAAAACCCTGCTTCAGTTTCTCACATTCACGGCTGCAACTTCAACTCATCTAAATTTGCAAGCTGCAGGCCTGCCCTGCAAATTGCAGACTCTCCAGACCCCACAAACACATGAACAAATTCCTTAAAATCTCTCTCCCTCTCTCTCTCCTATGGGTTCTGTTTCTCTGGAGAACCAACTAATAGAAGGATTATTGTCTGCATTTGCTGTGTAAAGTATCAGTGATGGAGGCTCCCAGCACTTCAGAAGTACTAGGTGCAGCCTTGTTTTGTAGGTGCAGCCTGGCGGCGGGTTCTGGTGTCCTAGGCCCTGAGGCCCTGTCTGGTGGGGGAGGCCTGAGTGTGAGCTCTGAACCAAGACTGGTTCAGCAGCTTTTCTCCTATCTGTGACTTGGGAATGCTTTTAGGGCATTTGTGAAGATTCCGGATATTACACTGATAAACGTGTTTGGTGCCTAAAAGGCACTCAGTAAAAGGCGCTGAGTCTTATCGTTTTGACTTCTTTCCTGGTGCAGGGAAAAGAGGTGGGATGAGCAGGAGTTAAAACAACAGGGCACGCAAACTCAACCTGGGTTTTCATGGCCCTTCCCTTAAGAAGCAGCCCTTGGTCATCACTGGTGGATGTGAGAACTACTCCTCTGTTTCTCTGTTTTCCAGGGCTATCGGACCCTTGAGGGAATTAAGAAGGATCCAGTCGGAGGAGGCTTTGGTGGGTTTCAAATAAGGGAGGGCACAGCCAGACAGTTGGCAAGTGGGCTTTCCTGGGCAGGAGAGGAACCAGCGAGGTGGGCTCCACAGTCCTGGACATCCACCTGCTACTCCTGGGCTTTGCAGAGAATGCCTGTGGCATCTGCCACTAAGCAGAGAAACTCTGGGATGGTGGCGATGCATCAAATTGGGTCTTCTCTCACCCTCCTTGGGCAGGATGAAGGGCTGACTTTGAACAAGGACAGGTGGTAAAGATACCATGATCAAGAGGGAAGAACCACACCTATTCAGAAGCATGTGAGCCCCGGGCTTGGGTTTTCAACCAGCCAGTGGGAATCCCAAGGGAGATCGAATGAGTGCCATGGGTGTGCTGGCCAACCTTCTTCAAGGGGAGCTCAGAGCTGGGTTCTTTTAGAACAACAGGGATGAGTCACGCACTGGAAGCCCTCCCGGCACTGGTCATGGATGTGTACTTAGTCCTTCTCCTCCAGCCTCCCTGGAGTGTTGACTGTTACTCTGAACTCCCCACACTGACCTGGAGTCTGTTGATGAATGCAAGTAAATCTGGCTTCCAAACGAACTTAATGTGGCGATCAGGTGACCAGCTGGGGTAGAATCCTAGGGGGCACTGGCAGATCCTTCCAAAATTTGGGAGTGTAGGTAGAGCCAAGCCAAGCCGAAGGTCTGGAGACGCAGCCATGGAAGCTGGATTGGACTCAGCAGCTAAGTGTACTTCTGGGCTCCAGTTGGGCGGGGCACCAAAGTACAAACACCTCAGCTGGAGGAGGGAGAAAGCAGCAGGGGTGTTCACCGCTCGCCTCACAGACAGGTGAGTGTATGGTACAGGGACACGTGGGCTGAATTAAAGGCAGAGGCTACAGATACAGAGGAGCTATATTCTGTGTATTGAGATTCTCTGTGCAAAGCCAACTGGAATCTGCAATCTGCACCACACGGCAAGATTTTTTTTTTAGAATGTTTCAATTTTTAAAATTTAACAGTGTGACTACTAAATCAACATAATTACAGTTCAAAAATACTTCTTTCCTTCCAAGTGAACAGTAAACGAAGGCCACTCTCTAACCCAAAGAATTAAATTGCAAAATATGTGAAAAGCAGGATTTGTTCTGAAACCAAAACCACAAATTAAAATTATAAGGAATAGTCATTTCAGCAGTGACTGAACCAAATAAAAATTTAACTCCTCAGTGTTTGTCGTAGAGATCGCTAATGCTCCATTATACCCCATTCTTCACCCGTTGCTGGCCACAGGAAGACTCTGCCTCTCAGCTCCTTTGCAGGTAGATGGTGCCCTGCTACTGCTTCAAGCTGACAGGCTGTGAGCAGAATTACCAGATGCCACTTCTGACCTGTGGCAGTCAAGAGCTCTTGCCTGTTGTGGCGCCTGTGGAAGTCCTGTGCTGGGGTGACAGGCCCACACTTTGGAAGCCGCTTGGATTTAAGGGTCACTGCTTGGAAGGTGACTGCCCAGACCTGTAACACACTTTTATGTGATTAGTAAAATTTTGTTCTGTTAAGCCACAGACATATTAGGCTTATTTGTTATCAAGTACAAACTAGCCTATGCTGACTAATCCAGTGTTTGTTGAAATGTCAGGGGTGTGTGTAAACATCTCCATAACTACTTAACTGAAACTCACTCTGTTTGCATGCCTTATTCTTCATTTCCTCTTTATTGAATAGACTCCTTACTTAGCAAGACATTCAGGACACTTTGTACTTTCTTCCCAACCTACTTTTCCTTTTGTCACTCCCAACACAAACCCTTCCCAACTCCACTGGGCCACACACCCTCTGCTTACCAGTCTTTGAATATCATCTCTGAAGATAATGAGTAAATATTTCCTCCAAAAGTCATGAACATAAATGTTCATATGTGCTTTATTTATAATAACCAAAAACTGAAGACAACTTACACGTCCATCAAGAATGGAGAAGTTAAGTACTGATATACTTGTGGTATATACCATTGATATAGCTCACACGTGGATGAATCTTGCAGTCTTTATGTTGAGAGAAAAAAAGAAAACGCAGAAAAAAATTCCATGATTTCAATGTTTAAAAGACAAAACTAATTAATGGTGATTCATAGATGTTAGAAAAATGATTACTCATTGGTGGGTTGAGGGGAGGGGTTGATTATTGACTGGGATGACGCATATGGAAAATTTCTGGGCGCTCTTGTAAATTTTGATCTGAGTGGATGTACCCACACTTGTATATATATGTAAAACTTCACTAACATTAGTGAAGAGCTACACTAAGATTAGTTCGCTTCATGTTAAATCTCCATAAAAAATAAAATGAGAGAGTGAAATAGGGAGGAAGGGAGAGGGGAGAGAAGAAGGGAAGGAGAGAGAGAGGAAGAGAGAAAAAGAATAAGAGGAGAAAAATTGGAGAAAATGAATACTAATTTTTTTTAACTTATCTTGATCTATTAGGTTCTATTTCTTCTATATTAAAAAAATTCTAAATGGAAGTAACCAGATGAATTATCTTTTTTTAAAAAAACTGAAGTATAATTGATTTACAATGTTGTGTAAGTTTCTGGTGTACAGCAAAGTGATTCAGACATATATATATATTTTTTCTTTTTCATATTCTTTTCCATTATGATTTTTCACAGGATATTGAATATACTTCCCTGTGCTATACAGTAGGACCTTGTTGTTTATCCATTCTATATATAATATTTTGCTTCTGCTAATCCCAAACTCTCACGCCAACCCTCCCCCACTCCCCTCCCCCTTGGCAACCACAAGTCTGCTCTCTACTTCTGTGAGTCTGTTTCTGTTTCGTAGATAAGTTCATTTGTGTCATATATTAGATTCCACGTATATATATATATAAGTGATTTCATATATAAGTGATTTCACATAAGGTTTTTGTCTTTCTCTTTCTGATTTACTTCCCTTAGTATGATAATCTCCAGGTCCATCCATGCAAATGGAATTATTTCATTCTTTTTTAGGCTGAATAATATTCAATTGTGTGTGTATATATATATCTCACATCTTCTTTATCCATTCATCTGTTGATGGACATTTAGGTTGTTTCTAAGTGTTGGCTATTGTAAATAGTGCTGCTATGAACACAGGGGTGCATTTATCTTTTCTAATTATCGTTTTGTCTGTATATATGCCCAGAAGTGGAATTGCTGGATCATGTGGCAACACTATTTTTAGTTTTTTGAGGAACCTCCATACTGTTCTCCACAGTGGCTGTAGCAGTTTACATTCCCACCAACAGTGCAAGAGGGTTCCCTTTTCTCCACACCCTCTCCAGCATTTGTTATTTGTAGACTTTTTATTGATGGCCATTCTGACCAGAGTGAGGTGGTACCTCATTGTAGTTTTGATTTGCATTTCTCTAATAATTAGAGATGTAGACCATCTTTTCATGTGCCTGTTGGCCATCTGTATTAGACAAATTATCTTAATCCTGTGGGAAATTCCGAAAAAGAAACTAGGGACTTAGGTCTTGTGTGGAAAGACTGAGTTTTGGGAGTTGCTAATCTCTTTACCGTAACTCTGCCCAGTGTTTACTGCGCATTTTCACATGGACCCTAGAAGTAAGGATTAGAGCTGCTGTTTTCCACTTTTCCATTTATTGATATCCTTTCTGTCACATGATGTAATCTAATCAAACCTAGATCCAGCACAGACGTGATAATCTATCCTGCTAAGATAGACTTCAGTGTCGGCCGTGCTGTGGTTGACCATCCAAACTCACCCAGGAGGAAGCCTGGCTCTGAAAAGGTCCTGAGACTCTGCCGGCAATGATGTGCTCTCACCAGGCATCTCACACAGATTACCTTCTTGTACAATTAGTAAATTGTCACAAGACACTGTGACACATTTCTCTGAAACCAGCTTTTCTGCCAAATCAAAGCACTACATACACAGTGAAAATAATTCAACAATGCCTTCAAAGTTAAGTGCAATATTTCATCAGAAAGTCTACAAATGACAAATGTTGGCACGGATGTGGAGAAAAGGGAACTGTTGGTGGGAATGTCAATTGGTGTAGCCACTATGGAGAACAGTATGGAGGTTCCTTAAAAAACTAAAAATAGAACTACCATATGATCCAGCAACCCCACTCCTGGGCATATATTTGGAAAAGATGAAAATTCAAATTTGAAAAGATACATGCACCCCAATGTTCATAGCAACACTATTTACAATAGCCAAGACATGGAAACAGCCTGTGCTCATAAACAGACAATTGGCTTAAGAAGATGTGGCATGTATATATATACAATGGAATAATACTCAGCCATTAAAAAGAATGAAATTCTGTCGTTTGCAGCAACATGGCTGAACCTAGAGAATATTATGCTTAGTGAAATAAGTCAGACAAAGATAAATACTGTATGTTATCACTTATATGTGGAATTAAAAAAATAATACAAATGAATATATATGCAAAAACAAATAGATTCACAGATATAGAAAACAAACTTGTGGTTACCAAAGGGGAGAGGAAGTGGGAGAGGGACAAACTAGGGATATGAGATTAACAGATACACACTACTATATATAAAATAGATAAGCAACAAGGATTTACTGTAAAGCACAGGGAATTATAGGCATTATCTTATAATGACCTATAATGAAATGTAACCTGTAAAAATACTGAATCGCTATGCTGTACACCTGAAACTATCACAATATTGTAAATCAACTATACTTCAATTTAAAAAATTCAGTTTTGTTTCTGACTCATCCATTTATTATTTGGCTGAATGGAATGTGAAATCTGTCATGTTTCTACCAAAAATGTCCAGAGAACATATTGGAAAAGGAGAGCCTTTTCAGGGGATCAAGAGTCAGGCAGGCCTGTCAGAAAGGCAAAGAAATAGAAAAATGCACTTATTGGCACCAGGAAGCAAATTTGGGAGGAGTCTTGTGGCCTTCGCCACAGCTTGGGTTGACGAGGCAATGGGGGGGGGGGGGGGCGCGGGTTGGGCGACTGGTCTCTGAGTCATGGGCCATCTCCAGGCACAGGGCAAATCCACAAATGCAGAGCCCTGCCAGAAGATGCACTGCTGACCTTGCTGATTCACAGCTCTTACACTAGAGTCATCCAGATTTTTATTTCATGACTTGAGATGGCTTTGGTGTTTTTAATTCCCACGAACTGTCACTCAGCTTTCCAGAGTTGATAAATGCCTCGTGGATAAGGTCAGACATGCATGCACTATGTATTACTCATGAGGCTTTGGCCCCAAATCCTAATAAGGTCCTCTGGTTTTAACCCTGTGAGCCACATGGAGCTAAGGGCACCCCCGTGGCCAGGCAACAGAAGAGGCTATGGACCCCATTAGAGAGACCAAGCACAGTGGCTCTCAGAGCACCTGTTTGCCCTGTGCTTACCACCCAGTGTTGTTAGTGTTATAGATTTTAACACTATGACTTTGAAAAATGGTAAACCTAAGATGGCAAAGAGAATCACATTTCTCCCTAAGGTTTAGAAGTCACTAGTTCTGCTCTTCATAGCCCAGTGCATCTAAGAAAGCATGCCACCTTCCATAGCAAAAGAGGCTTGTACCACTTTTAAGAAATCAATCGAAGAGGTTGAGAGAAGAGAGACAGGAACAATCTACACAGATGAATCCCCAAAGATGGTCTTTAAGACAAGGACATTTTTTTTTTTTTTTTTTTTTAAGACAAGGACATTTTGAACGTATCGTCGGAACTCTAAGCTTCCATCCAGCCCATTTACATCAATCTCCACCACCGTCACCGGTGGGGAATGAATTAGAGCACAGAATAACACTAAAGAGAGGGCATCACAATTGTCCCACCTCAGGGAGAGTGGCATGGGGTGGAGTGAACCGGGGAGGACCAAAGACATTAAGGACACATACATACAAGGCGGTAACATTCAGGGATGATCTGGTGCTTTTCGCCTGGTTCACCAGCTGGGTGGTGGTACCAAGTACCCAGCTGGCAGTCAGCCCAAGGCAGCTTCTTCGGGACTCTAGAGTGTTTTGGATGCGTTGAGTTTTCAATAGTGAAATATTGAAAATTATTCAATATTAATGGGGACTCCTAGTAAGCAGCTGGAGACACTGGCTGGGAGCGGGGGACAGGGGCTGTGCTTGAGACACAGATAGCTGGTCATCAGCACAGAGTGGGAGACATGGAGATCACCAAGGGAGCGTGTATAGCCTGCAGGCGAGAAGATTGAGGGTGAGTCTGGAGAAGTCCAGCATTTCGGAGAAGGAGGCACGGATACCCAAAATGGTCTTGGACGTAGGAGAACTCAGAAGGATGCCCGAGATCCTCTACAACTGGGTTCTCACGTGCTGTCATACAGTCCTCCTCTTCAGCTCGTGTAGCATTTCTTCTGTAGCCCACACCTCTCATGCTCCCCATTTGTATTAGTCAGCTCAGGCTGCCACAGCAGAGCACCACAGACTGGGGAGCTTAAACAAGACATTTTTTTCTCAGTTCTGGAGGCTGGAAGTCCCGGATTGAGATGCCAGCTAGGCTGGTTTCTGGTGAGACCTCTCTTCCTGGCTTGTAGATGGCCACTCTCTCGCTGTGTCCCCACCTGGTCTTTCTTCTGGGGGTGTGTGGAGAGAGAGAGAGCAAGAGAGCTCTGGTATTGTTTCCTCTTTTTATAAGGAAACCAGTCCTGTTGGATTAGGGAACCCCTGATGACCTCATTTAACCCTGTCTCAACATGCTGTCACACTGGGGGCTAAGGCTTCGCAATATGAACTTCGGAGGGACACAATTCAGTCCATAACACCACCTAAGTTACTTCATTTGTGTAGACTGCCTCACCAAGTGATGGATTGAAAGGAAGACCCCGAGTGAAGTAGAGGGAAATCGCAGCAACCACGTGGGTGAGATTGGCCTTGGACACTTGGGTGAAAGTGTCCCTGGAGAAAGGAGGGCAGAGAAGCCGGGGATGACAACAGGACCCCCGACCAGAGAGGTCAGACGGGGCAGGAGGGGATCTCATGTGGATGGCCGTCGTCTGTGTCAACTTTGCAAATGACTTCCTCTTTTTGAAAGCCTTTTTACCAATGAATTGCCTACACAAGAAGTTCACATTCTCCCTAGCTCTGTATTCACTCATCCATCCCCTCAGATCATTTATCTCCTTGAAGGTCTATTTTACGCCAAGTTCTCTGATTGGAACTGGGAAGTGATGCGTGTGTCTCCGACCCAGTGGGAAAGGGGCTCAGACATGCAAAATAAATCACCGTGTGAGGTGGTAAGCTCTGTAGTACAGATGTGCTTTGAGAAATCATATGAAGAATCGTTTGAGCTCTAAAACTAATGATATGTGATCTAAAAGTCCAAACAGGAGGAAAACTTTCAGGGCTGCTTCCTTCCTGCTGTCTGACATTGTGATAAAGTTTAACGGGTCTGCATGGACGGGACCTTGTCCCCCTAACCCCCTTTGGAAGGTTAGAAGATCTCCTCTCTGGTTGGGACATACGTCTGTCTACTGTCTGTTGTTACTGTCTTACAGCTTCTTCATCGCTTCTTCAAATCAGTGAAGCAGGATTGCTGACGGTGGTACTTCTCCCCATCTGCTGCAGGGAATCTCAGTGGTGTGGAATTTTGATATTTGACATGGGGAGTCATAGCCTGTTCTCAGTCAAAGAGGCAAAGCCCTGGAGAGATTCATCAGAAGTCCATTTTCGTGTGTAAGCTGGAGTGACGCAGCTTATAAGGCCTCTGGGAAAGCTGTTTGTTTTAAATTAGACTTATTTCAGGGATCTTGTTTGACTCTCATAGGCTTTTGTCTTTCATCTGCTGGTGAAAAAGTTTAAAGACCATAAAGCTAAATGGTCCCTTTTTTAAGTCCTCCAAGACCCCCAAAAGGCCACAGCTGCCGGGTGGGAGGTGTGGACTGAGTGCCCTAAACACAGAGCAGAAAGCATGGGGTAAGCGAGGGCGGCTGCTGCCTTTTAGCTGTGTCTTCAAGCCCGCATGCTTTGTAAGGCTGAGCTTTGAAATCAGGTGTTCTCTGGCATCTGGGCCTTAGCACAAATGGAATCACATGCCCTCAGGCTCTGGAAGTTTCTCCACGCTCACTGTGCCCACTATGTGTATAAATCAGTAAGTATAAATGATAAATTGGGATCCAGCTTTTTTTTAGTTCTTTATTATTAATAATTGCCCAAGTGCTTTTCTTTCATCAGGATTTTAAAAACAAGCCAATGAAGAACCAATCAATAATGTGGATGATTGATAATCATAGCTCCTTCTCTGTGGAACTGATTACATAAAGTTCTCTTGAAACGTGGTCCCCAGTCCTGGAGCTGGTGCCCCACAAGGTGTGTGCTCCTGGTGTCCTGTGCATCCTCGGCTTCTAGACTCTGAGCTCTGCTGTCAAGAGCAGGGACGGCGTTTCATTTGTCCCTCCATCTCTGGAAGAGACAGTAACAATTTGTACGACAAACAGATGAGTTAATGGATAAGTCAATGGGTGGAGTGAGAGGGTGGTCCCTGTCCTGTGGTCTTTGTGGCAACAAGAGGCGTGGAGTTCCTGGTTCTCTGTTCCCCAGGAGTCTCCTCTCTCCATCCTCCCTCCACTTCTCCTTCCCACACCCCACTGCTCAGATATCTTCCTTAACCCTAGGGTCTCGTAGTTCTCATCTCTGAAACAAGGATGATAAACACGCCCTCCCAAAATCTTTGTGAATATTGCAAGTAACGCATGTGACATGGCCAGCCCCAGGTGTGACACATGGCAGGTGCTCAGTGATGGAAGAGGAGTAATAAACCCCTGGGACATCGGGAAAATACAAGTTAGAATTTGGGGGCATTTCCGTTCTTTCACCTTTGGCATCCTTATGGTGGAAGGTTCCAGACTGGAGAAATGAAAAAGAAATTTGGAGGTGTCTGGGCATCAGTATCGGTCATTTCCAGACGTGCAGGATTTCACTTGTTTTCTGAAAGAAGAGGTGGCGAACTTAGACATCAGTGGCTCAGTGGGGGTGTTTTCCAGTGAGTGTGTGACATGGCATTTCACTTGCTGAGATCTCCTTCCTGCCCCATCATCAGAAATTTGCTTGAAGGATGCCTTCACTGCCAACATGAGGGGAACGTGGGGGACCATTTAAAATTGTTTCCTTCCTTCCTGCCTGCCTTCAGCTCAGGGGAAACCCTTCACGCTGCAGGGAGAAGGCTAATCTAATTCCCACTGTTGAAATTAGCAGGACTGTCCGGAACCTGGACCATCACGGACAGAGGGAGGCCTGAGGACAGGGTCGTTGGGCCTGTGACTCAGAATCGGTTATGAGGTGTTTGGAAGGCATGGCCCCTGCCCTCGGGCTGTTTGGGGAGCGCCTGCATCCATCAGACAAGGCGGGACACCTGCTTGCTCCCATCTTTCCTAGGGAGCTTCCGGGCCATCCGATATGGTCAAAATGAGGACTAAGGGCCTGGCCACATCTGTTCACCCAGACAGCTGAAAGGTTGGTTGCCAGGGCTGTTCCCTCTCTTTCGGCATATGTGGGTAAAAGGAACTGCAACGTAGATTTCACGGATAATAGCTTATGTAAGAACACAATGCCCACTCTCTGGCTTAGCGGGGACCTGCAAAGTCTTAGGGGCTCTTCAGCCACCCTGAATGTAAAAGTTCTTGAGAGTCAATTTCATAATTTATTTCCTAAAGTCCGTGAATTCACTTAGACTTGGCTGACGTCACATGGCCACAAAGTGGCAGAGCTGATCCCTATTGACTCTGTTTTGCTACTCTACCATGTTGCCTTTTGGAATAAGAAAACGAATTCTCTGAAGGTTTCCAACTTGAGAGAAGGCAGGATGGCAGCCAGGGAGAGAAAGGACCAAGCAGCTACTGATCTCCAGCCTCTGCTGCATATACGTTCATGTCTCCCCCACCGGGGACAGTGTTTTTGGACGTTGAACACTTTGGGAATCTGTGAACACATCTGGTCACAGAATTCTTAGGCTCACGGCCCTTGAGGGATACAGCACCGACCATGCGAGTTGGCCCGGAAGTGGGATTGGCCCCCATGTCCGACCTCTAGGCCAGCCTCCCTTTTTATAGAAGAGGTCAGTGCTTTGTTCAGCGTCACAGCCCGTTGCAGACTGCAGGGCGCTGGGCTCTTGGCTTGGCCCTCTCTCTGTCGTGATCAGCTGCCCAGGGAAGGACACTGTGGGCCACAGCTGAGCAAATGCCTTGGGGCCAAGACTTTACCTCCATCCATTTACCAGGAGGCTTTGAAGTGGTGCCTCCCCCGTGAAGTGTCCCCAGACAGTGCGCAGCTTACATTCCCTCTGCCACCTAACTGTGTCACCTCACACAGCCAGAGCCTGGTCTGGAAAGGGAGGACTGCTGATATGGATGTTGGATGGCTGGGGAATGACGGCCTAGAAAGCCCGGGTGGCGAAGGGGTCTCGAATAAAGGACTGTTGGGGGAGGGGAGGCAGTGTGTGGAGGGAGGTGATCCCAGGTGTCTGACATGTAGAAAATCAAGCCCCACCTGGAACCTGGGCCCCCAAGGGCAGCTCTGGGTGCAGGGGGCACCCACATAACCGGGTTAACGGGACCCACTGTAGGAGAAAGGACGCATTTGCACAAACCTGCTGGGAGCTGGAGGGAAGTCGTGCAATTCCATCATCAGGGCAGCGTGAGTGGAGCTGAGAGCACTGGGGACCAGGGCTGGGCACAGGGGTCCTGTCTGCAGGACACCCTGTGTCTCTCTCTTCTCTCCCCCGCCGCTGTGAGGGAGGGCGTTCAGGGAGTCTGTGCCACGTGCTCTGGTGGGGCTGGCAGCTCGCACCTGCTAGGAAGCCACTAATCCCTTTGCTCCATAGCTTTTACAGCTAACGCCATGCTCCATGGTCAATTATTTGGGCTGAGTGTGAGTGATTCAGGGGCCAGAAACAGATGTGTGCACCTGGGTGGAAGCTCTGCTCCAAGCCACGGGACAGCTGCAGGGCTTACTGCTCTGGGAAGCAAAGCCAAACCAACAGGTGGGGTGGGGTGGAAGTGGGGGGGATGGACGGGTGGGTAGGGCACCTGTTTCAAATCTGGTGAGTCAGTGGATTTGCATGAAGGGTCTCTGCAAGGAAACCCAAACAACTCCATAGGAAACTGAGAGAAATCAAAACTACAGAAAGGAGAACCATTTAGAAACGTGCTGATGAGTTCTATGCAAGGTGTCACAATCCAGTGGAACTCTCTGATAAAGGCAAGACAAGAGTAACCATAGCAATAACATAAGTAAGAGGCCTAGCCAACATTCAGGCAGGCTCGCTATTTGGTCAAGGTCTCAGCACATGGGGTTGACCGCATGATTCATCTGGTTGACCTTTGAACGCAAACTCTTAAAGCAATGTGCCATGCATCAAGTTCCAAAAAAGTTTTTGTGTGAGATCAACGTGAAACCTGCTTTCCAAATTTAATAGTAGTAGTAGTAGTAGTAAACTATTAATTAGGGGCTAAGTTTAATGTAGCAGTACTAAATTTCTCCTTACATACGATGTGGAAGACAACCTATGTGCTGCTTCTGAGGTCAAGACAGAATGTAGAGGATACAGTTTAGACGTAAGACACTAGAATTTAGGTGACATCCCTACTGCTGAGGGCGAAGATTGGGAGATGGCCTGAGAGAAGTGGCAGGTCCTCTGTACACAGGGTGGGCTGTGCTTTTCCAGAGGTGCTGGCCACGGGGTCTGCCCTGGGGCCAGACAGGAGTCCAGTCATCACACAGGCCCCTCCAGGGGATCCAGAGATGGGCTGTAGCCCTGGAATACACATAGGTAGGGAGAGATGGATGAGGCCCTGGGTTTAAGAATGAGCTAAGATCCCACTTGATGCTTGAAACTGAACCACTGCCCCGGGGGGAATTCACAGTGCTGGGTGTGTGGGCAGGAAACCAGGCCCAGCGGGACCATGTCTTTTAGGCCAGTTCCTGGGTGGAGGGAGGAAAAGTGGAGAGTTACACAGTTCACCTAGACTGGCAGCCCTCTCACCCCTGTGATTTCCACTCCAGCCACAAATCAGGAGTGGAATGTGAGTGAGTGAAAAGGTGAGTCTGTACAGATTTTAGTTCTGTAACATGACCCCTTTGCCCTGCCACCCCCAGGCTCTATCTCCCCATCTCTGTTCCCATCTTAACCTGTCTCTCCCTCTCTCTGTCTGTCCGTCTCTCTGTCCCTTCCCCCTTTCTCTCTCTCTCTGTCTCTGTCTCTGTCTCTGTCTCTGTCTCTCTCTCTCTGTATCTATGGGATTCTTCTCCGGCCCATGTCCCTCATCGACTGTACCCCAGTCTTCAGCTAGATACTCCTCCTGCATCTGGAAGGAAGGCTTCTGGGATTTAAAGTCCTGGACTATACAGCACACCCACAGATGTTTTGGTGTAAATTTTCTACTAGCTCTGCCAGTTCCTTTATGAATTTTTATGATTCCTCTTCTCCTCTGGAGTCTGCCGAGAAACAGATGGCAGATGCCTCCCCAAGTGATGAACTTGGTCCCTGCCGACGCTCGCCTGCTCAGGGCATCCTTCCCTCGGGGATGCAGTAAAGGAAGGAAGGGAAGTGATGGAAATGGAGGGAAGACCTGGCGGGTCACGGAGGACTGTGCTGGGTCATGCCAGGCACACTAGCTGATGGGGCAGAGAGGGAAACCGCTCACCCAAGGTCAAGCACTGAGTCTGGGCAGCCGAACCAGAAATCGGGTCTTCTGGTTTCAATCAGACAGTAAATGATTAAACACCGAAACAAATAAGATCATTTCAGATAGTGGCCAGCACAACAAGGAAAATAAAGCCAGGTGAAGTGACAGGACAAAGGCAGAGAGTGACTCTTTGAGGGGGCGGAATGTGAAGGAGCAGCCCGCGATGAACAGGTGTGGGGAAGGGGCGCCGTGCCTCCAGGTGCTGGGGACCGGGAGAGCGGGAGAAGCCGGAGGCTGGAGCGCAGCAGGGGCCCCTGGTCTGTTCCCAGCTGTGGGCCACGGCACAGCGCAGGAAATGCTCCGTTTCTGTCCTAACATCAGCTCGCTCTGATGGGGTCTCTGGGCCTCTCACCCCACATCCGCTAATACAGTAGAAGCTGGAGATGTGGAAGAATTCCTTCCTCCCAGCCTGGGCAGGACCTCACAGGCAGCCTCGGCCGGCCGCAGCACACCTCTGCTCCTGTCCCGTGTCCTGCTTGCATCTCCTCAGTGGATCCCAGATGGCTCTGGGGACCCTGGAGGATGCAGTGTCTCTCACCGTGCCAGGCACCGGTGTAGGGAGATAAGGGGTCCACCTCTCCCATCTGCCAGTGCCAGCAGCTCCCAGGCTGTGGTCCACGCCCGGGCGAGGGTCTGTGAATCCTGTGTGACACGAGGGCCGTTCATGCCCCAGTGGAGAGACAAGGAAGGACTCCCTGTCCATCCTTGGGTGGTATCCTAGCACTGGCATGAGGGGCACTGAGTGCTCTCCCTGAATGTGTGGTCAGTGAGGGCCAGTCCTTGCAGGCAAGATTTTTAAAGATGTTGAGTTTTCCAAACCATCCCATACCCTCCATGGAAGGTGGTGCCCTTGGATTCAGAATGGCTAAGGCTTGAAGACGTTGCTGGCGTTGGTCTTGGTGTTCCCAGCTCCCCCTTGGCGAAGGGCTGGTGACACAGAAACAGACTTTGGGGAAAGAAAGAGAGAGAGACAGAGAGGCAGAGAGGGAGAAGGAGAGAGAGAAAGAGAGAGGGAGAGAGCACGCTGAGCTGTGTTCTCCCTCAGAAAGTACCTGGCAAGCCTGGAGGTAGCTGGGGGGCCGATATTTGGAAGCTATAAATAAGGCCCAGGTGGACAGGCCCACAGGAATCATGGAGGGAAAGTGGACAGAATGCTCTTCCCAGGGCAGGTATCCTCCCTTCAGGAAGAATTCAGACTCAGGCTCAGGTGAACGCACACTGTCAGGTCAGACATGCAGGTCACTTGTGGTCTAGCTTCTCTGAGCCTTAATTTCCTAATCGGTTCAGTACGTCTGACTTAACCTGAGGGAGAGTAGCACAGGTGATGGCAATAACCCCAAGGCCGATCCCTCATGGTCGTGTCAGTAACGCCAATGTCCTTGTCCGTCAAAGCCAAGACCATCCCCTTCTGCAGTGACCAGAACCCGCCTGCCCACCGCCCGCCCTGCAGCAGGGCCATCTGGCCACACTGCTGCATTCACGCTGCACCTCAGAAGGAAGGACAGTCAGACACAAAACTAGCAGGTGTGACAGGAGACAGACAGAAGGGGAGGGGAGGAGACAGTGTGTGCTTAGGTCTCCTCTACATCAGGGCCAGCACATCGCGTCCCTGGGCTGCATCCGGTCCCCACCTGCTTTCCTAATTAGAGTTTTGTGAGAAGAGCCATATGCAACCAAGTCGGCTGCACACAGCCTAGGCTGTCCCCCTCCGCCTCCCCCAATACTGATGCAATGGCAGCGGAGTAGACCAAAGCCTGGATGCTTACCATTTTCAGAAAACGTTCACCGTCCCTGGGTTTGAGAACAAAGGGGAACCTTAATAGTAATTGCATGGGACGCGTGTACAGTGAACCGCTGTCCTGTGCAACATGCGATGGTCGGTGCACCCATGAGCCTCCGCCTGGCCTATCTGCCATCACCGGGGAGGCTTTCTCTTAGAGGTACCACGGGAAAGTTGATGTCCGCTGCATGGGCTGCGACTCTGGGGCCCAGGGACCTTTTCTTGTTCTTTTCTCCAAAGTCTGTGGACTCCCAGGCATGTCCGCGTCTTGTGTCGAGGTGCGCTGCTGAGGAGCAGCGAGCAGGACAGGTCACCACCCTGGCTTGGTCTTCCCAGTGGACACGTGGGGCAGGAACAGGGGCTGGCTGGAGAGGGGAGTCGAAAGAGTGGGCAGAAGAGACCCGATGAGCCTCTATGTCCCACTGAGGAACTCGGACCTTCTCCTGCCGTGGACGGGAAAGCAGAGGGGTGAGGGATTGGATCTCTGTCCTTTGTCCTGCGGAGGTCAGCTAGTCCGAGGTCCCAGAGCGGTGGCAGGAATCCAGCTGGGTCCCACCCCACGGCCCTCGTCCCTTTCATGACCCCTCTTCCTTTCCAGGGCGATGATGGAATTGCCTGGGGAGTGCGTTCAAAACGCTGAGTCTCAGGACCCCACCAACCCTCCTGAAATGGACTGTCCAGGGAGGGGCCTTGGGAATCTTCATTTTAACAAGCTGATCACGGTTGGGGAAGTTGTGAAGGCTTGTTCTCCACGACACTGCCCTGGGGAAAGCTCAGGTGATTCTGGAACTCTCGGCTGGGCATCAGATGGTGACTGAGCCTCATTTATCTGTCTAAACTCTTCTCCAAAGTAACTCATTTGTAGTCGTTTCCCAGCACTGCCTTCTTAGAGCCCCAAACAACAGAAACCATCAGCCTCTGGCCCATCTTCTGTCCAGCAGATGGCGGTCTCTGACCAGGAATCTTGTGGACCAGCCACCATGGGAAACCGCTTCCTATAAACAGCAGTTTTCCTGGGGATGTTCGAGAAAACCCAAATTAGGCAATGTTATATATTATCCCCGAAGGACGACTTGTCTAATGAAGAGGAAATGCTTTCTCTCACACGACTGAATGTGACTATTTCTCTTCGGTTTCTGCCAAATGAACACGATGCCCTTTGATGTCAAATTCCTCACCGATTCATCACTGCCTTGCAGTCTCAAGAAGATCATCTCAGGAACATTGTATTCAAAGTTACCTAAGTGATAAGGTTATCTAAGGCCTGGCTACTCCTGATTCATCCTGATGTTTATCTTGTCATTTTCTAAGAAAATTTTAAAAAGGCACTGTGTTTTTGGTTACTGACACAGCCCTGCCTGGGTCCTCCAGATGGGGAGTGGGTCCGGTTACTTTCCAGAGAGAAAACAAAGACCTCTGGTGAATACGCTCTCAGCTGTTGAGGAATCTTGGTGGCAGTGGAGGGTGGAAGTGGAGGAGGGACTGGGAGGGGGCGGGGTTGAGGGGGTTTTGGGGGGCAGGTGGCTTTTGCTGGTTTCCTTCCCCGGGAGGAGGACAAGCGGAGAGAAGGGGGCTTCTTCTTTTTTTTTTTTTTTTTTAAACATCTTTATTGGAGTATAATTGCTTTACAATGGTGTGTTAGTTTCTGCTTTATAACAAAGTGAATCAGTTATACATATACATATGTTCCCATATCTCTTCCCTCTTGTGTCTCCCTCCCTCCCACCCTCCCTATCCCACCCCTGTAGGTGGTCACAAAGCACCGAGCTGATCTCCCTGTGCTATGCGGCTGCTTCCCACTAGCTGTCTATTTTACGTTTGGTAGTGTCTATATGTCCATGCCACTCTCTCACTTTGTCACAGGAGAAGGGGGCTTCCTTCTCAACCCACCGGGCTCTTCCATGAATCATAGGGCTTTCCTCCTCACCCCTTCTGTCCTGCCGCCCTCCCCTCCTATCCCCTTCTCCCCTTCTCTCTCTCTACTCACGCATGGTCTATTTGTACTCTTCTGTGAGGTTGCAGTGGCAGCCCGGGGACCCGCTGTGCAGGCAGGCTCTGTAACTCTGTCGTAGCAGCAGGGAAGGACCATTTCCACGCGGAGGTCCCTCGGTGAGGACTCTGGTTCACATCGACCGTTCTCCCCACGGTTGGAGAGTACATGTTCCGGTGTCTGTGCGGAGTGAGAGGCACCCCTCCTGAAGAACTGAGTGCAGTGGCGCCAGCCCTGGCAACGCCTGTTTAAAGGCAAGTAAACAGCCTGCTTATTTCACCCGAGCCGCATGGGCTGGGGAAGCAGTGACCGGCCTGTCCTGCCTCCACGCTGGGAGATGTGTGAAGTACTGCTGGGTAGGGGGGTGGTCCCCAAATCCCAGAAAGAGCCTCAGAAGCCCCACAGGCACTCTGCCCTCACCCTCCAAAAAATAGGTCAAGTTTTCTATAGACGGTAAGATGCCCTCCGTCTTGGGTCCCAGCCCCTCGTGCCAGCTCTAACCTCTTAACTAAAATGGTCTGAATCCAAGCAACGCACTCAGCACCCACTCCGCTCTCTTTGTCTAGTTGCTGGTCTTTGAATGTTCCCTGCGTGAGAAACGCGACTAGTGGCCTTCCCCACCCGCGGGACCCTGGTGTCTCCGTTCCATCTTCACGACACGCATCCTGCTTCTTATGCAAGGATGCGACAGCCAGGGCCATTCCAGCCCGTTCTCGCTCTTTCATCATTGAGTCTTCTTTCCTCTCAGCTGCTATCGTATTATGCACATTTGCCTTGTCTTCTTGGTCTCTCTTGTGTGTGTGTTTTGTTTTGGGCTGTTGCACTGGTTTCCCTCCCTGGATTAACCCTTCCTCAGGGCAGGGATACCTTTACCCCTGGGACCCCAACTGCGGTGTCTCTGGTTCAGCCTGGGCTGTCCTGGATGGGAGGGGACCTCGGGCTCTGTTCCACGCGAGGTCTCTATCAGTAGTCAGTGAGCCTAAACGGGCAAAAACCGCAGGCCTCACTCCCTAAAAACAAAGCCCACGGGGAGAAGTCGAGTGGGAATAGGGAACGAGAGAGGAAGCTGCTTCCGCTTTGCCCTCCCCCACGCTCTGTGTTTATGAGGGGCGCTCACTCGGGTCCCGGACCGAGCTCTGGACAAGAGTCCGGCTGCATCCTCACGGAGTCCTGGTTGCCCCGACCCTGCTGTGTGTGGTCCTTCATTCCAGGACCTGGAAGTCTGCACGGTGGCCAGTGGAGTGGCCCTGGGTGGCTGGGCTGCCCTGGGGGAAAGCTGCTTCCCCGGGGAACCTCAGGCTTCACGGGCAAAATGGGCAGAATCATGCATATTTTGCAAAGCCGTGTGTGGATCAGAGCAGCGTGTCTGAGTCTGCAACAGACAGGCACGTCAACACCTCACGCAACTTCCCTCCTTAAATTTTTGCAGCACAGCCAGATGGAACTTGTCACCCACTGTCAGGCTGACCAGGAGACGCAGAAGAGGATGTGACTTCCCACAGTGTACTTACGATGAAACGGAAATCGTGGGAAATTCGGGGCTCCACAGATTTTGACTTGAGGGTATATCTAAAATTACACATCTCAGTTGTGTGTACTTGGCTCAGTAGGTTTGTGTGTGTAAAGTTAAATGTGGCCCCAACTATTCCTGTTCAAAGCAGCAAACAGATGCAAAAGCATTGGGTTCTGGATCAAGTTAAGGTGAGGTCATTAGGGTGGGTCCTAATGCAATATGACTGTGTCCTTATAAAAAGGAGATGACATAGGGACATAGGGAGAACTTGGCCTTCTACAAGCCCAGGAGAGAAGCTTCCAGCTGATCCTTCCCTGGTGTATGAGGGAGCGTGGCCTTTCCTGATTTCAGACTTCTGGCCTCTGGAACCAGTAGACAATAAATGTCTGTTGTGTAAGCCCCCCGGTCTGTGGTCTTTTATTACGGCAGCTCCAGCAAACCGATGTGCTGTGTTATTCCTGAATGGCCTTGACTGTGAGCTCACAGTGTATGAGGGATTCAGGTACATAAGCTATAATCACAGCTCTAGGCAGTAAGTGCTGGAAAGATACCTCCTATGAAGGAGATTTGGGGATATGGGGCAGAGGGGCTCTTGGAAGGAATAGGAAGACTTCAAACCTTGAGTGAAGTTCTCAAGGATGGCTAAGAGACAGCTGTGACAGAACGTGATCAAAGACACTGGAAGAACATCCCCTCAAGTGCCTGGAGACATGGAAGGGGTTGATGCCGCTTGTGTGCCATCATGGGATATGAGGTCCCCAGGTTACTAAATGTTCCTTTACAGGATAGCTTAAAATGGCTACACAAATCCAGTTTCATTACATCACAGTTCTATATTAAGCAGTCTGTTTTCTTGGGTACTTAAGTATTCTCATCTTCTTTTTTTTTTTTAGAGTACAAAGACCTTAGGTATAGGCATTATTACGGCTAAATTTTCGTGCATATTTGTGTTTGTGTTTTAGAATAAATTAGTTCCAGTATAACCTTAAATGTCAAAATACATTTAACTTACTTTGTACCGTTGAGGTCATCACTCCTAAGGGGGAGAGACGAGCAGAGGCAGGTTCAGGAGAGTCACGATCTACCAGGGGTGTGTGTCTGGGGCAAGTCCCTGAGGTCCATTGCCACCAGGAAGAGGAAAATGGACACGAGAACGCCTTGTAAAGGCTAGTAGCATAACTGTCCATCGCTGGCACTGAAAACTGTCCATACAGCTGGAGTGAAGCAAAGCCCTTTGGATTTTCAGCTGTGAAAGATGGAAAGTTCTGAGCCAGGCAGAAGGAAAACACATTGCCGCACTGCCCTGATTCTAATAAAGACCCACCTACTCAGAAGGGAACATGCCCTGTGAGGCCAATCACTGACCTGAGGTCTGTTGTCTCAGATACTGGACACAGGGCCACCTGCTCTGCTGGAGTGGGCGCCATTCTTATGGCCACAGTGGCCCCTGACAGCGGCTTGGCTGGACTTGGCGTTTCTGCGGCAGTGGCCCTAAATAAGTGGATTATTTATTGAAACACCACCTAGGCAGGTCCCTCTTGTCTGGTTAGGACTCCACACCTGAGCCATGATGGTCAGTGCTGCAAAACATTGCTGCTGGGAGACAGACACAAGCCGCTTTTGGTGTCATGCACAGGGCACCATGGTTGATGTGAGCAGACCATGGCAAGGACCACAGCCTTGGGCACACGATGCTACGTTCAATTTTTTTGTGACAAGTATTTACAGCTTCTGATTGTCAGAGAGAAACACTTGCATTTCAGATTCTACCCTGGGGACTTGGCATAGAATGGATAGTTACATCGTTTCCTCTAGAAAATAGTATTCCTTTTCTTATTTATTATAAAGATTAAAGTTGGGGAAAACTTTTAGCCAATTTATCTTCACAAGGTTAGAAGAAAGAAAGCAAAACGTTACCTTTTTAGTTGTCACTTGTTAATCTTTTTTGTAGACAGCTTCTTCAGATACAATTGGCACACCGTACCCATTCACCCATTTAAAGTGTGCAATTTGATGGTTTTTAGCATATTCACAGAGTAGTGCATCCACTGAGATCTTTTCTACAACATTTTTTTCACCCCCAAAAGAAACCTGTACCCCTTAGCAGTTCCTCCACTTTCCCCCCAACATTGCCCTCCAACTCACCAACCCTCAGCCTTTGGCACCACTCATCTACCTTCTGTCTCTGTTGCCAATTCTGCACACTTCATGTAAATGGAATCATACCATGTGTGTTGTCTGTGACTGGTTGCTTTCACTCGGCATGTTTTCAAGGTTCAACCATGTTGTAGCGTGTGTCAGAAGTGTGTTTCTTTTTTATTGTCAAGTAATATTCTATTTTACGGATATATCACTTTTTTGTCCATCTGTTCATCCTTTAATGGACATTTGGGTTGTTCCCATTTTTTGGTCTGTTATGAATAATGATGCTATGATATTCATGTACAAATTTTTGGGTGGACACATGTTTTCATTTCTCTTGGATCTATATACCAAGGAGCAGAAATGCTGCTTCACATGGTATCTCCATACTTAACCTTTTGAGGAACTGCCAGACTATTTACCAAAGTGGCTGCACCATTTTATATTCCCACCAGCAGTGGATGAGGGTTCCACTTTCTCCACATTCTTGCCAACCTGATATTATCTGACTTTTTGATGCTGTCCATCCTGGAGAGTGTGAAGTGGTATCTCATTGTGGTTTTGTCATCTCCTCAGTGGCTAATGTTGTTGAACATCTTTTCATTGTGCTCGTTGGCCATATACATACCTTCTTCTTCTTTGGAAAAATTCTATCCAGATCCTTTCCCAACTTGAAAATTTGGATTGTCCTTTCATTCACATCTTCATCTTTGCAATATTTTATGAAATGTTTCCTGTGATTATTTTCATGGAAGATCTCTGGATAGCATAACCTCCTTCCTAGCACGGATGAGAATGGCTGAAACATTAGACAAGCGCTCCCATACACGCAAAACATATAAAGAAGTTTAACTACTAGAAAGTGACTTTCAACACATACATCCAGAGTTGAGTCAGCTGTTCTGTGTGCTACTGTTTTCTAGGCCATGTCAGCATTCACTTTGCCCACATGAAGCAACCTGAGTCATGTGTTGGTGAGATAATAAATTATTACAGAGTCATTGGATAGCGATTAGACGGTACTTATCTAAATTAAAATGTATATATTTTTGTTTCTAGAAAATCTTCCTACAGATATACATATGTGCAAATACTTAATTGCAAAAATGTTGACCACATTTCGGTAATAGCAGAAGACTAGAGAACACTTGGAATTGCATAGCTAGCAGAGAAGGTAAATAATTTATGGATCATTTGTACACTAGGAACCAAAGAATAGAAAGGAAAGAAAAGAAAAGAAATAGCATAGTCTCCAAATATATTAAGTAAAAAATAACACAAGGTACAGAACAGTGGATAATGTTAAAAAAAAAAATCTGTGTAAAATGGGGCTACCTATACATATACATGCCTGTATATGTACAAAATATTTCTGGAAGAACGCACAAGAGAGTGTTCATAGGTCACTCGAGAGAGATGGGTGTGCTGTTCACTGTATATCTATTTGTACTATTGCATTTTATCACAAGCATAGATTATTTGTTCAGTAAAATATTTTTAACATGCATTTAAATAGTCACGGTACTTTTCAAGTTTTGAGATTGTTGTAGAATTCCGACAAATTAACTAAATTTGGTTTCTTTTACCTAACTTAGCAATTATCTGCAGGACCAGTCTTGTCCCATCTATGTCCCACACCTTCCCACCCATTGCATTTATTATGAAACGAATCCCAGGCCTCATATCATTTCATCAATTTTCAGTCCTTTTTTCATTTGGCCGCGCATCTTGTGCAATCTTAGTTCCTCCACCAGGGATTGAACCCAGGCCCTCGGCAGTGAGAGCACGGAGTCCTAACCACTGGACCACCAGAGAATTCCCATTTTCAATCTTATCTAACAGATAAAGTGTCTTTTTAAACAGAATAAATAATGCTTTATGATGCTTAAACTAATTATCAGCAATTCTCGCCCTTAACACGTGTCTGGCCAATGTTTAAATCTTCCCACATGTCTCATCAACATTTTGTTCAGTGGGCTTGTAAGGTCCACACATTGTGCCGACCCATGTTTCTCTCATCATTCTAATTTTTGTGTTCACCTTCCCTCTCTTCTTTTTCTTTTTCTTCACAATTTATTTGTTGAAGAAGCTGGATCATTTGTCCTGTGGTCTTTCCTGAGTATTGGACGTTGCTGCTTTCATCCCTGTGGTCAAGTTGGCCACACTCCCGCCTCCTGTCTGTTCCCACCTGGTGTGGTCAGGTCAGGTTCCTCGCTGGCAGGAATTCTTGCCAACTGTGTCACTGTGTACTCCCCCTGGCACTGTGGGGAGGAGCAGAATTGCTTCCTAATGTTGAGTGTGATCACAGGGACAGGTGAGGTCACCTGATCCATCCTTTATAAAATGACCCACCAACTGTTTACCTAAGGGTTTGAACAGCCACTAGTAATTATTGTCATATCTATTTCACTAGGAATTTTAAGGCAGTTATAGTCTAATTCTATTCTTTCTGCGCATTTTGGCTTAAATTTGTCAACGGAGGTACAGTTCTTAAGAAAGCAAGATAAATGTTTTTCTTTTTTTTAAACAGTTTTCAGGATCATGAGTTCTGCTTTCTTCCATTCTCTGTCTTCATGGAGTGACAATGAGAGCTGTGTGTGTATGCATGTTTATGAACTCAAGGATTTTCGTATATTTGCTGTAACCATTGCAGTTATCATTTCTTTTGATTCTCAAAGTGTTCCATCCTTGGCCAGTTGGCTACTTTTGACATACCCCAGGACCTCTGATAGCTTTCCTGCTATTTGGTAGAACAATGTGTTGTAGGCTCATCTTGTGCATTTTCCTGCCTCAGACCCAGACTTGGTTATTCTCTAGGAGACGTGACTGTTTTCAGTGGGCAATGGCATTTTGAGACCTGGTTCAGACACAGTGTGAAGAAATCCTCCTAAGTTGAAGATGTAAGTCTTCTAACAAATACGTGTCAGCATAAACCCAGCAGTCAGAAAGAGGAGTGTAAAAAGGAGAAAAGTAAAAAAAAAAAAAATGTCAAAAGAGATATAGCATCATCTGGGAAAGGAACTGGATGGAGACTGAAAGACCTGTGTTTTGGTAAGGTTATACCATGACTGATAAAGCACCTTCCCATAGTTGGGGCTCAGCTTTCTTTCAGGGAAATGGTGTATCCAGGAATAGTCCCTTCTATTCTAACCTTTCTGAACTTTTCCTCCAGTGCTTTTTAAACAATATTTTTTAGAACTGTTTTAGATTTATATAAAAACTACAAAAGATGGAGTGCTATATACCCCGTATCAAGCCTTCCTCATGATGAATATCTTACATTTGTATGGTACCTCTGTCAAATTAATGAACCAATACTGTTACATTATTATTAACTGCGGTATATACTTTATTCAGATGTCCTTAGTGTTTCCATTCTAGGACCCCATCCCGGACATTACATTACAGACATTGCATTCAGTTGTGGTGTCTTCTTCGGCTCCTCTTGGCTGTGACAGTTTCTTGGACTTTTCCGGTTTTTGGTGACTTTGACAGTTTTGAGGAGTACTGGTCAGGCATTCTGTGGAATGTCCCACAACTGGAATTTATCTGCCGTTAAAGAACATTACACAGGTAAAGTATCATTTTCAACACATCGTATCAAGGGCGCGTGCTATCCAAATGCTTATCAGTGTTGCTGTTGACCTTGATCACCAATTGTCCAGCACTTCCATCACCACCTGTTAAGAAGACTATCCTATCCTTTCTCCCTTGAAATGCCTTTTCTCCTTTATCAAAGACCAGTTGAATATACTTGTGTGGGTCTATTTCTGGGCTCTGTATTATGTTCTATTACTCTATGTGTCTATTCTTTCATGAATACCACACTGCCTTGATTTTTGTAGCTTTATAGTACATCCTGAAATAAGAGAGTGAGTCTTTCAATTTTGCTCTTTTTCAGTGTTGTGCTGACTATTCTTGGTCTTTTCCCTCTCTATATAAACATCATAACCATTTTACTGATATCTACAAAACAGCTTGCTGGAATTTAGATTGAGATTGCCCTGAATCTATGGACCAAGTGGGAAAGAATTGACATCTTAACAATGTTGAGTCTTGTAATCTGTGAATGTGGATTTTTCTGTATTTATCTTGGATCTTCTTTGGTTTCTTTCACCAGAATTTTGTAGTGTTCCACATATAAATCCTGTTCATATTTTGTTAGGTTTATACCAACATATTCCTTTTTTGTTGTTGCTGTTGTAAATGGTACTGTTTTGTGATTTTCAAATTTTAATTATTCATTTTTGGCACATAGGAAATCAATTAACTTTTGTATATTAAACTTGTATTGACTTTGTTATTATTAGTTACTGGAGTTCTTTTGTCAATCCTTTGGGATTTTCTATACAGACGATTGTATCATCTATGAACAAAGACAGTTTAAATTTTTCCTTCCTGATCTTATAGCTTTCATTTCCTTTTCTCATTTGCATTAGCTAGGACTTCCAGTATGACGTTGAATAAGAATGGGGAGAGGGAACATGCTTGCCTTGTTTCTTATCTTAGGGGGAAATCATTTAGTTTTTCACCACGAGGTATGATGTTGGCTGCAGGGCATTTTTACATGTTCTGTATCAAGTTGAGAAAGTTCCCTTCTATTCCTTGCAGAGTCTTTATCATGAATGAGAGTTGAATTTTGTCAAGTGCTTTTTCTGCAAGAAATGATAAGATTATATCATTTTTCATCTTTAGACTGTTTATAGGGTGGGTTACACAGACTGATTTTATATTGAACTAGCCTTCTATATCTAAAATAAATCCACTTGGTTGTGGTGTATAACTATTTTTTACACATTGTTGGATTCAACTTGCTAATATTTTGGTGAGGATTTTTGCATCTATGCATATGAGAGATATTTGGTCTATAGTTTCCCATTCTTGATATGTCTTCATTTGGTTTTGGTATTAGGATAATGCTGCCATCATAGGGCAAGTTACGAAGTACTCCCTTTGCTTCTATTTTCTAGATGTGATTGTGGAGAATTGGTGTGATTTCATCCTTACATGTTTGGTAGAATTTACCTGTGCAGTTACCTGGGCCTGGTGTTCATTTTGTTTTGGAAGGTTATTAATTATTGATTGACTCAGTTTCTTTAGTAGATATAGGCCTATTCAGAATATCATTGTGTAAGTTTTTCTTGTTGTGTCTTTCAAGGAATTGGCCTATTTCATCTAAGTTATCAAGTAACAAAGTTGTTTATAGTATTCCTTTGTTATCTTTTGGTTGCTCACGGGATCAATAGCAATGATCCCTAATTGATTTCTGATATTGATAATTTGTATGTTATCTCGCTCTCTCTTTTCTTTTTGGTTAAGCCAGAAGGAAATTGATCTCTTTCAGTGATCAAAGAACCAGCTTTTGATTTCATTGTTTTTTCCCTATTATTTTCCTGTTTTCATTTTCATTTATACCTTCGGAAATTTTATTGTTTTCTTCTACTTGCTTTAGGCTTAAATTGCTCTTCTTGCTTTAATTTCCTAATGTGAAAGCTTAGATTATTGATTGCAGATCTTTTTTTCTTTTCTAATATATGCATGCATTGCTCTACATTTCCCTCTAAGCACTGCTCTGCTGCCTCCCACAAATTTCGATAATTAAAAAAATTGTTATTTAGTTCAAAATATTTTTAATTTCTCTTGAGACATTCTTTGATCCATGTGTTATTTAGACGTATGTTTTATATTGAAATATTTGAGTATTTTACAGCTATCTTTCTCTTATAGATTTCTAGTTTAATTCAATTGTGGTTTAATTTGGTATATTTGGTATAATTTTTATTCTTTTAAATTTGTTAAAGTGTGTTTTATGATCCAGTGGTGGCTCTTCTTGGTTAATGTTCCCCATCAGCCTGAGAAGACTGTGTTTTCTGCTGCTGGCTGGACTGGTCTATAAATGTCGGTTAAATCAGTTGATTGATAGTGCTGTTTGGGTAAACTACATCCTTAGTGATAGTCTGCCTGTTTGATCTACCAGTTGCTGAAAGAGGTTGTTAAAATCTACAAACATAATGGTATATTAATCTATTTCTCTTTTCAGTTCTATCAGTTTTAGCTCATGTATTCTGATGCTGTGTTGTTAGGCACTTTGATGTTTAGGATTTTTATGTCTTCTTGGAGAATTGACCTCTTTTATCATTTAGGTAAAAGCCTCCTTTATCCATGATAATTTTTTTTTGTTTGTTTTGAAGTCTGCTTTGTCTGAAATTAATATAGCTGCTCCAGATTCCTTTTGTTTAGGGTTAGCATGCTTTATTTTTCCTCTGTCATTTTCCTTTTAACCTTTCTGAGTCTTTATATTAACATGGATTTCTTGTAGACATATCGAGTTAGGTCTTGGTTTTTTTCATCTATTCTAACAATCTGTCTTTTAATTGGTATATTAAAATTTTTCTTAGATTATTGATATAGTTGGATTAATATAGATCATATTTGTTTGCTGTTTTCATTGCACTTGTTCTTTTTTTTTAAATCTCCTCTTTCTCTGGTTTTAATTGAGCATTTTCTATAAATCCATTTTATTTACTGTACTAGTGTATCAATTATACTTCTTTATAAACTTTTAAATTATTTTCTTAGAGTTTGCAATATACATTTTAAATTAATCTAATTCCCCTCTTGAAATAACAGTATCCCATTTCTTACGTAGTGCAGGTACCTCATAACAGAATATTCCCAGTTCCTCCCTCCTGCCCTTTATGCCATGGCTGTCACGCATTTCATTTATCCAATTGCCTATAATCACCTGATACATTGTCACTATTATTACTTTAAACATTTATTTCTTAACTCAGTTAAGAGCAGGAGAAATTAAACGCTTTGTTTACCTCCATGTTTTCCTTCTTTGATGCACTTTCTTGATGTAAATCAGAGTTTCTGACCTGGAGCGCTATCCTTCTGCCTGAAGAACTGCCTTGAGCGCTTCTTACAGGGCAGGTCTGTTGGCAGTGAATTTTGGTTTGTCTGAGAAAGTCTTTATTTATCCTTTGTTTTGGAAGAATAATTCCACCAACCTAGAATTCTAAAGGTTGGTGTTTTCTCCTTTCAATATTTTAAATAATCTACTCCATTCTCTGCTTGCTTACATGATTTCTGAAAAGTTCACTGAAATTCTTATCCTTATTCCTCTATTAGTATCATGTTTCCTTTCAAGATTTTCTCTGTCTTTGGTTTTCTGCAGTTCCAATATGAAATGCTTAGATGTCAATTTTTAAATATTTATTCTACTCATTGTTCTCTGAGCTTCCTGGATATGTGGTTTGGAGTCAGTCATTAATTTTGGAAGATTCTCAGTCATTACTGCTTCAAATTTTCTTCTGATCCATTTTCTCTTCTTTTTCCTTCTGGTATTCGAATTATGCATATGTCATACTTTTTGAAATTGCCCCAAAGTTCCTGGATGTTCTGTATTTTTTCCTTTTTTTTTCTCTCTTTGCATTTTAATTTAGGAAGTTTCTATTGAACTGTCTTTAAGAGCACTGCTTTTTGGCCATGCCCAGTGAATTGATGAGCCCCATTAAAACATTCTTAATTTGTTATGGTCTTTTTAATTTCTAGAAATTTCTTTTAATTCTTCTTTAGAATTTCTATCTCTCTGCTGCCATTACTCATTTGTTATGTGTTGTCCACTTTTTCTATGAGAGCACTTAATATATTGACCATAGTTAACTTAAGTTCTCTGTGTGGTAATTCCCAAATCTGTGTCTTACCTGAGTCTGATTCTAAAGCTTACTTTGTCGCTTCAGGATGTGTTTTTCCTTGCCTTTTTCATGCTTTGTATTTGTCTTGTTGAAAAGCAAACATGACGTATTGGCTAATCAGAAATGAGGTAAGTAGACTGTAATCCACTGTGACTTTGTTGGATACCTGTTACTGTGCCCCTAGCATTTCATATCAGACAAAATCCTGACAACTGGAGATAAGAAAGAGATCACTCTAGCTCTGCATGACGACATCAAGTGGAAAAGGGAAGAAACACCACAAGAGTGTCAGGGCAGAGAATAGGGAGCCAAAGTTTGCCCAATCCCAGCAGAGCTCTGTCCTCTGCTCCTTGGTTTTTCAAAGACACATGCTTATGAACTCAAAGGACAACTTCATTGTGCTTGGAGAGAACCGCCTATCTGATATCCCAATGTTTAAAGAAATGTATCTGCTTATGTTGCATATGAGTTTCCATCCATAAATTCTGGTGTGCGACGAATGTAATGTATTTTTGCATCCTTGAACACAATTTCTATTCTGAGGCCTTTAATTTCTGAACCTTAATGTTTGACCACACAGGGTCTCCTCACCCCTCCCCTTTACTTCCCAGCGGATGCCCCGGGCTCAAGGTAAGATTTTTAGTAGAGATTATCTGGGCTGGTAGCCAGGGAGGGATTCTTAATTCTGCCTATTCTTTGACTGTGGATGCACATTGTCACAACTGTGTTCTTTAGAGTTCATGACCCTTTTCTCATCTCCGGTTCTGAATGTCTTCTGGATTTGGCTAAACTTTCCTGTATTTCCATGCTATTTTGGGGGCAGACAGGAAACCATTTACGTTTCTGCAATAATTGGTGGCTAGAAGTAGTGCCAGACTATTCTAAGCTGCTGTTCCCTTGCTAGGCTGGAGTGTGGGGTGAATTGTCAAGGTTCTGCCCTCGGGCTTCCCAGACCTTTCCAGATCCTTCTTGTCTCATCCTAGTCTTGCCTTGATGTGGACTCGGGCTCAGCCCCCAAGTCAATTATGCCGAAATATTCGAGTCTCCTGTACTTTTTCTTCCTCATCTCTTTCTCCCTCCCACAACTTGGGGAATATTTTTCCTATTCTGGAGGGCAGGGAGAGTCGTTCCCTATTTGTTGACTTTTGAGAATTGTCTCTTTTGTGTTCTGTGCTCTGCTATGAAAACGCTTCTTGGGCACAAAAATATATCGTCTTCTAAGTCGAATGTCAAAAGGGGAAAGAAGGAAACATCAGGAATAAAATATGCTTCTGTGAATATAGCAAAACATTCCACCATATTTGTAATGCAGATTGCTACACCTCTGAAAGAGGGGCTGTTGTTTTGCTCTACAGATCATAAGAACATCCAAAGGCCCAGTTGCCATTCAATGACTGCAACAGAGAGCCCTGGAGGTCCAGAGCAGTCAGCCACAAGGAAAACAATTTAGATTGCAAGGATGTTTTTGAATTTCCTTTTATGATTCATTATTCCTCTTGTTGAGATATGTGTGGAAAGCTGTTATAAGTAGAGAACAACAGAAAGGTCTGAGAAATGTTTAAACCTCCACAAAAATGATGTGGTGAAAGTTTGGACAAAGGAGAAATGGCTCACTCTGTGTTGTGAAGTAGAATGGGCTAGCAACAGGCAGAACCATGGTTCAACTGAGAATGGATTCCATTCCTATGGGACCGTGGGGCCCCAGGGGCTCTGCCAGGCTGTTCACTTAAAGGTGATAAAACTAAACACTTTACTGTGCACCAGCACTTGGCTGAATGCTTCACAGGGGTTTATTTATTTATTCTTCACAACCTGAGAGAGGTGACACAAATGGCCAGACGTCACAGAGCAAGGCAGAGCTGGCTTCAGCCCAGGTCTTCCTGATTCCCGGGCCCACCTTCCTCCCTCTCCTGAGAGTGGCATTTCTGGTTGTCGTCGGGGATGCAGATGGGCTCTCCTGTGTGGCACCGGGCTCTGGAGGACACCAGCTCCCATGGAGTGTCTGTGCACTCGGATGAGGGGAGGGGTTCTTCATATCTTTTCAAAGAGTGTGTCTGGGATTTCAAGCAGCAGGGACTATAGAACCATGTTTAGCCAGGACAGGGACTGAGTAAAACATAAACATTTGTTCTCTAGTGGAGAGCAAATCTGGCTACTGTTTTTACTCTTTGATCTTGTGAATTTTATTTTTAATTAGTCTTGTTACAAAACCTGAGTAAGGACTTCTAAATTCCTGAAGGAAAAATTCTTTCCATCCATGATATAATTTCAGAGGATGTCAGTCTTTTAACAACTATATGGTAGGTCAAAAAACACAGTCCTCCCAGAACTTTACTGCTACTCTAATGAGAGTTGGGGTATGTAGCATTTGGAAGATTTTCCAAGTGCTTTTTATGGCTGCTATGTAGTTCCTATACCCAAATGCCATGTGCATTTGTTAATAGATATACAAAAATAAAGGATGGGATCTGGGGGCAGCAAAGTTGATGTCGCACTGTTATTTCCTGGATTTGAGAACTGGTCTGTCATCGTGGGGCTGTGTAACTTTTGCACATTTATACTTGTCTGGGACTCAAAAGTTCATTAACAAGAAGGTGGAGAGAGTGAGTGGGGACCCAGCGGGCTTCAGGTGCCCTGTAAACACTGAAACTGTCAAACTAGTTCATTCTACTATAGACATTCCATCACTTTTTCAAAGATATGGACTTTATCCTGAAACTGTATTTCTGTAAATTCATGTTCATTTTTATATTCTAGATAAATTATGTGAGTCTCTTACACAGGAATAATACCATTCCTTTTTGTAGTTCATTCCTGAGTTCATATAATTGTACTAACTTTACTCTATGTTTTCATTTCTCAAGTGTGTGTGTGCCTGTGTGTTTGTGTGTTTGGCAATAAAAGAAATTTGGACATCTTTGCGGTCAAAAACAATTTTTATTGCTATACATAAAAGAAGAAGCTATGAAAACTCTTGGCGTCTAAACATAAATCTTTAATTTTTTCTAATTTACCGAGAAGTACAGCTGATGGACAGTTATTACACTCTGGGGATAAGTAAAGGTAACATAAGAGAATGCCGGTGCTTGTGATCATTCATATGTCATAACAGTGTTGTCCTTTAACCAAGATTTATAAGCCTTAAATAAACACCAAGTATAGAAGTAGTAAGTACCTGGAACATCTTTCTGGATTCCCCTCCCCCCACCCTTTTAATAAATAAATTCAAGGGACACTTCTTAGTAAAAAAAATTGAAATAAATAAGTTCATCATCTGTTGTATTGGGGTAGTAGCTGCTGCATCTTTTTACCTCCTCAGTTGGCATTTGTGGTTGAGCCCCTAAATTCATGCTATTCCCACTAAAAGAGTTTTTTAGGGATCAATCACACAACCAAGAGGTGAGCATTGTTCACTCAGCCTGGCTTTTGTCAGTTTCCACTCTTCATTCTGTGCCCCCTGGGCGAGATCTTGCACGAGGCAACAGTGCTAGTGGGTCTGGGAACCCAGGAGGTCCTCAGAGTGTGGTCCTTACATGTGTTATCATGCTTCTTCACTCCTAAAGGGAGAAATTTAATGTGAATCTATTTGAAATAAAAGGAATGAAAGCAAATGTGTTTTGAGAAAATTTCTCTCATGTAAACCTGTAACAGAAACACAAATATTTATTGTGTGGCTGTCACTGATTTAGGTACTGAGGACAGAAAATCACTGACCATATAGAGCTAACATCCCAGAGGAGATTATGGCAAACTAGAATAATAAACTACTGTTTTAGAATTTGACTTTAAATTATTCACATTGATTCATGTTTCTTCATTTGTTAACTCATTCAGAAACTATTACTAAGGGGACTTCCCTGGTGGTCCAGTGGTTAAAACTCCGTGCTCCCACTGTAGAGGGCATGGATTCGATACCTGGTCGGGGAACTAAGATCCCGCATGCCACGCGGTGCAGCCAAAACAAAAAAATATATTACTAAGGATAGCATAGTTTAGAGTAAGAACATTTGTTTGGGAAGCAAAAGACTTAGATATGTGGCGTAAATCTAATCACTTTCTGTGTGTATTCGTGATTTACGTGTTACAAGTCTGTTGGCTCTGCGGTTCTGGGCTGGGCTTGGCAGGGAAGTTCTGCTTTGTGGATCCCTCACATTTGGTGCATTGGATCTCTCGCATGCTTGGTGATTGTCGGGTGTGGGCTCATCTATTATGGCCCCAACGTGGACAACTGGCTCTTCTTCCAGTAGACCAGCCCAGGTATCCTTCATGGTGTGGTAGATTGATTGCAAAAATGGTTTCTGTTCTCCACACTTTCCTGTATGCATATTGTTTGCAACGTGACTGTGGAGCCCTTTTCATCCAGAGATCAAGTGAACCTCCCCACTTCTTAAATATGGAAAATAAATAGAATTCAAGGAATTGACGGTGCGCGGCCTCTGGGCGGTCAGCGTCAAGAGGCTGTACTCACTTCTGTGTTCTCTCTTTCTTCTCCGCTTTTACCACCTGTCCTCGCTGGACCCCCAGACATGTGGGAGAGCCCAGCCAAGATCAGGAAACCACACAGATGACCTTCAGTCACAGCTGACACGTGACTGAGGCTCACAAACCTGGCTCAGACCAGAACTGCCCAGCTGACCCACAGATGCGAGGCAAATTAAACGTTGGTTGTCCCGTGCCACGGGACTACTTCAGTCACTTACTATACATCCGTCGCGTGCGATGATTAGCCGTTACCCTGTGTGACTTCAGGCAAGTCATCAGCTTCTCCCTGGTACTGCCTGTCCCTTTAGTGCAGATGGTGGTGTGTATAGGTCCAGGTGGAGGGTCCCAGGTGCTCTGTTGGAAAGCCTGTGTGGGCGCATGTGCGTGTCTGTGGAAGAGCGTTTTCAGGTGATAGGGCATCCAATTGCCGGGCGCCTAATAGCTCCTCTTTACTGTCTGAGCCTTGGACGGGAGGCATTGGGGGAGGGGATGAATAAGTGTACGTGGAACTCTAATAGTGCCTATATTTGCGGATGGGCCACCATCTGTAGGCTGTTTGCCCCTTCACGTTCCCTCTGAGTGAGCGTGAGAAGGAGTGAGTGTGAGACAACGAGGAGGCGGGGGAGGAGGCTTGCAAAGGCTGCCTAATCTGAAATAAACATCGTTTTCTCCTATGGTTTGGCCTCTGTCTACCTCTCACCCCTACAGCCACGCCCCACACCAGGTGTCTGAGCACACGGCACAGATCTTCTGAGCTTCCTTACACCTGACTCGAAACTCACATCATCAGAGGAAACGCTTCATGACGGCTCGGATTGGACGGGAGGTTTGCTCATCCTTCCACCGCCATGTAACAGTGTGTACTCGCACGCATCTCTGCATGGATAACACACAAAGCCGGGGCAGGACCTCAGGGTCTTTTCCCTCTTAAAGCTTTTACCTGTGGTCTGACCTGCAACCGTAGCTTCGGCCTGGATTTAATTTTCTGGGCTTTCTGGCATCTTATCAGCAGCTGTCTGCTGGCTCTCATCTATGAATCTTTTCTTTTCCAATCAGATCGAATTCTCTGTTCCTTCCTTACAGAAGAATGAGTCTCCTTTCTTCCTAGACTCACTGCATTACTCTCATTGCATTCCTACCCTGCCTAACTTTCATCTTCATTGGTGAAATGGGAAAAGTAGTATCTGCCTTTCTTAATATTACAAAGTTATTACAATGATCAGATGAAGTGATTAGGTCAAATGGAGTTCAGATTGCGTACCAGGAACTCTGTAGGACACGAGCATGATTGAACCCCGGATGCTGACTCCAGATAAAGAAGGAAAACACGCACATATTTCATGTACTTCATGGATTCATTGGATGTGGATATTTTCTTTATCTCTCCCCACCAAACTTCCATGGGAGTAGATTAATGTGGAGATGAGATTCTTTGTAAAGGATAGAAATCTTTGATAACTGACCCTCATGTTAGGAAATGGACCCAAGATCAGCCACAGTGGGTGAGTAGATGATTTCTTCCACAAAAATCTTTGCTCCAGCATCAGGATTTGCAAACAGCTTGCAGTTTAGGAAGGGAAACAGTAACTCCACTGAAGAAGAGGAATATATGTCAAAGGCCTCCCCAGCAGACTCCACACTGCTGACGGTAATGATTTCCTACTCTTCTGTTTTGTTTTATAGATGGAGGGTACTGAAAATGTCTCTATTTAGAAATTGAAAATACAATTTAGGAATCGCGTCTTATCAGTAAGTGCTTACAAATACCATTTATTATTTCTCTGAGCAATCTCATAAGCGGTATGCCAAAGAAATATTATGCAAATATATGAATAACTATGTGTAAAATTGTTCTCAGTATTGCTGAAACTAGTAACAAACTGGATTCACCCTAAATATTCAGCAATAGAAGATTATTAAAATACTATATGGAATATCCAAACAATAAAATACTATGCAGCTATTAAATAATTTTTTATAGAAATCTCTTTGCTTTATGTCTTCACTTGTTTTTCTTTTGTATCAATATCCAGAAAATAATATATACAATGTTAAAAGTGTGTTTCCCTGGTGTTGGGATTTTGAGTAATTTTTATGTACTTCTTACATTACAGATAATGTATTATGTAATTTCAAAATTTAAAAAAAGTCTGTGTAATATAAAACTAGAAAGACCACTAAACATATGGAAATACTTATTCTTAATAGCTGTTAATTAAGAAAAGTCACAAAAAAGCATTAATCTATTCTGTAACCACCACCCCCCTTACTTGCTAAATAAAAGAAAAACTATTTGTTCTATGTAGTAGAAGTAAAGAAAGACAAAGCCTTCATTCTAAACTGAGATGACCTTGGCTTAGCCTAAGCTGTACATACGTACTCAGCACATAGCTTAGTCAAGAAACCCCTTTAGATTTTGGCATTGTCACTATCATGGTCCTCTTTTCAAGGACACTTTTTGTGAGAAATACTTTCTTGGCCCTGGACATTAAGTAATTATTAACAGACATGTTGCACTTAATAGATTGTGGTCTCAGCTCTAGTTTATAAAAAGCTTGACTGCAGCTCTAAAACACCTCGTCACTAGTTGGGGGGAACTTCTCCTAGGAACTAAATTTGAGCCAGACTGGCTCTCACTCACCACGCGGGGCCCTCTTACACACACACAGGGGTTGGTGATCCTATTTAGACCTGGGCCAGAGTGAGGAAAAGTCAGATCTGGTTGGAGGGTCTCAAGACACAAAAACATTTTAGTAAGGAAATCTCTGGAATCTATCAGAGGTTCCAATTAGGCAAAAAGTGACTCTTCCTATGATATTTTTGGCAATGGTGAAGGGACAAGCCATTGGCTGCAGTCTCCCTACTCTGACTGCACTTCATTCCAACCTGCTTCTACCTCAACTTACACCAAATTTCCTGCGAGAACCACCACGTGCTGCCTCCACTGACTGACTTCTTTCTGAATCCTCAGCTAAACTGGGTTTGATGTCTACACCCGGCCACAGAGCCGTGTGACTGGACAGGTTCCATCAAAGGTGATTGAGGACTTTCCGGTTATTCCATTTCTTTTCTTTTTTTTTTTTTTAATCAAGTAAAAATCGCAATTCACTTTATTTTTTTTAAACATCTTTATTGGAGTATAAGTGCTTTACAATGTTGTGTTAGTTTCTGCTGTATAACAAAGTGAATCAGCTATACATATACATATATCCCCATATCCCCTGGTTATTCCATTTCTTTTCATCCTTGATCACATTCAGCTTCCCTGTAGCATTTTACAGTTCTGACCATACCTTCCTTCATGAAGCTCTTGTATTTTGGCACATGAAACTCTGGTTCTGGTTTATATCTGTTTTTCTCCATCCCCTCCACCTACCCCTTAAATCTCACTGTCCTCAGATTTCCAGCTTTGGACTTCTTCCTTTCCCACGCTGTATATTCTCTCTAGCTTATTGCTGTGGACTGAATGCTTGTGTCCCCCAGGTCCACATGTTGGACTCCTGACTCTCAAGGTGATGGGATTAGGAGGTAGGGTCTTTGGGAGGTGCTTAAGGCATGAGGGCAGAGCCCTCATGAGTGGAATTAGTGCCCTTATAGAGAGACCCCAGGGAGCTCCCGGCCCCTTCCACCATGTGAGGACACAGCAAGAAGGCGCTGTCTATGAGCAAGAGGGTTCTCACCACACGCCATATCTGCAGGCACCCTCATCTTGGACTCTCAGCCTCTAGAACTGTGATAAATCACTGTCTGTTTTTTCTGAGCTGCCCAGTCTGTGGTCTTTCTGCTGCACCAGCCTGAATGGACTAAGTCATCTCAGCCTCTCTTGACTTCAACAGCCACCTTCAACTCATAACTGAAAGATATCCCTCTGTCCCCCAGAGTGTCTTGTGAGCACCAGTTAGAAACTTTCATGTGTCTGCAGGACATTTCCACAGGGACATTGCACAACAGCTCCAGATGGACCCATTGCCCTCCCTACAAACATGCCGTCTTTCCTGTGATTGCATCTCAGTCAGCAGCATCTGGTCCCAAGGGCCCATCCTACTGAAAACATCCCTTCCACTCAACACAGCCTTCACGCTCACCTCCCACCTTCTCACTGACTTTGGCTCACTTTACTTCTGACATGTGTCCTGTTTTACCTACTTCTTTGCTCATTACCACTGCCCTCTCTTCATCTGGAGTGCTCCTAAAGCCTTTGGTTTTGGTTTTAGTCTAGTAGATGTTCCCTCCGCAGATGAGTGGTTCAGCTGCCATAATATCTTTCACAAACAAGCCCTGATCACATCCCTCTTCTCAGACACTTTGCTGGATCCCTGTTGCCTGTAATATATGGTACAAACTCTAGCCAGGCACTTCTTCAAGGCTGCTCCCAAGAGTATCCAACCAACCCTCCTCTGCGGTGTTATGTAACACATGGCCAGCATTGCCTCTCCATCCCACTGCCCACGTTCCTCCCTCTACTGGAAATATGGCCTTTTTCCTCCTGTTCCTGTTTGTTCCAAGCCAAGTCACCCTTCCTGACCTAACATAGTCAACTAAGGACCAAAGAAATACTGGGACGCAGGGACTGTGGCCTGAGACCATTTCATATGCTGATTTATGACATTTGGGGATTCCTGCAATTGCAAAACAACTTTCTTAAGTAAAACTATCTCATGATGGTTTTCAGCTGCTCTTGCAAGGGAGAGCAGGGAGCTCCACTGAATAATGTAAAAACTGAAGGGAAATTACAGGGAATGACAAAACTCTTCAAGCTGCCAATGTTCCTTAACATGACTGTGTAAGTGGAATAGCTTTTGTTGTACAGTTCATTTTTAAGCACAATCGTGGGGATTGTTGCTGTCAATAGATTTCTAAATGGAAATAATTAGAGCCAGTTTTCCTAAGAGTTATTTCTCAAGGAATTTCCATGACTCCATCCAGGTTTAAAAATAACACACAGAATCAGGCAAAGGGGAATAAAGGAGAAGCTTATCATTTCTAGACAAATGTAAAAACCAACATGTTCATAAGAACAAGTTAACAGAATTGCAAAGTAAGATGCTAAATTGGAGAGAGATGTGTGTGGAGAACAGGTGGAAACTAGAGTTCATATTCTGAGAGCAAGACTGATCTCTGCTAATAGCTAAAGACATACATCATTTGATCCCACTGGGTCCCAATTGCTACCTGAAAATGATATTTAGGGAGTCTTCTAGATCTAATACACTGTGAGTATTAACTTACTTCAATGCAGTTGTTGCTCTCCTAAGTGCTCTACTAGTTTCTGTCTGAGATTTAGGGCTAAATAATTCATGGTCATTTGCCTTCAGGCAATTACACCCTAGTGAGGGAGAATGGTACTTACAATTTCTATCCTCTAATAGAAGTAGATTGTGGTTGGCCGTATATAGGACACACAAACCAGGAAAGGAGTCAGCTAAGATGTGCAAACATGGGTGACCAAGGAACCATTTTCAGGGGACATCTACTTGTAGATCTAGTGACTGAGACTCAGGTTCTCTCTCTTGGGCCCTGTTACATGTAGCATTTTTTTTGTTTTAATCAATGACTTTTTAATAAAGGCATAACATTGGATGGATGTTGGAGGTCCAGTAAATATGATGGAAGACACTTCCCAGTGTATTAGTCTACTAGGGCTGCTGTAACAAAGTACCAAAACCTGGGGGGCTTAAACAACAACACTTTACTTTCTCACAGTCCTGGAGGCTAGAAGTCCAAGAACAAGGTGTTGGCAGGACTGCTTTCTTCTGAGGCCTCTCTCCTTGGCTTGTAGACAGCCATCTTCTGCCTGTGTCCTCACATGGTTTTCATTCTGTGTGAGTCCCAATCCTAATCTCCTCTTCTTATAAGGATACCAGTCATAGTGGATAAGACCCATCCATATAACCTCATTTTAACTCGATTACCTCTTTAAAGACCCTATCTCCAGAGGAGGTCACCTTCTGAGGTACTGGGGGTTAGGAATTCAACATATGAATTTGGGGGGGAAACACAATTCAACCCATAGCATCCAGTATTCAAAGAAATAACAAATAAAGGGAGTTCATAATAAAGGGAGTCACTACCTAGCAAACAGTGAGGTGGAATAATCAAACACACCTGGATACAGACCCCAGCTCCCCACATATTAGCTGTGTGTTATGTGATGCCGCTGCTGAGATTGGAGACCTTTAGTTTATTCACCGGTAAAATATGAGTAATGATCCTACATCAGACAGTTATGAATTTTAAATTCAAGTTCTGAGATAACACCAGGAATAATATGCTTACATAGAACATAACTTTGAGGGGTTTCCCTGGTGGCGCAGTGGTTAAGAATCCGCCTCCCAATGCAGGGGACGTGGGTTTGATCCCTGGTCCAGGAAGATCCCACATGCCGCGGAGCAACTAAGCCCATGCGCCACAACTACCAAGCCTGCGCTCTAGAGCCCGCGAGCCACAACTGCTGAAGCCCATGTGCCACAACTACTGAAGCCCGCACGCCTAGAGCCCATGCTCCGCAACAAGAGAAGCCCCCGCAGTGAGAAGCCCATGCACTGCAATTAAGAGAACCCCTTTCTCGCCGCAACTAGAGAAAGCCTGTGTGCAGCAAGGAAGACCCAATGCAGCCAAAAATAAATAAATAAATAAAAATTAAAAAAAAAAAAGGACATAACATTGTACTTCCCCATCAGGAAGCACAGAGTAACCCTTATTTGTTACCTTGGAGGCATAAAACTGAGAATATTCAGGTATGATAGCTAATGAAAAAGAAGTGGAAGAGAAAAAATTTTCTTCATTTAATTATTGATTGAAACCTTATCAGAACACAATTTTTCTATTTTATGGAAATTTTGTGCAATAAAAAATTTACCACTGGTAATGACTCAACAAATACTAGTGGGAAAAGCACTAAATTCTTTTTACTTGTCACAGCATTGTGTGTTTGACTCATTCTTAAGGAAACAAACAAGATTCAATTTGGAAAAAAAAGAGGATTAAAAAAAACCCAGTGAGTGTGATAACTTGCATTCATTTATTTCATGCAGCTGTGCATTGTTTCCATAAGAAAGTGTTTACTCTCACACGTGTAATCATTAGGTGGTTTTGAACACTAATTTTTATCATAATTTTTTTGAGCACTGATATTTTCATGAAAGTATTATAGATATTAAAAATGAAGATTCCATTTTTGAAATGCTTCATGACAAATTTTTCTGTTGATATCATTCCAAATTTTATTAACCTTTTTTCCCCCCATTCAGACCCAAAATACATATACTGAAAAGAAACGTCTAGTTTCAATATGTTCTGAAATGAATCATAAAAATTAGGAAGCACGAGAGACCACATTGCGCTCTGGATAGAATCTGGGGACTGGAGTCAGGCAGACATTCTTCTTTTTTGACAATCATGGCCACGTTTTATGCATTTTCTCTTATGCACCAGGCAATTCTGAAGGGCAGACATTATATTTCAAGTTTAAGTGAGGAAACCAAAGATCCAACAGGTTAGGTTATTTGCATCAGTTCACCAGCTGAAAGGTAATGAAAGCAAGGTTGGAACCCAGTTTGCCAAATCTAAAGTTGGTACGTC
Source organism: Balaenoptera musculus (assembly GCF_009873245.2). Taxonomy (NCBI): domain Eukaryota; kingdom Metazoa; phylum Chordata; class Mammalia; order Artiodactyla; family Balaenopteridae; genus Balaenoptera; species Balaenoptera musculus. The sequence goes on along the minus strand of NC_045793.1, from coordinate 100,164,825 downwards.
AAGCTTCAAACCCGCTTTCTGGCTTAGATACCACTATGCATGGGACTTAGGAGCTTCCAGAAGGAAGAAAACGCCTTCAAAATGAGCTCAACGCTGCAGAAAATCACACTGGTCTTTAAGGGAGGGTATGATTGTGAGCTCAAGACTATCAAATGACATTACCTCCTGCATCAGCCATATGACGCTCAGATCTGAGTTCTATGAAGTGCAGGGTGGGTGCAACATGAGGAAACATGTATAAGAACTATTTAACTAAAAAATTTGTAATGCATTTGAAGCAAGCAGGTCACTTATATAACACCTTTAAATGCAGATGGTGTTTCAGAGAGGGCAGGGGTTCCTTTGTCACCACCCACCACTGTGTTCACCCCCAGGCAATGGATCATGGTCGGTTTAAACTAATTATGACCAGTGATGGCAATCCTGTTCCTCTTGGCCAGATTCTTGATTTTACAACTTTCCTGACAGGCACTAGTGATGTTCCACAATATTTCCAGTTCTTCTCATTCCAGCACCTGGTTCAGCTGCAAGTCTATCTCACCTCGAATGTGTGTGTGGTGTGCAATTTGCTTCAGTCAATGATGTGTGAGCAGAAGTGAGGCATGCCAGTGCTGGGTGGAAGCTTCTAGTGGCTGAAGTGAGAGGCTCATGTCTTCTTTCCTTTTGCTGTGGCAGCTGATATGGTTCCAGGCAGTAGAGGACTCTACATCTTGGGTCCCTGAGGGAGGAGGCTATAGAATAGAGGTCCTGCTGAACACAGAGGGACATATAACAGGAAGAAGAAATGGACCTTTGTGGTTCTAAGCCACTAAAGCCCTAGGACTGTGTGCTATCACAGCATTTCCTTATCTATCTTAATTGATACCAGGACATAATTGGTTGGTGTCCCCCCTTCTTTCTTCTTTCTGATTTAAGTGATCATGATGCCTGGAGGTGTTGAAGCCATCCTGACAAGTGTTAGGAGAAGAAGCCAAGATGATAAGGGTTGTAGATGATAAGAAGAGCCTGGGTCTTTGTTAACATCACTGAACAGATGACCAGTTCCACCACTTTCCCACATCTTTAGAAAAAATACTCCCCTCCCCCATTTAAGTTCTTGTAACTGGCATTTTCTATTACTGCAATGAAAAGCAATGCCATCCAACAACTGCATTGATGGAGTGGCTGGTGGACTTAGGGCAGCATCCCAAGGAAGCAGTACAGAGTGGGGCTGTGGTGTCCCTGGGGCCATGGTTGCAAGACCTGAGGGTGCCCGGCCAGATGCAGGCAGCTTTGTGAGAGACTGTGAGGTGGTGTACAGTTACTATGTTTGGTGTGAGTGGTCCATTTGTGGATGACACCATAGGTTAGAGACATGAGGGGAAACTCTAATTTCATCAACGTATTAAACATCCTCTATCATTTTTTTGACCACTTGATGAAAGTAATAGGTTAAGTTGGTAATTGTAGGCTAACATCTCTGAAAAAACTGTGTTTCTGTCCAGTTTCTACACAGGTGGACTTTATGCCTATTGATAACATAATGCTTGGAGCATAAGGTTCATGGCTTTTATATCTGTGTTATTATTTTCATCAAAACAAGATGCTATTCTTCATACTCTTAATTAATATTGCCTTAGATTTCTGCTTATCTCATAATGATTACCATGTTTACTATCACCTTTATTTTGTTCTTCTGTATCTTTGCTATATTTTACGTTTATGTTTTCATGTCACTTCATTTTTGTCCTATTTACCTTAACTTTATATATATAAATATATAAAACAGTGGGATTTGTTTTAATCCAATTGTGATTTTTTACTCTTTTATACATAGAATTTAAAGCAGTTGTTTGACATATGGTCGAAACTGATCACATTTTTTGGAAATAACTCTCTCACAAAGAACAACTAAACAAAGTACATTAAATATATTTTAGAAAATCTTATAAAAAAGGTAATGAGGACATGTAGAATTCTGGTTTTGGACAAAGCAAAGTAATAGAATTGGGTTTACTTCTTGCCTAAAATAAAACAAGCTGACAAAATATATAAAACAATGTTTTTCAAGACACTGAATATCAGGCAATAGAGGAGAGTGCTCCCTGAGAGGCCAGAATGAAACAAGATGAGTCCTGGGATGGCCCCAGCTGATTGCCTGGGAGAGTTTACAGGATGAAGTGCAGGAAGGGGACCCAGGCAAAGCCTCAGGGATTGGGGGGTGGAGGAGACAAAGCTGAGAATCCAGGGAGACAAGGTAGCTCAAATCTGTAGAGGGAGAGAATAGCACCTGAGAGAACTCTGGAGGGCTGCAGAGGGTGTTCACCTGAATAAACAGTTGTGAAGAAACTACCCAGGGCCAAGGAAAGAAGCATCTGGGAGGGTTAGAAGTACCAGAGCCCAGGTCTCACACTTGGCTGAGAAGAACACCTGTCCCATCAGGCAGCCTGGAAAGACATGAGGAATTGGGCAGAGGACTTGCCTCAGGAGAAGGGAACATATAGCCCTAGACTGAGCCCTGGACTGGTCATGACAAACAAATATTAAAACCAAAAGATTCAAATTGTGTCCAAGTAATTTAACTAATCAAAGCTTAAGAATATTTATAGGAATACAGAAATATCCAGCACCCAACAAAGTACAATTCACAATGTGTCAAATCCGACAATAATCACCAACAATGGAAATAAGCAAGAAACTATGACCCATAATGAGGAAATAAGAGAGCATGAGGGGCTGTGGACCTGGAGTTTCCAAAAGGGAAGGATGGGGTGGAGCTACAAAATATTGAACGTTAGTAGCCAAACACTTTCCAAATTTGATGGAAACTATAAAACCACAGATCAAAGTAGCCCAATGAACTGAAAGCACAAGAAACATGAGGAAAACTAAATAAAATTGCTCAAAGCTAGTGATGAAGGAAAATTCTTAAAAGCAGCTAATAAAAAAAGGCATACTATATTCAGATCAGCAATGATAAGAATGACAGCAGATTTCTTATTGGAAATGATGTAAATAAGAAGGCAGCATAACATTATCTTTAAAGTACAAAAATAAAAAGAAAAATTACCCTGTAAACCTAGAATTCTAGACTTGGTAAAAAATATCTCAAAAATGAAGCTAAATACAGACTTTTAAAGTCATACTAAAGCAGAATGTATTGATTACCAGCAGACACATACTACAAGAAATGTTAATGGAAATCCTTCAGGCAGAAGGAAAATTCTCCTGAATAGAAATGTGGATTTACACAAAGGAATGAAGAACTCTTGAAATAACTATGTGAATAAATACATAAAAATTTCCATTTATTAATTAAATCTCCTTAAACTATAATTGACTAAGCAAAAATAATATAAACTTTTTAAATAAAAATAATATAAATTTAGTGTTAATTAATTAGTATTAATTTACATTTTGCACAGTGAAGGAAGCTATCAACAAAACAAAAAGGTCACCTACTGAATGGGAGAAGATATTTGCAAATGATATACATGATAAGGGGTTAATGTCCATACTATACAGAGAGCTCATACAACTCAACTTTAAACAAACAAACAAACTGATTAAAAAATGGGCAGAGGATTGGAATAGATAATTCTTCCAAGGAAGACATACAAATAGCTAATAGGACCATGAAAAGATGCCCAACATAACTAATCATTAGAGAAATGCAAACCAAAACCACAATGAGATATCATCTCGCACCAATTGGAACAGCTATTATTAAAAAGACAACAAATAACTAATGCTGGTGAGGATGTGGAGAAATTGAAAGCAGAAAGGTCGGGAGAGCAGAGAAGGAGTATATTATTGGAGGGTTTATACACTATACATGAAGTGGTATAGTATCACTTGAAGGTAGCTGGCAGTAACTTAAAGATGTATACTATAAACCTTAGAGAAACCACTAAAATAACAAAAGAAAGACCTATAGTGAATAATACAATCAAGGAGAAAAGATAAGATCTTAAAAGCATTCAACTAATCCAAAAAAGGCAGAAAAAGAGGGGGGATGGATGAGAAATGACAATAACAAGACAGTAGACTTCAGCCTAGCTTTACAAATCTCATCTTAAATGTAAATGGTCTAAACATCAGTAGAACATAGAAATTTTTGGATTAGATTTAAAAAAACGAGACTCAACCATATGTTGTATAGAAGAAACACAAATGAAATATAAAGATACACAAAAGCTAAAGTAACACTAATCAAGTGAAAACTGGAATGGCTAAGTAGATTTCAGAGCAAAGAATATTTCTAGAAATAAAAAAGTTGTTTTTTAATAATGAATCAACTCATTGAGAGGACATAACAATTTAAAATATATACACCTAATACAGATGCTTCAAAACACTTTAGGCAAAAATTATTTAAAGAGAAATAAGTATATCTATATTTATAGAAGAATATTTTAATACTCCCTCTCATTAATTGATAGAGTAAATAGAAAAATAAATAAGGGTAGGGAGAATTTATGAACATTATCAATCAACTTAAAGTAGTTGACATTTATAGAACAGTTCATCCTAAAACAGCATAATACACATTCTTTTTAAGGGTACAAGGAATGATTTCAAAGATAGATCACATTCTGAGCTATGGTATAAGTTTGGATAAATTTGAAAGGATTCTTACCATTCTCAAAGTATATTTCATGATCAAAATGTAATTAATTTAGAAATGTAAAAAGAAAAGATTTCTGGAAAATCTCCAAGTATTTGAAACTAAAAACATATTTCTAAGTAATTTGTGGGTAAAAGAAGAAATTAAAGTGGAAAGCAGAATGTATTTTTACCTGAATAAAAATGAAAAATCAATATATGAAAGTTTGTGGAATGCTGTTAAAACAGTACTCAATAGAGGGCTTCCCTGGTGGTGCAGTGGTTAAGAATCCACCTGCCAATGAAGGGGACACGGGTTTGAGCCCTGGTCCGGGAAGATCCCACATGTCGTGGAGCAACTAAGTCTGTGCACCACAACTACTGAGACTGCGCTCTAGAGCCCGTGTGCCACAACTACTGAAGCCCATGTGCCTAGTGCCCATGCTCTGCAACAAGAGAAGCCACCACAATGAGAAGCCTGTGCACCTCAGCGAAGAGTAGCCGCCCCTCACCACAACCAGAGGAAGCCTGCGTGCTGCAACGAAGACCCAACACAGCCAAAAATAAATAAATTAAATAAACAAATTAAAAAAAAACAGTATTCAGTAAAAAATTGATAACACTAAATGCTTCTATTAACAAGGAAGAAAGTTCTCAAATCCATGACCTCAACTCCCATCTTAGGAAACTGGAAAAAGAAGAACAAAAGGCATTAAAAATAAATAGAAAAAAAAAGAAAAAAGAAGAATCAAGATAGATATCAATAAAATAGAAAACAGAAAAACAATAGAGACAATCAATGCAACAAAATCTTCTTCTTATTAGAAGTTTAATACATTTATAAACATGTAGCCACACTAATGAGGAAAATAATGAAGATGCAAAAATATAAATATCAGTAGTTAGAGCAGCAACATCACACAGAATCTACATATATTAAAAGTATAATAAAAGAATATTATAAATGGTTTCATATCAGTATATTCAACAACTTAGATGAAATGAGCAAATTTCTTGAAAGACACAAACTACAAAAGCTTACTTAAGGAGGAATAAATAATCCAAATATCCACATGTCTAAAGACATTAAATTATAGCTAAAAACCTTCCTATAAAAAACCCCACAAGTTCATATGGCTTTATTAGTGGGTTCTGCCAAAAATATAAGGAAGGAAAAAATAACAATTTTGCATAGACTCTTCCAGAAAATTGAAGAGAAAGGATTACTCCTCAACTCATTCTATGAGGCTAGCATTACCTTGATGTGAAAACCAGACAAAAACATTACAAGAAAAGAAACTACACACCAATATCTCTCATAAGTATAAATGCAAAAATTTAAATAAAATTTTTAGAAAATTAAATGCAACAATATATAATGTATAAACCAAGTGGGATTTATCTCAGGAATGGAAGATTGGATTAATTTTGGAAAATCAATGTAATTCACCATATTATTACACTAAAAATGAAAAACCATATGATCATCTCAAGAGTCACAGAAAGGGCTTTTATGAAACCCAACATCTGATAGTAGTTCTCATCAACGTAGGAACAGAAGGAACCTTCCTCAACCTGATGATAAAGGGCATCTACAACCTACTGCTAACATTGTAGAATGTAGGTTGGAGATCATAAGATCAAGAACAAGGTAAAATACCCCTTCTTCCCATCTCAACATTGTATTGAAAGTTGTAGCCCATGCAATGGGCAAGAAAAATAACTAAAAGGCATTAATACAGGAAAGAAAGAAATAAAAGTGTTTTTGATTCAAAGATGATAAGTTCATTAAATGTGGAAAATTCAATGGAATGTACCAAAAAGCTACAAGAACTAATATAGCTTTTTAGGTAATGTTACAAATCCAAAAATTACAGAAAGTTTAATTTTTCTCTAGGGCAGATGCATCATTTAGAAAGTTGATGAGCTTTAACCATAAGAAAGCCTTGGTTAAAAAATACACAGTATTATACTGCCTGCATTCTCTCATAAAATCACAATTAAATGAGAATTTAACTCAAAATATTAGTGAAAAATACAGATATACTTACACATTTACAATATTTCAATAAAAATATAAACAGTTCTAAAAATTTATGGATTAAAAAATAAATTACATTAGAAATTAAAAAAAATACCAACAACAGAATAATAAAGTCACTGCATATCAGATTTTTCAGGAAAAACAAACGTGGCATTTCAAAGTAATTTATATCCATAAATCCTTATATCAGAAAAGTATAAAACCTAAAAAATAATAAGCAAATTTATCAACTTAAGAAAAAAAAGGAAAAAAAAACATGAAATTTTGGAGGCACAGAATAAGAATAAAGGAGTAAAATCATTAAAATATAAACTAAGATTATAATAGAGAAAATAAAAACACCGGAAGTTAATTACTTGGAAAAAAATCTGTAAGTTAGAAAACCTATGACAAGGTTGATGAGAAGGAAGGGAAAGGTGAATGAAAAGGAGCCCAGAATGACATATAAAGTAGTGATTTTAAAGGTAATGTAGGGACTTCCCTGGTGGCTCAGTGGTTAAGAATCTGCCTGCCAATGCAGGGAACATGGGTTCAATCCCTGGTCTGGGAAGATCTCACATGCTGCGGAGCAACTAAGCCCATGCACCACAACCACTGATCCTGCATGCCACAACTACTGAAGCCCATGCTCCTAGAGCCCATGCTCTGCAACAAGAGAAGCCACCACAGTGAGAAGCCACACATTGCAACGAAGAGTAGTCCCGGCTCACCGCAACTAGAGAAAGCCCGTGTGCAACAATGAAGACCCAAAACAGCCAAAAATAAATAAATAAATAAATAAAGGTAATGTAGGAAAAAATTAACAACAAATATGAGCCAACAGTGTTGAAAACTTAAAGGCAATGAAGAAAACCCTAAAATAATATGCATTAACAGAATTGATTCAAAAAGTATTAAAAACTTGAATATTCCTCTAACGATTTAATAATGAAGTAATAGTCTTCTCACAAATCAGGCCCAGAGGGCCTACACATCTTTCGAGGAATAGATCAATTTTAGACAGAATTTTGCAGATAACTGGAAAAGATGGAGCATCCCCCGGCTTAACCCTATGAAACTCGTGAACTGTAGTATCAACACCAGACAAAAATATTAGGAGAAATGGTCACACAGGATCATTTTCCTCTGAAGATTGACAACTTTATGTGTATGTGCATGTGTATACCTATACATGCATATGGGCGTATTTATACCAATGTATGAGAAGAGATAATACACATAGTCAAATTGTTTTGTCCAATATGCAATGGTATTCACTGAACAATTTCATTCATAAATGTAGTTTGATCTGCTTACTGATTTAAGAATATAGATAATGTGATCATCTCAATATATGCAGAGAAAGATTTTTATATGACTTAACATGAGTTAATGACCAAATGTAGGCATTTTATCAAAAGAAAATCTTAGTAATTTACAAATATAAGGAAATTTCCTTAATCAGAGAGAGGATCTAAAGAAGCACAGCACACACAATCCTGAATGGAGAAAGTCTGAAAGATTTCCTTTATATTTCAGAATGAGACAAGTATGCCCACTATCACGACTTTTTCAACATTGTGTTGAAACTTCTAGCCAGTGCAATCATAGAAGCAAAATACTTTAGAGCTTGGAAAGGAGGAACTAAGAATGTTACAATTTGCATATGATATATGTTTGTATAGAAAATGCCCAGTAATCAAATTATCCCAAATTATCAAAAAAATAGTCGTGTTTAGAAATTGGCTACCTATGAGATACATATAAATGTCAGTTGCATTTTTATTTGCAGCAAACAATTAGAAATGATGAAGAGAAGTAATCATTTATAATAGTTTCATAAAATAGTAAATACTCAGGAAAGAATCTAACAAAAGATGCACAAGATCGTTCCTGATAAAATAAACTCTTCCCAACTTTACTTATAGATTAACAACCTGTTAGTATCAGAGTTCTTCATTAAAATTAAGATGCTTCTAAAATTTATATGGAAGAGTAAAGGGCCAAAAAACCAAAGATCAATTGTGAAGGATCCTGGACTTCCATAAATCAAGACTTATCCTGTATTTTCTAGTAATTCAGATACTTTGGTAAAAGTGTATGAATAGTCAAATTGATGATGGAAAAGATAGCCCCCAAATATATGACAGAGGTGGGAAATACTAGTGGAGAAAAGAATGAGTTTGAGAAATAAACCTGGAAAATATGTTATTCACATAAAAATTAAAATTAGACCTCTACCTCATATCTTATTGTGTGGAATAAGGACTCAATGTTGAAACTAAAACTATGGACTTTTGCTTCTGGAAAGATGGAGTAGACACCATTTTCTCTATTCCTTCTATCAAGTCAGGTTAAAAATCCTGGGCATTATATGTGAAACAAACATTAGGGACCACTGGGAGATCCAAGGAGCAGAACAGTATGTAGTAAATTCCATGGATTCCTTTTTTGCCTCTCATATGTCCCAGGTTAGGTACTAGAGAAGCCAGAAGCCCAGAAATGCTAAACAAGTAGAGATAAATGCCTCAAGAAAAGCCTGCTCCTTTTAGCCAAAGGACCAGCAAACGAGCTGCATAGCAAGACAGAGACTTTTAGACAATGACTTTTGACTGCAGTCAAACACCATAGAAAAAACTGTGGGACCTGCCCTTCCCCAATGGGGTCTTATGGGGAGCCTAAACTTCTACGCTCTGGAGCTATAATGGGGCTTCTTAACACCCTGCAGGTCATTAGTGTAGCAAAAGTCTTCTTAAACAAAGCACTTATATGTATGCTATATAATAAATAATTAACACATTTGACTATATTAAGAATGAGAAGCAGAAACTAACACACAATTGTAAAGCAATTATACCCCAATAAAGATGTTAAAAAAAAAAAAAAGAATGAGAACTTTTATACACCACCAAACAAAAAGTGAAAAGACAAGTTACAAAATGGGATAAGACATTTTCATTAGGTACAGCCAATGAAGGATTAGTATTGAGAATATATTTTAAAAATTCTGAACATGACTAAGGAAAGCACAAACCACACAATAGAAAAGTAGGAAAAGACGTGAGTAGTCAATACACAGAAGAGTTATGTGCCAATTTCCAGAGAAACGTATGAGGAAATCAACATAATTGGTGACAAAGAAAATACAGATGAAAGCACAGTATGATCCCATTTCACGGGCAAAAGTTGGAATGTGTACCCTTATCAGGATTGGGAGAATCTATTATTCATTGTTGTTAGGTTTGTTGATTGTGGGAACATTCTGGAAAACCATTTGGCATTTCTTCCTTGGGCTGGGCGTACACATATTCTACCCAAGAGAAAGTCTTGTACACAATCCAATGTATGAGAATATTCACAACAGCACTGATAATAATGGAAAAATGCTGGAAATAACTCAGATGCTGGTCTATTTGACAATGGATGGATAAATTGGTACATTCACACAGTGGAATATTATATAAGAGGAAGATGAAAAAGCTAAGGTATAACAATATGAGTGAGTTATAGCAAGTTTAAAGAGCTAAAATATTAAATATGGAATAATACTCTTTCTATAAAGTTAAAAATTAAAATAGAATATACTTTAGGAGTATATACCGTATGGATATGAAAATATATATGTAAATTAAATACTATAAAAAGGACAAAAAATAATGAACATGGGACTTGGGGTGATGGTTATCCCAATGGAAGGTGGATGGAGGATTAAACAAAGTTCAAAATGATTATTCAGGTTATATTTCAATCATTAGGAATTCAAAGTTTTAAAATAAATGTCATTTAATTCATAGTTGAAAATGAGGTTAGAGCTAGTCAACCTCTGTGAACTCATCAGAGACAAAATGAAAACAAATGCCTGGCCAGAATAAAATTATAACCTGAATATATGGTTGGGTGAAGAAAAGTTAAATTAAAATTGCAATAGCATTAGAATAAAGATTGCGTTGGAGTTAAATTAAAAAGTTCCCATGTCTCTCACACACTCTCTCTATCCCTGAGCGATGGATTTGAGATTGCTCGCACTGGCATTGTACAGGATCCTAGGAGTGGTCCAGTAAAACATGCCATTTCAAACCAATAACAGCAACAAGACAAACAAAAAGCCAATGACGATGGTTTCTCCCTGCTTATGAAAAGCACTGAAACATAATATTATCCTTTGTGGATTTCTGGGAAGAGGTTACATACATAAAACAAGCACTTGTCAGGAAGCTTGTTATTTTAACCAAACGATCAGCCCAGATGGGAATTTTATTTTGTTTGAGTGGACATGTGACAGTGTCACTCTGAAATACTGGTGCTGGTGATGCCATATTGCATCTGGAAGAGATATATGAGCATTATATTATTTCTTCGCAAAGAAATCATTATACAAAAATTATTTCTTGGCCTGAAATTTCTTACGTTTTGTAATAGTCCAGGAGAGAAAATTTTAATTCCAATGGTGAATACTACTCAAATGGGAGTTATTAATTAGAAGGCAGGTTGTCATCAAAATTTAAATATGTTATTTATAAGGATAGCAGGTGAATGAAACTGTCGTTTAAAACTTAACTGAAATGTGTCTCTCCAATTCTGTTCCAGGTTGATTCTCTCGTGCTTATTTCAGCCCAGGGGGAGTTCACAGAAAGGCCCTGCTGTTTGACATTTCTTTTGGTTTCAAAAATTGACTAAAAGTCAATCAGATCTATGTATTCATACAGGTGAATGCCAGGGTCCAGGCAACCCAGTTTAGACTAAGTTACGGCTCCCCCTCAAGATTTGTGACTACAGCCAGGCTCACGTTGGATATATCCAAGTTCAATCTGATTGAATATAGAGGGAACAGAAAGGGGGAGGAAAGGTGTTGAGCCTAGATATTCTATTACGGTTTGAGAAGTGGGGATTTGATTCTCTAGTGAAGTGCTTCTCAAAACTTTCCACGAAAACATATACAAGCAGAATTGAAGAGTACATTTGTACACTGTGTATAAATGTGCAGTCCAAGCACAAATTTACCTTGAGCACTTTGATTTATTTTGAAATTCCCCTTTTGCACTCTATAATGTGTATGCTTGATTGAGGGTAAAAATATTGTTATAACAGAACCAACAGTTAAAGTCATTGAAGTCTCCGTCTCCCTCCAAATCATTTAGTAAGATGGACACTCTGCATTAGGCAGGAAAACACGAGGGAGGGTGAGCTTCTGGATAGAATCATGTTTAAGGAATGCAGGATAAAGATGGTGAGAAGCCGTCAGAGAGATAAGAGGCAAAAAGCTAGAGAACAGATTCCCAGAAGACAAGGAAAAGGGACCAGTCAGGACTATCAGATAAATCAGAGAAAGTGAGAAAGGCATGGCTGAGATGGGGCAACTGAACTTGACAATGAGGATACCCTTGGGGCTTGTAGAGGCAGCTGTTTTTATTCTTTTTTTTTTTTTTTAAATCCATGAATGACTTTTTTTTTTGGATTTCTACTCTGCCTGTATTTTATTTATTTATTTTTCATTGGAGTATAATTGCTTTACAATGTTAGTTTCTGCTGTACAATGAAGTGAATCAGCTATATGTATTCATATATCCCCTCCCTCTTGGACCTCCCCCCCCCAACACCCCGGTCTGATCCCACCCATCCAGGTCATCACAGAGCACAGAGCTGAGCTCCCTGTGCTATACAGCAGGTTCCCACTAGCTATATATTTTACACATGGTAGTGTATTTATGTCAAACTTAATCTTCCAATTCATCCCATCTTCCCCTTCCCCTGCCCCGTGTCCACACATCTGTTCTCTACATCTGTGTTTCTATTCCTGCCCTTCAAATAGTTTCATTTGTACCATTTTTCTAGATTCCACATACATGGGTTAATATACGATATTTGCTTTTCTCTTTCTGACTTACATCACTCTGTATGACAGACTCTAGGTCCATTCACGTCTCTACAAATGACCCAATTTCATTTTTTTATGGCTGAGTAATATTCCATTATATATATTTACCACATTCTCTTTATCCATTCATCTCTCAATGGCCATTTAGGTTGTTTCCATGTCTTGGCTATTGTAAATAATGCTGCAATGAACATTGGGGTACATGTGTCTTTTTGAATTATGGTTTTCTCAGGGTATATGCCCAGTAGTGGGATTGCTGGGTCATATGGTAGTTCTATTTTAGCTTTTTAAGGAACCTCCATACTGTTCTCCACAGTGCCTGTATCAGTTTACATTCCCACCAACAGTGTAAGAGGGTTCCCTTTTCTCCTCACCCTCTCCAGCATTTATTGTTTGTAGATTTTTTGATAATGACCATTCTGACGGGTGTGAGGTGGTACCTCATTGTAGTTTTGATTTGCACTTCTCTAATGATTAGTGATGTTGAGCAGCTTGCCATGTGCCTCAGTTATTCTATTATTGATTCCTTCTAGTGTATTGTTCATTTCAGTTATTGTGTTGTTCATCACTGTTTGTTTGTTCTTTAGTTCTTCTAGGTCTTTGTTAACATTTCTTGTATTTTCTCGATCTGTGCCTCCATTCTATTTCTGAGATTTTAGATTATCTTTACTATCATTACCCTGAATCCTTTTTCAGGTTGGTTGCCTATTTCCTCTTCATTTATTTGGTCTTGTAGGTTTTTACCTTGTTCCTTTGTCTGTAACATATTTTTTTTGTCACCTCATTTTTTTGATGGGTGGAGCTGTATTCCTGTCTCACTGGTTGTTTGGCCTGGGGTGTCCAGCACTGGATTTTGCAGGCAGTTGGGTAGAGCCAGTCTTGGTGCCAAGATGAGGACCTCTGTGAGACCTCACTGATGAATATTCCCTGGGGTCTGAGGTTGTCTGTTAGTGCAGCCGTTTGGACTTGATGCTCCCACCACAGGAGCTCAGGTCCAACCCCTGGCCTGGGAACCAAGATCCTGCACGTCTTGCAGCATGGCAAAAGAGAAGACAAAAAAAAAAAAAAAAAAAAAAAAAAGGAGTAGTGCAATAACAAAGAATAAAAAATAAAATAAAATTAGAAAAATAAAAAAATATATTAGGAAAAATAAATAAAAATATAAGTGAAACAACTACAACAAGGTAAAACAGAACCACAATAGAAAAAAGGGAAAAAACAAACAAAAAAAGGGGAACAATCCAAAAGGAACAGAACAATAACAAAGTATAAAGAATAAAATAAAATGAGAAAAATAAAAAATTTATTAGAAAAAATAAAAATATAAATGAAACAACAACAAGGTAAAAGAGAACCACAACCTAAAAAAAGAAAAAAGAAAAAAAAGAGAAAAAGAAAAGCCACAAAAGGCCTTGGCTGTGGGGGGCGGGGCTTAGGCAGGGGCGGGGCTTAGATGAGGGGTGGGGCCTATGCTCAGGACCTGCCAGGCCGGGAAAGGCAGTCTGGCGGGAAGGGTCTCGGAGTGCTAAGTGTAGAGGTAAGGCCCTGGCTGGGAGTGTGGGGTGCGGGGCTTAGGCTCAGCGCAGCTGGAGGGAACCTCGAAGGGCAGAGGATTAGGCCCAGGACCTCAGCAGGCTCCCCAGGGCCCAAGAGGACAAGGGAAATGCTGGCCGTGTTCCCTTCTGATCCTCTGCTCTCCCGAGGGTCTCCCCCGTCCCTGTTGATCCCCTAAGCATGGGTGGGCCCCTCCGGGCCTGGGAAGCCCTCCCCTCCCCCAGCTGCCCCTCAGGGGCGCCAGTCTCATCCCGCCTCCACCAGTTCTCCCCCCCCTCCCCCCCACATTCTACCTGGTCACTTGGGAGTTGCTCCTGTCCCCTTAGGTGTCTGTGGTCCCCCCACCAGTGCCTGGTAAGTGCCCTAGTTGTGCAGAGACTTGAACTCCGTGTTCTCCTAGTCTGCCATCTTGACTCTGCCTCCTCCCCCAGACAGCTGTTTCTGAAGAATGATTTGGGAGGGAAAAACTCCCAAATGGGTGTTGTGGAAAAGGTGGAGCTGGTTGACCAGAGGAGAGGAGCAGGAGAAGGAGAGATCCCTCCAAGACAGAGTGTTCAGCAAATTGGCTGCATGTAAGATAAACACAAGTCATTTGCATTTTTATATTTGGAGTAAACAATTAGAAAAGGTGAAAAGTAATTATTTACAATAGTTTCATAAAATATCAAATATGTAGGAAAAAGATCCAGCAAAAGATGTGCAAGACGTTAACCAATATGTTAACCTCTTCTGAAATTTATATATAGATTAGAAGTTTGTCAGTATTAGTGCTCTTTATTTAAATTGATGATTCTAAAATTTGTACAGAAAATGTATACATGAGGAATACTAAGAGGATGAGGACAAGGAATGCAAGACATCCTTCTCTGATTGTTTCTATTTCCTCTATAAAGAAGATGACAGTTTCTATTTCCTCTATAAAGAAGATGACAGTTTCTATTTCCTCTATAAAGAAGATGACAGTTTCTATTTCCTCTATAAAGAAGATGACAGTTTCTATTTCCTCTATAAAGAAGATGACAGTTTCTATTTCCTCTATAAAGAAGATGACAGTGTCACCTGCTGAGAAGGAGAAGAAAGGACTAATTTTCATAATCTCATCTCTCCTCCTTCAACTACTGCCCACCCACCATCACCTGCTTTTGTGCCTGGCCTTGGTCCCTGCTCCCCAGACCAGGTTCTGGTTCCTCCTTTACCCCTATGAATCTAGTCTTGCCTTGTTGTGACAATGGTTTCCCCTAGGACTCAGGTCCCATCCCGAACCTCAGGCATGAACTCTGCTGCTCACAGAAGCACCTTGGGATTCTTATTTGTTTCTTACAAGGTGAACATCGCTTCTCCCATGGTTTTTTTGTTGTCATCCACGTGTTTCTTCTCTCTGGCTTACTCTAGTTCTGGAGTCAGCGATTTGTTTACCTGCTTGGTCCCCACCTGCAGTAGGTCAACCCCTGTCTTTCCCCACCTGCTCTAACCACCCACCTCCCCTCTGGTGTTTGTCAGTGACACCTTGAGACCTCTAAGTCCTCAGGTAGTTTCTCCTCTGGACATGGCCACCACGAGACAGTGGGCCAGCTGGAGGAGGGTGTCGTCATCAGAGCCTGTGCCCCCGAGAAGTGGGCTGAGAGGCTCTGTAGACAAAACACTTCCAGGCCAGATGGCCCAGCACCCTACAGGCTCAGAAGTCTCAGCTGGCCTGGAAATCAGCATCTGAGGTGGCCAAGTGAAGCTTTTGAAGAAGTCCCATGTGTGGGGAAAAAGCTTCCTCTGGCGTGCAATGCTGTGTGTGGCTCGATGCTGACTGCTGGTGTCACGGGACCATGTTTTCTTCTTTGCTTTAGTTGTTGACAATTTGCTTAATGTTAGATAATAGTAGTATGTAGACTTAGTAATATTAGCATAGATAATCTGTTCATACAGTTCAAAAATAATACCTGTAAGATGTCTTCATTTCCCATTTTCCACTTTGCAGCCCTGCTCAACAGCACTGACTGCCCCTTTCCACACTCTGACCACGCTCACATCCCTGTAACATGTTTGTCTCATGTTTCTGTCTTCTCTTAGGTAGGTGTGTTGGGGCGTGGGAGGTATCCACCCCAATGCCTGATATAAAACTTGTCCCAGATTGTGCTTAAGAAACCTTTGCTGAGAGAATGAATGAATGAAATCCAGAACTCAATACTGAGAACTCCTGGCCAGTATTAATAAGCTTCTGATTTACAAAGATTCCCCTTTTCAGTGTCTTGTTCAAAGCTAGGGTTTTAAAAACATCTCTATTCTTAATACCTCTGTCTTCCCTTTAAAATCTTGCAGAGAGGAAGGTGGGAAGACAGGGAATGGATATTTTATTTTCTCCACGAGAGGGAGCAGAATACCCCTGGGCAGGCCATGCCAGGGCTTTCATTCACCTCATAATTATCGCCAGGCAATGGAAGTACAAGCATGGCCTGCAGCGAATTTCACTCAATGCCTGATGTCAGTGATTCCCTTCCAGGAGCCCAGCATCCCGCTTGGTTCTAGGACAGAGATGGGTATTGGCAGTCTCCCCTCAAGACTTCCCCAACTCTCTCTACAAAGCAGTGCCATCTTCCCCATAAAGGGCAGTAGAAACTGTGTAATATGGGGGTGCAAGAGAGGGAAAAGTCAGAGCAGCAAGGTTTCAGATGGGGTTTCGATAGACAAGAAGAGGAGAAATGCCCCCTGCCCAAGGTGTGGAGGTGAAACGGAGTGAAGTGTTTGAGGGGTAATTTCCTGAAGTAGGAGGAGTAGGATTAGACAGGCCTTGATTGTACATTTAAGAACCTCGGGCTTAACCTGAAAGACATAGGATTCACTGAATAAGTACAGTTAGGGGGAGGTTTGATCCATTCTGGGTTTTAGAAAGACTACCAGAGCAGGCGTGGCCAGGACACAAAGCAGTGTGAAGAGAGTGGAGACATTTCAACTTCCCCAGCAGGAGTGTGTGCGCGTGTGCAAGGGTGGGTGGTTCCAGTCAGCCAGTCTCAGCTAACCAGCTGCTGTTTCTAGTTGGTACCTGTCTCTCCAGGGGAAGTTGCTGCTAGTCAAAGTTTAGGGCCGGATGTTACCCTTGAACATGTGTCGCCATTGGACAATGAGTCAACTGCTCCAGCTCTGTCTCTGCTTCTTTTATCTCCATCTCCACTTCCGCTGAGAGTCAACTTTATCTGAAGAAGCAAGAAGATACGTTTAAAGGGAATATCATAGTGCCAGCGCACTGGTACACTGGAAGGTGGTCTAACCAGGTGCAAAGTCCCTTGTACACCTGAGTAAGTGGGACTTGAGCAGTGACGTTGTTCCCCTAGGCGTACCTGGTCAGCCAATCCAGGGCGAGCTAGTCTGAAAATCCAGGACTCGGACCCCCGTGGTTCGCAATCACACCCCACAGTTCCTACATCGTTATGTGTCACACATTATGCTCACCCATAATTTTTGACATTGACTCAGGCCACAATGAGAATGAGAGACAACACAAGAAAGAGCCACACTTAATTACTGCATCCTTAGGGGCTTACTCAATCATAAGCATACCCCCAAATAATCTCCAAAAAAGGTGTTTTTTCCCAGTATTATTTACAATCTTTCAACTGTAGCAGGGTGAAGGTAGCTATTGGCGCATAGGGTCCTATGGTTTGATGGCCTATTTGAAAAAATGCTCACGTTTCTCAAATAAATAAATATAGGCACCCCAATGTTCGCTGTTTACAATAGCCAAGACATGGAAACAACCCAAATGCCCATCAACAGACGATTGACTTAAGAAGACATGGTATGTTATATATACAATAAACTATTACTCAGCCATAAAAAGTAATGAAATAATGCCATTTGCAGCGACATGGGTGGACCTAGAGAATATCATACTAAGTGAAGTAAGTCAGGCAAAGACAAATATTATGATATCACTTACATGTGGTATCTAAAAATAATACGAATGAATCTATATACAAAAGAGAAATAGACTCACAGACATAAAAAGCAAACTATGGTTAACAAAGGGGAAAGGGAAGGAGGGAGGAACAAATTAGAAGTATGAGATAAACAGATACAAACTACTATACATAGAATAAGTAAGCAATAAGGATTTACCGTATAGCACAGGGAATTACATTCCATATCTTGTCATAACCTATAAAGGAGAACAGTCTGAAAAAAAAAACTGAATCATTTTGCCGTACACCTGAAATTAACACAATATTATAAATCAACTATAATTCAGTAAATAAATAAATAAATGTCAGCTCTGCAATCTTACTTGCTACAAAACAACTAGTGTACACTAAATGGAGTGAGACCTAGTCAGGTTTAACTTTCTTCTATTCAATTTCTCAATGCAATCCCTCCAAGTCATTCGCAACACTCCCCTCAGCGAGCAGATTCCAGTGGGTCCATGAGAAAAGGTCTGTGGGTCCCCATATGGCAAAATAACACGTGTCCCGTAATCAGAGGCTCACAGTGGTCTGTGAGTCAAAGAGGTCATTTGTTGGCAGATGAAATAAACAACAAGAGGCGAGTTACCACCTATTCTGAAAACATTATAGTTCCCAGGAATGACTTTCCAAAGTTCCAAGAATCAGAGGGTTTATATTACACTAAAAAATTAAATGTGTTTATAATTTGTTTTCATTAGATCTAGTGTGAGAATGATTCATTTTCCTGCTAAAGCTCAGAAAGGTATTTTACAAGCCAAATGAAGACTGAGCAGCACGTGTAACAACAGAACTCAGGAGTGGCGGGGGGTGATTTGAGGAGCAGTGTTTTGGTGTCAGGGAGTCCAGATTTGTCCCCTTCCACTGGTGGGGGCCTCTCCAGCCATGGTTTGATCCTCTGTGTCCTTGTTGCTGCCAGGGAACCATGTCCCCACCCCGGGCTGTGGGAGAGCCTGATAATTGTCAGTAGTGCCATCACCTGCCTGCCTTCCCAGGGTGCCTGCTCCCCCCTCCTCCCTGGAGCCTCCACAGTCACCCACTCTGTGCCTATCACGGGGCCCCAAAGAGCCCAGACACCCAGTTTACACTTCATGAGGGCTAAGCTGACTTGTGAAGATCAGTGCACTGAGGAAACTCACAGTCATAATGTGTTCTGAATGGACTTCAACCGCAGAGAGATGAACTGCTTTCCACACGGTCTGCTATGGTCTGAATGTTTATGTCCCCCCAAATTCCTATGTTGAAACCTAATGCCCAAGGTGATGGTACTAGGAATTGGGGCCTTTGGGAGGTGATTAGGTCATGAGGGCGGAGCCCTTGTGATGGGGTTAGTGCCCTTAGAAAAGTGGCCCCAGAGAACTCCCTCACCACTTCTGCCACCTGAGGACACAGAAGCTGTCGGCTATGAAAACAGGAAGTAGGTCTCACAAGACACCAAATCTGCTGGCTCCTTGATCTCTGACGTCCAGCCTCCAGAACTGTGAGAAATAAATCTCTTGTTCATAAGCCACCTGGTCTGTGATAATTCTGTTAAAGCCACCCAAACAGACTAAGATAGCTAGGAATTGGCTGATCTTAGATTCAAATCTAGTGCTGGATGACACCCAGTTCTGGCACTTTCTCATCCAAGGTCGGAGACACCTGCTGGTGGCCTGGACAGGAGTGGCAGTGTAGCCCGGGAAGGGGCAGTTTTAGGACTGAGCAGTTATGATACAGTCACATGGAACTGCAGTCCGTCTGGCCTGCCTGTTTGCCCATAATGGATCTTTCCTTGATGGAAACCTGCTGGAAGGAATTTGGAAGGTGGAGGCACTGCCAAAGAAAACATTTTTCTGGCCCCTAAACCTGCCCTCCTTGGCCCCTGTCTGGGCACGGGCTGAGTGGACCATGCAGCGGTCCCACTGGATGGGAGAATTCTCCCCCCTCCCTGTTCCCAGGACTCCCAGGAGAGGGGTGCTGGGGCCTGATGTCCCCCAGGGCAGGCCACTGGGTCCATGGCTGAGCACATCCGTGCCCTACCTTCTATGGCACCTGCAAAAGCTCTCCCTTCCAGGATGTCATTGCAAAATTTTGGGGAAATGAAATGTGTCCAGTCGGATGAGATTGATAAGGTGGCTGAATAAGTATGGGTCATGGAACCATAATAGCGAGGAACAAAGTCATAAATCAGATTCGGGTGCTGGGTTTGAATGCAGGTAGAATGAAAACAAGGTCATTAAAAGGTTATTTGTTTTTGCAGAGTGTTGGCCAGCATTCTAGCATTTTTGGCAAGCGGAATGGGCTCTCACAGAACCAACTGGCAGCCACTGGGGCGGAACTGAGGTGTAACAACTTGGAGAGAGGCTGGTGTGTCAGGAACTGTATCCTTAGCCAGTCAGGGGCCCGTGCATGCAGGTGACTGAGTGAGGGTTGGGTGAGAACAGGGCCTGAGACCCAGGGGCAGAACATTAACTCAGCTGGTGAAAAACTCAAGCGACCTCATCACCGTAAGTCATTGTGAAGGTAGGTCTTTTCTAAATATCATGACTGCACACTTTTTTTTTTTTTTTTGAGAAATGCCATGGCCTAGATCCTTCTCATAAAGCCTTACAGTTGCCTTAAAGCCCAATCCTGGCTTTCTAGGCTGACACCCATGACTTTCCATCTGCCAAGCTGCCAGGGCACTTGTTTGCTCTGCTAGAACCCACAGACCCAAGTGGAGTTGTGCACCCCTTTCATAGTTCTGTACCTTTGCACAAGTCATCTGCTCTCACTGGAAGGTTCTGTCTATTTCTCACTGGGCAAATTCTTGCTCTCACACACCAGAATCCTTATAAAGGGTTCCCCAACCCAGTTGCCCCCTAGTTTGTATCCTATACCATTTAATACAGCTCTAAGGTCATTATCACTTGGTTCTCTAAATAATTCTGCATTTATGTATCTTCTGTAATAAAAAATAGGTAGCATTTATCCACATCTTGCTATGTGCCAACCACAGTGCTGAGCAATTTGCACGTATCATTTTACTTGCGTCTTGCAGCAATCCTTTCAGCTGGTGCTATCCTCATATCACCCTTTTACAGAGGAGGAATGGGCACTCAGGTGCAAACTTGCCCACGGTCACATATAGGAAAGGTCAGGGCCCAAATTCGAACCCAAGTCATCTGACCCTAGAGATGAAATGCCTGGCCACCGACTTGCCAACTCTGCAGGAACTTGCGTTCCCCAAGGGCGAGGTGGGGACTTACCCCTTGCCCCTCTCATAAAGACTACGGTCATCTACATCTGTGGATGCATTCCCCCACCTTTCCCCAAAGTGAGCAGCACAGAGAGCCATGCAGCTGAGAGAAACATCTCCCTCCGTGCCCTTGGATGGACGTCCAGGCATTGAGGACTTTCCTCCCATCCCATCATGTGGGTGGTTTCTCCGATCTCCTCATTTGCAGGGTCAAGGAAAAGATAGGCCAGCAAGCCCCTCATGCATCTTTCTGAGCAGGTGTGTGACTGTTGATCCCATCAGGAGCCAGAGTGCCATGTGGGTTACATCCTGGTGCCAACTCTACGACTGAGGCTGAATTGTGCTGCTCTCCGCTGGTATCACTGCTGCCCAGATCCAGGGCCCATTCCCAAAGAGAAGAGGGTGTAACAACTGACGTTCTCAGTGAGGGGCTGCAGGGTCGGGGGCTGGATGTCTTGACTGCTTATGTAGAGTGATAACAACAGCAATAGCAAGAAATGACTACCTGCCTTCTGGGCATTAGGTCCTGTGCCTGTGGCCTCCAGTAATCCTTTGCGCTTCCCTGTTGCCCTGGGCTGTATTATATAGGAGAAAATTTTATATATGAGAAAATTAGGGCTCAGAATTTAAGTAACTTGCCATAGGTTAAAAAGTTTGTGTGTGATTGACCTGATATTAAAGCTCATGTTTTTAACATAATTTGAAAATGCCTCCCTCCCTCCCTTTCTCCCTCCCTCCCTCCTTTCCTCCTCCCTCCCTCCTTCCTTCCTTCTTTCCCCCTTCTTTCCTTCCTTCCTTCCTTCCATCCTTCTTCCTTCCTTCCTTCCTCCCTTCCTTCCTTCCTTCCTCCCTTCCTTCCTCCCTCCCTCCCTTCTTTCCTTCCTTCCCCCTTCCTTCCTTCCTTCCTTCCTTCCTTCCTTCCCTCCTTCCTATATTCCTTAGGGAATGGCCATGGGCCCGGCCAACACCAAGGCAAACATGCCCTCCTTGATAGAGCACTTCAGGATAGGGCCCCAAGAAGGCTGCTCCAGGCTGGGCAGGTGCAGAGGGAAGACAGACCCAGGGGAGAGGGAGGGTGTGGGAGCCACTGCAGTAGCGTGTCTAGGTGTAAGGCCTCTGGTGGCCAGATGAAGACCAGGTGCTGGAGAAGCTGGGAGGGAAGGACAGAACCTAAGTCTTGTGTTAGGGATGAGGCATGGGCTGGACAGAGCAGCGGAGCAAGAAGGAGGGGCACTGGCCTTTGGAGAAGGAGAGCAGAGCCCTGGTTTCTATGGATAGAACAGCCCCGAGATGGGAAGAGGCTTAAAGCAGAGGGTAAAGATTAGGAATTGGGGTCCATGATTTTAGTTTGGCTCACACCATGCTTCTGCTATTGTTTTTGTTTTATTTTGCCTTTTAATTGAGCCAATTGAATAACCAACAGATTTCAAATGGAAGTCTGGATTTTTTTTTTCCTTTTCTTTTCTCGGTAAGTCGGAAGATCGATCATGCTGGCCATGGACCGCAGTGGGTTGGCATGCTTGTGGCCGTTCTCCGAGGGCACAAGTTCCCTCTCCTGGGCCTCGCTCAACCTGCAGGGCACCAACTCACCAGACTGGAGGTGCTTGTCAACCAGCCTGGGCCTGGGACATTTGAAATTGTGATTCCTGCCCCCCAGGTGTGGGATGTGCAAGTGTCTGAAAGGAGGGCAGGGAAGATCATCATAGGTGAAAAAAATCCATGCACTTGGCCTGGGGTGCTGGCTGTGTCACCCTCATGGATACTGAGGTCCCCTAGGATGTGTGTAGGAGTTGGGGAGGTGATTCCCAGTCTTCACTTAGCATGGGAGGGGCGTTAGGATAGCTATGTGGGGTGAGGATGGGTAGAGGGCGAACAACCAGATGCCAGGAGCTTCAAAGGACTTTTCTTCATGCAGATGGAAAAGCCAAGATATTTCACAGTTCACATTCTACTCATATGCAAAAAGAAAAATGAACAGATTTACTAGCGAGCAGCAGTTTAATTGGCCTGAGCAGGGAGTTACAGTGTGTATAATTGCTACAGATGTTTTGTTCCTTTGGATTTGGGTTAAAAATGTAATTTGTTTTGCTTAGGGACTTTTAGGGATTTTCCAAGGCCGTGTAAGAGTCAATCACATGGCAATCTGCTCTTTCTTTACCACACTTTAAAGTCATTTAATAAAAACTTAGGGAGCAGGCTTGGGAATATAATACAATTTGGCTCCTTTAAATTGAATATATATTTTCTAAATACCGAGTAGATAATTTCCAGGAAAAGAATGGCTGTGATACTGTACTTATTGTTACAAAATTAGGCGAGCGAGAGGGTTGCTTGCAATATTCATGGAAAATAGCTCAACCAGAAATGGGAATTGCCAAGACTTTGTCCCATAAGTAATGTTGGGTAACTTCCTCAGCACTTAACTAAGCTTCAGTCCCTTCAGTTCCTGCCAACATCGCCATAGGTGTGGTGAGAGCCAGGCCACAGCCTGCCATGACCTGATTCTCCAGTGTCACAGCTGGCATTTGGGGTCAGATAAAACATGTTAGAAAGTGTCACATTCCTGGCTTTATCTCAAGCTTCTAACAGGAGAGCCTGAAGGGTGAGGGACCTCCTTTTTCCGGTCTCAAAATCCATTTCCACAGTTGACTATTGTAGGAGTTGATCTCTCATCTATACATTTTCCATGTACCCAAATTCAACATTTCCTAAACTGACTTCTTTTGGAGACTGTCTTAACTTGAGCTTCCTGAATTACCTCCTGGAAATCCTATGTCCAGGGGTCCAGCCACTTGTCTCCTCTGGACTCCTCTGGATAAGAACTACCCTGACCTCTCCAGCCCTTAGACCATTCCTCATACACAGGTGGTGACACCTTCACGGTCTCTGCAAACAGAAACACCTGCTTCTCAACTACTCTGGACAAAAGTCCTGGAGCCAGCTGGAAATCCTCAGCTTCTAAAAAAACACCTGTAGTACTAACACGTTTCTACTGTGGTTTCCCCCAAAGAAGTGTATGGGCAGGCAGACAACATGCAGGTTGGGTGTGTAATCTAGAGTGGTGGGCCTTAAACAGAAACTCAGGGATTTATTTTTAAAATTCAGTGTTATTCCACAATGTATGCATGTTTGATTAAAAATGTAAGTTAAGTTCCACTTGCAGTAATGGCAGACTAATTCAGACAGGTTCTCCTGGGCAAAATATATGAAACGTTTTCTCAAAAGTGTTGGAGGGTTTATAACACAGTGACGAGTACAAGGCCAACAGCAAAGGAGAAAGCAGATCAGAAAGGCAAGCCAGAATTAGGAATGATTTTCCTCATAGGTGTCTATCAAGTCCAGAAAGGCTACGGAGGGGGTCCAGGAGCCTGAACCACAGCTGGACACCCTTAAAGTCTGGGCTGCATGGGTGAGGGCAAACCTGAGATAGTCCAATCCTGCCCGAGACAGAACCCATCTTTGAATCAATCCCTCACTGAAATAGAAGAGTCTGTAGATTGTCAGTACATGGGCTACCTGCCAGAAGTAAAGGCAAAGAGTGTCTGGAAAAAGAAAATTATTATATAATTTTTCATATATGATGTCAATCATTCAATCAAAAATAACGAGGTGTGTGTAAGCAGAAAATAATGTGATCTAAGAGCAAAAGACACAACCTAAAAGAGAAAAGGTCAAACAGGGCATTGACTTAGAAATAACTATGTTACTATGTCCAAGAAAACAAAAAACAAAACTGAGATGAGAATAGTTAAGGGAAGTTCCAAGTGGACATTCCATAATTTAACAAATCCATAAAAGAAAATAAGAACTCAAAGAATGCATTTAGCAGAAAATTGGACACAGAACCAAAAAAGGATAAACAAATAAAGAAAAGAACATATGAGGTGTATGGGACATGTGAAAAAGATCTAACATGTCATTAGTGGGACAATGAGAAGAGAGAGGTAGAGACACAGAGAGAGGCAGGGAGAGAAGGCCTAGAAGAAGTTTAAAAATCACAAGCGACTATTTTGCTTGTGTCTATGCAAATACAACTGGAAACCTTGATGAAATGGATAATTTATTGGAAAATACAGTTTACCAAAATCCATTCCAGTAGTAACAGAATTATTTAACAAAAAAAAAAAAAAAAAAGAATTATTTAACACACCCATTTCCACAGAAAAACTAGAGAAAATTATCAAGGAATATTTCATGTAAAACCATCAGGCCCAGAGAGATCCAGGGGAATTCAGTCAAAATTTTAGAGACCGTATCAAAACTTCTAAGTTCTTTTTATGAAGCAAATATAGTAATGATATATAGTAATGATACTTAAACCTGACATAAATAACATAAAAATGAAATTTACAAATATTAATTTTAAATAACAATGCAAAAAACCTAGATTAAAATATTAGCAAGTGGATTCCAGCACCACATTAAGAAATAATTAAGAATTCTCCAAGACCAAGTGGTTTTAGACTTTCACTAAAGGATGATTCAATATTAGGGAATCTATTAATATTATTCACTTTATTAATATTTCCATGGGAAAGAACATACGATTATCTGCTTGATTGATGAAAACCTCTGACAGTTAACACCATTTTCTTTTCTTTCTTTCTTTCTTTATTAACATCTTTATTGGAGTATAATTGCTTTACAATGGTGTGTTAGTTTCTGCTGTATAACAAAGTGAATCAGCTATATGTATACATATATCCCCATATCTCCTCCCTCTTTCGTCTCCCTCCCACCCTCCCTATCCCACCCCTCTAGGTGGTCACAAAGCATGGAGCTGATCTCCCTGTGCTATGCAGCTGCTTCCCACTAGCTATCTATTTTACATTTGGTAGTGTGTATATGTCCATACCACTCTCTTTGTCCCAGCTTACCCTTCCCACTCCCTGTGTCCTCAGGTCCATTCTCTATGTCTGCATCTTTGTTCCTGTCCTACCCCTAGGTTCTTCAGAACCATTTTTTTTTTTTTTTAGATTCCATATATATGTGTTAGCATACGGCATTTGTTTTTCTCTTTCTGACTTACTTCACTCTGTATGACAGACTCTAGGTCCATCCACCTCACTACAAATAACTCAGTTTCGTTTCTTTTTATGGCTGAGTAATATTCCAGTGTATATATGTGCCACATCTTCTTTATCCATTCATCTGATGATGGACATTTAGGTTGCTTCCATGTCCTGGCTATTGTAAATAGAGCTGCATTGGGCGTTGTGGTACATGACTCTTTTTGAATTATGGTTTTCTCAGGGTATATGCCCAGTAGTGGGATTTCTGGGTCATATGGTAGTTCTATTTTTAGTTTTTTAAGGAACCTCCATACTGTTCTCCATAGGTCAGCACCATTTTCTAATAAAAACTATTGAAAAAGGTAATTTCTATTAAAACATAGATAAGAATACTTGAGAATAAAGTTAAGAAGAAATGCTCAAAACCTATGTGAAGAAAATTGGAAAACACTCCTGAAAGGCACAAAAGTAGACACTTGAAAACTGTAGACAACGTTGTACTTTCTGTGATGCCTAACATGATAAAAATGACAATTCTCCTGTTACTTCATAAATTTAGTATATTCCCAATAAAAATACCAACTAGGTTTCTTTTCCCCAGACCTAGGCAAGTTGATACTAAAGTTCAAATGGAAAAATGTACACAGTAGAATAGCGAAAATAAAAATGAAAGAAGAAAAAGAAGACAAGAAGAAGAATGGTGAGGGTTTAAGACTCTACCAACACCATTACAAAGCCAGTGAGTGAAAACATCTGGGTTCCGGCACATGCAGAGTGACAGACCAGTGCACAAGAAGAGGAACTGTGGAAATTGATGCAAGTCCATACGGACACCCAGAACATGATAAGGACTGCATATCCAATCACTGAGCAAAGCTAGACTGCTTAATAAATGGTCCTGGGACAGCAGGATAGCCATTAGGAAAAAGATAAAATTCTGTCTGTTCTTCACTCTACGCATACAAGAAAAACCCAAATGGTTCAGAGATAGTAATATAAAATTGAAAATATACAATAAAGTATGTGTGAATACCTTCAAAACCTCAGTGTATAGAAAGACTTACAATATCTTAGTCTAGAGGCAAGAATGAAGGATTGATTAATTTGATTACTTAGAAAGAAAAATGTGTTCATGGCAGAAAACATCAAGAATTGTCTTGAGTCAATATTTGCAACATATGTCACAGATAAGGGAACTAATATTCCTAATTTTTAAAGAGTATTTTAAAAGAATCTGAGCTTTATTTTTTTTTTTTTGCAGGAACTACTTTCATCCCATTAAAATATTCCTTAATGATCCGGCAATTATTTACATGAAGCAGAGTCCAGAACACAGATTTATGACTGCACTAGCCTTGTCCTTGATTAGAGACTTATGAATTATATACAAAACATTATTCCTTAGAATACGTTACTGAAGGTCAAACAGAATGTGAACTTGCCAGAGCTTACTCCTGCCCGTCTATCTGCCTCCATCAGACCACAAGACAGGTGTAAAGATGGACATATTTTAAGACTTTGAATTTAAATAGTTTGAAGGCTCTTTCTTTAAATAGTTTGAATGCTCTTTCTTTGAATGCTTTTCCTTTAAATTTCTTTTAAAAAATGCTCTTTCTTTAAATAGTTTGAATGCTCTTTCCCAAATGCATCAGTTCAAAGGCTTCACTAATTTGGCCAAAAGACAGATCGTCAATCACAAATTCATCTACTTTTGTCTTTGGGACATACATTTGGACAAGACATTCAGAATAATTTAGAATTATTATCTTTTATCTAAAAGTCCTATAAAAATGGCTAAAGTAGACTTAAAGACTTCAGAACGTTGATGATACACGTGTTGGTGAGTCTCTGGTGAAATGGGTATTGCTATATTTCTCTGTTGGGAACGCTAAGTGGTACAACCCCCAGGGAGGTGAATTTCCAAAATACGTGTGTATTTATCCTTTGACTCAGCAATCTCATTTCTAGAAAATTTCCCTAAAGACACACCTCTAAAATACAAAAACACATAAGCACAATATTATGCGTTAGCATTTTTTGTAATTGCAAAATATTGGAAATTACTGAAATGTCCAAGAATAGGAGAATGAGTTAAAAAATTTGGTACTTACACAAAAGAGAAATATGCAGTTATATAAAAGAATAAGAAAGATCTATATGAAGAGTTTGGAGTAATTTCTGAGAGTCACTGTTTGCTAAAATAGGCAGACTGTCAAAGAGTACATATAGTATTCTACCTATTATGAAGAAAAAAGGGGAAATAATAAAATATACACATATTTGACAATTTTGGCAAAAACAAAACAGAAAAGCACTGAAAGGATAAACAAGAAAACAAGAAAATTGGTTCTAAAATGGGTGGGACGAATGCTGTTGAAGGGCCAGAGGAAGGAGTTAATTTTCTGGTTATGTCTTGAAGGATTTTGACCTTTAGAAACATGTTAGCATTCCACATAATCAAAAATAACATTAAATAAACAATTATGGGGGAAAAAATCTAATAATGAATACAATTAGAAACAAGTTAATATAAGTCTACTTCATACCCACAGTGAAGGAAAAAAAAATCAAATGCAAGTAACTTGAACGTGGTAATTTGATTGTAAAACTGCAGTCTTCAGAATAAAGAACTGCAATTAATTGTACACTCTCATTAGTAAGTCTGTGTTTTGTAGTGTTATGTGTGTAGCAATTTGGAAACTATTTTAATGTAAGATAGGGCAAACAATGAAAAGTGGTAATCTTGATGGGATTCAGAGTTTTCATTTGAATAGGGAGAAGGCAAAGAAAAAAGGCATAATAATGGAGGTATTGGAATGTGTGTGTATATATATTTATCCATACACACACACACACACACACACATATACACACTAGTTTTGTTTGGTGAAAGTGTCAAGAAACAAAGATATCTCAGGAGCTATCTATCCAAGAGACCAGGTCTTGGTATTAAAAAAATATCCACTTCTGATTGACCATAGCTTTGAAGTCTGGGAGGGTGATACCTCCAGCTTTGTTTTTTTTTTTTTTTTTTTAAGATTGCTTTGGCAATTTGGGGTCTTTTGTGGTTCCATATAAATTTTAGGGTTATTTGTTCTAGTTCTGTGAAAAATGCCATGGGTATTTTGATAGGGATTGCATTAAATCTATAGATTGCTTTTGGTAGTGTGACCATTTTAACAATATTAATTCTTCTAATCTTTCTATTTCTTTATATCATATTCAATTTCCTTCGTCAATGTTTTATAGTTTTCTTTCACCTCCTTGGTTAAGTTTTTGCTGAGATTTTAAACAGGATTGGTTTCTTGATTTCTCTTTCTGATAGTGTATAGAAAAGCAACAGATTTTTGTATATTAATCTTGTATCCTGAACTCATTTATTAGTTCTAATAGTTTTTGGGTGGAGACTTTAGGGTTTTCTATATAAAGTATCATGTCATCTGCAAATAGTGAGAGTTTTACCTCTTCCCTTCCAACTTGGCATGGTGCTGGCACAATAACAGACACATAGATCAATGGAATAGCACAGGGAATTATAGCTGTCATCTTGGTTGTTTTTCTTCTTTTTTATTGAAGTATAGTTGATTTACAACGTTGTGTTAATTTCTGCTGTACGCCATTATCTTGTAATAACTTTTAATGGAGTGTAATCTGTAAAAATACTGAATCACTATGCTATATACAGTAAGTAGGTAGAATGTGAATTGATAAAGGTGGAGAGAGTGTGAACATCCTGAAGTTTCTTGCAACTTGCAACTCAGATTCTTTCTGGCACCAAGGCCGGTGCCGTTCCTGCCACCGTCCTTCTGTGAAGAACACTTCAGAGGAGGACGGATGGCTTTGAAAATCTCCCTGCAGGAGGCTGTTTGTAAGGACAAGCCCCAGGGACACTGGCACGTCTGCTTCTGGGTGCCGTCGCCTTACACAGTCATATTAACTTACACACACATCGGGAGGCCTGGTGGCAGTCCCCCACCCCGAGAGCCACGCCTCCACCCTGCGGTCGGCTTGTCACCTGCAGGGCGGGGTCCACTGCACCTGCACCTGGCCTGCGTCTGTGTCAGTGTCAGCCTGGAAGGGAGAACCTGATCGAGCTGCCTCTTCACTACCCTACCCCCCCGTGGGCTCTGGGAAGGATCCGCTGCCCACAGACTGTGCCTGGAGCTGGGGGACAGTTTCACTGGGTACTTCCTGTCCTTTCGGGAGGTGGGGTCGGCTGAGCTGATCTGGCTGACGGGTTTCATGGTGGCCAGTTTTAGTTCTCTTACTGGCACCTGTGTGTTGGCAGCCCTGCTCTGGTTCTGTGAGCATCCTGGCCGGCCCCCCAGCATTCTTCTGAGGGACTTGAGGTCCGGCCAGTGTGTTCCACACCCCTTCCCTGTAGGGACTTCTGTCGTCCACCCAGGCCACACCAGCCCTGTCTCCTCTCTCTCCTTGGACTAGACGAGCCAAGGCACTCCCGTCCTGCTGGTCCTGACCCATCCCGATCTCCAACACTGCGGGCTTCCTACAAGAGGATCCAGTCTTCACCGCAGCATGGGGACAGGACACCACCCAGGGGGGCTCGGAAGTGAAGGGACCTTGAGAGACACAGTACACTGAACTACAGCACGACCCAGCAGCCGTTCCTTGACTGAAGGCTGAAGCTCACGTTGAATAACTGTTACTACAGTTATATAGTCTTTAGAACCATCACTTAAAATGACTTTGTATTTTGTTCTCAAGTTGCTTTCACCCTAAGCAACTTGTTGGCCCTTTAGGTTGCTTGCAGTTTTTCTTCATCAGCCATGATGTTGTGCATAAAATCTTTGTGCACGTAGATATGCCTTTTCCATATTTCACATCCCTCCAGATAGAGTTCCAGGAGTTGTAACGCCTGCGTAAATGGTGTCATCCTTGGTACTTATTGTGCCAATTTGCTCTGCAGCCACTCAGTAGTTTATAGAAGTTCCCTTTCTACTAATCCTTGTCAGCCGTGGGTATTCCATTTTTAAAATGTTTTGCTAATTTAGTCAGTGATCTAAGTGTAAATTGCTAATTACTAAATTCAAAAAAATAGCTTGCACGAAAGAAAAGTTTTCAAATCCAATTATTTGGCCACTTATCAAAGGGACCCATTATGTACCTCCATAAATAATCTTGAGATGTTATTTTTATGTCATGCCTTTAATTATTACATCAAATTATGCAGTGGCTGTCAACATATTTTACACAAAACACATTTTAAAAAATTGTGATTTGCTTGTGAGGTTTTAGGAAAAACAACTTCAGCCTGAAATATAAATGGAAACATGGAACATAGAAGTGAGAGGAACAATGAAATTCCCCCAAACAGCTTGAAATAATATCGAAAACTGGATCTCATTTTAAGCACAACAGTATGGGGTTTCTGGAACTGATTTAAGAGTTCTTTGAAATGGTTAGTCCTTACATCCAGCACATACATAAATACCCACATCAGAAATGCTACAGCTAGAACAAAAGAAGCAAGGTGCAAAAATAGAGTTCTGGGAAAAGTCCTCCAAACATTACCACATTTGCTTCAAAATTTATTTTTTCTCAGAGAACTTCTTTTGAGAGAAATCTGGGGTACTCAGACCCAATTGCAATTGACAGTGGTTTGTTGCACTTAACGCGGCTGTGTTTTAGGAACAATGCCTCATTATACCTACTTTTGGAAATGAGCAGTACGCTTTGAAAATGGAGCAGTCCTTCTTAATCTAAGGATTTTCTTTTCATATATTCTACCTTCCAGAGCACAGCTGGTCTTCTTGGATGAGCACAGGATTTGGGGTGACTTTCACCGTGACCCTGGCAGGGTCGCTCTCCCTCACGCCCCGTGGGCTCAAGCTGTGTGGACGGCATGCCCGCTGCTCTGTCACCAGTGTCTCCTGCTTGGCTCCCAAGTGGTGCCTGTCTCCCCGGGAATGGGGGGAAAGCTGGAACATTTGGAAGGGGCTGTGCGTGGCTCAGAAGACCGTGCTCTCAGTCCGGCTGTTTGTTGATTTTAAGTGACATTGAGTGAGTCACTCCCCCTTTCAGACCTTTACTTTCTGGGTTTCTATGTTTGTAAAGTGTGGGGATTATATCATATGACCTTTAATGACCTTTCGCCTCTGCTTTTCCATAATTACTTTACTCTTGCAATTACTGAGGTCTTTGGAATTTCTTTACAAGTTTTGCAGATTTCCTTGAAAATGTGTAAAAATAGATCACTTGAAATCGTTTGTGTTTTTCTCAAGCAATTACTGAGCTTCTGCTTTGTAGAAGGAATTCTGATAGTGTGTTCAGGCACATAATTTAGTAAATTGACTTGCTTTCTGTCCCCAAAAGCTCATGATTCCATAAGGGGAAAAGCCAAACATTATTTTGGCAGAACCTGGTAAGTTCAATAAGAAATGCACAAATATGGTCTAGGAGTGTTGGAGAAAAAGCATCCAATTCTGCCTCAAGTGTTTTAGATCCCCCATCCCTGAAGCATTTGCATCTGAGCTGAATCGCAAATAATGGATAGAAATGCCAACAAGCTGGAGATACTAAAACAGGCTGACTTTCTTTTTGGTTTAGGTTCTATGTAGTTTTTCTGTTACTGTAAAGGATGTCATAATAAATATATGTGTATATCTATATTGAAATCTATTTCTACATCTCCATCTACTTATCTATCTCCACCTTCGCCTCCACATCTGTATCCACATCTATGTCTATATTGAGAAGGGAATTATATGGGCAAAATAGACGCCTGGAAAAGAGGGAATGTTCTGACCACTCTGAAGGCTGGTGGTCTGGAATGTGAGACTGAGTAGCAGGTAGATTGTGGAGCCCTTGGAGTGATGGAGACCAGGGGGCTTCACGCTTTGCTGCACGCTAGAATGACCCTGGGTAGCTTTTATACCCTTGGTTCTCAGGCCACCCTTTGCACTAATTCATTCAGAGTCTCTATGGGATGGAGGCATTAGTACTTTAAAAAATTCCCCGAGTGATTCTAACTTGCATCCAAGCTGGAGGACCAGTACCTGACCATAAGGAGCCGTTAGAGATCTGGATCCTGTGGGCAGTATTTTTCGTGTGTATTCTAGAAGGCTCCTTCTGAAAATCAGCCTGCAGAGGAACTAAAGCAAGGAGAGGCCAGAAGCAGGGGGAGTACCAGCAGGAAACAGTGAGTGAGGCTGGTGGTGATAGAAACTCGGAAGGGTCCATTGTCGGGCACGGCGAGGAACTCCATAAAGGGGGAGGGAAGCGGGGAGGGTGGGGACCCCTGGATAAAGAACAGTGTAGTTAAGTGAGACAGAGGGGTGCCTACGAGAACATGAGGAGGAAATGTTTGCTAATCTCGGGGGTAGAGGAGACAAGCTCTGGGGGGGGGAAGGTTTGGACTGGAAAGAAGTGTTTGGGAGTCGTGGATTCAGGGGGATGTCAGGCTACAGGGATAGATGTGCCCCCAGTCTCCACCCCAGGGAGCAGGGTCACTGGAAGCACCTGTACCCCCTCAGCTCAGAGCCCGCTGGGGGCAGGCCCTGCATCTCTATTGGTTGCACACCTCAACAGGGTGTGTGAGGCCCTTGACCTTAATTAGAGGACTGATTTCACACAAACTGTCCTATTCCGCAGATTCCATAGATCTCGGTTCCATACATCATGAGGTGGAAGGTTAAGAGATTAATGACTCAGTGTTTAAGGGAACAGACAAGCAAGGAGGCCACTTGGACGGCTACTTCCTAGACACGGAAGATGCCCCAATCCAGATGCCTGTGTGCGGCGTCTTGAAACCCAAGAAACTAGAGTCGCTCTTGACCTGTGAGACAATAGAGGGGGTCACACCATCCCTGTTTACCTGGGTTGTTCTCTTTTCTTGTCTCACTTTCTTTGTTCAAATTTTTACGTTTTCATAACCACAGAAAAAGGGAAAATGGTATCCATTTTGGTGGGAGACAAGTGAATAGCAGACGTCCAGGAAAAATAAAATCCAAATGTAAAATGTTTTAAACTTAGAATGTTTTAACAATTTAGGAATATTCCTATCCCAAAGTGTCTGAACCAATGGCAGAATTGGATAATCTCTCTCTCTCTCTATATATATATATGAATCACTTTTCTGAACACCTGAAATATTGTACATCAACCGTACTTCAGTAAAAAATAAAAATAAAAAGCAGAATTGGATCTGCTTCTGACTCACCGTGACTTGTTCTTAGCCCATTCACAGCCCCAGTTAGAAGCTGGAACTGTTTGAACATGTTGCCCTAAGGGTGCAGAGATCACTTCCCTGAGTGTTGGAGAGGCTGGAAAAATTTGGTCAACTGGGTGCAAAATGCAAATCTGAGGCTCTAAGGCTCTGGCATTGGGAGAGCTAATGTATTCAGCTTTGTGCATGCATGTCCACTTACAAGAGCTCTCAGGTGAGGAAAAATGAAGCAGTGTTGGTCTTAAGCAAAAAATTAGGTGAAGTCATCTATTCTGAAGTGCTTCCTGTAACAAGAAGTTAATTTGGACACACTGAAATCCCCTCTTCTGAGTGCTCGAAGAGGTGTGTGTGTGTGTGTGTGTGTGTGTGTGTGTGTGTAACATGGGAGCCCAGTGGTGAGGATCTTGCCAATTTTAAACAACTGGCATCTTTATTTAGCTGTTAAATTCCATATCCCCACCAAGAGCCAGCTCTGCAAACACCAAGCCCTCCAGCATCTGCTTTCTTAAAGTCCTGGGACGCATACACACTTTCTGGTGAAAGTCAGCATTTTGCCAGAATGCCAGAAATGATTCTCAAACTCCAGAGACTCTTCCAGAAATCTGCTTCTTTAGGGGCCTCAGAGCAGCTCACTGCAAAGGCCCCCCTTTGTCCTGTACCTGCAGAAACCATGCGTTCGAGCTCCATCCCTCTCATTCTGCCAAGTGGTCTCCATCACCCTGCAGGTCTCTGGGCTCCCCTTCATAATTGCTTAGTTGTCTTTTTGTCTTTTCTCTGACCAATGATATAAGCGCACAAATATTGTGGAAATTTCAACTTCTGTTCGTAGTTGTCTTAATTCTCATTTACAGGATGTTTCCTCCTTCTAACTTATTATACCCAAAAACTGATAATTGGGGTCCACATTTACTTGTGTAATCCCGAATATTATAGGCCTACATAACCTCACGTATTATTGATGCTTTTATCTCAAAGATGAAGAGACCAGGGCCCGGAGAAATTGTGACCTTCCCAGGCTAGGTCACCACATTTCTAGTAGGTGAGAGGGTGTCTTACTCCAGATTTTCTGATCCTGGTCTAGTGCTTTCCTCAGTCCCATTTAGCCCTAGACTGGATTTGAGGGCATAGAAATGAAATGCCACCCACATCCTGATATTCTATGAGGTAATTTGCTCCACTAAGACGCAACATTTTGTCCTGAATTCTTTCCCGTGGGTAATCATTAGTTTCCCATTATTCCTGCCAGCGAGGACAGGTGAGGGCTGGGTGACCTCGTGCAGGTGAGGGAGGGAGCGGGGCCCCCTTGTCAATGTTTGTGCCTTATAAACCCTCTCACCATTGTCCCAGACCTCGTCAGGGTTCTGAAACCCCGTGGTTATCCTTTGGGGTCTCTCGAGTTAAAAGAGCAGATCTGTGACTGTTTAAAAAGGAGACGTGGTTTTCTCCTTGAGAAATGGAGCCCACTAGGTTACCAAGGAAAGAACACAAGGCAGGCACCAGAGGATGGGGGAGTTGAGATTGTTCAAATTAGGAAGTGGCTGTTCATGCTTAGCGTGCAGGATCTGATGACCAATCGTGTGCACGCGTGTGTGGTAGGGTGTGCGGACGAAAGACTCTGAAGCCCCCGGAGAGAAATGACTGTTGCTAACGCGGTTAGTTAGTTACTAATTAGCTAATCAGTGACGCTTTGAACTGGAACTGTCCAGGTAATTTTCACACAGGTCCGAGTATATTTTTGTCTTTCTTTGGGGTTTGATACTTTTTGGTGCCTCAGGGTGACCAGGCAGAATGACATTTCATTTTGTAGCTTTAGACGATAGGGGGTGCATGACACAATCTATAGAAAAGTGCTCAAGAAATGTTAGTTGTCTCTGAAATGGACACATCTGATAAACGACAGGAAGATCCCTGATGGTAAGTCATGGCTGTCACGTATTAGGAGCAATGCAGGTGTGCAAATATTCACACACAACTCAGAGACAGAAACACGCAGACACGCACACAAACATACACGCTTTCTCACTTACACACTCACACACACAACATATGCCCTCACGGTCACACATATACACACTCACTCTCTTACTTACATGCACCCACGCACAATATACCCGTGTGCTCACACTCACACATATACTTCACTTACACTCACACATATGCACATATATACACTCTCATGCATATTCTCCCACACACTCCCACACCCTCACAATATCCTACTATAAACTCACACACAGAGACACACACAACACTTACACACATGCTCACACATACACATATATATACACTCACACACTTATAGACACGCCCACACAATATCCTCACATGTGTACACTCACGGCCACAGGTACACTCCTTCACATACTCACACACACATTCTCACACACACACAAGGTCACACATTCACACACATATCAGAACACACAAATACTTCACATACACTTTCATACACACATATGTATACACACGGATACACTCACATATTCTCATGCAAACTCAAACATACACACACACACTCAGGCATACACTCACTCATACACATATCTTCACACACACATTCACACATGCACTCATTCTCAAAAGCCAGGCTGACCCCAGGCTTCCCATGGCCACCTTGATGAGTTTTCAACTACATGTGCTTTGTGATTTCTGTCAGCTCGGCACTTTTAGAACTAATCCTCATATGGCAATTTTCCTCAGATGTTCCAATTTAAACCATCTATCTTTCCAAGGAGCTTCTTGGCATGTGTATACAATAAAACATGGCTAGAATAATAGGGCAGTGGATCCTCTGGGGAGAGAGGACAGTAAAGATTTGACAAGGACCTACTGTATAGCACAGGGAACTCTGCTCAATATTCTGTAAAAACCTAATTGGGAAAAGAATTTGAAAAAGAATAGATACATGTATATGTATAACTGAATCACTTTATTGTGCACCTGAAACTAACACAACATTGTTAATCAACTGTAGTCCAATATAAAATAAAAAGTCAAAAAAACACACAAAAAAACAAAACAAAACAACAAAAAAATGAAGCAGAGGGAAGATACCCTGCGTGTCACTGAATGATGGCCAGATGGAAAGCCTTATCTCAGGACCACTTCCGGGGGAGTAACTGGGAGCAAGTCCCTCAGCTTTGCCAATCTCAGTTACTGCTTTGTAATAAGGGTTTCCTGGGGCCTGCCGTAGTCATTTTTAGAAATATTGTGGGAGTTGAAGGTACAAGGCATGTACAAAGAACTTGTCCATAGCAAAATGCAACAGTGCCATGAGGAGGGAGAAGAGATATTAAGCAGGAATAATTATTCAAGAGCAAATCTCAGCGCTTACCATTAAAAATGTGTCACCTTTCAATTTATCATCAAATATTTAATGAACTTATATTTCTAAAAATTTTCAAATAAAACAAATTGTCGATTCCCTTCCGAGCCTCTCTTAAACATTCTCACTGTAAAGCTTAAATCCCCCAGAATTTCTTGGCCAGGGTCCCCTCACATTTTGGAGCTGCTGTCTTTATTTTACTGTCTCATTCCACACCAGCCCTAGAAATTAATGAGACATGGATGGAAATCGTTCTTTCCGGAAAGCACCTATTCTCAACTTTCAGCTGATAGACGGTGAGGACACGCTTTTATCTACTAGAAAGAACACACTGTTTGAATAACAATGTGATCAGACAGAGCACAGGCACCGGGTGTGTCACAAGAGAGGCCGGTGGCCATGCTCAACCTTGAAGGACTAACGGAAGAGACAAGAATCAGATTCTGAAAGACAGCTGTGCCCTTCGTGAGCTGAAGCGCCAGTTACAGAGCACGAAATCCTCGGTGGTGACTCCACAGAGCGATGCCTTTCACTCCCACTTTCTGGTCGTTCAATCCTGTGAAACGAATGATGCTATTTCCACTTTGCGAGCGAAGAATATGAGCCTCAGAGAATTTGTGTCCCTTACCTGGAAAATGACCAAGAAGGAATTTGCACACTCAGTGCAATTTTAAATTTCACTCCTTCGTCTCTTGTCTTGTGCTTCATTAAAGAAGAATTACTCCGTTTGTGGGGGAAAATGGCATCTGAAACAAGGCACCGAGCTAACTCCTTGACTTCTGACTGGTTAAATCCTTGATGTAATTTTTTCCCTCATTATTTGCTTTTATTTAAGAGGCTAAAGGGCCGAAACAAAATGCAGTCTTCATTATGTTTTGTTTACGAGGAAAAAGAAGTATTTTTAAATTTGTGTTATTAGAAAAATATTTCTGTAAAGAATTCTCATTCTCATTTATGCATTGGGGGAGCGGGTGCTATTTGCACATGCTCACCACTAGATGGCGATGTCTGAGCGCCGAGCCGAGCCCTGGGCGGTGGGCTCCAACTCCAGCAAGGCCCCTGGGATGCCGCGTGGTCTG
The DNA here is from genome assembly GCF_009873245.2 of Balaenoptera musculus. NCBI lineage: Eukaryota > Metazoa > Chordata > Mammalia > Artiodactyla > Balaenopteridae > Balaenoptera > Balaenoptera musculus. The sequence goes on along the minus strand of NC_045793.1, from coordinate 100,126,027 downwards.
GTCCGCCCGTCAGCGGTCAGCACATTTCCTGCACCTAAAATAAACCAAGGGGATCTAAAGCTCCTGATACTTTTTAACCATGTCTGAAGCCCAGCTCAGCTCCAGCCTCTACCCCTGCTTGAGAAACTAGCAGTGTCTTCTCCTGCTAAAAGGACTAAAGTCACATACGGTCCCCCGCATACTTTATAGTACGTGTGGCATGTTCGTGGTCCATCTGAGCAGCCCACATGGATGTGATGATGGGGCTGCTGGGCTGTGCCTGGTGGGGACCCAGCCCTCCTTCCCGGCCGTGACCGGCTTCACTTCCCTGCTTCATTTTTGGCTGGGGCTTTCCACGTCTGTTTCTGTTTCACCTGCCCACCACAGACACATCCAATCTACACCTGTCCGTGTGCCCTTCCTCCCAGTCGGGCCGTGCACTGGGTTCTGTGGCAGGATTCTCCTGGCCTTTTTTCTCTGAACTCCTGTGGCCGGATGTGCAGGGCCTTGGAGTCTGCAATCAGGCCCTGTGGGCCAGGAGTCTTGCTGAGGGACCTGGTGCTTCTGGATCCAGGGAGGTTCCTGCCTCTGACTCAGGGCATCCTGAAAAGGGGGCACTTCAGGACACCGAGGTCTGTAGAGGTCATTGTGCTTATCAAGCCGTGCGTCCTTCCATTTCCCACCACTGTACCACATCCTGGTGGTGCCGGTGTAAGGGCAGATTCATGCCCTCCAGAAGCCAACGGTCTAGTCGCAGAGAAAGGCAAAGAGAGTCCCACAGGAGTGTACGTTGGAGTAGAAGCACCTACAGCTTGAGGAAGGAATGCAGGGGGAGGTCTGTCTGGGGGATTTGGGGAAAGGGCAAGACCTTGCAGGGGGAGGGAGGGCATCTGGGGACCCACCTCCTTGAAGGACCTCTCCCCTCCCCCTTCTTCCTCAGCGTTTCCTCTGCCTCCTGGGCTCTCTTCCCTCCACAGTGGTTAGTTGAGGAGGATGGAGGGGTTCCCCTTGAGTGAGGAGACCCAGAAACCCTGCCCTCTGGCGAACCTCCTACTCCCCTTCTTTGACAGGAGGGTCTGAGTTGCTTCTCCGTGGGGGGGGGAGGGGAGACTGTGCTCTCTCTCTCTGGTCTGGGGCAGGGATCTTCCCCTGGCTGCGCCCTAAGAATGTGGACATTCACTGTTCAGAGTGACCTTCCCAGACAGGCCTTGGTCCCCACACGGATAAGTTCCAGGATCTGGCTGCAGGTTTGGAAGGAGTCGAGCCACGTAGCTGCTTTGGTTCTAAGCGTCAGGTCGTGAGGCTAGAGGAAAGTTCTGTCCACTGACCAGTCAGTTCATTCGGTTCCCGCTAGGGCTGGGGAGACAAGATTTGATGGTAAAGAGTGTCCTTTGCTTGGCTTTCCTCTATGGATATCCTTCTCTGACAACGAGTCTTATACTCAACCTGGCAAATAATCTTTTCTTCTTTTATATGGTATGCCATTTCAGAGAATGTGTATTCATTTGTACTCTAAATCCAAATCTTTTAAATCAGGGGTCCCCAACCCCTGGGCCTCGGGCTGTTAGGAACTGGACCACGCAGCAGGAGGTGAGCGGCGGGCGAGCGAGGGAAGCTTCATCCGGCGCTCCCCATGGCTCACATTACTGCCTGAACCATCCCTCCCCCCTGTCCGTGGAAAAATTGTCTTCCACAAAACTGGTCCCTGGCACCAAAAAGGTTGGGGACCGCTGTTTTAAATCATTCATTGACCAGAAAATTGGATAGATAGGTGTTAATTTGGGTGCTTTGTTGGATGGCTGGCAGCTGTGAGGCTGTTATAGGGTCCTCAGGTGCCTTCATATTCTGATCTGACCTTACACTCATTATCTGAATAGTAATGAGATGAAAATTGCAGGACCTGAGGGCAGAGACCGCTCAGATGTGTGCTCTGTCTCTGCTTTGTTTTGGTTTGCCCTGTGCTCTACCCCTACCCAGTGTGACCTGAGGTAGCACCCATGTTTTGGCCAGCTTGGGCCTGACGGTGGGGTTCTCCTAGTAATGAAGGGCTGGGACCCCGGAAGAGCCATGCTCTCTGGGTGGGGGGCACAGAAGGTCTTGCCCGCAGCTGACCGGGGGGCTTCGGCAGTGCTACAGTGACTGTCCCAGCACAGCCTTTTGGTTCCTTTCTGAAGAGCAGGAATTGGGGGATCCTGGGGACATCCAAGTGCACATTTCTTCTGAGGTAATCGACATATGGAGGGATTCATTTCTCCCTAGTCTGTCTATGGAAGTACCCGTATCCAACGGGTAAAATCCAACACAAGATTTTTAAAATAAAGAAATGTCTCCGGCTCCATTTTGCATAGAGTTTTGTTTTTTAACAGACCTAGTAAAAATAACTGTAACCTTGCGCTCCATACAAACACAGTTTGTCCAGGTGAGTGAAAGCATGAGTGCATAACCTGAGTGGTGGCTCACGGGGTAGGCGCGTTCCCGGGGAGGTGTGGGCATCAGGGAGACCTGATGACACGGTGCTGCTCCGTGAGAGTGACAGGACCTGGGACCAAGGTCTTGAAGTTCAGTACCATCCTCACTGTGTAAGTAATCTTGGAAAATGTACTGAGCATGTTTGTTACCTGACAAAGCAGGTAATTATAACAAAAATGCCATTTAAAACAGCTATAGCTTTTGCACGCTCACTATTCCCAGTGCTAAGGACTTTCTGTTCATCAGCTTATTTATTATAAACCCAAGAGGTGGAGGGGTCAGCAGGGCACAAGGTGAGGTTTGAACCCAGGATGGCTTTATCTCATAAGACGGTTGGGGTATTATTCATGTTTATGGAAGTAACTCAGGGGTGTGTGTGAATCTGTCTACCACTGTAGGTACACAAACGTTCCTCAAGGAGAAAGGGCAACGTGAGAATAAAGGGGCTCACGGTGTTCTTGATGTTGAACGAAGACCATGTTACTACATTCAATGAGACAGAGTCGAACAACTAATGATCCCTCATATAGAAACACATTTAAAAGTGAGATCATGTTACATGATGAGAAACAAGCCATTGATCACACTAAGTGCCAGGATGTGGGAAAATTGCACGAGATTGAAGAGTGAAAATCATATTGGCAAAAGGGGCCACAGGCCAAAGGAAATGGTAAGAAAATGTAAAAAGGAGTTCAGAGAACTAACTTTGAATAAGAGCCCACAAGAAACGGAAATTCCACTGCAGGTGTGCCTGCGGGGGAGAATGACACTTAGCCTACGGTGACGACAACGTTGAACCTTTAACGAATCTTGTAATTCTGTCTGGCTCAGCGCTCCTCCCAGAGGACCCCAATAGAGGATATACCAGCCTTTTTAAACTTTTGAATTTCATATGTAAAATGTTCCTTCCTGGGGGTATTTTTCTTAATAGGACATACACATCTTCTCATTCCTTTTAAGGCAGGATGTGTGGACATCCGACCCTGCTGCTGGACATTTAGGTTTCTTTTTTTAAAAAATTTTTTAATTTTTGGCTGTGTTGGGTCTTCGTTTCTGTGTGAGGGCTTTCTCTAGTTGCGGCGAGCAGGGGCCACTCTTCATCGCGATGCGCGGGCCTCTCACTATCGCGGCCTCTCTTGTTGCGGAGCACAGGCTCCAGACGTGCAGGCTCAGTAGTTGTGGCTCACGGGCCTAGTTGCTCCGGCACGTGGGATCCTCCCAAACCAGGGCTCGAACCCGTGTCCCCTGCATTGGCAGGCAGACTCTCAACCACTGTGCCACCAGGGAAGCCCCTAGGTTTCTTTTAATTTAACTTTTGCAACGTTGGAACAGACATCCTCCTGCACACTTCGACGTGGAATGCGTGAGTTGGTTGGACAGACTCCTAGAAACGGAATCTGTACATTAAAGGTAACACATGCTTTGATAGGTCTTCCAATTTGTTCTTCTAAAAGACTCAGATACTTTCTGCTTTAACCAACATGTGTCAAATTGCATGCGTCCTCATCGTGGATGAATATTATCGATCATTTAAATTTTTGCATATAAGAGGGAGAAAAATTCTCATTTTTATCTTAATCCGCATATTCTGAATTACAAGTGAGATGCAGCACATGTTTTATGGTTATTTGCTCCTTGCATTTCTCCTATGAAATTTTGTTCATATCCCTTGCCCCTTTTTCTGTTGTAATGTCTCTATTTTTCTTACCGATTTATAGGATATTTTTACTGTGGAAATCTAGGATGGATGTAGGGTTTGTGGTTCCTAAAGCTTATCAAATATAGGGGATCATCTGTAAGAAAAATTATACAAAATTAGATAAGAATGTAACTATTTACTGTCAGCCCCTTGCCTGACCTTGGGATGAACCCACACAAGTAACTGATCTCGAAGCTTGAGCTGCCTTAGCTTCATGATGAATCGACTCTTCTACAAGTTACTCTTTTGTTATGTTTGTAGCAAATATCTACATTGTAAGGACACTGTAACTTTTGTGTTTGCAAATCTGCCGATAGTTTCTATTTTTAATGGCTGAGCTGATAACTTTTCTTCTGGGTTTGCGGCTTCTGTCCTTTGGGGATTTTGCAGGTTTCCTGGGGCATGGCTGTGCCTGGTTGGCTTCTGTGCCCATCCCCACTAGCTTAGCACGGGAATAATTGTGCTGAGCTTAAGTGGCTGGGGAAGAAATGATATCATATTTGCTCAAGATTGCAAGTGTCTAGTCCAGAGCCATGAAAACTTCCCCATGCCCCTCCCAGCCCTGGTACTTGTTGATTCTGAGTCTAGAACGGTTGGTTGTCTAGAAGGCTCAGTACCCCTCCTCTGCCCAGATGCTGGGCTGTGAGTTCCCAGGCTTGTCTCTCATAGGTCTGTTGGCTGGTTGTCGCCCCAGAGTGCTATAAAAGTTTTGCTTGGCTAAAGGCTTTAGCTTTTATTTTCCAGTAGTCTTACAGATTTTATAAAGATTTTTCTGTCAAAACAAGATCTCCATCAGGTGGCTGTGCATTTCAAACTGTCCTTAGAGCAGTTCTTCTCTGGATTTGACTTCCTCGGAGAGAGAGTAGGCAGGTGTCCTCTAGAAGAAGAGTTGGTTGGTTGAGTGGACCAAACCAGCGACTTTGAAAATTCTTTTACCGTAAAACACAGTTTATATTTTTATAGGAAATCTGTTTTATAACACAAGTTGGCACTTCTACTGCCATACCCAGGATTGAAACTAGAGTCACAGGAGACGGCTTACCTCCTGGGGACCAGGCAGGCTGATGTTTCCCCTTTGGCTCCCATCACGTTCTCTTTCATCTTCTCATCTTTCTCTTCTGTTTATTTCATTTCATGTCAGAATGCTGGCTGCTGCCCATTAAAGTGAACCGACAATCACTGGTGAGCCGGGCCCTGCAGGTTGGCACGTGCAGCTCTGTGAGTGTAGGGCCCTCCCTGGAAAAGGAAGGTGGCCCTTCTGTCCCAGGACCCGGCCCCAGTGACTGACCAGGGATCCCTCTGTCCACCCCCGTCCTCCCTGCTCTCTGTCCTGCAGCCTCCGTTCTCTGCTTCCTCATACATGCAACCCACTGCCTTCTGGTCCCCCAAGGCTGGCCCGCCCCCCGGATCAGGTGAGGGCCTCTCTCTTCTTTTGTGAGTCAATAAGAAGTTTTGAAAAGAGTCTAGATTTTTTTTTTCTTCTTTCCTTTAATGCAAATTTTTGAAAAACAAGGAGCTCGGGAATTCCCTGATGGTCCAGTGGTTAGGACTTGGTGCTTTCACTGGGCCCAGGTTCAATCCCTGGTCAGGGAGCAAAGATCCCACAAGCTGTGTGGTGTGGTTAAAAAACAAACAAAAACAAGCAAACAAGGAGCTTGATCTTCTAAGATTTCCTTATGGAGTACAAGGCCCAGGAGCCTTAGCCCTGAGCCCTGAGGTGAACGGACATGAATTTATGTGGAGCTGGAGGAATGACTGGGGAGAGTGGTGATGGGAAGCGTGAACACAGGTCAGAAGCTTATGATGTCCGCGATGATCCCGAGGGCTTCACGTACGTCATTCATCTTTCCAACAATTATAAACGTAATAAACCCAGGTGGAGTAGACAGCCTGGGATCAGTGAGGGACTCGTGAAGGCTGAGAACTGGCGAGGTCAGCGGAAGCTCTTTAAAAACAAACAGGGCAAACTCAGCCTCAACTTTCTTTTTTAAAACTTTAGACCCTAAAAATACATAGCATTTTCTTATTTTATTGTGTCTGCCTTCCTCCAAAGGGAACACAGAACTGATAACTGTTTGCTGTCGGAGGGGTGCAAGTTCTCTGGCTACTTCCCGGCTCTTTCTCGCGGCCTGACCAGCTCAGCCTTGCGCCCTGACCCCTGACCCCTGACCCCTGCAGCCATTGTCTCCTGTCCCACCCTGCCCATCCTCTCCAGTCTTAGCCTGGTTGTGTGTATGCGGGTGGAGAGGGGTTAGGGTGAGGAGAGGTTATATTTTTCTGAAAATCTGAGTGAGGAATTCTAATGTTTGGACGTACGACCAGGGCCAGTCTGGCCTGTAGGATGAGGGGGACAAGGACGGACAAGGTGAGGGAAAGGGCTCCACCACATCCCTACCTCCCGCCGGGTCCGTGATGTTGAACAAGTTACTTCCATATCCTGAACCTTCCATGGTGTCTTCCTGTATAAAACGTGGGCCACAATCAGGGGTCCAAGTAAATTAGGAACGTGGGAGCTCCTGGCTGGGGGTCTGTATTTACGTAATAACACCGTTGTTCTGCAGCCCATGCACGTTAGAGGCCCCTGGCCATCCGGCTGCTTGGCCCTTGCTGTTTCCCTGGGAGAACATCTAGGGGAGTTGCCCTCACCTAACTGGGCCGCTTCAGTCCCCTGCTGGGGCTGCGGGAGCCCATCCTGGGATGAGATACGTGAGGCTCTTCACCCTCCAGTGTAATATACCAACCCGTGAGTGCTGATTTCTGTGCGTGAACATTCTTCTTTTCAGGCACTCTACCAATGAGCATTTTGGGTTTTGGTCTCCACACTCAAGCAAGGAAGCTGTGCCTCCTACACCCACGGTAAAGGCAGCCAGGATGCCTGCAGGGGAGGATGGCTTCAGGCCGAGCCACACGAGAGCCGTCCCGCCCCTGCCTGAAGGGTCCTCTCGAGTCAGGAGCCGTCCAGCTCCAGCTCCAGACCAAACAGATTAGGAAGAACATAAGCAAAACTGTAGGATGCAGCACTGAAGTTCAGGGAAGGTCAAACCCCACTAGACAAATGTCCAGCTTCTCCAGTGTTTATTTAGTTTTACAGCATTGGCGGCACCAGCGGGGGATGAGCGAGGCAGACGGGGGTGGGAACTGCTCCTGTCCTTTCCTCTTCCCTTAGCAGGACATCCAGCTCCTCGAATTCAGTACGAGGGGGAACAGCATTTTCAATGCTGGGATGCAGCATAAAGTATTGACTATCATGCCGAAGACCTTTACGTTTATCCTGAGGGTAATGGGGAGGAGGTTGAGCTGTAGAAACGTAGAGTTTCACATACGCCAAAGCATTTTAGGGAATGTATTTTATTAAGGAGGATCATTCTGGTTGCAATGTAGATCAAGAAATGAGGTGCACTTGAGCTAGGGTGGTGGTAGAAAGAAAGTGAGGCGGGGGCAGTGTGAAGGCCACTGACAGTGTTCAGTTGATCCAACTCAATGGAAGGCTGGTGGGGCAGGCAGGAGTCCTGCTTAGGTCTTGGGTTGAGGACCTGTTGTACAGCAAAGCTCTTGGAGAACAAGGCAGTTTTCCCCACTCTTGAGGACCTATTCCATCGTAATGCTCAGCTCACAGTTGGAGCTCAGGATTTTTTGCAAGGATCAAGGATACCTCAGGCTCAGGGAATATGGGAAGGTCAAGTGTGTGGGGAAAGAAAATAATGTGTGGACATGTGAGAGTTGAAGGTCCATCTGGCAGTAGGATGGGTCAACCTCTGCTTTGAGATCTCAAATAGGGAATTGTCAACATGTGGTGGTGGTTTGAAGCTGGTCTGGGAAGGGGCATGAAAGAAGAGACTCAGGCCAAGAGGGGGCAGGTGTTGCAGGCTTAACTGAAGAGCCCAGGAGGCAGGAGAAAAATGAGGGTGACGTCTTTCAAAGGCTGAGAAAATAATAGATCAGTTAGGTTTTTTTGATTCCAAGTAAAACAAAAGGTCCCTGGGTTACAGGCACAAATGAAATCTGATGCAGCCTGAGTAGCTCCAAGGTGGAAGAAACAGCTGGGAACCAGTTCCAGAAAGGGCAGAGATCATATTTAACTCAGTAAGGACAGTTTCATCAGGGTAGTAGGAAAAAGAAATTGCAGAAGGCAGAGGATTGGTGAGAAGTGAGGTAGGGAAGGGCCGATGCATAGCTTGCTGTGAAGGAAAAGATGTCAAATACCTGGAAAGTGACTAAGGTTAACAGAGGTTGAAATTTTTTTTTCTTTTATTTTTTTAAGGTGGCTCTTTTGAACGTGTTTCTATTCTGAGGGGAAGCACCAGAAGCAAGGAAGCAACTTTAGACCAAGCAGAACTGGGGATAAGTGGTTGAGTGGAGCTGAAGTCACAGAACCTATGAAAGCACCAGCCAGGGAGGAAGGAGGACATCCAGTCCCTGAGCCCGGAAACCCCGGGCAGATGAACACCGTGAATGGACCGTGTGCGGAGAAGTAAGTGCTACTTCAGAGTCTCCAGTTTTCATTATCTGATATTCTCTTCACAAATAGCTAACTCTTCTTAACTCTTACTATTTTATAGTAAGATTAAGGAACATTCCCAGGTTTGTACAGCTAGTAATGATAGAAGTAGGGCATTCAGTCAAATGTCCTTTGGCTTCAAATCCAGTGACTTTTCAGAAACTAAGCAAAATGTTACAGTAGTAAGCATGTGGCGTGTGTGTGTGTGCACCTATTACATGTACTATTGACAATTCATGAAAATTCATTTTCACAGGGCTTATTTTTTTCCATTTTTCTTTGAAACCATCTTCCATGTTTATGCCCAAATAAGCTTTCTAAACCACAGCTCTGATCAAACTCCATCCCTGGCCTAAAAACCGTGGATAGTCTCCCATTGCCTGAAGAATCAAGCCTTAATCATGCAATATGGCCCCAAGACCCTGTGCAATCTGGTCTATAACCTACGTTTCCAACCTAACTCAGGATCATCTTGCCCTTCTGAGGAATTAAAAGGGCACCCGTTCCTCAAAACACCCTATACCGTTTGGCAGAAGTCTGTCATAATATACTTATTTTAAAAAATAATAATAATTTTATTGTGATATAGTTTACATACCAAAATTTCACCCATTTTAGGTGTAACTTGATGATTTCAGTAAATTTATGGAGTTGTGCAGCCATTAGCAGAATCTAAACACTGGTGTTTTATTATTTTTCTCTCTTGTTTACTTTTATTTTTTAACATTTTGAAGAGTGTGACCCATTTATTTTTTTATTTTTATTTTTAACATCTTTATTTGAGTATAATTGCTTTACAATGGTGTGTTACTTTCTGCTTTATAACAAAGTGAGTCAGCTATACATATACATATATCCCCATATCTCATCCGTCTTGCGTCTCGCTCCTACTCTCCCTATCCCAGCCCTCTAGGTGGTCACAAAGCACCGAGCTGATTTTGCTGTGCTATGCGGCTGCTTCCCACTAGCTGTCTATTTTACATTTGGTAGTGTATATATGTCCATGCCACTCTCTCACTTCGTCCCAGCTTACCCTTCCCCCTCCCCGTGTCCTCAAGTCCATTCTCTACGTCTGGATCTTTATTCCTGTCCTGCCCCTAGGTTCTTCAGAACCAATATTTTTTTTTTTTTAGATTCCATATATGTGTGTTAGCATACTGTATTGTTTTTCTCTTTCTGACTTACTTCACTCTGTATGACAGACTCTAGGTCCATCCACCTCACTACAAATAACTCAATTTTGCTTCTTTTTATGGCTGAGTAATATTCCATTGTATATACGTGCCACATCTTCTTTATCCATACATCTGTCAGTGGACACTTAGGCTGCTTCCATGTCCTGGCTATTGTAAATAGAGCTGCAATGAACATTGTGGTACATGACTCGGTTTGAATTATGGTTTTTTCAGGGTATATGCCCAGTAGTGGGATTGCTGGGTCATATGGTAGCTCTATTTTTAGTTTTCTTAAGGGACCTCCATACTGTTCTCCATAGTGGCTGTATCAATTTACATTCCCACCAACAGTGCAAGAGGGTGCCCTTTTCTCCACACCCTCTCCAGCATTTATTATTTGTAGATTTTTTGATGATGGCCATTCTGACTGGTGTGAGGTGATACCTCATTGTAGTTTTGATTTGCATTTCTCTAATGATTAGTGATGTTGAGCATCCTTTCATGTGTTTGTTGGCTACCTGTATATCTTCTTTGGAGAAATGTCTATTTAGGTCTTCTGCCCATTTTTGGATTGGGTTGTTTTTTCTTTTTTTTTAAATTTATTTATTTTTATTTATTTTTATGGCTGTGTTGGGTCTTCGTTTCTGTGTGAGGGCTTTCTCTAGTTGTGGCAAACGGGGGCCACTCTTCATCACGGTGCGGGGGCCTCTCACTATCGCGGCCTCTCTTGTTGCGGAGCACAGGCTCCAGACGCGCAGGCTCAGTAATTGTGGCTCACGGGCCCAGTTGCTCCGCGGCATGTGGGATCTTCCCAGACCAGGGCTCGAACCCGTGTCCCCTGCATTGGCAGGCAGATTCTCAACCACTGTGCCAACAGGGAAGCCCGGGTTGTTTGTTTTTTTGATATTGAGCTGCCTGAGTTGCTTGTATGTTCTGGAGATTAATCCTTTGTCAGTTGCTTCATTTGCAAATATTTTCTCCCATTCTGAGGGTTGTCTTTTTGTCTTGTTTATGGTTTCCTTTGCTGTGCAAAAGATTTTAAGTTTCATTAGGTCCCATTTGTTTATTTTTGTTTTTATTTCCACTTCACTAGTAGGTGGGTCAAAAAGGATCTTGCTGTGATTTATGTCATAGAGTGTTCTGCCTACATTTTCCTCTAAGAGTTTTATAGTGTCTGTCCTTACACTTAGGTCTTTAGTCCATTTTGAGTTTATTTTTGTGTATGGTGTTAGGGAGTGTTCTAATTTCATTCTTTTACATGTAGCTGTCCAGTTTTCCCAGCACCACTTATTGAAGAGGCTGTCTTTTCTCCATTGTATATTCTTGCCTCCTTTTTCAAAAATAAGGTGATCATATGTGTGTGGGTTTATCTCTGGGCTTTCTATCCTGTTCCATTGATCTATATTTCTGTTTTTGTGCCAGCACCATACTGTCTTGATTACTGTAGCTTTGTAGTATAGTCTGAAGTCAGGGAGCCTGATACCTCCAGCTCCGTTTTTCTTTCTCAAGATTGCTTTTGCTATTCGGGGTCTTTTGTGTTTCCATGCAAATTGTGAAAATTTTTGTTCTAGTTCTGTGATAAATGGCAGTGGTCGTTTAATAGGGATTGCATTGACTCTGTAGATTGCTTTGGGTAGTATAGTCATTTTCACAATGTTGATTCTTCCAATCCAAGAACATGGTATATCTCTCCATCTGTTTGTATCCTCTTTAATTTCTTTCATCAGTGTCTTATAGTTCTCTGCATACAGGTCTTTTATATCCTTAGGTAGGTTTATTCCTAGGTAGTTTATTCTTCTTTGTTGCAATGGTAAATGGGAGTGTTTCCTTAATTTCTCTTTCAGATTTTTCATCATTAGTGTATAGGAATCCAAGAGATTTCTGTGTATTAATTTTGTATCCTGCTACTTTACCAAATTCGTTGATTAGCTCTAGTAGTTTTCTGGTAGCATCTTTAGGATTCTGTATGTATAGTATCATGTCATCTGCAAACAGTGACAGCTTTACCTCTTTCCGATTTGGATTCCTTTTATTTCTTTTTCTTCTCTGATTGCTGTGGCTAAAACTTCCAAGACTATGTTGAATAATAGTGGTGAGAGTGGACAACCTTGTCTTGTTCCTGATCTTAGAGGAAATGGTTTTCATTTTTCACCATTGAGAACGATGTTAGCTGTGGGTTTGTCATATATGGCCTTTATTATGTTGAGGTAAGTTCCTTCTATGCCTACTTTCTGGAGGGTTTTTATCATAAATGGGTGTTGAATTTTGTCAAAAGCTTTTTTCCATCTATTGAGATGATCGTATCGTTTTTCTCCTTCAAGTTGTTAATACGGTTTATCACATTGATTAATTTGCTTATGTTGAAGAGTGCTTGCATTCCTGGGATAAACCTCACTTGATCATGGTGTATGATCCTTTTAATGTGCTGTTGAATTCTGTTTGCTAGTATTTTGTTGAGGATTTTTCCATCTATGTTCATCAGTGATATTGTCCTGTAGTTTTCTTTTTCTGTGACATCTTTGCCTGGTTTTGGTGTGAGGGTGATGGTGGCCTCATAGAATGAGTTTGGAAGTGTTCCTCCCTCTGCTATAATTTGGAAGAGTCTGAGAAGGATAGGTGTTAGCTCTTCTCTAAATGTTTGGTAGAATTAGCTTGTGAAGCCATCTGATCCTGGGATTTTGTTTGTTGGAAGGTTTATAGTCACAGTTTCAATTTCAGTGCGTGTGATTGGTCGGTTTGAATTTTCAGAAATTTCTTCCTGATTCAGTCTCAGAAGGTTGTGTTTTTCTAAGAATTTGTACATTTCTTCCAGCGTTTCCATTTTTTTGGCATATAGTTGCTTGTAGTAATCTCTCATGATCCTTTGTATTTCTCCAGGTCAGTTGTTACTTCTCCTTTTTCATTTCTAATTCTATTGATTTGAGTATCCTCCCTTTTTATCTTGATGAGTCTGGCTAGTGGTTTATCAATTTTGTTTATCTTCTCAAAGAACCAGATTTTAGTTTTATTGATCTTTGCTATTGTTTCCTTCATTTCTTTTTCATTTATTTCTGATCTGATATTTATGATTACTTTCCTCCTGCTAACTTTGGGGTTTTTTTGTTCTTCTTTCTCTAATTGCTTTAGGTGTAAGGTTAGGTTGTTTATTTGAGATGTTTCTTGTTTCTTGATGTAGGATTGTATTGCTATAAACTTCCCTCTTAGAACTGCTTTTGCTGCATCCCATAGGTTTTGGGTTGTCATGTTTTCATCGTCATTTGTTTCTAGGTATTTTTTGATTTCCCCTTTGATTTCTTCAGTGATCTCTTGGTTATTTAGGAGTGTATTGTTTAGCCTCCATGCATTTGTATTTTTTACAGTTATTTTCCCCGTAATTGATCTCTAGTCTCATAGAGTTGTGGTCAGAAAAGATACTTGATACAATTTCAATTTTCTTAAATTTAGCAAGGGTTGATTTGTGACCCAGGATATGATCTATCCTGGAGAATGTTCCATGAGCACTTGAGAAGAAAGTGTATTCTGTTGTTCTTGGATGGAATGTCCTATAAATATCAATTAAGGCAGTCTTGTTTAGTGTATCATTTAAAGCTTGTGTTTCCTTATTTATTTTCATTTTGGATGATCTGTCCATTGGTGAAAGTGGGGTGTTAAAGTCCCCTACTATGACTGTGTTACTGTCGATTTCCCCTTTTATGGCTGCTAACATTTGTCCTATGTATTGAGGTGCTCCTATGTTGGGTGTATAAATATTTACAATTATTATATCTTCTTCTTGGATTGATCCCTTGATCATTATAGTGTCCTTCTTTGTCTATTGTAGTAGTCTTTATTTTAAAGTCTATTTTGTCTGATATGAGAATTGCTACTCCAGCTTTCTTTTGATTTCCATTTGCATGGAATATCTTTTTCCATCCCCTCACTTTCAGTCTGTATATGTCCCTAGGTCTGAAGTGGGTCTCCTGTATACAGCATATATACAGGTCTTGTTTTTGTATCCATTCAACCATTCTATGTCTTTTGGTTGGAGCATTTAATCCATTTACATTTAAGGTAGTTATCGATATGTATGTTTCTATTACCATTTTCTTAATTGTTTTGTGTTTGTTATTGTAGGTCTTTTCCTTCTCTTGTGTTTCTTGCCTAGAGAAGTTCCTTTAGCATTTGTTGTAAAGCTGATTTGGTGGTGCTGAATTCTCTTACCTTTTGTTTGTCTGTAAAGGTTTTAATTTCTCTGTTGAATCTGAATGAGATCCTTGCTGGGTAGAGTAATCTTGGTTGTAGGTTTTTCCCTTTCATCACTTTAAATATGTCCTGCCACTCCCTTCTGGCTTGCAGAGTTTGTGCTGAAAGATCAGCTGTTAACCTTATGGGGATTCCCTTGTATGTTATTTGTTGTTTTTCCCTTGCTGCTTTTAATATTTTTTCTTTGTATTTAATTTTTGACAGTTTGATTAATATGTGTCTTGGCGTGTTTTTCCTTGGTTTTATCTTGTATGGGACTCTCTGCACTTCCTGGACTTGATTGACTATTTCCTTTCCCATATTAGGGAAGTTTTCATCTATAATCTCTTCAAATATTTTCTCAGTCCCTTTCTTTTTCTCTTCTTCTTCTGGGAACCCTGTAATTTGAATGTGGCACGTTTAATGTTGTCCCAGAGTTCTCTGAGACTGTCCTGAATTCTTTTCATTCTTTTTTCTTTATTCTGCTCTGTGGTAGTTATTTCCACTATTTTATCTTCCAGGTCACTTATCCGTTTTCTGCCTCATGTTTTCTGCTATTGATTCCTTCTAGAGAATTTTTAATTTCATTTAATGTGTTGTTCATCATTGTTTGTTTACTCTTTATTTCTTCTAGGTCCTTGTTAAAAGTTTCTTGTATTTTCTCCATTCTGTTTCCAAGAGTTTTGATCCTCTTTTCTATCATTACTCTGAATTCTTTTTCAGGTAGACTGCCTATTTCCTCTTCATTTGTTCAGTCTGGTGGATTTTTACCTTGCTCCTTCATCTGCTGTGTGTTTCTCTGTCTTCTCATTTTGCTTAACTTACTGTGTTTGGAGTCTCCTTTCCGCAGGCTGCAGGTTCATAGTTCCCATTGTTTTTGGTGTCTGCCCCCAGGGGCTAAGCTTGGTTCAGTTGGTTGTGTACATTTCCTGGTGGTGGGGACTGGTGCCAGTGTTTTGGTGGATGAGGCTGGATCTTGTCTTTCTGGTGGGCAGAACTGCATCTTGTGGTGTGTTTTGGGGTATCTGTGACCTTATTATGATTTTAGGCAGCCTCTCTGCTAATGGGTGGGGTTGTGTTCCTGTCTTGCTAGTTGTTTGGCATAAGGTGTCCAGCACTGTAGCTTGCTGGTCGTTGAGTGGAGCTGGGTCTTTGCATTGAGATGGAGATGTCTGGGAGAGCTTTCACTGTTTGATATTACGTGGAGCTGAGAGGTCTCTGGTGGACCAATGTGTTGAACTCAGCTCTCCCACCTCAGTGGCACAGGCCTGACACCCGAACGGAGCACCAAGACCCTTTTGGGGAGCCTGAGGTCTTCTGCTAGTGTTCAGTAGGTGCTCTGTAGGAGCTGTTCCACATATAGATGTATTTCTGATGTATTTGTGGGGAGGAAGGTGATCTCCACGTCTTACTCTCCACCATCTTGAAGGTCTTCAACACAAGTGTTTTAGAATACTTCCAATACCTGAAAAATATTTTTTGTTCTTGTTTGCAGTAAATCCGTATTCTTGTCATTTCATGTAAATGAATCATGCAATATGCAGCTTGCATCTGATATCTAGTAAAATATTTTTGAGGTTCATTCATGTAATATGTACCAGTGGTCCATTTCTATTTTATTGCTAATAGTATTCTATTATATTTGATATTCATACTAATAAAGCGTATTTTATTTATGCATTCACAAGTTGATGGACATTTGGACTGCTTGCACATTTTAGCCATTATGACTAACACTGCTCTGATCATTTGTATACAAGTTTTTGTTTGTACATATGTTTTCATTTCTCATTTCATTTCAGATTCTCTTGGAGTGGAATTTCTAGGTCATAGGGTAAATTCATGTTTAACATTGTAAGAAACTTTCAAACTGTCTTCCAAAGTGGCTGCACCTTTTACATTCCCACCGCAATGTTTAAGAGTTCCAGTTTCTCCACATCCTTACCAACACTTGTTATTATCTGTCTTTAATATTATCATAGTTATCCTAATGGGTACGTAGTGCTATATCATTCTGGTTTGCACTTTCCAAAATACTAATGATGTTGTCCATCATGTTTTGTTGATCTATGTGTCTACCCCTCCAACAATACTACACTGTCTTGATTACTGTAAGTATATAACAAGCCTTAATATTAGGAAGAATGATTCCTCCACTTTATTATTCTTCATCAAGATTGCTTTAGCCATAGAGTCTGTGGCTTTTCATACATATTTTAGAATAAACCTGTCCATGTCTAGAAAAACCTTGCTCAGATTTTGTAGGAATTGCATGAAAACTGTGGTTCATTTTAAGGAGAAGTGTCATCTTTACTGTATTGACTCTTCCAATCCATTAACACAGTACGTATCTCCATTTATTTAGGTTTTCTTTGAGCTCTTTCATTAGCACTTTGTAAGTTTCAGTGTACAAGTCCTGGACATGCTTGTTAGATGTACACCTGTTTCATTTTTCTTGCTTGTTATAATTGTATTTTGATTATGGTTTCCATGTGTTGGGTGGATTTATGTCATTATTCATGGGTGCGGCATCCTGGTGGGGAGGAAGAACTATGAAGAGGATGTAGGGGGGAAGATGTGCACTCAGGTCCTGCCTTCGCCTCTTTCCCCTCTGTGATCCTGGGTAAGTCACTGACGCTTAGGTGGTGATTAATACCTACCTCACAGGAGTCAGGACAACCGAAATTCTACTTAAAATACAACCAAGTATTGGTGCTTCTGTCCTTATCAGACTGGTATACTTTCCACTTTTAATAGCTATCCACATATTAATAAAAAAAAACTTTGATATGCCACTTTGTAAATGAAGGGCAAGGACCATGAAACCTGGCTTAGGAAGATAAAGCAAAACAAAATGAACTGTATCATGACATGCATAAGAAATATAAGTTTGGAGGAAGGTAGCAATGAAATGACAGATAGAAGAGGACTGAGCAACACAGTAGCGGGTGAGATGCCTGTACAGGATTAGCAGCCAGTGAGAAATTCAGTTTTGGGGGTGGGAAAAGAACCACAGAATAAAAACATATCTAATATTCAAGTTTAATTTTTAAAAATCTCCTTTTTTTCGCTGTTTAGTGCTGAGTTGTTGCCCTCCACTGTCACTGAAAACAAAATTCATTAAAATCTGGAATCCACAGATGCTCTACGTGGATGGGCAGTAGACTGGGTTCAAGAATGGGCAAGAGGAGAGATGAGCCACACGCTCTGGGAGATGAAAATAAAAGTTCAGTTGAAAATAAGGAATTTGGGGGCTTCCCTAGTGGCGCAGTGGTTCAGAATCTGCCTGCCAGTGCAGGGCACACGAGTTCGAGCCCTGGTCTGGGAAGATCCCACATGCCGCAGAGCAACTGGGCCCGTGAGCCGCATCTACTGAGCCTGCGCGTCTGGAGCCTGTGCTCCGCAACAAGAGAGGCCGCGACAGTGAGAGGCCCGCGCACCGCGATGAAGAGTGGTCCCCGCTCGCTGCAACTAGAGAAAGCCCTCACACAGAAACGAAGACCCAACACAGCCATAAATAAATAAATAAACAAACAAATAAATAAATAAATAAAAATGAGGAAGTTGGAGCTGAGTAGGGTAAGCCACCAGGAAGTGACAAAAATCTTGGGGAAAGCAGGGATTCATGCCAATTTAATGTGGACCTCGTAGGACAGACAGCATGACATTAATTGGCACCTGTGTTTTCTAAGACACGCGTGACAAGTGTGGGTGGATGTGCTCCCTTCAGCACTTGGTACCGTGGTTGGAGAGTCATGACATCCCAGAGCACATGCCTGAGCTGGATGGTGGTGACCGGGTTCCTCAACTGTAACATGGGACAACATATATACTGACTTTATAAGAGTGTGTTGAGACATAGGTGTGTACAGTGCTTCACACATATACATGCTTAAAACCTCTTGACTATGGCTTATGTTAAAATTAGGTTTAAGTGCCAGGGACATATGAGCATCTTCCAGCTCCTGGAGGAATGCCTGGCACACAGCAAACAGTAAGGATGTGTGCAGAGAATGGACTGAATGAATAAACGTGGGTAATTTCTGCCAAATATTTAATCCCCAGGATCTTCGTTGAATGACTCGATTCTATCTTTCTAAGCAGGCAATAAGTTGAATACTGTAAATATTCTTTTAAAATCCCCAAATCTGTTTACATGAACCAGCCAAAACCCTCTGAAAATACAGTCATGAGGGATAAGGGAGGAACAAATGCTCAGGATCATCTCAAAGTACCTGCAGAATATTGTCCTTACAATCGTCCCCTTCTGCACTAACGCTTCCCAGCTGCTCTGCGCACAGGTTCCACGAGAAGACATGGTGAAAATGTCTAGGAAGCTAGAAATCACCTCTACGCAAGGGAAATGCTTGAATGCATTTAGCATCGCCGTCTTTGCAGACCAGTATCTTGCTGGCTGTCCAAGGTCCCAGAGAGACAGTCACTGGTAAATAAGTCAAGCAAATTGTCCTGTAAGCCAGGAGATAAGTAAAGTTGCCTAATACAAACCAGGCCTTTGACATTTGTTATTTAGATTTCGAGGTTCTTTTAATGGTCAAAATATTTGCGTTTCCTTCAGATGCCTTCCAAGAGAGTTTATCTTAACGTTGATGCTGGCTGGTGTTTCAAGTAGAGCAAAGATTAGGGTCACACAGAGCAGTCTCGGTCTTTTCTCAAACAGCTTTTGCGAAGGAGCAGCTGTGGTATCATCGCAAGAGGCCTGACCGTAGAGGAGGAACAGAGGGTATGGGTGGAATGTGGCCATTAGCGAACCCCTTACCCCCTCTGGGCCTCGCTTCCAGCAGGACAGCCAGGGCTCTCCGATTTCCGTGTCTGTGAGCATCAGGGCTGGCGGGAGAAGGGATGACTCATGTGAGAACTGTAATTGGTGACTGCTTGCAGGCTGCGTGCCAAGGAGGGGGCAAAGTCTCATCACATACTTTTCTGATTTCATCCTCAGAACAACCTGGTGAAGTAGATCACAACAGAGTGCCAGTTTTACAGGTGAGGAGAGAATTCAAAGGTCCATTGGAGGTGGGTGGGTCGAAATCATCCAGGTTCACATGGGCGCAGTGATTTGGAAGCCCACACTGGATGAAAAAACATCATGGAGAAATCATTCCATCCTCTCAGATTCCATTTTTTAAAAAAAAATTTATTTATTTATTTATTTATTTTTGGCTGTGTTGGGTCTTCGTTGCTGCACGCGGGTTTTCTCTAGTTGGCGGCGAGCGGGGGCTACTCTTCGTTGCGGTGCACGGGCTTCTCATTGAAGTGGCTTCTCTCATTGTGGAGCATGGGCTCTAGGTTCATGGGCTTCAGTAGTTGCGGCACGCGGGCTCAGTAGTTGTGGCACACGAGCTTAGTTGCTCCGCAGCATGTGGGATCTTCCCGGACCAGGGAACGAACCCGTGTCCCCTGCATTGGCAGGCGGATTCTCAACCACTGCGCCACAGGGGAAGCCCTCAGATTCCATTTTTAATTGAAGTGAAATGACCATAAAATGCATGAGCTTCAATCTGCATCTCTTTCTAAGTGGCTAAGGATTATGTCATTGACAACTGATTTTTTTCATGTTCGAAAATTGACTTGGGTCTGGCCTTTTAACTTTCCTACAATATGGTGCCAAGTTTTGCTCTGCCCATATAATAGAATCTACCAGGTTCCATTAAAATGCATTAATTTAGCTTGTTTTTTAAAAAAGAAAATCCTAAATAAAGAACTGGCTCACCCCAGAGTCCCAGCATTCTCAAAGAAACTGACTTTGGGTGGATCCATCTTATCTACCTCTTTTCTTCAGGCAGGAGAAAACACACCACAACAGTAACGTGCTTTTCAGAGCCTGAGTTTTTCTCATGTTTCACAAAAGCGACCCAGGTTGCCCTCCTGTACTGTGAAGCATGGAGTCAGGAAGCTGGGGGCCTGGTACAGCCCAGAGTCAATGTTCTATGGTCCTGCCCAGGCTGGAGGCCAACTTTCCAACCCACACTCTTGCCAACATCCAAGCCTGGCATTGAGTGACAGCCCTCTGGGAGGCTGAAGCTGACTTTCTTTTCTGCTGCAAGCCCTGGGCAGCAAGTTCTCCCATGAGCGAGGGGAGGTGACCCTCTCAGGACATGAGGGCACCTCTGGTCCATGGCAGGCATAGAACTGAAAAGAAAATCTAAAGTTTCAATTTGCCAGTTTAAGAGTAGAAAAATTATGAATCTTTGCCTATTTCTTAAGCTAAGTTTTAGAGCTTGTGACCTCACAAATAAAAAGAAACTTTTTCTTGTCATGGCTTCGAAACCTGACTATAAATCCATGTGTGTTATAGATCAAAGCAAGACCCCTCCCACAGCTAAATGCCAAGAATGGCTGATATGCCAAGTGGAAAATGTTTCCCATGGGGCTAAAAAGTGAAAAGAATTGGGTGAGTATAAAATTATAAGACTAGAATTTGATTATAGAATTATAAAACTGCAATTTGAATATTATTATTTTTATTGGATTTTAAGTAAAACAGATTCCAAATTTAGAAAAATTACTAAATTTTGACAAGTCTTTCAACAAAGACAAGTGTACATTTAGTGTACTTTCTGATATCTGGCCTTATAAAGAAACTAAAAATATACTCTAGAAAATGTCCTGCTGATAAGAGACAGTTAAATCTATCTTACTATTTGAGAGAACCCAGATTAGTTTACCATTTTAGAAAATTAACCAGTATACAGACCAAGGTCTATCTAGCTTAGAGTACAAAGCTGGTGGTCCCAGGTAATTGCTCTGTTGTTGGTTTCAGGAGGCTCTTTGGGGCCTTTCTGAGCTGTGCTCCCGTGGACCCTCTACAGGGATGCACAGCCAGGATCGAGCTGCTTTCTATAAAGGCTGGGCTCATTCTGGACTCATCTCAGGGTTCATACAGCAGCCTCCGGGCCCAGATGTCAACCCATAGCCACAAGGAAAAGAGGTTTTAACTTAAGACATCATGAAGACGAGAAAAGAAAGTAATGACTGAACTCAAAGGAAACCTCCAGTTTTGAATATGTCTTGAATTTTTGTACAGTACAGTCGGCCTGGGCTCAGTCTCCCTGGCCCTCCTCCCTCAGCACTGTGAGAGCCCTTTGCCTGCACGTGTAGCTGATCAGCTTCTGTTGAGGCCCGGGTACATGCCTGACAGTGATGGCTGTCTTGTGCAATCCTGTGCTGAGATGCCACTTTCCCACATCAGGGCTCTTATTTGTCTTTGGGAAAAGTCCATGGTTGCTACAGTAACTGTAAATTCAAATTTGAACTGATTATCTGT
Organism: Balaenoptera musculus; assembly: GCF_009873245.2. Classification (NCBI taxonomy): domain Eukaryota; kingdom Metazoa; phylum Chordata; class Mammalia; order Artiodactyla; family Balaenopteridae; genus Balaenoptera; species Balaenoptera musculus. Next base: position 100,104,704 of record NC_045793.1, on the reverse strand, counting down.
GTGATAAGGGGGCTTGTCCTCTTGGCCATGCTTTATTTAATGCCTGCCATACATTTATTCTAAGAGGGAAAGCTTTCCACTAGTAGGGAGATTCCTGCCTGGCTCTGTTCTCAGAGACCCAGTTGGGCCTCTGTGGCTTCTCTTGGAAATGTGCTGATGCCTTGGCAGTGACCAGTCTCACCTCTGCCTGCTTAGCTGAGAGAGTCTCAGGCTGATGGGTTGTGAGCTCAGCAACCATGACGCTCAATGGTTTCCTCACTTCTGACGTTCCATTATTGCTATGGAAACATACAGAAAATACCTACATGTGTTATAAACCCAACAATACTATATTCTAATTATTATTCTAATGTCTTTTGAAGTACTTATGTGTTTTCTGGCGCTCTCCATCTCTTCCTGTGGGTTTGGAGTACCATCTTGCCAGTATCATTTCCATTCCACTAAAGGACATCCTTTAGTATTACTTGTAAGGTAGTGTTTTGATCAGTTCAGGATGCTACAACAAAGTACCATAGGTTGATTGGCTTGTAAACATCAGATGTTGGTTTCTCACAGCCCTGGAGGCTGGAAGTCTGAGATCAGGGTGCCAGTATGGTCGGGTGCTGGTAAGAACCTGTCTTCTGGGTTGAAGACTGCCTACTTCTTTTATCCTTACATTGTGGAAGGAGAGGAAGGGATCTCTTTGGGGCCCCTTCTTTAAGGTCGTTAATTCCATTTGTGAGGGCTCTATCCTCATGACCTAATTACTTCTTAAAAGTCCCACCTCCTAATACCATCACCTTGGGGATTAGAATTTCAACAAATGAATTATGGGGGTGACACACACAATCAGACCATAACAGGTCTGCTAGCATGGAGCTCTCTTAGTCTTTGTGTGTCTGGGGATGATGTTATTTGGCTTCTACTATGAAGAGTGTTGAAAAGAGCTAGTGGTCTCCATCTCCTCCCTCTTTCCTCCCCATCCTTTTATTCTTGGTTAATCTCGCAAGGCCACTTGCTAGCCATCTGCCTTTCAAGCCCTCTCCAATCAGCTAGAGGGAAGATCTGCTATGCACTCTCTGGTCTCCATTTTCACCACCATTCATTCCATTTATAAATCTAGACTTTCTTGTCACTGCTTCCCCTACTGGGCTCCACTTGGGTCCTCCTCGCAGGGGTTCTCCTCAGGGCCCCCTCATTGTCCTGAAGAGGGTCTTTGATTTATGAGTTTGTAGCATGTACAGGCCTGGACCACAGCAGCCGCGTTCCGATTGGTGTGGACTTTCCATTGTCTCACCCACAAGCGGAGAGCGAGATACCCCATGCCCTCGAACCTTGTGCCTCCCAAGGGGCCTGGCCTGCTGGGGGCAGGGCTCTCTCCTCCTCAGGCCCATAGAACTGCCTGCTACTGCCTTTGTCTCTCTGATTCTTATGTGACCCAAACCAGTTTTTAGCTCTTATCTTTGGATTTTTATCTACATAATCACATATTCAGATAAATACAGTTTTATTTTTTCCAGTCCACTATTTATACTTAATGTCACATTGTATTGACAATATCTTCCTCAGCAATGTTGAATCATCATGGTGTTATTGGGGTCTTTTCTGTCTCAATCTCTCTCCCTCTTTCTGTTTCTCATATTCCTGGTATCACTGAGAATCAGCTAATACTTCCAAGTTAGGAGCAACTGCTTTGAAGTGAGTACTCTTCTTTGTGTTAGGCAAACACCATCTTATTCTTATTTTTGAATTTCAAAGTATATTTATTAGCTATTATTTAAGGATCTCAATCATTATCTTGTGAGATTAGTTCTGCAGTTTTTCTTTTCTGATCTACATTAATTATACTTTCATATCAGCCTTAAGTGTGCTTGGTAAAATAAATTTTTTGCATCTTTTTATATATTCTGGAAGGATTTTAATGTTTCTTGAAAATATGATAAATTTAATGTCTTGAACTCTTTGTGACTATAATCTCTTTGGAAGTCAGGAATTTCTTCCGGGAGTCTCATTTTAGCTTTGGTTATTACTTCTTCTAATTTATTGGGGATCACCTAACACCTAATTGCAGATTATAGAACTATTGAGAATAATAAGGAAGCACATGGCAATGCCTCCAGGGCACCTAAGCCTATTAATAACCCTACAAGGCAGGTATCTGCTAATGTTACAGAAGGAAAAACTGAGGCTCAGAGAGTTTCACTGACTTAGTCCCATTCCCACAGGACAGTGGAGAAAGAACTTTTCCTTGAACTTGAATCTTTGAAAATCTTGTGTTCTTATTTCTCCTGCATCAAGCCAAGTCTGGAGACTACTGTTTATACTAATTATTATTTCTTCCACGTTGTTAAAGGAAATAGCTCAAAGAACAGTACATTCCTGACCGTCGTGAGTTTCCTCTGAGCCCTCACTCAGCCATGCAGAATGTTTCCCCGACGTTGCCACAAGCCAGTGCAGCTCACAGGAGCGGCAGCAAGGCGGGTTCCCGTGTGAAAGGTCTGGTTCTGGTTTAGGTCGGCTGGTCTAAGTCCTCCGAACCATTTGTTGTGTCTGAGGCTTCAAAACCAGGTGGCCCATTTCCCAGATATATTGTTGGCAATTCCGAATATTTTTCCCTAAAGTCAGAAGTTCTGTCTGTAGCTTTTTCCGGATTTCTTCTCATTGACATTTTTCATTAGTCTAGTTTTTGTTTGCCGTAGAAAACCACTGTGGTCAAACAGCCTTTCACAGCCCTTCCTACTGGTGTTGGCTCAGACTCAACTGGGCAAGCACGTGTCTTCTCATTGCCCGTCACTGCTGACCACAGGCTGGGTTGCCTGGAAAGGCAAGGCGAACTTTTCAGATTTTGATGGGATGCCATGCATGTCCATGTCAACCAGCAGAGACCCTAGTGGGGAGATCCTTACAAGGAGGTCTCCTCCTGCTCTGTTTCTCATGCTGTCCAATTCCACACATCAGGGAATTCTGTGTATTGAAACTAGAAAGTTTCTGAGGAATACTAGAGTCTTTCGCAGCTTCCTCTGCAACCCGTCCAAATACCATGAGAACTGAATTCTAACATGTATCCTCTTATTTAAAATAGATATTCTTGACATTTCTTTGTTCAACTTCACTGAGGTATATGTAATCTACCAACTGTTACACTTATTTACTGTATACATTTTGATGAGTTTGGATATTGCCTGCGCCCCTGATACCATCACCACGAACTGAGAAACACATCCATTACCTCCATGAGATTTCTTGTGTCCCCCTTGCCTTTTTTTTGTGCTAAGAACACTTAGCATGAGATCTACCCTGTTAACAAGTTTTTAGGTGCACAATGCTAAATGGTTAGCTATAGGCACTATGGTGTACAGAAGGTCTCTAGAATGTATTTTTCTTGTATAACTGTAACTTTATACCTACTGCACATCTCCCCATTTCCCCCTCCACCCAGCCCCTGGCAATCACCATTCTACTCTCTGCTTCTATGGGTCTGACTATTTTAGATTCCTCATGTTAAGTGGAATCAAGCAGTATTTATCCTTATTTCACTTAGTGTAGTGTCCTCCAGTGTCATCCATGTTGTTGCAAATGATAGGATTTCCTTCTTGTTTAAGGCTGAATAATACTCTGCTGTGTGTATCCATATCTATCTATATCTATCTCTATATCTACATCTAGCTATATCTATATCTATCTATATCTATACCTATGTCTATATCTATATCTACATCTACATCTACATCTATATCTATCAATATGTACATCTCTATCTCTATCTATCTATATCTATACCTATATCTATCTATATCTATATCTACACCTACATCTATCTATCTCTATCTAAATCTCTATCTACATTTATTTCTATATCTACATCTATATCTACCTCTATATCTATATATCTATATCTATCAATATCTACCTCTATATCGATATCTATCTATATCTATATTTACACCTACATCTATCTATATCTATATCTATGTCTATCTCTATATCTATATCATCTATCTATACCTGTATCTACATCTACATCTATCTATATCTATATCTATATCTATCTACATCTACATCTATCTATATCTTTATCTATATCTATATCTATCTATCTATATCTACATCTACATCTATATCTATATCTATCAATATCTACCTCTATATCTATCTATATCTATCTATATCTATATCTATCTATACCTATATCTGCATCTATATCTATATCTACATCTACACCTATCTATCTCTATCTATATCTATATCATCTCTATCTATCTCTATCTCTATCTATATCTATATGTCTATCTCACATTTTCTTTATCCTTTCATGTGTCAGTGGACATTTGGCTTGTTGTTAAATCTTGGCTATTGTGAATAGTGCTGCAGTGAACGTGGGAGTGCAGATTTCTCTTCAAGATCCTGCTTTCACTTCTTTTGGAATTGAAAAAGAGTGGGGTTGCTGGTAGCTGAAAGGGCAGGGAACTTGAAATCACATGACCTGGGATCCAGTTTCTGATCAGCTGCACTGGCGTGTGACCGTGGGAGGGCCCTACGAGGTCCTTGAGCACCAGCTTATTCACAAGGACACCATGCGTGCCGCCCAGCAGGCCTTCACCAGATCCCAGCTGATGGATGAAACAGCCTGCCTCATGGAGCGCTTGCGAAAATCATGAGAAACAGAGTCTGTAGCAGCCTTTGGGATGAGCCCCTGGGGCACCAAGGCTTCCCCTGGAGAAGTAGGAGGAGCAGGACGGGATGCTGGTGGAGCGGGGACAGGGGCTGCTCCGCAGGCTGTTCCCCTGTTCCTCCTTCACACTGATGTGAACACCAGAGCACGACTGGCGCCCCCTTTCTGCCTCACTCATGAGAGGCCCCTTCCGGATGGCTCCCCGCAGCACCCCTGCCCGGAGAGGCTGATCATGTTCACTCTTTCCACGGTCCTCATCTTCAGACTGGTGGAGGGTTGGCTGCATTGGACAGCATGGTTTCATGAAAAATTTTCGGTTTAGTCACACTTGGGGTTTGAGCCAACATCTTCAGGAGGTAAAAAACGACTATGTTTACTCACCAAACAAAACAACTCCAGTGCAACTTCTACTGATGTTTTACAAAGCATAATATTTTTGTTTCTTTCTTAGGAAGTTCCTGTAATTCTTAAACATTTCAAGAACTTTATGGTTCACTTCTTGTTATTTTGTTAGTTGTGTCCTGGATACAGTTTATATGTGGAGTGTAAGCTCAATTGTACACTTCAGTTTATTGCTGTGTGAACAAAGCCTCTATTGCTGATATGAGACCTGGTTGGCAATCTATTTAGACACAGAGATGCACGGACAGGGAGCTGCGAAGTGTCCAGGGGTTCTTCCCTCCCATCTGGCTCATGACATGGGCTTTAACCGATTTCAGTTAATGTGTGTAAACAAGAATGACGTCTGAGTTTTCTTGTTTCACAGACAACCTAGAAAAAATAAAAACATTTAAGTATCTTTTTAAGAGTCTAAAAGTGCAGCTTTTTCCCATATTAATTTTTTTCTAGATTAATTCATTCTATATTGAAAGTTAATGAAAGTCAAGATATTTTGCTTCTAGGTGAGCATCCTAATATTTTAAGAATATTTTATTTGCTTATCTGCTTGCTATTTATTGATCTTACTCCAGTGATCTTCTCTGGACAAAAATGTGTACAGTGAGGGACACAAGATGGGAAATGGCCTCGGGTCTGCCCTTATGGAATTTGGTAGCTAGTGATAACAACGAAATCACCCCACCTCTTAGCCTGTTTTGAGATGCAAGTAACAGAAGAGTTGGCCAATGGACTGAGTGTCTTGGGACCTCTGTTTTTCTCAGGAGTACCAGGAGAGTGATTCCAGTGGGATGGGGCACTAGGGGTGTGTAGCACCTCCGCTCTCGGGAGCTGAGACCCTCCTAGAATAGCGGTTACCATCATAGCTGTTGGACCCTGATGGCTGGGTGGGGCTGAATCCTGGGTCAACCCCTTACTAGACGTGGGTTGTGTGCGAGTTACCCAGCCTCTTTCTCTCAGTTTCCCCATCTGGGCAGTTTCCACGAGGTGGGAGGTGATTTCGCGCCACAACAAGCACTCTGTGTGTTAGATGCCACAGCCCTGGGCCCCTCACAGCTGCCCGAGGAACAGGCAGGAGGGGTCTCCACATGTGGGGTTCGGCCCCTGATAGGTAATGGGCGCTGTGTGAGGCAAAGTAAGTGTCCAGACTTCTCCTGGGATCTGGCAGAGCTCCTTGGAATTCTTTCTGAAATCGTTCTTAATTTTTCAGAACCCCCCCCCCCCAAATTTGCTAAAACGTCATTTTCAAATTAACAAAGCATTATTCAGCACCTATTGTGGTGCTTGTCACAAATTTCTATGCTCAGTGCTAAGCCCCGAGGACACCTCACCTGGACAATCATCAACACATTTCTAACCCTCCCTTACCTCCTAGTGCAGTAAAAAGGTTGGCTTGAATGAAAGCATTGCTTTCACGTGGGAATGTTCTAGAAAGGGAGAGTAAGCTGGGGATAAAACATAGAGGAGATAGAGGAGGAAAAGGAAGACAGGTGAGGAAAAGCCAGGTTTTCCCTCTTTACTTATGAGACATGTGTACCTAATGAGGTAGCTAATAAGATGCATGTGTTGGATTTCAAAGGCACCCAGGACTCAAATTCCTAGATAAGAATGTCTCAATGGTGAGAGTCACCTGTTGCTTCCGGAAGTACTGAAGTTCATGCATCATACTGGATGGATGGATGAAGAACATCCATCAGGCCAGGATTTTGGTATAATAGGGAAATGGATTTCATAAGAAAAGTCTGCCATTGAAAAGAAAAATAGAAGAAGATGAAGACAAAGGCCAGGAAGGAGGAGAGATAAGAAATCATGGTGTTTGGACTCTGGATCTGGACAATGATGTCAGGATAGGGAATTTGGATCAACCGTCCTTCTCTCCGAGGACGAGTGGAAAGCTGCACAAAATATTTAGCAAGAGCCCTCTGGTTACTGAGTGGAGAGTGTCTGTTAGGGAGATAAGAATGGAAGCAGGGAGATAATTTATGGACATACATTATTAGGCCAATCAAGAAGTAATAGTCATCTGAACCATAAAGTTAGCAATGTAAATAAGTATTTCACTGGAATAATTGGAAGGATTTGGTAATATTGAACAGGGAAGAATCAAGAATCACTCTTAGTTTTTAATTTTGATCAAATAGTTGGATGGTGGGCACCTTTAATGGGGAGGAGAAGATTTGAGGAAGGTCAAGTTTGGACAAGTATATGCTGAGATGCCTGTGACATCTCCAAGGTAAATATCAAACAGACAGTTGGACACTGTGTTTGTTTGCTAGGGTCGCCATAACAAACACCGCAGACTGAGGGGTTTAAACAATAGAAATTCATTTTCTCACAGTTCTGGGGGCTGCAAGTCTGAGATCAAAGTATTGGCAGGTTTGGTTTCTTCCAAGACTTTGACTTACAGATGGCAGCCTGTTGCATCCTCACATGGTGTTTCCTCTGTGTGTATCCATCCCTGGTATCCCTCTGTGTACCAATTTTCTCTTCTTAATGAGGACACCAGTCAGATTGGATTAGGCCTATTCAAACTGCCTCATCTTAACTTAATCACCTCTTTAAAGGCCCTATCTCCAAATATGGCCAAATTTTAACTTACTGGGGATAAGGTCTTCAACATAGGAGTTTTAGGGGTAGAGCACAATTTAGTCCATGACAGATAGACACACTGGGGCAGGAAATGAAGTTTTGGCTGGAGACAGAAATTTGGGAGTTTTTGCATAGAGATGGTATTTAAAGTCATGGGAAAGAATACCATCAATGGGAAGGAGGGAGGGGGAAGAGAGAGAGAGAGAGAAAGAGGGGGAGAGAGACGAAGAGAGAGAGAGAGGGAGAGAAGGTGAGAGGGAAGAAAAAGAGGAGGGGGGAGGGAGAGGGATAGGAGGGGGGAAGAGAAGGAAGAATAGAAGAAGAGAAAAAGAAGCTCCAAGAGCTCATTTATCTCTTGGAGCGTAACTATAATCTTTATGAACATTATTTATGATCTTTACCATTAAGATGACAACTAAAAAAGAGGAGGACCTCAACTCAGAGCCAACAGAAGAGCAGCCAGAGATACGAGATGAAAATCAGTGGAATGCTGTGCCCTGAAATTCAAGAGAACATTATGGTCAGAGAAAGTGACATTGGGCAACTGTGCTGAATTTTGCCAAGAAGTCTAGTGAATTTGTCTGAAAGGTCAGGAGGAAAGAGGCTTTCTTGTATAGAGAGGCATAAAGGTGCTAGAAAGAAATGTTGTGGAGGCATGGGATGAGAGGTGACCAGACAGTTGAAAAGGAATGTATTTCCCTGAGATCAATTCTTGAAGGGGCTATTTTCCAAGTAGGAAGGGAACCTAAAGTGCACACCGAACTGAGTAGGAAATTTGAGATGGAAAAAGGAAGTCGGCAACTTCATCAAGTGCGATTATGAAGTTTATTTTGGGTAAATTAAGTCCAGGCAGGTTCGGGTAGATGACGATGATCCAGAGGCACTCGCAGCTGCATTCTGTCCCTGAAATGGGGACTTAGAGGGGCTGAAGCCAAAGACAGAATCTGACTGCTAGGGAGAAGCATATCAGCACTGACCAGACCAGGGTTTTCCCTCCCACTGCGATTTCATGACCATCATTCCTTGGGGACCATTAACCATCTGTGTCAGCAGGAGGCATTCTTCCGGTTTTCATAACAGATGATGGCAAGGGTGAACGTTGACAGGAAACTTCTCTGGCTTGGGCATATTCCTGTGAGTGGGCTAAAGCTCAGTCACGTAGAGACGGGGAGGGGTGGCAGCCTAAGATGGAGCTGACAACTTGGGGTTGGTGTGGTCCAGCCACGCGGCCATGCTGGAGGGGTAGTTGCCAGGTAGAAGCCTGGCTGAAGACTGGTCAGGATTGCAGGCATTTGTCCAGATTGGTCAATGGGAGTTTGGGCTGTCTGGCCTGGTCCTAGGTGAACAGGGGGCGTCACGAGTCTTATCCAAGTTGTGTGCGGAAGGGGAGGCCTTTGCAGTGGATCACTTCCCCAAACACAGACGTGGGGGCATTTACTGACCTTCTGTTTCCTAGGAGCACAGACTCAGGCAAAGTTCAACACCGTCACTTTCTCCTGGCATCAACCATCGTATCTCAGATTATTGTTACTTACACTGACTGTTTTGTTTGTTCTTTTCTCTTCTCCTACGGTGTTAAAAGGAGAAAGAATGCAGCCCTCTGCTTCTGGCAGACGTATGTTTGAGTTTCAGCCTTACCCACCTCTGTGGTCCAGGGAGAGACACGTCACTCACAGGTGAAATAGTGATGTTGGCGCTCATCTTTCTGTTTACTCCTGCCTTATCTTCCCACTGTGGCTCCCCGAGTCAACTCTTTCTTCCTGGACCCCTTGCTGAAGAAATGTGAGCTCCACTTCTTCCCCTTTCTTCTCTACTTCACTTTTTTTTTTTTTTAAACATCTTTATTGGAGCATAATTGCTTTACAATGGTGTGTTAGTTTCTGCTTTATAACAAAGTGAATCAGTTATACATATACATATGTTCCCATATCTCTTCCCTCTTGCATCTCCCTACCTCCCACCCTCCTTATCCCACCCCTCTAGGTGGTCACAAAGCACCGAGTTGATCTCCTTGTGCTATGCGCTGCTTCCCACTAGCTATCTATTTTATGTTTGGTAGTGTATATATGTCCATGCCACTCTCTCACTTTGTCACATCTCACCCTTCCCCCTCCCCATATCCTCAAGTCCATTCTCTAGTAGGTCTGTGTCTTTATTCCCATCTTGCCACTAGGTTCTTCATGACCTTTTTTTTTTTCCCCTTAGATTCCGTATATATGTGTCAGCATACTGTATTTGTTTTTCTCTTTCTGACTTACTTCACTCTGTATGACAGACTCTAGGTCCATCCACCTCACTACAAATAACTCAATTTTGTTTCTTTTTATGGCTGAGTAATATTCCATTGTATATACGTGCCACATCTTCTTTATCTATACATCTGTCAGTGGACACTTAGGCTGCTTCCATGTCCTGGCTATTGTAAATAGAGCTGCAATGGGCATTGTGGTACATGACTCTTTTTGAATTATGGTTTTCTCAGGGTATATGCCCAGTAGTGGGATTGCTGGGTCGTATGGTAGTTCTATTTTTAGTTTTTTAAGGAACCTCCATACTGTTCTCCATAGTGGCTATATCAATTTACATTCCCACCAACAGTGCAAGAGGGTTCCCTTTTCTCCACACCCTCTCCAGCATTTATTGTTTGTAGATTTTTTGATGATGGCCATTCTGACCAGTGTGAGGTGAAACCTCATTGTAGTTTTGATTTGCATTTCTCTAATGATTAGTGATGTTGAGCATTCTTTCACATGTTTGTTGGCAATCTGTATATCTTCTTTGGAGAAATGTCTATTTAGGTCTTCTGCCCATTTTTGGATTGGGTTGTTTGTTTTTTTGTTATTGAGCTGCATGAGCTGCTTGTAAATCTTGGAGATTAATCCTTTGTCAGTTGCTTCATTTGCAAATATTTTCTCCCATTCTGAGGGTTGTCTTTTGGTCTTGTTTATGGTTTCCTTTGCTGTGCAAAAGCTTTTAAGTTTCATTAGGTCCCATTTGTTTATTTTTGTTTTTATTTCCATTTCTCTAGGAGCTATCTCCCTCACTTTTGAGTCACACACACCCAACATGTGCTCTGCACTAGGTTCTGTGAGATCTCACCCTTACTATAGGGTTTTTTCTCGATAGTATTAATTCTATATAATTTGTCTTTTTTAAATGCAGTGTTCAAAATAACATAGATTTGATTATTTTATGAAAATAAGCCAGCTCATCTTTTGCATAACTCCAACCTCTGGCACTTAGAGCAATTATAGGGGTACTGTTCGGTGTGTCTGAAATATTCCGTGATGTTTTGATAGATCAAATCATGAAGTGTTAAACATTTCCTGTTCAGTGTCAATATAGTCTCCTTCCTGTGACACTTCACATGAATATAATCTATGTCTCATGCCTTAGAATTTATGAAAATATTCATGCCATGTTTTATGATTATACTCATATTACAGAGAAAAACCAAGATTCAGGAAAAAGTCACATAGCTGTTCGGTGGCAATGCCAGGATGAGACATCCAGATCTTTACCTGCTTAGATTTGGTCTGTCTTTCACGCTACGATTCCCAAAGATATCACACTTTCTAAAACATAGTGAGACAGTAAAATATTCCCATTGTTCTCTTCAGCTGAATCTAAAATTCTTACCCTAAACTTCCCCTCCCCTCTGCCCTACACCAGCTTCTTAAATTGCTTTATTTTCATAATGATACACAATACTACCTAAAATTCATGCTTTATGTATATTTTATACTTGATTATTGGCTGACTTCTCCACTAAAATGTTATTTCCAGAGGGCAGAACTCTCTGTCTTGTTTATAGCTGTACATGCATGGCCTAGACCAGCTATGGGTATACACTAGGTACTCAGAAAATACTTGTTGAGAAGATAGAGCAAGGAGGTCTTGTTGCCTAAACCTATTGTTGGTTCTTTCATTGACTTATAGAGAAATCTTCTATTTTTGTATCAAATGGTAAAATATTATAAATTTAAATTTGTGTTCTGAGGACTTCCAGCCTGGAGAAGATGGAGAACTGCTCCCCCATGAAGTGCAACTATAAACCCTGGAAGTAATGGGACAGATGACTAAAGGAGAGCCCTGAAAGGTGGTAAGATGGAGAACGGGCTTGGGCCCCAGGATGGGAGGTACAACACCATGCCGGGACATTGCATGTCTCTCCACTCAACAGAAGAAGTGGACCCGGATCCCGCATTTCCCCCAACCCAGCAGCAGGGAAGCTCACTCCCTTCTCTGACTGAGTGAAATGGGGATGCCAGGAGAGCCAGAAAAATCCTGAGCCTCACTAACCACAAGGCCAGGAAGGACTTTCCTCCCCTGCCTAGAAACCCTGGGCCTCGGCCGGGGGAGGAGGGGAATCCCCACAATCCTGAGATCCCTTTGTCCCACTAGGTGATACTAGGGTGGTCAAGAGGGACCCGGCCCAAGAAGTGTCCTGGCCAGGACACTCTACTCAAGGTAGAGGGGTGCTGCAACACAAGGAAGCCCCTGTGGCCCCAAGAGTTCCCTCCCAACTAGGGACACAGGGTTAGGAGGGGCCCAGCTATGGTGTAGGTCCTGGCTCAGAATGTCTCCTTGTCCCACAGGTGTAACCTCCCTTCCCTCAAGACATAGGACAGCAAGGAGATGTTCTTAGGGTTTCCTGACAAGCATCCAGCCAGGAAGCCTCTTTTCCGCTACACAGAGACTCTACCTGGAAACCCCTCTGCCCCTCAGGCAGCAACACTGGGGACCAGCAGGAACCTCAGAAGCCCCAGATAAATTACACAGACCAAAATAGTGTGGAACGACTCTGATTGAACTGTCAATGGGACCACAGCCTTCAGCAGACTAGGACCACCACATCAAATGTAAACAGGGTGACTGGCTGCTGAAATAGAGACTTACATAGGATCCAGAGTCTCTTAATATCATAGACAAATGTCCAGAATACAACTGAAAATCCCCTGTTATGCCAAGAGCCAAAAAATTATAACTGAATGAGGAAAAAAAAATCAACTAATGCCAAGACCAAGATGAATCAGATGTTGAAATTATCTGAGAACTTTAAAGCAGACGTCATGAAAATGTTTCAGTGATCAATTCAGCATTCTCTTGAAAAAAATAAAAATGTAGAAAATCTCAGCAAAGAAATAGGTATTAAGAAAAAGAACCAAGTGAAAATTATGGAAACAAAAATACTACATTAGAAATTAAAATAAACTTGTAAGATGGGATCAGTAGTAGAGTGGAGATGACCAATGAATAAATAAAACCAATGAACATGAGGATGGTTGAATAGAATTCACCAAACTGAACAGAGGAGAGATGAAAAAAAGAACAGTTTCAGAGACCTTTGGATAATAACCAGAGATCCAATATTTGTACAGAGTCCCAGAAGGAGATGAGAAAGAGAGTGAGGCTGAAAGAGTATTTTTAGAAATGACTGAAAACTAAAATTTGGTAAAATGCACAAGTGTCCAGATTCAAGAGGCTGAGCAAAAAGTAAATGGGATAAACCCAAACAAATCCATGCCGAAAAATATCACAATAAAATTCTGAAAACTGAAGACAAAGGAATCATCTTAAAAGCAGCCAGAAAAACTATACCATACCCATAGGAGGACACCGATTTGAATACCAGTGGATTTCTGAGTTGAAACCATAGAGCCAGAATGAAGTAGCACAATATTTTTCAAGTACTGAAAGAAATAACTGTCATCTGTGAATACTATATCCAGTGAAACGATACCTCAAAAATGAAGGGTAAATAAAGATATTCTCAGATGAAGGAAAACTAAAATAATTTGTTGCCAGTAGATGTGTCAGGAGGCTAAAGGAGGTTCTTGGAACAGGAAGGAAATAATAATAATAATAATAATAATAAAATCTAGGAACCTCAGTAAGGAAGAAAGATCAACAGATAGGGCAGAAATATGGGTCCATACAAGAGATTATCTCATTTTTCATGCATTTTATAAATCACATTTCATGATTGAAATAAAAAAAATATAATATCAGCTGATACCCAAAACAATGATATTTCAAAGTGGGAAAGGTAAAGGGACCTAAATGGAAATGAGAGATCCCTACTTGACTCCAAGTGGTAAAATGGTGATACCAGTAGGTGATGATTTATGTTTTAAAAAATATTTTTATTTTTAAAAATTTTATTGGAGTACAGTTGATTTATAATGTTGTGTTAGTTTCAGGTGTACAACAAAATGAATCAGTTATACATATACATATAACCACTCTTTTTTTTTTTTTTTTTAGATTCTTGTCCCATATAGGCCACTACAGAGTATTGAGTAGAGTTCCCTGTGTTATGCAGCGGGTTCTTATTAGTTACCTATTTTATATATGGTTGTATGTATATGTCAATCCCAATCTCCCAATTTATCCCTCGCTCCCCTGCCCTTATCCCCAGGTAAACATAAGTTTGTTTTCTACATCTGTGAATCTACTTCTGTTTTGTAAATAAGTTCATTTGTACCCCCCCTTTTTTTTAGATTCCACATATAAGTGATATCATATGATATTTGTCTTTCTGTCTCTGACTTACTTCACTCAGTATGACGGTCTCTAGATCCATCCATGTTGCTGCAAATGACATTATTTTGTTCTTTTTTATGGCTGAGTAATATTCCATTGTACATATGTAGCACATCTTCTTTATCCATTCCTCTGTTGATGGACATTTACATTGCATCCATGTCCTGGCTATTGTAAATAGTGCTGAAATGAACATTGGGGGGCATGTTTCTTTTTGAATTATAGTTTTCTCTGGTGATATGCCCAGGAGTGGGATTGCTGGGTCATATGGTAGTAGTTCTATTTTGAGTTTTTTAAGGAACCTCTATACTGTTCTTCATAGTGGCTGTACCAATTCACATTCCCACCAATAGTGTAGGAGGGTTCCCTTTTCTCCACACCCTCTCCAGTATTTACGTTTGTAGATTTTTTGATGATGAACATTCTGACCAGTGTGAGGTGATACCTCATTGTAGTTTTTATTTGCATTTCTCTAATGATTAGTGATGTTGAGCATCTTTTAATATGCTTTTTGGTCACCTGTATGTCTTCTTTGGAGAAATGTCTATTTAGATTTTCTGCCCATTTTTTGATTGGGCTGGTTGTTTTTTTGATATTGAGCTACATGAGCTGTCTGTATATTTTGGAGATTAATCCCTTGTCAGTTGCTTCATTTGCAAACATTTTCTCCCATTCTGAGGGTTGTCTTTTTGTTTGTGGTTTCCTTTGCTGTGCAAAAGCCTTTAAGTTTAATTAGATCCCATCTCTTTATTTTTGTTTTTATTTTCATTACTCTAGGAAGTGGATCAAAAAAGATCTTGCTGTGATTTATGTCAAAGAGTGTCTGCCTATGTTCTCCTCTAAGAGTTTTATAGTATTGGCCTTACATTTAGGTGTTTAATCCATTTTGAGTTTATTTTTGTGGACTGTGTTAGGGAGTGTTCTAATATCATTCTTTTATACATAGACGTCCAGTTTTCCCAGCACAACTATTGAAGAGACTATCTTTTCTCCTTTGTATATTTTTGCCTCCTTTGTCATAGACTAGGTGACCATAGGTAGATGGGTTTATCTCTGGGCTTTCTATCCTGAAAGATGTATAGTTTTGATGTATATTTGATGTATATTTCTGTTTTTGATGTATATTTCTGTTTTTGTGCCACTACCATACTGTCTTGATTACTGTAGCTTTGTAGTATAGTCTGAAGTCAGGGAGCCTGATTCCTCCAGTTCAATTTTTCTTTCTCAAGATTGCTTTGGCTATTCAGGGTCTTTTGTGTTTCCATGAAAATTGTGAATTTTTATGTTCTAATTCTGTGAAAAATGCCATTGGTAATTTAATGGGGATTGCATTAAATCTGCAGATTGTTTTGGGTCATATAGCCATTTTCACAATATTGATTCTTTCAATCCAAGAGCATGGTATATCTCTCCATCTGTTTGTGTCGTCTTTGATTTCTTTCATAGGATCTTATAGTTCACTGAGTACACGTCTTTTGCCTCCTTAGGTAGGTTTATTCCTAGGTATTTTATTCTTTTTGTTGCAATGGTAAATGGGAGTGTTTCCTTAATTTCTCTTTCTGATCTTTCATTGTTAGTGTATAGGAATGCAAGGGATTTCTCTGTATTAATTTTGTATCCTGCATCTTCAACAAATTCATTGATGAGCTCTAGTACTTTTCTGGTAGCATCTTTAGGATTTTCTATGTATAGTATCATGTCATCTGCAAACAGTGAGTTTTCCTTCTTCTTTCCCCAGTTGGATTCCTTTTATTTCTTTTTCTTCTCTGATTGCTGTGGCTAGGACTTCCAAAGCTATGTTGACTAAAAATGGTGAGAGTGGACACATCCTTGTCTTGTTCCTGATCTTAGAGGAAATGCTTTCAGTTTTTTACCATTGAGAATGATGTTTGCTGTGGGTTTGTTGTATATGGCCTTTATTATGTTGAGGTGTGTTCCCTTTATGCCTACTTTCTGGAGAGTTTTTTTTTTTTTTAATCATACATGGGTGTTGAATTTGTCAAAAGCTTTTTCTACATCTATTGAGATGATCATATGCTTTTATTCTTCAATTTGTTAATAGGGTGTATCACATTGGTTGATTTGTGTATATTGAAGAATCCTTGCATCCCTGGGATAAATCCCACTTGATCATGGTGTATGATCCTTTTAATGTGTTGTTGGATTCTGTTTGCTAGTATTTTGTTGAGGGTATTTGAATCTATATTCATCAGTGATATTGGCCTGTAATTTTCTTTTTTTGTGATGTCTTTGTCTGGTTTTGGTATCAGGGTGATTGTGACCTCATAGAATGGGTTTGGGAATGTTCCTTCCTCTGCAGTTTTTGGAAGAGTATGAAAAGGATAGGTGCTAGCTCTTCTCAAAATGTTTGATAGAATTTGCCTTTGAAGCCATCTGGTCCTGGACTTTTGTTTGTTGGAAGATTTTAAATCACAGTTTCAATTTCATTACCTGTGATTGGTCTGTTCATATTTTCTATTTCTTCCTGGTTCAGTCTTGGAAGTTTGTACCTTTCTAAGAATTTGTCCATTTCTTCCAGGTTGTCCATTTTATTGGCATATAGTTGCTTGTAGTTATCTCTTATGATCCTTTGTATTTCTGTGGTGTCAGTTGTAACTTCTCTTTTTCATTTCTAATTTTATTGATTAGAGTCCTCTCCCTTTTTTTTTGTTTTTGTATCCAGTAGCCAGTCTGTGTCTTTTGGTTGGAGCATTTAATCCATTTACATTTAAAGTAATTATTGATATGTATGTCCTTTTTGCCATTGTCTTAATTATTTTGGGTTTGTTTTTGTAAGTCTTTTTTCTTCCCTTCCTTTTTTGTTCGCTTCTCTTGTGTTTTTTGCCTGGAGAAGTTCCTTTAGCATTTGTTGTAAAGCTGGTTTGGTGGTGCTGAATTCTCTTAGCTTTTGCTTGTCTGCAATGTTTTTGTTTTCTACAGTGAATCTGAATGAGATCCTTGTTGGGTAGAGTATTTTTAGTTGTAGGTTTTTCCATTTCATCACTTTAAATACTTCCTGCCATTCCCTTCTGGCCTGTAGAGTTTCTGCTGAAAAATCAGCTGTTAACCTTATGAGGATTCCCTTGTATATTATTTGTTGCTTTTCCCTTGTTCCTTTTAATGTTTTTTTCTTTGTGTTTAATTCTTGTTAGTTTGATTAATATGTGTCTAGGCATGTTTCTCTTTGGCTTTATCCTGTATGGGACTCTCCATGCTTCCTGGACTTGAGTGACTATTTCCTTTTCCATATTAGGGAAATTTTCAACTATAACCTGTTCAAATATTTTCTCAGGCTCTTTATCTTTTCCTTCTCCTTCTGGGACCCCTATAATTCGATTGTTGGTGTGTTTAATGTTGTCCCAGAGGTCTCTGAGACTGTCCTAATTTCTTTGTATTCTTTTTTCTTTATTCTGTTCTGTGGCAGAGATTTTCACCATTTTGTCTTCCAGGTCTCTTATCCATTCTTCTGCCTCAGTTATTCTGCTATTGATTCCTTCTAGTGTATTTTTCATTTCAGTTATTGTCTTGTTCATATCTGTTTGTTCTTTAGTTCTTCTAGGCATTTGTTAAAATTTTCTTGTATCTTCTCAATCCACGCCTCCATTCTCTTTCTGAGATCTTGGATCACCTTTACTATCGTTACTCTGAATTCTTTTTTAGATAGATTGCTTATCTCCCCTTCATTTGGTTGTTCATGTAGGTTTTTATCTTGTTCCTTCATCTGTAACATATTTCTTTGTCATCTCGTTTTGTCAAACTTACTGTGTTTGTGTTCTCCTTTCCACAGGCTGCAGGATCATGGTTCCTCCTGCTTCTGGTGTCTGCCCCTTGTGGGTGAGGTTGTCATTATCTCCTTGATAGGGGGTTTGATTGGTGTTTTGGTGGCCAGAGCCTGCCCTAGATATTGAGTGAGGCCTCCCCTTTACTCTGTGGTTGTCACTGCGCCGGGTCAGAGGTGAGGTCTGCTCCCTAGTTGTTGAATAGAGGCCCCAGGTCTGCTTCTTAGCTGTGATTCTGATCTGCATTGTGAGGTAGGCAGGATTGGAGCACTCCCATTGGGAGAGAAGCTACTGAGTATTCCGCCTCTGGAGCTGTCACCTGTGAATGTGCTCTGTTGTGTCCCCTTTCACCTGTTCTGCAGGCTCGCAAAATATACTGTTGTTGGCACTGCTCTTGGTCCTGCCTTAGCTGTGGGTATGTCTGCATTTAGCCCTGATGACTCTCAGGTGTTGCTTTCACCTGGCCACTGGCACAGATCCACTGAGGTCAGGCCCCAGGACTGTAGTAGTCATGCACCTGGACCCACTGTGGGAGCTATGGAGGCAGCTCAGGGTTTGACTTGACCCAACTGCCATGTATACATGCCCATAAAGCCCACAGTTGCTAAAGTCAGACCCATTCCAGCTGCAAGAGCACTTGTTGTCCTTTCAGATGTTTCACAGACACTGGATTTAGGAAGTGGTCAGAGGAGGTGTAACTATGCAGTTCACGCAGCTGCAAGGAAAGATTTCAGCTCTTCTTCCTGAGCCCCTGGGGCTCAGCTCTGGTTTCAGCCCCTCCTCTGGGCACATTTCCTAGTGGACAGTAGCTATCTGCACCCTCTCAGGACAGCAGGGAGGGTCCTGGCACCAACTGGCAGATTTCCTAGTAGCGAGAGCTATCTGCATGCTCCTGGGACAGCTGGGCTGTTTCCTGCATCTGCTGACAGATTTCCTAGTAGCAAGAGGTTTCTGTCTGCTCCTGGGACAGTGTGGGCAGGTCCTGGGGCCCACTGGCAGAATTCCTAGTGGCTGGAGCTGTCCGCTCCCTTCCAGGTCAGCCGGGGTGGGTCCTGTGGCCCACTGGCAGAATTCCTAGTGGCTGGAGCTCTCTATGCCCTTCTGGGTCAGCAGGGGCTGGTCCTGGGGTCCACTGGTGGATTTCCTAGTGGTTGGAGCTGTCCGTTCCCTTCCCGGTCAGTGAGGGTGGGTCTTGGGGTCTGGGGTCTGCTGGCAGAATTGCTAGCTGCTGGAGCTCTCCACACCCTTCCAGGTCACTGGTGGCAGGTCCTGTGGCCTGCTGGCCAAATTCCTAATGTGGGAAGCTGTCTGCACTTTCCCGGTCAGTAGGGGCTTTGTTACCACCTAGAAGGGTGGGATAGGAAATGTGGGAGGGAGGCAGATGCAAGAGGGAAGAGATTTAGGGATATAGGGATATATGTATATGTATAGCTGACTCACTTTGTTATAAAGCAGAAACTAACACACCATTGTAAAGCAGTTATACTCCAGTAAAGATGTTAAAACAAAAGAAAGGAAATAATAAAGGGCAAAAATAACTGCAATTAAAAATCAGAAAATAATAAAGCAATGACACAAAAATCTGATTCTTCACAAAAATCAACAAAATTGGAAAACCTCCAGCAATGGTAAACAACAAAACCAAAAAATTGACAGAAGCAAAAAATCACCAGTATCAGCAGTAAAATAGCAGATATTACTAAAATTCATATGCCATTAAAAAGATAAGGAGGGAATTTCATGAACAACTTTGCTCTAATAAATTCAGCAAGTTAGAAAAAATTGATCAATACCTCAAAAACCACAAACTCGAAAACACGACCATGATGAAGTGTACACAATCTGTGTAGTCCTATCTATAACCATAGAAGAAGTTTAATCTTTCATCTCCTGTGAAACAAACCTCCAGGCTCAGAATATTTACACTTGAGAACTCTACCAAACATTTAAATAATGGCCACCAATTTTACACAACCTCTTCCAGAAATAGAAGATGAGGAAACATTCATAAGTCTTTTTATGAAGCCAAAAGCAGACAAAGATAGCATCCCCCTAAAAAAGAATAAAGTGGAAACTACACACGAATATGTCTCATGGACTCAGGCACAGTGAAATATTAGCAAACTGAATCCAGTAGTGTGTAAAGAGAATTATATACTGTGACAAAGTGGGATTTATTTCAGATATTCAAGGAAAGATCAACATTTAAAAACCAGTCATTATAATCCAGCATATCATTGAGCTAAAGAAGAAAACACATATGATTGTTATCATTTTATGCAGAGAAAGCATTTGAAAAAGTCCAACACCCATTCATAAGAATTCTCATTAGTTCTCAGAATACAGAGAACTACTTCAACTGCATAAAAAGCATTTCTCATACTTAGTAATGAAAACATTACTTCCTCTCTAAGGTCTGGAATAAGACATGTATATCTGCCCTAATGGCTCTTAATAAAGTATTGGAAGTTTTAGAAATAAGACAATACAGCAATAAAACAAGAAAATAAAAGACATACAAGTAGGAAAGGAAGAGATAAAAATGTCTCTATTTACACATGACATGTTGTCTATAGAAAAATCTCAAAACCATACAAACAAATTCCTAGAGATGATAAATTAAGGTCAACAAGTTTGCAGGATACAAGGTTAATACACAAAAAACCCAATCACATTTCTATTTACTAATAATAAATATGTGCACATGGAAACTTAAAACACAACAGCATTTACTTACTTCAAAAAATGAAATACTAAGCTATATACTAGACAAAATATGTACATGATTTGTATGGTGAAAATTACAAAATGCTGATGAAACACATCAAGGAAGATCTAAATAAATAGAAAGACATACCATGTTCATGGACCAAAAGATTCAATAGAGTAAAGATGTCATCAATTTCCCCCAAACTGACCTATAGGTAGAATGCAATTCCTGCCAATATTCCAGCAAGATTTTTTGTAGATATAGACAAGATTATTTTAAAATTTATATTGAAAGACATATGTCCTAGAATAGCTAAACCATTCTAGACAAATCACAATAAAGAGGTCAGACTCACTTTACCCAATGCTTAGTCTCACTATATAGCTATAACAGTCAAGGCAGTTTGGTATTGCTGGAGGGACAGACAACTGGGCCAGAATGCAGGATTCCAAAATAGACCAACACAAATATAATCAACTGATTTCTGACAAAGGTGCAAAACCAGTTCAATGAAGGAAAGATAGATGTTTCCACAAACTGTTTTGGTATAATTGAACATCTGTAGGCAAAAAGAATGAACCTCAGTGTAAACTTTACACCTATACAAACAAAACAAAACAAAAACTCAAAATGGATCATGGGATTAACTGCAAACCTTAATATATAATACTTCTATAAAAATAGAAAAAAGTCTTCAGGATTCAGGGGTAGACAGAGTTCTTAGACACAAAAAGCATGAGCCATAAAAGTGAAAATTGATGTAATCAAAGCTAAAATTTTTGCTCCATAGAAACTCTAATGAAAAGGATGAAGAGGTAAACTAAAGGTGGAAGCAAACATTTGCAAATCACATACTCAATGAAGGATTCGTGTCTGGAATTTGTAAAGAACTTTCGAAACTCAAGTGTAAAAATCAAACAATTCAATTAGAATATGAGCAAAACACGTGAAGAAACATTTCACTGAAGAGAACATGCACATGGCAAATGAAAAGTGCTCAACATTATTAGCTGTAAAGGAAATGAAAATTAAAACCACAATAGGATATCAGTATACACCTATCAGAATGGTTGAAATAAAAAAAAAATAGTGTTAACACCACATGCTGGTGAGGAGAATTGATCACTCCTCTATTGCTGGTAGTAATGTATAATGGTATAGCCACCCTGGAAAACAGTTTGGCACTTACTTATAAAACAAAACATGCAATTACCAAGTGACCCAGTGACTGCACTTTTGGGCATTTATCCCAGGGTAGTAAAAACTTATGTTCACACAAAAACCTCTAAAAAAATGCTTATAGCAGCTCTATTCTTTTTTTTTTTTTTTTTTACTATCTTTATTGGAGTATAATTGCTTTAAAATGTTGTGTTAGTTTCTGCTGTATAACAAAGTGAATCAGCTATATGTATACATATAACCCCATATCACCTCCCTCTTGAATCTCCCTCTGACCCTCACTATCCCACCCCTTTAGGTGGTCACAGAGCACCAAGCTGATCTCCTCGTGTGATGCAGCTGCTTCCCATTAGCTAACTATTTTACCTTTGGTAGTATATATATGTCAATGCTACTCTCTCACTTCGTCCCAGCTTACCCTTCCCCCTCCCCATGTCCTCAAGTCCATTCTCTATGTCTGCGTATTTATTCCTGTCCCTAGGTTCATTAGAACCATTTCTTTTTTTTTTTTTTTAGAGTCCATATATATGTGTTAGCATATGGAGTTTTACTCCTTCTGACTTACTTCACTCTGTATGACAGACTCTAGTTCTATCCACCTCACTACAAATAACTCAATTTCATTTCATTTTATGGCTGAGTATAATCCATTCCACTGCATATATGTGCCACATCTTCTTTATCCATTCATCTGTTGATGGACACTTAGGTGCCTTCCATGTCCTGGCTATTGTAAGTAGTGCTTCAATGAACATTGTGGTACATGACTCTTTTTGAATTATGGTTTTCTCAGGGTATATACCCAGTAGTGGGATTGCTGGGTCATATGGTAGTTGTATTTTTAGTGTTTTAAGGAACCTCCATACTGTTCTCCATAGTGGCTGTATCAATTTACATTCCCACCAACAGTGCAAGAGGGTTCCCTTTTCTCCACACCCTCTCCAGCATTTATTGTTTGTAGATTTTTTGATGATGGCCATTCTGACTGGTGTGAGGTGATACCTCATTGTAGGTTTGATTTGCATTTCTCTAATGATTAGTGATGTTGAGCATCCATTCATGTGTTTGCTGGCAATCTGTATATCTTCTTTGGAGAAATGTCTATTTAGGTCTTCTGCCCATTTTTGGAGTGGGGTTTTTGATTTTTTGATATTGAGCTGCATGAGCTGCTTGTAAATTTTGGAGATGAATCCTTTGTCAGTTGCTTCATTTGCACATATTTTCCCTCATTCAGAGGGTGGTGTTTTCGTCTTGTTTATGGTTTCCTTTGCTGTGCAAAAGCTTTTAAGATTCATTAGGTCCCATTTGTTTATTTTTGTTTTTATTTCCATTTCTCTAGGAGGTGGGTCAAAAAGGATCATGCTGTGATTTATGTCATAGAGTGTTCTGCTTATGTTTTCCTCTAAGAGTTTTATAGTGTCTGGCCTTATATTTAGGTCTTTAATTCATTTTGAGTTTCTTTTTGTGTATGGTGTTAGGGAGTGTTCTAATTTCATTCTTTTACATGTAGCTATCCAGTTTTCCCAGCATCACTTATTGAAGAGGTTGTCTTTTCTCCATTGTATATCCTTGCCTCCTTTATCAAAGATAAGGTGAACATACGTGTGTGGGTTTATCTCTGGGCTTTCTATCCTGTTCCACTGATCTATGTTTCTGTTTTTGTGCCAGTACCATACTGTCTTGATTACTGTAGCTTTGTAGTATAGTCTGAAGTCCGGGAGCCTGATTCCTCCAGCTCTGTTTTTCTTTCTCAAGATTGCTTTGGCTATTCGGAGTCTTTTGTGTTTCCACACAAATTGTGAAATTTTTTGTTCTAGTTATGTGAAAAATGCCATTGGTAGTTTGATAGGGATTGCATTGAATTTGTAGATTGCTTTGGGTAGTATAGTCATTATCGCAATGTTGATTCTTCCAATCCAAGAACATGGTATATTTCTCAATCTGTTTGTATCATCCTTAGTTTGTTTCATCAGTGTCTTATAGTTTTCTGCATATGGGGCTAATTTTATTGATTTGAGTCTTCTCCCTTTTTTTCTTTATGAGTCTGGCTAATGGTTTATCAATTTTGTTTATCTTCTCAAAGAACAAGCTTTTAGTTTTATTGTTCTTTGCTATTGTTTCCTTCATTTCTTTTTCATTTATTCCTGATCTGATCTTTATGATTTCTTACCTTCTGCTAACTTTGGGATTTTTTTGTTCTTCTTTCTCTAATTGCTTTAAGTGTATGGTTTGGTTGTTTATTTGAGATGTTTCTTGTTTCTTCAGGTAGGATTGTGTTGCTATAAACTTCCCTCTTAGAACTGCTTTTGCAGCATCCCATAGGTTTTGGGTCATCGTGTTTTCATTGTCATTTGCTTCTAGTTTTTTTTTTTGATTTCCTCTTTGATTCCTTCAGCAATCTCTTGGGTATTCATAGTGTATTGTTTAGCCTCCATGTGTTTGTATTTTTTACATATTTTTCTTGTAATTGATATCTAGTCTCATAACATTGTGGTCAGAAAAGATACTTGATATGATTTCAATTATCTTAAATTTACCAAGGCTTGATTTGTGACCCAAGATATGATCTATCCTGGAGAATGTTCCATGAGCACTTGAGAAGAAAGTGTATTCTGTTGTTTTTGGATAGAACGTCCTATAAATATCAAGTAAGGCCATCTTGTTCAATGTATCATTTCAAGCTTGTGTTTCCTTATTTATTTTCATTTTGGATGATCTGTCCATTGGTGAAAGTGGCGTGTTAAAGTCACCTACTATGATTGTGTTACTGTCGATTTTCCCTTTTATGGCTGTTAGTATTTGTCTTATGTATTGAGGTGCTTCTATGTTGGGTGCATAAATATTTACAATTGTTTTATCCTCTTCTTGGACTGATCCCTTGATCAATATGTAGTGTCCTTCTTCGTCTTGTAATAGTCTTTGTTTTAAAGTCTATTTTGCCTGATATGAGAATTGCTACTCCAGCTTTTGATTTTCATTTGCATGGAATATCTTTTTCTATCCCCTCACTTTCAGTCTGTATGTGCCCCTAGGTCTGAAGTGGGTCTCTTGTAGACAGCATATTAAGGGTCTTGTTTTTGTATCCATTCAGCCAGTCTATGTCTTTTGGTTGGAGCATTTAATCCATTTACATTTAAGGTAATTATTGATATGTATGTCCCTATTACCATTTTCTTAATTGTTTTGGGTTTGTTATTGTAGATCTTTTCCTTCTCTTGTGTTGCCTTCCTAGAGAAGTTCCTTTAGCATTTGTTGTAAAGGTGGTTTGGTGGTTCTGAATTCTCTTAGCTTTTGCTTGTCTGTAAAGGTTTTAATTTCATGAAATCTGAATGAGATCCTTGCTGGTTAGAGTAATCTTGGTTGTAGGTTTTTCCCTTTCATCACTTGAAATATGTCCTGCCACTCCCTTCTGGCTTGCAGAGTTTGTGCTGAAAGATCAGCTGTTAACCTTATGGGGATTCCCTTGTATGTTATTTGTTGTTTTTCCCTTGTTGCTTTTGATATTTTTTCTTTGTATTTATATTTTGATAGTTTGATTAATATGTGTCTTGGTGTGTTTCTTCTTGGATTTATCCTGTATGGGACTCTCTGTGCTTTCTGGACTTGATTAACTATTTCCTTTCCCATATTAGGGAAGTTTTCATCTATAATCTTTTCAAATATTTTCTCAGTCCCTTTCTTTTTCTCTTCTTCTTCTGGGACCCCTATAATTCGAATGTTGGTGCATTTAATATTGTCCCAGAGGTCTCTGAGACAGTCCTCAATTCTTTTCATTCGTTTTTCTTTATTCTGCTCTACAGTAGTTATTTCCACTATTTTATCTTCCAGGTCACTTATCCGTTCTTCTGCTTCAGTTATTCTGCTCTTGATCCCTTTTATAGAATTTTTAATTTCATTTTTTGTGTTGTTCATCATTGTTTGTTTGCTCTTTAGTTCTTCTAAATCCTTGTCAAACGTTTCTTCTCTTTTCCATTCTGTTTCCAAGATTTTCGATCATCTTTACTCTCATTATTCTGAATTCTTTTTCAGGTAGACTGCCTATCTCCTCTTCATTAGTTAGGTCTGGTGGGTTTTTACCTTGCTCCTTCATCTGCTGTGTGTTTCTTTGTCTTCTCATTTTGCTTAACTTACTGTGTTTGGGGTCTCCTTTTCACAGGCTGCAGGTTCGTAGTTCCCATTGGATAACTTGTCTTTTTAGTTCAAATGTTGCCAGCCCATAAGGAGCCATGTATCATTCAGATCTTGGTGCACCACATTCCTGCTTGCAGTGGCATCAGAGCAGAAATATCAGCCAGTGCCTCTGCCCATCTGCAGAGCCAAATTTGTGGCCCCGTCTGGTCAGTAAGCTCATCCAACGTGCAAAGGGATTTCAATCTCTCCAGCTTCCTACCCCAGCTATACTGAATTCCTTGCAGTTTCCTTGATTCATTCACCAATTCACCAGCAGCTCTATTCTTAATAGCCAAAACCCACAGTTAGTGCTATGAGGTGTCTGAGAAAACATGTAATAAATACTCATGAGCCCAAAGGCGGAAATGAGGTTGAGAGTCAGGCATGAGTAAAGTATTATGCTGAGAGTCAGGGAATGGAGAATGAAGCCAATGGGAGGACTAAAAAGAAGGTGCTGAGTATCAGGGACGGGAGCAGGGCAGGGATGGTGACCAGGAGCAAACAGGAGGTTGAGCAGATTTCCACAAATACATAGTGGCCAGGTGTCCAGGCTCCTACTGCTCCAGCAAGTGTTGACACTGCAGAGGCCCTTCAGCCTCTGAGAGACCACGTGGTCCGTGTGATAAGGACAGCCCCATCTTTCTTCCTGTAGTCACGTTGCAGTGGTGAGCTTACCTCCACGGGGGGCTCCCGAGGGCAGGTCGGGTTCTTGCATTCCATAACCCAGCAACTGGCTAACTGTTCTCATTGCTCGGTCTTTGCTGTTTCTTGTTTCCTAGCACAACTTTATCCTGGACCTCTTATCATTCATCCTGCTGTGTTTTTCAATCTGCAAAAGAGACAGAAGCTGTTACAAGGGTTATAGAAAGAGAAGGGTATCATTGAAAATCTGGGCTGGGTTAGCCTGGAAAAAGCCAGGTATTGATGAACTTGAGCATATGGAAGTTTCCTACACACAGAATGAAACCAGCCATTTGAGCCCCTTGAGCAGCGCACAGTGACAGAGGCTCAAGGTGGAGCTTGGTGGACCTGTAAGGAAGGATTTCCTTTAACAGAACTCATGGTAACAGGGCACCAAGTCCTGCCAACTCATTTCTCTGGATCTCTTTTTATAAAGGAAAGGTTATCTACTGCCTCTGAGAGTTTGCCAAAGTAGGGTGACCACCTCAATGATTTCTCAAGAACTCCTCATGTTCTCTTAGCCTCTAATTAGCATTTTTATGTGCTTTTCTGGGGTTCAGTCCAAAAAGCCAAACAAATCATTTGCTAACCATCCTTCTTGAGGTTCCCCTGTGAAAATGAGTGTAAGTATCTTGTTAATCTTTTGACCAGGAGTTCCTATCAGTTCACTTTGAGCTGAGCCAAGATGCTACAGCTTTCTGGATGCACACAGGCTGAACCATGGGAAACTTTAAGTAATCCTTTAGGGGCACAGCAGGGATAACCTTACTTGGTCTCTGAGTATATTTTGAAACCCTTATTTCCTTTGCAAATTGCCTTCATGGGAGATGAGCCCCTTTGCATATTTTTTGTAAAGGACACTGAGTGTTTCCCCAGGACACGTTCTGGCTGCAAGCACAGAGAACAAGGAAGCTGGCAGGCTCCTCCTTCCCCATGATTGGACCCAAGCTTGGACTCCAGCCTCTCAAGGTCCAGTCCCTTTAGCATGACTGCCAATTCTTCTGCCTACAGTTTCTAACCATTAATCACCTAGTCTCTTAAGCTAAGTTCATATTGATAAAAGAAATGTTTACATATTGAGGAATGAGGCAGTCATTCCGGCTTACATGTGAATTAACTTGAACTTTATGCCAACTAGAACAGCCAGTTTGTGGCCTATCAAACATGCATTGTACATCTGCTTTAATTATTAAAGAAGAGGGCATATTGACCAGAAGTAAAGAGTGCCCATGTTAAAAATAAAGATTGAATGCCTCCCTTCCTGGATGCCAGCGCTGGCCCTCCTTCCATGTTAAGACTCCCTTCCCAGGTGCCAAGGCCATACTGACTTGCTGTGTATGTGATGATCTCTTTCTTTGGAAACCTTGAAGGAATGTACCCTTGACTTATTTGATGTTTTTTTGCTCTGACAAGACATAAAACTGTATTGAAAACCATACTTATTTGATGTATTTTGTTCTGACAAGACATAAAACTGTGCTGAAAACCATACTTATGTGATGTTTTTTGTTCTGACAAGACATAAAACTGTGGCGCTGAAAACCATACTTCTCCGGAGCGCTTCCTCAGAGTTATCTGGGAGACTGTCTCCCGGTCTATCGTCCTCAGTTTGGCTCAAATAAAACTCTTTTCTATTCCTATTATAGATTGTATACTGATTATTTTTGTCAACAATGCTGTGTGTTACTCGAGGATCCTGAATGCTAAGCTTCTTGCCCTGAAAGGGACTGGCGCCTGTGAGGGCTAGAAATCCACACAGCCTTGTCAAGCCCCCGTTCCTCCCTGGTGATTTCATGTCAGGGGAACGATCTCCCTTCCAGAGTCATTGCAAGAATTAAATATTAAACATTCAATTTATTACCATTTAAACATTATGAGCATTTGAGTGTACAGTAGTAAAAACACAGATGCGTCCTTCCCCTTTTGCAAGCTGTAAGGTGCAGGGAGGCTCTGTGTGTTCCTGACTATGTTGGCGACTGACTTCCCCAGGCTCGAGACCCTGGTCTGTCCAACCTATGATCAGAGCTCGTTTTGTTTGTTTTTTTCCTCCACACTTTTTCTTCTGCTTGGACCTAATATCTTACCTGTCTGAATATATATTATAAAGTGGATTTGATCCTGATTTTCCTGATTTCGAGAGGGACTTGAGTGTTCAGGTCATGATTATGCTCAATCTTCCCCAAACATGAAGCCCTTCCCTCTGACCAGCCCTACTCTTTGTCATCCAAGTGGGCAAGAATTTGTTGGACACAGACCCTGCAATCGGCACTGGGGAAGCAGCTGAAAAGCTTGCCTCCTCCTGCAATGGCTGGAGCCTTTTTCATCAGCAAAACATTTGGGGGTCCCTAACCATCCAACTGCTACACCCTTCTTTCCTGCCCCAAACTGGCTGAAAGTTTGCTGGGTAGCAGCATACCTTTTGTTTTGGTACAGAGTTTTCCTTCTGATTATAAACATTTCGACAACCCATTTCTGTTATAAAACTTAATTCAGTGACTAAATACCATTGAAGGTGGGTCAAGGGTTGGGAGCATTTTTCTTCTCTCCGCCTCAGAAACATTAAGGTCGACTACAATCCCAGCATATAGTAAATTCACGTCCCATTGTGTTCGAGGCTCTTGCCTTCTCAAATGCATGCAAAATCCTCTCTCTCTGTTTCCATGTCTCCCTTAGTCTGAACCGTGGTCTCTTTGACTCCTGAATTCCATCTCGCACTGGTCCTTGTACTTAGGATTGCACTGATATCCAGTGTCTCCAAGCCAACTCAGCATCTTTCCTAGACAGGCAGCATGGCGCCATAAGGATGGCAGGTCACACACTGATGATGTTGGGGTCCGAGCACATTCTGTGTCATCTCGTTTATCCCTCAAGGATACCAAGGATACTGTGATTGTCATCCTTCCTTTGAAGGAGAGGAAACAGGCTTGGGAGGCTCCAATAACCCCCAGGTGGCAAGTGAGAGGTGAAATCTAGGATGCAAACTCCGGAGTGAGATCAGGAGAACACAACTCTAGGAGTTGTACCTGACTGGATTCTATTGCCCTGCTTTTCACAAGCAGCGAGGATTTTGTGTGTGTTTGTGTCTCAGGCCCCTGTATCCTGGTGCAGCTGGATAAATGGAAGTTGTAGTAGATGTTGCCTCATTGCATGACTTAGATGACAGGATGACCTCCTTGAAGTATATGATTTGGTTTATTTCTCATAGGAATCGGAGGGAAATGGCCAGAGCTAAAATGCTCCTTTCCCTTGCCCCTCCTGATGAACTTCTCAGAGCCAGGAACCCCCCTGCACATCTGTCTGCTGCCAGGGCCTGGCAGGGAGTCCACGAGCCTGGGAAACTTGCCATGTTTATTCCTCTGCGAACTTCAGTATCTGCCTCTGCCTCCCTGGGGATTTCTGGGAAGCAGAAAGCTGGGGAGTCTGGTCAAGGGAGCATTGGCCCCCATGTCAAAGGGCCCAGGCTTTGGGACATGCGCCTTGTCACTAACTATGCATGTGGCACCCTTCCCCAAATGCAGACTGGCTGTTCCTTATTTTCTCAGGGAAATGGGGGTTTGATAATAAAAGCAGCCTCCATCCTGTCCTGTGTTTTGTTTCAGATATGTCTTTTTGTATGGTGATATTTTACTCCAAAGGCTTGCTTTTTGTGATTATTTATAAAAATAACTGATATGGTGCCTGATACATAAATGCCAAAAACATGTCAACTCATCAAATATGCATAATTGAATGATTGCTCAAAATTATTACATTTTACAGGGAAATTCTACCGACTGTCTTGGGTTTTCAAACAGCCAAGTGAAATAAGCGACACTGTCCCCATTGACAGGTGAAGGTTTGCTATGCAGGGACATGGCTCAGAAGGTGGTCAAAGGGCACACGACCCAGAGTGGCAGACCCGAGACACCCCCGGGGCCGTGGGTCACAGCCTCTGTGGCAGGTGCCCCCAGCTGCTACTGTTCTGCACTGGAGTTCAACGGAGATGGCGCTGAAAGACTTGAAAGTACAGACATGTTACCGTGATTGTTCCCTGGCTTATTTCTAAGGGGCATCAGTTATCTTGACCCTGGTAAGAGAACAGGAAGGAGAGCAGGTGCTCACCCGGGCTTCCCACTTGGAAACCCAAGCTGCCTTTTCCTCCTGGTCACTTGGAGTCCCAGACTTGGGTCCCTTTCCTCAGTAACATCTGTATGTGTTTGTTATTATTTTTATGTTTTTAACCTTAAATTTTTTCAGACAGCAAAAAGAATTAGTTGAAAGGAACTGAACGCAAGCTATAGAATAAGCCATATATACATGTTTGTGTGTGTGTATGTATGCACGCATGTGTTGGTATGTCAGTGTTTTGTATGTATGTGTGTGTATGTATATGTGTTTGCATGCAGGCTTGTGTTTAGTGTGCACTGTGTTTGTGTGTATGCCTGCAGGTAAGTTTGTGTACATCTATGTGTGTATGTATTTGTTTATGTTTGTACATATGTGTGTGCATGCGTGTATGTTTGTGTATGTGTGTATCTGTGTATATGCACGCATACATGTTTGTGTGCACGTTTTCACGTGTGTATGTATGTATCTATGTGTGTGTATGTATGTACATAAAGTATCAGAAGAATGGGTGTATCCACTTTGCGTTTCTGTCTGAAGTCTCTATGTTATTATTTTTATTGTGTCACCCCAGGTCCTCTTCTATGAGCATCCCGGGTAGATGCATAGTGGTTGGTGCCCACTGGACAGATCTTTGTCTTATTTCGGGGCACTGTAAATTGTCTAACTCTAGAATATTCTCAATTTTCCCACCACTACTCATAAGAGAGTCTACTCCTCCAACTCCTTCTTCTCTGCCTCGCTAAAGGCTGGTCCTCGCGCCTCCCAGACCTCCATCTCCTCTCTCGTGCAAACTCTACCAAACGTCCAGGGCACAAGGCCCTCCCACCTCTCTGTGTGGTGGCAGAGAACGGGACTCAAGACTGCCCGGCCATGTGTTTGCTCATCGTGTCCACAGAGATACATGGGCGTATTAGTGAACAAGTGCAGCCCTCCTGGGATCAAGTGAAAAGAAAAGACCAGCTCCCGGGCAGCCCTGATACAGGGCACTGGGGGCCAGGGGACACAGGGCACTGGGGGTCAGGTGAC
This sequence comes from Balaenoptera musculus, assembly GCF_009873245.2. Classification (NCBI taxonomy): domain Eukaryota; kingdom Metazoa; phylum Chordata; class Mammalia; order Artiodactyla; family Balaenopteridae; genus Balaenoptera; species Balaenoptera musculus. Next base: position 100,072,870 of record NC_045793.1, on the reverse strand, counting down.
ACAGGGCACTGGGGGTCAGGTGACACAGGGCACTGGGGGCCAAGCACCAAGGCATGTGTCACGCACGCCAGCGCCCCACACCGGTCTCCAAGGAACTATTTGAGAAGCAAAAGAGCTTCTCAGCCTAGTGGCAACAGTGTCGCAAATTGGCTAATCTCTAAATACAGTTGCTCACCGCAGCCATCCTGCTTTTTGTGGATCGCGTTAGTGAGCGTGCAAGCTAGTTTTAGGCTATTGGGATACAATTAACACCCGACAGCAGAAATACAAGACTTGCTCAGTAGTGAGTGCAACAGTCATTTCAGTTTTCATGGTTGGCCTCTTTTTTGTCCACATTCTTTACTTACTGTGAATTTTGGTGTTTATTTGGGTTCAAGCTGGGGAACATCACCTTGGGCTATTCCCCACCGGGGCCTGGCCATTCTCCTCTTCCTGGGGTGGGTTTGGAATTTCTGTTTCCCGGAGCTGCAGCTCTTGCAGCCCCAGCGTCTGCCGGTGCACTGCTGACCAGCTCCTCTTGGAAGAAACTTTCCTCTTTTTCTTGGAGATACTCCTATCACCTGTCTCCCTGGCTCACAGAGGTGGCCCACAGAGCTGGTCACAATGAGATGACTGAGGTCCCAGTTTTGGAATTGCGACTGCTGTTCTTAATGAGCTGGACATGACTCACCAAGCGGCCTGTCAAGCCCACATTGGAGAGCATGTATGGTCAGATTAGGGAAGTAGGAGGGCAGGGTTTCTGGGGGTTCTAGGGGTACCCTTTAGCTGAGGCAGCTTGGAAACATCAGGAAGACCCGCATCTATGCAGAGTGAAAGAACATTCGGGTCATCTGCTTGTGGACTTCATTCTAACACTGATCCATTCCCCATGCTGAGACCCGGTGGGGCTCCGACCCTGCGTGGCTCAAACCTGCACCTCCTGGCCCTTCTTTTCCCCAGCCCAGGTTGCACTCACCCACCAACTTCTATTGGTTCCTCTCTCCACATTTTGAACTGGGGATTTGTTCCTATGGCCACGATGCTCTTTTAGTTAAAGCTCCTCCTGTGGCCACCGTTCTTTCATGGTCACCTGACATCGTCCCCCTGGAGGTTCCCCCTCGCCCACTCACAAGGCCATGTTGCAAAGTCCCCGTAACACACGGGTGTTCTCCCTGCCCATCTCACACTGCTCTGGAGGTTCCGTGTGGCCCACACGACAGAGTCCCACACCTCCACTGGGCACGCTGGTCTCTCGTCTCTCATCTTCACCTGCCACCATCTCAATGTATCCCCCGTCCCTCTGCTTGCCGGGCACTTCTCTCCATGAACTTTTCTGCAGGTGACAGCTTTTCTTGTCATATTCTTCAGTCTTTGCAAACCACCACTGGAGTCCCAACCCGTTTGAGGCATATGCTCTGGTCCTCCTCATTGCAGACACTATGATATTTATGAGCACTATGAACACTTTTCTTTGTGAGGTGCAGCCACGTAGCGTCCTTCTTTCAGGATTGGAATCTCCTTGAGTGAAAGAGTAAAGGCTGCGACATACCTTAGCGTTCTTAATGCCTAAAAGTGGCTTGCATGTAACAGTTTGCCAATAAGTCTTTCTTGCTTGCTTAACTACTCTTTGGTACATGTCAGACCCTACTGAATGTATACTATTATTTTCAGTATAAAAACATTCTCATTTGAACATTGTGGTAGTTGCATTTGGGAGAATACAGGGAAATAAAGTATAAATATACTGGTGGGAATATAAATCAAAGAAAATTAAAAACAATGAAATAAACAATGAAATGATGTTTATTATGATGTATCTCAAATCCCCCAAAGTGTCCACGCTCTTTGATCCAGAAATATGTCCTAACGAGGGAAGCAATTAACAAACATTTGTGCAGAAGATGTTATTCCTGCAATCTTTATACAAACGTTGACTGGGAAACAACTTCAAATTCCAACCATAGGAAAAGTGTCATTTGAATTATGATTTGCCAACCTATGAAATATAATTTGTTATTGTGTTTATTATTGTAGTTATTAAAATGATAATCATAAAAACATTTTTAGATACAAAATATTGTTTTGGCTAGAATATTAGGCTTAAAAAGCAGATTCACAATAGTATAATCAGTATATCTATTTACCTCCAGATATCATATATATTCGTGTCTGTGCATGTATACACACATCATGCTGACAACAGATATATATTCATATGTCCAATTATATATAGCAAGTTAGGTATATATGTGTATATATATCTAGTATATATCTGTATCTGTATATGTTCACTCACATACACATGTATATCCAATCTGTTTGTCTATTTCTTTATCTACCTATCTGTCTTTGTGGCTGAATTTAAAAATTCACCAAAAATTTTAAAGCGGTTGTGTTTTAGAAAAAGGCCTGTATGAGAATGGTTTTATCTTTTATAGTTTTTGTCTCCAAAATATGCCTTTATGAACATGTATTATTTTCTTTTAATGAAAACAATATATCTTTTTTTCAAGAGTACTTTACCCACCATTTCACATTTATGACCATCAAGACTTTCTAAAAGTTGGATTGCAATTTAAATAAAAATAGCAATAGCCAAGACAATGGGCATTTTTTCCCCTCTGGCAGCCACACAATGAGAATGCATTTGACATACAGCCCAGAACATTCCGAATGAACTAACAGCAGGAAACACAGTCAGGCTGAGATCATTTTAACTTACTAGATGAGAGTTTGTTCTAAATTTCAAAAAGTTAACCCAGCAAGTAGGATTTGGCCACAAGGAAAGAATATTAAAAAATCATTTCAACCTAACTCTTCCAAAGTTGAACAATTTCTCACCGTTTTTTGCATAAAGCCCAAATGTTTGTTATATCTGTATGTGTTTACATCTTTACGGAGGCAGCTTTCACAACAAAGAAACCCAACAGCTCACTTACCAGGTGCTTAGTACACTCTCGGAGCCCAGCTGAGTATTTTTATGCAGTATTTCTCATTATAATAGCACTCTTACAACATGGGTGTTTTGTTTTTGTTTTTGTTTTCTTTTATGATGCAGAGATGTCAAGTAACTTAACAGAGGTCTGTGGTGACAAATGAAGAAATAATGCAGGTAAAGTGCCCGGCTCAATGCCTGGAGCATAGTGAGTGTTTCATAAATGTTAACTGGTTCACGTAACAAGGATAGCATTCCTGGTGGGTCCCACCTGAGACAGACCTTTCCAGGGCAAAGGGTCAACAATGTCTCCTGATGAGAGATACCTGCAGATATACATTACTCCTCTGAGACCAGGGGCCATGTGAATCGGGTCCTATCTGTTTGCCACTGGGGTCTTTTTATGACAAGGGTCAGAGAGAATCCGTAATTGGGGGAAAGACCTCCATACCATGGAAGAAAGGATAGCAGGCAGAAGGGCAGAGGACTCTTCCCTTAGAGATGGAAGAAAAAAACTAACGGACATCAGGGGCTCCTGGTAGGAAGAGGATTGCTGATGGCCACTGGGCGCAGCTTCTATCCTTCCAGAAAACGTCATGCCCACAACTCTGCTGGGGCCACGTGGGGGCCGGAGCCTCGAGCCCTGCTCCTGGTTTCTTCTTCATCCCTCTCAGCCTCTCTGTCTTCAACACACACCCACGTCTCAGCGGCCAGTGCAGGAAAGAATTTTATGAGACTCGGTCCAATCAAATGTCTGCTGCTTGTGTTCTTTCCGGAACATTTCCCATTGTGATCCACACAGTAAGTCATAATGAAAAGGTGGCATATGTCCATCTTCTTCAACTCTTGACCTAGATTTTGGAAAAAAAAAGTACCCTCAGGCAGTCATGTATCCTGTGGGAGGCTCAAAACTAATCCACACTGCTTCTTTGAGTGAATTACAAAAATCATCCCCTCTGGCAAGCGCATAACTGCAAGTAAATGGTGCTTCTTCTTCAAGGCACAGCCTTCCCTGCCCCAATATGCAAGCTTGAGTTTCAGCTCTCACTTTCCTTGGCCAGACACTCTGTACAGTAACAGTGTACAATCTGCATGACTGTACATGATGACCCGAAAAGGTGGAGACTTACTTTATAGACAAAAGCAGGATGAATGCATGAGAATAATAACCTTTTGGAAGGGGCCAAAAGAAAGTATACCTGGATGTGCCAGGAGACTTGGGACAAGTTTGTCCTTTGGGGCTGAACGTGCTTCTGATGAAGAACATACCACGTGGTCTTAAAAATAAATGGATCCCTGATGAGCCATCTTGATTAATTCATTTATTCTTTCAACATTTACTGACACCTACTCTCTGCCAGACCCTGTGCTAGTGTTGAGGATTCAGGGGTTAAGATGGTGGTTGCTGTCACTGTGAAGCATCTCTCTTAACCTGGAGTCCATGGACCTGACATCTAAGGGGCTAAGGTCATATATGTGAGGATGAGTGTGAGTGTGTGCATGTGCTCATTTTCTGAGTAGGGGAAGATTTCATAAAATTTTAAAGAGACAAGAGGCACAGGGGCAGGCCAGTGAGACCTGGTGTTGATGCAGCGTCAGAACTGGCACTAGATCAGCCCCACAGAGTGGAAAGAGAGCAAATGAAAACCAGTGGGCACACAATGTTTTCTACCCCCTCCCGGTACTTTTTTCTTTCTTATAGTGTAGAAGAAAAATATCGCAAGAGACAGAACAGAATGTTGATAGAATAGTCTATAATTAGGGAAAGAAGCTCAAAACTCAAAAGGAAGAAGGTTAAGGTGGGAGAAATTTCATGCAGGAGAAGGTATTTGTTACATCCTCTCGTTGCTTAGTACACACACACACACACACACACACACAGAGAAAGGAGAAGACATGTAGCACATGTGAATAACCTTTTGAAAGGGGCCAGAAGAAAGTATACCTGGATGTACCAGGAGACTTGGGACAAGTTTGTCCTTTGGGGCTGAACACATGTGAATACATGGAAAGGAGAAGACACTTACACAGCCCTTCCTACTGCATAGTACACCTATATACACATACACACAAACACAGGGAAATTTTCCATAGTCATAGATTTAGGGATTAGCTGATTGCACAGATTAAGAAACTTACATTAGTTAAACATATTAATTAGTTTACTCTGGCATTTCTCCAGTCCTTTAATATGCTAAAATGAATTACTATGTATCTAGGCAATGATATATGATATGATGTTTCTCAAATTTTTGATAACAGGATAGATTCTCTTTTTTTAAATTTTCAGAACATTTCACAAGACTTTTTTTGTGGGTGATTTCGAGGAGAGTGAGCTAGACATAACGAGCCCAACCAGCTCTCCTGATTCAAAGGGATGATTTCAGGAGTTGTGCCGCAGAGTCATCAGGCTTCTTTCAAACTGTCCTTGTCATGCCTGAAGAGTAGAGGCTGGATTCTAAGGGGCTTGTGAGCATGTTAACAAACTGTCATAACTAAAGTACTGTAAGGAGGTGAGGAGTGGCTATGACTAGACAGGAATGTGCCACATAGGGACCAGTGTGAGTGTGTGAGGACAATGGAGATGATGGTGATGGATGATGATGATGACTGTGATGATGACGGTAGAGGTGATGATGATGGTGACAATGAAAAAGATGATGATGATGGTGATGATAACAACGATAAGGATGAGGATGATGATGGTGATGATAATGGTGACAATGATGAAGATGAGGATGATGATGGTGGTGCTAACGATGACCATGTTGATTGTGATGATGATGATGGTGATGGTGATGATGATGGTGATGGTGATGATGATGGTGATGGTGATGATGGTGATGATGATGGTGATGATGATGATGATGATGGTGATGATGATGGTGATGGTGATGATGGTGATGATGATGGTGATGATGATGATGATGATGGTGATGATGATGATGATGGTTATGATGATGGTGATGATGATCATGATGATGGTGATGATGATGATGATGGTGATGATGATGGTGATGATGATGATGATGATGGTGATGATGGTGATGATGATGATGATGGTGATGATGATGATGATGGTGATGATGATGGTGATGATGATCATGATGATGTGATGATGATGATGATCATGATCATGATGATGATCATGATGATGGTGATGATGATGATGATGGTGATGATGATGGTGATGGTGATGATGGTAATGATGATGGTGATGATGATGATCATGATGATGGTGATGATGATGATGATGTTGATGATGATGAGGAGGATGAGGATGATGATGGTGATGATAATGGTGACAATGATGAAGGATGATGATAATGATGATGGTGATGATGGTGGTGATGGTGATGATGAGGATGAGGATGAGGATGGTGATGATGATGGTGATGATGATGGTGATGGTGATGATGAGGATGATCGTGATGGTGATGATGATGGCAATGACAATGATGATAGCAACAACTGGTGCTCCTAAGAGTTAACAATACTGAGCATAGACTGTGTGAAGGTGGGGTGAGTTAACACATGGAGGACGACCTACATGGATAAGCACTGTGCATCCTGCAGCTTCTACTCAAGAATATTCTAGTGTAGTGTATCTATTGCATCATCCCAAACTAAGTGCACTCAATCATCTCACTCTCATTTTAATATACGGGGAAACTGAGTTTAAAGGGTTTCACTTGCCAAGTTCACACAGACAGTAAATGGCAGGGCTCCCAGTTTGGAGAACTGTGCTCTGCCTCCAGAGCCTGAGCTCTTGGCCACTCACTTATAGAACAGTTGCTTTATACCAGACAGTGCTGAGTGTTTACAAACATCAATCCTCACCACAGTTCTCTGAGAAGTGTGTCATTATTCCTAGTTTACGGACAAGAAAATGGAGGTTGATACTGTTAAGCAAGTTGCCCAATCTCATCTAGCTGGTTAGAGTGAGACTTCAACAAAGCTGCCATATTCAAAAAGTGGAACATATTTTAATCTGTATGTTTCATCCAAGATCGGTGACACTTCTTTACTTCAGGGCCCAGCAGGGACTGATGAAACAGCTAGTCGGGGAAACTAGAGATACACAATATGAGATCTGCAGAAAGATGCGTGGTCAGCCCCTGACAAGCACACGGAGAAATCTTGAAGTCAATCCAAGAGGGAAAACTGTCTGAGACCCTATTCTCTGAATCATTCTTTCATGCATTTCATTATTGCCAGATACAATATAAAGGGAAGGATAATCCAGGCAGAGAAAAGAGTGCATGTTAAGGCTCAGCTATATGAAAGATAAAACAATGCTTGATGAGGAACAAGAAATTAGAACTAAGGTTTGTATGGTCAGGAGGAAAGTGGTAAGGGGTGGAAAGGAAACAAGATGAGGGTTGTATGTCAAGTATCTGTGTGCCAGGCTGGGAATGGCGGTCTTCCCCATATGAAGCAGGAGTAGTCAGAAGTTCTGTTTTGTCTTTCTTTGCTTTGGTTTGGTTTGTTTCAGCCTTAGAAGAGGATTGACCTGGTTTGTTTACTAAGAAGACATTCCTGGAGGTGTCTAGGAGAGATGTCCTGGGATACAAGCAGATGTGGAGATACTAATTACAATAGTCAAAATTAGAGGCGTGGAAAAAGTAAACAGATGGAGGCCTGTGAAACATAAAGGGAAGGTGAGATGTTTCCATGGCTCCTGCCAGCTTTAATCTTCTGCAAATTCTGAGCTCCAGGGACAGGATTAAGGATGTGGAAAATTTTCACATCCTTTCAGGAAGTCATCAGTTTCATCTCATCCGGAGAATGGACATTTTGTAATGACTTGGCTATAAAATGCAACTGAAAACATGTTCTCTTAAAGCCTACATTTCAGTGTCTCATGTTGTAGATGGACTATTGCTGCAAGTCCTGGCTTTTGTGGCAAAAGAAGACTTGAGAGTTAATTTCCTTCCTTTTTTCCTCGGAGTGCAGAACAGAATCATTCAGTTGTACAAGCCACAAAAAGGCACCGGAGTTTGGACTATTTGCTTCCCTGTGCATTGGTGCTTGACTAGAGATCACCAAGGTGCACACATCCACGGGAGTCCTCCTTATTAACTGGAAACTTCTGAATCTTAGGAAGTCAAGTCTTTGAAAAAGGAACCCTCTTACACTATTGGTGGGAATGTAAATTGGTGCAGCCACTATTGAGAACAGTATGGAGGTTCCTTAAAAAACTAACAATAGAGCTACCATATGATCCAGCAATCCCAATTCTGGGCCTATATCTGGAGAAAAACATGATTTGAAAAGATACATGCACCTCAGTGTTCACTGTAACACTATTCACAATAGCCAAGACATGGAAAGAACCTAAATGTCCATCAACAGATGAATGGATAAAGAAGATGGGGTATATGCATACAATAGAATATTACTCAGCCATAAAAACAATGAAATAATGCCATTTGCAGCAACATGGATGGACCTTGAGATTTTCATACTAAGTGAAGTAAGTCAGACAAAGACAAATATTGTATGATATTGCTTATACGTGGAATCTAAAAAAAAAGAAGACACAAATTAACTTATATACAAAACAGAAATAGACCCACAGACATAGAAAACAAACTTATGGTTACCAAAGAGGGAAGGGGGAGGAGGGATAAATTAGGAGTTTGGAATTAACATATACACACTACTATATAAAAAATAGATAACCAACAAGGACCTACTGTACAGCACAGGGAACTGTACTCAATATGTTGTAATAACCTTTAAAGACAAAGAATCTGAAAAAGAATATATATATGTGTGTGTGTATATATATTATATATATATGTATATATATATATAATATATATACAACTGAATCACTTTGCTGTACACTTAACTAATACAACATTGTAAATCAACTATACTTCAATAAAAAAGCCTTAGATTCTCCAGAGCTATATATAAAAAAAAAAAAAAAAAACCTAGGTTTCCAAATGCATCTCTTCTTAGATGCCATGTGATGTGGCAGAATGAACTTTGAGATTAGAATGATCTGAAATCAAAGTTTGCTCCTCCAACTAATTAGCTCTGTGACTCTTTAGTTCTGATACCCAATTCCAATGTTGGGGGAAGGTTGCCCACACCTATGAGCAATGCTCCAACTCTAGCTGGGGGTCTTACAATTCAACTCAATTCTAATATTACATACCTGGAGGTAGTGTCAGATCCCACAGGTTAAGGGCTCAGTCCCACAAGACTGCACCTCACTCCCCCCACCTTCACACACCAGTCACCAGTACAGGTTGCCACCTGTGCTTCTACTCAACTGGCTGTAGATCAGAGGTTCCCATGACCCCCTCCTTGGGTACGATTAACCTTCTAGATCTGCTCATAAAACTGAGAGAAACATTTTATTTATAGATTACTAGTTTATTATAAAAGGATATAACTCTGAAACAGCCAGGTGGAAGAGACGCACAGGGCAAGTTATGGGGAGGGGCATGGAAGCTCTACTTGTTCAGCAACCTGGAAGCTCTTGGAACACCCTTTTGGGTTTTCATGGAGGCTTCATTACAGAGGCACGATCGATTAAATCATTGGCCAGTGATTGAGTCAACCTCCAGCCCCTCTCTTCTTCCTGGAAATCAGGAGGAGGTAGGACTGAGAGTTACAACCCTCTAATCATTTGGTTGGTTCCCCTGGCAACAAGCCCCCATTGGTTAGGTGCATTTCAAAATTCACCTCATAAACATAAACCCAGTTGTGGTCGAAGGAGCTTGTTATGAATAACAAGACACCCATTTCATTTTTACAGTTCTGAATTGATTCCAAGTACTGAGGACAAGAGACCAAATATTATAACAAAATCTCCCACTACTCTTATTGCTCAGGAAATTCCAAGGGTTTTGGGGAGTTAGAAGCCAGGAACTGTGGAAGAAAACCAAGTATATATGAGAAATATAGTTTGGTTATCTGAATGACCAAGTATATATATAGTATTTTATTGGGGTATAGTTGCTTTACAATGTTGTGTTAGTTTCTGCTGTACAACGAAGTGAATCAGCTATATGTATACATATATCCTCTCCCTCTTGGACCTCCCTCCTTCCTCCCCCATCCCACCCATCTAGGTCATCACAGAGCACCGAGTTGAGCTCCCTGTGCAATGCAGCCATAAAAAAGGAACAAAACTGGATCATTTGTAGAGATGTGGATGGACCTAGAGTCTGTCATACAGAGTGAAGTAAGTCAGAAAGAGAAAAACAAATCTCATATATTAACTCATATATGTGGAATCTAGAAGAATGGTACAGATGAACATATTTGCAGGGCAGGAATAGAGACACAGACATAGAGAAGAGACATGTGGACACAGGGAGGGGAGGGAGGGGTGGGATGAACTGGGAGATTGGGATTGAAGTTTGTGCACTGCCATATGTAAAACAAATATATTTTTCTTACAGATCACAACATCGCAGTGACCATGGACATTTTCTTAGTTTCTCTGAGACTCTCATTTCTTACATGTAAAAATAGGAAAAATAATAATCTAGTTAATAAAGCTGTTGTGAGCTTAAATGAATTAATCGGGGTGAAAATTTGGTCCAGCACGTACCGAGCACATAGAGGTTGGTTAACGAATGCTTACAGAGTGCATCCATCCATCATTTTACATCAGGTTCTCCCACAGAGGGCATCCTATAAGCTGTTCTACAGTTTTGGTTTTTGTTTGCATGCTTTGGGGCTAGAAGATGGTTCTCATAGGTAGGTGTGAGAATTATCTTGGAGGAGCCACGCTTGCTGAAAATCCTCAGAGAACATTTCAACCCTGCTACTACTGTATTCATAGCATGGCCAAGTCAAGTAGGGGTGGAGCCCCTGCGGGGATCTCCCTGGAGCCAGGTCTAAGGGAGACACAGGCTCCTTGGCAAAGTGTCCATGTGTTCCTTCCATCCCTTGCCCAATGTTCACGTCCTAGGACCAGAACACAGTAGCTTTCACAGAGTACGCCCGGGAGCTGGGGGTGATGGGCTACTGCAGGGAAGGGCCAATGGCAGGGTTGGCCTGGGAAGTACCTGAACTCTGGGACTTTATGCCAGTCATTGGGTTTCCTCAACTGAAAAGTGAATCTGACTTTTCCCTACATCTCAAGGTTGTTCTGTGACAAGGTCATATACAACACACACAGGGGAGTGTTATGCACATCATAAGATGCTGGGAAACACCAGCTATTAGAAAAACCGTTGCTCCTTCATCCAGATGTTTTTCTTCCTTTTCTTTCAGTGGAGAATTTCTTTATTTTTTATGAGGAGATGGATCCTTTACAATGATTTATTTTAGTGCCTTTGTTAAATTTAGCTTCCATCTTGCTAGTCTTCTAGATAGTTTGTTTCAATTAGCAAAATCTAGAAACTATGAAATGCAGAAAAACGTACTGTTCTTGCTGCTCTTGTGATGAATGTCTTACTCTCTTATTTAACTGAATTGCCATGCAAACTTTAGGGAAGAGGGAGCTCTTGACATTTTTGTGTTGGAGGAAATCTTAACTGACAACCAGGAGATGCTCTCAACGGGATCGACAATCCTTGGTCAGCCAGTTCCTTGTCTTTAAAGGGGGAAAAAGTCTCTTAATTTTGTTTTCAAAATTAGGTGTCAGAATCCTCTTAAGATCAATATTTAGTAGAATACTAAGGAGTAGAACAAGAATTCAATGGGAAAAGTTTGTAGGACATATTTTGGGAATTTTCTAAACACCACCTTTTAAAAATGAAATGAAATAATTTTCTTATTTGCCAGCCACGGCCAAACCCATAAATATCTTGGTATTTCACAACTTTTGCACAATAGGTAAATTATCAAGTTTCTCTTTCCAAAAGTTTCTGTTCTGATTGAATGTGGCAAAATGTCCTTGGGAGCAAATAAAGAATTCAATAGTTTATGCCGTACAGATTCCCGAGAAGTCTACTTTTAAATAAAACATCTATTATTTTAGAATTTACTTCTGCTTAAGTATTTTTCTTATATTAAAATAACAGGCCCAACTGAATTTAAGCAAGTATTGGCTATTAGGAAGTACAGATCAGTGGTTATTACTACTATTTGAAAACGTCCTTTGTGTCAGTTTCCTCTTACTTTGAAAAGGAGACCAAGAGGTGTGGATACACTCAGAATTTAACTCCTCCACTTCAAACATATGCCTATTTCCCATCTCTCTTGGAGGAAAACAGAACAAAACAAAACTTTTCTAAGACCATTCCCTTCCCTCTGATCTTAAAACATTTTGGGACTTTTTTAGTTTGCTTTTTGGCCATATTTTACAAATTTTACAAATCAAAGTAACACATAATTACATACAGAGTCTTTCCGGCACACCAGGCTTTGAAGGCCAGGTCACCAAGGGCCTCATCCAGGCTGTGAACCTTTCCCCTTGTCAAGAGGTTGCTGTAAGGGAATCGTGAAGTAGGGGTAATATTATATTGTTAACTATTACACTACAGTTCGAGCCCAATCTTCGCAGCAGCCAACAGAGGATTAGCAACACTTTGTAATCTTTAAAAAACAAGTCTTGGTCTGGAATAAGATAGAGATCAAAGTTACTTTTCAAAGCTAGTCCCCTTTTGTTGGGGGGAGGGGTGTGCTGGTTACTTAGCTATCATCCTTATTCCCTGACTTTTGCTGTACCTTGATTGAGTAAAATTTTGTCTCTGATCTCACCTAACAGAGGTGGAGAAAGCAGGGAGTGATGGACGTTGCTCTCTGAACCTTCTGATCTGCACGATTAGGGGCCTATGTCAGTCAGTGTGAAAGGCGTGTTTGTCCCACACTTTGCCCTGGATCTCAGGGCATCGGGCCACATTGCCTCGTGATTTACGTTAACACCCTCATTTTCAGTGTGTGGCCAAGCTAAAGAGATTTTATCGCCATGACTTTTACCTTCTTAGGTTTTTATGGTGAATATTTTATTGTTTTACCGTGAATGACTCTTTAGAAGTGCTTTGGAAATGATTCCCATGTGTTTTCTTCCAAAAATATCCATATCCTTCTACTGTGTAAACCTCACAGCTGTTTGTTTGGTAGATTTTTTTTTTTTTTACAATGCTTCATTCTGAAACTTTGGCCATAGAACATCTTATAAAAGTTATTCTTCTCACTCCAAACTAAAAACATTAAAGTCAGTAAATACAGGTATTTTATTCTAGTGTTCCACTTTATGGATGCCATCATTATTTATATATATATTTGTCTCTCCATTTGGGAGAAATAAAAAAGAGCTTCATAATTGTGAAAAAATATAAACATTGTCATCTCAATATTGTGCTATTGGTGGGTTCCCAAGTGACATTGGTCTTTTGGATGGACACCAGTTTTCCCATCTGTAAATTTTATGTGGTAGTGAGGAACTTAACGTCTTTGCTTCTGTGGTTTTCTTCCTCTGTGCATGTATCCATAAGGGCACTTCATCTATAATTAGTGACTCCAAGATTGTAATAGAATATGGAAGATTCTGATTAGGTAATGCTTGTTTACACAATGTCTAATATTTAGATATTTGGCAATATCGAAAAATGACTTGAATTTTACTTTATGTCAGTATATAAACACTACCTGGCTTCATTAACGTTCATGATGCTTATTAAAGGCTCTGAAATCGAGCTTGTTTGCTAAATATATATTTAGAAACATTTTATATGAGTAAGTGAACGTAAAAGAATGCCTCGTATGTTTGATATGTGTCTAGATGTGTTTGCCAGCGCTGCTGAACTTCACCAACTCCTCTCCTTTGTGGGAGGTGGAGGTGATAAGGGGGGTGACAATTGCCCTTGTCTTTCTCTTGCATCCGTGCAGCAAGCTCACTAACAATCAGACTATCAGTGCCTTCGAATTAGAGGTGAAATGTTCCCATGGGCCTGGCTGTCCCACGAGGCCTCATGAACACCGTGCGGAACTGTGGAGGATTGAACTGATGCCTCAGGAGCTGGACCCCACTGGATCAGGCAGGGCCTTCTCCTCCCAAGAACGACCACAACATCCATTCCTTCCCCTAGGAATGCTGTGCCCACCAAGGTGATGGGTGTGCAGTGGGCAAAGGTCACTACCCCTTGCCATAATCACCCGAGGGCCAAGGACCACACAGCCGGGGACAGTCCCTATGCCCAGAGTGCACTGGTCACTCAAATCAGCCAGTCCGAGGCCTGTGTGGGTACCCTGACTCGCCCGTTCCTTCCAAGGAAACTACAGTAAAGGCTCTTGCCCACCGCTCCCTCTGCCTCCTGACTGACCCTGGTGCTTCCCAGGGTGGCCCCCGCCTCTTGGGATCTGAAACAAACTATCCTTTCAGTGGCAATCATCTCCTGATCTGTTGGACTTGTACTCCTCAAGATTCTACTAATACATGGTATTTTAAAACACTCACACCCTGGACACAGCAGCACAGCCCATGGTCCTTCGGCCCACGATACCACGATAGTGTTAGTTTAGCTTTGATGGGTTCCCTCACCCATTCTGTTTCCTCCTCTGAGGATCGTCCCTGGGTTCCTCCAAGGATTTGGGGCTCTCTCTTGACATTCCCCCAAAGCCCTTTCATTGATGGCTGTTATAAAGCAGTTGTAGTGTGTTGAGCTTGGCTGGGTCCATGTTTTCCCTGCTTATTGAAGGCAGAACTATGTCTTTTCCTGTGTGTGGCCCCAGAAGCCAGCGAATGTCCCCGTGATGCAGGAACGCCGTGGGAACTTGATAGACTCATTCCTCTCCACCTTAGAGGCACACAGACTGAGAATTAAAGGATGACAAGGAAAGGAATTTTTATAGTTAAATCATTGTGAAGTCAGCCCTGAGTGAAATTTTATTTTCCTAGGTCTCTGTTCCCATTGGAATATATCTTGGCATTTTCAAATAAATACAGTGAGCCTTAAGTAAATAGAAAAGATTACAGTGTGATTTTATTGCCCCCCCCCCCATCAGTTACACTCTTTCACCTTACGTTTACTTGGATTAGTGGTCATCCATGCAGGGGATAAATACCGTGTCTTATATTCCTGGAAGCTTAAACAAGAACGAAATAAGTGTATATTTGTATTCTCTAACCACCTTTCAACTGAGAACAGCAATATTTAAATCTTCTACTACTTGCAATTCCCCATTTGAAAGCTGACTCAGAAAATCACTAAATATTAGAGTGAGAGGTCTGTCAAGGTCCTGAGGCCCAAGCCTCATTACATGGAGACAATTGCCAAGGTCTGGAGAGATCAAATGACTTCTTAAACTAATGACAAATGTGACTGTGTGTGTATAAAGAGATACAACCTCTGGATAAATATTTTAAAAAAATTAAATCGGTGAATTATTTTGCCAAAGTTTTAGTTGCTTGCAGATATCCAGATGTTTTGGGACTTGTAGGATATGTTCTGAAATGGATGAAAACAGAATTTATCTGCATATAATTTAGATGTCTCACTGTAATCTAATTACTGTAGGTCTGCTTGGTTATGATAATATTTGAGAAACATTGCATTAATAGTATAATTTAGTTAGTAAAATATATGCATATTTAAAGTGAAATGGTCCAACATAATATTTTACAAGTTATCTTTCTAAATAAATGTCCTGTATAAGGAATTATTATTCATTTTAGTTGTAAGCTAAATTACTTTTTAGTAGTCTATAATTCTGATATAGTAGAAGTGTTTTTGTTGTTGTTTTAATAGCAGATGTTCTGAGACGTCATATTTTTTTCCTTCTTTTTTCTTTCTTTCCTTTTTCCTTCACTCCCGCTGTCCCCTCCTGATCTCCTTCCTTCCCTTCCTCCATCATTTCTTCCCTTTTTCTTTTTCCTTTCCTTCTCATAAGCTTAAAATAAAATATTAAGCAGCAATGTCCTATACACCCTGCCAAATATACATTATCTTTATAAATTGAATTGAGACCTATATCAATTAAGAGAACAAGATATTTAACATTTGGTTCTTATCAGGAGAAATCTCCCGATGTTAAGGTTACCAGATTTAGCAAATAGAAATATAAGATGCCCAGTTCAGTTGAAATTTCAGATAAGCAATGGATAATTTCTTAGTATATTTACGTTCCATGTGTTATTTGGGACACATTTACACTAAAGTCTTACCCTGGGTTGTGAGGCTACTGGGAACATCTGGCTTATCTGAAATTCAAATTTAACTGAGCGTCCCATATTTTGTCTGGCAGGAAAATTGATTTGGGAAGTAGGTGGCCCTGGTTTGAATTGCATATTATATGACATTTGCAAATGGCCAGGGTTGGGGCCTTGCCTCTCTGCACTCGCCCCATTACACAGTAATACAAACACGTCTCACAGAGCTGCCCGAGGACGCAGCGGCATCAGGTTCACGAACCCTTGGCATCGGGAGGTGCTGATCTGGGGTGGCTCTCCTTCCTCACAGAGGTCCTTGGGGATCCTCCTAACTCCTCCCTCACGCTGAGGTCTCTTCCTCTCCAAGGAGTTGAACAGAGGCTGGCAATTCCACAGGATTGTGGGAACTGTGGTCACTTCGCAGACATTATTTTCTGGATATTTTTCCTCCCATCTCCTGAAGGGAGTAAAACGTATAAATTAGAAACAGGCTGTTGACCTCTTGCAGTTCGCTGGGCAGCGTTTCATGACAGAAGATTTAAGGCAGTTTAAAGATGTGCTCTGAATTCTACTGGGAATTCGTTTTTATTCAGCTCTAGTTTGGTTTCATTTCCTTGCTCAGTTTCAAGAGCAGAAAAAAGACAATAAGGGATTTAAACTTAAGTAATTTTCTGCAATTAAAGTCTTCTGGAGTTTTAAAAAGCCCAGTTATATTGGCATGTGCCAAATGTAAATGCATTTTCCACTGGCTCAGCCAGGAGGAGTTGGGTCGGCAGTAAGCCTCTCAAGGACCTGATGGTGCCTCTGTATTCACCAGCAGAGGCCTTCGGGGTGCCGGGTCTGGACCTTCTGACCCATGGTGGCCCAAAAGGCTGCCTTCTCCCAGGGGCCCTGTGTGTACACAAATCCTCCCAGCCTTGGTGTCATGTATGTTGGGAAAAAAAGGAGCTCAAAAATAGAGGGAGGAGCAAAGGAAAGTGTAGCTCTTTGCAACAGCAGGAGTGATGATTTTCCTGAGTGCAGCTGTCTGGCAGTGTCCTTGTGCGTTGATCTTGTCTGGTGAGGTCACACCTGCCGGCGTATCAGATAGCCTCAAGCCGCATCTGTAGACTCTCAGGCTCCAGGGAGGGTCTGCAAAGGGGCGGACTCAAGACTGGAAAACCCTGCCTTGGATTTCAGTTACTTCCAGGTGTCCAAGATCTTTGCAACATAATATATTATTTTTTAATTTAAATTTTTATTTTTTATTTTTTGGCCGCACCCCGCAGCATGCAGAACTTCCCGGACCAGGGACTGAACCTGAGCCCCCTGCGGTGGAAGCGTGGAGTCTTCACCACTGGACCACCAGGGAACTCCGACAATAATTTTTAAATGCCAGTTATAATATTGATGATAATAGTAAGAGGAAGAGTAATCATAATAGTATAATAACAACATGACTGACTCATGGGTTTCTGTACTCCTTGTGTGTGAGGGGTTGTACCAAGCCCCTCACACACATTCTACCACTTGCTGATGAGAACACCCAATCCCCGCTGCGTGACATGACTTGTCTAAGGCCACATGGGCTTTGGTACCCTAACCTGATGTAGCAGGACCTCCTTACGAAGAACTGAAGAATGATGGGCTCCTACACTGCAAATTCAGGCCCACGACATCACCTAAGAATCCCCCCAAAATACTAAATTGTGGAATAATGTCACTTGGCTTAAGAATAGTTGTATAAATGTAAAATTTGAAAGTTCTCGAAGAAACGGGACCTTTTCTAATCCCAGGTGTTTCTACAAAAAACAAAACAAAACAAAAAACAAACAAACAAACATACAAAAACCAAGCATGCTCCTAAACTGAATGGCTAACAAATGAAGCCGGGGTAACTGGCCTGCATTCTCTCCAAAGACCTAGTTTTCTTTATCCACGAAATTCAGCTTCCACATTTACCTCTCATCCTGGGAGGACAGGCAGGCAGCTCTTGAATAGGATGTTATCACAGCGGCTGGAACAGCACAACAAACAAAACAACCCCACAAAAGTGACAGCTAGAACCTGCTCAGAGCCAGAGGCTGCAGGTGCAGTTGCTAAGAGCCTGGCTCATGAGCAAATACCTCAAGTCTCCTCTCCACTACACTGTAACCAGCTGGGTTACAAGGCCTCAGTTTCCACATAAAAGGAGGTAGCAAAGATATCTACCTTATAAAATTTTCTGAGGATTGAGGGTTAATAAACACACAGCACATTGAACATCAATATTAATTATTATGTAAGTATTAATGATCATTAGACTAAATGATTTAATATAGGTTAAAGCTCTTAGGGCAGTGACCAGCCTTTAGGAGAGCACTATGTAAATTTTATCCCTCCCCCCACCTTTCCCCTTTGCTAACCATAAGTGTGTTTTCAAAGTCCGTGGGTCTGTTTCTGTTTTGTAAATAAATTCATTTGTATCATTTTTTTTTTTTTTAGATTTCACATACAGGTGATATCACATGATATTTGTGTTCCTCTGTCTGACTTGCTTCACTCAGTATGATAATCTCTAGGTCCATCAATGTTGCTAATCTCTAGGTCCATCCATGTTCCTGCAAATAGTATTATTTCGTTCTTTTTGGTGGCTGAGTGATGTTCCACTGTGCACGTGTGCCGCATCTTCTTTATTCATTCCTCTGTCGATGGACGTTTGGGTTGCTTCCATGTCTTGTTGAGTTCTCTGGTTCTTTAACAGCAAGATGGAGGGATTGGGCTGGTGTTGCACCCTGAAACTCTTTCCTAGGTCTGAAGTCCAATGATGCTTTTCCTTACTGGTCCTTTCTTCTCTGAGATTAAAGATTTAGCTGTACATTTCTAGGTTGATTTGTTTGATATTGCTAATTTCAAACCTTTAAGAAATGAAAACAATAGTGTTTGAAGGAGGAGTGTATATTCTCAAAATAAAGGAATTCAAACCTTAAAAAAAAAAAAGTAAATTTTATTATTAGAGAGACATTAAGTCATTTAGCTTTCTTGGGATGAAAGGAAAGCTTCAAAGCATTTGACTTGCTTCGTTCTCTGCCCCCAGTCCCGTCTGGGTGACTAACCAAGTTCAAACACATCATTGGCTAGAAAATAAACCATGGATTGTTGTATCTGGAAGGGATCTCACACATTTTTTCCTGGCGCGGCCTTTGTCTTCAGGAGCAAAAGGAAATGGAAATGGTTTTTCATTGGTTCTTCCAGAAAGTGCCATCTGCTTTTATGTAGCTTTTTTTTTTTTTTCACATTTTAAAATAGTTTTATTGGTGTCAACCATTGCAGTTGCTTTTAGCTGCTGAGCTCCATTCTCATATGCAGCACAACATGTTGGGAGGGAGATGCAAGAGGGAGGAGATATGGGGATATATGTATATGTATAGCTGATTCACTTTGTTATACAGCAGAAACTAACACACCATTGTAAAGCAAGTATACTCCAATAAAGATGTTAAAAAAAAAAACGAACTAAGGGTAACATGTTACTTAGCTTTTTGAATTGTATTCTCCATTTTCACATAAGTGTGACCTGAAGTTAAGAGAGAAAATTCCAGAGACAAAATGGTGGACTCCTGTCCAAGTATGAACATTGGTATGCTGGAAGCAGATTTTAAAACAATTTCTCTTCAAAACACCTTTTTCTGGACAACCTGATAGGCATCCTGATACACCAGAGCTGAAGCACCAGCACAGTGGGTGATATCAAATAGGGCTATTTGAGATATAGATTTCTCATCCAAAGAGTGTTTGTAATAATGGAAAAGGTGAGAAAAGCTAAATGTCCATCAGAGGGGAACGGATAAATGATGACGGGGCATTATACTGCATTTTTCATAGGTCTATGTTATTCTTCTCTTCCAGAAGGCTATTATTTCAAAGTAGAGTTTGATTTGACATCTGATGGCAAGACGAGAGTATGTTATCACCCTTCTGTGGATGTTCCATATGAACACAAAAAACCTATCCCCGGATCAGATCCTGTGCATAATAATGAGGAAACACATGATCAAGTGCAGAAAAAAACAGACGAGAAGGAAAAGGTAAATGCTGTGTGCAAGAACCATGACAGAACAATTTAGCAAAATGTTCTTTACTACCAAGCATCATTGATGTTCTGGTGGACAGTCCCACAGCTGTCACAGAAAACTGGACCCTCTCAAAGAGTGGTGGTATTGAAGTTCTCTTGAATCAAAGAGAAACGTTGTCCCGTGCTTTGTTTGCCATTTGAGAAAATGCAACCTGGTGTAGTCACTAATATATCATATAGTAAAATAATAATAAAATGTCTTTTCATATGTTAAAAAAAAACATAAAAATTTCAGCTAGTAAGTGGCAAATCTGAGATGTGAAATCCATCTGGGTGATTCCAAAGAGCTCTTTTTTTTTTAAACTATGCAGGATAGATTCTGCCAAACCCAGGAGAGGCTGGCCTAGATCTGCTGACATGAACTCAATGTAGGTTTTCAGGGACCGTGAAGACTTTCATAGCATGAGCACAGACTGGACACATGTAGCAAGCATGGTTACACAGATCCCCCCATTATGGTTAAAACACCTCCCCTTTCCTCTTAGTTATCTCCTAAGGATAACTGATAATTAAGCCATTTGGTGTTCTAAAGTGCATGTCTTCTAATTTTCTTCATTACCCTTATTAGAGTCAAATTCCTAATAAAATTTTAATTTCTGTTGAACATTAACAATAATAACAGCCCTCCTCTCTCCTGTCCCTCCTCCAGTGAAGTGTGGTTTGGGTAGGGAATGAAATATGGATGTAGTCAAACAAAGACTTGTGTTATCTTGTTAGGTTTCTGTACTTGAAGGCTTATAGGAATTAGAAACTGATTAGTCATGTAGTTCTAATTATTAAGAAAGTTTCAGGCTGAAGCCAACTGCCCTCTGCTAGTAAAAAATGTCTGTGAACAGTTTACTTCAGCCCCCTGCATAGATTCAATTTGTATATAAACTCAAATTCTTAGGTACGCTGTGGCATTTCTGGTAGCATTTGCCTACAAAGTTAAAGTGAAATAGCCAGGAAAATGCTTTTAAATTGTATCTGGTAAAGTGTTGTCGGTTGAAAATTAATATTCTTACCATTCCATGTTTCATCATAACTTCATAGCCCCGGACTGGCTTGGTTCTGCCCTATCAAGAATTGATGGCAGGAAGTGGTGCCTGAATTTAGTGCCAGGAGCGGGCCATGTGCAACCGATTTTTATGTTTTACGTGCTTCCATAATCAGACACAGCTTCAATTAGGAAAGTTGGTATAGGTTTTTCGTTTTCATGTGGTGTTTAGTCAAGCACTAAGGGATAAAAATGGAAACCAGTAATCCCTAGGGGAAGCACACATTTTCATTTATCCTGGAGGCCACTGGGCATCAAAGACCAATTGGATCATTGAGCTGTTTCTAAATGTGGAAGGTAGTTCCAGAATCTCTTCTCAGGAGATGCTATGTGAAAATACTGGGGATTATTGGTCAGCTGAAGTATACATTTTCTTCCATAAATAAAGTACAGAGAAGTAGCCTTTACTTAATGAAGTGAGTATACCTAACTAGTAAACAAAAAAGTATACAGACATGTGTTAAAGTAATTAAAAAATAATAATTTGGAACCTCTACCCCCAGTCTTACAAAAGTTCTTTGTGTGGCTTCTTTGTTGTCTTCCATTCTTCAGTGCTTGGATAAACCTGAATCTATCTACTTGAAAGTCAATTCCAGTCAACCAGAAGGTCATGATGTATCTTAAGTTCTAGGATGTTAAGGGGATGGTGTCTGGCCTCACATTCAACTGGTGGAAAGAGCCGTATAACCTAATAAAAGATACACATTGTGGCTAGTGCCCACAACAAAGACATTGTGCTAATATCATGAGCGTATCACCTGAGGGATCTGTAGACTCTGATGGGGAGCGTTTCATCGAGGAACAGGTATTTGAGGAGGACCTTGCAGGGTAAGAGGGATTTTCCTGACAGACACAATTAAGGGAAGGGCATTCTCCATAGGAAAAATAAACAAACGGTTGAACTATTTGTTCAGAGGCGATTGGGTATTTCTCTGGATGGAGTGCAGGTGGTGTTGAGGGAAATAGGAGGAAATGGCGTGGATTGGCAGGCTGGGCGAGGCCCCTGGGGGATTCAGACCTATAGCTTGGGCAGCATCCTTGAGGCATGAGTTGGCAGTGCTTCTGAAGGTGGTGTGTGGTCGGTGAATGAGGAAGGGAGTGCTTTTGGACTGTTTTCTTCTGCTAAGGTTAGCTTTTATCTTTGCCAGGACAAGTTTCCTGAGGAAAGACACAAAGACATCACAAAATACCTTTATTGCATCCTACGGTTCCAGCAGAGCCAATTTATCATAAATTTTCTGTTTTAAAATAAAATTATCATAGGCTGTCATTTGTCTGTGATCCAAGAGCTATGAGAGACATTCATCTTTTCAGTGGTGCAATACACACATGATTTTATTTTTTTCAATAAATGTGATTCATTCGATGCATAAATAAATGTCATTTAATTTTATTCAATGTAACTTAATGGTATGCTACGTATCTTTAAGTATAATAATAAGAAATCTTATTTTTATATTGCTTATTAATTTAAAACAGTTACAAAAATATCTTGGTGTTTAAGAATGCTTTCAGCTGCAAATAGTTAAAAAAATGCTTCATCCTGATTTAACAAGTAAGGATTAATTTTTTATCCAAGAGAGGAAATCCAGAGAATGGCAGTTGCTAGTATTGATGCAGCTGCTTAACAGGGCATCTTGGACTGAGCACTTTCTAAACCATTCTTATCTTGTTGGTCAATTGTGCTCACATTGGTGTCTCCTGGTCAGAATGTGATTGCTTCAGATGCAGTTGTCATCTGTGGGCAAGACAGGGAAAAGGAAGAAGAGAACCAGTGTGGAAGCCTAACAGTGGAAGAAGTGCCCACTCTTCCCCCACATCTCATTGGCTGTTCTTGACTGGAGGTGGTCTGGGAAAGTGTCAACTCTCTAGAGTTGACAGTGACAAAAGGAAGGTGGTATGGAATGATTAATTGGAGAGTGAACCAAGAAGCCAAGGCTCATGTTAGTTTTTCTGGTTGTACAGATGAGGAAACTGAGGTTTGCATGAACTAAACGAATTGCACAAATTCCCATACCTTGTCAGTGATAAAGACAGGAAGCAAACTCATGACTTCTAAACTATATTTCAGATCCCATGACTTTTTCTGAAATCCTAGCTCCTAAAAAGGATTCTTTTCGTTGAGAATATTCTTAATTTTCCTCCTTTATTTGGAAACTTAAAAAGGGCACACACTAAGATCCTCAGATGCGCACTCCTGGACGCTTAAGGGGCAAGACTGGTTGCCGCAGGGTCACCCGCTGGTTTGGGAGGAGTTTTTCTCTCCTGTGTTGCTCTGCAGTATGGATGCTTCTGCATTCCTGTATCCATCTGTGGCCAGTCTCCACCAGGGCTTTCTGTATTTCCTTTTACCTTAGAAAACACTATGTTCTTTTCTTACAGCCTTTCTCATATTTGCCATGCAGGGTTAGTTAAATCCTGTGTTTCCCTTTGTTAATTGATGACAAGCTTTGTGGATGGTCCTTTATGCAGGGATGGTTATTGCTGGAGTGAAGTCCAACTCACCTAATTCCTAGGATGACTTCCAAATGCTGATCGTGTCTACAACTTATCTGGAGCTTGGACATTTCAAATGGGGACAGTGGTCCTCAATACATAATATTGGAGATGGGTTTCTACGATTATTATAAGTGAAGTCACTTTCATTGAATAGTAATTCTCAAGAAGTACGATACATGAACATAGGTTTTCCAGTTGGGCAAGAAGGTCAAAACATTTCTTTATTTTTGCATGATTAACCTTAACCGGTATCTAGAGTTCCAAACAACCTAGCCCTCAATTACCTGATCTTACCAATTCAGGCTAATATCAGACACGTCAGAGATTTCTCAAGCAATTTAAAATTGCTCCCTCTTCTCTTCTCTGAAAGGTGGCATCAGGGCCACTTCTGGGGTATTAAGACATCAGAGATACCTGTGTGTGTGGCTTCTGTCTTCTACCACCATCAGCTAAGAGGTACCTCATCCACTCTAGCCGTGGGCTGGCTTATCTTTTGCTACTGGTGCCTTTGTTCTTCCTCCTATCACCAGGTCCACACAGGGGTCCTGCTGTCCCTCCCAGCATCAGACATTCTCAGGTCTGTTATTCTTCTCTCAGTGACATCTGACAGAGACACATTGTCTCTCTCAAGGATAGCATTTTCCATATGCTTTTGTATAATGCTCTGGGGCTAGCAGAAACCCAGAGAATGGTTTAACTTCCTCTACCCAGACACTTGTTGCTACCACAGCTGTGCTTTCTTTTGCCCACCAAGTTGTTGCAAGGGTCTTTTTTTTTTTTTTTTTAATTGGCCCATCTAGGTTGTCACAGAGCACCGAGCTGAGCTTCCTGTGCTTTATAGCATGTTCCCACTAGCTATCTATTTTGCACATGGTAGTGTATATATGTCAATCCTAATCTCCCAATTTGTCCCACCCTCCTCTTCCCCCACTGTGTCCACATGTCCATTCTCTACGTCTGCTTCTCTATTCTTGCCCTGCAAGTAGGTTCATCTGTACCATTTTTCTAGATTCCACATATATGTGTCAATATATGATATTTGCTTTTCTCTTTCTGGCTTACTTCACTCTGTAGGACAGACTCTAGGTCCATTCACATCTCTACAATCGTTCCTTTTTATGGTTGAGTAATATTCCATTGTATTTATCTACCATATCTTCTTTATCCGTTTGTCTGTCATTGGACATTTAGGTTGTTTCCATGTCCTGGCTATTGTAAACAGAGCTGCAGTGAACATTGGGGTATGCTAGGGTCTTTATCATGTTTGCAGTCTCTTAGATTTACAAGTCCCCTCTTCCCCTAGATCCCCAACCTTCTCCCTAACCCACACACATGTGACTCTCCAGCATCTCAGCAATTTTCTCCTCTTTCCCAAAATTCTCCTCTCTCAAGGTTGCCCTTTCTGTGTCACTTGGGTTTTGTTTGTTGTGGAGAGGCTATTTGTAAATGAGACTGTTTACAGTTACTTTTTTGGAGTTTAAAATAATATCTGATCTCTTAGCTTGTAAATTAAAAATACAGCTTTTCCAATCCTGGAGAACACAGCAGTAAGCTTGGAAATTAATAACAACATCCTTCACATCAGGATCCAGGGTCCCAGAAATGGACTGGCTCTGCTGAAGGTCATTTTTTCCTGACACTGAAAGTGAAGTAAAAGCAGTTTAAATTAACATGAAGATCAAAGTACTTGAATGTAAACAAAATATGGCAATTTGAAAATATTCTTTAGATAGTCACTTGGTATAATTCAAATGTATGGAATAGGTATGAAGAAATTCTGACAAAATGCACATGTCTGATTAAGAAGCAGAGTCAAAATACCTTGACAAAAACAAATACTTTAGAACTCAAACTGTACTCAAATATTTTTATTTTCCAAAAATAATTAAATAATAAAAATGGAAACAAAATATAAAAAATATATATATATATATCTTTTTCTTAAAAATTAAGAGCAGGACTTCCCTGCTGGTGCAGTGGTTAAGAATCTGCCTGCCAATGCAGGGGGCACAGGTTCGATCCCTGGTCCGGGAAGATCCCACATGGCATGGAGCAACTAAGCTCGTGCGCCACAACTACTGAGCCTGCGTGCCACAACTACTGAAGCCCTTGAGCTTAGAGCCTGTGCTATGCAACAAGAGAAGCCACTGCAGTGAGAAGCCCACGCACCACAACGAAGAGTAGCCCCCGCTCGCTGCAACTAGAGAAAACCCGTGCGCAGCAACGAAGACCCAACACAACCAAAAATAAATAAATAAAATAAAATTATAAAAAAAGAAAAGAAAATGCAGCAAGGTTGTCAATTCTCAGAAAATTCTTTAAAAAAAAAGTTAAGAGCAAATTTTCTTTCACGCATGAATCTAGTAGACTTTATGTTGACTTAAAACTTAACACTTAGTTATGGTTTTAATTTTCTTAAAATTCTAGCTCCATTTCCAAGCACATTTAAACATCTTTAACTTTTTCGAACTGAAATTAGAAACTTAATGTTTCGGATTGTCTAACTCCACACCGCAAATAGGGAAGCCGTAATAACCTAACAAATGCTTTCTAGGTTGCAGGCTACTTACCTATCTGATATACCTGTGCTTACAATTATAACAAATCATATTGGACTAAACTTTTAAACACTGCTTACAAACAATTGCATTGAATCACAATTTTTAATTAAAGCGCAGTTCTGTAATGTCAGTTTCTGTTAAACATTTCAAATAATAACCTGGAGTTAAATGACAGATTTCCTAATGTGTCAGTGTTATAGCCACTTTCAGGGGCTGACAGACCTCACGCAGTTTGGTTCAAACGTCGACACTGTTGATGTCAAGCGTACTCTAAGAGGGAGTATGAGTAGTGAAATTTTTCATCTAATTGAGATCTGGAGAGAGCAGGGCAGATGTCTCCACAGGTCCAAAATGGCTTGAGAGAGGCAGGAAAGGAGACTGGCCTGGGTTTTTACAGGGATCAGGGGTGGGGGTCAAGGCGAGGGTTCCTGCACACTTTGTGAGCTTTGTGGTTTGAATCTCCCATGGGAAGGAGTACTGCACATTCTCACCAGCTTATCCAGATGTGCGGCACAAAGGGAAGGGGGAGAGTGAAGCTTACGAGCTGTCAGCAGCTGTCTAAGAAAACCATAATTCCAAAAGAGTCAAGTACCACAATGATCATTGCAGCTCTATTTACAATAGCCAGGACATGGAAGCAACCTAAGTGTCCATCGACAGATGAATGGATAAAGAAGATGTGGCACATATATACGATGGAATATTACTCAGCCATAAAAAGAAATGAAATTGAGTTATCTGTAGTGGGGTGGGTGGACCTAGAGTCTGTCATACAGAGTGAAGTAAGTCAGAAAGAGAAAAACAAATACTGTATGCTAACACATATATATGGAATCTAAAAAAAAATTGGTTCTGATGAACCTAGGGGCAGGACAGGAATAAAGATACAGACGTAGAGAATGGACTTGAGGATACGGGGAGGGGGAAGTGTAAGCTGGGACGAAGTGAGAGAGTGACATTGACATATATACACTACCAAATGTAAAATAGATAGCTAGTGGGAAGCAGCTGCAGAGCACAGGGAGATCAGCTTGGTGCCGTGACCACCTAGAGGGGTGGGATAGGGAGGGTGGGAGGGAGACACAAGAGGGAGGGGATATGGGGATATATGTATAGCTGATTCACTTTGTTATACAGCAGAAACTAGCACAACATTGTAAAGCAATTATACTCCAATAAAGATGTTAAAAAAACAAAACAAAACAGAATGAGATACCACCTCACACCTGTTAGAATGGCTATTATCAAAAAGACAAGTGAAAACAAGTATTATGGAGGATGTGGAGAAAAGGGAACCCTTGTGCACTGTTGGTGGGAAAGTAAATTGGTGCCTCTACTCTGGAAAACAGTATGGAAGTTCCTCAAAAAATTAAAAATAGAACTACAATATGACCCAGCAATTCCACGTCTGGGTATTTAACCAGAGGAGATGAAACAACTATCTTGTAGAGATATCTGCATGCCCATTTTTATTACAGGATCATTCAAAATAGGCAAGACATGGAAACAACCAAAGTGTCCATAGATGGATGAATAAATAAAGCAAATGTTAATATAGGTACAGTGAAATATTATTCAGCTTTAAAAAAGGAAAGGAATCCTGCCATTTGCAACAACATGAATGAACCTGGAGGGTATTATGCTAAGTGAAATGAGTCAGACACATAAAGACTAATACTGTATGATCTCACTTATACGTGAAATCTAAAATCACAAACTCACAGAAAAAGACAGTAGATTAATGGTTGCCAGGGTCTGGGAAGTGAAGGAGGTGAGAAAATGTTGGTCAATATTAGAAACTTTCAGTTGTAAGATGAATAAGTTCCAGGGATCTAATGCAGAGCACAGTGACTATACTTAACAATACAGTGTTATATACTTGAAATTTGCTAAGAGAATAAACCTTAGTGTTATCACTACAAAAAATGGTAATTATGTGAGATAATGGATGTGTTAACTAATCTTATTGTGGTTAACATCTCACGATATATACATGTACCAAATCATCACATCATACACCTTAAACATACACAATGTTATATGTCAATTATATCTCAGTGAGCTGGAAAATAAATAAATACATAAATAAATAATAAATAACTGTTCTTGGGTGTTTTCTTGTCTGAAAAAGTAAGGCAACTTTAGGTAGGATAGATAGGCTTTATTGATATTTGGCTTTGTCCCCTAATTGATTATTGGTCTTTCTAGACAGTTTTAACACTTTTATACTGGTATCTGCCTTTAGGCATACACTGTCTCGTACACTGTCAAGCCCATGTGTACAGTTAATGAGGATGGAAAAGGGAAGACAATGAGAGCTTGGTTATGTAACCAGAGGTCGTTCTGTAAAACTGAGCTTTATCTACTTTATCTATCTTCATAAAACCTCTTTATTTTAACACTGTTTCAGGATAAGTAGAATGTACCTTATATTTCACAAGACAAACAGCTGATTTTATGCACTATGATGCTTCATTTTCTGTCATACTTCCAACAAATACATTACAGTTATTCTCTAGGATATTGCCTGGTTATTGCGATATTGGAAAATACCTGTGGTTATGTGGGAGGAGCTTATTTTCTCATGCTCACCCCATGTTGCTTCAATGTTTTGCTCTGGGAAGGGAAGATCAAGCTCACTTGCAATAAGAACATGTACCCACGATCTGAAGGCCTGTCTGCATCAATTGCTAAGATCATATGATTTTTCTTCATCTAGTTTATGTGGTATATTATGTTGATTGATTTTCAAATGTCAAACCATCCTTGCATACCTGCAATAGATTTCACTTGGTCTTTGTGTATAATTCAGTGTATACACTGTTGGATTCAGTTCTCTAATATTTTGTAGAGTACTTTTGTGCCTAAGTCCACAAGAAATACTGGTCTATAGTTTTCTTATTTTGTATTATCTTTGTATTATGTGTGTTGACATAATAAAAAGGTAATATTAGGCCCATAAAACGAGTTGGCAACTATTCCTTCTCTCTATTTTCTGGAAGAAATTGTTTAAAATTGCTGTTTATTCTTTTGAAATGTTTTGAAGAGTTCTCATGCAACCTCTGGGCCTAGACATTTCTTTGAGGGGAGATTTTTAATTATAAATTTAACTTCTGTGATGGTTATAGGCCTATTAAGATTTTCATTTCATCTTGGGTAAGTTTGGAGAGTTCATGATTTTGAGGAGTCAGTCCACATTTTCTAAGTTATACAATTTATGTATATAAATAAGATTGTCTATATTGTCTTATTATCTTTTCAGTGATGGTGGAATCTGCAGTGGTATCCCCTATTTCAGTGATGTTCCTTATTTTGGATTTTTCTCTATTATTTTCTTATATTCAACTTCATTGATCTCTGCTCTTATATTTATTATATTCTTCTGCTTTCTCTGGGTTTATTTTGCTCCTTTACAAGTTTCCTGAGGTAGGAATTTGGGTCACTGATTTGAGACCTTGACTTATTTCTAATGTAAGCTGCTAATACGATAAATGTCTATGTAAGCATTGTCAGCAAAACTTTAGCAGCATTCTACAAATTTTGATATTTCTGTTTGTATTTTCATTCAGGTCTTTGTATATTTTAAATTTCCTTTGAGACTTCCTCTTTGCCCCATGGATTATTTAGAAGTGTGTGGTTTAATTTTCACATTAGAGATTTTCCTGTTACATTTCTGTTATTTATTTCAAGTTTGACTCATTTTGGTAGGAGAACATAATCTGTGGGATTTAAATTCTTTTAACATTGTTAAGGTTTGTTTTATTGCTCAGGATATAGTCCATCTATATTAGTCTACTATCTATGTGAATGTTCCATGATTCCTTCAAAAAAGTGTGCATTCATCCATTATTAAGTGGACTATTCAATATTTGTCAATTATACCTTGTTGGTTGATTGTGCTGTTTAGATATTCTATACCCTTGCTGATATTCTGCCCAGTAGTTCTATCAGTTGTTGAGAATTGTGTGTTTAAGTCATAAAGTATAGCTGTGGGCTCGTGCATTTCTTCCTTCAACTCTGTTTTTGTTTCATGTATTTTGAGTCTCTGTTGTTTGGTGAATACAAATTTAGGATTATTATGTCTTCCTGGTAGATTGATCCTTTTATCATTATGTAGTGTACCCCCTTTTGTCTAGTAAGTTTCTTTGCTTCTTAGTCTACTGCATCACATATAAATAAAGACACTCCTTTTTTCTTTTTCTGGGTTAATGTTTGGATGATATATCTTTTTCCATTTTTTTACTTTCAATCTACCTATGCTGTTGAATTTGAAGCAAATTTCTTGTAAGAAGCATATAGTTGGGTCTTGTTTTCTTATGCACTCTGCCAGTCTCTTTTGATTGGTGGATATAGATTATATGCATTTAAGGTAATTATCAATATGTTAGCATATAAATCTTCCATTTTATTACTTGTTTTCTAGTTGTTTCTTCTAGTTCTTATTCTTCTATTTCTTTCTCTCTCTTTTTCTCTTTTTCCCTTTCTTTGGGTTACTAGAAAAGTTTTTGTAGTAGTTGCTCTGGGCATTACAATATACATATGTGACTTTTTCACCATCTACCATTATCAACATTTCCTACATGTAGTGAAGTGTGGAAACCTCACTTCCATTTAGGTCCCTTTACCGTCCTCCCTTTTAAATATCATACATTATATGGAAGAATTAAAAGTATAATTAGGGCTTCCCTGGTGGCGCAGTGGTTGAGAATCTGCCTGCTAATGCAGGGGACACGGCTTCGAGCCCTGGTCTGGGAAGATCCCACATGCCGTGGAGCAACTGGGCCCGTGAGCCACAACTACTGAGCCTGCGCGTCTGGAGCCTGTGCTCCGCAGCAAGAGAGGCCACGATGGTGGGAGGCCTGTGCACTGCGATGAAGAGTGGCCCCCGCTTGCCGCAACTAGAGAAAGCCCTAGCACAGAAACGAAGACCCAACATAGCAATCAATCAATCAATAAATAAATCTTTAAAAAAAAAGTATAATTATTCTCAGCCAAGGTTTGTTTTTTGTTTCAATCGTTAAATGTAGTTTATAAAACTTATGAAAGAAAGGATAGTCTATTATATGTACCCACAGTTCTGATCTATCCATTGTTCCTTTGTTGCATCAGACATTCTACAGTCATTCTTTTATCATTTCTTTTCTATTTGAAAGACTTTCTTTAGCCAACCTTTAAACATAGATCTGCTAGTAACAAATTTTGTTAGCTTTCATTCATCTGATAATGCTTTATTTTCTGTTCATTCCTAAAGGATATTTATTTCCAGATGTAAAATTTGCAGTCTTTCCAGTTTTGCTTCAGTGTTCTTGGTTTATCTGGCACTACTGGGCCTGAGAGGGGAGGAGGAATTTCCCAGTCTGGGCCCCTGGGTATCTCTCCATGGAAGAGGAGTGCGGCAGGATTCTCCTACCTGGGCCTGTTTCAGTGCCTGGGTGGGGAAGGAAAGTCTCAGGCTACATGGACACATAGCCTTTCCTGATTAAGCCACTTTCTGTGGTTGAGTAGCAACTTCAGCTCCACCTGACCACCCCATGTCTCTGGAAGGACAAATAAAATCTCAGCCTGCAGTGTTTATGAGACTTTCTGGATCAGGGCACTTATTGTGACTGGGTCTCCCTTTCTCCCCAACCTCCCTGGTGTCCCTGGTGAGGAGAATTACAGGAACAAAGAGGCTTCCTAGACTGGATCCCTTCCTGTGTATTGTGGCTACATCTCTTTTGCTGTTTCCACTTACCTGTGTCTCTGGATGGGAATGGAGGATCTTGACCTAAACAGACAAGGAGGCTACCCAGGCCAAGTTGTCTGCTGCAGTTAGGTTTCTCTTGCTTATTCCACCCACCCTCTCTGTATCTGTTAAGAGGTAAAGGGGAGTCTCAGGCCAGCAGAAAAGGAGAGTGCTTCCTCTGGCCCTAATTTTATCAGTGATCCCACTTGATTCCCCTTTGTCAGCAAGATGAAGTCAGTGGGGCTTCCATTCCATCCAGAGGAGAGATGAACATACCTTGGCTGCCTTTTGTTGCTAGGTTGGGGTTCTCATATTTCCTGGGTCAACTTTTGTTGGATGAGGGATATATGACACCCTGTCATTGTGTTGTACCTTCCGTCCTGGGGACCCAAACCAATTTTCCTTCTTTTTAGCACCTCTCAGAGTTCTTTTTTGGTTACCTATTGTGTTATTTCCAGGGTTTGTAGTTTTGCTTAGTTGGGGGAGAACAGGGACTAACAGACCTATGCTCTCTTATCTTGAGTAGACGCTCCAAACTCTAACATAATTTTAACCATAAAAAATAATTGAAACGTACAATGTGATCTTTATTTTTCAATCAAAATAACTAGGATTCTCCCTAGAAAAGAATTTTATTTTCTGATATAAGTATTGATTTATGTAAAATTTTACAAAATGTATTCTTACTTATATATTCAATGCATTACATTTATCTTAAAAAATAAAAGTACCTCAAATTAAAAATATTTTAGCAATGTTGGTCACATATCTGTATTTCACATCTACTACATGCATAATGGAAAATTTTGAAAATGCCTTTTAGAAGTTTAATTTATATTAGCACTATAGCAATATTGAGGTTAAAAGAATTAAACTTGGCAGAGGTTGATAAATGTGCTGAATGCCAGATGGTTGTTTTTCCTTTAAATGTACAGATTTTCCATAGTTTGGGCACAGAATTTTTCCTTTTCATGTCATGCAATTTTGAATAATAGCACAGTGAAGTGAAAATTTTGTAAGTGTTCTATAAGGTTTTGTATTTTTAGAGAAAGAGCATTTCTTTTCTTTATGTCAGTCCTCATGATTTATCCAAGGATTTTGCCAAAAAAAAAAAACAAACCTAACATTATAACAGGTGCTCAGAAATTGGCTAGAAATGCACTTTTCATTACTCTGTTCTCTTTGGGCTCTTGGTTTGTCTAATGCTATAACTGGTTCCAAGAGAACAGTTTGTGTTTGAAGTCCATAGTCATTCACCTCAGTGAAACTCAGAACCATTTGGATGGTAGGGGAACTTCTGGAAAATGTGCTGAGAAGTATAATGGAACTTTTCGAAGACATAGAAAAATTTAAAAAGCATTGGCTTAGAACCAGTTCGACCTGAACTTGATTTTGAATTGCATGATCTTGAGAATATGTCTTTACCATCCCAATATCTTTCTGTCGCCCTTAGTACTTATAGTCAGCATGCACTGGAAGTCCATTTTATGGGAGCCAGTGCAATTAGGCAAGACCAAGAAATAAAAGTTAAAAGATTGAAAAAGAAGAAGTAAAACTGTACTTATTCCAGCCAACATAAGTATAATTATAGAAAATCTCCCCCAGATTACAATAACCTATATGATAAGTGAATTTAGCAAAGTCACTAAATTGACAATGTAGTTATAGCAACATGACCATATATCAATTTTATTTGATAATGTCAGCAAAAAACAAAAGGAAAATAAAAATAAAAATATTTCATTTAGCATCAAAATATCAAGTAACTCATAATAAAGCTATCAAAAAGGTGTAAAATATTTACACTGAAAAGTATAAAAGACTGTTGAGAAAAATATTTTTAAAAGACTAAAATAAATGAAGGCATGTACTCTGTTCATAGAATGGAAGACACAGCATTGTAAAGAAGTCAATTTTCTTAAAATTTTCATAGATTCAGTGTACTAATAATAATCTAGGCAAGTTTTGTTGTTACTGTGTATGCATGTATGGAAATTGAAACACTAACTTAAAAACTTTGTGTGAAAATGAACAATTCTTTATTTCAATGTAAAACAGGCAACAGTTTTACTAAATATTTCATGGTTACATCACACCATTTTTCCAGCTCCTTACTACCCATTTTCTGGTCCTCAAACCAGACTCACATATTTTAGGGTTTTGTTATGGTAGCACTCCGCATCCAAATATCTATTTCTCTTGATTAACTCTTACTGCATGAGGAACAATCAGAAAATCACAGTGGTACACAAGAATACAAACTACTTAGTTCCCATGTTTGTGGATCAGTTGAGTGCTGGTGGATTCACAGTGGGCTCCCCTAGGTGATTCTGCGGATCTGGAGCTCATTCTCACAGCTAAACTGTGAGAGTTTCCCTCAGCCGGGTTCACTTACCCAGGGCAGCTCTGTTTGATGTGTTTCTCATCCTCTGGGAACATCCAGGGCATGTTTTTCTCATTGGCAATGAAAGAGTGAGTGCAAGAGTAAACGGCCAGTCATACAAGCACTTTTTAGATTTTCATCCAGCAGTGTTTCCTAACATTTCATTGGCCAAGTCATGTGGCCAAGTCTAAAGTCAGATAAGGGAGGGGAGATTACTCTCTGCCCATCAAGGAAGGATAAATATTTCTGAAAAATGTCAAATTTATTGCAATTTGCAATGAGCTGTTTTAATTTTTTAAAAATATAGACTTTTAAAAAGTTTTAGGTTCACGGCGAGATTGAACAAAAGGTACGAACGGTTCCCACATACCCCCTTTCCTGATCTCACACAATTTTCCCTGTAATTAAACTCTTGCATTCCTGTGAAGCATTTGTTATATTTGATGAGACAATTCTGATATGTTAGTAACTAGAGTCCATAGCTTACATTAGGGATCAGTTTTTGTGTTGTATAGTACTATAGGTTTTGACAATGCATAATGTCAAGTATCTATCATTACAGTACCATACAGAATAGTTTCATTTCCCTAAAAATCCCCTGTGGTCCACCTGCTAATCTCTCCCTCCCACCCAAGAATCTGCAGCCTCTGACTTTTTAAAATCATCCCCATAGTTTTGTCTTTCACAGAATGTGACATAGTTGCAATCGTACAATATGTAGCCCTTCAGATTGGCTTCTTTCACTTAGCAACGTAAGTTCTTCTGTGTCTTTTTGTGGCTTAATAGATCATTTCTTTTTAGTGCTGTATAATATTCTATCGCATGAATACACCACAGTTTATTTGTCCATTTACCTACTGAGAAACCTCTAAGTTGTTTCCAAGTTTTGGCAACTATGAATAAAACTACTATAAACATCTGCATGCAAGTTATTGTGTGGACATAAGTTTTCAACTCATCTGAGTGAATAATACGGAGCATTCATGGGTTGTACGGTAAGAGTATGTATAGTTTTTTTTTTTTTAACATCTTTATTGAGGTATAATTGCTTTACATTGTTGTGTTAGTTGCTGCTCTATAACAAAGTGAATCAGCTATAGGTATACATATGTCCCCATATCCCCTCCCTCTTGCGTCTCCCTCCCACCCTCCCTATCCCACCCTCCCTATCCCACCCCTTTAGGTCGTCACAAAGTACCGAGCTGATCTCCCTGTGCTATGCAGCTGCTTCCCACTAGCTATTTTACATTTGGTAGTGGATATATGTCAATGCCATTTTGTAAGCAGCAGACGAGCCGTCTTCCAAAGCGGCTGGACCAGTTTGCATTCTCATGAGCAGTCCTGTTAACAATCTCACCAGCATTTTATATTGTTAGTGTTTTGGGTTTTAGCCATTTAATAAATGTGTATTTATATCTCATTGTTTTAATCTGCAATTTCCTAATGACATGATGTTAATCATCTTTTCATATGCTTATTTAGCATCTATAGATTTTCTTTGACGAGGGTCTGTTGGAATTTATTTCTATTTTTTCAATCAGGTTATTTTCTTATTGTTTCATTTTAAGAAACATTTTTATTTGTGGTATATTTTGGATAAAAATTCTTTATCAGATTTGTCCTTACAAATATTTTCTTCCAGTTTGTGGCTGGTCTTCTCATTCTCCTTATAATGCCTTTTTCAGAGCAGATTTTAGAATTTTAACTAAGTCAAATTTATAAATTTGTTCATTCATGGATCGTGTCTTTGGTGTTGTATCAAAAAAAATCATCACCATACCCCATGGTCTTTTAGATATTATCTTATGTTATCTTCTAAATGTTCTATAGTTTTACATCAAACATTTAGGTCTATGGTCCATTTTGAGTTAATTTTTGTGAAGCATGTAAAGTCTGTATCTAGATCATGTTTTTTTTGCATGTAGATGTTCAGTTGTTCCAGCACCATTTGTTGAAAAGATTATTGTTTCTCTATTGAATTGACTTTGCTCCTTTGTCAAAGATCAGTTGACTATTTTGTGTGGGTCTATTTCTGGGCTCTATAGTCTGTTCCACTGATTCATTTTTGTCTTTTTTCTCCCAATATTATAATGTTCTGATTATTGTAGCTTTACCATAAGTCTTGAAGTCAGGTAGTGTCAGTCTTCTGACTTTGTTCTTCACTTTCAATATTATGTTGGTTATTCTTTTGTCTCTCCATATAAACTTTAGAATAAGTTTGTCTAAATGCACAAAAATAATTTGCTGGGATTTTGATTAGGAGTATGCTGAATCTGTAGGTCAAATTGGAAAGAACTACATCTTGACAATATTGAATCTTCCTATTCTTGAACATGGAATACCTCTACAGTTGTTTAGTTCTTTGATTTCATTCATCAGCATTTTGTAGTTTTCCTCATATGCAACTTATACATATTTTGTTAGATTTATAGTTAAAGTTTTTTTTTTTGGTGCTAATAAAAATAATACTATTCTTTTCATTTTAGAATCCAGTTGGTCATTACGAGTATATAGGAAGGCAGTTGACTTTTGTATATTAACCTTGTATTTTGCAACCTTGATATAAGTGCTTACTAGTTCCAGGAGTTTTTGTACATTCTTAGGGATTTTCTACAGGCAGGCATGATATCTTAAACAAAAGACACTTTTATTTCTTCCTTTCCGATCTGCGTGCCTTTTACTTCTTTTTTGTCTTATTGCATTCTCTAGGATTGTCAGTACAATGTTGAAAAGTAGTGGTAAGAGAAATATTCTTGCTTTGTCTTTCTTGTTAGCAGGAAAGCTTCTGTTTTCTCACTATTAAGTATAACTTAGCTGTAGGTTGTTTTGTAGGTATTCTTTATCAAGTTGAGTAAATTCCCCTCCAATCTTAGTTTTCTGAGAGTTTTTATCATGAATGAGTGTCAAATTTTGTCAAATGCTTTTTTTACTGCATTTATTGATATAATCATCTGATTTTTCTTCTTTAGCCTATTGATGTGATAAATTACATGAATTGATTTTTAAATATTAACCAGATTTGCATACCTGGAATAAACCTCACCTGGTCATGGTTTACAATTTATTTTATTAATCATTTGATTTGATTTGCTAATATTTTCTTGAGGATTTTTGCATCTATATTCACAAGTGATATTGGTTGCAGTTTTCTTTTCTTGTGAAGTCTTGCTCTGGTTTTAGTATAAGGGTAATGCTGGCCTCATAAACTGAATTAGGAAGTATTATCTCTGCTACTGCTTCTATCTTCTGGAAGAGATTATAGAGAACTGATATAATTTCTTCCTTAAATATTTGGTAGGATTCATCAGTGAACCTATCTGGGCCTAGTGTGTTCTGTTTTGGAAGGTGATTAATTATTGATTTAAGTTCTTAAATATATGTAAGTCAATTCACATTGTGTATTTCTTCTTGTGTAAATTTTTGCACATTGTGTATTTCAAGAAATTATTTGATTTCATCTATGTTTTCAAATTTGTGGGCATAGAATTTTTTGTAATGTTCCTTTATTATCCTTTTAACGGCCAGGGCATATATAGTGACGGCTTCTCATTCATTTCTGATATTAGCAACTTCTGTCTTTTTTCTTTTTTTCTTAGTTACTTTGGCTAGAGTTTTATCAATTTTATTGTCCTAAGAAAATCAGCCTTATTGATTTTTCTCATTTGGTATCCTATTTTCAATGCCATTGATTTCTGCTCTAATTGTTTAAAAAATTGAGGTATAATTGACATACATTATATTCATTTCAGGTGTACAATACAATTAACCAATATTTGTTTATATTGTGAAATGATCACCACAATAAATGTAGTTAACATCTGTCACCATACATAGGTACAAAAATTTTTTTCTTATGATGAGAACTTTTAAGATTTATTCTCTTACCAATTTTCAAATATGTAATACAGTATTATTAACTCTATCATCATGCTGTACATGACATTCCCAGGACTTATTTATCTTATAACTGGAAGTTTGTACCTTTTGACCACTTTCCTCCATTTTGCCCACCCTCTACTCCCCACCTCTGGCAACAACCAATCGGTTCTCTGGATCTATGAGTTCAAAAAAAATTGTTTTTTAGATTCCATATAGAAGTGAGGTTATATGGTATTTGTCTTTCTCTGTCTGACTTGTTTCACTTAGTCTAGTGCCCTCAAGGTATCTCCATGTTGTCACAAATAGAAAGATTTCATTTTTTAAATGGTTGAATAATATTCCATTGTGTGTGTGTGTGTGTGTATATATATATATATATAATATATATATGTAAAACCACGTTTTTTTATCCATTCATTTGTCAGTGGACACTTAGGTTGTTTCCATGTCTTGGATATTGTAAATAATGCTACGGTGAACACGGGGATGCATATATCTTTTCAAATTAGTGTTTTTTGTTTTCTTCAGATAAATACCCAGAAATGGAATTGCTGGGTCATACGGTATATCTACTTTTATTTTTGGAGGAACCTCCATAATATTTTCCATAGTGGCTGCACCAATTTGCATTCCCACCAACAGTGCACAAGAGTTCCCTTTACTCCATATCCTTGTCAACATTTATTATCTTTTGTCTTTTTGATGATAGCCATTCTGACAGATGTGAGGTGATAGCTCAGTGTAGTTTTGATTTACATTTCCCTAATGACTTGTAATGTTGAGCAACTTTTCATGTACCTGTTTAAACATTCAAGTCGTTCATCCATTTTGAGTTAATTTTTGTGTATGGTGTAAGATAGTGGTTCATTTTCATTCTTTTGCATGTGCTGTCCGGTTTTCCCAGCACCATTTTGTGAAGAAACTGTTCTTTCCCCATTGTATATTCTTGGCTCCTTTGTTGTAAATTAGTTGACCATATATGCATGGGTTTATTTCTGGGCTTTCTATTCTGTTCCATTGATCTATGTGTCTGTTTTTATGCCAATACCAAACTGTTTTGATTTCTGCTCTGATTTTATTATTTCTTCTTCTGCTTACTTTGGATTTAACTTTCTCTCCTCTTTTCTAGTTTCCTAAGTTGAAAGCAAGGTTACTGATTTTGTATCTGCTTCCTTTTCAGTATATGCTTTTGTCTTCTAGTCAGTGCTTTTGCTACATTGCACAAATTTTCATAAGTTGTATTTTCATTTTTATTTATTTCAAATATTTAAAAATTTTTCTTGAGATTTATTTTTTGTCTCATGTGTTACTTAGAAGTGTGTTCTTTAATCTCCAAATATTTGGGCATCTTTCCACTATGTTTCTGTTGTTGATTTCTAGTTTAAGTCCCTTGAGGTATGAGACTTACTACGTATGATTTCTATTATTTTAAATTTGTTAAGGTGTGTTTTATGGTGCAGAATGGGGTCTATCTTGGTTAATGTTTTATGTGGGCTTGAGAAGAATGTGTATAATTCTATAGCTGTCAATTAAATCCAGTTAATCGATGATGCTGTTGAGTTGAACTATTTCCTTCCTGTTTCTCTGATTGCTGGAGTTGTTTTTTACCGATAGAGAGTTGTTAAAGTCTTGGACCATGATAGTGGATTCATCTCTTTCTCCTTGCAGTTCTATCAGTTTTTGCCTCATGTACTTTGACACTCTGTTGTGAGGCACATCACACTAAGGATGGTTATGTCTTCTTGGAGGACTGACCTCTTTATTATTATGTAAAGCCCCCTTTTATCCTTGATAATTTTCCTTGCTCTGAAGTCTGCTTAGTTTAAAATCAATATTCAGTCAGCCCTCAATTTTTTTTTTTTGCATCCATGTATTCAATGAACTGAAGATCAAATTTCAATAAATTTTGATCCACAGTTGCTTGAATCCAAGGATGAGAAACCCACAGATATGAAGGGCTGAATGTATTCATTGTACTAGCCATTTTTTTTAAACATCTTTATTGAAGTATAATTGCCTTACAATGGTGTGTTAGTTTCTGCTTGATAACAAAGTGAATCAGTTATACATATACATATGTTCCCATATCTCTTCCCTCTTGCATCTCCCTCCCTCCCTCCCTCCCTATCCCACCCCTCTAGGTGGTCACAAAGCACCGATCTGATCTCCCTGTGCTATGCGGCTGCTTCCCACTAGCTATCTATTTTACGTTTGGTAGTGTATATATGTCCATGACACTCTCTCACCCTGTCACATCTCACCCCTCCCCCTCCCCATATCTTCAAGTCCATTCTCTAGTAGGTCTGTGTCTTTATTCCCATCTTGCCACTAGGTTCTTCATGACCTTTTTTTTTTTTCCCCTTAGATTCCGTATATATGTGTTAGCATACTGTATTTGCTTTTCTCTTTCTGACTTACTTCACTCTGTATGACAGACTCTAACTCCATCCACCTCATTACAAATACCTCCATAGCATTTCTTTTTATGGCTGAGTAATATTCCATTGTATATATGTGCCACATCTTCTTTATCCATTCATCCGATGATGGACACTTAGGTTGCTTCCATGTCCTGGCTATTGTAAATAGAGCTGCAATGGGCATTGTGGTACATGACTCTTTTTGAATTATGGTTTTCTCAGGGTATATGCCCAGTAGTGGGATTGCTGGGTCGTATGGTAGTTGTATTTTTAGTTTTTTAAGGAACCTCCATACTGTTCTCCATAGTGGCTGTATCAATTAACATTCCCACCAACAGTGCAAGAGTGTTCCCTTTTCTCCACACCCTCTCCAGCATTTATTGTTTCTAGATATTTTGATGATGGCCATTCTGACCAGTGTGAGATGATACCTCATTGTAGTTTTGATTTGCATTTCTCTAATGATTAATGATGTTGAGCATTCTTTCATGTGTCTGTTGGCAATCTGTATATCTTCTTTGGAGAAATGTCTATTTAGGGCTTCTGCCCATTTTTGGATTGGGTTGTTTGTTTTTTTGTTATTGAGCTGCATGAGCTGCTTGTAAATCTTGGAGATGAATCCTTTGTCAGTTGCTTCATTTGCAAATATTTTCTCCCATTCTGAGGGTTGTCTTTTGGTCTTGTTTATGGTTTCCTTTGCTATGCAAAAGCTTTTAAGTTTCATTAGGTCCCATTTGTTTATTTGTGTTTTTATTTCCATTTCTCTAGGAGGTGGGTCAAAAAGGATCTTGCTGTGATTTATGTCATAGAGTGTTCTGCCTATGTTTTCCTCTAAGAGTTTGAGAGTGTCTGGCCTTACACTTAGGTCTTTAATCCATTTTGAGTTTATTTTTGTGTATGGTGTCAGGGAGTGTTCTAATGTCATACTTTTACATGTACCTGTCCAATTTTCCCAGCACCACTTATTGAAGAGGCTGTCTTTTCTCCACTGTATATTCTTGCCTCCTTTATCAAAGATAAGGTGACCATATGTGCGTGGGTTTATCTCTGGGCTTTCTATCCTGTTCCATTGATCTATATTTCTGTTTTTGTGTCAGTACCAAACTGTCTTGATTACTGTAGCTTTGTAATATAGTCTGAAGTCAGGGAGCCTGATTCCTCCAGCTCCATTTTTCGTTCTCAAGATTGCTTTGGCTATTCGGGGTCTTTTGTGTTTCCATACAGAATGTGAAATTTTTTGTTCTAGTTCTGAAAAATGCCAGTGGTAGTTTGATAGGGATTGCATTGAATCTGTAGATTGCTTTGGGTAGTAGAGTCATTTTCACAATGTTGATTCTTCCAATCCAAGAACATGGTATATCTCTCCATCTATTTGTATTATCTTTAATTTCTTTCATCAGTGTCTTATAATTTTTTGCATACAGGTCTTTTGTCTCCTTAGGTAGGTTTATTCCTAGATATTTTATTCTTTTTGTTGCAATGGTAAACGGGAGTGTTTTCTTAATTTCACTTTCTGATATTTCATCATTAGTATATAGGAATGCAAGAGATTTCTGTGCATTAATTTTGTATCCTGCTACTTTACCAAATTCATTGATTAGCTCTAGGAGTTTTCTGGTAGCATCTTTAGGATTCTCTATGTATAGTATCATGTCATCTGCAAACAGTGACAGCTTTACTTCTTCTTTTCTGATTTGGATTCCTTGTATTTCTTTTTCTTCTCTGATTGCTGTGGCTAACACTTCCAAAACTATGTTGAATAATAGTGGTGAGAGTGGGCAACCTTGTCTTGTTCCTGATCTTAGTGGAAATGGTTTCAGTCTTTCACCATTGAGGACAATGTTGGCTGTGGGTTTGTCATATATGGCCTTTATTATGTTGAGGAAAGTTCCCTCTATGCCTACTTTCTGCAGGGCTTTTATCATAAATGGGTGTTGAATTTTGTCGAAAGCTTTCTCTACATCTATTGAGATGATCATATGGTTTTTCTCCTTCAATTTGTTAATATGATGTATCACGTTGATTGATTTGCGTATATTGAAGAATCCTTGCATTCCTGGAATAAACCCCACTTGATCATGGTGTATAATCCTTTTAATGTGCTGTTGGATTCTGTTTGCTAGTATTTTGTTGAGGATTTTTGCATCTATGTTTATCAGTGATATTGGCCTATAATTTTCTTTCTTTGTGACATCTTTGTCTGGTTTTGGTATCGGGGTGATGGTGGCCTCGTAGAATGAGTTGGGGAGTGTTCCTCCCTCTGCAATATTTTGGAAGAGTTTGAGAAGGATAGGTGTTAGCTCTTCTCTAAATGTTTGGTAGAATTCACCTGTGAAGCCATCTGGTCCTGGGCTTTTGTTTGTTGGAAGATTTTTAATCACAGTTTCAATTTCAGTGCTTGTGATTGTTCTGTTCATATTTTCTATTTCTTCCTGGTTCAGTCTTGGCAGGTTGT
Organism: Balaenoptera musculus; assembly: GCF_009873245.2. Taxonomy (NCBI): domain Eukaryota; kingdom Metazoa; phylum Chordata; class Mammalia; order Artiodactyla; family Balaenopteridae; genus Balaenoptera; species Balaenoptera musculus. The sequence goes on along the minus strand of NC_045793.1, from coordinate 100,029,839 downwards.
GCATTTCTAAGAATCTGTCCATTTCTTCCAGGTTGTCCATTTTATTGGCATAGAGTTGCTTGTAGTAATCTCTCATGATCGTTTGTGTTTCTGCAGTGTCAGTGGTTACTTCTCCTTTTTCATTTCTAATTCTATTGATTTGAGTCATCTCCCTTTTTCTCTTGATGAGTCTGGCTAATGGTTTATCAATTTTGTTTATCTTCTCAAAGAACCAACTTTTAGTTTAATTGATTTTTGCTATTGTTTCCTTTATTTCTTTATCATTTATTTCTGATCTGATCTTTATGATTTCTTTCCTTCTGCTAGCCTTGGGGTTTTTTTGTTCTTCTTTCTCTAATTGCTTTAGGTGCAAGGTTAGGTTGTTTATTCGAGATGTTTCCTGTTTCTTGATGTAGGCTTGTATTGCTATAAACTTCCCTCTTAGAACTGCTGTTGCTGCATCCCATAGGTTTTGGGTCGTCATGTCTCCATTGTCATTTGTTTCTAGGTATTTTTTTATTTCCCCTTTGATTTCTTCAGTGATCACTTCGTTATTAAGTAGTGCATTGTGTAGCCTCCATGTGTTTGTATTTTTTACAGATCTTTTCCTGTAATTGATATCTAGTCTCATAGCGTTGTGGTCGGAAAAGATACTTGATACTATTTCAATTTTCTTAAATTTACCAAGGCTTGATTTGTGACCCAAGATATGATCTATCCTGGAGAAAGTTCCATGAGCACTTGAGAAAAATGTGTATTCTGTTGTTTTTGGGTGGAATGTCCTATAAATATCAATTAAGTCCATCTTGTTTAATGTATCATTTAAAGCTTGTGTTTCCTTATTTATTTTCATTTTGTATGATCTGTCCATTGGTGAAAGTGGTGTGTTAAAGTTCCCTACTATGATTGTGTTACTGTCGATTTCCCCTTTTATGGCTGTTAGTATTTGCCTTATGTATTGAGGTGCTCCTATGTTGGGTGTATAAATATTTACAATTGTTATACCTTCCTCTTGGATCGATCCCTTGATCATTATATAGTGTCCTTCTTTGTCTCTTGTAATAGTCTTTATTTTAAAGTCTATTTTGTCTGATATGAGAATTGCTACTCCAGCTTTCTTTTGATTTCCATTTGCATGGAATATCTTTTTCCATCCCCTCACTTTCAGTCTGTATGTGTCTCTAGGTCTGAAGTGGGTCTCTTGTAGACAGCATATATATGGGTCTTGTTTTTGTATCCATTCAGCCAGTCTGTGTCTTTTGGTGGGAGCATTTAATCCATTTACATTTAAGGTAATTATCAATATGTATGTTCCTATTCCCATTTTCTTAAATATTTTGGGTTTGTTATTGTAGGTGTTTTCCTTCTCTTGTGTTTCTTGCCTAGAGAAGTTCCTTTAGCATTTGTTGTAAAGCTTGGTTTGGTGTGCTGAACTCTCTCAGCTTTTGCTTGTCTGTAAAGGTTTTAATTTCTCCATCAAATCTGAATGAGATCCTTGCTGGGTAGAGTAACCTTGGTTGTAGGTTTTTCTCCTTCATCACTTTAAGTATATCCTGCCACTCCCTTCTGGCTTGCAGAGTTTCTGCTGAAAGATCAGCTGTTAACCTTATGGGGATTCCCTTGTGTGTTATTTGTTGTTTTTCCCTTGCTGCTTTTAATATGTTTTCTTTATATTTAATTTTTGATAGTTTGATTAATATGTGTCTTGGCGTGTTTCTCCTTGGATTTATCCTGTATGGGACTCTCTGTGCTTCCAGGACTTGATTAACTATTTCCTTTCCCATATTAGGGAAGTTTTCAACTATAATCTCTTCAAATAGTTTCTCAGTCCCTTTCTTTTTCTCTTCTTCTTCTGGGGCCCCTATAATTCGAATGTTGGTGTGTTTAATGTTGTCCCAGAGGTCTCTGAGACTGTCCTCAGTTCTTTTCATTCTTTTTTCTTTATTCTGCTCTGCAGTAGTTATTTCCACTATTTTATCTTCCAGGTCACTTATCCGTTCTTCCGCCTCAGTTATTCTGCTATTGATCCCATCTAGAGTATTTTTAATTTCATTTATTGTGTTTTTCATCATTGCTTGGTTCCTCTTTAGTTCTTCTACATCCTTGTTAAATGTTTCTTGCATTTTGTCTATTCAATTTCCAAGATTTTGGATCATCTTTACTATCATTATTCTGAATTCTTTTTCAGGTAGACTGCCTATTTCCTCTTCATTTGTTAGGTCTGGTGTGTTTTTACCCTGCTCCTTCACCTGCTGTGTGTTTTTTTGTCTTCTCATTTTGCTTATCTTACTGTGTTTGGGGTCTCCTTTTCACAGGCTGCAGGTTCGTAGTTCCCGTTGTTTTTGGTATCTGTCCCCAGTGGCTAAGGTTCGTTCAGTGGGTTGTGTAGGCTTCCTGGTGGAGGGGACTAGTGCCTGTGTTCTGGTGGATGAGGTTGGATCTTGTCTTTCTGGTAGGCACGTCCACGTCTGGTGGTGTGTTTTGGGGTGTCTGTGGCCTTATTATGATTTTAGGCAGCCTCTCTGCTAATGGATGGGGCTGTGTTCCTGTCTTGCTAGTTGTTTGGCATAGGGTGTCCAGCACTGTAGCTTGCTGGTCGTTGAGTGAAGCTGGGTCTTGATGTTGAGATGGAGATCTCTGAGAGATTTTCGCCGTTTGGTATTACGTGGAGCTGGGAGGTCTCTTGTGGACCAGTGTCCTGAAGTTGGGTCTCCCACCTCAGAGGCACAGCCCTGATGCCTGGCTGGAGCACCAAGAGCCTTTCATCCACATGGCTCAGAATAAAAGGGAGAAAAAATAGAAAGAAAGGAAGAAAGAGGATAAAATAAAATAAAATAAAGCTATTATAAAAAAATAAGAAAAAAATTTATTAAGAATAAATTTATTAAGAAAAAGAAAAATTTTTTTAATTTTTAAAAAATAGATTTATTAATTTTTTATAATAAAAAATTAGAAAAAAATTATTAAGAAGAAAATTTTTTTAATTTTTTAAAATAAAAAATATGAAAAAACATATTAAAATTTTTTTTTAATTTTTAAAAATAGAAAATAAGGAAAAACTTATTAAGAAAACATTTATTAGGAAAAAAAATTTTTTTTAAGTAAAAAAAAAAAACGGACGGACCTAACCCTAAGAGTAATGGTGAAAGCAAAGCTATACAGACAAAATCTCGCCCAGAAGCATACACATATACACTCACAAAAAAAGGAAAAGGGGAAAAATTAATATATCCTGCTCCCACAGTCCACCTCCTGAATTTGGGATGATTCGTTGTCTATTCAGGTATTCCACAGATGCAGGTACATCAAGTTGATTGTGGAGATTTAATCCGCTGCTTCTGAGGCTGCTGGGAGAGATTTCCCTTTCTCTTTGTTCGTACAGCTCCCCGCGTTCAGCTTTGGATTTGGACCCACCTCTGCATGTACGTCGCCTGAGGGCGTCCGTTCCCCGCCCAGACAGGACGGGGTTAAAGGAGCAGCTGCTTCGGGGGCTCTGGCTCACTCAGGCCGGGGGGAGGGAGCGGTACGGAGGAGGCGGGGCGAGCCTGCGGCGGCAGAGGCCGGCGTCACATTGCAGCAGCGTGAGGCGCGCTGTGCGTTCTCCCGGGGAAGTTGTCCCCGGATCACGGGACCCTGGCAGTGGCAGGCTGCACAGGCTCCCGGGAGGGGCGGTGTGGAGAGTGACCTGTGCTCGCACACAGGCTTCTTGGTGGCGGCAGCAGCAGCCTTAGCGTCTCATGCCCGTCTCTGGGGTCCGTGCTCATAGCCGCGGCTCGCGCCCGTCTCTGGAGCTCCTGTAAGCGGCGCTCTGAATCCCCTCTCCTCGCGCACCAGGAAACAAAGAGGTAAGAAAGTCTCTTGCCTCTTCGGCAGCTGCAGACCTTTTCCCGGACTCCCTCCCGGCTAGCCGTGGCGCACTAGCCCCTTCAGGCTGTGTTCACGCCGCCAACCCCAGTCCCCTCCCTGCATCCGACCGAAGCCTGAGTCTCAGCTCCCAGCCCCGCCCGCCCCTGCGGGTGAGCAGACAAGCCTCCCGGGCTGGTGAGTGCTGCTCAGCGCCGAGCCTCTGTGCGGGAATCTCTCCGCTTTGCCCTCCGCACCCCTGTGGCTGCGCTCTCGTCCGTGGCTCCGAAGCTTCCCCCTCCGCCACCCGCAGTCTCCACCCGCGAAGGGGCTCCTAGTGTGTGGAAACCTTTCCTCCTTCACGGCTCCCTCCCACTGGTGCAGGGCCCGTCCCTATTCTTTTGTCTCTGTTATTTCTTTTTTCTTTTGCCCTCCCCAAGTACGGGGGGAGTTTCTTGCCTTTTGGGAGGTCTGACGTCTTCTGCCAGCGTTCAGTGGGTGTTCTATAGGAGTAGTTCCACGTGTAGATGTATTTCTACTGTATCTGTGGGAAGGAAGGTGATCTCCACGTCTTACTCTTCTGCCATCTTGCCCAGACCCCGCAAGACTTCTTCTAGCCATTTTATATAAGGAACTTAAGCATTCTCAGATTTTGGTATCCACTGGGGCTTCTAGAGCTAATTACCCACAGATACTGAGAGATTATTGTAGCTACTCCAGCTTTATTTAAATTAGTGTTGGCATGGTATATCTTTCTCTATCTCTTTACTTTCGATCTATATTTGTCTTTATATTTAAAGTGGGTTCCTTGTAGACAACATATAGTTGGGTTTGTGTGTTTCACTTTGATAGTATCTGACCTTTAATTGATGTATTTAGATCATTGGTATTTAAAGTACTCATTGTTATGGTTGAATTAATATCTGCCATATTTGTTATTCTTCTTTATTTGTTGTCCTTGTTATTTGTTTTTCTTTTTGTCTTCTAGTCTTTTTTCTGCCTTCTGTGGTTTTAATTGAGCATTTTATATAATTCCATATTCCCTCCTTCCTTAGCATAGCAATTATATCTCTTCTTTTGTTACATTTTAGTGGTTGTCATAGAATTTGCAATATTCAGTTACAACTAATTCAAGTCCACCTTTGACTGACACTATATCAATTCACAGGCAGTACAAGCTCCTCATAATAAAGTTTTCCTAGTTCCTCCTTCCTGTTCCATGTATGATTGCTGGCATTAATTTTATTTATCTATAAGCTATAATCACTGAATATATTTTTGTTATTATTATTTTGAACAAACTGTATTCTGTCAAATTAACTAAGAATAATAAAACAGAAGTTTTAAATTTAACCTTCACTTATTTCTTTTCTAATGCTCTTTCTTTCTTGATGTAGATCCAACTTTCTGAACGAAATTATGTTTCTTCTCTCTGAATAACCCTTTTTAACATTTATTGCAAGGCAGGCTTACTGGCAACAAATTCCTTCAATTTTTGTTTGTCTGAGAAAGTCTTTATTTCTTCTTCACTTTTGAAGGATAATTTCACTGGATACAGAATTCTAGGTTGGTGGGTTTTTTCTCTCAACACTTGAAATATTTCACTCTCTCTCCTCCTGTTTGCGTGATATCTGATACAAGGCCCAATGTAATTCTTATTCTCACTCTTATATAGATAAGACATTTTTTCAAAATATGAAAAACATCTTTCAAAATTTTTTCTTTATCTTGATTTTCTGCAGTTTGAATGTGATATGCTTAGGCATAGATTTTCTTGACTTTTATCCTGCCAAATATTTTCTAAGCTTTTTATAAAGACCTGAAATAAATTTGACAGAATTTAAGATTGGTAAACAAAATAGTAAGTGTAGAGCTATTGAATAGAAATATAATGTGGACCACATATAATTTATAAATTTCAAATTACCCTATTTAAAAAGCTAAAAATAAATAGATAAAATTAATTTTAATAATATGGTATATTTAACATAATATATCAAAATATAATCAATATAAAATTATTAATTTATGTTTTTTATTCCTTTTTATATTAATTCTTTGATATCTGTTTATTTTATACTTAAATCCCATCTTAATTTATGCTCACCACCTTTTAATTGCTGAATAGTCACATGGGTCTAGAGGTTACCATATTGGATAGTACATGTCTATACATTTTTGTACAATAAAAGACTTCAAATAATAAATATTTAAAAATTAACTTAGTGTAATAAAGCATTAGAAATATGTCTATACATATACACATGTAAATAATCTGAACATTGGAGAGAGTTTTAAAGCAAGACTTACCACATAAAGTAGTAGATTGGCATACATAAAAATTCTAATTATTCATGTAAACAAGGGCATTTGCAATACAAATAACAATGTGCTAATCTCCTTATTATATTCAGAGCTTTTAGAAATCAATTAGAAAAATACCAATAATCCAACAGAAAATAATGAAGACAGAATATCAGACTGAGTTTAATGAAAAATAAATATGTATGTGAAAAGATACACAGCCCAATTTGTAATTAAATGAGTGCAAATAAAAATAAACACTTTACAGGCATAAAGTGTTAGAATGGTGCAATATTGTGATTTATCCAGAAGACCAAATAAATATTTCTTATATAATATTTGGTCTCTTGTCCTCAGTTCCTGAAAATGTTTCAGGGAAGGTGGCTTTTGGATCTCAGCCTGGGGAGTGGCATGGTTACCAGTAAAACCAACTGTGTGGTTAGAAGATCGGAACTTTCAGTCCACCTCCCGACCCCAACCCCAACCTCCAGGGAAGGGAGAGGGGCTAGAGGTTAAATCAATTGCCAATGATGAATGATTTAATCAGTCATGCCTGTGTGATAAAGCCTTCATAAAAACCTCAAAGGATAGGGTTTGGAGAGTTTCTGGTTTGGTGACCACGTGGAGATTGGGGAGAGTGGTGCATTTGGAGACAGCATGAAAGCTCCTTGCCCTTTCTTCATGCCTTGTCCGATGTATCTCTTCATCTAGCTGTTGATTTGTATTCTTTAATATCCTTTTCTAATAAGTTGGTGCTCTAGTAACATATTTCTTTGAGTTCTTTGAGCCACTCTAGCAATTTAATGAAACCCAAGGAAGAGGTCATGGGAACCTCCAATCTACAGCTTGCAGGTCAGAAACACAGGTTATGACCTGGGCTTGTGACTGGTATCTGAAGTGGAGAGTGCTCTTGTGAAACCGAGTCCTTTACCTGTGAAATCTGATTCTATCTCTGGGTAGATTTGTGTCAGAATTGAGTTGAATTCTCAGACAGTTTGTTGGCATCCAATAATTGCTTGTTGGTGTGGGAAAACCTACACACAGACACACACACACACATACACACACACAAACACACACAAAAACACACACTGGAATTGGGTCCGGGAACCTAAAAGAGATGGTCATTAAGGTGTAGTAACACAGGGACACTCTTGTAAAGTTGTTGGACATGAAATTGGAACAATCACTTTGAGGGTGATTTACAGTAGCTATCAAAAATTGTTTAATGATACATTCAGTGACACAGCAATTCCATAGGAAATTCTCCTTGAAATCTTTGCATGTATGCAATTAAAATGCAGGAGACACATTGATTACCTGAGATAAGAGCGCCTGGACCCCTTCATTTACTAGCCAATTGTTCAAAACCAAATTACTAGCATATCTGGTCAAAGATTCCTCCTCTGTAAAACTGAGATAACTGTAGAGTCTATCTTACATGACAGTTATAAGCATTAATTCAATTCATGGAAAGCACTTAAAACAGTGCTTAGGGGCTTCCCTGGTGGCGCAGTGGTTGAGAATCTGCCTGCCAATGCAGAGGACACGGGTTCGAGCCCTGGTCTGGGAAGAGCCCACATGCCACGGAGCAACTAGGCCTGTGAGCCACAATTACTGAGCCTGCGCGTCTGGAGCCTGTGCTCCGCAACAAGAGAGGCCGCAATAATGAAAGGCCCGCGCACCGCAATGAAGAGTGGCCCCCACTTGCCGCAACTAGAGAAAGCCCTCGCACAGAAACGAAGACCCAACACAGCCATAAATAAATAAATAAATAAATAAATAAATAAACAAATAAAAATTGTATAACTTTAAAAAAAAAACAGTGCTTAACATGTTAGCTATCATCAGCATCATTATTCTGTACTGAAGGATACGTTACGTGAATACTTATAGTAGTAACTTTTTGAAATAGTACTTAAAAGTCTAAAAGTAACCTAAATTCAATATGATGCAATAATTTGTAGGTATTAAAACAATATACTAGAGGTATATATCCTAATATGAAATGATGTTGAGAATTAATATTGAGATTGTCAGAGCAATATTCAGAAGAGGAGGTCTGTTATGTTAGTATTTTAATAATACGGGGGTGGGGCATGCTTACAAATGCCTCTGGAAAGAACATCATGTGGTTTGAGGTGAAATAAAGACTTATTTTTCTTTGTAGAAACTTTTTATATGAACACTTACTATGTAAATGTATTGTTTTTCAGTCTCTGAGTCTGTTTCTGTTGATTGGTTTTTTTGTTTTTGTTTTGGGGGTTTTTCTTTTTTTTGTTCCTGGTTATGTGTCACATTTTTCTGTATTTTCCCATGTCTAGTAATTTTTAGGATAAGATGGACATTGTGGGTGCTACAGGAAGATTGATCCTGTCACAGCTTTTGATCCTGTCATGGCACAGTTTTAGATGCCTTTTTTCTAGGGCTAGAGTAGCTCTACTTCTAAGAAATGGCCTCCCCAATATACCAACTGAACACAAAAGAATTGCACGTTCTTTCCACAGTGGGTATCAGAACACCAACATTTACCTTCCCTGTACAATACCTGGAATCTCTCTTCAGGTCACAGCTCCTTGGTAGCTGCTCTCTGCCAGGCCTCACACAGTCTCAATTTATACATATGCAGCTCAGCTTTCAGGTAGAGGCTTAAGAACTTAATGATGGATAACCCAGGTTTCTTCTCTGAGCAACTGTCTCCTCTCCAATACCTTTTCCCACATACTTCACACACGTCAGCAGATCCAAACTCTCATCCTTATTTCCTCCACCTAGAAATGCTGCTGCTTTCAGTTCAGGCTTTACTTCCTTATGCTTTCTGTCTGCTCCTAGACAGAAAGCATGGATGAAGGTAAATCTTACCTCTTGTATTTCTTTTTTTCAAAGATCACAGCCCTGCACTGTCTGCTCTTCCATGGCTGAAAACTGTTGCTTTGTGTACCTTGTTCTCCTCATCATATGGTCATGGCAGGAAGGCAAAGCTATTACCACAGTTTCATCATGGATAGAACTCTAAATATCCCAGATAATTATTATATTTTGATAGGTACTGTATTAAAATAATGTTTGTATTTATTTTTATCACTTGTGCCACTTCTAATTTTTATACTTTAATTTTTAAATAAACTTTTCATTTGAGAATAATTTTCAATTCACAGAAAAATGGCAAAGATAGCATAGAGGGTTCCTATGTAACTCCTATGTAACATCTCCATTATTAACATCTTACATTAGTATTTGGTATATTTGTTAGAATTATTAAAACTATTTTGAGATATGATTATCAACTGAAGTCCATACTTTATTCAGAATCACTTAGTTCTTACCTGCTGTCTCTTTTCTATTCCATCTTGAAACACCATGCTACATTTAGTTGTCATGTCTACTTAAGATCCTCTTGGCTATGATAGGTTTTTAGATTTTTCTTGTTTTTGATGACTTGAATACTTTTGAGGATCCCTGGTTAGGTATTTTATAGAATATCCCTCAGTTGGTACTAGTCTGGTATTTTCCTCAGGATTACATATGGTTATGGTTTTTTAAGAGGAAGATCAATTTTCATGACGTCATATTATGGATACTTAAGGTTTCTCACTGTAAAGTTATTTTTTTCTCCATTTCCACAATTAAATTTTGGAAAGAAGTAACTGTGACAATGGCACGTTTTTGTTGTTTAAATGTAGTATATTTTTGTTCAAATCCAGATATCAAATTCTAGATTGAAGTTTTTTCTCTTAACACTTAAAACTTTTTACTCCACTCTTCTCTTGCTTGCATGGATTTTTGACAAGAAGTCAGCTGTAATTCTTATCTTTATTCCTATAAAGGTAGGGTGTTTATTTTCTCCAGTTTCTTTCAAGATTTTCTCTGTCATTGGTTTTCTGTAGCCTGAGTATGATATTCCTAGGTGTAGGGTTTTTTTGTATTTATTCTTCTTGATGTTTTCTGAGCTACCTAGATTTGTGATTCTGTGTCTGTCCTTCATTTTGGAAAATTCTTGGCTATTATAATTCAAAATTTTTTTTCTGCTCTGTTCTCTACTGTTGATCTTTGAACAACGTTGGTTTGAATGGCTCAAGTCCACTTATATGTGGATTTTTTTCAATAAATACATATTACAGTACAACATGATCTGCAGTTGGTTGAATCCATGGATGTGGAACAGCAGATATGGATGGCTGACTATGAAGCTATACACAGAATTTTGTCTGCATGGGGTCAGTGCCCCTAACTGCTGAGTTGCTCAAGTGTCAACTGCTTATTTTGGCATTCAAATTCACTTTTTGAATTTACTGTGATCTTTTTTCTGTTCTTTTTTCCCATTAGTTCTTCCTCTTTTAATTTCAGGTTGGGAAGTTTCTATTGACATACCTTTAAAATCACTGATTTTTTTTTTTTGGTCAATCATGTCTAGTCTATTGATGACACCATAAAGACATTTTTCATTAATGTGGCAGTTTTTTAATTCAGGAAATTTTCTTCTGATTATTTCTCAGAGTTCCCCATCTCTCTGCTTACATTACCCATCTGTTTCTGCATGTTGTCTACTTTTTCCATTAACACCTTTGACATATCTGAGTATGGTTCTGATGTTGTTTTGTCCTGTCAGAATGTTTTTCCTTGTCTTCTGGCATGACTTGTACTTTCTCAATGAATGCTGAACATGTTGTATTGAGGAAATGAATTGTATTGGCCTTTAGTGTGAGAATGTATGTTAATCTTTCTTGGACTTAGGCAGCATTTAATTTGTTTTAGCCAAAAATGCCAGAGACTTTACATTGCTCCTCTGTCTTTATGTTGGTCTCCTCTTTTAACTTTGAGCTCTCCTGAAACTCCTCCTTAGAGGAAGTCTGCATCTTTCAGCTGTTTAAGCTATGATCCACTGTGATTACACTGGACCCCTGCTGGTGGTAATGAGTAGGGGTGGGGAAGCATTTTATAATCTGATGACTAAGTCTCAGGCTTTTAGTGTGCACATGTGCTGGGCTGTTACTTTCACAACTGTTTTCCCCATCACAGGTAAGACAGAAAGATGAGAGGGGGCTGGGTTGGGAGGAATGATCTTCCCTCACCTGTGATATTGCTCTGATAAAGTGTTGTGGGTTTTTAAAATTTCCCCTTGGAGAGTAGATTATTTTCATGGAGAACACTCTGGGATTATTTCACAATTTTTGCACAATTATTCCACAAATTTTTTAAACCTCCTCCTTTAAAAGCCATGAAGTGATCTTTCTTGGATCATCACTGTGAAAACCTCATGGGGAGCTTGATGATAAAATTCCAAAAATGTTTTGGGAAACCCTCAGATTCCAGCTTCTGGATCCATCATGCTCACGCTAGTTCACACTCAGCCTCGATCAATTTGTCAAAATTATTATTGAACTGTTCCTACCAGTTTATGGCTCCAGTGACTTCTGCTCTTAGATCTTGGTAAGCAGATCTTAGCCATGACTCTAGATTTTCTTGTTCCTCCAGATTGTGGGGTAGTAGTTTTCCCCAAAACCTTATTTCCCTAATGGGTCAAAATAAGTCATTGATGATTAATTTGTTCAGCTTTTTCTAACTGTAAGGATGAGGGTGATAAAATTCAAATTCTTTATATACAGAACTGAAACTGGAAGTTTTATTAAAAAAATGTTTATCCAATTCCTTTGGATTTACATTAATAGAAGGAGAGTAAGGAGGACTGGATTTTTTTTTTTCTATGATAATCAAGAACTAGTATTCCAGAAGAACAGATTTATTTCTTACCTGAATATAAGCAAATAGAGAATGTGGTAATAGAATTGAGTTGATTGTGTCTTTTACTTGCAAAAGTTTGATACAACCCAAGAGGGTATATTTTCAGATTTTGTAGACACAAAAGAGAGACTATGAGTTGGAATTAGTTCTCCCTAAATTCTTTCCATACATTGCCTGCTCTAAGATCTTAATTAGTCATTGCAAGCATTTACTCTTTTTTCTAAAATTTCTCACTAAAGCTTGCCTCACTTTCTAAGTTTGTAATTTAAATTCAGGCAATTTATAACATTTGGAATATTTCTATAAAAGTATTCAACAAAATCAATCAGCAAATGAATATTTTCATGTCCTGACACTCAAACAGTTAAATATCTTCAATATTTCCAAAACAAACACACACACACACACAAAGAAATCATATTTGGATAAAAACTGAAGATGGAAAATTTCAAAGAGGAATTATTCATAAAATTCAAGTGTTCTCAAATTAAAGCTTAGAGTGGAAAATGTTTCACAATTTTAATTATATTGGTTATTCTCCCCAATGTTTATAATGGGTTACAATACTTAAACTGGATGAGAAAAGCCCAGTACATAATGTCATGGCTAAAACCACATAAAGGCTCTTAATATTTCTGCTAATTTCCACCCCCTTCAGGCTTATGTTGTGAAATGTAGACTGCTTCTGCAAGCAACTGGTACACCCACACTCCAGAGTCCCCAGTGAGTTGTAGAGGTTTCAAGAGTTAAAGAATTATTCCTCTCTTCAATAACCAACATAATGAAAACCACCATTTTTCTTCATAAAATTGTATAAAAAATGCCTTTTTATTTTGGGGGTGTATTAGTGTCTCAGTCACAGATTGTGAATATAGTTGTTTCTGTGTGTGTTTACAGTGAGGCCTATAAATTGAGACAACTTTTCCAAAGGAGAACTGCATGTGAAACTGTGCAGTATGTGCTTTTCTCAATTCCTACCATTCTCAGCCTTTCCCCCAGTTCTAATTCAGATAGATGCTTAGAGCCCAGAAATCACTTTTCAAGCTCTAGTCTTTAAGTGGTTTGTAAGTGGAAGGGACCATTGAATTAATAATTTGTAGACATTTATCATGCATTTAGGACATGCCAGATACCAGCCTAGTTTGTTTTCCTTCTTTATCCTTGCTATAATTCAAGGGGAGAAATTTTATCCTTCCTTTTTTAAAGGCTTTTTGTGAACCAGTGAACTTTTTTGAACTACTCTTAAATGATTGAACATCTCTTCTGGTCAGGAGCAGAGATGCTTGGAAAAAGCAAATGAAAGGGCTATTAAAAGCAAAGAGCAGTCAGAAGAATGCCCTAGAGGGCACCTTCCTGATGAGAAGCTGTTTCTCTGCCGTAGTAGCCCAAGTTTAGTTTATTCAACAACTCAGCATATAATCAAGATCATCATGTGATCATGATGTTTTTTGATGGCCAGGGCACTATCGGTCCTGAGGCAATTGTAATAAAATAAAGATTGCACTGGCTTGCAGAAGTTTTGGAAATTTCATTGTTGCTGTGATGTTTGGCTGGAGTCCTTGGAACTAGGGTGTGGCTGTCTCCACTTCCAACTCCAAAGCAGAGTTCTGGATAAGAAAGGAATCCCCTTCCCTTCCCAGTGCAAGATTTTGCAATCTCCTCAATAATTCAGCTCCACCCCCACCTGTACCTCTGATACCTACAAATTCACACCAAATGGCTGGGTTTAGGAGTAATCATCCTGGGAGACGTGGGAAAAAATCAGTCTGCTCTTCCAAAATTTACAAATAGTTGAATGTACTGAGAGTTCTTCTTCTCCTACCTCCTCTTTGGAGGAGTTTTAAATTTTTCCCATCTTTGTCTGCAAGGATTAGGATGCTGTCTTCATCCATCATCTTGACTAAAGTGGCATTGCTTGTTTTCTCCACATAATGAATAGATTTTACAGTGGTAAAAATGTCATATGTAAGCATATAAACTAGGAGCATAGTGAAGAGAAAACGTGTATGTTGTCATGTGGCTGGTTCTGTATTAGATTAAGAAATGTAAAATAGACAGCTATAATGTTCCTTTATTGTAGAGCAGTTTTTACTTTTGCCACCATTGTTTCAAGCAGGAGTTATACTATTGGTCCCAAGGTTCTAAATGAAGCTTCCCTTGACACATGGAAATAGATAATCTAGACCAGAGGAAATTAAAGCACACACACACACACACACAAACCAAGTCAAAATAAAAATAACAAAAATGTGTACAATCTCCAAAGAAGACATACAGATGGCCAAGAGGCACATGAAAAGCTGCTCAACATCACTAATTATTAGAGAAATGCAAATCAGAACTACAGTGAGGTACCACCTCACACTGGTTAGAATGGGCATCATCAGAAAATCTACAAACAACAAATGCTGGAAAGGGTGTGGAGAAAAGGGAACCCTCTTGCACTGTTTGTGGGAATGTAAATTGATACAGCCACTATGGAGAACAGTATGGAGGTTCCTTAAAAAACTAAAAATAGAATTACCATGTGACCCAGCAATCCCACTACTGGGCATATACCCAGAGAAAACCATAATTCAAAAAGACACATGCACCCCAATGTTCATTTCAGCACTATTTACAATAGCCAGGTCATGGAAGCAACCTAAATGCCCATCGACAGATGAATGGATAAAGAAGATGTGGTACATATATACAATGAAATATTACTCAGCCATAAAAAGGAATGAAATTGGGTCATTTGTAGAGACGTGGATGGACTTAGAGACTGTCATAAGTCAGTCAGAAAGAGAAAAACAAATATCGTATATTAGCACATATATGTGGAATCTAGAAAAATGGTACAGATGAACCGGTTTGCAAGGCAGAAATAGAGATACAGATGTAGAGAACAAATGTATGGACAACAAGGGGGGAAAGTGGTGGGGGGTGGTGGTGCTGGGATGAATTGGGAGATTGGGATTGACATATATACACTTATATGTATAAAATAGATAACTAATAAGAACCTGCTGTATAAAAAAATAAATAAAAAATAATGTGTACACTATGCAGGATGAGTGTATTTGTTATAAGTGATTCTAAAACTTGGCTTCAAGTTTTATGGAAATCAAAGAAAATAAAGGCATACTTACCTACAGAGGTACATATTTAAATTTGCTGAAATGAGTAAGTATGCCAGCTCCTCAAGGGAGATACAAATATATCTTTTTATTTTCTGAATAAAACTTCTAAAACAATTTATTAAATGATTAAAAAAATATTGTACTGTGACTGTGGTAAAAGATGAGTAGAAAGAATTTGAGTGAATATAGTTCCAGGGGTGGAATTTTTGGTCATTGGGTTTATTGGAGGAGAAAGTTTGAACAACAATTTGTGGAAATCCTTCCCCAGGCATGGAAGGAAGTTTGGATAAAATTGAAAGAAAGCTGGGCTAGAAATCAAAATCCTGGGTTTGAATTCCAGTTCTGTAGGTAACTCTACATATGACCTTCATTAAGTCACCCTCTTTGTTTCCTTATTTGTTTTCTCTGTGCACGGAAACATGTACTTCAATTTGGTTTTGTTCATTTCTGTCTCTCTAGCACCTAGAAAATTGCCTGGCACACAATAAATATTTGTTAATATATTGGTAGAATGAATAGAAGAAATGGATAACATAGCAGCAGATTCACAAAGTAAAAATATCTTTGCTGAATATAAAATACCTTACAAATGTTGAGCAAGGACAGGGGGAGGCTCAAGATTGGAACATTATTGTCTTATTTCCAGCTGTCTTAATCTTCTTGAGCTACCATAATAAATACCATAAATGGGTGGTTTACACAACAGAAATTTATCTTCTCACAGTTCTGGAGGCTGGAAATCTGAGCTCAAGGTGTCAGCAGGGCTGATTTCTCCTGAGGCCTCTCTCCTTGGCTTGTGGATGATCGTCTCCTTCCTGTGTCCTTACATCATCTTCCCTTTGCGTGTCAGTGTCCTAATCTCTTCTTCTTCTTAGGACACCAGTCATATTGAATTAGGGCCCAGCCTAGTGACCTCATTTTATCTAATCATCTCTTTAAGACTGTATCTCCAAATACAGCCACATTGAGGGCTAGGGCTCCAACATATGAATTTTGGGGGGACACAGTTCAGTCTAAAGCATCAGGTAACCCCAAGAAGAACTAATTCAATGGCACTGTGGTATCTCAGAACATTAAAAAAAAACAAATAGTCCAATGTCATTCCTAAAATGAGGCAGGATAAAGACAAATACAAAGAGATTCCAGGCTATATTAAGAAAGTGAATTTTAATTATTTAACTCCAGATAAAGAGTCTTAGCCAAAATTCTTTTTTAACCCAGGTTATATACTATATAATTAGAATAGAGACACAAATATCTCACAGTAACAAAAAATTTATGAGTGAAAATATATAATTCTAGCTTTATTTTCTTTTTGCTCAATGTTCACATCCTTCAATGGTTAGCATATTTTGAGATTTAGAAAATGTTCTGAAAATTAAATGGGGCTATAAAATCAAAACAGGAAAAGTCACCAACGCCAACTCAAAATATTTGAAAGTTAAGAAGAGCATGAGAAAAGATGAAAAATGATCCCCATTCTTTCTGCCAATTAGCATAATTTACCCAAAGTCATTGCAAATCATATGACCTATTAAAATCCACTGGTCAATTCTATTACTTATACTCTCAGGGACAGAGATGCCCAATCCCTCTTTTTAAAACACTTGTGCTTTATACTTGGTTTCTGGGCCACAATGTTCTCCTATTTTTCCTCCCATTTCTCTTTCTTTGTTAATCCACACTCTCTTTCCAGATCATCTTCTCTGTTATGAGGAATTCAACACGAGAAACACACAATTGCTTCTCAACTTTATAGCTGAAGCTCTGACCACTCCCTTGAAGTCTAGTGTTACAAACCCAACTACACACTCAATACCTCACTTTGGCTCTCCAAATTCAGCAAATTTTACTCTGGAGACAAATACAAGGCAGGTGGCCCTCCTTCTTGTGGATCTAGGCCGCTATCCTTGATTGGTCTCCTGGTTCCTCTCCAGCCTCCTGGTATGCTTGCCCTCTCCCACTCACACCACAAAACCCAGAGGTCTTTGATTAATGAGCTTATAGCACAAGGGAGGACAAAGGGGCTGATGCCTCATGCACGTCGTGGGGATCAGGAAGACCCCTGGTCTCAGAGCAGAGAACAGCTTTCCCATGCCCAAGACGCCGTCTTCTTGGTTTGAGGTGTGTTTCTCCTAAACCCAAAGTTGCCCTCTTTATTCACCCTTTTCATATGCTTTTGCTGGCAATGGAGGAGTCGCACATTTTCTTTGGATGTTTAACTTCCCGGTGGCTCCGTTTCCCCCTGTGGGAAATACGCTGGTTGCCATTCCTTTCTTCCTAAGTTGCTGGGAAGATTTGATGTGATGAAGTACAACAGAGTGCCAACCTCAGCCCATGCTGGCTGTATAATTAGTTCCAGTTAAATGGCTATTTTATTCAGGGAGTTTCTTCAGAGGTGTTCTGCCTCAAGCTACACTTATGGGAGTCCTGGGTCATTTATCCCTCTTCATCTCTGGATTCTTGTCATTCTCCCTTCATATCTCAGGCACCCAACCAACTATATGCCACCTACCTTCACCAAAACTTAAAACCCCTTATAATGACCAAAGTATTCAAAAAGGCCATGAAAGAAAGGGTACGTTTTAGCCCTTGAAGAATAAAGGATATTATCTCAGAACAGAGGGCAGACCAGTAAATCACAGCCAGTAGCCTTGATGCTTTCACATTTATGTGACTATAATCCCCTTCGGTGACATTTCCAGGAATCAAGGGGTAGACGGCACCAGAGTTGGCATTTTACCTCTATATTTCTCAAAAGAGACATCTTAGGTAGAAACTCTTCTGGAAATGTCATTTTTTATCTCCCTGTATTAGCCTCTTCATCAAGGTTTCCAAGGTCATACTGTGAGGTTCTGGTTGGAAGTAAAGCTCCAGGCATCCGTGCTTCCCCAGAGCCAGGGGTCTCTGCAGGGAAGCAGGGGGTCTCTGCACAGTCTCGGGATGAGAGGCAAAGCCCTGTGCCTTTTCTCTCCTTCTTCCTATTTATTTAGAGATTTCTGTATGCCAGCACCCCTCTCATGCATTGTAGTTTACATTTGTAAAGTGTTTAGCAAATGGGAGAACTTTAATCTCATGATGTATATAACTTATATTACCAATGTTTAGTAAAGAAGATTAACTGGTGAGGAAGTAGCAAGGGAGGAGAGAGTTTTCTAGCAAAGTGTTGGGAAAGGGAGGAAGTTGACAGACAGTAAACCCAGGCCTTTCACCTTCACTCCAACACTTGATTCAGGTGGTCATCATATGGGGGTTGCGTGGCCCTGGGTGTGTAGGACTCCAGGTTTTGTGTTTCCAGCTTCCACTGGGCCAGGTGGGCCCTGGAAGGCCAGGTCTGTGAGGAGAGCCAACATATAATCTCAAAGACTGAGTGGCCAAAGGAATGTGAGGAGAGATGAATGCAGCTAAGGGGCCAGAGCTGGGTTGGCAGAAACAGGAGCTTGAGCCACCTCTGAAAAATAACAAAAGTAATTGTAGCAAATACTTATCTATGCTAGTTTAAGTTGTTTACATTAAATAAATCTTTCCCCAAATCCTGAGCTATGTGCCATTATATTCCAATCATTATTATTACAGTAATTATTATTGTGGGAATAATATGAAAATCTATTTAGACACTAATCTCAGAGGATATTTCAGAAGGTGCAATGGATTAGTGTGCATATAAGTACTCAGAACATTCCTGGCCCCTAGGGTAAGTGCTGCAATATTCACTGGCATTTTCTTACTCTCATTGTTATAACCTGGTGAAGGGCTTTGCTGAGGGTCATGTAGAAAGTAAGTGCAGAAACAGCTTCCAAATTCTGTTCTGACTTGCTGTTCAGTAAGGAAGTCAGATCCAGATGTTACCGAACCAAAACTTGTGTCCACTCACCCGAGTGCGGTAAAGCCAATCTACTGACACCGGGTTGTGTTGAAGGAAAGTGCAGTGTTTATCATAAAGCGTCGTACAAGGAGTCCGGGACAGCTAATGCTGTAAAAGCCTGAACTCCCCGATGGGTTTCAGCAAAGCGTTTTTAAAGGCCAGGTGAGGAAGGGGAGTCTCAGTGTATGTGATCAGCTCGTGCACAATTCTCTGGTTGGTTGATGGTGCAGTAACAGGGCAGTGTCACAAGGGTGAACGTCATCAGTCCTTAGGTGCCAGTAGTGGGGGTTATGAGGTCATGGTCATCAAGGAGTTAATTCTTCCATTTGGGGGAGGGGTTTAGCATCTGTAAAACAACTCTGGAAATGTGCATCACATATTATTATCTAGGTACTTCAGAGAGAAGCTAAAGCAGAGGATATGAGAGTGGAGGCTGTCCTAGGAAGGCCTCACAGGGTCCTGCTCTGTAACACAGGCAGAGAAGCTGATAACATTCATATTATCCCCAAGCTTAGAGGTCTGAAGCCTTCTGGAGCTTTTTCATTCATGTCCTATGCATCCCTTTCTGCACATGGAACTCTGAACAGGCTTTCCTGCTTGCAAGCCCTGCTTCATTCTGCACAGAGCTTTCTCAGTGCCACTGCGCAATTTGGGCTCTCCATAAAAGTCACAAGGCCCAAGTTTGGAGACTGACCAGGTAAACAGCCAGTTGAAACCTGACTTATTTATTTGTACTTAAAAAGATATTCGCATACAAAAAGAGAGAGGTGGAAACAACGTGATTCAAGAAATATTTAAGCCTGAAAATGAGTGGATCTCTCCAGACTGCATGGAAGGAAACCCACAGTGTTAGGGGAACGAAGTGTGTTACTTCACTGTCCCTCACGGCGACCTGGGTGGCATCATCAGCCCCTGGTGGGAGCAGCTCCATGAGTGTGGCTAACTTGGTCTCCAGTCTTCTCCAGGCCACCTCTCATAGGGTCCCCATCAGGCACTGACGCTCTAGCTGGGAACTGGCTCATCCCATTAGTAATTTTTCATCGGCACCATGGCCATTCCTTTTTTTTAAACATTTTTATTGGAGTATAATTTCTTTAGTTTCTGCTGTATAACAAAGTGAGTCAGCTATACGTATACATATATCCCCATATTCCCTCCCTCTTGAGCCTCCCTCCCACCCTCCCTATCCCGCCCCTCTAGGTGGTCACAAAGCACGGAGCTGATCTCCCTGTGCTATGCGGCTGCTTCCCCCTAGCTATCGCTTTTACATTTGGTAGTGTATATATGTCCATGCCACTCTCCTACTTTGTCCCAGCGTCCCCTTGCCCTTCCCCGTGTCCTCAAGTCCATTCTTACGTCTGCGTTTTTATTCCTGTCATGCCCCTAGGTTCTTCAGAACCATTTTCTTTTTTTTAAATTCCATATATATGTGTTAGCATATGGTATTTGGTTTTCTCTTTCTGACTTTCTTCACTCTGTAGGACAGACTCTAGAAATAACTCACTACAAATAACTCAATTTCGTCTCTTTTTATGGCTGAGTAATATTCAATTGTGTATATGTGCCACATCTTCTTTATCCATTCATCTGTCTATGGACACTTAGGCTGCTTCCATGTCCTGGCTATTGTAAATAGAGCTGCAGTGAACATTGTGGTACATGACTCTTTTTGAATTATGGTTTTCTCAGGTTGTATGCCCAGTAGTGGGATTGCTGGGTCGTATGGTAGTTCTATTTTTAGTTTTTTAAGGAACCTCCATACAGTTCTCCATAGTGGCTGTACCAATTTACATTCCCACCAACAATTCAAGACGGTTCCCTTTTCTCCACACCCTCTCCAGCATTTATTGTTCGTAGATTTTTTGATGATGGCCATTCTGACCGGTGTGACGTGATACCTCATGGTAGTTTTGATTTGAATTTCTCTAATGATTAGTGATGTTGAGCATTCTTTCATGTGTTTGTTGGCAATCTGTATATCTTCTTTGGAGACATGTCTATTTAAGTCTAGTGCCAGTTTCTGGATTGGGTTGTTTGTTTCTTTGACATTGAGCTGCATGAGCTGCTTGTAAATTTTGGAGATTAATCCTCTGTCAGTTGCTTCATTTGCAAATATTTTCTCCAATTCTGAGGGTTGTCTTTTTGTCTTGTTTATGTTTTCCTTTGCTGTTTAAAAGCTTTTAAGTTTCACTAGGTGCCATTTGTTTATTTTTGTTTTTATTTCCATTTCTCTAGGAGGTGGGTCAAAAAGGACCTTGCTGTGATTTATGTCAAAGAGTGTTCTGTCTATGTTTTCCTCTGAGAGTTTTATAGTGTCTGCTCTTACATTTAGTTATTTAATCCATTTTGAGTTTATTTTTGTATATGGTGTTAAGGAGTGTTCTAATTTCATTCTTTTACATGTAGCTGTCCAGTTTTCCCAGCATCACTTATTGAAGAGGCTGTCTCTTTTCCACTGTATATTCTTGCCTCTTTTATCAAAGAAAAGGTGACCATATGTGCGTGGGCTTATCTCTGGGCTTTCTATCCTGTTCCATTGATCTATATTTCTGTTTTTGTACCAGCACCATACTGCCTTGATTACTGTAGCTTTGTAGTATAGTCTGAAGACAGGGAGCCTGATTCCTCCAGCTCCATTTTTCGTTCTCAAGATTGCTTTGGCTATTCGGGGTCTTTTGTGTTTCCATACAAATTGTGAAATTTTTTGTTCTAGTTCTGTGAAAAATGCCATTGCAGTTTGACAGGGATTGCATTGAATCTGTAGTTTGCTTTGGGTAGTATAGTCATTTTCACAATGTTGATTCTTCCAATCCAAGAACATGGTATATATCCCCATCTGTTTGTATCATTAAATTCTTTCATCAGTGTCATAGTATTCTGCTTACAGGTCTTTTGTCTCCTTAGGTAGGTTTATTCCTAGGCATTTTATTCTTTTTGTTGCAATGGTAAACGGGAGTGTTTCCTTAATTTCTCTTTCAGATTTTTCATCATTAGTGTACAGGAATGCAAGAGATTTCTGTGCATTAATTTTGTATCCTGCTACTTCACCAAATTCATTGATTAGCTCTAGTATTTTTCTGGTAGCATCTTTAGGATTCTCTATGTATAGTGTCTTGTCATTTGCAAACAGTGACAGTTTTACTTCTTCTTTTCTGATTTGGATTCCTTCTATTTCTTTTTCTTCTCTGATTGCTGTGGCTAAAACTTCCAAAACTATGTTGAATAATAGTGGTGAGAGTGGGCAACCTTGTCTTGTTCCTGATCTTAGTGGAAATGGTTTCAGTTTTTCACCATTGAGAACGATCTTGGCTGTGGGTTTGTCATATATGGCCTTTATGATGTTGAGGTAAGTTCCCTCTATGCCTACTTTCTGGAGCGTTTTTATCATAAATGGGTGTTGAATTTTGTAAAAAGTTTTTTCTGCAACAATTGAGATAATCATATGGTTTTTCCCCTTCAGGTTGTTAATATGGTGTATCACATTGATTAATTTGCATATGTTGAAGAACCCTTGCATTCCTGGGATAAACTCCGCTTGATCATGGTGTATGATCCTTTGAATATGCTGTTGGATTCTGTTTGCTAGTATTTTGTTGCGGATTTTTGCATCTATGTTCATCAGTGATATTGGCCTGTAGTTTTCTTTTTTTGTAACATCTTTGTCTGGTTTTGGTATCAGGGTAATGGTGCCCTCATAGAATGAGTTTGGGAGTGTTCCTCCCTCTGCTATATTTTGGAAGAATTTGAGAAGGGTAGGTGTTAGCTCTTCTCTAAATGTTTGATAGAATTCCTCTGTGAAGCCATCTGATCTTGGACTTTTGTTTCTTGGAAGATTTTTAGTCACAGTTTCAATTTCAGTGCTTGTGATTGGTCAGTTTGTATTTTCTATTTCTTCCTGGTTCAGTCTCGGAAGGTTGTGCTTTTCTAGGAATTTGTCCATTTCTTCCAGGTTTTCATCTTTATTGGCATATAGTGGCTTGTAGTAATCGCTCACGATTCTTTGTGTTTCAGCAGTGTCAGTCGTTACTTCTCCTTTTTCATTTCTAATTCTATTGATTTGAGGTTTCTCCCTTTTTCTCTTGATGAGTCTGGCTAATGGTTTATCAATTTTGTTTATCTTCTCAAAGAACAAGCTTTTAGTTTTATTGATCTTTGCTATCACTTCCTTCATTTCTTTTTCATTTATTTCTGATCTGATCTTTATGTTTTCTTTCCTTCTGCTAACTTTGGGGTTTTTTGTTTTTCTTTCTCTAATTGCTTTAGGTGTAAAGTTAGATTGTTTATTTGAGATGTTTCTTGTTTCTTGAGGTAGGATTGTATTGCTGTAAACTTCCCTCTTAGAACTGCTTTTGCTGAATCCCATAGCTTTTGGGTCGTCGTGTTTTCATCGTCATTTGTTTCTAGGTATTTTTTGATTTCCTCTTTGATTTCTTCAGTGATCTCTTGGTAATTTAGTAGTGTATTGTTTAGCCTCCGTGTGTTTGTATTTTTTACAGTTCTTTTTCCTGTAATTGATATCTAGTCTCATAATGTTGTGGTCAGAAAAGATACTTGAGACAATTTCAATTTTCTTACATTTACCAAGGCTTGATGTGTGACCCAAGATATGATCTATCCTGGAGAATGTTCCATGAGCACTTGAGAAGAAAGTGTTTTCTGTTGTTCTTGGATGGAATGTCCTATAAATATCAATTAAGTCCATCTTGTTTAATGTTTCACTTAAAGCTTGTGTTTCCTTATCATTTTCATTTTGGATGATCTGTCCATTGGTGAAATTGGGGTGTTAAAGTCCCCCACTATTATTGTGTTACTGTCAATTTCCCTTTTTATGGCTGTTAACATTTGCCTTATGTATTGAGATGTGCTCCTATGCTGGGTGCATAAATATTTACAATTCTTATACCTTCTTCTTGGATTGATCCCTTGATCATTACGTATGTCCTTGTCTTCTAATAGTCTTTATTTAAAAGTCTATTTTGTCTGATATGAGAATTGCTACTCCAGCTTTCTTTTGATTTCCATTTGCATGGAATATCTTTTTCCATCCCCTTACTTTAAGTCTGTATGTGTCCCTAGGTCTGAAGTGGGTTTCTTGTAGACAACATATAGACAGGTCTTGTTTTTGTATCCATTCAGCCAGTCTATGTCTTTTGGTTGGAACATTTAATCCATTTACATTTAGGGTAGTTATTGGTATGTATGTTCCTATTCCCATTTTCTTAATTGTGTTGGGTTTGTTATTGTAGGTCTTTTCCTTCTCTTGTGTTTCCTGCCTAGAGAAGTTCCTTTAGCATTTGTTGTAAAGCTGATTTGGTGGTGTTGTATTCTCTTAACTTTTGTTTTTCTATAAAGGTTTTAATTTCTCCATTGAATATGAATGACATCCTTGCTGGGTAGAGTAATCTTGGTTGTAGGTTTTTCCCTTTCATCGCTTTAAATATGTCCTGCCACTCTCATTTGGCTTGCAGAGTTTCTGCTGAAAGATCCACTGTTAACCTTATGGGGAGTCCCTTGTACGTTGTTTGTTGTTTTTCCCTTGATGTTTTTAATATTTTTACTTTCTATTTAACTTTTGTTAGTTTGATTAACATATGTCTTGGTGTGTTTCTCCTTGGATTTATCTTGTATGGGGCTCTCTGCACTTCCTGGACTTGAATATTTCCTTTCCCATATTAGGGAAGTTTTCAACTATAATCTCTTCAAATACTTTCTCAGTCCCTTTGTTTTTCTCTTCTTCTTCTGGGACTCCTATAATTCGCATGTTGGTGTGTCTAGTGTTGTCCCAGAGGTCTCTGAGACTGTCCTCAATTCTTTTCATTCTTTGTTCCTCTAAGTGCTCCAGTTTTGGCCATCAGAAGCAACGTCAGATTGCCCCTTGTGTTCTTTCATCAAGCCCCATTATTCTGGGGACATTTTCTTACTTTCTGGCTCATATAGTATTTTTCTGGCCCTAGTTCTAGAACAAAAAGCTTCTCTAAGGAGTTCTGATTTCCTTTATTGGTGAGTGGGGTTTAGAAACCAAGACTTAGGCATTGGATGTGCTCATGGTTCTGGGGTGCCACTGCTTCTAGTCTCTCTCATCAGACAAAGCCAGGAAATAGATGTGGTGGGTATATCAACCTACCAATACACACATTGTATATTTTGGTATTTATTTATCTGAATATGAAGAAATACTGAATCCTTGGATTGTAATTTAACTCCACCAAATTCTCTTTTTTCCTTTTCCTTTTCCTATTTTGTTTTTCTAAAGTTCTTTCTCCAGCAGTGAGAAACTTGGATCTTACTATCTATAATATATTGATTAATTTTTTCAATTTTTTACTACACTCAATTTTTTATTACATTTGCTACACAAATAGAGCAGTTTCAGAATTACTAACCCATAATCCTGTGACCCTGTGAGAAATACTTTTACTATCTAGATGACAACATTTACATACAGTTTTTTTTTTTTTTGGTTCATTTTCATTATTGTTTTTTAGCCTTATTGTATCAGGCAAGGTATTATTTTCCAAAATTATTTAAGTTCTGTCCTTCCTCACTCCTTCAGTGTGTTTATGTTATTAATTTATATACGGTAGATTCATTTGTTACTGTGTGCATTCCATTTTGGATTCCCCACATCCTGGTTGTTTTTTTAATTAATTTATTTATTTATTTATTTATTTTTGGCTGTGTTGGGTCTTCGTTTCTGTGCAAGGGCTTTCTCTAGTTGTGGCAAGTGGGGGCCACTCTTCATCATGGTGCGCGGGCCTCTCACTATCCCGGCCTCTCTTGTTGCGGAGCACAGGCTCCAGACGCGCAGGCTCAGTAGTTGTGGCTCACGGGCTTAATTGCTCCACGGCATGTGGGATCTTCCCAGACCAGGGCTCGAACCTGTGTCCCCTGCATTGGCAGGCAGATTCTCAACCACTGTGCCACCAGGGAAGCCCGTTTTTAATTGTTTGTTTACTTTCTGGGTATGTGAAGGACATGCGAAACATCTATAACTGCGAGTCAGAAATATTTCAAAAGACATGTTTAAATAAACCTTGTGCATTCTTCATTCCTGCTTCTCCATTCCCATTTCCCTTCTATCCACTCTATTCTCACTCACCCCTTACAGGTAGCTCATCTTTTTGGTTTCTGGTTTATTATTTCTGTATTTTGTTTTAAAGAATTTGTCTTTAAGAGTTTAAAGAGTTTATCATTTGTCTTCAGTTTGAAAGAGTTCTTGATAGATTAGGGATATCAACCATTTACTAATATTTTCTCCCAGTCTGTCACTTGATTTTTCGATGGTGTTTCTTGTCATGAACTTTTTAATTTTAATTTTTATCAGTCTTTTACTGCCTCTGCATTTTGAGTCATAGTTAGGAAGTCTTTCCTTGTACCAAAATTAAAGAACAATTCACCTATGTTTTCTTCTTGCACTTGTATGTCTTTGATTTTCACATTAAGCTCCCTAATTCATTTAGACTTTCTCTTCTGTATGGTGCGAGGCATGGGTCTAATTTTCTTTTCTTGTCAAGTGGCTACTCAGCTTTCCCAGCACCAGTAAATAAAAAGTTCACATTTACCCCTACAATTTAAGATGCCATCTTTGTCAGATACTATATTTCCATATACATTTGTGTCTCTTTTTATTTTACTTCATTGGTCACTTTTTTATTCAAGTCCCATTACTTCTCTGTTTTAACTATTGAGATTTCATGGGGTGTATTAATATCTGTTAGGGCTAGTTCTCTTTGAGATTTCCTTTTTCTGTGTTTTCCTGGTTATTCTTGAGTGAATAAATTTCCATACGAATCTTGATACCAACATTAGAATGTTTTTCTGAGATTTCACTGAATTTACGAATTAATTTAGGAAAAATGACGTCTTTATAATGTTGACTCATCCTATGTAGTTGAAGAGGATGTCTTTTATGTATTAAAGTTTACTTTTGTGTTTTTCAGTAGCGAAAAATATTTAAAACATTTTCCTCTCATAGGCTTTGCACATTTCTTGTTAAATTTATTCTTCTTTGCTGCTTTTCTAAATGACATTTTCTCTATCATTATGTGCTCTTTTTATTGCTTATGTTTTTGAAGGCTATTGGTTTTATATGTTAATTTTATACCTTACTACTTCACTGATTATTTTACTGTTTGAATCAGTTGTGTCATTTTTCATTGTCTGCAGTTTTCCAAGTATACTATTATTTCACCTGCAAATAGAGACAGTTTTACTACCTTTTTAAAAATGAGGTATAGTTGATTTACAATATTACACTAGGTTCAAGTCAACAACATAGGGATTCAAAATTTTTATAGATTATATTCCATTTAAAATTATTATAAAATACTGGCTATATTTCCTGAGCTGTACAATATATCCTTGTAGCTTATTTATTTTATACATAGTAGTTTGTACTTCTTAATCCTCTACCCCTATCTTGCCCCACATCTTTCCCTCTCCCCTCTTGGTAACCACTACTTTGTTCTCTATATCTGTGAGTCTGTTTCTTTTTTGTTATATTTGCTTTATTAAGCAAATGTTTCATTTGCTTTATTTTTTAGATTCCACATATAAGTGATAACATACAGTGTTTGTCTTTCTCTGTCTGACTTTATTTCATGAAGTATAATACCCTCTAAGTCCAGCTGTGTTGTTTCAAATGGCAAAATTTCATTCTTTTTTATAGCTGAGTAGTTTTCCATTATATACATATATATCTTCTTTATCCATTCATCTGTTGATGGACACTTAGGTTGCTTCCATATCTTGCTTATTGTAAATAATGTTGCAAGGAACATAAGGGTGTGTTGCTGTTGTTGTCATTTGTAAATCATTGGTTCTTTTTTCCTGTAAGATTTATGGATTTTTTAGTTTATCTTTGAAAGCTATGTATTTCATTTGGATAGGTCTAGCTGTTTATAATTCTGAATCAATTTCCCTAGATAGCTGGTCAACCTTTTCAATGTGTAGATTCAAGTATTTTACTATATCTATAAAATTTTCTTGTACTATAGTTTTAAATATTATTTCTGGTCTCATTTTATTTTATTTTTCTTTAAAGAATCCAACAATAGAAACATTTTTTCTTTGCTCGTTTTTCATTTCCACTACTTTCTTTCTGATACTTTTGGCATTTTTCTATGTGCCATTTTCATTGTCTTAGTTTTCTTGCCTTTCATCAATGCTCTTTAAATATTTTTTTAATTTTAGTTTATTGTATTTTAGACAGCTTGTAATTTACTCTTTATTTCTGAGATAAATTTATCTTTTTCTTAAATTTCTTTGTGTTCAATCACCTTTTAGAAAACATGATCTCAGTTTTTGTCTATTTACTTTAAAAAAAATTTTTAAATTTCTGATTCAAAGTGGTTTTTCATACATTGAATGTTTGGGTATAGGTAATTATGTTTGGAGAATTGTGCTAGGCAGCCTTCCAAGTTGGCTCCCCAAATTCCCAATTCCTGAAATATGTGTTTCTTTGAGTGTTGGCAGAACTTGTGAACATGTTACATTATGTTATATGTAACAATAACCAATTCCATGATTACATTATGTTATATGGCAAAAGAGATTTAGCGGATGTAATTAAGCTCTCTATTTAGTTGACTCTAAGTTATTTAACAGGGAATTTATCCTGGGTAAATCTGAACTATTGAAGTAAGTCCTCAAAATAGACAAGAAGATCAGCAGATGCTCTCCTGCTGGCCTGGAAGAAAGCAGAGGTCTATTGTGAACTGTCTAAGGAAGAGCCACATAGCTAGAACAAGAGAGTGGTCTCCAGGAGCTGAGAATGATTCCTGGAAAACTGCCAGCAAGAAAAAGGGGACCTCAGTCCTAAAACTACAAAAGCCTGAATTCTGCCAAAGACATGAATAAGCTTGAAAGAGGACTCCAAGCTCCAGATGAGAACAGAACTCTGTCCAACATCTTGACTGAAGACTTTGGAGATCCTTAGTGGAGAACCTGTTTATGCCATGCCCAGACTTCTGACTTACAGAAACTATGAGATAATAAATGGGTGCTGTTCTAAGGCAGTAGCT
Source organism: Balaenoptera musculus (assembly GCF_009873245.2). Taxonomy (NCBI): domain Eukaryota; kingdom Metazoa; phylum Chordata; class Mammalia; order Artiodactyla; family Balaenopteridae; genus Balaenoptera; species Balaenoptera musculus. Next base: position 100,000,959 of record NC_045793.1, on the reverse strand, counting down.
TATGGTGATTTGTCATGAAGCAATAGAAAACTAATACTTACTTTAGTATCTGTAAGTGAGGTGCTAAAAATGTGTGAGTAGTTTTGGAACTAGGCAGTGGGAGAGGGTGAAGAATTTTGAGGAACATGATAGACAAAACCTAGATTGTCTTGAACAGACTGTTAGTAGAAATCTGGACTTAGAGGATGGCTCAGAAGAAGTGAGGTACATGTTATTTTAAACTAGGGAAGGGAGATTCTTGTAATGTAGTAGCAGATAGGTGAGCAAAATTGTCTCCCGGAGCTTTGTGGAAAGCCAGACTTGTAAGCAATTAACTTGATTACATAGCTAAGGCGATTTCCAAACAAAGTATGGAAGGTGCTGACTGGTTTCTTCATGCTGCTTATAGTGAGATGCAAGAGGAAGAGATACATTGAAGGAAGAATTGTTAGACAAGAAGAAGCCAAAACCAGATGACTAGAAATTCTTATTCTCTGCAGATATTCAGTGATCCTAAAAGTGAGAAATAGCTGATGAAAGTTTTCATTAAGAAAAGGCTGAGTGTGTGACTGGGCAACCTTTCTAAAACTTTAGAAAGACCCAGAGTTTAGCATATAAACTCCCACAAAGGGTCTTTTCAAGAGAACAAGGGTGTTATCTTCTCAGGAAGTTTAAGGACCTACCCCTAATCACCTCAGCAGGTGCCAAAGATAAAGTTGGGATTATCTTAAAAAGTTCTGTGGATATGGCTTTCATCCAAGGACAAAACCCACATATTTCTTTAGAGAATCATTTCATCAGAAACACATTTGAACTACAAGGGGCAAAGAGAGGACAAAAGGAAAGAGGCTTTTGGACACCTAAGATTCTACTAGCAGGAAACAGATTGATGAAACGATTTAGTGGTAAGCTTGTGCTACCCTTCATGGAAAAGCAGTGATGGTGTGGAGGGTGAGGCCAAGAGCCCAGAGGGCAGAGCTGAGAGCTAGGAAGACTGATACCCAGGCCCTGAAACCTAGGCAGGCACTCCTGTTTTCCCAGCTAGATTTCAGAACTACCATGGAGCAGTGAACCTCCTTTTTATCATCTTCATTCAAACTGGATTTAGATGATACCAATGATGGGAATTTGGATTTGGAACTGATGAGATCATGTGGTCTAGATTAGACAAGGAGACTTTTGTTTTTGAGGTGACTATAATGAGACTCAGCTAACGCTTGCCCAGACTACTGACCTCTAGAGACTGTAAGATGTATTGTTTTGAGCCCATAAGATTGTGGTAGTTTGCTATGCACCACAGAAAACTAACACAAGTGTAGACATAGAATTTTTCGTTTCTTCACTGGTTGTGTTTCAGGGAGGAATTTACCTTAGTCAATATATGTGAAATTTTATTTTCTGATTTTCTGCACAGTTTTCTATAGACTGTACTTTTCTTTCGTTCTTTTAAAAAATGATATTGTGTATCTTGTTATTGGTATCTAGTATAACTAGTACATTTTGTATATTGTGGCTTTTCAATCAATCTAGCAAAATCCAGGTACTTTAGCAAGTTTCCTAGGTTGTTTCTGGTGTTGGGGGTGGGTTGTGAATCTTCTGATTTCAGGATTCTTTTTTTATCTTGCAGAACTGTAATGTATCCCTTTCTCCTTCTTTGCTCCTTCACCTCTTAACTGCCAATGGGCCCATCTTCCTGTAGTGTTTTTTAGAAATCTGAAAAGATATGCATGAAAACGTTAGCTCTGATTATTTCTGAGGGTTGGATGTTTATTATGATATCATTTATATTTATTTATATCTTAAAATTTGTCTTCATTGATTGTGCTTTATTAAAGTAACAATATTAATAATGATAATAATGGTAATAATGATAATACCTGTTGTTATGTGCTTTTCTTATGTGATTTACCAAGAAGAATACTTTACATACATAATTTCATTTATTCTATGCAGCAATATCCTTAGGTTAAGAATTATAATTGTCTTTTGAGGTTTAGTTAGCTTAGATAAATGTCAAAATTACAACTTGATATGTCATGAATCAAGATGAAAATTTGGTGGAAATTATATAAAAATTTATTGGAGAGAGGTCTTTTCTCCTCCTTCTCTTCCTCCTCCTTCTTATTATTATCTTCATTGTATGACTAATAGATACTGAAAGCTTACTGTCATTATGGACCAGGCACTGTGCAAAGCGCTTCACAGCCATGATCACATTAGCCATATGCAATAGAATCAATGCCATTAGCATTCCACTTTTACAATTAAAAAAAAATACTTTACAGAACTATTAAGTGCAGAATCTATGTTTTGAGTACAGCTGTCTAGGTACCTCCAAGTATATATATATATATTTTTTAAAAATATTTATTTATTTATTTATTTTGGCTGCTCTGGATCTTAGTTGTGGCATTTGGGCTCTTAGTTACGGCATGTGGGCTCTTAATTGCGGTATGTGGACTCAGTTGCTGCATGCATGTGGGATCTAGTTCTCCGACCAGGGATTGAACCCGAGCCCCCTGCATTGGGAGCTTGGAGTCTTACCCATGGACCACCAGGGAAGTCCCCAAGTACACTTTTTATTATCACAAAAATCCTGTGTTTATGAGTATTCTTATCATTATCACCCTTTCTTTGTCCATGTGAATAGTCTTAGAGATGTAATTTATCCAAGGGTGCATGGCCAGTAGATGTCAAGGAAGGATGTGAACCCAGGTCATTAACTGTGAGAGCTCTTTTCCCTTCACCATAGTTATAAATATAACTGTTCACATTAGAAGAAGTCGATTACGTAAACTAATTTCTCAAGCTGTTTTGTATGAAATAAGAGGCACTAATGATCCTTGATAGTACCTAATTTCTTGTCTTATGACTTACAAATACTGTGCTGAGTTGACTGTGGACATGGTAAGTTATTTTCTACTTGATGGGCCTCTTGGGTCCTGTAAGACCAAATTATATTCAACTTTGGACTAGAAAAATGTTTGATTAGGCTGAGTTTAACATTTCCTCTTTCTTGGTACATTCCACTCCTGAGTTGCTCTTACCAGAGACTTTACAAAAAGCTTTCCAGGCAGTTCATTGGTCTGGGTCAGACTATTTCCATGGTCTTACACCTGGGTCATGGCTCACATTTGCCTGTAATGTCAGAGCCCATTTTTAATAAAGGACTTTTGTCATTGCCATGACCCCCAAAACGGCATGAACAAAACCAAACTGTGTTTTCAAGAAGACTGCTCTTCCACCTAGCCCAGATTGATTGGGCACGAGCAATATTTCACTTCTTTCAATGAAAGCATTGCTTCCTTTATTTTTTAGGAAAACATTCCCATATTGTTACCCTCGAAATGTAAATCTAGAAACATGGATGCAGAGATGTTGACTTTGTAGCTGGGGCCTGAACTGGAGCCTTCCTGTGAATTTTGACCTTGCTCCAAGCTTAGCGGCTACAGCCTGGTCTACGGTCCCTGTGTCTGTGTTATGGTTCCAGGACTGTTTCCTGGTTACACTCTGGGTACATGGCTTCTTCCTGGCATGCACTCAACTTACTATTTAAAAACTCCAAAATGAACAACCTAATTTCTGTGTGGTATTGAAGTGATATTTTAATCCTAAGTAAACAATTATTAGGTTAATAATTTAATAATAGTTCAGCGATGTTATTAACTTGCCTCTCAAGCTTTTGAAACAATTCATACTTTCTCATGTCCTTTTAAAGTTACCAACAGCTTCTACAAGCATAAATCAATCCAGAAACATCTGGATAATTTTAAGTTTCAACACTTTTCCTTTAAAACCTTACTCTAGAACTTAAAAGTTGAAAAATGTATAACCAATTGCATAAAGAGTCTTGCTATAATCTCAAATTCACTTTAATATAAGTAAGACCCTTTAAAGTAGAGATTTTATATCAGAAATAAAAGTCTTATGTTTAATACTGTAATACTGTTATTCAGGTAAGCAGTTAAAAACCTACTTTAAAGCTTGTAATACTGAGAACTCTTCAAACTATCTTTGTTCCTATCTGTGAAAGACAGGGATGAATAAAAATTTGGAAAAGAAGAAAAATAAAACAGAATCTGGAATTACAAGCCTTGTAGATTAAAATTAGCAACATAACAGCAAAGGTTTGTGATAAACATTTTATTCAACAGATAACATTTATCTGGCAACTAAAAGGTGTCCATTCTTGTGTTAGTTTCCAAGGAAATGAAAACACAACATACCTTCTGCCCTCCATGCATTTTATTTTCTCAGACCTTGTGAGGACCCACCCACTTTGCCTACCCATATTGTGATCAGTGAACACCCCTTAGCTTTGTGAGAAGGTCACTCATCCAAATCCATTCTGAAATTGAGGATCATTCACAAAGAGATTTTATTGTATGCCAAACTTTAACAGCTCCCATTTTAAGAACATATTTTCTGAGATTAAATGAAAACAAAAACAAAAAACTACAAAAAACAACCCAGCACTAACTATGAAGAGTTAGTTGTCTGGTAGTCTGCCTGCTTGAATAGACTGCAGAAAATGTGATGTCCAATACTACCAGTGACTTAAGGACTTAGTTCACATACCATGAAAAGTTTTAGAACCATTTTCCCTTCCTAGATTCACAGAGCAAGAAAACTATGGCACCAGTTGAGTATATCAGGGAGAAGTAATAAGTTTTCACTGACTCACATTTTGGGCTGTATGTGCAAAACTGTGGCATGGCAAGGAGAGACAAGAGACATGCCATCTGAAAAGCATAATCGATAAAAGGTGGATGTGGAAGAAATTCTTAGCTTAATGGAACAATTCCTTCCTGATATTAGATCAAATTTCAGAGGGAGAAGCCGATTGTATGAGATTTTTTGCCATATCTCTGCTTAGAAAATTACCTGCCACAGTACTAAAGCCTTTGATATGCATTCTTTCCTGGTCTCCTTCCCATTGGGCTCGGTGACACCTGTCTTCAGCCATAGGCTCCCCACTTTTGCTAGGCTCTGAAGGCTTTATCCTACCTTAACCGAGCTCACACCTCTGCGAGTAGCTCCTTTAGTACCTCATCCGCATTTGAACCCTGGGCGACTGGGTCTCTAACCTTGGAGGCTAGGGGAACTCTAATGGTAACAACTGAGATAGGGAATATCTGAGGCAAATCCAGGTTAAAGATGAAATAGAGTTTCTCTTTTGCCATGTTGAATTTCAGGGACACTTAAATGTAGTTATTCAGTACCAATTTGTTGATAGGATTCTAAAGGTCAGGAAAGAAATGTATTAGGGAATTATCACATAGAAGGTGGGTAAAATAAAGTCAGTTGATGAAATCATCTAAGAAAGTGTTACAGGAAAAGCAATGGCCAAGAGGCAGCAGTATTTAAATGACAGAGGAAGGAATACAAATTCCTTAGAGAATCAAGCGCTATGGTTAGTATTTCAGCAAGGAAGGAGTGACACGGAGAGGCAGCTTTAGAAGAAAGCTGGAGTAAGATGTCATTAGATAACCATCCATCGTATTTACAATCCATAGGGCTGTTTGTGGCCTCAGTGATTACAGGATCAGTGGAGGAGTAGGAGTGGAAAGTAGATTAGTGTACTGGGAGGTGTGAATTGGAGGTGGAGTCATGGAATCAGTGAATAGAGACAAAGCTATGTCGACTTCAATTTCTAATCTTTTTTACATATACTATATGAGCTATGTCTTCTGGATTCTACTTGCTCCCTTTGATGTTGGATTCACTCTGATGTGTTTGACTATGGTTAGAGGGACTGGAAAAAGTTTTGTAAATAGGGAATGAATACTTATTGAAAACCTACCAGGTACCAGGCACTAAAGACAGAAGCTTTACCTGAATCATCTAATTCAATTCTCATAACATGAAAGGTTGATTGTTTTTACTTCCATTTTGTAGTCAGGAAACAATTATTACGTGGAAGAGCCAGGATAGGAACGCAGGTCTAACTCCAAAACCCATTTACTTTCCATCACATCACACCACGGTCTTGAAGGAGAGGCTCACAAATTACTCTCACTTTGCAGATAATTGACGCGGTATGTGGTCTACTGTGTAGTGGCAGAGCGAGGGTTCTGGTTTGGGACTGAACTTCTAACTCATGGCTCTTTCTGTTTGGACTGTTTACAGAAAGCAAGATGACATGTGCTAAGTATCATGAAGTATATAAACGTGTCTATGATATGATTTTTTTTTTAAAGATGATATGGTCTAAATGGGATAATGTACTTGGACACAGAAAACAGAGAGGAGGATTCTACCTTAGCAAGTGTGTGGGTGACAATAAAACAGCTTATATCGAGCTGTACCTGGAAAAAGGTGTTCACTTTGTACAAAAGGAGGCAGCCTCTAATTAGAACTGATTGAAGATGTAGCCATGAACTTATAACACTGTGAAAATATTATTCAAATACTATCAATTTTACTGCTTGCAAGTAGTATCAATAGCAAGCTAAATTATTGAGCTGTATTAAGTTATTAGTCATAAGAAATCACAGACTTTTAAACTCATAACTAAGGGATGCATTGGATGGCATTTTCATAAGAACTTAATACAGAAAATAACTCTACATACTGCACCCTAAACTAGGTCCCTGGGAAATAGAGAGTATTCTCATACACACATAATGACCTACAGTCACGAAGACAGTCTTTAGTCTGAGAAGAGGTCAATCTCTTGTTCCCATCGGGTTAATGTCTGATTAATGTGCTAAAAAATAATCAAATGCCATGTCAAAGTGTAATTTTCAGAAGGTAAAGAAATGTATCTCATAAAGAATACTCAGGTGTCAAAACTTCATTCAACTAATTGATGAGGGAAATATTGCAAAACTGGATCAATGAGCATTTTTAGGAACTGGATATTTATCAGCATTTTGAAAAAAGTGTTAGAATAAGATTGATAGGTTAGATTCAAAACTTATTAATGTCCCATCGGGCAGGACATTAGTTACATTCTGTCCTGGGCAGCAATCTACAAATTGACTACCTCCACAGTGTCTGAGTTCCAATCAAATAGTAAATAGCAAATCTGGGCAGGCTGCCCCATTTTGATTTCCAAGTTTTGGATGCTTTTCTCAAAGTCAAATTCTGAAACTATCAAATGATCTAGTTACTACTTTCGGGTATCCATACAATGTTGCATGTAATAAAATTAAGTTTTACTAATGTGGCAAGCATGACACTAAAATGACAGAAATGATGTGTCAAATGTTTTAAATAATAAAAATACTCACTTTTATTTCAAAATCATTTTATATTTCCTTAGGTCTTTAGACTCATGCTAATTCATACATATATTTTAAATTTTGCTGCAAGTAATATTGAACTTAAAGTGAAATAGTTTTTCCAATGGAAAATTACCCTGACTTTTTATACATATAGAATTAAAGGCAACAATATTAATGTCATTCTTCCATTCTTGTTTCTGCAACTACATATCTTTAATTGGAGCATATGTGCTACTTATTAAGAGCATACTGGTGAACTTCTGAATATTTATTTATCTATCCATGGTGCATGACTGAATATAATATTTTTACATATATGTATGTATAGGTGAGATATAATTTTAAAAGAAAAATATATAAAATATTTTTAAAACATTGTCATGTTCAGAATAAACCAAAGAGATGAACAAAAACCTTAAAATTGTTGAAGGAATAAAAGGATTGAGGTAATTTTTGAAAGAACTGTGAACTATTCTGATCCAGGTTAATAAAGCTTAAGTTTCCTCAGCTGCAGTCTATGAGGTAAAGAGAAAAAACAAACAAGAATAACAGCAAATCATTTCTTGATGTGTACTTTAGGGTGAGCTGGTCTTGTAAAACTTAACTTCAGGTTATCAAAGAGCTAAAGGAAGCATTCAGGACTTCCCTGGTGGTGCAGTGGTTAAGAATCTGCCTGCCAATGCAGGGGACACAGGTTCAAGCCCTGGTCCAAGAAGATCCCACATGACACGGAGCAACTAAGCCCGTGCGCCACAACTACTGAGCCTGCGCTCTAGAGCCCGTGAGCCACGACTACTGAAGCCCGTGCACCTAGAGCCCGTGCTCCACAACAAGAGAAGCCACCACAAGGAGAAGCCTGCGCACCACAAAGAAGAGTAGCCCTTGCTCTCCGCAGCTAGAGAAAAGCCCACGTGCAGCAACGAAGACCCAACGCAGCCAAAAATAAATAAATAAAATAAATAAATTTATTTTAAAAATAAATAAATAAATAAAGGAAGCATTCATGTTACATCTGTTCGTGGAAGAGAAAATAAAGGATTTTAAAATTAGAAAGAAGACAGGAACATTATATATATATGTATTGTTTACCACTGAGCCTCAGCTGATGAAGATTCAAGCATAATTGCTACCAAGTTTGCTCCTGGTACTTTTACATCTGCTAGTAGTACCTACTATGAACATATAATTTTCTGTATTTTATGCATTAAGATTTCATGCACCCCAGTGTTCATAGCAGCACTACTTACAATAGCCAAGACATTGTACCAACCCAAGTTCCCATCAACAGATGAATAGATTAAGAGGTTATGAGATATATATATATATATGTGAATATTACTCAGCCATAAAGAAGCATGAAATACTGCCATTTGCAGCAATGTGGATGGATCTAGAGAGTATTATGCTTAGTAAAATAAGCCAGACAGAGAAAGACAAATAGTGTATGTTATCACTTATATGTGGAATCTAAAAAATAATAAAATGAATGTATATGAAAAACAAAAAGACTCACAGACATAGAAAACAGACTTGTGGTTACTAAATGAGAGAGGGAAGGCAGGGAGGGACAAATTAGGGGTATGGAATTAACAGATACAAACTACTATATATAAAATAGATAAGCAACAAGGATTTACTGTATAGTACAGGGTATTAGACCCATTATCTTGTAATAACCTATAAAGGAGTATAATCTGTAAAAATACTGAATCACTATGCTATACACCTGAAACTAACACAATACTGTAAATCAACTACACTTCAATTAAAAAAACAGATTTCTGTACTAAAATAACTGTTGAGAACCACACTTGAGAGTTTCTGCCCACATCAATGTTTACTTGCCATTGATATTCCAAATTTACATTCAATATTTCCATACAGTTGGTGTCAAATGCTTGGATCAGGCTGAAACATGTCTCCCTGGTGGGGGACCACATTCTTCCTGCCTGCACCCAACAGAGGAGCTGGGTCCCCAGCTCTGACAGGGGGATCTGGGGCTGGGCAGCCAAACGCTGGGTGCAAGCAATCTGTCCTTTACACAAGGGTCCACACCACCCTAGCTTTCCTTAGCTGAAATGTTCACCTTCTTTATTCTGCCAGGTATCTTTATTTTAGCAACTACTTTTGGTTGATTGCTGAACAATTTGTTTTCCACAGAGTGAAATATCTGTGAGATGGTTTTAATGTTAATACACTGCTGTGTGTTGAATTGCAGATTTAAACCAGGCTCTACCCTATACAGTGAACAAGCTCAGGCTAACCTGCCTCCAGGCATCTCTAGAGAATTTAGAGAAGTTAAAGCATCTCCACTGACTCTACCTTTCATGTTCACAGTACTTAATAAATCACAATGATCTACAACGAAACTGATAACTAAATACAATGTTTCCCATTACATTGGATTCTTTAGGGTGAGATATCCAATATAGCAGCCAGGGGACACATGTGGCTATTTAAATTTGAATTAATTAAAGGTAAATAAAACTAAAAATTCAGCTTCTCTATCACATTAACGGCATTCCAAGGGGTCAATAGCCACACTTGGCCAGAATTGGCAAGGCAGACATGGAACATATTCACCATCCCTTGAAGTCCTCTTGGATGGTACTGTCCAGAGCTGGGTAAGACGTAGGAAGACCCACTGGGTTAAAGAATTGTGTGGCTGAGAAAAAAAAATTAAAATATATGTTTACTTACAAACCTATTCTAACATTTCCTCGCTTAAAACTTGATTTTTCTTTCTCAGTTGAGTCCCTTAGAAAATCTCACAGATGGAGATGCTACTTTCTGAAAACTAAGTTAGTCAAATTTTGTTGAAATGTAATATGTATCTATCTACAAAGCTAAAATAAAAATCCAACAACAACAAAACTAGGAACACCAGTGAAGGTTTCATCAGGGCATTTTATTTTATTTTATTTTTATTTTTATGTTTTAACATCTTTATTGGAGTAAAATTGCTTTAAAATGGTGTGTTAGTTTCTGCTGTATAACAAAGTGCATCAGCTATACATATCCCAATATCTCCTCCCTCTTGTGTCTCCCTCCCACCCTCCCTATCCCAGCCCTCTAGGTGGTCACAAAGCACCGAGCTGATCTCCCTGTGCTATGCAGCTGCTTCCCACTAGCTATCTATTTTACATTTGGTAGTGTATATATGTCCATGCCACTCTCTCACTTTGTCCCAGCTTACCCTTCCCCCTCCCCGTGTCCTCAAGTCCATTCTCTACATCTGCATCTTTATTCTTGTCCTGCCCCTAGGTTCTTCAGAACCATTTTTTTTTCAGATTCCATATATATGCGTTAGCATACTGTATTTGTTTTTCCCTTTCTGACTTACTTCACTCTCTATGACAGACTCTACGTCCATCCACCTCACTACAAATAACTCAATTTCGTTTCTTTTTATGGCTGAGTAATATTCCATTGTATATATATGCCACATCTTCTTTATCCATTCATCTCTCGATGGACACTTAGGTTGCTTCCATGTCCTGGCTATTGTAAATAGAGCTGCAGTGAACATTGTGGTACATGACTCGGTTTGAATTATGGTTTTCTCAGGGTGTATGCCCAGTAGTGGGATTGCTGGGTCATATGGTAGTTCTATTTTTAGTTTTTTAAGGAACATCCATACTGTTCTCCATAGTGGCTGTATCAATTTACATTCCCACCAACAGTGCAAGAGGGTTCCTTTTTCTCCACACCCTCTCCAGCATTTATTGTTTGTAGATATTTTGATGATGGCCATTCTGACTGGTGTGAGGTGATATCTCATTGTAATTTTGATTTACATTTGTCTAATGGTTAGTGATGTTGAGCATTCTTTCACGTGTTTGTTGGCAATCTGTATATCTTCTTTGGAGAAATGTCTGTTTAGGTCTTCTGCCCATCTTTGCATTGGGTTGTTTATTTTTTTGATATTGAGCTGCATGAGCTGCTTGTAAATTTTGGAGATGAATCCTTTGTCAGTTGCTTCATTTGCAAATATTTTCTCCCATTCTGCGGGTTGTCTTTTCGTCTTGTTTATGTTTTCCTTTGCTGTGCAAAAGCTTTTAAGTTTCATTAGGTCCCATTTGTTTATTTTTGTTTTTATTTTCATTTCTCTGGGAGGAGCCTCAGGGCATTTTAGAATCTCTTTGTTCTAGAGGAGACATGACCAGTGTCCTGTGTTCTTCCTGCCTGGCTTGTCTTTGAGGGTCAACAGCACAACAGACTCTGTGTGCATATTGTCATCCAGGTCCAATGCCTGGCATGAGCCGTCACTGTGGAGACAACAGCTGGGCTTCCTTAAGTAATCACCATGGTCGGATTACATGTGCCTTGTAGATCCAATATCTGGGTTTCAGCGTAAAGACAATAAGTGGAGAACTATGCCAGCTCTTGAGAAAATTCCAAAGTTTTCTCACTAGTTTGTAGACAATCTTCATTATTTGGCATAATATATTGGAATTTTGTCTAAAGAAAATAGTTCACTAGTTATTTGAATGTTCAGTTTTAGTAGTAAGTGAAGGAAAACATGTTGATTTCAGCTCTTGCAGAACTTTGATCTTAGGGAATAGTAGACATGGTAGAATTTTTTCTCTAATGCCCAAAGGTCACTGTTTGGAAGACCAAGTCTTATTGCAATTTGAGCATTCGCTTAGCAATTTAAAGTTTACAGGTCTATTTCTCATGTACAATGTGTTGGAGAAATCTTCACAACTCTTAGAAGACAACACACCAGGGACTAAGAGGAAAAAAATATTGGCCAAGGTTGAAGATGCAGGAATAAGCATAAGTGTTGGCTTCAATATCAAGCGTAGGCCATTATCAAGGCCACCAAAAAAGCTCCCTTGTTTTTAGTGCTTACATTTTTGATTGTATAACTCATGTAAATGGTTTCTAACCTCTGTTTGATCACACTACATCTTTAGGCTTTGATGAAAGCTCCCAGAAACGTGCCCACACCCACAGAGAATTTACATACCTTTTCAGGAGGTTTTGGGGTCCTGTAAAGACATATTAGGGAGTCCATGGGACCCAGGATAAGAAGTCCTGAGATAAACCTAAAGACTCAACATACCTTTTTTTAAAACCATACGCTTTCCCCACATTTAGTAAACCTAATATCCACATGATGGCGGCAAAGTCACAAAGTACCTTTCCATGGCGTTCAATGTTCCCAAAGTTAAGACTCCTTCTTCCAATGTCACACTGAGAGATATAGAACCAAAGCCAACTGGTAGATTGATTATTGAATAGTAAGTCATCAAACGTTGTAAAGAGTAAAACAAAAATCAGTACAATTAAACTTTGCTTTTGTGACTATTTTGCTTTTTTCTTAAAATTATTAATGTATTTCCTTGGTTAGTACAAATTTGAGTTATTTTTGACTGAGCCAGCTTTTATATTTTAGTAAGTAACATAATGGAATATGAATTGATACATTTTATATTATATTGTAGATTAAATATTTTTATATATTTGGCCATGTGAGTCATTATGTGATAATAAATAGGAGCATAAAATGTATAAATTTAAACATTAATTTTTTCCCTCTTTTGAGAATGCCAAGTTGGCATGACAGTCTTTGACATTTTTGCTTAAGGTTATGTTGTACTTAGAATATTTAGGTTTTTAAAAATCTTTTAACACTTAAGTTTTCTTGAATATCAGAAAGAGCTTTGTTAGAGTTTTTAGTATGTTTAACTACGGTATGCTTCCTTTTAGTTTTGTTTTTTCTATCTATATCTTGAATCATTTCATAAAGAGTTTGAGTTAATAAATTATGATTTTTTTTAAGTTTATTCTTCAGAACCCCAGTCCCTTAAAATACTCCAGGAAGAGTAGATTTCATAGTCTACATAAAATGAAACTTTTGCACACTATTTCTGTCTTTTCAAGATTCATTGTACACCTTCTTATACTAAAGGCTCTGAGAAGTCCTAGAGAAACAAATCTGTTTAACTTTATTACAGAGTTTTCCAAATTCTTTGGCTAATAGGACATCTCATAACAGCATAATAACTATTGTAATATCCTGCAGAAATAGTGTTCCTTGAAACACTCGGCATGGACTTATAAATTTCATTCCTTTATGCCCTATTTCTTGTGATTCAGATTATTTGTACATGTTTTTTTTTTTAAATAACACTGAAATAGGTGCCATGAAAATGGAATTACAGTTTCATTCTGTTGCTACTAAGTAGTGTGATTTTAAATAAGTTATCTAATCCTTGTGATTCTCAATGTATTTATCTATGCAAGAAACATATTATAAAACTCTGCTTTTTTTTCACTTTTTTCTTCTTCTTTCAATCTCTGATGCTTTGTTCATTCTTTTTTTTTAATTGAGTATAGTTGATTTACAATATAGTGTTTGTTTTAGGTGTACAGTGATTCAGTTATATATAAGTATTTTTTCAGATTTTTTTCCATTACAGGTTATTACAAGATATTGACTATAGTTCCCTGTGCTATACAGTAGGTCCTTGTTGTTTATCAATCTCCAATGTTTTGTTGTTCCATAATGTATATCTGAGCCTGCTTTTCAAAGACAAGGCCTTTTCAGATTTTCTTGCACCCCAGGACACTACACTAAGGCAGGACACAGCATTTATTATACAGAAATGAAAGACTCCTAAAATAATGTGTAAGAAACAGAAATCAGATTCAGAGTTTGTTCTGCTGCTTATTAAAAAAACACCTATACAGTTATGGCTTTCATCAAAAGGTATGAGTTGGTTTTTCTCTTATGTGATAAGCAGTATGATTATACAATGCAATTCCATCAGCTTTTCCCTGCTGTTGCCACGGTGACTGCTGCCGCTCCAGCCATAATGCTCACCCTTCAGACAAGAAAGAGGAAGCTACACAGGGAGGTGGGTGCCTATAGGAAGAAAGCAATAATTTCCCAATTATTCCTAGCAGGCTTACTTTTATTAACATCTCATTCAGCACCCAGAAGAGTACCTGGCCTAGAACAAGAGTTCAGAAAAACAATTGACCTTTGAACAACAAAAGTTTGACCGGTGTGGGTCCACTTACAGGTGGATTTTTTTTCAGTAAATAAATATAGTTCAATAAATACTAAATATAGTACCTGCATTTTCATTTTACAGATCTTTAAATTAACTAAGTGGGGAGGGCAGTTTGTGTCGATTAGAGATCCCAATAGGTGGAATCAAAAGGACGAGGGGTTGGGTCCTGATTCTATCCAAACTATTTCAGCTTCCTGCCCTTGGCTGAGCCATTTACCAGTTCAATCTTTGAGGCGGAGATGGCAGGACACAGATTTTCGACTTTGTGGGGCATGGTGCCCTTAACCTTCACATTGTTCGAGGGTTAACTGTATTTATTGAACGGGGCTTGGAAAATCTTCATCCTCAGGGCAACTTCAGTGTCCCTCAGTAAGTGCCAAACCTCTTTTCTCTCCTTAAGAATAATAAATGACTGTGGGTGATATTAATATGACTTCAAACTTCCTAAGCCAGCAATGCTAGAAACCTCAGTATGTAATTTTTTTTCCAAATTTATAGCAAGATCTGTGAATGGAAAATATCAAATAGACCAAACTATATAACTAAACCAGTACAATTTCATTATAACAAATGGCAGCATCCAACCACATGATGATTGGAAATAGTGCTAAAAATGGAAACACCTCAAAATTACAGAATATGGGATTTGAAAAGAAAGAGAATTCAAACTCAAAATCCCTATAACAAAGAAATAAGCAAATCATACTTGCAGATAGTACTGGAAAGTGGTCTGAAATACCACAGACCTTAATGAAATACATTTGACAATAATTTACAGTCAGTCAAGCTTTTTTCACATACATTAGCCATCTCAGTATATTTAATCTTTCCAGCCATTTGTATTGAAACAGCTGTTATTGGCCCCATTTTGCACATGGTAGACAGTGAAGAATAGGACAACTTACTCAAGGTTATGTATGCTCAAGTGTCACTGATCATCTCCATGATTTAAAAATAGGCACAGCATGAAATGATAGGAAAAGTGTTTGGCTTGTTCAGTATCAACCTAGTACTGAAATCGTGCTTGTTTGGTCCTATCATAGGACTCTGCCTTTGAAATAAATTACCTTCTCTTTACTTCAGATTGACCTAGACTTTTCCTGACCCTAGTTTTGTGGCCTAGCTTTGATTTTGGCCTTGGGTCACAAGATTTGATCATGCCTAGACTGGCCACCTGGATGACAGGTGTGGATGGTTCTCAAGGTAATTTCATCGTGTATCCCTTCATTAGCTGCTGGTCCCCTCTCTCCTGGGTTTGAACATAACCGTGACAGCACACACAGTCACCCAATTCTAAATTCTGTGCCCTTTCTACTCCATCCTTCTTGATCATTTTATGCTATTTGTTTACAAGATTAATAAAGGCAACTATTCCTAAGTCGCATGATCTAAAATATCATATAATTGTCAGGAATGCTGAGTTGGTAGCTGAAATTAAGTAATTATTCAATTAATTAATCAATTAATTAATTAATCAATCCAAAATTTATTAGAAGCTTATCTTACTCCAGGTAACTGGTAAACTTCTGAGATCACAAAGATGCATAACACCTATCCTTTACCTTTGAGGAATTTTATACTCAATCTGTGTAATGACTGTGTTGTTTCTGATTTAACATTCCTGGAATTTTTCTGTAACTTGCTAGTACTTTCTATTTCTCCCCTTGCTGACAATTTTGATTTCTCAGTCTGCCTGCTGAATATGTAATTCTTCTGTCTAAATATTAATGGGAGTAAACTTCCTCATTATACCCTGGACACACTGAGCCAGTGATGTGTAGCACGGGGAACTGGAAAGCCAGCAGGACATGGGACATCCCCTAGAACAAAGCCTGCTGGACCCTTCAGAAGAGCATTTTCTCACAAGTGCTACTGGATAGACATGGCAGAGTCATCATGTTAAAGTCTGTATTTCCAATTTTATAGGTTAGAACTTGTCACTCTCTCCTTACTGTCCTTAAAAATAATAAGTAAAGTTTGAAATGAAGATTCACATAACACCAGCCATTTCTCACTGTGATGCACTGAGCAGAGTTTTTTTTTGAAAATGATCAAGTAGGCTTACTGTTAGTTGCCTGGATAATAAGAGCCGAGGAAGCATTTTGGGCAGGATGGGGGTATCTTCTTTGGAGAACTGCAATAAAGCTCAGCTTTCGTGGAATCAGGGCGAGGTTTCTCCCTCTTGTGATGGGGAACTAGAATTACTCATGGGTTCTAAAGTTCCCAAGTGTTGAGTGTTGGCTTGTCCAGACAAATTCTGTGACTAGCTGAGACCCAAATGCAGATTGCGTGGCACCAAACATCTCCTTAATATTCCCAGTATCAGAGATGTCAACTCAAGCTTCCCCTATAGAACAGGAGGCTGTGGAGAGAGGTCAACTAGAGGTTCTTTCATCCAGGAAGCATTACCTATCACCTCAGTTTGGGTTAGTTTTCCTACAAGGGATCTACTGTATCCTCCATTCTTCTACAACTCTGGTGGATATCACAGTGTATTATAATTACAAGTTCATTTCTTGGCAACCTTCCCATTTTTGTAAGCTCCATAAAGGCAGTGATTGTCATTAAGTAACCATTGACTCCCAAATACCTAACACAGTGTGTGTTGTATGGAAAGTGCTCTATTAAGTTTGAGTCAAAGGCAACACACCATGGTGTTAAGCGTATGGAGTCGGCAGTACAACTGCCTCTTGACAGCTGAACAGCTTTGAGCAAAATTAATCTCTTGGTGCATCAGGCCCCCCATCTGCAAAATAAATACCATAATGATAATTACCTCATGGTGTTGCTGGAGACATAAGTTAGCAGAAAGTATGATTTAAGGAAAACACAGTCAACACTCAGTTCAGGTTAATGAAGGTGAGGCATCCTTCAGATGAAATGACCTGCAGAAGAGGGGTTCAGAAAGGAGAGGAGCCGCAGCCAATAGATTAACAACCTGAAGCTCAAATTACCTTCAGTTCTACAAAGTAATACATTTCCTTATTATTAAGTCCATTTTATTTGGATTTTCTATTCTATTTCCAATTTAAAGGAAAGGATTCTAACTGACTCAGTGTAGTTAAACTTATTAATATTGTCACTCTCATGGTTATGGAATTAAACTTTCTATAATTTAATTAACATTTCTCTGATAAATCAGTGAGGCTAGATGTCTTGTCATTTGTCAATTGCTCATTTTTTTTCATCTGCGGTGAACTTTTTTGTTTTATTTTGTGACAATTTTACTATTTGAGAATACGTCTATTTTATAGATTCTTATTGATGTGCATAGGTATGTATATAAATATGTATTCTGGCTTATAGTATTTTCTGGTTTTTTTCCAACTTTATTGATGTATAATTTTATTTATTGATGTACAATACAATTGTAAGATATTGAAAGTGGACAAAGTGAACATTTGGTGTAAGTATACATTGTGAAACGATTCCTCCCAGTGAGTCAATTAAGACATCCGTCACCTCACATATTTACCTTTTAGGTTTTTTTTATAAGAAATTTTGAGTTCTGTTCTTTTAGCAAATTTCAGTTATACAATAGTGTTATCAGCTGTAGTCAGCATATTATACATTAGATCATAAGACCTTATTCATTTTATAAGTGAAAGATTATACACTTTTTTTGTTTTGGGTGTTTTTTTTTGTGCATTTTATAATTTTATTTTATTTATTTATTTTTTTAAAATTAATTAATTAATTAATTAATTTTTAAAAAATTATTTAATTAATTAATTTATTTTTGGCTGCGTTGGGTCTTCGTTTCTGTGTGAGGGCTTTCTCCAGTTGCGGCAAGCGGGGGCCACTCTTCATTGCGGTGCGCGGGCCTCTCACTATCACGGCCTCTCTTGTTGCGGAGCACAGGCTCCAGATGCGCAGGCTCAGCAATTGTGGCTCACGGGCCCAGCTGCTCCGTGGCATGTGGGATCCTCCCAGACCAGGGCTCGAACCCATGTCCCCTGCATTGGCAGGCAGACTCTCAACCACTGCGCCACCAGGGAAGCCCTATAATTTTATTTTTTAATCATCTTTATATTGAGATATAATTCACATACCATATAATTCACCCATTGAAAGTTTATAATTCAGTGGTTTTTATTATATTCACAGAGTTGTGCAAATATCACCACAATCAATTCTAGAATATTTTCATCACCCCAAGGAGAAACCTTAAGCCCATTAGCAGTCGCTCCCTGTATCCACATCCGCCACCACCCCAAATTCCCTTACCTCCTAGGCACTGTGAATTCACTTTCTGATTTTATAGATTTGCCTCCTCTGGACATTTCATGGATGGAGTCATACAATATACGGTACCCTCTCCGACAGGGAAACCCCCTCTCCGACAGGGAAATCGATTGGGACAGAAGGGAAGCATTTGAAGCTGTCGGAAGAGGGTGAAGCGGCCGATCTGTGGCAGACCGGACAGAGTGAGAAATATACAGATGGTCCGTAACGCAGCCCTACGTGCCCTGGACTGGGACGTGTGTTCACAGGTGTGCAAGGGGGGTGGGATCTGGAGTGTGGGGATTGGAGAACAGGCTCAGAGTGAAAGCAAGATTATACACTTTTAACAATCTCTTCCAATCTCCCCTACCCCAGCCCCTGGCAATCACCATTATACTCTCTGTTTCTATGAGTTCAGCTTTTTTAGATTCCACATGTAAATGAGATCATACAGTACTTGTCTTTCTCTGAGTTATTTTACTTAGCATAATGCCCTCCAGGTTCATCCATGTTGTCTCAAATGGCAAGATTTCCTTCTTTTTAAAGACTGAATAGTATCCCACTGTATGTATGTATGTATGTATGATATCTTTATTATCTATTCATCTGACAATGGACACTTAGGTTATTTCCATACCTTGGCTACTGTGAGTAATGCTACAATGAACATGGAAGTTCAGATATCTCTTTGAGATAGTGATTTTGTTACCTTTGGATGTGTACCCAGAAGTGGGGTTGCTGGATCATATGGTAGTTTTACTTTATTTTTTTGAGGAAACTTCATACTGCTTTCCATAGTGGCTGTAACAGTTGATATTCCCACCAGCAATGTACATACGATTTCCCTTTACTCCGAATACCTGCCAGCACTTGTTATCTTTTGCCTTTTTGATAACTGCCATTCTAACAGGTGACATGTCATTGTGATTTTGATTTGTATTTCCTTGATGATTAGTTAGGTTGAGCACATTTTCATGTACATGTTGGCCATTTGTGTATCTTCTTTGGAAAAAGTCTATTCACGTCCTTTGTTCATTTTTTAATTGGGTATTGTCTTCCTTTTGCTATTGATTTGTATGTGTTCCTTGTATATTTTGGATTTATCCCTTTCTCAGATATGTAGTTTGTAAATACTTTCTCCCATTCCATACGTTGCCTTTTCATTTCGTTGATGGTTTCCTTTGTTGAACAGAAGTTTTTTAGTTTGATGTAGTCCCACTTGTTTATTTTTATTTTTGTGACCTTTGCTTTTGGTATCAAATAGAAAAAATCATTAGAAAACTAAGGTCAAGGAGATTACTCCTTATGTTTTCTTCTAGGACTTTACTGTTTTAGGTTTTACATTTAAGTTTTTAGTCCATTTTGAATTGATTTTTGTGTATGGTGTAAGATAGGGGTCCAGTTTCATTCTTTTGTAGGTGTCTGTCCAGTTTTCCCAGCACCATTTGTTGACAGAAATATCCTTTCCCATTGTATATTCTTGGTGCCTTTGTCCAAATTTAATTTATATATATATATATACTTATTTCTGGGCTCTCTTCTCTGTTCCTGTAATCAATGTGTCTGTTTTTCTGTGCCAGTACTATGCTATTTTGATTACTATAGCTTTTTAACACAGTTTGAAATGAGGAAATATGATGCCTTCAGCTTTGTTCTTCATTCTCAAGATTGCTTTGGCTATTCAAGGTCTTTTGTGGTTTCACACAAATTTTAGGATGTTTTTTCTATTTCTGTGAAAAATGTCATTGGAATTTTGATCAGCATTACATTAAACCTGTAGATTCTTTTGGGTAGTATGGACATTTTAACAATATCAATTCTTCCAATCAATTAGCATGGAATGCCTTTCTATTTATTTGTTTCTTCTTCAATTTCTTTCACCAATATGTCATAGCTTTCACTTCCTTGATTGTTTTCTTAATTTCTCTTTCTGATTTTTTGTTAGTGTATAGAAACTCAACTTTTCTGTTAAATAGGTTATAAAGTTCTTTTCTAGGTCTACAAGTCTGTAGCTTAGTTTTAAACTATTTATAGTATAATGTGTTGTGTTATTTTACTGTGATGGAGTCATATTTTGTTTTTTACTTTTTTACTGCTTTTGTGGTCTTATTTAAGAAACCTCATCCTTAATTGAAATTACAAAGAAATTCTCTTATATTTTCTTCTGAGTATTTAAAAGCTTTTCCTTTTTAAATTCTGTCTTTTATAACACATCTTGAATTTATTTTGGAGTATGGTGTCATTGATGTAATTTTATTGTTTCCATTATGGAAAGCCAATTGTCCCAATATGATTTAATAAATGAATTCCTCTTTTTGCATGATTTATAATGCCTTTGCTATTGTATGCCAAGGACCATTCTTTCATGAGTTTATTTCTATGCTGTTGATATATTTGTCTGCCCCTACACCAACTTCATATTGTCTTAATTAATATAGCTTATAAGATTAACAAATATAATATAGGTTATAAATAAGCCTTTATATTTGCTAAGTCAAGTCATCTTACTTTGTTCTTTTCCTAAATTTTCATTGGTTTGTCAAGATTAATGCATTTTAAATTAAAGCATGCATTTAAAAAAATCAAGGTTAAATTCATGCAAGCTTCACTATTTTAACCATTTCATAGTGTACAATTCAGTGGTTTTTATTATATTCACAGTGTTGTGCTACCATCCCCACTATTTAATTCCAGAACATTTTCATCACCTTCAAAATAAACCCTGTACCCATTAATCAATCACTCCCCACTTTCCTTCTCTCTCAGTGCATGGCAACCACTAATATGCTTTCTGTCTCTATGGCTTTGACTATTCTGGACATTTCACATGAAATGATTCAAATGGAATCACACAATATGTGCTGTTTTGTGTCAGGGCTCTTTTAATTAACATAAAAATTTCAAGCTTTACTTATGATGTAACATGTATTAGTACTTCATTCCTTTTTATGACCAAACAATATTCCATTGTATGACTATGCCATATTTTATTTATGCATTCATTAGTTAATAGCCATTTGGGTTGTTTCCACCAATTGATTATTATGAATAATGTTGCTATAAACATTTATGTGCAAGTTTTCATTTGATCATAAGTTTTCATTCTCTTGGGAGTATATCTAGAAGTACAGTTGCTAGATCATTTGGTAATTCTATGTTTAACTTTTTGAGGAACCACCAAGCCACTGTCCTCAGTGGCTGTACCATTTTGAATTTCCACCAGCATGGTATAAGGGCTCTAATTTCTCCAAATTCTTGCCAACATTCATTGCTTTCCATTTTTTACAGCTATATTAGTGAAGGTTATGTGGTATCTTATCATGATTTTTATTTGTACTTCTCTAATTATTTATGATGAGCACCTTTTTGTGTCTTTAGTGGACATTTACACATCTTCTTTGGAGAAAGTTTATTCAAATCCTTTGCCCATTTTTAATTGGGCTGTTTGTCTTATGGTTGTTGAGTTGTAATTGTTCTTTATATATTCTGGATACTAGACTGTTATCAGATATAAGATCTGCAAATATTGTTGCTCCTGAGTTGTCAAAATGAGTTGCCTTTTCACTATTTATTTATTTATTTATATTTTAAAAAAATGTTATTGGGGTATAGTTGATTTATAATGTTGTGTTAGTTTCAGGTGTACAGCAAAGTGATTTAGTTATACATATACATATATCCACTCTGTTTTAGATTCTTTTCCCATATAGGCCATTACAGAGTATTGAGTAGAGTTCCCTGTGCTATACAGTAGGTCCTTATTAGTTATCTATTTTATGTATAGTAGTGGGTTTATGTCAATCGCAAACTTTCAATTCATCCCTCCCCCCACCCCATGGTAACCATAAGTTTGTTTTCTACATCTGTAACTCTGTTTTGTAGATAAGTTCATTTGTACCCATTTTTTAAGATTTCACATATAAGTGATATCATACAATATTTGTCTTTCACTATCTGACTTACTTCACTCTGTATGTCAATCTCTAGGTCCATTCCTGTGCATGCAAATGGCATTATTTCATTCCTCTTTATGGCTGAATAATATTCCATGTACCACATCTTCTTTATTGATTCATCCATTGATAGACATTTAGGTTGCTTCCATGTCCTGGCTATTGTAAACAGTGTTCCAATGAACACTGGGGTGCATGTATTTTTTTGAATTATGGTTTTCTCCCCCAGGAGTGGGATTGCTGGATCATATGGTAGCTCTAGTTTTAGTTTTTCAAGGAACCTCCATACTGTTCTCCATAGTAGATGTACCAGTTTACATTCCCATCAAGAGTGTAGGAGGGTTCCCTTTTCTCCACACCCTCCCCAGCATTTATTGTTTGTAGATTTTTTGATGATGGCCATTCTGACTGGTGTGAGGTGATGACTCATTGTAGTTCTGATTTGCATTTCTCTAATAATTAGTGATGTTGAGCATCTTTTCATGTGCTTTTTAGCCATCTGTATGTCTTCCTGGGAGAAATGTCTATTTAGATCTTCTGTCCATTTTTTGATTGGGTTGTTTGTTTTTTTGATATTAAGCTGCATGAGCTGTTTGTATATTTTGGAGATTAATCCTTTGTCAGTTGGTTTGTTTGCAAATATTTTCTCCCATTCTGAGGGTTGTCTTTTCATCTTGTTTATGGTTTCCCTTGCTGTGCAAAAGCTTTTAAGTTTCATTAGGTCCCATTTGTTTATTTTTGTTTTTATTTTCATTACTCTAGGAGGTGTATCAAAAAAGATCTTGCTGTGATTGATGTCAAAGAGTGTTCTGCCTATGTTTTCCTCCAAGAGTTTTATAGTATCCAGCCTTACATTAGGTCTTTAATCCATTCTGAGTGTATTTTTGTGTATGGTGTTAGGGAGTGTTCTAATTTCATTCTTTTACATCTAGCTGTCCAGTTTTCCCAGCACCACTTATTGAAGGGGCTGTATTTTCTCCATTGTATATTCTTGGCTCCTTTGTCATAGATTAGGTGATCATAGGTGCATGGGTTTATCTTTGGACTTCCTATCCTGTTCCATTGATCTATATTTCTGTTTTTGTGCCAGTACCATACTGTTTTGACGACTGTAGCTTTGTAGTATAGTCTGAAGTCAGGGAATCTGATTCCTCCAGCTCCGTTTTTCTTTCTCAAGATTGCTTTGGCTATTCAGGGTCTTTTGTGTTTCCATGAAAATTGTGAAATTTTTTGTTCTAATTCTGTGAAAAATGCCATTGGTAGTTTGATAGAGATTGCATTGAATCTGTAGATTACTTTGGGCAGTATAGTCATTTTGACAATATTGATTCTTCCAATCCAGGAAAATGGTATGTCACTCCATCTGTTTATGTAATCATCTTTTTTTTTTTTTTAAATCAGTACCTTATAGTTTTCTGAGTGCAGGTCTTTTGCCTCATTAGGTAGGTTTATTCTTAGGTATTTTATTCTTTTTGATGTGATGGTAAATGGGATTGTTTCCTTGATTTCTCTTTCTGATCTTTCAATGTTAGTGTATAGAAATGCAAGAGATTTCTGTGCATTAATTTTGTATCCTGCAACTTCACCAAATTCATTGATGAGCTCTAGTAGTTTTCTGGTAGCATAATTAGGGTTTTCTATGTATAGTATCATGTCATCTGCAAGCAGTGACAATTTTACTTCTTCCTTTCCAATTTCTATTTGTTTTATTTCTTTTTCTTCTCTGATTGCCGTGGCGAGGGCTTCCAAGACTATGTTGAATAATAGTGGTGAGTGTGGACCTCCTTGTCTTGTTCCTGATCTTAGAGGAAATGCTTTCAGTTTTTCACCACTGAGAATGGTGCATCTCAGTGGGAGCTTGGGAGTCTGGAACACTCCCAAGCTCATTCTATGAGGCCATCATCACCCTGATAGCAAAACCTGACAAAGATATCATAAAAAAAGAAAATTACAGGCCAATATCACTGATGAACATAGATGTAAAAATCCTCAACAAAATACTAGCAAACAGATTCCAACAGCACATTAAAAGGATCATACACCATGATCAACTAGGATTTAGCCCAGGGATGCAAGGATTCTTCAATATACACAAATCAATCAATGTGATTTACCACATCAACAAATTGAAGTATAAAAACAATATGATCATCTCAATAGATACAGAAAAAAACTTTTGCAAAATTCAACACACA
The DNA here is from genome assembly GCF_009873245.2 of Balaenoptera musculus. Classification (NCBI taxonomy): domain Eukaryota; kingdom Metazoa; phylum Chordata; class Mammalia; order Artiodactyla; family Balaenopteridae; genus Balaenoptera; species Balaenoptera musculus. The sequence goes on along the minus strand of NC_045793.1, from coordinate 99,976,354 downwards.
TTTATGATAAAAACTCTCCAGAAAGTGGGCATAGAGGGAATCTACATTAACATAATAAAGGCAAACCCACAGCAAACATGGGTTTGTGCATCTATATTCATAAGGGATCTTGGTCTGTAATATCTTCTTGTGGTATCTTTGCCTTGCCTAGGAGTCAGGGTAGAACTGGGCTCATAGAGTGAGTTATGAATGGTGTCTCCTTTTCCATTTTTCAGAAGACTTTGAGAATGATTGGTGTTCATTCTTTTTAAAATGTTGGATAGAATTCACTTGTAAATCCATCTGGTCCCGAGATTTTCTTTGTTGGAATCTCTTTGATTGTTGGTTTAATATCTTAGTTGTTATAAGTAACAGATTTTCTATTTCTTCTTGAGTTTTGATAGCTTCTGTATTTTTAGAAATTTATTCATTTCATCTTAAGTTTGTTTTTGGCATACAATTGTTCATAATATTCTCTTACAATCTCTTCCGTTTCTATAAGGTCTGTAATCATGTCACCACTTTTATTTCTGATTTAGTAATTTGAGTCTTGTCTCTTTTTTTCTTGGCCAATCTAGTTAAAGCTGTGTCAATTTCATTGATCTTTATGAAGAACCAGCTTTTGTTTTTATCTTCTCAATTGATTATGAATTCTATATTTTGTTTATCCCTGCTCTAATATTTATTATTTTCTTCCTTTTTCTTTTTTTGGGTTTAGTTTGCTATTGTTTTTCTACTTTCTTAAGGTAAAAGGTTAGCGTTTTGAGTTGAGACCATTCCCTTTTTTTTTTAAACTATAGTAAACATAGCTGTAAATTTCCCTCTGAGCACTGATTTCAGTACATCTTAAAAGTTTCCTGTGAACTTTTCTTTGGCTCACTGATTATTTAGGATTGGGTTGCTGTATTCAACGTATTTTGATTATCCAAATTGTATTCTGTTATTGATTTCTAATTTTGTTTTATTGTGGTCAGAGAAGATGCTTTGTGTGATTTAATTTTTCTAAAATTTATTGAAATTTCTGTTGTGGCTTAATGTACAGTTTATCCTGGAGAATATTTCATGAACATCGGTATATGTATTTTGCTGGGTTTTGTATTCTAGGAACATCTGTTAGTCTAGCTGTTTTATAGTGTTGTTCAAGTCCTCTATTTTCTTACTGATCTTCTGTGCTGGTTCTGGTTGTTTTATAGAATATTGAATATTGCATATCGAGGTCTCCAACTATTATTGAAGAGCTGTCTATTTACTCCTTCAATTCTGTCAGTTTTTCCTTCATGCATATTAGGGCTCTGTTATTTGGTTATATATGTTTATATCATGATATCTTTTGATAAATTAACTCTTTTGTCATTTTAAAATATCCTTGTCTGAAAAATTTATGTTTTAAAGTCTATTTTGTCTGTATTAGCTATCTTTTGGTTACTGTTTGCATGGAATACCTTTTCCATCATTTTATGCTTAATCTATTTCTGTCTTTTGATTCTAAAGTGAGTCACTTTTAGATAGCATATAGTTTGATCTTGGTTTGTATTATTGTTGTGACCCTCAGCAGTGTTCTTTGAGTTAGTCTAGTGTCCTTTTATTTCATCCTGAAGGACTTCCTTTAGCATTTTTTGTTGTTCAGTTCTGCTAGTGATAAACTCCATGGTATTTTGTTAATCTGGAAATGTCTTCATTAACTTCATAGAGTCTTTGTCTAATAAGTCCACTGTGTGGAATTTCTCGGGGACAGTTTCTATTAAATTGCCTTTTTCCTGTGTATGTTTCTTATTTCTTTGTTGCCTCACAATATTTTGTTGAAAACTGGACATTTTGAATGTTATAATATAGCAACTCTGGAAATCAGATTCTCCCTTCTCTTCCTCAAGGGTTTATTGCTGCTTTTGGCTGTAGTTATTATTGTCTGTTTTCTAATAAAGACTTTCTGAACTAATTTTGTATATTCTGCTATATCTTTTGTTGTGTGTGACCACTGAGATTTCTGTTCCATTAATTTAGTGGTTAGTCTGTAATTACCTTGAATGCCTGGATCCCCCCAAAACAAACAAACAAACAAAAACAAAACCCTCTTCCATTCATGCAGAGAAACTGTGTTTATGTTGCGGCATGTCGTCAGCATTCAGTCAAAGAGATTACAATTATGACTTCACTTCCTGTTTTCAAAGCCTCATCAGCTGAGGTGAAAGATCAGAGCCTTCTCTTGTCTTTACTGACCATGTGCACAGCCCTGGGCATGTGCATGACCTTCTAGATTCCCAGAAATATATCAGGTTTTTCGAAGCCCTTATTTCCCAAAGTATTTTATTTCCCAGACTTTTCTCCCAAACTTTTAGTTAATATATTCTTTGTCTCAAGTTTATCCATTGCCTTAGGCAGCAGTGACTAAAACATTTGCCTGTAAGTGTTTTTGACAAATACTGATTGTGTAACAGCTTTAGCACTAGGTGAGTTCTGGATTAGGTAAGACAAAGGCAAGACTTTCAGGCTGGTTTTCAAGGGAGTCACCAGACAGATCAAAACATATGATTCTTTGTGATTGAAGTTGATTGTGCTGCCTTTGGTACTGATCTGGGAATACAAGCCATTGTTTTCAGGGCTGCTAGTAAGTTCAGGGGCAGCGAGTAGGACTACTGTGAGTTAATTCACTATAAAGCTTAGTGTTCTTACAGAGATTCAGCAATTTTTCTTGAATAAATGTTCCCCTGGTCGAGATAGTGAGCAAGATGGAAACACAATCTTTTAGTAACAGAATCTCAGAATCCCATGTCTTTTTCTGTATTCTACTTATTAGAAGTGGGTCACTACATTCAACCCACATAAAAATGATATGATGACACAAAGGTGTGTATATACCCGGAAGAACATTGGGACTCATTTTGGAGACTGCCTCCCATGCTAGGATAGACTTTTTTCATTGTGTCCCATATTTATTTAGTATTCTTTTCTATATTTACATTTTTCTCTCTGTCTTTCAGATTAGATATTTTCTACTGGTAACTGGATATTTTCTGATTGTATTCCAATCAGAAATAATTGTGCTTCTGTTGTACCCTTCTGCTATTTATCTTATAAGTTCTTTGTTTCAGATATTGTATTTTTTCTTTCCTAGAATTATTATTTGATTATTTTTATAGATTACAATTTTGAATTAAAAATTTCCATTTTTCACTAATTTTGCCCATCATTTTCTCTATTTTCTTGGACACATTAAGTAATACTATTTTAAAGTCTTTGCCAGCTAACTTCGAAATCTGGGTAGCCTGTGGATCTGTTTGTATTATCTGTTTTTTCCTCAGCTATAGGTTATGTGTTTCTGTGTTTCAAAGTAAATAGCATTTTAAAAAAAATGACACTTATTATGCATTTGAAAATTTTAAAGTCTTCAGGTAATATATTCTTCTACAGAAGATATACCCTTCCCTTCATTGGGCAGGTGGCCAATGGTCATTTAATTCAACTGGAGATTATGTTTAGTGAAAGTGGGGTTGCATTCTGGTTAAGCTCAATCACCATTGGCCTTCCAGGGTTTTCAACAAAGAGCCTGTTGAGCTCCATTCCATGGGGCCACTACCCTGCCCCATCTAAACTACAACTTTGTCTTGCCTGACTGCCAAAACTCTTCTAACTTGTTTCTGCCTTTGAGAGTGTTCCCACTTAGGTTTTTAATTTTTTGCCCCCAATAGCTCAATGTTTTATATTCTAAACGGGGAGAGGAAATTATACCAAAATAATGAAAGAGAGTGAATTAAGTTGGTGGAGGGGTTGCAATGACAAATGTGGCAATTACTCGGTGGCCATATGGATGCTTTTAAAACATAAGTTAGATCATGTCACTCCTTAACACTCTCTAATGGCTTGGAAGAAAATTCAAAGTGCTGACCATGTTCTATAGGACTCTATATGATGGGACATTGGGTTCACACGCCAAACCCCTTTTTCCTATTCTTCCCCTTATTCATTAAAAGCTCCAGCCCTGCTGGCCTCTTGCTGTTCCTCAAACAGACCACATGTGGTTCACCCTACATGCTTTGCATTTGTTCCTCCTTCTTCCTGGAACAATCTTTTCTGGAGAGTCACTCAGACTTCTGCTCAAACATCACTTCACAGGGTCCCACCCCAGAACTCTCTGAGTCTACAGTTTTTCCCACTTTTCTTTCTTCTTGTGTGCATATGGTATACTATTATAAATATGTTTATTGTTGGTTTGTGTGCTGACTTCACTCCAATGTAACATCCATCAGATTGGGGAGTCACTCTGTCTTCCTCACTGCCATCTTCCCAGGCTTAGAGTGATGCCTGGCACATGGCAGGCACACAATATATAAATTTTTTTCAGTGACTGTTTGTTGAATGAAATGGAAGTCCAGATTGTTAATACAAGATCACAGCTGCCTCATAAGCTTCTAAGACCCCTAATTCTACCTAAGGAAATAGGGGAAGATTTCCAAAAGTAAGTAAGAATTGGGCTATCCAAAGGTGACTCCTGATGAGCAAGGAGAGGACAGAGTATTTCAGGAAAAGGGAACAAGTTACAAAAAGAGGCAGATACAGGGAAGAGCCCAGGATTTTTCATATGATTCCTACAAATCCTGTTAAAATGCCTAGAATAAATGGATGCATGTGAATTACTGACAGACCAAAAATAAAATTCTAAATCAAGACAAACTATTAAAAGGATAATCTTGGCTAAGTTTATCTTCTAATAGATCCAGGGCCATTTCAAAATCTCTCTTAGCATTTTTCATTTCCAATCTTAAGAGGGAAATTTTTTGTTGTGTTTTTTTATAATTTGTGGGTAATTTTAATTTACAAGAGTGTTGAGCCATCAGTGGCCATTTATTAAAAGTCACATAAATTGAGGCCTAAAATAATTGGGAATTCATGTAATGTAAAATTGCCTGTACGCTTTTGAGGTTAAAACAGCTCTTCTATATGTCTAAGAAATCCACCAGTGGGGACAGAAGTCCAGCATTTGAGGGCCTTACTGGTGGGGAATGATGGGGGAGGAGACTGGGGCACTCTGACTTCATCTGGACCAGCTGAACATCAGAAATGGGTCCTATGAAAAAGTTGTAGGTGAAGACCATCTGTATCCACAGTATTTAAAGGAAATTTTTTTATAATTCAAAACTTAATATTTGTTAAAGTTAAAACTTATGAACATTAACAATACCCTATGAGATCCGACTGAAAGGCACCTGCAGTTTTCTCATGAAAACATTAACTGAGATTGCTGGACCACACAACACTTTTGCTATTGCACATGCAGGTTACAGCATGTTGCAATGACTCACAATAAATTTATTTAATGGTGTTTATTCCTACAACTTGCCAAGAAAGACCAAATTTGAACTGTTTGCTTTCCAATTCTTATCAGAGACCTGGTTGAGGACGTTGATACTTGAGAAAGATAAGGACAGGGGCAGGCCAGCCATCTATTCTTGCATGTGTTGTGGGACATATTTTTATAACTTTTGAATTTCATTAGCTTAGCCCCCCTTATTCCCCTGACATAAACAGCACACTTGCATCATTTTTGTGAGTGTTTTATTATATTTGTAACTTCAGTTCTTTTGGAAGTTAATACAGGGAACAGTCACATCCCTGCATTTTTGCACAACTGCTATCAGAGACATTGGACACAGGCTCGCCCATGTGCTGGTGTGAGGTCCTAAAAGTAAAATGAATTTGGGATTTATTACAAACATGGTGGAAAGAAGTTGATTTTAAGCTCATGAATCTACATTTGAGTCTTTGTTCTGGCATTCGGGAAGTGTATAATTTTAAAGCAACTGTCATTAGTCTCCCTTATCCTCGGTTTTTTTAATCTATAAAATGGCAATGCTGTGATATTTAATTGACAGGGTGTTGTCAATTTTACTGAGAGCTTATATCTAGACTTTGCAAGCTTTGTTGCTTTTTTATCACTACATGACTCTTACTTACAGTATATTATCAGAACATCTTTGATCATTGCTCAGAGGTTTACCTGCTAAATTTTATCAGACAATGAAGTTCAGTAACCTGTGTTGTTTTGCCTTTGCTTCTTGATTACTCAGAACTGAATTTAATACTTATATTGGACATTGCCAGTTTGTTACCAAATGGTAAATATATTAATACACATTTTTGTGTATGTTACTTCTTCAGTATTTTCTTTTAATTTCCATCTAGTAGATGTGTACACAGTCTCTAATCCTTTTAAATGTGGTAAGATAATACATTATGAATGACAAATCATTTTTATTAGGAAATGTGGGTTGTGAATGCTATGTATCCAGTAAATAAAATACATTAATAGTAACCATTAGCACCCGTCCACTTGGCAAATCCTGAAAATGGAAGTTCTGAAGTGAATTGATAAGCCTATTCTGGCTTTAAGTAACACGGTTATCAGATTGGATTTGTTTACAACTAGAGACAATAGGACTAGAAGGAAACTTTTAAATTACTGAGTTCAACCCAATGGTTTTACAGAAGGGAAACTGAGACCAGTAAAGAGAGAGGATATGTAGTCAGTTGGCAGAAATGCTCCCCTGGGAACCGTGGGCTCCTGCGTCCCAGAGCCTTGCTGTTTCCCATGCTTCTGTCTACACTTGCTCTTCCCTCCATTCCATTTAACACGTGTCCTGGCTATCTATTGCAGCGTAGTCAGCAGCTCCAACTCTTAGTGGTGCAAAACAGCAACCTTTTGTTAAACTCCCAGGCTCAGTAGATCAGGAATTAGGATATAGCATAGTGTAGTTGGCTCACCTTATACACAATGCCTGGGGCCTCATTTGGGAAGACTCAACAGCTTGGGGTGACTCAAATGTCTGGGGCTAGAATCCTCTGGAAAATTCTTCTCTCAATTTCCTGGCATCAGGGATGGGGTAACTTAAAAGCTTGAACAGGGATGCCTGCTCATCACTTCTCTTGAGACTTTGACTTCAGGCATGGTTGTCTTGGGGTGGTCAGACTCCTTACATCAGGGCTCCAAGGATAAGATTTTCAGTGAATGAGGAAGAAGCTGCCTGACCTTTAATGACCAGCATTGGAAGTCACATAGCATCATATCTACTATATTCCGGAGGTCAAATAACCACATGCTCTCCCGGGTTCCAGGAGAGAGGACGTAGACACCACATCTTGATGGGAGATGTATTCCATATTAAAATTGCCAGAAAGATATTTACTGAGAGCATTTGATGTGTCAGATAACAGGTTCTTCTTGGGGAGACAGAGATGAATGAGGCACATTCTCTATCTTCAAAGGGTTCCCAATCTATAAAGAAACAAAGGCAGACACTACCCAAGTTGATCTAATTATGATACTATAGCAATTACTATTTTGATTTTGCAAGAGGATAGTGCATTAATTAATGAAACCAAGTATAGAAACAGACCAAAGACTATATGGAATTTTGATAAATGATGACAGTATCATGGGAGGTCATTGTTTAAAGAAGGGGCTATATAATATACGGAGCTAAGAAAATGTATTTCTACACGGAATTTATGAAATAGATGTGTACCTCCCACTGTAAAAAAATTAAGTCCAGATGGATTAAGGATTTAAATGTCAAAAGAAAAGCTTTAAAACTGGTAAAAGCAATGTAGATGAAAATCATTCTGATCTTGGGTTTAAGAAGGATTTCTTAAGCACGACACACACAAAAAAAACACTAATCACAAAAGCAGTGATTGATGGAGTCCACTCCATTGAAATTAAAAACATCTGCTTATCACAGACTATCCTATAAACATGAACAAAAGCAAAAAATGGAGAGAAGATATTTGTAAAATATATAGTTGAAATGTGATCCCTATTTATCTATCATCTATCTATCTATCTATCTATCTATCTATCATCTATCTATCTATCCATCCATTCTTTAATCTATCAATCATCTATTTATCGATCATCTATCTACAAATAAATGAGAAAAAGACAAACCACTCAAAAGAAAAAATGGACAGCAGACAAAAAATAGCAATTTACTGAAGAGAAAAACATGAACAGTCAATAAAAGAATGAAGACTTTCTCCACTTATTAGTGATCATGAGCAAGTAAATCGAAATACTATGAGACATTTTTTTTTTTTTAATTTTATTTATTTATTTTTGGCTGTGCTGGGTCCCCGTTTCCACGCGAAGGCCCTCTCTAGCTGCGGCAAGTGGGGACCACTCTTCATCACGGTGCGCGGGCCTCTCACCATCGCGGCCTCTCTTGTTGCGGAGCACAGGCTCCAGACGCGCAGGCTCAGTAATTGTGGCTCACGGGCCCAGTTGCTCCACGGCATGCGGGATCCTCCCAGACCAGGGCCCGAACCCGCGTCCCCCGCACTGGCAGGCAGATTCTCAACCACTGCGCCACCAGGGAAGCCCTATGAGACATTTTATACTGATGTGATTTGTAAGAATTAATATGTAAGGCAATAGCAGTGCAGATTCTAGTGAGAGCATAAACTCATGCAAGAACTTTGAAAAATAACATGACATTTTATTAAAGTTCCTGAATTCTAGCCCCCATTGCATTCCTTCTGCAAACCTTCATTTCTATGCACCAAGTTTTGACCCCACTAAATAGGGAGTAAAACATCTGAAGTGATGCCAGAAAAAGGAGACTTCTTTTCTTTCAAAGACAACACCAAAGAGAATTAGAAGTAAACCATGAAAATTAGGTCCTCTTAAAATTAAAATCTTCTTTTCTGTTTGTTTCTTGAAAGCAAGCCAGCAAACAAAATGGTGGTAATATTATCTGTGGCTTCAAATCTCATATCTTATTTTGCCCTTGATGTCTAAGATGGAGGTTAAATAGTACAGTGTTTCAAGATAATTCAGGAAAAAGAAGTGGACATTTTGTCCTGCATTCCTTGGAAAGTTGTCTCAGTGCTTTGTAAAGAGAGGTGTAGCTGAGACATATACTGAAAAAGAAGGGCTATAAATGGGAAGTTTTATGGACAACATGGAATCTGCCAGACAACTATTTTAATTAGCCTTGAGGAAATGAGCTCGACCGAAGGAAACAGAATTCAGACTTTGCCTCCAGATAACCCTAGACACTGAGGGACAAACGATGCCTAGATTCAAGTGAGCTACCCTTTCTTCTGTCCCTCATTATTTCTTATCACATTTGAATGCTCCTGCACTGCAGTTTTCTCTACATTTATAAACCCATTTATAACAAGTTTAGATAAAATTCTTCAGCCTAACTTTTTATCGCTTTGAGCCTCATCCGTGCCTTGGACAACGCCATTCTTTGGCACACACCAATGCTTGGATGATTTCCCTCCCTGTCTCAGAAAGGCCAAGAGAGCACTGCTTGTGAAGTTTCAAGTTTGAACTTCCCCTCAGAAAAACTAATGTCAAATTTCTGAGGTGAAATCACAAGTCGGCTCACTGGTTCATCTGAGGAATAAAGAGCACGAAGCCTGAGGAGGGTTCTCATGGTCTGCTCAGGACCAGCCTCATCAGCAGGCCTTCATTCACTAAACAAAAGCCCACGGAGAGACTGCTCCGCCCGGGGTCTGCCCCCTGTGCTGCACACATCAGGCCTGGTCATATCAGAGTGTAGGAATCCCCCTCAGCTTTCATAGTCATTTATGCCTCAAATGGGCTTGAGGGTTGACATGACCTCATAGGAAGTCTGTGTTCTAATGAAGCTTGCTTTCTTGTGAAGGAGACTAATGATAAGCATGCTTGGTGTATCTGTCTCTCTCTGTCTCTGTCTCTCTCCATCCTTCTCTTTGTCTCTCCTTCTGTTCTTCTCTGTCTGTCTCTGTCTCTCTGTTCCTCTTTGGCTCTGTCATCTCTCTCTCTCTCTCTTTCTCCATTTCTCTGTCTTTCTCTGTTTCTTCCTCTCTCCATCTCTGTCTCTGTTTCTGTCTCTCTCTCTCTCTCACACACACAATCAAAACACCAGGTAGGAATAAGTGCTATGCAGATAATTGAAAAGGGTATGTGGTAGATAGTGACTTAGGGCTTCCTGTGATCAGAGGTCAGCAGGGATATCCTTGAGTTGTGACTTTAAAACAGCAAGTGTAATGAAGTGAAAGAATACCATGAGGAGACTCAGGAGAAGGGTGTTCTAGGCATGTGAAACTGCAAGGACAAAGCTCCCTGTGGTGCAAATAAACCTCAGGAATAGAAAGGACAGCAGGAAAACAAGAATGGACAAGAAGGGAGGCAGTTATAGGCAAGGGAGTTGGAAATGAAGGCAAAGGTTAAATGGGGCTTTGCAATCCAAAAGAAGAATTTTGAATTTTATTCTAAATGACATGGGGAAATACTGGAGAATTTTCAAGATGGGAAAGACAGGATCTAATTTCTGTTTAACAGATTTCTACAGCATCTACAGGTATTTTATGAAGAATGAGGTCTCCATTGTAGGGGTCTGCAGGTGGAAGCAAAGAGTCAGAGTCTGTGATCGTTGGTACAGAGAGAATGGTGGTGGTCTGGACTAGCATGGGAGAAATGCAGAGACCTGGAGGAGGTGAGGCATGTTTTGGGGATGTCTGTGGAAGAAAGTGGAAAGTGAAGCCAACACAGTAAACCTAGAATTTTCCTAACCACTTGGATGATTAGAAGTGTTGTTAATTTAGATGGAGAATCTAGGAAAAGAGAGAGTCATGTGGAGGAAAAATAAAGAGTTCGTTTTGACTGTTGAGTTTGAAATGCTACAAGACTCTTAAGTGATAGAAAGAGCAGAAAGAGATCAATGAGAAGTGAGAGGGAAGTTGTCATTCTCAGGGGAGGGACTCTATGGATAAGCAGTGGAATCTAAACTGGCTAAGGATGCATGATGGGCTGAGGGGAAAGTAATAAAATCATGGAAATTTCCAATAAATCGACATTTCAGAGAAACAGAGTTTCTAGGGAAGTTAACTGGAAGGATACAAAATAGCAGTAAAAAAGTCATTTGTTTGAAACTAAAATCTTGAAGATTGTGCCATTATTGGTGATAGAAATTTTCTGGTATGGCCAAGGAAGGTTGTGTGAGGTGATTTGGAAGGAACGCTTCTTGGTGGGTGAAATGTTAAAGAGTTTTGGAAGCAGGGCTGTTGGATGGATTCTTCAAGGAGAGTTTGGTATGCCTAAGAATGGAAAACAAAATCCCCCCAGAAAGACAAGATCCAGCCTCATCCACCAGAACACAGGCACCAGTCCCCTTCACTAGGAAGCCTACACAAGCCACTGAACCAACCTTACCCACTGGGGGCAGACACCAAAAACAATGGGAACTACGAACCTGCAGCCTGTGAAAAGGAGACCCAAAAACACAGTAAGTTAGGCAAAATGAGAAGACAGAGAAACACACAGTAGATGAAGGAGCAAGGTAAAAACCCACCAGACAAAACAAATGAAGAGGAAATAGGCAGTCTACCTGAAAAAGAGTTCAGAGTAATGATAGTAAACATGATCCAAAATCTTGGAAATAGAATGGAGAAAATACAAGAAACATTTAACAAGAACCTAGAAGAACTAAAGAGCAAACAAACAATGAGGAACAGGACAATAAATGAAATTTAAAATTCTCTAGAAGGAATCAATAGCAGAATAACTGAGGCAGAAGAACGGATAAGTGACCTGGAAGACAAAAGAGTGGAAATAACTACTGCAGAGCAGAATTAAGAAAAAAAAATGAGAAGAATTGAGGACAGTCTCAGAGACCTCTGGGACAACATTAAATGCACCAACATTCGAATTATAGGGGTCCCAGCAGAAGAAGAGAAAAGAAAGGGACTGAGAAAATATTTGAAGAGTTTATAGTTGAAAACTTCCCTAATATGGGAAAGGAACTAGTCAATCAATTGCAGGAAACACAGAGAGTGCCATACAGGATAAATCCAAGGAGAAACATGCCAAGACACATATTAATCAAACTATCAAAAATTAAATAAAAGAAAAAATATTAGAAGCATCAAGGGAAAAACAACAAATAATATAAAAGGGAATCATCAAAAGGTTAACAGTGGATATTTCAGCAGAAACTCTGCAAGCCTGAAGGAAGAAGCAGGACATATTTAAAGTGATGAAAGGGAAAAACTTACAACCAAGATTACTCTACCCAGCAGGGATCTCATTCAGATTCAACAGAGAAATTAAAACATTTACAGACAAGCAAAAGCTAAGAGAATTCAGCACCATCAAACTAGCTTCACAACAAATGCTAAACGAACTTCTCTAGGCAGGAAACACGAGAGAAGGAAAAGACCTACAATAACAAACCCAAAACAATTAAGAAAATGGTAATAGGACCATACATATCGATAACTACCTTAAGTGAAAATGGATTAAATGCTCCAACCAAAAGACATAGACTGGCTGAATGGATACAAAAACAAGACCTGTATATATGCTGTATACAGGAGACCCACTTCAGACCTAGGGACATATACAGACTGAAAGTGAGGGGTTGGAAAAAGATATTCCATGCAAATGGAAATCAAAAGAAAGCTGGAGTAACAATTCTCATATCAGACAAAATAGACTTTAAAATAAAGACTCTTACAAGAGACAAAGAAGGACACTACATAATGATCAAAGGATCAATTCAAGAAGAAGATATAATAATTGTAAATATTTATGCACCCAACATAGGAGCACCTCAATACATAGGGCAAATGCTAGCAGCCATAAAAGGGGAAATCGACAGCAACACAATCATAGTAGGGGACTTTAACACCCCACTGTCACCAATGGACAGATTATCCAAAATGAAAATAAATAAGGAAACACAAGCTTTAAATGAGACATTAAACAAGATGGACTTAATTGATATTTATAGAACATTCCGTCCAAAAACCACAGAATACACTTTCTTCTCAAGTGCTCATGGAACATTCTCTAAGATAGATCATATCTTGGGTCACAAATCAAGCCTTGGTAAATTTAAGAAAATTGAAATCATATCAAGTATCTTTTCTGAACACAAGCTATGAGACTAGATATCAATTACAGGAAAAAACTGTAAAAAATACAAACACATTTAGGCTAAACAATACACTCCTAAATAACCAAGAGATCACTGAAGAAATCAAAGAGGAAATAAAAAAATACCTAGAAACAAATGACAGTGAAAACACAATGGCCCAAAACCTACGGGATGCAGCAGAAGAAGCTCTAACAAGGTAGTTTATAGCAATATAATCCCACCTCAAGAGACAAGAAACATCTCAAATAAACAACCTAAACTTACACCTAAAGCAATTAGAGAAAGAAGAACAAAAAAACCCCAAAGTTAGCAGAAGGAAAGAAATCATAAAGATCAGATCAGAAATAAATGAAAAAGAAATGAAGAAAACAATAGCAAAGATCAATAAAACTAAAAGCTGGTTGATTGAGAAGATAAACAAAATAGATAAACCGTTAGCTAGATTCATCAAGAAAAAACCGGAAAAGACTCAAATCAACAGAATTAGAAATGAAAAAGAAGAAGTAACAACTGACACTGCAGAAATACAAAGGATCATGGGAGATTACTACAAGCAACTATATGCCAATAGCATGGACAACCTGGAAGAAATGGACAAATTCTTAGAAAACTACAACCTTCCATGACTGAACCAGGAAGAAATAGAAAATATAAACAAATCAATCACAAGCACTGAAATTGAGACTGTGATTAAAAATCTTCCAACAAACAAAAGCTCAGGACCAGATGGCTTCACAGGCGAATTCTATCAAACATTTAGAGAAGAGCTAACACCTATCCTTCTCAAACTCTTCCAAAATATTGCAGAGGGAGGAATACTCCCATACTCACTCCATGAGGCCACCATCACCCTCACACCAAAACCAGGCAAAGATGTCACAGAAAAAGAAAACTACAGGGCAATATCACTGATGAACATAGATGCAAAAATCCTCAACAAAATACTAGCAGACAGAATCCAACAACACATTAAAAGGATCATACACAATGATCAAGTGGGGTTTATCCCAGGAATGCAAGGAGTCTTCAATATACGCAAATCAATCAATGTGATAAAACATATTAACAAATTGAAGGAGAAAAACCGTATGATCATCTCAATAGATGCAGAAAAAGCTTTTGACAAATTCAACACCAATTTATGATAAAAACCTTCCAGAAAGTAGGCATAGAGGGAACTAACCTCAACATAATAAAGGCCATATATGACAAACACACAGCCAACATCATTCTCAATGGTGAAGAACTGAAACCTTTTCCACTAAAATCAGGAACAAGACAAGGATGTCCACTCTCCCCACTATTATTCAACAGAGTTTTGGAAGTTTTCATCTCCACAGCAATCAGAGAAGAAAAAGAATTCAAAGAAATCCAAACTGGAAAAGAAGAAATAAAGCTGTCACTGTTTGCAGACGACATGATACTATACATAGAAAATCATAAAGATGCTACCAGAAAACTACTAGAGCTCATCAGTGAATTTGGTAAAGTAGCAGGATACAAAATTAAAGCACAGAAATCTCTTGCATTCCTATACACTAAAGATGAAAAATCTGGGCTTCCCTGGTGGTGCAGTGGTTGAGAATCTGCCTGCCAATGCAGGGGACACGGGTTCGAGCCCTGGTCTGGGAAGATCCCACATGCCACGGAGCAACTGGGCCCGTGAGCCACAATTACTGAGCCTGCGCGTCTGGAGCCTGTGCTCCGCAACAAGAGAGGCCGCGATGGTGAGAGGCCCGCGCACCGCGATGAAGAGTGGTCCCCACTTGCCGCAAATAGAGAAAGCCCTCACACAGAAACGAAGACCCAACACAGTCATAAATAAATAAATAAATAAATAAAAGAACGTGAATTTCTTTAAAAAAAAAAAAAAGATGAAAAATCTGAAAGGGAAATTAAGGAAACACTCCCATTTACCATTGCAACAAAAGAATAAAATACCTAGGAATAAAGCTATCTAAGGAGACAAAAGACCTGTATGCAGAAAACTATAAGACAGTGATGAAAGAAATTAAAGAAGATACAAACAGATGGAGAGATATACCATGTTCTTGGATTGGAAGAACCAACATTGTGAAAATGACTATACTACCCAAAGTAATCTACAGATTCATTACACTCTCAATCAAACTATCAATGGCATTTTTCACAGAACTAGAACAAAAAATTTCACGATTAGTATGGAAACACAAAAGATCCCGAATAGCCAAAGCAATCTTGAGAAAGAAAAACAGAGTTGGAGGAATCAGGCTCCCGGACTTCAGACTACACTACATAGCTACAGTAATCAAGAGAGTATGGTACTGCACAAAAACAGAAATATAGATCAATGGAACAGGATAGAAAGCCCAGAAGTAAACCCATGCACATATGGTCACCTTATTTTTGATAACGGAAGCAAGAATATACAATGGAGAAAAGACAGCCTCTTCAATAAGTGGTGCTGGGAAAACTGGACAGCTACGTGTTAAAGAATGAAATTAGAACACTCCCTAACACCATACACAAAAATAAACTCAAAATGGATTAAAGACCTAATGTAAGGCCAGACACTGTAAACTCTTAGAGGAAAACATAGGCAGAACACTCTATGACATAAATCACAGCAAGATCCTTTTTGACCCACCTCCTAGGGAAATGGAAATAAAAACAAATATAAACAAATGGGACCTAATGAAACTTAAAAGCTTTTGCACAGCAAAGGAAAACATAAACAAGATGAAAAGGCAACCCTCAGAATGGGAGAAAATATTTGCAAATGAAGCAACAGACAAAGGATTATTCTCCAAAATTTACAAACAGCTCATGCAGCTCAATATCAAAAAAACAAAGAGCCCAATCCAAAAATGGGCAGAAGACCTAAAGAGACATTTCTCCAAAGAAGATATACAGATTGCCCACAAACACATCAAAGAATGCTCAACACCACTAATCATTAGAGAAATGCAAATCAAAACCACAATGAGGAATCACCTCACGCCAGTCAGAATGGCTATCATTAAAAAATCTACAAAAAATAAATGCTGGAGAAGGTGTGGAGAAAAGGGAACCTTCTTGCACTGTTGGTGGGAATGTAAACTGATACAGCCACTATGGAGAACAGTATGGAGGTTCCTTAAAAAACTAAAAACAGAACTACCATATGACCCAGCAATCCCACTACTGGGCATATACCCTGAGAAAACTGTAATTCAAAAAGAGTTATGTACCACAATGTTCATTGCAGCTCTATTTACAATAGCCGGGACATGGAAGCAACCTACGTGCCCATCGACAGATGAATGGATAAAGAAGGTGTGGCACATATATACAATGGAATATTACTCAGCCATAAAAAGAAACGAAATTGAGTTATTTGTAGTGAGGTGGATGGACCTAGAGACTGTCATACAGTGTGAAGTAAGTCAGAAAGAGAAAAACAAATACTGTATGCTAACACATATATATGGAATCTAAAAAAAAAAAAAAAAAAAAAGGTTCTGAAGAACCTAAGGGCAGGACAGGAATAAAGGTGCAGATGTGGACTGTGGATCTGGGGATGCGGGGAGGGGTCAGGCTGGGCTGGGACGAGGTGAGAGAGTGGCGAGGCCCTATATACACTGCCAAATGTAAAATAGATAGCTAGTGGGAAGCACCCTCATAGCACAGGGAGGTCAGCTCGGTTCTTTGTGACCACCTAGAGGGGTGGGGTAGGGAGAGTGAGAGGGAGACGCAAGAGGGAGGAGATATGGGGATATATGTATATGTATAGCTGATACACTTTGTTATAAAGCAGAAACTAACACACCATTGTAAAGCAATTATATGCCAATAAAGATGTTAAAAAAAAAACTTTAAAAGATAACATCACTACTAATAAATCTGGAGGGTTACAAAAATATGGCAAAAAGGAAAATTTTGAAAACCATGAGAAATTATTTGTTGAGCATCATGATTATGGTAAATTTAATTTATGATTGTTCATTAAGAGTATATAGAAACATAATTGATTGTTGTATATTGGTTTGTATATTTTGTATATTTTTATATATCCTGAACCATAAAACTCTCTGATTAGTTCCTATACATTTTTGGCGATTCATCCAGACTTTTCACATTGTCTGAGAACAAAGACTGCCTTAATTTTCCTTGGCAGTCTGGCTGTCTTTATTTCTTTTTCTTGCCTTACTGTACTGGGTAGACCCACTAGTATAATTTTGAACAGAAGTAGTAAAAATTGACATCCTTGCTTTATTCTGCATCTTGTGGGGAAATTAGTAAGTCTTGCACCATTAAGTATGATGTTAGCTGTAGATTTTAATAGCTATATCTTTTCATATTAAGGAATTTCCAGTCTACTCATTTGCTAAGATTTTCTGTCAGGAATGGATATTGAATTTTGCCAAATGCTTTTACTGCATTTACTGAAACAATAATAGTTCTACTTTGTTAGTATGGTGAGTTGCATTGATGATTTTTTTATAGGCACATTGATGATTTTTTGAATGTTAAACTAACATAGCTTTCCAGGGATAAACCCCATTTGGTTACTATGTGGTATCCTTTGTATATGGTGTTGTATACAATTTGCTAAAATTTGTTTCTAATTTTCACATCTATGTTCATGAGAGATATAGTTTTCTTTTTCTGTGAAAAAATGCTTGTGGAAAACATCCTCCCCAGCTCAATTTTCTGAAAAGGTTTGGGTAGAACTGGTATTATTTCTTCCTTGAACATTTAGAGGAATTCACCAGTGAAGTCATCTGGGCCTGCAATTTTCTTTGTGGGTAGGTTTGTAACTACAAATACAATTTCTTAAGTAGATATAAGGCTATTGAGGTTCTTCATTTTTTTTGGAGTGAGCTTTGGTAGATTGTATCTTTCAAGAAATTTGTCTCAATTTCCTCCAAATTGTTGATTTACTGATATAAAGTTGTTTGTAACCTTTCCTGATATCCTTTTAACATCTGTAGAACCTGTATGATGTCACCTCTCTCATTCCTGATATTGGTAATTTGTGTCTTCCTTATTTTTTTCCTGATCATTCTAGAGAAAGGTTGATCAATTTGGTTAAGTTTCTCAACAAGCCAACTCTTGGTTTCATTGATTTTCTCTACTATTGTTCTACTTTTCATGTTACTGATATACACCCTTACCTTTATTTTCTTTTCTTTTGCTTACTTTGTGTATCATTTGCTTTCTTTTTTTCTAGTTTCTTAAGGTAAAAGATGAGGCAATGGATTTGTAATATTTGTCTTTTATAATGTGGGTTTTTAGTGTTGTAAATTCTTCCTAAATTCTTCCTATTGCAATAGTGGCATTTTACAAATTTTGATATGCTGTGCTTTCATTTTCGTTCAGGCTAAGATATTTTATAATTTTCCTTTTGATTCCTTCTTGGATCCAAGGGTTAATTACAAGTCTGTAATTTAATATCCAAATACTTGGGGAATATCCAAATATCTTTTGGGTATTGATTTCTAATTTAATTTCATTTTGTTCAGAAAGCATACATTGTATGCTTTTAAATATGCTGAGATTTACTGTGTGATTCAAAACATGGTCTATATTGGTGAAAGTCCCATGGACTCTCAAAAAGGATGTGTGTTCTGCTGTTGCTAGTTGAGTGTTTTATAAATATAAGTTAGTGTTCTATTAGGGAAACAGCAGTGAATAAAACTGTCAGCATCCATTTTTCTCACGTGCCTTCTGTTCTGGTTGACGGAATCAGATTATAAACGTAACAGATAATCACAATGTTCCACTGACCACGAGCTCTTTCTATTTTCTTCTCGCATATTATTTTTATCTATCGCACTTATCAGCATCTTAGTATTTTTCTCCAGCCACATTCATTCATGTGGATGCTTAGAGTTGTATTTAATTACACTGGGATTTTGCCAAATGAGTGTATAAAGCAAGAAGAGCAGGGAGGTTGAGGGTGTAACCAAGCACTTGATTCCCATGATTGACCAGAGAACTACGCAGGATAAAGACAGGTAAGTGGACATGAAAGGAGTGAGGAACATGACCTGTAGAATTCGTGGGTCATGGGGAAGATTATTGGGATTGGAGAACTGGAGGAAATAAGCTGGCACTTTTGAAGTGGTGATCAGAGAATGGTTTACTTGAAGTTGAGGTGAGACAGAAGTTGCAATTATTGGGAATTTTAAGTTGTGACTAAGAAAATGTATGTTCATGAATAGAATGTGGCTCTTCGAAAGTCTCACAGCTAGTACAGGAAGGAGCTCTGGAGCAAGTCCGTCTATACTGGGAATAAAGCTCATTTTCTTTCCCCTTTGCCATGCTGACACCTCATTGGCCACATTTCTTCACAGCTTCAGAATCACTCCTCACTTCATACTGTTTTAGTTTGCAGGCTGCCCAAACAAAATGCCACGGACCAGATGGCTTACACAACAGAAATTAATTTTCTCACAGTTCTGGAGGCTCAAACAACAGACATTTATTTTCTCTGAGTCCTGGAGGCTGGAAGACCAAGATCAAGGTGTGGGCAGGTTTGGTGTCTCCTGAGGCCTCTCTCCTTGGTGTGTAGACGACCGTCTTCTCCCTGTGTCCTCACTTTCTGCTGGCCTTTCTGCTGTATACACATCCCTGGTGTCTCTCTGTATGTCCCAAATTGTCCTCTTACAAGAACACCAGTCAGATCAGGTTAGGGCCTATGCTAAGGCCCTAATACCACCTATTTAAAGACCCCCATCTCCAAAAAGAGTCACATTCTGAGGTACTAGGGTTAGGGTTTCAACATATGAATTTGGAGGGAATACAACTCAGCCTCTTACACACATCATGATTACCACATTCAGCAAAGTATAGAAGAAGCACTTTTAAAAATTGTAAACCCTCCTTATACTATGATGTTTTTCTGTCAATAATGTAATACTTCTTTCATTTCCCTCTTCTTTCAACTTCATTTGTCTTAAACCACTTAAAGAGAATTAACATTCCCCTCATCACCACTCAGGCCTCCCTGCCCTTTCCCAAAGCACTTCTGTCCTCTGGAAGGTGAGGTGAGCCCTTCTACAGCTATCGTTTCCCCACAGTATCTACTTGTCAGTGGCCCAGCAACATTTTCATACACTGTTGCCTCTCACATCATGAGTAATTATTGTACTCTCACTACCTCTCATAGCAAGTGCTTCAGTTGGTTCATCTCTGTGCTGTCTGCTGTCATGTCATGCATAGTAAATGAGGAAGGAATATTTTAAGTTTTTATTTAAACCAAACTTTTAGAATATCTTTTATATATGAGATTTGCTAAATTTATATTAAGAATATAACTACTGAGTTAAAATTAATTTCCTTTCTTCTAGAAAACACTGAACTATTATGTACAGAATTGGGATTTTGAACCAGATGGGCATAAATTAGCATCTATGTTCTGCTTTTTTATTAGCTATGTGGTATATGACCGGCGTTCACACCTTTTATCTGTACATTGTGGCTAACAATGCCTTCTTCAGAAAGTTTGATGAGAATTAAAATGAGGTGGTGTTATATAAGGTGATAACATAGAGTCTGACATATAAATCTTCCTTGGTTTGGTGAAGCTCTACAAATAGTTATAGAGCATATTCACATGCTGAGCCTGAAGTAGTCATGGGAGACACAAAGAAGAAAAGATCCATTCCTGTTCTAGAAAGGCCACAACCATGAGAAAGAAGGAAATCCTGCTATTTGCAACAACTTGGAGGAACCTGGAGGGCGTTGTGCTAAATGAAATGTCAGAAAGACAAACACTGTATGATAAAAAAGCCAAACTCAGGAAAACAGAAAGCAGAGTGATTGGTTGCCAGGTGCTGGGGATGGGTGAAATGGGGAGATGCTGGTCAAAGGGTACAAAGTTTCAGATATAAGATGAATAAGTTCTGGGGATCTATAGGTACCGCGTAGCATGGTGGTTATAGCTAATAACACTGTATTATATACTTGAAGGTTGCCAACAGAGTAGATCTTAAATGTTCTCACCACAAAAAAAAAGAAATGGTAGTTATGTGAGGGGCTGGAGGTATTAGCTAATGCTACGATGGTAACAATTTTGCAAGCTATAAACGGATTAAATACTTAAACTTGCGCAATGTTATATGTCAATTCTATCTCAATAAAGCTGGAAAGGGCTTCCCTGATGGCGCAGTGGTTTAGAATCTGCCTGCTAATGCAGGGGACACGGGTTTGAGCCCTGGTCTGGGAAGATCCCACATGCCACGGAGCAGCTAGGCCCGTGAGCCACAACTCCTGAGCCTGCGCGTCTGGAGCCTGTGCTCCGCAACAAGAGAGGCCGCGATAGTGAAGAGGCCCGCGCACCGCGATGAAGAGTGGCCCCCACTTGCCGCAACTAGAGGAAGCCCTCGCACAGAAACGAAGACCCAACACAGCCAAAAATAAATATAATAAATAAATAAATAAAAGATTACTATTAAAAAAAAAAATACTGTGCAGCTATTAAAAAAAAAAAAAAATAAAGCTGGAAAAATAGTTTTTTGAAAAACGAAAGCTCACAGTCACAGTCTAATTGGGGATGGGAGGACTGAATATAGGGACAAAACCAGAGATAATTTCAATATTACAACGAGCAGGTAGTCCACTAATACTAATATTTGGTCACACCTGGTAGAGTGTGTAAGTTACAATGACACCACATGGCAATAGTTGAAATTCCACCGGAATCAAACCTCTTCAGGGAAGAATCCCACACTTGTTCCTTCGCTCCCAGGAGACAGTGACCCATTTGAGATGTGTATTATTTTGGAAAGTTCATTCTTCCCATGAACAATCACATACACAGATGTGCCCAAACCTGACATTGCAAGGAAGATCAAACATGACCTTACAATGTCATCCGTCTTCTGGTTTAATTCAATAAAACCAAAAGGGACAAAGAAGAAATTTGTTTCCTCTGAGCATAACTTATAAAATTATGCTTTTTTCTATATACAGTTGACCCTTAAACAATATGGATTTGAACTGCTGGGGTCTACTTATACACAGATTTTTTTCAATAAATATATTAGAAAAATTTCTGGAGATTTACGACGATTCGAAAAAATCTCACAGACAAACCGTGTAGCCTAGAAATATCTAAAAAATTAAGGAAAGGTATGCCATGAATGCATAAAATAGATGTAGATACTAGTTTATCCTTACATAGGCATAAGGTGAGTGATATTTAATATGAAATTGATAATGTGTTAGTTTTCTTACTGTTTTATAACTTTGTTTCAAGGAATTACATTACTGTACAGTATGCCTCTCTCATAATTGGAGAAATGCTCATCAGCCTATAATCGCAGGTGTCTCTTTTAAAAAAAGTAACAATGTTTCCAATACTATATTATGAATATGACTATAATACCTTATGCCATAAAACTTCTATAACGAGCCATTCATTAGTGTATAGGCAAAGTTACTGTGAAGCAATCATACTGTTACTTCTTAGCTATCAAGGCATGAATCAATATACCTATAAATAAATATGAATTTTTTCACATTATCATTTTATTTTTTATGTCTATTGTTAGTAATATGTATAACATCTACAGTGGCTTGTATCACATAAGATGATGCTGATGTAGGTATGGACAGACAAGATGATTCATCTTGTAAACAGGCAATGTAAACTTATGGTAATGATAAATACAGTACAGTACCATAAATGTATTTTCTCTTCCTTAATGATTTTCTTAATAACATTTTCTTTTCTCTAGCTTACTTTGTTGTAAGAATACAATATATAATACACAAAATATGTTAATTGACTATTTGTTATCAGTAAGGCTCCCTGTGAACAGTAGGCTATAGGTAGTTAAATTCTGGGGGGAGTCAAAAATTATACATGGACGTTGGACTGCATGGCGGGGGGGGGTGTTATTGCCCCAATCCTCTGCATTGTTCAATGGTCAACTGGACTCTATCAAAAAATGTTTATAAAAATGATTTTATCAAAAATATTTCCAATTTTTTGAGTTTCTGATGCAGCACAATCTATGATGTAGTTAAACATTGATGGAGCCCACAGTGAACAGATTAGCTTCCAAGAGGGGCTTCTCTCCTTATTTTGTCTGTGGTTTTGGACTATTAACCATTGCAAGTCTAACGGGCTCTAGCACCTGCTCATTTAGGATAACAATAGTATCCGCCTCTTCAGAGTTGCTGTAAATGAAATAATCTATACAAAACGTTTACAGGAGTGCTTAGTACTAGTCAGTATCCAATAATTTTTTACTCAGACCTAGAACTGTGATTCATTTTCAACTTAGAATTTCTTTCCCGGGGGAGATGTGAACATTTGCTAATGGTTGCTAGTGGTAATGGGCTGCTTGGATTAAATGATTGTTATTTATGTTATTCTAACTGTGTCACTTTAAGGGCAGGGGGTTTTGACAGTGTAGTTTATCATAACATACTGTCCCTCCCTGCAATATTGAACAAATTTCTTTTTGGGTCTGTGCTTATGCTGAACAACCATTTTTTTAATGAAAAAAGGAGATTCTTAACTCACTCCTGTTTTCCTTTCAGAAAACTCTGAAACAAATTGGTGGCCTCTTTCACCATTGTGTGAACCTAGTACAATGCATGCACTTTCTGTTGTTATAGAAAATTATATCGACTTCATAGAATTTCCCCATTTTTAATTTTTACTTTGTCCTGAGTTTAATTAACTATTTAATTTCTTGTTATATTGAAATATTTTTTGGAATGAAGCAGAGTACACAGATACAAAGATGGAATCATTTTTTGTGTTGTGCCATCATCATTAATAATTATGGGAATATTGGAGTTCCTCTTACTAGTTGTGGCCCTTAACTGAGAGAATATTTGACAGACAAGATAAACGTTATCACCCTTTTGCATGGTGTTATAGAATGAATTCCAAAATTCATATGTTGAAGCCCTCAGACCCACACCCCCAGCATGACTGTATTTGGAGGCTGGGTCTTTCGGGAGGTAATTAGGGTTAAATGAGCTGATAAGGTGGGGGGGGTCAGTTTGATGGGATTAGTGTCCTCAAAAGAAGAGGAAGAGACACATGAGTTCTCTCTCTCCCTCTCTGTCTCTGTCTACCACGTGAGGACACAGTGAAAAACAATCATCTGTAAGGCAGGAAGCGAGCCCTCACCAGAACTCAACCGTACTAGCACCTTGAGCTGGCATGTCCAGCCTCCAGAACTGTGAGAAAATAAATTTCTGTTGCTTAGGGCACCCAGGATGTGGTACTTTGTTATGGCAGCCCTAGCTGAATAACACAGATTTTTTTTTTAGTTTTTCAAATTGAGTCAAGAGTTTTGGGGGAGTTATAAATTTGAATACTCTAATTATAAAAAACAATGTATAAAATAAACTAACATCCTAACATTTTATAATTTTTACTCCATCACAGTATCTGTTGAGCCACCTGAACGCCTTTGAAAATAGATGGAATACAAATTTTTAAATACAAACAAGGTTGAATTATAGAGTTTTAAAGAAAATTTGGCATCCTGATTTTCATTTCTCCCAATCTTTCTGCAGCTTTCAACTCAGGCTTAAGGCTTCCTGTTCAGAGCCCTTAACCTCGTATATTATTTCTTAAAAGTTTTTCTAAACTGGTGAAAGTTGAACACTGAATGAATATCTGATGATAGTAAGGAAGTAGCATTTCAGGTGTGAAAATAATACTGTGGTAATGGTAAAAGAAGGATCCTAGTCTTTTCAAGATACTTAGTGAATATATAACTGATGAAATGACACACTATCTGGGATTTGCTTCAAAATAATGCAAGGGAGAGATGGGTGGGGTAAAGATAAAGCATGGTTGAATAGTTTGAAGCTGGGTGTTGGGTACATGGGGGTTTGTGACACTATTATCTTCTTAATAAAAACATTAGTATCAAAAGTTGTTCCAGCTTAAAAGTTTAAAGGCACACTGATTTAGAATGTTCTCCTCCCTCATTCATGGCCGGACTCACCAGGAACCTTTTGAAAGCCTGCCCTTGACTACTTCTCCCAACCATCTTGAGTGTCTGTGCCTGCTGAGGGGCAGGGCGTGGAATGCCTGCTTCTGTGCAGTTCCTCACCGTCCCTTCTCTGGATGGACTTCCACAGAGCTAGAGACAGAAAGAGGGCAGGGAGTGACCATCTTGTATGTCCACTGCTACTGTCCTCTCTGGGGCCTTGGTCCCACTGTCATATTGTTTGGCTGTGCAGGTGCTAAGTGGGACACAGCTCTCTGGGTTCCCCTGGGATCTCTCCACTCTCTAGTTCCTGGCCCTTACTGGCTTCCTTCACTCCACGCAGCTCTCACCAGTATCTCACTACCTCCCCCCACCTCCCTGCACTCCTACCCCCGCTTTGGCGGCTAGCCCCCCAGGTGAGATATGGCCAGGCACTCCAGGCTGGCCACCTTCTTTGGAAGATGTCAGACTGGGCAATCTGACTGTTGAACTCTGTCCCTTGTCTCCACCACACCATCTGTCCAGTGTGCCTTTTACCTGCTGGGTAGGGGCATACCAGGTGGCAAACCAGCCATCCCCTCAACTGAACTCTACCCAAGGAGGGAGATGCTTCATTATAGGGACCCCTGACTCCGGGAGAATTATCTGGAAACCCTCCTAATTTGACTTTGTTGGAAGTGGCTGATGAAGACATGTATTGTCCTTTATGGGTGGGGGTCACTATCCTCCTGTGACATGGTGATTTATAATAATAAGTATATATTATATTTGGTCTTCATCCCTGTTTCTGGCACAGAGCTTCTAAAATGCTTGGAAAGTAGTAGGAGCACAAAGGTGTCTCTTGTTGTGTTAATTAGGTGGCTTTTGGACCCCACCTGGAGATGGGGGCTGGTTGCCAGGGGCACAAACCAAGTGAGTAGAGGGTTGGAACTTTTAGTCCCAATCCCCTGCCTTCCCAGGAAGGGGAGAGGGCTGGCGATGAGTCAAATCACCAGTGACCAATGATTTAATCAATCATGTGTAAGTATTGAAACCTCCATAAAAACCCAAAATAATGGAATTCAGAGGCTTTCAGGTTGGCGAACACATGAAAATTTGGGGAGAGTGACATCCTGGAGATGGCATGGAAGCTCTGTGTCCCTCGCCCATACCTTGCCCTGTGTATCTCTTCCATCTGGCTGTTCATGAGTTATAATGAAACTTTTATAATAAACTGGTCATCTAGTAAGTGAAATGCTTCTCTAAGTTCTGTGAGCCAGTCTAGCAAATTAATGAAACTCACGGAGAAGTCGTGGGAGCCTTCCATCTAAGCTGGTCTCTTTGTTAGAAGCACAGACGACAACCTGGACTTGAGACTGGCATCTGAAGGGGGTGAGGGGGCAAACTAGGTGATTAGAGGGTAAGAACTTTTAGTCCCAACACCCTGCCTTCCCAGGAAGGGGAGAGGGCTGGCGATGAGTCAATCACCAATGACCGATCATTTAATCAATCATGCGTAAGTAATGAAGCCTCCATAAAACCCCAAAATAATGGGATTCAGAGGCTTCCAGGTTGGTAAGACTAAGCCCTTAGCCTGTGGGGTCTGATGCTCTCTCCAGGTCCAATGTCAGGCTGAGTTAATTGTAGGACCTCCAGCTGATGTCACAGAATTTCTTGGTGTGAGGAAAACCCCCACACATCAGAATTGGTGTCAGAATCATTACCACCCCAGGAGGCTGGCACCTCACTGTCACCCCTCTCCCTGGGATGGGGTAGAAAAGGGGGACAGAAGCAGGGGGTAGGTGGCTGAGTGAGGCAGGGGAGGAGCGGCTGTCCCCGGCTATTCCTGTCTTTTTTAGATTGTTGGGTAAATAGACCTTTTGTCTTCAGCCCCTTCAATCATCCCACGCCTCCCACTGACAAAGGTGGCTCTCAGCCCAGCACCTCAGAATCTGGCCTGGGAGCATTGGCTGGACCATTCTTGTGCGGAATCTGAGTCCTTCCTGAGAGTGGCACTGGCACGGAGTGTTTTTTTTTTTTATAATTCATTTTGTTTATTTTCAGTTTAAGAAGTTGTTTTTCTTTTTTTTTTTATTAGCACCTTTTAATTAATTAATTAATTAATTATTTATTTATTTGGCTTTGTTGGGTCTTCATTTCCGTGCGAGGGCTTCCCATAGCTGCGGCAAGCGGGGGCCACTCTTCATCGCGGTGCGCGGGCCTCCCACCATCGCGGCCCCTCCTGTTGCGGAGCACAGGCTCCAGACGCGCAGGCTCAGCAATTGTGGCCCACGGGCCCAGTTACTCCGCGGCATGCGGGATCCTCCCAGACCAGGGCCTGAACCCGTGACCCCTGCATTAGCAGGCAGACTCCCAACCACTGCGCCACCAGGGAAGCCCCGGAGTGTTTCTAAAAAGACACTTTGTGTGAAGGGCAGTCGCTTCAGTGTGGAGCTTGTGCTAAGAACTGAGACCTTGTCCACGCAGCAAGCTGGTCACCACCTGCTCTGTCCCTGCACCCACCAAACACTAGTTGCCGACGTCAACATATAAACCTGTGGTTCTCAAGCTCTGCATGGCTACTTGCACTCCATGAGATGCTGCGAATCTTGACCAAGTCTTGTTCTTTATTTTTACTTCAACTTTTACCTGAATAGGTCTTCCTTGAAGCAGAATGTGAATAACGCGTCAACACCGCTCACTGAGCAGGTGTCGCTTACACTCCTACAGCAGCTCTGAAGACATTCAAGTCAACAGCAATTTCAGACGGACTTTTCGTTTGGTCCTATTTCTCCTGATTCTAACTAACTAAGGAGTCATCATGGCTTACCTGCACATTTAGAAAATTCAGGGCAGTAAATCTTAAATTATGAAGCGCCAAGTGTAAAGGTCCCTTCAATGAGTCAGTGACTCCTACGAACATATTCTTGATGAATTATCGCGGGCAAAAGATGCAGAATTCAGTACATTTTCATTGGACTATGGGCTATTAATGGGCATCTACTACATAGTTAGAAGTTATGGTAAACGGAAACCAACATTCTACTAGGGTTTATTAACCACTTGAGGAAGCTTGCTAATGAGTTGACTTGCATTCAACACACAGCCAAGTTACAGAATCTCTACTGTGCAAGTTCACGTGGACAGTCAAATTTCTTGTGCTTTTTAGAATAGATGCTCTGTGATCAAGGCATCTTTTCCGTGTCTTGTTACTTTCAGTTACTGCTATTCTTTATTTTTAATTTTGAGTATACAAAACGCATGCAATTTAACTTTACCATAATAAGTTTTGCGGAGAGTTGTTTGGTTAATCCTCAAGCATGTGGTGATGCACAATTATATCAATGAAAATTTGTACAATAATTATCTTCTGAAAAGATTTTAAGACGTAGATGCATTTTAATTCAAGTATGAATCGTCTCTGGATGTTAAGGAAAATTTACACAAAATTCCCTCACCTATTACGTTTTGTAATTTTTCTTCATTCATGTTCCTTCATACGCTGCCTGAGAAGATGTACTGCTAAAGCAACTTGCATAAATTATTATAATAACATTATAATAACTTTAATACTCTAACCTTTATTATTCTTAATTTTATATGAGCTTTATAAAAACGGATATGAAATATATAAGTAGTTAAAAGGGCCAGAGAAGTGGAAAAGCACAGGAAGCCACATAACTCTAAGATGAGAAATGGCATTGAAAACTGGCCTCACCATTGGGGCTAAAATGACTTGACTTGGAAACATCTGGTGATTGGTGAGGCCAGGGAGGGCCAACAAGGTGCTGCCTGCAGGGTCCACATGCCACGCGGTGTGACCTGTGGCAGCCTGCATAGCAGGTTTCCACTGACAGAGGCACATGGAACTTGGTCAGGACAGCAGTGGCCAGGAGAGAGGGGGTATTGTCTGCAGGAGGGAGTGAACAGCCAGAAGGTCACTGCCAAAGTCCAGTCCAGAGGCCAGAACCCAGCTGTGTCTGGGGGAGGTCCTTTTTGAACCAGCAGATTCTCAAGATCCACTTTGCTGCCCTGTGGGACCCACTGGTACCACCGTGCTGGCACAGATATGCCGGGGATGAGGCAGAGGAGAAGGTAGATGACTGGAGGAGAGAAGGAAAAACCTAAAGAGTGAGTTCAGCTACAAGGAGGGATCATAATTTTTAAAAATGATAGATTCTGTTGAGAGACGGACAAAGGAGATCTAACACACACAAAGCTTGGACTACCTGCTGAGGGCATTTGGGTACATTTTGCAGTTACCGTCTGTCGAGGATACAAAGCTCTTTCACCTTCACTTTACTGAATACCCCTTGGGTTCGTGATCATCTTGTTCATTTAGCAGACAAGAACACAGACCGGAAAGGGTAGGATGAATTTCCTCAAGTCACACAGCTTCAAGGTAAGGGTGGAAGGAGAGCCTGGTGTGTGAGGGGTGGCAGCTCCCAGGACAAAGAACAAGACACAAACACTGCTGTGTAAGGAAAAATAGTTGTTTCATTACTCATGAGTTCAGGGAAAATACAAATATTTGTGTCTTTCTACCTTGGGCATTTGTTAACCGCCATGAATTCATCAAAGCTTCGAGGTTGCACAGGATTTTGTGGTCATTTGTTTTAATTGCTTACATACATGGATTTAATTTCTTACATACACATTCACCATGGGACAACTTCACACACTCTAGCAGTTCTGAAAATTTCCATATAAACATAATCTTTTTGAGCATTATTTGTTTATTCCTTTTATAAAAATTGCATATGGTTTTCTATGAAACGCAGAGCATCCTGGTGAGAGACCGCTTTGTGACACAGTTCAGTCAGCCTCTGAGGGGCCTGGTCTGAGTCAGGTGATCTTCTAGCACAGTCTCCTGGCTCTGCCCCTTCTCTTTGCTGGGGAGTCTGCCATTGCCTGCTCCCCCAGCTTGGCAGGGCTGGATGTTGCTTACCAAGCTCTCCTGAAATGGACACGAAGTGCTGGTCACCCCACGGAACAAGCAGGTCATACAGTAGCACACACTTGCCCATTGCAGAGCTCAAAGGATGCTGATTTGAAAACCTTGAGCTCTTGTATCTTGATTTCTTCCTTCTCCCCTGAGGGCTGTCCCTTTGGGGAAGGAGAAGGTGGGCACTGCTGAGAATTTCTTGATCTTTCAGCAGATGTCCCACAGCTACTCCTCACACCAGTCTCTTCTGGAAGAGTTAGAGCAGGGCGCCTGAGTCCTTGCAAGGGTCTCCGGGGCACCTGTGCTGGGGGTCTGGGAAGGACTCTCCTCCATCTCACCGGAAAGGGGCTCCCTTTGCTGGTTGTTGGGTGGAAATCCCATGAGGAAATCCATGTGGCCATGTTGCCACAAGGAGGGAACAAGCCGGAGTGTGAAACTGTGCCTCTAAAGGATCGTGCCTGCATCTCCATGGCATGGTTGAGTTCTGAATTCACAGCCATTCGTCCTCCTCATTTCTTGTTAAAGGAAATAACAAAGGCTTTTTATTGTTTAATGCACTTTTAGTTTAGTGATCTCTTGTTTGTAGACCATCGCGACCTATTTCTATCTATTTCTACCACTTTAGTGAGGCAAAGGTTTTGAAATTCAAGCACTGTTCATGAGAAAGAGAGAAGATATCCTGTCTCTAAATAGAATTTTAAGAGTTAGATTTGCCTGTGTCAGTTGTAGCTTTACTGCAGACCTGCGACAGGGAATTAGGAAATGGAATAAAGGGAGAGGCCAGTGGCCCTTCTGACCCCACTGGATGTGGGAGAAGGCTGAGTGGCTCTGTCCACTCTAGACTTAGTCCCTAGGGAGCGCTGGGGGGGTGGTGAGGAGGCAGGTGAAGTACAGAAAGGATTTGGCCCTGCCCATCCCCTGGGGTCCAGGCGGAGACCATTCCCCAGCATTTCCTCAGAAAACCAGATGGTCGCACCTGGGCAGCTTCAGTGAGGGGGAAAACATTTCATCCACTTATTTCTTTCTTTCTTGTCTATTTTTTTAACCAGTTATTCAGCCTTTATTTTATAATTATGAGTGAAGATTCAAAGGAACTTGGCACAAAGGAATCCTAGCCAAGTAATCAATGAAGGGAGTGTCTCAGAAAACAAAACCTATTCAAGCATGTTAGGAGCAGAAATTGCAGGGAAAGGAAAGAGTTACAGAGCTCTCCTCCCCAGGAGCTGTGAGGCAAGTGCATTCTCTCTACTCCACCCCACTCCCCAGCCCCCAGCCCAGAAATCTCACCAGAATGCATCTCAACCTTTTGTTCCCTGAGGTTCTATTAATACTTAGAAGGCCATTTCAATTGAAAGGCTTGAATCACATTCTGGATTTTTAAAAACCACATCTTCCCCTCCAATGTCATTGCTATACCCTTCTGGAAATCCTCTTCGGTGACTGGTCAGTTGTTTAAGTGCTCTGTCTTGGATTTCTCTTTTAAATAACTACCAACCATTGATTTTGCTCCTAAAGGCTAGGCTGTCCTGGCTCAGCTAGGTTGTCTTTATTCTGTGTCTTTGACCATGAAGGTGGGGGGCCTCTTGCATAGAGGAAGGAGAGAGAAAATATGAAAGAAGCCACCAGAGCTGGGGTCTCCTCTAAATAACTTCTGACATGCCCATGTGGGGCAATTACAAAGGCTGCCCGGGGCCAAGGGGAAGGGATGGAGAGAAGAATTTCAGGCAGGTTTAAAACCAAGATAGCCAGACCTCTGGCCTCATGTCACATACAGTCCTTCCACATGAAAATACATTCACCCCTGGGAGTCCTCCATGAAACTTCGACAATCCCTGTGTCTGATGAGTTTTCTCGAGTAACGTTTATCTGTCTCTCTCTCATCTAACTTACAACTGTGGAGCAGGCTCTCCAGCTGAAAAGGGGAGAAATGGAGGGATGCCGTGGCCACTGGTTCATATGGGCTCAGACCCATTGAGTGCTGCCCGGTTGTGTTCCCCCAGGCAATTCTTCATGGCTCCTGGTGAAACAGGGAAGAACAAATCTAACTCCATATTGGATCTATTCCTTTAGCTCTAACCCTTGTGCTCTGTTGCCTGTGCTTAGTCATGCTGGCTCTGGATATTTTGGAAAAGAATGTTGCCTATAGCCTGAAATATACAGGATAGCCCATTCTTAAGGGTCTGGCCTTTAAAGGTATAACTCTTTTCCATTCATATAGAGATAAAATGTTGCAGAACAGAGACATTTGTCTTGTTGGAGGTTTACAGGAGCATCGTGACCTGACCTAGGCAGACAGCTGGAAGAATGAACGATTCCAGCACCAAGAAGTTTGTAACCACCAGCCACACTCCCTCCCCTCTTAGTACAAAAGAAGCCTGAATCCTAACTCAGGTAAGGTGGTTCTTTGGGACACTAGTCCACCACCTTCTCAGTCTCCTGGCTTTCTGAATAGAGTCGCTATTCCTTGTCCCAACACCTCTTCCCGATTTATTGGACTGTTGTGCCGTGAGCAATACAAGCTTGGACTCGGTAACACTGGCTCCAGCTCCTGGGCTCTGGATTAATCCATTTACAGTAAGGAATGACCAGTTTCTAGAGCTGCGTAGTTTTCTCAGCCTGATTCCTGCTGTGTAACAAGTGATCCCAAATTAGCGGCTTTGACACCAGCAGGTGATAATCTCACAGTTTTCCTGCTAACGCTCAGCTCCTGGAATCCACCTGAAGATCCTTGCCCAGGTGGCCCCCACAGGTAGTTCACAGCATGGGGACTTGCTTTCTTCCAGGCCAGGCCGAGCCTATCTCTGTGCTGTCCCTCTCTTCTCCCACTCCTAAAGGGCTCATGGGATTAGGTCAGGCCCACCTGGAGAATTGACCAATCCTAAGGTCAGCTGATTTGAGAGCTTAATCACATCTGCAAAATCCCCTCACAGCTGTCTCTTGAATTGTGTTTGATTAGATAGCTGGAGGAAGACGTGTGTCCACCAGGGTCCAGGAGTCTCAGGAACTGTATTAGAATCCTGCCCACCACATGACCCTTGGTAGTTTGGGGGTCCAAGGGCTTCATTTTGCTGTGTCCAGTTTAGTCCAAGCTGATAGTGTTTCCATAGAACAATTCTCTTAAAAACTCTGTGCCTTTCCTATGAGATTGGGGTGCATCAGCAAATGTCAGAACCACAAATCTCTTTCTTTTTCTCTCTCCCCACATACTCTTTACACATTACAGCCTCAGCCTCAGTGTAGCTAGACTTGTATCTTTGGGGCTAAAGACTCCCAGATTGTGTCCCAAGAGCTATTCCTTATCTCTTAAATTTTCTTATACAGTTTTAATCTTTAGCATCTTCATTGCAAGTAACATTTCATTTAGTTTTATTATTTATTTAATTACTTATTTTATTTTATTATTCATTTCATTTCATTTGTTTTCCTAAATTAAACTTATACCAAGTTTATCTGACTATTTGGGACATCTGTTGGAGATTTTTTCCTTTTTTGGTCTTTTTAATTTCATTAATAATGTTTATATTTATAAATACTGATACTTTTTCCATTGAAGCTTATCTACAGGATAGCTATAACCTCCTCTTGAATCTTTCTACTGAGATATTTTCAAGTTTCTACTAATATACTTATTGACCTATTATTACCTTACCATTTCACAGCATTTTGTTTTCTTCTTGCTGGTTGAGTTTATTTTCTTTATTTAGTGTCTTTTTTGGTGACTCGATTTTTCTCTTTTTACTTGGATACAGGAAGTTAGATTGAGGAAGTTACTTGAGTTAATTTCCATAGAATTATAGGAATAGCTGATCATGTGTGAGTGACCACAGTTTTTGATAATAGGATTGCTGCTTCTGGCATGGGAGGAGAGGGTCTGATTTTCAGCATGATGGGAGGGAACACAATCCTGAACATGTTGTGTTGAGATTTCTTGGGTAACATGTCCTCTGACTTTTAAAGCCCCCAATCTCCTCTATTAAGTTATCTCTGGTCTCTAAAGCACACCACATGACACCTGAGACTCATGTACCCTAAGAGTGGTGGGTAGGAGGGGTGGGGACAGAGCCAACTCTAAACACAATACCTGGCCGTCCATCCAATTCTCCGTCATATCTCAACTCCTGTTTCCTTCAGACCTGAAACAGTCTGTGCTTTTCTCACGCCTGTGAATTTTGCGTGATCTACATTACTCCTTCAGTTTACTTTGAATTATCAATTCTCTCTTATCCTAGATCAGAAAGTCATTTTCCTTTAATACACTCTACAAAATAATAGTTACCAGTTACATAGTACCAAAGATCAGCCTCCCATCTGTTCTTGTTTGGTCTGCCAGTGTGTGTGTGTGCTGACTCATTATTAAGGAAGAATAGCATCCTGATGGGACTCCAAATCAAATTTCCCTATATTGGATGGCCATTAATATTGCCTCTTGCCCACCCTGTAAGACAAACCCAGCCGTGCATCTCAAGGATACCACTCTTTTGTCATATGATTCATTTCATGTGGGCTACATCGAACACATGTAAGTATTTCTCAAAGACACTGGGGGATATAAAAGGGAGTGTATTTAAGATTCAGCCCTCATGGAGTTTTGCATTGCAAGGTGAATGCCAAGAGAGATCCCACTGGAAGGAGAGAGAATATGGAGCAAGGAGAGGTTCTGTGGATGACATTGGGCTCCACCTGGGCTTTAAAAGAAGGATAGAGTGTGGTCATATGGAGACTAGGGAGTCAACACTCCAAGAAGAAGAAACAATATAGATTAACCGTTAGCATTTTTCCAAGTTTCTTCCATCTAGTTTGTCTCAGTTATCTTCATAAATTCCATGAGCTGTAATTATTATTGTTATTATTGTTATATTATTAAAATAACATCCTTATATTATTATCTGTAGTTATATTATTTTATGATTTCCATCGTATAAAGGTCTTGTGTTGGATTCAATATTCACTCTATTAGCTTATAATTCAGAAACAATTTAATCTTTCAAACATTAAAAGAGTGTTCAATGCCTATAAAATTATCCCATTTTAGAGATAAGTCAACCTGGGCTATGTTCATATAATTAAAAACAATTAGTTTGAGCTCTCTTTACTCTAATTGGTCAGTTGCTGGGTATTGTGTAAGCCCAGAAGGGAACTTTTATTTTGACTCTTTATATTAATGTAAAAATTATGCTTAAGAATACAAGGAAGAATAATTCCAGGGTGTTTCACTATGTGTTGCAATGGTCTTTGTTTCCTTCCAGTATACTTATCTATGAACCCCTCATTTTATTGGCTCCATGGTTATAAATGTTTTCAGGAAGTGCTTTCTGAAACAATAAATACCTCTCTGCTCCATTATCAAAAAATTCCCTGCATTTCATGCCTACATTTTATTTTGGCAACATTCAGGGGAAAAAGAAAGCAGCCTTTGTTGATCAGGCTTTCATACTAAAACCTGAAATTTGGGAATCTGAAAAGTGAGAATAATGATATCGTTCTTTTTATGAATATTTAGAAATGTTTATTTCCAGCTCTCACTTTGGTGAAATTTTCTATGAGGATAAAATAATCATAATTTTAAGAAGGAGTAACAACATCTTTGTCCTTATAGTCTACAATGTGCCTTCAACACTTTATCCCATGTACTCACCGTGAAGTGGGCACTCTCAGCCTCATTTTCCAGTGGAGGAAACAGAGTCTTGGAGAGGACAGGTAACTTGTACCAGGCGTTAGGGCCATTAAAAAGGAAAAATGACTCAACTCAAGGCTCTCTCTCTGTCCTCCAATTGAAAGACCATTTTTCGCCTTCAAAACAAAACAAACAAACGAAAATTTTCTTTTCTACCTCTGGGTTCAGATGACAGTGACATGTTGCCCAAGAATATTGAGCAATATCAAATGACTTTTTTTCCCCAAACACTGGAGATGAACCACAAGTTATTATAACAAAACTGGTCATTGCTCTCGCCAAAATATTTCATCAGCTTCTGGCGTCTCCTTATATCTTGATATGCTTATCCAGCATGACTGATGGCTTGGTTCTTAATAAGTAGGCTAGTTAAGCAGAGCAGTTAATGACAGGAGATTTTTCTTTGGCTCCAGGGCTCAGCATGCACAGACAGGACCCTGCATGAATTCCCCCAGCATGTGACGATAAGATGCTTATAGTCTGCCAGCACCAAGCAGCTTCATTAATTAAAAACACATTGCATGTTATCACAAAAGACTGATTTTTCTAGGAAGAATTACCCTTTGGCATTTATGATGAGCGTGAAGAAAAACAGATAATAAGACTACAGACATAACTTTCCTTAATTTAGGACAGCAAATATTTAAGATTAAGATTAAGACTTCAGCAAAGAGAGCCTTTAGTTATCATTCTGCAAAGAAACTATTTGGGACAGTTGTTTTTCTTTGTTTAGGCTAGCTCTGAAAGGTAAACATTTACTCAGCCAGGCCGGGTATCTGTGATTTAACATGATATAGCCCTAAAGTTTAAAACACGCAGTTGAGTACTTCACCCTTCTGTGCTTAAAACAAAACAATGCAAAATAAACAATAAGTGGACTCATAAAAAGTTTACCCAGCTGCCAAACACTGAAAAAGCATCTAGCAAAATCGAGATGTCTCTTTGAAGGAGGTTATTGATATTTTCAGCAGGAAGTACAGTGTTCTGAGGCTGAGTTTTAAAGCAGTATGGTATTAAGATGACCTACCTCATAGCACTAATATAGAACTTAAGAGAACCTGGAATCCAAAGCCACAAGATTTGACTGACTTGGATGTACAACTCTATGTAAGCATTTCCAGTGTCCTGCCAAGCAGTTTTGTAGCTCCTGCTTCAATTTCACCCCAGACCTTATTACATTACAAAATTTGCATTTAAACTAGAAGAGTTCCAACTGACAAGGCGCCCTCCTTAGAAAATTGAAGTGATGCTTTTTTACTCCCTGGTGTAAACCATTTCTACTTGAAAACTTCTACCATCTCCCACCCAAATGTTCTCTCCTCCACACTAAGTATCCTCTATGAAGTCTACTTCCCATCAGGTGGAAAGACATTTAGCAGTCGCCATCTCTAAGAACAGTCACCACACTCATGGCAGGGATTTTGCACTCAATAGTTCAGAGCCCCCCAGGCACACTGTCAATGGTGACAAAAGGTGTGGAGCCTCTTTTTGTACAGATTGGATTTGTCACAGATTGACGAAGTCAAGAATTCTAGACGAAGTTTTTCAGCCTTCACCTGAAGGTCATGAAAAAGATGGTGGGGATCCACAGCAACCTCATAAACTGCATATTGTTACCAGAATAAAAAGTACAGAAAGACGTCCCTATTGGGAGAAAGATTTAATGAGGCTGCTTGGGTTACAAAAAGCACATACTCCTTAAGTTCACAAGAATATCCCTTTGGTGAATGCAAAACTGAAAATGGTTAACATTTGATAAGAATCAAGCCCCCGAAGCTGCCATGAGTTCTCCCAATGGAGGAGGACATGTCCAACGCGTGCCTCAAGAGCACTGGGGAACTGATGGGGGGGGGGTGTTGGCTTCAGAACACTGAGCACCAGGAAGAAAGGAAGTCCTGATGGCCTCGCAGCTTCAGAGTAAAAAGTGCAAGTCATTTCTATGTAAAGATGGTGAGAAAGTGTTCTCATTAAAATATGTTTTAAATTCTAGTCATTAAAAAAGAGATAAAGATGTTTTCCAGATCCCTTCAATATCTGGGGTCTCTTCTTCACATGTGGCAGCTTGCCAGTGATCCAAAATCAAGCACAATAATCCAAGAGCAAGCACAATGAAGCATCACATTCTTAGATTATCTACTATGTACTTATATTAAAGCTGTCTTTTGAGTTTAGATGTTTGTCCAGAGCTCTCATGGTATTTCCATTTCTGAGATGATGATGTGCCCTGTGCGTTATCTATGTGCCCTTGCTATAAGGCCTCCTATGTTGACCTGCCTTTTATGTCCTGTTGCAGATCCTGGTGGACAAATGTTCAAGCAGCTGCCTTAACTCTATACTTACTGGTTGTATAAGGAAAAGTAATTGTAGGATTTCCTACTTACAAAGTTATGACCCTGAGATGGAGTATTTGCATCAAACACTAGGATCTTTACATTTTTTCCTCCCTTAATGTCTATTTTGATCCAATATAAACACAGTCTGGGCATGATATAATATCAAACCACTATACACGTCTATAGGTTGCTTAAAGACTATCCCAAAGAGGGAAATTCAGGGAAAATTCCAGTATAATTTAATTGTTCATATTGTATTTAAACAAAAGCAGATGGTTATATTTTATTGAATTTTGCTCTATTGAATGACTTGTTTTGGCACAATATAAAGCCAAGTAAGGTTCAGACTGGGGACCAGGGTGAAATGGTGCTGTTTATGTACGTGGCATAGGAAGATCTGAGCATGAAGGTCAACTAGGTGTAGACTAATGTTGGTTCCCTTTTATTTATTAAGTGAAATTGACATGCCTTAGATGACAGGTAAAGCTACACAACTTTTCCCATCTTGGCTCTTGTGACACTTCTCTGCAACTTTCACATTACACTATTACAACTTTCATGTTACAACTTTTACATTATGGCTGTACCTCTAAAATGTACCACATGGCCTTACTTTCCAGTCTTTGCTTACACATTTTCCTGTTCTAGAATGCTCTTTCATTGCTGCATGTATGTGAATACTCTCACCATCTTACAGGCTCAGAGTAGGATGCTTAGATCAGCCCCTCAGTATATAACCATTGGCCTCACTTTTATGTGGGTGCTATGTTGGACTTCCTTATAATTTCCTTTCTCTTGGTGCACAGTCTAGTACCTGGCTTAGTTGACAAGTTGACTCATCTCTGGGCTTGTGGGATTGATGTGGTCCTGCACTATCGCAGTCCTGCGCGCTGGGCTTGGTAATAAGAGAAAGAGAGTTAGACGCTATAGTTGTTGTAGAGAATACCAAGTTGAGTTCAAACGCAAATTGTTTCCCCTCACTGATTTTCACTTCAATGGCACTTTACAAAAACTAATTTTGATACATGTTTCCTCTTTTCTATTAGTCCTTCAAAGTCAACTTTGCGTTTTCTAAACTAAGAAAATCTGATTGGAATCACAATCTCTGATATACCATTTTCCATGTACTACTGCCTGGGACCACCTCAGGGAATCTTGACAGCTTGTAACTAATTTGTATCTCAGTTTCCTCATCTGCAAAATAGGAACAACAATAGTACCAAGCTCATATGTTTGTTATCTGAGCTAAATGAATTACTACTTCTAAGTGCAAAAACTCTATGTAATATGCATTATATAAATGTCAGTTAAAGAAATTCCTTTTTTTCTTGTGGGTAGGGAAAGATTTTCATGAGTTTTAGATGTTTCTTATCCTTATTTGAGCAATCCCAAGCTTATTTCCCCACATATAAATCCTAGTTATCCTTCAAGGAAAAGAGGGAACATTGGAGTGGTAGAACAGTAAAAACAAAAAAAATTCATATTGTAATCAATTCGACTCCATAAATAACCAAACTTATGCCCCTGCACCAGTTACCCACTGAATTTTCAACTTCATATCATTAATATGTAGATAGAATTATCTACTTCCTATGTTTTTTGGAAAAATTAAATAATCACAACTTATCATCTGGGCCTTTATTAATCCAAACTACATTTATTGAAAGCCTAATATGTAAGAGTACTATTTTAAATATGGGGTCTCAAGACTAAATGCTATAGTCAATGATCCTCCTCTTGCAGAAGTTATTTTCTAGTGAGGGAAGATCAATGATAAACAGTAGTAAACAAAGCAACCACCAAACAAATGAAATGGAACATTGGAATGTAGGGGAAGAGTTTAACATAGGATGGTCAGAGACGGCTTTTCTGAGGAGGAGACATCTAAGCAGAGACCGGAACCTCTGGAAACAGGCAGACCTGGTGATGATTTGGGGAAGAACATGTCAGGGAAGAACAGCAAGTGCAAAGACTCTTGGCTCAGTGGAGGCCAACCAAAAGGCAGCTGACTTAGCTTACGAGCTGGAGAGCTGATTAAGGGAACATGGGTGGAGGCTGAGACAGCTGCTGACGGGAGCCCCACCCACTTTGTCAAAGCCGTTAGATTTTATTCTACGTATAATGGAAAGGTTTAAATAGGTACAATTTA
Organism: Balaenoptera musculus; assembly: GCF_009873245.2. NCBI lineage: Eukaryota > Metazoa > Chordata > Mammalia > Artiodactyla > Balaenopteridae > Balaenoptera > Balaenoptera musculus. The sequence goes on along the minus strand of NC_045793.1, from coordinate 99,936,445 downwards.
CATTTTTAAGAGAAGGTATGACATCCATGTATAGAATAGAATGTAGGAGGGCAAGAGGAGAATCAGGGAGACTAGCAATGAGGACATACTGCAATTGTCCAGGTGAGAGATGAGAAATAGTGAGGTAGAAGTACTCTGAAAAGGCAAATTAGGCATAATTTGCATAATTAGACATAACACAAAAATGTGTCGTGGATTGAATGGTTCAGAGACAGAGTGGTGCAAAGTGTAACTCCAAAGTTTTGTCCTGAGCAAATGGGAACATGCTGATGAAATTAATAATACAGACATACCTCTGAGATATTTTGGATTCAGTTCCAGACCATTGCAATAAAGCTAATATAGCAATAAAACTAGTCACATGAATTTTTGGTTTTCTAGTACATTTAAAAGTTGTGTTTACACTATAGTCTATTAAGTGTGCAATAGCATTATGTATAAAAAACAATGTATATACCTTAATTAAAAAATATTTTATTGCTAAAAAATACTAATCATCCTCTGAGCCTTCAGTGAGTTGTAATCTTTTTGAAATCAAAATATCAAAGATTACTGATCACAGATCACCATAACAAATACAACAATGAAAAAGTTTGAAGTATTGCAAGAATTACCAAAATGTAACACAAAGATACGAAGTGAGCAAATGCTGTTAGAAAAATGGTGCTGATAGATATGATCAATGCAGCTTAACAAACCTTCAATTTGTGGAAAACGCAGTTATCTGCAAAGAGCAATAAAGCAGAGTGCAATAAAACAAGGAATGCTTGTAATAATAACAATAAACTAAAAATAGTAAAATATGATGTAATTATTACTATAGACAAGCAACTATTTAAATTGATTTATAAATAATAATTTGCTTAATCCGTACCAAAAAATCCCTGTGGGTTAGATGCTATTATTATTTTCCCCATTTTACAAATGTAGAAACATAGAGGAGTAAAGTATACTGCCTATTGTCCCAGGTTTACTAAGTGACATACAAGAATTGAGCTGAGTCTAGCTTCATAGTCTATGATTTTAACCACTATAATATAGTGCCCCAGTGTTTCAGGGAGGATAAACTTGGCATACCTATTGAATATCTATATGAAGATATTGAGTAGGCTGTTAGATATTTGACTGGTACTCAAAAGAGAGATCAGGGCTCAAAATGAAAAAAATTGGAGGAATTTAATTAGAGATGGAATATAAAGCAAGAAACTAGATGAGATTACATGGAAAGACAGAGCAGAGAGAGAAGCAAGGAGGGCCAGAGATTAAAACCTGCAGAATTTCAATATTCAGAAGATGGGAAGAAGACAGGGAATCAGTTTAGACTGAAAAGGGATGACCAGATGGGAGGAAAATAGGAAAATGGCATCCAAGTGGAAAAATGTTTTCAAAAGAAGAAACTGGCCAAAAGTATGGGTAAGAGAATGAGTATATGAGTGTCCTGGAGAGTCTGATGAGGCATATTATATCTCTAGGCTAATTAAAATGAATAGAAAAGATTGTATAATGAACAAGTTAAACGAGGAAGAAATGAAATAATAATGATGATCATGATGATAGATCAACCTAAATGATGAGAAAAAATAAAAATAACGAAATGAAATAAATAGTATGAAAGTAGACTTAAACTCCTAAGTATCAGGATCTACATTAAATTTAATAGCGCTTCTGGTGCAATGGAGTTAACTCTTAGCAGTCTGACAATGCCACACTTAACAATTATAAAATCTGTACAAAGTATAAGAAGCACTACAAGAGAGTTCTGAAGAGTGAGCAACCTTTTAATGGGAATATAATCTTGGAGATAGGGAGCATTTTGTGGTACATTCCCATTTTTGTGGTTTTGACCCAAGAATAAGTCATAGTGGCTGCACAGTGTCAGGGAGTTTATACTCTGATAGGCTGCTATCTTTCTGGCCTGAGAAATCAAAAGACAGGTCCTGGGACAACCAGAGCCACCAGAGAGGAAGGAATTCTGTACAGGAGTTAGTAAAGAAATGATCCATGTTCTGTGTTTGAACTCTGCCCAAGTCTGTGGTTGACCCTGAACCATGCATTCACAGGGCAAACAGAAAACCGCCCACAGATACATCTTAAAGTACTGAAGTGAGATTTGAACCATGGTCCCTGGAGGTAGGTGAAAGTTTGCCATTTGTGTCTGAGCAAGTTAATTGTCTGGTAGTAAAAATATATTATCACTCTTTGGAGGAAAATAATAAAATCCAGAGCCTACAGAACATAAAATTCACAATGTCCATGATACAATCCAAAATTGCTTGACAAAGGAAAAACTGGCAAAACATCACTCATTCTCAAAGGAAAATATAATTAATATAAAACAATCCCGAGATAACCCAAATGTTGAAATTATCAGTAAAGGTCTTAACGCTATACTATATATAGTTATAGTTACTATAACTGTGCTCCATGAGGTAAAGGAAATTATGCTTGTAATGAATGAAAAAACAACATCTCAAAAGAGAGAAAATATTTTTAAAAGGATCAAATGTAAATTTTAGAACTAGGAAATTACAATATCTAAAAAAAAACCCCACTGGATGAGCTTAATAGCAGAATGGAGATAACATAAGGAAAAGTCAGAGAATTTGAAGGGTCAGCAACTTTTTCTGAATAGGGTCAGATAGCAAATATTTTAGGTTTTGTGGTCCATATAGTCTCTGTTTCAACTACTAAAGAAAGCAGCTGTAGTCAATATGTAAATAAATGTATATGGCTGTGCTCAAATAACACATTATCTATGAAAACACATTGTAGGCTAGGATTGTCCTGTATGCCATCATTTGCTGTTTCCAGAAATAGATTCATAGACATTATCCAATGTGAAGAAGACAGAGAAAATATTCTGTAAAAGTGAACAGATCCTCATAGACATGTCAGACAGTATCAAATGGTCTTGCTTATGAGTAACTAGTCTCCAAAGGAGTAAAGAGAGATAATTTAGCAGAAAAAATTTTTCAAAGAAATAATGGCTAAAAATGTCCCCAATTTCATGAAAAGTAAAAGTTTACTGTTTCAAAAAGCTCAAGGAACTTCAAAGAGTATAAATACAAATCTCTAAATCACAAACACACACACACATACACACACACACCATACAAGCCTAAGCATATCATAGTTAGACTACTGAAAACCAGAGTAAAAGAAACATCTTGAATGCAGTGAGAGAAAAAAAAAAAAGATGCATTGTATACAGGGGACTGACAACTTGAAATCATGAATTCCAGAAAATAGTGGAATGATGCCTTTAAAATGATAAAAAATGAAAAATCTGGCAATCCAGAATTCTATATCCAGTGAAAATATCCCATGTTCATGGATTGTAAAACTTAATATTGTTAAAATATCCGTATTATTCAAAGCAATCTACAGATTCAATGCAATCTCTCTCAAAATTCCAATGGCATTTTCACAGAGATAGAAAAAAATCCTAAAATTTGTATGGAACTACAAAGGACTGTCAATAGCCAAAGCAGTCTTAAAAAGCAGAACAAATAAACAAATAAATCAATTGAAAAATCAACAAAGGACTGAATAGACATTTTTCCATAGAAGACATATATGGCTTACAGGTACACAAATTATCAGGGAAATGCAAACCACAGTTAGATATCAATTCACAGATGTTAGGATGTCCATTACCAAAAATACAAGAGATAAATTCTGGTGAGTATGTGGAGGAAAGGGACCATGTATACTATTGGTGGGAATGTAATTTGGTAGAGTCTCTATGGAAAACAATAAGGAGTCTGCTCAAGAAACTAAACTCAGAGCTACAGTATGATTCAGCAGACTCAATTCTAGGTATATATATCCAAAGGAAATGAAATCATGATTTCAAAGAGATATTTGTACTCCCATGTTCATTGCAGCATTATTCACAATAACCAAGGCATTGAAGCAATGTAAATGTCTGTAGTCCAATGGATGGAAAAAGAAAATAAAATGTGATATATGAAACAGCATAGGTGAATCTGGAGGACATTATGCTAAATGAAATAGGCAAGACAGAGAAAGACAAATGCTGTATGATCTCACTTATGTGTGAAATTAAACAAACAAACAAAAAATGATGCACTCAGAAAAACAGAGAGTAGAATGATGGTTGCCAGGGGCTGGGGGTTGAGGGAAATAGGGAGAGGCTAGTAAATAGGTAAAAACTTTAAGTTATAAGATAAATAAGGTCTTAAGATCAAATGTGTAACATGGCAATTACAATTGATAATAATGTATTGTATAATTGAAATTTGCTAACAGAGTAGAACTTAAGTGTTTTAAAACAACAAAAAAAACAGCTAAATATGTGAGTTGATGGGTGTGTTAATTAACTCTATGTCCTGTCACAACATATACATATATCAAATCATCATGTTGTACATTTTAAATGTATTACAATTTTATTTGTCAATTATACCTCATTAAAGCTGGAGAAAAAATGTATTAAAAACAATGAAAGAGAAAATAAATATTGCCTACAAAGGAACAATTCCACTAATTGCAAAATTAGTAGTAGTTGTAGAGTAGATTTATCTTTATAATTTCCAGTTTCTACTTTATGGTTTAAATATTGTTAAGGAACTAAGAGATTATGATCGGTAATCATGAATTTTCTCTCCAGAGAGATTACCATTTTAAAACAATGGCACATTTTCAAACACACAATAATTGTGTTTATCACCAACTGACCTGCACTAAATCAACTTCCAAAAGATGTGCTTTCTAAAGAGGAAAATTAAAGCCAGAAGAAAGGACTGTTACACAAGAAGGATGATTTGAGGTTACCATAGGACGCCATAAATACTCCTTTTATGGGTACATGGCATACTTACAGCAATTCATTAACAAACATCACTGAAAAGCAAACAGCTAATATAAATCTATAACCTGAAGCTCAGAAACATCCAGGAGAAAGGAAATCAATGACAACTTTTGACTAGATGCAACAAGATCACTTGATGGGATGAAAAAAATCCATCAGACATATTTGCTATTTAATATAAATGCAGCAATACTCCTAAGTATGTATTCTCTTGGAAGCTTAGATATACTCTAAAGGCCATAGGGTGTAAGTGATTACACTTCAAAGAAGGAATAGAAGATAACACACTTGGATTTTAAGAGCAGTCATTTTAGGTGGTAGGACTTGAATAATATTTTAAAATAAGTGTTGTTGTTTCCAAATTTCCTACAATTACAATTAACAATTGAGGACTTCCCTGATAGTCCAGTGATTAAGATTCTGCCCTTCCACTGCAGGGGGCATGGTTCGATCCCTGGTCAGGGAACTAAGATCCCGCATGCTGTGGTGGTATGGCCAAAAAACAAAACAAACAAACAAAACAACCCCCCCCAAAAACAACAAAACAAAAAATAATTAACAATTGAGAGAAAATGAAATAAATTCTCTTCTACTCCAAAGTGGATTTTCTTAAAGAGGTACAAACATTTAAATGTTCTCAAAGAACAGATAAATTAAAGGTTGAGATTCACATTTTAAGATTATTTGTATTATTGATGGGGTCATAATAAAAAGTTATTTTGAGGGCACATTTCCCTAAGGTATTAGTAATAGTATTAAAATGACTATTGTAGGCAATTTGGGGTCCCACCTCAAGATGCTCATAGTCTGGGGTAAGGCAGAAGTGGGTGGGTGGCAACACTTCAGCAGGGCCCTGAGAGAACCCAGGAGGAAGCCACAGCTGAGTTTGGGGAACGAGCTGTTCAAAGGCTTCCAAGAAGGTAACCCCGAGCTGGGTCTGAAATGCTTTGGGGATTTCTCTCTGTGGAGAAGGTTGGGAAGAAATTCCAGAAAGAAATAACAGCTTTAACAAAGGAATTTAATCCTGGATTGTCAAAGGAGATTCATTTAATCAAATTAGATTTATGGAAGCATGCCATGTATAATTTTACAAGGAAATCCAGCAAAGCAAGATAATTTTGTCTTTTTGCTTTCCCAACCACATTGTGAGGTGTAGCAGCAAGCTCACCTGGCTGTGGGCCAGATCACGGTGCATGGCCCAGAGCAGCTGCTCCGTGGAGGGATGGCTGGCAGCCACACTATGTGCTAGCGGTTTGGGCCTGGTGACATCCTAATGTTTGTTCTAGACTTGCACAATCAAAACTGATTTTTCCATAGGAATAAATGAGAACAGAGGTCTATATTTTCAGACTAAATATATCTGTAAATATTACATCTATTTTTGCTTTAAAGCTGCTTTATAATTTTCTTGGTGTCCTAGTCTGCTCAAGCTATTGTAACGAATTACCTCAGACTGGGTGACTTAACAAATAGTTTTTTCTCTCTGTTCCAAGAGGTTGCAAGTTCAAGATCAGGGTGCCAGTATGGTCAGGTTCTTGGTGAGGTGCCTCTTCCTGGTTATGTCTTCACATGGCCTTCTTGGTGTGTACAAACAGAGAGAGACATTCTTGTCTCATCCTATAAGGGCACAAATCCCATCACAGGGGCCCCACCCCTATGATCTCATCTAACTGTAATCACCTCCCAAAGGGTCCACCTCTTAATACCATCCCCTGGGGTGGTGAGTTTCAGTATATGAATTTGGAGGAACACAAATATTCAGACCATAACACTTAGCATTATCTCTAATACAGGCAGAATAGTTTTCACTAAATCAACAGTGCATATATTAATGTGGTTTGCCTTCTCCATGTAGCTTCCATTCCAACTGGATTTGGTGGTGCATTTTCATTATCATTACTGGCTTTGCGTTAACAATAGTGTAACAGTTTAATGAATGAGTGGGTACATTGCTATTGGACAGGGGTTGGCAAACATTTCCTGTGAAAAGTCAGACAGTAGCAGTTTAATGAATGAGTGGGTACATTGCTATTGGACAGGAGTTGGCAAACATTTCCTGTGAAAGGTCAGACAGTAAATATTTTAGGTTTTGCAGGGCATATAGTCTCTATTTAACTCTGCCAAGGTAGGACAAAACTGGCCATAGACACTGTGCAAACAAATGGGCATGGCTGTGCTCCAATAAAACATATTTACAAAAGCAGGTGAAGATAGAATTTGGCCTATGGACCACAGATTTCTGTGCTTTCCTAAGAAGTTTTATTTATAATCAGTATAGGGCTTCCCTGGTGGCGCAGTGGTTGAGAATCTGCCTGCCAATGCAGGGGACACAGGTTCGAGCCCTGGTCTGGGAAGATCCCACATGCCGCGGAGCGGCTAGGCCCGTGAGCCACAATTACTGAGCCTGCGCGTCTGGAGCCTGTGCTCCGCAACAAGAGAGGCCGCGATAGTGAGAGGCCCGCGCACCGCGATGAAGAGCGGCCCCCGCTCGCCGCAACTAGAGAAAGCCCTCACACAGAAACGAAGACCCAACACAGCCAAAAATAAATAAATAAATAAATAAATAATCAGTATATATTAAAATACAGCATCATTGAAGCTCTACAGCTTGGCTCACAGGTACAGAGGATGACAGACATGTTTCCTTTCCAGCTCCGCTGGGTGCTCATGGTGTCAAAGTTTGCAGTTCACATGTGTTCCTGGTCTGAAAGTATGTGGTTCTTGGTGGACTTCAAAAGGTATGTTTTGATTCACATTTTCTTTCTAATTTTTTTCATAAAGTGAGTCTCAGAGAATATTTTTTATTACATAATTTCAAATCAGATCATTTAAATTTATAAAAATTTGACCTGTGTATATTGAATTGGTTTGTACAAGTCCACTTATACGTGGATTGTTTTCAATAAATAGGTACTACAGTACTACATGATTTAAGGTTGGTTAAATTTGATGATGTGGAACTGTGTATGGTTGTTCAAGGGTCAACTACGTAGAGAATTATTTTTACATTTTTGTAATATAATTACAGATTTGTGATAAAATTGAACATTCTGATTTTTAAGACAGAAATTTAAAATATGTTTTTAAAATAAAGCAAAACATAAAAAGAAAAAATCACAATAGTTCTAATCATATAAAATTATAAAATGCAACATGTGAAAAACTTGTCCATTTCCAATCTCAATTTTCTGGTTAACTGCTGTTTATAGTTTGAAGTACATCTTCCAAATATGCAGACACACACATACACAAATCCACACATTTATTCATGCATTCATGTAAACATACAATTATATACATTGGTATATGTATACACACATACACAGAAAACAGAAGATAGACATATTCTTTTCTATGCTATTTTTCTTAACAAAAATGTGATCATATTATATATATTGTTCTTCAACTTGCATTTTTTGAGCAATAATTTATAAGGAAAATCTTTTTTGTGTAAGTACATGCAGATGTAACAAATTCCATATAATGGCTTCATATCTGTTATATGAAAATACCATAATTTTAAAAAAATTACACTTCAAATATTTCAAACTTGTTTTTGTTCATAAAAAGTATTGAATTTGCTTGCTGATCTTGTTTCTATCCACCACATTAAATCCAATATGAGCACTACTATGAACCTCTTAGGATTTTTGCCTCTACATTCATAATTAAAGTGATCAAATAATTTCTCTTTTCTTTTCTTCTTTTTCTTTTATTTTCCTTTCTTTTCTTTTGCCCTCTCCCTCTCCCTTCCCACTCCCCCTTCTTTCTTCCCAATCTCTCTCTAGCATTCTGCCTTGTTATCATGGACCATGGTTAGTCCAGCATTGCAAAATAAGTTTGGAGTTTTTCAAATATTTTTCATGTTAGGGAATTTTATAAACATGATAATAGTAGATTACTGAAACACACTAGTAAACTCTGTGGTCCTGGACATTTTTGGTGACAAATTTTAGTCTATTTTCATTAAGCGGTTTATTCAAATTTTATTTTAGTCTATTTTTATTGGTCTATTCAAATTTTCTCTTTTTTTCTTACTCATTTTTGGGTATTTATATTAACAAAATAGGGCATTGATTGTATGTAAATTTTCAATTTTTGGCATAAAATTACACACAATATCCTTTTCAATTCTGTACTATCTCCTGACTTTTTCATTAACCTTTTTTGTAATAATTGTATATATACATATATTTTATTCTATTTTTCATAATCAGATTTTTCATGAGTTTTGATATTTTTTGGTCTCATAAAATCAATTTTTGCTTCATTAATAGACCCTTTAGCTAGTTGGTTTTAATTTATTGTAACAATTTCTTAACTAGTTCATACTCATTGTTTTCTATTGTTTTACTTAATTGGCTATATTCTTATTTCTTAAGAAAATAAGAAATTTTCTTATTTCTTAAGAAAAATACTTAGCTAATTCATTCTCAATATTTCATAGTTGATATACAATTAAATATTCACCCAGGACTTGAAAGCATCCAATTGATTTTGATCCATTCAACTCTTTCATTGTTTTTATTACAAAATAATTTTTAATTTAAATTTGAGTTCTTTTGGCTCCAAAACTTTAGTGGAGTTTTCTTTTATCATTTACAAATACATTGGTTTGTTTTTTGTGGTGATATTTTAATTTTAATTTTCAGTTTATTGCCTTATGGACAAAGAACATAACCTATGACTTAGCAACTTTTTGGTATTTATCCAAACACTTTTTGAACAAAATGCACACAAAATTTATGAATGTCTCACCAGAATAAAATGAGGATATATGCTCTCATTTTGTAAGGTACCAAGTGACACACGCACAAGATAACATTATTCTTGAAACTTAGCATTATATTATAAACTTCTCGTTCACTCATTCAACATATATTGAGCACTTTCAATGTGGAAGATATTGTGCTAGACACCAGCCGTGACTAGTTCTCAACATTTCTTTTTTGATAATGTATATGTTGTTATCAGATAATTTATGAAAGAATTCTCTGACAAACTTTCAGTATTGTATATAATGCTGTAATGGAAATCATTATGCAAGAAGCTTTTTCTTTCTGTGGAATTGTTCCCAGGGTTAGATTAATCGGGCCAAAGAGAAAAAAATCATCTTAGTGATTCGAAGCCACACAGCTTTTCCAAATGGCCATATTGAATTAGGTTGTTCCCAGAGCTAAAATAGAGGGCACATTTTTCAGCTCCTAGGTATTCCTTCTAGTCTTCCTTTGAAGACTAGAATAAAACAGCTACAGAAATAGCAGGTAGCAAGTTTAAGTATCTTCTAGTTTTGATTACAGCTTGAAAAGTAACACTCTTAAAATCCACAATTTGAAACATTGAACCAAAGGAGTAATTTGCAACGGAAAGAACATTAAGATATTTTCACAAAAAAAAGAAAAAAAGAAAGAAAGAATGAAAAAAGAAATAGCAGCTAGAATCAGCAGCAGCACCTACTTCTGTCTGGACTAGGCAGGCATTTGTGGAAACCCTGGTCTTCCAGCGAACTGACAGGCTTGCTTCTTCTGCCACATCCCAAAGTCAGTCCAATTACCCATCTCTCCACCACAAATGAATTTTCAATATTTATGTAATTCCGAGTTGAAGGTGATTTTTTAAGTTACATGGGGTAAAATAATAGATCTCTGTATTGGGAGTGAAATTATCAACTATAAGGAATCCATATTTTCAAGTGGGCCCAAATATCACTTGGCTGTCTGCTAATTCAGGCAGCATCAGTAAAGGAATCCATAATTTTTTGATACACTGGATGATTTGGGCAAAAGTGGTGGGTTGAAAATCTGAAGATCATGCCTCTATTTCCACCTTTAGATTAAGTGGCTATGTGACATTTGACTAGTTTACTTGTCACTTATTCATAAGTGTGTCATTTTTCATATAATCTTTAGGTTTCTTCTATCTAAGTATTCTGTATTTCTAAATTTTAGACATCTACATTCATATTAAAAATCAATAGACTCAATTTCTCAAAACAGAGCACTCGCCTGGCATCATTCTATGTGGAAAAAATGGCTTAGAGAGTAGCTGATCCAAGCTAGTGGTGACAAGTGAAGTTACTCTTCACTGAGTGTTGAGGCCAATGGCAGTCAGGAGGCCTATGTTATAATATTCTCTTATCTGTGTGATAGGGAATGACTCTCAGAACTTCTATGAGCGTCCGTTTTGTTTCCACATCCACAGCAAGGGGTTCTTGGTGTTTGGTGAGAGGATGGATGATTGTATATTATTAGCTACAAAGTTTGTAACTAGTGTAACATGGCATCTTCATAATAAAAGTGAACTACATGACCATATCCTCATAGATCATATTACACATTACAATATTACAATAATTTAGCATATTATCCTCAGTTCTAGGCACCACATATTCTTAGATAAATGCATTGATGTCTCAGATTATGATGGATACAAGATTTCTGGCAATCATACCACACCGGAACATTTGGAAAGAGCTGGACCTATTTACCCAAGAAAAGGGAAATTTAGTGGTATGTGTATAGATGACTGGTGAAGATGTATCATGATTGTGGTTAGAGGTAAGTGAAACAGTCTGGGTGGTCCAAAGGAGATAGATTCAAAAGGTAAACATTGCCAGAGGTGATATTTTTACTTAATAAAATAACATTCTACCCATCCCCCCATCCCCAAATGAAATCTCCTTCCCTCAGAGTGGGAAACTTCCTGTTACTAGATGTAATGCAACCAAAGTTGGGTGATCATCTTTCAATAATTCTGTAGAAAGAAATCTTGCCCTGGGTAGATCTCTCTTTTAAGTGATTCTGTGCTCTAATAAGAACTTTCCATCAGAGACATTCTTGTTAAAAACTATATGAAATATTTTGTTGTTGCATGTCGGTGTGGAACTTCAGAACAGTAACATTCATTGTTGGTACCAAGCCTCAGTTTTAATGTCCATGGCTTGTTCACATGCAGCTAATGATGCTGTAAGGCAGGCATCCCCACTCCTATTCTAAAAGTGAGAAAACAGAAGCTTGGAGTGGTTAAGCAGCTTGTTCATGGCTAAATAAAAACTGGCAGAGTGAAAACTTGGAATGCTGCTCTATTGCGGATGTTGATCTAGGCTGTGCCCCCAGGGACAAGTAATAGGGAGATGTTTGCAAGGGGTCTTTCATAGCTATCTATATCTCTCTTGGTTTCACACACAAGGAGTAATCTCTGCTCTATCCCGACCCAGGTCAGGTTGGCCACGTGAGGACTGAGGACTTCACACAACACAGAGGCAGTGCTGTGGGCAGGTGTTGGTCTTCATACTTTTTTTTTTGATCATGCACCCTATCAATGAACTTTTAGCTCTCTGATTTATCTATATTTATTTATTAAAAATTTCATACATTTACTACTGTATTTATATGCGACATTTAAAACTATAGAAAATTAAAATGATTATATAAAATCAACAGAAGAAGAATGAGGGCACGTTAGGTAGGGACTCTGTAAGGACTCTGTACAGAGGGTACATTGGGAGAAATGCAGTAGCAAGGTGTACCATTGGGGGATGTCACAATGGTCCCAGAGAGAAGACAAGGGCCTCAGTTTTAGCAGTGAAACCTTCTGTCTCCCTTAGACCTAGAACATGACAAACCCTGCATCTCAGTGCTGTCCTTTTTATCTGTGTCATGAGTCTATAGGACCTGCTAGGTCTGGTAGGAGGATGTGTTTTGTGAGCCTGTCTTTTTGTGGTATTTGGGACCCTGCACATAGACCAGTTAATATGTTCTAGACCTGTTACCCAAGAAAGGCAATGATTCCTACTGCCTATTCGAAGATATCATTGTTATTTCTGTCTTAGGCTACACGTGTGGACATTGGAGCTCTGAGAAGGGCTGAATTGCTAAAGACAAGAACAGCACAAAAGAAACAATAAAAATATGTCTTTTTCTGACTTTTCATTTGTCTTGAAAGACCAAGCTGAAATTGTGAGTCCTTTCTCCAGCAATCTCTAGGTATAATTATGTGTATCATGTGCAAACTACATAAAACAAAACACAAAGAAAAAGAAAAACTTGGAAAAAAAAAAAAGAGAAGAAAACATCCTTCCAAGAGAGAAACAGGATAAGAACTGCAGCTGGCATCTCATCAGACCATTCAAGCAAGACAGAATTGAGTGAAATATTTAAAGTCTTCGATGGAAGTAAAAACAACCTAAGATTTTATTTTCAGTTAAATTATCCTTAAAAAGTGAAAAACAAGTAAAAACTTTCTCAGAGAAGCAAAAACTGAGGGAATTCATCACCAGAGGTTCTATCTGGCAGGAGGAAAACTAAACAGGTCAGAAATCTGAATCTACATAAAGAGTGGAAAAGCATCAGAGAAGGAATAAGTGAAGGTAAAATCAAATCTACTTTTCATATCTTTAATTGATCTAAAATAACTTTTTAAAATAATAATAGTAACAATGTATTGGATATGGATAAGTGAAATGTATAACAGCAATTGCATAAGGGACAGGAGGGGGGAACCAGAAATACTCTGATAGAAAGTATCTGCTCTACACGTGAAGCAGTATATAGTAGTATGTAAAGTTAGTCAACAGACTTAGATTAGGTAAACATGTATATTGCAAACTCTATGGCAATGACTAAAGAGTTTTTTTAATAAAAGAAATCTAACTGATGCATTAAGAGAGAAAATGGAATCATATAAAATGCTAGATTGAAATCAGAGGTGGCAGAGAAATAGAGGAAAAGAAGAAACCAAGAAGAAATGCAGTGTTAAGAAAATTGTCACCAACACTGTAGATATTATCTAAATATCATTAAAAAAAAAAACGGAATCAATCATTAATAACCTACCAAAAAAAAAAAAAACCCACAAAAAACAGGCTATTATGTCTTAAAGGGGCCTGTATCAAAAATACACAAAGGAACTTAAAATTCGGCAATTAAAAAAAAAAAATCAACCTAATTAAAAAATGAGCAAAAAACCTGAATAGACATCTCACCAGAGAAGATATAAGAATGGCATGTAGCATGTGAAACTATGTTCAACAACAGTTGTCAGGGAGATATTTAAAACAATAATGAGATATCACTACAAAGCCATTATGAGGGTTACAATTACACAACAATAACAACCACACACTGACAACACCAAGTGCTGATAAGGATGTGGAGTAACAGGAGCTCTAATTCATTGCTGCTGAGAATGCAAAATGGTACAGACAATTTGGAAGACAGTTTAACAGTTCCTCACAAGACTAACCATACTCTAACCATACAATCCAGCAATTGTGCTCCTTGGTATTTACACAAATGAACTGAAAACTTATACCCACACAAAAACCTGCACACAGATGTTTATAGCAGCTTTATTCATAATACCCAAAACTTGGAAGCAACCGAGATATCTTTCAGTAGGGCATAGATAAACTATGGTACATCCAGAAGGTGGAATACTATTTAGCAATAAAGATAAATGAGCTATCAAGCCATAAAAAATGGACAAATCATAAATGCATATTTCTAAGTGAAAGAAGCCAGTTTGAAAATATTACACTGTATGATGCCAATTATGTGACATTCTGGATAAAACATAACTTCAGTAGTGGTGAAAAGACTGGTCCTTCCTAGGGATTCCAGGGGTCAAGGAAGCTAAATAAATAGGTGAAGCATAGTGGATTCTTTAGAGTGGTGACATGATTCTCTATGACACTGTAATGGGGGTGTTCTATGAGCATAGTGATCTTTCCAAATAGTTAATATGCAAACTTTTAAAAAATCATTAGGAGATGGGGAATCTCAAGATGGAATGCAGGATATGACGAAAGAATCTATGTTACAAAGTTATGAAATAGCCTCACTTGAAGAGGGGAGGGGAGAGGTGCTGACTTAGTTTAGGAAATGATTAGACTCTATAAGACTAAAGACAAAGTGCAAATAAGCACTGTACTGTAACTGACAAAGCGTCCCCCAGAGGGGTCTGGTTCAACAATCTGACACTGCTGCACATGTATACTGCAACTGAACAATTAAGTAAATGGATGGGCAGAAATGGAAGCCAGTTTTCTTTCTGTTAGAGTGAGAGTTTACAGAAAGGCAAGTGGAGGAGGGTAGATAATCCATTTGGTAATGGATTCGAATTGGAGACACCATTGTGAACTCATGTTTAGCTTAATGTAGATGGGAAATATAGACATATTCACAGATAGGTGTACACACATGGGTTATATACATTTGTCTATTTTCTAGCCATTTCAGCTGAAAGGCCTAGAAGCAATGACACCTTGTTAATAATGAGCACACCTACTACCGAGATCTTGGTTTCTAATGCCATTCTCCAATACAAGGAACTAGGAACTAGGATGTCTTAGTTTCTCTAATTCTCTAATTCTCTAATCACGACTGATTCTAGGACAAGGGCAGGACATATATAAGATGAGCCTGGAGCATCCATTTTTTTGCACCAGAAATTAAGGAAGTGCTAAAACAAAAACAAAATACAAAATGAACAAACTAACACAAAAGACCCTATAATAATACAAGTTTGCAAAGGGACAGAGAAGCTAACTGAAAAACTTTGCCATGACCAAAGATGAAAAAATATGAGCAACAAAATAAATAAAGTAGCATAGAACTATAAGCCAAAGAATAAAAGAAATATATGTGTCCCTACTGATATAAACAAATGATTGAATGACTGCATTCCTACATACATAAGTCAGGGAGTGAGACAAATCTCCCATGTAGAAAAATCCTAAATAACTGGATATAGTTTCTGTGCATTCAAGGAGATGGGCTACACCTCTCCATGCCTAGGTGTGTTCTATGCATAGTGACTTTCAAAGAGTACAGCCTGGAAAAGGAAGAGAATGAGCAACTCCTTAGTGAAGAAACCTGGCAAACACCCGATGGCCAGATGATCAAGATCAACATTAATGGTGATGAGTCATGTGGATAGTACACACCTTAATATGTTGTGAAGAAATGACACTCAATTCTTGTCTTCCTCCAAAACAATCATTACCCCAGTCTAATAATGAGAAAAATCATCAAATTCCAATAGAGGAGCATCTGACAAAATACCTGGGCAGTGCTTGTGAAAACTGAGGAGAGTCTGAGAAACTGTTTCAGCCAAGAGGAGCCAAAGGGGACAGGACAACTAAATACAACGTGGTGTACTACATGGAATCTTGGAATAGAAAAAGGACGTTGGGTAAAACTTAGAAAATCTGAATAACTATAGACTTTAGTTAACAAAAATGTATCAATACAGGTTCATTAGTTGTATTAAATGTACCGTATGAATGTAAGATGTTAATAATAGAAGAAACTGGATGTGGGATATATGAAGACTGTACTATCTTTTAATTTTCTTTCCCTTGAGTCTAAAACTGTGTTAAAAAAATAGAATTCATTTCTTTCAAAAAAGGAGCTGATGGAAGAGCACAGCTTTTTTGGGGGGTGCAAGAGAAAGCCTCGCCATCAGGGGAGCGTTTGAGTGAAGAAAAAGGGTGAGGAAGAATTAGTTGCCAGGCAGAAGAGGAGGTTGGTATAGGCATAAGACACTGAAGATGCAAATACTGGTGGTGAGAGAAATTATAGTCCTTTCAATGCACTGAAAGAAGGAACAGCCTCCACTCCCTCCACCCATTGACCCCAGCCAGACTTTCTCTATGAACAATGGGAGGGGAGCTGTGGAGAGCCTTGGAAGCCAGTTAATTGAGAATCTTGACCTCTCAGGAGAAAGGGAAGTTATTGAAGAATTTCAAGCAGAGAAGGGGCATGATTAGCCTTGTGTTTTTGCAAGATTGCCCTTAATGTTTCTGAGAAAGTGAAGGGCTCAGCTCACTTCTTCCCTTTCTTTGCTGCCCTTTGCCCTGCCATCCAGGAACTAGCGGGGTTCCTTCTACGACACCCTCCTTTGGATGGCAATGTTGAGGGATGCTCCTCTGTCCCAAGCCCATCCTTCAAGCTTGAGAGTGAGAAGCACATCATGCAAAAGCCATAAATGAATCTTAGAAGGAGGTTGAAGGGTCTCATTCTTCTCAGATGTTTCCTCGGGCCATCGTAGGGTGTCTCAAACAAGTTTGCTAATTACCTGGAGCCTTGGAAAGTAGGCTTGTGCCTTCCCTCCTTCAGACATAATATTTCAGTAATTAGTAACCAATTACCGTGCTGCTCCCGCAACAGTGAGCTTCTTTTTCCATGATCTTTCCTCCTCATGAAAGCTGTGCTGACAGGCGATTGAGTCATATCTTTCTCAAGCCCGCCAAAAGCCACACACTCAACAGAAGGAGAAAGGAGAGAAGATGAGACAATCACAGTGGATAATAGATTAATTAGATAATTATCCCTAGCTGAAAGCACCTCTTGGAATTTGCATTCAAAATGAAGAGATTTGGCAAAAGGAATGCTGATGTCAGGTACTGGATGATTTTATTTCAGAGAAGTAGCTCAGCAGGGAGGATTTAGTCATCCTGACTTCTCATCCATCCTCCTTGCTTGTCTCCCTCCCTGTGACTTTTTCTCCTAGAATCTAAACTCTACACCATCACCGGAGGGAACATTCTCAAACATCATGCTGCCATTTAAAAAAAGGGAGGGGGCAGTGGTGGTCCATTCACTTTTATGATGAAAATCCTATTATATGAGACCTTCCATAATCTTGCCTCTTCCTGCATGTTCAGCCTCATCGATTACTCCAGTCACGTTGCCTTATATGTTGTATTTCACAAACATGGAGCCATTTATAGGTCTCCAGACTTAATGCTGTTTGATAAATCCATGCTCCCTTGTTTTTAAACTCCATTAGATGTTCCAGCCTCCACCTTGGTACTTGAAACAAAATTCTGGGTGTCGTTCTTGATTACTCTTTCCTTTCCCCTCATGTCCAATCCACTTGTAGGTCCTATTGACTCCCTTCCTCCATTTCTCACCATCCTCACTACTAATACCCTCATCCATGCCCTCACCACTGGACACAGGAGTAGTCTCCATGCTGGACGACTGCACCAACTCCCTAACTAGTCTCCCTTTTTCCACTAGTTCTCCCCTATAATCCACTGGGCTCTTAAAACTGGAAATCCGATGATATTACTCTTCTGCCTAAGATGCTCTATGGCTTCCCATTGTTCTTATAATAAGATCTATTTTTCACCATGTCCTGTATCACTTACCTCCACTAGACCCACACATCTCATTGCACTTCTTTCTCTCCTTCATTCTGTTCCTCAAACACTTCCTTTAAGTTATGGCAAGAGTGACAGCATCCTAGAGTTTAGAAGAACCATATCTTCTTGAAATCCCTGACACCTCCTCCTCATTGCCCAGCTGAGAAAGGTAATGAGAATCTCCCCTCACATATCCCAAGTAGGGATAGTGTTTGAGGTAGGTATTCCACAGGTCTCCTGATATGTAGTCAGTGCCTTCTGGACACTACCAGAGTTTCTTTCCTCAGTAAGTGTCCCCATGAGCTGAGATCAGGCAGCATGGCCCAAGGGTCTCCAACTTTTTCAGCACAGTGAGGGTCTGGGTCACACACAAGCCTCCACCAGAGTGTGCTCTTGGTTTCTCTGTGTGACTGACATCCACGAATTGGAAAACCACTCACTCTAATTCTCTACACTGTTTGGATTGTGTCTGCCATGACTCCAGTTTGTCATACTTTATACAATTTAGAAAGCCCTCCTCCCCAGATTTGTAGCAACCTTCTTGGGACATGAGCTCATGTTAAAGCACCCATCCACTGGGACAACAGGTAAATAAGGGACATTCAACTCAAGGGCTACCATTCTTCAAACTTTTAAAACTATATATTTTTAAAAATTTGTTTTCCCATTCATCCTCACAAATATCATGATCCAGATGTAAAGTCACTACCAATTTATAGACGAAGAAACTAAAAACCAGTTATGCAATTCAGGTCTTCTGACTGCAAACTCTGTGCTTTTTTTTACTGCATCATGTTTCCAGTTACTCATCTTCCTATCCCAATTCTAAACCTGCCCTCTATGATTGGTCCGGGTTTAGTCCAAAGGCAAGAATTCCTCTGCCCCAGATCATTCATCCCCTATCAAAATCTATTTTTTCTAAGCATGCTCATCCCAGGGAAATTATAATATTTATTGACCCTCTACTACAGGCTAGAAGGATGGCATGTAATGTTATCTAATTTTTTTATGATAATACTGTTCTGAAAAGTACTTTTGAGTTAAATAATTACATATTTCTATTTGACAGATGAAGAATTGCTGGGTTGCAGGATAATTCTATAGGTTTAACTTTTTGAGAAAATGCCAAAGAGTTTTCCACCATGGCTGCATTATGTTACATTCCCACCCACAATGCATGAGTGTTCCAGTTTCTCCACATCTTCAACCAACACTATTTTCCTTTTAAAAAACATTATTATAGCCATTCTAGTGGGTATGAAATGGTATCTCACTGAGGTTTTGATTTGCATTTTCCTAATGACTAACAGTGTTGAACATATACGTTTGTGTACATACTGTTTAGAGAAATGTCTATTTGTCAATATTCTTGCAGAAATGTCTATTCAAATCCATTGTCCCTTTTTAATTGGGCTATTATTTTTTAATATTGAGTTGTAAGAGTTCTTCCTATATTCTGAATACTAGATTCTTATCAGAATATGAATTACAAATATCTTCTCCCATTCTGTAGTTTGCTTTTTCTTCTTTATTCATGGTATTCTTTGAAGCCAAAAAAAAAAAAAATTGATTTTGATGAGGTCCAATTTATCTGTTTTTTGCTCTGTTGGTGCTTCTCATGTGATGTCTAAGAAACTATTGCTTAATCTGAACTCTTACAGATTTCCACCAATGTCTCTTCTAAGAGTTTAGCACCTACATTTAGGTCTTTGATCCATTTTGAGTTAATTTTTATATGTGGTATGAGCTAAGGTTCAAATTTATTCTTTTGCATATGGATATCCATTATCTATCACCATTTGTTGATAAAGATACTCTTGACATCCTTGCTGACAATCAATTTACTGTTGATATATTGGTTTATTTCTAAGTGTTGTCATCTCATTAATATTAAATCTTCCAATCCATGAAGACAGGTTGTCTCTCCATTTACTTAAGTCTTCTTTAGTTTCTTTCATCAATGATTTGCAATATATGTCTTATATTCATTGATTAAATTTATTCATAAATATTTTTTTGTTTTGTTATTTTAACTGGATTTAAAAAAAAATTTAGACTGTTTATTGCTAATGTATAGAAATACAACTGTTTTTTTTCTATCTTCTTTTATGCTGCTACTTGGCTGAGCTTTATTAGCTTTCATAGTTTGTGTGTGTATGTGTGTGTGTGTGTGTGTGTATGGGCATGTGTGTGAATTCCTTAGGATTTTCTATAGAAAAGCTCATGTCATTTGCAAATAGTGATAACTTTACTTATTTTTTTTCTAATATGAATATCTTTTATTTTTTCTTCTTGTCTAATTGTACTTGTGAGAACCTCCAGAACAGTGTTGAATAGAAGTGACAAGAACAGACATTTTTATCTTAGTCCTAATCTTAGGGGGCAAACATTCAGTCTTTCACTTAAATATGATATTCTCTGTGGGTTTTTCATAGATACTCTTTATTATGTTGAAAACGTTTTCTTCTAATCCTAGTTTGTTGAGTGTGTTTATTATGAAAAGTTGTTGGATATTGTCAAATGTTCTTTTTGTGTCTATTGAGATGATCATATGTTTTCTTTGTCTTTATTAATATATTGTATTACATTGATTGATTTTGAACCAACCTTGCATTCCTGAGATAAATTTAACTTGGTCATGGTGTATAATCTTTTAAAAATGCTCCTGGATTTGGTTTGCTAATATTTTACTAAGGGCTGTTCTTAAATTTTTGTTTAAATAGTCAACTATTTTTTAAAGAAATTGAATAATAAGAGAAAAGCTTGTATATTTACTCTTTATTCCTTTGTACACATACAGATTTTTGCCTGATATCATTTTTCTTGTGCCTACAGTATTTCTTTTAATATTTCCTTTAGTTTGAGATGGCTAGGGATAATTCTTTCAGCTTCTGTATATCTGAAAAATACTTTATTTTGCATTTATTTTTGGAAGGTATTTTTTTCTGGCTATACAGTATTAGGCTGATGGTTTTTCTTTCAGTATTTTAAAGATGCAGCTCCATTTTCTTCTCACTTGTATGTTTCTGATGATAAATCTACTGTCACTGTTATGTTTGTTCTTCTGTATGTAATGTGTATTTTTTTTCTCTGACAATCTTTAGGAGTTTTCTCTTATTGCTAGTTTTGAGAAATTTGTTTATAAAGTCCTTGATATTGTTCTCTTTATATATCCTTTGCTTGAAGTTCATTGAGTTTATTGTATCAGTGAATTTACAGTTTTCATCAAATTTGGAAGTGTTTGACCATTATTTATTAAAATATTTTTTCTGTCATGACTTCCTTGAAGACTGAAATAATACATACATTAGGCCATTTGAAGTTTTTCCACAGCTCACTGATACTCTGTTTATTTTTTAAATCATTTTTTTTCCTACATCTAATTTTGAATATTTTCTATTGCTATGTCTTCAAGTTCCCTAGTCTTTTTTCCCCCTGTAATATCAAATATGCCATTAATTACACCAGTGTATTTTTCATCTCAGATGTTTTAATTTTCATCTTTAGAAGTTTCATTTTTAAAACACCTTCCATTCTTCTACTTGTTCAACTATTCCTGTAGTTTTTTGCACATATAGACTACAGTTATAACAACTGTTTTTAAGTCCTTGTCTGATAATTCTAACAACTGTAACAGTTCTGAGTTGGTTTAAATTGATTGATTTCTCTCCTCAAAATGGGTCAAATATTCCTATTTTTTCCCTGTTTCTTTCCTGGAAATATTTGATTAAATACCAGACATTATGAATTTTACCTTTCTAGTGCTGGATATTTTGTATTTCTTTAAATATTCTTGAGCTTAGTTCTGGAATTGGTTAGGCTACTTGGAAATAGATTGAGGCTTTTGGTACTGACCTTTAATATTTATTAGGAAGACTTTTAATATTTGAAGTGTTCATTCTAGTGCCAATTATTCCTCACTAGTGAGGCTAGATCTTTCTGAATACCCAGAGCAATTCCCTGTAAATTATGAGGTCTCCATCTGGTTAGTGGACACAGGCACTACTCGCAGCCCTGTCAGTACCAGGTGTATATCTTCTCATCTTTTTCACTCAAGACTATTTCCCTGACCTTTGGTATTTTACATACATGGATGACTCTATCATTTCTCTGGACTCTACTGAGCTCTTTGCTCTCAGTAAGTGTCCCCATGAGCCATCTCCTCAGCTTACGGGATGTGCCAGACTCTGCCTGAGTTCACTCCCTGAGACTTGACTGGGAAATGCTATAGGTTGAGGCAATTGTAGGGCTTACTTCTTGATTTGCCTTTATCTCCGGGATAACTGTCTGGCATCCAATGCCTTGAAAGCTGTTGTTTCAAATCTTTTCTTTCCTTCTTTCTTTCTTTCTTTCTTTTTCTTTCTTTCTTTCTTTTTCTTTTTTTCTTCTTTCTTTCTTTCTTTCCTTCTTTCCTCCCTCCTACCGTCCCTCCCTCCTTCACTCTCTCTCTCTTTCTTTCTTTCTTTCTGTCTCTCTTTCTTTTCCTTCCTTCCTTCCTTCCTTCCTTCCTTCCTTCCTTCCTTCCTTCCTTCCTTCCTTCCTTTCTTTCTTGCTTTCTGTTGTTTCAGGCAGGAAGGTAAATCCAATCATTGTTACTCAGTCATAGCCTAAAGTGGAAGTCCCTCCTACCTGCATTTAATACAGGCTAATTCTTTAGAAAAAATGCAGATTGTCCTATGAATTCCATTTCCTAAAAGTATTTCCTAATATCCCTGCAAATCAAAAGTACCATATGCTCTTCCATCTTTTTAGAATACATTTCCCTCCTTTATTACTTATTCCCAGATGTCTCTTTCCTCCTCTGTATTCCCTTAGCACTGTGCTCTGTGGTGTATAGTGATTTTCACACTGTTTTTTTTGTGTGTGTGTCCATTATCTTCAGTGAGGGCACATATTATGTCTTATTCATCTCTGTAACTTTCCTTACATTTACCAACAGAGTTGATTTCTAAAAAATATTTTTGAATGGGTGAATACATAAATGGAAAGGAATTCATGAAATTATAGCTATTAGACATTGACTGGTGTCTGAGAGGACATTTTGGAGTGATGGTGTGTCACTCCATGGGCTTCAAGAAGCAGACACCAAGTTGGGATAGACATGCTGGAGATTTTGGGGTAAAATATCTGTGAAGGATAAAAGAGGAGAGATCGTAAGTGAGGAGAGACTTCCTACCATAATGCCACGTGACATCTGTGAGAGCAGAGGTGACAGAAAGAATTGGGCAGAGAAAGCTTCCAACTGAAATGCACTTTCTGAGAAAGTCTTAGTCAGGCTGATGGGGATTTCCCTAGAAAATAGTGCTGTTAAAGGAGCCCTGCATCATACAGAAATGGCCTTGTCTCCTACCCTACCATGCTCAGTCATTGGCTGGAGTGGCCAATGGGAAGTGGGGCCCTGGCTGGAGCACTGTGGCAAATCCAAAGATGCTACCTCTGCAGGTTTCCAGTCAACTGTGCTTCCCAAGGTAGATCTCCTTAAAGAGCTGAGAGGTATAAATCTATGGCTACCATAAATGGGTAAGAGGTAGGATGGTGAGAAGCCATTGTGATTCAAAAATGCCTGCTGCCCACACCTTTGACTCCTTGTGAGAGAATAGAGTCAGCAGCTGGAGCTGACCCTCAGTGACATTTGTGGCCAGACCACTGCTGTAACCATACAGGCCTTGGAGCTTGTCTATGGCTTGCCCAGTTTCCAGCTTTTTCTCTGAATCTGATGAGCCAGGGCACAGAGCTTCACTGCTTATCCAAGAATCACTTTATGAGTCTCCTGCTTTGACTGCTGGCAGATGTAATTTGTTGCCTTTATTATCTTGTAAAGATGTTAATCTCTCAACCACAGTGAGGGGTTGCTTCTGTGATTGATTTCACTTCACTACCCGACATGTTGAAGAGCTTGTCGAATCTCCGTGCCATGCTTGCCAAGGTTCCTGCATTCCTCATCTGTCACAGAGAAAGCGATGGGGATAAAAGTGTACAAGCAGAACCTTGCCACAGGCATCCATCGTGTATCATGGGGTAAAGGATGGGAGAGCAGCCAGATGCCTCAGCACCTCTGTGTTCTACACAAAGATACAGACACCGCAGAGCTATCACTCAGCTGGTGCCACTAAATTGCACTCTGCCCCCAGCACACTGAGACCTGATCCAGAAAGTCTATGGAAAACAGAGTGAAATGGAATATGGACGCTGCATTCTGGATCTTGTAAAGTACTTTTTTTCTTGCACTATGGCCCTAGGTCAGCTCTGTTTTTCCTATATACATGTTCTGCTCTCTTAGATCCATTAATGAAGGGAATGGAGATTTGGGACCATGTAAAGGCATTCGGGCAAGCAGTCAGCTCAGACATCACGACATGTGTTTTTGTATTTTAGTTGGTGGCAGAGGACTCTGCTTATCTTTTCAAAGCTGGAGAATATACTCACTCCTTCAAGTCAGATGTGCCTTTACTCACTTTCAATTTTTTAAATCCAGAAATGAGGTGAAAGTGTTCATTTATTCACTAAACACATGCATATATTAGTTGGATGAACTCTTGGAGGTCAGACTCCAAGCCTGGTAATGAAAGGACAATGGAGAACAAGAAAGAAGCAATGCCTGTTGTCCAGATTAATCCTTTTAAGTGTCTTTGACACCATCTCCCTGCTCCTGTCTCTATGGTGTCCTGGATTGCGTCCAGTGATCTGTAGGTGTGATGACCCCATAATGGAGAAGCACAGATCATAATGATTCACTCAGAACCTCTATCATAGCAACCCCTTTAGCCACGGTGCTACTCAGAGGCAAGAGTAATATCACGAGGATTATAGACACTCCTGGGGAATGAATCAGGCAGAGAGAAAAGGTGTGAAGGAAGAGGAAGAGATGAAAAGGTGATTCCCAGGTCTGCCATCTATATAGAGGAGGCAGGTGCCTATCCATTGAACAGTGTGATGGCTCTCCCAGGCACTCACACCATAATAATGGCATTTTTTCACTGATTTCTGATTTCTGACTATTAGTCCTTCTTGAGCTTTTGCCATTTCTTGTCTGTATAACAAATCATGCTCAAACTTGCCTGTATTTATGGAATAGCCCATTTGCATTTAGTGGCATTTCTTTATTTTGTCAAGCACCTTCCAACCCTTTGTCTCTGGTCACAAATATGATACCCCCGCCCCTCCCCACCAACACACACCTGCTCTCGCTAAGAATCCAGGAAGCAAAGACTCTTTGGAAACAGGATTGCCCACATACAGTGTGATACAGAACAAGGGTCTTCATTTATCTGCTTCAGAGTATATGCTGTTTCCCTCTGCAACCCCTGCCATGCACACACCTCCATTACACACACAGACTTGAAGGGCTCCATTGTCTGGTCAATCAGCCAGCGCCTGCTACCAGCTCTCACTCCACCTAGCACTCCAGAGCTGAGGGGAATAATAGCCAGACCCTGTTGGAAGAATTTAGAAATAGAGAGCCTTGGCATTGTGAATTCAGGTTGGATTATTGCATGAGGAGGAACAGAGAGGTTTAGAGTAAGAAAAGATTTGCTGAATTAGCTGTGGAATTCAGTGTGTTGTGAGATCTGTGGTGTATGGTAGTCAGCTAAGCCAGGCCAAGAAAGACCTGACCACACCATGCTCTCAGTTTTGGCTTGAACTTGGGAAGGTCACTTCACCTCCCCGAGATTCTTTTACCTTTTCTGTGAAGGAGGGTGGAGTAGATGGGAGGAATAATTATCAGCCTGTTACTGAACCAAACTTGAGTCTGCTTGCTCACGTGCAATATAGCCAATCTACTGGGACTTCCCTGGTGGTGCAGTGGTTAAGAATCCACCTGCCAGTGCAGGGGATACGGGTTTGAGCCCTGGTCCGGGAAGATCCCACATGCTGCAGAGCAACTAAGCCAGTGCGCCACAACTACTGAGCCTGAGCTCTAGAGCCCGTGCTCCGCAACTACTGAAACTGCTTGCTGCAACTACTGGAGCCCATGCACCTAGAGCCTGTGCTCTGCAACAAGAGAAGCCACCGCAATGAGAAGCCCGTGCACTGCAACGAAGAGTAGCCTCTGCTCTCTGCAACTATAGAAAGCCCATGCGCAACAACGAAGACCCATCGCAGCCAAAACAACATTTTTTTAAAAAAGCCAATCTACTGACACCAGGTTGTGGTGAAGGGAAGTGCAATGTTTATTGCAGGGCCAAGCAAGGAGTTTGGGCAACTAATGCTCAAAAGGCCAGAAATCTCTGATGGATTTCAGGGAAAGGTGTCTAAAGACAGGGTGAGGGAGAGGGTGACAAGGTGTATGATCAGCTCAAGGACATTCTTCTGATTGTTTGGTGTGAGGTAATCCAGAGACAATATCATCAACCTACTGGTTCCAACCAGTCTGGGATCTTGTGGTCAACATGCAGTTAACTTCTTCCACCTGGTGGGGGTTTCAGTGTCTGCAAAATAGCTCAAGGATATGGCTCAGAATGTTATCTACAGCCCTTGAGGAAGAACTAAATGTCCTTGACTTTAGTGGCTAAACGATTATTATTTTGTCTTGCTTGACTCTTTTCCTTTGTTTCTACATTTTCTCACTTCTCTGATTAAATTTGTTCTTTGGAACTCAGGGAAGACCTAGGAGGCTAAAGTTTTTTTACAGACAAGAGACAGGTAGAGGACATGGGAGTGTCTGTTCTGGAAAGGCCCCATAGGGTCCTGCTTTGTTGTAAGCCCACAGATTGCAGATATGACTAAAACCTAGGACCCAGCCAGCCCAGCCCAGCCCACTCAAAGTCTAGTAGCTAAATTTGACATGAGAAGAGAGTCTAAAGGTAGTTGCTGGTCACTAACCGGCCATATGTTTTCAGGCAATTCAAGCTCTTCAACTTATTTGTCAGTTTTCTTATCTTGCAATACAGTGATCTTCACAGGGAGATTTCCTGCATAAAACAAGGCATTTCAGTAAATAGCATCAGAGACTTCTGGAGGGCTTACTATGGACCTTAAATACATGGCTTCAGCCACATAGTGAACTCATGATGTAGGCATGATACAGACGTGAAGGGTGAGGGACTGGGGATTTGAGGAGCTGGTCCAGGGTCCCATGGCTTCTGAGTGAGAGAGCAGGGATTTGAACTTGGATCCATTCAGTCCTTCTCTGTGGCCAAACAGTAGTTCTAGAAACCTGGTTTTCTAGTGAATGGAGCACAGGAGGTGAGCAATGGAGTGCAGCTCCTGCAGTCTGTGCTGGTCCCACCCTACATCCTCTGCCACTTGCTGGCTGGGGACAATGAAGAACACAGAGCTGACAGAATAACAGTCCAGGTAGAGGAGTGCAGACAGTTCTACACAGACGCGTGCTTGATTGCACGCACCCCTTCACCCAAATCTCACATATACTGGTCTCCCCCACCCCTCGGGAGCAGCTCCTCAGATCTCCCTACAAGGCTGTCTCCCGGGCTCTCGTCCTCAGGAAGGCCCCACATGAAACTGAAACTCTCAGTTGTGCCGTGTTTTGCAAGTGGACAGCCCCTTCTCCACACCTGCTCCATCCCTGTCCTGCCAGCCAGGATGACATCATTGCCCCCCCCCCCGAAAAGACTCCTGCCGCCACCCCAGCCTCTTCAACAGAGCCCCCAGGCACACACCTGCAGCTCAGGGCGCAGGTGGGCAAGCCATGAGCTCAGCCTGACCTGCTGAAGGATTCCAGCCTGAGGCCAAACCAGCTTGCAGGGCACTCAGGGTGCCCAGGCCAGGCCTGCACATCTCACACACACCTGGGGTCTGATGCCCATAGACAGGAGCCAGTGGCACTGGACTCTTTTCAAACTCAAACAAAAGCCTGGCACCTGGCTCTGGGCCAGCGTGAATTCTGGTTTTTTGTTTTTGTTTTTTAACCATGCAAGAGAAAAAAAACTCAATAAGTAACACATGAACACAGGTTAAGAGAATAGGGTATTATTCTTGGCTCTCTCTGGAGACTTTTCCATTGAAACTGAAGAATCAGGTCAAGGGGAAGAATGTATAAAATGGGAGGCACTGAGGCAATTGAAGGTACTTACATTTCAAATTAGATAAGATTGGAGGAGTTTGTGTCTCCCCTGCAGGCCTGTATCATACATCTTCCTTAGGAGAGTTTTCTTTTGTGATAAGAAAGAGGATACATGTTAGAAAATAGTTTGTGTAATCTAAAACCCTGGGAGGGAGAGGATTCAATTTGCATCAACTATGCAGATGAAAAGAAAGTTGTGATAAACATCTTAGGAAAGAGCTAAGGAATTTCTTCATTTTTTGTTCTCTTTCTTTCTCTCCAAATGCTGATTAGATTTGACAATCCTCTTCCACAAAAAGAGAAAGGTAATATTCAATGAGTCATTGCAACTTTGTCATTGAAATTTGAAAAGTATCAGATTGAGGGACAACATACCCAGATTTTAGCATTTTTAGTGTCATTTGCATCTACATTAGTTATTTGCATCTACATTTTCTTTTTCAAGTTTTAAAGAAAATTAATCCAATTAAACAAATATCTGTGGATACTTAATAATCCCTGGAGTGATGAAAACGTAAATGAAATAGGGATTCTACTCTCAAACATTTAACATAAGAAAGCTAGATTAATCAGCAACCTGAACTTATAAAAAGAAAAGATTAGCAGAGAACGAAAGTGGAAGAAAAGAAAAGGACGGAAGGAAAGAAAGAGGAAGGAAGGGAGGAAGGAAACAGTAAGAAAGATATTTGGTATGTTCACTCTGTTTTATCCCAATTTGGGTCCAATTTGTACAGTTTATTCTAGGATTGTGGTTAGCCTTGTGAAGTTTATTTGTGTGTTTGAACTCTACTTCCCCCTGTTACTAGCTGTATGACTTTAAGCAAGTTATTTAAATCTGAGTTTTCTCATCTGTAGGATGTTAAGCGTTATTAATATTGGCATCTATCATTCTGCATACTGAGAATGCGTACTTACGTGTATGTTGCTACATTTAGTCATTACCTCAACATAGTTAATGATGCTACTTTTTACATCCTACATTTATTTTGCTGTATTTTATATTTCAAAGTTAGAGAGCTTTTAAGTTTTCCACTGTTAATTATTTCTGTCTATTGCATTTTCTTTTGCTTTGTATATTCTATCAACTGAAAACACACACACGAGAGCTGTGAATTCATTTTTTAAAAAAATTTATTTAATAGGTATAAAATAGATAACTAATAAGAACCTGCTGTACAAAAATAAATAAAATTCAAAAAAATTTTATTTATTTAATTTATTTATTTTTGGCTGTTTCGGGTCTTCATTGCTGCGCGCGGGCTTTCTCTAGTTGCAGCAAGCAGGGGCTACTCTTCGTTGTGGTGCATGGGCTTCTCATTGCGGTGGCTTCTCTTGTTGTGGAGCAGGGGCTCTAGGTACGCGGGTTTCGGTGGTTGTGGCGCGCGGGCTCAGTAGTTGTGGCTCGCGGGCTCAGTAGTTGTGGCTCACGGACCCTAGAGCACAGGCTCAGTAGTTGTGGCGCCCAGGCTTAGTTGCTCCACGGCATGTGGATCTTCCCAGACCAGGGCTCAAACCTGTGTCCCCCGCATTGGCAGGTGGAGTCTTAATCACAGCGCCACCAGGGAAGCCCTATGAATTTATTTTTATTTGAGGGTTACTAAGGACTATAGCGCAGGAGACAGCCTTTCAAGGACAGTTCCAAAGAGGTCAGTCTATATGTGATATTGGCGAAGGGGTACATGAAATCAAGCACACATCTCAGTAGAAGGTTGCTGCTAGTCACGAGGAGCAGATGTCACCAATAATGATTTTGGTGCTTTTCTAGGTCTGAGATGATGCAAGAAATTGGATTCATAAAATTTTCTCCTGAAAATGTCTAACTACCTGAAGACCTGTTCTGCTAGTTTTTCCCAGAGCACAGAGTGCCCCTGAAAACTAAAATACTGCCTGCCATATCAGTAAACAAATGATCTAGCCACCACATTGGAGTCAGCCCCACGGTGAGCCCCGAGAGAACTCAGGAAGGAAACAATGAATGCCTGCCATCAGACTGCAGCCTCCCCTGATGGTGCAGCTTGAGGGAACTCAGGATGAGAAAACACAGGATACTGGCCCCAGAGAGCTGAGGTGTACATCAACGGAATGATTTCAGGGAGCCCAGACTCTTGCATCTTCCCATACATAGAAAACCACTAAGTTCCTTAACTTGAGATATCTAGTCTTCTTTTACTAATAGCAATCTTTTGTTCCAGCTACTTGGTTTTGTTGAAAAAACTCTTCTATATCCTGGCTCCCCCACTTCCTCTTTGGAGCAGTTTCTCAGAGTTATTTGGGAGGCTGTTTCCCGGGCTTGAAGTCCTAAGAATGTCAACCGAATAGAACATACTCTCAAATTGTACATTATGCATTTTCTTTCAGTTGACACCTCATTCCTGATCTCTGCCCTGAACTCCTTTCAGGGTGTGTTAAAGGTCAGGACTGCAGTGGCTAGTGGCTTTATTCTCTTAGAACAAGATGGAGAGTGACTTTCTTTACCTGGCAATTTCAATGCTGTGTTTTTCAGCAGCAAAAGAATTGAGTCATAATAATTTCATTATGAAACTTCATTATTGAACTTCAATAATAAAAAAAAGTTGGCAGCTCTATCATAGGTAATATGTTTTATCTTACACTCCACTGTGTCTAAAATAAAAAATCTTACCTGTCTTTTGTTTTCACTTGAATTGGCCTGGTATATCTATCTCCCTTTATATCGGTGTTATAGACTGAATTGTGTCCTCCACAAAATTCATACGCTGAAGCCCTAACTTCCAATGTGAACTTTTTTGGAGATAGGGCCTTTAAAGAGGTAATTAAGGTTAAATGAGGTCATAAGGGTGAGGTTTTAATCTAATAGGACTGGTGTCCTTGTAAGAAAAGGAAATGACACCAGAGATGCACGTGCTTACAGAAGAAACAGTCCTCTGCAAGCCAAGGAGAGAACTCTCACCAGAAACCAACTCAACCAGCACCTTGACCTTGGACTTCCAGCTCAAGGACTGTGAGAAGTCAATGTTGTTTTGAGCTCCCCAGCCTGTGATACCTTGTTACGGCAGGTCTGGTAGACTAAAGTTAGCCAATCTATTCTTTTAACCATTCTGTGCCACATTTTTTAGGTGAGTCTTTTAAAAATATTTAGATTTTTTTCAACCAAATTAAATCTTTTTCTTAACAACTAAAAGTCTGGTTAGATTTTATTTTTTTAAGAATATAATTTCATTCTAATGTCATAAGACCAAGTGAAGTTTGATTCTTTATTGTTTAGTAGCCCATTAAAAATTTAAAAGTGGGCCTCCCTCCCTCCCTTCCTTCCTTCTTTCTTTTCACAAATACTTATTTGGCACTTACTGTGTGCCAGGTTTTAAGTGTTTTAAAGATACTAACTCATCTAACCCTAAACACAAATATGTGATAGAGGGAGGTGCTGCTATCATTTCCATGTTGCAGAGGAAGATCTAAGGTTCAGAGGGACAGGAAACTTTCCCAAGTTCATAGAACTGAGAGGGCTACACAGGGAGCTGGACCCTGTGGCCTATTCCTGAATTGCAGACTCTCTTCCACAACCAAATAAATACAGATGACTTGGTCTAGGAGAGAAAGTGCCAGTGGACCCGTGGACCGTGGGGAGGGAGGGCAGGAGATGGTGTCTCTGATCCACGAAGGGCCTGGGCCAGAAACAGCCCTGACCTATGCTCCTGGATGCAGCCGGAGCAGAGCAGGTGCAGTGAGAGGAGCACTGAGAACAGGAGCTTGCGGACCCAGAGGGTCCTGGGAGGCTGAGCTAGCAGGGGGTGCGGGCATCCTCTCTGGCAAGACACCTCAGCCTACACAGTGGCTCAGACAGGAAAGGGCTGGGAAATAGGAGTGAAGTCGCTGTAATTGCGCCTTAAATTCATGGAGTCATTTATGTAGACGACCTGTGAGATCTCAGCGAGGCCCCTTCTACGCACTTGTTCTTGGGCAGAGCCTTTGCCCACAGCCTAATCTGTCAGCCTTCAGCCGATGCCCCCCAGAGAGACTAGACAATGCCACTCAACTCAGGTTTCACAGTGGAAACTAGGGCCAACTTCGGGACCAGACAGCCTGCAGCTGTTTCCTAACTGGACTCCTTGATTTTCATCTAAGCCCTCTGAATATCTCATTGCTACCGATAGAATGATGTAGGAAGTACAGTGTCAGCATTTAATCATGTACAACCCATCCCAGCTTCTCGAATCCTGTCCCTCCAGCACGTCCTGCCTCCTCTGGGTTCACGCTCTTGGTAACTGCGATCAGCTTCCACCTGGACGAGCTCCCCAGACTCCTGGGTAATTCCAACTCCCTTCCTTCACCCCTACATCTTACTAGTCTCCGGGTCCTGCTGATTCCGCCTCCTCACAGAGCACTCACCCCCTCGCCTCACCCCCAGCCCCTCTGCCTCGATCCCTGGTGCAGTGAAGATCTTTTCTTCCTGTCCCTGGATTCCCCCTCACCTAACAACCTTCTAGCCCTTGCCTCACTTCTGCTTAGCGACTTTCAGTGTTTCCTTTATGCAGGGCCTCGCCCACACGAAGACCGGGTAGGCACGTGGTAAAAAAGCTGAGTGACTCAACTGGCAAAACCAATCACTGCGATCTGTGCTCCAGGTTCTTCTGGACAGTGTTCTGACCATCTTTTGGCTGTTAGGAAATCGAGATCAGAAATCTAATGTGACTGCTTTAACTTTGCAAAATAGCAAAGTGGATTTAGTTAGAAATGCTACAAAGGTATGGGAAGAGGGCAGGAGGTTGTAGAAAGATGAAGAATGAAAAGGCTTTATTGGAATATGAAGAATAATAAAAAGCCTATATTAGCCTGAGGAATATATGGTCACACACCATCCAACATAGGCATTATTTGCATAACATATGTTATAACTAATACAGGAACTTTGTCAAGGGTTGCGCTTGTCTTGCTGGAGACTCTGGTCTACTGAAACCTAGATGCCATTGAAGACTTAGTGAAGACAAGGGTCAGGATTTCCATCCAGAGGAAGCAGAAAATGTAAATGCCTGTATTTATGCCTATATTTAAAAGAATGGACCATTTCTTCAGGCTACATCCCCTCCCTTTTTCTAGCAATATTCAGTTTAATATCGACAACCAACAACTCATCAAAATGGTTCAAGACCCAGCCAGACATAGAATAGAAAATCCAGTAATCTTGATTTGGGAGATGTCCAGACCTACAAAACCTATAGCAGAGATCATACTAGTTAAGGAAGAAACTGCCCTGTGGGTTTTGCTGTTGTAAATCTGTGAAATATAGTATTCAATACCACTCCAAAGTAAAAGATTAGAATTCATTTTTTTCCATTAAATTTTTAAGTATTTAGAACTTAGCTTAGCAGTAGCATTTATTTTCAATTCATCTTTTACAGTAAATATTTTAGTTGGTCTCCATAATTATTGCAATGTTTGTATAATAGTATATTCATCTAATTTACTAAATTTTCAAAACCTGATGTAACTAAACTATGTTTTCTGCTTATATAAATAACACTATAGTAAATATCTTTAGACATGTGGTTGTTTGCTTTGATGGAATTACCCTAGGATAAGCTAATTACAGAGGAGATTAACTTTGTTAAAAAGTATGAATCAACATGTAGCATAGTGGCTGGTATGTGGATTTACGACAAATCTAAGAAGTTAACCACAAATGTAAGCTCTTAATACTTCTCAGAAGGTTTGTGCTCTTATAATGCTTCCAACAGTTCATAAGTTTACCAATTTTCCTAGTTTCAATAATATTATATCTTTCATTTAGTGGCTATAAAAGTTGCCTTGATCTTTCTTCAATTAGCCTTTGCTTCATTACTATTAAAAATTAATTGTAATTAATATGTTAATATAAATGTTTCAGACATTAAAAAAAAAAATTAATTGTTGAAAGTGTTGCTTATTTTAGGGATTTCTTTATATATGAATTGTCGACAGTGTATTTATAGGAACCCATTTAGACTCATCCTAATCCAGATTATCTATGTATTAACATCTTCTAATCTTTGATATATTCATTATAAATAAATAAACCATTTATTATATTGAATTAAACCATTAGGCAATCCCGTATATATTGTAAATGATAACTTATGTGGAAATCTCCTAAGAAACCAGAGTTACAACAGAGATACTGTTGTAATAAACCATTTAATATACTTTCAGCTGAGTTATCAAGAAGAAATTTTTTAAAAGTTGCTATAGGCAGGGATTTATAGGAAAATTATTGTAAGTTTAATGCAAGCTGAGAAAATAAGGGAACCAGAAACAGTGTGATCAAATAAACATTGGAGCTAATAGTTCAAAGGTTAAAGTCTTACGGAGAAGCAAAGTAAAGAGACAACATAAAGAAGGTTGAAAGATATAAAGAGAATGGTATAAAAGTATTAATACAAGTTCTAAGATATGATTTTTACCTGAGTGAACCTAAAAACAAGGATTTTCTTTTAGCGTTGATCCCACAACCAATAAAAGATGAACAGATGAAAGGAGGGATCTCCCATAACAACAATGGCCATCAAGTAATCACCGTATTTGTCAGTTTTTTATTCCATCAGTTTTTATCCTGTGGTCTATGGTTGTCTACAGATATGTACATTTCAGGGCAATGAGGTTCCCTAGCTCTTATGAAACTGAAGTGAACATTCTTCAAAGGAAAAAGGTGCAGGAGAGCAGAAGAATCATTGATATAATTCCACAACTAAGGGGAAGCCATTTAACCAAGAGGTTTATCCTAGAATGCTATGATTGTAATATTCTAGAAACAGAAGAATCCACGGACTTCCTTCAGTTCACTATTCTCTGTTCTGTTTCTTATTAGCGCAAGACCCAAGAGGCTCCTGGCTACATACCTACCCAAGAATCACCTGCTTCAGTACTAAGGGTCTGCTCCTATTACTGTGCTGAATCTATTTTCATCCAAAGTCCCAATAATTGCTCAGTTTAACGTACTCCTTTCAATGATGATCTTATCTGTCCTCTGTGTCATCTGACAGTGTTCGTAGCAGCCTGTCCTAAATTCTCTGTTCCAGTTTTCCTCATTCTCTGTCTCTGTGGTTGGGTTTTTTGTCCACTTACTTCTACTTTGATTTAAAAGGGCTTTTACACTACTGATTCTTTCCCCCTTTCACCTTTTATTTTCCTAAAATTAAGAAAATGATCATTATTAAGTTTACAAGCATTTAATTCCCCAAATAAAGCAAGAAACAAAGTCATTATCATGTAAGAATAAATGATAAATTCTTTAACATAGCATATGGAGCTTTTCCCATTTTAGTCCCGCTATCTCTTTTCCAGCTTTACTGCTGCTTAATCTCTCATATATTGTAGATTCATTCTTTTTTTTTTTTTTTGACTGATAATAATTTGTAAGAATCTGTTACACTCCTTGAACACAGTGGTGAGGGAAACAGTGAAGGGCTGCACAAAATCTAGTGGATAAACCTGCAATTAATACATACATGTATGTATATTATGTTGAACTACATGAAAATGCCAATATTCAATCACTTTTGACTTTTAAATGCAACAAATTCATATGATTCAACTAATATAATTAAATTTTGTGATGAATGCTATGAAAGTTAACACAATGTTTCATGGTTATTATCATTTCCTTTGCAAGGAGGAGTTGGTCTAATTTCAGACAATATCTCTTTTCTACATTTTGCTATATGTAAGAATATATAATAAATGGTACAGAATTCTCCTTCATAAAAACAAAAACAAATTTCCTAAAATGACCCCTAACTATATATACAAGTCGAAGTTTATTTAAAAAGCTCTTGCTTTGTGTTGGGAGGGGGATTGTGGCTTTCTGGAAATAGTTATCCGGGGCCAAATCAATTGGTTAAATATTTGTACTAATCTGATGACTTGGCAGGATTCTTATTTCGAAGCATCAGAAAATAATTTTGTGAGTATTTCCAGAGTAGCAGAGTAAGGACCTCTCAAATTTTGCTCTTCTATCCAAAGCGAAAAGAATACTGCAAAATAGACAAATTCAGTGTTTCAGAACTTTGGAAATTAACTAAACTTGCAATAACCCGTGGGGTGTATATTCAAGAAAAGTGTATGAATCTCAGCAAAAAAGAAGTAAATTTTGTGGCGTTTCACTTTTTTTATTTTTAAATTTTTTAATTGAAGTATAGTTGATTTACAATGTTTTGTGGCATTTAAACATGCCCACCTCTAAGCTCTGTGAGAATATTTAAAAGCATCAGACTCACAATCATAGCAGCTACGAAAATAAGCAGCTTAGCAGCCGCTGGAAGAAAGAGATAGTTTTTGAAAGGACAGCTGATATTTGACCTGTGTGGTTGTTTCATGGAAACTTTCAGTCAGAGTTTATCTGAATTTTATCTGACTCAGAGTCTACTCTTTGTGAATAGCCTTTACCCTGGGGCAATTGTAGAAAACAATCAGTAGCAATTGTTTAATGTTGCATCAGCCTGAGGCATCATTAACAGGTTGGGCAAAAACCTGAGGAATGAGAGGTACATAGGAGATTTGTAAAGCCTCAGCATGTTCCTGGGAATTAAGAAAGCCACACACGCATGCAGGATTGAGTGCATGCTGAGGAAAGAATTGAGAAGCCCCTAATTTCTCACTTCTGACTGACCATGAGGCTCTGGGCAAAGAAGGACGTTTAAGTTAAGTCACAGATGTAATCTGCCTGCTAGACCATTGAAGGCATGCTACAGCACACACAGGGAACCCCTCGGCAAAGGCTGAAAGACTTACTCGTTCAAACTATTTAAGGAAATCTCTGTTCAATCATGATTACTGGGGTAAAAGGTAATTGATCAGAGACTTCAGTGACCACACATGACAAAGTATACAGATTTTATAGAATTAACTCAGGAAAGTCAGTTTTCAAAAAATATATATATAAAAAATGCAAAGAAACAGGAAAGTATGGCACATACAGCGGAAAAAAAGGCAGTCAACAAACACTGTCCCTGAGGAAGTCCAGCTATTGGACTTACTAGGCAGACTTTAAGTCATCTGTTATAGATGTGTTTAAAGAACTAAAGGAAGCCACGTTTAAACAACTAATGGAAAGTAGGAGAGCAATGTCTTGACACATATTATTAAAAAAAAATCAAAATTCTGGATTTGAAAAGCACAATAAATGAAATGAACAATTCACTTGAGGTTCTCAAAGCCAGATTTGAGCTGACAAAGAAAAAAAAAATCAGTGAAAATGAAGATAGTTCAATTGAGATAATTCAGTCTGAGGAACAGAAAGAAAAAGGAATGAAACAAAATTAACAGAGGTGGGGAATGACTGCTAATGGATATGGTGTTTTTTTAGATATTTTTCAGAATACCTAATATTCTGAAATTAGCCAGTGGTGATGGTTACCAAATTTTATGAATACACTAAAAACTATACGCAATAGTACGTTTGTGAATTGTAAGCTATGCAAGCTATATGACAATAAAAACGAATTAAAATCATTTCTCAGAAAAGAAAATGATATTGTACAAATTGAACAGGAAAAAATACTTAATGTATCAGGATGCCAAAGAGTTCGCACTACAGCTTGGGAGGTTGTAGGTCCATTTGAGCACCAGGTTTGTCTGGTGGGAGCAGTGTAATCACCGAGGCAGCTGCTATTACCCTGCAGGACACTTCTGCTCTTCCAGATTCTTCCCTCTGGCCTCCCTCCCATTCTCTCACTTTCCAATGGCTGCCTGGCTGAGCCTGGATTGTCGACCAGAAAGAGCACCTGGGAAGGTGCGAATTCTCTGTTTTTATCATTTAAGTTGCAAGCCAACACTTCTGTGCTTTAGGAAACATAAGGTATGTCAGGCACACTGCAGCCAGGCAGCCAAAAAGCCAAACAGACAAAGTTAAGTGTCTGCTTAACCACGGCGTCTTACTCCTTTCACACTGGTCAACCCCCCAGAGGCATAAATAGGCTGCAGATGCCCTGCTCCCCAAT
The DNA here is from genome assembly GCF_009873245.2 of Balaenoptera musculus. Classification (NCBI taxonomy): domain Eukaryota; kingdom Metazoa; phylum Chordata; class Mammalia; order Artiodactyla; family Balaenopteridae; genus Balaenoptera; species Balaenoptera musculus. The sequence goes on along the minus strand of NC_045793.1, from coordinate 99,898,487 downwards.
GTGTGCAGTCGAGGTGGGCAGTTGTAAAGGTTGGAGTCGAGACCCTGAGCACACTGCATTATTGTGATACCGAAACAAAACGCTGGAAAGGAAATCTAACGGATGGTCATCTAATGGATGGTCCCTGACTTCAAATAATTTGAGTCGTAGGGTTACAAAGAAGCAGAGAATAATACTCTGCACACAAAACACATATCTCCATGTAGAGTTTAATTTATTCTTAAAAGCAATGCCTTGAAGTCACATGTAGTCGTTCTCATTTATAGGTGAGTAAGTAGGCTCAGAGAGGCTGTGGCTTGGGGTGGAACACACAGCTTAGCAAGGAGGCTGCAGGTGCTCTGTCAGGTAGTCTGAATTCAGATATTATGTTCTTTTTGTTCCTTCAGCCACGTGGTCCTTGATACACCAAATGAGTGGTTCTCAACACCTTAGACGTTCATATGATACAGGTTTCTGACCCAATTCCAGAAAAGGGAAGTCGCTTGTAACTAAGTGATGGCCACGGACAGTCCGTCTTCTGGGGCTGCCCTTGCCTTTCCCAACAGCACCGTGCTTGGAGCATTGCCGCAGAGGGAGCAGTGCCTGCCCATTAACTGTTAAACTTCATCTTTGAATAACCCATAGCAACCAGTAAACACAAGACCCAAACAGGAAAATCCATCCAAAACCACTCTTGAAAATACAATTAAGGCTTTAGAAGCAGAGCGAGCACAAAGCGATCATTTTGGCATAGTGGGATCTCAAAATAAAGGTATACACATGTTTTTGAGTTAGAAAACTAATTTTCAAGTTTGTTCTGGGAAAAGGATCCATGGGCTTCCTACTTCCCATTATTGGCCTGACAATAAAGCTGGGCTATTAGTCCTAGTTTATCATGTTTATCTACAACATACAGTAGCACTTTAAATAAAGGTAGGGTGGTATTCTTAATCATACTAATAAAACGGGGCTGACTTTTCTCAGACTCTGTGGCACCACGTCTCTATAGCATTTAAATCTTGTGGCTGGGACAGGAACTTTTATTGGCGCCTACCAGAATAATCTGTGTTTGAATCAATTTCCTGGCTTGCATTATAAAGTTTGTGGATTTCTGCACAAGCAATTTGGGAAAAGCAAGCACTCATTAAAACACTTGACCCAAGAATTTCTGCAGGTTCAAGGGGAAACAGTCCTCCTTCCAAGGAAAGCCACCAACTCTGCTGTGACCTCTCAGCCTAACAGGGTTTCATTTTTGGTGTAGAGGCAGGTAATGTTACCTGGATAACACACGCCTCAACAGGGTAAACACTTCTGGCATATTTTCCACCCTGGGAAATATATTGGGATTTGTGGAAAAATAAAACATACTCTACCACTGTCTTAACAAACATTTATTTTTATATTCTCTTATGTAGATGCAAATAAAGTTTCAAAACTGTGCATTAGAGTAGACAGATTTTACCTCATTAGCATGGAATGCCTGGGAGACTATAAATATCTTGTATTTCATCAGGTTACTAGACTTAATTCCAGAATATATAAGATTTTCCATTTCTTTTGTCCTGCTTCGACGATACTAAAATACGCTTTTACTTCTTTGTATTAGACCTTTAAGAAAAATGTCCAGGCATAGGATCACAGAGGCAGAAGAATTGGAAATCTAGAAAATATGGAGGGTTCTTATTTTTATTATTATATCTTTCAAAAAACAGTGAACAAATTAAACTGCCATCAGAAACATCTATTGATGTCACCATATCTTGCCAGCATTTAAGTACTATCATGAATAATCCTTTTTTTGGTAATTAGATCTTACAAAGCTACAAAATTAAAAAAGTAAGATTTACTAATTTGAAACTATTGTATTATTAGTGACTTTAAACATTTCCAAATAGTTTAAAGTTGTTTGCTGAATTGATGTCTTTTGCTTATTTGTCTAATGAGGTCTTCATGGTTTTATACATTTCATATACTCATTAAATATTGTAACCACTAGTATTTTATCTGCTATATTTCATGTGAATATTTCTTCATAGTCATATTTTTATACATTATAGACCATTTTTATACTGATCTTTAAGCAGGAAATATTCAAAACTGAATTGTAAAGGTTATATTTTTAATATTTTACAGCATAACTTTTTAAGAGTAAGAGTAATATTTGCAAAATATTGAAAAAATTATCAATTCTTCCCAAATGTTTAGAGACTCACAGAGCTCTGCAATCCCTCAAACTCCAAAGCCTAGAAAGGTAACAAAGGTGGCATTTTGCAGTTTTTCTTCGTGAAGGAGTCTTGATTTTGGTTTGTTAGAGAATATTCAGATAGTATATATACAAGGTACTTCATGAGTTCATTATGCAGCACAATTTCACTACTACTGTAAAGTTGCCTGACTATAACTTTGAATCAATGTTTTTAATCAAAAAAATTACTGCTCCTTGAGATATACAATTTACATGACAAAAGTGCTTTATTTTAGTTAAAAAATATTTAGGAATTAAAAAATTTGTCAGTGGGTAAACTGTTACAAAGGACACAAATGTTGGAGAAAAAGTATTTGCACAGATAAAATTATTTTAAAAGAGAAAAGAAATTTTCTAAGTGGATAATCTTTAAAAAAGCAGCTTATATACAGCCAATGGCGTCACAAATTGTCAAAGCCTTTTAGAAGCAATTTGACATTTGTATAAAAATCTTCAGAGGAGGGTTGAGATCAACCTCCCTACTAGTGGAGGGTAATATAGCTTATGTATGGTGTCCGCATAGCATTGCTTAGAAGAGCTCTGTAACCCTGTGCAATAGCAATATGTGGGTTTCTAGATAGGAAATGCCCTCTGCAGACCTTTGTCCATAATGGGGAGCTTACCTACTCTGCCCACTACAGTTATAACAACCTTGTCTACAAATTTTGGCTCTGGTTTTCATCAGAAAAGGTCCTCTCATAAACAGCATCCAAAGTGGCCCTTTAACTACCAACTTAAGAATACATATCAAAGGAATTATTTGGGAACAGTTGATGCCTCTTGATGGCCTAGATTCAGACAATTTCTGAAAACATCAATTTATCTATTGAGCCATAAATATAGAGATGGATTATGGAGAGATCTGGAGAGAAATGTGGATAAACACACATCCTTAAATGTGAATATATGAGCCCAGCTATTTGCAATTATTAATATTATTATGCATACAATATGCTCCTCTGCCCAAGAATGGGTGGAACTCTTAGTTAGTCTTGTCCATGAGGCAATCAGCTACCATCGTCTGATTTCTAGCCCTCTCTTCCCGGTTTCATGTCACCTGGTCTTTTCCTACATCCCACTGTAATTCATGCTGATTTATGTTGAATGATTTACTTTCCTAAACCAAAGCTAATGTATTAATGGCTGATAATTCTTTTTTCTGTCAGCAATTAGTGGCATTCCTAATTCTAGGTAAATACATAATCAGTTCCATGTCTGTAGTATTGACCTAATGCTTACTAACACAAACATGGATCACAAGACTGAAGGTGAAATCTCCATTGCATCTGCTCATGCACAGTACTAAGAACTTATTTTCTCCATGTTATCTTACGCTAAGGCAATCTCAGAAATTTTTTTCTGATATCAAAAGTCATTGCAACTCTAGCTGCAGGCTGGTTCTTCTTATTAGCATTTCCTATGGAAGATACATGTGAGAATTTGGCTGTTTTAACTGTGTCCTATTTACTTATGTGTGTCTGCTATACCTGCATATACTAGAATCTCAAAAACTATTTTCCATCAGAATTTGAGCCCTTTGAAATCAATGCCTAAGCATGGCAAATTTATGATTTCTGTTTCAACTTCATATGAATAGACACATCCATGTCAAGCTATGTTGAGACGTCTTTCATATCACAGAGGTTTAGAGCTAAAAGGGACCTATGGTTCCTGTCTAAGACACACATGATTAGGGGAAGTTTAGGAATCTGTCCAAAGCTCTGTCACAGAAGCTTGTTCTCCTTCCCAGGCAGGAGTTGTTCCATCACCCGAAATGGTAAGAGCTTTCTAATACAATGGACGATCCAACTCTCTAACATTTATCTTAGGAAATCAGTGAGTTTTTCTCCTGCCAAGTCACCTGTCAAACTGTCTCTCTAAGAAATGTTATTCATGGGCTCTACTTGAATAAGTGATGCAATGTTGGATTATATTATTTTGGTCTACGTCTATTTTTTCTAATTGAATGAAAGATTCTTTAAATTCTCCAGTGCATTACAATTTTCAAAAGTTTCATACACATGATTTCATACAGTCCCATAATAGCCCTTTCTTTCCCCCAACCCCTAAATTGCCCCTCCCCCTTCTCTCTCCCCACTGGTAGTCACTAGTTTGTTTTCTATATCTGTGAGTCTGTTTTTTTGCTGTTGTTTTATTCACTAGTTTGCTGTATTTTTAGATTCTCTATATAAGTGGTATCATACGGTATTTGTCTTTCTCTGTCTGACTTAATTCACTTAGCACAATGCCCTCCACGTCCACCCATGTTGCTGTAAATGACAAAATTTCATTTTTTCAATGGCTGAGCAGTATTCCATGTCATATATACACCACATCTTCTTTATCCATTCATCTGTTCATGGACACTTAGGTTGCTTCCATATCTTGTCTATTGTAAATAATGCTGCTATGAACATTGGGATGCGTGTATCTTTTCAAATTAATGCTTTTGTTTTTTCAGATATATACCTAGGAGTAGAATTGCTGGGTCATATGGTAGTTCTATTTTTAGTTTTTTCAGAAACTTCCATAGTGTTTTCAATAGTGGCTACACCAATTTACATTCCCACCAACACTGTACAAGTGTTTCCTTTTCTCCACATACTCACCAATATTTGTTATCTGTGTTCTTTTTCCTGATGGCCATTCTGACCAGTGTGAGGTTGTATCTCACTGTGGTTTTGATTTGCATTTCCCTGATGTTGAACATCTTTTCATGTGCCTATTGGCCATCTGCATTTCCTCTTTGGAAAAATGTCTATTCAGTTCTGTGCATTTTTAAATTGGGTTGTGTTTTTTTTTTTAATGTTGAGTTGTATGAGCTGTTTATATATGTTGGATATTAACCCCTTGTCAGTCATATCATTTACAAATATTTTCCCCCATTCAGTAGGTTATCTTTTCATTTTGTCAATGGTTTTCTTTGCTGTGCAAAAGCTTTTAGGTTTAATTATGTCCCATTTGTTTATTTTTGCTTTTTATCTTTTGCTTTAGGAGACAGAGCCAAAAAAATATTGCTGTGATTTATGTCAAAGAGTGTTCTGCAAATGTTTTCCTCTAGGAGTTTTATAGTATCTGGTCTTACATTTAGGTCTTTAATCCATTTTGAGTTTATTTTTGTATATGGTGTTAGAGAATGTTCTAATTTCATTCTTTTACATGTAGTTGTCCAGTTTCCCCAGCACCACTTATTGAAGAGATTCTCTTTTCTCCATTATATATTTTTGCTTCCTTTGTCATAGATTAATTGACCATGTGTGTGGGTTTATTTGTAGGCTCTCTATTCTGTTCCATTGATCTATGTGTGTGTGTTTGTGCCAGTACCATACTGTTTTGATTACTGTAGCTTTGTAGTATAGTCTGAAGTTAGGGAGCTTGATTCTTCTAGGTCTGTTCTTCTTTCTTAAGATCATTTTTGCTATTTGGGGTCTTTTTAATGTGCTAACAAAGCTAATTGTATTTCTTGACAAGGCAGGGAAGTACTACTAAGAACTATTCTGATGCCCTCATGAGTGAATTAAAATTCTGAGGTCTGGCTATCCCTGAGTGAGCCACCATCCAAACATGATATTTCAAAGACAAACAGGACCACTGTTTGTAAGAGAAGCAAAAAGTCCAGTTTAAGTCTTCTTGGCCTGAAACTAAATTTAGTACATTTTCTTGTGTGTGTGTGTGTGTGTGTGTGTTTTAATTTCAAAATGGGAGAATCCCATGTCACTATCTGAGACATTGTTAGCTTTTCTATGCCACTTATGAGTAAGCACCAGTGTAGTCCTGGACTCTTCAGTCATCACACAGAGGCCATTATTTCCACCCAGGGTTTCCTGTGATGGCTGCAGTCTGTAGGCATTATCAGCAGTTCAAACTTTAAATGCTAGTGATATACAAAAAATGCAGTTAGAAACCTAAGAAGAGATTACCATCAATGTTTGGAAGTTGGGCCATGTAATTCTAAATAATCTCTGGGTTAAAAAAGATATCTCAGTGGCAATAAGAAAATATTTTGAACTAAATACCATTTAAAAGTATATATATCAAGCTTGTAGGATGTACACAAAGCTGTGATTAGAGGGAAATGTATAGCACTAAATGCATATAGTATTAGAAAGAAGAAATACTAAAAATTTATGTTCCAAGAATATATATATATCAAAGTTAGAGAAATACTAGCAAATTAAATTCAAAGAAAATAGGAGAAAAGAAATGGGCAAAAAAGAGGATAGAAATAAACAAAATAGAAACAAATATAAAAACTGGCCTGACAAAATGAAGAGTTGCTTTGAAAAGAACAAAATACAGTAAGTCCCCTACATATGAACCTTCAAGATGCGAGCTTTCAAAGTTGCTAAGATGCGTTCGCATGTCCAATCATGTAAGTTAGTTCACGTGTCTGGCGTACATTGTCACATGTGTGTGGTTGTGCTTTTGTGTACTTTACTGTACAGTACTGTATAGAATACAGTAGTACAGTTACCTTATTTCAAGCCCAGGATGTCCAGAAGCAAGCATAAAAGCAACAGTGATGTAGCTGGTACTGCTAAGAAGTGCCAAGCGATAACAATGGAAACAAATGTGAAAATAATTGAGAGAGTGGAGTGAGGGGAAAAGATGGTAGATGTTGCTCATTCTTATACCACTGAACTCCTTGCCGTGCAACACAAGGAGCTTACTAATGAAGACCTGATGCAATTGGAGGCCCAGAGAAAGGACGAAGAGAGATAAGAGGAAGAAGTAACTGAAGAACCGAAGCGATTCACGATGGAAATGGTTAGGGGATTTTCTTTATTTGAGGAGGCGCCGTTAGTTTTTGAGACACAGGACCTGAACCTAGAACGGTACACAAAGGTTGCAACAGCTGTTAAGAATGCAATCCAGTGCTACCATGTCATCTATGATGAGAAAAAAAAGAGCTACTACCCGGACATCACTGGATCATTTTTTCAAGAGGGTAGATAGAATTGAATGCAGCAAGGAACCAGAACCTGTGCCATCAGCGTCAGGAGTGAGTGAAATTGCAGCTTGCCCTCCATCTCCTATTGCTGACGATCCTTCAGCTCTACCATCTTCCACCTCCTCTCCCTCCTCCAGTCAGTAACTCTTTTTGCCTGTTCACTCAATGCCAACCCGTGTATGCCAGCTGTTGTACTGTACTACTGTACTTTTCAAGGTACAGTACTATAAGATTAAAATTAAGATTAAAAATGTTCTCTTTATTTTTTGTGTTTGTTTTTTATGTATGTATTATTTGTGTGAAAAGTATTATAAACTTATTACAGTACAGTACTATGTACCTAGGCTAACTTTGTTGGACTCACGAACAAATTGGACTTATGAACTCGCTCTTAGAATGGAACTCGTTCATATGTAAGGGACTTACTGTATTATTAAACCCCTGTCAACACTGATGAAGTAAAAAAGGAATAACCTGTGATGGTTAATTTTATGTGTCAACTTGGCTAGGCCATGGTACCCAGATATATGGTCAATTCTAGATGTCACTGTGAAGGTATTTTTAAGATGAGATTAACATTTAGTGGACTTTGAGTAAAGCATGCTACCCTCTAAAATGTGAGTGGGCCTCATTCAACCAGTTGAAGGCTTGAGAGAAAAGACTGAGGTTTCCCCAGGAAGAAGGTATTCTGCCTCCGGATGACCTTCGGACTTGCCACTGCAGTATCAACTCTTCCCTGAGTCTCCAGCCTACTGGCCCACGCTGCAGATTTTGGACTTGCCAGTTCCCATGATAGCATGAGCCAACTCCTTAAAATCTCTCTCTTTCAATATCAGTAGGTAGAGAGATAGATATATCTGATTCGTTCTGTTTCTCTGGAGAACCCCAACTAATGCAAGACCCAAAATACCAATATTAAAAATTTAAAAATGGGAGGAATTATGTCCTGAGATATTTCACTAGTAAATTCTTCTAAATACCTAAGAAAAATATATCACAAATCTACACAAATTATTCTAGAGTATAGAGAAAGAGGAAACCTCATCCCAACATTTGTTTAAAAAATCATGCAAAAAAAAATGACAATAACATAAGAAAATAAAGTACATGTGTATGTCTATTCTGATTATAGGTGAAACAATCTTAAATAAAATATTGGCAAATCAAATACAGTGAGATATAAACATAGTTGCACACTGCCAGGCATCTAGGTTTATCCCAGGAATGCAAGGTTTGTTTTACATTCAAACACCAATCATTGTTGGCATAAGGATAGACATATAGATCAATATTATAGAACTGAGAGTCTAGAAATAAGTCAGTACATTTACAGACAATTCATTTCAAAGGAACTTGAACTCCTTCCTCAACCCATACATAAAAATTAACTCAAAAGGCATCATAGACCTAACTGTAAGAACAAATATCATAAAACTCTCAGGAGAAAACAGGAACAAACTTCATGAAGTTGGGTTAGGCAAAACATTCTTAAATATGACACCACCACTAAAAACATAAGGAAAAAAAGTAAAATCAAGGTTTTTAAGTTGGCCTTTGTTCAAATAAATAACTTTTGTGTTTCAGAGGGCACTATTAATAAATGGGAAATACAGCCTGCAATGGGAGAAAATTATTTGCAAATCATACGTCTGATAAGAGATCTATATCTAGAATATATAAAGAACAACAGCAACAGTAGGAAGGCAAGTAATCCAATTAAAAATGGGCAAAGGCTCAAAGTGTCCATCAACAGATGAATGGATAAAGAAGATGTGGCACATATATACAATGGAATATTACTCAGCCATAAAAAGGAACGAAATTGAGTTATTTGTAGTGAGATGGATGGACCTAGAGTCTGTCATACAGAGTGAAGTAAGTCAGAAAGAGAAAAACAAATACCGTATGCTAACAGATATATATGGAATCTAAGAAAAAAAAAAAAAAGGTCATGAAGAACCTAGGGGCAAGATGGGAATAAAGACACAGACCTACTAGAGAATGGACTTGAGGATATGGGGAATGGGAAGGGTAAGCTGTGACAAAGTGAGAGAGTGACATGGACATATATACACTACCAAACGTAAAATAGATAGCTAGTGGGAAGCAGCCGCATAGCACAGGGAGATCAGCTCAGTGCTTTGTGACCACCTAGAGGGGTGGAATAGGGAGGGTGGGAGGGAGGGAGATGCAAGAGGGAAGAGATATGGGAACATATGTATATGTATAACTGATTCACTTTGTTATAAAGCAGAAACTAACACACCATTGTAAAGCAATTATACTCCAATAAAGATGTTAAAAAAAAAAAGACGTAAAAAACTTTTTCTTAGAATAGATATGATTATTCCTTGCAAATTTATTGAATCATTGGAATTAGAAGGTGAGTTGGGAAAGATGTATCATCAAATAATTTTCAAATTATTACAAATGAATTAAAACTTGATCTAAAATATATATTGTTCAGAGTACTGCTACAATGATCTTGTAGTAGATTTATTTGACTGATAGTATGCTTTCAAATAAAAGTCAGTTTCTTTCTGAGAAAAGCATTCTACCAAGAAAGTAACTTTTATAGCAGGTGTGAAAAAAGAAGTTGCAACTCAGTTTGTGACTCTTGTCACAACTGTGACAACTTGTGATTTTCTGTGTGTTTGAAGGAATTACTTTATTGGCCTGGATCTCACTTTCCTCAGCTATAATATGGGGAGACTAATTGTTGCAAAGTCTTATGAGAACCTTAAATGGAAGATAACTATCAAAGTGCAAAGAATAACCAGACATTTTACTACACTTCTGTTCATCTGATTTTGAAATTTGTGCCCTTTTTTCCAGTTTCATAGAGGAAACACCATCTGCATATTTCTTCCTGTTGTGATGAATTATAAGAAGGGATATGGAAGTCAGCTCTGAATTTCCTTTTCTTTTGGTGTGTATAAACCCGTCTTTAATGTTAAAAAAAAATGATAAAAAAAAATAAAAATGGGCAAAGGATTCAAATAGAAATTTCTTCAAAGAAGACAGGCAAATGGCTAATAAGCATAAGGAAAGTTGCTCAGCATCATTAGCACTTAGGGAGATGCAAATCAAACCACAATGAGACACTTCACACTTACTACACACTTACTATGATTGTTATCATTGAAAAGAGTGAATAAAAAGCGTTGGTGAGAATGCGGAGAAATTGCAACCCTCATACATTACTTGTATAAAACGGTGAAGCTCCCTTAAACAAATTGGCAGATCTTCAAAAAGATACATAAAGTTATCAGATGATCCAATAATTTGACTCCTATATATACACCCAAAATAAATAAAAACAGGAATTTGGATACTTTTCCACCAATGTTCATACCTGCATTACTCACAATGTCTAAAAAGTGAAAAACAAAAATGAAGTCTATATCAACAGATAAATGGATAAACAAAACAGAGTACATAAATATAATGGAATATTTTTCAATAATAAAAAAGACGGAAGTTCTGATATATACTCTACAACATGTATGAACCAGTCACCAAAGACTCTCTATTATATGATTCCATCTGAAATGGAATGTTTAGAATAGACAAATCCATAGAGACAGAAAGTGAATCAGTGGTTGCCTAGGTCTGTATGGGTTGGAGGAAAATGTGCAGTGACTACTAATAGATATGGGACTTTTTATTGGGGTGATAAAAATTATTTTAAAATTGACTGTGGTGGTGATTGCACAACTCCATAAACTACAGAACTGCACATTCCAAGAAGGTGAATTTTATAATGTGTGTATTAAATCTCAATAAAACTGTTACATAAAATAACAAAAGCACACACACAAAATATATATAATTCACCACACAGAAGAATAAAACAGTAGAAACTATATGAATCTTGATAGGTGCAGAAAAGAATTTTAATACAATTAAAACCAACAAAATACCTCTTCATATAAAAATATTTCCAACCTAGAGAAGAAAAGCAATATTATTTAATCTAATTAAATATGGCTTCAAAGACACTACAGTGAATATCATACTTAAGTGATGAAAAAAATGTAATATTTACCTTGAAATTGGGAACAAGACAAAGATATCTTGCAATTTCAACTTCTTTTTCATTGTACTGAATGTGCCAACCAGTGCAATACATAAAGAAAAAGAAATACGATATATAAGGATTTAATGAAGAAAGAAAACTATCATATTCTAGGGTGGCATGATTGTACGTGTAAAAAATACAAAATAATGACTTAAGTAAACTTTTAGTTTTATTTAGTTGAGCAATGTCACTGGATACATGAGAAATAATAAAATATAATCAATTATATTGCTATACACTTGTGGCAAAAATTAGAAAATAAAATTTAAAAAAATCATACAACTTACAATATCATCTAAAATCAATCAGATTTCTAGGAATAAATAAAAAGAAAGATGTGCAAAGAAGACCTAAATAAATAGAGGAGTATCCCATGCTTACAGGTTAGAAGACTCAACATTGTAATTTTCTCCAAATTGATTTATTGATTCAATTACGCACCCAGTGTATGTGTGTGTGTGTGTGTGTGAGAGAGGGAGAGAATTTGACAAGGTAATTCTAAAACATATATAGAGAAATACCAATAATAGTCAAGAAAATCCTGAAGAAGCAGGGGGAGGCTTGAACCGTATTTCAAAACATGCTATAAAACTACAGTAATTAAGACATCCTGATATTGGTGTAAGGAAAGAAATATGGATAATGGAACCAAAAAGTGATCCCAGAAATAAACCCTTACAAATTCAGTTAGGCTAAACCACAATAAGTTACCATTATACTCTCCCTGGGATGGCTAAGTTTAATAAAAAATAGTATAAAGTGTTGACAAAGGTACAAAGCAACAGAAACTTCCACAAATTCTAAGTGGGAGAGTGTAAAGTGGTACAGCCACTTTGAAAAACAGTTTATCGGTATTTATTGATGCAGAACATAAACTTAGCCCTTTACCCACCAATGCTACTCTAGATAAAACCTTTAAAACAGGGTACAAATGTGAACAAGAGACACGTATAAGGATGTTCATAGCAGCTTTACTTATGGCTGGAACTTATAATAGTCCCAAATTGGAAGCAAACCGAATGTTCCTTTAGACTGGATATATAAATTGTGGTGTATTTAATTCTATGTAATACTATATAATGAATGGAAAAGAAAGAACTGCTACTTGCAACATCCAATGAGAATTAATCACACAAATGAAAATAGAGTGAAATATTTAGACATAAAGGCCACACCCCAAATGACTCCACTTATTTAACGCCCCAATTCAGGAAAACTAATCTATGGTGATGGCAATTATATTAGTTCTTACCATTGCGGGAGGGGGATGCATGGCTGGGATGGGGCATGTGGGCGGTCCCTGGAATGTAGGTTAATGGGAATGTTTACAAAAAAAATATTGAGCTCCTTGCAAATTAATTGTGCACTTTTTAGAGCTATTTTATCCTTGAATAAAACATTTACAAGTGTAAATAAATTATCTGTCAAATTATTATCTTCATGTATTTGGACTCTTCTTTGAATCCTCAGACATTTCTTTCTCTATATTTTCCCCTGTTAATCTACTGATTCAGTCATAAGACTCGATGCCTGGTTTGGGTCAAATAATTTATCTTTCAAAACAAGTCATAGAGAAGAAGAAAAATTACCTCTTCAAAGTTTTTAGCAGAGAATCACGAAGTTCATATTATTTCTTTCCACTGTGAGGTCAAGTGGTCCAAGCTACACCTTGGATTAACTGATTAACTTTGGCCATCAAAATTAAAATCTTAATTTATTTGAGTAGCTATATTTCAATGCCATCTTATAAAAAATTAGATACTAATATAACATGCCAGTCAGTTGTGACAAGCTTAACACTGACAATTATGCTTATGTGAAATCATATAATTGCTGCTTTAGTTTTTCCCTGTTTCATTTTGTGTGAAAGCCCTAAGAATGTATTTAACATGTAGAAATCAAAAAATATATATACAATTCAATTCATTAAACATTTATTGAGTATCTATCTACTGAATGCCAAGTGTGTATGTTAGCATTGTCCTACTCATTCTAGCAACTAAAAGAGAGAGAGATGTCAGGATTACCGGTTGCAAAGGAGAAAATAATGCTCAGAGCAGTTAAGCAAGTTGCCTGAGAGCGCACAGTGGGCTTGTAGCTGAGCTTGAGTTTCAGCCGCACCTATGGAGACAAGACAAGTGCCCTGTGTACAGCTTCTTGGAGGACAGACATGAACATGAGATATTAATGGACAGACCCACATGGCACCTGGCCCATTCCTGGGTGTGGGAGCTTGTCAAATACAAGCGGAGTTCCTTCAACACAACTTGGCTCAGCAAGATTAGTCAGGTTGTTTCCTGTCCCCGAGGCACTGCAGCATGTCATAGAGCTGAGGAAAGTTGTTTTCCGTACTCAAGAACAAACAATCTAGCTTGTGGGAAGACCAGGCTGGCCGACACCACCTCAAATAGGAATTCTTTCAGTTTTTCTGAAATTTCTGTTTCTCTGCTCTGTGGAACATCTTCTCCATCAGTTTGCATAATTGAGGGTTATTTGTATTAGTGTTCACTTTTATTGTCCTTGAGTTATGACTACAATGTGGGTACCTCTGAAGCTCTCAAGTACACACACTTTCATAAGAGGTAAAAACTTTTAAACCTCCTACCAACTTTAATCATGTAAAAGTGAATGGTGGGGCTGTCAGTAACTTCAGAAACTAGCAAAGGCACTAACTAGAGTTTTCAACCTAAAAAAGGTAGTGTTTTATAGAGCTATCCAGATCTAATCAGTTAAATTAATTTAGTTTGGAATTATAACAAATTATAACAAATTTATATAATTATAACAAAATTATAACAAAATAAATTTGAACCTGACTTTTATCACTACTGTGGTCAGTGGAACCATCCCTCCACCCTTAAGATGTCTATACCCTAGACCCTGGATGCTGTTAAATGTTCATTTACATGGAGAAAGGGACTTTGCAGATATGATTAAAGTTAAGGGCCTTGAGATGGAGAGAGAACCCCAGATTATCCATGTGGCCCATCTAATCACATGAATCCTGAAAGCAGAGAAAATTTCCCAGCTGTGGTCAGCAGTGGTGTGACAACAAAGAAAGTTTAAAGGGATGCTGTGTTGTTGGCCTTAAAGATGAAGGAAGGGAACCTGAACCGAGAAGTACTGGTGGTCTCCAGAAGCTGAAGAAAAAGGATTCTCCTCTGGAGCCTCCAGAAATGTATGCAGCCCTGCCAACACCTTGCTTTTAGCCCGGTGCTGCTCATGCTATATGTCTAAGCTACGGTGCTAAATGATCAACTGTGAATACATGTCAACAGTAAAATAATAAATTTGTGTTCTTTTAAGCCACCAAGTGTGTGGTGATGTGTTAAGGCAACAATAGGAAGCAAACACACCCACGCTGGAGAAAGGCACTAGACGTGAACATTTTTCCTACCAGTGCAATCAGCACAGTCACTTGTTTCAATGGCAGTGCTGAAGATGTTGGTGTGGCCCTCATTATAAGCAGTGGGAGTGACAAGTGTGGACCCGCCATTTGTACTTACAGAGCACCATCTTGCTCTTCCTGGATGTCTCCTCTGCCTGGAATACGCTTTCCCCTTATTTCTGGGATCTCCTCCTCATCCTTTGAAATGCAGAGTTAAACCTCACCAGGCATAACAAATGGAGACAGTTGCCACTGAGCTGCAGGCATCTTAAGGGAGTGCTGGGGGAGAGCTCCACAATGGTTAGAGCCGAACTCTTCAGATGTCCAGTCACCAGTCCAACTCCAGCATCCACAGCGCCTGATGAGTTCTGGCTCTTTCTCTTTCAGCTCCTATCTGAAGGAGTCTAGATGTCTGGTCCACTGTGTGGGATAGGGCAGGGGAAGCCAGGAGAGAAGTCTATTTGGGGAATGTATGTGTGATGTTCACCACTGTACACTTGGCACTTGGCCCAGGGCCTGGCATCCAAGTGCCTTCACAATTGCTTAGTGAATAAATGGAATAAAGGAATAAAGCCAGTGGTGAGGTGAGAAGCATTATAGAAATTCTGTTCACCCCAACTTCCTCATAGATGGGAGGGCAACTTATCCTCAGCTGCACCAAGGGCCAAATTAGCAAAGTAGCAAAGCTGAAAAATGGTCCATGACCTGGGACATTCACCTGGAGGCCAGTGGTCTACCAGTCTGCCAGGAAGTCCAGGCTGGGAAGCATGGTAACCAACAGGAATCTGTAGCTGTCCAGAATTGAAGCAGCATGAAGAAACAGAGGGAACAGGGATGGTAGTGCTTGAAAAGGGAGCTGCCTGGCTTGGGTCTGGAGTGAATCAACAGCCTGGGAATAAGCATTCAACTCCTAGAGTCCTGTGGGAAGTCCCCAGGGAGGGTCAAGCTCTATTGTGGGTGAAGGTTTGGAGTCAGATGAGAGCCAATGGCTGGGGCATTTGGAATGGGGGGAAGAGGATTTATTAAGAGGGAGGGAGAGCCAACAGTTCCATCCTGACCCCCCCCCCCAGGATGAGGCTTGCATTAGGGGCTTTAGACTGAGAGGAAACAAAGACAAAAGTGCTGGTACAGGGACTGGGGCTGTGGCCACAGACTAATTCCAAGTCCCAGCTTCTGGCAATAAAATTCCTAGTATGAGTCTTTTCTTGACCTGGGCTGTCTCAGCATATGGTGGAGCTAAGTCTGTGGGTTCAAATCTTCCACATCAGGACTTCCCTGGTGGTGCAGCGGTTAAGAATCCACCTGCCAATGCAGGGGATACGGGTTTGATCCCTGGGCTGTGGAGATCCCACATGCCGCGGAGCAACTAAGCCCGTGCGCCACAACTACTGAGCCCCCGTGCTGCAATTACTGAAGCCTGCAAGCCTAGAGCCTGTGCTCCGCAATAAGTGAAGCCACTGCAATGAGAAGCCCACGCACCAAAAAGAAGAGTAGCCCCTGCTCTCCGCAACTAGAGAAAGCCCACACACATCAATGAAGACCCAACACAGCCAAAAAACAGAAAAAACAAAAAAACCCAAAAACTTCCACATCTGCAGCTGAGCAGAAATGGGGAAATCAGGGCTTGGTGGCATGGACCTCAACAACGTCTTCTCTGACACAAATTCTTATTTTTTTTAATTAAAAAAAATTTTTTTACAATGTTGTGTTAGTTTCAGGTGTACAGCAAAGTGATTCAGTTAAACATATACATATATCCTTTTTTTTCAGATTCTTTTCCCATATAAGTTATTACAGAATACTGAGTAGAGTTCCCTGTATTATACAGTAGGTCCTTGTTGATTATCTATTTTATATACAGTAGTGTGTATATGTTAATACCAAACTCCTAATTTATCTCTCCACCCCACTTTTCCCCTTTGGTGACCATAAATTTGTTTTCAAACTCTGTGAGTCTGTTTCTTGTGCCATGTCTTACGTCTCATCATGCTTCCGTGGTAGCTTCTGGTGTTTACCATGATGTTTTTGTGTGCCTGAGTCCTCATAGAGGTGAATGTCCTGAGAGCAATCACCATGCCTGATTCACCTTCTCTTCTCAAGGTCAACCACAAGGACACATGACATAAACTCAATAGAGGCCGATGATTGAAATGAAGACATTTTAAAATCCACAGATCGACCTGGTTTCTAGTTGGCAGCAAAAAAGTATGGACCATTGTCATATATTCAAAAGTCTATTTGTTGGTAAGTTTAAGGTGTGTTTGTATGTCAATGTCTGTGCCTTGAGACGGAGCTGGTCCTGGCTTACTGGTTTTTCTGAAGTGGCTAAGATTTTGTGATCAAAATGTGCAGAATTATGAGTTATTTGAAAACCGAATAAAGTTTACCGTTCATTTCTCTAATTTATGTTTCCTTTATTTTGGCAAAATTTTAGTACATGCTGTTTTTCAGGTTTCAGTTTTTTCTCTTCTTTAGAAGATTAATATTTGGGGTGGTCTGTTCTTTTGCTTCTAGATATTCCTTTGGGATAGTATAGGGCAGAAATATGTACAAACAACAGCACATTTTGGTTAAGAGTTGTGAAATGTAGAAATACTCAGAATAGTTGATGTTTTAGAACATTCTGTATTCCTAAAATTCAGGTCAAGAAAGCTTTTGCCTCTATTACTATAAAATTACAGAGAAGGTAAACTGAACAATTTGAAGAGGTTGAAAGATGTGCATTTACTAGGTGAGATACATTTTTACAAGTCTTGTTTTGATTCAAAATGAGTCCTACTCAAGTCTGGAGGAAGAATAAATGCAGATCCATCATTTCTCAGCTGGACGACAAGAAGCAAATTAAGTCATTTCTCTGAGTCTCAGTTCCTGTTTCCATCTATAAAATGGAAATCATAAAATAGACATAGAATAGCCAACACAATGTTGAAGGAAAGAACAAAGTGGGAGGACTGACAATACCTGACTTCAAGAGTTACTATAAAGCTACAGTAATCAAGAGAGTGTGGTATTGATGAAATAATAGATCAATGGAACAGAATAGAGAGCCCAGAAATAAACCCTCATAAATATAGTTAATTGACTTTTGACAAATGGCAATAGCAACATTGCCAGTGAAGCAAAGATAGTCTCTTCAACAAATGATGTTGGAAAAACTGAACATCCACATGCAAAACATTGAATCTAGACACAGACCTTAGTCTTCACAAAAGTTAACTCAAAATAGAACATAAACATAAAAGTAAAATGAAAATCTATAAAACCCCTGGAAGATAACACAAGAGAAAACCTAGATGATACTGGGTTTGGTGATGACTTTTTTGATAAAATTCCAAAGGCAGGATCCATGAAAGAAAGAACTGATAAACTAGACTTCAATAAAATTAAACAATTTCTGCTCTGTACAAAACACTGTCAAGAGAATGAAAAGACAAGTCACAGATGGGGAAAAATATTTGCCAAAGACATATCAGATAAAGGACTGCCTATCCTAAATATAGAAGAACTCTTAAAATTCAACAATAAGATAACAACCCTATTAAAAACTGGACAAAAGACTTGAACAGACATCTTACCAAAGAAGATATATAGATAGCAAGTAAGCATATGAAAAGATGCTCACATTTTATGTCATTAGGGAACTGCAAATAGAAACAGCAGTGACATACTTCTCCACACCTATTAGAACCGCCAAAATCCAGAACACTGACAATACCCAATGCTGGTGCAGACGTGGAAAAACAAGAACTGTCATTCATTGCTGATGGGAATGCAAAATGGTACAGCTACTCTGGAAGACAGTTTGGCAGTTTCTTGTACAAGTGACACACTCTTACTGTAGAATCTAGCAATCAGGTTCCCCGGTATTTACCCAAAGGTGCTGAAAACTTATGTCCACAAAAAATCTGCACACAGATATTTATAGTAGCTTTATTCATAATTGCCAAAACTTTGAAGCAACTAAGTTATCCTTCAATAGGTGAAGAGATAATTAAATTGTGGTACAACCAGACAATGGAATATTATTCAGTGCCCAAAAGATACGAACTAGTAAGCCATTAAAAGACACAGAGGAACTTTAAATTCATATTATGAAGTGAAAGAAGCCAATCTGAAAAGGTTACATATCGTGTGATTCCAACTCTATGACATTTTGGAAAACACAAAACTATGGAGACAGTAATAAGATCAGTGGTTGTCAGGGGTTTTGGGAAGAGGGATGAATAGATGGAACACGTTGAATTTTTAGGGCAGTGAAAATACTCTGTAAGATACTGCAGTGGTGGATACATGTCATTATACATTTGTCAAAACACGTAGAATGAATGTACAACATCAAGAGTAAACCATAATGTAACTGGGGACTTTGGGTGATAACGATGTTAATGTAGGTTTATTAACTGTAACAAATGTACCACTCTGGGGTCGGGGGGGAAGGCTGATAAAGGGGGATGTTATGCATGTGTTGGGGCAGGGTACATATGGGAAATCTCTGTCCCTTCCCCTCAATTTAGTTGTGAACATAATACTGTTCTAAAAAATAAAGTCTATTAAAAAATTATGAAACTAAGAGGATTGTCCTAAGCATTAAAGGGAACAAAAAGTGTCGTATACTGTGACTAGTACAAAGAATGAAATGAACTTAGGGCTCTCTCTCATTATTACTCAGGTGCCCCACTGCTGCAGGTCCCAACCTGCTACTCACAGACAAAGGGGCCTTGGGCAAGTCACTTTCTCACTCACAATCTTAGTATTCTCATCTCTCAAATGGGCACAATAAAGCTCAAATTTATAAATAAGCAAAACGTGAAAACCACGTTGTGCAACCATAAGACACTAGTAGGTTTTATTATTTTTATTTTTATTATTAAATCATGTGCTTGGAAGAAAATAGGTACTCATAGATACTTATTGGAGGTTTTTTTTTTAATTATCAAAACGATTACTTTATCATCTAAATTATTCTCTCCTAGATCATGAAATAATGACTTTTTTGAGGGTTATATGGGCAGTACATTAACTGCCCCTTAGATTTTGAGAAACAGGTTAAAATCTTTATTTTTATTTGGTTTGATTTTCCTTTTCTAACGTAACATATGAAACACTCATAGAAAATACACAAAAATAACTGTACAACCCCGTAGATTATTAGAAAGTCCTGCCTATTCTGACTTCTTTAGTGCTGCCTGTTTTGAACTATATATAAATGGAATCATGCAGAATGCATTCTTGTGTCTGCCTGCTTTTCCTTTAGCAGTCTGCAGGTTGTGTACCTTCCTTCTGGGTAGGAGGGAGTGGCTCACTCATTGACACTGGTGTGGGGAGAGCTCCTGTCAGGAGTTTAATTGTGATTGTGTTAGATATACAGATCAATTTGGGGCCAATTGCCATCTTGTCAATACTGGGCCTTTTAAAACACGATAGGATATATGCCCTCATTTATGTAGGTCTTCTTTAATTTTTAATCCATAAATCACTTTATTCTTTCTTGGTGTACATCTTACATTTCTCATTACATTTACTCCTAGAGATTTGATCTTTTTAATGCTATGGTAAATTGTATCTTTATTTAAGTCTCACTTTTAATTTCTTGATGGTATATAAAAAGAAAATAGATTTTTCTTTATATTATCCTTTTACCTAGTGTCCTTGCTTAATCCATTTATTAATTCTACTTCACTGTATAAAACAGGATTTTTTTCTTCCTTTCTAATCCTTATATTTTCTTTTTCTTGTTTCTCTGTGCTTTGTTTCTCCTTTTCCTTTGTCGTCCTTCCTATGTGTTACTTGAACGTTATTTAGAATTTCATTTTGTTGTATCTATAGCAATTTTAGGTATATCTCTTTGAATAGCTTTTTTAGTGTTTGCTTGAGGTATTACATTCTATATACACAGCTTACCACAGTGTACTGGCTCAACATTTGAACAGTTCTAGTAAAGCTGAGAAACTACCTTCCTTTACATTACTTTAATTTCCCTTCTTTACAATAAAGTTGTCTTAAATATGTCCTCTACAAATATTGAGAACATCAGGCAGTTTTATAATTTCTGTTTAGAAAATTAGGAAATCCAAAATAATTTAGAAAATTCAAAAAGAAAAGTCCATTTCATTTACCTGTTCTTTGCTCTTAGATTATTATTATTTTTCTTCCTATGTTCTTTTCTTTTATCATTTCCTTTCTGTTAGAGAACTTCTGTTAACCATTGTGTTAGGGTAGGTCTGGGTAAGTCTGCTGTGGACAGAGTCTTGTAGTTTTCCTTCGTCGGAGAAAGTCTTGATTTCCCCTCATTCCTGAAGAGTATTTTTGTGGATAGAGGATTCTGGGTGACAGTTCTTTTCTTTCAGCTCACAAAAAACTTGTGCCACTTCCTTTTGGCCTCTATCATTTTTGACGAGAAAACCATTGTCACCAAATAGTTATACCCTATAAATAAGTTTTCCTCCTATCTTTCAATACTTTTAAGATTTGTTTCATCATCTTTAGTTTTTTTTTTTTTTTTTAAAGCCTTTCCAGGTCCCTCATTTCTTTTTTTTTTTTTTTTTTTAATTTTATAGCTACTTTATTTATTTATTTATTTTTATTTTTGGCTGTGTTGGGTCTTCGGTTCGTGCGAGGGCTTTCTCTAGTTGCGGCAAGTGGGGGCCACTCTTCATCGCGGTGCGGGGACCGCTCTTCATCGCGGTGCGCGGGCCTTTCACTATCGCGGCCCCTCCCGTTGCGGGGCACAGGCTCCAGACGCGCAGGCTCAGTAGTTGTGGCTCACGGGCCCAGCTGCTCCGTGGCATGTGGGATCTTCCCAGACCAGGGCTCGAACCCGTGTCCCCTGCATTAGCAGGCAGATTCTCAACCACTGCGCCACCAGGGAAGCCCCCATCTTTAGTTTTTATAAGCTTGATTATAATGAATCTTGGCATGGATTTCTTGGGTTTATCCTGTTTGGAGTTCACTCATCTTCTTAGATCTGTAAGTTTATATATCTTTTGTCCAATTTGGGATATTTTCAGCCAATAGTTTACCAAATAATTTGCCAGTCCTTTCTCTCCTCTCTTTTGGGACCTCAGTGACATGAATGTTAGGGCTTTTGTACAGTCCCACACATCCCTGAGGCTCTGTTTATTCTTATTTTTCAGTCTGTAGTCTCTCTGTTGTTCAGATTTGGTAACTTCTGTTGTTCCATCACCAAGGTCACTAATATTTTCCCTCGTCCTCTCTCTTTTTCTGTTGACTTCATTCATTGTGTGTTTTATTTCATTATTGTATTTTTCAGTTCTGAAATTGCTATTAGTCCTTCTTTATATTTTCTCGTACTTTTATTTTTTCATTTGTTTCAGGCATGTTTGTAATTGCTTATTTATTTATTTATTTATTTTTGACTGCGTTGGGTGTTTGTTGCTGCATGTGGGCTTTCTCTAGTTGCGGCGAGCAGGGGCTAGTCTTCTTTGAGGTGTGCGGGCTTCTCATTGCGGTGGCTTCTCTTGTTGCAGAGCATGGGCTCTAGGCGAGTGGGCTTCAGTAGTTGTGGCATGTGGGCTTAGTAGTTGTGGCTTGCGGGCTCTAGAGCTCAGGCTCAGTAGTCGTGGTGCATGGGCTTAGTTGCTTCGCGGCATGTGGGATCTTCCCAGACCAGGACTCGAACCCGTGTCCCCTGCATTGGCAGGTGGATTCTTAACCACTGCGCCACCAGGGAAGTCCCTTCTTGAAGCATCTTTATGATGGTTACTTTTATGTGCTTGTCAGGTAATTGTAACAACGCTGCCAACTCAATTTTGTTGTTTGTAGATTGTCTTTCCTCACTCAAGTTGTGATTTCCTTGTTTCTTGCCATGATCAATTATTTTCTGTTGAAACATAGACAATTTGGGTATTATGTTGTGAGATTCTGAATCTTATTTAAATCTTGTGTTTTATCAGGACTCTGCTGATGTTGGAAAGTGGGGACAGCACCTCATTACTGCCAGGTAGGGGTGGAAATCCAGGCTCCCCTCTGGGGTTCCTTGTTACTGCTGGGTAGGGGTGGGAGTGCTGGCTCCTCACTGCTGATACCTCCTTGATTGCGAGGGGTGGAGGCACCTCATTGCTGTTTCCCACATGACCTTCACTGATGCAGGAAGTGGGGAATGACCTTGTGATTTCTAGACACTGGGAAAGGTCCTGACTCTCCATTAGGCCTCCCCTGAGGCCATCCCAGCAGGAAGAGGTGGCCCCTGGCTCTGCCAGGTGGCAGTGGACACCCAGGCTTTCCATGTGGTCTTCTCTGGTACCATGAGGGTGGGGGGTCTCACTACCAGATGGCATGGATGAAAGTCCAACTCCCTACATGGTTTTCTCTGACACCCCTGATGGGGCACCTCCTTACAGCCTCCTGAGGGTGGATGTCTGGGCCACCCACTGGATCTTTGCTGACCTGGGTGGGGTTGGTGTCGCAGTGTTTCCTGTGGTGTTTGGCTGCAATAGAGTGGTTATTGTGTGTAAGTTTTCTGTCCTACCAGGCTGCCCCTCTCCTGTCCTTTCATCTGAGAGAGTAGCTTTGTTGGGGTTTTGCTTTTTGTGCCCATTGGTGTTTCCAAGTCCCTGAGTTCTCCAGCTCCACGTCTGAGACAAGGTGATAAGAAATCCCGAGGAGAGTTCTTGCCTTGAGTCCATAGTTCCCTGGTCAGTCTGCCTTCTTCTCTCTGCCTTTTAGAGTTTTTTTAAGGTTTCTTGTCAGTATATAATATCCAGGGATTTTAACTGTATTCAGTGATAGGACTAGGGAAAAGTGAGTCTACTCCATCTTTCCAGAAGCAGAGGTCCAATGCTTACACATTTTTTAAAATTAACATATATTCTTGGTAGTGAGTGGGACAACTTAGGAAGTAGTGTAAGGTACTGTTGCCAAGTTTAATTTAAATAGTAAAGTGTTTTGTGAGTTCTAATGGCAGCACTTAGTGAAAAAGTTGCTGATAGTGAAAGTTACATTTGGAAGTTTCTTCAAAGAGCTATTTGTGAATCCAGGTGACCAGGAAAGGATATTGTCTCAGATTGGTCAAGTTCTCACTCCTTAGGTGCTGTTCAACCTGGGTACACACTCATGCAACCCTGGTAGTGACGACTTCCACTATTTATGTCATTTCCTCTTCCTCTCCTTTTCCCTTTCTCCCTCTTCCATCTCCTCATCGTCCATCTATATTTTTGTCCTTCTCTTCCTGTTTTTACTCCATAGCAAAGTCTTATAGCTAAATTCCCTTGATACAGTCTCATAAATTAACTTGTCTATAATGCAATTCCACAGTATTTTGGCTTCAATTTTCATTTCACTTCATTAAAACAACAAAACAATGCAAAAAAACATAGAATGTAGGATTAAGATACATGCATGTAACAAGTTTGGGGGTCTTACACTTTTTATTATACATTTTTGTCTTAATTACACCCGTGCTACTATGCTGAATAAAAATGTAGATGTGGGTGAGTGAGGGAATGTGTGTGTGTGAGTGAAGAGGGCTATGTGTACATATGAGAGAGGGGATCGTGCATGCGTGGGGACAAGAGTGTGTGCAAGAGGGAGGTGAGTACTTTAGTTGATGCATTATGTGGGGGGCATGTTGGGGAGCTGTGTGCTGGAGCCTGTGTGTGAGAGTGGGGCTACATGGAGGGGTGTTCAGTGAGCAGGTGAGTGTGTGTACGTGTTTGAGAGAGAAAGAGTTAGAAAGAGAGAGATAATGTGAGAAAGCATAAGGAGTAGAGAAAGTTAGGGTTTGGTGGCTGAGAGATGGTGCAGCGGGCATGTACTTCTGGGTGTCTAAAGAAAGGGTGGGGCAGGTACGTGTGTGAGTGAATACGTGTATGCGGTGGGGCATACCTATGTGTGAGTATAGGGTTATTATTTACATGTGCAGGGGTGACCATGTAGGTCTGTGGGTGTTGGGGTTCAGATCCTGTATGTGTGTGGTGACTATATAACTAGAATGTGCATATAAACATTATAAATACTATATTGTGTATAACCCACAGGAATTTAGAGGTATTTTCACTCTATTTTTCACTGTCATAATTGTGCTATGGGGAAACTGGGGGTCAAAGGAGTTCCACTTATTTTGCAAGGACATATGTTGAGCTACCAGTGAAAATGTCAAGGTCTCTGTTTATATGTGGTCTAACTACCTCTTACTTTTCTCCACTACTAACGTCTATGCTTGATTGCATTGTATAAAAGTAGAATCAGCTATATGCAAGAAAATCTCATCTTGGCGTTCTAAACCCTGCCGTTGAAATAGGTCCAGCATCAATCAACATTTAGAAATTCCAATGGTTACCAAAAAACACAAAACTATGCCTCTGGTCTGAAGTTGTTTTTCGCTTTTGGTTTTGTGGAGCTGAAAAGACCACATAGAGTGGCTTGGTAATTCTGTACCATTTTTTTTCTGGAGTAGGAAACTACATTTGAGACACGAACCAGACATGGATAAACCAGATGGGGCCGTCGGAGAGACCCTAAGGCAGGCCGCTCAGGGAGGAGATGCTGCAGCTTTGGAGATCTGAACCACCCGAGAGCCCCTCAGGACCCCAGTCTATGGCCTCTCTCATCTCCCTCAGGGGAAGATCCAAACTTCCCTCATTGCCTAAAGACCCCAAACTTCTGTGCGCCTTTTAACACGTGGGAGGGGCTGAGCATCTTGGTTCACATGGAAAAGTGAGGTTTGTCCGTGACCAGTTCCTGCTACGTGCATCACGCAACCACATTTTCTTCCGCCCCCTCTCTTTTTCCTCTCCCTCCTCAATCCCAGGAAACGAAGGACCCCTTTCCTGACCAAGCAGTCCGACGGCAGGGCTGAGCTTCCTGGCCTCAGAAGACCTCCTCCTCTCCAGGAACGAGCGGGGCCACGCCATGTGGTCACCTGTGCCCTCTCAGCCGGCCCCGCTCCCTCCGCTGCCACATCCTCTGTCTCGCTCCTCACAGCCTGGCCTCGGTTCCCCCACCTGGCAGACTGTTCCTGGTCCATGGTCCTAGCTCACTCCATGGCTTTGACACCACTTCCCCCTTAGAACTTCCCTTCCCTTCACCTTGGTGATGTCACTCTCCAGGTACAGGCCCCTTTGGCCATTCTTTCTCAGAGAACAAATAGAATGGGGCAGTTAGCACCCTGTAAACCAAGAGCCCAGGCTGCTTGACGAGCATCATGGGGCTCCCGCGTCTTTCTTCAGCCAGGCCGCTGGACTCTTGTCTTTCTCATGATGCTCCCTTGCCAGCTTACTTTCTCCTGGAATTGCTCTGAAAGAAATAGTCATAAACCTGTCGTCTAATCTCTGCTGTGGAACAGAGTCACTTTTTTTTTTTTTTTTTTTTTTTTTTTTGCCTTTTTTGGGCAACTTCCCAGAGGTAGAGAAATTTCTTTAATGTGACCAGGTTGCATCCTTTTGCAAATAAGGTGATTTTCATTTGAACAAAATGAATATTTGAACAAAAATGAACAAAATTTTTTTTGACATTAGATCAATGTGATTTGGGGCATATAACTTAGAAGGAGTTCAAAGACTTGAACAACATTACTATAACAAAACTGTCCATTTCATACCTGAGTCACTTTGCTGTACAGCAGAAATGAACACAACATTGTAAATCAACTATACTTCAATAAAACTTAAAAAAAAGTTTGGTAGAATTTACCAATGGGAAAAAAAAAACCTGTCCATTTCTATTTCTTATTTATATGAGCCAGATTTCTCAAGGATCACATCTATAAAAAATCAAAAAACAGGAATAAAATTGATTGAGTCCTATCACATTTTATCAGTAAATATATATATTCATCTACAAGTACATGCTAATTAAAAAACCAACACCAGCTCATGAAGAGAAATAATTCCAAGAAAAATTTATGTATAATTACATATAAAATTATATTTATATTCCTTTAATCAACTTAGCATTACTTATAATTCTAATGGTAATTCATTCCAGAAGGAAAAAAAAATTTTTTTAATTAATTTATTTTATTTATTTATTTTTGGCTGCATTGGGTCTTTGTTGCTGAGCACAGGCTTTCTCTAGTTGTGGCGAGAGGGGGCTACTCTTCATTGCGGTGCGTGAGCTTCTCATTGCGGTGGCTTCTCTTGTTGCAGAGCATGGGGTCTAGGCCCGCGGGCTTCAGTAGTTGTGGCTCGCAGGCTCTAGAGCGCAGGCTCAGTAGTTGTGGCGCACGGGCTTAGTTGCTCGTGGCATGTAGGATCTTCCCGGACCAGGGCTCGAACCCGTGTCCCCTGTCTTGGCAGGCGGAGTCTTAACCGCTGCGCGCGCCGCGCCGTCCGCGCCGCCGTCAGCGCCGCCCAGCCCAGCGGCCGCGCGCAGCGCGCTCCCGCAGCTCGCCGACAGGTTGCCAGTGGCCCTCCGCGCCAGGGTCAGGATGGGCACCGACCAGCCTTCCGCCGCCGCACGCGGCTTCGCCGCCCTCCGCAGTTCGCCTGGGCCCGGCAGCTGGCTCCGGTCCACGATCTCAAACTCTCCTCCCGGCTCCGGCCCCGGCTCCTGCCCTGCCCGGCAGCGGTCTTCCCCGTCGGCCATCTTGGTCTTGTCTCGTCCAGAGCCACTTTTAATTCACGTGTTACTCTGCGACAGTAGTTCTCACGCCCTGGACACGTGGCCCTGTCCTACCTGGGAGGTGGGGGAGTGTGGGTGCTGCTGGCATCTAGTGGGTGGAAGCTAGAGATGCTGTTACATGTCCTGGCATGCACGGGGCGGCCCCACAACAAAGAATCGGGAGACCCCACATGGAATCCTGCTGAGATCTGGAAGCCCACTTCGGGAAAACGGTAAGAACAAAGGCATATCTTATGCAATTTTTTTTTCGTGGCTGACAATGAAGGGAGGGAAAATAAAACAAATAGAGGAGAGGCTGGGGCGGAGGTAGGAACGGATGAGGTGAAAGAGAAATTGTATCTAGGGGGAGCTCTACAGGGGTAGAGCTGGAGAATGAAACCCCCCACAAGTGAGTCCACCCATCTTGAGGGCCTTGAAGCCTGAGCCCTGTCACCAGGTGGTGAGGAAAGACGTTGGAGCAGGTAGGAAGGGAAATTGGGTGAAGGCTTTGGCAGCGGGTTGGGGCTCCTGCTGCTTCTGTTAACTAACTCTGGGAACCACAGCAGCCTGCACTTCAGAATGGGGATCATGGTAGCACCTCACTCACTCGTGGTTCTGAGGCTTAGATAAGGTGATCAAGGGAAAGGCTTTGTTAAAATGCAAAGCCCCAGGCACCCATTTGTCAAATTCAGATAGAAAGAACAGAAGAAGTTTGGAAAGAAATCAAGAACGGTGGTCAATGTTCATAGCAGCACTATTTACAATAGGCAAGACATGGAAGCAACCTAAGTGTCCATCAACAGGTGAATGGATAAAGAAGATGTGGTACATATATACAATGGAATACTACTCAGCCATAAAAAAGAATGAAATAATGCCATTTGCAGCAACATGGATGGACCTAGAGATTATCATACTAAGTGAAGAAAGCCAGACAGAGAAAGACAAATACCTTATGATATCACTTATATGTGGAATCTTAAAAAATGATACAAATGAACTTATTTACAAAACAGAAACAGATTCACAGACATAGGAACCAAATTTATGGTTACCAAAAGGGATAGTGGAGAGGAGAGGGGAGATGAATTAGGAGTTTGGGATTAACATATACATACTACTATATACAAAATAGATAACCAACAAGGACCTACTGTATAGCACAGGGAACTAGACTCAATATCTTGTAATAACCTATAATGGAAAAGAATCTGAAGAAGAATATATATATCTGTATATCTATATCTATATCTATCTATCTATCTATCTATATATATATATATATATAACTGAATCACTTTGCTGTATACTTGAAACTAACACAGCATTGTAAATTAACTATACTTCAATAGAAAAAAGTGAAAAAAAAAAAAGAGTGGTGACCTGGTGGGAATGGGGGAAGAGTTGAGTGTGTGGAAAGGGTGTGGTGGGAAGGTGAATGTGGAAAGAAACTTGAAAAACAGGGCAATAAACAGAATTACAAAAGAAGACAGAGCCTTCCTGAGGGTGGGGACTGTGAGGGGCCACAGGTGGGAGAGGCAGGGGAATGAGGGTCAAGAGGGAAATAAGCAAAGGGCATAAGGAAGGCTCTAAGATCAGAAGGGAGGGAGGAAAGGGAAGGTCCTGAAGGCAGAAATATGGGGAGAACACGTGTGGTTCAGAGGAAGTCAGAGGCCAGGAAAGGGTCTGGAAGGGTGCAGTGCATGAGGAATATAGAGATGCGTTGGCTGATTTGGAAAGAGAGGGATGCCATTGAAGGGGATGCCCGGAACCAAAAAGAGAGGGCAAAGATGGCACTGTTGAAAAGGAGAGCTGGGGAAAGTGGCAGGTGGGCAGCCAGGTGAGTGGGGGAGCAGGGGTCTGTGAAAGGCAGGATGTAGGTGGGTCACTGCACTGAAAAGGGAATGAAATCTGTCACAGAAGACAGCTTCCCAGGGAATGAGTTGCTTAAATCAAGTCATTAACAGCTGCAGTGTGAGCCTGGCAGATAGCATGCTTTGTTAATTGGATTTCACATCCATGAGTAATGAGTTGTGCCATATATTTTTATTCCTTTATTTTAATTTTTTCCATTAACATCCTTTTGGATGGAAATTGCAAATAAAGTTTTCTCCAATCTTTTTCCCCCAAAGAAAAACATCTGATGAGAAATTTTTACATTTTCCCCAAATGTTTAAAGAATATTTAAAATTCATCTGAAGTGTTGCCAAGCTGGACTTTGGAGAGTTTTGCACATCAGATGGTTTTAAATCTTGGGTCCATGAGATGTTTTGTAGGAATATGTTAGAACATTTGAGGCAACAGTGAATGAAAGAATCCCAATGCAGACACTTTTTAGAAAACTGAAGGACCTCAAAGAGGGCAGAGGGCAGAGGGCAGAGGGCAGATGGGAGTGAAAAGATGTTCTAGAAAGCTTAAAGCTATTTTTCCAGGAGTCTAGCATCTATCAGGAAGTGTTTGGGGGAGCATCAATGTGGTTCAAAACTCAAAAGTATTTCGTGTAAATCTAGAGGGGTAAGTATCTATACTGGAATATTTTACCTAATGTAGAACTGAGTATATGTTTGTTTTATAAATGAGCAGTATGAAAACTTCCATTTAACTGTTATCGTAAGAGAACTGCTTATCATGATGCCTGCTTTTACGTGTGTGAATGTGGGCGATATCATATACCCTCTAGCACATTAGCTGTCAATGACAGAATCACCAACACATGGTAGCAAATGATGAAACACATGTACCAAGGATGTGAAAATGGACAGTGAAGGAAATGAAGGGGCCCAGTTGCCTGGGTCATTCTGGCTTGACAAGCGGTCAAGGCTAGGCTAGAAGTTTTGGTATATGTTAGGTCTGCAAAAGCATATAGAGTATCTACTCTGTGAGGGGACTTTTGTCAGGTGCTGAAGACATGATGTGGCAAGATCCTTGCCAAGAGTTTATACAGTCCAATGGAAGAGATAAATGCAGAGTAAGCTAATGACAGTAGAGTATCTTAAATGGAGGGCGAAACTCAGAGTGTATATAAACCCAGAGGAGAAGGTCTGTCTTCTGACTTGCTAAGGTTAAACAGCTTCCCAAAGAGTTAGTATCTATAAAACAGTCTTGGTTTCCTGGCAAGTGTATTCTAGATACTCTTCATTAACCACTTAAGTCAATCCTCACAAATCGCTCTAAAGTGAATTTTATATTCCTCATTTTATTAAAAAAAGAAAACTCTGTCTCAAAAAAGTTTGGTAGCTTACCCAAGATGACAGAGCTGGTAAGTGACGTATGAGAAAGGGGCCCAGGTCAGCCTGGTTCAGCACTGGGGCTTCTCCTTCTGCCCCTGGGCTGCCTTATTCTAAGTCCTCAGCAGATCTTGGCTGAAGCCAGATGGGCTTAGAGGTGCTTGGCTTGCATCAGAATGCCTGTGAGCATCTTTGAAGGAAAAAGTGGGGAGCCAATTTGGAAGGTAATGTGCTGGCACCAAGGATATGAAGCCCCCTGCAGTGGAACAGTGCTGCCGTGCTGGAGTGGGCCATGGGGAAGACCAGCATGCCCAAGGCCAACCCCAGCCCAGCGTAACAGGGGCACCTCAAAAGGTCACCAAGGAAACCTACCCATCATCACTGTCTACAGAAAGGTGGGCCTCAGGGGATGGTTCCTGAGGGACACTAGAGCCATCAACCGCAAAGGTCCATAACCACACTCTCCTTATTCCAATCACCGCCCCCTTGTCCCCAAAACTGTTATCAAAATGGAGGAACAAACATTACTCAGCTTTGTTCTATTGCTTTGTGCTCTATTTAAATCTCAGATTCATCCAATGAACCATGAACCGCCCCAAGGAAAGGAACTATAAAATTAGTAAACTTTAAATCCACAGCACCTTGCAGAGGGACTGGGGTTCAGAATCTGTTCATTGGATGTCTGTTGAATTCAATGATGAACCACATCAGAGCAGCAGTATAAGATCAAAAGCCATCATCATAATGAGTGTTGTAACCCTGCCAACCCGTCTCTATTTTTAGAAAACGTGTGTGTCCTACAAATAGAAATTAGCTTTTCTTGAAGAAGAAATGTTGAAATCGCTTTTTGGAAATATTTTGCATCCAACTTCCGACCTGTGTTCTCTGTGGTCCAGGATAAAGTTGGGAATGCAAGGATTCTTGAGGAATCTGATGAGGAAAGGACTGTCCAGAACAAGTGCCCTGGAGGGAGCTTCAAGGGGCCAAGGGCCACCAGACAGCCAGGTCTGAGTGGACATTTTGCGAGGCCAAATTTGCTGCCTCTTCTGAGTGTAGCATGGAAAACAGTTTGCTTTTGGAATTTGGGTATTTTTAGTTCTTTTTTCAAGTGAAAATCGAATGGTGACTTTTGTGGGAAAATTATTTTCTCTCTACATTTTCCTTGCTTATGATTTTTGCTGTATCCACATGGTAACAGAAAGTTTAAATCAGCTTGAGTGTTTCAGAACCTGAAGAAACTCTCCATTCTTAAAAGCTGTAAATGATCTGTAGATCTATGAGTCTTCATTAGAAAAAAATGTATGCATTTTTTTGGATTATATTCCTAACAGATTATTTTAATGCTTCTTAAAAAGGTGTAAGATTGGGAGTTTGGGATTGACATATACACACTGCTATATTTAAAAGAGATAACCAAAAAAGAATTAGGATGGGGCCTGAACCTTGGGGAGGGAACTGGGATGGAGGAAATGTTCCCACACCTTGGGAAGACTCCTCAGCAACAGAGAGATTAGACTGGACGGAGGGGGAGTTTGGGAGCCTGAGAGGGGAGAGTAGGAACCAGTTTGTGGAAGGAAAAATGGAGAGTAACCTGCACAAAGGGTCAGCACCTCCACACTGTGTTCCCCTACCTGAGACACTCCTCTGTCAGTGAAGGTAGGGTTCAGGTGCAGAAGTTCAGACTCCAGAGCTCAGAGCCAGGGTCAGGTATGGAAACAGCCTGAAGAGGTTGGGCCATGGCAATGGAGGGTGTACTAGAAAGAAGCCTGGGCCTGCCAGAGAGGCAAGGCACCATTATTGGGAGGTGCACGAGGAGAGGGGCAGGACCACCATAAGAACTTCTTTCCCTGTGAGCGCTCCCAGGCAACAGGCCACTGCCTACAGGAAATCAGGGGGTGGGTGAGAGTCGCCACCACCATCTTGGGCTCCAGAGGCTGGCACTGACCAACTCTTCCAGACCCCCAGGCAGACATCAGACCCCACCCATGCTGACCTGGAAGGGCACAGTCAGATCGAGCCACTAGGAATTCCACCAGCGGGCCCCAGGACACACCCCCATCCAACCCAGAAGGGCGCAGACAGCTCCAGCTACTAGAAACTCTGCCAGCGGGCCTCAGGACCTGCCCCCACTGTCCCCGGAGCATGTGGAAACCTCTTGCTACTAAGAAATCTGCCAGTGGGTGCCAGAACCCGCCCTGCTGTCCTGGGAGGGTGCAGATAACTCCCTCCACAAGGAAATCCACCAGCAGCTGCCAGGACCTGCCCTGTTGTCCCGGGAAGGTGCAGATAGCTCTGCCTACTAGGAAAGCTGCCCAGAGGAGGGGCAGAAACCACAACTGAGCCCCAGGGCCTGTGTGACTAAGAAACAAAAGCTGAAATCCCTCCTCGAGGCTGTACAAACTGTGGAGTTACACCTCCGCTGATGGCTTCCTAAATTCAGCACCTGCAAAAATCCGAAAGGACAACAAGTGCTCTTGCAGCTGGGATGGGTTTGACTCCAGCAGCTGTGGGCTCTGTGGACATGTACATGTGGGGGTTGGGCCAGACCAGAGTCCGAGCGTCTCCTGCGCGTCCAGGTACATGACAGCTGCAGTCCTGAGACCTGACCTCAGTGGATCTGCACTGGTGGCCAGGTGAACACAATGTCTGAGAGTCACGAGGGCCAATTGTTGGCATACCCACAGTTAAGGTGGGACCAAGAGCAGTGCTAACAACAGTATACTTTGTGAGCCTGCACAACAGGCCAAAGGGGCCACAACAGAGCACATTCACAGGTGAACATCTCCAGAGGAGGAATACTCAGTGACTTCTCTCCCAGTGGGTGTGCTCCAATCCTGCCTACCTCACAATGCAGATCAGAATCACAGCTAAGAAACAGATCTCAGGGTCTCTATGGCAACAACTAGGGAACAGACCCTGCCCCTGACCCGGCAGTGACAACACGGAGTAAGGGGGAGGCCTCACTCAATATCTAGGGCAGACTCTGCTCACCACAACACCAATCAAACCCCCTATCAAGGGGATAATGGCACATGCCTCTGGACCAACCTCTGCCATAAGGGGAAGACACCAGAAGCAGGAGGAACTATGACCCTGCCGCCTGCAGAAAGGAGACCACAAACACGGTAAGTTTGACAAAATGAGATGACAAAGAAATACGTTGCAGATGAAGGAGCAAGATAAAAACCTCCATGAACAACTAACTGCAGAAGAGATAACAATCTAACTGAAAAAGAATTCAGAGTAAAGATAGTAAAGATGATCCAAGATCTCAGAAAAGAATGGAGGCATGGATTGAGAAGATACAAGAAAAGTTTAACAAAGACCTAGAAGAACTAAAAAACAAACTGAGATGAACAAGACAATAACTGAAATGAAAAATACACTAGAAGGAATCAATAGCAGACCAACTGAGGCAGAGGAAGGGATAAGTGCCCTGGAAGACCGAATGGTGGAAATCTCTGCCATGGAACAGAATAAAGAAAAAAGAATGAAAAGAAATGAGGACAGTCTTAGAGACCTCTGCAACAACATTAAACACACAAACATTTGAATTATACGAGTCCCAGAAGAAGAAGAAAAAGAGCAAGTGCCTGAAAAAATATTTGAAGAGATTATAGTCAAAAACTTCCCTAACATGGGAAAGGAAATAATTACCCAAGTCTAGGAAGCGTAGAGAGACCCATACAGGATAAACCCAAGGAGGAACATGCCAAGACACATATTAATCAAACTAACAAAAAATAAATACAAAGAAAAAATATTAAAAGCAACAAGGGAAAAGCAACAAACAACATACAAAGGAATCTCCATAAGGTTGTCAGCTGATGTTTCAGCAGAAACTCTGCAGGCCAGAAGGGAGTGGCATGATATCCTTAAAGTGATGAAAAGGAAAAACTTACAACCAAGATTACTCTATCCAGCAAGGCTCTCATTCAGATTCAGTGGAGAAATTGAAAGCTTTACAGACAAGCAAAAGCTAAGAGAATTCAGCACCACCAAATCAGCTTTACAACAAGTGTTAAAGGAACTTCTCTAGATGGGAAACACAAGAGAAGAGAACAAAAGAGGAATGGAAGAAAAAGGACCTACAAAAACAAACCCAAAACAATTAAGAAAATGGCAATAGGAACATACATATCAATAATTAACTTAAATGAAAGTCGATTAAATGCTCCAACCAAAAGACACAGACTGGCTGAATGGATACAAGAACAAGACCCGTATATATGTTCTCTACAAGAGACCCACTTCAGACCTAAGGACACATACAGACTAAAAGTGAGGGGGTGGAAAAAGATATTCCATGCAAATGGAAATCAAAAGAAAGTTGGAGTAGCAATTATCATATCAGACAAAATAGACTATAAAATATATAATTCACCCACAAATCTTTTTTAATCAGAGCATAATATCTTTTCTTTTCACTTTTTATGAAGTCAATTTTTGAAAATATATGACCATTCTGATAGCTCCCACAAATGGAATCATTCAAGTGATGCACAAGTTTCAATTTCAGAACTTATGCCTAAAAATTGATAAAAATCTGACTAGAAAATCTTTTAAAAAAATTTTATTGAAGTATAGTTGATTTACAATGTTGTGTTAATTTCTGTTGTACAGCAAAGTGACTCAGTTTTACATATATATATATATTCTTTTTCCTATTCTTTTCCATTATGGTTTATCACAGGATGTTGAATATAGTTCCCTGTGCTATACAGTAGGACCTTGTTGTTTATCCATCTTCTCTATACACCCACAAAATCTTAAGCTTAAAGAATTGACATATTAAGTGACACTCTAAGTCTCAGTTTCCTCATCTGTAAAATGAGCATTGCAGAAATAACTACTTCATAATGTTATTATGAGCACAATGCCTGGGACATCAGCAAATGTCAGATGTTAGTGTTATGCAAGGTAATGAGTTTATTTCCATAGTAGTGACTGTTTCCTGTTCTTCTGTTGATGTGCTGCATAAACATGGAGACCCCAGCTTGGTTGGTGGTTGTGTCTGTTTTCCCAGGAGTAATAGGGAAGAAAATAACCAAGATGGTTATTTGGAGAACGTGCTTGTTCAGACATTAATGCTGATAGGAAACTGATTCACCTCACCCTTAAAATCTTACATCAATAAGAATCCAGACAAGAAAATAAACCCACATTAGTTAGTTTTAACAAAAAAATTTGATGTAGGAAATTGGATAAACAGGTGTCAGAGGACTGAACAAGCAAAGAGGAAATGCTGAAATAGTATCATTCCTCAAGTTAGAATTAGTAACTGCAGAAAGAAGCTACCCACCCAAGGTGGATCAGAGACTTATATAAAAGCTGAAATTATAACACTTGTAGAAAAACAAATAGGAGAAAATATTTGCAAAACAAAAGCATGAACTGTAAAAGGGAAAATGATTCATAAATTGGACTGTACAAAAATTAAAAAAACTTTTTTGCTCTTCAAAAGACACTGTTACAAAAAATAAAACCCAAGCCACAGAATAAGTGAAAATCTATTCAATACACATGCCTAACAAAGAACTGACTCAGGATATACAAGGAATTCTTACAATCAGTAATAAGTAGACAACCAGCACAATAATAAAAGGACAAAACCTTTGAAAATATGTTTCATCAAAGAAGATATAAGACTCAAAAACCACATGAAAAGATACCCAACATCATCAATTATCAGTGAAATGTATATCAAAACCATAAAAGTTATTATTGTAGGAATTAGAATGGCTAAATTAAAAAGACTGACAAAACCAGTTATTGACAAGGTTATGGTGCACCTAGAATTGTCATACACTGATGGTGGAAAGGTAAAACGGTACCACTCTGGAAAACTCAAAAGTTTAAGCATATACCTAGCATATGATCAGCCACTTCATTCCTAGCTATTTTCTAAGAGGAATGAACACATATTCATGCAAAGATTTTTATTCAATCATTCACAAAAGCTCTACTCACAACATCCAGAAACTTACAACAACCCAAATGTTCATCAAGAAGTATATGGATAAGCTGTGGTGTATCCATAGGGTGGGCAACTCTGAACAAAAAAAAGGAACAAACTATGATTCACACAACAGCACAGATGAACATCAAAATCATTAGGCTGGGTGAAAGAAACCAGACACAAAAGAGTACTGTAGGATTCCACCTATGAAAAATTCTATAAAAGGCAAACTAATTTATAGTGATAAAAAACAGAAGACCAGTGGTTGCCTGGGGCCTGAGTCAGATGAAGAGATGGACTGCAAATGGGAACAGAGAATCTTCTGGACATGATGGAAATGTTTGGTAGCTTGATTGTCACAATAGTTTCATTGGAATATACACCTGATAAAACTCATACAATTGTGTATTTTAAATAAATGTATTATAAAGAACACATGAATTATACCTTAGAAAAGAGTAGGATCATCTGAAAAACAGGAATAGATAAGAGAGTTGCTATAAGAAGTTTATTTCTTTAATCTAAAATTCTTTCACAAGGTGATCCAAGGCTGATGTGGTGACTCTAGGATATCTTCAGAGATCTGGTCTCCTACCTTTTGGTCATGATGGTTTGACCCCTGGCCATTTCTTTGTTCAAAGTGCCTACTATAACTCTAGCCTCCACATTCATGTTCCAGGCTGGCAGCAGAAAACAGGGAGAATGCTAAAAACATTTTCCTTACACCAAATATACTCTTTACAATCTGCTTTCCTAGAAGTTCATACCATACTTTTGCTTATCTCTTACTGGCCTGATTTTACTTACATGGCAATGTCTACTTACAAAAGAGTGTTCTGGATAGTAATCCCAGAGAAAAAATTGGGATTCTTTTTCAAAGGAAGGTTGGAATAAAATAATAGCCTCTGGCCATAGTTAAATTGTGTGGTTAAGAGTTTACTGGCTCTTTCACAAATGATGTTGGGAAAACTGGATATCCACATGCAAAAGACTGAAGTTGGATCATTATCTTACACCATATACAAAAATTTACTCAAAATGGATCAAAGACGTAAATGTAAGAGTTAAAACTATAAAACTTTAGCTCTTAGTTTTAGGTAAGAGAAAACATAGGGGAAAAGGGAAAAGCTACATGACATTGGATTTGGCAATGATTATTTTTTCTAAATTTTGGGGTGACACCAAAAACACAGGCAACAACAAAAAAATGGATAAATTGAACTTGATCAAAAATAAAAACTTTGACACATCAAAGAACACTACTGACAGAGTGAAAAGGCAACCGGTAGAATGGGAGAAAATATTTACAAATCTTATATCTGATGTGGAATTCATATCCAGAATGTATAAAGAACTCCTACAATTCAGCACCCACAAAACCAAACAACCTGATTAGAAAATGGACAGAAGACTTGAATAGACATTTCTCAAACAAGATATACAAATGGCCAATAAGCCCATGAAAAGATGCTCAACATCAGTAAACGTTAGGGAAATGCAAATCAAAAACACAATGAGATACAACTGAAACTAACACAACATTGTAAATCAACTATATTTCAATAAAAATTAAAAAAAACAATGAGGTATCAATTCATACCCATTAGGATAGCTGCTATCAAAAACAAACAAATAGAAAATAACAAGTGTTGGTGAGGCATAGGTGCTCCTGATGA
Organism: Balaenoptera musculus; assembly: GCF_009873245.2. Taxonomy (NCBI): domain Eukaryota; kingdom Metazoa; phylum Chordata; class Mammalia; order Artiodactyla; family Balaenopteridae; genus Balaenoptera; species Balaenoptera musculus. The sequence continues at coordinate 99,860,423 of NC_045793.1, read as the reverse complement.
AAATCCTAGTCTTCACTCCTCCAAGCTTGCATATGAGGAACACAGGAGCCTTCAGATGACTCCAGCCCCCAACCATTGCATCCCTATAACTCATGAGTCTTCCTACCAATTCCTACCCATCATGGAACAGAGATAGCCATTCCTGCTCTACTGGTCTCCATGCCTAACTGACAAACCTATGCTTATGATCAAATGGTGTTGTTTCATGCAACTGAGTTAGTTAGGGAATGCTTGTTATGCAGCTATGATAACTAGAACGTACACACACAGAGGAAAAATTCTAAAGTCTTAGAGCAAAACAAAAAAAGCCATTTAATTTTGTTTCACCAAGCATATCCTTTTGACCATAGATCCCCCGTATCAAGTGGAAGTTACCAATATCCCAGAAAACGATTTTCTTCAACACATTTTCAAAAGTTTTACCTTATCCTACTTGCAAGTGATTTTAAAACGCCAAGTAGGAGTTGACATTTTACATGCATGTTTGTCTACATGCTACAAACCAGCCACATACTTTGATTGTTTGAAACTCTCAGTTCATTTGAAACTGTTGATCTAGGAGCCTGATATATGTATAGTTAAAAATTATCGCTAAAGAATTATTTGACTTATGATTTGATGTTTACATTTTGCACTTCTACTTAAGGAAGATAGTTTGCACTGTAGTTAGGCATTACTATGCACTGTGCTTTAGTTTACCCAGCTGTGAAATTGGGTTCAGTATAGTTTTTAAGTTATAGAACTATTATGAGAATTGAATGAAGGCTGTATCTAACCACTTGACAAAAGGCCTGGTACACCACGGTCACCGAATATATTACCATTCATTATTAGAATATAAAAATCACTTACAGTGAAAACAGGACTATCAGTGTCTACTTATTGGAACAATGGCATTGGATAGATCACTTAAATCAATATCTCCCATAGAATAGAAAATAGAATAGAGACTAGAAAATAAAAGTGAATAGAAAATGAGGACTAGAAAACAATGGCACTATGGCATTAGAGTTAGAATAATCTTATCTCAACATTTTATATGAAGTATGGATATAATGAATTCAGCAAATGTCAATATTCTCAAAGTTTAAGTGTGGAAAAAGGTGGGCACGTTTTCAAGTTGTTTTTATAATTACTTTCTACATAAATAAGGAGAGCTGTGAGGATGTATGTACGGTTACAAAGCTTCTAGATACGCAGTTTTCTCTTCACTATAAACTAAGACATCTATGTCTTTGCTTATACCAAGTAAGACTTGGAATACAAAGGAAGTTTATAATTTCCTCCAAAAGGTTATAAACTCCTTAAGATAAATACAGCAACTTACTGTGTCATCTAATTGCAGGATGTTGTAGGCACAGGACTAGGCCTGCGAGACTCAGTCTCCAGGCAGTTTCCCTTGCGACATGGAACGTGGGAAACCCCACATTTTTGGCGGTTGTTCACTAAACTTCAATTTGAGTCTCAATAAAGAGCTTTTAAGGATCATGGTAATTACAAACAAAGTAGTGTTACATTCGGGGGCACATCTGTTTTTAATTAGCTTTAACTTGCTTCATAATTCAGAGGGCACCAAATAGTCCCAGAGACCTTCAAACCTTTACCACCTTGGGCATCTCCACCTCCTTTGATGCGCTAGTGTTATAAACCCAGAGAGTGGTGCCCAGCCATAGAAATCACTGCCTTTCTAGGTACAGTTGTCAGGTGTAGCAAGTAAAAATACAGAGTTCCCAGTTAAATTTGAATTTCAGATCAAGAGCAAATAATTTTTAGTATAAGTATGTCCCATGCAATATTTGGGACATACAGCAATTTTGTTGTTGTTGTTCTTGTCTGAAATTCAAATGTAACTGGGTGTCCTGTGTTTTAGCGGGCAACCCTACTGTTATGGATGAGGTGAAGCAAAGGCCAGCCCAGGTCTGGGTCAGAGGTTTAAGCCGAGCGCAAAGGATCTGTGTGAATAGCCCAACTAAAATAGACAGTGACTACATAAACTGCAGGACTCCCAAATGCCACCATGGGCATGACAGTTTGCATACCCAGATTGAGAGCTACTTTTGTGTATGTGTGTAGTGTGTGGTATGTGTGGCATGTGTCCTTGTGGTGTGCATGGGTGCATGTGTGTTCACCACAGTCTGAGGTGTGTAAGGTAGTGTAAGGTGCAGCAAACCCAGACAAGAAACAAGGCTTGTAGGTGCTGGGTTCTCTTAGAGATGCAGATTCCACCAGCAGGGTCAGCAGAGGTCAGGCACGGCCTGCCTCTCCTTGTAGCCACACAACAGGGCCCAGAGCAGTTCTGGGATTAGGACAGGCTGACAAGGACACAAGTCTTAGCTGAGAGTGACTGAACCTACTCTCTGGGCTCACAAGAACATATGCTGTTTGCCATGCACCACTGATCTAAACTTCCATGTTTACATGAAATGACAGATAATATGTGGGAATCTGATAGATCTCCATTTCTCTCTCTGGGGATGCTGGTGGGCTCTTAGCCAGGAGACATTCCTTCTCCAGCTGCAGACCCTGTTTTACTGGAGATTTTGCCCATCATTGGAGTCCTGGCAGCTCATGTCCCATGTCTTTGTATCAAGAATCTCATGATACAGTCTTTGATTTTATACATGGTGAAAGTTAAAATGAAAGCGTTTGGTGTTTTTAAAGAGGTACCCAGTGAGTGAGGTGGGTCCCTGCTCTGTGCTTTCAAGCTGCATACACCTGTCTTCTCCATTATGGATGGGGTTGTTGTGAGGACTAACACTTAGCTCTTGGAACAAATCCTGATACATGGGAAGAGCTTTGATGAGTGTTTGCTCTCCTGGTCAAGCTCACACGCTGGACAAAGCCATCACTGCTCTTGTTTTCCTCCAGCTGAGTTCTCCGAGTCCTCTATTGTTGTTCATGTTGTTCTGTAGGCCTCTGGTTCTGTGAGTGCTTTCCAGATTTTGATTACATATTCTCAGATGGGGCCCAGGCCATGGCAGATTTTAAAAACTCTGCAGGTAATTCTAATATCCAACAAGGGTGAGAATCACAGGTCTAAAAAACACTTCAGTTTGGGCACAGAGTGTATTCAATTCATGTGAGAATGGAAGTGATTCCCTCCCACGTAATCTGTACCCACATGGACTCCCCCATCACAGACACATTCTCCATTGGAGGTCCACCCAATTTCCATCTGCCATTATAATAGGCCACAGAAGCATCTATGGGTAAGATGATTTTAGCTGAAAACTGTCTTAAGGAATGACTTGGAGTTAATCCCCTGATGGCTCTTGAAGACCACCTTGGGTCTAGAAAAATCACCAGTCACAGCATCCCCGGCATGTTTTAGCCAGATCTCTTAGAGACCATATTAGTTAATTGATTAGCATCAACTTGTAGATTTTTAAGCTCTAACTGGGGCAGTGCTATTTATTTTTCTTTTCATCTACCAAGTTTTTTCTTCTCCATGAAACAGCACATGCCTGGGGATGACTCAATATATGATATACTCACATTTTACTTTTACCACTACTGAAACCTAAGGTAACCGGTCTCAAAGAGGTGGGGCCAGGATAGGGCAGGATTATAATGATACTCCATGGGATCAGGTCAAGTACAGAGGACTGGACAGCTTTCAACAAGAATTTACCAACAGAGGCAGGAACTGCTAGTCAGCCTACCCACGTTCTGCTTTGGGAAAACAACGCTGTTACAGAGACACGTAAGAATTAACCACTACCTTGTAATTAACCACACATGTTTCTCCCAGAGGAGTGGCAGCAGGGGCCAATCACTTTTTAACTATTTCATATGCACATATTTATAGCCAATGCAAATCATATGTTTTAAATATTTAAGACAGACCCATCTAAGCAGTTTCAACAGAAACCATATTAACTAGACAAACACAGAACCAGAGTTTATTACGGTTTATGAAAAGAAACTTTTAAAAACAATTAAACTTATTACATTTGGTTATTTTTAGACCAATCCCACCCAGTATTCAAATCATCAATTAAAACAATTTGGGACTTCCCTGGTGGCGCAGTGGTTAAGAATCCGCCTGCCAATGCAGGGGACATGGGTTTGATCCCTGGACCAGGAAGATCCCACATGCCGTGGAGCAACTAAACCTGTAAGCCACAACTACTGAACCCACGTGCCACAACTACTGAGCCCGCACGCCTAGAGCTGGTGCTCTACAATAAGAGAAGCCACCGCAATGAGAAGCCCATGCGTTGCAACAAAGAGTAGCTCCCACTCGCCGCAACTGGAGAAAGCCTTCGTGCAGCAACGAAGACCCAACGCAGCCAAAAAAGAAAAAAAATAAAAAATAAAAATAAAAATCTATTAAAAAAAGAAACAAAAAAACAATTTGTTTGCAACTGTCCCATGTGCTAATGGTCTCTGACGCCCTGGGGGAGAAGGTGGGGCTCAGGGGAAGAGAAAAAGCATTGCAAGTCCTGACAGTGGTTGTCAGAAGCAGCAGGAGGTGGAGGCAGAGGAGAGGCTTCCAGTATGGCCCCAGGACCTTGTCCACTGTTGATGGTGCCGAGACAGGTTTCAATGTCGTGCTATCCTTTAAAATGAACAAACACATTTGACAAGCACTGGCCCCCATGTTCTGGTGGGGAAATTAGCATCTTGATTCTTCTTCCCATTTCAAAGATAAGAAAACTGCACTTAGCAAGAGTCTGTTTCTCACCACCTTTGGCTCAGATTTGTTCAGGGATTTCCTCCTGCCTGTCTTATCTCAGGGCAGGGTAATACTCAGTGTATCCTTGCTGGTCTAAACCTCGAGATGAGGAGAGAATCACCTGGAGAAATGCTCAGGCCCACCTTATACCAAATAATTCAGAATCCCATGCAGACCCAGCGACTCTCCAGAAGGCAGGAGAGAGGCCTGGAATGGATCCTCCCCAGCGCCTTCAGAAGGACTGTCCTGCAACACCGCCATCTTGGACTCATGGCCTCCATGACTGTGCGACAATAAACGTCTGTTTGTCTAAGACACCCAATTTGTGGTACTTTGTTATAGCAGCCCTAGGGAATGAATACAAGTGGGAAGAGCAGTCTGCCAGCAGCACATCATCCTGTTGCCTGACCTCTGGCATACAGAGCAGTGTAGACCTGGGGTTTTAAGTTGAAGAGAGCATGGCTTCTTGTGGTCTTCTACACAGTATATACTGAAAGCCCACCTGGCAGGTGAGGCTCACAGAAGACGGATAAGGAAGGGCCCTCCCCATGTCCTCCTGCAAGCATGGCATTCATTGGCATTCATGTAGGGTTTAGAGCTCGGGAAACTGCACATCAGGGCCTTGTAACCTTAGCTGCCTCAGAATCACCCTCACTGAATTTTAGTGGGTGTGAGGCCCTGGTCTGTGTTCAAGGATCATCCTGTATATAGTAAGTCCCCTACATACGAACAAGTTCCATTCCAAGAATACATTCATAAGTCCAATTTGTTCGTAAGTCCAACAAAATTAGCCTAGGTCCCCAACTAACACAATCGGCTATATAGTGCTGAACTGTAATAGGTTTATAATACTTTTCACACAAATAATACATAAAAAACAGACAAACACAAAAAATAAAGAAACCATTTTTAATCTTACAGTACAGTACCTTGAGAAGTACAGTAGTACACTACAATAGCTGGCACACAGGGGCTGGCATCAAGTGAACAGGCAAGAAGAATTACTGACTGGAGGAGGGAGAGGAGGTGGGAGATGGTAGAGCTGAAAGATCACCAACAATAGGAGACAGAGAGCAAGGTACAATTTCACTCATGCCTGACGTTAATGGCACAGGTTCTGGTTCCTTGCTGGATTCAATTCTATCTACCCTCTTGAAGAAACAATCCAGTGATGTTGTGTCGTGAATCTCTTTGGTACTTCTGTTACTTCTTCATCCTCTTGTTTCTCTTTGTCCTTTCTCTGAGCCTCCAATTCCATCAGGTCTTCATTAGTAAGCTCCTCATGTTGCACAGCAAGGAGTTCAATGAAGTCGTCCTCTTGCAGATCTAGGTCCAGCTTCTCGCTGAAGGTCCCTAAGTTGCTGAAGATCTCTTTGGACTCCTCATCCGCCTTCTCAAATCCATGAAAATCGTGCACAAACTATGGGCAAAGGTTCTTCCAAACCCCATTCATGGTGACAGCCATAAGCTCACACCAAGCAAAGTCAATGTTTTTTATGGCCTTGAAAGTTTTTATATTTCTTGAAAGTCGCTATAACTCCCTGGTCCATAGGTTGGATGAGTGACATAGTATTCAGTGGCAGATGCACTACTTTGATGTTGGGATGAAAGTCGTCCATGAATGGGGGGTGGCCCAGAGCATTGTTGAGTAGCAAAAGAATGTTGAATGGGATGTCCTTCTCCAAGCAATATTTCTCTACCTCTGGGATAAAGTGGTGGAAAAACCAGTCTTGGAAAATGGCCTGTGTATCCCAGGCTTTGGGGTTACTCTTCCACACAACAGGAAGAGAGCCCTTGACTATGTTTTTAAGGGCTCTTGAGTTCTCTGAATGATAAACTAAGAGAGGCTTCAGCTTCATATCGCCGGAAGCATTGCCACCAAACAACAGAGTTAGCCTATCCTTTGCTGCTTTGTAGCCTGGCATCAACTTTTCCTCCTTACTGATGTACCTTTGGTCTGGCATCCTCTTCCAGTACAGTCCTGTCTTATCCACATTAAAAACCTGCTCAGGTAAATACACACCTTCATCAATAATTTCTCGAAGCATTTCAGGAAATTCCCGGGCAGCTACCGTATCTGCACTCGCTTCCTCACCACTTACTTTGACATTGTGAATGTTGGCTCTAGCCTTGAACTGATGAAACCAGCCATGGCTGGCATTAAAAGATCTGCCCTCTGATTCTTCACAGTGTTTCTTCTTCAAGTCTTCATAAAGGCTTTTAGCTTTCTCTTGAATCAGCATCAAGCTGAGTGGGACTCGATGCTGATGCTGGTCCTGCATCCGCACACTGAGAAGTTTCTCCATCTCCTCCATCACTTCTCCACGCTTCTTCAATATTATTGTCAACATCATCGGCACAGCCGACTTCACATGTTCCATGATCTTGTCCTTGTTCTTTAGAATCGTGCGGATGTTTGAATGATTCATGTTATAAGAATGAGCGACATCTACGATCTTTTCACATTGGCCTGCTCTCTCAATTATTTTCACTTTTGTTTCCATCGTTATTGCCTGGCACTTCTTAGCAGTACCAGCTACATCACTGCTGCTTTTACACTTGCTTCCAGACATCCTGTGCTTGAAATAAAGATACTGTACTACTGTACTCTATACAGTACTGTAAAGTACACAAAAGCACAACCACTCATAGAGGATGCACACACGTGACAATGTACACCAGACACATGAACTAACTTACGTGATTGGACATGCGAACGCACGTTTGCATCTTTGAAAGTTCGCAACTCAAAGGTTCTTATGTTGGGGACTTACTGTACATCTGAATATTGCTCTTGCATTTGTTATAAAGCTAACATCCTTGTAGAAGGTCCCTTGTGATAAGTTCTCCTTAGAATTAAATACTAGAAAATGTTATTTCTTCCCAAGAATTGTCTGCCTTGCCTTTTATCAGATGGTGATGGTTACGAGACCTACAGCTTTCTCCAAACTCTCTGGTTAGGAATGCCAATACCAGGGTTCACCTTCAGTCAGAGTGTCAGCAGGAGCAGATTGGTACTTCCCTCCGCCTTTGTGTGACTTTCACTTCTTTCTTATTGAAAAGCATCAAGGTAGGCATGTTCATCTCAGAAGTTACTCCCCTGCCCTTTACTGTTGTTTGTGAATGAAATATAACCTGTGAATAAACTGACTCAGTGTCTCCTCAGTTTCTTTTTTCTTTCAAGAGACAGATGGGCATGGCTTACCCTCGGCAGCAAGCTATGTGGTTTGGTGCCATGGGGAATTCTCAGCCTGACAATGTGTGGAGGTTTATGTTGGGGAAGGAGAGCTGGAAGTCCTTTATGGAAAGCATATGACTGAAGGAGAGGCAGGAAAGAGATATGTCTTGTTTATTGACCAACTTTGGAAATATTTTTATTTCCATGAGTTGGCTGGTTTCTCTTTGTCTTGCTAGATGACGTTGTTTCTTCAGTGAGTAGAGTTGCATGTACACTGACTGGTGAGTTATTGGGCCTTTATTTTGATAAAAGCCTCCCATGTGATGTCTTGAAGAGAAGGATGGTTCTCTCTCAGCTCTCATTACTGTAACTTGGCCCCTGGTAATTCACTGGAGGGGAACAGCGTGAACTCTGTACATGGCAAGTGGTGAGAGCTCAGCTCAGCCAGTGCATGGCTTATCTCAACTAATGACTTCCTGGCCTTGGTTTGTTTCCAAGTGTGGTTCTCACAAGAATGAAAAGAAATGCTGCACGTAAAATGCTCTCTCCCTGCATGACATTCCTTTCTCCTTTCAATGCTCTAGGGAACAACTGGGGCCTGTTGCCTAACAGAGAAGTGATAAAGAAGGGCCAGCATGCAGCATTGGGCCTCCTCTTCAGAGGTACCTGATGGTGGAGACCTCTGGGAGGAAATCTGTGTTCTCTCTCTCGTTTGTGCTATAAGCAGTGTGCAGGCTCTTCTCTGGGCTGTGGGCTCAGCCTTAGCGATTACTCAAGTTGGAACTTGCCCTCGTTTGCTGATGCAGGCCTTCAGAACCCTGCAATATGTCCCCCAAATTCTCCTGGGAACCCCCAAGGTTGCTTGCATGCGTATTGTCACCCATAAATGAATAGCTGCTATGCAAGGAAGTGTGACTCTCCTGAAGGGCACTGCCCTGTCCTTCACTAATTTCATACATAGCTTTGGGAAAGTCCTCCTTTCTTGGACCTTAGTTTTCCCATTAATGTGTAGGGGTAGGGGATAATTAAACTCTTACATTCTGTTTCTGAGGATCTAGTTTTTCATCATCTGTCTGTAACCAATGCTTGTTTGTATGGGTGTATGATAGAGGAACTTCTATCCAGGCGTGAGGACAGTGGGTTTGCACTAATCTACGGCAGTCTTGGTCCCTTGTGCCATAACAACCTTCCATGTGGGAGTAAAGGGCTGGTCTGGGAGGGACCACACCAGTGAGCTGAGTCCCTAGAGTCACCTGTCTGGTGCACTGACCTGTGGGCCACCACCAACAAATAATAGCCGCCAGATACACAATGAGCTTTTTTTTTTTTTTTTTACTATAACAACCCCCCATATACCCATCATCCATTGTCAAATGTCATCAGTAATTTGCCATATTTTTATAGATCGCTCTTCTCCATTTGATAACTGGAGTATCATTTGGCTTTGCCTACAAGAACCTCAATATGCATTTACAAAATGATAAGGATGTTTTCTGAACCACAAAACAACTACGACACCTTACAAATTTAATGGTAAATTTTAATGTCATCAAGTACACAGTCTATACTCATGTTTCTCTGAGTCTAAAATGACTTTTTATAATTGGTTTATTCAAGTCAAAATCCCTCCCTCTCTTGACATTAGCTTGTTGAAGAATCCCAAGCAGTTGTTCTGCAGAAGGTCCCACATTCTAAGGTGACTAATATCTCCCTCCTGGTATCATTTTAACATGTTCATTTATCTCCCATTTTTTGTTGCCTGGCAGTTAGATTTCCTATGATATGAGATCATTAACTGAATCGGTTATTTCATTTGGGGCTGCAAAATGGTAATTTCCTAATTCAGTCTTTCCTTCTGTATTGTTTAGGTGGAATTTTTCTCTATTAAAAAATCTTCCCTCATCCACTTTGGTTACTGGAATATCCAGAAATACAGTCTATATCAGATAGAGAGGAAAGATGCCTGATCCTTTTTCTCTATTAGTTTTTTGAGGCTCAATGACCTCCAAAGGTATTCAGTGGGTTACCCTTTTATTTTATATTATTATGGATTCATGGATTTTTATATACTTGATATGTTTTAGTCATTGTTCTTTTAATTGCTCAACTTATCTCATTTTGAGGATGTTTTAGCCTGGGTTCTCCAGAGAAACAGAATCAATAGGATATTATATATTTATGTGTATATATTACAATGCAAATGTAAATTATACATATATATATATATTTAAGGAATAGGCTCACACATTTATGGAGGCTGAGAAGTCCAAGATCTGTAGTCCAGCTGGAGACCCAGGAGAGCCAATGGCATAGTTCTAGTCTGAGTCTAGCCACTTGTGAACCAGAGCAGATGGCCCAAGTCTCAGACCTGAGCCCAAAGTCAGAAGATCACTGTTTCAGCTTGAAAACAGTCAGGCAGAGAGAAAGAATTCTTTTTAACTCAGCTTTTTATTCTATTCAGGCCTTGTAAAGTTCGGATGAGCCTCACTCACATTGGGGAGGAAAATCTGCTTTATTCATTTTACTTATTCAAATGCTAATCTCATAGAAACACCCTCATAGACACACCCAGAATAATGTTTGACCAAATGTCTGAACATCCTGTGTTCCAATCAAGCTGACACGTAAAATTAACAATCACAGGGCACATGAGAGTCCCTTCAAGCTGATTCCTTTGTTTTTTGTTCCCTGTAAGCTGGATAGCTCCCCAGTTTTCTACCACAAAAGATGTCCCAAGATCAGATGTCCCAGTTTGAATCTGTCCTTCCTAGATCCTGAAATTAGTCACTTCTATTATTATAGACTTGCACAAAATAGACCCAGTGGTTCCTTCCCCTTCATCATTTCTAAACGTAGGAATTTGTGTTCTCCCTTTTATAAAAACTTCAGCTAAGTATTATTTTATTTTGCTGACTCTTTTACAAAACCCTACATTTAGTATTTTTCAACTTTTTATGGTTATTTTCTTCTTTATTTTATTTATTACTTTTTATTAGATTTTTGAATTGAACATTTTCATTCTTATCAATATAGGAATTTTAATGCAATGAATTTTCCTCTTAGCACTGCTTTAGCTGTTTCTGATAGATTTTGATTTGTCTTGTTTTTAATATGCATATTCTCTAGAAATTCTGCAGTTTCATTCTATTCATTGTATTTTCTCTTTGACCCATGAGTTTTTAATAGAGAGTTTTTAATTTCCAAGTAAAGGGAACATTTGTGTGTGTGTGTGTGTTATTGATTTCTAGTTATCTTAGTTCTGGTTTCCTCTGAAGCAGACTCTGAAACAAGGGATTTAGGTGAAAGTTATATAGGGGAGGTGATCCCAGGAAGCACAATGAAGGACAGAGGAGGTGGCACAGGACGTGTATGTTACTATTCCAAGCAATGAGGCTCCATTCCACTGGGTACCCTATGCAAGACTCAGGAGAACGTGCTTCAGAATGGCCCCTTGTCCCCTCCTGTCACGGAGTTGAGGAAACTGGGATATTAATTTACCACTTGTTAGCCCCTCAATGGTTGAAGGTTCCTCCCAACTTGCAGCCTGCCCTGCCTGCTGGCAGAGGAATCTCTCTCCTCCAGTGAAGGCTTCAAGAAGAAAGATGAGGAAAACCTGAGGCAAATGGGACACCTGTCTGCTGGTGACCTCCTGTGCAGGCCAGGGTGGTATGTGTGAGAGTATCCACAGTATGTGTTACCCAAGTTTTAGATTTTAGTAAATATCTGTTAGACCTACCTTATTAATTAAGGTAGGACATAATTTTTGTGTCTCTTCTTTATACTCATTTAAAATATTTCTTTGGTTCATTTTATCTTTCTAGGATTAAGAGAAGTGTGTTAAGTTAAAATTTCCTATTATTAGTATATCCTGTTTCATTCTACTTATTTCACTTGAAATCTCTACTTTTATTATTTATTTTTAACATTTTATTTATTTATTTATTTGGCCCCACCACAAAGGGGGGTCTTTTAGTTCCCCAACCAGGGATCAAACCCATGCCCCCTGCATCAGAAGTGTGGAGTCTTAACCACTGGACCGCCACGGCAGTCCCTGAAATCTCTACTTTTTACTGTTTATTAGGTTGATCTTAAAAACTTCCATCTTCATTGTGAATTATACTCTTTAGAATGAATAGTTGCATTTATTTTCTCTTCTTTTTTGAACTTTTCTTTTGTAGTAATTATAGATTCACTGGCAGTTGAAAAGATACTACAGAGGAACCCCACATACCCTTCACCGAGTTTTCTCCATAGTAACTCTAGTACACTGTTGACATCAGGAATTTGACATCAATACAATGTGTGTATGTGGTTGGTCCTAGGTCATTTTGTCACACGTGTAGATTTATGTAACCACTACCCCAATTGAGACACAGAATTATTCTGTCACCACAAATATCTGTCTCCCTCTATCTTTTTACAGTCGCACCCACCCCCTCCCTGCGACCATCCCTAACCCATGGCAACCACTGGTCCCTCATCCTTCTAATTTTACACTTTAAGAATGTTATATATGTGGAATCACATTCTATACATCCTTTTGAGAATTTTTTTTTCCACTCAGCAAAATGCCCTTGAGATCTAGTAAAATTATTGTATATATTAATGATACATTTGTTTTTGTAGCTGAGTTGTATTAAGTAGTTTGTATCTACTGCAGTTTGTTTAACTGTTCACAGAATTGTCCTCTCTTATCCACGGGAGATATGTACCATGACCCCCAGCAGATGCCTAAAACCATGAATAGTACCTAACCCTAAATATACTATGGGTTTTTCTATACATATATATCTGTGATAAAGTTTAATTTATAAATTAGGCACAGTAAGAGATTAACAATAATAACTAATAAAAAAATAGAACAATTATAAAAATATACTATAATAAAAGTTGTGTGAATGTGGTTTCTCTTGCTCAGAATATCTTATTGTACAAATTGAATGCTTTTTCCATCTTAACCAATCACTTATCATTCACTGTGGCTGAAATTCTTGTAGCTTGAGGTGTAACTACAAGTGCCACTAACAATAATTTCATTTCCCTTCTTCACAATTTCATAGAAAATTTGTTCTTACCATACATCTCAGCATACAGATTGTTTTTTCTTATTAAGTCGACAACTTTCAGCTTTTCACTTAAAGGAAGCACTTTACAACTTCTCTTTGGCATATTTGAATTGCCAGCATCACAACTCTTGCAGTTTGGAGCCATTACTAAGGAAAATAAGTGTCACTTGAACACTAGCACCACGATGCCGATTTATGTTCTCCGTGGGTTAGAGCTTAACAGCATGAGATTTCATCACACTACTCAGAATGGTGTGCAATTTAAATCTTATGAATTGTTTATTTCTGGAATTTTTCATTTAATATTTTTGGACAGCAGTTGACCACAGATAACTGAAACCATGAAAAGTGAAACTGTAAATAAGGGAGGACTATTGTATTGAAAAACATTTTGGTTCTTTCCTGTTTTAGATATTACAAATTAATGGTCATACAGGTTTCTAAATGGACTTAAGTTTTCATTTCTCTGGGTTAAACACCCAGGAGTGCACTTTGCTGCGTTGTATCTAAGTGTATGTTTAGTTTTGTAGGAAAATGCCAAACTATTTTCCAGGGTAACTGTGTCATTTTACATTCCTACCAGAGAATCAGATATACAGCTTCCAGACATCCTTGCCACTATTTGGTATTGTTAACATTTTTTAATACAGCTGTTCTAATAGCTATGTAATATCTCACCATAGTATTAATTTGTATTTCCCTAATAGCTACTGACCTTGAAGATCTTTTCATGTGCTTATTTAAATTCATATATTCTCCCTGTGAAATACTTGTTCATGTATTTTGCACATTTTCTAATCTGATTTTTTTAAATTTACTGTTGAAATTTGTGGGTTTATTATATATTCAAGATATGAGACCTTGTCAGGCATACAAGTTTCAGATATTTTCTCCCTATCTATAGCTTGTCTTTTAAAAAAATAAACTTCAATTTTTAGAATGGTTTTAGATTTACAGAAAAGTTATGAAGATAATACAGAAACTTTCTATGTACTCATACATACTTTTTCCTATTACTAACATCTACGTTAGTACATTTGTCACAATTAAACGAACTGATATTAACACATCATTACTAATTGAAGTCTATACTACATTCAGGTTTCCTCAAGTTTTATTTTTTTAAGACTTATTTATTTATTTGGCTGCATTGGGTTTTCTTTGCTGCACACGGGCTTTCTCTAGTTGCAGCGAGCAGGGGCTACTCTTCTTTATAGTGCACGGGCTTCTCATTGCGGTGGCTTCTCTTGCTGTGGAGCAGGGGCTCTAGGCACGTGGGCTTCAGTAGTTGTTGCACACAGGCTTAGTTGCTCCACAGCATGTGGGATCTTCCCGGACCAGGGATCGAACCTGTGTCCCCTGCATTGGCAGGCAGATTCTTAACCACTGCGCCACCAAGGAAGTCTCCAGGTTTCCTCAAGTTTTTACCAAACATTTTTTTTTTCTGTTGCAGGATCCCATCCATGACCCACACTTAGTCATTATATCTCCTTAGCCTCCTCTTGGCTGTGACAGTTTCTCAGACTTACCTTGTTTTGATGACCTTTTGATGACAATTTTAAGGAGTGCTGCCCTAGTGTTTTGTAGAATATTTTTCTGTTGGGATTTGTCATATTTTTCTCATGGTTAGACTGGAGATATGGTGTTTGGGAAGGAAGATCATAGAAATAAAGTGCCATTTTTATTACATCATCTCAGGGAACAGCAGTGCAATTCTGACCTTAACCACAGGAAGTCAGGTCATACTTCATAGGTTAAGGGCACAGTGTCCACAAGACTCCCTCACTTCAGACACTACGTTAAGCTCTAGGGCCCCCAGGCCACCCTTTCTTCTGACCAGCTGGCTACAAATTTGAGGGTACACACTATTATTTGCTAGAATGATTCACAAAACTCAGACACTGTACTTGCTCTCACAGTTTTATTACAAAGGCATAAAATCAGGATCAGTGAAAAGAAGAGACCCACTTGGTGGCCTCTTGTGGCGTCCCAAATGTGAAGTTTCCATGTCTTTAGGACACATCCCCTTCCAGGCACATTGATGTGTTTCACCAACCAGGAAGTTTACCTGAGCTGGTTCCAGGGTCTATATTGAGGTTTTATTACAAAGGCATAATTGATTGAATAATTAACCACCAGATTGAACTCAACCTCCAGCTCCCTGTCCATCCGCAGAGGTCAGGTTGATATTACAGGGCTCAAAGCCTCTACCCTCTAATCTCAGGGTTGGAGTTTCTAACTCAACTTGACCAGCCCCCATCCTGAATTTCTTTAGGGACCCATTGTGTCACCTCATCAACATAAACTCAGGTGTGGCCCCAGGAGCCCACCACGAATGACAAGACACTTTTATCACTCTGGAATGTCCAAGGGTTTGGAGGATCCTCCCAGAAACCATGAACACAGACCAGCCAAATTCTTTGTTATACAATAGGTACGTACTAACATGATTGATCACTGTTGACGTTGACCATGATTCCCTGGCTGAGGTGTGTTTGTTAGATTTCCCCACTCCAAAGTTACTCATTTTTTCCTCTGTTTTGTACTGTAGTTTTTGGAGGATGTCAGCATACACAGCCCACACTTGAGTGGTGGAGAGTGATGTCCAAAAGCTTGCGGAATATTGACATGAATTATTTGTAATTCTTCTGCATGGGAGATTTGTCTCGTCTACATTTTATTTATTTATTCAATCATTTATTTATATCAGTATGAACTCATGGTTATTTATTTTATACTTTGGGTTATAATCCAACGCTACTTTGCTTATTTTGTGGTCAAATTGTTTCAGTTTTGGCCATTGGGGCTCTTTCAGTTGGCTCCTGTGTCCATTTGAGATCCTCTTATCATTGTGGTATGTGTGTGTGTGTGTGTGTGTGTGTGTGTAAATACTTCCTTTTCTAGAAATACGAGATGTTTCAGGCTCATCTTGTATGTTTCCTGTCTCTGCCCTAGAATCAGCCATTCTCCAAGGAGCCCTGGTACGTTTTATTGGAGAATGGGATTAGAAACCAAGATCTGGGTGCCAGATGTGCTAGCTGCTACTGGAGGGTCCTTGCTTCTAGGCCCTCTTGGCTGATGGAGCAAGGAAATATATGTGTGTATGCTAACCTGTTAATATACATATATATCTAAATATTACTGTATAAGAACATCTGTATCTATATTAAGCTAAATATGAGTTCACACTGATGTATCCAACTCTAATTCATTAACCCATAGGCCTTTCCAGCCTCCTTCCCTTGCTAATGCGTAACTTTCCACTCCAATAGTGAAAAACATGCTTTCTCTCACCACCCACCATCCATCTACCTAGTTGTTCAATTCCAGCGTGTGTGTATAGAAGAAGTATGTGTTATCGAAACTGCTAGCCAGTACCCCCATGGGGTAAAAATATATAACTCGAGTACAGTGATACTGTACAATATCTTCTGCATCAAGTTTAATAAGCTCCACTCATTTCTAAAGTCACATAGGTCAGCACCTTCCCCAGCCCCTCCTGTGAGGTTGTTTCACACACTCATGATAGAGTTAGATTGTTCTGTCACAGTCGGCATTCATCTTAAAAGCCACTGATCTTCTAAAGGGTTTTAAATTTACATATAGTAAGGTTTACTCCGTGTTATAATATCATGTGTGTCTTGACAAATGAATTGTGTCAGGCATTCACAATTACAGTATCATACAGACCACTGTGATCTGAAAATCTTAAAATCTCCTGCACTCCACCTATTTACCCACCACAACTTTCTTTCAACTCCTGGAAACCTCTGATCACTTTACCATGGCTATAGTTTTGTCTTTTACAGAACGTCCTATAATGGGAATCATACAATATGTAGCCTTTTCAGACTGACTTTTCTTCATGTAGCAATATGTATTTAAAGCTCATCTTTGTTTTTTCATGGCTTGATAGCTTTTCTAATCACCCCCAAATAGCCCATGGTATAGATATAGTGCAGTTTCTTTGTCTATTCACCTATTAAAGGACATCTAGGTTGCTTTCAGTTTTGGGTGATTTGAACAAAATTGCTGTGAACAGTCAAGATTCAGGTAGTTGTATTGACTTAAGTTTTAAAAAAGTTGAGTGAGTACTTACAAGCCCAATTCCTAGAGCTGATGGTAAGACTGTGTTTAGATCTGTAAGAAAGTGCCACACTGTCTTCCAAAGTGCTTTACCACATTGAAAATTGTGTGCCTCTGGCCTTCCTGGTTTCTCAAGAGAAATTTGGTGTCATTCTAATAGCAAATGTTAAGTTGTTGTTTCTTGCTTCTTTCAAGATTTTTTCTTTGCCTTTCGTTTTCAGAAGATTATGATGTATCTTGCTGTGGATTTCTTGAATTTATTCTGCTTGGGGTTTTTCATCTTTCTGGATACATAGATTTCTATCTTTTGCCAAACATGGAATTTCCAGCTATAATTTCTTCAAATATTATTTTCAGTCCCATCCCCTCCACCTCTCTTTTTGGGACTTTGATGACACAAATGTCAGATATTTTGTCACCTTCTCACAGGTACTGGAGACTGTTCACTTTAAAAAAAAATCATTTTTCTCTGCTGTTCAGAATGGGTAACTTCTACTGTTGTATTTTAAATTCACTATTGTTTCTCTGTCCTCCCTATTCCACTAACCCCATCTGTTGAGTTGTTTATTTTGGTTATTACATTTTTCAGTTCTAAAATTTCCATTTGATTCTTTTTTATATCTCTTATTTACTAGCTGAGACATTCCATCTCTTTGGTGAAATTTATTTATTTTTTCCTTCATTTCAAGTATATTTGTAATTGCTCATTGAGGCATTTTTATTATGGGCATTTTAAAATCC
This sequence comes from Balaenoptera musculus, assembly GCF_009873245.2. Taxonomy (NCBI): domain Eukaryota; kingdom Metazoa; phylum Chordata; class Mammalia; order Artiodactyla; family Balaenopteridae; genus Balaenoptera; species Balaenoptera musculus. Next base: position 99,842,674 of record NC_045793.1, on the reverse strand, counting down.
TTGTCAGATACTTTTAACACCTTTGACATCTTGGTTTTGGTGTCTGTTGATATCTGTTTTTCTTCAAGTTGTGATTTTCTTGGGTGTTGGTAAGATTAGTGATTCTCAGTTGAAACCAGAGCACTTGGGTATTAGGTTCTGAGGATCTTGATCTTACTTCCATCTTTTGTCATAGCAGGTCTCCCTGACACCATTCCTGTGAATGAAGAAGATTATTGCCTCTGGGATACCCTTTGGGCCAGGGGTTCAGGTCTCCCATGGGACCTCTTTGACTTTCTAAGAAGAAGGACTCTTCACAGCTCATAACTTGGGGTGGGGCTCTGGCTCCCCAGTAGCCCTGTGCCGATACAACCCTGACCAGGAGAGATGGGATGTGTTCTTACTGTTCCCTGTGTAAGCTCCTCCAACACCGTGGGTGGCATGGATAAAGTCCTGATTACCACCAATCATCCTCTGACACCACCCCAGCAGGAAGGGTAGGAGTCGGTGGGAGTGGAAGTCCAGTCTGTCCCTGTGGTTCTCACTGACTGTTGTGAGAGGAGGGACATTGTTATGTTGGGGGGGACGGTATGAGGGACCTGGCTTCCACTCTCCCTCCTCTGACACCACCCAGTTGGGAGTGGTATGTTTCCTTGCATGTAGAGTCCCCCCCCTAGGACTGCAGGTTTTTTCTGTGGAGTTTGGCTGGAATAGAGCATTATCATCTAAACTTTTCTGTCTTGCTAAGCTGACTCTCTCTTTGTCTTTTGTATAGAGCAAGCCGGTTATTGTGTGTCTTGGAATTTCTCAGTTGGCATCTTCTCCAGCAATGATCTAGGACACGGGAGGCAGGAGGGAAACCCAGGCACGTCCCTGATGTGTTGTTCCTAAGGGCATTCCTGCTGGTCTACCTCGTCTCCACCCTTCAGAGTCTTCTCATGCTTCTTGTGTATATAGTGTCTCGTGGCTTTTACCTGTGCTTTGCAGGAGGAATAAGGAAAAGTCTTCTCGATCTTTCTAGGGGCAGAAGCACCTGTTGTAATATAATTTTCTGATTAGATTTACTATGTGTAAGAAGTCTTTTTATTGTGTGGATTTCTGTCTCTTTCTTTTTTTTTTTTAGTTCTTGGCATCCATTTCTTTGTATATTTCAGAAGAATTACATGGCAGATTCTTTTTCACATTCCATACAGTTAATTGGCTGCTTCCTGCTGGTTTCTGTTCCTGAGGGCTTTCTCTAATCAGAGGACATGCTTGGCCCAAACAAAGAAGGCTAAAGGCACTGCTGTACAAAAGCCCTGGAGAGCAGCCGTCAACATAGAAGGTGTGGAAGTGTATGGATGCATCCTCCAGTTGCCTTACCATTTTTGTAGGTCAGTTCTGAGGTATGATCGACATAATCTACCAAAGGTGCCAATTGCGTTGAGTCCAAATTGCCTGCAGCATTTACATACTAGTCAATACTCCTCATGTTGGTGTCTTTCCCTTCCCTGTATTACTTCCTCACTCCCATACTGGGTCTTAGGATCTCCTCCTCTCAAGCTATGCACTCTCCAATCTTGTCTCAAGGTGGTCTGTTTCTGGGGCAACCCATGCTAAGGCATGTATCCCTCTAAATCAATGAATTTATGAAATTCTTAGTGCTTTCATTTTGGTATTCTCTCTCTCTCTCCTTTTTTTTTTTTTTTTGACCATGCTGTGTGGGATCTTACTTCCCTGGCCAGAGATTGAACCTGGGCCACAGCAGTGAAAAGCACTGAGTCCTAACCATTGGACCACCACCAGGGAATTCCCCTCTATTGTGCATTCTTTATTGCTTTTCTACTGTGAGTGATAGTGGACTTAGATAGTAAAGTTATCTTTATTCACTTTTCTCCTCTGATTCTGATTCCTTTTAATTTTAGCTAATATTGTTGAGTTCGCCAATGAGTCTACTCTTTTAATTTACATATTAAAAGTTGGGGGTATATGTATACATATAGCTGGTTCACTTTGTTATACAGTGGAAACTAACACAACCTTTTAAAGCAATTATACTCCAGTAAACATGTTAAAAAAAAAGTACATCCTAATCTTAGGCCATATGTCAAAATGAATTCCTGTGAATGAAAAACTTAAATAAAAACTAAAAGAATCATAAAATAACACACAAACAAAACAAAAAAAAACCAGAATGAGGGCAGTTACAACTATATAGGGTAATGTTTCTGTATTATGTTGCAAGTTAATATAAATATGGTGTACATTTGGATAAGTTAATAGGTATATTAACCTATTTTGCATATCATGAATCTTCCATGGTAGGTGCCTGTTTTTGTCAGCTGAGGCTGCAGTAACAGCGGATCATAGACTGGGTGGTGGGTGTTCTATCTTGTTTGGAAGGGGATGACAAATTATGCTCAGAGACTAAGATCATCTTTGCCAATGGTTCATTTAACATAGATTAGCTGTGGGATTTATAATTTCACAAACAAATGGCACATAGGATAATGTCTCAATAAGCCAATAAAGAGATAATATACTCCCAAAAAATAATAGGTAAATTCCATTGTTTTTTCCAGGCTGGGGGATATGAGTAAAGTCCAAATTTAGTTTGAGGTGTACGTTTTCTAGGAGTTATGGTTTCATGGGAGAGGCAGCTTTCGCAACTGAGAGCTTAGGTCTAGCTGTCAGAGCAAAAATAAAAGTCCATTGTTGTTAGAGCACGTTGCTAGGGAATGAGGACCTGGTTTTGGCGGGCAGGCTAGGCTGCTCAGAGGGGTTATTACTCCAGGGACCCTTGCACTGGTTGCCACTGCCCAGGAGGTGTGCCTCGCCCAGACAGGATCCGATGTCCCTTTTCCTCCTGAGACTGCTGCACTGGTTTAACACCACTGCTGACCAAGAGTAGCCTGGCCACGGCAGTAGCAAGTGTCTCAAGATCTTAGGAGAGCTAGACCAGCCAAGAGTAGATTTTGCCCCAAACGAAACTCTCAGTATTTATGATCTAAATGTGTCCCTTGCCACAGTTGCTTCTCCATGAGTTTTTATCAACAAGCCCCCAGCAGGGCCCCTCAGCAGCTGAGCTACTGAGTGCATATCAGTGACAACAGATGAGATGATGACATTCTGACACAGCTGACTTCATTCTTATATCAGGACAACTTCACTTCTAAAAACAGGTCTTTTGTCTTTGTCATAAACAAGTGGCTTAAAACAACTTCACTTGAGTCATACACGGGTGGGTTTGAAATCATATCAAACCAATACACCACAGGGACTTCAAAAGCAGATACTGATTTCTCACAGGTCTGGAGACCGGAAGTCCCAGCTCCAGGCACAGCGGGGTTAGTTCCTGGTGGCGGCTATCTTCCTGGCTTGCAGAGGGTCACCTTCTCCCTGTGTTTTCATGGGGAAGAGAGAGCTCTGGTCTCTTTCTCTATTATAAGGGCACTAATCCATCACGGGGATCCCACGCTCATGATCTCATCTAAACCCAATCACCTCCCCTAACACGATCCCTCTGAGGGTTAAGGCTTCAACATATAAATATTGAGAGGGCACAAACATTCAGCCCATAACAATAGGTGTAGAACAGGGGTCAGGACTTTGAGATTCTTAAACATCTTCACACATATTCAGATCTCCTAGAAACCTAAGTAGCACTGGGTGTGGCAGGTCTAGGGGGACTTGAAAGGGTTTGAAAAGCTGTGCTTCTGGGCCCACTTCCTCCAGGGAAGGCCACACCCTCCAGCCCTGGGTGAGGGCCTAGTCACCTAGATCAGGCACTGGCAGAAACACGGGGGCTTTGTTCCTTCCCCTCCCCTACCATCCCCTCCTCCCCCTCCCCTACCATCCCCTCCTCCCCCTCCCCTACCATCCCCTCCTCCCCCTCCCCTTCCTGTCCCTTCCTTCCTCTCCGTCCCCTGCCCATCCTCTTCCCTCCCTCCTCACCTCACCCCTCCATTCAGGGGACACTTCTCCTTCCCTTTTTCCTCCTCCTCCCCCAACTCCTTCTCCTTCACCAGATTCATACTCAGCATCCTAAAACTGAAGGGCATTCTTCACATCTGGTGGCGACATTCCATATGGAGGGAGGGAGGGAAATCTGCTCCCAACAACCACAGCAGATCTAGGGTCAGAGCAGCCTCACCTGGAAACAGGCAAGGCTTTGGCTTGGTTATGTCTGGCACTGGAGGCAAACAGTTTATATTCCCATCACATCCCCGCTATTACTTGTCATTTTACATTTTTTTAATAGCTATCAACATTGTACTAGGAGTTCTAGCCAGGGAATTAAGCAAGAAAATGAAATTAAAAGGTATACAGAATAAAAAGAAATTTTTATATATTTAAAAGCCCTAAGGAATCAAATAAAAAATTGGCTAGAACTAATGAACAAGTTCCCTAAGTTTTCAGGATGCAAGTTACCATACAAAAATCTATTTCATTTTTGTACCTTAGCAATGGTCAATGAAAAAATTAAATTAAGAAAACAATTCCATTTACAACAGTATCAAAAATAATCAAGCTTTTAGGAATATATTTAATGAAGGAAGTGCAAGGCCTGTACACTGAAAACTATAAAATGTCAAAATAAATGAAAGAAGATCTAAATACACGTAAAAACATCCTGTATTCATGGATTAGAAGATTCAATAACGTTAAGATGACAATACTCCCCATGTTGCTTTCCAGATTCAACACAATCCTCAACAAAATACCACCTGCCTTTTGAATAAATTGACCAGCTTATCCAAATTCCAAATGAAATTGCAAGGAATCCAATCCAGCCAAAACAATCTTGGGAGAAAAAAATTGGAGGGCTCACACTTCTCAATTTCAAAACTTCATACAAGCCATAAGACAGTGTGATACTGGCATAAGGCTAGACATACAAAACAATGAACAGAATTGACAACCCAGAAATAAATCCTTGCATATAGGTCAAATGTCTCCAGAGCACGGAGACAATTAAATGGGAAAACAATAGTCTTATCAACAAATGATGCTGGGACAACTGGACATCCACATGCAGAAAAAGGATTTAGGTTCTATCTTATGCCATACACAAAAATTAACTCTATATGGATCATAGATGAAAATGCAAGAGCTAAACGTGTAAAATTCTTAGGAAAAAAGATAAATCTTCATGGACTTAAGTTAGGCAAGGATTTCTTAGATAAAACACCAAAAACACAAGTGACAAATTTTAAAAATAGGTAAATTTGATGTCATCAAAATTTAAAACTTTGTCCTTCAGTGGATGCCATCAAAAAATAAAAAGACAGAATAGAAGAAAATATTTACAAAATCACACATCTGATAAGGAACTTGTATATATATTTTTACAATTCCATCAGATTTTTTAAAATGCATGAGACGTTTACATGTGAATTATTTTTCTAATGTTAGAATGTGGTGAAGATTTTATTTAAATTTTTTACTTTTAAATTTATTTTTACTTACCTTTTTACTGTGGGGAACTATTCTGCTATTTTATTGATGATTTTTTTCTTCTGCTTTTTTCTGCTTCTGCAGAGATTCTAATTATTGTTCGCTTGCTTATAGTCTTTCTACCTCATTCTCATCAGTGCTATCCCTTTGATTTCTGCATTTTAAAAGAGATCGATTCTGTATTAATAATCATAGCTAAGATTTGTTATTGTGAATTTATGATGTGCCAGATACTGGGCTAAGCTCTTAAAGCATTTATTTATTTATTTAAGCATTTGTTTACTCCTTATCATAAATATATAGACAAGGAGCACTTTAGCTTATTTTGCAGATAAGGAAGCTGAAGCAAAGCACGGATAAATTCTTTGCCAAATAATGCAGTCAGTGACAGAGGGGATTTGAGCATACGAAGTTTGCCTTTAGAATCTGTACACTTGCTCACACTTGCTGATTATATCACTACCCTTGGATCAACGAGAAACTGGAGTTTTACTAGAGTATGGATATTTCTTCCTGCCGCCTGATATGTTCATTTTGTTTTCTTGTATTCCTTTCTTATCATTACCAGTATCTTTTATGACATGAGCTAGCTCTGGCATACTTCATCATTCACCTTTTAATAGCTGTTGATAAGTAAGGTAGATAAATCCAATAATTTGCTTCCGTCTCCACAATAAAAACTTTTTAGATTGTTCTCTTTTACTTCTCTTTAGGGCAATGGTTTTCTTGGATTAATCATATTTTGAGTCCCCATTCTGATATTAAATATATTTATCCAAATATCAAGGCTGAAAGTTTATCGCTTGACTTGCACTCTGGTGGGAGTTATCTGCGTTGCTCAAGAAACCACAGCAGTATAGAAGCCCATAGACTGAGACCTTAATTCTGCAAGACTTCATGAGAAGGATTCTATCCAAAGTGAGTTTTCTATTTGTTTATATATTTTTTCTGTCCCTTGTTTACACACTTAATCACTTAAGACCAAAAATACGCTTTTTAAAAATCTAATTTTTATTTTATATTGGAGTATAATTCATTTACTATGTTGTAATAGTTTCAGGTGTACAGCAAAATGATTCAGTTATACATATACCTACATCCATTCTTTTCCAGATTTTTTTCCCAGATAGGTTATTACAGCATACTGACTAGAGTTCCCTGTGCTATACAGTAGGTCCTTGCTGATTAACTATTTTATATATAGTAATGTGTGTATGTTAATGCCAAACTCCTAATACATCCCTCTCCCCCACACCTTTCCCCTTTGGTAACCATACATTTGCTTTCCAAGTCTGTGAGTCTGTTTCTGTTTTGTAAATAACTTCATTTGTAACATTTTTTTAAATTCCACATATAAGTGATATCATATACTTGTCTTTCTCTGTCTGACTTACTTCACTTAGTATGATAATCCCTAGGTCCACCCATGTTGCTGCAAATGGCATTATTTCATTCTCTTTTATGGCTGAGTAATATTCCATTGGATATATGTTCGTAGCAGCACTATTTACAATAGCATGAAAGCAACCTAAATGTCCTTTGACAGAAATGGATAAAAAAGTTGTGGTACATATATATAAAAATACTGTTTTAAATTTACTTCCCTTCAGAAGGCTGCTCATCATACTGAAGTGTCAGAAAGCTGTCTTCAGTTATTGGCCTGCCTTGTAATTTGGACAAATTTGAACCTGCGTTCACTGCAAAGGCTGGTTTGCCTTCCATTGCCATCTTGATCTCTCACGTGGGGAAAAGTGTTGCTGCAGCCTCTGAGCTGGGAATTTTTATTATTCAGCTAAGGGTGTTAGAAGGTGGGGTATTGAGTTATAGCTCACAGACAATTGTAGATCATTTAGCTGTTTTTTTCACAGTCTTGGGTTGTCCAATGTCTATTGCTAATCGCACATGTAGTCAAGTGTGTTCTTCCCTGGTACTTAAACCCCCTGATTCCAGGTAGCTGAGGAGATAGTTTTCAAAGGTGAAACTGGCCTGACCAAAAGACCAGTTTTCTCCTCAGGGCAGCTAAAAAACCACCAAACCTGCCTTGGGACTTGCCCACTCCTTCAGATACTCACTTTGTTTCCTATATCAAACTCTGCAACACTGAAATAATAACAAGTGTACTGCAGGTCATTATGAAAATAAAATTTTAAAAATATTTATAAACTTCCCAGCATAGTTTCTGACTTGCAAAAATAATCAAACAAGGGAAATCTATTATTTGATTGTTATTACCATCCAATAAAATAACTTAAAAGGAAACTGAAAAAGAACTATTAGTATGGAGACTTGACTTGCTTATTTAGTGAATCCTTCGTAAATCAAAGAAAACCTGATAACCAATACAAATGATTTAAGATCATACAACATAAATCCATACCAAGGCAACAAATGTTTGTAGTGGCATCCCCTGCACTTAGCTGTCATTTTATCTTTTCTAATCATATGCATATGCATTGGGTAAAATTGTCTCAATGGGAGACTGATCTTTTTTTCACAATTTTTCAAAACCAAGGTGGGTCTGTCTTGAGGCTCCCGGGGGGTAACTGTGGAATTCCAGGTATGACAAAGCTGCCTCTCTGTGCTGTAATTCTTTCAACTTAGCTATCGCCTCCGTGACCAATGTTTTCACACCATGCTTTATAATTTACTATACAGTTTCTTATTTAATTCTTGCAACATCCCTCTGAGATGCATATGTGTACCTCTATCTTTCATATGAGAAAACTGAGACTCAGAGACATTTTGAGTTTGTCAATAAGTGAGGATAATTATCAACAAAAGCCAATAACTGAGGGAGCCAAAATTTAAATTCAGTTCTGGTTGACTCCAAAGCGCATGCTCTTACATATTCCTTATTTCCTTTCCAAGGTCAGTTAGTTACACGTGCTCTCAATTAGCCTAAAAACACCTGCTCTTATGTCCTGTACCAGGAACACAGCACTGAATCCATGGCTCTTCCTACCATCTGACTCCCCATGGTAGGAAGTGACCACTTGTCTTGGGTCTGGACTTCAGATGCTGAAGTTCAGGAAATCAAATTGTAAGTTGATTTACAGGTAAGCAAGCTCCAGGTGAGTGATTCAGACTAACAAGAGTTTTCAGGATCTGACTCACCTACTGCAATGCCAAGTCATTAATGGCAACAAGCATTTTCTTCCTGTGGGTACCAATCCCCTTTCTTCACACATGGAACCGTTCTCAGTGGGGATGGCCACCGAGACTCCGGTGTAAAGGTAGTTTGCCAAGATTGGCATCTGAGCAAAGAGATCTGCATTTCCTCAAAGTATATTTGTGGACATCTCTGAAAGTCACATAAATAAACCTTTTCTAATATTTCAGAAAATAACCTTAGAGTCAGGGTTGTTTAGATACTACTTATAACCTTGGGAAGTTTTGGTGTAAACAAAATAAACCAGAATTATTTCATTAAAAATTCATAGAGACAACAAAAAACCCCAGGAATGATAAATAATGTCTAACTTTTACAAAGTGGGCCAGGTGTGATTCTAAACACTTGATATATACTACCTCATTTAATCCTTATAACAATGCTGGATTGTAGTCATTTTATTAACAAGGAGACTGAGGTAGAAGAGCATTAAATGATGTGTCTAAGAGCACACAAGTAGTGGGAGAGAGAATTTGAAGCCTGGTCGTTAATGCCAGGGCTCTTAATGTTAATCTCTACATTGTGTCACTCCAGGGATGGGATTAACAATGGGTGAAAAAGAAGATATACAGATGGCAACATACACATATGAAAAGATATCTAATCATAAGTTAACATTAGAAAATTGGAAATTAAAACAACAATGATATACACACCCAGTAAAAGGGCTAAAAAATTGCCTACCTCAAATGCTGGGGCGGATGCAAAGCAACAGAAACTTTCATTCATTGGTGGTGGGAATGCAAAACGAAGGGTATTTGGTTGTTTCTTACAAAAGCAAAGTGTTTTACCATTTGATGTAATAATTGCACTACTATCAATCTACCCAGTTGCTTTGAAAACTTTGTCCACGGAAAAATATGCATAGGAATATTTATAGCAGGTTTGTTCATAATCACCCCAATAGAAGCAATCAAATATGAATGCATAAAGAAACTGTGGTATATCCATACAATCGAATATTGCTCATCATTAAAAAGAAATGAGTTTCAAGCCACAAAAGAAATGGATGAATCTTAGATGCATATTGTTAAGTGAAAGGAGCTAGTCTGAAAAGGGACTTACATACCCTGTAAGTTCAATTAGTCACATTGTAGAAAAGGCAAAACTATAAAGAGAGTAAAAAGACCCATGTTTTCCAGAAGTTCTTGGGGAGGGCTGGAGGGAAAAATCAGTGAAGCACAGGGGGTTTTGAGGTGAAGAAACTATTCTGTGTGATACTGTAATGGTGGATATACGACATTACACATTTGTCAAAATCCATGTAACTTTACAACACAAAGAATGAACCTTAAAAGAAACAAATAAAAAAAAACAACAACACCATTTTGTATGTTGAAGGATACAGACAAAAATGCATAATGTGAGAAAAGAACCTAATTTTATTATGAATATATAAAGCATCCTTGCCAGAGAGGGTGAGGAAAAAGGTACTGACCCAAGTGACTTTGGAAATTATGGGTTGTAAGACTAAAGACAAAATAAGCTGCACAAAAGCATTGAACTCTCTTGATAAAGTTATTTCCCACATGAGAGTGTGTTAACAATTCTGATGCTGGTATACATGTATGTTTTAATTGAACAATTAAGAGAAAGGGGGATGGATAGTGTGACCCAAATTTCTTACAGTTAGGGTGAGTGGGCAAACAAGCAGAGGAGGCTAGGATGATACGCACAGTAATAGATAAGAGTTGGGGAAATCTGTAAGAATCATACTTAATTGTATACTGATGGTTAAATATAAAAAAAAGGTGTGTGTGTGTGTGTGTGTGTGTGTGTGTGTATGCATGGATAAGTACTCACATATTCATTTGTTCTGTTAGCTGTGAGGGTCTAAAAGAAATGTCACTCTAGTAGCAATGCATACACCTAGTGCTCAGACCTTGATGTCTAAAATCATTCTTCAATAAAAGGAACCAGAGTTCCTTGAAGAAAAGGCTGAATCTAAGACTTTAGAACTGGGATAGGAAATATACAAGATAAACCTGGAGCATCTGATGGTGCCAGGAAGCAGGGAAATGTTAAGACAGAACAAAACACAAAAACATAAAACAACCCTTTATTGATGGGGGTATATCAAAGAGACAAAGAAACCAACTGAAAAATCTTCCAGTGGCCAGTGCGGCAACAATTTGAGTAACAAAATAAAGTAGTACTGGATCATGAATTAAACCTTTCTAATTATAAATCAATTGGAAATGTTTAAAATCAATTGGATTATGTGATGATTAGTTTAATAATGTCAACTTGACTGGCCACAGTGTGGCTAGACATTTGGCCAAACATTATTCTGGGTGTGTCTATAACGGTGTTTCTGGATGGTATTAACATGTGAATCAGTAGACTAAGTGGATTGCCATCTCTGATGTGTGTGGGCATAATCTAATCAGTTGAAGACCAAAATTGTTTCCTGGGTAGCTTTGAACAAAAAGGCTGAGTAAGAGTGAACTCCTCCTGCCTGACTGGGTCTTTTCCTGCCTTTGTACTCAGACTGAAACATTGTTTCACACACACACATATCCCCATTTCTCCTAGCCTTTAGCTCCTGGAAACCATCATTCTACTCTCTGTTTCTATGATGTCAGATTTTTAATCTTTTTTATTTCTATTTTTTAAAATAAATTTATTTATTTATTTTTGGCTGTGTTGGGTCTTCGTTGCTGCACGCGGGCTTTCTCTAGTTGCGGTGAGCGGGGGCTACTCTTCATTGTGGTGCGTGGGCTTCTCACTGCGGTGGCTTCTCTTGTGGCAGAGCATGGGCTCTAGGTGCATGGGCTTCAGCAGTTGTGGCACGTGGGCTCAGTATTCATGGCTCGTGGGCTCTAGAGCACAGGCTCAGTAGTTGTGGCGCACGGGCTTAGTTGCTCCGCGTTATGTGGGATCTTCCTGGACCAGGGCTTGAACCCGTGTCCCCTGCATTGGCAGGCAGATTCTTAACCACTGCACCACCAGGGAAGTCTGAGGTCAGCTTTTTTAGATTCCACATATAAGTAATATCATATAGTACTTGTCTTTCTCTGTCTAATTTCACTTAGCATAATGTCCTCAAGTTCCATTCATGTTATCTCAAATGGCAGGATTTTCTTCATTTTTATGGCTGAATAATATTCTATAGTGTGTATGAATATATATATGTATATATATATTCTTTATCCATTTATCCATTGTTTTCATATCTTGGTTATTATGAATAATGCTGCAATGAACATGGGAGTACAGATATTTCTTTGAGATCCTGATTTTATTTCCTTTGGTTATATACCCAAAAGCGAGATAGCTGGACAATATGGTAGTTCTATTTTTTTTGTTTTTTGAGGAACCTCCAAACTTTTTTCCACAGTGGCTGCACCAATTTTGGTTCCCACCAACAGTGCACAAGTGTTCTCTTTTCTCCACACCCTTGCCAATACTTATTATCTCTTGTCCTTTTGATAGTAACCTTTCTATTTTGGCCTCACAAAATGTGTTTGACAGTGTTCCCTCCTCTTCAAGTTTTGGAAGAATTTGAGAAGGACTGACATTGATTCTTCTTTAAATGTTTTGTAGTGAAACTATCTGGTCTTGGGCTTTTCTGTGTTGGGAAGTTTTCAATTACTGATTCAATCTTCTTACTTGTCATTAGTCAGTTCAGATTTTCTATTCCTTCATGTTTTAGTCTTGGTAGGTTGTTTTGTATGTTTCTAGAAATTTATTCATTTCTTCTAGGTTGTCAGATTTTTTGGCATGTAATTTTTCATAGTAGTGTCTTATGATCCTTTGTATTTCTGTGGTATCAGTTGTAATGTTCCCTCTTTCATTTCTGATGTTATTTATTTGAGTCTTCAATGGTTTTTTTTCTTAGTCTAGCTAAAATTTTGTCAATTTTGTTTATCTTTTCAAAAGCCAGTTCTTAGCTTTGTTGAACCTGTCTGCTGTTTTTATGGCCTCTAGTTCATTTATCTTTTTCTCTGATCTTTGTTATTTCCTTCCTTATGCTAACTTTGGACTTTGTTGTTGTTTCTTTTTTGGGGGTCCTTGGGGTGTAAACTTAGGTTGTTTATTTAAGATCTTTCTTGTTTCTTAATGTAGGCTATGTATCACTATGAACTTCCTCTAAGAACTGCTTTTGCTGCATCATGTAAGTTTTGGTATGTTTCTATTTTTGTTTGTTTCAAGATTTTAAAAATTTCCCTTTTGATTTGTCTTTGACCCATTGGTTGTTCAGAAATTGTTTAATTTCCACACATTTGTGAATTTTTCAGTTTTTCTCCTCTTACTGGTTTCTAGTTACATATCGTGGTTGGAAAATATACTTAATATGATTTCAATCTTCTTAAATTTCCTGAGACTTATTCTGTAACCTAACACATGATCTATCCTAGAGAATATTCTATGTGCACTTGAGAAGATGGTAAACTCTTTTTGAAGGTAATTTCAGCAATTGTTGAGGAGTGGTTAAATATTCACCAATCAAAGGGGAGCCAATAAGCATTGTGTCCTTCTACCCTTCCTCACTTGTCATCGACTGTAGTTGATACATCTTGCAGAACTTCTGTACCATAATTTACCTCTCATTCTCATCCTCACCTACTCAGAAACTCTGTCAATGTTAGGTAAAATTCTTCTTGGTAATTCCCTGAATATGTGATTTTGACAAATATGCTCTTCTTTGGATTCAACAAAACAAACTGAGAGTAGATTTACTACTTAATAAATGTTACAGAAAACTGTTGGCAGGCATTTGACATTTACAGACCTTTATTTTGGTGCATTTATGTCTCAGGACAACTCATGACCTTGTGCCAAAAGTACTTAATGTCCACATTCTAAAGAGCATATGAATGATTTGGGGTCACTGCTTATTTTTGCATATTAGGATTTAGAAATTTCACAGAGTGGCAGTATCCATTGTGTATTCGATATTCAAAGTCCCCTCTCTATAGAAATTATGAGTTGTGGTAGATAATCCTAATGTTGTTACCTCTATTAGCTACCATTCCTGCCTAACCGTTAGGATTCTCATCAGTGATTTGGAAGAATAAGTGAAATTTCCTCAGCATGTAAATATCATGCATATATTCCACAATATTACATGCCAATTTTAGGGTCATGATTAGACCAAAATGGTAGCCATGTCAGGAGAGGGAGTTAGCAGTATGAAACTTAGAACATCTCTATGAGAACTTTTCAACATGGATGATTTTCTACACACATTCTCAGATGTGGATGCAATTTTTTTCCTTTTGGGGTTTGCACATTTTACTTATCGTTTAATTTTTTTCTTCCAGTTTTATTGACATAGAGCATTGTATAAGTCTAAGGTGTACAGCACAGTGATTTGACTTACATACATCATGAAATGATTATCACAGTCATCTTCACAATCATGAAATAAATATATCACAAGAAAAAATATATTTTTCAATTTTAAAAGTGATATTGGGGAAAATGTAAATTTACACGTAAAAGATCAAGACAAGTTTTTTAGGACCCCATTCCCTTATTCACTTATTCATTTCTTAATTTATTTATATTACTTTGCTTTTTTCCTCCTTGTCACATAAGGAATAAAAGGCTAGTCTATTTAAACAAATCCTCACATGGAAAACAACTGGGAAGTATGGAAAAAATATATATCTGGTAATTTGAAACAGAATCTTGCTTCATATGTTTCTATGCGCCTAGATTTACTACACTTATCTATAGTAGTATATCTAGAATCACACTATATACAAAAATTATTTTGAAGATTTCTTATAACCTTATGATAGAAGATTTCTTCCAGTACCCAGTAGTGAGGAATGTCTTTTAGAGCCATACTTGAGAGGCGGTGGGCACATTATATACAACATAATAATATATAATGTAATATCTAGTTCTGATTCTGCCATAAATGAAGTAAAATTCAGCTAAATGGTGAAAGAAAGGAGGCCACTTCTAGCAGACAGTCAGAAAAGACCTCTTTGAGAAGATGATATTTGAACAGAAGAATAAATAATAATTCCCCTGATATCTTGGGGGGAAGCATTCCAGGAAGACAAAATATAAGTGCAAAGATGTGAGGCAAGAACCAGCCTGGACGATCAAGGGATGTCTTGGAGTGGCCGGAGCACAGGGAGATGGAGGTGGTTTAGGCAGATGAAGTCAGAGATGGTCAAAGACCAGACCACAAAAGTTCTAGTGACCAAGGAAAGACTTTAGATTCCTTCCTAAGAGTAGGAAATATTGAAAGATTTAAAAAGAGGAGTGAGGTAACTTGAGTTTGTTTTTAAAACACCGCAGTCGCTGCTTTGTGGAGAATAAGAATAGGAAATTGAAAAAAATAGTAGAAGCAGAGTGATCAGTAATGGTGACTGATTTGTCTAGGATGCTATTGGTGGAGGCTATGCGAAAGGTCAAGTTCTGGAGATACATATACAAATTGTCTTGCTGGCAGCTGAATGTGGGAGATGAGATTGAGAGAAATCACAGATTTTTTCTAGAATTTTTGATCTGAACAACCAGACAATAGTGATATTTTGTCACTGAGATAAAATGACTAGTAGAATAGAAATTTTAGGGAAAAATCAGATATTCAATTTTGGAAGGGTTTATTTTGAGATGGTTATTAAACATTTAAATGGAAACAGTGGGATAAGCTTGCAGACCAGGGAAAGGGCAGGTACTAGAGATATAAAAATGGGAGTCATCAATATGGTATACATAAGGCACACTTTGCCATATTCTTGACCATACAATTTAAAAAGAAAATGTCAGTAATATGAGTATAACAGGATCATTGTAGAAAGTTAGAAAATGAAGATAAGCATTAATGAAAAACTAAAAATCACCTAGTTGATATTTTTTCCAAAAACTAAGTCATTTCAAAATTAGCTGCCTTGCTTCTCCTTCTCCTTCTTCTTCTTCTTAATTTAAAATCTACCTATGTGATTTTTAAAACATTTTTATTGAAATATAGTTGATTTACAATGTTGTGTTAGTTTCAGGTGTACAGCAAAGTGATTCAGATATATATATGTGTGTATATATATATGCATATATAATTTTCCACTATAGGTTGTTACAAGATATTGAGTATAGTTCCCTGTGCTATACAGTAGGTCCTTGTTGGTTATTATTTTATATATAATGGTGAGTATATTTTAATCCCAAACTCTTAATTATGTGATTTTTTTTAACTGTGGAAAATTGAAAAACTCTAAGAACTAAACCAAGTAGGATAATGAATCCCTGTATACCTTTCTCTCAGCTTCAACATTTAACAACGTGCTGTCATTCTCCTTTCATTTATGTCTCTTGTCCTTCCCATTGTTTACTTTTTGGTTTATGAAATATAATTTACATAGACTAAACTCACCACACTTCTGCAAGTTTGACAAATAAATACACTTATACAATGCCTACCATAATCAAGATATAGAAGAGTTCCACCATCCTCAAAACCCCACCAGGTGTCTTTATAGTCAGCTCCATCCCCATTTCCACGTCCTGGTAAGCATCTATCTGCCTTCAGACTCCATTGTCTTGCCTTTTCTGATTTATAATCCAAAGGCAGTCATGGAGTATGTAGCCTTTTGAATCTGGCTGTTACATTTTGATGCTCCAATTGCTCACAGTTTTTCCAGTGACTCTTTCAAATAGATTCTCTACCCTTTTAAGGGTTGGCATCAATTGTTGAGCACTTCCTTCCTTGTGGTACAGCAAGTGTTCCAAGCTCATTTTGTACTTTCCTTGCCTCAACTGGAATAACAATTTTCCCAGCATCGCCAGTTACATTTAGTGGAAAATAGTGTTTAGAAGACAAAACCTGGGTACTAAGTGTGCTCATTGTTACTGAAATGTTGCCACTTGCAAGCCCTCTCAGTGGACAGAACTAGAAAATATATGTCTATACTTACTGGAGCAGCCGTGCACATAAGTGCATCCATATTTATTTAATTCTTTCTATCTATCTATCTATCTACCCAACTATCCATCTATTTAGAAAACCACAACGTGACAAAAATACTTTTGGTTCCAATCCAAAGCTAAAAGGTTCATATTAGTTTTCTTCTTTTTCATATTTGCAACTTTATTTCTCAGTGGTGAGAAACCTGGTTTCCCTTTTTCTTAATTTACATAGTTAATCAAACTTCCTGTTTGTAACTATTGTCTCTCCTCTGACACCATTCTTTTCCCAATTCTCAGATGCCTTTCTTTCTCCACTCAGATTCTCACACCCAATGTGAATCCACCCCCTGCAGCAATGTCCACTTCATGAGTGTCCAATACCAATCCCACAACACACCATTCCCTGCTAACCACGCCCTACTGACTCCACTTGGGTTACCACTGTCCTGGGCTATATCCCACTGTATAGATATCCTCCTGAGTTGGCTTGGGGTCTGAGATTCTGTATCAGGCCTTGTGTGAATACATTTTCATCCTGATGAAACTCTATTACCCAACTCTGGACCATCCCACATTCATTAACATCCTTGGCGTTCCACTCAGGCTCCAACACCACATACCAGGCCATCTCCACTAATGGACACCTTCCTCACCTTACTTGGGTTCTAAACTCCCATGCTAGGTTGCCCTCATATGTGGATAATATCTTTATCCTACGGGGGTTCTGACTCAGAACTGCTTTGGACATGCATGGTGCACCTGTGTGGATGCCATTCATACACCGCTTGGGTCTGACAGCCCGCAACAGAGCGGACACTGTCCTCACTGCCCTGGAAGTAGGATTCTCCCCTTCTACTGCACCAATGCCTGCCTCACCTGTCTTTGGATCTAACACCTCATACTCTCCATAGCCTGCTTGAGCTCTAACAACACCTGTCAGACGGGTGCTCCACTGGGATACTATTCTCACCTGTCTCAGACAGTGACTTGTCCTGCCAGGCTACACTGCCCCCCTGCTATGGTGTGGGGAACCTTCCCACCTCTTTTGAGATCTGATGTCAGGCCAACATTCTGCAAGGATGCCTACTTTAATGACTCCACGCAAAGTGGAGCCACCCTAGTAAAGCATTTATATCTCCCTTACCCTACTTGGGTTCTGACTCTCCTCACCCAGAAGCCCTGCTACATAGATACATGCCTCAATCTGTTCACACACTAACACCCAGAGTCAGGAAGCTCACGTGGGTGGTGCCCCCCACCTCACTCAGCCCTGAACACACATCCAGGACCCTCTCCCAAGTGGGTACCCCTACCCAGCCCAGTTCTCACACCCACATCCGTGACCCACTCCCACGTGGGAGCTCCCCACCCCTGAGCTCTGACAGCTGCTCTGTTTCATCATGCCTCCTCTCCCCCATCTGGTAGCATGGATGCCTTCCCACTGTGTCCTACTTAATGGCTTTAGGGACTGATTTTTTCAGGAGAGGATGAGGAAGAGGAAAAGGAATAGAAGAAGACTGCCCATTATCTTTTGAATAATTTTTCCATTTTTGAGAAAATACCATCACTATGACCCCTATGTCTCCTGCAGCCTTGTTTTATTGAGATATCATTGACATACAGCACTGTATAAATTTGGGTTATACCACACAGTGATTTGACTTACGTATATCATGCAATGATTAGCATAATAAGTTGGTTAGCGTCAATTATCTCATATAGATACAAAATGTATATATACAATTCCATTTTTTAAAACTCATATACCTCACCTCTCTTGCAGTTGGAATGAAAGCATAGAACCAGCATTCAAAAGTCTTGTGTTCCCACACAAAACTTGCACATAAAAAATGTGAGGACACAAGAGTTATGGGGCATTTCCATTTTTAGAGTATGTGTTTGGGTTGTGGTGGATGCAATAACATTATGTCTAAAAAAACGTACATATCTTAATTAAAAATACTCTGTTGCTAAAAAATGTTAACCATCATTTGAGTTTCAGAGAGTCGTAATCTTTTTGCTGGTGGAGGGTCTTGCCACGATGTTGACAGCTGCTGACTGATCAGGGTGCCAGTTGCTGAAGGTTGGGGTGGCCGTGGCAGTTTCTTAAAATAAGACAGTAGTAAAGTTTGCTACACTGATTGACTCTTCCTTTCATGATTGATTTCTCTGTAGTATGTAATGCTGTTTATAGTATTTTACCCACCGTAGAACTTCTTTCGAAATTGGAGTCAATCCTCTCAAAACCTACCACTGATTTATCAACTAAGTTTATGGAATATTCTAAATCCTTTATTGTCATTTCAACAATCTTCACAGTATCTTCACCAGGAGTAGGTACCATCTCAGGGAACCACTTTATTTGCTCATCCATAAGAAGCAACTCCTCAACCATTAAAGTTTTATCATGAGATGACAGCAATTCAGTCCCATCTTCAGGCTCCACTTCTAATTCTAGTTCTCTTGCTGTTTCCACCACATCTGCAGTTACTTCCTCCACTGAAGTCTTGAACTCCTCAAAGTCATCCATGAAGTTTGGAATCAACTTCTTCCAAATTCCTGTTAATGTTGTTATTTTGACCTCTTCCCATGAATTACAAATGTTCTTAATGGCATCTAAAATGTTGAATTATTCCCAGAAGGTTTTCAATTCATTTTACCCAGATCCATCAGAATAATCACTATCTATGGCAGCTATAGCCTTACAAATTATATTTCTGAAATAATTGGACTTGTAAGTCAAAATTACTCCTTGATCCAATGGCTACAGAATGGATGTTGCGTTAGCAGGCATCTCATGAATCTCATTGTACATCTTCATAAGAGCTCTTGGGTGACCAGGTGGATTGTCAATGAGCAGAGATATTTTGAAAGAAATTGTTTTTTTTCTGAGCAGTAGGTCTCATCAGTGGGCTTAAAATATTCAGTAAATCATTCTGTAAACAGATGGGCTGTCATCCAGGCATTGTTGTTCCATTGATAGAGCATAGGCAGAATAGATTTAGCATAATTTTAGAGTGCCCTAGGATGTTCAGAATGATAAATGAGCCTCGTTTTGAACTTTAAGTCACCAGCTGCATTAACTCCTAACAAGAGCCTCAGCCTGTCCTTTGAAGTTTTGAAGTCAGTCATTGACTTCTCTCTAGCTATGAAAGTCCTAAATGGCATCTTCTTCCAATATAAGGCTCTTTCATCTACAGTGAAAATCTATTGTTGAATGTAGTCACCTCTGTGAATTATTTTAGGTAGATCTTCTGGATAACTTGCTGCAGCTTCTACATCAGCATTTGCTACTTCACCTTGCACTTTTATGTTATGAAGATGGCTTTTTTCTTTAAGCCTCATGAACCAGCTTTGTTAGCTTCAAAGTTTTCTTCTGCAGCCTCCTCACTTCTCTCAGCCTTCTTAGAACTGAAAAGACTTAAGATCTTGCTCTGGATTAGGTTTTAGCTTAAGGTAATGTTGTAGTGGGTCTGATCTATCCAGACCACTCAGCAATATCAGCAATAAGGTTGTTTCACTTTATTATCATTCATAAGTTCACTACAGTAACACCTTTAATGTCCTTCAAGAACTTTTCCTTTGTATTTACAACTTGTCTAACTATTTGGTGCGAGAGGACTAGCTTTGGGCCTATCTTGGCTTTCGACATGCCTTCCTCACTAAACTTAATCAGTATAGCTTTTTAATTAAATTGAGAGGCATGCAACCCTTCCGTTCACTTGAACACTCAAGGCCCATTGAAGGGTTATTAACTGGTCTAATTTCAATACTGTTGTGTCTTAGGAAATACGTAAGCCCAAGGATAGGGAGACAGTCAGGGGAATGGCCAATCAGTGGAGCCATTAGAACACACAAAACATTCATCCATTAAGTTCACTGTCTTATATGTGCTTGGTGTGTGACTCCTCCAAACATTTACAATAGTAACATCAAAGATTACTGATCAATGGTAAGATGCTCAACACCACTAACTTTTAGAGAAATGCAAATTAAAACTACAATGAGATATCATCTCACACTGATCAGAATGGCCATCATCACAAAATCTATAAACAATAAATGCTGGAGAGGGTGTGGAGAAAAGGGAACCCTCTTGCACTGTTGGGGGAATGTAAATTGATACAGCCACTGTAGAGAACAATATGGAGGTTCCTTAAAAAACTAAAAATAGAGCTATCATGTGACCCAGCAATCCCACTCCTGGGCATATACCCAGAGAAAACCATAATTCAAAAAGACACATGCACGCCAATGTTCATTGAAGCACTATTTACAATAGCCAAGACATGGAAACAACCTAAATGTCCATCAACAGAGGAATGGATAAAGAAGATGTGGTACATATATACAATGGAATATTACTCAGCCATAAAAAGGAATGAAATTGGGTCATTTGTAGAAACGTGGGTGGACCTAGAGACTGTCACACAGAGTGAAATAAGTCAGAAAGGGAAAAAAAATATATTGTATATTAATGCATATATGTGAAATCTGAAAAAAATTGGTATAGACAATCTTATTTACAAAGCAGAAATAGAGACACAGATGTGGAGAAAAAACATGTGAATACCAAGAGGGAAGGGGGGGTGGGATGAATTGGGAGATTGGGATTGACATATATATACTATTGATACTACGTATAAAATAGATAACTAATGAGAACCTACTGTATAGCACAGGAAACTATTCAATGCTCTGTGGTGACCGAAATGGGAAGGAAATCCAAAAAAAGGGGATATGTGTATACGTATAGCTGGTTCACTTTGCTGTACAGTAGAAACTAACACAACATTGTAAAGCAACTATACTCCAATAAAAATTTTAAAAAATAAAATAAAAGCTTATTGTAAACATAAAATAAAGATACATGCACCCCAATGTTCATTGCAGCACTACTTACAATAGCTGGGACATGGAAGCAATCTAAATGTCCATCAAATGAAGAATGGATAAAGAAGATGTGGTACATATGTACAATGGAATATTACTCAGCCATAAGAAAGAATGGAAATAATGCCATTAGCAGCAACATGGATGGACCTAGAGATTATCATGCTAAGTGAAGTAAGTCAAACTCAGAAAGACAAATATCACATGATATCGCTTATATGTGGAATATAAAAAAATGGTACAAAATAACTTATTTACAAAACAGAAATAGAGTCACAGGTGTAGAAAACAAACTTAGGGGAGGGATCGATTGGGAGATAGGGATTGACATATACACATTACTATATATAAAATAGGTAACTAATAAAGACCTATCATATAGCTCAGGGAACACTACTCAGTACTCTGTAATGACCTATACGGGAAAAGAATTTAAAAAAGAGTGGATATATGTATATGTATAACTGATGCACTGTGCTGAAACTAACACAACATTGTTACTCAACTATACTCCAATTTAAAAAAATTTTTAATAAAATGAAAAAAGATTAGTGATCACAGACCCCATAACAAACATAATAATAATGAAAAGTTTTGAAATATTGTGAGAATTATCAGAATGTGAAGCAGAGACACAAAGTGAGCAAATGTTGTTGGAAAATTTGTACTGACAGACGTTGTTGACACAGGGTTGCCACAAACCTTCAGTTTCTAAAAAAAATGCCATGTCTGTGAAGCACGATAAAGTGAAGGGCAATAAAATTAGATATGCCTGTAAACAGTCCCTTCTATAAGCTTGCGTAGAGCATTGTGTGTGGACGAGGCGTTTACATGTTTTTTTCACAAGTTCCTTGAGGCCCTATGTCTTATTTATTGTTGTATCCTTGAAATATCTAACAGAACTGCTTGACTCAGCAAATGCTCTGTTAATGTTTGTTGCCTTGAGTAGACAGAAGAAAATAGTGGAAAAAGTTGCCTTCTGTTGAAGAAAGAAGCCATGCATTCATAAATAACAAAGGCAATAGGAGACAGCAAAAATGACTTAGTGGTGTGCTGATACTCATGTACTAAACACATATGGTATATATTACATGTGTTTTGTACCATGAGAAAGGGGGAAGTTCATTTAATAAACATTCATTAACCACATACTTAGTACCAGGCAGAATGCCAGGAATAAATCAGGCGTGATCCTTGCCACCCTGGAACGTGGCAGGAGGGGTTAATCAATCATTTACCTCATTCGACAAATGCTCTCCGAGTAACAGTGTTGAGGACTTCCATGGATATGTTCTCACCTCAGGGAATTTATATTCTTACGGTTTCAATAGTTATTACTGGCAAATGCTTCATGCTAGAGGCAAGATTTATGATGACCTTGATATGTTTTGAAGAGCTGTAAATAGGACTTTTTATTATTAGTATTATTATGATTCAGAATGAACCAACACAGAGGTTCATTAGGATGGAGTTCTAGAGCAAGAAGAAACACAGCCCCCAGAGGGAATGGAAGTGGGGAAGTTGGGCCAACATTGCTGCAAGCATTGTAAGGAGGACCATGTGGTAGTCAAGGGCATGAAATGACCGTGTGGGTCTTCAGGGCTATTGTGGGTTCTGGGATCGAGAGAAGCTGTGATAAAAGCATGCCTTTGGGACATTATTCTTCTTGTTTTATGGCCTGGGCTTCACACATGAGCAGCGTCCTGTGTGTGAAATTGTGACATCATGAGCCAGAAGATCTTGTCTGAAACAAACAAAGTAATAGCCTCTGAAAGAACATCCTGACCAGCTGCAGCTTGTGGTTATATAACCTGAGTGGAATAAGCCTGATAGACTACAGGGTCTTAGAACTGGGAAGCTCGAGCAGCAGCCTAGGGGTTTACGGATCTGCCATAGGACAAAGTCAAAGCTTCTCTGCATGTCAGAGAAGGTCCCCGTGACCAGTCCCCTGCCTTTTCCTCCAACCTCATCTCTCATAGCAACAAACCATGTTCTAAGTTTTGACCATGTCCAATTGTTTCAGTTCCCCAAGATCACTGTGCTATTTCTACTGGAGAACCTCTGGCCAGACCTATCTCCAGGAGCCACCCTCCCATGTCATAACCGTGAAACTCCTATTGGACATTTAAACTAAGTGTTGTTCTCTCAAGTCTTTTTCTGACAATCCAAGGAAGGACCAATGATGACAAATTTGTGCATTCATTTTTATCCTGTACTGAATTATATCGTTGGCTTTGTGATACCCTATGGCAACTGCTGGCTTTTACATGCTCTCTCTCGACTTTTCCATGTCCACAGTGATGACATATCATATGCATTTTTATAATCCCAACAATTAGCACAAGGCCTGGACATCTAGAAATCTCTGTTATTTTTTGTTGTTTAAATGAATGAATGAGTCACAGCTTGGATGATACTTTTTTGTTTGGACCGTATACAGAATTCCTAGATGAGGTTGTTTATAGAAGTCCAGGGCTCAATAGAGTTCCAGTGCTTTGAGGAAATTTACTGATATTTTGGAAGAGAGAATCGGGCATGCAATAAGACTTTCACACCTCGATGGAGAATTGCTTCATTTTAGATGGACAAACAACATTATCAAATTTATATTACTTGATTACTTTGATTTCTGTGGCTCAACACATTAAAAAGAATGACCTCTAAAAAAAATTTATGGGTAAGTGGATAACTTCAGGGAAAAATATGATACCCCGTTTTTGGAGGAGGATTGCCAGGGAGCATTAAAAAGTGTAGCGCAAAGGGAAAAATTGTAGTTGCACCACTTCTTGCCCTGTTGTAAGCAAATTAGCTTTAATAATATCCTATTTTTTCTTACAGAAAATACAGGATCTCCCATGGCAGGGCTGAATGCCAATGCAGACAAATGATCAGCACATAGGAAACAAGTTGTTCCACTTGCTTTAATAACTTCTCTCATTTCAGTGAATAGAGGGAAAAAAAAAATCAAACTAGCACAGTGTGTACCTAGAGAGACAAGCAGCTGAGTAGCAGTACCAGAAACAGAAATTGTACAATGAAGCAACGACAATGTAAAAAAAAAAAAAAAAAAAAGCGCTCATCCCAAGGACACCATGCTGTACAGCCATTCAGAAATTATTAGGAGGATCGCACGCTTTTCCAGCCAAACATTTGCAAGTCACTGTCACAGGTAAAACTGTTATAAAAACTGGGCTTATTATGAGACCCTTTGAGAAAAGATCTCTGTACAGAGGAAAAGTGACTGAAGGATGACTTTCACATCCCCCAGGAGCCTTCTTCGTTTCAGACCAGACCTACATGTGGACCTGAGCAGGCCAGCTGCCCCATGGTACCCCCAGGGGGCTTCTGTTCCTGGAACATTTACCAGCAGTACCCCATCCCCCATCCCTTCCATGCAGTCCTATGGGAACTTTATGGTATTTATAAATATTTTACTTATTTATTGGTTTTAGGCAAGATGAAAATGTCTCTGCTGCAAAAACCACTGGGTGAAGTCAGCTGTGTCTGGGTATGAACTCCTCAATGGACTCTTTTGAAGTCAAGGTCTACTTCTCCTGCCTCAGACACCCAGCCCTGCCCTCTGCACACCTGATTTCAGAACTTCCACTACCTCCATGCAACCACGTCTGGGCCATCGTGCTGGGCCCCAGCTCTGAAGGAGGGTAGGCTCACACGTCTGTCATCCTTTTGATGACCATCCCAAATCATTTGAAGAAGAAATCAGGATACAGATAATAATAAAAGATGTAGACCTTTCTTCATTGCTTATATTTTTAAGATAAATAATGGCTTTCAAATTTATAAGTGAAGGTGTAATTCTGAGTAAGTCAATTTTATCAGTTAATGTTATTCTAGACACCACATATATACAGTTGACCCTTGAACAACGCGGGTTTGAACTGCAGGGGTCCACTTATACGTGGGTTTTTTTTTTCAAAGATACATACTACAGTACTACCCAATCAGTGGTTGGTTGAATTCATGGATGGGGAAATTTGGATATGGAGGGCAGACTGTAAAGTTATACCTGGATTTTCAGCTGCAGGGAGGGCTGATGTCCCAGCGCCTACCTTGTTCAAGGGTCAACTGTACTGCATTTATTTATCTCACAGTTATTTTATTACAGACACAATTTTTAATTTTATTTATTTATTTATTGAACATTTTATTTTATTTATTTATTTATTTTTAACATCTTTATTGGAGTGTAATTGCTTTACAATGGTGTGTTAGTTTCTGCTTTACAACAAAGTGAATCAGCTTTACATATTACTGTTAACATTTTACAAATGAGAAAACTGAAGCACAGAGATGTTAACTCACTTGGCTAATATCCCACAACTAGCAAATGGCAGAACAGGGATTCAAACCAAGCAGAGTTTAAGTATTCTTAACCTGTTTGAAATACTGCTTCTCATGTATCATTTAGGAGTTCCTTTAATGCAGGTCTCTGAGATAAACTCTCAGTTCTCATTTAACTTAAATGTTTCTTTTTTACTCTTGTTCTTGAACAATAGTTGGGGTGAGTACACAATTCTAGCTCACTTTCAGCACTTGAAAGATATTATTCCATTAACTTTTGGCTTCTATTGATGTTGATGTGAAATTCATTGTCATTTTAATTGTTCTTTTGTCAGTGATCTGTCCTTTCTCTTTGGCTGCTTTTATGATCTTTTCCTGTGAGTTCTTCAGTTTCTTTACTATGTGTCATTATGCATTTCTTTTTATTTACCCTGCTTTGGTTATGTGGTGATTCTTTTTTTTTTTTTAAAGATACTTTTTCTAGTTCTTTTTTAAAAAATTTATTTATTTTATTTATTTACTTTTGGCTGCATTAGGTCTTCACTGCTGCACAGGGGCTTTCTCTAGTTGCGGCACTTTGTTGTGGAGCACAGGCTCTAGGTGTGTGGCCTTCAGTAGTTGTGGCTCGCGGGCTCAGTAGTTGTGGCACATGGGCTTAGTTGCTCCGCGGCATGTGGGATCTTCCCGGACCAGGGATCGAACCCGCAGACACAATTTTAAATGCGAGCTTGTAAATGAGTGCCCAACTAGCCACATCACATTTTAAGGAACCAATCTCTTTTCTCTCCCAATTTAAGTAAGCAGAATTATAAAGTTCCAGAACTTCTCAGTTTTGAGTATATTCTCTTTTAGTGTGCCTGGCCCTGGGATCCCACGCATGTTTCCCCAGACATTCTGTGTTTGGTCATCCTTAATTCTGTGATTGTAATATGCTACCTTCACTATTACATATTTAACCAGTTTCCTTAAAACAACAACAACAAAACTTTTTATTGTGAAGTGAATCCCACATATTGAAAAGTTTAAAAAATAAACAGTCAAAAGAAACGCCAAAAGTACAGATCAATAAATCATCACAGAGAAACACCCATGTAACCATCACCTAAGTAAATGCTCAGAACATGGCCCATTGTGGCCCTGGATCCCTCCTCCCTCCATTCTGAGTTCTTCTCCTGTAGTGCTGCTTTTCTTATTTTCAAACTTTGTTTCCCTTGAGTAATACAGGGTGTATTATTTTATGTCTGGTTTCTTTCACTTAATATTATGTCTCTGGGTCTCATCTAAATTATCCCACACAGAAGCAGTCTGTTCACTTTCATGACTAAATACTATCCTATTGTATGTATATACCGCTATCTATTCTACAAATATCTGTAGACATCTGGGTTGATTTGGAATTGGACTCATAAAAAAGCCCTTCAATTACCATTGTTTACATGTCTTCTGATACAAATGTGCATACTTTTCTCTTGGGCACATACCTACTAGAAGTGGAATTGCTAAGACATAGTAATCATATATTTTCATATTGAATAGTTAATGCCAAACTGTTTTCCAAAGATTCTGTGTTAATTTGTATTCTATCCAAAGTTCCTTTTATTGAAAACTGCTTTTTCTTTGTTTAATGCTTATTTACCATTTATAACTTACACCTCTGTAATTTTAACTGGAGAATTATATATGCTAAAATTACAAAAAGTTTGCAGAATAAATACTTGTGACATTTTATCCTGTATGTATGAAAATCAAAATTCAAGGAAGGAAAAAGAATATCCAGGGACTGTCTTTTGATTGAACAGATTTCATCTTCCCAGCTAGATTTTATAATTCTTGTACTTCTTAGTAGCCTCTGATACTCTAATACTGTGTGAAATAGTATGTGAGCACATTAGATGTTTTCACTGTGGGGCTTTGTTTACTCTGATGTTACAAGGTCCTCTGGTTTAGAAACTGTGAGTAGAATATATAGAATGTATCTTCCAATTCTATACACACAACACAGTTTGGTTGCTTACCATATGATTTTGGGGGGCTTTTCAGTTGCTATTACTAACAGTATTTTTTTCACCTACCCACTGTCTATTTTCCAATGTGAAAAACCCAAACTCCCAAAACTGTGGGAAAAGCAATTTTAAACGTTTCCTTCAGATTTGTTTCTTCCATGTATATATTTTTTGTTACGTTGTTATGTTGGCTATGGAAAAACAATAAAGTATTTTTTAAAGTGGTTTTAGGATTTATTTAATTAAGAGCAGTTGAAATGTGGTTTCAATGCTGAGAATACTTATAAAGACAATTCAATTCTGCTTAAATACAGGCAAATTTTAGACTTTATTTTCACGTTAGCATTAAATACTACAAAGAAACTATTTATATTGCAAAGAAACCTATTGAGAAAGTTTATCATTTTCAATTATGTGGCATGTTTGCTTTGACTTCTGTTCTACTAGAACTCAGTCTCTCTGATGTGAAGACAGTGATCACTGAACAATAAATAGAGGGATGACTATTGAAAACAAAATGGTTTAATGAAACTCACTGTTATAAGCACTGAGTCCTGTAATGATGAGTGGGAAGCCAAGTGTTAAAACCTTATTAATGAGGTTTCAGCTCTGACATGCAAAGAGCTCAGAAGTCATCACTCTCATCCTTACACAAGAAAAAGCTGAGCAAATTACAAATGAATGACTTTACTTGGACCAATCAAAATCTTGACCACAGGGTGAGCCACTACCCTGAAATCTGGAGAGACAGGTGAATACAGAGAGCCACACCTGAAATCTGCCTACCTGGAAGCTACTGGAGCCATACTGGGACATAAAAGGTAATTTTGAACAATTGCTGGAATCTGAGCTATTGTGAGAGTGAGAAAACTCTGGGGCCACAGTTTTGGGGGTCCCTTACATTTTCATCAGTTTTGCTTCCAGGAAACATATTAGATTCTCATGGTACAGAGCTAAGAAAACTACTCTCCTGTATCTATCAGAGAGAAATGTGAAGTAGTCAGAGACTACCTCACATTAAACATCTTATGCCCTCTCTATCCTTCCTGTCTCAGCTGAGGGGGAAACAAAAGTAGGAAAAAGTAGGAAACACTAGTGATGGTCACAGCCCAGGGACAGGGACACATTAAAGACTGAGATTTATTATAAGGTTATTTATTATTTATTATGAGATTATATATTATTTCATTATATATGAAATAGATAAACCCATTGCCACAGTGGAGACTTTAACACCCATTTGACAGTGTTAATAGATCAAGCAGTCTACAAATTTCTAAGAATATAGTCAATCCAAATAGCACCATCAGTCAACCGGACCTGATTGACATTTATAGAATATGCCATCCAACAACAGCAAAATACACTTTCTTCTCAAGCTTACATGGCACAATCACCTAGATAGACCACATCCTGAGCCATAAAACACATCTCAACACATGTAAAATATAGAAATAAAATAAAGTATATTCTCAGACCACAGTGGAATGAAAGTAGAAATCATTAACAGAAAGATAACTGGCAAATATACAAATACTTGGAAATTAAACAACATATGGTTCAACAAAGAGGTCTCAAGAGAAACAAACTTTTTTTTTTTTACCTAAATGAAAGTGAAAATATAACTTGTTGAAATTGATGGAATGCAGTGAAAGCAATGCTTAGAGGGAAATTTATAGCTTTATATGTATATATTAGAAAATAATAAATATTTATGATCAATAATCTAAGCTTCCACTTTAGAAAACTAGAGACAGAATAGCAATTTCAACTTTAAAGCAAGCAGAATAAGAGAAATAATGAAAGTTATAGCAGAAATCAATAAAATTGAAAACAAGAAATCAATTGAGAATATCAGCAAAATCATAGTCCTTTGAAAATATCAATAAAATTGACATAGCCCTAGCCAGGAGAGCCAAGAAAACATGAAAGAAAGCACAAATTGCCAATATCAGAAACAAGAGGGTCATCACTACTGATTCCATACACATCAAAAATATAACAAAGAGATATTATGCACAACTCTATTCCTACAAATTTGATTACTTAAGTGAAATGGACAAATTCCTTGAAAGGCACAAGTCCCAAAATTCATAAAGGAAAACACAGATCATCTGAATAGGGCAATGTTTATTAAAGAAATTGAATCAATAATTAATAACTTTTGATAAATGAAGCAGCAATCTAGATATTTCCACTCGTGAATTCTACCAAACATTTAAGGAAGAAATGATTCCAATACTCTATAATCTCTTCCAGACAATAGAAGCAGAGGAAACACTTCCAAACTCATATTATGAAACCATCATTACCTTAGCAAAAAAAACCAGATAAAGACATTAAACGAAAACTACAGATCAATATCTTTCCTGAACAAATATGAGCAAATTGAATCCAGAAAGGTATAAAAAGAATTATATACCATGACCAAATGGGACATATTCCAGATTTCCAATGCTGATTTAATATTAAAAAATCAACTGTTGTAACCCACTGTATCAACAAGATAAAGAAGAAAACTCATAAGATCATATTAATTGATATATTAGGAGCATTTGACAAAATCCAGCAACCATTCATGATATTTTTTATAGCAACTCTCAGTGAACTAGAAATAGAAGTGGAGTTCTTCAACTTGATTTAAAAAATCTACAAAAATCCTACAACTAACATCATATTTTATTGTAAAAAACTGGATGCTTGCCCTTAAGACTGAGAAAAAGACAAGGACGTCCCATCTCAACACTCTCTTTCAATGTCATACTGGAGAAACTAGATAGTACAACAAGACAAGAAAAGGAAATGAAAATTCACATATTGGAAAGAAAGATATAAAACTGTTTTTTCACATATGACATGATTGTCTATGTAGAAAACACAAAATAATTGACTTTTCTATGTATTTGTTTGGCCAAAAAGTTCGTTCAGGTTTTTCCGTAACATTTTACTGAATAATTGGAATTGGAAATTAGAAACGGAATACCATTTACAATAGCACCAAACAATGAAATACTTAAGTGTAAATCTAACAAAATACGTACAGGAACTATATGCAGCAAACTAAAACCTGATGAAAGAAATCAGAGAAGACCTAAATAAATGGAGGGATATTCTATGTTTATGGTTGGAAGAATCCATTTTGGTTGGAAACATCCAATTTTGTTAAGATGTCAATTCTTTCTTCCACATTGATCTGTGGGTTCAATGTACTTCCAATTAAAATCTCATAAATCTAGTTTATAAATATTGAAAAACATTTTAAACTTTATATGAAAAGGCACAAAACCCCACATATCCAATATTATACTGAAGATAAAGAACAAAGTTTTAGAATTCACATTAGCCTATTTCAAGACTTACTATAAAGCTCTACTAATTATAACAACATGGTAGTAATAAAAAGTAAATATATAGATCAAAAGAACAGACTGTAGAGTTCAGAAATAGGATATCTGGCAAATGAACAGAGGTGATTCAATGGAGAATTTATAGTCTTTTCAAATGGTGTTGCTGGAACAATTGGACATCCACATGGAAAAAAAATGTATCTAGGCACACACCTTACACATTTTGCAAAATTTAACTTAAAACTGATCATAGACTTAAAGGCAATATGAAAACCTGTAAGACTTCTTGAAGACAACATAGGAGAAAATCTAGGTGGCATTGAGTTTGGCACTGAGTTTTTGATAGAGCAACAATAGTACAGTTCATGAATTTAAAAGTGAAAAAGTTGGACTTTACTAAAATTAAAAACTTTGGTTTTGAAGAAGACACTGTTAATTAAATGAACATAAGCCACAGAGTGGGAAAATATATTTGCAGCACATATATCAGGTGAAAAGGTGTATCTGAAATATACTAGAACTCTTAAAACTCAACAATAAGAAAACAAAAAAGAATGTTTTAAAAATGGTCACACATCTGAGCTAACACCTCATCAATGAAGATATTCAAATGGCAAGGAAGCATATGAAAAGATGCTCAATGTCATTTGCCATTTGGGGTTTGCTTCAGTAAACAGCAATTAGATACCACTACAAAACTATTAGAAGGTCTAAAATTAAAATAAACAAACAAATCCCCCCAAAAATGACACTACCAACTGATGATGAGGTTGCAGAGCAATATGAATTGTCATTCACTGCTGGTGGGAATATAAACTGATGGCAGCCACTTTGGTAGTTTCAATCAAAGCTAAACATACCATACGATCCAGAAATCACACTCCTAGGGATTTATCCAAATGAGTTGCAAATTTCTGTCCACACAGAAACATACACCCAAATGTTTATTGCAGCTTTATTCATAATCCTCCCAAATTGGAAGCAACTAAGATGTCCTTCAATAGATGAATGAATAAATAAATTGTGGTATATCATGCAATGGAGGTTGTTCAGCAATAAAAAGAAATGAGCTATCAAGCCATGAAAAGACCTGGATAAACCTTAAATATACATTGCTAAGTGGAAGAAGTCAGTGTGAAAAGACTAAATACTATGTGACTCTGATTATAGGGCATTCTGGAAAAGGCGAACCTATAGAGACAGTAAAAATATCAGTGGTTGGCAGGGGTTGGGGGTAGTATTGAATAGATGAAGCACAGTGAATTTTTAGGGTCGTAAAGCTATATTACATGATACTGTAATGGTCAAAACTTGACATCACTTATTTGTTAAAACACAGAAGTTTATAGCAGAAAGAGTGAACTTTAAAGTGGCAGCCAGGTTTCTCACTGCTGGAGTGGGAATTTACAGGTAAGTAAGCAAAGGTAGCTAGAATGATTTATGTAGTAAAGAATTAAGATGTCAATATAAACTCATGTTTAGCTTAATATAGATATGGGTATTTACATATACAAATACCTATAGATGTGTGTATATACACAGTACTATACACACACACATTTCCTTGGTTTATCAGACATGAGGGTCTAGAAGCAATGACACCCCAGTAGCAGTAAGCCTCGAGATCTTGGTTTTATTTAAGGGTAAGTAATAAGAATAGAGTGAAACTGGCTTTAAATAAAAGGTCATTATTCCAAGCCTTTGAGAGACTCAGTTGGTCTGTGTTGGCATGAGTACAGCAGGAGGGTCTCCACTCTGCTGTGGGGTGTGCTCTGAAATCAGATGACCTGTGTTTTAATTCCAGATTTTCTGTATTTTAACTGTCTGACCTTGAAGCATGTGCAGAACCTCTCTAAGCCTCACTGCAAATTGAAACTGTAGCAGTGTCTATGGTATATGGCTACTGTGAACACCACATGCGCTTACGGCAGTACATCGGATTCCTCACCCCACAGTCACTGAGCGAGTGCCTCAGTGAAGGGCTGGATGACCATGGTCAGAAAACCAGATAAACGACTCCTGCTCTGATGGTCAGGTAAGTACTTCATAACATTATGTTTATTAATATTAAGTGATACGGTCTGAATGTTTGGGTCCCCTCCAAATTCATAGGTTGGATTCCTAATACCCAGTGTTAGGAGATGGGGCCTTTGAGAGGTGATTGGGTCATGAGGGTGGAGCCCTCAGGAATGGGGTTCATGCTTTTACAAAATTGACTCCACAGAGCTCCCTAGCCCCTTCTACTACACAGGGACACAGCGAGAAGTCAGAAAGCAGTCTGAAACCCAGAAGAGGGCGCTCACCAGAACCCAATCATGCTGGCACCTGAGCTCAGACTCCCAGCCTCCAAGATTGTGAGAAATGTGTCTGTTGCTCAGTCCCCTAGTCTGTGCTCTTCTGTTATAGCAGCTCAAACGGACTAAGGTGTTGTTTTAAAATTTATTGGGCGATTGGGATTGACGTGTATACAGTGATGTGTATAAAATTGATGACTGATTAAAAAAAATCACAATATGATATTAAGAAAGCAAATCTTGGAGGCAGACCAACCATTGTTAAAATCCTGGTGTCAAGAGAAACCGATACGTTGGTTTGGGTAATTTATTGAATGTCTCTTAACAATCAGCTTCCTCATATGAAAATAAGAATTAAAAAAAAAATTTATTAGATTCATTTTTACTGTTTGATAAACATTACCACTTGTCCTAGTAACTGAATGCAATGACTGTTGATTAAGCCCTTACAACATGGTTTGACGACGTACAGAATATAAATACATAAATGAAATGTCCTCAGAGAGCTCGAAACTTGCTAAGGAAAAAAAATATTAAGTGACTAGAAACCTGAGTGTATGAACTTTTAAGATATTTGAGCTGCAAGGAATTGGAAATCCAAATTAAACTGGTTTCATGGTGATGAGTTTTGTTGTTTCCCACAAGCAGGCGTCCTGAGGCTAGGTGTGGTTTTCCTTCCAGGGCTCTCCTTCCACTGCCCTGCTGAGCTCCTGCCTTTAGGCTGAGAATAAAACAATTACAAGCAGTTTCAGAGCTCACATCAATGCAACACTACTCCCAGAAGAACAGAGGCTATCTTTTTTTTTTTTAATTTTTATTTTATATTGGAGTATAGTTGATTTACAATATTGTGTTAGTTTCAGGTGTACAGCAAAGTGATTCAGTCATATATATACCGATATCCATTCTTTTTCAGATTCTTTTCCCAGATAGATTATTATAGAATATTGAGTAGAGTTTCCTGTGCTATACAGTAGACCCTTACTGATTATCTATTTTATATATAGTAGTGTGTATATGTTAATCACAAACTCCTAATTTATCCCTTCTCCCCACCTCTCCCCTTGGTCACCATAAGTTTGTTTTTGAAGTCTGTGAGTCTGCTTTTGTTTTGTGATTAAGTTCATTTGTATCATTTTTTTTAGATTCCACTTATAAGTGATATTATATGATATTTGTCTTTCTCTGTCTGACTTACTTCACTTAGCATGATAATCTCTAGGTCCATCCATGTTGCTGCAAATGGCATTATTTCATTCTTTTCTTATGGCTGAGTAATATTCCATTGTATATATGTGCCACATCTTCTTTATCCATTCCTCTGTCAATGGACATTTAGGTTGCTTCCATGTCCTGGCTATTGTAAATAGTGCTGCAATGAACATTGGGGTGCATGTATCTTGTTGTATTATGATCTTCTCAGGGTGTAGGCTCAGTAGTGGGATTGCTGGGTCATATGGTAGCTCTATTTTTAGTTTTTTAAGGAACCACCATACTGTTCTCCATAGTGGCTGTATCAATTTACATTCCCACCAACAGTGCAAGAGGGTTCCCTTTTCTTCACACTCTCTCCAGCATTTATTGTTTGTAGACTTTTTGACGATGGCCATTTTGACCAGTGTGAGGTGATACTTCATTTATTCAGAACAAGAAACATTTTCCCAGACTACTCAGAATCTTTCCCTTTCAATTCATTGCCAGATTTTATCAGTGTGCCCTTTCCTGGACAGCCCCCATCTCCAGGGGAAATCCAAGCAGAAAGAGGCTTCAGCTGGCCCTTCCTGGGCAATGCACAGCATCACGTGATTGGGGATGTCACAGTAACAGAGCCCGCTGGCAGGAGTGTCCAGACTTCATGGCCTGCTGAGAGTGGGGGCGGCCCACTCCTTAGGATATAGGATACCTAGCATTCATATATCCATGCTACTCCTCATTTCACACTAAAAATGTCCACCTCCAAATGAACATATTCACTTTCTAGTCTAATGGAGAATTCCAAAGTCTCATCCAGTTTTGGCATCCAAAAAACCAAGTTGATAATCTGGCTTATGAGACTCCACTGTCATGTTAGAGCTTCGTGTTAGGTTCCCCAACCTGCAAACCCAGCATGTCTGGGGTTGAAAGAACAAGTAGCAGCATGAAAATTGCTCTAATATCAGACAACACGAGAAACAACACACTCCGGTCAGTGACTTGCTGCCGTCTCCTCACCTCAGCGCAGAGTAGACGTGAGTTTGGTTTACTCCGAGAATCTCCACTGCCCTGTGGCCTATGGGGCCCAGCCCTGTCCTGGGAGGGCTCTCTTGGCCTGTTGGGCTCTGCCAAGGGGTCTGATGACCTCCTGAGTTCATCTTAACAGCCTGGCCTTGTTGGTCAGTGCACGGGGCTGACAATGGTGCTGGGCTGGGGCTCGCCTTAGGAGTCACACAAACAAGGCCTGGATGGCTTTGGCCCTGTGGAGCCTTAAAATGCCTTGTGTTTGCTTCTAGTCAACCAGACACCTTGTCTAGCCTCTCTTTTGAGTCTGGGAACGTTTGTCTCTCAGCAACAAGCTGTAGCGATCTATCCCTTTAGAATTAAGTTCAATAGACTCCACTTTCTTCTTGCTATTGTTTTACAAAAGAGCCTGGAGTCAGGACCAATCTAAGTGATATCTTCTCAAAGAGCCTGACTGGTCCTCTGACAGTAGACAATGACCAGTAGGAAGGGCTTGCAAGGGGTCAGATTTGATTCCTGCACAATCCCATCTCCTGCTAAACCTCCCATCTTCCCGTTCTCCTAACATGAAATTTTATTTTTTAACATCTTAATTGGAGTGTAATTGCTTTACAATGGTGTGTTAGTTTCTGCTTTATAACAAATTGAATCAGCTATACATATACATATATCCCCATATTCCCTCCCTCTTGTGTCTCCCTCCCACCTTCCCTATCCCACCCTTTTAGGTGGTCACAAACCACCAAGCTGATCTCCCTGTGCTATGCGGCTGCTTCCCACTAGCTATCTATTTTACATTTGGTAGTGTATATATGTCAATGCTACTCTCTCACTTCGTCCCAACTTACCCTTCCCCCTTCCCGTGTCCTCACGTCCATTCTCTACTCTAAAATAGTCTGCGTCTTTATTCCTGTCCTGCCCCTAGGTTCTTCAGAACCTTTTTTTTTTTTTTTTAGATTCCATATATATGTGTTAGCCTACGATATTTGTTTTTCTCTTTCTGACTTACTTCACTCTGTATGACAGTCTCTAGGTCCATCCACCTCACTACAAATAACTCAATTTTGTTTCTTTTTATGGCTGAGTAATATTCCATCTAACATGAAATTTTACTTGGGACCAACAGTGGTGTTTTACTAACCCTGAAAGCCTTCTAATGACTTAGCTTTCTGTCTTTCTTGAAAAATAAATTCCACTGGCAAAGAGGGTCTTTCTTAGTCTTTCTTTCCTTTTTGCCTTCAGATATACCATCTTCCGTCTAAAGTTGGCTCTTTTTTTGTATAATCTTAGTGAAGGCTACAGCTAGGCAATACATGCTAATGACAACATTGAACTTTAGCTGAGCCCCTGTGTTCCTGGAAAACAGGGGACTCCCCCTTCCCTCCCCTCTCATGTTCCCAAATGAGACCATCTCTATCCTTCCTCATGACTCTCATAAGATTCACAGATGGCTCCTGTTTGCCTGCCTTAAAACCCTCATTTTTTTATTATTGATTGTTCTCCCTATTGCAATTGCCTGAATACTATCATCTCCTAATTGTCTGGCACAGTTTGTCTTCACTCTAACATCCTGAGATGTTCCCACTACATTCCCGAATGCAGCAGCACTTTGTTTGGCACACGGTGCAGTGCTTCAATCTGTTTCCCAAGCTAGAAGGAGCTTACTGCCCCCAGCCTGTCTCCTCCATTCAGTTAGCTTGACATTTTAGAGTTTATTAAGTCAGCACCTTCAAAGCCCAATTTTAAATTCTATATCGACATTGGGGTTTTGAGTAGCAAGTAATAGAAACTCAAAGGTAAATTGGAGTAAGTGATAAAAGATATTTATGAGTTTACCATTTGGGAATCCAAGATAGAGATGCCTCAGGATGCTCTCAGCCAGGGGCTCCAGTAATGATTAAACTTTGAGGTCTGCCTTCTTGTCTTGAGTCTTGTCTTGACTTCGTTTGAGTCTTGACTGGCAGAAAGATGCTCTGTGTCACATCTGTAGAGGTAAACAAAGACCAAGCAAATAAGAACTAGCAAAGGCTATTTATTCAGAGCTTGTTATAGCAAGGCAGTCAGC
Source organism: Balaenoptera musculus (assembly GCF_009873245.2). NCBI lineage: Eukaryota > Metazoa > Chordata > Mammalia > Artiodactyla > Balaenopteridae > Balaenoptera > Balaenoptera musculus. Next base: position 99,805,100 of record NC_045793.1, on the reverse strand, counting down.
CGTCATCATTTGTGTTTTGGCAAATACTCAAAGGCAGATAGGGGAGGGGGAAAACTTTATAGTGGAAAAAGGAGAAGGCTCAGGGCTGCCCTGATGGAGGCTGTGGGCCTGGAGAAGCTGGGGCGGCTACTAGAAGTGGGGTACCCCATGTGATTGGTTCAGGGTGCATACTTCTCTCTCTCTGGTTGGTCCTAAATCGGAAGTCAGGACCAAAATTAGGAAATTTTCAGTTATGAATCAAGTCCTGGTCATTTGGGATTGTCACAGGGGTTATCGTTCAGCTTCCTGGATTGTCACTAGAGACAGAGACTTCCTACAAGTCTGACTCATAGATAACAGGCTGACTTCTGGGGCTGGTTACTGTAGATAATAGGTTGGTCACCTGGGCTGTCTGCTGCAGGTTGTGAGTCAGAGTTCTATTTGTATATATTGTCTGGCCATCGTCCATTTGCACATTTAGTTTCTCTTATCTCTACATGACAGCATGTGGAGAGAGAGAGACGGAGGAGGAGGAGGAGAAAAAGGAAGGGGACAGGAGCACAGGACAGGAGAAGAGGAGAGGAAGGGAAGAGAGTGGGAGGGAAGGGGAAAACAACAAAGAATAATTTTGCTAGAGGCCATGGAAAATATCTTCATGCATTTATTTGGCTTCAGTTGGTTTGCTAGCCAATTCCCAAGCCCTCTGTGAGGGGCAGGGTGGCTTATATTTAGATTCATCCTGCCGCAGGGTCTGAGAAAGAGATGGTACTTTCCTGAGCAAACAGGCTGCATGGGGTCAGGGTACATAGCTGAACAACAGAAGAAAAAAGAAAAATTGTCCTAATATTTTGCCTTTCTAGACAGTTTTTAAACTTGTACACGTTAAATAATTCAACCTTAAAACTCTGTCATCAACCACCTGGAACAATTTTGAATGGGAAAAGGTGTCATGTCTAGTTTCCCATTTTCAGAGGAAGTCCCCCTAGCACTGTTACACATGGAAGCATTTCAATTTCCAAATATAACCGCTTGTTACTATTTACATATGGGGTGATCCATGGGACTCTGGGACACACAGATTTTTCTTGTGAAACAATAGATGTTGCCTAAGGCTTCTGAAGTTCATCCACATTTATTTTGTTGTTACAAGTTTTGAGAAAAAAAATCCTGTAAATAATCAAATCCCTTGCAAAATACTTTGGTAAACTTAAGACTCCGTCGTTAAATGTTTCCTTATTTGTGCTAAAAAATTATAAAGGACACAATTACTATTAATGGACTTTACTGTGTTACTATTTACATTTTTTTAAAATATAAACTTATTTTATTTATTTTTGGCTGCGTTGGGTCTTTGTTGCTGTGTGAGGGCTTTCTCTAGTTGCAGCGAGCGGGGGCTACTCTTCGTTGCAGTGCGTGGGCTTCTCATTGCGGTGGCCTCTCCCATTGCAGAGCACGGGCTCCAGGCGTGCGGGCTTCAGTAGTTGTGGCACGCGTGATCAGTAGTTGTGGTTGGCGGGCTCTAGAGCGCAGGCTCAGTAGTTGTGGCGCATGGGCTTAGTTGTTCTGCGGCATGTGGGACCTTCCCGGACCAGGGCTTGAACCTGTGTCGCCTGCATTGGCAGGCGGATTCTTAACCACTGTGCCACCAGGGAAGCCCACTATCTAGATTTTTTAATAAAAGTATTTTGATCATGAAAATGAGTGTTATCTTATTCCTTTGTATATTCACTAGTTTAGAAAACTAGCTAATGACCAGCACCAACAACTAAAATATAGGTTTCTCTTTAATAATATCTAAAAATAAAAGAAAAAATATTCTTAAAAAGAATTGGAAAATAATTTCAAATCTGCATACCAATTACAACTTAGGGATAATATAACTATTTTTGCGGCTGTATCTAGGGAGATAGCTGATTCCAACTCTAAGCAGTAAGGCATGTACATATAACGTAAAAAAGCACAGCATGAAGTTGAGACATTCAAGTTGTGTATATTTATCAAAAATTATTTCCAAGCTTAATGTTATTTGGAGACCATAACATGTTTATCTTCCGCCCACTACACACAGATGTGTGCATTCACGATATACATAAAACAGATGGAAAATAAAAATAAATGCTGAGTTTCTGGCTTTGTCTTATGTGTCAAATTGCTCCCAGATGCACACACAGGCCTCGGCTGGCTTTCCCCAGAATGAGTATGGTAATTTGCTGTCATCAGCTATGCTCTGTGTTAAGGATCATCCAAAACATCTTGCTTCCTCCTTCTATCCCTCCTAAGACCAATCTCTGCCCCCCTTCTTTACTACAACCAAGATTACTTCTGAAATTCTTTTTAAACCTGTTATCTTAAAGAAGCACTAAATTTAATATTTCTAGATCATCTATAATTTGCCAGGGGCTGTAGTAGCTGAAGGGGTTTTAGAGACAAAATAAACACAGCGCATGTCCTCTGGGACATCACAGGCCAGTGGGGGTGTGTGTCTTGGTGCACAGGGTAAGTCTTGTGAGCCACATCAGGGCACAGAGAATAAAGGGTCCTGGAAACTGGTCCCTGAGTGATGCGAGTCACTGGAGGGTTTTAATTCTGAGAGAAAATAGAGATGAGGGAAGAAACCAAGCTTAGAGAGAAATGTAGGAAGTATTCACTCATTGGTTCACCCATACCTTCAACAGATGTTAGGGATAAGTGCCAACTAGTGTAGTCAGACAGAATATCATTCTGAGACTGGAAAGCTCAGAGATACAAGGACAAATATTGAAGACACATCTTGAGGAGCCGAGAGTCTGGCCTGGGAAACCTTGTTTGTAAAACAGTGGGAGATGATCCAAGGGCTGTGCACATAATGGGCTGTGGAAGGTCCAGAGAGAGATAATAAATGTGAAGTAAGAGGAAGATCTTCATGCAAGAAAGGTCCAGTAAGTAGAATGTTAATGGGTGGGATCGATTATTTTACTGAAAGAAAATTTGCCTCAGAACGACTTGGCTAACTGTAATAGGACCTAAAGATATTGGATTAAAAGTAAATTATACTCCAATAAAGATGTTAAAAAAATTAAAAAAAAAGAAAAGTAAGTTGGTCAAAATAGCAAATTCCGTTTGATTGCTATTTTGGAAAAATACGATCTTCTCTATTACTGCATGTTTTAATTCATTAATTCCTTTATTCCACCTTCATCTATTGAATGGCCACTAAGTGCCAGACCCTGTGTTGCCGAAACTCGGCCTCTGTTCACTGGTGTCAAATAGAAATGCGGAGGTAGAGTTTTGGGTGAAGTAGAAAAGAGTAGCTTTTATTGCTTTGCCAAGCAAAGGGGGCCACAGCAGGTTAATGCACTCAAGACTGTGTGATCTGCCCTGGAGGGGGTAGTGAGGAGTCTTATAGTGTTCAAGGAACAGGGCGTGGTCAGCTCATGGGCATTCTTCTGATTGGCTGGCGGTGAGGTAATCGGGAGTCAGCACCATCAACCTTCTGGTTCCAACCGGTCTGGGGTCTACGTGCTTGTGGGCAGCAGACAGTTAACTTCTCCCACCTCGTGGGGCTTTCAGTATCTGCAAAACAGCTCAAAGGACATGGCCCAGAATATTATCTATAGTCCTTGAGGAAGAACTAAAGTTCCTTGACTTTGTTTAATGGCTAAAGTATTATTATTTTGTCTTGCTTGACCGTTTGACTTTCTTTCTGCATTTCTCACTTCTCTGATTAAATTTATTCTTTGACTAAAGTTTTTCTACAGACAAAAGGCAGGCAGAGGACATGGGTGGGGTCTGTTCTGGGAAGGCTTCATAGGGCCTGCTCGATTACACCTGTTCTAGGCCTGGGGGACACATCAATAGATAAAAGAGACTACCTGCTTTCATAAAATGAATTTTAGGTAGGAAGAGAATATTTAAGTAAGAGTTGATATAAAAGTGCTTTTGTATTTGTTACTTCTTCATCAGCTAGAAAAAAGGAATTAAGAGAAATGAATGAGTACTCATCACACAGTAATTATATGCCAACCCTAGTGACTTTATGTTTTCGTGGTTTACGTTCAGTAAATCTAAGGTATAAGTTCTATTATCCTGACTTACAGTAGAAGAAACTAAACTAAGCCTCAGATAGGTGTATTAATCTAGAAACCATTATCATTAAATGAAAGTTCATCAGGGTCACTGGGAAGGATCAACGTAAGACAATTGAGGGGGGGGGGGGGGGAAGGCACCGCTTACTGTGGAAACAGAACTGTGAGTTAACCCAGGAATCAAGGTAACACAGGGTCTGCAAAAACATTACAGAGAAAATTGATAATATGTTACTAAAGATATTAAAGAATATTGCAATTAATATTGAGATCATCCATATTCAAGTATGGGAAGAGCCAAAGTCACCAAAATATTACTGGTGGCTAATCCATCTGTGATCCAAACATTTCCAAATGAGTAACAGGAATTAGTATACATGCATTCTAGAACACACTTAGGATAGTAATACTCCAAGAAGAGACCAAAAGTTTATGAAAAAGATGGACAAGGAAGGTGGACTTAACCTGACATATATCAAGATCATCTTAAGGCCATAATAAGATTAACTTAGAGACTGACATATGCATCAATGAAACAGATAACCAAGAAAAAGATTGTATAAATGGATAAATACATATATATATGTAATATATAACACTAAAATTTTTCATAGAAAATATAGTAATATAGTTTATGATCTTCTGTAAAGGAAAAGATGTCTTAGACAAAGTAGAAAAAGCACAACTCATAAAGGAAGAGATGGAAAAATTAGTCTAGACCAAAAGCTAATACTTCTTTTTGAAAAACATGCTGTAAAGAAAGTGAAAAATAACAGGTAGCAGTTGGGGAAAAGATATTACAACATATGTAATAAACTGGTAAGTATCCAGAATATTAAAATAACTCATGGAAATTCATTGGAAAACAAACAGAAAACCTCATAGATAAATTGTTGAAATATGAACAAGAAGTTCACATGCGAGGAATTCTGAGTGGCTCACAGACATCTGATGAAAGATCCTTAGTCTCGCTAGTAATCGGGGACATGGAAACTCTGCCAGCATTAAGAAACATGTCCCCCAAATTAGATTGACAAAAAGACAGCAATATGGTAATAACAAATGCTGCTGAAGATATGGGCAGTTATTCTGCTTGCTTGAGGGCCCATGGGTTGGTACAGTTTTGGAGAGCAATTTAGAAGAATCCAGAAAGTTTGAAGGGCAGATACCCTAAGCCAGGCACTTCTGTTCCTAGAGGCAGCCTGCAGTGAGTCTCGCTCACAGCAGCCCTGATGTTAAGTGTTAACGTTGTCTGTGAACTGTAAACCTTGGGAATAATCCAAACGCCCATTGGTGGAGAATGTTTCTGTGTTGGGTATTAAGAAAGCACAGGGTTCCTTGACGCCCCATGCTTAGCCATCATGTGGCATTTGTCTCCTTGTGACCAGAGCCATGTCATTCAAGGAAGGGCCAGCTCCCCAGGACAGCACATGGGGCGGCTTGGGAGGGCCATACGCCCCCGAGTAGACACGGCTTCTTTCAGGGTGAGGCTCTGTCTACCGTGTTACCGCCTACTTGATGGTTTTGTGTTCTGGAAAGTAGGTGGTGGGCAGGTTAGGGATGTGGAAGAGACAAGATAATGAACTCAGTTTGGAAGTGTTGCTCTTGATGGGCCCAGGCATCTCATGGGAGATTCCCAACAAGCATTGAGTCTGTGGGTTTGGAGCTCAGCCAAAGAGCCTGAGACACAAGTTAAATGTGGGAATCACTAACACACGAGGTGGGGTGGGGCGGGTACGGATGGTCATTAGAAGTCATAGTTTGAAAACAATTGCAAGGCATATTAACTTTTGTGATTGTGTCCTGAGGGAGATGTCTGTGCAATTTAGACAAGTCTTTGGGTTTTACACTTTTGGTCACAGACTAATAAGATTTGATTTCCTTCCATCTTCTCTCCCTCCTACCATCCTTTGCAAATACCTGGCCATGTAAAGGCCAAGTGCCGTGATGTGCCCAGACTTTACAATATGTGAGCAAAGCTTTGAAAAACCAAAGAAATATATTCTCAAGTTCCATTTTTCCTCTACCCATATACCCCTCAGACTCAATTAGAAAGAAAGGAGTTCGGTGATTTGAGTAATCAACAAGAAAAAAAGGAAATTAAACTGGTTATAACTGAATTTGAAGTCAGTTTTTAAGTTGTAATCAGGTACATTTACTGGGAAAAAGAAAAAGAAATATTTTGAACATGAAGTTTCATACTAAAAAAAATTCATAAAGAGTCAAATTTTTATACTTCTGAAAGTGAAGGAAAATGCAAAGGATTTTAATTTTTCCACCTGCCTATTGATGTCTGAGTGTGATGCATAAGGCAGTATATAATAAGATTCACATAAGTGAGGGTACCAACTCTATGTGTATGTTCTGTGTATGGAGGGATGTCTTTTACATTGTCCCATGAAATGCTGGTGGCATATCAGGAATAACATGTACATCTGAGTGCAAGTGGATGTTAGAGCTATCATTTTGCAACTTTCATTTTAAGCCATTAAATGCAAGACATGATACCTTAACAAATCCTGAATATCTCCCATCAAATTCTCAGTCTTACTGTTGTTAAATATTAACACCAATACTATGAATCGCATTTTAGAATTTAAAAACACTTTTCTATTAACTGCCCCATCCTCATGAAAATCTGAAAAGGTAAGTAGAATTATTTTTATGGATTTTAGAAACACTGTATAAATACTTGGAAAAGTTGGGTCACCTTCCAGAGCTCCTATCCAGGGTGAATGTGCAGGCAGGGTTACAACCCACATCTTCAGATTCCAAGTGCTTCCCACCATCCATGAAGCCTCCTAACATCCTCAAAGTGTTGCCTATAGCAGCTTCCACTGGAAAAACGTCTTGAAAATCTTCCGGTCAAAATACATCCCATATGCTGATTATTGTCATATAATGTGACAGACAGCCCTCAAATTATGAACCAACTGTCACCAAAACTTCCGGTATTCATCAGTTCCTTAGATCTCCAAAATAATTTTCTAGAAAAATATTCAAATAATAGATGCTGACAGAGGCCAGTGCAGTACCTCATTTATCATAATCTTGAGAAAAAGAAAAGTTTCAATAGGGGTGAAAATAAACCCATGCAAACACTCCCTGGTTGAGTCTGTATCCAGAAAGACTTGACTGATGTAATCCAAGGAGTTTTCATTCACGCACCCCAAGGGCTCCCTCTGCGGTGGTGTCTCAGGACAAGTGAGACATGTTGAGGAAGACCCAGGTAGAGGAAAGAGCCCAGGTCTGGCAATCAGGAGCTCCAGCTTCCAAGCGCACGTGTCCAGGTGCCCACAGGTAAATCACTTTCCTTCTCGGAAACTTGTTAGTTTGTTGACAGTCCACAAAATTCATAGATCAAGAGTTAGAATTAGATGAATTTTGGGAACCAGACCTTAATGTGTCTATCTTCCCAGCAAATAGTAATGTGCCTACCATGGGGGATGAAATCCCCACTTCAGTGTAGGCTGGGTACTGTGGTAGGTGTTTGCTTATACGATGGATGATGCCATTTGATATTCCCTCTCTCTATCTCTTTTACTCTCTCTCCTCCCTCTTTTTTGAGAACTCAAGTATCACCTACAGAGGAGGCACTCAACTCACAATGCTCTCTTGGGTTATCTGGGCTTCCAGAAGGCAGCCCATAGGACCGTTGCCAACCATTTGATCTCAAGTGTCTGACTGCCCGAGGGTAACGAACTGCAACAAGCTCAAGACCAGGTCCCTTCCTTCCAGTCATCCCAGGATCCTGGGGTACGGAGACACTGTTTTGAGTCTAAACATCCTAAATAAAGTGTTTTGAGCTGTTCAAATTTTATTCCATTAAAATAACATCTTCAGCTAAGGGCATTCTGAGGGAAAGCACATGTGAACACAGCCTCTGATTACACAGTAGAGGCAGGCACACTTGGATGCCATTGTCTACTCTTCCAACTGTTCATGTTTTACATAAATGGTAAGTGATGTATGCATTCAAACATGGAGATTTTCATGACAGGGCCCAGGACGGAGGATGCTTTGATGCAATCCAGGTGTGTTGGTAGAGTTGGGAAAATATAAACATATATATGAAGTATATGTGACATATAGTTTATTCATTAATACTTATAAGTACTTTTCAGTATGTTTTCTTATGAAAATTGTCCCTGATTCACCTCATATTTTAACAGAAATGCATCCAAATAAAGCATACAGGGCAATGGGAATATCCAGATATATAACATATCCTCCTCATTCTTGAGGCTATTAAAATAAAAAGGTAATAATGTTAGTGTTTGGAATATTTCCTAAGTGCCAGACCCTGTGCAAAGTGCCCTGTCTCTGTCGTTACTAATCCCACACAACTATGCACGTCGATATTTTTATCCCTGCTGTTGAAGAGGAGAGCCTTGAGCCAGACGTACAAATATAAATACAGAATGCCAAATTAAATTCGTTTTGGGGGGTTTTTTTTGCTTTTCTTTTTTAAAAATTTTTAATTGAAGTATAGTTGATTTACAATGTTGTGTTCATTTCTGCTGTACAGCAAAGTCATTCAGTTATATATTCTTGTTTATATTCTTTTCCATCATGGTTTATCACAGGATATTGAATATAATTTCCTGTGCTATACATTAGGACATTGCTGTTTATCCATTCTACATATAATAGCTTGCATCTACTAAGTCCAAACTCCCAATCCATCCTTCCCTAACCCCCCATTAAATTTGAATTTCAGAAAAACAACAGATCACTTTTTTATATAAAAACGTCCCATGCTATATTGGGGACGTACAGAAAAACACTATTTTGTTTTGGTCTGAGATTTAAATTACCTGGAGTCCTATATATTTCATCTGGCAACCTACACTCAGGACCACAATTTGAGTTTCTCTCCCTCATATCACTCAGCTTGCTTTAGTGAAAACTCGAGATTTGACCCGTGTTTGCCTGATTCTAAAACCCATTCTTTTTTACTTTCCAGCCTATTTTCCTTTAAAATGGAAATAAGTCAATACAAATCTGAAATATAGATAGAGAAAAAACCTGGTCCTCTGACAACATTTCTGTTTTTGCGTCTCAATGGTTAAAATAACCCACGTCTTTGGTCTTCAGTCTCTGAAGTTGAAAGCTGCCCGTGGGCTTCATTCCATTTTTTTCTACACTTTGTCTATGAGGTCACTATCTTTCACATTCAAAGTTAACTCCAGATGTCCTTTTCTTTTCCTTTAAACCATGAAATAATATTATGCTTTTCTATTAGCCTTTGATGATTACATCAGAACCAATGGATTTTCTGAAAATGAGAGATTCAGTACAAGGATGAGGTGGCCCTGGCCTCACCAGGGATTATGGGCTGTAAATGTCTGTCCTCTGGTGGGGAGTTGAGTTGGTGAGGCCCCTGTAGTGAATCTTTGAGACCAGTTTCCTGGTGCCCTATGCTAGGAAAGTCATCTTGTCCAGTTGGCTGGAAGGTAACTGTGGTTCTCACTTTGGATGCAGCAAAAACAACAGCAACAGGAATCTTGCCTCTTCTAAGTTTGAATTTTAAATCTTTTAAAGTAAATTTTAGGGTAATTTTATTTAACTGGATTAAACCTTCTCAAGTCTGACCTTTTTCTTTTTATCTATTTTCTCCCATGTCTCAACATAGACTTCTGATGTTCCTGTGAATCTTGCTTTATGGAGGATGGAATGGTGTTGATAAAAGTATTTGACCTGATGGGTTTTGCACAGATCTGCGGCTATAGACTGAATTGTGCCCCACCATTCCCCAAATTCATATGTTGAAGCCCTGACCCCCAGTGTGACTGTATCTGGAGATAGGACCTTGAGGATATGATTTGGTTAAATGCAATCATGAGGATGGGGCTCTCATCTAATAGAATTGGTGTCTTTATAAGAAGAGACACCAAGAGGGCTTGCTCCCTCTCCTTCTCTGTCCACCAGGTGAGGACACAGTGAGAAGGTGGTCATCTGCAAGCAGGGGAGAAAACTCTCACCAGTAACCCAAGTGAGTTGGCACCTAGATCTGGACTTCACTAGCCCCCAGAACCGTGAAAAATAGACTTCTGTTGTTTAAGCCACCAGTCTATGGCATTTTGTTATGGCAGCCCAAGCAGACTAACACAACTGTCCTTTTAGCTGCCATGCCATACTCCCAATAAAAATAGGTTCTTGGCATTTTGTCTTATTTATGGCTTATATGCTTACCCAACAGTCTTACCCTTAGGTTGTATCTCTATTTAAGACCAAATTGATATACTTCTTTACTCATTTTATTTATCCCTTTCTCTTTTGTTTCTTCTTTTCTCCAAGAAATGTTTATTGAGTCTCTGTTTACTATTAGGTGCTACGTTTGGTTATGGCTTAAGCTATATCAAAGAATAGGATCTATCATTTATGAAACACAACAAAAACCATATTCTGTGTTATAAGTTCCACATGAGTAATTAATTTATTCTTCTCAATAACCTAGAAAGAGATATGTATCATAACCCCTTTTTATTGGTGATAAAACTGAGATCCATTGTCTCAAAAACAGCATTTATTGGATCCAGAATGAGAACCTGATGCGAATGACTCAAAGTACCCCTGTGGCCCTGGAATGGACTAACATCCAGACAAAAAAACAATGCTCCAGAAAGGAGAGGAAAAAATCCAAAGCATAGAGAGAAGAAGAAATTTCCTAATTCCTTTTTATCTTTCCACCTAAATCTCCAGACTGGATGAAGAGGGAAGGAGAAAGAGGAGAGGAGATTTGTTGTATCCTTCTCCCCAGGGGTCATGTGTCCTGTGTGAATCCTACCAGAGGAGACCACAAAAAGGGCTGGTGGAGCCAACACCATCAAACCCAATTCTGCTTTGCACAACCTTGCTCATGTCACCTCTTCTTTTCTCTGTCTTCCAAAATCTCTCCATCCACTTGAACACTTCCTCTGACTTTTGTTTCCCAATTTAGTCTTTGCAGGCAATTCCTTCCCCTTCTCTCTCTGCTCTCTACAATGATCCATTGCCTTGTCTTCCAAACTCCTTTCTGAATTCCCTTCTCATGTGAACTGGGGAGATAGGAATGCATCATAGACATAGTGTAGGTGGCCAACCATGGGAACGGCCAGATGTGGAAGCTGGGTGGGAGCTGGAGGCGGACAGGGGTTCTTCGTCTGCGTGTGCCTCTGAACACGTGCATTTCCACAGCTCACTGTATTCGCCTAGATTCTGACATCTGGTTAACCCTCTTGTCTCTGCCACTTCCAGTCACTTAGGGCTCACTGTAGACTCTTCTTTTTCCTTTGGACAGTTCTTTTTCCCTTGGGTCAGTCTCTAATACCACTCCTGACAAGAGGAAAAATAAATAAAATCAATAATGTTGTACTTCCAGTGAAAGAGTGCCAAATACCAGATACAATCTCCTGAAATAATTTTTTGTGTTAACTGAGCCTTATCCTCATTCCATCCTTTCCACTCTTTCACTACTTTGTCATACTTAAATCTTTAAACATATTGTGCAATAAGTATTACAATAATTCCCATTTTTCAGATGAGGGAACTGGATAATAAAGCAAATGATTAATGCAGCAGATTCAGGTTTTGAAACCCAGGTTGTCTGATTTTGGAATAGTGTACCCTAACTACAAGAAAATGTACCCATTTGGTCTTGTGTCCCTGTCCCAGAAGATTCTAACTTGGAAACATTTTTAGAAACTATAGTAACATCTACCACTCTCCTCTCCCAAATAATAACAGTTTCCCTGCCACTAGTGTGTGAGCCAATGCGAGGCTTATTTTCCTGATTTGTAAAATTGGGATAAGAAAACAGACCCTACAGGGTTACTTTGAGTTGAGAGTTAAAGATGTATGTGAAAGTGCTGTTGCAACCTGTAAGTCATCCACCCATTGAGGGTGAAACACCGGATCTTTCTTCATTCAAACATTACCCATGTGGATTTGTGAAAAAGAAAGAATGATTTCATCCTGTTCAATCACTGTTAGGCTTGATGGAATAGTAGATTAAAAGAAATAAAAAAGGATTTGTTGTGTAAGAAGTATGCATTTCCTCTTTATGGTTATTAATTTGTCTGCTTCTTTCTGTGCAGACACTTAACTGCTTAGTCAGACCATAAATCATTGTGTCACTGCTTGGGTTCCTGCAAATACGGGGCCGATGACTTGGCTTGCCTTTTACCTGGCTCTCTAACTTTAGAAGGCTATGTCTATGTGCAGGGTAGAATATACAAGTAGAACATGGAGGTATCACTGACTTATTTCTGGCACCAGGCCTCTAACTGGAAAAACTGAAACTTATTAGGAGGCTTCAGTGCATTTTAAAAGCATATAAAGTCATAAGTTACTCAATTCTGAATCTAGGGACAACAATATACTTGGGTATTTATTAAATCCTAACTCACTTCTTCCCGTTTACCTTTCTTAGTCCCAAATAAATGTGATCATCATAATTATTATTTATAAGAACATGGAATGAGTTGCCTTGGATCAAGTGAATTTTTCAGCACCGGATATTTTCAGAGAGTCTGGGTGATGCAAGTTTAAGATGTTCTGCAGATGTGTCCTGCAGTTCAGCCCAATGTACAGAGTTGCTTTAAGATGTTAACTGGACCATGGTGCCAAGCAGCCACTACAACCTAAAAGTGAGCCTGTAGCACTGAATCCAACTGGACTTACTCAACCCTTAGCTCTTGGCCACTTGTCTTCTCCACATACTCTCCACATTCCAACCTGCTCTCAATTATTCTGGCTAAAGCTCTCAAAAATTATTTCATCAGTTATGAACAATCTCATCGGTACTTTGCATCACAACAGTGAATTTCTATCCCTTCTCTGTGGTTTCTATTGTGGTCAGGTCCTCTGTCTTGAGTGACGTTTCTCCCTATAAAGTCTACTGTAGGCAATGTCCCCCACTCCTACATGGATCCTTCTCCACTGGGTGACCAGGACCCTCAAAGCAGGACCCACACAGACTTTAGGACCCATAATTCTAGATCAGCTGCATTATTAACTCTTGTGCTTTCACTTATATGAGGGAGAGCTTTCCCTCCAAGGACAAGAGCAGACCTGCTAGGAAGAGTTGGAAACCTACCTCTTCAACTGACAGCTGAGTGACATCGGTAACTTATGTGATGAATCTGGTATATGATTTTCTAATTTGCAAAATAATGTTCGTTACACCTACAACCTAAAGTTGTGTAATATAATAAGGAACAGAGGAAGAGGTCAATGGGGATGAGGAAGTCAAACGACACTTCTTTTAAAAATACATTTATTTATTTATTTATTTATTTATGGCTGCGTTGGGTCTTCGTTGCTGCGCACAGGCTTTCTCTCTAGTTGCGGCAAGCAGGGGCTACTCTTTGTTATGGTGTGTGGGCTTCTCATTGCTGTGGCTTCTCTTTGTTGTGGAGCATGGGCTCTAGGCGCACTGGCTTCAGTAGTTGTGGCATGTGGGCTCAGTAGTTGTGGCTCACGGGCTCTAGAGTGCAGGCTCAGTAGTTGTGGCACACGGGCTTATTTGCTCTGCGGCATGTGGGATCTTCCCGGATTAGGGATCGAACCCGTATCCCCTGCATTGGCAGGCAGATTCTTAACCACTGCACCACCAGGGAAGTCCCAAACGACACTTTTTTTCACATATATTTCTTGCATCTCTGAGCAGCCATGGGGATCCCAGAGGGCACAGACCATGCCTTATGCAATTAGGCATCCCCAGTAACCAATGCAATCTTGGGGAGAAGATACAGTCATACACTCAAAACATGTCTGCTGTCACCTCAAGCTGTCTGTTGAGCCATTGCTAGTGGGAACAAGGAATCTGTTTCTTCTTTATGCCGAGGATTCCATATACTGGCCCCTCATTCTTCTAGTATCCATGGCTGCTTGGTCATGTTTCCTTGGATCCACCAAGGGCTTTATACTTAGCTACACGACAATAGTGACACAGCTTGTCTGCAGTGTCTCAAAGCCTTCTCTGTAGACTACCCACCTACATCAGAAATGGCATAAATGGTGCAAGTACAATTAATTTTAGCCTTTCCCTCCCCCTGCCTGCCAAAGTCTTCATACTTTGTCAGATAAGTGTTATTTTTTTCTCCCACACTCCTTCACTCTATCAGTTATTCTGTTATTGCCAAACCCCTTCTTTGGGCACCTCTGATTAACATTCAGAGCATGCAAAATGATAGAGAGGGTGAAATCAAATTCCTCTGAAAAAGGGCATCAACAGCAGAAGAACAACAACCTTCAAGGGCCTACAGATCCATGGCTCGGAGAAGCTGGAGGAAGGGATGGCTGGACAGAGAAACGCCAGGCAGGAGGCAGTGTCTGGGATCGTGTTCCCAGGGGAGCAGGAGCAAGCCAGGAACTTCCCTTCCCTTTATGTACCTGGATTGCCTTTCTGTTCTTTATGAACTTGGATAAGAATTGGGAATTTTGTTTGGAGGAAGCTTCCTGAAAGTTCTTCACTGGTCAAGTTGTAGCCTCAGTAGTCTCTGGAATGATACAGAGGAGAAGCCCCAAATGTGCTGGGACCCTGAAGACTTCTGTGTGATGGGGCCGTTCCCATGGCAGCATCAGCCAAGGTCCTGCTGAGACTGGAGAGCCTCTTCCTGGGCTCCCCGACAGAAGTTCAGCTCAGGAGCTGGAGTCTGTACTTCAAAACACAAGCTGTGAAATACAGAGCTGTAATACAAAGCACAAGCAACTGCGAGATATAACGCTCTCAATGAGCCACGTGTCTCCTTATTCCACGTGATGCAGGCAGACAGGCACGAGTCCTGCTTTCACTTTGCAGACCTTTCCTCTCTCCTATTTTGCCCCCTCTTCTGTTAAAATGAGGCTAATAGTACTTTGCCTGGCCTTCCTTTACCTCCTCCACCCCAAAGTTTACAGTTCCCCCTTTTGGATGACTTCTGTGACATCCCAAGTGTGGTCGGCATAACTTCCTCCCTAAAAAGGCTTTGTGCTCCTCGATGGAGGAAATGGTCCTCATTCCCTCATTATCCCCGGGGCCCACCATGCTCACTCTGTAGGTGCTAACGTGTCCTCCCTTCCTGTCCCCATTTCTTTCTACCCACTGAGGGACAAGAAACCTGAGAAATATATTCTGCACCTTGCTGAGTGTAGGCTCTCTAAAATGTCACCACCACAACTGTGGGTAAGACAAAGCTGAGTTTAATTATTCTTTACCATGAAAAGTAATACCCACCTCAACTGGGTCTTGATGCACCTTGGAGGAGAATGTATCAAGGGATGCATTACTGAGACTTTATTGTCTAGGGTAAGACAGGTTTTTTCATGCAGGAGGCTGGTCAAGGTTGGTCAAGGGTCAGGAGATGATAGTTTGGGATGGGTGGGCACAGCAGGAAGAGGTGTTTGCAGGAAGGGGGTCGAAGAGTCTTGGATAAAAACTATCAGAGGATGTTTTATTGAAGAGAGGTCTTCCAGGAAGCTCCTGGACTGGACAAAAAGTTACTTGCAGCATGAATCTTTCTGAGTAAGAGTTTCCTGGAATGATAAACGTGTGCTGATGAAGACGGCGTGTCAGTTGTATTCCTGTAGAAAGGATGCTGTGTCGGGTACGTGGATCCAGTCCTCAGCTCTCACACTGCACCTGCATCGTGGAGGCAAACTCCAAACAAGGCGCCTTCTTGGGTGCCACAGGGATTTGTTTTACTCAGGTAATTGCATGCACTTGACAGCAAATGATTAATATTCCCAGTAAAAATGAACCATGAAGAGCCAATGACTGTAATTTCTTTTTATATTTTGCTCAAAGATGAAGAGGTTAGGAAGGTAAAAAAAAAAATCAACATATTTTGCTTGAAATGAGATACTGATTATCCTTCTATATTGTAAACCCAGTCAGGTTGTTCCCTTATGTGAAGACCCTGCTTCACACGCCATGACCATCACCATTTTCCAAACTCAAGCAAAGGCACTGGGGCTCCTTCACCACCTGCCTTTGCAACTTTTCAGCTCAGCCTCAAACAGCTTCCCCAACAGGATGATGTGCTTCAGATGTGACTTCCTACATCTCCAAGTTGCAGGATGTAATTGTCCGATTCGTGGCTCCTGTTCCTTCTTCTGGGATACCCTTTTCAACCATCCTCACACTTTCCTGTGAAGCGCAGCTTAACCCCTCCCTCTGCCAGGCCCCTTCACATTTGTACAGATTTTCATCACAACCCTCAGGGTACATTAATGGGGATTTCACATATCTCCTCAGACACGGGAGGCTGATCTCCTAGAGCGAACAGATTGTCTCATTCATTTCAGTAGCTCAGCCTGTTAAAAAGGAAATGATTGTTGTTCTGGACCTTGAAATGTGAACGAGAGTTGGCCATGAAAAAAAGGGTGGGAATGTGCATTTGACATGGATTCATCCGTGTGTGCAAAGGCATGAGAGTGGGCCCTTAGGGAAGAGTGGATGGCTGGAGGAACACTGAATATGTGAAGGAGTAACTGACAAAGCAAATAGGGGCTTGATTTTGTAGAACTGTATAATAACACGCTAAAACTTTCAGTATTTGGCCTGTAAGGAAACAAAGAACTACCATGGAAACAAAAACAACAGTTTTTTAAAGTGATTTTCCCCTTTGCAACTTAAGGATAATGAAGTGGCTTGTTTATGAAATTATCAAGTCACCAACAACATCCTTGACTGAGGCTAATGTATGCTAAGGAATGAAATAATGGTGAATCACAGGGTCATTTTCAGAATTTCTTGCCCAGTCTTCTAACAGCCATAATCTTCACGATAACAATGTTAGCTACTGTTAATGGAATCCTAATTCTGTGTTAGCTCTCGTGTCAGGCACTGATGTTACAAGATTAAAAAATGCAAGGTCCCTGGCTGCGGAAACTAAAAAGCACTGTGCGGTCATGAAAATAATCCACGTAGGACACAAGCTAGAGATCCTTTAATCCCGTGCCGGAGACGTGGAGACGGCAGCCTAGGACTCATGCCTGAGTCTCGAGGTCCAGCAGTGCTTGAGCACAGGAACACAGGCCAAGAATGGCCTGATGGTCAAACAGAGGGGTGGACCAAGGTACAGGGTGCATTTGGAAGCGACGGTTCTGTGTGGGTGGGAAAGTCTATGTAGAGGAAAGACAGGTTTGGTCAACTTGTAAAAGAGAAGGAGCTGCTCTGTTAAGAAGTTTGGGCTTTACCCCATGAGTCTGTGTTTTTCAACTGCTTGTCATGACCCAGGGTGAGTCATGAAAAGAAGTTATTAGGCCGTAACAAGATTTAAGAGGAAAGAGAATGCAATAGAATAAAATAGACTGGAATAGAAGACGTCAAAGATCTTTGCAAATGGTCAGCCTGAAAGCATTGCTTTGTCAGTTTTGTTTTAGTTTCTACACCTGCCTGTTTCCATATCTGCATGTTTCCATTTTTGTGTGTTGCCACGTCTGTATGTTACCATGTCCACATGTTTCTGCATCTCTGTGCTTTCTTGTTGGTGTGTTTCCCACATGTGTTTCCTTGTCTGCATGTATCAGTTTCCATGTCTGCATATTTCCTGTGTCTGTATGTTTCCAGCTCTGCATTTTCAGTGTCTGTGTGTGTTTCCACCTCTGCATTTTCCTGTGTTTGCATGTTTCCCATGTCTTCATGTTTCCTTTGTCTGTGTCTTTCCACACTTTTGTGTTTTCACATCTGTTTTTTTCCATGTCTGTGTGTTTCAGTTTCCATGTCTGCATGTTTCCATGGGAGCGTTTCCTGTGTCTGCACGTTTCCATTTCTACATGTTTCCACGTCTATGTGTTTCCCATGGTCTGCATGTTTACACATCTACATTTTCCCATGTCTGTGTGTTTCCACATCTGTGTGCATCCTGTTTCTGAGTGTTTCTGCATCTATGTGTTTCCATGTCTGCATTTCCACGTCTGTGTGCTCCTGCACTTGAGCGTGCAAGTGTTGGTGAAGATCATTTGGAAGCCACTTGGGAAGGAAACTGGAACTCGTAAAAAGGGTTTTCAATGACACAGGAAGAGCCATAACCAGACCTGCATTTTAGGCAAACCACTTTCCCTGCTCTGTACAAATGGCAGACATTTTGAAGATTATTAATGTATCCTTGGTTTTAAAATAGATACATAATCTAGATGAAACCTTCTTAATTAAAGAGGCCCTTCCACAGCAGTTAGTGGTGATGGATGGTTCCTACCTCAACTGCCTTCCTTCAGCTTCAAAGGCACTGCAGTGAACCACTCTGTAGTGACTAAAGGTCATAAAACCCTGGAAAACACTGATTTCAACTTGGGTTGGTCATTGAAGAGTCCGTTTTAAAATATCTTTTTTCCCACGTGATGACTGGCTGGCTTGTCCATCACCATCTGCCTAATATGATTCTTTCCCTGAGACAGATGTATTTATCAATCGAGGAAGAGAAACACAATACTAGCTGCCTCTAAAGGTGTCAAATTCCTTCTTGTGATTAATTCATATTATTCAGGCAGACCTTATGCCTCTTTTCAACTTTTAGTTTGAACTGAAATTACAGTAAAGTCACAATCTGGAACAGAACCTTAACCCTCTTGGGGTTCAGACTACTTGGAACTTCATTGCATTCACTCACTTATTTAGTCATTCAGAAGACATCGATTGAATGCCTTCCATATGTCAGCTGTTATTGACTATAGAGATACAGCGATAAGCAAAGATTGGCAGAAAGTACACTGTTAAATGGAAATATGTATTTTTCAGATGATGGTAAAAGGCTCTGGAGAAATGAAAAGCAGTCTGAGGGTTAGGGAGTGCTGCGTCTTGGGAGGGGGTGGTGCGGAATGGTTACTCTATAAATAGAATAAATGTGTTCAGAGGTGTCCTTATTTCTAAGCTGACATTTGAGCAGACGCTTAAGAGGCAGAGGTAAAGCTCCTGGGGCCACAGTGGTTCAGTGGAAGAGAAAAGCAAGTATGAATGTCCCAAGTGAGGCAGGGGGGCCCTGAGGGGCAGCTGCACACCTATAGCAGACAGAGGGGCCATCTGAGGACAGAAAGTTGCAGAGGAGATCGGATAGTGCAGCTGGGGCCTTGGCAAGCAGACTCTTCCATGTTCTGATGCTGAGAATGTGGCATAACTAGGAGACCATACATTACCTTCTAAGTCTGAAATTCTAGCATGCTTTATTTTCATTCATTTCTTATCAGATAAAATCAACACAATAAATTTGAACACACTAATTCTTTTGGGGATATCCAGGGGGACATTAGTTTTCCGGGTCCAGGACTAGGTGTGAAGAATCAAAGCTTTCTGTGATGGGAAAGAACGCCATGCAGGGATACATTTTCCATGCAAATTCACAAAGGCAGATTTGACATTTAACCCTTACAACTGTAATAGTCTAACACAGTTCTATTCACTTTTTCCATGGAAACCATACAAAATTGTATAGAAATATCCCTAGTCCAGATAAATGGTCTTTGTAATAAACTCCACTTTAGGAATTTAGGAAGAATCAAGCAATATTTATAAGAACGAGATAAGAAGAGGATGGGTTACTGTTTCAAGTGAAACCTCCTTAAAATGGTTTTGTTTTTCACTTGGTATGTGAGTTAACAAGGTGGTTCAGAACCTTTCAGGAACGATTTCTTTAAAATATGTGCTTAGGGAGGGTGGGATTCCAGAAAGCCAGATGTTAATACTAAATCGCCTTGACCTTGACCTAACAAGGAAAAAAACAAACCAAAGCAAGACCTGTGTGGAAGGGCCCTCCTAGGCCTCAGCCCTCCTAGCTAGAAGAACATCTAGAAACCCACTGGGATTAGAGTCACCCTCGTGTGGACTACAGGCTTCCCTGGTGGCCACCAGGGTGAGTGCACTGGCTTCCTGCCCCTTGACCTGGAGGAGAGCTCTGCAAGGCACGCACACACATGCACATATATACACACATCACACATATACACACTTGTACACACACCCACACACTCACGTATACACGTACACACATACAGACACATGTTACACACATACAGACATACACATACATCCAGCACACACACACATCACATCATACCTCACACACACTCGTGTACACACACACCATACACACACACATACAAACACACATCCACACACGAAAATATTCATTGCAGTTAGCTCTGTGTTGTGTTCACACCATATACCGGACAAAGAGTTCAGGCTGGCAGGACAGAGGCTGGGATTATTCTTTCTGTCCTCATGGGAGGGAGGAGGGTGTAGGGACAAGGAACTGGGTGACACCTGTGTTTTGATACTTCATCCAGGGTGAGTGACACCATTTTAGACTCTGAGCCCTGAGCCTGGTCTAACCTCGTCACTGCTGTTTTTATGAGCTAAGCAGTAAAGGCACTAAAATTCTCCCCACAGAATAATCCCTAAGTTGTAAGATCCCACAACTGACAATATGTAGAAAGGAACATCAAAGTTTCAGACCTCTTCAACATCCTGTGGATGAAGAGAATCTGGGTGGCTTCATCCCCATGGTTTTATTTACGTGATTATATAACCATTTAACTTGTACTTGTGGCAGAAATGGTGCCAAGTTACAGTGATCAAAAAGACAGATACCGGGCTTCCCTGGTGGCGCAGTGGTTGAGAATCTGCCTGCCAATGCAGGGGACACGGGTTCGAGCCCTGGTCTGGGAAGATCCCACATGCCACGGAGCAACTGGGCCCGTGAGCCGCAATTACTGAGCCTGCGCGTCTGGAGCCTGTGCTCTGCAACAAGAGAGGCCGCGATGGTGAGAGGCCCGCGCACCGCGATGAAGAGTGGTCCTCACTTGCTGCAACTGGAGAAAGCCCTCGCACAGAAACGAAGACTCAACACAGTCATAAATAAATAAATAAATAAATAAATAAATAAAAAAAAAAAAAAAAAAAAAAAAGACAGATACCATCTCCTGTAACCTATGGCCTGTGGGGACTGAAATCCTCTACGTCTGACAGTGTGTGTCTCTCTGCATTTAAACCATACACTCACGTCTATCACCTTGTCAGGCCCTCGTGGGGAAGGTGAGAGTCAAGTCAATTTGCACAGGCCATAGTTGGAAAGGCTAAGATTCCACTGCCAAATTCAGATATGCTTCACTCTAAACTTTGTGCTGAGATGGCACAAAAGGAGAGTGTCTCATTTGTACTTGTGGATTTTAATTTGTGGAGGTGCCCGATGAGGACATGGAAAGGCCAACGCTATTAAAAGAAAAATGTGTGACTTACATTTCTTAAAAGGTGGGGACATGCCATGCCATGCAGGGCCACATGGGGGAAACGCCAGCGTCAGTCAGGAGGCAGAAGGAGTGAGGAGAGAGAATAAGAGCTGTTATTGGAGTTTCCTGGGAAAGACAAGGCAGGCAGAGTAAACAATTTAGGACTGGTGAGTCTGAATCATTTCAGAGGGCTTCGGGCCATAGGGGTGGTCTCTGGTTGTCTGGTACCTGGTCCTGGGATGATTTAGGATAGGGGAATATTGGCTTGGTGTGAGAGAGTTGGATAAGGAGATGGGTGGTGGGTGCTCAGATCAGCCTGTCTGTACAGGAAAGACAAGTTCTGTTTGTCTGTTGCTAGTTGGAGCATGAAGACAGATGTGAACACTTAGGCCCTGTGATTAATGGATAGCAAATAGACATACAAAAATCTAAGAAAAACACAGAACAGAAAGTGATGAATTTTGGGGGAAAAAAATGTTCAGTTTGGAACTACAAGTGCCTGATGACCACGCAGAGGGTGGTACCAGAAGGCATCTAGAAATGTAGGTGTGGAGGTCAGAGTCCAAGAGATGGAGATGTGGGTGGGGAAGTAATCTGCTTACAACATTGCCTGAGCTGGACTGGCTCTAGAACAAACCTGATGGGAGGAAGAACTGCAGCTTTAATTATGGGACTCAGTCCTACAGTGCTTTTTTCCAGGTCCTCTGACATTACTGTGGCTCTTCTGTAAAATGTCTGGGAGGTCAGCAAGGCTTCTGTCAGTTTTTATTGTTCTTGTCCAGCAAACATCATGCTAAACAATGTCCTACTAAAAGTAAATGTACAATATTTAGGAAACTTGGAAAAACTTACTGGAATGCAGAAATTCCTAAAGATGTTTATTTCTCAATTTGGACACACTAGGCAAATGCTGCCTTCATATTTATTTTGGTCTAACTTTCAACATATAGTGATTGATGTTGCTACTGAGGAAACGTACAACAGGAGGAAACTGAAGGCAAGTGAAAAAGGTGCATTTGTATGACCAACATGTGCAGGGTCAACTCCAGGAGATGGACATTCTCAGGGTACACTTGTACCATGATCTGCCATCCAGAATTCTGAAGGTTCTATAGGACCAGGACTCCCCCTGCCTTAGACACTGTTGGATTCACTCTGCTTCATTCTTGTTCTCCTGCTGTCCTCTCCTAGACACAATGCTGGTTCTCTCACCTGTACTTAAGTTATGGTTCCCAAAGTTGATGACCAATTATACCTGATGTTTTCAATTAGGCTTCCTGCTCCATGTTTCAAAACAAAAGAGGTATAACAACAACAAGAAAAACTGGGTTCCAGCCCTATTTTCAGATTCCTTCTAAATTTTCTTCCTACTTGCTCTTAAAAATAGTTGTGAGCTTCAGCCTATTTTCATATCCTCCCATGAAAACTTGCATTGTTTTTTTACTCTTTAATCCTCTGTCTCATATATGCAGCATTATTCTTCTGTACTTGGTTACCAGCCAGGAGATGCTTTCAAAATGTTTTCACCACCCTCCATCTATTAGCTTCTGACTGTTGCCAAGTGTAATTATAAAACATCTCTTGGCTATTACTGGGGTATGGACACAGGTTTCCCTGTACATTGCTTATTTTATCCATCAAGTTATAAATTTCTTTTACTATTTAAAATCTTAAGAAGTTGAATTTTCTTTAATGTATACCCTTCTGATTTCATTATACCTCTCAGCTAAATATGCAATAGTCTCCTATATGCTGACTTTAAGTGCTATTTTTCAGTACTAAAAAATATTCTAAACAACCCTCAGTATATCATAAGTTGTTAGCATTATCTGATAAAAGTTTTAAGGCAGCTGTCAAAAAATGCTATGAATATCTAATAGAAAGTCTCTTGAAACAAATAATTTAAAAAAAACTAATTTAACAAGAAATGGAAATCATAAAAAAGACCCAAATTAGGGACTTTCCTGATGGTGCAGTGGATACGACTCCATGCTCCCAATACAGGGGACCCAGGTTCGATCTCTGGTCAGGGAACTAGATCCCACATGCATGCTGCAACTAAGAGCTCACATACCACAACTAAGGAGCCCTGGAGCCACAACTAAGGAGCCCACCTGCTGAAACTAAGACCTGGCACAACCAAAAAGAAAAGAATTCTTCAAGACTTCTCTGGTGGCGCAGTGGTTAAGAATCTGCCTGCCGACGCAGGGGACATGGGTTTGAGCCTTCGTCCGGGAAGATCCCACATGCCGCAGAGCAACTAAGCCAGTGCACCACAACTACTGAGCCTGCACTCTAGAGCCCATGAGCCACAACTACTGAGCCCATGTGCTGCAACTACTGAAGCCTGTGAGCCTAGAGCTCATGCTTTGAAACAAAGAGAAGCCACCACAATGAGAAGCCCACGCATGGCAACGAAGAGTAACCCCCGCTCACTGCAACTAGAGAAAGCCCACACACAGCAATGAAGACCCAACTAAGCCAAAAAGTTAATTAATTAATTTTTTAAAAAGACCCAAATGAAATTACAGAACTGAAAAATACAATAGCAGAAATTTTAAAAAACCTCCATTGATAAGTTCAGTAGTAGAGTGGAGATGACAAAAATAGAATAAGTAAACTCGAGGATAGAATACTAGAATTCATCTGATCTGAAAACAGTCATATCATCAGTGTGACAGAAAGACAGGAATTAGTAGGGCTGAAAGACTATTGGATGACATAATGGCTGAAAAGTTCTCAAATTTTGTAAAAAAAAAAAGAGCAGCAGAAGGGGAGAGGCAGCATGTAAGAAGGAGGGTCTCTGGAATGTGGACTTCCAGAGTTTGGAGCCCTCTCTTCACTGCAAACCTCAGATGTCTCAGCATTTTGGTTTGCTGTATTTCTGAAAAAGGGAACCTGGTTTGGATAAATTGCCCAGCAAAGAAAAATCCAAGACACCAGTCAGATTTTTACCACAGTTGTCTATGCCAGGTGGCTGACAGGGTCTTGCTGCTCCAGCTGGTTGTCAGGTCTGAGCCTTTGAGGTGAGAGAACTGAGTACAGGACATTGGACAACCAGAGACCTCCTGGCCCCATGTAATATCAATCAGCAAGAGCTCTCCCAGTGATCTCCGTCTCAATGCTAAGACCCACCTTCAGTCAATGACCAGCAAGCTCCAGTGCTCGACACTCCATGCCAAACAACCAGCGAGACAGGAACACAACACCACTCATTAGCAGAGAGGCTGCCTAAAATCATAATAAGTTCACAGACACCCCAAAACACACTACCGGATGTGGTCCTGCCCACCAGAAAGAAAAGATCCAGCCTCATTCACCAGAACACAGGCACCAGTCCACTCCACCAGGAAGCCTACACAGGCCACTGAACCAACCTTACCCACTGGGGACAGACACCAAAAAAAACAGGAACTACGAACCTGCAGCCTGCAAAAAGGAGACCCCAAACACAGTAAGTTAAGTAAAATGGGAAGACAGAGAAACATGCAGCAGATAAAGGATCAAGGTAAAAACCCACCAAACGAAACAAATGAAGAGGAAATAGGCAGTCTACCTGAAAAATAATTCAGAGTAATGTAGTAAAGATGATCCAAAATCTTGGAAATAGAATGGCGAAAATACAAGAAACATTTAACAAGGAGCTAGAAGAACTAAAGAGCAAACAAACCCAAACAATTAAGAAAATGGTAATAGGACCACACCTATCAATAATTACCTTAAATGTAAATGGATTAAATTCTCCAACTAAAAGACATAGACTGGCTGAATGGATACAAAAACAAGATCCATATATATGCTATCTACAAGAGACGCACTTCAGACCTAGGAACACATACAGACTGAAAGTGAGGGGATGGAAAAAGATATTCCATGTAAATGGAAATCAAAAGAACGCTGGAGTAGCAATTCTCATATCAGACAACATACATAGACTTTAAAGTAAAAACTATTACAATAGACAAAGAAGGACACGACATAATGATAAAGGGATCAATCCAAGAAGAAGATATAACTATTGTAAATATTTATGAACCCAAAATGGGAGCACCTCAATACATAAGGCAAATGCTAACAGCCATAAAAGGGGAAATCAACAGTAACACAATAGTAGTAGGGGACTTTAACACCCCACTCTCACCAATGGACAGATCAACCAAAATGAAAATAAATAAGGAAACACAAGCTTTAAATAATACATTAAACAAGACGGACTTAATTGATATTTATAGGACATTCCATCCAAAAACAACAGCAAACACTTTCTTCTCAAGTGCTCATGGAACACTCTCCAAGATAGATCATATCTTGGGTCACAGATCAAGCCTTGGTAAATTTACGAAAATTGAAATCGTATCAAGTATCTTTTCTGACCACAACGCTATGAGACTAGATATCAATTACAGGGGAAAAAAATGTAAAATATACAAACACATGGAGGCTAAACAATGTGCTACTAAATAACCAAGAGATCACTGAGGAAATCCAAGAGGAAATCAAGAAATACCAAGAAACAAATGACGATGAAAACACGATGGCCCAAAACTTATGGGATGCAGCAAAAGCAGTTCTAGGAGAGAAGTTTAGAGCAATACAATCCTACCTCAAGACACAAGAAAAATCTCAAATAAATAACCTAACCTTACACCTAAAGCAATTAGAGAAAGAAGAACAAAAGTACCCCAAAGTTAGCAGAAGGAAAGAAACCATAAAGATAGGATCAGAAAGAAATGAAAAAGAAATGAAGGAAATGATAGCAAAGGTCAATAAAACTAAAAGCTACTTCTTTGAGAAGATAAACAATATTGATAAACCATTAGCCAGATTCATCAAGAAAAAAAGAGAGAAGACTCAAATCAACAGAATATGAAATGAAAAAGGAGAAGTAACAACTGACACTGCAGAAATACAAAGGATCATGAGAGATTACTACAAGCAACTGTATGCCAATAAAATGGACACCCTGGAAGAAATGGACAAATTCTTGGAAAAGCACAACCCTCTGAGACTGAACCAGGAAGAAATAGAAAATATAAACAGACCAATCACAAGCACTGAAATTGAAACTATGATTAAAAATCTTTCAACAAACAAAAGTCCGGGACCAGATGGCCTCACAGGTGAATTCTATCAAACATTTAGAGAAAAGCTAAGACCTATCCTTCTCAAACTCTTCCAAAATATAGCAGAGGGAGGAACACTCCCAAAGTCATTCTATGAGGCCACCACCACTCTGATACCAAAACCAGACAAAGATGTTACAAAAAAAGAAAACTACAGGTCAATATCCCTGATGAACATAGATGCCAAAATCCTCAAAAAAATACTAGCAAACAGAATTCAGCAGCACATTAAAAGGATCATACACCATGATCAAGTGAGGTTTATCCCAGGAAAGCAAGGTTTCTTCAATACACATAAATCAATCAATGTGATAAACCATATTAACAAACTGAAGGATAAAAACCATATAATCATCTCAATAGATGCAGAAAAAGCTTTCAACAAAATTCAACACCCATTTATGATAAAAACCCTCAGAAAGTAGGCACAGAGGGAACTTACCTCAACATAATAAAGGCCATATATGACAAACCCACAGCCAACATGGTTCTCAATGGTGAAAAACTGAAACCATTTCCACTAAGATCAGGAACAAGACAAGGTTGTCCACTCTCACCACAATTATTCCACATAGTTTTGGAAGTTTTCGTCTCCACAGCAGAGACGAAAAAGAAATAAAAGGAATCCAAATCAGAAAAGAAGTAAAACTGTCACTGTTTGCAGATTACATGATACTATACATAGAGAATCCTAAAGATGCTACCAGAAAACTACTAGAGCTAATCAATGAATTTGGTAAAGTAGCAGGATACAAAATTAATGCACAGAAATCTCTTGCATTCCTATACACTAACAACGAAAAGTCTGAAAGAGAAATTAAAGAAACACTCTCATTTACCATTGCAACAAAAAGAATAAAATACCTAGGAATAAACCAACCTAAGGAGACAAAAGACCTGTATGCAGAAAACTATAAGACACTGATGAAAGAAATTAAAGATGATACCAACAGATGGAGAGATATACCACGTTCTTGGATTGGAAGAATCAACATTGTGAAAATGACTATACTACCCAAAGCAATCTACAGATTCAATGCAATCCCTATCAAACTACCAATGGCATTTTTTACAGAACTAGAACAAAAGATTTCACAGTCTTTATGGAAACACAAAAGACCCCGAATTGCCAAAGCAATCTTGAGAAAGAAAAATGGAGTTGGAAGAATCAAGCTCCAGGACTTCAGACTATACTACAAAGGTACAGTAATCAAGAGAGTATGGTACTGGCACAGAAACAGAAACATATATCAATGGAACAGGATAGAAAGTCCAGAGATAAACCCATGCACATATAGTTACTTTATCTTTTGCAAATGAGGCAAGAATATACAATGGAGAAAAGACAGCCTCTTCAATAAGTGGTGCTGGGCAAACTGGACAGCTACATGTAAAAGAATGAAATTAGAACACTCTGTAACACCGTACACAAAAATAAATTCAAAGTGGATTAAAGACCTAAATTTAAGGCCAGACACTATAAAACTCTTAGAGGAAAGCATAGTCAGGACACTCTTTGACATAAATCACAGGAAGATCCTTTTTGACTCACCTCCTAGAGAAATGGAAATAAAAACAAAAATAAACAAATAGGACCTAATGAAACTTAAAAGCTTTTGCACAAAAAAGGAAACCATAAACAAGACAAAAAGGCATCCCTCAGAATGGGAGAATATGTTTGCAAATGAGTCAATGGACAAAGGATTAATCTCCAAAATATACAGGCAGCTCGTTGTCAAAAGACAAACAACCCAATCCAAAAATGGGCAGAAGACATAAATAGACCTTTCTCCAAAGAATATATACAGATTGCCAACAAACACATGAAAGGATGCTCAACATCACCAGTCATTAGAGAAATGTAAATCAAAACTACAATGAGGTATCACCTCACTCCAGTCAGAATGGCCATCATCAAAAAATCTACAAACAATAAATGCTAGAGACCATGTGGAGAAAAGGGAACCCTCTTGCAGTGTTCATGGGAATGTAAATTGATACAGCCACTATGGAGAACAGTATGGAGGTTCCTTAAAAAAACTAAAAATATAACTACTGTATGACCCAGCAATCCCACTATTGGGCATATACCCTGAGAAAACCATAATTCAAAAAGAGTCATGTACCACAATATTTATTGTAGCACTATTTACAATAGCCAGGACATGGAAGCAACCTAATTGTCCACTGACAGATGAATGGATAAAGAAGATGTGGCACATATATACAATGGAATATTACTCAGCCATAAAAAGAAACGAAATTGAGTTATTTGCAGTGAGGTGGATGGACCTAGAGTCTGTCATACAGAGTGAAGTAAGTCAGAAAGAGAAAAACAAATACTGTATGCTAACACATATATATGGAATCTAAAAAAAAAATTGGTTCTGATGAACCTAGGGGCAGGACAGGAATAAAGATACAGACGTAGAGAATGGACTTGAGGACACGGGGAGGGGGAAGGGTAAGCTGGGACGAAGTGAGAGAATGACATTGACATATATACACTACCAAATGTAAAATAGATAGCTAGTGGGAAGCAGCTGCAGAGCACAGGGAGATCAGCTCGGTGCTGTGACCACCTAGAGGGGTGGGTTAGGGAGGGTGGGAGGGAGACACAAGAGGGAGGGGATATGGGGATATATGTATACGTATAGCTGATTCACTTTGTTATACAACAGCAACTAACACAACAATGTAAAGCAATTATACCTCAATAAAGATGTTTAAAAAAAGGGCAAATTTACAAATCTAAGAGGCTGGGCAGATTCTAAACAGGAGGAATCCAAAGAAATACACACCAAGGTACATCATAATTAAAATTCTAAAACTGGAGACATAGAATAAAAATCTTAAAAGCAACCAGAGAGGATCAACACATTGCCTATAGGGCAGGGGTCCCCAACCCCCGGGCCACACACCGGTACCAGTCTATGGCCTTTTAGGAACTGGTCTGCAGAGCAGGAGGTGAGTGGCCGGCGAGCAAGTAAAGCTTCATCTGTATTTACAGCCCATCGCTCACATTACCGCCTGAGTTCCACCTCCCGTCAGATCAGCGGTAGCATTAGATTCTCATAGGAGCACGAACCCTACTGAGAGGGATCTAGGTTGTGCGCTCCTCATGAGAATCTAATGCCTGATGATCTGAGGTGGAGCTGAGGCAGTGATGCTAGCGCTGGGGAGGGGCTGCAAATACAGATTATCACTAGCAGAGAGGTTTGAGTGCACAGAGACCATAATAAATCAACTGCTTGCAGACATATCAAAACCCTATCAGTGAGTGACAAATGACAATTAAGCTGCATCTGGTGGCAGGCTTTATAGTGGAAAATGAGTTGATGTACTTCACTTGCGTAGCTGCAACTGGTGGCAGGCTTTAAGTCAGAATCTGACACTTTTTTTAGTCTGCGCATGGCCCGTCCATTATTTTATTTACCACTTCCATCCACGCCTCTTTCCCGCACTGTGCACCTGTCTCAGTCACAGTTTTGATAAGCCCACAAGCTAACCCTAGCCAAAATGAGTCAAAACCAAACATCGCTGGAGGGTTTCTTTGAAAAGGGGGAAAAACACAATGATGAGACAACAGAAGACTCTAAGATGGCCAACAAAAAGAAAGCTACATTTAAAAGAAAATACCAAGAGTCCTACTTAAATTACGAGTTCATTGCAACAGGTGAGTCACATTCTCCAAGCCCGCTTTGTATAATATGTGGTGACCGGCTATCCCAAGAAGCCATGAAACCTTCAAAACTGCTTTGCCACGTGGAGACCAAGAACCCTGCATTAAAAGACAAGACTTTGGAGTATTTCAGAAGAAGAAAAATGTGAACATGAAAAACAGAAGCAATTATTGAAGGCCACCACTTCATCAAATGTGTCTGCACTGAGAGCATCATTCTTAGTGGCTAACTGCATTGTTAAAGCTAAGAAGCCCTTTACTATTGGTGAAGAGTTGATCCTGCCTGCTGCTAAGGACATTTGTCGTGAACTTTTAGGAGAGGCTGCGGTTCAAAATGTGGCACGTGTTCCTCTTTCAGCTAGCATCATAACTAGACAAATTGATGAAATAGCAGAGGATATTGAGGCACAATTTTAAGAGAGGATTAATGAGTCACTCTGGTATGCAGTCCAGGTTGAGGAGTCTACCAATGTTGACAACAAGGCAACAATGCTTGTTTTTGTGCGATATATTTTTCAGGAGGATGTGCATGAGGGTGTGTCATGTGCACTTTTGTTGCCAACCAACACCACAGCTGCAGAACTAGTCAAGTCTTTGAATGATTACATATCAGGAAAACTGAATTGGTCATTTTGTGTCAGTATATGCACGACGGAGCAGCTGCCATGACGGAACTGTTTTCTGGTTTCACTACTCGGGTCAAAGAGGTCACTTCTGAGTGTGAGTCTACACAGTGTCATCCATAGAGAAATGCTGGCTAGCTGAAAATGTCACCTGAACTTAGCAACGTTTTGCAGGATGTGATTAAAACTATCAACCACATTAAAGTACATGCCCTTAGCTCACATCTGTTCCCGCAGCTCTGTGAGGAGGTGGACGCAGAGCACACACGTCGTCTCTTATACACAGAAGCGAGATGGCTTTCTAAACGTAGATCACTGGCCAGAGTTTCTGAGTTACAAGAGCTGCTCCAGAGATTTAGAAAAACAGTCACCACTGGCAGCACATTTCAGTGACACAGAATGGGTCGCAAAACTTACTTACTTGTGTGACATATTTAACCTGCTCAGTGAACTCAATCTGTCACTTCAAGGGAGAAAGACACTGTGTTCAAGTTGGCAGATAAAGTGGCTGCATCCAAAGCCACAATGGAATTATGGGGGCGATGAGTGAACATTGGAATTTTTGACATGTTTCAAACATTAGCAGAGATTTTGAAAGAGACTGAGCCAGGGCCTTCTTTTTCCCAGCTGGTGCATGATCACCTATCTCGGCTTTCAAAAGAGTTTGAGCATTACTTCCCAACCACAAAAGACCCCCAAACTGGGAAGGAATGGATCCGTTACCCATTTGGGAATAAGCCAGGTGAATCGACTTTGTCCGTGCTAGAAGAGGATCAAGTGCTTGAGATCGTAAATGACGGTGGCCTTAAAAGTATGTTTGAGACAACTTCAAATCTCTATGCATTCTGGATTAAAGTCACGACGGAATATCCTGAGATTGCCACAAAAACACTGAAAAGCCTGTTTCCATTTCCAGCATCCTATCTTTATGAAGCAGGGTTTTCTGCAGTGGCAGCAACAAAAACAAGATTACGGAGTAGGCTGGACATAAGCAACACACTTTCGGTGTCACTGTCTCCCATCACTCCCAGATGGGACCATCTAGTTGCAGGAAAACAAGCTCAGGGCTCCCACTGATTCTACATTATGGTGAGTTGTGTAATTATTTCATTATATATTACAATGTAATAATAATAGAAATAAAGTGCACAATAAATGTAATGCACTTGACTCATCCTGAAACCATCACCTCCACCCCTGGTCCATGGAAGAATTGTCTTCCATGAAACTGGTCCCTGGTGCCAAAAAGGTTGGGGACCACTGCTATAGGAAGACACCAATTCAAATGACATCAGATTTCTCATTGAAACCATAGAGGAGAGAAGGAAAGTGGTATAATAGCCTTTAAGTTCTGAAAGAAAAGAACTAGCAACTGTGATTCTACCCCCAATAGAATTATTTTTCAGGAATAAAAGGAAAATGAAAACAATCTCTATTTGCAGATGACATGACTGTTTAATTAGAAAAATTATACAAACTCTATAAAAATACACCTAGAAGATCCATTATATTTCTATACACCAGCACATGGGCACCAAGATAAAAAAATATATAATTGCATGTAAAATCACCTCTCCCCAGTGTAAATCTAACAAAACACATCACTACTTTGATACTGAAAACTACAAAGTGGTGATGAAAAAAATCAAAATACATCTAAATAAGTGGAGATACATACATGTTTATTGACTAGAAGACTCAATATACTAAAGATGTAAATTCCCCCAGAATTGATTTGTAGACAATGCTATTCATGCCAAGATCTCAGAAGGGGTTTTTGTAGAGAGAGATGAATAGAAAAATTTATACTGAAAGATATAGGCACTCTTGACCCGGAAGATTAAAGTGGGAGAATCACTGTACTCAATATTAAGGCTTACTAGACAGCTGTAATATTTCAGACAATGTGGTGTTGGAGGAGTGATGACTGGGAAGAAAGAACAGAAGGGTGTCCAAGTTGATTCTGATGCACAACCATTAGCTACACCCTGAAGTCAAAATGACCTATTATGACATTCT
The DNA here is from genome assembly GCF_009873245.2 of Balaenoptera musculus. NCBI lineage: Eukaryota > Metazoa > Chordata > Mammalia > Artiodactyla > Balaenopteridae > Balaenoptera > Balaenoptera musculus. Next base: position 99,772,423 of record NC_045793.1, on the reverse strand, counting down.
GTATCTTGACAGCTGATTCTGACCTTCCTTAACACTCTGCCTCTTGCCCCTCACTCCACAAGCCCTAGCTCAGACTGGGATACCACACACTTGTACCTTGGTGAGGTGCACACACCTTCCCTCCTCCCTTGTTTCTGGTTGGAGATCCATTCCACATTGAGGAAACTGGAGGTCCTTCAAAGACCCACCCTGGATATTGCGTCCTCTATAGAGTCTTATTTTGAATGCCTTAAGAAGGCAGTGATGACTTGCTCTGTGTTTTTACTCAATAAGCAGAAACTATTTTTTGAGTGCTTCTTACTGTATCTCCCTATTTTTGTATTGTAAACAACACAAAGAACATGCTGTCTGATGCAGAGGCATCCAACTGATCTGGTCATTTGGGTGTGGAGTGATAAGTGACACAAGAAGGCTAAGGGAGCCACAGAAGTGTCTCTTCACTGGTCCAGAGGATCAGGGAGGACCGATGAGAATTCTACAGCTCCCACTAAAACATGCTCCATTTTTTTGTTAAAGTGGCTCTGTCTCTACTAGTGAGTTCCTCAAAGGTATGGCTTTTGTTTATTTTCTTCTTGGCATCCCTAATGCTTACAATATTTCCTGGAACCTGGTAGGTTCCTGAAGGACTCACATGTATTTGTTGAAGCAACGTGGAATCACTAGGTAATTGGACATTCTGGATTGAAGACCTGAAGGTTGGAAGGCAGCACCTGGAGCCAGCACCATTGGGTGTTCTGGAAAATCCCAGCACCTGTTTCTCAAGTCTGCCTGTACCACAGCAACTGCAAGCTGACCACATCCAACACTGATATCTGTAGCTGTGGGGAACTTTTTACTCCTACTGTCTTCCTGTAAAATCCTATAAAACTTTTCACTAGGTTCTGAGTTTTCTCTCTGGGGCTGCACGACACCAGCCCAGCTCTCTTTGATATAACAGCCCTTAAACTATTTTAAGAAAACTATTTGGAGTTTCCTCCTGTCCAGGCCATACTCCCTTAAGTCCCTAATAATTGTTTGTGTGGACAAAAAAGAAAAACAAATGAAAACATGAAGGCTTTATTTTTTTGACATATGTTCAAATAAGAAACATGGTGTAACTGTACTACTCTTATGGGTCATTTCCAGGGAATTCCTGCTAATTCACAGGAATGTCACCCGACAGTGACCTTTTCGGTGGTTTGGTAATTAAACTTTCTTACACAGAGCCAAGACAATTTTACATTATCCTACTTTCTACTGTTACAGTGTGACCTTGAGGTCCCAGAGCTGAACTAGAGTAGCATTCCTTATTCTTGTCCTGGTTGTGTTGGAAAAAAAATTCAGAGATAACAGGGCCCCATACTATCATTTTACAAATGAGGAATAAAAATTCCTGGAAGGTTAAGAGTCTTGAGGTAACTAAACGAAGACTCTGTTAATAATTTGTAATACTGAATGTGACTCCTATCTTCCCCATCACAACACTGAGTCTCCATGAAAGGGAGTTCATCCTGTCTCATATAAATATGTGAAAACAATTAAAGTACCTCTGTATACCTATATGACATAAAAAATGGTCATCAAAATGCTATTTTCTTAAATAGGTTTGACAAGTTGAGTTAGGAAATTTATAGGTTTACGGTATGATAACTTAAGATGAAAAAGTGATGTCGAAAGTTATACAAATTACTTGATTTTGGAGCCTTACAAAGGCTGTTGACCTGCATTATATTTGTATTACTACCCTCTTAATTTTAAAATTAACTCAAGCCAGACTGAGATTTCCTCTATCTTTTTATACTAAAGTGAAACACATTGGATCATGACTGTTATTTACTTTTATTGTTTGTTTGTTTTGGATTATTTTTGTTTTGTTTCTTTTTCCCTTTTTCCAAGAATTAGTCTATACCCACTTTTAAAACTCACACTAAGGCTGTATATTCATGATAAAATTTGTGCCTTATTGAAATATATTGAAACTGAAATCCATACTGGTTTATAAAGCGAAACGATTGAAACTGTGATGTTAATATGCAAATGCATAGGAAAATGAATCTTTCCCAAATCTCCAGTCTGCTGGGTTCACCTTTGCTCCAGGGGCCAGATGAAATCACTAGAGTCCGAACACCACTTATCTGTGGAATGTCCTGAGGGCATCTCATTTTTTCCCCAGAGTTCCCAACCAGGTCAGACATCTACTTCCTCCTAGGGATCCCTGTGCCCTCTCCCCCTGCAGGCCAGGGCTGAATTGATGTTTGATGACCCCTGTGCCTACTGCCTGCTCCAGCAACCTCTATTTGCCTTCGAGTGAGAACACAAGTGTGGTCTAAAGTCATTCCACAAGCTGTCACCAATTCAAAGTTGTTCAGTATAGAAAATGTGGGAACAGCATGGACATTCTTTCTTAAAATTAATTAAATTAAAGTAGCCATTATAGATAAATGGTCTTGAGGTCAGACATCACAATGGCTATAATTTTCAGTCACAGTATCTGTAGGGGAACCATTTCAACAATGTCCATCTGTATCCCTGATCTTTTCAAGCTCATTCTCTACCAGTGGAGTGAATTCCCTTACCTCTCCTTTTCACTGGTTCTCAAATATTCTTAGAACTCATTTCTCTGGGATCTAGCCAGAGGGAACTCCCAAATTAATATATGTGATCTCTCTCTGTCCCTGTGTCCAAAGAGGTCATTCTTTTTCTTCAGCCTACGTAGATCTTAGTTTCTTTTTAGACCAGCTAAGGTTTTCGCTCTTCTACTAACTTTTTTTCCTAAGTAAAAGCAATTTCCTCCCTTAGATGAATTTTATCATTCCCTAAGGATAGGAAAGCAGCTGAAATATACATAAATATAAATAAAAAATATAAATTTAAAAAATTAAATTAAATTCAAATAACCATTATAGCCTTGAGGTCAGACATTACAATGGAAAATATGTATAAATGTTTTCTTCTTGCTAATTTGGAAGCTGCAACTACCTGCCACTGTGGCTAACATGCTCCCAATTTCACACTCGGAGCCACTTCTGGTCATTTATAGCATCCTTTCCCACTGAGTCTGAATATGGCCTCAGTAAAACTATCCAAGCTGTCATGCTCAAATAACCAAGGATATAAGACTTTTTCTCCAACCGGATCTCAATCCTTTTCTGGATTGTCTTTGTGACCCAGTGCTTAATTTGATGCTGGCAGAGTTCTTTACATGTTAGTGTTTCCCTAAGGTTTATGCTATTCAATTTCCCAGGAAACTCTTACTCATCATCTTTCTTTCCAATTACTGTTAAACTTATTTCCACACTCTTATCTTCCCCAAGGATCTATGTCTGTGTTATTCAATATGGTAGGAAAAAAACACAACCAATACACTCTAAATTTGTCATTGCAAAATGCGTGATCACTTGACCTTTACTGTAATGGTGATTGGTTTTGGTTTACTTCATGTGGTCATCTCATTCTCAGGCTAAGATTTTGGACTGGGTGATGGGCTGGCAACTCATCTCAAGTCCAGGGTGGAGGAAGGCAGGGAACTCTCAGGGCCAATCTTGGAGATGGAGTAGATGAAGGAGATGCTACCAATCAGGAAGCCCCTGGAATCAGTGCTCAGTCCTGGATCGTAGAATCATTTTCATCACTGCTTTAGTCATGGTAGCAATATAACGCCAGTCAGTTTAGATCTGGGTGGTCCATGTAGTGGGATCCCTGACACTCCCGTCTGGCTAAGTGCATAACCTTGACTCATTTTTTATTTAATCTTGTAATAGGGAGATTGAAAGTTTTGACTTAGTAATCCATCACTGCACCATGGTGGGGTGTGCCTGTCCATCATCACCCCTGCTCATACTTCTCTGCTGGGTGATTAACGCCATAACCATGCATCCAAGCCCTCAATGTAGAAGCACTTTGCTGCTCCTTGACCTTAATGACCTATTTTCAATTATTTAGCTTTTCCATTTCAAATTTCTGAGATTGGCCTGCTTCTTAGAATCCATATTTATATTTAGTATGGCAATGTTTTTTATTTCATTAAAAGCTTTTATAAATGAGCTAGTCTTTTGACACGGATGGCATTTCAGAAGTAAAATAATTTCTGATGTTTCTTGTTTTCAAACTTAATTCTCACATTTGTCTGCTATATGTTCTCATATCCATTGTTCTCATCCAGACATTCTTCTCATCTGGGATAATGAAAATAATACACTCCTGGTTAGGGAACTCCTAGATCACTGCCTCTTTTTGCTCCACTTCCAAATGCTGTCTCAGGCTTCTTCTCACGTGAGTTCTTCTGGGAAAACTGGACCAAAATATGCATTCTTAGTGGGAGCTATATTTTCCCCAATGAGGAAAAATTGGTTCTTAGGCGCTGAAAAAAATCCTACATATATGCATACAATATGAAAAGAGGTATACAGTGTATCTGTGGCATTAAATTTTGGGAAGGAACTATTAGTAAAACATACCTATAGGGATTCCTTAGGGGACAATAATAATGATAACAATAATGATAATACAGAAATGCTACTCTAGAAAATGTCACTTGAAATACAGATAAATGATGACAAAACTATAGCCAATTGATTTACCCCATTGCACTTATGGGCAGTTTTCTGCATTGGGATGTTAGCTCCTCTTCAATGGGATGGGCACAGTCTTGCTATTTTGTTCCCCTCAGTATTTTTTGTAGCGAGTCTATGTCCAGCAATATTTGCAGAAGGAAAGAGGCTGATAAAAGCCTGCTGTACAATACTTTCTCCAGTATATACTCTCCCATTCTCCTATTTTTAAACTCCTGATTTATTTTATATTTTTTAAACTTTTCCCTTTTTCTTTAAAACTAGGGCTGCTAAAGCACATCTATAAAACCAATGACAAGAGTATATTAAGGAGTATATATTGGTCAACTTTGTGAAATACTGCTAAAAGGTCACATAAAATGAGAACAGAATTGACCATCAGGGTTTAGCAGCACACAAGTCAGCAGTGTCCTTTCCAAGAGCACTTTCACTGAAGTAGTGGAAGTGAAAGTCTAATTAAAATCGTATAAGAGAGAATGGGAAGAAAGAAATACCAGTTTATAATCCTGCCAACAATATATGAGATCCTGCCTAGAATGACAGAAATAGTCTTGTCTTTTGCCAAGCCTCACTCAAGTTATAACCATCCTCAACTTTTCTATTTATGTTATCTTCCACATTTAGTCGGAAACTTTTCTATTAATATCATCTTCTGCATTTGGTAACTATTAAAAAAAATTTTTTTAAATTGAAGTATAGTTGATTTACAATGTTGTGTTTGTTTCAGGTGTACAGAAAAGTGATTTTTTTTTTTCTGTCCTCTCTAATCACTCTGTATTTTTTACCAGTCCCTCCTCTTCTTGACCTTTTAATGTTTGAATGATCCAAGAGTCAGCTCTTGGTTCTATTTTCTTCTCTACCTACAGCCACTTCCTTATAGTGTTATCCAGGGTACTCTAACATTTCCCAAATTTATATCTCCGGCTCAGAATTCACTCTCAGACGCCAAACTTCTCTCTCAGAGTATAAAACTGTATATTTGACATCTTTACTTGGATGCCAAATAGTTATTTTAAACTTGTATGAATACATTCAAAACTATGTTCCTGATCTTTCTTCAACAAACTGTTTTCTTGTTAGACTTGTCATTCAATTGATGGCAACTCAAACTTCTGGTTGTTCAGGCTAAAAGTCTTGGGGTTATCTTTGACTTCTATTTGTCTTTACACACCACATACATTCTCTCAGAAAATCTTTTTCTGCTTAACCTTCAAGGGCAGGTATCCTCCACTTTCTGAAATTTCACATTAGGCAATTTCACTTTTACGAATGACCTCCATTAGTAGGAATTGGCTTTTTTTGTGAAAGCAAAAATCCTCTTTGAATTTCTTTTGGTTAGTGAAAACAGGTATTAAATTTTTTCTCTAATAAATTTTCAATGGAATTAAATTCCTCCTTGTCCCTGATCAAAAAAAATAAATAAATCTGTAGACTGCTTACCTCAAAATAGCAGAATGCACATTCTTCTCAAGTGCACATGGAGCATTCTCCAGCAGAGACATTATACTGGGCCTTAACAAACTTCAATACATTTAAAAGACTTAAAATAATACAAAGTATGTTCTCTAATCAGAACGGAGAGAAAAACATCAACAACACAAAGAAGTTCGGGGGAATTTAAAAATATATAGAAATTAAACAATACATGCCTAAATAGCCAATGTGTCAAAGAAAAAAAATCACAATGGAAATTAGAAAATACTTTGAGATGAATGAAATGAATACACAGCATGCCAAAACTTGTGATATGCAGATAAAGCAGTGCCTAGAGAGTCATTTATAACTGTAAACACCAATATGTAAAAAATAAAAAGTCAGAAATTTATAACCAAAACTTCTACCATAGGGCACCAGGAAAAGTGGAACAAACTAAAACTGAAGCAAGCAGGAAGATGGAAATAATATAGAATAGAGTGGACAATAATGAAATAGAGGATAGAAACATAGTAGAAGATCAACAAAATAAAAAGGTGATTCTTTGAAAAGATCAACAAAACTGGCAAGCTTATAGCTATACTGACCTGACCGAGGACAAGAGAGGAGAGAGTTCAAATTATTGAAAGTGGGAATTAAAAAAGAATACTATTACTGACTTTACAAAAATGAACAGTATTACAAGGAATAGTATGAACAACTTCATGCCAACAAATTAGATAACCTAGTTGAAATGGAAAAACTCCTAAAAAGATACAAAACACTGAAATTGATTCAAGAAGAAATTGGAAATCTGAATATAAGATGTTAAGTTAGTAGTAGAAACTTACCTACACACAAAAGCATCGGTCTCGATGGCTTTACCGGTGAATTTTACCAAGACTTTAAGGAATAATTAATACCTATTCTTCACAAACTCTTTCAAAAATTAGACAAGAAATATTTCACAACTCGTTCTATCAGCCCAGTATTTCCTTGATACCAAACCATACAAAGGCAGCACCAAAAAAAAAGAAAACTGCAGGGCAATGTATACATGAACATAGATCCAAAAATGCTTAACAAAATACTAGCAAACTAAAATCAATAACATAGATAAAGGATGGCAAAGTAGGAACACAATGTTTACCCCAGGAACACAATGTTGGTCAAATATTTGAAAGTAATTAATGTAAAATATTACATCAGTAGAATAAGGGACAAAATCACATTATTTTCTCAATAGATTACAAAAAATAACAAAAAGCATTTGCCCAAATCCAATAGACTTTTATGATAAAAACACTCAACAAATTACAAATAGAAAGGAACCTCCTTAACCTGATAAGGGGCATTATGAAAAACTCATAGCTGACATCATACTTATGGTGAGAAAAACTGAGTGTTTTCCCCTAATATTAGGAATAAGCTCACCACTTCTATTTATCATATTGGACCTTTTAGCCAGAACAATTAGGCAAGAAAAGGAAATAAAATGCATTTATATTGAAAGGAAGGAAGTAAAACTATCTCTATCTTGAGATAATGTATATATAAAATCCTAAAGAATGCACTAAAAAGCTGTATAACTAATAAATGAGTTCAGCAAGCTTGCAGAATACAAGATCAATACACAAAATGAATTGTACTTCTATGCACTTACAATGAACAATTTGAGAATGAAATTAGGATAATTTCGTTCATAGCATCAAAACAAATGAAAAACTTAGGAAAATATTTAATAAAACAAGTGCTTCATGTGTACTCTGAAAACTAAAAATACTGTTGAAAGAAATTAAAGAAGATCTAAACAAATAGGAAAGCATCTCACGTTCATGTATTGGAAGGCTGAACATTGTTAAGATGTCAGTATTCCACAAACTGATATAAAGATTCAGTGCAATCCGTATCAGAATCCCAGCTAACTTCTTTATAGAAACTAATAGACTGATTCTAAAATTTATATGAAATTTCATTGGACCCAGAATTGTTAAGACAATCTTCAAAAATAAGAACAAATATAGGAGACTCACACTTCTGGATATCAAAACTTATTATAAAGCAAGGGTAATCATGAGAGTGTGGTACTGGCACAATGATAGACTAGAATTGAGAGTCCAGAAATAAGCCCATATATGTATGGTCAACTGATTTTCAATAAGGGTGACAAGAGCATTAAATAGGGAAAAGATAGTCTTCTCAACAGATGATGCCAGAGAAAACTGGATATCTATATGCAAAAGAAAGAAGTTGGACCTTTACCTCAAACCGTATTAAAAAATTAACTCAAAATGGATCACAGACTTAAATTTAACAACAAAAACTATAAAACTCTTACAAAAAACATAGGAGTAAAATCCTCATGGGGTCTTAATTTTGGCAAAAGATATCACCTCAAAAGTACAAGCAGGGCTTCCCTGGTGGCGCAGTGGTTGAGAATCTGCCTGCCAATGCAGCGGACACGGGTTCGAGCCCTGGTCTGGGAGGATCCCACATGCCGCGGAGCAACCAGGCCCGTGCGCCACAACTACTGAGCCTGCGCGTCTGGAGCCTGTGCTCCGCAACAAGAGAGGCCGCGACAGTGAGAGGCCCGCGCATCGCGATGAAGAGTGGCCCCCACTCGCTGCAACTAGAGAAAGCCCTCGCACAGAAACGAAGACCCAACACACCCAAAAATAAATTAATTAATAACTAAATTTATAAAAAAAAAAAAAAAGTACAAGCAAAAAAGAAAAAAGTTGATAAGTTGGAATTCATCAAAATTTAAAACTTTGTGCTTCAAAAGACATCATCAAGGAAATGAAAAGACAATTCAGAGAATTGAAGGAAATATTTGCACCTCATATACCTGATAAAAGACTTGTATCTAGAAAAATAAAACCATTTACAATTCAATAATAAAAAGACAACCCAATTTAAAAATGGGCAGCAGATTTGAATAGACGTTTCTCTAAGGAAGATATAACAAATAGCCAATAAACACAAGAAAAGTTGTTCAACATCATTAACCATCAAGGGAATGCAAATCAAGACTTCAGCGAGGTATCACTTCAGTCCCACTAGAATGACTACAATGAAAAAGACAAATAATAAAATGTGTCAATGAGGATTTGGGGAAATTAGAACCCTAATATACTGCTGGTGGGAATACAAAATGGTGCAGTCACTTTGGAAAACCATCTGGCAGTTTTTCAAAGGGTTAAACATAGAGTTACCATTTGAACCGGCAATTTCACTCCTAGATGTATACCCAAGAGAAATGAAAACATGTCCACACAGAAACTTGTCCATGAGTGTTCACAGGAGGATTATTCATAACATCCTAAAAGTAGAAATAACCCAAGTGCCCATCAAGTGATGAATGGATATCTATACAATGGAATGTTATTTGACAATAAACAGGAATGAAGTAATTGATACATGCTACAACATGGATAAAGCTTGAAATCATTATAGTAAGTGAAAAATGTCAGTCACAAAAGACCACATATGATTCCATTTATATAAGTTGTCCAGAATAACCAAATCTATAGAGACAAAGTACATTAGTGGTTGCCTACCTATGGCTTGGAGTAGGATGGTGTGGTGTGAAGGATAGGTAGTGACTGGTAATGGGTACAGGGTATCTTTTGGGGGTGATGAAAATTTTCTAAAATTGATTGTGGTACTGGTTGCACAACTCTGAATATACTACCTTTGTACCATTGTACAACCTTTGAATTGTACACTGTATGGGTTAATTGTACAGAATGTGAATTATACATTTCAATAAAGCTCCAATTAAAATGACAAGGGTCCAAATTTTGGAATATAGTAATAGCTGCTAGAAACAGTCTGGGTAGCTAGCTTTCATCTGAAATGCTCAGAACTGTATGCTGAAGTGCCATCATTTCCTCAGTTGTAGAGACAAATGACTAATCTGTGGTCATCCAGGATGAAGGAATAGCATCAGTTTAAAAAGAGAGTATCTTCTTATTCCTTTGTTTCTGCACCAAATGAGCCCCTTAGGAACCTAAATTTCAGGGACAGAGTTGTCTCAACAGGAAAGAGGAACCTCTGCAGTAAGGGAAAGGCATCCCTGGACCAGGATTGAGGCACAAGCCTTCAGCTCTGGTTCTTACACGGATGATGGGACCCTGAGCAGTGATGAAAAACTTACTGTCTGATTCTACACCTAGAAAATGTAAGAATTGAGCTAAATGTTCTCTAGAGTCCCTTCCAACCATTAAAATCTTGAAAGAGTAACCTACTAATTTGCTGAGAATCCACACTCCACTTCCCCCTCTGTTGCACGGGATGTTGGTACGTACTTTCGGTGGCCCTCTGACATGGCATTGATACTTTGCTGTTGACATTCTGGCATTTAGTTTATTAAAATGTAGTGTGGTTATAAAGCTAAATATTGCCGTGTGACTCACATGCTGAATCCTTCATTTAATTTCACTCCATAAAAAAAAAAAAATGCTAGCTTCCTGTCTCCCTTCCTTTTCTGTAACCAAAATTCCTTCCATATAAGATAGTAGAGAAGAGAGCATCTAACCATCTCGAGATTTTGGTCTCCTGAGAGGCAAAGAACTTTTTAAATGATAAACAGCTTTTAATTCATAGACACCATGTTTGCTGGGAAACTATACACTGCAAGTTTTTTCAAGGACGATGGCTCCTTCATATGGGTGAGCCAAGGAGTTTAGCTTACAGACTAAAGCAGAGGAAAAACCAACAAATGTTCTCTAGTTTGAACATGTAGGGGTGACATTTTGCTTGGCTGAAGGCTCATCTGAAAAAATCTGAAAAATATTTTCACCGGACAGCTCAAAGAACGCCACTTACACAACAACGCTTCTGTGAACTTTTATATGCTCCAGGTCCAATCCTAAAACGATGTTATACGGGCTTTGTAACAGATGTAAGCGAGACTTGGAGAAGTGACAGAGACCTGTGGGCTTGTGTTTAAGGTCTCAAAGCCAAGTCCCTTCTTAGAAGTTCACTAATCACAGAAGGCAGTTTTAGCAAACAAAGGAACAATCATGTATTCTGCAAATAGCACTTGCAGCAACTGAATAGCATCTCTGTCCTTGAATTGAAATTTCTGAATATTATTAATAGAAATATCAGCAAGAGATTATTTTTGTACTGCTTTTCTCTTAGAACTGGAACCATAGTCTCTTGAACCTTGGAAGCTCAGTTTGAATTATATCTCCTTATGTATACTATAAATAATTACAAAACCCTTCGTCCTCCTTTGCAAGGAGAAACTAAACTTGCCTGTCTTGTAATTCTAATTAAACCAGAAAGAAAGCAATATATTCTTGTTTAAAAATAGTACCAATCTTTCCATCTTTCTATTTCTTCAAGAGGAGAATGGCATGCCAAGTTTCTTATCACTCTCCTTTAAGATCACTCCTTTTTGAATTTATGAGACAGATAGAATAGCAGGTTTATCCAGTTGAGACTGCAGTTCCTCTTGCACATGCTTATACTTTTCCAGTACTGGTCTGATCACACTGGCCAAGGAGCCTGTCCTTATGCAGAAATCAGGCTTTTTGTGCCAGTTGAGGTCTTGTATGAATATATCTGATCCGGGCCTGGAACTCATGTGAGCCCCTAGGTGATGCCAAGGGTCAGAGTTGAATGGCATCCACTTATGTGAATGAACTCAGAACCACAGATGCGGCAGGGACCTAGAAATTACCTGGTTGACCAACTCCCATTCTCGCTGAAAACTTTTTAAAATCTTATTTCATATACACAAATAAACACTAGTGTCTTTATTTCATTTAATTACCCTTGTACTGAATTCAGTGTTTTCTGAGTTATGCGCCCTGACCCTTCCTCACAGTCGCGCAGTTCCAGTAACCTTTCCCCTAATTTTGCAACTGTTTTCAGTTGTTTGTTTGCTCATGTTTCATGAGCAGAATGTTAGGTTTTGCTTTGTGATACTATCACGTCATAGTGAGCACAGCCCATATTAGTTTAGTGCCTTTATCGTAAAGATAGAGAGCTTGTTCTTACTAGTAGAAATGCCCCCTCCTCCTCCTCATTTTTTACTATATGGTACTAGCTTCATTATTATTGATGTTTTAATTTTATGAGCTTCAGTTATAACTTGGAAGGCCTGCATTTTTTTCTAGTTGGCCATTTCTGATACTCCTAATTATCCAGTTCCTTGTACAGTGTATATTGTCTCGCTAGTGTTAGCAATGACAGGATAAGGATATTTCCTTTATATTTCCTCATTCTCTCCCTTCTATTACCCAAATTTACATTTAACTTTATACCTTGAAGTCTATGTATGCCACTGTGACTTTATTCGTTTTAAGTGACAAATATATACTTCCTATTATAAAAGAAGAAATCATTTTACATCTTCTTTCTCATTTATGCTTCCAAATTTAAATAGACATAATAATTGTACATATTTAAGTCTATGGCACTTCCTTTCTGTTCTTCAACCATAACTCTCACATTTGCTTTAGTCCTAGCGCTACAGTGAAATAAACTCAGTGTTCCGGTTCCGATCTTCTACTGTGTTTTACCTTCATTACTTAGGTGGCTGAAGTTTATCCTACTGCATTTTTTTCAAGAAGGACTCAGGAGTTCTGTATTCCCTGAATTCTCTCATGTTCAAAACTAGTCAAAATACTTAGCTTGATCCCTAGAGGACTTTGTAAGTATTGTTCCCTGTCTCCCAAAAGTCAGTGTGTCTGGGAAATCTGAGGTCAGTGTTACTCTCTCCTTAGATTACTTTATCTTTCAGGATGGTCACGTGAATCCTTTACACCTGAACAAGGATTCTAGGGTATATTTCCCTGTTGATCATATAAAAGATGAAGTCTGGGAAGTAGCAGGAGGTCAGATCATGTCAGTTATTTTATACCATCAAGAATAAAGGTTTTGATTAAGAAAATCATGGGAAGCCCTAGAGGGCTTGGAGCTGAGTTGTGACATCATCCAGCTGTGAAATTGGACACAGGTTCAGCGTTCTGAGGGCACATTCATCTAGGTCTGGATTCACACCAGGCTCAAACACAGGGGGTCTGATCTGCAATGCACGCAGGACGGTCGGAGCTCTTCATTGTTGTCTTAAATACAGGAACACACTCAAAGAGCATAGCGATGGTGTTCTGCATTGCTTATTTTTAACTTTTTATTTTGAAACAATTATAGGTCCACAAGAAATTGTTTAAAAAAATATACAAGGAGGTCTTGTGTACCCTTCGCCCTGTTTCCACCAGTGGTACCATCTTCCACAACTGGAATGCAATATCAAAAATACAAAGTTCCTTTGATTTCCACCCAACTTTGTGCAGCCTCCGTGTTGATGGGTCATAGTTCATAGTATGGATGGCCCATCACAGTTTTTTTAACCATTCTTGTTGGAAAACAGTGGCTTGTTTCCAGTTTGGGCAGCGATAAATAAAGCTGCTGTGAACATTTGTGTACATATTTTTGTGTGAATGTAAGTTCACATTTTTCTGGGTTAAATGCCCAAGATTACAATTGCTAACTTATACATCTAGTTTTATAAGAAACTGCCATGCTGTTTTCCGGACATTTACTTGTCTGTTGTTTCCAAGGAATTGGCCCATTTCTTTTCAAGGTATAGAGTTAATGAGTACAGAGCTGTTTGTAGTATTTTCATATTATCCTTTTAGTTTCTCCAGTATCTGTAGTGATCTCCCCGTTCCATTCCTGCTATTGATTTGTGTCTTTTCTCTTTTTACTTTTTTCAGTCTTGCTAGAGATGTATCAATTTTACCGATTTATTTTAAGAATCAGCTTTTTCTTTCATTGACCTTCTCTATTGTTTTCCACTTCTCAATTTTGTTGATTTCTGCTTTTCTTTATTACTTCCTCCCTTCTGCTCGGTTGAGTTGATTTGCTCTTTTCTTTCCAGTTTCTTAAGGTAAACATTTAGGTTATCTTGGTTCCTTTTCTCATTTCTAATGTAAGCATTAATAAAATTAATTTGCCTTTCAGCACTGCTTTAGTTGTGAGTCATGAATGTTTTCTATATTGTATTTTTTATTCTTATTCAGTTCTATGTATGTTTTTTTAAACAAAAAACCTGATTTTTTTAAATTGAAGTATAGTTGATTTACAATGTTGTGTCAATCTCTGCTGTACAGCAAAGTGACTCAGTTATACACATGTATACATTCTTTTTTTATATTCTTTTCCATTATGGTTTATCGCAGGATATTGAGTATAGTTCCCTGTGCTATACAGTGCTATTCATTAGGACCTTGTTGTTTATCCATTCTAAATGTAACAGTTTGCATTCTACCAACCCCAAACTCCCAGTCCATTCCTCCCCCTCCCTTCACCCTTGGCAACCATGAATCTGTTCTCTATGTCTATGAGTCTGTTTGTTTTGTACATAGGTTCATTTGTGCCATATTTTAGATTCCACCTATAAGTGATACCATACGGTACTTGTCTTTCTCTTTCTGACTTACTTCACTTAGTATGATAATCTCTAGATGCATCCATGTTGCTGCGAATGGCATTATTTCGTTCTTTTTTTATGGCTGAGTATACACAATGGAATGCTACTCAGCAGTTCTATGTATTTTTAAAATTTCCTTTGACATTTCTTTGTTAATCCATTGGTTATTTAGAACCATATTGTTTAGAACTGTATTGTTTAGTTTACAGGTTTTTGGAGATTCTCCAGTCATCCTTCCATTATTGATTTCGAGTTTGAATTCACTGTGGTCAGAGACTCTTCCTGTATTATTTCAATTCTTTTAAATTTGTTGAGACTTGTTACATGGCCTAGGATATTCGCTATCTTAATGAATATTCTGTGGGCACTTGGAAAAAAGAATGTTCTGCTGTTGTTGAGTGGAGTACCCCATATATGTCGGTTAGATTCTGTTGGTTGATTGTGTTGTCCAGATCTTCAAATTCTTACTAATTTTCTGTCTAGTAGCTCTGTCAATTGCTCAGCAGGTTGTGCTGAAGTCTGCATCTACAATTGTGGATTTTTCTATTTCTTCCGTAAAGATAGTTTTGCCAGATATATCAATTATGCAGTTGGCAGTTTTTTCTTTCAGCACTTGAAAAATATTTTGCCACTTCTTTCTGCTTCCATGGTTTCAGATGAGATACCTTGTCATTTGAATTGGTGTCCCCTACAGGTAATTTGCTACTTCTCACTGGTTGCTTTTAAAGTTTTTTTGTTCATTTGTTTTTCGTTTTCAGAATTTTAATTATGATATACCTAGGCAAATTTTCTTGTCTTTTTTTTTTTGAGTTTTTTTTTTTAACATCCTTATTGGAGTAAAATTGCTTTACATCACTGTGTTAGTTTCTGCTGTATAACAAAGTGAATCAGCTATATGTATACATATACCCTCCCTACCCCTCCCCTCTATGTGGTCACAAAGTACTGAGCGGATCTCCCTGTGCTATGCAGCTGTTTCCCACTAGCTATCTATTTTACATTTGGTACTGTATATATGTCAGTGCTACTCTCTCACTTCATCCCAGCTTACCCTTCCCCCTCCCCGTGTCCTCAAGTCCATTCTCTTCACCTGTGTCTTTATTCCTGTCCTGCCCCTAGGTTCATCAGAACTATTTTGTTTTTAATTCCATATATATGTGTTAGCATATGGTATGTGTTTTTCTTTTTCTCACTTACTTCACTCTGTATGACAAACTCTAGGTCCATCCACCTCACTACAAATAACTCAATTTTGTTTCTTTTTATGACTGAGCAACATTCCATTGTATATATGTGCCACATCTTCTTTATCCTTTCATCTGTCGATGGACACTTAGGTTGCTTCTGTGTCCTGGTTATTGTAAATAGTGCTGCAATGAACATTGTGGTACATGTCTCTTTTTCAATTATGGTTTTCTCTGGGTATATGCCCAGTAGCGGGATTGCTGGGTCATATGGTAGTTCTATTTTTAGTTTTTTTAAGGAACATCCATACTCTTCTCCATAGTGGTTGTATTAATTTACATTCCCACCAGCAGTGCAAGAGGGTTCCCTTTTCTCCACACCCTCTCCAGCATTTATTGTTTGTAGATTTTTTGATGATGGGCATTCTGAGTGGTGTGAGGTAATTCCTCATTGTTATTTTGATTTGCATTTCTCTCATGATTAGTGATGTTGAGCATCCTTTCATGTGTTTCTTGGTAATCTGTATATCTTCTTTGGAGAAAGGTCTGTTTAGGTCTTCCACTCATTTTAGTACTGGTTGTTTGTTTTTTTGATATTGAGCTGCACAAGCTGCTTGTATATGTTGGAGATTAATCCTTGGTCAGTTGCTTCATTTGCAAATATTTTCTCCCATTCTGAGGGTTGCCTTTTCATCTTGTTTATGGTCTCCTTTGCTGTGCAAAAGTTTTTAAGTTTCATTAGATCTCATTTGTTTATTTTTGTTTTTATTTCCATTTCTCTAGGAGGTGGGTCAAAAAAGATCTTGATGTGATTTATGTAAAAGAGTGTTCTGCCTATGCTTTCCTCTAAGAGTTTTTTAGTGTCTGGCCTTACATTTAGATCTTTAATCCATTTTGAGTTAATTTTTGTGTATGATATTAGGAAGTGTTCTAATTTCATTCCTTTAGATGTAGCTGTCCAGTTTTCCCAGCACCACTTATTGAAGAGGCTGTCTTTTCTCCATTGTATATTCTTGCCTCCTTTATCAAAGATAAGGTGACCATATGTGTGTGGGTTTATCTCTGGGCTTTCTATCCTGTTCCACTGATCTATATTTCTGTTTTTTTGCCAGTACCATACTGTCTTGATTACTGTACATTTGTAGTATAGTCTGAAATCTGGGAGCCTGATTCTTCCAGCTCCATTTTTCTTTCTCAAGATTGTTTTGGCAATTTGGGGTCTTTTGTGTTTCCATAAAGATTGTGAAATTTTTTGTTCTAGTTCTGTGAAAAATGCCATTGGTAGTTTGATAGGGATTGCATTGAATCTGTAGATTGCTTTGGATAGTATAGTCATTTTCACAATGTTGATTCTTCCAATCCAAGAATGTGGTATATCTCTCCATCTGTTGGTATCATCTTTAATTTCTTTCATCAGTGTCTTATAGTTTTCTGCATACAGGTCTTTTGTCTCCTTAGGTTGGTTTATTCCTAGGTATTTTATTCTTTTTGTTGCAATGGTAAATGAGAGTGTTTCTTTAATTTCTCTTTCAGACTTTTCGTTGTTAGTGTATAGGAATGCAAGAGATTTCTGTGCATTAATTTTGTATCCTGCTACTTTACCAAATTCATTGATTAGCTCTAGTAGTTTTCTGGTAGCATCTTTAGGATTCTCTATGTATAGTATCATGTAATCTGCAAACAGTGACAGTTTTACTTCTTTTCTGATTTGGATTCCTTTTATTTCTTTTTCGTCTCTGCTGTGGAGACGAAAACTTCCAAAACTATGTGGAATAATTGTGGTGAGAGTGGACAACCTTGTCTTGTTCCTGATCTTAGTGGAAATGGTTTCAGTTTTTCACCATTGAGAACCATGTTGGCTGTGGGTTTGTCATATATGGCCTTTATTATGTTGAGGTTAGTTCCCTCTATGCTTACTTTCTGGTGGGTTCTTATCATAAACGGGTGTTGAATTTTGTTGAAAGCTTTTTCTGCATCTATTGAGATGATCATATGGTTTTTCTCCTTCAATTTGTTAATATGTTTTATCACGTTGATTGATTTGCATATATTGAAGACTCCTTGCATTCCTGGGATAAGCCCCACTTGATCATGATGTATGATCCTTTTAATATGCTGCTGGATTCTGTTTGCTAGTATTTTGTTGAGGATTTTTGCATCTATGTTCATCAGTGATATTGGCCTGTAGTTTTCTTTTTTTATGATCTTTCTCTGGTTTTGGTATCAGGGTGATGGTGGCCTCATAGAATGAGTTTGGGAGTGTTCCTCCCTCTGCTATATTTTGGAAGACTTTGAGAAGGATAGGCGTTAGCTCTTCTCTAAATGTTTGATAGAATTCACCTGTGAAGCCATCTGGTCCTGGACTTTTGTGTGCTGCAAGAGTTTTAATCAGTTTCAATTTCAGTGCTTGTGATTGGTCTGTTCATATTTTCTATTTCTTCCTGGTTCAGTCTTGGAAAGTTATGCTTTTCTAAGAATTTTTCCATTTCTTCCAGGCTGTCTATTTTATTGGCATATAGTTGCTTGTACTAATCTCTCATGATCCTTTGTATATCTGCAGTGCCAGTTGTTACTTCTCCTTTTTCATTTCTAATTCTGTTGATTTGATTCTTCTCCCTTTTTTTCTTGATGAGTCTGGCTATTGGTTTATCAATTTTCTTTATCTTCTCAAAGATCAAGTCCAGGAAGCACAGAGTCCCATACAGGATAAATACAAGGAGAAACACGCCAAGACACTTACTAATCAAACTATCAAAAATTAAATACAAAGAAAAAATATTAAAAGCAGCAAGGGAAAAGCAACAAATAACATATAAGGGAATCCCCGTATGGTTAACAGCAGATCTTTCAACAGAAACTCTCCAAGCCAGAAGGGAGTGGTGGGACATATTTAAAGTGATGAAAGGGAAAAACCTACAACCAAGATTACTCTACCCAGCAAGGATCTCTTTCAGATTCATCAGAGAATTTAAAACCTTTACAGACAAGCAAAAGCTAAGAGAATTCAGCACCACCAAACCAGCTTTACAACAAATGCTAAAGGAACTTCTCTAGGCAGGAAACACAAGAGAAGGAAAAGACCTACAATAACAAACCCAAAACAATTAAGAAAATGGTGTTAGGAACATACATATTGATAATTACCTTAAATGTAAATGGATTAAATGCTCCAACTAAAGATATAGACTGGCTGAATGGATACAAAAGCAAACCAGTATATATGTATATATACAAGAGACACACTTCAGACCTAGGAACACATACAGACTGAAAGTGAGGGATGGAAAAAGATATTCCATGCAAATGGAAGTCAAAAGAAAGCTGGAGTAGCAATTCTCATATCAGACAAAATAGACTTTAAAATAAAGGCCATTAAAAGGGAAGAAGAAGGACACTACATAATGATCAAAGGATCAATCCAAGAAGAATACATAACAATTGTAAATATTTATGCACCCAATATAGGAGGCCCTCAATACATAAGGTAAATGCTAACAGCCATAAAAGGGGAAATCAACAGTAGCACAATAATAGTAGGGGACTCTAACACCCAACTTTCACCCATGGACAGATCATCCAAAATGAAAATAAATAAGGAAACACAAGCTTTAAATGAAACATTAGACAAGATGGACTTAATTGATATTTATAAGACATTCCATCTAAAATCAACAGAATACACTTTCTTCTCAAGTCTTCATGGAATATTCTCCAGGATAGATCATATCTTGGGTCACAAATGAAGCCTCGGCAAATTTAAGAAAATTGAAATCATATCAAGCATCTTTTCCAACCACAACACTATGAGACTAGATATCAATTACAGGAAAAAAAACTGTAAAAAATACAAACATATGGAAGCTAAACAATACACTACTAAATAACCAAGTGATCAGTGAAGAAATCAAGGAGGAAATCAAAAAATACCTAGAAACAAATGGCAGTGAATACACGATGACCCAAAATCTATGGGATGCAGCAAAAGCAGTTCCAAGAGGGAAGTTTTTAGCAATACAATCCTACCTCTGGAAACAAGAAAAATCTCAAATAAACAACCTAACCTTACACCTAAAGCAATTAGAGAAAGAAGAACAAAAAAACCTTAAAGTTAGCAGAAGGAAAGAAATCATAAAAATCAGATCAGAAATAAATGAAAAAGAAATGAAGGAAACAATAGCAAAGATCAGTAAAACTAAAAGCTGGTTCTTTGAGAAGATAAGCTTTTCTTTTGATTTAGCCTGATTAGGACCTATTCAGCTTCTTGGAAATGTGAGCTTATGACTTTTCTGTGTTTGTGAAGTTGTCACCCATTATTTCTTCAAATACTCTCTCAGCCCCATTCATTTTCTCCTGTCTTTGTGGCATTACAAAGGCACAAACTTTAGGCTTTATCTTGGTGTCCCATAGGTCCTTGAGTTTCTATTCATTTGTTTTTCATTATTTTTTTCTCTCTGTGTTCAGCTTGGGTGAATTCTACTGATCCATCTTCAGGTTTACTATTTCTGTCCTCTGTCATCTCCACTCTACTACTAATCCTATCCAACAAATTTAATTGTTTTTTGTTATCATATTTCTCAGTTCTACAATGTCATTTGGTTCTTTTCTATAAATTCTATATCTTGCTGAGATTTTTCTCTTTTACATTTGTTCCAAGACAATTTGTAATTGATTGTTGAATCTGTTTTTTACCAATTCTTCTTTGAAATCCTTGTCAGATAATCTCAAAGTCCAATTCATTTTGGGGTTGGCAGTAGCTGAGTGTCTTTTTTCATTCAAGATATGATTTTCTTGGTTCTTGATATTATGGGTGATTTTCTACTGTATCATGGTCTTTTGTCAATAATGTTAGGACAGTCTAGGTTCTATCTAAATTTTTAATTTTTTCAGGAAGCCACTTTCCTTAGATTCAGTATGGGGTACTTTGTCTGTATTTGTGGGTTGTGATTCAAATGGCAGTTTGGTTTTCAGAGCTCCTGTCTCATTCTTTTATTTTTTTTTTAAATAGATCTTTATTAGAGTATAATTCCTTCACAATACTGTTTACTTTCTGCTGTACAACAAAGTGAATCAGCCATATGCATACATATATCCCCATATCCCCTCTCTCTTGAGCCTCCTTCCCACCCTGCCTATCCCACCCCTCTAGGTTGTTGCAAAGCACTGAGCTGATCTCCCTGTGCTATGCGGCTGCTTCCCACTAGCTATGTATTTTACATTTGGTAGTGTATATATGTTGATGCTACTCTCACTTCGCCCCAGCATCTCATTCTGCTGTGCAGCATTTATCTACTGACCTGGGGCTTCATCTCGTCCCTGTCAGTGTTGTCCATAGAAGCAAAGTTTCCCCAGGATGTGATTCAAGTGTGTTTCAGTGGGGGAGGGCTAGGGAGTTGTCTCTGGGTGGGACTGGGGAGTTTAGAGTCATGGGGAGAAAGGCTTATTGTGGCTGTGGTCCTCTTGCTGACTCTACCTGCTTGACTGGTCTTCTGGTCAGGGAAAAGGGTGTCAGGGAGACACGGGGGTCTCTGTGAAGACAAAGAGGCTTTCAGGACTGGGTGCTTGCTCTAGGTGAGTCTCACCTATTGCCTATACATGTCCACCTCAGTATGTGTTGTCCCAGAAGGGGAGTGTCAGGCCCAGTGGGGAAGGAGACCACCTCTTCTGGCTACTTATTTCTGGCAGGGCTCACAATCAGTCCCCTTACCAATGACATCAGCTTGGCTTGATGTTGTATGAGGCACAAGAATTCCATCCATGAGAAATGAACCTTTCTGGACTGTCTTTAGTTGCTTTATTGGCTGTCGGAAAATGCTGAGTGGTGGTGGTCTTTCTCTTTTGGATGAAGGGACAACACAGATGCTGTCATCTTCCTCCAGTCCTTGGACTCCAAACCAGCTTGTCGCCTTCTTACCACCTTCCAGAGTTCTTCCTTGGCTGTCTTTGTGCCATTTCTAGTACAGTAATGCATAGCTCTATGCTATTGTGTCTGGAGTGAAATTCTCTCATTCCACAAGTTTTGATATGTTTATATTCATTTACATTAAGTTCTATGTGTTTTTCATTTTCTTTGTGACTTCTGCTTTGACCCTTAGGTTAGTTAGAAGTGTGTCATTTAATTTCCAAGTGTTTGGATATTTTACTGTTGCCCTTTTGTTGTTGATTTCTAGGGTTTGTTTCCACTATGGTCAGAGTCACCCTGTATGGTTGCAGTTCTTTTAATTTTGTTGTTGTTTTTACTGTTAATGTTTTTAATGACCAGGATATAGATATGGTTTATATTGGTGAAATGTGCCATTGTGGCTTGAAAAGAATACATATTCTGCTGTTTTCAAGTGGAGTATTCTATACATGTTCATTCAATCACAGGTGGAATTCAGTTCTATGTCTTTGCTAATTTTCTATTAGTCCTATCAATGGCTAAAAGTGAAGTCTTTAAATCTCCAAATATCATTTTGGTTTTGTTTGTTTTTACTTTTAGCTCTATCAGTTTTTGCTTCATGTACTTTGAAACTCTTAAACAGAACTCTTTCACTGGAGGATGGAGAGGTAGAATAGCTTAGTGTGGAATGAAAGTTTCTTCCATAATTTTGTCAACCATTAGAGGCAGGGAATTGAGAAATTTCAAAACAAGCATCTTGTAAATTAATTTACTGCTTCGTTTTTGTCCACAAAGATAAAAATGCATTTAATGAGACTCATTACCAGAATCAATATCATCTATTAGTTAATTAAATCTAACTCCAAAGACGTGCAAAATCAACTGAAGAATAAATGGGGAAGACATGAATAGACATGGAATTATGTTTTAAAAATTATACTTGATTGTTAATTTTTTTTTATATGGATTCAACAGTGGATAATCCATCAAGCTAATTTTAATTTTTCTTTCCCATAAAGTAAGTCTGGAAGTAAGCAGTCTATGGATCAAATGGAGTCTTTCTGTTCATAAACAATCCAAGCTCCTCTGTTCTTATGATGGATCTTTTATGATAGGACTTCCTAGCCTACCTGATGGTCCAACAGAGACACTCAAACATCATGTCTACTATGCAGGCCAGAAGGAGGAAAACTGGCGAGGGGGAAAAAAGTGTTCTAAGATTGTTATCCACATAGAACAAAATAGAAGTGAATTTCTATGGAAAAGAATAACATTCAAATCCAGCTGGACTAATGATTTAAATATGAAAGGCAAAACTTTGAAACATTTAAAAACTTTGAAACATTTGAAAATTAAAAACATGGGAGAATATCTTTATGCACAGCAAATCAGGTAAGGATTTCTAAAACAACATACAAAAATTGTTAAGAAAAAAAGAAAAGATTGATTGATTCAACTATATTAGAATTAAGGTTTGTTCATCAAAATACACTGCAAAACAAGTTAAAAGAGAATAAAAGAAAAAACAGAGAAACTTACCATATAGGATATATTTTTAAAAAAACTCCTAATCAGTAAGAAATAAAGCAATCTTATTCTTAAAATTTGTGAAATATATAAACAAGCATTTTCCATAAGGAATACAATTGGTACATAAACATATGAAAAGAAATTCAAATTAAAAAATAGGAAGTTAGACTACACTAAGTGTTGGGGTGTCTGTGGATTTAAAAACATTGATGCACAACTGTAAAAGAACTGGCACAATAGTAGATTAACGTTCACATGCCTTGTAACTCAGCAATTCTATTCTTGAGTTTATATGGTAGAGATATATTGTTCATGTCTACCAGTATATTGTAAAGCATATCATGGTAGTATTGTTTAATTCTATTTTTTTAAATGGCAGATTTTGAAGTTTTAAATTAACCCCACAATACAAAGAATAGCATAGCAAAACCCAAGTACGTTTCAGCCAGATTCAGTGTTAGCAACATTTGACACATGTGTTTCATCTAGCTCCCTTTTTCCTGATTTTTTCTTTTTCACTGGTCTTTTAAGTACATTCCAGATACCATGTAAGGAAGAGTATCATTTTTCCATGACAAAATAATACATATATCTCAAATATCCACTAATGGAAAATTGCAAAATTAATTTGTGCCATTCCACACAGCAAAATAATATATACAAAGAAAATGAATGAAGTACAGCGTTCTCAACATGAATGCAGCTGATAATAAAATCATTAAATTAAAACTGAAAATAAAGTCATTATAGAAAACATACAATGATACTATTCTTCCAAAGTTATTAAAACTTAAAAGAAGAGAAGAATACAAGAAGCACAAATTTAAGATAGTCATGACTTCTGAGAGGGAAGTCAGGGAATGGTTCTGAGATGCTTTTAGTTCTTAAGGTGGGTATTGTACTTACCAGTATTTAGTCCATTGCTATAAAATTTACATGTAAGATGCTGGTATGTAGGGGAGGATATGGGCTCAACAACAATATGGTAAAAAATTGGATCAATTCGGATACATGTGTAGAAAAATGACAAAAAATAAAGGCCATAAAAGTAAAATAAAAACCATATTTTTTTCATTAGAAATACATTAATGCTCCCCAAATTATCCATATATACTAACAATGGAACTTCAATGGAATATGTAACTGTATAAAGTGATCGTAAAATTCTTCTGGGAGAAAAGAATATAAAACTAGCCCTAAAAATATTTTTAAAAGAAGATCAATAGTAAGCTTACCATTTTAGATAATGAAAAGCATTATAAAATTATTATAATTAAAAGACTGGTATAGACACAGCACCATAGACAAGCAGATGAATGAAAAAAGCAGTGATTTTCAGGAAATACTTTAGTGCTTGTTTAAAATTATTAATATAAGAGTAAGACAGCATTACAAATACAAAAGGAAAAGAGAGACTTTAGAAAACTGGTGACAAACTGACTTACCATTTGCTAAAATAAATTCAATAAAGTATAGTTAAAATTTAATTGGAAAACATTTCACACATAAACATTTTTTAAAGAAAATAGAGTCATTTTTAAGGCAGAAAAGACCTGTCCAAGAATGACAACAAACATTTTGACAAAGTAAAATAAGAAATGGTATACTAATTTTGAAAAACAATTAAAATACAAATGATATAAAAATATTGATATTCTTAAATTAATAGCTCCTCCAAACTCGTAATTTAAAAATGTTCTCAGAAGTAACTCAACAAAGATTATGAACTGGCAAATCATCCAAGGAGAAAGAGAAATGACCAAATAATAATAATAGTAGTAGTAGTAATAATAATAAAACAAAACCTTCCAGTAATAAAAGAAACACAAATGTAAACAAATTAAGAGGATTTTTTTTTGAATCCTATTTGGTGAATCGTGTGAGTCTGTGTCTAGGTGATCCTTACTCCTTTCCTGGGAGCAAAATGGACAATTTGCTGCACTGCTGGTAGGAATGAAAGCTAATACCATACAAATTTTATGTAGAACAGTTTAGCCACATGTTTCAAAAATTTTAAGCATATGCATTTATTTGGACAGAGTCACTCAATTTTAGGAATTAACAGTAAGGGACTAGCTAAGGATTTGCCTGGCATCCTAACTGGAAAAGCCCACTCTGGAGGATTCACCAGGATGTTTATCTCAGTTCCGGGAGTTACTGGGAAAACTTGGTGCCTTGGTTCACTCTGTCCTAACACCAGTCCTACAACCTCAGGGAGAGTGAGGGAATAGCTCATGGAGAGCAATTAAACCACAGCCCTGGGAAGAGGAAATTGAACCTGCCTGAGCTATTATTGATTGTGTTAGCCCCCTTTACACAGGTGAGTGTCTGTAATCAGCCTAAGGGTCCCACAATGACAATGAGAGCTAGGAAACCATGCACTGAATGCAAGCGACAAATTTAAAATGTTATTTCAGGATGATACTTAGTGTCACAGAATATCATTTGTGCTATGGTTTTGAATAAAAACATTTTAATGAAGAAAAAAATAATTTTGAGAAGTTATATACCAAAATAGTAAAGATCGTGTCAAAAATCCAGAAACAGCAAAATTAAAACCACCATATCAATAAATCATATTTATAAGTTTATTGTGCATATAAGAATAGTTCACAAACTAAGAGCTTTCAAATTTAAAACTGATAGAAAGATCAGGGCATAACATTATAGGACGGCTTATAAAGTGAAAATGGAGAAGTGTTTTCCCTTTATAATGTTTGGTTATTACAATGAGGGTTTACAGATGACAGGGGATTGGTTAAAAGTGATTATCTTATACCATTTTTAGGAAGATGACTGGTTTCATTTATAATTATCAGAGGCATTTACAAGAAATAACCTAAGTTAGGTTTGACTTAATGTTCATGAAATAAGCTGAATTAGTTTTGCTGAGGTGGCTTAAATGGTTTTGTCTGATGAGGAGATCGTCAAGTCCAGGCTTCATCTTGTATTTAATTTTAACAGAAGCTACCTCTGGGTGTTGGCATTACGGGTGGTTTGTTTTCTTCATTTGCTTCTCTGTATTTTCTAAAATTTACCCAATAGATATGCTTTATTTGTGTAAGTAAGCAATCACACTCAATAAGATACACTCTTTTTTTGAATCCTTACAATGACCCTATGGTTAATGACGGTTGCGATACTGATTTTTATTCGCTGAGATGCACAGAGTGTTGGAGCATACCTTGGTGTTTACTACCTGATGGTGGCAGAGCTGGGACTCAGTGCTTCAGTATACTACTTCCATGACTGCATAAACCAAGACCCACAAGGCCTGGTTGTACTGGGAAAATAAAGGATCCAGGGAAGTGTAAAAATAAGGGTGAGAGATGGCAAAACTATGCTTGTCTCTAGCTCTCAGACAATAGTTGATCCTATGACTGGGTTAAGCCCAACATGATTCATTTCCAATTATTGGACAGTTGAGTCTAGAATGACAAATTCCATAATCTTTTTTGCAAATGCCCATGACATTCTTGCCAAGCACAGGCACACTAGGTCCATGCTCTGTATTGAGACTTGCTCAACAATGATTTGGAGGATTTGACCAACTCTTATGAAGTCTCTTGATATTTGCAGTTGCCCAAATCCATTACCAATTCATTCAATAAATGTCTATGGGACCTCTGGTCTATGTTAGGACCTGGGCCAAGTACTGTGCTGAAAAAATAAATACTGCCTCATTCTCCAGCTCTGTGGAGCCTGTCGTTTAACAAAAACCGTTGAACGTAGTGAGCTTAAATAATTACAATGGGATGGAGGAACACGTTGCAGCAATAGATGCTCCAGGTCAACGACTGCAGGAAAGGACACAGAAGACAGTCAAGGAAACACAGGGAAGGTGTTTCAGGGTGGCATATGCTCTTCTTGATCAACACAGAAGAAGACCTAGCATTTTCAGTGTTTCTGCTATGCACACAACATTGCGTTCTCAAATGCAGCGGGCTCACACCTAAACTCGTTATCTTCCTCACCATCTACTCCAGAGCTCCATCTCCCTCATCCTCACGACTCCACTCTCCCTTAGCCCTCCCCTTCACCAAGCCGCTCCCTCTGTTTAGGCTTCCTCCCTGCTTGCCCATCGTGTGCCCACCAGCCAGAGAAAGTTCACTCCACACGTATTATCCTGGTACCTCTTTGCTTATTGTCTGTTGTCTCTTGTCTTCCAGGGTTATAGAAATACCTGTAGTCTTTAGCCCGCAGGCAAAACTATTCACATCCTAGTCTCAGTCTACCTTTCCTGCCTAACGACAGGAACTCTCCTGCAAACACCCTGACTTTTGTGCTGCTTTGGTACCTCTTGTTCCCTGAATATGTCACGTCAAAATCTCCCGTGTCTAGTCGCTATGTTGCTCCGTCTTGAAGTTTCCCGCCATCTCTTCCTGGGAAATTTCTAATTATCCTCTAAGAAAAACACCCAGATATTGTGCTGTGGTGCTCTGTAATGTACATCACCTGTACTGTTAAAATTGGTTTCAGTTTATAACTCCTCAGTCAAGTATGTTCTTCCAAAGCAAAACACAAAGGCATCATCAATCTTTATAAGTGGCTAGCACAGTTTTGTGCATTTCAAAGACTCTTAATAATCATGTGTTGGCTTGAAATTGTAAGTATATTCCAAGACTGAAGAGAAGGGTTATTTAATAATTGGTCTTTGGGGAAACTTTTTGCCATTCAAAGAAAAAAGTTCTGGATACCACATTGGCTCCTCAAACAAAACTAAATGTCAGACAGATTAAAGATTTACGAGTAACGATATTTTTAAAGTGCAAGAATAAGAACTTGGCCCTTTAAAAAAAATCTGGGTGTGAACACCTTCCTAAAGCATAAAACAAACCTAGACATCATTAAAGAATATATATATATATGATGACTACATAATATTTCAAAATTTCAGTTCTGTTAAAACTACTGTACGAAAGTCAAATGACAAACAGAATAAATTTATAAAACAAAAGGCAGAATAATATCTTATATATGAATAAGTAATTAAGGCAATTAACAGAAAAATACATTCAAATGGCCAAGAACTACACAGAATGATGCTCGACCTCACTTACAATTAGAGGAATGTGAAACGAATAAGAACCTCTTCCCCTCCTACAGCATTTGCACATGTGATGAGGACAGAGCTTTGTTGAGTGAGCAGGAAGCAGGTACACTCACATACTATTGGTGGCGATGTGAATTCACTGGAGAACAATTCAGAAATCTGTACCAGAGTTTTAAATATCAATACTGTTTGATCCAAATCTTAAAATTTATACTCCAGATACCTTTGCATAAGTGTATGTAGATATCAATTCTAAATTTTGTATAATAGTAAAAACTGAAAACAATTGACACATCCATTGATAAACAACCAGTTACTTAACACAAGGCCATCCATATATTTGAATACCATGCAGCTGTTAAATATAGGAAGATAATCTATTTATACTATTATGGAAATATATCCAAGATACACTGTTAAGAGCAAAAAGAAAACTCTAAATGGTAAGACCATATTTATGTAAAAATATGAATAACATTTATATATACCTATGTTTGTATTTGCATCACAAATTTCTAAGATTCACCAGAAACTTAAAAGTGGTTACATTAGGGAGGTAGGCTTATGTTTTTAAACATATACTCCTTCTATGCAGTTTGGTTTATTATTCTTTTTCTATATGTCATCAGAACAAGTCAAAACAAAGAGGTGAAACATATGTTCCCGAGCACATGGTCAGATGAAATTTATATGTGCTTGGAAACATACTTGCCCGCTTTCCCCATTCCCATCTTCTCTAGAATGCTCATTTCTCTGCCTTATTTTCTTGGTTAGTCTCAAATTATAAAAGATATCCATACAAACAATTTGGGAAAATTAACCAAGTTATCAAGAATTTTCTCACATCTATTGCAAGCTCAGTAGTGTACTAAGCACGTGTCAAATTCTTTGCAAATTGGTTCAAGTAGTTTAGCGTAACAAGGAGTAGTGAAAAAATGGATTCAGCAAGGTGGTTGACCAAAAGCCACATCTCTTTCTCGTAAACTTGATCACCAAAAGTGTAGATAGCTGAACTTCTTTGGTTTTACTCCTGTGAATGTGTTATACTGATGACTTACATATTTATGTCTCAGAAAAACTTTCTAAGAACTATTATATATTGCGTTATATAATGTCCCTTGAAGGTATACAAACACAGTACATTCCTTTTTAAAACTTAAGGCCAGGAATAGTTTATTGGTCATAAACTTGACTTCATTTCTCTTTTGAATAAGACAATGAGAAGTATTTGAGTGATAATGGTTTCCTTTTTGTCTTGGCTGTGAAGATGCCCAGAAGTAGTCAATTTGATATCCAATTATTATAACTATATTTCAAGGTAACCAATATACTTATATCTCTTCCTTCTCCAAGGTTTATGTTTTTTTGTTTGTTTTAACCATATTGCACATATATCTTAAGGTAAGCTATCTCTGATCTTTTTGAATATCTGAAGTTATTTATGTTAAAGTAATAAAGATAAGATCATGAACCCTAAAGAGGGTTAGCTAAATCTTTTATTTCTGGAGTTTTGGATTGCAGATGGAGAACAGGGAAGAAGAGGTCAAAATTATCATACCGTGTCTTTTTATTTGAACTGGAGACATCACAAAAATCACTCATTTTGCTCTCTTGGCACGTCTGCTTCACATTCTGACCTAGACCAAGAAGATCAAGGAGCATGAGTATTAAAAACACAAAAGAACAGTTATGCAAACATTTTCAGGAGATTGCAAAAAGGTACAGATTAGGTTCAAGTAACTTACTCCCTTCCAGATGATTTATTTGTTCCTCACTGAACACAGGTCCTATTATATGATTTTCAGTTCAAATGTTTTATTCTAGTCACACTGATGAAAAAAAAATTTAGTCTATGACTTCATAAGAAATTTATCTTAATATAATATTCTCATAAATAATGTCCTAATACTTCAGCCCAAAACAAAGTTTCATAAAGGTGCTTAGCTGTGTTACACACATCTACACACACAGAGCAGGATGGAAGAGAGACAACAAAGCCATGTGTTCAACTTGTTAAATGATAGAATATGGGAAAATATAGAGGTTTAGAGGCGTGATGCAGGGGGCTCTGTTCGAAGCACAGGCAAGCTTTTCTTCTCATTTTGAAACAAACAAATAGGGCATATATGTCTGTGGAGCAAAACTAAGACAAATGGCTGGAAAGTTAGAGAAAAATCGATGACTTAATAAAATACAAACTCATAATCATTAAACTTCAAAACGTGACTTCAAAATGCAACTGCTTATCGACTGTCATGTCCAATGAAATGAACGTCCACTTCTACAGAGCCCTACAGACAGGAAAACACAATGAATAGAAAGTTCACGGATCACAAGGTTCTGAAGTGTCCCCACATTTTACAACCCTGTCATCAATGAACTTAGCTTTAGTGCCCAGATCTTCTCATTGCCCAACATCAGGTGTATTCAAGACTCCCTGGACCTGAGTCATTATTTGACATATGAGGCAGGGAATGTATGACTATCACATTTGACAAAAGATGAGACTGAAGTTCAGAGTGGTGAAGTGATTTGCTCCCCAAAACCCATCTAGTGGCAAAAATCATACTAATAGTTGTTATTTATTAATCAGTTCTCAGGCCCTGAATATGACTGTTACATGTCATCTTAAGAAAATCATTTCAGAGGTGTGAAAACTGCAGCTCTAGCAATAGCCTTGTCGATACCATTACTATTCTCATTTTGTAGAGGAGAAGGCCAAAGCTCAGAGAATAAGTAGTAGATTAAAACCCAGAGAGGCCGGCTCTGGAGCTTACCCTCTATGCTGGGGCATCAATCTAATAATACCCCATAGACCACTCTTTTCCCCATAACCTGTGTGTCCATGGACATGCTCTGACTGTTTCTGAGTGTATACATGTGAATGACACATATTTCCATTGCCAACCTGCTCTCAGGTGAGCTTCTCTAATCGGGGAGAAATGACAATCTTTACTTTAATATTGTTTTCATTGGAAATTCTAACAAGAATGAAGAAAAGCTTTCTGTGACCTTCCTACCACCCACGGTATCAGGTCTTCCAAATGTGTTACTATGGGACTTATTGACCAGGGTCTGTGGGTAGAGGATTTTGGGGGGTGGGGAATGCCATGTCTCTAAAATTGTAGAGGACAAATGACATCATTAATCTCACTAAGGTCTAACTGCAATTTAGCATTTCATTCCCTTTAAATATAGACAAAAGAAAAACACAGTAGTATCAACAATGCCAGTGGTTTCACCACAATTGGAAGTACATATATTTTTACATCTGATGAGTTTTGTTACAAAGATCTTAGCTACATAATTGCTACTTTGAAATTATCTGCCATTATTTGACACACCTCTAGATATTATGTTGTACACACATATATTGACTTTATACAAATTCTGAGATGACCACTTTATTTCAATAGAGTTCATTTCCATTGTAATGCCATGTATTTTGTTTTATGTGTTTAAACCCATTATTCTGAGACGTGTCCCTAGGCTTTCCCAGACTAACAAAACTGGGTTCAGTGGAATGAATACAGTTAGTAGGAAAAATTCAGATTAAAAATAAATCTCAATCTCTGCGAATTTACTGGTGTGATCATCTGAAAATCAGATTTTTCTGCCATATCTCTCTCAAGTGCCTGTTTCATCGGGAGCTTGTCAAATCATACGTATTAAATTCGATTTAATATTCTAAAATGTCTTATATTTTAAAAGTAGTATTTTATATTTTGAAAAAGAGAGAAGAAAGGATTAAAATAGTATGAACAAATAAAATTGGTTTTGATATAGACTTTAAGCTTAGTTCCTAGGAAATTTGCTTTGGTGCTTACAGTAAGTTTAGTGTGACAGATGAGTGGAACATGAACTTGGAACCACAACATTTACTGGTCATTTATCTAGCGACATTTAACCTTTGTCTTCACCTTAGCATTTTGAGCTTCTATACATCTGGGTGGGACCAAGCCCATGACTGGCTGATGGTAAGACTGCAGAAACCCAAGTGTACTGCAGGGCATTTTAGGACAGGAGTGACCTTAGTGCCATACAACTGCTATCAGCAGTGAAGATGGGAACCTGCAGCATGCTGGGGAATGCACTTGACCCAGTCCCGCTAATGGGGTCAGGAATGGATAAAGAGTCTGGTGTCAGTCCAGAGTTCTTCCTACTTTTCATGTTGAGGATAAAAATGATTTTACCAGGGTCAACGAAGAGCTGTAGGATTGATTTTACGTTTGACCTTGGTGTTGGAGCCCTCTGAGGTTTCAGGAAACAAATACCCTAGAAAGTTCTGACTTAGCAGTTACATAGCGGCCACTAGCCAAAGCTCACCTACCATCGTTGTGAGCTGGGCAGTTGCCACGTTTGCTGAGCCCTGAGTGGGGCCGAAGTGGACTGAAGTTCATCAGCCTACCTTTAATTTGGGATGAAGGTTACTGAGGTTGGGGGATAGGAAATGAAAAGCAAATAGAAAGCAGCCCTCTTTTCAAGAAAATATTCCTTTGCTCTGTGTTTAGATACTTCCCTTTACTCTGCTCCTCTCTCTGTGTATTTTTAGTCAAGGTGTGCCCTCTCCTAAGATCTGAGGTATGCTCAAATAATATGTCACCAATAATTAACAAAAGGTAAAGCTCAAATTATTTGTATCTCAATGTATTGGAACACACTCAAGGTGGAGGTCGCTCTAGCTCATGTCCTATTTAAGATGCTTTTTAATGATGAGCTCCACCATCTGTTTTGATGACATGTGGAATCTTCTCTCTCTACCACCTCTTCCCAGGCAGTCTTCTGTGGACCTCTTCCCACCACGTTCTCTGGAGGGTGGGAGAGAATCATCTCGCAGGATCTGTGCACTGAGCTAACGCTGGAGATGTGCCACCTCCTTAGGGACCCGGGGTGCACACTGTGTACCGAGCCCTGATGGGGTTTGTTCATTCCATAATTTCTGTGGGACACATTTGACCCAGAACAATTTTTTAGTAGTGCATCTTCTGGCATCTTGTGGGTATGTTCTGCAGAGCACACAATAGGAAATATCCTTCTCTATAAGTATCTGAGTTTACGTCAGTCTTGCCCCATAATGAGGTGGGAAGAAGAGATGCAAATATTGGGGAGAAATTTACATTGTTAATAGGCATCCTGCTTGGAAATGTACATGTATTCACAATCCCATTTAATTCAGATAAGGAATTTGGGAAAGAAAGCCATATTATCTCCTTTCTCTCTCCTTCCCTTTTTGGGATCAGCATTGGCAATTTGGGTGATTTTGAAATCAGACCATTTTGACTGCAATACCACTAAGGCAAATTGGATGCAGGTTAAGTTATAATTATAACTTATAATCTGGACTGCACCTTGTTCAGAGAGGCTGACACATCAACTCAGTCAAGCACTCTGATTCTTCCAATTCATATTTGGAGAAACATTGTCATATGTTTCATTAATAATCACTTACCAAATTGTCCTAAGATGCTCAAAAGCAGGGACCGGGTCTTACAAACATGCCTGGCATGGCAAGGTGCAGTCATTGTAGTGGCACAGTCAACTGTCCCTTCACACACACACTTGGATTGAAGCATTCATTGAGTCTCAGGCTTTACAAAGATGGATGAAACTAACAAGCTACCCATTGCATCCATCACTATGAATGGTGATCCCTTGCACAGCATCCTTTGGAGAAGATTCTGTTCATCTCAGTAGGAAACACTCCATGGCAGGGAAATGTAGTCTCCTGAAGCAGACGGCTGTGTGTTTCATTGATCTGGCTTCATGGGAGAAAACAACATTGGTTTTAAACGTGAAACACCAGCATTTATGGTCCAGCTCCTCCACTAATTGCCTGCATAGTTTGAGGCAAGTTAACGTAATATCTTTGAGTTTTGATGATTAGCCCAGAAAATCATCTCTGAAGTGAAAATTGTAGCAAGCACTTCCCAGTTGTCGGGAGGATCAAATAATGCACACAGAGCACAGCTATGAAAAAACTGGTAAAGAGCATTTTAGAGGTAAATCGTAATTACTAAGATGAATTTGTGGGTGATCCTCATTAATATTCCCTCCATGTTAAAATTCCTTTCTTCTTAGCCACGCATGGAAAATAGATCTAATTTCACTGGCTACCTGAAACAGTGGTCTGGAAGTTTCTTAATCCACATCAATGGGAAAATTGTTACAAGTAATGGAAGTATTTAAAGAGACAGTAGAAGATTTTCTATTAGGACAATTATAGAAAACAAGGTTAGATATCTTCTGAAGTTCCTTTTCAGTTTTGACACTTGATTCTATGAACGCAAAGACTGCATTCCATGAATGCAAAGAAAGTCCCCAGGCAGCATTTGTGTCACAGTGAAGGGATGCTGTCTTTCCCTGTGGAAAAATTTTCCACTATTCCTCTGATTAGCTGGTGCCTTTTCTCCCCTCAAGCTTCAGTGTGACCATCATTTCCATTCTGAAGCTTAAAATAAGACTGCAGGAAATTCAGCACACTCTGGAGGAGTTTCATGTTTTCCTGTGCCTGAGGTGTTCATTCTCAAAAAGGGTTTGATGCTATTGCAAAAATATTGTAGAAATCTGTCAAAGAAACATCTGAATATGCAGCCATTAAGGTTTTGTTCTTCAGAATCTTCATCAACCAGTTGTGTCCAGCACTTTAATAGTGCCTGATGGTTGCATGTTTTAGTTTGCTAGCATGAGTGATCAGTAAACAAGATAAAGTTCACAAAGTTTAATGTTATTAAACTGTTTTCTAAACAGTCCCCTTATTTACGAGAAATTACTAATCTGGTCGGCACCCAGCATTTATTATATAACCCACAGTGTTTAAAAATGGCTGTCACGGCCTCATCTGAAAAAAATGAACTGCCTGAAATATATTAAAGAGAATTTTTTTCTTTGATGTTCAGCTGTAGCTAAAAGAATGTTGAATCATGAATGTTTAAGAATGATTTTGGAACAATTATGGAAGTTGTCAAGACCAAACCTTACAATTTTTCCAAAGAGACCTTTCAATTTAGAAACACGATCTTGTTTCCTGTTTCCGCTTAGTTGCCCAATTATAAAGTCATGGTCCTCTATATTCTCCAAATTGCACAATGAGCTTCCTTCCTTGCAAGGTAGCCTTTATTTCCAGAGGTGATTCATACATCAGTGGAAATTGTCTTCCTGTCTCTGCATGCCATTCATAAAAGGAGAGGGTTGGACCACGTGGGGCCCCTGCAGCTCCAACATTCTCATGGCTTTTCCCAGCGATGCAGATAAACGCAGATCTTAGCTCAGAGCGGATATACAGAAACATCTACAGGCACCCACACAAGCAATTTTTGTTATTCCAGAGTTGGGTTAAAGTCTGATCAAGTTCTAATTTGTTTGTAAAGGATCTTGGGCTTTGGGGGAAAAGCCAAAGAGCTTTCCTGGTACTGCAGATCAGTGGTGACTCCTATTCATCCCAACACAGACCCCAGGACAGTGTTGGGTGGTGCCACCTCCCACAGCCCAGACCCAGGGGTGAAGACAGATTTCCTGCATGGCCCTCTGAGTCAGATCCCATCCTGGAAATAACCCCTCTACAACATCCCAAGCCTCTCCCATTCTCTGCCTCCCAAGGCTCAAAGCCCTCATTCTGTACTAACTGGGGCTCCAATGTCCTCTACTTGCACTCTTAGAGGAGCAGCCAAACTGGCCTCCCTGTCCTCAGTCTTGGCCCACAGATCTAGCCTCTACTGAGTAACTGAAGTGATTTATATAAATTGAACATCTGACCATTTCCTTCTCCTGTTATATAAAAGCTCCAGGGTTTCCCTTTTCCACAGGACCAAGGCCATGTTCTGGGCACGTGCCTGCAGCCCCTCGTGGTGTCCTTCATTCATCTAACTCTGCAGGGCCACCGCTTCTCCTGCAGGATTGTGACGAGAGTCAATACAGAGGATGGTCAAAGCCTGGGAACTTGGGAAATAATGTTATTTGTTAGTTTAATTTACATACTGCTTTTAAAAATTTATTTATTTATTTATTTATTCATGGCTGTGTTGGGTCTTCGTTTCTGTGCGAGGCCTTTCTCTAGTTGCGACAAGCGGGGGCCACTCTTCATCGCGGTGCGCGGGCCTCTCACTATCGCGGCCTCTCGTTGCGGAGCACAGGCTCCAGACGCGCAGGCTCAGTAGTTATGGCTCATGGGTCCAGTTGCTCCGCGGCATATGGGATCTTCCCAGACCAGGGCTCGAACCCGTGTCCCCTGCATTGGCAGGCAGATTCTCAACCACTGCGCCACGAGGGAAGCCCTACATATTGCTTTTTTAAAGAGCATATGTAATGAAACCTGAACCCCATTATTACCTGGCTACAAATGGCGCGGGAGTTGGTAGAATGAACCTGAGAATGTAGCTTCAAATCCAGACTTCCCCCACTTACTAGCTGTGCAGCTTCTGCCGAAATTCTTATCACCCCTAAGCCTGAGTTTCCACATCCACACGGTGGTGATGACACCAGCACCTACCTTCAGGGACGCTTGAGACTTCAGATGCACAAAACAGACAACAAATGCGGGTTCTCACGCTGCTATCACTTCTCTTCTCTTCTTTTATTTATGATAAGGAATACAAGCCAATGAAAGCCTTTGAAACTAAACATACATGTTATGAAGCTTCGAGCATCCTGATAGATACACCCCCAAAAGAAAAATGCATGAGTTATGTTGTTCATGATGTTTAGTCAAATGTTTTAGGAAAGTGAACTTCCCTCACTAGTAAATACCCATATCGGAAGCTTTTGCAGAAAATGCAGTGCTGTTCTGCATGGAAATACTCTTCTACTCATGATAAAATTGAGACTGAATGATAAACTGTGGAAGTGAGAAGGCCATTCATTGGGCTGGGCTGGGCTGGGGTGCGGGTATGGACTAATGCCCTCTGCCCTGTAGCTGTCCAGCGCTCTGTCTGGCCCCAGGGTGAGGTTTCGAGGCAGCAAAGTCAAATGAGACACAACAAGCCTCCAGGGTGTGAGCTCAGGTAAGTGCAGCCTGCTTAACCAGGACCCACAGATGATTTTTTTAGCATACAATTTTTTTTCCCTAAGAAGCTGCTATATCTAATCTACTGTTTATTGTGTTTGAACCATCTGCCTGTCACTCATGCAATATGAGAGAGACAGGGTATGTGCATGCACACGTGTGTGTGTAACTGTAGCCAGAAACTCTGCCAGCTGCCCTCCGTCAGTCAGTCATTATAACTGAAGCTTCATGTCATCGGTTATATCATTCAACCTGTTCAAATCAAATTCTGCTAAAATGACATCATCACAATGGAGCTCAGGGAAGGAAAACAAGTATGAACGAAAGTTCTTTCTGTGCTTGCCTCACGTCACGCGAGATGCAGTTCTTCACGCACACACACAGCCCCAAAGTCAAGACGACATTTCCGTGGCCGTGCATCTGGGGGGTTCCAATTCCCCGAGAAAATTCTCGGGACTCCACCTCTGGTGAGTGCCCACTGAGATGACAATAAACCCTCACCATAAATGAGCCATGAGAGCCACTTGGCAGGGCGATATTCTTCTATCACTGAAGTCTCAGAATCCATGAGGGGACAACACACTTCTGGGCCTGGAGGGGCTGAATGGGGAGGTGGGCCTGAGGGAGGTTTGGGAGAACTCACTCCAGGGAAGAACTGGAAGAGCAGACGGGCAGTGCGGTGGGTGTTTGGTTCCTCACCAGCCAAGATGTCACTCTTTTTGAGACCAGAATCCAGAGTAAGAACTTTCTAGATTTCTGGAACTTGGCAACTTTTCCAGCTTCACTGGCAGTTGTAGATGTACTGATGAGATACAGTTGTTATCTGTAGCGAGTTAGCTTCCTGGCTTCTTCCTCTCTGATATGCTCAGTGGTTCATTTTGCCCTCAGTATCCCCAGAATGTACTTTCCCCTTATCTCTTTCACATAATCTCCTATTTATCCTTCAAGGTCTAGTTAACACTGTGATTCTGTGAAATATCT
Source organism: Balaenoptera musculus (assembly GCF_009873245.2). Classification (NCBI taxonomy): domain Eukaryota; kingdom Metazoa; phylum Chordata; class Mammalia; order Artiodactyla; family Balaenopteridae; genus Balaenoptera; species Balaenoptera musculus. Next base: position 99,734,387 of record NC_045793.1, on the reverse strand, counting down.
TTTGTTCCAACATCCTCATCCTCCCCTAGAACATGCTGGGTTTTCTCCCAGAACCCTAATTCCTTTCCATAATTACTCTCTTAAAAACTTACTGCACTGGATTGGATGCTTTTAATGTTCGTCCCCTTCTTGTGCCAACCATCTCCCTGCAAATCCCTCGCCCCCCAAGGCAGGGTGCTCACTACTCTTGGTGGAAACCTGGAGGAAAGTGACTAACTTAGATCACCACTGACCTCACCTTCAACCCTCAGGACCAAACAGTCCCTGAGGGAGATACAAAAATGCATTCCGATTAAGATATGAAGGTTGAGATTTAGAAAATAGAAATATGCAAAAATCACAACTATGTATAACCCAATCACCCGAGAAGAACATCACTGCAATATCTATAGCTAAATAGATAATATCTTGAAATATCAACCATGTTGTCCTGTTCTCTCCTTTCTGTGTATCATCCTTTCCTGGTGGTTCAGGGCAGCAAGAGGTAGCAAGAGGCTTTATGTACCATCATGGAGAGAGGGTTGGAAACAGTTGAGACATTGGGCCAAATGCTTGTCTTTTATTCCCAGAGTTGATTCTTAAAGCATAGATCTGAAATCCACAGTTCTCAGTGACAGACAAATGGGCTTTTTGAGAGATAATTTTTTATTTTTATTTTTCAAAAAATTTTAAATTGAAGTATAGTTGATTTACAATGTTGTGAGAATTTCTGCTGTACAGCAAAGTGACCCAAGAAGTTAAAGATTTAAAAGACTTTGTCTAAAGAAGCTATACCATGAATGAGAGAAAGAATATAGTAGGGTGCAAATGAGGATGTTCCTTTACCTGTCTTACAATATCTGCATATTGCAACTTTCATAACTTGCATAAAAAAGAAATACACATAAGCTGAAAAGCATAATAATGTAATGAACACAAATAAACCCACCACTTGAGGCAATAAATAGCACATCACTCACACCGTGCCTTTGTATAGGTACCCCTCCCTTACTGACCTGCTGCCTGCAGCACAGTCAGCCGCTCTTTCTCTGCTTCCATTGTGTTGCTCTGAAGAAAGAATTTATCACATGTCTCTTTTACTACCCAGGTGGCAGGGGGTAGAAGAATACTAACCACTCAGCTCCACTGTAACTGGGTGGGGGAACCTGTGGGGTTTTGTTGGTGTTTGGCTGGAGTAGGGCGGATGCTGTCAAAAAAGTTTTCTATTGTTAAGCCACTGTCTTAGTCAGCTCAAGCTTCTATAACAGAATACCATAGACTGGGTGGATTAAACAACAAACATTTATTTCTCTCAGTTCTGGAGGCTAGAGGTTCAAGATCAATGTGCTGGCAGATTTGGTACATGGTGAGGGCTCACTTCCTGGCCTGCAGACAACCACCTTCCCAGTGTGTCCTCACATGGAAGAGAAAGGGGTCAACTGTCTCCTGTGTTATAAGAGCACGAATCCCATTTCTGAAGGCTCCATTTTCAAGACCAAATCACCTCCCTAAAGCTCTACCTCCTAATACCATTGCATTGGTGATTATGGCTTCAACATATGAATTTAGCCGGGGCACGTTCAGTCCATAGCAGCCACCCATTTTCTGGTCCCTTGACAAAAGAAAACAGACATTCTAAGGAGCTTTGTTTTTGGTGTGTGCCCATTGGCAGTTCCAGATGGAAGGCTCCTGCTGTTCTCCATCTAGGAAATGTTAGAGGCAAGAAGAACTTGCCATCTGGACCCCTCAAAGGCAAGTTCTATTGCCGAATTTTTTTTCCTGCACATGAGTCATTCATCACTGTTTCTTTATATATCTGGTAATTTTTTGTTGAAAACTAGATATGGTAGGTAATATATTATAGTAAGCCTGGACACTAAGACCCCTCACAATGTTTGCTGTTGTTTCTTGTTTGTTGACTTGGCTGAGTGAGTTCAGTGTGCAGGGGTTAATGCTGCTCCTTGAGCTGAAACCTTAGCCGTGGGCATGGTCTCTGACACCGAGATGACAGTGGCTTTAGCTGGGCTCTGGTCCCTGACTCACCACTAAGTGTCTGGCTGGTCTGCCTCTATTGCCTTGTGTTCACCTATTAGCCTCCACTAATTGCTAGCTGACTACTACATTGTTTTCAACACATCCTGGGGTACAACTTTTTTTGTTCACAGCCTGATCCAATTAAAGTTGGGCTCTTTGCAGGGACAGGGTGTTCACAGTTCCTGAAGCTTGTTTCAATGCCTGGAAGGCAATTCTTTTTCTAGATTTCTTTGCTAAATATCTAGCTGGACTACCATTTCACCTGAGGCTGCTAGCATCATGCATCTCCAGCCTCCTCTTAATTGCTCACCACTAAGATCTCTTGTTTTTGACAATATCCATAGGCATGAACTTCCTCACACACTATCCCAAATAAAGTCAGTCCCTGTAGGGAATGCTGCAGAGCTCTCTGTTCTTACAGCCTGCCTCTTCCTGAGCAGACCTCTGTGCCAGTGAACTGGGCCAGAGGCAGAAGTGGCCCACTTCTCCTGGAGTGATGCCTCTGATCTTTTCAAGTTGCCCCTCCCAACACAAAGCTTCCACCCTATGAGTAAGAAGAGCTGAAGGAGATCAGGGCCTGGTATTGTTAGACCATTGCACTTGGATAGATGTGCAACCCTGCAACTGCGGATGGTGGATAAAGACAGCTCTCATTCTCTTGGCCACACCCACCTGGAAGGAAGCTTCTACACCCAGAAGCTCAGGGAGATGATGGATGCCAGGAGCCAACTGTATCTCTAGGCAAGGAGCTGGGGGAGTGGGACCCCTGTCTCCCTAGCCACTCCCACCTGGAGTAGAGCTTTCATTCTACTGAGTGAGGTGGGGGGGTGCTGGGAATGGCTCTTGGCTCAAATGCTACAGGCTCTCACTACTCTTACCAAGGTGTAGTAGCTTTTCTTGAATAAATTTTCTCCTTTTGCTGGGTACATTTAGGACAATTTCCAAACACTTTAATGGGTTTAAAAAATAATTTTCACCAGTTAAACACTGTTTCAGTGGAAAAGGAGTCTTAGATCCCCTCACATAATCATCTGGAAGTCCTGCTTCTGTAAAATATGTTGGATAAATTATTAATTGCTGGATTCCCTTTATAAATTTTGTCAACAATTTTTTTAATCAGTGTTCATGATGGTCATTGATCTGTGCTTTTCATATGGTTACTCTTTGCATAGTGTATGAGTTTCCTGTGTGTGCTGTAACAAATTACCATAAATTTTTATGGCTTACAAAACAGGAAATTTATTCTCTCACAGTTCTGGTGGCCGGAAGTTCAACATCAGTCTCACTGGGTCAAAGTCAAGGTGTCAGCAAGCTGCACTCCCTTGGAAGCTCTAGGGAAGAATCTGGTGTCTGACATTTCTTTGCTTGTGGCCATATCCCTCTAATCTCTGCCCTTTTGGTCACATGGCCCCCTTCTTTTCTGTATGATAATTTTCCTCTGCCTCCATCTTATAAGGACATTTGTGAGTGAATTTAGGACCCACCTAGAAAATCCAGGATCAGGACCTGGTACCTTTGGGTGATCATTATCCAGACTATTACACATGGTATGTCTCTTTCCATCCTTTTACTTTCAAACTATTTGCATTCTTGCATCTAAGGTCTGTCTCTTGGAAAGAGCATAGAGTTGGATCTTTCATTTTTTAATTGAGACTGAAAATCCCTGCCTTTTTACTGAGGTGTTTAGATTATTCACATTCATTGCAAATATTGATGTGGTTAGATTTCCATTTTCAATTTTTCCATTTATTTTCTATACATCTCTCATTTGTTTCTCTGTTCCTCCTTTTGTTGGCTTTCTTTTGTGTTGTATAATTTTTTTAGTGTGCCATTTCAAATCCTCTTTTTTTTTTAACATCTTTATTGGAGTATAATTGTTCTACATTGTTGTGTTAGTTGCTGCTGTATAACAAAGCGAATCAGCTATACGCATACATATATTTCCATATCCCCTCCTTCTTGCGTCTCCCTCCCACCCTCCCTATCCCACCCCTTTAGTTGGTCACAAAGCACCAAGCTGATCTCCCTGTGCTATGCGGCTGCTTCCCACTAGCTATCTATTTTACAACAAATCCTCTTTTTTTTTAATTCTATTTTTGGAATTATTTTCTTAGAGATTTCTCAGGGACTACAATATGAATCTTAACTTCTCACAATTGACTTCAAAATAATGCTAAGTTACCTCTGGTAAAATATAGAAACTTTAATATAGTTCCATTTTCTCCCTCTTCCCTTGTGGTATTATCACATGTATTTGTGGTATGATAAGAATATATATGGTGCTTGCCCTTGGTTCCTGGCACAGAGCTCCAAAACCTCATGGAATTTCTTGAGTGATAGGAATATATCTAACTAATGAAGTGACTCTTTGTGGGCCCCTAGATTACCGGGTCTGAACTTTGGGCCAGCCCAACCTCTGGGGACAGAAAGGGGGCTGGAGATTTCTGTCCTAAAAGTCCTAAAGGTCACAGAAAATTAATCAACTATAGAAAAAAGGAGATTAAAACAATGTTGATTAACTGCCTCACAGAGTGACTGAGGGAGAAGAGTGTGCCTAACTGCCTAGACATTTAAAAAAACATGGACTTTACAGTCTGCTAATGGAAACGTATGCCCCTAGCTTCATCCCAAAGACAGGAAATTTGTTGGGTAGTGTGGTTGGTGATGCTGGTACCTCAGCCCCACTCAATTCCTCTAAACCACAGGTCAGAGTTTAGCCAGAAGCAAGGTCCATCTGGGACACACTGTACTTCTCCAACAGTAGGTTTCTAAAGATTCCCACCTCCACTCAGCAGTGTGCAATGTCTGCATAAATCTCAGTAATATGACAGGTACTAGTGAAGGGTATTGGTCTATATTGATCCATGAAACTGCAGGTCTTATGCAATGCTGCTAGCTGATGCTGGATTTTGGTAAGTTTTATTTTGTTCACGTGTCTTGCTCCCAGTTCTTGTATCCATTTTCAGTGGAATGTGCAAGTGATGAGCTGAAAATCCACATCTGTAAGCTGATTATGTGAAAATTTTCATTAAATGCCTGACACAGTAGCTTTGAATTGAATCAGAAGTTGCCCTAGGTAAATCCAAATAAATGTGAGAAAAGAGTTCAAATGAACATTTTTTTATAGCTACTATTACCTTTAGCTTTTATTTTCCCCCTAAAACTTTTAAAGAAAATTTTAAACTAAATACTACTATTTCACCCAAAATTGATACCTTCATACAAATTATTGGATTTTTTTTTTTTTTCAGCCTTCCTAGCCACTGATTTACTACTGGTTACAAGTTGTGTCTCAGAATCCCCCGGAACTAACCCAAGTGCTTGATGAGTCCAAAATAAATTATTCTTAAATTCACATTCAGAAAGGAACAAGTTTTATATGAAACATTGCTCTAAAATATTGCATACTATTTTAGCAATGATTATAATATTAAATATTGAGCTTAATTGTTTGATTAATTATTTGAGTTTAATAGTCAGTGCAGAAAATAACTGTTCACTTCTCTTAGAGGCTGGGTCAAGATGTAAGTTCCCAAATACCTTGTTGGGAGTAGAATTTAAAGGAGACAACCAAAGTACAGCCCTGGGAAGGTAGTCTCATTTGGGGTGGAAAGGTGCTCTGTTTATGTATAAACACACTCTGGATAATAATTTTATACACATAGAGACCTTGTCAATCACTGGTTTTATTTTTAATTACCAATATATTCAGAAATGAATTAGCTTACTATTTCATTTTGCATTCCACTTTTTCATTTTAGGACTAATTTCCTTCTAACTGAGGCAGATTGTCTTCTAACTCTCCAATCAACAGGGTTGAACTTGCTCAGTCTTTTTTTTTTAAATATATTTATTTTGCATTTATACTTGAATGGTGATTTAGTTAAATCACCAGCTGTTTTCTTTCATCCCTTTAAAAGTAGTATACTGCTGTCTTCTGAAATCTATTTTTGCTCAAAGTGAAGTCTGCTGCCATTCTAACACTCACTGTGTGGGGGAGAGAGGAGCTATCTGCCTTTTCTCTATTTTACTTTTTGAGTTTCTGTTTTGGTTCTGCAGTTTATGTGCACATGCACACATGCCCACAAATGTACACATATGCCTGGGCACACCCAGGCACGTATGTGTGGGTACACACGTCACACATATATATGTATATGCACACACATGTACATGCAGACATATGTATAGAGGCACACATGCTTTTAATTAGGTTTATATTTGTTATTACTTATCCTGATCATGACTCATTTATTCATGTAGCATTTTTTGTGTCTTAACGTGCTAGATCCTATTCTTGTCATATAATATATTTATTAATTTGAAAATATATGAGTATCTTCAAATAGGAAAAATTCTCAGAAATTTTCTTCAATTTTTTTCCTCTCCCTCATTCTTTCTCACATCTCCCACTGTTTATCCTTTTAAATATAGGTTAAACTCTTCCTTAATAATGATCACTCATTGATTGAACACTGATTATATGTTTTTCCAATTTACATATTTTATGTTAAACATTATATTAGTGTTAGCAGCTTCAGTGATTACAATAACTCTGTGATGTAGTTTCTATTAATATCTATATTTATAGCTGAGGAAACTTAAGTATAAAGGTTTAGTGACTCACTCAAGTTCACACAGCCATTGAGGAGTAGATATAGGATTTGATCCAGGGAATCACTCAATAGAGTCCATATTCTCAGCACTAGGTTGTATGTCTTTTATATCTAATAGCAATTTTTTTCATCATATCTCTTAACTGATCCTTCAGAGTTTTCTTCTTATTATTTCATTTCACTGCATTTCAAATTATTTCCTCAGTTTTTACTTTTAGTTAATTTAATCTCTCTTCAGTTATGTCTTATTTGTCCATTAATTTATCTATTGAGGTTTATATTCATATATTTTTAGTTCTAGAAGTTTAATTTTCTGAAAAAATCTGCCTACTCTCTCTTAATTATAGATTATTTTTATCTCATATGTAAACACACACACACACAATCTTTTTATCAATTGCTTTTAAAATGTTCTTTTCTGGAAGTTCTAGTCCATATGTTTGTGTGGCCCTCGAGACTTCTTTACTATGTTCTATTCTTCATGTGTTTTGTAATTTTGGATTACAAACTCATTATTGGAGATGTAGTTTTTTCGTGGGAAGTCTTTGTGCCCTGGGCTGTTTAAGTGTCCTGTGGAGCAAATTTGCATTTGCTTCTTCATGGTCCTGAGCAGTTTTCATAGTCCTGGGTAAGATTATATGTTAATTCTTTGGCTTAATGGTTCCCTTACAGGAGAATTTGGGTAGATTTGGATTCCTGTCTAGTTGATGGTATAGACCTTAAATTTCAACTTCTTATGATTGATTTTTAAAAAAATTTTTTCACTTGCCAAGACTTCAAAAGATCACAAGAATTCCTGTGGCTCCTTCTGTCCTACTTTTAACTGATGGGGAGCATGTGTGCTTGTCTCGGGCTCATGTTTCTCACAAAGATAAAACCTGAGTGAGCCTATACATGGGTTGGACACTTTTGTGAACTCCTGCATGGCCTGTGAAACTCAGGCAAGTCAATGCAGGCTCACCTCCTGGCTCTCTCATCTCTCACTCTCTCTTTCTCTTTACCATGAGAATTTTCTTTTATTTCTTTTAATCTCAGTTGTAAATTATTTTCTGTTCTAATTTAGGAAGAATTTTTATGTATGTTAGTGAGAAAAGTTGAATCCCATCCTATTAGCTTACCCACTATATTGGTCAAAATTTTCAAAACATACACTTTGCCCATCTGTCATTTCAGATGTAGTATTTTTTCTATATTAAGAAAAACTTTATAAACAGTGTATATTAATACTATCTTAATTTTCCTGAATTTTAATTTCTTCTTTATTTAAAAAGATAAAAGTATACTATATTAAAATATTAATAGGCTTTCTTTTTTAGAGTAGTTTTAGGTTTACAGAAAAAATGAGTAGAAATGTCAGAGTTCCCATAAGCCCTCTCTCCACCTACACACAGTTTTCCTATTACTAACGTTTTGCATTAGTGGATTAGTCAGGATTCTCCCTGCAGAGAAACAGAACCAGCTGCTTTAGTAATCCCCAATTTTATATCTATGTCTATATGTATATGTATATCTATCTATCTATCATCTATCTATCTATCATCTATCAAGATTTATTGTAAGGAATTGGCTCACATGATTATGGACTTTGTGGCTCTGCAGTCAGTAACCTGGAGACCCAAGAAAGCCAACAATATAGGTTCAGTCTGAGTCCAAAGGCCTGAGAAGCAGGAAAACTGATGGGGTAAATTCCAGTCTGAAAGCTGGCAGACTCAATATCCAAGAAGAGCTAATGTCCAGAGTTCAAATTTGAGGGCAGGAAGACCAATGTCCCACCACAAGCTATCAGGTCAGGAGGAGTTCCACCCTAATTTCATTTTTTGTTGTTGTTCTACTTAGTCCTTCAGCTGATTGGATGAGGTCCATCTACATTGAGGAGGGCGACTTGCCCTACGCAGTCTACTGATTCAAATATAAATCTCATCTAGAAACACCCTCTCAGACACACCTGGAATAATGTTTGACCAAATATCCAGGCACCCCATAGCTCGTCAAGTTGACAAATAAAATTAACCATCACAATTACTGCGTTACATTTATTAAAATTGATGAACCAATATTGATACATTATTGCTAAAGTCTATAATTTACATCACAGTTCATTCTTTCTGTTGTACAGTTCTGTAGGTTGTGACAACATGTATTCTTGATTACAATATCATACAGAATAATTAAACTGCCCTAAAATCCCCTGTGCTCCACCTATTCATCCCTCCCTCCCTTCCAATCCCTGGAAACCTCTGATCTTTTTATTCTTTTCATAGTTTTGCTTTTTTCAGAATGTCATATAGTTGGAATCAGTCAGTATGTAGCCTTTTCAGATTGACTTTTTTCACTTAGAAATATGCATTTAAGATTATTCTATGTCTTTTCATGGCTTGGTAGCTCATTCCTTTTTATCATGGAATAATAGTACATTTTATGGTTATAACATGGTTTGATTATCCACTCACTTATTAAAGGACATCTTGGTTGCTTCCAAGTATTGACAATTATGAATAAAGCTGCTATAAACATCTGTAGAGATTTTTGTGTAGATGCAGGTTTTCACCTTATTTGAGTAAATACCTAGTAGCTCAACTGATGAATTATATGCTAAGACTCTATTTAGTTTTGTTAGAAACTGCCAAATTGTCTTCCAGAGTGGTTGTACCATTATTCATTCCCATAGCAATGGATGAGCATTCCTGTTGCTCCACATCCTCACCAAGATTTGGTATTTTCAGTGTTTGAGGTTTTTGCCATTCTAATAGATGTATACTGGTTTCTCATTATAGTTTTAAATTACAATTTCCTAATGATGTATAATGTGGAACATTTTTTCATATGCTTTTTTGCCATTGGCATATCCTCTTGGTGAGGTGTCCATATATCTTGCCCATTATTTACTGGGTTGTTTGTTGAGGATTAAGAAAGGTATATTTTGAATATAGTCCATCATCAGACACATGTTTTACAAATATTTTAGCTCAATCTGTATTTTGTCTTCTCAGTTTCTTGATAGCATCTTTCACAGAGTACAGATTTTTACTTTTAGTGAAATCTAACTTATCAAAGTATTCTTTCTTGGATCATAATTTTGGTGTTGCACCTAAAAAGTCATCATCAAAACCAAGGTCACCTAGAATTTTTCTCTGTTAACTTCTAGAAGTTTCATAATTTTCATTTTACATATAGGTCTATGATACAGATATGTTTTGAGTTAATTTTGTAAAAAGTATAATGTCTGAATCTAAATTCATTTTTTGCATGTGGATGTCCACTTTTTCCAGCACCACTTGTTGAAAAGACAATTCTTTCTCCATCGAGTTGCCTTTTCTTCTTTGTCAAAGATCAGCTGAGTATTTTTGTGTAGGCCTATATTGGAGCTCTGTATTTTGTCCCATTGGTCTATTTTCTATTCTTTCACCAATACCACACTGTTTTGATTCGTATAATTTTATGGTAAGTTTTATAGTAAGGAGTGTCAGGCTTCCAACTTCACATTTCTTCAACACCTTGTTGGCTATTCTGGGTATTTTAACTTTTCATATGAAATTTAGAATCCATTTGTTGCTGTAAAAGATTTTGGGATTTTAATTGGAATTGCATTGAATATGTATATTAAGTTCAGAAAAATTGACATCCTGACAATATTGAGTCTTCCTATTCATGAACATAATGAATAAATACCTCTTTATTTACTTAAATCTTTTTTGATTACTTTCATCAGAGTTTTGTAGTTTTCTGCATATAGATATTGGTTAGATTTATACCTGAATGTTCTGTGTTTTTGGTGTTAATATAAATCATGTTGTGTTTTTAACTTTTAATTCTAATTGTCACTTCTGCCATATTTGTATATTAACCTTGTATCTTACAACCTTAGTATACTCATTTATTAGTTACAGGGCTTTTGTTGTTGCTCTTTCTTTGATATTTTCCACATAATCAACCACATCATCTACAAAGACAGTATTATTTCTTCCTTCCCATTCTATATATCTTTTATTTACTTTTCTTGTCTTATTACACTAAGTAGAATTTCCAGAATGGTGTTGAATAGGAGCAATGAGAGAGGATATCCCTGCCTTGTACCTGATCTTAAGGGGAAAACAGTGTCTCACCATTAAAAATGATGTTAGTTTGGGTTTTTTTTTTTCCAATAGATATTCTTTATCAAGTTGAGGAAGCTTACCTCTATTCCTAGTTTGCTGAGTTTTTATCATGGATGCATAATGGAGTCTGTCATGTGATTTTTCAGCATGTATTGATATGATTATATACTTTTTCTTCTTTAATCTGTTAATGTGATGGATTACATTAATTAATTTTCAAATGTTGAAGGATCCTTGTATATCTGGATATTTGGGATAAGTCCCATTTGGTTATGTTGTATAATTCTTTTTAAACATTGTTGATTCAATTTGCTAATATTTTGTTGAGGATTTTATATTTACGTTCATGAGAGATATTGGTCTGTATCTGAAACTCTGAAAGTCTTTATCTTTTGTTTGGTGTATTTATACCATTCACATTTAAAGTGATTAAAAATACAGTTAGATTAATATCTACCATATTTTTAACTGATTTCTATTCATTGCCTTTTTTTTTTAATAGGGCTTTTTAAAATTAATTTGTTTATTTATTTATTTTTGGCTGTGTTGGGTCTTCATTGCTGCAAGCAGGCTTTCTCTAGTTGAGGTGAGCGGGGTTTACTCTTCATTACGGTGCGCAGGCTTCTCATTGCGGTGGCTTCTCTTGTTGTGGAGCATGGACTCTAGGCATGCGGGCTTCAGTAGTTGTGGCACACAGGCTCAGTAGTTGTGGCTCACAGGCTCTAGAGCATAGGCTCAGTAGTTGTGGTGCATGGGCTTAGTTGCTCCATGGCATGTGGGATCTTCCCGCACCAGGGCTCGAACCCATGTCCCCTGCATTGGCAGGCAAATTCTTAACCACTGTGCCACCAGGGAAGTCCTGCGTTTGTTTTTTTTAATTTTGCTGACATCCTCTTTTTATGCCTTCTATAATTCTATCATTTCTCTCTCAGCATATGAATTTTATTTTAGATGATGAAGATGATGATGATGACAGTTATTGTTAGTTGCCTTAGCATTTGCAATGTACATTTACAATTTACCTATAACACATGGGTAGTGCAGGTACCTTATAACAGAAGATTCCTAATTCCTCCTTCCTGTCTTTTATAACATTATCACTAATTTCATTTATCCATAAGCTATAACAAGCTAGTATTATTGTTTTGAGCCAACTGCTTTCTTTTAGACCAATTAAGAATACAAAATTTTTTTAAATTATTTTACCTTGATTTCTTCCCCTCCTAATGCTCTTTCTTTCTTTACATAGATACAAGTTTCTGACCTTTATGATTTTCCTTCTTTCCGAAGAGCTTCTTTTAACATATCCTATAAGGAGGGTCTACGTGACAAATTCCCTCAATTTTTGCTCGATCAAGTCTTTATTTTTTCTTCCCTTTGTTTCTTCAAGAAAGTGTGTAGACACCCCTAGCTTTGGACCCTGGATTTTTAAGTCTCAAGCCAGTTCACCCTGGGTCTCCAGCAATTCATCATTTGCAGTTTAAGTCCTGGTTCCAGTTGTGGCCTTCTGCTTGCAGTAAGCTGTGATTCTTGCTAACCACTTCTTTCCACTTTTCCAGGCAATTAGGTCTGTGATGGATGAGGAAGTGTTAGCAATGTTCAGTTTGTTTGTTTTTTGTTTGTTATTGTATAGGCCTGAGTGATAACTTCTAAGCTCATTACATGTCAGACTGGAAACTGGAATTCCATATATTACTTCTTAATTTTTATGTGTTTAAGTATAGAATCATTATCTTTTGTGATTTTTTTTTATTCTTTAAAAATTAAAATGTCCTTGTTTACCTCCTATGTTGATATTTATCCTTTTAAAATATTTAGAACTGTTTCATATTTTTTCATATTCAGTTTCAAAACAATCTGGATGATAAGTATTAGGAGAGATTTATTTAAAAAATTGATTTTAATTATGAAGTGAAAATATAATTTGGGAAGCAGCTATGAAAATACTTTAAGTATTTCTTTCAACATTACTTTCATGGCAATATGATTGATGAGGTTGATGCTTAGAATTTCATTAAAACCACAGCAAAGTTTGGGAAGTTTGAAAAGGCATCATTCCTCCCTCTTACCTAAAAGTTCTCTTCTATTACTGCCCACAACTCTGTGCAACCTTCCCATTTCTTACTTTCTGCATGTTGCTGGTGGTTGTGTCTGTCTTTGACTTTCACTCTCTGTGGCTAGTATGGAAATTAATGGGCATTTAAACACTTATAAATTCCCAGTGTTAAACTGAATGCTTTTGATATTACCAAATGTCTGCAGAATGTTATTAGACATATTAATTTCTCTCTGAATATCTCCTTTCTTCTTAAAAGTTGCATCACATCGTCACAGTTTGAGGTCTCATTACAGTGACAGAGAACTTGCCTCAATGGGTTTGCTCAAGATACTTAACCTAATTAACTTGTATTTTCTTTGGTTACAATGGCCAGTTACTAAAAACTACAATTAAGGTCCCCCAAACATAATCCCAAGTGTTTGTGAAATGATTGAGATAACTGTACTGCCCATTTGTTTTCTAATTCAGTTATTTTGACCATTCAAACAGATTGCATGGGCAACTGATCTTCCTCTTTGCTAATCAGTTTGAAATGAGATGGAATGAAATACATTATTCTCTGAAAATAATTTTGGTTTGTTCATTTCAGCCTTTTAAAAAGACATAGGAAAGAGGCATCAGCATCATTGGTGTTTCATACCACATTGTTCCCCTGCTTTAGACTCCTTTCTCCCAAAGCCATCCACATACAAAGGCAGACACAGGCCTGTACTGTAGGGCTTTGGCAAGCTCTGGGGCAACTAGCCTGGTTTCCTCAGTTATAATCTAATGCATTGTGAGGAATAAATGAGATGACATGGGCATAGTTACAGAGGTGGCCCCACAGTCTCCTGGGTTTCTTTTCCATATGACTGCCAGGCACTCAGCCTTGTCCTCATTTATTATTTAGGGAATATCTAAAATGTTTCATGTGCTCAGAGAATAGACCCAATTTCTTTTGATATGAGCAATGTCCATAAGGTTTAATATGGCAAAGGAAAACTGCATTATGGACTGCATACTGAAAGCTTGTGCTTTAATAATTATCAAGCCTAAGACTAAGAATAAGGCCACTGGATTGGGTGATAGAATTTCAAATTTTGGCTGAGTCATTTACTGGCTGTGTATACTTGAGAAATTTTCTTAATCTCTTTAGATTCAATTTTGTTACTTATAAATTGAATTAATTTCCCTTCCCATCTTTTCTCTAAAATTATATAAAAACACTTCTGGAACTGGTATAGTACCCAGCTCATGCTAAATACTCAAAATATTGGTCTTGTTATTATCAAATTGTTAATAGAAGCAATTATAATAATCATCATAATTTTTTCCAGTAATATATAAGAGAATGGGAATTACTAATCAAACTTTCTTCTCTAAAGGATTAGACCAACAATTTTATATTTTATCAAACTACAATTATTGTAAAATGAAGATAAATTAATCATAGGGATCCAAATTCAGCAGAAATATATTAAAATGTAAATTCTAACATAAAGACTAGAATCACATCACTTTAAGATACATAAGGAGAAAACACATTCTTTTCATTTAAAACAATCCATCATATTTTCTAGAAAACTTTGACAAACTTAACTTTGTACTTCTGAATAAAAAGTTGGCAAGAATTGATCCAAAACAATACTTGGCTTTTGAGCTTATAATAGAAGTATGCATAGACTGGGAATTGGAACAAACCGGTTTTTAGTCTGTTTATGTCTGACTTTTGTCAAGCTATTTAAATTTTGATGATTTGTATTCTTCAACCTTTTGTGAAGACAAATTTTTCTCTATTTGCTGCACAGAAAAGCTTTGGATAAACAAAGGAGAAAGCAAGTTACAGTTTTTCCTTGGACTCTGCTGTGAGGCACAGAGCAGAATTTTGAAGCTGCATTTATTATTTCAGGTCATATCCTAAAATATCCTAAAGGACAATAACAGAATGGTAATCTGAGACCAAAAGAACAAAGGACTTTCCCTACAGAGTCTTATTTTCCAGTCCTCATACTGAATTATATTAATCATTCTATCTTCAAGGTCACTGAATCTTTCTTCAGCCTGCTCAAATATGCTATCTAACCTCTCTAGTTAAGTTTTGATTTCAGTTCTTGTACTTTTCAGCTCTGGAATTTGTATTTTGTTCCTCTTTATCATTTCTCTTTATTGATATTCTCAATTTGTTCCAACATCACTCTCTTGATTTTCTTTAATTTTTTGGTCAATAGTTGTCTTTAGCTCTTTGAATATATTTTAAGACAGTTGATTTAAAAGTCTGTGTCTAGTAAATCTAATGTTTGTGCTTCTTCAGGGACTGTCTGTGTTAATTTCTTTTTTCCTGTGAATGGGCCATACTTTCCAGTTTCTTTGTACACCTTGTAATTTTTTGACAAAATTTGGGTGTGTTGAATACTTTAATGTAGCAACTGTGGAAACCATGTTCTCCCCCTTCCACAGGGTTTGCTGTTGTTGACTGTTGAAGTTATAGTCTCTCATGTGTTTAGTGACTTTTCCAAAATATTTTTTTGCTAAGATTATATTCCTTGTTGTATGTGGTCACTGAAGTCCCTGTTCTGTTATCTTTAGTAGTCAGCAGTGACTTGGTAGAGAGTTAATGAAATGCCTGGAGTCTAAAAGCAAAAAAATTTTCTCCCAATCTCAGATTGGCTCTGAGCTGGACACTCCTTCAATGCTGAGCCAAGCCATGTGTATCCCTACATTAGCCTTCACTTCCTGCCTGCATGGAGCCCAGAGGGTAGACAGAGGTGCATGCCTAAGGTCTACTCAGTTCTTTTCTGAGCATGTATCCAGCCCTGAGCATGCATGTTTCACTTCAGACTTCCCAGTATTTATTCCTGATTCCTTTGTTCCCCCAAAGAGTCCTCCTCATCAGCCTCCTGTTTCCTAGGCTTCTGGTAGTTTCTGCTGCTTGCCGCACCCACTATCTTTGCCCCTGATACTTATGGGTACTATATGTCTTAAAGGCTTTCATTAGATGATACCTGGAAAACCACTCCAGCCCAAGACCCTGGGGAGTAGGGGGAGCTAGGGGGGTAAACTAATGCACCACAATATGCTGTAACTGAGACTTAGATGCCTCTTTCTTAAGCTCTCCCTTAGTGGTTGTAAGGTTTTCTTTAGATCTCAGAGTTCTGTAAGAGTTGATTCTGTCAGCTTTTTGGCAGCTTCATTGCTGCTTCAGGGGAGGGATTGATTCTTGGAGCTTCCTACTCCACTATTTTTATGATGTCATTTCCTCTTCACTTTCAAGGACTAGTGTATTATTGGAAAATCTGATTCTTTAATAAATCTAATTCATGAAATAACAGTTAATGTGAGTTCCCAGACCCAATTTATACACATTTCATACTTTTCTATCAAGTGAAGCAGAACATGTAAAGCTATAATTTATGCATTAATTGAAATTTTGAGCAGGTCAGAACCTTAGACTCCATCTTGCTGAAATCAGATTATTTTCAAGATGCAGAAACTGAGAGCTGACAGGAAAGTAAATCATCTCTTGATACTTTGTGTGGATGCTGGTACTAATAGTTGTTTCCCTTCTCTTGTGGCATAATGTTCTCTGCCAACCACACAAGTAGTATATAACACAGACCATGAGAAAAATATGTGGCAGCCTTTGTCTTTTTTGAATATATGGAGGAAAACTAGGGGCAATAATGATGAGAAGATAGAGGAAAAATCATTTATGTACCTCAGAAGCCATGAGATCAAACCAAACCTGTAATGAAAATAGCCAAAATGAAGACAACAATAGAAGCTTTTAAAAGAATTATTAAGTTGTTCATCTTGGTTTTCCAAAATGGCATAATGTCACAGTTGGTGGAAATCTCCTTTGTTTTACTCTTTGAAGAATGGATGTATGGCTTTTATATTGTCTGTGGTGGCAACAAATCATTACCTTAAAATAATGATTTGGAACTAATACATTTATTTATTTACTAAGTAATGGCTACAGCATCATAAAAAGAAAGCTATTATGTAAAAGACAAAAGAAGTCCCCCCATGCTGCTTAAATTTGGTATAATTAATAATTATTAACATGTCATTCAAAAGAAGAACATACTTGTAAACAGCTGTTACAACCTATAGAGCTACCTCCATTTGGAGTTCCTAATTATCTTCTAACAACCATTAAAAAAGGAGGTGGAGATGTTTATGTAGATTTAGTGACAAAAATACGTAGACTTGTAAAGAGTGATTCTGATAAAGTAACAAAGATAATATCTGGAACTGATGATAGAAACTAAGCCTATGTTATATTTATATTTCTAAGTTTGGTTGGCTTATTCATTTATGTTTGCATTCATTTATTAAATATTTAGTAAGCCCTGTACTGGGAATTTCAAATTCAAGAATAAGTTCGATGTCATTTTTGTCCAAGGCAGCCCATAGAATAAACAATTGCAATCAACAAACGTGTCTTCAAACCAAAGGTGATGTGCTAAATTGCCTGTTGTTGACGGGGCCTCATTACCCTCTCCTTCTGCCTTCCAAAACAAAACTGGGAATTGCACTGCCCAATATTTCCTTCGACCTGTGGCTCTGCACTTGAGAGCACCAATGAAAGGCACTCCCTTAAGGTGTGAACAGAGAGGTCATTATTCTCCAGGGGCCAATGTGCAGGGGCAGGTGTCCTCCCAGCACATTCTCAAGGGCCATGTGCTTTGCTGCTGTAGCCCAAGGAAGGTGGTGGGAGTTCCCTATGTGTGGGAATCCTACAGGTTCCCAGTGAGCTCCTGAGAACCAATCACTTTCACTTTCACTTTGCCCTTCACTCTCCCAGCTCTCCACTTGAACCCTAATCTCTGTTCTGAATCAACACGGATGATGCATTTCTGTTTCTAAACCACCCCTTATTTAAAGAGATTGTTAATTTAATAAAATGGTTAACTGTGCTTGGGAGATCCAGAGAAGGAATGACAAATGTGACATTTGATCTAGACTTTGAAGAGTTTCTAGAAAGAGAAGAGAAGTCGATAATGGCTCCAGGTGGTAGAGACTGTGTTTGAAATTCATGGCCTCTCAAAAGAGCAAGGGGTTTTGAGTGACTGAAGAAAAGTGTGCAAGGGCATCCTGGAGAAAAAAGGTGCAAAGCTGAGCTTGCACAAGATCATAAAGTATCTCAAGTGCTAAGACAGGCAGTTGAGGTCTTTCCCTGGGAACACATGATCAGAAATGCATTTTGAAGATTTTGCAATTGTTCATGTTAAGATGTGTTGGTTACAAGAATTAGCAAAATTAGAATATATTATGCCCAGTTAAATTTGAATTTCAGTTAAAAAATAATTTTTTATTAAAAGTATATCCCATTCAACATCGATGACACTAGAAATTGTTTGTTGTTCACCTAAAATTCAAATATAACTGGGCATCCTGCCAACCTTTTACATAATTAGGACCTTTATGTGGCCTGGATTCCCCAAAACCAGGGGTAACAGATTCTTCAATTGTTTGCTGTAGTTATAGATCATGTTGATCAGTCGTCTTTTGGCTTTGAAATTGTTTCTCCATGGACCTCAAGTCAAGAAAAAAAAAAAAAGATGGATTTGTTGTTTGCCTTAGTTTGTTTCGGTTGCTAACAAATTACTATAGATTGAATGGTTTATAAACAATAAACATTTACTTCCCACAGTTCTGGAAGCTGGAATTCCAAGATCAAGGTGCCAGCACATTTCCTGTCTCATGACAGCCCTTTTTCAGATTTATAGATGACCATCTTCTTGCTGTGTCCTCACATGGGTGAAGGCTCAAGGGATCTCTCTGTGGTCTCTTTTATTAGGGCATTAATCCCATTCATGAGGGCTCCACCCTCACGATCTAATCACCTCCCCATCTCCTAATACCATTATATTGGGGGTTAGGCTTCAACATATGAATGTTAGGGGGACACGAACGTTCAGCCTATAGCATAGGCTTGCTTGGGAAGCACTGGTTAAAACCTAAGTTCAAGGCAATAGACTGTGATGTAGGAGAAATCGACCTTTGAACCTGTCTTCTCCCATCATCCTTCCTTCTCCTAATAATCAGCAATTACTTACAATCTGGGTTACCTTGCCCATAGATTACTTATTAAATAATCACCAGGTGAAGAAATAGCTGTAATTAATTTTTTAAAAAATACAAACTCATACACCCAGGAGCTCTATGATTTTAGGTAACTTTCTTAATGGCTCCAAATACCAATCTTATAATATATACACTAGGCCAGTACTTGTGGTCATTATTTGTTGTTTTATATGAACAATACCTATTCCCCATCCTTTCGGTAACACCAGCAAGATTTTGCTTTAGAGGAACCACCAATTAATTCCCTATGCTAAAATTTACAGTTTGATTAAGACTGTCTCTTTCCCAGCTCCAAGGTGAGCTTTCATTGGCTGAAGTAAGTCACTTTATCCTATGCTTTTGGCCATGAGGAGGGTTCTGGGATGGGTATAGTGCCCAGTTAGGATCAACGAGTGTGAATAGAGGTTTACTGCATTTCCAGAAAAGAAGAGGTTCCTCAACCCACCTTCCATGTGAAGTTGGGAGGCTGTAGTCCCAGTGGCTACTGGCAGCCACTTTATAACCATGAGGGCAGAGCCTGCCTAATGTTGCAGCCAACCCGGAGAAAAGGGAGCAGAGATATTGAGCGGGAGGAGAACTTGTGTCCCACTCACTTTCTTTGAGTGCTGGGTCAAGGCTTAGGTGAAGCCCCCTAGACCATTTGTTTCTCTGACCTAATGGTTTTCCAGTTTTACTTGGGTGACTTAGAGTCCAGTTTTTGTCTCTTGAAGTAGAAGTATCCAAACTCCCAGATACGTGGGAGTAATCATATCTGCCTTGCTTTTCTTTAATTGTTAGAAACAAATAAGATGTTACCCCCTTAAAGAGTAATTCTTTTTCTTAGTATAAATGATTATTTTAAAATATAAATTTATTTTTGAAATACAGCACAACATTTGATATGGTTTCCAAAGATATTCACTTAAACTTTAAATGTGTCATTTCTCCTCTTTATGAAAAGTTTAAATTGGATATATGGATACATTAAAGGGCACTTTAAATCTTAAAATAATATAGGAATGGATAATACTCTTCATTTATTTTGCAAATTGTTAATAGCTATGCTATATGCAAGGTCCTGTGCTGGGTGTTCCAGCTATAGGGTTGAACAGGGCAGATAAACTTTGAAACACTACCTAAAATATATCCCATTAAAAGGGCAAAGGATAGAGTACAGTGGTAGATTGGACAAAAACATCAGCAGAAAATGGATTTTTATAAATCTGAATGAGATGCAGATGGTCAGGCCATTCAGGAAACTACAGGTCATGACTGGGACTTTTCCTTAAGGCACATCTGGACATGTGTTAGCAGAACACTGCTGCTTCGTGAAGGCACCCACCCTCGGGGCAGAGATAGAGCTATGCCAGCTCAAGACAGACGGGCATGACTGCATTCTAGGACAGTAACATTGTCCAGCAGAATCCACCTGGTTAATTGCATGAGTCAAAACTGACTCATCCATGACTGGCTCTGGTTACAAGAAATTAACCTGTTTGAGTTAATCAAACAGTACCCCAATCTGGCCCAACGGTTAGGGCATTCTCCATCATGCTTTTCTTCTTCTTTTTTTTAAATAAATTTATTTATTTATTTATCTTTGGCTGCATTGGTCTTTGTTGCTGCGCACAGTCTTTCTCTACTCTTCCTTGCAGTGCGCGGGCTTCTCACTGCGGTGGCTTCTCTTGTTGCGGAGCACGGGCTCTAGGCACGCAGGCTTCAGCAGCTGTGGTGCACGGGCTTAGTTGCTCCGTGGCATGTGCGCGATCTTCCCGGACCAGGGATCGAACCCGTGTCCCCTGCATTGGCAGGCGGATTCTCAACCACTGCGCCACCAGGGAAGTCCCTGTTTTTCTTTCTTTAATGTGGCCTGAGAAATTACAAGGAACACAGCCCCCAAACATGAGGAACCATGGGTAGCTTCCATGGTTATTTTTGAATTAAATTATTTTTATTAAATAATTAAATTAAATTAAATTAATTATTTTTGAATTAAAAAGAAATACAGCACAAAGTCTGCTATAATTTTTTGTTTGTTTCTTACAAGTGGGGAAAAAAAATCAACCACACAGAATTATTTGATCCTCTCTTAGCTTGACACACATCATTTACAAATGTCTGTACCCCTGTCCTTCCAACCTGGCCTGCCAACTTTTTTTAAAGGAGAAGAAGAAGGAAAATAAAGTAAAAAAGATTGTCCCATTCTGCTTTAATATTTAAATTATGGCCACAAAGACAAACTTTACCAACTGCATGCCCTTCCTTCCTGCAATGCTCAGAACACTGGAATAGTCAAGCCCTGGGATGTTCTACCCAGACCCAAGCCAAACACTCAGAAACACCATTTTCACAAGGGCTTTGCTGGAAAACCTTGATATGAACAAGCCTGTTGGAACACTTTACTAAGGGCAAATGATTGACAGCAGCGATTGTGAAGCTGACCATGTTTCAGAACATTCGCCTTCCCCAGGGATATTCTTGAACATGTAGTACCTGGTTAGTGGGATGACTGAGTTCATGTTGAGCTTGAATGTTTCAGTAAATACATGAAGTTATGTGGCCGTATCTGTAACACTTGAGATAAATGAGTGAAGTGACCCCCACTGCTCCGACTTTGCCCGCAATCAACAAGACACACACTCTGAGAAAGTATCTGTGATGGTTCTGGTCAATAGGCAAACGGTAATTGAGATGCTAAGACTCCAGAAAGCACGCAATGATTAGATACAGAGGAAACATGCATGAAAACTGTTAAAACTAAACCTCAGGAAAGCCAGATTTAGTTGTTGGGAGACTTCTCCCCGGGGCAGGGGTTGCCCATGTTTCTGCCCATCTTGTAAGCACCCATAGCTTTTCCGGGGATTGCCTTTCCAAGGAGGTACATCGAGGGAACAGCCTAGGAAGACAGAGACTGTTTCGCCTGAAGTGAAGGGAAGGTTTGCTTACTGTTCAGGGTGTCAAATATAATGTCTCCCCCAGGGCAGAGGGCAGCTGGTTTCTAGTCTATTATAAAAGACTGGGGTTCCCTCAGCTTGGGGCTTTTCAGCTATGATACAAACAGGCCATGTGCGCAGCACCCACCTGGATCGTTTGCCTTTACCCCATGGGACTTTTTGGGGGAGTAAGGAGAATAGCTGCACCCCCAAATCACAGGGAAAATAAATATCCCATATCCGGTCATAGCATCATGAAGACTACAGGCTATTAGGACGCTGATTCCAGGAACATCCAGGCTTAGTCAGTGTGTGACTAGGCAAGACCTTGAAGTGCTACATCTCTAGGCATCTATGAGGTAGACATCATGGGGATTGGGTTTTCCAGGTCCCAGAAAATTCTATTACCAAACAGTCATGCTGTTGAACCAAACTCCTCATCTTCTTCCTGATGAGTAGGCAGGCCTAGACATGCTTGCAGAATTACATCTGGTCCCTGGTATTTGTCAGCTGGGTGGAAAGGCCATGGCTAATAGGATAACCTTGGCAGCGTGATACCTTCAGAGAGCCCTGGACCAGAGTCTGTGACAGCCGTTGGCTCTCTGCCACTCACTTGGATAAAATTTGTAGGTTTAGATCTTGGGGGAATCTATTCTCCTCACTTGGCTTCTGTTTCCATCTGAAAGTCTTTCTGCGATCTGTGGCTTTCAAAACCACCTTGAGTTGCAGAATTATTTATTCAAGCAAAATTGAATGTGAGGTATGACCCCAGAGAGTTGAGAAGCAGACCTGTCCTGGCATGTGGGGTCCTGACTCTTCCTTTCCTGCCTCTGTTTGGTCCTGACTTCTCCTTGTGATGTGCGCCTGGAGAAAGCGTCAGAGCATCACAATGCAAGGGCACTCAGGGCATTGCTTGAAAGGACTAGACATCCTCAGAGGGTCCTTCAGGCTCTGATAGTCTCTGCTTTGCAGATCCACGAATCCCATGAGAAAATGAGAGTGCACAGTTTGTCTGGGGGATCCATGTGGTTTTTAAGAAGGAAGACTGACATCCATCAGGCTGAAAAGCCATGAGTCATTCAGGGGGATCAAGTTCTAATTTGGATTTAGGCTACTAATATTTCTCATATTTTAAGTTGTACTATTTAAGGGTTTTCTCCCTGCCCTTTCATGCATCATTGAATTTCTCTCCTTGGACCATAGGGTTCTTCCCCTAACTAGACAAGAGGCTTAATTCCCTGGGGAGAGGAAACTGTCAGACAGACGCAGCCAACATTGGGTGTTTATACTCAAGGGTCTCAACCTCTGTAAGATTTTGAAGGCTATAAGACACAGTTTATTTTTCTCCTTCTTCGAATAAAGGAAGATCTCGCAAGCTAAGGGAGGGAGGACAACTGAGGCTTGGGTAGGAACTTCTCACTCATGGCAGAGTGCAGCCTCTCTCGGTGTGACAGGAATGGCTCCTGTCTGTCCCCAAGGCTGTGCTCTGTGCTCACCTTATAAGGATGATCCACGGTCAGTGGCCAAAGGTAATTAAATGGCCCAGGAATGAAGTGTTTTTGCTCTGGGCACGTGGAAAGGTAAAGGTGGAGCTCCATACCCCACCCTGCCACCATGGGAGTGATAGAACCCGGCAGAGCCCCCACGTGGCTGCAGCAGTCACAGGGGCACCCACACCTGCACTCCCCCACCCCGGCTCTCACATCACATGGTGCATTTTCAGTATTGGGGCTCAGTCTTCAACAAGCCGCCCACCATCCCACTGGCTGGAAATGTTCGTGTCCTTCCCACCTCCTTCTCCTCCCGTCACTGCTCTTGCTTCAGTTCTTGCATAGTTGGTTGTTTTTTGAGCCAACCGTGTCTCGCTCACAAGAGATGGGGATGCAGCCGGGGAGGACGGTCCAGGGGATCACTGGGACACGGAGAGTCTGCCAGCATACCGCTCCCTGGCGGCCCCCATGTCTTTGCTCTCACACTAAGATGCCTTTGTGTGCACGTCTCTCCTTCAAAATCGTATGGTAAGGCTCAATCTTGCCTCTTTGGGAGACTTTCACCTCTAGGGAGAATAAAGGTCATATAGGTTGTTCAAAACTGCTAACTGCACCTCTCTCTGTGCCAGGCTCTGGACTGATGGGGAACAAGGACAGTGAGGCGTCCCTGGTTGAAGAAGCTCCCAGACCGGAGAAAGGTGCTGGAACACAGGCATCCTGCTACACTCTAAATAGTTTTCTTTTAAAAATCAATAGTTCTCTTTTTACTATTTGTGCATGGCACATAAGAGGGTAGAGGAGTTGAATGTCTCTAATTCCTAAACATGAGGGGGAAGGCATTTGGGCATGAGTGTCAGGGAGCTCTCCCAGTTTTCTTTTCTCTTTTTTTACATTGCAATGAAATATAGGACTAATATAAAAGAAAGTATGTGACCTATGTGCATAGTTCAAAGACCCACAACATCCCTTCGTCACTGACGACGTCTCTGAAACTCTTCTGGTTGCTTCTGCCCCCAAGAGTTAGCTACCCTCTTGGATTTTGTGTTAATTCTTTTAAAAATATCTCCATCTCATTTGTATACCTTTGTAAACAATAGATTATTTAGTTTTGTCTGTTTTTTTTTCCGTTATATAAATCATGTCTTCCCGTACGTCTTCTTTGTGCCGACATCTACTCTTCATTATTAATTGCTTTAGCTTCAATTATGGTGACACTACTTCATTCACTTTTCAATGATAGATTATCCAATTCTATGTGTGTGCATCAATGTCTTATCCTTCCCACTGCAGATGGACATTGGGGTGGCTTCCCGTCTTGCTAATATGGGTCATGTCCCTGGACATGCACTGACGACACTTCCTCTAGGAGGCATGCCTGGAGGTGCACATGCTGGGCCATGGGATACGCACACCCTCCACCCTAAGCCTCATTTTAAGCGATGTTAGTTACTGGTGTGGATGCATCCTGTGTGCCCAGCCGAGACCTCGGCCAGCGAGCTCGCCATCCATTCCCGAGACTGAGTGCTGGGTGGCATCCTGCCATGTGACTCCCCCCGATCTCAGCCTTCTTCCTGCATACCTACCATTCCCTTTCCATTCCCTTTCCCTTCTCTCAGCCCCTTTGGCTCCATTTCAGACTTGCCCTCTCTGAATGGCATCTCTGGGTCGGTTCCTCGGGTGAGTGACGTTGGATCTGGTACGTCCTCAGGACTCTGTCTTGCCGTGGGTTCCACATTCTATAGAAAAAAGAGATAAGGAGTTCTCCCACCGTTGTTCTGACTCAGACCCTGCAAACCTGCAGCCTAAGAAATGTCCCATTATTGGTGAATCCACTTGCCTTGGTCAATAGTTTTAACATACAGTAATTTTTCCAAAAATGCTCAGTTATCAGAATCTATGGTTTGATGCTGAGGAAGGAATCCGCTAGGGCTCTTTTAGGTGAGGGAGCAGAATAGAAATAAATATCTCTCCACAACAAGTTAGACTTACGCTGTCTTTTGGATCATTGAGTAAATCAAAGGCAGACTCAGAGGAAACCACATGACCCATGGAAAAACAAGTTCCACTTACCTCTCCCCTCTGGGACTGTTGGGATTTTCCAAGGCAAGAGCTGACCACTTGTGAAATGGCTTAACTTTGAAGTTCAAGGATGGATGGAATGCCAGTCCAAGGTAGCATGGCTCTGGGGGTGAAGAAAATTGATATATAAAGAATGGGAAGCCTTTCAATGGCAATTGCTCCTCTTTTTTTCTTCTCTTGTGGGTTTTGTAATCATTATGTTCTGTAGCACAGTATGTGCTTAGGCTGATCTTGGGCAGCAGGAGACTTACACAGGCCTCCCCACAGCATGTAGAGTGCAGCACAGAAACCACGGGAAAGGTCCCCAAAGGGATAGAGTGTGTCACGAGACCTTTTACAAAAGGCCATAGAGGTTGACTGGGGAGGAAGGGCTGCCTGTCAGTGGGTGGAGAGATGGGAGCCAGTAGAATTTTCCAATAAAGATTAAACCCACGCAAGCTCCATTTAGCCCTGATACAAATAGGCTAATTATTTACCCCAGCCATCTTTCTGAGACCCTTGGAAATGGCACATGGTTTTGGTCCTACTCATTCTCTTGATTTTTTCAAGGGCAAAGAAATTAAATTAACACCGAGAAGTGGTAACCTAGTTCCCATATCCTTTGATGCACCAGGATCAGATTCCTATCTCTCCAACCAGCCTTGGCCATGGGGGGCACTGGGGATTGTCGTACTCATGGTCATGAAGCATGGTTTGGTCCTGAAGTCAATGCAAGGGGAGAGATCAACCCAGTTAAGGGGATTTCGAAGTTTGACGTGCTATAGAACAAGTTGGCCTGCAATCACTGCCATGCTGGTGGGCTCTTGAAGACACAACTCTTCCTTCTTTGGACACCAGTGTCCAGAAGCTTCCAGAAGGCACTAACTAACCACATTGTTAAATAAAGAAAACTGAAATTGACCTCTGATAGAACAATCTGGCTTCAGGGCCCCACTTGGAAGCACTGGGCAGTGCTGGAGCAATTTAAGGGAGATTTATAACTTATTCAGCTTTAGACCTTTCCTAATCTTCACAGAAGATGTCAAAAAGCCATTCATTCGTTCTTTCTACTAAATTAGTGGAGGCTCTGCCTCACAAAGACTATCAGCAAAGCAGAAACAAAAGGTTTGGTTGAAAAGTATGTAAAATTTTCACTTGTTTTCTCAACTCAATCTGAGAAATTGGTCGGAATTGCCCATCTAATGGGTTTGCTGGCACACATTTCAGATTCTTTGTTTCAGGAAGACCAAATCAGGAGACGGTTTGCTCTGCTTTCTCTGTAATTACTACTAGAATGGACATATTTCCTGGATCAAACATCAGACCCTATTGTCTTAAAAGTATGTGTTACAGTGAGAATGCAACCCAATAGCTGAATGGAATAGAAAAAGAGCAGAACTTCGAGGAAAGAACACTGAAGGGGAGACTGCGCTTCTGAGAGTCTAACCCTCTCCTTGCCTGAACCAGTGTCAGCATGCCCCTGCCTGCTGTGAGCCCAACTCTCAGACTCTGTCAAATGAGGATACTGTACCAGGTGATTTCCGGGGTCCCCCCTGCAGGTGACATTCTGCCATTCTAAAAGAAAGATTATTTTATTTTAAATTTTTATCCCAACACTATATGCCTTGAAATGACCCAGTTACTATCGATGAAGGCTTATAATTTAAAGAAGAAAACCTAACTTTGTTTGAGTTCAGTTTTCATTAATTTAGAGCCAGCACATGCCATGTACTATCAAGAGGCACGTTAATAATCAAGGTAGAATAATAAAATTTCCAATTTAAGTTAGTATTTCACTTAAACAAACATCCAGTGAGCACTGACTATGTACCAGGAACCACATATTCTAGAAAAAATAAACAAGCATTAAGCACAGCTCTTTGAAGAAATACATATCTTTACTCATATCCACTTGTCACATAGCAACTATGATATAATAAGCTAAGGAATTTTTTTTAAATATCTTTAGTGGAGTATAATTGCTTTACAATGGTGTGTTAGTTTCTGCTTTATAACAAAGTGAATCAGCTATACATATACATATATGCCCATATCACCTCCCTCTTCTGTCTCGCTCCTACCCTCCCTATCCCACCCCTCTAGGTGGTCACAAAGCACTGAGCTGATCTCCCTGTGCTATGCAGCTGCTTCCCACTAGCTATCTATTTTACATTTGGTAGTGTATATACGTCCATGCCCCTCTCTCACTTCGTCCCATCTTACCCTTCCCCCTCCCCATGTCCTCAAGTCCATTCTCTACATCTGTATCTTTATTCCTGTCCTGCCCCTAGGCTCTTCAGAATCCTTTTTTTTTTTTTTAGATTCCATATATATGTGTTAGCATACAGTATTTATTTTTCTCTTTCTGACTTACGTCACTCTGTATGACAGACTCTAGGTCCATCCACTTCACTACAGATAACTCAATTTCATTTCTTTTTATGGCTGAGTAATATTCCATTGTATATATGTGCCACATCTTCTTTATCCATTCCTCTGTTGATGGACACTTAGGTTGCTTCCATGTCCTGGCTATTGTAAATAGAGCTGCAATGGACATTGTGGTACATGACTCTTTTTGAATTATGGTTTTCTCAGGGTATATGCCCAGTAGTGGGACTGCTGGGTTGTATGGGAGTTCTATTTTTAGTTTTTTAAGGAACCTCCATACTGTTCTCCATAGTGGCTGTATCAATTTACATTCCCACCAACAGTGCAAGTGGGTTCCCTTTTTTCCACACCCTCTCCAGCATTTATTGTTTGTAGATTTTTTGATGGTGGCCATTCTCACTGGTGTGAGGTGATACCTCATTGTAGTTTTGATTTGCATTTCTCTAATGATTAGTGATGTTGTGCATTCTTTCATTTGTTTTTGGCAATCTGTATATCTTCTTTGGAGATATGTCTCTTTAGGTCTTTTGCCCATTTTTGGATTGGGTTGTTTGTTTTTTGGATATTGAGCTGCATGAGCTGCTTGTAAATTTTGGAGATTAATCTTTTGTCAGTTGCTTCATTTGCAAATATTTTCTCCCATTCTGAGGGTTGTCTTTTCGTCTCGTTTATGGTTTCAGCTAAGGAATTTCTAATCAAGTTTTATTCCACTTCACTGTGTCTAGAGAATACTAAAATGGATTTTCACTGGGAAAATTTCTTCCCCCTCAATCCCAGATGGATTGAGAGGAGGGGTTGGTCAGGTCCTGTGGGGTCTGAAAGTCATCCAATTTGAGGCTGATCATGAAGGAAAAGATTGTAGAGCTATGAATATAAAGTTAAGTACAAAAACAAATATTTCAGTAGGGTAAGGGTAAAATTACCACAAATTAAAAACAAACAAACAAACAACTTTAAAGATGACAAGTACCACAAACATCACAAAGTCCAGAAAATAACATAGTATTCCTTCTGACATAACCCTAGAATAGCTTTATTCCATATTTTTACTTGAGACTCTAACCACTTATTCACATGCATTATTTTTCCACAGAGGGAATAGAGTGACAATTCAGACTTTCATCTAAAAAGTTTGATCAAAATTTGATTTCAATTACTGGATAGTTTGGAAGTGTTTCTCTTAGCTGCACAACTGCTTGTGGTCAATGTTATATAAATTTTTGGCATTGTTGTCAAACATGGTAAAATGTCTGCCACGTATATTTACATCTGAGTAGTAAGATTTCAGAGTTATTAGTTTTCTTGTGCAATAATTGATTTTAAACAGTCTTTAATTGATTACTCTTACTAACTGGAGAAGTGCAAGTGCAGTGTATAATTTTTGCAGGATTGAACAACATTGTATAATCCGATTACGCTTATCCTACATGCATTAAATTTATAATGAAAATGCAAAAGTTTTGCCACTGGGATACTTGCATCTTTAGCCTGTTTGGCTATATTGGGGCAATTTTGTATGCCCTTTTATCTAAAATTCCCAGACATCCTAGGACAAGAGGCTTCAGATCTGACCTGTTAGATGCATATAAATCATGAAACATTCAAACAGAGACCTACATCCTGTGTAGGTCTGTGCCCTCTAGACAGGATTCTGATAAATTCTGTTTTGTATGAGTTCCCATCATAATGAAAAAAATCATCTTAGTGCATTTATAAACATGTAGGCTTTGTTCTTGAGTCTATCCTTTCCAGGAGAGAGCTTCCTAAGATCTGGTGAGAACTTAACTTTCTGCTCATCGTGATACATTTGATGGTTGAAAGAATTTCCCTCAGACAAGCCTCTGCATCTGTATATTTCAAACAGTTTCCTTTCTACTACCCACCTGCTTCCAATGCTGAGTGCTGTAGGACACCAATTACATCATGATAAAAAGTGCTGTATCTTCGGGTCACAATTCTGAGTGAGTTGGCACCGTGGGAAGGAGTATCTCTCAAAGCTATTTGCACACAGGGCACAGGAAGGGGAAGGGGTAAAATCCCAGATCCTTAACCCAGCGATGCAGCAGGAGTGAAGGGCCAGGGATACTCATTATCCACCACCTGAGGAGCAGCACAGTGGGGGCAAATAAGCAGGAGGGTCGTGTGCTGCTCAAGCTCTAAGAAATGAGCTAGTGTGGGGTGTGGCCTGTGTTTGGTACCAGGACTTCTGACCCATCCTTCCAGAGTAGCTGGAGCTTGGGAAAATGCCTTCCTGAGTTAGTGGATAGAGATGCGTCTCTCGTGAGCTGTTGCTTTTGAAGAGAAGGTTCACAATGACTTGGTGTGATGATTAAAGAGAGTGATGTTATACAGAGAGATGGATGGGGGAAACCTCTCTCTTCATCCTTCATGTAGGTAAACTGCTCTGAACTGGTCATGGAATGACATGTGCTGAAGCAAATGGATTCCACTGGGACTTCCAGGACGTGGAGTCAGGGACCTCCTGATCGTATAACAGCCCACAACCTGAGGCCAAGGGATATCCTGCTGAGAACGTGATCCCAGCTTTCACGAGGCAATACGAACTGGATATAATCTCTTGGAATGAGTAAATTATTTCTGTGGTTCTTGAGATTATCATGGGAAGGGT
Organism: Balaenoptera musculus; assembly: GCF_009873245.2. Classification (NCBI taxonomy): domain Eukaryota; kingdom Metazoa; phylum Chordata; class Mammalia; order Artiodactyla; family Balaenopteridae; genus Balaenoptera; species Balaenoptera musculus. The sequence goes on along the minus strand of NC_045793.1, from coordinate 99,704,056 downwards.
GACACCACTGATGGGAGGTCTTTATGCATAAGCTAAAGGTGTGGGATAATATAATTTGCATATTAAGAAAGTGTTCTAATTTTGTACCCTCCTAGGTGAAATGATGCTTACATGTGGCATTACTTGTGAATTATCACATGAGTAGTGATGGATCTGTTCAATGCCAATAACAAGGGTCTACCATGGACAGGGACTTCCGTGAATATTAATAAACCCACAATGATCCTATGAAATGGGGATTGTCTCCATTTTATCAATTACAAACGTAAGGCTGAGAGAAGTAGCTTCCTCGAGCTGTGTTGCCTTCTGACTCAAACTTTAGGGCTCCTTCCACTATGAAGGTGAACAGCATCTCTTGCCTATACACATGGAGCAAGATACAATCCCCAGAATAATTTTCTGTGATGACTTCCTTTGCTATTGAATATGCACTATGCAAGTACATACAGCTATGTAGTTCTATATTTGTAATCAGAATACTTAACTGAAAAAAAATCCTTTCCATCTGATGAAGAACAAGTGATTTTTACAGGTAGTTGAAAGTTTTCTAGATTGAATTACTAAATATCAAAAAGAAAGCTCACTGACCCATCTTCAGGCCACACCTACCACGTCTCTAAATGATATGCAGCATTTTGATTTAATGGAGGAGAATTCTGTCATGAAGGATGAAACTCATCATCACTCAGTGGTCATGGTAACAGTTAAATATGCCCACTGATCTGAAAAGGTCCCTATAAAACCAGAAAGCCCCATAGTGACCCAGGACACATATAAGGAAACCTAAGGTAAAGAGTTGGTATCTGCAAAGGCCAAGAGAACCCTGTCCTACATCTACTCTCTAGGTGGTAGCTTTTATCCACCTCCTGGCTTCTTCTGGGGTTCTTTATTTTCTGGAGCTGTTTGGAAATCTGGAAATTCTTAGGTCGTTTTGACCTTTCTCAGAAGAAAACAAGCAGGCTGGCGAGGTGCTTGCTGCTGTTATCTCCAGCCTGTTTCATAATGTTGACTTCCTAGAGAGAACGTTTTCTCTGACCATAAATTTCACTTGGTTTTGTAGGAATCATGGAATCATGGCAGTTAGGCTCTTGATTCCTGTATGCAGTGTATTCTCAGGAAGGCCCCTCAATGTCTGTGTTAATAAAGCTGCAATACTGTAATAGCTAAATGTACAGCTTTCCTGAAATTTGTGATTAGTCTGAATTTCAGGACTGAATTTCATGTCAGTAATAGCCTTTCCTACCAAGGTAAATTTGGCCGCTAGTTATAAACTTGCTGGTACAAACACTTTGGAGAAGCCTTCACTTTTGTTTCTGTTGTTGATACCAACAACAGAAGTTTCCAGTAAGAACAAAAGGTAAAAACATCAAGTTAAAGAAAGGCCCCTGGAGAGATTGGCTAGTGCAGGTCTGATGAACATTTCCTGTAAAGGGACTGAGAGTAGACATTTTAGGCTTTGTGGGCCTCAAGGTCACTGTCACAACCACTTGACTCTGATGCTCTAGCACAAAACAGCCATAGATGATACATAAAGGATGGGCATGGCTGTGTTTTAATAAAACTTTATTTACAAAAGCTCCCCCCATGCAGTCCCCTTTCCCCCTGATTCTCCACTTAAGAATTCTGCATTAGAGCTGGCTGGCCCAGAGGCACAGGGCCTCTGACACATCCTTCCCTCCAACTCCAAAACCCTGCCAGGAAATCTGAGAGCAGTTCCCTAAGTCCTCAGTGCTGGAAGCAGGAGGCCACAGTTTGCCAAGCAGCTGATACTTCGCTTTACCCAGAGCCACAGCCCACAGAGGTCAAGGGCTGCCCGCACTCAACAGGGAGCTCTTCTTCCTGTAACCTTGATTACATCACCCATAGTAAGAGGTTGAGAGCTTTGTTCTGGGGGATAAAACACAGGTAAAGGCTTAAGGGCCCCAGGAGGACTAATCCAGCATAAAGGTATCTAGCCTGAAATATTTTATGTAGTTGTTATCCTAAAAGAAATTCTACTCTTAATCTTCACATCTCATTTGCTCAAAAAACACATCTATCTGTTAAAATATGCTATTTTTATGGGGTGTAATGTACAGCGTGGTGGCTATAGTTAATAACACTGTATTGCCTATTTTAAAGTTGCAAAGAGGGTAAATCTTAAAAGCTCTCATCACAGGAAAAAAAATTCTGTATGTATGGTGATGGATGTTAGCTAGATTTACTATGGTGATCATTTTGCAACATATACAAATATCAAATCATAATGTTGTACATCTGAAACTGATATAAAATTTGTGGTAAAAAACCTAAATTTCATATAAGTAACAACATTTCCTACAAAGTAATTTACCGTGCTGGTCAAGAAAATAGAAGAAAAAAGGGGGGGCAAATAAAGAGTACAGGGCCTTAAAATCAATCACTGCTTTTTTCTCGTATGATACATGACATTGGCTGAAATTAGGGAAATATAGAAAAGCAGAATGATTATAATAAAAAATAATAATTTACCTTACAGTGATCCATACTAACATTATATTGATTCCTCCCAGTTTTTTAGCTACCTAAATGCATCTTTATTATTTTGCTTTTTCTACATACATCGATAACATATCTATTGCCTTTTGTTACTGAAAGAATAGTGTTCTTTCGTGAGGTACGTACTTGGCTTTCTTTCTGCGTTTACAAAGAAAGGAATTTATTCCAAAATGAATAGATTTAGAATACTTTCTTGTTTGTTTCCTTATGATTTGTACTTTTTAAAGCATTTTTTAATGCTTTTTTACCTATTGAGGTCTGACGTTTCTCTTCCAACTTCCACGAGCTCTTTAAATAATAAAGATATCACATGTGTGTCATATTTGCTGCCAATGTTTTGCAAAATCTGTTTTTACTTTATCAAAATCACTTGTTAGTTTTAAAGCTGATTTTAATTTTTATACAATCGAAACTTGATTTTCTTCAAGAACTGTTAATTGAATCCACATACAGCTCACAGATGATGTTCGACATTGCCCCGCAGCTCTAAGGAACTGGAATATCCTCTGTTGCTGGCCCCTGTGTAGGTTGGTTCCCCTCCCTTCTTCCCCAGGCTGCCATCCCCCTAACATCTGAGCTTCAGCTCAGACACGACCTCCAAGAAAGCTGTCCCTGCTCATCAGACAGGGTCCCAGAGAGTTATCACAGTGGCCAGTGTTTGCCGAAGCATTCCAGCCCAGATAGCAAAATCCTTGAATTCAGAAGAGGTGCGCCATGTACCACTTTATCATGGAAACATGTATTATAGGAAGACATGAATATGAGCATTTTTGAAGTGTAATTTTGTCACTTTGAAATAATTCCAGGGTTGCTGCAAAGTTACAAAAATAGTTCAAAGGACACCTGTATGTCTATATTGATAATTTCCCACATCTTTATTACTAATTCATTCTCTATCTGTATTACAGTATGCACATACCTAGTACCATATTGTAACTTTTTATTTTGATGTAATTCCAAAATTACACAAAAATTGCAAGAGTTGTACGAAATTATTCTTCACGCCCTTTACACAAATTCGCCGGTTGTTTATGTTTGGACCTATTTACTATGTCTTTCACTGTCTCTCTCCCCACACATACACATTTATTCTTTTTTTTCAATTGAAGTAGAGTTGATTTGCAATGTTGTACCAATCTCTGCTGTACAGCAAAGTGACTCAATTATACACATATACACATTCTTTTTTAAAATATTCTTTTCCATTATGGTTTTTCCCAGGAGGTTGGATATAGTTCCCTGTACACAGTAGGACCTTGTTGTTTATCCATTCTAAACGTAATAGTTTGCATCTACCAGCCCCAAACTCCCAGTCCATCCCTCTCCCTCTCCTCCTCCCTCTTGGCAACCACAAGTCTGATCTCTATGTCTGTGAGTCTGTTTCTGTTTTGTAGATAGGTTCATTTGTGTCATATTTTAGATTCCACATATAAGTGATGTCATATGGTATTTGTCTTCTCTTCCTGACTTACTTCCCTTAGTATGATAATCTCTAATTGCATCCATGTTGCTGCAAGTGGCCTTATTCATTTTTTTTATGGCTCAGTAGTATTCCATTGTATATATGTACCACATCTTCTTTATCCATTCATCTGTCAATAGACATTTAGGTTGTTTCCCTGTTTTGGCTACTGTGAATAGTACTGCTGTGAACATAGGTGTGCATGTATCTTTTTGAATTATAGTTTTGTCTGGGTATATGTCCAGGAGTGGGATTGCTGGATCATATGGCAACTCTATTTTTAGATATATGAGGAACCTCCATACTGTTCTCCATAGTGGCTGCACCAACTTACATTCCCACCAACAGTGTAGGAGGGTTCCCTTTGCTCCACACCCTCTCCAGCATTTGTTATTTGTAGATTTTTTGATGATGGCCATTCTGACCAGTATGAAGTGGAACCTCATTGTAGTTTTGATTTGCATTTCTCTAATAATTAGTGATGTTGAGCATCTTTTCATGTGCCTACTGCCCATCTTTATGTCTTCTTTGGAGAAATGTCTATTAAGGTCTTCTGCCCATTTTTCAACTGGGTTGCATTTTGTTGTTGTTGTTGAGTTGTATGAGCTGTTTGTATATTTGGAGATTAAGCTCTTGTTAGTCTCATCATTTGCAAATATTTTCTCCCATTCAGTAGGTTGTCTTTTTGTTTTTTTATGGTTTCCTTTGCTGTGCAAAATCTTGTAAGTTTGATTAGGTTGCATTTGTTAATTTTTGGTTTTATTTCTATTGCCTTGGTAGACTGACCTAAGAAAACATTGGTACAATTTATGTCAGAGAATCTTTTGCCTATGCTCTCTTCTAGGAGTTTTATGGTGTCATGTCTTATGTTTAAGTTTTTAAGCCATTTTGAGTTTATTCTTGTGCATGGTGTGAGGGTGTGTTCTAACTTCATTGATTTATATGCAGCTGTCCAACTTTACCACTTGCTGAAGAGACTGTATTTTTCCCATTTTATAGTCTTGCCTCCTTAGTTGACCATAGGTGTCTAGGTTTATTTTTGAACTCTCTATTCTGTTCCATTGATCCGTATGTCTGTTTTTGTACCAATACCACACTGTTTTGATTACTGTAGCTTTGTAGTGTTGTCTGAAGTCTGAAAGAGTTATGCCTCCTGCTTTGTGTCATTTAGGATCTCTGTTGCCTTATTGATTCTCTGTCTGGAAGATCTGTCCATTGATGTGAGTGGGGTGTTAAAATCTCCTACTCTTATTGTATTCCCATCAATTTCTCCCTTTATGTCTGTTAGTATTTGTTTTATGCATTTGGGTCCTCCTATATTAGGTGCATATATGTTAACAAGTTTAATACCATCTTTTGTATTGATCCTTTTACCATTATATAGTGTCCTTCTTTATCTTTTTTTATGGTCGTTGTTTTAAAGTCTATTTTGTCTGATATGAGTATTGCAACTCTTGCTTTCTTGTCATTTTTGTTTGCATGAAATATCTGTTTCCATCCCCTCACTTTCAATCTATGTGTGTCCTTTGCCCTAAGGTGCATCTCTTGTAGGCAGCATATTGTAGGCTCTTTTTTGTTTCTTTGTTTTTCCCCAGTCTGCCACTCTATGTCTTTTGATTAGAACATTCAGTCCTTGACTTTTAAGGTAATTATTGATACATATGTATTTATTGCCATGTTAAACCTTGTTTTCCAGTTGATTCTATGTTTCCTCTTTGTACCTTTCTTTTTGTTTTTGTTTTTGTGTGTGTGGTTTGATGATTTCCTTTTATTTTATGCTTGTGTTCTCTTCTTTTTGTTTTTTGTGAATCTATTGTATGGTTTTGATTTGTGGTTACTCTGTTTTTCAAGCATGTTAACCCCTTCCTATATCTGCTTACTTTAGACTGATAGTCATAGGCTTAAACACATTGTAAAAATAAAGAAAAGAAAATAAATCTACACTTTCTTACTCCCCTTCCCTGCATTTTATGATTCTGATGTCCTTTTTTACATCTTCATGTTTACCCTTTTGCTGTTCCTTGTGTTTATCATTGGTTTCACAAACAGGTTTTTTTTTTTTTTTCTTTTTGATCTGTATAGTGTCTAAGTGATTTACTTTCCAATTGTGATTTTCTCCTTCCTATACCATCTTGCTTCTTTTCTATTTAGAGAAGAGCTTTCAATATTTCTTTTAGGATAGGTTTAGTATTGCTGTATTCTTTTAGTTTTTGCTTGTCTGAGAAATTCTTTATTTTTCCTACTATCTTGGAGGGCTTGTGTGGAAGGCTGAGTAGCTTGTGTGGGTTTAATATTTTTTTGGAATGAGGGCTGTTTTTGGCGTGGATGTTTGCCGTTTCTTTCCTGAGTGTGTACTGGCCATTATCCCCTTGATGGAGGGTGTGCAGGTGCATGGCCTGTGTGCTCTCCCAGGAGGCGGGGGGCAGCTTTTGGCTTCTGGCTACGGGACCCTCAGCAGCCGCAACCTGCACCTGCACAGAGGACTGTGCCCACCTCTGGACTCCAAGATGGCAGCGGCTGCTCATGCCTGTCCCTGGAGCTCATGCAGGCGGTTCTGTGCCACCTGAGGGCACGTGGAGAAAGAAGCTCCTATGGCAGGCTTACCCCTCTCCTCGCGCAACCCCCAACAATGGTCCCTTGCCTCTCTGGTGGGCCCAGGCTTCTTCCCGTACTCCCTGGGTTGTGGTACACCACAGCGTAACCCCCTCAGGCTGTCTTCACGCAGCCAACCACAGCCCTCTTCCCAGGGTCTGCCTCCGAAGCCTGAGCCTCAGCACCCAGCCTGCGCCTGCCCCAGCAGACAAGCAACTCAGGCTGGGGACTGCCAGGCAGCACTACCATCTGTGCAGGTTTCTCTCCGCTTTGCCCTCAGCACACCTGTTGCTGTGTTCTCCTCCAAGACTCTGAAGCTCCCCCTCTGTCCCCACCAGTGAGGGGACTTCCCAGTGTGTGGAAACATTTCCTCTTTCACAGCTCCCTCCCAGAAGTGCAGGTCCCATCACGATTCCTTTCTCTCTCTCTCTTTTTTTGTGATTCTTTTTTCTTTTGCCCTACCCAGTTACCTGGAGATTTTCTTGAACTTTTGGAAGTCTGAGATCTTCTGCTGGCATCCAGTAGATGTTCTGTGAGAGTCGTTCCACATGTAGATGTATTTTTGATGTACTTGTGGGAGAAGGTGAGCTTCACGTCCTACTCCTCTGCCATCTTAATCTGAGCTCTTCCACATTTTATTTTTTTAATCTTTAGGTAGTATTTTTTTTAATTTTTATTTTATATTGGAGTATAATTGTTTTACAATGTTGTGTTAGTTTCAGGTATATAGCACAGTGATTCAGTTATACATGTACACACATCTATTATTTTTCAGATTCTCTTCTCATATAGGTTATTACAAAACACTGAGTAGAGTTCCCTGTGCTATGCAGTAGGTCATTTATATAGTTTTTTGTTTTGTTTTGTTTTTAGATTTCAAATATAAGTGATATCATATGATATTTGTTTTCTCTGACACATTTACTTTTATTTATGTATATGTGTATTGTTTTTGTCTAAATTAACTGAGAGCAGCCTGGAGCCATCATGCCACTGGCTCCTTAATACCTTAGTGAGAACTTGTTATGAAAAGGGCATTCTCCTAAACAGCCACAGTATCAGGATCAAATTCAGGAAACTTAATGTTGACGAACACTTGTTTAATTGACAGATCTTATTCAAATTTTGACAAATGCCACAATAATTTCCTTTGGAGCTATTTTCCTGGTCCAGGATCTAACCAAGAATCTCCTCTATTCTGGAACATGCTGCAGCATTTCTGTATCTCTGGTGACATTACACTTTCTGAAGAAGATAGCACAATTGTTTCATAGAATGTTTATTTCATAGAATGGGCCAGTCCATTGTTTCTTCCTGGCAGATTCCTGTGCGCTTTGTCAGGGATGTCACAGGAGTTGTGTTGTGTCCTTCTGGGAGGGAGCACCATGCCAGGTGCCCCTCACATCAGGTTGTTCTGTGATGGGGGCTATTCACTCTGATCACTTAGTTAGACTGCATTATGCCAATTTTCTGCACTGTGAATGTCTACCAATGTGATTAGTAGGTCCTTTATGAGGAGATGCTTTGAGACTACGTAACTATCCTGTTCATCATGCAACTTTCTCCCATTAGTTTTTGTATCCACGATGCTTCCCGTCTGACTCAGCTATTACCATGATGTGTGCAAAGTGGTGACTTTTACCTCTATCAGTTCTCTGAAATTTAGGAGTTGGCTTCTGCTGTAAGGAGGACCATTCTTGCCTTCCTTCGTGTTTTATGTGTGCATGCATATGGTTAAAAATATGAAATATAGGCAGCCCCTCTTCCTGGGGTTTGGTTAATACTCTCAAGAAGTGATATAACATTATTTTTCTCCTTTTTAACAATGAGGAGGCTGAGATGTTAATAACTGCTTAGAGTGGCACATTTTATAAGTAGTAGAGCTAGGATTCAAACCTGGAGGGTCTAGTCCCAGAATCCAAGCCAGTCAATTCTCTACCAGTTGGGATTCTGAGGATTGTAAGTGACAGAAGTTCATCTCAAACCAGCTTAGGTGGAAAAGAGAATTCATCAGAGAGACACCAAGGATCTCATCAATCCAGGTAAGTGTTGAAGCACCCAAATGTGTGAAGTCAATGATGCCACCATGTTCAGGAACAATGACCCAGGTATGCAGATAACACTGAGTCTCTCTCGTTTTCCCTTCTCTCTGTATGTGGCATCTTTCCCTTCCCTGTACTCCAGATTAGGGCAAGTCCTGGGTGATATGGCCACCAACATCTCAATTCATCGTTCCCACAGCCCAGATATCTGCAGTAGGCCCTACTGCTTACCCCAGTTTCAGATTTGAAAATTTTAGGGAAAACTCTAAAGGAATCATTTAGTAAATGGTCGAGGTTGGAACAGGCTTTTCCTTTTGGCCCATTCAACTGTGGTTAAGGTACCAGATCAGATAAAAAAAATGTGTGCTCCCACAATGCAACTTTATGTCAATGGAGGAAATTGGCTGGAATACAGGACAAAACTTGATTTCTGTCCAGACCTGGGTGGGAGGTCTGCAGAGAAAACAAGACAATCTCCCTTTGTGCATAGAAACAGCAAAGGAAATGCTGACCATTCTTATGTGTGGGGTGTTTGTAAATTAGTTGATCATAAATAGGAGAATTCGTTCATATATATATTTTTATGGTTTTACAGGACACAGGTGAGTAATGAAGTGAAAACTCAACTATAAAAGGAAGTATAACAAATTTCAGTCATATTAAATGCTGCATATTATAGGGTGCTATTTTGATTCTTTCAGCGATTCCATAGCTTTTAAAATTGTTGAATTAAATAATAAGAACTAAATCAACCCAAAAAGGTATCACAGTTTTTGTGGAGTTTTATGATAATATTTACATTTAAGAATTTTGAACACTAAATTATTTAAAGAGTTTCCATGCAAGGAAATGTATTTTAACTGCTTGTTAAATAAAACCCAATATATTTATAAGTAGCATAGTGAAAAACCACACTATAATTTGGTGTATTTAAATGTATTTTAAAAGTGCTCTGATACCTGTCAGACATAATTTTCAAATTAGGAAGACTAATTCATTCTGTAGAATTACCATGCTTTTTGAATCAGCACATGGGAAAATATTGTCTAATGAAATGTTTTCCTCTAATTTTTTGCCCAAAGGCATAAATTAAAATTTTTCATGTGTGTCATAAATTTAGTCAATCCCCCCCCCAAACACACTAAAGTATAACCTTAAATAGAAATTATGATACCTAAGTTTAAAAATATTGGGACTGTGTTAATATTAATGAACATACCGGCAGATAGATCATGGCATAAAGAGGCAGGAAAAGTCATTGTAAGGTGATGTTTTGAATTATTTTCTGGTGTCTCATCCACCACTGCTTCGTCTTGGGCTGAGAGTCTGGGACACTCCACTTCAGTGCCTGAGGGAGAGGATGTCACAGGTAAACTAGAGACACTGAAGCTTTTGAGATCTGAGAGCAGAGACCCCAGGGCCCTCCCTCTGTCTGGGCTCTGGGTGGGTGCAACAGCCTTGCAGAGCTTGCTGCCACCTGAGACATGGGTACAAAGACACTTTACAGGCCCAACTAGAAAGGGAGCAATTGGAGCTGAAGGAATTTGCCTTCGGTTTGCACCCTTGCAAGTTTACTCTGCACAATAAGAGGTTGTAGATATGTAGTTACAGCAGTGAGGAACTGTCAGAACCAAACAAACAATCTGTGAAACAGGGAGACTTGGGTAAATGATTCCCATTACTTGGGTAACAGAAGCATCCTGGTGTTATCAAAACCACCCACAGTCCTAAAGATGCCATCATCATCTTCATAAATACTCTACTAATCTTTTCTCTACAGATAATTTTAATTGGGATTTTCCTCTCACCCTGGGCCTAGCATAAAGCTGGGGAGATGGGGAAGGGAGTGGTGCTCAATGGCCCACATCTTACAAAGCTACAGATCATTGCACCCATGTCTTTTGACAAAATGGCCCTGACCCAGTCAACACCACCCAGGGGCCCCAGGAACTCACACCTGCATGCCCATTCTAACCAGTCTGGAGGGGCCTTCCAGAGCTAGCTTTGTGGTTGTCAGGACAGGTCCACAAGAAGGGGACCCCAAATGCTGGAGGTGACAGGGCTTGGGGGTCCTTTTCCCACAAACTCTCCCTCTACTGAAAAGCAGGTAAGTCAGGCTCCTGAAAAGCATGAGGAAGCCTGTGTCCTCTGCCTCCCACTCCTGGAGGGTGAGGGCAGTGGAGCAGAAGAGTGGCCAAGACCCCACCCTCATCCCTCGGGCCTGAAGGTGGTAGTGGGAGAGGGCTGAGATTTAAATCGGGTGAGCTGAGTACTAGGGAAGGAGGACACTAATGGCTGTTTCTTTGAATGCAGTCTGATTTTCAATTCTAGATTTGCAGACATTTTTGCTGTGCTTACATACATTAACTTGTTTCGGTTATACACAGGGGTTCTTTTCTAGCTCATCCAAACATCCACACATCTTTAAGGACCTTATCCTAAGCATCCATGTTATTCTTTAGCCGCCAGACACTTATTTCTATTACTTTTTCAATATTTTGTCTCTCCTTCATTATACCTGTCCTGGTCGCCTGGATGTGTGTTAAACTCCTGATATATAGTCAATGTTTCTGTCTTTTCTCTCATGTTCTTCAACTTTTTCTTTCTTTTTCATTTTGTTAAGTTTTTAAAATATTATTCTACCAATAATCAACCAACTGAGACTTCAAAGACAGTCACTGACTGTTCAGTGTATACATTTATTTTTACTCTACTTTTTATCATTTCTAAGACCCTTTTCTTACTCTCTCTGTTCTCCATCAAAGCCGCTGATCTCGTTCAGAACATACATCTTCCTCAGCCTCCCTACAGCACTCTCCTCTGCTTCTTGAGGCAGGTCTGTTTCTTCTGGGGTGAGCATTCCACTGGCTCACCCTAGTCTCCTTTCCTGTGGTTGTTTTTCTTGGGTGTGTGGTGATCATAGATGGTCCATTTGTATCACGGGGTTAGTATGTACCTAGGTTATGTCGATTGGGGGTACGCACTTGTCAACTTCCAGTGTGAGCACCAGGGCTCACAGCAGACACCCCATGAGTTAGTGAGAAGTCAGGTTGCACAGAGGGTGTGTGGGGAAGGGGTGGAGTGCTTTGTTCTGTTTCCTCCCAGTGTGTTTGTCCCTTCTAAAAAGTGCTTTTCTCGTCCTCTGAGCCTGTGTGAAGGTCTAGTTCCCCTCAGTTTCTGCGCACTTTCTCTCTCAGCTGTCTACCCCTGTCTCTGAGAACAGGTCTGCAGTTTAATCTGGGGTGGGCACCCCATTCTCACCTGCCTACAGCAGTCACCTCCGGAGTTTGTGCTCATTACCACTGTGGTATATTTTACCTCTGTCGTAAGATTACCAAAAGGCTCAAGCAAAGTCACCCGTGAAACACCAATACACGCCTGTGCTTTCACATGTCTGAAATTCTCTCTAACCCCTTCTCTTCTGGCCAAATACTACTCAATTTGCAACACTCCAGGTCTGCATCAGCCTTAGCATGTATAATTTCCACACCTGAGAGAATAGGGTGGAAAGTACTGCTCCCATTTTGCAGCTGTGTAAAATGAGGTTTGGATAGACCAGTGGAGAGATGTGGAGTTTGACCCAGGCAATACCAGCTTGAATCTTTGATAATGTGAACTGCGGAGGGGTCACCCCACTTTTCTTTCTCTCTGGCACAGCTCACCTTCCTTTCTCTCTGGCACAGCTCACCTTCCTTCCTCATGAATCATTGGATCCCTAGAGCATCTAGTTCCACAAGGCAGGAGGGCCATGCCCACCTACCTCTGCTTACAACTCTTAAGGGGAAATGAGACATGGCATTACTCTAACTGGTTTGGAAACCTGAGCTTTTATCTCCTTGAATTTAAGTAATAATGCATAACTTTATTAAAGAGTTTACTGAGAGCCTCTATTGTCTAAAAAAATATTAAAGTACTGTGGAAGTCCAAAGTTAGTACTATTTGGTATAAAATAAACGAATAGATAAATAAATATAAATATTTTCATCCTCACCCTTTCCTCTAAGAAAACTTCACCTATTATTTTCTCTGCTTTTCTCTCTGTAAATTTAGTTGGTCAAATGTTGCTAACTCCCAGATAATAAGCCAGGTACCTCCTGAACCTGCACTGTGGTGACCACACTCTGGGAATCGTCACCACCAGGACAGAACCCCAGGGTCCCACCCCTGAACCTCTCCTCCACAGGTGTGTCCTGGAACTCACTGGAAAATTCCCGAGCGCTCCCCCCGTTGGACGTCCCTCCTCTCGCCTGCTGGGCCTGTCGCCTGCAGCCTGAGGGGACTGACCACCACAGCCAGTCTCCATCCCAGTCCTGAAATGGGAGAGTCCTTCTATGGGACACCACCACCATCCCCATGAGGTCACACTGTGATGGACCAGGGCTCCGGATGGGGACAAGGGTGGGAAAGGAGGGCCATGGGGCTGCTGTGAGTGGCAGACCTGTGGGTCGGTGCAGGGTTTCCTGGGCTCTGACACCCCGCTGACCACACGCATGCACACACCACACACACACCACACACACCTGGGAAAATTAATAAGGAGAAACCGCACTTAAAACGGAGTTGGCAGGCCAGAGGGGGATCGCTCACACCCACCACGCTCAATCAACTGCAGACCCGACAGGAAGAGAGTGGCTGCGTTACTACCCAGCGGGAGGAGGGAAGAATGTCTCCTCCCCCGACAGCAGCCCAGCCAATGAGGGGCCTTCACAACTCAGCCAAGGAAGAGATGCTTGAAATTCCCAACGGACTCTGTTTATTACAGCCCCTCCCACCAACTCTGCTTTCTCTTCTGTAAAAGAACATTCCTCCCCTTTGTTCTCCAGACTGGCCTGTGGTTCGCCATTCATTGCATGTCCCAAATTGCAAGTCTTTGCTGTTTCTGAGTAAACCCATTTTTTCTGGTAAAATAACTGGCTGTTTTAGGTCAACACACTGCACACACACCCCTCACACACATACCTATTCACACACACATAGCACACATATATTTTTTAACATACTATTCGTACATACATATCACAATTATATACTCAATGCATTTCACGCATTTCATATGTGCACAAGGACAAATCAATCACATCAATTACAAAACCATGTGAGATTCCTTAGGTCAGGCGGATGCACGCCGGTGGGCGTCCCTCTCTGGCCTCTGCCCAGTCCTCCAGATGCCTGGGCAGAGCTGCCTTGCTGTGCGGGTGTAGAGACCTGCACCGCTGGGCAGAGGGTGACCCGTGGGGCCGGCGGGGAGTCGGAAGGGAGAGACAATCCGCAGGAAGGTCTGGCTCTGCAGCGATGAGCGGCCCTGCCCACCTCTGCCGGCCCCTGCACGCGGGGCTGCTGGCTGTGGGTGTGCAAGGAGGGCACGCTCACCTGCACGGGAGCCAGAGCACGGTCGCCTTAACAGAAGGAGCCGCAGGGCAGGAAACTCTAACGGGGCTTTGTAGGCTATGCCGCTCTTCCAGGAACGGTTTACTGGTCACCTCTTTCTCGCGGTTCTTCGGTCCTCACCAGGACCGATGTCCTGAGTGCTTTGTGCACAGCGGTGATCTGGGCCTATCTGATTCTCAGGGGGCCGGCTTCTGTTGATGGAGGACCACCAGGAGCTCTTGGGGCAGGCTCCGGAGGTGGCATACAAGGTGCTCGATTATGGCTTTATAAGTGCTGCTGTGATCACACACTCTGGTGATGGAATGTGGGCTTTTCAAAGGAAAAAGGCAAGCATGACCTTGATATAGTTTGGTTTCCTAGAAAGGCTCTACGCTTCCTCCTCCTGATGCCTTCTCTTCTGTCTCTTTCCTGCCCCCTAGTACAGTGACCTGGTGTCACCTTGAGGTCTTCTCTCCAAATCCCAGCACGCAACCCCACACCCCTAGTGCAGGCCGGCCATTGCCCCTCCCGCACTAAGAACGTGGCTCAAGAGGTCAGGCCATGACCGGGGTGGGACTGGGGCATCTGAAAGCAACGCTTGAGAAGGTTGAAATGACAAGAAAGTGAGGAGTGACACACGGGTCCAAGCAGAAGAGTGACGTGGTAAGACTTTAATTGATTTATTTTTTTATTGTGGTAAAATACACCTAACATATATTTACCATTTTAAGCCAACAACTCAGTGGCATTAAGTACCTACCTACTGTTGTGCAACCATCCATCTCCAGAACTTTTTGTCTTCTCAACCTGAGACTCTGTCCCCATTAAATACTAACTCCCCACCTCCTCCCCCAGCCCCTGGCGACCACCATTCTACTTTCTGTCTCTATGAATTTGGCTATTCTAGGGACCCCATATGAGTGGACTCACATAGCTTTTGTCTTTATGTGACTGGCTTATTCCATTCGGCATAATGTCCTCAATATCCATCCATGTTGTAGCATGTGTCAGAATTTCCTTCTCTTTTAAGGCTGACTACTATTCCATCTTGTGTACATACCATTTCGTTTACCCATTCACCTGCTGATGGACATTTGGGCTGTGTCCACATTTTGGCCATTGTGACTAATGCTGCCGTGAACACGGGAGTGCAAGTACCTCGTCAAACAGACACTTGATTAATTCTGATCCTACTTATCTCCTGATGCATTTAAAGTGATAGAATATCCTCCTCTTCTTGAACATCCCTTGTTATTCGGTTTCATGAAGTAACTTTCCCTACACCGATACACACCCAGCAGGCCTGTCAGGTCTACCTTCAAAATACATCACTAAGCTGAAAATTCTCACTGGCCCTTTGTACCCCCGAGCGCACGGTCTGTGGCTCAGGGCTCTGCGGGCTCCCAGGAGTTCTCCCCCTGAGAACAGCCTCCAGAGGCAGCACATGGAGGCCCCCGGGGCCTCCCTGCCTCCTCCCTGCCTCCACAGACCCCCCCGAGGCTCCTTCCTCATGTGGCTACAGGTCTCACTTGCCAGCCTCTCATCCTCAAGGTTTCCAATGCCCATTTCTAGACCAGCTGCCCCAGGCTGGCCTCGCCTTTACCTGATTCACTATTTTATTTATAACCTTTATATGGACAGATACTACACCTTACATTTTGTATTAACCCTGCCTTCTATTTTCTGTATTTCTGATGTGGGGCTTTGCTGATCCCAGAGGGATTGTCCCCCGCCTGCACCCTCCGGGCCAGCCAAGTCCTAGAGACAGGACAACTCACCAAAGAGCATACTTTTCAAAAGCAAACCAACCAATGCACAGGCCACTTCCCCACCACCTCATTTATGGGGCTCTCACAGGCCACTGTCCCTGCCCTAATCACCCCAGGGCCAGGTTCCAGACAGCTAAAGGCAGCCCCTGTGCCCCAGATCCCATTCAGGTTATTCAAACTAGCCAATCCTAAGCCAGCTGGCCCTCCCTCGCCTGTTCCTCCCCACGGAAACCACAGTAAAGACTTCCTCCTCACCCTGTTTGCCCCCTGACCGACCCTGGTGCTTCCCTGTGTGGCCCCTCCTACAAACTGTGAGTAACAAACTATCTTTCCCGCAGCAGTCCCTCCTGATCTGTTGGCATTTGCTATACCTAAATAATGACAAAATCGACATTTTTTAAAAGATGCCTATTTATCTTTTGATTGTCTGTCTCCCCTACCAGAGTCTAAGGCCCATAAAAGCAGGGCTTTTTTCTCTACTCTACTTGGTTCATATTCATTGCTCAGTACAATGAATAAAAGTTTGAAAACAATTTTGCTGACCTCCAAAACCTCATTGGGAGCGCCTTTGTTAAACACTCTTCTTGTATCCCCAAGATTGGGCATCTCCTAAGGCCTGTTACCTGACACTCTGTGTTGCTCACCTATTCTTTTTTTTTATTGAAAAAAAATATATATATATATATATATTTTAACATCTTTATTGGACTATAATTGCTTTACAATGTTTTGTTAGTTTCTGCTGTATAACGAAGTGAATCAGCTATACATATACATATATCCCCATATCCCCTCCCTCTTGCATCTCCCTCCTACCCTCCCTATCCCACCCCTCTAGGGGGTCACAAAGCACCGAGCTGATGAAGTGAGAGAGTAGCGTGGACATAACTACACTACCAAATGTAAAATAGATAGCTAGTGGGAAGCAGCTGCACAGCACAGGGAGATACACAGCTCACCTATTCTTTGACCTTTGGTTTTGAACGTGCTACGTTCTGAACGTGCACATTCCCCCAGAATTTGTATGTTGAAACCCTAACCCATGAGCGCTGTGCCCTCAGGACTGTGATTAGCGCCCTTAGAGAAGAGGTTCCAGGACTTTCCTCTCCCTTCCGCCCTGTGAGGACACAGTGAGAAGGCAGCCGTGTGCAACCCAGAAGAGGATTTTCACCAGAACCGGGCCGTGCTGGCACCCTGACCTTGGACTTTCAGCCTTCAAAACTGTGAGAAGTCCATGTCCGTTGTTGAAGCCCCCAGGGAATGTGACTCCTCTTACAGCAGCCCAAGCAGAACGGATTCCAGAGTCTCGTCCCTTCCTGAAGCTTAGCTGAGCTGCAGGCCCGTGGCTCTAACTGCTCGGTAAGCAGTTCTGCTGTTGGCCTCGGGTCCACACACAGTCACTGGGCCTACCTTTGGCATTCAGTGGCAATGACCCTTTGGAGCAGAAGAGGCCCTTGTGTAACATTGTTTCATTTACAGTTTACAAATGGTAAAACAAAGGCCCAGGGAGGGGAGGTGACTTGACCAATGACATGCAAAATGCTGGTGCTTGAATAAAAATCTGATAGATGTCAGTGCTCTTTCCAAATATACCATTCTGCTTTTCTCTGTTAATTTGTAAAATCACAGTAAAATGTACCTGTTTCCTAATAACAAATTGCTGCCATCGACTGCAAAGAACAGTTCTGAAGCATGTTTGCATCTCTTACCTAAGCTCATAGATGTCATGTGGCTTCACTCTGCAATTCAGCATATTCTCCTTTTCCTCCAGTGGGTATCTCCTGGAGTCTCCACCCCTTCGTCACCTCGGGGCATGTGATGCCCCATGAGAGCCGTCCAGGCCCTGACCCTTCGTGGTCAAGTGCCCCGAATCCCCCAGCACCTTCTGTTGTATCTCTTCAGCTCAGGCTCCCAGGAGAAGGTCCTGGAAGACTGTCACTGCCTAGCCTATGTGTCAGCTCCATCTGATTCAGACTCATGCTCACCAGTCAGAGGGACCTGAAAGCCATTCACAGCCCACTTAGCAGTATATGAGAGTTGAGATGCAGAGAGAGGCTCCAGGGTGAGATGAAGTGCTGTCCTTTCAAGGCAGTGCAGCCGATAGTCTCAGGCTTGGTCACCTTCTAAGAAACCATGCACCATCCAACAGCCCTCCCGTAGCCAAGGGCACAAACTCTTCTTTCTGCTAGATTCTGCCCATCTGGGAACATGCTCATACCTGTCGCCAGTGTAAGGAAAATTGTCTTGGCACCATATCCAGCTGACACCCTGCAGCCCTTTGCCTGCCAAATAAACTTCTTAACAGAGCTGTCTACACTTTCCCACTCCACACCTTCCTGTGATGTGCTCTTCTCTCACAGCCACCAGTGTGACCTTCTTAATGGCTCCTGTTACCTGTTCCAGAGCTGCCAATGTCATTATGCCACTCAGGTTAGTCTTGAAACTCAGTTCCTCAAAGGTGCCATGTTCCTCCCCCAAACCCAGGCCCTCTGTTCTTGTGCTTGTCTAGCAGGACTCTGGTAGAAGTGGTGGGACAGTCAGTGTCCTGGGAAAGATGCTCCAAAAATAACACTAAGCTCTTCAAAGTCGGCTTCTAAGACCAGTGCCAGCAACACAAACTTCCGCATGTCTAGCTCTTATCACTTCCAAAGCTCTCCAAGCATATATATTTATTTTCAATCCCACTGCAACTCTGAGAAGTAGGTAGGGTCTTATTCCCATATTAAGTGAAGAAAACAGAGGGGTGGGGAGGTTTGGAGATCCCAAGTCACCCAAAATCCAATCACACTTACATCTCTGATAGAGATTCCTCAATCCTTGTCTACGACATGGCAGGGACCTCTAAGTAGAGTTGATGGATAAAAAGATATGGGGATCTTGCTTAAAACAATCTAATCCTCCAAGAAACTTATGAAATGATCTCATCTCACCCAACTCTTCCATCCTTCGTTTCCCAGAAGATTTATTTGCTCTCTATTATCTGCATGGGAAGGAGAGAAATGTATCCTCTGTCAGCCTTTGGATCTCACTTGTCTACACCCTTCTTACTCTGCCAGCTTGGTTTCCCTCAAAAAGACTGTGCTCATGACCACTTCAGTTCCTTTCTTCAGAATACCCTAAACATATGTTCAAATATTTCCCATTTTGAGACGCATCTTAATCTTTTTCATAAGGCTTCCTTGAATACTCCAGCCTCAACTGATAGCTCTTTCTCACAAAAGCCCATGTTAATGCATGTGCTTTCATAATAGGAAGAGTAAATTCAAATGCTGCCACCAGGGATTGAGTCCTTGATGTAAACATGAAAAGCGACCAGCGTACATCAGCAGGAATTCTTGCTCCCCTTTAAAAGCAACTCCTGGCATGCATTTGGAAACACAGGCTGACCAGGCAAAATGCACATTTGATGTGGATCCCATCTTGTTCCTGCGCCCTGAGTGCCCTTCTGTTACATGTGATCGTCCACCTTCATTTGTTCTGTCCTCTTTCATGGACAGAGTTACTAAGTAATGAAACGTAGACATGATGTTGGAAAGGGAAATTCAAAACGACATCAAAAGGACTTTAACTAGGGGGAGAAATGTGATCAGAGCTATACTTGATGGAGTTGAAGAAAGCGTCAGAGTTAACCAGCTGTGAGACAAGAGACAGGTCAAAGGAGAGACCATTCGGTTGGGCAACCATCCAGGTGGGGCAGTGGAGACTCAAGTCAGGTTCTCTGTAATGGGTGTAGTGAAGGGAGGAGAAAAATTCAAAGGCATTTGGTATGAACATTGTAAATTATCTTCACTGGCGATTTCAGGTGCTTAAAATAATTCATCAGCATCCGCATCCCAAAGTGTTTACAGTTAACCTCTCAGGGGGTAGAAGACCTCCACTCCCTCTGAGATCCTCATTCCCTGTGAGACAAGCCCAGTCCCTGGTTCTGGAAGAGCCTTCCTCAGATAGACTGTGACAACAAGCACGGCACGCTCCCACCCTGTTCTCAACATCAAAGTCCAAACTACACTCTGTCCTTTCAGCACCAGAATCCGCAAATGCCCGCAGGTCCTTGCCTGTCGTAACGTCCTACTGCGCCCCCTTTTCTGAAAACTCTGTCAGCTGTCTGATGCCGCCTGGATCTCATTCTCACCTCATAGCCCTCCTCCAGCCTTTTATCACACCTGAAAGGTGGTTCTCCCTTCAGGACACTGATGGTCCTGCAGCCCCTCGGGAGAAGCTTCACCTTTCATCCCACGTATCTCCGGGTCAGAAAGTGGGTTGGGGTTCAGACTTCACCTCACGCTCTTAAAATAAAAATTCTTGAGATGAATGCCTCTCAACTATACTACCCCTTTCCCCCTCACAGCCCAGCCCTTGGATCCCTCTCACTGCTTATCTCACAGAAAGTCACTCCCCTGCTCTCTTAATGACACTGGCTCTGGTACAAGTCCCACCATCATTCTGGGAGCCTCCAGCACATGTATGGATGACCTATTCAAGACCTTGGCCTCTCAGATCCTGAGATCTTCACCTCCAAGAAGCTTCTCATCAAGTCTTCCTCAACTGCCTGTTTCCAAGGCTATCCTAGATTTTGTCACCACCTACAGCTGCTTCACGTCTAGTACCTATGAGGAAGACCTGCTGCTTGTCAATGATAATCTCACCTTCTTCCAGTTGACCTATGTGTCTACTCTCCTTCTGAGTATTCCTCTTTTGTTTTTACCATCCATAAACCCTCTTCTTCAATTCTCTCATTTTTGTAGTTTATTTTTTATCTTAACATCATCCCTAAAAGTTCCCTGAGGCTGCCCTTTGTATTAAATCTCTCCCTTAGCCCCAACTGCAGATCTGATCTGTTCTGTGCCCCTGTTTGACTTTTCTAGAATGGAAATCTAATCAGGATGTCAGTGATCTTAATCCATGACAGAAATCACATTCACCCAGTTATTCAAGGGAGACATTTAAGAATCATCCTAAACAATTCCTTCTTCAGACCCTACATCTAATCAATTATTGTGTCTTAATATTTCTGGAATTCCTTCTCCCTTTCAATGAGCTAGGAGAAGTAAGAAAAAATAAGTTATAGGGGTTTCACACATAGGCAACATGGTTTTGATATTGATGGTCATTATTTTTCAGTTTTACTTGAGGCTGAACACAGATTTTATCATTGTTGATGTTAAGAGAAACAGTTGAGAAGGTTTAGGACAGAAAACTCCTAAGCTTTTTAGGCTGTGGCCTTCTTTTGGAAAAGAGAATATTGCTATAGTATTTATATGTGATATATTTTACTGGATTAATTCCTCATCAGGTAACTGTGATAACCTTTCACAATGTATAACTATCCTATATAAATAAATATTGGAGCAAACTATATGCTTTATTCTTCCACATGTTTTGTGGAATATTTTCTGGCGTGAATCTTACTATGAGTAAGATACTCCTTCTGTCTTCTCAGGAACTTCAGATTATCTACGATCTCTCTTTTTTTTAATAGAATTCTATTATATTCTTCTTATCCCATGATCTCTTACTGCTTGTCCATCTACCTTTTCACTCCCAACAGGTCATTTCTTACAGCTTGTAAGTAAGCTCAAATTTCCTCCCAATTATAAAGCAAAACACTTCACCACCACCCCGCCCCAAAGCCTCCCCATCTCTCTTCTCCCTCATACTTGTACCTCTGCGAGGGCTGTTTCTAGTCTGACTCGGTCTCCTCATCTTCCGCTCCCTCTCTCTTCTGCATCCCAATTCTTCTCAGTTATCAGCATTACTCCACACGACTGGTGCTCTCAAAGGCAGGAGTTCTTGATCTTAGGTCCACAGACCTTAGGAATCCATGGAAATAATCTGAGGGGTCCATGATTTGTGGAGAAAAGTATATCTTTATTTTCATTAACCTCCTATTGAAATATAACACGTCTTTAAGTTGGGAATATAGGTAATAAACACAAAGGTATTTGCATCATTTGTGTTTTCACCACAAGTATGGGTCAGAGATATATTTATATCACATTATAGTTGTTGCAAAATCTCAAAATATCACTTTATCATTACTTTCACATGATGGTATTTAAAATGTTAATAGTACAGGTGTTGCTATCAAAGATCAATTAGAAATATTTTTACAACTGAAATTCAATTTCAATATGATTGTTTTATTTTGTAATGTTCTGCACTTTATTTTATTCACTTAGAAGCATTATTCTGAGAAGAAGTCTGTCGAGTTAGCATACTGTTGAAGTTTGGTGACACAGACATGCACCAAGTTTAAGACTCCCAGCTCCAGGTCAACAGTAAACTCTGTAATAATAATTTTACAAACATCAATTTAACTTTTGTCAATCTTTATCATCCTTGACCCACGGGCACACCTCTTTCTTCAAATACCAGCTTCCCTTTCCCTGACCCCTACTTTCCTGTTTCCTTCTCCCGTCCACTTTTCTGGCTGACATTTTCCATGTCTGTTGAAAGCTTAGGCTATTTCATATGCCAACCAAATGTCGGTATCCTCCTGAGCCTTCCTCCCCTTTTTTATTCAGTCCTTCTAACCATCATGTCTTTTCCCACAGCTTTAATTATTCCCGATGAAGAGACAGGTCACAAAGTTACGTTTTAATTCAGACCACTGCCTTAGATGATCCAAAATCATCTGCACTCAACATATCAGAAACTGGGTTCAAATTCTTGCTCTGACACACCCTCTCTGCAATACAACTAACAGTGATATAGAAATCATCCTGTTCATGATTTCCCTGAAGGCAAGTCCACTCATCCAACCAGGAAAACTTTCACACCTTCCTCCTCTCACCGAACATCAAATCTGTTCTCAAATCCTAAAGATTCTACTCCTAGGTCTCTTCTAAATGTGTCTCCATCTTTCACTCTAAAGCCCCACCCCCGGTCTCCCTACAAAGGCTGCATTCCCTCCAGCTATTTTCTTTGTGGCTGTAGTTAACTTTTAATACAAATCATCATATGATAGTGTCCTTGGGAAAGCATATCGAGAGCTTTTCACAGCACTCAAGGCAGAGAAGACACATTTTCAAATGTCCCACAAGACCCCTCAACCCTTCTGTTCTGGGGGCCGGCCACGTGGCTCACCATTGTTGTGGGCCCCCTGCTTCCTCCCCACCCCAGGTCAATGTAGGTTCTTAGACACCACTCTCTCCAATCTACTCCCCATCCTACCATCAACCAATTAATTCAACTAGCTTTTAATCTAATCAGTGTTGGATTGCCTTTTTTTATACCAAAAAAAAATCTAATAAAATCTAATATCACTTCTTCAAGGAAGAATTCCCTGCTGGTATCCCTGGGTTAGGGGTTTCTACTCCCCCTTTATACCACCATAGCACATTGTACATTTATAGCACATTGGAATCTTGTGATATTTAGGACAGTTGCAGTTTTATATTTATTTATATGTACTGTGTAATTATTTATTTAAGCCTCCCTGCCTCCAACAGAGGGAGGCCAGTAATCTCTACAGAAATTGAAGAGATCAATCCATCCTTTTGAGTTGGATCCAGAAGGCCAGAGTCCAATTCACTGGGTCATTATTTCAGTAAATATCTAGTCAACCTACAGGTGCAAACATCTAATCTTGGTTTAAATATAAAATGAGAAGGTGGTTGCTAAGGAACAGAAGCTTTCCAGCTTTGCTCTTTCATCCCCTAGGCTCTGGCACCAATTATTTCTGCGATGATCATTCCTTTCTTGGAAAATCCATCTTTAGACTTGTGTTTTGTGACTTGGTGAGCGTGATGAAAAGTTCCATCACAAACAGTGCCCTGGAGGAGCTGATGCGTTTGTGATTTTCCTTAGGTAGATGGTTCAGGCAGCCAATCTGACTGTTTAATGTGTGATGCATGCATAGCTTGCTCCTGAGCTTAGGGCTCTGAGAAAAAATGAGTAGAGTAAGTTATCTTCAAAGGTGTTATCAGGGTTTTAGAGAGAAGGAAACAATAGACATGCCAAGTAAAGCTGTGATGTGAAAATTACTGTAATTATCAGGGATAAATAAATTTGAATTGGCACATCGTCAAGGAGAGCTCATGCTTGGCCCCGTCTTCTCTCTTGCTTTCACCCTCTGTGTTCATTTTCAGGACCTCTGGAAGCAGAGCGTGGGCATGATCCAAGGCAGGATTTTTTGTTGTTGTTACTGGTTTTTTGGAGAGTAGAAGGCATGACATGAATTATTAGACCTACTCTTACAACTCTGAATCAATTAAGAGAGGACACTTTTAAAATCACAGCTAAATGGAATCCTAGTAACTTTGTAGGTGCTAGTGAAAAATAATAGATATCTGTGCTTTATACAGGTCTCCATATAACCTTTTGCTTATCTTGTTCTCTTAGAAATACCACTTTCCTATCCTCCCACCTGAGGTCCAAGAACCTACTGCCCTCCACTGCAATTCTTGCCTTGATTCTCCTCTGCCTCAGAGAACAGGTCCTTCTCTGAATGCGCTAAACACGCCATTTCCTCACCTTCTGTCTCATCAAACTGCTTGTCTCTAACTGGCCCATTCTTCTTATTTCCCTCCTTTCCACTGCACAGACTGACTGGAAACTCCACGTCCTTTGTGTGAGTGGTTCAAAGAGCACCCACGAAGAGGCCACTGGGAGGCAACTGAAAGGAAGAAGACACAGAAGGGGAAGGAAGAAGGTGCTGAAGAGAGGCCCAGACTTCCAGATGATGTCTGCAGGTCGCAGGAGTGTTGGGGAGAAATAATCATATTGTGTCAGGATCAAATCATAGGATGTTTGCAAAGTACCTGCTATGTGGGTCTCAACAAATGGTGGCCATTATTACTTTTATTTTAGTGAATGTACAAGGCTAAGGATGTGGCTTTGGCCATAGGTAACCCAAAGATCATCAAAACGAACCATGTTGTCAAAAGGCAAGCATAATACAGTCACGTGAAAATAAAATGTAAACAAGTCAGTTTGCTCCTTTTCATGGAAAGACTCATCTCCTCCACCCAGAAATGGAAAACCTATTGCTGGATTTTCCAGTGTTTAATTATTAAAAACAACTATTTGATATGGTTCTGGATGTGTTTAAAGATTTCTTCCTATTTACTTAGGTGAGATACCAAAAAGTGGATTCACTAAGCCTAAAGAATATAATTTTTAAGATGTCTGGCTCATTCTGCCAGTGTGTTTCTCAGATTATAACGGGCCCTGTTCATTAATATCAACATTGGATCAGCTAGTCTTTTCTGATGTGTTAAGAAAAGAATCCCATTCTTAATTTACATTTAAAATTTCTAATTAATTTAATTTTTAATGTGTACTTCTAGCAATGTTAGAGTTTAATTTCTAGTGAACTTCATTTTTAATTCCCAGTGACTTTTAACTTATTCATATATATTTTTTAGCCATTTGTATTTATTCTTTTATGCCTCCATTCTGGTCGGGGCAGGGGGGATATTCCTGATCTTATATATTTTAGACTTCTTTATGTATTATGTGTGCCTGATCTATAATATTTACTGAACATTCTTTCTCAGTATGTCATGTGCATATTTTATTTTTGAGTAGTTTTGTATTTTCCATTGTTTTTAAATTTGAAAGATTTTTTCCCATCAAAGGTCAGATACAATTGGGTCATTTGTAGTGACGTGGATGGACCTAGAGACTGTCATACAGAGTGAAGTAAGACAGAAAGAGAAAAACGAATATTGGATATTAACGCATATACGTGGAATCTAGAAAAATGGTACAGATGAACCGGTTTGCAAGGCAGAAATAGAGACACAGATGTAGAGAACAAACATATGGACACCAAGGGGAGAAAGCGGAGATGGGGATGGTGATGGTGGGATGAATTGGGAGATTGGGATTGACATACATACACTAATATGTAGAAAGTAGATGACTCATAAGAACCTGCTATGTAAAAAATAAAATAAAATTCAAAAAAATAACAAAAAAATAAAAGAATTTTAAAAAAGGTCAGATATAAATCCATCCTTATTTTCTTCTAAAACTTTATTTTTATAGTTGCTATTATTTTGATTTTTAAAAATAATCTTATTGTTGAAACATGGTAGATAATAAATCTCTCAACTAATTTATTTACGCTTAGTTATCCAGCTCTCCCCAGATCATTATTAAAACTCTCCTCATTCTGTGTGAAGTTCATCTATACTCAGGATCTATAGCTTGGCTTCTATTGCATAAGTATTCTCTGTCTATTCCTCTTCAGAATTCTAACAGTTACATATTAACAGAGTTGTTTAGGATCTAGTAGAGAACTACTATAAATGTTTTTGAAATTGTATACTATGTATTTTCCACATAAATACGAGAATAATCTTGGCAATTTTTCCCCATCCCATCTCCCAAACGATCCCACTGATTGGGCCTGTGTTAAACACTAACTGGGAAAGGATTTTCATCTTTACAATAGTAAGTCTTCCAACCCCTGGACATGCTCCTTCTTCACCCCACACGAACCCTAAACTTTCCTATTGAATGTGGTTCCACAATACAGATCTACCTGTTACTGTAATTAGGAATGCCCTTTGTTTCCATTTGAATATCTTCATACTTACTGCTGAAATATACAATGAAGCTATTATTTTCCCTTTTTTTTTATTCTGATCACTATGTCTTACTCTGTAAAAAAAAATCTAATGGTATTATTTGAGTATATTAGGTAAACAATTATATAATCATATAATCTGCAAATGATAATATTTATTTGTTCCTTTCCAGCACTTATTTCTTTTTCAACCTTGCTTCTCTTGCTAGCACTTCCAGAATAAAATTAAAAAGCCATCAGGATGCTCTTAACATTTTCTCATTACAATAAGGGAGTTTTAACTACGTCACAGCAAAGCATACCGTCTGTTGCTATATGATAGATATTCGTAATCACGTTCCACGTTTAATAATTTTTTAATCAATCACGACTAGATATCTGGTTATTTCAAGTTTATTTTATTAGCAAAATTAACTATTAAAAGTGGTCTATCAATATAAAAATGTAAGGTGGCCTCTTCATTCCTTAGTTAAACCCTACCTGATGATGAAAATCAGTATTTTAACATACTGTTTAATTCAGTTTGCTAGTATGTTCGTCTATTATTGCCACATCTGTGTTCATGAATACATTTATCTGAATTTTCATCTCTTGGATTTGTGTGAGGTTTTACGCTATTTTTTTTCTTATGTGCTTTAGGGAGAACGAAAGCACTTTTCTTACACAGCTGTGGTTAAAGGCAGGACTGTATCTAAAGTGTTTAGTCTAGTCCCCGACAAGTACTATCAGTATTAGATTTTTTTTTTTTAAATGTTACTTGTTTGGGGTTTATTCTAAAAGTAACAGATGCTCATTAAAGAAATGTTTGAAAGTAGAATTTTTCACACTATTAGCACCGACGGCAGTAACGTGTGGGCTTATCCCACCTGGAGCTTGAATATACAACATATCTTTAATTCCTTGGCTTAAAAAGTTTATCTTCTAGGGGAGATTTCAGATGTGAATACTTGCTTTAGTTGTAATTTTTTGCAGAAGAGGCGGGACAGCCTTTGTTATGCTTTGGTAACAAACACCCTCAACCCACGTTTATTTCTCTTCCCCTCATCACCACTCAAGGGGGGCTGGGGCTCGGCTCTGCGCCATCCTCACTGTCAAGCCCCCTCTGAAGGGGCAGCGGTAGCTGGACCAGCTCACTGTCGTGTAGGGGAGCCAGGCTCGCAAGGCAGGCGACCGACCCCGGAAATGCCCCGTCACACCTGCTGGCTGGAGATGTCGAGAGTCGGCGGGGCCAGCAGGTCAGGTGGCCAGATGGAGACTGGAGGTGTTTGCAGGATGGAAAAAAGACAGTCAAGCCCCTCATCTCAAGGCAGGGAGTTTCTGCTGTGTCTCACGGGCCCTGGGCCTGCCCAAGGCAGTATCCGGTGGGACGCACGGGAAGAGGGTGAGAGCAGGGTCTTCTCCACCCTCGGCAGCAGACGGGCCTTGCTATGCTCCACGTCCTGCCAGTAGCGCTCCTCTCCTGCAGACGGCACCCAAGTGCTCCCCTTTCCAGCACACGGCCCCCGTCTGCGACCCTCTCGTGCACAGAGCTCCCCTTTGCAAGCACAGAGCTCAGGCTCTCTGGGCTCTGGTCATTTCATTTCCTACGTCGGCTCCCTGGGTTGTCTCCTCGCTCCTGTGCTGTGCTGAAGCTTTTCTGGCAGCCCCCCTCCTCCCCACTTGGGTCCCCCCACCCCGAGCTCCCTACTGTGGGTTCTCTGGTTTCCATGGCGAGGAGCATCGTCCAGTCTGCGCTTGCCCAGCCCTGACTCGGGTACACACTGTGTTCCAGCCTCGGTGCTGATGCCGCGGGTTTACCTGCAACACCCAAGGAGGTGATGGAGGGGGACGGGGGCTGCCCAGCTTCTCACGAGAGCTTTGCTAGTCAAGCCCAGGATGTGCGTTGAAACCACACCTGGAAGAGACCCGAATCGTGAGGATTTTGGTCCTACTAACCCCCTTTTCTCTCAGAATACAGGGATATAATTTTCCTGTTGGGAAAATGGATTTTCTTTTAATAAAATTTAATCTTCGTTTCTCCCTTAACATGAAACATTTGCTGGAGTTCCTTCTCAAAACTGCATGGCTGTAGGAAAGCAATCCACTCTGGAGTCTGACCTTTCTAGTGAAAACAGTGCCCAAAGGTGTCCCGTCTAATTTCTGAATCTGTGAATATGGAACCTTATTTGGCAAGAGACTCTGCAGATGGGATTAAGGTAAAGGTCCTGAGATGAGGAGGTGATCCTGGAATAGCCAGGTGGACCCTAAATGCCATCCCAAAGGGCCTTAACAGTGGAAGAGAGAGGGCAGAGTGGCTGGACATGAGAAGGGTTCTGCCCACCGTTGCTCGCTTTGATGATGGAGGTAGGGGCGATGAGCCAAGGAATGTGGGCGCCTCAGAAGCTGAAAGAAGCACGAAAATGGATACATCTCTTAAAGGAACCAGCCCTGCCAACACCTTGATTTTAGCTCAGTGATATCATGTTGGACTTCTGACTCACAGAATGGTAAGATAATAAATGTATATTGCTTTGAACTCCTCCATTTGAGATAATTTGTTATTGCAGCAATAGGAAACGAATATAGGTAGATTCTTGCATTCTTCGGTTGATGAGAATCAGCCCTTTGTGCGGGAACTCTTCAGGTTTCTGGTGAATTAAGAAAAGGAAACGCTTCCTCTTGGAGCCCGACAGCCTCAAAGGGAGATGAAATTCCAACACCTGTGCACTGGGGCGGAGGATGCATTTCATCAGTGCCCATGCTTTTCGTTTACTGAAACAGGCTGCTTCCCATCATGTTTAACTTGCAGAAAAGACCTCTGGCTTTGGAACCAGGCACATTCCCTTATCCAGATTCATGTCAGGGTGCAATCTCACCCATGCAATTCCCAGGAGACTGGTGGATTTTTTTGGAGGGGGAGAGACATACTCCCAGAGCCAGTGACAAGCCTGAAGCCCACCGCCCAGTGCCACTCTAGAACTGGTCCCCAGGATCTCCCGGGCTGTTGTCCACAAGTATTTTCACAGGTATCTTATTCTTAGTCCCAACTAATCAGAGCACTGCATTCCCAGAGGCCATTGCTTTGGGCTGGCATGGCTGAGCCCCATTTCCCTGAGCCCCCAGTCACCTCCCCCAGCATCCAGTAGCCCACCCTCCACCAAGTGGCAAGGTTCAACCCCCTGCACACTCCTGCTCCCACTGCATCTCCTTCCTGGCCGGGGTTCTGCCTCTTTTCTCTCTCTCCAGCCTGCTGTCTGGCTTCAGGCTCCGGTCCTGCCATTCACAAATCTGTTCTCTCTGCTTCCAAAAGTCTCTTTCTAAAATGAACTTCTGTCTGTCCCTCTTACTTCCATGCCAGTGCTTCCCCATGGCCTGCAGGAAAATTCTGACTCTGTGGAGTTATTTATACGGTTGTCTACAGACTTACATCTGCTCCTGCCTGCAGCTCACCATTGGTGCCCCAGCTCCAGCACTAATGTCCCATCCTGGGGAGCTCTTAACGCCCTCCTTAAGTTATCACATTTTCTATTACTTTGCTTCACTGTCCTCAGTGATCTTTCACCTGAAACGCAGTATGTCCCCCGCCGTGATGTATCTTGTTGAAAGTGCGGGTGTTCTCCACCCTCAGGTTTCTGTCTCCTGTAGGGAGAAGTGGCTGGTCTTTTGCAGCTGGGTGAGAACTCTCTTTGTGGCGCGCACAGGAGATTTCTGTCAGGGCTCTGTCATTGCTTGGGTAACACAACTGCAGTCCCAGCTGTGAATCAAACAGACTCTGTCTCTTCATCTGTGAATTCCTCAGGGTGGAACTGGTAACGTACTTATCCTGGTCTCCCCAGTGGCTTACACAATCTCTGGCATACAGCAAATGCTCCATAAATGTTCACCGAATAAATGAGACCAAAAATAGGTCAATGAAAGTCCATCTGAAGCCCTCGCTGAGCCTCAGTTCCAGGGTCACTTCTGTGGGGCAGGGCATGGCCCCAGGGACCCACTGAGTTAATCCTGCAGGACTGGCAAGCATTCTCACTCCTCAGAACTCAAGTCTTTCCCAACAAGCAAACAGAGGTGTCAACAGTTCTTCCAAACTTTTTTTTTTTTTTTCATTTAAAAGTCAGTTAGCTCATGATTTTTATGTGATGTGTGGGAGTTGGAGTTTATAAACTACCAGGACATTAGAAACTTCAAACATTTCCATGGCCATACACTTTTGATACTTGTCTTCTTTTAAAAATGACTTGACTTAAAAGGACTAATCCCTTTTTACTATGAGAATGAAGGAGAAGTGAAAGCCGAAGTGTGGGTTCCATTTGCTGTGATAACGATCTTGTGTTCTGGTCTTAGTAGCATCTTAAATGTTATTTATTCTTTTTGGTTTTCAACCCACACTTGAGGTAGCAGCTGGTGCTTTTAATTAGAGCAAAGCCTGGGAGGGTAGAGGAGGAAACTGGCCTGCTAAGACGTCTCCCGGAAACTTGAGATGGGGGAATTCGCCTAGAAGGGGATTGGCTGCAGAGCAGGTCTGGTGTGTCTGGGGTCTCTGAGATCACTGAAGGGGTCAGTTTCCTCCCAGTGGGCTCAGGCCTGCCTCCACCTTCTCACAGCGTCCTGGGGATGTGGGTCCCCCATCACCTGCTCTGGTGGCTGAGTGAAGCTCTGGACAGAGAAGAAATGCTAACACATATATATGGAATCTAAAAAAAAAAGGTTCTGAAGAACCTAGGGGCAGGACAGGAGTAAAGATGCAGACGTAGAGAATGGACTTGAGGACACGGGGAGGGGGGAAGGGGAAGCTGGGACGAAGTGAGAGAGTGGCATGGACATATATACACTACCAAGTGTAAAATAGCTAGCTAGTGGGAAGCAGCCGCATAGCACAGGGAGATCAGCTCGGTGCTTCGTGACCACCTAGAGGGGTGGGATAGGGATGGTGGGAGGGAGACTCAAGAGGGAGGGGATACGGGGATATATGTATATGTATAGCTGATTCACTTTGTTATACAACAGAAACTAACACAACATTGTAAAGCAATTATACTCCAATAAAGATGCTAAAAAAAATAATAAAAGCCCCCAGATGTGACTGAATTTCTGTCTCCAAACATGTCCAGTGCAACCAGTGTGAGTGGAACGGAAGGATGAGCAGGGTCCCACTCAAGCCCTTGGGTCCGCATTGCTACATCCATTCACAGGCTAGGAGATCGAGGCTCTGGGGGGGACCCAAAACTTCTCCAGACACAAACAAAGCTGGACAAGTGACTGGAGCTCAAATCCTGATGGTCAGACCGCAAAGTGACTGGCTCTTCCATGCTGCACAGGAGGGAAATTATACACTAGGGAAATAGCAAGGATGGCGCCGTCACCCATGTATGAGTCAGAACCCAAATGTAGGCTGGAGAAAAGAAGACAAGATGCATTAAGGGGACCACTGGGCTCAGAGACCCTACAGGGTTGGATGAGCAGGCCGAGGGTCCTGTGCTCTGTGCTGACATGATGGAATGTGCTGGCTTGGCAGCTGTCACCGGTGATGGTTAATGTCACGTGTCAACGTGGCCAGGCCATGGTGACCAGCTGCTTGGCCAAACACCAGTCCGGATATGGCTGTGGAGGTATTTCGCAGATATGATTAACATTTACCATCAGTTGACTTTAAGTAAAGCGGATTACCTTCCATAATGTGGGTGGGCCTCATCCATTCAGTCAAAGGTCTTAAGAACAAAGACTGAAGTTTCCCAAAGAAGGAATTCCGTCTCAAGACTGCAGCAGAGAAACCTGTCCCAGCTTCCACTCTGCCAGACTGCCCTGCATACTTCATATTTGCCCATCCCCACAATCACAAGCCAGTTCCATAAAATAAACGTCTTCTTCCTCTCTCTGCATATATACATATACACATATATATGTATATATATGATCACCATCTTCATGGTAGGAATATGCATAGCTGAGAAATAAAACAGATAAACGTAAAAGTATACATTATCTTAAGAGTTATCGAGGGAAGAAAGCAGGATGTTGCAGTAGAGAAGGACAGGAGGGTACTGGATTTAGATGGGGCCGTCTTGGACAGCTTCTCAGAAGAGCTGACTCCAAGTGGAGATGTGAACAATGCAGAGGTACCACCTGAATCAAGAGGTGGAGAGAGCAGAGGACCCGCGCGAGATGAACTCAGGCACTGAAAGGGGATCTGTACTGAGACTCCTGAAGGAGGCCAGGTCCGGGAGAACATCAGACTGAAGAATGGAAGAACAAGGGCACGGGTGTTTTGGGGGGAACCTACCAGGTGCCAGGCACTTGGGGAAGCCCTGTACATACATTGTAATATTAATTTAATCCTTGCAAATTCAGATGGGCTTTATTTATAATCCCACTTTATACATGGGGAAATTTGCCCCAAATCTCACAGCCAGCTTTTATTCAAACTCAATCTTGTTCAGTTCCAAGGCTCTTTTCCCCACTGTGTTGCCCACACGCAGGACACAGCTAAATGCATTTTCATATTCGAACCAGCTGCTGGCTTTGTTTACAGTTGGGTTTGCAACTCAACTGTGATGCTCCAAGAGCAGATCTTCTCTTATTGCTGCCTGTAAGTTCTCAGATATCTGAATACAGAGTCATTTTCTGTACAGGCCGAACTGACGTTCACCGTTAGATTAGTCTGAGTTGATGGCTAGGAGACGGCGGAGCAGTGCATCCCAGGGCTCCAAGCGGCTCTGACCCCGGGGGCTCAGGTCACACGCCCTCTGCATCTGTCTTCATCTTGTAGAGTTTGCAGCAGCCTCTGTCTCCACACCTCCTGCCTCTCCTCTCCTCTCCCCAGCTCACCTCTCCGCTGGTGTCTGAGAGGGGTCTTTCCTTATAAAATATCTGCTCTTGATTAAAACATTACCAGGGCTGCCCATTACCAACGTGAGCCAGTCTACTCTTCCCTGCCATTCAAAGCCCTTCCTAACCTCCTCTCAGATGATCCTGCAAATGGGTCTACCTCGTTGCATGCAACTTACTTCTCACACTCACCAGCTCTTTCGTCAACATGTCCTTTCTTGTACGTCTCCATGAGTTTACAGTGTTCCATTCACCTACAATGGATCTCTCCCCTCCTCTGCCCTCCACTTCCCTCCCTTCTCCTCTCCCCCTCCTTCCCTTCCCCCTCCCCCTCCCCTCCTTTCCTCTCCTCTCCCCTCACTTTCCCTGTCTTCTCTGCCTAGACGACCACTTTGTTGATCATCTGCAGTAGCCATAGTTCATCCCTTTATATTCTATCAACTGTGTATACACAACTGTGGCCTAATGCTTCTCATAATGTAGTGAAATTATTATTTGTTGCATGTGGGTCTCCAGTTATGAGTTCTGAAAGAGCTGTGTAGTCCCATCACAGTGTAGACACTGTGATGAATGTTTGCTTTGAGTTTCTGTTTGGCGTTTTCCTTTGTGCACCATGAAAGACTCTGGGCTCATCACTTCTCTTCTCTGGAGATCTATGTTCTTAAATAAAAAAGCAGTGTCGTAGGAAGAATGATTTCCACTGTCTGCTGCCGTGTTGACAGGCTGGGTCACCACCCCGTTGTCACTCCCTTCTTGGTCAACCACGTTTGGAGAGCTCACTGTATTTTGGAAACACCTTTAACGTTCCCGAGAAAGATGGAAGTTGAGGGAGGGGGATTAAAAGAGTCCCCAGAAGCAGCAGAGCTTTGGATCCATCAACACTGAATTCACATCTGTTGCTCATGAAAAAGAAAATGTAAAGTGCAGTGCTGGCTGACTACAAAGTGTGGAGAGTTACTTTGTAACCTGTTGGGATTTGGGATATGTGAATCCAGCTGGCCAAAGACTTCTTAGGGTTTACCTGTTGGGTTTATGGATGAGGAAGAAAGTGCCAGCATGAAGAAAGTCTGTCTGAGTGTCTTGCTGTTCCACCCAGTCTGGACCTGTCAGGCTCAGCTCCTCCACATATCGAAAAAGAAGAACCTCTATCACTGGTGTCCATGGACTACGTCTCTACATTTTCAGTTTTGTTTCATTTTTTAATTTACATCATAATATGATAGAGCCTGAAGGTGCCATATTAGTAACCAGCACAACCTCTTAATTTCAGACAGAAAGAAAATGAAGCCCAAGAGAAAATATGTCATTCCCCAAATCACGTGTCAACTGATGGGGCAGAAACCACTTCCATAGGAAATTGGATGCCTCCCCCGGAGCCAGTGCTTATTTTGCTACTCCATCCTCTCTCTTCTCGCTTGAAATTCAAGAGTTTTCATAGTATTTCTTTACAATTACTAACAACTTTTCTGGCTGCAGAGAATGCTGTATCTGAATCAGAGAGTTGCAGGGCCAATGTTCTCTTGCCCGTTGGCATGGACCTGGGCATGAGTGGGGGTAGGCTGTCTACCTGGAGAGCCTCGGGTCCCACTGCTGTGACCTTCATGACCTCTGTGGCCAATGGGTGAATGAGTGGCCCTGGCAGCCACATTTTAGAGACATTTTTCTAAGCGTTGTTAGTAATTCTCTTACGGGAATATGATATGTTTATAATTCCAAGAAGGTTGAAAACATGACCTCCTCAATTGGAGTACTTCTCTTTTCTGTATCTGGCATACAAACAAAGCATGACTAGGAAAGAGAAGAGTTATGTTTTATTTCTCACCCTGATCTGACCTGGAATTGGAACAGAGTGTTGGGGAGGGGGGAGGGGTGTCTAACTCGTTTCAAATACCCTAAGTGATTTAGTGAAGTTACTGCATTAGAAATGGTAATAATAATATTAAAGATATCTACAACTGAAAAAAAACACATTTCAACATGAGCACTTGTTTGTTACATAACTTTATCCACTCTAAAATGCAATGTTTGGACTTGACTTTTACAGACTTAGAGAAAACACAGTGACATTTCAGGAGATTGGGCCCTGGCATCATAAACTAAAGTAGGTGTCAGAGATCAGGCAGAATAGCTAGTCCAACAGCAAGCACTTACCCAACACTGCTGATTCTTTTGGTTTGTTTCTGGAAAGTTTTCTCTTTTTCATCTATTTTCTCAGGGATGTTTCAAAGAAATTGAAAGGAAACGTTTTTAAACTGTAAGAGCTAAGAGATGGGAGGGGGATTTAAAATTTATTTTAATTAATTATGATGAAAAATTCTACTCTGAAATCTTATTTTTTATCTCTAGAAAGTGTATGGCACCCAATCCTATGAGTTTAAAAAATGTTGTGTAGTTCACCTTGGAATCTAAGTCTTAAGAGAGTCAATTGTGAATTTTCTCCAGTGGGAGAGCAGGGCTTCCCAAACTTCTGTCAGCATTCCCAGAGGGTTTCACCCCCGGGGCTCTGTGTGTGTGTGTGTGCTCAACTAAAGATTAAAATTATGTTAGAAAGGAAGATTATAATTTTAAAAACGCCTTCAATCTCAATTGATATGATTATTTTGTTGGATACATCTGAACAAGGAATTTAAATTTCTCTTTCTGACAATATTGCAAACTTGATGTTGCCCCTAAAACCTCAAGCATGGAACATCTGAAAGTGATAGTTGAGATGGAAAAACAAATGCGCAGGTGAGCCTTCAGGACAAGAGGCATTCTCAGAAGCCCCAAAGGACAAGAAAGTGAGTCCAAGAGAGGAGCATGTGCCTGGACACTGGCTGTTTCCAGGGAAGTATTTATGACCACTGGTGACCCCGAGTTTTGGTTCCAGTGGGCCCTGGGGCCAGAGGAGAGTGACCGGAGCCTGTGCAGGGAGGGAAGTGAGAGAAGATAATCCAACAGAAAACCAGCACTGTGCTCAGTGAGTCTGCAAGATAGAAAGTCAGTGCTGATGGGGGGAGCACCAAGTGGACTTCCCAGTCTTGCCTTTGACTAGAAGAGAAAACATAAACAAGTCTTCAGTTAGAATTTGTAAGGCAAAGCCTGTCCTCACCTGTGTTGAGGGCAAGAACAGTTATGCTATCTGGTTTCCTCAAGCAAACAACACCCCCACTCCCCCAACCACCACCATCTGAGAATGTACCTTGTCCTTATCCAAAGTCCTGACACCTGTAGGAGTACATGCAAATGCTCTCTAGAGGCACTCTCTAGAGGCACACAGGTAACGGGCCTTGACTGCCACCAATAAAGGGTTAATGAAAATGAGTTCCCAAATTGAAAATTAAAAAGTTTCAAAGCACATGAGGTAACCAGCAATCCTGAGTGACAGCAGAATTTTTTTTAAAAAGAAAAAGAAAAACAGAATCAGGTTCTCAAAGACTAGACATATTAAAGTGAAACTGAAAAAAAAAAAAAAAGACAAAGATGATCTCAAAGATGATCATACAAAAAGCCGAGGAGAAAAGAAGAGAGGTTATGTATACACAAAATATACACTGACAGCTGACTTCTTCACAGCTACCAGAAGACTGTGAAAATATCTTCAAAGTGTTGAGAGAAAATAATTAAAACTCTAAAACTATAGAGCCAATGGAATTGTCGTTAGAAATAAAGTTATTTTCAGAGCCCTGAAGTTTATTACCAATATGCCTTTTCAAGGAGAATTTTTAAAAGATATGTATTCAAGAAGAAAGTAAATTATGACAGAAGAAATATCTAAGATGCAAGAAGGAATGGGGAAAAAATTTACAAGCATGCAATTATGCATAAAAGTAAAAACTAGCATGTAATACAGTAAATATTTATTACTTATATGAAATTTATAATTTATATCATTATTTATAATATTTTATAACAATACTATTTAATAATTATTAATATTTTATTATTATAACAGATATTGACTAGATATGCTAAATAAATGTTGATTACCTAAAATCACAATATTTATGATAGTTTATAATCTGTAGAGTTAGTTAGGAAATAACATGAATCTAAAACACTAGTCTAGTGTAAGCCATAAATCAAGAGAGGGATAATTGCAATTAAGTATCAGAAGGCCTTGTATTGTTTTGGGAAAAGATAAAAATATTCTCTAATTAGACTTTGTTAAGTTAAACATGCATATTAAAATGTGTTTGCAAACAGAAAAAAACAACTTTCAAAATTAGTAGATAGAAGACAAGTGAAAATTTTAAAGAATGTATACAAGGAAGAAAAACTAACAAGGTAAACGTAAATGTAAACTTAAATATAACTGTATTCCCAATAAATGTAAATGACTCAGATTTTCTAGTTGAAGACAAAGATAGTCAGTCTCTATTTTAAAAAGGTGTGGGGGGGAAACAAAGAAAACAAAGAAAGTTTGAAAGTAAAATAATGAAACTATTGTAGTGAAGAAGATTAACAGTATGTAGTAACAGAACTGTCACAAAATAAATTCCTTAAATATTCTGAAATTTTGCTGAATTTTGAGAAAAGACTGATGCACATACTGAAGCTCACTTTCATGGGCTCACACATTTTAGATTCAAAAAAAATCAGGTGATCAAGCAATTAAGTCTATCTCATTCAAAACTGTGGAAGCAAAACATATTGAATAGAAGTTCTGGTAATCCTTTTACTTAATCTGTCTCAGAGACCTCAGTGTTACTGAATCATGTGTGCAAAGTTTTGGTGTTTTAAAGACTGGTAAAACACAAAAATAGCTTAAAAAGGTAGAAAACATATGCAAAAATTTTAAGTGAAATATTAGTAAGCCAAATCCAGCAATGTATTGACAGATGTTATATCTTAAGAAAGTTAGAATTATTCTAGAGTTGCCAAGTTACTTCACTTTTAGAAAACACATCAATAGAATCCATGCTTTTAAAAGAATAAAGGAGAAAATCCATGTGCTCGTCTCAAAAGAGTAAACAGAAGTATTACAAAATATAATTTTTTGAAATATTATTTATTATAGTTACACTTAATACTTAAAAGGATGGACATCAAAAACTAGCAAACCTATACGTCTAAAATTATAATTTATTGAAAGAAAGTAAGGGAAACCTAGGTAAAAGGAGGGACACAGGTTTTCATGAAGACTCAGTGTTGGAAGGTAGGCACATTTCCACAGTGACTTATGGATTTAAAGTATCCCAATCAAATTCCCAACAAGATGTTTGGTAGAACCAGATGAGTTGATTCTAATTATTTTATGAATTCCTAATTAATATTAGAAGTGAAGAATTGTCTTCTCAAATATTAAGGTTCATGTTAAAAGCATAAGGATAGAACAAATATACCCATAGAACAGAATAGTTTGCAAAGAGACCCAAGCATATTCTGAAAATAAATATGTGACAGAAGTGACATTCAGACTAGGGGGGAATTGGAATGAGGAACATGGTGATACTGGAGAATTTTTTCTACTGCTTCAAAAAAATTACTTCTTAATAGATTAAATTCTTAAATAGGGATTCTACAGCTTTAAAACTTTTAAAAGAAAACATAGGGAAATTCTTTTATGACTTTCAGGTGAAAAAAGAAGACATTAAAAAAATGTCTTTTTTTTTTTTCAAGGCAAGACATGAAAATGGTATTTAATTAGGAAAAAGACTGATTGACTTAATTATATAAAATTAAAGAACGTAAATCTAACATAAACACTGGTTCTGTTGTTAAGCTCAACAGGTGGTATATTGGTGTCTGTTTATTAATATTTAAATGGGGATGTGTAGTTTATATGTATTATATATGGTTTATATATTATATATATATTGTGTGTGTATTTCATAATAAAATAAAGTAGAGAAAAATTAATAGTAAATTGAAGTTAATTGGAGAATGAATACATAGGAGAAAGGGGAACTGAACACATAGTGGTAGCCCAGCCCAATCATGAAACTCAACCAAAGGCAAACTGGCAGTCCAACAAAATCTGGTTCATTTATTACCTGATAAATGGTGTACCTGGTATTATTATTATCAGGCAGTGAGAGAGGCTGCACACTTGAGGGAAGGTGTGATTTCCCACCAAACAAAGAACAGCATAGAGCTGTTACAGGATTTGTGGGAAGCTGGGGTTTAGGTGAAATTTGAAGGACGTAGGGTAGGCTTAAAGCAGATCAGGGCTCCTTGCCAAGCGCTCAGCATCAGGTCTGCACTGCAAAGTGGACCCAGGGCCCTGCTTCCTTGGAAACTGAAAAGAAAAGAGACTTGGAATGTGGTGATCAGAAGCCCCTTATCTGAAGCCCTGCACCAGGACTGGGGATTGAGATGGCTTCTATGAGTCAACATGACTTATACCCTCCAGACAAGAAGGAGTTTCATTCTTACTGATAGGATTTCAAACAGCCAGACTTCCATGATTTGCGAGAATGACATTCCTCAGTGAGTAGGAAAGCAGCAGTCACTCAGAGAAGGGGTCTGTTAGGACACAGCGTGGGTTTGGGAGAAATATTTCTTCTTGCTAACTTTTCAGCTGGATTTTCCTGTGTGTCTTATTCAAGCCTGATGAACATCTGGACAGATTTGTACACTTCAACCTAATGCTTACTTCCACAGTAGAAAGAATGAGAAGGGGCGATGCATATCTGATAGGAAATGCAGATGGAGAAGTTAAAGATAACTAGGGATGCACATTTTCAATGAGAATTTTGTATAAGTAAAGAAAACATTTCTCAAAAAATCACACTGAATCTTAGGAGATTAAACAAGATCATATCCACACCTAGACACCCTAGAGTGGGACTTGGCACAATCAAAAACAATGAGAAAAACTCCAAATCTTCCAGAGGGAAGGAAAACTTGTGGGAAAATGATGGTGTTCAAAATGAGATCAGACTTCTCATCAGTAAAAGCAAATGCCACACGATGTGATTACTATCTCAAGAGCGCCCAGGGAAAATAACTAATGGTATCTTACCGAACTAAAATTCAGGTGTGGGATGAAATAGGGGCATCTCCTCTACACAACATCTGGGGTCATTACTTCTCTGCAGACCTTCAGTGAAATAAGTACTGAGTCATATTTCAGTAGGAAGCAAAGTAAATCCACAAGGCGTAAAATATAAGACACAATGAACTCCCAGATGTGCTTCAAGCTGCCTTCCTGCAGAGTTTCATGAAGCTGGTGACCAGTGGAGAGAAACCCAGAAAGGCAAAAGTAAAAAAGAAAATAATTTTATATTTATAATTATAGGACAGCTTACTAACAACCTGTTTTATTTTGAAGTACCCATAGGGCCTGTGAGATATGGATGAATGAAACCAGTATTCTGTATATTTAAAACAAAACAACCATAATAACACTAAGCCAGGAATCAGAAATTCTTATTTCCATTGAAAATGATTCCATAGTTATGAGTACCGTCTGATTTTCCTATGTCATGTTTGCATCTGTGGTTTGAAGTTCTTTGGTAGACTCACGTGTCTTTGTGCTAACTTAGTCTAACATCGCCTTAACTAGTCCAGGAAAGAGGAAAATCTAGCTAGACTTTGTTGTTCATTTAATTCTTGCTCACGTTACCCAAGTAAATAATTTTGCTATGTGACTTTTAAAAAGACAATTAGTCTCATATTGTTAAATTTCAAAGACTTCCTCTTAGCTTTTGAGGATAGATTTCTCACTAATGGAGAGAAAAAGGTACAGTGAGATTTCAAGATCTAGGATAAACTGAAGACAGCTCACTAGTGAGTTAGAGAGAGACAGCCCACACCTCAGGCCACACTCCCACTTTCTGCCACCAGCCCTCCATGGCCCGAGAGCCAAGATTCAGAAAACTGGGTTGTGTGTAAAATGGGTTGTGAAATGTTCATAAAATTTACTGTTATGAGCACTTTCATGTTTTTAATCTCAGAAGTCTTTTCTTTCTTTCTGAAATATGTGTTTATAATGGAAGTCTTTATATATAAAGATAAACGCAAATATATTAAATTATTATTAATACTTTGTTTTGAAGAAAACCATATTTTCTCATTATGTTAGTGCTAGTTGTGTCCATAATCCTATAAAAGCCACAAAGGAGAAATCATCATCAGAAAAAAAGATATCTAGAATTCCAAGGATAAATTACCCAAATCGTGGCATTACTTGAAATATTTTACTGAGCCAGGAAATTTATTATAATGTAACATTTATTTCCTATTAAGTATTTGTGAAAACATTAATTTTTTTATTGAAGTAATTGGTTAACCTTAAAAAATTCAAAAACTACCCATTATACGGCCTCTTAACAGAAAAAAATATTACCTACATATTACTTTGCCCACAAATGTCTATGTATTTTAAATTATACATGTTATTTGATATTTTAAATGTTCTTTTAGTGGTTAAATGTTTACATAGTTTCATATTTTCTACTTTTCATATATTTAATAGTCCAGCTTGTGGCTATGCCTGGCATTTCACATTATGTTAGAGATACATTTATTTTTCTTATTTCAGGATGTAGAGAAAATAGAACCCTTGTACACTGTTGGCAGGAATATAAATTGATACAGATACTGTGAAAGAGAGCATGAAGGTGCCTCAAAAAATTAAAAACAGAACACCTAACATTATGCCCCAGCAATCCCACGTTCAAGTGTACATCCAAAGTAACTGAAATCAGAAACTCAAAGAGTTATCTTCACTTTCATGTTCATTGCAGCACTATTCACAATAGACAAGGTGTGGAAACATCTAAATGTTCATTGACAATGTGAGGTATACAATGGAATATGATCCAGCCTTAAACAAGAAGGCAATCCTTCCACCTGCAACAACATGGGCAGACTTGGAGGACATTATGTTATGTGAAATATGTCAGACCCAGAAGGGCAAGCACTACATGATTTCACTTATATGAGGAAGCTAAAAATAGTCAAACCGTAGAAATAAAGTGTAAAATGGTGGTTGCCAGGGGCTGGGGGAGGGGGAAATGGAGAGTTGTCATTTATCAGGTATAGGGTTTCAGCTATGCAAGGTGAATTAGTACTTGATATCTGCTGGACAGCATTGTGCCTCTAATTAACCAACTGCACTGTGCACTAAAATCATACTAAGTGAAGTAAGTCAGACAGAGAAAGACAAATATCACATGGTATCACTTACATGTGGAATCTAAAACAAATGATACAAATGAACTTATTTACAAAACGGAAACAGACTCACAGATTTAGAAAACAAACTTATGGTTAACAAAGGGGAAAGTGGGGGAGGGAATAAATTAGGAGGTTGGGATTAACCTATACACACTACTTTATATAAAATAGATAATCAATAAGGACCTACTGTACAGCATAGGGAACTCTACTCAATACTCTATAATAACCTATATGGGAAAAGAATCTGAAAATGAATAGGTATATGAATATGCATAACTAAGTCACTTTGCTGTACACCTGAAACTAACAGAACGTTGCAAATCAACCATACTCCAGTATAAAATTAAAAATTAAAAAAAAAAAGAACAAAGAAAAAAAAAACTTGTGAAGAGGATACACCTTAGGGGAAGTGGTCTTACCACACACACAAAAAGAAACATCTCATAAACAAACAAGTAAAATCCTGCAACGAAAATCTGCATATGTATACCTTTCAGCATCTGCTGAATTTTTGCTAGTTTCCTAGGAGTAGTTCCACTAGGTCACATGATACAAATATTTCAACAACTGTGGCCCCAAATTCGTATTCCCACATTCAAGAAGGTGAACCAATTGCACACGTCATCAGGGAAGAATATTTGTTCCTGCCTCCCCTCCACATCCTCTCTTCCCTGCAGCCTGAGGTTCTGATGAGAATTTATCCACGGGTCCTCGTGGCACAGGCAGGAAGATGAAGCCTAAAGGGGATGTGACATGCGCAGTGGGGCTCCAGAAAGGCATCAGTGCATTTGGGCATCAGTTTTATTACAAAATTACTGACACTGCCTCTACAGTGGGTGCTCATTTACCTGAACCCCGGGTGGCAGTAGAAAGAACGTAGGCCCCAGGCTACGCACACCCCCGTCTACCCCAAGAAGCCATCTGACCAGGCCCTTCCCTCGCTGGGTTCCTGTGTGGATCAGTGATAACAGGCGGGATATGCCCAGCACAAGGCCTAGAATGTAGGATGGTTACCAGATTTTATTAAAGAAATGAAAGAAAACCTAGGCTTAGGTTCTATGGGAGGGATTGACAAAGCACTTGTGAAAAAACTGAGTGTGGGTTTTTGTTATCCTGAAATGCCTTCCTCTGTCTGATCCAAGGCATATACACTATGAAATTTAACACTGTATCACACACACACATACACATACATGCATACACACGCAGGCGTGTACACAATGCACACACACACACACATCCACAGACATACAGAGGCAGAATATTTCCCAGTAATTGAGATGATGCTTTTTGATAATCTTTTATAGTAAAAACAAAGCACAGTAATTTTTCACACATATTGGGTAATATCTGATGTACAGTATTTGCTTAATATTTTCAAGAGATTGTTGAATAAAAGCAGATGTCACTCTCCTCCTCTTTCCCACCCCCCCCCAAAATGCCTCCTCAGCCACTAATTTTAAGGAGATTGGGAGATTGAATTGACCCCAGTTTTAGGAGGAACTGGTTAAATTCACCAAAGCATTGTTCAAGTCTACACTTCTCTTTACTTAATTTACATGCCTAGTAACATTTCAGAATATGAATGGAAGGTCACATTTTTCCAAACTCAGAACCTTGTTTCAAAGAAAAGCAAAGCTTCCTGGTACAGAAGATGAAAGGCTTAAAAAAAAAATCTTTTGATGAAGACTCTTTGGACATTAAATAGCTTATTAAATAGTGCTTTGATGAATTACAGTAAGTGTAAATAAATAAGAAACATATGGATTGGATTTCCTTTGAAATATAAATGGATTTGAATTTACAAG
Organism: Balaenoptera musculus; assembly: GCF_009873245.2. Taxonomy (NCBI): domain Eukaryota; kingdom Metazoa; phylum Chordata; class Mammalia; order Artiodactyla; family Balaenopteridae; genus Balaenoptera; species Balaenoptera musculus. Next base: position 99,660,053 of record NC_045793.1, on the reverse strand, counting down.
AAAAAGAACTGTTTTTTAACTCAACAAACAAACAAAACCCTAGAAATACAACATATGGTATTACTGTTCCAAGAATTTCCCATGTCGATTTTCAATTTATATAAAACCTAATTATTAGGAGACAGAAAAAAGGCAATGATTTTGGATATTATTTAATTATTATTCAAAATATATGCTTGTGAATGTACATTGTGTTAAGCGTGTTGATGTATTTTAAGACAACACATGTTGTCATCTGTTAAATCTGACTTGAATGTTCTCAGGTTGAATAAAAACACAATACTTTCTCTAGGTCATTAAATCCAGACAAATCCCCATGACTATTTCATGGGTAAAACTTTCTTGTCTTCTCTCCTGAAGAATTATATTATTATTTAAAAACTTTCTTTAAAAAAACACAAGGGCTGAAATTGGAGTTGTTTGGAATCAAGGTATTTTCCCTGTGGAATTAAGGCTCATCCAGCAACTCTGTTTCCAAATGAGAAATACATGGAGCCAGCAAAAAAGCAGGAATGCCAGTTACAAATAAGTATGAAATTAGCGTGAGGTGCGTTGGCCTGGCCCTTGGGAACTTTTACTACGGGTTGAGTTTTTGTCCTATCTAGTTTCCATTTCTCTTTCCTTCATGCAAATATTCATTTCCCATGTAACGCTTGGTGTAGCTAAAATTAGGTGAATAGGAAAAAAGAGTTTGGGCCTCCCAGAAAACAATAACAACAACAGCGGCAGCAATAATAATAATCACAGTGGTAATAATACAGAATGGTATTAATTCCCCTTAGTGCCTACTCTTGCAGGCCACTGTGATGATTTCATTTTTCTTTCCTTATTTAACTTTCACAGAAAACTTGTAAGGTAGAGGCTATTGTCTCCATTTTGCAGTTGAGGAAACAGGCTTATCCCAAGCTCCTGGCATCCTGAAATAATTATTGCTAATCTAACTCTAACTTAGTACTGTCATATTAAGTGGGCAACTTAGAAACCCCCCTGCCTGGGTGGCCAACCTCCTATTTTCTTTATTTTTTCTGGCATGAATGCTCTATCACAGCCTTTTTGACCAACATACTCATGCTGGAGATTGTAGAATTAAAAGAGAACTCAGGGAGATACCAAGGGTAGGAAGAATATTTTTCCAACTGTTTCAAGTTCTAAGTGTTATTACTTTAGAAAACAAAACAAGACACCTAGATATCATTCCCCTACCACCTGTGTGGCCCACCCACTTGCTATCTGTGTTATCTGCTGGTTCCTTCTAAACTTGTGTAAGATTAAGTGAGTTCTGATGCCAGGCTCAGTAGCATGGGTTTCATTTCAGGAAGGGAAGGTATGGCAGAAACATTCATGACTCTCAAGTGATCACAGGTAGGATTCCAGTTAGTGGAGACAATTTGTTCTTGGAAAGAGCATTGTGAAAGGGCAAGTCTCCCCAAGGAGGCTCTTTGGTGGCTTCCTCTGAAGGCTCTGAAATTTCAGAAGGTTAAGTGGGGTAGCCTGGCATGGGTGCATGAGTTTATGATATGCCTCTGGCATCAACTCACAGCATCAGCAGAGAGTGTGACCAAATCTTTCCTGTGCACGGTTCATGACTGCACAACTGAAATGTTTCAGGATGTTTCAGAGTTGTTTTGGAAAGATTATGTGGTTTTCCCATCAAAAGAAACAATCAAAAAAAGCTTTTCTGTTTGAAAGGAAAGGCCACATTGACTATTTGAAAATACTGTCTGTTCTCAGAGAATGTCTCTATTCTTTATTGCAAACCCCAAATAATCATTCCCTTATATTTTTATGGTACTTTATAGTTTATAAACACTTTTATATGCATCCTATTATTTTGTCACCTGATCATATTAACACCTAGGTAGTAATTCCCCAGAATAGTTTTGTGATGTACCTCTACCGTCCCTGAGGTAGAGAACCCATCTTGCACAAGAGTGACCTCTGAGTGGCCAAGCCCAAGGACTCCACCATAGGGTGAGTCATTGTGTGGTCACCTCTTGGACAGGCTGAGGAGATTCCCTTTGTACTTAGCTTTGATGTATTAGCATTTGTTAATTATATAGAAAGAAGCAACCAAACCCTCTTTGAGGCTCTGTTCTCTTGTCTGAAACGTGAAGATAGTAATGCCTATGTTCCAGGGCTGTTATGAGGAAGGATGGGATGGAGATTTGTGAAATCCCTTTGAACTGTGCTTGGGATCCACACAGTTCTCTAGCATTTCCTCTTTGGGCCAGGTGCCTGGCCAAGAACAGTGCACATTAGCTGAACAAATGAGCGAAGTGCTGTACAAATAATAGATGTTGTTACCATGACGATAAAGGTTAAATACATGAAGATCTAGGACCTTCAGTCATCATCATTGATGTATTTATCATTGAATTATTAAATGACCAGCCTTAAGTACCCAAAATGAACTTCTTGGTATTACCCCTCACTAAATAAAATTCCTGCTCCTTGGAAAATGGCACCACTACTGTTCAAGTTGGAAACCAAGGAGACATCTTTGAATACTTTTTTTAACCCCTAGATCTAAATCATCTGTAATCCTGTCAAGGCCACCTCCAAATTCTATCCCAGTTAAAATTTTAAATATTTTTGTTTCTGGGTGTCTTTACCTTTTATCTACTGCCTTGGCCATTGGAATGTAAACTCTAAGAAGTCTGGTCTTGCTGGAGTGGTTTTTGTTGTATCTCCAGCACTTTGAACAGTGTCTGACATGTAGAAAGCAGTCCAATCATCATGTGTTGAAAGGAATAATAAATTGGTCATAATCTTTCTATAAAATATCAAAAATAGAGGTGTATTTATGTAACTTATCTAGTATTTATCTCACTAGACTGAGTAAACAACGTGAAAAACAAATGTCATATTTTCATTTTCTTGCCAAGTACAAAATCCTAACACTTCCCCTCCATGCAAAGATCCCCTTCTGTCTACAGGACAGAAAAACACAAATCAGGGACAAACATATTTCTTTATGAGTTTACTTCCCAAATTGGAACATTGTTGAGATGATGTCATCCTAGGGCACCTAAAAAGATTTTGACTGACTTGGACACTTTTGGGGATATTAGTTATTGCCATTTTTTAAAGTCAATGTAAACTTTCCTCTCCAAATTCAGAGTCTCATGGCAAGTCCAGGGCCCACTTGCAAGGCTTGCTGGCTTTCTAAACAAAGCTGACCCAGGATAACTCCCAAACTTGGGAATTTGAGTTTTTAAAAAAGCCATGCTGAGACTTCAGCAAGTGAGGGAAACACAAAGGATGTCCAGAAAGCATTGTCTGGCAGAAGATGGACTCCATCCACATCAGCAGGATGCAGAGAAGGGGAAGAAAAGGCTCAGAGGAAACAAGAACTAGCGCCTCCTTGTGGTACATATATGCAATGGACTATTATCCAGCCATAAAAAAGAATGAAATAACATCATTTGCAGCAACATGGATGGACCTAGAAGTTATCACACTAAGTGAAATCAGTTAGACAGAGAAAGACAAATATCATATGATATCACTTATATGTGGAATCTAAAAAAAAAAAATGATACAAATGAACCTATTTACAAAATAGAAACAGACTCGCAGACTTACAAAACAAACTTACGGTTACCAAAGGGAAAAAACAAGGAGGGATAAATTAGGAGTTTGAGACTAACAGATACACACTACTATATATAAAATAGATAAACAACAAGGTCCTACTGTATAACACAGGGGACTATATTCAATATCTTGTAATAACCTATAATGGAAAAGAAGCTGAAAAAGAATAGATATGTAAAACTGAATCACTTTGCTGTACACCTGAAACGAACACAACGTTGTAAAGCAAGTCTACTCCAATTACAAAAAAGAACTGGGCTTCCCTGGTGGCGCAGTGGTTGAGAATCTGCCTGCCAATGCAGGGTACACGGGTTTGAGCCCTGGTCTGGGAAGATCCCACATGCCGCGGAGCAACTAGACCCGTGCGCTACAACTACTGAGCCTGCGCGTCTGGAGCCTGTGCTCCGCAACAAGACCCCTGCGCTACAACTACTGAGCCTGCGCGTCTGGAGCCTGTGCTCCGCAACAAGAGAGGCCACGATAGTGAGAGGCCCGCGCACCGCGATGAAGAGTGGCCCCCGCTCGCCGCAACTAGAGAAAGCCCTCGCACAGAAACGAAGACTCAACGCAACCAAAAATAATAAATAAATAAATAAATTAATTAATTAAAAAAAAAAAAGAACTACTAGCGCCTCCTTGAACTGTCACTTCAAACCAGGTGGTGCTTCATGCTGCCCAGACAGACCACCTGTGCCACATGCCTTGCATGATACTGTAGTGATAAAGCTGTGTTACCAGAATGAACAGGGACAGAAACATAAAGACGAGGACTCACTGTAAGAAAAAGGAGGCTCCTTGGCTCCCTGCAGGGGTTTGAGGGGCAAGTGGTGCCCCTGAGATAAACCTGTAGCCTCAGAACCTCCCACACTGCTTCAGTCTCTCTAAAGACCCACGCTCAGAAGACAAGTGTTAGAACCAATGTTCGCTTCCTCCTCCCATCTTTATGTTCTCTGCTCTGGAAGTAGTTTTTATTCATTGGAGAGAAATACGTAAGTAATGATATGAGAGAAATATCATCCCCACAAAGGAGCGGCTGCAGAGAGCCGGCTGCAAGCAGCCAATGTGACCACTGGTTCATTTCTTTCATTGCCCTCCCTTCTCTTCATTCAGTCACTCTTTTGAGAATCCGCTGCGTGCCAGGAACTCACTGATATAGATACAATATAGATATATTAGACTGAACTTATACAGACATAACAAAGAATCAAGACAGAGACTTTGCCTTTAAAAACCTCGGTCCAGTGAGGAGATGCCAATCAATATGTAGACCATTACGACATAGAGTAATGGGTGAAAGTCACCATGGAGATAAGTGAAGCACAGTGTGGTGTGGGGACCGGACAGGACACTCTTCCAATTATTTCTTGTTGTTGGAACCTGGCTCAACATGTATTTAGCCGTCATGCCTTGCTGCTTGTTTGTTTGTTTTTCCTTCAAGACTCATTGAAGAACTTGCTCTCAGAGTTTCCTGACACATACCTCCATTTTCTATCTATCTCCTTTGAAATGGCCCATCTACAGGTACCCATCTGTCTGGGTCCTGCTTGTTAGGCAAGGCAGCATCTTAGGGGAAACACTTTATTAGGGGGTCCTGGAAGCCAGGCAGTATGGGCTGGGATGATTTCTCAGGAAGGCTGAAGCCATAGAAGAAACACTCTTCATAATCCAGGAAGGAAGCTGTGGTTCCAGCCAGGGAAGATGTGCAAGGCCAGGAGTGGGCAGGAATCTGCTCCCCGGGACCAGAAGTCAGGAGAAGCAAATCCTAATTGAAGTGCAGGGCGAGGTCAGGGCAAGAAGGTCAGAACTAAAGCCACTCTGCTCACAGGATGGAAGAGGCATGTCTCTAAGTGAAGTTGGCTGTCAGCTCGGTGGGCAATGGTCCAGGACTGGGGCGGGGGTGAGGTGGGGTTAGGAAAATTGGGAGAGTCATGCCACAAAGCCCCATGTCCAGATACCAGTGGGTTCAAGAAGCCATTCCCAGAGGAGTTTCATTCTGAGAATCTTTAATCCCATTCCAGTTATGGATATGCCTCATGATCTGTTCAGGCTTAGCACAGGCACCAGGACAGCTGGACCTGGTCATGTTTCCCATTAAGACTCTGCGCTGCCAGCTGGGGATGTTGAAACAGGGAACCAAGGCCAGGGACAAGGGACCCCTCCACCGCCCTCAGTGCCAGCCCGTCGGCCTCCTGCAAGCCCTCCATGGCTCCTGATGGTCCACAGCCTACAGAGAGCAGTAGATCACATTGATGAGCCCAATCTCAATGCCTTTACAATGCCCACTGCTGAGTGCAAACTGCCCATTTAAGGTCGGGAAATAGGGTTACAGACTGAGGCATACTTGCGAATCCATGAAATATGATGGCTTGAATTCCATTCATTTGCTCAACAAATATTTATTGAGAGCTTTATATGTCCCAGGAAACCTAAAGCAGCAGTGAAGAAAACATACAAAGAGGGCCAGGGAAGAAACGGAAAAACAGTAGAAAGAATGGTGTTTATCTTTGGAGAAGTTTGATAGATTTGGTGTCATTTTGACTTTACAGGAGGGCTTTTGAACTTTGAGGTTAGCCCTCACTCTTCCTCACATTTGGGAATGATGAATTTGAGCAGCCTCTCTGAGGTCTCCTTGCTATATATAAATACCCTTGTGGCAGAAAGTTTTAAGAAGGCTATAGTAGATTATACTCCCCAGCATATCCTTCTAGAAACAGCATGCCACTGGCCATGTGCTTCCAAGGGAGTCTGATTAAAATGTGACCTTGAATTTGGAATAGAAGGACTCGGTCAGAAGCCATGCCCCTTTCCTTTTGGAATCCAGTTGGGGTCTCTTTGTTTCTGTTTTCTAATCTGTAACTCAGCATAGTGTTCATAGACATCTAGCTGTACCACCACGGAGATAAAATAAGGTAGTTAATATAAAAGCACGTTGTAAAGTACAAATTGCTACCCCAAACAGAGCAGCATTAGTTGTAATTATTACTAACATCCTGCCTATCTATGTCGGCAATGACATATGGATAAAAGAGAGAAACTGCCTGACACATATTTCGGAAATGGACACTTCAGAAATAAACTACGGAATGTGTCTTTCAGATCGCTGATAAGTACAGCAAAAATGAGAACAAAATGCCATTCATGACTCTTTATCCACTGGCGAGACACACACCAATTGCTTAGGAGAGAAACACTAAATGTTTAAAGCTATTTATCACACATGTTTTTCTTTTTAATGAGGAACCTGGAAAATATTAATTCAATAAATATTTACAGAAGGTCTACTAGGATTGTGTCTGTGTTAAAGATTCACAGATATAACCCAGTCACTATTTCCAAGAGCACATGGACGCATGAGTGATGCAGTAATGGAAACAGTCAAAAGCCCCAGAGGTAAGAGCTCCCCTAGCTTTCCCAAGCTGCAGCTGCTGGCCTGGAGGAGCCAGGAAAGAATGGTATTTGGGCTGGGAGGAGGGGAGAAGGCATTCCCCAGAGCAAGCGTCCCCGCAAGGGCATCCGCTTGCAGGCAGTGTCTGACTACCTTTCAGTAGTCAGACCAAGCCAGGTGTGGGAAGGGTGAGGGAGGGTGAAACAGGCAGGTAGGCCAAGATCCTGAGATAAACTTCTGATTTTTCCCCGGGTTTCTCAACTATGTTCCCTTACCCTGGTACGGCATAGATCCAGAGACAGGACTGGGGTGGGAGCAAGCCTTGTATACAGGGAATTGTTTGGGACCCCAGGCCTGCGTTATTGACACCCGGAGTGAAGGGACCTCGCTGCTAAAAATGTACCGTGTCCGGAGGATCCACCAGATGGGAAGACTGGCCACTGCACTGCTGGACTCCGGACTGTCCTCTCTGGAGGATAAACCTGGACGGCATCTCAAGAGGTGGTGGGCACCTGGCATATGGGGAAGAGGCCAGTGGCTCTCGAAGTGGCCCCGGGGGAGCAGCGTGGGCATCCTTAGGGCCTGCGAGGAACGCACATTCCCAGGCCCAGCTCAGACCTGCAGAGTCAGACACACAGCACACCCCCTGCACCCGGTCTGGGGAAGCTCTGCTCTCCTGTGCTTCCAGCCCTGCGTGTCGCAATAATCAACATGGTGCTTGGAAACCAGCCGGCGGAGGCAGAGCCCCCCTGGGCCCCCTTCACCCCAGGAAATTCCTCCCGCTGGGGTCGTGCAGGAGGCCTAGACTGGGGATCAGCTGAGAATCACCAGGGGCGGTGCGCCTCGTACAAGTTCTCCCTGCAGAAACCTTCAGACCGGCTGGGACAGTATCCTCACAGCAGCCCTATCTGTAACCTGGGGCCAGCCCCCTAACCTTCAAAAGCCCTCTGTTTCTCCTCTTTAAGATGGGGACCATAATAGGACCTTCCTCCAAGGTTTTTAGAAGAGCAAAGCGTCTTGGTGCCTGGTGAACGCCCGGTGCATGTTAAGGATTCGGAAACGTTAAATGTTAGCATCAGCGCTGCATTAGTGACTCATGTACCCAGTGGTTCCGCGGGCCAGACTGTGTGAAGCCGTAGGAGACCAAGGAGAAGCAGAGGGGCCTTCCCTCCAGAGACACCTTGAACCAGGAAACAGGCAAAGAGGTTTTGAGGAAGAGAGAATAAAGGCACCAACCGGAGTGCAGGGGTGTGCTGGGCGGGGGCTGCTTCTCCAGGAACCAACCACCTTTCACACCTCTCCTCCTGTCCCCACCACGGGCCTCGGTCTCTGGTTTGCAGACTAAGCCCTTTACATGCGTTTTACTTGAAAGTCAGCTCATGTTTCTACCTAATTCTAAGAGTACTGGCCACTCTCGGCAGTCTACTGACCACTCACGCTGTACCTTGTCTACCTGCGGGAGAAGTGGCCAAACGCTGGGTAGAATTGGAGAAAGGACAGCGGAGCCTCTTTCGCAAATGTCACCGGGCACTGGGTTGTGAGCCTTAAAGGAATAAGTATTTCACGTGTATGAGCTCCTAATCACCTTCCAAACACGGTATTAAGTTGTACTTTGCCAAACTTTCTGCGCGGATCTAAATAGTGTGAATTATTTTCCTGAAATGATGCAGGGTTGGGCAAAGAGGAAGGACCTTATAGACAAGATGCCCCTCTGCTAGCCTTGTTATACTAACATTTTTGGTATAAAGATAAAAAACATTTATGAATTGGAATTTAGAATTTTTAAGTGGAAAAAATTACCCCAGTTCTCAGACAAAACTATTAATATTTGGTTTTATTTTTCTATTTGTTGTTCTGTATTTTAAATCGCTTTCATGAATACCATATATGACATAATAGACTCTAAATAAATACATAAGTGGCCAGATGGGCTTATTTCAACATGCCAAGGGTGATTGAGGATGGGACCTTGCAGAGACTCTAAGGAACCCAAGGGGGACATCGCCTGGGAGTGGATGACATCTGTCACCCACCCTGTGCTGTGAGGTAGGCTTGATTTTTGTTTGTTTATGCATTCACTGAGCAGTTGATTATTAAAATAAATACCACAAATTTAGCTTCAGGACAGTATTTCCTTTATATTTCATATATGTCAAGTGTTATTTTGCATACACATCACAAATTTATATTCCTGCAGTTATGTTTCCTAAGACAAAAGTGCAAGTTTTGATGGTGTCTCCTTGCTTTTCAGCAAAAGTGTTGCCTACGTTTTCAAGTGATAACTTCCAGGCAAGTTAGTCTGTTCAGGTCTCTGTACAGTGGGAAGGTGGGCAGGTTCCCACCAGCCTTTCCTAAGAACACAGATCCTAAAGGGAATGGATTTCACAATTGGAGGCCTTCAGGGGGAGAAATCTCACCCAGGTTTTAGGGTACAGAAGCCTGGAAAAGAAGCAGAGCCCACCCTGCCCCGTGAACACACCCGGAGCTGAATTTGCCCTTCTCCTGGCACTTTCTGTGTCTCCCTGGCCCCTGTCAGTACGAAGTTCCCAACATAAGGCTGAGGGACCAGAGACCTTCTGTCTGCAGGTGATGCTCTGGGTTCTTGTTTCAGCTCATACTGTAAGTGAGTGTATTCAGTGCCATGTCTTTCACATTTTTGTACTTTTCACTGGCAACTTTTCTGTTTCAAAAGTCCCCCAAGTGCAATGCTGAGGTGATCCCTAGGGCTCCCCAGAGCAAGAGGCCGTGATGTAACTTATGGAGAAGTTTCGCATGTTAGATGAGCCTTGTTCAGGCATGAGTTATAGTGGCCGTTGGTCAGGAGTTCAATGTGAATGAACCCACAATATATGTCCAATAAGGGGTCTTTAGACAGAAACACAAATAAAACAAGGTTGTATTTTAATCTGCTGATGAACATGTTGAGACCAGAAACTTGCAGGAAACTAACGCTGTATTTCTCCAGCCGCAATGTCTTCCACATTCATTGATTCAGTGTTCAGGGAGACTTTAATAGAACGTTAACTGCCATGAATAATGAGAGTCAACTGTATCTTAAATTCCTATATTGGAATATGGGTTCCTGCCTAGTTTGGGGCTCATCCAACTTAATCATCTTCCCAACTCTCCCAACTCTCACTTACATTTAACAGTTGAACTTTTTATGTCAATATTATTATTTATTTAATTTTCCACTAGACACTGTTTCTGATAAATTCAACCTATTTATACCCCAAAACACTGAGCTTTGGTTTTCTCATCTCTTTTCTTTATTCTATTGGTTCCTTTGATTCGATTTTCAGAACTCTAATATTGTTTTATCAATCCGTTTCCCTTCATGCCTTCAACGAAATCTCCTCCACTTTCAAAACACAAAAGTGAATTACTGTATTAGTCAGAAAGGGCTAAGTTTTGCTGTAGGAATAAACAACGCCCAAATCTCAGTGGGTTGGAACAATGAAGGTGTTTTTCTTCTTATACTACATTGTATTTCAAATCAGCTGGGGGCTTACGCCACATCATTCTCACTCAGAAATGCAAACAGCAGGTCTCTCCCCACCCCTACCATGGGTGTGTCGCTGTTTGTGCAGCAGAAAAGAGAGATCCCAGAAGCGACATATATCACTGCCTCTTACATTTCTTTCATCAAAGCAAGACATGGGGCCACCAGCTCACGTAACCTTAAAACCGCAATCTGACCACGTGTCTGGAAGAAAAATCTCAGCATCAGTGATTGCAGGCTTATCCCCTGTACACACACAAAACCCATCCACCCTCTCCCCAGGTAAACTTAATTAATTAAATCCATCCTTTCCAGCATAATCCTCAAAGGCCAGAATTGCTGGGGAAAGAGGTGAAATAAAATGAACATTGAGGTACTAGGGGTTTTTCCTGGATGCCAGTACTAAAACCATTCATGATGACATCTATTGGATGCGTTCTGATTGATTTTCCTCTCCAAAATTAGATTACATAAATACAAACCATTTCTGCCAGTGTTTCAATAGTGCAGGACACAGAAGAACTGCCAACCTAATGCTGCTTCCAAAACTCGTGAACTTTCCAAGCCCCTTTATTTCTGAGAGCCATCCTTTCCTCGTGACCGTTTTATAGGGTGTGACCATGTGCGTCTTGGACAGTTATCCTATCATTTTACCATTTTGTGTTTTCACACTTGCTCGTGGAGCAATCGGCCCGCACCAGAGGTCATGTTGCCTGATTTCTGTAAATTTCAGCAATCGTGTTGGAGTCACACTGCTTGGGTCACACAGACCCAGCCCCAGTATGTAACGGATTGTCTCTAGTTCCTCAGCTCCCACACGCCCCCATGCATCCATGCTCTGGGGAGAAATGTTTCACGAACTGAAGTTGTTTTCAAGTTGAATTTTCACCAGTTGAATAAAATACGTATTTAATTAGGTCATAGCCCTCTAGAATAAGCTTAAAGTACGCCTCTGGAACTAAAACAAGGTCCAGATTCCTTGTTTATATATTCCAATCCCACGATAATCTTATCCCTGATTGGTTTTCTGTCCTCATTTTCTACTAGTGACTCCCATTTTGGAGCCATAGTACACTCTTTACGTTTTCATATTTGAACTAGACTTGGCCTGACTTTCACTTTTGTTACTGTCAACCTCTCTGCCAGGAACTATTTGTTTCTGAGCGAATTCATTCATTCAGTCTTTCATTCATTCATGCATGCATTTATGCATTCACCTAAACTCAATTTACTCTGACTAGTACTGAGCTCAAAACTGAGGATACAGATATAAATGAGAGACGGTCCATTATGCCAAGAACATCTATAATCTTGGGAAAGAAAATTGACACCTAGTAAGCCAAGTTCAACTCCATAAATAATAAAACATATTTCTAGATGTCTGCCAGGACCAACCCAAATCAGCACCTTCCATTTTATCTTCTCTGACCACCCAAGCTATATGTTAGCCCGGAAAGCCTTGTTTTGTTTAAGATTAATTATTTCAACCTGTGGCTTTCTGCTCTGTGTGATTTTAGGACCCTTGATGACGATAAAATCTCTCTATATCAACTGGCGTTCATTGGATTCTAATTAAATATCAGGGGAATGAACGAATGCTTATTGCAGAGTTCCTTCAATCAGTGATTCTTGAGCTTGAGCAAGCATCAGACTCACTTGAGGGCTTGTTAAAACACAGAAGGCTGGGTCCCACCCCAGAGTTTCTGATTCAGTAGGTCTGGAATAGGGCCTGACAATTTGCTTTTCTAACAAGTTCTCAGATGGTGCTGGAGTCTGGGGACCCCACTTTGAGAACCAATGTGGTATTGACCTTGGACAGCAGGTACCATGCCTGCCAAATCATGCTCCTACTTATGTCCCTTTGTGTATCCAAGTGGCTTACCCCACATTTCTCATATCGTAATGAAGCAACATCCGCATTCCCTGAGCTCCTTAGGTCTAGCTTGCCCTGTCTGCTGAGTATCTGACTTGTGCATCACGCTGGGCTGTGCACCAGGATACAAAGGCAATAAGAAGCCTGCCAGGCTTTAGGCAGCGCAGGAATCAGTGCATGGAACAGACACGGCCACGGTGAATGGCAATGAGATGCAACAGATGTGATGATCTGGGGATGCCCAGGTGCTGAGTGCTAACCTTCCAAGGTTGATGGGATGTAGACGGATGAAGACAAAAGGGATTAAAACATAAACACAGAGCGTAAGTCTGTGCATTATTCCTTAATTCCACAAACATTTCCACAGCAGCTGCTTTGTACATAGTATTCTGCTGAGATTTTTTTTAAAAGTAGTAAGCTGAACTCTCAACCCAACAGGATTCATTAAGCCCCACTGAGTGATTTCAATCTGGTTTGGTGAATGTTGCAATTGACATAAGCGCTGCGAGCCACGAGAGTCAAACCTTCGGGCTCCAGACAGGGTCCTGGAACAAAAGGCATCTCCCCTGTTGCTGGTGTGCTGCGTTCCTCATCATCTGAGCTGATTGTGGGGTGATGTGAGGTTAAGCACCCCTCCCTTGCTGGGACCCCTTCTCTTGCCTTTCCTGTTGCTGCTCCCAGTGACCTTGCCTGTGTCCCTTTCTGGTGGGGAACGTGGGCGGAACTCACTTTCTTTTCACTGGTGATACACTTTTCTCTTCTTACAGTCACCTCGAAGGACTTGGGATAAATTCCCTCTGGAAAGGGTCAGCGAAGCCCCTAAGTTAGGCCATGTCGTTATTTCCTTTCTTGGTAGAGTTCCTAGACCTGGTGTTCTGAGAACTCCCTTGCAGGCCTCACGAATGCCTCACCACCGCTTCTCCTGCATCTCCTTTGTTCTCTGGTGCAAATCGGATGTGGTGCGTGCAGACTGAGCCCGCAGTGTTTCTGAGGGTGGATCTAGATTCACACATGATCTTCCAGTTCCTGGAGCTCCCCATCCTGTCCCCTCCATCAAGAGCAAGCATATTTATTCTATCAAGGGAAAAGTAAGATGGTATCAGAGATATTTAATATTTGCCGGTAAATATGGTAATTTTCCCTCCTCTATGTGTCAGCAGGTTTTCCAGTCCTGAAATCCATCATGTTACTTGTCAGAGCAAAGCCTCATAATCCTCACTTGCATTCTCAGAACATCTAAGATATTTCCTGTGACAGTTTGCCACTCCGTATAAAGATACCAGATGGGCACTACTTGTCCTGGAGGCATTCTGTTTTCCACTGTGTAGAATCTGCCTGTTGACTTGCTCCCATCTGTCTGCTTGTCTGTTTTCCTTAATCCTGTTTCCTTCATGGTTACACACAACATTACATGGTCAGTTGACACTCCATCCGTCAACTTTTGCCTTCACGAACTATCCCGAAGTTTTGCAATATAGGTCTGCCAGAAGTTCTGGTTTGCCTTGTGACTTCCTTGTTAACATGCACATTTCTGAGAATTATTTTTATTAGGACATTGAGCAATGCCCTACCTATATCTGTGACACTGATTCAATGAGGCTTTTAAAGTCACTATTTAAATCAACACAAAGGCAAACTTCAAACACGACCAGATTCGCCCAAAAGTAGCAAAAAATGATTTTACTTTAATTCAATTTCATTTTTAATCTCTTTAGAAAGAGATAACAATTATAACCACCCCTAAAGTGTGTGCGTGTGAGAAGGTGGTGGAATTCAGGAGAAGGGAGAGCACTGAATTCGAATCTGGGCATGAGCTTTGGTCCTGGCTTCTGATTCTGAGAAGACTCTTCATCAGTACTTTGAGTAGCAAGTTCTATACCCCCTACCACTGGCCCTTTCAGACCAGAAATTCTTTGACTTTGAATCACAGAACTACTGCTTGACTTTCGATCAGTTGGAAGAGAATTCATGAGGAATAAATTTTGTTGGGCCGACACCTCAAGTTCTGTCTCAGGCAGAAGAATGGGAGGCAATAGGAGCCTTAGGGGACGTGGAATTCCCACCTGTCTGCAGCAGTAACAAGACCTGTGTACATGTTACCGTAAGTACTCATCTGGGTATTTACTCATCGGGGTAGCTCAGCATAACAGCTGTTGCTGCTGAGGTCCTTGCAATTTATCTTCTAGAACAATTTTGGCTTCAAGGGGTTAAATGTGGATTTCTCTCACCTTCCACCACCCAGAGAAAATGTAAAAGGGAAAGAATTGAGATAAATGAACTCTTTCTGAAATGCTGATTTCACAGGTGGTCATGGGTCATGAAGCACCAAGGTCAGAGTGCTATAGAGACACGGAGGTGGGTAAAGCACAAAGGATCAAGCTCGCCTAACAAACACCCCTACTGAAAATGCCCTTGACCTCCCACTGCCAGGCTCTGGTCTCAGATTTGCCTCAGACTCTGCTCATTTTGTGTGCCCTGTGGACACTTGGCCCCTGGGCTTTTGATTTGATGATTAATTTGATCTATCCCCACATTGCATAATTTGTAGGGAGTGGTCACCTTTGTCATTACCCCTTCATAGTCCTGGGTTCTCCTCCTGACCCTTCTGAAAATGATAGTAAAAATGTTACCATATATTGATAGATATTGTTAGGTTCTTTCATGGCAGCGCCTTTGTTTAGAGCCTTGGGTTTGGATCCTCTCTCAGCGCTGCAAGACGCATATAGTTGGCTCTGTTTTACAGAGTAAAGAAACTGAAGCTCAGAAAAATGAAGTGATTTTCAAGAGGTCACCCTGCCGCTACATCCTGGCTTCAGGGTCATCCCCAGGCTGCGAGGCCCCATGTGCATAGCCCATACATCATGGCCCTGCGCGCTCTCTCTCTCTCTTTCTCTTTTTGCAAAACATTATCAATTTATTTAACTAAAAAGTTCACTTGATTTTTTTAAGCTTCTGTTTTTACCTGTTAACACAGTATTAAATCCTGTGTTCTAATCTACATTTCTTCACTGTTATAATTGGAAAATAAGAATGGTCACATTGACCATGTAACATTCTCCAACATTTAGTGTAGAATTCTAGATGAAAATTCTAGCTAAGATTTCTGCTTCCAGCCATGACTGAGTCACTGGCACTGGATTAACCATCTGGCTTTAAACAACTCTCAAATTAAACAAAATACACAAAGCATCAGATATAACATTTTGATGACAGGTACCACAGAACTGTAATCCATGAGAGAAAGGAAACCCAGGAGGTAAAAGTCCCACAACCGCCCAGACTTTGGTCTGGAGGCACTTTCCAAACTACTGTATAAATATGTGGAACCCAGCAGAGCACAGCAGTCTCCTTTTTGTAGATCTGGACCAAGCTGTTTGTAAAATTTATATTTAAACGGACATGTTTTCAGTTTCCACCTTTGTCATCCTGCCTTGGCACTGGTGACTCAGCGTCCTGGCCCAAGAGTCAACCCGCGCTTTATCCGCCCCTGCTGGCACCTGGTCACAGCATCACTGTATGCTCAGTAGAGAAAATTCTTCTCCGTAAATCAACTTGGAAGCATCCTGGACCAGACAGGGAGGTACTTTGGATAGGACAGGAGAGCTGGGCTTGCAAGAGGACCTCATTTCTTCTCGTTAACGGCGTTCATTGATTCACTCACTCTGACTCTTCACTGAGCACCTCCTGCGGGGCAAGCACGTACCTACCGTCTCTGAAGGGCAGTGTAGCCTAGCGGTTAGAAGTGGTTGCAGGCTCTGGAACTAGACTGGCAGGGCTTCCTTTCCAGCTGGGGGATATTCACAGGTGATTTAACCTCCATGTGCCAGGATTTCCTCATTTTTAAAAGATTATTCCTTCGAAAACTTTGCAACGAGGACTAAACTGGCTTAACACTCGTGTGTAGGTTGTAGGACAGTGTTAGGCACGTGGGAATATAATTTATATCTTTGTCATCCCGGGCTACATGCCTTCCCTTCCTTTGGCTCCTGGACCCACACATCTAACCACTTATTTGGCATTTCCTCCTGGAGGTCAGCAAACCCCTTCATTGCAACATGTGGAAGACGGAACTCATTATTTTCCCCTAAACCCAGGGTTTCACCCCTGGGCTCCCCATCTCAGTGAACTAAACCACCTTGAACCACGTGGGTCAAGGTGGAGTCGCTGGGGTCATCCTCAACCCCTGCATTTCCATCTCGCTCTGCAATCACCTGACCCTGCAGAGTTTATCTCCTTTATTCTCTCAAATGTACACACATTTTCCCATCGCTTCTGCAAGTGCGAACTTTGTTCAAAAGTCAATGTCTTATTCAGATTAGGGTAAGCATCCTTGAAAAGTTCATTCTCTATTCTGTCCCAGAGGATCTACTTAAACCCTGCAGCAGCCCCCATGAAGGTCAGCGTCACGTTCAAATACCTTGGCACCTCACGCAAGACCTTGCAGGCTCCCGTCCTGCTCAGCCCTCCATGCAGAGCTTGTCGCTCACCTATCATAGTCCAGGGTGCAGGGGTGCTAAACAGCCTGGAGTTCCCCCAACTGTGAATTTTGGCTTTTTATTTTGTTTTTTTTTTTTCAGTACCGCTGCTCAGAAACCCTCACACGCTCAGCAGGCAGCCCCTCCTGTTTGTCTTGAGTTGTCATCTTGGGCCCTGGCTCCCGGGCCCTTCCTCAGCCCACACACCCCCTGAGTCCCAGTGCATTTTTTTTTACAACTGGAAGCCTACACCTCACCCGTGGACACTGCTCCACTCAGCCATGCACGTCCCCACAGCCCGTGAGATTATGTCTTAGGAGACTTCCTATTCTTAGGCATCTAAAACATTGCAGTGACATTAAAAAAGAAAAGGCATTCCCACAGATTTGATGAATAGCTGTGTGGATGGATAAATGAGCAAAAGGAAAGCTGGAGAGATGGATACACAAATACGCATATGAGAGGGTGGATAGAGTCACGGCAGGATCCCAGCACAGGTGGGAAAGGATGTTGGTAAAAGTCAGCGCTGCAGACACACGGGAGGCAGGTCCCAGGGACACTCTGAGCCAGGCTGGGGCAGGCAGAGCATGTGTAGGGATGTGGTGATGCCAAAGTTGGGGCCAGCTTATTGTGGCCTCGAAAGCCACAGACTATGGAGTCCATTCCAACCTCCAAGGAAGGCATCAGATGTCTCTGTTTAGGGTATTATTTGATTTTTGAAAAGACCGTGAACTTAGACAAGGGGTGTGAGAACCCACTGAATCCATTCAGTGGGCTGCATTTCAGGAAAGACACTGTTTTGGAACCAGGGGTAAATTAACATCATCTGCAAAATGCTCAGAGTTGAAAGAGCCCTCCCAACCCCCCACAGAGCTGAGAAGTCTCTGAGCTCGAGCTGCATTTCCCTATTTGAACTTGAGACGGCTCATTTCCTGAAACCTAGATGGAATGCTGGCCTTATAACCTCAGCTAGTAAGTTGCAGGATATTGAGTAAACTCAGCCATATCTCAAACATAATTTATTCAGACCGTGATAAGAACATTCTTGATCTTGAAACCGTACTTTGTAAATCCCTAATTTTGCAAATTGGTTCGAAAATTGGAGCTGACTTTATGAGGAAGCAGGAGGGGTGCCCTGTTAGGTATGGCTATATCTTACTCATGAAAATAATGGGGTTTCAGTAAATATAGGGAATGTGAGTGCATCTCTTGGTGTAACTGTAGAGCCAAACCGTAATGACTTGCTGTATATTCAGGAGGCCTCTGAGCTCTAGATAAAGGATCCAAGCTCTGGCCTGTAGGGACACTGCTGAGCTGCCGTCCATTGTCAGCTGTTTTTCCTTTATTGACCCAGCATCTTTCAGTACGAATGTCCCCGTGGTAGCCCGCCCAACCAGGACCGAAAGAAGCAGGTTTGCAGTTAATGGATTAAGGCTGAAGTCTGAGTATCAGGCCCAGCTTCACAGGCACAGGACCTGCGATCACACTGGGTCCCTCACTCAGGGGGGCTCCACGCTTGGTTCAATGATCTGCTGTCATCCTCTTGAAGTCCTTAATAATTTAAGAACAAGGGGACCCACGTTTCCATTTTGCACCAGATCCCGCAAATGACGTAGGCTTTCCTTCCTCACGGTAAATGGGAAAGTTTGGCCTTGAGAACGGGTTTATTTGGGCTTGTTTGGATCACATGGAATCATAGAGTCAAACGCGCTTCTGTGAATAGCTACCAAGTTCTATGCAAATGTTACTGTGACTCGTTTATTTGTTTATCGCCATGAGTATTCAGTGTCCTGTGGCTGGGAGACATGGTTTTCCTGTCCTGGTTTGTTAAGGACTCTGAAAAGTCTTTCTCAACTGCCCCACCCCAGTCCCTTAGATGCAGCCTGCTTCAAAATGGAGAGGCACTGAGAGCTCCACCTGGCCCAGGTGCTGTCCACTCCCTGCTCCTTTACCTGGAATGCTGATTCACCTGAGTCCTCACTGCTGCCCCGACTACCTGGCCCCAGGATGTTCTTCTCAGGTTTCCCAACTGCCTGCCTCTTTCCGCAGACTGTGCTCTCGGCTACAGTGTTCCTGGTCTTTGATGAGGAAGGGCATACGCTTTCCTCTCAACAGTCCCCCTGGAGACCTCGTCCCACAGAGCTCTCACCACCGCCACCCTGTGTTTCCCACACCCTGCACTCAAAACTCTTCTCTAAGACGTTTCATATGGTGTCATCACAGTAAGTACTAAATAAAGAGTTGATGAATCATTTTCTGAGTCATATAATTCTATCAGGGCTTTGTGCCACTTTTCCCTATTAGGTATATGACTTAGAGGTTCTCTATCGGAATGCATCGTTATTATGGGTCATTGGCTATGATCCCTCGCAGTGATCCCATTAGTCTATGATTCAGTTTGTAAGAAATGCTGGCTTTATTCCTGAAGGGAAACATTTTAAAATGAATGTTACACAACGAATGCTGAGTGAGCCACGAGGAAAATGGGATCTTTGGGAAGAACCTGAGTGTCACTCCCTTCCATCCCCAAGGTCACCGCCACAGCAGAAGTGACCACCATCCCACCATCCTTGGCTTAAACGACCGCCGTGGTCTCCTGACCCCTCACTGCCGCCCCTGTTTCATCTGCAGCCCTGTCAACGAGACATCCAAGGTCAGGATTTGGAATATAAATCCACACCATCATTACCTAGATTCAAACTCCTCACCCGTCTCCCATACCTCCCACCCAGGTTGAAATCCAAACTCCCAACCTTTCACCCTGGTGGGGAAACCTTGACCCCCTCCCACGTGCTTGGCCACTTCCTCCTCACTCCCCCCTCCCCTCCACCCATGCAGGCCTTGTTCAGGCCCTCAGAGTGTCCTCGCCTTATCCTGCTACGTAAGTCACACATGGTTCCCCTCCCTGGATTCTTCCTCCCACCGCTGGCCCTGCTGGCCTCTCCAAGCCTCGGCGCCCATCTTTCTGTCACCTCATCCTGGACCTTCCTGAGCATCTGTCTGATCTCATGCTCTACCTGCTTTTGTGCCCTTGCGTAGATCTCAGTCATTTTCCAGGATATAAGCATCCAGTGTGTAAATGCGCATCCCTCTGGGTGTTGTATTTGTTCACAGGTCATCCAAGCTACCAGGCAGACCATCGACTTCAGCTCCAGGGCGGTGGACACCAGGGCCCTTTCTTTACCACTAATTATTTCAGACTCTAGTGCAGGGCCCATCCAGTAAAGATGGGTTGAATACATGAATGGATTTATTGATACAGTTGATTCAGTGCTGTGCTCCGAATCTACGTGCATGAACCTTCTGGCATTGGCACAGGAATTCAGACTTAGAAGTGGATGCAGCAGCAATGTTTAAGCTCACATTGGCAGGGGACCCAGGACCCCTAAGGTGAGGACCACTGTTTCTAACCGACGGGCAGTGACAGGAACCAGATTTATGCTTCCACCTGAAATGCTTTTACAAAGTAAATAAAATGTATGCAACAGTGGTTTTCAAGACTTTGGACATAAGGCAAAAGAGACGTTGACCCCTGAGAAAGGGAGAATTGATGAGGTGGTTCCTGCAGTTGCCCCCGACAATTTCCAGGCCACAGCATAGGGAGAGCAACCAGGGCGGACTCAGGGTCTTTCTGAGATGAAGATGGAGCTGGGGGTTCAAGGAGGCTCAGGCAGCTGGGGTCTTCAGAGCAAGTCCCAGAGAGGAGAGAGATGCGCTGAAAGAGAGAACTCTGGGACCAGCATGGGTGATCCCACAAGTCATAGCTAAGTCAGCCCTCATGTGTGAGGGAACTAAGGGCTCAAGGCCGGGCTCACACAGGGAAAGGATACTCCACTACCACCAGCCAGTGTGAAAACCCTCTAATTCTCAGGACCCTGAGTGTAGAGTCTCAGCAGTAGGGAAGCAATTATTAGCTCTGGTCTCACTTAATAAAGCAAGACCTGAAAGGAATATCTCTATCATCTATTTATCTATCTATCTCTCTCTCTATCTATCTATCTATCTATCATCTATCTATCTAGTATTTCTTGCCTTGGGAGAAAAAAACCATAGGTTAGATGATTCAATATTTTCATTTCAGATTTTTGTTTTCTTGTGGTTGGTTACCAGACCTGAAAATTTTCTCTCTAGTCTCTTCATTTTGTAAGCTTTCTAAAAAAAACCTGCCAGATGATTAAGAAACTAGGATGAATGCATGGGTTCTCAGAAAATAAATGTTGACTTATTCAATAATTTAAATCAGCCCAAGCCAGAGAAAGAGCACCTGGGAGACTCACCCCTCCAGAAATCCCCTTTGTCAGCTGTGTGCTGCCCGTCTGCACTTCCCGTCCTTGCTGGGTCAGACGCCCTGACTACCAGACGACCCGAGGCATTCCTCAGCCTCTCTTGGGTCTGCTAGAAGGAGGGAGTACAGGAAATCCAGCAGGAATGCCTCTTTTCAGCATTTCCATTCTTGTTTACAGGCCTCCGCACAGACATTTCTGGACCCAGTGCCATCCAGAAGGACTGCCAGGTGGTGAGGTGCTCTGTTGGTGGCACTTGTCACCAGGCTGGGCCCACACCAGCCTCTGCACCCTATGTCTACATGTGGCCCAGCGCCCTGCGCTGGCTCTCCCTGCAGACCCTTGCCTTGCAAAGCCTCCTCCCCTTAGGACAAGGAGATCCACAGTGCATTGGTCACGGCAGCATCCCAGGGCCACTTCCCAACAAAGGGGTCATGTGACCAACAGGCAAGAGACAGGTGACTTTAAAGAGAAAAGAGCAGGGTGAGCTTAAAAGCCCATGGCCCCAGAAGCTCCATGGGGTCAAGCCTACCTGATCTGCAGGTATAGTCCAACCATGGTGGGTCCACCTGGAGTTAACAAGGGAAGAGCTAACATCTACTGAGCTTCTATTAGATTCCAGGTGCTTCATCTAGGCCATCGCCTTTATCCTCACAGCATAAATGAGACAACGCCTATGACTTCATTCATGTGAAAATTAACAGAGATCCTATTAGCCTAGATGACTACCCTCAGACACAGAGATGGCAAATGGAAGATCCTAGAAAAATCTGCAGGTGAATCCTTTGCTTCAGATCAAAGCAGATAAAAGACAAATAGATAAAAGAGCTACAGATGCAAGGGAAGACTGCACATCTCTCTCCCAAAGCATCCCTGGTGATTCTCCAGGGAGCCTCGGGGTTCCCCAGAACCCAGTTTCTAAACCACACTCTTATCTCCATCATGATATTCAGCACCAGGTCATGCTTGAACTGAGTTAGCCCCAGGGATGAGCATGAAGACGAAGCATCATTTTCTTCCCCCCACCTGGGTGTCCCAATGGCCCATCCTCTGCTGGTGTCCCTGTTCCAGAAGCCTGCACGGCCCACCAGGCCCCCCAGACCCCCGGACCTGGGCCTGCCTTGTTCTACTGGTTCCCACTCTCCTCCTCACTTTGGTGTCAGCACAATTGGAAACCTGTATTGTGATTCCTTCTTCAGGTCCCACCCACAAGAGGCGCTCCTAAGATGTGCTGAGTTAAATTGTCCCACTGGCTCTCGTGTCCATTGCGGAGGGAGGGTGTGCCTTCTTGTAGGAAGGAAGAGTGAGGCCTTCTTGTAAGATTACGTTTAGAGTCCTTGCTGTAAGTTGCTGCTCAAGGTAAGTGAAAGGCCAGGGGAGGACCACACAAAGCCCCAAATCAACCCACAGGCTCCATCAAAGGGCTGAACACAGGATGACAAGCAAGCTTTCTGAGCACCCAGAGGAGCCCTGTCTTCAGTTCTTCACGTTAAGCTCCTGAGCAAACAAGAAATAAACACGGGCTGGTTCACCTTGTGCGTTCTGGAGTGTGAGATAAGTAACCGATGACCTCAGAGGGACGGGTCTGTTAAAACAATGGCAGCCGCCACTTGGGGCCCCATGCCCTGCCCCTCACTCTGCAGTATTACTTCCCAGGTACACCGGCCACGTTCACCTCCTCGTACAAACCCACCCATCCACCCCTCCCCCGAGTAGGTACCCTAAGGCTCCACTTATCCTTCAGGGCCCATCAGCATTCACTGATCCCCATCCTACCCTCTCTGCCTTCTTCCTCCAAGTGTGAGTCAGTGTACCCTGCTTCCAACGATCATGTCCTGCAGGTGAGTTCAGTATCACCCGGGAAATTTTTTCTTGTTTTGAATTTTATTTTATTTATCTTTTTATACAGCAGGTTCTTATTAGTTCTGCCCCTCGTCAAAGTGACCCCGATCGGCCGTAGTTTCCGGTGGTCTAGAGCTGAGTAGTGAGAGGGCCTGTGGAAGGGAGCCAACACCCAACAGGAATGAAACAAAGGCCCGTGGGCCAGCCGGCCAGCCTGGCTGGGGGAGGCTTGTGTGCCGGGGCTGTGCCCAGCAAGCCACGGCTCCACAGACTGAGGTTGTCCCCTCATCCCTACCCCGTCCCATCCAACCCTCAGGGCTTCTCCCCCTGGGCCAGAGACACATGCATAACCCACCTGCTCTATTCTGGGCTGCCCACAGCCCTGTGATGATCATAATGGGGTCGGCAGCCTGCCCACAGCCCTGTGATGATCATAATGGGGTCGGCAGCTGCTACTGTTTTGTGATAACCAAGCACACAAGCTCTCTCACGGGCCTTCAGTCACCTCCTTCATGGAAGACTGCCCAGCAGGAGGTCAACGGAGGGACACTGTCCACTCATTAGGGAACGACGTACTCTTTCTCCACCATATTTTTTCTTAATTTTCTAAAGGTCCTTCCACATTCCTGAGGTAAGGGAACTAGGGCCCCATCCATCACTTCACCTTATCCCAAAATGGTATGGGTGGTTCTTTTCAAGGAAGCAGATCCTAGATATCCAGTTCACCCAGTTTTCCCTCCTCAGTTCCTTATCAATTCGTTTGTTCCATAATAGGGCTGTAAGCAAAGATCTCAGAGAGGTGACAGCTTTGGAGAAAACAAACTGAGCAGCTCCTTCAATTTGGTAAAGATCACATCACAGGAATTGTGCTAGATGCTGGGGATGCAGGGATAAATGAGATTTTCTCTACGCCCAATCTGCTCACAGCCCAGGCAGGGGGCAAACATATACCCAGTTATTTATCACAGAGTCAATTCTGTAACAGAGATCAGATTCATTCTGTTGGAAGGTTCACACAGTCTTGTCCTCATGAAAGAGGTAAACTGTGATCTAGGCCATGAGGCCTGCAGGATGTCACCAGTAAAAAGAAGCAAGTGGCATTCTTCCTAGTAGCAGAAGGCATAGCAGAAGGGACAGTAGTTACAGTACAGTGATGCCAATATTTTAATAACGCTCATAGGGCTATGAACATCACTATGGGCTGAGACCTGTGTCAGTAGCTTTGGGTGCATTATTTCCTTCAGTCTTTGCAATACTCCTGTGAGGCACGTACTATAAAATTTTAGATGATGCAAAGGCTTTGAGAATTTAAGAAACACTGCCAATTTTAACAGCTGGTGGGGAGAGGGTTGATGTCACACCCAGCCCTCATGGAAAGGCCTGCAAAACCTTGCTTGTGGATCCCAGGATGGGAAGAGAAACCTCCAGGAAAAACGGAACAGCGAGCCCAGGCTTGGAAGGGTAGGGTACCATGGTAAGCGACAGAGAGCCTGCAGGTTGTTAAGCAGGCAGGCATGTCTTCATGGTCCTTCAGAGGAGCGAGAATTTTGCCCTTATCCCAGGAAAAGAGCATGGGCCGGGGGTTGGAAGTACTGAAATGCCACAGATCCAAGCAGGTCCAAGCTTCGAGAGAGAATAAATAAATCATGAGTAGGGAGGATGACCGCTACATCTTAACACTCAGGATTTCCCAGAAAGAAGCACGGAGAGTACCCATGCACTTGTATTTCCATGTGTTTAAAAGCAAAGATTCACATGCTATCGAGGCTACAATGCTATACTCTCTGAAGAAATGCATCCTAATTAGAGATCCCAAATATCAGGCCAATGAGCCTTCTGTTTGGAAATTATAGGGACACATCCCCCTGTAATATTAGAAACAGGTAACTAGGAAGCATCCTGCAAGGCTGGACCAAATTACAAGAATGCTTTGATGGAGATTTCTAAACATGCGGATGATCTGTTTCTTAATTTGCAAAATTTGTGTGGTTTTTAGATACACAATCTAGCCCTGAACTAATCTTTTCTTGTTCATTTGCTCAGCTCCTGTGTTCCAGATAGTTTTTTCATTGCGTCTCCGTTTCTTGTGCTCAGTTCAGATGGCAATCATTTAGAAGAACACTGACAAGGAGACAACTTCCTAAGTTTCTTGAAATGCTTGTCTATCCCCTGGAATCATAGGAATTGCTGAGTGTGTATGTGAATGCTTACGTTTCTAAGAAGAGGATCCAGTGTCTCATTAGATAGTCAGAGTTCTGTGATCTCTCAAAAGCCAAGAATTGCTGCCGGTAAACCTGTTATAAATAGTAAATCTAGAGCAGAATGCCTGCCAAAACATGCATGTCTTTCTCTTAAAAAGGAAAGGAGGGGAGCATTTTTATAATTTACGAGGCATATTCTTTGAAAAGGTGATTTACAGATGTAATAAATAGAGAATTGAGACCCACAGATACAGTTCTCACTAAACAGGCCAGAACGCTCAGGACGAAGTTCTAAACTTGATGTTAACTCCCCATGTGATCATAGATGATTCCTTATCCTTCCTGGGACTGGTTTCTTCATCTGTAAGCTGCACGACTAAAACACATGGGCTGTAAATTATGTCCAGCAATTAAGTCTCTGTCTTTAAAGAATATGTATACATATATGGACTTTATACACTCTCTTTTTAAACTTTTCACATGCTGAGGAATTTGCTTGCTATTTACACTTACCTGCACATGTTTTTGTTTTTGTTTTTTCATTTATTTATTTATTTTTTTGGCTGTGTTGGGTCTTCGTTTCTGTGCGAGGGCTTTCTCTAGTCGTGGCAAGTGGGGGCCACTCTTCATCGCGGTGCGCGGGCCTCTCACTGTCGCGGCCTCTCTTGTTGCGGGGCACAGGCTCCAGACGCGCAGGCTCAGTAGTTGTGGCTCACAGGCCCAGTTGCTCCGCGGTATGTGGGATCTTCCCAGACCAGGGCTCGAACCCGTGTCCCCTGCATTGGCAGGCGGATTCTCAACCACTGCGCCACCAGGGAAGCCCCCATGCACATGTTTTATGTTACAGGTTCAACCTCTGAGGTGTCCTCACACTTCCTGCCCAAACAGCTGAATTTACACCGCATGCTCGACTTTGCACGCAAACTCTGAGTAGGGACCTAGTTCAGGAATGTTTACTTTTCCTTTGTTGCCCAATATCTAGTTATTAACAGGCATTTAACTTTTAGATGGGCGTTCTTTAAGTTCTAATAATGGATTTAAATATTTTTCAAGATGATAAAGAAATGACACATATCTGATAAAATGAAATGTCAGTGATCTCATAATTCATCTGCGGAGAAAACACAGGATGAAAAGGGGATGCAGTTACTCACATGAAGTATGCCAGGTCAGGCAGGCAGAAGCTGTCATCTCTTTTGTCATGGGCCTGGGCGCACCAGGCTAGATGTGTTTTGTCTTGATTAGGCCAACGATGGCTGAGTGTAAATCATTAAATGTTGATAAGCAAGTGCTGTGGAAGTGGGAAAGGTATATAATTGCCCCCGTCATGCTCTGCATTCCTGCCTCATTAGATACCTAAGAAAACTGGGGTTTGGCTGAAAGACACTTCGAGGATCTGCACTGGCTCACTTCACCCAACTAACCAAGTTCAGAGTCTGAAGCTTTCATAGCCACACCTCTGAGACAGCCAAAGTCTCCCTGTACTGTCCTCTCTCCTCCACACCTGAGATATTTCCAATCAGTCGTATTTGAGCCCCTACTGGTATAATTCCCTATGACAAAAGCTACTGGAGACCAAGAAAAGAAAGATAAATTTATTCTGGCTCTTTTCAAGTTGCTTTCAACAGTACATCTATCTATCTATCTATCATTTATGTATCTATCTACCTATCTAGCTATCTATCTGTCATAGATCAAAATAATTAGCTTGAAAGAAAATCAAAGGGCAATGGAAACTCAGAAGAGGGAGAACTTGAGGGTAGGTAAGGGGCTAAGGAAATATATTTTAAATTTAGTTACTTTTCCAAAGTGTGGGCTTGTGTCTAGAGAGATATAAGAAAAGAATACAACATTCTGGGTGAAAGGAGAAAGTAGGTAAATACAGGGCTCTTTTCAAGGGAAGGGCAGGTTCTAGGGATGATCCTTGGAAATAAAGTGCAGAATAATTTGGGATCAGATTATCAGAACAAGAAGGAATGTGGATTCACATGGTAGCCAATAGAAACACGTTAAACATTTGTTGTTCTGGTTTTTGTTTAGCTGTTCTTTTTTTTTTAATAGAATATCCTTTCAGGAGGATAAGTTGGCCTCATAGAGCTGGATTGTGGTGGCAGGTGCACCCCCTTCCATAGTCCCGTATTAGTTAAGTGTCCTAGGACAGAACGGTGAAACTCGAAAAAATTTGGGAAGAGACACTTCATGTGGTAGCTAGGTACCTGGATTTGGGGGCAAGACGGTCAGGTTAGAATCCTGGATCTAACGCTTTTTGTGTGATCTTAGGCTTTAATCTCTGCACCACCTCAATTTCCTCTTGTGTAAAATGGGCATAAAAAACAAAATAAAACAAAAAATAGTATGGAGGTTACTTTAAAAACTAAAAATAGAATTACCATATGACCCAGCAATCCCACTACTGGGCATATACCCTGAGAAAACCATAATTCAAAAAGACACATGCACCCCAATGTTCATTGCAGCAATATTTACAATGACCAGGTCATGGAAGCAACCTAAATGCCCATCGACAGATGAATGGATAAAGAAGATGTGGTACCTATATACAATGGAATATTACTCAGCCATAAAAAGGAACGAAATTGGGTCACTTGTAGAGACGTGGATGGACCTAGAGACTGTCATACAGAGTGAAGTAAGTCAGAAAGAGAAAAACAAATATCAGATATTAACGCATATATGTGGAATCTAGAAAAATGGTACAGATGAACTGTTTTGCAAGGCAGAAATAGAGACACAGATGTAGAGAACAAACGTATGGACACCAAGGGGGGAAAGCCTCAGCGGGTGGGGGTGGTGGTGGGATGAACTGGGAGATTGGGATTGACATGTATACACTAATATGTATAAAATAGATAACTAATAACAACCTGCTGTATAAAAGATAAATAAATACAATAAAATTCAAAATAAAATAAAATTGAGAGCAGTTAAAAAAAAATAGCCTAACTCAAAGGGTTTTGTGTGAATTAAATGAGTTGACACACATTTAGAACAATGAGTTCTACATAATTATTAGCTACGAATTATTATTAATGGATTCCTCTGAAAAATAACCAAAGAAAACAAAAGAAAAAAATGCAGAGGACTATGTGTAGTTTACTTTTCGAAGAGTAAGAGGGGACTCCACGCCTGGTATCCTCTCCCCTCCTCCCTTGAGAGCTTCGACTATTTCCTCTAAGTCCACCACTCCCCTTTCCTTTCTCAAGTTCAGATCATTGTCTTGGTCTCCAGCCCAGTATGTCTGAGTTCTCTCTTATCCATCTTCCCTGGACAAAGGATACAAACATCAAAAACTGGGCCTGTTGCATGGCAGGTCATTCCTCTTCATCTGTACTCACACTTACACCACCGTGACTCAGGAAGTCGAGACCTCCTGAGTCAGTGAACGGCCTTTCCATCTGCCTCTATCCCATAAGCCAAGAATCGGGGTAGGTCACCTCTCCTCACTTGCCATGGGAGACTGGCTTATCATTTCTGGGCCTAATCTATTTTCCTCTCACTCTTCCTAAGCTTCTCTCCCCAGCAGAACCCCAATTATCCCCTAAGATGACCTGCAGCCTCTGCTCACAGATTCATCCTGCATAAGCCAAGTACACCCTCACCTTCCTGGCCACCAGAGAGAATGGTAAACGATCTAGGCACCGTCAAACACAGCCACCCCAGACTTCCCATTAAGACAGGATGTGAAGAAGCTGGACCATGAAGCACCACAGGGCAGAAACACAGGGAAGAATATTTTCAGCACAGACAAAAGATGATTATCTAATGTGTGTGTGAAAGTTCTCCAGGCATGTGTCAGGGACAGGGCAGTTACCTGTGGTGTGATTAGACAGCTTGCCAGGTGGAAGTAGAGCCCAAGATGCGGCTGGAAAGGCTTCTTGAGGCTCCACCACTGAAGCCTAAATGCCATGCTTCGCCACATAAATTATCTTCAGGAAACTTAAATATTGGAGACCTGGCATCACCAAGATGTAGTACTTTACCTATCAACACTCAAAGACTTTTGTATGTACAGTTTTTTAAACTCATCCAGTGGCGTGTCAGGTGAAACCTCATAAAACTGTAATAAAACCCAGCTAAGCGATTTTCACGTTCCAAGTTGGCTCAAAGACTCGGAGGACAGTGTTTGGGGATAGATTACTCTGGCCTGCTGACACCATGCTCCAACCAGGAAGGCAGAGGGTGGAGAAAGAGAAGGCAAGGCAGGGGTGGGAACTCAGACCTTCCCAGGTTCAGGCACAGTTCACTTTGAGTTTACAGTGAGGACTCGGGACATTTATCATCTTATCTGAGCACGTTTATCTGCTTCATAAGAGTGATGAGCTCACGTTTATGATCTTGCTTTTGACTTGCAGGCTTCCCATGAGAACTGAATGAGGGGCCCATAAATAAGCGTTTATCTCTGTCTCTAACATAATTCAAGTTTTGTTAAACTGGAAGTTACAGTAAAAAATAATTTCTATACGTCTGAGTAAATAAAAATATACTGCCACTCACGTAAGTAAAAAGATATTAAAAGAAACACATTCTGTGCCTGGCTGATAAGTCTGGGATACACACACTCATTTTTAATAGACAACTTATTTGCTGTTGTGTAAGCAGAGCAGTAGGGTGTGCAAATATAAATTATACTCTCTTATTTTAAAATATAAATTAAAATCTCACAATAGATATGAAATATCTCATCTTGTAGTTCCTTTCATCTTTAAGCTGTGACACTTTCTAATCTTTATTTCAACATTTTCTGTGTGTTATTTCATAACAGAATGCAAAGTAACAGAAATCATTAGTGATTTCGTTCTTACCCTACAGCTGATTTCTAAGTTTTAAGCCAGAATATTTATCAGAGATTATAAGAACTATTTTTGTAGAAAGAGACCATTAATTTTATACCTGCCTTTTTTTGTAATGTAAGTATTTAAAGCTATACATTTTTTGAGAACTGTTTAAGATGTATTCCATAATCTTTTTGAAGAATTTTCATCCATTTAAAAATATCTTCTAATTTTGATTGTGATTTTCTTCTTTGACTAACATTGTTTATTAATTTCTACCTATTTGAGGATTTTCCAGGTCTCTTTCTGTTATTTATTTCTAATTAATTATTGTGTGATCAACAAATACACTCTGTATGATTTGAATTCTTTTAAATTTATGGTGATTTATTTTAAAGACCAGAATATTGTCTATTTTAGTAAATGTTTCACAGGCACTTGAAGAGAATGTGTCTCCTGCTGTTGAGTGAAGTTCCATAGGTGTCAACTAAGTCAAATTCATTAGTGGCATTGTTGAAGTCATCTATTTCTGTTCTGATCACTTCTTATTTATGCGGTTGGTGAAGAAGGGATACTCTGCCTTAAGTGGTACCAGAAGTCTGAACACGTGACACCAGCACCAGACAAATGAGATGAGCCCTGAGTTATTAGTGACATATTCTCACACCTGGAGAGGAGGGCACCACACACCACGTAGGGCCACATGGGGTTGCACTTGGCAAGAGAATGAACAACCAGGGGCTTTGGAAGGCAGGCTCTGTGGTAGCAGGAGGGTGGAATGACCCTTGATTCCTATAACTGACTTGTTTGGATAATTTTGCAGCCTGGCAGTGGGGTAAAACCAGTAGGTTGAAGACCAGGTGGGGTGTAGCTGGTCCAGTTTATAGGGGAACGAGTGGGTGGAAAGACTTTCCTGCTGGGTTGGGGGAGCATATCTGGAGAGAGCAGGGGACCTCATGGTAAGGCTTCTGGGCCCCTGTGAGGCTCAAAGATGCTGAAGCAACACTTGAAATTTTAGGTCTTACAATATGATATCCTTGCTGATTTTTTTTTGTTTGATTATTCTATCAATTGCTAAGAGAGGACTTTTGAAATCTCCAACCTAAATTTTAAATTAGTCTATTCTTTTTATTTTCATCCGTTTATATTTCATGTATAGTAAAACTTACAGATTTATTTTTCCAATACATATTTAGAATTATGTCTTCTTGCTAAATTGACCACTTATCATTGTGTAATTTCCCTCGTTATCACACATAACATTATATTTACTCACATCTGCACTGATATTAATTAACTCCAGGTTTTGCATATATGGGCTTACCTTGTTTTATGGTGCTTTACTTTATTGCACTTCACAAATAATCTGGTATTTTTACAAACCGAAGGTTGTGAAAACCCTGCATCAAACAAGTCTTTGGCATCATTCTTCCAACAGCATTTGCTCACTTTGTGTCTCTGTGTCACATTTCGGTAGTTTTTATAATACTTCAAATCCTACAACAGCAAAAAGATTATGACTGCTGAAGGCTCAGATGATGGTTAGCATTTTTTTTTAGCAATAAAGTATTTCTTCATGAATGTATGTACATAGTTTTTTTGACATAATGTTATTGCACACTTAATAGACCACATTATAGTGTAACGGTAGCTTTTATATGTACTGGGAAAGCTAAAAATTCATGTAACTCACTTTATTGTGATATATGCTTTATTGCAGTGGTCTGGAACTGAATCCACAATATCTCCGAAGTATGCCTCTGTGGTATGTCTTTTCCCCTATCTTTGCTTTTTACCCTATCTATGTCACTTAGTGTTTTTATTCAGTTTTTGTATTTTAATTAGAGTGATTATGCCTTTTACATTTAATGAATTATATACGGTTGATGCTTGAACAACACAGGTTTAGGAATGCTAGCCCTCTTCAGCAGTTGAAAATCTGCATATAACTTATTGTCAGCCCTCTACATATGCTGTTCCTCCTTATTTGCAGTTCCTCTGTATCCACTGTTTGGCATCCTTGGATTCCACCAACCACGGATTGCGTACTATTGTAGTATTTACTATTGAAAAAGATCCATATACAAATGGACACTTGCAGTTCAAACCCATGTTGTTCAAGAGTCAACTATACTTGGGTTTGTGTTTATGTTTGTTATTTGTTTTCTGCCTTTTGTTCTCCTCTTTTCCTCTTTTTAGATTCATTGAGCATTTATTAGTATTCTGTTTTATCTCCTCAGTTGGCTGCCTAGTTACAATCTTATTTTTTTTGTATTGCTCAGGGTTTATAATTTGTAGCTTTCACATATCAGAATCCAGCTTTATGTACACTACCATTTCACTTGCATGCAAATTTTGCTGTTTCCTTGTTATGCATTTTGCATTGACAGATGGTCTGATTCTAAATCTGAAAATATTCAATATATTGCTATTATTTTTGTTTATTGTATTGTGTGTTGTATATTGCCTATTACTTTTTTTCAGATTAACATTTTATTACTTCTTAATTAAGCCTTTTATTTTGAGAAAATAATAGATTCATCTGCAGTTGTAATACAGAGAAATACCATATATACTTTATCAGGTTTTCCCCATTAAGAGCATCTTGCAAAATTATAGTGAAACAACACAACCAGGATTTTGACATTTAAACAGCCAAGATACAAACATTTTATCACCACAAGACCCCTCATGTGGCCCTCACCTCACTAGTGTAGTTTCCACCTACATGCCTGGCAAACCTACTCCATCTCTATAATTTTGCTATTTCAATAACGTAATGTAAATAGAGTTGTACACTATGTGACCTTTTGCAGCTATCTTTTTTCACTCAACTTAATTCCCTAGAGAGTCTCCCATGTTGTTGCACGTATCAAAATTCAGTCCTTTCATCACTGAGCTGTGCTCCTCAGCATGGATGTACCACAGACTGTCTGCACATTGACTTGTTGAAGGACATCTTAATTGTTTCCAGTGTGGGGATCCTTCCAATAAAACTGCAATGAACATTCATATAGAGGTTTTTCTGAGAACATAAGTTTTCATTTTTCTGTGATGAATGCCCAAAGTGCAATTGCTGGTCGAGTACAATCATGTTGCATGTTTAGTTACTTTTTAAGAAGCTGCCATATTGTTTTCCAGAGTGGCTGTTCCATTGTACATGCTCACCAGC
Source organism: Balaenoptera musculus (assembly GCF_009873245.2). Taxonomy (NCBI): domain Eukaryota; kingdom Metazoa; phylum Chordata; class Mammalia; order Artiodactyla; family Balaenopteridae; genus Balaenoptera; species Balaenoptera musculus. The sequence goes on along the minus strand of NC_045793.1, from coordinate 99,626,930 downwards.
ATTTGGTATTGTCACTATTTTTTATTTTAACTGTTCTGATATGTGTGAAGTGGTATCTTATTGTGGTTTTAATTACCATTTCCCTAATGGTTAATGATGCTGAACATCTTTTAATGAACTAGTTTGCCATCTGTACATCCTCTTCAGTGAAATACCTCTTCATGTTTTTTGACCATTTTCTAATTGGATTGTTTGTTTTTCTTTACTACTGAGTGTTGAATGTTCTTTATATTTTCTAGATACAAGTCCCTTATTAGATATGTGCTTTACCATATATTTTCCCACTCTGTCATTTGCTATTTTTTTTTTTTTAATAATGTGAGTTGTTTTTTTTTTAATTTTATTTATTTATTTATTTATTTATTTATTTATGGCTGTGTTGGGTCTTCGTTTCTGTGCGAGGGCTTTCTCTAGTTGTGGCAAGCGGGGGCCACTCTTCATCACGGTGCGCGGGCCTCTCACTATCGTGGCCTCTCTTGTTGCAGAGCACAGGCTCCAGATGCGCAGGCTCAGTAATTGTGGCTCACGGGCCCAGTTGCTCCGCGGCATGTGGGATCTTCCCGGACCAGGGCTCGAACCCGTGTCCCCTGCATTGGCAGGCAGATTCTCAACCACTGCGTCACCAGGGAAGCCCCATTTGCTATTTTTATTCTCTAAACAGGGTCATTCATGAAACAAAAGATTTCCTTTTTGACAAGGTTCAATTTATCAATTTTCCTTTTAATATGTTGTGCCGTTTATTTCACATCTAAGAATTATTTGCATTGCCCTGGATCCTGAAATTTTTCTCCTATATTATTTTTCCAAAAAATTATAGTTTTACATTTTATATTTAAGTGTGTGATTTATTTTGAATTAATTTTGGCATAAGTTTTGAGATGTTGAGATTATTATTATATTTTTGGCCTATAAATGTCCAGTGGCTCCAAAACCATTTTTTTAAGTTCTCCATTGTATTGCTTTTATACCTTTGTCAAAAACCAGTGGGGCATATTTGTGTCAGTCTATTTCTGAATTCTCTATTCTGTTCCATTGGTCTATGTGTCTATCCCTCCACCAGTAGCACAGCCAAATCCCCATAATCCTTGTAAGCACTGGGTGACTATATAGTAGTCTTAGAATCTGGTGGTCCTCTGATTTTACTCATTGTCAAAATTGTTTTAGCTCTTCTAGTTTTTTGTCTTTGCATATAAATTTCAAAATAGCCTTGTTTACAAAAAATATTTTTGAGAATTTTATTAAGACTTTTGATAAACCTGTATAAAATTTGGGGATATTTTACATACTTTCTATTTTGAGTCTTCCAATTCATGAACACAATATGTCTTGTCAACCTTTAAAACAAAAAGGGTAAGCAGTTTAGCCAGCAGAATTGAATTTAATCAGGAATAACGGAGGAATTGCAATTTGAGACACACAAACTATGGAGAACCATAGGCAAGTCTGGAAAACAAAGGAGAGGAGCATTCTTTATTTATAGAGACAAGGAGGAAGTTGGGAGAGGCTATTTTGAATGAAAGTTCATTGGAGGAGAGCAGGAGTTTGGGATTGTGTGGGTTTTTCATTGGCTGAGTTGTGGTTTCTCATTGGTTAAGTGGATATGGGACAAGGAGAAAATCTCCCTTCTTCCTCCTGGGCTGTGAAAAGTAAACTGCAACAAAAGGTGTGTGTGTGAAAGCTCCTCCTTCAGGGGTTCCCAACTCTATTTGGAATGAGGTTTACCTTTATTCATTTCGCAGTCTGTCAATTTATTAAAGACTTTGATTTCTTTCACCAAAATTTTGTAATTTTCAGCGGACAGCTACTGTAGAAGTATATACCTGTTATAACTTTTTATTTTATTTTTCAATATTATAAATGTTACTGTGTTTTAAACTTCAGTATCTACATATTCATTGTTAATATATAGAAATGCAATTGATTTTTGCATGTGATCTTGTAATTATAACCTTGATGAATACACTTATTAGATACAGGAGGTGTTTGGTGTTTTGTTTCTTTGTTTGTTTTTGTTTACTCAGAATTTTCTACATAGAAAACCATGTCATATGTCAACAAGGACAGTTTATTCCTATCTTTCCATTCTGTATACGTTTTATTTCTTTTTTTTCCCTTGTTTCGGGAGCTAGAATTTCCAGTACTGTGCTGAACAACAGTGGTGAGAGCAGACATTCTTCTTTGTTTTCAGTTTTCAGGAGGAGGAAATGGACCATTAATATTATGTTAGCTATAGATAAAACCACTTAGAATAGGCTGTTTATCATATTTATTTATTTATTTATTTATTTATTATTTATGGTTGTGTTGGATCTTCGTTTCTGTGCGAGGGCTTTCTCTGGTTGTGGCAAGTGGGGGCCACTCTTCATTGCAGTGCGCGGGCCTCTCACTATCGTGGCCTCTCTTGTTGCGGAGCACAGGCTCCAGACGTGCAGGCTCAGTAATTGTGGCTCACGGGCCTAGTTGCTCCGCGGCATGTGGGATCTTCCCAGACCAGGACTCGAACCTGTGTCCCCTGCATTGGCAGGCAGATTCTCAACCACTGCGCCACCAGGGAAGCCCCGGCTGTTTATCATATTAAGAGATTTTTTCTCTACTGCTACTTTTTGAGAGTTTTTATCATGAATGAGTGTTGTAGTTTGTCAAAGTCACTTTCTGCATAAATTAATTTGATATTTTTTTATTTAGAATGTTGAACCAGCCTTGAATATCTGCAATAAATCCTACTTGGTCATGGTAGGTCATGGCATAAAATATCTTTTATAAATTTCTAGAATTGATTTGCTAGTATTTTTTGAGAATTTTTGCACATTACTTCACGATAGATATTGGTCTATACTTCTCTTTTTTTCCTACTGTCTTTTTCTGGTCTTTGTATTAAGGTAATACTGGACTCATGAAATGGGTTCTCTACTCTTTCATTTTCTGCAAGAGAATGAAACTGGTGTTAATTCTTCTTTAAATGTTCTGTAGAATCTTAAAGTGAAAGCATCTGCACCTGGAGATTTCTTTTTTTGAGGGCTTTATGATTAAATTTTTAATTTCATAAATGGTTCTAGAATGTCTCAAGTTGTCTAACTTTGGTTAAGTTTTGGTACTTTGTGGTTTTTGAGAAATTGGTCCATCACTCTAAATGTTGAACTTATAAGTGTAAAATTGTTTCCAGTATTCCTTTTAGTCTTTTAATGGCTTCAGGTTCAGTAGTGATATCCCCTTTTTCACTCCGGATGTTGTGATTTGTACTTTCTCTCTTTTATGTTTGTCAGTTTTGCTAGAGGTTTATCAAGTTTCGAATATTTTTCAAAGAACTAGGTTTTTGTTTTATGATCTTCTGCTGTTTTCTTGTTTTAAATTTCATTGATTTCTGCTTTAATCTTTATCATTTCCATCTTTCTGCTTGCTTTGGATTGATTTTTGCTTTTATTTTTGTAGTTTCTTGAGATAAGAACTTAGATTACTGTTTATGACCTTTCTTTTTTTCTAATGTAACAATTTTTTGCTATAAATTTCCTACTCACCACTGCTTTAGCTAAGTTCCATAGATTTTGATTTTTTAATAAAAATTCCATTAAGTTCAAAAATATTTTCTATTTTTTTAACTTTCTATTTGATTCATGAATTATTTAGAAGTCTGTTATTTAATTTTCAATTATTGGCAGTTTTTCCTATTATCTTTATGTTGTTGATATTTAGTATAATTTTCTTAAGGTCAGAAAGTATACTCTTCGGGATTTCAATTTTTCTAAATTCTACAAGGTTTGTTTCATGGGCCATGATGTGGTCTGTATTGGTAAATATTCCATCAGTACTTGGAAAAATATATAAATATACGTTGTTATCATTGTGTAAAGTGTGCTATAAATATTAATTTGATACTGTTGATTTACTGTGATGGTCAGATATATACTTGCTATTTTTTCATCTAAGAGTTCTATACATTTCTGATTCTTATGTTATAAATTTTGCCTCAACCATTGAACATGATTTAAGAAACTCATGAGAGGTAGGACAGTCTATTACATTTACCTTTAATTTGTACATTCTAACGTTCTTCTTTCCTTCCCAAAGTTCCAAACCTTCTTTTGTTGTCATATCCTCTCTGTATAAAGATCTTCCCTCAGCTATTCTTTGAGGATAGCTTGCTAGCGGAAAGTTTTCTCAATTTTTCTGTGTCTAAATATGTTTTTATTTCCTCTTCATTTCTAAAGGACATTTTTACAGGAATTACAATGGGCAATTGGTAGTTTATGTATTTCAGTGCTTGAAAAATGTTGTACCACATCCTTCTGTCCTCCAAGGTTTCAGATGAGAAATCTGCTATCATTCAAGTTGGTGTCCTTCACTTTGGTTGCTTTCAAGATTCTTTTCTTTGTCTTTGGTTGTCAGACATATAATTATCATGTCTCTTCTCATGGAATTCTTTGGATTTTTTTCTGTTAATTTCACTCAGCTTCTTGAATCTGTAAGTTTTAGTCTTTCATCAAATTTGGGAATTTTCAGCCATTGTTTCTTTGAATACATTTTCAGTCTTCTCTTCTCCTTCTGGGACTCCAATCATATAAATGTTAGCTTCTTTTTTTCAGTCTATTTTTCTTTGTAGTTCATATTGAGTAAATCTATTGATCTATCTACAAGTTCACTGCTTCCAATCGTCTGTCATTTCTAATCTACTATTGAGCTCGTTTAGAGAGGTTTTTTTTTTACTTCTGTGATTTTATTTTTCAGTTCTGTAATTGAATTTGATTCTTTCTTTCTTATGATTTCTATTTCTTTGTTGAAATTTTCTATCTATTAGTTTCAAAATAATTTAAAATTATTTGCTAGAGTGTTTGATTTTGACTACTTTAAGATTCTTGACAGATAATTCTAACATCCAATTCATCTTTGTATTGGTGTCTTTACTCATTTATATTCTGATTTTCCTGATTCTTCACATGGCAAGTAACTCTCAGTTATATCCTGGTCTTTTTTTTTTTTTTTAAATACTGGATCCAATTTAATTTCCCTCTCTTAGCAGAAACCCCCATGTTGAGGTGTGAGGTGGAGCAGGAAGGCCAGGCTGGTGTGTATGCTCAGTTTCCCTATGGGCCCTGCCAACACCCTGGGGCAAAGTGGGGCACTGAGCACACTGCCTCATTACAGATGAGGACAGACATCTGGCTCCACCCTGGCCCTGCTGGTGGAGAACTAAGTGCAAGTGGGACATCGACTTGTACCACCTCGCTTCCTTTGAGTAGGGGTGTAAGCCCACCTCTGCTGGACACTGCTGACACCAGAAGATGGGACATGGTATGTGGAGTGCCATCTGGGTCTACCTCCCACAGCCTGGTCTGCCTTGTTGATTCTGGTTGGGGGTTGAGACTCAGAGGTTACTGGGCTCTGCTCATACCAAGGGAAAAGTGACGCAGAGTGTGGACCCCTCCTCAAGCCACCTGGCTCTGACTAACGTGTGCCAGGTAAGGGGTTGGAATCGTTATAGCCAGATGACATGGGTCAGAAAAAACATGGCAGGACTATACGTTCTCATTAGTAATGTTTTCTGGTACTTAATTTTTCAATATGCATCAAATGCCTTCAAAATACTTACATATTTTACCCATTATGTTTCTCAAAATATGTCCTAATACATAATCCAAAATAGTAGCAATGCTATATTCCCAAAGATGGTCATTATAAAATAAGTTGTCATGAAAAATGAGACAAATGCAGCCTTACGGGTAACATTTGGGTACACTGATTACATCTACAAGAGACATATGAAATCGTTAAGATCTGTGAAAAGGTTAATAGTAATATAAGAAATATTCATTTCAGAATGTTAATTAAAAGAAAGCAATGCAAAATAATCATTACTAAATTATTTCAGACACATAAAAATATGTATGTTCTTCTTTGTGTACTTTTCACTTAAAATCAGCAGTTTTATAGGATTCAACTTAATAAATTAAGAAGTTGAGTATAAGAACTTTTAAGGCACTGGCTTATGTAAATAGAAGTATCAGTCAGGATGAGATAGGCTATGCTACATACCAAAACACTCCCAGTGGGTTACAAAGTAAAAGTTTATTTCTTGCTCCTGTTTCATGCCTGTTGTGAATGAGGGAAGATTTCTCTCCACTGGGCACACAGGGATTCAGGTGAGGAGGAAATGTCCATGTCTGTTACCTCCAGGAGATTACAGGAAAAATAAATGATTCCAAATCATGCAACAGCTCTTAAAGCTTCCGCCACTAAGTGGCAATGAACTTGAACTCAGTTCTCTTTTCTACGAAACCATAAAGTCAAATGCTTTCTTTAAAAATTGAAGTATAGTTGATTTACCATGTTTTATTAGTTTCAGGTGTACAGCAAAGCTATTCAGTTTTATATATGTAAATTATATATATATATATATATTCTTTTTTTCAGATTCTTTTCTATTATACAAGATACTGAATTTAGTTCCCTGCACTATACAGTTGGTCCTTGTTGTTTATCTGTTGTGTATATAGTAATGTGTATCTGTTAATCCCAAACTCTTAATTTATCCTTCCCCTGCTTTCCCCTTTGGTAACCATAAGTTTGTTTTCTATGTCTGTCAGTCTGTTTCTGTTTTGTAAATAAGTTCATTTGAATGCTTTTGAGGCAGGTATATTGAAGAAAACCACCTCATTGATCTTGTTTCTATCAACATTTTCAGTTTGCTATGTAAAAGCAGGCTAAGAAATCCAGCATTTAATTATAAATAACCCCTTTTCTCAATAGCATAGATTCTTAAATGATCATCAGAAACCCTGTTACAGTTTTACAAAGTATTCCTGAAAAATGGTAACCAGACTAGACCCATGGTCTGTCACTGACATGATAACAAGTCAGTGTCTTAGAAGTCGTATTGACAATTTCAACTGAAATTCTCCCTGAGTTTTACAAGCTTTTAACACTCTTAAGAAATAGCATGGTTTATAACTAATGTCCCCATTCCCAGCAGTTTAGATTTATTATGCAAAGATGAAAATATAGCTGGTAAACTCATGTGCTTTATACCTCGTTTAAACTTGCACCAATTTACTCTATGATAATGAGAAAGCTGAATCTCCATTGGTATTTTGGATCAGTGGAAAGTTTTTTTTCTGGGCAAGAGGATATTAACTTAGCTGTTGAGAAATGGCACGCTCAAACATTGCTTAACATGAGGAGTTCCAACTTGTTCAAGCTGCTTTCATTATATGTTTGAATCCCTTTTGGAACCCAAAGTAAAGTGAATAATACTTTTGGCAACTGCATGAGCTAAAGGTGGGTACAATCCTGACCTTTGCTCGATGGAATTTGATATCAGAAGCTTCAGCATATGGCCCATTTTCTTGAGTCAGCGTAATTTCAAGGTAAAGGGAAAACCATTCGGCTTCTTTTTGGAATGCAGAACATCTCAGAATCTGTCCTGGGTGATCTGTGGTGGTAAAGCCTTTAGGAACAGAAGGGACTGAAGAAGAGAAAAATAAAAATTTATACAGAAACTCAGGGAAGATCACTGTGTGTCTGCACTAGGATAATGTCTTGGGGTCAGGGTCAGAAAGACACCAAAGGCAAGGAGAGCAAATAACATCTAGGATTAAGAGAACATCTTGTATAGAGAACGGACTTGAGGACACGGGGAAGGGGAAAGGGAAGGTGGGACAAAGTGAGAGAGTGGCAGGGACATATATACACTACCAAATGTAAAATAGATAGCTAGTGGGAAGCAGCTGCATAGCACAGGGAGATCAGCTCGGTGCTTTGTGACCACCTAGAGGGGTGGGACAAGGAGGGTGGGCGGGAGATGCAAGAGGGAGGAGATATGGGGATATATGTATATGTATAGCTGATTCACTTTGTTATAAAACAGAAACTAACACACTATTGTAAAGCAATTATACTCCAATAAAGATGTAAAAAAAAAAAAGAAGAACGTCTTGTAAGCAAGGTTCTAACACTACACTTAAAAAGAAAGGGACAAGTGTGAGGGAAGATGTTGTTTTATACACTTCTGGCTGGCAAACTATTTCTGAAGTGTTTTCAGAGTATAGATTAAAAGTATATCCTTTTAGATTACTGCAGAGCGTTGGGTGGTAAGAGTCTTTTGGAAACATGATATATCACATGACTGAAATTTTAAAAAGAAAACACATATAATGTATTCATCTTACGAGCTACTCCTCAGAATTAAAATCCCTGTTGTGTAAATAGTGCTTTATATATAGTATAAATATGAAGCATCTATATAGCTATTATTCATGTATATAACATAAAATCATTGAATAAATTGAATATATATGTATGTAATCATTGGTTGTGATAGCAAAAAACTAGGAACATATAAATGCACATCAGTAAGGAAGTACTTAGAGAAACTATAAAACATGCATGCACTGAAATATTATATGACAATTAAAAGAATGAATTATATCTATATTAACTGACTTTGGTATGCTAATTTAGTCATGACGTATATTAAAAAATTAACTGCACATAATTAAAGGGTACTATATGATAACCTTTGAGATAAGTATACACCCATGAAACCAATAACACAGTCAAGACACTGAACATATCCTTCACCCCTAAACATTTCCTCGTCCTTGTTATAATTCCTCCAACTTGCCCTCCACCACTCCCATTTATCCCCAGGCAAGCATGAATCTGCTTTCTCCTCCCTATAGAGTAATTCGAAATTTCTGGAATTTTATATGAATGTAACCATACAACATTTATTCTTCTTGTCTTGCTTCTTTCACTCATCATAATTATTTTGAGACTCATCCATACAGCTTGTATCAGAGGTCGTTTATTTTTACTGCTGAGTATTCTATTGTATGTATACAACCCAATTTGCTTACCCATTCACTTGTGGAAAACCATTTGTTTCCAATTTTTGACCATTACAAATAGAGCTGTTCTGAACATTCCTGGACATGTCTTTGTATGGATGGATGCTTTCATTCCCTTGGGTAAACACCTACAAGGAGGAAGACTTGTGATGCAGTTGGTGTATATATAACTTTATAGGAAACTACCACTGTTTTCCAAAGCGATAGCACCAGTTTACATTTCCACCAGCAGTGTACTAGAGTTCCAGGGCCTCCAAATTATTACTAACACTTATTAGAGTCAGTCTTTTCAAATTTAGCCATTCTAATAGGTTTGTACTTGTGATTTTTCTTTACACTTCCTTAGAGACTCATGATACCAGTCATCATTTTCATGTGCTTTTTTACCACCTGAATATCTTCTTTGGTGAGTATTTGATCTATTTTTTTGCCCATTTTTAAATTGGGTTGTTTTGTCATCTTATTACTGAGTTTTGAGAATTCTTGTTATATTCTATTTTTTTTTAAGTAAACAAGGGAAAATTAAAAGCTGTATATACTATGTACTTATTTGATGAAGAATATTATGGAAGGATACACTTTGCTGTTAACATTGTTTCCCTAGGAATTTCGATATATTGATAGAGGAGATAAGAAAAGAGAGTGAGTCAATGTCAGAAAAAAATGCAAAATATATTCAAGAGAAAATAAAGAAACCAGGCATTTTATGAAGATATTTGTGTAAGCTTATAAAGAAGCGCATGAGGAAAGGATCACAAAAATATTTATGGCAGTTGTCTCAAGATGGTGCAATTGCAGGTGATTTTTACCTTTTTCTTTTAAGATGTTTGATATTTTTGAATTTGCAAAACTGAAAAATCAGTTTTATTTGCTACCAAGACAAAGCATCAATGAAATTAAAGGCCTGGGTCACTGGGAGTAGAGTGACGATTTGAAGGACACCTTCAGGGCCTCAGAGAACACTGTGAAATCTTAGGTGGGTGGCCACAGCATGACTGTTTAAGTACAGCTTCTACTTACCGGCTTTCATTTTTGTAAAGAAGCGCTTGGAGTCACAAGAAAGCTTAGAGACAAAATCATTATAGAAGTGCTAAATAGTCACTTATTTTTCCATGTATTGGGTCTTTCATTTCATAATAAAGCTTTCAGAAAATTGTGACTATTCCCGCCACTCATTCAAAGAACTGTTACTTCTGTGAACTCTGGGGCCTCAAATCCTGGATTTTCCACTCCAATCAGATCTTTTATTTCCATAACTAGTGTAAGTGATTGCATTCAGGTGATTCATTCATCAGCTTTTGTAGTGACTCATTTGTTTGATTAATAAATAGGAAAAAAAGCTCAAGAGAGTTTTTTCTTAGATACCATGGCGATAGCTACTTTTAAGAAGTTAAATAAATACCAAAATACCACCATTGTTGTTGGGGGTTTCCCTACATTTGACTATGTAGTAGAAACCTTTTGACATGAATTCCACATCTAAAAGTTCTGGTATATCATAACTGAAAGTGACCTCCGAGGTCAAGCTGCCCAACTCTAAGACTGAGAGGTCCACAAGTATTCACTGAGGACCCGCCTTGTGCCTGGCACCATCACAGGCATTTGGGGTAACTCTTTGACCAGAACACATACAGTCTTGGATTTTCTTGATCAATAATGTTGTGAGCGCAGAGCAGGGAGAGAAAAGTGGGGGAAAAAATTGTAAATGTTATAAACAAGAACATCAGACCATATGTTGGAAGGAGGTAAGTGTTATGGAGAAAATAGGCCAGGAAGAGGGGGCGACTGGTACAAAGTTGTAAAGTGGAAGTGTGCATTGAGGAGAAGAAGTAAAGGCAACGTGGCTTGAGTCATGGGAGAGGGTAACAGGAGACGGGGCAGAGAAGGAAGGGTAGGGAATTTCTTAGAATTGTAAGCAATTGTAAGAGCTTTGGCTTTCGCTCCAAAAGACATGAAGAGTCCTTGTAAGACTTGAAACAAAAGAATGATGTGTTTGGATTTTTGTTTAGAATGCCTCATTCTGGCTTCTGCACTGTAAATCTACAATAGGGGACAATGGTATAAATGGCAACAACAGACAGGAGGTTATTTCTGATGATGGCAGCTAAGATGTAGCAGAAGAGATGCTAGGAAGGGATCAAAATCTAGATACATTTTAAATGAAAGCCATGGTTATTTACTGGCATTTTGGGTGAGAGATAAGCAGGTAGAGGCAATCAGTATTTTTGCCTGAGCATCTAGAAGGGCAAAAGATTGTAGGTTCTTGGCAGAGACAGAAGATAAATTGGAGAGTAGAGCATCGACTACTAAATATTTTCTCTAGAAAGTGCAAATGTTACTTCCACTAACATTTTATTGGCCAAAGTAGGTTGATACAATACGTTAAAGTTAAAACTTATGTTTATTAAAATACACCGTAAATAAACTGAAAAAGTCAAGTCACAGAGTGAAAGAAGACGTTTGCCATACAAATAACCATCAAAGGAGCTTGTATTATGAATTTATAAGGTACTCCTTTTGATGGATATGGAGATATTTTATTTTCTGGATGAAGTAGGAAATAGAAGCTTTCTTAACTGATAAAGGTCACTAGCAAATATGAATATCACCCATCCTATTTACCAGTGAGATATTAGAAGCAGTCCTTTCTAATCAAACAAATTGAAGGGATAAGTCATATAAAAGAGATGTCATATAACTGCCAATTAATTTTTTAAAAAATTGTAAAGAATCATCACAAATCAATAAGAAAGACAAATAACCTGGAAGAAAATGGTCAAAGTATCTAAAGGACAGTCCCCAAAGAGGAAATGCAAATGATCAATAAACATATAAGTAGATGTGCTACATCACTAAACATCAGGATGCTGGAAATTGAAACAACGGCATGCTACTTCACACCTGATAAGCAAAGAGGAAATGTATGTCAGGATTAAGCCTGGGCTAACATGTAGAGAAACATCAAGTCTCACCTTTGCTGGGGAGCAAATGAATTGGTATCAAGACTCTGGAGAACAATTTGGCAACATCTAGCAAAGCTGACTATGTGAAGACGTGTGGATCTCTGAAAGCTTTAGAGAAATTCTTATTCGTGTGCATAAAGAATCTTATTTTTCTGCAAGACTTTTCTTTGGAGGCGTCAAAACAAAACTAGCTAGGTCAAACAGTGAAATGTCTTCAAAGGCAGTGTGGGTGAGAGGTAGCGAGGCTCCCTGGTTCAAACCCAGAACTGTTCCTTATCAGCTAGGATCCCGGGCTAGTTCCTAGTTTCTCTGTGTCTCAGTGTCCTCTTCGGTGACATGTAGACAATGACGACGCCTACCTGATAGGACTGCTGTGAGTTCTGTTAGATAGCACAGGAGCACTGCTCACAACAGAGCCCAGCATGTAACAGTTTGATAAGTTGGGGTTAACATCAGTGTAATTGTCCTGTGCAGCAATTAATATGAAGTCACTTGAGCCATATGGTTCAAATAGGTAAATTTAAAGCATATAAAGCATTGTGTGGACAAATCACATCACACCACATAGATCAGGAGTCAGGAAACTGTTTTTCTGTCAACTGCCAGATAATGAATAGTTTTGGCTTTGTGAACATAGGTCAAACTACTCAAGTCTGTTGTTGTATCATAAAGCAAAGATTATATGTCACACAGAGATGGTTCAGTTTAGGTGTCTCTCTTCACATCTCTGCTCACTTTCAGCTCTCAGGTTTCTTATATGGATCCTTGAGATAAATATGTCTTTGACACTGGGTCTTGGTGAGAACTAAAGAGATGCTTCACATAAGTATCTAGCATGGTTCCAAATATATCACAGTTGCTAGGCAACTGTTAGTGTCTCGCTCTTCCTTCATCTGAAGAGGGACCTCGATCCATAAAACAGGGGCTAGAGTATTCTGCAAAAGTTCTATTTTTTTTTTTTTTTTTGAGATGACAAAGAAGCGTGATTTTGGCCTTAGAAAGATTTCCATCAAAAATGGTTAAAATTAGTTTGGACATTCAGAGAGGGAGACATCGTCATCAAGAAAATGGGCTTCTCCAGAGCTGTGTTTTCCTTATTATTCTAAGCAAATGAGACTTTCTATTCCCGAGGTTGTGAAATTGTACTGGCAGGCTCATGAAATTAATCTTGCTAAGTATCCTCCAAAGTGTTTGCTTTCACATTCTTATGTGTTTTCCAGCCCCCTCACAAGGTGTCATGTGAGTTCTTGTTGTACTTTTTAAGTCATGAAACAGGTTCCCTAATTCTGCAGAGACCAGCAATTTCCTTTCAGCATCCCTGGTCCTGTGGTCACAGTCAGGTTCTTGCTTGAGTCCTGGGTCTGATAAGAATGATCCAGGGCAACTCGAGGGGATTATAAAACCCTGGTTCCTTTATCTGGTCAGCCCACACACACCTCACTGATGGCAGGAGGCCTTGGCTTAAATTTTATCTTCTCCTCCACCTTTGCTTCTCCAATCCTCTTTGACAGGCCTCTTAGAGGCGCAGATGAGCTCTTCTGTCAGGAAGCATGGAGGAAGTCTGCTAGCCTTTGGCCATGCGTAGCCGTCCTTCAGGTTATCCCGTGGGCCCCAGGGGAGTGAGGCATCCCCTCCTCTGTGTTCTTTAACGCAGGCTTATACGTCCGTGGTGTGGTCTGCAAGAGCAGGCAAATCAGAAATCTCAGAATCACATCAGCACAGAGGATCAACAACATGTAACATTAGCTACAGTGTTGGTTTGCCCTGTGTTTGGTGGCGCACCGTTTCTGCAGGTTGACAGCCTCGCTCCAGCCCTTGTGCTAGCATTTGCTTGACCTTGCTAGCAAGGGCAGGCTGAGAAGTGAAACTTCCATTCGGGATTCTGATTCCCTTGTGCCTGAGACTGCCTGCTCCTCCCCAGGTCCCCAGGAAACAGCCCCCAGATGGCTGTCACTGTTCTCCAAAGCCTTGAACGAAACAGCAGCACACTTCAGACTGTGTGGGAGGAAAGCTGTGTCAGTTTCGTCCTCTCCCTCTCAGTCTCTCCCTGGCTCCTCCGACTCTTCCTGTCTTTTCCCAGAGTCCCTCTCGTTCACATCACCATCATTTATCCTCCAGCTGGTCCTCTGGGGCCCTGGCCAACCCCTCTCTGGGCAGCAATACATCTGGCTCTGGACTCAGGTTGGAACTCCTGAAGCCTGGCTGAGCAGGGGCAGCCTGAGTTGTGAATGTGTTCTCGTCCAAGGCTGGGAACTCTTTGCCATAGAATCATGGAAATATAGTTAATTCCGTTAAAAGTATACTTCACCTTCAAGGTACAAACTTCCAGTTATAAGATGAAAGAGTCATGGAGATGTGACATACAGCATGGTGACTATACTTATTATTGTATTGCACATTTGAAAGTGGCTAAGAGAGCTCAAAAGTCCTCGTCACAAGAAAAACAACATTTTTTTAACTATATGAGGTAATGGATGTTAGCTGGACTTATTATGGTGATCATTTTACAATATCTACAAATATTGAATCATTATATTGTACTCCTGAAACTAATATTATGTTACATCATTAAATGTCAATTATACCTCAATAAAAAAATAACTAAAAATAAAAAGAGAAGGGTTTATAAAAGCATATTCATTGAGCACCTGTTACACATTAAGTCCTGTGCTTGGTACAGAGGAGAGAGAAACAAAGATAAGTTGGCCTCAGCCTCCATAGATGGCTTGTTTCAACAGGGAGAAGATGGTGTCAGCCAGCAGTGCTACTACCATGTGACAAATGCAAACACACAGGCAAGGGTGAAGCTCAGGGAGGATAAATAAGAAAGTGATTTCCCACTTGGAGCAAGGGAGGGTGAAAGAGGGGAGATCTTCAGAAAGAAAGGTGATGTTGGTGGTTGTCTTAAGAAGACAAATGGACAGAGAAGATGGTGTGGGTGCTAATGTGAACAGAGACGTGATGATGTGTAGTGTGGAGAGAACCAAGAATGTGGAGGGCAAGTGGCTGGAGATGATGTAAATCAGACAAGAGGTCCTCATGCTGGACTGACCACCACACTGAGGAATCCTGGGATTCCACGATGAAAGCAATGGAGAGACACATTGCAGAGATTATTGAAGGAAGGAAGGTAGGAAGGGATGAAATTAACCATGACATTTAAGCTGATCTTACACTAAAAATAAAATTCTAAGTTTTTAACCTAGAGAGATTTGAAGTTTCCGTGTTCTGAACACAAATGTATAGACTTAATAACACATTCAGGCTTGAATTCTTTCTGGAATAAAAACTATCATTGCTTTTACCACCTGCAAATTTTCTAGAAAATGGCAAAACCTAATTGGAAAAATAGTCCCAGTACTATTTCTTATTTAAAGCTGCTTGAATATCTTGTATATTTTCGTCATCTGTTTAGCCACCTCCAATTTCCTGATATGAATTTGGAATAGCTTTGAATTCACATCTAGAATGTTTTGTAAATGTTTATATGGACTAAAAGAAGTAAAATTGGATGAAATGTAACTAATGGCTAGTCTCTGAATGGATATTATATGTATGATGTTATACTTGCAACTTCGTGTTTTCAAAGAAGTCTGTGTTGTAGACATTGTACGTACCAAATCTTCCCAAGTAATCACAAAGCGCGTGACGGTATCCTAGCTCTTCCAACTGCAAGACATTCCTTCCCAGCATTGCTGAGAGATCAGCCCTAGGAACTTGATGTTTACCATAACAATTACATGAGCTTTAGGGTGGCCAAAGCGAAGAGGGAAAAACAATGCTTATTATATCTCACTTCCCCAAGAACATTTCACATAACTCTTAAACCAGAAAAACGTTTTGCAATAAGAAGGGTTCTGTTTGTCAAATAATTTGGGGGAAACTTTTGCTTTCCAGTGGACCTTCCCATGTACATCAGAAGACTCAAAGTTGCTTCTCAGTTACCTCAGGATTAACTGTATTTATCCCAGGATATCCCAAGTGTATTTAATCACAGAACCTTTTTTTTTTTTTTTAAGTAACATCTTAAATCTCTCACAGAACTAATAATAAGTAAAATACATTCAATTAAATGCTTGAATTTAATCAGGTCACTAGGAAGAAAACCTTTTCCTGGCAATGAGTTCTGGGTGGATTTGGGGTAGTTCTATAAATAAGGTGGCATTGGAGAATGTAGTTAAATAACAATTTCCTTAAAAGAATTCAGAAAAATTCTATTTGACACATTGTTAAATCTACACGTGACATATTTTTTAACTCACAGCTCAGTGGATGCAGTTTTAAGAGGAACAAAGTAATATTGATCAGTTCTACAGTTTTGGGATATACTGGCTTTTTGACTCAATCTGTCAGGGAACAATATTTTTCCCAAACTATAGATTCTGCTATGCTTGGTGTACCTGAGTTCACAGTCAAATGGGGCCTGTGGAGTTTCTGCTAACTCACTTTGATTTAGTGGCACTTCCTTGATTGAAAGAGTTTATGAAAATATCCCCTTCTTACCATCTTTCATCCAAGTTCACTGGACTCCAGAACATGCTGCCATGCAAAGACTTCTAAAACAGAAAAGTTTCATGTGTCGTTTGTACATGATTCAGAAACACAATGGTGGCTTTTTCTTTGAAGTACGTGCGCAGCTGACAAGTAAGTGGAGAGGAGGTTGGCAAAGCCTGTTTCTGGATTCTCCCATCCAAAAACACTTGCAAAAATATTTCAGCTATTTCAATGGACTCAAAGTACTTCTGGAACTTCCTTTATTCTTCTTATACTTCTACACCTGTTTTCTGACTCAGCCCATGCATTTGGTTGAAGAGACCATGGAGGAAACTGAATCATGCTTGAATACGCGGAGTTTCTAGCTCTGAAAATAGCTATTCCATAGGCAGAGAGACCTCTTTCACAAATTCCCACGAGCAAGCATGAGACCCAGGCTTAGCACGGCTCACTGCTGTGCGTGACCTTCCTGAAATGGCATCATTTTGAGAGTCTGTTTATCCACCAGGTCCTTACAGGTGGGTGTGGTTGGACAGTCTTGGGATGTATCCAGATATTGTTGGTGACACGGAGCACAGGTGCGAAGCTGCCACTTTAGCTGGAGCTGAGTATATTCTGGGCAAACTGGTTTTGGTACGAATGAGAAAGTGAGGCTTTTATCTGGAGAATGAACACTGTGTAGTAGTCTAGACAAATAACACAGAGCATGGATAGTAAAAGATCCTGAGCAGGGAGAGAGGCAGTTCTCCGTTGACAAAATGTCACCCACTCTCAGGTCACTGATGATGGTTAACAGTGATAAGTTGAGGATGGGTTGTGTTTGGAAGTATGAAAATTCAGAGAAGGTCATAGAGAAGCCTCCCCATCCTCACCATGTCTCCGCACTAGATTGGGGCTCTATGGAAAAGGGGTACACGTGCTATGAGGGTTACTTGGAAGAATAAGTCAAGGATTCGGGCCTCTGTCTTTCAAAGACCAGCTGAATTTTCACTCCTTTATTGTACATGCTACAGGCATTCAATGAGCAACTATTGCATGCCATGCACTGGATCAAGCACTAGAAATGGAACTGATGAATGAAAGCTGGTCTTTATTTCCAGAGAGTTCAGGGGCTAGTGGAAATGGGGTCAAGTAAGCAGGCAATTATGGCTTAAGATGATATATTTCATTCTCCGGACAAGACTATGGACACAAACTGAGACCCATCCAGCCTTATGCGTCCAGGGTTGTTTCCAAAAGGAAACAAAACCTGTTAGGAATGTAAAGCTGAAAGGATGAGTAGAAGACAAAGTCAAGGAAAATGATGGCTGGTGTGTGGGCAGAGGGGGTCTGGAGAAGTCCTGCCATTAAAAAACAGTGGCTGGAGGCTAAAGGGAGAACATGTCCCAGCTGGAGAGCTGAAGTAATTCTGTCTGAAGGCGTGTGGGCTTCAGGGAGGAAGTGGTTGAAGCAGCTGAAAGGATTCTGATCCTGAAAAGGCACTGCAAGCTATTCAGCCTCATGCATGCTGTGCTCTGGTTGTAACCAATATCCCATGTCACTGTTATGGGTTGGATTGAGTCTCTCCCAAATTTGTATGTTGAAATCTTAACTCCCAGGACCTCAGAATGAGACCTTATTTGGAAATAGGGTCATTGCAGATGCACTTAGTTAAGATGAGGTCATTAGGGTGAGTCTTAATCCGATATGACTGATGTCTTTATAAAAGCAAAAAATTTGGAAACAGAGCAGGCAGGAACACAGGGAAGACATCATATAAACAGGAAGGCAGAGATCAGGGTGATGCTTCTACAAGCCAAAGAACACCAAAGATTACCCAGAAAGCCACCAGAAGCTAGGCGAGAGGCATGAAACATTCTCCTGCACAGCCTTCAGGAGGAAGCAACTGTGCTGACACCTTGATCTTGGACTTCTGGCCCCCAGAACTACGACAGAATTCATATCTGTTTTTTAAGCTACCCAGTTTGTGGTGCTTTGTTATGGAAGCCCCAGGAAACAGATATAATCATTAAAAACATGTTCTCATTCATGCTTCTTCATTTCTCCTACTGTTCTTTTGTGTATCCAATGCCCAGCCTTCCCTAACCTGCCTGGAGAATTCTTCATCCCCAAGATGCAGCATGAAGACAGCCAGCTAGCTCTTTCTATGTTCCATGTGTACCCAATATATACCCTCTTTATAGAACTTCACATCCTAGATTGTCACTGCTCGTGTCTTTACCACTTAAACCAGTCTCCTGGGGCAAGGCTGAGCCTTGCTTTCTCTAGCCCTCCTCTTGATCTTAGAGGACGATGAAGTGTTGACACCAGGAAATGTGTGTTAAATAAATTATTTGGAAATTGATGAGATTTTTGCCTCCTCCTCTTTTCTAATGTGTGGAGATCATCTCCTATAAGGGGCCTCAGAACACGCAGTTCTTCCTCGCATCTGAGGTCAGTGGAGGGCCATGGGCTCCAGAGGGTTCCCTGAGACGTTGTTATTTCAGCTGAGCTCAGACATCACTGACGAGCCACTGGATGTGGACACAGGTGCTGCTCCGGGTTTGCTGCCATCACCCCACCCCTGCTCACCTCCAGTTTGATCGTACATCTTCCTCTCAACCGTAACGAAACAAAAAGATGAACATAGGCATTCAAGGGAGGCACCGGCTAGTGGCAATCTCCAAAGTCTCCTCACTTGTGCCTTTTCTCAATGACTCATTTTTAAGAAAAGGCATGAATGAGGAGACTTTGAAGAAAACTCAGTAGAGCTTGGTGAATAATTGGATATAGATTCCAGATGGGGTCAGATCCGTCTCAAAGTGTTAAATTACTGGACGTTTTGAGTACATGAGCACCAAATACAGAAGATGTCGTGGCATGCATGCCTCTTCCAGCTGAGCCCCTGTGTACCTTCCTACCTGGCCAGAACAGACTCGCTGTACTCTTCAGCCACACAGGACCCCCTGGGCACTCCGGGCTCTCTCCTTCCATGGCACTGCTCCCTCTGCCTAAGGCCGCCTGCCTTTCGTGGCTGTCTGGGAAGTGCTCACGTACCACCCACTGTCTCACCCCAATGCCACCTTCTTTTGATGAGGTTCCCTCTTGCTCGTCCTTTTGAAGTAGACTTCTGCCCCTCGCACTCGGTGCCACCATCACCGTGTGATGGACACATGGACTGTTCACCCACTTCTCCATCTCACACTAGGGAGCTCTGAACTGACGGAGAAGAGGTGTAAGAGACAAACAGAAATTAAAAGAAAAACAAACAGACAAACAAAAAAACACCAGCTTGTTGCAGGTAACACCAGATTGGCAAAAACAACAGTTTTTCTGCGTCCTTCCTCCTAGACAGAATGTATGCAGCTGGTCTCATATAATTGCAGACTTCCCTTCGAGGGGAAGGGAACTTCCCTCAGGGTTCACCATGCCAAGGAGGCCAGAGTGAAAAGATCCACAGGTTCAGCTTGAAGTCAAGTCAACCAGAAATTCTGGGAAGGTCTGATTAAGCATGAGCTAAGCCATTTTCCAATCTTCTCCTACAAGAAGTAGATCTGTGTGAGGAGTGGAAGGGAGAGGCTTCCATCCTGGCAATTGGAGAGGCAGAGTTCCCATACTCTGGGTGAGGGCAGAAGTGTGGGAGAGAAGGGAAAACCTCTCCACAGTTCTGTTATTCTCTGCAACAAAACCCTGCACACGACCTTCGTAGAAATTACCACAATTTAAATTAAGCTCTTTGTTATTGTTTACTTGCTTTTTTATCTGTCTGCCTCCCAAGACTATAAACTTCCCAAGAGTGAGGATCATGTCTGTCTTATTCATGAAGGCACAGACTTGATTCTTAATAAGTGTTTAATAATTCTTTTGTAAAATGAACAGGTGAATACGAGCCAATGGTCAGAGGTGGGAAAAGATGCCCAAAGGTGCCCTCCAAAGAGACAGGGAAGAAAAGAGAAAGAATCAGTGTTATTTACCATTCCAGCCCGTGGAGTGAGTGTGTGAAAGAAAGGGTGGCTTGATAATGACCGGGGTTGTGCCTGATGCTGGGATGTGTGGAAGGACCAAACTAAGTGACAGGGAAAGGGCTTGGAATGCGGTCATCTCCCCTGTGATGGAGCTCTGTTACATTTTGTCTTGTTATGGGAATCAGCACAACTGTGAGCTCCTCCTGGGCTCACGGACACATCAACAGAGCTCATAAATGCAGGTGACAGCCCCTTTTCAGGCCAGGATGAGAGTCCTGGGGACTCCAAGGAGGAGAGGCTCACTCTCAGATTTCCTGAGTGTGAGTTTTCAGGGATCTGCACAGAAGCCAGGAATGCCTGGGAGAAGGGGAAGCAGTGCGGTAGGGCTTAACCCCAAGCCCTGGAGCAAGCAGCCCCAGCAGCTCTGCCCTTATCTGTTGCCCTTATCATTGAGTTTCCCATGTGAGATTTTATTTGAAGACAATGTTCAGATACAAAACATAGTGTGCAAACCATTTGGGTAGATGTCAAGGTCTCTGAAGTGTACATTGGTCAGTTCATCTTTCAGATGTAGCAGAAGCCCAATTCAAATTAGACCAGGCAGAAAAGATGGTGGATCAGAAGGACATCGGGGTTCTCACTGAGCCAGAGGAAGAAGCTCAAGGTGTCTGGGGACCCCATAGATTGTGGTCAGGCTCCCAGAGGCACCTGCTTTCTCCTTAAGAGGGCACTTGAGAAAAGTGTTGGGAAAGATCTCCACTGACCCTTCTTGTAGCAGTTCCTAATATTGGAGCCATCACCAATGGGCCCAGTGCCTTCCCCTGCAGCTAGAGAATCAGGGCTCATTACCATGGAGAAGCACATTTATGCAGAAACAACATCTTGTCAGAATGTGGTGATGTGCTGCAGGAGTGAATAAGCTGCCGGCTACCTGTCTAGGTGGACCTTGTCCAGAGAGAGGCTTTAAAAGGACAGGACCGGCTTCCCTGGTGGCACAGTGGTTGAGAGTCTGCCTGCTAATGCAGGGGACACGGGTTCGAGCCCTGGTCTGGGAAGATCCCACATACCACGGAGCGGCTGGGCCCGTGAGCCACAACTACTGAGCCTGCGCGTCTGGAGCCTGTGCCCCGCAACGGGAGGGGCCACGATAGTGAAAGGCCCGCGCACCGCGATGAAGAGCGGTCCCCGCACCGCGATGAGGGGTGGCCCCCACTTGCCGCAACTAGAGAAAGCCCTCGCACGAACCGAAGACCCAGCACAACCAAAAATAAATAAATAAATAAAAATAAAAGTAGCTAAAAGGAGGAGGAAATTATAAAAAAAAAAAAAAAAAGGACAGGACCACAGCGTCCCTGAAAAGTAGAACCATGTGAGAATCTTTCATTTCTCCAACAAACATTGAACAAACTCCAATGCACATCAGACACTCAGAATCAACCCTGAACTGTCTTTGTTCATGGTTGAATGAGCAATGCTACCAACCTCATTTTTCCTCATCTGGTTTCCATTTTCTAGTTTTTCTATTTATTTTACTATTGGCTTGTTTCTCTCTCCACATTCCACACCTTTCTCTCAGAAGCTCACAGGTCAAAAGGTTGATATTAGTTTTCTCTTGCTGCTGTAACAAATTACCACGAACTGAGTGACTGAAAACAACTCCCATTTATTATGTCCAAGTTTCCATGGGTCAGACATCCAGGCACAGCATGGGTCACTGCTTCTCAGTTTAGGGTCTCAGGAGGTCAAAATCAGGGTGTTGGCTAGGTCATGTTCTTTTCTCAAGGTTCTGGCAAGAACCCACTTCTGTGCTCACTCAGGTTTTTCCTGAATTCAGACCTCTGTGGCTGTAGACCCGAGGTCTCACTTCCTTGCTTGCCATCATCTGGGAGCCTCTGTGCTCCTTGGCCACCTGCATTCCTCATCCCACTGCCCCCTCTGTCTTCATACCAGCAACAGTGCACAGAGTCCTTAGGTGTCAGATCACTCACACTTCTCCTTCTGCCATGTTGCTTGGCCCCAAGACAAAGAAAGGTCTCTGTTCTTAAGGCCAGAGGTGACTGGGCCCGCCTGGATAATTCAGGATAATAATTCCCTATTTTAAGGTCCATAGTCTCAGTTCCATCTGTAAAATCCCTTTTGCTTTGTAACCTAATGTATTAGTCAGAGTTCTCCAGGAAAACAAAACCAACAGGAAACAGGATATGTAGATAGATGATGAGAGATAGATGATAGATGGATAGATGATAGATAGATAGATAGATAGATAGATAGATAGATAGATAGATAGATAGATAGATGATAGATTGATGATAGATGATGGAGAGAGAGAGATTTATTTTAAGGAATTGGCTCACATCATTATAGAGGCTGGCAAGTCCAAAACCTGCAGAGTGAGCTGGCATGGTGGAGACAGGCAGAAAAGCTGATGTTGTAGTTCAAGTCTGAGGACCTTCTGCTGCAGAGTTCCCTCTAGCTCAAAAATCTCCTTCTTTGTTCTATCCAGACCTTCAACTGATTGGATGAGGCCCACCCACATTATGGAGTGCAGTCTGCTTTACTCAAAGTCCACCAATTTTAAATGTGAATCTGCAGTCTGTTATGCTAGTAATAATGTAAGTGTTATAAGACTGCTTTTCTTGTTCTCATGGTTACACATATTTAGAGCGCTGTGTTTCCTTTGTCCTTTCTTTTGTTAAGAAAACTTAGCATTTCTAAAAGAAAAAAAGCAATCCCATTCAAATTGTCCATTAATTCTGTCAGCTTATATATTTTGGTCATTCGTAAGTCTCTTCACAGAAAATACCTTCACAGAAACACCCAGAATAATGTGACCAAATATCTGGGCACTGTGGTCCAGCCAAGCTGACACATAAAATTAACCATCGTACATAACAGATTCACAGGTCCAGGGAATGCGGGTGTCAACAACAAGGTCAGACACTAACTGTATCATGTCAGACACTAAAGGCAGGGTAGCACTTGGGATTTAGAATAACCCAACTTCCCAGGACAATGAACGGCCCACTCTGTAGTTCTATTGTTTTATTCTGACTGGTGTGCTCGCCAGGACACTCTGAAGATGGAAGGGTTGCCTTGAAGTAATGGGTGGTCCCTGGGAGCAGTCTGGATGCCGGGGCTGCAGCTTCCTTGTCACCCTTGCACCCCCGAGGGAATGATGAAATGAAAAGGTGACAGAGGCCCCTCAGAGGCTGCACTAAGAAAAGGTGAATGGGATGGGGAGACGACAAGTTGGATGGTCCTCAATGAGGGTCCCCTAGCCATACCACTTCCCAATCTCCAGCTGCTCTGGCAGGTGCCCAGGGCTTCCCCACTTGTCCCCTCTCTGCAGACTTGTCTGCCCCTGCTCTGTGGACAGTGGTCCCTGTGGCCCCTGATGCAATGGCAGCATCACTGGGCCCTGGGGCTGCCTATCTTACCCAAGATTCTTATCCTTAAAATAACCACAAGAGAGCTGCTCAATCAAAGGTCCCTTACTGCTCAAGGCACCAGAATCCACTGGGACCCCCAGTCACCATCCGTTGTTCTTTTCTCTATAGTCTCCCCTTTATCATTTTCCCCTTTAATATGAAAACTACTTTTAGAAATTAGTTTTTAGTAGATACACTTAAATGATTTTATCTTAGGGGCGTACTAATCAAAACTGTCAGATGAGTTCCTAAACAATAAATTTGCTATTGACTCACCTGGAAGGTCTTTGCTATGGAAAAGCCACGTCCACTATCAGATGTCCCCAGCAGACACACCTTGGGACTCTCCTGCCTGGCTCCCCTCTCACCAGTGTCCTTTTCAGCTCAGACAGCAAGTTAAGCTTTATTCCTTCTCAAACAAGCTTGTCATCCTAAATAGCATAACCAAGTGTAGTTTAACAAGTGACTTAGTTTGATTGACAGGACTCCTGACAACATGCCAAACTGAGTCCCATCCTGCTTCAAACATGTCCAAAAGCTGGAGACAACATAAATTAAAATAAACAATCATACACTGTCAGGCCCCAAAGAAAGATAAGGGACTTCTCAGACAACAGAAATGAAGGAGAGATGTGCAAACATGAGGGATGAGACCTGGCCACACCATGGAGGAACAGCGGGGAAGCATGGAGGGAACCGTGTTCAGTGACCACCTGGGATTGAAGGTACCAGGGTCTACCCAGAACCAAGATCCCAAAAAAAAAAAAAAAGTAAGAAAGGTTTACCCTCCTGAATAAGAGGGAAGAGATTCGCTGGAAAATGGGAGAAGAAACCATCAGACTGATAATCTGAGACCCCAGGAATGGCCAAACACAACATGGGGTCCAAATTTACCTGCCCCGAATGGTACAGGATTGAACTCAAAACAGTTGTCATCAGATCTCATCTCAGATAAGTGGAAATCATGGGTGTTGGGAAAAAGGTAGGTTCAAATCCTGAATATTTTCCGTTAGCTTTTCCATCTCCGATCTTCCCTGTGCTCTGCCTTGTGCCTGAGAGGGTTGACCTGGACAACCCCTGGGATTTCCTCACCCTCCATAACCCCCTCCCTTCCTCCAAGGAGAGTGCAAAAAGGCCCCACAGCATGGCTATGGGAAATCCAACAGAGATTAGCGCCAAAACAAAAAAAGTGAGACATGCAGGCATGGCTGTTTGTAATACTTCCTTGGATAACTTATTTTGCTAGAGCCAAAGCTAGGGAGTCATGGAAGATGGGATAAATTTAGTGTCAGAGGAGTCATAGAGATGACAAGTTAGGACCAATCCAGGAGGTGGCAAGGCATCTACTTCTGCAGTACCAGATGGAGTATTTTTACTGAATGCAGACCCTGGCATCAGGTAGGCAGCCCAGTAGATGCTGAAGTGGTGAGTTCTCCCCCCCACCTTCTAATAGTCCCTTTAGGAAGGGAAATAAGAACCAATCTGTGGGGCAGGATCCATAGGAACATTGCCTTGGGCTCTGTCTGTTCCCTGCTTTCTACCCTAACATAGTTTGGAGGACTCTTGTTCTATCCACAGACCATCATGCTCTTCTTTTACACTGATGAGCAGAGGTAACAATACCCCAGAGGACCTACTACGGCACATGGGTGCATAGGGTGGGAGATAAACCCTGTCCAAGTTTAGAGCAGCCATGATGGTCCATTTTCTGGGAGCCAGTGGTCTGGGGCATGGCAACATTTGTTCCAGAGAGAGTTACTGTTATGGTTGGGTCCTCCCAGAAGACAGGCTCTGAGATAGAGATTCATGTTAATACAGGAAGCTAGCTCATTAGATGTGGTCCTGAGATCAACACACGTTGAGGAAAGAAAGAAAACAGGATCAGGCAGAGGAAGACACTGAGTGTGCTTCAATCACCCACGGAGCCCACAGGGAGACCTGAAGCTGGTATGGGCTTTCAGATTTATCCTAAATGGGGTCAAGGATTTCTGGCCTTTTACTCCTTGTGTTGACCAGGTGTTAGAAACAGCTGGGAAGAGGGCATGACCTTGGGGATGGTTATCCTTAGCTGAGGCCACTTCCCGGAGGGGCTGACCTCTAAGAACTGTCTGTCTCCTAGCTTGGAGGGCTTCTTTGCATTTTGGAGACAACAAATGCCACATTTTGTTTTGGTGTTTTTGTTCATTTACTAAGTAACTGTCAGTTTTGAGCAAGGCCAGGGATCAAGAAAGGGATCTGGCAAGAACCCTACCACTTGGGCCTTAGGACCCAGCAAAGTCAAAGAAAAAGTTTGTGGAAAGTCAGATGCTTATCAGGAGGATCATAGCATGGCCCCCGAGGTGCAGGTGATGGGCCATGCCTGCCACTCCTCCCTGCCTTGTTACTAAGCCTCGTAAAGATTGAACACCTCATATGGGACACTAAGTGACCACGTGGCCCTAACTTCCCATGATGAGCTAGTTATTTGATCCACCACACCATAAGATTGGACTTGCACTGAAACATCACATGATAAAAATTGAAGTGATAAAAATGAGGGCCTGACCAGGACCAGAAGGCCCTAGTAAACTCAAAGAGCAGGTAGCTGTCCACAGGACCTGTTTCTATTGCTTCACTGCTATCCCCTGAACCCATGCCTGTGATCTAACAAGGAGTTCCCTATGACCAGGCAATGCAAGAAGAAAAAGAGCGGTTCTGTCCATAGACAAATCTGCATAACGTAGAAACTCCAACCCCAAGAGGATGGCCACTGCCTCGGCCTCACACAGTGACTCTGGCGACAGAGAAGGAAAATGCTCCGAGTGGGCCGAGCCTTAGGGGATGGTCCAGGTCTCATGGAAGGAGAAATGGCCACGATTGATTCCTAGGCTATAGCTTCTCTTTCTTGACTGTTTCCTTTGTTTCCCACACTCTCATATGTTAACACGCTGGCAATGCCGACAACTTTAGGTTTCAGTTGGGAAGACTAGACTGACGTCACCCTGAAGCAGTAAATGAGACTCATACATTCCCTGTGTTGAGGGCAGCAGGAGGAGGCTGGATTTTGCTCCTGAAAATGCGCTTCCCACTTCCCCTAGTCTGATGTCTGCTGCAGGATACTAAGCCATGATATACCCTGAGAAAACCATAATTCAAAAAGTCATGTACCACAATGTCCATTGCAGCTCTATTTACAATAGCCAGGACATGGAAGCAACCTAAGTGTCCATCGACAGATGAATGGATAAAAAAGATTTGGCACATATATACAATGGAATATTACTCAGCCATAAAAAGAAACAAAATTGAGTTATTTGTAGTGAGGTGGATTGACCTAGTCTGTCATACAGAGTGAAGTAAGTCAGCAAGAGAAAAACAAATACCGTATGCTAACACATATATATGGAATCTAAGAAAAAAAAAATGGTTCTGAAGAACCTAGGGGCAGGACAGGAATAAAGACGCAGAAATAGAGAATGGACTTGAGGATACGAGGAGGGGGAAGGGTAAGCTGGGACGAAGTGAGAGAGTGGCATGGACATATATACACTACCAAATGTAAAATAGATAGCTAGTGGGAAGCAGCCGCATAGCACAGGGAGATCAGCTCGGTGCTTTGTGACCACCTAGAGGGGTGGGATAGGGAGGGTGGGAGGGAGACACAAGAGGGACGGGATATGGGGATATATGTATACGTATAGCTGATTCACTTTGTTATACAGCAGAAACTAACACACCGTTGTAAAGCAATTATACTCCAATAAAGGTGTTAAAAAAAAAAACAAAACACTAAGCCATGGGAGTCACATCAGTGGGCCTGTGTGCCCGTGGCTTCTGGTTGGGTTGGGTCAGTCCCAACAGGATGTGGTGGGGAGAAGCAAGAATAGATCTGGGCTTTTAAGTCTTTGCCTTCTTTCTGCAGAGACGCCTCCAGCCAGCAGCCTCCTCAGCAAAGATCACTGTGCTGTGAAACCCTCTCTGTGGGACCCAGTCACCCCTTCTTCCCTGAGCCCAGGGCTGGTAAGGGCTCTGCTGCTACTAAGGTTCTGGAAACTGTGCCCCTTGTTGTTCTCCTAGGCCTGTTCCCTTGTAAATCATTCCTTTGTTGATACACTGCCTTGAATTACTTTATTTTCAGTGTTCTGTCTCTTGCCTGGAGGGATCCCGATGTGGTTCTCAAACAGCACCACTGCCGCAAAGAAGACACTGCCATGGGTGAGACACAGTTAGAATTGCATGCGCCTCCAGAGAAAAGATAGAACTTATGGGGGAGGAGCCCGAAGCCCTCGTGAGAGAGGCTGGCCTCCCAAGAAGGAGTGGGTTGCTCCACGTGGAGAAGTTGGTGTGCTCCAGACAGAAGGGACTGTGCCAGCAGAGGCAGGCAGGAACGTGTGGGTCGTGTGTGCGGACGAGGGGGACCAACAACCGACTATGGTGTGTGGTTGGTCAGGAGGGGGCAAAAATCACAGCCAGACGTGTGGACGGGACCTGATAGCTTAGACCCTGTGCAGTAATTGAAGGCTCTCGGGAGGTGACAGACCAAGCAGTGCTCACAGGTAACAGCCTGGGAGCAGGGAGGTCAACATTCAGAGAGAAAGACTCGAGCTTAGAAGTAGTCACACCACCTGGGCATGGAGGGCGGGTACGGGGAGGGAGGAGGGTCTGCACATCCCGCTGGGCAGAGGGACCCAGGTGTGGAGGAGAAGCAGCACAGGTGGACCATCCTGAGCCGACCCTCGTGATCTGTCGGGGTCTCTCCATGGACCAGGGGCGGGTCTTCTCATCCAGCCCTCAGCCCTCATCCCGTCTACACCAGGATTCAGTTACACTTGACGAAGTGACCTGTGTGCACCCTGGAGTTCTGGAGTAAACAGGCATAAATGACAATCTGTCCTTTCCTTCAACTCCCAACATTAGGCAGAGTCCAGAAGAACTGCAGTACAGGGTGTAGAATGACCAAGAAAAATACATCTGGTCGACCCCAGGGTGCTAATGAGGTGGCAACTGGGTGGCTGCTTGAGAGGAGAGGGAAGGAACTTTTGCAGTCCAATGAGCTCATGTGCTCGGGACAAAGTCAGCCGGATTACGTCATCTTCATTTAGTTGACAGACCTCAGATAAAGAACCTTTTATTCCCAGATAAAGAGCCTTTTATTCCCCCACCAAATGTGTAAAGTTTACTTAAGCTTACAAAGGATCCTCACCTTCATCTCAGGCCCTGCCTTTTTTTCTCAGCTCCCCGATTGTCCCTATGGCCTCCAAGGGCATTCGATCCATTTTATCAACTAGATTTATTAGCAGCGTGTATCTTTAAAAATCATGTGCCTGGTTATATCTCATTGTACAAGGCACTTTTTGGGGAGTCTGAAATTTGAGACCCAGACATATGGAAAAAAAGAAGTTAGAAGCTGACAAAAATACATGCAGGGTGGTGGGGAAGGACCACTCAAAGAGAAAAAAATAAAAACAAGTATTGGTTTATCAAGTTCAGAGTACTATTTATGGTGTGATTATATATTGTTAAATAAATTAAATGAACAGCAGCAACAAAACCTCCCCAATCTACATTATTACATATGCACATGCCACAGATAACATTAGTACCTTAGAAATGGAGGTTGGAGAGAGAGCCGATATTATCAACGTTTCCTGGAAGTCTTTCTGTAACCTTCGACTAAGCATAACAGGCATCAAGCCACATGGTTCTATTACTGATTCCTAGTGTGGCCCCAGATAAGTCCCACCTACCACTGGGTGTGAGGCCACAGGGAGAAGGGGTTTGGACCAGAGGATGTCTGAAGTCTCATAGGCATTTGCTAGTGCACACACACCTTTCATATTCAGTGTGCTGGTTTACCCCCCATGACCACCATTCATATTTACAGGGCAATAATTATCATTCCTATTTTGAAGATAAGGAAACTGAGACTAGGAGAGCTAAAATGAATTTCCCAAAGTCACAGAGACATGCTCTTCTCATTACCTTCCCTCTCCCCCAAATCCTCCTCTAAGCTTGGAAGCAGAAAAGGCAGCAAAGAGAAACAAGCAAAAGGACGCACTTTGGAGGCGTGAGAAATCAGAATTCTTAGCCAGCGTTAAGGAAGCCCAGAAGCAGCCCCATTTGCAACTCAGAACCCCAAGCCAGGTGTCAGTGGCATCTCAGGAAGTCCTGGTTCCCCCAAAGCCTGGAAACTCTTCTCCCCTGTCCAGGGGTCAACCGTAGTCTTGTTGTTCAGGAAGGGTAACACAAGGGGTCGATGGAGTGAAGGACATGAGGCAGGACTGAGGGTGGGTGCATCACCTGGCAAAGGAGTGTTGAAGTCATAAATTACTGAAGGTCCACATCTTTAGACTCCTGTTTCCAACCCACTTCCCAGGACACTGGTGGCACCTGACCTATTTAGGCAGAAAATTAGCAGGCACTTTGTGAAATCTGACTAACTCGAGAGAAAAAATACGCAAAGATACTTTGCGAAATAACCAATGAAATGGCTCATCCAGAACACCATAGAGAAGGGCCAAATGCACCAGGTCACCCATGCACGCTGCACTCCAGTCATCTTTCTAGCGATCATTTTCAAAGTGACTTTAACTCTGTTAAAATTACTTAACGTGAAAGATGGGGATAAAAGAAAATGCACAGAAAAAAAAAAGCAAAGCAGAGAAAATAAGCTACACAGGAATAAGAAAACTTTAAATATAGAGCATTAACATCTTCTAATAGATTAGAAAATATAATGTATGTAACAAAAATAGTTGTTGTTTTTAAGGAATACTCAAAGAGCAAAAGAAAAAAATAGAGCTAGTTGAGATTTTTAAAAAAATAGCAGGAAGACAAAATGGAGGATATTTTCTAGAAAATATGGCAAAAAAATAAAAAATAAAAAGGAAGTAACTAGCTAGAATTTAAAAAACAAAAAGAAAACAGAACAGAGTTGGAGGGCATCCCTGGTAATGCCTGAAACTCTGAAGAGGACAAGGAGTGCCCTGGTGAGGCTTGAATTGTGGCCTTAATATACAGAGTCATCTGTGACCTTGACTTATATTGCAGGTATCTGTGAGACAAGAGTCCCAGAGTTCTTTCCCCAAAAGGAAGCAAATTTGCTTCAAGGGGACTCTGGCCTGAGAGTTTGTAAAGTATACAGATGGTGCTGTTTGTTGCCCAGGGCATCCAGTGCTGAGATGAGTGCCTGGCGTTTACCAATTGTGCTGCCTCTTGCATTAGCCCTTCATTGGGGTGTCCTGGGTAAGGGATGAGAAGCAGTAATGCTCTGCTGAATAATAGTTCTGTGTACATTCATGTGCAAGTTTTTGCATGGGCATATGTTCATTTCATTTGGGTATGTATCTAGGAGTAGAATTGCTGGGTCATATGGTAACTCTATGTTTAACATTTTGAGAAATAGCTAAATTGTATTCCAAAGTGGCTGCACGATTTTCCATTCCAATCAGCAATACGTGCGTTCCAATCGCTCCACATTCTCATCACCACTTGTCTTTTTCTGTCGTTTTGATTACAGCCATCCTGGGGGGATGGTGTGTAAAGTGATATCGCATTGTCGTTTTGATAGCTAATAATGATGCGATGGTGAACATCTTTTCATGTGCTTATCGGCCATTTGCATATCTTCTTTGGAGAAATGTCTACTCAGATCATTTGTCCAGTTTTTAATTGGGCCAGTTATCTTTTTACTGCTGAGTTGTAAGTGTCCCTTATATATTCTCGATATATGTCACTAAAAAAATGACTTGCAAATAGTTTTTCCCATTCTGTGAACTGTCTTCTCACTCTCTTAATGGCATCTTTTGAAGCAAAACAGTTTCAAATTTTGAAGTCCAATTTACTTAGTTTTTTTTATTGTATGTGCTTTTGCCATCATATGTAAAATATCAATGTTTAACTCAAGGTTATGGAAATTTACTCATGATTTTTTCAAAGAGTTTTGTAGTTTTAGCTCTTACATTCTGGTCTTTGATACATTTTGAATTAATTTTTATAATGGTGTGAGGAAGGGATCCAAACTGATTCTTTTGCATGTGTATGTCCAGTTGCCCCAGCACCATTTTTCTAAATGGCTTTATTGGGGTATAATTAATATACAAAAACTGCACATGTATACAATTTGATGAGTTTAGCCATATGCATATACCTGTGAAACTATGACCTCAATCAAGGTAATAGACATATCTGTCACCCTCAAAATTGTGTCCCTGTTTGTGTGTGTGTGTGTGTGTATGTGGTGAGAACACTTACCATGAGATCTACCCTCTTAATATTTTTGTACACAATATGGTGTTGTTGACTCTAGGCCCCATGCTGTACAACAGATCTCTATAACTAATTTATCTTAAGTAATTGAAAATTTATACAAATTGAACATCTCCCCATTTCCCCCTCCCCTCAAGTAACCACTGTTCTGTTCTATGCTTCTATGGGCTTGACTATTTTAGGTACCTCCTCTAAGTGGAATAAAGCAGTATTTGTCCTCCTGTGACTGGCTTCTTTCACTTAGCATAATGTCCTTCAGTTTCATCAATATTGTCAGAAATGACAAGATTTCCTTCTTGTTTAAGGCAGGATAATATTCCATTGTGTGTATATACCACAACTTCAGAGTGAAACTAAAATATCTTTACCTGGCAAAAGTGGCCTCCTATGTTTATTAAAGATTTTGTAGCCCAAGCTATGGTTTTATAAAATCTGCTCAGAAGACCATATGTTCCAGATATGCCTCAAATCTTTGCCTCTTAGCTCAATCTTTGCAATGCAAGGAAGTATAGACAGCATGTTGAATGAAAAAGAATTTTAAACTCTAATCTAATGGCTACATTTTCAGATAAAGAAAATGAAATAATGAATGCCTGTCCCATGTAATGTGCTAAGAACCTTTCATATATATTTTCATTTATTCCTCACAACCACCTGCTGGGGTAAATAAAATTGTCCACCTTTAAGAGATGAGTAGGGCTTAACTAATGGTCTAAAATTGCAAAGCTAGCAATGAAAGAAACTTAGCAGTCACTACATAGGTGGGGAAAGATTTAACACACAGGCATTTGAACCACTAAATTATATTGTCTCTCCATTGAAGTCAAGAGCAGAAAGAAATATTATTGCTCAAATTAAACAGTAGGTTGGTAAAAAAAATCTTGGTCCTGGAACTTGGATCTCAGATGCTTTGTGCTTTTTCCATGACTATTGTCATGAAAATGCGTTGACTACTGAAACTGCTGATGGCATTGGTCTTGTGACCAACCAGTTTGCTAATTGCTCTCGTCTGTTCTGTAGTCATGTCCCAAGATAAGTGTGCACTCTTATCAAAACACCTTTACAAATGAACTTATATTTTTATCTTGATGTGATTTAAATCATTTTGTTGCCTGAATATAAAATTTTATTTACCATAACATAGGGAATATACCTGAGGGAGGCAGCTGCAATTTAGTTACCAGAGGCAGAAACAAGATTTTAACTCATCCAGGTTGATTTCATGGCCTGAGTGCATAAATTGGCTGCTCCCACCATCTCTATTGGGATACGCAAGAGCAAAATAACCTATTATTCCCTTAACCAGGCTCATCCTCTTGTCCCCTAAAATGTTCATGCTCATCTTATATCCCTTCTTCCAGCTTCCAGGCATCATTGTCTTTCCAGTTTTCCAAACCATAAATGTAGTTGTCATCCTGTAAGCTTATTTCTCTCTCAATCCACAAATACAATTAATCAGAAAAGCATTGATTCTTCTGCTTATTTTTCGGTAATCTCTGTGTTTCACCCCACCCTTATTTCAATGTCCCTGGCTCTATTACCGCTCATCTCTCAGATGAACTTGTTTGATCTAGACTGCTTTAACTGACTTCTTTATCCCTCCTTTGCATCTCTCTCCAATCCCACATCCAGCAGCTTCCTGGGCTCTCCTTCTAGGAAACACAGATGATGATCTCACCCCATCTCTAGGGATCACTGCCGAGCTTCCACTGCCCAGAAAGTGTTTCTCTAACTCACTTTAGTGAAGGACCAGTTGGTTTGTTTTGGTTTCTTAAAAATTAATTCTCAGACCAGTGTGAGGTCCTAGTCTGCCTGACCTGTTCACAGCCTAAGCCACCCGAGACTGAGACTACTCACAACACCCACGTTTCTCTGTAACCTGACCACTCAAGTTCATTGAATATGCGCTTGAATGTCACAGCAGGGTCAGATTGCTGAGTTTCCAACACCTGCTCTCGAGGACATTGGAACTTATTTCATGGAGGCCTGGCATTGGCCTGGAGGCCACACTTTGAGTAGCACTAGTTTAGGAGCTACAGCAAGAGATGATGTGAGATTTGGGTTTGAACCCTGGCTTGGCCATGGAGCAAAGGTTGGACAAGTCACTTAACTTCTCTAAGCTTCAGTTTATGTCTCTATGAAACAGGGATGATCTGTAGAGTTGCAGTGACAATTAGAGAGGATGAAGTGAAAACACAATGTCTCGCACACATATTCACAGCAGCAGTTGGTGTTTTCATTTCTGACTTTAATACAGACTCCTGATCATTTTCCCACCAATCCCTTCTCATCTGGCCCTTGCCTGAATATTTAACTTACTTTTCTGGTTTTCCCTCTAGAAGCACCCCACTTGACTTTTGCCACATCTGTACCTGACACATGATAGGAGCCCAGTGATGAACGAAGGAATGATTGAATAAACGAGTGAATGGACAGCTCATTTGAATGGAGTAAGTTCAAAAGGTTGAATAATGATCTCTGAAGCAAAAGTATAGCTGATTATTTAGGTTTTGCCTTACTAAAATTGCTGAGACGATGGAAGCTATTGTTTTTAATTTTCAAGGTTGTCATATGCCTTGTGTCAGCCTATACTAGTGAGACAGGCATAGGATTTAATCAAAAGAGAGCTTCCAATTTGAATGTAATTCACAACATGTAACCTAAAAGTTGCAAAATCAAAACAAACCAGACAAGATGAGAATATGGATGTGAGCAAAGGCTTTTGTCGCTGCTTTGCATTTCTCAGTATACAAAAGTTTAAGTGAAAATAATTTCACAGACTATTCATTTAAATGCACATACATTACTCTGCCCCAGGGCACCACTATTCTCATTTCTGTAACAGCCTTTTAACTACTACTGTATTTACCCCCTTGCAAACTAGAGTATTCTCAACACAGCACCTAACACATCGCTTCTTTGGCATAACCTCCCAACAGTGCACCTCTCATTGTGTATAAGGACCTACAAGAAACCCTCTGAGGCAGTTTCTGTTTCCCTCTGTCTGCCCTCACAGCTACTGGCCCTCCCACTGCCCCCCTTGCTGTGCCTTCCAAGCATAGATAGCCATGTTCTGGCCCTTTGCTCTTTGCATTTGAGAATGTTTTCCCCTAGATTTCTACATGGCTCAATCCCTTACTTTCAGATCTCTGACCAAATGTCATATACCACATATTTACATTTGCCATTTCTTACTAAACCCGCACAAGCCCTAACTTCCTTCTCTGTTAAACTCACTAGTACTTCTCAGCATCTTGACCGTGTTAGTTTTCCAAGGCTGCCGTAACGCATCACCAAAAACTTGGCAGCTTGGAACAACAGCAGATTATTCTTTCCAGATTCCATAAATCCACAATCAAGGTGTTGGCAGAATTGGTTCCCTCTGGAGGTTCTGAGGGAGCGTCTGTTCCATGCCTCTCTCTCCTGGTTTCTGGCAGCAGCTGGCAGCCTTTTGCATTCTTCGGCTGGGGCCGTGTCACTCCAATCTGCCTCTGTCTTCACATGACCTCCTTTCTGTGTCTCCGTGTCTCCCCTCTTCTAGGAAAGACACCTGTCATTGGATTTAGGCCTTCTCTTCCAATCCACAATGATCTCATATCAAGAACCTTAACTTAATTGTATCTGCAAAGGCTCCTTTTACAAATTAGATTGCTTTCATTGGCCCTGGGGTACTGGGGATTAGGACTTGGAACTATCTTTTGGGAGGGACACATATCAACCCAGTATGTTAAGTTATTTACTTATTTGTTTGTTCATTCTCAGTCTCCCCCCCACCCCAGTGTCAAGCCCATGAAAACAGTGATTAAATATATATATATATATTTTGTATTTGTGACTGGACCAATTTCTGGCACACAACGGGAGCTTAGTATGGGTCAAATAAATCAAAGAAGAAAATGTGGACAAGATATAGAGGTTATCAGTATATTTGTAACCAGAAATAGACAAACCAGGAAAGGAGTATTTGAAAAAGGGGTCAGACTTTTGTGAAGAAATACAGAAAAGACAGGGGACCCTGAAGTCAAGTTTGTTTGACAATTAGGGAGTGGTTGTCAAACGCCTGGTTGAAAGAGACATCAAAATACACCTCCTAGTGATCTGAATGTTGGAATTTTGTCAGTGCCTGTGAAGATATTCACATCACTTGCAAATACGTTCAAAATCTGAGGCGGATTTTCCTTATGTATTCTGGTGTCTTAGTGGCTATGTTATCACCTTATCAGGAGTGACAAGATAGAACAGATCAAGAAGGAAATAATTTCTGTCACTGGATTAGAACTCATTGACCTTGTTTCTAAGTAGTATTTTGTGGAATCTCTTACCTGCTAGACCCATTGAATTGCCAGTCTGCCTATACTATGTGTCTGGTATCTGAGGACCATTGGGGCCTATCCATGTGTGTATTATCTCCAGACTCTCCCTTTTAAACTGGATAAAAGTTTTCACTCTTATTAGTTGAATTTGCTAATCAACCCACACATTCTGTTGTGACAATTTGTAATATTTTTTTCCATTGACAATATCTAAGCAATAAATTTTAAATAATTCAAAAAATTAAATTCAGCCAATTCTTAACAGACGCATACAAGTTATTTATTAATAGTAAATAAACAGCACTTAGATATGAAAAGTAAATATGTAGAGGTATGTGTTTTAATAAGTAATTATGAGAAAAATGTATTAAGCATTGAGCAATAGTGAGTGTGACAGTCATCTGCAGTTATGTGGCTGCTTTTCTAATAAAGAAAAACATCTAATCACTTATATGTGGAATATAAAATATGACCCAATAGAACTTATCTACGAAACAGAAACAGAGTCACAGACATAGACAACAGACTTGTGGTTGCCAAGCGGGGGTGGGGGAAGGTGAGGAGGGGATGGATTGGGAGTTTGGGATTAGCAGATGCAAACTATTACACATAGGATGGAAAAACAACAAGGTCCTACTGTATAGCACAGGGAACTATGTTCAATATCGTGTGATAAACCACAGTGGAAAAGAATATGAAAAAGAATATATATATATATATATATATATACAAACATCTACAAAATAATGCAGACACTTCAACCCTGAGCACAATGGAGAGAAGTTTATTCTGTGAAAATATTTCAAGTATATGACCTTAAAACATTTTTTGATGATTACAGTTAAAGTTTTGAATGTATATATGGTATATAACGTACATAACCCACATTTTACCTGGTGCAACTTACCAAATATAAAATTGTCCATTTTTTGAAAATACTTCCAGACTGTAATATGTAAACATTATGTATTTAGGAAAATAAATTGCTTTCTTAAAAGCTTAAAAATAAATAAATAAACGCACATATGCTAAATAATGCGATTCAGCGGGAGCAATAAGGGAAAAAGGGTTTTCAGCCATAATCAGTAGACCTGCTGACAGAAGGAGCCCTGGTTCTTGCTTCTTGAGGGGCTCAGTTTCCCTGACCCAGAGCCTCCCCAGGGAAATTTCCTAGAGACTAGAGTTTACTCTCTCACCACCTACTCCTCTGCTCCTGAGGTAAGACTCAGAGAATATCCAAGTGAAAAGACACTCAGCTTGGGAGATACTCTGAATGATTAAGTTAGGTGAAGGGCCAACCCTTAGATAAGTGCTTATGGGCAAGTCTCGGAATTATTCAAATTTACTGCACTAACATTGTAGGAATATTGGCTTCTAGGGAGGACACAAACAAACAACGACAAAAACAAACAAAACAAAACAAACAAAAACCCTTGACTTGGTCACATGTCACATAGCAATTTGGAATTTGAATTATATGTATTTTAAATAGTAACATAAACTACTTTCAAATATTTAAAATAGCATATTGAAATGTCAGTGTTTTCTTTTCCACAATGCAGGAAACTCATTTTTGGAATCTATGAAATGAGGTTTACCAGTCTCTGTTTTTATTCTGATAATGATATTCTTTCTGCCTTGAAATTGGTTGTTGAACCTGTGTGTTTTCTGATTTTCTGTAACTGGTGCTTGATCTAAAGGAGTAAACAAAGCTTACTTCAGGAATCACATATGTGGTGAAGGAAATCCAGGATGTTAACGCAAACTGGATTCGAGATTGGGTCATCAACCCTCACTGGGAATTGAAATGTCTTCTCTCTGTTCTTACGTTTGAAGAGGACTTTCCTGATCTCACCAGACAACTTCTACAGCTAAGAAATATAGCCACGTGAACGTAATGGGAAAAATTTAAAATGTTCCTTTAATTAGAGAACTTTGAGAGCTTGCTCTAATATCACTGCTCAGAGTGTTTAACCATCACTAGAGGATAGATTTAGAGGTGTGTTCAGAACAGAACCAGACCGAGGAGTTGCAAAAGGCTGAGTGAAAGCTATTATTCACACTAAAAACTAAGAACGACAATCAGGTAAAGAACATTCTATTAATTCTCAGAAACCTACAGAATTGAAGGAATTATAGGCACCTTTTAGAGAAAAGAAATTCTGTAATTGTATTTATATATGCATATGAAAAATTGATTCATACAAAGAGTTGTACAAAATCACTGATTTGTGTATATAACGTGCCTTGAATTTGAACAACTTGGGACTGAAAACAATTTGGGCCATTTCATCTTTCCCCCACCAGTTAGTAATCTGAGACCAAGTGAAAGAAAGTCTTAGCGCTAAACAGTTGCAGTGCGCAAGTTTCCTCTGAGAGTAAACAGGAAGAGAGATGCAGCTTCCCAGGAAACCCAGCACTGATCAGATTGCAAGTCTCCTTCTGGAGGACAGAGCAGTTTTGGATCAAAAATTTTAAAAAAAGATGTTTATCTGAAATAAACTCCAACCCTTCCAAACCCATTTTTATTTTTATTCGTCGTAAATAGCCTAGATGTTAGTTTAATTTTTAAAGTAATAAAAAGACCATTATCTTCTATCAGTGATTTATGATTCTGGCAAATATTCTAATCTTAAGCATTCCAAATCCATTATTTATATAAAATGGTATTATTTCCTTTTTTTTAGACCAAGGAAATAGATCTTGGTTTTAAGGAAACCTTGGCTTGGTTTGGCAAAATGATGAAATAAATAATAAACATCTGTGAGGAAAAATAAAAACAAAAACAATAAAACGAGCTGACTAGGGTTCCAATCCCTAAACTCAAGTTCGTTTCACTTACTGCTAACTCAGAACTGATTAAGAAAAAAAAAAAAAAGAGTCGTCTGACCCTGTTTTACTTACTTCATTGAACGAATGCAGGATCTGGGGCAGGAAGACCCAGTCCAGGTCTTGGCTCTCCCCTTCCTGTGTGTTTTGACCAAATTACCTCCCTGGGGGAAAAACAGAAAAGATATCAAACTCACTGTGCTGTAAAGAGGAAGAACTATGGCAATGTCTATAAGTGTTTTAGAAACTGGAGAGCACACATCAGTATGCTATTATTGTTACTCTTTTTATCCTGGCTAAATCACAAAGTAAAACCAGAATTGGCCATCTCTTGTGAATCATGTTGAATTTTCCAAAAAGGGAGCATTGGAGGGTTGGATGCTGGAATCTGTGAGCTGGGAAGATTTACATTGATCCCTGATAAAATTTAGAATGAGATCATTAGGCAGCTTGGGTGAGGACAGAAAAAATACATAAATAATCATAACCACCAATAACTTGCACAAATTAACTAACAGTGAGGCAGGGAAATCCATGTGCTTTCTCTAGTGGCAGAACAAGGGAGCATGGTGAATCATTCATTTTGCCATGTTTTTAAACACAGATTTTTGGAATATCTCGGAGGAAATATGTCTTTGGAAAAGTGGGCAGGCTGTTATCCAATTAGTCGCCATTGCGTGTGTTGAAACATCGTACCAGGCAGCCCTGAAGCTGGTGATGAAGGTGGAAAGAGAGCAGGGCTCTGCTGACATGCAAGAGCGTCTGCAATTGTTCAGGTCCTGCTTGAAATGTTTATCCTTGGGGGAAGCACACAAGCAGGCCGTATTGCTAAACTTCAGGAAATTGAATGGTGAGCCAGAGACCAATGAGATGATGCCACTTCAACAATCAAAATCATTAAGATCAAGAGATTAGAGAAAGAATAAAAATACTCACCATTAAACCTAGTAAGGCTAAATGGGAAGTTTTGTGTTAATATTTAAATGCCAAAGCACTTCTGTGGTGCACGTGAGCAGGTAAGTCATATTTCTTAAATAAATTAATACACAAATCCATGAATGAGGGGGCAGAAGGGCGGATGAATTTCACATGTGAAAGAAGAATTTACTCGACAGTAATTTACATCTAAAAATAAAGCTTCTGAGAATTTTCATCTAAACAAACCCCTGTGAGACTGCGTCCAAAGCAGAAGATGGGAAACCCAAGCCAGGCTTCCTCACAGGCAAAAGAGATTTGCAAAGGGGAATCCATAGTTTGGAGAAGTGGGAAGTGCTCCACCGCCTCTAAGCCAGAGCAGAACATGTTCAAGCGAAAAGATCATCCTGATTCAGAGAAGCCCTGGTCAGCGTTTTCCCATCACTAGATGTACGTGAAGAAGATGGGCCCCAAGGTGGAAAGGAAGCAAGGAAAGAAGACGCCTTAAGGACTACTTTAAATTATAAAAACATGGGCAGACTGCTGAAAATCAAGTTCCCTTCCATGTATATCAATTGGCCTTTAAAGTTTAAAAACTCTTCCCATATATGAACTCATGGCCAACATCAAGGTAGCCCAGACAAGTATTCTGGAAAGCAGTTCAAAGACGAGAAGACGGAGGACGGGGGTCTAAATGTCTTTCAAGCTTCACATCCTGCTCCCTGGAGAAAATTGCCCGTATTGCAGTGGTTCTCAAATGTAGTAGCCAGCCCAGAGGCAGCAACATCACCTGGGTCCTGGTTAGGAATGTGGATTTTCAGGTCCCATGCAGACTAGTGAATCAGAACCTCTGAGGGTGGGCCCAGCAGTCTGTTTCATCAAGCCTTGCAGGTCACTCTGATGTGTCAGAGGTGCAAACATCAGAACAGAAGCTAGACACGCAACGGATGAAGATAAAAATGAATAACAGATACACCAGTGTACCTGTCAAGGAAGAATAGGATCCTAGTCAGATGGTTTGAACTTCACAAAGCATAGAGTACACTTGACATGCAAGACAGTTGCGTCACCTGCAAAGGTCACGCGGCCCATTAGGAGTTTAAACTATTAGGAGTTTAAAAACATATCCCGAATGACTACTGAGAATAGAAATAAAAAGTGCAACAACAAATAATAAATAGCAAGCTCTTCAAAATGCTAGGAATTTGTGAAGAACCTAAAGAGGGATTTCTCTGGCAAAGCAACACAGTTTTCTTTTTCTCTATTCTGCAGTATTAAATCATGCTTATTTAATTCAGTAAGTTCAGATAAATAAGTCAAACTTTAGTGAAGCCTGAAAAGCAGTTTTTTGCCTGTTGATCTGCTGAGAGCCCAGCTGAGGCCCATCTTCTGCCTTCTCTGCTGATGTTTTTATCAGGCAAGAGTTCACTATGGTAATTATAGAAGAGAAAAATATAAACAAGTAAATATTTATTGTATTTCAGGTTTTATCTTTTATGGACACTATCCTAATAGGATGGAAATACCCTTCATGCTGATAAGAGCAGCTGCTTCCCTGCTCCTCTATCCAATGCTTTGCTTTGCTGTTCATGTTTGGATGATAAAATTTATGTGAATGAAAGATGTGTATGCTGTTCAGGCACAGATTTTGAGCTCCCAGCAATTAAGTCAATGCCAAATAAACTTTGTGAGGAAGATACCGAACTTCTTCCAAAACTTAACTTCAGTTTCACTAATCAGAAAATACGATTTTAAGCATTTAAACAAATTTTTTAAATCTGAGTTGTGAAGAGATATTTCAACATGTGATAAGCTCATAAGGAAATGTGAATTTCATTTCAACGTAAATTTACAAGCCACAGGCAGTGACTCAGGGTGCAGGTTTACAAAACTTCCGGAGAAGAGGCAGAACAGATCTCAGACCAACAGGCTGGATTGTACCTGCTTGAAGACACGTACACATCTTTAAATAGGATGTGTTGGCCGAGAGTCTGATAATAGCCTTTGGGGGAAAAAAAAAAAAAAAACAGCAGAAAAAAGACAGTCACAGCTGCAGACACAAATAAGACAGTAGACTGAAGGCCTGTGATTGTTCCTTTGAAAGTGCTCTAACGATGGCACACTAGACATGCTTCTTAGGTTACCCGCTTAAATTGCGTTCTGATTCTTTATTTCATCAAGGCTTGCTTTCGTTGCTTTTCCAGATCGGGAAAGGAGAGCCCACGTGAAAGTACTGTACATTCGAATATCCAGGAGAAGTTTTATTTATTGTTGTGAATTTCCAAAACTGACATTCCTGTTCATTTCATTCATTCATCCAAGCATGTCCTTAGTGTTTGTGGGGGGCGGGTGGGGTGCTTCCTGGGTTTCTCAGGTGGTGAGCTGGCTGGAATTGTTATAACTTAATAATGGAAAGTGATCCAGAAGGTGGACACAGCCCAGGACAAGACCTGCTGGGTCAGGGAGGACGCAGCAGGTACCAACTGCATTTCGGAGAAGATGATGCTTGAGCTTAAATGGCAAGTACAGTTCATCCAGAGTTTTGATTTGTTTCTGTTTGTTGTTTGTTCATTTTGCAGGGGAGCGGCAGGTAGAAAAGGTCTGGGAGGCAGGAAAGGTAGAAGAGGAGCAGACCCCCAAGACAGAGTGTTCCATGGGTGTGTGATGGGAGAGGGACGCCCAGAGCTGTGAAGCCCAAGCTCTGGCAGCCGTGCCCAGGGTGGCCAGAGAAGATGGGCTGCAGTGGGTCCCTGGGCTTTATTCACAGGCAGAGGGGCAAGGCGCTGGTCAGCGGCGGCCTGTGGAGCCGTTCACTTAGTGCTGGCAGGTAGAGATGCCTTGAACAGAGACTACTGTTAGAAATAGCCACACATGCAATTTCAAATTTTTCTAATAGCCACACTCAAAAAATAGTGAAAAGAAGATGAAATAAATGGAATAATAGATCTGATGTAACACAATACATCCAAAATATTATCATTTCCCTATGTAATCAATTCAAAAATTAATTAATATCATATTTTACATACTTTTTTTTGTACGAAGTCTTTGAAACCCGGTATGTATTTTATACATACAGCACATCTCAGTTTGGATGCTAAACTCTCATCTGAAGTACTCAAATTGCTTTAGATTTTGTAAAATTCACAGTTGAAAAGTAGATTCACCTACTCAAGTGTTTCCAGGATCCTTAATAATCCAGTTTTCTAATAACTGAATGGAGTATGAGCTTTTTAAATGTAAAGAAGGTGACATTAAATACCATTAAAATTGTAGGTACTTGGGGCACCAGTCACATATCCAGGGCTCAGTGGTCACCACCTGTGGTCAGAGGCTATTGCATGGGACCATGATGCAGGGTTAGAGCAAGAAAATTTGGAGGAAATGATCCATTTAGGTTATTGCAGAAATAGTGACAAGGACTTAAATTAAGGGAATTGTAGAAGTTGAAGGATCAACAGAGAGGGATCCTTGGAAGGCAAAATCGACCGCCTTTGGCGAGAGAGAAAGAGGCGTCAGGGAGGATGGCTGGGTACTGGCATGGCAAGAACACAGAACAGGGTGCACTCCTAGTGAAGGAGTCCACGGAACCTGAAATGGACTGTCCAGCCCCTGTAGGACCAGTTCTCTGAGGAAGGATGGAGAAGAACTTTGAGATCTTTCAGCAGGTGGTACTGAAAGGAACCAGGCTATATGGGGTCTTTGCTAAAGAAAACCTGCCATCTGAGGGACAGATCTGCTCTAGTACAGAGAGAAAATTAGAGTTTTGAACCTGAAAATCAGGAGAAGACCCTGACCCAGGGTAATCTGACCTAAGTCCCACTGCTGCTAAGGCACCTTGGTAGGTAACTGGCCAGTGCCGTAGGGCGACTTCCTGAGGCATAACCTAGTTCCATATTTATCTTCCATATTTACAAGTGTCAGTGCTAACAGCCATAAGCATGTAAGAAAAAATACTTAAGGAACATGCTGCTTTCTGTACCTATCCCTGATACGGTAGTTATGTGCCTTATATATGTTATGAACAAATTAAATAGTTATGAATGGTTGATCTCACCAAAGAAAGCTCTTGAAAATAGATGTGGAATTATTTTTGTAAATGTAAAAGCTTACATTTTAAAAATGTAAG
This sequence comes from Balaenoptera musculus, assembly GCF_009873245.2. Classification (NCBI taxonomy): domain Eukaryota; kingdom Metazoa; phylum Chordata; class Mammalia; order Artiodactyla; family Balaenopteridae; genus Balaenoptera; species Balaenoptera musculus. Next base: position 99,582,828 of record NC_045793.1, on the reverse strand, counting down.
TTATCATTAACTAGTATAGGAAGTCACTGAAGATTTTTGGAGGGGTATAGCAATAGAGAAATTCAATTTTAAGTTTGGATTTTAAAATTTCACATACACTGAATGTGAACTACTACTCTATTAAAAGAACTTCGGTGTCAATTATACTTCAATAAAATGGTAAAAATAAAACCATTTTGGTCTTCACAATGGAGAGATATCTTTCTACTTTTATATATGGAGGTAAAATTCTTTCACTTCATTGTACTGTTGTTCATAAGAAATCAGGTGTAATTATCCATAAACACTCCATTAAAGCTCTGATTAGAGATAGATTACGAGTATAGCAGAGGGAGACCTTGCAGGAACTTATATCCCACTGGATGACACCATGAACCAAATCAAATAAAACAAAATATAATCTAAGTAGAAGGAAGGAACTGTTCCCTTAGGTCCAAAAACCAAACTCTGCAAGAACAAGGACCCAGAAGAGCTTAGAGGTTCACAGGGGAAGACCTTGGGCCGTTAGTTGAATGTAAGCTCAGAAGGAGTCAAGGGTAATTAGCTGTGATGGCTGAAAGCCTGGAAGGCAGAAGGAATGTCTGTGAGCTCGTTTTGTGCTTGGTGACAAGGCCACATTGCACGGGACAGGTAATATCAGTGTTCTCAAATGTTAAAGAGCTCTTGTGTGGAAAGGTGGGGTTGTTCTGTGGTTCCCCACGTGGCAGAGAAATAAGTTATGCAACAACTGCTGTCAAGGACTTCTGCTTCCGGGAAAGTAGGGGGACGTACTTTCTGCTAAATACAACTAACAACTCTAGACGTTACATGTAAAACAAAGAAACCCTGACAGGCGGCAGGAAAGAAGACAAGCTAGGGACCTCAGGACCCATGAAAGAACTGGAGGTGACATCCCTGGGTGTCTTTTTCCCCTCATAGATTCCAAGTTGGAGCTACAGTAGAAGGTAGCCTGGAAAGACCAATGGGTGCAGACAAAGTAAATAAACAAAAACTCTAAGACGAGCTGGCTTTCTTTGGCAGGAGGACCTGGAAAGGCCTAGCAGGACAGAAGACTTTTAGACAACAAATACTCTACCCTAGCCAATAGCCAAATAAACAAATAAACAAAAGTAGCTCACCCCACCCAAGCCAGCCAAGTCTGGGTGGCAACCTGTACCTCCATCCACACCAGCTGGGGGTGTCACAGAATGCAGAGGAGGAACCAGGGACTTACATCTCCATCTTTTCTTTATCCCAACCTCCCCAGTGTCAGTGGCGACAACATGGAAAGATGGGATTTAGGACACCACCCGGCACCCCTCCCAGCTCCACCGGGATAATGTCAAAGCAGATCTCTTGGAAAATCAGGAATTTCATCACTGCCCAGCAGTAAGGAGACCACCTCCCCACCCCTGGTGTCAATGGAGGCCACAGGGGGAGCAGTAAAAGGCAACACTACCCCTCCCGGACAAGGTAGAATTAGCAGAGACCTGATGGATATTGAGAACCCCTCCCCCAACCAGCAAACTAGGAGTCCCATCCCCCATTGGGTTGTCTTCTGCTCCCCTGGCAGGGAGGCAGTGGCCCACTTTTCCCGCTGGATAAGTTTCAGATGAAGCCACTAAAGGAGACACAGAGTTAAATAAGATCCAGCATTTCATAACATAATGCCAGAGATGTCTAGATATCAATAGAAAATCACTGATCCTACCACGAACCAAAAACATCTCAACTTGAAAGAGAAAGTAAACCAATAGATGCTAAAAATAAGATGATAGAGATGTTAGAACAATCTGACAAAAGTTTTAAAGTATCCATCATAACAATGCTTCAAAAGGCAATTATAAACATGCATGAGACAAATGAAAAAACAGAAATCTCGGCAAAAGAGGAAAGTTTATAGTATGAACAGCAGGTATTACAAAAGAGGGAGTCTCAGATCAGTAATCTAAACTCCCACCTCAAGACCAAAGACCAAAATAAACCCAGAGCAAGCAGAATAAAGCAGAAAATAAAGATAAGCACAGAAATCAATGAAATTGAAAAGAGAAAACAATATGAAAAATCAATGAAACAAAAACAACAATAAAGTTGACAAACTTGTAGCAAGACTGACAAAGAAAAAAGAGAGAAAGCACATTACTAATATCAGGAATGAAACAAGAAATATCACTGCAGACATCAAAAAGCAATAAAGAAATACTACAAATATCTCTAGCCACATAATTTTGACAACGTAGATAAAATGGAGCAATTCCTCAAAAAGAACAAAGTACCTCAACTCACTGAATGTGAAACAGATAATTCAGACAGCCCTGTGAAGTTAAGGAAATCAAATTAATAATTTTAAAATTCCCAAAAGATAAATCTTCAGGTCCAGATGGTTTCACTGGAGAACTGTATTAGGATTAAGGAATAATTAATATCAGTTGTACACAATCTCTTCCTAATATTAGAAAAGGAAGAGACATTTCCAACATATTTTATGAATCAGCATTCCCCTGATACTAAAACCAGACAAAGACAGTACAAAAATTGAAACCTACAGATCAATATCACTCATAAGTTAGATGCAAACATTCATACTAAGATGTTAGCAGTAGAATTCAGCAATATATGCAAAGAACTACACAGTGTGACTAAGTGGGGTTTAGTCTATGGATGCATAGTTGATGTTTGAATATCAACGTGATTCACCACAGTATGACTAAAATAAAATTACATGATAAAATCAGTTGATGCAGAAAAAAATCATTTGTCAAATTCAATAGTCATTCATGAAAAAACTCAGAAAAATCGGAACAGAGAGAATTTCCTCAGCTTGATCAAGAACATCTGCAGAAAATCTACAGCAAACATCACACTTAATGGTGATTGGTTTTCCTCCTAAGAGCAAGAACAAGAAACGGATGTCTGGTCTCATTATTCTTATTCAACATATTAGTGAAAATTCTGGAAAGGAAAAGAAATTAAATACATATATTGGAAAAAAGAAATAAAACTATCCTTATTTGCAAATGCCTTTATTGTCTATGTAGAAAATCCCTAAGGAATCTAAAAAACAAAACAAAACAAAAACAAAAACAAAACTCCTAGAAATAAGACATGAGTTCAGAAAGTCCACAAGATACAGATTAATGCAAAAAAAAATTGTATTTCTGTAAACTAGCAATGACATCAACATTTTAAATACAATATTATTTTAAATACAGTACCATTAAAAATTGATGAATAAATGAAATATTTATATATATGTCTAACAAAATACGTCTCGGATTTGCATTCTGAAAACTTCAAAATGTTTATGAAAGAAAAATTTTTAAATCTAAATGGAGAGCCATACCCTGTTCATAAGTCAGAACATAAGTTCACAAGTCAGTAAAATAAAGATGATGATTTTTCCCAAATTACTAAACAGATTTATTGCAAATCCAATCAAATCTCAGGAGTTTTTTGGTAGAGATAGACAAGATTGTTTTAAATGTATATGAAAAGGTAAGGGAACTAAATCACTAAAACAATTTTGAAAAACAAGAATAAAGTGCTAGAAATCCATGTACACAAATCAAGACTTATTACATAGCTATGTTAATCAAGATTGTGTGTTACTGGCAGACAGATAGACACACAGATCAACAGAGCAACATAGAGAATCCAGAAGTAGACCCACAGAAGGATGCCCACGTGGTTTTTGTCATAGATCCAAAAGTGATTCAATAGAGAAAGGATAACCTTTCAAAAATGGTAGACGCGGGCTCTAACAAATGAAGTAATTGGACATACATAGACCAAATATAAAAAATGAACATTGACCTAAATCTCATACTTTACACAAAAATTAATTCAAAATGGATCATAGGTTAAATGTAAAATATGAAACTATGACACTTTTAGAACAGAGAGAAAAATCGCAGGACCTCAGGCTAAGCAGAGTTCTTCGACTAGACAACAAAATATGATCCATAAAAGGAAAAAAATATATAAATTGGACTATATCAAAATTAAAAATTTTGCTCTGCTAAAACCCTGTTGAGAAGATGAGAAGAAAAACTACATACTGGGAGAAAATATTGGGAAACCATATATCCAACAGAAGACTCGTATTGGGAACTTATAAAACACTTTCAAAACTCAAAGGTAAGAAAACAATCTGGTGAGAAAAGGGGCAAAAGGCATGAAGAGGCATTTCACCAAAGAAGATGTACAGACGGTAAGTCAGTACATTTAAAGATGTGCAATGCTAATAAAACCACGATTAGGTATCAATACATATCTATCAGAATGGCTAAAATAAAAAAGAGGAAATGCTGGCAAGGTCAAGGAGAAACTGGATCATTCACACGTCGCTGGAAGAATGTAAAATGGTGCAACCACTCTGGAAAAACTGACAATTTCTTTAAGACCAACACAGGAAGTGCACTCCTGGCATTTATCTCTGAGAAATGAAAACTTAAGTTCACAAAAAAACCTGTGCATCAATGTGCACAGTAATTTTACTCAAAAACCAAAAGCTGGAAGCAACCCAGATATCCTGTAATGAGTGAATTCTTCCACAAACCAAGCTATATCTTTGCTGTAGAATAGTGGTCCACAACGAAAAGGGATGGATTGAATGCACAGAAGCACATGGATGAATCTCTAGAGCGTTAAGCTGATTTTCTTTTGAAAAGCGCCAATCTTTTTATGGCTGAGTAGTATTCCTCTGTATACATATGCCACATCTTCTTTATCCATTCATCTGTCGATGGACGCGGAGGTTGCTTCCATGTCTTGGCTGCTGTAAATAGTTCTGCTATGAACATTGGGGTGCATGTATCTTTTTGAATTCAAATTTTTGTCTTTTCCAGATATATGCCCAGGAGGAGGATTGCTGGATCGAAAAGTGATATAAATGAGCTTATTTACAAAAAAACAGAAATAGACTCACAGACGTAAAAAACAAACTTAGGGTTACCAAAAGGGAAAGGGGAGGGGCGGGGAGGGATAAATTAGGAATTTGGGATTAACAGATATACACTACCATATATAAAATAGATAAACAAGGACCTACTGTATAGCACTCAACTACACTCAATATCTTGTAATAACCTATAATGGAAAAGAATCTGAAAAAGAATATATATATATATTTATATGTATATTTAAATATAATATATATATATATATATATATAACTGAATCACTTTTCTGTACACCTGAAACACTGTAAATCAACTATACTCCAATTTAAAAAAATAATAACTTTTTTGAAAGCGGCCGTCTCAAAAGGTTACGTGCTCTATGATTCTGTTTATATGACATATTTCAAATGACAAAATCATAGAAATGGAAAACAGATTACTAGTTTCCTGAGGTTAAGGAAGAGTTGGGGGTGTGAGGGAAGTGGGTGAGCTATCAAAGTGCACCATGAGGGATCCTATGATGCTAGAATGTTCTGTATCTTGACTGTGCTAATGTTAATATCCTGTCTGACATATTGTACCATAGTTTTGCAAGATGTTACTACTGGGGGAAACTGGATAAAGAGTGCAGGGGTGTCTTTGTATTATTTCTTATAACTTCATGTGAATCTATAATTATCTCAAAACTAAAAATCTAATTTAATTTTTAAAACTATAGAAGTTTCTACCAGAATATAATCTATTTAGCAAGATTACATGTCAATTAGATCTCTAAATATCAGCGGTTTGAATCTTTACCTTTAACTTGCTTACACGTGATGATTTTTTAAAAAGCAGTGAAAATATAAAATACTCCCACTACCACAACCATCACCACTAGTAATCATCTCAGCAGCAGTATCACCAATCACCAGTCACCACCATCATGATCATCACCATCAAAGGCAGCTGCTAATTAGTAAGTATCAAAGGGTCAGAATTATCTGAAGTTGGGCTTGGTATTTCTGATACAAAGTCAATTTCCTTACATGGAGATATTTAGGCAGAGATTAGGAAACTGTCTTTCAGGCAGGTCTTCGAGGAGATATATATATACTTAAATTATGAAGTAGACACTCTCTACTTCTAAGATTGCATGATTATACAAGAGTAATTATTCAACCAAAAGTTTGGTAAAGTGCAAAACAAGAAGACTGAGAAAACGTGAACAGAACATTCTGTCTGCTCAAGTACATACACTTCTAATGAGAGGGTCCTCCGACCACCCTGCTGGGAAAACCCAAATGACAGGGGCAGATGGGATCACTGAAACAAGAAAGGAACTGTCACTGTCATGTGGTCAATCAGTGGAAGAGATTGCAATTAACCCCAGAACTGTCACAGTTGCATTTGCGCTCAGAGGTAAATGCACACCAACAGTGAAGACAATCATTACCTCACTGAGGAGCTTAGATAGTAAGCAGGTCACCATCCCTCTTTTTGCATTTTCAGCAGTGGTCTGCAGCCTTCCTTCAGTATCAAATTAAATATTTCAAGATAATGCACAGGGGTCTGTTCCTTTCAGTGCATAAATGTAGATTTTGCTGAAGTACCTGAACACTAGGTTAGAACACTAACCTCAAAATTATCCTGGATTTTTTCTTCTTTTAAAAATGTACTCTGTCCCCTCTTCTTAAGTGCAAGCTGGGCATAGTGACTTCTTTCCAAAGACCACAGTATTGAAAGGGAGGAAAGAAAAGTAACTGTACAGTGGAGAAACACTACCTCAGCCAGGAGGTCAAGGTGACCATCAACAGGGACGGATCATGTTGGTAAGTCATATTGAAAGGGTGTTTTACCTCTGTGAGCTTCATCTCCCAAATCCGTAACCTCAGCCTAATCATTAGGAAAAAAATCAGATAAACCCCAACTGAGGGGTAATCTATAAAACTCTTTATCAGTCCTTCTCAAAACCGTCAAGGTCATCAAAAACAAGGAATGTCTGGGAAGTTGTTCGAGCCCAGAGGAGCCTAAAGAGATATAACAGGTACATGTAATGTGATGGAACAGAAAAAGGGAATTAGGGTAAAACTATGGAGATCTGAATAAACTATAGACTTTAATTCATAATAATGGGTCAATATTGGTCTCTTAACTGCATCAAATAAACCATATTAATGTAAGCTGTTAATAACAGGGGAAGGTGGATACAGGGTACATGAGACCCCTCTGTACTATTTTTTCTATTTTTCTGTAAATCTAAAATTGTCCTAAAAATAAATTTCATTCAAAAATTTAATCTGGGCCCATAGATCAATGGACTCCAGTGGTCTCATAGAAAAAGGGGCGCGGATGATTCCATGTTTACTCATCTGCAAGAGGTGGACAATAATATCTCCTACTTTGTCTAGTTAAAGTCTGTAGGAAATATTCTACGTAGTGCATTTTGTACAGACCTCTGTAAAACAACAGATGTCCAATGAAAGGTGGTTAAGGGACACAAAGACCATTTACTACATGCATCTCCATTCTCTGGCCAAGTGTTTGTGCAACCTTCCGACCTCGGTGCGTCTGGCATCCTTTGTGTTTTATTCTTTTGTGTACTCCCAGCCTCAGGAATATCCCTGAGAATGTAGAGCAGTAGAATTAAAAAGCATGGGTGTGGTCTAGGTAAGTACCATGCACTAGCTGCCTGTTCTCTGCCACTGGAGGCGCTGGGGTACTCCACTCTGGTAATCCCGCACGCGTGCATCTCTCCAGGTGGCTCTCCCTCAAGTGTCCTAAGGGTGCAGACTGGATTTGGGTAGAGTGGCCGGAAGCACTATGTCATGTGTGCAGACAGTTCCTCGTCTCACTGAGTGGCGCCCCTGTTTTCCCAGGAGCCCAGATCCTTCTCCCCTCTCTCACAGCCACGACCACTGCTTCATGAAATCCATGTCGGCTCTGCCTTCTACGTGTATAAATCTGACTTCTTCTCAACTGTCCACCTTTGGTGACTTCTCCCTCCTGTGTTATTCTAGTGGCCTCTTGCCTTGACCTCCCACAGTTTATGCTCCAGACAGGAGCCAGATGGTCCTCTGGGAACTTCAGCCAGAACCTGGGCCTGCCCAGCTCAGAACCCCACACACCCCGTGCCGTCCCACCCTTCAGGGGGTAAATGGCCCAAAGGCCCTGCAGAACCTGCCTCTTGATTTTTCCTCCCTGAGAGTCAGCTCACCCCACTGACCCCGCTACTGCGCCCCAGCACACAGGCACCCCCCAACAGGGCCTGTGCCCCACCTGGAGGGTTCTCTCCCATTTATCCATGGGGCTTACTTAACTGAAGGTCTTCTCTGGTCACCCTGTTCTGCGTCTACGGCCACACCCTCCTGCCCTGCCCCTCATACATCTTCTCACATCTCAGGTGCCCCATTTTAGCGCTCGGTTTCATTTGTTCTCTATTACCATCCCCCCTCCCCCCGAGCATAAACTCCACAAAGGCCAGCACCCTTGTTTCACTGCTTCCTCCAAAGGCCCTGCTGGATGCATGGAGAAAGCACATTTGGGAAGAAGTAGCTCTTCATCCCTGTAGGAAAGGCAGCAAGGTTCATATTCTTCAAATCCGGGTTATCGCACAGATAATACCTTTTCAGTTATTGATGCTGAAATCAGGTTGAATGTGATACGGTGATGGGGGCAGAAGGTACAAAACAGAGAGCAGACATACTGGCCTCCATAGAGACCAGAAAGTGAGCCTCCAAAAGGAAATAACTCACAGACGGAGACAGTGGCCAGGATGTCGAAGGATCCAAGGACGCTGAAAATGTGCTTTGGAAAACTTAACTTGCTAAATAAATATTAGCCAATAGCACCTTGTGGTGATTTTAAACTAGTTTATAGCCTGCAATTCTCTCAGTGGCCATATATATTCTATTGTCTTTTCCTGAAGGGCCTTAGCACTTAGACCTCATTACAGTTTTCTGCCTTTTAAATACATCTCACATTACATGTAAAATAAAATAATTATTATTATTGGTAAACTAATTAATTAATTCAAAATGTCTGTGTACATTGCATCCACCTAAAACAATAAAGTACACTTGGGAGTAAAATTTGTGAGAATCTAATCAGAGAAGCTAAATTTGGGGGAAAGTCATTCAGAGGAAAGAAAACTAAAAACACATTAACTTTGAACCTAAGAATAATTCTTGAACTCCACAAATTTTCAGATCATTTTATCGTAATCTTTTGATAGGCGTTTTTTGCTTTTTTGAGATGCATGTTTTAAAGTGTCCTTTTTTATGCATAAAAACCTCATTTGCAGACCCCAATGAGAAATCCTTGCTATTCTAATTTGTATGAGAGAATCCAGTGGGTCTCAGAGGAAGAATTTTACTTCAGAGTCCATTTTTTTGTAAATTAAAATAAGGTTGGAATGCATTTAATGAAATGTGGGAAATAAGAAAGGTGGAAAATGTGTTTAAATATAACCTTTTTTCCCAAAGAAGGCAGATGTAATATGACTGCATATGCAACTCATCAGCAGTTCCCACATACAGAAGCTAGCAGGTGTTATTTAAAACATGACTCCAGCAGTAAAAGGACCTTAAATCAAAGTTGAGGTGATTTCCTCCTGGAAAAGACTGGTCTGTCTTTACTCTCCTACAGGCACAGATGTCTCAGGAGGAGGACAGACACCACAGCAAGCCAACTCCTCTTCTCTTCTCTTCTCTTCTCTTCTCTCTTCCTCTTCTTCTCCCCCTCCTCCCCTCCCCCTCCTCCCCTCCCCCTCCTCCCCTCCCCCTCCCCCTTCCCCTCCTCCCCCCTCCCCCTCCCCCTCCCCTCCTCCCCCCTCCTCCTCCCCCTGCCCCTCCTTTTCTCCTGTCTGTAAAGCAAATTGTAGCCTTGTTCCCGCAGTTCACACAGAGACTCTGGAGGTGGGCACGGGGGTGAAAAATAGACTTCAACTTAGAGTCCTGTGTTCACATAGGAGGTATAGATGCCTTGGTTTAATCTCTCTTAGGCTCTGTTTCCTCACTGTTAAGTAGGCAATATTATACCTTCCTAGCAGAAATTTTTGAATACCTCATTATGCATGGGGAAGTTTTTTTGAACTTTAATATGCAAAGCAGATGCTTCATGTCTGGCATACATAACACAGTCATGATTCCTTGGTCACAGTGGCCTTCACTTCAGAAAACACTTTCTTTTGGTCATCAGTTCATGCACATGTGGCTCTCTAGAAAGTTCAGGTACAAATCAGGTCCTGTGCCGTCTGGTGAGATGCCTTTAAATGCTCCATGCAATGCAATCACGGCCAGTCACCAGAGAGCGTGTGGTAACTTCTAGCTGATGGTACCAAGGAGTGAATATGCATTAGCTCATCCATCCCTCACAAAACATATGTGTTGCGACTGTCTGTGTTTTCAGATAAGGAAACTGAGGCTTAGAAAATTACGAATTCAATAACTCCCTCTGTGAGTCAATGGCAGAAGGGGGATTCCAGGTCAGGTTCCTCTGGTCCCAGTCTATGAACTCCAGTTTTGCATTCTCACCTTAATCCCAACCTCTTCTCTTTCGGTGGAAGAGTTCCCTGATTCCACATTGTGGAACTTTCATGAGCTGCACTGAGAGGAATGAGATAGAATCTGGTGGAAACTGAAGGAAGGTAGGTAGAATCAAGTTCCTCTTCTCTTTCTCTCCCCCACACCCTCCAGGCCCCAGGTCCCCTGCCCCTCTGCTCCCTTCCTGCCCACTGAGGCCTCAAGTTCCTGCTATTAACTACAGTATCCTTCCCACTCTCTGCCCTCCTGCAGGCTCCAGTCTCCCTGGGCCATCCCTTCTTCATCCTCCAGAGAAGTCCAGCCACTGAGGAGCTAAGTGCTGCCCCAGAAATATGAAACATCTCATATATCTGCAGACTTTTGCATTATGGCTGCCCTGTTCCCCTCTGCACTAAGTCCCTTTCCCCTTTGGCCTGCAACAAAGACACCTGTCTAAACATCTGTGTTAACCATGTCTTTTATTTTCTGCATTTCTGAGATTTTGATATCTGGGGTCTTGCTGACCCGGAAAAGACTACCCCTCCCAGAGCTAAGTAATTCTTAGAAATTTTAAACAACTGCCTGGGAATGTACCTTTCAAATGCAAACCAACCAATGCAGAGCCCACACCCCTACCACCTCTTCTGTGGGGCTCTCACACTCTGGGCCACTGAGCCCCTGCCTTAATCACCCCAGGACCAGGTACCAGACCACGAAATATAACCCCTATGCCTCAGAGCTCACTGAAATTATTTAAACTAGCCAAACCAAGGTCTGCTTACCCTGTCTCACCTGTTCCTTCCCATGGAAACCACAAAAAAGGTTTCTATTCATGTTTACCCTTCACTCCTTCTGCCCTCTGACTGACCCTGGTGCTTCCCCATGTGGCCCTGCATGGAGGGCAGTGCCTCCTGTTTCTAGGGATCTATGGGCATAAGCTTCTTCTTTTATGACAGTTATGTCCGTGTCTGGGTATTTTACCACACCTGATTAAAACAAATCCCAATACAATGAAAAGATCATCTGTCAAACCCAGCTCATGCATCTGTCCTATGGCAGGCCTTTCACAAACTCTGAGGCTGCACCCTCTATGTACTCCTCTGTGTGCTGATCTGGTCCAACTTGGTGCTCACTTGCAAAAAGTAATCTCTGTGTCCACGTCTGGGTCTCTGTTAATCTGCCCACAAGATCCTCATGAGCGGTGAGAGAATCTAATACACTTAGAGGCCGTGTTCTTGACATGCCCTCACCTCAGATGGATGCTTAATCACTATTTATTGAATAAATGAATGAGCTGAATGGTGGGGGGGATGCAGAAATTTGTGATTTTACGTACATTCCTTCCTGTTTGGACTAAAGATTTAACTAAATGATCACTAATAACTCAATCAAGTTTTTCTTGGATACACTCTGTATCTGTATGAAATTTCCTTTGCACGAAAGAAAGAAAATATCACTTGCTTCCAAGTGATGTCCTGTCTGGCCCCCAATCCATCACAGTGGGAATGAAGCCCTTCACAGTCCTCTGTTTGAAAGTTCACCCTGACCCATGCAAATAGTGTCCAATGATTCTCAGCAGAAATGAGAATAAGGGTTTGGAACATGATTTTTTATTTATTTCATATGTAAGATCTGAAAAGTTTATTTTTTCTCTGCAAACAATGCCCAGCAGCAGAATGAATTTGAGAGCATCCAAGAAGGCATATGTCTGCATGAGTTTTTTTCTTGACAGGAGAAGAAGCAACCAGAGCTAATTGAGGGAAAACAAAATGTTCTCTTGGATGGCCTGATAGACAATTCTTCTGAGTGTACACTTTATTATTTTTATTATTATTAGTCCACCACCACCCTATTTCTTTTGTTTAAGCTTAAGGCAACATTCCCCCTACTTCTTAGTCTACTAGTGAGAGAAAACACTCCTGTTTTGAGTGCCACATGGTGATCCCATTTAAGTGTTTGTATTATTAAGAATATTTGCCTACTAGTGTGTATGCAAATTCCTGGTTTCCATTAAAATAATTGTTTTACCCTCTCATTAGTAAAAGCTTTCTGGTTAATAACTTCAGTTTGCATCGTCATCTCATTTTATCCAGCCCTCATCCTGGAGGCGGGCTGGGACAGTTTTCCATTTTCCTTAAGGACATTTGAATCTCTGAGCATGATGGGTTGTCCAATTGTAAACAGGACAGGATGGGCCTGGCTCCATGTCTTTTGCTGTCAAATCCCATGTTCTTTCCTCTCTACTAATTCATGACCAATCGTTTATATTTCATCCTAGGCACTTGGAATTCTTGAATCGTCATTATGTGTTCTATTTGGGAAAAGTAATGACTAAGAGATAAATATGTCTGGTTCCTAGTGACCTCGGGTTCAATCCTCCACTTGCCTTTTTACATTTTTTACCTTTATTTAAATATATTCAGTCCCCTACTTGTTTACTTGTTTCATGTCTTAATTTCTACCTTCATTTAAGTATCCAAGCACCACAGATATATTTATCCATTTCATTCAACAAACAGTAATCGAGCATCTACCACTTTACCTGTGGGTCACATGAGTAGGGCATATGGACCAATGACAGCACAAATGTTTACCCTGATGGAACTTTGTGTCCAGAAGGGATATCAATGTGCAAAGGGGGTGATGGACACAGGTCATCAGCTTGTTACCACAGAAGTGCAGCAAGGGGTCATCCTGCCCTGAACCTGCCCAGCTTCAGTTTGGCCAAGAAAATATGTATAGGACTGTTCCCCTGGCTAAGATCCTTTAGTGATTCTCTACTATTCACTGGGTCTGTTAACCATTGGGAATCTGATAAAACAGATGAATCTTCTAAAGAAAGAAATGCACATAGGGGTATACACCCAGTATTTTGCAAACACTACTCAAGAGTTTCATGATCCCACAGACATCCACTGAGCAAGCCTCACTAAGTATCCTCTGCCTACAGCAGAAGGTCCAAATGCCGCCAATCAGCACGTCACTCCATTACGAGCTGTTCCTCAGACAGGGTCCCATTCTCCCTGGCCCCAGCCTAGGCACAAACTGCTCGCTCTGCCCCGCATGTCTTGCTCTTCCTCGCTGCCCACAGACGGTGCTGGTTGTGTCGTCTTGTCTGAACCAGTGTCCTCATCTATAAAATTGGAATAATAAGAGAATCCACTCCAAAGGGTTATTGTAAGGATTATACGAGTGTATTAAAGACCCCTGACTCACAGCAAGTGCTGCAAGAAGTGCTCTCTTTACTCATCCTTAAGGTCTCAGCCGGACTGCTTCCTCTTCCACAAAGTATGTTCTGGCTCTTCTCCCTGAAATGTGGTCAGAGAAGCCCCTCCACGCTTCCCTGCACCCCATGCCCGGCTGTGCAGCCATTCACAGTGTACGGAACTCCCATCCTCATTGTGAGTTCCCAAGCTCAGAAATGCTGTCTTCCTCCTCTTGGTGCCCAGACAACCCTCTGCCGGTCCTCACCCAATAAATAAATAAACGAATATTGAATGAGGGAGCAACATAGAGAACACACATGGTCTTTCCAACAATAAAGAGCTCTGCACGTCAGTGTGTCTGAATAGTGAAACATATACTCAGTTTAAGTGATCTGCCAATCAGTGAGCTCTTTGTGGCAGCGGGTAACTTTCCCCTAACCATTTCTTTCTAGCTTACCTATATTCTAGCAATCAAGGGGTAGTGAGTATTGAAGATTTTTGACAATATCCACGAGTTGATTTTGTTTTGAAGGCCCTGTGTGGTTACAAATATGAAAATGAACATAAACACCCACAATGAGCAATGGGTAATACATGCATTGCAAGCAGAATCCCATTATATGAATGTACTTTATGTTACAAGGACAATAAATCAAGATTAGTTATTTTTGGCTGCAGCCCTCTTAGCTTCCCAGCATATGTGTGGACTATTTCTGACCTTGAGACTGGAATAAATAAACTGTGTTTGAACCATCACTGCTATTGTCTAGTTGAGGGACCAAGGATAAAGCATTTATTGCTCTAAATCTCTGTGTACCCATTTATAAATTGGGAATGATCACACCAAAATTAACACCATGTTATCCTAATTCAAAAGACTGACATGATATAAAAGAATGAAATTGGATTTTTGCCATATACCATACAAAAATTAACTCAAAATGGATGAAAGACCTAAACTATAAAATTCTTAGACAAAAATATAGGAGAAGAGCTTCATGACATGGACTTTAGCAAAGATTTCTTGCATATAACACCAAAGGCACAGGCACCACAAGGAAAAGAGATAAATTGGACTAGATCAAAATTAAAACTTTGTGCATCAAAGAACTGTATTATCAGAGTAAAAAGGCAACCCACATAAGAGGTGAAAATATTTTTAAATCATGTATCGATAAGGGACTAACACACAAATATATAAAGAACTCCTACAACTCAACAACAGAAAAACTGATAACCCAATTCAAAAATGAGCCAAAGAATTGAATAGACATTTCTCTAAAGAAGATATACAAATGACCAAAAAGCACATGAAAAGATACTGAGCATCACTAATCATTAGGGAAATGTAAATTAAACCACAAATACACTTCATACCCATTAGGATGGCTATTATAAAAATTTTAAAGAAAAAAAAACCTGAAAATAAATGTTGACAAGGGTGTAGAGACGTTGAAACCCTTGTGCCTTGCTGATGGGACTGTAAAATGGTATTGCTGCTATGGAAAATAGTTTGATGGTTTCTCAACAATTAAGACTAGAATTACCATACAGTCTAGCAATTGTACTCTTAGGCATATATATCCAAAGGAATTGAAAACAAAGACTCAAATAGATACACGTATATTAATGTTCATGGCAGCACTATTCACAACAGGCAAAAGGTAGAAACAACCTAAATGTCCATTGATAGATGAATGAATAAACAAAATGTGGTATAAACATACAATGGAATATTGTTTAATCATAAAAAAGAATGAAATTCTGATAAATGCTACAACATGCATAAACCTTGAGGACATTATGCTGAGTGAAATAAGCCAGTCCTCAAAAGACAAATATTGTAAGATTATGCTTATATGAGGTATCTAAGGTAGCCAAATTCATAGAGATAGAAAGTAGAATGATGGTTGCCAGGGACTGAGGAGAGAGAGGGAAATGGGAAATTGTTGTCAGATGGGTACAGAGTTTCCGTTTAGGAAGAAGAAAAAGTTCTGAAGATGGATGGTTGTGATGGTGGGACAATAATACGGATGTACTTAATGCCATTGAACTGTACACTTAAAAATTAGAAGTCAGGGGCTTCCCTGGTGGTGCAGTGGTTGAGAATCTGCCTGCCAATGCAGGGGACACGGGTTCGAGCCCTGGCCTGGGAAGATCCCACATGCCACGGAGCAACTGGGCCCGTGAGCCACAATTACTGAGCCTGCGCGTCTGGAGCCTGTGCTCCGCAACAAGAGAGGCCGCGATGGTGAGAGGCCCGCGCACCGCGATGAAGAGTGGTCCCCATTTGCCACAACTAGAGAAAGCCCTCGCACAGAAACGAAGACCCAACACAGTCATAAATAAATAAATAAATAAATAAAAGAACGTGAATTTCTTTAAAAAAAAAAAAAAATTAGAAGTCAGACAAAGACAAATATCATATGATATTGCGTATATGTGGAATCTAAAAAATGGTACAAATGAACCTATTTACAAAACAGAAATAGAGTCACAGATGTAGAAAACTAACTTATGGTTACCAAGGGGGAAAAGGGAGGTGAGAGGGATAGACTGGGAAATTGGGATTGACATATACACACTACTATATATAAAATAGATAACTAATAAGAACCTACTGTATAGCACAGGGAACTCTACTCAATACTCTGTAATGACCTATATGGGAGTACAATCTAAAAAAGAGTGGCTATATGTATATGTATATCTGATTCACTTTTCTGTACAGCAGAAACCAACACAACATTGTAAATCAACTCTACTCCAATAAAAATTAATTATAAAAAATGTAAATTTTTATGTTATGTATATTATGCCACAATATTTTTTTTTTAAGCATGTCATCTGTGTTCATGATCATCTGGATTCAGAAACCTTCACAGAAAACACTAATCAATATGTGAACAACTGAACCAGAGGCAGCACCGTGGCACATCCTTCCCAATTACATAGCCATTCTAACACATCATTAACTCTTCCACTTTTTCTGAAGAGTTTTCTCAATTGTGGAAGGTGGGAAATCTTGTAGATGTTCATATCAGGACATCACTCAGAGTCAATGAGTTCTTGAAATCTTTTTCCTACCCTTCCATCTACATCCTTTGGTGGGTGTTCCTAGTATAAGACAGGTAGGGAAGGGGAAGGTCCTAAAATTTCCAAACAGGGATAGATCTACACTGGGAAACTGCTGGATGAGGATGGTATCCTGGAGGACTTCATAGGATGCTACAGCCTATTACAGGGCTGTAGAATTGTGGTGAAGGCCAGAGGCATTCTTGGGGAGGTGATGGAGCAAGGTTGAGTGATGGCAGCCTGAGAGATCTCTGATCTGGATTTTGTTTCCTCCAATAATGGGAATGGCTAATGAACTGGAAATGATGAAACAAGCATTTGAGTTGGGCAAGTGGAGCCCAAGCTAGGTGAAGATGTAAAATTCAATTCAGACATGCAGGTCTTGCCGAATCTTGCCATGGGTTGCCAGAAGGATATGTGATGTGGCAGTCAACAGTGGGTGAAAATCATAGAAAATGAAAGCATCTCAAAATAGAAAAATGTAAGTTTTCAAGACAGATAACTGAAGACTTCTGAAATAAACAAGAAGGAATGAATATAGATGAGAGTAGTAAGCAGATATGTGGTGACTACTTAGAAAAAAAAATGTAGTGGCTTAAGTTCAGGCCTCACTAAGGTAACCATATTGACATTACAAAATATCTTACTCCATATGTGTATTGAGAAGCTGTTTTATTTTGTGGGTGCTTCACCTCACCCCTCCCCCAAAAGGTAGGTTGACTTAGAGACCCAGATGTACTAGGGTCAGAACTAGTTCATCTCAGTGGGCTCAAATGGCATATGGTCCATTTCTTATCTCCTTTAAACTATAATGTATTATTAGAAAATTTGAGATATAGTAAGGCCAACAGATCAGAAGATGGTTGCCATTAAAAAGATAGTTTTTCACTTGCAGTTCCCAAGAGGAGGGAGCCCACCTTGCCAGGGGGGCCACACAGGACAGTGCCAGGGTCAGTCAGGAGGCAGAGGAAGGGGGGGAAACTTGGGAAAGACCCTTTATTGTGATTTCTGCAGGAAGAAACACGAGAGAGGAAGGGTAAGCAGGCTTAAGATGTGTTAATTTGAATAATTTCAGAGGGCTCTGGGGCCCAGGGACTGCCTCTGTTTGTCTGGTACCTGACCCTGGGGGTGATTAGAGTAGAAGGATGTGGCCCTGTCCGTCCAGGGTCAGCAGAGTGCCAAGATGCTCAAGCATCAGAGACACAGAAAATAAAAGACATGGTTAAGAGACCATCTGAATGGACTGAGAACCCTACAGACAAGGGAGACCCTGGGGCACTAGGGCTGCACCAGGAATACAGTCAGCACTGATCCCCATGGCAACCCCTCCTCCACTCACATGCAGATTGGGATTTGTTCATAAAACACTCATTTTGTTTAACTTTTCTCAGTGGGTCTGTAGCACAAGAACACATGCACATACTTTGCCCCACAAGCTTCTGAATTGAGTCTTCTAACCACTTCTTGGCTACATATTTTGTAAATCTTGTCTAACCAATAACTTTGGAACCCGATATCTACGTATTTCAGCCAAAAGTTCCATTTTAACATCTTGTTACACTCATTCTAGGGTAATTTTTTGCATGCTCATAAAATATCAAGAATAATACTTGGCCCCAGTTCCTGTATCTGTAAAGATCAAGTGAACTGCTCTGTCCTTTAGTAACACTGTTATTAGTAATGTTAGCAGTAGTATTATTTGTCTATTATTTGTTTTTGATGACCCCAGCACACATCTGCAGCATTCTTAAAGTTCCTCAGAGAGTGCCAATTAATGCAGTGGCTACAATGAAAAAGCCCAATATGCAAGATTTTATCATAAAGATTTATTTGTGTTACTCTACCTTCCCCTTATGTGAGATTATTTTCCTCTACAGTAACCAATCCATCACAAATGTCCTTGTGTCTTTGAATTTCCTAGTTTTCTGCTTTTTTCTTATATTTTTCTTGATTTAAAATAACATATGCCCATGAAAGAAAAACTACACATTATATAACTAAGAAAAAAATAAGTGTTCCTATAGTTTCACTTTCTGAATCAGTAATACTGATGACAGTTCTTTACGTTTTACATACTGTTCTCATTCATGATTAGCTTTATTATTTATTCATTTGTATTAAATAGTAGAATTGCTGAATATCCAGAAATAAGCACATTCTTTCTAGAGACCATGGCTAAGCCTAGGCTGGCATTGGAAGCAAGGAACTTGACCAGTGAGCAACTCCACGGCCCCATCAGGACACCGCTGTCACGTCAGTGACACAGCGGACGTCTCACATGACTGTTGTGCACTTAGCTCGCCCTTCATACACTTTGTCTGGATGTGCAGCTGAACCTTTCCCTCGGGTGCTTCTGTGACTTGTGGACACCTCTGGGCTAGCTGCCCGTGTCAGCACCTCATAGACCTGGCCTGTGTGCTGTGGGTCCGTATTTCCAGTTCCAGGCCCAGCACCTGGGCAGAAGAGAGGATTCCTGTGAATTCATTTTTTAAAAAATAATTAATTTATTTATTTGGCTGCCCCGGTCTCAGTTGCAGCATGTGGGATTTTTAGCTGCGGCACGTGAGATCTAGCTCCCTGACCAGGGATCGACCCCGGGCCCCCAGCATTGGGAGTGCGGAGTCTTACCCACCAGACCACCAGGGAAGTCCCTCCTGTGAGTTCTTGAGAAGCCAGGAAAGCCCAGCAGAAATGAAACTTGATAACGTATTAGAAGCCAGAGATTGGTGTGCAAATCGAACCCAAGAAGGAAATGAGTCAAATTGCAGGGAGGACCGGACCCCTGGCCAATTCCAGCACCTTGGTCAGAATTCTGGGCAGAATCCATCAGTACCCTGCCATGCCTCACACTTTGCACTCTTTCAGGTCTATGCGAGAACTCTCCGCAGTCCTGAGCACTATTTTATGAGGTGCAGTGACACATTGGGATGGGCTTGGGGGAGTTGGACCCCCCATGGTGAGTCGTTTCAGGCCGTTGAAGCTGTGGCAGACATCAGGTAGGGTAAGGGGAGAAAGCACTCCCTGTCCCCAGCATCTGAGGAGATCATGTCAAGTTGAAGACTGTTCCCAATTTGAGTGTCTTCAAAAGATACATTTTTAAGACATGACAAAATAAGATTTAATATCTCATGAGAATAACTCCTAAAGAAGTGAGTTTTCCAAACACGGGATGACTCAAGCTCTTATCATTTGTATTCACAAGCAGGCTGGGAAACAATCTGTGAGGAAACAATAAATGCAGCTTCTATAATTGGAGGAAGAGAAACTAGACAAACCGATCATATGATCTCAAACAGCTTTTCAATGTTATATTACCAAAATTCAATGAATGATATCCTATTATAGAATATGCTTCTTTGTTATAAATTATATAAACATAAATAATATTAAATAAAACTACTGATTAAAAAATCACCCATCCTCTCCAGTCAAAATTTTTCTCATTGCCCACAGTCCATTGCAATCTTTTTTAAAAATTCATTCCTTCAACAAAACTTCACACTATCTTGACTGTGCAGACGCTGTTCGCAGCCTCTGAGTCTGTCCGCTGCTGTGGCAGATGTACCCCCGCGGCTCCCATCTCAAAGACACGCTACTCATCTTCACAAGTGGGGACTTTCTCTCAGGCTGCAGGACTTTGTTCAGCCTGCAAGCTGGGCAGTCCAGAAGGGCAAGGACAGCCCTTCAACAATGACCCACAGAGGAGGTAATGGATAAATACTCCAGCTTCCCTGATGAATGTTCCAGATGGCTCCTCAGATGGACCCTGGTGCAACGGAGTCTCAGTTGCCTGCAGGAGTGACCTACTTACAGTGGACCTTTTATTAGCTTTCTATCTCCCTCATCTGTTCCATTTTCCTGCTCTTGTGCTTCTTACGAGATCATCTCCTGCGCTTAAGACCTTGTTTCAGGGTTTACTTTTAAGTGAAATCCAAACTGAGACATCTATCACTGCCAGGTGTGGAGCTAGGTCCCAAGGGGAGTCAGTCATGGTCCCCGCTCATGAAGAATGTGGCCTATTTGGAGCAGAGAGATATCACGATATGGAGGGGCTATGACAGCATTTGGATAAGGGCACCTGAAGCAGGTGTAATTGTCTCCACCCATGGTGTTCTAGGAAGACTCACAGAAGTGTCTCCTGGAGCAGAGACGTCAAGAATAAGCAGAAACTGATGAGATTTCTAACAGAGCAGCAGTGTTCCTGGCACAGGGGTGCCATGTGCAAACAGAAGGGGGTTGGAAGCCACTGTGCTACAACTGGGAATCATGCCCAGTGGGTGTGGAATGCAAGAGTGGGATGGGGGTGAGGCTGCAGACGGTATCAGGGGCCAGGCGCTAGCTATGGAATTTCACTGTTGAAGTATAAGCAGTGGGAAGACTCTTGGAAGATTAAAAAAAAAAAAATTAAACAAAAACAAATAAGAACAGAGTGACGTAATCAGAATGCCATTTTAGAGAAAGATAACTTTATCTGCAATGTGAAGAACCTGAACTGTAATCAGAGAGGTCAGACTAGGGTATGAAAATTACCACCCGAGAAATGATAGGGCCTGATCCAGGTTAGGGAGAGAGGGAAGAGACATAAGAATGTATTGAAGATACACTCAACACCACCTTGCATGGATTGAAGGGGTGTGTATAGGCGTGGTGGTGGTAATGCATCAATAGAAAACATGAATACTGACTCCCAGTTTTCACTCTTGGGGGACTGAATCAACTGCAATAAGTGAGGAAGAAAAGATGGAGAAGATGAGAGAACTCTTATATCTGTCAACTCGGAGGTGGAAATGTTGAGAAGACAGCTGGGTACATCTCTGCAGCCCAAAGACAGTCAGACATGGGCACACAGGTTTTCCTTCATTCTCTGTACACGGGAAGTGAAAAGAGAAAGCATGTCAATAACTATAAAGAACATTGATTTAAGCATATCTGAGACATTATTTTAATGACTGCAAAATTTTCTTCTTTTTAAATTTGAAGTGTAATTGACATACGATATTATATTAGTTTGAGATGTACAAAATAATGACTCAATATCTGTATATATTGTGAAATGATCACCACAATAAGCTAGTAAACATCATCACCATATACACTTACAGAAATTTTTTAGTTGTGATAAATTTTAAGAACTATTCTCTCAGCAACTTTCAATTATGCAATTGAATATTGTTAACTGTAGTCACCCTCTTGTATGTTACATCTCCATAACTTATTTATTTTATGACTAACCCAGACCCCCGCCTCCGGCAACCAACAATTTGTTCTCTGTAACTATAAACTCTTTTTTTTTTTTTTGTCCACATGTAAATGAGATTATATGGTATTTGTTTTTCTCTGTCTGACTTATTTCACTTAGCATAATGCTCTCAAGGTCCATCCAAGTTGTCACAAATAACAAGCTTTTATTCTTTTTTAATGGTTGAATGATATCCCATTGCATATATATACCACAATTTTTTAATCCATTCATCCATCAGTGGACACTTAGGTTGTTTCTGGATCTTGGCTGTTGTACATAAAGCTGCACTGAACATGGGGGTGAATATATCTTTTCAAGGTTAGTGTTTTTGTTTTCTTCACATAAATTCCCAGAGTTGGAATTTCTGGATCCCATGGCAGTTCTATTTTTAATTTTTTGAGGAACATCCATACTATTTTCCATAATGGCTGCACCTATTTAAAACTCCCAGCAACAGTGCACAAACGTTCCCTTTTCTTCACATCCTCACCAATACTTACTTGTTGTCTTTTTGATGATATCTATTCTGCCAGATACAAGGTGGTATCTCATTGCGGTTTTGATTTGCATTTCCTTGATGATTAGTGATGTTGGGCATAGTTCCATGTACCTGTTGGCCATCTGGATGTCTTCTTTGGAAAAATGTCTATTCAGGTCTGCTTATTTTTTAATCAGATTGTTTGTTTTTTTTTTTTTTTCTTTTGTTGCTTTGACTTTTGGTGTCAAATCCAAAAAAAAATCATTGCTAAGACTTATGTCAAGGAGCTTAATGGCCTATGTTTTTTCCTAGGAGCTTTATTGTTTCAGGTCTTACATTCAAGTCTAAACCATTTTGAGTTAGTTTTTGTATGTGATGAGATAGGGGTTCAGTTTCATTTTTTGCATGTATAATTTTTTATTACATGAATATCCATCAACCTTCAGAAAATAGACATTTGAGGTGTTGCCAAATGTTTCAACATATAAAGAACACAAAAATTAACATTCTTGTATATGTGTCTTTTCCAGTTTGTGAAAGTAGCCTCTGGAGATATACATTCATAGATTAGAATTGTACATGTTCAATTCTGATATATGGTGTTGTATCAATTAGTTCTCTCTCTCTCTCTTTATATATATATATAATAAATGTTTAGGGAGAAAGAGTTTTTAAGGGAGAAAGAGTTTTTAAGGGATTCATCTTGAATGAAGCAGATAAAACTTAGTCATAATTTCTTCCTTTTCCAACAGATGCCTAGAATCATTGTTGAACTGAGTTTTAAAATTCAATCATCTTTATCCACATTAAGACAAATGCCTTTTTGTAAATAAAGTTATAATAAGTATAGAATAACATGAGAAATGTAAGAAAGTGCAGAAAAAAGAATGAGAACAAAAAACAAAACTGCCCCAATCCATCTGTTGACCATGTTACATGGACAGAACATGACCCATCGAGTCTGCTATCAGAAACCACATCCTCCATGACTGATGAAGGCACTTGTTGGAAAAGGTGGTTCAAGCTTAGAAGAAAGGGACAGAAGGGCGAGGTGGAAAGATCGTAAGACCCAGGATAGCATTCCAGGAAATGTATCTTTCATCACTGTGTGATTTTGGACAAGGTCAAAGTATGACCTCTACCTACCAAAGCGCCTGGCTTCTAGCCTTCACTAAGATGTTACTCTCACTTCCTGTTGCTCAGAGAGATAAAACAAGCATCTGATATCATCCATGTTTTTGTAAACCAGGGAAAATATAGAGTCTCATGGTTATAACTGAGTCTTAAAATGGTCACATAGAACAATAGTCATAATTGGTTCAAATTTCTTGAATAATGAAGAGTTTAATTGCATTATTAAAGATAGCGTAATCTTCTAAAATCTATTTTCCTTTAAGCCTTTAAATGGTTATGATCTTCAGAAACTTCAAAAAGATGATGTGTTTCTAAATCTTTCCCTTTGGTCTTGGATTTTGGAAGAGCACAGATTCGTTGTCACACTAAATCACATTGATGTAATATTAAAAACACATTTTCTAAATGGGTTTTTTTCAGCTGAAGATTTACTTGGATGAAGATTATCACTTTTACCTTGAAGTTCTCAGATCCAGGAAAAGAGGCAAAAAGAGCATTTTATTTCTCCCTTTTCACTTAGACGGCTGCCAGCTATTGTCAAGTCCAACCTCTCTAAGTCAAGCCCTCCCTGGTGTGACCGAAGTGGAGTCTCATTCTCTGTGTCAGAAAGCATAGATGTTGCACCTCATCTTGAGTGGGAGGGAGTTGACACCTCCTCCTAACGAAAACCAGACCTTGCTCAGAATAATGACCCACATGGAATGAGCACATTCTGCGTTGCATTACACGTCTTTCCTCACTCAGCTTTCATAAACATCCTAGGAGGTGGGTGCTATTATTATTCCCAACTCACAGATGGAGAAAGCGAGGCACAGAGGTCAAGTTAACTTACCCAAGGTTTCCAGAAGCTGCAGCCAAGATAAGAACTACACTGTGTGGTCGCCACATGTGGGCCTGTAAACCACCACTCCCAGCCTCCTCTCATGCCCTGCACGAAGTGAAGGATTCGGTGTTTGCCTGTGAGGAGAGGCCGGGGTGCTGCGGGAACACGCTCGCTCTTGTGACTCACCTTTCATTTTCTTCTTTCTTTTTTTTTAACATCTTTATTGGATTATAACTGCTTTACAATGGTGTGTTAGTTTCTGCTGTATAATGGATAAACAAGACGTGTCACCTTTCATTTTCTAGAGCTCTCATAAAAGCATTTGTTTCACTTAAGTTTGAAAATGGTTCAACCTTTCAACAGAGTGCTAAGTGAAAGGGTGTGGCTTCCCACAGCCAAAAAAGATCCCAGAGCAGCACCCAAGGCAGCAGTCAGAAAGGTTAGTTCCACGGTATCCATGGGGTGGGGGGGAGGTGGGAGAGGGGCGTACCCTGGGGGCTGGCAATGTTGAGAGCCTGGGCACACACAGGGGCAGAGCAAGCAGGAAGCCTCCCCTTTCAGTCAGAGCAACTCCACATGTGTGCGCGGGTGTGTGTGCATGTGTGTGCACCTGCATGCCTGTGTGCATGTGTATTTATTTGCTCAGCAAATATTTATTGAGAATACCACTGTCCTGGGACCAGAGTAGCAGCCGTGAACGTGCGACTGAGAGCGACATGCTTGCTTCCCTCAGGGGCCTCACTGTCTAGTGGGGTAAACGACAGCCGTGGCCAGTGCTGTGAAGGTGGGTCGCAGGAAGCAAGCAATCCCAAAATACCCAGACCGAGCTCAGCCAAGTTCCTCTGCTACAGAACAAGCATGGGAGTGAGCACACATCCACCTATCTGCCTATCTATAATCTTGATCTATCTACCTATCTATTTATCTTTCTATACCATTTGAGAAAATAATGCTTTGGCCTCAGATCTTTTCTTCCAGTGTGTGGTCACTGGTAGAAGGGTGACCTTGGTCAAGTTTCTTAGACTTTCAGACATTGTATTTGGTAACAGGAAATAGTAAATATCTCTTGCAGGCAAGTTATTTATTAAGTGAAAAAATATTTATAAAGCACCTGATATATATATAGAGAGAGAGACAGAGACAGAGACAGACAGAAAGAGACAGAGAGAGAGAGCGAGACAGAGAGTCAATTATTATCATTCACAATATGATGTTCTGTAAAGTCTCCATAAGGACTGAATCAGTGAACACGAAACCATTGCTCTTAGGGGAAATACAGGGTTTGGTTTCTGCAAGCTTCAGGTCACAGCATTCTCCTCAACCAATCAATACACAACCCTGTTTTATATGTGTTTCTGTTTGAAGCCTCCTTATTTAATAGTTAGTGTTTTTTTATTGATATTGAGCTCAAGGCCAACAGCACTGGATCTCATCCCTGAAGGAAACTTATCTCCATAAGGCACATGGCAGCCTTCCTGCACTTAGGAACACCAGGCAGCACGTAAGTGCTGTTACCATTTTAAACAGCAGAATCACAAATTTTAAAAAGTCACAGAATGTGTAAATGTGGTACTAAACATACCGTGTAAAGGGCACGTGTTCACAGAGTGAGAAACAGTAGGGCCAGCACCGCCTTGTTCAACCCCAGCTGGGAGCAGGGGGGCAGCTCAAAATTCCTCAGCATGTCTGCAAAGGACTGTGAAAGCACCATGAGTATTGATTTTGAGGTTACAAATTCCAAATCGATTTTACTAAGCAGTGAATTTGTACATGCCGAATCCCTGAATAATGAAGATTGACTATTCCTTAATAAATAAGACCACTAGGGTTTTCCCCAATAGATCAGTGATCTGGTAATGTTGAAATATCTTTTTATAAAGAGCCAGTGGCAAGATAATTTTCATCTTTCCCCAAGTTATTCGTTTTGAAGGAAATCATTTTAGGAGCTCTATCCTCTTAAATATTTTGATGCCCTCCTTTGATGATGCATTTTCAGAAATTGAGTACTAGCCTCTCGCGAGAACTGTATCTTCTCATCTGTACAGTGGCCGGGACTTGGGGAGTTGCCTCTAAACCGAAGGTGCGTCTGAGCTGCCGGATTTGCCTGTGACGATGCACGAAACACAGAAAGGAGTCACAGCATTGGAATTAGTTTTTGGTTTTTTTTTTTAACAAAGGTAAATTTATAAAATATGAATGCAATTGGCTCCTCTTTAGCCTCTGGGTGCAGAATCTGTCCCAGTTTATGAGGGTGAGCTGCAACCTCAATCTTCATAAAACACCCCCCCCCCCCCACCTTGGTCCTGAGGAGAGCAGAGGCAGTTCTTCTGGCAAAATCCAGTGTTTGTTCACAGATGTCCTGTTGCAGAAGAACTAGAACTGATGACTTTGTGTTTTTCCAGGCTGTAAAGTAGAACCTGCCCTCTGGGACCATGACTGCTTGGATCCATGTCTCTATTTTCTTACCTGCCAAGTCACAAGGCCATATATCAGACTAAAACACCCTGTACCTCCCTTAGAGACTGGGTGTAAAGCATGTGGTGAGCAAAAAGAACGTCTGTGCTGACCACCCCTTAGCCCTTAGAGCAATGAGGCACATAGGAGCAGAACACAAAGGTTCCTTATGTCTGGTGGGCATGGCACTGGTCATTCCCAGCATCACCAGTCTGCCTGCACCTCAGCCACAAGCAAATGTTGGCTGTGAGACAAACCCAACATAGAAGGGAGCTGGCCCTTCCCCGACCCGAGGGGGTGGATCATTTAATACTAAGCGTCACACATGGAGAAGGTAGGGGATCAGCTGATGCTTTGTCTCTCTTGAGGAAAAGACTGAATCAATCTTAGGGCAACACAAAGTAGAATGATGGGAAATCATCCCAATTCAGCCTGTCAGCAGACATTTATCAATGCATATAAGGCATTGTTCAAGCCTATTGGACTTGATAGTGGCAAAGCAGACAAAGACCCCTGTTCTCCATTTGCAACTGCACCTATTTTAATCCATCAACAACAAAATAGTTGGCTTTGTCTTTCAGATTGGTGCAAGCTGGAATTTTAAATCAGAACATTGAATGTACAAATGTTCTCTGCTTTAAAACCTTTTCAGAAAAGTGTGTATTTTAGAGGTTGCTTTCCAATCTAAGTTTCCAAATTCCTCCAAATATCAGAAGAAGAAGAGAGAAAGGAATAGAAGAAATATTTGAAAGAATAGCAACTGAGAATTTCCCCAAATTAATGTCAGACACCAAATGACAGATCCAAAAAGTTCAGAGAACACCAAGCAAGATAAATGCTAAAGAAAACTACACCTAGGCATATCATTTTCAAATTACAGAATATCAAAGATAAATAAAAAATCCCTAAAGAAGCTAGAAGAAAAAAACACATTACCTATGTTGAAGATAAGAATTACATTTGACTTTTCAGAAACCATGCAAGCAAGAAGAGAGTGGAGTGGAAATATTAAAAGTATTGAGAGAAAAGAATGCCAACCTAGAATTTTATGCTCTGTGAAATTATCCTTCAAAAGTGAAGGAGAAATAAAGGCTTTCTCAGACAAAAACTAAGGAAATTTCTTGCCAGTAGATCTGTCTTGCAAGAAATGTTAAAAGAAGTTCTTTAGAGAGAAGGAAAATAATATAGATCAGGAACTTGGATTTACATTAAAAAAGGAAGAGCTTTGAAGAAGGAATAAGTAAAGGTAAAATAAAAACTTTTATTTTTCTTGTTCTTAATTGATCTAACAGATAATAGTTTGTTCACAATAATGATGTAACAACCTATTCAATAATGTATGCTTATGTGTATTTATCGTGTATATTCATATGCTTATGTACACATATATAAGTAAAATGAATGACAGCAATGATATGAGATGAGACAGGAGGGAGGAATTAGGATGATTTTGCTATTATAAGGTACTCACACTGCCTGTGAAATGATATAGTGTTATTTGAAAGTGGGTTTGGGTTAGTTGTAAATGTATATTGGAAACTCTACAGCAACCACTATAAAAAGTAAAAAAAGAAGTATAATTGATATACTAAGAAAGGAGGGAAAATTGAATCATAAAATTGAATTATAAAACCACAAAAGGCAGAAAGTATAGAAGAAAAAAAATAGGAACAAAGAACAAGGGCAACAAATAAAAAATAGTAAAAAAATCTGGTAATATTAATTCATCTACAACAATAATTACTTTGAATGCTGATGGCCTAAATGCACTAATTAAGGAACAGAAATTGTCAGAGTGGATCAGAAAAGCAAGACTCAACTATATGTTGTCTACAAGAAACCCACTTTATATGTAAAGACACATATAGATTGAAAGTAAATGGATCGAAAAAAATACACCATGCTAACACTAATCAAAAGAAAGTAGGAGTAGCTATACTAATTTTAGACAGAGCACACATCAAAGTAAGAAAAATTATCAAGGATAAAAACAAAGGGCATTACACTATGAAAAGGGGGTCAATTTTCCAAAAAGATATAACAATTCCTAATACGTATGCACCTAACAACAAAGTGTCAAATTACATGGGGCAAAAACTGACAAAACTGCAAGGAGAAATAGATGAATCCACTATCATAGTTGGAGATTTCAAGATCCCTCTATCAAATGGACAGATCAAGCAGACAGAAAATCTGTGAGGACATATTGAACTCAACAATACTGTCAATCAAAAGATATAATTGACATTTATAGACTACTTTATCCAACAACAGCAGATTTCATATTTTTCTCAAGATCACATGCAGCAGTCACCAAGATAGATAACAATCCAGGCCATAAAACACCTTAACAAATTTTAAAGAATAGAGCTCTTACAATGTCTACCCTCAGACCACAATTGAATTAAACTAGAAATCAAAAACAGACAGATAATCGAAAAATTCCAAAATATGTGGAGATTAAACAACACAATCCTAAATAACATGTGGATCAAAGAAAATAATCTTCAGAGACATTTAAAAGTATTTTGAACTAAATGAAAATAAAAACACAACTTTTCAAAATTTGTGGGATGCAGCAAAAGTGTGTTAGGAAGGTAATTTTAGCATTGAATGTGTATTTTAAAAAGAAGAAAGGGTCTAAAATCAATGATCTAAGTTTTCACTTTAGGAAACTGGAAAAGTAAGAGCAAATTAAATCCAACATAAGCAGGAAAAAAAAGAAATAATAATAATTAGAGCAGAAATCAAAGATATTGAAAACAGGAAATCAGTAGAGAAAACTGACTAAATACTAGTTCTTTGAAAAGATCAATAAAATTGATAAGTTTCTAGAAAGGCTAATGAAGAAAAAAACAGAAAGAATACAAATCACTAATATCAGATATGAAAGAGAGGATATTGCTACAGATTAAAAGTATAATATAGGAATACTATGAACAACCTTATGCCCATCAAGTTGATAACCTAGATGAAATGGACCAATTTTTTGAAAAACAAAATCTTCCAAAAACTCACAAAAAGAAACAGAGGATTTGAATAGGACTATATCTATTTTAAAAACTTAATCAATAATTAACAACTTTCCAAAACAGAAAGTACCAGGACCAGATGAGTTTACTGGTGAATTCTTCCAGACGTTTAAGGAAGAAATTATACCAATTCTCTACAATCTCTTTCAGAGGATAGAAGCAGATAGCAAATGCTATGAAGCCAGCATAATTCTAATACCAAAACATCACAAGAAAACTACAGACCACCATGTCTTATGAACATAGATGCAAAAATCCTCAAAAAAATGTTTGCAAATGGAATCTAAAAATGTATGAAAAGAATTATACAGCTCTACCAAGTGGAATTTTTCCCAGGTATGCAAAGCTAGTTCAATTTTCAAAAATTAATTAATGTAATCCATCACATCAACAAGCTTAAAAGAAAAAATCACATGATCACATCAATAGATGCAGAAAAAGCACTTGACAAAATCCAACATCCATTCATGATAAAAACCTCTCAATAAACTAGCAATAGAAGAAACTTTTTCAACTTAATAAAGACTATCTACAAAAAGCCTATAGCTGGGGACTTCCCTGGTGGTCCAGTGGTTAAGCCTCTGTGCTTCCACTGCAGGGGGTGCAGGTTTGATCCCTGGTGAAGGAACTAAGATCCCACATGCCATGTGGTGCAACCAAAAAAAAAAAAAAAAGATGATTAAAACAAAAAGTCTATATCTAACAGCATACTTAATGGTGAGAAACTCAAAGTTTTCCCACTAAAATCAGGTGCAAAGCAAAGGCATACTCTCTCACCTTTCCTTTTCAACATTGCACTGGAAGCCCTTGCCAATACAGTAAGGCAAGAAAAAGTGAAATATTTATACAGATTGGGGAGGAAGAAACAAAAATGTCTTTGTTCACAGATGAGATGATCATCTATGTAGAAAATCCAAAAGAATCAACAAAAAAACTTCTTGGAGCTAATAAGCCATTATAGCAAGGTTGTAATATATAAGGTTACCAACCAAAAGTCAATCACTCTCCTATATGCCAGCAATGAATAAGTGGAATTTGAAATTAAAAACACAATACCATTTACATTAGCACTCCCAAAACTGAAATAAGTATAAATTTAACAAATAATGTACAAGAGGAAATATGAAACGTTTCTATATAAGGAAAATTACAAAACTGATGAATATTTTTTTTAACTAAATGGAGAGCTATTCCATGTTCATAAAATGGTTAATGTCAGGGAAGTGTTTCTAAGCTCTGACCTCACCATTCCCTGCTCTAGAACCTTCCATACCTCCCTGTTGCTCACCTAATTAAGAAGCTCCTCACAGCCCTTCAGACTCTCCATCTGCCTTTCCACACTTACTTTTCACCAGGTATTTCCCTACATGTATTCTTGCTTCCATCAAACTGCGTGTTCTTCATGGACCATGTAAACTCCTGCCTCCCTGCCCCCACCTAACTGCCGCAAGCCCACCTAAGTCTACAGTCACTATACAGTCTCCTCTTCACTCACTCCCTTCTGCTTTTCTACCAACTGCCCAGCCCAGGTCTCTCCAGTGCCCATGCACTCCCACCTCTGTAGATCTCTTATGGACTTCCTTGAGCCATCATGAGGATGTTTAAGATAGTTGTGGAAGGGACTTGTGCACATATTTGTGGAGGTATGATAGAACCACTACAGTAATTCGAAATCTTTTAGGGATGATACTTTGAGGTTATGCAAATATCCTTTTCCTTCTTATTTTAACATTGCTAATTTTAACATTGCTTTGTGAATCTTGCCTGCAGTGATTGTTACTGTGGTGTGTTGATGGTGATTTTGTCTTTCCCTCCTTCCTTCTACATTTATTATTTGAAATTCTGTAAAGGATGACTTTACCTTATTTATTTAATCATTTAGAGTACGTCCCCTACATACGAAAGAGTTCCATTCCAAGAGCACGTTCGTAAGTCCAATTTGTTTGTGAGCCCAACAAAGTTAGCCTAGGTACCCAACTAACACAATCGGCTATATAGTACTGTATTGTAATAGGTTTATAATATTTTTCACACAAATAATACATTTAAAAAAACACAAAAAATGAAGAAAACCTTTTTAATCTTACAGTACAGTACCTTGAAAAATACAGTAGTACAGTACAACAACTGGCATCCAGTGAACAGGCAAGAAGAGTTACTGACTGGAGGAGGGAGATGGTAGAGCTGAAAGATCGTCAGCAATAGGAGATGGAGGGCAAGCTGCAATTTCACTCACACCTGACGTGGATGGCACAGGTTCTGGTTCCTTGCTGGATTCAATTCTATCTACCCTCTTGAAGAAATGATCCAGCGATGTCTGGGTAGTAGTTCTTTTTTACTCAACATAGATGACACAGTAGCACTGTATTGCACTCTGAACAGCTGCTGCAACCATCGTGTACCATTCTACATTCTGGTCCTGTGCTTCAAAAACTAACAGTGTCTCCTCAAACAAAGAAAATCCCCTTGCCATTTCCTGCGTCGTGAATCTCTTCGGTTCTTCAGTTACTTCTTCTTCCTCTTGTGGCTCCACTCTCTCAATTATTTTCACTTTTTTTTCCATCGTTATCGCTTGGCGCTTCTTAGCTGTACCAGCTACATCACTGCTGCTTTTACTCTTGCTTCCGGACATCCTGGGCTTGACATAAAGATACAGTACTACTGTAAAAAGGTACTGTACTACTGTACTCTATATAGTACTATACAGTAAAGTACACAAAGCACAACCACTAGTAGAGGATGCACATACGTGACAATGTATGCCAGACACGTGAACTAACACGTGATTGGACATGCGAACGCACATTGCATCTTTGAAAGTTCGCAACTGGAAGTTTCATATGTAGGGGACTTACTGTATTTTTATTAGTAGAAATTCATGAGTATTTATTTTATTTGGGGTGGTTATCCAATAATTTCATAATTTTCTTTGGTGTTGAAATTGTTCCAATTTGGGTTATTAGAAACTCTTTCAGGATGCTCCTGTGTCCCATTCTCTCCCTCCCTCTTCTATTCCTTTTTCTTTTCTGTTCTCTCTTTATTTTTCTTTTACCATTTTCTTACTTTCTGGCACTTCAAACACGATGCTTCAGGCTCATCTGTGTTGCCCCTGCCCCAAACCCAGACTCAAATCATTTCTCCAGGGAAACCCAGTTCTTTTTACTGGAGAATGGCATTTAGAAATTAAGTGCTAGATATGTTAATTGCTTCTGAGATGTCACTGCTTCTGTGATCCCCAGCAGACAGAGGAAAGAGATATATATATCCACACTATCCCACAAGTATACACATATCAATATTCATTTCTGTAATAATCACTCTTTATATATACTGACATCTCTGGCCCTAATCTCAAGATCCCAGGATTCATAAATGCACTGTAATTTCAATATGGCATTGACTATATTTTATTATCATCATGGTTATGATAGGGACAGAGTAAAGGAACAAAGTAGATGATTAAATAGGTAATCCCACTAGGGGATAATAAATAGAGAAAAAGTATGGGAGACCCTGTAAGTTAATGATCACTCAAGAAAGTAGGCTTGCTTAGCCACAAAACCAAACAGGCTTGCTTAACAAGAAAACCATACAACAAAAGCACAAGACATGACCCAAAGCAATAAAACAATAGTGGAATGAGACCTACATCCTGTCCATGGAAGTCAGGAAGTTAATGATCCTTGAGAGGGGCTTTTTCTGCATGATCTAAGAGCAGAAATATAGGGGAAAGGTGACATTATACTGAAACCTGAGATGATTTACCATATTTTAGTATATGTTACTGCCTTTTTGCTCATTTCCACAGTGCCATGACAGTCCCAGTTGGGCCATATGCGGTCAAAAACTCCTCCGCCCAATGTGTAGCAATTACATTAAATGCACTTTTGCTAGGTCTATGTACAATCCCAAACAAATATCCCAGTGGATATATTTTTACTGGAAATGATCATGCTGATTCTAAAAATACATATGAAAGTATAAAGGCAGAAATTCCAAGAAAATATTGAAGTAGAAGAATGAACTTCAGTTCCAGATGATCACACCTATTGAAATTCTGTAGTAATTACGACAGCATGGCACTAGAGCAAGTTTAGACATTGACCAAAGGAGTGTCTGCTTTATATGTCAATAAAGAATTTTAAAAGCCACACTGGAGACATAAAAGAATAGAATTCAAACTGTGGAAAATCAAATTAGAAGATGGTGATGCCAAACCTCAAAACCTCTACTCAACATCAGAGATAAGAAGAGACATTAAGGTAAGAGTGAATATGATACAAAAATGAATGAAAAACATAAGTGAAGATCATGAAGCAACACCTGACCACACCTTTGCAAAATATTCAAACCAGGGAAATAAAGAAAAAGATATTTTATCATCCAAGTAGGGAAAATAACAATTTTAAGCCACTTTTTGTTTGCAATACTAAATATCACAAGATAATGGAGCAACAGCTAAAGATTTTAGAAGGTGTAAGTGGATGATGTATCATCTCTCATGCATGCAGGCAAAGTGGGAACATTTTCAGTTGCAAAAGGAATTGCAAAATATAGCATCTGGTTATCATTATGCAGTGTATGTATGAGTATGTATATATGTATGTATATGAACATGTGTGTATGTACATCTATTGATGAAGAAATCTGACCACATCAAATAAGAAATGAAAAATTAAGAACTCAAATATGATGATATTAAGGTATGAAGGAAGTTATATTGAATAACAAAACCATTTCAACACAAATTGCAAAATAAATATTGCCAGTTATTTCAGACCTTCAAGGAACAAATAGATAATTCCCATGTCACATGGACTGTTTCAAGCAGAGAAAAAGATGGCAAGTTTCTATTCATAGTATTATGTTAGCATAACCCTAAAGCTTCATTCATTCTACTTTCTGACAAAATAAAAGTTCTAGATAAAAACTGGGATTCATTCAGAAATAGAGATGAAAAAATAACAAATAAAATTCTTGGATATAAAATCCAGAACTGAGTTATGAGTAGGCAAGAAGTATTCATGGACGAAAGAAAAGTTACATCTTGAAATGTAAAAAAAATTAATCACAAAGTATTTTGAAAACAAAAATGAATGTATAGACAACTAACGGGTATTTGATAAGATTTAAATATCATACTTGTTTAAAATAACAACAACAATTATAAAATGGAGTAGCAGTATGTTTTCTTAACATGACAACATCTATCTCAAATCAAAGAGACTTCAGTTTCCAGTCTGACAGTAAGGAATTTGGAAGTCATCACTCCCATCCTCACAACAGCAACAGCTAACAAAAGCTGAACAAACTGAAAATCAGCAATTCTTCTTAGTTCCATTAAAGAATTGAGGTCATAGGGAAAGTTCCCCAGAAATTAGAGACAGACAAATGAATACAGGGAACCATAGCTTACTGGGAAGACAAGCCCACAGCTGGAGACAGTACTGGTAGGAATACTTTAAACTATAGTTGATAAGTTTAAAGAGGTTTAGCGTGGACTAGCTTGAGAGTTAAAATTCCCAAGGGTACTCAGTCTTCAGAACTCCCCCACACTTTCCTAAGTTTTACCTCCCATGAGGCACACCAAAACTATTTTATAAGAGCCTAACACAGCTGGGGTTTTACCGAAGCCTAACTGAATTTGGGGAAGGAAAATACCCAATTCTAGCCTCCTCTAGCCTTTGGGGTAGGGGAAGAAAAATACACAACTCAGGTTCTCTAAAAGACTGACACCTAATCACAAGCTATAGAATCCTTCACTTACCCCTGTCTTACCGCCACGTGCATGGAGTATATTAACAGGGGCGATGATAAAATAAATGCATGGCTCAGGCTCTCCTTAGGAAGGAATCTCTAGGGAAACCCAAAGACGAAAGGGTGACCAAAACAAGGATGCTAGGGGAATTTTAGTCTCTGACACCATAGCTAGAGCAAACAGTAAACACAGTAAAGAGTAAGCCCAATTTTTAACCAGATAAACATAAAAACTCACACTAAAGACCTATTTAACTTGGGGCTTCCCTGGTGGCACAGTGGTTAAGAATCTGCCTGCCAATGCAGGGGCCATGGGTTCGAGCCCTGGTCTGGGAAGATGCCACATGCTGCGGAGCAACTAAGCCCATGTGCAACAACCACTGAGCCTGCATTCTAGAGCCTGTGAACCACAACTACTGAGCCCCGTGCCACAACGACTGAAGCCTGCGTGCCTAGAGCCCATGCTCTGCAACAAAATTAGCCACCACAGTGAGAAGCCTGTGAATGAAAAGTAACCCCCGCTCGCCTCAACTAGAGAAAGCCCACGCGCAGCAACGAAGGCCCAACACAGCCAAAAAAAAAAAAAAAGAATAAATAAAATACATTTTTTAAAAAAAGGACCTATTTAACTCAATTAAATTTATCCAATTTATCACGTCTGGCTTTCAACAAAAAATTACAGGGCACGCTAAAAGGTAAAATACTCACACTGAAGAGACAAAGCAAGCATCAGAACCAGATTTAAATACAACAGACATTGTGGAATTATCCTCCCAGGAATTTAAAATAACTATGAAAGCCGTCTAAAGGCTCTAAGGAAAAAGTGAGCATCATGCAAGAACTGCTGTATAAGGTAGGCACAGAGAAAGAAATCCTGAGAAAGAATGAAAAGAAAATTCTAAAAATAATAAAACATTAAACAAAAATGAAGAACATCTTTATTGGTCTCATCAATAGCTTACACATGGCTAAGGAAAGAATGAAGACATATCAATAGAAATTTGCAAACCTGAAATTCAAAGAGAGAAAAGAATGAAAATATGGAACAGAATATGCAAGGTCTGTGGGACAATTTTAAAAGGTGTGACATATGTATAATGGGAATATCAGAAGGAGAAAAAAGGAAGGAACAGAAAAAATTAAAGTGATACTCACTGAGAATTTTTCAAAATAATGACACACCAAATCACAGATACATGGACCTCAGAAAACACCAGACAGGATAAATACCCATAGGCATAATCTACCTATAGGCATAGTCATATTCAAACTTCAGAAAATCAAAGACAAAATCTCAGTCTCAAAAGAAACCAGAGGAAAAAAAATCTTACTTTACTTGCAGAGGATTGAATGTAAATGAGGATTAGAATTATATTGGACTTCTTTTCAGAAGCAATTCAAACAAGAAGAGCGTGAAATGAAAAATTTAAATCGTTGAAAGAAAAAATTCTCCAAACTAGGATTCTGTACCCAGCAAAATTATCTATCAAAAATGAAAGAGAAATAAAGACTTTCTCAGGCAAAACCTGAGGGACTTCATCACCAGGAGATGTGCTGTGCAAGAATTTTTAAAAGAACTTGTTTAGAAAGAAGAAAAATGATTTAGGTCAAATCTAGATAAAGAAAGGAAAAGCCTTGGAGAAGGAATAAATTAAGATAAAATAACATCTTTTATTTTTGTTATTCTTAATTGAGCTACCAAATAGCAGTTTGTTCAAAATAATAGGAGCAACAGTGTATTCAGTGATTATGACATATGGATAAGTGAAATGAATGGCAGGAATGTTTTGAGGGATGAGAGAAACTGTGAATATCTGTTATAAGGTACATGCAGTACCTGTGATATGGTAAACTGTTATTTGAAAGTGGACTTGGAGTAGTTGTAAATTTATATTGCAAACTCTAGGACAACTACTTAAAAATGAAAAAAAGAAGTATAATTTTTATGCTAAAAGGGGGGAATCACATAAAATGCTCAACTAAAACCCCAGAAGTCAGAAAAAGAGAAGACAAAAAAAGGAGAAAAAGAACAAAGGCAATGAGTACAGAATAGTTACATTACAAATATGGTAGATATTAATCCTACTACATCAATAATAATTTTAAATGAAAATGGTCTAAAACACCAATTAAAAGACAGACATTGTCAGAGTGGATTGAAAAAAAGACACAAAATATGTTGTCTATAGAAAATCCATTTTAAATACAAAGACACAGATAGAGTAAAAGTAAAGGATGGAGAAGTATATACCATGCTAATACTAATCTAAATAAAACTGGAGTAACTATAACAGTTTCAAAGTAGATAGCAGAGCAAGGAAAGTTATTAGGGATAGAGAGGGGCATTATATAATAATAAAAGGGTCAGTTTTTCAAGAAGACTTAACAATCCTTAATGTGTATGTGCCTAAATAAGAGCATCAAAATATATAAAACAGAAAACAAAGTGAGAAATGTTGAACCATTATTTTGTTTTTGTTTTCAGTTTAAATACATTGTTTAATTTTTAAAAAAATACACAGTGTTAAAACTGAGGAATCCACTATTCTAGTGGGAGACTTCAATAGATTTTCTAAGAAATGGACAGGTCCAGCAGGCAGAAAATAAGTAAGGACATATTTGAATTCAACAGTACCATCTATCAACTGGATATAAGTGACATTTATAGATTATTTCATCCAACAACTGTAGAATATACATTCTCCTCAAGCTCACAACGGAACATTCACTAAGATAGACCATATTCTGGGGAATAAAAAAACACCTTAACATAATTTTTTTAAAAAGCACCTTAACAAATTTAAAATAATAGTAATCGTACAAAGTTTACTTTCCTTCACAATGGAATTACACTAAAAACCAATAACAGAAAGATGGAACGTAACAAAATATTTTGAGTTTAAACTACACACTTCTATGTAACACATGAGTCAAAGTCTTAGAAGTTTAAACTTTTTTTGAATTCAATTTAAAAATCTATAACATCAAAATTTGTGGGATACAGTAAAAACAGTGCTTAGAGGGAAATTTGTAGCATTGAATGCATATATAAGAGAATAAAAAAGATCACAAATCAAGCCAATGGTCTGTGAGATACTCAAGAGTGAAATAACACAATTAATTATTTTAATATCTGTCCAAAATGTCCTGGAATCACAACTACCCAGTAATTGCCAGAACAAAAAAATCATGCATGAAAAATTATATATATATATATACACACACACACACATATATACATATATATACATATACATTAGAGGACAAAACAAATTACCCTAGTTTTATTGTCATTTTAATGAAAAAATAAAGAGAAAGAGCTAGAACCAAGAACAGAATTAAGTATAATAGCTAATTAGAAAAAGTATACCCTTGCCAGTAATAACTCCCTTGCTAATATAACAAATTAATATTGTTATTTTCAATAACACTAAAAACATAAATATAGAGAAAAAAACCAAAGTGCCTATGACTTTGTGAAAAAAAAAATCTTTTCTAAGAGCCATAAAAACTTGAATAAATGAGTAAATAGACCACTTTGTAGATAACAATAAGCAATAGCTTAAAAAAATGGCAACTTTCCAAATAAATTTCTTTATTGAGATTATTTTAAAAGTAACATCTCAATGAGATATTTTGGTAACTTTATAAACTGATATTTATTTTTCTGTGAAATAAATATGCTTTACATGTTTTGTAGCTTTGTTGTTTGGTTTATACATATTTGAGATTGCTGTCTTCTTGATGAATTGACCCTTTATCATTATACAATACTCCTCTCTAGTCTGTTAATTTTCTTTGCTCTAAAGTCTACTTTATCTGATATTAATACAGACAATTTTGATTTCTTATCATTAATGTTTGAGTGGTATGGCTTTTTCAATTATTTTATTTTTAATTTACCTTTATCATCTTACCTAAAGTGAATTCCTCATACACAGCATATAATTCTTTTAACTTTTTATTTTATATTGGAGTATAGCTGATTAACAATGTTGTGATAGTTTCAGGTGCACAGCAAAGCGACTCAGCCATACATATACATGTATCCATTCTCCCCCAGACTCCCCTCCCATCCAGGCTGCCACATAACATTGAGCAGAGTTTCCTGTGCTATACAGTAGGTGACTGTTGGTTATCCATTTTAAATATAGCAGTTTGTACATGTTGAACCCAAACTCCCTAACTATCCCTTCCCCCATTCTTCCCCCCTGGTAACCATAAGTTTGTTCTCTAAGTCTGTGAGTCTGTTTCTGTTTTGTAACTAAGTTCATTTGTATCATTTCTTTTTAGATTCCACATGTAAGGGATATCATACAATATTTCTCTTTCTCTGTCTGACTTACTTCACTCAGTATGACAATCTCTAGGTCCATCCATGTTGCTGCAAATGGCATTATTTCATTCTTTTTAATGGCTGAGTAATATTCCATTGTATATACATACCACATCTTCTTTATCCATTCCTCAAACCCTATTGATGGACATTTAGTGTTGCTTCTATATCTTGGTTATTGTAAACAGTGCTGCAATGAACACTGGGGTGCGTGTATCCTTTTGAACCATGTTTTTCTCTGGATATATGCCAAGGAGTGGGATTAGCAGGGTCATATGGTAGCTCTATTTTTAGTTTTTTAAGGAACCTCCATACTGTTCTCCATAGTGGCTGTACCAATTTACATTCCCACCAATAGTGTAGGAGGGTTGCCTTCTCTCCACACCAGTACGCAGCATATAATTGTCCCACTTTCTTTAATCTGCTCACCAATTTCTGTCTTTTACTTGATGTGTTTAGATCATTAACAGTAAATACAATTATTGATGTTGGGACTTTTATGACAGTTTTTTTTTTTTCATTTCTTTGATTTCTTTTTCTTTCCTTCCTGTGGGTTACTGGAGC
Organism: Balaenoptera musculus; assembly: GCF_009873245.2. Classification (NCBI taxonomy): domain Eukaryota; kingdom Metazoa; phylum Chordata; class Mammalia; order Artiodactyla; family Balaenopteridae; genus Balaenoptera; species Balaenoptera musculus. Next base: position 99,542,346 of record NC_045793.1, on the reverse strand, counting down.
ATTTTTAGAATTCAATTTTGATTTATCTGTATTGCTATTTATTTGTATAGCTATTTCAATGGTTGTTCCAGATATTACATTATATACCCATTATATATAAAATCACAGTCTACACATGTCATCATTTTGCCCAAAGGAACTGTAGAAAACTTACCTCATTTTACCCTCTACTCTGCTTTGTTTATAATACAATTGTATGTTTATAATATAACTGTTTATTGTATTTACCCATATTTTTGCTGTTTCCAGGGTCGTCTTCCTTCCTGATGTTCCTAGAGTTCTTGTTTTATCATATCTTTTTTGTTTAGAGAATTTTCTTTAGCTATTTCTGTATGGTAGGTCTTCTGGTGAATATATATATTTTATACACATATATACACACATATTTTCTTTCCTGAGAATGTTTTATTTTCCTCTTCATTCCTGAAAGATATTTTTACTTGATATAAAATGCTGGGTTGAGTTTTTCTTTCAGCACTTGAAAAAAGGCTGTGCACTATTTTCTTCTGCCCTTCATGGTTTCTAACAGAAATCTGCTGTCATATGAATTGCCTTCCCCTTGTAGGTAAGGCTTTGTGTCTCTTTTACTGATTTCAGGATTTTTATTTGCCTTTTTTTCTGGAAGTTTAACTATGATGTGCCATGATGTGGATTTCTTTTGGGTTTATCCTTTTGGGAATTTGGTCTACTTCTTAAATCTGTAGGCTTGTGTTTTGCCAAATTTTATTTCTTCAAGTACTCTTTCACCTCTGTTTTCTTTCTCCTCTCCTTCCAGGACTTTGGCGACAGGAATAGTAAATCTTTTGTTATGGTCCACAAGTCCCTGAGGCTAGTAATATTTTTTCCAGTCTCTCTTTGTTGTTAGATTGATTTTGAAGATTGTTCAATTTCAAATTCATTGATTTTTTTTTAATCGGTACATTCCGTTCTGATGTTGAGTCTCTATTGGGCTTTTTATTTTGGTTATTAAATTTTTAGTTCCAAAATTTCCATTTGGTTCTTCACAGCTTCAACTTATTTGCTAAGGCTTCCTCTTTTTTCATTGATGTCAATCATGTTTATAATTGCTTCTTGAAGCATTTTTCTGATGGCTGCCTCAAAATCTTTGTGAGGTAATGTCAAAGTCTGTCACCTCAGAGTTGACCTCCATGACTGTCTTCTTTCATTCAATTTGAGATTTTCCTGGTTCTTTGTATAAATGATTTTTATTAAAATATGCATATTTTGGGTATTATGTTCTGAGATTTGGGATCTTATTTGAACCCATGTTTTAGTTACCTTCCTTTGACACCACTCAGAGGAGGCGGGAAGGAACTAATTCATTATTTCCAGGTGGGATTGGAAGTCCAGGTTCCCCACTTTTTTTTTTCTTTCAGTTTTATTGAGATATAATACAGCACTGTAGAAGCGTAAGGTGTACAACATAATGATTTGACTTAAATACATTATGAAATGATTGTTGCAATAGGTTTAGTGAACACCTATCATCTCATTTACATACAGCATTAAAGAAATAGATTTTTAAAATTGTTTTTCCTTGTGATGAGAACTCTTAGGATTTACTCTCTTTACAGTTTTCATTTGTAACCTACAGCAGTGTTGTCTCAATCAAGTCGTACATCACATCCCTAGGACTTATTTATCTTATAATTGGAAGTTTGTACCTTTTGACCACCTTCATCTAATTCCCCTTCCCCTCACCACCAGTCTGGTAGCCATAGCTACCAGCCATAGCATAATACTCTCTACATCCAACCATGTAGTCACAAAAGGCAAGATTTCATTCTATTTTATGACTGAGTAATCTTCCATTATATATTTGTGTGTGTGTGTGTGTGGGTGTGTGTGGGTGTGTGTGTGTAAAAAACATCTCTATCTAATCATCTATTTATGGGCATTTAGGTTGCTTCTGTATCTTGGCTACTGTAAATAATGTTTCAATGAACATAAAGGTGCATATATATATTTTTGAATTAATGTTTTTACTTTGTTTTGGTGAATATACAGAAGTAGAATTGCTGGATTGTATGGGAGTTCTATTTTTAATTTTTTGAGGAATGTCCATAATACTTTTCATAGTGACTGTATCAATTTACATTTCCACCAACAGTGCACAAGTGTTCCCCTTTCTCCACATCCTTGCCAACACTTGTTATTTGTTGTCTTTTTAATAATAGCCATTCTGGCAAGTGTGAAGTGATATCTCATACTGGTTTTGATTGCATTTCCCTGATCGTTAGTGATGTTGGGCATCGTTTCATATGTCTGTTAGCCATCTGTATGTCTTCTTTGCAAAAATGTCTATTCAGGTCCTCTGCCCATTTATTTTTAATTGAAATATAGTTGATTTACAATATTATATTAGTTTCAGATGTACAACATAGTGATTCAATATTTGTATAGATTGTACTCCATTTAAAGTTATTATAAAATTCTGGCTATATTCCCTGTGCTATATATTACATCTTTGCATTTTCTTTATTTTATGCATAGTAGTTTTTACTTCTTAATCCCCTAGCCCTATTTTGCCTTTTTCGCATCCCTCTTCACACTGGTAACCACTAGTTTGTTCTCCATATCTCTAAGTCTGTTTCTGTTTTGTTATATTCATTTGTTTGTTTTAGTTTTTAGACTCCACATATAAGTGATAACATACAGTTTTTGTCTTTCTCTGTTTGACTTATTTCACTAAGCATAATACCCTCCAGGTCCATCCACATGGCTGCAAATGGCAGAATTTCATTCTCTTTTATGGCTGAGTAATATTCCATTGTATATTTACTATATCTTCTTTATCCATTCATCTATTGATGGACATTTAGGTTGCTTCCATATCTTGGCTATTGTAAATAATGTTGCTATGACCATTGGGGTGCATATCTTTTCGAATCAGTGTTTTCATTTTCTTCAGATATATATCCAGTAGTAGGGACTTCCAGATCATATGGTAGTTCTATTTTTAGCTTTTTGAGGACTCTCCATACTGTTTTCCATAGTGGCTGCAACAATTTACATGCCCACCAACAGTGTACTACGCTTCCCTTTTTTCCACATCCTAGCCAACATTTGTTATTTGCTGTCTTTTTGACTCTGCCCATTTTTTAATTGGGTGTTTGTTTGTTTGCTTTCTGATGCTGAGTTGTATGATTTCTTTGTATATTTTAGATATTAACCCCTCATAAGATACATCATGTGCAAAATCTTTACCAATTCAGCCAGATACCTTTTCATTTCATTGATGGTTTCCTCTGCTGTGCAAAAGTTTTTTAGGCTGATATAATCCCATTTGGGTTTTTTTGCTTTTGTTTCCCTTGCCTGAGACTACCTATCCTCCCAAAACAAATTGTTAAGACTAATGTCAAAGATCTTACTGCCTATGTTTTCTTCTAGAATGTTTATTGTTTCAGGTTTTACATTTAAGTCTTTAATCTATTTGAATTTTCTTTTTTAATGGTGTGAGAAAATAGTGCAGTTTGATTCTTTTGCATGTAGCTGTCCAGTTTTCCCAGCAGCATTTATTAAAGAAGATTTTTAGTCTGAATGTATGATTTCTGTTTGCTCTCCCTTTCCTGGTCCTTCAGCTAGAAAGAGTAGGGTTTTGGGGGAAGTTTTTTTCGTCTGTGCCAATGGACATATCTGGGTTTCTGGTTTCTTCAACTCCGAGTCTGAGATATATGAAGTGAAAAGGAAATCCAGGTCACCATGGTGTCATTTCTTGGTTCTTGTGGTCCCTGGCCAGTCTGTCCTCTCCTTTCCACCTTCAGATTCTTCCTGTGTTTGTTTTATGTGTAATCATCAGAGCTTTCAGTGTACTTAGGAAGCGGCATTACTAAAAGAATATCTATACCATCTTCCTGGAACCAGAAGTCAAAATCTGGAAGCACATTCTAGCATATGAAATATCATAAAGTGTACATAATGCTAGTGAAAATTAAAAACTCCCTCATTCCTAGGAAAACAACTGATTTTTTTTTTTAGCTATGGTAACAAGTAAACACCAGAACTGGTTTTAATTCTGTTTGCTCAGTCAGTGACAACACACCTTAATCTAATCCATAAATGACAGCATAACGCAGAAAGTCAGCCAGTTAGTGACCCCAGGTTTTGAGCGAGCAGAAGCCTCTGTCCAGTGAATACACTTCTTGAACTCAACCAGTCAATCACAGAAGGAGCTATACTTCTAAAGCTGTCGACAACCCAGACCCATCACTGTAACCAATTCAACTCTGCTCCCGATCAACCGCTGGACCCAACACTTTATCTAAGAACTGCATCCTGCTGTGCTCAGTGACACTGTGCCTGACTGCAACAGCACCTCCCGACTTAAACAAGAAATGAATTCAGATTTTATTTTCCTGCTATTAAGTTGCAGTCTCTGCCCTGGACAAAAGGTGCCTATAAAGAGAATGCATATGGAAGCCATCCAAGGGAGGCCCTTTTCTGCCCATCCTTTTGCCTGGCTCCTTTTCACCCTCAGGAGAAGTTAAACTGATAAATATCTTAAATTGGAAGAATTAATGTATTAAAATGCAGTAATCCATGGTTTGTATTTCTGTTTAACTTACACTTCTATTTCATTGAGCAGAAACATTTATTTCTCCCTTGTTCCATATGGCTGTGTGAAGAAATGGACTCAAAGCTCTTTGTAAGACTGAATTTCCCCCTTTCTCTCTCTCTCTCTCTCTCTCTCTCACTCTCTCTCTCTCTCTCTCTCTCTCTCTATCTTTCTCTCTCCACACCTAGGCATTATTCCTAAGGAAATAGAATTAAATTAGGAGAGTTAGTAAGTCATATGTTCCAACCCCAGTTCCCACCAAAAACTTGTATTAGGGAATATGGGAAAAATAAGGAGTTATTAATATAATTTTATAAATTTTCTAGATTTCTATTACTGCTTTTTGAGGAATCACATAGAAGTGGGGGCAAAGTTGGCAGTGATTGCACGGCAGGTTAGGTATCAGGGCATATCTGGAACAATACTATATAATGTTCCTCAAAATCACTTAATTAGCCTCTAAGACCCACAACTGCCCACTCATGCCCTGAATGGATTAGAAAAGATAAAGGGACTGAGCATCAGACTTATTGATTGAGCCCAGGTAAATCAGAATACGCCTGGCAAACTAAATGAACTTGAAGCCTTCTCTTTCTAGACCATATAAGTAGAAATGGGGATGGGATGAACTTCAATCCAAATATACATTTGTTGCCTACCCTTGGCTATACATTTAAAAGATATGAAGACACATAAATTAAGACCATGGTGTTAGTGAATTCACAGGGACAAGCAAATGTAGTAGGTGCTATAATTGACATATGTAATCCTCTAAAAGTGCAAAATAAGGAGACATAACTTCTGAATTGGCACAATATGGAAAGCTTTTAGGTGAAGTAATATCTGTAACTTTGAAGAATGGATAGAATTTTGACAGAACAAGCAAAACACACAAAACAGATAAATGTGAAAGAGTGATGTGTGGTTGCAGACTGACCTGTGGTCCTTTGTGGCTTGACCCACTTAATCTTAATCAGAAAAGACAGAAGATGAGACTGGACAGGCAAGATATAGTTGGATTGTGACTCGTCTTTTATGCAAAAATAAAGAAATTGGACTTTATTTGTAGATGATGAGAAGATATGGAAAAGAATTAGGTATGAGCACTGTTGCTATACTCTACCCTAGAAGACAGAGAAGCCCACTGGGGAAACACTTTTCCAGCAGTCCAGGTGAAAAATGAGCCATGAGTGTGGAGGTGTGTATGAGAGATATCTCAAGATGGAATCAATAGGAGCTAATTCACTTGGGGTTGAGAAGGAAGAAACACAGTTGAGAAGGAAGCAGTCAGACTTCCAGTCTGGGCACCTGGATGGACAATTAATCAGGCAAGAATCACTCTATTGAAATATAACTGAGCACAAAACCGGATAAAGCACTACCTATTTTAATCTTACTTATCAAAACCTGTTATTCTACATCTGGTATGTCCTTGCTAAATGCACAAGCTTTCAAACTCTAACATACATTATTAATCTTGCCTCATCCAGCATTACACAAAGATGCTAATCTGCTGCTGCCAAAGCCACTGCGGTGCACAGATGGAGCTCAGAGTTCCCTGTGTTATTTTCCTAAAATGGAAACTGAGCCTTCAAAAGGCTGACGGGTTTCTCCAAAGCCACGTGGTTTAAATGGCTAAAACAGAATTGAAAGCAATTTCTTTGCTGTTAAATTCTAAGGTGTATCTGCTACACCATATCATGGGCATCACGCAAGTTACTCAAAACTCAATCTTGATTGCACTCTACTAACCATTAGAAAAACATTTTTAATATCCAAATTCGAAGCATAATTACTTGCTATCCTTTGTAAGCTACATTATCCTTTAATATTCATGCAATTGCAACATTCCAGAATTAGGAATTGAAATAGTATTTGGATTTTGCTGTTGTTTTGTTATTGATATAAACATGGTACATAACATGTTAATATAAACATTCATAGCAACACAAAGGAGAAGACTACTTTTTTATTAAAAAATAATGTTGAGATTGGATTTTGTCACTAGGAAAACACATAGTGACAATGTCTTGCTACCTCTCTTCTCTGTAGCCAAGTTCCAGTGTCTTGTCTTGTGGAGAGGTTGGCTGCTTCACTCAAGTTCCTCTCAGTTTCCTTTTTCTTTTAAGTTCTTGGAGCTCACTGGTGTTGGGAAGCATGACATTTCTGGAGCTGTTGTTCCCTCCACATTTGCAGCCCAGATTTGAGTTCAGGCCATAGCTGAGCATCTGGACTCCATCTTCAGAAACTTTCACAACACAATCCAGCTCTTCTCTTAAAATAATTATGTTATCATCTCAAATGACAATGTCCCAAGGCTTCTCAAGACCTTTATGGGGGGATTTGAAAACAATTGCTGTCGAAAGTGTCAGAAAATGCCAAAGAAATCATTAACTCACTGTGGAGGGTTGCCAAACAAATCTAAGTGTTGGAGTCCCACAGACTTCAAAGTGCTTTTAACTTATGACTAAAGGTACTAAGGGAAGGATTGCATGGGATTTAAGTTTCATGTTTTCCTTTTGTTGTTGTTGTTGTTTTCATTACACACATTTTCAGGGCAGGTTTATGGGAAAATCCAAATTCCCAGGAAGCTGGAGATTAGATCAGAAAAAAACAAAAAAAGAAGTACTGTATATTTTGTTAGAAAATTCCACCGCCCAGCAACCTCCTATAAAAGTATGTAAAGAGTATGTTTTGTGTGTGATGAAGAGCTTGGGCGTTTCAGATGGGAGGAGTTGAACGCTACTCCCTCTTCACTAACTTCTGGAGATTGAACCTCATCTTTACAAGGCAAATAATAATGAGATGGAGCACAGAAAGGTTACATAACATCCCAAGGGCACAAACTCATAAAGATGGGCTTGGAATTGGAGTTCAGGCAGTCCAGTGACTCCTCTGAAGATCATTTCTACTCTGTCAGTGAATTTCCTCTTCAGTGAGTCAATTCAGAGCCCAATCCTAATTTGCACAGCTATAAATTCATAATATTAAAAAACTTCTAAGTTTGGAAATTAAGGAATACAGTTTAAAATATCACATATGTCAATGAAGAAATCAAAACAGAAATTTAAAATATTTTCAGTCAACTGACACACAAAAAAATTGCTACATAGCAAAATTTGTAAGAAACAGCAAAAACCATTTAGAGGAAATGTGTAAATTTAGAAAAGATGAAAGGCTAAACCTTAATATAATAGAAAGGAACAGCAATGTTAGCCCAAGTCAATTAAAGGATAAAAATAATAAATATAAACATAGAAATGACTGAAATGAAAAACTAACAGTAGGGATGATAAAAAACAATATTTGTTCTTTTAAAGAATACAGTTTAAAATCCTTGGTAAATTTTATCCAGAAAAAAAAGAAAGAAAAAGAATCATGGTCAGGAAGGAAAACTGCCACAAATGCTGCAGACACTGAAAACATAATAAGCAGTCATGAACAAATGTAAGTCAATAATTTTAAGCATCTAGTGAAATGGACAAGTTCAAGAAAAATATAATTATTGAAACATAACACAAGAAATAAAATATTTAAATAGTTTGATTTCTATTATATATATATATTTTTTTTTCACACACACACACTGTATTTTATTTTTATAAGAGATAAATAGACTGACACCAAGCATTGTACATGGATGACCACAACAAAAGCAACAATGATTGCAATTACCAAACATGAAACACACTCATACTATGTCATAATATTGACATTCAGTCCAGTAATCCTCCACTGTAACAGCTCCTTTACTTTGCAGTGAAAATTGATTTGTATATTCTTTGCCTCTGAGTCCTTGTGGGATTTTTTTTTTTTTTAAGATCTATTATATATATTAACCAGTGATTAGAATACTTTCTGGAAATCAGACTAGCTGGCTTCACTAGCATATTTGGCCACATACTTAAAGGAAAAATAAACTAATCTTCTACAAACTGTTACACTGAATAAGAAAGTATGGAAAAACTCTCAAAATTTTTGAGACAAACATAACTTTGATATCAAAAATAAAAATGATATTAGGGTCAGCGATAGGTTAGTTTACTCATTTGTATACATGTAAATAAATATTTTAAAATAGTGGTTTCTTAACCTAAAGGATAAAAAAAGAACAAGTTGTATAGATTTGATTGATGCAAGGTTATTTTAATGTAGCAAAATCAAACAATATGATTTGCCAAATAATAGTTTCAAGGAAATATTTTCTCAGTTGATGCATAGAAACCAGATGATATAATTTAACATTCATTTTTTAAATTAAAAAATACTCTTAGCTAAAGGAAAATCCATTTTATGATAAATGATCTATAAAAACATATATTAAACATTACATGTGATATGAAATGTTTAAAAATTTTCTTTTGGTGGGTTACAAGACAAGGATACTTACCTACACCAATATATTCAACTCTATACTTGAGGAACTTTCCTGTGCAATAAGACGGTAAAAAATAATGAAAGACAAACTGTCAGGAATGAAATAAAACACACAGCATTTTCATACATTGTAAATGTATGTTTAGAAAATCCCCAAAACCCGTGGGTTCAATTATTAGAATTAGTAAGTTTAGAAATTTTTACTGAATGAGATTTCTTTTTATTGACGCATAGTTGATTTACAATGTATGAATTTCAGGTGTGCAACAAAGTGTTCCTGAATGACATTTTAATATTAACATTGTAATTTTCTTAAAGCAAAAAGTACTTGAAAATTAAATTAATAAACAATTTGTAATAGCATCAAAAATATCAAATGTCCTGGAATAAATATCACAAAAAAAATAATAGTAAAAATATAAAGTTTCAGAGAAATTTAAGAATTCCTCTCTTTCCAATCTCCTATATATTAAACATACTATATACATGAATACTTCTGCATATATAATAAGAATATTTATGTATATATGTATATATTCACACTACATGAATGGACAAGTCAGTACTATAAAAATGTGAATTCTTCTCAAACTGATCTATAGTTTAAATATAGACCCAACATCCCAATGAGATTTTATCTTATATACAAAATCATGAATTACCAACAATAGCCAACACAGATTTTAGAAAAAGAACAGAGTAAGAAGACTTGCTCTTCCAGCAACCAAGGCTTTTTATAAAGCTGTTGTGATTAGCACAGTGTGACTTTGGCACAGGAACTAAATAGAGATATCAGCCATTGATTCTGAAACATTTTCATGCATTACCTATTTGAATATTGGCACTCTTTTTCCTATCATTTTCTTCAAGTTCAGTTAAACACATGTTACATCTTCTCAAGCAGTCCTTTTGTGTTTCAGTCTCTCTTCATATTTTTTTTTTCTCTTAGGCTTTCTGGGCTGCACTATATATAATTCCTTTCCTTCTTTCTTCCAATCTACCACCTCTTTCTTTTTCTTTTTCCAATAAGCTATTTTATCCATTCACTGAGTTTTCCTATCTTTTTAGTCTTTATGATTTTTGTTCCTTGCTCATCTATTTAAATTTCTCTTTTATTTCTTTGAACTCATTGAGGAAAATTCACTTTTCTTCTACATGAGTGTTTCCAAAATCTTAAAATTTAGGAGTTTCATTCTGTATTGTTTTTCTTGGTTCTCACCCACAGCCACATATTTTTTGTGTTTGTGAGACATCATTGAATGGTCGGTTGGAAGCTTCCTTCTACCAGAGATGGTTTGTTTCTTCTAGTTGTCTAGAGGCTAACTACTTGAGAAAAATTAAAATAAATTGTTCACACAGCATGAATTCAGACTGCATATCTTCATGATGTCTAGTTTATGAATGTAAACTCCCAGAAGATGTTTGTTTTATGTCGGACGAACAGGAAGTTCAAACAGACAGGTGTCTGTGCTGCCCCTTCTTTAAGAATGGTTTAATTATTATTTAAACTTACAAGGAAGGAAGGTGTAATTCACCAGAAGTATAAAACTATAAATGAGTCTTCTAAAAAAATCCTTCAAATGTAGGATGGGCTGCAAATACTATTTTCTTTTCTTCAGACCTCCTCAAGGCAGAAGGTGAAGGTCCCCACCATTCAACAGAAACTGTCAGATCGGAAGCTGGCATCATTCTCACTCATCCTCCAATGTCTCTGTTTCCCTTTTCTCCAGCCGCCTTCACACCCTTCCTTTTATACCAGCTCAGTATTCATTTAAAAGATTTATCTTAATACATGTTCATATTTTATATAACACTTAAATGTTTTGATAAATGAGGATTTCAAAGTATCTTCCTCTCTTACTGCATTGGGTATGACTGAGCAATAGTAAAATAAAAAATATTGGGAATTGTACTCATTATCATCTTTCCTTCGACTAATGAGAATTTTTCAACTGTTTCTTGAAAATGCACATGTAATACTTGGTTTGGCATAAGAGAAAGAATGAATTTTCTTTTGGTCACTTTTATTCATCAGAAAGTTTTCAGTTCTAGTTCAAGTACTTAAAGAGATTTGTAAAGTACCATTTTGATCTCTTTAGTAGAATGAGACAGTGATATTAAAAGGTCTATACTGAAAACCAGGAGACCCACATGTGCATTCTGAACTTGTTGAGCACTACCTGTATAGACTCAGGCTCTTTTTTTTCCACTTATTTTCTGATCCTTTGTTCCTTCATATGTGAATTAAGACCAAAAAGAAATGGTTAGTATAAACAGGGAAGATTCAATGATGCTATATGTTGATATGGTTTTCAGTGGCAAAGCACTATTTGAAGAAATGGTGGAGTATGCTTCATGAATGGCATGCAGTAAAAGGCTTATCACATGGACAAGTTCCATGATGTCACAGTTGGAGTTACAATTCTCTATACTAAAGATGTAAGCATTCTGATCTGTTCCTAGTTTAAAATAATGACAACTTTAGAGTGCACTTGTAAACTTTCTTAGCAATGAGAACTCAAAGCAGCCCTACTTCCTAAACTACTGAAATGACCAACATTTTAAAATGGGTCATAAATGTTGCTAATTTTAGAGTTTAAAAAGTATACAGCAAAAGCTGGAAATGAAACACTGTTTGAACATTCAGAAATGGAGTCTGGCACCCTTTTTTATTTATCTCCACTGTTTTTGAATGCATCTCTTTACATAGCTTTTTAATGGTTACTCTAGGCATTACACTCTATATCTCTAATTTTTCACTATCCACTGGCATCTCCATTTACCAGTCTGAGTGAAGTGCAGAAATCTTAACTCTCTTCATATGCTCTACCCTATGCCATTTGTAATGTGCCTTAAATACTTTACTACTATATCAGACAATGCTACAATTTGCTTCAGCCAACAAGCATGATTTAAGAAATTCAATGAGAAAAGAAAATATATTTTATTTATTTAAGATTATTCTTACTCTTTCTATCATTCCTTCTTCTTTCCTAATGTTCCAAGACATTTTCATTTCCTTTCTTTCCTTTTTTTCATTTCCTTTCTGTTTAGAGAACACCTTTCTTCTGTGAGGGTAGATCTACTGGTGACAAATTCTCTTAATCTTCCATCATCTGAGAAAGTTTTGATTACCACTTCTTTCCTGAAGGATCTTTTCACTGGATACAGTATCTTGGGTCAAAGTTTTTTTATTTGTTTGTTTTCTTTTTTTTTTTTTCCCCTGGTATTTGAAACATGTAACCTCTAGTTTTCAGAAGTTTGTCTATAATGTGTCTTGGTGAGAATTTCTTTTGGTTTATCCCATTTGGGGTTTGGCATCTTTATTGAATATGTAAGTTTATGTCTTTTGCTAAATTTGCAAAGTTTTCAGCCATTTATTTATTTGAGTACATTTTCAGCCCCACTGTCTTTACTCTCTCCTTCCAGAACTCTGATAACAGGAATGTTGGCTCTTTTTAAAAGTCCCACATCCCTGAGTGTTTCTTCATACTCTCTGCTGTCCAGAATGGGTAATTTCCACTTTCCTATTTCAAGTTCACCAATTCTTTCCTCTGTGCTCTTCACTGATTTTTGAGCCCATTCATCGAGTTTTTTGTTTTGGTTTGGTTTTTTGTTCTTTTTTTACATTGGTTATTGTATTTTTCAGTTTTTAAAAATAGTCCATTTGGTTTTTCTTTAAATCTTTTCTCTTTTGATGAGGCTTTCTATTTATTTTAGTGACACTTTCTATTTTTGTGTTTCAAGCATGTCCATAATTGCTTATTGAAGCATTTTTATGATGTTTGTTTGAAAATTATATTCAGGACATTCTAACATCTTTGTCATCTTGGTGTTGGTTTCTATTCATTTCATTTTTTCCCATGCAAGTTGAGATTTTCCTGATTCTTGACATTATGAGTGATTTTTAATTGAAAACTGAGCATTTTCAGTATTATGTTATGCCACTCTGAATCTTATTTTAAACCTATTTTAGCTGGCTTTTTCTGAAACTTCTCCAGGAGAAGAAGGGTTGGGGGCACCATCTTGTTACTGCCTCGTGGTGGTAGAAGTCGGGGACTGCTCTCTTGGTCTCAATTAACATCCATCAGAGGTTTCATTGTTCCTGCTGGTTGGGGTAATGGTTCCAGCTCTCTTGAGAGCCTCCACTGATGGGGTAGGAGTGCCTCATTACAGACAGCAAGGCCTCCACAGACAGCAAGGGTTGAAGGGGCAGCCCCCTTATACTGATTCTTTCCATTGGATTTCCTCTGACAGGACAGTGGGGAGTTGCAGGGGCACATGGTGATTGCCAGGTGGGAATGGAAATCCAAGTTTCCCTTGTGGCCACTACTGACCTCAAAGAGAGGGTTGGGGAGTCCCATTACTGCCTGGTGGGCGTGAAAGTCCCAGCTCCTGCTCCCCATTTCCAGTAAATGACCTCACCTCTTACTACTTAGAGATAATAATGGACATGAGGTAAGGAGTCCCCCTCTTACTGATACCAATATCATATGAATTACCATGTAAAATAAAAATCACTGCATTGAAATACAATGCTATAAATCAGTTATGAATGTTGGTCGTCAGTCCTACATAAAAATCCTTCTGAGGTAGGGATTCCTTGAGTATTACGGCTAAACAGAACCTATGTATCCAATTTCTCTTAATCACTAAAATTTTGGAAACTCTGGAGAAAAAAATCCTATTATTTCTGCCCTTTTGAATTTCCCAACTTCATGTAAAAGAAAAAACAACTAGTAAAACAAAATTTTGTTTTCAAAATTCAAATACCAGATTAATATTCTCCACATTTTTAATAAGACTGCATTTTAGCACTCTGATTAAATTTGGGGCAAAAACTTCTAACTTAATGTCCATATTTCGGTTAAGTTTCCTCTATTTAGCTCCTTTATGTTATTTTAGAAGCCATGGAGATGGCAAAGTCAAGATACCTATTTTCATTCAAAAGAGACTACAGGTTTCTTTTAAAAGAATTATTTGTTCAGTTGGCACCCTAAGGTCCTCTTTTCCATAGCCAAGCTAAAAATTCTTTTAAAAATCTAATTTCAGATGCTGTCCTTCCATACATCTCGCATCTTCACATGACTTTCGCACCAAGTACTCATTGGGACAGCTTGTAGAATGCAAGAATAGAGATTGTGTACTTGTGTGATCTGAGTTACCTATGATTCCACTACTAAAACACACAAAATAATATAAATTTAAGGAGACTCTGGGGCTCCCTTAAATTGACAGTCATTCTGCACGTCTCAGTAGTGGAATAATAGTAACTTACATCACACCCCCCTACTGGGGCAACCACACAACCTCAAAGAGGTGGGGTGTTTGTGTAATCTTCTCAAAAGCAACAAATGCTAGCATGATAGCAATAAATTACTGGGCTAAAATCTAGTTGCAGAACCAGAGAGGTAAGATCCCTGCTCAGAGGAGCATTTGCCCTAAGGGCTTTGGCTGCTCAACAGGAAAGACCTGCAAAACTGAGCTCCAGCGTGCGGCTTGCTGGTGGTCTTGGAAGGTCAGCCTGGCCTACTTAATGAAGACCCCACCCCTCCCAGGGAGTGTTGCTGAGTCCGCATCTTCCTCTAAGGGAAAATCACGAGTAAACAAGTCACCATACTGCCTTCAGCCTGCTTTCCTAAAACTGGAGAATCTCTAATTTCGAGATGGAATGTTTGCCCCTGATCTCTGGAAGAAGCAAAAGACAAAATCTTCAAGGAGGATGAAACATGACCCTAGACTCCAACTATTCCTACAAACATGTATATGATCAGTGTCTGTAAAAGAGCAAAAGGGAGATTGTCACACAATAAATCAGGAAGCATGAGTGAGAACCCGTGGGAGGTGGTGGCGAAGGGGAGTGGATGGGGCACAGAAACAGAAGGAAAAGATTTAAGATATTGAAATGAAAAGATTCTGATTATAAAACAACTAGCCTTATTATGTACAAAAGAAGAGAAGCCAAGCTTTTAATATGGGAACTAGAAACCAGAACAAAGTGACATTGCAGATTTGGAAAAGGACCAAACAGAAATTCTGGAACTGAAAATACTAAAACTGAAATTAAGAGCACAAAAGAAGGCCAATAAACACATTTGAAGAGATAAGTAGTAAAACTGAATGTAGATCAAAAACATATAGAGAACAAAGTGTGGAAGATTGAGAAAAAGAGGGCAGAAGACAAAGAATGAACAGAATGGGCCAGTCTAACCTGTATTTAATTGAAATCACAGAAAGGGAAATGGGACAGGGACAGTTTTTGAAGTGATAATGATAGCAAATATTCAAGAACTGGTAAAAGATACTGCTTCAGCAATTCAAGAATTCCAAGAAACCTCTGGAGAATAAAAGAAATCCATACCTGGACACATTGTGTTGGAAATGCTAAAAACAAAAGGCAAAGAGAAAAATCTTAGAAGGAGCCATCTAGGAACAAAAGAAAGAATACCTTTCAGGGAGTGAAATTTGAATGACAGCTGACATCTCAACCAAGAGAAGAAGGATATAGGGAATGATGCCTTCAAAGTCCCGAAAGGAAATAAAGGGCAACACAGAATCTTGTACTCAGCAAGGAAATATTTTCAAAGTGTTAGTGAAATGAAAATATTTTTAGACAAATACAAATGGAGAGTGTGCCACACAGAACCGCACCTGAGCAATTCTTCAATATCTATTTTGGGAAGAAGGAAAAGGATCTCAGAGAAAGGTCAGAGACAGAGAAGGAATGAAGAGCAAAGAACTGGATGCACTGAAACAAAAACCGACTGTTCAAAAATTAAGTGGACTTAAAATACACTGCAATAAAAAGTTTCAGAGGTTGCAAAATTTTATAAATATTCTAAATTATTGTATTGTTTGATGAGAAAATAAAAGGTACTGTTCGTCATTAGACTTTCATAAATTATGAATGGATGTTATAATTTCTAATGTATCTGCTAAAATAATAGAATAAAATGGTGTATGCCTTCCAAACCAACTTAAAAATAGCAGCGGAAAATGTTAAATATTCTCAGTCTACTTCTTAAGTGGGAATTGCGCAGAGTGAGTTCCTCCCAAGTAGTACAATTCGGAAAGAAGTGGAAAAAGAACACCTTTAAGGGAGTGACCTGACACATACTCTCCTGAACAGGTGACTAAGGTCACAGTGATAAGTCATGTTGGTTACGTGTACCCTTGATACCTTGATGAGGAGAATGGCACATTACTGTGTGGTATTCCCTCCAAAAAGCAATTACTCCAGTCATCTGATGACAAAAACATCAGACAAATCTAAATGGAGAAGCTAAACACCTGAATATTGGGCCAGCACACCTGAAAACTCTCAATTTCATCAAAAACAAGGCAAGTCTGAGAAACTGTCACCAAGATGATGACTAAATGTCAGTGGGATCCCGGATGGGATCCTGGAACAAAAAAAAGGACATTAGGTAAACACCAAGGAAATACGAATAAACCATGGACTCTTGTTAATAATACTGTATCAGTACTGCTTCATTAGTTGTGACAAATGTACCATACTAACGTAAGATGTCAGTAATGGGGGAAACTGTTGTGGGGAATATGGGAACTCTCTGTACTGTCTGTGTAACTTTTCTGTAAATCTCAAATTATTCTAAAGTAAAAAGTTTACCTAAAAATTCTAATTCTAATCAATCTGGAAGACCAAAAGTGACAAAAATAGAAATATAGAACCAATAGGGCAAATAGAAAACAAAATATATGATGCTATATTTGTACAAAATTATGGCAGTAATGACATTAGATGTAAATATACTAAATATATAAGGTAAAAGATGAAAACCCGTTAGATTCCATTTTCAAAGCTATATCCCATCTACAAGAGAAATTTCTAAACAGAGCAATACAAAAAGATGAAATGTACAGGCATGGAAACAAGACAGATCATGCACATACAAAGCAAAAAAAAAAAAAAGGAAAGCTGTAACTAAAACAGGCAATGTAAATTTTAAGGCAATAAACATTACTATCGATACAAATAACCACTTAGTAATCATGAAAACTAAATTTACCAGAAAAGCTTAATAACTCAATTTTTCTTTATTTAATAATAATGGCTTCAAAAATTTTCAGCAAAAACCAATAGAACTACCATAAGAAAAAGATAAATCTACATCTATATTGAAAGAATGTTACACATCACTCAAGTTAAGAACATAGAAGATTTAAAAATATGCATAATAGCATGATCTAATAAGAATTTTAAGATGCTATACAATATACATTATTTTCAAGTCTATATAGGGCATTTACAAAACTACAGAAATTCTATAAAAACAGGCCATATATCGCCTTGGTATATTTCAAAGGTTTGGAATTCACAGAGTGTATCTCTGACCACAGGGCAATTTGATTGGAAAAAATAGGAAGATGAAGACGAGAAAGTAGCTTTGGAGAATAGGAAATAAACACATTTAAAACAAAACCTCTGGGAAAGAATAAATCATACTGGGAACGAGAGAACATTTTGAACTGAATGATTAGAAAACAAAACTGCATATCCAGATGTGTGAGATGCAGCTAAAGTTGAGGGACTTACGAGCTTTAAATTCAAATGTTAACAAAGAAGATTAAAAATAATGAGTTTAGCATTCATGCTGTATGCTTAGAAAAATAATGGAAAATTTGCTGTTCCTCCGAAATTAGAAGAAAATAAATTATAAAGATAATATTGTAAATTAACAATAAAGAAAACAATAACTCAACAAACAGACAAACATTGGTCTATTAAAAAACAAAACGAAAACTGAAAACCAGTGAAAAACCACAAATAATCGTTCTCAGAAGTGAGAAGTGAGAGAGTGGCATGGACATATATACACTACCAAATGTAAAATAGATAGCTAGTGGGAAGCAGCTGCATAGCACAGGGAGATCAGCTCGGTGCTGTGACCACCTAGAGGGGTGGGATAGGGAGGGTGGGAGGCAGACGCCAGAGGGAGGGGATTTGGGGATATATGTATACGTATAGCTGATTCACTTTTTTATACAGCAGCAACTAACACAACAATGTAAAGCAATTATACTCCAATAAAGATGTTAAAAAAAAAAGAAATAATATTCAATGAATATATAGTTCTAACTGCACACAAAATATTCCAGAGAAGAGGAAAATATGCTCTAATAATCCTGATAACAAATCATAGCACTCAAAAAAAAATTATACAGTCTCACTTTGGATGTAATAACCAAGTTAAGTTTTACAACCAGAGTGGCAGATTGTTTTTTATAATTAAACCAAATGATATGAACTCACAACATTAACAGTTGAAAGTTTAAAAAAAATACAATATCTCATATGATGCAGGAAAAAGTATCTCATAAAATCCAACATCCATTATGGTAGAAAATTTTATCGAATTAGTAATAGAAGAGAAGTCCCCTAACCCGAAAAGGGTATCTATAAAAACTCACAACAAACTTCCTTAAAACTACTTGATATTCAGGAAAAAATGTTTCTTCTACATTATGCTGGATATCGTAGCCAGAAAAGAGATAAATGGAATGAGTTGAACCCAAACAAAAAACAACGATTTGAAACATACGTATATATGTTTATATATATGATTACTGATATATGATGAAGTATAAAACAGAATAGAGATTCCAGAAACAGACCCACGTGTATATGCATAATTTATTTTTGATAAAGGTGCAAAGAAAAGAGAATATTCTGTTCAACAAATGGTGCTAGAATAATTGGATATGCATATTAAAAATAAACATAAATTCCTAATTTGCACCAAGTACAATAATTAATAAGAAATAGATCATAGACCTAAGTGTAAGACCCAAAACTATGAAATTTCTAGAATATAACATAGGAGAAAATCTTTAAACCATGAGTTAGGGAAAGTTACTCAGTTACAACAACAAAAGCATGACCCATAAGAAATAAATTGATAAGTTGATCTTTATGTAAATTTAAAAGTCAGCTTTTCAAAAAACATTGCCGAGAGATTACAAAAGCAGTCTGCAGACTGTTACAAAATATTTCCAAAGTATATAGCTAAGAAAAAAAAGACTTGAATCCTGAATATACACAGGACTCTCCAAACTCAATGACAAACAGCCCAATTTTTTTAAATTGATGGAAGATTTGAACAGATACTTTATCCCATAAGATATATGAATGGCAAATAAGCACATGAAAAAATGTTTAACATCGTTAATCATCAGGGAAATGCTAATTAAAACCTCTGTGAGATATCACTACGCATCTATAAAAGTGGCTAACATTTTAAAAGATGTGGAGGAATTGGAACTCTCATACCTTACTGATGGAAATAAAAAATGGTACAACCTCTTTGGAAAGCAGTTCAGCAGTTTCTTTAAAAACTTAAACACTTACCATATGATCTAGCTATTCCACTGCTAGGGCTTACCCAAGAAAAAAGAAAGCGTATATGCATACAAAGATTTGCATGTGGATTACCATAGCAGCTTTGTTTGTAAGCAGGAAGGTTTATTTGTAACCTAGAAACAACCCAAATATCTATCAATAGGTGAATGAATAAAAAGCTATGGTATATTCAAACATACACTCATGCTGAATCACAAAGCGATCTCAAAATAATTATGCTGAGTCAAAGAAATCAGACAGAAATGAGTACATACTCTATGACTCCATTAATATAAAATCCTAGAAAATGAAAGCGAATGTATATTGACAGAAATGACATCAGGGGTTGCTTGGGGACAGAGTGGGGAAGAGCTGAGCTGAAGAGAGAGTTCATAAGGAGCACGAGGAAAGTTGTGGTGTGATGGACATGTTCATTATCTCGACTGTGGTGATGATATTACACGTGTGTGCATATGTTAAGACTCACCCAATTGTACACTTCAAATATGTACTCATTTATTGTTTATGGAATATACCTCAATTAAGCTCTGATAAAACACCAAAAATGTGTTTCATATATCAATGAAAGCACAAAGTCCAAAAATAAGCAGTTAAGTTTGGGGGAAGCTGAAAATTCCTTTTAATGCCATGTCATCCCTGTTTGAATACCGTAGGCAAGTTTCCTACTGGGGAAAGAATAGAGCATCTTCCCTCTGCTTTTGTTTCTGCTGGTTTAGATACAAAGGATTCTGAAGACCAGAAAATAATCAAACTGTTTTGAATAAGAAGTGGTCAGACTCATTTGGAAAGTTTCCAACTTTTTTCTTATTTTTGTTTATGGATGTGGCATTTTTAAAGCATGCTAAAATGTCTAAAAGCCTATCTGTTGAAAACCTATGTTTGTATTTAGGAATAATGAACCACATCTTGGAAAGAAACTCCACTGGCTAGTTTTTTTTAAATCTACTTTTAGTCTTGTTTTAGCCTCATCATTGACATGTGTTTTAATCCAGCCTTAGAGTAATAAGGTGTTGTTTTATAACTTGAATTCCAAGAAGTAGCTTGGCAATTTCCTTGAATCTCCTTGTATAAACTTCCTTAAAAAGAAGAAAAACTGTCATTTTGCCTTGACCCCAAAGCCAAATATTTATTTGTCACCTTTTGACCTTTTGCTATAAAAATTTTCCAAATGTACAATAGGAAAGAGAATAGCATAATGAAACTCCATGTCCATACTCAGCTTAAATATCATCAACATTTAACCAATCTTACCAACTTTCATCTATCCTTCCATTTTTATTTTGAAACTCCACCTTATTTATTATTGTAATCAAAACTACACATGTAAATCTTAACAAATATATAACTTTAGACTTAGATTCAATCAAACTAAGAGTTAATTTGATATTTGAACGTCTTCATTAAACTTGCCATTAAAATGTAAAGGTTAATTCTACTCCAAGCTACAGTGTAGGTGATTAAGGGCTGCGGATTACTTTTTTGTTGTTATTTTTAATTTTATTTTCACACTCTCGGTTTTCGTGCAAGAGACCTATGGATTTTATTTATCAGTACATCGTGTTAAAGCAAAACAAAAGAAAACAAAAGCAAAACCTAGCATTTTATCCCTCTGTCTCTTTACCCTGGCTTATCGAATCACCCCTGCAAGCTGCATATCATGGAACAGGAGGCAAGAGGCACAGGGGATGGAACGATTCAATTTGGTAGTTGGGGACAGAATGGGGAAGAGCTGCGCTGAAGGGAGAGTTCATAAGGAGCACGAGGGAAGTTGTGGTGTGATGCACAGCAGTCTCTGGTGAGACGACCCCTCTCTTCCTGGTGAGAGCGTTCTCATTTTTGCCAATATTGGATCACTTAAAGTTCAACCCCTGTGAATCCAAGGCTCCTCCTTGGCCTCTTCCAGAGATGATGTGTGGGCGTGTGTGCAGGGGTGGGCGGCCCTCATGGTGGCGGAAGAGAGGGGATGCACGTCAGAGGTTCACTCTGGACCCTCCTGAATGTCTATTTGGGACAGCAGCTTTGAGGCTGGTAAGCAGTGTACATGGGGTTTAGTCATCACCTCTGGGCAGCAGTGGTCAACCTTGGTCAGCTGACCAGGCAACCAGTTAGCCAGTTTCTGCGTCCTCTACAGGGAGGTGAAGAATTTGGAATCATTTCTGTACCTCTCAGAAGGTCTGAGGAGGGTCTGGAACTCGTACCCCAACCTGCTGCCTGCCTGATGGCACCACACCTCCACTGTCATTCTTTTGTGTTTATCTGCAGAGGGTCACTCTGCAGTGGTCCCCCTAGACTCCCCAGTAAGAACTGGGGCCAAAGATCCTCTGCTCTCAGCTTCTCTCTCATCCTACAGAAGAACCACACCGCCCCACCTTGTTCACCCCCCAGGACTTCAGCATGTGTGTAGACAGAAGCCCCATAATTAACACAACGTTGAACCAAATGCTTCCCCACACCCCAGTCTCTCTCCCACTTCCCACGCTCCACCATATGGGTTGTGGCAGATGGAGATGCCTTCCTAGTTCCCATGTGAAAGTCTTCAGTCTCAGCCTGAGGAAACTTTTACCTCTAAGTGTTTAGTAAACCTTTGTCCTTAAGCCTGAAAGCTGAGCAATTTTTTTTCTTTTTTTCTCTAACAAATCATGAGTCTAAGAAGTAAGATAAAAATGGCTTTGAGGAAGCCAATTCTGTGATTAGATTCTGGGGATCACTGTTTAGCTTTAAGGGTAAGAATGAATTCTTGCATTCCTCCACCCATGCCATGCTCATCTGCCTGACATCAGATAGTTCTTAGGAAATAATACAGAGAAATCTCATATAACTTTCTTCCAATCCCTCCAATGCTAACATCTTGCACAGTTACAAAGAAAATAGAAAATGTAAGTTGATTTTCCACAGGCCTTGCTAGTAATGAGTACATGAGGTCAAACTTAGAGCAGTAACTCAAAACCTATTGACTCATCCCACAGTTCCATGACCCATAACCTCCAGATCTTACTCAAAAACCAATCTTTCCTCAGAGGGTCTGTTAAGGTCGCCCATTAGCTAGAGTCACTTATACCACAACATTTGCTATGTTGCAGCTAACATTGATGTCTATGGAGGGTCTCCATTTGAGGGGAGAGGCTAACACATTCATTTTATTCTGTAAACAAAAATGTCTGATCACATATTGTTCTTTATAATATCACACATTTTGATTATTCTATAATTTTCATTTTTTAGTGTTATCATCACTAAATGATTAAATGAAGGAACTAGAAACCCAGATTAGAAGCAGCTTATTTCATCAAGACTTATGTTGTATGGAAATTATATCATTTATGTTGCATGGAAATGACAACATTTTGATTCATCTATGTAAATTATTGTAAAAGTCAAAGGCCATAGGAATATCCAGGAAGGATGCACCCCCCTTCTCCTGGAACAAGCCACCGGAGAAACCTTTTAGAAACCATTCTGTTACCTACGCCATCTTCAAACCAATGAAGTTTCACTAATCTCTCTAGTACATAATGAGCTGCTTCTTCAGATGCAAGCGTTTTCTACCACTTTTGTTCTTGCTGCTGCACCCAACATAACCCAGCTCACATGTCGCCCGCCCTGTCCAGCCTCTCTCTGCCCACTCACTAGGCACAGCTCCTTTACAGACACGGTCTGTATGACACTCTTGTGGTTTCACCTTCCCTGTCTCATTTATAAAGCAGCTACAACAGGGGCTGTGTCTTAGGTGCTACCACTTCCTCTCTGCTTATACAGTACCTGGTAAACAGGAAGTGCTCCATGTATGATGATCAATAGAGGGCCTCGCAGGAAATAGAGGGCATTTTTAGAAGGGCAAATTGGAAAGAGAATAATGAAGGGACCACAGAGAGCCACAAAGGGTGAGAGCCCCTAAGGATCATTAATAGCAAAAACCTTTACCACCCTGGGTCTGAGAGGGCCAGTCAGTAAAGGGAGCTCAGGGAGGGCTGGCGCTAAGGCAGAGGGATGTCCTGCGGCCAACCACGTGGATGGGGAGAGGGAGGGTAAGGACCAGTCTTCTTCTCTGTCATCTCTGGCATCATTCCAGAGTCCCGCATAGACCAAACACAACCAGAAGCTGTAGGGGCAGAGACAAGAGAATTCATAGAGATTTCATAGAGATCCTTCCTGATCTCTACGGCAGGACAGGGAAGGGCAGAGGGTAGACTGGTGAGGGGGTGGTAGTAGCTGTGGGCAGCAAATGAAGAATCACCAGTACAAGATATTGTTAAAGGAACAACCGAATGTGAAGAACACTAGGCTTATGCCAAGTGCATGATGTCATATGTAACCAGGGGACCCATAAAATGGCTGTGAATCAAGGTTTGATGACTAACTCAAAAGATCACAGGTCAACATTTCAGTGAAAAAGGAATTCAGTTTTCTTCAGGACTCATATTTTCCAATTGATTTACTTTAGCCCACACATCCAATAAATTTATGTATTTTAATAAATTAAAATACATTTTTTCCAGCCAGTATAGAGAGTGCCTACATTAGCACATTCACAGTTTTTGTTTGTTTGTTTGTTTGTTTTCCAGGATCAAGATTTCCTTAGTAAGTATTTTTAAGCAACTGCAGCGTACCCAGTTTATCCAGTTCTAGCGATGGCCTCGTGACACCTCATGCTTTCGAGCCACGGGCAACCCAGTGTGCTCACTGGGACACATATGCAAATCCTCTCAACTATCATCAGAGTAAGCGTTGGAAACACCTGAGGGGGAAGGAAAAGCCAATCAGTCTGCAACATGAGCGTTGATGCTGTCAGGCCAAACCCTGGGAGTCCCAAGGAGAGAACTGCTTCTGGACAATCTGGAAGAGGGCCTCCAACAAAGTGTAGTTGTAGGAAAAAGGAAACCAGCATTTTTAAAGATAAATTATAATGATGACTTTTTTCATTAAGGGCAGCTGCATACATCTTTAAAATCCTTCAAGGTGGTACTGTCCCTGACACTTTACAAGTAAGGAACAGTCTCAGAGAGGTGAAGCAACTTTGCGTTCATGATTTGCAAGGAATACAGAGTGGGTTCGTACTGTTAATGTGGCTAAACGTAGACTGGATGACTATTTGGAGAAGACAAGGTGGAGAGAGATTGAAGGTTAAATGGGGAACTAGCACAGATGACATTCAAGTTTAATTTAGCACTGAGATTGCACAGCCATATGAGATCTATTTAAAAACCTGTGAAAGAGAAGAAGAGGCAATATTATATAACATCCTGGACTCCTGAGACACAATTGCCTGGGTTCAAATCCTGCTCTGCTTATTACCACCGTTAATAAATCACTGAATTTCTCTTAGCTTTCTTCACAGAGTGGCTGTGAGAACAGAGTAAGTCTGGGTAAATGTAGACGGTCTTCAGAATACAGCCTGGCACATGACCTGTCATATAAGTCAGATTATACTTATATTCATTAACGTTTGAAGGTAGCTAACAAAAGCAAAGCAAATAATGATGGATAATGAGATTCTATCGTCAAACATCTACTCCTTCAGCTGACCCATCATTAAAGCTTATTTAGGAATTCACTCTGCTGCCAATAGAACTAAGTTTCAAAAACTATTGCCCTGAATTTGGACAAATTTTGAGAAAAGGCTTTCCAAATTTGTAGAGTTTAAAATGTAGAATAGTGCAATTTTATGACTTGATGGTAAATTATGTCACAGTAATAAAATCCACTGAACAGGCAGATATGCCTGCTTTTAAGTCACTGAGTGCTGTGAAACCCTGCCCTTCATTTAGAACAATCTTCTCCAGAAGGAGAAGAAAACACACTTTGAGGCCATCTGTGTCCACAGACCCTGAATTCTGTTCTAGTCGCTCCCCTTTGAAAGCAAACTTTAAATGTGTGTACAGAAAGGAAATGAAACAGCCTGCGAAGATTGTAAGGGGAGGATCTATGTATAACTGACTCTCTTAGAAATCTACCTTTAGTTCAATGAAAAGTGCATGAGCTGGGAATATCTCAGCAGCCCTACTCCCCCTCACCTAGGCTGAGAGGCATGTGATGTGAAGAACAGGAGAGACCAACAGTCTGACCCAATCATCAAAGGAACCGCCATTTGGAGGTTGAGATTAATTTTTTCAGGCACAGATAATATGTCCAGATTTTATTAAGTCTGAAACTCTCCTGATTAGTGCCCACTTGAGACACCCCGAAATGTAGTTACACGTTGGATATTCTGCAACAAGTAAAATATTTAGACTTCTTAACTCACTGTTCTTAGAAATTTGTAACTAAAAGAACAGGGTAATACATTGAATAAAAGATTCCCAGTGGTGATTATGAGCAGATAAGAGTGCTGAGAGAACAAAAAAACAAATTTTGTAAAATTTTGATTAATTTTAACACAGCCAAAAATTATTTCAGAACTATTCTGGTAATTGTCAAATGGACTGTAACAATTAACATTAAGCAGTGACACTGATATTCAAATATTTCTTTTACACACATAGTCACCACAGTTTGGGGACACATGTGTCACCGGCAGAAGAAATAACTATCCGCTAACCACCACATTTCATCTATACGATTTAACTGCCTGAACCCCTAGAGTTTAAAGAAATTGTTATCCTAGTTCTTAGGACATGTATGCTAAATACTATTTCTGACTGAAGTTTCATTCCAAGTCTGGGGCAGGAAACCTACAGGATTAGCCTGAATATTCCCATCATGCCAGAAGCCACGGAAGCATCAAAGATTGCTTAGTCATGTCAGAAGCCAATTTAAAGACATCTCCTCTGCCAACTAAAGATGTCTAAAGATGGGACAGAGGAAACATTGAGAAAGACCGTGACTGTCACAGATAGGAAGGCATCATATGTGTTTAAAATCACTACTTCAGAATGACACATTCACACACACACAGACACACACACACACACCAGTCGAATCTACAGGTAACCTCCAGAGGATTCTAAAGACCCACATCACTAATGTGAAAAGTGTAAATAAGGGAGAAGATAAAGAATTGTTCCTGCCTTTCCTATGCAATCTATAGCTAAGGTTAACCAAATAGTGGATGGACATTTTCTCTTTATAAAGGTATTTCAGCTAATAAATGACTGAGAAAGAATAGCTTGAGAATTATCAGCATTGTGCATCTAATGAAATAACGAATCTATACAATGATCATCAATGGTGCTCATTTCACAAAAAAAGGGAGACAGCCAGGCATTAATGGCCTCCTGACACTGACAGAATGACACAGCAACACCTATGCCGATTCTTACTATACATTTCTTGTCAGGTGTTTATATGTAATGACCAACATGTACAAATATAGGGGCCAGAGGAACATGTTAATTGACAACATAATAATGCTAGGACTCTAAGAAACTGTATGACAAACACTCTGTTTTCATCAACAAATGAACGGCAAGTAATAAAGATAAAAAAGAGAAAGAGGAAAACTGTGGGTGGAAACAGACCTAAGGGACATATTAATCTATGACCATACACTCCTTAATTCTAGATTTAGTTTAAACCCTCCCTTAGAATTCCACCTTAATTCATGTAATGGCCATCAGTTTTTAAAGTAGAGGGATATCTTGGCATTTATTAGTAATCACATAATGCCATAATTCTGATTTTCAATGACTGGTTAGTTATCTGCCAAATCCATGTTGAAAACGTATTGAAACTGCATGCTTTGGGGCCCGTCTTCACCCATTTGGGCTGTGTGAACAAACCCTTACAATGCAGACACCATATGTTCAGTGCATGTTGTAGAGGTCACCTTCCTGTTGATCGATGAGCCCAAGGGCAATGCTCTTTGTGGATCTGTCTGGGTGGAGATATTATGCCAGGACCTGTCAATGTGTCAACTGTGTCAGTGGCTCTCCAAGCAAAATACAGTTCAGAAATCTCATAAGAAGTTCTTGCTTGAATCACATTCTTTCATTAATAATCAAAATAATAGAAAATTCCCTTCTGTAATTTTCGGTGTTCACTAACTGAATTTTTTAAATAACTTTAAATCAGTAACTTTAATTTATCTATATTGCTGCTATTGTAGTTGCTATTTCTTCTGATCAACAATGCATGCACCCAGCATGTCTATTCATTATGCAGCTCTTTACTTAGTTTCAATCACTCTCCTGAGATTCACAACTGGATTACCTGCCTATTGGGTATCTCAAAAAAAATTAAAAAAATCACACCCAAATTTGATGCTATTTTCCCTTGGGGACTTTGTTCATAAGCCAATGACATCAGCAGACCAGTCCTCTAGGCTTCACAAGCAGTATCTTCAGCCCCCTGCCCCTTCACGTGCAATCCAACTGTGTTGACACTCACCTTTCCTCCACATCTATACGGCCACATGTAACCAGTCCCTATCATCTTTCATAGACCAATTGAACCTCCTTCCAAATGTTTCCTTCAACATCTTGTCCTTTAAACTCTAATATTTCCTCCCAGCATTGCCAGAATATGTGGCCCGAGACACATAAAAACGTTTTGCTCTGTACTCCCCACCCCTGCCATGAGTCTCTGCCTCTTCCCCACGGCTCCAGGACTCCTTAGGCTACACTCAGCCCTCTTCTTCAATTTCCACATCCCCAATCACTCTGCCCTTCAGCCCCCGCAGAGTTCCCATGCTTTTGCTTCTTTGTGCCTTCATTCATGCTGTCACTGTTCCCAGTCTTTTCATTGACCAAAACCCCATTCAAGCTTCAAATCAGACTGGAACACTCTATTAGCTTTCTAGGACTTCCATAACAAAGTAACACAATGTCGCTGGCTTAAACAAGAGAAATGTATTCTCTCACAGTTCTAAAGCCTGCAAATCTGAGATCAGGGCGTCTGCACGGTTGATTTCTTCTGAGGCTGTGAAGGAGACTCTGTTCCACATTCCTTCCCTAGTTTCTGGTGGCTTGTTGGCAATCTTCGGTGTTCCTTCTCTTGTGGAAGCAACACTTCTATCTGTCGCTTCAAGTTCACAGGACATTCTTCCTGGGTATCTGCACATGTCTATGAACAGATTTCCTTTATGTAAAGACACCAGTAGCATTGGATTAGGGGCCTTCCCTACTTCAGTACAACCTCATCTTAACTAGTTACATCTGCAACAATTCTATTTCCAAATAAGGCCACATTCTGAGGTACTAGGGGCTAGGACTTCAAAATATGAATTTTGTTTCAGATTCAACAATTCAACCCATAATAAATACCCTCTTTCTCCTCCCCTTCTTCTCTTTTAACAGAGCCTTGAACCTCTAAGATTCCCTGGAGTCATGTTTGTCCACCGTTGGTAGGACTGCCTTTCCCTCTGTGTCTTCACAAGAATGTTCCCCTCGTCTCTTTTGTTTTTCCCAACAGTCTAACATGAAATCTGGAAATCTGTCTTCTAATTCACTGTTTATTTTAATAACCCTAAATCACATGTATTAGAACTACCAAGTGCTGATTCCTGAACATTTCTCATCTCACTAGACCTTGGTGCAAATTTTAGAATCTGTTTAGAATCATCCCCAATTTACAGATTAGGAAACTGAGCTCAGGGAGACTGAAATGACTTGACCAAGTTCATGGAGATTATAGGCTTCCAAAAATACAAAGACTGTATTCCCAAAATGTTTAAACATTATAAAGGTGATTAAGACAATAATACCAATGTTTATGGAGATTCTTTGAAGTCTTCATGTTAAAGGCCTTTTTATATGGGAAATAAGTAAAAAGCTATATACATTCCAAGTCCCATCAAATTTCATCTCCAGGAATATTTTGAGTTGGCGTTCCTCTTCTTTTTGTATGAACAGTGTGGCATAGGGCCTCATAGTGGCTTGCAGCACTGACTAGATGCTCATTTCAGCTCTGCCACTTACTGGATATGTGTGGCCTGAAGTAAATGATGTAACTTCTCTTGATTTTTTGATTTCCGGGTCTGTACAAGAAGGATAATAAGATACCTCTCTAAAATGGCTGCGGAAGAATTAAATGAATTAATATACTTAAGCCTTAAAACAGTGCCTGGAGTGTCCATTCCTCATCTACTTGGGCTCTATGGCTCCCCTGGACTTTGTTGATATTGGTGAGCACATAGGTCAACTTTAGCCATAGGAATATATGGGGAAGAGTCATTAGATAAAGTCTATTCATTCAGCATCGGCAAGGTTATCTGCAGCAACCCTTGGAAACTAGTCTTTGTAAATCTGTGTCGATTATGCGTATCTTTGTCAAATCAATGGTTCTCAAAATGTGTCTACAAAGAAATGGAATTCTGCAGAGGACATTGGTGAGGTAGTCTTCCCTTTGCTCATAAATGACTCAATTTCTACCAGACAGATCTATAGACATTTGTTTGGAAAAATATTCAGAAATGGCTTACACAGTGTTTTTGATAACTAGCAGGGCAATTTTTCCCCAGCTTTTCTCTCTTAATTGTACAGCAAAGGACCTGCCCTAGATGCAGCACCATTCCTTCCTGAGTCTTGATTTCGTGGTGCCATGGTTCTCACTGAACTCTTGTCCTAATCATAGTTCTATCTTCAGAGACCATACCATACTTACCTTAAGCTAGATAATTTGTCTGGAATGGAATAGTTAGTACCTAGGAATTTCTAGCCGTGTGTAGCATTTCCACATGACTGATTATTCAAACCAGAATCCCATGCTGAATCAGCACTTGCCTAGTTAATTAGATCATTATACAAATATGAATATACTTATAATATCATTTTTCTGGAAGTAGTATGGGACAGATGGCTGTACTAGGAGAGAAACAGCCATTTGTTTCCATATTTGTAAGTGAA
Source organism: Balaenoptera musculus (assembly GCF_009873245.2). Classification (NCBI taxonomy): domain Eukaryota; kingdom Metazoa; phylum Chordata; class Mammalia; order Artiodactyla; family Balaenopteridae; genus Balaenoptera; species Balaenoptera musculus. The sequence goes on along the minus strand of NC_045793.1, from coordinate 99,512,255 downwards.
GGCTCTCAAAGTCTACTCTGAAGGTCACTAATGGTCAAGATGGGTCTGTAGGAGTATGCCTGACCAGCCCCATATTCTGAACTGAACAAGCATCAAGGTTGCAAGACGAGTTGTTTCAGCTTTTCAGTCCCGGTTGTTGCTAAATGTCCCTCTTCCCTCACCCACCTGCACCAGACACACGTGCCTGACTCTCTCTTCATAGTGATTTGATGTTCCAACCCACCTGAAACTCAACACTTTTTCAAACCCACTCCGCTGCTATGAAGTCTGTCATTAAGGGAAAGACCCGAAGGCCCCTGTAACTGCTTTACAACTAGTCTCTCTTCTCTTTGGTTTACATAAAACAAGACTACTAGAACTTTTCACCCAAAGTATGACATTATTGAGCATAAAGGGAGCTCCACTGTCTATAGATTGAGTCCAAACCCCTCCCCCTGATATCTGAGGTTTTCTCCAATGTGAGATCAACCACTTCCATGAGTACCTTCCCACACCGTACAAGCCACGTGAGAGTCCTTTTTACACACAGTTGCCCTTTCCATCCCTCGTGCCTTTTACTGCCCACATTGTTCTTTCAGGCCAGAAAGCTCTTCCATGAAATTGTGCACTTTTCCTTCCTCTCCAAGGCTTCCCCCTTCCAGCCCTCATGCAGGAGCCTGACCACCCCATCCTGCAGGGTGGTATCATGTACCCCTTTTTTAATGCTCTCTCTAGTCTGGCTCTGCATTTGTACACATTAATAAATAGCTATTTTTCTTTTAAGGAGAATTTTATCTCCTGCCAAAGGAAAATGAATGTTAGAGCTTAGTTTATAATGCCTAAACTATAAATTTTGCTTGCGCTCAGGAGTCAGTGGAACGTATTCACATTCCTTGCGACTAATTAAAAAGAAAGAAGAGAGAAAAAGAAAAGAAGTTTTCAGCATCCACTGAGCACCTGAGTTGTCAGCTGTCAAGCTTATTCCATTTTAATGACTTACCCATGTGTGGGAAGAGCAAGGGATGCATCTTTTGTGTGTTTTACTTCTGGCAAACGTTTTCTTTGGCAAATGTGGAAACTCTTGCAAAAGTCATGAATAAAGCAAGGCTGCAAAGTTTCCATCTCACATTGCAAGCCAATATTTCCTTGGAACATGGAAGCTTCATAACATCACATGCTACTCTCAGAATCCAGTTTGAAATCCTTCCACACCTCTGCAATCTGTGGGAAGAGGTGCTCTCTCAGGTGCAGCGAAGATTGAAGAATTTTTTCATAGTTTTCTCAGTCTTACCCAGTTTTCTAATTATGTGCTTCATGGGGATTGCCTGGAGAGTTTGTTAAAAATGCTGATTCCTATCGCCTAAGCACAGAGATTTTGATGTATAAAATTCTAAAACTGAGCCTAGGAATTTTCATTTGCACAAATACTCAAGTGAAACAGATGTGGGTGGTCCATGGACCACAAGTTGAAAAACACCAGTCAGAGCTCAAGCTTCTCAGTGCAGCTTCAAAGGCCACCCCGAATGGTTCTTGTCTACAATTCCAGCTTCATTTGTCATTGGTCCAATTCACACAGGTAAATGACACCCACCCTGTGTTTATAAATCCCTTATGATTTCTACCCGCATTCTCTCTCCAACTTTGTCCACATCATTATTTTCACCTTCAGTGTTCTTCCATAGCCATCTCCAACTTTCATCCAAGCTCATACCTGTCCTCGAGGCTCAAATCACTTATAATCTCTTCTCTCAGATATACCTTCCAAATCAGACTCTGTGGTAGAGCCTGTTTCTTTAAAAGCTTCCACTGGAAAGCACATACTGTGAAAGTATTTATTTATTATACTCTACTAAAATTTTACATAGGATTTCATTGGTTCAAGGTCTCAACACTCCCAGGATCTCTGATTTGTCATTCTAAAGGGAAAGAAGTGGGAAAAGGAGAGCATTAGAACCAAGTGAGAACCTACACGGGTAGGGCAATGCACTATTTGTGTTGACGAAATCTTCAGAAAAACAATATAATGAGAATTAAGTACAGAGGACACTTGAATAAGAGGTAAAAAATTACGAGGTAAGTATAAGAGGATGAGGACATTCCTGAGAACGAGTTTCCCTATCTCTAAAAGAGAAGTGGGGAGAAGGTGGCCGGTACGACTTCACGGATTCTCACCCAGTCTGTGACCGTGGTCATGTGCAAGACCACACAGGCTCCTTAGCGAGCCTCAGGTGTTGTGGGAATGACAGAAGGAAGAGTGGATAGGGTCAGGCTACACCATAATGCCTGGCCAACAAGGAATAAAGGACCAGACCAGAAAACATGGAGTTGTTTGTGGATATAACTGCAGAAGAAGGTCCCAAAGCAGGTTGCTTGTGAATAGAGCTCTAGCCCAGAATCTTGTGGCCCTAAGTTGAGAGAAATCCTGGACAATGGGATGAGGTACAGATTTTGTTTGTTTGTTTTAAATTTTTAATTATAGTAAAATACACATAATATAATATTTACCATCTTAACTTTTAAGTGTACTGTTCAGCGGTGTTAAATACATACACCTTCTTGTACACATCACCATTGCCCATCTCTAGAACTTTTTCATCTTGCACAACTGACTCTCTGTACCCATTAAACAACTCCCTATTCCCCACCATCCTCACAACCCCTGACACCCACCATTCACTTTCTGCCTCTATAAATCTGACTTCTCTAGATACCTCATGTGAGTGGAATCATATAGTATTTGTCCTTTAGTGACTAGCTTCTTTCACTTAGCATAATGTCCTCAAGGTCCATCCACGTTGTAGCAGGTGTCAGAATTTCCTTCCTTTTTGTTGAGGAAGTATTCCACTATAGGGATAGGCCACGTTTTGCTTCTCTGTTCATCCATCAATGAACACTTGGTTGCTTCCACCTCTTGGCTATTGTGTATAATGCTGCCGTGAAGGAGGGCTGCTAATCCAGTATGACCGGTGTCCTCATAAGCGAGTAGTCATGTAAACACAGAGACACAAGAAGAAGGTCATGTGATGATGAAGGCAGAGATTGGAGTGATAGAGCTACCAGCCAAAGAACACGAAAGATTCCCAACAACCACCTGCTAGGAAGAGGCAAGGAAGGATTCTCCCCTGTAGGTTTCAGGAGGAGCATGGCCACGCCGACACCTCGAGTTTGGACTTCTGGTCTCCAGAACTGTGAGACAATAATCTCCTGTTGTTTAATCCACCCAGTCTGTGCTACTTTGTCATGGCAGCCCTGGAAGACCAACATGGCAAGTAAGAATAGAGACTGGAAAATTATCAATGTAAGGAAAAGAATCAGAAAACTGAGGAGAACCCCTGTCAAATCCTTTCTAGAGGTCAGTCTTACTCTGGAAAGTACGCAGGGAGAGAACACAGAAGGCAGGTTTGGGAGAGAGCAAGATTCAAGCTGATTTTGAAGGATTGTGGAGAAAGGATAGAAAGCATTTGGGGCAGTGCTTGTAGCATATGTAGACATATGCTACGTAAGTCTATGTAGCATAGACATAAAGGGCAAGTACAAAATGCCTGGTGTCTTTTAGAGGACACCACATAATAGGGACTGGAGAATGGAGGGATGTATAGAATGAGGAAGAATACAAGTCAGAGAGGGCACAGGCAGTGCAGAGCAGGAAAAACAAATGCAGAATATACTGGAACTGGGTGTCACCTCCCCAGAGCTGAGCTTCGGAAAGGTAAGTTTGTTCTGTGTCAGGAAGTTGGATTGGAGATGAAGAGGAGATTAGGAAAGGCAAGTTAGGAGGTGGTTGTGATAACCAGGAGGACACAGAGGAGGGCTGACAGGGGCCAAGCAGACTCTGAGGGTGGAAGGCTAAGGCATACTCACAAACCTCTTTGGGAAGGAGCTGACCACTAGTGGGGAGAGAGGAAGAGAGAATGGGTCCATTCTGATGCCTCTGGAAGTAGCAGGGAAGCTGGAGGGACGTGGAGGCTGGCTGGGGCTGGAGACGAAGTATTTTAGAGGAGCTGACGGGACGTTACAGGAGAAATGTCCAGCTTGCTTTGGTGATGGAGTAAAGCTCTGGTAGGAGAGAGGTTAGATAGCACAGTTCTATCTACCTGGACAAGGCCATTGAAAACATGGGGGAGACTGAGATCACCCCCAGAGAGACTGAAAGGTTGGGGGGGGGGAATCACTTTTTAATTGCGTTTTTAATGAAGCAATTTGCCAAGGGAAGACCCTTGCTCATTGCCTGTTACAAAGTCACAGAGATGGACAAGATCTGAACACCCCTCAGACACCAGCAGCGTGGCCTTCAATATATCTCAACTGCGTTGGCCACCAGGAGCTAAATAAGAACTCTCTCCACTTGCTCTGAGAGTTTTCTGGACTTAATGAGAACACAAACACCACAAACCGTTTGTCTCAGGAAGGTTCTTTTCCGGACAACCCTAAGAACGGAAATCCATCCAACTCACATGGATGTCCTTGACGGTGGAACTGGATTCAATTTCTCGAGGAGACCCCTTGCCAAGGATCTCCTTTCCCACTATCCCAGCCTCTGCAAAGTGTTTACGTCCAGGCTATGCTTATGTACTTCACCAGATGTTTACTTCTGTGGATTTCAGGATGTGGAGACACTCACAAAAAGCAAGATGCTTTTTGATATTCAACCAGTTCAGATGCAATCAGGATTAACCCCAGGCCTTCCTGAGCTTGTAAAATATTCAGTTAAGTGTTTTAGCTCCACTCTGATGCACCCGTTTCTCCAGAGAGAAGGAGTCAAGCCACAAGTGAAGTGGGGAAGTTAAGTACTCTCAGTGTTTGCAACCTGACCAAGGAAGGCAGAAGTACCATATATCTCAGCAGGAAAGCTGTATCCCACGTGTATCCAGCTCAGCTTGGCTGGCAGACCACAGGGCTGTGGGTAGTTCAGATTAGGTTAAGGTTATTAATCCAAAGGCCTTATCTGACCTGGTTGCCAGATCAGCTCCCTGCCATGGCTGAACATCGATTACTGGGAAGCTATTGTCTTTGGGGTACTATTGGCCTTGATTCCACATAAGTATACATGTTCTGCGGTGTTCAGAATTGTCAGTTAAAGTGGAATCGGGCAGAAAAGAGAAGGTTTGAATAAGACCTTAAAATATAAATGGTTAATAGGATCAAGGCACTTCGGTAGACCCTGAAAGCAAGTGCTAACACGTACTTGGGGTAGTTTATGAGCAAGCATTTTCTTATGAACACTTCATCTCTAGGGGTCCCTTGTGTGGATGGCATTAGTGTATAATATCTTTGAAAAAGAGTGTTCTCTTTTGATGACTTTCTAAGGAAAATTTTAAAATGAGCCCAGATCAGTGCAATCGAATTTGTCATCGATGTTCATGACCCTCTACCTCTTATTTTTTTCTGAATTTCACTTCATGCCCCCTCCCTCTCACTTTCCCTCCCAGAACACAAATAAACTTAGTCACAGTATCCCCAAATCAAAAACAAATACGTAAAACCTCACCTGACCCCTGAGTCTCCTCATCCCACCCTTGACATACCGCATCCCGGGAGGAAAAGCTCTCCCTCCTGCACCTGCCCGCACGGCCCCCTGCACACTGGCGGATTCTGTTTCCCAGGCTCCCCAGTCCTGCTCGGTCCTCACCTCCTAGACGTCTCTACAAGGACCCCGTGTCAGCGTCCTCTTCCCTTCAGAATTGCTTTCTCCCCCTGCCCTCCCCCTGATGCCCTGTACCATCCCACGTCTCACCTCCTCCAGCAACTTCTGTGAGGGGGGTGTTCACTGCCCTGAAACCAACATCCTTCGGAACGTCTGCAACAAGGTGGTCCTGAGACCCATTTGTTACATAAGCCAAGGTTCTCACGTGCTCTGATCACCCAGTCACCATGGAGAAACGGTAGGCTGCCGACTCAGTTCTATTTTGTTTTGTTTTGTTTTGCCGAGTGTTGAGCTGCGCCCTGAAGCGTCTACACAGTCGTGTTCACACACTGGTGTTACACAGCTGAGAAAATGGAGCCACAAAACCAGAGGTGGTTAAGTGGTGACTCTGTGAAGCCCCATGCATTTTTTTTGTTATGCCTGTGTTGTGTTTCCCACTGCTCCAATGTTGCACGTCATATGTCATGTGCCCACCAGGACTGCCTCTCGTTTTTTGCAGACAAGGGGTGGGGCGTGTGCTGTTCCCGGCTCAGATGGCAGCAACCCTCGCCTCGTCTGGGGCCGAGAAGAGAGCGGAGACCCGGCTCCTGCGGGCGGGGCCCTGGGCCCTCGGCTGCCCCTGCCAAGGACTCGGGCCCTGCCCTCTGCCCCCAGAACAGCGGTGCCGTCAGGAAGACACAGGTTCTGAGCCGTACGAAGGTAACAGAACCCACTCCGGCTACTTTAGGTAGAAAAGTAAGCTTTAAGGTGGAAAGGACATTAGGGCAACTTCCAGAGTAATCAAAGAGTTGGAGAAAGATTTTTCCAAGAGCGTAGCCAACCCCACGCCACCAACGTTATAGCAATCAAAGAGGAGTAAAATAAGAGTTGATCAATTTCAATATTGATATCAATAAAAGTATAAGTTGATGTATCAGATCTGTTACTTTTAGTCAGCTCTTTCTTATTAGTCTCGGAATGAATCTTAGTACATAAAAATCTCCCATGGTCTTGGCCATAAAGCGCCTCATCCTTTCAGATGTTCTATAGCAGAAAACAATCACCTGGTTATCTAGAAAAATGAGATTATTCTCTGGAGATTGACAAATTTACAAATTCTGGGAAAGTTAGCTTGGAAATAAGTAACAATTTGGTCATGAGTGTATAACTTAGTAAAGCAACAGGATGATTTGGGGGTAAATAGGGTCCTGGATTGTGGGTTGGAAAAGAGTTAGGGGACAATTTGGTGGGGGGCCTGCACGGCCTTAGTCATGATTAAGATGTGACTAAAAAGCCTATTAATTTTTCTGTGTTAGAGCTCTGTGGGAAAAGTAGCATTTCTGATTTATTGTGGACCTGGGAATGTTCCCATTTTTTCCAAACTTTTCCAAATAATGTTTGGAGCAGATTTTTTTTCAATAATCATCACGATGCTTTATTCCAAGGCAACATTCTCTTACTATGTCCACAATTTGGAACCTTGTCTTATCTTTAACACCAAAAATCCTCTACATCTGGTTCAGGGCCTAACATGAAGTGTTTAATTAAGATTTGTTGAAGGGATTAGTGAATCTATGAACTGTGATTACAGGTAAAAGGTACAGACCACGCCCCTTGCACAACAGCATTAATGTTGGTAAAATTAATTCATAGAAGTAACTAAAAAGTTTTCAATAAAAATTTAAGATTTTAGTTTTAGCATAATTCACAACAGGACTTGGAAAACTGCATATGATTCCTGAGATACTATGTAATTGTACAAGTCCTTCTTTGGAAGGAGAAAAATCAATTCTACTCTAACAATTCAAAACTATTGGAAAAGGACATGGAGGGAACTTCAATGCATATTACTAAGCAAAATGAGCCCATCTGAAAAGGCTACATGCAGTACGCTTCCAACCATAAGACATTCTGGAAAAGGCAAAACTATGGAGACAGTAAAAGGATCTGTGGTTGCCACAGGTCGGTGAGGGTGTGGTGAATACGCAGAGCACAGAGGATTTTCAGGGCAGTGAAACTATTCATATAGATACTGTCAGGTGGATACAGATCATTACACATTTGTCCAAACCGTAGAACGTACAACACCAAGAGTGAACCCCAGTGGAAACTGTGGACTTTGGGTCATGATGTGTGATGATGACGTAGCTTTGTCAGTTGTGACACACGTACCACACTGGCGCAGGATGTTGGTGGTGGCAGAGGCTCTACACGTGCGTGGGGTCAGGGGTTATGTGGGAAATCTCTGTCCTTTTCACTCAGTTTTCTTGTGAACCTAAAACTGCTCTAGAAATAAAGTCTATTTAAAACAATTTTAAAAATTTTAAATTAAAAAAATTGGACAGTAAACCAGCCATTATTTCTTTATTTTGTTAATATATATTTATTTATTATAAACTTCAAATAATATGGAAATAGAAAAAGTCAAAAGTCAAAGATCCCTAAATTCTCTCAACTTTCCACCACCCCATCAAAGATAATCACTACTTTTTTTTTTTTTTAATTTTTACATATTTATTTATGGCTGTGTTGGGTCTTTGTTTCTGTGCTAGGGCTTTCTGTAGTTGTGGCAAGCGGGGGCCACTCTTCATCGCGGTGCGCGGGCCTCTCACTATGGTGGCCTCTCTTGTTGCGGATCACAGGCTCCAGATGCGCAGGCTCAGTAGTTGTGGCTCACAGGCCCAGTTGCTCCGCGGCATGTGGGATCTTCCCAGACCAGGGCTCAAACCAGTGTCCCCTGCATTGGCAGGCAGATTCTCAACCACTGCACCACCAGGGAAGCCCGATAATCACTACTTTAACTGCTTCATCATTACTTCAAATTCATAATCTTTGCATCCAAGAGCTTTTTGTGTGCAACTGTCTCAAAATCTAGCTACCTCAATACCATGAAAATGTTCTCTTGTGTTTTCTTCCCATGAGTTTTTTCATTCCTCTCTCTCCTTTTTCTGGAGTAGAATAGAGGTCAGGGCTCATGTATTTCCGTATAGAGATCCAATTTTTCTAGCACCATTTATTAAGAAGACTTCCCTTTCTCTGTTTAGTTGACTTGGTGCACGGCTCAAAAATCAATTGACTGTTCTGGTTTCAACCCAGTCATTTAAAGAGCTTGGAAGTTACCATTCCCTTCTTTACCACAAGAAAAAGCTGGGCAAAATAAAAATTAACAACTTTTCTTGGATCCTTAGAGAATTGAAGTCACAGGTTAAACCACCATCCTGAAATCTGAAAGAGACACGCACTTATTTAATAAATGATGTTGGAAAAATAGATTTAATATATAGAGAAAAATAAAACAAGTTTCCTCCTTTACACCATATGCCCAAGTGGATTTCAGCATTATTAAGGGCCTGAATATAAAATGTAACACAATCACGTTAATGGAAAAAATGTAGGAATATATATATTTTTGTCTCCCAAAGCAAAATCCATAAAGTGAAATATGGATTGATCTGATTACACAAAAAAATAAAGATTTCTATTCAAAATTAAGGACACAGACTCCTGGTTTCAACTCTGACATGTAACAGCTTAGAAGTCATCTCCGCTGTCCTTTTAACAAGAAAAAAGCTAGACAAACTGGAAATCAATGACTTTTCTTGGATTCATTAGAGAACTTAGGTGACAGGGCAATCACACTGAAATCTGGGAAGGCGGACACATCCAGAGATAGAAAACAGATTAGATTTAAGATTTGCTCTCCTGGAGCAAAAACCCTAGGATGCAGTGTCCCTGAAGGAACATTAAACCAGAGGCTGGGAGAAGAAGAGTGAAGTTACTGGGGCTGTCATTATATGCAGACCACCACACTTTCTCAGGCTTCTCCTTCCAAGGACCCACTACGTTCTCACAGGGAGGATTCCCCAGCTCATTCACACCTCTCTTCTCCCCCTCAACCCTGCCCTCTCCTTCCCCTGGCCGTGGCAGGGAGAGGAAAGAAGAGCCATTCTGAAATCCCTCAAACCCTTCTCCCTTACAATACAAAAGACTTGATCCCCAGAGGTGCCAGAAGGCAAGAGGGAAACCCAATCCCAGATGGAGACAGAAAACTCCATCTGTTCTCACACTGCTCTAACCTCCCTGACTCAGCTCAGGAAAAGAAAATTTTTTTAAAGCCATAATGTAGAAGGGAGAGGGCTTCAGAGATTACCTGCTACATCTGGGGAAGGGATAAGGGAGCAGGGCGAAGTGCTACCCATGAAGGAGGGACAGAAACACTTGCAAAGGCTACACCTCAAAAGCAGCCCACCATGCACCCCAAAGCCTGCAAATTAATCAAAATATCAGAGACTATCCCCCATACACAGCATAGTACTATGTTAATAAGCTTCCAGTAAAAATAACAGTGGACTACATCAGGAGAGGTGGAAGAGACTCTTTCTGAGGAACAAAGCAAATATAAGTTCCAAAGCCAAAGGAGAGGCAAAACCAAGGACACCAGAGGAATTTGAAGTTCTAGTGCCATAGCTACAACAAACATCAAACACAGCACAAATACTCAAGCTCTATTATCTCCATGTGTATTGCCCTATACAACATGTCTAGCTTCCAACAAGGCAAAACAAATGAAAAAGAAATTATAAGCCATGCCAAAAGGTAAAAACAAACAAACAAAGCAACAATCACAGTTTAAAGAGATACAGAAATCACTAGAACTCTCCTCTGACATTACTGGAGTTCAGAATTATTAGACAAGGAATTCAGTATAACTGTGATTAAGATGCTAAAGGGTCTAAAGAAAAAATAGATGATACACAAGATCAGATAGGCAATGTCAGGTAATGTCAGCAGAGAGATGGAAACTCAAAGAAGGAATCAAAAGAAAATGCTAGATATCAAAAATGTAGTAACATAATAAAGAATGCCTTTGATGAAATCATTGGTAGACCCAATACTACTGAGGAAAGAAACACTGAAGTTAAAGAAGGATCAACAGTAACTACCCAAACTGAAACAGAAAGAGGGAAAAAAAGGAATAACAGAATATCCAAGCTCTGTGATAGTATCAAGTGGTTTAACGTACACATAATTGGAATACCATGGGGAGATAAAAGAGAGAACAGAGCAAAAGATTTATTTGAAAAAATAATGGCTAAAAGGTAAAAAAAAAAAAAAAAAAAAAAGATTAGTATCAGTATTGGGGGCCAGGAGGGATTCATAGGCAATACCCAGTGGATTTTTAGACCAGTGAAGCTACTCTGTGTGATACTATAAAAGTGGATACATGTCATTATACACTTGTCAAAACCTACACAATAAACAAGAGAGTGAACACTAATGTAAATTGTAGACTTTGAGTAATAATGATGTATCAATGTAGATTTGTTGATTGTAACAAATAATTTTTGATTTTGATAGTGCAGGAGTCTGTGTGTATGTGAGGGCAGGAGATATATAGGACATATCTATACTTTCTGCTTAATCTTGCTGTGAACGTAAGGCAGTTCTGAAAATATTAGGTCTATTAAAATTGTCATTTTTCAAAGAATAGAAAAAGCAATCTTACAATTCATGTGGAACTACAAAAGACCCCAAATAGCCAAAGCAATCTTGAGAAAGAATAAAGCTGAAGGCATCATACTCCCTGACTTCCAATTATATCACAAAGTTATGGTAATCAAAACAGTATGATACTGGCATAAAGACAAACACATAGATCAATGGGACAGAATAGAGAGCCCAGAAATAAACTCATCTATTTATACTCAATCACTCTTTGGCAAGAGCGCTAAGAATACACAATGGGGGAAAGATAGTCTCTTCAACAAATGGTGATGGGAAAACTGGATATCCACATGCAAAAAAGAAAAAAAATTGGACCCCTATCTTATAACACACACAAAAATTAACCCAAAATAAATTAAATACTTAAATGTAGAGATGCGAAACTGTACAACTCCTAAAAGAAAGCATAGGGGAAAACCTCCTTGGAATTGGTCTTGACAATAATTTTTAGATATGACACCAAAAGCATGGGCAACAAAAGCAAAAAACCCACAAGTGGGACTATATCAAACTAAAAAGCTTCTGCACAAAAAAGGAACAATCAACAAAATAAAAAAGGCAAATTATGGAATGAAGAAAATATTTATAAACCATCTATCTTATAAGGAGGTAATATCCAGAATATATTAGGATAAAGAAGATGGAATATTGGAATATTGGTATAGGTCTTTTTTTTTTCCTATGTACAAATAAAATAGTTTGTCTTTTCCTTCTCCATATTTATATTTTTAATATTTTATCTTTCTTTTATTACATTGGGTGAGACTTACAGTAGTAGGTTGAACATCAGTAGTGAGAGCAAACAGCAGGAATATTTCTCAAATTTAAAGGACTACTTTTAAATTTTCCATTAAGTATGTTGTCTACTTTAGATTGTTTGGAGATATCTTTATGAGGATAGAAAATTTCTTTTTATTCTACCTTCATTAAAAGAATTTTTATTTTCTTTTTAAAAATTTGAATTTTATGGAATAATTTTATGTATCTATATTATATAATTTTCCCTATAAAACTATTATTTTCATGAATTATGTTCATACATTTCCTAATAATTGAACATCTTTGCATTTCTGGAATAAATTTTGTTCAACACCAAATGATCTTTTTCCAGTTTTGGTATTAAGGAGGCTGGGTTTCTTTCTCTCTTTTTAAAAGAAAAAAATAATTTGTTCTTTTAAAATTGGATTTAAAATGATAAGTGCGGGCATAATGGTTCCGCTTGCCTTCCCAAAGAGGGGTATGGATTTGACTGTAGATTTAATGTTTATGATAATTAATGATATATTCCCTTTAAAACGTGTATTATTGCATTAATTTGTAGATGTGAAATATATAGTCCATGAAATCTAATTTTTCCAATTTGTTGATGTAAAGCTGTCCATAGTATTCTACTGTGAGAAACAAGTGTATTATATTTATAGTAATGTTTCCATTTCTATTTCTACTATAATTTATTTGATCATTCCATTTCACTTTTTTCTACATCAGTCAGTAGACTGGCTTCCATATTTGCAACAGAACTTTTCTTTTTTTCTTTTTTCATAAAATACTATTGTCCCAAAGAAGCACCTTTGTTACGATTTCTTTGCTCATCACCATCGCCAGAACTAAGCAATTTTTACGAAGTTGGAATCTATTCTTCCTATTCAGGATCTTATAGTAAAATTCAGTACTATATTATATTATACTATTAAATGAGCTCATAAACCATATATGGCATTGATTTTTTCTGAACAGTTCTGGTGTTGCCCAAGTTTTTATTTTGATGATATTCAGTTTGGAAAAAAAATTGCAAGATTCACCAAATGCTGTTTGCTGTGTTTGATCTCACTCCTCTGCCCTGAATGTGTGAACTCATCCACCACTTCCTCTTGCTTCTCACTGTGACGTTTAAATTAACTCTGTACCCTGTGATCCCAGCATCTTTGTCTCGTCTGCAGGAACTTCTGTTTCATGATCGGCCTGCAGAGAGCTCTTGGAGGTTTGCAGGGGCCTTGGAGGAACTGGCCTGCTTTTACGAGGGTGATTCCTCGTGTGACAATCATATTTCTAAAGTCATAGGAGATGACAGAACTTATTTAATGTCTCTACCAGAAAGTTCTGTGTGTTCCAACTGAACATAGATGCATAAAATGTGAGCAAGTTTTTCAGTGAAAATCAGTCGTTAGGATAGATGTGGATTTGGGCTGCAGCCCCTCCCTTGTATGTTTCGTGAACGTGAACTGCTTCTCCCAGGGACCCACAGTATAGTGCTGTTGGGAGGAATTCACAAATTAAAAAGGTAAAGTACTTGAAGGACATGGCATGTGACAAGTGATCAACATATGTTGACTTGGTTATTCTTATTACTACTTTCATGTTTAGCTATGGACACTAAGTTGCATTTTATTGTGGATTTAAACGTCATCAAGTGTTAAATGCAGTTAAATTCCTTCATGCCACACTTGCAAATTTTTAAGTCCTTCTCCGTTTTATTTGTAACAGCTTTGTTGAAGAATATTGTTAACACAATATAAACTGCACAAAACAAATGTGAACAGTTTAAGTATTGACATATGAATAAAACCATCCAGCCATCATCGCAATGGACCATGAACATACCATCTTGTACACGTTTCACATGTTCCTTTGTAATCCTTTCATTTTTTATGCTCTTTCTAAAGTCTCCCTTCCCCTAGAGCAACTCCTAATCTGATTGGTGTCACTATACATTTGTATTTCTGAGAGGTTTGGAATCATACGCATAATACCCAATCTTTTGTCTGTCTTACTTCACTTGGCGTCAATATTTTGAGATTCATGCTGTTTAATGCTTCATTGAATGGGTATGCCACAGCCTGTTTATCCATTCACCTACTGACAGGCATTTAGGTTGTTTCCAGTTTGGGGCTATTACAAATAAAGCTGCCATGAACATTTGTGTATATATTTTCGCATTGACATATGCTTTCTTTGCTCTTGGGTAAATTCCTAGGAGTAGAATGGCTGGATCGTATGACAGGTCTTTGTTTAACTTTATAAGAAACAGTGAAATGCTATCCTAGTGTTTTCCAAAGTGACTGTACCAAGGCACATCCTCACCTGTAGTACGTGAGCAAGTACTCCAGTGAGTCTGTGGTGAGTGCAGGTAGAAGGACCATGCCTTCTAGTACTTTCACATCCACACCTACCTTAGGAAGCCAGATCTAGAGACAGAACAAGAACTTCGAGTTAAAAGCCTAAGGTCTTTCTTTTTCCTATTCCTACGAACAATAGTAAAATGAATTGAATTAAAGGGAATAATGTAATTTCTGAAAAATTATATCTTACATTTCAAATTATTAACTGCAACACATTTCTTTTTTTTTTTCTCTGAGTCTTTAATGTTGTCTCGCCATCCAAAACTGAGCTCGTGGCTATCTTTTTCATGTTAAAAAAGTTTTTACGGCACTTGGCTAGCTAAAGCATCAAACATCAGCAGCAGAAGGTTTGAAACTCTTTAATTTCATCAGATTCCTAGGCAGCTTTCTTCCCCATACCAATACAGGTAGGGAAGACGTGTAATTTTATTTTCTTCCCCAGTTTGGAGCACACCTTACCAACAGCTACTTTTCCCAGCATTTTTCTACCACACCGCACATAATTCAATGTCCAGCTCAATGACAACTGCTTTTGTTTGATTAAAACTCACTTCTGGGGCTTCCCTGGTGGCGCAGTGGTTGAGAATCTGCCTGCCAATGCAGGGGACATGGGTTCGAGCCCTGGTCTGGGAAGAACCCACATGCCGCGGAGTAGCTGGGCCCGTGAGCCACAACTACTGAGCCTGCGCTCCCCAACAAGAGAGGCCGCGATAGTGAGAGGCCCGCGCACCGCGATAAAGAGTGGCCCCCACTTGCCACAACTAGAGAAAGCCCTCACACAGAAATGAAGACCCAACACAGCCATAAATAAATAAATAAATAAATAAATAAATAAATAATAAAGGTTAAAAAAATGCAGAATCTCAGGCCCAGTCCCAAACCAACTGATTCAGATTCTGTTTTAAAAACAAAAACAAAAAAACTCACTTCTGCCTCTTATGGAACTCCCAAAGGATTCTGCCTCTGCTCCTTACACTATTTGTTAAAATCCATCTTATATTAAATTTACTTACAAACAGCCTATCTTCTTAACAGCTTGCACACATTAACTCCATCACTTTCATTCTATTACTTTAAAATGATGCAGACAAACTGAGTATTTGTTACTTTCCGGGCACTTCTGTTTCAAATGTGACTGAGCAGAACTTCTGTCCAAGAGCAATACTTTTTTATATAAATTTTTTTTCAATAGTTGCCAGATTTATATATATTCCTGTTTTTTATTCATTTAAATGAAAGTTTAAACAACAGATATTTACAAACATGCGTATAGTGTACTTACTTAAATGAGATAAGAAATTCACATTGTGACCATAAAATTGCATAATTTGTGGAAATCTACTTCTATTTTTAAATGCCAAGGTAATTCACTGTTCTTTATCATCTGACGTTTCTACAGAAATCCTATGAATTTTTTAACCTAAATAGGTATCCCTTTTGTTGGAAATAATATTAGATGAATTTTATTGGTTAATGGAAGAAATATGCTTCCATATTTTCCTATTTTCCCTAATAACACTTTAGTAAAATCCAAAATTATAAGAATGTGGCTAAAATTAATTATCTTAAGTGCAAAGGAAAGGAAATATATATAAATTTTTCAAGTTCTGTCAACTTTTAAAGGCTGTAACTAAATTATTTAAATTAGAGAATGGAAAATAAGGTAAAATACGTTAAAATAAGCATTAACTAAACACAATTGATTTTAAAAATGGCTACCCTGAAAAAAAATCCCACTTAAAAACTAGTTAAGAGTTCTGGAGATGAACAGTGGTGATGATTGCACAGCAATGTGGATGTACTTAATGCCAGTGAATTGTGTACTTTAAAACAGTTAAGATGGTAAATTTTATGCTATGTTTATTTTACAATTAAAAACAGCATACAAATTTTTAAAATGTATAAGCTAGTGCATGAACAAACATTCTCAGAAAAGAGAATAAACAGAGTGGGAAAAATAAAACCATGTTTTACAAACAAGCTCAGTTACTCAGAGAAGAGAAAATGCAGTCCTTGCTTCCAAGTATCTCAAGGCTACTGTGTGAAGACGGATGCATGTGCTGGTCACTAAGAAGGGGAACATGAGAAGAGAGCCTGGTACGGAGGAACGTCCTGCTTCAAATGCTCATGACCCATCTTAGTGAGAGATCCCATATGTGAGTAGGCACCTGGGTGATTCAGGGCTTAAATCTGGCCCGGTGTAATAGTCAGCTCAGGCTGCTATAACAAAATGCCACAGACTGGGCAACTTTTTGGTTTTTTTTAACTTTTAATTTATATTGGAGTGGACTTGATTAACAATATTGTGTTAGTTTCAGGTGTACAACAAAGTGATTCAGTTACACATATACACGTGTCTATTCTTTTTCAAATTCTTTTCCCGATTAGGTTGTTATATAATATTGAGCAGGGTTCCCTGTGCTATACTGGTAGGTTCTTTTTGGTTATCCATTTTAAATATAGCAGTGTGTACATGTCAATCCCAAACTCCCTAACTAAATCTCCCCCCACCATTCCCCCCCCTGGTAACCATAAGTTTGTTATCTAGGTCTGTGAACAGATTGGGGCTGAAAGCAGACATTTATTGTTCTCAGTTCTGAAGGCCAGAAATCCAAGATCAAGGTGCCAACAGACTTGGGTTCTGGTGAGATCCCTCTTCTTACTTTGCAGATGGTTACCTTCTGGCTGTGTCCTCACATGGCAGGGAGAGAGCAAGCTCTCTTTCTTCTTATAAGGACAATAATACTAACAGATTAGGGCCCCACCCTTATGACTTTATTTAACTCTAATTACTTCCTTACTCCAAATACAGTCATATTGGAAGTTGAGGGTTCAACACAGGAATTTGGGAAGAGAGGAGGTTCAGTCTATGCCACCTGGACAGTTTTTTTGTTTTTTGTTTTTCAAAAAAAAGTGAAAAAGTAAACCACGCAGAATGAATATGTGTAATGAGAAGAGAAGAGAGCCACTGATAAAACCTTGGTAAACCATATCCAAATAGTAAGTGGAAAACTGGGATCCATCAAGGAGAACAAAGTAGCACTAAGAGGGGAGCATCTTGGAGCTACTGGAGGAGACTGTTTCTAGAACTTGAAAATAGAATAGTAGGTAAACAGAGAAGCAAACTTCTCCCCTCAATTTGGTGGCTAGATCACTGAACAATATTTTCAGAGCAGTTCCAATGGAATGATAGAGATAGAAGCTTCATCCACGGACTCAAAGATGGATGATGAGACAGTGACATTGATGGCGAACTATTTTGTCAATAGCTCTAATGAAAGGAAAATGGACAGGACAAAGATAGAAGGACACAGTGGCGAGGGCTTTGATGTACCCTGTCCTCTCAGCTCCACAGGACATAAAGTAGGACAAGAAATGGTTGACCAGTAAAACAGATGGTAAGAGCACCATGTCCATAATGGTAAGAAATGATGCAATTCTAATCAGAGAATGATGATGGCAATTTAAGAACCCCAAGGTGACATGGTTTCAGGTGAACACATGCTACCCTTGCAGGGCACTGGGGAGAGGAATGCTGTGACTGAAGGCTCTGGGCAGGCTGAGCCCCATGGAACCCTGAGACTTGGCTCCCAGCTTGATGATGACTGCATTGGAAGTTCATGGCAGAAGTCAAAGAGCAAAGGGAGCCAATGACCTATTCCCAAGGGCACCCACCCAAGACTCCGCCTTACATTCTTATAAAGCAAACAAACAGAGAACCACTGGACCTGGCCCAAGGGTTCAAAACACTTTATCATTTTATGGTGTAAATAAACCCAGAATTATTGGAGAGAGTAAACACTGTAAATCCTTTCTCTTCCTGACTCGTTTTTGTTGTTATCTTTAGATGCTGGAGGCTGTAAGTGCAGCATTAATGATATGACACTTTCAGACCTCCGTCCTGCTCCTCAGTGTAAACCCAAAGGTTTAGAATAAACATACAGAAGGAAAAAAATAAAGAAATTCTACAATTCTCTTTTCTCTGGATAAGCCTCTCGGGGGTGCAATTTCCAAATTCACTCACTTAATGCACAAACCATAAAGGGATTCATGACTTCTGTAGAAGAAAATGTACACCATAGGACTTGTACAGACACACACATACAGCTTGGGAAAAGCAGTGTCAAAAAGATAACAAACATGTTTGTCATGAACCCCAGAGAGAAACTAAGAGAATTATTCATAAGAAATGAAGGACTGTTAGACTTGGAGTCAATGAAAGGGATATTTTAGCCCATCCCCACAGTGTAACAACTCTGAGACTTGGAACAAGTCAGGCCACCATTCACATCCTAAGGAGAGTTGCAGCCCTTGATGTTTAAGTCGTTGTAACTAAGAAAACCACTGCAGGCTTAGCAATTCTAAAACCAGTGAACTTCTGTTTAATGATTATGAATGAACTTGGGAAAGAAGTGTTCATTGAAAACCAAAAAACCTACATAGAGAAGTCTCTGTTAGCTCAGATATTTCAAAGACAAGGTATAAGATGAAAAGGCAGGGCTGCAATTTAGGGAGGCTGACCAAGTTGAAATTCAAGTGAACGTGGACAGAATCCCTCAGAATGGGTATTGATCATGTGCATGGGGAAAGGCTCACAAAGAATTGGGTGAGTCGTGGTTGGAAAAACAGTACAGTTCTCACAGCAAAGACAAAGGGAGAATTCCCTGACCACTGTCTGACTTCCAGGTTCATACTCTACACCCAGTTTCTCAACCTTGGCACTATTAACATTTGGAGCCAGGTGATTCTTTTTTTGGAGGGGGGGGTGGGTGGGTAGCAGGGGGCGTCCTGTTCATTGCAGCATCTTAAGGCATCACCTCTAGCATCTACCCACCAGATGCCAGTAGAACTTTCCCCAGCCTTGACAATCAAATATGTCTGCAGACACTGCCAGATGTCTCTCAGCCCCCCACCCCAGTTTGGAACCAGGGCACTAGAAAAAGAAATCATCTGATCTAAAATAGGCAGAGTGTAAAAGGTAAGAGGAAAGTAAATTCTAAGGAGGTTGGAATGGAGGAAGAGTCGGCTGGTTGCTGCAAGACAGCAAAGGAGCACTGAGGATGGGGAGCAGGGAGGGATGGGAGGGAGAAAGCTCAGAAAGCAGCGTTCCGTGCCTGGGTACTCATCTCTCTCCCAGAGCCCGAAATCGGCTGGAGGAGGTTGGGTCGTCATGGCCTTCCCTGTGCCCCTCTTTTTTTCCATCTTCAGTGGGGTGCTGCAGTTCAAGACCTCGACCTTTCTTCGTCTTTTATGAGGAAAGTAGAATTTCCTCATGACGCTGGTTTGAAACCAATTCACCAGAAAAGAGTCCTTGGATACCTCTAATAGCAAGAAAAACTGGGAAAAATGGAAGTCTATTTTCTAGTCTAATAGCATCTGTGCAGAGGCTGGAGAATAGACTTGACCACTGTTTTCTAAAAAAGAATGAAGCTTAAGCCTACTGGCTAAGCTGACCCCGCAGTCTGTGGTGTGAACTCAGGCCCAACACTCTGGGCCCGCTGTCAGGCTGCCCCTGGACACAGCGTTCAGTGACCACGCGGCGCTGACTATCTCTGCTCTGCTCAGGACGACAGTCGTACAAAGCTCAGCAAAGGAAGATGCCCTGGTTGTGGGCAATCAAGCTGTTGGCAAAGTTTATCCAGGTAAGAAAATATTTGCCAACAGCTTGATTGCCCATAAATTAGAGCTGTTTTCATTGTCAGAAGGTTTTATGGAAAAGAGGGCCTTAAATTGCTATCTTAATTGCTCTGTAGGCCAGAACTTGAAATAAGGACTAAAAGTTTGAATGAAGAAGTTTGGGTGTGAGTGTTTAAAAAAAAACAAAAAGACAAGAAAATAAAAAACACCTGCTATTTGCGTCTTGCTTTCTGTGCCCTCAAATTAATAAAAAGTATCTCTGGAGTATTTTATTACTTGTTTGAATTCCATTTTTGGTCTTCTGTTAAATTTTGTTTTATTATATTAGCTCTTTACTCATGCAGAATATACTTGGGTATGATTTGAGATAAGTTCTAATTTATTTTCTTTCACATGAACAGCTGATTTACAAAAGTATCTTTCTTTTCTCTCTAATTATTTGAATTTGTATTCTTCCCATAGACCACATTCTAATACATAGATGGGTCTGCATCAACGCTTTCTAGTCTGCTCTATAATTCCATTTCTGTTTCTTTTCCTATAGCTATGTCACATTCTTTTTAATGTGTTAAATAAGCTTTTTATTTTAGAACAATTTTAGATAATAAAAAATATTATTCAGACTTAGAAGGAAGACAGTCTACACATGCTACAACATAAATGAACCGTGAGGACATTACGCTACGTGAAATAAGCCAGTCACAAAAGGAAAAATACTGTGATTCTGCTTATATGAGGGCCCTAGAATAGTCAAATTTGTAAAGACAGAAAGTAGAACAATGGTTGTCAGGGACTGAGCGGGGGGGGATATTTGGGAAGTAATGTTTAATGGGAGCAGCATTTCAGTTTACAAGATGGAAAAGTCTGTGTATGGATGGCAGTGATGATTTGTGCAACAATATGAATGTACTTAATACCACTGAACTGTACACTTAAAGAGTTTAAGATGGTAAATATTGTGTCATGCATATTTTATCACAATAAAAATAATTGGGGGAAAAATTCTCAAAGAGAAAAATGTCAACCCCAGATTTCTTTATCCAGTAGAAACATCTTTTTAAGAATGAAGGTTAAATAAAGATATTTTCAATTAAATAAAAAATAGTGAAGGCAGTTCAGAGTTCCCATATAACCACCCCCTGGATTCCCCTATTATTAGCGTCTTACCTTAGTATGATACATTTTTTATAATAATGAACCAATACAGATACATTATTATAACTAAAGTCCATACTTTATTTACATTTCCTTAGTTTTTACCTAATGTGTCTTTCTTTTCCCTGGATCCCATCCTGAAATACCACATACAGTTAGTTGTCATTTCTACCTAGGTATGGCTGTGACAGTTTTAAGATTTCCCTCGTTTTAGATGGTCTTGACACTTTTGAGGGATACCGCCACGTGTTTTGGCAGGCTGTCCCACCACTGGAATGTGTCTGATGTTTTCCCCAGGGTTAGACAGGGTATGTGGGTTTGGGGAAGGACGACCACAGAGTAAAGTACCCTTCTCATCAATCGTATCAAGGGTACATGCTACCAACATGACTTATCCCTGCTGACACTGACCTCGATAGCCTGACTGAGGTCATGTCTGCAAGGTGTCTCCACTGTGAAGCTACTCTTTTTCCCTCTTTCCATACCGTCCTCTTTGGGAGCACAACCCACACTTAAAGAGTGGGGAATTACCCTCTGCTTCCTGGAGGGGAAGTATCTACATAAGTTATTTGGAATTCTTCTCCGTAGGAGGCTTGCCTCTTTCACACACCCCTGCCATTTATTTATTTATTCAGTGATTTGTTTCTCTATGTCACTATGGACTCACGAATATTTATTTTATACTTTGGGTTATCAGTATATTTATTTTATTACTCAACTTGCCCCCGGTTTGGTCACTGGGACTACCACACTCTTCAATTGCTAAAGTCCTAAAAACACATCTTTGTTTCAAATTTTGACTTTCTCTCGTGAGCATTTGTTGTTCCAACTGAACTTTAGAAACGACCTGACAAGTCCTGAATTGCTTTACGATGGGAATTATTTGGTGCCTGCACTGAATTTATAGACTTATCAGGTGGATCACTGACGAAATGATGTGAGTCTCCTTTTCTTGCAGGAACATAGTCAACGTTCCATTTTTTCAGTTATGTCTTTGTCTTGAATGAGATTTAAGTAGGGAAATGCTTTCTTAGAATAAGAGGGGCTGCCTTGTGAATCCTGAATTTCTGCCACTTTTCAAGTGGAGACTGCAAGTCCACACGCCATGTGACACTCAAATGGCATCCTGCTTTGGGGAGAAGAGTGAAGATGAAATCATTCTTATGGATTCACCCATCTCCTAGATTCTTTATTTTTTTTAATTTAGTTTTTTTTAATTTTTATTTTATATTGGAGTATAGTTGATTAACAATGTTGTGTTAGTTTCAGGTGTCCGGCAAAGTGATTCAGCTATACATATACATGTATCTATTATTTTTCAAATTCTTCCCCATTTAGGTTGTTACAGAATATTGAGCAGAGTTCCCTGTGCTATACAGTAGGTCCTTGTTGGTAATCTATTTTAAATATAGCAGTGCATATATGTCAATCCCAAACTCCCAATTTTATTTTATGAAAGAACTCATGGTCTTAATGATTGCATACACATATGAGCATGGTCATATGCTCAAGAAAATACACACACATACACACACACACACAGAGTACTGGTTGAATAGGGTCTCCCCAAAATTCGTGTTTGACCAGACCCTCAGAATGTGACCTTATTTGGAAATAAGGTCTTGCAGATGTTATTTGTTAAGTTTAGACGAGGTCATCCTGGATTAGAGGGGATCCTAATCCAATGACTGATGTCTGTATAAAACAGAGAAAACAGAGACCCAGAGAGAAGAAAGTACAGGACGATGGAGGCAGAAATTAAAGTGATGCAGCCACAAGCCAAGGAAGGACAAGGGAGGCTGGAAAATACCAAAGCCTGGAAGAAACAAGGAACTCTCCTTCCCTGGAGCCTTCAGGGGGAGCATGGCCCTGCCATCACCTTGATTTTGGATCATTTGTCAGTTCACTTAATAATCTGCTTCAGGTAGGCTTTTGTACTGTTTTTCACTCTTTGAAGTAAGGTATAGATATGCAAGTTACTTTGGACAGTAAAACATGAATAGATGTAAAAATATGTGTATATATATATGTATATATCTTAACCTACTGAGGTAAAGCTATATATATATCTTTCACCTACTAAGAATTATATTCTACCCCATCTTGACTGATATAAAACAGAGTTAAAAATAGGAATGAAGCAAATATGCATTTCATAAGATAAATGTGAGTGGCTGATAAAATACACTAAGAGATACACAACTTCACTAAAAACAGAACTGAAGAGAAATTCAGAAAACACAGAAATTGTCATGCTTTGGTGATAATATGAATTGGAAGATAAATTGCAGTCAGGATTAAATTTAAAATTTAGGAACCCTGGGGACAGCTACCCACATCTATAAATCTAGCCTATGGGAATAATAGCGTAAGTACATAAATGTAAAGGGTAAGGGTATTTGTTGC
The DNA here is from genome assembly GCF_009873245.2 of Balaenoptera musculus. NCBI lineage: Eukaryota > Metazoa > Chordata > Mammalia > Artiodactyla > Balaenopteridae > Balaenoptera > Balaenoptera musculus. The sequence continues at coordinate 99,488,831 of NC_045793.1, read as the reverse complement.
AGCATCGTTTGTGATAGCATACAATTGTTTAAGACATCTAAAATGTCTGTCTGTATAAATGTGATGAAGAAACTCAGATACTGTCATTAGTTAAGTGATAAAATGGCCACTCAGTGAATGACTTACAGTTATAGATTCTTAGAAGAAGTTGCACATAATATACTACTACATTAAAAAGGTAACTGAAATAAAAATTTTCCTACTATTTTCAAATCAAAGCAAAAATGAGACAGAGAGAAGAGAGAGATTGGGAGTAACCTAGAATTATACGTATCACACTAATAAGAGATATTCACCCTGGGGAATAGACTATGGAGTAGAAACACAGAGAAAGAGCTTTCAAGAGCTATTTTGTATAATTTTAAGGATGAGTGTTACTTGATGTTATTTTTTTTATTTTATTTATCTTTGGCTGCGTTGGGTCTTCGTTGCGGTGCAGCTGACCTTACTCCAGTCTCTGTCTGGCAGGAGCACAGAGTCCAAAGTGGAAGGGTCACAAATGTAGGTGATCTAAAAGAAAGCAGGGATGACCAGGTCAGCCAGGATGGAGGTGGAGCGTGGGGACAGAATAAAGGAAAAATAGTGAAGCCAGGGAAGGCAGTGGAATAGCGTCCCTGAGCTGAGTGGATAAACTGTGGATACAAGTTAGATCTCTGAGCCAGACGGCAGGAAAACACCCCCTCCGTTAACGATGAAAGGTAGGGATGAGGGTACAGGAAAGAAGAACTCCATTGTTAAAACTGGGTTTTTTAATATTTTTTAATTTTATTTTATTATTTTGAATTAAAAATAGTATAGTTCAGGGAACGAAAGTGCAGAGACATTCATTGCTTCATCTAGTTCCATGGCCTGAATATGAGGGTAATGATCTCCCTCAAGAAGGTGTCATTTCACAGCGGTACACCTGTGCCAGCCCTGTGAGCTCTGGACAAACACCACTGGACACCATTGTCTTTGGGAAACAAGCCTCATCCTGACAAAGTAAGTCACTTTCCAAAGCCCACCTGCCTCTCCACCTCTCCATGCTGGACACCAGCCTCCTCTAGACAGCCCATTGAAAGATCTACTTTTCCTCCAGATATGGTGCAGACACACAGTTATTGCTAGGTCAGGACCTGGTAACAGGGAATTCTCACCACGCTTATCCTATAATTACAGCCTTTCTCCTGCTCTGCCTTTGCCTGTTGTGAGTTGAGCTTCTGACTGGGAAGTTTTTCTCTGAACTGAATGACTGTGGGTTCCATGGCAATCACTTAGGAGAAGTGGTAAATATTTTCATTTTGAAGAGTAAATGCATTTAGTGCACACTTTAACAGGGAAAATTGCTTTAATTTGTTTATTTGCTGCTATTAAATTTTTTCCTGTTCTAGAGGACTCTGATGTAAAACAAACTTCTCCGTGCAGACCAGAGGTTTAGGCCAGGACTCAAGGGTGGTTCCAACACACACACAGGTTGTAGACTCACGAAGGGGGCTGTGAATGATCTCAACTTGTGAGCATGGAATCGCCTGTGCTGTGAGGTAGTGAGCTTCCTTTAAGGGGAGGTATCCAAACTAAGGCTCAATGTAGGTCTGCTTGTTAGGAATGTTGAAGTAGATGCAGATGATCTTTAGGCCCACCACCTGTATTTTACAAAGGAACAAACTAAAGTTGGTGAATAAATAAATTTTGCACGCGCCTGAAAAGAATACACGGTCCATACCTCAAGTCACACAGCTGCAGGCCGAGCTCAGAACACATCCAGGTCGGGTCTTAGGAGTCTATCAAAGGACTGGCCCTGAGAACTGGGAGGGTAGAAGCCTCCTTCAGCTGCCCCAGATAACTGAAGTGGTAACTGCCTGATGTCCAAAATCAAGGGCACAATTTTCACTGGGGGCAAAGCGGTGCTTGTCCTCCCACACAGCAGGTTGGAAATGGGGTATTTTGTGTTGTTGTACTACCCTAACTATTCCTAGTGAGACGCCCAACAGAAACGAATACTGTTGTGCGCAACGGTATATTACAGGAATGTTCACAGTAGCCCCCAAATCGGAACAACCCAAACGTCCATCAAAAGCAGGATGGATAAATGCACGGTGGCACATGGGAATACTAGACAAGGAGGGAAATGAGTGAACTGCGGTGTATACAGCCTCGGTAGAGCTCACAGCCGCGATGCGAGGTGAAAGAAGCCAGGCACAAAATAACACGTACTGGAAAATCCTCTTCCTAGAGAATTCTAAAACAGGCAGACTTGATCTCTGGCTTTAGGAATCAAGAGAATAGTGACCTTGGGGAAGTAAAGAGGGGGCAGATTGGGAGGAGTTGTGAGGAGGGGTTCAGACATAAGGAAATGACAGATTTCCTGCCAAGGTTCTGCAGGTGGGCCCAGGGGGTGAAGAGTACCCAAGGCGCCCTCTTCTGTACGCGTGTTTCACTCCGTCTGAGTTTGCCCGCGCAGGTTTGACTGGCCTGCAGGCCCAGCTCCCTCACTGATAACAGCTCCCTTCCCTCCTCACACTGTCTTGTTTGGATACAAGGAATATTCTCACCCCTGCTTTGCTTTAATTTAAAAGTGTCTCAGGTGCCAGTAACCAGTCTCTAGCGAAGGGTGGTGGACTGAGGGTCATGCATGTGATGGGGACTTCTCGTTGGACGTTCCTGGTGTCCTTCAAGGCTGCCTGGCACCTCCCCTTGGACATGTGACTGGCACCTCTAGTCACCGACGGCCCTCTGCCATCCTCTCTGCCCTCCAGGCCTGCCATCTTAGCCTAGCTGACTCCACAGGTGCCCTCCTGCCCCTCCGTGGGAGGTCCTCCACTCACACGGCCATCTCAGGATCACTTCTCCTGAGAAGATTTTCCCGATCGATGGGTCCTTTTAATGTGTGGTAATTGATCCATGCCTCTGCCGCATCACCTCCTGCACCTGTCACTCACCTCCTGCACCTGTCACTCGCCGTGCACGCATCTAGCTTCCGAGGAGACCGCAGAATCCTCACAGATCTTGCACACACCGGGCCCCTACTTGCCAACTTCCTTGGCAACTGCTGACTCTTTGCTGAGCGAAGATATCCATGCCTTCATTTACTCAGCAGACGTTTATCAAGTGCCGACTAAGTGCCAATACTGAGGACACGATAGTGGGAGTTACCCGGGAGCAAAAGGAAAACGACCTAGTTCTGGGGATGAGACAGCGGAAGGAGGGAAACGAGCGATGTGATGGGAGCTGGTGGACCACGTTACGTGAAGTGGCCGATGAGGCGTCGGCCAGAGGTCATGTAAGAACAGGGGCCAGGGCTTCCCTGGTGGCGCAGTGGTTGAGAATCTGCCTACCAATGCAGGGGACACGGGTTCGAGCCCTGGTCTGGGAAGATCCCACATGCCGTGGAGCGACTAGGCCCGTGAGCCACAATTGCTGAGCCTGCGTGTCTGGAGCCTGTGCTCCGCAACAAGAGAGGCCGCGATAGTGAGAGGCCCGCGCACTGCGATGAGGAGTGGCCCCCACTTGCCGCAACTAGAGAAAGCCCTCGCACAGAAACGAAGACCCAACACAGCCATAAATAAATAAATAAAATTAAATTAAAAAAAAAAAAAAAAAGAACAGGGGCCAGAGGCGGACAAGGAACACGGCACGAGGAAACGGAAGGAAAATTCAAGTAGGGAGAAGGATCCGATGTCCTCCGGGCGGAGACCGTCACAGGAAGGAAGGTCAGAGCGGACAGGTTTGGTGAGTGTGCGGGGTGGATGCGGTCGCGCGGCGAGGCCTTTGGGTTTTTCTTTAAGTGCAACAAGAGTCCATCAGAGGGTTTTAAGCGCGGTAGTTCGTGGTCAGCTTTTCAAAACATCACTCAGTTCTGTGGGGAGCGGACTTCAAAGAGACTAAAGCCGAGCAGAGAAGGCGCTGGGACTCCAGCGTGGCATGCCAAGCCCCAGCGGAAGGCTCGGGCCAGGGCAGAGCAGCCGCAGACACAGCAAGTGATTGAGAAGAGAGCTGGAAGCAGAACGCAGGGCCCGTGATGGTAGACTGGCGATGGAGTATAAAGTCAGAAATCAGTACCAAAGGCTCTTGGCTGCGCGTGTGCTCGGGTGTGCGTGCGTGCGCCCGGCCGACCACCGGCAGGGCCGCCTGCTCGCGCATCACCCCCCCACCAGCGCCCCCCGTGGGCTGCAGCCAGTGCGCACACCGGGTGCATGTGTCCACCCCCTGAAAACTACAGTTAGTCGTAGTGACCACACTGAGCCAGCGGGTCCCTGTCTCGTGTCTTCTGGCACCGCTTTCCATCCGGTGGCTGTGACTTACCTGTGCTGGGGCTGTAGCAGTGTGGAAATGGAGCCCAGGTTATAGAGCCAAACCCTGGACCCATCCTGGAGCTCTCAGACCTGTGACCGGGAGCCAGTCTGAGGGAGGAAGCAAAGGCGTTTCTTTCAAGGGCAGGAGCTCCTCATTTATCCCCACCCCCCATGTGTCTCCTGCCCCTCCTGGCTCCATCTGCCTGAGAATGAATCCCTCTCACTTCCCAAGCCTCCCCGGGACACCTTGGGCAAGTTTCCAGGTCCCAGCAGAAGGCCCATGTGGCCCAGACCTGGTTTTCCCCCAGCACAACTCGGAGCATCGTTCTGGGAGGGTCCTGCGTCTCTCCTTCCTCAGGACTCGGGCAGGGCCTCCACTTTCACTCTTCCTCCTACAGGTGGGGGCTCTGTCCCGGTTCTGAGCATCGGCCCAAGGACCCTGTGCAAGAACTCCTTCAGCGTGAATCCCAGGAGCTCTGTCCTCACCACTAACACCAACGGCTGCCACGGCCTCCCGAGATGGCCAAGTCCACAGCTTACAGCTCCTAGAAAGACGGACTTCTGCCACCACACTCACCACCATCAACACTGGGCCCCTGACACCTGCCACTTCAGCTGGTTGGCCTTCTCTTGGGGTTGGCTCTTCCTCCCGTGTTTCTATTTAGTGGAAGGAAAGTGCCCTCCTTCTGTTCACAGTACACTTGAAACCTAGAAGTAACCTCTCTCCTGTCCCCCCAGGACACTAAACCCCAAGGCCAAGCATTTCTAATGCTAACTCCCTGCCCTCCCACTGGAATCTACTCTCCAACTTGTGTCAACGCTTTATGGATGTCACTCTGTCACCTACAACCCATTCTACTTCCTGGAGCTAGATTCACCTTTCCAGAAAACAATCTTATCATGTTACATGTTTGCTCAAAAAAACCCCCAGATTCTCTCTAGTGATGATAAGTTTTTCCCTCTTAATTGAATGTCATTCACATGATCTGATAATAGGACAGGTGTTTGAAATCTCTGTTAGCTGGGGAATTGAGAGAGAAGGCCACGTTGCCCTCAGCTTACAGAAGGAAGCCATAGAGTGACAGGTCCAAGGGGACTGGGTAAAGGGTTGAAGGCCACAGAGGCCAACCTGCCGAGGGAGCTCAAAGGACTTGGGGGACTTCCAGAGTGCCCACTCCCCCAGCCCCCGTCACAGGCCTTTCCTGCTGCGCCCAGCATGATGCTTCTTGCACCCTTTCCTGAAGTCCATATTTCAGCACTAACTATATTGACCTCTTTCCCTTTACACCCCTTGGTTTCCTGACACCTAGACCGTGATCAGGAAACCTCCTCTTCCGGTCTCATGTGCAACTCTTTCTACTATTTAAGACCCACTGAGATGTCACCAGGTCCTCCTCTGCCCATTGGAGATTTGCTTCTATAATTCTTACCCATATTTATCCCTTTTCACTGTGTGGGATAGAGAATTAGCTGCTGGAATTACCTTCTCCAAGAACCTGAAGATGATCTTGGGCTCCAATTCCATCTTAACTCCTTTCTCTGCCACTCTCAGCATCTCTCACAGAGCCCGAGGAAATGACTTGTAAATATTTTTAAATGTATGAATTGATAAATATCCCATCATACTTATTAGGTCCTAAATGCCTCTAGGACATAAAAAAATGGTTTGGTTTTGGAGCGGGGCTTTCCTTACAGTATCTACTCCAATACTTTAGACAAGACGGTGTGGGCCATTGATAAGGTCATCAGCTTTTTTTCTATGACCAACCACTCTACAGACGATAAAACTGATAAACTAGTACTTGTGTTCTTAAAAGTCAGCACAGTATTTTTACTCTCTCATTGTTTTCTGATACCTGGAACTCTGCTACTTGTGCAACTAAAATGTATATTATTAAGGACTAGTAAATCCAAGCCCTGAGGACCTACTGATGAACGGAGGGAGATTTGCACTTGGCTGTCTCTGGAAGGCACTTCCTTCCATAACATGTGCCACTAGGTGCCAGTGTTGTCCTACCTAAAAGACCCTCAAGAAGTACAGGTGGTCCCCTCTTTGATATGCTTACCATTCTTGAAAAAGATGTCTTTAAAAGAATGTAGAGCACAGGGAGATCGGCTCCGTGCGTTTCAATGACCTAGAGGGGTGGGATAGGAAAGATGGGAGGGAGGCTTCAAGAGGGAGGAGATACGGGGACATGTGTATACATATGGCTGATTTGCTTTGTTGTGCAACAGAAACTAACACAGTATTGTGAAGCAATTATACTCCAACAAAGGTCTATTAAAAAAAAAAAAAAAAGAATGTAGAGAGGCAAAATCTAGTCTGTGAGCCAAGGGTTGTAACTTATGTTTGTATATTTCTACACCATCACGTTAAGCAACGTAATGAACAAAAAGATTAATTAAAAGGAAGTACAGGTGCTTATTAGGCAGTATTGAATTAGCTTAGAGTAAAAAGTAAAGAATGATTTCTGTTAAAATACTCTTGACTTTACAAACCAGAAGTGTTTAGTTCTTGCTCATTGAGCAAATACAAATGGATTGAAAGCTAGTATCCAATTTTTAACACTATTTCACAAGGAACATAATCCCTCACTATATGTATATATTTACCTTTGAGCTCTCCAACGAAATTTTCTATGTAAAAGGGCTTAGAATGCGAGTAACTTGTTTCAACATATCTTGTACCAGAATAATGATTTTAAAAACATTTTGTCTAAAAACAATCAGAGGCAAGCTGATGCCAAACTCCTGTGTTTCTAATACATTCTTTCATCTGCGCTTTGTCTCTGTGCCAGGATATGTCCAGAATACCACGTGATTATTACTTGGTGATCAGTTTGCCATATACCTCATTAGTCACTGGAGGTGCATAATTCATGGTCCATGCAGTCACACCTTCTAGGAAAGATGAAGAAATGAGGTTTGACATCAGGAGAAATTAAGGCATACAACAGCTACTAGAGTTATTGTTTGCGTGTGAGAGAAAGAGTTCATCTCAGCCACAGTATGGTTTTTGAACACAGCAGCATAAAAATAAGTGTTTTCTGAAGGATAATAAGATTAACGGCTGAACATTATAGATCATGTCCACTGAAAGAAAATGCACAACCTAAAAGCTGAGAATACATTTTATTCGGCCGACATTCTGAGGACTTCAAGCCCGGGAGGTAGAACTCTCAGATGGCTCTGAAGGACGGCTCCAAAGAGGCAAAGAGGGAACCAGGATATATAAGAGTTTTTGCAACAAAGACCAGTAGTCAGGACATCAAAAGATTATTGTTAATTAAAGAAAACCAGATAATCTCAAGTCAAAGAAATTGGCGCTTTTCTATGTATGGGAAGATACAAGAGTCTGGGCTTACTGAAATCATTCCTTTGATATGCACTTCAGCTATCTGGGCCAGTATCCTGCTTTTCACCATCCTGAGTGTCCTCAGGGTACACAGTTGGGGGTGACTGCAGTGGCTGAGAGCTTGGCAGTGGGCAGCCCATTTATCTCCATCCTGAGTTCCCGCAGGGCTCACCGTCGGGGCAGCTATAATGCGATGGCTTGATGGCTGCAATATCCTTTGTTTACTGATATGGCAGGGAACATTTTTCATTCACAATCAAAATGTTTATCATTAGAAATAATTGCTGACATTGTATTTCCAGCAGAACACTTCACATTTTTGTTTAATGTTTGTTTCAGGACACATCCTGTATTATCAGGCTATGTAGTAACTGCTTCCCATTCGGTTGAGCATGGCATGCTCCCTGAGGTTTAAGCTATCGCTACAGAAAAATAGCAACAAAACAGAATTTTTTAGAAATCACTGGCTAATGTAGCAGCAACAAGCAGCACTGCCTGTCTGGCGTATCTTCTTCTCCATCCTTTTACAGTAAACACATTGTTGGGAAGCTGGGAAACTTCAATGTAAGGAGAAAATCTTTCAAAGGAAGAGATAGTTTCCTCAATTTGAGAATTTCATCACTTTAGGAAAACTCTCATCATTATCTCTCTGAACACTGTCTCTAACAATTCCTCCTATTCTCTTCTCTGGAATCTAATAAGATTCCTATTAAACTTTCTCATTTTATTCTATATTGTCTTCACCCTATATATTGTCTTCACAATATCTTTGTCTATATTCCAGAAGAATTTATGAACTGAAAAAAACTGTGTAAGTATGTCAATAGTTTATTCAAGTATTGACTATGAATAAAACCAACAATGATCACAATGGCTAATTTTGTGGGGAGGAAAATAACAAGGTGGAAATTTGCTGGACAAAAATAACCTGTGAGAGGAAGGAATGATGAGAAGAAGCCCATTCTAAGTTTTGTACTGTCACATCAGCATGGAGCGAGAGTGAGTTGGGACAGATCTGATACCATGTTTGTGTGGTAAAGAATGGCAGGATTCCATAGAATGAAAACACCAGTTGGTTTAACCATTCACTTACTGAAGACAATGTGGGATGATTCCAGTTTTCGGTGGCATCCTTTATGCTGGTGTCTCTCGCAGCCCCCAGTTTCAATCTCATGGGGACAAAGAAGCCACCAGCTGGGCCACTTGTGCTGTGTCCCTCTGGTTGCTGCCCCAGCTGCCTGGTTGTCTCAGCTTAAGAGGGAGTCCCAGGCCTGCGGGGATGGGCAAGGAGGCTCCCGGGTCAGGTCCTTGTTGTGTTGGGGTCCCTCCTGCCCGTTTTCCCCAGTGACCTCAGTATCCCTTAGTGGAGGAGGGCTGTCTTAGGCCCAGTGGGAAAAGAGGCTGTGTCCCCTGGGGGCTTATTGTTCATGGGTCTCCTGATTGGTCCCATTGCTGCGGTGCCAGCTCACTGGTGGTGTCATTCCAGGGGAGTAATGACCCCTGAGTTGCCTTCTGTGGCTAGTTTGGGGTCGGGCTGTGCTGGGCCAGGGTGGCTCTTTGTGTTGGGTGGGAAGAGCTAAGAGGCCTTGCTGCTCCAGTGCTGCGGTCCAACCCATTCCCCTTCCTCTCACTACTTCTCAGGCCTCTCTTTGTTGGACTCTTGCATTATTTCCAGGGTTTATAGTTGTGTTTAGCAAGAACGAGCAGGGAACAAGTGTCCCTGTCATCTGTGTGGAGCAGTAGTAGCCCTGCTAATAAATTTTTAAATAAAGAGATTGGACAGTTTCCTCAAGAAACATAACTTCATAAAACTCACTGTAGGTGACATAGAAGATGAACATGGACTAATAATCATTAAATCAGTTGAAACAACGTTGAAGATATTTACAGGAAACAACAACAGTTACATTTATCAAGTGAGTTGTATCAAAAGTTCAAGGACATAAAATTACAATCTTATACAAGCCTTTCCAGAGAATAAAAAAATATGGAAAACTCATATAATGTACATCAACTATACCTCAATTAAAAAAAGGAAAACACCCCAAATAAGTTGAAGAAGGTAGAACAACTATAATATAAATCCTAATTAGATATGTGGAAAAGAAAAACTATAGATCAAAATTATGTATGGGCATGGATGGCCACGCCTTACCAGAATTTTAGCAAACCTAAGCCAACAATGCAAAACAAAGGTCATGTCCAAGTTGGGTTCAAGTTGGGTTCCTTCTAGGAATTACAGGCTGATTCTAAATTAGACCATCTATTCCTGTGATTCACTACTATAAAGATTAAAGAGAAAAAACCCTCATGATTTTTTACAGTTTATACAAAAACACATTTGATATAAAAAAGTCAAGAATTAGTATAATGTTTTTCTGGGTAATAATGCGTCAACGTGAAAAGGCTGCTGCCTTCCAGAAGAGGCCCTAAACCACATGTAAATTTGTCCAAAGTTAGAGCTAATGATATTTACTGTTCTCTTTAACCTCTTCACCCACAAAGGATAAAAATTAAGGCTACACAGTGCATTCTTCCACGTGCCTAGATACAGAGGGAAACTGAACATGAACCGGCAATAGGAATTCCTACCACATATGACTGATCTTGGTAATAACTGGGAAATGGGAATTAAGATGATTGTGATACAGCTTCACGAACATCGGCCAAAACAAAAATGAAAACTTCTACAAAAGAAAATGTTGGTACAAATGTGGAGCAAAGGGAATACTATTAATATGGAAGTAACTTCTGTAAACTGAAAAGAAATTTGACAGAACTGAGAAATTAGAAAATGTGCCTCTCCTATTACAATAGCCAAGACATGGAAGCAACCTAAATGTCCATCAACAGATAAAAGGATAAAGAATATATATATATATATATATATATATATATACACATATATACACACACACACATATATATACACATATATATATATACAATGGAATATGACTCAGCCATAAAAAAAGAATAAAATAATGCCATTCACAGCAACATGGATGGACCTAGAGATTATCATACTACTAAGTGAAGTAAGTCAGACAGAGAAAGACAAATATCATATGATATCACTTATATGTGGAATCTAAAATATGATACAAATGAACTTATTTACAAACCAGAAACAGACTCACAGACATAGAAAATAAACTTATGGTTACCAAAGGGGAAAGGTGGGGGGAGGGATAAATTAGGAATTTGGGAGTAACATACACACACTACTATATATAAAATAGATAAACAACATGACCTACTGTATAGCACAGGGAACTACACTCAATATTTTGTCAAAACCTCTATGGGAAAAGAATAAGAAAAGGAATATATATATGTCTGTGTGTAACTGAATATATGTATATGTATATGTAACTGAATCACTTTGCTGTACACCTGAAACTAACACAACATTATGAATCAACTATATTTCAAATAAATAAATAAAAATTTTTTTAAAATGTGCCTCTCATACAACTCGCAATCCCACTCCTATGAACGTACCCACAAACAGGGGCCTGTGAAACGTGCATAAGAATCTCCATGGCAACGTTCCACTCATGGCAACTCATGGACATGCTTTAAATGTGCAGCAACAGGAGAAAGTGTAGACAAATTGGTATTTCTTCATTCCATAGAATAGTATAAGCACTGAAAATGAGTGCCTTAGAAATACATGCAACAAGATGAAAAAAGTGTGAAAACTATAAGAAAAAGATAAAGTTAGATAAAGAACCATAGAATAACCTGACAGAATATACCGAGGGGAGGGGTGGAAATAATAAGAGCCGAAAAAAGGAAAGTTGTAAAAGGATACGTATATCAGGCTACTATTCTACAAATGTAAAAATATGCAAAAAGATTACATATCTTTAGAGATTTGTATATGTATATAACAGCATATGTAAAATGTAATAAACAACACCCAGGCAATGGTTGCTTCTAGAAAGAAGAGAGGGGAAGAGGTCATTGAAGGCTGCACAGAGCAATGGTTTTTGGAATGTTTTATTTTGTAAGCAGTTAGGGTGAATAATGGTGTTTACGCTTTCTATGTGTATATGTCTGAAATATTTCATAATTTAAAGATAAAATATTTGTCAGTCTCCAGCTGATATTAAGTCTGCAGTCCTGCTCCCTAGAAAGAAAATATCAGCAGCTTCCTGCAGCTGCCTCTAGAGATTGCTTGCATATACAGACTGGGCCAGCTCCATCTATTTCACACCCTAGAGAAGGGATCTATACCTCTACCCCAGTCTCTGGCTCTGGCTCTATATCTGTCTTTCGAGCTCAGATGTTTTCTCTACCTTTTTATCTACTTTTTAAAAAACATATTGGAGGACTTCCCTGGTGGCACAGTGGTTGAGAATCTGCCTGCCAATGCAGGGGACATGGGTTCGAGCCCTGGTCTGGGAAGATCCCACATGCCTCGGAGCAACTAAGCCCATGCGCCACAACTACTGAGCCTGCACTCTAGAGCCCACGAGCCACAACTACTGAGCCCGCGAGCCACAACTACTGAAGCCCGTGCGCCTAGAGCCCGTGCTCCACAACAAGAGAAGCCACCGCAGTGAGAAGCCCACACACCACAACGAAGAGTAGCCCCCACTCGCCGCAACTAGAGAAAGTCTGCGCGCAGCAATGAAGACCCAACGCAGCTACAAATAAACAAATAAAAAATAAATAAATTTATTAAAAAAAATATATATATATATATACTGGAGATAGAAACACAAGCAGATACCCTGCTTTTAAAAACATTGATAATTATATAGCCTGATAGAGGTTCAAATTATCACTATCATGGCAATCATATTACAGTATATAAATGTATAGAATTAAAATGTGTACACCTTAACTTTGTTATATGTCCAATATATTTCAATTAAAAACGGCAAAAATATTTAATAATATTCCCTCAAGTTGTTTTCATGTCAGCACAGTTCATTCTTTCTAACATTCGCATTGATTTTCAAGGTGTATACACACCAGGAACTTTCCAGTACTTTATCAATTATGATCAAGTCATGAGTAATGTTTTGCTGGTACAGACAAAACTTCCTAAGTCTGCACACTTGTGCGTGAAATCTGTAGGAAAAATTCAAAGTGGAATCTCTGTGTCATATAGTTTTTAAATTTTGATAGACAATAACTCTAAATATTATAAAACATCTTAAATGTTGTTAATGTGAGAGCTAAAATATGTCATCACATCTTATGTGAATTTTACTACTTTTTTTAATGTAAGCATATTTTCATGGAAATTTTATTTTGTTATAAAATTTAGCCGTGACACTGTCTGTCCTCATTCTTATCTGGGACTATATCTGAAAGTTAAAAAAAAATTTTTTCCATCATTAGGGTTCCATTTGTATTTTATTTTTCTCTGCAGGGTCATTTTAAACATCCATAGTTCCGTAAGGTCCCCAGGGTTTTTGCATTTATTTGCACATTAGCAGTGCATACAATTACTGAAGGTCCCTGGGAACCAGTTTTATTTCTCTGTCTCAGTTCCAAATTTGTGGGCTTGATCATCCTCTTCTTTTCCTTTGATTAAGTTAACTGAAGCTTGACCACGTAAACAGTGTTGTCTTTCTTACTGGCATTTGTTCTTTTCACCCACAGCAGCATTTGTTTTCCGGGAGGAAATCTTCATGTCCACCCATGTCCACACAGCCACGCAAGAGCTGGTGGAAATATCCACTAGGTGACCCTCTGGGAAGGACATTCAGGCACGCAGGTTTACATTCCGTTTGGCAACAAATCCTGTTTTGTTTTTTCTTAAATGAAGATGAACATCACTATCCCTTGACATCTCTACGACTAGGACATTCATGCTACTTGAAAACTTGCTTCATTGCTGAACATCTGAAAATGCCAACAGTCCTAAACTCTGACTCTGCTGTCGCTCTCATCAGTGTTCACAGACTGAGATCCAAATCCTGTTTCCCACTTACTGCCTGGGTGACCACAGACACGTTCCTCCATATTTGTGAGCCTTGCGTTCCCCTGTACTGAAATGGGGATCAAAAACACATGGACCTTTGAGAAAGATGAAATAATGTTTTTAATGACAGAGTTCATGGCCTGGCACCTATTAAGTACTGATTGTATGTATTATTTTAAATTTTCTATTATAATTATTATTGAATGAAACTCACACCACCTTGCCACCTTTACAAAGCATTGATCAAGCATGGCATTTTCCTACTCAGAAGTCACAATCGCACGCCATTGCCCATGAAATAATCTAAACTCCCTGCTCTGCCACATAAAACAAAACTTTGCTTCTCTAATCTATTCGTTGAATTCAGCCGGATCCCTTTTCACTTCCTTATCTATTGCTGAGTAACAAACCACCCTAAAGGTTAGCAGCTGTAAACGGCATGCATTATTATCACACAACTTCTATGGATCAGGAATCCAGACACAGCTTCCTGGGTCCCCTGCATAGGATGAACAACTTATCTGAATTTGTCTGGGATTTTCCCTGTGTCAGCCCTGAAAATCTTGCATTCCAGGAAACCCCTCAATCCAGGGCACTCTGGGATGGTTTTCCTGGGATGGTTCCAGTTATAAAAATGAAAATCCTGCATCCCAGACATTCCCCTCAGTCCTGGGCACCCTGGGACGGATGGTCACCCTAGGTCCCAGGTCTGTCACAGGCTGCATCAACATGTTGACCAAGCTGTCATCATCTAAAGGCTCCACTGGGGAAGGACCTGCTTCTGAGCTCACATGGTTGTTGGCCAGATTCACTTCTGTGCTTGCTCCTTGCCAGATGCTGCCCTCTCGGTTCTTTGTCATTTGGGTTCCTCCAACACGGCAGCTTGCTTCATCAAAGCAAGAAACCAAGAAAGCAATGGAGAGATTAGCAAGAGATTAACAAGGTGGAAACCATAGTCTTTTATAACCTAATCATGAAGCCACACCCCAAAACTTTGCCATACTGTGCTGGTTAGAAGCAAGTCACTTTGTCCAGTACCCATCCAAGGGAGAACATTACATGCTGGCACCAATCCCAGGAGGTGGGGACTTTGGGTCACTTTAGAAGTCTACCTAAAGCACCCACCTCTGGGAACCTCCTTCAAGAGTTACTGAGACCTCAACTTTGCCAGGAGCCTTTCAGATTATTTCAGTTCTTCACTAATTCCTGTAATGCCTTTTATTCCCCAAATATGACTGCAATATATGTATTCTTCAATAATCAAATCCAGCTTCGTCTCCATTCTATAAATGTCCCAGATCTTTATGCCCTCATACTCCCCAGGCAAAATTAATTATCCAACCCCTCTTTACTCATAGCATTGTGAGTATTGATTTAGTGTTTGTCACCTATGGCAGTTTTCTTTTTCTCCTCAAGTCCTAAGGAAAGATATTTTTAAAATTCATACATCTACAGAATAATTTCTTTCACATCACACTTATTCCGTAAGTACTCCCCCAAAACATCAAGAAATATGATCATCATTACCATCAGTCCCACTGAAATAGTCCTAGGAAGGACTTAGAACATTAAAGCAGAAACATAAAAGAAAGATCATTAGAACAGACGTGTCTCCTGAGACGGAGACTGAATACACAAGAGGCATGAATAATTTAGAGGAACTCCTCAGAAGTCGGAGGGAATTACATCAGTGGTTGTGATTTAATGCTGAGTCACCCTACTGTTTCACCTGTTCTCAGTGTTTCTGGGGAAAACAAAACTCCCCAGGACTGCTACACCTCGTGGTGTGTTTCTGAGTAATTTATCACCATACTCAGAATCATAGCTCACAGGGTGGAGAGGCTTTGCTGGTTCTGATATGATATTTATCAGTCAACACAATCATTACCCGTGGCTTTGTTGAGACCTGCAGAGGACTCACAGGAACACAGACAAGATGGAATACATTTTTTTCCTACTCAAGATATGTATTTGTAAATATTTAACAAAAGGGAGGCACTGTGTGGAAATAGCTTCTTATGCACACATTTCACAGACTCCTAGAGTTATACAGAGCCCAAGAGTTCAACTAGACCAGTGATTTCAAAAAGAACCCCTCTCATGAGTTTTTGATTTATCCTCTGTTTCGGAGATGATACATACGGATTAGAGCCATTCGGGGAAATTTAAAAATAAATAAAATAATGTATCTTTTTTTACCTGTCAGATTAATCAAAGTTCAACTTTGCCAATCTCAACAAAAGTAGCACTTAATGTGAATACAGTATCCAGTTCTTGTTTGAGTGAGAGGAAGTGGTCTGAGCATGTGCCGGTCACAGCGGAGAAGATCTGCACTTCTTTTCTCAGGGAGTCGTGTGCTGATGTCTGCCCAAGTCTAAGATATGCAAACCCTTTGAATTTGTGACTCACTGCTTCATATTTTATCCTGCAACACACATGAGATTGTGTATAAGGGTAATCAGTCTATGTTATGTAACAAAGCCATGTAAAACTAAGCAATTGCAGCAAAAGAATAAGGATGACTTATACAAACTGAAATGTCTCCAACACAATATATTATTAAATAAGAAATACAAGTTTCAAATCTCTCTCTCTCATAATACATATATAATACATACATAATATATACATATATAACATACATTATATGCATATATATAATCATATATCACGATTTTCAGGCATCATGTCCATAAAATATATAGTGCATTTTTACACACAGATGCATTTAAAAAAATGGCTTAGAGAAAGAGAGTAACCCTAATATACCTCTATCTACGTTGGCAAGCTCTAGTGATCAACTTATCAACTGACATACTCTTAGTGTGTGTGTGAGTGTGTGTGTGATTGCCAAATAGATAATTTAAATACAAAAATCAAATACATTTTTCTACCACAGTGATAGTCACAAACTGAAAATAGCGACATAAAACAATGAAATGCTCACTACGATAGCAAATATACTGCTATACCTAGGAGTACGTTTTTGAAAGGTTTTGAAAGATTTGCAATAACTTTGTTTAGAATATGATAAACATGATTATAGGTATTAAACACCTAAAAATGGAGAAACACACTACATTGACAAAGAAAATACTTTTAAATATATCAACTTCACAAATTGATGTAAAAATGGAAAACTGACTTGAAAATGTGTATAAAAAGCAAGAGGTTACTAGAAACTAAGATCTGGTCATTTGTGCTCATTGCTACTGGGATGCCATTTCCCATAGGCCTTCTCCGTGGACGAAGCTGGGAAACATACATATGTATGTATGCCAACTAGTGCAGACATACTGCAAACAAATAGGCATACTATTTATGTTTATTTCTACATCTGTGTGTATACACATACCTATACCTATAGAACATGAAATATGATATGAAAATATATTATTGTACACAATCGAATAATTATAAATATATTAATATCAGTAATATTTAGATGTGAAAATAAGCTTGTGTTTATATTGATATTTCTAACTAATCTAACTACAGTATGCATTCTAATTTTTCTTCCATTGTTATATATGTAACTGCTTTTTCTCATAATGAGAATCCTGACTCCTATAATCTACTATTTAGTTACTTATTTGTTCAACCCTACTATACGTGTTAAGCCACCTTAGAATTGCTAACCCGTATACCTGTGAGGAAAAAAAAAGGCAAAAGAGAGTACAGCTTGTACACAGTTTGTTCATTCGCTTTACAGTTCCCATGTCATCACATGGTTTTACAAAGTCACAGAGCATCGTTTTCCCCCCACCCCTTTCGGTGAGGCTTGAATACGGATTCGGTAAAGTTTGTGCTTTGCGGTATACAGCTCTGTAAGTTTGCAAATGTATGGAATCCTGTATTCACCCCCATAATACCGAATAGATCCTTTCATCACCCTAAAACATGCCATGGGCAGCTTCCCTTTAATAAACCTTCCTCTCTCCCCAAGCCCTGGCAGTCACTCCTCTTGTTTTTGTGCGTATGTCCTTTTTTTCAGAATGTCATGTAAGTGGAATCATACAGGATTGGCTTTTGGGTCTGAATTCTTTCACTTAGAGTTTAAAATCCATCTACATTGTTATATAATTAAGAGTCATTCCTTCTTATTAATAAATACCCTTCAACTGTATAGATGTACCACAGTTTGTTTACCCAGTCTTTTATTGGAGGGTATCTGGATTGGTCCCAACTTTGGGTGATTACAAATAAAGCTGCTAGAAATAATTATCTACAGATTTTTGTGTGAATATAAGCTTTTTCTTTCTTTTGAGCAAGCACCAAGGTGCTAGGTCATATGGCATGTGTACACTCAATTCTATAAGAAACTGAAGAGTAGTTTTGCAGAGTGGCTATACTATATTGCATTCCTACAGGTGTTGAATGAAAATGCCTGTGGGTCTGCATCCTCACCAACATTTGGCATTGTCATGTTTTAAAATCTTTTAGCTACTCTAATAGGTATGCAGTGTTATCTCACTGTGGTTTTAATTTACATTTTCCTAATAATTAACTATGTTGAACTTTTTTCATATGCCTATTTGTCATCTCTGTATCATTTTTGGTAAGCATTTGTTCAAATCTTTTGCCCATTTTTATTGGTTTTTTTTTTGGTTTGTTTTCTTATTTTTAACATTTAAGTGTTTTTTATATTTTCTGGAACATGTCCTTTATCAGATATGTGATTTGCAGGTGTTTTCTGTCAGTGCCTGGTTTCTCTTTTCATTCTCTTAACAGTGTCTTTAAATTTGTTTTAATTTTGATTAAATTCAATTTGTCAAATTTTTCTTTAATGAATTATAATTTTGTTGTTTTTAAAAACTCACTATCAAATCCAAGGTCATGAAGATGTTTTCCTATGTTTCGTGTATATGTTTTATAATGTTATGGTTTGCATTTAGTTCAATAATGCACTTGAGTTACTTTTTCTGTAAGATGTGAGAAATGAAAGAAGGTTTACTTTTTCTGGCACTTGGAGGTCTAACTTTCCCACCAACATCATTGTCCCTTGAGTTGCCTTTGCATCTTTGTTTAAAAGTCAGTGGATTATACTCACGTGGATTTGCTTCTGGGCACCCTGTTCTCTTCCACTGAGCTACATCTCCATCCTTTTGCCAGTACCACACTGTTTTGGTTATTGTAGTTTTACAGGAAGTCTTGAACCTAGACTGTGTGAGTTCTCCAACTTTGTTCTTTTTCAGAAGTGTTTTGGTTTTACTAGTTCTTTTGTTTTACTGCTTAACATATCAACATATACAAAAAAAAAAAACTTACTGGGATTTTTTACTTGGAGTACATTAAATCTGTAGATCAAATTGGGAGAAAACATTTTAATATTATTGAGTCTTCCAATCAATGAATGCAGTGTGTTTCCATCTATCTAGATTTTCTTTGATTTCTTTCACCAGGTTTTAGTATCTTGTATTTTCATCTTCATTTATTTTTTAAAAAATTTCACTGAGTCTTCTTTTTTGACCCATGTGTAATTTGGAAGTATATCATTCATTTTCAAAATAATCAGTATATTCCAGATGTCATTTTGCTGTTGACTTTTACTGATTTTGTTTTTTGTTTTAATTGAAGTATAGATGATTTATAATATTGTGTTAGTTTCAGGTGTGCAGCATAGTGATTCAGTATTTTTGCAGATTATACTCCATTATAGGCTATTACAAAATAAGAGGTATAATTCTCTGTGTTATACAGTATATCCTTGTTGCTTGTCTATTTTATATATAGCAGTTTGTACCCATACCCTTAATTTGTCCCTCTCCCCTAATTTGTCCCTCTCCCCTTCCCTCTCCCCTTCCCTCTCCCCTTTTGTAACCACCAGTTTGTTTTCTATGTCTGTGAGTCTGTTTCTGTTTTGCATGCACACTTATTTCTATTATGTTTTAGATTCTACTTATAAGTGATATCATACAGTATTTGTCTTTCTCTGTCTAGCTTATTACACTAAGCATAATATTTTCTAGATCCATCCACGTTGCTGAAAATGGCAATATTTCGTTCTTTTTTATGGCTGAGTGTTATTCCGTTGTATATATATACCACATATTTATCCATTCATCTATCAATGGACGCTTAGGTTGCCTCTGTATCTTGTCTATTATAAATAGTGCTGCAACAAGCATAGGGGTGTATCTATCTTTAAAAATTAGTGTTTTTATTTTCTTTGTAAAAATACCCAGAAGTGGAATTGATGGATTTTATGGTAGTTCTATTTTTAGTTTTCTGAGGAATCACCATACTGTACCAACAGTGTAGGAGGTTCCCTTTTCCCCACACCCTCTCCAGTGTTTTTTATTTGTAGACTTTTTGATGATGGCCATTCTGACAGGTGTGAGGGGATATCTCACTGTGGTTTTGATTTGCATTTCTCTAATAATTAACAATGTTGAGCATCTTTTCATGTGCCTGTTAGCCATCTGCATGTCTTCTTTGGAGAAATGTCTATTTAGGTCTTCTGCGCATTTATTGATTGGGTTTTTTGTTCTTTTGATATTGAGTTGTATGAGCTATTTGTATATTTTGGGTATTAACCTCTTGACAGTTGCATCATTTGCAAATATTTTCTCCCATTGCATAGGTTGTCCTTTTGTTTTCTCGATGATTTTATTATTCTAGTTTAATTCTCTTGTAATCTTAGAACATACTCTGTGTCATTTCTGTTCTTTTAGATTTGTTAAGTGTGCTTTATGGCTCAGGATGTGGTCTACCTTGATAAATGGTCCATGTACAATTGAGGAGAATGGAACAGTATTCTACAGATGCTTGATAAATCTATCTGTAGAAGTCATTTAGATCAAGCTGGTTGATAGCCCTGTTCCAGTCATCTATAGTCTTAACTGCTTTTTGCCTACTTGTTCTTTCAATTATAAAGAAGAATGTTGAAGTCTCCAAGTATAATTGTGCATTCATCTATTTCTCCTTTCAGTTCTATCACTTTTGTCTCATGTTTTGAAGCTCTCTGCTTAGGTGCATACACATTTAGGGTTATTGTATTCCTGAAAAAGTGACTTGTATCAATATGCAATCTTTATCCTTGATTCTAACTTTGTTTTGAAGTCTGCTTTATCTGAGCCTTCAACCTATTAATCCTGGATATTTTAAATTCCCTCTCTGACAGTTTCAAGATGGAGTCTGATATTGATGATAGCTCTTTCTCTTCAGATTGTGTTTCCCTTTATCTTTCTGCATGCTCATAATATTTTGTTGAAAGCAATATATTTTGTATAAAACAATAACTAATGAAATAAATATTTTCGATGCTTAGATGTGAGCACACATTTCCCTCTGTTTGGATTCTGATGGGGGATTTATGGTCATCCATTCAAGATCTAAGTCTTATGTGTGGCTTTGGGTCTCCCCTCTGCATGTCCTCTAGAGAGATGTGTCTGGCAACGTTCCCCACTTCATTCCACTGTGTTTGTGTGTTTCCCCAGTGTGTGATGGTGTGACTCTGGGGCTGGGAGGGGCACATTCTCTGTGGTTCTCATGAAGCCTCAGTTGATGGGCATTGAGAAGGTGAGTCTCCAGGTATGGTCCTCACAGATGTTCCTGAGCCTCATCCAGATGTAACGCTGGATCCTGGCACTTCGTTGGATTGAACATTTTTCTCTGTTCTTCTTCCCCCTGTGAATGAATTTCCAGAGTGCCCACAGGCCCTATCTTGTTGTCTTTCCCTCACGTGGTCTTTAAAGGAGACAGAAGCAATGGGTCTTTGCAGAGAGCTGGATGCTGTTCCTTCCATTACAGAGCACCTCATGTGAAGCTTCTCAGGATTCCCCTAATAGCCCCATTTTTGGGGGTCCCTGAAGGAAAAACGTGCAAGTCTGAAACCCCCAGGGCCACAACTACTCATGCCACCCCACACACTACCTTGAGTGGTTCATTAATAATTTCTAGCTCAGTCTTGCTAATAACTTATCTGGAAGCATCTGCTCCAGATAAGTAAATGGTCAGGTACCAGGTACTGTGTCTCCCTTTTCATGTTAGTTGTTTACCCTGTGACCTTAGTTCTCTCCTGGGTCCAAAAAAGTCCTTAATTTGCAGGTTACCCAGGTTTGTTCTTGTAGTAAGATTGAGAGTGACACTCTTTCTAGCTGTCCAACTCTCTCTACTTCGGAAGCCCACACACTCTATTACGTATGAAACACACATAGTGAAGAAGTTAAGACCAAATGATCTTTTCAGTGCATCACTTTTCTAAGGATGCCACACAGTACATTAATGGTAAAAGTTATGTGACAGAAAGAGCATTGAACTTAGAATCAAGAGATAAGTTTTCAAGTTTATTTCTATTATTTTCTAGATTTTTGACAGATATTATGTTATAATTCTGCAAGTCTCAATGGTCTCCTCTGTGAGATTATTGTGATTCCTCACTCTTGCATTGCAGACAAAGTGTGCACAGCAATTGGACATTCCTCATTTCATTCAGTTCTCCGTGCTACTCTATGGTGTAGACAGAACAGGGATGAGAATCCCCAATTTCACTTAATAGAGAAATGACATCATGTGAAGCTAGGGACTTGCTAAAGATCATCCAGCCCAAAATGGCCCAATGAGGAACCAGACCTGTGACTTCTGAATTATAGCTCAGCACTCTTTTACCTGAAAAAAAAAAGCATTTTGTAAATTTAAAATTGTATCATAGTAGTTGCTTTATCCCCGAGAGTGCTAGAAACTCCTTTAACTTTTATTAAGGAACCCTGTGGAAGAGATAGTCTAAAACACTTCTACTCATCAGGGGCTTGAGTTAGATCACTGTGGGAGATGAATGATTTGAGCTTTGGTTTGAGTCACTGTTTCCAATACGCACTTTCACTTTTCCAGAATTTATAACCCAATAGCACATTTCTTCATTGTGGTTATAACTAGGACAAATTTGCTTCTAACTCAATTTGTATTCCATGGAAAAAATTAGCTTATGGACGGTTTTCAAATATAAAAATAGGAAACAAAACTTCCATGACAATTTAGAGCCAAATTAAGATAATTTGCTGTGCTAATTAAATTTCAAAATTTCTCATACTCCTTGAGGGATGAGGTGCTCATTTAGTTTATTGTTACTCTAAACATTACAACGAGGTGAGTGAGGTGCAAAGACTTGAAGCCAGATGACCAGAGCCCTTCTCCCATCTGCTTCCCACACCCTCATCCTGTGCCTTCAGAAGACTGCTCTTATTTCTGCTTTGGAGAGTGGTTATTAGCACTGCACACTGTCTGGGGTCACAAAACTTTCTGCTGCAGCATTTACTTCTACCAGCTTTACAGCGACGTTACATGGGGAAAGTAATGAACTCCATGTACATTAACTGACTTTGAGTCTACGCATATCCAAATGCTAGTTTACCACAGCTATTGTTTTAGTACCCCAAAATATGTTTGGTATGTGTCTCAGCAAAAATCAACAACAAAAACAATAATAAATTTGTGTTTGGATGCTTTTTAAAAGCAGAATTTCTTAATGCTAAGATAGTAGAAGCTTGCTTTAGAATTTTTGAATACAAATAAACAAAAACAAGAATAAAAATAAAAATGACACATTCTACTGCCCAGATACAAATTATAACTTTAACAATTTAGTCTGAATCCTTTAATGAGCATAATTATCATATTTGATAATATGGTATTTGTTTTATATTGACATTCCTACTAAACTAGAAGAGGTTTGTTTGTATAAGTCCTCTACACGTATGGAACTATTTACTGGAAATATTTTAAGGGACCACCTACTATTTGAGAAGCAGGGTGATAGTGAAAGGGAATTAAAAGAAAGGAAGAAGAAAGGAAAGAAGGGAGGGATGGAGGAGAGAAAAAAAGCAAAAAAGAAAAAAAAAAAAAGGAACACGGGAATGCCCAAGACAAAGGAGCGGGAAGACCCTGAGCTCCCCTCAGCCCATGGGCACACCAAAATTACAACTATTTACAGAGAAACTATTGATGAGAATGAGCTGAACACTAGCAGAAAAGATTTTTCCATAACTAAAGTTAAAAAGAAGAAACCATAAAAAGAAAGGTAGAAGGGGTGGAGACATCATATAATCAAGATTCACACCCCTAGGTTGGCGACCCACAAACAGGAGGATAATTATAATTGAAGAGGTTCTCTCCAAGGAGAAAAGGGTCTGAACCCAACAGTGGGCTCCCCAGTCCTGGGGTCCTGCATCTTGAAGACAAGCCTCCAGAACATCTGGCTTTGAAGGCCAGTGGGACTTGCATGTGGGAAAGCCAGACAGCTGTAGGAAACAGATTCTACTCTTAAATGGCTCGTACAAAATCTCACATGCCCCCAGACCCAGCAGAGAAACAGTAATTTGAATGCAGCTTGGGTCAGACCCACTTGATGATTTTGGAGAGCCTTTCAGAGAAGCAGGAGGCAACTAGGACTTCCCTTACAGACCTAGATGTTAGTGGCAAACTTTTTTTTTTTAACTCATTCTACCAGGAGGATATTGGTACTGGCAAGTGCCATTTTGGAGTCCCCCTCTAACCTATTAGCACCAGAGGCTGACCTGCCCACCAGCCAGTTGGTACCAGTTCTGGAATCCACTAGGCCAAGCAGCCAGCCCTGCTGCTTGCAGAAGCACAGCCCTGCCCACCAGTGGTGTGGGACCAGGATGTGGTCCCATCCACAAGTAGGTTGACAGAGGCCCTGCAAACCCCCAGGATGGACACAGAATAGAGGGCCCATAAATGAACCCACACTTATATGATCAATGAATCTATGACAAGGGGGCAAGAATATGCAATGGGGAAAGGACAATCCCTTCAATAAGTGGTGCTGGGAAAACTGGAAAGCTGTATGTAAAAGAATCAAACTGGACTACTTTCTCACACCATATACAAAAGTAAACTCAAAATGGATTAGATACTTAAATATAAGACCAGAAACATAATACTCCTAGAAGAAAACATGAGGAGTATGCTCTTTGCAATAACATTTTTTAATATATTTCATCAGATAAGGGAAACAAAAGCAAAAATAAATAAATGGGACTACATCAAACTAAAGCTTTTGCACAGGAAAGGGATCTATTGACAAAACAAAAAGCTGCTTACTTAATGGTAGAGGATATTTGCAAATGATATATCCAATAAGATTTATATCCAAAAGATACAAATAACTCATACAACTGAGCCTCAAAAAAAAAAAAATTTTAATAATGGTCAGAGGACCTGAATAGATATTTTTCCGAAGAAGACATACAAATGCTCAACATCAGTAATTATCAGGGAAATGCAAATCAAAACCACAACCAGATATCACCTCACATTTGTCAGAATGACTATCATCAAAAAGAAAACAAATAACAAGTACTGGTGAGGAAGTAGAGGAAAGGGAACCCTCGTGTACTATTGATGGGATTAGTGCAGCCCCAATGGAAAACGATGTGGAGTTTCCTCAAAAAATTTAAAATAGAACTACCGTAAGATCTAGCAATTCCATTTCTGTGTATTTTTCCAAAGAAAACAAAATCACTAATTTGAAAATATACGTGCATATCTATGTTCATTGCAGCATTATTTACAATAGCCAAGATACAGATGCAACCTAAGTGTCCATTGATAGATGAATGGATAAAGATGTAGTACAATGTGGTACAATGGAATAATAGCCATGAAAAAGAATGAAATCTTGTTATATGTGACAACATGGATGGATATAGAAATTATTATGCCCAGTGAAATAAGTCAGACAGAGAAAGACAAATATTATATGATTTCACTTATATGTGGTATCTAAAAATCAAAACAAATGAACAATATAACAGAACAGAAACAGAGTCATAGATACAGAGAACAAAGAGGTGTTTCCAGAGGAAAGGATTGTAGGGGCATGAGAGAAATAGATGAGGGAGATTAAAAAGTTACGAACTTTCAGTTACAAAATAAATGAGTCACAGAGATGAAATGTACAGCATGGAGAATTTGGTCAATAATACTGTAATACCTTTGTATGGTGGTGGTAACTAAACAAGATTATTTTGTAATATGTAGAAATAGCAAGTCACTATGTTGTGCACTTGAAACTAACATAGTGTTGTAGGTCAATTGTACTTCAATTTTAAAAAAGTGGTGGGGAGTGAGAGAAATGAGTGAACTATTTTTTGTTTTGTTTTATTTTGTCTAAATTATCTGAATTTTTTAAAGTGTTTTGTTTTTTTTTTTTAAAGAAAGGAAACAGTGAAAAGGGAAAGAAAAGGCATAACACAGTTACTTTATTTGAGAAGGTCACTACGTAGGAGGAAGCAAACACACTCACCAACACAGAAAATAAGGCTCTTGCTAAAAAGAGCAGTGTATGCAAAGGGCCAGGAGCAACTGACCTCTGGAGAAGCTATTCAAGGTTTCAGCCAGGAAGTAACATCTTGGATAGATCTTGACCGGCTGAATTTTTTTTACTTAAAAGTTATTAACACGTTAGGACTCCTTACATACAAAATTCTTCAAAATGGATTCCCCAATTCACAATCCCACTAGTAATTTATTTAGTACAATGAACCTAGTGTATGTGTGTCATTATTTTACAAGGGAATAATGAAATTCAAAATAGCACATTCGATATTATAACTGATGTTAAGAGAACGCAGAAATTGTCATTACACATTTGTCAGAACCGGTAGAATTTACAATGCCAATAGTGAACCTTATTGTGTAGAATTTACAATGCCAATAGTGAACCTTACTGAGTAGAATTTACAGTGCCAATAGTGAACCCTATTGTAAAGTATGTACTTTGGGAGATAATGATGTGTCAATGTACATTTACTGATTGTAACAAAAGTACAACTTTGTTGCAAGATGTTGCTAGTGGGGGAGGATTTGTATGTTTGGGGTCAGGTAATATACGGGGAAACTTCTATACTTTCCCTTCAGTCTTGCTATATAAACCTACAACTTCTCTAAGAAATAAAGTCTTTTTTTTAAAAAAAAAGGGGGGGCAGATTTTAAAAAAAAACCCTCCAGAATTTTTTTAAAAAGAGAGAGGATATGCAAATAGCAATTTTAATATGACCTTTAAAAAGTAAAGCTTAATGAAAACTTCTAAGAGGGGAAATATTAAAACCATTACAGTGACTCTAACCTCTTACCTTCACACCCAGTGGGCGTTATATTCAGATATATACCAGAATTTAAGCAAGTAGGTAATTAAGTGTTTCGTTGTTGTTACTTTTTACTTTCTTTCATTTATCAAAAAGGCATATGAGCTAAAATGCCAAGGATTCCTGAAGTGCACAACTTCATCACGACTTCAAAGCACTGACTCGTTCTGATTTTTACTGAAGTATAAAACAATGCTTCAAAATAATTCATAATAATTATTTGTTTTAAATATATAATTAATAATACATTAGCAATCATTTGCTCTTTACATAAAGTCTGCTTCTTTTTATGAGATTAATCAATCCATAGCCTTTGCCAGCTGTTTCTTGGAGTTTTAATATTTCTCACTCAGCTTTGTACTTTTTCTTGATCTGCCCTTTTTAATCAGAATATCCTTTATACCATAGTGTTTTCCTATATATTTCAATTTAATACTCCTTATATTCTAGAAGGTATACATATATATATATATACATATAGTCAAATGTATTTTAAAAGCATGTGTGGTTTTTTTATTGCTTTAATGATGAAAAGATATTTCACTTGCATATATGTTTTCTGGTGGATTTTAATATAAATATCATCTATTGTTCTCTTTTCTTGACACTAGCGCTTCCAAAACTACATGGGATGCAGGACCAGGTTTGGTTTTGGTTTTGTTTTGTTTTGTTTTCTGGTTTTGGGGTTTTTTGCATTAATTTCCAAATGTGATGTACCAAATTTTTACTAATAAATAGTTTTAAATTGCTATAGAAGTTTCTATATTTTTCTTGCCACTGGGGCACACCAGCCAGGCGGCCACCAGCCAACACCCAGTGGGGACCTCATCTACTTTCTTCTCAGGATTCCTCTCACTGGACCTGTGCACTGACCATCCTCTTTTATCGTGTATTGATGTTCATGCAAAATCTCAAGGTTGAAAAAGAATTCATGATATGATTTGAGGAGAGTAATTTCTCTTTACTCATGCTGCCTAAAATATCTTTGACCAAAATCTCAAAAACTCCATCACTAGAAAAGTCCTGCTTTTTGTAGAATTTGAGAATTCCTGTAAGAATGTTTTACAGATTGCAACACTCTCTCATGCTCATTAGCTCATTTTATTGTAACAAAAACCCACTTAAGTTGGCAGGGGGCTATTCATTACTCCATTTCACTGTCCAAAAAAGCTGATTTTACTCTATGTCTCAAAAATAATAAATACCAAAGCCAGGTTTGGGGCACATACGTTTCCAGACATTAGAGATTTCCTTTCTCTGGTACAGTTCAGATTAAAGATGGTAAATTTTGGTTTCTACCTTTAAAACACAGAAAATGTATGGTGAACTTTTGTTACCTTAGCTACATAAGAATACAATTATTCATTGACTTCATGCGTCTACTTTCTGCACTGGAATTTATAGCTCAGATGTTTTCAATCATATCATATAAATTTGGTACTAGGACTTGGGTAGGTGAAATAGTTGGAACATTTGCCCCAAATTCCCCTACACTTATGAAATTGCTGTATCAATTGTCTCATGATGCTTACGCTGTGCATTTTAGCCTTTGGCATTACCGCACTGGCCAACCAGCAGGCCCCTTTCCGCAGATCCAGAGTGGCTCTGAGCAGCGTGAACCATCGTGCATCTGCACTTGAAGCTCCCCTCCCAGAGCCCTCCCTGCAGCCTGTCTGCCTTGCAGCCTCTGCCGTCTCAGCCTCTGACCCTTCTGTCTCAATAGCCTTCCTTCTTTTTCTTTTTTCTTTTTAAAAAAATTTTATTGAAGTATAGTTGATTTACAACGCTGCGTTAATTTCTGCTCTACAGCAGTGCAGCAGTGATTCAGTTATATATATACATATATATATTCTTTTAAAATATTCTTTTCTTAAAAAAAAAACTTTGGGTTTATTTATTTATGGCTGTGTTGGGTCTTCGTTTCTGTGCGAGGGCTTTCTCTAGTTGCGGCAAGCGGGGGCCACTCTTCATCGCGGTGCGCGGGCCTCTCATTATCACGGCCTCTCTTGTTGCGGAGCGCAGGCTCAGTAATTGTGGCTCACGGGCCTAGTTGCTCCACGGCATGTGGGATCTTCCCAGACCAGGGCTCGAACCCGTGTCCCCTGCATTGGCAGGCAGATTCTCAACCACTGCGCCACCAGGGAAGCCCTAA
This sequence comes from Balaenoptera musculus, assembly GCF_009873245.2. Taxonomy (NCBI): domain Eukaryota; kingdom Metazoa; phylum Chordata; class Mammalia; order Artiodactyla; family Balaenopteridae; genus Balaenoptera; species Balaenoptera musculus. The sequence goes on along the minus strand of NC_045793.1, from coordinate 99,460,003 downwards.
AATGTTCTTTTCCATTATGGTTTATCATTGGTTATTGAGTATAGCACAGACAACTATATTCAATAACCTTCCTTCTTATCCTTCACCACAGTACACTCTTGCATTTTTTTCTGTCTCTTTGCCCTTCTCTCCAGCCTGCCCTTCAGTGGATTCATTCTCCAGGCTCTGTTCTTCCTCAGACCTCTCTCTGCAGATGCGCTTACTACCTCTGCTTGTTGTAACTTTGGTGCACCTTATCTAGCCTCAAGCTTTTTCCAGAGCTCAAGAAACAGAACTCCTGCTGCCTAAAGGACACTTCTACCTAGATCTCCATCCAAAACTAGACTCACCATCTTTGCCGACTGCCTATCTTCCCACAAGTCCTGTTTCTGTTACTGGCCTAAAAGCTAACCACCTCTCTCTCTCACCTCGGAGAAACATCCAAATTTAAATATTTCCAAACAAGTTGATTTTTGTTAAACCGAGTCGGGATAGAGGAAGGAATCCCAGAAGAGGTACCTGCAGGTGTAAAGCTCACATTATCTATGTGGGGTCCGTCAGAGTTCAAGGGTGAGACAGTGGCCAGAGGTTTCAACAGACAGTTGAGCAAGAAAGGCAGGTGGGAAGAAGGATTACCTCCCAAAAGAGCCCAAGAACAGGGACATTTTCAGTGGTGGGTTAGGAATACAGGTCAGATTGTACTGGGCTAACACATGAATGAAATATAAGATAAAAACAATTAATATATTTAGCAAGCACTCTTGGTGTTTATTCGTTTGCCTGAAATAAAACACTCTGAACCACACAGAGGGAAACACAAAGGGGAAGGCATTCTCCCCAACTTTGCCAGAAACAACTACGCAGCTCACAGGCACACAGACCACAGACAGCAGATCAACAATGGCTCTAAGGGGAGGTGACTGGCAGTATCCAAAAGGAATGGACTCATTTGCCCACATGTTTAAGATGCCTCTGGGGGCTTCCCTGGTGGTGCAGTGGTTGAGAATCTGCCTGCCAATGCAGGGGACACGGGTTCGAGCCCTGGTCTGGGAGGATCCCACAGGCCGCGGAGCGGCTGGGCCCGTGAGCCACAACTACTGAGCCTGCGCGTCTGGAGCTTGTGCTCCGCAACAAGAGAGGCCGCGATAGTGAGAGGCCCGCGCACCACGATGAAGAGTGGCCCCCACTTGCCCTAACTAGAGGAAGCCCTCGCACAGAAACGAGGACCCAACACAGCCAAAAATTAATTAATTAATTAATTTTTAAAAAAAAATATGCCCCTGGGTCTCCCTGGAAGTATTTGGTAGGGGATCTTACAAATGACGAAGGGTCCCGTGTCACCAACAAGGAACAAAACCAGTGAAATTACAGCGTTTCATGTTCCAATGATGACTACCTTTCACGTCCACAGACTGTGGACACCAAGGGAGTCTCAAATAACACCGATAATTCAAAAATTCAAAAGGCAACTATAATACCAAAATGCTGTAATTCTTTGTGGACAGGCACAATGGCTTTTTAATCCAGCTGCAAACCCAGCTTGAAGGAAGGCTCTGAATACATTTTTACTGACTGCATGAATTATTCATGGCTATGCTGTAACTGTTACAGGTTAACCCTTTTTGCTTAAAAGAGATTGTAACTTTAAGAAATCATTTCTTTTCTCCAGCAAATAATACAGGCTCAAGGAAAATTTCTCTCAATAAATAAACCGCTCATGACAAAAAAACAGAAAACAAAAAAACAATTAATATAGAAAAATTAATTCAGAAATTTTGACTATGATAGGATGAGAGATGAGAGAGAGGTAGAATCCAGTGCTACTATGGCATAGAGCATAGAAGAGGAGATTAAGAAATATTTAATTATATTTTGGCAGACATTATAAAAATGGGAAACTTCTGGTTTTAATCTTCATTTTAAACCTTCATAACACATTTTGAAAAATCTTTCTATTTCATTAATCACCCTTCTACAATAAGTGTAGTAGCTGTTCCATATTTCATTAATTGAATGAACCAAATATTTCACTGATTTCCTATATTTAACAGTTCAGTTATTTCCTGTTCTTCCCATTACCTGGATAACATTGTCATGGGTACATCCATAAATTACATCTTTAAGACCTACAACTGGGCTTCCCTGGTGGCGCAGTGGTTGAGAATCTGCCTGCCAATGCAGGGGACATGGGTTCGAGCCCTGGTCTGGGAAGATCCCACATGCCGCGGAGCAACTAAACCCGTGAGCCACAACTACTGAGCCTGCGCGTCTGGAGGCTGTGCTCTGCAACAAGAGGCCGCGATAGTGAGAGGCCCGCGCACTGCGATGAAGAGTGGCCCCCCGCTTGCCCGCAACTAGAGAAAGCCCTCGCACAGAAACGAAGACCCAACACAGCCATAAATAAATAAATAAATAAATAAATAAATACTTAAAAAAAAAAAAAAAAAGACCTACAACTAAAAACAAATATTGAATAAAAAGAAACAATTTTGGAGAGATTAAAAACTGCCCTCTTGAGAATTTATAACAAGATACTCTCAATAGGGAGCCCTGCATCTTTCCTAATCTTGAAATTATCACTTAAACATGTATTTACACACCTTGAAAAAAGAAATAGCTTTACTTTCAACTGAAATTTTTTAGTTACGAATGGTGTGAACATCTTTCATGTTTTTGTACATTTATAATTCTCTGAATTTTTTTCATGCTCTTTGCTTGGTGTTTCATAGAGATTTTCTCTGTGGCTATTGGTGTACAAAATTCCTTAAGGTTACTAAGCCACTGTGAGTAATCTTGTTTTCTGTGTGTATCAGAAAAACCTGAAATATGAGTGGCTCAACCAAAACAGAAACTTAATTCACTGTGAAGTGAAGGAAGTCTGGGGGAAGGCACTTGAGTGCTCATATGGTAGCCCCAGGGGCCCAGGTACTTACCTACCTCTCTGCACCATTACCCTCTGCATGTGGCTTTCATATTTAGGAGCACCTCACAGGCCAACTTGGCTGCTGGGGCTCTAGCCATCACATCCACCTTCTGGGATATCAGCAGAAGGAAGTGGGGAATAACAAAGAAGCAGGATGAGCCCACTCCCTCTCTTTTAAGTATCTTCCTTGGAGGCCCTCCCAGCATGCCCACTCACTGGACGGAGCTTAGTCACTGGACACTCATAGCTTCCAAGGTGCCCAGAAAATGGAAACATTTTTCCCAGATGGCTGTGTGTTCAGGTAGAAATTGGAGTTCTGCCACTCCAAGTTTCTCACACCCATGTTGTGGGGGGTTTTTTCCCCATATTTATAGGATTTGCTATCTTTGTATTATATTTAGTTATGAAGAAGTGTCACTTTAAAATATATGCCTGTAGTTAATCTCTTATGTTTTCTGATATAGAGCAAGACGTAGATATTTCCTCTTCATGTCAAGGTTATATTGGCCTGCACTTTTCTCTTGCTGCTTTATAGGTATTTTTTCCTTTCACATTTGAATCTTCAGTCCACTTGGAGTTTATTTTGGTACATGATGTAATGCTAAATAAATAAGTAAATATGAATACATCTGCAAAGGTTAGTCCTTCTTCCCAATGCCACTGATGGCAGAATCCATCTGTTCATAGGAGCCCTTCTCTCCCCCGCTCAGCAACTCCTCAGGCCAGACCATGACTCTGTCTCCACCTGGACTCCTGGACCCTCCTCCTGAAGGCCCTCCCTGCTCCCGCTCCCACACACCCCCGCAGCCATACCAGAACAAGCCTCAACCAGAATATCAGCTACCACTTTCCTGTGAGAGCCACGCTGTCTGCTCTTCATACTGTGGGACCCCCCAACTAGGTTAACAAGACCCACCAGTGAGATTCTCTCCTGTGGTCATGCTGGCTCCCTTGTCCTCGTCCCGGTCATGGTCAAGTGGACCATATCCCTGTGCTGTCAGAACGTGCTTTCCATTCTGTTCTCAGACGAAACCAAGAACACTGACATAACCAAGAAGCTTTGGCATTTTTTATGGGATGTGTAGCAAAACCTTTTAGGTTTCTTCATATGGGTCCTATATGTTTCTTAAGAAATGTATACTTCTCTGACAATCATGAATCATTTTATTGATGAAAAGAATCATTTTATCGCCTCCTTGTCTAATGAACTATAACTGCTACATTAGGAAGTTATTTATGTGTGTCTATTTTTATTTTTTAATAGATCTTTATTGGAGTATAATTGCTTCACAATACTGTGTTAGTTTCTGTTGTACACCAAAGTGAATCAGTCATATGCATACATATATCCCCATATCCCCTCCCTCTTGGGCCTCCCTCCCACCCTCCCTATCCCACCCCTCTAGGTCATTGCAAAGCACCAAGCTGATCTCCCTGTGCTATGCAGCTGCTTCCCACTAGCTAACTACTTTACATTCGGTAGTGTATATATGTCGATGCTACTCTCACTTTGTCCCAGCTTACCCTTCCCCTTCCCTGTGTCCTCAAGTCCATTCTCTACGTCTGCGTCTTTATTCCTGTCCTGCCCCTAGGTTCTTCAGACCCTTTTTTTTTTTTTTTTTTAGATTCCATATATATGTGTTAGCCTACAGTATTTGTTTTTCTCTTTCTGACTTACTTCACTCTGTATGACAGACTCTAGGTCCATCCACCTCACTACAAATAGCTCAATTTCATTTCTTTTTATGGCTGAGTAATATTCCATTGTATATATGTGCCACATCTTCTTTATCCATTCTTCTGTCGATGGACATTTAGGTTGGTTCCATGTCCTGGCTATTGTAAATAGTGTTCATTGTATATTTATTTTTAACAAACCACATTACTGAACTCAAATATGGTAGTCTTTTTCAAATTTCTCTCTAGTTTTCCGGGAAGACCACGGTACCATCTGCAAATAATAACCCCGTCTGCTCTCCTTTTGGAATTCAATTAAGTTGTTGCTTTTTATTTCATTCTCTAGAATTTTCAGAATGACTTTGAAAAATGGTAGTGACAGAAAGGCCCTTCTGCTGTCTTGGATTGTAAAGCAAATACATCAAATGTGACCTAGTTCTGCAATATGACTGCTTTAGTGATATAAGAAACTGAATTGCAGAGACAGCCTCTGATTCCTAACTTCCTAGACTATTATCTAGAATGGCTATTGATTCTAACGCCTTCTTGGCCTTTGTGTTTTCTTGGAATACCTTAAATTTCACAAACAATGACTTTGCACTAGTGTTAGGTGGAACCAGAGGTTTCAAGCATTGGTGGTCTTTCAGGGCAATTTTGGGCAGTTTTTTCCAAACTTGGATTCTCTGAACAAGGTTCATTCTAGACTGATCATTCTAGAAACTGCACAAGCACTGATAAAAAGATCTTTATTCGTTTAAGCAGGCTATCAGGGACAGTCATATTCTACGAAATGTACCTGATGAGAAGTGAAAGGTGTTTCCTGGAAAAAAAAAAAGAATGCAATAGCAAAAAACAAATTCCAGAAATGCTAGGTGAAAGAGTTATAATGTTCTTTTTTAAACGGTAGGCATCCTTGGAACCTTCAACTGCCCACGTTTATTGTGAGTCATCAAGAAGGAAACCGTGTGAGCAGGCTTCTCATATCCTGAGACAAAGCGCACCTCACAATACCGCCGGGCTGACACACATCCACCAGGAGCAGCTGATGCTGAGAAACTGATGTGAAATGTTCATGAAATGGAGGAGGGGGAGGGGAGAAAACCCACATTTATGAACCTACAGTTTCCAGAGCAGAGCCCTGGAAGATTTCACATACTCTGCCTCATTTCATCAGCAAGGGTCCTATAGGTCAGCAAGATCAACCCACTTGCCGACACCCAGAGAGGGAAGGGATGGGGCTGACGTCACAAAGTTCAGACAGTGGGTTTGCCTGCAGCCCAGCCTCCCCTTCCAGGTTCCCACACACATGAGCTCACGATGTAGCAAGTGCTTATTTACATGTCTTTCTCCCTGGCTAAGTTAAGAGTTCCCCAAGGGAAAGGAATTTTAAGTTTCTTTTTGTCCCCAGCAGCAAACACAAATCCTAATCCAGCACAGACACTTGGCACCCTTTTTGCCTGGAACCAAATATGCATCTGAATTCATCTTCGGTTTGCCTGCTTCGCCGAACCTGGAGTTCCGCAGTTGTTTGATTTTATTTCCTCAGTGATGCCCTTAAAAACGCTTTGCTACCCGCTTCAAACTCTGTGCTTGTTTTTTAGAAAAAGACGAACAGAGAAGACTCGCCATGGCTTTGTTACTGCAAGTGCTCACAGGGTACCACGAGCTGTCCTAAAAGCATAGCCTCGAGGGAATGTGGTCATCTCTCATAACCACAGAGCTGTCAGATCAACCACGGAGCGTCCAATTTGTGTGCGTCCTGGGAGAGACCTGCCCCTACCCTTTCCTACATGGTTCTCTGCAAAGGAACTCCCCCACTCCTTTATGATGCTGACTTATATATAGCAAAACTCTTTTTGTGCCTGGGATTCTTTTCCTGAGTGTTCCGCTTACGTTCTGCTTTTTACCTATTAGCCCCCAAAACTTAATGCTTAAAGATGATTAATTACCATATCTCACAGTTCTTGGGTGGATGGGTTCTACTGAGCAGTTCTGTCCTGGTTCCAGCTGTGGTCAGATGTTGTCTGATGATGCAGTCTTGGAAGGTTGGAGTGGACAGGACATCTCACATAGCTTCTTACATGTTTGGTGGTTGCTGTCAGCTGTCCTGTCAGCCAGGGACGTTAACGGTCCTGATTTGCCTGAACTGTCCTAGTTTAGCGCCAAAAGTTCCCCCATGCCAAGACACCACCCCTCCCATAAGAAAAGTCCTGTTTTCAACAATTATCGCAGAAGATTAGAGGGAAAGTACAAAACCCATACGGAAGCCCACAAAATAGGGGGTGAAAACCACAACAACTGTTTTTCCCTCTCACCACTGATGTTGATGACCAAGATTTGCAGTATCTAACAACGGGCCATCCATGACGTCTATCCCATGATGGAACTTGTGTGTGCGGTTTAAATGTATCGTAATCAACAGTCCATCTGTGACTTTACCTGTGGATTAACCACCATGCTTTGCAACGAGATGGTACCAGTTTAATTTCTCCTGTGTAAATGTTGTGACTATGCTTCCTGAGGGTTCAAGTAATAAAAATGAGAAGAAGTACAATACCAATGCCAGCAGGACCCAAACATCACCAAAAAGCAGGCAAATGACTATGTTAGTTCAATAGCAGAGGCAACGGCACACCCACCTGGATTAGGGAGGTAAATGACAAAAATGGAGCACAGGGCATAACCTGCAGGAAAGGATTTGGATGTGAGAGTTTGTATGAAGACTGAACCTCCAAAGTCTTGGATGAGACAGACAAATCCTACATCAATCAAAAGGTGTTTTCCTGTCTCCACCAAAAACATTTATGCTTAGTCAAAAATAGTGGTTACTGAAACGGTTTGAGTGCATCCCACGAGCAAACATGCATTGTTGGACCCTTCCCTTAATTGCTCTGCCAAACTGACTAAAGCTACATTTCCTGATTCAGAAATCGCCACTAAAATGTCCTGTAGGTCTGCGAAGGGGAAACTGTGATAAGAAAGTGTTGATTCCTTGCAAGCAGAGCTTATTGTCAGTCATGATTTCCACAATGTCAAGTGATGCCTTGAATCATGGCAACAAAAAAATGCTGCCCCTCCTTCCTAGGTACTTGGAGGTGAAAAACAGAGTTTCAAATCATCTTCATCTCTATGAAAATTTTCATGGAATTGCAGAAAACATAAAACAAAAGACTTGTTGGTATCATGTTCGAATACAAACTAGACCGCTTATGTATCTATGCATTTGACAGTGCAGTGTAATTTTGGCAGTTGCATCTATTCTTGCCTGTTAGATGTGCACACCTTGAACACAAAGCAATAAAAAAGGAGTGTAACGTGAGATTTTAAAGGCACAAATTTACAGGGAGGTTGTGGTAGCGTATTTTACCTAGAGGAACAGAAACTGAATTCTTACGTTGTCCTCACTATATGCGTGACACTGTGCTCTGAACGTTGTGTATTTTATCCCATTTAATCCTAATATTAAACTTCTTTTGCAGATGAGGAATCTGAGTAACTAGACTAGCTAGACTGAAAATATACAGCTACTGAGGGCACGTCTGTACCTGGAAATTAGTTCTGAGTCCGAAGTTATATGACTCCTAGAAGTCAGGTTATCTGAAAGGTAACAAAAATTTCCATTCCTTCTAACAGTCAAAATTTCTGGGTGCCAACTGCACCATAACCAAAGCCAAAAGACAAGTGCCAAATTAGAGAAATCCGAGCATCGCACCCAGAAGACCAGCGGTGTCTATCCTCAGTCCATTAAAAGCTCTTACAAAATTGTATGAGAGGTTGCTTCTACGTGGAATCTAAAAAAGGGGTACAAATGAACTTATCTACAAAGCAGAAATAGAGTTACAGATGTAGCAAACAAACTTATGGTTACCAGGGGGTAAGGGGGGAGGAATAAATTGGAAGATTGGGATTGACATACACACACTACTTTATATAAAATAGATAACTAATAAGAACCTGCTGTATAGCACAGGGAACTCTACTCAGTACTCTGTAATGGCTTATATGGGAAAAAAGTCTAAAAAAGAGTAGATAGATGGATATGTATAAGTGATTCACGTTGCTGTTCACCTGACACTAACACAACATTGTAAATCAACCCTACTCCAATAAAAATGTTTTAAATGTATGAGAAAGATGAACACGTCAAAAGAAAAACTGGGGGGCATGTATGAACTAGCCTCTTGCAAATGATGAAGTGTAAATAGACAGGAAAGGCAAACACACTCAGATTCACTTACATATTCAAAGCAACAGCCTTGAGTATTCCACTTGACCTTTCTGAATCCAGTTCCCTTATCCAAAAACTGACACCAGAACACTGACTGTAAAGGCCGGTATGAGAATTAAATGTACTAAAAGTCATGATGTATGGCCAATACTTAGTCATGTATCTAGTGCCTTGTGCCGTCAACAAAGTCCGAACCACGTAAAAGGAGTATATCAGATTGGTGAACACATATGTTATTCAGATCCAGGTATTGTTTCTTTCTAGAATACCCATTTCCCTTCTCGCCTGGCACTTCTCTGCTTGTGGTGATAATGCGTGTTGACTCGCGTAAGGGGCTGGAGGTTGGGAGGTACTGTCTCAGAGGAGAACACTCAGAGGAACCCCGGCCACTGCTGAGCCAGGGCCATCTAAGGGGATCGGAGAGGGAGGGAGAGGGTATTGTTCTTACAGCATAAGTCGCCCCCGTGATTTTAAGTCCAGCTCCAAGGCTCGTGTCAACATAAGGAATGTCAAACTATGCATGAAGGCCAACGCTGTAATCAAGCATAAAATGTCACTGAAAATTCATCTTGAGTCGGCCTTGGAAATTCAGTGGGAAGACGAGCAGAGCTAGTGCTGGTTAGTGTGTGTTGAATTCCAGTTCCTCCATGTACTTGCTACGATATCAGTGTAGTTACACTACTAAGCCTTACCTTGCTCATTCGTAAATGGGTTAATCCTTACCTCACCGGGTGATTTTAAGGAGTGAATACGATACGGTTTCCAGAGTGATCTGGAGTTGTAGGGAGAGATAACAAGATCGGGAGTAAGGGCATTGTGAGCTTGAAGGGCAGTTTCGCTTCTACTGGCAAGTCACGAATCCCTTACCTGACCACTTCTATGTAAAAGGAGGCAGTTCCTTGTGGCCCCTCGTCCTCACATGGTCTTTATGGCACAAGAGTCCCAGTATTTTGGGGTGCTGGGGTGAACACAGGCAGGCTTTAAACTCACTCCTTCCAGAGGCGTAACCTATAACCACCTTCCATGCCAAACTGTGCGTGACAGCTCCCCAGATGGGCCAAGTACCATCATGGAAACTATGACAAGGGCTCGAAGGTGCCAAGGGAAATATAGCAAGCCATATATAAGCCAGATGTGTATTGTCTAGACAATTTAAGATGATGACCAAATCCAGTTCCACAAATCAAACTATCTGCTAGCCCTATCCCACGCTTTCGGCCACATAGAGAATCACTTAGAAGGAGACACTGTGTCAACATTTCCTGCCCCAGATCCCATTCCATTCATGAAACTGGACAGTCTGACTTTGCCTCAAGACACAATTGCTAAAATAAAATGTAACCTCAACATCGCACACTGTCATAAAAGGAATGAGTGGCATTCTTAGGAGACGGTCAAGGGAAAAAAATCTCCCATCTGTGGCTCTTCAGGAACAATGGGAAGCAGAAGCTAAGTTGAGGGAGTCTGTGAGTTCTAAAAACAGACCTGGAGGAGTCTTCAGGGCTGAAACAAACAATGGGGTAGCTTTGGGTGTTCCTGATACTTCTGTTGGTCTGTGGGCTTATTCATCCTGTGCCAGGCTATCACGAGGATATCTGGAAAATATCTGTAAACTGTGAAGTCTAGGATTCTCTAGTAGAATCTAGGTTTGTTGAAGGTTAAGAGAAAGAGCTGGTCTGCAGCAGATCAGATTCTAGTCTTGTTATCTCCTGGTTGTGGAAACCTCGTCAATTCTTACATTAAGCCTGCTTTCTCAATGGTCAAATGGAGATAATTATTGTACATACTATTATATTGTAAATGTAGATATCGGAAGAATTATCTTTTATCACATATATCTCATATATTTTATGTATATGTAATATTATATATATATTTCATTTAATATTCCTAACAGCCCTGCCTGCTAGTAATGAGTGTCTGCATCTCCCAAAAAGGGAATTTGGTTCAGAGATGATAAAGGCCCATCATAACATCAAGTTACCAAACGACAATGAGGTGGATGTGGGCTTTGTGGAGTTTCCTGGATTGTGGACCCCACTGAGCAGATTTTTTTCTGCATCGGAGGATGAGCTAAAGGAGAAGAAAGACAGATAAAATCCAGCTTTCCTTGTTGACTTTTAACCTGGGCATTTTTCTAGGCTCTAATATTCAGTACAGATTAGGTTTGGCTTCAAGAAACAGAAAACTCAAATAAGTGGTTTCAAAATCACAGAGGTTCTTGACATCTCTGCATCTCAAGGAGAGAGCACAATAGTGGCTTTAAACCAAAGGGTCTTTACTTTTCCAGGGGGATAAAAAAAATCACTTGTTACTCTGTAAGGGTCCCTTCACTAAATTTTTCTCTGGGTAAGTAGCAGTCGTCAGATAACAAGGGTCCCACATCTGTCCTATAGTGACTTTCTTTAAAACTGCATCCACAAATATACTTTTCGAACAATCCCCTATCAGCTTGGAAATTTACTGCAGTCTATGCTTAGTTTGCTTAATTGTTAAATATGGATTTTCCACTTTTTTTCCCTGAAATGAAGGAGGAGTCCAGTGCCAAACAGTAAGACTATAGGTAAGAAAGGAAAGACAGTGAATGTCTTGACTTGTCTCCTGGAGTCAGACTGCCTGGATTTAAATCACAACCTCGCCACTTACTGGCTGTGTGATGTTGGCCAAGTTACTTAAACTGTCTGTGCTTCAGTGAGGATACTAATAGCCACAACCTCATAGGATTATTATGAGAATTAAATGGGTAAACCAAATATGTAAAGCACTTGAAACTGTTCTTGTCACATAGTAAATGCTATATGTGTGTTAGTCCCTTGATCATGTTGATGAGGATGATGAGGGTGACAACTTAAGCATTCCAAATTCTGTATCATTTGAGGTTGGTTATAATACTTAATTCATAATGATATCTCTACATTTTACCATATCAAATTAAAATTAGCTTTATACAGGCATACTTTGAGGAGATATTGAGGGTTCAATTCCAGACCACCGCAATAAAGCAAATATCACAGTTAATAAAAAAAAAGAAAAAAAAATACAGAGTTTAATTTCTCTCTCATAAAAGAAGTCTGGAGGTAGAAGTGCAGAGCTGATGGGCCAGCTCCACAATCTCATCTGTGAGATGGCACCTTCTGTCCTTCAGTGTGATTTTCTTCTAATTTGTCATGTAACCCAAGATGGCTGCTGGAGCCCCTGCCATTCTGTCAACATTCCAGGTAGGAAAAAGTGCGGGGAGGGGGGCAAAAGAACACCAGCTAGGTCAGGACCTTAAGAAAATTACCAGAGAGCCTCACTTATGACTTATGTTTACATCACATTGGTGACCCCACCTAGAAGAGGGGGAGGAAAATGTTACTTTTTAGTTGGGACATTGTTACCTGAAATAAACAGTGGGTGTGTTCATGGAGAAGAAGAGGAAAAATGGAAATTAGGTAGCCACGACCAGTCTCAGCTCTGGTTATAAGCACTAGTTTCAAACTCTGCCCATCTGGAATTGTAGAATATACCTAGGAAGTTTAAGAAGCACTCCCACGTTCACGCCAAGGTGCCCTGGTGACTGATGTGTCACATTACAGTACAGCAGTTGACCTGCAGTAAATATAGCAAATTGTGAAATGAGAGAAAAGACAACTGAATAGGTCACATAAAGGATGGGGTGTTAGCCCCTGGTCTGTATTGAGTGGCTGTGCTATCCAGGAGTTGGGCACTTCCCCACCTGGGCCCTTCTCCGGTATCCATGAAAGGAGATGTGGATGACCAGCATCTGTCACAGGTTGTGGAAGAATCACAGGCAATCCCAGCATTCCTTGCTGCTGAGCTCTCACTCAGACTTATTCTCAATACAGGGTTGCAGGCAACCATTGACAAATATGCTTGCATCTAAGTGGTTTACATCTGCAGTCCACTTACTGCATGACAAGCAGTACTCTCAACAATTTACACAGATTGACTGATTTAATTTTGTAATAGAAATTTTACAGGGTAGGCAATTGTTACCTCCAATTTAAAGATGAAGGGATTGAGTAGGGAAGGGTTAATTATCCCGCTGAAACCATACAGAGAGCAAGCCTCAAACAAGGAGTTCTGGGTCCAGAGCCTGGCCTGGGTACACTGAGTTTTACTCTCCACTTCTCTCTCTTGGACTTTGTGACCCTCCGTGGCCATCTTGGGGGATAAGACCCCTCATTTGTACAAATATCCTGTCAGGCCTACTCCAGAATGTAAGCTGGTGCTCGGGGCATCTCCTGATCTCTAGGGTACATGTCAGGGTGGAGGGAATCTAGTGATGCAGTTATTCATGATGTGGCACCTTGGGGACCAGTAGCCCTGAGAGGCCACCCAGGAACAAGGCAGCCTACAATAGGGACATTTTTGTTTCTTCCTTTCTGATCTGGGTGCTTTTACTTCTTTTTTTTTTTTTTTTAATTTATTTTTTACCTAATTACACAGGCTAGATCTTCCACCACTATGTTGAATAAGAGTGGTGAGAGCAGACACCCTTGCCTTGTTCTGAAACCTAAGGAAAAAATCAGTAAATTTTTCACCATTAAGTATAATGTTACTTGTAGGTAATTTGCAGATATTCTTTACCAAGCTGAGGAAATTCCCCCTACTGTTTATAACTTGCTGAGAGTTCTATTATGATTTTGGATTTTGCCAGATGCTTTTTCTGCATCAGTTCACAGGATCATATGATTTTTCTTCTTTAGCTTGACGAAATAGGGAGATTACATTGCTTGATTTTCAAATGTTGGACCAGCCTTTCATACTCGTAATAAATACCACTTGGTCATGGTGTGTAATTCTTTTGAGACATTGGTATGTTGCTGTGCTAAGGTATTGTCGAGGAGTTTTGTGTTCATGACAGACATTGGTCTATAGTTTTCTCTTTCTTTTCTTCCTTCCTTACTTCTTCCCTCCCTCCCTTCTCTCTCTCTCTCCCTCCCTCTTCTTTCTCTCCTTTCCCTCCTTCTCCTTTTCCTCTCCTTCTTCTTCCCCCCATTCCCGGACTTTCTCTTCTCTCTCTCTGCCTTGTTCTGGTTTTACTATCAGGGTAATACTGCCTCATAAAATGAGTTGGGAAGTACTCCATCGTCTACTATTTTCTGTAGAAGTTCTGTAATATTTATGTTAATCTTTATTTATATGCTTGGCAGAATTCTCCAGTGAAGCCATCTGGCCCTGGAGCTTGCTTTTTCAGGGGCTTTTAATTACAAATGTGATTTCTTGAATGGTTATAAGCATATTCAGATTTTCTGTTTCATCTTGGTTGTGTTTTGGTAGTTTGTGGTTCTCAAAAAGTTGGTTCATTTGTTCTAAACTTTGCAATGTATGAACATAAAGTTGTTTGCAGTTTTCCTTTATTATCTTCTGGATGGCTGCAGAATCTGTAGTGTTATACCCCCAATTTTATTCTGGATACTGGTGATCTATGTGTTCTTTTTATTTTTGCTGATGTTTCTAGAAGTATCAATTTTACTGATTTTGGGGAAAACCAGATTTTTTTAATTGATTTTTTCTCTAATGTGTGTGGCTCTGTTCATTTTTTCCAGCCTATTTACTCTCAATTGTTCAGGTCAGTTGAATTCTATTGATCCATCCCTGATTTTATCAGCTTTATACTCTGTTGTCTCTACTCTACTCTTGAGCCCATCCAATAATTGGTTCTTTGTTGTTTGTGTTGTTATTTGTTTGTTTGTTTCCTTGTTAATAACTTCCATTTCTTTGCTGAGATGTTCCATTTTTTATTTTTTTCCAGAGGATTTCCAATAGGTTGTTGTAGCATTTTTCTGATAGCTGCTTTACAACCCTTGTCAGACAATTCCAAACACTGATTCATCTTGGTGTGGGAGTCAGTGGATTGTTTTTTCTCATTCATGCTGTGATTTTCTCTGTTCTTGGTAATGTTTATTGTATCCTGCGCATTTTGTCTATTATGTAAGCAGACTCTGGATCCTATTTAACCTTTCACTTTAACAGGCAGCCACCCTGGTTAGGTTTAGCATGTGGTTCTTGGCCTGCTTTGCGGGCTGTGGTTCTAATGCAAGTTTAATTTGCAGAGATTTTCTGTGTTAGTTGGTGTCCTCGGTTTATCTGATGGCTGGGTTTCCTCCTCACCACTTTTGTGATGCCTAAGGAAGGGAGGGGTTAGCCACAAGCCTGCTATCTGGAAGGAAAGGAAGTAATAGGATTCCACCAGCTGGCCACCCCTCCCATGTCTGAGCAGTGTGAAGGGCTTGGGCTGGGGAACAAAGGCTCCTTGGACCAGGCTGCTTGCTGGGAATGGGACCTTTCTCTCACCTGCCCACCCTGGCCTCTCCAGTAGAAAAGGGGTTTTGGATCCAGGAGGGAAGGAGGGCAGCCCTGGCTTCCGGGTTCCCCATCAGTCTCCCCACGGGTCATGTCTGGATTGCTGGATGCTCTGAGAGGGTTTCCCATCAGTCCAGGTGAGAAATGGACCCACCTGGGCCACCTTCTGTTGCTAGGGTGGAGAGGGGCACCTCTATCAGGTGAGGGGGGACCAGACATCCTGCCACAGTGCTCTTCCTGCTATCCTGGGGTCCCAGTCTAGCTTACCACCTTCCTACTACCTTCCAGAGTTTTCTTTGGGTGTCATTGTGTTCATCCAGGACCACAAGTCTGGCCTTTTGAAAAATAACCTTTACAAAGTTGAAATGCCTGAACTGAGCAGAGGTGAGCAACCGAGTACTCTATGCCAGGTGTACCACGGGCCCCCGTCACTCCTAACACTGTGCAAGGATTCTTTGTAACGTGCATTTTCATAAAATAAAAGGCATGTTGTCATTTTTTCTGCCAGATGTGGCAGAAAGGGGGAAAAGAGAGAGAGAGAATGTCTGCACGTGGGCGTGTTGTTACAAATATTCAAAGGATGGGGGATGAGAAAACCAGGAAAATGAGCGAAGAACATTCACAGACAAGGAAACCCAAAGGCCACTTAAAAGTTTTATGAAGTGACCCAACCTTGTTTATAATTAAGGAATTATTTGGCAAAAACAAAATAGCAAAATTCTCCTCTCAAGTTGTAGACACCACCACGCTTGGTAATGCAGTTTACTTTTGAAGTTATTGGAAAACAAGAATCTCTACATAAATGCTTAGTAGGTGAGAGTACACAGTGTACCTTTTGGTCATCGATTTGGCAACATCGGCAGTTCAACCAGACCTTAGAATTCTAGCCACGCAGAAAACACACATACGTCCCCTTTGTCTGAGACATTCCACTTTTAAGGACTTACGTGGACACATACATACTCACACATGCACAGAGAGATACACGCATTCGTAGTAGAATTCTGTGGGGTAGAAAATGACTGGAAAACAGCCTAAACACTCAGCAGTAGATTATAAATAGTAGTTAATTAAATTAAGGCTCATTGAAACAAGGAGACACAATATAGTCATTAAAATAGTCTGCGAGTGATGAAACAAAATGTCCCCTAGAATTATCACATGAAAGAAGCTGAATGAGAAAAGTGTGTCAAACTTCTGCTCCCACGGATGTTCAAGTAAAGAGTAGAGCAACACATTCACTCAGTCACGTCAATGCTTGTGTAGTCATGTCTGGACCAACGGACACAGAGGAAGCTGGGGCAGTGATGGGGGAGCTTGGAACCCAGTGTGGAGAGAAGAGAGGAAACACACTTGTACCGGGATAGTATTTTATAGCACTTGAATTTTCTACTTTACATAAATATTTTTCTGAAAAAGAAGATGCTTTTAAAATGGACTTTTGTGGGTAGAATATGACACTTCATCAAGTAAAATGAGAGAAGAATAAATGAGAAACACACACCTCTCCAGAGAACAGATAATTTTTCCAAACTTATTTATCTTAAAAAACAAAACAAAACAAAACAAAAAAAACCAATCATTTGCTGTTAGAGAACTTCCCAGCAGTTGTTTGTATAATTTTATAATGGCGCCATTTAGAAATGAACATAGTCTGTAAGTAAAATTACTTGGAATTAACCTTCTGCTTAAATAAGGCTTTCTTTTCAATACAGTTAAGACAATTTTTGAACAGAATGAAAGTGTTTTTATTTTTTTTAAGTGTTCTCTTGTCTATAACAATTGAGTTGCCAGAATGAACATAAGATGCATTTTTTATCTATTCACCTTTTTTAAATTAAAAAAAATTTTTTTTAATTATTTTATTGAAGTGTAGTTGATTTACAATGTTGTGTTAGTTTCAGGTGTACAGCAAAGTGATTCAGATACATATATATGTATATGTACATGCGTATATATGTATGTATATATATTCTTTTTTCAGATTCCTTTCCCTTATAGGTTATTACAAAATATTGAGTATAGTTCCCTGTGCTATATGGTAGGTCCTTGTTGGTTATCTATTCTATATATAGTAGTGTATATGTGTTAATTTTTGAGGCTGTTTAATTTTCAAATTCGAGCCCAAATTTGAAACTCAGAGTTTCAGAAATTAAACTGGTAATGCTATAAGTAAATATCAGGACATGAGCAGACACTTAGGAGCAAGGGAAACCCAACGGCAACTCAGTTCCCTGCTCTCCTTAGCTGGCGACCCTGTTGGATCTGAGGCAGCTTCGTGGTGTGTAGGTGGGCCTGTCTGCACTGGTCCCACCCATGGCCCAGAGATGAGCCCTGCTGACAGAGGCCAACGGAAGTCCCTGTGAATTAGGGACAGGAGAGTTCCTCTCAGCAAGAGAGGGTAATCCCAGATGCTGAAGTCAGACACGGCTTGTCCTGTGTCCAGGAATTCGCCTTGCTATTTTTAGGTTTTGCAAACCCTTTGGGGCATGACCAGTTGATTCACATGTTTCCCCAAAACAATGTGTATATCACTATTGCCTATCGTTTTAGTGTGAATTGTTACAAATAATGCTGAAAATAACCTGACAGGTTTGCTCAGGGGATGAACAAGCTGGGAGGTGGAGGTGGCCGGTGGTGGTTACTATTTATTCCCAGGCCAGATCAAAATGGGTTCAGAGTTCTCAAAGGACACATTTAAGAAAAAAGTAACCACTTCATTAATTCCACTTAACAATCTTTTCTTTTTTTTTTTTTTTTTTTTTTTTAGAAAATAAGCCATGCCTATCAGCACAGGGACACAGATAAAATCAAGGCCCAGAGCTACATGATGTCTGTACCAGGTAGAGTCATAGCCTAACAGAGAAAGACACACGTATCCAGGCAGCAAAAAGTGTGCCTGCGTCAGTAATTCCCTGGGAAACCCACCCACACACGAAATCCCTTCCAAGCTCCATGAGAGATGTCACCAGGAGAAGTGTGCATTCCCCGGGGTGTGTCCGGGTGACCTACAGGGCCTGGACCTGGGCCTGGATGATGCTGCCCACGTGCCCGGTGGGACCAGCTGTCGACTGTGCTTCTCCGGGAGGATGGGTCTGAGTAATGGGGCCCTGGCGCCTCTCCCACTGGGTGCGGTGGCTCCTCTGGCCTAGAGCAGGAGAGAGGCTTTGTAGATTAAATCGACACTTTGCACCACACCCTGAAGCCAGCAGAGCTATTTCCAGGGGCAGCTTTGAGTTGAATTGTGCTGGCTGCGTGTTTTCACCTGAGCCTGGCCATCGCTGTAAATGTGGATGAGCTCCGCTGGACCTCAAGGCAACCTGGCATCTGGATGTCTGGGTCATCTCTTGTGTTCTTAACCAGGAGTCCTTGAAAACCAAGGCCTCCACTTACTCTCATAAAAAGAGAATGACAGACCATGCAAATGGTAGCTATTCAATAAATATCAGCGCCCTGCATATCTAGAGGTTGTTGGTTAGCTGTGGTGAAGTTTGCAAAGTCAATATTCAGTTCACCTTTGCTGAGTCTGAAGCATTGCTAGAAGAAAGACAAGGTAAGGACCCTTCCCTTTTAGTCAGGAGCACTTAAAAGTCTACTTTCCCTCTTGTTTTTTTGTTTTTTTGCCACACCATGTGGCTTGTGGGATCTTAGTTCTCCAGCCGGGGATTGAACCCAGGACCTGGCAGTGAAAGCACTGAGTCCTAACCTCTGGACACCAGGGAATTCCCTACTTTCTCTTAATTACAGGTGTCAAGATGAGCCTTTCTCTGTGAAGAGAAAAGTTGATTTGCAAGTCATCTCTAGTCCTAGAGTTGAAGGTTCCTGTTCACCCAATGCCAGAGGAGTAGAAAGCAGTCCTGTGAGGTCTCCAATAACACAGAGTTCTAGCAAAATGTAATTATATGAAAGTGGGTCATGTGCAAAATTATACCAAGGTCAGGGCGCATGCAGGTGATAAAGGCTGCATTTGTCTGGGAGAAAACTTTAAAAAAAAACCAACAATAAAACTGATAAAAGTCAGTCTGGTTATTATTGTCCCATTTGGCAGGCAATTCTAAAGTGATCAAATACTCCTCCCCCCCAAATATGTTGGTTCCATGGTTGGAGGATTTTGCCACAAGCTCTCATTTCTGGAGTCAATTTGTAAGGCTTAGAAATCCTTCAAGTTCAATTTGAGTACAATGCATGTGCCCAGCCCCTGAGAACCACAAGCTCCTGAGGGGTCAACCGCACATTCTGAATTGGCACCGATGACACAGTAATCAAAAAGGCAGAGAAATGCCCGCCTTGCTTGGATTTTTTCATTCTGCATGACCACCTGGAGTTCTTATTTGTGTTTAAAATTTAACAGAAGAGCAAAGCAGGGTGCACCCTGGGCGGTGGGGTCTCTTTATTCCATGAGAGCTCATTGTAGTTCATATATTCAATATGCTACTGCATTTGAGGAATGGATTGTAAAAAGAAGCATTCTTTTTTAAACAGTTACTTGTTTTATCATTAAAGAATGAATCTAGAAAATAATCATTATTACAGATTATCCCGTGACTAGTGAAAAGAACTTGGTCACATATGGAGGAGATTATTTAAAAAATAATCTGCTTGGCTGTCTCATATAAGGTATGCCAGTGGCTACATGCTTGAGAGTACATTTAAAGATTATTTTATAATGATCTAAGGCACAAACAGGAAGTACATTTCCAGGCTCACACAACAAAATAATGGAATAGGAGAGCTCGAATCTTGGTGCTTTGATTCCGTAAAAAGTGCTCTTTCTGTTACCAAGAATTTAGTCCTTAAAAAAGAAAAGTCAAGCGAAAATAAATTCTACGGTTTTGATATGTTTTCTGTATTCGGGCGTGGGTTTGGAACCAGGTGATTGAGTTCAGGGCCCCAGCTATGCCATTTTTCTGCATGACCCAGAACAAGTTAGCTGAACTCTCAGAGCTTTGATTTTCCAAATTTTAAAATAGATATTGTCTGAGATGACTCTCCTATGGGTGGCTGTTAGGTCATCCAACGGCTACTGCTTAGCAGAGAGGATAAAACTGTCCCCCCCCTCGTCCCTTACCTAGCACAGGGTCCAGCCTGCACGTCACATAAGTACTGTCAAAGACCCCCGTTAGTGACAACCACAGTGAAAGGCACCCTGTAGAAAGACAAAACTGGGTAAATTCCGACTTCACATTTTCGTGTTGTAATTTTAAACTCCTTCCGGAATAAAGCAGGCAGGAGGCAAGACTACTTCTTCTTCTTCTTCCTCTCCTCCTCCTCCTCCTCCTCTTGCGTCTCCCCCCCCCCCCCCCCCCCCCCCCCCCCCCCCCCCTCCCCCTCCCCCCCACCTTCTTCTTCTGGAAAACAGAAATAGCTAAGCATAAATGATTCTAATGTCCTGGTTGAGAAACACTCCGGCAGACAGTAGGCTGCAGGAGGACTGTAAGGGTTCAGAGTGGGTTTTGCTGGATTATGGCTTCAGTCCTGTAGAAAAGACTAAAGAGGAACCCTCCTGAGTGAGGCATTTGTATCTGGGTTTACCTGTTCAGGGAGGTTGCTTGGAGGGAGGACTCAGATGGCATTCTAAGCAGCATAGGCAGAAGGCAGGAAGTTCAGGTGGGGAGTCGCCCATCCCCTGCCTGGGGGGTAAACATACTCAGGCTGGTTCCTACACTAAAAATGCGTATTATGATTTTTTAAGGGTTTTTTTTTCTGAAGTTGTACTGTTCTTCAAGTCGTTTTCATGTTTTTATTGTTGTTGTGAACAGTCGCTTATACTCCCCTATAAAAATCTGTATAACAGAAGAATGGACAGCACAAGGTGTACCTTTGAGTCCCCATCTGCCTTCAGCTTCTCTCTGCCATATCTTGCTCTCCCATCAACTGCCTCATTCCCAACCCACTTATCATGTTTGAGGAAAGTAGGATCCAATTCAATGTTGTGACTTGTTCACAGTCACTCAGCAAAATGAGAATCAAAAGCCTCTAGTCAGAGAGCTAAGTGTAAGACCTAAAACTATAAAATTTCTCAAAGAACACATAGGAGAAGATCTTTCTGACCTTGGGTTAGGCAAAGAGTCTTTAGGTACAACAGTGAAAGCATAATTCATAAAATATATGATCAATTGGACTTTATGAACAGGAAAAACTTCAGCTCTTTGAACGAGTTAAAAGAATAAAAGGATAAAATGAGCTAAAATAATGAGTTTAAAGATTGGAAAGACAAGCCACAGACTAAGAAACAATATTTATCAAAAATATGTCTGATTAAGACCTTGAATCTATGATATAGAAAGAAATCTCAATACACAATAACAAGAAAACAAACAACTCAATTTTAAAAAGGGACAAAATATACAAATAGACACTTTGTCAAATAAAGATGTCCAGATGACAAATAAACATGTGATAAGTTGCTCAACATCATTGATCATCAGGGAATACAGGTTAAAACCACGATGAGATACCACCTCACACCTATTAGAATGGTTAAAACTGAAAAGACTGCCCAAACCAAGTGTTGGCAAGAATGTGGGGTGGGGATTGGGGGGAGGACTGAAACTCTCCTACACTGCTGGTGGGAATGTAGAATGGTACAGCCACTTTGAAGAGAGTTTGCCTTTTTCTTATAAAGTTAAGTATACAACTACTACAAGACTCAGCCATTCAGTTCTTAGGCAATTTACCCAAGAAGAATTAAATCATATATGTGTCCATATACAGGAATGTTCACGCAGCTTTATTTGTAATGGACAAAACCTGTAAACAACCAAAATGTCCATCAACAGATGAATGAATAAACAAAGTTTGATATATCCATACAATGGGATACAACTCAGCAACACGAATGAATCTCAAAATGATTATATGGAGTAAAGAAGGCAGACAAAAATGTACATAGTGTATGATTCCAGTTCTGTAAAATTATATAAAATATAAAGTAATTGATGGTAACAGAAAATCAGTAGCTGCCTAAGAAGAAGAGGGGTGGGGGGTGGTTCAAAAGGAACAAGGGAACATTTTGGGGTGATGGATGTGTTCATCATCTTGATGGTGGTGTTGGGTTTATGCACATAAACATATAACAAAATTATTGAATTGTTTTATATATATGTCAATTACTTCACACTGAAGGTTTATTTTTTAAAAGTCTCTAGTTCTCTAGGAGCAATGCAGTGAAGTATAGACATAATCTGAAATATTGCCTTCTTTTTTTCAAATACTAAGGGAGATCCCCAAGTTCTTGCCTTTTCCAAACAAAGCAAACACCACACACGTACACACACACACACACACACACACACACACACATACAACACATTAATGACATGATGCTGAAGCATCAAGGAGGTGAGATTGACTGTGCCAGAGCTGCAGGGGGCCAGGAGAGCAGGAGAGGTTGAGTTCCCAGGGGAGGGAGAGATGTTCACAGCAAACAAGAAACTAAGCCTGGGAGCTAGCCTTATGGAGAAGGACAAGGTTGACCAGAAAGCTGAGTCAAGACCCTCGTGCAGAGTGAGGAGGGGGAATGCTTCTCTGACCTGTACTTTAGGTCTACAAGGATCCCACTGCCCAGATTAAGCAATAAATTTATAATCCAAGTTCACAAAACCCAGGAGAAAGCAAACAACTAGGACTGAGTATTAACTGAAACAACAAATAGCAGATTATATCCCTAAGGACCACAGAGTTGTGGATTTTCAGATACAGAATATAGAATTGTCACCTGCAATATATTTGAAGAAATAAACAGCATGATTAAAAATGATTAATCAACATAAGAGTATTAGAAAAAGTACACATGGTAAAAGAAAAAACAAACCCATAGTTGTTAAATTCATTTATGTACAACTTAAGTAATAATTAGCAAAATGAAAGATGTAGTAAGAGAAATACATGGAATAAGATGAAATACATAAAATAAGCATTAATGGATATGGATGATATAATGAGAGGGTCTCTTGGCTTGGCCAGGTTTAGTAAAACTTTGGTGACAAATTACTCCAACCTCTCGCTGCCTTGAAACAAGCAAATGTGATTTCCTGCTCACTCTACAAGTCCATCCTGATTTCCTTAGAGGCCTGCATGCAGCGTCATCTTCCTCTGACACCTCCACTACTGAAACTGCCACAACTTGGAGCATTGTTCACGTTGGTAGAAGAAGGAAGAGTTCCAGGTAGAAGAAGGAAGGGTGCCACTGCCAATTAAATCTGCAGGCTGGAAGGGCACGCATCACTTTTGCCTACAGGCCGTTGACTGGAGTGCACCACGTGGCCCCTGGCAACCAAAGGTCAGGAAGGGCAACCCTTCCTGGCAAGCCAGGCGTCCAGAAGCAGTCATCTGGATGAGTCTGATGAACGGTGCTGATGACAGTTGCATTTTAACACAGATCTGAGCAGTCCTAGCAGGAGAGAAGAGCGAAAATGGAAGAGAGGTAACCTCAGAAGCTCAAGGCTAGAAATTGTCCAGAACCAATAAAAAACAGGATGCTGCAGATCAATGCATACTTGCAAATTAAATAATAAGAAATCTGCTACCAGCATATTATTTTTCAACTACAGAAGACAAGAAGACCTCTACAAAGTAGCCAGGAAGGAAAAACAGAAGACTTCCAAAAAAAATAAAAGTCAGGGTAAATACAGATTTCTCAGTAGCAACCATGGAGGAAAGAAAACATTCAAATAATATCAGACAGAAGTGAGAGAAATCTCCCTGTCCACCTAGTACGTGTACAAAGAAAACTATCTTTCAAGGAATAAAATACAGACTTTTAAATATAATCAAAAAATGGAGAGAGGGACTTCCCCAGTGGTTAAGACTCAGTTCTCCCAATGCAGGGGGCAGGGGTTCAATCCCTGGTGGGGGAACTAAGATCCTGCATGCCGCACGGTGCAGTCAAAAAAAAAAAAAAAATGGAAAGAGTTTGCAAAAATATTACATTAAAGGAGTTTCTAATGCAGGTACTTGTGAAGAAGGAAGATTATCCCAGAAGAAAGGTCAAGAGCCAAGAGGAAAAATGAGTGAACAGAACGTTGACCTCCATGTAAATCCAAATATCCTCACAAATGTGTATTGATAAAACAAAGTACAGAACTAAATCCTCTAAAGCAAATGTATTTGACTCAGGAAAGGTGCATTAGATTTAAAAGTTTTTCATGTTCTTTTATTGTTCAGATGAAATCTCCCTAGACCTTGGAGGAAATTCTCCATCAGCATTGTCTCCAGGCAGGCATGTCTCAAAAAAGAGTTCCTTTCCTGTCTGTTCTGTTTACCCGTTCTCTTTGCCTTGTGCAAGTATAGCCGACACTCATCTGGATTCCACACTGATACAATTCCTCTCTGGTCTGCAGGTGGATGTCAGCTATCTGAAGTCAAAAGCTTTTATCCCTACCAAGACTCTGAAAATTCCACTTCCACAGAAACAGACTTACTCCTAGTGAATTCTTCACAATGCCAGGCACCTACCTCTCTGTTCTTCATTCTCTGGCTTTTCCATCTGGGCTCTGCATTTGTTAGGACAGCCTCTATCTCTGTCCCCTTAGGGCTTCCCAGAGCTCTGTGTCAAAGGGGTAGGTTTGTCAGGGTCTATTATATTAAATTTCTTTGTGTGTGTAAGCACATAGTAGTTTGCATAATTGCAAAAATAAAACCAAGATTATATTTATAGTCTAAGGTTGATGTTTTCCATTTTCTTTGATGGTTCTCTTCTACTCTCCCCCTCCCCTTCTGCATCTTTGTCTCAACTCTCCAGTCTAATTTCAGTTTATTCAGTTAACCAGTTAGTATTCTGCCTTCTGTGTTTTTTCTCGCTCATAATAAAAGAATACAAACATACAGAGAGAAGGTTGCGTTCTCTTAAAACTTTTCTACATTTTGCTTTTTATACTTAACAATATCTTGTATAACTCCAAAAGAACTTTGAAGCTTTCTTATTCTTGATGGAAGAAAAAATTCCTGATAGTGGTTCTGGCTAAAAATGCACGTGGGCACACACACATACACACACACACACACACACACACACACACACACACCCCTCCCTGGCTTTGGTCCAAAATATGGATACCCTGTGTGTAAAAGCCCTTCTCCCATGTCTCCAATATCCTTCTGTTATTGGTTAAATGTTCTACATGAAAGAGCATAAAGGCTACATAGGCACAGACATCAATAGACTAACAACTTGTAGTTATACAAGTGTAATGACCTGAATGCAGTAAGAATCCAATAGTCTGAAGTTAACAATGCCCTGATGAAACCTCCTTAAATGTTCATTGAAAGTTATGGCGTAAAAAGCTCTCACAATAAACTGGTAGAGATCACTTCCCTTGTTTTAGAGAAGCAACATGAAGGTCAGCAAGTATTTGGCAGCTCTCCTGAGGCCTCACTGCTAGACACCACAGAGCTGATACTCCAACTTCAAAGGGTCCTGCTGTGAACTTCAACTCTTTAGCTCAAATTAAAATACTTACAAGACTTCTTCTCATTAACTAGATTAAAAACAGATAAATTATTTTTGGAGTCTTAGTTACTCAGTACATATCACCCCAACTACCATCCCCAACCCCAAAAGGCTGATGTGAGTTTTCTCAAGCGCGTAAATTGAATAAACATTTATATGCCTAGAACATATACATACACATTCATTTTTCTACATGTATATAAACACCCATTCTGATAATGAGATGGATTTTTTCTTTTTAAATTAATGTACCTGTAAAGAAAATTTAGTCACTAAAACCCTGTTCATTGTAAAAATCTTATTACACTCTTGTTAAAGTATTCATTTGGTCTTTTACCCATGCTTAAACAATAAAATGCAACATCATATTTTGTCCTCTGGTTACTAAATCACCAGCAAAGACAACTGAACTGATCCCGTCCAGTATAAATTATATCTTTCAAAAGACCTGATACTTAATAAAAAGTAAATTGGCAGTTGCACTTCATATAAAAACTACCCCATTTGCCTCTCCACTCTGAACAGATAAAGTCTTTGTTACCAGGTGCGGGCAAATGCCCTCAGCATCTCAGTCCTTTTATTCACTTGGGAAAATCTCAGCCCCCAGCCCGACTGAGAGCAGAGAATTCCCATCTTCATTTTATTTTATTTTTTCCATTTTACTTATTTATTTGTTTTCTTATATATTTTTAAGAACGTCAATGAAGTGCAATTGACATCCAATAAACTGCATATTTAAAGTGAACACTTTGATTGGTTTTGACATATATGTACACTCCTGAAACCATCGACACCTACACAGAGAACACATCCGTGCCCTCCCAAAGTTTCCTCATGTCCCTCTGTAATTTCTCCTTCATCTCGTTCCTCACTCCTACCGCCCCCATCCTCAGGTAACCATTGATCAGTTTTCTGTCATTATAAACTAGTTTTCCTTTTAGAATTTTGTATGAATGGGACAATACAGAATGTATTCTTCCGTCTTCATTTTAGACAATATCTTTTCCACTAAAGCACAGGTGCAAGAAAAAGAGAATGTGACAAAGCTAAGTCATTTAAATAAGTAAATGAAAGATAGAAACTTCCTTGGTTTTGTGTTTTTTATTTCTTTAAAAAAGCGGTACAATGAATGAGACCACATTTCTTTGTAGACTGTGCTCACCAAAGAGGACCAGCCTTACTTCGTTCAGCTGAACTCTTGTTCACAGCCTCACATCAAAGTGTCTTAGCCTCCACTCCTCTCCAAGTGGAGAAATGACTTTCATTAAGATTGTTTTGAAAGGCCTCTGTGAATATGTGTGATTTATTGCAATAAACCCCATTGCAATAAACTATCCTAAATCTTAAAATACTGGGTCCTACATCACTACCCAACCTCTAGCACTATCATTTTCTACTTAGAAAAGTTTAATTGTTTTTATTTCTTTGTAGTTATGTCTGGCATGAAATTCTCGTATACATATCAAGAACCTGGTAAATAATAAACCCTCAGCAAATCATAGTACTATTTTTAATTCAATAAACAAAAGTCATTATTAACTCCCTGTGTTTGTGATCAGCACCTACAGAATCTGTGCCCTAAAGAAAGGAAAAGGATATATTCTTTCTACAAAGCTCATTGAGGAGATAAACTAGCTCCTGCTCTGTGCCCAATCTTTTGTCAGACCGTTTATCATCTTATTTAATCTTCTCAACAACCTTGTGAGTGGGTGGTTTGTTTCCACTTAGATAAAATGACTCACAGAAAAATTTAAAAGCTTAACCAAGATTGTATAATTAATAAGTGGTAAAGCTAAGTTTCAAACAAAAGACTCGTCAACACTTTTTTTCCAGTCCACAATGCATTTCACATAGAAAAAATGCAAATTAATATATGTTCTCTCCAGTCCCTGAGCCACCATTATGTGTAGGGGTTTTTGTAGGTCATTTGTTTGGTCCCCACCAGTAAACCCAGTGAGACAATATGCCATTATTTGACTCTATAGATAAGGAGATTGAGATGTCACAGTTGGTAAGTAGGCCAGGGTTTCAACCCATGTGTCTTTGTCTATGTCTGTTTCACATATTTTTGTTTAAATCCATCCTTCCAACTGCTGTGTAATCATTTTTGTAATATTGTGTAATCGTCTCATCAAAGGGTGTACCACAATTGATTCAACTTTTGACATGTGATTAGACATTTACAGAATTTTAAAATGTTTTCTGTTATAAATACAATGTAATTATTAATATATCTGTGCATAGAACTTATTCTATACATAAGATTACTACTTCAGGCAAAATTTATAAGATCAAACATTTTTAAATATAGGGAAACCACTAAAAAATGTTTTTTTAAAAAACTAATAAGTCAATTGAGGAGACAAAATGAAATCTTACAAAATGCTCAATTAAGCCTAGAGAAGGCAGAAAAAGCGGAAACAGAAAAGAAAGGCCTATGAAACAGCTTGTGAGATGGGGTTACTCCAATCATATCAATAAGCACTTTAAATGTGAACAGTGTGAATAAACACACTATTCAAAAAACAGATTGTCAGGTTAGATTTTTAAAAGTTATCTTCATGGCATCTTCAAGAAACTCACATTAAATATAAAGGCATAAGTAAAAGTAAAGGAATGAAGAAAGATAGACCATGCAAATACTAAATAAAATAAAACTAGAGTAGCTATATTAATCTCAAACAAAGTAGAAATTAGGACAAAAAAAGATTAATTAGGGATAAAGTAATAATTACCTAATAATAAAGGTGTCAATTCTACAAAAAAATAAAATAATCCTAAACATATATGTACTGAATAAGAGAACTTCAAAACACATAAGGCAAAAATGGGTAGTTCTGAAAGGAGACATATGTAAATCCACAATTATACTTTGAAACTTAACATACTTCTCTCAATATTTCATACAATGCATAGGCAAAAAATCAGTAAGGATATGCCTAACCTAAGCAATATTATAAACCAACTTGACCTAACTGATATTAACAAGATACTCCACTTAAAAACAGCAGAATATACATTATGATTCAAGTGCACATGAAACATTCACCAAGATCGATTATATTTGGGGTCATAAAACAACTCTCAACAAATTTAAAGACTAGATATCATATAAATGGAATGAATGGAATTAAGCCAGAAATCATGATACTAAAAAAAGGTAGAATCCAAAAAAAGTACTTGAAACTTAATGAAAATGAAAACACAAACCATACTGTAATCTGTGCAAGGCAGCTAAAGCAGTGCTTAGTGAGAAATTTATAGCCTTAGATGTTTATATTAGAGAAGAAAAATAATCTGAAATCAGTAATCTAATACTCCACCTTAAGAAACAAAGTTAGGCTAAAGCAAGCAGAAGGATTCGTATGCTGAAAACTGAAAACTCTAATGAAAGAAATTTCTTTAAAAATATCTAAACTAAGGGAGAGATAAATCATGCTCATTTATAGGAAGACTCAGTATTGTTAATATTTAAGTTCTCCCTAATTTTATCTATAAATTTACCTATAAATTTTTACCTATAAATTTAACTCAAACACGATCAGAATCTCAAATTCTTAGCAAGGTTTTTTTCATTTGTAGATACCAAGTTAATTTTTTTTTAAATTTTTATTGGACTATAGTTGATTTATAATGTTGTGTTAGTTTCAGGTGTACAGCAAAGTGAATCAGTTATACATATACATATATCCACTCTTTTTTAGATTCTTTTCCCATATAGGCCATTACAGAGTGTTGAGTAGAGTTCCCTGTGCTATACAGTAGGTCCTTATAAATTACCCATTTTATATATAGTAGTGTGTATATGTCAATCCCAATCTTCCAATTTATCCCTCCCCCCCCTTACCCTCACTATCCATAAGTTTGATTTCTACATCTGTAACTGTACTTCTGTTTTGTAGATAAGTTCATTTGTACCCTTTTTTTTAGATTCCACATACAAGTGAAATAATATGACATTTGTCTTTCTCTGACTTACTTCCCTCAGTATGAGAATCTCTAAGTCCATCCATGTTGCTGCAAATGGGATTATTTCGTTCTTTTTTATGGCTGAGTAATAGTCCACAACGAGTTAATTTTCAAGTGTATATGGAAATGCTAAGAAAGTCGCAGGATCAAAACCATTCTGCAAAAGAGCCAAGCTGGAGGATTCACACTACCCAAATTCAAGACTGTCTTTAAAACTACGGTAGTCAAGAGAGTGGGGTTTTGGTGAAAGGATAGACATGTAGATAAGTGGAATAGAATAGAGAGCCCAGAAAGAAAATTTGGCAAAGATGTAAAGGCAGTCTAATGCCACAGTCCCCAACCTTTTTGGCACCAGGGACCGGTTTCACGGAAGACAATTTTTCCACGCAGGGAGGGGTGGGATGGTTCAGGCGGTAATGAGGCGATGGAGAGCGATGGGGAGTGATTGAGAGCGGCAGATGAAGCTCCACTCTCTTGCTCGCCTGCCGCTCACTTCCTGCTGAACCTGTTGTTGTTCCTAACAGGCCACACACCCCGGTACCAGGTCGTGAAGAAAGACTACCTGTTTTAACAAATAGTGTGGGGATAACTGAGCATCCCTATGTAAAAAAAAAATGAAGCTCAGCAGAAATCTGACACCTTGTATAAAAATTAACTAAAAATGCATCATAGATTTCAATGTAAAATGTAAAACCGTACAACCTAGAAGAATATATAGGAGACAGTCTGGGTGACCTTGGGTTTGGAGACGAGTTTTCAGATGTGACATCAAAAACATGATCTGTAAAAGAAATATTTGACATAGACAATAAATTATAAAATTAAAAATATTTTCTCTGCAAAATACATGTTGAAGAAAGTAAAAAGGTAAGCCACATACCAAAGGAGAAAGTATTTGAAAATCACATTTTTAATAAAAGATTTGTTTCCAGAATACGTGAAGAACTCTTTAAACTCAACAATAGGAAAACAAACTTCTCAAATTTAAACATGAGCAAACTATAAGAGCAAATACTTCGCAAAAGAAGATAATGGATAGCAAATAAGCACCTGAAAATATACACAATACTTTTAATCGTTACATTTTGTTACGGTCAATTTCTATCGATTGGGGAAGGCCAGGAACCCTGGTTGGTATCAAGGGCACAGGGAATGCTTGTTGTTCCTGGGCTGCCATTGTGTCTAGAATTTCTCGGCAGACAGAGAAGTACACGTATGTTTACTCACCCATGTACACATGTCTGTATTCATTCCAGTACATGTCTATTTGTACATGCATATATACTGAAATCAACATGAATTCACACTGTTGTTTCTGCCCCAAATATGTCAATCTGTAACGACAATGTGCAAATTAAAAACACAATGCCAGTGGCATTAGAATGTTTCAAATAAGAAATACTGATAATATCAAATGGTCATGAAGATATAGAACAATAAGAATATTTATTGCTATTGTTGAGTTCAAAATTATACAGTCATTTTGAAAAATCATTGAGAATTACTTATAAAAGCAAACACATACTTACCTTATGACCCAGCAACCCTCTCATAATATTTACTCAAGAGGAGTGGACGCTATGTTCTGACAAAAACGTGTACCCAAGAGCTTAAAGCAGCAACATTCATAATTGCCCAAATACGAAAACAACTCAAATATCCTTCAATAGATGAACGAGTAAACAAGATTTGATGAATTTGTACAATGGATGACTGCTGGCGATCAAAAAAACAAGCTGTTGACTGATGCAACAATATGGATGAATCTTAAATGTATTTTGCTGAACGAAGAGGCCAGACCTAAAAGGTTACCTATTATATGCTTCAATTTATATGGCCTTCTGGAAAAAACTATGGCTAAGGGAACAGATTAGTGGTTGTCAGGAGCTGCCAGTGGTGGTTTATTACAAAGGGACAGCACAGGGAATTTAGGGTGAGGGAACAGCTCTGTGCATGGGTGATTGTGTTGGTTGACACATGACTGTTCTTGTCAAAACCCATAAGCTCTATACCACGAAGACTTGACTTACCAAAGGTATGCAAAGTTTTATAAAAGATCAACTAGAATATTAGGGGAACCCTGATTGTATGTCATCGCTACACTAAAGAGTGGGGGAAGGGAACTGACCTAAGTAACTTTGGGAAGAGTCACAAGACATTGTGAGGCAGAGATCAAAGGAACTACGGTGTAAATACAAACACGCTAGCGGGTACAGCTGTTTCTCACCAGGTATTTTCTAGCAATTCTGAAACAACTTTCGTGTAGACTATAGTTGAACAAAATAGTAAATATTTTGTAAGTAATGAGAGTCCAGGATTTTTACCTTCAGATCAGGAAGTTATAAGTAACCAAGGAGGGAAGTTTAGAATGAAGATGTGGTGCCGTATTTGGGTCAGAAACAACAGTGTGAATTCATGTTGATTTCAGTATATATGCATGTACAAATATGTACATGTACTGGAATGAATACAGACATGTGTACATGGGTGAGTAAACATACGTGTACTTCTCTGTCTGCCGAGAAATTCTAGACACAATGACAGCCCAGAAACAACAAGCACACCCTGTGCCCTTGATACCAACCAGGGTTCGTGACCTTCCCCAGTCAATAGAAATTGACCAGAGGCCAGACAAGAAATGCAGGCAAGGCTTTACTGGGGCCCCTGCTGCAGCAGGGGCGAGAGAGAACAAGTAACAGTTTCCCTTGCTCGCTCCCCCAGGCGGGGCGGGCTGGTTCCTTATATGGGGTGAGGGTAGGGGTGTGTCCAGGGGTCGAGCTTAGGTGGTCTGCCCACCCCTTTGGTGGTGCTGTGCACAGGGGGCATGCTCAGTACCCTGCTTTTGCTTCTGACACCCTGTTTTTGCTCCTGGCTCTTCAGAAGTGGCAGTTGAGTTTTTTGGTCTTTTGTATCTTTTTGTCCATAATTTGCCTCAACTGTGCATGCAGGCAGTTATTTTTAGTCCCATATAGTTTCTTTGTATTTTGTTGCTGAAGGAGAGGTTTGTCCAGGTGCAAGCATTGCAGCACTGCGGCAAAGGGTCCCAGGTCCCAGCCTGTCTCATCCTAACTGTGGTTTATAACCCCACTCTCCTGTAAAGGAACCAGGGCCCCTCAGAGCAGTGGCTGATGCTAGGGCCGGTACAGAGAAAATCTAAGGAGAGTCTGCAGCATCGTGTCATACCAGACAGTGAGGTAGTGCTGAAACAAGCAAACAAACAAAAAGCCCTCATTAAAAGGACACACAAGTGAACCTGAAAGACTTCCCAATGGCCAAGGATGGAACAACTGAAGTAACAAAATAAAACCCAAAGAATAAAATAAACACCCATGAGTACACACTGCTATAAATGAATGGTTGAATAAACAATAAATAAATAAATAAGAAATCTTCCTAACAGAAGAATCCCAATTAATAAACAGAAGGAATGAGGGGAAAAGGAGATCAGCATTAGAGCATCACGGGTTAATAATGACAGTAAGGAAAATCCACTGATGACGCCAAAAGCGGGGAGATTGTCAGGGGAAACAGGATGTCTGCACAACCTCACAGTATCTGCCCCAAAATATCTATTAATTACTGTCATTTTAACCTATGTATTACACGTATCTTCTAATCTGTTAGGCGAGGAAAACCACTTCTACCTCATCAGATAAACTAAAAAATCTGTATATTTTTTTATATTAAAACATGAAAAAAATTTTACTTCTGTTAAGTATTTCAAAATCTCTCTTCAACTTATATTTTATGTATATTATATAAATCTTTGCATTTCATTTACATCTAAATATATGAAAAGTTATATTAAAACATATGAAAAATATAACGTCAAGCCCAGCTTGGAAACACATGATGTTGAATATGAGTCTGGTTCACAGAGTGAGGCCCGCAGTGACCACCAGGAGCTACCTGTGCTCTATATTATCCCACTTTTGAATGTTCCACCGTATGTCAGAGCACATTGAATGCCCGGTAAATTCTCCCGAAAAATAGCCTGTTTACTATGACCTAAGCCAGCACTGGCTCAACTTCATTGAGTAGACTGCTCCTTAGCATTTCCTGGCCCTAGAATTCCAAAGACCTGGTGAGTCTACAGGAGACAGGGAATGACCCCTTAGGTAGGTATGTTTTGGGGGCCAGGGGAAGGAGAGACTTTTCTCGGAAGTGGAAGGTTATTTAACTCCTTTGGCAGAAATCACAGGGGAAGAAGTCTCACCTTGACTGACGAGGACATCAGACTTCAAAGCATGAATCAGAGGGACAGCATCTCTGGGACGCTACAATGGGCAAAGCCATGATAATACGGCATGAGTTCCTTGACATCCCCACGTTTCCATGTATTCTTATTCTTAGTGACACCTGGTCTCCTTGTCATATATAACACCCTCCTGGGCATGTTACCGTTTAGAGTTTAACCATATAGGTCTCTTCTTTCTCCTAAATGGAGTCACACCTTTCATGTTATCCCTGCAACAAATTCATACACACCATCTATTTTTATTTTTATAGGTTTGATTTGTATCTGCTGTATTTGATGCACTTGATAGTTCTAAGAAAAGAAATAAATTCTGGTTGTTTTCAAATTCTATGAAATTTCATAGAAATGTTCCCTGGAACACTAAAGCTTTTCATGTACTTAAAAAAAAAAAAAAAAAAAAAAAAAGCCGAAGGCTAAATTCCTTTTATGAGCCTGGAGATGACACATTTGAAAATGCATGTTGTTTTTCAGGAAGTGTAGGCTGAATAACATTGAACATAAGCAGAGTAACTGCAAAGTGAATTTCTGGGAAATGGGTCACTGGAAATTTCTATGAAACGATAAACGAGATGACATATTTATTATATTAGGAAGAACAAATATGGGAAGAAAAAAATTACTTTTAATTCCCCAACGATATGAAGTTGAGAATTGAAAATTATTTTTGATGAAGAGTTTGCGCACACTTGACGGTTTGGGTCATGATATTTCACGGGGGGTGCTTCTCTTGGGGTGGAGGTGAGCCGCGTACCAGCTGACAGGTAACGATGCATTCATGGAGTACACCTGTGTAGAGGAGCTTGGTGTCCTTCAGCCAACAAAGCAGAGATACCTCCCTGGGGCCTTTACATCCTACATAAGGGTCTCCACGGTGCACTTGTGGAGTTGGTGGCTACGTCAGAGTACCGGAATTTAAGTCAGTCCTTCTGACCTTGGGACCTCATTTTTCCATCTGTAAAATGATGCTGTGCACTGAAATGTTTCTCCCCTCCCCCACCCCTTCCCAAATCCATATGTTGAAGCCCTAACCCCCTGTGTGATGGTCCTAGGAGGTGAGTAGGTAGGAGATGAGTAGGTAGATGGTACTGGGAGGTGACTAGGGCTAGATGAGGTCATGAGTATGGGGACCCTGTGATGGGATGCGTCCTTATAAAAAAAGGAAGAGACACCAGAGCTTCTTCTCTCTCTGCCACATGAGGATACAGTGAGAAGACAGCCATCTGAAAGCCAGGATCTGACCACGGTGTCCTGACCTTGCACTTGCAGCCTCCAGAACTGTGAGAAATCAGTGCCTGTTGTTTCAGCCCCGAGTCGGCAGTGATATGTTACAGCCACCTGAGCTAAGACCCATGGGGATGACTGTCGATACTTCACATACCTCATGGGTTGCTGCAAGGGCTGGGAGGAAAATGATGTGAAGGTATTTGGTAAACCGCCAAGGCTCTGACACATACAACTGATCCTGAAAATAATCCTCGTTTCCAAAGAGTCACTACATTCTGTTTCCATCTTGCCTTGTTTGAAGTGTGTTTAGAAGTCTTCAGTCCCAACAAGGTGGATGAGAACAGGGTCACTGATGGCAGGTTGGGGGAGATGGAGGAGGTGTAGTGCAGGCTGAGGCAGGAGGTCCCAGGGTCAAGGATCCTCAGATCAGTGTCAGGGTCAGTGTCAAGTCCAGTGGAAGGGTATCTGTGCTCCACACAATTGCACTTGGAAGTTTCCCTATAGTAGGGCACACGATGGGGCTAGATGTTGGACTTTTGTCCCTTGGGGTGGGGAATGGGCACAAGGGCAGATTTACCGAGCAGCTTATAAAGTGTCAGTCTCAGAGGTCTGCCCCTGCTCGGGCCCCTTCCAAGACCCTGAGAGGGGCCCTCACAACACTCTGACGCTCATTGAATTATAGATTCGGATTCGGCAAAATTTGGAAAGGAAGCTATTTTAAATGCATTTGTTGGGGATACTGTCTCTTTTCACCCCCCGGTCCCTTCTGCACACTTCTACAATGTCAGCAGCATAGGTAGGACTGTGGGCATTTGGGCGGTTCAGGTAAAGAGGGGCAGGAAATGGTATAAACTGGGTCCGTAAGCTAGGTTGAGTGGATGCATTTGTGTGGTTCGAATTAGGTGACAACTGGGTCCTGTACAATTAGGTCACTGCCAGCCATCCCAAAGCAGGAATAGCTTTTCAAAATCTATGTAGGACATCCACGGTGCCTCTCTCCAGGCATCTGGACTCAAAGATGAAGGACAGAAGTCACTCAGAGACATGAAGTCTTCCCAAGGTGCCTCTCACAGGAGGTCTGCAGGAAGGGGATGAGAAACAAGGTCTATAATATCCAGAGGCAAAGCAGGCATGCAAACCTTCAGAGCATCCACAGACACACTCTGGTTCCAGGACATCAGACACGGGCGACTCCTGCTCGTTTGCACAGAAGTCCCCTCCTTCTGAGGAACAGACTGAACTTTACAGTGGGCACAATTATAAACAAACACACACACGGCTTAGCCTTTAAACTGGAGTCTCGTGCTTCTCGATGACAGCCCCAAACTGCAGTATCATCGCCAACAGCAGACACTGTCTGTGTGTGACCTTCTTGTTTTACACACTCTGACCTGTCAGAATGTGCCAGAATATCAGACACGTCTCATCCGAATGAAGTCTGGCAGCTCCAGACAGGATCTCAGACAAAGCCTGAGAAATCAGAGTTCCGGCAACGAACCCCTCCACAAAGGCACAGGAAGGCGGGATGTCTGGTCTCCTGTAGGAGTCATTTGAGAATACAGTTATGTAGCCCAAACCAACACGGCGGCACGTAAAAACTGTGCTCAGTTAATGTGTAATTGGAGATTAATTTTTATAGTGTTTAAATTATTGTATCTGAATATTAAAATTCAGATACGATCAGAAGTAAGTATTCTTACTACAAGAAACTGAACTGAAAGAAATGTGTATGGCATTTGTCCCGTTTTTAAATTTTTGTTGTGATTTCTTTTCTCATTCTAAATAAACTCGAGTTTGCACCTAATTTTGAATTTGTGATTTTGTATTCATGCTGGTGTCATCCTTTTTAAAGAGAGGATCTCTCTGAATGGCACAAGCCTCACGCCCCACAAACCCTGGTCAGCTCATGGGCTCCGAAAGGCAGGGGCGTCAAAGCGAGGCTGGATCCATTAAAAACTGGGCCAGAGCAGAAGCCAGAAATCTGGGCTGTGGAAACTGGACGTTGAACAGAATCCCCAATAGGGCGCTGCCATAGGGGAACCCCAGGTAAGGGAGGGACCCCCAACCTGGCATGGCTGAGCGCAGGGAGCCCACCCTGACCAGCTTTCCACATTGCTACTGGTAGGCCTGCTGGTATGGGAACGGCACAGGTAAGACCGCAGGCGAGTGAATCCCAGGGTGGCCCAGAGAAGACACCGGCATTAGTCTGCTCAGGCTGCCATAACATGTCACAGGCTGGGCCGCTTAAACAGCAGGCATTTATTCTCTCAGAGCAGGGCTGGTTTCCCCTGAGGCCTCTCTCCTTGGCGTGTACACAGCCCTCTCCTCCCTGTATCCTTACATGGTCTGCCCTCTGTGTGTGTCTGTGTCCTAGTCTTCTCTTCTTATAAGGACACCAGTCATATGGGATTAGGGCCCTACCCATATGACCCCATTTTAACTTAGTCATCTCTTTAAAGATACAGTTAGTGTGTCTCTAAATACAGTCACATTCTGAGGTTCTGGGGGTGAAGACTCTGACATATGAATTTGGGGGGGATGCAGTTCAGCCCATAACAGTACCTTAGGTAAGTGGGGAAAGGGGATGAGACACAATATGCCTCCTGCTAAAGTAGGAGGGAAGGACTGAAGGAAGGAAGGAAGGAAGGAAGGAAGGGAGGAAGAAAGGAGGGAAGGAAGAAAGGAGGGAAGG
The DNA here is from genome assembly GCF_009873245.2 of Balaenoptera musculus. Taxonomy (NCBI): domain Eukaryota; kingdom Metazoa; phylum Chordata; class Mammalia; order Artiodactyla; family Balaenopteridae; genus Balaenoptera; species Balaenoptera musculus. Next base: position 99,422,291 of record NC_045793.1, on the reverse strand, counting down.
AAGGGGGAGAAGGGAGGGAGGGAGGAAGGAAGGAAGGGATGATATATGCATTGTGAATGTTTGACTAAAGATCTTTTTTTGTTTTAAAAAAATGCCACTTTTGGCCAAGATGGACTAACAGGGAACAGATTTGTCTCCTGACTGAAATAATTAAAGAAACTGACACAATGCATGAAGCAATGGTTACCAAGACACTGGATATCAGACAATGAAAGACAGTGATCCCTAGGATGGAGAAAAGGTTGTCTCAGCTGCTGCCTAGATAGAAAGTTCCCAGATCACAGGACAGGGCAGGGAGCCCAGAGCCGAGGAGAAGGGGCTGGGAGTCAGGAGGCCCCATGGCCACGTGCAGAGTCCCAGGGAGGGAAGATCAAACAGAGAGATTGCCAGGGATCTCACAGCTTCAGGCAAGCACAGGTCTGCACATGGGTGTGAGCAAAGTACCGAGGCCGGGAAGAAACAGCCCCACAGCCCACAAGGGAGGGAGCAGGACTGGCAAAGATAATTTTATTGCCCACTAGCAGGGTGGAAAATCTTATCATCCACCAGATATTGGTTATAGCACCCAAACGCAACCGTAGCGGGCCAGAATAAGTCCCAGGCCTGGGTCTGGTTCCACGTAACAAAGATTTAAAGTAAGATCTGAAAGAACCAAATTATTTTCAATAATTTATTACATTCCAGAATAATGCTCAAAAACCAGTATAACTGCAATACATACCCAGTACCCCATGATGTAAAATTCGCAATGTTTGGCATCTAATAAAAAATTAGCTGATATGTAAAGAAGCAACAGAACCCATAATGATGAAACCAGCCCAGGAGTGACAGATGATAAAATAGTAGAAAAGGAAATTAAAGCTGTTATTATAACTGTATTCCACATCTTTGAAAAGCTAGGGGAAAGAGGAGCGTGGTAAGTACAGACATGGAAAATATTAAAAAAGACACAAATAGAACTTCTAGAGATGAACACTCTAATGCTGAAGGTGGAAAATGCACATAACTGCAAAACAAAAGGCTAAACTGTCAGAGAGGAAGAAGTTTTCCTTTACCCTTCTAAGTTCTTCTGGCTGGTCTAAGAATTAAATTGACATGAGCCAGATTAACGGGAAAAATCAAACAAAGTTTAATGGCATATATACATGGGAGAGACCCAGGAAAACCAAGTCACTTGCCAAAATGGCCAAAGTTCTCACTTTAAATACCAGCTTCTGCTAATGACAAAAGAAGATGTTGGGGTAATGGTTTGGGACTTCAAAGGGGAAAAAGGCAGTTGACACGGAGATGAAAAAAAAACATTTGCTGGACCATGCAGAGACAACGCGACACAGAATGCACTCTGATCTCCAGGCCCTCACTTACCACCCCTCACCCATATTCTTTGCAAGTATCTCTGATAATAGCATTGTTCCAGGAACCAGTCCTTTTTCTAAATTCTTTAGGCAGCTAAGGGGGAGGTAAAAAGAAAGACTTCCTATGTCTTCTGTTTCTTAAAAATAATCAACCTAAATTAATCCTGCTGCCAAGAGACACGTGTTAGGGTGGTAAATTTTGCTCCCCATAGCAGGGTAAGCGGGCTCTGGATCTAATATATTTGGATTATAATCACACTGAGTCAACATCAGAGAGTGAGAAATGCATATATCTGGAATTAAACATCCATGGATTCTTGCAAGCTATGTGACCAGGGGCTCATAATTTTACTTCTCTGGCCACCCCTTCCACGATTCAGAATGAGAATGATAATGCCTCTGTCTTACACATAAGGAAAAACTAAACTTTAAAGTCATTGACAAAGAAACAAAATATCCCCAAGTAGACAAAGGAGAGATACAAAGCATCAGTATCACCTAATTTAATAACGTACTTAAAGTTCTTAGTGATCTCTAAGAATATTTTGTACAAGGACGTAAAATGCATGGTTTCCATAGCGAGATATTTCTAGCATAGCTTATTGAAGCATGAGAAAACAAGGCATGAGATTCGGACTGTACATGTTCTTCATACACAGACGATCATAGCAATGTCAGGCATTGTCACAATGAACTTGGAAGGCGGTATCAGGTAACGATGAAGAACAGTCTGCATTGGGTCCTGCCCAGCTACTTGTAAACTGGGCGGCCAATGCAAGTCAGCCAGCCTTTTCAGCCTCAATTCTCTTACCTCTACACTTTGTTGAAACTGCTTATCTTGAAAATAATCTAAATACTCTCTTTTTAAGGCTACTTCTTTGCAGGTGCTGTACACCCTCAGGAGAGGGTGTGGGTAGGAGAGGAGAAAAAGGGAGGGGAGGGTGGTGAAGCGTTATAGCCCCGGGTGCAAACTAGACTAAACAAAAATAGACTTGCCTTAATTTGCCTCCAGCCCCTCCCCTGTTAAACATAAATAAATAGAATAAATTAACTAAAGGACAAAATCAGAAGTGCAATCAAGGGAGTCCCAGGCCATCAGCCAGTAATGAAGTCAATTTCTCTGTGCAAAACAACAACAACAAAATAAAAGTGTCCCCAAATAACCCATATTTGGAAAATTGTTTAGAGAAATGGTAAGACTTCTTATTTCAGACTTTCTATTTTTTTATCATATGATTGACTTAAAATAGGTTATTCCTTGACATTGATTAAAAATTGTAGGTTTCAGCAGACTTGGTAGGCAGATCCACATGGTAATCCACCGTTTGGGCTGCTGTAATCACAGCAGTGTCTGTGACCCGCTGGGTCTGGTGCTTAATTGACCCTCTGGTGTTTGAAATAGACAAAGCTCGGTGCTCTCCAAGTTTTATCAACATTTAAATACTAGCACATGAAGTTTCACATTCATTCTTTCTGTACAACAGAGAAAAATTATTTTGGATATAATTTTATTTGAAATTAGATAACTTGACAGCACCATGACCACGAGCTTAGACTCTGATGCCTGGATCCTGGGCTCGGCTTGACGCTCACCGGGGTGTGACCATGGCCGAGTGGCTGTGGCTCAGTGGTTTCCCCTCTATAATAAGGGAAATACTAGTTCTGATCTCAGAGGACTGCCATTAGGATTAAGTGTTTTAATACTTTTTAATTGCTGAGAACAGTATCCACAGTACCGTAAGTCCTCTATAATGTTTGTTAATAAAATAAACTGGATCATTCAAATATTCTGCACAATGATGTAGAAGTGCAGGGGCTATGAAAGAGCTTTCTCCAAAGTTAATTATGCAGAAAATTGGTATATCAGTTTTCACACTTTCATTCTAAAGAATGCAATTGATTTACTCATGAGAAAGAATCATCCATTTAAAAGTCATAAAAAAAGATTAAATACCTAGGAATTAACCTAAGACATGTGCAAAGCCTACTGATCCAAAAGTACACTTACTGCAATGAAAAGATGTGTGATATTCTGAAATAGGAGACTTCACGTCATAAAAAGGACAGTTCTACCCAACTTAATTGTAATATTTAACACAGTCTCAATAACAAAAAGCAAGAAGCTCATTTTAAAATTCATTTAGAAAAATAAAGCCAGAATGGGTAGAACTCTGAAAAACAAGAAACAGATCTAAAACGGTACCAGCTTTATCAGGTAGTAAGACATAGTGAAAAGGTGATCATTATACGTGTTGGCATTCACGTATGAATAGACGTACAAACTGCTGAAAAGTCTAGAAATAGAACTAGATAAGATAGACTGCCTCTCAGATCTGTGGGGTTAAATAGTGACTTCCTGGCTATATTTCTGCAGTTTGTTTCTCATCAGAAATGGTTGCCTTTCTAAGCGTATTTTTACACTGAAAAGTATTTCTCCCGAGATGGAGTTTTCTTAGTCTGCTCAGGCTGCCATAACAAAGTACCACTGATTGGGCAGCTTAAACCACAGACCTCTATTTCTCACAGTTCTGGAGGCTGGAAGTCCCAGATCAAGGAGCTGACAGATTGCATTCCTGGTAAGGGCACTCTTCCTGGCTTACAGACAGCAGACTTCTGTGTCCTCACATCGGGGCGGGGAGAGAGAGAGAGAGCGCCAATGTCTTCCTCTTCTTAGGAGGGCACTAATCCTATGACCTACCCTCATGACCTCATTCATCTAAACCTAATTGCCTCTCAGAGGTCCCACCTCCAAACAGCATCATGCTGGGAATTGGGACTTATGAATTGTGGAGGTATAAACATTCAGTCCATAACAGCAGCCATGGGTCTCAATGTGTATGTATATGCCCTTGCTCGTGGGCAATGGAGAGCTGAGACAGGAAGATGGGAAGATATATAAAACACATCAGAAGATCAGACTGGGGTTTCTCAGGACCAACTAGGAATGTGCCTTTGCTAGCTTGCATCTGGAACAGCCCAGACTGGGAAACATACAGTATCCTATGAATGTGTTTGGTGCTATTGTATTTCCAAAGCTGAAGCAAAAACATGGCCCCCGTGGGTGGAGTGGGATCTTCCGCTGAAGAAGTGAGATGTTCGCACCGTGAGTCACACTGGGGCATTCTAGGGCAGGAGACAGAACTTCACAGTATGTCTGAGTGGAAAAAAACTAAACTAAGGGGGGAAATGCTTTCTTCGCTTGGACCTCAAGCTCTCAGGGTCCTAAATGTTGAGTAAGGGGAGATGGACTCCAGGCATTTCTTCAGAGGAAGAGTTGCTGGTTCCTCTTCCCTCTGAAAGTAGGTCAGATGCTGGGCTTACACCTGTTCCCTAGAAGAACATTGTGGAATTGAAAAGGGTGGGGTCTGATCTTGGCATCTCTGTTAGAACTTCCTTCCCATGTTCTTCCTGTTATCAAAGCAGAGTTACCACCGGCTTCCATGGTAATAAGGGGAGCAGAGCTTCACTAGAGAGAGGACAGGGAGAAGAGGGGGTCCTGAGACAGCGGGGTCAGGTGGGGTCACCTGCATGGGCATAGATCAGCACTGAGCATCTTTAGGACTGCAGAGTCCACAACCAAATGTCCAAAAGCTCAGTGCAAATGCCCACACTCTAAAGATGTCATGTATCAAATAAGGAGAAATCCATTTTCTCATCCTGATCACACGTACTTTTGTTTACGGGAGGATTCTGCCTCAGAAAGCTGGGGACACACTTGGTTAATACAGAGGTTCTTACTCAACTCTCAGGGAAGAAACAAAAGAAGCAAACAAAAGAAGGTCCTTCATCAAATGCCTGCCTTTCAAAGCCTTCCTTTGTGAAGGACTTGGACAGACACCTGGAAAGAAGACAGATTCCAGTTGTTCTAATTACGGAATTGTCAGCCTTTTAATATTTACCCGTCCTCAAGACTATGCAGGTTGTAACTCAACAATGAATTATTTGGAGCTTTGGATGTGGGGAAAATATTTTACATTTTATAACTTAAAGGAGAAAGAGGCATTGAATATTATTTTGCATAGGGCTGTGCAAAACGACAGTTTAGAAAGAAAAAGTGCAAAAGTGGGATAAATTAAAAGTAGGACAATCTCAAAAATTTAGGGTGATACAGTTTTAGACTAAACTGTGTTCACTGAGAAAGGAAAACAATGTTGAATAAGCATATCTGAATGAAGAATTGACACACTTAACTGAATAAGTGCATTTTAAAATGGAGGAAGAGATTTAGGATTTTTTTATAGAGCTAGCTATGTTGTAGGTGGTCAATACTTGTGAATCAGATAAATAAAATGATGAAAACAAATGCATCTATGGAAGTAACATCTCAGAAATGGAAAGGCCAATATTAATCCAAGGACAGAATACCTGTGTCTTTTATAAATGTGCAACAGAATCTTAGACGATTAACCAGATTTAATTATGTGACTTGGTTTGAATTTCCAGCCTTTTATGAGTTATAAAATGTGAGGCAATTTCTTGACTCTCTCTGAGTTTTTGTCCATCTTTTATGAAACTGGTAACAGCGCCAGTCTTGTAGGTTATGAGGATTCAGTGACCTAACAAGTATATAGAGATTGGCAGAATGTCAGTAACATCAGCAGAAGCCTTCTCACCGTCACCAGCGTTACTCTTATTATGTATCACTTGACTACACAGGCCCCATCTTGCTTGGAGCTCAATGCAGACAAAATGCTCCCCAACACAGATATGGGTATTCCGTGTGGCTCTTCCTTCTCAGCATGGAAATTAACATGTAAGTGAAATCGTTTGTAACTGTTGAAAGTATTTTAAGAAAATAAATAAAAACACCTACAGAATTTTTTGCTAAATGAGAAGTTCCTTCATCTAAGATCAACCCAGAAAGCAAATTCTTCCAGTTGCTTTTGTTCTTACCATTTCCAGATCATTCTAGCTTTAGGTCTGGATGCCAAAACCCACATCAAAGCAGAGGAGGAAAGCGGAGGCCCACAGGAAACAGGAGGCAGTGCTGGGTCAGGTCTTTCCAGGGCTGTCAGCCCTTCTTGTTAACATTCACAGCATACTTCTCGGAGCAGACATTCAATTAGAATATGGAGCCCAAACAATGGAAAATGTAATAAATTCATACTCCCTGCCACTGCTGACAGTGGCAGGACTGTCCAGGATACCCTCAGATGTAGGGAAGTCACTGTGATCACTATTTGAGGGGCTCACTTTCCAGTGGCTCCATGAGAAAAGACCTGCCCAATGTGAAGAAATCAACACTTTCAGGACTGAAATAAACTGACGATTGTCTTTATGGCCATATCCACTTCAGTTTATAGTACAAACTGCTAAACAGAATTACTTTCATTTAAAATGAGCAAGAAGAAGTTTCTGTGTAGATATAACTACCCCAATTTATACTGAAGGACACGGAAGAGAAATAATCCATCCTTTGAGCCATGCAGCTATGCAAATGACCAACCTGCTGCTACCATAAGTGATCCTGAACATGTTGGCTGTACGGCCGCTGTCTGCAAAGAACCCAACGTGAAATAGCCAAGGGCAGGGTGCCTTGGAGATGAAAGATCTGTACTTGGCTGCCTGCTTTAGGGTCCTCACGGTGCCACACACATGAACCTCAAGTCTGATGACATGTTTTAGGAGCTGTTGAAGCCACTAGAGCTTTAAGAAATTCCAACACTTTCAGGCACATTGAGAGAAGGATGATAAAAGTTAATCAAACAAAATCAATATAAAATAAAGATTCTCCGGGCTTATGTCAGCATTCACACATTTTTCTCATTCGTTCAGTTCTGATTCATTCATCAGAAATTATTCCCAGCAGCTGACCACATGAACCGCCCTCTGCTAGGCTCTAAAGACACAGAGATTAAAAAAAAAATAAACGCCAGATCATTTGCATCGTGGGTGGTGGTGGTGACGATATCAGTAAATGCATCGATGTGTCGTGCAGGTGCACAGAGGGGGAGGGGTTATTTCTCCCGGATTCCTTACAGGCGCTGCCTTTAGGAAGCGGCGGTGGCGATAGGGAGGAATTCATGCTGGCCCTGCTCCGTGACATCACTAGATACTGAGTCTCAGGCTGTGGCCGGCGGGTTTCATCGGCAGAGTCTGCGTTCTCGGCCATCACCTGGCTGTACACTATGATGGAAAGGAGTAGCCTGAACTTCACCAGCGAGGGTGGAAGCCTAGCCCCCATCACACCAGGCTCTCTCCACTCTTCTTCCTCGAAACGTCTTTCCACACACTTGAGAACCACGGATGTGTTTTGACTTTTCCCTATGCCGTGGCAAAAAACGTTATCTCGATATCGTCTTAATTAACATCTCTCTGCTTACTCCTGACATTGGACATATTGTCTTATTTTATAGGATGTGTATATTTGCAGAAGTATTTATATCTGTGCCCTGCATCTTTATATCACTAGGTTCTTTGTTTTCTTCTTATTGATGTAGAAGAGCTCTTTACAGTTACATATGCTGAAAATATTTTATCTCATTCCGTCGTTTGTCTTTAGCTTTATTTATGTTGCCCATCAGCTAAGGAGGCTTCCTCACAGATTGACCTCTGCATGTTGGCAGTTTGTTGTCACAACAGGCATCAGAGGCGAGGCAAACTACATGGTAGTCTAAGTCACATGCCAGATTTCACCACCTAGTACCACAAAAGTGACATTTTTCAATGTTTTTAATACCGATGACATGCTGAAATTATAATATGTTGGATATATTGGATTAAATGAAACATACTATGAAAACTTATGTCCCTTGTTTCTCTTTGCTTTTTTAAATGTGGCTACTAGAAAATTCATGATTATGTATCCGGCAATGTATGTTCCCCTGGGCATAGCCGATCTAGAGACTGAGTTCTGATCTAGAGCCAGTTTGCCTTTGGCTCCATCAAAAGATATGTTGGTTCTACCCCAAGGCCAGCCTTTCTGGTGGCCAAAGGCTGACAGCAGCAGGCAGTGCTTCACGCGCCCTCCACCAGGCCATCACGGGAGCAGATGTGGCTCAGCCTCAGCAGAAAAGAAATGTCTCAAACCACTCAGCAAACTTCCAGTTTTCAAAACCTATTTGTCTTGTGTTGACTCACCTGTCCATTTGGAATTACTCACTGAGGCCTTGTAAACAAACACCAGACGAGGGGCCAGGAGGCCCTGAAGTACGGGGCCCAGCCCAGGGCAGAGGCAGGTTCCCATCAGGGACACTGTGGTGGAGGAACAGGTGGATGTAGGGTTTCCATAACCTCCACCACGTGCCGCTTTCCACACCACATACATGTTCACTCCTGTGTCAATCGCTTTATTTTTTTCCCATGTGGATAATCAATTCCCCAAGTACCTTTTCTTGACTTGCGCCTCCTCATTCATAAATCAAGCTTCCCAGGTTCTCAGTTGTGTTCCTTTGATCGATCCGTCTCCATGTGAATGCCTTTCTGTCTTAATTCCTGTGGTTTTAAATAAATATGGCTTGATATTTGATGTCACTCTGCCTCCATTGTTTTCATTCTGCTGAAACGCTTTGACTATTCTTGTCCCTTTGCTGTTCCATATATTAGAATTAACAATGCAGTTACACACTCATATAAAAAAACATACAGAACAAAAATGTGCATTGAGATTTTGATTATAATTACATTGAATTTATAGATCAATTCAAGTAGAATTGACCTCCTCAGAAAATTGAGTTTCCCTATTCATGAGTATAGTAAAGTTTTCCCTTTGTTTCGGTTTCCTTGAGGTCTTTCATCTCTTGTTTTGTTTGTTCGATATTTTACATATTTATTTCTTTCTCATCTTTCACAAGATTCTCAAGCTGTCATTTGCTCTTATTTAGAAATGATGCATCCCATTTCCTTTATTCTAGCGGTGGCTCCTTTGTAAATTCTGTTACCTTATTAAATTTATTCTATAATTTAAATACACATATAGTAAATCCCAAAATGATTTTTAAAAGATGCAATATGAACCATAAAACTTCCTATTTCTACTCATCCTAACTCCCTAGGGGTAATGACAATTTTCTGTAGCCTTCTAGAAATTAAGCTTAAATTTCTAATAAAATGTATTTTTCCTATAAAAAAAGGAAACAGAATCATCACAAATAACTTTTTTCCTGCAACAAGAAAGGATAGCAATAACTCCAAGCTCCAGTTCTGCCCACCTGTGCATCCTCAAGTAAATCACTCTACTCTCTGAGCACCAACTTCTCCATTTCTGAAATGGGAATAATGACCCCACCCTCAGGATTAGCATGTCAAATCATAAGGTCACCACGATGAGCTAGGGTGGTTCCTGGTGGCCCTAGGAGCCCGGTGAACGAGGGAGGGATGTAATGCCTGGACTCCTGTTTCCCAGAACCACCTTGCTGGTCTCAGGGAGAGCAGATTCCAAGCCCTTCGAAGTCCTATGATGCCTACAGAACACTCCTCCCAGAGCGTGTGCTTAGGAAGGGCCCAGACCACGCCCTGAGGCCACGGTGGTCTTTCACAGAAGGCCTGAAGTGGCTGGCTATGGAGGCCTCTGGGAGCCCGGTCTGTGTGTCCTGCTACCCCGCCTGCCCTAGAATCTAGTCTTCCTCCCTCCTCTTTTCCTGATTGGTGCTGCAGCCTGGAGGTCTGTACCCCGAGTCTCTCAGTTCCCTGAATCTTCCCTCTTTTTATGGGGTGAGGGGTAATAGAGGGCTTCTAAGGAGACATGAAGCCAGTTGTGCCAGACTATTTCAAACCTCCATGCCTGGAAATCTTCCTTCCATCCTCCTGAACACTGATCCATTTCTCAAGCCTTTGGAAATGAGACCTCCCCCTACAAAGGAGGCCTTTATGACCCACCCGGGCACACATGACAATTGCCCCCCTAACTGCCTCCACCATGCTCTACATCTGGTAGGACCCATCATCTAAATGGTTCTCTCTGCTCATGTTTGTGTCCTCGGTACCTGACAGAGAGCTTAGCATTCACTAGGCGCCCGCAGATACTTGTGGGATGGGTGTCCTTCTTCATTTTAATAGAGATTATAATCAAGAGCACAAACAGAGATGGTCTCTGCCCTCTTGTATCTTGCAACCTGCACAAGACAGGCATAAATCAAACTGCGGGACCAGTAGATACGAAATCACAGCAGTGGAAGTTCCACAAAGGAAGGGTGAAGTTTTCCCTGAGAACATTCAACGGGGGGGGGCCTGACCTGGTCTAGAGAATTAAGGAGTCTTCCTTTCAAGTCAAAATCCAAAGAATGAGTAAGCATGAGGTGGAAGATGAGGTTGGGAAAAGGATGATCAGTTCCATAGCAAAGGTTTGTGGTGAACAGCACGCTGTCAAACCGTATCCAAGCAACTAGAAGAAGACCAAGTCATTCAGGTGTGCTGCATCTGAACGCTTACTTCCTTGGGTTACAGAGAAAGGTATCCTCACGTCCTCAGTGTCAAGTTAGAATATGTTGTGGCCACACTGCATAGGGAGTGCCCGGGCGGGGGTGAGTGATGTCACCTGTAATGTATTTAGGGGAAGAATTTGTATTCCACGTTGAAGCTAAACTTGCAGTGACTTTTATATTTCTTCACGTGTTCATAAAAGCTTAACTCAGAAGAAAAAATTCCTAGTTCTTCTAACAGTGAGAAAAATGAACTCTTACATTTATTTTTAAAAAGGGTATTTTACTTTGGAGAATACATTAAAAGGAACACTTTGGCTTCTTAAGCTTTGGCCATAACATTTAAAGTAGCATTAAAAAAAGCAGAAGTGGCAAGGATTTAAAAGGCAATGGAAAAAAATAAGGATATTTTCAGAATATATTTCATTTTAAGATTAACTTATTTGCTTTTCTTTTGCCCTTTTGACCCCCTTCACCTATTTCTCCCACCCCTAGCCCCACCTCTGGCAGGCAACCGCCAGTCTGTTCCCTGTCTATTGTAACAGGGAAGAACCTTTTGTATTCTATTACAAATAATGTTGCCTATAAGCTTAAATTATACATAATAGCCCATCTCGGGGAACCCTGCTTCCCAGGTAATGAGCATTAAGCTAAAATACCTTTGTTTAGCTCACAGGAAACATCCTGACCAGGCCCACCTCTGAATGACTGCAAGGAGGAAGAAATCAACACATCCCCTCCGGAGGCTGACCGGAACCAGGAAATGTTTGACTTTACCTCCTTCCTTTTCAGTTTAAAAGTCTGAACTCTAACTCAGGCAAGATAGTTCTTTGGGTCAGGAGTCCACCATCTTCTCGGTTTGCTAGCTTTCCAGATAAAGTCACTATTCCTTGTGTCAACACCTCTCTCGATTTATTGGCCTGTCGTGCATCAAGCAGTATGAGCTTGGACTCAGAAACACTATGAGCTTGGGATATTTTTGTTTGTTTTCATTTTGTTTTGTTTTTTTAAATCTTAGATTCCACAGATAAGTGAGATCATATAGTATTTGTCTTTCTCTCTCTGACTTACTTCACCTAGCATAATGCCATTGAGGTCCATCCATGTTGCCTCAGAGGGCAAGATTTCATTCTTTTTTAAGGCTGAATAATATTCATATATATATAATTTACGAATATAAATTTCTTTCTCCATTGATGGACACTTAAGTTGCTTCCATATCTTGGCTATTGTAAATAATGCTGCAATAAACATGGAGCTGTACCTTTTCATGTTAGTGTTTTCATTTTCTTCAGATAAATACCTAGAAGTGAAATCACTGGATCATATGGAGTTCTATTTTTAATTTTTTCAGGAACCTCCATGCTGTTTTCCTTAGTGGTGACACCAATTTACATTCCCACCAACAGTGCGCAAGGATTCTCTTTACTCCACATCCCCACCAACACTTCCTATTTCTAGTCTTTTGATAACAGCCATTCTAACAGGTATGAGGTGATATCTCATTGTGGTTTTGATTTGCATTTCCCTAATGATTAATGAGATTTAGCATTTTTCATGTACCTGTTGGCCATCTGTATGTCTTCTTTGGAAAAATATTCAGATCATCTGCCCATTTTTAAATTGGATTGTATTGTTGCTATTGAATTGTATGATTTCTTGATATATTTGGAATATTAATCCCTTATCAGATATATGGTTTGCAAATATCTTCTCCCATTCAGTAGTTTGCCTTTTCATTTTGTTGCTGGTTTCCTTTGCTGCACAGAAACATTTTTAGATGATTTAGTCCCACTATTTTTGCTTTTGTTCCTTTTGCTTTTGGTGTAAGATTCAATAAAAATCATCAAGGATTTGATGTCATGGAGCTTAGTATGTCAAGGAGCTTACTGTCTATGTTTTCTTCTAGGAGTGTTATGATTTCAGGTTTTATATTCAAGTCTTTAATCCATTTTGAGTTGATTTTTGTGTCTGGTGTAAGATAGAGGTCGAGTTTCATTATTTTGCAATTGGCTGTCCTGTTTTTCCAACACCATTTATTGAAAAGACTGTCCTTTCCCTGATGTGTATTCTTGGCTCCTTGTCATAAATTAATTGACCATATATATGTGGGTTTATTTCTGGGCTCTCTATTTTGTTCCATTGATCTATGTGTCTGTTTTTATGCCAATACCATACTGTTCTAATTATTATAGCTTTGTAATACAGTTGGAAATCAGGAAATGTGAAATCTCCAGCTTTCTTCTTTTTCAAGATTGCTTTGACTGTTTGGGGTTTTTTGTGGTTCCATACAGATTTTAAGATTATTTATTCTATTTCTTTGAAAAATGCCATTGGAATTTTGATAGAGATTGCATTGAATTTGTAGATTGTCTTGCCTAATGAGAGCATTTTAACACTTGATTATTTCAATCCATGAACACAGAATATCTTTTTACTTATTTGTGCTTTCTTCAATTTTCTTCATTACTATCTTATAGTTTTAAATATACAGGTCCTTCACCTACTTCATTAAATTTCTTCCTAAGAAAGAAATTTCTGTTTGATTCAATTTAAAATAGGATTCTTTTCTTAAGTTCTCCTTCTCATAGTTTGTTATTAGTGTATAGAAATGCAAACAGATTTTTGATATTGATTTTTTATCCTGCAAATTTATCAAATTCACTTATTAGTTCTAACAGTTTTTTGATGGCACCTTTAGGGTGTTCTATATATAATACCATGTCATCTGCAAACAGGGACAGTTTTACTTTTCCTCTCGAATTTGGATGTATTTTGCCTCTTTTCCTTGACTAATTGCTCTGGCTAAGACTTCCAATACTATTTTGAATAAAAGTGGCAGGAGTGGGCATCCTTGTGTTGTTCCTGATCTTAGAGGAAATGCTTTCAGCTTCTCACCATTGGGTATGATGTTACCTGTGGACTTGTCACATATGGCCTTTGTTACGTTGAGGTTCGTTTCTCTATACCCACTTTGTGGAGAGCACCTATCATAAACTTTATAAGTAGCTCCCAGGTGATTTTTCAAAATGACTGTATAATTTTGAACTCACAATAGCAACAAATGTTCTTATTGATAATTTTCTTTTCTTATGGCACCCTGGTCTGTTTTTTGTATCAGGGTAATGCTGAGTTCAGCATTTTAAAGGGGGAAGAGTTCCCCTCTTTTCTATTTTTTTGGAAGAGTTTGAGAAGGATTTGTGTTAATTCTTCTTTGAATATTTGGTAGACTTCACCAATGAACTTGTCTTGTTCTGAACTTTTGTTTGTTGAGAGGTTTTTAATTACTGATTCAGTCTCTGTTCTAGTAATTAGTCTGTTTAGATATTCTATTTCATCATGTTTCATTCTTCGTAGGTTGTATGTTTTTAGAAATTTATCCATTTCTTCTAGGTTGTCTAATTTTTTGGTGTAAAACTGTTTATAGCAGTCTCTTATGATTCTTTGTATTTTTGTGATATCAGTTGTAACATCTCCTCTTTCATTTCTGAATTTATTAATTTTTTGCTTTTTCTTTTTTCTTGGTAAGTCTAAAGTTTTGTCAATTTTGTTTATCTTGTTAAAGAATCAGCTCTAAGTTTCATTGATCTTTTCTACTGTCATTTTAGTCTCTATTTCATTTATTTCTGCTCTAATCTTTGTTATATCCTTCCTTTTACTATGGGCTTCATTTGTTCTTCCTTTTCCAGTTCCTTGAAGTGTAAAGTTAGACTGTATATTTGGGACTTTTCTTATTTCTTGAGGTAGGAATTTATCTCTATGGACTTCTGTCTTAGAAATGCTTTTGCTGCATCCTACAAAATTTTGTACAGTATATTTCTATTTTCATTTGTCTCAAGGTATTTTTTATTTCTTTGACCCATTGATTGTTCAGTAGCATGTTGTTTAATCTCCACATATTTGTTAATTTTCCAGTTTTTTTATGTAATTAATTTTTAGTTTCATACCACTGTGGTCAGAAAATATACCTGATATTATTTCAGTCTTCTTAAATGTATTAAGACATGTTTTGCAGACTAACCTATGATCTATCCTGTAAAATGTTCCATGCGCATTTGAGAAGAATGTGTATTCCGTTGCTTTTGGATGGAATGCTTTGTATATATATCTGTTAAGTCCATCGGGTCTAACATGTCGTTTAAGGTTGATGTTTCCTTACTAATTTTCTGAACTTGTTTGAGTCTTTATAAAACATTATGTAAAAATAAATTCATTCAGATTTTCCTATATTTTCATGGAAATTGGCAGAACATAATTACAAAGGCAGATAAATTTTGCTATATCTTTAATCAGAAAAAAAATCCTTTTCTCTAAAAGAATTAAAAGATAAATCAATATAAGTATTTAAACTGATGTGTTAGAAAGGTTTTAATAATGAATTTAAAGTATCCAGTGAGAATGACATAGTAGGTAATAAGACTGTGAAATTAAGTTATGGACCTAGGAGGAAAAAAAAGTGTGTTGGGCGTGTGTGTCTGTGTGTGTGTGCAAAGTAATAAAAAGTGTAATTTTTTAAATATGATAAATGTGAGGTGACAATGAGAAATATATGGCATTCAAAAAATGCAGCCTTGAAATTTCTTTTTTTTTTTTAATTACAGTATAGTTTCCTAAGGGAATTTTATTATTCCAATTACAAAGGAAGTTTAAATTCTTTTTTTTTAACGTCTTTATTGAGTATAATTGCTTTACAATGGTGTGTTAGTTTCTGCTTTATAACAAAGTGAAACAGCAATACATATACATATATCCCCATATCTCCTCCCTCTCATGTCTCCCTCCCACCTTCCCTATCCCACCCCTCTAGATGGACACAAAGCACCGAGTTGATCTCTCTGTGCTATGCGGCTGCTTCCCACTAGCTATCTATTTTACATTTGGTAGTGTGTATATGTCAATGTTACTCTCTCACTTCGTCCCGCCTTACACTTCCGCCTCCCCGTGTCCTCAAGTCCATTCTCTATGTCTCGTCTTTATTCCTGTCCTGCCCCTAGGTTCTTCAGAACCTTTTTTTTTTTAGATTCCATATATATGTGTTAGCATATGGTGTTTATTTTTCTCTTTCTGACTTACTTCACTCTGTATGACAGTCTCTAGGTCCGTCCACCTCACTACAAATAACTCAATTTCGTTTCTTTTTATGGCTGAGTAATATTCCATTGTATATATGTGCCACATCTTCTTTATCCATTCATCTGTCAACGGACACTTAGGTTGCTTCTATGTCCTGGCTATTGTAAATAGAGCTGCAATGAACAGTGTGGTACATGACTCTTTTTGAATTATGGTTTTCTCAGGGTATGTGCCCAGTAGTGGGATTGCTGGGTCATATGGGAGTTCTATTTTTAGTTTTTTAAGGAACCTCCATACTGTTCTCCATAGTGGCTGTATCAATTTACATTCCCACCAACAGTGCAAGAGGGTATCCTTTTCTCCACACCCTCTCCAACATTTATTGTTTGTAGATTTTTTGATGATGGCCATTCTGATTGGTGCGAGGTGATATTTCATTGTAGTTTTGATTTGCATTTCTCTAATGATTAGTGATGTTGAGCATCTTTTCATGTGTTTGTTGGCAATCTGTATGTCGTCTTTGGAGAAATGTCTGTTTAGGTCTTCGGCCCATTTTTGGATTGGGTTGTTTGTTTTTTTGATATTGAGCTTCACGTGCTGCTTGTATATTTTGGAGATTAATCCTTTGTCAGTTGCTTCATTTGCAAATATTTTCTCCCATTCTGAGGGTTGTCTTTTTGTCTTGTTTATGGTTTCCTTTGCTGTGCAAAAGCTTTTAAGTTTCATTAGGTCCCTTTTGTTTATTTTTGTTTTTATTTCCATTCCTCTAGGAGGTGGATCAAAAAGGATCTTGCTGTGAGTTATGTCATAGAGTCTTGAAACTTTTAATGGATGTCATTGCAAGAGCTATACATTTGAAGTTCCTCTACATAGATGTGCTCGAGAGAGCTACAACTGTGACTGAATTGGCCCAGAAATAGAATAGCAAAGGAAGTGAAACAAAGACCAGTTTGGGAATCTCAAACTTAACGTCCACTCTAAATAGTCATCAAAGCAAAATAATGTTCTCTAAAGTGTTCTTACATTTATTGAGACATTATTTTAAATCTATAAACTCACAAAGAAATTCCTCAATATTGTACATAATAACTTTTAAAGAGAAACCTGACAAATATGACCTCAGGCAGGAGTTCAAGGTCAACATCAACAATGATGAGCTGTGTTTACAGGATGTGCCCTTGACTTGATTAGGTGAGAAGGGCATTTCACCTCTGTGGTCTTCCTCCCATTGCCCGAGTCTACTCATAAGAAAAACATCAAATTCCACTTGAGAGTCATTCTACACTCTTCATAAGAGAATGCCTCATCAGTCCTCCTCAAAACTATCCAGGTTGTCAAAGACATGAAAGATCTGAGAAACTGTCACAGACCGGAGGAGCCTGGGGAAACATGAGGACTGAATGTCATGTGGTGCCATGTATGAGATCCTGGGACAGAAAATGGATATTAGGAGAAAACCAAGGAAATATGAATAAGCTATGGATGTTAGTTCATAATAATGTTCTAATATTGGCTCATTAAATGTACCAGAAAAATGTTAATAAAATTATATTTAGTTTTTTTAAAGCCATAATATACTAAATTTTTTAAAGGTCACTGTGTTTTAACATTTAACCAAAGTGGGAAAATTTAGAATTTCTTTTTTATTTCATTACCTTGTCATAACTCTGAAAATTAGAACTGCTTATTACAATGGAAGGGTTTTTTTTATAAAATTAATTTTGTCATGATTCAGAGAGAAGATATGTATTGAGCTAATGCTATATCCTAAGCATTCTGCTAGGAAATGGAGCTACTTGGCAGAAAAGGTAAACTTTACATAAATAATTTTACTACAAATTAGAGATGCCATGTTCAAGAGAGCAGGAAGGCCATAAGATAGGCACAGCTTAAACTAGGCATTTCAGAGGAAATCTCTGTGGAAAATTCTCATGGCACAAATAACATTTAAGCTGGTGGTGAAAATAGGCATGTGCAAAGAAGAAGTTAAGTATATATTAGAAGGAGAAATAACATGAAAAAGCAGAGTGGAGGAGGCAGGCAAAGTGACCCTAGATAAGGGTAGATAAAGTGTGGGTAAAGAGAAAGATGGGAGAGAGGGAGCTGAGGAGGCGAGATGGGAAATATAATCAGGGAAAAGATCATAGTGCAGGGGTCCTCAAGCTTTGGTTTACTGAAGTAAATGGCTAAGAGCAGATGTTCCAGAAGTTGACATTTCCTATAGACAAAGACCCAATTTTAGAATCACACACATTCATCCTCTGAACTAGGTGAATGTCCCCAAATCTGAAAAACAGAAAAATAACACAAAATACCCTGGGAAATAAAGTCCTTTCCAGGCTGAAATAGGATGGGAATTGGGAGAAGGTTGCCTGGGAAGAACACAGTAAACAGAGGCAGCACTCAGGGTACTATGGAGAGAACTATCAGGCTTCAGAAAGTGGGAAAAGCAAGAGGTGTAAGGAAAAGGGGAATCTGCCTTCACATTGTACATCATTAACAGTTCAGATGGACCAGGTGGGTAGAATTCTACTTTGTACTGATAGGTTGATAAAGAAGTAAAATGCAAACCATGATGTAAGTGTTGGCTAATCAATTAACTAAATATGGGAACCAAGATCCAGGATTTTCCAAGTTGTCTCAAGCCTGATTGTTCTGACATAGGAGGAACAAAGATGAGGATAACATGTGGCTAATATTTTTAATTAAATTTTTCTTGAGAGAATCATTGGTTCAAGTGCAGATGTAAGGAAAATACTGAGATCATATGTACCTTTTAGCCAGTTGCATGGATAGATTTATAAGAACATATCAAACTGCTTTTCAGAGTGCCTGTAATGTTTTACATTCCCACCAGTAGTGTATGATTAATCCACTTTTCCACATTCTCACCTACAATTGGTATTTTTACTATTTATCTTAGTCATTCTTATGAGTGTGTAGTAATTGTTCATTGTGGTTTTGATTTGCATTTTGCTGTAGGCTAATGATGTTGAACATCTTTTCATGGGCTTATTTGTCATTTGCACATCTTCTTTGATGAGATGTCTCTTCATGTCTTTTGCCATTTCTAATTGGACTTTTTTTTTTCTGTTTCATTTTGAGAGTTCTTTATGCATTCAAGACACTAGTCCTTTGTTAGATATGTTGTTTGCAAATATTTTCTCCAATCTATAACTTGTCTCTTCATCTTCATAAGAGAATGTTTCACAGAAGAAAAGATTTTAATTTTGATGAGGTCCAACTGATGAAATTTTCTTCCACTGATTTTACTTTTTGTGTCAAATCTATGAACTCTTTACTTAGCCCTAAATCCTGAGGATTTTCTCCTATTTTTTTTTCTGAAACTGTTATTGTGTTGCATTTATACTTCAGTCTGTGATCCATCTAGAGATAAACTTGCATAAAGTGTGAGACTTAGGTTGACACTCCTTTCTTTTTTTTTCCTTCTGGTGTCCAGTTGTTCTGCCACCATTTTTTGAAAAGGTTACCTTTCTTCCGTTGAATTCCTTTTTCAACTTGTCAAAAATCATTTGGACGTCCTTATGTGGGTCTATTTCTGGGTTCTAGATTCTGTTTAATTGATCTATGCATCTGACCTTCTGTCAAAAACAATCAGTCTCTATTACTGCAGATTTATAATAGGAAATAATATGGGTAGAGTGATTCTTCTGACTTTCTTCTTCTTTTTCTAAATAGTGTTAGCTAATAGTGTTAGCTATCTGGGCCTCTATTTTTCTGCATGACTATTAGAATAACCTTGTCTAAGTCTACAAAAAACATAGCTGAGATTTTGATAGGAATTTAATTAAACCTGAAGGTGAGTTTGGGATAATTGACATCTGTACTATGCTGATTTTGCAATTTATGAACATAGTATGCCTCTACATTTACTTTGGCAGTCTTTAATTTCTTTCATTAGTATTTGGTAATTTTCATCATATAGAATCTGTACATGTTTTGTTATGCTTGTATATAAGTACTTAATTTTCTTAGAAATGATTATAACTGGTATTATATTTTAATTTCATTTTCCACATGTTTATTGTTACTATATAAAAATGCAATTGTTTTCTGTATGTAGACTTTGTATCTTGGGACCTTGTTGAACTTACCTGTAATTCTGGGAGGGTTTTTTATAGTGGTTTTGGTGGTGTTCCATGAAGTCAACAATGTCATCTTCAAACAAAACAGTTTTATGTTTTTCTTTCCAATCTTTATGGCTTTTTTTGCTTGCCTTACTTCAGGGTCTAGAATGTACAGGGCTATGTTGAGAAATAAAAGTGATTAGAGAAGATAACCTTGTTTTGTTCCTGATCTTAAGGGGATGGCGTTCAGTTTTTCACTGTTCAGTATTCTGTACACTGTAGAGGTATTTTTGTGTTCTTTATTAGGTTGAGGTACTTCCCCTCAATTCCTAACTTGCTGGTTAAATGGATATTGGATTTTGTTAAATTACTTTTGTTGTCAACTGGTGTGATTATCTAAATTTTATTCTTTAGCTTGTTGATATGGTAAATTATATTGATTTTAGAATGCTAAACTATTCTTGCATGCCTGAAATAAATACCACAGTCAGTGTGTAATTCTTTTTATTTATTGGTGATTCAATTTGCTAATGTTTTCTGGAGGAGTTTTATATCTAAGCTCATGAGAGTTTCGATTTTTTTTTTTTTTGTAGTGTCTTAGAAGTTTTTGAGCATTATTGTATCGGGGTAATATTGTCCACATAAAATAAGTTGGAAAGTATTTTTTTCTTTTCTGTTTTTTGGAAGAGATTATGTAAAACTAGTGTTAATTCTTATTTAGATGTTTGGTATAAATCTCCAGTAAAATCATGTGTGTCTAGAAATTCCTTTCTTGGGAGCTTTTAAATTACAAATTTAATTTCTCTTATGATTGTAGAATTATTCAGATTGTCTTAGCTGACTTTTGGTAGTTTGCGGTTTTTGAGGAATTAGTCCATTTCATTCAAGTTGTTGAGTGGAAAGTTGTTTTCAGTGTCACCTTAGAATGGTTTTAAAGGCTGTGAGATCTTTAAAGATAGCCTTGATTTCATCCCTGATATTGATGATTGTTTGTTTCTTCTGTTTTTGTCAGTTATTTTTTAGAGGCTAATCAATTTTATTGATTTTTTTTTGAAGAGCCAGCTTTTTGTTTCACTGATTTTCTCTACTGTTTTTTATTTCATTGATTTTTAGTCTTATCTGTATTATTTTCTTTCATCTACTTGCTTTTTGTTTTTCTTTTTCTAGTTTCTTGAGGTAGAAATTTAGACAATTTATCAAGACTTTTCTTCTTTTCTAATGTGAGCATTTAGTGCTGTAAATTCTGTTTCACACTTCTTTAGCTGCATCTTACCTACTTTGAAATGGTGTATATTCATTTTCATTCAATTCTCTCTCTCTCCATATATACATACATATATTGAATATTCTCTGAGCAATTGAAAGAAATGTATATTCTGTTCTTGTTGAATAAGATATATATTAGATCCTATTAACTGATCAATCATTTTTCTGAGACCTTTTATACACTTGCTATTTTGCTATTAGATAAATATAACTGTAACTAAGATGGAGTGTTGAAGTTTCCAACTATAATTGTGGACTTAACTATTTCTCCTTTTAGCTCTGCCATTTTTTGCTTCTTGTGTTTTGGGGTTTCCTATAGGCTTTGATCATTTACCATTATGTAATATCTTTCTTTGACTCTTATTCTTTTCTTTGTCATCTATTTTATCTAATATTAATATAGTTACTCTTAGTTTTTCAAAATTAATGTTTCCATAGTGTATCTTTTTCCCTCTTTTTATTTTCAGTCTATCCATGTTGCTAAATTTGAAATGAATTTCTAATAGGGCAATAGAGAATTTTTTAATCCACTTTGCCAAACTCTGCCTTTTAATTGGTAGATTACTGCCATTTACATTTACTATAATTATTGATATGTTAGAGCTCACATCTGACATTTAATTATCTATTTGTTTCCTTTAATCCTCATTTCTCTGTTTCTCTTTTATTGCTTTCCTCTGGGTTATTCCTTCCTTTATAGTGTCCATCTTGATTTATCTATAGTGTTTTTTCATGTATCTCTTTGTAAAGATGTTCTTAGTGGTTATTCTGGATATTACAATATACACATGTGACTTATCACAGTCTACTGCTACTAATGTTTTACCAATTCAAGTGAAGTATGGAAAACTTACTTCCATTTAGGTTCCAAATCTTTCCCACTTTTAAAACATCATTGTCTTGAATGCCAGATGGTGTTATAATTTTGTTTCAATCATCCTGAAGGATGATTACACCAGACATATTAATAGAATTCTGGGTTGACAATTATTTTATTTTTCAGTACTTGAAATTTTTATGACACTTTTCTCTGGTCTCTATGGTTTCAGAAGTTAAATTTGCTGTCATTTGAATTGATGTTCTCCCATAGGTAATGAATGAATCATTTCTCTGGTTGCTTTCAAGATTTTTTTCTTTTTGTTTTTAGAGATTATGATGTGTTCTTGGTGTGGACTTCTTTGTGTTTATCTTGCTTAAGATTTTCTCAACTTCTTAGATCTATAGGTTTGTTTCCTTCTCCAAATTTGAGTTTTCAACCAGTATGTCTTTGAATACTCTTTCAGCCCCAGTCTCTCCCTCCTGTCCTCTGGGACTCCAATGAGGCAAATGTTAACTTTTGGTTATTGTGTCATAAGTCCTTCATACTCTGTTCTTGTTTGTTTAATTGTTTGGTCTATTTTCTCTCTACTGTTTAGATTAATTAAATTCATTAGACCTGTATTCATGTTCATTGATTCTATTCTCTGACATCTCCACTCCACTATCAACACATTCAGACAATTTTTTTTGTTTTAGTTATTACATTTTTTAGTTCCATGATTTACGTTGGGATATTCTTACATAAATTCTACTTCTTTGTTAAGTCTTTCTATTTTTTATTTTTTCCAAAAGAATTTTTAATTTCTTGTTGAATTATTTTTATGATGGTTACTTTAAAGTTCTTGTCATATTCTTAACATCTGATTTATCTTAGTGTCAATGACAATTTGTCTTTTCTCATTCAAGTTATGATATTCCTATTTCTTGTTATATTGGGTGATTTTCTATTTTTCCTGCATACTTTTTTATTATTCTAGAAGGCTCTGGATTGGTTTTTTTTTTTTTTTTAATTTAGCAGGCAGTCACCTTATTTAGCTTTAGCATACTCTTATTGGTAAAGGAAACCTGAGGAATGTAGGACTTGGAGCACTCTGATTCATCAGCATCTGCTCAAAAGTTTCCATTCTCATTGTCAGGGTCTCACCTTTCCCACCCAGTGCTGTAATTGTAACTTAATCAATCTGTCAAGATGTCAAATCACCTTGTGTGGTACTTCAGCAAATCCAAAGATCAAACTCTGATGCAGTTTTTAGGAAGCACTGAACCTGAAGCTACAAGAGATATTTGATGTTCTAGAGACAGACACAGAAACTGCTTAGTTTTCCAACCATGCCTTGTTCTGGAATTTTAAATCCTCAGTTTTGTTTCTTTCTCTTCTTATGTACTCCTGAGTAGTGAGAAGCAGTCTGTCCACCCCCTAGTCCTTGTACCCTCCTCAACATCACAATGAATTCTCCACTATGCTAATCATTTTGTCTACCGAAGCTTTGCCTTCCCTTGGTGCTTCATTCCAGGTAATTAGTGGTAATAATTAATGTGACTCTATGCTTGCAACAGCTAGTGTCCAATTTTCCACTGGGGTAAAATTAATTCTACCTTCAAACCATACCTGGTTAAATAATCAGTCTCAAATTCCCACTTTTGTGGTTCTTGTTACCTCCAAATCCCTTCCGAAACCAAATACTCTATCAGTGATAGTTCATTTAGAAAACCAGAAGCCTTTTTAGATATTTTGAATAAAGATATAATTAATGCAGGCAATTAAAGACTTATATAACCCTTGAAAAGTCTGTTGGAGAAGGGTCAAAAGACTATTTTTAAAAATTATAATGTGCAAAGATTGTAGGGAAACTACTACCAATCATAGTAGATGCTCTTAGTGCCCAAGGAGATGATTATCAAGGAATTTTGGAGTCATTGAAAGTCACCATCAATGACCTCAGCTACTGCCTGAAGCTGATGCTGGACGAAAATGGCTTCTTCTTCTCTTTTGTCTCCCAAATTGTGTGTGAATGCCTTGAAATGTTGACATAGAAGCTGGAAACTCAAAGATATCAGCTCAGGATCCACCTCTGCTATGAAGGAGATCGTGTGGAATGGGAGGAGTTGGTACTGCATTTTCAACAGAGCATCCAGCACAAGGGACACTGGTCAACTGGCCTCAGGGATGCAGACCCTCACTTCCTCCCACAGCTTCTCTTGCTGAGTTTCCTCCATTGGCAGGAAACGCTGACATCTAATTTTTACCTATTTCACACTTGACAATTCCTCCCGTGCTTTTTTTTTAATTTACATTTGAAATGTAAATTTTTTACATGCTTTTTAAAATTTCTCTTTTGTGGACTCTAAAGCTCATGCTTTTATTAATTATACACACTTGAAAAATATTGAGGAAGGACTCTGGTTGACCTGGACCAATGTACCCAGCTCTCCTCTGGATATTCCTCTCATTCTTGTTCCCATGGATAATTTTGTCCTGCTTTTTTGCTCAATACAATTCTTTTCAAAACTCAATTCTGATTATGTTATATTTTAAAAATCCTGTAAAGTGTCCTTTGAATCCAGCATCCCTTGTCTGACATCAAGGCTCTCTCCAGTCTAACCACTATTTTCCTATCCAGACATATTTTATGTTTCATTGCCTTACAACACATACTCTAAACCAAGTACAAATGGGTCAGTTGCTTACAACTCTGTATAAAGTTGACTTTGCTCCTAATGATACAGACTTTACTCATCCTTCCTCTCCAGGGGCATTTCAAACGATCTTTATTGATGTTTGCTTTGAGCCAGACTCTGTCTTGAAGAAACCTGCAGTCCAGTAGGAGATATAGATGAACAAAAAGGTACTTATGATTCATGATCGGAGTGCAGTGATTGTGCAGGATACAGTGTGAGGGACCACAAAGAGGGCATGGGGAAGTCTGCTGCATCAGTTATAGGTGAGGGTTCCTGGACATGGTATAATGCCTGATCTGGCTTGTGATGAATATGTAGGGAGAGTCAGGCAAAAAGAGGATGAATAACTTAGGAATCAGTGGTAAGACAGAGGGAAAGAGAAAATTTAGAATGTTCAAAGACCTACAAGTCAACCCTACAAGTCAACCAGGGAATAGAGGAGTCCCTGCATAAATATAGAAAGAAATGAAGCTAGAAGGACAAACAACAAACATATTACTAGAGATTATGTGGTCAAACTTCAAGGCTTGGGCTTCATCTTTTTAAAAATTAATTTATTTATTTATTTATTTATTTACTTTTGACTGTGTTGCGTCTTCGCTGCTGCGTGCAGCCTTTCTCTAGTTGCGGCAAGCGGGGGCTACTCTTCGTTGTGGTGTGAGGGCTTCTCATTGCAGTGGCTTCTCTTGTTGCAGAGCACGGGCTCTAGGCACATGGGTTTCAGTAGTTGTGATACACAGTCTCAGTAGTTGTGTCTTGTGGGCTCAGTAGTCGTGGCTCTCAGGCTCAGTAGTTGTGGCTCACGGTCTCTAGAGTGCAGGCTCAGTAGTTGTGGCACATGCTCTGCGGCATGTGCGATCCTCCCAGACCAGGGCTCGAACCCATGTCCCCTGCATTGGCAGGTGGATTCTTAACCACTGCACCACCAGGGCAGTCCGGGCTTCATCTTAAAGACTATAAATAGCTTTAGAAAACTTATAATCAAGAGAGTGACATAAAATTTGAATTTTATGAAGTGACACAAATAATAGTACAAAGAATAAATTAGAAGAGATTGAGATTGGACACTGTGAAGTCTAGTTATGAGGTTGTTCTAAGAGGAATGCAGCAACACAGACAGAAAAGATATGAAGAAGAAGAGGAGCAGATAAAGCAAATTTATGGAGGCTGAGGCAAGGGAGCATTTCCAGGAGGGAAAGGCCGACAATCAAATGTGGCAGAGAAGCATGAAAGGTAAAGAGCATAAAAATATTGAATTCAGCAATCACAGGGTTATTCATGACCTTGGTGAGAAAAGTACCAGTTGAAAAATACACATAGAATCTTTACTCATATCTCGACCTACCATGCTTTTCTTTATTACACATTCCAAGCTCAGGCTTTTATTAGAAATGCCAAAACAGTCATGCTTCACTACTAAGGCTAAATTAGATCCACTCTAACAAAGCTTATAATCTTCAAGTAATTCAATGCCTGTCAAAACAAAATTCATCACACTTTAGAGAAAAAAAAGAAAAATCCAGTTACTCAAGAATGCAACATTCACAATTTCCAGCATTCAACTAAAACTAAGTAGACGTGATAAAGCGGGAGGAGTGGGCCATAGCCAGAAAAAAATATATCAGTTAATTGATATCATAATAGAAGCGTAAATGCCAGAGATAATGGAATTAGTAGGCAGGGACTATGATGAAGTTATTACAAATATGCTCAAGAATTTAAAGAAAAGAATGAACCATAGTAAGAGGAGAAACTGAAGATGTGAAAAAGTTGATGCAACTTCTAAAGATAAAAAATAACATATCTGAAATTTAAAATATTACTGGATGAAAATAATAGCAGATCAGTTGCTTCATGAAAACAGAGGGAAACAAAAACTAAAAAAATGTAAACCACAGAGTTTCATTGAGTTGTGGACAATACAAAGTGGCCCCAAGTAGTTGTATTTGGAGTCCCAGCAAGAGGGAGAAAAAAACTGAAATATGGCCAATTTTTCCCATTTTAATAAAAACTATAATTCCACATATACAGGAATCTAAGTGAATTATAAGCAAGATATATACACACACCAAACAAACAAACAAACAAAAACATACCAAAGCACATCATAGTAAATTTGCTGAAATCCAGAGATAAAGAAAGATTTTAAAAGCAACTGGAGAGAAAAAGATAAGCATTACATACATGTATCCAAGTTGAAAATAAATGCTTGCTTTATTTTTGAGTACAGAAACATTCCAAACTGTAAGAAAATGGAGCAATATTTTTAAAGTGATCAAAGACAAAAAGGAACCAACCAAGAATTCTATGTTCAGTGAGATTACTCTTCACACTTTTCAGACAGATACAATCAGAAAGAATTTATAGTTTCAGCACCACTTCTATTCAACAGTATACCAGATAGAGGTCCTGACTAGCCTTATGAGACAAAGATAAACAAATAGTTTAAATAAATAACACTCTTCAGGTGGTATAATTGCATATATAGAAATTCTGTGGAATCTACTAAAGACTATTAGAAATAATAAGTGAATTTATCAAGGTTGCAGGACTCTAGAAAAACAAAAATCAATCATATGTTAATGTAATAATATCAAATAATTTTAAAATAAATTTAAAGAAAGATACTATAAGGAATAAGTTGAACAAAATATGTACAAGACTTCCACACTAAAAATTATAAAATGTTACTGAGAAAAATTAAAGATGTAAGTGAATTGAAATGTATACTAAGCTTAATTGAGCTGGAAGACTCAATTAAGATGTCCTTTATCCCCAAATATATCTATTTATTCAACATATTCCCAATAAAAATTCCAGCAGCATAATAGCATAAATTGATATTTTCACATTTTTTGGAAATACCAAGGTTCCAGAATGACCAAAACAACCTTGGTAAAAAGAACAATTTTGGCGGGTTTACGCCATGTGATTATAGGTCTTATAGTAGAACTACGATGTGATCTTGGCATAAGGATGGACATGTAAATCAATGGAATAAAATATAGGGTCCAAAAATAGACAAAAACATATATGATCAATAGATTTTGACAATGTTTCCAAGGTAATTCATTGGGCAAAATTCATTGGGAAAATGATATGCCTTTTCAAAGAAAATGTCAAAACTACTGGCTAAGCCCATAGTGAAAAACTGACATAGACCCCCTCATGTCAGCACCACCCCCAAACAAATAATTTGAGTGCATAATAAAGTTACATGTAAAAGCTAAAACTATAAAACTTCTAGAAAGAAATCAGAGGAGAACATATATGTGATTTCAGTGCTAGGTAGAGTTTCCCTAATCAAGTCATAAAAAGTGCTACTCCCCCCCAAAAAAGGAAAATGAAATTCGGACTTTATCAAAACTTAAAACATTCTGCTCATAAAAAGATACCATTAAGATAATGAAAAGACAAGCTGCTGACTGGAAGAAAACGTCTGTAAGATAGACTTGTATACATAATTATTATTAATCATTGATAATTATTATTATATAAATAATTTATGTATTATAAACTAAAACACAAGAACCACATTAAAATTTGCAAAAACTTGAACAGACACTTCACAGAATAAAAAAAAATTGCTAATTAACGCTCAACATCATTAGTCATCAGGGAAATGCAAATGAGATAGCGCTTCACACACAGAATGGCCACAATGAAAAAGCACTGACAATGCCAAGTGTTGACAAGGATGTGGAGCAACTGAAAACCTCATTACTGCTAATAGGAATATACAAATTTTAGTACCACTTCCATTTCGCACAGGGTTTCATATGCACCAACTAGACGACCCAGAATCCATTCCTGGTATTTAACTCCCAGAACAAAAATGTAGGTCCACAAAACATCTTGTATACAAAAGTTCCAAGCAGCTAAAATTGAGAAAAAAATGACAATTAAACCAATTACTTTATATCCATACAATGGCATAGCACTCAGCCACAAAAATCAAAAACTGTGGCTACACACAATAAGATGAATCCACATTTGAGCGATAATAGCCAGAAACAAAGGACTGTGGTCTCTTTTGAGTCCATTCTCTTGGATTCTCTTTGGTTTTGCCTCCAAAAGAGACAACCAAGTGAAAACACTCAGGACAGTGACGGCCTCTGACAACAGGGGGTGTTGGACTGGAAAGGAGCAGGATGGAATTTTCTGGGTGAGGGAAATGGGAGGTGATTACAGGGATGCATACATATGTCAAAATGCATTAAGCTGTACACTTACAATTTCCACATTTGACGGTATGTGAATTTTACCTCAGCAAAAATACTCCAGAAAACTCAAGTTAAAGAATGTGTACATGTGAAACAGTTCATAATAAAACATTAAAGAAACTAAAATTGTTTATGAGCAGGAGAAATATGGATTTAAAACTCAGCACCGTCACCCATTAGCTTCGTGTTTTTGGGCAAATTACTAAATATGCTTTGGTTGGTATCTTTAATGAGAATAACAGTAATATTTACCTCATAGAGTAGGTGTGATGGTTAAATGAATGAATATATGTAAAGTGCTTAAACAGTGGCTGGCAAAGAATAAGCTCTATACAAATGTTAACTAGTCATATTATTTTTCTAGACATGTTAAATACACAGTTACAGAAAGTATGAAAAAAACAACTCCCCTTGTATTATCCAGTTGGGTAGTTCCTTCCTGAAGTAAAAATTACAGTTTCACCATACGTAATTATGCAAAAAACACCATACCTCAAACAACTTAGTTGGAATGCCAATAAGTCGAAAGGGAGCACTCCTCTAAAAAATAGTCTATTAAAAAGAAAAAGCAGCGCTAACACTGGTAATCATACCATTAAAAGACCTTTTAAAAATTTGTACAGAATAGCTGCAAGAATATGAGGGAGCAAAACTTGCAAATGTGATGATAAAATATTTGCTTTCAAATATGTAAATAGAACTAAATTCATGTATTGAATACTAAGAGAAGAAATTTGATTGGTGTATCTTCATCCCTGAACGTTATTCAAATTTGCAAAAGTATTTTAAAAATTTTGACCCTGAAAGCAGGGAGTTTTGTGCTCTGAGCACATGTGGTCTTTGGGGGGTAGAACCTGTGGTGCCTCGCGAGGTGGGGTTTTGTGCCCAGGTCAGGGCCCTCCAGATTTGTTAGTTGCTAAAACGGGAGAATGGGAGAATGGGAGGGAGATCAAGGTTTGAAGGGGGAAAAGCCCTGGGGAATGTGAAAGTGCTTGTTGGCGGTGTCAGAGTGCGCCCTGGGCCATGGCCGGCTGCCTGTAGGCTGGTGCTCAGCAAGGAGGTCTGGGTGAGACAGAGATTTGAGGAGTGAGACTCTAGGAAGGGGCCTGCGGATGGAGTGAACTGGGGGGGGGGGGGGGGGGCGGGGCCGGGGGCGGGATGGCAGGGGGGCCTCAGAAGAGGGACGAGAGGCAGGGCCCTGTGACCAGGCTACCGACCCTCTAGGCGCACAGGGGCTGGGTATACAGGGAACCGCTAGGTGACATGTATGTGTCATACCTCTGTGGGGCTGGCCCACCTTCCCTCTTCCACTGTGACACCCGCTAAATCCTCCTCCTGGAATCTGGTCCTGACAGTCTCCGCCCGCAGCCCTGATGGTTCACACACTGGGCACACCCCTTCCCTAGGGAGTAGCACGTTTATCTACGAGTCCCTCCTCCACCCACATACACCCCTGCCCCACCCCGGCCCACTGGATGCACGTTCCTAACACGGAGCAA
Source organism: Balaenoptera musculus (assembly GCF_009873245.2). Classification (NCBI taxonomy): domain Eukaryota; kingdom Metazoa; phylum Chordata; class Mammalia; order Artiodactyla; family Balaenopteridae; genus Balaenoptera; species Balaenoptera musculus. Next base: position 99,391,930 of record NC_045793.1, on the reverse strand, counting down.
GATGCCCACGAGTGGCAGGAGGACATTAGGATTTACTGAATTGCCTTGGAACAGAAAACGAAATCACGGAGAATGGAATCAGCGCGTTCCTACAGATAAGTGAATGGGCCTGTGAGATACGGACTTGGGGGCAGCAGGAGAGCCCTGGAGGAATTTGGAATTTCCCCAGTGGGTCGTGGAGGAAGGGCATACGGTCCCAAGTCCCCTCGAGGCCGCAGGCCGCCTGGGCTGCCCTGGATGTGAGCGCTCGATCTGCTCCAGCCGTGGCTTCCCCTCCCTCCTCCCAGAACCCGGTCCTAACGCCTTCCTCACAGCTGCCCGCAGGCCGAGGACATCCTGGCCTGAGAAGTCAGGGAGGTTTCTCGCAAAGGAAACACGCACCACTGATTGCAGAGGCAGACAATGCAAGTTCAGGTTTCCAGCTTCATGTCTTTCCTGTCAGTTCCAGAGAGGAGTTAGTGGTTTAAAAAAAAAAAAAAAAAAAGAGGCCTGGTTGGAGAAAAAGGAAACCTGAACTACAAACGGCTACATTTCTACTTACTTTCTTTTCATGTGGCTAAATTTTAGATGGTTGCTCTGGCAGCTGGAAAGAAGAGGAATGATAATAATTTCAATCTGAATCTCTCAACAGTTCAGCCTGCGTGGGCACGGTCGCCAGGGGCCAGGCCGGTCCTCCCCACGGAGATGGCGAGGCACGAAGGAAGGATGCCCCACGTGAAGGAGTCCACGGTCTGGAGGGGAAGCTAATCATCGCTCTCCCCAAAGACTCATTATAAAAAGTATTTGCTAGAACAATTTACAAAAAGGGGCCTAGAAGGCATAAGAGGGGGTTGTGCTCTTCCCAGAGGACCCCCGTGACTTGCGCCGCTGATGTCCAAGGGGAACATCAGGTGTTCCCCTTGGACATCAGGGGCGCAAGTCCGTCCAACATAAACCATGTGAATCACCAGTCATCTGCTATTCCGTACACGGAGTAGTGTGCAGAGTAGCAGATGACTGGTGATTCACATGGTTTATGTTAGACTAAAATATTTGCTGGAGTTTTATGTTGGTGTGTAAGAGCGCAGTGGTAATATCTGAGAAATTGGTTGGCATTTTCTCTGCAGGAATGCTTTTTTTTTTTTTTTAATTTAAAAAAAAAAAGGTTATTGGCGATGTTTAAGAAAAAGGGATGTGGGGCGAGAGAGCTGGAGGTAGGAGGCCATGTGGGCGGTCCCGCCGGGTCCTCCTGCGGCATCTGGACCCTCAGCTGTTGCCACGCACCTGCCCGGCGCATGTGCATCATGTGACTGAGGCAGCTGAAGACAGCACCGGCTCTCCGCACACTGGCACGAACAGCCAAGCCACTCGTCAGCGTCAGGAAGCCACCGGCAGAGAGGCCCGGCCCCCGAGCTGCCCTAGAGACGGGCGCAGGGGCCAGGGAGGGAATGAGCTCGCGCCCAGCCGGAGCCCCGCGCTGGCGAAGGAGAAGATCCACCTCTCTGCGTTATTGTTTCTTTCTGTTTAAAATAATCAAGTCCAAGTATCGTGTCTCTGAAAATTGTGATATGTTATTGGTTAAGGAGTTATATTTGGCTGAGGGAGTTAGGCTGCTGAGGCGATGGGCATCGTTATGTGGGTAAGCGCTGGTCCTCTGACTGGGACAGTCATCAAAAGCCCTAAGTAATCAGAAAGGCTTTCCGAGGACAGCAGTGACCGAGCCACAGGCCACTCTGTAAGTCCCTCTCATCGCTCTCTACTCCTCCCCATTCCCACCCCCCCACACTGATCTGCTTCCTGTCACTAGAGACTTATCTGCATTTCTAGATTTTTCTATAAATGAAATCAAACAGCATGTACTCTATGTCGGCTAGCTTCTTTCATTAAACATAATTATTTTGAGATTTATCCATAGAGTTGCACGTTGTCCATACTGTATTCCTTTTTATTGCTGAGTTTACTCCACAACTGGGATATATTGCAATTTGTTTCTCCATTCACCTCTCTATGGACTTTTGGGTGGTTTCTCAATAGTTTGGAGCTATTATAAAGGTGCTAGAAACATTTGTGTGCAAGTCTTCATACGTGCATATGCATTCATTTTTCTTGAGCAAAACTTCGAAGTGGATGACTGAGTCATAGGCTGTGTTTAGTATTTTAAGAAATGGACAACTGTCTTCAAAAGTGGCTGCACTGTTTACATTCAGAGGGTATGAGAGTCTTACTTTCTTGACATCCTTGTCGACACGAAGTATGGACCATCTTTTCATGTTAGACATTCTAGTAGGTGTGCAGTGTACCTCACTGCAATTCTGATTTGCCTTTCCCTAAAGACCAACCCTGTCAAACATATTTCCATGTGCTTTTTTTCACCACCCATATTTTCTTTAGTGAAGTTCAAATTTTGTCATTGAAAATCTTTTGTTTTATTAGCATTGAGGGTTTTTTTAATAAGAGGAAGTGATTTTTTTATTTTTAAGAAAATCTAAGCATTACACACAGTAGGGTCTAAAGATCAGCAATACCAATGTCACAGACTAGGAGGAAGGAAGTATTGAGTGCTTTATCCTATATCTGATTTATAAATACTTCCTCCTAGTCTGTGATTTATTTTTTCATTCTTGAAACAGTATCTTTCAAAGAGAAGTTCTTAATTTCGATGAAGTCCAATTTATCAATTTTTTTTCGTTAGCAGCTCATGTATGTGTTGATGTTGTTTCCAAGAATTCTTAGCCTAACCCAAAGTTACAAAGATTTTCTCCTAAGTTTTTTTCTTGACATTTCATAGTTGTATGTTTTACATTTGTCTATGATCAATTTTGAGTTAATTTTGGCATATTATGCAAAAGAAAATAGTTTATTTTTTATGTATAGATACCCACATGTTCTAGTATATTTGCTAAAAAGTTAATAAATTCTTTCTGAGTTTATTTTTGTAATTAAGGTGTGAGACAGGTTGAGGTCATTTTTCTCTCTGTGGATCACCAGTGGCTCCAGCATCATTGAATTGCTTTTACACCTTTTGTAAAAAAATCAGTTGGGCATATTTGAGAGGCTTATTTCTGGGTTCACTATACTCTTCTATTGAGCTATACCTCAATCCCGTCAGTCAATGCCAAATAAATTTTATTATTGTAAATAAGTCTTGAAATCAGGTAGATTGATTCCTCCTACTTTATTCTTCTTTTTCCAAATTGTTTTACCTGTTCTAGTTGCTTTGCCTTTTCATATAAATTTTAGAATAATCTTACTATACCTGCAAAAGTTTGCTGGGATTTTGATAGATATTACTTTAAACTTGTATATTAATTTGAAGAGAATTGACTTCAAAATTATGTTGGGTCTTCCTTTCTGTGAGGATTTACATGTATATTTTTGAGAGGTTTTAAACAGTATAGTGTTTTTAGTTTTGTTATACACATGTTCATTGCTAGTATATAGAAATATAATTGATTTTTGTAGGTTTATCTTCTATCATATGACATTGTTGAACTTATTAGTTCTAGGAATATTATTGTAGATTTCTTGGGATATTCTATGTAGATAATCATGGCATTTGCAAACAGAGACCCTTTTATTTCTTCATTTTGCTATGCATGCCTTTTATTTCTTTTCCTGTCTTGGTATACGGACTAAAGCTTCCAGCATTATGTTGAATAAGGGTGTTGAGAGCAAACATGTTTGCTTTGTTCTTCATCTTAGGGGGTGCCTCAGTCTTTTCCAGCTGCTATAACAGAATATCATTGACTGGGTGGCTTATAAACAATAGGAATTTATTTCTCACAGTTCTAGAGAAGGGTTCCAGAATGGTTGGGTTTTGGTGAAGGCCCTCTTCCAAGTGGGAGATGGCCATTTCCTTGTTTTATCCTCAGAAGGGGGAGAAAGTGAGCGCTCTCTCTGGAGTTTCTTGATGAGGGCACCAATCCCATTCATGGGGACTCCACCTTCATGACCTACTCACCTCCCAAAGGCCTCACCTCCTAAAACCATCACATGAGGGTTAGGATTTCAACATATGAATTTTGAGGGGGGCACAAACGTGCAGTGTATAATAGTTGGGAAGCACTCAGTCTTTCGCATTAAGAATAATGTTAACTGTATTATTTCATATATGTTCTCTATCAAGGTGAAAATGTTCACTTTCATTCCTAACTTGCTAAGTTATTATCACAAATATGTGTTGGATTTTGCCAAATACTTTTTCTGCATCAATTGATATGATCCTGGGATTTTTCTTTTAATGAATAATACAGTGCATTGCAATAATTGATATGTGAATATTGAACCAGCCTTTCATACCTGGAATAATCCAACTTGGTCATAGTGCATAATTCTTTTATATATTGCTGAATTCTAATTGCTGGTATTTCATTAAGGATTTTTGCATTTGTATTCATATGGGATGTTAGTCTATAGTTTTCTTTTGTGGGTATGTGTTCTGCCTTTGTCTAGTTTTGATAACAGGGTAATATTAGCTTCATGATAAGATTTAGGAAGTTTGCCCTCCTTTTCTTCTTTCTGGAATAGATTGTAAGGAATGAATATTCTTTCTTATTTGAACATTTGGTAGAATGCTTCAGTGACACAATCTGGGCCTAGAGATTCAGGCAGGGGGGAAATGGAAATTCAAAATGTTTTCTAAATGGAAATTCAATTGTTTTAGCAGTTAAAGGGCTACTCAAATTGTCAATTTCATATTGGGTAAGTTGTGCTAGCTTCTGGAGGAATTGGTTCAATTCTTCTATGTTATCAAATTTATATATATAAAGCTGTTTGTAGTATTCCCTTATTATTCAATCTTCAGGGTCTGTGGGACATCCCCTTGATTAATTCCTGATATGTATAATTTGTGTCTTAACTTGCTTGTTCTCTGTCAGTCTTATTAGCTGTTTGTCAATTTTATTGATGTTTTTAAAGAACCACCTCTCTCTTTCCTCAATTTTCTCTATTGTTTTTCTATTTCCAATTTCACTGATTTATGCTGTTTTTACTATCTCTTCTTTCTGTTTGTTCTGTATTTATTTTTATCATCTTTTGAAGTTTCTAGAGCTAGAAATTTAAATGATTAATCTGCAAGTTTTCTTATTTTAATTATTCATTTAGTGATATAAATATATCCCCCAGCACTGCTTTATCAGTGTCCTGCAAATATCTGTATACTGCAATTTTGTTTTCACTCAGTTCAAATTATTTTCCACTTGGCTTCTTTTGAAATTTCCTCATTGAACGACCCATGGATTATTTAGAAGTGTGTTGTTTAGTTTTCAAGTATCTGAAGATTTCCTTGTCACCTATTTCAGGTGTCTAGTTTCATTTCATTGTAGTTGGAGAACATACTGTGTATGGTTTCAGTTTTGTGAACATTTTCAAAATTGGTTTTATGGTATACTTTTCCTGAGTTCTAGAAAAGAATGTGCGTTCTTCTCTTTTGAGGTGCGCTGCACTGTATATGCCAATTAGATCCTTTTGGTTGGCAATATTGTTGAACTCTTTAGTCCTGGGTGATTTTTCTGTCTAATTCTCCTATCAGGTGTTGAGAGAGGGGTGCTGAGGTCCCAACTATAATTGTGGATTTGTCCCTTTCTCTCTTTGGTTCTTTTTCCTTTGCATATTTCACCATTCTGTTCTTTACTACTCTGTGACTATACTAACATTGCTATATCTTCTGGGTGGACTTACCCTTTTATCATTATAGAATGTACCCTTTTATCATTATAGAATGTCCCTCTTTGTCTCTGGTAATTTTTTTTTTTTTTTTTTTTTTTGCTCTAGTTCAGCTGTAATTTAGGTGTTATTTTCTATCACAGTTTTTAGGATATTTTCTTTGCTATTAATTTTTAGGAATTTGACTTTGATATGTCCTGGTGTGGATTTATTTGCTTTTTTCCTTTTTGGACTTCTTTCAGTCTCTTGAGTCTGTGGGTTTAAGTCTTTTGCCAAAATTGGGAAGTTTTCAGCCATTATTTCTTTAAGTACTTCTTACCTCTCCCTCTTATTTCATTCTGTTATTCTAATGACATAAGAATTAGATCTCTTCTTATAGTCCCACAGGTTCCTGAGGCTCTGTTCATTTTTTTCATTCTATTTATTTCTGTTGTTCAAATTGGGCAATTTCTATTGTTGTATCTTGCATTTCACTGGTTCCTTCAGTTTCACAGCCTAGGTCTTTGTATTCTCTATTAGTCTGCTGAGACTTTCTACTTACTCATTTGTTTCAAGGGTGTTTGTAATTGCCCATTAAAGCATTTTTGCGATGGCTGCTTTAAAATCTTTGTCAGATAACTCTGTCATCTCTGTTATCTCTAAGTTAGCATCTGTCGATTGTCTATTTTTATCTAGTTAAGATCTCCTGATTCTTGTTATGATGAGTGATTTTTTATTGGCATTTGGGTCATTATATGAAACTCTGGATCTTACTGAGACTGTCTGTGTTAGCTGGCTTTCTCTAATATCAGTCTGGCAGGGGAAGGGGTGGTTACTCCCTTGCTGCTGTCCAGGCAGGGGTTCCAGTTTCCCTTTTCCCTCCATTGGCACCCAAGTTGGGGGTGTTCTTTTTTACTTCTGGGTGGGCGTGGGAATTCTGGCTCCTCAAAAGCTCTTCAGGCACCACTGATTCCTCACTGGTTGGGTGGGATAGGACCACCTTATCACCACCCCTCGCGTGGCCTCCACTGATGCCATGGGGTGTCTTAATTATGGCTGTGCAGTGGTAGAGTCCTGACTCTCTATTAGGCCTCTCTGACACTGCCCAGTGCAGAGGGTAAGGGGTGCTGCATTACCGAGGGGCCAGGGAGGACATCCAGACCCTTCATGGCCTCCACACACACCTGGGAATATGTGCTGGTGACCAGTGCCAGGAATGAGTGTCCTGGACCCTGCTTGGCCTCCTTTGACATTCCCCCAGAAGGGCTGGAGTGTCTCCTTACAGCCTGGTGAGGGTGAATGCTGAGGATTCCTGTGTGGCGTTCCAGAGGTGGTGGAGCTACAGTTGTTGTGTAGTTTGAGGCTGGGGAAGAGAAGCTGGAGTCTGAAAGTTTTCTGTGTGCTAGGCTGCCCTTTCCTGGCCCTGTGGCCAGAGAGAGCAGGTGTTTTGGGGGCCTTGTATCTGTACCCATTGGTATTTCAGAGGCCCTGGCCCCTTTGGTTCCAAGTCCAGAATAGATGAGTCATGGGAAAGCTCAGAGGCCTTACCAGCATGTTCTTCCTGGAATCTTGAGGTCCCTGGGCAGTCTGCCTACTTCTCTTCCACAGTCTTCTTATGTTTGACATATAATGCCCGGGTGTTTATTATATTTACTGGGAGGAGTAGGGAAAAGCATATCTCCTGCACCTATCCAGAGACAGAAGTCCCAAGTTCTGCCTCTTAATTAAGGTGTTCAGACCTTTTACATCTGACATTGTTGGCACCCTTGGGTTAAAGCTACAATTTTGGTATTTGCTTTCTGTTTGTCTTATGTGTTCTTTTTTCCTTTTTCTTCTTTTTCTGCCGTACTTTTGCCTTACTTAAAATTTCCAATAGACTTTATTTCTAGAATAGTTTTAGATATACAGAAAAACTGAGATTATACAGAGAGTTCCTCTATACTCTGTACCCACCTCACTCCATTAACATCTTACAATGTGATGATATATTTGTGACAATTAATGAATCAATATGAATGCATTATTATCAACTAAGTCCATAGTTTATTTAGAGTTTCCAGGTTTTTACCTAATGCATTTTTTTCTTTTCTAAGATCCCACTTAGGATACAGAATTACATTTTTGCTGTCCTGTGTGTCCTTAGGCTCTTTCTGGTTATGACAGTTTCTCAAAATTTCTGTTATTGATGACCTTGACAGTTTTAAGAAATAGTTTGTAGAATGCCCCTCTACTGGAATTAGTCTGATGTTCTTCTCATGCTTAAGTTGTGGATTGGAATTTAGGAGGAAGATCATAGAGGCAATTTTCAGCATATCTTATCAAGAGTGCATACCATCAACATCATCTGTCACTGTTGATGTGACCTTGATCACAGGTGTCTCCACCTGAGGTCATGCTTGTCAACGTATCCCCACTGTCATGTCCCCTCCCCCCCTTTTCCATACTGTATTCATTAGAAGGAAGTAACTCTGTCCAGTGCACACTTAAGGAGTGAAGATTTATCTACATAAATTATTTGAAATTCTTCTGCATGGGATATTTGTCTCTTCTCCCCCATTTATTTATGTTTCAATCATGTATTAGTACCAGTATGGATACATAGATATTTACTTTATACCTTAGGCTATAATCCAATACTACTTTAATTTTTTGTTGTTGTTGTCCTTTATTGTTTATGTGTTTTATTTTCTGTATATTATGATGTTTTGACATCTTTAAAAAAAAACTTTTCTGGCTGGGAAGACACTGACCATCCTGTTTTAACTAATTCCAATTCTTAGAGATAGCAAAGTCCCGCCATCCCTGTGATATGCAAACTAACCAAACCAGAGCCACACCTCCTCTATCTGGACTGTGCACCCCAAGAGGCAATATTCGTCTGCCTTAAGCATCCCAGAGCCAGGTACCAGGCATTGAGGGACCACCCCAGTAGCCCAAAGTCTGCTGAAATCATTCAAACTAAGGCAATCCTAAGCTCTTTACTCTGCCTTGCCTTGCCGTCCCCCAGGAGACCACAATCAAGTCCACTCTCAAATAATACTATAGTACTTCACGGGTACCTCCTATTAGTGTATTCCCAATTACTGCCTCTTGCCCCTGTTAACTTTTTTGTCATCACTTCCCTTATGGAGAGACTATAATCACTCAATGCACTGTTAGTATTTTTACTTTGAACAAAGTTATCTACTAGGTCAATTAAGAATAAGAAAAATACAAGATTTTATTTTACATAGATTTCATCCTCCTCTGATTCTTCCCTTCCTTTTTGTAGATCCAAGTTTCTGACTGATAACATTTTTCTTCCCCTTAAAGTACTTCTTTTAAGATTTCATGTAGGTTACACCTACTGGCGATGAATCCCCTAAGTTTTTGTCTGAGAACATCTTTATTTCTCTCAACTGATAGATGGAATATTGCCTGCCATATCAGTAAACAAAGGATGTCACAGTGATTGCAGCCACAGTTGATGGTAAACTTGTGAGCCCTGAGGAAACACAGGATGTAAAACACGGTATACTGGCCCCAGATAGCTGAGGTGCATATCAAAGGAATGATTGCAGTGAGCCCAGACTCTTGCATTTTCCCATACATAGAAAAGCGCTAAATTCCTCAACGAGATATCTAGTCTTCTTTTATTAATAGTAACCTTTTGTTCCTACTACCTGCCCTTTGTTGCAAAACTCCTATATATTTTAGCTCCCCCTTCACCTCCTCAGAACAGTTCTCTCAGGGTTACTTGAGATGCTGCCTCCTGGCTTGAAGGCCTAAAAATTCCCGCAGAATAAAACATAACTCTCAATTTTTAGGTTGTGAATAATTTTTACTCAACAAAGCATTTTTTTTTCTTAATTAACTAATTTATTTGTTTTTGGCTGCATTGGGTCTCCATTGCTGCACGCAGGCTTTATTTAGTTGCAAAGAACGAGGGCTACTCTTCGTTGCAGTGCTCGGGCTTCTCATTGCAGTGGCTTCTCTTGTTGCAGAGCACAGGCTCTAGGCACACGAGCTTCAGTAGTTGTGGCATGCGGGCTCAGTAGTTGTGGCTCACGGGCTCTAGAGCTCAGGCTCAGTAGTTGTGGCACATGAACTTAGTTGCTCTGCAGCATGTGGGATCTTCTCGGCCCAGGGCTCAAACCCGTGTCCTCTGCATTGGCAGGTGGATTCTTTTTTTTTTTTTTTTTTTTTTTTTTTTTTTTTTTTTTTTTTTTTAATAAACATCTTTATTGAAGTATAATTGCCTTACAATAGTGTGTTAGCTTCTGCTTTATAACAAAGTGAATCAGTTATACATATACAATATGTTCCCATTTCTCTTCCCTCTTGCATCTCCCTCCCTCCCACCCTCCCCATCCCACCCCTCTAGGTGGTCACAAAGCACCGAGCTGATCTCCCTGTGCTATGTGGCTGCTTCCCACTAGCTATCTGTTTTACATTTGGTAGTGTATATATGTCCATGACACTCTCTTATCCTGTCCCATCTCACCCCACCCCCTCCCCATATCCTCAAGTCCATTCTCTAGTAGGTCTGTGTCTTTATTCCGTCTTGCCACTAGGTTCTTCATGGCCTTTTTTTTTTTCCCTTAGATTCCGTATATATGTGTTAGCATACTGTATTTGTTTTTCTCTTTCTGACTTACTTCACTCTGTATGACAGACTCTAACTCCATCCACCTCATTACAAATACCTCCATTTCATTTCTTTTTATGGCTGAGTAATATTCCATTGTATATATGTGCCACATCTTCTTTATCCATTCATCTGTCGATGGACATTTAGGTTGCTTCCAGGTCCTGGCTATTGTAAATAGAGCTGCAATGAACATTGTGGTACATGACACTTTTTGACCTATGGTTTTCTCAGGGTATATACCCAGTAGTGGGATTGCTGGGTCGTATGGTAGTTCTATTTGTAGTTTTTTAAGGAACCTCCATACTGTTCTCCATAGTGGCTGTATCAATTTACATTCCCACCAACAGTGCAAGAGTGTTCCCTTTCCTCCACACCCTCTCCAGCATTTATTGTTTCTAGATTTTTTGATGATGGCCATTCTGACCGGTGTGAGATGATATCTCATTGTAGTTTTGATTTGCATTTCTCTAATGATTAATGATGTTGAGCATTCTTTCATGTGTCTGTAGGCCATCTGTATATCTTCTTTGGAGAAATGTCTATTTAGGTCTTCTGCCCATTTTTGGATTGGGTTGTTCGTTTTTTTGTTATTGAGCTGCATGAGCTGCTTGTAAATCTTGGAGATTAGTCCTTTGTCAGTTGCTTCATTTGCAAATATTTTCTCCCATTCTGATGGTTGTCTTTTGGTCTTGTTTATGGTTTCCTTTGCTGTGCAAAAGCTTTTAAGTTTCATTAGGTCCCATTTGTTTATTTGTGTTCTTATTTCCATTTCTCTGGGAGCTGGGTCAAAAAGAATCTTGCTGTGATGTATGTCATAGAGTGTTCTGCCTATGTTTTCCTCTAAGAGTTTGATAGTGTCTGGCCTTACACTTAGGTCTTTAATCCATTTGGAGTTTATTTTTGTGCATGGTGTCAGGGAGTGTTCTAATTTCATACTTTTACATGTAGCTGTCCAATTTTCCCAGCACCACTTATTGAAGAGGCTGTCTTTTCTCCACTGTATATGCTTGCCTCCTTTATCAAAGATAAGGTGACCATATGTGTGTGTGTTTATCTCTGGGCTTTCGACAAAATTCAACACCCATTTATGATAAAAGCCCTGCAGAAAGTAGGCATAGAGGGAACTTTCCTCAACATAATAAAGGCCATATATGACAAACCCACAGCTAACATTGTCCTCAATGGTGAAAAACTGAAACCATTTCCACTAAGATCAGGAACAAGACAAGGTTGCCCACTCTCACCACTGTTATTCAACATAGTTTTGGAAGTGTTAGCCACAGCAATCAGAGAAGACAAAGAAATAAAAGGAATCCAAATCGGAAAAGAAGAAGTAAAGCTGTCACTATTTGCAGATGACATGATACTATACATAGAGAATCCTAAAGATGCTACCAGAAAACTCCTAGAGCTAATCAATGAATTTGGTAAAGTAGCAGGATACAAAATTAATGCACAGAAATCGCTTGCATTTCTATACACTAATGACGAAAAATCTGAAAGTGAAATTAAGAAAACACTCCCGTTTACCATTGCAACAAAAAGAATAAGATATCTAGGAATAAACCTACCTAAGGAGACAAAAGATCTGTATGCAGAAAATTATAAGACACTGATGAAAGAAATTAAAGACGATACAAATAGATGGAGAGATATACCATGTTCCTGGATTGGAAGAATCAACATTGTGAAAATGACTCTACTACCCAAAGCAATCTACAGATTCAATGCAATCCCTATCAAACTACCACTGGCATTTTTCACAGAACTAGAACAAAAAATTTCACAATTTGTATGGAAACACAAAAGACCCCGAATAGCCAAAGCAATCTTGAGAACGAAAAATGGAGCTGGGGGAATCAGGCTCCCTGACTTCAGACTATACTACAAAGCTTCAGTAATCAAGACAGTTTGGTACTGGCACAAAGGCAGGTGGATTCTTAACCACTGCACCACCAGGGAAGTCCTCGACAAAACTTTTGAAGGAACATTTCACTGGATATAGAATTCTAGGTTGCTAGGTTTTTGTCTGTTTTTTTTTTCTAACACTTTCAGTATTCCACTGGTGTGGTTTTTGATGAGAAGTACCATGTGATTCTTAATGTTTGTTCAAGTCTATGTAAAATGTTTCCCCCCTCTGGCTTCTTTCAATATTTTCTCTTTGCCTTTGCTTTTCTACCATTTGATTATGATATGCTGAGGTTCAGGTTTTTGCTACTATTTATGTTGTGTATTCTCTGAGCTGCCTAGATCTGTAATTTTGTGTCTGTCATTAATTTTGGAAAATTTGCACCTATTATTACTTCAAATATTTCTTCTGTATCTTTCTCTCTTCTCCTGGCATTCCAATAACACATATGTTACACCTTTTGAAATTATCCTTCCATTCTTGGATATTGTGTTCTGTTTCCTTTTGTAATTCTTTGAATTTAAGTTTGGGGAGTTTCCATTTACATATGTTCAAGCTCACTGATTCTTTCCTCACCATGTTCCAGCCTACCTATGAGCCCATCAAAGACATTCTTCATTTATGTTTGGCTGTTCTTGAGTTCTAACATTTCCTTTTGATTCTTAGAGTTTCCATCTCTCTGCTTACATTACTCATTTGCTTTTTCATGTTGTCTATTTTTTTCCTTTAGAGCCCTCAACATATTCATAGTTACTTTAAATTCCTTGTCTGATAATTCCAAAATCTCTGCCCATCTGAGTTTGATTCTGATGTTTGTTTTGTCTCTTCATGCTATTTTTTTTTTCCTTGCCTTTTAGCCTGCTTTGGAACTTTTTTTGTTGGAACCTAGATATGATATGTCAGTAATAGAAACTGAAGTAAATATAATTCTAGAGTGAGGTTTCAGTTTCTTTGGCTAAGAGTTGAGCTGAGTTTAGTTATTTGCTGTCCCTGCAAGCACCACAGCTTCCATTTTCTCTAGTGTCCCTGTTTCTGTCTCCCCCACGGCTTCAGGGTTTCCCTTAAATTGTCTCTGAAATAGGGTCTGAGCCTTGCAGCTCTTTTAATTATAACCCATTGTTATTATATTAGAGCCCTGGGGATGTGGTGGTCAGGTGTGGGAGAGAGGAAGCATTCTATAATCTTATAAATCTCAGCTTTTACTGCTTTTGTGCCCCTGGGACATGACCTTCACAACTTTCCTTCAGTTTTATTTCCTCTTAGAGAGGGTGGTGAAGTTAGGTCGTTGTACTTAACCCTGGTCTGATAAAGTTGGGGTAAGGTCCTTCCCCTTGCGGAGTAGGCCTCTGTGATGGAGAACACTCTGGGGAAATCATAACTTGTCCCATCTTCCTGCCAGAAACAGGAGGTGTTTTCTCTTCTTGGCTCTTCATAATGAGAACCTGCTGGGATTTTTGGAGGTAAAACCCATGGAAGTGTGTGTCCCCTAAGTGTGTAACCCCCAGGAATTCCTTACTACCACACTCATTTGCACTCCACCTCCAGAAATTTCTCAAATGACCAGTTTATGGCCCAGTGGCTTCTGTCCCAGGCGAGCCAATATTGATTCTGAGTCTCTGTATTCAACTGTTTTTCCCAATTTCAGGGTAAAGTTTTGCCCTATAACCTTAATTCTCTGATGGGCCCAGGAAAAGGCATTTTTCTCAGTTCATACAGCTGTGAGTGTGTGTGTGTGTGTGTGTGTATGTCTGTGTATGTGTGTGTGTGTTAATCATGTTTGTGACAATTTCCAAACTCTTTCTGTGTTGGAGTTGAAAACGCTTTAAGCATTTTTATGATTCTATTTTATCATCTTTGTGGACTTAGTAACTCTGATATGTTATTTTGCTATTTTTACGGTAGTTGTAGGGTTTATAGTATACATCTTCAACTCACCATGGTTTAAAGGGGTGTTATACTACTTCATGTAGAGTAAAAGAAATTTACAGCCTTGGTGCTACTATTGTTATATATTTTATTTCTACATTTGTGGTAAACTGCACAGTAAGTTCTTACTACTTGTGCTTTAAAAAGTCAATTATCTTTCAAAGGGAAAAAAACAATAAGGAAAACGTCTTTACATTCACTCATGTCTCATCATTTCCAGTGCATTTGTTACTTTGAAGGCCCAGCTTCCATCTGCCAGAAGGCCTTTCTTTCTCGCAGTGTGAGTCTGCTCTTTGTGGCCTTCTTCTCTGATACGTTAAAACTCATTTTCTCTCCTTTGTTTCTGAAAGATATTTTCACTGGGTAAATTAAAGCATTCAATGTTAATTGATTTGGTTTTTTTTCTTTCAATATCTTAAAAATATTTTCTCACGGACTTCTAGCATGCATGGTTTTTGATGAGAAATCATTCTGATGAGCCTCATTTCCATCACAACTAAAGATGAGTCATCTTTAGCTTTGTTCCTCTGTATCTAAAATACCTTTTTTTTTCTGTGTACTCTTAAGATGGTCTCTTTATCACCTGTTCTTAAGCAATTTGATAATGATGTGCCTGGTGCAGTTTCCTTCATTTTTCTTGTGCTTGGTATCTTTGAGCCTCCAGGATCTGCGGGTTTATAGTTTTGGAAAAAATTGTGGTCATTATTTCCTCTAATATATTCCTTCCAGCCCCCTCCTCTGGATACTACAGTCACATGTATATTTGGCTGCATGAAGCTGTCTCCTAGTTCACAGATACTCTGTTCACTAAATTTTTCTCAGTATTTTTATCTCTTTTTAAATTTTAAATAATTCTTTGTTAGTTTCTTAGGTTGCTGTAACAAAGTACCACAAACTGAGTGGCTTAGAAGAATGGAAACATGTTGTCTCACATTTCTAGAGGCCAGAAGCTGGAAGCCAAGGTGTTAACAGAGCCAGGCCCCCTCTGCAGGCTCCAGGGAACACTTTGTCTGGCATCTTCCAGCTTCTGGTGTTGTCAGCAATCCTTGGCATCCCTTGCCTTGTGCCTGCATTGCTCTAATCTCTGCCTCTGTTGTCACATGGTGTTCAGTCTGTGGGTCTGTGCTTAAATTTCAGCCCAGGATGACCTCATTTTAACTTGATTACATCTGTAAAAACTCTATTTCCAGCACTTGAACATATCTTTCTGGAGGACACAATCTTACCCACGACAGGCTTCTATTGTTATATATTCACTCATCTTCACTTTTGCTTTGTCTGATCTGCCATTCAACCCATCAGTGTATCTACCATCTCAGATATCACAGTCTTCAACTCTAGAAGTTGGATTTTAAAAATATATTTTCCATGTCTCTATTTAACACATTCTGTCTTTATCTTCTTGAGCATGTAGAATAAGGTTATAATAATTGTTCAAAGGTATAGAATAACTGGTTTGATGCCTTTGACTAATCATCCCATCACCTCTGTCATTTCTGGTCCAGTTTTGATTAATTTTCTCTGCATCCTGGGTTGTATCTTCCCACTCTAATGACATCCAATTGGATGCCCTGTGACTCTGAGCCCTTTGTGACAGCTCGCGTTCTCTTCCATCCTTGCAGGTTATACTTTCCCCAGCTTCACAGAGTCCCCTCACACACCTGCTGACAGTACTCAGGTGAATCTAGAGGAGAACATCCACAGATGTTGGGCGACCTCTCTAGGTGAAGCTCTCTGCCTCTGGAACTCTGTCTTAAGAAGTCTGGGCAACTTGCCTTCGCTGGACTCCAAGCTTCATGTCTTCTGCTCAGCAAGATGGCCAGGTTCTGCTGAGATCCCCTCCCTATGTCCTGTCCTACTAACTGTCTCCATGTGCGAAGGTGATTCCTGTCTCTTAGATGTCACTGTTATCCATTGTCTCATGCCCAATGTCTGGAATGCCATTGCTTTTTATCTTTTATCCATTTTTTTAGTTCTTCCATATGGAAAGGTTAATCTAATCCCAGTATTCCATCTTGGCCAGAAGCAGAAGCCCATAAAAGTGTCTCAAGCAGGCATGGAGACCTGAAGTCGTATTTCTATTTTGGAAAAGTCACCTATCACAGAAATATGAAGGGTGGATTGTATGGCGAATTCCTAGGAACAAGGAGGAAAATTAGGCTACTTTTGCAGTATCTTGGCAAGACAGAGTAAGAGTCTAACAGGAATCTTGGCTAAAGGGAGAGGCAGGAAGGATAGAGAAGAGGAATGGAGGAGAACAGTATGGAGGTTCCTTAAAAAAATAAAAATAGAGCTACAATATAATCCCACTCATGGGCATATATCCAGAGAAAACCATAATTCGAAAAGATACATTCATCCCAATGTTCATTGCAGCACTATTTACAATAGCCAAGACATGGAAGCAACCTAAGGGCCCATCAACAGATGAATGGATAAAGAAGAAGTCATACACACGTAAATGGAATATTACTCAGCCATTGAAAAAGAATGAAATAATGCCATTTGCAGCAACATGGATGGACGTAGAGATGATCATACTAAGTGAAGTAAGTCAGACAGGGAAAGACAAATATCATATGATATCACTTATAGGTGGAGTCTGAAAATTGATACAAATGAACTGTTTCTGTTACAAAACAGAAGCAGACTCATAGACTTCGAAAATAAATTTATGATTACCGGGGCTTCCCTGGTGGTGCAGTGGTTGGGAATCTGCCTGCCAATGCAGGGGACACGGGTTAGAGCCCTGGTCTGGGAAGATCCCACATGCCACGGAGCAACTGGGCCCGTGAGCCACAACTACTGAGCCTGCGCATCTGGAGCCTGTGCTCCCCAACAAGAGAGGCCGTGATAGTGAGAGGCCCACGCACCGCGATGAAGAGTGGCCCCCGCTTGCCGCAACTGGAGAAAGCCCTCCCACAGAAACGAAGACCCAACACAGCCATAAATAAATAAATAAATAAGTAAAAATTAAAAAAAAAAAATTTTATGATTACCAAAGGAGAAAGGTGGGGGGAAGTGATAAATTAGGAGTTTGGGATTAATATATATACACTACTATATATAAAATAGATAATCAACAAGGCCCTACTGTATAACACAGGGAACTCTACTCACTATTCTGTAATAACCTATATGAGAAAAGAATCTGAAAAAAGAATAGGTATATGTATATATATATAGCTGAATCACTTTGCTGTACACCTGAAACTAACACATTGTAAATCATCTATACTCCAATATAAAATAAAAATTTTTTAAAAGAAAAATAACAATATGTTTAAAAAAAACGCTAAAAACAAGAATGACACAGGCACAACAGAGAGAGCTCAGATGGAAGAACAGGAGTAAAGCAGAATCTAGGATGATTCCCACGCATCGTAAGCTAGGTGTTATTCCCTAACAGGGAAGCCAACTGACCCTACTAGAAGAAACAGTTTGGAGGGCAATCAGTGAGAACAACTTTGTGTACGTTGATTTGAGGTGTCCATGAGACATCACAGAGGAGAGGCCAAGTGTAAGGCTGCAGGGACACACTGTGAGTTCAGAAGGCAGGTCTGGTCTAAAGATACAGGTTCGGGCAATGGTATATATTGATAAATCATGATTGGGAAGGTAAAGAGGGAAATCATTAATCATTCAGAATATGGATGTGGGTGTGGGAACTGAACTAACATTATGGGGCAGCAGAGGCCCAGACTAAATCCTGCTAACTCCATGCTCAGATGAGGTAACCATGAACAGCTAATGCAGGGCATGATGAAAACAAAAGAAATGCACCAAATAAAACCATTATTAAATCATGTCTGAAAGCATCATTGAAGTCTGTTAACTAAAGTCATTTTTAAAAGGAACACTATTTCAAATTAAATGAGCAAGATGGCATAGGGGAATTTATGATGGGAACACTTTCCCATTTTGCAGAGTGGAAGGTGTGAGTGGCCTGTATTCTGGTGATAATTTAAGGGCATCTGTAGGAGTTGTACTTAAGTTTTCAAAGTTCAGCTATCATTCAATGAGTGACCTCACGGAGCAGACAGCCTTCCACCACAATTTTATGAGGTAATTGTTATTCC
Organism: Balaenoptera musculus; assembly: GCF_009873245.2. Classification (NCBI taxonomy): domain Eukaryota; kingdom Metazoa; phylum Chordata; class Mammalia; order Artiodactyla; family Balaenopteridae; genus Balaenoptera; species Balaenoptera musculus. The sequence continues at coordinate 99,373,764 of NC_045793.1, read as the reverse complement.
TAGTTCTTAGTTTTGGACACTGAGAATCAGACCAAGTTTATATGCTGAATAAATGATGGAATCAAGCCCATTGAACTCCACAGCCCATGGTTTTCCCGGCTGCCCCTCCATTCTGCTCCCAGGCCGTCCTATCTACTTCCAGGGGAGTAACTGCAACAGTCCTGTATCAGATCCTAAGGAGGCAGTCAATGGAAGAAACTGGAATTCCTCTCCCTTGCTTTTGGAAGACAACGACATGGTTTAGACTGGGTGATGTGAGCCTCCCGGGAGGCAGGTGCCACCACAGTCTCTGCAGTTGGTTGTTACTGTCTTTTATTAATCAACCTGGATTGCCAGTTCTTTGACAGTCAGTTCAAAGAAAATAATAATTCAGCTGGAAAAAAAAAGAGCAATCAGTATATATATGATATCAGTTCCACATAAAGGAAAATGAGGGTTGAGTTAAATGAAGAAAAGGTGTTTTCCATGAATAGCTATCTGGCAACAGCTTGGAAAAGAATTTTCATAATGATTTGAATAACTGAACACACCCTCCTTGATACAAGATAATTGAGCTGATAAACTGAGATTGTGTAACACTAATTTGCTTGGCCCTGAGTAATGTATGATATGTGTTCTCCACCCTTCTCCTTGAAAAAAAAAAAAACAAACAAAAGTAGGAGCTTCGCAAAAGAAAAAAATCATAATTAACTTGATGATTGTGACCTTAAATGGATGCCAAGTTGTCTTGTCCTGAATTGCAAAGTGTACAATTTTACATAAGCAGCATAATAGCTATTGTTTTTCAAGTCATCCAACAGAACATTTTCATCTGGCTCATAGGCATCAAAGGCTTTCTTATCCTTTAGCTTTTCCTAAAACTTCAGGTAGAGATGGGGGTTGGAGGGGATTACAGAGGCCATCTCATTAAATCATTCCTCAGGGTTTGGTTTAGTTATTAGAGAGTATTCTCCATTCTTGATGAGTTTAAATAGTGATATAATTAATTAGGGGGGTTTCATTAAATATCAATATAATTTAGAGGCAAACAAGTGAGGTGAGATGTTTCAAAGCCAACAATATAATCTATAACAAGCAGAAGAAGCAATAAATATGGTGATCTAAGTAGATGCTTTACTTTTAGCCAGTATAAAACGATAAGAAATTGAAAGTCCAACTGAGGCACTACTTTCAGTAGATGCTAAAGAAAATGTTTAAGTAATATTTTTAAAATAATTTTAAATTTATTTCAAAATTATTAAATATTTTTAAAATAATATATTTTAAAATACTGTTAAATCATATATAATTTTTAATTTAAAAAAATATATTTTTGGAAATGTACTCCTCACTCACTGGCCCTTCTCAGTCTGCTTTGCCAGGAAGAAAAGTCTTAAATTTGGTTAAAGATCAAACTGTTAATAATTATTTTTGACTGGGAGGATAATAATTTCTGACTTGAGAATCTCTTTTGCAAATTAAAATTAACCTAAAACTCCCTATTAACATAAAACATTAACATAAAACTCCCTATTTCTTTCAAGGAATCAGAAAAAAAAATGCTTAGATCTGGCTAGAGTTTTTACCCAGCAGCTTGCAGAAAACTTCTCACACTGAATAAAATTTTTAAATGACAGTAACAGATAAAAGTAAGATTGAAGTTTGATGACATTCCATAAGTCATGCTATTCAACTTACGGTTCACATTCCCATTTATACCCTTCCAATAAAATAAGTATGGATCCAGAAAATCGTGTATTTAATACAGGCCAGTGACATTACATAATATTAGAGAGTATTATTGCATAGAGCCTAGACTCACTTGCCTCCTTCTGGTTCAGTCCTATCCTCAAAAAAAGAATTTTCAGCTCCATAGTAGAGAATGAGAGTCCTCTAGACAGCAGGTTTGGCCCTAACACTAACCCTAACCCTAACCTCAACCCTAACCCTAACCCTAAACCCACAGCGTCCCTTCTGCCATTGCAATTGGCACCAACCGAAATCGACGCTGTGTCCTGGATTTGGACGTTAGTAGATCATTAGCACATTTTAAGAGTAAAAGCAGCTTTCAAAACCAAAGAAACAAAGAAGAAAAAATGATAACTTTGTGTCCCTGGCTGTATCAGGGGAAGCATGGGCTCTGGATGAAAGAGGTGGGGTTTCCAGTGAAATCAAAAGTGGAGGAGAGCAGCAATGGAGGTGAGAATGCTCGCTACAGAGAGGCCCAAACCAATGTTTTCAAGTATTGAAGGGCCCTTGTACATCTAACAGAATTAGATTTGTATCATAAGGAAAAGACCAAGAGAGAGGAGAGCAGGCTCTCAGGCAACATGTGTGCCATGAAATAAAAAATAACAGAGTCCAGCCTCCAAAGAGCTTATAAGAGGCTCTGGCTGCAAAACCTGTCACCTGGTCATCGGTGTGCATCCTGGGCAGGGGTCCCCGCCCTCTCACATTCCCATGGGATCACTCTGAAGCTGGGAGTGTGCTCAGAGAGGACCCATCTTTCCACGAGCAGAACCTTTCTTTGACTGGACCCTCACATGTAACAAGGAGTTAACATGAGGATTAAATAAAATAGAAAAAGGAAGAAAAAAAAGAAGAACCCAAAGAGGGAATTTGAGAGACATTCCTGGTTCTTTCCCAACTCACCTTCCAGAAGCAAGTGTTCCCCCAGCTGTATCATTGCTATTTCCAAGTGTTTGTTCATTGCCCTTTCCAACCTAGGACATCAACCTGGTCAGCCCATGGAGACCCTGCACTAGCTTGCCTCCCTGTCCTGGGGCTCATCTCTGTGGAGCATCCAGAATGTTCTTTGCAAAGGAATATCTGACCATCATGCCCTCCCCTACCCAGATATCCTCCCAATGCCTACTAGATTACATCCCATCTTCTTGACAAACCCCTATATCCCATGATCCTCTCCATCCTCTTCAGTCACCCCCATCCCTCTCCGGCTTCCCAGCAGCAGCAGTAACTCATGTGGTATCCCCTCCCCACCCACCTTTTGCACCCCCAGGCCTTCCATCATTTTCTCCCTGCTGATTGGAATGTTTTGCCCAGCCCCTCTTCTCTGGACTCATTCCTAGTTATCTCTGAAGGATTTCCCCTGGTGCCACCTCATCCAGGCTCTCCCCTTAGCTAGGCTCTGGGTCTTTCTGCTCAGTGTGGCCTCTAGTGGCCCACACATCTGTCGCTCATCAGCCATGTGACAGCCTGGAAATGTCACTTCTCTGAGCTTCAGTTTCCTCATCTAAGATATGTAAGTGTAATCATGGTAAGTGCTTTTGATAGTGGGGGAATAATCCAGGTACAGTGCTTAGCAGAGAGCCTGGCACTCACTAAGTAGAAGGAGCTCATTATTACTCCTAGTGTTGTTGGTGGTGGTGGTCATTTCTTTCTGTAACTGCCCTTTAGGATTTCACAGAAATCCTAAAGGGCAGCACATGTACCGGATTCATCTTTGAATCCCCATCAGGTAGCACAGTTCTCACTACGTGGTTGCTTTCAATAAATATTTAACAAAGGAAGATGGAACGAGAGTAAGGAGTGAGTTATGTTCTTTTCCCAACACTTTCAACCAAAGTTCCTCGAATACTTATTACAGATTAAAATCAGTTTCGTTTGGCAATGAGAATCACTGATAGGCGATGCTGATCAATATTGAAAATATTCGGATAGGTCCAACCTAAAATCTTAAGGAATTAAGGAGAAAGAATAGAGATAATTGCTAAGCTCTGTTTTTCTTTAACAATGTCTTTCCATAAACATTTATTTTAAAAATAATGAGGCAGTGGAAGAACTTCTGAACGGAAAAAGCTCTGCTACGCCAGAAATGCCAAAAGATTTCTAAATTCTAGACCTTCTGTCAAGAAATGTCTTAATCACTGTAAAACGAGCTTTTGGAAAATGGCTTTGTTCATTCAGACACATTCCTTGATGCTAAGAATGACTTCAGGTTCCCGTCTGACCTTTTGTTTCAATTTCCCTATAGAGAAAATGTATCAAAGCATCTGCAAGCCAACCTGGGTACTAACCAGAGGTGCAAACCTAGGGAGCCAGCACAGGTGGGCCATGCCCTGCCAGGTAGAGGGCAAGTGGGCTCCAAGAGAAAGGCAGCACAGGGCTTAGTTCTTTCATAAAAGATTTTTCACTCTGCAGAATTCACTCCATAATGCGATTAAGTAGGGCATCCCAGCATCTCAAATATAGCTTAATTTCTGCATACTTGACTTCTGTAGAAAATTTCCAGTTCAACCCCATCAATATTTAATAAGCAGTTACCAACAGCATCATAAGATCCATATTCTCCCTCGCTTTTGAAACAACTTTTCTCTCTCATCATGTAGTAACATGGTCTAAATATTCTTCACCTTTGCACCGTTTTTTTCCTACTCTACAGTGAAACCCTGTAAGAGAATTGAGGATGTTCTCTGTCTCAGAGTTTTGTCCTTCCATTCTTCATCCTGTCAGGCTAGGTTTTCTTTCTTCCAGTGGAAATGTTCTCACCAGGGTCACTAATAAATTCAATTTTATCAACTTTGACACAGTAAATGCAACACTTCTTAAGAAAACATTTCCTCTGTGTGGCTTTCCAGACCTCACACCCTCCTGGCTTTCCTCTGTCTTATGCACCCCTCTCCCAAATCCCCTTTCATTCTCCAAGGACACTCACTCCTCTAACATCAGCCCAACATGCTGACAATGTCCACATTGGTGAAGCCCTGCCCAACATTTCTCCTGTGCACGGTCAGACACACAACTCCTTAATGATTTCTCCATATTTGGATAATAGCTATGTCAGCCCTCGTGTCTCCAACATTGAACTGTTGTTTTCCCAAACATCTCACATGTGCTCCTGCCCCTAGGTCCCCTGTAGCAGTGACACCTTTCTCCAGCTGACATGTCCTCGGGGTCTCCTCTCTCCCTCCAGGCCCTCCCACATTTAACCCCTCCCACATTTAATCCCCTCTGTTGCCAGCCTCCCTTGTTCAAGCCTCTTTCTGCACTCCCTGGATGACTTGCAGATAAATATGCTACAAAATAACACCTTTCAATGGCTTTTTAATATTACTAGAATAAAATCCAGTTTGGATCTTTTGTGTCTTTTAGACAACTAAATGTCAAATTTACTGACATAATGTTGTTCCTAATATTCCCTGATTGTCTTTTTTTAATGTCTGTTGGATCTCTAGTGGTGCCCCTTTTTCATTTCTATTGCTGTTTCTCTCCTCTCTCTCTCTCTTTCTCTCTCTCTCTCCCCTTTCCCCTTCCCTCCTAGCTAGAGATTTATCACTTTTATTCATCTTTTCAAAGAACTGGTTTCAGACTGCTCTCACTGCAGGTGGTAGATTATGGCAGCTCCTTTTCTCCACTCTCCAAGGCCAGCCCAGGCCCCAAGCACTTGCAAGTCCTCTGCTCTCTCTTTGTTCTCTCTCCAGATTCCTTGCTGTTCTCCTTGCCCATCACACATTTTCCCAGCTCTGCCCATGTGCCTGTGTCGTTCCATGAAAATCACTGTGTGATGCCTGAGGACAAAATAAGTATGAGACACCTTGCAACCAGTAACATGCTACTAAATATTGTCAATGAAAACAATGTTCCCTGCCATATCCGTAAACAAAGGTGTTGCAACCATCAAGCCATCACATTATAGCTACCCCGACAGTGAGCCCTGCGGGAACTCAGGATGGAAACAGGGTGCCCGTCATCAAGCCATCAGCCACGGCAGTCACCCCCCAGTGGTGCACCCTGAGGAGACTCAGGTTGGGAAAACACAGGATACTGGCCCCAGATAGCTGAGGTGCATATCAAAGGAATGATTTCAGTGAGCCCAGACTCTTGCATCTTCCTGTACATAGAAAATCAAGTACCTGGTCTTTGTTGAAAAAACTCCTCTATATCCTGGCTCCTCCCTTACCTCTTGGGAGCAGTGTCTCAGAGCTATCTGAGAGGCTGCACCCCAGGCATAGGTCCTCACTTTTGCCAAATAAAACATAATACTCAACTTTTAGGCTGTGCATTTTTTTAGTTGACAATATCAAGGGTGATGGGGCTTTTGGAACTGGAAATCTCTTTTTCATGCATTCCTGATGCACCCTCAAGGCTCCTATCCAATGTCAACTCATCCATGTGACCTTCCCAGAGTCAAGCCATCAGCGGTGGTCTTTCTTGGAATGGGTACAACTCCTGATTATGTGTCTCAGGACAGCACTTTCGTCACTCTGCTTCTCTGCCTCATGTCCCAGTGGGCTCAGCCATTTGCACAGGTGTCGGTTAACTTGCTCTGTGCACAGCCCTGAAGAGGTGCACGCAAAAACAAAGAAAGGAAAGAAAGATCAGAGCTGTCGGGTTACTGGGCTTTGCATCTGTGGAGTCACTTGGGATCTATGTGAGCCTGAGCACGGTCGTCGGACTCTTTGTGCCTCAGTCTCCTCATCTGTGAAACAGAGTCACACGCACCCACCTGGCAAGGTGGTTGTGAGGTTGTCGCTGAAAGTGGGAGAGCCCCGATGCAGGTCTGACACGGAGTCAACAGCTTTTCACACTGGACCGCAGCACATTGGTCTCCCTGGGCTGTGGCAGTCCTTCCATCCATGCCCTCTCTTCCATTTAGGCTCCAGGGTCAGAGTCCTGAGTTTGCATCACAACCTGGTGCCCCTCATTCTGAAACAATGTTTTTCAGGAAAATGAAGAAGAAGATGATGACTTCTCTGCAGCCTGCAATGCCGCCCTCCCCTCATCTCCCGAAAATTCGTGCATTCTGTAAGGCCCATGTCCACGGCTCTGCTCACAGCCCACATGTGCCCCTCCCTCCATCCCTCTGACCCCATGGACAGCTCCTTCATCCTCTGCAACCAGGCGACCTCATGGAATGGGGGTTGGAAGTTCTGGTAAAGAGTACCCTCTCTGAGGTTGATGGCAACCTCACAGGAACCCGGCAGGCAGGAGCCGGGCCCGGAGAGCGAGCAGGGAGGGGCTGGACCCTCACTCCCAGGGGGCTCCAGGGCTTCCATTTGCCAGAGTTCATGATACTTCAGTCCAGTTACCAACACTAGCGACACTTAATTCCTTCCTTGGCCCTTATTGCTTGCTTGGCTCCTATAGAAAGCCTACTGATTTTCCTGATTTTCCAGCTCAGATGCTACAGAGACAAGTGGCAGGGGCAAGAGGGAGGGAAAGACTAATGGGTTTCCTTTCTGCCATCCGTACATGGACCGAACCCTCGGGGCTACTGACCAGCTCAGGCATCAGTGGACAAGTCCACCTACCGGGTCAGTGTGTGCCCTCTGTGATCTGCTTGGTTTCTGGTGCAGAACAAGACCCCCTTGATTAAGGCGAAGTCTAGGCAGCCTCGTAACTGACCTAACAGGACACAGAAGTCCTCCTGCCATTCTGCTCACAGTCAGCTGCTCCTGGTTGGAAAGGGAGGAGCCAGACTGCAGCACCTTGGCTCTCCTCCAGCTAAAGATACGGAGGTCAGGAGCTGGACGTGTTGGACGGTGGGTCAGGGATGGAGACACCACACAGACGCTACAGAGAACACCTTTTTTCACCTTCAGCCTCTGTGATGATTAAGTCATGGAATAATTCAGCAGGACCTTATCCACTTCTTCACTCCACCCCTATTTACTGACCTCCTACTACATACCCATCCAGGTCACCAGTGCCGAAGATACTTCAGAAAACAAGAGACAAGAATCCCTGCCCTCCTAAAGGTCACATTCTAGTAGGGGAGACAGACAATAAATGAGGTTAAAATATGAAATGTACAGAGGAGAGGAGACAGGGTAGATGCGAGGAAGAAACCCATGAAGGAAGGGAAATTTAGGAAGGATGTGAGTGCTGGGCAGGGGTGGGGAGTGGTAGAAGGGTGGGTAGAGAAGGCATCTCTGAAATGTGGAGGCAGCAGGAGAACCTGAGCAGAGGGGACCCCGGGCAGGGACCAGGCAGAGCCCGAGCAGAACTGAGGGGACCTCCAGAGAAGATGAAGAACATGAACTGTGGGCGGGGGCAGCAGATTCTGCAGGGGACTGCGGGTCCTCCTGGCGTGGCTCTCGCTCCAAGGACAATGATTCTTGTCTTCCCAGCCCAGGAGTGACCTGGTCAGAGTCATTTTGTCCCGGGATCCATGATGCACATGAACAGAAAACTTCCAGTGCATTTAAACAGAGCCAAGAAAAGCACTGTGACCTGGGAAGTCATAACTCTGTTCCTGGTAAACTACAGCTGGATCCACATGCAGATTCTAGGTGCCCACCTCCAAAGCTCCTTGCCATGCAAATATCTCTTCAAAGAAATCTCACCTCTTCTAGGGAGATTTCCACAAACGCAGAGGCGAGTTGGTCCCCCTCCCAGTTTGCAGAGGAGGCAAAGGCCCCTTTTAGCACTTGCACTGAGAGTCTCCATCTCGTCCCCTCATCTCCAGCCGAGAGGGTGGGAGCCTTATCCATAAACACAGCAGCAACATCCTCGACATCTGGCCAGTCAATGGGCAGAACCTACAGCCTTTCTCTTGTCTCTCTTGGGAGACCACGTGGTGTTCAGCGGGACCGCATCTGTTTTATTTTCAAGTAACAGGAAAAATTGGGTGACTATCCAGCTGTACAGAATGAGAGGAAGAAATCAAAGAGCATGCAGAAGGGGCATTTCAGAAAGGCTGAAGGAACTACACCCTCCCACTCCCATCATATCCCCTCCTGTGGGCTGACCGACCTTGGAGGACGAAGAAATCCCCGAGGGACAGGGATTCGGGGAAGGGGCGCACCAGGTGTTTTCTAAGAGCTCTGTTTCCAGCTAATTCAGTAGTAACAATAAAATTCATTTTTTGAGACTCAGGTCATCTATATGATGCTAAAATTGTGGAAGGATATGCCAAGAATAGTGTGCTACATGGTTCTAATAATCGTGGTATAACTGTTCTATATTAAAACTTAGTTGTTGGTTTTATTAGGGAAAAAAGGACTGTAATTGCAACAGATGAATGAAACATGTTCATTAAATATTAGGCAATGGAAACGTTGACACAGTTGTTACAGAAGAGCAGGTTCCTCAGAGAGCAGTGAGAAACCCTGGATTTAGAGACAGAAAAGCAATTGTTTTCCACAGAGACGGAAATCTTGGAAAGTTAAAGTCAGATAAAAGGATCATAACAGAAAGTACTAAAAAGGATGCAAAATCTTAGTGGCAAAACATGCAATACTTTAACGAAGATGTATAACGAACAATATTCAACTTCCTATGAAATTCATAGGCAATAATAACGAGAGAGAATGAGAGGAAGAAACGACGATTCAAAAATTCTGGACTATAGTAAACGTGAACTCAGCACAGGACACGTCTCTGGACCCATTGATGGAGCAGCCGAAGAGCCTTTTCACTTGGATCCAAAAAACCCAGAGACCAGATTGTCCCTCGTGCAGGATTAAGAAACCAAGATGCCAGGTGGCGCCAGACCCACCTGGGATAGGATGGCCTTCTCTGGCTGCAGATCAATCTCACAATTCAGTGTGGTCTTTCCGGGAGCACCACCTCTTTCCATCCTGAGCCCAAGTCCTGACTATTTCTCTCAATCAGAACAAAGGCTGTATCTCCCAGACCTGACGCTTCATGACAGGTGTGGTCTCCCCTTAGATGTAGCAATGTGACACCTTTCCTTACCTTCCTAGATTTCCTTTCGTTAATGTCCTGCTACTTTATTTCCAATTTTTTTTTCTTGCTGCGTTTGAGAACTATCTTTTCCTCCTTACCTCTTGTCCAACACCTGTGTGCAGGGCGGCTCTGACGGGGCCAAGGACACGTCCAAGGCAGGCAGCCTTCCATCCCTGGTGTGTGGCCGCCCCACAGGTTCCTGAACCACTGGGTCCTTGGTTCTCACATGTGTAGGATGGTGTCAGCCTCCCCCTGCTGCTATGGGGACTAAGTGACCTCACACACGCACAAAAGGGAAGCGTGTGAGCATTCGCCACTAGGATGAAAATGAGTGTGATCACACAGGCCACTGGGATAGAAGGAGACTGTGAGCTCTAGTTCTCTCCCAAGGATCAGAGCTTGCACGTGAGGATGGGTACACCAAGGAGGGGACAAGCCAAGACGAGGCAGGAAGATAAATGTGAGGCTGGGGATTCCCGGGTTGGCTGGGCAGGTCTGTTCGATTCTCCTTTATCTTCTCCGGATGAATGATTAAAAACACCGCGCATAGATGTCACGTTACAGCTGTGATCCAACAACTGAAGGAGAGATTGCAGCTGTCCTGGAGGGTTACAGACTCTCACTCGCCGGGGACATAGAGCCAAATGTGAGAACAGAGTCAGGTTGATTCGGGGAAGGACATGGGCAGGGAGTGTTGTTGGCACAGAGAACTGAGGGTGAATTGGGGTTTCTCATGAAAACAGGGCAAGAAAGGCCAGGAAACATTGTGGGCGTGAAAAGGCTCAGGGGTGAGAGGCTAAAACCGGACGTTCCTGGTCCAGCCCTGGCCCTGCTGCTGAATGTACGCCTGGTGATGGTGTAGAAAGTTCCAGAGCCCCAGGCGCTGCTGCTGGGCCGAACCTAAGTGACAAATCCAGCCATTCAGTGGCTGAGGACCTGTCTGTAGGAGAATTTCTGAATAAAGGACCAGCCGGGCATCCACACACTGTCTCCACCAGAGGAAAGCAGGTTCGGCCCCTGGCTGCAGCTTAAACGGAGAAGGGCGGCAGGTGGTGGGCCTGGGGTCTTGGAGCAGGGGCAGGACCATGGTGCCGGGATTCTGAGGGTCAGAGTCCTAGTTATCCAAGGAGCACAGTGGAGGCTGTGCCGTGAATGGGCCTTTGTTCCACCATCATCCCGGTCCATTCAGCCCTCAGCCACGAGGAAAGGAGGGAAGTCCCGCCTCCTTGTGGGTAAGTCCTCATTACCTGCTGCAAAAAGCTTTCCTTTCTAAAATCCTCTTACATAAGCCTCCACGTTGGCTCAGGTGCCCCTGACTTTCACAGGAAGGTCAGATAACAAGGGCACTCAGCGGACGGCCTCCGACGGTGCTGGCCCACTGGAACTTCAGTTCTCAAAGAAGACGTTTCAGGGCCGCTAGAATCCGACAATATCCTTTCTCCTCACTGGGGAAGGCTTTCTCTGACTAAGGCCCAGCGGGAACCTTGTTCATGAGAGCCCCTTGGCTCCTTTGTGAGGTCGTTCTTACACACCAACCCTTGCACTGGACTCCTCCACCAAGACAGGCCCCAGATCACTCCTCAGAGGGTCTCTGTCTCTCTCCCTCTATCTCTGTCTCTGTCTCTGTCTTGGTCTCTGTCTGTTTTTGTCTTTGTGACTATCTCTGTCTCTCCTCCCAGGAAAGGACTCTCTAGCAGATTTATTAGAATCTCTTCTTAAGCAAAGGCCAAGGATCCCTTCTCCAGCCTCTAGAAGCAATGCGCTCTGGACGCGGCAGTCACAGCTCTGGGGGGTGTCTTGGATTGGGGGCCCATTGGGAAGGGTTAGCTGTGGACCATGTAGAGCAAGGAGGAAAGTGCTTGATGGAAAACACAGATGTGAACCTTCACGACACCACTTACAGGGTCAAGGAACTCGGCAAATCCCTAACCTGGGAGCCTCAGTTTCCTCCTTCAGGGAATGGGTGTGCCAGTGGTTCCCAGGACATTTGTGGGCATTAAGTAAGGAAAAGGGAACGGTGAGAACACTACTGTGAGCATCTACACGTAGTAGGGTCGCTACAGTATTGGAAGAACCCCCAAACCAAACTAACCCTGCTTAGGATCTCAGCACGGAAGGAGGAGTCCCCTCAGGTCAGGGGCAGATTGTATGCCGGGATGCCAAGGGCACAATATATCTGGTGCTGGGGTCCCGGGCTGGGAGCTCAGGGAAGCAAAACAAGGGTGAGATGGGGTCTGCATAGCAGGCAGAGGTACAGCCCACCTCGGAGTAAAAGGGGGTGGAAACGACGTCCTAACAGGGATGCAGAAGAGAAGCAACACCCAACAGGAGCTCGGCACGGGCTGGGGCCAGGCAACCACCGGACGACTGGGAGGAGGAGGGGCTCTGACCTCACGGTCACAGCAGCCATCCTCGGGAGGACATGCTACAGGGGGGTCTGCCCTGCGGTCTTGCTGCTCTGGGCCCAGTGCATTTGGGTACAGATCTTCACCCACCAGAGTGTTGGAAGCTGCCTGGTGCCAATGGCAGCAGATGGGCAGAAAGAAACACTACTGATCATTAAGTCACCTCGTCCTGGTTTATTTTCATGTCCTAGCTGTTTATCCATGGCTGGGTAACCATCAGGAGAAAACATAGGTTGAATTTTCTTCCTGAGGGTAACTACCCCACCACTGGGTTGCTTCCCGTGTCAGTGCTGGTGTGAGCAATGCAGCTGTATCTCAAACCTGGCCCTTAATGAGCAGGCTGGATCCACATGCCTGCTCAGCCCTGAATTACAGCAATCTGTGTGTGCTCGTGACCCCTGTTCACTAGGGTTGACATTGTCCTTGATTGTAGCCCGGCTTTCTTTGGGCTGATTTTTGGTATGCTTGCTTAGTTGTCCTGAAGCAAAGGGGATCCTGGCCCCTGTTGCCTGGACCTGGAAGCTGAACCACCCAAGGTTGCTGAGGCCTGAAGATGTGTTAACAATGTCTTTTATCCCCTGTGTTCTGAGGCTTTGGCATCTTGGGGCCTTGTTGGCCCTGGAAAGATGGCCCTTCCAAGGTTTAACCAATCCCTAGAGATAGTAAATAACTCTACTGCAATTGTGTGTTTTATATTTGCAAACCAACCAATTCAGTCTATACCTCAACCCCCAGCCACCCCTTCTATCACGTTCTTATACTCTGCTCCAAACTCCCCTGCCCTAATCGCTGCAGGGCCAGGTACCAGACAATTCAGGACACCCCTATACTCTAGAGCCTGCTGAAATTATTCACACTAGCCATTCCTGAGCCTGTTCACCTGCCTTGCCCGTCCCTTCCTGCAGAAGCCACAGGAAAGGCTGTTGCCATGTCCCCCCACCCCACCTCTTCCTGACTGGCCCTGGTGCTTCCCCATGTGGCACTTCCTGCTGTGGCATGTCCCTTCGTCTTAGGATCTGTGAGTCTTAAACTCTGTTTTCTATGGCACTTGTCTCTTGATCTGTCATCCTCACCATACCTGAATAAAACCTGTATCTTAAAACAATAGTCAAGACTACAGAAAGTCCCTCATCCGCCCGTCCCATGCTGTCTTTGGACCAGCACTGACCTTTGTCACTGGTTTCGACGGGTGCAGACTGCCTGGAGAGGCCGGGGTATCCCCACTGCCTCTGGCCTGTTTCCTGCTTTCACTTGTCTTCCTTCAGCCCCTGGGGCAGACCCTTCATGGCCTCCCTGACCTCCCCAGGGAGGGATGCCTCCCCCCCAGGCATCCTCAGCCCTGCACCCGGGGCTCTGCCACTGACTTCTCTTCAGTGGAATATGCGGCTCATGTGCCATTTGTCTTCTGGCTGGTGAGGAAGGGAGTGAACACTAGCAGGGCTTGTAATGGGAACCCCAGAAATGGCCGACTTCCAGCTGGTTCCATGTCTGGGCTACGTGAGGATGCATGCGCTCCTGCATGTGGAGTTTTGTCACCACCCTACCCGGTGGTGGTTTCCGCAGCTGTGGAGAGAGGCTTCTGGGATGGACGGTGGTGGACGTGAGGCCCAGGGCATCAGCCAGGACCCCCGTGGGGATGCTCTGCCACCACACTTTTCCCTCAGACGTGGGGGCTGCTTCAGTGTGGTGAGGTCCCTACTTCTGGCAGAATGGCCCCCAAGGTCCCTAATGCAGCGGGATTTTTGTGTGAATTCGATGAGGTGATGATACATTTCCTGGTGAGCTTTCAGTCCTTTTTAAAAAGCCTCAATGCCATGTTGCCTTGTGTCATACGCTGCTGCTTCTTACCAAATGACCCTCTGCTCCCCCTCTTCCTTACAAAAGGCCCCAATCTGGCTCCTGCATGGGGAGGGGCACGATCAAGGCCATCCACCCACCTGGGCCAGGGCTTGGCAGGGCGTGACGCTGTGAGCTGGTTGGTAAGGTGTAAGGGCAAACATTCGGGTTTCTGCCTCCAAACATGCTCCCTGATGAAAGCAGGGAGGACAAGCCCCCCTTTCACCCCCACTGCCTTCTTCTTGGGGCGCTGAGGGAAGACACGGTGCTTGAGCCAGCTTCTCGAAACCACAAACACTGAAAGAGGCTTGCAGGATGCAACCAGCAACCAGGACTGCCAGCCACCGGTCCTCCCAGGAGTGGAGGAAAACAGCTTAGGACTAAGGGTCCTGTGATATTTCAGCCAAATGAGGTTACATTGCACACCCACGTGTGATTTCTGCAATGTTGTATGTATTCCGTCATTGTGCCGTGGCTTTACAGCTCTTCGCACTGGCTCAGGACTCCCTGGGCTGCTATGCCTTCTTAATGCCCTTCCTCCCTGTAGCCCGGTTCCCCAAAGACACTGTGCCCCGGAGGTTGGTGATGATCCTGACCCTGGAGGCCCATCAGGCCACAAACAGCAGCTGCCGCCCATCAGGAGCAAAGGACACCGCGGCACCAGGCCACAGCTCACTCACCCGCTAGGGCCCTGTCCCCTGCTTGCCAGGCCTCCTTCCCACCAACAGAAGCATGTGTCCCCTCACCCACCACGTGCACGTTCACATCCCGCTCCAGGTCCTGGGAGGGCACCTCCTCTCCTTAGACCAGGGAACCAGAGATGGACACACAGACCTACACAGACTGGGAGATAACAGAACCCTCTCAACCCTCTCACTGAAACGAGACGGCCTGCCCCAGTTCCTTCGTCTCCATTTCCATAGCATTTCCTAGCGATGACCTGGAATGGATACCAAGATTCTGCTGGATTCCTGGTGTGTCTGGGCCAACCCCCTGGGCAGAAGAGTCTGTGGCAGGGCCGGGCTGTCCGGGTGGCCAGGGCAGTGGCTTTCACCCCCCTTCACTTGCCCAGCACACCTTTCTAGGAGCAGACTTCAGACGCATGCTCTGGAAACACCATCAGAGACGAGCTTTTTCATTAGGAAGCATGTATATCGTGTACATGACACTGGGGTGAACAGAGGGAGAAGAACTCCCTGCCCGCCTCACGGGGGAGGAAGACACCCCGTGGCACCTGTGGCCCCTCTGGTCCGGGTCCCCCTGACGTGGCTGTTGAGGAGTTGGGAGTGGCCACTGGCGGCAGTGCGTTAGGCGGATCCTGAGGATAAAGAGAGAGAGAAGGGAAAGCTTGTCCAACAGCTCAGAGGTGGGAAAGAGTGTGGCTTTTGAGGAAACACAAGCTGCTTGATGCTGAGAAAGGAGGTGCCTGGGTTGAGAAGTCAGGGTGGGCCCCAGGCACTCTGCAATCCTGGCCACCACATGGTTCCTGATACAGGAGGAAACATGCCGCACCAAATCCATTGTTGAAGCCCTAAACCCCAAGACCTCAGAATGTGACTGTATGTGGAAATGGGGTCTTTAAAGAGGTGATGAAGGTAAAACGAGGCCAGTAGGGTGGGCCCTAATCCAATAGGACTTGTGTCCTAAGAAGAAGAGATCAGGACACAGACAAGCACAGAGGGCTGACTATGTGTGGACACGGGGAGAAGACGGCCGTCTACACACCAAGGAGAGAGACCTCAGGGGAAACCAGCCTTGCTCACACCTTGATCTTGGACTTGCAGCCTCCAGGACTGTGAGACAATAAACTTCTGTTGTTTAAGCTCCCTGATCTATAGTATTTATCATGGCAGCCTGAATAGATAAAGGCAGCCCCTTTCTCACGGTGTCCCCAGAGCCCATGTCCCTGTCTGTCCCGAGAGCAAGCTGCCCTGTTTGTCTGTCTGTGACCTTCTAAGAGACCAGGATGGGGTGGAGTACTTATTCCAGGATGCAGTGAGTCCTGTGACAATGGCCTGAGTTCCGTGGCCCAGGGCAGGAGCCCCCCTCCCCAGGGCGAAATGCAGGTCAGGAGCAGGATCCCAGAACTGTCACATGAGGGCTCAGAAAGGAAAAACAAGGACAGATGGCGACTAAAGAACCACAAACATAGGAAGTCAGGTTAGCTGGTTCCATGTGTGCAGTAAACAGAGAGACCCACGCTCCTCTTTAAATCTGTGTTCTGGCCATGGGGCCCCCGTCCTCATCCATCCTCAGAGAAGGAGCCCAGCCCGGGGAGGAGCCAGGCTGCTCAGGGAGCGTGCCTCACATTCTCTCACACCTCTTCAGATGCAGGCTTCCCGCTCCCTCCCTGGATCAGAATCCCTGCAGGCACTAGGAGCCCCTGGAAGACCAGATGGAGATGGGGACAGCCTCAAGGAACTTGGAGCCACCGGGCATGGCAGGCCGGCCCCAGAGGCATCGTGAACAGACAGCCTGCCCAGTCTGCCCAGACAAATGGGGTTTCCTTTCAGATGGTGAATTTCACCAGCCGGCCATGTGTCTGCAATGTCTGGGTCCTCCCTCTCTCCCTTATGGCTTGGGGAGGTCACCTCGCCTTCCTCACCTCCACACAGAAATGGTGTCAAGAGGAGGTGATGTCGAGGCCAGGGGAGGCCGGGAGCACAGGGCAGGCGTGTGGTGCTGGCCCGCCCCCCCGGGCACTACCACCCAAGTGTGCCCAGCCTTCTCACCTGGCCCCCAGCCCAGCCCAGGCCCCAGGCCACATCACTCCTCAACAACCATTAACCAGAGTCTGTCTGAGACAGGACCCTTGTTTCCTCAAACAGGAACAGGGCTTTCTGTCTAAATTCATCTCCCTCAATCTCTGGGTACAACTTGTGATGACAGGTTTGGGGACCACGGCCACATCTCAGGGCCAGGAGGAGAGGAGCTGTGGGGTAAGGTCAGCGCGCTGCAGATGGAGGGCAGAGCAGGCAGGTTCCCGTGCAGGACCCCGGCTGCCACACGCCCAGCTGCACCTCCAGCTCTGTCTCACGTGTCCTGAGTTGATGTCTGGCCTCCTGGGTCACACGTCACATCCTGGTCATGTATGCCCACCCTGTCATCATTCTCACCTTCAGCACCCCATAAAGTAAATGGGTGCCACTGACGGCCACGGTTCCTGTCCTGCTCCCACGCTGGGTGTCCAGGGGCCTGAGCCCTGGGCAGTGAGGCTGGGTGGCCCTCCTTGACCTTTGGCTGCGACAAGATTCAGTTTCTTCAACTGTCCGATGAGCCGGTGGGAAAAGAGCCTCCCTAGGCTTCCTTCTCGCTCAGCCTCTCTCACATTCGTGCTCACATTGCATAAGTGCTGCCCGCAGTCTCAACCCCCTGGGAGATGTGCTGAGAAAACCATTTTCTAATGTAACTTCTGCCCTTTCACAAGCACGTCTTCCTCTGCATCCCTTCCCAGCGCCATCTCCTCCTCCCCAACAGCTCCTGATGCGGGTGCTGGGATGGCCCGGTTCCCATGAGACGGTGAGGCCCAAGGACTTTCAGGGAATCGCCCAGGGACTTTCAGGGAATCACCCAGGGTTGTGCAGACTAGATTCAGCTCTGCCTGACCCCACATGTCAGTCCTTTGAGCTCTGCCAAGAGCGAGGCTCGCCCTTCTCACAGAGCCGTGAGGGCGAGGGCTGCACCCTGTGTTTGCAGCTCGGAAAGCTCCTGGGGCCCACGTAAGCCATGACAGGCTCTCTGGCTGTGTGCCCCTGGAGGAGGCCTCGTGCACACTGACCCCTGCGTGGTCTCCAAGGAGCTGGTGGAGGAGACAGACAGAGGAAGCACTGAGTCAGGAAGGTGGGGAGAGCGGCAAGATTTAGCAAGCACCCTGGGAGCGCCAGCACTATTTCAGGAGTTGGGAACGCAGGTGACGCAGATACGGTTTCTGCGGGACCCTCGGCATAATTTGGGGATTGGGGGCTGTCCTTAGGAAAAAGACACAAATGATGAAATCAAAATTAGGCACAGGATCCCAGAAAGGGTAACAATCTAGAGCCCCATTTGCTTCCTAATAACCACCTGGGCGAGCGGGAGGCAGGAAAGCCTGTCCTGTGGTACCTGCATTTCAGGGGAGGGGACAGCAAATACAGATATTCAGGGAATCCCGCTGAGGAGGGAAATGAGCACGGGTCTCAAATATGGGGACACCTGTGAAGCGGGGCAGAGAGCCGGGAGAGGAGCCCAGGGGTGGGCAGAGCAGATGAGGAACCCAGACTCTCTGGCTGACCAAGGTGACTGCAGGTGCCAGGCACAGAGGCAAGGGTGGAGGGAGGGAGAGAGGAGAGGCTGGGGCAAGGTAGATGGGATAAATCTCCGGCCTGGGGGACTTTGGAGAAAGATGGGGAGGCAGGGATGATCTGACCCAGTTTTCATACCCCATCTCTCCTTCTCCAACCTCCTACCCTTATCTGTATGTCATCCTTGCGTTCCATTTTCATAGCTCGTAGACATGCCCCACATCCTTGCTTGACCATAAGCTCCTGGAAGTGTCAAAACCAAATTCTTCTGAATATCCTACGCTCTGGCAAAATGCCTTGCATGTAGTCGTTGCTCATGAATGGTTTCTATAGAAACCTTTATATGTATATGTATATGTATAACCAAATATGTATGTATATGTATAACCAAATCTCTTTGCTGCACAGCAGTAATTAACACAACTCTGTAAATCAACTACACGTCAATTTTAAAAAATACTAAACAAAAAAAAAGAAAAAAGTTTCTATCAAGAAGAAAACCTAAGAATGCTGTCCTGAATCATTCTCTCTGTCTTTTTTTTTTTTTTTTTTTTTTGGAACGTGTAATAAGAAATCATTTAGGTTGGAATATATCTGTCCAAGCAGTTTCGTGCTATGCAAATTCTTGGAGATAAGTAAAGGCATTTCTCTTCACTCTCTTCAGAGGGAGGTTGCAGACACTGACTCCACTCACTCAGGCATCTAAGAAAATAGCTCATGCTCTGGGCTGTATTTAGCAACCAGTGATTTCATTTGGCATCTTCTAGAGAAGCGGTAAAGACTTTGAGGGCTCCAGGGCGGGGTGGAACAGGGCAGCCCCATGGAGACGCACTTGGATGGATGGATGGCCATGAGTGTCAGGACACGCCCGAGTGCACCCCAGCGTCAGTGCAAGAAGCGTGGGCACTGTGGTCCCTGGCGCACTTAAATGAATGGAAGGTAGAAATGTAACTTTTCTAATTTCAAAGCTCAGGAAGATAATTCTCTGATTTACCTTTTTTTTTTTTTTCCTTTCCCAAATAAAAAGATGTGGCGGAAAGTGCAGGGTCAAGAACAGAGCGAGTCAGAGCGGCCACAGCAGGACACCTGGGTGCCGGCCACGTCGTCCCCCAGCATCTTTCACAGGTCGGCCCACCTGTTCCACGGGGACATCGTGGAGGGCAACACGGGAGGCATAAAGGAAGCAGAGTTTCTGTCCACAGAGCTGGGCTGTGAAGAAACAGGGAGCCCCATGAGTAATAAGAGGGCCAGGGAACTGGCAGTGCGTGCATGTGTGTGTGTGTGTGTGTGTGTGTGTGTGTGTGTGTAAGCTTTGGGAGCTGAAGCTAGAGCCCGCTTTTCTGTTATGGGTAAAGGGCAGCAGAAGATGGACATGTTCGAGAGAGACAAGAATGGAGCAAACGTGTGGAACGAGTGCACGTTTCTGTCTCTTGTCTCAATCTAAATCCCACTGACTTAATAGAAGAAATATCAGATGCCACCCAGGTTACCCAATGTGCTGTCAGGGTCCATCCTCTTTCTCCCCTCCTTCCACAAGTGCTGAATTCAGGTGAGTACCTGGCACGCCACCTCCATCAGCCTCTGCTTCTGGGGGATTCAGCCAGATGCAGGGAGATTTCCTCATGTCAAGGATAAAGGGAGATTTCTAAAAGCCTCTGAGAGGTTCATTATGTTCGGAACAATGAGAATAAAATGGCCTCAGCCGTCATCCACAGCACTGTATACTGTAGGAGGACAGGTCAGTGTCCTCAAGGAAATTGATTGTGAACCTAATACTCCTGATGCAACTTCACTGGAGTTCATCTGTGAAGGGGAGGAGGGGGAGGGAGGAGGGAAGAAGGGAGGACGGGGTGAGGAGGAGGAAAACCTCACACATACAGAGGCTCAGAAAACTTACCAAACACAGACCCTTTCTAAAAGCATTATTCAAGACTGTAAACCAGCAAAATAAAAGTCATTCTAAAAGGAGGGCAGCTTCGGCTGGAAGAAACAATGAAGGCAGATTCACAAACCATATTGTTATCTCTGCATAATTATTATTGCGCAATGCAAAACAAAAATCTGAGACTAAGTCTTCAGATAATCTCAGTTTGTAAATGTGAAGCACTTAAAGCAAAATGCAGGGAGAGGGGGAACAGGAGGAGGGGGAGGGGTGGGGGGAGAAGGAGGCAGGATGGAGGGAAAGCACAAAAGGAAAATAGGAGGGACCTTCAAGATGGTGGAAGAGTAAGACATGGAGATCACCTTCCTCCCCACAAATACATCACAAGTACATCTATGTGTGGAACAACTCCTGCAGGACACCTACTGAACGCTGGCAGAAGACCTCAGACTTCCCCAAAGCAAGAAACTCCCCATGTACCTGGGTAGGGCAAAAGAAAAGAGAAAAAACAGAGACAAAAGAATAGGGATGGGACCTGCACCTCTGGGAGGGAGCTGTGAAGGAGGAAGAGTTTCCACACACTAGGAGCCCCTTCACTGGCCGAGACAGGGGGTGGGCGGGGGGGAAGCTTCGGAGCCACGGAGGAGAGCGCAGCCACAGGGGTGCGGAGGGCAAAGCGGAGAGATTCCCTCACAGAGGATCGGTGCCGACCAGCACTCACCAGCCCGAGAGGCTTGTCTGCTCACCCACCGGGGCAGGTGGGGGCTGGGAGCTGAGGCTTGGGCTTCTGAGGTCAGATCCCAGGGAGAGGACTGGGGTTGGCGGCGTGAACACAGCCTGAAGGGGGCTAGTGCACCACAGCTAGCTGGGAGGGAGTCAGGGAAAAAGTCTGGAACTGCCTAAGAGGCAAGAGACCATTGTTTCAGGGTGTGCGAGGAGAGGGAATTCTTTCCCCATCTGCCCACAGAAGGCAGAGCACCGCCTAAACAAGCTCCAGAGATGGGTGTGAGCCATGGCTATCAGCTCAGACAACCAGAGACGGGCATGAAACTCTAATGCTACTGCTGCAGCCACCAAGAATCCTGTGTGCAAGCACAGGTTACTATCCACACCCCACAGGAGCCTGTACAGCATGCCATGGCCAGGGTCCTGAGATCCAGGGACAACTTCCCCGGGAGAACACAGCACACCTCAGGCTGTTACAATGTCATGCTGACCTCTGATGTTGCAGGCTCGCCCCACATTCCAATTATGACTACCATACCCCTCCCTCTCCCCGGCCTGAGAGAGCAAGAGAGCCCTAATCAGCCACTGCTTTAACCGCCTCCTGTCTGGGCGGGAAACACGCTTGAGGGCGACCTACACGCAGAGGCGGGGCCAAAACCAAAGCTGAACCCCAGGAGCTGTGCGAACAAAGAAGAGAAATGGAAATTACCCTGTGCAGCCTCAGGAGCAGCGGATTAAATCCCCACAATCAACGTGATGAACGCTGCATCTGTGGAATACCTGAATCGACAATGAATGTTCCCAAAATTGAGGTGGTGGACTTTGGGAGCAACTGTAGACTTGGGGTTTGCTGTATGCAAGTATGCAACTGACTTGTTTCTGATTTTTATGTTTATCTTAGTTCAGTTTTTAGTGCTTGTTATCACTGGTGGATTTGTTTATTGGTTTGGTTGCTCTCTTCTTTTTTTAATTATTTTTTTATTCTATTATTTGTTTATATTACTGTTTTTTCTATTTTATTTTACTTTTTTATTTCTCCCTTTTCTTCTGAGCCATGTGGCTGACAGGGTCTTGGTGCTCTGGCTGGTCGTCAGGCCTGAGCCTCCAAAGTGGGAGAGCTGAGTTCAGGACATTGGACCACTGGAGACCTCCCAGTCCCATGAAATATCAATCAGCGAGAGCTCTCCCAGAGATCTTTGTCTCAACACTAAGACGCAGCTCCACCCAATGGCCAGCAAGCCCCAGTGCCGGATGCCCCATGCCAAACAACTAGGAAGACAGGAACACCACCCCATCCAGTAGCAGAGAGGCTGCCTAAAATCATACTAAGTTTACATACACCCCAGAACACACCACCAGACGCGAGCCTGTCCACCAGAAATACAAGATCCAGTCCCACCCACCAGAACACAGGCACCAGTCCCCTCCACCAGGAAGCCTACACAGCCCACTGAACCAACCTCACCCAATGGGGGCAGATATCAAAAACAACGTGAACGATAATCCTGCAGCTTGCGAAAAGGAGACCCCAAAACACAGTAAGTTAAACAAAATGAGAAGACAGAGAAATATGCAGCAGATGAAGGAGCAAGGTAAAAGCCCACCAGACCAAACAAATGAAGAGGATATAGGCAGTCTACCTGAAAAAGAATTCAGAATAATAATAGTAAAGATGATCCAAAATCTTGGAAATAAAATGGAGAAAATACTAGAAACATTTAACAAGGACCTAGAAGAACTAAAGAGCAAACAAACAATGATGAACAACACAATAAATGAAATTCTAAATTCTCTAGAAGGAATCAATACCAGAATAACTGAGGCAGAAAAGCGGACAAGTGACCTGGAAAATAAAATAGTGGAAATAATTGCCGAGGAGAAGAATAAAGAAAAAAGAATGAAAAGAATTGAGGACACTCTCAGAGACCTCTGAGGCAACATTAAATGCACCAACATTCGAATTATCGGGGTTCCAGAAGATGAAGAGAAAAAGAAAGGGTCTGAGAAAATATTTGAAGAGATTATAGTGGAAACCTTCCCTAAAATGGGAAAAGAAATAGTCACACAAGTCCAGGAAGCACTGAGAATCCCATACAGGATAAATCCAAGGAGAAACACACAAAGACACATATTAATCAAACTATCAAAAATTAAATACAAAGAAAAAAATATTAAAAGCAACAAGGGAAAAGCAACAAATAACATACAAGGGAATTCCCATAAGGTTAACAGCTGATCTTTCGGCAGAAACTCTGCAAGCCAGAAGGGAATGGCAGGACATATTTAAACTGATGAAAGGGAAAAAACTACAATGAAGATTACTCTACCCAGCAAGGATCTCATTCAGATTCGACAGAGAAATTAAAACCTTTACAGACAAGCAAAAGCTAAGAGAATTCAGCACCACCAAACCAGCTTTACAACAAATGTGAAAGGAACTTCTCTAGACAGGAAGCACAAGAGAAGGAAATGACCTACAAAAACAAACCCAAAATAGTTAAGAAAATGGTAAGAGGAACTTACATATCGATAATTACCTTAAATGTAAATGGATTAAATGCTCCAACCAAAAGACATATACTGGCTGAATGGACACAAAAACAAGACCTGTATATACGCTGTCTACCAGAGACCCACTTCAGACCTAGGGACACATACAGACTGAAAGTGAAGGGATGGAAAAAGATATTCCATGCAAATGGAAATCAAAAGAAAGCTGGGGTAGCAATTCTCACATCAGACAAAATAGACTTTAAAATAAAGACTATTACAAGAGACAAAGAAGGACACTACATGATGATCAAGGGATCAATTCAAGAAGAAGATATAACAATTGTAAATATTTATGCACCCAACATAGGAGCACCTCAACACATAAGGCAATTGCTAACAGCCATAAAAGGGGAAATCGACAGTAACACAATCACAGTAGGGGACTTTAACACCCCACTTTCACCAATGGACAGATCATCCAAAATGAAAATAAATAAGGAAACACAAGCTTTAAATGACACATTAAACAAGATGGACTTAATTGATATTTATAGGACATTCCATCCAAAAACAACAGAATACACATTCTTCTCAAGTGCTCATGGAACATTCTACAGGATAGATCATATCTTGGGTCACCAAGCAAGCCTTGGTAAATTTAAGAGAATTGAAATCGTATCAAGTATCTTTTCCGACAACAATGCTATGAGACTAGATATCAATTACAGGAAAAAAACTGTAAAAAATACAAACACATGGAGGCTAAACAACACACTACTTAATAACCATGAGCTCACTGAAGAAATCAAAGAGAAAATCAAAAAATACCTAGAAACAAATGACAATGAAAACACGATGACCCAAAACCTATGGGATGCAGCAAAAGCAGTTCTAAGAGGGAAGTATATAGCAATACAATCCTACCTTAAGAAACAAGAAATATCTCAAATAAACAACCTAACCTTACACCTAAAGCAGTTAGAGAAAGAAGAACAAAAAAACCCCAAAGTTAGCAGAAGGAAAGAAACCATAAAGATCAGATCAGAAATAAATGAAAAAGAAATGAAGGAAATGATAGCAAAGATCAATAAAACTAAAAGCTGGTTCTTTGAGAAGATAAACAAAATTGATAAACCATTAGCCAGACTCATCAAGAAAAAAAGGGAGAAGACTCAAATCAATAGAATCAGAAATGAAAAAGGAGAAGTAACAACTGACACTGCAGAAATACAAAGGATCATGAGAGATTTCTACAAGCAAGTATATGCCAATAAAATGGACACCCTGGAAGAAATGCACAAGTTCTTGGAAATGCACAACATTCCGAGACAGACCCAGAAAGAAATAGAAAATATGAACAGACCAATCACAAGCACTGAAATTGAAACTGTGATTAAAAATCTTCCAACAAACAAAAACCCAGCACCAGATGGCTTCACAGGGGAATTCTATGAAACATTTAGAGAAGAGCTAACACCTATCCTTCTCAGACTCTTCCAAAATATAGCAGAGGGAGGAACATTCCCAAACTCATTCTATGAGGCCATCATCACTCTGACACCAAAACCAGACAAAGATGTCACAAAGAAAGAAAACTACAGGCCAATATCACTGATGAACATAGATGCAAAAATCCTCAACAAAATACTAGCAAACAGAATCCAACAGCACATTAAAAGGATCATACACTATGATCAAGTGGGGTTTATCCCAGGAATGCAAGGATTCTTCAATATATGTAAATCAATCAACGTGATACACTATATTAACAAATTGAAGGAGAAAAACCATATGATCATCTCAATAGATGCAGAAAAAGCTTTTGACAAAATTCAACACCCATTTATGATAAAAACCCTCCAGAAAGTAGGCATAGAGGGAACTTTCCTCAACATAATAAAGGCCATATATGACAAACCCACAGCCAACATCATCCTCAATGGTGAAAAACTGAAACCATTTCCACTAAGATCAGGAACAAGACAAGGTTGCCCACTCTCACCACTATTATTCAACATAGTTTTCTAAGTTTTAGCCACAGCAATCAGAGAAGAAAAAGAAATAAAAGGAATCCAAATTGGAAAAGAAGAAGTAAAGCTGTCACTGTATGCAGATGACATGATACTATACATAGAGAATCCTAAAGATGCTACCAGAAAACTACTAGAGCTAATCAATGAATTTGGTAAAGTAGCAGGATACAAAATTAATGCACAGAAATCTCTTGCATTCCTATACACTAATGATGAAAAATCTGAAAGTGAAATTAAGAAAACACTCCCATTTACCATTTCAACAAAAAGAATAAAATACCTAGGAATAAACCTACCTAAGGAGACAAAAGACGTGTATGCAGAATATTATAAGACAATGATGACAGAAATTAAAGATGATACAAATAGATGGAGAGATATACCATGTTCTTGGATTAGAAGAATCAACATTGTGAAAATGACTGTATTACCCAAAGCAATCTACAGATTCAATGCAATCCCTATCAAGCTACCACTGGCATTTTTCACAAAACTAGAACAAAAAATTTCACAACTTGTAGGAAAACACAAAAGACCCCGAATAGCCAAAGCCATCTTGAGAAAGAAAAACGGAGCTGGAGGAATCAGGCTCCCTGACTTCACACTATACTACAAAGCTACAGTAATCAAGATAATATTGTACTGGCAGAACAACAGAAATATAGATCAATGGAACAGGATAGAAAGCCCATAGATAAACCCGCACACATATGGTCATCTTATCTTTGATAAAGGAGGCAAGAATATACAATGGAGAAAAGACAGCCTCTTCAATAAGTGGTGCTGGGAAAACTGGACAGCTACATGTAAAAGAATGAAATTAGAACACTCCCTAACACCATACACAAAAATAAACTCAAAATGGATTAAAGACCTAAATGTAAAGCCAGGCACTATAAAACTCTTAGAGGAAAACATAGGCAGAACACTCTATGACATAAATCACAGCAAGATCCTTTTTGACCCACCTCCTAGAGAAATGGAAATGAAAACAAAAATAAACAAATGGGACCTAATGAAACTTAAAAGCTTTTGTACAGCAAAGGAAACCATAAACAAGACGAAAAGACTACCCTCAGAATGGGAGAAAATATTTGCAAACGAAGCAACTGACCAAGGATTAATCTCCAAATTATACAAGCAGCTCATGCAGCTCAATATCAAAAAAAAAAACAACCCAATCCAAAAATGGGCAGAAGACCTAAATAGACATTTCTCCAAAGAAGTATACAGATTGCCAACAAATACATGAAAGGATGCTCAACATCACTAATCGTTAGAGAAATGCAAATCAAAACCGCAATGAGGTATCACCTCACACTGGTCATCAAAAAATCTACAAACAATAAATGCTGGAGAGGGTGTGGAGAAAAGGGAACCCTCTTGCACTGTTGGTGGGAATGTAAATTGGTACAGCCACTATGAGGAACTGTATGGAGGTTCCTTAAAAAACTAAAAATAGAGCTACCATATGACTCTGCAATCACACTCCTGGGCATATATCTAGAGAAAAACATGATCCGAAAGGATACAGGCACCCCAATGTTCATTGCAGCAGTGTTTCCAATAGTCAAGACATGGAAGCAACCTAAATGTCCATCAACAGAGGAATGGATAAGGAAGATGTGGTACATATATACAATGGAATATTACTCAGCCATAAAAAAGAATGAAGTAATGCCGTTTGCAGGAACATGGATAGACCTAGAGATTGTCATACTGAGTGAAGTCAGTCAGACAGAGAAAGAGAAATATATGATACCGCTTATATGTGGAATCTAAAAAGAAATGATACAAATGAACTTATTTACAAAACAAAAACAGACTCACAAACTTAGAGAACAAACTTATGGTTACCAGGGGGGAAGGGAGGAGGGAGGGAATAGTTAGGGAGTTTGGGATTGACATGTACACACTGTTATATTTAAAATGGATAACCAACAAGCACCTACTGTATAGAACAGGGAACTCTGCTCAATGTTACGTGGCAGCCTGGATGGGAGGGGAGCTTGGGGGAGAATGGATACGTGTATATGTATGGCTGAGTCGCTTTGCTGTGCACATGAAACTATCACAACATTGTTAATCGGCTATACTCCAATATAAAATAAAAAGTTAAAAAAAGTAAAAGCAGAGAGAGTTAGAGGAGGGGTGAGGGCAGCGCTTTTGCAGTCTTGCATTAGGGAGTGTCCCAATAGAAGGAAAAACGTGCCCTTCCTGTGACCTTCCAGTCCTGGCAAGTTCATCCCAGGGCCCAGGGGGAGTGAGCAGTTGGACACATGGGCGAGAAAAGGATGCCCGCTGGCGGGGTGGGGAGGGAGGAGGCAGCAGTGTGCAGCCGGGCAGGTGCCCCACCGTTCCCTCAGCCCCTCCTACTCCCAAGCCCCGGGCCCTCCCCTCCAGATTGAAGGTGTAGTTGCCTCCTTTATCTTGTCCCGCATACAGCTGTACTCACAGCAATGTCCACTCCTGAGACAAGCCTCACGAGGGTCCCTCATATTAACCTGGAATCAATCATGAGTGGCTGACACCTTTCAGAAAGGGGGACAATCTAGAATTTTCTACTGGTTCCCACCCTGCCCAGGTCTTCAGGACAAAATCCCTGTAAACAGCCAACATTTGCAGAACGGCTTCCTCTTTCCAACGGGTCCTTTCCTCCCTAAGAATGCCCGCATTACCCCAATTTCCCTGATGGGGCCAGGGATACACTCTATGATGTGACCCAACACTTCCCTGTCTCACGCTGACCTCCTGGCTTTGCAGAAGGTCGGAGAATGCCATGTGAGAGGAGAGACCAGAAATACCCACTAAGACAGAGACAGACAGAGACAGGGGTCTGGGCATGAGACTAGCATGATATATGAACTCAGCCTGAAAAATCTTCACGAAAGTCCCCCTCTCTCAGCCAGGCTTTGGCAGAGCAATTCCTGATGCCCTTAGATTCAGCAGATGCAGACTCAGGACTGTCATGGACCCTGTGTGGTTTTACCTTTTCCCACACACTCAAAGCCATCATGGATCCTTAAAAAGGGAGGTGACCAATGGCCATGTGTCAGTAATATTCCAGCCCTGCTGACTGGGGTAACTCGACATTTCAACTCACAGAATCCAGAGATCTGACAACCACAGGGAAGACCCACAGGCACCCACAGCTGAGAATCGCCTTGTCTGCTGACTGTGGATTTCACTCGGTGAGCAGGTAGATGAGTGCAGAGGTGTCTTGTGAGCTGGTGGGGAAAGGAAAAAGTCACAAAATCACGATGCAGTTCCTGCACTCAGGGGTTTCACAATCTTTGTGGGGGGTACAAATGGACCAAATTAACCCTAAAGAAAGACAGATGGGTAGAGATACCCAAAGAGAGATGTTCTGGGTCAGCAATTCTCTGAGCTGAGCACTTAAATGGACCAAAAGACTGAGAAGGGTTTAGACAGCCCCAGGGATCCCAAGCAACTGGCCAACACAGCCATCTAAGAGGCAGAACGTGCTGGAAGCCTCATGTTTCATTTCAGAAAGGCACAGGGGCAACAGAACCTACCCAAGAGCCAGGGCAAGAAGAGTGAGTGCCAACTGGGCTCTAACGTGCCTGCTAATGTAAGCCCTGGGGAAGGGGGCTGACATCGCATCAGAGTTACTTGTTGGCAAGCCTTTGGCCACAGAAGTGTCTCACAGAGCAGTGAACAAACATAATTTCTTATTCCACAGTGCACATTTTTCTTCTGAAAATATCAGCGTCCACTCCCATTGCTGCTACTGTCAATTTTGTTGCTATAGTTTGTGGTTGAGATCCGTGTTTATTTTTATTTTTATTTTTTTTTAAAACAATCTTCCTCACTTTAATTTTTATTTATTTATTTATTTACTTCTGGCTGTGTTGGGTCTTCGTTTCTGTGCGAGGGCTTTCTCTAGTTGCGGCGAGCGGGGGCCACTCTTCATCGCGGTGCGTGGGCCTTTCACTGTCGCGGCCTCTCCCGTTGCGGAGCACAGGCTCCAGACGCGCAGGCTCAGTAGTTGTGGCTCACAGGCCCAGTTGCTCCGCGGCATGTGGGATCTTCCCAGACCAGGGCTCGAACCCGTGTGCCCTGCATTGGCAGGCAGACTCTTAACCACTGCACCACCAGGGAAGCCCCCCGTGTTTATTTTTACTGAGTAAATTCTATCATTAGTCCTCACCACATTTCTGCAAGATTTAATTGTTATTCCTCCTTTTCTAGTGGATGAAGCCGGGTTCAGAGATATTAAGCCATGGGCTTCTGCAGCCGTGCGGGAGAAACAAGGCTGGCATGCCCAGCTGTCAGAGGCAAAGCAGCTGCCCCTCTGCTCTCCCCGCAGTGTTGTCCCTTAATGAACACCAGTCAGAACAGCAGTTGAAACACAAAAGATACCCGCATTTCAGCGGAAAGATGCTGGCAGGATGTCTTGGTATCACGATTAGGCCAGTCTGGTCACCTGATGGTAAGATAGACACACAACTCAGAAGATCAATTGCTCTGTTTGCATCAAAGTGAAGCCAGAGAAACGCCACCGGACTGACCAGTCAGAATAACTCACCCAGGAGTGTGTTCTGGAGAGCTCGGGAAAACCTCATCCACACATTCCACTGTGTGAACGTTGCT
Source organism: Balaenoptera musculus (assembly GCF_009873245.2). Lineage (NCBI taxonomy): Eukaryota > Metazoa > Chordata > Mammalia > Artiodactyla > Balaenopteridae > Balaenoptera > Balaenoptera musculus. The sequence continues at coordinate 99,343,865 of NC_045793.1, read as the reverse complement.
GGCATATTTACTGAGGCGAAGGGGGAGCAAGCGGGCAGCACCAAGCAAGCAAGCAAAGTGCAGTGAGACAGGACGAGGGGGATTTACACGACTGATCGCTGAAACGTCGCAGATGGCACATGATTCTTGGCTGGAAAAGGACTGGGAAGGTCTACTACATGGCCATGATTTTGGAAGATGGTGACCAACAATCAAGACAGAACAGGAGTCAGGGACAGCGGGGGTGGGGGGGGACACCTGCAACCCTGCAGCAAGGGAGGGGGGCGGGAGGAGGAAGGGAGTGGGGTGGATGTCCAGGGGTGACCGCGGAGGAACATCTAAATTATGAATAAACAGCTGAAAGGGGGTTCAGTCATTAATGTATCCACTCATTCACTCACCAAATCCAGGGAAACCCTGGGACAGGCCAGGTCACACCCTCTCCCCGCTCTGAACTTATGGTCTGTGGGGCTTAGAGAACAGGTGGTGTGGAGGACAATAGCACGGAGTTGACACCACCAGGCGAGGATGCAGGCGTGCACGCAGGGTCTAGGAGCCACGGGCATGCTCTCGTGGCTCCGGCTGCGGGGGTACTCAGTCGTAGCTCCGAGGACCATGACTCAGTCTACAATTCTCAGATTTGATACAGAGTGACACCCTAGTACTACTGGGCCATGTGGTCCAAACGTCAACCAGGAGGTCATTTTTCTGGGCTGTGGACCTCAGGGAGAGGAAGTAGGTTCTGAAAGGGGTCCCTAGAGCCCGCCCAGTGTTCCCATAGATCTCTTCTTGTTCTGCTGCTCAACAGACTCCAATCTGTGTGACCAGGGTGTCCCTCCCCACCCTTCTTTTTTTTTTTTTTAATTTATTTTTATTTATTTATTTTTGGCTGTGTTGGGTCTTCGTTTCTGTGCGAGGGCTTTCTCTAGTTGCGGCAAGCGGGGGCCACTCTTCATCGCGGTGCGCGGGCCCCTCATTATTGCGGCCTCTCTTGTTGCGGAGCACAGGCTCCAGACGCGCAGGCTCAGTAATTGTGGCTCATGGGCCCAGTTGCTCCGCGGCATGTGGAATCTTCCCAGACCAGGGCTCAAACCCGTGTCCCCTGCATTGGCAGGCAGATTCTCAACCACTGCGCCACCAGGGAAGCCCAAGATCTGGAATCAATAATCTGCCTTAGGAAACCAGTAAATAAGAGGAATTTATGCATACAGCAAGCAGGAGAAAAGAAATAACAAAAATTAGAGCAGAAGCCAATGAAGTTGAAAACAGGAAAACAATAGAGAAAAAAGTCAGTGAAATCAACAGTTGATTCTTTGAAAAGATACATAAAACTGATACACCTCTAGCCAGTTTAACCAAGAAAAAGAAAAGAAAACACGAATTACTAATATTAGAAATAAAAGAGGAATTATCAATACTGGCCCCATCGATGTGAAAATGTTAATAAAGGAAAAATTCAAACAGCTCCATGCCCACAAATTTGATACTTTAAATGAAATGGACCAGTTCCTTGAAAGACACAAACTAACAAAACACACACAAGGAGATATAGATAACCTGACTATCTGACACGTACTGAATTGATCAATTATTAAAAACCTCCCCCAAAAGAAAAGCACCAGCCTAGATTGTTTCAATGGTGAATCCTATCAGACATTTAAGGAAGAAATTATACCAATTCTCTACAATATCTTCCCAAAAATAGAAGCAAAAGGAACACATCCTAACCCATTTTATGACGTCAGTATTGACCCAATACAAAAACCAGATTAAGATATTACAAGAAACTTACAGACCAATATTTCTGATGAACATGGACACAAAAATCATCAACAAAATACTAGCAAATCAAATACCACAATGTACAAAAAGAATTATATACCACGACCAAGCAAGATTTATTTCAGGTATGCAAGACTTGTTCTACGTTCAAAAAGCAATTCATGCTTGTAACCATTAATTAAGGTCTGTAATCAATTAATGTGTAATCTATCACATCAGCAGGCTGAAGAAGAAAATTATTATATCATCATAACGATTGAGGCAGAAAAAACATTTGACAACATGTAACACCCATTCATGACGAATACGCTTACAAAACCAGCAACAGAGAGGAATCGCTTCAGCCTGATACAGAACATTTATAAAACTTGCAACCAACATCTTACAGGTCCATTAATAGTAACCGATATGCCATGGTCACGTAAGAGATTAATAACAGGGGAAAAGGGTGTGAGGTGGATGGGAACTCTCTACTCTCTTTGCAACTTTTCTGCAGCATAAAATTATTCTAAAATTAACAGTTTATTTTTTTAAAAGAAGGTGATGTGATCCTTTCTTTAGTAGAGAAGAGAAGTATTTTCATAGCCAATTATAAAGCAGGGCAGAAGATGGAATAGGAATTGTTCTGTTGGCCTTCAGTGGTGGAACTCTAATCAGCTTGGGAAAATAAAGTTGAGAGATGTTAAACTCCACATAAAAATTCAAAGCACTGCTAAAGGAAGCTAAATGGACGGCCTTGGGAGCAGGACATCCAGTCACCGGGGGCGTTATGCAAACAGCAAACGTGGGAGTCCTTGCCTGCGTGGTGTCTCATCCATGGGAGGGGGTGCCAGACCGTGTCTGTGCTTCTGTGCTTGCCCGTGCATTAAAACCAAAAGAGATGTTCCTTAAAAAGACCCTTCCCCGGACCACCCATGGTGATGTTAATTGAGTAGGTCTGCAGTGGGACCCAGGAACTTTTCTACTTAAAGCGGGTGTACATTTCAGTCCTAAGCCCTTCTGCTTAGATGTTTACAACCCCCATTCTTTCAAATAAATTATTCAAATACTGGTCAGAATCCACAACTACATCCTTTTCTCTTGACTGGAACTGAGGAAGCCATTTCCCGTTAGCCCATCCTAGACACGTATGACTCATTCGTCACTTCCCTGTTACAAACAATGCCCATGCTCCGTTGTTTGATGAATGCAATTCCAGGTACTAATCTCATTTGAACAGTTTCCTCTGCGTTTGCACAGCTGCCTGTTTGTCTTTGTCAAGGTTTCACGGTCCCTCCATATTTCAACACATTTGCTCAAGTCACAAGTTCAAGCCTGTGAGCTAAGTGGGGATCGTCGGTCTTTAAGCTAGTGAGAATGAACCTAGGAGTTAGCTAATTTGAATGAAAGGTGTAGCTCAGTAAAGGCTGCATTGAATCATTGTGCTTTTCAAACTTCAGTGGGCATTTAAATCCTCTGGATCTTTTTTAAATGTCGATGCTTTTTCAGGAGGTCTAGCATGGGGAAGAGATTCTGTCCCCAGGTGTCGTGGGCACTCTTGGTCTCTATGTGACCATGACCCTCTCTGGGTGACAGGTGCTGTGTCTCTAAGGCAGTATCCGCTCCAGGGGAGTGAATCTCCAGTTAGAGGAGCAGCACATAATCATTTCTCACTGAACTTTCTATAAGACAGAGCTGGGCTTAGAGGATCATGCATCTCGGTATGTATAGACTAAGTCTTTATTTGAAGCTCAGAAATGATGAAAGGGGAAGAATGGCATGACAGGGCATCAGTAGAAACTCATCATTTCTTCCTGGGAATCTTGCAGGCTGAGCAGAGGCCACAGGAAGGGGGTCTTCTCCTACAGCCCCTGAGTATCCAGACAGATTTCCCAGACAGAACCCCACCCTGTGAGCAGTTCAGAGATATGGGAGACACTCCACTTGCTGGAGGAGACTAGGTTTGTTACTACTGTTTACTTGTAAGGTACGTCATTAGTCCCTTCAAGTGCGCTATTAAAAAAAAAATCAGGGACTTCCCTGGAAGTCCAGTGGTTAAGACTTCGCCTTTCAATGCAGGGGGTGCAGGTTCAATCCCTGGTCAGGGAGCTAAGAGCCCACCCACATGCCTCAGGGCCAAAAAACCAAAACATAAAACAGAAGCAATATTGTAACAAATTCAATAAAGACTTTAAAAATGGTCCACATCAAAAAAAATTTTTTTTAATCTGTATTGTAATTTGTGCTATGAACTTGAAATTCTGAGAGCTCCTGTAGTGAGATTGGAGCAGCCTTGAGCTGGTAGATACAAGTTGTACCCCTGGTTCTTCCGTTCAGGTTCTCACCCATTTTAGGAAGGTCCATGTGTACAACGAGGAGGAAAACAGCCTTTGTCCTCACATAGCTTTCACTGTAGCTCAGGAGACAAGTACGTCAATTCATAAATCACAGTGCTGTTCTATATAAAGGTGACAATATTTACTCAACAGAGATTTTTTTTAACTGCCTATGATATACCCGCACCATCAAAATTTATAAATGGACAAATAAATAGCCAAGAAAAGAAAATCTGTGTCTTCATGGAGCTTACCTTCTAGCAGGGGGCACTGAGTAACAAACGTAAGGTATAAGTAAATGATATACCATGTGCCCATTAATACGTGCTATGAAAACACGGAGCAAGATAGGGGCTTGGATTCCAGCAAAGTGCAGAGAAAGAGAAGACGGGTCAGGCCTCTGTTAACAAGCTGTCTGGAATGGCTTTCTGGATGAGGTGGCATCTGAGGTGGGCTTTCAAAGAAGCTGAATATTTAGAAATGCTTCCAAAACAACAGAAGGGCCAAAGCATGTCAACCACAGAGAAGAGCCTAGGAAAGGCATGTGGAAAACCAACCCTGTGCTTTGAGACGCACCACCTCCTTTACAACTTAGGAACCCGAGACCAGAAACTGCAGGTGGAGGGGGTGTCCAACCCTCACCCCGTCCTTCCTTCAGGGCCCCAAGTTTGCCCTTACTTTGAAGAGAAAGAGTCCTACTTGAGTATTAAAATTCATCTTCATTTAAGAGGAAAGGGCAGACATGGCTTTGAAAGCCTTCCACGCTCACTGCAGCCTTATTCACAACAGCCAAGACGTGGAAGCAACCTACGTGCCCATGGACAAATGAATGGATAAGGGAAATGTGGTCTATACACACAGGGGAATATTATTTGACTTCAGAAAACAAAGAAAGCCTGCCATTTGCTACAACATGGATGAATCTGGAAGGAGTTATACTAAGTGAAATAAGCCAGACACAGAAAGACAAACACTACATGACACCACGGAGATGAGGGATCTAAGTCAAACTCAGAGAAGCAGAGAGTGGAATGGTGGTCACCAGGGCCTGGGGGAAGGGGTAGTGGGAAGTATTAGTCTAAGGCCGGGGTCCCCAACCCCCTGGCCAGGGCTAGGAACGGGGCCGCACAGCAGGAGGTGAGCAGCGAGCAAGCGAGAGAAGCTTCATCTGCCTCTCCCCATCACTCGCATTACCGCCTGAACCATCACCCCAGCGCCGTGGAAAATTGTCTTCCACGAAACAGGTCCCTGGTGCCAAAACGGCTGGGGACCACTGGTCTAAGGGGACAGAGTTCAGTGTATGCAACATGCATCAGTCCTAGAGATTGACCGTACAGAGCAGTGCCTGTGGTCAACAATACCATATCGTACACTTAAAAGTTTGCTAAGAGGGTAGATCTTATATTGAGTGTTCTCGTAGCAAAAAATAATAATAACTAAATAGAGTAGGAGGAAACTTTTGGAGGTGATGGCTGTGTTTATGGCGTTGATGCTGGTGACGGTCTCACAGGTGTATACTTATCTCCAAACCCATCAAGTTGTGTACATGAAGTATGTGCAGCTTTTTGTATGTCAACCATACCTCAATAACACGGTTTATTTTTTAAAAAAAAAGAGAGAGAGAGAGAGGGCGAATGATCACATGCTAAATTTATATGAAATTTGGGATAGAACAATTTCATAATGAACACAGACAAGTTCAAAGTTAATAACTTACTCTTCCTCTCTGGAGGAATAAGGTCAGTCCAAACACTAAGCACTTACCACGGGGCTTGGCAACCAGTGTTGTCCCTGACCCGTCTGTGAGTGTCTTTCCTCTGGTGCGGCCCTTGTCTGAGGGGAGAGAGGTGGCAGGCAGGTCTTCTGCAGAGGTGAGCCCGTCGTGACCATGAGCTGTCAGCTCTCTGATGAAGATGGCAGGCAGGGTGAAAGCACAGGCTCTCTCCAGGGTCAGCTCCACATGCCAGAACAATCGTGCAAACCGAAAAACCTATCTGACTACAGCCGGGTGTGTGGCGGCACCTAGACTAAACATCATGATCATTCGATTTTCAATTTTCACTTTTCTTCCAGATATTTTCTCATTGCGTAGCCGTGACCAACTAGGAGTACATTTATTCGCTAAAAAGTAAATGTTCTTGTTTGAGGAAACACATGAATCTTGTTTTCCTTTACAATGATATATGTCTACATATAGTTTTACCCCAAAGCTAAATAAGAAGACAACCAGTCACCAGACATCACACCATGCCAATAGCATCTCTTAAATAACGGGCAGCACCCTCTATCTCTGTATTCCTTCCTTCAGCGCAGAGGGAACCTGGGTTCCACTGTACTCAGCCCAGAGGACACAGGAACCGGGAGAAGCGTTCCTGACACAGGGATGCTGAGAAGAGTAGACTGAATAAGTCCATACAACAGACTGCAACGTGCACCACAGCCGAGGAGCCCCCAGAGCGCACGCGAGACCCCTGAGGATGGACAGCGGGGGAGGGCGGGGATTGAGACTCAGCAGGGAAGGAAGGGCTACAACTGTGGCAGAGGAGAAAATTAGGAAGACTAGGTAGAAACGTGCACTCTACCATTTAAACGAAGACTGGTTACAAACTCGTATTTCCTTTTCTCAATTGTATAAAAAAAAAAGTGCTTATCTGAGAAAAATGATAGGGGTTGTTTTAAGATGTAGAAATTATAGGTGATTTCTGGGAGGGGCTTAATTTTTATTTAACAGAGGGTATATTTTAGTTTTAACATGAAAGAGGAAAACCACAAATAAAAATGTCAAAGGTGAATTAAAATATATGAAGAGGATTTAAAGAAATTAAGGTAGAATTTGACACCTTTCTCAGGACTAAGGCAAATCAAGCCATTTGGTCAAAGAGAATACAGAACACTTCTGCAGAGGTTTTAAAAATGACTTGTTCTCATCTGGGTGAATTCTGGTGTCTTTCTGTCCAGAGTTGCAAGCATACTCTAGATGCTATTTCTAGATCACCCTCTAATCTGATTTCCTGAGTATCCAAGCCAATTCTCTCAGGTTCCAGGAATTAGCCAAGCCAGGGAGCAGAAAGAAGCAGCTCCTTTGGTGTAAGATCTGTCCTCTCACACCCGTGCAAACTCACGTGGTAAGAAGCAAGCCTCCCCTGAGCTATGCCTGATCCTGTGATAACACGGAACAGCCCCGTGTGCGGGGAAGTCGAGAGTCAAAGACCTGATGGACATTCAGACTACCCCTCACCTTCTGAGAAGCAGTACATCACCCCGCCCAGCTGCCAGCCCCACATGTCACGGTCAGGATGAAATGAATGTTCCCACGATGGCCGTGAAGTGCAGTTTTTGCAAACCGTGACATGAAACATGAAAAGTGGGTGGTTCATGAAGTCCTTAACATTTATGCGGTGTGGATAAAGTCAAAGCCTTTGTTTTAAGTAAGTAGCATCTAGGGACTCAGGCTCCTGGAAGAACAGATGCGTGCATTAATAATTCTGATGAAAGGAGGCGAGGGCTGTGCCATGGAGTTGGAGGGCCTTGAGATGGTATCGTGAGGGCGGGATGGGAACAATGGTATTTGCAGTTGGTGACAAGGGCTTTCTGGAGCCAAGAAACATAAAAATGCCTTGAAATTGGAAAGTTGAAGGTGTAGCTCAAGAAATGACAAATCTGGGGGGCTGGCTCTAGAATGTGTGATGAGGGGAGAGGCCAGACAGAAAAGGAGACCAGACTGAGCAGGGCTGAGAAGCAAGTCTGGATTTCATCCCACCAGCACTGGGGAGTCACTGAAGGCTCCTCAGGGAGAGCATGGCACGTCTGGCAGGGGAAACACCAAAGAAGCAGAGTGGGATGGCTGGCCAAAGGAAAGGTGTGATCTGCCAGGCACTGCCTTCCCAAGCGACTCTTGCAAGCTCTTTTATTTGAATTCAAAGCGCATCCAGCCTTTGTGGTGACAGTCCTACTGAAGTTTTTACAGCCCTGACCTCAACGAGATCAGCAAAATCATATTGCCTCGTGTTTTGGTAAAAGGTTCTCCACCTGACCCGAAATATGGCAATTTTTCTCAGTATTCCACAGGATAAATTAAACTATCACGGTCCCAGCTCCACAATCTGGTTCACTGCAAGCCTTCTTAGAATTTAAAAACTAAAGAAATTGTGTTATCAAAACACTGTATGTACTCAAAGCGAGACTCTGCGGACAAGCAGGACCTGGCCTGCAGGGGGAAGCCAACGCCCGCTGGACCCCTCACCCCAGTCACCGTGGGTCCCCAGCCCAAAAGGGTGACTGCATACGATGCTACTTTTTTTTTAAAAGATGATAATGGATATTTTTTAATAGTGCCAATTTGTAGTTAAAAGCAGGTTATTAGAAGGAAACAAGCCCTCCACTCAGAATGCTGTCTGAGATGTAGACAGAAAAGCTGGCCAGACAAAGCCCGGTGTCTACAGAGGCGGCTCTCACGCTGGTCACATGATTCCCCAGTCGTGCAGTGGGGAGGGAAGTGCCTCGTTCTAGAGTCTCTGTGGCCGAAGCCTCACAGCCAAGTGACCTTCCCCTTCAGGCCACAGGCAACCAGGTGGGGAGGGGGGACATTGGACGCATGGACCAAACCAGGAAGAGGAGGTCCTCAGAGCTCCGCCCACCTCGTCTTCCCTAGGATGTCACTTTCTATAGCCACAGTCGCCAACCTCTGGACAAGGTTCGAATCATGGTGTCAGAGTTTGCATGAGGGTAATTTCAGATAAATACCCTGAGCAGACAGTGCTGGAAGGCGTTGCGGGCCAGAGGAGGACCAGAGGCGGGGAGAAGAGAGACGGGCCAGCGGGCTTCCCGGTGGGAGGACGTGGTCCTGGCCATCCGCTTCACCAACTCCACCTGCCCCGTTGGCTTCTCCCAGGGAAATTAAAGAATTCTATATTTGAGCAGAGGGAGAAAACAGAGCACAAATGTAACACTGTGCAGTGCACAAATACTTGCTGTTACGTGCCCCGTGCCAGGCCCTGTGCTGGGCGTGTGACAGGGGTGCCTCCTCGGCTCAGTGGACACTCAGGGCACACACGCGTAAACGCACCCACGGAGCACAGAACACACGTGTACACACAACATGCGTGCACGCACACACACTTCAACCCCATCCACTGTGCCAGATAACAAGCTGTGCGTCACTGTCGTCACACCCCGTCTGCACTCCACATGTGGATTCGATGCAGATGTGATGGGCAGGTGGACGCGGGAGAGTGAGGTGACCTCAGGGGTGGGGCGTGGAGGATGAGGATGAATGATGTAGCCTGGGGGGGGGGCCAGGCAAGTGGGTGTCCCGTGATGGCACCTGCCCTGAGGGAGGAGACCAGGGGGGACTCACTCTCCTGTGTCCAGCCCCGGAGAGGCCCCGGACTGCAGGTTTTGTTTTGCTCCGGGTCGGAAATCAGAGGTAGATGCATTTGGAGAGTAAGTGACAGGAGGGAACATTCCAGGTTAACATATGACGGGTTTTCAATAATTAGAACAGTTCTGAAATGGATGAGACTTCTTCTCAAAATGAAGAGGGACTCGCTCACCCTGGGGAAATCCCCAACAGCAGCCGAACGGCCACCTGTCGGGGAAGAGGTCCCAGCACTAAGTAGAGCACGGGTGTCTCCAGGGAAGCTCAGCCCTCCCCGCCATGTGCCACTGGCGCTCCCCCAGCCCACAGAGTCTGCAACAGAAACTGAGAGCGGAGAACCAGGGAACGTTAGAGCATGCAGGCCTTTGGAAATAATTCACGTATCCAGCCCATTTTACAGATGGGAACACCGAGGCCCTGACAGGGAAAGAGGTTTGACAAAAGTCACAAGTAGTGTGCGTTTATACTTGTGAATATTTTGTTAATATTTGTGTATATTGAAGTAGAAAACACACTGAAAAAAGTGCAGGATTTGTCAATGCACCACTGCCACCCACGCATTTAGATACAGAAGTGCTGGCTAGGCTGCCTCTGTCACAGCCCCCTCAGTGACCACTTTGCAGACCACTCACACCACTGGTCATTTCTGACTTTTTGAACTTTAAATAAATGGAATCATACAGTGTGATTCTTTTTCTCGACATCACATTTGTGATATTCATACAAGTTGTAAGAAGGAGTAATTTGTTATTTTTCACAGCTGCATTGTATTCTATTGTAGGCCTATAACAAAATATACATATCCATGAAAGTTTGCAGACATTGGATCCTTTCCAGTTGGGAGCTAGTGTAACACTGCTCGTGTGAATATTCTTGTAATGTCTTTGGTGATTACATATGTATGCTTGGTGATTATACATCTTGAAGTGCAACAGCTTGGGTGCAAGCGTGTGCATGTGTTCATCTTTCGTACACACTTCCAGAGCGTCCCAAAGTGGTGGCTTTGATTTGCACGTCCCCTGCAGTCATTCACTGCACGACCCGAATAGACCCCAAGAGGCCGGTCTCCACCATGAAGTCACTGTGACCCAGAAATGCATTTCACTTCCTGGCACCTTTGTTCTTTCATCAGATGTGTGCAAAGGTACCTTCCAGCCTTAATTTTTTTCTGATTCTGGAAGACACATGTTTATGTCTGTTCAGGTACCATAAAGAGAGAGAGATTATAAAGGTACGTTTATGCCGATGGTACATACATCAAGATTTTGCTTCAAAATGCGAGGTTTTCTGATTATCTGAATCACTCTGAAAGTAATGATGGAATTAAAGAGAATAATTTTGCTACAATGAATAGTAAAAACGCAGTTCTTTGTTTAAAAAAAAAGCCATTCTGGCAGACATGTGAAGAACAACATAAAGCACTCAAATACTCATTATGAGTATTTGAAGTGTTGACAACAAGCTATGCTTAAACAGGAAACATCAACTTTTATAACTCCTAGGTTGAGTATTGTGATGTCTTTGAGTTAGAAGCCCAATTTCGCATGAGAGAAACACACGTAACTGCTGTGAAAGGGTCTGCCAGGACCTCGTGGTTATATCTTGTGCAAAAACATAGAGCTTTTTACATAATCAATTAAGAAAATCATTACTACCTGCTCCTGAAAGGGGAGGAAAAAGGAATCCAAATATAGTCGGCGGTATGGTACGGACATTCCCCAGCCACCTGCTTATTTTTGACTGTTGGAGACGAAGCAGACAGCTTCATGGAGAAACTTGCACTAGAATTGAATCTTAAGGACGTGTAGAATTGTTATTGACATAAATAAGGTAGCAAGCATTACAACCAGAGCTTGGGGGGCTGTACACAGGTATTCCAACCATCCATCTAATAGAGAGAAAGTACAGTTAAAGAGCTAAGAGAGACATGCTTGTCTGTGCTGCCAGACAGACCTGTGTAAACAACGGGAGAAGTCGGTTCCAGGACTTTCACAGAATTCTGGGATTTTTAATCACCTTTCTGGGTCAGTTAACTTTGTTCCACTTCACATGTTTTCCCAAGGAGCTTTCCAAAGAGATTCCTAATAAAGAAAAAGGTCAAGAATTCTTGGCAAGATACAGGTAGTAACATGTGTCTCTCTACTTAGTCCTCTCTGAGATTGCCACAGTAGAATATACAATATAGAAAATCTTAAAACAATGCTGGGAATGACTGATCCGTGTACCAGAAACAGTGAGGAAAAATGCCAGATAAATTAATTCATGGGTCCAGTATGAAGGACTTCCAAGAGGGTGAATACAAAGCCATGAGGCTGTCTGGGAAGATATTGACCTCCCTGACATCCCTGAGCTTAGAGGGGAAAAGGTGGGTGTTTGCAAAGGTCCATGAGGCAGGACAGGGGGAACACCAGACATCCCTTCTTGCCTCTGTGATCTAGAAGTAATTGGACCCCACCAAGGCACTGGACAATCTCAGGATACTGGCTAATTGTCCCAACCCTGTCAACACTGTTGAGCAGAGAGAATGGCACACCGGGGCCCTGAGTGGATGCCTGCACCATTCAGAGACTATAAATGCTCTGTCTCAGCTCCCAGAGTTGTAACCCAATACTAAATATGGTCAAAGCCATTTCCAAAACGGTGAAAAGTGAAGGCAAAAAAGAAATTGCTGTTAAGAGTGACACTCTTATGAATCTAAAGAAATGCTCCATGCCTGAAAACATTTTCCCCAGGAAAGCAGAAGAGTTCCTAATTATGTTCTCAACAAAGATGAACACAACATTGTATTATATTCACCCAATTAGAACCAGTATTCAGGAGGAGGAAAAAAAAAATTAGGAATCAAAAAGTGAAGTAGACAAAGACAGGCATGCTAAATTAGAAATAATGACAGAGGCAACGCAAAGCTGAATAGACAATGTGAGATATTGAGCTATTAGAACAAAAGGCTAACATGAAGGATTCATGTAAAATGTGGAGGAAGGTGTATGAATAGAGGAGCGTAGTTTGGGAAAAGCCATGGAATAAGGAGAATGGATCCAGGAAAGCCACGTTGGCTCTTATCATGAAAGAACATGAAGAAATGGAGCCAAATCGATGATCAAAGAAATGAGGGCAAATATCTGAACCAAAGAAAGATTCAAGTACCAGGTACAGGCAGAATTTAATGAAAAAACAAACAACCCTGACAGTCTTTAAAAATAATGAAGGTGTATAGATAAAGAAACAAAGTCATCTACAAAATAAATATGTATTTGTTTCCAGTTACACTAGGTTGTAATTAAAAATAATTTTTAAGAGAAACTATTTTCACTCTAGAATGTATTTTCTGGATAAGTTTTCTTTCATGAATAAAGACAAAAGAGTGGCATTTCCAGGTACCCAGGGCGTAGAACATCAACACATACGCTTCCTGAGTGTCGCTGCCTGAAAATTAACACCAGCCAAGCAAAAGGTTAATCAGGGCACAGAACTCATGACAATGACTGGAAAAGAAAATAAGTTATGGCAAACATTTTGGTTGGAAATCTAATGTAAGGAACAAAATAATTCTTGAGAGAAATGAAATACTGTTTAAAAAGTAAAAGATAATATTAAACTGGCCCTAGGGGAATGAATTATATCAAGAACTGTAATGGAAATCATTACTGGGGGAAATTAAGAGAAATAATAGCTTATTAAATTATTCAACTTATTTACTGGTCAGAGGAATTTAATATGAACTGAATGACATTGGGCATTAGAGGGAAACTGTATTCAATACTAGAGTTGAAAAGAATAAATAACTTCCAGAATATTAGAGAAATATATGAGAAAGGAGACATATTCCACAAATGAGCAAAAACGGGGTGGTGGGGAAAGAAGGCACATAAGATTGAATAGTAATAATACAACGATCACTTATAACAACAAAATGTAAATGTGTTATATTCTTCCATTAAAAGTGATTTTATATTGAGGCAAAAGTAAAACCAATTATCATTTATAAACTGTGCACCCACAAAAAAAAGAAAATATACAACACATAAAAACTTAATATTAGATGTGGTAGATTGCATTAATGGTCCCAAATCTTCTGCACAAGTTCTACCCATGCTCTCTGCCATGTCAAGATGCAAGCTCTCCAACTATGGGTCCCATAATTCCCCAAACCCGGACTGAGTCATGTGATTGCACTTGGCCAATGAGACACTAGCAGACATGACATAAGTAGAGTCTTGGTAACTGCTTGTTCCCTCTTGTATTCTGCAGTCACCAGGAGAAGAGCCTGCCTATGCTAGCCCCTTGGTTACAGAAGATTACGACAGACATGTACAGTGAGCCACCCCAAGCTTCACCTAGACCTGCTCAGCCAACCCTCAGCTGACCCCTGGAACCTTGAGTGAGCCCAGCCGGGAGGGACTTAGAAAGGCTAAACCCCCAGATGCAGGAGAAACATTGTAATCGTTGCATGTCACTGGTTATTTGTGCTGCATTGTCCAGAAAAAGCTAACTGATCAGAGTCTTTCAATCATAGTACTACTGAGATTTAGAGTGGGATAATTTTAACTTAACAACACCATCAACCAACAGAATCTAACTGACATTTATAGAATACTCCACCCAACAACAGTAGAATACAAATTCTTTTCAAGCACATGGAACATTCACCAAGTTAGCATTAGGGAGATTTTGTGGTGATGGAACAATTCTGTATCTTGGTGGTACTGTTGGTTATACAAATCTACACACGTGATGAAATGGTATAGAACTACACACACACACACACTGGTGAAATCTGAACTAGCTCTGTGGATTGCTCCAACATCAGTCTCCTGGTTTTCATATTGTACCGTAGTTATGTAAGATGTTATCAACGGGGGAACTGGGTGGAAACACAGGGCCTCTCTGTCCTATCTTTGCAACTTTCCTTAAAGTGAATCTGTAATTATTTATAAATAAGAAGTAAAGAAAAGACACTGTGGGTTATGGTTTATACCCTTCTATACAACATAATTAAATTTACAAACCAGAAGACCAACCAAGGCAAATGTAACTTTGAGTTAATTTCATGGTGAATATAATACTGGCCTTATTTGAAATAGGCTTGGATTAGTACCTGTTACTCTGCCCCTTCTCTTTTTAAATGGCTGATTCTAATTAAATTAATACTTCCTGACAACAAAGCAATCTTAAACAGAAGCACAAATTTGGTCTTTGGAACCACAAGGCAGTGCTGGAAAATGATATTTTTATCCACATAATCCAAAATATGCTTAAATTTTAATTTATTCTTTATGTATTATCAAAATGAAGAAATAAAATGAAAAATTAACTTTTAGAAATCTCACAAAATTCTGAGAATAACTCTGACTCCAATTAAAGAAACATGTAATGTCAAATCTAGCTCAACTGTATCACCGGTATATGTTATACTATTTTCCAGTTTAGCTTTGTCGGCCTCCAGTGATAGAGTGACAGATTAAAACAAAAAGAGACAGGAAAAAAAGTAATGTGCAAAAATGCTCACAAGTTAAGCAGTTGAGCTCGGATTTCCCACCACTGGCAGAGCAACTATTTCTATCCAAGAAATCTTTAAAACATATATTTTCAAGAGAACGAAGCATTTTTTTTTAAACAGATTTTTATTGAAGTATAATTGCTTCACAATACTGTGTTAGTTTCTGTTGTACACCAAAGTGAATCAGTCATATGCATACATATATCCCCATATCCCCTCCCTCTTGAGCCTCCCTCCCACCCTCCCTATCCCACGTCTCTAGGTCATCGCAAAGCACCGAGCTGATCTCCCTGTGCTATGCAGCTGCTTCCCGCTAGCTATCTATTTTACATTTGGTAGTGTATATATGTCAATGCTACTCTTACTTCGCCCCAGCTTCCCCCTCCCCCTCCAGTGTCCTCAAGTCCATTCTCTATGTCTACGTCTTTACTCCTGCCCTGTGCTAACACATATATATGGAATCTAAAAAAAAAAAAAGGTACTGATGAACGAAGCTGTTTTTGAAATGGCAGAAGAGTAGCAGTGTAATCCCTCCAACCTCGTTCATTTATACCTTGAATCAAATGTAAGGTGTAATTTTCTTCTAAATATTTCTCCTTAAAAGTACCTGATAATCTGCAATATCAGTAATTTACATTCAGAAATTTACTGTCACTATGCCGCTCAGCTTGTAAAATGGAGCTTTCAGTATCTCCCTTTCTCCAGTTTAACAAGCATGTGTTTTTAAAATAATTATCTCACTTACATTCTGTATGGTTAATAGTACATTACCTAAGTACATAACACAAATATAATCCATTTAACTGGCCAAGTAGACTACGCAGTTAGTAATCTGGTTGTAATTGCCCCAGTTTAGCTGGGCATAACTGTGGGGCTAGGTGGACGCAGAAGATGTGGAAGAAAGAGCTCAGGTCGAGAGAGAACTGGTAAGAATAAAAGGCAAGGTCCTAGCTGTACAACCGGGGCAATTACTTAAAGTTGGGGACCCTCAGTTCCCTTCACCAAAATTGAGCAGAACAAAACTGACTTAGAAATTAAAGGAATAACATGCTTCAGATGCTGGCCTATCACAAGATGGCTGCTTTCTAATAAATATCCTCTCTTCTGATTCAGAATCAAAGTGCTTTGTAATACCTCCCATGCGTGGCAGGTACTATATCTCCCAACACTGTGGAAATGGAATAAGTATCAGTCTCCTACACCAGTGTCTTTTCCTTTTGAAAATATCAGCTGTAACAATGTAGGCAAATAGTTAAACGTAACCAATTTTTCACAATACTTACTCTCTACCTTGAATATAGGGTCTTTTGAAAAAATAATGATAATTTTATATTCACAATTTTACTTTTATTATCAACAAGAGGAACATGTAGATGAGAAGGGCAGTGATGCAATTTACAGAAAAAAGAGTCGATGGTCCCACGAGTAACCTTCACCTGGCGGATGTTGAAATATGCTACAAGAGTTACCATAGAAACTGATGCCAGAGTCCTGAAAATAGGCGAGGGCTTACAACCACTGTGGTGCGTTTACTTTAAAACATTCATCCCGTTTGGAACAGGGTGGTAGGTGTTTCCATGGAAACAGGAGCTGTTTGCTGTTAGGAGATATCTAGGGTGTCTAGAATCTGGTTTCCAGTGACATGGACTGGTTTTCAAAGAACCCACAGTCTTCTGTGTCCCCAGTTCCCCAAATCAACTGGTTCACAAGCTGAGAAGTAACTTCATGTCTCTTTGAGGTAAGGAGTTGAAGGCGCGTAACCCCACAATCCGAGTGTGGCGGAGGCAGCGGACCTGCCTGTCTGCTTCTCAAGCTGGGTGCAGGCTGCAGTTCTGTCCTTTATGAGCTGGTCTGCCTGGGCGAAGCCTGAGCTTCTGAGAGTCGATGCCCTTTCCTCCAAGAAGGAAATCCTGCACCTGTGTGTAGGGATCAAGGGATGGGACGGGTCGGCCCTGCACGTCTGCCTAACAGATCACTTAACAGAGCTCTTCCTGGAGAAATGGCCACAACACAGAGCCTGACCTAGTTGACGGAAGAAGGATATTTCCCTAATATATATTTTTTACTGGGTTTACTAAAACTGAGCCTAGAAATCTAAACCTGATATTGAAAACAGAGCACGTGATAAAGAAGATGTGGCGCATATATACAATGGAATATTAGCCATAAAAAGGAACAAAATTGAGTTATTTGTAATGAGGTGGATGACCTAGAGTCTGTCATACAGAGTGAAGTAAGTCAGAAAGAGAAAAACAAATACTGTATGCTAACACATATATATGGAATCTAAGAAAAAAAAAAAAAAAAAAAGGTCATGAAGAACCTAGGGGCAAGACGGGAATAAAGACACAGACCTACTAGAGAATGGACTTGAGGATATGGGGAGGGGGAAGGGTAAGCTGTGACAAAGTGAGAGAGTGGCATGGACATATATACACTACCAAACGTAAAATAGATAGCTAGTGGGAAGCAGCCGCATAGCACAGGGAGATCAGCTCGGTGCTTTGTGACCACCTAGAGGGGTGGGATGCGAGGGTGGGAGGGAGGGAGACGCAAGAGGGAAGAGATATGGGAACATATGTATATGTATAACTGATTCACTTTGTTATAAGGCAGAAACTAACACACCATTGTAAAGCAATTATACTCCAATAAAGATGTTTAAAAAAAATAAAATAAAGAAAACAAAAGAAGTAAGTCAGAAAGAGAAAAACAAATATCGTATATTAATCCATGTATGTGGAACCTAGAAAAATGGTACAGATGAGCCAGTTTGCAGGGCAGAAGTTGAGACACAGATGTAGAGAATGGACATATGGACACCAAGGGGGGAAAACTGCGGTGGGGTGGGGATGGTGGTGTGCTGAATTGGGCGATTGGGATTGACATGTATACACTGATGTGTATAAAATTGATGCCTAATAAGAACCTGCAGTATAAAAAAACAAACAAAACAACTAATACTAAACTTTCATTGGGTTATTTGTATGGAAATATGTTAATATAAATGCTTCAGACATTAAAAAAAAAAAAAAGAAAACAGAGCACATGACAGGGAGTCCTTGGATTTCTTATCTGTAAAATAAGTGTGAAAGAAGATTAAATTCGAGACATCAATGTGAGTTCCGTCTCAGACACTCTCAGACGTGTTGAACAAGTCCTCATAATTCTTCATGATGTAGTAATATTTGAAAGAACAGCCATCCTTGTGGAGAGAGCTCAAATAAAAAACCAAAAATACCTTAACTGAGATGAGGAAGACCCAATAATTTCTAACACTGCTCCTTAAAGTTAACTTTTTTTGTTAATCTAAAAAAAAAAAAAAAAAGCGCTAGAATTATGCCAGTTAGCTTCTGCTGTGTAATAAACCACCCCAAAACTCTGTGACTCGAAGACAACAATCATTTATTCATCTCTTGATGTGGGGATGGTAAAAGGTGGTGGGCTCAGCTGGGTGGTTCTTCCCATCTCAGTTGGTCTCACTGGTGTCTGAGGTCAGCAGCTGGCCAGCTGGAAGCGAGTTGGCCTGGGTGGGCCTCAGCTGGAAGGGCATGTCTGTTCCACAAGGTCTCTGATCACCCAACAGACTAGCACGGGGTTATTCACTTGGCAAAGGTGTCAGAGAGGGTGGGGGGCACCTGTGCAGAGCTTAAACTCAGAACGGTCCCAGCGTCACTTCTGCTGGGTTTTTGGATCACAGGGGATCATCACAAGGCCAGACTCGGGGTGAGGGATGGTCTCCACCTCTTAAGGGGAAGGGCGGCATCATCACAGTGTGGAGGGCAGCAAGATGGGGGTGGAGCCACTACAGACATTTTCATGATCTATAGCCGTAAACCAGTGGCCACATACCTCCTTTGTGACACCAACTAGTGCATATATATTAGAAAAATGCTAATTTATAATAGCTTCACGGGAGGAAGATGGGCTTTGGGTTTAAAAAACAAATAAAAACACTGAATTTAAGCCCAGTGTTTCTCTGCAAGTGTGAGTTGTTACCTAAACACTCAGAACTTCTATTCCCTCCTCCCTGCGTGGCCCTACCCTGAATTTGTCACTTAAACATCTGACTGAAGTTGGCCAAACCTAATCTCACAGCCTTTGATGGTTCACGTCACCTTTCCTGAACCTCTGAAGATTCCTACAACTTTACTCGTTTTTTCACTTCTGTCCACCTCCCACTCGGCCCACTCGGTCAACGATCAGCCGCAAGGCCCCCAGTACATACACAGTCCCCCCCTGGTTCCCACAGAACTCCACTGATTTCAACCTGTTAACTGCATCCATGGGTTTTGTAAAAGTGGTTGGGACTTCCCTGGTGGCGCAGTGGTTAAGAATCCACCTGCCAATGCAGGGGACACAGGTTCGAGCCCTGGTCCGGGAAGATCCCACATGCCACAGAGCAACTAAGCCCGTGAGCCACAACTACTGAGCCTGTGCTCTAGAGCCCGCGAGCCACAACTACTGAGCCCGTGTGCCACAACTACTGAAGCCTGCATGCCTAGAGCCCGTGCTCCGCAACAAGAGAAGCCCCCGCTCTCAGCAACTAGAGAAGGCCCCTGTGCAGCAGTGAAGACCCAATGCACCGAAAAATTAAATAAATGAATAAATTAATTAATTTTTTTAAAAAAAGCGGTTGACGGTGAGGATGGTTGCCCATTGCACTAACTCCCCCCATCGTCTCCACCTTCCCTCTCTTCCCTCCTAGCCCCACACACAGCTTCCCACCACCCCCCACACCCCGCACATGTGCCAGCGCATACAGGGCCTCTCCCGGGTCCCCCATCTCCCCCCAGCATTCATCCAAGGCACCATTCCTGCAAACACGGGTCCCCGCCCAGTAGCACTCTGGTGCTTGGTATCATTTCACTCTTTCATACTGAGTAGGATAAACTTCAGGTCAAAGACTTGCTCTTAGCATCAGAGCTGAAGACGTTAAAACACCGAGACGAATTCTCGGCTCTTTAGAAATGACCATCATTGTTAGGATTATCAGTAATAGGAATAATAATAATTTTTTTAAGAAACATCAAGCCAGGGCTTCCCTGGTGGCGCAGTGGTTGAGAATCTGCCTGCCAATGCAGGGGACACGGGTTCAAGCCCTGGTCTGGGAAGATCCCACATGCCGCGGAGCAACTAGGCCCGTGAGCCACAACTACTGAGCCTGCGCGTCTGGAGCCTGTGCTCCACAACAGGAGAGGCCGCAATAGTGAGAGGCCCGCGCACCGCGATGAAGAGTGGCCCCCGCTTGCCGCAACTAGAGAAAGCCCTCGCACAGAAACGAAGACCCAACACAGTCAAAAATAAATAATAAATAAGTTAAAAAAAATTTAAAAAAAAAAAAGAAACATCAAGCCAAATGCACCGTTAGCAAAACATAAAACAGGGAAATCATGAGGTATGAAATTGTTTCCATCCATGTCTTCTGTTTCCTTGAATAGGAAGGAGGCACTCATTCCTAGGATGTGGCCATCAGCACCTGAAATGAACACGAGCTCACGTCCGGGAGCAGCTCCCTCTGAAGCCGGGGGTTTCTCATCTCATCCCTTTCCGTTTCCAGTTCCTTGTCTGTGAAAATAGGAGAGCGGCATCCTGGACGCAAGGACCTCTCAGCCCCACCCAGAGCTGGTGTCACCAATTCTGCCAGCAGAGCGGTGGGGATCCCACCCAGCGCTCATCTACATGCCTGCCCTTCCGCCCAGAACCCGCTCCAGGGTAAAATGACCCCCTCTTTCTGCAGCGTGTCTCGCTTTCCCTCAACAAACAGGCTCCAGCCTGCACACTTCGGTCGCAGCTGCTGCTTCACTGTCAACCTCTAAGGCGGGTGTTGTTGCCCGTCTTAAAGGTGAGGAGCAGAGGTCCCCGGAAACTTGCCTCCTCCAGCATCGCCGGGCCCCCGAGATGCCCACGCACCTGCTTCCGGCCCTTCACCACCCGGTCACCGGCTGGTTTCTCGTGACCTTGGCTCTTCCCTCTCCGCAGCCCCGAGGGGGCTCAGTCCAAGAGCCCCAGATGCCGTGGTCTTGTCAAAAAGGGCGCCAAGCGCACAGACTGTCAGCCCGGCCTGCCCAAGGTCTTTGGTGCTGATGTCAGGATCCTCCTTCACTCAGGAGAGTTCCCGTGTCCGACGCCGCAGTTCCAGGCGCTGCTGCGGGTTCCTTCCTAGATGTGCGGAGGGATCCCTGCTCTCTGATAAGGGTACCTGGGCCAGGTACCCCCCACCCCAGGTACCACGTGACTCTGGCAGGTGGTCAGAGCGAGTTCAGAATTCACAGGAGC
Organism: Balaenoptera musculus; assembly: GCF_009873245.2. Classification (NCBI taxonomy): domain Eukaryota; kingdom Metazoa; phylum Chordata; class Mammalia; order Artiodactyla; family Balaenopteridae; genus Balaenoptera; species Balaenoptera musculus. The sequence continues at coordinate 99,322,633 of NC_045793.1, read as the reverse complement.
ACGTGCCCTGAGAGTGAGCCCCAGCCATGGGGCTGGGGTAGGAAGGGGCCCCAGGGGCTGTGTCCCCACCGCGTCCTCAGGTCCCCTGCACCCGGCCCATCGCAGCGTGCGAGAAGCGGGAAATGACCTCTGAGAGCCAAGCCTCACAGCTTTGACCCCCAACTCCCTGTGGGCAAGATTTGGGAGAAAAAAATAAAATTAAAATATGGGGGGAGGTTTTAAAATCTGGATGCTTCCTGACTTTCTAGAAATAGAAATGAATATTATTTATTTTCAAAATTTCAGGCAGGGACTAATGGGACTAGCCCCAAGTAAAAGGCTCAAGATTTCTCATTTTGGTCACAAATTGTTCATCTCAATCAGCACAAGTCAATGGGCCACTGGAGGGCAGGTGGTTAGAGAGCATTTATATGTCAAGTTCTGGCCCCTAAGGCCTGCTGTCTAGATATTTGGATGCAACGGCATCCAGATGCTGCCAGCAAAGTTGCTAAGAGACTAGATCGTAATTGTTCTCACTGCAAAAAAAAAAATCTGATGGATAGAGGTGTTAGCTGACCCTGCGGTGGTGATCACATTGCAATAGGTAAGCGTATCAAATCATCACACTGTACACCTTAAACTTACATAATGTTTACGTCAATTAAATCTCAATAAAGATAAATAAATAAATGAATAGGCAAGCAAGGCGCACACGATTCCTTGAGAACTGCATCAGGTAAGCAAGCAGGATGAAGAGACAGCTCTCACCACATGCAGACACAGGGATGACGGGGTGTAGGCACCACTGTAACCTTTCTACCCAGAAGTGGGAACATGTTTCTATCATCAAAGTGTTTACTCCAAGAAAGCTTTCGATTGAGAATAAAAACCGTGGTCCAGTCAGTAGCAGAGTGACTAACTAGAAACCAGACTCAAAAATGACAACGTTACCATCTTATATCATCACCCCTGAAGAAACACACTTTTTAATTCATTTATTCAGTCCACATCATGGGTATAAAATAGTAAGGGAGAAAAGATAATCTAGAGAGGAAGAAACATTTTAAACCATGTAAACTATACAAGAATTTGTTGAAAATTACAGCAATGAAATGTGTATATATGTATATATATATACATACACACACACATACACACACACGTGGGTGAATGTGTACTTGTGTGTTAGTGTGTGAGTGTGTGTGTATATGTGTTTATAGTTTTTAAAGATCGCTCTGGCCATATGTGGAGAATGGATTGGACGAGGGGGCCTTCTGGGGATAAGATAGTCAGTGAGGGGCAATCAACAATTGGGGCCTCAAGGTTGAAGGTGATAGCAGCATGACCAGGATGGAGGTAGTGGTGGTGAAGTGAGACAGATGGATTTGAAAGACACTTAGGAAGAAAAATCAACTGGACGTGATCATGGCTAGAGGTGCAAAGTCCAGTATGACTCTCAAACTTTGGAGTAACAGGCGCATGGGTTGTTATCCACTGATCAGGAAACCATGGAAAAGGACCACATCTGGGGCAGGATTTCATGAGACTGATCTGTGTTTGATGAGCTAGCCAAGCCTTGGAGAAATCCAAGTGAGGATGTCCAGCGAGCCCTGGCTGGATGTGCCCCCATGAAGTTCAGAGGAGAGGTTCTATTTCCAAAAACGCACCCAGAAGTCATTGGCCAGGCCTCGGGAGAGCGCGCCAGAGAAGGGGTTGGGGGCTGTCTTCAGGATCTCAAGTTGGGCAGAGAGGACGTCAAAGAAGCCCCAAAGAGTAAAAGCAAAGCCAGGATCCTGCGATGTAATAGGAGCCAAGGAAGTCCAGCTTTGACGGGAGCTGGGAGATGAAGTAGGACCAGGACCCAGAAATAACCACTGTATTCCTGACGTTGTCACGTGGAAGGAGGATCATTTACTCAGAGGGAAATCCCCCCCCGGAGTGTAGGAAGGGAGAGCAACGAGTAAAGGAAACTCACTCTAGAACATTTGACATGAAAGGGGGCACAGGGTTCCATGGCTTGAGGGAACGTGTATTAGAGTGAGGGATTGCTTAAAATAGAAGTTTGGCGCACTCAACTGAGACAAAGTAGAAAGAAGAGACAATTGATATCTTAAGATCTTAAGAAAGGAAGAAATCTAGAATGTGCCTGGGAGATCTAGCAGGAGACAGGAACAAGAAATGAGATGTTCACTCAATAATGTGACTTTAGCCAACTTAATTTGTCTAAATGTAAATCTAAATGTGGGCTGTATCATTTGTAAAGTAATATCAATTTACTTGATAAATTAATATTATCAAGGAATAGATAAAGAGGAATAATAGATAATATTATTAGATAAATAATATTATTATTAGATGAATAATATTATTTATAATATTATTAGATAAATATTAGATAATATTATCTAAATATTAGATATTTATCTAATAATATTTAGATAATATTATCTAAATATTAGATAATATTATTAGATAAATAATATTATTATTTATTATTTAATAATATTATTAGATAGATAATATTATTAGATAAATAATATTATTAGGTAAATAATAGATAATATTAATAGATAAAGAGGAATAGATAAAGAGTTATCCATCCAAAGGAGTGGATAACTCCTTCCTTATCTATTCCTCTTTGCTTGCTCTCTAACTACATTGGCTTTCTTTTTGTTCAACAAGCATGTGATCTCAAAAATAGCAACCTCCCCCCTGCCACAAGGCCTTTGCACGTAGAGCTTCCTTTGACTGGACTCTTTGCAGGGTTCTCACTCTCATCATGTTGAGATGAAATGATAAAGGTCCCTCTTTCTGGCCACTGTCACATCACCTGTTAGTTCTTTTCATTGTACTCACCACCACTTGAAATTACTAGTGTATTTATTTCATATTGGAGTGAAAGTTCCCTGAAAATCAGCCCTATATCTGTTGTAGATCATGGAACCGCGAGCATATGGTATAATCATTCCTTGTTCATAGAAATTGATCAGAACATTTGTTGAGTGGGTGGATACAATGAATGAGTGAATGATATCTTAGTGATTAACTGAAGTAAAATAATGAAAGTGAAAATATCTAGAAGTTCCAGACACATAGTAACAATCCACACATGTCAATTCTATTCTTGCTACTTGAATTTCCCATTGAATCACTTCTCAAATGTGGGATAGTTCCTAAGGATGACCCCAAATCAGGAAACGCACATCTTTGGCGTGGCCATGCAGAAAATCAACAAATACCCCCGCCTTTTCCCTTTCCTGTGTATGTTGACATGTGTCTGAGCTAAGTGCAGAGTATCTGCACAGAGAACAGCCTCTTTTCTGCATCTCCACACACTTGAGATACCAACTTGATCCACAGGGAGTGAAGGGCAGTGAGGGACCAGCCACGGGGTGGGGGGGGCAGAAGTGGGACATCCTGGCGTCGCCATCAGTACCTGCAACAGGTTTGAGCATGTTCCTGAACAAGGATGTCCTCCTCAGGGAACAGGGAATATTCATCACTCTATTCACTTTCTACACTGCGGAAATAGATTGCCACAACTGTAGCAGCTTCAAACAACGCAGATTTATAATTTCACGGTCCTGTAGATCAGAAGTCTGGTACAGGTCCCACCAGGCTAAAGTCAAGGTGTCCTTTCCAGGGGTTCTAGCGGATGTTTTCTTGCTTATTTGGATTATTGGCAAAATTCAGTTCTTTGGATGTTATGGGACCGAGAGTTCCTTGCTTGCTGTCAGCTGAGAGGTGTTCCTATTTTCATTCCTTGGTTTGTGGCCTCTTCCTCCATCTCCAAAGCCAGCAACAGCTTTATGAGGCTGTCAAGGTCAGCAATGGTGAAACAGAGGGCCTGAGAGAATGCCAGGGGTCCTCTGGTCTTTGTCATCAGGACCCCTCTTGATCCGGGGACCTGCTTTCACTCCTGGACCTGGGCTGGGGAGACAGAAGCCCACAAAGAGCTGGTCAGCCAGGAGATAGGCCGTGAATCCTGAGGAGTGGTGCTTCCACCTGGGCCAAGCCCATATCCTCCCAAACTCCCAAAGACAGCCCCCCAAGAGGTGTTCCTGCAACAAGTTACAAGCGACAATTCCATTTCTGCATGATGCCGCAAGGGTGGGGTAACCAAATTTAAAGTGTATGTCTATGAACATTAGTAGCCTGAAAACATTAACCACCATGGGATTTTGAAGATAGCCTATTTCAGAGGGAACCTATTGCCAAACAGCATTGATTTTTACTGAAACCACAGGAAGCTATCATTTGTCTCCAAGTGCCATATCAATCCAGGCTCAGCTCCCTTCCAGCCTGGGCTCACACAGCACTTCCTCATCCGGCTGCGCACAAGCAGAAGAGAAGTCTACTCAGCCACGGCCTCCTTGTTCTCCTGAGGTCAGTAGCCAGTGTGATTCTGTTCATCCGCTCACTTCTTCTCGACAACCGTTTATTGAGTTGGTTCTGTAAACCAGGCACTGGTAATAAAGTTAGTTAAGATGTACTGAGGCTGGTATGAAAAGCCATACCAGGCTGCATTTTGAAGGGATGGGGCAAGAAAGGGCCACTAAATTGACCAGCCACATGAACCATCTGTATTCTCCACCTAGAGCAAAAACAAAGCAACTGAAATTTTGGTTTCCATCTTGAAACAGTAAAAACGTATTATTTGCTCTAAGTTTTAGTTTTTGGGTTTTTTTTTAATTAATTAATTTATTTATTTATTTTTGACTGTGTTGGGTCTTCGTTTCCGTGCAAGTGCTTTCTCTAGTTGCAGCGAGTGGGGGCCACTCTTCATCGCGGTGCGCGGGCCTCTCACTATCGCGGCCTCTCTTGTTGCGGAGCACAAGCTCCAGACGCGCAGGCTCAGTAGTTGTGGCTCACGGGCCCAGTTGCTCCGCGGCATGTGGGATCTTCCCAGACCAGGGCTCGAACCCGTGTCCTCTGCATTGGCAGGCAGACTCTCAACCACTGCGCCACCAGGGAAGCCCCCTGCTCTAAGTTTTTGAAATTGCAAATTCTTGCAATTGAATCTTAGCATTATCTAATTTCATCAAATGAGGCATTTGAATGACTAAATTTCACAAATGTTACGTCCGACTTTCAATTTCCTTAGTAAATTTTCCATTGAAAAGCAGTGGAGCACAAACATAATTCCTACTGAAAAGCTAAGCAAAGCATCAGGGAAAAAAAAGTTATCAAGAAGTCTGCAAAGGCCACATTTTCTCGCAGATTCAGTAAACTAATTTTAAAAGTTAAAACAGATTGCTGTCGTTTGCAGAAGCTTTTAAGTATTGAGTGGCCGTGAGAATTTACGTGTGTTCATTATTCTGGAGATGAGGAAACACATGTTTTCACACATGTAACTTCGCCTTATAGGAAAAGGACCCTGAATTAAAATAAGGTGGTATGGAATGTTTGCCCTTCGAAACCAACCCCTCTGGGCTCCCACCGTATCTGCACGAAGGGTGAATTTTTACTTCCATTTTTTCCGCCCAGTGCCTTTGTCAACACAGACCCCATCCTGCATTGTCCCCCTCTTTCAAAGCCGTTCTCTTGAAAACGCCTCCTTTACCTTCCAACGTTGGGGAGGACTCCATTCAAAAATGCTTCTTCTCTACTCACAAAGCTATGGACTCCCAACAGGCAGGTCCTTAGGAAGGGCAGGCGAATTCTGATCAGCGCACTGTGGTGCTGACATCCCAGCCTTCCCCAGCCAGCACCGCCCCTCTGGACAAGGCAGGAGGGGGGCGAGCTCTGAGACACATTTGTAGTGATATCAGCCACCGCTATATGTCTGGCCGTTTCTCATGCTTCAGGATGTAACTACTAATGATACTGCTCGGGGAAAACTTGACAGAAGTGGCTACAGGAAAACAGGGTGGGGAGCATGGCCAGGTACTAGCTGCATTGCCCTCACTCAGCTTCTGTTGACTTTGCGGGACAGATACTCATGTGTCCGGCCCACTTCACACACAGCACTCACTCCTATGTCTTCTGCAGGTGTCATCCTTACATTTCACTTGTTCTTCTTCCCAGACATGCTAGGTGACTGTGAGGGTTAATTTTATGTGTCAGCCGGACTGGACATGGCTGCCCAGACAAGTAGTCAAACATTATTCTTGGTGTTTTTCTGCACCAGATTAACATTTGAGTTTGTTGCCTGAGGAAAGCAGATTGTCCTCCCTAATGTGGGTGGACCTCATCCAATCCATCGAAGTAGAAATTAGAACAAAAAGACAGTGTAAAAGGGAACTCCTGCTGTCTGACCGCTTGAGCTGGGACACTGGTCTCTTCCAGGCTTTGGACTCATCCTGAAACGTCAATTCTTCTTGGGTCTCGAGCTTGTTGGCTTTTGAACTAGAGCCCACACCATCAGTTCTCCGGGGTCCCCAGTTCACTGACGGCACATCCTGGGACTTCTCAGCCTCCGTAAGATTATGAACTAATTCCTTATCATAAATCTCCTCTTATATAGATATAGATATAGATACATAGATGATAGAGATACAGACACAGACAGATACACATCCTACTGTGTAACTTCACAGAATAGCTCCCCTCTCAGGATCACCCTAAGCTATCAATATCACCACATTACGGATGAGGGCCCCAGAGCTCACGGTGACTGGTCCAGGATGACCCTGTGGGTGAGTTGCAGGGTTTGGGAACCCAACCATTCCATGGAATCTCACCTCAGGGTCCCTCTGACTAGCAGTCATTGTTTCTATGCCCTCGGGCACAGGATTTCCTTGCAAGATCTGAGTGTCTGAGGTGAAGCGATCCTCTTCCATCCAAAATGCCACATCGGAAGTGGGGCAACTGACAACACTGTTTGCTTTTTAAAAAATTAAAAGCTAAGAAAGCACTCATATTTTTCACGCTTAGGCTTGGGAAGCCCTTTAGTGTTTTGCAAAGAATAGGAGAAAGACGTACTCCTTTACTGCTCACTCTGGCCCTCGGTACAATTTACTTTCTTGTAAGATCTGCATCCTGCTTTTTATTTTCGCTCACCAAAGCATTACACTGCCAGGCGCCTATGAAGGGGGGACACATGCAGGAGCGTCAACAGCTGTGAGGACATCCTGGCACGTCCCTCACCAGGTGACCCCACCGGACCGTGCCTACTCCAGAGCCTCCTAGTTCATAGGTGACTTTTTCTGCATATTTGTAACTGCACAGGTCAGCACCATCCTCGCTCAGGGGGCAGGTTTATTATCAGTCTAGGCTTTGGCCCCTGGCGCGAGTGTGGTGGGAAAGAAGAGAGGCTGGCCCTGTGTGTGAGTGGGTATCAAAGCATGGGAGAGGAGTCCCCCACCCCAAATTCTGTGTTGACTTTTATCAATGGCACCCATCCTTTGAGAGAAGAAATTCAGTGTCTCTCTCTTTTTTCACCTTCTGTCTGAACCTCAGTTCTTTACAAACAAACTTGCTTTGAAACCACAGAGGCTCATGCTAAATCTTATCTTGGAGGAACAGGAGCACATGCAAGCAGAAGTGGGACGTGTGGCAGGAGCACCCAGGGTGTGTGCCTTTGAACATAGGCTGCCCTTGCTGAAGTGCAGATTCTTGGGATCAAGAGGTTCCAGGGAGCCAAGCAGAGGCACACAATTCACCAAGGCTCCTTCTGGGAAGATTCCTGCCATCCCACATACCTACCGACCTCTTTGTTCCCCAAATCCAGATGTCTGCCACTGTCAGGCACTGTCTCCCTGACGACAGGCTCCCTCACCCCCAGGTCCATGACCATCACACACCTGATGCTCCACTGTTCTTTATGTCCATCTGTATCCTTCACCTTTGCCGCCCAGCTTACTCACGCTATGGGACAGGTGATTGGCATCAGCTTCCTTCACAACTGGGGAACCCAGGGCTCAAGGTAATGCAGTCACGCATGCTACTCAAGGATGCTCTTCCAAACACAGTCACCGACGGAACCTAGTGCACGTGGCAAACCGTTAAGCTGAAGAGGTGAGGAAGCTGCCATGCGTTTTGCTTTTTGGCAACACCAACGTAAGCAACATTTACTGTGAACTTGTTCTAACGGGAGGTTAAATGTGTAAGAAGGAAACTGTGACAGGATTTGGGCTGGGTGGGCAACTTGGGGGAGGGTCCACAGAGACAGGGTTTTGCTCTAGATTGGATGCTGTCAGAAAGCGGGGGCAATTCTATGATTGGATAAAGAAACAGAAGTCACTTGTTTTGTAAAAGGGGGATATTAGTATTTTGTGGGTTACAGTGACCTCATTTTTGTCTGTATATAGACACAATTATGAAGATACCTTATTCTGTCTCCTTTTCTTGTGGTCTCAGAGTAACTTTGTCTAAAGTTTGTATTCTGTGAGATTGTTGTTATCTAATAGCCAAATATCATGAAGTAGCTGTGAGTGTCAGGGGCTCCTTGGTAGATAATAGATAGATGTCAGATAGATAGATAGATGATAGATAGATAGATAGATAGATAGATAGATAGATAGATAGATAGATAGATAGATAGATAGATAGATGATAGATTTAAAAAGACAGATGGTACACAGTCAGTGCCTCAGTGTTACCTTTTCTAGCCCCAAGACTAGGCCCCAGTTGACTGACACCAGCCGTCTTGGTTCCATGGCCCTAAACAGACAATTCCACAAATAGAGCTGTGCACTTCCCAAAGTCCAAACTGTTGAGTGCTTTCTATGGTCATCATGTTAAATATACAAAGGGTTTATAAATGACATAGGCTTTTGATGTAATGTTAAAAGTTGAAGACAGGATAAAAATAAGATGTAGATATAGACACAGCTATAGCTATAGGTACAGATGTTCTTCCTAATCCAGAATGAAACTTGTAAAATGTAAGGAAGCTCATATCACTTTTGTCACTGAGAAGAACTGGGTCCTCAGGACAGTCTCCAGGCCCCTGACCTCTAACCTCTTTGCTCCCCCCCAGCTCCTTCCACTGTCCTGAGTTGCTCCCCTGCCTGGTGCCCTTTCTCCAGAACACCTGCTGGATTGACCCCTCACCTCCCAGGCGAGACCCACCTGAATACACTAGGAAACTACAGCCCATCCAGCCCCAGGCACCAGACCCTATGTCATCTCTGCTCTGCCCATTCCCCCTCCTACCTACCACATCATTTACCTGCTCTTTTTGTTATTGCCTTTCTCCCGGCAAAAATCTAAGTGCAGGAAGGTGGTGATCTCTACCCATCTCGCTCACTGGTGGTGTCTGAGCACCTAGAACAAAGCCTGATGGAAGGCAGTAGTACGCCTGTGCTGAACTTGTGAAACTGCACGTGAGAAGTGAAACACCACATGGAAGATGCCATATTAGAAGTTGTTATTACCAGGCTGTTGGGTAGATTATTGACTTTTCTTCTTTATGTACCATTTGGCTTATTTCCAATGTACAGACAATGTTCAACTTTAATTTACTCATTAAGAAAATGGGATAATAATTTGTCTTCTCACCTTCATTTTACTAAACAAATATTTATTGAATATCGATTATTCTGCCATCAAAGTATAGAGTGATGAAATTATTTTTCTTAATTATAGTAAGTGCAAACAACATATGTTTAAGATACACAGTTTTAAGATAGTGATAAGTAACGTGCATATCCATTGGCTGTTGGGCAGCAGGCTTTTTGGGACAACTTTAGAGAGAAGGGTTAGGTAGGGAAGAGGAAGTTGCACAGTAAGACCTAAAGGAATTGTGTCCCAGGCCGAGAAAATAACAAGGACGACAAAAGAACCAAAAGGAAGGCAAGTGTGACGGGGATTTCACTCACTCATTGTTCTGAGTGGATTTTCCTCTTCCTGCGGGAAGTGTACACATCCCTGCCCGATGGTTCTGTACCCAATTTCAATGTGTGGAGATTTTTCCCACACCACCGAGCAATTCTCCAACACCAGCTGGTGTCCTACAATTAAATCAATTCTGACGCTACTTGCCTAAAGATAGCTTCAGATTCCAAAGGTTGAAAGTTCAGTTCTGCAAGACTTCCCACCCCTTTCAGACGCAAATAGCAAGCCCAAGTGCCTCTGACCGACCAGTTAAGGATCCCAGTTTCCCAGAACCCCCTCTTTGGGTTTGATTAATTTGTAGAGCAGCTCACAGAACTCAGTGAAACATTTTCCTCATAGATCATCAGTTTATTATAGAAGGATATAATTCAGGAACAGCCAGATGGAAGAGATGCAGAGGGCAAGGTATGTGGAAAGGGCACAGAGCTTCCACGCCCTTTCCAGGCACCCCACTCTCCCTGAATCTCCACATGTTCACCAACTTAGAAGCCCTCTGAACCCCGTCCTTCTGAGTATTTATGGAGGCTTCATTACACAGGTATGATTGACTAAATCACTGGCAGTTGGCAATTGAATGCAATCTCCAGTACCTCTCCCCTTCCTGGAGGCTGGGGGTGAGACTGAAAGTTCCAACCCTCTAATCACGTGGTTGTTTCTCCTGACAACCAGCCTCCAACCTTAGGTTACCTAGAGGCTTTCCAAAAGTTACCTCGTTTAACATAACAAAAGACACCTAGATCTTCTCAGCACTAGGAAGTTCCAAAGGTTTAACAAGCTCTGTGCCAGAAACAGAGGCGAAGACCAAATATATATTTCTCGTTATAAATCCCATTAGCACATTGCCCGTGGTGTGTTGTTTGCAGGCCCCAGTGGGATGAGTCTTCCCTGCCCCATGGATGGTGAATGATGGTCACGATCGTATGACTGGCTTTCCCACTGGAAGGGGCGATGACAGTACCATTTGCACGCAAGCAGAAGAGTTACAGCCACTGTGTGCTTTAGCCACTCTGTCCTCCCACAGCTGCGGAATGGTGTGTCCCATGTAGGGGTGCCCCTTGGCCTGGATACTGGAGGGAAGATGGTGCATGGAGCAGAGATGGGGCAGCCTTGCGAAACTGGCTACCGTGAGCCCAGTGAAGATCAGAGCTCAATGAAGCTTTAACAACTGCCCAGGGCTCAACAAACAAAAGTGCTTATTGAGAATTCCAAAAAGCATGCAAGTCTTAGTGTTTTGGTAGATTGGGAGGTTCCATTCCAACATGCCTTTGGGAATGTGTGCCCTTCCTGGGGCCCCTCCATGGTTGACTCAGGGTTTGGTCTGCAAACTGCCTTGGCCAACAGGTTCTGAACACACACAATCTCAGCAGAGGCTTTGAAGACCTTGGACATCGGGAGTCACTTCCTCTCTCGCTGGTTTTGAAACCAGCCCGCATGAGAAGAAGCCCAGACCAGCCTTGGGCATCTATAGCCCATGGGGTAACCAGCACCAACCACCAGACACAGGACAGAGGCCATCTTAATCCAGGCAGCCCCAATCAAGACTGTAGATCAGTCCGTCCAGTAGGACCTTCTGTGCTGGTGGAAATGTTCTGTAGCTGTGCTCTTTTCCATGGCCCTGTGTAGCTAGTTTGGCTGAAGATCTGAAATGTTATTTTTTAAACTAATTTGAATTTTAAGAGCCACGTGTGGCTGGTGGCCACTGTACCAGGAAGCATAGTTTCAGATGACTGTAGCTGCTGGTGACCCCAGGCGAGACCAGCAGAGAAACAAAGAGCTGAGTACAGCCCACATTTCTGACCTGCGCAACAGAGTGATGCCGCTGTTTTAAGCCACTAAACTTTGGGGTCGTTTGTTACCCATTACTTGATAACTGATCCACTGTCCCAGAGTACATAAATAAAAATCTTAACTCATTGCTTGCCTCCAAATCAGAGGCAAACTTATGTCTGGAAATCATGTTATTTTGATATAAAAATCTCCATTTTTAGGTTTCACTTTCAAGTGGTATAAATTCCTACGTAAGGAAATTTATTCTCCTGAAATGTCATATGCTTTCCTGAAAGTCACATAGCACACATTCTTGGTCAAACAAAATACATTTGGACCCAGAAACTAGCAGTGCAACCAACCTAGAGTAGAAATTACCATCAGCACTTACTTACCATTAAGAATGGACCCAGACGGTAAAGTCAGCGTTCCAAACCCATCTCCAGGAGCTTTGCATTTCAAGTTATCATCTTGGAGGCAGTGAAAAGGAAATGAACACAGCTGTAAAACAAGATCACAAAAAAAAATAAAGAGCCGAACATACAAATCAAGTTGAGGACCACCCGGAAGCTTCCCTCAGGACCAAGGCAGCAGCCACACGTCCCCATTGGGGTGACAGAGCGTCTCGGCCGCGATCTCGGCTCTGTCCTCATGGCTCCCAGGGGGCCGCACACTGATATTAACCAGGAGACCCTTCCAAGCTTGAGCCTGTTCCTCCATAGAACCTTCTCTGGGCACCGCACACCAAATGACAGGAAGCTGACCATCCTTTCAGGCATCCTTAGGAAGGCCCAGAACAGGGCATTTATCTGGAATGCTCTCCTTCCCATCCCCCCACCCACCAGACAGGAGTGGACAACGTCAAGGCTGACAGCCACAGGAACTGGAGGCACCTTGGCCTTCAGGTGGGGTTACTTGTACTGAGCCTCAGTTTCTTCATTCATAAAATGGGATGAAGGCCCATGCTGAGTTCATCCTCAGGTGGCCTTGGGTTTGAGAAGGGAAAATGAGCAAATTCTTGAAAGTACAGTGAAACCATAAAGGATTGTTGTGAATGGTATTTCTAGCTCAACTCTCTGTGCTAATTTAGAATAATCTCAAATCTCTACTATTTGTGTTATAAATGTATAGTTTGTAATTGCAATAGTTATGTTATACATCAAGCTTTAAAAATTAACAAAAATCCATCAATCACACACCTTGATATTTACCCAAGGGAGTGAAAAACTTCTGTCCACACAAAAACCTGCACACGGATGTTTACAGCAGGTTTATTTGTAACTGTCAAAATTGGAAGCACAATGTGCTTCGGATATACAAACTGTGGTTCATCCAGACAATGGAATATTATTCAGTGCTAAAGAAATGAGCATCAATTCATGAAAAGACATGGAAGAAACTTAAATGCATATTACTAAGTAAAAGAAGCCAATCTGAAAAGGCTATATACTGTATAATTCCAACAACATGACATTCTGGAAAAGGCAAAACTATGGAGACAGTAAAAAGACCAGAGGTTTCTAGGGATGGGTGAAGGGTGGGATGAATAGGCAGAGCACAGAGGATTTTAGGGCAGTGAAACTTCTGTATGGTACTGTAGTGATGGATACATGTCATTATACATTTGTCCAAACTCATAGAATGAACAATGCCAAGAGTGAGCCCTAATGTAAACTATGAGCTTTGGGTGATTATGATGTGTCAGTTTAGATTCCTGGATCCAACAATTTCTCCTTTTTCACTTCTAATTTTATTGATTAGTGTCCTCTCCCTTTTTGTCTTGATGAGTCTGGCTAAGGGTTTATCAATTTGTTTATCTTCTCAAAGAACCAGCTTTTAGTTTTATTGATCTTTGCTATTATTTTCTTTGTTTCTATTTCATTTATTTCTGCTCTGTATTTATGCTTTCTTTCCTTCTACTAACTTTGGGTTTTCTTTGTTCTTCATTCTCTAATTGCTTTAGGTGTAAGGTTAGATTGTTTGAGGTTTTTCTTGTTTCTTTTCTTGTTTCTTGAGGTGAGATTAAATTGCTATGAACTTCCCTCTTAGAACTGCTTTTGCTGGATCCCATAGGTTTTGGGTCATTGTGTTTTCGTTGTCATTTGTTTCTATGTATTTTTTTATTTCTTCTTTGATATCTTCAGTGATCTCTTGGTTATTTAGTAGTGCACTGTTTAGCCTCCATGCATTTGTGTTTTTTTCCTGTAATTGATTTCCAGTCTCTTAGGTTTGTGGTCAGAAAAGATGCTTGATACGATTTCAATTTTCTTAAATTTTCTGAGGCTTGATTTGTGACCCAAGGTGTGATCTAACCTGGAGAACGTTCTGTGTGCACTTGAGAAGAAAGTGTATACTGCCACTTTGGGGTGGAATGTTCTATAAATATCAATTGAATCTATCTTGTCTATTGTGTCATTTAAAGCTTGTGTTTCCTTATTTATTTTCTGTTTGGATGATTGGTGTAAGTGGGGTGTTAAAAGTCCCCTACTATTATTGTGTTACTGTCAATTTCCCCTTTCCTGGTTGTTAGCATTTGCCTTATGTATTGAGGTGCTCCTATGTTGGGTGCATAAACACTTATAATTGTTATATCTTCTTCTTGGATTGAACTCTTGATCATTATGTAGTGTCCTTCCTTATCTCTTGTAACAGTCTTTATTTTAAAGTCTATCTGACATGAGTAGTGCTACTCCAGCTTTCTTTTGATTTCCATTTGCATGGAATATCTTTTTCCATCCCCTCACTTTCAGTCTGTATGTGTCCCTAGGTCTGAAGTGGGTCTCTTGCAGACAGCATATATATGGGTCTTATTTTTGTATCCATTCAGCCAGTCTGTGTCTTTTGGTTGGGGCATTTACATTCAAGGTTATTATCGTATGTATGCTCCTGTTACCATTTTCTTGTTTGGGGTTTTTTTTTGTGGGTCATTTTCTTCTCTTGTGTTTCCTGCCTAGAGAAGTTTCTTTAGCATTTGTTGTAAAGCTGGTTTGGTGGTGCTGAATTCTCTTAGCTTTTGCTTGTCTGAAAAGCTTTTGATTTCTCCATCAAATCTGAATGAGATCCTTGCTGGTTAATCTTGGTTGTAGGTTTTTCTCTTTCATCACTTTAAGTATATCCTGCCACTCCCTTCTGGGCTGCACAGTTTCTGCTGAAAAATCAGCTGATAACCTTATGGGGATTCCTTTGCTGCTTTTAATATTTTTTCTTTGAATTTAATTTTTGTTAGTTTGATTAATATGTGTCTTGGTGTGTTTCTCCTAGGGTTTATCCTGTATGGGACCCTCCGTGCTTCCTGGACTTGGGTGATTATTTCCTTTCCAATGTTAGGGAAGTTTTCCACTATAATCTCTTCAAATATTTTCTCAGACACTTTCTTTTTCTCTTCTTCTTCTGGGACCCCTATAATTTGAATGTTGGTGTGTTTAGTGTTGTCCTAGAGGTCCGTGAGATTGTCTTCAATTCTTTTCATTCTTTTTTCTTTATTCTGCTCCTCGGCAGTTATTTCCATCATTTTGTCTTCCAGCTCACTTATTTGTTCTTCTGCCTCAGTTATTCTGTTATTGATTCTTTCTAGTGTATTTTTCATTTCATTTATTGTGTTGTTCACCTCTGTTTGTTTGTTCTTAAGTTCTTCTAGATCTTTGTTAAACATTTCTTGTATTTTCTCAATCCGTGCCTCCATTCTGTTTCTGACATTCTGGATCATCTTTAGCATCATTACTCTGAATTCTTTTTCAGGTAGATTGCCTATTTCCTCTTCATTTATTTGGTCTTGTAGGTTTTTACCTTGCTCCTTCATCTGTGACATATTTTTTTGCCATCTCTTTTTTTTTTTTTTTTTTTTTTTTTTGATGAGTGGGATTGTGCTCCTGTCTTAATGTTTTTTTGGCCTGAGGCTTCCAACACTGGAGTTTGTAGGTTGTTGGGTAGAGCTGGGTCTTGGTGCCAAGATGAGGACCTCTGGGAGACCTCACTCTGATGAATATTCCCTGGGGTCTGAGGTTCTCTGTTAGTCCAGTGGTTCGGACTCAGAGCTCCCACCACAGGAGCTTCGGCCTGACCCCTGTCTTGTGAACAAAGGTCCCCCAAGCCATGCAGGGCAGGAAAAAAAAAAAAAAGAGAACAGTTTGCTTGGGGGTTCCTCCCATCTCCTCAGGCATCAAGGTCCCCCATCAGCATCTGGAAGGTGCCCTATTTATGGGAAAACACAAACTCCATGTCTTCCCACACCGCCATCTTGACTCCGCCCTCCAAGAGTAAAGTCTTAAAGGTAAAAATTAAATTTTAAAAGTAAAAACAAATAAATACAATAATGCAGAAACAAGCTGCGTACTTACATCTTCTATAGTTTTCACTCTGATGTGGAGAGTGAATGGTTTTCCTAGGCATAAAGGAAAGAAGGCTCCCCAGGTTTCTTTACCCCTAGTCTCCCCTCCCCAGAATTTATGCCCCTGGGTCCAAGCACCAGGCTCAGGGTGGTGGACTGAGGCCAAAGCCAGGAGGCCCTGCACGTCAAGGCACATTGAACAAGCAGCACCACAGAGCCTGGAGCTAACAGGCAAACTGCAGGTATGGGCCGTCCCGCTGGTTCATAGGCCCAGCTTCGCAACCCCTTGCCAGGGAGCGTGTGTCAGCGCACAAGTGTGTGTGCACAAAGCCCCAGCTCCACACACCCCCAGGCAACTGCGGCACCTGTTGGGAAGCCCCTTGTTCCTGCCCCACAAGAGTGCAAGCAGATGACCCAAAGCAGGAAGGAGCAGTGGGGCCCAGCACTCAGCTCTCCTCTGGACCTCACTTCTTCACCCCGACCGTGAGGAATGACCACCCAAGATCCCTCAGTTGTTTCTGATTCTTCAAAAGACGTTAGTATTAAGACACCACAGTCTTATAACAGCTTCCTAGGGGCCATGAGGACCGGAGGTGATGCCCACTCATCTTCCTCCTGCCCAGGGCTCTCCCCTCAGCATGGTGCCCCTTTCCTGCCCAACACCTTGGAAAACTCTCTTTCCTGCCCTTTGAGCTCACTCAGGCAGGAGGGCAGGGTTCCCTACAGCAGGAACTGAGGGAGGAAGTGACAAGAAGCTGAAACGTGTTTTCCCAAATCAGCATCAGCCGGGAAGAGCAGCACCGGATACTCTTTCTTGGCTGCTGAGCACGTGGCTGGGGGAGCATGGATCGAGGCCAGTGATGCTGCTTCCCCTCATCAAGAGCCTTCCGCCACCAGGCAGCCCTCCTGTGGGACTGCCAGGCCCAGGCCTGACACAGGACTCTCCTTTATTCACTGCTCCCCTCCCCTAATGTGTCCTACTGACCACACCTTGCTTCTGGAACCCCTCCTTTCCAACACATTTCTCTCCGGACACGCTTAGGTAAACCCCCTTCTTGCCCATGTCCTGGATATGTGGACTCACCCACTTCAATTCTCATCCCCTGTTTATTCACTCTTATCATGCTCTTCCTGGCCAAGCTCGTCCAGGCTTTAACTGCCGCCCACTAATGGTCCTCAAACCCCAAAACACCAGGATCCTAAGGCACCTGCCCTGGGGTCCTCTCCCCTTGAGTTATTAGCAAGCCCAGCACATCCAACATGGCCCTAGCCTCTGCCTGCTGCCCCTGGTCTTCCTCCTCTCATCCTTTCCCCTTGGACAGCATCAGTATTCCATGGAAAATACTCCACAGAACCATCATGGATTCCTTCCTCTCCTCCATACATAGATCCAACCTGCTCCCTTGTTACCACGCCTGCAAATTCAAGCCTCACTTCCATCCACTCATCCCCTCCTCTTGAGTCTCCCTCTGGGTCTCCATTCACTTTGTCAAGATTACTACCACCCTCACCTACTTAGGTCTTATTCTCTTGATGATCCTACCTCCATTCAGCTCTGCACAAATACTCAGAGTAAACTTCCTGACCTACACACCAGGTCAAAATGCAGATTTCCTTATAAAATGAGGTTCAAGGTCCTTCTAAGCGAGAGAGGGTGGCCTGATTTGCCCTCTCCCCTTCCTGCTCTCTGACCTCATGGAATGACTTGCTGTCTCCTTCTACCCACTGCCCCCCTGCCTAAGATGCCTTCCACAGACCCCATTTCACATCCCTTCAAGATCCTACAGATCCCACCTCCTCATGATGCTTTAGGCTATAACTGCATGTGGCCAGTGACATGACTCTCAGATTCTAGTAGTTGAAGCATAGGTCTTTCAGACTTTACAATATTCAGAATCCCCCCGAAATGTTAATACAAGCTTCTTGGCAATAGGCTAACATTACGCTTGGGAAAAACAACAAAACTCCAGGGATGACGTGATGTACTTTCAGAAGTAAAAAACAGAGATTGGGAGAAAAAACGTTTCTTGTCGTATATACCATAGGTCAAATGTAATATTGTCGCAAATGATATACCACAATCTCCTTGGCAGTATTTCCCCAAGGGCTGTTTCTCATCCAGTTCAGTTCTCTGGGGAGATGTAAAAATGAGACAACGTGATTCAATAAACATAAGACACTCATATTTCGCAATCGTATAGCTCTTGAATGTCAACATTTATCCTTATATGACGTCATTCAAATTTTCATTGCCTCTTAGAATAGCTGTTCCATGGTTATAACCAGTTTTTCTCAATAGTTTCTCATAGGACCTTATTTATCATGGTATCATGTTGCCTCTCTTTCAAGCACTGCCCTTGGCATTGAAGGGCTATACACACGACACAGTGGGGAGACTGAAGCTCCCTTAAGTCTCCCTACACCTGCATGAGACACACTTACACTCTGAGGTCCAGGGAAGTTGCATTGGCTCCCTGAAGTACATAGTTATTCTCCTAGGCTTACTTTATTCTGGCCGTATCTCCTCCCTCTCGTCCACAAACATAGTCTCTTTTCTGTTTTTATCTCTAAGAACAAAACTGTCTTACTCTATGTCTAGTTTGCCTTGACAATCCACAGATGCCCATATCTGTGATAGTGGTAAGTAACATGAATGACCATTGGCTGTTGGAGAGTCAGCTTGTTGGGACAACTTTAAGCAGAAGCATCCAGGGAAGAGGAAGTCAGAATAGTAAAACCTGAAGGAATCACATTCCAAACAGAGAAAATGACACGGGCAACAAAAGAACCAAAAGGAAGGCTGATGGGACAGGAATTGCACTCCTTGTGAGGCCCTTTGGTCGATTGAATTATTGTTCTGAGTGCTTTCCTCTTTCTGTGGGAAGCCTGTACTCTGCTGCCCGTGGTGTGTTGCTTGCAGGCCCGGTGGGAGGAGATTTCCCAACTGGACATTTCTATGGCCAGAGCAATCCAATTTTCTCTCCAGACCCATGCAGCCTTCTTCAAGGAGCAGAATAATTTTTTATTGCAGTAATTCTCTACATCTTGGGAGGCAAATAATGAAACAAAATAAACCCTGCCATTTTAATAATATGATCTTACAGAAAATGTCTTTTCCATTCTTAAAGGGTCACGTGGTACATACTTATGTACAAAGTTAGAACAAAGTAACATTCCTTCAGACCCCTGGAAGTGGAGACAGTAACCACGTAGTGTGGAGGACACACCTATATGGTCTGAGTGGACTTCTCACAGCCCTGAAGAAACAGGACAGTGTTTGGTCAGAACTCTACAGACAGTTACGGTGAAACTCTGCTACTGGATGCTCCTCTGCCATTCCTGTTGGCTTTCTCTCTACCTCAACATCCAGGCTGGCTCATAAACCAAGTGTATTCCCACTTTATAAACTCAGCCATTTACACCAGAAACCCTCTTGTAGAGGGCACACTTTCAAAGGGTGTGGGCTAGATTTGGACTTGAAGTCAGCCAAGTCAGGAGTGCTAAAACTTTGTAACCTTGGTCATGTTACATTCACGCACCAAAATATATTCTCGAGCAAAATGTTATACCTCAAGAGAAGAGTGGCACTAAAATACATAAAAAGTTGAATCAAGGTGATATTCAGTCAAGACTCTGGGACTGTTAACAGGGGCCCTGAGTGTGTTCAGATCCTTTTCCCAGCTCTGAGCACCATCCTTGGTTTCCATGGGGGCTGCCTCTAGTGCCACCTGGGGCCTTCCTCAGAGGACTGCCCTCAGGCTACTGGACCGAGTGTAGAGGGCAATGGACATCCCAAGGGTGGCCCTAGTTAATATTTCATTCCAGCAGGAGAATAAAAGCCCAGCTCATTCCATCAGGGGCAGAATTTCTGCAAACACACTGCTCCTCCCCCAAAGTCCCCAAGTGTCACCGGAGCCTGGATATTTGCCTGGATCTTAATTGGTTCCTTCCTATACCCCATCCCTCCCCAACCCCTTTTCTTTTCCAGTTTCTTCTTGGAGCAGATGCTTAGTAATTCTTTTATACATGAAGCCTTGGCTCAGTGTCTGCTCTGGGATAACTTGATCCAAAACGAGCTTTAAAGGGCAGGACCAGGACCAATGTGGGGAAGCTATAGCAAAGTAGAGTGTGTTTGACTCAATATGAACTACCTTTCTCACGGACTTATTGATAAAATAAATAGTGTTTTCTTTATCACTGGAGGCTTCAAGACACGAGTAAACCATTTGGTCCATTACGATCAAATCAAACATAAAAATAATTATTTCAGAGCATTTTGGACTTGACCATGGGCACTCTGTTGGGTGACACCAGCCATAGAGGTAGGTGGTCGTCAACTCAGGCATAAATATACACGTGACAGACTTCTCAACTTTTGTAAGAGGATATCAACCAGAGATGTCAGATAGGACCACACAGGCTTAGAGCACACAATACCAGAGCATGTACAGCACCCCCTAGAGTTGTGCAGAGCACAGTGTAGCCAAGCCGATGGTTCTGCGTAAGCATCATGGTGGTGCTTCACTGCACACCTCGGAAGGGCTCTTCTGTCTGAAAAGGGTTGGATTAGATGCCCTCAAGGTCTCTTTCATCTCCAGGAGACAACACTTGCATGATCTCTAATCATATGAAACCTAACACATCACCATGACTCACTGTTCACCTTCAGAGGAGGATTCTGATGACGCATGTAGAACCCACAGCAGGTGTTCTTGATCTCCGCGAGGAACCTTGATCCTCCCGGCAAAGCTGAGCTGTGAGCGGTGACAGCTTCTCTAATATGCTCAGATAGTATATCTTTCCTGAAATTTGCCCCTGAAGAGGTGCACGGAAAGAAGCAGGGAGAGCCCAAGCACCTGCCAACTGAGCCTGTGGGTAATACACGGATGGCTCAAGGCAGTAAGTAATAGCAGTGTGTCATAGCTCATCGAGGCCGGGAGAGAACACACAAGTTCCGACAATGGAGCTATGAAAATTAGAAAATACCTCTGGCTCACAGATTAGTTCTCCTCTCCTCTCTGCATTTCATGGAATGCAGGAAGTTCAAACACTCACTGTGAACACCAAATAACAGCACTGAAAGAGACTGCCCCAACCAAGCTGGCTAAAATCAAACACTGGTCTGTGCAGCCCTACCTGTATGTAAGCTCAACATTCAGCAAGGGCTGCCCAGATATTTTCAGAACCAAGCTTCTCTTCCAGGGTAGATGGCAGAAAACTTCAGGGTGGAATTTACTGCAATCATTAGAAATGTAATCCCTCCATTTACCATAACAGATTATTAAGGATCTCAACGCCTCACCTGTTTAAAGCATAGCCAAAGATAGAAAAAAATCAGAGTGCAGGAAAAATTTCCCTTTGCTTGTGCAATAGCTTTTCTTGTGACAACACCTTGCTTATGAGACTATTCTGAGTAAAAGCTCTTCCAGATGAGACTTCATATATAGAATAGAAATTTTTGCAGAAATTCTCTTATTGAGTCATGAGTTAACGGGGAAAAAAAATTGTACTGCTTTCATTTGGTGGATGTTTGCACAGAGGTGGAAGCTTTATTCAATGTTGAAGCAAAGCATGAACAATTCCATGGAAGGTGTGGGCTGTCCTTCCCAGACTCTGCATAATGCTGCTCAGACAGCATCTGATATTCTTCTCTTGACATCACAGTCGGTGTCATGGAATGGTTCTCTAACTTCAGCATTTATATGGCTCAAACTGGGCAGTTTAAAGGACTCTGGTGACTTTGTTGGCATTTAGTGTTCGCTCACATTCAAAAACCACTTGGCTCTCTTTAACAAATGCCCTTGAGAGAATCTTCAGTTTACTTGAAGCAGTGAATTAATACTTTAATTCTGAAGAAAAGTCCCTAAATTCATGTTGACTTTTTAAATAATTCATTGAGTGAAGCCTTCCTGTTTCTTGTTTATTGTTTTCAAGATTTCTTCTGCAATAGGATGATGCAAATCCAAAGATAAACAAATAACATTATTACGCTTAAAGGGGATCTGTTGAATGCATTACAGAAATAATTGAACAAAAAATGCATCCCTTTAAGCGACAAGGCTATTATTAAAAGGAACAACATTGCTTATAAACAGAAAAAGAAATTCTGAGTTGAAGTGAATAATTATCATAGCCCTTGTCCTAACTGTATTTGAAATGGATTTCATCCCTTTAAGAATTCTTTGACACAGGTGTTACTAAAAACTCTTCCTGCATGGGAACAAGTAAAATCATATTGTGTAATGTTGAAGAGGAAGGGAATAAAAATTGACACTGGTGATTGTGTGTGTGTGTGTGTGTGTGTGTGTGTGTGTGTATGAACAACATTTTAAAAAGTCATTGAACAAGAGATGCTACAGAATCCTGAAGAATGGAAAAGTAACTTCTGCCAGAGAAGGTGGTATGAAGCGCCTCCAGAACTCAAATTTGCTGGACAGTTCTCAGAGCTGCCGACTTTCTGGCGGTACATGCTCGGTAGACCAGCTCATAGTGCTGACATTAACCACGTCTTCTCACTAATAAACAGTCAACAGACAAAGGAATGAAATAAGGCATAGATGGAGACTTACCATTTATTTCAGATAAATAAAAAGTAATTTTTAGTACGAATAGCTCCCATGCAATATTTTCTTTTATCTCAATGTACACATGCATAGGCAATTAGAAATCAAATTAAACTGGGCATCCTGTGTTTTTATTTGCTGAATCAGGCAACTGTACAGTGAACCCAGCCTGATTTGCAGTTGAAACTGGAGTTTGTGGGCTCAGCTTCCAGGCTGGCCTCTCCCAAGCTGGAGGACCTTCAGCAAAGCTCTTGCCCTCTCTGGTTTTTCTCCTCATTTAAAGAACAGGGAGAACACTCATTGAATAGGGCTGGTATGTTGATTAAATGAGAATGTTTATGAGAATGAAACTATATGTAAATGAACACAAATGTGTTAATTTCAAAAGACAAGTGAGTTGCTTACTCTCCTCCCTTTTTTTCTATATGCCTTAAAAGTCAATTATTATCTAACACATTCCTAATGTCTTTACTTATTTGACCTAACTATTCAGCTCAATCAATGTCTACTTCAGTCATTTTTAAAATTTATTTTTCTTGTTTTTTTAATATTCTATTTCTGATCCACAAAGTGTATTCCCCACTGAACCATGTTCATCTTGATGCCTTGTCGAGGTGACCCTTAGCTTTTTGGATCTTCTTCAAGCTCCTGAATGAAGAGGCCAAATCTGGGGTGTGCAGGTCCCTTGGCCCCGACAGTAGCACGGAGGAAGCCACAACACGGGACTGGACCCTTGTGTTCCCAGACATCCTGCGCCATAGCCAGATACAGGGGACCCATGCCCACTCCCCTGGCATCCTCCTCCAGGATCAGGGCTGGCGCCAGGACCAGGAGCTCTGCATCCCCAGGTAGGGCTTCTCCCCTCTCCTCAGGGGAAAGATGGGGTCCCAGAAGCTGCCCCCCTTCCCCCATCACTCACACCTGGGATCTGCTCTTTCTCACGTCTGCAAGGCGTCCCTCTCCCCAAAAGGCTCCGAACGAAGCTCACACCCTGCTCCCCACGTGGTCGGCCTGCCCTGTATTTCACAGCTCTTCCCAGCCCTCCCCGCCCAGTAAGGCCCTTTCACCATCTCTCCGGAGCACTCCTGCAGCAGCCTCGTAACAGATCCCGCCCTGGGCTTCTCCGGGTTCCGTTCACACAGCAGCCAAGCGCTGTTTCACCAGGAAACTGACCGCTCCCCTCCTACGGCGCTGCGGCCTCAGCTCCACCCCTGGCCCTGCTCACTCTAGCCTGTCGCTCCAGCCTCCTCGCAGCCCCTCGCGCTCACCTGAGGCTCTTTCTGGTCTGTCTGGGACCCTCGGCCCACAGTGCTTTCCAGGCGGCTGACTCCCTCTCTCGCCCCAGTCTCTGCTTCTGAGAACCAATCAGACCACCGTCCAGCAGTTGCGCCTCACCCCTCGCCCCCGCCGCGCCTGAGCCCCTGTACCCGCGCACTCCGGATCCCTCTACTTTGCTCTGGCTTCTTTTCGCCCTGGTGCTCAGCACCTGCCAACTCCTCTGTGATTCACTCACGTATCCTGTCTATGGTTTTTGAGGGTTTTTTCCCTGTTCGAACCTAAATTCTGTAAAAGCAGGGATCTCTTTTGTTCAGCAGTGTGTCTTAAGTGCCCCCAGTAGAGACCTCTACGTAATAGGCACCTGGGAAAAATGTGTTGAATGAATCAGTCTACACCGTAGGAGGGATGTGAGGGGGCACTCCAAGGATGCTGTAAGCCCAGCACTCGTGTGGGTTGGACTCGGCTTGTGGGAAGCAAGCCTGCAGCACACAGCCTGGGCGTGGTTCTAGGTGATGCTTCACGATGCAAAATCTGGGGAGACAGTGACAACAGCAATGGCAGGCTTCAGGGTCATTCTGCTGCCCCAGGAAGGTGAAACACAACCACTGGACCCGCATGCACCAAACACACCAGTGGCCACCCAGCATCTTCTTTTCATAAATGCGCTCTTTGACCTTTGTCTCTCTCCCTACCCCACTTTCTGAAACGTCTATATATTTTAGGGTTACAACTGGAAAATACATCAGTTAGAGAAGAAAATCCATTTCTTTTAATTGCTGACAAATCTACTTTCTGAGGAAGAGAGTATGGTTCTTATTGTTTTTCTTTATTAGAGATGAAATCATTGATTGATGAAGTCATAATAAATTCTCAAACATTTGCCCATATCAGGAAACAAAGTTGAATTATACCATTTTTTTTTTCAAATTCTGCAGAAACTTTAATTCCTTAAAAAAATTAATAAAATCTGGTTTCTGGCCAGGAGAGGAAATGGAAATGTCAAACCTCCCCCAGAAAAGCATATTTGGCCGTAACTTGGAATAACAGAGCCAGAAACCCCATGAGAAAGCCTGATTTTATTGCCCTCCCAGCTTGGTCAAGACTGAAAGCAGCTACACCCCAGCTTCACCCCTAACCATGGGCACAATGAACCCCACGCTGCCCTCTTTTCAAACATCCATAATGGAGATGCCAGGAGTAGGGCCTGGCTGCCAGGTAGCCACATAGATAGTTAAGATTACCCTGAGTCTCAGTACATTACGAATTAATTCCAAGGATAAGATGTAGTTAGCCTGACATGCCTTTGAATAACTGTGGAAATAGAGACAATGGAAAACAAGGTGGGTTATTATTATTGCCCTAGAAAATACCCTCTTTCCCTTCCAAGCCCAATGTTCTAAGAGCTCTGAGAAGTCCAGAGCAGTGCTGGGTAGAAGAGATCAGAAAGAGGTCCAAGCAGGAGGCACAGACCGGGAGGAAGTCTGGCAACTGGGGGGTACATCCTGAGACCCAGTCAAAGCAAACTGGTCCCTCTATAGGGGTTCAGGTAGACTCCAGCCAGGGGACGGAACTGGCAAGAATCTGATTCTCGGTAGGTTGGCTGAGCCTTGCTGGCTGGGGAAGAAGATGATAGCAAATCCCAGAGGCCTTGACCCAGTGACAGGCTGGGCAGGGCAAAGGCTCCTGGGTCTGGAGCCTGGATCCAACGGCCAGGGCAGCCGGGGAGGAGCAAAATCACTCAAGGTCATGGCTGACTAGCAGAGCCGACACCACTGACCCTGACCAGAGGGGGGCCATTCCCCTTGTGAATACATAATGAGCCCATCCACACCTTTCATACCCCAGCCTAGATCCTCATGTTCTCTGGTCTGAACAATTAACAGCCTCCGAATGGGTCCTCCTGACTTCAGATGCCCCGTCTCTGTACTTCACAGATTCCAGTCCTCCCTACACTCACCTGCGAGGATTTATGAGTTCTCAGGATTCGCCTGCATTGAGTCACAGGAGGGCTGGCCAAAACCCAGATTGCTGGGGGCACCTCCAGAGTTTCCAATTGCACAGGCCTGGGGAGGGGCCCAAGAATTTGCATTTCCATGAAGTTCCTAAGTGAACCTGTGGCTGCTGGTCTGGAGACCACACTTTTAGGACCTCTGATGAAAGGCTACGATGCCAGGGGAAGAGGCCTTCAGAAAGCCAAACAATCAGCAAAGAATGGAGACAAAATAGCTTAAGGTCTTCAGAATGCACATAGCAAAGCCATGTCCTAGACCAAAGAACCCAGCAATGCCTTGTGAGAGCTCAAGTATGAGGTGTTAACAGGACTGATCTTACTAGAGCCAGCCCCAAATGAGCCCATTTACCCAGGAAATGGTGCAAGGACGTTCTATGAAATGAATAGGGTGTAAGGAGACGTAATCACTCATCTTATTTCTGGCTTTTGAGGGAGAGAGCAGGAGCTGCATGGAGAGAGGAAGGCCTGGGTGCCAAGGCCGGGGCTCCAGGAAGACTCAGCTCAGCCCCCCTCACCCCTCCACCCCCGGTCTGTGAGGATGCCTCCCTCCGGCCTGATGTGTGCTTATTCCTCGCCATGGTTTGTTCTCATCTCCCCTTGTAAAGACAAGGGGAGGAGGAAAGAGGCTAATGATGGGGGGGCTTATGCATTAGTCTACTGGGGAAGGGGCAGGGCTTTTTCTGAAGGAGTGGGGTGCCACCCTCTTTTTATCCTTTTTTGGTCCTTAATGTCCCATCATGGCCACTGGTAGGTGTGTCACTTAATATGCTAATGTAGTAAAATCAGCGTATAATGAGACTCAGGGTCTGTTGGAGGTCAGATTCATCACCATCGTGGTCCCAGCTGGTTCCATCTGGGTTTTTTGTTTGTTTGTTTATAGCTTCCTTCTCTCTGGACCTTTAACTTAAAGATTCATGCTAACTCCTGCTAAAGATGGGGGTTGGCGGGTTTTGAGCAAAGACCTGGAGCAGCTCCGGCCACAAAATCCCTAGCCCTTCATCCCAGAAGGGGAAGACGATGTGAAGGTGGACGTTGCAACTACGAGACTGCCACCAGGTCTCTCCATTCCTTCAACAAGTACTTACTGAACTCGGCAGGAGACCAGCTGTCATCCCCTAAGTGCTGGGAGACAACAGGGAACAAACCAGTGACGGCTCAGGGCCAACTAGACTTCGACAAAAAAGAGGCCACTGAAAGACCACATGTTTGAAAGATTGGCCATAAATGAGAGAAAGGGCTCACAACGTGAGCATCAGGGCAGCAGACGGAGGTGGAAGGGAGAAAACACGGATTGTATGTGAAAGCCCAGAATAAGAGCCAACACACAGGGCACAGAGAGGAAGGACGTGGGACAAAAGGGCTTTGATGCTCTGACACAAGGAAGGGCAGCTCTTCCATTGAAACGGAAAGAAAACTGAGCAGGTCCGCAACAAAAAACATGAAGAACGGAGATGCCTAGGACGCAGGGAGGGTGATAAGCTTGCTTCAGTGGATCTGTGGTGCTGGTGGAACCGCTGGGTTTGATCGGGACTCAGCCTCTGGAGCGAGGACAGGGTGCCACTCAGCCGGTGAGTGAGGCGGAGAGACTCTGCCTGCTGCCTGCCACCCCCAAACCCCCAGGAAATCAGACCACAGTGCAGGCAAGGGCTCTGTCCTTTGACCCCAGGTGATAAAAAGCAGAGGAAAAAGTCTTGGGGAGTAGAATTGCTGCACTCAGCACCTGTTCTCAGAGTTATTTCTAAGCCAGGCCACTTCCTACCAGGTGTGAGGACCAACTCCAAGCGCGAACAGCCTAGGGTCACATCCAGGCTTTTGGAGGTCAAGTTCACGTCCGTCTTCTGCCTCAGCTTCTCCTCCCTCCCCACCATGACCCATCCAGTCCCTACTCCAGGAGACGAGGCATGTATTATTTTTCTTTTTAAATGTGTCTGTGTATTTCCTTCCGTCTTTCTTTAGGACCCACGTGCCAATGCTGTCTGGCGTGTAGCAGGTGTTTAATAAATATATAAGGAGGAGAAGAGGGAAAGGAAGGGAGGAAGGGAGGGTGGGTGAGCTCACTAGTACAAAGAGTTTAAAAACAATTCAGGGGCTTCCCTGGTGGCGCAGTGGTTGAGAACCTGCCTGCCAATGCAGGGGACACGGGTTCGAGCCCTGGTCTGGGAAGATCCCACGTGCCACGGAGCAACTGGGCCCGTGAGCCACAACTACTGAGCCTGCGCGTCTGGAGCCTGTGCTCCGCGACAAGAGAGGCCGCGATAATGAGAGGCCCGCGCACCGCGATGAAGAGTGGCCCCCGCTTGCCACAACTAGAGAAAGCCCTCGCACAGAAACTAAGACCCAACACAGCCAAAAATTAAATAAATAAATAAATAAATAAATAAAAGATTACTATTAAAAAAAAAAAAACCCAAGTCAGGAGGAGAACTTGGTGGGGAGAAGGGTAAGGATTTAAGTATTGGATATAAGGTTTGGTTATAAGACTTATAAGTTCCTTCCAGCCTAATATTTCATATCTTTGATTTCAAGCCCTAATCAGGACTTGAACACTCCAGGGACTCTTCTTAAGGAATTACCTACAGATTTGGTGGCATGTGAGATCCTTGATACCCATGCCTGGGCCAGGAGCTGGTTGTCACCTCCCTCAGCCCTCCTGGAGGCCATAGAGGTTTGGTGTCCGCACCGTGACAGTGAGAAAACAGGCTGTGAGATTCAGGCAATGGCACCCAGCATCGCAGGAGGGCAGACTAGAGCTGAGCGTGGTCCCGCACCTCTGGGTCCAGGACTTCTTCGGCCCCATGTTGTGCTACAGCCACCTTGTGAAGCTGGGCTTAATTCTGTAAAACATTCAAGTGTATTAAGAACTAACTGAGGTAAAATAAAATTAAATTGTTCCTGTTATGTGATAAGCTCACTTTGGTGTTATATGTCACCTTCACCTTAACTTAAACCACCTCCAATACGCTGACTGCCGGGACCTTCATGCCCTGCTACCCTTCCACCCTGGGAGGGTAGAACCGCAACTCTGGGGTCTGAGCCCTCAGACCAGGTGATGCGATGGTCCCCTCCCCCAGGGCCTCAGTCTAATCGCAGGGCAGGAGGGCAGGCAGGAGGCTCCTAAGCTTGAGAAATGAGTCATCCACACAGGGCGCTGCTCACGGCCACCTCGCCAAGGACAAGCCAGGGCAGGACTTCATTTTGTCTTATTACTCATGGTTTTAGAGGGAAAAACATTTTAGGTGGCTATTTCAGTACTCCACAGATGAATCAAATTTAATCAAATCAGCCCATTTTCAGATAACAAAGGAAGCAAATTTTGAAGAAGCAGAGAAATTACTCTGCACCACAGATGGCCATCTTTCACAGATACCAGAGGTTGAAGAAGGGAAAGACCTAGAATTGGCCCATTGACTCTATGCCTTCATTCCAGTCCACAGATTGAAAGGCCAGTGTATGTTACTGCATTGACTCAAACTCTGGGCTGTGAAATAAAATTCATATTTTATGGCAAGACATGAAAAATGTAAACAGAAAAAATTTTCTCTGCCCTTTGGCCTCCCCTCTCTCCCCATTGTACATTGTGTGTCTGCATTATGCATCGACCTCCCCATCAGCAGAAATACCTGCTCAACCATAAAAAGCAACATTCGTCTAGCACCAGCAAGACAACTCCTTAAACGATAACCTTCCTTCCTTATCTTGTAAGGGGTCATGATGACGCGTGACCCACTACTCGCTAGATGGTGTAAACCGTCAATAATACGTCATTTAGTGTACAGCCCTCTGTCTCTAAAACTTATATAACTGTGCTTTGACCTCTAACCAGTGGGGTTTTCTGAGAGGCTGTTCCTGGGTTATACTCCTCAAATTGGCTTGAATAAAATTTTCCATTTCTTTCTTAGATTACTTTTTTTGTTGACAGGACCTAAGTACTCTCCTCCTCAATCCTTCTAGGTCGTGTTTTCGTCATTGTAACTAAATTAACATTCAACATTTACCTTCACTTTTGCATTCAACATTGTAATCCCTCAGATCCTAAACACATAAAGCAAGCACCATGGGACACTTATGTTGCTTCCACGTCTTGACTATTGTAAATAGTGTTGCTATGAACATTGGGGTGCATGTATCTTTTTGAATTAGAGTTTTCTTCTTTTCTGGATGCATGCCCAGTAGTGGGATTACTGGGTCATATGGCAGC
Source organism: Balaenoptera musculus (assembly GCF_009873245.2). NCBI lineage: Eukaryota > Metazoa > Chordata > Mammalia > Artiodactyla > Balaenopteridae > Balaenoptera > Balaenoptera musculus. The sequence continues at coordinate 99,292,730 of NC_045793.1, read as the reverse complement.
TCTATTTTTAGTTTTTTAAGGAACCTCCATACTGTTTTCCATAGTGTCTGCACCAATTTACATTCCCACCAACAGTGTAGGAGGATTCCCTTTTCTCCACACCCTCTCCAGCATTTATTATTTGTAGGTTTTTTGACGATGGTCATTCTGACTCGTGTGAGGTGATATCTCACTGTAGTTTTGATTTGCATTTCTCTAATAATTAGTGATGTTGATCATCTTTTCATGTGTCTGTTGGCCATCTGTATGTCTTTGGAGGAATGTCTGTTTAGGTCTTCTGCCCATTTTTGGATTGGGTTGTTTCTTTGATATTAAGCTGTATGAGCTATTTGTATATTTTCAAAATTAATCCCTTGTTGGTAGCATCATTTGCAAATATTTTCTCACATTCCATAGGTTGTCTTTTTGTTCTGTTTATGGTTTCCTTTGCTGTGCAAAAGGAATATATATATATATATTATATATAATGGAATATTACTCAACCATAAAGAAAGACTGAAATAATGACATTTGCAGCAACATGGATGGACCTAGAGATTATCATACTAAGTAAACAAAGTCAGACAGAGAAAGACAAATATTATATGATATCACTTATATGTGGAGTCTAAAGAATTGTACAAATGAACTTATTTACAAAACAGAAACAGACATAGAAAACAAACTTATGGTTACCACAGGGGAAGGGCAGGGGGAGGGATAAACTGGGAGTATGGGATTAACACATGCACACTACCATATGTAAAATAGATAAAAAACAAGGATTTACTGTATAGCACAGGGAACTATATTCGATATCTTGTAATAAACTATAATGGAAAGAATTGTAAAAATAATATAGATATATACATGTATAACCGAATCACTTTGCTGTACAGCTGAAACTAACACAATATTGCAAATCAACTACACTTCAATATAAAAAAAAATTTTTTAATGGGACAGCACAGCTTTCAACATCAATTCTTAAAGTTGTTTTGCTAACGGAGTGCTGACACTTGGTCAGTTTAGTTAAATCTACAAAGAAGTGGAGAAGTCTTGGCACGTGACACAGAAGTGCCCTAAGTGATTTGCTGCCAGGTCAAGGCTGTATACAGAGGAAATCAGTGCGCCAGAGTCAGAGATTTAACTTCTAGACCAGTGTTGTCACCAGCTCCTGTGTGACTTTCCCTGTCTGTAAATTGAGGGTCTGAAAACCCAGACCACAGCCAGCAATCTACAGTGGTTATTTAGGCAGAATCTGTGTAATGTTCTGTGTAGCTGTGATACCGTGATTTATTATAAGAGATATACACTTCATCTTAGTCCTGTTTCTGGCACAGAGCTCCTAAAACTCTTGAAAGTTCCTTTGTTGGGAGCCATAAAGTTGTCTTTTATATGTTAATGAGGTGACATTTGGAACTGGGCACTGGAAGTTGGCTGGTTGCGCGGGGAAAACCAACCACCTGATGAGAGGATTGGAAATTTTGGTTCCCCCTCCTGCCCCCCACCTCTTGGGAGGGAAGAGGAGCTTGAGATTGGATCAACTGTCAGTGGCCAATAACTTAATTGATCATGCCTAGATAATTAATGAAACCTTCATAGAAACCCAAAAAGAGGGTGTTCAAAGAGCTTCCTGGCTGATGCCTGCTTGGAGCATCTGGGAGAACGGCTGGCACAGAGAGGGCATGGAAACTGCCTCCTTTCCCCATACCTTGCCCCGTGCATCTCTTCCATCTGGCCGCTCCTGTGTTATACCCTTTTAGAGTAAATTGGTGATCTAGTAAATAAAGTGTCTCTCTGAGTTAATCAAACCCAACTGGGGATCACTGGAACCTCCAATCTATAGCCAGTTAGAAGCACAGGTGACAACCTGGACTTGAGATTGGCATCTGAAGGGGGGGCGGTCTTGTGGGACTGAGTCCTTAACCTGTGGGATCTGACCTTATCTCCAGGTAGATGGTATCAGAATTGAGTTGAATTGTAGGACACCCAGCTGGTGTCAGCATGGATGCGTGGGAAAAATAAACCCAACACATTTTGGAACTGGGTGCAGAACCCCTGGTAGCATTGTGTGTAGGGTTCTGTGTAGGATTCTGTGTAGGGTTCTGTGCTTTGGAGAGAATGTGTTGAACACTTTTGAGGAGAAATAACAACAGGTTCTCCATGTCCATTGAGGAAATCAGGCACAGAGTGACAGTTACTGCTGCCCCCTCTGGATAGTACACTGTTCTCCAATATAACTGGGAGATGGTCAAAGCTTGGCCTGCGAGAAAGGGCCATGGTATTGGAAAAACACCACTTCCACCTCAGTGGGAGAGTCTCCCAGGATCCCACTGTGGTGATTAATTTTGTATGTCAACCTGGCTGGGTCATTGTGCCCAGATATGTGGTCAAACAACTCTGGATGTTTCTGTGAGTGATTTTAGGTGAAATTAACATTTAAATCAGTAGACTGAGTAAAGCAGATTGTCCTCCATAATGTGGGTGAGCCTCATCCAGTCAACGGAAAGCCTGAATAGGATAAAGACTGACCTTCCCTGAGCAAGAGGGAATTCTGTGAGCACGTGGCCTTTGGACTTGAACTACATGAAGTTCAAGTTCCCAGACCAGCCTGACAGCCCACCCTGTAGATTTTGGACTTGCCAGTCTCTATAGTTGTATAAACCAGTTCATATATAGATATAGATATTAGATGTATAAATATAGATAGAGATAGAGATAGATTAGTTCTGTTTCTCTGGAGAACACTGATAATACACCCAGCCAGTGATTCGAGGCCCCCCCAGACCTGACTTAAAGCACAGTGACTCCACCAGCAAGTTTATCTAAGAATATATTAGCATATAAAAAAGGCAGAAACAGCCAATGAAGTTCCAGGCTTGAACTTGCCCCCTTGCAGTGCAGATGGTTCCAAAGTCCCTCCCCAAAGGCAAACCCCAGGTTAAACATGTTTACATTCAGTGCCTACTAATCCACTGGTGTGGAAGCCCTGGTGTCATACCACAATCCAAGGAGGCTGGCCATCCTACCATAGCCCCAGACAGTGGAGCTACAACTGAAACCAGAAGTGAGCCCATCGGCCAGAAGTGTGGGAAGCAGGACAAATCCCAGCCTATCCCACTTATGATCCTGATGGGGCGTCGAGTTCTATGGAAGCTTCACAGCGAGGATGAGGCTACAGCACTGGCACCTCAGACAAGGAAATTCTCCCTTATGATGATCCAGCAAAACTTAATGCTAATCCTCCCAGCCCTGTGTTTGATTAAAATATTAGAAAGTGCTTTTGAGTGATTACCCATTGGAGGAGATAAAGGAAATAACCATCAACTATTCATTAAGCATCTACTAGATTCAGAGCACTTGCTATGACCAAGGGATAATAATATAATAAACCTTCATTTTGAGTTTTCCCATGTAGCTTGCTGTTTGATATTAACAACAGTACTCTGGGAATAAAGGATATAATCACATTTTATTGATCATCTTGCTGAGTTTTAGAGTGTTTAAATCAATTTCTACAACATGAGGAAGCTGGAACTTGAATCCAGGTGATCTTTCCATCTTACCTATGAGAGTTTTACTAGCATGAATTTGTCTTCAATGCAGGCAACATTGCAGATTTAATCTTCATGTTTATGAACTCGAATCCATCACTCTCGGGCCTCCTGGCCTGAGTTTGGGGGATTTTTTATATTACCTATTTGGGACAAAACCTTCTGTAAGCAATTTTACCTTTGTAGAAAGTTATCTTGTCCTTGTGAATCCATGAGAAATATATCAATCCGGAGGAAGAAACAGTAAAAAAAAAAAAAAGGAAGCCAAGTAATTACTGGTCTTCTCAAGTTGCAAATCACACCAAATTTAAGAAGCCTATTCTCCCTTCACTGAGGCATAATTTATGGAATATTTGTCATTGGATATGCACTTTCTACAGGTGAATTTATCACGAGGGAAGCTTTTGTTTGTTCGCTCTGTAAGCCCACGTCGTATAGACCTGTGAGGGTAGGTAGGCAAGTTTGGCACTTCTCAGTCGTTCATCTGAAATCTTCTCAGAGCAGTTCCCTAGACGTGAAAGCCTTCGTTCTGTGTCCACTACATGCTGGATAGTGCTCCGGGCACTGGGACAGGACCGGACCTTCACAAGAACAGAGCAGAAGCATTGCCAGGCAGCACTCTTTTGGTTGGGGGTTGGGGGATAAGTAATAAGCAAAAGGGAAAAGTCTCAGGCAGTTGTGAGAACAGTCTCAGGCAGTCACTGAGGGCTCCTTTAGATCGGGTGGCATGGGGGAGAGAAACCCCTCGAGGAGGTGTCATTTGAGCTGAGATCTGAATTCAAGAGCCAGCCCACAAACCACCTACAAACACACTGAGAAGAGCACGGGCAGAGGGGACGGCAAAGGCCCCGCACAGAGCTGCCGAATGAGGCCAGTGCAGCTAGAATGCCATGATCACTGAGGGGGGTGTGAGAGGCGGCAAAGGCGGACCCGGGAGACAGGGCTGCAGAGGCAGCTGCTGTCCTGCTCTTCGTAGAAGGTGCTGGATGCTGGGGAGTGGCCTCTTCTGCCTGACGCCCTGGCTGCTGTGGAAGAATCAACTGTGGAAGGGCAAACTGGAAGTAGGGAGAAAGCTTCAGGGTTGACATTGAATTTCTTTTTCACCATTCAGTAAATATTGGTTTATTTCATATTACCCATCAGACAGATGACGTAAGTACACCCCCGATCATTTTGGGGGTTCAGATATGAGAGTCAGAAAAGGCCTCCCAGGAGAGATGACCCCAGGGCTCCAGTAGAATGAGTAGGAAATGAAAGAAAGGGGCATACCTTACACACAGAATGTTTGGCAAGTGCAAAGGCCCAGGGGCACAGTGAGGGGCGAGGTGAGAAATAAGGGTCCATAAGAAAGCAGGTGCCAGCCTGAGTTGGCATGAGGGCCTTGCCTGGCACAGTGTAGGGCATGGAGTTCATCCCCAAATTTGTCAGTAGCATGAAATGATTTTCATATTACATTTTAGAAGGGTGACTCAGGTAATAAGGTGACATTTATGCCAGTCACGTGCCAGGCACTGTGCTAATCAGTTGGGACCCAGAACTGAATAAAGATGTCCTTTTCCTGAATGAATGCAGAGTCCAGTGACTGGATGAAAACACACACATCACCTGCAAAGCATGACTGTCCACCTTGTGGAGATCCCATGACCGTGGAAGAGAGGTTCTGACCTGAGGGTCTTAGCAGGGGTTTAGAGAAAGTGGAATCCTTTCATCTATCCACCCACCCATCTATCCAACCTGCCAGACTCCAGGTTCCTTAGGAAGTATCTTCTATGTTTTTTTAAGTACTCAGTGTTGAGCACGGTTTTATTCTATAAACAATGACAAGCCCATTTGCTTGATAAATTATTCCCTTGATTTTTGTATTATACTTTTTCCTTCTTTTAAAAAATTCTTTTGAGCCTTAAAATTTTTAAATCTTTAATTATGGAAGCAGGTGTCAAGAAATAGATTTCCAGTGATCATCTCTGAATTGTCAGTCAGGAATGGACTTTCTACCTTACTTCAAGAATTTATCCATTAGATGACACATCTCAAAATGCCAACAGCCACTTAAAAGGGGACTTCAGAAGCAGCCTGTTCCAATCTAATGCAAGACAAGAACTGGGCTAAGAGGCACTCACTATTTTTCTAAACACATGTGCAAGCTTTTGCCTGGCTCATAAAATGAAGTAGAAAGTAAATGATCCCTTTGGTAAGAGGGTGATGCAAGTCACAGCAGAGAGAATATCAGGTCCTACCACGTGGAAACTGTGCAATTTTGGAAATTTCCGAGTTAAAAAAAGAAACTTTGCAGATTTTATGGGAAAAAAGCAAATGTCATATTAACAGCAAATATATTAAAGAAAGTCTAGAAAATACATATGCATTTTGTGACTTTTAGGAATCATTTGAAGAAGACACATAAAATATATAGGTCCACCCCCCCCCCCCCTTCAAGGCAAACCAGTAACCAAGTTAATTGCTCACTTGGTTATAATAATTTTCATTTTACTTTAATCCTTAAAAATGCTAACAGAAAAGTCCAAAACTCCTTCAGACAATCAAACATAAGTTTCTGGAGAATTGAAATGCCATTCATATTCAAAAATGATGTGGGGGGCTTCCCTGGTGGCACAGTGGTTGAGAATCCGCCTGCCAATGCAGGGGACACGGGTTCGAGCCCTGGTCTGGGAAGATCCCACATGCCGCGGAGCAACTGGGCCCGTGAGCCACAATTGCTGAGCCTGCGCGTCTGGAGCCTGTGCTCCGCAACAAGAGAGGCCGCGATAGTGAGAGGCGCGCGTACCGCGATGAAGAGTGGCCCCCTCTTGCCACAACTAGAGAAAGCCCTCGCACAGAAACGAAGACCCAACACAGCCAAAAATAAATAAATAAAAATAAAATTAAAAAAGAAAAAAATGATGTGGAACATATGGTTATCATGAACTGTCTCTTCAGATTAAATTTTTAAGACATTCTTTTTTTAGATCACTTTTACATTTACAACAAAACTGAGAGAGGCACGTAGGTTTCCCATAGACTGCACACACCCACACATGCATGGAGTCTCCCTGTTATCCACATCCGCCACCAGAAAGGTAAATTTTTACCAGGAATGAACCTATATTGACACAAATAGAATCATACGAAGTCTATAGTTTACCTTAAAATTCACTCTTGGTGTGGTACATTCCATGAATTTGGACATATGTAAAATGACATATATCTATCATTAGCGTATCATACAGAATATGTTCACTGCCCTAAAAATCCTCTGTGCTCTGCCTCTCCATTCCTCCTTCCTTCCAGTCTCTGGCAACCACTGTTTCTTTCACTGTCTCCATTGTTTTGCCTTTTCCAGAATGTCATATAGTTGGAATCACATAGAATGTAGCCTTTTTAGATGGGCTTCTTTCACTTAGTAATATGCATTGAAGTTTCCCCTTGTCTTTTCATGGCTTAATTGCTCATTTCTTTTTAAAGCTGAATAATATTTCTTTGTCTAGCTGTACCGCAGTTTATTTATCTATTCACCTACTGAAGGACATCTTGGTTGCTTTCAAGTTTTGGCAATTATGAATAAACCTGCTATAAATATTCATGGGCAGGTTTTTGTGTAAGACGTAAGTTTTCAACTCTTTCGGGTAAATACCAAGGAATGTGATTGCTGGATCATATGGTAAGAGTATATTGAGTTTTATAAGAAACTGCCAAAATCTCTTCCAAAGTGGCTGCACCATTTCTCATTCCCACCAGCAATCAGTGAGAGTTCCTGTTGCTCCACATCCTCATCAGCACGTGGTGGTGTCAGTGTCCTGGATTTTGGCCGTTCTAAGGTGTGTAGTGGCATAGCACTGTTGTTTTAATTTGCATGTCCCTCATGATAAATGATATGGAGCATCTTGTCATATGCTTGTCATCTGTATATCTTCTTTGGCGAGGTGTCTGTTAAGGTCTTTGGCCCATTTTTTCATTGGGTTATTGGTTTTCTTATTGTTAAAAGAGAAAAAGAGATTCTTGTATAATTTGGATAATAGTCCTTATCAGATGTGTCTTTTGCAAATAACGTCTCCCAATCTGTGGCTTGGCTTCTCAGTCTCTTGACATTGTCTTTCACAAAGCAGAAGTTTTTAAGTTTAATGAAGTCCAGCTTATCAATTATTTCTTTCATGGATCATGTCCTTGATCTAAGAAGTCATTGCCAAGTTCATCTAGGTTTTTTTCCTATGGAGTTTTATAGTTTTGAATTTTACATTTAGGTCTATGGTTCATTTTGAGTTAATGGTGTAAGGAAGATTTCTGTCTAGATTCCCCCCCCTTTTTTTGCATGTGGATGTCCAGTTGTTCCAGAACCATTTATTGAAAAGGCTATGTTTGCTCCAATGTATTGTCTTTGCCCCTTTGTCAAAGACCAGTTGCCTACATTTATAGAGATCTATTTCTGGGCAGTCTACTCTGTTCCAATGGTCTGTCTATTCTTTCCTATACCACACCATCTTGATCGCTGTAGCTTTATAATAAGTCTTTCAATCAGGTAGTATCAGTCCTCCAACTTTGTTCTTCTTGTTCAATATTGTGTTGGCTATTCTGTGTCTTTTGCCTTTGTATATCAACTTTAGTTTGTCGATATTCATAAAATAACTTGATGGGATTTTGATTAGCATTGCACTGAATCTATAAAGTTGCATTTAGATTATTTACATCCAAAGTGATTATTGATATAGTTGGATCAGATGAAACTTTAAGAAAGTTTTTAAACTGGGGGTAGAAACATGGAAAGTTCTGTGTACCTCCAAAAGCATTTTTGAAAAAGATACATGCATTATCTAGGGAGTAGTTTCAAGCATTTTTCATAGTTTCGAAGGGCTCAAGGACTTTATAATCTGGGGACACCCCTGCCCTAGAGCTGATACCACAAACCTGCTAACGATTTATAGGGAATCGGCTGTGCCAGGCAGGACAAAGAATGTTTTATACGAATTTCTTTCTTTAATACTCATGGCAACTGTGTCAGGTGGGAATTATTTTCCCTATTCAATAAATGAGAAACCTGGGCTCCTGTACAGCTTCGTAACCTTGAGGAAAAAGACATAGCAAGTGGTTACAGGATCCAAAATGCAAAATTATGTCCCATCTTCTACTCAGCAGTAGACTAGAAAGTCAGTATTACTTTTACTCACAGGTGTCAATGCAGAAATTTAAAAGATCTCCATTGAATCATTGATTTATTCTAAACATGTATATTCACTGGATTGTTTTCTAACCAACTGCTCCTCTTTTCAACTGGTTTGTAAGCCTCTCTAATTCTACGTAAGCGACCGCTCATCTTCCATTCTGACACTCCTCATAGCTCTAGCACAGTCCTGGGAGGTGCAGGGTACAGGGGAAAATAACTCTTTTATGCCCAAAAGATCTTAGCCTGCATCCCAGCTCCTCTGTTTACCCCTGATTCATCATTGGACAAGCTCTGCATCCTCTATGTCTTCTCTGTAACACGGGGTGATCTTAGCACCTGCCTGTTGACCTCTCAGGGTTTGGCAAGGAGCAAATGAGATCAATAAAGTGAGAGCTTTGTAAACTGTAAAGCATTCTATGTTTGTTTATTTTGGTGAGCACTTAGCAAATAATTGCTAAGTTGATGTCAATAATGAATGAAACTCAAGGAACGATTAATGGAATTTTTATCTAGAAAACATAAATAATACATTTTATACAATATTTTAAATTATATTTTGTACTCTTTTTTATTTATAGCATGGTAAAATATGGACCTAAGACAAAAGCATTAATAACCTAGTCTAGTAAAAGACAATATGATTGAGCAAATTGTCCCTGTACAATTTATGAATGAACAGAAAAAATAGGCATTTTATGAAAGCCTTCACAACCATGACCTGGTTCCACTTGTTCTAATCAAAATAACCAGTGTCAACCCAATATTTGAATGAGTGAATTCTTCAAGATTTTCCCCGACAAATATTATTTGCTTCTAAAAAAGTTCCTTTTACCCATGAGTTGTAGTCTCTCCTATGTAATCATATTTTAAAAGTTGATGAATATAGCAGCAACTCTCATCAAGACACAATGTTCTATCTTTCTAATGAAGTCGTGAGAATGAAGCCACGTGCCTGCTATTTGTCAAAACCGTGGCCATCTACAACAGCTGTTTAGGGTGAGCAAGTTCATTCAGCCGTGAGGTTCCAATTTTGTTCCACCTGTTTTGAGTTTTCTTATAAACTGCACGTGCTTCTGTCCATAAATTTCAGGAATCCCATGCTGGCCCTCAGACTTCCTACAGGGGGTTTGTAATGAAGTTATACAATTAAGTGGTCTGACAAAGCTTTGTCCCTACAGCTGCGAATTATAGGTAATCATCTGTTCCAGTGTAATACTAACCTTATGGGTCCCATGAGTGCAATTTCTATGGCCAGGAAAGTTCGCATAACTGGTGTCTAGTTCCACATTTAGAAAAGCAATTTTTTAAGCTTTGAATATAAACATTGCAGACATACCATGCTAATTGGTGCATACTATTTCTCTGTGTTCTGAACCAAACAGGAAAAAATAAGCAAATTTTTAGACAAATCAAAGAAATATTCATAAATAGATGAATTTAATGGTTTTAAAGCAAAACTTAGAATATACATTTCTGACAAGATATACTTTCAAATGACAGATTTAAATTATGGGTTTTTTCCTCTTCACTGTGGGAGAAGTACTGTGATTTTGAGAAAATAAGTCCAAAATATAGTCTGACTTGAATATTTTGGAACAATCTTCATTATTTTGTTACTCAGTTTAAAAATATTCTTTGTGTGTGTGTGTGTGTGTGTGTGTGTGTGTGTGTGTGTGTGTTTAAGGAACAATGTTATGTTTTACAGAATTCAACACAGGAAGGAATGATAATTCTCAGAAAATTATCCCTGAAATTTAAATTACAGGTTAAAATTTGTATTGCATATGTCCATGATTCATAGAACTTTCAAACTGAAAGGTGTTTATATTTCATTTATTCGATCAAGATACGGAATCAAGACTCCCCTAAATGACACCCACAAGACATTTTTCCAGGGCCCATCTGACTGTGCCAACAGTGGAGAAATGTCCATCCCTTGGACTTAATTCCCACTGGCCACAACCAACCAGAGGCTGGAGGTCAAGGGTTCCCAGTAATGCCACTTGCAGAGGTCAGCCCGGCAGGAAACAGGACTGGAGGGGCCAATGGAGAACATCCAGCACAAACAAAATATGCCCCACAGTCATGGATGTTAAGGATTAGGCAGTTCTTGGAATTCTTGTCCAGACCTCATTCTCATATAAAGGGTCTGAGGCCTGGGGGAGGAATGTCACCTCCCCAGGGTCACCTAGAAAGGCAGGCAAGGCAGGTTTAAAACTCCAAGTACAGTAAGTCCCCTACGTACAAACATTCAAGTTGCAAACTTTCAAAGATGCAAACGTGTTCCATCAACATCAGGTGTGAATGAAATTGCAGCTTGCCCTTCGTCCTATTGCTGACGATCCTTCAGCTCTACCATCTCCCACCTCCTCTCCCTCCTCCAGTCAGTAACTCTTCTTGCCTGTTCACTCAATGCCAGCCCCTGGATGCCAGCTGTTGCACTGTACTACTGTACTTTCCAAAGTACTGAGCTGTAAGATTAAAAATGTTTCCTTTATTTTTTGTGTTGGTTTTTATGTATTATTTGTGTGAAAAGTATTATAAACCTATTACAGTACAGTACTATATAGCTGATTGTGTTACTTGGGTACCTAGGCTGACTTTGTTGGGCTTACAAACAAATTGGACTTATGAACGTGCTCTCGGAACAGAACTCATTCATATGTAGGGGACTTTCTGTGTAAAACTTTTTCATGCTTTAGGTGGACTTGTATGGCTTTCTCTTAGGACAGGGATGATTAGTCTGTTGTTGTGAGAGAAGGCAGTGAATTGTCCCCACATGAAACAAATCTGAAAACTTGGCCTTAAGAATCTTGTGAATTATCCAAATGAGTGAAACAGTAAGAGGACCACCTCCTCATCTCAGAAGGCAAGTTGTCTTGATCTGTAGGGCAAAAAGACAATCAGTGCTCTAAAAAAATGCTTAACCTTTTCCTTTTTTTTTTTTTTTTTAATTATTTTATTTATTTATGGCTGTGTTGGGTCTTCGTTTCTGTGCGAGGGCTTTCCCTAGTTGCGGCAAGCGGGGGCCACTCTTCATCGCGGTGCGCGGGCCTCTCACTATCGCGGCCTCTTCCGTTGCGGAGCACAGGCTCCAGACGCGCAGGCTCAGCAGCTGTGACTCACGGGCCCAGTCGCTCCGCGGCACGTGGGATCTTCCCGGACCAGGGCTCGAACCCGTGTCCCCTGCATTGGCAGGCAGACTCTCAACCACTACGCCACCAAGGAAGCCCCTTAACCTTTTCTAAAGAACCAGAGTTTGTGTCTCTAACCCTTCTTCATTTGGAAATTGAAAAAATACAATGAAGAAAATGAGAATTTTATTTGCAAACCACATTTTAATGAAAATAGAATAAAAAATTCAATTTTAAAATATCATATAAAATGTGTTAGTTATGTTTTATGGATGTGAACTCAGAAATTCATTAACTTGGTAATTATTTCCAAGTGCCCACCAGAGTTAACAAACAGAATGAGTCACAGTTTACAAACTAATTGCTTTGAAAATATCAAAGAGCTCAAAGTAAAAACCTAAGAGCCCAACAGGCACATGATGATAAAACAGAGAAAAGATAACCCGTAAAAATGGGGGCAGCGAAAGGGAAATAAATACTGACAAACTTCAGAAAGAGACATTTCTCTGCGTCCTGAGAAATGCAGCTAAAATTAAATGGAAATAAACATTTAAAACAACTAAAGGCAAATTGTTAGATAGTGAAAAGAAACAAAGGAGTTTCATGAATATGTAATTGGTATAACTGTAGAAACAAACTATATAGGTGGAAAGGGAAAAAAAACTGAAGACATAATTCAAGAAAATTTTCCAGAAATAACATGAGACAAATCTAGTCATTAAAAAAACACTCCATCTCAGGGAAAGTTTTCATAGGGCAAAGCATACCTATAAATATATTAATAAACTGACTGGACTTCAAAGATAAAAATGAATATTTGGGGCATGAAAGCATAAGAACCAAATTGCCCATAAAGGAGAAAGACAATAAAGATATATTCAACTACCATCGTAGTGAGAGAAATGTAAATTGAAACAACAATGAAATATCATTGTTTTATAAAAATTAAACATGTATATAGTTTTTGTCCAGGAATTCCATTTCTAAAAATTTATCCAACACATATAGTGCCACATATGAGAAGTTAGGTATCTATGTTGGTGCATATGACAGTCAATTTTTTTCTCAATACCACTAGATAGGAAACAACCTAAATATCCATCAAAGGGAAATGATTGAATCAATTATAATCAGTTTGTAGAAAGGAATTCTAAAGAGCCATTAAACAAAACGTTACCATTCCATGACTGTCATGTCCAGTGTGTTTATTATTTGCATGTTATCCATATATACTCTTGGCACATGGAAGCATGTGTCAGTGTTGGCATATAAAGAAAGGCTGGACATGAGCCCTTGGAAGGGCTGTGTATCTGGAATGATAAACAGGAAGCTGATAATGGTGACTGCCCCCAGAAAGGGGGTACAATGGTTATATAACAGAGCAGGGCCCTATGAGACCTTCCCAGGACAGACCACCCCTCCATGTCCTCTGCCTGCCTCTTGCCTGTAGAAAGACTTTAGTCAAAGAATAAATTTAATCAGAAAATGCAGAAACAATGAGAAAATGCAGAAGTAAAGGAAAGCAGTCAAACAAGACCAAATAATAATAGTCTAGTCGTTAAACAAAATCAAGGACCTTTAGTTCCTCCTCAAGGGCTATAGATAATATTCTGAGTCATATCCTTTGGGCCGTTCTGTAGATACTGAAACCCCCACCAGATGGAAGAAGTTAACTACATAATGACCAGAATATAGCCATGACATAAGCTGCCATAACTCCAAGAACTGAGCTCAAAGAAATGGGAACAAACTGACCCTGGAACTTAAGATTAACTGTACTTAAAACAATCAAGATGACGTTGATCAGACTACTGCATGACTAAGGTGACTGTCAGAGCTGACTGTGCTGCTCTGCATGTAGCCCCTCCTTCTGCCTGTGCACCCCTGAAAGTCCCCTTTAAAAACTCTTGCCCCCCGATCAACAACGGAAGTTAGTTCTTTGGGACATGAGTCCACCTTCTCCCCAGGATTTCTGCCTTCCTCAATAAAGTTATCTTTCCTCCTAGCCAACACTTGTCTCTCAGTATTGGATTCTTAAGCGACTAGCAGCCGAACCTGACTTCATTAACAGTTGGGACAATGGTGGAAGCTGACGTCTGCTCCGTCTTTTTAATTTTCTGCCATGCACATATGCAGCAGAGAGTGACCCAGAAACATGGTGAGTCAGGTAGAATGCAATACTGTTGTTTCATAAAAATTAAATTTCTTAAGTAGAATGATGACAGGAACAGTGAAAGAGCAGTCATCCAGTGACTCCAACTCTAAGACATCTGTGCTGCAGAGCTGACACCCGCTCTGGCCACAAGTTCCCCTTGGTGAATTCAGGACACGATGATCCTGTGGTCGGGGAAAGTTCCAGATGTGAGCCCTGCCGATGACTCCACACCATGGGTAAAGTGCTGCTCTGCTTTGCAGAAATTCTTTCCTTGGAATCCTGGTTGATTTGCCCTAAGGATCTCACTTACTTTCTCTTACTCAAGGGTGAGATCACCTAGGAAGGTGGGGAGGCACCATGTGTTTTCTCCCTACTCCATTTGGAAATCTCCCTAACAAGCATTACTAAGGCCAGCCCTGCCTAACTGGTAAAATCCCACTAATCTCTTGCCCGGGGCACTGCAGCTCCAATGACAGGTGAGTGTGGGGAGTAGAAAAGCAGGTTTCTGTGTAGTTTCAGCTGCCTTAGTTGTGAAGCAGGCAATACCAGGAGGGTGCCACCCTGGAAGGCTCCAGGTGCCCCGCTTCTTCTCTAGGCAATGCACATCAGCAGGCAGTGCTCTCGAGGGGCAGGGGTGGCCCCTTGCACCCCCAGCACACGGTGGGGATAGTAATTCACCCCAGTGGAGAACTTTCAGTTCCACGACCAGCCCAAACTGCTTTTGTGCCACATTAGAGAAGCTGCCCTTCCTCCCAAAAGGTAGCTGCTGTGGTCAGGAACACACATCTGCAAGGTTTGCTTGTGAAGACATCCCCGTACTCGGTGCCCAATTCAGAGAGCAGAGACATGGCGCCCATGTCACAGTGTGGGCCAGTTTCAGAAGCATCAAATGATGCTCCTCACGTCACACTACCTGGAAGGGATTAGCTTTAATTCCATGAGGAAAAACAAGACCTACCACATGGGCAGCTGAAAATGGTCAAATATTTATGGGAGATGCCAACATTGCAAGAGAAGAGCCATTTAAAATCTAAAATGTGCTGGAAACAAGCAACCCTTGTTTATGACTAAGTCTGCATAAAGTATGATTAAGACTGCTAAAGTGTGAATTGGCAAAAGAAAAAAAATGCCGGTAGCTTACATCTCTGATGTGGCACCTCCCTGTTGCGTGCTGGTAAATCTAACACTCACGTGGACAGGACGTATTGGGAAAAGACAGAATCTTCCACATTTTGATGCTAGGAGAACTGTGAATAAAAGTTCACTAACACAAGATATTCAGTGACAAAGTTCAAACGTGTAACATCATTAGTTGTCAGAAAAACACAAATGCCATAACACACCTTCTAGAGTGGCTGAAATTCATAGCACTTGCCATGCCAAGCATGGGTGAGGATCTGGTGGGAACATAAAAGGTATCACCGCTTTGGACATGTTTGGCAATTTTTACTAAAGTTAAACACACAATTTCCATGTGACCTAGCAGTTCTACTCCTGGATATTTACCCAAGTGAAATGAAAAAATTCTCAGGAGGTCTTGCACACAAATCTTCAAAATAAACTTCTTTAAAATAGGGAAGGATGAAAACAAAAGATACGTCATGCCTGCAGCAATCAGGAGAAAGTTTTGCTTGCTAACATCTCCAGGTCTCCCTTCCCTGGACCTTAGCTAGATGCACATGAGTGCCTGCCTTCACTTTAAATGCTCATCTGGCATTTAGGGTCACATGTACGCAAGCTAAAGATGGAATGTACAAGGAGAATCTGTCTAAGCATTCAAATGAAAGTTTTGCCCAAACTGTCAAGACGAAATAGAAAGAAAATCCCAAAGGTAGACCATCACGAAAATTTTCCAGGGAAAGTTCAAAACTCGTTTTTTCATACACACACACACAAACATACACACAAATATTTATATATGTTGAACCCCTGTTATTGGGTTTTAAGCATTTAGGTTAAAAAAACTGGAAACAACCCTAACTTCTGTAAACAAGCAAGTGGATAAACAGTCTGTTGTATATCTATACAATTCAATACTACTCCGTGATAGCAAGAAACAATGACGCACACACAAACAGGAGTCTCTAAAACATTAGGCAGTGTGAGAGAAGTTAAGATTTTTTATATTTATTTGTTGGTTCGTTGGTTTGCCTGACAGGATACACATGGTTTCCAGGTTAGAGACAGAAATTTAATTACTCAAAGAATACCTTGTGATTTCCCCAAGCCCTCACTCCCTACGGGCTAATGCCATGAGAGCAGGTGACACCTGTGCATAAAGCGGGGTTTGTACCCTGGAAGAAAGGCTCCAAAATTCCAAATGTATAATTTTGGTCTGTGGATACTGCTGTCCATCCTCCCCTCTGAAGAAGAAGAGAGAGTAACCCCATCTTACTGACGTAGCCAGGTCTTCTCCTGGGAAGGGGAAGGGCTTCAGGTCCATTACCTTCTGGAATGTAAGCTAGTAGTTCCAGGGGAGATACACTGTGAATGTCTCTGGAGTGGTTCACAGGCTCTCACCTCCCGGGCATGGCTACATCCTTCAACCCTGGTTGGCAGGACATTTTCCTCAAAAGCCCTGATCATGTGAAAACTTGAAAACACTCACCGAGCATTGTTTCCCAACAGAAGCCAGCCATAAGAGACTCCACGTGGCATAATTCTATCTTTATGAAACTTAAAACATAGAATGTAATGTACGGGGACAGAATCTAGTCAGTGGTTGTCTGGTGCTGGGACCAGTTGCATGACTGGCTGAAAAAGGCACAAGGAAAATTTTTGAGGAGATGGAAACATTCTATATCTTGATTTGGGTAGTAGTCTCGCCTCTGTAATAATATTTGTCAAAACTCATCAAGCTGAACACTTGAAAGTGGAGCATTTCTATTCATGCTGGAATCTTCAGTAGCATTGCCCACGAGCCCAGCTTGGATAGAGCCCTTCTGAGCTGTTTCTATGGAGATCGTTGGGCACCTTCCAGCCACGCTGCCCAACACCCCTATTTATAGATCACTCTTTCTCATCCTTCATCAATTCACACATATATGTGATTCATGTGCTCAGCAGTGTATACATACTGTGCTGCTATAGCATAGGCACCAACAACTACAGCCTTCTGTTTTCCATTCCTTACACATTCAGGCCTTATCCTTAGCAGACCACATGTTCTTTGCAATTATAGTAATATCCCGTTTGTCAAGTACGCTACCATTGCAGGGGTGGTTCTATCATCGCTACCACTCCACCAACAGACACAGGAATATGTCAGTAGGAAAGCTAAGGGTCTGCACTGTGTTCTCACCATATCTAAGGGTTTATTGAGCTCTTTCTTTCCATTTGTGTACAGAATACTCAAAAGTAACAAAACATCTCTTTCCTTAGTTAAAATTTAGCTTTTGCCATATGGCCTTAAAATTGATGACAAAAGTGCAGCTTCTCTAAACTTGCAACCTGGGTCCACAGAGGAATGTTTAAGCATACTTGGTCTGTTTGTCTTTTCACTGGTGCTAAAGGGTTGAACTCAAACCATATCCTCTAGCAGTGAGTGATATATCAGTGTAAAATATCTTTAAAATATTTTCTATATGTTACAAACATAATATATTGCCATTTAGAAACATTTAGAAGACAAAGAAAAAGAAGAGGGAAAAAATATCAGCCACAGCATATATTCAAGCCTTTAGAAATTGTCTTCTGCTAAAGGACTCATGATTTATTTACTAGCTTTCCCCTTGCCCCTGACTTATCCAGTGATTGCTTCACTTCTCTGTTTTGCAGACTCCTCTGCCCCATGAGCCCAGGAAAAGTCATCATTTTTGTGCCAGCAATCAACGTCATTTAAGGTTTTCACAGGGTGAGAAGGATTTTTGCTTTAGAGACTTGCCATCTCGTGTTTCATGTGGAAATGACGCATGACCCAGACATAATCCACCTTGCTAATTTTGTATCATTCTTTAGTCTGGAAACACCTTCTTCACTCCAGCTGCCTCCTAATCATGTTCATACCCATCATCACATGCTTTTCTTGTTAACAGAAGTCTAAAGTTTGCATCCATTTATCCCTCAGAAAGTGAAGCACTCCTTCTGAGGGGGTCCTACAGAATAGGGAAGAATCAGGTACAAATCTGTAGGTAAGACAAGTGCATAAACACTGATACAAGGCAGGAAAGAACTGATAGCTTAAAAAGTGAGTGGAAAGAACAACTCGGATAGCTATAAATGCACACTGGGATGGAATGATTAAAGAAATGGATGGTGGATGGTGGCAGCTGGGTTTCTCACTGTTGGGTGGAAGTTTCGGACAAGCAAGGGGACAAGCCTAGAATGACCCACGTGAAACGGATTACAGTTGGAGACGTCAGTATGAACTCATGATTAGCTTAATATAATATAAATACAGATGGATACATATGGAAGTTTTTATAGAAAAAAATGAACACACATGGGTTAGTGTGTTTACATATTGTCTTGCTCTGTGAGCTGAAACTCAAAGCAACTACACTCCAGTAGCAGCAAGCACACACACCTCGCATCCAGATCTTGGTTTCTAACACAGTTGTCTAATAAAAGAAACCAAGGGTCCTCAGAGAAACGGCTGGTTGTAGGGCCAAGGCAGGAAATATACAAGATGAGGCTGGAACATCTTATAGAGCCCGAAAGTAAGGAAGTACTAAAGAAAACAATAACAACAACAACAGACACGATGATGGGGCTATGTCAGAGGGACACAGAAACCTACCGGAAAGCTCCCAATGGCCAAAGCTGGAACAATTTGAGAACAAAATTAAGTGATATTGGATTATAAGCCAAAATAGGAAATAAGTCAACATGAGCCCACACTGATAAAAATCAAAGACTGAATAAATGAATAAATGGGGGAGAAGAGATACATCAGTGCAAAAGCGTTCAAACTAATTTATGTAGATTCTCTGCCCTCTAGGAGGAAACCATGACTGTCCCTCCTCAGGTGTGAGCTGCACACAGCGATGTCCCGCCAAAGAACAGAGTGTGGAACGCTAGGTGAAAAAGTGTAACTTTATGGTGGAGAAACGACAGGACCCGACCGCAGCCAGGGGATCAAGATGGCATCAGCAGTGACAAGTCACACTGACAGCAGGGGCCCTTGATACGAGGCGGTGAGGGTGGCACTCTGTCTCTGCTGTTCTCATTTCAACTATGAAGAAACTCAGAAGTTCAGCTACTTACCCAGTGGCACAGAGCAAATTCTGGGGAATGTATCTACGTGTGTGTTTATAGTATTTGCTCTACTTTTCTATATTTGAATATTCTTACCAATAAAAACAATCACTGCTGACTCAAAAAATACAGCAGCAGAGAAATCAGGAGAATAAAAGATCTCGTCTACACTTAGTAATCAGTCCCCAACATTTGCCTGGTATTTACGGACATTTTCTTCTCCTTCTTCATGTAAGTTTGGAGTGGGGCCTGTCAGGTAGACCGTAGAATCCTGACCTTCTACAGCCATAGAAACTGACCAGTCAGAGACCCCTGGTCCCCTGACCTGGGCTCCACTGGGGTCCATTCAGGAGCCCCGAGGAAGACAGAGGGCGCCCCCCCTCCTTCCAGGATGGTAAGACGGACTCTGAAGACCTGACAGTTCAGAGACTTTCTTTCCACCCCAGAGAGAGGTCAGGCAAGAAGGACGCAAACATCACTGAGAGAAGCCGTTCTGGGGGTGGGGCGTGAGAAGCACCTCCATCAGCCCTGCTTGCCAGGTACCAGCTTGGGTCACTTACGCAAGCAAACAGATTTCCCTCTTTGCTCACACTGTTTGGTTATGTTGTATGTAAGTTTATTTTTCCACATCATTTCACGCATCTACGAGCTCCATACAACCCTTATCCAAAAATACCTGAATATCTTTTAAGTGCCAAACACTGACAAGGCTGGCCGGGCATCCGAGAGAATGACCCATTTGTCTGCTTTTAGAATAAAGCGTAAGTGCTGTGGTAGGAGTATATTGACAATTTAGTAACATGGCAAATACATACATACATATACATATGTATAGATTTTATATATATATATATATATATATATATATATTTATTTATTTATTTATTTATATATATACACACACTAAATGTCTATTGAATTAATAAAGGAACAAGTTAATGAGAAATAAAAGTCACCAAAGTCACAAACCCATGGTCTCTAACCACGAGGATTCCACAGGCACATCTTCGCCCAGGGCAGACCCATGGATGCTCTTCTGATAACGTGTTCTCCTCCAAACTCCATCTGGAAGGTTTTCCATCCTGAAGATGGGGCAGTTAGGCCCTCCCCCTACATCCCCTCCTAACTGCAATCCTCGCAGAAACCCTGAGACCATTACTGTTTAATGCTTTTCTTCTAAGTTGTTTGGCGGAAATAAATTGGATAAATCACATATATCAAAACTGTTTCCCCACATTTGACATCTCCCTTCTGGGCACCCATGGGAGGATCTGGGTAAGGACCACCTTGCACATCCTGGAAATGTTGATGACAGCTGATGTTTTTGTTTTTTCCTTTTTCTTTTCCTGAATTTTACTTATTGTACAAACATCCTTGAAGAATGAAAATTTTTTAAATCCCCAATACCCCACCACTCTAATTTGTAACTGTTTAAATTTCTTCTTGCACTGAAGGAACTATTGAGGATGATAGAAATTTTCTATAACTTGGTTAACTTGGTTACACAACCATATTCATTTTTCAAAACTCAACAAAATGTTTTCATAAAACTGTGAATTTTACTAAACATGAACTATATGTCAATAAACCGGACCAAAATGTATTTTTAAATAATTGTGTCTGCCTGTGTCTATTGTGTCTGCCTGTGTCCTGTCTTGCAGACACAATATTGTGGTGTTATAATAACAACATATTTATCATTTTCTCAGAACACTATTTCTGCCTGATTTTTTGTTTTTTAAGGCAATGTGAGTTTTTAAATTTATTTATTTATTTTATTTACTTTTGGCTGTGTTGGGTCTTCGTTTCTGTGCGAGGGCTTTCTCTAGTTGCGGCAAGGGGGGGCCACTCTTCATCGCGGTGTGCGGGCCTCTCATTATCACGGCCTCTCTTGTCGCGGAGCACAGGCTCCAGACGCGCAGGCTCAGTAGTTGTGGCTCACGGGCCCAGTTGCTCCGCGGCATGTGGGATCTTCCCAGACCAGGGCTCGAACCCGTGTCCCCTGCATTGGCAGGCAGATTCTCAACCACTGCGCCACCAGGGAAGCCCTGCCTGATGTATTTGTAAAGAACCTTCCCATGTTGCTACACTGTCCTGATGCAGCGATTCTAAGAAGCTGCTGTCCAGGACGGTCAGCGTCTCTAACCACTGCAAGGAAACACCTGGTAACATCAGCATCTTTAAGACATTTCTTGGTGCTATGAAGGTAATTCATTATAAAGTTAATTCAGCAGTGCCACCAACCCCAAATTCATATTAGATCACAGAGGAATCTGGAGGAGTTCAAGCCTGTCAGAGAGAAGAAGGGCATCGTATGTGGGGCAGGAACAGACACCCTCTGAGCAGGTCAGGGTCAGGTTTCTCTTTCCTTTTTTCTCATGCTCCCAGCCTGAAGCCCACAGGTCCAGGCCAAGTGCACTTTTAGAGACAAAATGCACCAGCTATGTCACTCTTCGTATGTACATGTTGGAGCAGAGGCTGAAGTTAAACATCTGCATGGGAATAGAGAAGGAACCCAAACAGACGCACTGTGATCCTTTCCAAGAATTAAAGACGTAACATTTTTGTTATCAATACCTGATCATCACTTCACATTCTTTTCACTTGGTCTGTTGCATCGTCACCTGGGACATTCCTAATGTGCAATGAAAATTATCAAGCAATAAAAAAATCCCAAGTTTCAGATCCCCGCAGTGAGCCTTGCCCCCGACCCATCAAATCATCCTCCTTCATACCAAAAGCAACCGTTGGATGCTTTCTTTGACTACCCCCTCCATGGGCCTTTCATTCCCCCCAATTTCTCCAATTTCAATGACCCATCACATTGTAATGTCATGATCCCCTAAGAACCCAGATGTTCTGCAAAGCCTTTCAACTCCAGAAACCCCAGAGGCAGGAGTAGACTGAAGTACAGGCCAAAAGAGGACACTATAAAAGACAAATGGTACCATTTCCTTCCCAGGGGATAAAAGGAGAGTCATCAAGCAGGGTCATTGATGTGAGAAATTATAAAGGAGTTGAGAAAGCAGTAATCACTTCTGCAAGGCAGGAAGAGTATCAGTAAAGACATGGTCGGGAGGCCAGTGGAGCACAGATAACTCTGGGGAGTCAGATAACTCACTGGTGTTGGGAACATGAGCAAGTTCCAGGGAAAGAAACAGAGGATTCAGGTTTGAGGGGCGATGACCTAGGGAAACAAGGTCCTGAGGGAAATGTGCCATGAGGGCAGGTGGAGAAGTGGTCATTTCAGCCAAGGGTGGAGAGCTGTGCATAGGAGGCCTGGAAGGAGGAAGGGGGTGGACAGAATGGGACAGTGGGGCTTCCCTGCACACAGCCCTGTGCCTTGGGCTGCTTTCTTTATTTTTTTTTAACATCTTTATTGGAGTATAATTGCTTTACGATGTTGTGTTAGTTTCTGCTGTATAACAAAGTGAATCAGCTATACATATACATATATCCCCATATCCCCTCCCTCTGGCGTCTCCCTCCCACCCTCCCTATCCCACCCCTCTAGGTGGGCACAAAGCACCGAGCTGGTCTCCCTGTGCTATGCAGCTGCTTCCCACTAGCTATCTATTTTACATTTGGTAGTGTATATATGTCCATGCCCCTCTCTCACTTCGTCCCAGCTTACCCTTCCCCCTCCCCGTGTCCTCAAGTCCATTCTCTATGTCTGCATCTTTATTCCTGTCCTGCCCCTAGGTTCTTCAGAACCTTTTTTTTTTTTTTAGATTCCATATATATGTGTTAGCATACGGTATTTTTCTCTTTCTGACTTACTTCACTCTGTATGACAGACTCTAGGTCCATCCACCTCACTACAAATAACTCAATTTCGTTTCTTTTTATGGCTGAGTAATATTCCATTGTATATATGTGCCACATCTTCTTTACCCATTCATCTGTCGATGGACACTTAGGTTGCTTCCATGTCCTGGCTATTGTAAATAGAGCTGCAATGAACATTGTGGTCCATGACTCTTTTTGAATTATGGTTTTCTCAGGGTATATGGCTTTCTTTCTACTGAGTGATTTCTGAAACTAATCAACTGAAGCTTGAGCCCCACTGGAAGGCTATCTCCCACACCCGACACTCGTAAGGTTTCTCCCGGCGGGAGTTCTGGTGCTGAACCTGGGTGGTTCTCTGACTGCACGCAACCCCATACTTCTGACGTTCACAAAGCCCACCCCAGCGTGGTTCTCCACTGTACTATAAAGCAGAAGCCACCATTGAGCATTTTCCAACAATCATTACATTTGTAGAAGTTTTTTTCCAGCATGGAATCTCTCATGCTGAATAACACCCAACTCCAGCAGAAGGCCTTGCACCCTCTACATTCTCTGATGCCGAGTAAGTTTTTAGGTGTATCTGGAGGTTTTCCCCACAGTCAGAGGGCTTCCCTCCCCTCTGAAGTTTCTGGTGCTGGAGAAGGTGGGCTTGCCACCTACTTCTTGGTATGAGTAGAGTGTTCTCCCCAGGGGCGATTTTCAGCTTCTCTCATGTCAACCTCTGGCACTGGTGAAAGTCTGAACATCAGCTGAAATACCTGCCACAATCACCATATGTATAAAACATCTGTTTTCTAGAAATGCTCTGAACTGCATTGAGATGTGTGCTGACTTTATGCTTTTCCTCAACATACTGGCTAACTCTTCTTTCCATAGCAAAGGATGATGACCCTGGGCTGTCAACTCTATGAAATCTCTATTCTTTGACTTTGTTTCCTTCCCTGGGCCACACAGCTGGGCTTCTCTAAACTGCCCGTGAAGTCAGGGTGCTGGGGAATATCCATCAACATCCCTGCTCTCGATATCAGTTTGTGGGACTCGGGTTCTTCCGAAACTTGGAAGATGGTTCTCATTCTCAGTCAGGCACCTCTCAGGAACCCTCCCTCCACAGGAGCCCATGGTCTGAGCCCCGAGATGCTTCCCTTTGTTTGAGCTGGGTTATCAGGTTTTCCTCTACATGCCTTGAGCATCACGTTAGTTTGTGCTATCATTTTTGCTCCGACTGTCAAGTATGATTTAAGAAATTCATAAAAAGAAGTCTATTCTATTTATATAGTCTAATATATCTATATTATATTTATTCCTATTTTACCCACTCAGTTGTTCTTCTTTCCTTTTTGAAGTTCCAAGTCTTCTTCTGTTATCCTTTCCTTTTTGTTTGGAGAATTTCCCTCAGCCATTCTTTCAGAGTAAGCTAGCAACATATTCTCTTATTTCCATTCATCTGAGAATGCCTTTATTTCTTCCTTATTCCCACAGTACATTTTTACCATATGTAAAAATTCATGGCTTGACACTTCTTTTTTTTCTTTCAACACTTGAAAAATGTGGTGCCAAGTCCTTCTGGCCTTCATGATTTCAGATGAGAAATCTGCCGTCATTTGAATAATGCATGATTTATTTTGCCTGTTTTCAAGATTTTTCCCCTGGTTTTTAGTTTTCACAAGTCCAATTTTGATGTGTTTCTGTTTGTATTTATTTAGGTTTATCCTGCTTGGAATTAACTCAGCTTCTTGAATCTGTAGATTTATGCCCTTTGTCAAATCTGGGAAGTTTCCAGCCATTATTCCTTCAATTACTCTTTTAACCCCACATTTTTTTCCTCTCTCCTTCTGGGACTTCAATGATACAAATGTTAGTTCTTACGTTACTGTCTCACAGACAATTTTCACACCATTGCTCAGATTGGGTAATTCTACTACTCTAACTTCAAGGTCACTGATACTTTCTTCTTTCATATTCATCCTGCTAACAAACCCATCCAGTAAGTTTTAAATGTCAATTGTTATGTTTCATTTCCATCATTTCCTTTCAGTTCTCTTTTATGCCTTCTTTGGTGAGACTTGCTATTCTTTCATTTGTTTCAACAGTATTAATTTTTGCTTGTTGCAGTATTTTTATGAGGGCTGCTTTAGAATCTTTGTCAGACAATTCCAACACCTGATTGTGATCAGTGTTGTCATCTGCTGCTTGTCTTTTCTCATTCAAGTTGTGGTTTTCCTGGTTCTTAGCATGAGTGAATGTCCCTTGTATCCTCAAAATCTGGCATATTATATTAGGAGACTCTGTCTCATACTTAGGTCTTCTATTTTAGTAGGCACTCTACTTAGGTTTAGTATGCAAATTCTTGGCTGCATTTGTGAGCTGTGGTTCTAATGACAATTTAATTTTCAGATGCCTGGCAGTACTATTCTGTACTGCTTTAATCACCTGGAACTTCTGGGGCTTCCTCTCAGACCCTACTTGGACTTCAAGGACAAATTGTGTTTCCCTGGGCCTGATATGCCTAAGTGGGAGGTATGGTCACTGGGCCAAATGCGTGAAAAGTTCGTCCCCAGTCTGCCTGATGCCACTAAGTGGGAGCCCACAGGATGGAGACTGTTTCCAGGGATTCCTCTGGTCCACATAATGCATATGGAGCCCTGAGGCTATCCATGCTGGTACCACACATGTGGGTGAAGGCTCCCTCCCTACGGTATGAGGTGCTGTTAAGTGGGGAGGGGGATATGCCAGCCCAGAGGTCTGAGACTATTTCCCCAAACCCACTCTCTGAGTCACCCAGTGTCAGCATGGCTCCTGTTCCAGTTTGCTGATGCCATCAGGAGTGGGAAATGCCTAATAGCTCATCTTCTGACACGGTGTGGAGGTTCCAGAGGAGCCAAGCTTGATGTTCCCTCTGCTGAGTAGAGGACTGGGAGACCCCAGGCCCAGGCCACCCTCTGACAGTGGGTGGAGGATTGGGAGATACTGGATCTGGGTTACCTTCTGCCGCTCAGAAGGTGGAGGTCAGGAGACACTGGGTTTCTGTATTGTTCTCAAGTCCCAGGGTAACTAGCCAGCCTGACATCCTCCTTCGACCTTCAGAGTTTTCTTTTGACTCTCTACTATATTATTTTCAGAAATTTTAGTTGTACTTAGTGGAGAGAAGCAAGGAGAGATGAGTTTATGCCATTTTGTTCCAAATCCATGACTACCTGTTTTTGTAAACTAAGTTTGATTGGAACACAGCAACACCATTCATGTACACAAAATCTACGACTGATTCTCACTATACTAACATAATTGAATACACAGAATTGCAATACAGTCTATCTGGCTCACAGAACCTAAAATATTTACTATTTGGCCCTTTACAGAAGAAGTTAGCTGACCCTTGGTTTAGATATAGTCTTGAAATCATTTAGAGTTTAAAGCCCTACTACATTAGAATCTTGATAGGGTTTGCATTCAGTCTCTAAGTGGCTTCAGGTACTATGGACATTTTAACAATTTTCATTCTTCCTGTTCATGAATATGGGATATCATTCCATCCATTTGTGTCTTCTTCATTTCCTTCATCAAATTTTTGTAGTTTTCAGTGAACAGATCTTTTACCTCCTTGGTTAAACTTATTCCTAAGTATTTTATTCTTTGTGATTAACTGATTTTTGCATATGATTTTGTATCTTGCAACTTTACTGAAGCTTTTTTTGTTTATAAAATTTCTTTAAAAGATTATTAACTTTTTTTATGTAAGCAAATCACTAACAATGAATTTTGGGGTTTTTATGACAAAAGAGGAAGTAAAATTTATGCCAAAAATAGCACAAAGATAGGGAGAGATGTAATAGGAGTATGTTGTTGTAAGGGTCTTACATCACACAAAAAGTGCTTTAATATTATTTGGAGGCATTTTGTGATGAGATATATATATATATATAATTTGGATGTGTTTAAACAAATTAATACCCCTGTGTATCCCCCTAGAGGGGTGGGATAGGGAGGGTGGGAGGGAGATGCAAGAGGGAGGGGATATGGGGATATACGTATACATATAGCTGATTCACTTTGTTATACAGCAGAAACTAACACACCATTGTAAAGCAATTATACTCCAATAAAGATGTTAAAAAAAATAAAAAATAAAAGGAGGATTAAAATATCCATCTTGCAAGGTTGTCGTGACAATGAGCTAGTACATACAGGGACCCAAGAAGTAGCAGCTACTAGTGCGTTAATATTATTAATGACTTTAATTATTAAAATTATTAATAATGATAAAGATTTTTAAATAATTCCACTGTAATATCTTATTGGCTTGTTTTGTGCTCAGTCGCTTATTCTGCATGTCTTTTTTTAATCAGTGGTGTTATTTGTCAGCTTTACATTGTGTATCTTCGCAGGTTCCATGTGCGTGTGTGTATACACACATGTAAGTGTTCCAACAGGAGTTCCCATTTTCCCATTAGAAGTTTTCCTCTGGAGTCTGTATAATTACAAAAACAAAACATTCAAAAAAATACCCCTGTGTAATCTCCACCACAAATAATAATAGTAAAACTTTAGATTAATAAGACATTTCCAAGATTGCTTCTCAGTCAATGCTCCACTATTTCATCACCAGGAAGTTATTGATATGCTTTGTGACACTAAGACAAGATTTCCTCTCCCTACAGTTTCAATAAAAATGGAATCATACAGCATGCACACTTTTGTGTCAGGCTTTTTTTTTTCCCCCCAGCATGTTTTTGAGATTTATTTATATTGTTGTGTGTTCTAGCATTATATTTCTTTTCACAGCTGAGTGGTGTTCTGCTGTATGACCATACCACAGTTTGTTTATCCATTCATGAGTTGTTTTCAGCTTGGAGTCATTATAAACAAAGCTGCCTTGAACACTTGGATATACATTTTATGTAGATATAGGCTTTTATTTATCTTGGGTAATTACCTAAAAATAGAGTTTCAAGATTGTATGGTAAGTGAATGCTTAACTTTAAAAGAAACAGCAAAATTGTTTTCCACCATGTTGTACCACTTTATATTTTCAAAAAATATATATGCTAATATTTTTTAATTTTAGTCATTCTAGTGAGGGTTTAGTATTTCTCACAGGAACAGTCAAATGATTTCAACAAGTTTGCCAAGATCATTCAATGGAGAAAAGACAATCTTTTCAACCAGTGGTGCTGGGAAAACTGCATATTCACATGTAAAAGAATGAAACTGGACCCCTACCTAATACCATATATAAAATTAAGTCAAAACAAATCCATGACCTTAATATAAGACTAAGGTCTATAAAACTATTGGATTAAAAGAGGGTAACAGCTTCATGACGTTGGATTTGGCAGTGATTTCTTGGATGTAACACTAAAGGCATAGGCAATAAAAGAAAAAATAAACAAACTAGACCTCACAAAATTTTTTTTTTAATTTTGTACATCAAAAGACACTACCAACAGAGATCCCATAGGCAAACCACAGACTGGGAGAAAATATTTGCAAATCACATATCAGATAAGGGATTAATATCCAAAATATAAAAAGAACTCCTAAAATTTTACAAAAACAAAACCCAACCCTGATTCAAAAACAGGTAAAGGACTTTAATAGATATTTCTCCAAAGAAAATATACAAAAGGCCAATAATTACATGAAAAGATGCTCAATATCACTAATCATTAGGGAAATGCAAATCAAAACTACAATGAGATACCACCTCAAATCCTTTAGGAAGGCTACTATGAAACTAAACAAAACAAAACTGAAAAGAAGTGTTGGCAAAGATGTGGAGAAATTGGTATCCTTGTACACTGTTGGTGGGAATGTAAAATGGTACAGCAACTGTGGAAAACGGTATGGCAGCTCCTCAAAAATTTACAAGTAGAGGGACTTGCCTGGTGGCGCAGTGGTTAAGAATCCGCCTGCCAATGCAGGGGACACGGGTTCAAGCCCTGGTCCGGGAAGATCCCACGTGCCGCAGAGCAAATAAGCTTGTGCACCACAACTACTGGGCCTGCGCTCTAGAGCCTGTGTGCCACAACTACTGAGCCCGTGAGCCACAACTACTGAAGCCCGTGCACCTAGAGCCTGTGCTCCACAACAAGAGAAGCCACGGCAGTGAGAAGCCTGTGCACCGCAACGAAAAGTAGCCCCCACTCGCCGCAACCAGAGAAAGCCCGCATGTAGCAACACAGCCATAAATAACGCAGCCATAAATAAATAAATAAATTTATTTTTTTAAAAAATTTACAAATAGAATTACCATATGATTCTGAAATTCCACCTCTCGGTATATACTCAAATGAATTGAAAGAAGGATCTTGAAAATATTTGCACATGCATGTTCATAGAAGCATTATTCACAACCGCTAAAACATGGAGGCAAATTGTCCAACGACAGATGAATGGATAAACAGAATGTGATATACACATACAATGGAATAGTATTCAGTCTTAAAGAGGAAGGAAATTCTGGCACACGCTGCAACATGAATGAACCTTGAGTACATTATGTTAAGTGAAATAAACCTTTGCCATTTTATCAGATTATTTGTCTTACTATTACTGAATCGTAAGAGTTTGAATATTCTGGATATTCAAGTCCTTTGTCAGATAGGTAATAAAAATACATATACATGTTCATTTTCTTAATAGTACATTTTGAGGAATTGAAGTTTTTAATTTGATGAAGTTACATTTAGAAATTATTTCTCTTATGGTTCCTGTAATTTGTGCCCTGCCTGAGAAATACTTGCTTATCCCATGGTCATAAAAAACTTTCCACTGTTTCCTTCTAGAAGTTTTATAGTTTTAGCTGTTATCTTTAAATCTATGACTCATTCTGAGTGACTTTTGTGAGTTAATTTTTGTGTATGGCATGAAGTAAGGGCTGAGGTTCATTTATCCTCATATATGGTTACCCAGTTTTTCCAACACTACTTGTTGTAAAGACAATTTTCCCCCCAGTTGATTACATTGAAAGTTTTGTCAAAAGACAAGTTGGTCTATTTCTGTACTTTCTATTCTATTCCACTGACCTACAAGTTTACTTCTCCCACACCACACCGTCTGGGTTACCGTAGTTTTATGATGAGTATTGAAAGAACATGGAGTCATCTCTTTAACTTCATTCACATTTTTCAAACTTTTTGGATAGTTTATACTATTTGCATTCCCCTCTAGTTTTTGAATCAACTTGTCAATTATAAAACAAAAAAGTAATGATGTTTTAATTGGGATTTCTTTGAATCTCAGAATTGGAGAGTGAAGAATTAAAATCTTAATAATGTTGAGTCTCCTGATGCATGAACATGGTATATCTCTTTATTTAGATCATCTTTCATTGTTCTGAGTAATATTTTTTTACCTGGCACATATTTTGTTAAATATATTTTTGATTATTTATTTTAAATGGTATGATTTTTTTAACTTCAATTGCAATTGTTCTTTACTATTATATGTATGCTAATTTTTGTGTAGAGCCTTTGTATTCTGTGTCCTTGCTAAACTCACATGTTAGGTTTAATAGAATTTTGTAGACCCATTAGGATTTTCCATGAATTCAAACATGCTACTTGTTAAAAACAATTTTACTTCCTATTTTCTAATATATGACTTTTGTTTCTTTGCCTTGCCTTATTGCCCTGGATCTCCAGTTTAATGGAATCAGTGAGAGTGGGCATCCTAGCCTTGTTCCTATTCATAAGGGAAGCATTTGGTCTTTTACTGATAAGTTTGATGTTAGCTGTAACTTTTCCATAGATGCCCTTTATCAGGTTGAGGGAGTTTCTTTCTATTCCTAGTCTGCCAAGAGTTCATTTCTTTAAATCGTGGATATGTGTTGAATTATGTTTATCTATCTGTCTATCTATCTATCATCATCTATCTATCCCTACATACATGTATAGATAGATATGTATATATAATATACATACAAAAATTACATATATACATAATTTTTTGTGTCCATTGTGATCATCATAGGGCTTTTTTCCTTTATTCCTTTAATATGATGAATTACATTGTTTGATTTTCAAATGCCTATACAATCTTGTATTCACTGAATAAAACTCATTTGGCCATGATTCTTTCTGCAATTTGATAAATTCTACTTGCTAATATTTTATGAAGGATTTTACTGTGACTTTTCATGAGAGCTCTAGTTCTATAATTTTCATTTCTTATAGAGCTTGGTCTGGTATTGGTATTAAGTTAACGCTGGTCTTTTGAAACGAGTTGGGAAGTATGCATTCCTCTTCCATTTTATGGAAGAACTTGTATTTCCTTCCCAGGGACGCATCCCCTACAGCTGATGTGGAGGCTTGGAAAGATGTTTCAGAAGCGAGTCCAGCTGGGAGAGTCAGTGGTTGAATGGGAATAATTCACAGCAGCTGGTAATGTCTGAGCTACAAGTCCCAAAGATCGCCAGCCATGGAATAGTGGAGGGAGAAACTTCCCTGCTCTCGGGACACCTCAGCGGAGGGGTGGGACTGACCTGCTGTGTAACTGATGCTGCGGATAATACAGCCCATGGGTGCTGTTACTGTGAGATGCTCACAAAAGTGCCTAACTTCTGGAATCATAGAAAGAAGAAGGAAGAGGAGAAGGGAAGAGGAGGAAGTGGGGAGGGAGGGCTTGCTCTTCCTCACAGAGACTTCCCTCTCTGTTTCACTCATCCCTTGCGGTTATCACCGGAGCTGTGGTACCAGCAAGTCGGGACCATCTGAGATACTGACAACCATTTTAAGTCTGCCCAAAAGAAAAGGATGAATGACAATCTGTACAGTTTTAAGACCAAGTTGCAGTAGTTGTGTTGTGAGCCAAAACGCTAACTTTGAAGGAGTCTCCAAAGCCTTCAACAAGCCTAAATGGAAAAATCCATTTTCTTCCCCAGCAGAGGCTCTCTGCCATAGCCATCTGCGTGTAAACCCAGTTACCACGGGAGAGAGCATTTTTGTGGCGTATCAACTGAAAAAATGACCGACTGCTCTTTCTTGTGGTTTTTGAGCTGATGAGAAGCGAGCCTTCCCAGCAGGACCTGCACGGGGCCAGCAGGGTGATTCTTGAGGAAGGAAACGTAAAACACAGCTCGTGTTAATCAGACGGAGGGAGAGCCTGCGCAGGGTGGAGAGAGAAAATGAGCATTTTCCACTCAAAGCTATTTGGAAAATATCTTTTTGATACACTGACTATTCTAATGTCATTTTGTCAGTAGTACATGAAGGCATATTCTATTATCAAATCATTCTGTAAAAGCATTTTCCTCTCTCACAGAATTAGATTACAGATATCACAGAACAGTCATGAGGCACTCAAAAGTTTTGCCTTTCTTCAAAGTTTGCTCTAGCCAGAGGGAGACTACTTCAAACATATTTCACAGTCTTTCCTTCATGTTCTAATTGATCCACATCTCACTTTACTTGGAATGCATCCTAGGATGAAATGCTTTTATAATATAAACGGTTCACGAAAGTTGCAGCCACTGTGGTTGATGCCCAGAGTGGGTGCACCAGCCCGCCACCTGGACAGGCCAGCGTTTCCAACCCCTCCCCAACCTGCTGCACACCTGCTGCCCTCATGCCCCTCATGCCCTCATGCCTCATGCCAGGTCTCACCGCAGAACTGCCACCTTGAGATTCTCCCTAGATTCCTCACCCTGTACCAAGAGGGGTCATACGAAAGCAATCTACCCATGGAAATGTCTGCTTTGAAAACTTTACTCTTCAGACAAGTTTCAGTGGCCCACAGCTGCTCTCCAGGCTCTGGCTGTAGCACTGGCTGACCCCCCGCAGGACCACCTGGAGACCAGGGAGTGAGTGAAAGTCGACTGCCCTCTGCACTCCACCGCAAGCCAGGCTCCACTCTGCTCAGACTCATGGGCACAACCGATTCTGCCAGCGCATGCTTCCCCCTTCCTTGTCCATCAACTTCCAAGCATCCTGCAGGGGTGAGGGACATCCTCTGCATCAGCATCGCTGGATGGGCGCCAAACCCACGTTCCCTTCCTTCTCAGTGCACACAGCTCGGCCCCGTGTCCCAGCGTCCCTGGCAGCCCAGAGTGGCCGATGATGGAGTTCTGGCAAATGCCATGCGAGCAGCAGTCATGGTGACTCTTTTCATCTGGGTCCTGCAATCCCCTCCTGAGAGGCGGTGATACCCACAGCAACAGGCAAGTCACACACTGGAAATGAGAGGGTAGTGGCCCTCCTGGCTTCTGAGTGACCGTACGGAAGAGACTGGCTGTCGACCAGAACACTAGTCCAGGAATGTCACATGAGAAACACGCTTCTGGGGCCTCAAGCAACTGCAATGTTGCTTACTTGTTCCCAACCTAAATCATATCCCCTCTCTGACCACTTCCCAACTAAGTCAGGTAGCCTTCTTATGTATGTCTCTAGACCCTCTACTTGTGTGCATTGTTCATTCAAAAATGTGATGAAATGATTGCTTGTGGAATTATGTTTTTTGATATGGGTATTCCTCTGGGAACTATAAGCTCTATGGGAGATTTCAACCTAGCACAAAATCGGTGTTTAACAAATATTTGTTGAATGAATGAACAGTATGCACTCCTATTTGTATTATCCCACTGAGTTGGCTTAGTGGCCTGGAGTGGTGGTCCTCACTATCCTCCTTATTACAGGTAAGGAGGTAAGATGAGTTATGTAACTTGCCAAGTTCCCACAGAAAAATAAAGTTAGCTCCGAGATTTCCACCCAGGACTGCCCGCCATGAAGTACGGTAACTGGGACCACACTAGAGACATAAAGTTAATGAGACATCAGACATCAGACGTCGTGTCTGCTCTGCAGACCCTCACTCTAGTAAGACAGACCTGAGCACACAACGGAAGACAGGTGACATCCACCTGGCCTTAGAGAATGGACAGCACCTTGCTGGCAGGAGGAGGAAGGGCATGAAAGGCATAAGAAAGGACAGTGCAGAAGCCCAGAGGGAAAGAGAGGCCTGGCATAGTCAGGAGGGGTGAAAAGCTGCTGCCTGGGTTCCCGGGTTCAGGACGGGTGAGGAGTATGAAAGACCGACTCAGCACTTGGCCTGACGGCTTCTGTTCTCAGGATCTCGGCCTTCACGCTGCAGGCCAGGAAGGAGGGGAGGTGGCAGGGACGGAGAGCCTGAGGCTTTTAAACATGACGGTGATGTGATCAGTCGGTTCTTGGTTTTGGAATGATGACTCTGGCAGCCAGGACAGGGGAAGATAAGAAGGCTGCATCTGGAGGCAGGAAGAGCAGTTGGCATGTCGATGTGATGCTCCGGGATCCAAGAGCAGCACATCTGGCATCAGGAGGAAGCAGACACAGAAGAGCGAGTCTTCCTGGGGTGGAACGAGCCGGACGTGCGGCCGTGGAGAAGGGGGCAACACATGAGGAAGAAGAGACAGAGCCAGATGGCATGGGAAGGGGAGGGGGTTGGCATGGGCTTTCGAATGAGATCTGGGTCTGAAGGACCACAGGGCAGGTGAAGACCGGCTGACTGACTCGGTCCATCAGGTTTGAGTTTAATTCAGAGCCACGTCCTGGGTCTTCAGGGATCTTCTACACTAGTTGGTAAATGAGCTGTCCATCCTCTCACCATGCAGGCTAAAGAGTTGTGCTTTTTGGTTTGCCTTTGAAAAATATTCTATGAGCAGGACTTCCCTGGTGGCGCAGTGGTTAAGAATCCGCCTGCCAATGCAGGGGACATGGGTTCAATCCCTGGTCTGGGAAGATCCCACATGCTGCAGAGCAACTAAGCCAGTGCGCCACAACTACTGAGCCTGCGCTCTAGAGCCTGTGAGCCACAACTACTGAAGCCCGCGTGCCTAGAGCCCGCTCTCCGCAACAAGAGAAGCCACCGCAATGAGAAGCCCACACACCTCAACGAAGAGTAGCCCTAGCTCGCCACAACTAGAGAAAAGCCCGCGCGCAGTAACGAAGACCCAACGCAGCCAAAAAAATAATAATAATAATAATAATAATAAAATTCCATGAGCAATTTTAAACAGTCAAAAGCTAAGCTAAGAGGTGAGAAATTCATGGGACTGTGTCCCAACCAAACAAAGTATTTGATTAAATATGCAGTTAACTACTCTAAATCATTTTTTGAAAGAATCAAACTCTAGATGCAATGAGTTGTGTAGAGAGAACAAAGCTGCAAGCAATTTCTGGTCTCTAAGTGAAAACACTTGCATTTTAAAAGCTGTGTTCATGGAATCTAGAAAAATGGTACAGATGAACCGGTTTGCAAGGCAGAAATAGAGTCACAGATGTACAGGACAAACATATGGACACCAAAGGGGGAAAGCGGAGGGGCGGGGTGGGGGGATGAATTGGGAGCTTGGGATTGACCTGTAGACACTAATATGTATAAAATAAATAACTAATAAGGACCTGCTGTATAAAAAAAAAAAAAAAAGAAGTTAAGGGAGCCTAGTTGATACCATCCATGGAGGTCAACCTTCCAGCGCTCAGAACAAATGGGAAATAACCAGAATATAGCCTCTTATAATTAAGTCATTCATTATGCAAAATAGAGGTGGAACAATCAACTCTACCAAGAGTACAGCTAGGTTTTCCACTCACCTACTTTCCATTCAGTCCTTCTTAAAGTGAAAGACTCCCCCACTTTTCATAAACTCCATAGCAGCAAATTTAATTTAGAGAACAACCAGCTCTGGTGAAGAAATAAATATTATTATTCTTTTTCTAAAAAAAAAAAAAAAAAAAACTGTGTTCAAAGACTGATTTTCCCAATTTTTCCTTGGGAGCTCTGGGAACTAAAGTATACACTCCTGGCAACGTATCTGCTCCTAAGACATTGTGAGAATAAGAACAGCAATCCGTTTTTATTGAGCACCTACTGTGTTCCAGGGAATGGGCTAAGTGGTTGGGGAAGGGGGTACAATTCTGTAGAAAACATATTTAACTTTCTTAACTACACTGTCAGGAGAGTTGAGGGCCCGGGGACGCCACCTCCTCTTCCTTGTCTCACTCTCCCCTCCACTGGGAGTCCCTGTTTCAGCAGCCAGCACCACCATGCAGCCAGTGTCTGTGGCAAACCTCGGAATCCTTCCGGACTCCGCTTTGACTTCTCAACCAATAGATCCATCCACAAGCCCGATTGCGGGTATTTCTGAATGCATTGACTTCTATTCCCATTGCCGCTGCTTTCTCTAGGTCCCTGGGCCTCCCAGCCTGACCCTTCAACAGCCTCTTCCCTGGTCTCCCTGACTGTAAATTGGTCCTGCTCCAATCCAGCCCTCAACCCACAGCCAGAATGGTCTTCTCCAATATGTCTCTCATCTTAAAAGGAATGTGAATAACTCACATCACCGTTTACGGGGTATTGTCAGGACTCTCGGTGGTACTTAGTTGAATGACTTGCATTACTTAGGAAAGCTGAACATTGAGAGGCAGCAATGTTAAGGAACGTTCAGAGCAGCACTGTTGATGAAAATAAAAACTGGAGACAACCCAAACGCCTACCAAGATACTGTACAGCAGATGAGTGGCTTGTGATAGGTTAACACGATGGATAGTATAAGGTAGGGAATATGAATGCATCTCAGCTACAAAGTCAGTAGAGATAAATCTCAAATACATGTTGCATTTGAGAAAGAAACACAAGTGTCAGAGGGACACGTGAGACATGATGCCACTTACATAAAGCTCATCATCACTCAAGTCAGGCAATGTTTTGCTTAGAGAAATACATACGTGATAAAACTAAAAAGTAGGGGGAAATAGACACAAAATATGGGGAGGGGAAGGGGAAGTAATTGGGGTAGACTGAACAGGGGCTCAAAAGCTCTGCTAAGCTCTCCTTCTGAAGCTAGGCTTTGTGTCCTTTGGTTTTCATTTTAGTATTATTCTTTGAATGGTATAAATAGGTTTTACATATTGTGCATATTTTACAAAAAAATAAAATAAAACAAAAGGAAAAAGGATTCGATGGGAGTTCAAGCCCCAGGATGAAAGCAGAGCTCCCCAGCATGGATCAAGGGGCTTAGACGACCCCCGCATCCTGGTCATCCTCATCGGTGGGGCGTGTCCTTCCAGGAGCATCCTTGCTCTGGATTTGGTTCCCTTATCAGCTCTGTCTCATAGAACCTGCCTCCTTTCCTCATGGGCTCAGTTAATGCTCCCCAGACTTCGGGGTCACTCCAAGGCTCAGTCTGCCTGGGCACCCCTTCAGCAGGTCCCTGTGCCCATCGGGTTCAGAGTACTGGGCTCCCTTCCCCCAGCCACTCACTGCTCCTGACACCAAGCTGGGACCTCAGAGCACCAGGACCACTCTCGTCCATTTCTACAACTAATAATGCTGTGCCTGTGATGGGCATGTGAGCTGTTCTTAGTGAGGGTGTAAGGGAGAAGGAGAGAAAATGAGAGAGACAGAGAGAGAGATTAAAGCAAATAGATACCCATCAAATATAGGGAACATTCTTTTCAAGAAATGTGCTTCAGTTCAATTTCTCCATTACCCGTGTGAGTTAATATGCTGAGTTTAGTGTCCTGTTTTTATATCCCTCTCCTTACCTATTTAACTACTAATTAGTGGAGCATCTGGTAATTAGCTTCACACTTGCATCAGCTGGTGATTCTTCAAAGTAACTGGTATACAGTTATGTCGGCCAGTTCCCGGAGTTGAAATTGAGGCAGACATCTGTACAAGTTCTGGTGCCAGAAAGGGATTCAATTGAATTAATATGATTACTTTCACCCAATTTCAAAGGCACATGATTGACTACTAATTTCTTCTGTGGTTTTTAAAGTTCAGGTCTGCTTAAAATGAGAGCAGTTGATGAAATACAGGACTGCTTTAATTGGGATATTGAATAAAGTATGAAATAACAGAATAAGGTAGTGCAACTGAAAGAGCAGGGTGGGCTCTGAGCTAAACCCACTAACCCATTTCCCTATTTTGCACAGGAAGAAAAACAGGGTCCAGAAATAACCCCCCGAGTCACCCAGCTCCTCCCTGGTGGCGTGAGGACCAGTTGTCTCCTGAGTCACATTTTGGTGTCCATTCCTCTCCAACCTCTACCATGCTGTCTCAGATGACAATGTTAAAAAGAATAAAATAACGAGCACCAATCCGATGCAGGGTGCCAAGCACTGCTTTTAGCGTTTTGCGCACATGAACTCAGGGAACACGGGGGCCGTCTCAGGATAGAACAAGGTCATAATGTCCATTTCACAGACAAAGACACAGAGCTATGGGTGCTCCCACACATCACCCAAGGTCCCACCACCAGGTGAGGCCCAGCCAGTACCTGGACCCTCCCACCTGGGAACACACAACTCCCTCTATATCATTCACCTTGGTGAGCGGTCGCTCCATCTGGGGGCTACCTCTGAACTCCCACACCTGGATGGTTTTTTCCTGAATGTGGAATGTTTTCAAAGTAGATCAGGAAAATGTTCAGACTCCTACACAGAAACACACACACACACAAAAGCTGATTCCACCTTGCTGGAGATTCCCATCTAGAAACTCCAAAGCTAAAAACAGCATCACCTACAGGGAATCCACTTTATAGACATGCAGGAAAATGTGCCATCAGATAGGAGCAACGGCAGGTCACATGTCCCAGCCACATCTGTTCTCTCTACACGGAAGGGGATGTACATGCCTAAGATAAACATGGGCCTCCAGAACCAAGTGTTTAAATGGTGCTCTGCATCGGAGGGCCAAGGAGAGTCACGTGTATATCCCAGGGCTGGCGTAGTGGCGGGGGCAGGGAGGAATGATGGAATGAATGAGGGAATGAATGAATGAGAGCTGAAAGGAGACTTAACAACCATATCGTCAAATCCCTGGTTAGTTACGTATTCTATTTCTGCCCACCACAACCCCAACCAGTAGAATCCATCTTGGCTTGCAAACTTTCCAGCAATGGAATAGAACTTATCGATGCAAAATCTCTCCTCAACCCACTCTCCCTCCCTCCTTCTCATGCTCATGGCCTCTTTACACAGTACCTGTGGCACATAAATGACATGAAGGCAACAGAATTATAAAGACAGAGGAAATGCTAAATTTTCTTACCAGCATCAAAAGTCTTGGGGAAAAAAAATAACAGGTTCAAGTCAACTATCCATTCAAGGAATGTCTGACAGTCCAAACAGCCTCTCTGACAGGATACAGAGAGATGCTTACCTCTTGCTGCTACAGGGTATCTTGCACTGAAACTCAGACTTTAATTGTAATGATACCATTGCTACAAAAATAGCTAAATGCATATATTTGACAGATAAACTATGCCAGGGTCAAGGACCTGATAGGACATTGGATGACTGACACTAAGAATGTTTTTAATTTTATGTTGACGTAAAATTTATTCAATATGTATATTGAAATCAACAGATTTTTAAACTATCCAATTAAATGAGTTTTGATATATGTATACACCTCTGTAACCCATGCTTCAGTCAAGATATAAAATATCTCTGTCATCCCAGAAAGTTTCCCCATAGACACTTCCAATCAATTCCCACCTCCCAAAGGCAGCGCATGTTCTGATATCTATCACCACAGATTAGGTTTTCTTGTTCTTGATATTCATATATACAGAATCATGAAGTGCCTGGCTTCTTCCACTCAGTATGCTTTTGAGAAGTATCCATGTCATTGCATGCATCAGTAGTTTATTCCTTTTTATTAATGAGTAGTATCCTATGGTATAGATATACCATAACTTGTGTATCAATTTTTTGTTGTTGACGAACATCTTGGTCCTTTCGAGTTTGGGGCAATTATTTTTAAATGTATTTATTTATTTATTTATTTATTTATCTATTTATGGCTGTGTTGGGTCTTCGTTTCTGTGCAAGGGCTTTCTCTAGTCGTGGCAAGCGGGGGCCACTCTTCATCGCGGTGCGCGGGCCTCTCATTATCGCGGCCTCTCTTGTTGTGGAGCACAGGCTCCAGACGCGCAGGCTCAGTAGTTGTGGCTCACGGGCCTAGCCGCTCCGCGGCATGTGGGATCCTCCTGGACCGGGGCACGAACCCGTGTCCCCTGCATTGGCAGGCGGATTCCCAACCGCTGCGCCACCAGGGAAGCCCCTGGGGCAATTATTAATAAAGCTGTTTTGAATGTTCTTGTACAACTCTTTTTGAGAATATGTGTTTTTATTTCTCTTAGAAAAAAATATCTAAGAGTAGAAGAGCTAGAGTATAGGGTAGCTGTATGTATAACTTTACAAGAAACCGCCAGACTTTTTCCCAAAAAGATTGGTCCATTTTATGTTCTTATCAGCAATGTATGAGAGATCCGGTTGCTCCATATCTTAACACTGAGTTTGTCAGTTTTTTTCATTTTAGCCATTCTAAGGGATGCAAAGTGGTACCTCACTGTGGATTTAATGTGCATTTCCTTGCTTACTAGTGACATCAAGCACCTTCTCGCATGCTTACTGACTATTCATACATCTCCTCTTGTGAAATGGCTATTCAAATATTTTGCCCCCTTTTCGTTGGCTTGTTGGATTGTTGTTTTCCTATTATTGAGTTACAGAGCATATTCATGTATTCTGGACACAAGTCTTTCATCAGATATGTGTACTGTGAAGCTTTCCCACAGTTTGTGACTTGAATACTCATTTTATTAATTGTATCTTTTGAAGAGCAGATAGTCTTAAATTTGATGAAGTCTAATCTATCAGGTTTTATTTTTCTTGTAGGCTTTGTGATTTGATGTCTTATGTAAGAAATCTTTCCCTACCTTAGGATCATAAAGATTTTCTCCTATGTTTTCTTTTAAAAGTGTTGTAGCTTTTGCTTTTATATTTAGGCCTATCACCCACTTCAAGATCATTTTTTAGTATGATGTGAGGTAAGGATTGAGGTTTATTTTTTCCATGCAGACATCAAGTTGTTTCAGAATCCCTTGTTGAAAAGAATATCCTTCTCCAATTGAATTACTATGGCACCTTTGTTGGAAAGCAGTTGCCCTTATATGTGAGAGTCTACACTGTCGTGATTACACGCAGCTTTATTTCTCCCTCGTATTCCATCATGTTCCATTATAATAATTTTGCATCATGATTTTAAGCTTGGCTATGATTTCACATAAGCTCCATTATGAGGTGGTGCACACACATTTCCGATTATCAGATCTAGCTGATAAAATATTCCTTTGACTTTATGAAATATCCCCTTGATCTTTGTCAACATTCTTCGTCTTGGAGTCAATTTCATTTGATATTAATATTGTCACCCACCTCCATGAGCTTATGGTTTGGATGGTTTCTTTCCTTCTCTCTACTTTCAACTGATTCCATGTATTTTAAATTAATCTATTAAAGAACAGCATACAGGGTTTTCCAGGGTTTTTGGCTTTTTTATCAAGTCTGACAATCTCTGCCTTTTAGTTGGAGTGTTTAATCTGTTATTTGCTTTGGAGAGCATTTGTTTGTATACAGAAGCTCTCTATAGTCAGAAAGCACATAAAGCTATGCTTTTTACAGGGTGCTGCACAGTTAAAGTATAGGCTGTGACAATACCTTACGTGCATATTTTGAGTGCATTTAACATCATGGAACAAGCTGGACGTGTTTAGAAACTATTTGAAAGCACGGCTCCCATCAACACTTCAGAATACTCTTACTCAGTTGCAGCTAAATAATCTCACTTATAACGTATGTATTCACCATGGAGGCTTAGAAACTGTTACCAGTATGTACCTGCAACAGCTTTCCAATGGATGACTGAGAAAGATGTTAATGGAGTATGGATAATATTGAGCAAGCATCCATTTCCATTCTTTTCAGATTCTGAGAGAATCACTGAAATCATATATATTACAAAATACAGAGCTGGAAGAGCCTTATAAATCCTAACAGTCATAGGGAAATCAGAAATGCCAGATCTTTACCTCTGTTCCTTGGAACCAACTGGGGAACACCTGGATCAGAGCTTCCTAAAAGGTCAACAGTGCCCCAGGACCAGTGTATGATTGCTAGAATGTTCTGGATGAGGCATGGAGGGCATTATTTGATCGTTGAGAGGAAGGGAAACAGAAGAATGAAGAGAACAAAGCAGAAGGAGGAAGGGTGAGGCAGGAACAGCAGAAGATTGTGACAGCAGAACTCAGGGGGCAGGGCCACACAGGACCATACAGCTGCAAAGCCACCCTCGGAGGTGGTCGGGGAGGACCCGAGGGAATAAAGAGAAGGAGAGTTTCATTTTTAAGTTGTTTTTCTGTACTGCGTGAGATGAATTACCAATCCATGACAACCCAAAACCTTGGTAAAATCTGGTATTTTTGCAAAGAACTTCTGTTTATGGAGAGATCAGTAAATGTTACATCTACAAAGTTTGACGCACATGGTAGAGACATAGGAACTGAAGGAAGACTGGTGGGAGTACAGGGACCTAGAAATAAATTAGACCAAGTGAGAGGAAGGCTTGGAGTTTCACAACACACCATAGCATTCAAGTTCTAAAGGTCTCATTGAAGTCTCCCAAGCCAAAAGACCAGAGCTGGCATCTGAATTACACCTAAGTATTATTATAGGTGTTACAAAGCACTTTCTGTATGGTTTCTCAGTTGACTCTCATAAGAAATCTAGGTGAGCTAGGCTGAGAAAGCATTTTAACCCACATGAGAAGATGGAGCCTCGGAAATCACCATCAGACCATGCTGTTTGGTTTTCAACGAAAATTACATCATGCTAAAGGGCAAGCATCAGAACCAGACTCAGATATGGCAGAGATTTTTGAATGATCAGATAGAGAATTTAATTATGGTGAATATATTAAGAGCTAAAATAGAATAATTAGATAACATGAAATAGAGAGGTAATGTGAGCAGAGAGATGGAAACTCTAAGAAAGAATCAAAAAGAAATGCTACAAATTGAAAGAAAAACAATGTAACAAATAAAGAATGCCTTTGATGAGTTCATCAATAGACTGGACACAGTGAAAAAAACCCAGTAGGCTTTAAGATATGTCAGTAGAAACACCTTGAACTGAAATGAAGAGAAAAAAAGAAAAATATTACAAAACATCCAAAAAGAGTGAATATGTTTCAAAAAATATAACATGCACCTAATTGGAATAACAGAAATAGAAGAAAGAGAGAGAAGAAAAGAAATATTTGAAGACATAATGGCTAAGAATTTTTCAAAATTAATAACAGACACCAAACCAGAAATCCAGGAAGCTCAGAAACACCAATCCAGGTAAATACAAAAAAAAAAACAAACAAGAAAATCTGCACCTAGGCATATCATATTCAAACTATGGAAAAACAAAGCAAAGAGAAAAATCTTGAAAGAAGCCAGAGAAAAATAAAGTTTACCTATAGAGGGACAAGGATAAGAATTACATTGACTTCTTAGTAGAAACCATGCAGTAAGAAAAAAGTGGAGTGAAATATTTAAAGTGTTGAAAAAATATGTATATACCAACCTAGAATTCTGTATCCAGTGAAATTACCCTTCAGAAGTGAATGTGAAATAAATACACGTTCACATAAAAACTGAGGGAATTTGTTTCCAGCAGACCTGCCCTGCCAAAAAGCAAAAAAGAAAAAGTTAAAAAATGTTTCTGAGGGAGGAGGAAAATTATTCAGGTCAGGAATTAGATCTACATAAATAAAGGAAGATCAGAGGAGGAGCAGATGAAGGTAAATGAAAATCTTTGACTTCCTTTTCTTCATTGATCTAAAAAATAACTATTTGTTTACAGAATTAATAGTAGCAATGTATTGGGTGATTATAGCTTATGGATAAATTGAATTAATGAAAGGAATATAAGGAATGGAAGGGAGGAAAAGGAGTAATATGTTACAAGGTACATGCACTACCCAGTCTAGTATTATTTGATGGTAGACTCAGAATACTTGAAAGTGTAGATTGCAAACTTTAGAACCTCCACTACATTCTTTAAGAGACTTAATTGATACCCTAGGTGAAGAGATAAAATGGAATCATATAAAATGATGAATTAAAACCAGAGAAGACAGCAGTCTGGAGGAAAAAAAAGAAATGAAGAACAAGTATAATGAAGACAAAATAGCTACAAACATGGTATGTGTCAATCCAAGTATGCTGTCAATGATTATTTTAAATATGAATGGTCTAAATACACCAATTAAAAGGCAATGATAGTCAGAGTGGATAAAAGAAAATAAGACCCAGCTATCTGTTGTCTACAACAAGCCCACTTTAACTATAAAGACTCGGGTTAAAAATAAAGGAAGAGAAGGAGATTACCATGCTAACGATAATTTAAAAACTGGTGTAGCTGTATTAATTTCAGAAACAAAGCATCAGAACAGGGAAAATTATCAGAGATAAAGAGAATTACATAACATTAGAGGGATCGACTCTCCAAGAATATATAACAATCTTTAATGTGTAGATACCTAAAAACATAGCTTCAAAATATGTGAGGCAAACACTGGTAAAACTGAAATGAGAAATGGGCATGTCTACTATTATTGTTGGAGATTTTTTCACCCCTCTGTCAGTAATTGCTAGGAAAAACACAGTAGAAAATCATGTAGTTGACCTGAACATAATTATCAATCAAACTGATCTATGGAGTATTCTACCCAACAACAGCAGAATACACATTCTTCTTAAATTTACATGGAATATTCATAAGATAGATTAAATTCAATGTTATAAGACACATCTGAATAAATGTAAGAAAATAGCAATCAAAGTATGTTCTCAGACCAAAATGGAATTAAACTAGAAATCAATAACAGAAATATAGGTGAAAAA
Source organism: Balaenoptera musculus (assembly GCF_009873245.2). Lineage (NCBI taxonomy): Eukaryota > Metazoa > Chordata > Mammalia > Artiodactyla > Balaenopteridae > Balaenoptera > Balaenoptera musculus. The sequence continues at coordinate 99,248,047 of NC_045793.1, read as the reverse complement.
TCCCCAAATACTTGAAGATTAAACAACACACATTTTTAAATAGAATATGGGTTAAAGAAGAAGTCTCAAGAGAATTAATCTAGGTTACAATGAGGAAACTAACAAGAGAGCAGCATTATAAATCTAATGGAAGCAGAGGGAAAGTGATAAAAAAATTAGAGCAGAAACAAATGAAATTGAAAACAAAAACAGCAGAGAAAATCACCAAAACCAAGCTCCTTATTTGAAAGGATCAGTTAAATTGATAAGCCCCTAGCCAGGCTACCTGGGAAAAAATATATAGAAAACACAAATTACCAACATTTAAATGAAAGAAAGTTCATCACTAATGACCCCACAGACATGACATGAATAACAAAGGAAATCTAGGAACAACTCTACGCCCTCAAATTTAATAACTTAGAAAAAACTGACCAGTTCCTTGAAAGACATAAAGTATCCAAATTTTCACAAGGATAAATCGATAAGTAAGTAGGCCTATATTCATAAAAGGAACTGAAGAATTGAAAATTGAAAACTTTCTAAAAAAAGCATCACATCCACATGGTTTCACTAGCGAATTCTACCAAATAATTAAAGAAGAAATAATACCAATTTTCCACAGTCTCTTCCAGAGAATAGAAGTAGAAGTGAAGTAAGTCATACAGAGACAGACAAATATCAAATGATATCACTCATAGGATCTAATTTTTTTAAAAAAGATACAAATGAACTTATTTACAAAACTAAAACACTTACAGATATCAAAAACAAACTTCTGGTTACCAAAGCGGAAACATGGTGGGGAGGGATAAATCAGGAGCTTGGGATGAACATACACACACTACTGTACATAAGATAGATAACCAACAAGGACTGACTGTACAGCACAGGGAACTCTACTCAATATCCTATGATAATCTATATGAGAAAAGAATTTGAAAAAGAATGAATATATGTATATGTATAACTGAATCTCTTTGCTGTACACCTGAAACTAACACAACATTGTAAATCAACTATACTCCAATAAAAGTAAAAAAAAAAAGAAAAAAGAAAAAAGAAAGCAGTAGAATCTGAATGAATTGGAACATGTATGATTTAAAAGCATGATTCACAACCAGAGGCACAAAAATTGTAAATATTGCCATCATTTTCTGAGACTGTAATTGTATACTTATAAAAACACTTATAAAGAATAAAATATTTCACTGTCAAATTTTCACTTTAATATTTCACATTAAAGAAAGGAAAACTACAGATCAGTAGCTCTTATGAACAAAGACACAAAAATCCTCAACCAGGTATTTGCAAATGAAACCAAGCAATGTACAAAAACAATTATACACCACTTCCCAGTGGAATTTGTTCCACGTATGCAAGGCTGGTTCAACATTCAAAACAAATTCATCAAATATTAATTGGCCACAGAAACATGCTAAAGAAAAAAAAATTGTATAATCATATCAGTTGGTGCAGATCAGCTTGTATCTGCAAGCCAAGGAATGCCAAGGATTGCCATTGCCACAGGAAGCTGGAAACAGAGGCAAGAAAGAATTCTTCCCCACAATCTCCAAGGGAGCATGGCCCTGCTGACACCTTCATTTGGGCTTCTAGCCTCAGAACTAGAAGTAGATGGCTCACAGATGTCTCAGCCAAACGGGCATGAAAGGTCAGGATAGTCACGCAGCTGGGATGGAGAGCTCCAGGGTCAGGGCTCCAGAGAAGGGCTGGTCAGGGACATACAGGCTTCATCAAGGCCCAGAGGCACAGCGCAAATTCACAGGAGCAGGTCCCAAGGGGCCACCTGGCAAACTAAAGTTCAGCTGCAACGGGAGAGCACCCCTAGAGTCAGGGGAGGGGGGAGGCCAGTATTCAGAGAAGCTTCAACATGGGCAGCTGAGGCAGAGACGTGCCCAGTTCTCTGCACAGCAGTGATGCCCCCATGATAAAGCAGGGTGGAGGGCGCCTCCCATCAGACACAGAGAGAGCTGGCAGCCTACAGAGCCGCGGGCAGCACTCCCTTCCTTCTTGCTGCCTTTTGCGGGCTCTGAGGAGGCCTTTGAGCCTCAGGGAAGGCAGTAGAGAATCATCACAGCTGGACGGTGCTTGGTGATGATAGAGCTTGTGTAGAGATAAATATTTGCCCGAGAAATAGCGTTCCAAACTGAAAGTGAATAAAAAATTGCCAGAACACACTGAGGCTACCAGATTGGATTTTTCTTATCATTATTTGTGGCTGTGTTGCAATGGCAGTTGCGGGGGGGGCTCATAAAAATTATGCAACATAAAAATGAAGTAACTTTTATCTTTTCAGCATGATGTCTGATTCTCGTTCACACCTGCTACACTAATACATTTTAACATCTTGTTGAAATAGATATATTTCTAGAGAAAACAATTCCAAAATACATTCAAGAAAGTAAGGAAAACCCATTACTATGAGAGAAATGATAAAATTGACGCCACACACACACACCCCAAAGAAATCTAAAAATAAAAACCATAAGAGCTCAATGATTTTACAGTGAACTCTAGCGAGACTGCTGAAAACAGGTAACTTAAGAGGTTTTGATTGTTCTCCTGCAGCACAAAAGATGCATAATTTTCAAGCCAGCAGGAAAACGTATACCCCAAGAGAGAAATCAGGCAACAGAATCCAGAGACAACTGACAAAAGAAGAAATCCAAATGTTCCATAACAATAGGAAAGCAGACAAAAGATAAGAGTCCTGATTTTCACGTATTGAAATGGTGCCGCATCAGCGCACAAAAGGAGCATCTTCGTGCTGTGAATGCAAAAGCCTCAGGTAGGTTTAAGTCTGAGCGCAGGATGGCAGAGACCTGCCTGGACGCACACCTGACACCCTCCAGGGACTGAGCTTCGGGTTGAATGGGCTGCTCACCTGGCACAGGGACAAGTCCAGGCCGTCGTCGTGGGAGACCACAGCCGGAGCCTCGCTCCTGGGAACCTGAGCCCACCTGCCCTCCCGAGGGGATCGCAATGTTCTAAGCCTCACAATCGGGATAACACAACAATAAAGCTTAGAAAGGAAAGGAAAGTCTTTGGCCAGGAAACAAAGAAAAAGTGACCTGGGGAGTGAATGCCCTTTGCATTTGTCAATGAAAATAATCAATAAACATCTATAACAGGAATAGAAAAGAGTTTTTTTTTGAGCCAGATTGAGGAACATAGCCCGGAAGCCTCCCAGATAACTCGGAGGAACTGCTCCGGAGAAGCAGGGTTTTCAGCACAGTTTGTCTTGTCAGAACAAAGAACATCGAACAAGTCAGGGTTTAAAAAAATAACAAACAGATTAGCACGTACACAGCGTGTCCGTAAGGACTTGGCCCCTGAAAAGGGCGTCTTATCATGGAAGGAGGACCAGCGCTGGCGTCCAGGAAAGGAGGCATTTAATCTTTATTTTTAACATGGACATTCCTTACTTCTGGTCAATGTGCCTTTTTCCTTAATAATTAAAGCAGATGTACAATGTATGTTTGATAGGCCACAAACAGGCTGTTCTAGCTAGCGTAAAATTCAAGTTAACTTGTGTGCAAGCCAGAATGACCTCCCCACACCTCAATATGTGAAAATTTCTTTATCACATTGATGGAGCCCAGTGAGCACGGTCCGGTCCAGAAGCTCCCTGGAGAGAGTGGTACCGACTTCCAGGGTGACTGATGACGGAGGGAAGCAGAACCACCCACTGTCCTTCAGTAGAGAGGGGACAGCCGTGTGGTCACGAGGGATTGCGGACCCCTGTGTAGCAGGGGTGGCTACCACAGGGTGGCCTTCTGGAAGTTTCCGGCCATCCCCACACCGTTTCTGCCTCTGGGTCTAGCACTGCTTTCTCCTGCTCCGGGACCCTCTCCCCCAGGCCTGCCCTTTGCTTCCTCAGCTGTCTGCTGGGGAGGCCACCTGCCTCCACTCAGCCTCACCTGCCTTGCCCCGGCTTGGCCTGCAAGCGCTGCGTGCTGCATGGCCCTGAATTACGGGGACACTTCTCACATGGCTGGCTGCTACCTCCTGCAAAGGGACAGAGCGTTTACAGAGACGTGACAAGCACTCTGGAATGCACCGTTCCCATTCTTAACGGGCAAGACAAGATGAGCTCTGAAGCACGTGGGCACAGCGCCCAGCCTGCAGCCCTGCACCCGGAGCAGCCATGGGACTGAAATTGCCCTCGGTTCCCAGCTGGGATGACATGACTTCATTTGTCTTTGTCTTAAGTGAGAGAGTGGCATGGACATATCTACACTACCAAATGTAAATAGATAGCTGGTGGGAAGCAGCCGCATAGCACAGGGAGATCAGCTCTGTGCTTTGTGACCACCTAGAGGGGTGGGATAGGGAGGGTGGGAGGGAGACGCAAGAGGGAGGAGATACGTGGATATATGTATATATATAGCTGATTCACTTTGTTATACAGCAGAAACTAACACACCATTGTAAAGCAATTATACTCCAATAAAGATGTTAAAAACAAACAAACAAACAAAAAGGTAAGTATGGGTAAATATAAGACAGTATAAGTGCAAAAAAAAAAAAAAAAAAGATGGCAACCTCTGGACTGACCCGATGCTTCCAGGGCCCCAGGGAAGAGAGCTGTCCATCCCCAGACCTCAGTGAGCCCGGGCCTGGAGCAGTGCTTTCCATTGTGAGACCAGTGCCTCCAAACCCTCTACTGAGCTGTGCCCCCCTCCCAGCACCAGCCCCTCCCACTGGTGTCTGACTCTTCCACTTGGCCCTCAGAGCCGTCGTAGAAAAAACTGTCTTATAAGTTGGGCGACAGTGATCGAGTTCCCCCACACATCACCCCTCCAGACTCAGCATCTCACGGTCTCATGTAACAGGGCTTTCAGATGCCTGTTAGCCATTTTCATTAGCACAGTTGTTCTCCTAAAAGCCAGTACAGTAGCTCTGCTTTCACTAATTATTTGAAAGGACTGGCTTTAAGAAAAATCAAGGTAATCTGTGTTGCTGTGTTTGGCTGAGGTCAATCTGCTCCCATGACGTTGTCACATAGGCATTAATGATAGAGGCCCCACGGACCCTCGGTGTCCTCATTACACAAGGGAACAGCTTCTGCGATGACGAGCGGTCCCCCCTGCAAACCAGAACTCATCATGTGAGTGGCGGTGGGACACCGGGCTCTGTAGTGACTGCTTAGGTGTGCCTGCCGTATCTCAGACACACAGACATGGACCACCAGTTGGGAGGTTCTGTCCTACAGGAAACTGCATATTCTTCCATAGCATATTTTCAGGCCTCTTAGAGTGGTACGCAGGGTGGCAATCAGATATATGAAGATTAATAACTCCCTTTTATGCAAAGGAAAATTTAACTTCATGAAATTGATAACAATGGTGCCCTAGTATTCTGGCACATTTGTCACTTCAGAAGAGGGTAAAATTTTTCTGTGGGATAAACCCTCAAAACTAGAATTGCTCTGTAAAAATAGAATATTTTTCTTTGATGGATATTTCTCAGTTATGGTCCATAGATGTTTTAGCAATTTAGACATGAACGTAATTTATGAGTTTTTCCAAAATATATTTTTGACAATCTCTTAAATTAAAAAAAAAAGATTTCTCTTGTTCTGTGTGAGGTTGAACTTATTGCCAAATATTTAAACATTTATGTCTTTTCTGTAAACTGCTCGGGCTATTATACGTTTATCTAGAGGTTGTGTTTGTCTTCTTCTAGGACATATTTTAATGTCAAGGAAACTCACTCTTTGTGATAAGGAGTGAAATGTATTTCCTATATTGGCATTCAAATTTATGAATCTTTCCTCAAATGTCTTATAGGCTGACACATGCTATCTCTAGTCTAAGACTGTTAAAAATAGTGTTTTTCCATGTTTACTTCTAGTATTTTTAGGCCATTATTTTTGTATTGAAACAATTTACTCATCTGAAATTTATATTTTTATATATATATATATATATATATATATATATATCACATCTTTATCCACTCATCTGCTGATGGACACTGGACACTTCGGTTACTTTTGCACAGCAAAGGAAACCATAAACAAACAAAAAGACAACCTATGGAATGTGAGAAAATATTTGCAAATGATGCTACCAACAAGGGATTAATTTTGAAAATACACAAATAGTTCATACAGCTTAATATCAAAGAAACAACCCAATCCAAAAATGGGCAGAAGACCTAAACAGACATTTCTCCAAAGACATACAGATGGCCAACAGACACATGAAAAGATGATCAACATCACTAATTATTAGAGAAATGCAAATCAAAACTACAGTGAGATATCACCTCACACGAGTCAGAATGACCATCATCAAAAAACCTACAAATAATAAATGCTGGAGAGGGTGTGGAGAAAAGGGAACCCTCCTACACTGTTGGTGGGAATGTAAATTGGTGCAGCCACTATGTAAAACAGTATGGAGGTTCCTTAAAAAACTAAAAATAGAGTGGCCGTATGATCCGACTCCTGGGCAGAACTATACTTCCAAAAGGTACATGCACCCCTATGTTCATGTTGCTGCAAATGGCATTATTTCATTTTTTTATGGCTGAGTAATACCCCCTTGTATATATGTACCACATCTTCTTTATCCATTCATCTGTTGATAGACACTTAGGTTACTTCCGTGTCTTGGCTTTTGTAAACAGTGCTGCTGTGAACATTGGGGTGCATGTATCTTTTTGAATTACAGCTTTCATCTTTTCTGGATATACGCCCAGGAATGGGATTGCTGGATCGTATGATAACTCTATTTTTAGTTTTTTAAGGAACCTCCATACTGTTTTCCATAGTGGCTGTACCAAAAGAAAATTCTGTTGTTTTTTTTTAATTCCAGCTTCCTAGGGGTTGCCTCTGGGTCATCATGGCAACATCAAAGGTGTTGCTTAAAATCCTTGAGTCAGTGAGATTCCCACCCTCTCCCAGAGGATCTGTGTTTGGTTTGGGAAATGCATTTTAAGTCCAGGCATTTTACAAGTCTTCCCAGCTTCTGCTTTCTGCATGTGCAAGGCCTCACATTAATTCAAGAAGGAGTGGGTAGCTGGAGATTGCTCTATCTTTCCTGAGCATGTGTGAAGTCTTGCACATATATACAGCTTTCAATACCATCAAAGATATGAGGTTGCTTAGCAAGACCCATTACAGTCATCTCATGTTCCAAGTATCTCTGCTACATTTCTTGAAGTTCTACCAGTGTGTTGCACATCTCAGGCAGTACTGCAACCTCAAGCCTTCTCTGATTATTTGCCATTGAAATTTCTATTACTTTTGACAATGCCCCTGGGGGCTTGGGTTTTTCTGGGTTCAATATAACAATTATACAAATTATAATAGTAACATGAGAGTATATTTTGTTGTTTTAGAACAAAGAACTTCCATATTCTAACAATAGTAATGATTGCAACCATAATAATACTGAAAAAATATTGGTTTTGAAATGTGGAATATTAAAATCAGGAGTGACTCATCATTATTCTCAACCCTCAGGCCTTGTGAATGAGCTGCAATTTTATACATTCCTCCAATCATTCATTCAATAAATAAAACCTCTGTACCACGAGTGGAGGGCAAAGAGATGAGTCATCTCAGGTTTACGTTCAGGAGATCACTATTTCACTACTGTGTTATTGGTTGAAAATCATTGGTATTCCTGACTAAACAAATATTTGATAGAAAATCCACATCTTAGCTTCACAGTTTAAAATAGCTTTTAATTTTCCTTGTGATTTCTTCTTTGACTGGTGTGATATATAGAACTTTTTTTTTTTTTAGTTTTCAATACTGAGCATTTTACAGATATCTGTTACTGATTTAAAATCTAATTGTACCTTTGTTATAGAACTTGTTTTGTATAATTTGAAGTCTTTAATGTTTATTTATAACTCAGAATATGGTCTATCTTGGTAAATGTTCATATGTACCTGAAAAGAATATATTCTACTCTTATTGGGAAGAATATTCTATAAATGTTAATTAGGTCAAGTTGGCCGACAGTGTAATTCACTTACTGATTTTTCTTTCTTCTTGGTCTATCAGTTCTAGAGAGAGGACTGAAATCTTTGACTATACTACTGTCTATTTCTCCTTACAGTTAAATCACTTTTGCTACATATACTTTGAAACTCTGTTATTAGTTACACAGACGTTTAGGATTGTTACATCCTCTTGACAAATTGACCTCTTTACAATTATGAAATAATCTTCATTGTTCCACATAATGCTTCTTACTCTGATGTCTACTTTCCCTGACATTAATATAGCTACTACAACTGTTTTTGATTAGTGTTTAGCATTTTATGTATTTTCATCCTCTTAATTTTAATCTATGTGGGTCTTTCTATTTAAAGTGCTTTTGTACAAAGAGTATATTGTTGGGGTTTGATCATATATAACCTGACAATCTCTGCCTCTTAATAGGAATGTTGAGGACATTCATATTCAATGTGATTATTGATATGGTTTGGTTTAAATCCACCATCTTGCTATTTTTCTCTTTTCCCGTGTTTTCTTTGTTGCCTTTTTCTTCTTTTCCTGAACTTTTTTGTAGTAATCAAATATTTTTTATGATTCTAATTTAATATAATATAATTCTAATATAGTGTTATATCCCTCTCTTTTTAAGTCGTTGTTCTAGGCTTTACAACATATATCTCTAACTTATCTCAGTCTAACTTCAAATATTATTATGCCATTTCATGTAGAATCGAAGAATCTTACAACAGTGTACTTCCATCCCTCCCAGACTTTGTACTATCATTGGCGGGAATTTTATTTCAAAATATGACATATGTTTTGTTTTAAAATGCCGATTAGCGTTACAGAGATTTTTTAAATGGGGAAAAAAGCATATTATATATATGTATATACATATATATGTGTGTGTGTATATATATATATATAATTTCCAGCATTCTTTGTTCTTTTTTGCACATCCTAATTTCTATCTGGAGTCATTTTCCTTTCCTTAAAGAACTTTCTCTAATGTTTTTTGTAGTGCTGGTTGCTGGCAATGACTGCTCTAGGATTTTGCATGCCGAGAAAAAAGTATTTATTTTTTCCTGAGTTAAAAAAATATTTTTTGTATATATGGGATTGTAAGTTTGACAACTTTTTTCCTCCAGTGCTTTAAAGATGTGGTGCCACTGTTTCCTGGTTTGCATTGTTTCAGATGCCTCACTGTCATTTTTACATTTGTTCCTCAATACATAATGTGTGTTTTTCCTCTGGCTGCCTTTAATATTTTCTCTTTATCATGGATTTTTAGCAGTTTTACTGTAATATTTCCTGGTGTGATTATCTTCATGCTTCTTCTGCTTGGAATTTGTTGAGCTTTCTGGAATTGGAATATAGCTTTCATTAAAGTTGGAAATTTTTCAAATGCCCTTTCTTCATTTTTTTATTTCTCCCTTCTTCTTCTCTTCTTGAACTCTGATGACAGATGTGCTCAACCGCGTGTCCCAAACTCACTGTTACTCAGTTCAGTTTTTCAGTATTTTTTTTTCTTTCTGTGCTTTATTTTGGAGAGTGTCTATTGCTATCCCTTTAAGTCCACTAAACTTCTCAACTTCTCTCTTCTGCACCCTCTCATCTGCTGTTAATCTCATTCAGTGTAATTTTCATTTTAGAGAATTAATAATTCATCATTGAATTTGGGTCTTTCTTTTTTTTTAAAGATTTATTGATTGATTGATTGATTGCTATGTTGGGTCTTCGTTTCTGTGCTAGGGCTTTCCTAGTTGCGGCAAGAGGGGGCCACTCTTCATCGCGGTGCGCGGGCCTCTCACTGTCGTGGCCTCTCTTGTTGCAGAGCCCAGGCTCCAGGCGCACAGGCTCAGTAGTTGTGGCTCACGGGCCTAGTTGCTCCGCGGCATGTGGGATCTTCCCGGACCAGGACTCGAACCCGTGTCCCCTGCACTAACAGGCAGATTCTCAACCACTGTGCCACCAGGGAAGCCCTGGGTCTTTTCTTTAATACATCCATTTGGTTTAGGGCTAATTTGACCCCATTACAAAAGAAGCACCTTCTTGAGAACTTTATATGTGGCTCATGTATCAGGAGGTCTTTCTGCTCTGTCTGGTGGGATCACAAACTATCACCAGCCCATGTAAACTCTGGGCGTTTTTCCAGGTCCTCCTTTATGCTGGCTCCTTCCCTGTTCTGGGAGTTTCTTCACACGTATTCACAGAGCTGTGCTGACCTGGACTGAACTGCTGGTCCTCAACGTGCTCTCTTCTCCCAGGCTTGGATCTGCTACTCCACAAACTTAAACTCTGTCCCTTCATTCAGTGATATCGTTGGGCCACATTGGGGATCTCCCCTCCCATCCTGAGGAGCTGGGCACTCGTGGGGCTCACCTCATTCACTTACTTTCTCTAAGGGATCAATTCCTTGATCTGCCTGTTGTTCTATATCTCAAACCTCTTGTTCCATATATTTTGGCTGGTTATGTAGGTGTTTTAAGGAAGGGTGGTAAATCCAGTCTTTTTATTGTGTGATAGCTGAAGAGAAATTCATGAGTTATAATTCACGCTTTTGTTCATGAGGTGGCATCACTGGAGGATGAGCGCCTGGTGTGTTAACACCTGCTTCCTTGTCTCCATAGGACATTGCACCCTGAGCTTCCTTCCACACCTGACACGTTGGTAGGGAGGGTTCTGGATGAGCCGTATTTGAAGTCGAGATCTTGGGATAGGAAAGGAAGTGATACCCACTCAGCTATCTGCCCTCATGACCTCATCTACCTGAAGCCCAGGAGGCACACAGAGGAGCATTTGATTCTTCTCCACAACTGGAGTTCTGGCAGTGGCTGACTTACTTGACTGCTGGATGGGGTGCATGATAACAGAAGCCACGTTCCCAGAAGCATCCAGGGGACCCCAGGAAGACCCCTGACCTCATGGACTAGACCCTCAAAAGCACTCAAAAAGAAAAAAATGATCAGCACCCTGGGCATAGTAAATGGCTGGGATTTATCTTACCTTTATTCACTGAAGGTTTTGGCTATAACATATTATTAAATTCATTTCTCATGTAGTTCTTATCTTTTATTTTATGCCACTTTTTATGTTTCATTTTTACCTTTTAAATGTTATTCCCTTCAAACACTTTATGTAAGAAACAAAGATTTTTAAATAAGTAAAAAATATAAAATTATATATATATATGTATTACTGCTCATATGAACGTTGCTGGCTGTGGTAGATTAATTGCAAAACTGACTGCACTTCTTCAGTCCTTACCTCCTGTATCCTCAGACCTTGCAATGTAATTTTGCCATTCCTTCCATCCCGAAATGGAGTCTGTTTTCCCACTCCTTGAATTGAGATGGACTTATGACCCGCTTTTGCCAACCAAGTATGGAGAAAATGATGATTCACCAGTTCCAAGGCCTCAAGAGACATTGCGTGTTTCGACCTACTGTGTTAGGTTTCTCACAGCGTTATGAGAACCAGCCTGGGCTCGCCTGCTGGAAAATGGAGGACACAAAGCCCAGGGGTCCCCATTCCCCTAGTCTATAGCCAGCCGACCACCAGATTTGTGAGGGGATACATCCCAGTCACTGGCCCACCAGCCCACTGCAGAACAAGTAAGCCCAGCAGACATCAGCCACACTCAGCCCAGAACAGCAGGCATTCCCAGCTGATCTGCTGACTCACTAATAGTGATGACTTTTTTTTTTAATAAATCTATTTATTAATTTATTTATTTATGGCTGCATTGGGTCTTCGTTGCTGCGCGCGGGCTTTCTCTAGTTGCGGCGAGCAGCTGTTACTCTTCGTTGCAGTGCACGGGCTTCTCATTACTGTGGCTTCTCTTGCTGTGGAGCACCGACTCTAGGCACGTGGGCTTCAGTAGTTGTGGCACGCGGGCTCAGTAGTTGTGGCGCACGGGATTAGTTGCTCCGCGGCATGTGGGATCTTCCTGGACCAGGGCTCAAACCCATGTCCCCTGCAATGGCAGGCAGATTCTTTACCACTGCACCACCAGGGAAGTCTGAGTGATAACTTCTTATTGTTTTACAGCACTGATTTATGAATGGTTTGTTCCTTAACTATAGTTACCTGATAAGCTGGGCCACCAACAGAAGACCCTTCCAGTCATTAAAAACCACAGATTACACATACCTTTCAGTTTGGCATTGTGAAAGTATATTTGACAACTAGGAGAATAGAACATTTTATTTGCCAGTTTGGATTAAATCGTGAGCTCTTACATGAAAATAACAGGAATGAAAATAAGTGGTAGTTAAAAGCATCTCAAATATGATTAATCTAATATATCTGTATTATTCTAGTTACATGTGGCTTGGTAAGGTAGATGGGTGGGGTAGAGACACATTCAAGTTTATATAGCTCATTTGTTCTCCAAGTGTGTTCTAGGTACTACTGGTGGCATCCAAATAATTTATGTGAAAAACAGTGTTTTAAATCGTTTACCTATATAAATATTTAATTATTATAATAAGTAATTCTTATTTTATTTATGGCACTAATATAATATTTAAAATAAATTTATATAATTAAAATGAGTCAATTCAAGTGTAAATTATAGTGCAGGCAATACCGATACATGGGGGAAAAAAGATTGTAGTAGAAGAACGGCTGATGTTTGGGAAAAATTTTCTAGATTATATGAAAAAATTGTCCCATAATATGCCAAGCCTTTTAGGAAACTGGTAGCTATAAAATTTCACCAAACACCTCAAGAGAACACTTGAAAGGGTAGTAGAATTATGACTGGGTCCCAACATACATGGGCTACTTATAGTCCAGCATAAATGGGCTCATTTATGATATATTTGCATTTAAAGGTCAATAGTTATCACCTTTCTAAAAAATAGCACCACTCCAATTTCAATATTTTAACATAATTCATTTTAATTTAACTCAGTTTCTATGTGTAGCAACAATTCTTGTTACATAGTGAAAATTACATAAGATTTGTGAAATCAAAGTTCCTTAATTTCTAAACAATAGCATACAGCCAGGACCAGCCCTAGCATTTAGAAGGCCCAAGGCCAAAGTGAAAAAACACACTATATACCTTATTTTTTTAAGTTATAAATCAAACAATCTCTTAAATTAAAATCTATCCTATTTTATTTTCTTGACAATTATACTTTCATAATGACAAAACAAAAATATGTATAAAGTGGGTCTTTATATGACTGAAAATCAGCAAAATGCCATCAATTAGTGAATATAATTATTACTACTGTTTATGCTCAGATATTCTTTTCATGGGGTAGCCATATTCAGATGAGTAATGGACACATATTAATGTACAGATTTTATTTCTATGAAATCATGAGTTCTATCATTTTAATCAATATTTTTCTATTTTGTAGACAGTGAGGATCTAATTCAGGGTTGGCAAACTTTTTCTGAAAAGAGCCACATAGTAGCTACTTAGGCTTTGTGGCCCCAGGTTCTCTGTAACTCCTCAGCAAGGAGCTACTCTGCCGCTGCAGAGCAAAGCGGTAGCAGACGTGCCAAAGAGCAGATGTGGTGTGCACCAACTCTCAACAACACAGGCACTGCACGGGGTCTGGCTTTCCTGCTGTAGTTTGCCAACACTTGATCTAAAGGCTTGAGAAATAAAACGTCATTAATTCAAAGTGTACAAAATTGAATGCATTCTCCTCAAAAATTTAACTTGGAGTAAATGCAAAGAATACAGAAATTGTCGGTATGTTTTCCAAAAAGTTATTTTATCTAAACTTTGCAAATATCTATTAAGGGAAAAAAATACAAGTAAGAATAAAATTATTTACAGTACATCCCCTGCATACAAACCATCCAGTTGCAAACTTTCAAAGATGCGAACATCCGTTCACATGTCCAATCACGTAAGTTAGTTCACGTGTCTGGAGTACATTGTCACGTATGTGTATCCTCTACAAGTGGTTGTGCTTTTGTGTACTTTACTGTACAGTACTATATAGAGTACAGTAGTACAGTATCTTTATTTCAAGCCCAGGATGTCCAGAAGCAAGCGTAGAAGCAGCGGTGATGCAGCTGGTACTGCTAAGAAGTGCCAAACAATAACAATGGAAACAAAAGTGAAAATAATTGAGAGAGTGGAGCAACAAGAGGAAGAAGAAGTAACTGAAGAACCAAAGAGATTCATGTCGCAGGAAATGGCAAGGGGATTTTCTTTATTTGAGGAGGCACTGTTAGTTTTTGAGGCACAGGACCCGAATGAAGAACAGTATACAAAGGTTGCAGCAGCCGTTCAGAATGTAATCCAGTGCTACCGTGTCATCTATGATAAGAAAGAAAGAGCTACTACTCGGACATCACTGGATCATTTTTTCAAGAGGGTAGATAGAATTGAATCCAGCAAGGAACCAGAACCTATGCCATCCATGTCAAGAGTGAGTGAAATTGCAGCTTGCCCTCCGTCTCCTATTGCTGACAATCCTTCAGCTCTACCATCTCCCACCTCCTCTCCCTCCTCCAGTCAGTAACTCTTCTTGCCTGTTCACTCGATGCCAGCCCTTGTATGCCAGCTGTTGTACTGTACTACTGTACTTTTCAAGGTACTGAGCTGTAAGATTAAAAATGTTTCCTTTATTTTTTGTGTTTTTTTAATTTTTTATGTATTATTTGTGTGAAAAGTATTATAAACCTATTACAGCACAGTACTAAATAACCGATTGTGTTAGTTGGGTACCTAGGCTAACTTTGTTGGACTTATGAACAAATTGGACTTACGAATGCACTCTTGGAACAGAACTCACTCATATGTAGGGGACATACTATATTCTCCCTGAATTCAGACTACACTCCCAAGCTACAGCAATCAAAAAAGCATGGTACTGGCACAAAAAAAGAGACACATAGATCAATAGAACAGAACAGAGAGCCCAGAAATAAACCCACACACTTATGGTCAATTAATCTGCAATAAAAGAAGCAAGAATTTACAATGGAGGAAAGACAGTCTCTTCAATAAGTGTTGCTGGGAAAACTGGACAGCTACACATAAAAGAAGGAAATCAGAATATTTTCTTATACCATATACAAAAATAAACTCAAAATAGATTAAAGACCTAAATGTAAGACCTGAAATCATAAAACTCCTAGAAGAGAACATAGGCAGAAGACTCTATGACATTAATTTTAGCAATATTTTTTTGGATCTGTCTCCTAAGGCAAAGAAAACAAAAGCAAAATAAACAAATGGGACCTAATTAAACTTCAAAGCTTTTGCACAGCAAAGGAAGCCATCAACAAAATAAAAAAACAACCTACTGAATGGGAGAAAATATTCACAAATGATATGACCAATAAGGGGTTAATATCCAAAACATACAAACAGCTCATATACAACTCAATATCAGAAAAACAAACATCCTGATTAAAAAATGCGCAGAAAACCTGAACAGACATTCTTCCTAAGACATACAGATAGATGGCCAACAAGCACTTGAAAAGATGCTCAGCGTCCCTAATCATCAGAGAAATGCAAATCAAAACCACAATGAGATATCACCTCACACCTGTCAGAATGGCTATCATCAAAAAGGCCACAAATAGAAAATGTTGATGAGGATGTGGAGAAAAGGGAACTCTTATGCACTGTTGGTGGGAATGTAAATTAGTGCAGCCACTAAATAGAACTACTGTATGATCCAGCAATCCCTCCCCTGGGTATATATCTGAAAAAAACAGAAACATTAATTTGAAAAGATACATTCACCCCAATGTTCATAGAAGCATTATTTACAAAAGCCAAGACATGGAAGCAACCTAAGTGTCCATGAACAGATGAATGGATAAAGAAGACGTGGTGTATATATACAATGGAATATTACTCAGCCATAGAAAATAATGAAATTTTGTCATTTGCAACAACATGAATGGAACTAGAAGGTTTTATGCTTAGTAAAATAAGTCAGACAGAGAAAGACAAATACTGTATGTTATCACTTATATGTGGAATCTGAAAAACAAAACAAATGAATATAACAGACAGAAACAGACTCACAGATCTAAAGAACAAATTAGTGGTTACCAATAGGGAGAGGAAAGTGGGGAAGGGCAGGATTGGAGTAGGTAATTAAGAGAAAAAAAAAAACGAATAAAATAATTTTAAATCAAAATTACTTTTACTCAAATTTTACTTAAAAAGCTGAAATTTTAGTTTACTTTTGGAAAATTACAGTAGATCTTAAATAGTTTAAGAAAAATCAGAGCATTCAAAATTTGAGCATTAAGCATCCATCCATCTGGCTGCTGATGTAAAGAACTGAAATTGTGATTTCCATGTCATATCCTATCATATATGTATATTTAGGAGTAATAGGGGTCATCAAATAGTGTGACCCCTCTACAGAAAGCATTTCATTCATTCAGGGCCATCACCATGGCTCCTCGGGCTCTGAACTGCAGTGTCCACAGGTGTCAGTGATGTGAGCATGACGTAGTGATGACCTCCACAGTGAAGCAGAGCAGTGGCCTTGCATTTATCCTTTCAACAACCTTTGCTGTGCACCTACTGTGTTGCAGGCAAACCTCTTATTATTGGAGACGCACAGTGAACCAAGGTCTTTGCCCTCATGATGGTTACATCTAAGTCGTGTTTGTAGCTAAATCATTGTTTGGACTAGCAGGAAAAGGTGGCTGATTTCCACAGCTGAGAAGAAATGCAGCCAACTGCCTCACCCCAAGTCCCATGGTTAAGTAATTTGTAGGAAAGGACTTGAACACAAATAATGAAACCACAGTTTTCAACTCCCAGGAACTCTGAAGGCTCAATATACCCCCAGAATGGAAGAGTCACTTGGGAAATCAGTTTCTAAGCAATTACATTTGGCTTTTAACAATTCTGATAGGAAAAGACCTACCATGTTCAAAGTGTCAGGGGAATATATGCATACAAACATACATGCATACGTGTGTGTGTGAAATCTCAAAGAATCACAGAAGCAGCATAGATAGAGGACAGGGAATGTAGGGAAGAGCTTTAACTATGCCTGGTACCCACTCTGACAGAAGGTACAATTACTCCCTATAACATATTAAAAAAGAGGCTAAGAGAACACAAGGAACTGAACAAAGGTCCACTCTAGTGGAGCCCAGATTCAAATCCAATTTGTTTATTGCCTGTCCCACAAGCTCACACTGCTTCCCTGGAGGGAAGGCTAAGTGTGAGTAGAGAATTCAGGAAAGACTCTACAGAAGAGGAGCTTCTGAGTTATGCCTGGAAGAATGGACCCCTTGTTTCAGAACAGCAGCTTTGTAATGTTTCTTTAGAATAGGTACACTTCCGGCGTTTGGTGAATATAAAAATGAAAATCGACAATTAAGAGAGTGCAAAAATTTTGTCAGCTTAAAAGTGGATTTTGGATGGTTTTTAAATAAAACCAATAGCACCACTAAAAATATGATCACTTTGCTGTACAGCAGAAATTAACACAACGTTGTAAATCAACTATACTTACATTTAAAAAAAAATTTTATACTAGTTTGTTGTTTTGGGGGTGGATTTTGGGGCATATCCCAGCAGGGATGTACACTCTCTAGAAATTGTTCCTCTCAGTGGAGTTTTGCCATCAACTCACCTTGCACTCTACTGAAATGAAAAATTTTTGCAGTGATTATCCATGCTGCTCACTTCACAAGAAGAGACACCACCTGCTGGGTGCTCATGAGACCATGCTGCAAGATTCTCCCACAAGATTGGATGTGAATATGATCAAGTCTCTCTATTTAACCACCATAAAGGAAATACAGGAGGCAAGAAGTGCATGTCAAAGCACACCAAGGAGATGCAGTCAGCAAAAGGCAGCATGGGAAATTCTATAAGACAGATGACCTGGTTTCTTTATCAAATAATTTGCAAAAAAAAAAAATTTAAGAAGAAAGAGGAGGAAGGGAAAGAGGAGGAGGGGGAAACAGGAAGAGAGAAAGGAAGGGAAAAGAAAAGTCACCCCCAAAATTTATAGCGATAGAATGTCAACTGATTGTTTTAGATAAAAAGAGGAAAAGCTCTTATCTTTTAGAGATACATTCAGAAATACATACACATGAAATAATATCTGAGATTGTTGAGATATCTGAAATTGCTCAGGATAATCTAGGTCTGGGGTAAGTGAGGAACAAGGCTGACCATAAATTGATCATTGCTGAAGCAATGGGGTTCATTTTACTCTTCTCTCTGTATATATATGTATATTTTATGTTATCCATAACAAGTAACTCGTGTGTACACTGTGGATAGCTGGTTCATTCGCCCAATTCTCTGGGCTTCTTTCAATGGGTGGCTTGTGCAGAGCCATTAGGAAGAGGAAACACACAATCATCTGTGGTCGAAGCTGCGTGATCAGAGTAAAAAATATATAACCAACTGCACAATGGTTATCCACACAAAATAAATTACTTGTGTCACAGACAATTATAACAATTATGGAAGTAGAATAAAAAGTCACTTGGTCAAAGTGTGGCCATTTGGTTGGGTTCAGAAAGCACAGAGAAAAAACCAATATGCTAGTTCTGTCAGTGAGATTTCAATGAGGCTTTCTCTTAAAATCTGGTATTCTTCATTTTTCTTTTTGTTTTTTAAATTTTGTTTTGTTTTGTTGGCTTTAACTTTGAATTTTTTACCTCTATTTTCTGGAAAGAAAAGCTATGCCACTGTGATGTTGTTTTTAAGATGTTCTTGTTTGTTTCATTATTTTTATTATACCTCTACCTCAATATTTCTTATAGTAAGTGTTATCAAGTTGCACTAAGTAGCACTTATTATAAGAAGTTTAGAAATGCTAGTAGAAAATAGTGATATGCATATTTCTATGAATATCAATCAAGCAAGCATCAGAATTTGGGCAATATAGCCTGTTACTTATCAGGCATTGTTCTGAGCCAAAAAAAAAAAAAAAAAAAGTGCTTTATCAACTTATCCCCACTGCAAACTTTTGCCCACTTTGGCTATAAGATCTAAATCTCAAAAAGATAAAAATTCCTAAAGTCATATGGATATAAGGTGATAAAATATGTTTTATTTATTCAAAAGTTGAGAGACAGAGGGGTAATTTGATACATATTTTCTAAATCTAAGTCTAAAATATTTAGAAAAAAATTGAAAGAATGAATTTATTAGGGTAAGTTTCTTAGCAAAAGACTACAACGGCCATAAAGTCCATCAACAGGTGAGGCACTAGGGGCGGCGTCCAGACGGCATAGCAGGAGGATGCGGAATTCGTGTCTCCTCACAACTAGGGCACCGACCAGGCACCGGTGGGGAACCACGGACACCTAAGGGGACGGGAGGATTCCCCAGCGACCAGGTAGGATGTGGAGCTTGGGGTGAGTGAAGGGGGAGAAGAAATGGAGGCTGGACGAGACTGGCACCACTGAGGGGCGGCTGGGGGAGGAAAAGGGATCCCACACGCAAAGGGGTAAATTAGGGAACCATTGGGAGGGCAGAGGATCAAAAGGGAGCGTGGCCAGGTTTCCCCTGCCCATTTGGGCCCCCAGGAACCTGCTGAGATCCCGGGCCCGATCCTCTGCCCACCGAGGCCCCCTCCAGCCATGCAGGTCCTGAGGGAGTGGGAGGGAGGGAAGGGGGAGCAAAAGTAAAGGCCGGACCTCCGGAACGGGCACCCCTGAGGGGCGGCTGGGGGAGGGGAGGGGTTCCTACACTGCAGCAGGACCCACCCACGGTGAAGGGTCCAGCTGCTGCATCAGGGGAGACCTGGGGGAGATGGTGAGGGAGGGGCATGAGGAACAGACGGGACCACAGCCAGTGCTTTCCTTGTCCACTTAGGCACTGGGAAGCCTGTTGAGCTCCCGGGCCTGATCCTCTGCTCTCAGAGCCTCCCTCCTGCCGCGCAGAGCCCAAGCCCCGCCCCTGCACCCCCACCCGGGGCCCCACCTCTACACTCGGAGACCCCCTCTGAGACCCCCTCCAACATGCTGGGCCTAAACCCCGCCCACACACCCTCACCCAGGGCCTTCCCACCAAACTCCAGAACTCCAGAGGCCCTCCTTTCCACATGCTGCCTCTCCCTTCCACGCAGGTCCTAAGCAGAGGCCCCGCCCCAACCTTGAACATCGCCCCGTCTAGGCCCCACCCCACACTCAAATGTCACCTCCCCCACCCGCCTAGGTCCCACCCCACCCTAAACCCCACCCCTGCCTAAGTTCCACCTCCGCCTAAACTCCGCCCCCATAGCCAAGGCTTTTTTTTTTTTTTTCCTTTTTTCCTCTTTTAGATTAGGGTTGTGTTTTAGCTTGTTGATTCATTGTTGTTGATTTTGTTATATTTTTATTTTTCCTAATAAATCTTTTATTTTTCTAACTTTATTTTATTCTTTATACTTTGTTATTGTTCTCTCCTTTGGCTTGTTCCCCCCCCACCTTTTTTTTTTTTTTCTGTTGTGGTTTTACTTTACCTTGTTGCAGTTGTTTCAATTATAGTTTTATTTTTCCTAATATATTTTTTATATATTTCTAATCTTATATTGTTTTTTATTCTTTGATATTGTACTGCTCCTTTTTTTCTTTCTTTCTTCCTTTTTTTTTCCTTTTTAAACCATGCCACGAAGCTTGTGGGATCTTGGTTCCCAGGCCGGAGGTCGGGCCTGAGCTCCTGTGGTGAGAGTTCCAGGTCCAAACCACTGGACTAACAGAGAACCTCAGACCCCCGGGAATATTAATCAGAGTGAGGTCTCCCAGAGGCCCTCACCTCAGTACCAAAACCCAGCTCTATCCAACTGCATGTAAACTCCAGTGCTGGACGTCTTAGGCCAAACAACCAGTAAGACAGGAATACAGCACCACCAATCAAAAAACAAAAATGAAATGACAAAAATATTGTTACAGATGAAGGAGCAAGGTAAAAACCTACAAGACCAAATAAATGAAGATGAAATAGGCAACCTACCTGAAAAGGAATTCAGAGTAATGATAGTAAAGATGATCCAAAATCTCGGAAAGAGAATGGAGAAAATACAATAAACACTTAACAAGGATCTAGAAGAACTAAAGAGCAAACAAACAGTGATGAACAACACAATTACTGAAATTAAAAATGCTCTGGAAGGAATCAATAACAGAATAACTGAGGCAGAAGAACGGATAAGTGAGCTGGAAGATAAAATGGTGGAAATAACTGCCAGGGAGCAGAATAAAGAAAAAAGAATGAAAAGAATTAAGGACACTCTCAGAGACCTCTGGGACAACATTAAATGCACCAACATTCGAATTATAAGGGTCCCAGAAGAAGAAGAGAAGAAGAAAGGGTCTGAGAAACCATTTGAAGAGATTATAGTCGAAAACTTCCCTAACATGGGAAAGGAAATAGTCACCCAAGTCCAGTAAGCACAGAGAGCACCATACAGGATAAACCCGAAAAGAAACACACCAGGGGCTCCCCTGGTGGTGCAGTGGTTGAGAATCTGCCTGCTAATGCAGGGGACACGGGTTCGAGCCCTGGTCTGGGAAGATACCACATGCTGCGGAGCAACTAGGCCCATGAGCCACAACTACTGAGCCTGTGCATCTGGAGCTTGTGCTCCGCAACAAGAGAGGCCGCGACAGTGAGAGGTCCGCACACCGCGATAAAGAGTGGCCCCCGCTCGCCGCAACTAGAGAAAGCCCTCACACAGAAACGAAGACCCAACACAGCCAAAAATAAATTAATTAATTAATTAATACGAAGACCCAACACAGCCAAAAATAAATAAATAAATTAATTAATTAATTAAAAAAAGAAAAGAAAGAAACATATTAATCAAATGATCAAAAATTAAATGCTGGAAAAAATATTAAAAGCAGCAAGGGAAAAGCAACAAATAACATACAAGGGAATCCCCATAAGGTTAACAGCTGACCTTTCAGCAGAAAATCTGCAAGCCAGAAGGGAGCGGCAGGACATACTTAAAATGACGAAAGGGAAAAACCTACAGCCAAGATTACTCTGCCCAGCAAGGATCTCATTCAGATTCAAGGGAGAAATTAAAACCTTTACAGATAAGCAAAAGTTAAGAGAATTCAGCACCACCAAACCAGCTTTACAACAAATGCCAAAGGAACTTCTCTAGGCAGGAAACACAAGAGAAGGAAAAGACCTACAAAAACAAACCCAAAACAATTAAGAAAATGGTAATAGGAACATACATATCGATAATTACCTTAAATGTAAATGGATTAAATGCTCCAACCAAAAGACATAGACTGGCTGAATGGACATAACAACAAGACCCATATAGATGCTGTCTACAATAGACCTACTTCAGACCTAGCGACATATAGACTGAAAGTGAGGAGATGGAAAAAGATATTCCATGCAAATGGAAATCAAAAGAAAGCTGGCGTAACAATTCTCATATCACACAAAATAGACTTTAAAATAAAGAGTATTTCAAGAGACAAAGAAGGACACTACATAATGATCAAGGGATCAATCCAAGAAGAAGATATAACAATTGTAAATATTGATGCACCCAACATAGGAGCACCTCAATACATAAGGTAAATGCTAACAGCCATAAAAGGAGAAATTGACAGTAACACAATCATATTAGGGGACTTCAACACCCCACTTTCACCAATGGAAAGATCATCCAAAATGAAAATAAATACGGAAACATAAGCTTTAAATGACATTAAACAAGATGGACTTAACTGATATTTATAGGACATTCCATCCAAAAACAAAAGACTACACTTTCTTCTCAAGTGCTCATAGAACATTCTCCAGGATACGTGATACCTTGGGTCACAAATCAAGCCTTGGTAAAATTAAGAAAATTGAAATCGTACCCAGTATCTTTTCCAACCACAATGCTATGAGACTAGATATCAATTACAGGAAAAAAACTGTAAAAAGTACAAACACATGGAGGCTAAACAATACGCTGCTAAATAACCAAGAGATCACTGAAGAAATCAAAGGGGAAATCAAAAATACCTAGAAACAAATGACAATAAAAACACAACAACCCAAAGCCTAAGGGATGCAACAAGAGAAGTTCTAAGAGGGAAGCTTATAGCAATACAAACCTACCTCAAGAAACAAGAAAAATCTCAAAAAACAACCTAACCTTACACCTAAAGCAATTAGAGAAAGAAGAACAAAAAAAAAAAAAAAAAAAAAAAAACCCAAAGTTAGCAGAAGGAAAGAAATCATAAAGATCAGATCAGAAATAAATGAAAAAGAAATGAAGAAACAATAGCAAAGATCAATAAAACTAAAAGCTTGTCCTTTGAGAAGATAAATAAAAATGACAAACCATTAGCCAGACTCATCAAGAAAAAAAGGGAGAAGACTCAACTCAACAGAATTAGAAATGAAAATGGAGAAGTAACAACTGACTCTGCAGAAATACAAAGGATCATGAGAGATTAATACAAGCAACTATATGCCAATAAAATGAACAACCTGGAAGAAATGGACAAATTCTTAGAAAAGCACAACCTTCTGGGCCTGAAACAGGAAGAAATAGAAAATATAAACAGACCAATCACAAGCACTGAAATTCAGACTGTGATTAAAAATCTTCCAACAAACAAAAGTCCAGGACCAGATGGCTTCACAGGTGAATTCCATGAAACACTTAGAGAAGAGCTAACACCTATCCTTCTCAAACTCTTCCAAAATATAGCAGAGGGAGGAACATTCCCAAACTCTTTCTGCGAGGCCACCATCACCCTGATACCAAAATCAGACAAAGATGCCACAAAAAAAGAAAACTACAGGTCAATATTTCTGATGAACATAGATGCAAAAATCCTCAACAAAATACTAGCAAACAGAATCCAGCAGTACATTAAAAGGATCATACACCATGATCAAGTGGGGTTTATCCCAGGAATGCAAGGACTCTTCAATATATGCAAATCAATCAATGTGATACACCATATTAACAAATTGAAGGTTAAAAACCAAATGATAATCTCAATAGATGGAGAAAAAGCTTTTGACAAAATTCAACATCCATTTATGATAAAAACTCCAGAAATTAGGCATAGAGGGAACCTACCTCAACATAATAAAGGCCATATATGACAAACCCACAGCCAACATCATTCTCAATGGTGAAAAACTGAAACCATTTCCTCTAAGATCAGGAACAAGACAAGGTTGCTCACTCTCACCACTATTATTCAACATAGTTTTGGAAGTTTTAGCCACAGCAATCAGAGAAGAAAAAGAAATAAAAGGAATCCAAATTGGAAAAGAAGAAGTAAAGCTGTCACTCTATGCAGATGACATGATACTATACATAGAGAATCCTAAAGTTGCTACCAGAAAACTACTAGAACTAATCAATGAATTTGGTAGAGTAGCAGGATACAAAATTAATGCACAGAAATCTCCTGCATTCCTATACACTAATGATGAAAAATGTGAAAGAGAAATTAAGAAAACACTCCCATTTACCATTACAACAAAAAGGATAAAATACCTAGGAATAAACCTACCTAAGGAGACAAAAGACCTGTATGCAGAAAACTATAAGACACTGATGAAAGAAATTAAAGATGATGCAAACAGATGGAGAGATATACCATGTTCTTGGATTCGAAGAATCAACATTGTGAAAATGACTGTACAACCCAAAGCAATCTACAGATTCAATGCAATCCCTATCAAACTACCACTGGTATTTATCACAGAACTAGGACAAAAAAATTGCACAATTTGTATGGAACCACAAAAGACCCCCAACTGCCAAAGCAATCTTGAGAAAGAACAACGGAGCTGGAGGAATCAGACTCCCTGACTTCACACTATACTATAAAGCTACAGTAATCAAGACAGTATGGTACTGGCACAAAAACAGAAATATAGATCAATGGAACAGGATAAAAAGCCCAGAGATAAACCCACGCACATATGGTCACCTTACCTTTAATAAAGGAGGCAAGAATATACAATGGAGAAAAGACAGCCTCTTCAATAAGTGGTGCTGGGAAAACTGGACAGCTACATGTAAAAGAATGAAATTAGAACACTTCCTAACACCATACACAAAAATAAACTCAAAATGGATTAAAGACCTAAATGTAAGGCCAGACACTATAAAACTCTTAGAGGAAAACATAGGCAGAACACTCTATGACATAAATCACAGGAAGATCCTTTTTGACCCACCTCCTAGAGAAATGAAAATAAAAACAAAAATAAACAAATGGGACCTAATGAAACTTAAAAGCTTTTGCACAACAAAGGAAACCATAAACAAGACAAAAAGACAACCCTCAAAATGGGAGAAAATATTTGCAAATGAAGCAACTGACAAAGTATTAATCTCCAAAATATACAAGCAGCTCATGCAGCTCAATATCAAAAAAACAAACAACCCAATCCAAAAATGGGCAGAAGACCTAAATAGACATTTCTCCAAAGAAGTTATACAGATTGCCAACAAATACATGAAAGGATGCTCAACATCACTAATCATTAGAGAAATGCAAATCAAAACTACAATGAGGTATCACCTCATACCAGTCAGAATGGCCATCATCAAAAAATCTACAAACAATAAATGCTGGAGAGGGTGTGGAAAAAAGGGAACCCTCTTGCACTGTTGGTGGGAATGTAAATTGATACAGCCACTATGGAGAACAGTATGGAGGTTCCTTAAAAAACTAAAAATAGAACTACCATATGACCCAGCAATCCCACTACTGGGCATATACCCTGAGAAAACCATAATTCAAAACGAGTCATGTACCAAAATGTTCATTGCAGCACTATTTACAATAGCCAGGACGTGGAAGCAACCTAAATGTCCATCGACAGATGAATGGATAAGGAAGATGTGACACATATATACAATGGAATATTACTCAGCTATAAAAAAGAAACAAAATTGAGTTATTTGCAGTGAGGTGGATGGACCTAGAGTCTGTCATACGGAGTGAAGTAAGTCAGAAAGAGAAAAACAAATACCGTATGCTAACACATATATATGCAATCTTAAAAAAAAAGGTTCTGACGAACCTAAGGGCAGGACAGGAATAAAGACACAGACATAGAAAATGGACTTGAGGACACGGGGAGAGGGAAGGGTAAGCTGGGACGAAGTGAGAGAGTGGCATGGACATATAGACACTACCAAATGTAAAATAGATAGCTAGTGGGAAGCAGCCGCATAGCACAGGGAGACCAGCTCAGTGCTTTGTGTCCACCTAGAGGGCTGGGATAGGGAGGGTGGGAGGGAGACGCAAGAGGGAGGGGATATGGGGATATATGTATATGTATAGCTGATTCACTTTGTTATACAGCAGAAACTAATACAACATCGTAAAGCAATTATACTCCAATAAAGATGTTAAAAAAAAAGTTGAGGCATTAATACATAACTATTACCAAAAAATAGAACGCACATCATTTTAGTGCTTTCAAATGTAAGAATAAGAAAATAAACATTTATTTGGATGTGTGGACCAACTGTAAGAATCAGACACATAAATGTTCATGTATACTAAAATGAGGCTTCATTGAATGTTGGTTTAATAAGAATTCATGGGAGCTGTGCTGGGCAAAGTATTATCTTTACTTCAGAGAGGAATAGAATCCCTAGAATTAGAACTTGAAGCAGACATGGTTGTGTGATAGGCAGTCTCTTAGATGGCGCCTGATGATCCCCTCCATCTGGGAGTGTGCTGGACTCATCCTGCTTTTAACCAATGGTAAATGTGGTGTCACTCCCAAGAAGAGGCTATAAAGAGCCTGTGTGTTGGAGTTTAGGGCTCTCTCTCCCTCTCTCGGATCACTTGCTCTTAGGGAAGCCAACTGCCATGTCATCAAGGAACCCTGTGCAAAGGCCCATGTGGGTGAACTTGGACGTGCATCTTCTGAGGCCCACCAACAAGCACAGAGTGCAGCTCGAGGCAGGGCCTGTCCCATCAAGCCTGAGATGCCTGCAGCCCTGGCCTAAAGCTTGACTGCAGCCTCTGCAGAGACCTTAGCCAAAGCCACTGAGCTCAGCCACTCCAGGACTCCTGACCCACAGAAACTGGGAGATAATATCTGATTTTTTCTTCCAAATTGTCAAGTGTGCAGATAAATTATAAGTCATAGATAATAACACAGATTACAAGAAGTGATGGAGCAGCAACTCTGAGAACATTCAGAAAGTCATCACTGGTGATTTAGCAGTTGTCCCACAAACACAAATTTCACTTGGTTCTGACAACAGGTTTGTCTTAAGGTGAACAGGTTGAAAGTCGGAGCATCAGAAACAAATAGCAGGAGAAAGAAATTCAGTGGAGATTCAGAAACCAGCACAGTGAAAGAATAACCTGATTTAGATTATGAAACCAAATCCAATCAGTGTTATCTGAAAAAACGATGTCTCTTCCACAATTTTCAGTAGACGAAAAACTGCAGAACTGTTGAATTCTCCAGTGAGAAATTTTCCTTTGTTGGAGAAATATGCAAGAGCCCAAAATAAATAAGGCAAGTCATTTTAGAGAGCAAAACACACTGGGTTATATATTATAAAGAATAATTCAGAAGTTTTTAAAAACCCTCCAGATGAATAAAGTAGTTTTATGACAGCTGAAGCTCAGTTGTTTATATAAAGAAGAATATTATGAAGTTGTAAGCGGAATAATAAATTGCTTTCAAGTTTGCTATTTAGATGAAGTAGAAAGGGACAGCTTTTTTGCTGTCAAAACAAAAATGAAATCGCTCTTTTGGGAAACTCATTAATGGATAGACTTTTTTTTAAATGTGATTAAACAGAAGAAATTCACAGGGAAAAAGTGAAGGTTTCTCAACGTGAGACGAGAAATAGATGTAGCAATTGAAGCGGCAGAAACAATGTTGATTTCTATGGCAAAACCAAAACCAGGGCAAGTAAGGAAAAAATGAAAAAGAAAATGAACTTATAAGAAGCAATATGCACACAAAGGCTCAACTTGAAGATATTTTCTGGATAATTTGACCAGCGGCGCCAATGAAAGCTGAAAGAAATTTTTGTATGTCTGAACTATTTTTCATGCAATAAAGATTAAGGCTTTTGGATAAGGTAATGCCTGCTTAGTGTATTTTAACTTTTATGATAAAATAAACCTCAATTTTAAGAATGATAAATGTTCGTATTAAATATTTGTGGTATTGACATTCAACTTTTTAATGATTTTTATTTGGCATTTATTTTGTGTTACTATTCCCTTCTTTGTTTTTTTTGTATCATATAGAGATCATGTTTATATATTGTTGAAACATATGACCATGTCATAATATATTAGTTCATAATAGTAATAAACCATGCATTGCATTTATTATTATTGCTTTTTATTTTACAGAAAAATCTCTGAAACTTTTACTCTAAATGTCCCAAAAATACTGATTCACTCTTTATTATTTGGCCACTCCTTATTTAAGAACTTGTAAATAGAGTGCTATGAAAAATACAGCATAATTTATGATTCTAGCCTTCCCAAGAACTCTGATGACTCATCTTTAGCATTCAAAGATGCACCTTTGTTGAGAATTTGGAGGCATTCAGTAGGGATGCCTGGGGCTGGAAATCAATGCAGAGCAGAGGAGAGAAGTTCCTGGAAAAACCCAGCAAAGCTGTAAGCTGACAGAAACCAGAGGATTCAGGAAACAGGGTGTGGACATTCTCCGGAGGAGGACACACGGCCATAGCCCTGGGTGTGGGCTCTGGGTGCAGGCCAGGAAGCGTGTGCCTTACCCACATCTGCTCTATGTTTAACTGCTTATCTTGCTGTCACCATCTGCTGCCATCTGCCTTTACCTAGCAGGGATCCGGGGCCATCAGACGGGCTGGTGGCCAGTCCAGGACAGTCAGAGACAGCCCAGGGCTCAATCCACTAAATTTAACCCAGCCACCTCCTCTGCCCTCCACCTGCCAGGTCCCACGACAGGAAATGAGCACACAGAAAGGCGCCACTGTCCAGGCTCTGAGGGGAGAACTGTGATCTGTCTATGTGTCCGTCCACTCTGCCCAGAAGAGGGAGAGTCACAGGTGACAGGAGACAGGCGTCACCTTTATTTCACTTGATGTTCAGGGCCTTTGAACCAAGCAAGTTCCAACACCACATTGTTTTTCTCTCAGTGAATAAATTTCAGAATGAATGGATGATTCCAGCACATGGGGGTGTGAAGACCTCCAGTGGTCCCTAAACAGT
This sequence comes from Balaenoptera musculus, assembly GCF_009873245.2. NCBI lineage: Eukaryota > Metazoa > Chordata > Mammalia > Artiodactyla > Balaenopteridae > Balaenoptera > Balaenoptera musculus. Next base: position 99,218,937 of record NC_045793.1, on the reverse strand, counting down.
TCAATGGTGGCCCCTCCTCCTAAGACAAGATGCGATTTGAAAACAACAGGTACCTTGAGTTCACAGGAGGAAGTGTCCACCGGCATCAAACAAAGTCTTTCCCAAACAATACCCAAGCCTACTTTCTCTAAGGGTTTCTCCCGGACCCTAGTGAGGAAGGATCAGTATTCAAAATGGAAACCACACTGAAGGTTTGGAGGAGAGTATGGGCTGCATCTCTTCGGCCAAAGATGACCACACAGCCAACCACACGAGGTGTGAGCAATTAGCAAACAGCCCTGACACTTACACCACGTATGTTCTAGCTATACGGTTATGTGTGTGCATTATTCATGGCTACTGTGTGTGTGCACGTGTGTGTGCATATATGTACACATTTGTGTGTCTCTTCATCTAATAGCTGCATGACTTTTTATTATGTTATACTTTTATTTTAAAAATAAAAGAACTAAGGCCCATAAAACCTCCTTCATCTGGGAAATGGAAATAACAATTTATCACACAGCTATCGTGAAGATAACGTGAGAACACGCAAGTGAAATGTATTTTACAAAGTCCGGCAGAGAGTAAGTCTAAATGAATGTTAGTTATTAAAATAATTACTTGGCTTTAATTCTAATTAAATACATTATGTACAATTCCATATCTTTGGCTTTTAAAAAACTATGTTTCAGGGACTTCCCTGGTGGCACAGTGGTTAAGCATCCGCCTGGCAATGCAGGGGACAGGGGTTCGAGCCCTGGTCTGGGAAGATCCCACATGCCACGGAGCAACTAAGCCCGTGCGCCACAACTACCGAGCCCGTGCTCTAGAGCCCACGAGCCACAACTACTGAGCCCAAGTGCCACAACTCCTGAAGCCCACATGCCTAGAGCCCATGCTCCGCAACAAGAGAAGCCACCGCAATGAGAAGCCCGCGCACCGCAACGAAGAGTAGCCCCCGCTCGCCGCAACTGGAGAAAGCCCGTGCACGAGCAGCAACGAAGACCCAACGCAGCCAAAAATAAATTTAAAATAAATAAATTTATTTTTTAAAATATATGTTTCAGTATAAAGTAATACATTTTTTTTTAATTCCTCTTCTCAGGAATATTGAGAATTAAGGAGAGCCACTTCTGGCATCTGGACTTGCACACTGGGGCCAGAAGCCCACTGGGCAGAGCGAAGGAGGCCCCTCGTGCTCTGCTCCCCCCGCCACATGCCGCTGCTGCCAGCCCCTCTGACCCGGATGGAGGCTGAACGTCTCCCCAGCTCCACCCATCACCACCAATGCCCTGTGGACGCCAGGGGTTTTCCAAAATCATGAGGATCCCACTTTCCTCAGTTCACAAAGTCACACTGTGTCCCCAGCACACTCAGAGTAAAACTCAGATGCCTCACCATGGCTGACAGGACCCTGGGCATCTGGCTCGCTTCTCCACCTGCATTTCACACCCTGCTCTTTCTCCCTCCAGGGGCTCCAATATGCCCTCGCCACCACGGGGCCTTTGCACATCTGGTCTCCCTCCTCACCAGCTCCTTCTCATCCTCAGGCTGCACTGAAAGGCCTGCTCCCTGGAGACCCCTCCCTGAGCAGCCCTCCCAAGAGGCCCCTCCAGTGGTCTCACTCACTCAGCCCCTTATTCGTGCCTTTCCCACAAAGGCTTTTCATTGTCATTTCACCTTCACTCATTTGTGAACTGGTTGATTATGGGGCCCTCGGCTGGACTCAACTCTCTGAGGCTTAATTCCAAACTCTATTCCCCCATCCAGCCCAGTGCCCGTGATAGACAATAGGGAACACGTATTTGTTAGGTGAATTGACTGATACATCTTTTCTTGTTGTGCAGGAACTTGCCCAGTGGCAATCATCTCCTCTGATGTAAATGACTATATTCTAGGAATCCTCAGCTTATGGTTTTATCTGCCCATCTGAGGTACTGGGGACTTCAACATATGGATTTGGGGTGGGACATAATTCAGCCATAACAGGGCCCAAACACATATTCTTTGGAAGTTGAATATTGCTTCCAAAATTTCAAATAAGCATCATGGCTGATCATTCTATTGACTTCATTATGTAAGGTTTGGGGTTAATCTTTCAAACACTTCTCTCCCCTGAGCGCCCCCTGAGTGTGTCCAGATTTAACATAAATGTCTCAGGAGCCAAGGGGTCCATGATTAGGCAAAATAACACACCCACAGAATCACCAACATCAGCTCACTGTTCACCAGGGCTTGTTTTGGGGAAGAGAGTCCACAGTCGTTGCCTCATTGTCAATGATACAGGTAGAGGCAGGGTAAGTTTTATGGCTGCAGAATGTGAAGTAAAAACCTCAAAGAGAAGCAAATGTTAGCTCAGAGATAGGAGCAGCTACTCCAGAGGGCTCTGGCCAAGGAAAGTCTGTGGGAGAAGCAGGAAGAAGAGGGGATAATACAGAGATTCTGTGTGTGGCTGGACTCCTGAGGGATGGGGTGTGGGGAATGGGGAGTCAAGGTGAAGACACGGCCCAGTGGGAGCTGAGGGTCTTGAAGCACAGGGAACTCCAAGCTTGTTGCAAATAGCCTTACCCAGGAACAACCAAGAAATATTGCTAATAGGACCAAAATTGTTCTCCAAAATAAGTGATTTTAAAAATCTTATTTGTTACATAAAATAGGTCCATCATTAATATTGATTCTCTAAGAAAAGTTTAGAAAATGTCTAGGAAATAAAAGCATGAAAATAACTTCTTATTAACTCAGTGTGGGTTTATTCTTTCAATGAAGCCCAATGGGAAGGGCTTGGACTAAGGCCTGTGGGAGATTGGAGCTGGGATATATGGTCACTGCCTCAGAGAACCTTCTAGTCATATAGGACCAACACATGTTTCACTGTTATCAAAGGTATAAAATAACTTTCATCTCAAAGAATTGCCATCTGAACCTCAAACTGCCATCTGAAATCTCATTTCTGATAGATCTATACAAGCTAATTCAGATCCATTAGTGATAAACATTAACACATTTCTTAAAGGTGTGAGTTATTTACAGGGATTAAAAGAATACACAAAGCAGTCTGTTACTGGAGTGAGAAACAGCTTGGCCAAATGATACCAGACTATATATGATATCAAATGTAGAAAATATGATTGTTACTTTTCCCTAACTTATGGACACCGATTGATGAAGTAGCAGACACCCAAGGACCTCTGATCTCACCATTCAAGAAACTCACTCCTGAACTCACACTAGATTTGTGGTCCTCAAGGAGCTCCAGGAGCCCCTGTGGAGCTTGCAATGAACCTTCAAGGACTGCAGAATAGTCAAATTATTGTCACAGTAATAATGATGTGTGATTTACCTTGTTCAATCTCATTCCCTCATGAGTGTACAGAAGAGGTTTTCACATCATGTGGGATATCACAAGAGGCTGAATATAGAAACAGATAGGAGAATCTGTCTTCTATTGAGCTGGACATTCAAGAGATTTGCAGTTATAAAACAGAGACATTTCTGTCATGACTTCTTTTAGAAAATGCATTTCTATTAAGAATATGTTATATATGTCCATGCAATGGGTTTATTGTTACTTTGATAATAATTTAAGATCTCAGTGTTGATTTCTGTGACAGTAAATATCGATAGACATAATCCACATAGCCAAAGCTCTCAGAGGTCTTCAACAATTTTTAGGAGTATAGAGGAATTCTGAGGCCCAAATACTTGAGAGCTGTTGCTCTGTGTGAGAACAGAGGCTACTCTATTCCTGGATGTGAGGGACTCACCGGCTTCTGAGGCAGCCAGGATATCATCAAGCTGCTCTAACTTAATGGAGATCATTTTTCTTTCTGTTGAGTACAAAATAAGGCATGTTGTTCTATCATTAAGTATGTGGGTAGGGTGGGGTTTTAGCTTCTCTTCCACTCAACATTTTTTCTACTTTCTAACTGGAACATTCTGTCTCTTTACAACAGAATGTGAGGCTGGGGCAGCGTTAAGTTACTTCTCTCTTGAGTTTTTCTTTTGACAGATAGATGGATGCACGTGTACGTAGATAATATTGAATTATATACTGATATGCACATTTAAACAAATCTAAAAGAGTCCACGTTAGTACATTTAAACTAATCTGAAAATCTTAACAGCATTTACTTTGGGGGAAAGAGAGTGTAGTTTGAATCAAAAGTTTTAAATATTGGCGACAAGTTTAAAACTTCTGTACAGTTCGCATTTTATAGACACATACAAGCCATGTCATGCATGGTTATCTGGGTGCTGAAATTCTGGATGCCTTTGTTCATAAGTTGTAAAAGAAAATATTTTTTATTTACAGTGAATTTTAATGTTTCCACTCTTACAAAATAACCCCAGTGTTCAAATTCGCTGTACAGAAGCTTAAAATTTGCGTTAGTCAAGAATTTTCTAATTCCCCTGTCAATTCTTATTTAAATAGTACTTTTTCCACATATCTTTGCCGTTTGAAGGCAAAGACTGGATTCTTTTTATCACATTTATAGGCTCCACACTGCTCAATGAATGTTAGTCAAATTAATGAATATGAGCATAAAAATTTTAAGACAGAAATAACCTAACAAGAATTGCACCTGCACCCTAAGTCCCATGTCATGCTAGTCACATGAATGATAACAATAAATTACAAGCCACGGTGGTTTTTATGACAATAACAACTGTCAACTCAGCAAAGTAAAGGGGGAAGAGCTTCCTCTGATTTATTAATAGTCCCTTTAAAATTGCCAAATGTTTCCAGTTATAAAGTAACACATGTCGAGATCAACTTCCAGAATGGAGGAGTGAAAACTTCAGTGAACTTGCACTTTCACACACAAAAAAAACACAAACATACAGCCAAACCAATAAAATTTACCATTTCAGAATGCCAGCCATTAAACAATATTCAGAACAGAATAAAAATCATCCTTCCAGAGGAAACTACAAACCCTTGGCAAGACAATAGAGTCAGTGATGTTTTAACTTAGAGCTATTCCTCCAGCTCAGTGAAGAGGTAACCACAACCTGCAACACTGCAGACAATAGATATGACCACTTTTAGAGATTTGTGAAAAGTACCATCCCCAGATCACAATCAATATTTTGTCTGAACTTTCAGCTACCTTAAAAGTCTATATTCCTAGAATATGATGACTGATTTGATTCAGAGCTTAGTTCAGCAGGGGTGGGGACCTACTCACAGGGCATTACTGTAACAATTATTTCTGGCAACACCTCAACCATCTAAAGGCATGATATAAGTTACAGCAAACAAAAGCCTGGTGGGGAAAATTACTTTCATCCTGTATAACTAGATGACCATAGGGAACTTTTTGAAAGGTTACAATATATTCCTAGACACCTAGGCTATGTGCATGACCAAGAAAAACCTGGGTAAGCAGAAGTCACCAGTCACTCACTCCTGGCTGATCTTGAAACTCTACACCAGCAGCAAATGACAGCTGTCTTATGTAATCCTTCAAGTTTGAAGGCAGGCCTTGGCAAAGGGGAAAGTCATACAGGCACAGCATTTAAGGAAATCTGACCAATCATAGTCGCTGTCCAGTAAATTACATTGACCCTAGTGTTACCCCAGGAAGCTGATTTTTAAAATTTAAAAATAAGAAACTTAAAAAAAAAAAGATAGCAGAAAACTCAGTGGACCCACACTGCAGGGAATACAGAATCTGTATATTAGTCCAGGAAAGTCACTAAACAAATAAGCAACAACAAGAAAGACAACAACAACAAAAACCTAAAAGCAGGGAAAAAAACGAATAATGAAGGAGTGGAGAAATCTGATGCTACAGTTTTTACAATATATTATATAAATGTCTAGTCTTTAAAAAATATATGAGACATGCAAAGAAATAGGAAATTATTCCATACATGCAATAAAAATAGAAGACAACAGAATGTGACCTCAAGACTACCTAAATTTTAGACTTAGTGTAAAAAGGCTTTAAATAAGCTGTTATAAATATGTTCAAAAACTAAAGGAAACTATTTTAAAGAACTAAAGAAAAGCATGACAATGATGTCTCACCAAGAGACATCACATAGAGAATGTCAATAAGGAAGTCAAAATTATAAAAAGGAATGAAATTCTGGAGCTGAAAAGTGTAATATCTGGAATGAAAATTTCAATTCTGCTAAAAAAACCTAAAAGCAGAAAAAACAATGAAGAAAGAACCAGCAAAGTTGAAGATAGCTCAATCTAGATTATCTAGTCTGAGGAGCAGGAAAAAAAAAGAGTGAAGAAAAGTGAATAGTGCCTCAGAGACCTGTCGGACAACATCAAGCTTACCAACATATAAGTAATGGGGAGTCCCAGAAGAAGAGGAGGGAGAGAATAGAGAAGGAAAATATTTAAAGAAATAATGGTCCAAAATTCCCAAATTTTATGAAAAATATGAATCTACATATACAACAAGCTCAACAAACTACAAGTAAAATAAACTACAAATAGACTTTAAGACACAAATTTTTACTAGAAACAAAGAAGGGCATTTTTAGTGATAAAAGCATCAATCCATCAGAAGATATAACAATTATAAATATATATACACACCTAAAAACAGAGACTCAAAATGCATGAAGCAAGAACTGACAAAAATGAAGGCAGAAAGAGATAATCCAACAACAATAGTTGGATTTCAATAATAGAGAGAACAACTAGTCAGAATAGCAACAAGAAAATAGAAGAGTTATCACCACTATAGACCCAGTAGGCATATATGGAACACCCCACCCACCAACAGCAGATTATACATTCTTCTCAAGGGCACATGGAATATTCCCCAAGATAGAGACCATGAAACAAGCCTCAATAAATTTAAAAGGAATTAAATCATACCAAGTATGTTTTCCAACAACAATGGAATTACATTAGAAATCAATAAAAGAAAGGAATGTGGGAAATTTACAGATGTGTGGAAATTAAATAACTCACTCTTAAACAACCAATGGGTCAAAAATAAATCACAAAGGAAATTAGAAAATACTTTGAGATGAATAAAAACAAAAATACAATATACCAAAACTTATGGCATACAGTGAAGAGAGTACTTAGAAGGAAATTTATACCTGATTTGTTTTTATTTTACATACATTGTATCTTGGTGCTTATTTACTTCTCAGGAAATTCAGAAATTAAATAAACTTTCAGTATTCTACTAGTGAGTAGCATTCATTTTAAAAAATATTTGAAACTATATTTACCTGACTCAGTTCTTATTCAGGATGAGAGGCAGAGAAAAATATCCTTCCTGTTATATTAAGAAAATTGAATCATACACTATATCCTTTGGGTATAATATGAGAAATTAAGGATATTTTTCCAATTCTTAAATTTCAAAATTTATTAGCATTTATCTAGAATTTTAGACCACTATTAATGTTTCTATATTATATAATTTATATTTTAAAAAAACATTTTTAAAATTTGTTTTAACTTTAATACTTAACTTTTAATACTTAACCTCAATTATTATATTTTCTGTGGTGTTGAATTTGCTATGCACTGCTTCACTCATTTTTTTAGGATCTCAACAAATCTTTCTTTATTTTGGGCTAATCCATCTTACTGCCTACTCTAATTTTTTTCTTGGATCTGACTGGGATCTTTAACTTGAAGAACTCAAACATTTCACCCAGTTTCTTTTATTTTAATGGAAACATCTCCTCTAATACTAAAATGTTTTCCCTGTTTTTAACAGAGAAAGCGGTGAGTTTCTCTGTTGGTTCATGCCTAGAGATGCAGTTCCGAGCTTAATATCAAGTAGGAGATGAAGAATTAGAGTGGTGGGAGGCCCTGCCCAAGCCAGATGAACAAGAAGGTGGCACTGCCAGCCTCCTGTTTGATGGGTCTTCTACTCCAGGTGGACTTTGACCTGACTTTCGGCTAGCCTTAGCATTCCAGCAACACTGAGATGGTTTTGGAGAAATGATGGGAATGTCTCCACTGCTCCCGTGCAGACTGCTCTGGTGCAGGTGGGAAGCTATGTCAGTTTTCAGTCCTACTCCACATGTTCTATACTCAGCTGAAATCACTTGAGTGACCTTGAGTATGTACAAATCCCCCCCTAGTTTATATTTGGTAGGTTCATTTTTGTCTAAATATTGAAAAAGCAAGTTTGGTGCTCATGCTAATGTCATCACTCTGTGTAGAAGGAAGGGGAAGCAGAGCCTGATGTAGGTGTTAAATCTACACTCAATGAAAACGAAAGCTGCATATACATTCTGATGTACTATTTCATACTATACACACATGGCAACTACAACTAATACTATTTATTGTCATGATAATTAGCAAGGTCTTAAGGATGTGAACTCTAAACCAACGGTCCCCAATACCCTGTTAGGAGCCAGGCAGCACAGCAGGAAGTGAGCGTCAGGTGAGCGAGCAAAGCTTCATCTGCCGCTCCCCATCCCTCGCATTACCTCCTGAACCATCCCCCCCCGACCCCCAACCCGTCCATGGCAAAATTGTCTTCTACAAAACTGGTCCCAGGTGCCAAAAAGGTTGGGGACCGCTGTTCTAAACACTTTACTTGTATTCACTCATGTGATCCCCATGGAAACTCTCTAACATGTATACTGTTATTATCTCCATTCCACAGAAAAGAAAACTGAGGCTTAGCAAGGTTAAGTAAGTTTCTTAAGGTCACACTGAGCCAACATCCAAATCCAGACAGTTTGGATCCAGAGCCCACATACTTAGCTGCTGACTGTTAATGAATCCATGACCACAAGAAGGATGCAAGTTAAGTTGTTGTTTGATTTGTTGTGTCCTCTAACAGGCATGGAACTGCCTTGTCTACCTGTGTTATTCAGTTATTTCCCCAAAGCCTAGAAAACTGCAAAACCAATAACTATGCCCCTCCTATTTTAGTGCAGGGCTATCACATCTCACCTCCTGCCTTTCTTCTCAAGGTAGGTGTTTGATCATCACACGACAACTGAAGAAGCTGACAGAGTTTGAGTCGTATAGTCTTTCTCGTAATCACCTCCAGTCCCAGTCCTATTTACTGTCCCCAAAAACTGTTTCATAGGAATTATATATCTAAGGGAACAAGAAAAAGTGATTGAATACTGTTATTTTCTCAAATTGGGGTGGGACTTACATGAACAGAAGATACTGATAGGATATCAGAGAGATGACAGTACATCTGAACCTACGAGACCTGGCTAGAACACCAGTTGACGAGGAGAACCTCACTGAGTCACTTCTCTCCTCCAGATTTTCATGTTTAATTTCTAAAATCTGAGGGTTCAAATACATGAACTGCATCCCCTCTAGACACATCCTTTGGGGTCAGCATGTGTAACACAAGGGAAGGCACTTTGTAATATTCCTGTTCACGTTTTGGTTTCCTCTATGTGAACTAGACAGATCCATATGAATAAAAAACCTGAACACACTTTTTCCTAGTGTGTATGTCCCCATGTGCCTCCACGGCACCCATGGCCCAAAAGGCCCTCAGGCCATGCCTTTGTTTCTGGCCTGTCACATAATCAAGCTCATTTTAAGTTGCCATTTGGGTATCACTACATATTTTCCAAAGTCTTTGAAGCCATGAGTTCATTCATTTAGAGTTGTATCTCCAATTAAACTTTAAAAAGAGTCTACTGAGAAAGCGTCCATATATAACTGGCTTGAGCATTACTAGAAAGAGAATTCCAAGGACAGTTCAAGATGTAATGGGAAACAAATGTTTATGCTCCACACATGGGCTCAAATTAAAGGATATGTTTCTTTTTCCAAATCAATGGAAACCATATTTTGGCTTTAGGGATATATAAATGGCATTTTGCAAACTTATTCAATTGGATAATTTCAAACACTTGTGATAGGAGAAGGGAATCTGTAATAGAAACTCCAGTTCCAGCTATACATTATGACATTAAATGAAAGAACAACTATTTTTAAATTATATTTTAAGGAAAACATAACTAGTTTAAAATAATAATAAAAGGGTTAAGAAAATAGGCTCTGTTGTCCCAGAATCCCTGGGTTTCATGCTGAGCTTGTAAATGAAGGTGTGGGCCCATGACTCAAGTCCTACAGGCCTCACTGCCCACAGAGCAAGAACAAGATTGCCCTAAATGTTCCATGGATGTGTTGTAAGGACCACATGGATAATATTTAAGGGCATGCTTTATGATTTTCCTGTAGACTGCACTGGGAACTACAGTATGAGTTTCTTGTCTAGGCTGTGCGAAGACAGGGTGCCTGACCTTGAGAGGCCATGACCCCTCACTCTATACCAATTGCCTCACCCGGGAATGAGGATAATGGCCTAAACCATCCTCAAGGACACTTCCCACTTCAAAGTGCCATCCAAGGCAAAAGTCACTTCATCTTACTTTAAGATGAGAATATTTATTAGTTCATGTGATGGCTAATTTTATGAGTCAACTTGACTGGGCTAAGGGATGCCCAGATAGCTGTTTAAATATTACTTCTGGATGTGTCTATGAGGGTGTTTCTCGAAGAGATCAGCATTTGAATTGGTAGACCTAGTAATGCAGATGGCTCTCCCCAGGGTGGGTGGGTATCATCCAGTCCTCTGAGGGACTGAACAGAACACAAAGGCACAGGAAGGTTGAGTTCACTCTCTGCCTGAATGGATGAGCTGGGACATTGTTCTCCTGCCCTCCTCAGCACTCCTGGTTATCTGCCTTCAGATCTGGACTGGAATCTATTCACTTTCAGGCTTTCAAACTACATCACTGGCTTTCCTGGGTCTCCAGCTTGCAAAGGGCAGATCATGGCACTTCTCAGCCTCCATAATTAATTACAGGAGCCAATTCCTCATAATCTCTCTCTCTCTCTCTCTCTCTCTCTTTTTCTCTCTTTCTCTCTCTCTCTCTTTCACCATCACAAAAAAGAAAAATTCCAACCATGTTGAGCTTTGTGATAACAAACCAAAATGTGCTGGTACTAGGGAAAGGGTGGAACTGTTCCTCCACAAAACCTTGAATAAGCTGGGAAACTTCTCACCAGCCACACCCCCAGGAACAGATTCCTACAAACCATAATACCCTATATGCATAAGCATGGAGTGCCAGCTCTTTCTCACCTGTTCTGCTGGCCTTGTCCTCCCCACCGCTCTTGTCCCCTGCCCTCCTTCTGCTTCTCATAGTCACCTCAGGCCCCTCTGGCTCTGAGGGTGTTGTGCGAGACCTTACACCGCTGACCTAACCTCAGAGCCACAATCTGCTCTCCACCATCTTGTCCTAAAATCCACAACCAATAGTGAGAGACCTCCTGCCTTTCCCTGACCTGTATGATGCACAGGCTCACGGCTCACCTTGCCAGGCCTCCCCACCAGGGAGGACATCACCTTCATCCATCTAGAAAGCAGCAGCAGTGGTGGGCCTTATGGGCAGCACCCCAACATCCATGCCACCTCGGCTCTGGGGTAGGCCTTTGATTATCCCAAGCCAGTGGGCAATCCATCTCTGAAATACTTGTTCAAGGTTGGAGAGCCCTTTGACTCCCAAAGACATGCAACAGAGACTTGCTGGGGGCTTCCAGGAAGCTGCTTGGCTCTCCCATTTAGTGTGAATCAGCTTTAGAATGAAATCAACACAATGATTAATAGACCAGAGAGTTGGAAAGAATCTTGTCTGAAAAGACCAACTCAACAACTACTTGCTAAGCTCCTACTATGTCCCAAACACTGGTCTAGGTGCATGGAACACATCAGTGAGCAAAACAGAAAAAGATCCAAAACCGCATGGAACTTACATTCCTGAAATAAAAGAGATATAATGCCTATAACCAGTAAAAGATTGACTCGGTAATCATAAACCGCCTAACAAAGAGAATCCCAGAACCAGATGGTCTCACCGCTGACTTCTACTAAACATTTAAAGAAGAATTAATGCCAATTCCCCTGAAACTTCTACCAAAAACTGAAAAAGAAGGAATACTTCCAAACTAATTTTATGAGGCCAGCATTACCCTGATACCAAAGCCAAACAAAGATACTACCAGAAAAGAAGACTACAAGCCAATATCCCTTATGAATATTGATGCAAAAACCCTCAACAAAATACTAGCCAACTGAATTCAATAGCATATTAAAAGAATTATATGCCATGACCAAATGGGATTTATTCCTGGAAAGCAAGGATGGTTCAACATATTAAAATCAATCAGTGTAATGCACAACTTTAACAGAATGAAGGGGATGCATGATCATCTCAATTGATACAGAGAAAGCATTTGACAAAATTCAACATCATTTCATGACAAAAACACTCAAACTAGGAAGAGAAGGCCACATACGTTATATATGTTTTACCACAAAAAGAGAGAGACAATAAAAATAAGTGTAATAAACAAATAAATTATTATAGATAGGATACTACAGACTGATGTGTGCCGGATACCACAGACTGATGTGTGCCGTTGACGCTACGGGATAGTTCCACAGTGTTCAACATTAAAAAACACAGTTTTTAACAGGCGGAACACAAAACATGCCAACAATTTTAATTTTAAAAGGTATTACAGTCAAACCTGCACATCTAGGAAAAAAGAAACATTTTTCTTTAAAATAATCCAGACAGGCATGAGTTGAGTGACTACATGTTATGAAACATGGTAGCCTCCGGGACTGAGATGTGTAAAGTGAGATGAGTAGGCGTACTGATGGTTGACCACATCTGACCGTGATCTCATTACATCTTAGTTACCCAACACATATTCTGAGATTTTAGTGAGAACCCTCCCTGTCCCAAACTTTGAGACCTCTGATAGGAACTGAATTTGTAAAACTAATTCTCAAGAAACACAGTTTGGAAAATGCCTTGAATTTATCTAGTGGGCTAGTCAATGGTGGGAAAACCATGTATTACAAAAGAAATAAGTGAGTATGTGTGAACAGCAATGCTTACATGCAAGGAATGGGGGCCTTGGAAAGAATTCAAGGCAGCTCTTGGGCTCCTTCTTCCTGACTCCTTCCTGAATCCTAGGAGTGGCCTCACAGATTGCTTTTGGTCCAAGGGGTTGACTCGCCCCCTCCTGTGCCACAGAGATAAGCCTCCCTATTTGGCTTCATGTGGCCACACAGAGATACAAAGATGGAGAAGCTAAATTATCTTCTCTGTTTCCCCAGTTTAGTGATTAAAGAACATGCTGGAAAGGCACAATTCTGGCTTTAGAAGTCCTCATGGGTGGGACTCCTGGAGGGTAGGACTCTTTTCTTTTCATTATGTCTCTCCTAAGGTGGTAGCACCATGCTCGGCACACATTGCTGAGCACTTTAAAAAAAAAGAACCTGGTATCAAGATGTCGATATAAATACCCTGAATTTCTTCTGCCATATATAATTTTCACATTTTGGAAATTATTTGGAAAAATTATAGGCTGTGGAAATTCTTGTTCAAAAACCAAATTATATTAAGTTCCTTAAAGCACTATTAAGGGCCCTTCACAACTTTACAGTTATAACTGCTTCATTTATTTAGGAATAAATTGAGTCCAGCTTGATGTTAGAAAATGTTAAATATTTAAAACTCTGTATTCTACTAAAAAATGGAGAAATAGATTCCACAAATATAGTTACATAATTTATGGCAAAGATGCCACTCGGAAGCCATGGGGGAAAGAGTTGGCTCTTCCACACATGGTGCTGGATCCATTGGAGAACCTGCGGGAAAACACAGTGACCCTACCTGACACCAGACACCGGATCCACTCAGGATGGACTGTACGTGCAAATATCAAAGGCAAAACTGTAAAACTCGTTGGAGACAACATAGACAGCTATTTTCTTGATGTTGGAGTAGGAAAAGATTTCTTACTCAAGACAAAAAAAAACACTAACTTAAAGGAAATTTTTATTACATTTGATATTATTAAATTGGGAATTTAATATTTAATATTCATCAGAAGAAACAATGAAGAAAATGAATGGGTGATCCACCTAAGAGACAGAGGGAAGATGTTTCCAAGGCATCTATCTGACCTTTACTGAGAACCCTTAAAGGATTCCTACAAATTAGTAAGGAGACAGACAATCCAGTTAAAAAAGGCAAAAACCTGAACAGACGTTTCACAAAAGAGGCCAAATAGTCAATAAGCATGTAAAACAGTGCTTAATATCATTGGCCATCAGGGAAATGCAAATGAAAACTGAAATGGAATGGTGAAAATGAAAAAGAAAAGAAAAAGAAAGAAAGAAAACTGATAATACCAGATAACATCAGGTGCTTGTGAGGATGTGGAAAGTCATGAGTTGCTGGTCAGAGTAGAAACTGGTACAACTACTTTGGAAAACTGAAAGTATCTACTAAAGCTGAACATGCAGATGTTTTAAGACCTGGCAATTCCACTATTAGGCATCTACGGGAACCATTAGACATATACAAATATGCTTTATTCTTAGTAGCCAATAGCTGGAAAGAGCTCTCATGCCTATCAACAGATGTAAATTATGCTATGTTCATCCAATAGAATATTCTAAAGCGAAAATAAATAAACTACTACTACAGCCAACAACACAATAGCTGTCATAGACACAGTGTTGGGTGAAAGAAGCCATAAACAGAAGAGGACATGTGATATGTTCCCATTTATATGGAAACCGTAGCAGACAGAGCAAACCCACAGAGCTAGAAGTCAGAATAACGATTATCCCAGGGGGGAATGGACTGGGCAGGGGCAGAGAGAAGCTCTCCATGACTGGTATGCAGGGGTACAGACTATATTTGTAAAACTATGTCAAAATTTTTTTAACCAGGAAATACAAAGTGGTATGCTTTTATTGTTTCTACTTCCTTTTTGCCATGATTTGTCTAATTTGGCTGAACTCCATCAGGTTTATCACATATATTTTCTTAAACTGTGTCATTTTTTACATTAAGATATGTACACTTAAGAATGCATGTATGGGGCTTCCCTGGTGGCGCAGTGGTTGAGAGTCTGCCTGCCGGTGCAGGGGACACGGGTTCGAGCCCTGGTCTGGGAGGATCCCACATGCCGCGGAGCGGCTGGGCCCGTGAGCCGCAATTGCTGAGCCTGGGCGTCTGGAGCCTGTGCTCCACAGCAGGAGAGGCCGCGATAGTGGGAGGCCCGCGCACCGCGATGAAGAGTGGCCCCCGCTTGCCGCACCTGGAGAGAGCCCTCGCGCAGAAACGAAGACCCAACACAACCAAAAATAAATAAATAAATAAATAAATACATTTTTTTTAAAAAAAGAATTCATGTATGGTAAATTTCAATACGTTAAGGGAAAAATTATTCTGTTCTGGATTATATGGTCTGTTATGAGAAAGGAAGTTTTGCAACCAAAGAGCAGATCAATGGGAAAGAGAGAAACCCGACAATGTTCTCCCTAGAGGTGACCCAGAACTGGCACACCTCCCGCCCCTGCAGCCCTGCCCTCACTCTCCAAGGTCTCTCTTCCCTGACTTCTACTGCCAAGCATCTCAACAATGCTTTCACTGAGCACAGGGGCTTAGGGGAGACCTTATAAAAGAAGCAAAAGTCGGCCGTAGAAGCTGATGCTATCGCTTTGCCCGGAGTAGATCACCTCCCTATGTGGAGTGCTACCTGGTGCTCCAGGGGCGCTAATTCACAGCAGCAGGACGGTGCCCTGCCCAGACCACACACAGGACACCCATAGGACATGGGGGACATCACCAGGATGACCAGCGGTGACGAGATGACCAGATGCTTAGGGACACTTCATGAGGACATATGTGGGTTTCAATTTTCCTCTGTGCGTGAGGATACACAGAGGACAGGGTGATGGATGAACGCCTGGGGATGAGCTCCCCTCACCGAGTTCGGACAGCACCAGCCCCACCAGAAGCACTGCCCCAGTGCCCAAGCTGAGAGCCGCGGGAACCTGTGGGGAAGAACACCGCTGGCCAGTCTTGGGATTCTGTCACTTTGCATTCCCTACATCTTACTGGGAATTAGAGTAGGGTCAGTTCCGCCCACTCCTCACTGCCTTTCTCTCATTCAGTGTTGAAAGATAAACTGAGACACCTTACAACTTCCAAGCGTTTATCTGAACGTGCATCCATCCCAATCAGGCAGCACCAAACCAAAGGTGGCTAGGGGCCTCCCCCAACAGGAGCTGGGGAGAAGTTTTACAGAAGAGATGAGGAAGCGAAGCGAGGAGATTATTTGACTGGTGATGGCTTATTCAGTTGCCTTATTTGGGACAGCCTAGCTGGCTGCGTGTGATCAGCTGTCCGTTCTCCGAGAGTCGATGCATGACTCTGGCTTAAGTTTCAGTTGCTTGCGTAGGTACCAAGGCATCAGAACCGCCGCCCCATCTAGTGGCTCCTCCCTTAATTACTGCAAGAGCCACGGCCCTAGGCACACTGCCGAACACTCCTAGCTCTTGCTGCCAGGAGGCGGCTCTCCTTCACGTTCTCCCATCAACACAAGAGAACCTGCTTTTGTTCCCTCCCAAACCGGTTTCCCTTCTGACCTAGAAAATGGCGCCCACCTCACATTCAACACCTTGGAAACACCGCATGGCTTAGGGCACCTCCTTGTGATTTGCAACAATCAAGAATAACGGCCCCAGCCATTCTTTCACATCATGGTAATTTTGAGTTACTAGCATTTCTTGCTGTGCGTCAGGCAGTGTGGGAAATGCTTCCTGAATTGTCTCATTTACGCTTCTGGACATTCCTGCTGGGAGACAGCGTCCTCGTTCCCACGTCAGCGCGAGGCGCACTGCCCCTTCCACCGCATCGGGCAATACTCATTTCTTCACTCTTTGACTCTGATCTCCTCCTCCTTCTTCTAGAAAGGGGCTCGGGCTTACTGGAAACAGACGCCGGGCCAGGAACACAGAGGGGCTGGGGAAGCCGGGGCAGAGTCGTCCGGGAGCCAGGCAGCAGGAAGGCGCAGGCTGCCTCGCTTGGATGCAGGGAGGAGTTCCTGGGGGTCCTGAGAGGGGGCACTGGCTGGGAAGACGGGCGCTCTGAGTATTTTACCAAAGCAGAGGAACCCAAGAGAAGCCGAGTTCTAGAACAGGGACCTGGGTGAGGCTGAGTGCAACACACAGGACCCAGCTCCATTCATTGCTCTGTGTCAGGAGCGGGTTGACCCCGCGGCGGGGGCTGAGCAGCTGCAGCCTGGGGGAGGGAAGCAGACAGAGGGCTGCAGGCCAAGGGCTTTCCGCTCTCAGGCAGGCCCCGCCCACCTCCTTTCCTTCTCCAGCCCGCCCACCTCCTTTCCTTCTCCAACCCACCCCCGCCGCCGCTCGGGGTGTGCTGCTGAAAGTCTTTTCCCAGCTCTACGGACTTCACTGTCCCCTCGCTGCCCAGAAGTAAGACATCTTCCGCCGCCCAGAAGTAAGATAACCATTTTTGTTTTTGGAACTAGGATAATTTAAAAAGGGGACCACTCTCTGGTTCCTTAAAGACTCATTCCGTGTGCACCCACACACTTGCGCATATACATACACGTGCACATACACATACGCGCACATATCCATGCACCTGTGTATATGCATGTGCACATGCACACGAGTGCTCATATGCATGTATGAGCACGTGTCTGTGCACGTGTGCACATACGCATGTGTACACTGACATGTGCATGTATTTGTGTGTGTTTATATGTGCCCTTTAAGAAGTAATAACAACAGAGGTGCCATTTATTGGGCTACAACTACATGCCAGTTACCATGTGACACCATCTGTGCACATCCTCACTAACTCCTTATAAGCTTATTACTTCCTCCCCGTTTTATGAGGAAAAGAGACTCTGGGAGGAACGCCCTTGCTCAAGGTCAGGTCGCCAGAAACATCCATAACGAGCTCGGGTGGGCATCGTGCTCCTCTCTGAGGCTCGGCTGCTTCTCAAGGAGCTGGCCTCAGCCTCTTCAGGACCTGACTCAGCTCCAGGCCCTGGAGGAAGGGACAAAAGCCCTCTGTGGATGTACAGGGAGAGAAAGGCAGAAGGAGGAAGGAGGGGTGGAGATGGATCTGGGGCACCGGGTGAGCTGCTTCAGAGGGACGGCTGGGGGTCTCTCTGAGGAGCGGAGGCAACAGGCCGATGCTGTTAGCTCGCTCTTCCTTACTGGGCTGGTCTTGTTCACACATTTTGAACCCCTGTATGAAGGTGCTACCATCCAATCCCTAACAAGAAAGAAGCAACACCATCTATGCCTCCAAGAAGCACTCCTGAGCCCCTGGCTGACAGCCCTGCAAACGTGATTCTAAAGAATAAAAGTGAAAGGCTCTAGTCCAAGCCATAACAGTGATGTGACCCCTGCCGCCCTCTACTCTTTCTTAGTCTGGGGTCTGACCTGGCTTCAGACATGTGCCAGGCTGGCCGGCCCTCACTCATCAGACAGAGAGGGGCAGCTCCAGGTCCCCGTGTCTGCCCTCAGCTCCACGGCCTTTAAAGTCTGTTCATTTCCATGAGCACTTTTCCCTTTTCGTTTTAGTTACCCTGGCGATTTCAGATGTTGTGCTATATATTACTGTATGGAAATGTCATCTCTCATGAAGCTGGAGACTGAAGCGGCAGAGACATGCCAAGGTCAAGCTGGAGCTATTGCTCTGGCGTCTGCAGACGTGGATGACGGAGGAGCCATGGACCTAATGCTGCATTGCTTCCTGAAAGAGCTGCAGGGTGGTGCCTGGACAGCCGGCTGTGCAGACATCCTCAGGTGCCACATGCCCTCAACATGGAAGCCAGTCCTGGGCGTGATGCTGGTGCTGGAGGATGAATTACGGAGCCTGAGCTTCAGGGATGCAGACGCAGAAGAACGAAGCCTCGAGAATATTTTCTTGGCATGGGCTCTGGCGGCTTGAAACAGGCTTTGTTACAGAAGAAATTTCCAAAGAAAATAAAGTATAATCAACTAGATGGTTGAAGTCTCTCCAGTGGAAAATGGTGGCAGTTTGGGCTCCAGCTGACAAAGCCAGTATAAAATATGGCTGCTATTTATAGCAGGTAGAACCCTATCAAACCAGGATGGTGATCTTTTTATTTCCTCTATTCACCAAGGAAAACTAGGGATTATCCAGTACTACTGAAAAATCACTCTGAGGCTACATGTCAACTGTAGTTTTTTTTTTGTAGTCAATTAAACACCTCAGGTACCAAAAGGATCAGCTGAGCTCTTAAATTGTGTGTGTGTGTGTGTGTGTGTGTCTGTAAATCAATCAGACCAATCAAAGAGCTAACATTATCTGCCCAAGGTAATGTAGGAAACAGATGTTTACTGACTGTGGGTACAACACTGGCGGAGTACACTGGTGACATGCGACAACTCAGGTGTGGTATCTTTGGTCTTCGAACAGGTTGATGGCCGGTGGAGAAGCAGCCGTCCAGGAGCAAAGCAGAAATGTCAAACTGCAAGCCTTGCAAGCATCACTAACTTTTCGTCTTCTCTTTCCTCACTCAGCCCCACTCAGCTGCATTCAGAGACTTTGCAAACTATAAACACTTGATATTTATTTCATAACCAGTTAAAATCTTATTTTTCTGTGCAGGTTGTATTCAGCCGTTTATTCACTCATTCCATCATCCTTTATGGAAAACTTTGCTCTGAGCCAAGCACCCTACTAGACGCTAAGGGAAGAAGTGAACAAGGCGTGGGTGCTTACTCGGATTCAACAAAGGTTTTATAAAGAAAACCATAGGGCTTCCCTGGTGTTGCAGTGGTTGAGAATCTGCCTGCCAATGCAGGGCACACGGGTTCGAGCCCTAGTCTGGGAAGATCCCACATGCCGCGGAGCAACTAGGCCCGTGAGCCACAACTACTGAGCCTGCGCGTCTGGAGCCTGTGCTCCGCAACACGAGAGGCCCGCGCACCGCGATGAAGAGTGGCCCCCGCTCGCCACAACTAGAGAAAGCCCTCTCACAGCAACGAAGATCTAACACAGCCATAAATAAATAAATAAAATTTAAAAAAAAAAAGAAAACCATAATGTTATATCTATGCACATATACACGTGTGTGTATGCGGAGATATATCCAGTGTATATCTATGTTTATATCTGAATGTCCATGGGTATATCTGTGCGCACACACACACATTCACACACACAAACTCACACACACATACATACCCCAAACTGCGAATTGAAAGAAATCCTGCCCTTGCTTCGCACTTTTGGGTCACCCCCTCCCTTGCCAAAACCCCTCATGGGTTCCCGCCCCGCTGACGGAGCTCTTGGGTGGAGAAATCTGAGACTGGCGTCCACAGTCTCCTCACTGAGAGCCATCTTCTGCTCTGCAAAGCACATCTTACAAGATCTCTGGTTGACGTCGTGTTTGAACAGCAATGATCTGTTCAAGAATGGAAAGCTGAATGCAGTGTCTCCACAGGAAGTCTTGTGTTTTACACTCTAAAAGGGAGTTCTCAGTTTAGTAGAGATGCATCAAATACCTCGTGGTGTGAAGGTTTCATTAACTGAACGTGGTTGTAGCACAGGCTTATGAAACTTGAAAACCATTTATGAAAATCTGCTAGAACATTTCTTTCATTATTGTCAAACGTATGGTTATAATAAAGTAATTGAGTAATTTTAACCACCATATGATTTTTTAAATTACGTATTCTAAAAGCACTGGGAAATGGCTTTTTCAAGAGATAGAAATTATAAAACAAAATCTTCCATATTGCCGAAGTAGCAAAGTTAAAATGGAAAACAAACAGAAGAACTATTTCCCACCCACATCCCACTGGGGATCGCAAAAGTCTGAGTCGGAGAGTCAAATCCTGCTCCCGTTGTTCTGGAGCGATAGACCTGCAGCAAGTGACTCACTTCTTTGAGCCTCTGTGTACTCAGCTGTGGAAGGAAGACGGTGCTAGCTCCCTGCTCAAAGGTTGTTGCTAGGATTACAAATAGGAGGGAAAGGGGTCATCAGAGTGGGCACCACAGGCATATGGTAAGTTTCAGTAAACAGTAGTTATCATGATGGTGGACGGCAAGCATTTGCAGGCTCCCTGAAAGGGATCAGCTGTAGAGAAACAGGAATTTCCGAAAAAGACTCACAGATGGCAGCCGTGGTGAAAGTTGGAGTCCTGCGACATCGTTCAGGGTGCAGAACTATCCTGTGTGTCCACCTGAACTTACCAACCAGACTTGATCCCTCCATAAGAGACAGTGAATTCATAGTGTTCATGATTCTTTCATTTTGCAAGCCCAGTGAGGTTTCACATGCTACTACATTTTCCTTACAAATCCAATCCTAAAATTATTTGCAGATTTGGATAATCTGTATCCAGAATTATAGCCATTGAACCAATAAAAATTGTGCACACCCTCTATCACAGTTCTTGTCTTCATTTGGTGGGTTTTCCCTGGAATGCCAAAGTCACATCAATACCAGAGTTTCTTTGCATCTAGAACTACCTCTTTTTACAGTGGTCAGGAAATACCTTGGCGAAAACAGAGGAATGTGAAATCCAAGATAGCCTTGTTCTACCCTCCAAAAGCTACTCATCACCCGTGGCAGACACTCAAATGTACCAGACAATTTGTCTGACAAGGCGTGTGAGCTGCGAGACACGGGCACCACCCAGAGCCAAGAGCTCATGAATTGACCCAACGTTTTATAAACGCAGAGCAACATCTTCCACTTATGAAATAATTCACAACTCATCAAGCGCTTTCGCAACCTCCTAGTGGAAACGCCAATAATAATAAACATTCTGTTTTCTCGTAGCCCTTGAGACTGACAAAACCTCCACACGCTCTATCTCATGCCATCTTCAAAAAGTTGTAAATAAGTGGACATCATCCTCTCTGGTTTTCGAAAAAGAAAATGAAGACACAGAGATGTGAAGAAATAATGCCTGCAGCCTCGAAGGAGGAAACAGAGAAGCCCAGGTCTGTGTTCTAAACACCATTGTTTTTCCTCGATATCACACCATCCTTCTTAAACTTTTCCCTGGTGATCTCCAGGGGTGGGCATTAGAGGTACCTGCCAGAGCACTGATTTCCAGATAATATTCTGATGGGGGTAGGGAATATTACAGAAAAGGGCAGAGTTTGACCCATCAGTGAACCACGTGGCAGGACTAACTTGTCCACCAGAGCCCCCCAGAAGGACCCTCCAACCTGCGGGCGGAGACGGACCTACCCCAGCCTCTGACAGCTCAGCCTGCTGCACTTGGTGGCCTTACTCTGCAGTGAGTCTGCATGTCTGCTCTTATGTGCCACGGCTGGCCTACCCAATCCCCTGCCCCACACGCGTCTGCCAGTGGTCCTCACTTACGTTTGACCAGTTGTAGGTTGCTCAGGCCATGTATACGGTCGTCATCCTTTTCTCCTTATTTTTCTTCCTTCACATCCCAGATCCCATCCATCAGCAATCCCAACATGTCTACGTCCAAAACATAAGTCAGAAACAGCCTTCTGCACTGTTTCCGAAAATCCAAACCACCCGCATCTCTGGCCTGACCCAACCAGCCCCCGACCCCTGCTTCCACGCTAAGGACCACTCTCCACAAAACACCAGAGCCACCTTGCAAGCAGCTTCCACTCCAATCGATAAAATCCACACCCTGTACCACTCAAGGCCCACCTCCCTCCCAGGTCTCCCCTGCCCCACTCCCCACTTGCACTGCTTTCTACCCCAGTGTTTCTCAAAATGTAAGCCCAGACCAGCAACAGCAGCAGTCGCCAAGGAGCTTAATTGGAAATGCAGATTCCCGGGCCCAGACCTCTGAGCTGGGGCCCAGCCCCTGATGTTTCCACCAGACCCCCAGGGGATGCTGAGACAGCTGAAGAGTGAGAACAGCGCTCTAAGCTACCAGAGATCACTGCTCCCTCTACTTACGGGTTCTTCCCACCAGTTCAGCACGTGTCTGATGCCTTCTCATGAGTCGCTCTGAGAATATCTTAAGTACTTACTTGTTTTCCCGTCTAGTGTCTCCTTTCCTCACCCAATGGGAGTCTAAATCCCACGAAAACAGGGCCAGGGTCCTGTTTGCCAGTTTTTCTAGAAGAGTGCCTGGTGTGGAGGACCCCGTCAGCACATGCCAGGGATAAACGTGTGAGAGCGCAGGGAGCACCTACTGCCCACGAAGTATATGCTGGACACTGTTCTCCCCACTTTGCAGATGGGCAAACTGAGGTTCAGGGAACATGATCAACTGGCCTTAAGTCTGAAAGCCAAGCAGTTAGTAAAGCTGAAACTCACACATGGCATTTCCACACCGTTTCGCTGCATCTCATGAAAACATCACCTTCTGTCCAGACTCACCTCAGGGTCATAAATTACACCTCTGAAAACACTTTGCTTTCTCCCTCATCGACAGCCTGGGCCAGGCACTTGAGATGCACCAGCTACAAACTTCCCCTGGTGCTAGGAAGCTCTCCTCCTCCGCTTTGCGGACCTGACTTGAGTGGCTCACAGTGGTGTCCCTGACCACTGGGACCTGAGTCTGGGTTACACCGGCCACTGCAAGTCTTTGCAAATACAGGGAGGGCACAGGAGTAGCACTTTATGAGATGGCTTTGGGTAGTTGGTTGGATGTGTCCTGGCGTTCAGATAACCCAGAAGTGCTGCCCAAAAGGTTTTGAACATTTTTACGCTTTGATCACACCCTGATATTTGACTTTGGCTTATTTTTCCATTTTTAACATTCCTACTAATCCTGAGCTTTTTCAACTACCATTTTTCTGTCTTGACTTTAAAAGCATTGACTCTTTTCAGAGAAATTGTCTCAATTAAGGTCCATCTGAGAAAGAATTACTTAAGAAGTTGCAATTGTGCTCTGGGAACGTGGCTTTGCCCAACATTACAAATGCTTTGGCAAGATTCGTGGTTGCTTGAAACTCACCCCTGGTTCTGCTGTAATGGATTGAAATCTGAGACTTCAGTAACTGCAAATCATTTGTCCCCGCACTCAAGTATTCCAAATTCAGAACAGCTGGGTTTAAATTGCCTGTGCATTTTCTTCTATACACATTACCTTCTTTCCTGGAGCCAAACCACCGTATGCCTTTCTCTTCGACAACTGAAGACAAATCCGCAGGGAAAAAAAAGTAGCACTTAGTGGTACCAGCAGGGCCTGAAATGTAAAATGACATTTTTATCTAATTGTGGTTCATTATGTCTTACGAAAGGAAAACCATTTAAAATCTTGTTTGTTGATTTTATGGCGTAATTTTCTCAAGTTGTTTCCAAAGCCCTGGAAAGTCATAGAAAGTATATGTAGAAAAATTGTATACATAATTAGCTAAGGTAATCAAGTTTGCATGTTGTCCTGTGGTCTGACCAAGAAAAGAAGAGAGAGGACACAAGTTACCAGGGTCAGGACTCTGCCCTGGGGCCTCCTGGGCTACAGAATGCTACACCCGATTCGGGGAAACTTCAGGTTAGAAAGATGCCTCCTCACTTCATTGCCGTTTGGAGGGCAGGAGGTGAGGCTTCTCATCATCCTGTTCTCAGACGCCAGCAGGACACTGACACACAGTGGCATCGGTGTCAGTGGGTTAGTCTGAGATCCATTCCCACCAGCCTTGAACCTGTCACCCTATGGGAATGTTGCCTATCATGATGCTGGGGTTGTTGGTGCCTCCCTAAGCGGGGGTGAAATTTGGCAGTGTCATACTGTGCCATGGACACACACTTAATCCACACCTCTGATCACGATACTTCTGAAATTTCTTGTTGTTGGCAACTTCCTGCAGCCCTCAACTTCCCAGGGCTCCTCAACCTGCATCCTGCTCTCCGTCATGTCTGCTGCTGCCCTCCTCGATCCTTCTCAGCTGCACAGGGGCAATGACCTCTCTTCTGTCTTGGTTTTGAGCATCTCCCAGCTGGTCTCCGCCCTCCACAGAGCTGCCAGTTCTCTCCCAATCTCCTTGGCACAACTTAAGATAGCTTTCATATCCGATACCAGATTGTATTTGCAGACTCACCCGTGGTACCCGAGGACCCCTTGTTTTTCTCAGCATCCTGACTCACGCTTCATCCCTGTGTGGCTTCAGACCTCCCTCTCTTGGTTCATTCTCGGGTCACTCAGCCAGAGATTCCTTCCTCCACTTATGTAATCCCACTCATCTTTCAGCTGCGTTTTGGATGTCACCTCTTCTCATGAAGTTTTGGCTGCTTCCCAAGTCAGCCAGGGAACTTTGCGGGATGACAGTGTAACCTGGCGTAGGGCTTGGTAAATACCAACCTGTGTTTTTCTGCAGTAAGAGAGCTATGTTTGCCTTATCTCCCTGCATGTCACTGGAATCCAATAACTATTTCTGCATTAGAAATTGAAGATTAATGGGATATAGAACAAAGATGGTGGGTGGGTGGGTGTGCGCCCGCACGCGCGAGCACACATTACTGAAGTGATTCTGTGTCATACTTGGAGTTGACCCTGTGTTCATGAAGGTTGAGAAGTCTTGGTTCAGGAAATATCACTGGGACTGCAGTCCCTGCCCTGAACCAGAAAAAAAAAATGTGCTATGGACAGGAACATGTTCCAAGATGGATGTGATTTTCCAGGATCAAGAACAATGATGGAGAAAAGTCAAAGGCCCTACCACAAAGTGTCAGAAATCTTTGATAGACTAAATGCTCCAGCTACTCAGTGGGAAAAGAGGGAAAGAACTCTGTGCTAATTTTGTTGATGCTACAAAAGACAACTTTGCATTTTCAAAAATTCCCATATCTGTAGACAAATGTATATCTAGTGGCTTGAAGGACATGTACTGAGTATTTAAATTAGCATGGAGATCTACACATACGAGCAAAGAGTATAGTACTGGGAATGAAGGATAAAGGGGAAAGAATTCAGAAAAAGAGAATTGCTGAACATTTCAATGATGTTAATACTTGTAAAATACAGGGTGTATTAAACAAAACTGTGTATAAGTGAGATTTAAAATATGTTAGACATCACTGAAAATGGCAGAGTAGGAAACTCCAGATCTTTCTTCCTCCATAAAAACAAATAACGAGCTGACAAAACTGCCAGAATCAACTTTTGCAGAACTCTGGAATCTAGTCCATAACTTACAACAACAAGGGGAATCTCAATGAAGAAAGAAGCACTGTGTTGTGTTAAAGAGTGCTACGGCATATTAATTTGCCCTCCTACTTTCCCCCACTCCTAAGAAAAGTGGCAGATATGAGAGTGGCAGCCCATTTCCCTGGGCCAGGCTGCTAGTGCCAGAGGGATGGATGCATGCTTAGAAATGGCCTGAGAAAACCCTAAACTTTCCTGCCTGACTGACCCTCAGGGACTGTGCAAACAGGAAGTGAAGGCTAAGGCAAGGCTGTAAATGCCCAGTGAGGCATGGAAGGAGTGCCCCAACACAGAGCCAGTCTGAAGAAACTGGAAGTCTAAGCTAATGGGACACAGACTTCAGTTAACACAACAAAGAATACAGATTTTACAAACAGGGTTCAGAAAATCATGAAACAAACAACAACCCACAGCAAGCAGTAACAGAAAACCCCAGGAAGGAGAGAGAATCTGATTTCCAGAGTTGACACGTCATAACATTCACAATGTCCACTTTTCAACACAAAATTAGGAAACATGCCAGTAACAAGAAAGTATGGCCCATTCACAGGGGGAAAAAAGAAATTAATAGAAACCGTCCATGAGGAAGCCCAAGCATCGGAATTACTAGACAAAGACTTTAAATCAACTGTCTTAAATCTGCCCAAAGAGCTAAAGGAAACCATGGATAAGAACTGAAGGAAAAGAACAGTGTTTCAACAAATAAAGAATATCAATGGAAAGAGAGTAATATAAAAAGGAACCAAATAGGGACTCTGGAGATGGAAAGTGCAATATCTGAAATTTTTTAAATTCACTACAGTGGTCCAACAGCAGATTTGAGCACACAGAAGAGAGAATCTGTGAACCTGAAGAAACAACAATTGAGATCAGTCAGTCTGAGGAGCTCAAAAAGAAAAGAATGAAGAAAGTGAACAGAGCCTCAGAGACCTTTTGGACACTATAAAGTATACCAAAAATATATTAGTGATGAGAATGGGAGAATTAAAAGGAAAGTCAGTGGAAAGAGCTCGACTGTTCATTATGCAAAAAACACTAGAATCCTTGGACACCCTTGCTGGTCTTGATTGTTACCAAGCTGATCCTATCTCAAGAATCTTGTGTTGGGGAAACTATATATTCTAGACTAGTGTTTCTGGATTACAGTCACCTGTAGATTTTATCAAAAATACAGATCTGTGTCAGTCTCTCAAGGCAAAAGAAATAAAAGCAAAAATAAACAAATGGGACCTAATAAAACTTAAAAGCTTTTGCACAGCAAATGAAACCATCAACAAAATGAAAAGACAACCTACAGAATGGGAGAAATTATTTGCAAATAATGTGACTGACAAAGGCTTAATATCCAAAATATACAAACAGCTCATACTCAATAACTCAATAACTCAACAGCAATAACTCATAACTCAATAACAGCAACAGCAACAAAAAACCCAATCAAAAAAATGGGCAGAAGACCTAAATAGACATTTCTCTAAAGACGACATACAGATGGCCAACAGGTACAGAAAAAATGCTCAACATCAGTAATTATTAGAGAAATGCAAATCAAAACCACAATGAAGTATCACCTCACATCATCAAAAAGCCTATGAATGATAAATGCTGGAGAGGGTGTGGAGAAAATGGAACCCTCCTATACTGTTGGTGGGAATCTAAATTGGAGCAAACACAATGGAAAACATTATGGAGGTTCTTTAAAAAACTAAAAATAGAGTTACCATATGATCTGGCAATCCCACTTTTAGGCATATATCTGTAAAAGATGAAAACTCTTAATTCAAAAAGATACCTGTACCCCAATGTTCATAGCAGCATTATTTACAATAGCCATGAAAATAAATGGAAAATAATATGAAAAAAAATATATATATATATATATAACTGAATCACTTTGCTGTACACCTAAAACTAACACAATATTGTAAATTAACTATACTTCAACTAAAAGATTATTCAACATTCAAAATCTAAAAAAAAAAGCTACAGATCTGTGGTCCCTATTGTCCATTAATCTATAGATTAAGACATAAATATTCATATATAATTTATAAATTATATAAATTATAATTTGTATAATTTTTATATATAGTCATATATTTTATAAATATAATTTATATAATATTATTAAAAAATGGCTCAGATGATTATGAGATTATAGAAGCTGAGAAACCCTACAATCTGCTGTCTACCAGCTAGAAACCCAGGAAAGCTATTGGTGCAAATTTCTGTTTGAGTCTGAAAGCTGGAGAACCAGGGGAGCCAAAGGTATAAGACCCAGGGTGAGAGCAGGAGAAGGTTAGTGTCCCAGCTCAAGCAGTCAGACAGAGAGAGCCAATTCAGGCTTCCTCCACCTTTTGTTCTGATCAGGCCCTGAGACACTGAGGTTGTTCCATATCTTGGCTTATTGTGAATAATGCTGCAATGGACATGGGATTGCAGGTATCTCTCCGAGATTCTGTTTTCATTTCCTTTGGATATATACCCAGAGATGGGAATTGCTGGATCTTATGGCTGCACCAATTTACCTTCCCACCAACAGTACACAGTGTTTCCCTTTCTCCACATCCTCACCAACACTTGTTATCTCTTGTTTTTTTGCTAAAAGCCATCCCAACAGATGTGAGGTGTTAACTCACTGTGGTTTTGATTTGCATTTCCCTGATGATTAGTGATGCTGAGCACCTTTTTATGTACCTGTAAGAAATTTCTATGTCTTCTTTGGATAAATTTTTATTCAGTTCCTCTGCCCATTTTTTAATCAGATTGTTTTTCTTGCTATTGAGTTTTATGAGTTTCTTATGTATTTTAGATATTAGCCCCTTATCAGATATATGATTTGTAAATATTTTCTCCCATCAGTGGATTGCCTTATCATTTTGTTGATTGTTTCCTTTGCTGTACAGAAGTTTTTTTAGTTTGATATAGTCCCACTTGTTGGTTTTTGCATTTGTTGCTGGGTTGTTGTTTTGGGATTTGTTTTGTTTTGTTTTGTTTTTGGTGTCATATCCAAAAAAAATCACCGCCAAGACCAATGTCAAGGAAATTTTCCTCTATATTTTCTTCTGGGAGTTTTATAGTTTCAGGTTTTACATTTAAATTTTTAATCTATTTTGAGTTAACTTTTGTGAGTGGTGTAAGATAGGGGTCCAATTTCATTCTTCTGCATGTGGATATCCAGTTTTCCCAACACTGCAGAGACTACTTATTGCAGAGACTGTCCTTTCCTCATTGTATATTCTTGGCTTCCTTGTGGAATATTAGTTGATCCTATATGTGACAGTTTATTTCTGGGCTCTTAACCTGTTCCATTGGTCTATATGACTATTTTTATGCCAGTAATATACTGTTTATTACTATAGCTTTGTAATATAGTTGAAATCAGGAAGTGCGAGGCCTCCAGCTTTGTTCTTCTTTCTCTGGCTTGCTTTAGCTATTCAGGGTCCCTTGTGGTTTCATACAAATTTTAGGCTTGGTTTTTTTCTATTTCTGAGAAAAAATGCCATTGGAATTTTGATAGAGATTGAATTTAACCTATAAAGAATGGAGATTTTATCAATATTAATTCTTCCAAACCATAAACATAAGATATCTTTCCATTTATTTGTGTTTTCTTCAGTTTCTTTCATTGGTATCTTAGAGTTTTCAGTGTACAGATCTTTCACCGCCTTGGTTAAGTTTATTCTTTTTTGGTGCTATTGTAAATGGAACTGTTTTCTTAATCTCTTTTTTGGATAGTTCATGGTTAGTGTATAGAAATGTATGCCGATTTGGCATCCTTCAACTTTGCTGCTTTTGTTGATTAGTTCTAACAGTTTTTTAGTGGAGTCTTTAGGGTTGTTTGTATATAAAACTATGTCATCTGCAAACAGAGACAGTTTAAATTCTTGAAGGTTTTCCAGACTCATCTTGTATTTTCCCTGCTCCAGCCCTAGAAAATGTCATTTCTCCAAGGAACACTGGTGCCTTGGTTCCGTTTATGGGAGGACAGTATTTCTAGACACTAGAGACTTCTCCTATACTATTTTTCCATAAAAGAAACCAAAGCACCAGTGCTCCTTGCAGAAATGGCATTTTCTAAGGGAGAGCAGGGAAAATATGAGATGAGCCTGGAGACTCCTGCGGCGCCAGAAATTAAGCACTAAAAAAAAATAAAAATGATAAAGGCATGTAGAAAAGACACAGGTGCCAAGCTAAATGGACCTCCTAATGGTCAAGACTTTAGCAATTTGAGCAACAAATGAAGTACAATAGTATTGGATGATACCCCCTTAAAAACAATTCTCCCTAAATCCATACTAATATAAATAAATAAATAAATAAATAAATAAATAAATAATAAATAAATGGAAGTGAAGAAACAAGTCTTCCTTCCAGAATAATTCCAATCAATAAATGTAGATGTAACAATAGAAAGAGATTTCCCCCGTTAGAACACCACAGTAATAATTGATGCAGGCAGGACCCACTGGAGATGCTAAAGTTAGTAGAAAAAACTTTAAGGAGAAACAGGATATTTGCATAACCTCAAATTTCCCCAAAAAAATATTTATCAATTACTGTGATGGTTCTGACAGAGGTTGTAAATTTAGCAAATTCTTCGAAACTCCTCCTTCTCCCTAGGAGATGGGGAATAATCCCCTCCCTTGAGTGGGGACTGGACTTAATGCCCAGTGAACAGAGAATAGCACTGGGACAGCAGCAACATCACAGTGGAGAAACCCGGCAGACAGGTCCTTAGCCAAATCATCAGGGTTAACGTCAGAGTATTTTGCTGTGTTCATGCCATGTACCCCTGATATGATGTGACAGGAGGGGCACTTCACCTATGCGGTCTTCAGTCCAAAATCCACATCCACGGTTTAATTGTGAGAAAACACCAGACAAACCCAAATCAAGAGATGTTCTGCAAAACACTTCTCCAGTGCTCTTTGAAACTGTCTAGGTCATGCAAGATGAGGAAAGACTAAAAAAAAATCACAGACTGCACAAGAGTGGGTTGTAGGGTGACCAACCATCTTGGTTTCATCAGAAGCAACAGATTTCCCAGGGCGTGGGACTTTGAGTTTTAAAAATGGGACACATGGGGCAAAATGGGACGAGTTGTCCACCCTGCTAAGAAGACATGATGACTAAATGCAATGTGCTACCCTGGATTGGATCCAGTGGGGGGAAAGCGAAAACCAAATAAAATCCCCAGCTTAACTAACAGTATTATACCAATGTCAACTACTCTAGTTTAAAAAGTCTGTGAGGGAGGTGAGAGCAGCAGTGGGTGATGGTGTGGTGGTAGGGGGTGAGTGCAAGTCTTCATCTACTCGTGTCTGTCTATCTGTCTGTGAGTGCATGTGTCAAAACCTGGGAATCTGTAAGGCACTGTATTAGTAGGTACCAGCGGGATGGTGAGATTATGTGTGATTTTTTTTCTTCTTTCTGCACATCACTATTTTTCAAATGTCCTAAAGTACATTGGTTTTGTAATAAGAATAAAAGAAGCACTTTTACTTAATGTATTTTATTAAATTTTTATATTGAAAAATATGACACACTAAAGAGAGGTTAATAAAGCATAAATATATGGCTTAATGAATAATTATAAACAAACACTCAGGAAACCACCAAGCAGATATAGAAATAAGAGTATTACCAAGACCCAGAAGCCCCATAGGGATCCATTTATTTTTATTTATTTACTCTTTTTGAGAGAAGCAAGACTTTAATGAAGAATGCTACAAGTTATGGGCAATAATTAGTTCTCATTTAAGAAATGTGGATTAGATATAATTGCTGATAATCTTGATTGTTCATGATAACTCAGAACATCTATGATTCATTTGCATTTTCAATAAAGAATGTATAATCAGAATTATTAGATTTAATATATAAATTATACTTGGGATAAAAGGGTAGAAATGTTATCTAAGAAAGGGAACAGAAATATTAACAGGCAAGTCTTTAATAGTCTGTAAATCCAGATACAACAAGCTCAGATGAAGTACTGATATTTCTGACTACAAAACTCAAGCATGGAGTTATTACCTGGGATATTTCCACCTTAATAATGCTCTTAACTACTACTAGTTAGTGTCTTTCTGTACCTCTGAGCCTCAGTTTCACCATTTGAGAGGTCAAACCATTGATATCTGCCCATTCCACTTGGTTGATATAGAATAAGCACACTTTGAAATTGACAGAAGCAGTAATAATAAGAGGATATAAGAAATAAAATGGATTGAAATTCAATAATAGTCACTTCTAAAAGTCTGAATTAGTTAAGGAAGAAAAGGTCACTCTCCACAACAAAGGTGTACGTACAGACAGAACCATACCACCCACATACACACACACACACACACACACACACCACACACACACACACACACACACACACACACACACACACAACCTGAGAACGGAAACTCCCAGACATTCATAAAATAAACCTACAGAATATTTACTAGATACCAAGCCAAGTACTAGTTACTGGAGAGAGAAATATTTTTAAAACACAAAATGCTATCAATGAGCTCATAGTCTCATTAGGATGAAATAAATTTATTTTACAATATGTTAAAAGTCTTTGGGCTTCCCTGGTGGCGCAGTGGTTGAGAGTCTGCCTGCTAATGCAGGGAACACGGGTTCAAGCCCTGGTCTGGGAGGATCCCACATGCCGCGGAGCAACTGGGCCCGTGAGCCACAACTACTGAGCCTGTGCGTCTGGAGACTGTGCTCCGCAACAAGAGAGGCCGCGATGGTGAGAGGCCCGCGCACCGCGATGAAGAGCGGCCCCCACTTGCCACAACTAGAGAAAGCCCTCGCACAGAAACGAAGACCCAACACAGCCAAAAATAAATCAATTAATTAATTAATTTAAAAAAATATATATCTAGGCTTCCCAGTGAGGGAGAGAAGTTTAAAAAAAAAAAAAAAGTCTTTAAGACAGAGATATCGCTCTATAATCAACTTAGGAGGGACACCTCATTCTCCCAGTGGTGGGGAAGAAACAGAAGGAGCTGAAAACTGTGAGCCAGTTGATGCCAGAAAACACCTTATTCACTCTTACATCACCAGAGCTGGTAGGAGACCCTGGCACACTCCTGGCAACCCAGCAAGGATTTGTAGGGCACACAGATGTGCATGGCATCATAGTCAGATAGAACACTATTGTGTTAGTCAGGAATGTCTAGCCCTGGATTTCAGTGACTTCATAAAAAAGATGTATTTCTCATCCACATAGATTCAGATATGTGTCAGGCAATTTTCCAGGGCATCTCTCCTCCATGTGCCAACTGGTGATCCAGATGGCTTCATTCTGACACCACCAACATCCAAAATGTGCTTACGGGTCTCTGGAAAAGAGCCAAAAGGTCATGCAACTGCTCTTAAACGCTTCAGGGCTGAAGTGAAATGTCACTTCTTCTCAGAGCCCATCCCCCAGAAATAGGAACATGACCATCCTTCCCATCACTGAAAGGGGGTGGGTAACATGGAGGGGAACTGGGTATTCACTGAGCAACAATGGTGCCAGCCACAAGCATATGTAATAATGTGGAGGCCCGACCTCGTGTAGCTGCTCAGAGGACCCTGAGTAATTCGGTATGGCGGGCTCATAGGATGCACATAGGGTCAAAGAATCATGAGCAACAAGCCTGCAGAAAAAGACGGGACAGAGAATGCAAAGCCTGCACAGCATGGTAAGAGCTCAGACTTCCTCTGGGAGGCAACAAAGGGTTAATGAAAGATTTTCTGCAGGGACACACACAGATAAAACAGACCAGACATGCGGCTACTGTGGTTCAAGAATTTCCTGACATGTTGGACATTCGGGTGTTTCATGGTGGGATGCCGAGGTGGATGGCAGAATGAGTCACCTCTCCCGTTCTCACCTCTGCTTTCCCAGGATAAACCCAACATAGTCGTGACATCTGCTGAATATTCTTGGCTTCAGTTCTCTTAAGTTTATTTTAGGACTTTTGCATCTGTAATGCTGTGCTGGTCAAGTCATCAGCAATGTTGGCAACCCAATGTCAAATGTCCATCTTCATCTCACCTGATCAGCACTGCTTGACTCACTAGACAAATGCCTTCTTTTGGACACACTTTATCACTGTGTTTCCAGAGCGTCACTCATTCTTGGTTCTCTGCCTGCTCCAGGGATCAACCTCATCCACCCCTCCTGTCAGTCTCTCTTTTCTTCCTGTCAGTGTGCCCAGAGCTCCATCTGTAGTTTTCTGACATTCTACCTACACTCATTCCCTGGATAATCTCATTGAGACACAGAACTTCAAAGACCATTTGAAGCCAGTGACTCTTATTTTCCCTCTCCAGCCCACACGCCCTCCTGAATTCCATGTGTCCATCCAGTAGCCCAAACAACACCCACACTAGGATGCCTAATAGATCACAAACTCAACATGGCCAAGACAGCCCTCGCTCCTCATCTCACCCCCTAAAAACTGCTCCAACAGCCTTTCCCATTTCCATTCTGTATGACAACTTCTGGTTGTTCAAGCCAAAAACTTTGGAGTCACCCTAAGTCAACTCTATCTCACTCGACATAAGTACATCCTGTGGGTCCAGGTTTAAAACAGGCCAGAATCCAAGCACTTCTCACCATGCTCACAGCTACTGCCCTTCTTCAAGCAAACATCCTATCTGACCTGTATTACTCTAAGAACCTCCTAACCGGTCCCCTTATTCACACCATGGTTTCCTATCATCCATGCTCAACAAATTAGCCTTATAAAAAAAGTCAGAGTTTATCACTCCTTGGCGCAAACCCAGGAAATGGCAGATTATCTCATGTAGAGTAGAAGCCCACGTCTGTGCCATGCTGAGAAGGCCCCATGTGATCACCTCCTACACCCTCTCTTACTGTGCTGCAGACCCTGGGCTACTTATTCTTCCTAGTCTGTGCTGAGCAGGATCCAACCTGGGATCCTCTGGAGTGACTGTTCCTTCTGCCTTTTCCTCCACATAAATGCATGGCTTATCCCTCACCCCTTTGCAAGCCGTGTCATAAAAGGTATTTTTAAAGTTTACCCTGACTAGTTCATTTTAAATTGCAAAGCCAACAGCACCCCAGTAAAACTTTAACCTGCTCTATTTTCTTCATTGCATTAACCACCCAATACACTAAGATACCTACTCACTTATTCTATTAATTGATCATTTTGTTTCTCCCTTTTACAAAGGGAGCTCCATGTGGACAGAATTCTTCATCTGTTCTGTTGGTGTATCCTGAGCTTCAGGATAGTGCCTGGTGCTACATGGTAGATGCTAGTGAAATGTAAGAAGAAATGAATGAATAAGTTGTACCTATAATCCTTGGTTTTCATGTCTTTGTCTAATTGTGGATCAAGATTATTCTAAACATCACAAATGCTTTTGACAATTTTTCTTCCTAAGCTATATTCTGTGACAGCTTATAAAATGTAAGTGCAGACTTCTCCATAACTTTTTCATAGAAGTTAGTTCTAACACAGTTTTGGCCTAATATTTTAAACTAATTTTTTTCTTGAGTTTCTTCTGGCTAAGTTATATTTTTTCTAAGAAATTTTCAATTTTGTTTAATGTTTTTGGCTTATTCACAAAAAATAACTGATAGTGTTCTCAGATGAATTTTTAAATTTCTCATTTATCTTTATTTATTGTATTTTTTTAATACCCAGTTTGAGTTTATTGGATTCTTCATCGTGTCTTTAACAAGGGAATAAGTGTTAAGTTTTAATAAAATTCAACTTACCAGTTTTTTCTTACAGAGAGAGTGTTTTGGTGCTGTATCTAAAAATTCATCAAGGGCTTCCCTAGTGGCACAGTGGTTAAGAATCTGCCGGCCAATGCAGGGGACACAGGTTCGAGCCCTGGTCCGGGAAGATCCCACATGCCGCGGAGCAACTAAGCCAGTGCTCCACAACTACTGAGCCTGTGCTCTAGAGCCCGTGAGCCACAACTACTGAGCCCACAAGCCACAACTACTGAAGCCCATGAGCCTAGAGCCCGTGCTCCGCAACAAGAGAAGCCACCGCAACGAGAAGCCCGCGCACCACAACAAAGAGTAGCCCCTGCTCGCTGCAACTAGAGAAAGCCCACGTGCAGCAACGAAGACCCAGCGCAGCCAAAAATAAATAAATAAATAAATAAAATTTATTTAAAAAAATAAAAAATAAAAACTCATCACCAAGATCAAGCAAATTTTATCCCCTATTTAATAGAAGTTTTATAGTTTTGTATTTTATATCTAGGCTTGTGACCCATTTTGAGTTAATATTTGTGTATGGCATGAAGTAAGGGTTGAGGTTCATTTTTATGCATGTAGATATCTACTTGTAGCAAAACCATTTGTTGAAAAGACTCTCCTTTCTCCGATAAATTGCCCCTGCATCTTTGTAAAAAATCAGTTAACCAAATCTGTGTGGATTTTTCTCTGGGTTCTTCATGTAGTACCATTGACCTATATGTCTGTACTTTCACTCTGCTCTCTTGGTTAACACAGCTTTATAGTAGGTCTTGAAACCTGGTAATGTGAGTCCTCCAACTTTGTTCTTTTTCAGAATTGTGTTCGCTATTCTAGTACCTGTGCATTTCATATAAATTATAGACTGAGTTCAGTAGTTCTTACAAAAAAAATTTTTTTGCTAGAATTTTGATGGGGATTGCATTGGCACTATAGATGAAATTAGAAAGACTGATATATTAACAATATTTATCCTTCCAATCCATGGATACAGAATACCTTTCTATTTATTTAAATATTTTTGTGATCTCTTCCTTTGGTGTTTTTTAGTTTTACACACAGAGATCTCGCATATACATTTTGTTAGATTTTTACCAAGTATTTTATTTGTACTGGTTATATTATAAATGATAATTGGTTTTAATTTTTCTTTGACCCTTGGACTTTTTTAGAAATGTGCTGTTAAATCTCCACATATTTGAGTATTTTTCAGCTATTTTTCTCCTATGGTTTCTTGTTTAATTCCATTGTTACCTGAGAAGGTATTTTGTATACTATCTATTACTTTCAGTTGAAGTGTGATTTTTACTGAGAATATGGTTTATCTTGGTGAATGTTCCCTGTGTACTTGAGACAAATATGTATCCTGCTGTTGTTGGATGAAATGTTCTATAAATACCAATTCGATCAGGTTGATTGATGATACAATCAGGTAATATGTATCCTTACTAATTTTCTGTTTGCTTGATCTATCCATGACTAATAGGGGGTTATTGAAGCCTCAGTCTATAGCAGTGGATTTTCCTGCTTCTCATTTCAGTTCTGTTCATTTTGCTTCATGTATTTGAGGCTCAGTTGTTACATGCATACATGTTGGAGATGATATCTTCTTGGAGAATTCGCCTCTTTTTCACTGTTATGCACCTCTCTATTTCTAATAAATCATCCTTGCTTGAAAGTCTGCTCTATATGAAACTGATATAGCCACTACAGCTTTCTTTTGATTAGTGTTAGTATAGTATAAGTTTCTCCACCCTTTTACTTTTACCTACCTGAGTTTTTATATTTAGAATGAGTTTCTTGTAAGCAGCATATGGTTCAGCCTCTTTTTTTAATCTACTGTAACAATCTCTGACTTTTAATTGGTGAAGTTAGACCAGTCATCTTTAAGTTTAGTGATAAAAATCAACCATCTTTTTGTTTTCTATTTATTGCATTTGTTCTTTGGTTCTCCTTTTTTCTCCCTTTTCTACATTCTCATGTTTTAATTGAGCATTTTATTTGATTCCATTTTAACTTCTCTCTGGACATATAATTTATACTTCTTTGTAACTTTGTTAGTAGTTGCCCTATAATTTATAACAGTTTTTAAATAATCTAAATTCATATTCAAATAACACTTTATTACTTAATGTGTAGTGCAGGTATCTTAAGGAGAATATTTCCAATTTCTCCCTCCCATTCTTTGTGACATTGTTGTTATTCATTTTAATTATGCATATACTATAAACTTCCAAAATTATTACTCTTTTTTTTTAAGAGACAGCTCTCTTTTTGATCAATAAGAATAAGAAAATTAAAATTAAAATATCTTTTACAATTATTTGGGGTTTTTTTTCAAATTCTCTCCCTTATTTATATAGATCCAAGTTTCTGATCTATTCCATTTTTCTTCTTCCTGAAAAACTTATTTTAAAATTTCTTCCAAAGCAGATAAGCTTAAAATAAATTCTCTCATTTTCTGTTTATCTGACAGTCTTTATTTCTGCTTCACTTTTGAGAAATGACTGGCTATAATTTCATTGACTATGAAATTCTAGGTAGGAATATTTTTTCTTTTGACACTTTAAAGATTTTACTCCACTTTCTTTTTGCTTGCACTGGTTGAGAATCTGCCTGCTAGTGCAGGGGACACGGGTTCGAGCCCTGGTCCGGGAAGATCCCACATGCCGCGGAGCAACTAGGCCCATGAGCCACAACTACTGAGCCTGTGCGTCTGGAGCCTGTGCTCCGCAACAAGAGAGGCCACGATAGTGAGAGGCCCGCGCACCGTGATGAAGAGTGGCCCCCGCTTGCCGCAACTAGAGAAAGCCCTCGCACAGAAACGAAGACCCAACACAGCCAAAAATAAATTAATTAATTAATTAAAAAAAAAAAAAATCACTGTCTGGTAGTTCTAACCATTGTGTCTTATCAACTCTAGTTCTGACAAGTTTTTGTCTCTTTAGATTATGGGTTTTTTGAGTTTGTTTTGTTTATTTTGTCTTTTTGCATGCTTTGTCATGTTTTATTAAAATACAAACATGTTGTATAGGGTAAGAGTTATTGAAACAAACAGGTTTTTGTCCTGAAGATGTATGTATATTTGGCTAGGTGTTGAAATATATTTAATGTTTGCTGTAAGTATAGGCACCCAAGGCTTCAAATTCCTCCAGTCAGCTTGTTTTTACCCCCTTCTTTGATACAACTGCCTCATAGAGAGTTTTTGTCTTTCAAATTTTTCAGCTGTAATCTACTCATTATTACTGGTGGCTTGTTAGGATGGTGTACGGTGAGAGGGAGAAAGCGCACTCTCTAATCTCCTGGTTACGTCTCAGTACTTTGATTGGTCTGTGTCATGGTGTGTGTCCTTCAGAAGTATTTCTGGTTTCCCTCAAGGGGTAGAACTACCCCTCCCTACGCCCCTTACTCCCTGTCCTTGAAGCCACTCTCCAGTTGATTACGACTTTTATTTCCTTAAATGAGAGAATGCTGAAACAGGCTGGAGTGGGTGGAATTCCCTGCCTTCACAGGGGATAAGGTTTCAGAATTGTCCTCTGGTAAGGTCCTTCCTCCTGGAGGTTATGTTTTTTTTAAGGGGAATATTTGGGTAGAGGGTCACAATGGCTACTCTTCCCCCTCACCCCACCAGGGCCGTATCGGGAGCTTTTTCTAATCCTCCCCGTGAGAACCTGTTTGAGTTCTGCAATGGGTTGAATTGTGTCCCTCCAAAAATACATGTTGAAGTCCTAAGCCCCCATACCTTAGTATGTGACCTTATTTGTAAGTGGGGTCTTAACAGAGGTAATTAAGTTAAAATGAGGTCTTTGGAGTGGCTCTAATCCAGTATGACTGGTGACCTTATAAGAAGAGGAGATTGAGACACAGACACAGAGAGAAGATGATGTGAAGACCCAGGGAGATGGACATCTATAAGCCAAGAATCACCTGAGACCACCAGATGCTTGGAGAGAAGCATGGAATAGATCCTTCCCTCACAACTCTCAGAAGGAAACAACCCTGCTAAACCTTGATTTCAGACGTTTAGTCTCTACAACTGTGAGACAATAAATTTCTGTTGTTTTAAGCCACCCAGTCTGTGGTACTCTGTTACAGCAGCCCTAGCAAATGAATTTCTAGAAGAAAAGTATGCAAAAGTGTGGGTGCTCCTTATCACTGAGCCCCTGGACCTTCTCACCCTCATGGTTAGTCTACCCTTGACCTCCAAAAGTTAGTGAAAGTTATAGCTAAGTGTTTCTATCAGCTTATGGCATCAAGTGGCCTCTGCTCCAGGTAAGTGGCTCTCGTCTGCCTCATCTCTCTGGATGTATCTGCTTCTCTAGGTTTGAGGGGACAGCTTGCTCTGTGACCTCACTTCTCGGATGAGCCCAGTAAAAGTTGCTGATTTTTCTTTCTTCTTCTTGCTGTAAGGCTAGCAATCATCATTCACAAGCTCTGCATCTTGGAGGTGAAACTGGAAGTTACTTGGCATATTTTGTTAAACACTTTATTGTGATTTGATTTTCAGCAAGCGTTGTTTCTCTGTGAGAATTCCTTGTGTCCTGAACTCCAGAGGAGTTTTTGTATTGGCTATTCCTGAAAGATTCAGGAGTCCCATGTTTTTGATAATTCTCATTTTGAAGGACTGGACTACCTGCAACTACAAATTTGATGCACAATTTCCACCCAGGATGAAACAGCCTCAGTGGAACTTCTACACCCTGAGATAAGGAGTATATTTGAATTATTTAAGTAACTGATTATACTCTTTTTTTAATCCAAAGTGTTTAGTTCACTGCATTATAAGTGCTGAAAAAATGCCGGGTGAATGAATGAAAAAATGAAGAAATATTTGAATAAAAATACAGTCCTCATTTACTCTTCCCAAAGTAAGAGTTGCTGAATGGTTGCCAAATAACCTAGATTGAGCAAACTCACAGACACAGGGCTGTTGTGTCTGCACTACGCAAAGCCCACTGGATACACCACGCAGGCACTGCACTGGAAGAAGGACCATGACTGACAGGTGAGGGGATGGCGAGGGGTCCCATAGACTCGGCATGTAGTGCAGCAGGGGACCTGAGGGGATGCATGGGGAATGGGAAGCAGACACGTCATATACTGCTCTTCAGGACAGAGCAAGGAGTGACAGGTACACATCAAAGGTCACTGCCTGCAAGCGTTTCTCTCCACCTGGAGATTCTGTGGGTGAGAGTAGAGGCCAGCCCTGAAGGTAGGAAAAATGCCTGTTATTAACAGGTGTGAGCTGGATATTACACTCTCATCTCTTAGATCCAAAGCCACCTTCTGACCTCTGCAAACCTAATTTTTCCTGGGCTATCTCAGTGTTTCCTTCTTGGCTTCTTAGTCTTCCAATATCTGTTTAACAAATTCTGGATCAGCAATCAGTCATGCTCAGAAATCCTACATAGCTCAACATGTTTGTAACTGCACGATAATGAGCTCAACAAACTCCCACTAGCACCTGCAGAATCTTAGAGCAGCCATGTTTCCATGTCAACATTTATGCCTGTTAGACTTCCTGCTGTATTAAATCCTAAACTGTGAATATGCTCTGGGTCCTATTCCACTGATGGACACTGGGCAGTGAGGAATTAACCTTCCCAAAGGGGAATCTGTCCTTTGCCCAGGCTCCTGGGAGTGATATTTAGGCCCTTGGAATGTTCTGTTGATAAGAGTGCTTACCTGGGTCCTGGGCCACACTGGGCTGTCTAACAACATAATTTATGGTGCAGCCATTTGGCCATGCAGTATCAGCTTGACCCCTGAAAGGGCTGGAGAATAAAGTGTCCACATGGGCAATCAACAATGTCTGTGTGATTGAGGCCCTATAAAAATTCTGGACGTGATGCTCAGGTAAGCTTCCCTGACGAGCCACACGCAAAGCTCTTACAGCAAAATATTTCTATTTATCTGAACATCCACATTTTGTAGAGAATTTCTGTGACAGATATACCAATAGTATCAGTATGAATGCACCTAACATAACAGAAGAGCCAGAATCAGGTAGGGATAGATTTAAAGAAACAACTAATCCATCCTATAAAGTCATTTCATACACTGTCCATATTTTCCTACTAATTTGATTACTCTTCACCCCTCACCCCAATCTGCAGCTCTTTGTTCCTTATTATAAATCTGTGCAGAACTATTTAGCATGGAAATTAACTTATGGTTAGCTAATCCCAATCTTCCTCTGCCTGCCACTTTTCATTGGTGTTACATCCTGAGGATGTCGTAACCCAGTCTCCTGATACAGCTGATCATCGATGTCAATATCATCATAAACTTGTCCCATAAACTTCCTATAAGGAAGTTGAATCTTACCAAAAAGGCTAGTGTTACCCACATCTTAGGACAGTAGTAGATGTAACCTGAAAATGAGCCAAAAGGTACTGGTGTGTCATTCAAGTCCCACTCAGTCATTAACAATTGGTCCGGGTCATCTTCACAACCTGTGACCAAATGACCAAATTCTCCCAGAGCAATGCCATTCAGGTTTGCAGGCTTCTGTTTGGCCTTGTCAGGTTCCAAAAGCAGAAGTTGTCTTGGCAATATATAGCTTCACCATTTTGGGCATCTGGTATAACTGAGCTAAGAGAAAATATCATCTCTTGTTCTGAATCTCTCTCAAGGCACCAATGTAATATTGGATTGTCCTTGTGGCATAACCTTTTTATTCATCCCTTCAGCCTCAGCTACTCTTTCTCCTTCTCTCCATTTGTCGTTGATTTTTACCCACACTTTTCCACCTTTGGAAGGGACTTCAAATTAGTATTGGTCCAGACTGCAGGCAGCAATACTAGTCTAGCAAGGCCTCAACCCAGTCCAAGCCCATTCATGCAGGGCAGGGTTACACTGGTGCAGAACTGGTGAGCTATCTCAGC
The DNA here is from genome assembly GCF_009873245.2 of Balaenoptera musculus. Classification (NCBI taxonomy): domain Eukaryota; kingdom Metazoa; phylum Chordata; class Mammalia; order Artiodactyla; family Balaenopteridae; genus Balaenoptera; species Balaenoptera musculus. Next base: position 99,176,365 of record NC_045793.1, on the reverse strand, counting down.
AATGAGGCAAACAGCTGCATTCACTGTCAACCCCAATTTTTCCAGATGGGGATTCCACTAATTCCTCTAATTTTCATATAGAAGCCGAAATCAAGAATCCCTAGGAATTCTGACATAAGATTTAAAGATAAAGTTAACAGTTTCTTATTTTGGAATTGTGCTTGCTCTCAGCATCTGCTGTTGCAGCCCTGGTTCTGGGACCACTGCATCAGGTAGGAAAGAGAAAGTTGAAGTCAGGACAAAAAGCCCTGGCCCTTTAGTCAATGCTTACACTGATTAGCTTGTAGGACCATTGACCAAGACAATTCAAGTCCAAGTTTCTCGTTGTCACCTGAGCCTTCTGACTTTTTTAATTCTTCCAAAGTATGGCAAATGTAGTAGATTTATTTTGGACCTTTCCATGCTGGGGAAGCACCCCGGGCTACCGTCTGCCCACCCAGTCTCTGATAGTGCTGCATTAAAACCTTTGTTTTCCCCATCAACGTTCACTTTTTTTAAAACCTCATTTCTTAATAACCATTCAAAGTTTTCCAACTTGCTGGAATAAATCCCTTGACTCTTACTTTGTCTTTCCTCATTCTCTTACAAATCATGTTAAACTTCTTAGCTGTCTGGCATTTCAGTAAGACTTTCCCTTTGGTAGCAGCCTTGAGACTAGTGGCTATAGTTCAGACTTGCTGGAATTCAAGCTTGTCCCAGCATCAGGATCTTCCCCAATACTTTATTTTCATTGTAGCTCTTAAAAAAATACAATAGCTAAGGGATTGTATATTTGGCTTATTTCCAGTTAACTTTGCATTTCTTTATACAGTCAGTGAGCCAGCTACTCAAAAATTGAATCTATCATTTCTAAATTCCATTGGTAACTTTTTCCTCCTTTAACTGATTGTAGCACAGCTGCATTTTCATACCATGGGTGACTCCAAGCCCTTCCAGAAATCAAATGTTTTCCAGTCCCCACCACCTCACTCTTATTTTTCCCAAACCACGTATTTCAGTGAGACAGGGTCAGTCTAGTGAATCCCACTTTTAACACCAACTATCAAGTTAGAAGGGCAGCTCCCAATACCACTCCCACTTCTGACATATACTGCAGAGTCTGGGGGTTCCCAGGACCACCCTCTTGTTTACTAAAAGGATTCATGGAACTCGCTGAAAGCTGTTACCCTCATGTTTGTAGTTTTTTTACAGTCAAAGGACACAGATTAAAATCGGAGATGAGACAACTGAGCCCAGGAGGGTTCCAGGGCAGAGCTTCCTGTTGTCCTGTCCCAGGGGAACTAACAGCTGCACCAATTCCTCCCAGCAACGACGTGTGACAGCACACACAGAGTACTGCCAACCGGGAAGGTCGCCTGCACCCTGGGGGCTATGGGCCACTGCAGCATCACTCTTTCTCTGGATGGGCTGGAGACCAAAGTTTGGTCAACCCTGTCTACGTGATCAAGATCCAGGAGAAACTCTGACGCCAGCACCCAGGTGAGTTTCCCTAGTCGTCAATCCTGCATGCGTATTGTCACAACCAGCAGGAATTAACGCTGCCCACACTCCCCCGGGGGGAAATAGATGGGAGCTCCCTGTTTGGAGCCCTTCTCAACTCTGCCCCCACCTCCCTTCCCTTGGCTGATTTTAATCCATGTCCTTTGACTGTCATGAGCCATAATCACGAGCAGAGCAGATTCCAGTGAGTTCTATGAGTCCTACTAGTGAATTATCAAACACAGGGTGGTCTTCAGGGCTCCTGAACTCTGCATTGGTGTTAAAATGCAGTCTTGTGGCAACCGCCTAACTTTACAAACACAGAAAAGGAATCTTTTCCAGAAACACTGACCTGCACATGAAGCCTCTGTAGGACTGGACCAGCACTCCCTGCCCTCTGCGTGGATGAAGTCCACCCCCCCAGTGGGAGGCACATGAGGAAAGCCAGGGAAAATGATGTGGTCTCATCATCTTCATCCCACTCAGGATGATAATTCTGGGGGCCAAGAAAAGAACAAACGAATCTCAGAAAATGAAAGAGTCTTGTCTAAAATAAGTCTGACAACATCTCACAAACATACACGTAGAAACATTTTTATCGTCTTTCTTAAGAAAATACTGATCCACGAAAATGCACGTTTTGATTCATCATCAAATTAAAATTAGACTTTAAACCACACAAAACTCCAAAGACATAGTCATGCCAACATCTGCTCCCTACTCCAGCATTATAAATATCAGCACTTCCCGGTGTAAATGAATGCAAGGGTGCTGTGAGATAATAAACAGGGACAAAGTGGAGAGAAGAAACCAAAAGAAAATGACTGAATAAGAGAACTACGAAGAACATAACAAGGGAAACAGGAAGAGAGCTTAACCCAAGAATGGCCCATCAGCCAAGAATGGGCCTCCCAGCCAAGCCCAGACAGTCTCAGAATCTTTCTCAACACGGTACACAGTCACTACAAATAGATGACATAAAATGCCTTCACTACTCCAGAATTTAATTAATCAAGAATAGAAACGTGGATAAAAGGCATAAAAGACCAGAGTGTGTTCCATTAATTCATGCTTGGCATTGTGCTGGATTCGTTTGCATGTATTCCTTTTCATACTGTTTTAGAATCTTCAGACTGACCCTTTTTTGAAACGAGGATAGTAAGGTACAGGAGGAGAATGTGACAAGCCAGTGTCACACAGCTAATAGGAAGCTGAACTGTGTAATCTAGGATAGGAGTTGGCAAACTACAGCCCACAAGCTCAATCCAGCCCTTTGTCTGTTTTTGTAAGTAAAGTTTTACTGGTACGTAACCATTCTCACCATTTTTGTATTGTTTACAGCTGTTTTTGTACTAAAATGAGAGAGTTGAGTATTTGCAACAGAGACAGTATGGCCTGCAAAGTCTGAAGTATTTACCATCTGGTCTTTTTCAGAAAAAGTTTGCTGACCCCTGGTCTAGGACACTTTTCACTATGCATAGTTTTAAAGCCCCAGAATAAATAAGCGCTGTCACTTGTACTTTATGTTTAGCACTATTTTAAATTAGGGTTCCCAGTGATCAGTTTCTTACTTTGTGAGAAGAGAGTAAAAGAAGAAAAAAAAGAACAAAATGTTTCTTTCTTCCCAACCTTTTGATCCCCAAATTGATTTCCACAAAATTAGAATTTTATATCCCAAGAGCATTTGGCATATGACAGTTCTAGAAATCAACAAGAAAAATATCAATATGTTTTAGGCATTTCTGGAGTTGAGAGGTATTTTATTCTAAAAGTAATAATAGTGACCATGAATTGAGTATGACAATGAACTAGAAATACGTTCAATGCTTCATAGTATTTTTCTACCTTCAAAACAACCCAATGAGACAGATATTTTTGCCCTCTTACAAAAGAGGAAACAGAGGCTTGTAAAAGTGAGAGAATTTTCGCGAAGACAGTCATGGAAAGAAAGACACTGTATTCGAACTCAAGGCTGTGTGACTTGAGTAGGCGCCCTGTGCACCGGGCAGAGTGAGGAGTCTGGAGTGGAAGACCAGCGAGCATGAAGGTGTGCGGGGATCACCACCTGCTGCACCCCAGCTATTTCAGGCGCCAGAGGCAGCATTCATACACGTGACTGAGTGCCAGCCTCGGGACCTCCAGGCACCCATTCCTCCCTCTCTGCTGCAGATGGACAAACTGAGGCTTGGAGAGGTAAGGATGTTTTCCCAGACTGTTCTCTCTCATGGCACATCTTCCCTGTCCTCCGTGTTTTGGACGATCCATGTTAATATCACACATCATTCAATGACTCTACACCCGTGTTCCATGATAAGGTGGGGTGTCCCTGGGGAAGCCATTCTGTCTCCTGAAAACCATTCTCTATAATTACCACACATTGCTGGCCACATGCCTGCCTTTGTTTTACCATGTCTAGCAATCCTCTGCACCCCTGAGATGAAGTGTAGCCCAGAGAGAGAACCTCATATGAAAATGCAGCCAAGAAACCAAACTGGCCGCCTGAACCTCTATTTTCTTGCTGTGAACCAGAGATCCCCCTCTGCCAGCTACAGCTGCGGAGACCACGTAGAGAGGGTGTCAAGGGCCCTTTTCATTTCCTTGTCAGTATCCTGGGAAACAGACAGTAAACACCAAGACAACAAGGAAATAAAACCTTAAGCGACTAATTATTGTAAAAAGCTCCACATAGGTTTCCGGAATGAGGATTAACAAGAGAAGCGAGGGGAGACCCTCAAGATGGCGGAGGAGTAAGACGCGGAGATCACCTTCCTCCCCACAAATACATCACAAATACATCTACATGTGGAACAACTCCTAGAGAACACCTACTGAACGCGGGCAGAAGACCTCAGACCTCCCAAAAGGCAAGAAACTCCCCACGTACCTGGGTAGGGCAAAAGAGAAAAGAAAAAACAGCGACAAAAGAATAGGGACTGGACCTGCACCAGTGGGAGGGAGCCGTGAAGGAGGAAAGGTTTCCACACACTAGGAGCCCCTTCGCGGGCGGAGACTGCGGGTGGCGGAGGGGGAAGCTTCGGAGCCACGGAGGAGAGCGCAGCCACAGGGGTGCGGAGGGCAAAGCGGAGAGACTCCCGCACAGAGGCTCGGCGCCGAGCAGCACTCACCAGCCCGAGAGGCTTGTCTGCTCCCCCGCCGGGGCGGGCGGGGCTGGGAGCCGAGGCTCGGGCTTCGGTCGGATCGCAGGGAGGGGACTGGGGTTGGCGGCGTGAACACAGCCTGAAGGGGTTAGCGCACCACAGCTAGCCGGGAGGGAGTCCGGGAAAAGGTCTGGAGCTGCCGAAGAGGCGAGAGACTTTTTCTTGCCTCTTTGTTTCCTGGTGCGCGAGGAGAGGGGATTCAGAGCGCCGCCTAAACGAGCTCCAGAGACGGGCGCGAGCCGCGGCTATGAGCACGGACCCCAGAGACTGGCAGGAGACGCTAAGGCTGCTGCTGCCGCCACCAGGAAGCCTGTGTGTGAGCACAGGTCACTCTCCACACCGCCCCTCCTGGGAGCCTGTGCAGCCGCCACTGCCAGGGTCCCGTGATCCGGGACAACTTCCCCGGGAGAACGCACGGCGCACCTCACGCTGCTGCAACGTCACGACGCCTCTGACGCTGCAGGCTCGCCCCGCCTCCTCCGTACCGCTCCCTCCCCCCGGCCTCAGTGAGCCAGAGCCCCCGAAGCAGCTGCTCCTTTAACCCCGTCCTGTCTGGGCCGGGAACAGACGCCCTCAGGTGATGTACACACAGAGGCGGGGCCAAATCCAAAGCTGAACCCCGGGAGCTGTACGAACAAAGAAGAGAAAGGGAAATCTCTCCCAGCAGCCTCAGGAGCAGCGGATTAAAGCTCCACAATCAACCTGATGTACCTGCATCTGTGGAATACCTGAATAGACAACGAATCATCCCAAATGGAGGAGGTGGACTTTGGGAGCAACGATATATATTTTTTTTTCCCTTTTTCTCTTTTTGTGAGTGTGTATGTGTATGCTTCTTTGTGTGATTTTGTCTGTACAGCTTTGCTTCTACCATTTGTCCTAGGGTTCTGTCTGTCCGTTTTGGGGGTTTTTTTTCTGTATAATTTTTAGCACTTGTTATCATTGGTGGATTTGTTTTATGGTTTGGTTGCTCTCTTCTTTCTTTTTTTTTAATTTTTAATTTTATTTTTAATAATTATTTTTTATTTTAATAACTTTATTTTATTTTATATTTTTCTTTCTTTCTTTCTTTCTTTCTTTTCTCCCTTTTATTCTTAGCCATGTGGCTGACAGGGTCTTGGTGCTCTGGACGGGTGTCAGACCTGAGCCTCTGAGGTGGGAGAGCCGAGTTCAGGACATTGGTCTGCCAGAGACCTCCCGGCTCCACGTAATATCAAACAGCGAAAGCTCTCCCAGAGATCTCTATCTCAACACTAAGACCCAGCTCCACTCAATGACCAGCAAGCTACAGTGCTGGATACCCTATTCCAAACAACTAGCAAGACAGGAACACAACCCCACCCGTTAGTAGAGAGGCTGCCTAGAGGTGGATGGACCTAGAGTCTGTCATACAGAGTGAAGTAAGTCAGAAAGAGAAAAACAAATACCGTATGCTAACCCATATATATGGAATCTAAAAAAAAAAAAAATGGTCATGAAGAACCTAGGGGCAAGATGGGAATAAAGATGCAGACCTACTAGAGAATGGACTTGAGCATATGGGGAGGGGGAAGGGTAAGCTGGGACAAAGTGGGAGAGTGACATGAACATATATACACTACCAAACGTAAAATAATAGCTAGTGGGAAGCAGCCGCATAGCACAGGGAGATCACCTCGGTGCTTTGTGACCACCTAGAGGGGTGGGATAGGGAGTGTGGGAGGGAGGGAGATGCAAGAGGGAAGCGATATGGGGACATATGTATATGTATAACTGATTGACTTTGTTATAAAGCAGAAACTAACACACCATTGTAAAGCAATTATACTCCAATAAAGATGTTAAAAAAAAAAAAAAAAAAGAGAGGCTGCCTAAAATCATACTAAGTTCACAGACACCCCAAAGCACACCACCGGATGTGGTCCTGCCCACCAGAAACACAAGATCCAACCTCATCAACCTCATCCACCAGAACACAGGCACCAGTCCCCTCCACCGGGAAGCCTACACAACCCACTGAACCAACCTTAGCCACTGGGGGCAGACACCAAAAACAATGGGAACTACGAACCTGCAGCCTGTGAAAAGGAGACCCCAAACACAGTAAGTGAAGCAAAATGAGAAACACACAGCAGATGAAGGAGCAAAGTAAAAACTCACCAGACCAAAAAAATGAAGAGGAAATAGGCAGTCTACCTGGAAAAGAATTCAGAATAATGATAGTAAAGATGATCCAAAATCTTGGAAATAGAATGGAGAAAATACAAGAAACATTTAACAAGGACCTAGAAGAACTAAAGAGCAAACAAACAATGATGAACAACACAATAAATGAAATTTAAAATGCTCTAGAAGGAATCAATAGCAAAATAACTGAGGCAGGAGAAGAGATAAGTGACATGGAAGATAAAATAGTGGAAATAACTACCACAGAGCAGAATAAAGAAAAAAGAATGAAAAGAATTGAGAACAGTCTCAGAGACTTCTGGGACAACATTAAATGCACCAACATTCGAATTATAGGTGTCCCAGAAGAAGAGAAAAAGAAAGGGACTGAGAAAATATTTGGAGAGATTATAGATGAAAACTTCCCTAATATGGGAAAGGAAATACTCAGTCAAGTCCAGGATGTGCAGAGAGTCCCATACAGGATATATATCCAAGGAGAAACACGTCAAGACACATATTAATCAAACTATCAAAAATTAAATACAAAGAAAAAATATTAAAAGCAGAAAGGGAAAAATAACATACAAGGGAATCCCCATAAGGTTAACAGCTGATCTTTCAGCAGAAACTCTGCAAGCCAGAAGGGAGTGGCAGGATATATTTAAAGTGATGAAATGGAAGAACCTACAACCAAGATTACTCTACCCGGCAAGAATCTCATTCAGATTCGATGGAGAAATCAGAAGCTTTACAGACAAGCAAAAGCTAAGAGAATTCAGCACCACCAAACCAGCTCTACAACAAATGCTAAAGGAACTTCTCTAGCCAGGAAACACAACAGAAGGAAAAGACCTACAATAACAAACCCAAAACAATTAAGAAAATGGTAATAGGAACATACATATTGATAATTACCTTAAATGTAAATGGATTAAATGCTCCAACCAAAAGACATAGACTGGCTGAATGGATACAAAAACAAGACCTGAATATATGCTGTCTACAAGAGACCCACTTCAGACCTAGGGACACATACAGACTGAGAGTGAGGGGATGGAAAAATATATTCCATGCAAATGGAATTCTAAAGAAAGCTGGAATAGCAATTCTCACATCAGACAAAATAGACTTTAAAATAAAGACTATTACGAGAGACAAAGAAGGACACTACATAATGATCAAGGGATCAATCCAAGAAGAAGATATAGCAATTGTAAATATTTATGCACCCAACATAAGAGCACCTCAATACATAAGGCAAATGCTAACAGCCATAAAAGGGGAAATCGACAGTAACACAATCATAGTAGGGGACTTTAACACCCAACTTTCACCAATGGACAGATCATCCAAAATGAAAATAAATAAGGAAACACAAGCTTTAAATGATACATTAAACAAAATGGACTTAATTGATATTTATAGGACATTCCATCCAAAAACAACAGACTACACTTTCTTCTCAAGTGCTCATGGAATATTCTCCAGGATAGACCACATCTTGGGTCACAAATCAAGCCTTGGTAAATTTAAGAAAATTCAAATCATATCAAGTATGTTTTCCAACCACAACGCTTTGAGACTAGATATCAATTACAGGAAAAAAGCTGCAAAAAAATACAAACACATGGAGGCTAAACAATACACTACTTAATAACCAAGAGATCACTGAAGAAATCAAAGAGGAAATCAAAAAATACCTAGAAACAAATGACAATGAAAACACGACGACCCAAAACCTATGGGATGCAGCAAAAGCAGTTCTAAGAGGGAAGTTTATAGCAATACAATCCTACCTCAAGAAACAAGAAAAATCGCAAATAAACAACCTAACCTTACACCTAAAGCAATTAGAGAAAGAAGAACAAAAAAACCCCAAATTTAGCAGAAAGAAAGAAATTGTAAAGATCAAATCAGAAACAAATGAAAAAGAAATGAAGGAAACAATAGCAAAGATCAATAAAACTACAAGCTGGTTCATTGAGAAGATAAACAAAATTGATAAACCATTAGCCAGATTCATCAAGAAAAAAAGGGAGAGGACTCAAATCAATAGAATTAGAAATGAAAAAGGAGAAGTAACAACTGACTCTGCAGAAATACAAAGGATCATGAGAGATTACTACAAGCAAATATATGCCAATAAAATGGTCACCCTGGAAGAAATGGACAAATTCTTAGAAAAGCACAACCTTCCGGAACTGAACCAGGAAGAAATAGAAAATATAAACAGACCAATCACAAGCACTGAAATTGAGACTGTGATTAAAAATCTTCCAACAAACAAAAGTCCAGGACCAGACGGTTTCACAGGTGAATTCTATCAAACATTTAGAGAAGAGCTAACACCCATCCTTTTCAAACTCTTCCAAAATATAGCAGAGGGAGAAACACTCCCAAACTCATTCTACAAGGCCACCATCACCCTGATACCAAAACCAGACAAAGATGTCACAAAGAAAGACAACTATGTCACAAAGATGTCACGAAGAAAGAAAGATGTCACAAAGAAAGAAAACTACAGGCCAATATCACTGATGAACATAGATGCAAAAATCTACAACAAAATACTAGCAAACAGAATCCAACAGCACATTAAAAGGATCATACACCATGATCAAGTGGGGTTTATCAAAGGAATGCAAGGATTCTTCACTATATGCAAATCAATCAATGTGAGAAACCATATTAACAAATTGCAGGAGAAAAACCATATGATCATCTCAATAGATGCAGAAAAAACTTTCAACAAAATTCAACACCCATTTATGATAAAAACCCTCCAGAAGGTAGGCATAGAGGGAACCTACCTCAACATAATAAAGGCCATATATGACAAACCCACAGCCAACATCGTTCTCAATGGTGAAAAACTGAAATCATTTCCACTAAGATTAGTCATGTTCTTGTTAATGAATGATTGTCTTCCATTACCCCTCCTTTCTGCAGTGATCTCTAGACTGGTCCTTCCCCTGCACTGCTTGGTAGTTTTAGCACCTGGGTCACCGTGATCTCTCCAATCTCTTTTTAATACCCACAAGAGACATCCTTTTGGTGCCTGACTTTCCCTTCCTTTACTTCCTCTTCTCCAAAGAGTTGATCCTCTGTGCAGCCTCACCACCCGCATAGCCACCCCCGTACCTTGACATTGTTGATGACCGCTATGAGGCTTTGAGAGAAGATATCATGGAAATAATAAGGGTGGAAGAGTGAAAAGATAGAAATAATCTGGACTTTTATGACATCGTTGGGTTGCTGAACCAACCCTTGAACTTTTTCATATGTAAGACAAATAAACTCCTTTTGTTAAGCCAAAAAAAACAACAACAAGAGAAGCGTAGGGCTGGATAAACATGGTTTTATGTGATTCTTTCTTCCAAATTCCTTCTATATACAAACTCCAAGTGGAGCCCAAGACTTAAAAGCTAGGCTGTTTTACAACATCATGGAGCTGGAAGCTCACAAAGGGCTACAGCCCAGCCCAGCCCAGTAACCCTGGCGCTCAAGAAGGTGCCTCCAAGACCAGGTGGGATGGGGCCGGGCAGCACCCAGGCTCTGCAGGCACTGGTGTAACAAGGGTCTGCACCCAGCAGGCAGGGAATGGGGTTCACAAGCTTCCTGTGGACATTGGTGGCATTTAGCTTTTATAATCTATTTTTGCCTTTTTAGTTTTAAAATGAAACACAGGCCAGGGAATGCTTTTTCCCCCAAAAGTTGTATTATAATGAAAAAGCTGTTCTGGTTAAAAAAAAAAATTCCATGAACCCCTTGGAAATCATAAATAACAAGAGGGTATGATGTCATCCTTGCTTTCTGAAAACAAAATCAATAAGACATTTTGATGGGCATGAAAAACAGGAGAATGTATCTCTCCTTGCCTCTCAGTTCAAATAAATCTCCCCTAAAGATGGATCTGTTTATCTTTGACTGAAGTCATAGTCATGTCAAGGATACGAAGTGAACTAGACCATCAAGGCAATTACTAGTTGATTCAGATCAAAAGGCCAGGGCAGCACCCCCGTCATGGCTGCGTCTGACTCAAATAGACTATTGTGCTTTCTGTGATCATTATTGATTCCATTTCCCCCTTGGTTTGCTGCTGTGACACGTGTGTTCCCACACTGCACACAAATCCACTGATCACTTTCCCCAGTCCACCCCAGACACCACACTGGGCACTGACGGCACAGAGACAACTGGACGCCCAAGGAATCTGTGGTCCAGGAGGAGTCTGGACCACGATGTGGGGAGCCCTGGGGAGGGTCACCAGGGAGTTGGGGGCTCCCTGGAGGATAGCCTAGCTGGGTGTTGTAGAGAAGCTTCCTGAACCTCTCAGAATGCCTGAGTGAAGTCCTGGAAAATGAGTAGGAGTTGTCCCCCTGGAGATCAGGGAAAGGCCATCCTGGGAAGATGTGCAGGTGAAGGTCCAGAGAGACAACGGCCAGCAGTAGTCTGCTGGGGCCACTGTGACAAAACTCCACAGATGGGGCAGCTTAAACAGCAGATATTTATTGTCTCACAATCCTGGAGTCTGGAAGTCTGAGATCAAGGTGTCCAGCAGGACTGGTTTCCCCTGAGGCCTCTCTCCCTGGCTTGTAGACGGCTGTCTTCTCCCTGTGTCCTCACATCATCTTCCCTCTTGAGTGTGACTGTGCCCTGATCTCCTCTTCTTATAAGGACACCAGTCCTATTGGATTAGGGTCCAGCCATATGACCTTAATCATGTCTTTAAAGGCTCTATCTCCAAATATGGTCATGTTATGAGACCCTGGGGTTTAGGACATCAATATACGAATTGGGGGGGGGGCCTCAATTCAGCCCATTTCACAGCCTTATAAGTGTTTATAGCATGGAGGCCAAGGAGCATGAGAGGAAAGTTGGACTATGGCATGATGTGGTTCTCAAGGCTCCTGGCCATGGGGAGGAGAGCAGCCATGTCCATGCTTGGGCTGCTGTCTGAACACCGGGACAGCCGGTGGCGCTGGACACCAAGATGGGAAAGACACATGGGACAAGGAGCAGATGTGGTGTGAGGTGGGCTTTCTGACCCTGGTGGGGCTGTCACAGGGGCAGTTCCTGACCACAAACCACAGAGCAAGGTAGATGATTAAGTGCAGGTGAGCCCAAGTCTCTCCAGCCCCAGAGCCTGTGTGCCAGTCTCCCTGGCTCAGGTGCTGAGGAGGGGTATGTCTTCGTCAGCTCTGGCTGCTGTAACAAAGTACCACAGGTTGAAGGCTTAAACAAGACATTTATTTCATCACAGTTCTGGAGGCTGGAAGTCCAAGATCAGGATATCAATTCTGTTCCAGGTGAGAGCTCTCTTCCTGGCACGTAGACGCCATCCCACATGGAAGAGTGAGAGGGAGAGAAAATTCTAGTGTCTCTTCCAATGAGGACACTAATCCCATAATAGGGGTCCCATCCTCTCATGACATCATTAACCCCAATCCCCTCCCAAAGGCCCCACCTCCTAAACCATCATGTTGGATTAGGGTTTCAACATATAAATGCTAGGGGGGTAAAAACATTCAGTCCATAAAAGGGTGTACAGAGGCCGGGATGGGCAGCCTGGACATTCAGGCGAAAACTGAGACACCTACCTGCCTTTCATCAGAAATACTTGACCTCTTGTTCAATGTCCTTATTCATGGGTGTGTTCCAACTAACCCGGGACTCGCTCTGCTGCCCCTGCACCCGTCACAGAAGTTTGCTATTTTCTCCACAGCCCCCAACTCAGTGGGCCTGGAAGTAGGGTAGGAATCCTCCTTGTTCACTGACTTTTCCAGATCATTCTACAGCCCTTCTCCCTACAACCTCCTGTCAGAACCTATAACTAAGTGCCTGGCACATGGCACATTCAGTCATGTTCTTGTTAATGAACGATTGTCATCCATTACCCCTCCTTTCTGCAGTATTTTCTAGACTGGTCCTTCCCCTGCACTGCTTGGTAGTTTTAGCACCTGGATCACCGTGATCTCTCCAATCTCTTTTTAATACCCACAAGAGACATCCTTTTGGTGCCTGACTTTCCCTTCCTTTACTTCCTCTTCTGCAAAGAGTTGATCCTCTGCGCAGCCTCACCACCCCCATAGCCACCCCCATACCTTGACATCGTTGATGACCGCAGCTCCTCAGTCTACTCAGTTTCAAACATGACACCCTTCCATCCCCTTCTACCATTGGAGCACACTCCCTCTAGTACTGCTTTTCCAACAAGACCTTGAGACCCATTATGAATTCCAATCCATGGATCTGGGCAGCATTTCACTCCACGTCCTCATTTCCTCCTGACCCAGCTTAGATGGCAGGATTCGTCATTATGATAACTTCCTTGCAATCATCCCCACTCCTTTGTCTACTCCACCTCTATCACATTACCCTAGAAAAATTCCAAGTCTGATTAAACGTGGCTCTGCCAACTCCAGGCCGCCCGACGGCCCTAACTGGAGAAAAGCATACAACTATGCTGACGATCTCAATTTATGCTATATTAATGACAAGTACCTAGTCCAACACCTCCCACAGATACACCTTCTCTTTTCCCTTCAAAAGCACCCCAACCCCTTCACCTTCATTCTTGACCTATGATAGAGCTTCCCCATGCAAGCAGAAGCAAGGCCAACAGAACTGCCACTTGTTCTCCTCATAGCACTTAGCCAACCTACCTAAATCTGGTCCATAACATCTGGCTTCACTTCTTTCACTCAACAAACATTTATTGAAGACTATTCTCAGTCCTGAAACTTCTGTAGAGAAGGGAGAAAAAAGAGAGACAAAAACCTCTGCTTTCACTGAGATTATGTATTGGGTTCCAATTGCTGCTGTAAAAAAATTATCACAAATTTAGTGACTTAAGTCAACACAAATTTATTCTCTTATGGTTCTAAAGGGCAAGAGTCCAAAATGTGTCCTTAGGGGCTAAAATCATGGTGTCAGCATGGCTAGTTTCTTCAAGAGCCTCCAGGGGAGAATCTGTCCTTACTTCCTTCACTTCTAGAGGTGGCAGCATTCCTTGGCAACTGTTCACATCACTCCTCTCTGCTTCCATCATCACATGCCCTTCTCCCCTTCATTTTATCTTTTGGTTAGCATTTGCATGGAATGTCTTAGCCATCCTTTTATTTTCAGCATTTTTGTGTTTTTGTACCTAAAGTGAGTCTCTTGTAGACAGCATATAGTTGGATCATGTTTTTTTTTTTCAATACGGGCTTCAAATCTCTGCCTTTTAATTGGGTATTTTAATCCATTTACATTAAAGTAATTATTATTAAAAGCTTGCTTCTGCCATTTTGTTATTTATATTCTATGTTTTATATCTTTTTTGTTTCTCAGTTCTTCCATTACTACCTTGTTTTGTCTTTGATTTTTTTCTAGTGTACCATTTTTATTCCACTCTCATTTTCCTTTCTTAATAGTTTTTTTATTATTTCCTAAGCTAAATCTTTCTTTAGTTGTTTCCTAATTCATAATCTGGAGATTACAATTAACATCTTAAATATTAACAACATAGATCGAGTAATATCAACTTAGCTTCAATTGCTTAAAAAAGAAACTCTACTACTTTACGGTCCCATCCATCCCTTAATGTTGTTATTGTCACACACACACACACACACACACACACACACACACACTCACACACATATATCTTTATTCATTGAGTGCCCATTAACATAAATTTATATTGTCTTATGCATCTGAATTTTAAATTGTATAAAAAAAAGAAAGAGGAATTACAAACCAGAAATACAGTTGTACTAGGTTTCATATTTACCTCTGTAGATACTTTTACTGGTATTCTTTATTTTTTTTTATGGCTTTGAGTTACTGTCTAGTATCCCTTTATTTCAGTCTGAAGGAATCCTTTTAGCATTTCTTGTAGGACAGGCCCACTTGCAATGAACGTCCTCAGCATTTGTTTATATGGGAATGTCTGAATTTCTTTTTCATTATTGAAGGAGAGTTTTGCCAGACATAGAATTCTTGATTAACAGTTATTTCTTTCAGTACTTTAAATATGTCGTCCCAACTCCTTCTGACTTCCACTCTTACTGAGGGAAACTTGGCTGTTATTCTTATTTGAGATCCCTAGTACATGAACATGACAAGTTGCTTCTCACTTGCTGTTTTCATTCTCTCTTTTCCTTGTCTTTTGAAAGTCTGACTATAATGTGCCATGGTGTAGATTTCTTTGTATTTATCCTGCTGGGAGTCCATTTAAATTCTAGGAGGGGTAAATTCATGCATTTCATCAAATTTGGGAAGTTTGGGGCCATATTTCTTTAAAATTTTTTTTTTTTTGCCTCTTTTTCTCCCTCCTCTTCTTCTAGGACTCCCATTATGCGTATGTTAGTACAGTTGATGGTGTTTCACAGGTCTGTTAGGGTCTGTTCATTTTTCTTCATTCTTTTTCCTTTCTGCTCTTCAGACTGGATAATCTAAATTGAGATATCTTCAAGTTTGTTGATACTTTCTTCTTTCTGCTTAAATCTGCTGTTGAACCCCTCTAGTGAATTTTTCATTTCCAATATTGTACTTTTCCACTCCAGAATTTCTATTTGGTTTATTTTTATATTTTCTGTCTCTTTGGCAATATTCTCTATTTGTTTAGACATCATTTTCCTGGTTTTCTTTAGTTCTTGGTCTATGGTTCCCTTTAGCTCATTGAGCAGATTTAAGATCATTGATCTAAAGTCTTTTAATAGTAAATCCAATGCCTGGGCTTCCTCAGGGAAAATTTCTCTTCTTTTTGCTTTTTCCTGTGAGTGGGTTATACATTCTTGTTTCTTTGCATAGATTGCAACTTTTTGTTAATAACTGGGCATTTAAAATATTATAATGTGGTAACTCTGGAAATCATAATCCCCTTCTCCTTAGGGTTTGTTCTTTGCTGATTTTTGTGGGTTGTAGTTGTTTATTTAGTGACTCTTCTAAACTCTTTCTGTAAAGACTGTTCTTTGTCACGGTGGTCCCTAAAGCCTCGCCTCTGTTCATTTAGTGGTCGGCTAGTGATTTAAGAGAGAGATTTCCTTAAATGCCTGACCAACATAATAAAATACTCTCCCAGTCTTTGCAGATGGCTATGTGTTTGGGCAGTGCTTCAATGCTTTTGTCATTTACAACTCTGCCTTAGCATTCATTTCCTGCTTGAGCAGAGCCTAAGGATCAGCCAGAGATGAAATTTAGGGCCTTCTCCAATCTTTTCTGAGCATACATCCAGCCCTGGGCATATGTGTGGCCTCCTATATTCTCTAGTATATGTGCAAGGTTTTCAAAGCCTTATTCCCTCATTTATATCCTTTATCCAACCTCTTCCTAAGCTTTTCAGTCTGTCAGCTGTTTGTCCATCTGCTATCCTTTGCCTCAGGCAGCTGCTGCTTGTATATTTGCCTTTATATGCTTTTCGTAAATGCCATCCAAGAGGCCGCTTTAGTCCTGAGAATTCCAAGGCAAGTGAAAAAAAGCTCCTGACCAATCCCCCAGGGAGCAACCTGACAGACACACAACCATACATATTTGAGACCAAGGTCTATATTGTCTCCTCTGGAACCAGCAAGTCACACTAAGAACACACACCAACATCCCGATAGCCACCCTGAAGCTGGGAAGTAGAAGGTTGTAGGCAGGTAAGTTAAAATGCCACAGTGCTCTCATGCTGAAATTTAGGATCTTCTTTCTTTGTAAAACACTCCCTTGGCTGTTGTAAAGTTTTTATTAGATTACAGAATTTGAAAAAGTTAATTTCTATAGTTTTTTTCCAGCTTAATTGTTGCTTTAGTGGAGGAACAGAGTTTTGAAATGACCTAATCTGCCATTTTCAATGACATCACTCCCCTGACTTACATTTTAAAGGATCCACTGATTACTGTGTCAGTGGGAGATTATCAGGAGGGGTGAGGCCAGGAAGCCAATTGCAGTGATGAGATCAGACATGAGAGCACCTTGGACCAGGAGCAGAGGAGGTGATGAGAAGCAGACAGAGTTCAGGACTATTTAGAAGGTGGAGCCAGTTGTTTGTAATAGATTTGAATTTAGGTCATGAAAACTGTGGAACTGAGAGGCCTGATGAACTGGAAGGATGGATATGCCATTACTGACCTGGATTCCTGCAGGAACCCCCTAACTGGTCTCTCTGTTCTATGCTCAGTCTTCTATGATGTGTTCTCAACAGAGCAGCTAGAGTGAGCCTTTCAAAAGCCAAGTGAGTCTGTGTTACTCCTCTGCTCCTGTGTCCCTGTCCCAAACCCGTACTATGGCCTGCGGAGCCCTGCATAATCTGGCTCACTGAGACCGCTCTGTTCACATCTCCTAACTCACTCTGTTTCAGTGCTCTTCCATGCTGGCCTCATTGCGGTTCCTCTAATTCACCTTACAGGCTCCTGCCTCAGGGCCGTTGCACCTAAGTTCCCTGATATGCATGGCTCTTCCCTCACTTCTTTATGGATCTGTGTAACGTCACTTTATTAGAGATGCCTCTCGAACTGCAAATTTAGCCACTCCAGCTGCCCTGGCACTGCCTCTACTCCTCCCTCCACTGCATTTTCTCCACAGCACTTATCTCCTCATGTCACATAGTTGTTTCCTTACTTAACTATTATCCTTCCGCACACCCTTGCCCCGTAGAATGTTTGCTCCATGAGCATAAGACAACTGTTTTTCTCAGGGCTGTATCTCTAGCACCTTGAAAAGTACCTGGCAGGTAGGAGAGCTAAGTTAATCTTTACTGAGGTCATAAATTGAGACAAACAGTTTCATGAGAGATAGAATCATTCTGTCCAGAGATTCCACAGTTGAGAAGGAAAGAGGAACAAGCAAACCAGGGAGCGTATTGAGGGCACAGGCCCTGTGCTCCAGGTGGGCACAGGGGAGCGATGAATGTTCACAGGATGTTCTCAGGATTCACTAAATCAAATTGGCACAACTGTACCAGGGGAGCTAGACAGACCCCAGGCCCCATCAGAACAATTCTGCCCTAATCGTTTCTTACTGTTGGTCCACATAAGACTTTATTTGACAAAACGTTCCTTAGCCTTAAAATAATGTTTGAAAATGAGTGCTCTACCACACAGTCCTAGTTGGTACCTAATTCCTACTGGTTTCAACTAATAGATTATGGCTCCCTGCTTTGGGTGAGCCCTGCCACTAACCTGCTGGAGGTCCCAGGGTACCACTATCTAGTTCTTAATTCTGAAATGGACGTGTTGGAAGAGGTTTCCATTGTGGTGTCCTCCAGCTCCAACGTGTGTAGTCTGGGTCCCTCCACACTTGGCCAAAATAAGAGAGCATCCTCATGACATACAACAGTTAAAACCAAGAATATATCAACTACTTTATTTCTCCCAAGAGACTTTTCAACATCTCTTTGCTTTTGTTATTATTCCTTGGAATTAAGTTTAATGAGCAGATGTGATTTATGCCATGTATTTATAATAATCTGAACTTTGATATTACATTTTTCTATCATTGGCTTCCTTGAATCTGAGATAGTTGCACCGGTTTTAGAAAAGCTCTTTTCTCTGTTTTGTTTACAACAGATGCTAGAGAAATATAGCCAAAAAAGAAAAAAGCAATCATCACTTATCTCCATAGCCTCCCACCAGTTTCTCAAGTAGATATGAAAAATACTGCAGCAGCCATATAAATAGCACAAAAATGCAAAAGGGTCATCCTTTCTTAAAGATGCACAATCCTTGGGTCATATTTTTTAAAATCCTTTCTGTTTAAAAGTATGGCTCATTCATACAAAAGCTATTTTGGAATGATTCTGATAGGCTTGTAACACAAAAACAAATACCATGGGGTTCTTTATCATTAAAGGGCTTACAGACAGACTTAAAAAATAGGAATAATCAATATTTAGAAGTACCACACTGAAGAATGGAGACTGTCTGGTAATGGGTACTGGTTTTTTTTTGGGGGGGGGGGTGACAAAAATGTTGTAAAATTAGATGGTCATGATGGTTGCATAACTCTGTGACTGTACTAAAAAACCATTGAATGTCCAATTTAAATGTGTAACTACAAGGTATGTGGGCACAGGAATTACAACTCAATAAAAGTGCTACACTAGGGTGTCTGCCCAGAGCCTAATGGGTCACTGAAGATCTGAGTCAGTTTTTGTTTGTTTGTTTGTTTGTTTGTTTTTAATAAATTTATTTATTTATTTAGCTTTGGCTGTGCTGGGTCTTCGTTTCTGTGCGAGGGCTTTCTCCAGTTGCGGCAAGTGGGGGCCACTCTTCATCGCGGTGTGCGGGCCTCTCACTGTCGCGGCCTCTCTTGTTGCGGAGCACAGGCTCCAGACGCGCAGGCTCAGCAGTTGTGGCTCACGGGCCCAGTTGTTCCGCGGCACGTGGGATCTTCCCAGACCAGGGCTCGAACCCGTGTCCCCTGCATTAGCAGGCAGACTCTCAACCACTGCGCCACCAGGGAAGCCCCCTGAGTCAGTTTTGATGAAATAAAAAGTCATATTTCAAGGCAGGACAAGAAAATGTAAACATAAAGTTTTTCTCTGCCCATTGAGGCCGCCTCCTTCTCCTCTAGTGTTCATTGTGTATCTGCATGATGCACTGACCCAACCTCCCAATGGCAGAGATATCTGGTCAACCAAAAAGATCAACTTTTCTTCATTTTCTTCAATTTTCTCATAGCCCTGTAACTCCTTAGGAGACAACATTCCTTTCTCAATCCTGTAAAGGGTCACAATGACCCACCACTCATCTTGTACGTGCAGACATCTTTGATGAACTCTATGTGCAAGGCCAATGTACCATTTCCCTTAAAGATAGCAACTGGTGCAGAACAGACTGGTTAGACGACCTGGGGAGATACTGGGCAGCACGTAATGGAAGTTCTTAGCTTAAATACTTATGACATATTAATGTTACTAGCTATATTACCTGTATTCTGCTATTTTATAAGATTAGGGTTTCTTGCATTACCAAATGCGTGACTGAGTCTCAGATAAAATCAAAGATGATTAGGCGACTTGAAACAATTGATCAAATATGTAGTTCTATAAGATCAGCGACTGTAATAATGTAACAAGTCCAGATACGGGGAGAAGCAACAAGAGGGGACCGTTTCCTGGACCACAACAGACTAGTAAGACAGGCGGTCAAGAGACTTTTGGTTACTGTTAACAGGGCTAGTCCAGTAATAGCACATTGAGTGGCCTATCAATGAAATCCTCGCCTGACCTGGGAATGAGCATTCCTAGCACCATGGGACAACTCGGTCACAAAATGCCTCCCAAACCTTGATCCTAACTAAGATCGAAAGGGAAGGGATCATAAAACAAAGAATAGTGCCCACCATCCAGTTCTACAAGAATCAAGTCATTAGCCACTGAAGTCGCTGACCTACAATACACCCTGAAAGGAATCTGGGGCAAAGGATGAGGCACTTCGTACACTAAGAAAACTGGCAGAACCGGTCATCAGATAGTTAGATATTTTAAGGAGAAATTTTTATCAACCCAGTTTCTTGCATCTTCCCATACTCAGAAAAGCTCTGAAACCATTATCTAAGATACCTGTTTCTCGAGAATAGCAGTAACCTTCTACCAAGATGTGTGCTTGATTGCATGTACCCCTTCTTCAAAATCACATCTATACTGGCCTCCCCCTTTACCTCTTTGGAACTGTCCTCAAAGCTCTCTGAGAGACCTTCTCCCAGGTTATAATCCTCAGGTTGGCTCAAATAAAATTTTCCGTTTCTTTCTTAGGTTGACTATTGATTAATGTTTTCATCGACAGTTCTCTGCGGGGGAGGGTCAGAGAAGGCAGGAGAGAGACGGTTCCACACAGAGGTCAGACTCTTGTATTCCCTTGCAGCGCCTCCACCCACGTACGTGTCTAATCTACATCTCAAACTCCACGTGCCCACAGCCGACGGCCGGTCTCTCCTCTAGAGCCCTCGACGGGCAGTGTTGCACCTCGGATGACCATGATGCCGGCTCTGGGTGCATCTCTGTAATTCCTCACCATCAGCTCCACCCTCGCCCCATGCTGGGATGACCGCGGCAGCCTTCTCACTCATCTGCCTCAGCCCGACCTTATCCTCCAACGTCCATTCTCAACGCAGCAGCCCGAGTGATACTTTCAAGCGGACAGTCATCAGACAGAGGTATTCCTCAGGACGCTGACAAGCTCCCACCTGCCGCAGGTCAGGGGCCTGTGGGCCCGGCGTGCCCAGGGCTGTGTTAGCATGTGTCTGCTCGGAGCTGAGCCTCCAGGTGTCTGCTCTCCCCTCCTCACTTCTGCTTCTTTCTGCTAGGAATGCCCTTACACATCGCAATCATTTGGCTGACGGGGCCTCATTTACACATGAACTGAGTTAAGAAAGAGAAACTTCAAACAGAAATGGACTCACAGACATAGAAAACCCACTTACGGTTACCAAAGGGGAAAGTGGGGGAAGGGATAAATTAGGAGTTTGGGATTAACATACACACACTGCTATATATAAAATAGATAACCAACAAGGGCCTACTGTACAGCACAGGGAACTTGACTCAATATCTTATAATAAACCATAATGGACAAATGTAAAACAGATAGCTAGTGGGAAGCAGCTGCATAGCACAGGGAGATCAGCTCAGTGCTTTATGACCACCTTAGAGGGGTGGGATAGGGAGGGTGGGAGGGAGACCAAGAGGGAAGAGATATGGGGATATATGTATATGTATAGCTGATTCACTTTGTTATACAGCAGAAACTAACACACCATTGTAAAGCAATTATACTCCAATAAAGATGTTAAATTAAATAAATAAATAAATAAACCATAATGGAAAAGAATCTGAAAAAGAATAGATAGATGATAGATGATAGATAGATAGATAGATGTATAACTGAATCACTTTGCTGTATACCTGAAACTAACACAACATTGTAAATCAACTCTACTCCAATAAATTTTTAAAAGAGAGAGAAACTTTGCAAGATGTGATACCGTTTCTCAAAGCAGAGGCTGGAAGCAGCGTTTGCAGGGAGCCGGAGCGGCCTAGGTCTGGAAATGAACGAAAGCCGAGCCTCTGGGTTGCTGCCTGTGAGGCCCAGACTCCTAAAGCTCTGAGAGGCTGGCTGCGGGTCTCACTGCTCCTCCCACGCTGCATTGTTTTGCCCTATTGCTTGTTCCCTTCTGCTGTGTCCCTGAGCTCAATCCCCTCCTCTCCCACTGGCCCTCTCACCCCCGATTACCTCTCTCATGGACGTCCACTGGCGTGTTCAACCTCATTTCTTTACCAATCAAACATATTTTATGAATTTTTTACTAAGTATGAAATCAGAAACTGGTGGCAACTTGCTATGCACGTGCTGTACAGGCCGCTCTATTTAAAATGGATAACGAACAAGGACCTACTGTACAGCACAGGGGAACTCTGCTCAATACTCTGTAACAACTCATAGATACATGTATAACTGAATCACTCTGCTGTACACGTGAAACTAACACAAGATTATTAATAAACTCTAGTACAATATAAAATAAAAAGTTTTATTTTAAAAAGGTTACATTGGTTACGTTATTTGGGAACTTAAACTGCAATGAAAAGCATTTGTTGCAGGATCTGTGCCTCTGTTTTCAGGTCCATAAACCTGGCTTTCCTCAGGCTACACAAGGGGATAAGCCCTTCTAGGCTCCCGCCAACCAAGCTCCCCCAAAGCTGACAGATCCGCATGCCCACAGACGGTGACCCCAGGTCAGTGACCAAGGCACGTGCTCCGGAGGAGAACACACCCAAGAGCAAGGATCTGTCACGTTTCAAGGTTAAAAGGAACACTCTCCTGTTTATTCTGTCTGGTAAGGTCTCCATCCTCCTCATCCCCAAATTAGCCAAGGCACGGCTTAGAAAGTCACTGTTAGAATAAGTGGCCTGCACATTCTCAAAGATTTTCCACGTTGATCTGGGACGTGTTAAAGGGCCCCTTGTGGGGAGCTTCCTGCCAGCAGGAGCCGGTGAACCACCTGGAATCAGAGCTTCCTCTCCTGGCAGCGCCACGGTGGCCGATAGATGCTGGTGTTCTGTCTCCTCCACCCCGGCTCTCTGGGGGACGACCCCCCCTTCTGCTGTGATGACAGAACAGCGACTTTAGTTGTGATGCAAACCCACGGATAAAAGCTGGCATTCCTTGCCTTCAAGGGCCTTTATGAGCCTGGCTAGCTGTGGCATTTGGTCTTTTCCTAAGGATACACCCTGTTCACCTTGATTGGACTCCAGAAAACACTGCCCTCTCCATTCCCCTGTCACAAACTGTCTCCCAGTGTGGGCCCATGGGGAGGGATGCACCCACCATTCTGTGATCTTTCTCAGGAGTAGTTAGATTCCTCAGGACCCTTTCAGCTCCAAGTAGCACAAATTCAATTCAAACCGGCTTACACAAAATGACAAAGAAGAGTTACTGCTTCACGCTGAGGTGTGGACTTCAGGAGCTGCTGGATCCAGGGAACCAAACTCAACCAGGCTTTGGTCTTTCTCTCTCCAACCTTCATTTTGCCAACTTTTTCTCTGGTTTCAACCCAGACTCCAAGCTCCATCAGCTCAAAGTTTCTAAACCAGAAATGACCCCAAGGGGCCTACATGCCTTCTGGGTTCGAAGAAACTCAAGCAGCCTGCGTGCCTCCAAAATCAAAAGTAAACACACCTGCTCTCGCCTGGCCCAGGGGACCTCAGTGATGCCTATCGGCCAAGGACCCACTGTCACAAACTTCTGACCTTAGCGAAGTTTCGAGCCTTACACATGCCCTGTTTCAACCTGCAGAATTTTACAAGAGTAAAAGCAGCTTCCTCTTCTGCCGGTCTGAGAGCTCCTGAGACCCTGTTTAGACCCAGTTTGGACAGGGCACTTGAGCACAAGGCCTGTCAGGGCTGCTCCTCCAGGTTCGGGCCCAGCCATGGAGTGGGGAGAGGGGAAAAGAGGGCTTTCACACCAAGAACAGCTCCACTCAGGGGCGCACGCGTGTGGCCACTCCTGCTTTTAACTTGATCCTTTGACTCTGGGAGGCTCGTTTCCGAAACGCCTGGGAAGGGCTCAGGGTTTACACCTGCTGACCAGTGAGGGCTGATGCGTGTATCCCAAGCCCCCCTACCCCCAACCCACCTCTGCAGCCCCAGCCCTTCCCTCACAACCCCTCACAGTGCCGGGAAGATGCACGTCCGCACGGCCGAGGGGAGGTCACCCCAGGGCCCGCCAGCGTCCCTGCCAAGAGCTCAGGCTCCAAGTGCCCTGGGACTGAGGGGACAGTGCCGCACGTGGGGGCCGTCTCACCTCCACAGCTGCGCCTCCTGCCCTCAGCCAGCCCTGAGCAGCCTTCCCCCGACACTTGCTCTGCCTAGCCGGTCCCTCTGCCCTGAGGGTCACCCCAGTGTTTTCCAGAACCCGGGCCATGTGATGGGAAACCAGAGGTCCTTGTTTAAGGCATCCGGGCGTGCAGGCCCACCCTCCAGCTCTGTGATGGCGTGGCCCTGTTTCTGCTGCCCAGACTCCGCCTCTATGCTGGCTTAGGGATCCTTCTGGCCTTTCAGCTGTGAAGCTGGCTTCATGCCACCCTCTGGCTGGTGCCAGAGCAGCTTATTATGTGCAAGGATAGGGGGGGGGGAAGAGCAGCAAAAGGGGCCAGCTCCCCAGGTCCTTGTGCAAGGTGGTGCTGAGACGAGGGGGCCAGAGGACAGACAAGGCAGTGAGTGATGGGATACCTTGGCACGCGACAGAGAAGCAGTTCTGTCATCTAAAGGGAGGCGAGTAGAAGGCCTCACACATCCTCAAAATCCAGGATGCAAACGAGAAAACGCTTGTGATAGCCTTCTTGATCCAGTGAAGCGACTGAGAGATGGCAGCCCCTCACAATTGATCCCGGGGTCTGGGAGGACCACAAGACGTTCTGAAAAGACTTGTGTCCAGCCATAGCTCCAGCCTTGCCCCATGGCCTGCGTGGACACCTGAGGTCACCAGGGTCCCATGGAGGAGATAGCCGTCTTTCAGGGGAGAAGGTTCTGGGTGGAAGGGGGCAGACAGGGTAGGCAAGACTGAATGGTGAGAGCTTTGTTCAGGGCCTGGGGTTTCTTCCAAAGGGCATCAGGAGCCCTCAGGACTTGAAGCAAAATAATCACCTAATCAAGATGGCACTGTTTGTCTGTTATTTTTCCTGAAAGCAGAAAACTCTTTGAATATGCAAATCATCCTTAATAGGGAGGGCAGATTTTTTGGTTAAATAATATGAAATAGCAACAGATATTAAATTTGGATCTCTGTAAAGTCTAAACTCCATTACTCAAGAAACTAAGAAAAACATTTTTTAAGATTTTCTTACCGGATTATGATTTTTCCCAG
Organism: Balaenoptera musculus; assembly: GCF_009873245.2. Classification (NCBI taxonomy): domain Eukaryota; kingdom Metazoa; phylum Chordata; class Mammalia; order Artiodactyla; family Balaenopteridae; genus Balaenoptera; species Balaenoptera musculus. The sequence continues at coordinate 99,151,248 of NC_045793.1, read as the reverse complement.
ACTGCATTGGACTTCCTAAGTTCTTCAGAGTTTATTTTATGAGAGACCAGCTTTTTAGCAAGTATTCCAAAGAAGGGCCTTCCTGCAGAGGAAAGGTTTGGGATGCTATTAACATAGATTTTAGAAAAGGTTGAAGTTTTAGCAGGAAAGACAGCATCAGCTTTGTTAATATTTATTTAGTATTGCAAAGTCAGGTCTGACTTTGGAAGTAACAGTCCTGGAAAGGATACTATTCTTAGAACTTCTCCTGGGACCTCTGCCCCTGAGGCCAGGAGCCCAGGAGCCCTGAGGCACCAAGAAGGCCAGTCCTGGGCAGGGACGGTGTCTGTCCGTTTATTACGTGCAAGGATGGGGGAGGAAGGTCACCTGCCCTGCGGGGGAGGAGAGCCAGCTGGAGGCCCACTGTGAGGGTTACTAGGTGGGGACCAGGGTTGCCTCTAACCGCGCTGCCCCAGGGCCTGGCCGGAGCAGAGGCAGGTGTAGCTGTAATAAATGAAGAAGCAGCTTCTATAAGCCATCCCTTCTTCCGATGCGAAAACGAGGCTCAAAGAAGTAGGCTGTGCCGTGTGGACAGGCCGTGATGCTCTGGTCTGATCCCCCAGTGCATGGCCAGCAGCCTGTGAACAGGGCAGCTGCTCTGAAGCCCCACCTCCTCACCACAGCCCCATTTGGTCCCTGACCTGCTTCCCCCTCATGGGCGGGTTCCGCCAGGTCTGGCTCAGCCGGCACAGCGTTGGACCACCCCCCCGAACCACACTGGACAGCTGCAGACTGCCGGTCAAGGACTTACACTGCAGCGCCAGTCACTCTTCTGTAAATAAAATCTCCCTGGAGCCATTCCTGGCAAATGACACCTGGACAGCTGGAGTCTGTGTGGTTTCCTTTTCAGAGATTTCCTGATTGCTGGTGGTGGACAGCCAAGGCGAAATCCAAATTCCCATAATTTAGACACATGAGCCTTGGGTCTGTGTGAAGCTGATGGGACTGAATCCCTGAGTTCCTATCAAAGGATGTGACTGGGCTTATCTTTGTCAATCAATCAAGAACAACTCACACGTGAAACAGGGGGCTTTCGGGTAACAGCTCAGAGACACACACCCCCAGCCTGGGGAGGGGATGCCTACTCATTGCTTGCTTTTCCCAAGGTCATGGTCACTAGTTGTTTTCAAAAAATATACTTCATAGACTCCTTTCTTGTAAAACAGTTAGCAAAGAGGTAGGGGGATTCTTTTTCTTCTTTTTTTTTAGCAACGGCTAATGACTCAACATGACAACAGCGTTTCAGCCAGCATAGTTCTGTTTTCCTGATGAATCTTCTTGGTTTCATGAAATCGAGATTCATAATGTCAGGAAGGAACATGTAAAAGCTGTGAAATACATGTGCTGAAAATGGACCCAGCTGAATGCCTGCATTTTGGGGTGGTTCTTTCACAGACCAATTGTGAGGATCAACTGCCCAGATCCTCCGATGAGCCCTTGTGGATCAGGTATGTGTGTGTGTCCCGGCTTCTCTCCAGGAGCACCTGCAGAGCCTGACAGCCCCAGGCCAGTGACTCAGGGGGCCCTAGAGGACGTAAGGGGCCCACCCAGGCTCCTCCATCCTCCCTGGGTGCATCTCCTTCCAAGTGAACTCACCTCGGCTCTGTATTTGAACCTGCTGAGTTGTTTCCTGCCTCAGGGCCTTTGCACAAGCTCTTGTCCTGCCTTCAGTGCCTTCCTTTGTTCTTTCCACGGCTGACCCCTCACATTGTTCAGTCTTAAATCGAGTGCCATTCTTCCGACAGGCCCTCCCGTCCTCTCTATCACTCTGCCGTCATTTATCACAACCTAAAGTCACCTTGGCCATTTTGGTTTGGTCATTGCATCTCTCCACTCCACCCACATTAGAAAGCAAATTGGTTGAGGATGCAGGGCCTTCTCCTTCTTCCTGCCTCCTTCCTGCAGTTCATTCAGCAAACAAGCATTGAGTGCTTACTCTGTGCTGGTCCATGTCCCGGAACTGAGTGAGCCGGACCCTGCTCCCTGGAGCCTGTGTTCTGGGTGCTGTGGAGACCGGGGCGGGGCGGGGCAGCAGCTTTAGAAGGGGATGGGAGAGGCTGCTTTAGCCGGTGGTCAGGAAAGTTCTCTCCGGGAGCCCAGGTGTTGAGAAGCAGCCACAAGACCTGAGGGAGCTATCAAGGGGCAGAGAGAAGCCCTCGGGTCTTGAACCTCGGTACCTCCAGCCCCCCCCGCCCCCCCCCCCAGTGGAGCCCGGCACGCGCCTGCATCACTCTCCAGGGTCCTGAGCCAGACTGTCCAGTGGTGCCGGGTCAGCTGGGCAAAGGTGGGGGCTGAGATGGACACAGAAAGAGTAGAGGCTTCAGGGGCTTAGATTTAGGCTTCAATCCCAGCTATTTCATAGCCATGACCTTGGATAGTCCTTAATCCTTATAAAATGGGGCTAACAGACCTACCTTGAAGGTTGCTGTGAGGCTAAAGTAAGGCGTCGACACAAAGTACACGAGGTACAGCCGCAGAGCCTCGTTCGTTATTACTGTCCCGGAAGAGCTGACTGTTGGGGCAGGAGGGAAGGTGAACACCAGCACAGCACCCAGCATTTTGCAGTCAGAAGGGCTCTTCGGGGTTATCTGGCTGCCTACCCACCCGAGGCTTGAGTCCCACCATGGGCAAGAGCTACCCATCTCTCCCAGACGGCACGGAAGTGTGGGGAGATGCTGCCATTAGGGCAGAACAGCACTTATTTGGGGTGGAATGTTTTCTTTAGATGAGCCAGTCTCTCTCCTTGCAACTTCTCCATCCTGGTCTTAATTCTACGTGCCCGTGACCACAGAAAAGCAGACGATGCCCTTTCTCAAAGTGTCTTCAGAGAATCTCCAGGCAGCTCCCATTGTCCCATGACCTGGAGGGGGACCAGTGTATATCACCCCCCCACCAGCCCCGAGGAGGGAGCCCAGGGACATTGGGCCGCCCCAGGGGTCACGGGAAGCACTGGGTGTTTGGGGGTGAGTGATGTTGGCAGGGCAGGGAGGTGGCTGGAGACAAGGGACTGAGGCTCAGAGCTGCTTCAAGGTCCCTGAGAGTGATTCCCACGCCCCGTGCATGTCCATGACATCAGCTCCGCACTTCCCCTCCCGGGACCTTAATTCTCATCAGTTAAATGTGGCTGCATTAGCCCTCCTGAAACCCCATCCACCTGGGAGCCCGATGACATCATGCTCCTACGGGGCCTCCCCTACGCTGCCAGCATCTGCTGCACCTGCCCCTGGGCTGAATTACCCTGTGTTATTAAGCTCCTCACACAATGGAATGAGGAACAGCTGGTGCTGCGGTCCAGACCCCGGGGCATTGAGTTTCTGCGAACCCTGCCCCCAGCCCCCGTGCCCCCAGCCTGTCTCCAGCCTCCGCCTGGGAACAGGAAGCCCCCTTTGGGAATATGCTGCTCTCTGCGACCCCACCCCCAAGGCCCAGACTCAGACATGCTGGAAATTCAGGCTCAGAACCTGGACACAGCCACGGGTGCCCACCAGATCCCCAGCCTGAGCCTCCCATGGGAGATGGTGGGGTCACGGCACCGGGCCTGCCTACTCGGAACACTTTCCTGGGGCACCCATGGAGCCTGGCACTCTGAGGCTGGGCGCCCCTCACAGAGCTCTCTGGGCATCCCCAGTGCCCGGTCCTGCTGGGCTCTGGTGGGTGCTGCACTCCACACTGGTGGTCCAGGAGAAGAGAGAGAAGGGGCGAGCGGGGAGCCCCAGAGGTGTCTTGAGATGAACCTCAGGTTTCAGATTCCTCGTCGCCAATCTCACTTTACACTTCCTCCAAAGTTCATAAACCCTGACAAGGGCCTGAATACTGCCCCCTCACCACCAAAGGGCTCACACTTCCCTCCCCCATGGGCCTCATCCAAACCCATCCTCCGAAGATGTCTGGTAGCAGAGAGCGAGGCAGTGAGAGGGGAGACCCAGGGCAGGGAGGAGGCGGCCTGGCCCCGGAGGGCGTGGGGCACAGCCCAGCACTTCTGTGCCCCTCTGTGAGCTGTGGGCCTCTTGGCCGGGCCCTCGGGGTCTCAGCACCTGCGGGAAGTACAGGTGGCAATGGACTGCCTCTCTGCCTTATTGGGGGTCTAGAGGCAAGGCCCGTGCATCCCACTGGCCCTCGGAAGCTCAGTGCCCCGGCGGGGGTGTGGGCCCTCCTGTAACAGGGAAGAGCCAAATCTGACTACATGCTGGATCTGTTTCTTTTACTTTAACCTTCGCTTTCTGCTGCTTTTGTTCACTAAAAGGATCCTGTCTCTACATAATGGCCTGCCTCGGGGAACCCCGCCCCTCTGCCTGAATGTTAAACCAAAGTGCCTTTGTTCAGGCAAACATCCGGACCCTGTCTACCTGTGGATGGCTGCAAGAAAGGAGAAATTAACACCTCCCCTCCCCGGAGGCTGGCCAATCCTAGGGGATATTTGCAAGACTTAATGGCCTTTTTACTTTACTTCCTCATCTCCTCCCCATCTCTGTGCTATAAGAGAAACTGGCATCCAAACCCCGATAAGATGGTTATTTTGAGTAACCTGCCATCTTCTCGGTCTGCCGACTTTCTGAATAAAGTCGTATTCCCTGCCTCAACACCCGTCTCCGATTTATTGGCCTGTCGTGTGGCAAGCAGAGCGAGCTTGGACTCGGTAACCCTCCTGCAGGGTGGGGACCCTTTGGTGCTGTGGTCCCTGTGTGTCACAGAGCACACTCGATTTGGGACAGAGTTTTCACACCAATGTTCTCTGGTGGCCGACCCTCCCCACCACCCCCCGACTAAAACATCAGTCCCTGAGGAGAAGGACCCCTCCTGCGAAAGGGGAGTCAGGCACTGAGGAGAAAGGCAGGTCCTGGGGGCCCGACAGCTCCGAACCCCAGCTCTGCCATCCACTCGCTTAGCTGTGTGTCTGCAGAAATGGAACTGAATCTCTCTGAGCGTCAGCCTCTTTGTCTCCAAAAATGAGATAATGCCCACTTCAAAGGATGACTTTGAGAATGAGAATGCATAATGCAGGCTTGGAGCCCTTGGATGATGCCAGAAGGTGGTGAATCTGGATCCCAGGCACCACATTGTTTCTGGGAGAGACCAATACCCTCGGCTCTGACAGCCATAGCCGTGTGACCTGGATCCCTGTCTCTAGAGTAGCCGGGAAGCTCTGGGATCTCCGGCCTCCGCACAAGGTGCCCACAGAGCCAGCACTTTCCCCCCGGGCAGTGGCACCTAGTGGTCAGCCTGAGGCCCCATGTGACCCACAGCTCACACCGTGCCCTCCCCACGCACATGTCATCAGGGCTCCAGAGGGACAGCTGAGGTTCCCTCCTGTCAGCACAGAGGAGGCCCTGGAAAGCTGCAGAAATTCGCCGTCCTTTCCTGAAGGAAGATGGCAAGCTCTGCCCAGGCACACTGGGTTCCAGATTTAATTTCTGGCTCCTGGCTCGCCAGGCAGAACTGATGCCCCATCAGAACTCGGGGAGAAGGGACTTGTCCAAAGGTCACCTCCAGGTTGCCCCCAGCCCCTTTGGGCACCCCCCCACATTGATCACAATCGACAGTGCAGGCCAGGTGGTGACAAGAGGGTTCTGCACATGCGCAGGCAGAGAACCAGGGTGTCTTAGAGAGCTTGGGCCCCAGAACTAAGTCCCGCAGGGTGGGCGGCCTCAGCATTAATTGCTCAGGGTTCTGAAGGTGCGAAGTCTGAGATCAGGGTGAGAGCATGGTTGGGTTCTGGTTAGAACCCCCTTCTTGGTTTGCAGACAGCCATCTTCACACTCTGTCCTCACGTGGCAGAGGGGAGAGCAGGAAAGTGGGAGAGAGAGAGGAGCAAGCTTTCTGGTGTCTCTTCTTAGAAGGACACTAATCTGATCATGGGGGCCCCAACCTCACGACCTCATCTGACCCTCATCACCTCCCAAAGGCCCCACATCCAAATACCATCCCATTGGGGTTAGGGCTTCAACACATGGATTTGGGGGATAGGAATATTCAGCCCACAGCACAGGGTTTTAGGACACCACCTGTTAAGGGAACCCAGGACAGGGGTGCCTGTTGACACTAGGCATGGGGTGCAGTCCCCATGTGTTTTGCAATTCCCCTTTCAGGACACAGGGCACCATGCCACGGGCACCGCAGGCCCAGGCCCTCAGGAACTGCTGGCTGTTTTTATTCCCATCTGGTTGAGACCCGAGGTTTGGTTCTGGGACGTACAGTGTGACAATAGGCTCCTAACTCCTCCGGGTCTCCCTGATGATAATAACAGAACCCACCTCGAGACGCTGCAGTCGAGGTTAAACGAGACACTGCAGCATTACATTTCCTTCATAGTAAATAGTCTAAAGCATGACATTCACCTTACATAAAAAGACATATTACTGGGTAGAATAAAAAGTATGCACACACTTTTAAGGTAGACTGTGAGCATTTGAGCTCTGTGCCCACTTCCCCAGGGTATGCGGGGGGGGGAGGGGGCATTTGAGAACATTCTGTGCACAGCTCAGGCCTCTGTGAGGTTAGTGAGCTGCTGGGGTCATGGAGCCCAGGACCACAGGTGCTGCAGCTGTGTCTCAAGGCCCGTGGGGCCCTCCTGCCTGGAGCCCTGCCTTCGGACCTGTGCTCTTTCCTGAATGGAGAAGGTGAGACTGCAGGAGTTGGGCAGAGCCAGAGGGGAAGTTTCAGAAAGTAACTGAGCTCCTTCCTCTTGCTCACCCCTCCTCATGTCCTCATCCTGGGTCTCTCCTCTGAATCAGCTCTGGGGCCCCTCCTCGGGGAATGACCTTGGCCTGGGTGTCCCCCCCCCATTTCTCTTGCAGACGTTGACGGAGGCCCCAGCAGCACCCCAGTCTCCTCCTCCACGAGTCTCACCCCACACCCGGGGACCTTGTGACCAAACGCAAAGTGTCGACACCCACACCTGCCCCCACGGCTCCTTGGGGCCCCACAATCCAATGACTACCGCCCACGTTGGTCTGCTGAAGCCCACTCCCTGCATCAAGGACTTGTACTGTCCTAGGTGGGTGCTGTGACCCCCCGCCCCACAGCCCAGCTGCAAAGCCCTCTACTCTGCTCGCCGGGTGTCCCCAGCTGCGTGCTGTCACCGTCCTTCCACTGAGGTCCTCCACATCCAGGGCTGGTCCAAGGGGATGGACTTCCTCGGGCTCTCAGTGTCCAGCCTACTGGTCCAACTGCACAGGAAGAGACAAAGGTGATATCCTCCATTGGGAAGGTTACAGACGAGGCTGAAGTTGATAAATCAGACAGCAGGTGTGTCGGGGGCAGGAGGGATACAAATCAAGCGTCCAGAGGGCTTTTCCTAAAACTGGGCCTTTGGCCTGGGACCTGTGGAAGACTCAGCTTCGAGGTCTCAGGCCCAACCCAGCTCTCAACACCTCCTGGGCCCAGATGTTATGTGTCCCTCTGTTCCCAGTTCCAGGTCAGTGCCCCCAATTTTACTACATTTAACCTGCCCTTTGGGGCAGTGAAATGTGGGCATGATGAAAAAGAGACAGCTTCTGGAGCTCTAGGGGGACACACGAGAAGGCGCTGGGAGGGTCAGAGCCAAGTCACTTCAGGGACAGCAGGATCCAGGGGGACCCACCCATCCCACACTCACTTGTGTTCATTCAGCAGCTTCTGTGCCCACCCTGGGGGACCAGTAGCCGGTGGGTCCCGGACAGGTGGGCTCTCACAGCACTGACCTCCTCGTGGGGCAGAGAGCAAATCAAAAGGCAAGTACGGAACGGAGTGAGTGCTTTAAAGGAATCGCTGGAACTTCATGATTCAGAGGGAGGAGGGGGCCTCCCTAGGGCAGCCGGCCTCTCTGAAGAGAGCTGAGAAGGGCCGAGATGCTGCCTCAGACGCTGGGAGAGGGCCTGGGGTGTCCGGAAGTGAGGGCGGTGCCATGGTCCCAGGATGCTGTGCCCCACTGACCATGAGAGTCCAGATGCCACATCACTTCCACAGAAATCCCCTGAAGGGCACGGCAGCGCAGAGGATCCACAAGTCAGAGGGAGCAGGGGAGGGGCGGGTGAGGGCAGAGGACACAGTGAAGGGACCAGGAGGAAGGGAACGGGCCTCAGGCGTACATGTGGTCGGGCCTCTATTTCTGTTTCTTTCTCTCCTTGTTTGTGATGGATCATTCCCTCAGGCAAGTGTTACCGAACTCAGGTTCGGCTACTCGCTGCTCAAAAGCCAATACTGAGAGACAAGTGTTGGGTAAAAAGAAAGATAGCTTTATCGAGGAAGCCGGCAATCCTGGGGAGAAGCTGGACTCATGTCCCAAAGAACCAACTCCTCACTGTTGATCAGGGGCAAGAACTTTTAAAGGGGAGTTTCAGGGATGCAGAGGCTGGGGAGTGGCCACGTACAGAACAACTCCAAAAATCACCTTGATGTTAGTCATGCAATGGTCTGATCGATGTCATATTGATGGTTTTAAGTACATTTAACCTTCAATTCCAGGGTCCATTTGTTCCCATTTCCTTGAGGCCAGTTCTTGGTATTGTGCAAGGTGGAACAGCTTATGTCATGGCTACAGTCTGGTGATCATGTAGTTAACTTTTTCCACCTGATGGGGGCTTCAGTATCTGCAAAATATCTCAAAGGATATAGCTCAGAATATTAACCATAGCCCTTGAGGAGGAAATAAAGGTCCTTGACTTTGTTTAATGGCTAAACTATTATTATTTTGTCTTGTTTGACTATTTTCCTTTGTGTCTGCACTTCTTCACTGCTCTCATTAAATTTATTCCTGGATAAAGTTTTTCTACAGACAAGAAGCAGGTAGAAGACATGGGGGGGGGGGTCTGTCCTGAGACGGCCCCATAGGGTCCTGCTCCATTACAGAGGGAGTCTTTCACCCTCTTCCACGAGGCTGGAAGCCTCTCCAGGTCTACAACCTGCAACTTTAAGACCACAGAGGACACCTGTCTTCCCTGCCAGCTCCACATAGAAAAATCCCCCGGGAAGCGCTCCTGCTGGCCGGGGTGGGTCACACATCCATTCCTGGAAGGACCCAGTTGCCTTGTGGCATCTGACTGAGGGATGTAAGTGCAGCCCCCATCAAAAAGCATGCTTCTAGACATGGGGAGAGGCAGCCTCTCAAAATAAAAGGGCTGCTTTTCTGTGAGAGGACACTGTGGAACCCCCAGAAGTCCTAAGGAACCTGAGAGCAGGGGACAGGAGCCCGGGTACCCGGGAAGATGACTTCAACAGTAGTGCAGGCTCTGTGGGTACACAGCTGTCAGTGAATTTAAATGAGAGGTGACCCAGGATATTTTCTCAGAAATAAGAGAAACAGGATGAGGGAAGTGAAATAAGAAGCAAAGCAAACAGAATAGAGGAAGGGAGGCGAGCTTCGAGCCAGAAGGCAAAGGAGAGGGACGTGGCAGACCCCCCAGGATCACCGCTCTTGTCATTGGGCACTCGGGGCTACTTCTATCTAATGTCAGCTCCCAAATCATCAGCGGGTCTCAGCTAGTTCCCTGCCCGAGACCAGAGTGTTTCACACCCACAGAGGTCTTGCGGTCCACGCCCAACGTTTCCCCTTCTGAGCGGGATGAGAAATGCACACAGCCGCCCAAACCCGTTAGTCCTTCTGGTACATTCCGAGGTGGCAGACTTGAATCCAGGCAGGAGTGCCATCCTGGCTTATGAAGCTTCTGCAGAGGGTCAGCAGCTCTGGAAACAGGAACAGAACTGGCCCCAAGGAAGAAGCCTGCGAGGGCAGCAGCAGTCAGGCCCTCAGGCTTTTACCACAAGGGGCTAGAATAACAGTCCTGTCCATTTGTAGAAGTCCATCAACATGTCCTGCCAAAATGAAACAAAAGACAATAATATAAAAATTCATGGCAGCAGGGTATGAAAATGAGGGTCACATGCAGTGCAGGCCACACGGGGGACCACCCACCGTCTGGTCCCAAAGTGCCCCCAGACTTCCCTCCTCGACCTCACAGAATTCTCCCCGGTCCCAAACATGTGGCCTCTCGGGGCTTCCTGCACCTCTGCTCTCTCCACCTCTCCTCCTTGCAAACTCCTAGTTACCGTCAAAGCCACGCCCAAACAGCACCTGGTCTGGGCAGCCTGCCCCGAGCCCCAGGCACCAGCAGCCACAGAGGCCTCCCCTGTACTTCTCACCTCCCAGCCCTGAAATCAGGTCCCCAAAGCCCATGGCTCTTCAGGAGGTGGGCCCCTCTCCACCACTCTGTGCTCAGCCCCTGTCTTGGCACCTGGCACCCTTCACACTCAATAAATGTCAGGTACCTGTTTGGTGATTGATACAAGACCTCTGGCTTAAAGGGAACTGCCCTCAGGTCATTTTCCATTCCAAAAACAACTCCGAAAGGCCAGGGGCTCCGACTCACACCTTCTCCTGCTGCAAAAACCGATCTGAAAATGAACACAGCACCTGGGAATCGACTCACGCTGTAGAGTTTCTAAACAGCAGTGCTGGGCTCTGAGAATGCCTTCCCGGGGAGGGGGGGCTGCTGGTGGCCTCACTGTCAATCCCTGGAACAGTACGAGGCCACGTCAACTTCAGAAACAAAGCAGTAAGCAATGGACAATACACTGCTGCCACAAAAAGAGCAGGGTTTTAGGAGAGGAAGTTTCCTCCATGGATTGGGACACTTAAGACATTTGCGGGAAGATGCCCAAGAAAACTGTCACCTGAGGAAACTTCCACCCATCTGGCTTATTTAATAAGGCGCCTCCTTGCCCCTCAGTGGGGCATCTGATGCCTCTCCTCTGATGGCCCAGGAAGGCAGCACAAGACTGCTAGGTCCCAGGAGGTGGCAAACACCTGCACAGACAAGTCACCTGCAGTGACTGGAGGTTATAACCACTCAGTCACGGCGATCCTTCTGGTCAATGTGGGCGAAGCTTTCAGAAACCTTCTCCATCTGAGCCATGGAAGCTCCAGGTCCTCAATGAAATAAAATATTTTGTGTCATGCATAGGATGAGGACAGGCAGATAAAGCCAGAATGTTAACCACTGATACAGCTTTGCACTATCTACGGTCCCCTCAGATTTAACAGCCTGATCTGCTGTGTCACACGGCACACAGGCTCCGAGTTGAAAGACTCTGCACTGACTTGAGAAGCTCCTCCAAGATGCTTGGGGTCCCTTCCTGCAAAGCCTTTGGGAAAGTGAGGCGAGCTCCACGCATGGGAGAAAGGTACACAAAGGGAGGAGAAAAGCAAAACACAGAACACCTTATAGCCTCATCTCCCTGCAACTAAATTTCCAAAATGGTCACCTGGACACTGCTAAGTTAGTGAGATTCTTCTTCTAAAGAGCATTGAGTTTTCCTCACAATTGGACTTTTATCGGAAAAAGGTGAGTCATTTCTGTAATAACCTATATGGGAAAAGAATCTGAAAAAGAATGAATATATGTATGTGTATAACCAAATCACTTTGCTGCACACCTGAAATTAACACAATGTTATAAATCAACTATACACCAATATAAAATAAAAATTAAATTTAAAAAAAAAGATTAGTCAGAAGGGAAGGAAAAGTTCACATGGGAAGCTCAGCACACAACAGATACTTTTGTTGATTTCCAACACCAGTCACATTGATGGTTAGCTGATTAAAAGCTTCACACCCTCAATCCACTGCATACTGTTGAGTCACGGAACACTTACCTTCCTGAATAAAGGGGAGAAGTTCAATATTATCAAGTCATCCTCGCAGCCATTAAAAGGATGAAATAGAGGTATGTGTGCTGGCATAGAAAGAGCTGAGGACCTGCTGTAGGGAACAAGCTGCTGCACAGCCCCAGGTGCATCATGACCCTGGTTAAATCCTGGTTAAATTCTACACATCACAGAGGTGCGTGGGGAGGTCCTGCGCGACACTCACCAATCAATAGCCACGTCCACCTCTGGGAGGAGAAAGAGGGAGCCGGTGAGGGCTGGTGAGGACATGTGAGAACAGGTGAGGGCGGGTAGGGACAGGTGAGAACAGGTGAGGGCAGGTAAGGGCAGGTGGGGGCTGGTGAGAGCAGGTGAGGACAGGTGGGGACCGGACGGGGCAGGGCAGGGCAGGGCAAGGCAGGGCGGGTCAGGCGAACTGGCACATCCCACTCTACACTTCCATGTTGCTGGAGTCTTTCTCTGAAAAATGGAAAGGGAAGAGAGAGAGACTGTGAGCTCCCCGTAATCAGTGCCCCTCGATCCAAGGAGCAGGCCTTGTCCGATGCCCCCATGTGCACCCTGGAAGAGAAGGACGACGACCAATCTGGAGGAGCTGCAGGCGCGGGGGAGTGAGAGGCAGGCTGGGCGCAGCGCCCTCGGGAGAAGGGGCAGGAAGCTGCCTGACACCCTCTGTGGGTCGAGGGGGGCAGGGGGTCCTGGTAGGATCTCCCTCGTGTGAACCTGACGGGCCAGACAGCCAGGTGCCTGGGGGAGAGGTGGAGCCTCACCAGGGACGAAATCAGCCTGAGCCCCCAACCTCAGGGAAGGGGCAGGCGTTCGGAGGTGCCCATTCCTCTCTCCTATAGCGAACAAGGGGACGTGGGGAGAAGCTGGTCCCGGCCAGAGAATCAAGAGCTGGCCTGCACATTTCCCCCCTATGGCAGCCGAGCGTAAGGTCACAGGTGAGTCATGCGGGCCACCTGGGTCACGTGAAACCTCTCACCTGTACCGAGAACTAGACTTGGGTGCAAGACCACCTGGTCAAGTTCAAGTCAGAGAGAAGGGCCCATGAGTCCACTTTGGAGGCGGCAAGCTGTCGGTGGGTTGCCGGGGCAGCTGGGTTTTCCTGGAGCAAAGCTTCACTCATCCTGAGGGGACGGCTGCAGCTCAGCCAGCTGTTCTGAGGGGAGGGATGCCTTTGCTCTGGCCTTCGGGAAGCTGGAGAGTTCAGTGTTCTATTAGGAACAGTAAAACCATAGTCCTGCAGGCTAAGGGCTCCTTTTCCCAAAAACTATGAATTTGGCATCCCCCATGTCAGAGAAGGAGGTTCTGTTCTCTTGGTCCAAGTCCTCTCTCACTGAGGAATCCAGACAAGACACTTAGGGAGATGTGCCAGGCCAGTCCCTGCACCCTTGGCTTTAGAGGAGGCTGCAGGGAGCGCTGGAAAGAGACTACCTGTTGGAGGGGACATGACGCGTAAGAAAGACCAAATTTGAAATGTGAACTCGTGTTTTTATGATGATCCTCTTCCCCAAGTGGAGGAATGAACTTGGCAAATTCCTTCTCTCAACCGGCTCAGTGGATCCTTGTGTAGTAAGGAACTATATCCCAGTTTAAAAAAGAAAAAAAAAAAAAAGATGCAGGCAGAAGGCTAAAAGGAAGCCCAAAGGTGTGTCCTCTCTGTGGAAAACTGCAGTGCACCCTCTTTGAGGTCATGGGAACCCTGAGCTTGGACATTCCCTAGGCCCTTGGGCTGCCTGGCATAACCGCAGCCTCCATTCTCGCCAACAGGTGTGCACAGAAGTAATTCATGCAGAAGTGGGACTGTGGCCTGGGAGCAATTCCAACGTCACTGAAAAGAACAACCCTAAATGATGCCTAAACCACAAACCAGAGGACCTGCCTTGTCTCACCCTGGACCACCAGCTGTATTTGCCCGCTGACTCAGCCACTGTACTGAGTCTCCTCCTCAGCCTTCAATCTAACTAAAGCACAGTCATCCTTCTAAAAGCTTCTGTAATAAGAAGAGAAGAAGAGTAGCTACAAAAGCAATAAGACTTGCCCTTTTGGACTTAGAAGATAGCGTTAACAAGACTGACTTATGCGGGGATGGGCTTCCATTCCACCAAGGCGAGATATTTAGCAGATATTCTAGTGAGTCCAAATCTGTTAATACCTGGGGAAATCTCTGATCACAGGAGCAAATTACCTTCTGGAAAGGTACTACTTTGATATAAAACGATTATATATAATTGCACTTATTACCTTTTCCTAAATTTTCTTAAAGGTAAATCAGCATTTTCATTTCTTTGAGGTGAACCTACGTGATTACATAGTACTTGGTATTTCCAAATAACTGCGTTTCCACATCCTGTAGGATCACAGGAAGGGACTCATTTTTTAAAAAGAGTAGAAAAAGCCTTGTTCTGTTATTTCTGCTCAGTGTTTAAGCCTGTCGCCTCATCTGTACAGTCCTTCACAATCTTCATTCTTCATTTCAAACTGGCAGCCATCATTGAAGATGGACAAAGAACTCCATTCATTCATTCAAAGTTTTTCGATCCTCAAATCACAACCAAACATTTAACCAGCTTAGTTGGTCAGACTGCACCAGGCAGACTCTACTTTGGATATTGCTGTGGCTTCCAGCTTCTAGTGAAGCTGAAAATCCCTCACAGTGGATTTTCTGGTGGGTTTCCACCCAATGCTAATAGCACCCCTTGGAAATAGTTGCTGCAGAAAACGAAGTTGTAGCCACTCACCAGGAATTTAGCGGTGTTTTTGGTCTGTGAGCAGAATTGCCTATTTTCCAAGAGACACGTTCAAGACCCCTGTAGGGATCTTACAAAGGAGTCAGGGGCCAAAAAGTGTGTCTCCAACCACTCCCTGGGGGCAGAGAGAATATGTCAGGTTCACAACATGTTCTAACACTGGTTTTATAACCAGCTTTTTGGTGGATCTGATTAATAATTAATGTATTGTGCTATTGGATTTTATTATAAAAAATATATATTTGGTCTTTATCCCCTTTCTGGCACAGATCAACTAAAACCCTTGTAATGTCCTGTGATGTTGTTACCGAGTCCAAGCTCGCTGTGCTCACCGAACGACAGGCCAATAAATGAGAGACGAGGTGTTGAGGCAGGGAATACGACTTTATTCGGAAAGCCTGCAGACCGAGAAGTTGGCAGGCTAAAGTCTCAAAATAACCATCTTATCCGGGTTTGGATGTCAGTTTCTTTTATAGCACAGAGAGGCGGAGGAGATGAGGAAGAAAAGTAAAAAGGCCATTAAGTCTTGCAAATATCCCCTAGGATTGGCCAGCCTCCGGGAGGGGATGTGTTAATTTCTTTTTCTTGTAGCCATCCACAGGTGCACAGGGTCCGGATGTCTGCCTGAACAAAGGCACTTCGGTTTAACATTCAGGCAGAGGGGCGGGGTTCCCCGAGGCAGGCCACTGTGTATAGACAGTATCCTTTCAGTGAACAAAAGCAGCGGAAAGCAAAGGTTAAAGTAAAAGGAACAGATCCAACACGTAGTCAGATTTGGCTCTTCCCTATTACAATGTGAGCTGTAATGGTACAATATCTCTTATTATGTTAATGAGGTGATTTTGAAAAATCCCTATGGATGGGGGCTGGTTGCCAGGAGAACAAACCACGTGATTAGAGGGTTGGAAGTTTCAGTTCCTGACCTCCAGGGAGGGAGAGGGGCTGGAGGTGGAATCAATCACCAATGGCCGATGATTTAATCAAATGTTCCTATGTAATGAAGCCTACATAAGAACCCAAAGGACAGGGTTCAGAGGCTTCCTGGTTGGTGAACACATGGAGATTTGGGAGAGCGGGGCTCCTCGGGAGGGCGTGGAAGCTCCACACCCTTCCCACATACCTTGCCTTATGCGTCTCTTCCATCTGGCTATGAAATAAAATTCATATTTTATGGCAAGCCAAGAAAAATTGTAACATAAAATTTTTCTCTGCTCTTGGCCTCCTCTCTCCCACCACTGTATATGTGCAGTATGTATGGACCTAATCTTCCCATCAGCAGGAATACCTGCTCAACTTTCCCCTAGCCTCAACAAGACAACTCCTTAAAACAGAACCTTCCTTCCTGATCTTGTAACGGGTCACAATGTTATCGAACCAGACTTGGGTCTGCTTGCCCACACACAGTAAAGCCAATCTACTGACACCAGGTTGTGGTGAAGGAAAGTGCGGTGTTTATTGTAAGGCGCGGTAGGAGGAGAACCGGTGGTTCAAAAACCCCAAACTCCCTGAAGGGTTTCAGCAAAGAATTTTTAAAGGCCAGGCTTTGGGGGGGTTGGGGGGTCGCAGGGAACGTGATCAGCTCGTGCACAATTCTCTGATCGGTTGATGGTGAGGTAACAGGCTGGTGTCACAGGGGTTAGCGTTATCAATCCTTAGTCTCCAGTAAGCCTGGGGGCTATATGCTCAAGGTCATCAAGTAGTTAACTTCCATTTGAGGGGGGGGTTTTAGCATCTGTAAAGCAACTCAGGAAATGTCCGTCACATACTATTATCTAGGTACCTCAGAGAGGAGCTACAGCAGAGGATATTGGGGAGGGGTCTGTCCCGGGAAGGCCCCATAGGGTCCTGCTCGGTTACAACGATGAGCCACCACTTTGTACTTGCAGATCTGGATTGTGTAAACTGTCCATAATATGTCATTTAATGTACAGCCCTCTGTCTCAAAAACCTTATATAACTGTGCTTTGACTTCTAACGGGCTGAACAGTTCTCGGAGCTTTCTGAGATGCTCTCCCAGGGCTATAATCCTCAATTTGGCTTGAATAAACCTTTCCATTTCTTTCTTAGATCAACTGATTAATTTTTCATCAACAATGCCCTTTCCCCATACCTTGTGGTACAAATCTCTTTCATTTGGCTATTCCTGAGTTTTTTATGCCTTTATAATCTGGTGACCTAGTGAGTAAAATGTTTCTCTGAGTTCTGAGAGTCACTCTAGCAAACTAGTTGAACTCACAGAGGGGGTCGTTGGAACTTCCCACCTATAGCCAGTTAATCAGAAGCACAGGTGACAACCTGGAACTTGTGACTGCCCTCTGAAGTTGGGGGGGAAGGGGTACAGTCTCGTGGGATCTGATGTTACCTGAGCGTAGACAGTCAGAATTGAGCTGAACTGCAGAACACCCAGTTGGTGTGGGAAAAACTCCCAACATGGGAATTTGTGATCAGAAGTGTAGCTGTTGTCAGAATAGTACATTAACATTAATTTGCATTCATATATTAATTAACATACTAATGACTTTTTTGACTAAAAAAATTGCGACAATGTAAGTTACTAATTATAGGATTACTTCTCCTTAGAGTATTATTTTCTTCAAACTGGTTAGCTGGATAAGTAACCAGTAGGGTCACCAGAGCGTCTTCTACAACGTGATGACAGAAGCCTGAACAGGTGGAAATCCCAAGGTTGTGAACACCCTGGCTAACAAGGGCTCCCACCATCAGGACAGATCAGGAGATGAGGTCTGTTCTAAGGATCGGCCTGTACAACTAAACCCTCCTTTACAGGCTCTACGGACCCTGATAAGAAAGGGGGTCAGTCCCAGGACTTGTAGGGAAACAATCTCCCCAGGACTCATGTCCTAGAGGCTGGTGCCTGTTCATAGCTCCAGGGAAAAGTCTTTCTCAGGAAAGAAACCACACCAGGTCTTTCAGCATGAACATGTCAACTGAAAAAAAATGCACAACCTGGAAGTTGAGAACTACGTTTTATTCTAGGACCTTACTGAGGACTGTAGCCCAGGAGACAGCCTCTCAGCTAGCTCTGAGAAACTGTTCCTAAGAGGTAAGGGAAGAGCCAGGATGTATAGGAGTTTTTGCTGGGAAAAAAAAAAAGTAGCCAAAACATCAAAAGATTACTGCTGGGGCTTCCCTGGTGGCGCAGTGGTTGAGAATCCGCCTGCCAATGCAGGGGACACGGGTTCGAGCCCTGGTCCGGGAAGATCTCACATGCCACAGAGTAACTAAGCCCGTGTGCCACAACTACTGAGCCTATGTGCCACAACTACTGAAGCGCATGCGCCTAGAGCCCGTGCTCCACAACGAGAGGCCACCACAATGAGAAGCCTGTGCACCGCAACGAAGAGTAGCCCGTGTGCAGCAATGAAGACTCAATGCAGCCAAAAATAAAATAAATTAATTAATTAAAAAAAAATTTTTGTGATTACTGCTAATCACAAAAAAACAGACATCTCAAGTTAATGATTTTAGTGCTTTTCTATGTATGGGGAGATGCAAGAGTCTGGGCTCATTGAAATTATTCCTGTGATATATATCTCAACTCTCTAGGGCCAGTATCCTGTTTTTCTCCATCCTGGATCCCCTCAGGGTGCACCTTGGGGGGGAGGGGGAGGGTGGGCCACGGCTGCAGTGGCTGATGGCTGCCAACATTTGCTGTGCCTCCCATGGGGGCCAGAACCCAGGTCCAGCACACACAGGCCGGGCTCAAAGTCCTGATAAGACTGGCTCCTGAATTGAGGGAGGGAAGGGGGAGGGCAGTAGCACCCGGAAGTCCCAGTGGTGCAGGGCAGAGTGGGGGAGGAGAGGAGAGATCAGGCCCCCAACCCCATCCCATCCCATACACACACCACATGGATGGCCTGCTCCAAGACCCTACCTTCACTTCTCCTACCTGGGCCAGACCCCAACCTGTGACCCTGTGCCCACCCAGCCTCACCCTGCAGGAGCAAGGCAAGCTGCTCCCACCAAGAAGCCCCCAAAGACTCCTATAGAGCTCTCTTGGCACAAGGAGCCCCCATTCAAATGGTCACACCATATTCACACTTTGCCACACTTATCTGAGGGTTACTCTTATTTTGAATACCCTTTGGCTAGGTAGAGTGATTAGGACCCTAAACCCATCAGTGTGTCTGGGCTGGGAGACTGCATCACACCAGCCAGAGCCCTGGACCCCCAGCACGGAAGTTCTGTAAGGGGCCATCTGCCCCCCAACCCCCGGTCTGGGAACCCACCCCTCCCTCCCAGGAGAGGCCGTATTCAGGGTCTAGCACAGCCATTCGGGTTTTTTTGTTTTTTTAATTTATATATTTTTAATTTTTATTTTTTGCTGCATTGGGTCTTTGTTGCTGCACACAGGCTTTCTCTAGTTGCGGCAAGAGGGGGCTAGTCTTTGTTGCGGTGCACAGGCTTCTCATTGTGGTGGCTTCTCTTGTTGTGGAGCATCAGGCTCTAGGTGCACAGGCTTCAGTAGTTGCAGCACGTGGGCTCAGTAGTTGTAGCACACGAGCTCTAGAGCGCAGGCTCAGTAGTTGTGGCGCACGGGCTTAGCTGCTCTGCGGCATGTGGGATCTTCCCGGGCCAGGGCTTGAACCTGTGTCCCCTGCATTGGCAGGCAGATGCTTAACCACTGCGCTACCAGGGAAGCCCCAGCCATTTGTTTTAAAGTACAACTTTGGTCTTCAGAGCAGTGGGGATTTAGATTCACCTGACTACCTTGCCCTGGTCACACAAAGTAGAATCCAAAAGGCTCTCAAGTTTGGGATTTAGGCAAGGTTTGGAGGCTTCTCCAAAGCCTTGTCACTTTACTCAGGTCAAGCAACATGCTGTAAATTTCACACAGGAAATAGGCTGCACTATTTGGGGTTTACTTTTATATGGCCTGCCTCTGTGGGGCTGGGAATTTGCTTATTTGTTTGCAGTTTTTTAGAGAAGTTACTCACTCTCATTCTTAATTTACTTTATATATTTCAATGCGTTTCTTTGAGTGCTTAGAAGCTGATGAATTTGTGAAGCTTACAATGACCATGTTTTAAATAAATTTCATATTATGCCAGGACTTTAGCAAAAGTTTGGGGCAGGGGGTGGGGCTAATCAGAAGTCTTTACACAGGTTTTATTTTTTTTAACTCCCTCAACCTAAAATTAATGAAAATTATTTACTGCATTTCAACAAAATACAACCTATTTTGGCCATTAAAATTGTTTTTAACTTGATGCTTGCACTTTTGCCAATCTTGATAATTATTGCTTCATTATGGCTTCAGCTAATACTTCGTTAAACTAAAAACAAGTGATAAAATCGGCAAATGGGGATTTGTGTCCCCATCACACAGGCACATACACACACAAAAACACACATGCAAACTCCCGATCACATACACTTGCACACTCACACGTGTGTACGCACATACATACGCACAAGCTCACACACACATATACAGTGCTGGGGAAGGCTGTTTTACATGGAATGAGGAAAGTATCGGAGGTCAGAAATCTTTCCCATTGCCTCACTGAGAAATGGAATCTTGTCCAACGATAAATATTCCACCAACTCTTTAAAAGCAGCTGATGTGCCCACGCAACAGAGGACTTTTTTTTTTTTTTTTTAAGTCTCTGGAATATTTGACCAGGACAGCCTCCTTCTATTCTCCCAGGTTTTCTCTAAACTCCAGGTTCTGGGTTCAGCCCAGACTTCACACGCAGGAGATGCTCTCCCCAGAACCCAGGATGACTAGACTCTCCCAAACACACATGGCTGCAACCCCCAATGCATTTGCCATGGGGCGTGTGCTGCTCTGGAGAACCCCTCTCATGGTTCTGCATGTGTGCTTAGCTAAAAGACGTTCCAGATTAATACAAATTATTGAAATAATATTCAAAGTTAAACAAATGGATGACTTGCCACCTTGTCGGGTACCTGTACTTTTGTTCTCATGGTACTGCTGGCTCCGGGTACCCACGGAGTCTAGGCCGGTGGCTACACGGTCTGGAACTGCTGCATCTCAGCTCCCCCCATGCCCAGGCCGCAAGCAGGGACCGCAGGCAATTCCCACACAGGAAGCGCAGGCAGGGAGAGGCCGTGCAGGGTGGCACACCGTGGACTCAGGGCAGAACTCCATCTCCCACTCTGTGTCAGTCTGGCCGCACAGGAGCTCCTCTGTCTGCCCTGTCAGGGACAGGCTGTGCAATTAAGAAATACATCACTTTTTTACAAGAAGGTGCAAAAAGCAGAACATGTGTCTTCCTAAATAACCCACAGTGGGTAAGATCCCACCGTGCAGCTGTACTGGCGGCATCCCACTGCCTTGATCACTTGCCTCCCAACACATTGCCAGGTTTCACCCTGTAAATAGCTGGATTCTTTTATCCTATGTCCGCAGACTCAAAAAGTAAGAGCACGGTTCATCTATTTGGTGAATAGCAATGGCCTCTGCGTTGAGAAGTCTTACTAGAAATTGCATTGGAAGACAATCTTAAATGAAGGCACGATCGTATGGTTGAGAATGGCACTCACTTCAAGCTAGGAAAACAGAGAATGCACCCTTAGGGTCACCACCACCCACTTTGATGGCCTTTTCAGAGGGGCTCCCTGAGTCTGATTCCTGGTCTGAAGAAGTCTTACCAAATAATTGCTGCAGGGACTGAATGTTATAAGCTGAGGTGCCTAGCACAGAGAATGCCACAGAATCAGTGTCCGAGGAATGACTGATAGTGCTTTTACTTCCCACATCTGCCCCCTCCCCCTGCGATTCAGCTGCTAGATGACCACAGCAGCAGTCCATCCTGATCCTGACCCCAAATCAAGGCCCCTGCCTTTCCTGTAGTTACCTCTGACTTTTAAGTACCTCTACCCCTGCTTCTGGTCACTGAGATACCTGGGCCCACCATCATGGGTTAAAACCCCTGACATCCTGATTGCCCAGGAGATGCAGCCAAATCCTAAGTCTTTCTCCATCTTTAAAATATTCATTGAGTACCTGGGTTCAGGACCTGGGATTTGATTCGGGATTTGAGTAAGATCTGGTCCCTGCCCTGAAGAGGAGAAACAGGCATGTAATCAATTTTCTTAAAAGCAGAATAAGCTCTCTGATGGGAGCACGGGAAAATCACAGAGGACAGCAGTAAAAAATCTGGAGGTATCAGGGAAGGCCTGGCACAGGTGGTAACCACTCAGCCTTGTTTTGAAGTTGCCAGAAGGGAAAGGCACTGAGCGTCTAAACAAAAGGCATGAAATAGTATGGTGTCTTTAAGACATAACTCAGTGTGGCCAAACCACTAAAGGCGATTATTAGAAAACTGAGATGTGTCAAAGAAAACTTTCTGGGATCCTGCAGCAAATCTATGTTATAAGTGAAAAATATCTGATGAGTACAATTGTGTCTGAAGTGACTACTAAGGCCTTCAAGAATTAGACTTCTAGATGGATCTTCAAAAGTCTATGCAAAACATTAAAAGGACAGAAAAAAATTAAAATGTAAAATATTTGCAACCTACATCACAAATGATTAATAACCTTAAAATACTAAGTTTCTTACTATAGAGAAGAGAGAAGAAAAAGAACAAGAAATTTACAGAGCAGTTCACAAAAAAAAAAAAAGAATTGAAAATGACCTTTAAACATATGAAAAGATGCTAGATTCACTCAGAACAAGAGGAAAGCAAATTCCAAGTCTACTGAGTTACCATTTCTCACCTATCAGATGGGCAAAAATTCAAAAGGTTGACCACATATAATGAGGCAAGACTAAAGAAAACACTGTCTCCCATAAACCCAGGGGGAATGCAAAATGTCACAGTCCCTGTGGAGGGCAATTTAGCTAAATCATGCAGGCATTTACCCTTCAACCCAGCAATGTCACTTCTAGGAATTTACTGGCAAGAATTTTAAAAAGATATATGCACAGGGTTACTCATTGCAGCAGTATTTTACAAAAATACAAAAAGATAAAAAGAAAAGAAAAAGAAACAGAAAAGAGAAAGCTGGAAACAATGCAAATCAATAGGATTTAGTTGGGCAAGTGATCACACATCACCTGATGAAATGCCACGCATCTGTAAAGATGACTGAGATGTCTGCTTCAAGGCAGAATATAGAAAATGGTAAAAAGACCATCCCTCCCACCAAAACAATGAGAAAAGAAGATAAACTTAAAACAAAATAAAATGTTACTTAAACCTATCAGAAATATGCAGATGTAAAGAAGTCCAAATTTACTGAATTCCAGAAGAGTTCTAATCCCTCCCCAGGTAAGAAAAGACCAATGGCCACTTTCCTCCTTGAGATCACTGCAGAACAGCAGATGAACAACTTGGCCAAGATGAATAGATTTAATGGGTTGGAATCTGGAGGATCCCCAAAAAACGAGCTAGCTCACACATGTGCCAATTCTCCCACTTGAGAAGATGGAGGTTAGTCTACCAAGAGAGAAAGGGATATCTCCATAGTTTTGAGGTATTTAGATCCAAAGCTTTTACTCCAATGAGGCATTTGGTGTCACCCTCAAGATGTTTGAAAATAGAAATGAATTGCAACTACTAACAGCACAAACCAACCATGGCCCAGCTTAACTCCTGACTGGATCAAAGTGATGAGCTCCTGACTCTGGCCACCCTCTCCCCTGTTCTTTATAGTCAAAGTCAAGTATAAAACCAAAATTATCAGATGTTCATAGAAACAAGGAAATGAAAGCCACAATAAAGGGAATAACAGGTAATAGAGGCACACTGAGAGATGACATGGATTTTGGAATTAGCAGAAAAGGATTTAAAATAACTTATAAGTATACTAAAGTAATCAAAGAAGAATATGAAAATGAATTAAAAGATGGATAATTTCAGCAAAGAAATGAAAAACTATGCAAAAGATCCAAATGGAAATGCTAGAATTAAAAAACCTTATAACTGAAATTAAGAACATATTCAGTTGGTTTAACAGGGCTGAACAAAACAAAAAGAATCAGTGAACTCAAGATAAGTTAATAGAAAGGATTCACATTGAAGCATAGAAAGAAATAAAATAGATACTGCATCACATCATAGATATGAAGACAATATCAAACAGTCTAATAAGGATGTAACTGAGTTCATAGGAGGGAGATAAAGGAGCAAAAGAAACATTTGAACAGATGATAAGTGAGAATGTCCCAACCTTGTCAGAGTCATCAGTCCAACAATTCAAACGCTCAACAAATCCAACGAAGGATAAACACAAACATCTATACCAGGGCATGCCCTAGTCAAACTTCTGAAAACCAAAGAAAAAGAGAAGCTGGGTAAAAGCATGCAGAGAAAAGAAACAACTTATGTTCAGGGTAACAACAAAAAGAAAGGCAGGTGACTTTTCCTAAAGCACAAAGGAAGCCAGAGTGATGAAAATGAAATCATCTGTTTAAATGCTGAAAGAGGGCTTCCCTGGTGGCGCAGTGCTTAAGAATCCACCTGCCAATGCAGGGGACATGGGTTTGAGCCC
The DNA here is from genome assembly GCF_009873245.2 of Balaenoptera musculus. Lineage (NCBI taxonomy): Eukaryota > Metazoa > Chordata > Mammalia > Artiodactyla > Balaenopteridae > Balaenoptera > Balaenoptera musculus. The sequence goes on along the minus strand of NC_045793.1, from coordinate 99,127,330 downwards.
TGGTCCGGGAAGATCCCACATGCCATGGAGCAGCTAAGCCCGTGCGCCACAACTACTGAGCCTGCGCTCTAGAGCCCTCAAGCCACAACTACTGAAGCCCACACGCCTAGAGCCCGTGCTCCACAATAAGAGAAGCCACCGCAATGAGAAGCCCATGCACTGCAACGAAGAGTAGCCCCTGCTCGCCGCAACTAGAGAAAAACTGCACTCAGCAACAAGGACCCAACTCAGCCAAAAAATAATTAATTAATTAATTTTTTTTTAATGCTGAAAGAAAAAGATTTCCAACCCTAAATTCTAGAGTTAGCAAATATAGACATTAAAAATGAAGATGAAATAAATCATTCCCAGAAAAAAAAGAAAGCTGAGAGAAGGCATCAGCACCCTGTCAACACTGAAAGAAATACTAAAGGAAGATCTTCAGGCCGAAGGGGATGATCTGAGATGAAACACGCGTCTGCAGAGAGAGATGGAGTCACCCACGTGAGTCGACACATGGCCAAAGACAAAAAGATTTTTAATATATTTAAGACTCTTCTTTAAAGCAAAAATAATAGCATGTGTTGTGTGTTTCATAGCATGTGTGTAAGTAAAACACATACCACAATAGCACAACAGTGCAGATCCTGGTAACAGAATTACATTGTTCTGAAGTTCTCACATTGAGAAGTGGTCTGATAGGAACTCCTGGTTTCCTGAGAAAAGGTTACTGGGGTCACTGTAATCTTAAAGTTAAGGATAAAACAACACACACACACCGAAAAATCTTAAAGTTAACAATGAAAACAATACAAAAAGCCAACAGAGGAAACAAAGTGGAATACCAAAACATATTTAATGAATCCAAAGGAAGGCAGAAAAAGACAAGTGGGACAAAGATTCAATGGAACAAATAAGCAAAAAGAAAAGAGGAAAATCAGTACCATTTACAAATAAAGTAAATAGGAAAATGGTGAACCCAACCCAATCAAAGGAATAATTAGATTAAACATTAATTAACAAAAACACTCCAATTAAAAGACAAAGATGATCAGACTACATTTAAAAATCAAAGAAAGACCCAACTACTGGCTATTTATAAATGATGCACTTTAAATATAAACAAACCATTAGGTTTAGAGTAGAAGAATGGAATATATATACCAAGCAGACACTAATTATAAGAAAGTTGCAGTGGCTAAATCAATATCAGATAAAGCAGACTTCAAGAAAAACAGTACCTTCAAAGATAAAGAAAGAACTCATTTTTTAAAGAAGAATCAATTCATCAAGAAGACAAACAATGTTAAATGCATAGTCACTTAGTAACAAAGCTTGAAAATACATGATGCAAAAACTTACAGAATTAAAAGATGAAACAGATAAATCCACAGATGTAATTGGAAAGTTTATATTCTTCCCTCAATAATTAATTGATTGGTATTCCTTCTTTAGGAGACGGAGCCTGATTCCCCTCCCCTGAGTATGGGCTGGTCTTGGTGACTTGCTTCTAATGAATAAAGAAGTGACAGTTTGTGACTTGAGGAGTAGGTCATTAAAAGGGATTGTGGCTCCTGTCCCGGTTGCTTTCTGTCTCAGATGATATGTTCTGGGAAAGCCAACTGCATGTCATGCACGAGCAGCTTGATGACCCACGTGGCGAGGAACTGAACCCTCTTGCCAACAGCCATGTCACTAAGCCACCCTGGAAGTGGGTCCTCCATCCCCAAGTGGCACGTGAGTGGGAAGGACCCAAAGCAGCATCCCAAATGCTCTGAGAACTGAACTGAGATTTAGACCAGAGCCCACATCACAGAATAACCCCTGTATTATTCAGGCCTGAGGCAGACCCAAAGCAGCATCACAGATCTTTAAAGCAGAACTGAGATTAGAACCACTGGCCACAGACAGTGAAACAGAACTTGTGGTTGGACCTAACCAAGGTGATATCCCGCTAAAAAATAAATAAACAAACAAACAACAGCATCAACATTCCCCGTAAGATTAGAAGAGGACCCTGCACCTAGAGTCTAAAGAACATACATTCCTTGTATGGAAGACACAGCAGAAAAGCTGGGAGAGTATGAATAATTCTCCAGAGAAAAGACAGTCGACAAAGGCCAACCTCCGGACAACCCAGACGTAGAAATGATCAAAAACGTAAAGTAGCTACTAGAACCATGCTCCATGAGGCCAAAGAAAACAACCTCCAAGTGAAAGAAGAGTGCTCAACAGAAAAACGAAATGTAAAAAATAACCCAATGAAAATTTTAGAAGAGAAAAATGTAATATGTGAAATAAAAATTCACTGGTTCAGCTCAATAACAAAATGGAGATCATGAAGAAAAGAGTTAATGAACTTGAAAATAGATTAATAGAAATTATCCAATCTAAACAACAGAGAGAAAAAAAGATCCAAAACAAATGTGCTATGACCAGAGCACCAGAGATGTACACAACAATCTCAATGTAACATGGAAGACGATAAGAAAAGATTGGCACAGAAAACAGAATTTGAAAAATAATAGCTGAAAACTTCCCCAAATTGATGAATAATGCAAATTTACAGATTCAAGAAGTGAGAAAACTTAAAGAGGATAAACTCCAGTGAAATCATACCCAAACACTTCATAATCAAACTGTGGAAAACAAAAGATAAAGAAAAAAATTTAAAAGCCAGAGAATATAACACATTGCATAAAAGAGAACAGAAATGTTCTCTAAGGATTTTCCTTCAGAAGTAGGAAGCCATAAACAGCTTAGGAAGACAACCACGGGAGGTTTGTCAAGTAGCCAGGTGGTCGTCCAGATGTTTGCATGCAGACTTTGAGACCTGTGGCCGGTCACTAATGGGGGAAAGTGGAACGTCAAGGTTCATCCTGCCCTGGATCTGAGCCCACGGACTTCTGATGGCCTCCGAAGTCTCCATCAGAGCCAGGAAACCAGTGTCTATACAATGTTTGGAGAAGTTGCCATCTCCACCTGCTGACTAGATTGCCAGGGTGGGGAACCGCAGCCTAACTGCAGCTCAAGGTTAAAAGCCATAGATAACCACGCCTGTTCTTTTTTATGGGGCAGTCATCCCAGCAGAGCTTGTGCTGATGTCACTTGGAACCCGCTTTCAAGAAAACCTGTTGATTCTCTGGACAGCCCCAGTGGAGACAGTGAACTCTGTCTATAGTATAAATGTTTATACTGTGTTTCTAAGACATTCTTTGAGGCATATTACCTGTATGCACATAGGTTAACTTATATAAAAACTCTTCACAAATTGCATCTTATAAAATGGACACAAATACTAGTGACAGTTTACCCTTCATACAGCACTGACAACTCTTCTGGGGAACACTTTGTAATTATTTTAAAAGTTTGATTGCTGATGATAGAAAACTGCTTGAATGAATTAAGTATCTGGGATCAGTCCTTAAAAAACAGATGTGCCCACACTTTTAAAAAAAGAACGACTTCATTGTCTAATTCTCAACTTCTTCTAAAAGAACTGTCTAATCCTTAAGTGGGCCAATTAAAAAAATAAAAGAATAGGAAAAGGTATAGCATGCAGACAATAATCAGAAGAACTGGAGTGTTTAGATTAGCATCAAATAAGCAGACTTCAGAGGAAAGAATGTTAACAAGATAAGGAGGAACATTGCGTGCGTGATGATAAAGCATCAATTCACAGAATTTCGAAATATATGTGCCGAACTCAGAGCCTCAAAATACACGAAGCAAAAGCTGATCAAACTGAAAGGAAAACTGATTTTTGTACTTAAAGTCTGTGGCCACTCATAGCCCGCCTGTCTCAATTCCTGGTCCGTCTCCCCTCAGCTCACCCTCTTGGGGAAACCACTCCCTGTTAAGTCCAACTGTCTGACAGCTCTTTGCACCTGTTACTGAATAGAGCTGGAGAACAGGACACGGTCATGCTAATTAGTCTTATTTTAAATTCATGACATTCCAGTGGGTCCTTAATGCTACCATTTTCCCAAGCCATTCCCCTTCCCATGCTTGTGATCTCTATTTCCCCCTTTCTCCTCCCACCTGTGTTGGTTTTTCTCCTTTCCTCGCTGATAACTCAGGCTTTTTTTTTCCTTTTTAGTTTCTCATGACCTCACTCACTGCTTTGGTAATTTCATCCAATCTCATTGTTTCAAGTACAAAATATATTCCTTTCTTTAGGCTGCCTAACAAATTACCACAAATGGGGTGGCTTAAAATGACAGAAATTTATTACCTCCGTGTTCTGGAGGCCAGAAGTCTGAAAGGAAGGTGCCAGCAGGGCCAGGCTTCCTCTAAGACATTAGGTAGAATCATTCCTCACCTCCCCTGGCGTATGGTGGTGCAGGCAATCTTTGGCGTTCCTTGGCTTATAGCTAGATCATCCCAATTTCTGCCTCTCTTCACAAGGCATTCTCCCCTCTGTCTGTGTCTGTGTCTCTCCTCTTACATGGACACCTAACACTGGATTTAGGACCTACTCTCATCCTGTACGAGCTCATCTTAACTAATTACATCTGCAAAGACATTTAAAAATACGTTCACATTCCATGTGCACATGAATTTCAAGGTAACACTATTTAATTCAGTATATTTTGCCCTCTGCCCTCCAAAAATTGACATCTGCATACAAAATACATTCACCTCATCTTAAAATCTTCCATTCCAGAATTATCCCAAAATCTCATCTAAATATGATCAACTCAGAAAGTTCCAAATCCCATAATCTACTTGCCTAAATGGCCCAGATGGGTGATACTGAGGGTATGACCCATCCAGGGGCAAAATTCCTCTCCATGTGTAGACCTTTTAAACTAGAAAACATGTTATCTGCTTCCAAAATGCAATGGTGGGGCAGGCATAGGATAGGCATTCCCATTTCAAAAGGGAGAAATTGGAAGGAATAAAAGGGTCATGGGTCCCAAGTCCAAAACCCAGCAGGGCAAAATCCACTAGGTTTCAGGACCTGAGAATAATCCTCTGTTGTTTGATGCTCCACCCTCGGGGCCTGCAGAGAGAAAATCAAAATAAAACAAATCAAAAACTTCCTATAAAGAGAACTTCAGGACCAGATGGTTTCACTGATAAATTCTACCAAATATATAAAGAAGAAGTAATATCAAAGACTCTATACAAACTCCCCCAGAAATAAGATATTACAAGGAAAAAGAACTACAGATTAATATCTCTCATGAACACAGATGCAAAAATTCTGAAAAAAGATTTTAGCAAACCAAATTCAGCAATATATAAAAGAATAAGACCAAGGGGCTAAGGGAAGAGATTGGGGTGGTGTGTGCTATCCCAAGAATGCAAGGCTGGTTTAACAGTTGAAAATAATTCTATGTAATTCACCACATTAATAACCTAAGAAAGAAAAGCTATATGATCATTTCCATAGATGCAGTAAAGGCATTGAACAAAAGTCAACATCCATTCCTAATAAAATGCTCTCTATGCAAAATAGGAAAAGAGAGGAACTTTGTCATCCTGATAATTGGCATCCGTGCAAAACCGACAGCTTATATCATACTTGATTATAAAAGTCTGAACGCTTTTCCCCCAAGATCAGAAACACAACAGGATGTCCTCTTTTACCATTCCAATCAAGCATCATACTAGAAGTTCCAGCCAGTGTTACAAGGCAAGAGAAAGAAATAAAAGGCATCCAGATTGGAAAAAAAAGTAAAACTTCTTTATTCACAGATGACATAATACATAATAGGACTACTAGAACTAAAAAAAAAAAAAGAACCACTAGAACTAATAAATGAGTTTTGCACATTTTCAGGATACAAAAATCAATATACCAAAATCAATTGTATACTAGCGATAAAAACTTAGAAACTTAAATCTTAAAAATATACCATTTACAATTGCATCCAAAAATATGAAATACTTAGAAATACATATGACAAAACACATGCAAGACTTATATGCTGAAAAATAAATGGACATATACACTGTGTTCATGAGTCTGAAGACCCAGTATTATTGAGGTCAATTCTTCCCAAATTGATCTCTAGAATCAGAGAAATCCTAGCCAAAATGCTGGTAGATATATACAGATATAGATATAGATATCTAGATATATATAGATAGATCTATCTATATTGAAAATTTGGTTCTAAAATTCATGTGAAAATTCTAAGACTTAAAAGAGTCAAAACAATTTTTTTTTAAAAAAAGAATAAATTTGGAGGACTAGCACTCTCTGATTTTAAGATTATTATAGAACTACAGTAACGAAAACAGTGTGATACTGGCATAAAGATAAATAAATAGAGATGGCATAATAAATTGATCAATGGAAGAGAATAGAGAACCAAAAAATATACCCACACATATATAGACAACTGATTTTCAACAAAGGCATAAAAGCAGTTCGGTGGAGGACAGTCTTCAGAAAATGATGCTGGAAATAGGATATCCATATAACTTCAATCCATACCTCACACCAAATCTGAAAATTAACTCAAGATGGACCATAGGCCTAAATGTAAGAGGTAAAATTATAAAACTTTTAAAAGAAAACAAGATAAACCCTTGGTGTGTGACCTTGGGTTGGGCAAAGATTTCTTAAACATAGCACTAAAAGCATAATTTATAAAAGAAAAAAGGATAAACTGCACTTCATCAAAATTTAAATTTTCACTCTTCATAATATCTTGTTAAAAATTTAAATGACCAGCCATAGATTGGGAGATAATATATCCAGCATATAATATATCCAGTAAAGAAGGACTTGTATCCAAAATGTATAAAGAAATCTCAAAACTCAGTAAGAAAACAAACAGCCCAATTTTTTATATGGGCAAAACTTTGAACAGACACTTCAGAAGAGAGAAGATACACAGATGACAGATTAGCACAAGACAAATGCTCAACTTCTGTAGTCATTAAGGCAATGCAAATTAAAACCAAAATGAGATACCACTACTTAACTAATAGAATGGCTAAAATTAAAAAGACTGCCCATCCCAAGTGTTGGCAACTGTAACTCTCATATACTGCTGGTGGGAATGTAAAATGATACAAACGTTCTGGAAAACAGTTTGACAATTTGTCAATTTCATAAAACATCAAGTATATATATATATATATATATACACACACACATATGTGTATACATATTCTATATATGAATATATATAAATGTCTGGGCATATATGATATTTTATATATATCATATATATATGATTATATATCATATAATCCAGATATTCCACTACTAGTATTTATCCAGGAGAACTGAAAACTTGCATCCATACAAATATCTGTACATGAATGTTCACAGAAGTTTTATGTTTAATAGCCAAAAAATGAAAACAACTCAAATATACATCAACGAGTTAATAGATTTAAAAAACCAGGGTTGTATGTATACAATGGGATTCAACTCAACAACAAAAGAAGTGAACTATTTATTCTTCCCTGCCTCAACAGGGATAAATCTCAAAATAATTATGCTGAGTAACAGAAGCCAGACGAAAAAGAGTCCATACTGTATGATTCCATTCATATAAAATTCTAGAAAATGCAAACTAGAGTAACAGAAAGGAGATCACTGGTTGGGAGGTGACAGGATTGGTGTCAGCGCCAGAGGCAAACCAGCTGAACGGAAAATGCCCCCCAAATCTTCCTTGCTCCCTATTGGCCAGGGAAAGACCCTATTATGCCCATGGCCAGTTTGACCGCTGCATACCATCCCCAAAGAGAGCAGCAACTGGAAACATGTTAACATTTGAACTAACGAGTCAGGAATCTGGAGCGGGGTGGGGCTCTGGTTTGGAATCCATTTGAGAATAAATCCTCTAATTTAAGGTTTGTTCAGGTGGCTCTGTGAATACAGGAATAAAATTTGACTTCCCACGTGGCATTACTGTGTCCAAGAGCTAATCCTTCCATGGATGCCATGAGATACACAGCAGTGATCTTTCCTGGTCTTGGAATCAAGGTTCAGAACCTGCTCCGGGTCAGAAGCTAGCAAGGGGAGGAGTGAGCCAGCAGGTGGGCAAACACTCAGGTCTCCTGTGATCAAGGTCCCAATCTCCCTCTTAGTTCCCTAAGTTCCAGCCTTGAACAAAAGCTGGATCTGAGACAGACTCAGGAATTGGCCCCCTGTGAATGACCAGAACAGAGAAACAGCCCTTGCCCTGTAAATGACTACACGGGCATGGGTGCCAGTGCCCATGGGAACAGCAATGCTATTGTGAGAGAAAAGGCTGCGGACAGGGAATCATTGTGCTGAACAGAAACCTGCCTTCCACCGGGTGGGATCCCAGAAGGCTTGTCTTCTGCTTACAACGTGCCCAAGCCCTTTCTCTGGAAGCCCTTCATCCATCTCCAAATTGTCAGACCAAGCAGGATGGCACTAACTCTGAAATCCCCGGCTCTAATGCCACGGGTGCCACTTTCCCAATCCACTTTATCAAGCGTCCCTCTCAGAATTCCACCTCCTCTGAAAGACACATGCCAACACTCATGCTGTCCATTCCAAGGCCTCCCTCATCCCTCCAGGCACACAGAGCTGCGGTCCTTGCATGCTCTCATACTCCTCCTTAAGACTCAACTCACCTCTCTGAAGCTCCTTTCGACCACATAGGAGAGTCTGTGCCCCCTCCCCTGGGTCACAGACACACTTGGTCAACCCTTCTGTGTTTCTCATGGTCACACTGCACACCACTGCCTGATCCCCATCAGTCTCTCCAGACAGCCTGTGAGACCCTGTGGCCAGCACACGGAAGTGCTCAGTTTGTGGACAGATAAACTCTTAATGGTGTCATTTGTAGGTTAGGGTCATTTCTAGTGTTCTTCTCAGCAGTAATGTCCTCATGCATCCCCAAACTCAGGAGACTTACCTAGCAGGCCATCTGATGGAGGGGAAATTAGGTTCCCTTTCCCCACCCACACCTCCTCTAGCGGGAAATGGCAAAGCTTTAGGCAGAGTGGCACCGATCCCTGAAACTAGGTCCATAACATCACTCCCCTCTAGGAATTAGGACATTTCTGTTCAGAGTCTACTGGGGTAGGTAAACCTGACAGCCAGACCTCTGGGACGTAGAAGAGAGGGCTTACTGCTAGGGGCAGGGAGAGAGACCATAGGGTGGTGTGTCCAGCTAGGGCAGAAGAGAAGCAAGGGAAGTGGACGTCATATGGAGACAAGGTGCCTGTGAGCTGCTCCAAGAAATGAGTGGCTTCTGTCATGAGGTGAAAATAACCAGGCTGACCCCAGCAGTCACCCCTCATCATCAGGCCAACTGAATTTTGTTAGTGAAAAGGGATACATCCCATCCTGTCGCCTGTCTGTTATGCCAATGGTTGTCTGCTACTTTACAATTATTCAGCAATTTATGCCAAGTACCTTCACCAGGGGAAAAGCCATCTTGCCTACCGACCACTTTATGTTAATAACCACAAACGCCAGATAAATTGGTAGTTTGACAAAATTAACTAGAATGCCACAAAATTAAGTTTTAGCCCATCCAAGTCCCCAAGTCTTCCCTGCAACAACTATATTCCATGGTGGGGGGAGGAGGGGATTGTGGTTCCCTGCAGTTTTGTGAAATAAAAATGACTAAAAATTGAAACACAACTCTCCCCACATCACTGCCCCAGATTTACTTTGCAAGATTTCACGAGAAAGGTCATGAGAGTCTATAAAACGCTGTTGTGGAATGTTATTACAAGTTACAGTGTAACCTTTAGTTTTCTTGGTCTCTGGCTTGTTCAGAGACATCCTGACGCTTAGGCGCCCCCTAGGGACTCCGCGCAGAACACTCACCTTTTCTCCAACTGCACGGCGAGGTCTGTGACTTTAGACATTCTCCCTGGGCTTCCCTTGTCCGCTACTTAGATGATGATGGTGGTAGGGGCTTCCCCCCCGGTGGTGCAGTGGTTAAGAATCTCCGCCTGCCAATGGAGGAGACACGGGTTCGAGCCCTGGTCCGGGAAGATCCCACATGCCGCGGAGCAACTAAGCCCGTGCGCCACAGCTACTGAGCCTGCGCTCTAGAGCCCGCGAGCCACAACTGCTGAGTCCGTGTGCCACAACTACTGAAGCCCGCCCACCTAGAGCCCGTGCTCCCAAAAAGAGAAGCCACTGCAATGAGAAGCCTGTTCACCGCAACGAAGAGTAGCCCCCGCTACTCGCCGCAACCAGAGAAAAGCCCGTGTGCAGCAACAAAGACCCAAGGCAGCCAAAAATAAAATAAAATAGATAATGCTGATAAAAAGTGTCACACTGACCAAAGACCAGCTCAGCCCCGGGTATAACACTGTGCTAAACAGAGGCGGACCTGCCACCCCAAGAATCTTCTGATATAGAAACCGACCGGAATATCAGAGTCAAGTTCCCCATGGTTAGCTATTAAGGAACACATGTTTTGTTTCAATTTTCCAATGAAATTGGAGACCCTGTTCTTGGCTGTCAAAGCAGATAACATACAGGTACAAGGAGTGGTACAGGAGAAAGGGAATAGACAGCGATGGTTATGGCACAGTTCACAGTAAACAGGGCAATCTAGCCTGAGTGCTGGGGAAGGAGGTGGGGCGCGACAGGGACATGAGGGGCTGTGCCTTTGCGGGCCGGGGGAGACAAGACCCTCTCTGTTTGCCTTTCATCTGCTCTCCTTTGTAAAGCCTCAATTATTACTATTATTTTATTATTTATTTGTTTATTTGCTAGGAGTAAATTGGCCTTCCCAATTTACTAAAAGGAGGCGATGTATGGTGATGTATATAGATACATATATACACGGACACACACAGAATAGAGACCACGTTAACTTCACCCACGGCTGCGCAGAGCTCTGCCCGGGGTGGAGGAGGGAATGCAAGGAGGTCCTGATTTGCTGTGTCTACTGCAAACTGCAAAAGGCTCCTCCTAGACACCTATCCTCCTCCTGGGGCAAGTACCCGTTTTCTACGTGGTCTCGCCGCTTCCCACCGCTGATCCACACGCTCTTTTTAAGAGCCTTGAAAGTGTAATTCCAAATTCAATCCTGGACCACTGGCGTCCTCTGTTGGTCACCTAGGGAAGGGGCGCGCATACACAGTTGAAAAGACCCGCACGGAGTCGGCCCACCAGATTCACCGAGACCTCCCGGCGCAATTGTGCTCTCGGACTTCCCCCCACTAGTGCAAAGTGTTTACATTTCACAGATGAGCGAGAATCCCAAAGTCTTCACTTCAACGCACCGCAGGAAACTTGGTACAGGAATACAAAGTGACCTGAAAAAATGATAGTGAAAATCACCAATTTTAAGGACTTCCCCCCCCCCCCCACTAGTGCAAAGTGTTTACATTTCACAGATGAGCGAGAATCCCAAAGTCTCCACTTCAACGCACCGCAGGAAACTTAGTACAGGAATACAAAGTGACAATAGTGAAAGTCACCAATTTTAAGGACTTAGGTTATTAATCACGCTTCAGCAGTGCTGGCTTTATTGTTTTTTATATTCTTTTGTGGTGAATGTAAGCTCTATTTGAAAACAATGCCTAAAACAAGAACAGGCGTGATGTCAAATCTCTGACAAGCCCTGCTAAGGACCCACTCGCCGCCGGCCCACTTTGCTAACCAGGTACTTGCGTACAGACGGCAAGTGTGAGCCCTCACCGCTTTGAGAAGTTACGTGGAAAGGACGAAAACCACGTGCGCACCTGCAGATGCGCATTTGTGGGGGGAAGGTAGGTGCTAATGATAAAACCCCGAGTCCTCGGCTCCCCGAGACCCCGATGCGAATAGGGTATCCTCATTCAGAAATTCATCCCCCGACCCAAGGAATTAAATTTTGCAAAGCTTTGCCAAGTACACACGGTAAAGAGCTGCGCTCACCAGTTTCCCTGACACCATCTCGCCACGGATCGACCTCAACCTGGGGCGCAGAGGGAGAAGGGCGGCTGCAACCGGGTGGCCAAGGTCGGGGGCGCTGGGGTGGCCTGGGGCGCCGGAGATGCCGGGGTGGCCGAGGCGCCTGGGTGGCCGGAGGCACCTGGGACGGCGGGGTGGTGGTGCTGCCGAGTTCCCGGGGACCGAGGGGTTGGGGGGGTGTGGGGGGGGCGCCGGGCATGAGCGAGCGAAGCAGGTGCGCGGGCGGCCGCGCGCTACGCGCCCCCGCACTCGGCCAGGCCGCACAGGGCGAGGCGCGGGCCCGGGGAGCCGGGTCCGCGCCGGCCCGCCCCCGCCCCCCTCCCCGCAGACGGCGCGCCGTTCCGGGGCGTGTCCTCGGCCACCCGGCTTCTATATAGCGGCTGGCGCACCCAGGCCGCCCAGATGCGAGCGCGGCTGCTCCGCGCTGAGGATTGGACTTTTCCTGCTACGCTCCCGCATCCTCGCGCCGCTCGCTGTCGACCCGTCCCCGCGTCCCCCAGCCGGCCCAGCATCGGGCCCCCGCGACGAGTGCCATGCTACGGGCGCGCCCCGCGCTCTGGACTGCGGCTCTGACCGCGCTGGCGTTGCTCCACGGGCCGCCAGCGGCACGGGCCGGCGCGGGCGCTGCGGGCACCGGCCCCGTGGTGCGCTGCGAGCCGTGCGACGCGCGTGCCCTGGCCCAGTGCGCGCCGCCTCCTCCTGCGCCCCCGTGCGCCGAGCTTGTGCGCGAGCCGGGCTGCGGCTGCTGCCTGACGTGCGCGCTGCGCGAGGGTCAGCTTTGCGGCGTCTACACCGAGCGCTGCGGCTCCGGCCTCCGCTGCCAGCCGCCGCCCGGCGAGCCGCGCCCGCTACAAGCGCTGCTGGACGGCCGCGGGCTCTGCGCCAACGCCAGCGCCGCCGGCCGCCTGCGCGCCTACCTGCTGCCCGCAACGCCCGCGCCAGGTGAGCTACCCACGCCAGGTGCGCCGCCGAAGCGCGCCCCTCGGCCAAGGCCACAGGTGGTACCTCTGTGGAGACTTCGCCGCTCTTCCCACCCCAAGGGTTGTACGTGGGGAAGCTGAAGCCCCACGAGGCGAGGGCGCTCGCCTGAGGGACCCTCCACAACCGGCCCTCTACTCGCTCCGTTCTTTGAGTGCAGAGTTCTTGTAAATTGTAAAGCGCTTTCGGCGAAAATGGGTTATAGATTTTCTGGGCAGGGAGGGAGGGGATGCAGAGGTTAACGGTAAATGGAGAGATCCTGGACGGAGGAGATTCTCAAGCCATTCATGCAGGCGCCGCGCCGAAACGTGGGCGTGTACTGTGCGGCCCAATTCCGGACCGCGACTTCTCTTTCCCACGAACGAAGAGCGAGCGTGTCCATGCCGAGGATGCTTGCGGCGCCGGGGGCGCAGGGAATGGGCCAGGGCGGATTTGGACGGGGAAGGTGGGCAGGTACGTTGTAGGAAATGGTACCTGGCTTTAAAAATACTGATTTACACAGACTTACGCTTTGCAAAGCAGTTTCAGGCCCGGGGGTGTCCCAAAAGCAGCGAGGTGGGAACCGGGTCGGACAGCCTGACGTTCAGAAAGAAGTGGCTCTGGAGTTGGCAGGTGTTCCTCTAAATTTCAAGCATGCTTAGACAGCCTCACTCAGGTATGTGAATGAAGTTCCCGCGTCGCTGAAGGCTAGGAGATAAAGCCCTCACCTCCAGCCACCAGCTGGACAGACCATCGTGAGCTAACCCCCATCTGGGACTAGAAGGATGGAAACCCCCTTATAATTTCCCTACCTGCAGATTTCCACTCCCAGGTGAGGCTATTTCCTTTCAAGACTCGTGGAAAGGTAAAATTACAACTGCCTAAAACATATACTGGCTCTAGTAGACGGTTAGAATTGCTGGATGCATATGTCTCTCAGGGCAGTTGAGGCATTTGCTGTGTGTGTACTTCATTGTTACCGTTCATTTTTGGATCTTCAGAAAGTGATCTTAGAAGTTTTTATAGATTTGTAAGTTTTGGCTGGACTTTAATGGGAATTATGATTACTGTCGTAGTAGCTCCATACTATAGGTTGATGTGGTTTATTATAAAATTATGAAAAGATCTAAGTGACTTCTAAAATCCACTTGGGGGGGTAAATTTAAATAACAGTCAAAAGTTTAAGAAAATTATCTGTGGCTTAAATGGAACGGTTTTCTCTCCCTCTCTCAACAGGCATTAGAAAGAAACCAAGGAAGTTTAAGAAATTACTCAGAGTTCTTGGAAAAGAAATGCAAATATATTCATTTACATATTCTTAGCATCCCCTTTGCCCCAGTACTTCCCTGAAAAAGAAAACAAAAAAATAAAACTAAGATTAAAGGAAATTGAAACCAAATTCTACCAATTAAAAACTTACTCTGTGGGTTGCTGGGCTGGATGAATTTGTGCTTCTCCAAACACCAGACCCCTTGGGAACTTTGCAACTTCTCCTCCTCATGGAACTGTTTCTTTTCCCGGGTGAGGAAATCGAAACCCAGAGAGAATGGGGACTTCCCCAAACACCCCTGTGAGCGCACCTGCCCGAGATGCCTGCAGGAGAGAGCGGGGCTTCTGCAACAGAAGCAGAGTATCTTTCAGCCCTTCTCAACCCTCCAGAAGCATTCTCCAAGCCAGAGCTAGACATTTGCTCCTCGGAGCCTAGAGCCAGAGGCCTTGGCAGGCTTCCAGGCAGGTGAGCGTGCTGCCGCCTTGATGGGCCAGATCCCGGGAGGGTAGAGAACAGGTCAGCTGGAGCAGTGCGCTTGGCACCCCAGGTGTAGTAGATGCGGGATCAGATAGCGAACTGAGCCCCACCCGGGAGGGGGAGACATCGGGACTCTGCTCATCAGGGTGAAGCCATCCTATGACAGTTACCTGGCTGCATAGAACCAGGCAAGAGGAAGGGGCTCCCCACTGGCCCTTCTCCCTTAGCCGGCCCAAGTTCATCCTGGAAAAGGAACAGAGAGCATTCTGCTTCCATATCAGCTGCACGTTTAGTCAGTATACTTCAAATCCCAGTGACGCTGTGGACATTGCAATATCAATAGCAAGTGTGTCTTCATTAATTTGATTACAATCAGAGATCTGCAGGAAGTGGCTTCCTTTTCAGAGTGAAGCTCTTTGGCACAAAGGATTGTAAGCCTTGTTTGGTGATGTCCTCATCCCATTTGCTCCTGTGCAAACAAGGAAGGAAGGACTCACCCAGGACAGTGTCCCAGGATCCACAGGGTCCGTGCAGCTCTTCTGGGTGTTCCAGACCCTGCACGGACAGTGAAGAGATGTGACAGGGAGACCTATGAAACACTACCAAACATGCCTCATGAGTCCAGGGGCCTGAGGCAAAGGCGCTCTGTGGAGAATTCAGTTTACCCATCTGAGCCCTTTGCCTGGTGGCACTTAGGATGGGCTGGAATCAGAATCCCTGGGGCTTGCTGCCTCCCAGGTTTCTGCCATCGCCCCAGCGCTTCTGATTCAGCAGGGCCGGGTGGGGCAGAGGATGTGCTTGTCCACAAGTCCACACGTGGGAGGCCCGCACTGGGGCATCCCTGAGGGATTTCTGAGTGGGCCTCGGAGCCTTCCCTGGCTCGGGTCTGCCCCCTCCTGGTGGAGGATGAGAGGTACTTGAAAGCTGAGAGCATGAAAAGCATTTTTCTTCAGCTGCACCTACTTTGTAATAGCACATGTCAGTTTTCATTTTTTATTGTTATTTATTTTATTTTTTTTGGCTGTGTTGGGTCTTCGTTTCTGTGCGAGGGCTTTCTCTAGTTGCAGCAAGCGGGGGCCCCTCTTCATTGCGGTGCGCGGGCCTCTCACTATCGCGGCCTCTCGTTGCGGAGCACAGGCTCCAGACGCGCAGGCTCAGTAGCTGTGGCTCACGGGCCTAGTTGCTCCGCGGCATGTGGGATCTTCCCAGACCAGGGCTCGAACCCGTGTCCCCTGCATTGGCAGGCAGATTCTCAACCACTGCACCACCAGGGAAGCCCCGCAGTTTTCATTTTTAAAAGATGCCTTCTTGAGACCAAGGGAGTACCATTCACCACTAGTATTATGGAATAATACTTTACCAAGGTGTTTTTCTAAACTTACTCGGAATTGTTGAATCACATTTCCATTTGGTTCGGACTTGGTCAAAATGGTAAGATTTCGTCGTTAAGTGTCAATGACCCTCAAGTCTGTGTCTGCCTTGTGTCTTTCAAGGAAATGGCAGCGAGTCAGAGGAAGACCACAGCATGGGGAGCACAGAGAACCAGGCCCTGACCGGCACGCACAGGGTGCCCGACTCCAAATTCCACCCCGTCCACACCAAGATGGACGTCATCAAGAAAGGACACGCCAAGGACAGCCAGCGTTACAAGGTCGACTATGAGTCTCAGAGCACAGACACCCAGAACTTCTCCTCCGAGTCCAAGCGTGAGACGGAATACGTGAGTGCTTTTCCTCTTGCTGATGAGGGTGGGGCTGCCCGGCCTGGGCATCTGGAGATCACAGGGTTGCCCCTTACTCAAGAGCCCTGGCAGTTATTCGCTGGTCCTGCTGATTCAGCGGGCAGCCAAGAGCCCCTCCTTACAGAAGGGATATTGACCCTCCCCTATGGCAGAGGTCTCCTGAGAACCAGTGTGCTGTCCTCCAGGCCCCTGCAGGGCAGAGAGGTATTCTCACAAGAGGTGTTCACTTGGCCTCTGAGTGTCCTGGCCTGTGGGTCCCTGTCCCGGTTCTGTGCCTTGCTCTGGGGAATCACAAGAGAGACAGGGAGCCCTGGTTGGCAGCTGCGTGGGAACGGTGACAGCTAAGTCGGGCAAAAGACGCTCAAGAGCACATGGCCGGTTCCCTGGGCGTTGCAGGGTTTTGTCAGGCGGGCAGTTCCCAGGTAACCCGTGTTTTCTCCCCAGGGGCCCTGCCGCCGGGAAATGGAGGACACGCTGAACCATCTCAAGTTCCTGAACATGCTCAGCCCCAGGGGTATCCACATTCCCAACTGCGACAAGAAGGGCTTCTACAAGAAAAAGCAGGTGAGCGCTGCCCGCGCGGCTCTTCTCTCTCCCACCAGCCGCTCATGCGGAGGAGGGACCAGCCCTCCACCAAGTCCTCCGGCTGCAGCCGTTGCTTCCGGTTCCTGCCACACCCACGACCTCTGAGGGGCTTCCCCTAAATCCCTGAATCCTGGTATCTTCCCGCTGTCCGCTCCTCCCTCCCGACCCACAGAGCAATGCCAGGCCTCCCTGGAACCTTTTACTAGCCATAGAGGGACCCAGACACGTTAGCACTGCTCCGTGGAGGGATGTTCTTATTAACTATTGTAGAGAATTTCCCAGAAGCCTGACGTGAGATCCTATGGCAGGAAGCTTACCCTGAGGTCCCATGTTGGTCCCTTCCACACCCGTGCCTTCCTGATGGTGACCCGCTGTAAAGGATCCGATACATTGTTATTTTAAGGCATAGTGAGTGTACCTCTGTAGATTTCAGATCACGCTCTGGGAGCATCTCAATGGACTTTCTAATTGGATGACTCCTACCTCAGTATCTACGGAATTAGTCACAGAACACAGGGCCATGTTCAAAGTGTTGGTGGGAGTGGCCTCGATTAGAGGGCCCCATCCTGTTCAGTGGCCACTGGTCTCTTTGCCTTTTCATATATTTCTGTCAGTCACTTATTCAGCAAACTCACCCTGAGAAGGTACCATATACACAGCTCGGGGTGTGCTCTGAAAGACCCAAATGTGACAAGCACAGGGCAGATGGGACATTATCATTCCCCCCATTCAGCAGATAGACCTGTAGGACCAACAGGGTCCAATGTCCACCCCAGTGAGACCCTGAGGGACACAAAACCACCAGGACCCCTGCTTTCTTGGGGCACTCATACCTGCCCAACACGCCCCCAGACACACGCTGTGCACACAAGGCCTTGATCAGCTGTGCTTCCTCAGCATAGCAGAGGCCGTGCTGGGAAACCATCCTGGGTGCTGACCACCTGCCCCCGTCGTCAGGACCCCCTCGACGGGGCCTCCCCGGGGCTCACTGGATCATTTGTGCTCTGCCCACAGTGCCGCCCTTCCAAAGGCAGGAAGCGGGGCTTCTGCTGGTGCGTGGATAAGTACGGGCAGCCCCTCCCGGGCTTCGACGTGAAGGGGAAAGGGGACGTGCACTGCTACAGCATGGAGAGCAAGTAAACTGCGGCCACGTAAGCCCTGGGCACCGGTGGGATCCGGGGGGGCGCGGGACCCAGCCTGGTGCGAGGGGCATCTATAGATCCCAGGGGCTGGCGACCCAGAAGCGGCACTGGCCTGGAGGACAGACCCACACGAGACAGGAGCCCTGAACCCGCCCAAACCAGAGCAGGAAAGAGGGTCTGTGGCCAGGTTGTCTTAGAGATACTTAGCCTCATTTTTTTTTACCTTTTTATTTTACATTAGAGTATAGTTGATTAACGATGTTGTGTTAGTTTCAGGTGTACAACAGAGTGATTCAGTTATACACATACATGTATCTATTCTTTCTCAAATTCTTTTCCCAGTTAGGTTGTTACAGAATATTGAGCAGAGTTCCCTGTGCTATACAGTAGGTCCTTGTTGGTTATCCATTTTAAATATAGCATTGCCTCATTTTAAAGATCTTAGAACACTTAAACATTCATACACGACGTAAGATTTCCAGAGTTAAGCTTTTCCCCCCATGAGCCTGATGGTTCATTTATCTTCACATGTAAACTGTTTTCATCGAAAAGAACTTGTTAAAGGAGTATGTTTCTAAAAGATGTGGCTTTTTCTTTCCAGTAAAATACATTATGGCTATTCTGAGAGTCTATGATAAATAGCATGTTAATAAAGTTTATTTAAATCTAACATGAAAATGAAATTTCAAACCATCACGTGGAAGAATGAAATCATATTTAAAAATCTTTTTTCATAAATGAGAGAGCTATTGGAAAAACGATAAATATATTTCATCATCTCAAGACAAATTTAAGTAAACAGAAGAAACTGTCATTTTTAGTGATAAGTTCTGTTTCCTCGCAAGTTGGAAAAAATAATTGTAATTTCAGGATGATTATGTTAGTGAACACCGTGGGCGTCTCATGGTGTTCTCTGCTTTGTTATAAAGTGTGGAATGAGCCTCCACCCTGCCAGTTGCCTGGGTATCATGCCTGATGGTCCCAGCGTGGGCACTGAGCCCTTTTGATTTGGGGGGAGTTATTTCAATACATTCCTTTTTCTTTCTGTTTTAGTTCATGTGGAGCTCAAATATGCCTTATTTTGCACAAAAGACTGCCAAGGACATGATCAGCAGCTGGTCACAGCCTCGATTTCAATTTCTTTTTGTGGTGAATTGATTTTATTTTTTTTTTAAACCAAAGTTTAGAAAGAGATGTTTGAAATGCCTAGTTTTTTTCCAAATGGTGAACTTGGCATCTTTCCACTTTCCAGTAGTCAGTGAAACGCAGTTTGATTCTTCTTGTTGCTTCCTATAAAAATACCTGTAAGCTCAAGCACGGCACGGCCGTAGCTCACACCGCCCTGGAACCCTCCCCACGTGTTTGCCGACGCAGCCAACCCTCCACTTCATGCCTTAGCGACGGTGTTGCTTATGTAGACGCGCGCTTCGTCCCCACATGTAAGGTGAGACAAGGCCTCATCGAGAAGAGGAACGCCCTGCCCTCTGATGCCTGCACATCACGACGCACCCACCTGGAGCTACATCTTTGAAGCAAGGGCCAGGGTCCCTGGACCAAGAAGATATTTTGTATCTTCAAGGGACCTGCACTGCTTGGAAACTAGTGGAGAGAATAAGGTGGAATCTTGCACACACAAAAAAATAATAATAATGACCAAGAATGTTCTAGGGAACTCTGGGAACCTACAGAGGTGGGGATTTCTGACCCTTCTTTGTCAGGCAGCTTCCTGAAGACACAGCCTTTGCTGAGGCCCCGTGGGGCAGGGGGGCAGGGTGACAGCCAGAGGCATCACGAATAATAGCCTCATTCTCCAATGACTGCAGAAAATAGTGTTTTCCCACTCAACAATTGAAGAGCAAGTGTATTCTTGAGGATAAGCTCCTTAAAGACAAAAGAGGTTTATTTTCATCTCTCCCCTTTTGTCCTCCTTGGCACCATGTAAAAAATAATGATTCTATCTAACCTGGAAGACGAATGGCTTGCTGGGGAGCCGGTCGAGGACACTGGGAGAACACAGAGAATCCCCCTTGCTTGCTGCACTTGGACTTCCTCCTTTTCTTTCTAAGTCACACGTACACGCAGAGAGAATACCCTCTTCATGACTGTTCACAGTGTATACGTCATCGTCCAAATATGATAGCACCTATACTAGATAATCCTAGACGAACTGTAAGCAATGCTAGAGAATATAAACATGGCCACGACGGAGGGAGGGGGCTCGTGCCCAGGGCGCAGCCACTCTCCCTGAGGCCACCCTCCAGGTCTGGCAGGAGAGTGGGGAGGGGCCCTCAGCCGCCTCACTGCAGCCTCTGGTTGGATGCACGCTGCACACAGCCCTCCTGGAGAACACAAAGGGATCTCAAGATGTTCTGCCTACCTATTAGCTTTCCTTTATTTTTTTAATTAAGTTTTTGAGAAAAAAAAAAGGTATTTTTGAAAAGTTCGTCTTGCAATGTATTTATAAATAGTAAATAAAGTTTTTACCATAAAGAAATCCCCTTCCCCTTGTTAGTGACCGGTTCCGGGTTTTGTGTTATGAAATAATCCAGAGGGCAATGATGTTCCGACTATAGTAGGAGCTTTCCTTGCTTCCATCTCTGGAAAGAGAACCCAAGGAGCCAGCCTGCGGCCTTGCTGGCACCCGTCACTTCTGCAGTGAGCCTCCAGTTCTGGGCGGTCCTGCCAGGTTCACCAGACCCAAGTCCCATGAGTCCGCGGCCACCATCCCCCAACGGCACAAAGAAATGAGTGATTTGGGCTCCCCACTCACCAGGGCCAAGGCCATGCTGTTGCTATGGCAACCGCTTACCAGGGTTCAGCTAGCAAATGCACTGGAAAATTACCAATCACGGGTACTGACGAGGGTGTCATGAAACGGGGCTTCAGTGATGAGGCAACCTGTCTAAGGCCATTTTCTCATACGGTCATAAGTCCTTAAACCAACCATTCCTCTCCAGAAACGTATCCTAAAGGCACAATAGGGGCTCTGCCCAGAGAGCAGGAGGATATTAAACAAATACATCCATAGAAAGGAATATTATGCCACCACTAAAATGTGTCTGCTGGTAATAATACAGAAAGATGCTCATGGTGGGGTAAAGGCAGAGCAAAATGCAATTATATTGCGTACACACACATACACGTACACACACATAAAACTGAACGGAAAGGCACCAAAACGGTAACCTGGTTACACTGTGAATGTAGATGATGTCCTTATTTTATGTCTGTTTCGTTAGTTTTAACAACTTCCGTAGTGAACAGGAATGGATTCCTTTTTATTTAGAAAAGTGTGCTGCTTCCGTGTGGCAGAGGGGTGGCCCACTGCCCCGGGGGGAAGCATCTGCTTCCAAAGTTGGAGGGTGGGGTCTGCTCCCGTGAGCATCTCAGGCTCCCACTCCCACAGCTCGTCTCCGCGGCCCAGCCGTACCCCCAAACCTCGGGGGTGGCCTGGCCTCCCCTCCCGGCCCCGCGTTCCACCAGCAATACGGTCTCCGGCTTTTGTCCTGGCATGGTCTGCACGCAGGGGACAGAACACGCAGGATCACTGCTCTTGCAGAGAAACACAGTATACGAGGCGAGCCAGTGGGACTCGCGGCCCCTGGGAGATGAGTGTGCGGGAGAACAGAGGGGGACGCGGAACATCCAGCGGCGTCCTTGCTGCTGTTTTCCCTACCCTTTGTTACCGACGTGGGTCCTGGGACTCTTTTTCAAGTAACAGAAATTGATAAGAGGCCAGATGAGAAATTCAGGCTGGGGCCCCTGCGGCAGGACAGCGAGTGAGAACAAGTCACCGGTGCCCTTGCCCGCTCCCCAAGGCACGGGTGAGCTGGTCCCTTAAATGGGGTGAGAGTGGGGGCCGATGGGTGGGTCGGGCTGGAGGGGTGGCTTCGGTGATCTGCGCACCCCCTTGGTGGTGCTGTGTGCTGGGATCATGTGCAGCACCCTGCTTTTGCTCCTGACACCAGAGAAAGGGCGGCTGGTTTGTGGCCTTTTTGTATCATATTGTTCATACTTGCCCCCCAACTGCGCATGCGTGCAATTATTTTTAGTCCCTTGGAGTTTCTTTGTATTCTATCGCTCGAGGAGACATTTGTGCAGGTGCAAGCACTGCAGCAAAGTGTCCCCGGTCCCAGGTCCCAGCCTGTCTCACTTTCTTCTTTTTTAGTGTACCTCCGCGTTTTTTTTAATGCACTCACAATGTCTGTCTCAGGGTGAAACTTATCATAACCTCTTTACCATTCTCAGCATCGGACCTGAGAACCTGTATGTCCCCTTTTTAATATTAAAAAGCCTGCAGTGAATGTTATTTTGTTGTTATTGTTGTTGGCGGGGGGGGGGGGGTGAGGCATACTTTTGGGTTTTTGTTTAATTTGGAAAAGCTAGTGAAGGAAGGCCTAGCTGAGAGGGGACGCGGGGGGGGGGGGGCGGGCAGTGAGGGAGCAGGCCCTGGGAGCCCGAGCGGGGAGCCACCCGGTGTCCCTATCAGAGGCAGGAGGAGGGGGGTGGATGGGGGGGGATGGAGCTGCAGCCGGAGAGGGGGCAGGTCGGGACCCCAGAGCCCTGGCATTTGTGCTGAGCGAATGGGGGGCTGGGAGGCAGCAGAGGGGGGTGACCTGGTTGAGCTGTGACAGGCTCGTCCAGCGGGTCCGCAGAAGCCGAGGCCTGGGAGGTCTCCACCTGGAGACTGTGTGGGTCAGACCAGCGCTGCCCTGGGGGGCTGCGGTGTGGCCCCGTCAGCGCATATTTTGCAGAGAAGGCATGGACTGGATGTGAGGGTGAGAAGGTGGAGGTAGAACGTCAGGAATGACAGCAAGTCTGAGCAACTAAAGCAGCATTGCCACTGAAGAAGCAAACAGGAGAAGACAGTCTGGGGGGGGACTCGGGACCTCTGTACAAGTTCAGGTTGAGAGGCACATCAGACGAGCCCCGGAAACACCACAGGCACCTCCAGTAAGGGGGCTGTGGCTTCCTGAAGGAGAATTTCAAGCTCATTGCAAACAGCGAAGCCCCTGGGGAGACAGATGGCAGCCAAAGATGATTTTCAGGGGGTGGGGCAGGAGGCAGCCGGCAGTGCTGCCGCATAAACCAAAGGGACAGGCTGCTGTGGCCCTGTCCCCACTAGTGCCCTCAGTACCTGCCCTACACCTACACAGACACCTGGTCCAGGTGTCCTGAGGAGTGAAATCCAGGCAGGGCAGACACTGACGGACACCAGTGATAACGTACCAAGTTCAGATGATCCCTTCCAGGTCTCGCTCTCTACACTGGGCAGTGACCACCAGGAATGTCCTCCCCCAGAGCTCCTCCCTGGTCAGGGGAGGGTGAGAATGACCAAACGCAGGCTGCTGGTGCTGGACGCTGTCCATCTGGCTCATCCTTCACCTGCACCTGTGTTCTTGAACTTCAGATGTAGACACAGACCGTCACACATCATCTGAGAGAGTGGCCAGTACCCTGGGACATTATGAATTCACAGTTGTAACAAAAAGTAAACAAAAAAAGTAGATTAGTTTCCTTTGGAAACAAACATATAACAAGTAGGTTTGAAGAGAAGAGGAAAGGTATTGTATCACTTCAATAAAAACACTGGCTAGTCTGTGACCCTTGCAATTCCATATGAATTTTAAAATCAGCTTGTCAGTTTCTACGAAGAAGTCACTGAGATTCTGAAAAGGGTTGTGCTTAATCTGTAGCTCAGTTTAGGGTGTATGGCCATGTTGACAATGTCAAGTCTTCTGATCCATGAACATGGTGTGTCTTCCATTTATTTAGATCTTCTTTAATTTCCTTCAAAAAGATTTTGTAGTTTTCAGAATATAAATTTTGTATTTCTTTTGTTAAACATACTACTAAGTATTTTATTCTTGTTGACACTATTGTGAGTGAAATTTTCTTAATTTCATTTTTTGATCGTTTATTGCAAGCATATAGAAATACAATTAATTTTTATATATTGAGCTTGTATACTGCAATGCTGTTGTACTCATTTATTAGTTCTAATAGTCTTTTAGTGGATTACTTAGAATTTTTTATGTATAAGATCATGTCATCTTCAAACAGATATAGTTCTACTTCTTCCTATATCTGAATGCCTTTTCTTTCTTTTTCTTGCCTAATTTCCCTGGCTACGGTGTTGAAGAGAAGTCATGAGAGCAGACATGCTTGTCTTGTTGCTGATCTTAGGGGGAAAGCATATAGACTTTCACCATTAGCTATGACATTAGCTGTGGTGTTTTCCTAGATGCCTTCTGTCAGCTTGAGGAGGTTTCCTTCTATTCCTAGTCTGTTGAGTGTTTTTATCATGAAAGGGTGTTGGATATTATCAAATGCTTTTTCTGAGTCTATTGAGATGATCATGTGATTTTTGGTTTTTTATTTTATTACTATGGTTTATTGCATTAATTGATTTTAGGGTGTTAAAACAACCTTGCATTCCTGAGATAAGTCCCACTTGGTCATGGTGAATGAGTATTTTAATATGTTGCTGGACTTAGTTTGCTAGTATTTTGTTGAGGATTTTTGTGTCCATATTCATAGGAGATTTTGCTCTGTAGTTGTCTTTTCTTGTGATGTCTTTGGTGTGGAATCAGGGTAAAACTTTTATGAATGTAGGCTCATAAAATGAATTGAGAAGTGTTTTCTCATCTTCTAAATTTTAGAAGAGTTTTAAAGAATTAGTATTCTTTAAATGTTTGGTAGAATTCATCAGTGAAGCCATCTCGGCTTTTATTAGTGGGTAGTTTTTTCTTTACTAATTCAATCATTTCACTTGTCTAATCAGATTGTCTAATTCCTCTTGTGTCAGTTTTAGTAGATCATGTGTTTCTCGAAATGTTTCCATTTCATCTCAGTAATCCAATTTGTTAGTGTACAGTTGTTCATAATATTCCTTTATAATCCTTTTTATTTCTGTAAAATCAGTGGTAATGTCCCCTCTTTCATTTCTCGTTCTAGTTATTTGAGTCTTTTCTCTTTTCTTGGTCAATATAGCTAAAGGTTTGTCAATTATGTTGATCTTTTCAAAGAACAAGCTTTTGGTTTCCTTGATTTTTCTCTATTGATTTTCTGTTCTCTATTTCATTTATTTCCACTCTCATTTTTATTATTTCCTTCCTTCTGCTTGACTTAGGTTTGGTTTGGCCTTCCTTTTCCAGTGTCATAAAGTTTTTTTGAGATTTTTAATGCCCCTATTAATAAATAATAGGGGCATTTAATAGCTGTAAATTTCCTTCTAAGCACTGCTCTACCTTCCTCAGATTTGAGAGTTTCCCAAGCTCGGAAGTAGGGAAGTGCTGTCCCAATTGAGACCCACAGAGGCAAAAGCACGAAAAGCAGGATGATTTTCATGGGAGGGGTTCCGTTTGGACCTTCTGCCCCTGCTTGCTGTCAGGACTAAGTGCAGCAATGCTCTGGGCCTGACCCGGCCACAGAAACCATCCTATTAATAACGCTTATGGCCTGGATCAGACGTGGAATAGACTCCAAACGTGGCTGGAGCAGAGATCCTTCTGTCCCACCAGGAGCTGTCCCCAGAGCCCATTTACCCCCAGACCTGTGTGAACCCATGGGACTTGCTGTTGTGACTACATACTCAACATGTGGGTGCATGACTTCTACGTGTAAGCAGAAAGAGCTGTCCTCTCTATGAATAGGACTGACCCAAGGGAGCTGCTGAGAAGTTGCTGGAGAATCAGGTGGACGCAACAACAATAAAAGATGGGGGCGCTAGAATCGTGAAGGACTCTTAACTCAGATTGCCTCCCAAATGCCCATCAACTCCTGATTCCTTTGAAAGGAACTGGAACTAGAAATATGAGACACTGTTGCCAGTCACGACTGCTGCATGAGAGCATGTCCAGAAGCCCTGGGACTAGACAGAGCTGCCCACCCCCCAACCCCGGTCTAAGACCATATTGATACTTATATAGTTTAACTGATACTTTTGACTAACCACCCAAACATGCCATGGTCAAGGTGGATGAATACCCCCAACTTCAGCTGAGACTGAGAACCCTCTGTAGGCGCTGCTGTGCCAGTGCCTTCAAGTTTAGAGTTGTGTCGCTTTAATTTTGCCCAGAAGTCACCTCCTGCGCGTCGTGGGGAGGGAAGTCCACCTTCCCCAGCTCCGCTCCTGAGCCCACACCTGAGGGGTAGTTGCAGTCCAGACCCTCAGGCTGGGTCCTACAGGGCCCTCGTGGGGACCGAAGTGCTGAGAAAAGCTCGCATTGCCATCACAGGATAACGGTGACCACGACGGTGACCATGAGGTTATTTTTAGCAGGGTGGGATGGGGCCGTGGCTGACCCACATCGGGCTGATATATTTTGTATGATGCAGCTGAGGGCTGAGTTCGCAGTGAGTCCTGCGGGCTCGGCACAGGGAGGGTGGCAGCTGTGGGGGTCAGGGGGTGAAGGGGGAGACCCAAGATAGGGAGCTGGAACCCAGACCAGGGAGGGGCCGGTTGGGATCCGCTGGGATGGATGAGATGCCCACCCAGGGGGAGAAGAGGAAGGAGAGGTCAGCAGGGCAGGAAGGAATGGGGGTCAGGAAAAGCGAGCAGGGAGCAGGGTAAGAAAGAAGGAATCCACGTTGCAGAGGACCCATGTCTTGGGCTCAGGTCTTAGTTGTGCAAACAGAGGGGCAAGCAGGGTGCTGCCCTGGAGGGCGCCACTGAAGCCCTGCAGGGGACATAGGCTGGGCAGAGTCAGAGAGGAGACGGGTGAGGGAGAAGTTAAGGAAGTGATTCTGTCTTGCATTTAAGATAGGAGAAACCCTGGCCTATTTACAAGAGGAAGGGGTGGAGCTAGTGGAGAGGTTAGGGCCCGCAGAGGGAGGGAGGGGTGCCCTGGGCGTGGGAGCCCTCAGTGGGCAGGGCAGACCTGCCAGCAGTGGGGACCAGGAGCCTGCAGACTGGACGCCCCAACACTGCATGAGGAAGGGGAGGTGACGGAGGGAGGGAATTCAGGAAGGGAGAAGACGTTATGTTCAACAAAGGTCCATGACAATAGCAATGTTCCAGTGTGGTGTATTTATTCCAATGTGTTTACACTGTGTTCATGTGTTTGACCATATCTCCAATACATATTTTAACACGTAGCAATATCATCACATGTAGCTTTGACTACGTAATCAACATTTAAGTTTCCCTGCAAATTTACGCTAAACACGGATCCATGGAATAAACAGAGTAAATCATTCCTAAGCACAGCATAACCATCCTCCATCAAACCACTTAAAAAAAATCACTGCTACACATTTGATTTTGCATTTTCTAGGCAGTATTTTCCTGTGCTCTTTAAGACAGAAGCATGAACCTCTGAAGAACTGAAATACAAGTATTTACACACAACATGATGGGAAGTGTTTCATGATATATAAATTAATATAACACAAGTTACTGTGTAGAAAAAAATAAACTTATGGTGAATAAATAAACTACAGCTTTATATATCAAGTAATATGTGGAGTATAAAAAGTAATTCCTATATATATACATACACATCTATATATATATAAAAGTGTGTGTGTATTCCAGAGTATAAATATCGTATGTACTTAAATATTTCATGTGAAGGAACAGATCATATTGCATCTGTTTTCAGTTCTGTAAGTTAAAATACTGATGGCATTTGGGGTCCCCTCTGATTACCACGGACCCCAGGATCTTCTTCCCGCTCCAAGGGTAGACACACCAGCAGAGCCCAGGCTCTCCTTCCAGGGATGTCTCGCACTGCGAAGAAAAGAAGCAAGGTCAAGAACAGCCCCTGTGAAGCTGAGAGGGAGGTGGGGCTCCGTGCTGCCCAGTGCCACGTGGAGGGCGTGGCAGCTGAGAGCCAGGCCGTGGGCACCCCCAACCGGCCGTGGCCATGACTGAGGGCAAATCCTACACCGTCCTGGTTCTCCTCATAAAATGGAGACTAAGGGCAAGTGCCCAGTGCAATAAGGATGTCACGCGTGTGTTGAACGGTACAGCGTGTGTACAACTGTCTGCTTCACGGCCCCTACAGCAGAGCTGCTGAGCCCGGAGGGAGCCTGCCCGTGTGTGGCCAACCTTGCTGTCGTATCCCCTGCCAAATCCCTTGTTTGTTATAAAGCACTTCCTGGTCCTCAGTTTCCCCCAGAAATATCCACAGAACCTAGGCTTCACTGAGTCCTAAAGGGCTCCTCAGAATTAGGTCTTGGTTTACTTCATCTCACTTCTTATCTGGCAAGCCAAAAAAATGCTATTATATTTAATTATAAAGTTCACTTCCCTTTGTAGGGAGAAAAAAAGTAAGAGCTGTCCAAACAGATACTCACTTTCCTAAGTAGAATTGTCCCGTTCCTCCCTATTACAGGTGAGACACTGAGATCCAGAACGCGAGGGGCCTGTGAAGGTCCCCACCTGCTCAGATTTGCTAGGTGATGGGGCAACGCTCGGTTCAGGGTCCCCGAGTGCACACTGGCTTTGAGCATTGAGCTGGTCTTCAGGCTACCAGGGGGCTAGTGGCTCCTACTCCCAGAGGGGTGGGTCTTGCATAATATGATCGGTTATGTGGTTTTACGTTGCTTACTTGGGGCTGGGCACCCTGTTTGCTGAAAGGCTGGCACTTGGCAGGGGTGCGGGCATCAGGGGCTGTCGCGTGAGGATGCACGTACCTGCTTGCTGTGATAGAATCCATTCTTGTTGCAGTTTGGCAGATAAAATTTGTAAAGTTTGTCTCCTGCCTTCTGCTGCTCCCTGGCTAATCTGTCCAGCACTTGGTAGAGTTCTTGCTGGCACGGCTCCTGAAAGAAAAATTTGACATTGGGGTAAATGACAAGAAACAGTGTCTTATTAGCCTAAAAGGGGAGCGGATGTAAGAGGTTCTGTGTGGGCTCTGAGGACAGGCCTGGACCCACTTTCCCTGGGCCTCACTCTCTCACCTGTAAAAGGAGGGTGGTTAGTCTCTGTTCTGAGCTGTTAAGATAAAGGATGGGAACCCCATGCCCTCCCTCACTGAACATTCACTAAACACTTGCAGGAGACCAGAACATCACCAATGCCATGAGCTCTCCGACTCTCCTGCCCCCCGTGAGTAATTCTGGCACCAGTCATCTGGTTGAAAGGAGAATGGGCACAACTCTGTGAATGGAGAACTTAGTAGCAGAGATTTCTAAATTTTGAACAATGTTCCTCTGTAATCTACAAGGTCAGTTCCCATGAACCAAATTCGTTGAGGATTAAGGCATTCATCTGGACAATCTGAGATAAGCATGAACTTTTCTCTATGTGTCATGATTTCAGGATGAAACTCTGAAGTGTCTAGAAAACGGTTCAATCTCCACTTTTCTGGGTATGCATGTTCGTAGAAGTGATTTTTCTTTCTTTTTTTCACAAATGAACCCAAGTCACTCCAACTTTGATTCTTTGTCGCCCTCAAGTGGTAGGACTAAAAACATACATCAATTAAGATGCTCCAAGGGAGTTAGTGCTTAATGGGGACAGAGCTTCAGTTTGGGAAGATGAAAAAGTTCTCAAGATGGACGGTCGTGATAGATAGTGGCAGAATAGTGTGACTGTACTTAATGGAACTAAACTTTAAAATGATTAAAATGCTAAATTTTATGTTATGAATATTTTACCACAATTTCTTAAAAAGTGGGGGGAAGATGGGATGGGGGAGGAGGATGTTAAGAATAGCTCAGTGCTCCTTAGACACTGCCAGTCTGATACCCTTATTTTAGAGGTGAGCTCAGAGATGTGAAGTAATGTATCTAAGGTTGCACAGCACGAACTGCATTTTCTTTCCATCCAGAGGGCTCCTCTGCTGAAAGCCCTTGGGTTAAAAGCTCCCAAAGCTAAGCTGAGAAATGTCTGTTAGGCTTGGGGAAGGAACTTGTTTATATCTAGGGCTCAGGACCGGACCTGCAGGGCCCAGCAGATTCAAGCTAGAGTCTCCACCTACCCCGAGGCTCTCACCTTCCGGTTTTTGATGTCGGTGGTCTCCAGAGCCTTCATGCTCTCATAATTACTGATGGCGTTCCAGAGGATGGGCAGGTCCTCACTGGACTCAGCCATCAGGTGGAAATTGTCCAGAAGCTGCTCCTGGGTCATCTCTGAGCTCTCAGGGGACACGTTCTCTGGGATGGCAGGGTCCTCTGCCTCTGAAAATGGAAAAACGAAAACCCATGAGCCTCCCACCGAAGCATCTGCACCTGTGCCCCCCTCCCCTGAAGCTGCTTCCCTTCCCACAAAACCGGACTGGGTCATGCTGACCCAGAGTTTTGCCTACTCCCTCTTTAAAGGAACTTCTGATGGTTTCCAGGTAGAGGGATGACCCAACAGCAATACCAATGGCACGAGTGCCCTGTGTTTCTGCTTCTAAAGTAGCCAAATGCACATTTGTCAAAGCCTGGGAAGAGCTCTGAGAAAGCCATGGATTACAATTCAATTCCTGACGCCATCCTCAGCTTTCCCATCCATAAAATGGGCATTTTTAGTAATTCCCTGTGAACAGGTGGTAGGGTTTGTTTAGAGGTGGGGTCTAGATTGCAGCTCTACTCTCTTCTTTTCCAGGGGCTCTGCCTTCCCACAGAGTGACTTCTTTGCAACCCTGGGAAAAGGGAGGGTCACCAGATTTCTTGCAGAGTCCTAGGGTTTGGATCTGGTGCATGGACAGAATGATGGAGAACTGGCTCTCCTGAGGGAACCCGGGGGGACACCCTCTCCTTTGAGGACCACAGAGATGACTCTGAAGGCAGAGAACCAGGAGGAAAACCGTCCCCACCTTGGAAGGGTGACGCGCTCCAGCAGATCCCTATCAGGGCATAGAGCCACAAGATCCCTCCAAGAATCACGGAATCACTGGACATACAGCTGCCCAGACAGGGAGGTAGGGAGAGGGGGTAGAGGAGGGTGTATTTCCTCTGCTTCCCACTACAAATAAATCACTGCTAAATTCAGGAAAGTTCTGATTGTCAAGTTCTGAGGAGGCAGCACACACATCAACCACTGTTTTTCTGTGGCAATGAACGCAAGTGAAGTTTTTAGCCTGAACTTTCACATTATGTTCTGTAAACATCTGGGAAGCACATACTGTCTGCACAGGACATATATTTCAAAGGACATTCCAAACACCTCCCAGGAGGCCGGCAGTACAGGCTCCCACTGCAGGCCTTCCCGGAAACTAATGCATTGGCAGGGAGGAGAGCAAGGGGCATCTGGAGTGGCACCCCGCTGCCTGGGCACCCCATCGCCTCCCTCTTCTGGGTTTCTATAGATCAGTGGGCTGCCGGGGTGGTCTGGGCTCCCTCCCCAGCTCTCCCACCAAGTTGTGTGTGTCCTGCCTTACCCTAAGCGCCCCCTGCAGGACCACACAACGATGGGGTTCATCTGGGTGACAAATCCTTTCCCCTTACAGGTTTTGGCTGCAAGCTCTGAGCCTGGCCGGGTTTGCTCCCCACTGGCTGTGGGCTTTGGTGGAGCCCCCGCCCCGGCCCGCCCCAGTCCCCCACCCCATCTGTCCCAGGGGAGGGCCCCGGGCGGGGAGACGGTTGGTACCTGTGGCCTCGGCGCTGGGCGCGGGCATGCAGGCGCCCCGGCCGCGGGTGAGGGCGTACAGGGGCCGAGGCTCCCCGGGCAGGGCGCGGCAGCTGAGCCCATGGGCGCAGCGCGCAGTGGCCACGCCGCATGCGGCGTCCAGCGGCAGGGCGCACGTGGGGCAACAGCCGCAGCCGGCGGGCCGGGTGAGCTCCGGGCACGAGGCGGGCACGGGAGGGCAGAGCGCCAGCCTCTCGGCGGAGCAGGGCGCGCAGCGCCAGGGCTGCGGAGCGCCAGCGGCTGAGCCGAGCTGAAGGGCCAGCGAGAGCAGAAGCGGCCAGGCGCGGACAGCGGGGACTTCGGGCATCGCCGGGCAGCGGCGGCGGGCGGGAGCCGGTGCTCGCTAGGCGGTGGCGGCGGCGCGCTGGCCGATGCTGGCTGAGCGGAGGCTGATGCTCGCTGAGCGCCGGGGCGCCTTATGAAGGGCGCCGGCCGGGCCGCCTGAACCAGCGGTTAATGATTGGCGGCGCCGCGTGCTCGCGGCCGGTGTTCAAAATAAGTTTGTTTTGGTTGTAGGCGCACTGCCCTACGCAAACCGTGGGTAGAAGGAGGGCAAACGGTCCAGGTTTCAGACTGTGTTTGTCCTGTTGTTAGGGTTTCAGACTATGTTTGTCCTGGAGCCAAAGTGCAATGCCAGCCAGGAGCGCACAGCCACGTGGAGGGTGGCGCTTGCTTGTTTCGTTCAAGGGGCATCTTCAGGCTGAGTCTGCCGGCGGTGCCCGGAAGACCCAGGGAAAGCAAGAGAGATGAGCTGGGCAAGGCCAGCGCCTTGGCCAGTTTGCAAGTGGGGAAATCAAGGCCCAGGCAGAGGAAGGAAGGATGGGCTTAGATAGAAGCCAGGTGTTTGAAAGCCCTGGCGGGTTCTCCGTGGCAAAGCCCAGAACTGTTTCTCCCTCTGCAGAAAGAAGACCAACAGGCCCCTTAACTGCTGTCTTGAGAGCCTTTCGCAGGAGGAAAGAAGGAAGGAAAGGGACAGTTCCTCCCAGGGCTGATGCCGCGCTTGCTAATGTCACCACAGCCCCCAGAGACCCACCTTGTTAACTGAGCCTCCAGAGAGGAGAGGGACTCAGAGACAGGGCGAGGGTGCAGAACCAAGCCCAGACCCCAGCTTCCTCTGACTTTCAGCCTCCGACCAGATTTTTATCAGCAGTTGATGACCAAGGTTTTCTCTTTAGTTAGAATTCCTGTTTCTGAATATCCTCCTGAGTGGAAAGAAAAATGTCGCTGTACCTTCAGAGACAGTGAGATGTGGCCCTGCCCTTGTCCAGATGCCGCAGGTACTCTCACTGGCACCCGGTCCCTGGAAATCAGGCAGCTATTGACAAGAACAAGGCAGCTTTATATTTACTGATGGAGAAAAATCTCCAAGGTTTGTAATATTATGCAAGTTAAGTAAAATTTCCAAGTGAAGTAAAACTAAGGAGGCACAGAATATGCCATTGTTTGTGTACAAAAAAGTAATATGAATGTATATGTCACTGTGATTCTAAATGTATTGAATATTCTGAGAAGAATATGAAGAAACTGATACCACTGCCTGCCTTGGAGGGGAGGTGTGAAATTAGGTGACTGGGGAAGAGACTGGTTTTCCCTTCCCACTCTTTTTTATCCTTCTGGATTCACATTATCTAGTAAATACTATGGTTTTTGGGTATTATCAGGTACTTACATTATCAGTTATATTATCTATCTCAACAAGAAACAAATTGAAATTAATTTACTAGCTTTTTTTTCTAGTTACTTCACTGGCTCTGTGGCTTTGGGAAAGTTACTTGCCTTGTGTTCTGCCACTATTATATCAATAAATTGTCACCCCTGCCCCCCAGCATGTCCTCAGGAACAATCAAAATAAGGTTGGTGAAAACAGTTGCAGTTGGATGTTCACTATCATGTTGGCCATTATTTTTACAAAGCAAAGGTCAGTGTCTGGTTCAGGAGCAGACCAATGGTTTTGACTTTTTTAACTCTATTTTTGAGGTGAGTTCCTAAAGGATTTCATTTCCCCAAAAGAACTTGTGCTCTGACTTTTCTCTCTGGACTTCCTCAATTTAGAATCAGCGTGCCCACTTGAAACGTTTTCTTAATGACACACATGAAAGAGAGAATCATCTGGTAAATATCTGGGGCCCACCTACTGTGTGCCTGGCAATTTGCCAGCCCTGTACAGTTCACCCAGTTGTGCACTCGCCTGGTGAGGTCCCTCCCTCCCTCTCTGAGGTCTCCTTCATCCTGCACGTAGTGGAAATTCCTCTCCTGGTGAATCGATTTCCCAAATATTTCCTAGGCTTGCCTCATAGCAGCAGCAAACCAAATGGCCACCAACGCAGAGAGAGCTCTCCCTGCTTCCAACCCTGTCAACACAAACGGACAGGGCTCTTCCTCGAGGCCTGTGTGGGCCGTTTGTCCCCTCTCCCCTGTGCGAGTGAGCTGCCCTCCCCTGGAAGGTCAAGAGGTGGCTTCTCCTGTGCTCATTTCTGGGTGCAACCTGAATCCCAGGCCCCGCCGCCCACTGGCTGGCACCCACAGCCTGGCCTGGCCTTCCGTGCCCCCCGTGGTCTGACCCCAAGGTCAGGCCCCTATTAGCATGAGGGGGCGCTCGTGCTGGGGGCACTGAGCTACAGGGTGGGGCGGAGAGGGAGCCCCTCCCTACGTGTCATAGACTCGGAGCCTCCCCCGCCTCCCCTAATCCCAGCCCTGCAGACTCCTGCTCATTTTCCAGGCTCAATGTCCCTCCACCCCAACTCAAGAAGAAAAAAAACCACTGTCATACCTCCATGACTTTCTTCTTCCTGTTCTCCATGAGTGAATTTTCCTCACCCTACCGTCTACATCTCCCTACCATCCACTTCTCCCTACCATCCACATCTCCCTATCATTCACGTCTCCCTACCGTCCGCATCTCCTTACTGTCCACGTCTCCCTACCGTCTACATCTCCCTACCGTCCACGTCTCCCTACCGTCCACGTCTCCCTACCGTCCACATCCCCCTATCATCCACGTCTCCCTACCATCCACGTCCCCCTATCATCCACATCTCCCTACCATCCACATCTCCCTACCATCCACGTCTCCCTACCGTCCACCTCTCCCTACCGTCCACGTCTCCCTACCGTCCACGTCTCCCTACCGTCCACGTCTCCCTACCGTCCACATCCCCCTACGGTCCACGTCTCCCTACCGTCCACATCTCCCTACCGTCCACGTCTCCCTACCATCCACGTCTCCCTACCGTCCACGTCTTCCTACCGTCCACGTCTCCCTATCGTCCACGTCTCCCTACCGTCCACGTCTCCCTATCGTCCACGTCTCCCTACCGTCCACGTCTCCCTACCGTCCACGTCCCCCTACGGTCCACGTCTCCCTACCATCCACATCTCCCTACCATCCACGTCTCCCTACCGTCCACGTCTCCCTACCGTCCACGTCTCCCTACCGTCCACGTCTCCTTACCGTCCACGTCTCCTACCGTCCACGTCTCCCTACCGTCCACGTCTTCCTACCGTCCACGTCTCCCTATCATCCACGTCTCCCTACCGTCCACGTCCCCCTATCATCCACGTCTCCCTCCCATCCACATCTCCCTATCATCCACGTTCCCCTATCATCCACATCTCTCTGTCATCCACATCTTCATGGTGTTGGTGAAGATGTTCTGCCCCTTTTCCATCCCTCAGGATCCACCTGAAGTTCCTCTCCCCTGAGAAGCCTTCCCGGCAGCTCCCAGGTAGAATGAGGTGCCCCCTCTGCGTTCCCGAAGAGTGGGACAATGGGTTAGGGGCACGCTGAAGAGCTACATAAACCTGCATTTACCTGTGTGTCTCCTGCCAGGCTGGGTGGGCAGGGGACAGGCTCACAGAGACCCCTGCCCCATCCATGCCCAGGGCACTAATGGTGCCCCAGCCCATCCTCCTAAGGACTATAGAGTCCAAGAGCCAGGCACGCCTGGATGCAGAGCATGGGGAGCGGGGGTGGCGGGGGGATGGGGAGCCGTGGTCTCCTACACGTGAACTGTAGGTACCTGGCACCTGGCTGTGCTCGCCAGACTTGCCAGGGGTCCTCCCCAAGAGCTCAAGAGGTAGGGCTTATCACACCAGCTGGGGGGGAAGCCCCCCTTTGCCCAAACCGAAGCTGGTACCCTTCACGCTGAACCACATAGACACTTGAGGTAAGGAAGGGCCAATATTATCTGTGTGTGCAAGGGCAATTGGGAGTATATTTGGGGGGACAGGGGTGAAAAGTAGCTTTGGGGGTACATATGGGAAGTTTTCAGTGCCAGCTACAGAATCTGTATCTTACCAACTAGGCAAAACAAAGCATTACACTCGTGGAGCTCCAGTGACACAGAAGATGCCTGGCACTCTGCTTCCTCAGCCCCCATTGTAAATCTTCTGCCTGCAGAGGAAAGGAGACCACTGTTGCCGTCACAGAAAAGCAGAGGAGCTGCATGTAATCCGGGCGGTCCCTCTGTGTGGCCCCAGGAGACACGACCTCAATGGGGCTGCACACAGCGTCTTTGCTGCTAATTTCATGACGCTTCACAGCACATCACCTCTGGTTGCAGCTCCAAGAACTCAGCTCCAAGAGTTACATCAACCCCTAAAGGGCAGGCGTGGGAGCTCCCCAGCAAGACGGCCTGTGCTGGCACCTTGGATTCCACGTCCTGCATATTACGTAACCTCCCTGCGCTTCAGTTTCCGTGTCTCTAAAATGGGGATAATGCAGAGGCTGGCACAGTCAGCCCTGCATAAATGTGAGCTGTCACCACCATCCTCAGCCACAGGGTGCGCTCGCAGAGCAGAGGATGATGAAACTGCGTGGGGCCTTCCGTCACCTGCTGTTTCCAATTCTGCCTCCGTGTTACAAGCTGCTTACTCACCACCAGCTGGAAAATTGGGCAATCGCTGCTCCGAAAAACAATGCAAAGGTCAAGGGCAAAATCAGATTTTCAAAGGGAGAGAACGCTGCAATCCAGAGGACCCTCCAAGGGAAGTTGTTTTTAACCTGGGGGAAAAAACAAAAAGATGTTCTGCCGTGTTCCCCGATCGATGGACACAGCGAATGATGCAAATCTTGCAAAGGCCTGGCCTGCTGCCCGGCTCCTGAGCGATGAAGGACACCGCTCCGCAAACTGAGGGCAAGTCTACTCCCCCTGATAATCAAAGTGGAAAAGCAAACCTCGCTTTTGTCACGTCAACACAACCCAGATCCTAAACACAGGAGCTCAAACAGTGTGCCCGGGGCAGGGCCGGTGCCCGAGGGCCCCGTGGAAAGACCAGGGTTTAATCTCTACTTTGGCAGGTCACCCACCCTGCATTCCCATTTGGGGTGCCACTGGGGTTGGGATACAAGTGCCAGACACGTGGATGGTGCTCAAGGATAATCACTCCCTTGCCCTCCTCCTGCACCAGGGGCCTCAGTCGTGGTCTAGACCGGCCTCACATCACCTGGGCCTGGATAGAAATGCATATTCCCAGGTCCCACCCAGACCCTTGACCCAGAAGCTCGGCGATGGGGGCTGGCCCTCTGTTTTCACAAGCTCTCCAGAGGACCCTGATGCTCGTTCAAGTTTGAGGGCATTTGGAAGACTCAGGCCGTCCCACTCCCACTCAAAACCACACCATAAGAAGCTGGCAGCGGAGAGTTCACGGCAGGGTAACGGATAGAACAGTCGTTGCCTTACTTGGGTGGGGTGGGCAGCATGAGGCGATGGAAAAATCTTGGAAGGACACAAGAGACCTGAGCCCTCCCGTCTCGATTCTGCTGCTCACCCCAGATGAACTGTGTGAGTCATTTCCAGCCAGAATTCACTGCCCCATGTAGCAGCGAAGAGTCTGCCCACGGGCTACGGGAAATCCCTAGCCTCTCTGCTACGTTAGGCATAATGTTGTATGGTTAAGCGTTGATGATCATTTTTTGGTGATGAGTTCTGTGGTTTCATAGATGGTTAAAAGTGTCCATGACTTCAATGAGGAGAAAAGACTGCTGCACCAGACTGGCCCCGTGATGTCCCCCAGGAAGTCCACCCTCTCCAGCTCTCTGCACAAAGACCTTAATATGTCTATGGACACATCAGTCAACCTCAAACGTCCGGGATCCCCCTCATCAAGCCCCATCGAACCCACACAGGGGCAGCAGGGTGTCTCCCACCCACAGAATTTCAGCAACAATGTAGTACTTTATTCATGCCTTCCAGGCATGAGGTTACACAACTCTGCTAATTCTCTGACCTGGGCAAAGGGCAGGGACTCTGGGCCGACAAGTGGGGGATTGCCTCCTGCATTACAATTTCTAGTCCATCACATAGGGCGCTGTCACCTACATCACGTGTGCACATCAAGGGGGCATCTCACCCACATTACAGCGTGAACATCTGTGGGTGCCATCACCAGGAAGAGTGAATAAGTGTTCTTTTGCTCCACAAACTTTTCATCGGTTGGTATTGTCAGTATCTGGATTTGGGTCATTCTAATAGTTGTGTGCTTGTATCCGTGTTGTAATTTGCATTTCCCAGATGAAATATGAAGTGGAGAAGTTTTTCATGTGCTTAGCTGCCATCTGTTTATCTTCTTTAGGGATGTGTCTTGGAAGTCCTTTGACCATTTATTAATCAAGTTGTTTGTTTTCTTATTTTGGGGTTTTAACTGTTCTTTTAGCATTTTAGCCAACAGCTCTTTATTAGATTTGTCTTTTGCAAATATTTTCTCCTGGTCTGTGGGTTTTCTTCTCATTCTCTTAACATGTTCTTTCACAGATCAGAAATTTTTCATTTTATGGAAATCCAGCTTATAAATTTTTGTTTCATTGTGTCATGTGTTTGGTGTTGTATCTATAAAAGTCATCACCATACCCAAGATCATCTAGGTTTTCTCCTAGGTAATCTAAGAATTTATAGTTTTGCATTTTACATTTAGTTCTGTGATCCATTTTGAGTTAATTTTTGTGAAGAGTGTAAGGTCTGTATCTAGATTTTTTTCTTTTTTTTTTTTTTTGCTTGTAGATGTGTAGTTGTTCCAGCACCATTTGTTGAAAAGACTATCTTACTGCACTGTATTACCCTTGTTCCTTTGTACAAGACCAGTTGATGATATTAATGGGATTCTATTTTGGGACTCCCTAAACTGCTCCACTGCTCTATTTGTCTCTTAATTCATCAATATCACACTCTATTCTATACAATTATACATTTATATATTATCTATTTACTATAGATTTATAATAAATCTTGAAGTCATGTAATATCAGTCTTCCAACTTTGTTCTTCATCAATATTGTGTTGGCTATTCTGGGTCTTTTGCCTCTCCATATAAAATTTAGAATCTGTTTGTCAATATCTACAAAATAACTTAGTGATTTTGATTGGGATTGTCTTGAATCCATATTTAAGTTGGGAAGAACTGAAATCTTGACTATATTGAGTCTTCCTAACCATGATTAAATTCCATTAAATTTATTAAATTATTTATTAAATTCTTCTTTGATCTCATTCATCAGAGTATTGTTTTCCCCATATAGATTGTGTACATATTTTCTTTCATTTATACACAAGTATTTCATTTGGGGGGTAAATGGTGTTGTGCTTTTAATTTCAAATTCCACATATTTATTGCTGTATTCAAAAGGGATTGACTTTGGAGATTGGTTCAAGATGGTGGAGTAAAAGATGGTGCGCTCACTCCCTCTTGCGAGAGCACTGGAATCGCAACTAACTGCTGAACAGTCATCAACAGGAAGACACTGGAACTCACCAAAAAAGACACCCACATCCAAAGACAAAGGAGAAGCTGCAGTGAGATGGTAGGAGGGGCGCAATCACAGTAAAAACAAACCCCACAACTGCTGGGTGGGTGACTCACAAACTGGAGAACGCTTATACCACAGACGTCCACCCACTGGACTGAAGGTTCTGAGCCCCATGTCAGGCTTCCCAACCTGGGGGTCCGGCAATGGGAGGAGGAATTCCTAGAGAATAAGACTTTGAAGCCTAGGGGGATTTGATTGCAGGACTTTGACAGGACTAGGGGAAACAGAGACTCCACTCTTGGAGGGCACACACAAAGCAATGTGCACTTCAGGACCCAGGGGAAGGAGCAGTGACCCCATAGGAGACTGAACCAGACCTACATGCTAGTGTTGGAGGGTCTCCTGCAGAGGCAGTGGGTGGTTGTGGCTCACTGCGGGGACAAGGACTCTGGCAACAGAAGTTCTGGGAAGTACTCCTTGGCGTGAGCCCTCCCAGAGTCCACCATTAGCCCCACCAAAGAGTTAGGTAGGCTTCAGTGCTGGGTCACCTCAGGCCAAACAACCAACAGGGAGGGAACCCAGACCCACCAATCAGCAGCCAAGCAGATTAAAGTTTTACTGAGCTCTGCCCACCAGAGCAACACCCAGTTTTACCCACCACCAGGCCCTTCCATCAGGAAGCTTGCACAAGCCTCTTAGATAGCCTCATCCAACAGAGGGCAGACAGCAGAAGCAAGAAGAACTACAATTCTGTAGCCTGTGGAATGAAAACCACATTCACAGAAAGATAGACAAAATGAAAAGGCAGAGGACTATGTACCAGATGAAGGAACAAGATAAAACCCCAGAAAAACAACTAAATGAAGTGGAGATAGGCAACCTTCCAGAAAGAGAATTCAGAATAATGATAGTGAAGATGACTCAGGACCTAAGAAAAAGACTGGAGGCAAAGACCGAGAAGATGCAAGAAATGTTTAACAAAGACCTAGAAGAATTAAAAAACAAAAACAGCTAGAAGAATTAAATAACAAACAGAGATGAACAATACAATAACTGAAATGAAAAATACGCTAGAAGGAATCAATAGCAGAATAACTGAGGGAGAAGAATGGATAAGTGACCTGTAAGACAGAACGATGGAATTCACTGCTGCAGAACAAAATAAAGAAAAAAGAATGAAAAGAAATGAAGACAGCCAAAGGCATCTCTGGGACAATATTAAAAACAACAACGTTCGCGTTATAGGGGTCCCAGAAGGAGAAAAGAGGGGGAAAGGACCCGATAAAATATTTGAAGAGATTGTAGTCAAAAATTTCCCTAACATAGGAAAGGAAATAGCCACCCAAGTTCAGGAAGTGCAGAGAGTCCCAGGCAGGATAAACCCAAGGAGAAACATGCTGAGACACAGAGTAATCAAATTAACAAAAATTAAAGGCAAAGAAAAATTATTAAAACCACAAGGGAAAAACAACAAATAACATAAAAGGGAACTCCCATAAGGTTAACAGGTGATTTCTCAGCTGAAACTCTACAAGCCAGAAGGGAGTGGCACGATATATTTAAAGTGATGAAAGGGAAGAATCTACAGCCCAGATGCCTCTATCCAGCAAGGATCTCATTCAGATTCGATGGAGAAATCAAAAGCTTTACAGTCAAGCAAAAGCTAAGAAAATTCAGCACCACCAAACCAGCTCTATAACAAATGCTAAAGGAAGTTCTCTAAGTGGGAAACACAAGAGAAGAAAAGGACTTACAAAAACAAACCCAGAACAATTAAGAAAATGGTATTAGAAATATAAATATCAATAATTACCTTAAATGTGAATGGATTAAATTCTCCAAACAAAAGACACAGGCTCGTTGAATGGATACAAAAACAAGACCCATATATATGCTGTCTACAAGAGACCCACTTCAGACCTAGGGACACATACAGACTGAAAGTGAGGGAATGGAAAAAGATGTTCCATGCAAAAGGAAATCAAAAGAAAGTTGGAGTAGCAATACTCATACCAGATAAAATAGACTTTAAAATAAAGAATATTACAAGAGACAAGGAAGGACACTACATAATGATCAAGGGATCAATCCAAGAAGAAGATATAACAATTATAAATATATATGCACCCAACATAGGAACACCTCAATACATAAGGCAAAACTAACAGCTATAAAAGAGGAAATTGACAGTAACACAATAATAGTGGAGGACTTTAACACCTCACTTACACCAATGGACATATCATCCAGACAGAAAATTAATAAGGAAACACAAGCTTTAAATGACACAATAGACCAGATAGATTTAATTGATATTTATAGAACATTCCATCCAAAAACAGCAGATTACACTTCCGTCTCAAGTGCACACAGAACATTCTCCAGGATAGATCACATCTTGGGTCACAAATCAAGCCTCGGTAAATTTAAGAAAAATGAAATCATATCAAGCATCTTTTCTGACTACAACACTATGAGATTAGAAATCAATTACAAGGAAAAAAAACATAAAAAACACAAACACATGGAGACTAAACAATATGTTACTAAATAACCAAGAGATTACTGAAGAAATCAAAGAGGAAGTCAAAAAATACCTAGAGACAAATGACAATGAAAACATGATGATCAAAACCTATGGGATGCAGCAAAAGTAGTTCTAAGAGGGAAGTTTATAGCAATATAATCCTACCTCAAGAAACAAGAAAAATCTCAGATAAACAATCTAACCTTACACCTAAAGGAACTAGAGAAAGAAGAACAAACAAAACCCAAAGTTAGTAGAGGAAAGAAATCATAAAGATCAGAGCAGAAATAAATGAAATAGAAACAAAGAAAACAATAGCAGGAATC
Organism: Balaenoptera musculus; assembly: GCF_009873245.2. Lineage (NCBI taxonomy): Eukaryota > Metazoa > Chordata > Mammalia > Artiodactyla > Balaenopteridae > Balaenoptera > Balaenoptera musculus. The sequence goes on along the minus strand of NC_045793.1, from coordinate 99,085,152 downwards.
AATAAAACTAAAAGCTGGTTCTTTGAAAAGATAAACAAATTTATAAACCTTTAGCCAGACTCATCAAAAAAAAAGAGGGAGAGGAGTCAAATCAATAAAATTAGAAATGAAAAAAGGAGAAGTTACAACAGACACCACAGAAATACAAAGCATCATAAGGGACTACTACAAGCAACTCTATGCCAATAAAATGGACAACCTGGAAGAAATGGACAAATTCTTAGAAAGGTATAACCTTCCAAGACTGAACCAGGAAGAAATAGAAAATATGAACTGACCAATCACAAGTAATGAAATTGAAACTGTGATTAAAAATCTTCCAACAAACAGAAGTCCAGGACCAGATGGTTTCACAGGTGAATTCTATCAAACATTTAGAGAAGAGCTAACACCCATCCTTCTCAAGCTCTTCCAAAAAATTTCAGAGGAAGGAATATTCCCAAACTCATTCTACGAGGCCACCATCACCCTGATACCAAAACCGGACAAAGATACTACAAAAAAAGAAAATTACAGACAAATATCACTGATGAATATAGGTGCAAAAATCCTCAACAAAATACTAGCAAACAGAATCCAACAACACATTAAAGGGATGATACACCATGATCAAGTGGGATTTCATGCAGGGATGCAAGGATTCTTCAATATACACAAATCAATCAATGTAATACACCAAATTAACAAATTGAAGAATAAAAACCATATGATCATCTCAATAGATGCAGAAAAATCTTTTGACAAAATTCAACACCTATTTTACAAAAAAAAAACTCTCCAGAAAGTGGGCATAGAGGGAACCTACTTCAACATAATAAAGGCCATATATGACAAACGCACAGCAAACATCATTCTCAATGGTGAAAAACTGAAACCATTTCCTCTAAGATCAGGAGCAAGACAAGGATGTCCACTCTCACCACTATTATTCAACATAGTTTTGGAAGTCCTAGCCATAGCAGTCAGAGAAGAAAAAGAAATAAAAGGAATCCAAATTGGAAAAGAAGTAGTAAAACTGTCACTGTTTGCAGATGATATGATACTATACATAGAGAATCCTAAAGATGCCACCAGAAAATTACTAGAGCTAATCAATGAATCTGGTAAAGTTGCAGGATACAAAATTAATGCACAGAAATCTCTTGCATTCCTATACACTAACAATGAAAAATCAGAAAGAGAAATTAAGGAAATAATCCCATTCACCATTGCAACAAAAAGAATAAAATACCTAGGGATAAACCTACCTAAGGAGGTAAAAGACCTGTACTCAGAAAACTATAAGACACTGATGAAATAAATCAAAGATGACACAAACAAATGGAGAGATAGACCATGGTCTTGGATTAGAAGAATCAATACTGTGAAAATGACTACTACCCAAAGCAATCTACAGATTCAATGCAATCCCTAGCAAATTACCAATGGCAGTTTTTACAGAACTATAACAAAAAATCTTAAAATTTGTATGGAGACACAAAAGACCCTGAATAGCCAAAGCAATCTTGAGGGAAAATAACAGAGCTGGAGGAATCAGACTCCCTGACTTCAGATTATACTACACAGCTACAGTCATCAGGAAAATATGGTACTGGCACAAAAACACAAATATAGATCAATGGAACAGGATAGAAAGCCCAGAGATAAACCCATGCACCTATGGTCAAATAATCTATGACAAAGGAGACAAAGATATACAATGGAGAAAAGACAGTCTCTTCAATAAGTGGTGCTGGGAAAACTGGACAGCTACATGTAAAAGAATGAAATTAGAACACTCCCTAACACCAGACACAAAAATAAACTCCAAATGGATTAAAGACCTAAATGTAAGACCAGACACTATAAAACTCTTAGAGGAAAACATAGGAAGAACACTCTTTGACATAAATCACAGCAAGATCTTTTTTGACCCTCCTCCTAGAGTAATGGAAATAAAAACAAAAATAAACAAATGGGACCAAATAAAACTTAAAAGCTTTTGCACCACAAAGGAAACTATAAACAAGATGAAAAGACAACACTCAGAATGGGAGAAAATATTTGCAAATGAATCAACAAAGGATTAATCTCCAAAATATATAAACAGCTCATGCAGCTCAATATTTAAAAAAACAAACAACCCAATTAAAAAATGCGCAGAAGCCCTAAATAGACATCTCTCCAAAGAAGACATACAGATGGTCAAGAGGCACATGAAAAGCTGCTCAACATCACTAATTATTAGAGAAATGCAAATCGAAACTACAATGAGGTATCACCTGACACCGGTTAGAATGGGCATCATCAGAAAATCTACAAACAACAAATGCTGGAGAGGGTGTGGAGAAAAGGGAACCCTCTTGCACTGTTGGTGGGGATGTAAATTGATACAGCCACTAAGCAGAACAGTATGGAGGTTCCTTAAAAAACTAAAAATAGAATTACCATATGACCCAGCAATCCCACTACTGGCCATATACCCAGAGAAAACCATAATTCAAAAAGACACATGCACCCCAATGTTCATTGCAGCACTATTTACAATAGCCGGGTCATGGAAGCATCCTAAATGCCCATCGACAGACAAATGGTTAAAGAAGATGTGGTCAATATATACAATGGAACATTACTCAGCCATAAAAAGAATGAAATTGGGTCATTTGCAGAGATGTGGATGGACCTAGAGACTGTCATACAGAGTGAAGTAAGTCAGAAAGAGAAAAACAAATATCGTATATTAACTCATATATGTGGAATCTAGAAAAGTGGTACAGACGAACCAATTCTCAAGGCAGAAATAGAGACACAGATGTAGAGAACAAAGGTGGGTACACCAAAGGGGGAAAGTGGTGGGGGGGCGATGAATTGGGAGATTGGGATTGACTAATATACAGTAATATGTATAAAATAGATAACTAATAAGAACATGGTGTATAAAAAAATAAATAAAATAAAATTCAAAAAAAGGGATTGCCTTTTGTATATTAACCTGTATCTGCAAATTTGCTATAATAACTAATTAGTTCTAGGATTCTTTTTGTTGATTCTTCCAGATTTTTTTTTAACATAGACTGCCATGTCATCTGCAAATAAACACAGTTTGAATTCTTCCTTCCCAATCTATGTACTTTTATTTCCTTTTCTTCTCTTATTGCATTACCTAGGACTTCCAGTACAATGTTGAAATGTAATGGTGAAAGAGGTCATCCTTGCCATGTTCCTGATCCTATGGGGAAAGCTTTGAGCTTCGCACCATTAAGTATGACTTGGTTGTAGGTTTCTTGTAGATATTCTTTACAGTTGAGGAAGTTCCCTTCTATTTTTAGTTTAGTGAAAGTTTTTATCATGAATGGGTGTTGGATTTTGTCAAATGTTTTTTCTATATATGTTGTTATTATTGTATGGTATTTCCTTAGCCTATGATGTGTTAGATTACATTAATTTATTTTTTAGTGTTGATCCAGCCTGTATACCTGGGGTAAATCCCATTTGGTCAAGACATATGATTCTTTTTATACACTGTTGGATTTGATTTGCTAATATTTTGTTGAGGATCTTTGCTTCTATGTTAGTGAGAGATATTGGTCTGTCGTTTTCTTTTCTTGTATTGCCTTCATCTGGTTTTGGTGTTATGGTAATGCTGGTCTCATAGAATGGGCTAGGAATTCTTTCCTCTGCTTCTATATTCTGGAAGGTTACAGAGAATTAGTATAATTTCTTCCTTCAATGTTCAGTAGGAGTCTATGTGGACCTGGTGCTTTCTGTTTTGGAGAGTATTTTGGCATTTTCTCTTTGCAAATTTGAATAATTTTAAAGCAGTACTTGTACTATGATATTTTGCACTTATTTATTAATGAAGTTTACATGTTTCTTCTCCTCAGTGGTGCTTTACAAAGAGTACCAACTATTAGCCTCTTATTTATAACCTGGGGTCAAAGGCAACCTTGAGCATATCGGTTATGTAGAAACTGTGCTAAGAATTTATGTATTAGATATGGAATTGTAAAGTTGATGGGCCACAGGAGTAGATGTGAATAAGGCTTAGAAATAAGACATGTATTTCACTCCCAGGTCGTGGATGCAGGAGCCACAGCACACCATGCAGGGCCACAGGGGAAGCACCAGAGTGGTCAGGAGGTAGAGAATGGGAGCAAGGGGAGAGCCAAGGCCATGGCCTTTATTGGGGTCTCCTTAGGAAAGGCAGGGCAGGGCAAGGTGAAGAGCTTAGGACTGGCTAGTTTGAATAGTGTTGGTGGCTCTAAGCTATAGAGTTGGCCTCTGGTTGCCTGGTACCTGGCCCTGGGGTGATCAAGGCAGAAGAATTTTGCCTCCTGGGGAGCACAGCCCAGATAGAATAGGCCTGACTCTGGATTGGTTTGTTCTCATATATCAAAAACATGCTCCTGGATGAGCCCTTTTCTATCTCCAAGAATTGGCTAGCCAGGGAGGGCCAGTCTCTCCCAGCCAGAAAGGTTTGTAAGGTGCCGAAACATCATACTATACAGAAAAGAAAAATATATACAATACAGAAACAATAAGTAATTCATTGTGCTGGAGTTCAGAAGAGGCACCAGTGTGAGGCGGAAATGGAAACCACTGGTGAAGCATGGCAACTCTAACAGCATGGGCAGCGGGCGTGCTGACAAAAGATGCTGCCGGTTGCTGAGTATCTACCACGTGCCAAGCATCGTACTGAGGAATTCCTACACGTGATCGGAACACACAGTGGGGTCACTCTCATTGTCCTGGGCCCACACCTTCTAAATGACCAGAGCCAGGCTCTGAAGCAGCCCTTCTTACACCAAGAGCATTATTGGTATCCGTAATGCAGCTTTCAGTGTGGCAGACTAGCATGCGTGTGCGTGCCTGCAACTTGGACTTGAATCACACTTGAGTTCAGCCTCTCCAGGTCCTCACCCGCACAGCGAGGGGAACTCGGGCTTCTGGGAGTCAACACAAGGAATGTAGCGGGCTCTGGGCAAAGATCAGGAGCTTGGAGGGTGTGGGTCAGTTCCTGCCATGGGCCAGGCCAGGAGTCCCTTCAGGGCCCCTGTGCATGCCCAGGCCCCCGCACTCTCCCCAGAGGGCTGCCTGATGTTGTAGTGAAGGGCACTGCTGACGGGTAACACTGTGTGCTAGACTAATGCAACTCTGGACACACACTGAAGATTTCACAATGTTTTTATTCACGAACACAAACAGAAGAGCCTTATGTTGTGCTCAGAGCAGTGTGCCCAGGTGCCATGACGTCAGGGGGACCCTGGGGGTGGACTGATGCAGCAAGAAAACATTGGGCCAGATCTCAGGATGCTGGACAGTGTCCTGGCAGCTCCCACCTTATTCACTCCAGGACTTTGGGCAAACTCTTCCCCTCTGCAATCTTCAGTCTCCCCATCTGGAAAATGATGGACTGTACCAGGTGACTTTATTTTTTTAATTATTATGTACTAATTACATGTTCTTTTTAGAAAAACGTAAAATGGATTTAAGTGGTGTTAAAATTTCCCATCATGTTACCTCCTAGATATTACCAATGTTCCCATTTCCATGAATCTCTTTTTGGATGTGTGTGTGTGTGTGTGTGTGTGTGTGTGTGTGTATGATGTGTATATGTATGATTTTTAAAACGGGATCACACTATACCGTCTGTTCTACAGCATTTTTTCATTTAATATATTATGAACACAGTGTGTCTACAGTGTGTGCTTACATACACAAGCATACATGTGTGTACATACATGCACATGTACACACACATGTTGACACACAGATTACTGGCTGCAGAGCATTCCTGTCCTCAGATGTGTGTGCACTTCTATCAGGGCTCTTAAAGTTAACGCTCCACAGATGTAACAGGAAATGAGTGACTACTTGGTCTGATTGTCTCCTGATGCTTCTATAAGTGGAGCTGCCCCTTCAAAGGTCGTGCATGCTCTCAAGCCTTGCACCCAACGCTGAAAGCTCACCTGCCCTCCGGAAGGGCTGTGGCCACCAAGAGCCCGAGCAGCAGGGTGGCGAGGGCTCCTTTCCGCCACCCGCAGCACCTGAACCTGGAGAGCTTCCCCAGTGTGATGGTCTGTGCTAACAGAAGGGGATGTGTCCCCAGTAGAACCCCTGTCTCTGACAATCTCCTTCAACACTCTTGGGCGCCTCCAGGATTCAGGGATCTCAAAGCATTAGGATGTGACCTCAGATACTGCCTCAATTTAAAGACAAAGGAGAGAACGGGGACAAAGTCCAACCACCCAAAATCACACAGCAACATAGTGGCAAAGTTCAGATGGATAATACTTTTTAAAAATACCAGAAGAGTAGCAAGGGCAAAGAGTGCTGATTTTGGAGTCAGACAGTCTGGGCTTCTCGTCTTTTTTGTTGTTGTTCATTTTAAAGTATTATTAGTCACACCTGAGAGTGAATGAGTTTATCAGATCTTTCCTGAGAACAGGTTTTTCAGAGGGTGAGAATTTAGTGGTTCTGCTAGGCGCCCATAAATGATCCTGAGCAGCTACCCGCCACCCCTCACGGCTCAGTCTTCTCCTCATTGAAATGGCGATAATAAACACGCTGCTCTGGGTTCCTCTGAGGCTGAGATCATGTCTCAGAACCAACGTTCACAGGCTGTGGGTTCAGGTTGGCAGCTGTTGCTCTTCCCCGCTGCGTCCTCCCTTCAGCCCCTCCCCACGCCCCAAGATGCTTAAGGCGAGGTGGGAGGTTAGTGCGTTAAGTGACCAGTATTCTGAAGTGGTGTTACCATTCATTCACTCAGCGTCACCTGGGAGTCGTTAGAAATGCCAATTATGGGTCCCCGTGCAGACCTACTTGCGGCTGGGCCCAGCTCGGGGCTCCAACAGGCCCTGGAGTGGTTCCAATCAGCTCAAGTTTGAGAACTGCTGAAAGAAGGCTGGAAAGGAGTTCTCAGAGCAGCAGGGACTTCCGAGTCCGATTGCTGGGTCACCCTCAGCTGTCCTACCTTCCGACTCTGCACTCCAGTCATGGCAGGGCATATCTCTGGTCTCGGATGCCCTGGGGACTAAGGTGGGGCGATGATCTCCACTCCTTTAGGATGTGGTGGCAATGTTGGTAAACCACTTGGCACGCCGTGAGGGCACCCCCTTGGCTCATTGTTGGGGGCACCCGCGGGCCCTGACTTCCTGAAGGCCCGGACACACAACCCAGTTGCACACAGAGGGACCTGCCAGGTGGAGCCGCTCAAGGCTCTGGGCTCCACCCCTGCGTGGCTCTTGCGCCTGCGGGGTCATCAAGGGGAGAGTGCACACAGGTGGGCTTCTGCACGCCTGCGTGGGCCTGCCGTGTGGGCACCGCGGGTACTTCAGGGCGCAGGGGCTCGCCGTGCACTGCAGCTCGCCAAGGCGTCTGGTCCCCGCTGGGAAGCAGGATGGACCCCGGGGCGCAGGTAGGCCAGGGCAGGATGGGGGCGAGGAGGAGGGATGGGGGCGAGGCGGAGGGATGGGGGCGAGGCGGAGGGATGGGGGCGAGGCGGGGGGATGGGGGCGAGGCGGGGGGATGGGGGCGAGGCGGGGGGATGGGGGCGAGGCGGAGGGATGGGGGCGAGGCGGAGGGATGGGGGCGAGGCGGAGGGATGGGGGCGAGGCGGAGGGATGGGGGCGCGCAGGCAGGGTCGAGGTGGGGCGGTGGAGAGGGAGGCTTCTGGGTGTGCCTGGGGCGCAGGTAAGCCGGGGCACGATGGGGCTGGGGGGTGGGGGGTTGGCGGGGTGCCGGGGACCAGGCAGGAGGGGAGGGGCGCTGCAGGCGGCCGAGGTAGGGGGGCACCCGCTCCTGCCGCCGGCTGAGGCAGCAGCAGGATCCGCCTGAGCTCCCGGGTGGGTCGGCCAGGTCCCGCGCTGGCATCAGGGCGCCTCCTGGTCCTCGGCCGGAGTCGCTGCACGACTCCCCTCGTCCTGAGCCCCAGGCCCACTTTTCTCCCCGACGGGCGACCTGTGCTCGGAGGCCCCGCTTGCCCAGGCGCGGCACCCAGTGCGCCATCCCAGAGACATCAGAGGGGATTCCCTTGTTCTGCTACCCCCTGCGCCCCTCTTCCCCCAAACCCTCTGTCCTGGGTCTCGGCCTCTCTGGGGAAAGCCTGGAGGCCCAGGGAAGCAGTGGACGGCCGGCCGAGGGGAACCCATGCAACGCGTTGCTCCAGCAGCGAAGTGGAAAGTGGGGCTGCACAATTAGGTCGCAGGCCCCAGGGGAAGTTCAAAACCTGACCTTCATAACCCTCTATTTTGGCTCCAGTGGCACCAGCTGACTCGGGACCCCTCAACCACTTCCTTCCCAACCAGGGGATTCCTGGGGGGATTTCTGAGCCTCGGTGTGCCTGTCTCTTCACCAGCCAAGTAGGGTTTTCTTTTCTCTTTTTCATTTGTAAAGACGTAATACGTGCCCATGGTTGCAGAATAAAAAAGCATAAACAGGTACACAGTGACTCCCGCCACCCTCTGTCCAGCCCGCAGCATAAGTAAACATCATGTTTTTAGCCTCTTCTGGAACTTTCTTTAGATTCTTTTTTTCCCTCCGTTTGTACAAAAGGACTCTACCTAAAACAAAGAGATCTTTCCTTATCCGTATATTAAAAAGAAAATTGTATATAAAACGCTGTTAAGGGTCCTTGCACGTTTATCCATTAGGTTGTCAGTTTTTTCCTAGATATTAGAAAATTAACCCCTTATTTATCTTTTCTAGAACTTGTGTTTTATCTTTTTTTCATTTAGTATATCATCTTTTTAAAAAAATTATATTTAGTTTAACTTATTCTTTTCTTTTATGGCTTCTGTATTATGAGTTATCATTAAAAAGCCTTATTTCTGACAAATTTACAGAGGAATTCACCACTGTTTCCTTCCAATTCTTATATAGCTTTGCTTTTTTACATTTAAATATCCATTTGGAATTTATCATGGTGAATGATGTGAATAAGAATCCAACTTTGTTTTAGATTTTTTTTAATTATTCTGCTTTTTCCTAGTAATCTATGAATTTTTAAAGAATATAATATTCAGTCCCTTGTAATTTATTTTATATAAGTTATGAGGTAGGAACATGGTTTTACTATTGTTTTGGTTTTTTTCCAAATGACTGACCAGTCAAAACAACATGCAAAGAGAAAGAGAAAAAAAACCTCTCTTCCCTACTCCTTTGAAAGCCTATCTTTTCCCATATGATATTCCCATATGTATGTCGAGACCATCTTTTTAAAACAATACTAATTTTTTATCTGTAAGCTTTGTATATATATTTGTAAGACAATACTAAATCATTTTTTCTGTAAGCTTTCAATATGTTACAATATCATTTTATTAAAAAACATCTAACTTCCAAAATTGAATTATTGGCTCTTTATTCACTTTCATAAATGGGTTAGTTAAAAGTAGCTCCTGTTAATAAGAATATCTTCGCTTGAAGTTTCTTTTTTGTAAAAGCCCAGCCTTCCCCCTCACCCCACGTCTTTATTCTGAGATCTCAGTCCCTGTTTGAAGTAGGAAGACTTAGTCTCTTTTGACAAGTGCTGATTATCTTCCAAGGGGTTTGGATCATTTCTTTTTCTCCTTGATCTAGCAGGGGCTAAAAAAAAAAAAAAAAAAGTGAATTATCCTTACTACTTTATTTCTGTTTCTCCTTATTTCTCCTTGGATTTTGCTCTGTGAGTGTTTATGCTATACTGTCTGGTGCAAAGATAATTATAACAGAAAAGCATTTTGGCTTTTATTTTTTATTACACTGTACTTTTGTGGTCTTAATGTATTTTGCCATGAATTCAGCCTTTTCCAATATAAATAGTGAAGCCCCTGAATTTTTTCACTTGTTCTTCTCTGATTGTCTTTGCCATCATTCTACTAAGAAACTTTCTGAGCACCTCATCTTCAGCACATCCTGCTGTGTACAGTGTGGAGTTGGTTTTTCTTTCTAATCCAATCTGAGAGTCTTTTAATAGGTGAGTTTTTTCTCTTTGCATTTGATGTGGCAGCTGTTTGAACTTTACTTCACCAAACAAGATATATAGATGGTAAGTAAATGAAAAGATGTTCAATATCATTAGACATTACAGAAATTCAAATGAAAACTACTATGCAAATGAGATACTACTACTCACCTATTAGAAAACTGAAATTTAAGAAAAATTTTAGGGGCTTCCCTGGTGGCGTAGGGGTTGAGAATCCGCCTGCCAATGCAGGGGACACGGGTTCGATCCCTGGTCTGGGAAGATACCACATGCCATGGAGCAACTAAGCCCGTGTGCCACAACTACTGAGCCTGCACTCTAGAGCCCATGAGCCACAACTACTGAGTCCACGTGCCACAACTACTGAAGCCCATGCACCTAGGGCCCGTGCTCCGCAACAAGAGAAGCCACCACAATGAGAAGCTCGCGCAACGCAACGAAGAGTAGCCCCCGCTCACCGCAACTAGAGAAAGCCCAGCGCAGCAACGAAGACCCAACACAGCCAAAAATAAATAAATAAAATAAATAAATGTATTAAAAAAAAATTTTTAACTGACTGTACCAAATACTGGTGAGGATGTGGAGGAACCAGAACTCTCCCTCGCTGCTGGTGGGATGGAAGGGATGGAAGAATGGCATAGCCACTTTGGAAGACAGTTTGGCAGTTTCTGATACCAACTCATTCTCTGGAGTAAATCTTATCTTTCAGGTTTATTTAGAGTTACGTTAATCCATTCTAAGCGTCTTTGCTAAAGGAAACAATGTTCAAAAGGACCCCAAGGGCTACACAGAAGACGCCATGTAAACAACCATGATCAGTTCATCCTCCCAGGAGGAGGGGGCGCTTCCTCCCTGCTTTCTGGCGGAGCTCAAGGCACCTTGGTGCGTGAAGCCAGACCTCCACAGACGTGGGCGTCACCAGCTCTGATCCACAGCTCGTCTCTCCTGCTTACCTGCTTCTGGTCACTCACCCCACCCCGCCTCGACGTTCCCCTCAGTTCCTTGATGAAGACACACCCACGTCATAAGAATACTGTGAGAAATCCCGGAGAACAGATTTTGAACGTTGCAGCATACTCCATGGAATAAATGTTTCCATGGGAAACCCTCCCTAGACTGTATTTTCAGCACCTCTAATGGTTTAATCAAGGGTTTATTTTGGAAGAAGAAAAAAGGTGGCCATGATGGACTCGCTGCTGTCTGTCATGGGGTTTGGCACTGGGATATTATCAAGCTTTTCAAAAGCATCACACCTCACCCCGCTCTCAGCACCTGCACCTGCACGACACAATTCCACTTGCGTACCAAAAACCGCAGTTTTGTTTTTTCATGTTGAGTTTCAATGTTGAGATGATTTCATTGACATTTCAAACTTTTTTTTTTCTGAAAAAATATTACCTGAAAGTCATCTGTTTTTCAATCCTATCCTTAAAAACCATCTTTCTGACGGATGCTTAAAATTTTCACCAAAAAAAGACAAAGCTAGTGAAAAGGCAGGCACAGCATGAGTGTAGTCTTGTCCTGTGCTGGGTTTCATCTTGGTGCTGGAAGCTTCCCTCGCTGGGGCAGAAGTGGAGTGTCTGCCTCACGGTGGTTGTACCTCAGGAACGTGCCCGGTGGGGCTTGGTGCCGGGCCCAAGTCTCCACTTGCTGTGACCTTCTAAGATGCTGACCTCTGGGCTTTGTTTTGGCAGGTTCCTGGGTTGAGCTCCTCTGAGGATGAGAGCCTTTCTCCCGTGACCAGACGGACGTCCCTGACAAGGGTCCTAAAGCACAGCACCCCAGAGGGAGCTGCCCCCAGCTGGCACTCAGAGCTACTGGGCGATGTCTCCTCACGCCAGGAAGGGGGCTCTGCAGGCGGGTCCCCACTGCCTGTGCGCTCCCCCTGGGACCTCCCTTCGTCCCCGGGAGGGCTCAGCCCCAAGGTCCCCCTCAGAAAGAGGCGGCTTTCCACCATCCGGGCCTCTGAGGTGCCCAGTGGGCAGCTAGGATCCAACTCGGACCCCTTTGCTTTTGAGGAAGATCCGCCCGTGCCAGCCTCGGTCACCCGGCGGCGACAGCAGCAGCAGCAGGGCAGGTCCCCCCGAGCAAGGAGATCGCCACCAAACTTGGGATTGCCCGGGATCCCAAACGCAGCCAAGAGGAGGCCACGGGACCTGAAGAGGCTAGCTGCTGCGGTAGGACCTGACCCCGACCCATCCCCTGGAGCTCTGGGTCCCTGCCCAAGGCCCCCTGGGAAGCAGCCTGGTGACAACCGAGAGAGCAAACGCTGCCCGTTCCTCACTGATGGGCCCCTGGCCTGGGCATCATGAGGTCACCAGGACTGGAGGAGATCGTCCAGCTCAGGGCCCTGCCTGTACCCCATCCTTCCCCCACTCTGAGGGGTCCCCGTGACCCCACGAGAAGGACCTTTGCTTGTGCCATGAAATATGTGCCTCCCACGGTTCCCACGTGCTCCCCAAACTCCTTAGCACCGTCTGCCTTCCCGTGCTGTAGGGATGAGGCAGCACAGCGTGGGAGTCCCCGGAAGGGCCCTTGCTCTGTCCTCCTCTCAGCCGCGAGCCCCTGCAGCCTCCCCTGCTCCCCTGTTCTGGCCGACCTTGGGGTCCTGGTGGGTGGAGGGTCTCCTGGTCCCTTCCTGCTGTAAGCTCTGCTTCCCAGCCCCTCAGCTGGTCCTTCTGGTGACCTGATGTTCTAGGAGCTTCTCGGGAAGGGGCACTGCTGTGGGCGCTGCCGCCTTGCCTTTCACGCCAGATCCTCTGCCCATTTTTAAGTTGGGTTTGCTTTTGGGCTATTGAGTTATATAAATTCTTTATCTATTTTGGATATTAACCCCTTATCAGATGTGATACGATTTGAAAATATTTTCTCCCATTTCATAGGTTGCTTTTCATTTTGTTGATGGTTTCCTTTGCTGAGCAGAAGCTTTTTAGTTTGATATAGTCCCACTTTTGTTTGTTTTTACTTTTGTTGCCTTTGCTTTGGTGTCAAATAAAAAAATCATCACAAAGACCATTGTCAAGGAGCTTACCCCCATGTTTTCTTCTAGGATTTTTATGGTTTTAGGTCTTACATTCAAGTTTTTAAGCCATCTTGAGTTGATTTTTGTGTATGGTGTACAATAGTGTTCCAGTTTCATTGTTTTTGCATGTGGCTGTCCAGTTTTCCCAACACAGTTTATTGAAGAGACTGTCCTTTCCTCATTGTACATTCTTGGCTCTTTTGTCATAAATTGACCATATATACATGGGTTTATTTCTAGGCTCTCTATGCTGTTCCTTTGATCTATGTGTCTGTTTTTATGCCAATACCATACTGTTGTTATTACTATGGCTTTGTAATATAGTTTGAAGTCAGGAAGCATGATGCCCCCAGCTTTGTTCTTTCTCAAGATTGTTTTGGCTCTGTGGGGTCTTTTGTGGTTCCACATGAATTTTAAGATTGTTCGTAAAAAATGTTTCGTAAAAAATGCCATTAGAATTTTGATAGGGATTGCACTGAATCTGTAGATGGCTTTGGGTAACATGGACACTTTAGCAATATCAGTTCTTCCACTCCATGAGCACAGAATGTCTTTTCATTTACTTGTGTCATCTTCATTGCCTAGTGGTCTCTTTTCTCTTTCCTGTCTTACTTTTTCACCCTACTTCTTCAGAGTGTCATTCGGTTCTACCTTCCAAGGTTATCTACTGCAGGACGACTTGCCTTTCCAGGAGCTCCCTCATTCCCGTAAGTTCCTCCCATTGGCCTTTTGCCCCCTCTGCTTGGCTTCACTTGCCTTTCTGGGGCCGCTGCTCATGGAGTGGGTTTTTCTGATGCCGCCCTCCACACCCTGCTGAGTCTCAGGACCGTGCCTGGTTGTAGTCAGGAGCAGGTAATTACCAGCAGATCAGAAGCTCCGTGTGCATTTCTGGGTGGGTCCTGTCGACTGGGGGCTGCCCGGGGGCCTTGGCTGCCTCTCTATTGCAGGACAGATGCTTCCTCTCGCTGGTCAGTATCCCCACAAGCTAATGTCCTTCTGCCAGGAGAAGCATGAGCCTGGCTGGAATATTCTGGAGCTGAAGAAGAGAAGGGGCCTGCGGGTCTCACTGTTTTTGGTGGGGGGGAGATTGCCACAAACCCTACCTGCCCCCAGCCGAGCCTGGGTCCCCAGAAGCAGTGCAGCCCCTCCATGCAGGCAGAGACCCTCTTCCTCAATCACTGGGACAGACGCTGAGTCCCCCACAGCACCAGGCTCTCCCACTCCTCATTTTGCCCCTGGGGCTTGCCTCTATTTTTATACTTTCAGGGTATTTGGAGGACCCTGACCCACAGTGGGGGGGGGGCCTGCCATTGGTGGCCGGCAGACCCCAGCCTTCTTTCCTTTCGCCTCCACGATTGTCCTCTGAGAGCCAGTCCCCACACCAAACACCACGGGATCTGGCTAAGCCACCTGAGCCCCGCCCCCCTCCACTTTCTATGTGCCTCTGCCTTGTTCAGCAGCCTAAGTCATCCTGCTCCCATCTTCCCCGCGCTGTCCTGGGGACCCTCTCCCTCCCTCCCCTGCCCTGAGCAGCTCTGGAAGAGCCCCTTGAAAACACAGTAGGAAAATGGCCTGTCTAGACAGCCTCACACAGACACTCATCTGCAGGTGCCAACCACCCCTCACGTTCCCAGCCCATGCCTAGCTGGTCCCTCCTTGTTCCTGTCCCCTCCCCAGTGACCTCTCTGTGCCCTTGTCAGACCCAGATCCTGGGGTCCTAACCCCATCCGCTCACATACCTGCCTGTCCCCACACTGGGATTCGGTCCTCTGGGAGGTTGCTAGCTCCGTCTTGGGGTCATGGTGCCCGGCATGCGGGGGCAGAGCCGTGGAGGCCGGCGAGGCCAGCTCTCACTTGTGGGTCCTGGATGGTGCCTGAAAGTCAACCCGTGGGAGGGTCTGCAGCCCTGGGTGGGCACCTGCTTTTCCTACACAGATTGTCTCCAGCAAAGGTCAGTGCTCCTGCAAGGTAGACCTCAGAGATGCCTTTCTTTTAACAGACAGAGCGACTGAGGCAGTGGGAGATCCACCTGCTTCAGAACATCGAGGAGGCCACCCAGCACGAACTCACCATCGAAGACGACTGAGCGCTCAGCCCCGGGACCAGGACGCAGCTGTGCTCAGGAGCTCCTGCTGCGGCCTGACTTACTCATCTGTCCATCCGACCGTCTGTCTGTCTGTCTGTCTGTCTGTCTGTCTGTCAACCCCACACCTTCCTCAGGACTTGCTCTGGGTCCAACCTTGACCTCCACTGTACCTCTGGGTGGGCTGGGAGGAACTGGCTGATGATCTTGTTACTCAGATTGCAAACGTGGCTTTCAGAGGCGCCAACTGAGACGAGGGGATGGAGGAAGCAGGTACAGACAGGTGAGGTGGATGCCCGAGGGCCACCCTGGAGGTACCCAGAGATGAGATGTAACCCACCTACCCTGCCTTCTTCCCCAGCACGGCCAGGTGAGCCTGAGATGCTGGGATGGCACAATGTAGGGAATAGGACCAAGTTGCACAGCTAAATACCAAGGAGCTAGGCAGCCCACCCAGCTGGAGAGGACGGGGTCCTAGGCTGCCACTCCAGGAAAGGCCAAAACAGTGGCCCTCAACTGGAGGGCATTCTGAGAATTTGTGGGTGCTGGTTTGTTTCGGGTACTGGGGGGCGGGGTGAGGAAGTTAACCCCCTGCAGTAGGGCGGGGCTGCCTCCTGTCCCGTCCTTCTCCAGAACTGAGCTCTCCACCTCACTGCTTAGGATAAGGATCCCACCAAAGGGCTGGAGGGTATCTGTGACCCTCATACTGTAAGGAAAAAGAAACGGGTGCCCAGGGCACTTCAGTCAGCATAGCCCAGCGTCAACCTCCCAGGTCCAGGCATCTCTGAGACACGTCTGTTGGTGGACCCGTTGTGGTTATGAATACAGAGCTAGATTTTATCCTTGTAAATGCTTTCACACCACCCCTCCACTTTGAAAGTGGTGGTTTTTTTCCTTCTAAAAACCAAAAATGCTTACGTTTCCGGTGCCATCGTGTGCTGCCTCCGCAGCCCATCCTCCAGGCCAGCCATCCGTGACCTGGGTCTTCTCAGGGACGCAGATAAAGCTTATTGCTAGAGCAGAGTCCAACCGGGCGCCCTAAACAGAGCCTCAGGCTGGCCTGAAACGACAGGAGGTGGCAGATTCCAAGGGCAGGCAAGGTTGAGGATGGTCTAAGAGAGAGGGAAGGGTCTTACTCTGGAGCTGCTTGGTGGGTGGAGAGCATTCCAGGTCAGAAAGGTGCTCCCTGGAAGAGCCTGCATTTGTGTGGAGGTTTTGAATAAAGAAGGAATGATTGGGATTCCTCACGGGGGATTAGATGCAGGCTGGGGGCTGCAATTATTGGGATAGTTGCTTCAAATTTCCTCTGTTGATGTTCTTATATATGTTGGTAAGAACTTATTTACTGTGTAGTGTGTTTAAACATTTAAGTTTTATGAGATGCTCTCTCCTTTACAAGCTGACTATTCAACTTGTTCACTTTTTCCTTTTTTATAACAATTACCAGATCATAGAAAAGTTCATACTTCTGTGTTATATTTGAAAAATTAAGAAGCAGAAAAACTACCTATAATTGCATAAAATGGAGATTAAATACTTCAGTGTAATTCCTTCCCGTCTTTGTTATTAAAAATAAACAATTTTCACGAGAACTCTTCCCAAAGTCTGTGTCTGATGCAAAGTAATTCAGATGTGTAACCAAGTGAATTCTATCTCTGTTTTCGTCCTTTAAAAAAATTCTGATTGAGAATGAGTCCAGGGAGGAAGGAAAATAATGTAGGGACTTTGGGAAAGCTTGTTTTGAAAGACTGGGAATTATAGGGACTCAGGAAAAAGGTTTACCCATGAGATAATTTCCTAGATATTTATGTTGAGTCTTGTCGACTGAAAAAAACGCACAACCTAAAAGCTGAGAATTTTTTTACTCAGAGGACTTACCGAGGACTTAAGCCTGGATACAGCCTCTCGGATGGCTCTGAGGGACGGTTCTGAAGAGGTAAAGGAGGAGCCAGGATATATCACAGTTTTTGAGAAAAAAAAAAAAGGTCGTTGAACATCAAAAGATTATTGCTAATTAAAGAAGCAGACATCTCAAGTTAAAGCTTTTAGTGCTTTTCTATATGGGAAGACGCAAGAGTCTGGACTCCTCGAAATCATTCCTTTGATGTGCACCTTAGCTAACCAGGGCCAGCATCCAGTTTTTCTGCATCCTGAATCCCCTCAGGGTGCACCGTTGGTGCAGCTGCAGTGGCTTCGGGCTGCAACATCCTTTGTTCACTGAAATGGCAGGTGACATTCTTTGTCCACACTCTCCTATGTATTGACAAAACAGATTCTTGACTTCCCGGGTGGTCCAGTGCTTCAGACTCCGCCCTCCCAATGCAGGGGGCGTGGGTTCGATCCCCGGTTGGGGAACTAAGATCTTGCGTGCCACATGGCATGGCCAAAAAACAAACCAAAACAAACAACCCCCAAAAAACAAACCGAAAAACCAGATTCTTACATTCATACAATTGGAGTATGTGTAAGTATCGTAGGCCCTCTAGTTAGTGTTTAAAGTGCAATTCTCGTAAATATCTCCCAAGTTAAACACAGATGTTTGTGCACATGTTGCATCCACTGGAGGACGCCGGCGGGAAGCAGAAGGAACAAGCCTGTGCTGGCCAGTCTGCTGCCCGAGGGCCAGATTGCGCAAGCGGAGCGGAGTCCGTCTGACCCCCAGCACCCCACTGTGTCCTCGGAGGAGGGCTGGCCTGGGAGAAGCTGGGAATGAACAGGAGGGGACATTCTCAGGTCGAGGCACTCAGGACAAGCTCAGGTGGGATGACCAATGAGAATCTGCAAGATTTCCAAATGAATGGTTGTCTTTGGCAAAATGACAAATCTCTAACAGTAGCCCTTGGGAATTACACTAGTGATGTTCATTTAGAGACCAGCCTGGGTGTGACTTATACCACTATTTGGAATGAAAATGATTTCCTTAACTCTTGTTATGTATACAAACCTGTATGTTTTGCAGAAAATGCAGTTTTAAAACATACGAGGAAAGGAAATGCCTTCTTTTTCCTGGTGCAGTTTCTATTTAACTTAAAATGAGAAGATATTTCTAATCTTTATTTAAATAACACATTTTTCCCTAAAAGATCGTATCTATACACAATGTGTGTATTTTACGTCTACACAGCGTGAGCATTCCCCCTTGTCACTAAGTGTGGTTCAGAAAACTGCTGTGTGGAGACTACGTTCGTTGTATGGACATGCCAGCCTTACGTGTTCCAATTTCCCCATTGCCGGATGTTTGGTTTGTGTATTAGTGTATCTTAGCTTCTGCTGTGTTTTAGTTTCCTACTGCTGCATGACAAGTGACCACAAACTTAGCGGCTCAAAGCAATCCACCTTTTTTGCTTGGCTCTGGTGGCTCAGCTGGGCCTCTGCCTGGGATCTCTCCAGGTGAGATCAAGGTAGGCTCTCACCTGGAGCACCTGGGAGAGAATGGAAGAACCCAGTTCCCTGTGGTCGTGGGACTCAGGGCCCCTTTTCCTTGCTGGTTGTGGGCTGGGTGGTACTCTCTAATCCCAAAGGCCGCCCACATTTACGTGGCCTACTCCGTCTTCAGCTGTCAACCGTACAACGGAACCTGTTCACGCTTCAAATCCCTCTGCCTTTCTTTTCTGCCACCAGCCAGAGAAATTTCCTTGCTTTTAAGGGCTTTTATGAGGTCCGGTGTGCCAGGTAACATAACCAATCCCACAAATGTGGTTGGGAGGTGATATCCCTGCACAGGTTTGGAGATATGGGGGCATGGACTCTTTGGGGGCCAGTTTTAGCATTCTGTCCACCAATGTGTTCCCAATTTTTCATCATTATAAATAACACTGTGATAATAACCTTAGTACAAAATGCTTTGCGCCCATGTCTACCAATTTTGTGAGGTAGAATCCTAGAAGTTATTTTACTGGATTTAAGGATGTAAGTGAGACAACGTCTCATTTTAAGTTGAATAGAAACTACACCAGGAAAAAGAATGTACTTTTTGTGGTCCCTGTTATGTGTTACCAAGTGAGGTACAAATTGCCAAGAGCAGTGCCCAAATGGGAGCTCACTGTGGCTTTCCTAGGGTTAAAAAAATCTTTTAAAACATTTACCAAACTGAAAGGGGATATGAAAATTTTTTTAAATTTACATTTCTTTCACTGATAGTTCTGTTGAACATATGTCCATATGTTTTCTAGTTAGTTGTATTTTTTCTCTGAGAATCCTGTAAATGCCTTTTTTTTTCCTTTTGGGATATTGTGCTATTCATAATGATTTTTAAAATCTCTGTCCTAGGAGTTAATTTTATTTGAAATTAAAGACACTGTCAGAGAAAAACTATACATCACAGGTGAAGGTTAATTTTATGTGTCAACTTTGCTGGGCTATGGTGTCCAGTTGTTTGGTCAAACCTCAATCTAGATGTCGCTGTGAAGGTTTTTTTTTAGATGAAATTAACGTTTAAATCAGCAGACTTTGAGTAAAGCAGATGACCCTCCATGACATGGGTGGGCCTCATCCAATCAGGTGAAGGCCTTAAGAGAAAAGACGGGGGTCCCATGAGGAAGAGGGAATTCTGCCTCCAGACGCCCTTCAGACTCAAGATGCGGTCGCAGCTCTCCCCTGGGTTTCCAGCCTGCTGACCTGCCCTGCAGAATTTGGACTTGCCAGCCCCTACATTCGTGTGAACCAATTCCTTAAAATAAACCTCTCTCTCTCTCCCTCTCTCCCTTTCTCCCTCTCTCCCCCTCCCTCTCTCTCTTTCCCTCTCCTTCTTCCCCGTTCTCTCTCTCTCTCTCTCTCTCTCTCTCACACACACACACACACACACACATACACACACACACATATTAGTACTATTTCTCTGGGAACCCTAAGACAACACACAAAGGAAAAACAATTTGATTGACAGAAGATTTCTCAAAGCAGTGATGGAAGCCATCCCTCACACCATCAACTAAACTCGGATGGGATAATATTTCAAATTTTTCAGGGAAAAACAAACTGTCAACCGATAGTTGTGTACACAGTTTTGTTTTGTTTTTTATCTTTTAAGAAAAGGGAGATGAAGAGATTTACATATGAACATAAAGTTAATTTATTGCTGAGGCTTGAGCTAAAGGAGCTCCTGAAAGATGGAACAAGAAATATTATCCCAGCAGGATAGTCTGAGATGCAAGAAAGACTGGTGAAAAATAAAATGGGGAGTATAAATTAAAATTTTAAACTATCAAAATAAAATACAGGCATACCCTCATTTTATTACTCTTCACTTTATTGTGTTTCACAGATAATGTGTTTTTCACAAGTTGAAGATTTGTGGCAACCCTGCACTGAAAGTCTATCGGTGGCATTTTTCCAACACTTGCTAATTTTATTTTGGTAATTCTCACAATATATCAAACCTTTTCATCATCACATTTGTTCTGGTGATCTGAGATCAGTGATCTTTGTTACTACTACAACTCACTGAAGACTCAGATGATGGTTAGCATTTTTTAGCAATAAAGTATTTTTTAATTAAGTGATATACATTGTTTTTTAGACATGCCTTTGTACACTTAATAGACTGTAGTGTAAACATAACTCTTACATGCACTGGGAAACCAAAAAATTCATGTGACTTTACTGCAGTATTTGCTCAACTGTGGTGGTCTCAAACCAAACCTGAATATCTCCAATGTATGCCTATATTAGTATCTTTTTGTGAGATTTCAAAAAGCACAGGATTAAAATAATGGGTAAGAATAGCATGTAATCAGGGTAGGGCAATGATAGCGGTTCAAGTGTTGTTTATAATGAGTGGGGTATAATATAGTAATTAATACTGTGAATAACGAAATTTTCTTTTCCCTCTGTCTTAATATTCACAATAAAGTGAATCAATAAAAGTGCAAGAAAGTGAATTAATAAAAAGAAAAAAACAGAAAAACAAGACAAAAAATTAAAAAGCAAGGTGGTTCAAGTTCAAATTTAGCATAACCAAAGTAAATGGGTTAAATTCCCTGGTTAGAAGAGAGATTCTCACATTGTACTTTTTAACCCAGTTATGTAATATTTTTTTTAACATCTTTATCGGAGTATAATTGCTTTATGATGTTGTGTTAGTTTCTGCTTTATAACAAAGTGAATCAGCTATACATATACATATATCCCCATATCTCCTCCCTCTTGCGTCTCCCTCCCACCCTCCCTATCCCACCCCTCTAGGTGGCCACAGAGCACCGAGCTGATCTCCCTGTGCTATGCAGCTGCTTCCCACTAGCTATCTATTTTACGTTTGGTAGTGTATATATGTCCATGCCACTCTTTCACTTCGTCCCAGCTTACACTTCCCCCTCCCCGTGTCCTCAAGTCCATTCTCTACGTCTGCGTCTTTATTCCTGTCCTGCCCCTAGGTTCTTCAAAACCATTTTTTTTTTAGATTCCATATATATGTGTTAGCATATGGTATTTGTTTTTCTCTTTCTGACTTACTTCACTCTGTATGATAGACTCTAGGTCCATCCACCTCACTACAAATATCTCAATTTCGTTTCTTTTTATGGCTGAGTAATATTCCATTGTATATATGTGCCACATCTTCTTTATCTGTAATATTTTTAAGATTGTTATGACCCTTGAGGAGGGTGGGAATGCTCCTGGGGGGCATATGAGGAGCTTTGAAGGGCTAGGATGTTCTAATTGATGACAGGCATGGTGAGTACAGGGTGATTTATGTACTGGACACTGAGAGTCTAGGTGTCTCCCTACAGTTTACGGATGCAGCCAGGCCCACGGCCCCAGGAGGAGATGGGGCACCTCCCCAAAGAGAGGTGTCGAGGCACCCCATTAACAGCTCAGCCTGTCCCACAGGAGACGAACCCCATCCACAGATGCAGAGTTTTTAGATGATGGCAAATGTTCAATTCAAATAAGAAAGAGAGGGGACTTCCCTGGTGGTGCAGTGGTTAAGAATCTGCCTGCCAATGAGAGGGACACGGGTTCGAGCCCTGGTCCGGGAAGATCCCACATGCTGCGGAGCAGCTAGCCCCATGAGCCACAACTACTGAGCCTGCGCTCTAGAGCCCACGAGCCACGACTACTGAAGTCCGTGTGCCACAACTACTGAAGCCCGTGTGCCTAGAGCCCGTGCTCTGCAACAAGAGAAGCCACCATGATGAGAAGCCCGCGCACTGCAACAAAGAGTAGCCCCCGCTCGCCGCAACTAGAGAAAGCCTGCACACAGCAATGAAGACCCAACACAGCCAAAACTTTTTTTAAAAAGAATAAATAAATAAAATAAATTTATAAATAAAAAATGAGAAAGAGAGACTGAAACACACAAAAATATAGGAAATAGGTTATGAAGGCAGAAGAAAACATCAGAGAACCTGAAGTATGTCTTAAGGGAATAGTGGTGAAATAATAGGATGCCATAGAGAGACATACTCAGTAAATAAAAGGTGCTTCAGAAATTTAAAATCTAACAAATAATTCCATAGCAGCATTGGAAGATATAACTGAAGAACTCTCCCATAGAGAGTTACAATATGACCCTGTGTCTGTTAGGGGTATAAATACTTTCGTTTCATCTGTGGTGTTTTTCCAGAGTCTCCTTGGATCCTTTGCCCAACCCTCAGGTCCCCTCGTTCCTGCCCCCTGGTAACCCTCAGTGATATCTCTTCCTCTGCTTCCCACTTGTCCCCAAATTCCTTCCCATTTCTCCCAGACCCTCCCTGCCTCAGCACTGCTTGTCTGACAGTTACACCAGCAGGGGCTAGCACCAGCTGGGAGAGGTTCACTGCTGGAATCTGTGAACACCTGCCTCGGCCATTCCTCCACCCCGGGCCCTGGGGATGCTGGGCAGGGATATGTCAGCCCAGGGAAACAGGAGTTGCTCAGGAAAAAAAACAACTCACTTGTGTGTCCCTAAAGAGCACTGCTTGTTCGAAGGCATAAATGTAAGTTACAGTGTGCCCACACCAGTGTGTGGGTGTGAGGGGGGTAAATGGGTTAATGTACGTGGGTGCTCAGAGCTCTCTTTCTCCTCCTTCTTCTTCTTCTTCTGCTGCTGCTGGTGCTTCTTCTCCACCACCTTCTCCTCCTCCTCCTCCTCCTCCACCATCATCATCATCATCCTCCTCCTCCTCTTCCTCCTCCTCATCATCATCCTCATCATCATCATCACCATCAACATCATCACCATCATCATCACCATCATCACCATCATCACCATCATCATCACCATCATCACCATCATCATCATCACCATTATCATCATCACCATTATCACCATCAACATCACCATCATCATCATCACCATCATCATCATCACCATCATCACCATCATCATCACCATCATCATCATCACCATCATCATCATCATCATCACCATCATCATCATCATCATCACCATCATCATCATCACCATCATCACCATCATCATCACCATCATCATCATCACCATCAACATCATCATCATCATCATCCCATCATCATCATCACCATCATCATCATCATCATCATCATCATCCATGGGCCACTCAAGTTTTCTCTGCTCTGATCCTCATTTAACCCTAATGACTTCCCTAAAGACCTCATTTCCAAGCACAGCCACACTGGGGGTTAGGCTTCAACATATGAATTTTGGTGAGACACAATTCAGTCCATAGCAGACCTTATTTAGAATAAGGGTCTTCGCAGATATAATTAAGGTAAGGATCTGGAGATGAGATTATCTGCACTAAGGTGGGCCTTCAATCCAGTGACAGACAGTAAAGAAGACACAGATACAGAGGGAGAAGACCATGTGAAGACCAGAGATTGGAGTGATGCAGCCACAAGCCCAGGACACCTGGGGCCACCAGAAGCTGGAAGAGGCATGGGACAGAGTCTCCCTCAAGCCCCAAAAGGAACCAATCCTGTGACAGCTTGATCTCAAACTTCTAGCCTCCGGAACCGTAAGAGAAAAAATTTCTATTGTTATAAGTGCCCCCCAGTTTTTGGTAATTTGTTACAGGAGACTAATATGGCCACCTAAGAGGTCACCCTGTTTATTCATTGATTCATTTGATAAACTTCTATTGAGTAGATGAGTAAAAAGGACAGAATCCCTGCTCTCAGGAGTTTACCTTCCAGTGAGGGGTCAGGAAGCAGTACAGACAAAACCTGTACATCGTAGGCATATTTGGAGGTGATGACGGCCAGTGGAAAGCAAAGTGCAGCGAGCGGTGGGGAGGCTAGTTTTAACCACAGAAGAGAAGGGGCCCCTTGGGGAAGCTGACATTTGAGCAGAGACTTGGAGGCACGGGGAGTCCGGTGGGAGCCAGGGAGGCGTGTCCCACAGAGGGAGCCCTTGATCCCAGTGGGGGAGCATGTCTGGAGCATCAGTGGGCAGCCAGGAGCCCTGCAGACGGAGGGGCCTCAACAGCAGAGAGAAAGGGCAGCCCAAGGAGAGCATCTCGGCTCCTGGGCGGACCCCCATTCACTTATGTGAGCTGGGAGCCCCGCACAGTTTGAGTCAAGGAGTCATGATCTGATTGGCATTTTAAGAGAACCACTGTGGCTGGCCTTTGAATAGACATCGGCAGCAGATTCAGTGACCAGAATGCTTAGTGAGCTCTGCTGTAACTCAGGAAAGGGGGGACAGCCCGGACAGGATGGGACCAGCAAGGAGGTGACGTGAGATGCAGACAATCAATCGGGAAGATAGAGCCGACAGAATCCCTAATGGACAGGATTCCAAAACCTGGGGCATCTCCAGTTTTCATCCTAACCACTCTGGTCAAGCTCCTCTTCTCTGTTAGGCCCTGACCTTGACCTAACTTTGGCCTGCCAAGAGCCCAGTTTTAGCAAGGAATCCTGCGAAGTGGCTTATGGAGGAGCTCCCACCCCTGATGCCCAAGTCCTTGGCTTACCCTACAGCAAGCATCCCCACCCTGGATATGTGACCAAGCTCCTCTCAGTAGCTCTCTATCCACTGAGCCCCTCACTCTGCCCGGTGACCGAGAATCCTCAGCTGTCTTTGCTGTATCCAGAGTGGAGTCCAATCTCTCCCCAGTTTTGCACTAGCCTTGAATAAACTCTTCCCTGCCATTTTAACAAGTGTCCAGTGAATAATTTCTCTTCACCAGCAGCAACTTGGAGCTCACTGCGTGGCCATTACAGCTCAAGCACATCCAGGCTCGTAGCCTCCGTTACTAGGTGCCCCCCGCGTGCCCGCAGAGCACAGAACCCATCAGACGTCCGGGCACTTCCAGAGCCCCAAGCCTGCGCACCCCACCTCTCCTCCTGCCCCTTCTCCTGCGCCCGCCTCTGCCCATGGCTTCCTGGTGATCCAGGCTCCCACCCGCAGATCTCAGCTCTCCATGGTGACCGTGCTCCTCTCCCAGCCACTCTTCACGCCACCCACCGGCTCGTCCAGCAGGAAGCTTTGCTCATCCAGGGCAGGGATACAACTTAACCTGCTCTCAAGGGGGTCCAGGCTGTGGTCAGGGGTATCCACTGACATTCTCTGAGGATGCCCGAGATTCAGAATCTGCCACAATTAGGGACCACACTCCACTCAGGGCTGGGATGGATTTTTTTTTTCTAAATCACAATGACAGACGTCACTCACTCTATGAAATTCTGTGCCCAGCAGCCCTGGGCTGTGCTCTTTCACTGTGGCCTCTGCCTGGAGGTGGCCATTCCCACCTGCTCAAGTGGCCCAGGACCCCAGAGCCCCTCCACTCACTAGGTCTGCAGGGGTGCACAGCTGGTCAATAGTGAGACTGAACCCCAACTTTCGTATTTCATTTCAGGCAGGCAAGATTTTTCCCTGTTCTTTTATAAAAGATTAAAAGAGCAGGAGGACACTCGTTAGTCAGAGAGAGACTAGTCACGGGGAATTGCAAACAACACAAACTTATCTCCCCTGGATTCTCATGTTTAGGTGCAGAAATCACAAAAAGCCGAGGGCTTTCCTGGTGGCACAGTGGTTGAGAATCCACCTGCCAATGCAGAGGACACGGGTTCGAGCCCTGGTCCGGGAAGATCCCACATGCCACAGAGCAACTGGGCCCATGAGCTACAACTACTGAGCCTGCGCGTCTGGAGCCTGTGCTCCGCAACAAGAGAGGCCGCGATAGTGAGAGGCCCGCGCGCCGCGATGAAGAGTGGCCCCCGCTCGCCGCAACTAGAGAAAGCCCTCGCACAGAAACAAAGACCCAACACAGCCAAAAATAAATAAATACATAAATACATAAATAAACAAAAAAGAGCCGAAGTGTGTCCATCCACTGCGCCCACCTGTCATGTAATGGGGCTCCTCTTTGGAGGAGCAGGGCCCACGCCAGGGCCCCGAGGAAGGACGGGGTGACAGCATTTTAGAAAATTACAGAACGTGTCCCGGGGTCTTTAAAACATCCACACAACCGTCTGTTTTTCAATTAAAATGGCCACGGAGTTTAGTCAAGCAATTTTTTTCCCTTTATTTTTGTTAAATAAGATTCCAGAAAGTATAGTGCAAACACTCAGTAGAAAAGTTGCAATTAAGAAATGTACATTCACATTTAACATTTCAGTCCATTCACTGTTTTTTTTTTTTCAAAATAAAAATAGGACAAATTATTCAATTACTTGTCTCAATTTAACAATCTTGGAAAAGACTGGTAGGTAGTCTACAGTGTTCAGTGGACGTAAAAATAGACCCGTATTGATTATACAAATCTATCATGAGAAGTTACCCAGTGATATTGAGTTGTTGCCCTTCTGGTACAGACATCTCGTTTCCACGTCTAAAGAAGCATCCTCTGTGAGCTCTACTGGCAGGAGAACGTGTCACCCCGGCCCACTCTGTGCTCCCTGGAGGGACAGAGGAGGGCCAAGGGGTTCACACAACCCTTCTCAGTGAGTAAAGAAAATCCAAGAGCGGGCTTTGGGTTTACCTTAAACGAGAGTGGAATCTGCTGCTAAGAGAGGGTGGTAATCGGTACGTTATCTCTGCTTGTGCAAGGTGGGGTGCAATCAGTGAGAATGAGAGGTTGCGGGGGTAGTTCGGGCCGAGGGGAGACACTGCAGAAGGAGTGCAGGAGCTGCACGGGCTCGGGGTCCAGGATCTGCTGTGACGGGACGCTCTGCACCCAGCCGGCAGACAACCCGTGGTGGCCCGGGCCTGCCCCTTTGCACATGCTGCGTGTTTCGGAATCCAGACTAAGTTTCACACGATTAGGAATCTCACGGCATGCGAGGCTGAGTGCAAATGCCTCGCGCAGCCACAGTTTCAACAGGGATGAAGGCAGAACCGCGTGCCTCTCTGGGGCTGATGCGTGGGGAGTGCCGGCACCCCCGGCCTGTGCAAGAGGCCCTGGTGGCTTCCTCGGGATCCCCAGAATGTGGGAACAGTCCCCTGAGACATGTGCTTCGTGTCCGGGCCTGGGGTCGCGTGCGGGTTGCTGGTGGGAGTCGAGAAACAAGTTCTGGATGCCGGTGGGCCCACTGCCCACTGCTCGCGCCGCAGGGAGCGAGAGCCCCAGACACAGCTCTCTGGATGGCTGCCCTGCACGCGTTCACCAAGCCCAAGAGGTGGACAGATCTCTCAGCGTGAGTCTAGGAATTCCTCTCTGCTTAAACGTCAGTTCTCAAGGTGTGACTGCCAGCTGTTTTGGAATCCAGCCCATCTGAAGATGAGCTACCAGGAACCACGGGAGCCAGCACCTGGGAGAGGCGGCAACACCTGTGCTCGGGTGGCGGCCAATCCTTCACCATCCGCCGTGGGCCCTGTCTCACCTCCTGCGCATTCTCAGTGAAACCTGCTGCTGGACGTCCTCTGAGCCCCAGGAAGGAACACTGACCGCCTACACCACGCCACAGCGTGACAAGGACACCGGAGGACCCTGACCGGGGGCTGGGGACTGGGTTGGCTCCTTGTAAGTGGAGAAGCGTGTGCAGTTTGGGGGCATCCGGGGGCCCCGGTTCTCCCCCCGGCTGATGTCAGAGAGGCCTTACAGAAAGAGACGGGCCAACTGTCCTCCTCACTGAGGGAGAGTCTGTGTTTTCTAAGACACGATGGCAGGTGGTGCTACAGGACATAGTTCTAGGATAGAAAGGATGACAAGACAAGGCAGGGGTTCTTCAGGCCCAACATTGTTAAGTCTTTGCTGGGAATCAGCTGTTAAACAGAGGCAGGGCTTAGCGGAGAGGACAGGCACGGTTTTACTGCCCCCACGTGAGGCCCAGCTGAGGACAATTCTGTGCCTGGGCACATCCAAGGGATGGGCTGCGGGGCAACCCCGCTGCCGGGGGACCCGCTTGGCTGCTCAGACCCAGCCAGCCAGGCACCACCACTACTTGTGTGTGCGTGAGCTAAGGGCTCCATCAAAACCAACACAACTTTGCCGGTTTCAGTTAGTTAAGAGGTGCCGAATAGAATGGAAAACCAGGACTCAGTGCTGTGTGACTTTGTCCAAGTCTGTAACCTCTCTGAGCCTCAGATTCCTCATCGACAACATGCGGAGCAGAACCACGCCTCCCTCTGCAGAATGTTTGGAGGCAAGGGGGCGGGAGAAGCACAGGACAGGTGTACTGTCAGCTGCCGAGCTAGATATGGGTCTTAGTCATGATCATTTCCTTAGTTTGTGGTCACACGAAAAGTCCACCAGAGACGTAGTTTAACTATACGGGAAAGCGACCTGGCCTTTCCCGGTGCTTATTAGTGTAGAACACACTGAGTCCAGGGAAGTGCAGGAATTTCACAAAGGAATGAAGAATTATATCTACATGGATAGTCACCATCAAGGGCTGAAGAAACTGAGCTTGCTGTAATCATGGGAGACCAGGGGGCTGCCACTGGGGTCAGTTTTCTGATTCCCAAGGTGTTTTTCCAGCCAGTTGTGACCCACACCCCCGAAGACCACCTGTCTATTGTTTTCTCTTCCCACGGCACAGCCCAGAGACTGAAGCCGGGCCTGCAAGTGGCTCCCCGGGTAACTGGGAGGGAGGAGGGGGGGCCTGTCGGCTCCTCCCTCCAGAATTCCTGCACCAAACACCCACCTGCGGCACTCCCCGCAGGCCTCAGTGTACACCGGAATCCCAAACACAACAGAAATAAAACGACCACACAATCAACAGAAAATGGGATCAGGTCAGTGCCTTGACATCCCTGGACTTTGTACTGATACTGTGGAGAGATTCCAGGAAGGAGGGGAGGGAGGAAGGAAGACTTTCTTATTCTCTAGTGGTTCTCTAGTACTTGTAGATGGAGGCCCAGGCACCACGTGGACGCCGGCGGGGGTCAAGGCCGCCTCTGTGTCTGGCCGAGAAGCTGCTACCCCTGCCCTTGCCCTTACTCCTCCTTTTAAGGTCAGGATTTCTAGCGGAAATAGAGCTGGGTCTGGGCACTCAGGGGCGGTTTCCCCCGATGCCCTGGGGGGCAGCCATCTGTCTGTATCCCTAGTTAATTTGTTTCTTATATGAATCCATCCTAATCCTAGGAACAAATAATTGATTTTAATTTTGCTTACGCCATGCCATGCAAACACAACACACACACACACAAACTTGGATTAAGTGTGGCTTCTGGCAGAAAAGTTATTTTTTTATCTTAGTGAACAGACGTGTTATATTTTCAGGGAAATTAAGAAATACGAATGTCTGTTCCACTGCCGTAAAGTCGTTTAGGGAGGTCTAGCCCCAAATGGGGCACCTGAAATTGGCTTTGTTAATTTTACGAAATGGACAATGGAGAAGACAGATTTCCTCATCCCACCACAGGACCTGTCTCCAGTACGTTTGTGCACAGACGGGAGACAAAGGAAAACTCCCCGAATCCTCTCCAAAGCCTCCTGTGGCTTCTTGGAGGTGAGGGGTCCCCAGGAGCTCCCCTGTGTGCCGGCTGTCTGGGGTGCACCCGCACGGCCCCGACCCGAGACCGAAATCTAGGTCGGGTTCCAGCAGCTGGGTCCATAGCTGGCTTGACTGGCCACCCTGCCGGCCATGCCTGCCCCAGCCCTGGCCACCGGGGTGCCCACTTCATCCTACTCTCCCACCCACACTGTCCCCCAGGCACGGGGCCTGCCTGTGGCTCCTGGCTGTCAGTCCACACAGAATCAAGGATGTCCTCCCGCCTTGGGGGACCGGGGAGTCAGGGGACAACTGCCTGGCAGCACTCCCGGGGGGGGCCACCCACGCAGGCCTCGGACACCAGCCCCAAGCTCCTGAATCCATCCTGGGGAAACGCACAACTCCACTCCCCGCACGGCCCACTTGGCCAACCTTTAGGCACCTGGCCTGGCCTTTGCTCATGACACATGTCATGGGACAATGGGCCCTGTGTCAGCAGAGTCCCTCAGGTAAAGCCCATCTCCTGTTGTCTCCCAAACTCAGTGTGGAGGCCCGAGTCACCACGACTGGCCTCCCAACACCCAGGCGTGGGCCCCCATCCCGCCTGCTGACCTCTGGGCCTGGCAGCGCAGGCCCCAGTGGACCTTGAATCTGATTGAGACCCACCCCCAGCCTAAGGTCCTGTGAAGGCAGACGCAAACCCAGGACGCTGTATGAAGAAACGGCACGTCTTTCATCATCCACTACAGAACCGGGAGTATTGATTGAAAATGGGAAACGGCTAGCACAGACTTCCAACTTTCAAAGCAAACTGCAGCCGTGGAGGGGGGACGTCCGGACCCAGGGATACGGTCGTGTCCTCCACCTGCAAGTCGACCACAGCTCACCCCTCATTTACTTCACCAAAGCAAATATTTTGATACGAATTGCCTCTATGGAGTTTGGATTTGGGGGTTATTTTTGTTGTTGTTTTTAATTGAAGCCATAACAAAACCAAGGGCAAGTCAGTTTCTGGGGGGCTAGTTATACACAACCAATAGGTCTGCACACTCCAGAATGACAAGTGTGACAGCAGGTCTGTGATACCCCGGTAAGAGAACTGCTCGATGCAGGGCACACGCGTGTGAACCTGCATTTCCCGCGCGGTGCACACACACTTGGGCAGCGCTTGCCTTACGAGTCATGCATGGGCGTCCCGGGCAGGGCCTGCCACGTGGGGAGAGACCAGCAGGATCCCGAGACTCAGGGGATCACAGAACACGCTGTGCAGAAGGGTGGGCACACCCTGGAAATGAGACGGGTCCACTTGTCGGGGAGGAAACCTAGACACGGCTGACAGGCCAACCCAGCCCTTCCTTCCCGAGTGGCAGGTTAAAGCAGGGATTCAAATATTATATCTAGGTCGCTACTGGGACGATGGTGCAGTGTTCCTATCGGGGGAAGACAAAGAGAGGTGTCCCTGAAGGCTGGCCAGATCCTGTCCAAGCCTGCACATCAGCCCGGGTTTGGGGGTGTCAGCCCTCCAACAGTGTGCCCTTCAATTTGGGGAAACTTGTACACATGGCTTGTCTCTGAATCACCAATCTGCTTTGGACCAGACCTGTCTCTACAGTTTAGAGTTATTGCTTCTAGTGACAGAAGGTATCGGAAGCCCTGGTGGCTTTGGAGTCCAATAAACACGGCAGGCTCGGGGTGGCTGGGTCTGCGGGGCATGGGGTCCACCCTGCAGGACATAGACCTTGGAGTGGACCGGCCCAGGGTCAGGGGCCGTGGAAGTGTTTGGCAGTTTGGGGCTGCGTTCTAATCTACTGAGGTCAGGCACAAGAGGCATGCGAGGGTCTCGAAGGGACACATGGATGGGGTCATTCCACAGGGCAGCAGCAGCCTGGCCAAGCAGGGGCGATGCATCAGGAACCTCACGCACCGGCTAAAGTGTGCTGTTCACACGGGGCGTCGGTCTTACCTTCATTTTGGTCAGAATGGAATAGGCAGACCGGGGCGCTATTTACAGAGCATCTTAAAAGAAATAATTTAGAGAGAATCCTACTTGGAAGGCTCTAACATTTGTACATGAATATTGTACAAGGTTAAAAATAAATAAGGCAATATCATACAGTCTTATCACAAATAAAAAGGAAGTCATTGACCAAACCCCAAGGAACGTTATGGCTGAACACGGCCCCTATGCCCACAGGAAGCAGGTAGGCTTTGGAACTGCTGATGATGAAGGAGGTTCTGCTCGTCGAAGGGGAGACCTCGCCGTTTCAGAACAGCCGAGGCCCCGATGGCTTCCCGCGGCTGCGGTGACAGCTGGCCACGCGTTCCGTGGCTTTGCCAGCACACCTGGTGCGGGGGGCGTCCCGCGGCTCTGTGGACCTGAGGTCCCGGCACAGCGGGTCTGGGCTCTCATCCCGGGGCTCAGGGTCCACCTCGCTCAGGGTGGTGTGAATTCAGCGCCTGTAGCTGTGGGATCGACCACCCGCTTCCTCAGTGGCTGACGGCCGGGGCGTCCTCACCTTCGACCGGCTGCGGCCCCTCATCTTTAAACAGCAACCCGGTGCTTCCAATCTTCCCGACTGCCCTGGCTGCCTTGTCCACTTCTGAGGGGCCACGTGGTCACACTGGTCACACTGAGTTAACTCAGATGGCCCAGGATCCTCTCCTCAGCTTCTGCCCCAAGCCCTGAATTCCCTCTGCAGAGCCCCCTTTGCCATGTGACAGAGCATGTTCGCAGGGTCATGATCTCCTGTGCTGTCCACCCCCCTCCCCCCGCCCTGCCCTGGGGTGGAAGCTCGGCCACGAGGAGCAGGTGGGCAGCAGGGCCCTGGCCAGGGTCTCAGCCCCGCAGCTGGACGCAGGTGTGCACACCTGCACAGGCCGTGTGCTCACTGGGCTCTGGAGGTGACTCAGTTTGTGCTCTGTGAGGGGTTGGGGGGGAGGAAATTCAGCTCCTCACCCAGGGCACATCTGAGGAAAGACTGTCCACCTGCCCGCCTCTGTCACTGGCCCGTCCACATGGGCTAAGTGGCCGGCCCTGTCAGCTACACCCACACGGCCACGAGTCATACACCCACAACGGAGGCAGCCCGGGGGACACCACTAGCCACCCCCATGGGGCTCAGTCCAGAGTGAGCCCCTGTCCCAATTCTGAAAAGTCGGGACCCCCAGGGAGAGCGGTGAGGAAGGGGACCCCCAGGCCTGCTGACTCTACCGAGCAGGGCTCCCCTGCAACCCACAGAACCCTCCGGGCTGCTGTCGGAGCTTGGGTCTCTGCACGGCCATCCCCCTACTGACTTGCCTGCCCAGAACATTCCCTCCAGTTTCAAGCTGCCCTCCTCCCTGCAGTCGAGAGCTGA
Organism: Balaenoptera musculus; assembly: GCF_009873245.2. NCBI lineage: Eukaryota > Metazoa > Chordata > Mammalia > Artiodactyla > Balaenopteridae > Balaenoptera > Balaenoptera musculus. Next base: position 99,051,973 of record NC_045793.1, on the reverse strand, counting down.
GGTCTCCACGTCCAGCTATTTCTGGCCAGTCTCTTCGCACTGGCCCTCCCGGATCCCTGCCCACCCGCAGCAGCGCATCCCAGCATGGCCGCATTCTTCATCTCCATGGCAACCGCAGATGCCTAGGTAGGAGATTCCCAGACTCACACAGAATGACTTGCAGTCACTTTGCCTGCAAACCGGAGCAGGGACAGCTGTACTGACAGCCGTAAACTAACTCCAAATCTCCACGTCCAGGGGACTGGTTCTGCCAGAGAAACGCCTTCCATCCAGAAAGCTTTCTCATGGTTGTGAGGTCCACTTGTCTTCAAAATCAACAAAGCCTTGCACTGTTGTTCAGCATACAGGAACCCAAGATGCCATGGCAGAGAGGTAAGAAATGACACCGACCACCTTCTCTCCTTTGAACAAACACAGTGACGTGGGCAGAAAAGGGAACGTCCAGGTTTTACAGGAGCCAATATGCTCAGCAGGGCAGGTGGAGAACGTACAGGTGGAACAGGAACTATGCTGGTCACAGAGATGTGGCTGCAGGGTCCCCCAAGAATTCCAGAAGACCTGCCTCTGGCTCTTAGCAAAAACCCAATCTTGAAGAAAGCCAGCGGCCGCCACTGCAGTGGGACAGGGGCTTCTTAGTTCCTCCCAAACCGTCCACCTATGGCCTGCCCAGCTCTGGCCCTGGCCAAGAGAGTCCTGACTCTTACTCTGGGCTCTGCAGGCCACCGCCCAGGGCTGGAGCTGCCCTCACGGGACCCACACAGCTGGGCTGATCCGATCCGTCTCAGGGCACACACGAGCTGGGCACCCCAGTCACTCTGCCAGACAGACCTCCAAGGCTCTCGCTGTAGCCTGCGGCTCTGGTGGACGTCCTGACGGTCCCGACGTCCACAGCTGACCCGGCCAACCTCCCTCGGCCACCGAGAAGAGGATGGAGCAAACAAAGACACTGCTCAAGCCTCGGCGTCTGTGCAGTCCGGGTTCTCCCCTCGCCCGAGTCACTGCCCAGCTGCTTCGGGTCACGCCTGGACAGTCCCCCTTCCCCAGCCCGGCCACTGGTTCCCGGCCCTGCTCTGCTGGCCGGGCTGGTTCCTGCGGGAGCCCCGAGGCCGCCAACGCCCCGAGCATTTGTGCCCTGTGCCCCCAGCGGCCCGCGTGGGCTCCGCTAAGCCTCCTTCCCAGCTGCTCCGGGGGGCAGGTGGTGGCCTGGGGGGCAGGGGGCAAGCGCCGAGCCCTGCAGAGCCCCCGGCCCGGCTCTGACTGGGAGGCCGGCCGCAGGGGGCACCGGGGGGTGGCCCGTGGCCAGTCTGCTCTGGAGGCCGGCTCTCCCATAGGGACACATTTTCCGCTCTGAGTTCATGGACCTGTTTTGGGAGCCGCTTCCGTCGGTCCTGCCTTCCAGGAAGTATGTCAGCATCTCGCCCTTGCCCTTGACGCTGACTTTGCCTCGGCACACGAAGCGGTAGCAGCCCCGCCGCAGCAGCCGGTGAACTTCCTCCGTGACCTACAGCGGAGAAAGGCGGGAGTCACTCTTGGTCAATGGGGAGCCCACGGGAGGGTCCCTCCCTGACCTGCACTGATCACCCGATCGCCTGGCCTCTGGCCTCCCCAGGTCGGCCTGCAAGCCGGGTCCTGTGCCCCTCCTATGGTCACTCCGGTCACTCGGCGAGAAGGACGTGATCCTGCAAAGAAAGCAGGGGACTCAGAGGGGCCTCAACGGGGCCCTGGACAAGCAGGAGAAGACAGCATTCGCCATGGGGGCGCCCAGAGTGGGTGGGCAGGCTGGACGGGGCCCACACGGACCCGGTCCTAGGGGCTGGGGTGTGAGCTCCATGATCACCCCAAGCCCTAGCCGGATGCCTGGACACCGAGCTCCGGCTGTGGAGCCAGGGCCCTCGGCCCCCGCGGTAACCCCACACGTCTTCGAGGGTCTGGGACCGGCAGGTAGCAGCTCAGCTGGAAGCGGACAGCACCAGCTCCCGTCCCCAGGGCTGGCACGGAACCTCAGGGCCCCGGTGGGCTCACACCAACCTGCCAGGGACCCCTGGGGCCTCTGTGGGCCAACAGCACGAGAGGGCAGAGGGCACGTTCTCCCAGGGACAACAGCGGTGTGACTTAACTTTCCTGATGCTCGGGTTCCCGGCCAAGGGTTTAGCCAAAAGAATTCCTGCCTCACAGAGTTATGAAAAAGGGAAAGGATAAGAAAGCGCTTTCTAATGAGGTTCTGTAAACAGAAGAGGACACGATCATTTGGATTCTCCTCACTTTACACTGAAGGGGGAGACCACCTCTCTCCCCGTCTCCCCGACTGCCAGCCGCTGCTCTGAAAATCCCCCCTCCCCCTCCCTCATGTAGCCACCCACCTCTGGCATCTTCATTGAACACCACTCAGCCCACCCTGAGCCCAGGGCCTCGCATCCCCAGGGTGTCAGTGCCCAGCAGAGCTGGGCAGAGGGGCTGCTCTCTTCCCCGCCGGCTTCGCTGGAGGCCTGAACCCACCGCCGCCCCCCAGCGTGGCTCTCACCCTCGCTAACCGTCGGCCTGCTTCTTGTGTGCGCCGGTAAGTGCCTCACAACGGACCTGGTCTGTCTCGCCACAACTTACCAAGGCTCCTGGTATTCATAAGTGTTCACTGAATGAAAGAATATAGGAACCAATGGAAGGAAGGGAGGGAGGGAGGGAGGTAACCAAGGCCTGCCAGAAACCTGGTGCCCAGGGCAGTTCAGGAAACAAAAATGACCACAGGCTTCCCTGGTGGCGCAGTGGTTGAGAATCTGCCTGCCAATGCAGGGGACACGGGTTCGAGCCCTGGTCTGGGAAGATCCCACATGCCGCGGAGCAACTAGGCCCGTGAGCCACAATTACTGAGCCCGCGCGTCTGGAGCCTGTGCTCCGCAACAAGAGAGGCCGCGATAGTGAGAGGCCCGCGCACCGCGATGAAGAGTGGCCCCCGCTCGCCGCAGCTGGAGAAAGCCCTTGCACAGAAACGAAGACCCAACACAGCCATAAATAAATAAATAAATCAACTAAAAAATAAATAAATAAATAAATATTAAAAAAAAAATTAATCCTCACAACTAGCCAGTGAGGTACTATTATAAAAAAAAAAAAAAAAAAAAATGACCACAGAACATCAGAACCTGCACAGCTCCCGGGACAGTGAAATCTGCCGATGGATCTAAAAGCGCTGGGAGGGGGTCCCTCAGCTCCCCTCATGGGAAAAACAAGCAAAACTGGCTGATCCAGTGTAGACAGAGGGCACGGAACAGAGTATGCTCAACCCACAAAAAGAGGTCAAGGATGTATCGTTCCCCTTAATTAATTAACTCCGCCAATTTCTGTGGCTGTTCATCAGCAAGGCACTGGCTGGTGCTCGCGCAGGGGGCAGGGGGCTGCTTGGCGTTCTGGAGGAGGTTCCGCGGCCCCTCACCAGGGCTGCCGCCAGCCACCCACCGGGATGGAGAATGGCAGGTGGGTGCCTGAGGCCTAGACCCTCACCAGGTCGGCTCCATCTCTCGGCCTTGGGAGCAGGTCACTGCTCCAAGGTCGGCCTTGGGAGCAAGGTCACTCCCAGACCTTGTAAATGAGAAGAATGCCGTCCACTTACAAGAAGAGTACCTTGGTCAGCTTGATGGTGACCATTACATTCACAAAGACTTGGACGGTCAAGAAAAAGTGGGGAGTGCTGAAACTCCCCAGGGTGCTGGCTGGTTGGTGGCCCCGAAGCTGCCAAAGACCCCGATCCAAGGCCACACAAGGGCCAGGGCCACACGGCCTCACTCAGTTCCCCAGCAGGGCTCAGCACACCCCAAAGTCCTTCGTGGAATTGAGCCACAGACTGGCCGGTTACACAGGGTAGATGCCACTGTCACAAAGGTCACCACTCAGATGTGGCCTCTGAGACACAAGGTGATCTCAGAGGCTTGCTACTGTGATAAAAGGCTCCATTTTGCTCTTTCCTTTCATGATTGAACCAACCCACAATCCATCTGTTCAAAGAGATCTGGTCTTCCTAGAACCCTGACGTCCAGCTTGAGCCCCAAGATACATATTGACAAAAATCTCTGAGTCTTATCCTTAAGGTGAGCTCTTTCCTTTCACTGTATTCTCTTGTCTTATGAAGAATGAGAGGTAACAAAATATCCAGATCATTGCACAAAGAAATGCTGGAGGTAAAGATGACCCACCAGCACATGCAGTAAAGCCGAGGTCTGAAGGCAGGTGGGCTCGGGCCTGGGTGTCCTTCCGGGCCGCGTGGGAGCTCGGGCTGCACCGCCCCTGTGCATCTCTCAGCCTTGACATTCGAGCCAGGAAGTCCCAGGCTGTGAATCAGGGTGGTGTATGATGTCCGTGGGGGGCCCAGAAAGGGTCCAGGTCAGGGGCTCAGAGACACGAGGTCCCCAAGAGGCCGAGAGGGAGTCCCCTGTGAAGTCTGATTCTCAGCCACCTGCGGGAGAATCCCTGTGTCTCTGGAGAGGCGGGCTGGGAACTCTCTCTAGAGTTCCCCGTGAGGCCTGGCCAGCAGTGGGGGGGACCCACCCTGCAGCCACACCGACCCTACTCTGCCTGAGACAGAGTGCTGGGCTCCCACGGAGACACTTCCCGGGAAGCACCTGCTTGGTCCTCAAGTTGATGGCCAAGGTGGAACCTGGGTATCGTTACGGTCAACCTTCTCTTGGCCGCTGTACTCCTTGGAAAACGGGGCCCTGGGATGCCCCGGGGACTTTAGTCTGCTCAGAACTCTCTTGTCTGCCTCTCCTGGGACAGCAGGCGTGAGGAGGGGTCTCCTTTTTAGGAATTTTGACACAGAAGAAAGAAGGCTCCCAGCTGAGGACTAAGGAATGAGAATTTGGGCAGGTGATATCTGATTAGATATTATCCTCAGGAAAAAGTAAGACACCTCTTTGCAAACATTTATCATTAATATCTGAGTCTCTTGTTCACTTCTTCAAAAGAACCAAAGGTTTAACCTGGGCTGGCAAAGGGAAGGGATCTCTCCTGGGCTGTGACCAAGAACCCCTACAAGAACCATACAACAGTGGAGTATAAGTGTTTCTCACTTTAAACTGGGAAGACGAGCACGATGGGCTGGAGGGGAAGAGCCTTCGGCCAAGGGGGTGGCCAAGTGGCCAGGCCAGGTCACGTGGGCCTCCAGATGGAGGGACTGCAGGTCTTACCCAGGTTGACAAACGTCACCGGAGCCCTGCTTTTGTCCTGCCCTGTCCCAAGCGCATGGGGTGCTGACACCCGAGCCGAAGGGCGGGAGGAGAGGGGCCTGGTCTGCTAAGACCTCCTGCGATGCGGGTCCTCCAGGAGGTCCGGGCCGAGGGACTTTGCCCTGCGGGAGTCCAGACACAGATATCGCCGGGCAGCCCAGCAGCCGGCAGAGGCTGGATGGCGTGCCGGAGTCCCTGCCATGGCAAACAGCCCTCACAGGAGGCCGGAGGGAGCAGGGACGGTTCTGAGCAGAGGGGTGGCCGACCCAGATCGGATGTGACAAACTTAGAGGTGTGATGTCGGCACTGGACAGGAGCCAGGCTGGAGAGCGGAGGGGGCTCCCGCCAGGTGTCCCCTGGGGCATGACCAGCGCCTGGGGAAGGTTGCGAGGAGCATAGGTGAAAGATCCTCTTAGAAAAGGAACACGGTGTCCTGGGATGCACGGCAGCACGACAACGTGGACGCACGTAACGCCCCTGAGCTGTGCACTTAAGATCAGCTAAGATGGCCCGCTTTACGTTATGGGTATTTCACCATCGTAAGAGAAGTGTAAGGGAAAGAATGCGGAGGTGCAGAGATGCTGCGTGCAGATCCCGCCTGTGTCCTGAGCAGGAGGAGAGCTCCAGGAAGATGCTGGTGCCTGTCTTTTAAGCTGACGGATCCAAGGGACCCACCAAGGTACCTGTCCGAGGGTTAGCGACCGATGAATGCAGGCGGGGGCCCCGGGAACTGAACAGGTATGACGCGAGAGAGCCCCAGGCGGGCAACCTTCTGACTGGAACCGCATCCTGCAGGGGCCGCACCCCAGTGCCCCTCTCAAAAGCTGGGGTGGATGCACGTGTCTCGCAGGGTCTACGGAGGACTGAGTGAGACTCTGTGACCAAGTAAAGGACCAGTGCCAACTGGCTGCCGGGTGGTGGTTGCCTCAGGGCCAGGCCACAGCAGGAGGGCAGTGGCCCTAGTCACCCGGCGCTGCGTCCTCTGCCCCATCCATCCGGGCCCCCAGAGGCCAACCGAAGCCACACACGGGGGACAGGCTCCTTCCCTCCGTGTGACCCACGCTTGCATGTTTGTCCCAAGGGAAATCCCGAGAGCGGAACCACACGGCCACATAACACGACGCGCAGGGGCCACTGTCTCCTACACCTTCAGTGCCAGCCGGTGCCAGAGCACCTGCTTCGCGTCCCAAGTGGGCGCCCTCAGGTTCTCAGGTCAGGGGGCCCCACAGCACCTGCCCTTCAAACGGTGAGGCAGCCCCTTCCCTTCCAGGGAGCCATCACTCGCCGTCCCCATCTCTGCGCCTGGCCACACGGAGGCCAGCCTCCAAGGCTGCAGACACACTGAGCCATGCGGCTCGGTGCCCCTACCCAGAAGAGGCAGACCGGGGCGGGAGGACGCGGCCTGCGGGGCTGGGCGGCCGCCCCCGCCCGACCCTTGCCCCTTCCACCTCGGCCTCCCGCCGGCAGGATGGGCACCTGTGCCTTGGGGACGTCCGAGTGAACTGACCTGGATTCTGCCCTGGACGCCGGTGCTGTCCATCCGACTGGCCACGTTGACCGTATTTCCCCAGATGTCGTACTGCGGCCTGCGAGCCCCGATCACTCCAGCCACCACGGGGCCGACGTTGATGCCTGGAGAACAGCACGCGGGGCGTCAGTGGGGAGGCCTCCGAGGGGAGGAGCAGCCCCTTGTGAGGTCACGGATTCCTGGGGTCACCCAGTGCAACGCCCCTCCCCAAAGCAGGGACCCCACAGCGTCGCAGAGAGGCAGCTCCCAGGCTCCGCTTGCACGCCGCACCGTCAGGAAGCAGTCCTGAGCCCGGGAAGAAGTCCCATTTCCTGGAACGGCGACCCCATGCCGAGTCTTGCTGCTCAGAAGGCTGACCGCTCAGTCTGTGGGCCACCGTGTGTCCCTCCGCCCCCAGCTCCCTCTTCCGGAAAGGACAGCGGCTCGACTGGTTCCCTGGATGGGATCCCTCGGCTCTTCTGGGTGTCGGGCCCAGAACTAAATATTTGCAGGACGCTCTGAAGGAGACTGGAGGCGCCCTTGTCTTTATGTGGCGCAGGGTCCAGCTGGCCTGGACAGTGACACAGGCCCAAGTGCCCCCAGTCGCCCCTGCAGCCAGGTCTGGGCTGACACCACAGCACACCTTCCGACTCAGTACTCTGCGTCGATTTTCCTGAGCTTAGCCAAGTGCGTTAATCACGTTTCAGACGCTGGCCTAGTCAACCCCCCAAAGCCGGGGCAGTGGGTGCTGGCGTCTCTGGGAGGAGGTAGGGGTGGAACTGGATGGGCTGAGCTGGGAGCCTCAGGCTAGGTGGATGTGGGAACCCAGAGGAGCCCCAAAGGGGCCACTTCCAGATGGGTGGTGGGACGTGGGGAACCCCCGCTACCACCCCGGATGCCCCAGTCCATGTGGACGAGACTGAGCCAGGATGCAGCCTCCTGTGTGACCGGCCTTCCGGGCACAGAGCTGCGACTGGCCTGTGGGTCCTCAGTAGGAGAGTAAGAAACAGAATTTCCCTGATGGGCCCTTACATCCATTAATCCAAGCCCGCGGCCCCAGGGGAGAACCGGACCCCGGGGGTGAGGCGCAGAGGGTGCTCCGCCCCCACCTCCAGCACGCCCCTCTGGCCGGGCACCAGGGCTAAGGCAGCACTGTTTTTAAGCACATCAGAACTCCACCCACTCTGGTGGTTACCACCCCTCATGCTCAAGCCCAGCTCTGAGTTCTGTTCTTTAAGGCCACTAGACATTTGAATTGTAAAACAACCACAAATGTCCAGTTTAACTATATCGTGGACTAATAGGTAATGGGGGGGGGAGAAAGGGGGGGAGGGAGGGAGGGAGAGAAGGAGGAAGGAAGGAAGGAAGGAAGGAAGGAAGGAAGGAAGGAAGGAAGGAAGGAAGGGAGGGGGAAGAAAGAGAGAGAGAGGGAGAGATAAAAAGGAAAGGAAAGAAAGAGAGAGAGAAAGGGAGGGAGGGAGGGAAGGGAAGAAAGAAAGAGAGAGAGAGAGAGAGAGGGAAAGCAGGAAGGAAGGAGGGAGGGATGGATGGAAGGAAGGAGAGAAAGAAAGAAAGAAAGAAAGAAAGAAAGGAAGGAAGGAAGAAGGAAAGAAAGAAGGAAGGAAGGAAAGAAAGGAAGACAGGCAGAGAGAGAGAGAAAGAAAGACATCTCTCGTTTAACTATATCCTTGACTAATACAATTTTTTCTGGTAAACCTATATTCCCAGAAAAAAAGTGAATTTAAGACTGAAAAAAAGAAACCCTACAAGTTTGCTAAGAGCTAGAGAGGAGCTTAGACCCTGGGTGGTTCCCCTCCTCACTCACAGGCAAGGCAAGGGAGCCCAGGAGGACAAAAGACCCAGCCTGAGCCTGCACCCTGGGCTTCTGCACAGCCTCGGCCCCAATGTTTCGGGCCTGCTGACAGGGGCACCTTCCTCCAGCTAAGTGTGGACTCAGAGGTGTATCTGAGAGTCTCTAAGACAATCAAGATTTCTCCTGCGTTTCCTAAGCTGCACAATGACTCTTCCAGGTCCTGAGTCACTGATAACCAGCTCTGAGGTGGACCCAGCTGTCCCTGCGTCCCATTCAGTCCTCTGGGTGGTGCCATCCCCCTTCCTGTGAGACAAGGGAGCCTGGACCAATGACCCCTGCTCCTGGGGGACAGCCCGGGCCACCAGCTCCCGGGGCCAGTGCAGGAAGGGTGAGCTGGCCCGAACGATGGGACAGCTCGCGGCCACGTACCAACACGGAGCACGAAGTCGTTGTAAGACTGGTAGTTGATCTCATCCAGGACGTCGAACATGTCGATGGCAAAATCTGCCAATGTGCTGAGGTGGGAGGAGATGGACTTCTTAGCCTGGACGTGAGCAGACACGGGTTATTACGTTTGACGGGTGCAAGGGCAGAGGGGCCAGGGACACTCAGCCAGTGACCTGCAGGGGTGGGCGGACCAGCCTGTACCCCTCACAGGATCAGGGACTTGATCCCCCCGCCAACAATGCAGCAGCCCCGCTGGCTGGGCCTGGGGCTGGCGGGGTGGCACCGTACAGCTGCCCTAGTGTGTGTTTATCACCCCGTTCTACAGGTAAGAGACTGAAACAGAGGAGGAACATTATTGCCCAAGGCTCCCAGCTCCTGAGGGCAGAGACTGAGGCCATCTGAGCCCAGGCAGAGCCCTTCCTCAGGAATGGGGGCGGGGGGAGCCCTGTGGTGGGAGACCAGATGTCCCACTGCTCAGACAATGCTGCCACCGGCCCATCGGAAGCAAGCAAAGCAAGGAGGGCAGAGTGGGTCTGAGTCAACGCTCACACAGCAGAGAGCAGTTCCAGCCCCCCTTCCTCACACTGAGACGGTCTCTTCCATTGTGTTGTGTTGAAAGATCCTCTCTTTTGTGAAAAAACAACTGTAAATTTTTTTCTTTTTCTAATGATATCAAGGTTACTTGCTTTTCTTTTTTTAGGAATATTTTCATAGTCCTCAAAGTTGGGGAACTAATGCTTCTTTTAAAAAAAATTAACTGACAATTTTTTTTAGAACAGTTTTAGGTTTACAGGTAAATTGAGCAGATAAGTGTAGAGAGTTCCCATATACTACCCCCCTACCACCCCACACACATACAGAGTTTCCCCTATTTATTAACATCTTGCTTTAGGGTATGGTATATTTGTTACCATTGAATGAACCTACATTGATTCATTATTATTAACTAAAGTCCACAGTTTACATTAGGGTTCACTCTATGTGCTGTGTGTTTTATGGGTTTTTAAAAATGCAGAATTTCATGTATCCATAATTGTAGTAGAATACAGAATAGTTTCACCATCCTCTAAATCCCCCACCTATTCCCTCAAACCCTGGAAACTATTATTTACTGTCTCCATAGTTTTGCCTTTTCCAGAATATCATATAGTTGGAATCACACAGTATGTAGCTTCTCTAGATTGGCTTCTTTCACTTAATGATATGCATTTAAGGTTCCTCCATGTCTTTTCATGGTTTGATAGCTCATTTCTTTTTAGTGCTAAATAATATTCCATTGTATGGATGTATTACAGTTTATTTATTCATTCACCTGTTGAAGGACACCCTGGTTGCTTTCAAGGTTTACGATTATGAATAAATCTGCTATGAACATCCTTGGGCAGGTTTTTGTGTGGACATAAGTTTTCAACTCTTCTGGATAAATAACAAGGAGAGTGACTGCTGGATCATATGGTAAGAGCATATTTAGTTCTGTAAGAACTCAAAACTGTCTTCCAAAGTGGCTGCACCATTTTGCATTCCCTCCAGGAATGAGTGAGAGTTCCTACGGCTCCACGTCCTCACAGCATGTGGTAGTGTCCGTGTTCTGGATTTTGGCCACTCTAATGAGTGTGAAATTGTATCTCGTTGTTTTAATTTGCACTTCCCTGATGACATAGGATATGGAGCATCTTGTCATATGCTTATTTGCCATCTGTATATCTTCTTTGGTAAAGTGTCTGTTCCCATCTTTTGATGGAACACTTTTTGATTGGGCTATTTGTCTTCTTAATTTTAAGAGTTCCTTGTATACTTTGGGTACAAAGCCTTTATCAGATAGGTGGTTTGCAAAGATTTTCTCCAAGTGTATGGACTGTCTTTTCATTATAGTATTTTCCACAAGTAGAATTTTAAAATTTTAATTAAGTCCAATCTAACAGTGTTTTCTTTCACGGATCATGCTTTTGGTACTGTATGTAAAAACTCATCACCAAACCCAAGGTTACCTAGATTTTCTCCTATGTTATCTTCCAGATGTTTTATAGTGTTGCATGTCACATTTAGGCCTGTGATACATTTTGAGTTAATTTTTGTGAACAGTGTAAGGTCTGTGTCTAGATTCATTTAAAAAATATAACTTAGATAGATATTCAATTTTTCTAGCACCATTTGTTGAAGACTATCTTTGCTCCATTTGTCCAAGATCAGTTGACTATATTTATGTGGATCTATTTCTGGGCTCTCTATTCTGTTCCACTGGTTTATTTGACTATCCCCGTTTGCCAAAACCATACTGTATTGTTTACTGCAGCTCTATAGCGAGTCTTGATGTCTGGTGGTGTCCGTCCTCTAACTTTGTCCTGCTTCTGCTACGTTGTGTTGACTACCCTCAGTCTTTTGTCTTTCCATGTAAACTTAGGATCAGTTGGTCCATATCACATAATAACCTGCTGCACTTTTGATCAGGAATGCATTAAATCTACAGATCAAGTGGGAATCTGACATCTTAATGATACTGAGTTTTCCTATGCAGAAATATGGAGCATCTCTTGACTTACTTAGATCTTTGATCTAAATAAGCACTGGGCCCAGTGCTTTCTGTTTTGGTAGGCTATTAATTACTGATTCACTTTTTAAAATAGATATAGACCTATCCAGATTATCTATTTTTCTTATGTGAGTTTTAGCAGGTTGTGTCTTTCAAGGAATTGGTCCATTTCACCTAAGTTACCAAATTTGTGGGCATATAGTTATACTTTTATACTAGTTGGAAATAGTGACTTTCAAAATGTTTGATTTTATAATTGTCTGTAGTTAAGATACAGAGATAAAACAGAAATTTCTATGTTGATTTTATATCCAGCAAGTTTGGTAAAGTCACTTAAAAATTCTATCAGTTTACATGTAAACATTTTAGCACTGTATATTCTAAACATGCAAGCAATTTGAGAATGATGGTTTTGTTCCTACTTTTGCAATTCATAACTCTTCTATTTACTTTTCTTCCCTTATTGGACTGGCCAGGACCTCCAGTGTAGCACCACAGAGTTGTCCACAATATACTTTAACATCTTTTAAATGTCCATTGGTTCAGTGGAAATGGCCCCTCTTTTGTTTCTAATATTAGTAATTTGTGTCTTCTCCCTTTTTCTTGGTTAGCATGGCTAGAGATGATCAATTTTATTGATCTTTTCAAAAAGCTAACTTTTGGTTTCATTGATTTTCTTTGATTACTTGTCTTTGATTTCATTGATTTGTGCTCTGATTTTTATTATTTCTTTTATTCTGTTGCTTTAGGTTTATACTGCTCTACTTTCTCTACTTTTCTAAGGTGGAAGCTTAGATTATTGATTTTGGATTGGTCTTCTTTTCTAATGTATGAATTCAATGACATAAATTTCTCTCTAAGCACTGCTTTTCCTGCACCCCACAAATTTTGATAAGTTATATTTTTATTTTCATTTAGTTCAAAATATTTTTCAACTTCTCTTGAGATTTCTTTTTTTTTTATTATTTGTCCTTTGTATCATTTAGAAGTGTACTGCTTCATCTCCAAATATTTTGGAATTTTCCAATTATCTCCTAGCAATAGATGTCTACTTTAATTCCACTCTAGTCTAAGAATATAGTTTATATTATTGCAATTCTTTTAAATTTATTAAGCTGTGTTTTATGGCCCAGAATGTGGTCTATCTTGGTAAATGTCCCATGTGAGCTTCAAAAGAAGTATATTCTGCTGTCGTTGGATGAAGTAGTCTATAGATGTTAATTACATCCAGGTGATTGATGATGATGTTCAGTTCAGCTCTCTCAACAGATTTCCAGCCAACTGGATCTACCGATTACTGACAGCAGGGCACTGAAGTCTCCAACAAAAATAGTGGATTCATCTATTTCTCCTTGCGGTTCTATCGGTTTTCGCCCCCTGTTGTTAAGTGCATAAATATCAAAGATTGCTATGTATTCTTGGAGAATTAACTCCTTTATAATGTACCTCTTCATCCCTGATAATCTTCCTTGATCTGTAATTTGCTTTGTCTGAAATTAAGATAGCTACTTGAGCTTTTAACAGTGCTAGCTAGCATGGTATCTCTTTCTACATCCTTTTATTTTTAATGTATCTGTGACTTTACATTTAAAGTGTGTTTCTTGCAGAAAACCTAGTTGGGTCTTGTTTTTTAGCCACTCTGTTAGTTTCCGTTTTTTAATTGGTGTATTTAGACCATTCACATTTAAGGTGATTATTGATATGGTTAGATTAGCATCTACTATATGTATAACTGCTTTCTATTCATGACACTTTTTTTTTTTTACATGTTCCTCTCTTTTTCTACCTTTTTTATAGGGGCAACCTGAGGACTTTATTCACAATCCTGAATTGGGAAAGGGGAACACTCAGTGGTGCCAGGCTGCCAGGATGGGGCCAGGGTGGGAGGGAGGGGGCAGGGCTGGGGGAAGTTCTTGTGCCCGGCCTTCCGCGTTGACCTTCCACAGAAGGTTGTGACTGCAGAGAACCGCCCACTGACGAGACAGCCTGCAGACTGCTGCCCTAATCCAACGCACAGGGCACAGTGAGGCCCGCAGTGGGGAGCCTGCCCGTGGTCCCCGGGCAGCTGCGGGCAGAGCCAGGACCCAGTCCCTGAGCAGGGCACACCTGTCGGCCTGCACTCACCTTGGCCCCGGCCGTGGGCGCCAGCCCCACAGCAGCCATGTAGGTGCTCCCGATGGTCTTGATCTTCTCCAGGTCCTTGTAAAAATCTTTGTCCATGAGCTTTGTTTGAAACACAAAACTGTTAAACGTTACATAACATCTTATAAAAGTCACGGCGGCGTACAGCCGCCAGGAGCAACCGCAGACAGGCACATTCTGGAAAGCAACATGTCTTCTTCATGTAGGCATGAGACAGGTTCTGGGCCTGAACTCAGAGACGCAGGCCTCAGGGGCTCCAGCAAAGGCACTTAAAAGAGGCGCCAAGGAGTAACATACAGAATACATCCCCCGTCCTCCAGCAGCTGAGCTCACAACCACCCAGGGGGCAGACGGGCCCCAGTGAGGGAAGCAGGACTGGCCCAGACTGGAAGCCTGGCTTTGGAGGGTGCAGAGGTGCCTGCCCCCCCAACCTGCAGGGGAGGCCGCCCACCTGAGCTCGACATTCACGAGGCAGGGCACAGACGCCAGCACCCGCCCTCCCCATCCTAAGGCAAATTTCCTTCCTCAACTGTCACGGTTGGTTGGGATTCCCAAGGAGACAAAAGGCACGTGCTCCCCCTGGCCCCGCGCCATCCACAGAGCACGTGCTACATCGGTGGACACAGTTCAGGACTTGGTTGGAGGAGGGGCACCAGGAGGGCCCAGGCCCAAGGGGGTCAGGACTGTGGGGCGGCCCTTACCTCGTCGAAGTCGGCGATGATCTCGTTCAGGAGGCGCAGACACTCCACCCCCATGTTGTTGCCGTCCAGCTCGATGTAGAAGTCGTTGAAGTTGGGGATGGAGGCGAACATGACCCCCACCTGCGAGTACGACTGGTAGTACAGGTCCTGGGGGTCAGAGGTTGGGTCAGGCGCTGAAGAGGCGGCCAGAGCAGCATTCAGGGCTGGCGCTGGGCACAGGCCCCGCGCACCAGTCCTGAGGCGTGGCTGCCAGGACGCGCTGGCACCCCGCGCCACACGAGGAGGGGGCTCGGAGGATCCAGGCCGACACAAGGTAACTCAGCTCACGGGTGGGTGCAGAGCCCCCAGCAAGCGGGGGAGGCACCAGGGAAGGATGCACTGTTCTGAGAAAACAACCAGCTCTGGACGCCCCCAGCCCAGCGGGATGAAAACATGAGCCCTGGAGCTATTTCATGCCAACGCTAGTCAAGCTAAGCCTGGGGGTTTGTGCCTTTAGGACCTAAAAACCCAGCCTGAGCCTCTTTATTTCTGAGCCGGCTTTTGTAAGCCCTGCTCTATGCTGTCTGGTGGTTCCAGAGCTTTACTGCAGTAGGTCGTGGCCACTAGGACGTTCTGAGCAACCCAGACAGAGACAGCTCTGAGCACAGAGAAGGGAGTGAACCGCCAGCCCTACGGGTGGGTGAGGCAGTTTCTAGGGGGCCACCCAGGACGTGCAGGCCTTGAACCGGCGCTTCCCCACCTCGTGTGCGGTTTACTGAAGCCCACTCGCCTTCCTTGTGGGGACAGCGGATGCTATGCTCTCTCCCAGCATCAAAGGGGAGGGCACGCTAGCTCTGGGCACCTGCCAGCCCCGTGGCCCAGGGGCCTCAGAGGGCCTAGTCCCCCCCCTGCCCTTGGGGTGGCCAGAGGGGCCTCTCCGCCTCGGCGCTCACCATGTTGCGGGGGTTGGACATGAGGAAGTGCTGGGCGACGTGGGCCGGCAGGAGGTTGAAGAGGATCCTCTTGTTGTCCAGCTTCACCCTCTCCATGTCATCCCGCTCCTCCTCCGCCTGGGGAGCGGTCCTCCGTTAGCCACTGGCCCGCCCATTCGTGCTCCCCTGCTCGTTCGACTACCCGCCACGCGACAAGATTCTCTCCTGGACCAGACTCTGGACGCTCTTCCCCAATGGGCCCTGACGTCGGGGCTTCCACGGTCATCTCTGCATCGTCCAGTTTGAGCAAGAGCCCTGCTTCGTCAGTTTAACCGGACACCCCATCCTTGACATCCGATCACCCCAGATATCTGATCGCGTTCCTCATCTCCGAGCCCCGCCAGGTGACGTCGGATCGCCTTGGCCTGCTCTCAGCGGAAATCCTGTTAGGTCAGTTTAGCTTGAAGCCCCCTCACCCCGGATGTCTCCTTTGGTAGTTTTGCATCCACCGCCCCCCACCCTGCCCCTTAGCTATAAAGCCCCACTTGTCCACCCTCTATTTTGGGTTAAGCCTTCTCTCTCTCTCCCACTGCAGTGGTCCCTACACCCGATGCAACGCTCCTGAATAACGCCTGCCTTACCCTCTTTAATGAGAGTTCTGAATTATTACACCTTTAACACATGCTTCTTTCTAATATCCAAGCTAAATGTCAAGTATGCCAATGGTCTACACCAGGCTCATCTCCACGCCCCCTCCAGGTAGTGACTAGATCAACGTTAGGGGCCCAGAGGATCCACGCAATTCTGGACTAGTCACCACCCGAATCAGCTGGAACTTTCAAAGGACAGACAATGAGGGGCCTAGCCCCAATTTCCAGGGTCTACCCCCAGCCATCTTCTGGGGACCAGAGGCCTGAAGCAGCTGTCTGCGGGGCACGTGCCCACTCCCAGGACACACCAGGCCTCCAGCAGCCTCCGATGTGCCCCCAGAGCACTGCCAGGCTCGCTGGGAATGCCCGACGCCAGCGGTGGACCCTCCCTAAGCTCCTATGTCCTCTAGAATCTCTTGGCTTTCAGCAGGACTCACATGTCTCTGGGCACTGAGACAAGCAGAACGCTGCAGGGGCCGGGGTGGGGGGGGGCGGGGGCAGACCCAGTGGAGCAGAGGGTAGAAGCCGGCGGGTCCGACTGGGGGACGCGGCAGAGCAGATGGCAGGTGCGGTACGGGTCCCAGCCGGCTGGCCTCTTAGCTCCAGGGCCCGGAGAGACTAATGCAACCAGTGGTGATGGCCCCTCACTGGCTGCCATGAGGGCTCAAGAGGCGATGCTGGCAAAGTGCCGAGGGCAGCCTAAGGTCAGGTGCCAGCCCTCAGAAGTGGAGGCCACCGGGATCACTGTCGGTCACTGTCCCCCGCTTCCACACCTGGCACCTGGTCGTAGCCAGGGAAGGAGCTCAACTGGGGGGACGTTACATCAGCATTACAGGGGCAACAAGCTCTTGAATGCAGTGACAACGTCACAGTCATGCCGTGTTGATGGCCTGCGGCCGCCACCAAAACCCACACCATGGAGGGCAGCGCACCCTGGTTCAAGCGGCCGGGTACCGAGCTCCAATTACCTCGTCATAAAATGAAACACCCATTCATAGGGGCACCATTCCTACTTATCAAGGGGTTAGGAGGGCGCGTGCTAGCTCATAAGACTTGAAGAGTGCCACCTATTTTTGGTGTTGTTATTATAATAACAGTTGAAGTGGTCGGCTACACGCTGCTGGATTTCATGCAGTGATTCCACCAGTTAAAAGCAAGCATGTGAGACCCCCAAAGGTGGATGTGAGGAGGCCTCAGGCCACAGCTGCCAGGAGGAAGGGGGCCCAGCCAGGAGTCCCAGGCCTCCTCTAGGGCGTTTTCTAGGAAAACAAGATGTGTGGTCCACAGGAGCCCTTAGTTGTCAACGAGGCTGATGCACGACAGGTTTCAGCCTGCTCCTTAAAGCGGGTAGACATGCCGCCGGTGAGGACAGGAGAAGGAGCCCAGGAGCCCCAGGATCCGGCTCAGACAAGCATGGACCCTGCAGACAGGGGTGTGGCTGTGGACGGGGGCTGAGATGGGAATCAGCAGACACAGCCGTGTGGGGAAGAGAAGCCTCACAAGGGAATCGGGAACCTCTCCTAAGACACGTATAACTAATTTCCTGTTAACACGTGTGCACTGACACACAAAAGAAGGTTTTTTGAAAGATGAGATAAAGAGAAAGTAAATAATATTTTTTAAATAGCAGGTTTTTAGAAGTTTATCAATGGCACAAAAAATTTTGCTCTCTCCAAATATTGATGTTAACAGTATTTTAATGAATGCAGTGTAACTGAATATGTTTCAACTTTTTTAAATATTTTGATTGATCACTTTGTGTGTTGAAAAGCTTTCGTTCTAATTTTGGTTTTTTCAATTTATTTACAGTTAACTTAGATTTATGGGCTATCAGATTAGCTCTCTTTCTAAATAATCAACTATTTTTTAATCCATCCACGGATGTGAAGGTTTTTGTTGAAATTTGACCGATAAATGTCTATCTTCTTACAAACTAAGCAGAAGAAGTTGGATTGTTATATTTTTCACAAATAAGATGAAAATCCACTGAAGTTCTCTTTTTGTAAGACTTTCCAACCAGCCAGGAAGTATTGGTAAGAAAGAGCTGTGGGTGATATACATTATTCCTGTCAACAAAATCACACGACAGAGACACATCCAACATCCATTTTCAAAATGTTTTCTCTACAGCATAGTTTCCTTAGTTATCAAAGGGGAAGAGGAGGGGGGATAAATTAGGAGTTTGGGATTAACATATACACAGTACTATACAGAAAACAGGTAACCAACCTGAAACTAATACAACAGGGTAAATCAACTATACTTCAACAAAAAAATTAAAAATTACAAAATTAAATTAAAAAAGCATGTTCCTTCTCACATGGCAAAAATCTGACCCCTGACTCTATAGGACAGATTATGGGAGCTTACCTTTCAGAAATTAATTACCAGGGGACACCTTACAGACAGCTACATGGCATCTCAGGAGGGCATCCAGCCTGGGAGCACTATCTTTAGGTAAACAGAACTGAGCAAAACAAAAAAATAGCACAACCTGACAACTCCCCGCAGATGACCGGTGAGCCGCTGTGCCCTGTGACCCTCGGTGTGACCCCTATGAGGCGCTGTGAAGTTTCCGTCTAACCAGCCAAACCAGCAGACGCTAACCCAGCGGCTGGAGTTAAGGACAGCTCACTAAAAATGAGCAATTGAGTGAGGGTGGCACCGGCCTCGCTATGCCTGGGCAGTGATATCCCTTGCCTGTGTCCTAGAAGTGACATCTGGCCAGAGTGAGATCACCCCAGCCGGCTCATTCTTCAACGAGGAAAGCATGTTTCTTAATTTTCAGATTCGCTCACTATAAATAGAACTTCTGATGTTGTTACACAGTGTTCCCCAGAGAAACAGAAACAATAGGGCAGATATAGATATGTAGGAAGAGACTTACGATGAGGAGTTGGCTTTCATGATTATGGAGGCTGATAAGTCCCACCACCTGCTGTCTGCAAACTGGAGACCCAGAAGACCTGGTGGTGTAACTCCTGAAGGTCTGAGAACCAAGGGTGCTGAGGGCAGGGACGATGTCCCAGACCGTGCAGTCAGGCGAGAGGGGCTCCAGTTCTCCCTTCCTCCACCGTTCTGTTCTATTCAGGCCTCCCTCAATGGATTGGATGAGGCCCACCACATTAGGAGGGGGAATCTGCTCTACTGAATCCAGATTCAAATGCTAATCTCATCTAGAGATCCCCTCCCAGACACACGCAGAAAAACCTTTGGCCAAGTAACTAGGCACCTTGTGATCCAGCCAAGTTCACACATAAACTAACCATCATGATGTCTTCTTCCAAAACCCCACTGTGCTATCTCACTTGCCTTCTGGGGTACACACACCCCTCTTTGGGACGCCCAGGCTCTGAGAACCACCTCCTCCTGGGGAAGCACAGAGAGGGAAAGGACCTTTCCAAAGCACACAGAGCAGCTGAGACAGAGGGTCATCAGTCCCCAGGTGAGAAGGACTTCATCTCTAACTCTAGAACTGAATCATTCCTAGTTGCCTCCCTTTGATGGTTTAGTCTCACTTGAGGAAAAGGCACTCTGTGAGACATGTGCATCAACAACTGCATCAGCTGGGCAGGTGATCAATGATGGTGCTTGTCTCCATAGAGAGCGGCTGCCCTGCAGAGGGGACAAGTGTGGAGATTCAGGGTGGACCAGGCTGGTCAGGCCACACGGGGCACAGGCATCCAGAGAAGCCCCCAACCCACTGTCAAGAGGGTGAAACACGAGGGGAGGTGGGGTCAGAGGAACAGAGATAAAGATGATAGCAGACTCATCGTTAAAAGCAATGCCAGACAAAAGGTGGCGGAACATCTTTAACGCACTGAAAAGAAAAAAAGATCATCAACTCAGAATCCTGTACCCAGCAAAAGTATCTTTCAACCACAAAGGCAAAATGAAGAGTTTTTCAGACACGCAAGAACTGAAAGAATTCATCACCAACAGACTTGCAAGAAACATTAAAGCGGGTCCTTCAGGCAGAAGGAAGATGACAACAGACAGAAGCCTGGATCTGCACAGAGGAATGAAAAGCACCAGAAATCATAACTATGTGGGTGAACAAAAAATACTCTTTCTCATTATAGCATATCTTTAAAATAGACTTTAATGTTTATGATGGAAATAATAATATATTTGGGGGTTTATAATATATGTACAAACAAAATCTATGATGATGTCAATGGCAAAATCCCTAGGATGGAAGAAACCGATGTACATACTGTTGTTATGGTTCTTATACTATATGTGAAGTAGTATAATACCACTTGAAGACAAGCTATGATAAGTATCCATTAAAATAATACAACAAAGAGTTAGAGCTAATAAGAAAAGAGAGAGATCAAGTGGAATAATAAAAATATTTAATTAACCTAAAATAGAAAAAGAGGAAAATGAAAACAAAGAACAGGTGGAACAAATAAGAAACAGCAACATGGAAGATTAAAGATTAAAATCCAACCACATCAAAAATCACATTAATTGTAAATGGTCTGAACAACTCAATTAAAAGGCAGAGATTTAGGAATCAGATTAAAAGGCAAGATCCAATTGTATGTTGCTTATATGAAATCCACTTTAAATAAAAAGATACAAATAGGTTAAAAGTAAAATGATGGAAAAACATATAACAAGAGAGCTGGATTACCTACATTAATATCAGACAAAGCAGACTGCAGAGCCAAGCATATTACCTGGAAAAAGAAGGCCTTTTGTTTAGGGATCGATATTTATTCGGAGTTTTTTGTTTTAGCCCACGGGTATACAAGAGCGTCTTTTTTTTGATCAGAGGAAAAAGGTTTCAATTTATCGAGAGGACATAATCCTAAACATTTATGCACCTAATAACAGATCATCAAAATACATAAAACAAAAACTGATAGAACTGCAGTAAGTTCTATCCACAGCTGTAGTTAGAAATTCCAACACCGTTCTCTCAAAACTTGATAGAATGACTACAGAGAAAATCAGAACCTGACTTAACTGACATATATAAATACACCATCCAACAGCGACAGAACCTCTCCTTGGCTAACTCCTCCAAAATCTCCAAGACTCTATCAGGTATTATCTTTATAGGCTAACGTCACCAACTTGGGGGCTAGGTCAGGCCGTGGGCCTGTCACACGTGGGGAGAAAGGAGGCCTGGGAAGTGACTGGAGAAGGAGGTGCAACGGGCCTCAGCTCCGCCCAACCTCTGGGAACTCCACGTCTGAGCTCCCCCCGCCGCCACCGAGTGCTGAGAACGGCAGCTGCACAAGTGGGAATTACCCTCGGAATCGGCGTTCATCGTAGAGAGAGAAATTTTTATCATCGTTAAAATTATGTGTCATCATGATTATCTACTGAGTTCAAAGAAAAAATTCACTGGAGCAAAGGCATTCCGATAGTTACAGATTAAGCGGTTGAGGAAGTCATCAGGAAGGAATAGCCCATCTGTTTATTTAGGTTTACAGAACCAGCTGGGTCTCAATAAATAATTAACCCACTGAGTCTTTGGTCTGGCAATTTCGCAACAGTTTGAGGCACTCTGATGTGCCTCTGCATGACATGCTTAAATATCCAGAGGGCAAATGGGCAAAGTCTAGAAATTTCCTTGTTTTGCTGCGTTTACAGGAAAGCGAGGTATTTGTTACACATCCTTAGAAAAATATGTCAGTGTGTCCCATGTAGGCAACCCTTCCCCCATGACACAGAGGTTCTCTCCTGCACCAAACTCCCTGGAAAGCGCTCTTCACGGTGGGGCCAGGTGTGCAAGGGGTATCGCTGGCAGAGGACCCCAGGACAGGGTCAACCGCTGGACTTAATAACATTCAAGGGGACACCAATGCCAAGAACAGCTCTTGCCAATCCAGATGAGAGAAACTGCCTGCCTGCCTGGGGGAAGGGGTCCCCGGCTCGGGGAACCAACAGCCAGGGCCTCAATCCCACTCTCTGAGCGTGAGGTCCAGAACGGGCACCCAGCCAATGAGTGGGAAACCCCATCTCCCACACCCCCAAGCCGGTCCAGCTCTTCCTGGCTCATCCTAAGCCCGTTCTTCTCTAGCTCTGAGTAGCTACTCATAACTGAAAGATCTTAAACCAGAGGGCCCAGCTGACGGCGAGCAGACACATCTCGGGGACCAGCCAGCCTGGTCACCGTGGATACCCAGCCAGAGCCGGACAAGACCAAGTTCAGCGGCACAGCCCACCACGAAGAGGCTGTCCTCCCTTACCTGGCACGGCTTTGGCAAACTGCAGCAGCCAGATCCCCTTTCCAGGAATGGTGTGCGCTGGCCTCTTCGCCTGGCATCTGTGCTGACCCGGGACCCACCCAGAGGGCTCTACCTACAGGCCCCCCTGCCGCTGGCTTCTGGTTGGGCTCGGCCGGTGGGAACATCAGCAGGGGCTGGGAGGGAGGCAGGAGAGCGTGGCTGGGTCCCTCCCAGCATGGTCACTGTGGGCTGGCTGTGTCCCTTGCCTGAAGGTCGTGAATTCTGTCTGGTGGCCCAAACTGTCCCAGGTTCTGAGGACCCCTTCCACTGTGGTCTGGGATGGGGACCCTCCACTGTGGTGCCCTGGGCACTGCACCAGCCTGGGGTTGTCCTATCCCTGCCCCCCCTTTCAGATGGTCCAAGTGCCATTAGCTCTCTTGACCTCATTGGTCTGGAGCGTGCCCTCTGCCCTCTGCCCAGACTGAGTGATAGGTGCCTGAGACCACACCCACCTCTACCGCAACCCCCTCGCCTGATGGCCAACCATGCCCGGGCTCTACAGGGCCACTTCCAAGTTGCCCCCTGGTGGCCCCTGTGACTGTGGGGTCCCCCCCCGGGGTGCCTCCTCCTGCCCCTGCTCCACCACACTCCATCGCCAGGCTACCTTCCAGAGACAGGGATGGGATCCTGCCACCCTGGCTTTGGGGCCAGAGGTCAGCCCTGCCCACAGAGAAGGGGGGGCTCTGACCCCTCAATGGTCTCCCCGCCACCCCTTCCCCCTGGGGTCTCTGTGAAGGTCCCCCTCCTGCCACACACCTTGTCCCCTTTCCTCAACACCAGCCCCTCACCCTCCCATGGTTGAGTCTCAAGTGTCCAAGAGGCCCAGCGAAGCCCAGGCTCTTCCCAGAAGCCTGGCTGGGCATTGTGTGCACATGTCAGTGGGGCTGTGCCCTGGATCTGGCACCGGTGAAGGCGGCAGCCTGAGCCCCCCGAGGACGGGGGTGAGCCAGAATCAGGTGGATTCCCACCCTTACGCCCTCACCAGGGGCCCTGCCCAAGCTGCCCAGGAACTGGGGCCAGTGCTCTCCAGACGGCCCACCTGGGGGGTCCCTGCCTGTGGAGGGGGAGCCGAGGGGCTCAGATCTCAGCGGCCTCCTGCCCACCTGGAATCCAGAATCCAGGTATGGAGTGTAGACAGGGCTGGGCCTCAGGCCCCTGCGAATCAGGGGTCTGTCCCGGCAAGGGCTGGCTCAGGGCTCCCACTGGCCGCACACAGGGAGTCAGTGTGTCCAGAACAGGCACTGACTTAAGAGTGCAGGCTGAAGAAGAAAGAAACAGGCAAATCCACAGGGACAGAAAGTAGGTGAGTGGTGGCTCAGGGCTGGGGGCTGGCTAGAAATGGGGAGCGACCGCCGATGGTTATGGGGGTTCCTTGGGCGGCATAAAAATGTACTAAAGACTGTGGTGTTGGTTGCACAACGCTGTGAATATACTGAAAACCACTGAATTGTATACTTTATACGGGTGCGTGAACCATGTGGGATGTGAATTACATCTCAGTAAAGTTGCTGTATAAAAAGGAATAAATAAGCCACGCTTTTCACCCAGCATATCCGTGTGTGCACAGATACACACACACACACGCACATTTTCGTTCTTTTGTTTACCCAGAGTAATGGAATAATTCCTCATGATCTAGAATACAACCTGCCCTGATGTGCAGACAGCAACCTGCTTAAGTAGCATCTGTCTTTTCCAGGTTAATTAAACTAGAGTGTGAACAGTAGTTTCCACTGGAGTGGCCACTGCCTTCTGCCCCCATCACAGCCAGCCCACCCATCCCCCCTCCCTGCCCCTCCTTCCCACAGTGAGAACACCCAGCAGTGGCTCCGGAGAGAGCCCAGTGGGGTCTAGAGCCTGTCAGACGTAGCACGGTGTGTGCACCTCTGTGCGCCGAGCCCGCTGGGAAGGGAACTGTCATCACCCCTCACTGCAATGGCTAACTGTACGTGCCAGCTTGACTGGGCACAGGGCGCCCGGATGGCTGGTGAGCGTCACTTCCGAGTGGGTCTGAAGGAGAGACTAGCTCTGAAGAGCTGGACTGCGGGAAGAGGTCGCCCGCTCCAGTGTGGGTGGGCACCACCCAGTCCCCTGGGGCCTGAAGAGAAGAAAACGGCAGAGGAGGGGCACTCCGCCCTCAGCCTGAGCGGGGGCGTCCACCTTCCCCCCACCTCGGACATCGGCGCTCCTGGTTTCTGACCTTGGGACTCGGACTGGACTACATCCACCCCGGCACTCCTGTTCTCTCACGGCAGGTGGCAGATGGCAGGACTTCTCAGCCTCCGTAACCTTGCAGGCCAATCCCTGGAATAAACCTCCCCTCTGCAGAAGCCAACCAATACACTCCCACACGGGATTGGGGTCCTCACCCCATTCTACTGCGGACCGGGGACCCCAAGTGGAGTTGTGGGGTTCCCGAGGAGGACCACCTAACTCTAGGCCCACCTCCTGCCCACCCGACACAGCTGACCAGGGAGGGCCTCAGCCACTGACCTCCTGCCTATTCCACCGCAGGACACGGGCAGGCGTCATCCGTCTTCCTGAAGCAAGCATGTGGCCAGGCAGAAAAAGAGGAGCCTGGGCCCTCCCAGCAGGCATGTCTGAGCCTGTCCTGCTGCGAGGAGAGCGTGGGGTGACGGCGGGGTGCACCCAGACACCTGGCTCAGAGCCACGTGGCTCTGGGCTGGGACCCTGGCTGCACACAGGGTCCCTGGTATGCGGACGCTCCCACCCACCGCAGACCTGCTGGGACCCCCAGTCATTCCAGCCCTGGCCCTGGGCACGTCACATCCAGGTCTGAGCCCCATCTGTAATCCCGCCTCCCGGGCAGGGCTGCTGTGAGGACTGAACAGAGGGAACTCCCTCAGACAGCCAAGGGCTGCTTCTTCATGTGTCAGAATGAGAAGACTCTCCCGCAGCCTCTGCTCTACTGCACACCCGCCTTCCCATTTTCAGACGAGGAAACCAAGGGGAAGCAATTTGTGCAGAGCCAAGAAGTGTGCAAGTTACACAGATGGAGTCTGACCTCTGGACCAGAAAGCTGGAAGGCCTTGGTTCCCAGAGCCGGGGGGAAAAGAGCAGGTGACAAGGGGACAAGGAACAGGTGATGAGGGGGCTCGGAGACACACCACACCACGCGTGACCTGGGCTGGGCCCAGAAGTGGCCCTGGGCATGCCCGGTGCGCCTGTGCTCTGGCTCCCAGGCAGGTGAGCCGGCTGAACTCCGGGGGTCATCGCCTGACGCCGCGGCTCAGGGCCCAGGACAGCTCACAGGTCTGCTACTCCTCCGTCTCTCTCCCTCTCGTTTCCGAAGTCCCCAGCATGCACGGTAAAAACATCAGGTCCTGGCCCCCAACCACAGACCTAAATCTGGAGCGGGCCACTCGAGATTCAGCATCTTCAGGAATTTTCCACGACCCTGATGAGACCTGCTGTCACGTCCAGCCAGCGGAGGCTGAGCCCCTCTGCACCGTCACCCCTCTGCCAGCACGCCTTTGCTCACTGCTGGCAAAGCAGCCAAGCTCTGACCGTCACACAGTGCTCGTCAGACTGTCCCCCGCCTGCCTGCCTGCCTGCCTTCCTGGTTCCTTGGCCCCGACGGCGCCATCCACAGAGCCGCCGGCGTCCAGCCGGGAGCCCCCGCCTGACACCTCTCCCAAGGGGCCCCCGACCCCCCACCCCGCCCCAAGGAAGCAGAGGGGCTCCTCTTGCCTGTGCGGCCCACAGGTAGTCCAGCCGCAGCTTGACGTCCACCTGCCGGGCGTGCAGCGCCAGCGTGCACGAGAACAGGAGGATGGCCACGATCGGCTCAAAGCTGCGGCCCGAGACGGCGTCACCCCTTGGGGAAGAAAAGGGAGGAAACCCACGTCAGTGTCCAGAGCGCAAGGCCGGTCCCCAGAGGCCCCTCAGACGCGACACCCCCAGCGGCGCCCGGGACTGACCCGGGCGGAGAGCCACATCCCTGGGGAAACCCGAGGACTGACTGGCTGGAACGTGGGTCCACGTGAAGGAAGGGAGAAGCCCTGGCACCAGCGAGCTTCTGTCCAGCAAATCGGAACACAGGGCCCCTCGCGTGGACACAGGGGAAGCCTGGCCACCGGCTCTAGCGGGAACAGCGTACCTACCCCACGGCCTTCGTGTACCCGCCGAGCTCCAGGACGAGGATGTAGGAGGTGGTGAGCACGGCGAGCAGGATCATTTTCGGCAAGGAGGAGACCCGCAGGAACACAGCCAGCGGGAGGGTGCCCACGAGGCCACACAGCAGGGCGTGGGGCGCAGACTCGCAGGGCGGGGCGGGCAGCAGGCGCTCCCGGCGCCCAGACGACAGGACCACCAGGGACCCGTTGGGACTGGAGCTCCAGGCCCAAGGCAGGCAGCCCACCTGGAGGGGGACAGAGGACCCAGGAGCGTGGGAGGGGCCCCACTCAGGACACTCCCGTGCCCTGCTCCCAGCCCCCTACGGCCTCCCGCTCCGACCCGCTCCCCGAGTGCCATCAGCCGGGCCTCGGAAACTTCTGCCTTCTCCCGGCCCTTCTAGGCTCCTCGCTGCCCAAGAGGAAGCAGCCTCCCCAGGGCCTGGGCCTGGGGGGCGTGAGACCCCTACCATCCCCCCAAACCACTCAGCTGCATCCTGTCCCTCCCCTACCCCACCTCCTTCCTGTTTCTCTGCCCAAGCTTCACCCTCTGCGCACTGGGAAGGCCGGGTCTCCATTCCCAGGAGGATCACGTGTCCTGCGCTGGGTGATGTCCCCTTCCCCCCGCCGCTTACCCCCAGGCCCATCTCTGATCCCCTTGTTTCCCTCCCCAGCCCAGGGCCAGGCCCTCCAGGGCGGCCCCCGCAGGGCCCCCCACGTACCTGCACCTGGCGGCTCTCACCACGCCCAGCCCTGTGCTCAGCAGAGACACTCACCACACAGCCTTGGGCCACGGAGTAGATTAAGACCACGACGAAGATACACAGCACGGTGCGGATCTGGATCGTCAGGCACCCTGGGAAACACTGAACAACAAAGCGCTATGTAAAAAACGGCCTCTTGTTACAAAGTCGATCGTGTTCACGGTAAATAAATCACAGTACAGAAGGTCCAGGGCCACCTGTACGCAGCTGGAGTCTCACCGACTATTCATCCCCCACACACATTTCTTGGCTGTTTTCATATAATTAATCTCCCAGGTGAAAAAGCTGCCAAAACTAAAAAAAAAAAAGAAAACTGAAGTCTTTAAATTAAAAAGATGCTGTGACCCTGAGTGGCACTGAAAACCACTGAACAGATTACCTTGACATTTTCATAACAGTGCATCCTTCTATCTCAGAAATGGTAAGACTTTCCATTTATTTGTGTCTTATATGCTCTAACTAAGTTTTATCATTTTCTTCACACAGGCTTTATAAAATTTTTGTCAGGTTATTAGAAGTTTTATTTTAAGTCTATTTAATAAACACATTTTGCAATATTCAAAAAATGATTTCATGGATAAAAGAAGTTCTTCTTAGACTCACACTTCTGAAGTTAGAAACGAAAACAAAAACAGAGACCACAGGGAGATTACAGAAAACACCGGCCAGCCAGGGAGCCCGGGACCATCTACACGGTTATCCCCCTATCCTCCCCCCTACGAAGTCGGGATCATTACCGACCCTGCTGTACCGGTGAGGAAACGCGGCCCAGACACCACTCATTCTACAGCCCAGGACACAGAGTGGGCTGCGGCAGCTCACACAGTGGTGGATACGGACCTGGGTCCCAGTTCTAGGCTCCAATACCGTTGTGTTTTCCTTGAAACACGGATCTCCTCTGAGGTCCTCACACAAAAGACCTGTTCTGCGGTGGTGTTGGCCCCGCTGTCTTAGTACCTGCGTCACTCCCCTCCCAGTCTTCTCTCCCACTGAGTCCTGGGCCAGGCCGTGGATGCGCCAGGGGACTCCCGCCTCCAGCCCCAAGAAGCACGAGCTGCTCACTCTTTCACTCAGCAAACCCTGGAGACGCGCCTTCTGGCCGGGTGGGCTTTAGGAGCCCCCAGGGCACCACCGGGAGTGGGGCCTGGCCCCTGGTGCTGCGGGAGAGGTGGAAACAGGACAAAAGTCTCTCGGGAGGCGATGAGTGGAGGGCCACTGGCCAAGGCTGGGCAAGCCCTGCCCACGGGTGTGTCCCCCTCCGGGCCTGGAGGGTGGGCGTGGATGTACAGCTGGGCTGCTGATGCCTTTGGGCCACCCAAGGAAGGGCGGCCTTGGGCTGAGCTGGCACACAGGGGCAGTTAGAAGACCCAGGGAGAAACTGGTCTCGGGTAGTTGAATGGAGTCACTGGATAAAACCAGCCCTGGGCCCACCCTCCTCCCCTCCCTCTCTCCCTCCCTCTGAATTTTCTGAATATATAGGACAATAAATTCCCTTTATCATTTAAGACCACTTGAGCTGGCTCTTCCGTTACCTGCAAAATAACAGTGTTTAAGGCCGCCCCTGGATCACACAATGGTGAAGAGTTGTGACTGCCAGCCTCGGGGTACTGAGACCCTCTTCACTCCATGCTAAACGCCTGATCCTACAAACGTGTTCGATTGAATACACAAGAGTCAAAACACCTCTCTGGAAATTAATAATGACAATCACAAGGACCCACGGGGAGTTGGGGCTTGTTTGCTGGGAGCAACTAGAGGGGTAGGAACACAGGCATGATAAGAGGGGCTGTCTGTTCATTCTAAGACTGATGGCCGCCTTTTTTACAGTTAATTTGGGTCAACTTATCAGTTCTTGAGCAAAAAAACAAATATACAGGCACACACACACACACACACACACATATATATATCTCCACAGACTGAAAAACAGCATGAAAAATAGTTTGTCACAATACAGAAAAAAGGTAGCTGATGATCTGACATAAACAATGGAAAATTCCCCCAGAACGTGACCCACAATTAGTCAAAGGTGACCCAGGGGGCTGTCTGTTGTTGCCACATCCTCAGAGCACGCTGTCACCGGCTCACGAAGGGACTCTGCAGCAATGGCCAGGCTGAGCGTTCGGGACCCCACAGCCAGAGGGGGATTCACAGCCTGGGCTGAATTTCACAAAGGACCCCAACAGTGTAACAAGGCCGCGAGGCAAAGGGATGCAGAGCAAGACCCTGCCCCGTGCTCTGCAGAGAAGAGGAGCCGTGGAGCGTGCTGTGACCAGGGCGCGGCACATGGAAGAAACCGCAGCTGCACCAGATGGCCGGCGAGAGGAGGGGTGACCGCCCGGCACCGTGGAAGTCAGTCCTAATGCGGGCGACACTCTGCCAGAGCCGCGTGGCTGCAGAGTCTAAACGACCTAGGCAAAGACGACAACTACACGACCGCAGCCTTCTCCACTTGGCCCTGCCTCTGCGCTCTGGGCTTATTCTCCGCCCATGCATGTTGAGGGCCCAGAGAAGCACAGGGCGGGGCCTGGCTCCAGAGACCACGTGCTCCCATGGGGGGCGGGGGCTTCAGAGGCTTCTGACCAGGCATCAAACCTGGCATCAGCCTTTGGCTAAGATCAAGTGTAGTAAGAACTGCGTTTTACACTACGGCGCACAGGTACACACAACAGAAACAAACTTCCGGGAAACCCTGACTACAGTTGATGTAGGATGACATTTTCATTCATTCCTTTTCCATTCCTTTTGTTCACACCTCACAAAAACAAAAAAAACAAAAAAAACACACATAAAAACAAACAAAAAAACCCCCCAATTTCACAGTCCCCCAGAGAGTTGCAATTTGAAGTTTAAAAAATATGACTTACCCTATGCTAAATACATGAACTCAATCCCACACAGATGCACTGCAGGAACCACTGGGGCTGAGGCAGAAAAGGCTGGGTCACGGGGACCAGGACTGGGCGGGAAGCAGGTGGCGACGGCGGGGCACCCAGGGGCTAACAGAGCCCTCGAGTTTGTCCCCGGAGGGTCACTGCCCTCTGCTGAGGCTCTGTCTCCCTCCCCAAGGAGGGAAAGCCTACAGGTTTTCTAACTTCTCATTCACTGCCCATTCATCGACGAGGTCCAGCGTAAGCAGGAATCTCACCACCATCGCAGACCTCCTCCCTGCCTTCCCCACCCCCTGCAGGCGGCTCGCGGGGTCTAGGGTGGGCCGGGCCGGCGTGGGGTGGGGGCGGGCAGGGCACTGTTCCTCCCCGGAGGCCAGCCCTGCCAGGGCCATAGGGAGGGGAGGAAGCCCAAGGCAGGAACCCCGCCTCCTGAGCGGTACCCTCTGCCTTCGCTCGGGGGACCACGAAGGGGTGACTGGGACGGCGGATAGAAAAGTGAGGCTGAAATACGGGAAGAAGGTGTGCCAGGCCCTGCTCCCAGCACATCATGAATATCAGCTCCAATCCCCATCCCTTTCACGGACGGAGACACTGAGGCCCTCGCGCTGGCAGCCCCTAGCGATGGAGCTGCCACACCGGCTGGATGCCCTGGCTGTGGCCGCGTCTACGTCACAGAGGAAGGCACTCTGCCCAGCTGACTCCCAGGTCTTCTCGGGGACTCTCAGCTGCAATGGACCCTCCCGCCTGCGTGCACAGCCGTGACCGCTCACGTCTCCCCATCTCAGCGGCACGTGCTGGCCTCTGCGGGACGACCCTGCCCCCGCTGCCTGTCCCCACCCCCCCCCAGCCAGAGCCTGCCTGCCGTCTGGCCCCTCCTGTCGCCTGGCGCCCAGTCTTCTGCACAAGCCCCGTGGTGAGCTCAGGGCCCGCGCAGGGCCTGCGAAGGGGAGCGTGCGAGCGTGGACGCTGGCCCCTGAACTGGCGCTCGCTGG
Organism: Balaenoptera musculus; assembly: GCF_009873245.2. Taxonomy (NCBI): domain Eukaryota; kingdom Metazoa; phylum Chordata; class Mammalia; order Artiodactyla; family Balaenopteridae; genus Balaenoptera; species Balaenoptera musculus. The sequence continues at coordinate 99,021,031 of NC_045793.1, read as the reverse complement.
CCGGGCGACCTGCAGCTGCCTGTTGCCAGGACCATGCACGCTGCACACCGCTGCTTCCTGACCATCGCCCTGAGCGACCCACTGAATCCCCCACTGAGCGGGTCAAAATCACACGCCTAGAAAAAATGCTCAGGCCCACGGGGGAGGGCGAGGAGGGGGGTGTGGATGGAAAGAAAGGGGCTGGGGGAGCCAGGGCCACCTCCTCCAGGAAAACTGTCCACCAGGTACACGGATTCTCGACACTGGGGGTGAATGGGACGGGCTAAGAAATTAGCATCCACTTGCCATGCTTTCACTTCAAATCAGGTGAATAAAGCAATCTTATCTGAAGTGGGAAATTCCAGTTTACCAAACCAGACGCCACTCCATCTATGAAATCAAAGAGCTGGGAATGTGGTTTGAATAAAGAGCACTTTTTCTTAACTCAGCAAGTTACCGATGAATAATAAAAAATGTAAATAAATAAAACGAGAGTCGATCTTCTCAAGAAGTAGCTGTTTTCAACAACTGTGCAAAAATAACCCTGGGTCTGTCAGACGTGACAAGTGGGGGTCTAGTGGGGACAGGGGACATTGGAAAATGAAGGTTCAGGATGTGAGAAAGGCGTGAGGGACCAGGACAGAGCCCTCTTCCAGGGGCCATGGGCGACACAGGGCCATGCACTCAGCCCTGGCTCCAAAGCCAATGAAGCATCCTCGAGAGTGTGGTCGCCCCAGGCTAGGACAGGAGCCCACAACAGGACGCTCCATCCGCAGAGAACAGCGTCACACCTTGTGTTCATTTATCCAGTCACTATCAATCACCCACCCTTGTGTCCACGGGGCACCTTCCCAGAACTCCGAACTGCACCTGGCACATCATGACGGGCTTCATGAACTCCCAATATGCGGACAGCTCTTTCCGCCTGCCAAGAAGGCAAGCAGACGAACTGCCTCCACTGCCCCACCTGGCCTGCCAACAGGGCAGGCAGAAGCCGTGCACCTACCTGCCCAGGTGATGTGCAGGTGCAAGACACACACACACTGGTACCTGGACTAGGTAACGAGCAGACAGAGAACACAAGCACACATATACCTGGACCCGGGTGATGTGCAGATACAGGACACAGGCCACCAGGAAGCAGATGCAGAACACCAGCAGGAGCAGGACGGCCACGCTCCTAGGACAGAAGACACGTGGTCACTGCAGGCTGGGCCGGGCGAGGTGTGCCCGAGAAATGCCTGGGAACCCACCCTTCCTCCCCTGCCTCACCCAGTCGCTGGCACCCAGGAAGGAGCAGCAGTCTCTGGGAACTTGCCCATGCTGGCTCTCTTCCAGGGGAGGAGCCCTTCCTGTGTCCCCCCCAACTTCTAAGCCCCCCAGGGTCTCTCTAGTCCTGGCAGTGCCTGAGAGATGCTTTTCCTATGCAGGAAGGGCTAGGGTTGCACAGACTTGGCTGCTGGGCACCACCTTCTTACTGGGCTTCAACTGGGAAGGGTTTTCTAGAAAAAGCTGTATCCCCACATAGGGCCATGCAGATGGCCACTGTGTGTCCACAGTGTCCTGGGGCGGGGTGGGGGGCGGCTTCCATGTATTTTCTGGAAACTCACAGGAGAATTGCTCCACTCGGGAGGTTTATTAAGAAAGTGGTACGTCTGGAAGAAAAGTGGAGATTTTCTGGGGTCTTTCTTGCTGAAAAACAAAAACTGCCACTCACTTTGACTTATGATGACTAAATGTTGTTAAAATCATTATGTTTTTGTTCCTTTCCAAAGGCTACTTTTCCTCATTTTAATGTTTCTGAAAATGACAAGCACCTAGACACCAGGGTGCCCATTTGGTGCCCTGTTTGTTTCCTGCCACAGACGCCGTCGTGAAGTCAATGGCGCATGTGGTGTGGACAGAGTCACTGAAAATATACGGTGTCTGAGAATTGAGCACATTTAAAATTAAAAACTGCGAGTGAGCGTTCCACACGTTTGCCATCAGGCGTGCTCGGCTAGTTCCTCCGGTAAATGGAGAACTGGTGTGTGGTTCAGGCCGTCCCCAAAGGCCAGGGCACCGCAGGACTGTGACCGCGGGAGTCGAACCTGAACTTGAAAAGAAAAGGACTCTTGGTGACCTTCTCCTCTAACTGATGGACCCGGAACAGCACTTACTGCGGGATTATTAGAAGGTAGACAAGGCCGAATAAGGCGGCCAGGATGAGGGCCAGAATGACGGCGCTGGTGAAATACTCGTCCTGAAGCTGGTGATACTAGAAGACACAGAAAAGGACCATCAGCCGCCCAGCTTCCTGGAGACGCCAAGGTCTTCCCAAGGGCGCCAGGGATGCCTAGAACTACAGCGAGAAGGGCCACCCACGTTCACTCCCAGCCACCCCCCCCCACCAGAGCCCCCCCGCACTCACCTTTCGCTCTCGCTCAGCCTGCTTGTACTTCAGGGTGAAGAAGTTCAGGTCCGCCATCTCCAGCTCCATCTGGCGGGCTTCCAGGAGGCGGCCGATGTACCTGTTGACGCGTGTCCCGGGGGTGGTGTAGACAGCATTTGTAGAGAAAGACGAGCGGTTTCTGAGTTTTTCCGAGGCTGTTCTCAATGCCCTCCGCTGCCCGTCGCGGAAAGAAAGGAAGGGATAGTGTCAAATTCTCCACTTATTAAAGAAAAGAGCTCTTACGCTCCCTCCTCCTGGGTCCTCGCCCACTGCAGAGTCTGGGGGGCCGGGTTTGGGGATCTGAGATGCAATCCTGCCTCAGCCACCTGCTGGCAGCGAGATCCCAGGTGAGTCATCTCATCCTTGGTGTTGGGGTTCCCGTGTCTGTAAGTGGGGTTACATGGCACCTGTGCAGTGGCACCATGTGGAGGGTTAAGGGACCCCGCTCCTGTGCAGTGGACAGTGCCCAGCACAGAGCAATGAAACTGGTTCTTTGAAAATGTCAACAAAATCAACAGATGTCTAGCAAGCATGACACAGAAAAAGAGAGAAAGACACCAACAAATTCAGGAAAGAAATATAATTTTACTACAGACCCTGCAGACATCAAGAGGATATAAGGAAATACTATGAACAATAGTTCACATATAAATTTGACAACTTAGATCAATTACCTACTCCTTGAAACATACAAACTACCACAACTCACCCAACAGAAAAGATAACTAGAAAAGCCCTATAATGGCTAAAGAAATTTAATTCATAATTTTAAAATTCATGCAAGGCTAAAGAAATTTAATTCATAATTTTAAAATTCATGCAAAAGTAATCTCCAGGCTGAGATGGTTTCATCGTGAATTCTACCAAACATTTAAATAAGAATTAACATCAATTCTATACAATCTCTTCCAGAAAATAGAAGTCAACACTTCCCAAGTCACTTTATAAAGTCAGTATTAGGGGCTTCCCTGGTGGCACAGTGGTTAAGAATCCGCCTGCCAATGCCGGGGGCACAGGTTCAAGCCCTGGTCCAGGAAGATCCCACATGCCCGTGCGCCACAACTACTGAGCCTGCGCTCTAGAGCCCGCGAGCCACAACTACTGAGCCCACGTGCCACAACTACTGAAGCCCACGCGCTTAGAGCCCATGCTCTGCAACAAGAGAAGCTGCCGCAATGAGAAGCCCGCGCACCGCAACAAAGAGTAGTCCCAGCTTGCTGCAACTAGAGAAAGCCCACGTGCAGCAATGAAGACCCAACGCAGCCAAAAATAAATACAAATAAAATAAATTTATATAAATAAATAAATAATAAAGTCAGTATTATACTGATACCAAAACCGGACTAAGACAGTATTTAAAAAAGGAAAACCACTTTTGAGGTCACATCCCTCACGAATATTGATGCAAAAATCCTTAGCAAAACATTAGCAAATAGGATTCAGCAATATATAAGTAGAGGCCTACACCATGACCTTTACTCGATACGCAAGGCTGTTTAAATATTTGAACATCCATGCAATCCATCGTATTAACACCATCTTAACCACCACATGGAAAACCTCATGGTCATATCAACTGATACAGAAAAAATCCTTTGACAAAATTCAATATCCGCTCATGATAAAAATGATCAGAAAACTAGGAATGGAGGGGAACTTCCCCAACTTGATGAAGAACATCTACAGAATACCTACAGCTAACATCACACTCAAAGGTAAAAGGTTTTCCCTCTACAATCTGCAGTAAGGCAGAGATTTCTGGCTCACCCTCACCTTGAATACAATACAGTGCCCCCATCCAGTGCCATAAGGCAAGAAAAGCAAATAAAAGGAAAATAGATTGGAAAGAAAGAAATGAAACTGTCCCTATTTGCAGACATGATAGAAACAGACATGATAGTCTACATAGAAAACCCCAGTGGGAGGAAAAAAAAATCCTGGAACAAATAAGTGAGTTCCACAAGGTCATAAGATAAAAGATAAACATAAAAAATCAATCATATTTCTTTATATTAGCTATGAGCGTGTGAAGACCAAAACAAAAATACTGTACCATTTACAATCACTGAGAAAATGAAATACTAGGTGTAAATCTAACAACACATACAGAACTTGTATGCTGAAAACTACACAATGCCAATGAAAGAAATCAAAGAAGATCTCAATAAATGGACAGACATACCATGCTCATGGATTAGAAGACTCAACATAGTGAAAATGTCAATCCTCTCCACACTGAAGTACATGGGTTTAACATAATTCCTGTCAAATCCTAGCAGGATTTTCTTTTTTTTTTGTAGATAGACAAGCTTATTCTAAATATTAAATGGAATAGCAAAGGGATTAGAATAGCTCATTTTTCTTAAAAAGAATGAAGTGAGAGGAATTGCTCTACTGATTTTAAGACTCACTATATAACTATATCAATCAAGACAATATGGTTTTAGCAGAAGGACAGACACATAGATCAATGGAACAGAAGAGAGAGCCAGAAATAGCTTCACACAAGTATGGTCAACTGATTTTTGACAAAAGTGCAAAAGCAATTCAATGGTAGAAGCAAAGCTTTTCAGCAAATAGTGCTGGAGCCATTGGAGATCCATTAGCAAAAAAAATGAACTTGACTCAAACCTCACACTTTATAAAAAGAATTAACTCAGAATGGATCATATTACAAAACATGAAAATACAAAATCCAGTTAGAAAGCAGACAATAGACACAAGGGGCATTTCACCAAAGAAGAGAACATACAAAGAGTTCCCTGGAGGCCTAGTGGTTAGGATTCTGGGCTTTCATCAGGGAACTGAGATCCCACAAGCTGGGCAGCGTGGCCAAAAAAACACACGGATAGAATATAAGCACTCGCTTTTCGATCGATATTAAAGCATAGCATTTTATATGAGGGATTAAATCTTGAAATACATAAACACTTATATTTTTATTTCTTTTAAAAAGTGGATTAAAGGTCATTCCCTTGCAGAGCTAGCCTGTATCTATTTTACAGTACGAAGTATCTCTTTAATTTCATAACTAATACTTTGTATTTTAGTTTTTCTTACTCCCCTCAAATTTGGGGGGACATGAAAGTAGCTTTGTGAGGACCATTTGGAAATTCACTGTCACAATTCTCCCCTGTGCTTTGTTGTATCTTTGCACATGTGTAAAGATTTGTAGATGAAATGCTGTACAGATAGTTTGGCTGAAAACATAAAACCTCACTGGCCAGCAGAGGGGAATAATAAATCAGTGATATTAAAATCTTCTTACAATGTCACAAAGATAAAAGTCAGAATAAAGACTCTTTCCATTGAGAGAATGCTCCCAGATCAGTATGCAGCTAGAAATTTTAATAGGGAGCATGCATCTTTTGGTAATAAAAGTTGTTAAGAACAAAATAGCACACACAAAAAAAGAAAAAGAAAATAAGCACTTGAAAAGATGTTTGACATCATTAGCCATCAGGGAAATACAAAATAAAATCACAAGGAGATATCATCGCACACTTATTAGAACAATAATATATATATATTTTTTAAATTGGTGACAGGACCAAGTGCTGGCAAGGATGCAGAGAAACTGGATCACGCATATGTTGCTGATGGGAACGTGAAATGGTACAGTCACTCTGGAAAACAGTTTGCCAGTTTCTTAAAAAAAACAAAACAAAAAGCAAAACCAAATATGACCCATCAGTGGCACACCTCAGCATTGATCCAAAAAAAATGAAAATTTATGTCCACGTAAAAAATCTGTACCTGAATGTTTATAGTAGTTTTATTTGTAATAGTCAAAATTGGACACAACCAAAATGTCCTTCAACAGGTGAGTGGTTAAACAAAGGTGGTCCATTCCAACCCGGCATACCAGCCAGCCACGGAAAGGAAGGAGCTATTGATCCCAGCAATAACCTGGAAGGACCCAAGCATAGAGCTGAGCATAAAAAAGGCCAAGTTCAAAGGGTCACACACTGTGTGATTCCGTGTATACAACATTCTCAAGTGACAGTTATAGGGATGGAGAACAGATTAGTGGGATCCAGGGTTAAGGATGGCTGTGAGGAGGGAGAAGGTGTGACCACGAGCGGGGCGAGACCTTGGTGGTGATGGAAATGTTCTGTATCACAGTGTGAAGATGGTTACACGAATCCACCACACGATGGAATGGCACAGAACTACACACACACACACACACACACACACACACGGTGCTCCAAAGCCCATTTCCTAGCTTGGGTATCATAATGTAGTTATATACAATGCAACTGGGCGAGGAGGACCAGAATCTCCCTGTACAGGCTGCTTGATTCCACAGCTTATACGTTTGCGATGGGTAGTATGTCAATGCTACCTCCAGAAAGCCGTAAAAATATTAAGTAAATAAACAAAACCCAAGTCACTCACAGTCTCCGCTTGGAAATAAATCATTGACCTTTTGCAGTACATCCCTCCAAACTTTTCCCTAAGCAGATACCAGCCTGTGAACGTGTATTTTCCAATCAGAGGGTCACATTTCCAATCCAGCAGGTACTCCTGTCTCCCCGGGGCCTGAAACCAAGAGCAGGAAGGGCTGCAAGCAGGAGCGAGAAGGAACGGTGAGGTCCACCTCGAGTTAATGTGCAAGTCTCCTGTGCTCCTGTGAATTCTTTCTCCCTCTGGGACCTGACACGTTTGTGAACGTTAGGAAAAAAAACCCAGCTGATGTTGTGTCTGCGAGTCTGAGAGCCAGCTCTCCTGCTGTGAGGGGCCAGGAGGCTGTTAGCTGGAGGTGCACGCAGGCAGGTAATGTCACAGTCACCAGGTTTCAGGGTTTTGTGCTTATTCTGTGTGGGCAGGACTGGCTTCTGGGGGTCGAGGTCGTCCTCGGCCCTCAGGGCAGCCGGACATTGGGGCCCAGAGATGTGCTCCCTCACCAGGTCCTACAGGGCACCTGGATGCAGAGACCACCTGCGCTCAGTTCCCTCCCTGGAAGACTTTTCTGATTATTAAACTGCGGCTCCATCAATGGGACAGAATGGCCACCTCTGGGCAGTGGAATTACACATTTTTCCCTCTTGTCATGCTTTCCTCTTCTTTCCCACAACAATCGTAAATTTCCTTAAAAAACTAATCAAAATCAAGTTAAGGGAAAACGTTGCTTGTTCTGACGTGGAAATTGGATCTCTGAGCCTCTTTCTTGACCCACCAAAGGGAAGCATAGTGGTTTAAGCGCAGGGACTCAGGAACCAGGGGCTGTGCAACCTTGAGTGAACCGCTTAACCTCTCTGTGCTCCAGTTCCCTGGTCTGTAAAATGGGAGCAACAGTGGCCACCTCATTAGCTCTCACGAGGAGCCAGAATGTTCATACTCCAAGGAAGGACTCCTGGCCCAGAGCAAGTCCTCAAGCTGGCCCTCACTGTCCTTAGTGGTGGCCACAGGGGGCTCCCCCACTACTGCCACGGAGTCAGAGTCAGCGGGAAAGGCTGCAGGGAGCAGACTCTCGAGCCTCCAGAGCCCCAGCGCAGCACGGAGGCCCCGGCGAAGCAGACGCTCCAGGAACCGCAGGCGCCTCATGGGAAATGGGGCGGGGCTGCTGAGGGGCCTCCTGGGAGAATCTCAGCAGACATCCGCTCCACCCGGCCGGAGAGGTGAACGCCGCTCTCACTGCTGGTAGGGCTGAGCCGCGGGGACGTGGAGAAGCGGGGCCGGGAGCCCGGCAGGTCAGGCAGTGGGCGCGGAAGCTGCACTTTTTGCCTCTCTTCCCCTGACACTCTTCTGTCTCAGGCGCATCTCGCACCCCTGAGGTCGGGGTGTTCCAGACCCCTCTCCTCTCTGGGCACCATTCCTCTGAGCTGGAGTCCTTCACAGCCACGGGTCTCCAGGGTGGTCTCCGGACACTGGGAACTAGTTGGGTGTGCGCTCTGCTGCCGCAGGCCCTCCAGGGTCCCTGATTCGGATCTGAGATTGAGACGCGTTGCTTTACTACTTTCCTGTTTTTAATAAACCAGGTAGGTCTCATCTACGAAAGCCGACTTAAGAGTTTAATTATACCTACCACTAAGAAAGCCACTGGGTCTCAATCCACACCAGGACATTTCCATGGACCCACCGATGCCAGGGTCTCAGATGCAAGTGCGTGGCAGAGACTGCTGGCAGTCTCCCTGACATTCATACCCCCTTGGTCACAGAACCCGTGTTCTATAAAGGCATTGGTCGCAGCCAATGCACTGCCTTTCTCCCCTTCCCCTGTCAGCTTGGTGCAGCTGTGTGGCTGAGTTCTGGCCAATGAGCTATACGCAGAAGTGTTGCTAGGGAGCATCCTCAAGAGGAGAGAGATATGCCTTTTGCCAGCTCTGCCTTCTTTCTGCTGGCTGGAATGCAGATGCAATGACTGGAGCCCCAGCCTTTATCTTGGGCCATGAGGTGGCAGAGCAGGCAAGCCAGAATAATGAAAGAGAAAGGGTCTGGTCAAGATGCTTGTGAAGCCACCACATTAGCCTTGAACTGCCTGCTCTCTGGATTTACTTTATCCATGAGAAAACTAACCTCTATTTTGTTCAAGCAACCATGATTGGGGTTTTCTTCATATGCCATGAAACCCACTCCTGATTAGCACTACCCCCGAGAACACACATCTCTGAAGCGGCATTCCTGGATGCTATGACCAGTCTGATCCTCCAATCCCAACTGCCATGGGGTGTGGTAGTTACAAGAAGACGGGGTGGTGAACCGGGGGACAGGGAAGATGGGGCATTCCCACAGCATGGAGCTGAAACCCTGGCCTGGGGTAGACTGGGCAGGCATGCGCTTCCTGGGGCTGAGCTTGGGCACCCAACTTCCTGAAGCAGATGAGCAGCTGAGATCAGAAAAAGTGTCCCCAAGCCTGCAAAGCACAGAGCTGCGTCTCGGGTCTCCTTTCACACCTGACACCCCAGGAAGGGCATGGTCTGAGAAACGGCCTCTGCCCAGCATCAGCCCCTCTGGGGAGCAGGCAGCAGGCGGCTGCTGTGCCCCAGGCCTTACCCAGTCCCCTCACATATCCCGCTCCCCACAGGGCCCAATGAGCGGCCCTGCCATCCACCCTCACCCACTGAAGGACAGGGACACCCCAGGGGCTTGATGCTGTCACTTCACAGACGACTTTCTAGAAATGATCATCAGCCTAAGAACTGGCGCCTTTTCTCCGCCCTTTTCCACAAAGAATTCCTTGTTTGAACCCCTCCCGGAGCAGGGGCAGGGGGCCAGGTTCACGCCTCCCAAGGGGCGTCTTCATCAGGGGGTATCCACCGCCTCCTTGAAGCAGCTGTGAAGTTGTCTCCTTCCTCTTCTCTGCAAGAGTCCGTATATAAGGGGGCACTATAGCTCTTTCAATGACCAGGGGAACCCACCGTCAGAGCCGTACGGGCTGGGAGTTTCCTCCTGGGAAGCACTTTAGTAAGACTTGAGTTCCTAACAGACAAAGTAGTATTCACATTTCCACTTTTGCCTGGGTCTTTTTGCTCTTTTGAGTTTTACCAGGAATTTGTCCATTTCATCTAAACTGTGAAGTGGGCTGTAAGGTTGCCACCTTACCTTCAACCATGAACGTGTTAGGAGCTACACGATGCCGCCCTCTTGCTCCCCCGGGGACAATGGTAATGGTGTCTTGGCTGGATTGTCATGGGTGACAGCTCGGGGTTTAATCCACTTCAAGGACATGGGCTGTCGGGGAGCAAGGAGGAGCAGAACCTCTTACTGGAACCCACTGGGGTTTTGCCAGACAAGGGTCAGCATAAGGGCTGAGCCAAAACTGGCCAAGAGGGGAGGGAGCAGCTCAAGGCACAGAGCTCTCGAGCGGGGCCACGAGGGATGGCTCAGTCGCGTGATCTCAGATGAGAAATCCTACGAGGCCCTGGAAACCGTCCTGAGGCATGAAGTCTTTCCTGAGGCCTAAGCAACGAGAACACCATGCCCAGATCCAGCCCAGCAAGAGTCTCTGCTCTGTCCAGCAGCTTTCCAGATGCCAGTGCAGGCTGTTCCCAGGTGGGCAGACCTGGCCTGGGTCTCGACCACGGTAAGTGACCTTCAGCTCAGAAGGGTAAGTGGCCAATGGCGACTGTGCTCTGGTCTGGTTTGTCTGGGGCTGATGGACATAGACCCACCTCAGGTCAGCCTGTCACCTCAGGGGTCACAGTCTCGTCTTGCGACAACTAAAAGCCAGTGACAAGGGGGCTTCCCTGGTGGCGCAGTGGTTAAGAACTCGCCTGCCAATGCAGGGGACACAGGTTCGAGCCCTGGTCCGGGAAGATCCCACATGCCACGGAGCAACTAAGCCTGCAAGCCACAACTACTGAAGCCTGCACGCCTAGAGCCCGTGCTCCACAACAAGAGAAGCCACCGCAATGAGAAGCCCGTGCACCGCAACAAAGACCCAATGCAGCCAAAAATAAATAATAAATTAATTAAAAAAAAAAAAAAGCCAGTGACAAAAGAGTGGCACACACATCACTGTGGTGACAGAGAGGGGAGCCAACCGCTGCCCCTTGCAGTGGTTATGCCTGGGGCATCCTGATTCAGTGGGGACAGAAAGCAAGTAAGAAGCTACTAGACGTCAAAGAAACCTTGGAGGAGCCGGTAATACCATTTACCCTGTAAGAGTCAGAGAAGAAAAGCCACCAGAAGGATCATCTCAATAGATACTGAACACTATTTGCTAAAATTCAATATCAACCTCTAATTCTAGAAAGTGTGAACACTCACTCACGGGGCTACTTTCTTGAGATCATTAGGCACCTATTACTAGTTCTTACCCAAAGCATCACAACTAATAAGAAAACTCTATTTGTTTTAACTAATTAAAGCCAGAATGAAAAAAAAGAATGCCATTCATCACTATCATTTAATAAAGGATATAAAAAAAAGAAACAAAAATTATCACTATTTAAAAGTGATACCACTGTATATCAAGAAAACCCAAGGGAAGTAAAAAAGTTATTACAATCAGTTTCAATAAGCATGGACCAAACATAAGCTACAATTTTATCTTCATCAAATTCAAGCAGAAATGGTGGAAACTATATTTTCAAAATATTTCTAGGCATCCTTAAAACAAAAAGCTGGGAAACGGGGTAGGAAAGGCCCTCTGCAGACCTGAAACAGATCAGGAAGGGAGACGCAGCGTGAAGCAATGAACAATGCTTAAACTGTGCTGAGGCCGTGCTGGGGAAGCTGTCCCAAGAGTGAGTGCGGAAAACATCGAGAGAACAATTTGGCAACAGCGATCACAAATTAAAATACATGCCCCATTTAACGCAGCGATTGCACTACAAAGAAGTTACCCCAGGCTATTCTTGTAAAGTTCACTAAGATGTATAAAAAAAATTTTTTTTATTTAAGGATGTTCTCAGCACCAATGGCCAAGAGAAGAAATCTGGAAGTCATGTTCCCACGCATCAGCAAGGCACGGGGAAACAAGTCTGTCTGCAGGAAACAAGTCTGTCCAGGATCTCCAAGGTCTGTCACTGAGTGAAAAGACAGGGCGTTGGGACAGTTAAATAGGTCAAGTCTTATTGGCATTAACCTTCTAGGTTTTTCTAGGGGGGGAAAAAAAACACAAAATGGTAAACAGTTCGGGGGATTGGACTTTCTGTATCATGGGTACATGTTACTTTTATATTTTAAAATAAATATGCTTAGGTAATTTTAAATCTGAAGAGAAGGATGGAAGCAGCATTTTTTAAAAGGGGAGAGAGAATTGGGAGGCTCCTGATGTACATTCTAGAAGAGGCAAATCTACTGGCAGTATTAGGGGACTCCATAGAGAGCGTCTCCCCACGCTGGCCGGGGAGGGGGAGGCTCGTCTCCCACCTGCTGCTACAGGTAACACTGGTGCTACAATCTCTAACCAGCTACACACCCACTCTCGCAGATACTCAACTCAGAGAAATCCATTTTACAAAATGATCAGAGACGTAAGTGCACTTTCGTGAGCAAAAAATGCTGTGAATCATTTACTTTGCTTAAAAAAAAAACCCAAAAAAACAATAAAAGCAGAAATGACCTAAATATCAATGGAAGTTGAGTGGAAGGTGAGTAAGTAAATGGTCTCTCCCTAGGCTGGAAATCTACACAATGATTAGAGAATTCTATTTTTGAGGAAGAGTCAATAATATAAAGAAACCCTTATGATACACTGGCAAGTGAAAAAAAGTAACAAGCAGCAAACTGATATATCATCCCATCAATTTATAAATATACACACATCTAAGAAGCTAGAAGGATGAAAATGTTAATGATAGGTTGGTTGTGGGTGATTGGATTATAGATGAATGCTTTTCATTTTCTTCTTCGTGCGTTTTTGTACTTTTCTGTATTTTCCACAATAAATTACTTTTATAATCAGAAAGGGATATTGAAGGAAGAAACAGAACAAGTGTAAGCATGCAGGGGTTGGATTTACTGGAGGGCAGTACCTTGGACGTGAAGTGCCCTAAAGCTGTGCTGGAGCCCTGACGCCAAACCCCAAAGGCCAGGTCCCTGCCCGGAGGTGCGTGCACGGTATCGCCACCTAGCGGCCGATTCACCCTGGGCGCCCACACCGCTGACCCAGGAGAGGCCAGGAACACGGGAACCCCAGGTGCGCTGTGGTCTGAGGCTGACCACGTACATCTGAGTCACCCCCCAGAACCTGGGACACAATGTCTCACAAACTCGGCACAAAGGCACAGGCGACAGTGGAACCCACTGCCCTGACCCCGCCGGCTTCCCCAGCTCCATCTCCAAGGCCACCTCGATCAGGCTCAAGGTGCAGATAAAGTAAACGGAAGACAGGAACAGGAACGATGAGGCAGACCTCATCCTAAAGCAGATGCAGGATGTGAGACCCGCCAGGGAGAACGGCTGCAGGGCAGGGGCTGCGCTGCTCGGGGGTCACCGGACGGGGCACTCATGCCATCCTCCCCAAATGTCCCCACTGGTGGCTGGCCCCGCCCGTGCACAGCCTCTCCACCCCATCGTTCCAGGACCACCACCATGGACCACCCCCTCAGGCCACCTGCCCTGTCTTCACCCTCTGATGCCCTCCCACGGTGCCAGCCCTCTACCCTCCCCATCCTCGTTTTCACTAATCGCGGGGGGCACGTGGCCACGAAAGGGCACAGAGCAGAGCAGCAGAGGCCCGGGCTCCCAGCTCGGCTCCCAGCCTGCGGCACCTGCCCACGGGGGCTGTGCTCTCTGTCTCCCCAGCAGGGGAGCTGCCCGGGCCCACAGAGGCTGCCCGGGGGGCAACGAGGCCGGAATCAGGCGCCCTGCGGATGAGGGGTCAGAGTCTGGAGGAGGCGGCGTGACGGAGAGAGAAGCGGGCTGGGTGCAGGAGGGCGCCTGAGAGCAGAGCGCAGGCCTGGGCTGCGGCCTCCTCCGTCGGAGCCAGCCAGGCAGCGGCGGAGGTGTCCCAAGCACCAGCGATGTTGGGTGTGTCGGAGAGGGGGGCCTGGGGACCCTGAGCACACAGGGGAGACCCGTGGGAGACTGTGGGGGCAGGGGGCCAAGGATGAAACCCAGGACACCACCACTCATGCTCGCAAGGGAGGCGGGACGGCTGCAAAGCTGGGGAGGTGAGAGGCTCGGGGGACGAGGAATCCAGGAATCCAACCGTGACTCCTGACGCTGGTAGGAAAGGAGGGAGGGAAGGGGCCCTGCACACAGCACATCTGCCTCCCCCCACCCCTGGGATGGGAGGGACGGAGCTACACGGCCCCTGTCCGGGGCGCTGAGCCCAGGCGTGAGAGTCAGCAGGATTTTGCTTCTTCCTGAAAAGCCACTAAAACTGTGGTGAGGGAATTCCTTTTAAAGGCATAAAACCCACACAGAAGAGAAAATGAGACTGCAGAAGCAGCAACGCAATCTCGGGAAACAGTCACTGATGTGCAGACCCAAGAACACAGGTAACAGCGAAAGTGAGAATAGTCAGCAGACACAGCCGTCGGTGCAGCGGCTGGAGGGCCAATGACAAGAGGACGTGGGGAGGATGATCAAAGCTGCTGATGAAGTGGTGGAGCACAGGCTTCACCCCAGGCTGCCGCGACATGGCCCTCCTGCCCCAGAGGACCAGGGTCTTCCCTGGGGCGGGGAAGGGATCAGGGTCTCTGGCCCCGGGTTACAGACAGTATGCCTGTGTGGTTGAAGCAGACACTAAGGACGCCCCCCCAGCCACAGTGCTGCCCCTGCTCAGCTCCAGGCTTTCACCCCAGGCCTCGCCCCATCCCAGTGACTAAAGACGAAGGTGACCCTGACCAACCCAAGAAGAAGGACAGAAAATCCTGCACCCAGGTCACCTGCAGGAACACCCACAAAAGGAACCTCCGTCAAGGCTGGAGGCCATGTACCATGAACTAGAGGGACTTAACCCAAGAAGGAGGGGCCTCTGATATGAGAGCCAGAGAGGGAGGGAGGGAGGGGATGGCCAGAGATGCTCTCCACGGAGGTGAAGGGCAAGGCTGGGGTGACACCACATTGAGGCTCTCGGGGTGCAGACAGAGGAGGTCGGGGGCTCCGGAACCAGCGATACAATATCTGACACGTACAAACATCCTGAGGACAGATTTAAACAACGGCTGGGGGACTGTAGCTGGAATTTACCGATAAATCCATGGAATGCCAAGTTGCAAAAAGAAAACACAACATAATGAAGTGTTTTGCAGGAAAGCAAAAGCAGCCCAGCTCTGAACAGCATTTGCAAGACTGTGAAAGGTGAAGAGCGAGGGCTAATGGAGCAGACCGCAGCAGGACTGCACTGGGAAGACAGACGAACAGGGACTCAGAGCGGGGCGGGCACACGGGCGTCGGGCCCGCCTACCTTGTCGTCGTCCTCGCAGGTCATGACATTGGAGAAAGGGATCTCAGCCTTGAACATCTTCCGGCAGTGCATGAGCTGCACCAGCAGGTAGCACACGGTCTTGAACTTCATCCTCTTGGCCGGTTTTATATCTGAGAGAATCAGCCCTGGAAATATCTGTGCGGACATGCAGCAAAGAGAAACGCTGTGAGCAGACACACACGTCCTACCTCTTGGGCGGGGAGCACGAACTTAACGGGGCAGGGAGATCACAGGCCACTTGCTGAGGACCAGAGGGAACAGAACCGGCAACCCAGTCCCAAAACACGTAGGTCTCGACTACGCCCAATGCCGCTGAAACGAGAGCGATGCCCGAATCCTGGGGCAGATGCAAGGACATCACCCAGCTGGGGCAGCACCACGCTGATGAGTGTCATCCACTGGCCCCCGGGGCCCCTCCTGCAGACCTCCCCTTCTGCAGACCTCCCCTTCTGCAGACCTCCCATCCTGCAGACCTCCCCTCCTGCAGACCTCCCCTTCTGCAGACCTCCCCTCCTGCAGACCTCCCCTCCTGCAGACCTCCCCTCCTGCAGACCTCCCCTCCTGCAGACCTCCCCTTCTGCAGACCTCCCATCCTGCAGACCTCCCCTCCTGCAGACCTCCCCTTCTGCAGACCTCCCCTTCTGCCTTTCACCTTTTTCTCTCTCCTCCTCAACCCAAACTTCTCCAAAGGGGCTGCTCATTGTACAGACCTCGTCATCCTTCTCACCCTCAAACCGCAGCCACGGCTGACGCTGTTGTTTCATTCTGCATGACGGGTGGGGCGGCATCCACTCATGGCACCGAGGCTCCCTCCTCTGACTCACAACCTCCTGCATCCCGGCAGCGGCTCGCAGGCCTTCCTCCTTGGCGCCCTGCCCTCCGCTCCTATGTCTCCAGGTTGACCCCAGCTGGTCACCCAAACCTCTCACACCTGCCCTTCTCTTACACACTCACTCCCCTCCTCCAGGAGTCAGCTCGCCCTGCCCTGCCTGTCCTGCCCTGAGCCCCATTTCTCTCCCCCGGCCAGTGCCACACCCATCCACAGCTCCCACGTCACACGGGTGCCACTGCATCCTGGCCTGGAGAGCACTGGCCCATGGATGCCCCAGGACAGCGAAACCCGAAGCTCTCCCTGACCTGCTTGTATCCTGAAGAAGCTGTGGCCACCTGTGTCCCATGCACCTCACCTGTGTCCCGTGCCCCTCACCTGAGCCCTGCGCCCCTCACCTGGGTCCTGCACTCCTCACCTGTGTCCTGCGCCCCTCACCTGAGCCCTGCGCCCCTCACCTGGGTCCTGCGCTCCTCACCTGTGTCCTGCGCCCCTCACCTGTGTCCTGCGCCCCTCACCTGAGCCCTGCGCCCCTCACCTCGGCCCTGCACTCCTCACCTGTGTCCTGCGCCCCTCACCTGAGCCCTGCACCCCTCATCTGAGCCCCGGAAGTGGCTCAGTCACCCTCAGTCGTGTCCAGATCACTTTCCCAGGGCAGAGTGACCTTCAGTGCTCACACAGGATGGTCACAAGCCTTCCTGTGTGCACAGCACCCCTCGATCCATAGCGTACCCCATCCCTGACCTCCTACAGAGGATTCTCAAACCTGATTTGCAGGAGAGGCAGTGAAGGCCCAGGGAGGTACGGGAGGACTCAGGATGACCCAGCCCTTGAGGACCCCAGGGCCTTGACTCCAAGTTCCCTCCCCTCCCCTCCCCCACGGCCCTCCCCTCACGGGCAACAGGCCAGGCCCAGGACACAAGGTCAGCGGGGACACCCTCCCATGTGCGCAGAGCCCAAGACCTGAGAAGCAGTGATCTGAGGAGAACGAAGGAGCCGTTAGTCCTTAAGAAGGCTCCGCACACGACCCCTTCTGGAGCCTACCTTTCGCCGATGGGAGGGCACGATAAAAAAGGTCTCGATGTTGTGAGTTTTCAGAAAACTGTTCCTCTCGTGCCCATGGCCCGGCTCCACCTCGTAGTCACCATTCAGGCACGCCAGGGTGGTCTCTGTGATGTGAACCTTCCTACGGAAAAGGAGGCGGAGATTCGGACGGAGCCTCCCCTGCGGGGCCGCAGCTGGTTCTGGGCAGCACCCGGGCGATGCTCTGTGGGGTCCTGGCAGAGGTGCCCCCCCTCACGGGCGAGCTCTGGAAGGAACACTCAGACTCCCTGGGGCATACGCACAGGAGGACCGACAGGTGGGGTGGGGCAGGGGAGGGACCCCAGGAGAGAGGCGGAAGCGTGCAAAGGAGGACTAAGCAAGGAGGGCTGCAGGCAGAGGGGATGAGGGGCCAGAGGGACACAAGAGGAACTGAAGGGGAGGAAGGCAGCAAGTGTCAGAGGACACAGAAAAGACGGCGAGGGAAGGAGAGGGTGGCGAGGTGAGGGGAGAAGCAAGTCCCCTCCCCCGGCTGCGGTCCCCAAACCCCCAGGGCGTGAGGACCCCAGCCCGACATCAGGCCCGCACTGTCCCCACACAAAGTGGGCGGGCGGGAACAGAGCCGTGTGCGCGGCATTCACGCCTACCCCAGTGAGTTTTCTGGTGAGAGAAGGAGAAATCCTCACTCAGCATAACCTGAGCAAACACCAGCACCCACGTAACCTAGACACATGGCCTGAGCTTCCGGCCCTTAGCAAGGCCCGAGCACTCGGGCTTAGGGAGAAACACAAACTCCCCAGCATGCAAAACACTCCCTGCAAAGACCTGAGCCCTCACGTCCCCAAACAGTCCCCTGAATTCCTTGGTCGGGGAGGGACACTGAGGCAGGAGTGAGCATCCCCCCACTGCTGGCCCTGAGGGCACCTGGGACACGGTCACCCCATCAGCCTGGCCCTGGACTGCAGACGGCACCAACGGTCTCTAGAAATGCATGCGTGTCCACTCATTCATTCACTGGTCGCCCTCCCTCCCTCCCTTCCTCCCTTCCTTCCACCACAGAGAGGGACAGCACAGTCCCGTCGCTGAGCTGAGGGGCCAACAGGGAGGCAGAAACATCAGCACCTGCTCTCAGCGCAGAGCACCTCAGGCTCTGGAAAAGAGGCGGGGTCTCGGGTGCACGCTGCCCTAAAAGCACACGGCGGGAATGGACAGCACCCAGGCTCCCAGCCTGGACTGGGGAGAAACTGGAGGCCTGGCTGGTCCTGAGCAGCAAGGCCACTACAGGGGGCAGGGCCACCTCACTTGCAGGTGCTGCCCAGCACTCACGGGGCGATGCCTCACCCAACACAGGCGGTGGGAGTGAAGACAGCCAGCCACGCTAGCTCGCCTGCCCTGGAGACGGAGGGTGGGGATGCCCAGTGTCTGCCATCCCTAAGGCCCGCAGCACCAGAGCCCAGTTATTGATGAGGCTGTCTTGCCCAGGACAATAGGGGTGGGGAGATGTGGGACCTGGGGCGGAGGGGGCCCACCATACCCTGGAGCTGGGGGTGGCACGCAGGTGACCCCTATCATGGTTCCTACCTGAGGGCCCCTGGGGCAGGGGGGTGGGTAGGCCATTTGCTCAGGACCCAATTTCACTTGCTTCCAGGCAGCCTGGAACATGCATCCAGCACATCAGTTTGGGGCTGACCAGGAGCCGTGTGTGCTTCAGGGCAGCAGAGAGGGCTGTGTGGTCTCCTGCCACCAAGAAGCTGGAGGCCATCTCCATGCAAGAAGCAGACAGGTGCCCCATCCCTGCCTGGCCTTGGCCTCTCCAAGGCAACCACTCAGGGTGTATGGCCTTGGGAAGGAGTCCATGAACCAAGTCCCAGGGGTCCCAGCATGAGATGCTGGGGTAAAGACACAGCAGTGATTCATTCCTCCCATCTGTCCACCCGTCCATCTGTCTGTCTGACCAGCCACGGTCCCCGAATACCCAATGAATAGAAGATAAGTGCTTGCAGAATGGATGGATGGAAGGAGGCATGGAGGATGGATGGATGGAAGATGGATGGGTGGATGGAAGGAAGTATGGAGGATGGATGGGTGGATGGAAGGAAGTATGGAAGATGGATGGGTGGATGGAAGGAAGTATGGAAGATGGACGGGTGGATGGAAGGAAGTATGGAGGATGGATGGGTGGATGGAAGGAAGTATGGAGGATGGATGGATGGAAGATGGATGGGTGGATGGAAGGAAGTATGGAGGATGGGTGGATGGAAGATGGACGGGTGGATGGAAGGAAGTATGGAGGATGGATGGATGGAAGATGGATGGGTGGATGGATGTATGAGTGGATAGGTGGGTGGTGACGAAAGCAAAAGAAGGACCAAGGGGGAAGGGGGAGGGATGGACTGGGAGTTTGGGATTAGCAGATGCAAACTGTTATATAGAGAATGGATGAACAACAAGGTCTTACTGCACAGAACAGGGAACTATATTCAATCTCCTGTGATAAACCATCATGGAAAAGAATATGAAAAAGAACGTATTGATATATATATATATATATGTGTAACTGAATCACTTCGCTGTGCAGTAGAAATTAACACAACATTGTGAATCAACTATGCTTCAATAAAATAAGATTTTTTTAAAGAATGAAGGAATCACATTAAGAATAGTGCGAGAAAGAGCAAACCTAAAGAGAGACAGAGTGAGGAAACCCTGAGAAGCTCCAGGGCGGACACCACCTCCAGGGGCCTGGGAGTCTCGGAAGGTTCCTGGAAAAGCCCCATCACACGCGCCCCCCAACCCCCGCTGCAAGGGCAAGGCAGGACCCCGAGGGGTGCACACACCACGTGGGCCAGGCCCCTAGAGGCACTGGGGAGGGTGGCGTCAGCAGCCCCTGGTCCCCACTCACGGAGCAGCTTTCCAGCAACCCCTCCCAGGCCAGCTTCCTTCCGCAACTCCCCCTTCCCTGCGGGGAGAGTCGCGATGCTCTGTCTCCCTGGGAGCCAGGCAGTCTCACTTCGGCCCTCGTGTGCCCTGAACCCTCTGCTGAGGCCACCACTGGCTGCACGCACCCGGTCTGGTGTCCAGCCCTCATTTTGCAGCACTGAACACAGCTGACGGCTCTCCTTCCTCCCCGGCCCTCCTCCTGGCTGCCCGCACTCCCTCTCACCACGCCGCCCTCCCCTGCTCCTCTTCCTGTCTCCCGCTCCCCTTCTCTCAGGAACTCTCAGGCTCGGGCCTTCATCATCTTCCCTCCTCCTTGCACATCCTCCCGGCGCTCCGTGCGCAGTGCCAGGGTCTCAGTGACCCCAAGGGCCTGTGAGCTCCCCAGACCCCCGCCCAGCTCCGAACTGACCTCAGTGCCCAGGAGACCCAGGCTGACAGGTGATAAAGGCACCTCCCCCCGGCCCCGTGTCGTGCTCCCCTCTCT
This sequence comes from Balaenoptera musculus, assembly GCF_009873245.2. Classification (NCBI taxonomy): domain Eukaryota; kingdom Metazoa; phylum Chordata; class Mammalia; order Artiodactyla; family Balaenopteridae; genus Balaenoptera; species Balaenoptera musculus. The sequence goes on along the minus strand of NC_045793.1, from coordinate 99,000,498 downwards.
GCATCCCCCAGAGTGCTCCCTGTGGCCCCCCAAGAACGTGAACCCCACCGGGGCCGAGGGCTCTGTCTTTGCCGCCGACGCCACCCTCCCCCCTCCTGGAAAAGCCAGGTGCTCTGTAAACACTATGCTCCTGAGGGGTGTGTCTCCGAAAGGGGGAGAGGAGGGGAGGAGGGAAGAAAGAAGCAAAGCAGAGAGCAGGGCAGGCAGGATGCGGCCCCCCCGTGGGACTGGTAGGGAGGGTGAAAGGAGGGAAGCTACCGGTCAGACGGAACTTGAAAGAGGCCCCAGCCAGGTGAAGGGGCCTGCGGAGCGGGGTCCCTGGCGGTGGGAAGTCCGTGTGCTTGCCCGCACGGCAGGCGGAACGCTTAAAGACCTCAGTGGGCAGGGGAGGAGGGAGGTGGGCGGCTCCTGGCACCAGCTGGCCGGCCAAGGGGCTGGACTCTGTGCAGGACAGCGGGGCTGCAGGGGGGCTGCCGCTGGGATTCACTCTGGCGCCCAGAGGGCGAGGCGCAGGCACAGTGAGACGGTGTCCCCCCCCCCCCGAGACCCTGCCCTGGAGGGTGGAGAACAGCAGGAGGAGTGGAGGGGTGCTGGAAGGACGGGGCCCTGAAGGAAGGAGGGGTCGGTGGCCGCGAGGGCCCCCCCCAGGGGGACGTTCAGAGGCAGCCCGGGTCACAGATGACAATGCCGCGATTTTTGAGCTCGCTCAGAAATGCCGTGGCCACTCCCATGGCAGGCTCAGCGTGGATTCAGGCTCGTTGGATTCTAATCTCCAGGCTTGCCGCTTCCTCGAGCCCCGTAAGCCCTCCTTTCCTGCGATTTCAAAGCCGCTCTCCAGAGCGAGTGGCCTTGGATGCCAGTGGTCCCTCGGCAGAGCTCAGGGCCTTGGCACAAGGAAAGGTGTCACCTGTTTCCGCCACCTCCCCCAAAAAGTCAGGCCAGGAGAGAGGGGGGAAGATGCGGCCCAGAGGACGCCAGGTCTCTAGGGTGAGAACAGGACAGCTGGGGACAGGCAGCCAGGGTCAGAGGGGCCCTGAGGCCCCTCAGAGCGGAGGGCACAGAGCTTGGCCCTGAGGTTCATAAGACAGAAGCAGATGCGCGTGTGCAGGAGTCTAGCGCTCAGCTCTAGCCCTGGGGAACCGCAGCTGGGCCCCGCAGCAGCCGCGAGCACGGCCCGCCACCCCTCTAAGAGGCGGAAATCGGGAGGGTGGGACCATGCGAGTGCGCCTCAGAGCCCCCTTTTCTGCAATCACATCATCCCCCTGCTGCCCACCGTTTGTGGAGGGAGGGGAGTTCCCGTTCAGTTCTCGGGTTAATGTTTTCACCGTACATGATGCCTTGGCTCTGTGGAATGGTTTGAAGAAAATGAGACCAAAGGAGGCGACTGTAATTAGAAAGCATTAGGAGTGCACGGACCAATGAGAAATGCATCCTCCTCACTCTAGAGGAAAATCTGTAACTTCCCTAGTGGGGCTCTAAAGGCAGAACACTTTCCACTGCAAGTCTGAGAAAGAAAGCAAAATGGGAAGCAACAGTCAGCACTCAGGACAGCTCCTAGCCAGGCAGACCTCCGGGGCGTTCTGTCTCCTCCTCCAGGGTCGGCTTGCCCACTCTCTATGGGGGCCTTGGGGATGGGGCTGGGACAGCCGGGCGTTCCCAGATCCCCAGGCAGAAGGTTGAATTAGAATCCCCCGCCCCTGCCCTCAGGGTCCCCGATTTACCCAGGCAGGCCGGCGGCTTCCATGACGTTCGCCAGGGTCACGTCGTTGGACCACACGTCGTACTGCCACTTGCGCAGGCCCAGGACCCCGCAGAGGACCCTGCCGGTGTGCAGCCCCACACGCATGTTCAGGTCCACCTCGGTGGCCTCGGCCACGGACCTGCAGCAAACACAGGCAGGGCGTGGGGCTGGGGCCCCGCGGTCTGCCCCCTCAGGGCCATGAGCACAGGGGAGCAGGTGCATGGGGGGAATCTCCTGACCCAGTCAGCCTGACCCCCGAGCTGTGGCCGCTGGTGGGCAGAGGTCACTCCAAGCTGGCTCCCCCCTGCTCCCTGGCCACTGGCCATCTCACAAGGCACCCCACCTCCCCTCTCCCCCTCCCCACCCAGAGCAGCGGCAGGAGAGAAATGAGCCCAGGACCCCCGATCCAGGACCCCGATCCTGCTCTGGGTGCCACTGACCCGATCAGGGGTGCTCGCGCCTGCTTGCTAGCCAGGGGCCAGCGTGAGAGCCCCGGGGAACATCTGACAGGGTCCCAGGAGCCCTGGGAACGGTCAAGGTTTGACCCCGAGTTCCCTGACTGAGAGGGTGGGCTGCAGACCCAGCCTGTGGGGAGGCCCAGGGCTCCACAAACCTGCCCCAAACAACAGGGGGACCTTGTGGGTTGTACACTCTGCGTCCGTCAACTCAAGGGAGAAAACAAGACACGCGGACGCTGAAATCAGACTGCAGGGCCAGTGCACGCGCGCTCCACCTCCCCAGGCGCCCGTGTCTCTGGGCTCAGCCCCAGCTGAGGAAAGGGCTGGCATGAAGCCCTGAGGGTCCCAGGCGAGACCACCCTCGGAGGCGGGGACAGCATCACCGGAAGCACTCGTGAGAAGAAACAGGAGGTGGCTTTAAAAGTTCCTTGGAGAGAGATTCACGGCAGTCATGTAGGCGGGCTGTGCTCAGAAATCCCCTCGGGGGACACGAGGACGCCCCGTATGGTTTCTCCAGCCCCACGAGGCCCACGGTGAAGTGAGATGCAGGAAGTACACAAAGGGCCTGTGATCGCACAGCCAGAGCGCAGGGGACGCACCGCGGCCGCGGGGAGGCCCTCTGATGCCACTTTTCTGGATTTTCCACTTCTCCCCGAAAGCAAGAGATTATTTAATCTTTAAAAAGTCTGAAGCATGTTGTTGAGGAAGCATTATCGGGCCTGGCAGGTGTGCTCCAAGGGACAGAATTGCAAGGAAGCCGTGAGGGCGGGGAGGGGGTCAGCCACGGCGCCCCCGGCCCTCCCCACCCTGGGCGGGTCCAAAGGTGGCCCCGACCGGCAGGTGTGTTGGATGGGGCTCCCCGGCCGGTGGAGATGTTCTGTAGCAAGAAGGGCAGGAAGATGGAGCTGAGGCTCGGGGACACGGCGGCCCCATGATTAGGACATCGGCTGTGAGAGGGAAGGGAGGCTGGGAGACCAAAGGCCCACAGGGCCACACTGCCACCACCCTCGGGCAGCCCGACATGGACTACCCACCCTCCGTCCCCTCCCAACAGCAGGTGCCCTGTAGTCCAACCACATCTAGACCTGCCCCCCAATACAGCAGGTGCCCCGAGCCTGTGAGCAAAATCTCACTCCTGCTCCAAGACTCAGGGCTGATTCATGTGCATCCCACCCTGTTCAAACATAACATAGGCCCAGCCCAGATGCTGCCTCCAGGAAGCCCTCCCAGATCCTTCACCACAGCAAACCCACCCCCGTCCCTGCCCAGACCCTTGTCACTCTGCTTCTGCTATGATAGCTGGGCCAGGCTCCATCAGAGGAGACTACTGCATCCACATGGCCACATGGCCGGGCTGACTCCACTGACCAGAGGCTTGGTGGACATCCTAGGGCCCTCCCGGAGAGTGGGTTGCAAGCATCCTGGGAGGGGCTGCCCCAGGCCATTCCTCACCTGTGCCTTGTCCCAGGCGGCTGGGACTTCCCACCTACCCCACCCCCAACGGCTGCAAGCTGTAACAGGGCTTAGCCGCTGGACAGATGCATTCCGGCCACAGCGCCCGCCACTGGCCCCTTGGGTTTGGTGTCAGCCCAAGGGAGAAGGAAGGTGGTAGCTGACACCCCCTGCCCTGGCTTAGCTTCCACAGCCCACCTGCGTCCACAGTGTCCTGACGAGCCCCATCCCACCTGGTGGTCACTGCACGTGAGCCTGCCTCCACGCTCGGTACCTGGAAGTCGTCTGTGCCTGGACGGGCCTGCCGCCTGCTGACTCGAGGTCCATCCACAAGGGGTCCTGGCCACTAGCCTCCCAGGGCCTGGTGTAACACCCGCTCCTGGACCCTCGTGAGTACACGGTGTGGAATGAGAGTTCAGTTCCCCTCGCCCACACAGCTCCTGACCACCGCCAGCTCGCTGCCCTCCAAAAAAACCCCCTTAATTTAGAAGACTGAAGAAGGACGAGGGGCTTCAAATGATGATGAAATAAAGAGACTGGGAATCTTCATCTGGAACAAAATGAGTGTCACCAGGACACAACTTAAGTCCACAACATCGCAAGGAGGGCGACAGAGAAGGAAAGCCCCGAAGCCTTGGCTCACGTGCCTCTGACAGCAAAGGAGCCTGTTCCGTGCAGCAGAAGAGAGGACAGAGCTGGGCCACCCCGCGGGAAGGCTGGGCCGAAACAGCCTAGCATCCCCAGAGACTCTGGAACTATCCCATGATCTCTTCCTAGCAGGTTATTGATGCATGATGCCCTTACTAATGGTCCACGATTTATTCACCATCATAACAGGAGTAGCAGCGTTAAAGAGGCGAACACTTACACCCGGGGTGCACCTCGGGCTGGGTCCCCAGAGCTCCACCTCCCCAGCCTGGCTCAATGCCAACGTCCTGTCCTCAGATCAAAACCTGGAGGCTGTGACCAGGAAGGGACAGGACCTGGGGGGCAGGGTCGAGGACAGAGTGTGAGGAGGAGCGGGGGGGGGGGCCGGGGTAACCCCGTTTGTCAGTAATGGCACAGGATGCGTGAGGCTCACTGGACCCAGCCCACCAGCCCTGCCCTGACTTCCACTTGCAGACCGTTCGCCCACTGCCCGGCAGGGCTTCCTGCCAGCCAGACCACAGAAGCCCCTGCCACGGCCCCCCGGCCCCGAGCGGCCTCCACTTAAACCTCCCCCCCATCCCAGCCTGTCTTCTAACCAGGAGCAGTTCTTCCTGTAACTGCTCACTTCACCCACCGAGGGCCTGTCCCCCAGAACCATGGCACACGCGGGCCCCAGAGGCGTGCCGAGACGCTGCCTTCCCAGCTGGCCCTCGAGCCCGGCCTCACTGTCCTCCGTATTCAGGGGGCCAGGCCAGACCGTAGAACCAGATACGTCTACACAGGGTCCCGGGCATCCTGGTGTTCAGCTTTGATAACCTCAGAAGTCTGCGTGCCACGAATTTACAATAAAGGTTTTGTGGAAGTCTGACTGTTCGTTCACATATCTTTACTACCTATTTAGTTGTATACACTTTGAATGTGTTCTTTTCAATTTTAACTCTTTTTTCATTCGTTTGCCAACTGCCAGTTAAAGGTACTGAAACAAGAAAACTAAGGTTTAAAAAAAATTTTTTTTAATTCACAAAAAGAAATGAGTTTGGGAAATGTAAATAAGTAAACCTGCAAAAGATGTTTTTGTGCATTTTAAGCATTTCTACTTCTGCAGTCATGGAAGGGCAAAGGGCAGGGGGACTTCTGGGACCCACGTCCAACCTTCCTCAAGGAGGCCTTCCTGCCCCCAGTGTGCAGGGCCTTTGCCAGCCTCCACCCAACTTGTGCAGCCCAGGACACTCCACCAATTCGCCCCGTCTGTCATCCTTTCCAGCAGGTTCTCAATTGCGGGAACAGCAGATGTGCAGTGAGCTGGACAGTCACTTGTAGATAAATCCTGCCTCAAGAACTGCCTCACTCTAGATAACCAACAAGGACCTATACTGTACAGCATGGGGAACCATACTCAATATCTTGTAATAACCTGAAAGGGGAAGAAGTCTGAAAAAGAATAGATATACATATATATGTGTAACTGAATCGCTTTGCTGTACACCTGAAACTAACATAACATTGTAAATCAACTATACTACAATTTAAAAATTGTCGGACTTCCCTGGTGGCACAGTGGTTGAGAATCCGCCTGCCAATGCAGGGGACACAGGTTCGAGCCCTGGTCCGGGAAGATCCCACATGCCGCGGAGCAACTAAGCCCGTGCTCCACAACTACTGAGCCTGCGCTCTAGAGCCCGTGCACCACAACTACTGAGCCCGCGAGCCACAACTACTGAAGCCCGTGCACCTAGAGCCTGTGCTCCACAACAAGAGAAGCCACTGCAATGGGTTAAAAAAAAATTGTATGAAAAACAGAAAAAAAAAAACCCAAAAACCTGTCTCACTGAAGAGCGTTTGCCAAGAACTGAGAAAACTGAAGGAGGGGGAGGACCAGGCCTCCAGAACAATCAGAAATGACTTTTGTCACTCGGCCATCTCTTCTCATTCGACCTCCAGCCTTGGGCTGCTCCAGCCTGGGCACATCGGGTCTACCCATGACCTGAGCACAGGCAAGCTGGCCTTACCAGCTCAAAGACGGGTCAGGGAAGGAAGAGCACATGTCATTTACTTCTACTTAACTCAGTATAGTGAACCAAAATTACCCAGACCACAAGCAAAGCCACGTCTGGATGAAGTACTTAGCAAAATGGTACCCTGCATGTTTGGAGGTCTGATTCGTGATTTGCTAATGCCTGTGATGGGCAAGGTGCTCCCCGTGGAGTGGACAAACCCCATTCCTGTAAGTGCACAGAGTCCTGATGCTTTGGAGCCCAAGGGAGGGACAGCAGCAGCCCAGCTGGCTCATCTCTGAGCTGGCTCCCTTTTCTGGGGGTTAATGAATTGAGGACCGCAGTGGCTGGGGACCCAGCATCTTCCGTGCCAGCCCATTTAACCTGGGATCCCATTTAATTCCCACAACAGCTCAGAGATGCAAACACGGTTTCTGCATGTCACAGCAGAGAAAATCAGGGATGCAAGGAAACCAAAGCATCACCTCAAGGATGGGGAGCCAGGAACCCAGGGGGCCTGTCTGCTTCCTCGGGCAGGAAGCCCCCAACCCACTCAGGAACAGCCGCATCTGGGGACTGATGGCTTGGACTCTAGGAAGTGTTCTTGTACCAGACTTGGCTGCAGAGGAGCAGTTTCCTTGGGTTTGACCTAATATTCAAGGCCTGACAGAGGGAAGCTGGCGCTGGGGTGCAGGAAAGGGTGGAGGCACAGATCTCACGTGGGCAGCACACCCACTGGTGGGGGTGGGAGCAGGATCAGGCCTGGGTACCCTGGGGAGGGGCTGTAGAACTTAGGGTCAAAGACATAGGTCCAAGCAGCACGACACCACCAGGAGTCCTGGAGAAACCTCCCCAGAACCTTCAAGGTCAAGGACTAGCCCCTGACCCCCAGGACGCAGGGCCTGGACGTGGCCATGAGGTTGGTCCCACTGCCCTGGTCTCTGCCAATCCAACCTCGCTCAGAGCCCCGGATGTCATGAAGCCATCACTCCCATTTTACAGATGGGGAAACTGAGAGCCAGGGTCACAGCTCTGCATGGGCAAGACCAAGCCAGTCACCACACTTGGTGGGCACGTAAGGCTCTTCCCACTCTATCTCCATTCCTCCCACAGGCAGGTGCCATCTGGCCAAAACCAGGAATATATATATGACTTTAAATTATTATTAAAAATCACACCAACAATTAACATGTGGTGTTTTTTTTTAAGAGCATATTGCACACCTTAATGAGGTCCACAAGTTTGAGAGGAGGATCTGATTTGGGTGTTGAGGGCATATGGGGGCCAGATTCCCCAGAGCAGGAGCCCGGGGGGCCTCGGGCACGGCCACTCCACTGGGAGGGGGTAAGAGCCCTGGGACTCCACATTCAAGGCTGCATTCTTCGCTCGGTCTTTTACACGGAGCATGGAAAATCTTTCCATCTGTTTTCCCCATAGAAATGAACTTTCTACCAAGTGGAAAGAAGATCATTCCTCACTTCTTGGCCAAGGAGAAGACCCTCGACCCCTCCGGTCTCACACAAGGTCAGAGCCGGTCTGGCTGCACGCCTGCCTGCTCCTGCCCTTGCAGAGATTTCTCCCTCGGTTTTTACAGATTCCTTATTCAGCTCCTCTGTCCGGCAGCAGCAAGCGCCTGACTCACACAAGTCGGTCCTGCACTCACAAGGGTCGGAATGGATTGCCCTGTTTTCTGAAGCGAGCGACGCTGGTGGATGTGCTTCCCGCAAAGCGTCCGCCCGAAGAGGGAGCTGACAACAGCGGCCCGACACCCCTACGGTGGGACTCGCGCATCCCCCGAACCTGGGCATCTGCATCACCACGCACGACGTCCGCACGGGATGCTTCAGGAATCTCATTACCTTGCCAACCATCCCTCCTGCCTCTGGCTTTCCTCTGTCCGCTCAGAGGTCCCCAGGCCTGCAGCAGACCTCTCTGTGGCCCCGGCAAGGGACATCTCGGCACCGCAGCCTCTTCTGCTTCCTGGTCACCCACGGCGCTGTGCCCGCGACCCAGGGCCACCTCTGGCCTCCCCAAAGAGCAGGCCGGTCAACAACCAGCCTCTTCTCCAGTTCAGCTTCTTTCCTCCAGAGCAGGGCTGCATACTGAAATCACCTGCTGGGGGGGGGGTGCTTTTCCACCCTCAATCCTAGACCACAGCCCAGACCAGCTGCCACTGGCTCTCTGGGCAGAGCAGGCCTCAGGGATTCGACTGGGGTACCAGGTCGAGCACGCCGGCGAGGTGCTGAGCGCCGTGCTTCTGCGCACAGTGTGCAGGTGTGTGGACCCCGCAGTCGGCCTCGCAAGGACTGTGCAGTTGAGCCCGCTGTGCATCCCATCTCGTTCCATTCTTGTACTATTACTTCTCTGCTCCCAAGTGTGGAACCACACCAGGCCCTGGTAACCCCATCTCACTGAGCCGAAGCCATCTCTCCAGGCTGTTGAGAAGCTGGAACGTGGCTCTAAGCTCTGTCCGCCAGCTCAACCTCCCAGCTCCACACCCTCCTTAACTAGACGGAAGGCTGCCTACCTCCTCATCCCCGGACGAGGACCATGAGGAGATGAGGGCGGCTAAGAGCGGAGCAGGCCAGGCCCCCAGTGTTCCAGAAATACTCACCTGCTCCATCCAGCCCTCTCTCCACAGACAGCACCTGACACCTGGTCACCTGCCCGCGTGGACAAGCACATGTGATTCCTTGTCAACCGGAACGCGGCCGGATTTGAGCCAACCCTTTCCCGCAATCGACTCCTTGAACATCTTATCCAGCTAAGCTCAAAGGGTCATTTCTTTTGGCCTGACTAATGCATAGCTGGCAATACCCCGGATCACCGTGGACAAAGAAATGCAGTCCCCACAAAATGCAAAGAAGGTGATCACAGAGGCAGAGCTGCACAGAGCAGGCGGGACTTCCCCACCCAGCACCTCGCCGCGTGGCTCTGGGTCTCTGCAGCCCCGGCACAGGTGATCCACCTCGGACACGCCGGCCAGGACAAGGCAGGCCTGCACGGCAGGGCACTCACGTGATGGTGTCGATCATGTCCAGGCCCATCTCCACGCAGCAGTGGGCGTGGTCAGTCTTGGGCTGAGTGAGGCCAGACACGCAGTAGTAGCAGTCTCCCAGGATCTTGATGCGGCGGCAGTGGTTCTCCTTCGGGCGAGAGGGCAAAGGGCATGTTAGTGACGCACGTGGGGCCGCCCGAGCACCTGTGCCTCTGCCACCACCAGGTGCGCTGACCGCTCAGCTCAAGGCCCGACCTAGACCAGGGCCCAGGCGGCTCTCCCACGGACAGGGTACCTTGGGAAGGCAGATGGCCCCTATATGGCTGTGATTAGGGTCGCCTTGGGGCACCCCATGCCGTCCCCGCTAGCCGCATTCAGCCTCTTCCCATGCGGGCGTCCGCCTCCCCTGCCCCCTTCAGATCACCGGGCCAACCCCACAGGCCCTTCAAGGAGGGGAGGTCACCCCATGCCTGGGAGCCAGGTCCTCTCCCCAAGGAGGGGCCCCCTCTCCCGAGAGGGGCTAGTACAGTCCCCGTCCTTGGATCACCATGTGATTGGCCCTTCTGGAACATGCTAGACTCCTTCGCCAGCCCGGGAAGGGCAGGCCGCACTCATCTGAGTGCCCGTGGCTTAACCCAGAGTCAAGGTCCACAGGCCATGTGAGCAGCTCTCCCCAGAGAACCAGCAGCCGGGGCCTGAGCCCAGACCTCACCACCCACAGGGAACACCTCGGGGAGTCATCCGACACTGCAGAAGGTCTAGTCTCACACCTACACAAAGGTGAGAACACCAGTGCCCACCTCGCCCTCGTGTTGAGGACAGAGAGACATGTCAGACGCTTACTACCACCACTCCTGCACCAGTCCATTGGGGTCAGCTATGATTATGACGGTGACCGTCAGTTTTATTTCAAGGACAGCATTAAAACGGCAGTTTTAGAACATTTTGTTTTCAACATCCCTTCAAACCCCCCCTAAATAACTGAGGACCTCACAAAAAGTTTTCATGTAAGTAGGTTACAGCTATGGCTATTACCACATAAGAAGCTACAACTGAGAGATTTTTTTAAATGTGTTAATGCATTTACAGTAACAATAGCAAATCCATTACATATTAACATAAGTAACACACTGTTTGAAAAATTATGACATTTCCCCAAACAAAAACAAATGAGAAGCAAGGCATCATTCTCACTTTTGCAAGTCTCCAGTATCTGTCTTGACAGGAGACAGCTGGATGCTTTGTTCTACCATTCAGACATCGTGTCTCCTGAGCTTGTGCACGTCTGTGAAGGAGAGCGGCCTCACGCAGCCTGCCCGTGGATGAGACGGACCTCCCAGCCCCCGGGATGGACAGCCCCCCGGATGGTCCTGTAAAGCTCAGTGCTCTGCCGACCCTACTCTGAGAACACATTCTACGGCTTGTATTTAATTCTGCTCTTTGGTTTCTTACAAATGAGCCACCTCCTGCAGGTTTTCTCAAATGCTGTGAATTCACACAGTGCCCTGGGATGAGAATTCTCAGCCCTCACCACCCACGGGCTCACACACAGCCTGCGTTTCTTCTGTAGGACACCGTCCGCCAGGGCAGAGGGTCGGGGAGAAACAAGGGCCAGTGACCCTGCTGCTCTCCTGAGAGATGGCCCAGGCCACTGAACGGCTGGGTGCCCAGCTCCTCCCAGCCCTGGGCCTCCCTCAATGTAGGGGCAGTCGGTCAAAGGGGAGGAGAAGAGCAGTCACTTCCACCTGTCGGGTGGTCCTTGGGAAAACCCAGTGACTGCGTCTTCCCCATCCTAAGCCCCACAAGCTCCCCCTGTGGATGGGGAGCTGGCCTCAGGGAGGTCCAGGGTCCGGCCACTCATCCTTCAAGAGACCAGGGGCGGCCACTTAACCATTAGGACACCAGCCTCCTGGTCTGCAGAAGGGGTTTGTTTCCCGGCGTCCCACGGGCAGGCCGTGCCGGGGCTGACTTGTCCCGTGACGGAGTCTGGGAGCCCAGGGCCTGGTGCAGACGTCCACACCGCAGAGCCCCTGGGAGGCAGCCGGCCAGGCTTCTCCAGGCTAGCAGGCAGCCCGGGCTCTCTTCTGGCACCTCTAGAGTGTCCGTCCTCACCTGTCCCCACCGTCACTGCCAGGACACACCGTGCAGGCCAGCGAGGGGCAGCTCCCCCCATACATCCGCTCCCCATCTTCACACTCGGGCTGCCTTCACTAGACCCGAGCGCCCAGGATGAGATGCAGGTCCACCGCCAGGGGCGCGACCCTCCCCAGGCGCAGAGAGCCTCGGTGGAAAGCTCACGATCCCCGACTCGTCCAGCCCCCCCCAGCTGTCCCTCTGGTGACCCAGACCCCTCGCTCTGAGGAGCCTGCACAAGTGACAGCACCTACCCCACGTAGGCAGCATTCTTGCAGAAGATTTCTAAGTCACCAAGCCCTGATTCTGGGGACCTCGAGGATGACAGGTGTCCCCACCCATCGGCATCTCCGTGGGATGTTGAGTGTGGGTGACTGCGGACATCCCTGCATCCCCCAGCTTGGCTCCGCAGAGCTCCCAGCCACCTCCAGGCCCCATAACCCCAGGCTTCTGTTCATCTCTGCGTGTCCCCGACACGCCTGACCCTGCGACTGGAAGGTGCTCGGTACAAGGCCACTGAGCGGGCAGGTGTGCGCGCGTGTGTGTGTGTGTGCGTGTGAATGGGCCATAAGTCCTACGGGCAGGTCGTAAGCGGCAGTTGTGCCATCAGATTTCAAGGGAAATCAGAGGCCGTGGGTGGGGCTGCCCCCCAAACAGCCTCCCTATGAGCCCGACTGTCATATCTGACACAGAGACTCAGAGTGGCCGCCACAGAAAAGGGAGTCTCCGTGGGGCTGGGTGGGATCTCCGATGGCCGACCCCTCAGGACAGGAGGTGCTGAAGAACAAGGTGTCAACTGTGACAAAGGCAAGTGGCGCCCCTGGCGAACCTCAGGAGGGACCCCTACTGCCCGGCACGGCTGCTCTGCAGGTCAGGACGGGGGCATCTAGCAAGTGACATCCAGCCGCGGGCTCACAGGTGGATGAGGTCCACCGCGTTCTGGGGAGAGCTTCCTAGAGAGCAGCCGTCCTCCGCTGGACCCGCCGACACACACAGGAGCGTGGTTACAGCCCGTCAGCGACAAATGTGTCGTTGGCGACCATCCTGAGACAGTCCCTCCGGGCTCAGAACAGACTGGGGAGGTGAAGTGCTCACCCGTCCCCTTGTGTTTAATCTCAACTCTCCTGACTTTTGTTAACAAGCTTAAGAGACCAAAAAAACGATCTTTTCCATCGCTTCTGGTGTTTTAGATAACAACATCTTCCCTGTAAATACTGAAAGCCAGCGCCTGGAGTTCCCCCGCAGGGAGCGTTTGTGACACCTGAACAGCTGTTTCCCAGCCAAAGCAAAGAAAGAAAACGGAGGAGGAGGGCCGGCGGGGCTTGCTTGGAAGGGACAGAAGTGACAGGACATGATGGACAGAGCCCCCTCAGAGCAGCACAGGGGCTGCCGGGGGATCCAGGCAGGAGGGTCTCCTCTGCTCCCCAGGTATGGTCTGCAGGCCCGCTGGTCAACTCTGGACCCGGCTGGCCCTGCCCGAGAGGACGGCAGAGACTCCCACACTCAAGGGCTCTGTGACCCTGCTCGCCCAGCCCTGGACCCGGGAAGAAGCAGAGAATTCAGTGGGATCAGGAAGAGCCACTGCAATTTCAGAACCGGAAGATGCCCAAACCCCTCTGAGGCCGGCTCTGAAACAGCGGGGTCCAGAGAGGTCAGAGGCCATCATGTGGACCCCACACCGCAGCTGGCTCCTGGGAAGGCTGGGGAGCTCCCAAGACCTGGTGGCACCCCCGGGGGAGGGGAGGTGCAGAGAGAGAGCTTGAAATGACCCAGTGACTGCACCTGATTCCCAGGTGACAGCATCCAAAACCAACTGGCCAAGTGATATTAACTTCACACGGCGCTGGGCCATCAGTGGGAAAACAAAATAAGAGATTTTAGAAAATGTTCCTTCTAGGTGGCTGTCTGAGTGTTTAACCTGCTGCGTCCACACAAAGCTGAAAAGAAATGCACCAAAATATAAACCACGGCTATCACTGAAAAGTAGGACACATAATCATTTCAACTTCAATTTTCACAGATCATTCCTGCAGTTCCTTTTACTGAGTCCCACATGCTCCACCCACCGCAACAAGGACCACGGATATAAGCGAAGGGAAGAGATGAGGACCCTGTGCTCCGAGGGCTTCCTGCCCACGGGGAGGGACCACACCGGAGCAACAGAGCTGGTACCCAAGAACGCACAGACATCTGTCCTACAGCAGAGACCAGCCACCTTAACTCAGGACCAGAAGTCTCTCCAGCCTCAGCCACGACCAAGAGACATCAACGGGCCCCACTGAGGCACACTCTCCAATAATAAACAGTCACATGTACACATCTGCTCCTGGTATCCAAAAGGAACAGTGGAGGAGCAACCCCAAACAGAGCACAGATGCCTAACTGCACAGGGCGGGGGGCGATGGTGGGGGGGGTGGTCAGCCCTCTTTCCACGTATCTTGCCTCAGGGTCTGCACTGTGGGACACAGCCGTGCAAATATTTGATGTACTTAAAAAAGAAAAACTAAATTTGGAACAGCAATGCCTAAAAATAAAACCAAAATGAAATAACTGTGACCACACTGGTAGCACAATTCACAAGTGGTTTCACAAGTGGTTTCACAAGTGACATGGAGACACGTATTTGACTGTATATCTAGTGGGATGTAATTCAAGGGCAAGATAACGAGAGAAACCACTAAAGAAACCGTAGATTGTATTCAATGGTCTTATTGTGGGGAATAACATTGGTAATGCTATTTTGAATCAACTGTATATAAAAGGATGAAACAAAAAAATTCTATTACTGTCATTAGGGTTTCCAGCATCAAAGGAAAAGGGACACAAATATAAGAATCACAGGAGTGAAGTTAAGTGAATTGGAACTATCAATATGAACTCAGAATTCATTCATGAGTTTTTCTTTTTCTAAAACATATCTTCCATGTCTGTCTCCGGTAAAGTCCCAGGACCAGAGACCACCCAGATTACAGGCTGGAAAAACCATTTCCCAATGAAAGAAGCTAGGGCTTCTGGGAAACGGCGCATCTGTGTGTGAGGCAGGACCATGCTCAGAGGGGATGGGCTGAGTCACGAGGAGGCAGGAGGCAACCGCATGTCTCACCCCTTTGGAAGGTTCTAGTCCTGAAACTTGATTAAGAAATGAAAAGAATCAAGCATCCACTGAGGATAACCAAAGAGCTGACGAGTACATGTTCTTGGTTTTTAAAGAACCACAAGCTAATAAATGCAGAGGAAACAACAGGATCAGAAAACGACCACTGTGTCAACCAGAGTGAACACTGATGGGCCAAGTTTTCGAGGCAGCTGCTGTGACCCTCGGGTGCAGTGTCGTGGGAGACGGGTAACAACACGGGAACCTCAGATCCACACGCCCTGGAGGGAGGAGTCCAGCGGAGGAGGGGGAGCTGGGGACCGCACTGCGCTCCAGGGAAGGGCTGTCAACACAAATGAGCGAGCCCAGGATCTAAGGCAGGTAGAGAAGGTCTGCTGGTTCGGGAGAAGCACGGGACACACCCAACCTTGGGGCTGAGCCGCCACAAAGGGCAGGAGCGTTAACGAGGAAAAACCAAAACCAAGAAACGCTTGGCATAGCCACGGAATACGACGTGTGTATTCATCCCGGTTTTTGTTTTCTGTGTCCTATGAAGGTGTGACGTCTCGGGGACCTCGCTGGCAGGGAACGATGACCTCCCCCCCCGCACGGCGCAGGGCTGGCTAATTCCTGGAGACAAACAACGGCGTGTTCCTATCACACCGGCGGATCAGAGGCCACATCTCCTCTGCGGGCTCTCACACTCCGGCCACTGGCCCCACCCTAATCACCAGGGCGGGGACCAGACCGCGGGGAACACCGCCAGCCCAGAGCCCTCACTATCCACGCTGTCCAGACCTGCGTCTGCTTGTCGCCTCTTCCCGTGGAAACGCCAATAAAGCCCCGCCCTGCTCTCCCAGCCCCCTCTGCCAACCTGGGCGCCCGGTGGTCCCCGGTGACCTTGGATGGCCTGGTGTGTCCCCTCCTCTCGGGGACCATGAGTGATAAGAGCATCCTTCTATGGCATCAGCCTCTGTGTCATGACTGTCACCTCCATAACCCAACCCAAGGGTACAATCCAGACACGCGTCCACCTCGTGTGAATCCCGACTGGAACAAACCAGCTCTGAGGAAGGGACATGTCTGAGACGAGCAGGGTGACCAAGCCCAGAGCCAGACTCAGGAATCTGTAACTGCAGTCAGTGCCGTTGGGTGCGACAGGGGCGTTGAGGTGGTGCTGGCCGTAACGGGCTCAATGGAAGAGCTACTCACCAAGGATACAAGCGTGCCGTGCGGTGATGGGCAGGATCTTGGGGGGGAGAGTGCAGACCAAACAAGACTGGCCGGACGTTAGTTACTGTCGAGGATGGGTTGTGGGAGCCTGGGGAGAGGGCGTTACGTTATTGTCTCTACCTTTGTGCTTGTGTGAATTTTCTAAAACCTTCGAGGGCAGGGTTTACATCTGACTTACTCATGCTGCAGCCCTATCACCTAGGACAATGCTGGCACACAGTAGGGACCTGGCAGCTGCTTTCTGAACCCAATTATGAACACGTCTCCCTGGTGATACATGGAGGAACCACATCTTCCTCCGCACGGCACTCAGGGGTCCCATTCAGGCTACCCTGTCTCTCCCTCCACCGCTGTTCCCCACTCAGGCCTCAAGTGAGCCTTGCTCTCCACACCTCGCTCCTCCCTCTGCCTGGAGCACATCTCCCCACCAAGGGACCTGGGCCACCGCAGCTGCTGAATAAAGGTTTCCTCCCAGCAGACAGGGCGGTGAGTTTCCACAGGTGGCCTGATACAAATGACAGACTCATTCAAAGTCCAAACATCTACTGGCTTTTCAAGAAACAATATCTACTCCCTGCTCATCAAGGAATAATTAAAGAAATCCGGGTTCATCATCAAGGATGCAGAAAGTTCAGAAAATTACACATCGTAACTCACAACTCAGCAATAACCACAGTTCTTCTGGAATATTTCATTCCAGCCTTTTCTCTCTGGCACTCACATAAGTGTGTGCACACACAGTGTGAAAATTGGGATTCTACTCTATATGTTATTTGATCACTTAAAGTCGTTCCTTTGGGTCAGTTTTCCAAGCTGAGCTCTGGTGACAGCCCCACCGCCACCCCCTCCAGGCTGTGCTCACGATGTCTGTTTACATCCTGACCACACTCTAGCAAACATCTCGTTCAGCAAATCCTGGTTTTGCAAAATTGGCTCAAGGTCTCCCCACCCGAGCTGTAAGTACCCTGGCTGTAAGTTCCCTGACTCCGTCTTTGGGCTCCAGCACCCCCTGCCCGACAGCAGGTGCACAGGTGGCTTTGCTAAAGGAACACCGTCCAGCAGAGTCACAACTGACCCACGAGCATGTGTCAGGCCTGAATGCGGCCAACTCTGTGCAGCTACGGGACCAGGGTGTCACAGCAGGAAGGCTTGACCCTCTGAAATGAGCCCAAGGACAGTCTCCCGAGGAGGAGGAGGGATGAGGGGAGACAGGAAGGATGGACCTGAACACACACCCGAGTAGCTCGGAATTGGGTAGGGAGCTCTGCCCTTGGACCAGCTTCCATGGGTCCCTTTCAGAAACATCCAGAATAACACAAATAACTGAAAAATAATGTCCTCACTAACACAGGTCATCAGAGTCATCTTTCAGGAATTGCACCCCCTACACTCTTGTCCAGGAGCCCCCTCAGTGTCCGGTCCTCATGGGCCAGAAAGGCTCACGAAGCGTCCGAGCTCAGAGGCAGCGCAGACTGGCCAAGCCCAAGGGCGGGCATCCCCAGGGAGAGCCCCTCAGCAGACTCTGAGCGTCCCCAGGGATGCTCGGACCAGAGAGGGGATACCTCCCGCACTTGTCCGCGCTCGCTAACCACCCATGACGCGTGTGGGTCAGCCTCCTGGCCCCGGGCACCACCGGCACCATCCTAAATCCAATGCATGCCCCTCCTGTGCCAGGCAACTGCCACCTCGGGACTGAGAACTGACAACAGTGTGACAAGCTCTCTCTGGAAACAGTCCCTGAAGGACTCCTGGGGTCAGGACCAGAGCTAAGGACTGTGTTCTCATCTGCCTGTCACCCCTGAGGAGGGGGCCACAACCAGCCCAGGTGGCCTTGCTGATAAGAGGACAACTGGGGCTCAGGCTCGTCTCCGTAGCGGGCACACCAAGGACCCTCCACGCTGCCCCACACCTCCTGAACCAGCCAGAGGGACATCTGCTTCGTCCGGCCAGTTCACTTTCCCGCAGAGAAAACTGATCCAGAGAAGGGCCCCGTCCCCAACAGGTGGTGGTGGAGCAGGGTTGAGCCCGGGACAGGTGCTTCTCCATAAACCCAAAGGGTGCGGCCAGTTGCCAAATACACACGGACATCAGAGCAAACACAAATCTAAAATGGATCCAATAAATGGGGGAAAGGTCAAAAACATAGTGCACGTCTGTGGTCATCAGCCGTGGATCGGGGTAAATAAAACGTCAGCTCCTGTGGAGACCAAGACAAACACACTCTGTGTTTGTTCAACTGCCCGGCAGATACCTTTGTAAAGGAGGATGGGTTTGGATCCCTGGGGTCACCACACCCTCCTCACCGGGCACTTGGACACAAAACAAGCACGTATGAGAAAAACACGTCCAGGTGCTCATCAAAACAGGACACCAGCAGATTAAGAGTGAAAATATGTTTAAAACACACAACATCAATGCACAAAAGAACAGAGAAAAAAAGCAATAAATTAGAAGGGAATGAGGCCATTTTAATTTTGAGCTTCCTCAGAGTCACCTCAACGAGAAAGAAAAAAGATCCGAAATGAAACTATAATGTCTGAGCTGCAAGCTTCACTGGATGGTACGTGGCAGGTTAGACGCTGAAGATGCAAAGATTAGTGAACCTGAAGGCGCAGCAGTAGAAACTGTCCAAAGTGAAACAGAAAGAAAAAGAACCCCCAAAATAAAACAAGATCAGCATCCGGACGTGGGTGAAACTGGTGTTCCTGAAGGAAGAGGAGGAGGGGCATAGGAAAGTATTTGTAAAACGGTGACTGAGGGTTTTTCCCCAAATATTATGAAAACTACAGATGCGAGAAGCTCCATAAACTGCAAGCACGAGACACCTGAAGAAAACCACAGCTAGGCGTGTCAAAATCGAACTGCTGAAAACCAGCAATGAAGAGGAAATCTTAAAAGCAGGCAGAGAAAAAAGACATTTCATACAGAGGAGCAAAGAGTTGACAGAAGACTTCCTGTTGAAAACAATACGAAAGATGACAATAAGAGCAGCATCTTTAAAGTTCTGGGGGAAAGACCTTTGCACCTAGAATTCTATACCCAGCAAAAAGAAATTCAAAAAAATAAAGGCCAAATAAAGAGTTCTTTCAGAAATACAAAAGCTGAAAGGATTTGTCACCAGCAGGCCCACACTGCAAGAAACACTAGAGGAGGGCTTCCCTGGGGGCACAGTGGTTAAGAATCCACCTGCCAATGCAGGGGACATGGGTTTGAGCCCTGGTCCGGGAAGATCGCACATGCTGCAGAGCAACCAAGCCCGTGTGCCACAACTACTGAGCCTGTGCTCTAGAGTCCGCAAGCCACAACTACTGAGCCTGTATGCTGCAACTACTGAGCCCACGTGCCTAGAGCCCGTGCTCTGCAACAAGACAAGCCACCGCAATGAGAAGCCCACACACCGCAATGAAGAGTAGCCCCCGCTCACCACAATTAGAGAAAGCCCATGTGCAGCAACGAAGACCCAATGCAGCCAAAAATAAATTTAAAAAAATAAATGTATAAAAAAAAAAGAGAAAAAGAAACATTAGAGGAAATTAAACAGAAAAAATGATAAAACGTGGAAATATGCCACACATAGACCACACAAATGAATGAAGCCCATATTCTGGGCCATAAATTTAAGAGGATTCAAATTTTAAAAGTATGTTCTCCAACCACAATAAAATTAAATTTGAAGTCAAAAACAGAAAGATCTTTGCAAACTGCCTCAAAAAACAAATGTCTTAATAATCCATGGGTCTAAGAAAAATTAAAAGGAAAATTTTAAAGTATTTTGAATTGAACACAAATAGAAACACAACATATCAGAAATTTGCTAAAGCAGTACTTCAGAGGAAGTTCACAGCATTAAACACTAATATCAGAAGAGGAAAAAAGATCTAAAACACAATGGTCTCTGCTTCTACCTTAAGAAACTACAAAAAGAAGAGCAAATGAAAACCAAAATAAGCAGAAGAAACAAAATAATAAAAAAATAAAGGAAATTAATAAAATAGAAACAGAGATATATGAAACCAAAAGCAAATTCTTTTTTTTTTTTTTTTTTTTGCTACTTTATTTATTTATTTATTTATTTTTGGCTGTGTTGGGTCTTCGGTTCGTGCGAGGGCTTTCTCCAGTTGCGGCAAGCGGGGGCCACTCTTCATCGCGGTGCGGGGACCGCTCTTCATCGCGGTGCGCGGGCCTTTCACTATCGCGGCCCCTCCCGTTGCGGGGCACAGGCTCCAGACGCGCAGGCTCAGTAGTTGTGGCTCACGGGCCCAGCCACTCCGTGGCATGTGGGATCTTCCCAGACCAGGGCTCGAACCCGTGTCCCCTGCATTAGCAGGCAGATTCTCAACCACTGCGCCACCAGGGAAGCCCAAAAGCAAATTCTTTTTAAAAAATTAATAAGATTGATAAATCTGTAGCCAGAATGATGAGACAAAAAGAAGACACAAATCACCAAAATCAAGAATGGGACAGGTGCCATTACCACACATTCTACAAATATTAAAAGGATAACAAGGAAATAGTGTGAACAACTTTATTCTAATAATTTTGACAACTTGGGTTAAATGGGCAGACTCCTTGAAAGATTAAAAAACACCAAGCTCATTCAAGAAAAAAATAAATAACCCAACTAGCCCTACTGAAACTAATTGAATTTGTAGTTAAAAATTTCCACAAAGAAAACTCCATGCACCAGTAAATTCTACCATACATTTAAGAGAGAAGTAATACTGATTCTACACAAACTCTTCCAGAAAATTGAACTGGAGGAAATACTCCCCAACTCTTCTATGAGATCAGCATCACCTTGATACCACAAAAAAAACAACATAAGAAAAGAAAGCCACAGACTAATATCCTTCAGGAGCATAGATGGAAAAAAAAATCAAAACAAAAACTTAACACACATGTACACACACGTGCACCCACATATTCACATACATACTAACTCATGTACACGCATGCACACATATACGTGTACACAGCTGCATGCATGTTCATGCACACTCATGTATATACAATGCACTCACATGTACACACACACTCACATACATTTATATACACATGCTCACTCACAGGCGTACACATACACACACCTAACATATCTCTTACTCCAGTCAACCCACCATGAGGCTCCAGTGTGTGCAGCACCTGTTCTCTGGAGGGTGTGCACATCCCTTGATAAAAGTATCTAATCCAACATCTCAGACACTAGTAAGTGTCCTGGTGAAAGAGCCTAGTAGTGAATGAAAGAGAAAATCTCTTATGCACCAACGAACTGGACAACCTAGAAGAAATGGATAAATTCCTAGAAATATACAATCTACCAAGATTCAATCATGAAAAAATATAAAATCTGAACAGACTGCATCAGTAATTAGAAACTCCCAATACAGGAAAGCCCTGGACCAGATGATTTCACTGGTGAATTCTACCAAACGTTCAAAGAAGAATTAATACCAATCCTTCTCAAACTCTCAAAAATACAGAAGAGGAAGGAGCACCTCCAAATTCATTTTACAAGGCCAGCATTATCCTGACAAGGACAGCACAAAAGAAGAAAATTATCCAATATCCCTGATGAACATAGATGCAAAAATCCTCCACAAAATATCAGCAAATCGAATTTAACAATACATTAAAAGGATCACACGGCACGATCAAGTGGGATTTATTCCAGGGATGCAAGGATGGTTCAACATACACAAATCAATCAATGTGATACAAACACATTAACAAAATAAAGAATAAAAATCATACAGTAATCTCAATAGATGCAAAAACGGTATTTGATAAAATTCAACATCCTCTCATGATAAAAAGTCTAACAAAGTGGGTATAGAGGGAACATACCTCAACATAATAAAGGCCATGTGTGACAAGCCCACAGCTAACATCATACTCACTGGTGAAAAGCTGAAAGCTTTTCCTCTAAGATTAGGAACAAGACAAGGATGTCCACTCTCACCACTTTTATTCAACATAGTGTTGAAGTCCCAGCCGGAACAGTTAGGCAAGAAAAAGAAATAAAAGGCATCCAAATTGGAAAAGAAGTAAAACTGTCTCTATTTGCAAATGTCATAATATTATATACAGAAAACTCTAAAGACTGTATCAAAAAACTGTTAGAACTAATAAATGATTTCAGTGAAGTCGCAGGATACAAAATCAATATACAGAAATCTGTCACATTTCTATATACTAATAACGAACTAGTAGAAAGTAAAATTAAGAAAATAATCCCATTTACAACTGCATCAAAAAGAATGACATACCTAGGGATAAATTTAAGAACAAAAAAAGGCAAATTGTAACAATTTGAGGAAACACATGGAACACTGAGCCATTCTGAGGGAATGTGTGATGCCCCAGAAGGCCCAGTGGACACCCTGCCATGTGCACCCTGGGTGTGGTGCCGATAGAAAGGGGCAGTGGATGTCACAGCTGGGACATGGGCCCGAGAGGCGCCCCCAGGGCCAGCGTGAAGGCACAGGCCTGGAACTCAAGGTGACACTCACACCTGCAGCTGATTTAAAACAGAAGGAACTGGCCAAGCGACAGACGGAGTTTGTATTCTAGGAAGGAAGAGGACAGGACAGGAGCCCCGAGATCACACATTTCATCCTGAGAACGAAGACCTGGGTGTCCCCGGGGCACCGTCTCCGCCCGTGCTCTCCCACCCAGGGAGGCCCATCTCTCCAGCCCCTGGACGGGGTGGGCCCTGCGTCTGCTCCAACAGAACACAGCACAGGCGGGGCCGGCCAGCGGACTGCCCACCTCTGGGAACGCTACACCCACAGAAGAAGAAAGTGACCACTGAGCTGCAGAAAAACTAAAATCTCTGCCCTTCATACAACACTGTCAGCAAATGAACAAACAGGCCAAAGCAGGGAAGAAAATATTTGCAAATCAGGTATCTGACAAAGGACCAGTGGAAAATCCGTAAAGACTCCTGGGCCTTCCTGGGCGGCTGGGGAGCAGGTTATGTCCTGAGAGACCTGGAGCAGGGGGGGTCTCCCAGGGACAGCAGAGGGGCAGGCGGCACTGCTCACCATGAATCACTGACCAAACCTGGCCCTGATCCTTCGGGGACCATGATGCTGACCTCAAGCTGCTGGGAAGACAGAATCGGACGAGGAGGCAAAGGGCACAGGCCCTCCCGTCAGCAGCAGATGCTGAGAAAAGAGGCCCTGGTGGGCCAAGTGGGACCCTGGTCCAGAAGCTTCCTGGTGAGGGGGGAGGAAGCAGCAGGGCTGAGACAGCTCCCAAGCAGCACTGTGAGAGCCCCCGGCCGCCAGTCACCCCCTGCACCGGACAAAACACGCATCCTGACCCAAAGGCAAAAGGTGCTGGAGGCCCTACAGCCAGCCCCACGCACGGGCACAGCCCACGCTCATGCCCTCCCCGCCTCTTCTGGGCTCCCCTGAAACCCCAGGCAGCCCTGTCCGCGGGAGGACGACCGGGAGGCCTTCTCCCAGGAAGGCGAGGTGGCACGTGTTTGCCCAGACCACAGCCTCCCTCCCGGGAGCAAGTCCAGTGGCCGCGCGGACAAAGGCTGCCAGGGCCTCGAGGACAGGCAGCTCCATGCCCAGCAAAACGACATTACAGCCACTGTGACCGCTGCTCACTCTTCCTGCAAGTCGAGGGCAAAGGCCAGGGCCTGGTGTTCTGTGTCCTGCCCAGAGGCCGGCCCGAGTCTGCGGCCCACGCGGTACCCACCACCCAGCCCCCTACACACATCCAACGTCCCCCATGACTCCTGGCCACTGCATAAGCCAGGCCCAGCCAGGGGTCCTCTCTGCACCCTGTTCACTGAGGGGACGTTCACTCTTCCTTCCAAGAGCTTTAACTGTCACCTCCTCTGAGAAGGAGTCTGACCTCGACAGAATCTGCCGACCCCTCCCTCCATCCCTCTCTCCCTCCCTCCCTCCCTCCATCTCATAACCACCCACTCAGGGGCCTCTGTGTCCACCTCGAGCGAGGCTGAAGGAGAAGGTGAACTTGTCCTTGTCCTTGGGTGCCCCCCATGCCCTGGCAGGGCAGGGAAGGTGGGTGTCGGGGTCCCAGGCCTGCATGCTGCAAGCGAGGCTGTTAGCCTGGCCTTGGCTTGACCTCTGCAGGCCTTAGATGTGACCTGTTCCAGGAAGACTTCAAAACCCTGGCGCTCAGCCCGCAGCGAGCAAGGGGGCCGGGCCTCCTGAGATGTCACCCACTGACCCCCAGCAGGCAAGTTTCAAGTCCAGGCAGCGGGGCCCGGAAAAGGGCAGCCCAGGCCTGCTCCAAAGAGCCCTCCGCCAAGGCCAGCCCAAGCGACATCTGCCACAGGACAGAAGGTGGAGGGCGGCCCGTACGCAAGACCACACAACTCAGCCGGTGCCTCGTGCTGCCGGGGCCCCTCACTGGAGGCGCTGCCTGTGCTGGTGCAGCGTCGTCCTGTCTGCAAAGGCGGCGCTCAGGTCCCAGGGAAGGAACCAGCGAACAGTGAGGCTGAAACAACAGGTGAACCCCGCGTCCCAACCAGCCTAGGTCACATCTCCAACACGGGGATCCACCTGGCACATCGTCACCCCAGGAGCAACTCAAGTTAACCTCCGGACAAAGGGAGCGGCTGCGCTTACCGTGGCCAGTTCGTCGAACTTGCCGAAGAGCTCGTTGAGGAGTTTCACCAGCTCCTGGGCCGTGCACTGCGAGGCCAAGCCCGTGAAGCCCACGATGTCGGCGAAGAGGATGCTGCAAGACAAAGGGGTGCCCACTGCCCTCCTCCGCCGACGGACGGACGGACAGGCTCCTGCCACTCAGACAGACCTTACCTTCGCGTGTCACCTGAAACTAGAGCCCCCTGCTGATTCCTCAAGCAGCGGAAAAGGAAGGCTCCGCTGTTCCCATTTCACAGGTGAGAAGACTGAGGCTGGGAGAAGCCGGGGGGGCTCTTTGGTCATAGAGGGAGGAAATGCTGGGGCCACTCAGAGCTCCTCCCAGGACACAGGGCAGCAGCAGTGACCACCGCATGCTGTCTCTGTACTCGGTGTCCCCCAGACACAGGGGAGTAGCTCCACGCCCACTGGGCCTGTCCCTTTTCCCAGGGTGGCCCTGTGACGGGGCCGGGGCTGGTGGCAGGTGAGCAGAAGTGACGTGCTCTTAAGGAATAAGCAGCCCTGCTCCACAGCCCCTACAGGTGATGCAGGCGACTGAGGCCCAGGCCCCGTCAGAGCCTCACGGGAGTCCTGTGCTGTGCGCAGGGTCATCAGAGCCTCACGGGAGTCCTGTGCTGTGCGCAGGGTCATCAGAGCCTCACGGGAGTCCTGTGCTGTGCGCAGGGTCATCAGAGCCTCACGGGAGTCCTGTGCTATGCGCAGGGTCATCAGAGCCTCACGGGAGTCCTGTGCTGTGCGCAGGGTCATCAGAGCCTCACGGGAGTCCTGTGCTGTGCGCAGGGTCATCAGAGCCTCACGGGAGTCCTGTGCTGTGCGCAGGGTCATCAGAGCCTCACGGGAGTCCTGTGCTGTGCGCAGGGTCATCAGAGCCTCACGGGAGTCCTGTGCTGTGCGCAGGGTCAGCCCTCAGCCGGCTACGAGGGCGGGGCAACCCCTCTTATATGCTGGGCGTCCGTTTACTACAGTACCTGGGTCAGCCTAAACAATTCACTGTCTACCCATAGCACACAGCCAGCATCCTGGATGCTAGAAAGACTTTAAAAGGCTTAAGTAATGAGGACCAAGGCAGGACAACGGAGAACCTCCCCGAGCTGTACGTTTGGGAGAGGCTGGGGTTCCTGACGAGTCGTCCAAGCACCCTGACCCTCCCACATGTGAGGGACGAGGGAGATGGGATCAGGGGCCTATCTCAGGATGAGGTGCCCCACGGAACCCACTTGGGAGAGGCCATGGGGCCTGATCACGGAGCTGCTGGACCAGAGCCAGGTGCCACTTCTGGACCTCTCGCCCCAGGGGAAAGAGAGCCCCTCGCTCTTGAAGACGCTGCATGGCCAACTTCTGTCACCTGCAGCCAAAAGCACCCTCAGCTGTGAGACTTGGGAAATCACACACATGGTACGCTGGAGAGGTCTGTGAGACTTAAACATGCATCTCCGGTATAAATGAAGAAAGTGATGTGGAATTAAAGTAGTTTGTTCTTTTTACACAACTGTGTTCATATCTTAAAATTCCTGATGCCAGATCTTAACTCAGTTCTGCGTTTTCAATAATACCTCATGCCAGAGAGTAGCGACCCACATCACAGGCAGGGACCAGGAACCCCCATCTCAGAGAGGCTTCTCCCTGATGAGGCCCTTGCCCCACCATGTCCACCATGCCCTGCCCCAGCTTGGAAAGATGCTGTGTTCACCCCGTGACAAGCCTAATGTCCACTTATAATCCTCTACCTGCAGGGCAGCTTTCCCCAGAGACTGTGAGGAACCGGAGGACGCAGACCCAGCTTACACATCCCACGGCACCGAACACAGAGCAAGGGGGATACGCATGTGTGTTATGCATGAATGAATGAGCAAAAACTGGGTGTCTAGGATATAGAAGTGTCACTGATACTGAGAAGCTAAGAAAAGGGATTGCAAGAGTGGGCGGAGAGAGACAACACCGATTTTCTCCCCTCTGTTTTGGTATAAAATTCAGGCTTATTTACATCTCTGAGGAACCACTGTGTTTTCTTCCTCCTCTATAACTAGCCATGCATTGACAGGCCTTCCTCTGTCCACTGGCTTCTCAGCCTCTGCCCATTCACTTCGTTCCTCAAAAACCGACTGAGCATTGCCCACCCCCATGCTAGGAAAGCCCCAGGGCTTGCCCTGCCTGTCCTCCTCCACTACCTGCAGGAAACCTCACCCCCGAAGCACCCAACATCCCCCATGCACACAGGCAAACATGCGTGGACGATCTCTTACACCCCAGGTCCCTGTCCTCAGGAGCTCAACATCCGGGGAAGAAAGCTCACAGGAGGGAGGGACAGAGCACAGGGAAGCAATGATATGGGAAGCCTGGAATTCTGCAGGAAGGCACAACACCCACTTCGCGGATGCAGCCAGGCGGGAACAGTCCTCCCCAGGGATTATCCAGACAAACAAGGAAGGAAGGAAGGAGGGAGGGAGGTGAGAAGGAAGGAAGAAAGGAAGAGGGGACTGATTCAGAAGTGCAAATAGCATGTGGAAACGAAGATGAGTGAGAAACCGTATAATGACTTATCAAAAGCTGAGAGAGGCAGACTGGTTGGAACCTGAGTACAAGCAGTAAGCGGTGGAGCACAAGTCTCCAGGATGAGAGGTTCCTGAGTGTCGACGCAGGAAAGGCAGGAGGGGGGGCAGTGGTTAGAGCCTGGATTCCAGTAGGGTTGTTCAGCTCCACCATTTACAGCAACGGGACTCCAGGCAACTTATCCAACACTTTCATATGTCAGTCCTTCCATCTTTAAAACGGGAATAAGACTAGAGTCCAAATCGTAGGTCGTGAGGGGTTAAAAGGATTAACAAAGCACTTAGAGTAATACCTTGCACCTGATAATAGCTCAACAATTGCTTACTTACAGTAATTTATAAGGGTTATAATGCAACAAAAATATTTATTGAAGGATCTATGCGCTAGGCAATGTTCTAGGTGCTTGGGACTTAGCAGTGAACAAAAGATTCAAACGTCACTGCCCTCCAGAAGCATCCATTCTAGTCAGGGGAGGTGCATGCTCACAGTATGTCAAAGGTGACGAGTGTAACTATGGAGAAAAATGAAGGAGGGAAGATGGGTATGGAGCTCTGAGCAGGTCAGATTGACAATTGAGTCCTGAAGGGAAGAGAGGGGGAGCCATGAAGACACCGGGAGAAGATTCCTGGCAGAGGGAACAGCAGGTGCTATTGCTGTGATTTTTGTTGGATACAGAATTCTTGTCTTTTTCAGTTCAGCTTTTGAATATGCCACCCCACTGCCTTGTGGCCTCCATGGTTTCTGACAAGAAACCTGCTAAAAACTTTATTAAGGTGCTTCCCTCTTCCTGCTTTCAAGATTCTCTCCTTGTCTTTGGCTTTTGACAGTTTGATTATTATGTGTCTAGGTGTGGTTCTCTTTGAGTTTATCCTAATTAAGTTTCTCCAACGTGTAGGTTAGTGTTTTCATCAAATTTGGGACATTTGGGGCCATTGTTTTTTTCAAATATTTTTTCTGCCCCTTCTTCTCTTTCCTCTTTTCTGGGACTCTCATTAGGAGTGTGTTGCTATGTTTGATGGTGGCCCTCAGGTCTCTGAGGCTCTGTTCACTTTTCTTCATCCTTTTTTCATTCTGTTCTTCAGACTGGATAAACTCAATTGACCTATCTTGAAATTCACTGATTCCTTCTTCAGTCTGCTCAAATCTGCTGTTAAGCCCCACATGAATCTTTAATTTTAGTTATTTTTCAAATTTGCAATTTCTATTTGGTTGTTTTTTATAATTTCTATCTCTTTATTGGTATTCTTTATTTGAAGAGAAATCACTCTCATACTTTCCTTTAGTTACTTAGACATGGTTTGTTCTTTGAACATACCTAAAATAGCTGATTTTAAAGGTATTGTCAAATAAGTCCAATGTCTGAGCTTCCTCTGGGATAGTTTCTATTGACTGCTTTTTTTATTCCTGTTAAGCCATGCAATCTTGTTTTTTGCATGTCTCATATATTTTTATTGAAAACTGGAAAACATAATGTAGCAACTCTGAAAAATATACCCGCTCCCCCTTCTCAGGGTTTGTTGTTGTTGCTGTTTGTTTATGTTGCTGTTTATTTAGTGACTTTTCTGAACTAATTCTGTAAAGTCTGTATTCTTTGGTATGTGAAGCCACTAAAGTCTCTGCTTCGTTCTTTTAGTGGTCAGGTAATGACCAGACAGAAATTTCCTTAGGTGGCTGGAGCCAGTAAGTCTCTCAGTCTTTGACGACGGGGTTATGCATGTTGGGTCATGCTTCCAACACTCAGCCAGGCAGATTACAACTCTGCCTTAGCCTTCACTTCCTGCTTGCACAGAGCCTCAAGATCAGCCAGAGCTGACAGCATAGGGCCTTCTCAGGTCTTTCCTGAGCATGCACACATCCCTACACTTGTACATGGTCTTCTGGTTCCCAGAAATATTTCCTTTCAAAGTCCCTGATGGACACCTCATTCCTCAGTTTTTCATTTAAGTTTTTTGATTACCTTGCTGCTTGCCTCATCTGTTATCACTGCCTAAGGCAGCTATGATGTTAAACAATTGCCACTGATTGTTTTCAACAAATGTACCAGGCAAAGGCTATTCACACTGAATGAAGTCAGGTCAAATAGACATAAGCCCATGAGTGGGGTTTTCCAGGGAATTTCCAGACAGTCAAATAATGGTAATTCCCTGAGAATGGGGCTTTGAAAGAGTGCCAACCCAGTTCTGTCCCCTCCAGCAGCTGCCAGGCTGCAAGTTTTCATCATGATTGCAGCCGTTGGTTTTCAAAGCTATTGTGGACCTGGGAGATGGGAGGATGGAAGAGAGCGAGTTAAAACTGCACAAAGCTCACTGTTCCTACCAAGATTTATCTGTTTTCTTATAAAAAACATTCCTGGATTTTTGCAAAACTTTGGTTAATTTCCAGTGTTCTGACAGTGTTGATACTGACCATTTTCTCCAGTGTTGTCATTATTTCTATGGAGGAGAGGATTTTCACAGCACTCCACTATTCCCAATGGCATCAGCCTGCTATGAGCTGTGAATGGCATACTGGGCTTGGACATAATAAGGACTGTAGAGAGGGCAATGAGATGTTCATATTTGGGCTGTAGAAAGATGTCTCTGAACCCTGATGGAGGGTGGCCAGAAGGGCTAGGGTGCAGCTGGCACCATCTGGGACAGGGAGCCTCAGCTTCCTCTCCTATCTCAGGGCTGTCCTGCCTGCAGCCAGCACATTGGCCCACCAGGGGACATGGATGGAGATTTTTCAGCAGCAAAGGGAAGCTGTAACTCACCACATCTGTATTTACTGTTATAGGTAAAGGAGAGGAAGGGAAAGGCACTTGGGTGCCCATGCACTATGCCCACCTCCACCTGCAGCCCCAGAAGACCCTTGATGTCTGATGCCTTCCCTGCTGTGTGCAGATGCTCTGCCCTGGCAAGGTGCTCCCTGGATTGTTTAGGTAGTCTGGTCTTCTCAGCAGGGAGCTTGGTCATTCAGTCAGGTCCTCACCCAGTAACAAGAGGCAAACGTCAGCATCAGCCAATCCTAGGTCCAGCCCCAGTCCCATCACTCACTGGCCAGGGAGTCCTGCACGCTCACCTGACTTTGCTGAACCTCAATTTCCTCATCTATAAAGTGGAGGTGACAGTGCTCATAGATATCAAGGGTGTGAGGACATTAAACAGAACCAAGTGACCTCTCCTGACTGGGCTTCAATGTTGACCCCACACATCAGGCCTTAACCCCATTCGGCTTCAGCATCCTCTGTAGGAGGACAAAACTGGTCCTTACCAAGAAGCACAACAGCAGAAGCGAGGGCAATCACCAGACAGCTGATAGCCACGCTGACCCACACACAGGGGCAGCCTGGACCCTGATGGGGAGGGTCTGGCAGCAGTGGGCCTTGGCTCATTTCAGATGAACAAGCACCAGCTCACGGGGACCCAGTCTGCAGCACTCGACACAGACAGGACAGGGTTTTCTTAACCTTTTGTGTCTGCAGGGGTCCGGGGGGCAGGGAGGCCTGACACCAACACCCAAGAAAGAACAGCGGGAAGGAAGAGCACTTGGGTCCTTCAAACCACCATCTCCTGCCTGAGTGACACTTACGTAAAGTATCGATATGATTCCCAGACAAGCAACACTGTTATCTATTCTAGGTACTTTAAAAGGGAATGCATGATTTAATACAACTAATTGCTTTTTAACAGAATCTTTAAAAACAAACAAGCAAACCTCAGAGTGCCCAGGGAAAGCTGATTCACTCCAAGGGCTCAGTTTCCTCACCTATAGAGTGGGAATAACAATCCCTACCTCCTGGGGCTGCCATGAGATGAACAGAGTGAGAAGAACGCCTACCCCAGAGCCTGGCACCAACTCGAACAATGCTCAGCTATTAACCTGATGCAGGCAAATTCCCAGTCCAATGGCCACTGCCCAAACCTGGCGTAGGAACAGAGTTCCCACCCTTTCTAGCCAACACAGAAATAGAAGGTGAAGAAATGAGAAAATGGGAAAGGGCAGCTGTGAAATGCATCACCCGAGAAGCCAACACACCCCCCTTGTGGGAGCTGCTTCCCTGCTGGGCAAGTGCTCACCTGGGCTCCTAACCCACACCTGCTCCCTCCTTCCCTTAAACTAGGGCCCTCTGCTCACCTCTGCCATCACCTCCACCTCCACCGTCCCCTCCCACCTCCATCACCTCCACCTCCTCCATCCCCTCCCACCTCTGCCATCACCTCCACCTCCACCATCACCCCCCACCTCCATTACCTCCACCTCCTCCATCCCCTCCCACCTCCATCACCTCCACCTCCACCATCCCCTCCCACCTCTGCCATCACCTCCACCTCCACCATCACCCCCCACCTCCATCACCTCCCACCTCCATCACCTCCACTTCCTCCATCCCCTCCCACCTCCATCACCTCCACTTCCTCCATCCCCTCCCACCTCCATCACCTCCCGCCTCTGCTCCCTAGGCCCATCGCAGGGCCAGGCCAGTGCCAGCCCTACCTCACGTTGTCATGCCGCTGGATGTAGATCTTGTGGAAAATCCTCTCCGGGGGCTTCAGGAAGTCCTCCTTCATCTCCATGGCGACGTTCCGGGGCAGGAGGCTCATGAGCAGCCGCTCCTGGACAGGAGAGACAGGCCCACGTGACACGGCAGCTCCCCCCCGTGATTCCTTGACACGCCCACCCCAGTGACCTTGGTGCCGAGAAGCTGCCCTCCACGAGGGGCCTCGGACCCTCCACACACATGACCGGCACGTGGTCCAGTTCCACGGACCCTCCCAGGCCCAGAGTCACGGTGGGTCGTGCGCGCAGGCCCGGACTGTCACTGCACAGGTAACTCGCTCGCAGAGCGCTGGGCAGGCACCAGCATCGCCTCCAGAACACCCGGCCCGCCCATGCGCCCCAGCCTCGGCGAGCAGTGGGTCACAGGGAGGGAGTGTCGCTGTCTCCGAGCAGACCTGTCCTGCCTCGCTCCTCACACCACGGTCCAGCGCGGCCCCAACAGGGACCTCGAGGTGGGCTACGAAAGCACCTGTGCCCCAACAGACAGGGGCCCATGGTCGCACAGAGATGAGTGGCTTTGGACACAGTGTGGCGTTTCCTCCCGGTCTTGTCTTCTTATTTCCCCCTGATCTGCGGGAGACAAACATTTTCCTCCCCACCCCGTCCCCACCAGAGGATGGAGCAAACGTCTGGGCTTATCCACAGGAGCCGTGCCGCCCTGGGGACGCTGTCGCCCTTTCTGGACCTCGGTTTCCTCCTCTGGCCTCCATCCCTCCTCCTCTTGGTGGATCCGCCCCTGGCCTCAGCCCCACTGGCCACACTGTATCTGAGAAACCGTGTTCCAGACACTTGGAGTGAGGCCCCACTCCTCCCTCAATCCCTTTCACAGCCCCTCCCTCCCACTCTGCTTCAGAAAGAAAACAAAAGAACGGAATTTAGATCCCACTTGGAATCAGGTAGGACATCCTACTTACAAGGGTGAACATGGGGCAGGGAGGGGGCACAAGAGGCCCCTCCCTCCCTCCAGCAGCCCCTGGGCCTTGGCCTGTCCGGTGAGTGGAGGAGCCTCAGATGGGGCCACGTGGGTGCCTGGCATCCCCCCCCCCGGCGCGGGGTCCGGGTGCAGCCAGCAGGCCGGGAGACCCTCCTGGACCGCAGGGCCACCCTGCAGCGTGAGACCACATCCCTGCCCGGGAGCAGACGCTCCTCCGCGTGACATCCTCTGAAGGACAATCAGAGCAGCAGCAGGGACAACAGTCACAGACCCTGAAAGCCCAGCCCCCCTCCCGGCCTGGGGTGTGGGTGTCAGGGCTCCACCGCCTTGGCTCCAGGTGACAAATTGTACCTGATGCACTGGAAGAGTGTCCCCAAGCGACGCATCCCCGCATATGCTTCTGAGGAGGGCGGCCAGGCCCAGGCCCGCCAGATGCCAGGTGGAGCCGAGCGTGTTTGCCCAGGCGAGCCAGGCTGTGGCCAGGGCCCTGGGTCCTGAGCAAGGCCCGTGTCTATGCTGGGCGCCCACCCACTGTGGTCCCCACGCAGCTCCAGGCTGGACAGACCTCCACACTCAGGAGGGACATCGCAAGACCACAGCTGTCCACGGGCACACGGGGAGAGGACCCTCTGAGACAGAAGTGCCAGTCCGAGCGTGTGTTCGGGGACAGCCTCAGGGACAGCAAGCCCCACTGCCCAGGGCACGGGAGCTGGTGTGTGACCTGAGCCTGCATGGGAGGACGTCGGCCATTCCTTAGCAGAGGGGCCTCTGGGGACAAGCCCGAGCACGGCCCATGGAGAGGGGCCTCTGCAGGTGGCCAGCTGTCCTGAGGTGGAGGGAACTCGACAGGGGACTCACTCGGGCCACCATCAAAGGACGCCCTGGAAGCTTCCAGAAACTGTCACCACCCTGAGACGCAAGGTGGGAAAACAAAAGCCGCTGGACAACAGGGCAGGCTGCCCAGGAAGGGCCCTGGGGACACACAGGGCAGCTGTGCCCTCTCCCGCAGTCCCAGTGTCGTGGGCGTCTACAACCCTGGGCTCCTGCGCCCCAGAGCCCCGCACAGAGGTGTCGGGGGAAAGGCGAGTCCCAGGGCCTGCAAGACAGCTGCCTGGCCTCACATCCTGGCTCTGCCTCTCGGAGCGGTGAGTCAAGCTCCGACACAATCCCATCCCGTCTGTCAGGGCGAAAATCACGCCAACTTCCTCAGCAGGGTGTTCTGAGAAGGCGGACGAACATCTCAGGCCCTGGCTGACCCTCAGGGGTCCCTACTCGGTACCACGCCTCCCAGCACCTCCGGTGACAGCTCTTCACGGCTTCGCTCTCTTGTCTCCTGCATCTTTGGAATATGTCACCTGCACCTGGAAAACCAGTCAGGTGCTGCCCAAGCCAAATCAAACAAGCGAGACTGTGCTTCCCGGGCGCCCGTCTCACTCCTTCCTGCACCGTCGGTGATCTGCAAACGCCCCGTCTCACAGCCTCGGAACCGACCGCTCTCCCTGAACGAGCCACAGCCTCCCCCCGGGGGCCCCTGCTGAGGGGAGCCCGCCCCACTCTTGGTCTCTCCATCACCTCGGCTGCCCGGCACCGTCTGGAGTTCGAACAGGGAAACCGAGGCAGCCACCAGGAGGGAAGGAAGGACTGAAAAGGCAGAGGGACACTGAGCGGCCCCAGACTCAAGAGGTGATGAGGGGGCAGGTGCCAATCCCAGAGGACAGGGGAGAAGGCTGCTGGTGGCCCAGGTGTGCACACCCAGCGCAGCGAGGGGTGCCGGACAGATGGCTGTGGCGGAGTCAGTGCTGCCCCCAGATCCCTTCTCCACCACCAGCACCACGGTCTAGCCCCTTATTCTCACCGGGGGACTTCGAGACCTGGAATGAAGACTACATTGCCCAGCCTCCTGTGCAGCTAGATGTGGCCAAGGAGATAGGAGTTGAAGGGTCAAGTGGAAGCTTCTGGAATATTCCCTAAAGACAGCTTGTCCTTCTTCCCTCTTCTCTGCTGCTGCTGGGGATACAGTCATGATGGCTGGATCTATACCGACCATCGTTGTTCAGGAGGATGAAGGCCACACACTAGCGATGGCAGACCATTTAACTAGATGGAGACTAGGTTGTGAGAGCTGCGTGGATCAGATCTGCCATGTCAGCCATAAAGTGCCTGCCCTGGAATACGCATGTAAGAGAAAAGAGTTATCTCATTTGGATAAGCCACTGTCATATGAAGTTCCTAACTGCAGGTCATATTTCTGACCAAGGGCTCAGCATTAACTCCATCCACAAGATTAGTGATAGTGCCTAAAGCCAACACACATTAATAATCAAGACTAGAGAGAAGTACACAACCTCTCGAACAGGGAGCAAAGCAGCCATGTGAAAAGATCAAGCACCCAACCTTGATGAAAAACAAAAAAAAACCCAGCAAACAACCTAAGACAAAGTAGCTCACTGACATCATAAAGATAAGACCTGAAATCCACATCCAATTCCAAGCACAGCCCTAAAGCCTCAGGCAGCAATGAAACATTACATTAGGAGCAGACAGCTACGTTAATGAGTTCTAACCAGTGAAATAAGATACAAAGCCAGAAATCAAAGGGACAAATTTATGAATATGGATCATATAAAATATCCCAGGGTCCTATGAAGGCTATATAAAAACCTCAGTGTTTTTCTTGATTATCAAAATAGGACTTAAACGTATTATCCTTAATAAACATTAGATATTTAAACAGCAATTGTGAGGACTCTGCTTCCAGAAAGATGGAGACGTACTTTTCCCTGTTCCCCCCACTAAGTACACCAAAAGTCCGGGACGTTACACATAAAACAGTCATCCAAGGCTCTGAAAGGCAGAGAGGAGGTGGCAGAAACCTCAGGACCAGGGATGGCATGGAGATAAGTCCTTGGACTTTCTTTTTGCCTCACATAACCCAGACTGAGTGCTGGGGATGTGGGTGGCCCAGAGATGCCGACAGGCATGGCAGTAAGCTCCAACAGAAGTCGGCTCTCTCTAATCAAAGGATCAGGATAGAGGCAGCCTCGTGAGAAAACTGCTATACAATAACTGTCCCACTCCAGGCACACCTCCAAAAAATCTGCAAACCTCCACCCCCCCCCAGGCTGTGAGGAAGCACCAACCCCAGGCTGGGGTGTCAGAGAGGCCATGCAGGGGACCCCTGCCTTTGGTCTCCCCCATCTGGTAACACACGGCACACCTCCCACCCTGCTCCACATTGTCAGTGAAGACCAAGGGCTTTCCTGCTCCTCCTTCCAAGTCAGAAGCCAGAACTCTCTCCTGCACAGCAGTAAGGAGGTATCCCCACCCCCATGAACCCCAACAGAGGCCCAGTGTGGAGCCTGGACTTACACCCCCACTAGGAAGTACTGGGGTGGTGGTCCCCACTTTCCCCTGCCAAGTGAAGTCACAGAAAACCAGCCAAAAAAAGAAAAAAGTTCAAAGAAGACACAGAGTCTCATACGTAATACCCCAATTGTCCAGGTTCCAATCAGAAATCACTCATCATACAAAGAAGCAGAGCAATCTCAACAAATGAAGATAATCAACAGACACCAAACGACAGAATAATTAGAATAACTAACAAGATTTTAAAGCAGTTGTCCTAAGAATGATTCAATGAACAACTACAAACATGTTTGAAAAAGTGAAAAAACAGAAACTCTCAGCAAAGAAATAGAAGATACAAAAAAAGAATCAAATGGAAATTTTAGAACTGGAAAAAAAATCTGAAATAAAAAGCTCAACAGATGGGAACAACATCAGAATGGGGAAGGCAGGGGAAAGCTTAGTGAACTTGAAGACAAAACAGTAGAAATTAACCAAACTGAAAAACAGAGAAAACAGACGGGAAAAATAATAGAAGAGAAGAAACAACCCAGACGTCCATCAGCGGATGAATGGATAAACAGTGTGGTCCATCCACACAGTGGAATACTACTCAGCTATAGCAGGAATGAAGCACTGACCCATGCTACAACGTGGATGCACCCTGAGAACAGTATGCAAAGTGAAAGAAGCCAGACACAAAAGGCCACATACTGTGTGATTCCATTGACTGATACAGGAAATGTCCTGAGCAGGCAAACCCACAGAGACAGAACATAGATTAGTGGTGTCTAGGTCTGGGAAGAGTGGATGGGGAGTGACCACGAATGGGTACAGGTTTCTTTTTGGGGCAATGAAAATATTCAAAAATTAGATTATTGTGATGGTTACACACTCAAAATATCAAAAAAACCATTTAGTTGTTTTGAACTTTAAATTGAACTTAATAGTACTGATACATAAACTATAGATCAATAGGCTTTTTTAAATTAAAAATAAATAACAACTATAGTGGTTTCAAAAGATGCTGTGAATGAGTCAGACCTCTTTAAAAATCCATCCTGTATCACTGAAAAGGAAATTTGCTTCCAATTGATAAATTTCCTCACAATGGGAAATCAAATTGTCCCATTTACCTTGTTAGGATGACAACTGAATATGTGCTTTGTAAACAGCTGTATGTAATTTTAGAATTATGACTTAATAATGGTATTTGGGGAATATCAGGGCCTTTGGAGCAGTGGCCTCTGCAGTCAGGGCAAGGAGGCTGATCTCAGGGGTAGGACCTTGCAAGCCCAGGCTCCCTGGCTGGGCTATGGGGAACGGCAGGAAAGGAGGCCCCCGAGGAGCTAAGGGGTGACCTTCAGAGGCCTCTCACCCCCCTCCCTATGATCACCAGCTCTGACAGGCTCAGACCTAAGGGTTAGACCCCGGTGGGGAGCTGTGATCACCTAAGGCTCCCAGGTGGTCCCTGTGCCCCAGTGGAGCAGCCCTTCCAGCTCTATCCCAACCCTCACCAAGCTGAAGGAAGACAGAGCTGCAGCTTACCCCTGACTGGAAAACAATACCTGTGCGCCCCACCCCCATTCGCTATATGAATGCCACCTACTGCTCCCCATCTCCCAGCCCCTCCCTGGCAAACTCCTACACATCCTTCAAAGCCCCAACCAAATACTCTTCCAATGCACGTCCCACCCCCCCTGCACATAGCATGCCCCTCGGACACGCCCATCCTCCAGTTGGGCCTCCCCACAGGGGCCAACTGCTGCTCTCTGTCTCCCATCCAGTTACACCACATCTTGCTGAGACCAGGTTCCCTCCATCCCAGGGTCTCCAGAGCCGTAGGCCAAGCATTCAGATGTGCAGTCATGAATGACCACTCCCAAAGGAATTCCAGTTGGGCCTCTCCCAACCCACTCAGGCACCAAGAGGCAAAGGGCCTCGGGGCTGACACCACTCATGAACGCAAGACTGGGGACACAGGGGCTGCTCCCTTGCATGTCAGTCTGACCTGCATAACTGAGATTCTGGAATCCCAGCTCCATCCTCCAGAATCATGAGCAAGGTTATCCTGCACTCAAGAGGAGTTTCTGTCCTATGGATGATCAGCTTGGAAAGGTGTTTTCCTTCGAAGTTTGTAGGACTCAGCTGTCAAACCACTGGGGCCTGGTGATGATTTTTTGGCAAACTTTTCATTACTGAGTCAATCATTTTAATGATCATAGGATGTTTCACGCTTTCTTTTTCTTCTAGAATCAGTTTTAGTAACTAACACCATTCTGGGAATTTGTCCATTTTGTCTAAGTTTTCAAATATTCTGGCAAAAAAAAAAAAAAAAAAAAACCTCTTAGTAGTTCCCTCTCATCTATTTTTAACCTGGCTTTATCCCTAGGGCGCGTGCTTTCCCATCCCGAATCATCTTGTCTGCTCTTTCTTCTTGGTCAGTCTCTCTAAAGTTTTTCTATGTCAAAGAACCAATTTTTGATGCTTTTGTCTGAAACTGAAAGAGTCCTGTTAAAAGACCCCTCACAGCCCTTTGGAATATTTTAATCCAGATATCAACCAACCCAAAACACCTATGTGAGCCTTTTTTTGTGGCTGAAGAGACACGAGGCTGTAAAGGGAGAAAGCGGGCCACAGCTGGTTTGGGGGGGATTCTGGGCTTTGGCCTCTGATCTCTTCACTCTGCCACCAACGGCTTTGTCACTTGCTTTATTGGCCTTCCCACATCATTTAAATTCTCCGAGCCAGCCCCAGTTCTCAGATTTACAAAAAGGAACCAAGTTTTTACATGCTTAACTGCAACACAGAGGCCTGAAATTAGTTTTAAAGATCTAAGAACCCAGAGGAGAGAACACCTTCCGATCAAGCACGTTCCTCTCTTCTGCCACAGCCCCGCGGGACAGGACAGAGTCGGGCAGCCCTGCGTAGGGGCCGCTGTCTGTTTTGATTTGGTGGGAGGAGGGGTCACTGACAACTTCAAAATATAGCAGAGAATCTTCTAGAAGGAGAGTGTGTCCAATGAAGCAGACAGGCCCCCTGCCCATCCTCTCCAGCCCCTCTGGTTCTGCGCGCTGCCCTGAGGAGGACAGAACGCTTCTAATATTCCCACTTGTGAAAACATTGGAGGAGGCCTTGCTCTTGGAGACTGGTCTGGGGAGACCATGCCTGTCCACGTCTGCAGGGAGCAGGGCAGGAGATAAAGAAACACTCAGATTTTGTAGCCAAAGCAGTTGGACTTTTCTTTTAAAATAGCAACTGCAGGGCTATTAGTTCTGAACCATATAGGAGGAGAGGAGATGCTCCCGATTTCTGGCACAATTATCACCGTCTTCTCAGTGTTGCTGCAAAAATCAGTGATTACAGGCACGGAATGCCCACGGGTCCTTCCTGTCTGCAGGTGGGTGAGAGGTAAGAGCTCACAGTGGCATCCTTACCTAAGACGGTCAGAGACTCTCCCCAAGGTTTGAGGTGAAGCGCACCCGAAAATCTACATAACTGAACCACTCTGCTGTACACCTGAAACTAACACAGTATTGTAAACCAACTAGGCTTCAATAAAAAAAAAAAAGCAACCGATCAACCTGGGCGAGAACAACGTTGGCATGAGATCTGTACAGAGTGGGGAAGGGCCTGCGCATCCCGTCTAAGTTACTGCCCGGGATTCTGCAGTGGGAGCCACGCTTCTCAACAGTTTCCATCGGCTGAATCCTGTCCCGGAACAAAAGGGTCCAGCAGCTGGGACAGGCAAGGGTTCTGAGGTTGCGTGTCTGCATTTCAAAGCAGGTCCCTCACTCTCCCCTCCCGCAAACCCTGGCCGGCCAGTGATGGCCACACAAACGCAGCCTGTCCTGCAGGTGCATCCCAGAGAGAGGACGTCTCCGGGGGCTCCGGAGAAACGCCTGCTTCGGGCCATGAAGCACAGTCTTCTCCTGCCTGCCGAAGCCTCCTCGGCATACCTTGGTGGACACTCATCCGGGGAGAGAGGAAAGAACAACCTGCCCGACTTCTAGGGCAAGTCCTACCTCCGCACTGACCCCCCCAACCTGCGTCTGACCAGCTCTCTGTCCTGCTCAGACACATCAGGGGCCCCGCCGCGCGGCCCAGCGCGCCACCTTCCGCTGAGGGCAAAGCCCTGCCTCCCTCTCACCTCCCATTTCCTTCCAGCTGAGGCCACAACAAACTACACGCCGCCCCTCGACCACCAAGCACATTCCCCGCCCCGTCTCACCGCTCATGCGCCTCCCTGACTCGGCCTTGCTCGAGGACCCCATTCCCAGCCCCTGCAGCCCAAACCCGGCATCTCCCTGCCTCCCCCCAGAAGCCAGTGGGGCACACCTGCCACCACACAGTGGTCCCTCTGGAGCTGGACGCCCCCCAACCCCCTCCCAGAACTGGGCCACGTCCCCAGCATCCTCTCCCAGAACAAGGATGCATCACCCAGAACCCCCTTCCAGACCCAGGGTGCATCCACCAATATCCCCTCACATCACCTAGGGTGCCGCCTTACTGGGTCAGGGCCTGGAGAAGACTCCGGAAGCGGCTATGGAACTGGATTGCTCTGTTACTTGAGTTGAAGCATGGAAACACAGACAAGCCCATATGGTCAGGGCGTCCCTCACCTGCAACTCAGGGGGCTGCGGTTTTCACACTGACACAGAGGTGTGAGTTGGGCAGAGCTGCCTGGCCACCTGCAGGCTCCCCTGGCCTGGCCAGGCCGTCCCCTGGCAGGCTTTGATGTACCGAGTGCCGACTGGTGCTTGAGAGCCCTGAAGAGGTGGCTGAGCCCCATCTGAGCCCGAGTGCTCGCCTTCTGCCCCCCAGAGAGACAGGGCTCCCTGAGCTAAAAACAGTCGTCCCAGCCGGAGGCAGGGAATAACCTGAGTGCCAGGGACAAGGCCTCCCAAGGAGAGAGTTGTCCTGTGATACGACCCGCGGGTTCCAATCAAAAAAGTATAGCAAGTCAGGATACTGCCTCGCTCCCTCTCAGAAACAGCCAGGGGAACTCACGGGGGTGACCCATCCGCACTTCTGTATTTCGTGTGCTCAGCTTTCCCAGCAACAGATGAAACCACAGAGGAAAATGATTGATACGTTGGAATATGCGAAAGATTGAGGTTTTACACAAAGAAAAGCAGAGCTAGAGGAACAGACTTGGGGAACACCAGCCTTTCTCGTTCAAACCCACAGGAAAGTCAGAGCATGAATGGGCAGAGGATCAGAACACGCGCTCCACAGAGAAATACAACCGGTAAACACGCGTGGAAAAGAGGCCACCGCACAAGGAACCGGCATCTGAGTAAACGGGGGGTACCAAGTTCTAACAGGAAGAGAGGAGGGAAGGAGGGACGGAGGAGGGAGAAAGTGGGTCACGTGCAACACTGGGGATACACACCAGAGCCCTGACTGCTGGGCCCACCCCAGCTTTCCCAGCCATGGGACTGGGCAGGCCTGAGAATCTGCATTTATGGCAGGCTCCCTCTGACACCAACCCTGTCGGCCCCAGGACCCCACTCAACCACTGCTACCCAGAGCTGGGTGTAACTAAGTATTACTTATAAGATAAAATGAAGCACAACATGTTTTGGAAAATATCCAGGACATGGAGAGAAACGACACTGTAATATTTGCATTCCTGAGAATGTAACCAAGGATACTTCAAGTCTATATGAATAAAGATGCTTATTAGAAAGAAACATTTTTAAAAACATGGTGTCTAAAAGTCAGATTCGGAGACCTGCATGAAGGTGAGGAAGCAGCAGCTGTCTTAGGTTACCTTTAGGGCACCAGTGGATACACCTGTGGGAGATGTTAAGTCAAAATGCAGAAAATAAAATTATGTATACACCAAAATGACAACGATGAGGGGAGAGAATGTGCATAAGGACAGAAACTTGAAAATACAGAGCACTCAGCTGGGCTGATGGGATTGGGTGACATTTAACCATTTTGCAGATTTCTTGCTTAAGAACATCAGGTCGGCGGTTAGAACTCAGACCCGCTTCTGAGCCTCCGTGAGTCTGGGCTTCCTCAGCTGTGAGACTGAGAAGCTCCTTGCTCTCGGAGCTGCAGAGAAGTGACACATGTACAGCAGCAAAGGCTAGGTTCGCAGCAAGCAGGAGTGCTTGCTCGGCCACTGTGTTCCCTGGACGGGAGTGTGGGTGCAGGGGGAGAGATGTGCACTTGCAGAACCCGCACATGCAGGCAGCAAGAGTGGCCAAACCATGGCCAGCAACCTCGCCATCAATAGATGGGACCCACCAGAGGGACAGAGGGCACACCAAGCATTCGAAAATGTTTTAAAGGTAGATGCTAGGTAGTCTATAGGAAAGGCAGCAAGAGTAAGAAAAGAAATGAAAGACAAAATCAGAGAAAGTGGATCCAGAGAAAACCATAATTTGAAAAGATACATGCACCCCAATGTTCACAGCAGCACTATTTACAATAGCCAAGACATGGATGCAACCTAAGTGCCCCTTGACAGATGAATGGATAAAGAAGATGTGGTACAGTTTCCAGATGGCGGAGTAGAAGGACGTGCGCTCACTCCCTCTTGTGAGAGCACCGGAATCACAACTAACTGCTGAACAATCATCAACAGGAAGACACTGGAACTCACCAAAAAAGATACACCACATCCAAAGACAAAGGAGAAGCTGCAGTGAGATGGCAGGAGGGGCGCAATCACAATAAAATCAAATCCCACAACTGCTGGGTGGGTGACTCACAAACTGGAGAACACTTATACCACAGAAGTCCACCCACTGGAGTGAAGGTTCTGAGCCCCATGTCAGGCTTCTCAACCTGGGGGTCCCGCAAGGGGAGAAGGAATTCCTAGAGAATCAGACTTTGAAGGCCAGCAGTATTTGACTGCAGGACTTCGACAGGACTGGGGGAAACAGAGACTCCACTCTTGGAGGGCACACACA
Source organism: Balaenoptera musculus (assembly GCF_009873245.2). Taxonomy (NCBI): domain Eukaryota; kingdom Metazoa; phylum Chordata; class Mammalia; order Artiodactyla; family Balaenopteridae; genus Balaenoptera; species Balaenoptera musculus. Next base: position 98,957,805 of record NC_045793.1, on the reverse strand, counting down.
AAGTAGTGTGTGCATCGGGACCCAGGGGAAGGAGCAGTGACCACAGGGGAGACTGAACCAGACTTACCTGCTAGTGTTGAAGGGTCTCATGCAGAGGCGGGGGGGCAGCTGTGGCTCACCATGGGGACAAGGACACTGGCAGCAGAAGTTCTGGGAAGTGCTCCTTGGCATGAGCCCTCCCAGAGTCTGCCATTAGCCCCACCAAAAAGCCTGTACGCACCAGTGCTGGATCGCCTCAGGCCAAACACCAACAAGGAGGGAACTCAGCCCCACCCATCAGCAGACAAGCAGATTAAAGTTTTACTGAGCTCTGCCCACCAGAGCAACAGCCAGCTCTACGCACCACCAGTCCCTCCTATCAGGAAGCTTGCACAAGCCTCTTAGATAGCCTCATCCACCAGAGGGCAGACAGCAGTAGGAAGAAGAAATAAAATCCTGCAGCCTGTGGAAAAAAAACCACATTCACAGAAAGACAGACAAGATGAAAAGGCAGAGGGCTATGTACCAGATGAAGGAACAAGATAAAACCCCAGAAAAACAACTAAATGAAGTGGAGATAGGCAACCTTCCAGAAAAAGAATTCAGAATAATGATAGTGAAGATGATACAGGACCTCAGAAAAAGAATGGAGGCAAAGATCGAGAAGATGCAAGAAATGTTTAACAAAGACCTAGAAGAATTAAAGAACAAACACCTAGAAGAATTAAGGAACTAACAAAGAGAGATGAACAATACAATAACTGAAATGAAAAATACACTAGAAGGAATCAATAGCAGAATAACCGAGGAAGAAGAATGGATAAGTGACCTGTAAGACAGAATGGTGGAATTCACTGCTGTGGAACAGAATAAAGAAAAAAGAATAAAAAGAAATGAAGACAGCCTAAGAGACCTATGGGACAACATTAAACACACCAACGTTCTCATTACAGGGGTCCCAGAAGGAGAACAGAGAGAGAAAAGACCCAAGAAAATATTTGAAGAGATTATAGTCGAAAACTTCCCTAACATGGGAAAGGAAATAGCCACCCAAGTCCAGGAAGCACAGAGAGTCCCAGGCAGGATAAACCCAAGGAGAAACACGCTGAGACATATAGTAATCAAACTGACAAAAATTAAACACAAAGAAAAATTATTAAAAGCACAAGGGAAAAATGACAAATAATATACAAAGGAACTTCCATAAGGTTAACAGCTGATTTCTCAGCAGAATCTCTACAAACCAGAAGGGAGTGGCACAATATATTTAAAGTGATGAAAGGGAAGAACCTACAACCAAGATTACTCTACCTGACAAGGATCTCATTCAGATCCAACAGAGAAATCAAAAGCTTTACAGACAAGCAAAAGCTAAAAGAATTCAGCATCACCAAACGAGCTCTACAACAAATGCTAAAGGAACTTCACTAAGTGGGACACACAAGAGAAGAAAAGGACCTACAAACACAAACCCAAAACAATTAAGAAAATGGTAATAGGAACATACATATCGATAATTACGTTAAATGTGAATGGATTAAATGCTCCAAACAAAAGACACAGGCTCACTGAATGGATACAAAAACAAGACCCATCTATATGCTGTCTGTAAGAGACCCACTTCAGACCTAGGGACACATACAGACTGAAAGTGAGGGGATGGAAAAAGATATTCCATGCAAATGGAAATCAAAAGAAAGCTGGAGTAGCAATACTCATATCAGATAAAATAGACTTTAAAATAAAGAATGTTACAAGAGACAAGGAAGGACACTACATAATGATCAAGGGATCAATCCAAGAAGAAGATATAACAAATATAAATATATATGCACCTAACATGGGAGCACCTCAATACATATGGCAAATGCTAACAGCTATAAAAGAGGAAATCGGCAGTTAACACAATAATAGTGGGGGACTTTAACACCTCACTTACACCAATGGGCAGATCATCCAGACAGAAAATTAATAAGGAAACTGAAGCTTTAAATGACACAATAGACCAAACAGATTTAATCGATATTTATAGGACATTGATCTGAAAATAGCAGATTACACTTTCTTCTCAAGTGCACATGGAACATTCTCCAGGATAGATCACATTTTGGGTCACAAATCAAGCCTCGGTAAATTTAAGAAAAATGAAATCATATCAAGCATCTTTTCCGACCACAACACTATGATATTAGAAATCAATTACAGGGGGAAAAACATTAAAAACACAAACATATGGAGACTAAACAATACGTTACTAAATAACCAAGAGATCACTGAAGAAATCAAAGAGGAAGTCAAAAAATACCTAGAGACAAATGACAACGAAGACACGACGATCCAAAACCTATGGGATGCAGCAAAAGCAGTTCTAAGAGGGAAGTTTATAGCAATACAATCCTACCTCAAGAAACAAGAAAAATCTCAAATAAACAATCTAACCTTATACCTAAAGGAACCAGAGAAAGAAGAAAAAACAAAACCCAAAGTTAGTAGAAGGAAAGAAATCATAAAGATCAGAGCAGAAATAAATGAAATAGACACAAAGAAAACAATAGCAAAGATCAATAAAACTTAAAGCTGGTTCTTTGAGAAGATAAACAAAATTGATAAACCTTTATCCAAACTCGTCAAGAAAAAGAGGGAGAGGACTCAAATCAATAAAATTAGAAATGAAAAAGAAGTTACAACGAACACCACAGAAATACAAAGCATCATAAGAGACTACAAGCAACTCTATGCCAATAAAATGGACAACCTGGAAGAAATGGACAAACTCTTAGAAAGGTATAACCTTCCAAGACTGAACCAGGAAGTAATAGAAAATATGAACAGACCAATCACAAGTAATGACATTGAAACTGTGATTAAAAATCTTCCAACAAACAGAAGTCCAGGACCAGATGGCTTCACAGGTGAATTCTATCAAACATTTAGAGAAGAGCTAACACCCACCCTTCTCAAACTCTTGAAAAAAATTGCAGAGGAAGGAACATTCCAAAACTCATTCCACGAGGCCACCATCACCCTGATACCAAAACCAGACAAAGATACTACAAAAAAAGAAAATTACCCACCAATATCACTGATGAATATAGATGCAAAAATCCTCAACAAAATACTAGCAAACAGAATCCAACAACACATTAAAAGGATGATACACCATGATCAATTGGGATTTATCCCAGGGATGCAAGGATTCTTCAATATACGCAAATCAACCAATGTGATATGCCATATTAACAAATTGAAGAATAAAAACCATATGATCATCTCAACAGATGCCGAAAAAGGTTTTGACAAAATTCAACACCCATTTATGATAAAAACTCTCCAGAAAGTGGGCATAAAGGGAACCGACCTCAACATAATAAAGGCCATATATGACAAACCCACAGCAAACATCATTCTCAATTGGTGAAAACCTGAAAGCATTTCTTCTAAGATCAGGAAGAAGACAAGGATGTCCACTCTCGCCACTATTATTCAACATATTTTTGGAAGTCCTAGCTAGCCACGGCAATCAGAGAAGAAAAAGAAATAAACGAAATATAAATTGGAAAAGAAGAAGTATAACTGTCACTGTTTGCAGATAACATGATACTATACATAGAGAATCCTAAAGATGCCACCAGAAAGCTACTAGAGCTGATCAATGAATTTGGTAAAGTTGCAGGATACAAAATTAATGCACAGAAATCTCTTGCATTCCTATACACTAACAATGAAAGATCAGAAAGAGAAATTAAGGAAGCAATCCCATTCACCACTGCAACAAAAAGAATAAAATACCTAGGGATAAACCTACCTAAGGAGGTAAAAGACCTGTACTCAGAAAACTATAAGACACTGATGAAAGAAATCAAAGATGACACAAACAGATGGAGAGATATACCATGTTCTTGGATTGGAAGACTCAATATTGTGAAAATAACTATACTACCCAAAGCAATCTACAGATTCAATGCGATCCTTATCAAATTACCAATGGCAATTTTTACAGAACTAGAACAAAAAATCTTAAAATTTGTATGGAGACAAAATAGCCAAATAGCCAAAGCAATCTTGAGGGAAAAAAATGGAGCTGGAGGAATCAGACTCCCTGACTTCAGACTATACTACAAAGCTACAGTCATCAAGACAATATGGTACTGGCACAAAAACAGAAATATAGATCAATGGAACAGGATAGAAAGCTCAGAGATAAACCCACGCACCTATGGTCAACTAATCTATGACAAAGGAAGCAAGGATACACAATGGAGAAAAGACAGTCTCTTCAATAAGTGGTGCTGGGAAAACTGGACAGCTACATGTAAGAATGAAATTAGAACACTCCCTAACACCAGACACAAAAATAAACTCCAAATGGATTAAAGACCTAAATGTAAGACCGGACACTATAAAACTCTTAGAGGAAAACATAGGAAGAACACTCTTTGACATAAATTGCAGCAAGATCTTTTTTGACCCACCTCCTAGAGTAATGGATATAAAAACAAAAATAAACAAATGGGACCTAATGAAACTTAAAAGCTTTTGCACAGCAAAGGAAACTATAAACAAGACGAAAAGACAACCCTCAGAATGGAAGAAAATATTTACAAACGAATCAAAGGACAAAGGATTGATCTCCAAAATATATGAACAGCTCATGCAGCTCAATATTAAAAAAACAAACAACCCAATCCAAAAATGGGCAGAAGCCCTAAATAGACATTTCTCCAAAGAAGACATACAGATGGCCAAGAGGCACATGAAAAGCTGCTCAACATCACTAATTATTAGAGAAATGCAAATCAAAACTACTATTAGGTATCACCTCACACCAGTTAGAATGGGCATCATATCAGAAAATCTACAAACAACAAATGCTGAAGAGGGTGTGGAGAACAGGGAACCCTCTTGCACTGCTGGTGGGAATGTAAATTGATACAGCCACTATGAAGAACAGTATGGAGGTTCCTTAAAAAACTAAAGATAGACCTACCATATGACCCAGCAATCCCACTACTGGGCATATACCCAGAGAAAACCATAATTCAAAAAGACACATGCACCCCAATGTTCACTGCGGTACTATTTACAATAGCCAGGTCGTGGAAGCAACCTAAATGCCCATCGACAGACGAATGGATAAAGAAGATGTGGTACATATATACAATGGAATACTACTCAGCCATAAAAAGGAACGAAATTGGGTCATTTGTAGAGACGTGGATGGACCCAAGGACTGTCACAGAGAGTGAAGTAAGTCAGAAAGAGAAAAACAAGTATCAGATATTAACACATATATGTGGAATCTAGAAAAATGGTACAGATGAACCGGTTTGCAAGGCAGAAATAGAGACACAGATGTAGAGAACAAACGTATGGACACCAAGGGGGAAAGTGGCAGGGCAGGGGAGCGGGTGGTGGAGGTGGGATGAACTGGGAGATTGGGATTGACATATATACAGTAATATGTATAAAATCGATAACTAACAAGAACCTGCTGTATAAAAAAATAAAATAAAATTCAAAAAAAAAAAAGATGTGGTACATATATACAATGGCCTATTACTCAGCCATAAAAAAGAATGAAATAATGTCATTTGCAGCAACATGGCTGGACCTAGAGATTATCATACTAAATCAGTCAGACAGAGAAAGAAAAATATCACATGATATCACTTATATGTGGAATCTTAAAAAACAATACAAATGAACTTATTTACAAAACAGCAATAGACCCACAGACATAGAAAACAAACTTATGGTTACCAAAGGGGAAGGAGGGGGAGGGATAAATTGGGAGTTTGGGATTAACATATACACACTACTATATATAAAATAGATAATCAACAAGGACCTAATGTATAGCACACGGAACTCTACTCAATATTTTATAATAACCTATGTAGAAAAAGAATCTGAAAAAAGTGGATATATATGTATGTATAAGTGAATCACTTTGCTGTACACCTGAAACTAGCACAACATTGTAAATCAACTATACTTCAGTAAAAATAAACACTCTTTTTTAAGAAAGTGATTTTTTGAAGAAAGTGGGAAAGGAAGATATTTGAAAGGAGATGGAGAGGAGAGAAAAATAGAGAGAAAGAAAAGGAAGATTCAGAAACACACAAGAATGGCCCCCACGTCGATTTTTCCAGTACTTCAGGCGATGTATTTAAGGGGAGAGGACTCTGAAGAGTCACTTCTGGGATCCCGGGGAGGTGACGAAGGTAAGGACACCAAGCTCAAGGGCCTCTTAGCACCGAAGACTCCCCATCAGCGCCGATGATGCTGGCGTGGGCAAACGTTCAGTGCACAGCCCCAGGAGACGTGTTCTTTATACTTGTGCATGTGTGTGCCAGCACACTTATACACACACATCCACACGCACGCATACACACATACGCACACACATCCACAAGCGCACACACGTGCACACGGTGTGTACAGAGACATATAGGCATGCACACACACAGTCCACGTGAATGCAAATCCACAGACATGTATATACCCACACAGACAAGCACACACACACATATACGCACATATACATTTGCACACATGCCCCACATATCCACAAACACACACGTGTACACATACAAATGCACACATGCATGTGCACATACAACACACACATGCCCACATGCACATCACAAGAGTGCACACAGCCTCACAGACACATATCTCCCACACACATACACCACCCACAGACAAAGCCACCCACTGATCCACACACATGATCTAAACATACACACGCCATCTGTTTCTAAGTGATATCCGACTTGTACTGTAAATACTAGGCATCATTATAATACCTATAAATGGAAATGTGTGTGTGCATTTTTACATGTACAGTCTTTACTTAATGCCTTGTATTTACAATAATAATAGCATCTCATTTATAAACCCATCCCATCCACCCCACCCCGGGAAAACAAGCCTGCACCATCAGCACTTTGGTAAAGCACAGGAGTCCGGGTGCTCCCGGCTAAAGGCCTCGCCCAGGGCTCTTGGAGCATCCTTGTGGCCCCAGGACCGCAGCAGAGGAAACGCCGCCGAGAGGGGTGAGCCCGGGACACGCAGGTGACGGTAGCTGGGGCAGTGGGAAGCCACCCGGCTCCCTCCAAGCCTCTAGGTCACAGGGGACGGTGCTGCCGCCCCAGCAGGCCTGGCAGGAGCCGGGCAGGGTGCTCTCCCTGCAGCCTCAGGCCAAGCTGCGGGTGTCAGGCTCACATGGTGCCCATCACTTCCCAGCAACTCAGCCCCTTCCAGCGGCACCAAGCCCAGCTCTCCTCTGCCTCCAGTGAGGCCTGCAAAGCCTCCTGGGCGTCTCGTCCACAGCCCCGTACCTCATGTCACCAACAGGGAAACCGAGGCCCAGGGATGACCAAGGGTGGCAGTTCTTCTGCCTCTGTTCCCACAGTGCTCCTCCGCAGCTGTTCCCTCTCCTCCGACCGGCCGAGGGGGCTGGTCCACAGAGACAGAGGGGCCAGCGGGGGCCTGAGGCCCCTACCCGACTCCCAGGCGGGCCAGGCTGGGCCTCACTCCCAGTGCCCTCGGTGGGAAGGCTGTGCGGCTCCGTGCCCCCCGCCCCGGGCCCCCCACGTCCCTCGGGGCGAGACCCCGGGCACTGACCTGCTTCTCATTCTCGTCCTCCAGCCTCAGCCGGTCCTCGATGCAGTTCCGGGCCTGCAGGAAGGCCTTCCTCTGGGAGCGCTCAGCCAGGATCCGCACGAAGACCCCGTACATGTTCACGCCAAGGAAGAGCAGGGCGTTGGCACCAAGCTGGAGGGGAGAGAACATTGCAGAGGGCTACACACAGGGGCCCAGCTCAGCAGAGGCTCCTACGCGTCCTCCGACCACCAGCCCATGAAATGACCACGCCAGCCAGACCCACAGTGCCAAGCCAGTTTCACACGGCCACGAGCCAGGCCTCATCCCTCACCCTGTGCAGGGGTCACCTGTGCTATAAGCTTGTCACGTAATGGAACAGTAGGAAAGGATGCAAGGTGTGTCCCCCGAAACTCACGTGGAAGTCCTGACCCCTAACCCCCCAGAGTGGGCCTGTATTTGGAGACAGGGTCTTTCAAGAGGTAATCAAGTTAAAATGAGGCCATTAGGCTGGGCCCTAATCCAACATGACTGGTGTCCTTATAATAAGAGGAGATCAGGACACAGACACGCACGGAGGGAAGACGATGTGAGGACACAGAGAGAAGACGGCCGTCGACACGCCAAGAAGAAAGTCTTCGGGAGAAACCAGCCTCCAGAACTGTGAGAAGTAACGTCTGTTGTTAAAGCCACCCAGTCTGGGCACTTTGTTACGACAGCCCGAGGAAACCAATACACCTGGAAGTTTTGAACGTGAAGACAGAGTGGTTATTCCCACAAAGGCAACATGGAAAGCTCTGGAGAGAAGCAGTGAAGGAGAGTTGATTAAAAACAAAAAAGAAAGAACGGCATTTGGGTATGAAGTGAACACCTGTGATGTATGTATGAAGATGGAGAAAACGCAGTGTCCCTCCAACGTCCCTGGGTTCTCACTCCGCGTCAACAGACAAGAAGCAAGAAAGGGGCCCGGCCGAGAAGGACCCCTCCAGGGCAGCCATGGCTCAGACTCGAGGCTGGGACCTGCTCGACCAGGAAAGGACGCAGCGTGCAGGGGTTAAGATAGGGAGCCCGAGGACGGCGGTGTTTTACCGCTTCCTGCTTTCACCTGCCTAAACCCAAGTCCAGTGCAGACCGCCCAGGACTGAGCTCGGGGGTTTCACAGGAACCCGTGATGGATGAAGGTCGCACCGCACAGAGTGGCAGACGTGGGGGAGGATCAGACCTCACGCCCCCTGCTCGGCCTCCTCAGCGGGTCTGTCCCTACCTCTCGTGGCCACAGGGTCCAGGGCCAGACAGGGGTGCCTCTCACGGGCCAGCAGGGCCCCAGCACATCCCCCTGGGGCCCCCAGGCCACTAAGAGAGAGAGAAGACACCCACCCACCTCCCTGCGGGGCTGCGGTGCTTACAGGCCGTATACAAACTGCTGCCCCCAGTCGCTGCAAAAACAGATGATTCTGTGTCTGATTAAACTCCAGCATTTCCTGCAGGTTCTGCTGCCCATGGATTAACCAGAAACACTCCCCGCCCAGGACTGACTGCAACAAACAACTACACAGGACAACAGACACAGTGGCAGGTGGGACAGGAGTCTGCGGTCAGAGGGCTCCTGCCAGAGCCCAGGCAGGGACGGGCAAGGCAGCCCGAACAGGGTGAGCTGAGGGACAGGGAGGGGGGAGAGCCGGGAGGTCGTGGTCGGCGGTGACGTCCAGCTGGAGACACGAGAGCTGCTCACGGGAGGGGACAGGCCGAGGGACCGGAATCTGCAGGACCCCAGCACACAGTGGTCACCTCCTTAAACCCCCCAGGAGGAGAGTGAACTCCCAGCGAGCGCAGCAGGGACGGCTTGTCTCACGTACACTTGGCAAAGAGGACGGACACACGCTTACACCTCACACAGATCGTGTGCAAGACGTGCTCCTGCAAATCACCTCCCGGATCCTGCCTCTGCCGCCCAGAGAAAGGGACGGCCATCCTGAGAGGGGTCTAAGAGAGTGGCCGCAAGTCCTATAAAAATGGTGTCCACTGTCACCCAGAACACCTCATTGTGACCTGACCATCTCCACGTGACCTGGACGTCTCCGTGTGACCCGACCATCTCCATGGGACCCTGATCATCTTCGCTGTGCCCCTGAACACCTCCAAATCGGAGCGTCCCGCTAGCCGGAGCGTCCACGCTTTAACCCAGTGCAGGGCTGGAACACAAATGCATCTTCAGCGCCCGTGTCCCCTCTCACAGGCACAGTGGCCAGCACTGGCTGCACCTAGGTGCAGCGCACTGGCCCCCGTACCAGGCAGTGTTTTCTGTGTCTAAAGAACCATCTGCTGTATTTTGGGATCAGCTCATGCCAATCTGTTGATGAAGGCACTTTTCTGGTGGCAACGGGAAGACCAGCGTATATGAAACAATAAATTGTACTTTGGTGGAGTCAATATTTAAATGCGTACTGAGCATGTTTAAAACGCCCACAGGCAGTAGTGAACACGTTTCTAAAAATTCAAACAATAGTCTTTGCACAAAATGCGCTTCTCTCCCAGCAGACCCTTAATCACCTGCGGCTTCTGCACGCCCCTCCCAGCCTCTATTTAAGGTTTTGAACACACAGAACACATAACACACAGGACACCTCTCCCGAGATGCCCTCCAGCCCGTCAGCCCCACAGCTTCCGTGACCCCTGCAGTGAAGCCCCCAGCTGTCACTGTCGAGCGGAGTACACAGTCAGATGGAGAACAAGGAGTCCAACTGAGGGGCCAGGCGCCCGGGGTCAGCTCAGCACAGGGTGCAGGACGCCACAGGTCACACCTGGCAGACGCGGCTTTTCCAGAAAGCAGGGCCTCAGGTGGCTGGCAGCAGAAACAGGGGAAAGTGCGGGTCCCTACTGAGATCTGGGCAGAGAGGTGAGGCATGGGCTGGGGGCAGAAGGGCCAGCAGAGGCTGGGCAGTTTGGTCAAGGGAAAAATCAGGAGCAGAGTGGGAGAGGGCTGGGTCACCGGGAGCCCCACCTTGTCACCTCTTCTACACCCACCTTCCTAACACCTTCCCTTCACTCCGGCCATGGTGACCCCCCAGGGACACAGAGGCCCAGCTGCATGGTCACTGAGTACCTAGCTGCCCTGCCACGCCGTCTGAGCTGCTCCCATGGAAAACAGCCCCATGGCACACCCCACAGCTGGAGTCTGGCGGACAGGGCGAGGCGGAAGCAGCGATCTGGGGAGCGGGCGGGTCTCCCCTGCCTGGGGCTCTGCATTCACGTTCACACACCCAGGGTGCTTCCACGTGCCCCAGCGATCTTCCCGCAGCAGAGCAGAAGAGGAGGCCGTCCGCAAGACGGCAAAGCTGCCGGCACACCTGCCCCCCTGCATTCGCACACACCCCCAGATCAGCAGCCACGGTGATGGGCACACAGCAGCGACAAGAGGCGGAGCCCCTGCCCCCATGGGGCACAGAGAGGTTTCAAGACTGGCTTCCTAATCAGTGATCAGGGACGAGGGTGACAAGGCAGAGAGAAACTGGCCCAGAGGTCACCTGCGGCGGGTGTAGCCTCGAGGGGGCGTTGGTTCATACCGGCAGAAGGAGCGGTGATGGGGGAAACAGGCTGAGAGGGTTCTGAGCTCGGGGAAGGGTACGTGCTGGGGTGGAGGCTGAGTACCACGCCCCAGAGCACGTGGCCGCGGGACCACAGGGCGTCCTGGTAGTGCCAAGCCCTCACCAACCCCACCGGCATCCCTGCCAGCACTACACACACAGAGGCCCTGGGCAAGGGCAGGGCCCCCCACTGCAGAGGCCGCGGCACACCCAGCAGCCCCGCACACCTGGCCTCCCTGTACCTGCCCGCACCTGGCCTCAGCATCCAGGCCCCCGAGGACCTTCCCACAGCCCACGCTGCCCTGGATGCCAGGGCCCTGCCAGGACCTCAGTCCTGCACCTTTCCCACCCTTGGAAGGCTTGCCCTTCGAGCTCTCTTCCTTCTCCAGCTGAAACTCCACAGCCCAACAGGACAGTCCCCTGACCCCTCACACTCTGGAGTCGAAGCCAGCTCCGTGCACAAGCCTGTGCCTGGGGTGCTCCTCCGGCCGCAAGGGAATCCTCGTCTGTCCCTCCTCCCCCGGGGACCTCCCTCTGCCCAGCCCAGCCGGTCCCACTGCCCACTGCCCGCGGGGCACCCCCTCTCCCCTCCAGCTGGGACCTGCCACTTCCAACCGTCATCCTCGGCAGGAAGCGTGTGATTATTTCTTTCCCCTGAAAATGAGATCCTTCTCTTGACTCCTCTTCCTCTCCCAGGCCTGCCCATCTTTCTCCCCTTTCCAGCAGAACTCCTGAAAAGGCCTCACCTCACCCCCGCCTGGGCCGCACCCCAGCCTGCCTTCCCTTCCACAGCTGCCCTGGGCGGTCTGGGACCAGGTCGGGGCCACCTTCACATCCTGAGCCCAGGCTCAGGTCCCAGTGCCCAGCCCACCATCAACTCCCCTCCCCTGGCCCCTTCCCCAGCCTCCTCTGGTCCATGCCTCACACCTGGACCCCTCTCCACCCCAAACTCCACCCCTCACGGTGTCTCATCCACACTCACCTTGGGAGCCCAGCCCTGTGCCAAAGACCCCGAATCGACACCTTCAGCTTGGACCAGCCAGCCGTGCCCCTCCCCAGCCCATGCACGTCTCCAGCTCAGCCCTGCATGGGACAGACCCTGGCAGGACCCCTGGTCACCCCCAGCACTCACCCCAGTGGCCTCTCCCACCTCAGCTGACCTGGGCCCCTGGAAGCCTCTCAGGCCTGGGCCCACTTCCCCCACCAGCAAATCCTCCCGGCTCCGTCTCCAACAGACGGGGCGCTGACACCCCGCTGCCGACGGCTGCTTGGCTGCCGAGGTACCTCCTACCCCACCCCGTGCTCCTCCCAGCCCTGCAGGCTCCCCGCACGGTCCTCTGCTCCGAACCCCCGGCCCGGAGTCTTCCTGCGCCCAAAGCCCTCCGTGGCCCAGGCCAGATGCCCCTACATCCTGTCCTCCTCGTGTCCCCCTGGCCTGGCCTGCTTTCTTAGGGCCTCTGCCCTGCGTCCCTGGGTGGGAACCCCTTTCCCACACAGCCTCCAGGGCCTCCACTCACTTGTCACCTTCTCAGAACAGCTTACCTGACCCCTGTGTCTAAAAATGCACACACTCCCACCTGGGCTTTGAGTTTTCTCCCACTGACCAGTTCTATTTCTTTCCTTCTTCCTTTCCTTCTATTGTTTTTAGCAGTTACCGTCTTCCAACACGTTATAACATTAACTCACTTGTCACCTTCCCTGCCTGCTGTCTGCCCCTCAAGGGGCCTCAGTCTGTCAGGTCCAGGACTGATCCAGGAGCCTGGAATAGAGCCTCTCGTATCGGAGCAGGTGCCCTGGTATTTGTTGAATGAATAACTGAGGACACAGGGGTGGTGAGGTGGCTGGGCCCCGGCACATTGCTGGAAAGGGGCAGAGGGAGGACTCACACGCAGACACCTGCGCTGCCACCTGCACTACCCAACCTCTCTCCACGCTGTCTCGGACGAGACCTGATAAGACTGTGTCCCAACTCTCATATCCATCGTCAGATGGGCAGTGGGGAGGGACTCCAGCTTTTCCACGATCAAGAGAGGCACATAAGAGGCAAGGCATCAGGCTTCCCTGGTGGCGCAGTGGTTAAGAATCCGCCTGCCAATGCAGGGGACACGGGTTCGAGCCCTGGTCTGGGAAGATCCCACATACCGCAGAGCAACTAAGCCTGTGCGCCACAACTACTGAGCCTGCGCTCTAGAGCCCGTGAGCCACAACTACAGAGCCCGCACGCCACAACTACTGAGCCCACGTGCCACAACTACTGAAGCCCGTGCGCCTAGAGCCCGTGCTCCGCAACAAGAGAAGCCACCGCAATGAGAAGCCCGCGCACCACAACGAAGAGTAGCCCCCGCTCGCCGCAGCTAGAGAAAGCCCGGGTGCAGCAGCAAAGACCCAACACAGGCAAAAATAAAAACAAGTAAACAAATAAATTTATTTTAAAAAATGGATCAAAGATCTAAATATAAGATCTAGACTGGGAAAAATATTTTTAAAAAAAAAGAGGCAAGGCATCAACGTGTCCTAGTGTCTGAAAGTGACGTGGCTTCCGGGGCAGGCTGAGCTGGTGGGAGCTGCTGGGACACAGCCCACAGACACATGCACACGTGGACCAGGTCACGCAGCCCGGGGAACTGCGCTGGAGCACGCAGGGCAGGCCTGGCAGGTGCATCCCCCTCCCAAGCCCTTGCCCTGCAGGCCCCGTGACCTGGGCAGACGGCCAGCAGGGGAAGCACTGCAGGGAGAAGGATGGGATCACCTGGCGACAGGTGTGCATGGCCATGGCAGCTCATCAGCCTCTGCCCATGGGGCAGGTAGCCAACCCCACCCCACAGTGGGCACTGGGGGTCCCCCGGCCCCTTGGGAAGGCCGGTGTAGAGCGGGGAGAAGCTGGCACCGCGCAGCGGGTGGGCGCCTGGGGTCATCAGTCAACATGAACTGTCCAGATGTCCCCTGTGGCGGGCAGGGCTCTCCCGTCCCGGCCACTCCAGGTCCCAGAGGGCCAGGCGAGCCTTGCCAGGGCCGGGAGGAGATGAGCTCTGAGGCTGGATTGAAAACAAACAGGCCTGGTCTGGCACGTGGAATGGAGGCCTTTTCTGAGTCCACAGTGACCACAAAGCTACAAACCCAGCCAGGAGGCTAAGGCCACCACCTGGAGGGCACAGAGGGGAGGGGGGCTAGACCTTCTGTCTGTGTCCCCTCATCCGAGTGGCTCCGCTGGGGACTTCCGGGGCACCCACTCTGTCGGTCGGACGTGTGTTCAGAATCACTGATTCAGTGACTGCAGGAAACCACGACGAAGCGCATCTTTCTCTTAACCGTGACGTATCGATGGTACTCGCAGCACTTCCCAATATTTTGCCGCTCTTGTGACACAGGGCAAAGACTTGGAGGGAGAATTCCTCATCAAGCGTTTACATCCCTGCAGTCGGCCTGCACTCAGGAAGGCACACAACTGCCCTCCAGCCGGAGGGCCCTCGCCCGCTGACCCGCAAACCCCACGCGCCCGGCAGATGGAATCACACGCCCGGGTCTCGGCTAGTTTCTCAGGCAGGGCCGGGAGCCCGCGTCAAGTGAGCGTCTCCTGCGCGCCAGGAGTTCTAAACACCGCCGGCACCTCGCCGTCCCACGTCCCTGCTCCCTCCCTGGCACGCCACCCTAGAGCTCGTTCAAGACCCTCACCTTCCACTCTGGCCCCCAGGCCCCGCTGCGCTGCCCTCAGCTCTCCCCCTGCCGCTCAGCACGAGGCTACGGCAGCTTCGCTTCCCGCACAACCAACAGGGCTCACTGCCCCCCACCCCTTTACACGCACTGAACGTCGCATCGTTGTGGATTTTACATGAGAGGCTGTGAGATCAGGAACTTAACCAAGGAGAACCCATTGTTCGGGACTCTAGGGGCTATGGGAGGAGGGCGGGGCTACCTTTACCAGGAGGCAGAAGGTAAACCGCCGGGAGGCCACACGAACAGGGACTGCTACAAACTGAAGCAAAGGTGGCACCATGCAGGCCCCAGGCAGGCCCTGGGCAGGTGGGCGAGCCTGGAAATGAGGCCTGCCATTTATGGGGAGGACACGGGCGCAGAGAGGTTAAATCTCCCTGAGGTCCCAAGGCCAGGACGTCCCAAACACAGGCACGTAACTCCAGGGCCCGCCAGGCCACGGGCACATCTCTGGATCCAGGCCTTGGGTGGATGGGCCTTGGGGGCCCTGCACGGGTCATGGGCTTCAGGGCTGCCGGGCTTGTGGCTGGTTGGGGATTGGCCGGGGCCTCACCTGCCCCTCGTCCTCCACACACGGCCCGGGGCAGGTGGGGACGAGTGCCCAGTGGGAAGGGGCGGCAGGGCAGGGGCAGCAGGACGCTCTCAGGGCAGCGGGGTTTCAGGACAAGGACCCCATCACAGGTGCCAGGGAGTCAGGGAGTGGCTGCGACACGGGCAGAACGTGAGCCGACTGTTGAGAGACGGCAGCAGAGACCCTGGACACTGGCTGGACACAGGGACCCAGAAGGGCCAGCCCTGGGGGAGGGGGCGGGGCCGCTGGAGCCACGAGAGCCCGCGTGAGGGGACCCTCGGAAAGGCCTGCACGGGAGGAAGTGAAGGGTGAACCCCAGCCCTTGAAATTAAAACTATAGCTGAGAAGAACAGAAGCCTCCCTTCTGGGATTTTCTCATCATCTTAGCTTCCTTCCTGCCATCTTTGGGCTTAGATTACAAACAGGAATGGCGAGTCCCTGGGGGGCATAAAAGAGCCAGTGTGTGTGTGTGTGTGTGTGTGTGTGTGTGTGTGTGTCAAGGTGACTGACCAGTCAGTGCCAGGGTCCTGGGTCTCACACACACACACACACACACACACCCCTGCCACGTGTGTGGTCAGCACCCCTCCCAGGTACAATGGCGAGGCCAAGGGCTGCTAGTCTGCCCAGCAGAAAGACGCTCCCCCTGCCCCCGTCCACCGCTGGTCACTGCATCCCTCGCCGGGCTCCGCTGGAGCCCACTCAGGGGGAAGCGGCTGTTCTCCCTCGCCCCCGTGTAGCTCACCTCCCCACTGCTCTCAGCTGCTAACCTGTCCTGTGAGGAGGGACTATGGCCGCGGCTAGGGAATCTGAGCGGCACCCTCACAAACAAAGCCCATACTCCACCACACTCCACTTCAGACCACCTGCGGGCCCTTCATCCCGCAGGAAAACCACACATTCTCCCCACCGCTGCAGTGAGCTGGGAGCTGGCCCCCACTCCAGCAGCACCCATCAAAGGGATTCCTTAAAATGGGATCACTGGGGGGAAGGGACGCTTCAGGGAGACTGGGGGAGGGCGTCTGCCAACCACCTGTCACCCCACCCTGGGAACCCCCAGGGCCCTCCCACCTGGAGCCCCCCTGATGTGAACCATTAGGACCAGGCGTCCCCCCACCTGCACTTTGCCAGACGGGAGCTTCCTCACACGCCCAACGCATCTACTGAGCCAAACCGGCCACCCCCGAGGTTTCCCCAGGGTTCAGGAGTTTTCATTTTCCCCACGAAGCTCTCTTGGACTTCCCTGGCGGTCCAGCGGTTAAGGCTCCGCACTTCCACTGCAGGGGGCACGGGTTCAACCCCTGGTCGGGGAACTAAGATCCCACATGCCTCGTGGCGTAGCAAAAAAAAAAAAAACAAGTCCTCCCATGAAGCTCTCTGAACTCGCGGCCTGGCCGGAGGTGCCCGGAAGACGGCGACCACAGGGTTTAGCACCTGCTGTGCAGAAACCACAAGGGAGACAGGCCGGGGTCACCGTGAGCGTCTCAGAGATGCAGGTGACCGCGGGCTGAGGGATGGAGAGTCGGGGGGGGAGGCATCGGGAGGTATCACCCGCCACGGCTGCAGCAGTGATCCCATCTGGGCCAGTCCAGCCCGGCTGCACTCCCGGCGAGCCCATGGGGCACTGACATCACTCACGGCCCAGCACAGGAAGGAGAGAGCGGCAGATCACCCCTCGGGCTCTCCGGGAAGGCCCCAAGACAACACCTGGGCCAGGGGAGCTAGCAGCCAGTCGGGGCAGAATTGCCCAGCCCAGGGGAGCCCACGGCTTCTTGCCACGGACGGCAGTCGGCAGCTCTGGAACTGTGCCCGGGCACCTCTAAGGCCCACGTGGGAAACGGCCACTTGGCCCGGGAAAGACTTGTGCCACGTCTCAGTGCCCCTCAGCGGACCTCCTCCCAGGTGGGGATCTCCAAGGGGCCCCCACTCCAGGGGGACCCTCCAGCACTGGACACTAGCCAAATGGACATCTCTTTGGCGTGGTGAGACAGCAATCCAGAAGAAACCCCCTCCTCCGGAGCCCGACCACTGGCTTCTGGGCTCCGAGGCTGGGCCGGGGCTGGCCACAGGTGACCAGCAGGACCACACCCGGCCTGGGGCTGCTTTCCCCGGGGATGATGGCACCAGGACCGCTGCGGCTCTCACGGCCCCAGCCAAGGGGCTGCTCAGGGCCTGGTCCCCACATGGACCCAGGAGTGTGGTCTGCACTGCACCTCCTCCCTAAGGGAGACCCCACGCTGGCGCCAATTCCACAGGGCCCAGGCGGGTGGGGCATAATCCCACCTGGCCAAGATTCCCCCAGCACAGTGACCACACCCAGTGTAGACACAGGGCCCAGTCTCGCCCGTGGGACCCTTGCCCACCAAACTCCCCATCTCATAAGGGGCCATCTCAGAACGGGGGGCTGAGCTGAGAGACAGAGCCAAGCACCCCGTTGGTGCTGAAGCACATGTGGGCTGAGTTTCAGACATTCACACCCCCGACCCTCTGTCCCTCAGTGGAATTCTGCTGGGCTGGGCTTCCCCCAAAGGCTCCTCTGCAGGGCGCTTGGGCAGCTCCAAGTATGTAGACAGAAGAAGCCAAACAGGGAAAGCACAAAGCGCCTGGGTCAGACCTGGACCACCCAGAGGGCCCCGCCCCATCCCCAAAGGGCCTCAGGAAGGAAGGGCAGACACTCTAGATTTACAAGCTGGGCAGTTAAACGAGAAAAGCAGCCACCTGACGTGTGCCCCTGGTGTCCTCAGAGGGACCCTTCATAAGGGGAAATAACACACACACACCCCACAAAGAAAAAAACAAGAATTTTAAAAGGTTCATGGCAATTTGGAAAAGAGTTCAAATATCAGCAGCAGATCGTCCCCCGGTCACTGCACCCACACCCCCGGTCGCTGCTCTCACACTCCCGTGGTCTCCAGGACAACGTCCCACCTCCACGGCAGGCCTGAGACCCGAGGAGCCCCGCGCTCTGCCCACTTTCCCAGGCCGGCCGCTCACCTGTCCCCCTTCCCCCATCCACGTACAGAGCATGTCGCACCCAGATCCCCCCACGGCCCACGCAGCGCGCAGCTCTGGGGAGACCACGCTCGCCCCTCGGTGCTGCTGTCGCTCACTGATGCCTCTGCCCGCAAGGGTTCCCCTCCTTTCACTCGGCGGCCTCCTGACCCCCCAATCCCGAGGCACCCCAAGATCACCCCTATTTAGCATTCAAACTCCTCCACTGAACTTGATCCATTTTCAATCTGCCGCCGCCCAGACTGTCCCCAGCACGGGACTCAGGGCCCGTCCTGCAGAGAAGCCAGGTGTGTGGACTCAAGGGTGCGGCTCCAAGGACGTCCTTCTCACAGTCACAGAGGGCAGTGCGGTCACGAGACAAGGAGGGAGCTGCTGTCCCACGCACCCACCCCCCGCTCCACCACCCCCTGACTCCCCACACGCCCCCCACCCCACCCTGCAGAGCCGCTGTGCGTTTGGTCTGTGGGCCAGGCCCCAAGACCCCTGGGTCCCTCTCACCTCCTTTCCCAGGGTGCTCACAGGGGGACCCATTCATTCCCACCTCCGCTCAGTCACCGCCAGCCGGGTGGTGCGCTTGTCATCTTTTCAAGCATAGCTGGAAAAATTGCTAAAAACTGAAAAAATTGCTCTGTTTTTGAATTAATAGAAGTATTTTAGGGCTACCATCTACCATCTTTCGAAAGAAGAAGGGCAGAATGTTGATAACTGTTGGAGCTGAGGGCTTCTACCCAAGAAATCACCACGCTGGTCCCTCTACTCTTGTGTATGACTGAAGTTTCCATAATAAAAATAAAATAAAAACAAGTTATGTTTTAAAAGATTCTCACGGGCTCTTGTGAGCTCCTGCCATTGGGTTTCTAAGCCCCAAGGCCGAGGCCCGCTGGGCTGTGGTCGCCTCACCTAGGCAGGGGCAGGGGGACCCAGGCGCAGGGCTATGTAACCCTCAGCATCTTCATCAAGGGCACCTCCTGGTGTTGGGGTCCCGGCTCACCCCACCTGCTGGTGCACAAGTGAGCTGGGCCACAGGACCGTGTGCCTCCAAGTCCCACCCACCCGTCCACAGCACCTGCAGTATTTCAGCGCCTCCGTTCACCTTTACACACCTGGACACCGACTCTATCCACAAAGAGGGTCTCACCCCACTGCCCATTTCTGACCCTTGAACAAACTGGACTGCAGAAAAGGGTCCCACTTGCACAGGGTGCTCCAGGGACACAGCGAGTGCCCAGGAACCACTTGTGATTCCTGCAGGTAAGGATGTGCTTTAAAATAAAGCAGCAGGGGCTTCCTTGGTGGCACAGTGGTTAAGAATCCACCTGCCAATGCGGGGGACACGGGTTCGAGCCCTGGGCCGGGAAGATCTCACATGCCGCGGAGTAACGAAGCCCGTGCGCCACAACTACTGAGCCGGCACTCTAGAGCCCCTGAGCCACAACTACTGAGCCCGCGTGCCTAGAGCCTGTGCTCTGCAACAAGAGAAGCCACTGCAATGAGAAGCCTGCGCACCGCAACGAAGAGTAGCCCCCCGCTCGCCGCAACTAGAGAGAGCCCGCGCACAGCAACGAAGACCCAACACAGCCAAAAATAAATAAATAAAATAAATAAATTTTTTAAAAATTAAAAAAAAATAAAATAAAGCATCAGAGATATTTCCAAATCCTTAGGCTAAACCAGTGATTCTCCAAATGCGCTCACTGAGCTTCTCATCCACGCAGCAGGGCACATGTGTTTGGGAAAGCAGCCACCTTGCAAAACGAGTTCAAAGAGCACACATTTCAGGTCCCTTGGCCACGGGTGATTCAGGAGGCAACGCCTTCTCTTAGCAAGAGAGTGTTTCTCCCATAAGGAAACCAGACAAAGGCACTAAGAAAATGCACTAACGATTTCACAGAAGGCCATCACTCCAGTACATCCCTCCAGCACAAGGCTCCCCCCCCCACCAATGCCCACGACCAAGCTCTCCCAGCAGCAGTGGGCAGAGTGTCCCAGAGCGGACGCCTCCCTCAGATGCCCACATGCAGCACGAGGCTGCCACTGCAGATGTGGGAAGCACCCTTGGAAGAATGCAGTCTCACACGGGCTCATCAGGCAGCTGCTGAGAAGGGCGCTAGGGGGACAGTGCACGGGACAGGAGGCCACACAGGAGGGCCGGCCGGAGGGCCAGGGTCCCAGGCACGGCCCGGGTTCGAGGGGGCAGGCCCTGCTGTGGTCGGTCACTCTCCTTGTCCAGAGTGTGGCATCTGACATCCCCCAACCTGGGCACATGGTGCCTTGGGCCCCACACGAGCCACTGTGTGAACAAAAAGGCCCATCCATCCGTCAGAGTCAGCTGTGCTCCCAGAAAGCCAGGGTCTACTTCAGCAAAGGAAAAGCTGGACCCTGATATAGTTACTCTGTACTTCAGAGTCAAACTAGAAAGCTGCCTCCCGAGTGGGAATGTGCCCACAGGGAGGGCTTCCCCCTCTGCAGGGTGTGGACAGCAGGAGCGAGCACCAGCATGTCCAGGGACCCTGACGCACCACAGATGGGAGCCCCGTCCCCAGGGTCCCTCTCCTGGGCATCCTGCCGCCCTGCACCCGGATCCCTCACCTGGGCATCCCCTCCACCTGCCTGCACGAGGGGCTCCTCACCTGGGATCCCTCATAAGCATCCTGGTTCTGGGCCTGCAGCAGCCCCGCTGCCCACAGGATCCCCACAGGCTGCGAGCGCCTGGCCAGGCCCCCTTCCAAGCTGCACTGCCCACCTCGGCGAGTGCCCCCAACTCCAGACCTGGACACACAACGGCCCTGCTCGCTGTCCCTGTGCCCAGGCTGCGGGCCCTCAGATCTCAGACCCTGTGCCAAGCCTGACGCAAGGCAGGTGCTGGGTTCTGAAAGAAGAGTGGGTGGCCTCAAACCCAGACACCCAGACTCTGCAGGTCCGGGGTGGGACTCAGGGCTCTGGACGCCACCAACACATGCACACCCACGTGAACACACTCACATCCCTGCACACCAGGATGCACACACATGTGTACACACGGGCACCTACGTGTGCACACACATGCACATACATTACACGTGTCCCAGGCAGCGGCAGCCAGAGGCCTGTGTGCACCTCTGTGCGCGCACACGTCCACAACACACGCAGGCGTGCGCAGAGGCCCCACCCCCAGAGCTGCGTGCATGCTCGGCACAGCCCCGCCCAGAGGACCCTGGCAGCTCGGTATCAAGGCAGATCCCACCGCTCTCCAATCCAAGAAGACAGGGTCCAGGACGGAAAGGGACAGAGCAGGATCCAGGGAGGACGAAGACAGGAGGGGCGCAGACGCGGCAGTGAGGGGCAGCCTGCGGTGGGTGGGGAGGCCGCGTCAGCCCCACGCCACGCCCCGCACGTGGACGTGAGCCCGAGGAAGCCCAGCCTGCCCTGCCTGGACTGACGCAAAGCAGACAGCGGGCAGAGGAACACAGCCGGTGGGGGTCCCGGCCCTTGTCACTCGTCCCCAGGGCTCTCAGTCCTACACGCACGGCCCCCTCACCCGACCTCCCCACCTGGGCAGAGCCTGGGGCCTGGTCTCATTTCATGCACTGGTCGTGGAGTTGGAGGGCCCCAGGCCCCATTTAACTCGGGGGAGACACGTCCACCCAGAAAACAGTAAAAATAATCAGAGTGTGTTGCGTGAACGTGTGTGAGCGCGCCTGTGAGTGTGCATGTGGGTGTGTTCCTGTGTGAGCGTGCAAGGGTGTGTGTTTATGTGTGCATGCATGTACACACGTGAGTGTGAGAGCACGTGCGTACAAGTGGCAATGTGCGTGAGCGTGAGTGTGCTTGTACGTGCATCTGTGTGGGTGTGAGTGTGCACTCGAGTGTGTTTGTATGTGTGCATGCACATGCGTGTGAGAGAGATGACGGACCACATATGACTCACATCCTCACACATGGCGGAACCCAGCACTTAGGGGCGGGAAGGTCTTTTCTGCCTGCCTGGCTCAGCCCCTCGGTGCAAACTAAGGTGCCTGCAGTCCGGGAACAGGGTCTCACCCAGAGGTGCAGGGGCGGGGTGGTGGCCCAGGCCTCCTGGCTGCCATGCGGCCCTTCCTGCCCCACCGCCAGCCCCTGCGCAGCCTGGCACATGGACGAGCGAAGCCCTGGCCCTGGGGAGGCCTCAGCACAGACACAGCCCTCTGGCTGCCACTGCCAGGGACCCAAGCTGGGCTGTGCTACGGTAGGGCTCCCAACAGCACACCGGCCGGAAGCGATGGAAACACCCAAAGGGCACAGTCTGGACAGACGGCCTGCCACCGGCATCCTGCGCGTCTCTTTCAGCGTTTGACCAAGACCAGACACACGGTCACCGAGGTAGGGAAAACTCGTAGGTCACAGGCTACGCTCAATTTGTGATGACAAGAGGAGACTCCCACTTCACTGGGTGCTGGCCCCACGCTGCGGGGAAGCCACGGTCCCAGAGGGCCACCTGCACGTACACAACCACGGGCGTGACCTCGGAGGAAACTGAGGCACAGGATAAGTCCCCTGCCCACAGCACCACAGCTCGGAGCAGAGCCCCCGCGGTGCTGGGAATTCTGACCCACCCCATCTGAGTCAGGAAATGATCCGAGGATATTTCTGGGCTCCAAGCCTGCAGGAACACAGAGCCGGCAGGAGACCCGTCAACCCAGAGGCTGGGCCCTGACCCTCTGGACCTCACAGGTGTGAAGGGAGAAGGGCATCACCCCAGAACCACTGTGAGCCCCTGGAAAGGGCAGCAGGTGGGGACGTTTCCCCACAGGACCCGCTTGAGGGACACCTCCAAATATTCCTTGTGGCCTGAGCCCCAGGGCCTCCCCCCACCTGCCCTTTCTTCCACGCCCTCCTCCCTGGCCCCATGGTGACCAGCTCAGTCCCTCAGGCAGCCCCCTGCAGCCCCAGGGCCCAGCAGCCCCTTGGCCTCATCTGTCCAGAACCGTGGCTGGAGGCACTGCCCTCAGGAGGCCACCCTGAGCCCCCTGTCTGCCTTGTCCCCTTCCCACACCTCCGAAGGTCACACACACTCCCCCCAGCACAGACTGCAGTTCCAGTTGTTGATTGGGGTCCCCAAAGACTAACTTTCTGGGGGGCAGGTGGTCTGGTCCCCTAGCTCAGGGCCTGGCACCCAAACGTGGATTACAGAACTGTCCAGAGAAGGTGCCCCAGCCCGGGCAGCTGCAGAGGCTTCACAGCCATGTCTGCTCCGCCTGGTCCCCGGCCCTTCCACCAGGTCCACCGGGGGGCCAGACTCCAGCACGTGGACAGTCCGGGGGTCCTGCAGCCACAGAGGAAAGCCTGGGGCCCACAGGACCGCCCGGAGGGGGAACAGGTGGGAACCCTCGCCCGATGCCAGGACGGTTCCCCCTCACCCAGGCCCCACGTCCCTAGTTCCTGCTGCCCTGGTGTAGGCGGCTCTAGGTGCCTCTTACCGTTAGAGCAGGCTGCCCTGGGGGAAGGATGACACAGCGGTGATGGAAACAGACCAGGTTTAGGGAGGGGACCGCCCATCACACAAGGGGGTGGGGGAATCAGGTGTTCCCTGTGGGATGCCCACTGGACATGAACCTGGAGGCCTGGAGGAGGCACTGGACACTGCCCAAGGCTCCGGGACCAGCCGAGCTGTAATGTGCAGGGGGTGGGAAGCCGGGGCTGTAAGACCGGGAGCTGTGGGGCTGAGCCCTGCCCAGTGACGGGAGGCCTGGGGGAAGAGCGTCCAGCCGAGGACAAGCCACCTCCTGCCTCCCTGCTTCAGCCCCGGCCAGGGCAGCACTGGGGCAGCCAAGGCCGGTGAGCAAACGGGTGATGGGATCCAGCCAGGGCAGGGGAGGGAGAGGGAGGTACCAGTAGGGGGCAGTCGGGAGGCTGGGGGGTGACGTGCAGCAGGAGAGGGGCCCCACCTAGGAAAGAGCCCAGCCAGAGGAGAAGGGGCCCCGCCGGGGTGAGGGGCCGGCTGTGAGGCACGGCTGCAGAGGCGGGCTGGTCAGTAGAGGGTCCAGGGAGGCGGGGTGAGGGGAGATGCAGAGGACCAGAGGGGAAGAGGGCCAGCCAGTGGAGCAGGGGGCCATGGTGGGGGAGGGCCCCGCCTGAGGAGGCGCTGGGGGGAGGGAGGGACACAGGTCCTGATAGACGCCCTGGAGGCCTGTCTGGAAGGAGGGGTGGGAGACACATAGGGGCGGGAGGCATGGGCTCCCGTGTGGCAGGCAGTACAGCCGGCGCACGTGGTGATTTTGAGAGCGGTCACGTGGCTCTACCTGCCAGCACTCACGTCCTCCTCAAGGGCTCAGACCACACTGGAGGGGCAGGGGGAATTCTGGCCAGCTCCCACCTCCCCAGGACTGCAGCGATTTGTTACCCTTTCTGTGGTTCAGGCACTAAACACATTTCCTTTACGTTGATAGGCAACCAAACTGCACTGCAAGTTGCACGCTGCAGTGGACCCTCGCTATCCCCCCTCTGAAAAAAAGACAGCAATCCTGACCCACCTGCCCAAAAAGCAGGCATCCGGGAGGGAGCCCTGAGGACAGAGTCGGCACAGGGAGGAAGCCGGGGCTCTGCGCCCTGCACCCGTCACAGGCAAGGCACCTGAGGGGCAGGGCAGGCACCCTGAGCCAGCAACCCATCTCCAGAGACGCCCCTCCTGCCCCACCATCACTCCCCGGCAATGACCTTCACAAACACTCCCCTGACTCTACTTCCCCGCCACGCCCCAGCCCACGTGTCCCTGAGCACGGTCCCCTCCCCCCCAAGCCTCGCCCCTCAAGGCTCTGTCAGTCAGCAAGGGACAAATCTGGCATCTCCCCCTCCCCTCCTCCACCACCCTCGAAGCCCCAGGACCCCAGGCTGCTGTGCTCACCCCCCCACCCCATGCCCTCCAGCCTGCCCACCGCTGCTGGTTCTGAGCAGGCCTCAGGTGTTCTTGAACGTGATGCCTTCAGTTCTGACACGTTGCCCAGTTAAATAAAAGTGAGTGACTGTGTTTAGGTACAACCAGGGGGGCCCTGAGAGCAAGGGGCTGGGAGAGGGAGGGAACCCAGTCCGGTCCACGTTTATGGGGCTCATCCTTGGTGCTGGGCCAGGTGGGAATAAGGCCATTTCCCCTAAACTCTTTCTGCTCTAGCGGAAAGCAGCAGGCACACCCTCTCGCGGAAGGGTGGAGCCCCCCAAATTTCAGCAGTGCAGTCACATGGCCGGCTTTCTGCACGTCCACCTCTGCCTCCCAGCATCTGGGCTGGCCCCGGCTCTACAGAGCCCAAAAGCACACGGCTGCGTCCCCAGATTCCCACACACCAGGGCGGCACAGGATTGCTGCAAGAAAGCCCTGGAGCCTCCCTGCGGAGGGCCTGAGGCTCTGGGAGCCCACACTTGAACCCCGGTCTCAGTCCCCAGAGCACGCTTTCTCCAGCGAGCATATGACACACTGCATGTATGCAGCAAAGGCAGCACCCCTGCACAGACCGCCTCATTCATGCAGTCCTTCTTCTGCCTCTTTTTGGCCTCTACCCTGTGTCCTGCAGGGCTTCTGCCTGCCCCAAATTCCATCCTGCGAGAGCAGCGCTGTCAGCAGGTGAGTGTACTGCAAGATGGCAGGGAGGCGGTGAAGCGTGTAGCAACGGACACGCTTCGGAAACGTGGGTGCCATCTTCTTCACTGGTCTCGAATACCAAGTTGCAGAGCTCACCAAGGGCAGATTTCACAGACTCCCAGAATTTTCTAATTGGAAGGGAGGATCCCTGGGGCACCATACAGTCGGATCACCACATATTTCTCTGCATCCATCCCCATCTATCTGTCAGTATCACCACCACCTGTACAGACTCGTGGGCTTGAATATGAACATTCTAAAGACGCCGAAACGATTCAGAAGGGGCCCAAGATTTCGAATATGTGCTTTTCCAGTATGAACTTTTCACTTTCACCACAGCCCTACAGGGGAGCTGCGATGCCCTTTAGACAGGTGGGGAAACTGAGGCTCAGGAAAGGAAGGGTCTGCATTGCCCAGGGAATCACAGCCAGTAGCAGTGAACCCCAGATGTCTGCTCCCTACGACTCCCGCGCCCCCAGGATGGTCTCCCTTCCTCCCTAGAATACAGGAGCTCCTCTTATCCTGGGGAAGGGGCAGAGTTCTGAGTGCCCGAGGCACCTTTACAGACTCCCCCCACCCCCCTGCCGCACCCCTCCCCCCTCTCTCTTTTAATCTTTTAATTCTCTAAAAGGAATGACTACAGGCTACATAGAGCATTGGTTATTAAAAAAGAAGACAATAGTACTGCTTGTCACTGAAGCAGCTGACTGAAGCCCTGGGTGCAACCAGAACTGAGCCAGGCCCCAGCCCAGGCCTGTCCAGGCCCCCTCCCCACCTGGAGCTGACCCGGCTTCTGAGCCTCCCTCCCGGTCCTGGTAGGGAAGTTGTCCTTGCTGGGGGGGGCCTGGCTGGGTGGGGGGTGGGGGGAGAGGAGCAACCACAACACATGGGAGGGTTATTGGGGGAGAGGTACAGGGGTGCCCCCTGCGAAGGTCAAACAAGCCCCACTCAAAGCCCATAGGAGGCCTGCTGGAGAACCAAACCCTCCCCCCTCCCTTCCCCTCTCTCCCTTCCCCCGCCCATCCCTTCCTCCCCTCCCTGGGGGCACACAGCCCTCTGGCCCTTTTCCCTTTTTTCTGCCTTTATCTCTGCCTCCTCTCTGCCTCCGGCCTTCACCCCTACTTCCCTTCCTCTCTTCCCCCCACCCCCCAGCCCCTCTGCACATACTCCCTCCTCCTCCCCTCCCAGCCCTCACCACACACTGGTCTCTCTGGGTCCTGAAATATAGGTCCAGCATTGTGTCACTCCTGTGTGTCCCATGGCCCCTCTGACCCTGTGCATCCCGGGCATCACCGTCTGGGGGCCCCTCCCTTGGTCCTCGGGTGGTGGGTCCTTAGTGGGGCCCCAGCCCCAGCTGTCTGACACCCATCACTCCCCCCACCCCAGCTGTTCCTCCCAAAGCCAGATCTGTCCAGCTTCCCCTCCTCACCCTATCTCCCCCATCTCCCCCTTTCTCTCCCTAGATGGGCTCCCCCGCCCCATCAGATTCCCCCGCCCTCTTGCCAAAATGCAGCCAGAGGCAGAAACAAAACCCTCCCTCAGGGCCCTCCAAGCCCAGGTGGGATGGGATGCGCTGCACGGAAAAGCTCCAAAAGCACCACGCGGCAAGACATCTGCCTCAGACCTCTGGGGTCCTTGGGCTGGGGAGGAGCCCGCAGGAAGCAGCCGGCATGGGATCCTCGCCGCGATCCTGCCCGCCCGGGAAAGACAGTGACAAAGTTCAGGCGCCGCAAGCCTGGGTCCCGGCTGCGGCAGAGCAGGTCGAAAGAGACCAGAGCCCTGTGCGACCTTGGCAAACCCTGTCCCTGTGGACCCCAAATGAGTCCACAACTGGGTGCCAGGGTGGCTGGAAGGGGCCAAAGTCCTTGCCCCCTTCCCACCTCCCCCATGGCGGCAGGGTTGGGAGGGGGACCCTGCGAGCCCCGCGTGGGCGCCAGGCTCCAGGCGCGAGGGAGAGGCACCCTGGGCTGTGCGCACAGCCCGCAGGAATCCTGCCTGCCCTGGCCCGCTCCCCGCGCCTACTTTTCGTCCCTCCTGCGGGGATGGGTGCAGACAGACAGGGTCGGACCCGAGCTCCGGGCGCACCTGGCCGCTCACCAGCTGCCTGACCTTGCCAATCCTTGCCCTCTCTACACTAGTCTACCCGTCTCCACATTCCACACCCAGGAACGCTTTGTGGGCTGTAACTCGGACAAGAGTCGGCCCCAGGGTGCCAGCCCCCACTGTGTCCCCTATTCTCTGAGTGACCTTGAATGTCCCCCCTCCAATTCGGGGCCTCAGTTTCCCCACCTGCCCAACCGGGCGATGCGCGCCCTTCTCCCCGCGTTCCCAGTCCCTCCCCGGGCAGGTGTGTCCCAGACCGGATCGGGAGCGCGCGGCGGCACTTACCGTCCTCCAGAGACGTGGGCGCTTGGCGGGGACCAAGGTAGCCGTGACCAGCAAATGCGAGGCGGCCACCACGAGCCCGAAGCCGATGGCCAGCAGGCTGCGCACGGGCAGCAGGGCATAGGAGACGAAGGTGACCAAAAGGAGCTGCCAGACGCCCTGGTCGGCTGCCACCGGCACCGCTGCCGCCCCGGCGTGGGCCCCGGCGGGGCCGCCGAGCGCGAAGGGACAGCAGAGCAGCGCGAAGGTGAGGCTGAAGAGCAGCGCGAGCTGGCCGACCTGCTGCAGCTGGGGCACCTGCAGCGAGCGGACGTTGGTGACCACGAGCAGCGCCAGGAAGAGCACGCAGTGCACGGGGTGCGAGCCCTTGGCCAGGCCGGGCGCGGGCCCCGGCGCGCCCAGCAGCTCGGCCAGGGCCAGCGCGCCCGCCAGCAGGCTGAGCACGGCCAGCGCCTTCAGCGTGGCCGCCTGCTCCAGCCGCAGCGTGTAGCCGCGGAACAGCGCCTCCAGCTCGGGGCACGCGAACTCCTCGTCGCACGCCCGCAGCCCGCGCCGGCCGCCCGGCCCCGCCGCCCGCTCGGCGCCCCCAGACTCGCCCGCGCCGCCTCCGCCTCCGCCTCCGCCGCCGCCTCGGCCGCGCGGCGCCCCCGCCATCCCAGCGCCATGCAGCGGGCGCGCCCCTCGCCGGCCGGGGCGCCGGGCGGGCGGGCGGGCGGGCGGCGAGGCGCCGGGGCGCGGCGGGCAGAGTTGGGGCGCCTGCTGCCCCGCGCGCGCGCCCCGAGCGCGTCCCCTCCCGCCCGCTGCGCCTGCGCACTGGCGCCGCCCGCGCCCCGGCCGCGGTCCTCCGGCGACCGCGCTGCGACAGCTGAGCTCGGAGCCGCGGGCCTGGGCGCGCGAGGCACACGCGCGCGCCCCGGCCCGCACCCCAACTCCGCATCCCAGGCCCCCCGCCGCCGGAGGAGCCGCGTGAACCTCGGGCGCCCACCTACCCCGCTCCCGGCCTCAGTTTCCCCACTGGTGGGCAGTGCCACGCACTGTGCTGTCTCTTGGGGCGTTAGAAATGCTGAAATTTTGCGCTTTTCCCCTTTGGGAGGGCTTACCTTGTATGCCCCCCCAATAAAAGCAGGTCCCTCTATTCTAGAGGAACGCAAAGTGGGGCCCACGCTTGACTGCGGATCCATAGCCAGGGCCCTGCGAGGTGAGGCGATGCCCAAGGACCCGGAGGAGGGGAGGAAGGTGGCCGCCCGCGGCATCTCCCCACAGGCCATCTGCACGCGGGACCCTCCACACGGCGGGCTGTGGGCAAGTCCTGCCCTGGTCCCTACACCCCCTGTGAGTGGGTGCAGGGGTGCAGGAGCAGTGACCAGGTGGTGTAGTCCGACAAGCAGAGCCCCCAGCCGGAGTTCGGGCCGTGGGGCGTGTGGCCAGTGCCACCTGGGTGCAGAAGGAGCCAGGTCAGGGTCCTAGCAGTGAGGCCTCTAGGGAAGGAGGTGGGAGGCTGTTGGCTCAGGGATGGGGTGGGAGTCGAAAGGAGAAGGGACCCTGCAGTTTGCCGTAAGAGGAAACTGGAAACCCAAGTGATGGGGAGATGTTTTCTTCCAGCAGGACAAATGTAGGGACCGTTGCCATGGCGCGTGCGTGGGACCCACGGCTTACATTCATTCACTCTAAGGGAAGGGGCTTTGTGCCGGCCTTCCCCTGTGTTATGCTCACAATGGCCCCTGGGGGTCCGTGCCTCTGTCCCCCCTTTGCCATGAGTATCCCAGAGTAAGCAGCTGGCTCCAGGAGGTGTGGAGAGGTGTCAGGACTCACAGCAGAACCCCTGTCCCCTCCATCGTCCCGTGCTGCTTCTCATATGAGTCGACCCCCATATGTATGGACCAGGAGCTGGAGGTCCCAGGAAGTCCCAGAGACCAGGAGGCTCGCCCTCTGCAGGAGGTCCTCCCAAGGCCCACTTCCAGACAAACAGGTTGAATTAATGCAGCCCAAGCATGGGTCTGTTTTAGAGGTACTCCCTGGGGTCCAGGGGCTCTAGGGGTAAGAACCACCGCACCGTATATTGTTATGCGGGCACAAGAATTAGAATTTGAGGTGTGTTTCACATCTTTCTGGAATCGGTATTAGTTGAGCCATATGAAGTTGCCATTTTTGTAAGAGTCCAAAGTAATCCCTTATCAGCGCTGATAGTTATAAAGACAGCAGCTCACAGACTCTGCCTAGGCCAGGAGCACTTCCACTCCATGTCCCCAGCAGTTCACATCAGCAAATTTTTGGTGGCCATAGGGTCCCTCCTGGTGAAACAGCCTCCCCACACAGGGCACCTCCTCTGTGAAGCCTTCCCGATTCCCCCTGACGCAGCTAATTGCTTCCTCACCCCAGTTCCTACTCCCCCCTAATACCCACCACTCTATCTGGTCATCAGTTCATTTATGTCCAACCTCTCATAGAACTGGCAGCCCTGGGAGGGCAGTGTCTGAACCACGAAGATCACCTGCCTCCCCTCATTTGGCAAAGTGTCCAACTTCCATCATCTAGTTTTCTCCCTGCCCCCAAATTGTAGCAAAGTCTGCCGGATTTTTCTTTTTAAGTTCTGAGTATCAAGAATATATTCTCTTGTTAAATGATGTAGTATATTTTTTATCCTAATGATTTTATGAAAAGAAACCTGAATAATATCCAAAAATGGATCAAACTACATGAAAATGAAAGAAATATGACAAAGCGACCTGGGTGCAAAGTTCACAAATCAGCAGCACACTCTTCCCTTGCCCAACAAATTTAATAGGCAAAATTGGCATCAACTCCTTTTCTAAAGAGCTTGTGTATATCAGGGTTGATGGAAAGAGATTCAGGCACGGGCACCATGCCCTTTGCTTGCTGCCACACATGGTCCTCCTGACAAAGCATCCAGGGCCGTGGGGTACAGTTCACAGGTCATCGTCACGTCCATCATCCCATTTGGCATCCTGGAGAAAAGATTTATCACCCTCGCCTTGTTGACCAAGAAGCAGAGGCCTGGAGATGCTTGTGCAGTGCCGGAGACAGGAACACACCAGAGCTTCGTGTGAGCTGGGAGGGATCCAGCTTCCTAACTCCAGCTGGTGGGCGGGGTTGCCACAGTGTGGACATGCACTGTTCATAAGTTCATCTTGTCTCATCGAATCTTCTGGGTGGAAAGGAGAAGGTCTCACATGGGCAGTTTGCAGTCAGGGCTAGCAGGGAAGTTATCTGAGAGACAGTCAAATGCACACACCCCATACTCTCTCTGGATGTCATGGCTTGAATTGTGTACCCCCCCCCCCCAAAATTCATATACTGAAGTCCTAACCCCCAGTACCTCTGAACATGACCTTATTTGGAAATGAGGTCATTGCAGATATAATTAAGATGAGGCCATTCTGGAGTAAGGTGGGTCCTAACCCAATATGACCGGTGTCCTTATACAAAGGGGGCATTTGGAGATAGACAGACTCACACACACACAAGCCAAGGCAGCACTGGAAGTCAGGAGAGAGGCCAGGAACAGATCCTCCCCCAGCGCCTTCAGAGGGAGCGTGGCCCTCCCCACACACCTTGATCTTGGACTTCTGGCCTCCCACTTCCATGAGAGAATACATTTCTGTTGTTTAAGCCCCCAGTGTGCAGTATTTTATGACAGGGGCCCTAGCAGACTGATACATCTAGCATATGGTCTATCTTGGATAATGTTCCATGTTACAGAGGGTAAATATTGACCAACAGCGAAGGGGCTGCAAAGATCACAAGGAGAAATTCTGCCCTTCTGGGGAGCATGTCCCCCCAGCAGAGGTGAGCAGGTGGGGGACACCATTGTGGGCCGCATTGTGTCCTGCTGGTCTGGGAAGACAGGCATTCGGTTACCACCTTGTCACCATCGTGGGCCATGTTGTGTCCTGCTGGTCTGGGAAGACGGGCATTCAGTTACCTCCTCATCACCGAACAAAAGCTTCCCTCTCCAAAGAAAAAGCAAAACAAAACTAGTGTACCTTTGGCCCTCTTGTTCCCCTGGGGGTGTCATAGTCCTCGCCCCACTTTCACAAGGAGAGCTGACGCCTCACCTGAGACAGACAGGCAGTACTTCTTGCAGCAGTAACGCCCCTGGGCCTCTGTCTGACTTTCTGTTGTTTACAAATCTCATGTGTATCTTTGCATTTGAGCCTCACAACTGCCAAGGGCCCTGGCCTTCTCAGAAACTATTCCAATTTCAGATTGTGCGTGGGCGTGGTTCAGGGTGGGCCCAGCCTGGAGCCAGGTCCAGCATCGCAGACACCACAGGGGTGGTGGACCCTGAGTCACAGAGCTGGGCTGGTGTCCCAGCACCATCCTTCCTAGCTGTGTGACTTTGGGCAGGTTACTCAACCTCTCTGTGCCTCATGTCCTCCTTAGATTGAGTAGGTAACAGCCCCTGGCTCACAGGGTTATCATGGGAAGAGAGGCCCAAATGCACACAGAGCCTGCACTTCGTAAGCACAAAGTGGACGGCTTTTGCCTCTCATGAGTGAGCGTTCCATGCACACAGGAATGGGGCAAGTGTCATTCAGACTCTTTGAGGTAAATGTGTGAGTTTCAGGCGTGTCTGAACAGAGACCATGATACCAGGGACGTCGCTCTAAGCCAGCTCGTTGACTTCCTCGGACTTTGGCCAGAGACTTGGCTTCCAGACGAGTGTTTCTTATTCCGCTGGCCACTCTGTATTTGGGACAAAGCTCCCCCTGTGGGTTTATGGGGAAGAGACCCACCTCTAGTGAACTGACTCTGAACCACTGTGGAAATGCAGCTTGATCAGGAAAGAAGTGGGAAAGTTCAATAGGGAACTATGTTCAGCAAAGTTAATTTTGTCAGAGCCATTGCCAGGTAATCAAATGACCCACACGGCAGGTTCAATGGGCCATTAAAGCGGAGACACCCTGCAGCGGGGTGACCTGGGAGGGCTCAGCCTCCAGGGCGGCTGGGATGCATGTTCCTCTGACACCCACCACAAGCACGCGTCCCAGGCCTTTCTCAGGTCTCTCCTGGTGGACTTGCTGTCTGGGGCATGAGGGAGCCGCGAACATGATTTGTGGACCGCGGTTAGAAAAGGTCGCGGGATCTGTTCAGGACTCCTCCAGTCAAAAGGGGGCAGAGAACTCCAGCCCCAGCTACCTTAATCGGAAAACTAGGAGGCCACTTCACTCTCCCAGCTGAAAGCCTGGATGGCTGACCCAGGACCACAACTCGGAGGCCCGGGGAGGCCCCCGGGGGAGGTGCTCCGCTCCTGGAACCCAGGACAAGGGAGTCCTCGAGCCCAAGCAGGGGCTGCAGATGGACGAGTGGACGGATGACCAATGGGCAGGCGACCAGCCTAATTCGGTGCCTTCACACATCACTGTCCCCTGCGGTGCTGGCAGGAAGAAGACTAACTGGGGTACTGGAGCCGGCTCCCACTCGCCTTCCCCCCGGGGTGGTGGGCTCACCGGTCCTGGGGGACTCAGCGTCCTGCCCTCTGTGCCAGGGTCGCCGGCCGGCCTAGGGGCGAAGGCATCAGATAACATCTGACTGTCGCAGCTTTTGCAGGGAGACCCGGCTGGCGAGCGGAGGTTGGTGTGACTGGCACTTTTGCCGATTGCCCTTGTCACTTAGGATTTGGTATCAAGCAGAGCAGGCCTCTTGGCTGGTGGGAGACGCCGGCGCCAGCCCAGCAATCACACAGATAAATATGTGATCACAGCTGAGGCAAGTACCTCCCAAGAAAGCAGCCGCAGGGCATGTCCTGGGGTGAAACCTGTGGTGAGCGGCGTGGTGTCAGGCCACGCTGGGCTCTGTGAACAGCACCTGAGCCCCCAGAAGAGTGGGCTACTGGCGGCAGCAGGGAGACCTAGTGCCGCGAGCTCTTGATGCCCAGAGCACGCTGTGGGGCCTGGATGATTAATCCAGACTCGGGGTGGGGAAGCGGGTGTGGACTGACCTCCTCTGCTGCATGCAGCCGGGGTCCCTGTGAGGTTCCTGTGTCATCCTGGTGAGACAGCAAGTGGCCTCATGAGGAGTGGACGTCAGCCACGGGTAGAATGGAAGGATCCAGATGACCCCAGGAGAGGGGACACCAGCCACAGGTAGGATGGAAGGGTCCAGGTGACCCTGCGAGGGAGGCCACAGTGGACACTCTCGGGCGCAGACAGCGGCTCATTCAAGCCCCCGCAATGCCCACGCTGTCTTCCCTGATGTAACTAACACACCTCCCTCAACAAGCCAGAGCAAGTGCGTCCCCTTCCTGTTTCCTCTAAATTGCTTTTTTTTCCTACTAAGTTCAAAAGAAATTAGATTCCAGGCAGGTGTGCGTGGGTATTTTCCAAGGGAGAGGAGCTCTCAGTTCAGTCGGTGAGCGCGCAGGGGCTGAGTGCCCTGCACAGGAGCGTGGCTCTGTCCAGCGGGGAGAAAGGAGGGGACAGACTCAGTGCCCAGATGGTCACCTCTGCTGCTAGAGAGGACGGGGCGATCAGCACAGACAAGGGCCACCCACCCTAGAGGCAGTGCCCAGCGTGCACCCTGAAACCAAGCAACTGATGAGGACAAGGACGGGATTCTCTATGGATTCCCCAGTGATGTGTTCGGGGTCCTTGCAGTTCATGAAACAATGCCGTTAGTACTCCCTCTCCTGGTGCACCGTCCACCACGGGGACAGAAGGCGACAGGAAGGGTGCCTGCTCGGCACTGCACCAAAGCCGGCCGCTGATGGTTATTTGTAGTGACCCGGGGGACCTAAGCTGACCGGTACTAAGTGGATTTGTATAAACCATCCCCGGGAGGGTAGGGCTGGAGATGATGAGGAGGCAGGAGAGTGGAGCTACAGGCGCACCCTGAAACGTGCAGGGGAGGGGGGTGGAAATAAGCTTTGCATGGTGGAGAGTCGGCTCTGACAGCTGCACCCAAAAGGCAGGGAAGCTTCAGCCTGAGGATTTGCACTAAAAATAGAATCGCTGGCTTGTGGGTAGAGAATTTGACCCAATTAGAGATTACCAGTTTCAGGAATTACTGGAAAAGAAATCTCATTAAATAGGTTAAATATAGGAGCCAGAGGGTGAAAAGGCCATCTGGGACTAAAAGGAAAACCAAAACTCCAGAAGGATCTTTAAACGCATTTTGCATCTCCTGTACAGGGAAGGGACTTGAAGTGCTGTAAATGCAGCCCAAGGCACCTGAGCGATGAGCTCCCAGCCATGCATTTTGCATTTTGCAGAGGCTGGAGGCTGGTGCAGAGGCACGCTGCTGCCCGCCAGCCCCGTGCTCACCGCTGTGGGGTCTGGCTAAGCTGGCCCTTCCCCGTGCTGAAGAGCTGCAGCTCCGGGTCACACTCAGTGTTGGTGACAGCACTCAGGTCAGCCCACAGGAAATGTGAGCGGGACCCCGCCCCAGCCCGCTGCGGATTCCCTGCGTCTCTAGGCACTGCCTTACCCCGGCCAGCCTCCCTCCACGCCTCCCTTCCTCGCCCCACGTCCAGTCTGCCTCCAAGTCCTGTGAATCCGGCGCCTGAAATAGCTTCCTGCTCTGCGTCTCCACTCCCGCCCACTGCAGCTGCCTTCATCCGGGTCTTCACCGCTTCCTGCCAGGACCACTGGAACCGCCCTCCCTCCCATCACTCGGTCGCTGGCACATTTTCCCTAAAATGTAGAAAGCGTCTTATCCATTCCATGCTCTAAAAAAAGATGCTTCCTATTGCCTCAGAACATCCCCCAAGCGTGTTTTTACAGCACACATGTCCTGAGGAAAACCCTAAGAAAAGAGACGCTGTGTCTGAAAGCTTTCAAGAGAGG
The DNA here is from genome assembly GCF_009873245.2 of Balaenoptera musculus. Taxonomy (NCBI): domain Eukaryota; kingdom Metazoa; phylum Chordata; class Mammalia; order Artiodactyla; family Balaenopteridae; genus Balaenoptera; species Balaenoptera musculus. Next base: position 98,921,565 of record NC_045793.1, on the reverse strand, counting down.
CTGCAGGCAGGAACCCCACTTACCCTGGTTGAACGCTGCCTTTCAACTAACTTGACCACAGAACACCTAGGGGCACCGCGTAGCATGTATGGGCTCTGGGCACGGCGGGGCAGGCCAGCACGCAGACCGCCCCCTCCCCTGCACACCTCCGTGCTGCTGCCCCCAGCTCAGACTGGTGATTCTTTACCTGTTCCCTGCCGTCACCTGCATGGTCATGCCCTCTCCGAACCTCTCCTCTGCCTTGCAGAGTTTCCCCCACTGCATTGGCCAGAAACCGTCCAGCTCAACCGAAAGGAGTGGAAACCAGAACAGCAGGTTGATTCATGCACGTCTTTGATGGGTCCTGAGGCCCAAATCGTGTTTTCCAGACACCCGTGGGAGCAACACCAGGAAGGGCAGATGCCTCTTGTGCGTTAGGTCATTCCAGGTCAGCTCTGTCCTCCACATGCCAGCAAAGGCAGCCCAGCGGCCCCCATGTGCTCACTGCTGGGATAATCACTCTGCCGGGAGCCCACAGTCCCCGATAGCCAGCCCCAGAGTCTGGGTCCTATGTCCTCCCTAGGCAAGGGGACATCAGGGAGACACATTAGCTTGGCGCCCCATTGGAGCCATGTCAACTGGGAAAGGCTGGGACACTGGTAAGATAAAACAGTCAGCACATCCCCATTTAAGGGTCAACTTGTCTTCCTCTTCACCAAAGGAGCCCCCCCATCGCCCCACGCTGATTCCCTCCATGCTCCCCTGCCTTCCCACACTCATCAATATCTGTCTCTGTAGCAAGTTGAACTGGGTCTCCCCGGAACTCATGTCCACCTGGATCCTCAGAATGTGACTTTCTTTGGAAATAAGCTCTTACAGATGCGTCTAGTTAAGGGTCTCAAGATGCCATCATCCTGCATTTAGGTGTCCTTATGAGAGGAGAAGACACGGAGGGATGAAGGCCATGTGAGGACGGAGGCAGAGCTCGGGGTGATGCTGCCTCAAGCCAAGGACACCAAGGCTGGCCAGCTACCACCTCAGCTGGAAGCGGTGAGGAAGGATTCCTCTACAGGTTTCAGAGAGAGCGCAGCCCTGCCAACACCTTGATTTTGAACTTCCAGCATCCAGGTGGGGAGAGGATAAATTTCTACTGTAAGACAACCACCCAGTTTGTGGTTATTTTTTTTTACAGCAGCCCTAGGAAACTCTTACAGTCTTGAAGGACAATTATTTAGCTACCTGCATCTCCCTCTCTTGTGAACCCCTGGAGCACATGGCCACTCCTTACTCATTTCTGCGTCCCCCTCCTCCACCCCCGGGGCTTAGCTCCCCTCAGCGAGTAACCAGCAAATGCTCCTGCATTAAGTTTCATCGAGTCTCACAGCACCGAGGGTCCCGTGTTTCAGAGCAGTGACGGCCGCTGAGTCAGGGCGAGCTACTCAATCATTTGTGGTCCCTGGTGTGCCCAGCGCTGGGGCCCTGAATCTCAGGCCGCCCTCGCCCACCTGTGGTGAGGCACCCAGAATGGCAAAAGTGCATGAAGCCAGGCGTCCACGTGCCTCTTGTGGGTGAAAATGTGGGTGTTTGTTTCCTCTCCTATACATGTTTCTGTGCATAATTTTTTACAAAGTTTTTATGACAAATTTTTTTAGCATCTTTATTGTAGTATAATTGCTTTACAATGGTGTGTTAGCTTCTGCTGTATAACAAAATGAGTCAGCTATACGTATACATATATCCCCATATCCCCTCCTTCTTGAGCCTCCCTCCCACCCTCCCTATCCTACCCCTCTAGGTGGTCACAAAGCACCGAGCTGATCTCCCTGTGCTATGCGGCTGCTTCCCACTAGCTATCTGTTTTACATTTGGTAGTGTATATATGTCCATGCCACTCTCTCACTTTGTCCCAGCTTGCCCTTACCCCTCCCTGTGTCCTGAAGTCCATTCTCTACGTCTGCGTCTTTATTCTTGTCCTGCCCCTAGGTTCTTCAGAACCTTTTTTTTTTTTTAGATTCCATATATATGTGTTAGCATTTGGTATTTGTTTTTCTCTTTCTGACTTACTTCACTCTGTATGACAGACTCTAGGTCCATCCATCTCACTACAAATAATTCAGTTTCGTTTCTTTTTATGGCTGAGTAATATTCCTTTATGACAAATTTTTTAATCAGGAAAATGTAATTTAATATGGTTTGATTGAAATCTAACACATTACAGGTTTGCTGTGAGGACTAATGAATAAATTAGAAGGACTTTGGCCTTTGTAAAATAGGCAGGAAGGACTTTGGCCATTGTAGGGAAGGACTTTGGCCATTGTAAAATAGGCAAAATAGACATTATTATTGTAATAATAATATTACAATAATAATGGATATTATTATAGTATACAATAATATATTATTGTATTTCTTGTGCAGGTCAAGATAAATTGTACTCAAGGAGAGAAAAGCAAGCCAGTTTATATGTGTTTTCAGTTCACAGTGATTAAGTCCCTGTTCCTGGCCTGCTGGGGGAAGATGCAGAGCCTGCCTCCAGGGCCTGGCCAGAAATGACAGCAAAGCAGGTCTTGGGCTGCCCTGGTGAAGTCTGGTCAATGCACTTTTTCTTTGGTCAGATGTAGTTTAGAAAGAGAGAGCTGGAACCCTGCAGGCAGGCCCTCCTTCTCCCCACAGAGAGTTGCAAGCAGGGGGTAAATGCTTAGTTATCATGTATTAATTCCCGGATGGTCCAGTGGTTAGGACTCCGTGCTTCCACTGCAGGGGGCACAGGTTCGATCCCTGGTCAGGGAACTAAGATCCTGCAAGCCGCCGTGGCACAGCCAAAAATAAAAATAAAAAAATAAAATAAAATAAAAGTTCCCAGGAAGAAACTGAGTTAGAATGCTAAGAAGTCATGGAAGAGAGAATCCAAGCTTCATGGAGGTGCCACTGCACCCCGGGGGGGATGTACAAACCAGGATGCTGGTGAGGGTGCCGCAATGTCAGAGCCCACTGATCAAGGCTTGTGGGATGCAAAGGGGTGTGGCCCAGGTCCCAGAGGGCTCAGCAGGGTGCAGCCCCCAGCCCCATGCACACCTGTGTGCACACCTGCACCCGTGAGCACAGTGGGCAGGCTGGGCACTCCTGGACACTGCACCTGGATTTTGGCGGGAGTTACTGGGGTGGGGGGCACAGTTCACTTTGCAAACCACTCGGAGCTCAGCTCCAGCCTTACACCCCCCGTGGGTTTGTTGCTGCCGTTAACCTTTTCCAGAGCGAACCCTCCACCTGTCCAGGTGAGACTTCTGCCAGCCTCCCTTCTCTCAGCCTCAATATTTTCATCTGTTAAAAGGAGGGTGACTGATGTTCCCTCCCTGCTGTGAAAATGGGGTGCTCTGCCCATTGTGGAAGTACTGGGAAGAGACCCCAAAAATGCCCTGAGAGATTGTGGGGTGGGAGGCACTCACCTCACCTACGGAAGAGAGGTCAGCCCCACGGGGAGACTGAACGAGGAGTTGTGGGTGGGATGAGGAAAGGGGTGGCTCAGGGGCCGGGGAGCAGGCTGTCTTCCACTTCTTCCTTCCTTCCTGATGGCAGGAGAAAGGGACAACCCAGAGCAGTCACCTTGGGCCCGGGCTGGAGTTCACTGATGTGGGTGGTACAGCCAGTTCCGGACTCCCCTTTGGGAAATTACATGCTAGGGGAAAAAACTTTTCTTTTATATAAAAAAGGTAGGGAGACTGGTCTAGAATAAACGAGACATAATAACCGATAGCAACACATGAACCTTGATTGAATCCTAGTTGTTGATTGTTTTTTAATTGAACTACAGTTGATTTGCAATATTGTGTTTGTCTTAGGTGTACAGCAAAGTGATTCAGTTACACATATATATGTATATCTATTCTTTTTCAGATTTTTTTCCGTAATAGCTTATTACAGCATATTGAATATGGCTCCCTGTGCTATGCAGTAAATCCTTGTTTATCTGTTTTGTATATAGTGGTATCTGTTAATCCCATACCTCTAATTTATCTCTCACCCCCCTTTCCTCTTTGGTAACCATAAGTTTATTTTCTATGTGAGTCTGTTTCTGTTTTGTAAGTAAGTGCATTTGTATTATTTTTTAGATTCCACATATAAATGATATCATATAATATTTGTCTTTGTCTGACTTAGTTCACTTAGTATGATAATTTCTAGAATCCTAGTTTTTAATCCATAAAAGAGCTGTTGGGAACAGTGAGGGAAACATGAAAATGGCCTGGGTCTGAGATGATATTGGGGAATTACTAAGTGGCCAGCTGACTTGATTTTCTTAAGTGTGATAATGATGTTGCAGTGACGAACTAGAGTGTTTTGGTTCTTAGGACATGGATGCTGAGATATTTAGAGATGAAGTTTCACAATGTCTATAACTTTCATTGAATTTGTTCAGTTAAATAAAACTGTCTTTCCACTTTCCCTTATGTTTGAAAGTTTTTATATTGAAAGTTAGAAAAGGGAAGAGGGAGGGAAGGAAAAAGGGCACCTGCAGGGAATTCAGCCCAGAAGTGCCCCTTGGCTACCAACAGAATCATTAAATGTTGCCTGTCGGAAAGCACCTCGGTTTGGTCCCCTGGTTCTCCTCAGACTAAGATAAACTGAACCTGAGTTCATACTCAAAGATCATCAAGGACATAAGGAAGCAAACTACTGAGAGTAACAGTCAACAGAAAAAAAAAAACCGACCATGGATTTAGACCCTCAAAGACCGGGGATATTGTAATGATCATATACAGAGTATCAACTAACGATGAATACATTTTTTTAAGGAATTAAAGGTGTAGTTACAGAAATGATTGAGCAACAGACTATAGTACACAGTGTCTTAAAAGTGGCCAGAAGGGAAAGATCTGCAACTTACAAAAGAACAACAGGTGGCCTGAGAACAGACTTTTCAAACAGCAACAAAGAGAAACCCTCAAAACTGGGGAATTACAATTTATAGGGACTGAGAAGAAATAACTCTCAACTGAGAATGGTGCAATTTGCAGAAAAAAATTTTCATGAATGAGGATGAAATACATTTCCAGAAAATCAAAGACCAAGAGAATTGCACCAATATACCAACAATAATGAAATTTCTAAAGGCGTGCTCCACAAGGAAAAGAAAAGGAACCCAGAAAAATTAACTGAACTGTGTGGTGAGTGAAAAGACGAATACTGGGCAAACAAACAAAATTAAGTAATTCCTTGATTATAAGAGCTAATAGGTAACGACACCCAAAAATGGAAAGTCAAGAAACAGGAAAGAAGTGCAAACACTGAGCAAAAGACAGCTGGGTGACAAGGCTAACACCAGGCAGCATAAGCTTTAATACAGAAGGTGTTCCTAAGGATAGGGAAGATCACAACATAATATCAACAGCTTCATCAGGAAAATATAGGTTGTGGTCAGCTCAGCCTGCTGTAACAAAACACCACGATAACAGATATTTTTTTCTCATAGCTCTGGAGGCTGGAAGGCCAAGGTCAAGGTGCCATCATGGTCAAGTTCTGGTGAGAAACCACTTCCAGGTTGCAAACAGCTGACTTCTCTTCCCATGGTGGGAATAGGTCAAACTAGTTCTTTGGGGCCTCTTCTTATTTCTTTATTTTTATTTTTTATTTATTTTTTTGGCCACACAGCTTGCAGGATCTCAGTTCCCCAACCAGGAATTGAACCCCAGCCATGGCAGTGATAGCCCAGAATCCTAACCACTAGGCCACCAGGGAACTCCCAGGGGCCTATTCTTAGAAGGGCACTAATCCCATTCACAGCAGCTCCACCCTCATGACCTAATCACCTCCCAAAGGACCCACTTTCTAAAACCATTGCACTGGGGATTGGATTTCAACATGTGAATATGGGGGAGAGACACATTCAATCCATACAGTATAATACTTCTAAATTTGCATGCAAAAAGTCGACTCCAAATATGTAAATTAAGAATTGGTAGAACTACAAGGAGAAATTGATGAACATATTATCAGAGTGGTTGATTTCAATCCACCTCTTTCAATTATTAATAATTCAAACTGACAAAAAATGAGTAAAGCTAAACAAGATTTGAATGAAACTATTAACAAACTTGGTTTATTCAATAATACATTCTTCTAGGCACATATGCAACATTTACAAAAATTTAACACTAGGTCACAAAGCAAACCTCAAAAATGTCAGAGACTCAGATTCATACAAACCAGTCATCCAGCCACAATAAAAGTAAAATGTGTGTAAATATAAAAAGATTGTTAAAATGTTCCCATATGTCTAAATAACTCATGATTCAAAGTGAAATAATATCAGAAAAATTCAAAATACTTAAAACTGAACAATAAAAGATACTGCATAGCAAAACTTGAGACACAATGAGCACAGTATTTAATGGGAAATTTATAGCCTCAAATACTTAAATAAGGAAGAAGGGAGGCTAAAAATAAAAAACTAAGAAGCCAACCTAAGAGACTGGATAAAGAACTATAGAATATCATGTGAGGATAGTGTTAGTAAAGAAAAGTCTAAAATTAAATAGAAAACAAGTATTCGATCTTAAGAATCAACTAAGCCAAATGGGTTTTTTTTTAATTACTAATAAATTTGACAATGCTTTGTAGAATTTGATTGTTTTAAAGGAGAGAAAGTATAAGAAAATATTAGGAATGTAAAAGAGGACTTAATTACAGAAGCTGCAGTTTAAAGAAATTAAGATGATACCATTAATAAATTTGTGGCAACATATTTAAAAGCATATATAAACTGATCCTGGAAAAATATAACTTATGAATAACATCTCAACAGGAAATGAAACATTTCAGTAGTGGCATAATCATTAAAAGAATCAGGTCAGTAATTAACAGCAGGCCTAGGAGATTTTAGTGGTCAGCTCTACCAACCTTTTGAGGAATCCATCTCTCCAGAATCACAGACAATTCCAGAGAATAGAAAAAGTGGGCACACTCCACTTTCTTTTATGAGCTATTATGCTTTGTTAGCATTCGAAAAAAAAATCTGTAAATATCATTCTCCAAATTAATAGATTGATGGGGGAGAAACCATATGATCATCTTAATTGATACAGTAAAAGCATTTGATAAAATTCATCACACATTCATCATCAATCTAATTAAATACAAATGGAAGGAGACTTCTTGATAAAAGTCTTCAAAAACATTATTCTTTATGATAAAATCTTAGAATCGTTTTCTTTAAAAATCAGGAATAGGACAAGGAATCCCATTCTCATAAATTATGTTCACAATTTACTCGAGGTCCTGGCAAAGTATAATAAATAGCATTAAATAAATATAAACAGTATTAAACAGTTGCTAAAGATCTAAAAGCTTTAAGCATTGGACGATCATAAGGAACAAAACTATTATTATTTAATTATATGATATGCTACATCAAAAATTCAAGAAAATCCATACCTAAATTATCAGACATGATACGTATTTAACAGTACGACTGGCTATAAGATCAACATCAAAAATTAAGAACAGAGGTATTTATACCTCTGAAACAAATAGAGACAGAATTTTCCAAATGATCCCTTTTATAATGATAGCCAAAATTTTAAGGTACCTAAGAATAAACGTAACAAAAGATGTGCAAGTCCTATAGAGATAAAATTATGAAACTTTATGGAAACTTTAGGGATGCACACACATTTTTTTAAAAGCCCATTTTGCCAGATCAGGAAAAAAACTGAGCTGCAGAGACATTCAAGCTGTCTATCACTCAGGAAGAACCTGCTCACAGCTAGCTCACTGTTTTTTTCTGTGAAAGTCAGAGAGAGCCTTAAACTGTTTTTGTATGTGTGTATGTGTATGTATGTATGTATGTGAGTGTATGTGTGTCCGTGTATGCGTGTGTGTGTGTGTGTGTGTGTGTGTGTGTGTGTGTATTTTGCTGAATTATATAATCGGGAATGTTATCCCAAATTCCATGCTATAAATCAGTGGTTCTCAAACTTGAGCCTGCATCAGTATCCCCTGGAGGGTTGCCCTCCCCTCTCCCAGTTTCCGGGTTAGTAAGTCTAGGCTGGGGCCAAAGAATGTGCATTTTAAACAATTTCCCAGGTGATGTGATGCCACTGGTCGAGGGACCCTGCTGTATTTGTTACCAAGTACTACCAAAAAACATTTCTTTCTGCCTGAAGAGCCTATGTTACTCTATTTCCTCAATCAGTTTATAAGATAAAAGCACTAAAATCTGATTGAAAACTTGGGAAAATGTTTTTAAATTGCTAAAATTTGCATTTCCCATTATCTGAACAGGAATAGAAATGAACAATTTTATTTGACAGACATAATCTCTTCTATATATAACTACATAATTATAGAAGCGGTGGCTCTTCCCATTAAATTTTCAAGGTGGTCGCTGTGTTGTCTCACTCTGATTGGGTCAGACAGGCAAAGCAAATGGAGAACTCTTCACCATTCCCATCCCATCCACGGGCAGCAAACCACCAGGGCACAGGAACTCTAATTTGCATCACTAAACCCAGCACAGCAGGGTTTGAAAGCTAAAAGAAGAATTTTCACATTTACCTAAATGTTTTCTATCACTTTAAAGATTCATGTTGATTTCAGTGAGTTTTATTTTAACTAGATCCAGGGTGAGTACTTTCAGTGGGAAAGTACTGGGTCTCCCCACAGTTTCTAGTTCATGTATTCATATAAATAAAAATAGAAAGGGCTTCCCTGGTGGCGCAGTGGTTGAGAGTCTGCCTGCCAATGCAGGGGACGCGGGTTCGAGCCCTGGTCTGGGAAGATCCCACGTGACGCGGAGCAACTGGGCCCGTGAGCCACAGTTGCTGAGCCTGCTGGGCCCGTGAGCCACAACTACTGAGCCTGCGCGCCTGGAGCCTGTGCTCCGCAACAAGAGAGGCCACGATAGTGAGAGGCCCGTGCACCGCGATGAAGAGTGGCCCCCGCTTGCCGCAGCTAGAGGAAGCCCTCGCACAGAAACGAAGACCCAACACAGCCAAAAATAAATAAATAAATAAACTCAAAAGTTAAAAAAAAAAAAAAAAAAAGCTCGTAAACTCAGTGATCAAAAGACAGGCAACTCATTTAAAAAAAAAATAGAAAGCCTTCAGTGCGTTTAGAGTCCTAAAATTATTAATGACACAACGGGCTTTCATACTGAATGGAAAAAGTAAAAAGTCAACATTATGCATCCATATGATTCCAAACAGGTTAAAACGTTCAATGTACAGAAGATACAGTTTCCTGTATACATTTTCATATTTTCTACAGTGAGTATAAATAACAGGGGCTAGTATTTAGAGCCCTCGCTGTGTGCCGGGCCTTGTGTAAGCATTTTATGTATCTTAGCTCTTGCAGTCCTGGCAGCGATCCTGGACATGGGGGCAGGTGGGGACACAGGCACAGAGCTGCAGGTGGCTTAGCCGCAGTCCCTCAGCAGTAACCCGGGGCTCCATCGGGCGGCTTGGCCCCAGGGTCCTCGCTGTCACTCCTTCACTGGCCTCTTTTTAAATTTAGGGAACTGGAAAGAAGAAAGTAAAGTGTGAGAACCCCCCAGCACTGGGGGCAGGGAGTGAGGCTGCAGGGCAGGGCGCTCAGCGGTGCCTGTGCTCTGGACCCGCCAAGAGGGCCCTTCCCTGGGGCAGGTCGCAGAGAGCCAGGAACCCTGGGCCCCTTGGCCTAGGACGGGGGCCCTTCACACGGACACAGAACTTTGCAGGTGGTTCCTGCCCTGAGATACCCACTCAGTCACCTCAGGATGGGGGATCCTTAGCTCCACTTCGGGGTCTGAAAGTTGAGGCTGAGGAGTGGGGTGGCCCTGCCTACGTGGGCCGTAAGACATCCATATTCCCACACTTTGCTCTCTTGCACGTTCTGACTGGGATATGTACATGCACACGCGCACACATACACACACAGGCACACACGCACCCACAGGTGTGCACACACACACACAGATACACAGCCGCCGGCACACACACGGCCCCCCCATCGTAAGGAGCAGGATCCTCTAGGAGCCATACCCTCTCCTGAGGGCCCTCCCTCTCCTGCAGACCCCATTCCCAGAGGCCCACCCACTGCACCTTGGCAATCCCCATGGGGTCTCAGAGCTTTGCTGTCTCTGCTTTCTGCTGCTCCCAGCTGCTATTGGGTGCTCCAACTGTCACTTCTCCTTCGCACGGCTTTCCTGGGTTCTGAGGCAGGGCCCCTCATCCCAAGGGCTCTCCTGGTCTCTCCTGGCCCCCGAGGCTGGCTGCTTCCTAGTGATTGATGCAGCCCATTTTCCATCTCTGCCTTCGCTCCTGTGAGGGGCCGTGCGGGTCTGCACCTTCAAGGAGCCTACGTCTGAGACCTTCCTCCGGCACCTGGGGTACCAGCCCCTCCCCTCAGTCCAAGCGCTCCAGGGATGACGGCTGATAGGAGTCTTCCTTCTAAGATTACGTTTGGGCATGAACGGGGCTTCCTGGGGCGGAAACAGCATGTGACTTGGGCCCAGGAGAATCCGCTTTCCCCATTGTTTCCCAGTTGTTGGCTGTGCGGCCCTTGATGAGTCACATCTCTGTACTCTGAGCCTCAGTTTCTCCACCTGTAAAGGAAGCCTTAATAGTCTATTACAGAATTAAAAGGAACCACCTGTGCACCGTGCCTCACAGGCCAGGTGTAGTCAGAGAAATGGGCATAGGGAAACCCCTCCCTCCTGTCAATGGCCCAGTCCCTGAACATCCCCAAGGGCTTAATTAAAGCATCACGTAGCTTCTTTTTTTTAATAAATTTATTTATTTACTTATTTATTTTTGGTTGCATTGGTTATTCGTTGCTGCACGCGGGCTTTCTCTAGTTGCGGCGAGCAAGGCTACTGTTCGTTGCGGTGCGCGGGCTTCTCATTGCGGTGGCTTCTCCTGCTGCAGAGCACGGACTCCAGGGCGCGCAGGCTTCAGTAGTTGTGGCTCGCGGGCTCTAGGGCGCAGGCTCAGTAGTTGTGGCGCAGGGAGCTTAGTTGCTCCGGGGCATGTGGGATCTTCCTGGACCAGGGCTCGAACCCGTGTCCCCTGCATTGGCAGGCGGACTCCTAACCACTGCACCACCCATCACGTAGCTTTTAAATGAATTTTCCTTATACTAAAATAGGAAACTAACACACACTGCAGAAAATGTAAAAAACAGAGAACAGTAAGGATGCAATCAATGCTTATCTCCTTCTAATATGAACTAATTTACTAGTGAAACAGACATCTTGTCATCTATTTCTTGCCTTTACATCTCTTTTTCATTCGATATGAGGCTGTTTGCTGTCTTTTCGTGTCCCTTACTGAGTTTTCTAGTGGTGTTTTAAAATTGGATTTCAACAGATCTTTATATATTTTAAAGATATTAACTTTTCACTTGTTTTAATTATTCTAAATAATTTTATGGTTTGTTCTTTATCTTTCAATTTTACTTTGTCTTTACCTTTTTTGAGTTGTAATTCATGTACCATAAAAATCACCATTTTTTAAAATATCTTTATTGGAGTATAATTGCTTTACAATGTTGTTTAGTTTCTGCTATATAGCAAAGTGAATCAGCTATACGTATACGTATATCCCCATATCCCCTCCCTCTTGCGTCTCCCTCCCTCCCACCCTCCCTATCCCACCCCTCTAGGTGGTCACAAAGCACCGGGCTTATCTCCCTGTGCTATGCGGCTGCTTCCCAAAAAAAACCTTAAAATAGAACTACCATATGACCCAGCAATCCCACTACTGGGCATATACCCTGAGAAAACCATAATTGAAAAAGACTAATGTACCACACTGTTCATTGCAGCACTATTTACAATAGCCAGGACATGGAAGCAACCTAAGTGTCCCTCAACAGATGAATGGATAAAGAAGATGTGGCACATATATACAATGGAATATTACTCAGCCATAAAAAGAAATGAAATGGAGTTATTTGTAGTGAGGTGGGTGGACCTAGAATCTGTCATACAGAGTGAAGTAAGTCAGAAAGAGAAAAATCACCATTTTAAGCTGGATAATTCAGTGGTTTTTAATGAATTTGCAAAGTTGTACAATCGCCACTAATTCTGTAATATTTTCAGGACTTCAAAGCAGTCACGCTCCATCCTCCCCACCCCCAATGCCTCGCAACAATCAATCGACATTCTATGGATTTGCCTACTCTGGACGTTTCATATAAATTTAATTATATATTATGTGGCCTTCTGTGTCTGGTTTCTTTCATTTAGCATAAGATTTTCAAAGTTCACTCATATTATAGCATGAATCAGTACTTCATTTCTTTCCATGCCTGAATAATATTCCACTGTATGAATATAACACATGTTATTTATCCATCCACCAGTTGATAGACATTTGGATTGTCTATTATGAATGATGCTGTGATGAACATTTGTGTACAACCTTTTGTGTGCACTTGTATTTTCAATTCTCTTGGGTATATACCTAAGAGTAGAATTGCAGAGTCCTCCGGTTTGGCTTTTGGAGGAACTGCCAAAATGTTTTCCAAAGTGGCTACACCGTTTCACATTCCCACCAACAATGAATGAGGGTGTCAGTTTTTCCATTACCCTCATCAGCACCTGCTAATATCTATCTTCTTACTCCAGCCATCCTACTGAGTGTGAACTTGTATCTCACTGTGGTTTTAACTTGCATTTCCCTAATGACTCACAGTGTTGAGCATATTTTCATGTGCTTATTGGCCATTTGTATATATTATTTGGAGAAATACCTATTCAAATCTTCTTAGTTGGGGGTCTTTAATTTTTTTTGCTGTTGAGTTGTAAGAAGAGTTCTTTAAATATTCCACATTCTAGACACTTATCAGATATATGATTTCTCCCACTCTGTGGGCTTTCTTTTTACTTTATTTATAATGTCCTTTTATATATAAAAGTTTTAATTTTGATGTAGTCAAAGTGACCTATTTTTTTCTTTGGTTGCTTATGCTTTAGGTATCATAAATAAGAAATTGTTTAATTCAAGGTCACAAAGACTTACCTCTATGCTTTCTTCTAAAAGTTTTAGCCCTTACATTTAAGTATTTGATCCATTTTGAATTTATTTTTTTATTTTTTTATGTGGTGTGAGGTAAGGCTCCAAATCCATTCTTTTGCATGTGGATATCTAATTATCTTAGCATCATTTGTTGAAAAGACTATTCTTTCCCTTTTGAATTGCCTTGACACCTTTGTTGGAATCAGCTGACCATAGACGTTGGGTCTATTTCTGGACCTTCCATTCCATTTCATTGATCCATATGCCTATCTGTGTGTGAGTACCACACTGTTATGATTACCTTAGCGTTGAAGTAGGTTTTTGAAATCGAAATGTAAGCCCTCCAACTTTGCAACTTTGTTCTTCTTTTTCAAGATTGTTTGGATATGTGTGGCCCCTGCAGTTCCATATGCATTTTCATATAAGTTTGACAAATTTTGAAAAAAAAGAAAGCTATTGGACTTTCATGAGGGATAACATTGAATCTGTAGATAATTTGGGGAGTATTGCCATCTTAATATTATGACTTCCAATCCATGAATATGGAATATCTCCCCATTTATTTAAACTGATTTGTGTACGCTGATATTGTATCCTACAAACTGGTCCAACTTATTAGCTCTATTGGTTTAGTTTTGTGAGTTCCTGCCTTAGGATTGTCTATGTACAAGATCATGTCATCTACAAATAGAGATAGTTTTACTTCTTCCTTTCCAATCTGGGGGCCTTTTACGTCTTTTTCTTGACTAATTGTCCTGGCTAGAACCTGAAGTACAGTGTTGAATAGAAATGGTAAGAACAGACAAACTTGTTTTTTCCCTGATCTTAAAGGAAACACATTCAACTTTTCACCATTAAGTATGATGTTAGCTGTGAGTTTTTCATAGATGTCCTTTCTCATACTGATGAAGTTTCCTTCTAGTCCTAGTTTGTTGAGTGTTTTTATCATGAAAGGTTGTTGGATGTTGTCAAATGCTTTTCCTGTGTCCACTGAAATGATCAATTTTTTCTCCTTTTTTCTATTAATGTTGTATGTTCTTTATTAGTGTCCTTGAGCTGCCATAACAAAGTATCACAGGCCAGGCAGCTTAAACAGCAGACATTTATTCTCCCACAGTTCTGGAGGCTGGGAGTCCAAGATCAAGGTGTCAGGAGAGCTTTTCCTTCTGGGGCCCTATGGGAGAGTCTGTTCCAGGCCTGTCTCTAGCTGCTAGTGGTTCCTTGGCTTGTGGCAGCATAATCCAGTCTTCACATGGCACTGTGTGTGTGTGTGTGTGTGTATGTGTGTGTGTGTGTCCAAATTTTTCCTTTTCATATGGAGACCAGTCATATTGGATTAAGGGCCCACCCTATTCCAGGATGACCTCATCTTTAACTACAGCTGCTTCCAAATAAGGTCACATTATGAAGTTCTGAGAATTAGGACTTCAATGTGTAAATTGGGGGGGGGGGGCACGATTCAGCCCACAACAGCTTAAATACAATAAAATGTACAGATGTTAAAAATACAGATTAAATTTTACTTACCTAGTCAATATAAACTCATAGATGCACCACCCAAATCAAGATATTAAACATTTCCAGCACCCTAACAGGGTCCCTTGACCCAGATGGCTATCTTAGCAAGACTTTATTTTGAAACCAAAGATCTGCTTTTATTTTCCAATATCTGTTTGAAGCTACATTATCTCAGTGGGGCCCTTATACCCTCCCGTCTCTGGGTTCTGACCTTTTCTAAGCAAAAGTTCCACTCCAAGCCAGCCGGTTCTGTGGCTAAAACCAGAGGAGACATCTGCTAACTGCTTCAAACCAATCGGAGGCGATCCTGTCTGGTTTCGCCCCTGGCACTGATGCACTGTTCAATCATCGCTGTTCATCTGGGAGGGTCCAGGTTAACAAAGGAGCCGGGTTAACTCACCCTGTCCTTCAGGGCTAACGTCCCTGTTAGAGTCCCCTGCACATCCCAGACCAGCTCCATGCTGTAAAATGACAGACAGTGGCAGCTACTTACCATGCCACCCACCACAGGCTTCTGAGTGGCCAGATGATGCAAGAGCATTTATTCCCGCTTAACCTGAAGGCTTACATATTGGACTTGCACTGTCACTTTTGTCACTTGTTTTTCCCCTGGCATGTTCATTCTTGTGTTTTTGTTATAGATCCTCACAGTCAGATCACTAGAAACACAGAACAAAATTCAGCAGCTGCAAAGATGATTAACTCTCAGTCTCCTCTTGTGGAAGCCTCTGCCCACCAGCGACCCTCTAAAGACCTTCATCTGCTTCTTGCAAAAGCAACTCAAGCTCAGTCTGTGAAAACCTGAAATCCCCACCCATATTTCTCCTTAAAATCATACTGCTTTGCCCTTGTTAGTTTTTTTTTTTCCTTGTCATTATTGTTTTGTTTGGTCTTTGGTTTATATTTGTTCTTAGTTTAGTAAATCGCTCCTCCATCTACTCAGCCATCCAAGAAAAATTCCTGGGGATTATGCTAAGTGCCTCTATTTTCTTATATCCAATCGCATACCTATCTCTCGGACATCTGGGTACCACTGCCTCTCTCTCTCCCTCCCCATCCCTGCTGCCTGAGGGGTAGCTGTTTTCCCACCACAGTAGCCTCTCCCCTCTCTTACTCAGCCCCGCCCCCCTCAAGTGTCATCAAGTTGAATTTTCTAAATGGAAATATGAGTGTGTCTCTCTGTGCCTAACACTGTCCAGAGCCTCCTAATAACCTCCTGTTCAGATCATAAAGGTCGCACGTGCTCTGAGCTCCACCTGCCTCCACACCCTGGGCCCGAACCAACTCGAGGGGCTTGTAGTTCCTGGAACTCGCCCGGCTCACCGTGGCTTCCATGCCCATTTTGCCTCACTGCCCTTGTCCACCTTCTCCACCTGGGAAAACTTGCTCAGCCTTCCTGCTTCAGCTCACAAACTTCCACCTTTGGAGTCCTACCCCCATGACCCTCCTCCCCCAATGAAGTGAGCCCCGTCCTCAACACCCCAACCTGCAAGCACCCAAACTCTGCTCCCAGATTAGTTATAACTTCAGTGGTCAAGAGTACCACCTGGGTTCAAGACCCTCTTCCAACACTTCTAGCCAAATGACCTCGGGCAAGTTGGTTGACCTCTCTGGGCCTTGATTTCTATAAAATGGGAGTCATAATAACCTACTCCAAGGCTGTTACAAGGAATGATGTTTTACTATTGCTACCTGGGAAGTGGTCAGTGCTCAATAAATATTCCTTGTTAATATTCCCTTTTACATCTTTCTATTATACTGTCCCTACAGTGGAGCAGTATGTGAATTCCCGTGAAGCTGTGAGCTCCCTGAGAGGGAGAGCCATTGTTGACCATCCCTCCAGGCTGAGGTGTAGCTCCGTGCCCCATGCACAGATGACAGACAAAGTCACAGTAAAAGATCTCCACTGTGTTTATCCCACTACTCCCCTAGGATGGTCGAGGGGCCATCCCCCTAGCTTCCATCAAGTGCATTGCAGATGCTAATGAAATGCAGCGCTTATGCGTATCCTTGGCCTCATCCACCTTTCCTGGGCACGCCACCTGGGAGATGACCATCCGGTCACACTTCTGTACTGAATGACTTTGAATTGGTTGGTTCCACGGGCTCTCAGGCCCTTGGCTGCACCAGGGAATCAGATGGAATCATCTGGAGTTCAGGAATTGCCGCTTTGAGTAGACAGTATGCAGACTCCAGCAGGGATAGTTGTCTGAACCTCTTGGTTAGAACCCAGATGCCAGTTCTGCTCATGGCCTGGGAAGCCAGGCTGACATGCTGGGCTTCTCTGACTGGGACCCTCCTCACCTTTTCTCCCTCAGCTGGAAAATGGGGAAATAGTTAAACCAGCCTCCCTGAGGCAGGGCTTTGTAAATATCACGTAAATATAATACAGAATGAAAGTTCGTACTCATAACAAACTGTGTACAGCACAAAACGTGGTCCTGAGCAAGTCTGCTCATGAAATATGCTCTAAAGGTGACAATGAAGAGGGATTTTGTCCCTAAAGCTGGCCCCAAATACCCTGGGAAGCGCTGTCAAGGTTTCCAAGAAGAATATGAGAAGAGCAGCCGCGTGGAGCCCAGCCCAGCCTCCTTGTGAGTCGAGCCCCTGCAGCTCCTCACAGGCTGCCTTCCCTGGGCTGCAATAGCTCAGAGCTCCCAGCCCTGAGGCCACCGGCCTCTGCCCATTGTGGTCAGGTGGCTCCCCTGGACAGAGCTCACCTGTAACAGAGCCCCACTTCCTGGAGGAGGTGGTCCGACGGTGAGAGGAAAACTGCGTCCCCTCGGGGCCCGAGTCCACCCTCTCTCTCTCAAGCACGAGGGTTGGGCACGTCTGCTCTCCAGGCCGGGCTTCCTCCGTTGGGCGTGTCCCCTTTGCTGGTACCCTCTCAGAGAGTGACCTGATGACCAAGCTTTAGCCCTGAGCACAGCATCTTGACCTTACCTTGACCCGGCACAGAGCCCAGTATGGCACTGGGGGCTCTGGTCCCAGCCCGGCCACATTCCAGTTTGCAATCAGGTGTGTGTCTGTTCACTCTTCCGTTCAGTACAAAAAGAGTGAGTACCTGCTCCCATTGACGACTTGGGACCCACCCTCTCCTGGAGGAGCTTAGAGTCTAAAGGTGAATAAAGACAGGTGGCCAGTCCTTATGTGATGCTGCTTAACAGAGCTCTGCAAAAAAGGACCAGCTGAGTCAGGCTTCCTGGAGGAGGTGACATTTGATCTGGGTTTCGAACGATAAGTAGTGTGAACTCTTACCAATTCATTTTACGAGGGCAGAATGGCCCTGATATCAATATCAGACCAACATTGTACCAAAAACAAACTATAAACCATATCCCTCATGAGTATAGATGTAACAATCCTTGACAAAATATTAACAAACCAATTCATCGATGTTTGTATTTTTTTTAAATATATGACCAAGTGGGGTTTAATCCAGGTTTCCAAGGATGGGTCAATATTCAGGAAATCAATCAATGTAATCAACATATTCATAAGCTAGTGAAGAAAAATCACAAGATCATATCAATTGATGCAGAAAAAGCATCTGACAACATTCAACATTCCTGATAACTCAAAAAACTCAAAAAAGAAAAAATCTACAAAACTAGGAATAGAGGGGAACTACCTCAACTTGAAAAAAAAGGATTTACAAATAACCTACAGCTAACATTATACTTCACGGTGAAATAATGAATACTTTTCCTCTAAGGTTGAAACCAAGTCAGGATGTCAGCTTTCACCACCTGTACTTGTCAAAGTGCTGGGAGCTCTACCCAGTGCGATAGAGTAAGAAAAGGAAGCAAAAGGCATAGAAATTGGAAAGGAAGAAATAAAAGCAATGCTCTTTGTAGATGACATGATTGTCCAAGTAGAAAATCCCAAGGAATTTACAAAAAAAGAGGAAAATTCCTAGAACTAGTGTGTGAGTTCAACAAGGTCATAGGACAAGACCAACGTGCAAAATCAATTATGTTGTTCTCTACTAGCAAGGAACACATGGAAACAGAAACTAAAAATACAATGCTATTTTAACTGCTCAAAAAGTAAGATACTTATGTATAAATATAATAAAATGTGTACAGAACTTATATGTTGAAAACTACAAAATGCTGGTGAAAGGAATGCAAGATGATATAAGTAACTGGTGAGACATACAGTGTTTGTATTGAAAACTTCAATGTGGTAAAGATGTTATTCTTCCCCAAATTGCTATACATATTTAATGTAATTCTATCAAAATCTCAGCAGGAATTTTTATAAATGTGGACTAGATTATTCTAAAATTTACATGGAAAGGCAAAGGGACTAGAACAGATCAAACATATTAACAAAGAAGAATAAAATGTGAGGAAGCACTCTTTCAGACATTATACAGCTACAGTAATAAAGAGTGTGGTATCAGCAAAAAGACACAGAGATGAGTGGAATAGAAGAGAGAGCCCAGAAACAGACCCACTCAAGTACAGCCAAGCAATTTTTGAGAAAGATGTAAAAGCAATTCAATGGAGGGAGGATAGCGTTTTCAACAAATGCTGCTGGAGTGTTTGTACGTCCAATAGACAGAAAAATGAACCTTCTCTTCAGTTTCACTCCTCACACCTTATAAAAATCAATTCAACAAAGATCACAGACTTAAATGTAAAACTCTAACACCTTTAGAAGAAAACATAGTAGAAAATCCTCAGGATCTAGAGTGTGTTGCAGAGTTCTTAGAATTGGCATCAAAGACACATTCATAACAGAAAGAAATTGATAAATTGAACTTCATCAAAATTTTAAATCTTAGCTCTCTATGCAAAAGACCCCATCAAAAGGATTAAAAAACAAGCTGCAAACTGGGGGAAAAAAATTTTTGACAACCACATATCTGACAAACATTAGTGTCTAGAATCTATAAAGAACTCTCAAAACTCAATAGTAAAAAAAAAAAAATATATATATATATATATATATATATATATATATATATATATATATATATATATATATATATATTCCAATCAGAAAATGGGCAAAAGATGAAGATATACGAAATCATGGAAGGGGATATTCAAAGGCCAAATAAGCACATGGGAAGATGTTTAATATCTGTGGCCATTAGAAGAAAGGCAAATAGAAACCATGATGAGACACCTCTCCTCATCTATTAGTATAGCTAAAATAAAAATAGCATTTGGTACTAATGCTGGCAAGCACGCAGAAAAGCTGGGTCTCTAATGTTGCTGATGGGAATGTAAAATGTACAGCCACCCTGAAAAATAGTGTGATAGTTTCTCAAGGAACTAAACATACACTGATGATACACAGTGCAATAATCTCACTCCTGGGTATTTATCCCAGAGACGTGAAAACTTACATCCACACAAAATTCTGTACATGAATATCCGCTTTATTTGTAAGAACCAAAAATTGAAACAACCAAAATGTCCTTTAACTGATGAGTAGTAAAACAAACTGCAGTTCTCCTGTCGAGGCTCAGACAGGCCACCCCAAGATATGCCGCAGCGGCATATTTGATAGCTTTGAATTAAACTGAGAAACAGCCGGTGGGAAAAAAAATATAAAAAACACTCTCACTTCTACCTTTTCCCTCTGAAAGCAGGAAATATATCACCCATGTGAAGGTATCTTCCCTGTACCAGGAAGACAGAAAGCATCTTTATCACCTGAGTTAGGGAATTCAAGGCTAAGAAAGCTGTAATACAAATCTTACTTCTTCATTAGTTTGCTACCTCAAGCACAAGCCTCTTTGTTCTGTTAAATCTTCACAAATAATTGTTTCCTTGTCTGAAAATGATGTATAAACAGCCTGCTGTGGTCACTTTGCGGGTCCCATTTCTATGAGACCTCCATGCATACAAATTAATTTTTTTTCTCTTGTTAATCTATGTCAATTTAATTATTAAACCAGCCAAAAGAACTCAACAGGGGTAGGAGGGAACTTTCACCCTTCCCAACCATCCAAACCATGGAATACTACTCAGTGATGAAAAGGAAAGAGTTGTTGATACACACAGGGCTTGAGTAGATCTCAAGGGCATTGTGCTGAGTGAAAAAAGGCAATCCCATACTGCACTGTTCCATTTATATAATTATAATTCTTGAAATGACGAAGGCATGAGGTAGGGAAGAGACTGGTGGTTACCACGGGTCAGGGATGGTAGTAAGAGGATGAAGGTTGGGGTGACTGTAGGCAGATAGGTAGGGGGTCCCCGGAGAAAGGGAACCGGGCATGGCTTTCTTGACAGAAGAGAAGCCATTTTGTGATTTAAGCCAGGCTACAGTGCTTGCCCTTGGACAGGTCTCAGTAATTAATAACCTTAAGGCAACAAAAGCAGGCAGGAAGAAATGACTATCAGGCAGGAGAAGTAACAATAGCAAAGATAATATGTCAGTTGCAAAGACTCCCAGTTCTGTTTCAATGGTGAAGATTAGCCTGTAGCTCAACCACCAGGTCAGCTAGAACCTAAGGGAGATGATGTTGACGTTTTCTGACCCTCGTGACTTCAGTCCACTAAAGCTTGGACTCTGTCCACCACTGAAGTCCCTTCATGAATATGCTTTTACCCTTAGCTTAAAACTTCCCCAATTTTGCTCTTTGGGGAGACAGTGCTTTGGGAAAGATCCCGGCTGTTCTCCTTACTTGCTGCAAGTAATCAATCCTTCCTTCTCCCGATCTTTGGCTTGGTTGTGTCTTTTGGCTCAATACCCAGCAAGAGGCGAACAGGGCTACAAAGGGGCCGCACAGGGAGGTCTTTGCCATAATGGAATAGTTCTGTAATTTGATTGCAGTGGCATTTACAGGTATCAACACATGTGATAAATGACATAGAACTATAACTACATGCACGGTGTACCTGTGTCAACTTCCTGGTGTGGATAGCCTTCCACAGTTAGGCTGTAACAAGGGAAACCAGCTGCAGGGGACAGGGCACCTCTCTAATTTTGCAACTTCTTATCAGTCTACATTTATTTCAAAGTAAAAAGTTTTTTAAAGGCCAAGGCTGTACATCTTTAAAAAGACTAAATTACTGTTACCTGCAACACATGGCTGAATCTCAGAGGGCTATGAAGCCAGACCCAGAGTGCCTGCTGTACGCTTTCATTTCTGTGAAGTTCGGGAATGACCGCACTAACGATGGTGCCTTCAATCAGACAGCAACTACCTCAGTTTTGGAGAGATGCACTAGGAAAGAACATGACGGACGAGGTATATGAGGCACTGAGAATGTTCTATAGCTCTTCATTCAGGGGTGTCAGGGGGTACACAGTTTTCAAATAAATCAGCAAGTTGTACACTTAAGAAAAGTGAAAAGTGTGTATGTATGGCACGGGGAACTCTTCTCAATGCTCTGTGGTGACCTAAATGGGAAGGAAATCTAAAAAAGAGGGGATACATGTATACGTATAACTGATTCACTTTGTTGTACAGCAGAAACCAGCACAACATTGTAAAGGAACTATACTCCAATGAAAATGTTTTAAAAAAAGATATATGGTTAGATTAGAGTACTTGCTTTATAAGGAAAACTATGTAGTCATTAAAAAGAATGAGGAATATCTTTAAATACCAAAATGGAAAGATATCTGACATACTTTTGAGTGGAAAAAAAAGTTGTCATACTGTACATACAATATATTGCAATATTTCTAAAAATAAATGTGAATTCACTTTAAAAAAAAAAAAAAAGAAAGGAAAAAAACCTTGTCTAATCTTATTTTATGAATTTCTGAACTGCCAGATGTGTTAGGGGAAACACTGACCGAAGCTGCCCGCCCTGGCCAGGCCCGATAGTAACCACTTGCATGAGTCATGTTAGAACTCGGAACTAACAAGCTATCACCACCAACCGGGAAAGGTCAAAGGCGAGAGGAGACGCCAGTCCATATGTCCTACCAACCTCCCAGAATCCTTCTCGCTGGAATCCATCCTGGCTGAGTGATACGTGCACCACCAGGAAGGACCCTGAGTCAGAATGATTGGCCAGAGACAACCGGGAAACTAACCCCATGACCATAAAACCCGAGACTGCGAGCCACGTGGCAGAGCAGTTCTCCTGGGTTCCCTTACCCTGCTGCTCTCCGCTAGGGCGCCCCGTCCCAACAAAGTCTCTTGCTTTGTCAGCACGTGTCTCCTCGGACAATTCATTTTCGAGTGTTAGGTAAAAGCCCACTCTCAGGCCCTGGAAGGGGTCCCCATTCCTGCAACAGAGGTGTCACTGGTGGAACAGTGATTTCCTCTGTTCTTGCCCTTCTCGAGGGAAAGAAATCAGTCAAGGGGCATAGAGCAATTTTAAGTAGCAAGAGTTTTATTAAGCAGAGTGAAAGTCACTCCCGAGAAAGGATGAGAGCAGGCTGTGTAGAAACCAGTAGCAGCCCTGCAACAGGGTGGGGTTGGGTTTTTCAGAGTGGTAGAAAGTCCCTCCCTGTGCCCTGTGTCATCTGACTGACAAGTTGATTGACAGCTTTAGCTTATATAACTTTTCTCTTAGTGTGCAGGCGCTTACCCATAAGCACCCAAGCAAAACCCATGGTGGCAGGGGGAGGGGTGTGTGGTAGAAACCACAGTGCTGATTTCTTACAAATACAGCATCATGAACCCCAGGTTACCTCGAGTCACCTTCTACGTCTTGGTGCACCTGCACCAGCCTGCGGCCCTGATGTGGCTTGAAACCTAGCCATGGTCCTTGGCCACAGGAGGGGGGATCTCTGGGCTTGCTCTGACCACCAGTGTCCAGGTGGAGGAGGGACTTGCTCATGTCTGACTAGCTACCGCACAGAAGCAGGCCCTACCTGAGGGCAGCTCATGCTGACGCCCACTCTGGGGTCTCCCCCCATTTCCACTTTCCCCTACTTTAAGTTCTTGGCCTTAGGCCGAGGACAGGGCAGAGGAATGACTTTCTTCTCTATTTTCTCCCAGAATGTCCCCTGCTCCAGCCTGCATTTCTGTGCCAATCTTGTTTACTAGTATATAGCAGACCCTGAACAACCTGGGTTTGAACTACATGGGTCAACTTATAATTGGAGTGAATACTGTAGTATGACACGATCCTACCAGCAGTTGGTTGAATCCCGGGATATGGAACCATGCATATGCAGGAAACCCAGATATGGAGGAACTGTGGATAAGGAGGGCTGACTATCAGTGCTACTCAAATTTTTATTGTGAAGACGACTGGTGCCTCTAAGCCCCGAGTTGTTCATGGGTCAGCTGTATTTGAACGGGAAGCTTCACCATGTTTGTCTAGAGCAGTGGATCTCAAATGTGGTCCCCGGACCAGCAGCATCAGTATCATCAGGGAACTTACTAGAAATGCAAATTCTGGGACCCCCACCTGATCTACTGAATCAGAAACTCCGGGGCGGGGCCCAGCAACACGCTCTCTGGGTCATTCTGTGATGCACCTGGGGACCTCTGATCTAGAATCCCTGTTTCTTGGGATGTCTGGGGGGCTGGGGAGGACCACTCAACCCAGAGTAAACATCTCCTTTTCCCAAGATCACCGTCTGGCTGCTGTGGTCTCTCCCCACCTCCTTTCTCTACACCCAGCAGAGAAAATCAGATTTTACTTTTGTCAGGTGACCTTCCATAGTCCAGTCAACTGCGGCCAGTCTTGGGGTCAGGAAGCAAAGTCTCAGGGGACAACCTTGGAGAAAGATAAGACAATTCTTAGAGAAGAGGGCTGGGCGGATCACCCAACATTTACTGCAATATCCTGTAAAGATGTTTGTAAACGTGCCTTGAAAACTCTATGGCTCTCAAGTGCAATGTTTGATCCTCATTAGAAAAGATAGAATCAATTTTCTCCACTGGCTTTCTGTGATGCCTAATTTATTTTGAAAGGAGAAAGAAAATTATTTAATTTTCGGGGGTTTCAGTGTGAAGGGTAAATTAAATAATGACATGGAGCATATCAGCTGCATTTTCTCCTTCACCCCGCTTCCAGAAATCACATATTCTTTCCCAGTCATTACAGATTACTTTCAATTATTTTGAAAAGAAAAATGCCGCTCTAACAACTATAAATGGCTTATATTGTAGCCCTCAACCTTTTAAAAGATGTTCTATTTTGCAAAAATTAAATTGCATCAAACTCAGAATCTCTGGAAACGGAGCAGGCAGACTCCTCCAATTAAGCCTCCAGCATCTGCTGCAATATTTTGCCAATAAGCCATTCCAATCCAAATATAGTTCTGATGCTCGCAGCACTTTCTGAAGCAATTAAGTGTGTAGTTTTTAACATCTCCAAGTCGCATTTGGCGCTCGCTTTCCCAAGGCCTCCAGATCCGTGACCACCTGCGGTCTAATTCTGGCCTCTCCTGCACACTCAGCCTCTCCTGCCTCAATTTCACAAATCCCTGGTGAACAAAGGAACCCGGTGGCTGTTTTCTTTGCGACCTGGGAGGTGAAGCCGGCCGACCCACGGCGCTCCCCGCTCAGCTAATGAGGAAGGCATACCTCCCTCACTCCGTGGTCCCACCCTAACTATCCACCTGCCTCCCCTGGAGCTCTGTCTGGAAGGCGACATCCCTGGTTAGTTCCCACCTGCCAGGGGCGGCTCATATCCCACCCGTGCCTCTCTTTTAGTCCTCGGGACCTCCCTAGGAGGTGTTATCATCGCCAGGCCCTGCTGCAGGCTGGGTGGTCCCAGAGGCTGTCTCTGAGATGGGGACGCGTGTGCAGGAGGTTTGCTGGGTGTGCCCTCGGGTTGAGCATCTGCGGGAGGGGACGGCAGGCCTGAGCAGTGGACACGCGGAGCTCAGCGCCACCATGGGGAGCTCCGACCTGCAGGGCCCCACAGGTGTTTCCTCTAGGAAGGGGAGCGGGTCCTCACACCGCCAGGTCAGCACAGCATGGGGGCCACCACTGCCACCCACAGGCAATGGGGAGATGGGCCGGGGCAGCGAGTTACCTGTCTGAGTGAGCATCTGCGTGGAGAAGCGTGACTGGCGCCCAGCACGGGCTCCGAGTGCAGCTCCTCACGCAGGTACAGGAGTTATTAGTGAGAGTTACCTAGTTTCAGGTGTACAGCAAAGTGATTCACTTACAGGTACATTTTCCAGATTCTTTTCCACTATAGGTGATTACAAGATATTGAATATATTGGCCTGTGCCGTACAGTAAATCCTTGTTGTTTATCTATTTATATTTAGCAGTGTGCATCTGTTAATCCCATACTCCTAATTTATCCCTCGCCCTGCCCTTCCCCTTTGGTAACCATAAGTTTGTTTTCTATGACTTGTGAGTCTGTTTCTGTTTTGTAAGTAAATTCATTTGTGTTATTTTTAAGATTCCACATATAAGTGAAAACATACAGTATTTGTCTTTCTCTGACTTATTTCACTAAGCATAATATTCTCTAGGTCCATCCATGTTGCTGTAAATGGCAATTTCATTCTTTTTTTTATGACTGAGTAATATTCCATTGTATATATATAGACCACATCTCGTTTGTAGAGATGTGGATGGCCCTAGAGTCTGTCATACAGAGTAAAGTAAGCCAGAAAGAGAAAAACAAATATCGTATATTAACGCATAGATGTGGAATCTAGAAAAATGGTACAGATGGACCTATTTGTAGGGCAGGAGTAGAGATGTAGAGGTTGAGAACGGACATGTGGACACAGGGCAGAAAGGGGAGGGTGGGACGAATTGGGAGACTAGGTTTGACATATATACACTACCATGTATAAAATAATTAGCTAGTGGGAACCTGCTGTATAGCACAGGGAGCTCAGCTCAGTGCTCTGTGATGACCTAGATGGGGGGTGGAAAGGGAGAGGGAGGTCCAAGAGGGAGGGGACATATAGCTGATTCACTTCATTGTACAGCAGAAACTAACACAACATTGTAAAGCAATTTTACTCCAATAAAATAAAAGAAAAAAAAATAGACCACATCTTCTCCGTCCATTCATCTGTTGATGGGCACTTAGGTTGCTCCTATGTCTTGGCTATTATAAATAGTCCATCGCCCTCATTTCTTGTTCTGCTGTCACTGCTTTATTCCACACACTCATCGGTTCTAGTTCCAGACTGAGAAGATCCCCTCTGGACAGCTCTCACCGCTTCCAGGCCCTCGTGTCCCTCCCGCTGCTAACACACCAGTGACCATGGATCACAGCTCCATTAGGTTTCTTCTCAGGAAGATCCGGTCGTTTCCCACGCCTGGATGACTGAGTCCAGCCCCACTCGCAAGCCTGCTTTAAGACTGTCGGTGTTCCAGCTCACCCTTCACCGACGCCTCCCCGAGCCCCGGATGGTGGCCATGTGGCCACGTGGACTCTTCTTTGACGTGACTTACCCACTCCATGCTGGACCCTGCAGAGGTCCACCTTCCTCCCGGTGCCCAAGATCTACTCCCCTTGCCTCTTCCCAAGAATATCACTCAGAGGCACAAAACCAGGGTAAGAAGCCCGTGACAGTGACAGCTCCAGCCTTGGAAAATATTGCAGTTCTTCCTGGCATAGCTAAAGTAGGAAAAAGGAAGACTTCTGAGGAAAATAGAGTAGACAAGTTATTCAGAAGTGAGAAAAGAGAAATAGTCTAACATTGACACATGAATGCAAGAATTTACCTTTTATTACTTTGCTACGCTCATTCTACTTGTAGTTAAGCGGATTAGGAGTCTAAGAACAAATGTATAATATTCTTCACCATGGAGCAGGTTGGACAGTGTTCCCCAGGATTCATGTGCACCCAGAACCTCAGAACAGGACTGTATTTGGAAATAGGGTCTTTGCAGACGTAATTAATTAAGGATCTCAAGATGGGATCATCCTGGATTTAGGGTGAGCCCAAAGTCCAAAGACGGGTGTCCTTATAAGGAGAGGAGGGGACACACAGGGACGCACTGAGCAGAGACCACGTGAAGATGGAGGTGAGACTGGAGTGACGTGGCCACAAGCCCAGCAACACCGGGAGGCACCAGAAGCTGGAAGAGACAGGAAGCCTCCTCCCTTAGAGCCTCTGAAGGGAGCACAGCCCTGCCCACACCTTGACTTCCAGCCTCCAGATCTGTGAGAGAATAAGTTTCTATTGTTTTTAAGCCACACAGTCTGTGGTCATTTTCTCTGGCAGCCCAGGAAATGAATATTTCTGTGCACCAAGAATTGTCATAAAGGGGCTTCCCTGGAGGTCCGGTGGTCAAGACTCCATGCTTCCACTGCAGGGGGCGCGGGTTCGATCCCTGGCTGGGGAAATAAGATCCCTCACGCCACATGGTGAGGCCCCCCCTTTCAAAAATAGAATTGCCATAAAACATTACTCATGTCCATATGGCATGACCATTGACTCAAAATCAGCTGGTCCCAAGCCTGGATTTGACACGATGCCTCACAAGGCACAATCCAGTCTCCATGCTGGATGTCATAGGTGTAAAGGAGGTCCGGCAGACGTACAGAGGCCAGCACTCAAACAACCAGGGTGACAAGAGCTCAGAGCCTCTAGGGCAGGCGTCCAGGGTCCTCCAGGGCTCAGGTGGACATGTAGACAGAAGTGGGTGTTGGCCACAGTCTGAGTTCCTTGTGGGCCTTGACTCTGATTGGCACCATGTTGTGGGCAAAATTCATATGTTAAACCCTAATGCCTCATGTGATCGTTTAGGAGGCGGAGCCTTTGGGAGGTGATTAGGGTTAGAAGAGGGCATGCGCGTGGGGCCCCTGGATAGGATTAGTGTCCTTACAAGAAGAGGAAGAGACACCAGAACAGTCTCTCTCTCTGTCTCTGTCTCTCTCTCTGTCATGTGAGGACACAGTGAGAAAGCTGCCATCTGCAAACCAGGAACCCAGTTGGCTGGCACCTCAATCTTGAATTTCCAGCCTGCAGAGCTGTAAGAAATAAATGCTGGTTGTTTAAGCCCCCCACTCTGTGGTGTTTCGTTATGGCCACCAGAGCTGACCAAGACAAATCACGTCCCCTTTGAGGTCCTCGCCAAGTGGCCACAACTCCTTGGTCAGGCTGTCCCAAGGAGTGGTGTGACAGGTAAGCTTGGTCCATGTGATTCAGCACTCTGCTACATTTATCTAACCCCCTACATTATGGACAGGCAGAGTGGCAGGAAAGTAGATGCAGGAACCCTTGGTCTGCAGCAGGGTTTGTACCAGCAGTAAGCCTTTCCTTACACCATATGCTTCCTAAAGTTATTTTTTTCTTTTGTGATTATTTTTGAAATATGCCTAACTTGTTTGTATCTGCTGTAAAAATAGTTAAAGAGAAATAACTTGAGATGATGGCTAGTATTGTTTATAACCTTCTGAAAGACTATGCAGATTATAATACATAGATTATGCAATTGCAATAGTTTTTATGAATGCATTTTCAATTGCCTTCTCTACAGATTTTCATATAAATTGTTCTTTTGGTTTCAAAATTTCTTTAAAGGAAATTGTACATTTCTTATATATTTCATATATTCTCTAATCAACACATGGACTTTACCAAGCTTCCCTACAAAGTTTATCATAATGATCTTTTAAAAAATAATTACTAAAAACAAATTTTTTAAATAATAATAATTACTGAAAATATAATCCTCCCTTCTCTATTCCTATCTACATTTCACTTCTCATTTCTTCCCTTTCCCCCTAAGATAAAAAAATCACTTTATCTCTGAAGATCAAGGCTATTGGAATTGTGTTCCATTTACCTGTGTCCATTCAAAATAAATAATACACAAATAAAATTAAATTCAATACCCATTCTTAATTTTAAAACATTTTATTGAACTAGTAATAGAAGAAAAACATTGCTTGACATAATAAAGAATAATGTATTTCAAATGATCATCTATCATTTTACTTTGTGGTGACACAATGGAGGCATTCCTATTCTTATCTGGAATAAGATGAGAATATTTTCTATCACCAATAAATTTTGGGTTTTTCCTGGGCATTCTAACCAATGCAATATGAAAAGAGGGGAAAAAGTACACAAGTACAAACATTGTAAAGGAAAAATCAAAGTTTTTGCCAATGACATAAATATCTATTTAGAACATGTTTTCTTTGGTTTTATTTTGCTCTTTTTTTTTTCTAGTTTCCTAATGTGAAAACTCAGATTACTGATTCAAGACATTCCTCTCTCTTTTTTTTTAATATGAGCATTTAATGGTATAAATTTCCTTCCAAATACTGGTTTAGCTGCATCCTACAGATTCTGGTATAATTTCAATTTTGTTCAGTGTACAACATTTTCCTGTTTCCTTTGAGAATTTCCCTTTGACTCATAGATGATTTTAAAATATGCTGCTTTATTTCCTAGTGTTTGGAGATGTTCCTCTTTTCTATCTGTTTTTGATTTCTAGTTTAATTCCATCATATAGAGAAAATCTGCTTCAGATGATTTCAATTCTTTTACTTTTGTTAAGGTTTAATTATGACACAGGGGGTGGTTGATTATCCATGCTCACTTGAAAAATTGTATATTCTGTTTGTGGTGGAGTGTTTCATACAAGTCAATTAGATCCAGTTGGTTGATTATGTTGTTGAATTCTTCTACATTCTTGCTGATTTTCTGTCTACTTGTTTTATAAATTACAGAGATAGGAGTATTGAAATCTCCAACTATAATCATGGATCTATTTCTCTTTTCAGTTCTGTTGGCTTTTAATTTTGCTGTCTATATATTGAATACAGAAAGCTTAATGTTAAGAATGATTAGCTATAACAAGTAGTAGGAGTTTTGTTCCATGTATTTTTTATATAAATTTATTTATTTCATATATTTTATTTTTGGCTGCGTTGGGTCTTTGTTGCTGCACACGGGCTTTCTCTAGTTGTGGTGCAGTAGTTGTGGTGCATGGGCTTAGTTGCTCTGAAGCATGTGGGATCTTCCCAGACCAGGACTTGAACCCGTGTCCCCTACATTGGTAGGCAGATTCTTAACCGCTGCACCACCAGGGAAGCCCTGTTCCATGTATTTTTAATCCTTATTTTAGGTGCACACACATTTCGGATTGCTGTGTCTTCTTGGTAAACTGACCCTATTTTATCATTAGGAATACTACTTTCTCCCTGGTAATATTTTTTTGCTCTGAAGTCTACTTTGAAAATAATGTAGCTGTTTCATCTTTCCTACTCAGGTCCTGCATGCTAGATCCTTTTCCAGCCCTTTGCTTTTAACCTAACTATTTCATGATATTTGAAGTAAGTTTCTTCCAGGTAGCATAGAGTTGGGTCACATTTTTCATCCATTCTGACATTCTTTGTCTTTTAACTGGTGTGCTTAGGCCACTTACATGTATTATAATTGTTGCTACTGTTGAATTTAGTCTACCATCTTATTATTTGTTTTCTGTTTGTTTCCTCTACTTTTTATCCTTCTGCTTCCCCTTTCCTCCTTATATTGATTATTTGAACATTTTTAATAATCCATTTTAATGTATCTGTTGTGGTTTTGACTATGTATATCTCTTTATCTACTTGGTGCACTGATTGCTCTCAGGGCTACAGTACACACGCTTAACTTTACCCAGTCCACTTAGAATCCATAGTTTACACTTCCAGTGCAATATAGAATTTTAACCACCATAGAAAATCCTTTATCCTTTGCCTCGATACCATTTTCTATAAATTACATCTATATAAATTGACAACCCTTTCAACCAGTGTTATATTTTTTGCTTTCACTTGTAACACATTTTAATGAATTCAAGAGATGAATTGTAGGTTACTACGTGTGCCCAGATACTTCCCATTTCTGTTCCTCTCCCTTTATTCTTGATGCTCCATTTCCCTCTAGTAACTTCCCTACTGTCTGAGTAACTTTCTTTAGCAATTCTTTTGGGAGGAGTTGGCTGGCATTCAGGACTCCTAGTTTCCCTTCATTTGAGAATGTCTTTATTTCACTTTCCTTCCTAAAGGATATTCTCTGCATGAACTTAGAACTATGGATTGACAGTTCTTTTTTTTCAAAACTGTATTTCCACTTCTTTCTGGTTGCCATGGTTTTAATGAGAATCCACAATCGTTTGAATCATTGTTCTCTTATAGGTAGGCACTGCATCATTTTTCAGTGACTGCTTTCAAGATTTTTTTCTTGGCTTTAGTGTCTTTATAATATGTTTTCATTGTGTTTCTGTGAGTTTATCCTTCTTGAAGTTTGCTTTGCTTCTTAAATTTGTAGGTTCAGGGTTTTTGCCAAATTGGGAAAGTTTTCAGCAATTATGTCTTCAGATATATTTTCCGCACCACACTTTTTCTCCTCCTCTCTGAAAATCCCAGGACACAAATGTTAGACCTTCCAGCAGCACCCCACAAATCACTAAGGCTCAGGCACTGCTTTCTTTTTTCAGTCTTTTTCTTCGGCGGTGTTAAAAGTCTGACTACTCTCTCATCTCCATTATGCAAATTTTTTAGTTTTGGTTATTGTATTTTTGAGGTTTACACTTTCCATTTAGTTCTCCTTCATGTTTTCCATTACTTTTCTGAGACTGTCTATCCTTCCATTTGTTTCAAGATTATGTGCTATTACTTCTTAAAGTACTTTCATAGTACTTTCAGGTTTAAAGTCTTTGATAATTTGGTCACCTCTGTCACCTTGGCATTGACTTCTGTTGATTGTTTTTTCCTATGCAAACTGACATTTTTCTGGTTCTTTGTATGCTGAGAAATTTTGCGGTGTATCCTGAGCTTGTGGGATTAGGTCAGGTTCAGGCCACAAGTTCAACCTACCTTCTGTGGGTTGTGGTCTCAGTACCCATTCTATTGTCAAAGGCTCTGTACCACTATCCAGATCTGCCCACCCGTGTGCTATCCACAGCCAGCCTGGGGCCTGGAGGTGGTGTACGCCCTGGCTCAGGTCTCAAATTCCTCGATGTGTTGTTTGGAGTCAGGAGTTCATAAAGCTCACAAGCAACCACATGGCTTCCTCCCTCGTTCCCGACATCTCTTTGGTACTTTCTGATCTCTGTGGATCTCCTTGTTGGTCCTGGTGCTATAGTTACCCTGCTCCACCCTGCACTTCCAATGACGGCACCGGCATCCTGGGCCGAGTGAAGGGAGGCCAAGGAGAAAAGAGAAGCAGGAGGAGCTCGCCCTTCCCTCCTAGAACTACAGCTCCTCCGATTGGAAGGAAGGTTCCTTTCTCCAGCACTTTGAGCACCTGGGGACCCTGCTGCTGCTGCCCTTACCACCACCTCTGCTGGTGGGGGGCTGCCTGGGGGCTGCAGCATGGACAAACCAAAGAAAAGGGGAAAAGGAGGAATGTTTCACGCCTCTCTGTCTTTTCCACTCTCTGAGTCCATGCTGCAGGGCTCTTCCTGAGGCTCTGGCCACCTCAGTGCTCACTCCTGGTTGGGCAGCCTGAGCCCAGCCCAGGGGACACCGATAAAGAAAAGAGACCAGGAACCGAGTGTTGGTTTAATGGTACTTCAAAATCTTGTCTACCTCCCAGCTCCGTCCACCATTATTTGCTTGTCAGGGTCTCATGCCCCCGGCTCCAGGTGCTGTGTCCACGGTACATAACTTCATTCCGTGGGAGAGACACACAGAGTACCCTAGCTCCGTCTTACCCGGAACCAGAACTCCACCCACTGTTTGGTTTAATTCTTTACATTTG
Source organism: Balaenoptera musculus (assembly GCF_009873245.2). NCBI lineage: Eukaryota > Metazoa > Chordata > Mammalia > Artiodactyla > Balaenopteridae > Balaenoptera > Balaenoptera musculus. The sequence continues at coordinate 98,888,509 of NC_045793.1, read as the reverse complement.
AATCTTTATCCTCATAAAATGTGTTTTGATGTCATGAGAAGACTCAGATTCGAGCTTTACAATGTGGCTAGCCAGTTGTCCCAACATAACTCAATGTGCAGTCCACCTTTCCTGCAGGCTGTTCTACAGATGTGTTTCATTTGAAAGTTCAATGAATTTTCAAAGAAAATTATGGTGAGATAATTTTTCTTACGTTGTTGGCAACGTCATCTGAAAGTGTATTTGTAAAAAATAGGTAATTGAGATGCCCAAAGAAATTTCTGAGAAAGAAGAGTAGAATATGTGGACTGGATTAATTTTCAGGATTATATAAAGATATAATCATTTAATCAATAAATTGATGATTTTCTGGTGTAATAATAGATCGATGAATGGGGTAGAGAAAATAGAAAAGAGAGGATGTGAATGTCCACCCACCTTCCTAAACATAGAAGGAAAGATAGCATGTGCGTGTGGGGTGGGGAGGGCTGGTGGTATTGGGAAGATTTTATTGATATTTTTGGCAAGGAACATCTGAGAATAACAAGAGAAGTGACCTAAGTAGCCAAATAGGTTAGAATATACTCAGGATTAAAACTCATTGATATGGAGACACATGATTAATAATTGGAAGGTCATAGAATTGGGCTAGAAAAGAAAGAGACTGGGGCAGGGCCAGTCCCCTGGAAGATGGCGGCTAGCCTGGTCACTGTCTGCTAAAGCCACCAAGTCACCCCCCAGACCCAAAACCTTGGCCGGAAGTTGAGGATAGACTGAGCATGGCCTTGCTCGGAGGAGAGGAAATTCAAGGTAAAATTGATAACCGGGGACAGGAGCCTGGTTCTCCCATCAAGTTGTTAAGAGGAGGTCGGTCATGTTTAATAACACGTAAAGGCACAAAAAATGAACAAACCAGTTAATCACTAGTCAAAAATCAAAACACAAAGTCCTCACCGTTATCAGCTTTTCATGGAGATCTCCATTTAGATTTGACTCCAGTGATAATTACCTCCAAAAAAAAACCACCAGCTGCATTCCAGTGCTTTAATCACATTAAAATGTAATCTCATGTCTTCTTCCTTAGGGATTGTGAAAAGAGAGGAAGAGACCAGAGAACAAAGGAAATCCTTGAACAGGGAGAATTGAGGGTAAGCCCTTTAGTGTTTATGGAATTCAGATGGTTTGTTGTATGTCAGGAAAACTTTATAAAGTTAAAAGTATGTATAAAATGGAACCTTAAGAACTCAAGGATAAAAGGAGATAACAAACATAAGTTGAAAACATAGAGGGATATAACAGATCCTCAACATTACACGACCTCTGAGTGACGTGAGCTGCTGTGAACCACAAGTCCCAATCCACTCAGAGCACAGGGAGGTCTGTGAATTTCATCTCATCGGAGTTCAGATGCGGATGAACACACTGAACGCAGGGCCCTCCCTACAGCCTGCTAGCCGGATGGTCACTGAAATTCCCTGAATTCTCTGTCCTGGGGAAACAGCACCTCACCAGGGGCCATCCTGCCATAGAGCAGCTCTATTTATTAGAAAGCACTGGCGCTCCTGCAGTTGGACCAAAATCTGCCTCTCTGTGGCTTCCACCCTCTGATCCCACTGAAGGCGGCTGAAATGTCTCTGTTCCCATTTCTGGTGTAGAACCTGATGTCTGAGGAATCTCCAGCAGCAGTGTTCCTGGTTCCTACGACCGTTCCTCACACGGCAGGGCTTACCAACCGGCCAGGATTTCAGGGGTGCTGCTAGGGTCACTGTGTCTCTTGAAGAAGGGCATAGAGCGCTGTCAGCAGCAGAGTGATGGCCATACACAGCATGCACTGAGGGCAAACCCTGTTCTACACAGTTCACTCGGTTGCACTCAGGCCACAGGAGTCTATGAGCGGATGAGTCTCCTCGTGCAGTGAACAGGAAAGCCCACTGTGGGGCTGAGCACACAGACGGGAGGGTGGTGCACTCTGGCCCATGGGACAGAGGATCCTGCACTCGGGACCCTCCTGGACATCGCTCTATAGCGCTCCTCCTATGGCCATTCCCTCGTATCCTTCGGAATAAATCAGTAATCTCCAAGTACAGTGCCTCCCCAAGTTCTGCGTGTCGTGTCAGCAACTCATTCAACCTGAGGGGGCTTGCGACCCCTGAATCAGTAGTTGGCCGGGCAGAAATGGGGACCCCACTGGTGGCTGGCATCTGAGGTGGGGTAGTCTCGTTGGGGACCTTGCCCCTAACCTGAGGGGTCTGCTCTGACTCCAGGGAGTTGCCGTCAGGTTTGAATTGAAGCATGGGACACCCAGCTGAGGTCAGAAAATCTCATCAGAATACTGAAGTCTCACTTGCTTTTGGGCAAAGAGGCAGCTCTGCATTTGCTCGAGGAACAGAATGTCTCTCCCAATGGCTGTTAGGAAGAACCAAAGCCAGACAGTAGTTAAAGAGGTAAAAACAGATTTTACCCAGGAACTATTGCAGAAGGGAAAGGAGACCTCATTGCAGAACTGGACTCAACCCCAAATACAGCACGAGCAAGTGAGGGTTTACAAGCCAAGGAGTGGGCTGGTCAGTGGATGGAAAATCACTAAGAGGAGACATCAGGGGTAAGGGTGGGCAGATGATTCTAGCTAAACCAACCTCCCAGGATTCTTGCTGAGGGCAGCCAGGATGATCAGACATCACCCGGGGAGGGTGGTGCATGTGGAATTTGATCAGATGTCAAGGTGGGGACCTGTCTCTACACGTGCTTAGCAGGGTTCTTGCTATCAACAGCTCTGCCAGGAAGAACACGAAGCCCAAGGTTGAGCCTTGGTGGAGAAGAGGTTCAGAGGAGCCTGGTAGAGCTCAGTCCGGGAGAGAGTCTGTCCCAGCAGGCATTTCTCAGATATACCGTGGTGTCAGGAACATTAAATGATGCAGGACAGCATATTGCAAACGCCTCTGTCTTTGTGGGTCTGCAGATAAACTGTGTATCTCTCAATGGACCACACATTTGTGAAAATGTGTAAAATCTGTGGCCTGAGTGAGTGAGTGTCTGGAGGCCCCTCCAGGGCTAGGAGTTTCTGAAGGGTTTATTTAAAGGGAGGAGAGGCACAAGGCATGACTGTGGGTGCCACAGCAGGCGGTGCCTTCACGGGGCAAGACCCAGCCCCCTGGCCCCAGGCTTCCTGCCCCTGCCTGCCAGGTGCCTGCTTTCTTGGGGGGTGGGGGGGAATTGGTGGGTGGGCAGAGCAGAATGAGCTGCCAGGGGTCCCTCCGCAAATAGAGGGGTGAGAAGGAGCGCTTTCTAATCCATGCAACCTGGCTTTCACATTTATTCACCTTAGGAAACAAAACACTCACTAAAAACAGTTCTCTCTGCGGACCCCAGAGGCAGAAGAAACCCCAGGGGTTCTGGGGATTCAGCGAAATCACAGCTCAACCCAGCTTGATGAAACTTTGCTGTGTTCCCCCTTCGAGCAGAGCACTCTGCAAAGGCCATGGCAGGTGGGGAGGGGACTCCGTGAAGGCCTTCCTGGAAGGAGGTCCCGGGTGATGAGGGGGCGGACGCACGGAACCGGGGCTTCCTGAAGGAGGGGAGTGGCCGAGCACAGACCTCCGCCCAGGGATGGCAGGTGGCCACCATGAGCAGGACGGTCCCTCGCCGCTCCCGTCAGGCGCTTAAACACCCTTGTCTCTTGCCGACGCCTGACCTACGGGTTTTTTCCACTTCGCTTAAACTGGGCGGCACATCGTCCTCCGGGACTCTCTGGACAGAGATGGAAGGGCCTGCTTCACTTAGGTAAGAACCTTGGGAAGCACAGGGCGCTGAGCATTTAAAAGAGTTGAAGTCCAAAAAAAAAAAGAGTTAAAGTCCGATGTTCCTGTGGAGGACTCATCTCATTGACCCTTGAAGGGCGGCACAGCACGCGTTTTCACGTTGGAGCGCCCACTCGCCACTTCCAAGGGTGCTCGCTCCCCTCCCCCTTCTCCTCCCCCTCCATGCCTGCTCCCAGCCAGCTTTCCAAACCCCACCTTACCCAGCGGATTTTCCTTAAAAAATAAGAAGTGATGATGTCTCTTCCTGCTTCAAAGCCCCTGGTGGCTTCCCATCCCCCTTCGATGAAACATCTCAGTCTGGAACTGAAGCCGTCCCAGGGTGGGCCACACCCCCTCCGCCAACTCGTACAGGGCCCTGTGAGTCCCCTCTCCTGAGCTCTGGGGTCCTGGTCCCCTCAGAAGCCCCGGGTTTCCTGCAGGCAGCCTCTCCCTGTTGGAGGGGAGCCCTGTGAGAGCTGGAGCGGTCAGCCAAGTGCAGAGCTGCGGGCCCAGCCCTGAGAACACAGCCGCGCTCCGTCCGTGGGAGGGCTGGGTGACCCTCTCTGTTCTACTGAAGTTTGGCAAATGCAGTTCAGCCTGTTCTCATACAACCCAACAGCAGAACGCTGGGCGGTGTCCATCACTCTCACAAGAGAACCCAGATTCTGGTGCCCCGGCAGGTCCTGACAACGGGAGTCTAAACTCTGGGGGCAGAGTTTGGGGGGGGGGCACAGCATCAGGTGGGCTCGCGGCTGGGGTGTGGGCTCTGACCCGGGTCCCAACAGCCTGATCGCACATCCTGGCGGGGCCAGAACCACAAGACAAGCCAGGAGCTCAGAGCAGATGCCATTGCTAGACGTTTATCCCTAGGAACTCACTAGCATGTCATCTACACCAGCAAAATGCTACAGTCAGCCTCCCTGGTCCACATGGGGGTGGAGTGGGGCTAACAAGTGAGCATGCCATTCATTCATTCGCTCATTCATTCATTCATTCAAATATCCCCTCCTTCCTTGTCTACACCGGCACAGAGAAGCGCTGTCCTCACAGAGCTTAGCTTTCTGGGGGGAGAGATAAGTTGATATGGGCTCCAGTGTATGTGACACATGGCTGCATCCTGAGGGGCTACAAATGACCCTGCCTGTGCGCAAGGGCACACACTTCCTGCTTCTTAGAACAACGTCTTTAAATCAATAGCATGTGTTTGCCACTGACAGAGCTGGGGGAAGGAAAGAGCGAGAAAGCATCGAGAAGGACGCGAACCACAGACGTGGAAGTAGCAGCATCTACTCAGTTGACACCTGCGAGCGGGACCAGCCCCCAGGCTCCCCGCCTTCCACTCCGTCGGGACTGCATCCCCCCCAGAGGTGACGCTGGTCCCCACCTCCCAGAGGAGTCGGTGGAAACCCAGGAAGCCAGGAGAGTGGGGACGGAGGCCCCGTCCCCAGGGCTGGGCTGGCTCACAGACCACCCTGCAGGGCCAGGAGAGGGTTGCAGTGCCGCCCTCCCGGCGGAGGCCGGAGCTCCCAGCCCTTCTACAAACCTCAGGAGGGGCACAGGGGCCTGGCCCACTCAGCTTTTCCCTGAACTTGGAAAAAGGAGCTGGGTGGCGCCTGGCAAGGCAGAAAGAAACATGAGCAAGCAGATGCGCTGGTCCTGGACGTTTCCCAGGCGCTACAGAACCCGGCACGTGGTCAGCACTCTGGGCCTCACTGAGCCTGCCCTGGCGCCACTGTATTCTTGAGGGGTCGCTCACCAGTCGGGAAGGGCCTGGTCGCCCCACTCTGGGAAAAGTGGGTGCTCCCGAGGACCACCCGTCACAGGTGTGCGTGGCTGGGGGGCAGGTGAGAGCCTGGAGCAGCAAGGGGGCCTGGACAAACAAATGGTAATTACGTTTCCTCGCGGTCGTTCTTCTACCTTTTGTCCCTGTTGTCATCTCAAAAGTCTTTGTTTATTATCCCATTGCCCTTAATTTCCTTAAAAACGCTGAGCACATACTGCTGTTCCCTTCTCACAAAGACGCGGCACTTTCGTCTGTCATGAGCTATATAAAGGACCGCGGTCCTTTATTTGAAACTCTTTTCTTAACAGACTCAACGTTACTTTCTCAGTGACCTGGGAAGCCGCATCCTCTACCGAATGCTGTTCAGCAGTGCAGCCCTGTTCCCGCGGCCCAGCTGGGCCCCCAGCCCTCCGCCCACCCATCCACTCCTCCACCCCCAATGACAGGCTACCATCAGGCCCTCCATCACTCACTTCCCAGGACACAGGCCTCCCAGCCCTTGGTCTGCTCCCATTTGTGGCACATCTAGCAGAAACTCCATGCAGCATGGGACACATGACACTTTGCTCTAGTTTGGGGGCTACAAATGTTCCCCGGCTTTGGTTTTCCTCGTGTCATCTGTAAGGCTTCCGGGATGGGGATCCAGGAGCCAGTCTGAAGTGTCCTCCCCCCCCCCCCGTTCCCCCGGGATGTCACCACAGTAGGAGCAAGTGCTTTCAGGCACTGAGCCCAGGGCCTCACGTTTTTGATGCTGATGGATGGGTAAGAAATAGTTCAGATGACAGACGGCTGAGTCCTGGGTCATAACCAGCTGCCACCTGGGCTCTGGAAATCTGGTACCATCAGCCTTGCTCACATTTCCTGAGGCCTGGAAGTTTGTGAGTCAATGAGCCCCAGAAATTTGGACTTTGCTTCCAATGCTGCCAAAGTGACTTAAGATTTCTAAATGTGCAAGATTAGCGTTAAAATCTTCAGGGAGCAAAGTTTCTTTGTAAGATCAGCAATTCTTTCCGCTTCTTCAGAAAAGAACCCAAAATGTGAGCAGAGGCACCTCGCGTTTCTTTGCATTTCTTCTTTTCAGCACACCTGGGCACACAGAGGCTTATGCCGGTGGAAAAATGGACAGTAAGATGTTGTCCAGTCGTCCGGTCAGGCCCAGGCTGGGGGGCTGGGGGGATGTTCTGTTTCTTCAGATCCCCCTCGAAGGCTGAGGTCAGCAGTCAGAACCTCTCCTGTCACTGCAGGGCTCAGCCAGGCAGGCACCTTTTCTACCTGGTTCCTCTTTCTTTACCTCTTTTCCATACCAGGGTGGAAGGGATGGGAACACAGGAGCCCTGAGCATAGACTGAGCTTCTGGATTTTACATATAGTATTTAATTCTCACGACAACCCTCTATGCTCCTCATTTTACTGACTAAGCATCCGGAGGGTTTGGTCACCAGTGAGGTCTTCCCCCTGTGCTCAGCACACTGCAGCCGTGGTCTCCCCAACACCACTGCTCGCTGCTAAGGAAATGTGAATGTAAACAAAAGCTTCTCCCAACCCAGGAAACCTCTTCAGAAAGGGAGCCGAGAAAACAGGTGTATTACTGAGGAAGCAATAAAACAGAATGTGATGTGTATCCCAGGCAACCTGCTGAGAGATTGCAGAGACAGGAAGACACCTCTCCCTTCAGAGGCTAAGCAGATACAACCCACTGCCCACGTGTTTCCAAGATAAACATAACAACTTCTCAGGTAAGAGACCTGACAGCACCATTTGTCACATGTAGTTCCTCCTAGATTTGCCTGGTAATTGGGGGTGACCACCTGGGTTTGCTTCTTGGTTTTAGACAAAAGAAAAACAAATTCCTCCTCTCCTTATGACAGGAGTAGTTTAGCAACCTGGGGCCGGGCAGCCACTGAGGTTAGTGGGACACTAACACCCCCATGGACGCTGGGAGACAGGGTGCCATCTCTCTGGGAGGTTGTCTTTCCAAAGAGGTGGTTCCAGATCCTGGAGAAAGACACTCCTGGGGGTAAAGCTGGAGGCCAGCTTATCTTGCTTATAAACAGATTTCCATACATTTCCAAGGGGCAGGGAAGGAACTTAGAATTTCAAGTTTCCTGAAGTAGATGCTCTAAGGAAGGCCGGGGGCATCTCCCCCTTATTTTTACCAGGAGGGTTAAGCCTCCTTGTTAAATTAGTATCTGCCTTTGCAGTGCCCACCAGACAGCAAGCCCTGCAGGGTCAGGACAACACATCCTTGTGCCCAAAGCATGACCCTGTCCTTGGGGCTTTCTGGGCACTGAGTCAGACTGTGGATGCTCTGTTCTTTCCTTGTGATGGTTCACATGAAGGGACAATGGACACGGCCGTTTAGGTGTCTTCTGTGCAAGCATTGAGTGCTTTATACTTCTTTAAGAATTTTGAACTGGCTTGAAAATAATTAAAGATGCTTTAATTTGGACATGAAGAAATCCTAAAGGAGTCGATCAATTTATCAGACGATTGTCTACTAATTATATTTTTCTTTTACAAATAGATGGAGGAGAAAGAATTTAAATAGAAGGATAAATAGGGAAAGGATGATTTTGTCTCTTCAAATCCTTTCCCTGCTTATCTCTGGGGTTATTGTTTCTCTTATAAAAATGTCAGTAAGGGCTTTATGTATCACAGACACTCTGTATCTATGTAGTAACAGTGAGACTTATCATTTTTAGCATCTATATGCCAGATGCTCTACATCCATTATCAGTGCTCATTTCCTCCACAATTCTAAGAAAGCAGGATTATTATTCCTCTGAAAGGAACAGAGAAACAGCCTCAGAAAACTCCCTGGGGAGAGATTCTAAACCAACCCTGCCTGACCCGAGCTCCCAGCTCTCATTGCTCTGGGAAAGTCTACATGACACAGATATTTTCAACAATCAGCTTCTGTCCCTTTGACTTTAGGTTTTTTGATGATATCACAATTTAACATTTTTATTTTAAGAATCTGAATTTTCCTCTGTGATTTCTCCCACTGCTTCAAAACTGAAGAAATTGTCTTCCATGATAATATAATTTATGTTTTCTGCTAGTTTTGCAAATCGTATTTTTTCCATGAAATGCTTTAATTTAGCTGGATTTAATTTTAGCACAGGATGCAAGGTGTGGATCCAACATGCTCCCCCTTGAGATTGCTACCCACTTGGTCTAAGGACATTCATTAACAAATCCTTCCTTCTATGCTTTCCTTAGAGAGGTACCCTATCTTGCAAGTTTCAGACACTGGTGTGTTCTCATTCTCCTTTGATCTGTGTGTCTATACTTTTGCTTAAATATTCTTTTACGGATTTTAGCTTAGCATCACTATCTTAAGCAGCTGGAATTCCTTATCATTTCTGTTTTGTTTCAGAAGCTTTGATAATCTTGCACATATGTTTTCCCTTTATCTTTAGGATTTTTTTCTCGAATGTTTCATTCATTCCCAAATCCTTTAAGATGTTTAAAGGGTTGGATTTGCATTAAATCCACAGATTAACTCGGGGAAAACAATCACATTTTGCGATATTCTGCCTGCTTGCCCGTGGACATGTGACACATCCCCTCCACGTGGCTTTCTTTCCTTCTGACACCTTCCGGGAGGTCCCTAGTAGCTGGTACAGCTCTCATTAATCTCATTCTTCTATGCATTGTGTGCTTTTTGTTTCTATTCCCAGGTGAATGCCTTTCTCATCACACCCTGACAGATCTTCCTGGAGAAGCAAATGCTTTTTATTTAACATATTTGCTATGAAGCGATTCTTTTTACCAAACTCGTTTACAAAGTCTGACTGTTTTTTGTAGAGACTCTGGAGAACACCTGCCCATCACCACCTGCCACAAGGCATCCTCTGACTGAGTGAGACTCCCAGGGCACCGGCAAGAGTCCAGAGGTGCTCTGGTGACCTTGGCCACGTCGACATCAGCCTGGGGGTGTGGCGGAGACCTGGTGGCATGTGGCTGGTGAAAGGAGCCCTCAGGCCAGGCTTTTTGGCTTCATTCCTTTCCCTGCTTCAGCTGGTTCAACAAAGCCCCCCACCATCTAGTCAGTGACACGGAACCCTCCCATCAGGTGTGACGAGGGGTCAAGGATCTGAAGCAGAACCTGCTTCACTGTCAAACCTCACATTTATCTTAAAATAGTGAGGGAGGGGGAAAAAAGCTATGACCCACTTTCTCTCCAGAGAATCTTAAATTAGGGTAGCCAGGCATTCTGCGTCTACAAGATATGACCTGTATTTCATGGCTTTCCTTGCATCCTGTACTACCTATGTCAGGAGGCCCTAAATGGTCCATAATCAGCTTTTATCAATAAATTACCCAAAAAATTGACAGTTAGAGCTAATCTGCCACCACAGTAATTGAGGCCAGAATCACGTATGTGGCCCTACAAATAGAAAGCCAGACCTCCACAGATGAGGGTTGGAGATCCCTGGGGGCCTCTCCCGCAGGTGGGATGGGGTTTGGGGAAGGGCAGTGCTGAGAATGGAAAGCATTTATTTTTCACACAGTCAGTGATGTCGGGGCCTCTGAAATGCAGCCAGGACAAACCCCCGCCCTGACAGCCCACCCGTCAGCACCAGCCCCCGTGCTGGGACCAGTCCTGAACATGGAGGGTTCTCAAGGCCACTGGTCCTGAGCGCCAGGGCACCAAAACCTTCAGTCAGGTCAGCTGAGTTTTGATGGGGAAGCCTGAGCCCTAGAAATCCAGCTCTCCTGGCAGGCAAACAGGAAGTTCCATTTCTTTGCACCAGGTTCAATTTACTTCTAGTTCACAAGCTCATTAATCAATTTCATTGGTTCCACCCCCCTGCTTATGGTCAGTTATGAGTTTGGACTTGGGAGGGACGGGTGTGTCCAGGCAGCTGCGAGATCATCTAACTCAGTCTTTTTGATTCTTGCCATGTTCCTATTGTTTATACTTTATTTGTGTATTTGAGCTCCAAATGCCAAAATGCAAGTGTAAATTTCCTGATGAGTTTTTTGAACACTGGACATTTCCTAAGCAGGAGAAAAGTTCTCTTGAAGCTCTTTGTTCAGGACACAAGTCAGACATAAACCAGCAGAGATACACGGTTTCCTCAAAGAGTACCAAAGAATGTAATATAACATTTTTTTTTTTTTTTTGCTTAACAGAAACTCATATGAAGAAGCTCCAGTGATGGCAGCAGAAGCTGTAGTGACTCCCAGTCTGCTCACAGCCATCAGTCCTTCAGCTTAGATGACTGTCTCACCGTACTGCTGCCAGAAGTATTTTCTGATTCCAACGTTGAAGCAAATTCTCAAGCGCCGGCACAAAATCTCTTGCAATGACAAAAGTGTAACCACTCCATGGACGTTACATACATACATGCATGATCAAAGATCTCAGTGCTTCACCTTTTTACAGCATAGCCACAGACACAGGTCCTCACAATGAAGAAAAAAACTTTCCCTTTGCTTGTGCAATATTTTTCTCCTGAAAAAGCCTTGCTTCTACAGCTATTGTGTGTAAAAGCTCTTCCAGCAGAGCCTTGAGTGACAGTGGTGAATTTGTGCAGACCTTCTATTATTGAGTTAGGAGTTAATGAAAAAAACTGCACTGCTATCAGTGGAGATGATACACAAACACATTTGGGGGATATTTGCATAATGATGCAATGTTTATTCAAAGTTGAAGCAAGGAAGGAACGATTCCATGGAAGGTGTGGGCTGTCCTTCCCAGATTCTGCATAATGCTGCTCAGACAGCATCTGAGGTCCTTTCTATGGACACCAAAGCCATCGGCATGAAACGGTTCTCTAACTTCAGCATTTATACTGTTCAAACGGAGCAGTTGAAGGACTTGGGTGATTTTGTGGCCATTAAGTTGTATTCCATTCTCTCACATTCAAAAATGGTTTGTTCTCATTAGCAGATGCAGTTGAGAGAATCCTATTTATTTGAAGTGTTGCAATCATACTTCAGTTCTGAAGGAAGGCCCCCAAATTCATGTTGATTTTAGAAATAATTTACTGAATGAAGTCTACTTCTTTGCTGTTCAGAGTTTTCAAAATCCCTTTAGCAACAGGATTCTGAAAATTGACAGAGCAGCCCACAGTGCTACTGAAGCACTCCTTTAATAAGAAACTTGTTGAATCTGGTAAAACAAATTGAAGAACTATTTATTCCTTCAAACGTCAATGCTGTTCTTCAAAGGGACATTAATTATGAGCAGAAAAGGAAATTCTGACTTAAAATAGCTCATTATTATGGCACCTGCCATGACCGTGTTTGAAATGGATTTCACCCCTTCGAGCGTTCTTCCCTTTTATGTGGATGTTACTAAATGCCTTTCTCCACGTGGGGGAGAAGTAGGGCATTGCTGTTGTCCCAAAGAGGAAGGGAACAAAAATGAACTGTTATGCTTGTGTGTTGGGGGCAGCGGGGGCGGGGGGGGGGCGGTGAACAACATTTTAAAAAGTCATTGAACAAGAGATGTTATGGAATCCCAAAGAATGGAAAAGCAACTTCTACCAGAGAAGGTGGTATGATGCACCCCCAGAACTCAAATTCACTGCACAGTTTTCAGAGCTGCCAACGCTCTGCCAGTACATGCTCGGTAGACCAGCTCACAGTGCTGGCACTGAGCACGTCTTCTCACTGATAAATAGTCAAGGGACAAAGGAATGAAATAAGTGGCATGTGGCCGCTGTAGAAGGCGCATCTCGATGGAAGTGGAAAATGGCGATACCTGCAAGGAATTTTATAAGCGAAGTCTGCAAAACAATTAACTGATAAGGAGAACTAAGTCATGAGGGAAATAGAATTAATTAAAGCGGTATATAACTTAGAGACTTATAATTTATTTCAGATAAACAATGAATAATTTTAGTAGGAGACGTCCCATGTAACATTTTTCCTTGATCTCAATGACCCTATGCATGGGTAATTAGAAATGACTTAAATGGACATCACTATTCCCCTGTGCTGCTCTGGTGCCACCCCACCCCTACCTGCTCCCTGGACTGTGCCATTCCCAGGGCAACCTTGGCCTCAGCCTCATGTCTGTGGAAGGACAGAGTTGCAGGCTGCCTCCTGTGAAATGGGCCTGAGAATCCCGTCCGGGGTCTTCCTAGAGAGCTGCCCGAGGGGCCACCATCCGGGCCGGGCGAGGGCCAGTGGCAGGCGCGGTGGCCAGGACAGAGGGCAGAATTGAAGTCTCCTCTCTTTAAACTGCCAGAGAGAGCAGAGCCTCCAGCACCTGTGCCCATGGGGGCCCGTGGATGCCTGTCGGGGGACGGGGCAGAGCAGAACACCGTGGGCCTCAGAATCAGGCCTGGCTGTGCTTCTTACTCTTTCTTTATTTTTTAATTTTAATTTTATTGTGGCAAGAACCCTTAAAATGAGCTCTACCCTCTGAACGAATGTTTATGTGTACAATTCAGTACTGCGGACCGTAGGCACAGTGGTGGCCAGTGGATCTTGGGAGCTCATTCATTTTGTTCAGCTGAGACTTTATGCTCCCTGATGAGTAAGTAACTCCCCATCCCCCTGCCCCTGCCCCCGGCAGTCTCTTATCTACTTCCTGTCTCCATGAGTTTGAAGTGGAATCATGCGGTATTGTCCTCCTGAGTCTGGCTTATTTCACGTAGTGTAATGTCCTCAAGGTTCATAGCATGTGCTAGAATTGCCTTCCTATTTTAAGGCTTGAATAATGTTCCACGGTATGGATGGACCACATTGTCTAGCGTATAGGTGTGGCCTTGGGCACTTACCTGGCCTGTGTACGCTGAGATTCCTGTCCTTACCGTGCCGTCCTAACCCTGATCTGAAGGTGGTGCTGCCACTTGATGTATACAAAGCTGTTATTAAGTGAAATCTTCATGGTCTATTACTTCCCAGATTAGACTCAAAAAATAATCTCTTTCCTGTGATTTATGTGCTAGCCAGGAACCCCGGCTTCACTGAAATCTTAAGGCTGTGTGCAAGGAAGAGCAGAACCTTCCAGGCCTTTCCTACCAGGTTAGTGATTATTTGTTAGAGGCCCTTTACCTGGAGGGCCCTGGGTACAGGCTGCTGTGTTTGCTCTATCCCGCTTTCACCTCTCCCCGATGCTACTTTTCCTAGAGACAAGGATGGCCTTGATATCAAAAAAAATAGTAGCCCAAACCTGTTCGTAAGCATGACTAGTGATCAAGTGTTTTTACCAACTTCCTAAAGTGTGAGCAGAAATTATTCTTAAAGTCTCCAGTTTAGAAAAAATTAATAAAAAATCTGACAGTCAAGATTTATATGTTCCCCAAGATTTATATGCAGAGGATTTTCCTTCTCCACTTTCTTCCTTTAGAACATTTCAAAAGAGGTTTGAAAATATTTTATGTATGTGTATATATATACATTTTTTTTTTTCAGAACAATTGAAAAGTTGAATGGCTCAGCTGCCTTTTCCTAACCCCTTCCCACTGTGAGGATCACGTGATAGAGTTTAGAGAGCACTGAGAGGTGAGCAGAAGTTAGCTGTGTGTTCCTGCCTGGAAGATGATGTGATGGCTAGAGCCACAGTGGCCATGCTGTGGTATGAGGAACAGGCCAGGACAATTGTTAAAATGACTGCCCTGACACTTTTGAGCCACTGAGCCAAGCTCTGACTTGTTGTTTTATTTGAGCCACTAGAGCTCTTCTTCTATTACTTACAGCTGAAAATATTCCAGAGTCTAACAACAGGTCATGGACATTGCAGGTACAGACCACAGTAGTGCCTGGCAAATGGCATGTCCTGCGTAGGGGACGTAGACAAGGGTGTGACATAAGTGGCCAGATAGTGAAAACCCTGAAGAACTCAGGCTAAATTCTGCAGGGTACTGGAATCCTGGAAAACACACACCCTTTTTATTTTAAAAAGCATATTCAGTCTTAAAAGGAAACTAACCCCATATTTTAAAATATACTTGAAAGTACATTGTGTTCAATTTTCAAAATCTTAAACTGACATTATACTGAATTGAAGAATGAAAACTAAATGAAAGCTGTATCTGGAAAGGCAAATACGGAGAATGTGTTCCAGGCTACACTTTAGAACACAAATATTTTGATGCTCATAATGCAGCCCATAGGTCAATGTGTATTTTCCCCTCTCAATTCGCTGAAATTAATGGGCATGTTTTGGCACATCAAGCAAAATAACAAACTTCCTAATTCGCTTTGTGAGAGCCATTCAGGCTGTTAACAGGGAAAATGTTATTTTACAACCTGTAATTAGAGGAACTGCTCCCAGCCTGCACCAGGAGTACGGGGACCAATCACTCTTTGTCCTTTGTAATAAGAAGAAAGAATCCTCGTGAACCCCCAAACACGCTGCAACTGAACACTGAGTCATCAGCAAAGGACGTGCTTCAGAATCCCCGCAGAGGGGTGGGGGGCAGTTGGCTGATTGCAGTTTCTTGCGAAATTACTGGGTGTGTGAGCTATTAGGTGACAGTATGACCTGATAGACTTTGACGTCAATGCATTAGGGTTTAACTGGCAGAAATCCTGTTTTCCTTTGGTGACGGTCCTGAGAAATAAGTGGTTGTAGAGTGTGTCCTGCATGCCATCTTCCTACCCGTCCCATCTATAACCAAGCTGGCTCCAGCTGGGTGGGGGCCGCCTCGGACTGTGGGAGCCACAGAGCATGCCTGCGGGACTCTGGCTTCAACACTCTACTACATGCTTCGTGCCTCAGTTTCCTCCCTTACGGTCACGGATTACACAAGGTAACCCCTGAAGAGAACTCAGCACCTCCCGCCACGTGCCGTGTGTCAGTTTCCCAACAGCCTGAGAGCTGTGCTCTGCACCCTCAGAGTCCATCGTCTCCCTTGTTATTTCTGCTTCTGTGCTGCTCGTCATCTTACGGGATCACAGCAACCCCCGCACATCTCACTATAGGGCAGTTCTCAGACGTGAGTGGTCATCCAGGCCGTGCCCCTGCTACCAGTCAGTCTTCTGGGAGCTCACGGGCCACACATCTAAACTGCCACTCCCCAGGGGACACTGGAGTGACTCTCGTGTGATAATCAGGCTATGTAATTTCATTGGTTAGGACCCACCCTCAGTCCCCTCCCTGTAGCTTGTCCTCTGGTCAGGTGGTAAATGCTCCAGGCCCTCAGGGAAATCTCACTGTTCTCTTGAGGCTGAAGGCAAATCATACCATTGAACTTGTGATACAAAATTTGGACAAACTTATATGTATTTTCTTGTCCTCATGGAATTGTCTCCAAATAGTTAATCAAGTTTGCAGATGCAATTAGCTGGATTGGTATGGTGTGTGGGGTCCAGATGGCCTGGGAGGATGGGTACCAGCCCTGAACCTAAGAATGACAATGGTCTTTTTTTTTTTTTTTTAGGCTAATTTGTGCTTTTATTTGCCAGTATAACTTAATTACAGCGGCCAGCAAACTTTCTTGATCTACAAAATACATTTTACACCACAATCCAACAAACACATATCTAGTATGTATACATATATAAAAGTGAAACAAAAGTTTTGCCAAAAACTTCTACCCTGAGTGTTAATTTTTTTTTTGAGACTTTTTTTTTCTAAAGCAGTTTTAGGTTTACTACAAAATTGACAGGAAAGTACAGAAATTCCCCATATACCCCCTCCCCTCACATGCATAGCCATTATCAACAGAGTGGTACCTTTTTTTTTTTTTTTTTTTAAGCCAGTGATGAACCGCATTGACACATAACCACCAAAGTCCACAGTTCACCTCAGGGCTCACTTTAATGAAGTGAATAGTGTTGCACACTCTATGGGTTTGGACAAAACTATGAGGACATATATCCATCATTATAATGTCATTCAGAGTATTTTCATTGCTTCTAGAAACTTCTGTGCTCTGTGTATTCATCTCTCCTCTCCCCCCGGTCTCCTGGCAACCACTGATCTTTTTATTGTGGTCACTGTCTCCATAGTTTTCCCTTTTCCAGAATGGCATATAGAACCTATTTTTCTTTTTCTTTTTTTTTCAAAAGAGAGGTTCTAAGCCTTTATGTTTGTAAGACCACTCATGGCCCACCCATGCACGGACCAGACAGGCTCTAGGTGGCAAACTCCCCCACTAAATACCGTAGCTTTCCTTTCAATATTGAGCCCGGTCCCACTGGTCCTGTGCAGAAGCCACGTGGAGGTTCAGGGGGACACGGGTTGGGTATTTGTTCATAGGAAGGCCACAAGTTTTGTGCCCCTTGTCACAATGCACCCAGATTCCTGTTGGGTATGCTGTGAACAGAGGAGCCGTTTCTTCAGGCCCCCCGCTCTGAGCACACCCCAACCTTAACGGTCTTGAACAAGCTATCATGTCTAATAGGAATAAAGGCAAGTCTTGACATTTGCTCTCCAACGTGAAAAACCCTAAATGAGGAGAAAGGATGCCAGAGCAGCTTAACAGGGCTCTCACCAACCAAAGTGGAGACAAGCAAACCATCGGAAAGGAGAGTAACCACGGTTGACTGAAGCACATTCAACCTATAAAAATCCATGAGCTCATAATAATTCTCAAAGAGAGCAAACACACAAACAAAAACCCTTCCCTAACTTGCCTTCCTTAGAACCAAGAGTTATACCAATGCTTTCCTCTGAAAATTCAGTTAGGCAGGGGGAAGAATGGAGGCCTTATTCACCTTTCCTGAAGAATCCATATTTGGGGTTACTAAATAGCCCCAGCTGATAAGAAAAAAATCTTCTGTATGGAATTAGGCCAGCTAATAACCACAGGTGGTAAGATGAGAAAATCCCCTTTCATAGCCCCTGATGAAATAACTCAGGGCCCTGAGGTAGACGGGGCTAGATACACTCAGGGTTCCAGATGTGCACCCCAATAGCTTTCAGCTCCTAAACCCAGAGAGCTACTTGAGCAAAAGGAACAGTCAGGCAACCAGGCAGCCTGTGGAACCCCAATGTGGTTTCCTGCTTAAATTGTTCAGACATAACCACCTCAGGGCTTAGGGACCTCCTTTCCAGAGACAGGAAATAGCGAGCCATTAACCCACTGCAGGACAGTCAGACCCACCAGAGGACAGATCCTCTACAAGGCCACTGGCCTGGCCTCTTCAACAATACAGTGAAAAAGGGAGGTGAGGGAGGAGTCAATTTAGCTTAAAAGTGACACAAGAAATCAAAAATCAAAAATTCTGTCCTTGATCTGCATGAACCATATTTTAAAGATATCTTGGAAACAACAGGAGACACTTGACTTTCTAATAAGTATGAGATGATGACAAAGAATGATTGTTAATTTTCTTAGGTGTGGAAAATAGGATTGGTATTTTATAGGAAAGGGTACTTGATTTTTAGAGGAGAACATTAAAGTAATTAGGGTTAAATGCCACAATGTATGTTATTTAGTTTAAAATACTTCAGCTAAAAACAGCAGTTGTAGCAATATAACAAAATGTTAACAGTGAAATCTAGGCGGTGTGTATATGGATATTCATTTTAATATCCACTATATGTTTGAAACATTTCAACATAAAAAGTGAAAAAAAAGGTAAAAGATACATGGCTTAACAGTAGCTCCTTAAGCAAAAGGTGTGGTGATTCTGTGTAGGGCAAGAGATGAGAGCTGGTGTATCACCAGCAAGGTGGCAGCGACCCCCGGGCACATCCCTGGAAATAGGGTTTGCAGACGTAGGACAGTGGTCATCCTGCAGGTGAAGAACTGGAAGGGACATTTGGGAAAGGTACTTGGAACCACGCTCTAGAACAGAAGTGACAAACAGATCTTGGATGGTGGCCACCATGCTGAGAATCTTCCCAGACCATCCTTCAGGTCAATGGGCAGAGTTCTCTGAGCAATGGGTGATGGACCATCCTTTTGCCTTTCTGAAATCCTGACCTTTATGGACCCACAACATATACGAGGGGAGAAGTTAGAGAGGCAAGAATCTATACCAAGTGAGTTTAAAAAGAAAGAAGGTTTGGGTTTGATATGCAAAATAATGTTAGCGACATGCAAATGACCCGAGAGGAGGTGCCCAGGTTGTATAGGAACCTTCTGCACACCAAGGGCCCAGCCTGGAGGACACAGCCCAGCCACCCAGTTCCTGGAGGACAGAGAATACCCTTGTCCATCCCAGGCAGAACCTCTCCGTGGTGGGAAAGGGAGATGTCAGAGAAAAGAGAGGAACTCAGTCCATTCTTGGAAAGAAGGCTCGAGCAGGAGGTTCAAGTGCGTGCATGCACGCGCGCACGGACGTGTGTGTCTTCCTATTGCTTTTGTGTTTTTATTTCCTTGATTTCTCCTCGTATTTTTTTATCTCCTTCCTTCTGCTTGCTTTGTGTTTATTCTGCACTTCTTTTTCTAGGTTCTTGAGGTGGTAGCTCTGATTATTGATCTGAGACTTCTCTTCTAATGCAGGTATGAGGCTTCTAAGGCAGCCTCCAACAGCTAACTATCAAAATGAAAAGTTTGATAATTTTTATTTTCATTTGGTTAACAGTGTTCTGAAGTTTCTCTGGACTTTGATTCATGGATTATTTAGAAGTGTGTTCTTTACTCTCCATCTATCTGGGGATTTTTCACTCCTCTTTCTGTTACTTACTTCTAGTTTAATTCTTTTGTGGTCAGAACATACTTTGTGTGATTTCTATTCTTTTAAATCAGTTAAGGTGTGTTTTAAGGCTGAGAATGTGGTCTACCTTTGTGAATGCTCCGTGTGAGCTTGAGAAGAGTGTGTGTTCTGCTGTTGGATGGAGAACTCTCTAAATTTCAATTAGGTCAAGTTGATTGATAGTGTTTTACAGATCATCTGATTTCCTGCCTCCTTGATCAATTACCGACAGAAGCATGTTGTAGTTTCAACTACAAAAATGGATTTGTACATTCTCGTTTCAGTTCTATTAGTCTTGCTCTATATATTTTGACATATTTTTAATGTATTGTTAGGTTCATGCATGCTTAGTGCTGTTATAGCTTCTTAGAGAATCTATCATGTTACTCTTCATTCCTGATCATCTTTCTTGTTCTGAAATCTATATTGTCTGAAATTAATACAGTTCCTCAAGCTTTTGTTTGATTAGTGTTCTTTTGATTAGTAGCATGGTATTTCTTTCTCTGTTTCTTTCTTTAGGGAGGTTTTCTATCTAAATATTTATATTTAGGTGGGTTTGTTGTAGCCAACATAGTTGGGTTTTTGCTTTATGTCCACTCTGCAAATCTCTTTCAATTGGTGTACTTAGACAACTCATATTTTAAATGACTACT
The DNA here is from genome assembly GCF_009873245.2 of Balaenoptera musculus. NCBI lineage: Eukaryota > Metazoa > Chordata > Mammalia > Artiodactyla > Balaenopteridae > Balaenoptera > Balaenoptera musculus. Next base: position 98,868,740 of record NC_045793.1, on the reverse strand, counting down.
CATGCAGATGAATTGGTATCTACTATCTTTGTAACTGTTTTATCGTCATTTTATTTGCTCTTTTTTCCCTATTGGTGCATTTTGTGAGTTCAGTTGAGCACTTTATACTATTGTATTTTCATATTTTCTTAGCATATCATTTATACTTCTTGAAAAATTTGTAGTTCTTGGCCTAGAGAGTACACTGTACATTTTTCACTCATCTTAGTCCACCTTCAAAACAACACTCTACAGCTCCATGTGGTACAGGTACTGGCTATTCCCACATTTTCCCTCCTGGTTCTCCCATCATTGTTATCATTCATCTCACTTAGTCACCCAATACATTGTTATTATTACTGTTTTAAAAAAAACAACTACTTTTAGATCAATTAAGAACAAGAAAAATAAAATATTTTATTTTAACCTCCATCCGTTCCTTCTCCAGCAATATTACCCTCTTTGTACAAATACAAGTATCTGATCTATGCAGTTTCCTTTCTACCCAAAGAACTTCTGATATTTCTGTGTGGCAGGTCAGGTGGCAATGAGTTCCTTCAGTTTTGTTTTAGAAATTACTTTTTTCTCATCCATTTTTAAAGAATAATTTCTCTAGATATAGAATTCTAGGTTTCTTTTTTCTCCAGCACTTTAAAGATGTCAGTTCACTCTCTTCCGTCTTGCATGGTTCCTGGCAGGAAGGTCTCTCTGATTCTTACACTTGTTCCTTCAGAGTTAAGGTGGTTTTTTCACCCTCTATTCTGCTTGGAGTTCTCTGAGCTTCCTGGATCTGTGGTTTGGTATCTGTCATTAATTTGGGACCATTCTCAGCCATTATTACTTCAAGAATTTCTTCTACCTCCCTTTCTCTTTCTTCTTCTTCCGGTATTCCAATTATACATATGCTACACATTTTGATGTTGTTCTATAGTTCTTGCACGGTCTGTTCTGCTCTTTTTTTTCTTTGCATTTCAGTTTGGGCAGTTTCTATTGGCTTCCTTCAAGTTCAGTGATTTTTTTCTTGGTGTATTATTCAGTGTTCTCCAGAGAAAGAGAGCTAATAGAAGGGAGAGGGAGAGAGGGATGTTAATGAATTGGCTCATGTGATTGTGGGGCAACTGTGAAATATGCAGAGTAGATCAGCAGGCTGGAAGCTCAGGCAGGGTTTCTGTGCTGCAGTCTTTTTTTTTATTTTTATTAATTAATTAATTTATTTATGGCTGCATTGGGTCTTCGTTGCTGCGTGCAGGCTTTCTCTAGTTGTGGCGAGTGGGGGCTACTCTTCGTTGCGGTGCACGGGCTTCTCATTCCAGTGGCTTCTCTTGTTGCAGAGCACAGGCTCTAGGCATGAGGGCTTCAGTAGTTGTGGCTCGCGGGCTCTAGAGTGCAGGCTCAGTAGTTGTGGTGGCACACAGGCTTAGTTGCTCCGCAGCATGTGGGATCTTCCCGGACCAGGCTCGAACCCGTGTCCCCTGCATTGGCGGGCGGATTCTCAACCACTGCGCCACCAGGGAAGCCCCTGTGCTGCAGTCTTGAGGCAGAGTTGCCTCTTCTTAAGGAAACCTCAGTCTTTGCTCTTAAGGCCTTCAACTGACTGGATGAGCACCCCCCCCCCCACATTACAGAGCATTAGTAACCTTACTCCACATCTGAGTAGAGTCTGAGTGACTGATTTAAATATTAATCACACCTGAAATATATCTTCACAGCAACGTTTAGACTAGTGTTTGACCAATAAACTGGGCACCGTAGGCCAGGCAGGTTGACATAAGTTAACCACCAAAGTCCGCCCCTTGTCAATCTGGCACCCTTCCACATCTCCTTAAACCATACTTACTTCTATAGCCAAACACCACAGACTGGGCAGCTTATAAATAACAGAACTGTATTTCTCACAGTTATGGAGACTGGAAGTCCAAGATCAAGGCACCAGCACAGTCATGTTCTCGTGAAGGTCCTCTTCTGGTTCACAGCCAGAGCCTTCTCATTGTGTCCTCTTGTGGTGGAAGAGGCAAGGACCCCTCTGGGGTCTCTTTTATAAGGACACGCATCCCATTCATGAGGACTCCACCCTCATGACCTAATCACCTCCCAAAGGCCCTACCTCCTCCAAGTATCATCACCTTGGGGATTAGGATTCCAGCATATGCATTTTGGTGGCAGAGGGACGGGCACAAACATTCAGTCCATAGCAGGTAAATACCCAGCCGTGTGATTGCTGGCTTATATGGCAATTGTATGTTTAATTTTAAAACAAGCAAAAAGCCCTGCCAAATGAATTTCAGAGTAGCTATACCATTTACATTCCCACCAGTGGTGTGTGAGAGATCCAGTTTCTCTGAATCGTCACCAGCATTTGATATTGTTTTTGTTATTTTTTTTAGCTGTTCTGATAGGTCTGTAGTAAACCATCTCATCATGGTTTTAATTTGCACTGCCCTATTGGCCAATAATGAATATATTTGCATGTGCATTTTTGCCATCTGCGTACCATCTTTGGTGAAATGTTTGCCCATTTCTTTTACTGTTTCATTTTGAAAGTTCTTTATATATTCTAGATATGAGCCCATTTTCAGATATGTGGTTTATAGTTATTTTCTCCAAATCTGTAGCTTGTCTTTCTACTCTTTTCTTTATTTTTTTTCTTTCTTTCTTTCTTTCTTTCTTCCTTTCTTCCTTCCTTCCTTCCTTCCTTCCTTCCTTCCTTCCTTCCTTCCTTCCTTCCTTTCTTTCTTTCTTTCTTTCTTTCTTTCCTTTCTCAGGTCTTAGTTGCGGCACGTGGGATCTTTCATTGCAGTGCATGGGCTTCTCTCTAGTTGTGGCGTAAGGGCTCCAGAATGCCTGGGCTCTGTAGTTGCCGCACGCGGGCTCTCTAACTGTAGTAGGAGGGCTTAATTGCCCCGCAGCATGTGGGATCTTAGTCCGACCAGGGATCGAACCTGCATCCCCTGCACTGGAAGGCAGATTCTTAACCACTGATCACCAGGGATTGCTCAGTTTGGCTTTCTGGGCCTAATTCTGTTTGCTTATGGGGAACAATTGAAAGAGAACAGCTTTCAAAGCTCGTTCTGGAACACAAATAGACGATTTATGTAATTAGCCCAGGTGCAATTTCATGGCACGCCATCATGTGGCTTCCTCATGAACTAGATTGGCACCACCTGATTCTTATAAACATAAATAGATCAAGTTGTTAAGTAACAAGTAATTGCAGAGAGCACATGATATTCTCTCTGGGCAAATCAGACTACCCACGTTTAATCTGGCTTCTGTACTGCTCAGGGGAATCAGAAAGAGGTGGAGGGAGGCTATCAGAATGATGTGCTGAGGGGCTTCCCTGGTGGCGCAGCGGTTGAGAATCCGCCTGCCAATGCAGGGGACACGGGTTCGAGCCCTGGTCTGGGAAGATCCCACATGCTGCGGAGCAAGTGGGCCCATGAGCCACAACTACTGAGCCTGCGCGTCTGGAGCTTGTGCTCCACAACAAGAGAGGCCGTGATAGTGATAGGCCCGCGCACCGCGATGAAGAGTGGCCCCCGCTTGCCGCAACTGGAGAAAGCCCTCTCACAGAAACGAAGACCCAACACAGCCAAAAATAAAATATAAATAAATAAAAAATTTAAAAAAAAAAAAAAAAAAAGAATGATGTGCTGAGCAGTTAGGGTTAAATTCAAGGGGATATATGAACGGCCCTGTGATCTAGTTAAAATGCAAATACAGCAGTGAATGATAAGAACACATTTTTTACCATGGCTTTACTCTCCTTCAGAGGAATCCATTATTCTTAAATTACACGCCGAAAACTATTTGCAGCAGATATTATAACAAGCGTGAACAACTTTTTATGTATAAAGAGCTCATGCAAAATTAAGAAAAATATGAAGACCCAAATATTTAAGTTGTCAAAGGATGTGAAGAGTCATGTCCCAGGGGAAATACAAATGACTGATGCATATGTGACAAAAATTAAATTTCACTAGTAAGCAAAGAAATGGAAAATAAAGCCATGAAGTGATGCCTTTTTGTCACCCATACTTCTAGCAATAATTTAAATGTTGATATTGCATTTGCTTTTATCCCTCTGGAAACCCCATTGGATGGCCTCATAGAAGCACAGAAAATACACCCATGAGAGCAAAGGAGGAAGGAAAGTTGTTCTGTCTATGGATGACTTGAGACAGGCATGGGGACTGGTGTTTGTGGATGGGTGAACAGAGCGAGGGATGTCACAGCCGGCAACATCCCGGAAGTCTGCCCTGTTGCCCTGAGCTCAAGGTCATCGGGAATAGTGGAGGCCAGGAGTGGGAGTGACACAGACACCCAGCACTGACGGGAGGTCTGTGTCTGGAGCAGCTGCAGCTCCAGCCCCTGGACATCTCCCACACCCTGTCCAGACAGCAGATACCTGTGCAAGCCACCCACCTAAAGGCAAAACCAGAGGATTCTTCCCTGAAGAAATGGAGCTTTCTGGGGAGTCCCAGGGTTTCCAGAGTGGTGCTGGTACCCAGAATCAGCTCCACCCCTTCTGGAATGTGGACCCACAACATGACCCGCCTGCTGGCCCACGCCCACACCATCGCAGTGTGGTCAGGGAGGGGGCCTTGCCACAGGGGCAGAGTGAGGCCACTTCAGGCCCCATGTTGGGGAGAACACAGGAGGAATGTCACAGCGGGGAGCATGAAGAGAAGGGAGAATCCACAGGAAAACTGACCCGGAAGCGTGGATCATTCTGCAACAGAAGAGCTCCTTCATAAAGGATTTGAGTTTGTGTTTTCAGAGTTGTTCAGGAAGATGTAACATACATACAAAAATAGGATACTGCGACAAAGTAACACTTGGAAAACAAGACGACCTTTTAGAAGTGAAATCGATTGTTTCAATAAAACATGGAGCTAAAAAGGACAAGACAGAAAATATGAAAGAAAATGTTAAAAAGAGACAGAAGATCAATGCAGGATGGCCGTAATTTGACTAAAAGGGAGGGTCTGGTTGATCCATGAAACAATACAAAGTCTTCAGTTTCAGAGGTCACCGAGAGTTCACAATGATTGAAATAGACCACATATTCAGCCTCCCTTTTTAAGACTGTGAAAATATTAAGGATAAAGAGAAGATTCTAGGAGCTTCCATAGAAAAAAGCAGATCACCTGCAAAGGAACCAGAGCCGAACGGGCATCAGAATGTTCACTAGTCATTCCAGATTCCCAGTGAGTTTCAACCTGGAACTCTGTAGCCACACCATGAATCAAGTGTGAGGACTCACTGCAGGGTGTCCAGACATGCAAAACATTCAAAAATGCATTTGTTTTTGCACCCTTTCTTGGGAATTTGCTTGAAAATGTGCTGTCTCAATAGAAGAAAAGCCCAGAGGAAGAAAGCTAGAAACCCAGGGATCTCGGTTGCTCCTGGCTGTGTCCCCAAGTCCGCAAGAGAAGTGAGGCCCAGGGAGAACGGCGCTGATTCCTGGGGAGGGGTTATGCGCGGAAAGCAAGCTGAGGGTGACGTGTGTGACCGGCTATGGGAAAGCACACTACTCCTTTTCCGGTATGAAAAAAAGTCTCCAGGGGGAAAAAAAAGCCAGACTGCATTAGTTTGCGAGGGCTGCTATAACAAAGAACAACAGGCTGGGCAGCTTAGACAGAAGTTTATTCTCTCACAGTCCAGGAAGCTGGAAGTCTGAGATCAAGGTGTCGACAGGGCTGGTTTCTCCCAAGGCCTCTGTCCTTGGCATGCAGATGGCCATCTTCTTCCTGTGTCCTCACATGGTCGTCCATCTGTGTGTGTCTGTGTCCTAATCGCCTCTTCTTATAAGGACACCAGTCATATGGGATTAGGGCCCAGCCATATGGCCTCATTTTAACTTAGTCACCTCTTTAAAGACCCTACCTCCAAATACAGTCACGTTCTGAGATTCTGGGGGTGAAGACTTCAACATACAGATTTTGGGGGACACGGTGCAGCCCATAACATGTACTGAAATGTTGTTACTAGAAAGAACAGAATGTACAAAGCAAATTGCAACATGGCCTGACTTCGCAGGGCAGGTGGAATGTAAGAAATGAGAACCCATTTGGCCACTGAACACCTGGATGTCTGTATTTTAAAGCACATGCCTGCCACATTTGTGAGCTTCAGGCCCTTCACAGGGTTTGGAATTTGGGTTTGCAGGCTCAGTTGGTGAAGGCGTGGTCTGGTTTCTCCTTCTATGAACACCAGTCCCCGGCCGGTGTTCCCACAGTGGCTGCAAGAGGGAGGCTGTGACACCCGGAATTCCTCCCACAGTTGGTGGGTGAGGAATTTAATGAGGGACCACCTCAGGCTCTCACGGCCTCGAGCAGCCAGGTCCAGAAAGAGGAAAACAGGCTGGAAGAACGGGGACGTGAGGGGAAGGTAGTCAGAGGATGTTCTCCCGAGGCCACCCTAGTCCAGGAAGGTGGGTCCAGGTCCTGGGGCCCAGGAGAAGGAGAGATGTTTATGCCAAGCTCAGTTATGACTGATCAGTGGGGACGGCCGTGCAGGTTGTCGTTTACCAGATGAAGAATGGGACCCCGGCCTGTGTCTGGCCTCATCCAGGTGAGCAGGGGCCCCCCTGGGTCTCAGCTAGGGCATGCAGAGACGGGATTCTTCACAGTGGGGATTCCTTTACCCCTCGCTGCTTCCAGGAGCACAGGGCTCAAGTGAGATCCAACACGGTCAGGCTGAGTGTCATGGGAGCCCCTCTGGCTCGTGGGTTATACGTGCACATATGTTTTTGTCATTTATTAATTTGTTCTTCTGAAATTAAGAAATACCTACTTGGATCATTTTTATTTTTTTAATATTATTTATGTATTTATTTTTATTATTTATTTACTTGGCTGCATCGGGTCTTAGTTGCAGCACGCGGGATCTTTCGTTGCGGCGCTCGGGCTTTTCTCTAGTTGTGGCTCCCGGGCTCCAGAGCACGCAGCCTCAGCAGTTGCAGCACGCAGCCTCTCTAGTTGTTGTGCACGCAGGCTCTAGAGCACACGGGCTTAGTTGCTCTGTGGCATGTGGAATCTTAGTTCCCCAACCAGGGATGGAACCTGCGTCCCCTGTGTTGGAAGGTGGATTCTTAACCACTGGACCACCAGAGAAGTCCCAGATCATTTGTCTTTTAATTAAGGAAATTTCTCTGAAAATGAGTTCAACTTTGTAGGTGGATGTGTGGTAACCTTCCTGCAGCCTCCACCATGCTGACGAGTTCCCCCAAAGGATTAGGCGGGAGTGACAAGTTCCGTGCTGGTTTTGGCTCATTAGTCATTTCTGTACAATCTTTTCATGTGAACAAAATCCCAGATAAAGATAATGCAGTGGTAGCTTTGGAGCCTGCCATTGCGGGGGGGCACAGCAGCGCCATGGGCTCCTGCCGGCACTCCCTGATGGTTGCATGCGTAAGGGGGGACCCTATCTCCAGCCCCCCTGGAAAGAATGCCACCTGGAGCCAGGGATAAGTCCTGCTCCTCCTGCCACCCATCAGAGTGAGTGCAAAAGGGAGGGGTCCGGGCCCCCCCGACAGCTCTGCAAGCTCCCTGTCAGCTCATGCTTCACAAACAGTGTAACGCCTTCACTTCCAAAAGCTCCCGCAGATATATTTCCTTTTTGATCACAGAGCAAATTAACAATCTCACTTACATCCTCTGGGAAGACACAAGGTTCCACTTGTTTCTTTCCACCTCTCCGCACCTCTCTCCGGGCCACTACTGTCAGAAATAGGACCCCTCATCACGCCCCCTCATATGAGTGTTCGTCCTCCTGGTGCGTCTCAGCGCCAGCCGCCCCATACATGACGCCATAACGTGGTCCATGAGGACGTTCCGTCTGCGACAGGGTCCCTGGTAACATCCTCACCTTCACTCTAGTCAGGCAGTTAGGAGCTGGCAAAGCAGCCTCAGGAGTAAATGGGGGATCCTCAAAATTAAGAAAGAACCATTGTCCAGTCTAGACCAGACTCTGTAGCTGGACAGCCAGGAGGCCCTGGGTTAAGTCTCCTTTTGGGGGGAGCTCTGGGTCCCATCTGTCAAATGCATAACTAATCGATGTCTGGATATCTCACAGGAGATTTATGAAAGTCATGTCTGTTAATGCTGTAGTTCAAGTGCTAAGATTTGATTTTTGTATGATTGAATTACTTCATTCAGCTTCTCTCATAGCAATGAAGATGATAATTAATGAATCTGAATTTTCAAAATCTGATTTTTGTAATATTACCTCTGTTTCTTACAAATACAAGACAGAATATTTATTGCCAATAATATATTATAGTAAAACCTTAGCTATGTGCACAATATTGATTGTCTAATTCTGTTATATATTATGATGTTTATCATCACTTATATTTTATCAGCTAGATGACTTGAGGCAATTTTCTCCTCATTTCTGTGATGAGATTTTTATTATTCAGAATTACAACACAGAAATTGGAATGTTTATTTTTGAATGAGATGCAGTTTCTTCTCCCAGAATTTATTTAGAATGTTTCATAACACATTTTAAACTCTAATTTGAAAAGAAATTTCTGTGTCAGCAACTACCCTGCAGAGACACCCAAATTGGTATTGACAGAAAAAGAAAAAACAGATATAACTTTACCACTTAGAAAAAAATGGGAATGATAAAATCGTTATTCTTTTTCAGAAAGCAACACATGTAAATTTTTTAAAAATAAAAGTAGTCATACTTATGTGATGAATCGTGAAATATATGGGAAAAAAGTGAAGGAAAGTAAGTTACCTCAAATCCTACCAGCCAGAGAGAACCATTCTTAACATATTGGTGTATTTCCTTCCACTCTTTCTTCTATGAAATAAACCGATAATATTAGCTGTGCAATATTGCTACACATGACTGTGTCATAGCTTAGTAACTCCCCCCCAGAGTTGAAAATTTAGGTTGTTTCAAATATTTTGCTATTAAAAGATGACACACCTTCTGGTGGGTATGCAGGGGTATCACACTGTGATTTTAATCTGCATTTCCGTCTAGTGAAATGGATATATGTCATATGTCTGTTGGACATTTTGATGTCCTCATTTGTAAAGTGTCTGCTCAAATCACTTGCTATTTTTCTATTGCGTTGTTTGTCTTATTAATTGAATAGTAGGAGTTCTTTATATCACTGTCCCTCGGCATCCACAGAGGATTGGTTCCAGGACCCCTGCAGATACCAAAATCCACAGATGCTCAAGTCCCTTATACAAAATGGTGTAGTATTTGCATATAACCTACACGCATCCTCCCATATACTTTAAATCATCTCTTGATTACTTATAATACCTAATACAACATAATGCTATGTAAACAGCTACAAATACAACGTACATGCTATGTACATGGTTGCTGGTGCGTGGCAAACTCAATTTTTGCTTTTTGGGAATTTCTGGAATTTTTTTAAAATATTTTTGATCCGAAGTTGGTTGAATCCTCAGGGATATGAAACCCGCAGATACGAAGGGCCAACTACATATTCTGGGTTCAAGTCCTTTGTCAGTTACAGTAGATTCTCAATACTCAAGTTAGTTATGTCCTACAAAGTTGCCATGAATATTGAATTAGTGAACCCTGAACCACTGCTCCTGGAGAAATCCAGGGTTTATATTCCTACAAGCCTCTGGTCACAACAAGTTCATCAACCGAAACGCTATTTGCGTTTTCTGGGTTCATTTACCAATGTTCTGGTAAAGCAGGACGGTCTCATCTGCTTTTCAAATCTGCTCTTCCCGTAGCCTTTTCCCTCTGTAACGTATAACAGGTATCTAGACAATCTTCCTCTAGTTCCTGAGCTCAGAACCCCCTGGTGCATGTTTGACATTTTCATGCCTTGTCGCCTTTTGAAACCTGCGAGCCAGCCCACGCTAGCCGAGAAGGGTTTTACATTTTCTGGACCCTGGGCAACATGACAGTAAAGTTCTTTGGCTCTCAGCCTCCCCCCGCCACACCATCCACTGCCCTTTCTTTTTTATCAGTCGTCATTTCATGAATCTACACATTTAGCCGCTTGCCCGTCTTCTTTCCCACCGCTTAGTCACACACTGCAGATGTTACTTTGGCACTTTCCGGTGACCTCACATACAGATGGGTGAATCTCCTCTTCCTTTTCCTGGATGTAGCATATCGTACTATTGATTCATTCTCGCTGAACTCCCCGGCCGCAGCACCGTGACTCAGGCCAGGACGGCTCACCTAACACACGTGTTTCCTGCGTAAGGCACATCACGCCTTCTTGCTCGGGACACTAGACAGCACTTCAACATGACACTTGGGGGCCATTTTAAACAGTGATATCACCAACAAAAAGCACAAATATGAACTAAAACGTGGTACTAAATAGACCACAAAATGAACACTTGTTTACAGTATGAGCTGAAATAAGGCGGTGTCGCCGTGTTCGACCTCAGCTGGGAACGTGCCCACGGGGTGACTCAGACTTGTCACCTCTCTGAGCACGTTCGCAAATGCCCATGAGGGTGCCATGATATTGACTTGGGGTTACCTATAAATTTTCGTAAGCAGGCAAATTCACAGCTGTGGAATCTGTGAATAATGAGGCCCCAGTGTATTTGTATTGTGAGTATCTTCTCCCTCTATGGGTTACACTTTTTACTCTCTTAATGGGTCGTTTACTAAGCATAAGTTCTAAATTTTAAAACAGTTAAACTTATTATGTTTGTTAATGGTCAGAGTTTTTCAATGCCTAATCCAAGATCATGACATTGTTCCTTGCTCTTAGTTTCCCTTTAAAAGTTTTATTGTTTACCCTTCACATTTAAATGGACACTCCATCTGGAGTTGATTCCTGCATATAATGTGAGGTGGATATCCATGTGGCTATCTTATTGCTCCAGCATAATTTATTGAAGATAATATTTCTTTTCTCTTTATGGCCCATTTTTTCACAGATCAAGTAACCTATAAAGGTGGGTCTATGTTCAGACTATTTTTATTCTATTTATCTTTGTGCCAATACCAACTGCCTTAATATAGTTTTTAACAGTTCTTGATATGTAGTGTAAGTCCTCCAACTGCTGTTTTCTAGAGTATCTTGGTGATTTTTGACCCTTTGAATTTCTATATAAAGTTTAGAATCAGCTTTTTTTCTGTAAAAATACAATCGCTGGTGTTTTGATTGGGACTGCATTGAATCAATAGATTCATTTGGAGGGTATTGACTTTAAAAAATATCATTGACCTTGATTCATGAACATGGACTATCCCTCAATTACTTATTTCTTCTTTAATTTATCTCAGTAATGTGTGTCAGTTTTATGTAGAGTCCTCGCACATCTTGTGTTGGGTTTATACCCTCTTTGTTCCTACATCTATTTTATCTCATATTGATATAGCAACCCCTGCTTTTGTTCTTGAGTAACATTAGCATGATATATCTTTTCCCATTCTTTCGCTTTAAAGTACCTGTGTTTTTGTGTTTGAAGGGAGTTTCTTGGAGACAGCATACAGCGGGGGTCGTGTTTTTGAATAAACTCTGCTGAGACCAAGTAATTCCTGACATGTTAGGACTTAAATCTGCCAATTTTTGATCTTATTGTCTGTTTTATTCCTCTGTTGTTCATTCCTCTTTTTTCTTGTCTTCTGTGTACTTGAACCTTTTCTAAGGTTCCATCGTGTCTTATTTATAGTATTTCTGAGTACATGGCTTTGTATATTTTTCATGGTAGTTTCTCTGGACATTATATTGTGCATACCTAACTTATCACAACATACTGTCATTGATGTCTTACCAATTCAAATGAAGTATTGAAACCTTCTCTCTATATAGGTCTCTTTCCCATCTCTGTCTCAAAAATGTAATTGTCTCAACTATTTCCTCTGCATACACTGAGTACTGCAACTGATCCTGTACTTTTGCTTCAATCATTATGTCTTATTTAAGGAACCCATGAGGTAGAGAATAGCTTTTATACTCTCCATGATTTTTCCTATCCAGCTGTTCTTTCCTCTCTGAAGTTCCAAGTCATCTTTTTTTTTTAAATTGGTGTAAAACACACATAACACAAAATTTACCATCGTAACGACTTTTAAGTGTACAATACAAAAGTGTTAACTATGTCATTGTTGTACAATAGGTTCCTAGAACTTTTTCATCTCGTAAAACTGAAACTCTATACCCACCTAACAAATCTCTTCTCCCTCAACCCCACCAGCCCCTGGCAACTGCCATTCTACTCCCTGCTTCTATGAGTGTGACGATTTTAGATTCTGCATATAAGTGAGATCATGCAGTATTTGTCTTTCTGTGTTTGGCTTATTTCAGTCAGCATAATGTCCTGAAGGTTCATCCATGGTGCAGCACGTGTCAGAATTTCCTTCTTTTTTAAAGGCTAAATAACATTCCATTGTACATGTACATCATATTTTTCTAATCCATTTATTGATCAATGGACATTTAGGTTGCTTCCACTTCTTGGCTATTGTGAATAATGCCCAAAAGGACATGGGGTACAAATATCTCTTCCAGATCCTGCTAAATTCTTTTGAATATATACCCAAAATTGGAATTATTGCATCATATGTTAATTCTATTTTAATTTTTGTGAGGATTCTTCATACTCTTTTCTATAGATGTTGTATCATTTTACATTCCCACCAACAGTGGTCTAAGTGTAATTGAAATCCAATATTTCCTTATTGATTTTCTGTCTGGATGATCTATAAATTGTTGAAAGTGAGGTATTGAAGTCCTCCACTATTATTGTGTTGCTGTTTTGCCTTCAGATCTGTTAATATTTGCTTAATAAATTTAGGTGCTCTGATATTAGATATGTATATGTATATGTATATGTATCAATATATGTATATGTGTATATATATATCTATATATATATATAACAACTTACAATGAGCAATTTACAATTGTTATGTTTTCTTGATGAATTTATCCCTTCATCATTATATAGTGACCCTTTTTGTCTCTTGTTACAGTTTTTGACTTAAAGTCTATTTTGTCTGAAATAAGTATAGCTACCCCTGTCCTCTTTTAGTTTCCATTGCCATGAAAATCTTTTTCCTTCCCTTCACTTTGAATCTATGTATGTCCTTGAAACTGAAGTGAATCCCTTGTAGGCAGCATATATTTGGGTCTTGTTTTTTAATCCATTCAACCACTCTCCATCTTTTGATTGGAGAATTTAATCTATTTACATTTAAAGTAATTATTGTTAGGGAAAGACTTACTATTCCCATCTTTTAATTGCTTTCTGGCTTATTTGCAGTTCCTTTGTTCCTTTCTTCCTCTCTTGCTGTCCTTTGTGAATTGATAATTTTCTATAGTGGTATGCTTTGATTTCTTTCTCTATGTCTTTTGTGCCTCTACTACAAGTTTTTGCTTTGTGATTACCACAAGGCTTACATAAAACATAGTTTTCACAATCAATTTTATTTTATTTATTTATTTATTTATTTATTTATTTATTTTTATTTATTTATGGCTGTGTTGGGTCTTCGTTTCTGTGTGAGGGCTTTCTCTAGTTGTGGCAAGTGGGGGCCACTCTTCATCACGGTGCACGGGCCTCTCATTATCGCGGCCTCTCTTGTTGCGGAGCACAGGCTCCAGACGCGCAGGCTCAGTAATTGTGGCTCACGGGCCTAGTTGCTCTGCGGCATGTGGGATCTTCCCAGACCAGGGCTCGAACCCATGTCCCCTGCATTGGCAGGCAGATTCTCAACCACTGCGCCACCAGGGAAGCCCCTTTTTTATTATTTCTATCTCTCTGTTGAACTTCTCATTTTATTCATGTATTGCTTTCTTGATTTCATTGAATTGTCTATCTGTGTTCTCTTCTAGCTCCCTGAGCTTCCTTAAAACAATTATTTTGAATTATTTTCCCAGGAATTCATAGATCTCTATTTCTTTGAGATCAGTTACTGGAAAATTATTGTATTCCTTCATTGGTGTCATGCTTCCTTGATTTTTTCATGTTTCTTGTGTTCTTGAATTGGTGTCTGAGTATTTGATGACACAGTCACCTCTTCTAGATTTTATGGACTGGTTTTGGTGGGGAAAGATCTTCACCTGTGGGTAGGTGTGAGGGGACAGGCTAGGTAAGCTGTGGTGGTTCCAGCTCTAGGGAGGGCCCAGCAGTGTCATCTCTGCAACTGTCAGCTGAGGTCAGTGTCAGTGAGGACTGCAGTGATCCTCGGTAGTCAAGGCTGCAGTAGCAGAAAGACTGTTGGGGTCTTTGGTGGCAAAGGCTGATCTCTTTTTTTCGCATAGGGCATGTTGTCACTAGCCCACAGTGGCAATGACGTGTGAGGCATGGATGCCTGTGGAGCAGCCACAGAGCTGGGGACTGGAGCTCAGGTGCTCGCAGAGCAACAGTGGCTCTGGGGTCCAGGATGTCCACAGGGTTGGAGGGTGACAGCCCCACCCCATGATGGCACAACAGCAGCTCCTTCTGGGCAGGGGGATGTAGCAGCACCTCCCTTCCCAAGGAATCTGCTGTGAAAATGGCTATTGGTTATCTCAGCAGCAAAGACTTCCAGTGTCTTCCACAGAACAGGTCACTGGGAACCAGGATAGCACCTACCACATGGCTGATAATCCTAGCCATCTTCTTTGTTCCTAGCCATCTCCAACATCTCAGCTAAGCCGATCTCCCCAGTGATCCCTTCTGTGCAGTTATTCTCCTTTTTTTGTTCCACTGTTTTGCAGTAGCTTCTTAATTAGACTCTTGAGCCCTACCCCCAACACTCTTTTCACTTGTGGATAGTTGTCCAGTTGTTGTTTGGTGTGGGGGGGGGGAGGGGAGGGGGAGGCAAAGCTAATATCGCTTACTCTGCCATCATGCTGATGTCACTTCTCTGTAACTGATTCTTTTTTTTTTTTTTTTTTTTTTTATTTTATTTATGGCTGTGTTGGGTCTTCGTTTCTGTGCGAGGGCTTTCTCTAGTTGCAGCAAGCGGGGGCCCCTCTTCATCGCGGTGCGCGGGCCTCTCACTATCGCGGCCTCTCTTGTTGTGGAGCACAGGCTCCAGACGCGCAGGCTCAGTAGTTGTGGCTCACGGGCCCAGTTGCCCCGCGGCATGTAGGATCTTCCCAGACCAGGGCTCGAACCCATGTCCCCTGCATTGGCAGGCGGATTCTCAACCACTGCGCCACCAGGGAAGCCCCTGTAACTGATTCTTGAGGTATTTTTGACGGCAGCTTTAAATCATTCTCGGTTAATTTTAACAACTCATTCATCTTTGTGTTGCCATCAATTGATATCTTTTCTCACTCAAGTTGTGATCTTTCTGGCTCTTGTTCTGATGAGTGATTTTTTTATTGTATCCTGGACATTTTGGAGACTATATTAAAAGACTCTTGGTCCTACATAAATCTTCTGTATTTGCAGGCAGTCATCCTGTTCAGGTTTAGTGTGTAGGCTCTGACCTACTTGTGTGAGCTTTAGTTTCTGAGCCCTTGCCATGCTATTAAGGACTCCTTTGTTCTTCTGATTCTGCTTGAGCTTCTGCTGGCTCCCTGATAATGCTGCCCACTGGGGTGGGGGGATGCCTCTTTGGACCACTCATGTCCTTGAGTATAGGTGGGATGCTGGGCCTGTGGGATGAAGAGTTTCTACTGGCCTGTTCTCTGGTCATCCAGTTTTAATGGGCTTATAACTCTATCTCTGACAGTGGCACTGGGTGAAGGAAGCATTTACCAGGACCACCTTCTTTCGCAGGATATGATTCAGGAGACCCTAGGTCTGGCTCACCTTCTGCCACTGGAAGGAGGGCCTAGAGAAGCCTGGATCTTCTGTTACCAGAGAGAGGGCCAGAAGCCACTGGATCTAGGTGGATAATAGGGAGACACTAGGCCTGTTGGCCCCACAGTACCAGCAAAGGGGAAAGACTGCTGCAGTCAGACCCACCCAGGTCCTAGAGCTGCCACTGCTGTAAGCAGACCAGTCCATAACTTTCAGCTGTTGGAGCTGGTGTTGCAGGAAGATCTGACGACCTGCCACCAGTTATGAGTCTCCCCATTATATCCCTGCTGGGCTACCTCTTTCCCATTTTTTTTTAGAGGGGATTTTTGGCCTGAGAGGACAGGCATTTCTCTCTTTCTCTTTCTCTTTCTCCCTTCCTTCCATGCCTGTTAGCAGTTCTGGTTGCAGGTATCTCCAGTACTCAGTCCAAGGTATCTGGGAGATAAAAAAAACAAACCAGTGAGCTCACTGTGTATCCTTCTTCAAGTCCTGATGTCCCTAGCCAGTTCACCTTCTTTCCACTTTTTGGGGCCCTTTATGGTTGTTGAATTATTTCTAGGGTATTTAGTTGTTTTTAGAGGGGAGGAACAGAGAAAAATGAGTACATGCCATCTTGCCCTAAAACTAGAACCAAGAGTTTTATTTTTAGTTAATCATAAATGTTGATTTGCAATGTTTATCAAAAACTTATTACCATCTATTAAGACAATCCTATGACATGTCTTCTTTAATATATTAATTTGGTGAATTACAATGATTGCTGTCAGATGTTAAACCAACCATGAGTTATGAAGTAAATTCAACATTTTGTTTATGAGGTAAATTCAATATTTCGTGTCTCTCCAAAATGCATATGCTGGAATCCTAATCCCCAAGGTGATGATACTTGGAGGTAGGGCCTTTGGGAGGTGATTAGGTCATGAGGGTGGAGTCCTCATGAATAGGATGCATGCCCTTACAAAAGAGACCCCAGAGGGGTCCTTGCCCCTTCCACCAAAAGAGGACACAGTGAGAAGCTGCTGGCTGTGAACCAGAAGAGGGCCTTCACGAGAACATGACTGTGCTGGAGACTTGATCTTGCACTTCCAGCCTCCGTAACTGTGAGAAATACAGTTCTGTTGTTTATAAGCCACCCAGTCTGTGGTATTTGGTTATAGCAGCCCAAACAGACTAAGACATTATCCCAAAGAAAGGAAAACGTGTCCACACAAAGTTCTGCCCACAGATGTTCATAGCAGCTCTTTTTGTAATATGCAAAATGGGAAAATATGCAAAATGGGAAACAACCCAAATGTCTTTCAAAGGATGAATGGTTAAGCAAACTATGATACATCTATACCACAGAATATTTCTTAGCAGTGTAGCCAGTGAAGTGTTGATAAGTCCAGCAGCTTGTATGGATCTCAAGGGTATATGCAGAGTGGGAAAGGCCAATCTCAAAAAGTCACATATGGTATGATTCCATTTATGTAACAGTCTCTAAAGGACAAAAGCATTGGTGGTTTCCAGGGAAGCGGGGCGGTGATAGGGAGATGGGTGTTACTATAAAAGGTATCACAAGGAATCTTTGTGCTGATGGAACAGTTCTGTATCTTGATTGTGATGGTGGTTACACAAATCTACACATGACAACATTGCGTAGAGCTCTACTTGTACACATACGCACACACAATGAGTTCATGTGAAACTAAAATCTAAATAAGGTCTATAGATTGCACCCGTGTCAGTTGCCTGGTTTGATAGTGTGCTATACTTAGGTAAGACATGACCACTGGCCAAAAAATTCAAAATTCTTACACGTCCGCATTCTTTAACTCACTATTTCCTTGGGACATACCCCAAGAAAATTATTAGAAAGGTGAGCAACTCTTTACAAACATGAATACCCATTACTGTTTTCTTTTTATACATATGTATCATATAACAATATAATTTGTATGCCAATCCAGGAAAACCTTAAAAATTAGGGGAAGGTGCTAACCTAATTGAAATTATATAATTTCTTGAAATATTTCCTTTTTGACTGACAAGTTGGTTAACCATGGTTTAACATGGACTTAATAAAAGAATTCTAGTCACAAAATACTGTAAAAGGACAAATTAGACATTCTAGCTATACATCTTTGATTATGTTTTAAGAGTTATTCTATAGAATATAATATACATCCACAACTTATCACAATATACCTTGAATTACTAGTACACCACTTCATGTATAATGTAAAAATCTTACAACAGCATAATCCTACTTTAAAACTTTCTGTCCTCTCTGCTACTGGGAGCATCTACTTTACTTTAAAATGTTATAATCCCTAAACACGCAATTATTCGGTTTTCCTTAAATATTAAATTGACTTTAAATGAATTTTTTAAATGAAAGAAAAACAGTCTTTCATATTTATCAACCTATTTACCATTTTCAGCTCTCTTCCTTCCTGTTGATCTGAATTTCCATCCTGTATTTGTTCCTTTCAGCCTGAAATTCTTTTATCATTTCTTGTAGTGCAAGTCTGGTGATGGACAATTCTCTCAGCTTTGGTATACTGAAAATAACTTTATTTTGTTTTTGTTTCTGAAAACCTCTGCATATAGAATTCTGGGTTGTCATTTTTTCTTTCAGCCCTTTAAAGATGTTCCATTTTCTTCTTGCCGCTGTATTTCTGATGAGAAGTGAGTTGTTCTTATCATTATTCCCCCAGTATGTAATGTGTCTTTTTCCTCTGGCTGTTTTTAAGAATTTTTTTCTTTATCTTTAGTTTTCAGGAGTTTGTATTTGGTGTGCTTTGGTGTGAATTTGGTGGTGGGAGGGGGAGGGAAATTTTTATACTACTTGAGGTTTGTAGTGATTCTTGAATGAATGGGTTGATGAACTTATCAAATCTGCTAAATTTTGTCAAATATATGTATATTTTATTGAATGTATAAACTCCATTTCTCCCTCTTCTTCTACCTTTGAGACACCACTTCTATGCACGTTAGACCCCTCGGCACCGTTCAACACGTCACTGAAGCTCCATTCATTTTTCAGTCTTCTTTATCTACATGCTTCAGTTTTCTTCAAGATCACTGATCCTTTCTTCTGTTACATCCAATCTTCTGTTAAGGCTAGCCAGTAAATTTTTGACTTGAGATATTGTATTCTTCAGTTCTAGGATTTCCACTGGGTTCTTTTCTAGTTTTCACATCTCTCCTGAAATCCCACTCTTTACTCATTACAGTCCTGTTGTCCCATGGACTGTGTAAGCAGAGTTACTGCAGGCATTTCAAATCCTTTATGCTGATTCCAGCATCATCATCCCTTGTGATTCTACATCTAATGACTTAGTTTTCTGGACCGTGGGCCTCATTTTCCTGTTTCTTCACATATCTAGTAAGTACACTGCTGTGCCATGGTTTCTTAATTTAGTGAGAACATTGGTTTCCTATGACCGGTACTCCACTAAAACATGTTCACATTAGTGCCACCAAAAATTTATTTTATCTTCAACATCAACTTTAGTAGCATGCAGGATGATGTCAGATGTTATATTTTCTATGAAATAAACTTTTAAGATCTTTGTGTTGATTCCCTGAATTACATTTAAAAAATGAAACAGTTCATATTAACTAATTTTCTATTTAAAGGATCTAATGACTACAACAAAAATGGACATTTTTAAACTGATTTTAAAGTTTTTTTCTGAAAATGGAGGCCACGTAATAACAGATACAGCTGTACTTTTGATACATGCAAAAAATCCAAAAATAGAAGTGAAGAAAATAATTTAGAATGACAGCCATTTGACCTAAAAAGGCATGTTTCTCAGGTGATATATGAGTGCAGCTTCTGTCATTGTACATCTTAATTGTTCACCTTTGAGCACTATGTTCTTAAAATAACTACTAACTTTTGAAGCAAAAGCTGATGCTTTCTCAGAGTTTTTTTTTTTCTCGTGGAGACTGGTGGCCTGGTGCCTTTGTGTGTGTCAGAGACTATGCCATGCTGTTTGCCTTTCAGATTTAATCAGGACTTAAAGTCAGAGCTCTGCTTAGCACACATTCATCTCACATTGGCAGCCACTGGAGGTGCACAGTGGCGGTCTACCAGGGTCACCTATCTTAATGTGGCTATTTATAATAAAACAATTAAAAATGAAAAACCCAAGATAAATAATAAGCTATATGGGACTCCAGGACAATAGGATTGTCATGGGAAATTGGGGACATATAGTCATTCAGTTTATACATACACTTTGCAGTTATTTTGGAGATGGGGCTGGTCCTTTTGCTCATCACAATTCTACCCCTGTACCATTTGCTGTTATCTGCCAGTCCATCCCTGTTTAAGGTTCAGGCCTTGAGCAATGACACGCTGAGTGCCCACAGACATGGACCTGGCCGTCCTTTTCTGCGTCACTCACTGGATTGAGAGGACAGCTTCACATAGGTTTCTCCAGGTTTGTGGGGTCATTTCAGCATTAACCTGAGAGTAAAATGGCCCATTCTGGGATTCTCTAAGTGTACTTCATTTGCTCACATCTCACTCTTCTGTCACAACAGATCACGCCCACGGAACTCGAGTTGTTCCATAATTGATTGTGTTCATTGCTGTTCATAACAGGCCACAAGCTTGTCATCTGGCATTAGTGCTGGCAGGGCCGGGACTGGGGCGGTCCCTGCATGTAAGGGACCACACACACATGCTCACGCTGAACAGAACTCATCCCCGTGGTGGCAGATGTCACCTTCCTCAGCAGGAACCTCCATCTCCAAGAGGTTGTTAAAAGTAGATATACATCTTTAATGGGGACATTAATACTTCATGAGCTTGTAACGTTGCTGGAGAACAGGGTTTTAGTCACTTTCCAGGACCCATTAAAATTCATGTGCAAATTATTGGCGGGAGTTTTTTCAGCTCATCATCCATTAGTAACTAGTGGAACAGCTGTTTCACATGTGCATGGTGGAGGGAAAGTGCTGCATAAGCAATCAGACCTAATATTTATCATACTGTTTGGTTTTTAGGTTTGGGGGTAGTTGGTAATTATTACAAAGTTGGTAAAATTTGGAACCAGCGTATTGGTGGTACAGGAAGTACAAACATAACCAATCAGTGGTTCTCTGACTTTAGGAGGGTTCAGGCTGCTGCTTTTAAGAAGCATCAAAGCCCATTTTGACAGCTGAGTGTTATGGGAAGAGGCTGCTATTGACACTTGCTTTAGGAATTCACATCCTCTTAACAGACTGCACGAATTCCAGCCCTGCCTAAAGGTGCTGGTCTGAATAGAAATGTCACAATTATCTACGCCTGTCCCAGGAACAATAACTCAAATTCAACTGAACTAAGCAAACATTATTAAGCATTTACAGTGACAGACCCAGTGCTGGAGCTGGGTATTTGTGGAGATCAGGTATGGTCCTGGCCCTGAGGAAGCTCACAGTCTTGTAGGATCCAAGGAAGCAAAAGGTTACGCCATAGCGGTGTGTGTGAGGAAGAAGTGGCGAAGGCATGGACAATGGAAGCTTCTAGAAAGTGGCAGGCGGCACCACAAATGGAGGAGTGAAGATGAGGCCTGCAGGCACACAGGTGGGCGAGCGTTCCAGACAGTGAGAGCAGTATTTGCAAACCCAGTGATCTTAAACCTATGTGAATTGGGTAGGTCCTGTTACCCAAAAGCTGGGTTCGCCTCTTGGGTGTTAGGCCAAAAGACACAACCAAACCAAAGATGAAGAGAAGGAAGGGGTGATTACTTGCAGCAAGTAAGGAGAACACAGGGGATCTTTCCCAAAGCAGTGTCTCCCCAATAGCAAAACTGGGGAAGTTTTAAGCTAAGGGTACGTGCATATTCATGAAGGGGCTCGAGCAGAGGAGAATTCAGCATAGAATTGGGGCAAAGGTCGACAGAGTCCAAACTTCAGTTGACTGAAGTCACGAGGGTCAGAAAAGGTCAACATCATCATTTCCAGTCAGTTTGGGGTCTCAGCCTGTAGTTACCACCCTCCACCTCAGAGGGGTCCTTAGTTCCTGCAGAACCCAGAATATGTATCAGATTGTCAGGTATATCCCTTGAGGAGGAAACAGGACTCTGTTTTATCGCTGAACTACTGTTTCCTGACTGCTTTTCCTTTGTTCCTGCATTTCCTCACTGCCCTTAAGATCATTAATTACTGAGACCTGTTCAAGGGCAAGCACTGTGGTCTGGCTTAGATCACAAAATGGCTTAGGTCAAAATGGCTTCCTTTATGTCAAGAAAGCCATGCCTAGTTCTCTTTCTCCGGGGACCCCCTGTGCTATCTGCTTACAGCCCCAGATGAGTGTGGGAAGGGACGAGGAGGTCGTAAACACAGCATGACCTGATCAAGGAAAGATAGGCTATGGGGAAGCGAATGGAGGGCAGTCCTTCTCAGGTCATTCTCAGGCATTTGGGCTTTCGCCTGAGAGAAGGAGGTGAACGGTCAGCTGGAAGGACATTTGCAGTGAAGCCTCTTCTTACAGATAAGCAAGCAAAGCCGTATCAGTAGCACGGAGGAATGATTTAGTGGGGCGGAGGGAGCCTCTTGATTGCGCTGCTCTGCCGGCCCCTCCCTCCAGGCTACACTGCAGTTCGGAGAGTCCGCAGCCCACACTCCCCTCCCCACCTGGCCCTCTGTGTGCCAGTAAACTTTCTTTTCCTGGTATTAAGAAAAATCATCCAAGAGACACAGATGTAGAGAACAAACGTATGGACACCAAGGGGGGAAAGTGGCGGGGGCAGGTGCTGTGGTGGGTGGGATGAATTGGGAGACTGGGATTGACATGTACACACTGATGTGTATTAAATGGATGACTAATAAGAACCTGCTGTATAAAAAAATAAATAAAATAAAATTCAAACATTCAAAAAAGAAAATGAAAAATTATCCAAAACTTGGAACTAGGCAAGAGCTATTACAGGTGTCTTTTCAGTGTCATTCTGGGCATTGTCCTCCAAGCTTGCCACTGCTGGGGATTTCCTGATTTTTCTAGGCGTGTGTCCCTTTGTCTGACTGCCTATCTTCTTTTGTTTAGGAGAGCTGACAACTCTGCTAGGGTAGAGTTACATTGCAGAGAACTGATAGAATGCAAATGATCCTTGTCCAATAACAGAGCAAACCATTTTCACCTAGAAGGAAGGATAACTCCTAGTGCAGTTTATTGCCTTGTAGGAGATTAACCAGTTGTACCTCTTGGGAAATCCATTTCAGCATTTGTTTGGCTGAAAAACTCTGTGTCTCCTGCAAATTCTCTTTTGAATCAGTATTAACATCTCATTAGTTCTTTCATCATTCAACGACTTAAAATATTTGACTCAGGTTCATTTTGTATTTGTATGAGAGTCATGGGTTTGGGTTTTTAAATTAAGCTTGTACATTGTCCTCTTGAAACTAAAGAGGGGAAACATTAAGTTCCTTTTTTATTATTAAATTCCTGTTGTCATACACACCATCTGTGTTTAGCAATTGCCACCTCTGTTCAGTGCTGTTCCTCAGCGTGATGGCCTCAGCTGTGACTCAGCTGGGAACCAGCTCCTAAGTCAGCAGGAAGAGTTAAAACGCACCCTGTGACCTGACTTTGCCGGGCCAGTCTGTAAGTTCTGCACCCAAAGGTGTCAGTGGAGGGTAGTCTTTTCCTTGACCTGACCCAATCCAGGCCTGACTGGTATCTTTCTGTCTCCATCCTCCCTCTCTCTCTCTCTCTCATTATAAACAATGCTGCAGGAAAATTTCTCTCATTTCTCTCCCTGTGCACATGTGTGCGAGTTTCTCTAGGAAAGTACCTAGATTTGAAAGTATTAGGTCAGTGCGTGGTCATCACCAGTGTTATTTTATATTGCCAGCTTGCTGTGCAAAGTAGCAAGCTCCTTGTGTTAATTTACTAGAATTGCCATAAAGCAGCACAGATTCTCCCCCGGGGTCACTCCCTTCAGCTTCCTCCCCAAATGTAACTATTGTCCTAACTTCTAATACAACGCGATCAGTTGTGCCTTTTTGTGAACTTTATATAAATATTACTATGCAATATGTATTCTTCTGTGTTAGTTCTTTCTCTCAACATTATGTTTGTAAGATGCATTCTTGTGGATTGTAGCAGTAATTTATTCATGTTTTATGGCTACACATTACTGCACTGTGTGCATACACTACAATTCACTGATCCATTCCACTGTTGATGGATATTTGGGTAGTTCCTAATTTGGGGCTATTGCAAATAATGTTTTTATGACATTCCTGTGCATGTCTTTGTTATTGAATTTGCTGGGTCGTAGAGTATGAAGAAGGTAGTTTAGTAGAACTTTTCCAAACTGGTCGTATCAATTTGGACTCCCATCAGCAATATATGAGAGTTCAAGCTGCTCCACATTCTCATAAAATGCTTGGTATTGTCAACTTTTTATTTTCAATATTTTTTAATCAAAGTATAGTTGATTGATGTTGCATTAATTTCTGCTGTACAGCAAAGTGATTCAGTTATACATATATATGCATTCTTTTTTTATATTCTTTTCCATTATGGTTTATCATAGAATATTCAGCATAGTTCTCTGTGCTATACAGTGGGACCTTGTTGTTTATCCATTCTGTATATAAAAGCTTACATCTGCCAATCCCAACCTCCCACTCCATCCCTCCCTCAACCCTCTTCCTTTGGCAACCACAAGTCTGTTCTTTAGGTCCGTGATTCTGTTTCTGTTTCACAGATAGGTTCATTTGTGTCATATTTTAGATTCCACATATAAGCGATATCATATGGTATTTGTCTTTCTCTTTCTGACTTGCTTCACTTAATATGATAATCTCTAGTTGTATCCATGTTGCTGCAAATGGCATTGTTTTGTTCTTTTTTATGGCTGAGTAGTATTCCATTATATATATGTACCACATCTTCTTTATCCATTCATCTGCCAATGGACATTTAGGTTGTTTCCATGTCTTGCCTATTGTGAATATTGTCAACTTTTTAAATTATAGTCGTTCAGGAAGGGGTATGAAGACATCACATTAATTTTATGAGGTTTTCCAGTTTTGTGGTGGAAGCAACCATTGTTCCAGCACTGTGTAAGCAGTGGACATGGTCACCTCTAATCCTTTTGGGTGGTTCTTTCCCCGCTTCAGGTGTTTTCTCATGCACAAGTGCTGACCCGCAGTCTGCTATTTACTAAAAGGGTACCCTTTGTAGATTTCTCTGTGCCAATGGCTCCTGCCTCAGTCTGTCCTGCAAACTCTAGCTGCCTTGATCTCCCCAGACTCGCAGCTCCCTTTCTTTAACCTGGGCGTCCACTAGGCATCTCCTGGCACCCCTTTGCTGGGCAGTCACCTGGAAACTATCCCAAGGTAGTAACCTGGGGGCAATCACAGTGCTTATCTCACTTGTTTCCTGCCTCTCAGAGATTATTCACCTACATTGCTAAACATCCAATGTCTTGGAAACCAGTGTCTCATGCATTTTGTCCATTTTTTGGTTGTCTCTGATAAGAGGGTCAGCTGGTCCCCATTACTCCATTTGTACCAGATGTGGAAGTCTTCTTCATACATTTTCAAATGGATAATTGGTATTTAAACATTATTGTATTTAGATTTCAGATACATTTAAAAGAGTGATGTCACAGTTTTATTTTAAAACTTCCATATTTACATTACTCTAGGGGTCACATCCATGGAGTATTTAACCTTTCAATGAACATTTTTATATGTCAACTTGAAAAGCACTTTAAGTTAATATTTAACTTAATTTTAGCATTTAAGTTAATATTTTTATCAACATTATTTTGAGGTTATAGAAGCAAAACAGTCTGAGGACCATTGTTTTAATTACCCATGTGGTGTCTCTGTCGGTCTGAAACTAGTGACATTTGCCAACATAGTGGTCTTTTAGGGACTCCTGGGGTACTAGGACCAGTCTGTGTGGTACCCTTGTCCCAATTCCTTCCCGACAACAGGCTTTGTCTTGAATTTCATGAAAGGGGAAACTGCACCTAGTTTGCCATCTATGGTATGACAAGTATCAACCTCCCTGGTTGCTTTTCGCATATCTCATTTGTGCAAGTCCATGTCTTGGTCTTGGTGTGATGAACATAGACACACACTCTTGACGGGTGAGTATAAGCTCAGACCTTGTTTGGAAGGGTTGCCATCCCAACGAGAGACAGTGAGATGGCCCATCCACTGTCACACTGTTAATCATGTGTGGATCCAGAATTGGAACCCAAGTGACTAGATACAGCATCTCCTGTTCTTCCTCCCACCAGAGTCTCTAATATAAGTGGGACAAACAACCATATTGGCCACCTATCCCATCTGTTCCCACTTTCATATGAAGAAAGAACTTGAGTAAAAATTGTTACTGTACAAGTGAAAATTTGAGGGGGACTTATTTCTTACCTATGTTTTATCAATAAGAGCATAGATGTTTCATAGTTGATCTGTGTATAAGTCTTAAGTCTACTTCTTGGAAAATTATAACCCAAAATAAAGTTGATACAATAACATACCACTATATAGTGGAAAATTAACCAAACAAATTGTATTAATAATCATGTAGCAATATTTTCAGTAATTTAAGTGTAAAAAATAAGAATGTCAGCAAGTGAAATTCATTCAATTTAAAATGACAGTTATCATAAAACAGTCTTTCCTCAACTGTTGGTAATTTCAACTATGTGCATTCACAGGAGATTTTCATCTATTTAGGAGGTTTCTAGTAAGTGGCTACTAAGAGAAATACAAATATGGAGAGCTTCATGTGATTCTTCCATAAAAAACAAAGAAAGGGCTTGAAAGTTGAGATTAAAAAGGAATTTGAACTTTGATTCTGGTGGCATGGTAGATTAAGTACCCCAGTGGATCTTCCTGACTGAATCAACTAAATGCTGGATAAAATATAAAGGTGAAAAATAAAAATTACAAACAACAATAGCATGTGCATTGGAAGGGGGTGATAAGGAATAAAGCATTCTAAAGTCCTTGAATTATTGGGGTGAAGGTATAGATACTGACTAATGTTGTTCTGTAAAATTAAGTACACATGTTAATATACTAGCATAATCACTAGAAGAAGAAGCACAGAGCATATTACCTGCAAACAAGAAGTTAAAAACAAATTGGAATCGGAAAAAGACAAAAGAAAATCAATGAAAAAGATGGCAGTACAGAAGGAAATAGAAAACAGAGCAGACCAAAAACCATACCTAATATGATAATAAGGTTATATTCAAATATAGGAGTAATCAGAATGAATATAACTGGATAAGCTGTGCAGTTATAAGACAGAAATATCAGACTGTGTCTTTTTTAATTCAGCCTAACAGTTGTTGACTTTATAAAGAGACACAACAAAAAATTACAGACACAGAGATAGTCCTTAAGTCAATGGATGGATGGGAAAAAAATGTGCACCAGAAAAATACAAACCAGAGAAAAGCTAATGTAGCCATTTAAATAGAAGACAAATTAGTTTTTGATAAAAGGTTCATGTTAGCAAAAAGATATAACCTCTCTAAGCTTGTAAGTGCCTGATAAAATAGCTTCAAATTGTACAAGGCAAAAATTGTCAGAAAACTAGGAACGTTTGACAAATTCACTAACATAATGGGGGATTTAAACCACTTCTTTCAATAATAGGTTGATCAAGCAGGCCAAAAAGTTAGTAGGAATGTAGAAGATTTGAACAACAAAATGAATAACTGGATCTAATGAACATTTATAAAACTGCAGCCAACAATTAGACAATACACCGTCGTGTTAAGCGCTTACTAGAATCAATGAATTTCAAATGATAAGCCCCCTTCTCTGACCACAATTCAATTAAGTTAGAAACCAACTGCAAAAAGAAAATGAGGAAAACACCACACATTTGTAAATAAAACCTCACACACAGCTAAAGCCTTCATGGATAAAAGCAGAAATCATCATGGAAATGAGATAATAGAACGGAAGGATGATGAGATTACCACTTATGATAATCTGTGGGCTGCAGTAAAAATATTACTGAAGTGGAACTTTATAGCCCTGAGTGCTGACTTCATATAGCTGGAAAAGCACACATCTCAAAATACAGTCATTTCATCCCAGGTCTAGACTCACATACATACTGCACCAGAAATCATATGTAAGAAAGTTGTGGAAGCCAGGTTTCTCACAGAAAAACGCATGGTAGGTAAATGTGGTACATGTATCATGACAGGCAAAGGGCTTACCAACTTGCATGGTACATTTTATTCATACATAAATAAAAATCAAAGTTCCCTTATATTCTTTAGATAAAACAATATTCTTTTACATAAGTGCCTACCAAGCAATGTAAATTGGGGTGCAAATTTTTAATCAACTCACTCTAATCATTTCTAATTTTTAAAATTTTTAATTGTGGTAAAATACATATAAAATTTACCATCTTGACCATTTTTAAACATACAGTTTGGTGTTATTAAATACATTCACATTGTTGTGTAGCCATCACCACCATCCATCTCCAGAACTCTTTTCATCTTCTCAAGTTGAATCTCTGTCCTCACTGAACACTAATTCTCCATCCCTCCTCCCCCAGCCCCTGGCATCTGCCATTCTACTTTCTGTCTCTATGAATTTAACTAAACTAAGGACCTCATATGAGTGGAATCATACAGTATTTGTCCTTTAGTGACTGGCTTATTTCACTTAACATAACGTCCTCAAGGTTCATCCATGTTGTAGCATGGGTCAGAATTTCCTTCCTTTTTATAGTTGAATAATACTGCATTGTACAGATAGACCACATTTTATTTATCCATTTACTCTTTGATGGACACTTGGGTTGTTGCATCTTTGGGTATTAAAAATACTCTTCAAGACTATGCTTCCATTCTTTGGGGTATAGACCCAGAAGTGGGATCCCTGGACCATATGGTAATTCTATTTTTAATTTTTTGAGTAACCGCTATACTGCTTTCCATAGTGACTGCCCCATTTTACATTTTTACCAACGGTGCACTGTTTTTTGATAGTAGCCATTCTAATGGAGTGAGGTGGTATCTCATTGTGGTTTCTAATTTTTTAAAGAAAGGATTTGTTCAGTATTTTGTTTGATGCAGCTGTTACAAGCTAAATAATGGCACAGTTTGACCTGGGAACCTTTATCCGGTGTTCACCAATTTCCCCATTAACTTGATACTAGGTGACTTATACCCACAAACAGAAGAAAATTCCTTTCGACATGAAATTGTTCATGGTGCTGCATCTTTTCTCCACTTCTGTGGCAGAATAACTATTTTTAACATGTTCTAGTCCTTATAAAACTGTGTGATTTTTGTATATCAATATATATTTTAACAGCTGTCTTGAATATCATTATTGAAACATCATATTTAATTAGCTTACTTTTGTTCGTTTTTATTAATTTTCAAACTCCAGATTTTGAAAAACATCACATAGGCAAGTCTTTGGATTCATTAAATATAAATACCTTAAATATTTATTGTATATTTTTTCCTTTTTTTCATCAAACAGAAAATGTCTTCTCCTATAATTTATTAGATAATCATAAGTTGTTCTCTTGGATTTGATTTTTTGTTGTTGTTTTCAACTGTTATTTGGTATGTAATCAGTCAGTTTCAGCTAGTTATGATACGCAGCCGTAAAAGAAAATCTCCATGGCCTTCGACAAGGTTGTTTCTCACGCATCTGGTCCCCCGCGGGTTGGGGGCCGCTGGCTTCAGGTCTTAGTCTGGGATCAGTGGCCCATCTTCATGCCTGGATAACTGCCCCATAGGGAACCGAACCAACAGCTGCTATCACATCAGCTTGGAGGGTCCAGGAAGCACAAGATGTGTGAAAGAAGCAAATCTCCCAAGAAGTACAGCAAGAGACTGTCCATGGCAGGTTAGACACAGTTGCACAGCATGCTGCCCAGGGACCCAAATACGGGCTCTAAACATGGAAGGGAACGATTAAGACAAAATCCAGGATACTGGTGAGCTCCGTGGGGGGAGGGCGTGGGTGATGTAACCAGGAGAACCTGGAGGGGCCATGAGGGCAGCTCACACACCATAAAAGAAGAGACGGCTGCAGGTCAGCAGCACGCCGAGGTCCACACTCCAATGTTCTCCACCCTCCCTGCTTTGGGGTTAGCCCTGAAGGAGACTCATTTTATTATCTAGCTAGGAAGTCTGGACTGCTCCTGACCACGCCCAGTGAAAGGGGAGGTTCATTATGTTATTGGGGATTCTCTTAGCTGGTGTCAGCAGCTCAGGGTAATTAAGGACCTATAGGAAGAATAAACAAGAAACTAAAAAAATTCCTGAAGCCATGGAACGGCTTCACCAATTAGGTTGGATTATGATGTTTAATTTTTTGGAGCTCTCTGTTGCTATAGAAATTAACAACGAAGACAAGGCACCTGACCGTGGCCTTTTGAAGCAGTCCAGCCCCCAGCCTTGCTCTGCAGCCGGCGTCTCCGTGTGGTCTCCAGGGCACCGGTGCCCAGAGCCGCCCCTGAGACTGAAAGGGGTGGGGGTCATGTGGTCTGTCTCCAGGCTCCAGGGCAGTGCCAGCTGCACGCACGGAGGTCCCGACTGGCAGCCTGCACCCAGTTTAGGAAGGTGACCAGGACTTGACCCACATCTTTCTCTCCCTGTGTGGCCTGGGCGGGACCTCAGTTTTCTACCTCTGGGGTGCAGTCGTGATGTCCTCCTCACCCGGCAAAGAGGCCTGGATGCAGAGCACATGTGGAGCCCTCCCGGGGTCTTCGTGGACCCCCCCATAGCCCATGGTGACCCCCACGTCCCCATGCTCGGTGAGGGCGTCCCCCGCATCCCCAGAATCCACACCACAGCCACGTGCACCATGCCCTGTGCGGGGTCCCTGCCTGGAGTGCACGTGCTCAAGCCCACACCATGAGTACCCACCCCTGCTGCATCACACACTAACGGCCAGTATCTGCTGGGGAGGGGTTGGAAGTGGTTTGCATTTATTCGTTGTTCTGCCAGCAGAAATAAAGGAGGGTATGTGGGCAGAGTGGGGTCAGCTGAACTCAAGCCCCAGGGCGGGGCTCTGGGGACACCTCAGCGGCTGCCCCTCCACCTGGCCCCCTGGGACAGCACCATCTGGGCCATCACCGGCTTCCCCTGTTGACCACACGGCTAGTGGGCGGCCCTGTCCTGAGACGCAGAGATGTGACTGGGTCAGTGGGGCAGCGGGGGCAGCGGGCACAGGGCGCACACTCGTGCGTGAAGCCCTGCAGAGGGGAGGCTTCCAGGGGGCGAGGGTGGAGGAGGCTGTGGGTGCAGCGCTGAGTGGGCGGAGCTACAGCCTCGTGGGGTGCAGACGCAGAAGCCCCAGGCCCCAGAGGCAGGAGCTGTGGCCCCTGGGCCGGGAGTACCTCGTGCAACCCCCTGAGGAGCTAGAGAGCCCTCTGCGTCCGAGTCTCCGTAAAGGTCAAGACCGCATCCATTTTGAAATCTCAGAATTTGTTTAAAGTGGAGCGTCGAAGAAGTCAGCGTGATGGGATGTGAGCAGTGTGATTCAGGAAACCACCCTTTCCCCAGAGGTCATAGGCACAGCCCCTCAGCCGAAGGTCCCAGCACACGGGCCACTGGGGAGTCTGAAGGGTGTGGGGTGCGCCTGTGTGTGTGTTCACGTGTGCTTGTGTGCATGTGTGCGTTGGCACATGTCACGGGTGCATGTGTGTACACATGCATGTGCACTCAGGGACAGGGTGCCACATTCCGACGTGCCGCCAGGTCGCCAGGTCAGCACCTACAGACACATGTGATAGGACAAGTGTTAGCTCCCCGCCCGTGATGTCCCTGATCCGATACCCAGGGCCACCTTCTTTTTTGGTGGCTTCCATGACCAGAAGTGAAGGGACCCCTTGTTTCTCGGTGGGAAGTTCTCTGAGGAGAGAAAGGGAAAGACCTGAGCCAAAAGATATTTTAAACATCACAGACACACGCTGAGACGCCCCCGTGCTCCTCGGGTGCCTAGAAACGCACGAGGTGCACGGTGGGAATTTATCCATCACCAAAACTTCATGAAATACACGTTCCTAACTTTGTGAATTTCTCCAAAATCTGAAATAGAGGGAATGACTCAATGCCTTGATTTCTTCTTTTTTTTTTTTTTTGTCGCATCAGTGCAACGCCTGCTCCCAGGCCTGGCAAGTGCTGACCGGACCTGACTCTGTGACATGAGAGTGAGTGGTCACATGACGCTTGGCTGGGGGGGAGGGGGCGGGCCCTGCTGGTACCTCTGGGCCACGACTCCCACGTGTGCTGTTCTCTGGGATGCCTTGCGTCTGGCCCGGCTTTCCCCGTCCCCACCGCCTGTCCTCCTGACGTGTCCCTCCACCAACATGGCTCTCAGACCCCCGCATCGAGCTCCCAGCCCTGCATGCCACCTCTGCCTGCCCCACGTGCCCACCCCCCTGCCCCCCGCCCTCTCTGCACCACCACTCTCAGGCTCCACTCCCGGCTGTGGCCTCCCAGCCTCCCTAGCCCCAGTCCTGCCCCCAAGGTGGCCAGAGGGGTGATCTCAATCCCCTGCCTCTTGTCCGGGTGGCAGAGCTGCAAACTGCACAACCTGCCCCAGCGGGCTGAAACCCTGAGGACGAGGACGGGCTCCCAGGCTGGAAATCACAGGTGTGGGGTCCCAGGGGGACCAGCGGGGGCCCACCTCTGTCACTTAGCACCACGGCCCCGGGGTGGGCTCCACCTGAGGCTGGTTCACAGCAAGGCTCCTGGCAGCACAGCAGGGCCGGCTCCCTGCCCTTGTCCTGCAGGGGACACGCAGGCTATTTTTGCTGCTGTCCCTTCGAAACAAGGAAATTTCCTCACTTCTCCTCACGCTCTTTGGCCCCAAGCAGGTCGTGAGGCCATTGCTGACCAAACACTGTCCCTGGGAGGCTGAACGCTGGCAGTCTTGGGCCTGGGTTCCTGCGTGGCGCCCACGGGGATGCAGGGGTGGGCTGACCGTGACAGGTGATTTTGAGAAAGAATAAACTATCACTGCTTTAAGCCACTATGCTTGGGGGGGCTGGGTTATAGGACATTCAATCCTGGCATGCACAGCGATGTGACCAGTAAGAGGATGGCCCTGGAATGTGCTGGGGTGGTTTTGAGGGATAAGCAGGCCCTCCGTGGCCTCTGGTGCCCAGGCTGGTAGGAACCCTGAACTTCCTCCACCACAAGCCCCTCTCGTGTTGCAGGCTGTTGTGCTCAGCCAGGGCTGCAGGGTGTCTCCTCAGGGAGTGTCAGGAGGACCCTCGCAGACTCAGAAGAAGTATGTTGAAGCAGAATTCGTGACTGTGAAGGTCCCAGATGGCCGCAGCGTCCAGGCTTCAGTGGCTTCTCACATGCTGGGTGACACATGCAGATATGCCGAGAGCGTGCAGCCAAGCTCGGGAGCTGGTGGGCAGCACGTTTGCCCAGCATCGCAGGGAATGCGCCAGTGAAAGTGGCGGGGCCGGGCTGGGCCCCCCATGGAGGAACGAGGTCAACGCTCTAAGGACATCCCATGGCGGTGTCTCCTGTGGTCTTTGAGCATTGACTGGGGCCTTGGTCGGGGATGAGGCGACCACGTCTGCAGCTGCAGGAGAACAGAGATGGGCAGCATGGTGGTGATTGGTGTAGGGAGTGGTGCAGTGTGAGGGGGCCTGTAGAATGACATCTACCATCATGGTTTCCCAGGAGTCCTCAGGATATGGAAAGAGTTGCACTGATCTTGGGTCCAAGTGTAGGGGCTGGGAGTATTGTTGAATAGGAATCACCATGCTGGGGGCGGGGCTGCCCAGAGTATCTGTGTATAGCGTGTGGAATCGTACACAGGCCATCTTGGCCGATGGTGCGGTGGGGCATTCGAAGCACAGCTGGAATGTTGGCCTCCCTGGCTGGATGTGGAGCTGGTCACTGTGGTAGAGGAGCCCTTGTGGCCCTCTGTCCACCATGGGGTAGCTTTGGGTCTTGGCTAGGAGCCTTGCTTGCTTGGTCAGTCTTTTAATTGACCACAGAACGGGCAGCTTAAACAACAGACATTTCTCATCTTACAGTCCTGTACACTGCAAGTCTAAGCTAAAGGTGTCGGCAGGGCTGGTTTCTCCCGAGGTCTCCCTCCTTGGTGTGTAGACAACCGTCCTCTCCCCGTGTCCTCATCGGAGTGTCTCTCTGTGCGTGTCTGTGTCCTGACCTCTTCTTCTTATGAGGATGCCAATCATATTCAATTAGGGCCCACCTTAATGACCCCATTTTAACTTAATTACCTTTTTAAAGACCTGACCTTTGAAGAGTCCCATTCTGAGGTCCTGGAGGTTAGACTTCAACCTGTGAATCTGGGGGACACGATTTGACCCACAACCTTTCCATTAGCCTCTCTGATCCTCACGGGAAGCCAGGGCACATGTGGGACAGGCATTATCCCCCATTTTACAGATGAACTGACTGGGGTGAGAGACACGGATGCTTGCCCACCAGCACAGAGGTGGGAGGGTCAGGGAGAAGCCGCCCAGCCCCTTCTTCTCCTTTCCTGCTTGTTGCCCGAAGATCAGGGCTGAGATGAGCACGGACAAGACACCTTGGCAACACACAGCTGACTGCGATCCACCCCTGGAGAGGCTGTCTGACAGGAGTGGGGGACGATCCGGGGGCCTGGGAAGGGTGTGGTTGGACTCTCCCAGGAGAGAAGAGGTCTTAGCCAGTGACCACAGCTCTGTACACCCCCAGCCTCTGCCTGCACAGCTTCCAGAAGACCTTGCTTCCTGCACCTTCTCCTGGGAAGGCTGTCCTTGTGTGAGCCCTGTGCCCCTTGGACCCATTCGGAGTCTTGCAGCACCTGCCTCTCCTTCCTGCATGTCCCTGCCCCTTCTCGGGCCACCCTCCTCTGTCACCATTAGAGACCTATCTGCCTTGTCCACCACAAAACAGAGGTGCCAAGAGGAAGCCAAGCTCTCCTCACAGCTCAGATGCAGGCATTCAGGAGATGTTCAGTGAGAGGCCGGTACAGCACAGGGTTCTGTTGGTTCCACCTCCTTGGTGCCACTGCTTCGCTCCTTCCTCCCTGGCAGGACTTCACTTGGTTATCAACAGGTATTTACTGAGATCCTACCGTGTGTCACTTCTGGCCCATGGAGCTAACCCACGAGCAGGGTAAACAGACAGCAGGTACCAAACTTAACGCATAGGTGAATCACAGAGTGCGCTGAGGATGCTTCATAAGGACTAAGGAGAAAAGAACAAGGGGTGAGGGTGGGAGGAGTAGGGCGGGGCTCCTGGGCACGGGTGCAATTTCAGGGGCCACTCAGTGACATGGAGAAGGTAGTATTCCAGCAAGGACTTGACGGGGTCAGACGCCCATCATTCCTTCTGGGATCACTGTAGCAAATTGCACAGGCCCCCGAACTGCAGCTGTGCTCAGAGAGGTTGGGTCCCCAGCTTAGTGCTGCATG
The DNA here is from genome assembly GCF_009873245.2 of Balaenoptera musculus. Classification (NCBI taxonomy): domain Eukaryota; kingdom Metazoa; phylum Chordata; class Mammalia; order Artiodactyla; family Balaenopteridae; genus Balaenoptera; species Balaenoptera musculus. The sequence continues at coordinate 98,833,634 of NC_045793.1, read as the reverse complement.
GCTGGTCTGGCAGAAAAAGCGGAGTGACTGAGTGGAAGCAGTAAGTAGGAACTTAAGGAAGGAGAGATAATTCTGGAACTCTCTCCCTCTGTCTCGTTTCAATATATCTAGCATCCTGATTACAAGTCAGCAAAGGTTTGTATTGTCCATGGTCACTTTCGGAATGATCCTACATGCCGTCTCACTGGGTCCCGACTTTTGAAATAAACACATTTATGCCCATTTCACGGACGAACAACAGATCACTCTTCAAAATCACAATTCTCCAAAGAACAGTCTGGAAAAGAATTAAGAAATAAGACAAGGGAGTTTAACTAGGCAATATCTCTTGTTTCCATCTCTGCACATCCATGATCACAATGATCTGAAATGTCAACATTCTGCTTCTTCCACTACTTACATTTTCAAAAATTAAGCCAAATCACACTGGCAGGCATTCTCTGAGGACATCTAACCGCCCAGATAGGTGCTGTGAGGCCTGACAAACGTGTAAGCTGCAGTCTGAGTTTGCAAGCAACTTAGCAAAGTAATTTACACATAAAAATATGGACCTTCTTGTATTTAAGCAACCCCATTAAGGAAAATGCAGGAGGTAGCTGAGTGTGGTAGATTACCGCTCTCGGAGAGCACCAGCCTGGGTGGTGGTCCTGACTTGGCCCCCATGGCTGGAAAGTGCTCTGGGCAATCACCAGCCCCTACCTGACCTTCTGAGCGGTCCCTTCCTCAGTCACATGCCCCAGGTCCCGCCAGAGTCCCACAGTTCTGTGAGAGGTCTGCCCTCAGTCACAAGCATCTATCTGGCCTTTCCCTGTTTTCTAACCCTCTTGACAATTTTACCCAATGAAGATTACACCAAAGGAGACAAGAATCAACAAGACAGGATTCCACCCCAGGGCTACTAAATCAAAAGCAAACTGAGAAATGTCTTTGCATTTAGTGAGTCTTGAATATTTTGTGTGCCAAGCTGAAGGCACAGCCTCTGATGCTGAAACCTCGCAAGAATCCATTTGTGGGCTCAGCTGGCCTTGTTGGCACGTGCTGGTCTTTTTATGGGGTTGCTTTATACGGACCACGCCGGTCCTTGCCTTGTGCGAGGCAGCGCCTCACCCCTGCGGGCGCGTGCTGAGTAACGTGTGGTCATAATCCTTCTAGAACTTCTTAGCTAAGAGCAAAATGGCTTCACCTGCTTATTTTATTTTCAACTTACTTCTGTCTCTTCCCTGTACGGTTTCTGTTGTTCCAGAAACAGGCCTGTACTCAGATGAGAAAGGTGCAAACACCTTGAGTCAAAGTCCCAGGCCAGAGTTCAGATTCTCTGCGCTTTGGTTATTTCGCCTCTGAAAAGCGACAGGAATAACAGTGCCTGTTTTGATAAAGTGAAAGAATCGTGGAAATGCACGTAGCCCGGCACGCCCAGAAGACTTCCCACCCTGTTCTTCTTGTCTTATCTTTTATCATTTTTAAACAGGAGATGGCTACCCTTATCTCCTCTCACCCCACACTGAGCAAAAACAATGATGGGGAGCCCGGTCAGGAGCAGAGAGTAAACAAAATAATGAGGACGGCACGGTCAGCGCTGAGTTCCAGGAAACCCCTCTGGCTGCAGCACGAAGGGCTGGGAGACAGAGATGCTAAGACATGCTGGTTTTGCTGAGGGCGGAGACCCGGGTGGGAAGGGAGGGCCAGCAGAGTGGCACAGCTCCTGCTGGCTGCCTGCATGAGGCTGCAACTCAGTGATCTGGGAAGGAAGGAAGGTTTGGAGGAGAGGATGGAGGGACGCCGAGCCAGACGCACCTGCCATCTGGAGCGGCAGCTATTCTGGGCCCCAAGCTGCAGAGTGGAGCAGGGTGTCCCCAGAGCCATGGAAGAGAAGGTGCTGGAGGGGAGGGAGGGGAGGGAGCGGCGGGCAGAGGCTTCGCGGGGCTGGGAAGCAGATGCAGGCGATGGAAGGGTAACCAGCATTTGTCCACTTCTGCCAGGTGTCCTGGTGCAACCACCAGCCAAGCCGTGCAGAGCTGAGAGGACCCGTGGCCACAGAGCCCAGAGTCCCAGCATCCCCACCAGGTCAGAGAGCAGAGTACGGCCTCTTCACGCGTGTTCCCAGTGGGAGGGGCACCCACTCCACCTTCCGCCTCCAATGGGAGGACTTTTACTCTTTAGATGGAAACTGGCAACGCTGCTCTGCCTTTTCAGTCTGCAGAAGTCACATCACATGCCCCTCACCGCGGATGCCCCTTGAAGACACACGTGGTGCCCACGTCTGCATTTCTTCAACACGTCCTGGCCTCCCAGGAGCTGCTGCCACACGTGCTGTCCAGGTGCTGAGCGCTGACCCCCCAGACTCGCCATCCCGACATCCCGTGCGCCTCCCAGGGCTGCAGCTACGTCTCCACCCCCAGACCCCACCCTGCTGCATTTGGGGGTTTTAACCCAAAAGCAGAGCCTGATAGCCATCCTCCCTGTCCCATCTCACTGTCTGTCTTCCAATTGCCACAGAACGTAAAAGCAACTAAAATGGAGCTGACACCTTCTTCTAAGAAATGGAAGATTCAAAAATGCTTTTTTTTTAAAAAGCTTGAAATAAATGACAAGAGCAAGAACAAGCTAAAAACTCATCATGAATGAAGAAATTTAAATTCCATTTTGATTAAAAATAAAATAGAGAAGTGTTGCTTTCTGTGATGAAACATGTCTCTCACTTTCAAATCTTCATTAAAGTCTCAAAGGTCCCCCCAAATACCCTGTTTTAACACTGCAGCCTGTGTCATGGGGTTATGTGTCTGGGTGAGAAAACTGCCCCCCAAAATACCCATTCTGTCTAAACCAGTATAGAGATTTAATGCAATTTCATCCCAATGGCCTTTGTTTGAACTAAACAATAGATTCTAAAATTTATCTGAAAAAATAAATAATGAGATTGCGAAGAAACTTTTTAATATGAAAATTAATGAGGGAGCTTCTTTTTTATTGAAGTATAGTTGATTTACAATGTTGTGTTAGTTTCAGGTGTACAGGAAAAGGGATTCATTTCTACATATAGATATTCTTTTTCAGATTCTTTTCCATTATAGGTTATCATAAGATATTGAATACAGTTCCCGGGAGCTTCTCCTCTGAGATAACTTTAAATGATTACGAAGAAAGAGGAAAGTTATTTTAAAAGGAAAAACCACGTGGGGCTTCCCTGGTGGCGCAGTGGTTGAGAATCCGCCTGCCAATGCAGAGGACACAGGTTCGATCCCTGGTCTGGGAAGATGCCACATGCCGCGAAGCAACTAAGCCCGTGCGCCGGACCTACTGAAGCCCTGGCGCCTAGAGCTCATGCACCACAACGAAGAGTAGCCCCCGCTCGCCGCAACTAGAGAAAGCCCATGCGCAGCAACGAAGACCCAACGCAGCCAAAAATAAATAATAAATAAATAAAGTTTTTTAAAAAGGATAAACACGTAAAGATTCTCAGCCATCTCCAGAAACGTGCTTCTCCCCTGAAGGCCAGTCAATAACGCGGTTTGCGGTCCATCCACTGGCCTTGCCTTTGACTCTTCCCGTCGTGGGCAGGGTCCTTTGAGGAGGACCCCCTCTCAGTGACACAGATGTTGGAGGTACAGATGTGGCTGGCACACAGGACGCAGCTGCTGTTTCCCTGATTTAGTGCAAATGCACCCATGCAGAGCCCTCACCCCACCACCCCTGACTGGGCCTGTTTTTAGGTGGGAGGTTCTGTCCTGTGGACAGAAAGGAGAGGCAGTGGTCTAACTCCCGAGACGGCCAATTCCAGCTCTTCTGGGCACTTGTGGTTTGGGAACGAGGCTCACGCACCCACCCCTGCCGAGTAGGCTGGTCTCTCCGCCACGTGGGCAGGGCTTAGGGAAGCTTTCCTGAGCCTTATTCCCACCTCTGTTGCAACGTGGGGAGAGGGTGTTAACACCGGTCGCTAGTGCGCTCGTTGCACTAACCGCTCTGCCATTGCCACAGGCATTCGAGTTAGCCGGGTCCTGCCGCGGCTACCGCGCGCTCCTCGTGGGTGAAGTGAGGGGTGAGACAGGAGACGGTTAGAGAGGGCCTCCTCCACAAGCATTTTCTGGCACAGACCACCTTCTGTTTTTCCAGACACGCTGTCCCTAATGAAATGTGCAGCTACGTTTGTTTTCCCCGACGAGGCTGAGTACCAAACACACGTACCACAATGACTGTGTTTAAAGCATAAATTGCTTATGATTCAAATGTTCATATTTCTCAAGCCATGAATCACCATTTCAGTAATACTCAGTAGTTGGAAATGGCCGTCGTGTGTGTGTGTGTGTGTGTGTGTGTGTGTGTGTGAGAGAGAGAGAGAGAGATGAGGGCCATTAAATGCCATATGGCCTCAGTTTAAAATCAGGCGACCTTATTTACATTTTCCAGTGTTTTGTGAAAAAAGGTCAATTGAGCCCACTTAAGGAACATCGGCGATGTCTGTGCCTGGAGCCATGTGCTTCTTTGGGTGTGGGAGCTGGGCCCCGGCTGGCTGCCGCGGGAAGAAGCCAGCTGGGTAGGTCTCTGAGCTCGTCCAGAGCAGGGAGGGTCCGCAGTGCTGGCTTGCCTAGCGGGTTTGGGTGGAGCGGGGGCGGTCCCTCCCTCGACACCGCGACACCACCCCAGCTGGTAGCCTCAGCCAAGCAAGCTTCCCACAGGGCGGGCGGGTGAAGCATCTGCACAGGGAACCACAGGCTTGCACAGACACCGCTTCCTGACATTCAGGGCACAAGGTGGCTCTTTGGCCGGAGGGCAAGTGGAGTGAGGGGAGGGCCGCGGGAGTGGGCGGGGCAGAGCTAGCATGTCAGCCGCACCCAGGCCAGGTGGGCAGCTCACCTGCTGTCTGAAGCAGCCGGTGCATCTGGCATCACGCCTGGCTGATTTGCTGGGCAGATCTTGCCCCGTGTGACTAGTGAGCAGAAGAGAATGGAGGGTCACCAGACACCGCATGCCCTCCCGTGAGGACCAGCGGGCTAGACCCAGCTCACGGCCTTCGCCCGACGACCTGCGGGGCCATGTCTTCTGGTCCTGCCTCTTCACCCAGCGCCCCCTCCCTTCATATTGGCTCGTCCACGGTCCAGCTCCAGGGCTCCCCTCCTTTCTCCCACCCACACGTGAGACAAGAATCCTCCACATCTCTGGGCTTCCCCCCAACCCAGCAGTTTTGGGCATCCCGGCATTACCATTAGGTGTGCATACATTCGACATCCTCAGTTAAATATGACGTCTCCGGTAAAGCCAAGCGGGGACAGCATCGGGCACAGAGCCAGCCCCTCTGACCCAGACGCTGCTTGGCTGAGAGGTGGCCGAGGTGAGCGGCGTGGCTGAGGCCTGCCCAGGGCCAAGCCACCAGTCGTGGGGACCCGGAGCGCTATGTTTGCTGCTACAAAAATGGATTAAAGGGACATTCTCCACCTGTGTAGCAGAAGTGCAGGGTCTACCCTGTTGCTTGGGTTTTTAAATGAAGATGGAAGCCAATTGCTGGGATCCAGGAGACTGCTCAGGGTGTTCTCACAGCCGGAAAGTAATTGAAACACTTTTCAAATAGGCCAGAATGTCCGGTCTGGAAATAGTCTGTGCTTTTGAAAGTAAAACATATTCGCTGCAGATCTCATCCATGGGGAAGGCTTCTCAGCAGCCCTGCTCTGTGCTGGTGACGGGGCTTCGTGGAGGATGGACCAGAGGCTCTCACAGCTTTGCATTTCAGCCCCTCTCAGCCCCACCCCAGAGGGTCTGCGGGCTGCAGGGCTGGTCACGAGGGATCCCTCAGACCATCTTGCAAAACAACAACAATAGTGATGGCAATAACAGAGCTGCTAGTTACAAACATCACTACAGCCAGACGGGGCCTGCCGGCTGCCCCCACTCGTCCACAGAGGCCCCACTGAGCCTGTACGGCTCCACCTGCTTCTTCTCTCCTCGCCCCCGGGGCCCCAAGGTGGGAGAGGAAGCCTAGAGCCCAGCTCCACGTGAGCCTCAGTTGGCCCATCTGTGAAATGGGAATAATGCTGCCTGGCCCGTGTGCCGCTCCTCCCCCACCCCCGCCCCAGGGCAGCCTGGCCTTAGGTGTGGCTGGGGCAGTGAGGCTGTGTTCCAGGAGTCCTTGTTCTCCCTGTTCTCAGCACTTGTTCTCCCTGAAATAATATCGGTCTGAAGAAATAACCCCAATAAAAAGTTAATGCACTGACCGACTCATCTTCCCCTTTGGGGAAGCCCCCAGGGGCCTCAGTCTGACCCTGGTGCTCATAGCAACATGCAAACTTCTCCTGTCTCCGCTCCTTCATTGGCACCCGGTTCCGGTGAGTAGTCGTCTTGAAGCCTCCTCAAGTGGCTTGGACAAGTCCACCAGTCACGGAGAGTTGTCTGCCTCCTTTTTCCATGCTCCCAACACGCCAGGAAGAAAAGGCACCTTAGAGCCCTGCAGGAAGCCAGGCAGAGAAACCATGCCCCCTTCCCCAAAGCAGGTGCCAGGGGACATCTCAGGGCAGTGTGGAGGGAGGGGACTCCGGACTGGATATCAGGTTGAAGTTTCAGTGTAGACTCAGTGGGATTTTCACATCAGAGAGTGAGCCCTAATCACTTACAGAGATTCTTCAGGCCATGAGATCTTCCTGAGATGTCGTGTTGTGGAAACTAGGAGACATGAAGACAGCCTTTGCAGGCAAACAGCCGTTTAAGAAGGCTCACTGTGCAGTACATTGGTGACACAAAGATTCTTTTTTAAAAACAACTTTATTAAATCATAATTTACAAACCATAAAATTCGTTTATTTTGGATTTTTTTTTTTTTTCGGCCACGCTGCACAACAAGTGGTAGATCCCCGACCAGGGATCGAACCCGTACCCCCTGCAGTGGAAGCACAGAGTTCTCACCACTGAACTGCCAGAGAATTCCCAAAATTCACCTATTGCAAGTGTAAACTTTAATGATTTTTAGTAAATTTGCAGAGCTTTACAACCATCACCACAATCTAATTTTAGAACATTTCCATCAACCTCAGAAGGTCTCTCATGCCTAATTATAGTCAATTCCAGGTTCCAGCGCAGCCCTGGAGAACCACTAGTCTACTTTCTGTCTCCATAGAGTTCCCTGTTACGGACATTTCATAGGAATGGAATCATAAAATAAGTGGTCTTTTACTTCTGGCTACTTTTACTTACCATCATGTTTTTGAGGCTCATCCACATTGTAGCATATATACTTCATTCCTTTTAAAAGCATTCCATTGTAGGAACAGACTACACTTTGTTTCTCCATTCTCTAGTTGGTGGACATTGCGATGGTTTCCACTTTTTGACTATTATGGCTAATGCTGGTATGCTCCTGATTTTGTGTATCTCAGGGAGATCTTCAGGAGTGAAATTTCTGGGTCATATGGTAAATGTATGTTTAGCATTTTAAGGAACTGCCAGACTGTTTTCCAAAGGGGCTGCACCATTTTACATCCCTGCCAAAAAATGTATGAGGCTTGGGTGTGCGATTGTGTGGGGCGACCCCGGAGCGGCTGATCCTCTGCCTGCGGGGACGGGAGTCATGAGGCGGCCGCCGTGGCAGGGTCAGAGAGCCAGCTCAAGAAAATGGTGTCCAAGTTCAAATACAGAGACCCAACTGTACGTAAAACTGTCAGCGTTATCACTTTATACAAAGATCTCAAACCTGTATTGGATTCGTATGTTTTTAATGATGGCAGTTCCAGGGAGCTCATGAACCTCACTGGAGCAATTCCTGTGCCTTATAGGGGTATACATATAAATAATCCAATATGCCTCTGGCTGCTGGACACATACCCATATAATCCCCCTATCTGTTTTGTTAAGCCTACTAGTTCAATGACTATTAAAACAGGAAAGCATGTGGATGCTAATGGGAAGATATATCTTCCTTATCTACATGAATGGAAACACTCACAGTCAGACTCATTGGGGCTTATTCAAGTCATGACTGTAGTGTTTGGAGAAGAACTTCCAGTCTTTTCTCGTCCTACTATTTCAGCATCCTATCCACCATACCAGGCAACAGGGCCACCAAATACTTCCTACGTGCCAGGCATGCCAAGTGGAATTTCTGCATACCCATCCGGATACCCTCCCAACCCCAGTGGTTACCCAGGCTGTCCTTACCCACCTGGTGGTCAGTATCCTGTCACAACAAGTTCCCAGTACCCTTCCCAGCCTCCTGTGACCACTGTTGGTCCCAGTAGGGTTGGCACAATCAGCGAGGACACGCTATCTGAGCCTCTCTCATCTCAGCAGTCAGTGACAAACTGAGATGGCGGATGAAGGAAGAAATGGCTCGTGCCCAGGCAGAGCTCAATGCCTTGAAACGAGCAGAAGAAGACCTGAAAAAAGGTCACCAGAAACTGGAAGAGATGGTGACCTGTTTAGATCAAGAAGTAGCTGAGGTTGATAAAAACATAGAACTTTTGAGAAAGAAGGATGAAGAACTCAGTTCTACTCTGGAGAAAATGGAAAATGAATCTGAAAACAATGATATTGATGAAGTTATCATTCCCACAGCCCCACTATACAAACAGATCCTAAATCTGTATGCAGAGGAAAATGCTATTGAAGACACTATCTTTTACCTGGGAGAAGCCTTGAGGCGGGGAGTAATAGACCTGGACGTCTTCCTGAAGCATGTATGTCTTCTGTCCTGTAAACAGTTCCAGCTGAGGGCATTAATGCAGGAAGCAAGAAAGACTGCCGGTCTCAGTGACCTCTACTGACTCCTGTGATACCAGCTGGAGATTGAGCACTCCTAAAGCATTATTTTCTTCTCTTCCTTTCTCTTACATCAGTAGGTGCCCAGAATAAGTTATTGCAGTTTATCATTCAAGTGTAAAATATTTTGAATCAATAATATATTTTCTGTTTTCTTTTGGTAAAGACTGGCTTTTATTAATGCACTTTCTATCCTCTGTAAACTCTTTTTGTCCTGAATGTTGGGACTGACTATGCTAAATAAAATTTGTTGCATAAAAAAAAAAAAAAGTATGAGGCTTTCACTTTCTCCACATCCTTGTCACTTGTTATTACAACACTTGTTATTATCTGTTATTTTTTTTTAGCCATAATAGTGGTTATGTAATTGGATCTCGTGGTTTATATTTTCATTTCCCTAATGATGTTGAGCATCTTTTCAGCAGCTATTTATATACCTTCTTTGGTGAAATGCCTGTTCAAATTTTTGCCCATTTGCTGCGTTATTTATTTTATTTTTACTAAGTTGTAAGAGTTCTTTTTATATTCCTATATAAACCTATATATAGGTCCTCCAATTTTGTTTCTCTTTTTCAAGACTGGCTATTCTGAGCATTTGCTTGTTCACTTCTGCAAGAAAAACTGCTAGGATGTCATAGGATTTGTGTGGAAACTATAGGTCAGTTGAGGAAGAATTGTCATCTTAACAATATTGCTTATAATATCTTAACAATAGCTTAATTCTAATTCATGAACGTAAGCATCTCCCCATTTATTTTGATCTTAATTTCTCTCAACAGTGTTTATAACTTTCGGTGTATGTTTTATACTTTCTTTTTAAATTTTATTCCTAAGTATTTATTATAAATGGAATTGTTTTCTTAATTTCATTTAAGATTGTTTATTGCTAGTATGCAGAAATACAGTTGAATGTTGCATATTGATTTATATCCTGCAATCTTGCTGAAGTTGTTTTTTAGTTCATGTAGGTTTGTGTGTGTGTATGGATTACTTAGGATTTATACATCTGAGATCATATCATCTGTGAAAAAAGATGGTTTTACTTCTTCCTTTTCAATTTTAATGCCCTTTATTCCTTTTTTTGCCTTAATGCACTAGCTAGAACTTCCAATGTTGAATAAAAGTGGTGTGATTGGATGTCCTTGCCTTTTTCTGATCTTAGGAAGAAAATATGTAGTCTTTCACATTTAAAGATGACACTAGCTATTAGTTTTTCATAAATGCCCTGTATCTAGTTGAAGAAGTTTTTTTCTATTCCTAGGTAGTCCAAAGTTTGTATCATAAATGGGTGTTGGATTTTGTCAAATGCTTTTTCTGTCTATATCATGGTTTTTGTCCTGTTAGTATTCTGTACTAATGGATTTTCAGCTGTTAAATCAACCTTGAATCCCTGGAATGAATTCCATTTGATCATGTGTATAATCCTTTTTATACATTTCTTGATTTGGTTTGCCAATATTTTTTGAGGATTTTTGTATCTATATTCCCAAGGGATGTTAGTCTGAGTTTTCTTTTCTTGTGATGTCTCTGTCTGGCTTTGGTATCAGAGTAATAACTGGCCTCATAGAATGAGTTGGGAAGTATTCCCTCCTCTCCTATTTCCTGGAGGAGTTTGTAAAGAATTAGCAGTATTTATAGTCTAAATGTTTGGTAGAATTCGACAATGAAGCCATCTGGGTCTAGGCTTTTCTTTGTGGGAAGATTTTTAATTATTAATTGAATGCCTTTACGTCCTATACTACATTCCCTAGAATGCCCTTTCCAGTACCTTTCTGGCTACGGCATACTGCAAGGGATAGTCCCTTGTGATTGGAGGACATAGGGAGGAAAATGCCATTTTGTAGCATACATGCACCTTCTCTCTGTTATTCAATCAAATACATTGTAATTGCTGCTGTGAAGGGATCTTGCAGAAGTAATTAGAATCAATTAGTCAATTGACATTTAATCAAAAGGAAGATTATTATGGGTGGATCTGATTTAAGTAGTTGGAGATCCTTTAAAGGAAGGTCTTAGGTCTTCCCTGAGCTCAGAAACTCCAAGGAGTAGTATAGAAGGAAAATTGCAGAATCTTTGTACATTTTGGGACCTCCACACTCACTTTGTTGGTGATGGTCTGTTGATTTACCTCACTGGTATGAAGCAGCAGCTGGTCCTGCAACTGCTTCCCAATTGTTTTATGGCCTAGACATGGCCTTTCCTCAAGAAGAGTCCATGTGTGCTTGAGAGGAAAGTGTGTTCTCCTGTGGTTAGGGGAAGTGTTCTATAGAGGTCAGTTGGGTCAAGTTTGTCAATAGTGTTGTACGAATCTTCTACATCCTTGATTTTCTGTCTAGTTGCTCTCTCCATTACTGAGAGAGGGTTACTGAAGTCTCCAAATATTATTGCTGAATTGTGTATTGTTTTCCCTTGAATTCTGTGGGGTTTTACTTATTATATTTTGGAGTTTTGTTATTAATGCATATATATTTATAACAATTCTGCCTTCCTGATGAATTTTCCCTTATATGATTATAAAATGACCCTTTGTCTCAAGACCTATTTTGCCTGATAATTCTACAGACACTCCAACTGTCTCGTTGTTGTTTGCACGATACATCTTTTTTCCATACTTTTATTTTTAACCTGCTGGTGTCCTTGAATGTCAGTACATGTCTCTTACAGACAGCATATAATCGGATCTTAGTAACTTGTCTACTATGACAGTTTCTGTCTTTTGCATGGTGTGTCTATCCACATTTAATGTTATTATTGGTATGATTGGATCTACATATTCTATTTGCTATTTGTTTTGTGTATATCTCATGTCTTTTTTATTCTTTCTCCTTTATTACTTTCTTTTGTATTAAGTATGTTTTCCTACGGTGCATTTTAATTCTTTTAGTGAATTTTTTACTACGATGTTTGAGTTATTTTCTTAATGATTGCTACATGGATTTCAATATGTATCCTGATTTAAGACAATTTACTTCATATTAATAGTGCCTTAATTCCAGTAAAATATAGAAACTTTTCTCCAACATTGCTTTATTCCCTTCCCCCACTTTATGCTATTATTGTCATCTATAGCATGTCTATATATGACATAAACTTAACAATACAGTGTTATTATAATTCTTATTATTGTTACTATAATAATCTTATATTTTTTAAGTTTTTAAGGAAGAAGGAGAAAATGCATTTTAGAATCTCTTAGATTAACTTTCCACTACTCTTAATTTCTTCCTGTGGATCCATATTATGCTTTGGTTTCATTTCCTCGTTCCAATTTATTTCCATTCCTTGTCTTCTCTTTTGTGCTATTATTGTCATAAATTTACATATTTGTATAAGGCCAACAGAACAACTTTATAATTATTGTTTTGTGTAATTGTCTTTTAAATCAGTTAAGAGATTTTTTAAATCAACTTTTTATTTGCACTGGCTTTTATAATTACCTACTTAAACACCATTACTGGTACATTTATTTTTTCACATGGATGGAGTTACTGTTTGGTATTGCTTCCTTCCATCCAGAACTTATTGTAGTATTTTTTTATAGTATGTATGCTAGCAAGGACTTTTCTCAGTCTTTGTTTACCTGGGAATGTTTTTATTTGGCCCTTATTTTGAAAGATAGTTTTGCAGGACATAGGATTCTTATTAGACGTTTTTTCCATTCAGTATTTTGAATATGTCACCCTCCACCTTCTGTTCTCCATTGCTTCTGATGAGAAGTCAGCTATTTATCTTACTTTGGTTCCCTCTGTAAGATAATTTATTTTCTCTTGCTGCTTTCAAGAGTTTCTCTTTCAACAGTTTCAGAATGTTTCCATGTTGCACTACTTTGTGTTTATCCTACTTAGACTTTATTGATCATTTAGATGTATAAATTAATTATTTTTCATCATTTGGGAAATTTTCTACCTTTATTTTATTTTAGCCCCTTCTGTCTCTCTTCTCCTTCAAGAATCCCATTATGCATGTGTTGGTACACATGACGTTGTTCCACAGATCCCTTGGGCTCTGTTCTTTTTTTTTTTTTTTCTTTCTTTCTGTTCTACAGATTGGATAATCCCTATTTACCTATGTTCAGCTTCAATGAATGTTTCTTCTGCTAGCTCAAACCTGCTGTTAAATCTCTCTAGTGAATTTTTCACTTTGGTCATTGTACTTGTCAATTCCAGAATTTCCATTTGGTTCCATTTTATTATTCCTAATTCTTTGTTGTTGTTCTACATTTAATAAGTCATTGTTGTCAAACTTTACTTCTTTAATCATGCTTTTTGTTTTTTGAACATATCTATAATAGCTTCTTTGAAGTCTTCATCTGCTAAGTCTAACATCTGTGCCCCTACAAAGATAGCTTCTATTGATTTTTTTCCCCTGTGTATGAGTTTCACTTTCTTTATTCACCCCAGATTTGTCATTTTTGTTTTTGTTGAACTGGAGATTTTAGATAATATATTGTAGCAACTCCAGATTCTTATTTTCCCCAGGAGTTGTTCGTCTTTCGTTATTGATTTTGGTTTGCTTGTTTAATAATTTGCCTATTGGACTATTTATGTGGAGTCCGTTTCCTCTGCAATGTATAACTGCTAATATCTCTTTTAAGGTTTTTTGTGTATTACTGTTTCAATATTTAAGCCTGGCTTCTTACTGGTCACCCCTGGGTCAACATATCTTAGTGGTCAGTTAGTGATTGGTCAAAGTTTGTACTTAAATACCTTTAGCCAGCAAAGCATCTATCCTCTGCTGATGGTTCTGCGTGTGACTCGGGGAAATGCATTCTACATCAGTTTACAAGTCTGCCCTGTGAATGCACCCTCTGAGGCATTCACAAAGCCTCATATTTAGCCAAAGAAGAGTAGCTCACTTGGGCCTGCGTTGGTCTCCACCAAGCAATGCTGCACCTGTCCACAGCCTCCCAGACCACCAGGGACAAGTAGTATCTTATCAAACCCACTTTGGGTGTCTCATTCCCTGGATCTCCCTGTTAAGTTTCCATCTGTTCTGCCATTCTGGTTTTTTCCCCCAAACGGTATTGTGACCTCAAGATAGTTGTGATGTTGACCTTCCACAAGAGTTTACTGCTAAGATTGGTCCTGTTTTTGACAACACACCTGGGCGTGGAATGGTCCTCACTCTGTTCAAAGTAAAGTAAGATACCCATGCAGGTCCTCACCTCCGCCCTGCCCTTGGAGGTTAGTGGAGGTGGAGACAGGAGCAGCCCAAGGCCAAAACCCCACAGACTCCCACTATTTTTTAAACCAAGTTTCAGTAGACTGTCTTGAATAAATGCTTCTCAACTTGCTGTATGACTTTGGCCAATTTGACAGAAACTTTAAGAGATTATTTTTGACAATTTTGTCCAGTATTGTGTATGCTTTGTGGGGGACAGGATTTGCCAAGCTGTTCATTCAGACCTTCCAGAAGTCTTGCCCCAGACAAGGATTCAGATTAGGAAATATTACAAAAAATATCCCCAATGGAAAAAAAGTCTGGGAAAATATCCTAAGTATAAACAATAAGAAAACTCCTTTGTTATCCAAAAGCATAAACTTCTGTATTTTAATGTATAACCCATATGAGCACGGTCCCCTGAGCCTGTACTATATCCACAAAATGAAGCCTCGTTTTTGTCATCAAATTATGATGGTATGAGCTTTCCCTGGCCTAATGGGAGATGTTAGCTTTCTTCAAAATTGCCCCCAACGACCTCTGAGAGTTCTCCAGTCACGTGTCCCACATCTGCTCAGGAGCCCACCCTTCAGGACTCCCCAAGACTTCCTCCTCCTGCTGCACATCTAACGTCCTATAAGATGACCACTCTTCTGGGTCTAACTGCCACCCATGGAGACAAGCTGAATGCCCCCTCAACGAGGGACACAGCCCCCTGCTCAGTCCCTTCGTCTGAATTGTGTGCAGACTTTTCCAGTTTCCCCCAGAACAGCTGTGGCTCTTATCAAAGCTTTAAGGGAGTTTAATTGAGGCGAAGTTGTATGAGTTACAGTTCTAAGTGAGTTGAGGTTCTAATTATGAACAGCAGAAATGGACTCTGACTGATTAAATAGTAAAAGGAATTCATCAAAAAGCTATTTGGCAGACTGGAATATGAACAGGAGCAAAGGGAGAGCGGAAGCATGGACCACGGGCGGAACAGCCCCCAGGAAACCCCCTGTACACGCTGATCTGTGGACAGTACAAATGGCACTGAGCCCCTGGTACCACCACCTACCTCCCTGACAGTGGCTGCAGTTCCATCCTTCCGTTCCATCCTTGCCTGCCAAGGATGCTTCTTTCCCAGCTCTTGGCTCCATTTTCAAGCATCTGACTGGCCGGGGTAAGGTCACATACCCACTCAACAACAGCCAGAGGCCTGGCTTCGGGGCTACAGGAGGGGGTGGCCCTTTGGAGCCCTCAGACCAAACCTGAGCCCAGAGTTCTTTGCCAGTACAGGCTACATCTTACTCATCCTGTGTCCCTGGATGCTTAGGGCAGTGCCTGACCCACAGCCTGTGCTCGGTATGCATTTATTGAAATAAATTGAGAGATATTCATCCTCTCAATAACAAGTATAACAAGTATAATAATAACAAGAAATAACAAGTCCACACACCAATGGATGTGCTACCTTTGATAAAAGGAAAGCAGAGTTTTTTGTCATTGTCCCATCCGAGGACATGTTCCAGTTTCCATCTTGTCTTCTGCATCTCAGCTACCGAAGACCCACTGAGAGCCACTCTCCCCACTGTCATCATTCAATCACAGATTCAAGGAGAAGCATTTCTGTGAGGCGGGGGCCCTTTCCTGTCCCTGCAACGATCAGTGCCGAAGAGGAGAGTCCTTGCCTTCTGTACTAAGCCCTCAAGGGACCCTGAGCAGGCAGAGGGGAAGGGGCTAGTCCATGGTCACGCAGCACATTGTGCTGGAGCAGATGTCCGACTCCTGAGGAAGGGAGAGATCCTGCCATCACCTGGCACTTCCTTATTTGGGGCATCAGAGTCTCCACCGGTCAAATGAGTACGCTGAGCTGGCCAGCACGGTGGGGCCCTCCTGCAATTCCTCTGTCCAGCACGGGCTGTGCCATCGTGAGGCCCCCCGACCCACCCACCTCTCACCCACTACACTCCTCCTCCTTGACTCCCCAGGAAGACTCTTGGGAGTAAAAGGAAAGGTACATCTAGATGAAAGTCTTCGAGGGAAGTCAGAGGTCCAGGAAACTGTCTGGCACGGCTTAAAAGCAGCTACGAGCAACGCTCTGTTCCCCTCCTGCTGAAAACAGCCTTCAGATGAGCACGTCCAGGAGGCCCTGTGACTTCTGTTCTCCAGTAACTCAAAAGATACCTTGAGGTTCCTGCCGCTAAACTAGAGCCCTCTGTTGTCTCAGGAGCACATCCCTGAGGACTGCTGTGGACAGCAGTCTTCCCTGGCGCTTTGAGGCTGCATGTGATCCTGATAATCTCAACCCCACGGAAATCTGGTCAAGGCTCTGCCTTCCTCTGCGAGTCCTTCTGAGATTGGTGACGTGCATGCGTCACCACTCATCCTGAAGGCATGGGGAAGGCCAGGCTGTCCTCCCTGTTTGATACATATGGAGACCAGAGTCAGGAGCAGGACAGAGCAGGACTCATGGACGCTGAGGCTTTCACAGGGCTAGGGCTTCCCTGGACAAGACAGGCAGTGCCATCTCAACTCAGAATATTTCTTTTTCATTCACTCCTCATTCATTTATGAGTTCAAGAACATGGACCTCACGCCAAGCCTTATGCTGGAAGCAGGGAGGTAAACAAGACACAAAACCAGTCCCCGCATGGCTCAGTGTGGAGAGGCAGTGGTCCCACCAACAAACACCTCCCCGCACGGTGGGGTCCAGGGAGGGATGAGGCATGACCGTCCCAGGGGCACCAGGCTCTGCAGAAATTGCACCAGGAGCGAGGTGAGTGAAATAGCAAACCCCTGGCTGCAAGAAGAGCAGAGACCAAGGCCGGGAGGACCAATGGGACAGGACAGTGCAAGTTCCCCTGTGGTCAGCAGGTGGGGCTCAGTATGGGGGAGTGGAGGCAGGACAGCCAGCTCCCCCAAGCACCCCAAACGAACCCTGGGCACTGAACTTGGCTCCTGGAATCCTTCTTAGAAGTATACTTCCACGCCGGTCTTTGAGTTACTGAGGCTACCACAGGTGTTGCTGGAAACAGCTCCCAGATGGACAGAGCCATGCAGGAGGTGGACGTTGTTTGCTCCCCTGCCATGTTGGACTGCTGAACGAGCCAGTACTTACTGTGGATGTGAAATTGGGAAAAACCAAGCACTGCCTTCAAAGAGAGCAAACCATGCTCGGCAGGGTATTTATTTTCATTAGGATAACGCCTCATCATTCTAAGCAACTGTGATAGATACCACCTCAGCTTTAACAGATGTAATTTCGAGAATTAGCAGTGTGCTGTGGGGTAGAAGGAAAGGTATCTGGTATCTGGAGACAAGATTAAAGCTAATGTTCCACCCTAAGAGTCTACATTAGCAGACTCAAAAATGTAATTCTTGTCTCCCAGTGTCTGGTAGCAAGCCAGTGCATCTTATTACATGTATTTTAAAATTCATTCAAGGGTGGAATAATTGATGGTCAGAGAGCTGGGAGAAAGACTCGTGTGTAACTCAATTTGAGGGGCTCTTCACATGCTAGGGGACATAATAGAATAAATAATAAAGCAGCTACCAGATGATGAATCAATTCGAGTGTCAATCCCACACCAAGAACAGCAGAGTCTAGAAGCACCGTGACCATTGCCTAGAGCGGCCCCATTACCCACAGCACCACCATCATGGCTCCCTTGACATGACGCCAAGATGACCATGACCATGTTAGCCCCAGTGCCGCCCAAACCACCGTGATCGCCCTCTGCACCATCATTATTCACGTCTCACTTTCTTCCTAACCTACTGACCTCTGAAATCGAGTGCCCTGGGGCTATCCTCAGACCTCCTGCTTTCTGTGTCCCCCCTCCTGCAGTCCAGTGGCTTTGAACACCAGCAGTTTCAAGGCCAACTCCATGTGCACACCATTCACTTGACCTTTCTCAGACTCGACACCTCTGCTCAGTCTCCACACAGAAGTCTAAGACGCATCGCAAGTGTCAACATCCACCAGTTTTGGACTTCACCCCCCGACCCCTGCTGCCTCCAGCCATTCTCATCTCAATAAATGGCACCTCAACCCTGACCTCTGTAACTGGCTGTGGAGATGGAAACCTGGCACCACCTTTATTTACACCAAACGCAGCGCACCTAGACTTCACCCACAATGCCACATCCCACGGCCCAGCGCACCCGCTGAAACAACATGATGCCTTCTTAACTCCCCTCCCCCCTGCTCTTTCCCTCTTAATTCTACACAGGAGCCAGCATCCTTCTTCTAAACAGACGTGAGATCTTGTCACTCCCAAACCCAAAGTCTGTTAAAGGGCCTAACCAGATCCAGGTGCAGCCCCCCGCCCTCAGGTGGCACTGCTCTCCGTTTTCCTAGAAGGACATGCCCGACTCCCAGCCTCCCACCCTCCCAACATGCCAGACTGGCTTCTTCCTCAGAGACTTTGATCTCCTATTTGCTCTGGAAGCTGGGACCACTTCTCACTTCCTTCACCCATGTTCAACATCGCTCTACCAGAGGAGACTAAGATAAAATACCATGTCACCTGCCGTGCTTTGTCAGCCTACCCCGCTTTGTCTTTTTTCACAGCATGTTTCAGTCTGTTTGGTGTCTGGTTATCCCAATCAAAATGTCAAATCCATGGAGCAGAGGTTGGCCCGTTTTGCTTATTGCCGTCTCCCCACCTGGTGCCGTCCTGCCCCACAGCAGTCATGGAATGCGTGTTTATCAAGTGGATGAACAGATGGATGAGGAAGTGTGGAAATATCCCTAGTGTTCGTGATGTTGAAACATTGTGTCTTCCATGTGGGGCACCTAGACCAGAAGGGGCGACACCAGGTCAGCACCACTAGAAGCACCACAGACACCAAGAGAAGCACCAGCCCCTGTCTTGGGATCTGGGAGTCGCCATGAAATGGTGGCCAGTGGGCAAGTTCTCACTACATGTGTCCCCACTTCCAGGGAGGGTTTCTGCCAGTGACTGCTTTCAGGAGGTTATCCATAGAAATGTTCTCCGGGGAGGGGAAGAAATTAACAATGTCCAGATAATTCAAGGTAAGTATTAAAAATTAAAAATAGAAACATAATACAACATTTTCAATAACAGACTTGAAAACTAGCAAAGGAGGTTGCTATAGACCAGCCCCACGAGAACTTGAAATAGGGTAAGGCTGCCCTCAAAACCAAACTGCAAAATCAATCCACAATGTCTCAGAGATGTGACAGGTCATCGTCAAAAGACACGGCAGGATGCAGACAACTTCAGCCAAAATAGATGTGGCACCTGCTATGTGCCTGGAGAGTGTCTAAGCACTTTGTGGTCCTGATGACAATCATGTGACCTATTTTGTTGACAAAGACACTGAGCCACAGGGGGTGGGAGGGTGGCGGGGGGGAGATGGGGTAAACTGCTCGGCCACCCGGCTGATATACGGCAGGACAGGTGTACAGTGCATGTGGCTGGTGCCTGAACCACCAGCCTGGTGACTCCTGGCTGTGACCACCTTGTCTTACCTGAAAGGAGAGGGTGTGTGGTGTGTGTGTGTGAGTGGCTACGGTGGGGCGTTCTGGTGCCACGGAAGCTTAGAGCAAGGGAAGTCACAGAGATGGCGCAGGCAAGGTGGGAGGCCTTTACTTCTCTGATCCTCTTGGCAAAGCCGTCCCCCTTACAACAGGGCAGTACCCTGGACTGACCCCATTAAAGAGATGTAGGTTGTCTTACCTGATAGCGTGACAGTCAGGCCCCTATGAACCTCCCTTCTGCTGGTGCCCATATGGGTCTACCTTCTGGAAGGGAGGCACTGGGTCATGTGGGTGGGAATATTCTGGTCTGCACGAATGACATACATTAACAAATTGTTTTATGATTTACTCCTGCATGTCAGTGGAGGTCATCAGCTTCCCTAAGCCAGGTCAGCGATGAGTGGCTGAGACCGCGGTGGATCCTTTGCCCACACACATCCATAAATGTCTAAGAATCCTCCTGGGAGGAAAGGGATTCCACTTCTGCTCTTACCCCAACTCCCTCCTTGAATACAAGACTGAAAAACACCTCCTGAATGAGAGACTCAACAGCCCCAACCAAAGCTTGACCGCAGGTGCAGCAATTACATGGGGTTGGATACTTGGGAGGACTCGCGAGACCGCACAGTTTACTCACGAAAGGTGTGGATAAAGGCGAAGATGCCGGGGGCAGCAGGAAGCACAGGCAACCAACCATAGAAAGATACCGACCCCCGGGGTCCTTTCTCAGTTGCAGAAGACATGTTTCACCTTCGAAACATGAACCACAAAGATACGTGTGAGATGTCTTAGAATTGGGGCCACGGCACAATTAACCTGGAGTAGGGTGCGGGCTGTAGCCATAGGGTCCTATCTTGGGTATAGAGCCGTGTACCTAAAGTGATGGAACCTGGGAATAAAGGGCTGTAATACCTGCCAACTGTGGGTTTTTACAGAGAGGTGAGAGAAGGAATGCCTCTCCCAGTAGAAAAAGCTGTCTTTCTGGCTTTGCCCACACCGCCACTCTTGAATCCGTCCCCCTCACTCCACACCCACTGTCCCCACCCTATTCCAGCCAACTTCACCTCTCACCTGGATCGTTGCAATTGTCCGCCACCCTGGGAGTCCCCACTCTGCACTGGTTCCCTGTGGTGGAGATTGGGGACTGGCACATCACATTCATTCCAATTTTTTCCAGGCCGGCCATCCTCTTCCACAGAGGCTGGGGACAAAAAATTAGATTTCTCACATGTCTTTGCACCGGTTCCAGTTTCACCAATTAGACGCATCCATGCAAGATATTGAAAGCAGAAGAGGTAGGGGCTGAGGACACGGGGAGGGGGAAGGGTAAGCTGGGACGAAGTGAGAGAGTGGCATGGACATATATACACTACCAAATGTAAAATAGATAGCTAGTGGGAAGCAGCTGCATAGCACAGGGAGATCAGCTCGGTGCTTTGTGACCACCTAGAGGGGTGGGATAGGGAGGGTGGGAGGGAGGCTCGAGAGGGAGGAGATATGGGGATATATGTATACATATAGCTGATTCACTTTGTTATACAGAAGAAATTAACACAACATTGTAAAACAATTATACTCCAATAAAGATGTTTAAAAAAAAAAAAAAAAGAGGTAGGGGCCCTCCTGCCTCTGTTTCAGCTATTTCTGTTGGCACAAATGGGAGATTTCTCTGCAGTCACATTCCAGTGTCTATTCACCAGCTTTGTGGGCATTTGGAGGCAAGGCTGTTTATAGCGACAACAGTGGGTCCCGAATATTGGATCACAACTCAGGTATGTTTTTCCCAGGATGGAATGCAGAATATGACAATAGAATCTAACTGGATTATGAAAGTATGAACCAATCTTACTGAAGGGAGTGGGGAAGAGGTCCCGACCTCAGTAACTCTGGAAAAGAGTGGAGTCTGTACAACTCAAGGCAAAAAGAACAGTACATAAATAAGCACTGCACTCTAGTTGGCAAAGTTATTTCTCATGGGAGTACGATTTTACAAGTCTGAAATCATTATACATATATACTGGAAATGAAAAATTAACTAAACGGATAGAGGGTGGTGAGAACCAGGTTTGTCACCGTTGGAGTTAGAAGTTCCAGAAAAGCTAGAGAAGGTTAACACGAACCGTGTGGTATGGAATAAAATTTGGATAGATAACTATGAACTTATGTTTACCCCAATATAGGTACGGATGGATGTGTGTGTGAGTGTGTGTGTGTGTGTACACAGGTAAGTATACACACACATGTTCCCCAGCCCCATCTGCTGAGAAAGGCTAGAATCAATGATACTCCTGCAGCCATGAGCACACTCAACACCTGGATCATGGTCTCTAAGAGCATTCTTCACTGAAAGGAACCAGGGCTCCTTAAAGAAATGGCTTATTCTAGGACTGGGGCAGGAACTATTGACATATGAGATGATTCTGGAGTATCTCGTGTTATAAAAGAGAAGAAAACGCTCAGAAAGATAACAGTACACAAAGTGACATAGGAGCAAACCAAAGAGGCTCCTAATGGCCAAAGCTGGAACCATTTGAGCAACAAAACAGGTAATGTAGAATTGGATTATAACACAAAGCATAGCATAAGCATCCCTGGGTTCTGGCTGATGTAAATGATGGAATAGATGAGTAGACAGGAGGGAATGGACAGGGCCTCTTGCAGCAGAGGTCCAAGGTGTTTATTTCCCCCTCCACAAGGTGGTGCAACATTGTTCCCACCCCGCGAAGGTGGGGAGCACATAGTAAATTCTTTATGAAGAGGACAGTGTGGAAGGGGTGGGGGGCAGGGAGTAACTTCGCAGCGGGGAAACTGGCCAGCACTACCCCCAGTCCCTCTTCTAGTATTTATACTAGAGAAATGGAAGCCAGCGTTCTAATTTTTGTTTTAATTTGTATTTTATAATGATTAGTGTGGTTTAGGATATCCATATGCTTACTTGCAATCCATATATTGTCTTTGAAGTATCTATGTAAAAAATTTTTTGCTTATTTTTTATTGGGTTGTCTCTTGTCTTCTTTTTTTTTTTAATTCTCTTTTTGTCTCTTGTACTGAGTTTTGAGAGCTCCTTCTACATTCTGGATACAAGTTCTTTGTCAGACATAAATAATACTTTGGAAATAGTTTTTCCCAGTCTGTGGCTGAGTCTTTTCATTCTCTTAATGTCTCTCCGAGATCAGAAGTTTTAAATTTTCATGAAGTCCAATTACTTAGTTTGTTTGGCTGTGGATCACACTTTGGTATCATATCTAAGGATGCTTTGCTTAACACAATGCCACAAACATTCATTTCTGGGTTGGCTTCTGTGATTGATTCCTCTTCTCATTATGGTCCTATTTTCTGGCTTCTTTTCATGCCTGGTGATCTAGGATTAGATGCCAGCATTGCGTATCTTACCCTGTTGGGCTAGGGGAGTGGGGGGAGATTTGGGGTCGGCCTCCCCGTGTCTCCCAGCCCCTCACTCCTCACAGACACCAGCAGGAAGCATTCCAAGCCCTCCTAGGTCCCTCCCTCCCCTACTCTCCCTCTACTGTGCACTTGCCCATCTTGGCTGGGCAGGGCATATCCTCTGTAAGCAAAGATTACCTGTGCTTTCTCTCCTCTTGAGGCAGCTAAAGGTGTCAGCCTGCCATCCCCAGTACCACTGGCCCCAGTGACCTGATGACCATTGAAAGATTTCCCCCCTTAACCCAGGCTTGGCTACTGTCCTAATGAGAAGAGGGGTCTCCCTTGCTGCAGTGGGCAGGGGTGTGGGGTGGCGAGGAGGGAGCCTAGGAGAAGGGCCAGCTCTGCCCCTGCAGGAACATGGAAGGCAGACACAGATGCTTTCTATGATGAACTATGGCTTTTTTATTCTAAGATCTCTAAAAAGCAATATTTCCACCCTGAGAGCAGCAGTTTCCTTCAAAGACCCGCGTGTGATCTATGTGGGTCTCAGATCCCTCTCCCCGTCCTCCACAGCACCAACCTCTGGGCCCACACCAGGCTGACCACACAGCCACCCTTCCTCATGCCGGTGCATGCCACAAAGCTTTTCCAACGTTGCCCTGATGGGGTGGGGGGAAAGCCCCCCGACTTTCCCCTCTGGCAAGAGTAGACAGGCTGGGGGAGGAAGACTGAAACACAGTTAGGGGTCATGGCACAGACAAAGGCAGGGTCAGGCTCGGAGCCCACAGGCTGGCCCCACATCAGAGCCCCACCATCGTCACCACCACCAAGCTGAGGGCAGGAATGAGGGAGCCATGTACCAGGAAGAGCACCGGTGTTTCGGTGGATAACCCTCTCGGGTTGGAGTCATTGACTCCTTTCCTTATTAGCTGGATCAGCCTGGGCAAAGGGCCAGGAAGCGACCTAGCAGAGGACAGGGCACCAGCATCCAGGTGCCACCCAGGAAGAGCAGGGTGATTCTCCAGGGAACCCAGGAGCGGCTGGGGCACAGGCTGGATGGGTCCCCAGTCCCTTCTTCACACTTAGTGCTGGTTTTTCATCCCTCCACCTCTCACCAGGAGACAGAGGGTTTCCTCTCCAGGGAAATGAAGCCAGAGAGGATCCAGGTCTGGGGCACAAGAGGCAGGATAGCAGGAGGGGTGGGACGGGGCAGGTAGGGAGTGAGACCAAAGGCCAAGCGTTGTCTGCAAACCCTCCAAAGGGAGAGAGGTCCACACCCCTGGCCAGCTCCCCAAACTCCGTCAAGGCAGGGCACCCTTGGAATACAGCCTTTCTGAGAACCGATATCCTCAAAGATAAGGTTTCCAGGTGGTGACAGGAGGAAAAGCCTGCCAGTAGCCAATCTCCACTAAGTAAGTGAACACAGCATTTCCCACCAGCTTTAGAGCACCCACTCTCAAATGGGAGCCTAGCCTCCACAGCAGGCAAAACGGAAACCTAGAGGAGATAGAGGCAGTGCAGGGGGATAGGATAGAAACCTAGAGAACAAAGCTTCTTTATCTTAGATAGCTTTACCATCCAAAGAAATGAATGGGAAGGCCATTGCAGACAAGGGGATAAGCAGAAACACAGTATGCTGGTGAGAAAAACACAAAGCACTAAAATGTTAATTCCCCTTCGCTTTGGTGTTTCAAAATTACTGGGAATTCATTCTAAGAAAATTATACCAAACTATGAAAAGCCCCCATGCTTCATAGCTAATAATCATCGGCGCTAGGAATCAATGTGAGTGGCAACAATAGAAGAAAAGTGAAGCAAATCACAGCCCGCCCACGTGAAGAATTATCACGCAGCAAGCCAGCCTGATACCTAAAGGACCAAGTAGTGATGACAAAGGCATTTGTGATGCAATTACAGGAAATTGTATACAGTCGACCCTTCATATCAGCAGGTACTGCATCTGCAGATTCGACCAACCACGGATCAAAAATATTCAGAAAAAAAAATTCCTGTATGCAGAAAATTATAAGACACTGATGAAAGAAATTAAAGACGATACAAATAGATGGAGAGATATACCATGTTCCTGGATTGGAAGAATCAACATTGTGAAAATGACTCTACTACCCAAAGCAATCTACAGATTCAATGCAATCCCTATCAAACTACCACTGGCATTTTTCACAGAACTAGAACAAAAAATTTCACAATTTGTATGGAAACACAAAAGACCCCGAATAGCCAAAGCAATCTTGAGAACGAAAAATGGAGCTGGGGGAATCAGGCTCCCTGACTTCAGACTATACTACAAAGCTTCAGTAATCAAGACAGTTTGGTACTGGCACAAAAACAGAAATATAGATCAATGGAACAGGATAGAAAGCCCAGAGATAAACACACACACATATGGTCACCTTATCTTTGATAAAGGAGGCAAGCATATACAGTGGAGAAAAGACAGCCTCTTCAATAAGTGGTGCTGGGAAAATTGGACAGCTACATGTAAAAGTATGAAATTAGAACACTCCCTGACACCATGCACAAAAATAAACTCCAAATGGATTAAAGACCTAAGTGTAAGGCCAGACACTATCAAACTCTTAGAGGAAAACATAGGCAGAACACTCTATGACATACATCACAGCAAGATTCTTTTTGACCCAGCTCCCAGAGAAATGGAAATAAGAACACAAATAAACAAATGGGACCTAATGAAACTTAAAAGCTTTTGCACAGCAAAGGAAACCATAAACAAGACCAAAAGACAACCATCAGAATGGGAGAAAATATTTGCAAATGAAGCAACTGACAAAGGATTAATCTCCAAGATTTACAAGCAGCTCATGCAGCTCAATAACAAAAAAACGAACAACCCAATCCAAAAATGGGCAGAAGACCTAAATAGACATTTCTCCAAAGAAGATATACAGATGGCCTACAGACACATGAAAGAATGCTCAACATCATTAATCATTAGAGAAATGCAAATCAAAACTACAATGAGATATCATCTCACACCGGTCAGAATGGCCATCATCAAAAAATCTAGAAACAATAAATGCTGGAGAGGGTGTGGAGGAAAGGGAACACTCTTGCACTGTTGGTGGGAATGTAAATTGATACAGCCACTATGGAGAACAGTATGGAGGTTCCTTAAAAAACTACAAATAGAACTACCATACGACCCAGCAATCCCACTACTGGGTATATACCCTGAGAAAACCATAGGTCAAAAAGTGTCATGTACCACAATGTTCATTGCAGCTCTATTTACAATAGCCAGGACATGGAAGCAACCTAAATGTCCATCGACAGATGAATGGATAAAGAAGATGTGGCACATATATACAATGGAATATTACTCAGCCATAAAAAGAAATGAAATGGAGGTATTTGTAATGAGGTGGATGGAGTTAGAGTCTGTCATACAGAGTGAAGTAAGTCAGAAAGAGAAAAACAAATACAGTATGCTAACACATATATACGGAATCTAAGGAAAAAAAAAAAAGGCCATGAAGAACCTAGTGGCAAGACGGGAATAAAGACACAGACCTACTAGAGAATGGACTTGAGGATATGGGGAGGGGGTGGGGTGAGATGGGACAGGGTAAGAGAGTGTCATGGACATATATACACTACCAAATGTAAAATAGATAGCTAGTGGGAAGCAGCCACATAGCACAGGGAGATCAGCTCGGTGCTTTGTGACCACCTAGAGGGGTGGGATGGGGAGGGTGGGAGGGAGGGAGATGCAAGAGGGAAGAGAAATGGGAACATATTGTATATGTATAACTGATTCACTTTGTTATAAAGCAGAAGCTAACACACTATTGTAAGGCAATTATACTTCAATAAAGATGTTTAAAAAAAAAAAAAAAAATATTCAGAAAAAAAATTCTGGAATGTTCCAAAAAAGCAAAACTTGAATTTGCCAAGCTCTGGCAACTATTTAGATAGCATAGCATTGTATCAGTTACTGTCAGTAATCTAGAAATGATCTGAAGTATACGGAAGATGTGTGTAGGTTTTATGCAAATACTACACCATTTTATATAAAGCATTTGAGCATTTCTGGACCTTGGTATCTGCGGGAGTCCTAGAACCAATCCCTCGTGGATTCCGAGGGACAACTACATGTGCTGTTTGCACATGTTTAAGACGTGTGCATTCCCGGGGTAAAGGCTGGAAGAACATTGAAAAATGAACACATGGCAAGATTGTACGTGAAGTTTATTAAATGAGATTCTTGTTACATTGCTGATTACTCAGTAAATGAACCTTCTGAAAGCTGAAATAACCTAGCTGACTTTTTTGTGTGTGTGTGGTAGTTTAGTGATAGTGTCCCCTGATGGAAGTGGCTGCATAATGAGTGGCAATCGCCCCTTGCTTCCCAGAAGACACGTCCCCAGGCTGTGTAGACCAGGCTGCTGGAGGCGAAGGCTCTCAGCAAACTGACACTGCAGCAGATGGTTTCCCAAACTGTGTTATGTTTATTAACATTTAGCCCAGACTTAATTGACAATACTAAATGTTGGTTCTTTAAACATTCAGTTTCATTATTTGCAATGGTAATTTCGGTAAACAGTTGCTATTCCAAAACTCTGTAGTGTGAAATTAAATTTGTTGGTTAATTAATTGGAAGAATGTAGCAACTTCATTCTGCTTACAGATTGTGGCATTGAAATTAGTGATCTGTAAAATTACTCACAGTACAGCAAAGTCAAAACAATAGAATAAATACACTTACCAGCTTTTAGAAACCAGCAAGCACTGAGTTGCCTGCAACAATGTTATTGGAGAATTAACACACTGCCATGTTGGTTGGAGGATATTCTTGTTTTAATAACAAATTCCTTGCTTGCTTATTGCTTTGGGGTCACTCTAGCACCCAAATTATCATCCTGGACAATTTTTCTTACTAATGTTGCATTTGACAGAATGGAAGTTGGAGAGCCTCACCCTAAGGGCAGTTGAAAGGAAAAGGTCTTATTCAGAGAGTGGCCTTCTAGCTGAAGGTGGTTACATTACATCAGTATTTTCTATTAACTTGTTATACATCTTCCAGTTACAAATTATAACATGAACTACTTCGACCAAGGACATTTTAGATGGTTGACTTCAAAAGATAATCACCAACATATGTCTGACGTCCATTAGCAGGCCCAGAACATTACCAATTATAATAATGAGATGACTTTTTTTTTCACCTATTGAATTGGCAAGGATTAAAAGCATGGATAATCCCAGTGTTAACACAGTGGGTGAGAAAGCATCTGACACACTCTTTGAGGAGTAGAAACTGATACAATATTTATGAAAGCAATTTGGTATCAAAATTGTATCAAACAAGTATCACAAGCCTCTGTACAGCACCTCCCAAGAGATTCCATATCTGGAAATGTGTCCTTCAGGTGTGATTGTGGATGTGTTGAAAAGTGCAGACATGAGGATTTGACTCACAGGGCTATTTACAATCACGAATAGTCCAAATGTTCATTGATTCTGGCCAACATTATGGTGCTGATTAAATGCATTTACAATGTTCATTCAATGGGATGATTATGCTATAACGTAGCAGAAGACAATATAACGATACGAAAACATGTTCAACACATAGTGTCAAGTTGTAAAAGCTGCCTGTGTATTCTGCAGGGCGGCCCCCTTTCCTGAAAGCCATGTGTGTGGGTATTGAAAGTGACTTAGAGGTTTACAGGTGGGGCTTCAGGATGGGGCTAACGGGATTTTCTTCTTTTTGGTCATCCATATTTCTTCACTGGAGCACAAAATTGTTTAAGACACAGTAATCCCCAGCTCTCCCAAGGAGTGTGGAAATGGTTTTGGCAAGGGCAGGAGAGCACCTCACCTCACTGGGCAACCCAGCCAGCACACAGAAGGGTCTTCAATGAGAAAGTGAGGCCAAGTTGCCTTCCCGGAAGGCTGTACTAGGTTTTCCCTGAATGCCCTGTGGCTTGGTCATGCTTGAAGCAAAGAGGAAATTAGAATTAGAAGAGGCTGGGGTCAGGGACTTCCCTGGTGATCCAGCAGTTAAGACTCACGCTCCCAACGCAGGGGTCCTGGGGTGAATCCCTGGTCAGGGAACTAGATCTCGCATGCCACAACTAAGATCCTGCACGTGGCAATGAAGAGCCCGCGTGCCGCGACTAAGACCCAGGCAGCCAAATAAATAAATAAATAGTAAAAAAGAGAAGGGGGTGTCAGTTTGCACAGGACCCATAACGGACATCAGCAGATGCTATTGCCCCCAGGTGGATGGAAATGTCCCAGTTAATCATAATCCTTTCAAGGCTTTTGTCGAAACATCAATTAGTATAATCTGCAAAAATACCGAATCACTATGCTGTAACTATGCTGTACACCTAAGACTATAACCAGGCAGGACCCTATGCGGCCTTCCCAGGACAGGCCTTCCCCTTCCCATGGGGGGGCCTTCCCCCCACCATGCTGTTGCCGAAAAGCCGGCCTCTGTTCACCGGTGCCGAATAGAAACGGGGAGACAGAGCTCTGGAAGAAAAGAAAGGAGTATCTTTATTACTTTGCCAGGCAACGGGCTCCTGCCTCAAAACACTATGTGTCCCAACCCAGGGGGATTTGATGAGGAGTTTTATGACAATACTTCCTAAGGATGGGGCTGCTGACAAGATTAGGGCGTGTGCAGGGTCTCAGGTGTCTGGTCTCCTAATCTTGATGAGCTCCTCTGGTTCCTTTAATCTTGCCTCAGGTGGTTTCTTTTTTTTTCTTTTTTCTTTTTTTTTTAATTTTTGAACTTTATTTTATTTATTTTTTTTATACAGCAGGTTCTTATTAGTCATCCATTTTATACATATTAGTGTATATATGTCAATCCCAATCCCCCAATTCATCACAGCACCACCACCCTGCCACTTTCCCCCCTTGGTGTCCATACGTTTGTTCTCTACATCTGTGTCTCTATTTGTGCCCTGAAAACTGGTTCCTCTGTACCATTTTTCTAGGTTCCACATATATGCGTTAATATACGATATTTGTTTTTCTCTTTCTGACTTACAGTATGACAGTCTGTAAATCACACAGTCTTACAGACAGTATGACTCTGTATGGCAGTCTCTAGGTCCATCCACATCTCTACAAATGACCCAATTTCATTCCTTTTTATGGCTGAGTAATATTCCATTGTAAATGTGTACCACATCTTCTTTATCCATTCGTCTGTCTATGGGCATTTAGGTTGCTTCCATGACCTGGCTATTGTAAATAGTGCTGCAATGAACATTGGGGTGCATGTGTTTTTTTTGAATTATGGTTTTCTCTGGGTATATGCCCAGTAGTGGGATTGCTGGGTCATATGGTAATTCTATTTGTAGTTTTTTAAGAAACCTCCATACTGTTCCCCATAGTGGCTGTATCAATTTACATTCCCACCAACAGTGCAAGAGGCCTCCCTTTTCTCCACACCCTCTCCAGCATTTGTTGTTTGTAGATTTTCTGATGATGCCCATTCTAACCGGTGTGAGGTGATACCTCATAGTAGTTTTGATTTGCATTTCTCTAATAATTAGTGATGTTGAGCAGCTTTTCATGTGCTTCTTGGCCATCTGTATGTCTTCTTTGGAGAAATGTCTATTTAGGTCTTCTGCCCATTTTTGGATTGGGTTGTTTGTTTTTTTAATATTGAGCTGCATGAGCTGTTTATATATTTTGGAGATTAATCTTTTGTCCATTGATTCGTTGGCAAATATTTTCTCCCATTCTGAGGGTTGTCTTTTTGTCTTGTTTGTAGTTTCCTTTGCTTTGCAAAAGATTTTAAGTTTCATTAGGTCCCATTTGTTTATTTTTGTTTTTATTTCCATTACTCTAGGAGGTGGGTCAAAAAAGATCTTGCTGTGATTTATGTCAAAGAGTGTTCTTCCTATGTTTTCCTCTAAGAGTTCTATAGTGTCCAGTCTTACATTTAGGTCTCTAATCCATTTTGAGTTTATTTTTGTGTCTGGTGTTAGGGAGTGTTCTAATTTCATTCTTTTACATGTAGCTGTCCAGTTTCCCCAGCACCACTTATTGAAGAGGCTGTCTTTTCTCCATTGTATATTCTTGTCTCCTTTGTCTCAGGTGGTTTCCTGGCTGCTCCTCCCTTGATTAAGGTTCAAATCTGCCCCTTGGAGCTCAGGCAAGGTCATGGAGGCTGGAGTCTTGCCTATAAGAAATGGGGGACAAAAAGAGGCCTCCATGCCCGGGAGCCCCACAGGGCCCTGCTCAATTTCAGTGTCCTCTGCCTGCCTCTTTCTTGTAGAAAAACTTTAGACTCCTGGGCCTTCCCCAAGTTCCAAAGAAGAAGTTTAATTAGAGAAGTGAGAAAATGCAGAGACAAAGAAAAACAGTCAATCAAGACAAAATAATAACAGTTTAGCCATTAAACAAAGTCAAGGACTTTAGTTCCTCCTCAGGAGCTGTAGATAATATTCTGAGCCATGTCCTTTGAGCTCTTTTGCAGATACTGAAACCCCCACCAGGTGGAAGAAGTTAACTATACACTGCCCACAAGCACAGAGATCTCAGAGCTGTTGGAAACAGAAAACTGATGATGTTGACTCTTGATTACCTCACCACCAACCAATCAGAAGAATGTCCACAAGCCGATCACACACCCCACCACACCTTCCCTCACCCTGTCTTTAAAAACCTTTCCCTGAAAGCCATCAAGGAGTTTGGGCCTTTTAAGCACTAGCTGCCTGGACTCCTTGCTTGGTGGTGCAATAAATGTTACACTTTCCTTCACGATAACCCTGTGTCCGTAGATTGGCTTTACTGCGCATGGGCGAGTGGACTTGAGTTTGGCTGGGTAAAAAAATAAACACCATATTGTAAATCAACTATACTTCAATAAAAAAAAAAAAAAAGAAAGAAATGACCTCTGTGGGAGTAGGCAAACTTGTCTCTTCTTCTGGTCTGGGCACCTGTTCTGTGTTCTTTTACGAGACGGTTAGTCAGTCAGCCTAAGAGGAGGCAGAAGAGAGGCTCAGAAAAGCAAATTCCTTACACTCAGGGGACACGGCACACCACAAAGGGCCACAGGGAGCACTAGCTGGTCAGAAGGCAGAGGACAGGAGTGAGGGGAGGGCCAATGCCAAAGCCTGTATTAGGGTTTCCTTTGGAAGGACAAAGCAGGGCAGGGTGGACAGCTTAGGACTGGCTAGTTTGAGCAATTCTGGTGGCTCTAAGCTATAGATGCGGTCCCTAGTTGCCTGGAACCTTGCCCTGGGGTGATTAAGGTGAAAGAATATTTTCTCCTGGGGCGCACGGGCCAGACCGAGGAGGTCTGCTCTGAGCTGGTTAGTTTCCATCTCACAGAACTGCTCCTGGATGGGCTGTTTTCTGTCTCTAAGCATTGGCTAACCCAGAAGAGCCAGTCTCTCCCCAGCCAGAAGGTGTTTGTAAGATGTCAAAACATCATAATACACAGGAAAAAAATTTTTTGATGTAAACAATACAGCACTAGAAATAATGCCAGATACAATAGAAGTTCCTAAATATGGTGTAATTCCAGTATGTATGAGGAAGGTCCTGACACCAGAACAAGGAAGCCCTCAAGTACCCTTTGTACGGACCTCGAGTCTCCTTAGATGGATCCTATACAGAACAGTAATTTTACAGCTGCAGAGACTGTGACTTTGGCAATCGAAACAAAATTAAATACAGGCTTTTAAATAACAAAGGTGAAACACTTGAGGACTATTTAAGGAATACTGCCCTTTCCAGAGGACATTGGCAAAAGGTGTCTGTGGGGACTAGATGCAGTGGCTGTCAAATAAAAATTGTCGGAATGCTCCCCTTGAACATGAACTGGATGCCAGCCTCATACCAGAGAAAACTGGAGTGGGGCTGCTGTAGACTCTACCCCAAGGGGCAGCCAGAGGGATGACGGCCCCTATGGGATGAACCTCTGGGTGCAAGAGAAGCAGAGACAGAGCTTCCTCTGCAGGATGGTGGCAGGTTGCCGGGCCTGGACCACGCATGCCTGTGCCTCCTCTGGCTGAAGCCCAGGCAGTAGATTTCCTACCCCCTTCCTCCTTCTCCTCATCTCCACCCCACCCCACCAGGGGTCAAAACTGTCGTAGGCTGAGGGAAAGAAGCAGATACACAAGGAGAGAGGACAGAACTCAAGTCAGGAAGGGCAAGGAGACTCCGCTCTAACTGGAGGTTGTGTGTGAATCGGGACCAGGCATTTCCATCACCAGTCTGAGACACTGTGAGGGTCCAGCACAGTCCCCGAGAAGCACTAGCCCCACGCAGCTGTGCAGGGAAGGGAACCTGGGTTGTATGCACCTAGAACTGTGCAGGTCCCAAGAACCAACCCGGCATCAGGACTGACGTGCGTTTTCCTTGGCATCTGAAGTACAGCAGAGTGTGAGCCACTGAATAAATGCACAGAAGCAGGTCGAATGGTTTTAGCTTAGTCCTTCTTTTTTACTTGAAGTAAATTAAAACAGTGCTCGTAAACCGAAGCTATTCCACAAAGTGCCTCAATTTAAGTCCTGAGTGCTGATGTCACCGTGGGTTATGTAAGATGAGAGCTGGGAAGAGCCCAGTGGGAGAGCTTAAGGCAGAGGCGCTGCAACTCCCCTTCCCGACGCCTATCACATGCCTGGCCGCAGGGGTTCCCATCCCCAAGGTTTGCTGGTGGTGATCTGGACTTGACTGGCTCCGGGCCAGGCAGGAGCTCAGCGGTCAGTCACCCTGTGCCAGGGACTCCTGCCTGCCACCCCATTTAGGTTACACCCAGGAGACCGTTTCCTCAGAGCCCCAGACACAGGTCCCCTGGTGTCCCTCACAACCATTAGGGGGCTGCACCACAGACCTGCCTGCCCAGAAACTGCCGAAGGCCCAACGTGATTCCTCTCTGCCCAGATGGATGAGATAAGAATGATGAGATGTTACAGGAAGGCTCGGGGAGCTTGTGGCTCCCAAGCCCCCAGGGTAGAAACCGGGAGGCAGACCACACGGGAAGTGGCAGGAAAGCTGGGACAAGAGCCCAGATGTCCCTTCCTCTCACAGGTCTGACCCTGCCCCCCCCCAACCTGGGGTGCAGGTCCCCGGGCTGGGGGCGGCAGGGAGCAGGACTCAGAGCAGGAACTTGCCCAGGTGGCCCCCGGGCTTCTGGGGGCCTCCCGGTCCCTCCGTGCAGTGGGAGGAGGAGGAGCACCCCTGTGGGCTCCGGGGAAAGGTCAGTGAGGTTTGCTGGGGGCCAGGGAGGGTTCTGACAGTATTAGAGGCTCTTAAAGCAGGGAAATGGAAGGCTTGGCTCCACTACCACACCCCCTCCTCCAAACCTGGTCCCAGGCAGAAATGCACCCGCACCAGAACACAGCAGAACAGGGAACACAGGCCAGCCCGGTGCTCCTGGGGGAGGCCTCACTGGGGAAGGTGGAGTGGGACACAGGGAGCTTTACTCAGGACACAGACCAGTTTAAGAAAACACAAACTAGAACAAAAAAGCGATGGTGGAATGTATTGGCTTTCTCATCTCTTCCTCTTCCCTCCTCCCTCTCCTTCCCCATCCCTCCCTCCCCCTCTTCCTGTCCCCCTCCCAGTTCTCTCTTTCCCTCCTTTCCTCCCCCTTCCTCCCCTCCCCACTCTGACCTTCACCCTCAGGATGCTCTCTCCAGCTGCTGACAAAGATGGCTCCCAGCAGCCCCTGACTTCCTTGGTCCTCAGCTCCAGCCATCTCTGAAAGAGAGAGGAGCACTTTCCCCCAGTACTTTTGGCAGCACCCTGGGGTTGGCTCTGATGGGCCTGATTTGGGTCATGTTTCATCCCTGAGCCAATCACCATGGCGGAGGAATGCAGCACTCTCACTGGCCAGGCCTAAGTCATGTGCCCAACCTGGGCCTGAGATGGCCACATGGACCACATATTGGGGATGAAGGGGCAGTCCCCCAAAGAGATGATGGATAGGCAAAAATAAAAGTAACCAAGAGAGTGACTTAAGTCACCCAAGGCACAGGGTCTGCTGTCTCCCTCCAGAATCCAAGATGAAGGAACAAAAGATTCAGAGATGGAGAGAGAGAGAGAGCATTCACAAATGCACATCAGCTTTTATGCTTTGATGACACAGAAGAATCAACCATGGCTTTATCAGGGGCTCAAATCTAGCCAGCTGGACAGGAACTCCTCTTTCTTGGGGGGGCGGAGGGGGGGAGCGAGAGTAATAGGATGAACCAGATGGACCAGTGTGTAGACTGAGAGGCTCTTCCCCAACCAGATTCATCCTCCAAGCCCTGAGGCTTCCAGGGATAGTGAGTGAGGCGTTAGGAGAAGCAAACTCCCCACAGCTCAGGAAAGCCACCTCCTGTCATCCCAGACAGCCCTCTCCACTTTTGTCACATGCCAAACAGTCCCCTATGCAAGGGGACTACCTACAAGAGACTCACTTCAGCTTCAGGGACACACATGGACTCAAAGTAAAGGGATGGAAAAGATATTCCACACAAAAACCAAAAGACAGCAGGGATAGCTCTGCTTGTATCAGAAAACATAAGCGTTTAGCCAGAAATAGTAATGACAGACAAAGAAAGTCATTACATAGTGATAAAGGGATCAATTTGTCAAAGGGATATAACAATTGTAACTATATATGCACCCAACAAAAGAGGATCTAAATAAATTAAGCAAATATAAGGAATCTGCAGCCAGAAAAAGACAATACAATAATAGTAGAAGACTTCAATACCCCACTTCCAAAAGTGGATGGATCACCCAGACATAAAACCTAACAGAGGCACTTCCCTGGTGGCACAGTGGTTGAGAATCTGCCTGCCAATGCAGGGGACACGGGTTCGAGCCCTGGTCCAGGAAGATCCCACATGCCGCGGAGCAACTAAGCCCGTGCGCCACAACTACTGAGCCTGCGCTCTAGAGCCCGTGTGCCACAACTACTGAGCCCACGTGCCACAACGACTGAAGCCCGCGCACCTAGAGCCCGTGCTCTGCAACAAGAGAAGCCACCACAATGAGAAGCTCACACACCGCAACCAAGAGTAGCCCCCGCTCGCCGCAACTAGAGAAAGCCCACGCACAGCAACGAAGACCCAATGCAGCCAAAAATAAATAAATAAATAAATAAATTTTAAAAAATAAATTAAAAAACCTAACAGACATTCCATCCATCAGCAGCAGAATACACATTCTTCTCAAGCACAAATGGAACATTCTCCAGAATATATCATATATTAGGTCACAAAACAAGTCTTTACAAATTTAAGAAGACTGAAATCATACCAAGTGTCTTTTTCAACCACAGTGGTATGAAGCTAGAAATAAAGAAAGGGAGGAAAACTGGAAAATTCACAAATACGTGGAAATTAAACAGCACACTCCTAAACAACCTATGGGTCAAAGATGTGTGTGTGTGAGGGAGTGAATACACACATATCCTATAGGTGTGTATATCATATATATATGGAGGAGGGGTGTTTATTTTAAGGAATTGGCTCACACTATTGTGGGGCTGGCCAGTCCACAATCTGCAGGGCAGGCAGCAGGCTGGAGATGTAGGGAGGAGTTGATGCTGCAGCTCAAGTCTGGAGGCAGAATTTCCTCTTCCTCAAGGGACCTCAGTCTTTTCTCTCAAGGCCGTCCACTGATTGGAGGAGGCCCACCACATTTTAGAGGGTCATCTGCTTTACTCAGAGTCTTCTGATTCAATTGTTAATCTCATCTAAAAAGTACCTTCACAGCATCATCTAGGCTACTGTTTGACCACACACCTGGGCAACATGGCCTAGCCAAGTTGACACATAAAATTACTCATCACACCATCCTTCAGGAGAGAAAGAATAGGGTCTGAGTTGATGCAGGTATGGCGAGGGTACCTGTGAGCGGAAGCAGGGTCTGGAGGCAGCAGGTAGAGAGTGAGGTCCAGGAGGATCCTGGCCTGGGTGATCGGCAGGACACAAGGGCCCAAGGCTGACTCAGCCGCTGGGGCTGCAGGGTGACAACTAGCTGCCACTCAAAAATGTCCCCCTGACGGAAGAGCTATTTGCTTTCTCAAGCTAATTAGAAGCACGGCCATCAGGAAGAGTCCCGTGCCAGCGTTTGAAAATAGAATCACTTTTCCAAGGCAGCGTTGTGCCAAAAGCTCCCCCATGGCCACAGGACAGCCGCTCCCACCTGGAGGGTCAGGCTCCATCACAAGACGGGGGTGCAGTCAGCAGGGCCCTGCAGGGCAGGCGGATGACAGACTCATCTCCAGACATTCGTGTCCTGGGTTTTCATCATCTGCAGAGACACGGGGCTGAGTGGGTCAAAGCAAATGACCTGGCAGCTGAGGTGGCCCCACCAGGGCCTTCGACCCTGCAGATAAATGAGAGAAGCACAGGCTGTACCAGTCCTTGCCTCTCCCATGCTGGAGGCCACAGAGAAAGCAAGCTGAGGTCCAATTTCGTAGTGAGAGCTTGATTAGATGCTCAAAATTTGAAAGTCATGGTTTATAAATCCACTTGGTGTATTGGCTCCACTTCCAAAACATCCGTGAAGTCGCCCTGCTCTGTCCCGTCCCCACTTTTACGTAACAAACACCTGCTTTCTTTGGGGCTCAAGGAAGCACAAGCCATTCATTCATTCATTTATCCATTCATTCATTTATCCAGCTTTATTGAGATGTAATTGACACATAACATTGTGTAAGTTTCAGGGGTACCACCTGATAATTTGATACACACATGTATTGTGAAATGGTTACCACAGAAAAGTTAGTTAACATCTCCATCACCTTACATAGGTAAAACATGTCTTTTAGTGGTGAGAAATTTTAAGATCTACTCTCTTAGCAACTTTCATGTATACCATACGGTATCTTGAGCAATATTCACCACGCTATACATTAGCTCCACAGAACTTATTCATCTCATTTGTCTTGTACTCTTTGACCAACATCTCCCCATCTCCACCACCTCCAAGCCCCAGGTAACCACCAATCTACTTTCTGTTTCTATGAATTCAATGTTTTTAGATTCCACATATGAATAGAATCATGCAGTATTTGTCTTTCTCTTTTTTCACCATCCAGGCCTCCCACATCATACCTAACTACTAAGCCAGTGCCATGTATTATAGACTTTATTAAAGCCAACTCAATTTTGGCCACAAATTCTGCACCTGCTTCTTTGAGACCAACATAACAGTGGCTTCAACACTACACATGCCCATACCTCTTTCTTCCCACGCAAGCCCAGGATGAAGGTCTTCATGAGTCCAGGCCCCTCCTGACGGGTCCTCTGTCCCCCACATATGAATGGTTGAAATGACTTCCCAGCAGCCCACAGGGAGGAGTCAGAGGCAGGGAAGACAGAACGAAGATGCCCTCGTCATGTCTGCTGTCATCCTCTCAGTTATGGTATAAAGGAAAACTCATGAGGGACATGGCTCTAATTCTATTCGTTATTTGGAAAACCAAGTTTATTCTTGATTTAAACACCCTCCAATTTCTAGATGTGACTTACAGTCCAGGATATTGTGGTCTGAATACGCGTGTGTGCACCCCTGTGTGCGTGCACATTGCATGTGTGCACCCAAATGTGTGCTAATGATGTGCTATGTGGCCTTGGCCTCCCTTGTCTACACACCACCCCCACTGCCCCAGGAAAGGGAGGTCACAGACAGGCAGACACACAGGACACAGGATTTGTGTATCGGCTTCTGGGCTTCTAGACAACACCTTGCAGATGCCATAGTTATAAGACACACTTGCCCTTACTACACACACTTCCCAGTGCAGGTGTGGGCACCCAGACACACCTGCCCCCAGACAAACCTCTCTGGGGTGGGAAGAGAAGTGGTCCAGGGAGAAGCAGAGAGTTGGATGCTCCTGGGAGCCCCTGCGAGGGTCTCAGCCACATGCCTTCGGGTCTGGCCCTGGGAGCCCTGGAATTCTGAGAGAAGATCGGTGCTTGGGCTTCAGAAAACAACCAGGTGGCAGATTCCTCCCCACAGAGACACACAGACCCAAGGCAGAACAGGGAGCAGAAACGTCAACGTGGCCACAAGGGCACATCTACTCAGAGCAGCACGTAGGCTGTCTCTGGACTCCGCGTCCACATGGGGGAAGTGGGTTCTCCTGTGCCCTCTATGAGTACAGGGATGCTGACCGAGGGAGGAAGAGCACCAGTCATCACCGGTGGTGATGACAAGATGCCAGAGCCAGAGCCACGCCAACCCTGAACTGGGGTCAGCAAGAACCAGACCAGAGGGGCACTAGCTGCCCATCGGATTCAGGGGCTCCCTCTGCCATACTCTCGACGTAACGCAACATGTGCACCTCAGAACTTAGATGAGCACCCAAGGACAATAACGGGATGGTGAAAGATAAAATCTGGGACTAACGGAAATCTTCTCTGTTATCAGCTGTGAGGTGGGGTGGGGAGAGAACGTCAGAGATACAGAAAAAGAGACTTAACGATCAATACAAAGAACTAAGTTGACCCAGAAAACCTTTCCTCCTGTATCAAACACATAAAAATTATAGATAAAACATAAGCACACAACATTATCAATGAATCTGGGTGGGTTAGACTAGAGAAGAAAGGTGGAGATATCTTTTTACTTCATACTTTTTATATTCCTTATGCTAAGAACTTAAGAGGACCACTGAAGGAACAGAATTAGAAAGTAAAGTTCCAAACCAATGAAGAGAAAAGTGGATGAAATAAATGTGATCAATGTGAATGTCAAGAGGGAAGGTTAAAGAAATAAGCAGAGAGCATGTCAAATAGACTACCAAAACAATATCTGGTAAACTAAGTCCAAAAACATGCGTAATCATAACCATGTAAATATATTAAACTCACCTATTAAAAAGCAGAGACCATCAAATAGAATTAAACAAATAAAATGCAATGCTTTGCAACTTATGAAAGACAAATGTAAAGAAATGCAAACACTAAGAACAATACCAGGCAAGCACTGACCAGAATAAAGCTGTTGCAATATTTTATGTCAGTCATATGTGTGGCAAAAACCATTGATAGGACTTGGATTAACTTCCCACCAGAAAGAACCAGGACATCTGTGAGTCACTGTCAGCAGCGAACCATGAGCCCTGACATCCCTCCAATTTTCCATCAAGATGCAGTGCCCGACCGTGGGCCCTGGGGAAGGAGGACCAGGGCGGAGCATGGCAGTCTTGCTGGGGTGAGAAGATGGGAGAGAGGGAGGCTGAGGCAGTTGGCAGTTGAGAGAGTTTCAGGAAGAAAGGCAGTATGCAGAAAAAGAACCCCCAAACCTTCACAGGGGGCCCCGTGAGTTTTTGCCAGGTACTAAGGCCTGTAATGAGCACTTGGCAAGTACCGAGCAAAACTCCACAAGGCTGGGAAAAGAACGGCCAGGTGGCTTAAACAGAACAATGCCCAGACCTCACACAGGGCAGGGAATGTTTACACCATGACCAGTCAAACATAGGGTCCTTGGAGATCACACAGAGCTCTCAGACCCTTTCACCATGCCATGGCGCCCAGGGTAAGGGATGCTCTAAGTGAAGGGCCAGCAAACTCTGACCTATGAGGCAAGTCTTGTCCACCGCCTGTTTTTGTTCACCTGTGAGCTCAGAATGGTTTAGAAATTTTAAAATAGCTGGGAAAAGTCAAAAGTATAATCGTATTTCATGACAAATAAAAATTGCATTAAATTCAAATTTTCAGTGTCCGTAAATAAAGCTTTATAGGAACACAGCCATGCTCAGTGGTTTCCATATTGTCCGGGGCTGTTTTGTGCTGTAATGTTGGAGTTGAAAAGTTGTGACAGAGGCCTTACGGCTCACAAAGTCTGAAATACTTACTATCTGGCTTGTTAGAGAAAATCCCTGCTCTACGCTCTCCATAGCAAAGCTAACAACAGGATGTTAAAGAAAACATGAGCATAATGAGGAGGGGGAAGATTTTAAAAGAACCAGATGGAGTTTCTAGAGATGAAAAATACAGTATCTGAAATAAATTTATTGAGTGGGCTTTCATCAGATTAGTCAATTTCTTTAAATGTTACATGAGTATTTGAGTAAAAGACATATTTTGTAGGAGACAGTAAAATCTTTGGTTTTGATTTATACAAATCAAATCTGAGTTATACAATCTGAGTGTGACTTGACTCATAAAGTCTACTCACACTGATTGTGTCATTTATAATGACAAATTTTTTTGTCCACATGACCTGTCACAGACTGAGAGTGACAAACTCTTCTTGTTCCATCATTTTAATTTCAATTTGCCTATGTCATTATATTTAAAGTGAGATTCTATGAACAGCACATAGTTGGGTTCCATTTTTTTATCCATTCTGACCGAAGGATACAACAGTACATAACCTGTTACTGTCTTTTTATTGCTGTGTTTAGACTATTTACATTTAATGTAATTAATTTAGTTAGGTCTACCATCCTATTACTTGTTTTCTGTCTGTTCCTTCTGAGTTTTTTCCCTCTGTTTCCCCTTTCCTGCCTACTTTTGGGTTGTTAAACATTATGTATATTCCATTTTAATTTATCTATTGTGATTTTTCACTATATCTGTTTGTATAATATTGTCAGTGATTGCTCTATTTGAAATCAATTTTTATCCTCTCAATTACAAAGTATATAAAACTTACTACAATATGGTTCCCTTTACCCTCCATATTTTATGCTATATTTATCTTATAAATTATATCTACACAAATTGAAAACACCATTAGACAATAATATTTTTTTTTACTTTCAACATTTAATCATATTCTTTAAAACTCCAGAGAAGAAAAATAATCTATTATACTTACCTAGATAATTAACATTTATGTTACGTTCCTTCATTCCTGATGTATTAAGTTTTTCTGGCATCATTTCCTGTCTGCCCGAGAATTTCTAACAATTCTTTTGGAGCAAATCTGCTGGCAATGAATTCTCTAAGTTTTCCTTCTTCTGTGGAAAATTTCACTTCATCCTCATTCCTAAAGAATTTTTTGATAGATATAGAATTCTGTGTTGACAATTCCTTTCTTTTAGTACTTTAAAAGTGTGACCAATTCTTCTGGCCTTGATGATTTCTGATAAAAAATCTACTGTCATTTGAATAGTCGTTCCACTGTAGGTAATGTGTTGTTTTCCTCTGGCTGCTTTCAAAATCCCCCCTTTATATTTAGTTTTCAGTAACTTGATTATAATGTGTTTGTGAGTGTATTTTGGGGGGATTATCTTATTTGGGGTTTGCTCAGCTTCTTAAATCTGTACATTTATTTATATCTTTTGCCAGATGTGGGAAGTCATCGGTTATTATGTCATCATATATTTTTCAGCATCACACTCTTTCTCTTCTTCTGGGACTCTTATGACACGAGTATTAGACCTTTAGATGTCATGCTACACAGTCTGAGGCTCTGTTTACATTCATTTTTCAAACTGTTTTCTCTCTGTTGTTCAGATTGGGTAATTTATATTGATCTTCAAGATCACTAATTATTTCCTCCTTCATCTCCTTTCTGCTATTGAGCCAACACAGTGAGATTTTTTCTTTTTTCCATTATTGTAGTTTTTAGTGCTATAATTTCCACATGGTGTGTCTTCACATTTCCTATTCCTTTGATGACAATTTTATTTTTCCATTGGTTTCAAGAATGTTTGTGATTGCTTCTTGAAATAGTTTTACAACAGCTGCATTAAGGTCTTTGCCAGATACAGTAGGTGGAATAATAGCCCTACAAAGATGTCCATGTCCTAATCCCAGAACCTGTGAAAACATTACTTGACATGGCAAAAGAGTCTTTGCAGATGTGATTAAGAATTTTGAAGTGGGGGGCTTCCCTGGTGGCGCAGTGGTTGAGAATCTGCCTGCTAATGCAGGGGACACGGGTTCGAGCCCTGGTCTGGGAAGATCCCACATGCCGCGGAGCAACTAGGCCCGTGAGCCGCAACTACTGAGCCTGCGCGTCTGGAGCTTGTGCTCCGCAACAAGAGAGGCCGCGATAGTGAGAGGCCCGCGCACCACGATGAAGAGTGGCCCCCGCTTGCCACAACTAGAGAAAGCCCTCACGCAGAAACGAAGACCCAACACAGCCAAAAATAAAAAATAAATAAATAAATAAATAAATAAGCTGAGCACTTTTCCGGGGAGGTGAGCGCGGAAGAGCGGGAGCTGAGGATTTCTGGCTACTCAGATTGTGGCGCGGCGACTGCTGTAAGATGGAGGTGGGCTCGGCGGCCGAAGATGGTCGGGATGGTCCCCGGGAGCGGCGAGGCTTGGGTGAAGCCGAGAGGCCGCAGCAGAACCACGAAGTGCGGCCTCAGTCCGGGGCAGATCGGTTACCAAAACATTCCTACTGGTTGGATCTCTGGCTCTTCGTCCTCTTAGACGTGGTGTTGTTTTTCTTCGTGTATTTTTTGCCCTGAATGGTTTGCCTGATACCTAAATTAAGAATTTTGGCTCCTGGAGTGGATCCTGAAAATGACTACAAACTTCTTGAATGAAGAAGACAGGATTGTGCACCAGAAGAATTTCAAACTCTAAGGGACCTTCATTTCATTTTACACATTCTGTTATTCTTTGGGGGGACTATATTAAATGGGTAATGATCTCAGCCATTCATAGCTAAGTTCTTAAAACTCAGCTCTGACTCATGTTTTAAAACTTTTTACAGATTATCTGGTGGCTTTACAGGGGCTGAACATAAAAAGTATT
This sequence comes from Balaenoptera musculus, assembly GCF_009873245.2. Taxonomy (NCBI): domain Eukaryota; kingdom Metazoa; phylum Chordata; class Mammalia; order Artiodactyla; family Balaenopteridae; genus Balaenoptera; species Balaenoptera musculus. Next base: position 98,790,182 of record NC_045793.1, on the reverse strand, counting down.
TATACATATACTCATTAGGAAATATATTAATGTTTTTCCTTTAACATTTTAAGGGTTGGCCAAGGTTTAGTATGATGCAAATAATATGGTGAAATAATAAGGTGAAATATTTAGAAATAAATTATCCAAAAGCAAGGGAAGGATTTTGAAAAAAGGAGTTAAAAGCTATACAGAAAATGCAGGCCCACGATGTATTTGCTGTAAGTGCCAGTTTAATTTTTAGATTAAGTGGACCTCTGTTATGGTTGCTAGGTTGGTACAATCTTAGAGAAAGTATATAATATCCAGTAATGGAAGGCTAGAGTGCATGTCCTCTCACCTGGATGCTTCCCCTCACTTTTAAGCTCTTGAACTCTGTAAAGTAGGACTGTGTGTTTCAAACCTAATTTTTATTGTGGTTGCATTAAGAATGCTTGTGGCCAAAACATGTTTATTATAATGTCTGTAATTTACTTTAATACTCCAGCAAAGTCACCATATTTACTCACTGAGCAAATGTTTGAGCACTTACTGTGGACCAGGTACAGCACTGAACAAAACAGACAAAGATCCTTGCCTTTATGGAGCTTACATTCTTTTTTATCTAAATATGTTAACAAGAATTTATTTCCCAGGAGTGATCAGCTAGTATTTAATCAAAAAGGTCACATTCCCAAAGCAGCTACTGTAAGCCCTTCAGAAGCTATTCCTATTATATAACAGATGTTAGAAATGGGCTCTTGTCCTTGAAATTGGTGACATTTTATATATTGGAATTGCCTAAATATTTTTCCCGTCCCTTAGAAACAGGGCATAGATCTGGTAAACTCTACATCCTCTATTCTTTAGAATGGCATTTAGGGTTAGTGTGAAATCTGGGATTGATTTTGGAGGCTTTTAGCCTAATGCTGACTATAAGTTTAACAGTTATGCCTTCAGAGAACCTAACAAACCTGCCTGAGGAGAACTTTTTAGGCAAGGTTGAAGCATCTAGAGAAACAGCACTGGGATTTCATTGAGGGTACCAAACAGATTGTATGAATTGTTTTTGTGCTACTTGCTAATAATTTTGTCCAATAAATGTTGATTATACAGGTAAAAATAAATAAATAAATAAATAAATAAATAAATAAGCTGAGCTCTCTGAATTAAAAAAAAAAAAAAAAAAAAAGAATTTTGAAGTGGGAAGTTATCTTGGATTATTTGGTAAACTCACTGTAATCACAAGGGTCTTTATAAGACAGAGGCAAGAGGGTCAGATTGAGAGAAGGAGAATGATAATGGAAGTTATGTGGGACCACAAGCCAAAGTATGCAAGCAGCCCATAGAAGCTGGAAAAGTCAAGGAAATGGATTATCCCTCAGCCTGCAGAATGAATGCAGCCCTGCCAACACCTTGATTTTAGCCACTGAAGCTGATTTTGGACTTCTGATCCTCCTGAACTATAAGATGACAAAGTTGTATTGTTTTAAGCCATGAGGTTTGTGATAATTTGTTACAGCAGCTATAGGAAACCAGTACATCAGAAAATTCCTACAGCTCCATCCTCTCAGCATTGGCTTCTGTCGATCAGCTTGTCCATGTGGTTGAGACTGTCCAGGTTCTATGTATGGAAGTCATATTGGATTATAAACTGTATAATTTTAAATACTAAGTGATGTAACTCTAAGTCATATAAATTTTATGGAGAATGTTCATTTTTTGTTTTAGCAGGCAGTCTACTTACGTTCAAGTCATAAGCTCCAGTCCTTCTGTTGGCTACATCCAGATCAAAGTTTGGTTTTCACAGCCTCTGCAGTGCTATTTGGATCTATCCCATGTGCATAGCTCAGGGGCCAGTCTGAGACATGGGTGCCGTCTGTCAGCAAGGTTACCAAAACCTTGGCTGAGTAGGACCAGATCCACCCATGCGCAGCTTAGGGGTGAGCTCAGAAACCCATAAACAACATCATGGGGTCACTTTCCCAGGCTCCTTGCTCACCAAGATCTCACCGGCTCTTTCCATTTGCTTGAGGTTCTTGTGTGTTTCCTCTGGCCCAAAATCGGGAGCATTAGTTGTCCTGTTCTGCTGTGTGCTTCCATAACTGTGCCTGCATCTGAGCCTAAGAAATGAGAGGGGGAAAACAGTGGGGTCCCCCCTCTTAGAATCACATCATCACCATTTTGAGAGGGAGTCCCTTCCCTCAAATTAAAAATACAAGTATGTGGAGCAGAGTTAGAGATACTGATATAAGCACAGTGCAAATAGGATGTCACCTTCCCAATGGGAGATAGTGCCAGTACAATAGGTAGAGAATGAGGGGTCATAATCAGTGGGTACTGCAGACAAGGGTGGTGAGAATGTCATAATTACCTTATGTATCTCAATATATGTAAAGAAAATCAAAGTCAACCCATTTTCATTTTGGAATATGTCATCTCATGAAACTCGAGTGGCTACATAACCTGTTCCTGAAGATGTTCTTCTTAAATACAGCAGAGACAAAACGAAGAAGACCCTGACAAGTGATCTTCCATGAAGCATCAGCCAAGCAGACAGCTTCTGATGAAAATCCTCTCACCTTGAGGTTGAAGGAGAAGAAAATTCAGAAAGGAACCCAGGATTAGAAAAGATAGAAAACCTAGAAAGGACAAAAATAGATGATAAAGGAATACAGTGGTTTTTTTAAAAAAGACAGTACCACAGCTCTTCTTTGCATGAATTAGAGAACCTCAGGGCATTTTCAGAAAACCGTACTAGAGTGAGAAATAACTAGGAGAAAGACAAGAGCTGATTTTAAAAAGAGACTGTTGATGTCATCTGTCACAGTTCAGCACAACAAGCACTTATTTCAAAGTGCTAAGCTTTTGAGTTTTAATTTTCTAATTAACAAGCAAAAAAGTTGCCACTGTGCTTGGTATTTAAAATGTAAATATATGTGCATAAAATTAATATTTTAAAGAATCAATTTGTTCCTCTGTTCTGACTTTTCCATCTTTTCTACTCAACTTTTTTAACTCATTCATAAAACAAACAAAAAAGTTTTAAACACCTCCATTGATTTATTAAACAGAAAGGAGGAAATCTAGAATTACTTAATAACTTAAAAGAAATTGAAAGAACTAAAAATCAGTTGGCTAAATCACTTTTTGTGTATTTCCAATTTTGAGCACAAAATACCTTAAGTTATTAAGTAGTTAACCCAAAGTTATTAAATAGTATAATATTAACATTCCCCAAGAGATCACGATAAATATGCTTTTATCCAGATGTAAATTGTACCAAAATGCCCTAGCTGAGTTTTTAACTGGGAGAACATACATACACAGTACAAATAGGAGACTATAGTCACAAAAAGAAAGCTCTTATTAATCTGAGTCCCTTTAAACCTTTTAAAATTGCTACTACCTTAATTCCCAACAGTAAAAATAATCCTGAGGGACACATCATTTTCATTTATAAAACATTTATAAATTGGTTTTATGGATTTCCTCCATAATCAGGAAATCACTCTGTCTTTTGGAGTTTGCAAAAAGCAATTTGATTTCAATTTATTAAGTAAAACTAGTGAGTTAAAAGAGCAAATCTATAATAGGATTTTTATTTTGTATACAAATATGAAAAAATTTATCGCTATTAAGTGAAATATGGAATATTAACATTATATAACAAGCATGAATGATTTGATTAATTTAATGATCTTTGTACCTTATATTTTTGGAGACATTTATTACTAAAGGAAATACTTTTAAAACAAACTTTTACTCTAGATTAGTGTTAGATTTACAAAAAGTTGTGAAAATGGTACAGAGAGTTCTCATATAACTTACACCCAGTTTCCACTATTTACGTTATACTCTTATATTATGTATTATCTTATATACAATATGTATTATGTTATAGCCCACATCTTATCTTAATATGTTTCAGCTAATGAATCAATATCGACACATTATTATTCACTGATGTCCACACTTTATTTGGACTTCCTTAGTTTTTTATCCACAGCCCTTTTTCTGTTCCAGGTCCCACCTGGAACACTATATGATATTAGTTGTCATGTGTCCTTAGACACCTCTTGGCCATAACAGTTTCTCGGGCTTTTTCTTGTTTTGGATAACCTTTACAGTTTTGAGACATATTGGTCAGGTATTCCGTACAATTTGCCTAAATTGGGGTTTATCTAATGTTTTTCCATGATTGCACTGGGGCTATAGGTTTTTAGGAGGAAGACCACAGAGGTAGAGTGCCCTTCTCATCACATGATATCAAGGATGCATACTACCAACATGACTTATGGTGCTTACCTTGGTCACCTGGCTGAGGTCATGTCTCCACTGTGAAGTTACTCTTTTCCCTTTCCATACTGTGCTCTTTGGAGGGAAGTCACTATGCACAGCCCACACTTAAGGGACAGGGAGTTATGCTCCACTTCCAGCAAGACAAAACATCTTCAGAAATTATTTGAATTTTCTTCACAAGAGATTTGTTGCTTCTCCCCACTTATTATTTACTTCTGTATTCAGCCATTTATTTATATCACACTCGTGGATTTATTTTATTCTTTGGGTTGTAATCCAATACTGCTGGGTTAATTTTGTTGCTATATCGGCCCCAGCTTTGGCCATCATGAGCTCCTCCACTTGGTCCCCGTGTTCCTGTGGCATCATCATATTTTTTCAGACACTTCCTCTTCTGGCTCGACCAGGTAGGTTCTCCAGGCTCACCCTGTATATTCTCTGTCCAGGGCCAGAATCAGCCGGTCCTCCAAGCAGCCCTAGTTCCTCTTATCAGAAAATGGGATTAGAAACCAAGATCTGGGCACTGGCTGTGCTTATTGCTACTGGAGCGTCCTTCCTTCTAGGCCTTCTCAGCACACAAAGCAATGCAATATACGTGTGTGTGCTAACCTGTGTGCATACGGATATCTATGATCATTTCTATGTGTACCGTCTGTAGCTCTATTAGCTAAACATGAATCCACATTGATGCCTCAGACTGTGATCTTTTTTTTTTTTAAAGATTTTCTTTTTTTTTGATTGGACCACTTTTAAAGTCTTTATTGAATTTGTTACAATATTGCTTCTGTTTTATGTTTTGGTTTTTTGGCCATGAGGCATGTGGGATCTTAGCTCCCCGACCAGGGATCAAACCCACACCCCCTGCAATGGAAGGTGAAGTCTTAATCACTGGACCGCCAGGGAAGTCCCTCAGACTGTGATCTAGTACCACTTCGTTCATTACAGCCTTCCTCCCTGGCTTGTCTGCTTCCTCCCTCTGCAGTAGTGAGAAATCTGCTCCCAGCATCCACCATTCATGTACTTAATTGCTCATTACAGTATCTGTGGAGTGGTTTCAGAGTTGTTGCCCTGAAAAGGAACAACTTTACCAACCAGAGGACAGTGCCATGAACAAGAGCTTCTGCCTTCAGTCCTACAGTTAGTATTCATTTCCAGAGTTACCTAGGTCAGCTCTTTATTTTCCCACTCCCTTAATGAGGTTATTTTATACATTTGTGAAAGCTATCTTTCTCAGTATTAATTCCATCTGGGATCCTCCAAACTGCTAGATGAATTTTTAAGTTGCATATATTAAGGTTCACTCTTTGTGATGTAAAGTTCCATTTTAACAAATGCACAGTGTCATGTATCCACCATTAAAGTGTACAGAGTAGTTTCACTGTCCTAAAAATCCCGTGTGCTTCACCCATTCAACCCTCCCAGCCCAAGAAAATCTGGTAACTGCTGATACCAATCCGTTTACCACCTCGATACTTTTGTCTCTTCCAGAATGTCACATAAATCGAATCATACAATATGTAGCCTTTTAAGACTACCTTCTTTCACTTATCAATAACCATCTAAGGGTCCTGCAGGTCTTTTCATGGCTTGGTATCTCATTCCTTCCATCACTGAACAATATCCTACCGTATAAATTACCACAGTTTGTTTATCCATTCACCTGTTGAAGGATATCTCGATTGCTTCCAGTTTTTGGTGATTATGAATAAAGCTGTTATAGATATTTGTGTGCAGCTTTTTTTGTGGATACAATCTTTCAAATCAGTTGAAAAATGTTCAGAAGCATGATTGCTGGATCATATGGTAAGATTATATTTAGCATTATAAGAAACTACCAAACTCTCTGCCAAAGTGACTATACCATTTTGCAACTCCACCAACAATGAATGAGAGTTCCTGTTGTTCTGAATCCTCACCAGAAACTGGTATAATCCTCTTTTATTTTTAAATTTTAGACATTCCAGTAAGTTTTTGTCATGATAAATGATGTTGAGAATCTTCATACGCTCATTTACCATCTGTATGTCATTTTTAGGGAAAAGTCTGTTTAAATCTTTTGCTTATTTTGTAATTGTGTTGCTTGGTTTATATACTGTTGACTTTGAAGAGTTCTTTGTTATTCTGGACACAAGCCCTTTATCAGGAAGGTGATTTGCAAATATTTTCTCCCAGTCTGTGGTTTTTACTTTCATTCTCTTAACAAAGCAAAAGTCTTTCACAGAGCTAAAGTTTTCAATTTTAAGGAAGCCCAATTATTAATTTTTTTCTTCCATGGATTGTGCTAATAGAATTGTACTACAAAATTGCCAAACCTGAAGTCATGCAGATTTTCCTACGTGTTTTCTTCTAGAAGTTTTATGATGTTGTACATTTATATCTATTTTGAGTTAATTTTTGTATAAGGTGTGGAGGTCTGTTTCTAGGCTCTTTTTTTCTTTGCATATGGATGTCCAGTTGTTCAGCGCCTTTTATTGAAAAGATTATCCTTTCTCCATTGAATTGCCTTTATGCCTTTGTCAAAAGTCTGTTCACTATACTTGTGTCAGACTACTTCTAAGTTCTTCTGTTGATCAATGTGTCTGTTCTTTCACCAATATCACAGTCTTGATTATTGTTGCTTTATATTCTTTACATTCTCATAAATGGCAATTTGTGTTTTCTCTCTTTTTTCTTGGTTAGCTTGGCTAGAGATCTGTCAATTTTACTGATATTCTCAAAGAACTAGTTTTTGGTTTTATTGATTTTACCTTTTGTTTGCCTGTATTCAATTTTGTTGATTTCTGGTCTAATTTTTATGATTTCCTTTCTCCTGCCTGCTTTAGCTTTAAATTGCTCTTCAAACTCTGGTTTCCTAAGGTGGAAGTTTAGATTACTTATTTTAGACCTTTCTTCTTTTGTAATATTTGCATTTTAGTGCTATAGATTTCCTTCTACCAACTTCTTTAGCTGCATCCCTGAAATGTGCTAAGTTAAATTTTCTAGAAATCTCTCCCCCAAAATAGAAGCAGACATACTTCCCAACTCATTTATGAGGGCAGCACTACACTAATACCCAACACCAAAACCAGGTAAGATATTGTAAGAAATATATTTTAATTTCTCTTGAGACTTCTTCTTTGATCCATGGGTTTTAAAGTGTTTTGTTTAATTAGCAAATATTTGGAAAATTTTCACCTTTCTGTTACTTATTTCTAACTTAATTTCACTGTAGTCCAAAAACATGCTTTGTATGATATCCATTCCTTTAAATATATTAAGACATGTTTCATGACCCAGAATGGGATTCATCTTGGTAAATGTTCCATGTGAGCTTGAGATAAATATGCATTTTGCTATTGTTGAATGGAGTAGTCTGCAGATGTCAACTATATTCAGTTGATTGATGGTGCTGTTGAGGTCCTTACTGATTGTCTATGTGTTTGATCTATCAATTACTTGACAGAGGAGTGTTGAAGTTACAACCATATAGCGATTTGTCTATTTCTCCTTTTCGTTTTATCACCTTTATCTGATGTATTTTGATGCTCTGTTCTTAGGTGCGTACACATTTAGGATTATTGTGTCTTCTTTTCCCTTCATCATTCTGTAATGTCATTCTTTATCCTTGATGATATTTCTTATTCTGTAGAATGCTTAGTCTGAAATTAACACAGGTTATCTATCTCTTTGTGGATTACTTTTAGCTACCTGAGTCTTAATATTTAAAGTGGGTTTCTTGGAGACAATACATAGTTCTGTATTATATTTTTATCCAATCTGACAAAATCTGTCTTCCAACTGGTATATTTATATTAATCATATTTCAAATGATTATTGGTATAGTCGGACTAGAAAATTTTTATTTGTTTCATTTTGTCTTCTCTTTCTTCCTTCTTTTTCTGTCTTTTCCTGTTTTAATTGAATATTTTATATTATTCCATTTTTATCTCCTCTCTTGGCAAATCATTTAAACTTCCATTTTAAACTTTTCAGTGGTTGCTCTAGGGTTTACAATATGCATTTTAAAATAACCTACTTCTACCTTCAAATAACATTATACCATTTAACACGTGGTGCAATGTTAAAATTCAATACAAAGTGGAGACCAGACTTGGAATTCCCTGAGCAGACAAAACCACTGAAGCCACGTAAGCAAAACTAAATCTAGCTTATTTCACAAACATAAGCAAAACTTATGCTATTTCTTGTAAATGTCTCTGATAATCATAAAATAAACAAGTCATCTTTCTAAAAATGGTATAAGATAATCACTTTTAACCAAGCCTCTGGAAACCCCATTGTAATAACCAATCATTGTAAACGCTAAACTTCCTCATTTTCACTTTATAAGACATCCTATAACATCATGACCCTGAGTTTCATATCAGTTTTAAATTTGGAAGCTCCCAATTTGCGAACCATTCTTATATGTACAATAAAGTCTCGTAAATACAATTTTATTAATCTGGTGGTTTTAATCTCGCTATTTCTGGATTTTGACAGCAGGTATATTACAACAGGCAGACTCTGGGCCCGACCACTTGCACTGTGCACCAATCCTGCCACTTACCAGCTGGGTGGCTGAGCAATTTACTTCCCTTCCCTGTGGCTCAGTGTCTTCATCTACAAAATGAGTCACGTGGTTGTCATCAGGACAACAAAGCGCTTAGAAACTCTCCAGACAAATAGCAAGTGCCACATCCATTTTGGCTGAAGTCGTCTGCATCCTGCCGTGTCTTTTGCGGATGACCTGGCACATCTCTGAGAGGCTGTGGATTGATTTTACAGTTTGGTTTTAAGGGCGACCTTACCTTATTTCAAACGCTCATGGGGCTGGTCTATAGCAACCTCCTTTGCTACTTTTCAAGTCTGTTGTTGAAAATGTTATGTTTCCATTTTTAATTTTTAATTCTTTCTTTGAATCAGCTGGACATCGCTAATTTCATCCCCTCCCCAAAAAATCTTTCTATGGATGACTCCCTGATAGTCCTCCCGGGAAGTGGGGACACACGTAGTGAGAACTTACCCACTGGCCACTGTTTCATGGGGACTCCCAGACCGGAGGACGGGAGCTGGTACTTTTCTTTGTGTCTGCGGTGCTTCTAGTGGTGCTGACCTGGTGTCTCCCCTTCTGGTCTAGATGCCCCACATGGAAGACAATTTCCAACAACAACGTTGCAGCTCCTTGAATCCTGGAGATATTTACATTCGTTCATTCACTCATTCATCTACTCAACAAATCGTATAAATCCTAGGAATAAAAACTCTGTCATTTCCCAACAGACATTTTTGTGTATTCTGTGCATGAGGCGAGCCCAGAGCTGCATGAGCTGTGAGGAGGGCACAGGACCAGTCCCTTCTCTAGGGGGATTATGGACATTAAACACATTAACAAACACACACAGAACATTGTGAGATACAAAGGTGCCGTGAAAGAGAGCATCTCGGAAGTGGTTTGGGACTGAATGGGGAGGCACGCTGGTCTGTGGAAACGTCATTTAAGCTGAAACCTAAAGGTCAGCAAGAAGCCAGAGTCAGGCAACAGTTCATCCATCGCTCCATTTATTTATTCACCACCCCAGGGGCACACTGGGCCTTCTGGAATCCGGTTGTTGATACTGTTGCAGCAAAAATAGAAATGAAGTTTTCCTTCTCCTGAGAGCAAGGAAAGCAAAGGGAACAGCAAATAGGCTAGAGAAGAAACATAACCTGGCCTGAAAGGGTTAATTTTAGTTTTATTTTAACTGTTTTTTTATTTTAACTCCTAGTTTATTTTACCTGTTACTAATCTGTAGTGTCTGTAACTAGATTTGTACTTCACAAAGCTATCCTCACTCCCTGACACTACATAAATTACATTCTGCACCTATCACCCCTAACTCTGTGTGAGTTACATCCTGTGCCTATCACTCTCTAACCTTATTACATCCAGTCGCTTACATTCCTTATGCCCCCTGGTAACAAATCACCCCCTGTAGCTTTTGCATTTCAGAAAGAAGGTCGCGGGGCCGATAAACCAGAGACAAACGGACCCAATTATCAGACTGCCGGACCCCAATTACAAGGCTGCCTGAAACCAGCTATGACTGTTTTGAAACAATGCAAAGGAAAAAGAAAGCAAGACCTCCACTACTTTGACCCTTATCACATACCCCAGACTTCGAGCCCCAAGTGTAAAATCTTCTCCGATTCCCCAGGGAAGGGGGCACAGTTCTTGAGGATCTAGCCTGCTGTGTCTTCCCTTCTGCCTGGCAGAAAAATAAAGCCATCTCTCTCATCCTCCAAAATCTCTGTCTCTGTATTTCTGTTCAGCAACGGTGCACAGAGAAGCAGAGATTTCAGCAACAATACTCTTTAAACCCCCTCAGGTTCTAACCCACTGTATTTCCAAATGAGACCAGTGAACCTATCGGGAATCTCTGAGGAATGATAAGAAGGGATAAAAGAGAATGGTGGATTTTCAAAAAGCATAAAGAAGTAAGATACGGTGATATTGTGATTTATATAGAGAAATATAAATTTCTGGGGGATTGGTTTCAGGATTCCCCCACGGACACCAAAATCCATGAATGCTCAAGTCCCTTATGTAAAATAGTGTAGTATATACATATAAACTACATACATCTCTAGATTACTTATAGTACCTAGTATAATGTTCATGTTATGTAAATAGTTGCCAATATCCAGCAAATTTAAGTTTTGCTTTTTTGGAACTTTCTGAAATTTTTTTCGAATATTTTTGATCCATGGTTGGTTGAATTCATGGATACAGAAACCAAGGATGGAGAGCTTACTTTCGTCTTTGTCCTGTTTCTGACACAGGGCTCCTAAAACCCTTGGAATTTCCTAAGAGAAGAGAGTGATAAAGGTGTCTTTTGTTATATTAATGAAATGATTTGGGGAGATGGAGGCTGGTTGCTAGGAGAACAATTAGAGGGTTGGAACTCTCTCAGTCCCACCCCTCCCCCAGGCCTCTGAGGAGGGGTGAAGGGCTGGAGGTTGAATCAATCACCAATGGCCATTAAAAATATAGCAGTGTGTCTGTATACCACAGGGAACTCTGCTCAATATTATGTAACAACTTAAATGGGAAAAGAATTTGAAAAAGAATAGATACATGTATATGTATCACTGAATCACTTTGCTGTAAACCTGAAACTAACACAACATTGTTAATCAACTATACTCCAATATAAAATAAAAAGTTAAAAAAAAATCACCAGTGGCCAATAATTTAATCAATCGTGCCTATGTAATGAAACCTCCATAAAAAAACCAAAAGGAGAGCTTCCAGGTTGGTGAACACTCAGAGATTTGGGGAGAACGGCGCTCCTGGAGAGGGCGGGGAAGCTTCGTGCCCTTTCCCCATACCTTGCTCTGTGCATCTCTTCCTTCTGGCTGTTCATCTGTATACTGTAGCATATCCTTTAATAAACTGGTAAACTAAGTAAGTGTTTCCCTGAGTTCTGTGAGCCACTCCAGCAAATTAATCAAACCCAAGTGTTAGGGGAAACACTGACTGAAACCACCACCCTGGCCAGGCAAGATAGTAGCCACTTGCACAAGTTATCTTACAACAGGAGGTCCTGGTAAGGAACACAGAACTAACAAGCCACCACCAACCGGAAGAATTCAGAAAAGGTCAAAGGAGAGAGGAGACGCCAGTCCATATGTCCTACCAACCTCGCAGAATCCTTCTCGCTGGAATCCATCTTGGCTGAGTGATACGTGCACCACCAGGAAGGACCCTGAGTCAGAATGATTGGCCAGAGACAACCCGGAAACTAATCCCATCACCATAAAACCCGAGACTGCGAGCCACGTGGCAGAGCAGTTCTCCTGGGTTCCCTTACCCTGCTGCTCTCCGCCCGGGTGCCCCTTCCCAATAAAGTCTCTTGCTTTGTCAGCACGTGCCTCCACGGACAATTCATTTCCGAGTGTTAGACAAGAGCCCACTCTTGGGCCCTGGAAGTGGTCCCCCTTCCTGCAACACAAGGGTAGAGTCATTGGAACCGCCAATCTATAGCTTGTTTATTTGAAGCACAGGTGACAACCTGGACTTGAGACTGGCATCTGAATTTGGGGAGAGAGGATGAGGGGGCCAGTCTTGTAGGACTGGGCCCTTAACCCATGGGATCTAATGCTATTTCCAGGTAGATAGTGTCAGAATTCAGTTGAATTGTAAGACACCCAGCTGGTGTTGTGGAGAATTCCTTGGTGGTGTGGGGAAACCCCCTCCGCATACACATACTCACTCACACTGGAACTTGTACCAGACCCCTTGGTATCAGAACCACTATTACATACGTTCTGAAAACTACAGACCCTGGAACTCTGCGCTGGTCCCAGATAAGGCTGTAGGGTCAGGGACATAAGCCGAGGCCCAGGCATATCTAGACAGGGAAGCAGTGATGTCTCCACACCCACAGGGTCCCAAAGACCACATTGCGAAGGATGCTGTCTTTTCCATAAGGTGCGTCTGAGAAGGAGGTCCAGGATATGAGGTCTAAGAAATAAATGCACCTGGACGCAGGCAAGACATTTGACAAGATCTTTCATGACATCTCTCTGGCCACAGTGAAGAAGTATGACAGTATAATGTGAGCTATAAAGAGAGGGTGTATCATCAAATAATTGAAGGAGAACCAGACCCCTATAAAAAAAGCTTCATTTCAGTTTGCTAAAGCACAGTATATAAAATTGTGGGTTAGAAATAAGTAAGAGAAGAAGAGCAATGGGCTTACCCTTATACACATCAGAAAACAGATCATTAAATACAGTTTCAACAATATTCCAAGTGAATAATCACAAATATGTTTCTCTCATCAGCTCATTCATTCCCACCTAATTAATTCTTGCTCCATGGGATCTTGGGATGGCATTCTATTTTCAAAAAGCAGTTCTAGCTTGCTAGAAATATTTTTTTAAATTGGCGTTGGTTTTTTTTTTAATTGTAGAAAATATTATATAACATAAAATTCAGCGTTTTAACCATTTTTAAATTTTATTTTATTATGGTAAAGACATAACATGAGATCTACCCTTTTAGCGGATTTTTAAGTGCACAATACAATGTTGTTATCTATAGGCACAATGTTGTACGTTCGATCTCTAGAATGTATTCATCTTGCATAACTGAAACTTCATACCCATCGGTTAGCAACCCCTTCAACCTCCTCCCCCAGCCCCTGGCAGCAACCATCCTATTCCTTGCTTCTATGAACTTGACTATTTTAGATTCCTCATATGAGTGGAAACACACACTAACTGTTCTTCTGTGACTGGTTTATTTCACTTAACATGAACCTCAAGGTTCGTCCGTGTTGTTACATACGGCAGGATTTCCTTCTTTTTAAGGCTGAACAATATTCCCGTATATATATATACCACATTTTTGTCATTCATTCATCTGTTGATGAACATTTGGATTGTTTCCACATCTTGGCTATTGTGGATAGTGCCACAATGAATATGGGGGTGCTAATATCTCTTCAAGTTCCTGATTTCAATTATTTTTGATAAATACCCACAAATAGGACTATTGGATCATATGGTAGTTTTATTTTTTATTTTTTGAGGAATCTCCATACTGTTTTCCACAGTGGCTGCACCAGCTTACACTTCCACCAACGGCGCATGAGAGCTCCCTTTTCTCCACACCCTCACCAACGCATTGTCTCTTATCTTTTTGGTAATTGCCATTCTAACAGGTGTGAAGTGATATTGTGGTTTTCATCTCCATTTCCCTGAAGATTAATGATATTGAGCATCTTTTCATATACCTGTTGGCCATTTGTATGACTTGTTTGGGAAAATGTCTATTCAGGTCCTCTGCCCATCTTTAAATTGAGTTATTAGAGTTTGGGGAGGGTTTTGTGTTTGTTTGTTTTTTGTTACTGAGTTGCAGTCTGAAAGTTGTCTAAGCAACATCAGCTTAAGTCCAAAGTCTGTACAGAATTTTTAGAATCTGAGTAGTTGACAGTACCTAGTGCAGTCCTTTCAGTACTAGATTCTGAAATTAACCTTCTTTGTTGAAGACCTAATTTCTCAGCCTGTAAATTAGAGCAGAGCTTTCAGGCATTCACAAGAAAGCAGAAATCAGCTATTGATGACAAGGCTCTGGTTACTTTATTACAGTTACCAACAACAGGAAAATGGAGAGAGCACAATACATAATTACTACATATGGATTTAATCAGTGTTTCTTCTGCAGTTAAGAACATCCTACAGAAAGTGAGGGCATTGACTTATCTCCAGAACCTGCCTGTGAAGCGTACAATCTCTAAAACACATATATTAATGACATTTTACCTGAAACCTTGGGAAGGCTGAACTTCTCCTTTGATTTGACAAATCTTTCCATACAGTTTTTTTAAGTGTTGAACTAATTAAGAAATATGGAGCATACATAAAAATCTCATTATTTCTACCATAGCTCATTTTATATATAAAAGAACAAATCTTTGTGCTTTTCTGACAGTTCCATGGGAAATCACAAGGATGGTTTTAAGTGTATTTTTAATCCAAGATATATTATTTTCCTGAATTTAGGGTTTGATCTCCGTGAGACAAAAAAAATCAAAAGAATTGTAACAGGTGATTTGGTCACTTAATTAAGATGCAACCATAGGTGCCTAAGAAGATGGATTGGTTACCATTTAAGCAAAATAACATATGTTATTTTAAATAAACATAGAAGATGATAGTATGCCTGAAGGAGCCTGATTTATCGCAGAATTGAGGAATTCCCTCCAATGTTCTGTTTTTAATGAAGGACATAACAAAGTCACCAAGAGCACAAAAATGTACCTGGTAGGATAAGGAGTCTCTGCCATCTTGGCAGATTACAGAAAGTAAAAAACTTTTTACTTCCTTGGGTTAAAAGCAGACTAAGCACTCTAAGCCAATCGTTTTAAGAGAGAGAAAATGTAATTTCTAGTTTTTTAATAACATAACAAATGGCAGTAAATGATCTACAAGTTCCTTTTTCAAATGTCATTTTATAGTTCAGCACGGGAGAAAAGCTAGATTGAACCATGTGGTAGTGGATGGAGGGTGAAGGCATCATTATGAACTCATGTTTAACCTAGTATACAAATATACATCCAGATGAATGGACGTTGGCATATATGGACAAACATATATATTTATAGACATGTGTATATGCACAGGTCAGTATGCAGACATATGTTTCTGTAGAAGAGGAAAACTTCCCTTCTTCCCTTCTAGGTTCTTGGCTGGTCTAATAATTAAATTGACAAAAGACAGATCAAAAGGAGAAAAACAAATTTAATTTCATATGTACAGGAGTCCATAACAATATGAGACTCAAAGGAGTGACGAAACCAGGCAGTTTTTATACCTTTTAGACAAAGAAACCATAAATTAATCTTAGGTAGCAAGACTTTGGTTTAAATTCAGATCTTTTAACCTATTTCTCTCTCTGTATCTTTTGTACTATTATGAATTTTAAAGACAAATTTTAAAGCTAATGAGCAGCATGATAATTCCAATTGTTAAGGATTAGCCCCTGGCGTTATTTCAGAGCTTCCAAACAGCGAGACATAAATGAGCTCCATTCCTCACAACATATCAGTTGTGCACGTGGGCAGGCCCACATTGTTATGAGATTCACAAAACTCCAAAAAGTTGTCTTCTTTCAGGAAATGATGGAAGTCTATAAAAGCTGTGACTTGAAACCCTTGACAAATGTTCATTATGTAAATCTATTGTCACATCAAGTGTAGAAATTTTTTAAAAAATAATTCAAGTAAATCCCACATAGACTAGAATTGTAACCATGACTCCAGTGCTCCAGGCTCCCCCAGAAAACACTATAATTAGTTTTTTCATCTTCCTACACCCCAACAACCAAATGTTCCATTTTCACGGTGTTGTTAGCAGAGGCAATACTTCACGAATGGGGTGCAAGGCTTACGAAGCTGAGTTGTAGCACATTATTAACCCACTAATGGTGTGTAAACACATCATCCTCAATCCACAGGTTCCTCCTTCTAGACACGCTCCTCAGAAAGGCAGCTGGCATATTCTGTACCTCACTTTCCTTCCAGCCTCCTGGAACAGAGTTTCTGATGAATTCCTCAACTCCTTTCATGCCCAGATACTTCAGTTTCGTAGGTTTTGAAGCCAAGGATACAGGAGAAATGGTAACTACATGAGAAATTATAAAGACTTTTAAAAATTAACTAAAGCTTTTTTGAAACGAAACTGAGTTATTTGTAGTGAGGTGGATGGACCTAGAGTCTGTCATACAGAGTGAAGTAAGTCAGAAAGAGAAAAACAAATACCATATGTTAACACATATATATGGAATCTAAAAAAAAAAGTGGTTCCGATGAACCTAGGGACAGGACAGGAATAAAGATGCAGTCGTAGAGAATGGACTTGCTGACATGGGGCAGGGGGGAGGAGAAGCTGGGATGAGGTGAGAGAGTAGCATTGACATATATACACTACCAAATGTAAAATAGATAGCTAGTGGGAAGCAGCCGCATAGCACAGGGAGATCAGCTCGGTGCTTTGTGACCACCTAGAGGGGTGGGATAAGAAGGGTGGGAAGGAGGCTCAAGAGGAAGGGGATATGGGGATATATATATACATATAGCTGATTCACTTGGTTATACAGCAGAAACTAACACAACATTGTAAAGCAATTATACTCCAATAAAGATGTAAAAAAAAAATTAACTAAAGCTTTTTAAAAGATAATTTAATGTTTAGGCCAATAATAATAACAATATATTGTGGAATTTATAACATATGTAGAAGTAAAGTATATTACAATAATAGCACAAAGAAGAGAAAGGAAGAAATGGAAGTACACTGTTGTAAATTCCTTTTACCACACAAGAAGTGGTAAAATATTGCTCAAAGGTAGACTGCAATTAGTAAAAGATGTATATCACAAACTCTAAAGAAATCACTAAAATATCATAACAAAAAAAGCTGATAAACCAACACAATAAGTGGTGTGGAATTATTTTAAAAATTCAATAGATCCAAAAGAAGATAAAGGGAACAAAGAACAAATAGGACAAAGAGAAGACAAATAGCAAGACAATAGATTTAAACCCAATCATTTTAATAATCACAGTAAACGTAGATGGCCCAAAACCCATTTAAAAGTTAGAGATTGTCAGGGCTTCCCTGGTGGCGCAGTGGTTGAGAGTCTGCCTGCCAATGCAGGGGACACGGGTTCGAGCCCTGGTCTGGGAAGATCCCACATGCCGCGGAGCAACTGGGCCCATGAGCCATAATTACTGAGCCTGTGCATCTGGAGCCTGTGCTCCGCAACAAGAGGCCGCGATAGTGAGAGGCCCGCGCACCGCGATGAAGAGTGGCCCCCGCTTGCCACAACTAGAAGAAAGCCCTCGCACAGAAATGAAGACCCAACACAGCCATAAATAAATAAATTAAAAAAAAAAAAATTAGAGATTGTCAGATTGAATGAAAAATCAAAGCCCAAGTATATATTCCTTACTGGAAATCTACTTTAAATACAAAGACACAAATAAGTTAAACGTAAAGGACGCAAAAAGGCATACCATGTTATTATTAGTCTAAAGAAAGCAATAGCATATTAATATCTGACAAAGTGGATTTCAGAACAAAGACTATTACAAGGGATAAAGAGAATCTTCTCATAATGATACAGGTGTCAATTAATCAAGAGGACATAACATAATCCTGAATGCTTGTACCTAATAACATAACTTCAAAATACATGAAGTAAAAATTACATAGACAAGGAGATATAAACAAATCCACAGGAGGAGTCACAGATTTTGACATCACTCTCTTAATAAATTGATAGAGCACATAGTAGACAGATCATCAGTAAGGATACTGAGGACCTGAACCACACTGTCAATCAACTAGACCTAAATGACATTTATTGAACACAATGCTCAAAAACAGGAGACTATCCATTCTTTTCAGGTATGTATGGAACACTCACCAAGATGAACCATTGTCTGGACCATGAAAAAATCTTAATAAATTTAAAAGGATTCCAGTCGTAAAACTATGTTCTCCGATCACAAAATGAAATTAGATTGGAAATCAATAATAGAAACGTATCTAGAAAGTCCTCAAACTTTTAGCAACTAACTAAAATGTTTTTAAATTAAAGATTAATCAAAGAAAACAATTTTTTAAAATTAGGAAGCATTTTTAACTGAATGAAAATGAATACGCAATATATCAACACTTGCGGAATGCAGATGAAGCAGTGTTTAGAGGGACATTTATAGCACTAAACATCCATGTTAGAAAAGAATTGTTTTTAATGAATGATTTCCGCTTTCATCTTAAGAAACTAGAAAAAAAGAACAAATAAAAACCAAAGTAAGCACACAAAAAACCCCATAATGATCAGAGTGGAAATTAGTGAAATAGAAAACAAAAACAACAGAGAAAAATCTATGAAACCCAAAGCTGATTCTTTGAAAAATCAATATGATTACTGTCTCTAGCCAGACTGAAAAAAGAGACAGAAGAAACAAGGCACTGACATCAAGAATTAGAGAGGTGGCATCACTTCAGGTAATACAGATATTAATACAATACGGGAATATTATGAACAAATTTATGGCAATAATTTTAACAGTTTAGACAAATTGGACAAATTACATGGATGACACAAACTACCAAAACTCACTCAAGAAAAAATTAACAGCACTATATCTATTAATGAAATTGAATTGGTAGTTAAAAACCAACCCCCAAAGAAAACTCCAGGCCCAGACAGCTCCACTAGGAAATTCTACCAGATATTTAAAGAAGAAAGCAAACCAATTCTACACAAACTGTACCAGAGAAGTGAAAAGGAAAGAATACTTCCTGAGTCATTATGAGAAGCCAGAAGTACTCTGATATACCAAAACTAGATGAAGATATTCCAAAAAATAAAACTATAATATCTTTCAAGATAAGTGTAAATATTCTTAACAAAATTTTAGCAACTTGAAACTAACAATATATAAAAAGATCATAAATTGCAACCAACTGGGGTTCAAATCAAGGTTGACTTAAAATTAGAATATCAAGCAATGTAATTCACTATACATATTAACAGATAAAAAGGAAAATACATATGGTTATCTCAATGTTTGCAGAAAATGCATTTAATAAAATCCAACATCCATTCCTGATAAAAATTCTCAGCAAACCAGAAAGAGAAGGGAACTTCGTCAACCTGATTAAGGGTATGTACAAAAACCCACTGCTAACATCATAATGATGAAAAAGCAAATGATTTCCCCCTAAGATCAGGAACAAGACAAGCGTTCCACTCTCACCATTTCTATGAATATTGTATAGGAGGATACAATAGTCATAGAAATGAATTGCCAGTGCAATAAGGAAAGAAAAAGAAATAAAAGTCATTCAGATGGGAGTGGAGAAAGGTAAGTCTTTTTTTTAAATGAGGCTGAAACAATTTGAAATAGATACGGATATAGACATAGACATAGACATAGATATGGAAGGAAGGAAGAAGGAAGGAAGGAAGGAAGGAAGGAAGGAAATTCAATCCATAGGTTGCACCATATACAAAAACAAACTGAAAAGTTAACCACAGACCTAAAGGTAAAGCCTAAAACTATCAT
The DNA here is from genome assembly GCF_009873245.2 of Balaenoptera musculus. Lineage (NCBI taxonomy): Eukaryota > Metazoa > Chordata > Mammalia > Artiodactyla > Balaenopteridae > Balaenoptera > Balaenoptera musculus. The sequence goes on along the minus strand of NC_045793.1, from coordinate 98,770,314 downwards.
ATTTCTACAAGAAAATATAAGAATAAGTCTTTTTCATTTTGGATTAGGCAAAAAATTCTCTTAGATACAATATATGCATGATCTATAAAAGCAAAATTTGATAAATTAACTTCATGAAAATTAAGAACTTCTGCTTTTGTGAAGACATTATTAAGAGAATTGAAAGACAAACCACAGATGAGAAGAAAATATTTGCAGAATATTTCTCAGCAAACTACAAAAAAGAAGGGAATAAACGAAGAAAGAGAAAAATAAAAGTTCTGCAAATCTGGGAGCAGAGAGTTTTTTAAGTTTTTTAAGAATTTTCCAAGATGCCAGAAAAGAGAAGTCCTAGGACTGCAATTCTGAGAAGGTGCAGAGAGCCACCACTGCCCATTGGAGCAGGAGGAGAGATGTCTCCAAACCCAACTGTATTTGTCATAACACCTACTGTGTTTGTATGTATTGAGGAGAGATTTTTCAGTTCAGAATAAATTAATGAGAGTGTCAAGATTCATTTTATATGTCAACTAGGCAGGGTCATGATGCCCAGATATTTGGTCAAATATACTTCTGGATGCTTCTGTGAGTATGTTTTTGAACGAGATTAATATTTAAATCAATAGTCTTTGAGTAAAGCAGATTGCCCTCCATAATGTGGGTGGGCCTCATCCAATCAGGTGAAGGCCTGAACAGGATAAAGACTGACTGCCCCTGAGCAAGAGGGAGTTCCTGCCAGCAGATGGCCTCTGACTTGAACTGCAACACCAACGCTTCCTGGATCTCCAGCCTGATGACCTTTGGACTCAAACTGCAACTCTTTCCTGAATCTCCAGCCTACCGCCCTTCCCCATCAGATTTTAGACTCACCAAGCCTCTACAATCATGTGAGCCAATTCCTTAAAATAAGTTTACACAAACACACACATACACATCCTGTTGTTTCTGTTTCTCTGGAGAACCCTTACTAATACAAATAGCTTTCCAGATTGCAATATGTTTGCTCACCACCAGACTGCTGAGCCAAAGTGACACATTATTCATCTTGGTGATTGCATCATCCTGCTTCAAGGAACTAACAGAGTTAATGTAAAGATAAGCTCAAAAAGACCTCAAGACACAATACCTTGAAGAATAGCGAGATTCTTTCGCCTCTCATATCGCAGTTCAAGGTGAGCTCCAGGCTGGTGAGCTGGAAAAAGCAGTGACAAGGCTTCCTTCCAAGTTGTGTTCTTCTGTCCCCAGGGGCTCTATCATCGCCAAAACAGGGTCTGGGCCACTTCAAGCTTGCTGTGGGTGGGAAAGGAGAAAGGAGTCTGAAGGAGTTGTGCCCACTCCAAAGGCCATGGCCCAGAAGTGTCCGTCATCACTTCTTTTTTTTTTTTTGCTGCGTTGGGTCTTCATTGTTGCGCATGGGCTTTCTCTAGTTGTGGCAAGCAGGGGCTACTCTTTGTTGTGGTGCACGGGCTTCTCATTGCAGTGGCTTCTCTTGTTGCAGAGCACAGACTCTGGGTGCACAGGCTTCAGTAGTTGTGGCACACAGGTTTAGTTGCTCTGTGGCATGTGGGATCTTCTCAGACCAGGGCTCGAACCCGTGTCCCCTGCATTGGCAGGCAGCACTGTGTCACCAGGGAAGTCCCCCTCATCACTTCTGCTCACATTCCCACAGGAAGGAATTAGTCACATGGTCACACCCACCTGCCAGGAGGGCCAGGAAATGCAGTCCAGCCATGGGCCCAAAAGAAGGGAGGACAGGTGTTCGTGGTGGACACACAACAATCTCTGCCGCAGGTTCCCAGGAACCTATGTAAACACAACAGCAAGGTAATTATTAATTTCCAGGAATGAAAACTTGTACCAGAATGGAAATGAAATGATAGCATTCCAAGTCCGGGAACTACAAACACTATTTACCTACTAGAAAATGTAATCACTAGCTATTGATCTAAATTCTGTGACAAAACTATACCAGCACTTCAGGGACCAGGGAGGTGTGGGTTTATGAGTGGGAGGCAAGAAAGCTAAATCTTCACCTTTCTACAGTAGAAACAGTAGATAGCATCCAAACCTGGAAAACCAAGAAATTGCAACAGAATTTATTCCTTAGAAATAGGAGATGGAGAAACAGACCAATACCTCAAGAGTTGACAGTGGTTGCCATGGTAATAAGAATTTGGAACCGGTTGGGATGAAGCAGGTACTGCTGTTTTAGTTAAAAGTCTAGAGCATTTGTCCTTTTAAATCATGTACATATTACTTTCGATGAAATACAAATATAATTAAAGAATTTAATTAATGATGCAGAAATGAGAAGGAAAAAGATTGAGGAGAGGGCTATCAATTTGGGTCAAGGGCCCAACTGGCCTAATCTGCTGTGATCGGGCAGTGTGGTCAAGAAGGGATCTGAGGCTTCTGCTAGAAATATGACGTCAGAAAGCAGGACGTGTGATGCTTCCAGAAGGGTCAGGCTGGCCTCCAAAGCAGGAGGGAGGTGAGGAATGTTTTGGGCAAACCACAGGTGCTCACCAGTGACGCCACTTTGCATTGATTTCTACTGGATACAAATCAGTTCAGAAATACTTGGTTGAACATTGCTTCTGCCCCGTTCTAGTTTAGTTCCCCCAGTGAACTGATACAACAGTGAATCAGACATAGGTCTTTCCCTGCTAACAATAACAAAATTCATCCAAAGGGTTTTACTCTGTGCCGGGTTCCACTCATGAGCACAGGTGTTGTCTCACCCTGCAGACAGTCCTGCTGGGTGAGTACTATCATTAAGCCCATTTTAAGATGAAGAAACTGAAAGCTGGCCAACTTCCCCCCACCTCCCACCAAAGGAGGAGCCTGAAAAGTGCTCCCTTTAACCACCACCCCCCATACTGATAAGAATACATGTCTTTTATGGAGTATTCCTACACGCCAGCCTCTGTGAAAGGCGTTCTGAGAGCATTCTTTGACTCTCATAAAACTTGGTGAAAATGGTATTGCTGTTATTTGCATTTTTCCTGTGAGACAAGAGAATGCTTGCCAGCCTCCCCAGGTAATAGAAGAGGCATTCACAGATGACCTTCAGGAGTTGGGGGTGACTCGCGCCATTCAGGAAAATTCATCTATCCCAAGCACAGTTCCTCTGTGTCTCAACTTCCAGCCCCGATGTGCCCTGCTCTGCGGTCTGGGCGATGGCTCAGCTTTGAGGCAGCCAGAATCCACGCTCTGCCCTCTGCACGTAGCACCAAGGCCTTCTCTAAGGAGATGGGTGAGAATCCTGGAGGGGATCAGATTGTATGTTCAAGCACCCCAGAAGAGGCATCTCTCATTTCACGCTTTCTTTTCATTTCTCTCATCTCCTTCATCTCGCATTGGCCTCCTTGATCGCCCTGACCCGGGTTTCCATGAGGCCCAGTTGCCTACCTTCTTCAGGTCTTTGCTCAAATGCGGCCCCCCGCCCAAAGTGTAGTCTCCCCAACACGCACCCCACCCTTCCCTGTTTGTTTTTCCTACAACTTTTCACCAACTAGCACGCTATACATTAATGTGTTTATTGTGATTACTGTCTCACCCCACTGGCCCCAGAAAATTAACCCCACAGGAAAGTTTGCATGTCTGTTTTGTTCACTGACTTATCTTTAGAACCAAACAGAATCTTTGGGACCTAGCATTAACAAAAATGTTCTTACACTCTGCACCAACACGTGATTCATAAAAGAGAAACTTAATAAATTGGATTTAATCTAGTTTAAAACTTTTGCTCCTTGAAAGTCCATTAAGCTGATAAAAAAAACTACAGACTGAAAGAAAATATTTGCAAGCCACTTATCCAATAAAGGACTCATATTTAGAATATATAAAGAACTCATATATAAAGACTACATGAGAACTCTCAAAATTCAAAAGTAAAACAAACAAACAATCCAATTAGAAAAAAAGCAAAAGATATTTCACCAAATAAGAGATACAGAGAGCAAATAAACACGAGTAAATGTCATTAGCCATTAGGGAAATACAAATTAAGACCACAATGAGACATCAATATATACCTTTAAATATAAATAAAAATAAAGTTTAAATGAAAATTAGTGGTAATGCCAAAAACTGGAAAGAATGTGAAGCTGGATTTCACATGTATTAATGGGGAATGTAAAATTATACAGCCTCTCTGGAAACGATTTGGTAGTTTCTTACAAAACCCAACACATGCTTGCCTTATAACCCAATCATTACAATCTTGTGCATTATCCCAGGGAAATAGAAACATATGTTCACATATAACCTGTACACAATATTCACAGCAGCTCTATTTATAATAGAAAAAATACTGTAAAAAACCCAGATGCCATTCAATAGGTGAATGGCTGAACAAATTCTGGTACATTCCATATGATAGAATGCTATTCAGCAATAAAAAGTAATGAACACTTTCTGGTTTGGCATGTAAGGAGCCTGGAAGCAGCCTTTCTCTTCTAACAGCAAGTAAAAAGCTGAATAAACTGAAAAATCAACCACTCTTCTTAGAGCTGCAGGAGAAATGAGGTCACATGCCGAACCACTGCTCCAAAATTGGGCAGGCAGATACAGAAAATCACGGTATACTGGAGCAGAAACCTCCATGGGAACCAGTCAAGGTAGGAAAAGCAGAACTGTAATGAGTTACCGGAGGCTAGGTGTGGGCTGGACTGAGAGTTAAAAACCCCAGAGGGACACAGGGAAGCCCCTACACATTTGTGAATTTGACCTCCAGGAGCACAGCCAAGTTCTCACAGTAAATATCACAGAAAAATCCCTTTGTACTTCCAGTAGAGGGAGGGGAAAAAGAACCATTTTGAAATACATCAGATCACTCAGTTCTTCTTAACAAGGAGAAAGTAGTTAACCAGAGCCTAACCTGCTGGGGTTGATGAGAGCTTAACTGACCAAGGGAAGTACCTAACTCTAGCCCACTCTGGCTATACTGTCCCACCTAAGGGAGAAGGGAAAAAAAAAAAACAGAAACACTTGTAAAGTTCACAGTCCAGAGGTGTGGTCTCACTAAAGGATGGAGACCTAATCATGGGACTATAGAATGCTTCCCCTCCCCCTACACCTTACCACCACGTGATTAAAGGCATCGTATTTACTGCAGTTCCCTTCACCCAGTATGTCATGTCCAACTATCAAGAAAAAATTACAAGGCATACTAAAAGGAAAAAAAAAACACACAGTTTGAAGAGACAGAGCAAGCATCAGAACCAGACATGACAAGGGATGTTGGAATTACCAGAGAATTTAAAACTGTGATTCACATGCTAAGGGTTCTAATGGATAAAGCAGACAGCATATAAGAACAGATGGGCAATGTAAGCAGCGAGATGGAAATCCCAAGAAAGAACCAAAAAGAAATGCTAAAAATCAAAAACACCATAACAGAAATGAAGAATGACTGCTTTGATGAGCTTATTAGTAGGCTGGGCATGGCTGAGGAAAGAATCTCCAAGCTTGAAGACATATCAGTAGAAACCATAAAACTAAAAAGCAAAGAGAACAAAGTCTGAAAAGAAACAGAGCAGAACAGAATCCCCAGGGACTGTGGGACAACTGCAAAAGCTATAATATACCTAGTGGGATTACCAAAAGGAAAAGAAAGAGAGAAAGAAACTGAAGAAATATTGAAACATTAATGACTGAGAATTTCCCCCAAATTATTGTCAGACACCAAAACACAGATCCAAGAGGCTTAGACAACACCAAGCAGAATAAAAGTCAAAAAAAAACCCCAAAAAACCTACACCTGTGCAAATCATTTCCAAACTACAGAAAATCAAAGATAAAGAAAAAATGCTGAAAGAAGCCAGAGGAAAAAACACCTTACCTATAGAGGAGAAAAGATAAGAATTACATCCAATTTCTCCTCAGAAATCATGCAAGCAAAATATGAAATATTTGAAGCGCTGAAAGAAGAAAAAAACCCCACCACCTAGAATTCTGTACTCTGCCAAATTATTCTTCAAAAGCAAAAGAGAAATACTTTCTCAGACAGAGAGACAGTAAAAGGACTAGTGGTTGCCAGGAGCTGGGGGGAGGAAAGGATGACCAGATGGAGGATTTTTAGGGCATTGAAACTACTCTGTGTGATATCATAATGGTGGATACATGTCATTATACATTGTTCAAATTCATACAACGCACACACAACACATGAGTGAACCCTAAGGTAAACTATGTGCTTTGGGTGACGGTGACATGTCACTGTAGGTTCATAGACTGTAACAAATGTATCCCTCTGCTCGGAATGTTGATAATGGAGGAAGCTATGCATGTGTGGGGTGAGGCTATATGGGAAATCTCTATACATTCCCCTCAATTTTGCTGTCATCCCAAAACTCCTCTTTTAAAATTGTCTTTTAAAAAAAACAATGAACTATCGAAGCATGCGACAACCTCGATGGAACTCAGGGGCGTGATGCTCAGCGGGGGAAAAAATTCAGTCTCAAAAGGTTGCTTATGATTTTATTCTATTCAAATCACTAGGAACACTGAAATTTTAAAAGAATAAGATATCGTTTCATATCAATCGGTAAAAAAAAATAAAATCCCCTAAGGAAAAGTAAAATAAGAGGAATCCCCTTCAGAAAGAACGTGTCAGTAGAAAGATGGACGCAGTGTGGCCAACAGAGACCCAGAATAAAATGGAACCAAGCAGACAAGACAGACCTGGGGTTCAGTCACATGCTCTGTGTTCTTAGAAAAACCACCAAGAGACAACAAATCCTATAAGGACTTCTGATTCTGCTAAGGGTCCTACCTGGGAAAGTTCCCAAAGAGAAGCTCCAAGGACAGCCAAACATCCAAAACTTACGGTCAAGCTACAAGGGCCATCCAACCCCCTTTTGCAAGTCTCCCAACGGTGACTTCTGTGGTTTTTGCTTTTAAAAATCCCTCAACCCCTCTCCCCAACCCTGGCCCATTCCCTCCCCAGGAACGTACTTTCGGTCGCAGTTTGCAAACCTCGTGAAGAACAATAAAGCTGTCCTTTTGCTTTAAGATAATCCTGACTCCTTTTCTGGGATTTATTTCTAATTTAGGATGACAAATCAAACCAGAAAAAAAAAAAAAAAAGTAAAAAGCTATAATGTCAGTTGAGGGGCAATGCAAGGAAAATGGTGCCCAAAACAGCAAATCAGGCTGAGGGATATAGCCACCCTCTCGGGACAAATGAGCTCAGAACCACACAGGCCCACATTCCCCAGCCCTGGTCCTCTCCCCAGGATTCCCAGGGGAAGAGTCAGACCCTCTCTGGGTTTCTGAGGACATGTGAGTTATTGGGGGACCCTGGGTTAAAATTCAGGAGGGGCAGCTCCCTTGCCTGGCCCAGCCCCTAGCTAGCTGACGCTGTGCTTTCCCACTCGGGGGTCTCGCCCCTCAGCTGTAAAGCCTGTGAGGGCAGGGCGTTGGGTCTGCACACCCTTGAGGCCCCTCCAGCTCTAATCTCTGTAACAAAGCGTTTCACTAAGACCCTCAGGGGAGAGGGACACTCAGATGTGCTGGGGCAAACAAATGTCAGGGAATCTGGGGAAAATACACTCCCTCTTAACAGGAAAGACACTCCTTTTACAGAGTTCAAGAAGGCAGCCTGTTTGTCACTGAAAAAAGACTGCCCTTTGAGGTTTGAAAACAGCAGGCCGGGGCCTTGCATCCTCCGCTAGTGGTGAGAAAGGAGCTCAGTGCCCGCAGAGCAGTGCATCGCCGGCAGGGGGCAGCAGAGGCCAGGCCACAACGCAGGGCCCCAGCGCCCCCGCGCCCCAGGTTGCGTCCAAGATGCTTCCTCCATGATGCTGGGTCCAGGATGTTCTCAGCAAAGCTGCATCTGCAGACCCTCACTCCTAGCCTGGTTTGATTGCGTAAGCACGCACCTTCCCACCAACATCCCTCTACTCTCCACACCCTGCACAGCCACAACCAGTGCCTGGAAGGGACTGCGCCTCATTTACTGAATGAATGAACAAACAAACGAACGAACTAACGTACGAACATACACATGATTAGCGGTGGAGATCAGGACACAATCTGGTGTAGAGGCAGTTTGGTGTGACGGAGAGAGTTCAGGTTGAGGGTTCCCTTCTACTCACCTCAGAACAATGCTTGCAACTCAGAGGGCACGAATTTAAGGCTACTTTATGTCACTGAGTTTGTTCTCAGTGTGTCTTCCTTGTACTAAATGCCTTGGGGCCACGCCCGGTGTCTTCACCTCTGTCACAGCCCAGTCCTGTGTCCTTGTGAGAAGCACAATGCCTGTAGCAAAATGCTCACAAGATACTGCTGTTAAACACTCTGTTGTAAGATGATGTGTGATATGAAACCAACTTCTTTGGGAAAACAAGAGCACTGGTCTTGGAAAGATTCTCACAACCTGACCCCTCCTGATAGAAAAGCGATGGCACCAGTTAGCGGGTCCTTCTGCCCCCGAGTCACTATAAGCTGTAGTCAGATCTAAAGTCTCAGTCATGCTCGGGGGTGTCTTTGTGTGTTTCTATCAGAGACATGCTATCTGGCTGATGATGTTATTTACAAAATGATTATGTTCCCGGTCTATCATTCCTCACTTCTGAGCTGGAAATTTCCATGAAAAAAGAACTTTGTGTTTAACCCTTTGTCCTGACTCAGGTAGTTGTCAGTCTAGTTTTCAGGTAGTCTCACTAGCTTTCCGGTGAGATGAGACATCTCGTATTGTCCTTTTCTAGCATAAGATAGGCCATCTCTCCTTGGAGTCAGTGCTCCTTGTAATGGGCAGTGGCTTGGGGGAGACCACAGTCTGAGAGGTGGTAGGCTGGGTACAAAGGCTGTCAGTTGAGCTGGATTTGGTTTCTAGGCCTTCAGGATGGACAGAGTGAGGAAATATGTGTATTTTTAAAGGCTGTTCTATGCTCTTGTATGAGATGGTCAGTCAAGTGCAGCCGCAAGAGGAAACAAAGGAGAGACTCAGGAAAACAAAGTTGATTACAGCCCCAGGTCCTAGAGACAGGAGACCCAGAACACTACACAGGGCCACAGGGGAAGCCCCAGGGTGAACAGGAGACAGAAGCGGAAGTGATGGGAAAGCCGAGGCCACCACCTTTGTTGGGGTCTCCTCGGGAAAAAAGGGCAGGGCAGAGCAAACAGCTTGGGAATGGCTGGTTTGAATAATTCTGGGGGGCTTTGGGCTGTAGGTGTGGTCCCTAGTTGCCTGGTGCCTGGCCTTTGGGTGATTAAGGCAGAGGAATATTGGCTCCTGGGAGGCACGGTCCAGGCAAAGGGGGTCTGGCTCTGGATGGGGGAGTTCTATATCACAGGTCTGCTCCCGGATGGGCCCTTTGCTGTCTCTAAGGATTGGCTGATCCAGGAAGGGTAGTCTCTCCTCAGCCAGAAAGGGTTTTCAAGATGCCAAAACATCATAATATACAGAAAATTTTTCACATCAGGCATACCACAAAGATGCTGCCAGTTTAGTTCTAGACCACCGCAATACAGTGAATATCACGGTAAAGCAAATATGGTAATAAAGCAAGTCACACGGATTTTTTGGTTCCCCACTGCATATAAAAGTTACGTTTACATGATACTGTAGTCTGTTAAGTGTGCGGTAGCATTCTGTCTAAAAAAACAATGTTCATACCTTAATTTAAGAATACTTTATTGCTAAAAAATGCTAACCATCATCTGAGTCTTCAGTGAGTCATAAACTTTTTGCAATAGTAACATCAAAGATCACTGATCATTATAACAAAATCATAACGAGGAAGTTTGAAATATTGCAGGAATTACTAAAATGTGGTCACAGACACATGAAGTGAGCAAATGTTGTTGGAAAAATGGCGCCAATAGACTTGCTCAAAATGCAGGGTTGCCACAGACCTTCAATTTGTAAAAAACACAGTATCTGCAAAGCAATAAGCAAAGTGCAATAAAAGGAAGTATGTCTGTGTATACAATACAGAGGCAAAATGCATTGTGAGTTCATATTTCAAAATCAAACACAGAGCTCCAGAGTTTTTGTATACTTTAATCAGTCTTAAATTTGCACCTCCTTTGTCTGTTGTTTTTTTAAATGCCAGTTCCTATTTACTTTATCCAGCATTCCATGTACCTGGTTAAATTTGGACTCCAATGTATATGGAACACATAAATATATAAACAAATGTATATATTAGATAAAATGTAAAATAGAACATATAATATATACTGTTTAATATTTCCTATGTAATATTGTATTTAGCCTTTAATAAATAAGCATAATGCATAAAACATAGTATATAAAAACTTGAGGAAAACACAGCAAACTACAAAGAATGATTGTCTCTGGATAGTAATATACTAGCAATTCTTATTTTCATTTTTATACTTTTCTGAAATTCCTAACAAAACAATATTTAATATGCGAAACTTGATAAGCACTGATTGATGCTCTCCCAAATTTTAATTCGCATGCAGGAAATAATACTGAAAAAGAAATATAAAAGCAGGGGATTCCCTGGCTGTCCAGTGGTTAGGGCTCTGCACTTCCACTGCCGAGGGCATGGGTTCAATCCCTGGTCGGGGAACTAAGATCCCACGGCCAAAAAAAAGAAATATGAAAACAACCCCTTATGAATGATTTTGTGACGTTGTTAATATTAGAAGTGTTTGTTTTTAGTTAAATGCGTGGTGTTTGTAACTTGAGCCCTAACATGCAGGATGTCACATGGTTTTCTCTAAATGTCAGGACACCCTGCCTAGAAGCAGTACCTGCCCCGCCCACCCCAAAATGCCGTAAGAGTCAAAGGGCTCCTGGTTATTTTCCCCTGGCTGACCCTGCATCATTGCCCCCGCCCTTCTTGTCCACAAAGCAGAGCCCCAGGATTCTGAGGATGAAAGGGCCCAGAGTCCACACCTCCACTTAAGCCCATTAACAAACCATGCCTTCCTGTCACACTTTACGGAGCATCCGAATAAATGAAAGCTCATCGTTGCAATTAACAGGTTTCCTAACCTCAGACCTTCGATCTCCTCGTCTCATCCTCCCTGAATGCACCTCCCTACCTCTTCTCGTCTACCCCCGGTGCATCCTGCAAGATCCAGCTCCAGCGCCAGGCTCTCATAGCTGGCCCACGCTTCTCTCCACCGCATTCCGTTTGTGTGGCCCTCCTACCTCGCGGTCCAGTCGTTCCTTCTGGGCCTGGATACCCGTGAGTCCCTCCAAGTTGGCCTGTGTCTCATTCATCTCTGCATCTCTCAGCACCAAACACATCACAGGCTCTAAACTTGTATCTGTTCAAGAAATGGAAGGTGTCCTTTAGAAAAAGCACACAGAGCTGTCCAGTGCTGAAATGGGAGACCCTGTGGGGAGAAAGCTCACCACACACTCCATGAACGTCAGGAAGCTTCCGCCCTTCCGGGCGAGGGGTGTAAAATGGTGAACAAGCCCCTCCCCACCAAGTTTATGGTCCAGAGGCTTGTGAGCAGCCTTGCAGACCTTCTCAATACTGTTGGGCTTTATTAACTATTTTTATTGGAATGCAACATGTAGGGGGCACTGCACAGCTCACCGGCGTGCAGCTTGCGGGATTTCCACAACATGCGAGCACAGTGTGTCCAGGACCCGCCCAAGAAGCTCCTAGGCTGTCTGGAACCCCTTCCAGCCACTGCCACACTTCAGGGTGAGGCCGACCCCCAGACGGACCTCTGACTCTACCGATAAAGGCTTCAACTTTTGAAATTGGTGTAATGGAATTTTATGATATGTACTCTCTTTGTGTATGTGGGGTTTTTTTTTCACTTAACATAATTCTCAAGGGCCATCTTTTTACATGAATAAAGAGTAAACTTTAAATAAATTGCACACCTGAGTCGTTTTAATAATTCAGACAAAAGGTAAAAGGATTTACAGTGAAAAGTATGCCTGTCTCCTACATCCCTTCCTCAGAGGTTACCACTGCTACCAGTTTATTCACCTTCTTTTCAGGCAAACAGGCTTCTGTTATGTATTGTGTGTGTATGTGTGCGTTCTTTCTTACAAACAAAGTGGCACACGCTACGTACAGAAAAGAACTCTTTGTGAGATTACCTCCTGAGTGTTTCCCGAGTTAGCCTGCCTTCTCTCCGTCCCTATCACCACCACTCAATCCGCCTTCGAAGGGTACACCCAGTTACTTAACAGAAGTCACTCGACTTGGCTTTGTCTGGCATTTCCTCATGACTCGATTAGTTTATGCTCTGGGGACAGTAAGACTCCAGAAGCCATTGCTTCCTACTAGGAGACACTGTGTGTCAGTGTGTCCCCCAGCAGGGACACAAATCTTGATCACTCGATTAAGGAGGGGTCTGCACATACAGATGGACAACGGGCACATGAAAAGATGCTCAACATCACTAATTATTATAGAAATGCAAATCAAACTACAGTGTAATATCACCTCACACCAGTCAGAATGGCCATCGTTAAAAAGTCTAATAAGTGCTGGAGAGGGTGTGGAGAAAAGGGAACCCTCCTGCACTATTGGTGAGAATGTAAATTGTTACACCCACTATGGAGAACAGTATGGAGGTTCCTTTAAAAACCAAAAATAGAGTTACCATATAATCCAGCAATCCCACTCCTGGGCTTATATCCAGAAAAGATGAAAATGCTAATTCAAAAAGATACATGCACCCCAATGTTCATAGGAGCACTATTTACAGTAGCCAAGACATGGAAGCAACCTAAATATCTATCAACAGATGAATGGATAAAGAAGACATATATACAATGGAATATTACGCAGCCATAAAAAAAGAGTGAAATAATGCCATTTGCAACATGGATGGATCTAGAGATTACCATACTAAGTGAAATAAGTCAGACAGAAAGATAGATATCATATGATATCACTTTATATGTGGAGTCTAAAAAATGATACAAATGAACTTATTTACAAAACAGAAATATGCTCACAAACATAGAAAACAAACTTACAGTTACCAAAGGGGAAAGTGGTAGGGGGAAGGATAAATTAGGAGTTTGAGATTAGCAGACACACACTACCATATATAAAATACATAAACGACAAGGACCCACTGTATAGCACAGGGAACTTTATTCAATATCTTGCAATAACCTATAATGGAAAAGAGTCTGAAAAAGTTATATATGTATATGTATAATTGAATCACTTTGCTGTACACCTGAAACTAACACAACATTATAAATCAGCTATACTTCGATTTAAAAAAAGGAGGGGGTCTGCAGGTTTGTCTATGGTAAAATCACTGAAATCAGTTTGTGATGAGTTTAGTAATTGGTGGGGGCTTCCTTGAGACAGTGTGTCTGTTTGTCATCAAGCGTCCACTCACAGGGGCGACACTGCCAGCATCCGCACTCACTCTGGCGCCTGCAGGAGGCTCGGTCTGTGTTCGTGTTGTCCTAACTGCCTGGAGCTCCACTGCCTGTGGGACCAGGCAGTACTTCTCAGATCCGGGGCTCCTGCAGTCCGGCTCAGCATCTTCAGGAGGCCTGCCTGCGGCTGCAAAGGGTGAGATCCAGGAGGAGTGGTGGATGGTGAGGCCAAGGGTGAGGACCTCAGATGCAGAGCCGTGTGCCCAGTCCTGGCCCCAGAGGATTCTGGGGTGACTTCGTTGCCCATGCCTGCTCATCACGGGGATCTTGTCCTCGGTCTTGTCTTCATTCTGAGGCCTCGTGGGTTCTCTCTTCCTCTGGGCAGAGCATCTAGAGCTTTGATTTTGAAACCAGATTTGCATTCTTGACCCTAGGATCCCTGTTTATTTGGCAAGTCACAGTCTAGAATCAATGCAAGGGAAGGATTGTTCCTGAGTGCTTTGATGAGTACATCTGCCCGGGAGGAGGGGCTGCGGGTACGATGCCATCTGGCTCCTCCAGCTTCATTCTTCACTTGAGAGTGGTCTCGTCCATGATCTTGGCTTAATTCTAACACCTTGCCTTTTCCGGAATGGAGGCCTGGTTCTTCAATTCTAAAACCAAATGTGGATTCTAGATTCTTCAGTATTGAGATCTAAAGTAAGTTTTCAATATTACTTAAATGTGGAATCTGAAATATGACACAAATGAACTTATCTACGAAACAGAAACAGACTCACAGACATAGAGAACAGACTTGTGGTTGCCAAAGGGGTGGGGAAGGGATGGATGGAGAGTTTGGGATTAGCAGATGCAAACTATTACATATAAAATGGATAAACAACAAGGTCCTACTGTATAGCACAGAGGACTATATTCAGTATCCTGTGATAAACCATAATGGAAAAGAATATGAAAAAGAATGTGTCTGTATATATATATATATATATATTCAGATATATATATCTGAATCACTTTACTGTACAGCAGAAATTAACACAACATTGTAAATCAACTATACTTCAGTAAAATAATTTTTTAAAAAATAAAAATATAAAGTTTTCATTGAGTAGTACAACCTGGGTGAATGCATCTCTAAGGATCTTGATTATCTGTGAACTTAGCTTGACTGCATGTGTCATTTGTAGTGTAATCATGTTTGGGGTCACCCCGTGACATGTTGGAATAGAGTCCTAACAGCCAAGGATGTGACTAGGCAGAGAAGAATGTTTTTAAATGCATAAATACGATCCTTACAATGTCAGAGACAATGCGGTTGGGATATTGTGATATGTGTGCTTCTTTATTAATGCATTAAATAAAGCAAAATCCAGCAGAGTGTGCAACAAGCATCATAATTTTATGAAATTTAATGATGAAAAGAAACCATATTCAGACTCTCTGCCCCAACTGTAATGCGATATGGAACCATTTGTGATTTTTCTTGATGACAAAGTCGCAGGTGCTGCTGAAAGTACTATAGCCGCCAGTTAGGTGTTAAGAACAATAGCCACACCTTTTCTGCCACCTCTTGATCTGGAATCAACTAAAAACACCGGCAGGCAGTCGGGGTGATAGCAAATACGTGTGTGCATATGTGCATGTGTGTATGTATATTACACCTTCATCACTGATAAGGTGCTTTGGGATAAGGTGCTTTGGGAACTGCAGAGTTCAGCCTGCAGCCACAGCTGGACCCCTTCCCACCCCTGACACCTCGTCTGTCATACCCTCCAAGGCAGTTTCCAGTACGTGGAGCAGACATTTACCCCGAAGGATCCGCAGGTGCAAAGAGGAAAGAGAGAAGTGGCTTCCCGACCTCCTTCTAGAAGGAAGGGCTGGTGGATCCTGACCTCTGGGGCACCACCTGCCCCAGGCAAGCCTGGCAGGTCAGGCCCAGGGGCTCGTGCCCATCCCCGCTCCTCATGTTGCCAGTCAGAGAAGGGGAGGGGAGACCACCCTCCCAGCTCCCGGTTCGCAGGCCCTGGCACGGAGGTGGGAGGAGTCTTCCGTGTACCCGCTGGCCTTTCCCCCTGAAGCTTGGGGTCTGCGGTGCCGGGTAGCAGTCCTGACTCTAGCCACCTCCAGAGGGAGCTGCTGCTTCTCCATGACTCTCTGGAGCCTCTGTCCCCAAAAGACTCCAGAGTGGACAAGAAGAGAGCCTTGCTGAGACTCCCAGCCCCCGCCCCGCTCCCCGTCCCCTAAACAAAAGCTCTTATTTCAGTCTCACATGACGCCTGTGATAACTCATTTTGTGTATCAACTTGGCTAGACCATGGTACTCAGTGTTTGGTCAAATACCCATCTAGGTGTTGCTATGAAGGTATTTTTAAGATGTGATTAACATTTAAATCTGTGGACTTTGATCAAAGTACATTACCCTCCATGACATGGGTGGGCCTCATCTAATCAGGTGAAGCCTGTAAGAGAAAAAAGACTGAGGTTTCCTGAGGTAGAGGGGTTTTTGCCTACACACGCCCTTCAGACTCAAGATCACAGCATCAGCTCTTCCCCGTGTCCCCATCCTGCCTCCTGCCCTGCAGATTTCAGAATTGCCAGCCCCATGATTACATGAGCCAACTCCTTAAAATTGATAGATGAAGAGAGAGAGAGAGAGAGACGGAATAACAGAGAGAGAGATTGAGAGAGACAGAGAGAGGAAGGGGAAAGAAAGATTGAGACAGAGACTGGGAAAGACAGAAAGAGGGAGAGAAAATGCAGACGTCAGAGTCCTTCTTGGAGATCAGGGAAGCAGAACACAGAGGAAAGAGCAGGGGCAGCATGGTCAGATCCACCAGGGCCACGCTGTGCCTCTGTGTCCCTCACACCTCGAAGGCAAATAGAGGATCTTCAGGCCGGACCTGCAGAGCAGATGCCAGGTACCTGGGTCCCACAGCAGCGGGCGGGAGGAGCAGGGAAGACACCACTGTGGTCCACCTGCTGTGGTCCACCTGCTGTTGGGGGGCAAGGGGAGGGGGGTCAGGGAGTCGGGCACTTCTGCTCTCCTTACCCGGAGGCAGGAATAAATGACCAGTGATGAAATCAGGATGAGAGAATCTCTCTCTCTCTCTCTCTTTCACACACACACACACACAGAATTTGCTGCTGCTGTTTCATTTTTGTTCTTCTTCTTGTTGCTGTTTACTTATTTTGTGACTTTCCTGGATTAATTCTGTAGATTCTGTATTCCTGGCAATGCGTGCACATTGAGCTCTCTCCTAGCTTTAGTTCTTTTCGTTATTTTTAAGCCTGGCTTCCTATGAGTCACGCAGGTCAGTATCATTTAGGAATCAGCCAATTATCAATCCTATGATGTTCTTCAATGCCTTGAACCACCTTTTGCCAAGGAGATCTGTTTGTAAAGGCCCATCTTGAAACTGTAGGCAGTTTACAAGATGGTTTAGCTTTCGTTTCCTGCTTGCCCATTTCCCAGGTCCTTCCTGGGCATGGATGCAGCCCTATGCATGCCCAGGAATGTGCCAGAGCTTTTTGAAGTACGCTATGGTCATCTAGTTCTCCAGGTCTTCCTTTTACATTTTTGGCCAGTCTTTTTTCACCTCAGCTGAAATTATAGCCTGTGTAGCTGCCATATTACTAGCAGATTGCTAGTGTTTTCTGTAATAGGATAGGGCTTTTTTTTTTCAGAACTGAGCTCTGAGTCAAATCAAGTAGAGACTATACCAGGGGAGTGAAGATTTTCCAGGTTACTTCTAGTTTGGTCAAGCTGTTGACTCTGTTCTGAGCTTCGGGCTTTTAGTGGAGCTCTCAAAATGGTCATTCCTCTGTTGGCTGCGAGGCTGCCAACATTTCATGCCACTGAGCTGGGGAGGAAGGGCAGATGTCATAGCCTTAATTTACGCCACCACATACCCTGCTGTTCTTAGGAAAATTCAGGATATTTTTTTTCTCGAATGTATGCTTTTTAGTTTGTTCTGTACCTTTGGTTAATTTCCAGAGTTCTGAAATGGTTGAGTTTTATTGATTTGTCATTATTTTTGCTGCTTTTGTGGGGAAGTAGGTTCTTAAGATTCACCTTTCCAGAAGTCAATCTTTCTCAACAGCCTATATTTTTAAGCTGCCTTGAAACCCTTTAGGAAGCAGGTGAGGTGTAAAGCATGAAATGATTATAATAGTCATCCTAGGGCTTCCCTGGTGGCGCAGTGGTTAAGAATCCGCCTGCCAATGCAGGGGACATGGGTTCGAGCCCTGGTCTGGGAAGATCCCACATGCCGCGGAGCAACTATGCCAGTGCACCACAACTGCTGAGCCTGTATGCCACAACTACTGAAGCCCGCGTGGCTAGAGCCCGTGCTCTGCAACAAGAGAAGCCACTGCAATGAGAAGCCCGCGCACCGCAACGAAGAGCAGCCCCCGCTCACCCCAACTAGAGAAAGCCCGCGTGCAGCAACGAAGGCCCAATGCAGCCAAAAATAAATAAATTTTTAAAAAATAGTCATCCTATAACATAAGATTTTATAAAACCATCCTTTAAAAAAATAAGTCACTGTTGGAATATTCAAGAGAATTTCCAAAGCATTAAGAATAGAGCTTTACAAGCTATATCTTCAGCCTGCACTATTCTGTTTTAAGTTGTCCTAGTTTTTCAACAGAACCTGATATGGCATTCAGGATAAAATGCACTTCCAGACAAGTAAGAGAGTTTTGCCTGTGAACCTGACTCAGAAGGACCCATTAAAACCTCATCAAGAAGCTTTTATCTTAAGATTTCCTCAGTCTGGCGAGAGCAAATGCTATAAACAAAAAAATCTGCCAACCAATGCAGCAGCAAATGCAAACCACTGAAAACTCGTGTCTGATTAAAGCAACAGGATGGAAAATCTTAGCACACCTGTATCTAGACAGCCACTCTCACCAAAATGTTTAGTGAACACCCTGGTGGAATGAAATCTGCACTTCCTTTTAGAGGCTGTTAAAAATAGAAATGAAAGTCTGGAAACAGCTGATAGACCACGCCCACTGCTCAAATATTTCGGTCGTTATGATTGTTGATTCTGAATATTTGCAAGATGATGGGTGCATGTGGTGCTCACAAAGCTTGCATATGGCTTTGGGGAATTTATAAAGGGTAACAGTCCCAGGCAAGGAATTCACACATCTCTGGGACCATTATCCATCAGCCATTGGCCTTCTGTTGCCACAGAGAGAAGGTCAGGTATCACCAAAGATAAAAGAGGAGCTGCCACCTAAAATGTATCCAATGAGAAACGAGAGTCAGACCCAACCAATGTTTATTAAACATGCTCCCATCTGCGTAACTTCACTAATTCCAAGGCTTAGGGAAGCTAAGCCCCGAGACACGATCCATTTTCAGCCCAGCCTGACCTTTCCCCGTGATAGCTGCTGACACTGCCTGCGTTTCCCTTATGTCTGCATTTCCAACCATGAAGGAGGGACACTAAGTTCCAAAAGCCCTCTATTCCTCAGGTCCAGGATCCCCTGCTTCCTGGATGCTTTTTTTTTTTTTCTTGGCTCCTGTGTTATTACACTTTAGCTCTGATCTCTGCTCCTTGATCCCCATTCTCTCATCTAGTCCTACAAACATTTACCATGTACCTGCGTGCACCACGCACTAAAGATACAAAAAAAGAACGTGGCAAGGGCAGTGCACCAGGTATTACAGAAAATGTGAATTGGGGGTTTTATTCAAAAAACATGTATAGTTTCTCCCTTGACCAAATTCCCAAGTTGTGAAAGCTCCATTCAGCCAACATCCTTTCATCCCTGTCCCATTGCTGGCACTGCTCAGCCTTGACATTCAGACCAGACCCAGTCCAGAGAGGGAGCTGGGTACCCGTGCATGACCAGAGGGAGGATGGGAGGAAGGTCATCCCAGGGCATCAGGTGGATTTTACTGTAAGGATAATGTGCTCACTTCTCACAGGCTAGATGTGGCAGGATTGGGAGCTGGAAGATTCACTGATAATCCCTAAACACACACACACTTACTCACAGGCATGTACACACAGACACGTGCACATGTATTCATAGAAACACACAGAGACATTCATACACACACAGAGTTGCACACACAGATACACACATGCACACACACACAAACACACCTGTACACAGAGACACACACCACACATGAATATGCATGCACAGGCATATACACATGTGCACACCCAAACACACGTGCACACACATGCATGCATACACTGATACACACACACCACCACACACACACACATACACACATGCACGCTCACACAGACACACATGCACACATGCGTGCATGCACAAACACACAGATGCACATACAGATACACAGATGCACACACAGACATACATGCATGCACACTCACACAGACACACACACACACACACACACACACACACACACAAGGAATCTGGGATCCCTCAGAAACCTGCCTGTGAGGGCTGAGGGAAATGTAAGTACAGCAGACAGGTCTTCTTCCTAGAAGGCTTCGGATCTAAGCACTTAGCTCAGCCCTCCTGAGCCTGGGTTACCCGCAGAGGACACTGGCCCGGGCTCAGGGGCAGAAGACATTGAATCAAAGAAGACAGGTGGTCCCTCACTCCTTTCCGCAGCCTCTGCAAGCTTTCCATGGGTTACCACTGCAGCGACAAGAGAGCCCGTACAAGAAAAGCAAAGAGCTGGAGAGTTACACGCTCAAAAAGTGTGCCCCATAAAAGAACAGAGCGATCACACCACCCCCTCGAGCCCTCCCACGGCGCTGTGCATTCGGGCCCTGCCCCGCTCCCAGGCCTCATCCAGGTTCACGGCTCCCGAGTCCCAGAGGCCTGAGCGCACCTGGCCGGCCAGCTCCTCAGCGTCTGCCGCAGCCCTGCCGCTGCTGTTATGTCCTCCGCTTTCTCAGGGTGAGGTCTTTCCATCAGTGTCACCCGTCAGGATAGAATCCTGGACGTTACGAGTATCGCACTGTGGATATGGGTCCCCTCAAAGAATGCTCTTTTTTAATTGATTTTGCAAGCGGTCAACCAGGCAGCTGGGGCCATGCGCTCTACCTCCCCTAACCTCAGCTCACTTGGCGAAGCCTGCGCTCTGTCCTGCACATGCGCAGCTCGGGGGTCAACCCCGGACTCGGTGGGCCCATCACAGAATTGGGGGATCCTTCCCTCCGAGCCCCCCGTGCCCTCTGGCCTGCAGTGACTCCTTTTCCTGACCTCACTGAGCAAAAGGCAGAGTTCTCTCAGACCCGCGGCTGCCACACCATCCTGCCGCAGAGCTCCATAATACGGGCAGAAAGGGCAAGAAAAAGAAAGAAAATGGGACCCTCCACCCTCGTGGCGGTGAGGGGGCTCCTTTCCTGCTCCCTCTGCCTAGAAGGACAGGGTATCTATTGGAGTTTGGGCCTCCCTCACTCCCATTTCTGCAACCGGGGCCTGTCTTTGGGTAAAAACTGTGAGAGAAAAGAGAAAACATGGGAACTGATCCCCCCCGACCCCCTCCCTAGGGTTGCTGCTCCAAGTTTGATTTCTCCACAATTCACTGGCTTTCTTTACTCCTCTGAGTCCTCAGGTGACTGTATTTTGTTTGGCTGAGTGATTTCTGCAGGAAAGAGAAGCTGCGGCAGACTCTCTAGTTTGGTCAGAGCCAGAGCTCCAGGGAGAGTATTTATTCCGTCTCCATGGTGACTCAAGGCCTCTCGATGGACAGGGAGGTTTCCAGATCTTTCTACCCTCCTTGCTCATCCCCAGAGCTCCCCTCATCTGTGTTGACCCTAGTTTGCAGGGAGTGGGGTGCCCCACCTCCTCTCCACACCAAGGTCCCATGAAACTCCAGGCATCTCAGGGTCTCCCAACACCTGCTAATTTTTCTGAAGACCTCAAATTCTGGGACTTTCCTGGTGGCACAGTGGTTAAGAATCCACCGGCCGATGCAGGGGACACAGATTCGATCCCTGGTCTGGGAAGATCCCACATGCCGCGGAGCAACTAAGCCCGTGCACCACAACTACTGAGCCCGCATGCTGCAACTACTGAAGCCCGCACCCCTAGAGACCGTGCTCCACAACAAGGGAAGCCACCGCAATGAGAAGCCCTTGCACCACAACAAAGAGTAGCCCCCGCTGGCTGCAACTAGAGAAAGCCGTGTGCAGCAACAAAGACCCAAAGCAGCCAAAAATAAATAAATAATTTTTTTTTTTTTAAAAGACCTCAAATTCCTTCTCCACCCCCTTCTGTCTTCAAGCAGCCTCTTTGGTTCCTCCAAAGGCTTGGCCCACTGGTCTACCACTACTAGAGGTTACCAGGATCCACTTGTGTCCGAAGCCGGCCCTTAAACCATCTCTCCAACAAGAACCCAGAGAGTAAAATCCTTTCCGTATCACTGGAGTGCAACCAAGGACAGGAAACAATGCCCCCTCGATGAGGTGACAGTGGCCAGGAGCTACAGAGAATGCACAGGGGCCAAGGGCAGAAGAAATGGCACAGATGCTGGGCCAGCTTTGGGAAGCAGAGGGAAGGAGGGCGTTCCTGGGGAGGAAAGATCAAAGAAACCACACAGGGGAGAAAGCGCTTTGCATGACCACCAGGCAGTTTGGTCTCCTTCCTCCCACAAGGAGGAGCCCCAAAGGGGGCTGAGCTGGAAACCCCAGTGAAGAGAGCAAGGTGGTGGAAAGGGGGACATGAGGTGATCTCTCATGTCCTGTGGTGCTCAAGGAAGAGTCTCCAGGATCTGACCTCCAAATCAATATTTATAAATGATAAATGCAATTAATTCTATTAAATATGCTTCATGCATAGTGTAAACTCCACTCTCTTACGCGCACCTTAAGTTTTATTGTGGTGAGACCTGCTCACAGCTGAGGGGTAGCTTATCAATGTCTTCTAAGCACCAGAACAATGCAAACCACGTATATCTCACAACTGAACATGGGAATGTTTGTTCTGGGCAAAGGGTTGGCGGCACAAGTGGTCTTGATCTCAAATCCCCACCCTGTCTTGCCTGTCTTAGTTATGAATTCTAACTCTAGCAGCCACGTTCTTGGAAGAAAAAGAGTTGATATTATGGTGTTCAAGATACACACTGCTCAACTTTCTTGCCAAGGCAAAATCTCAGAGAATACTCGGGCTCCCTCTGTGAGGGGCTGGCTGGAAGCTGCTCTTTTCCAAAGAGGTGAAGGGATTCACCCAAAATGTCATAGGCAGAGAAAGGCAGAGCCCACCACTGGAAGAGAGAGGTTACTCTGTCTCGAAAAATATCCGAAAATGGAACTTTTATCCAGGAGAAATAAAAATGCCTACAAATCAATGATAAAAATGCAAACAACCCAATAAAAAATGGGCAAAGACTTGGAAAGTCACTTTACCAAAGAAGAGACGTAGATGGCAAATAGCTACTGAAAAAGAGCCTTATGTCATTAGTTGTCGGAGAAATGCAAGTTAAAGCCACAGCAAGATACCACTATTCACACAGTAAAATGGCTGAAATTGAAAATATTGACAAAAACAAGTGTTGACAAGGAAGTGGAACACCTGGGCTCTCATACACTGGTAGTAGGAATGCAAAATGGCACAGCTACTCTGGCAAACAGTTTGGTAACTTTTTATATAGTTAAAAATGATTTAATAAATCCACTTCTTGATAGTTACTAAAGAAAAATGAAAACAGGTCCTGCAAATAGACTTGTGTGCAAATGTTTATAGCAGCTTTCTTCATAATTGCCCAAAATGGAAACAATTCAAATGTTAACCAATGAGTCAATGCATAAACAACTTGTATTATATTCATAAAACAGGCTACTACTTACAAATTAAAAAGAATAAACTATTGATTTGTATGGTAATATGGATGAATCTCAAACACATATTGGCTGAGAGGAAGAAACCAGAAAGAAAAGAGTACATACTGTATGATTCCATTTATCTGAAGTTTAAGAACAGATTAAATTAGTCCATGGTGCTAGAAATCAGATCAATATTTCCCCATAGGGTAAGGTCATCTGTGAAGGGGCAGGAGAGAACTTTCCGAGGTGCTGGAAATGTTCTATATCTTATTTAAAGTTATGATTATTTTTCAAAAACTCATTGAACTGTACATTAAATATGCTTTTATTGTATGTAGTCACATCTTAACAATAAAGATAGATAGCTGATAGGTAAGTGACAGAAAGATAGACAGATAGATATAATAGGTAGATAGGTGATAGATAGGTAAAGAAAGAAAAAGAGGGCTTCCCCTGTGGTGCAGTGGTTAAGAATCTGCCTGCCAAAGCAGGGGACACAGGTTTGAGCCCTGGTCCAGGAAGATCCCACATGCCACGGAGCAACTAAGCCCATGCACCACAACTACTGAGCCTGTACTCTAGAGCCCGCGAGCCACAACTACTGAAGCCCGTGCACCTAGAGCCCATGCTCCACAACAAGAGAAGCCACCGCAATGAGAAGCCCGCACACCGCAACAAAGAGTAACCCTAGCTCACCACAACTAGAGAAAGCCCGTGCACAGCAACAAAGACCCAACGCAGCCATAAATAAATAAATAAATAAATATTTAAAATAATAAAAATAAAAATAAAAAGCATTAAAAAAAAAAGAAAGGAAGGAAGGGGGAGAGAGAGAGAAAGAAAGGAAAAAAGGAAAGAAACGATAGATGTTATGGGATGTTTCCAACTACTGAGAGTGACAGCTAACTTTCTAGTCTTCTATACTATAAAGAATACCCAGGCCAGGTACTGGTTTCTAGTGGACCACCAGACTGAGGATACGCTCGTGATTTTTGCCCTGTTGTGTTTGTGTGTCTAGACTCTCTGTCACCTGCATACTGTGCTGGTCACCCTCGCTCTGGCAGTCATCTCCAAATGGACCATATGGTATAGATACTTCTACAGGAAGAAGAAGCCCCTTGCCTTGTAGAAGCAGACCCGGAAATGACGAGAGGCTAGAGGAGGTGTATTCTAACTGCCTTGTTCTTAGATCTGTCCAGAATTCTTACCTGGAATTCTCTGCATTCCTCACCAGGAGCCACTAACCTGCCATCGGACCCTGGATGCAGCAGGAGCTGAGCCAGTAGGCATTCCTTCGTCTCCTGTCAACAACTCTACAGGCAGAATAACATTCCTTGCTCTGAGATACCCATTCCTAATCCCTGGGATTTGTGAATACGTCATGTTACAGGACAAAGACTAAGTAAATTTGCAGGTGGAATTCAGATTGCCAATCTGCTGACCTTAAAATAAGGAGACTGCCTGGATAGGCAGGCCCAATGAATCCTTAAAAGTTGGAGAGGGAGGCCAAAGAAGGAATCAGAGGGAGCTGTGATAGCGGAAGAAGGTCAAAGAGATGCAACATTGCCCACTTTCAAGATGGAGGAAGAAGCCACGAGCCAAGGAATTCAGGCTGCCCCTAGGAGCTGGAAAGGGCAAGAAAACAGGTTCTCTGGATAAAGGGGAGTGGCTGTAACAACACCCTGATTTCAACCCAGTGAGACCAATGTCAGACTTATCACCTGCAGAACTGTAAGATAATAAATGTTTGTTGTTTTAAGCCACTCAATTTGTGGTGATTTGTCCTGGCATCCTGACACACACCACCCAGTATCTTCCAGCAGAGCAGACTGTGGACAGTGGGTCCTAGGGGCTGCAGCTGTCCTTCCCTTCAAGACGTCATCAGCTGCCCTACACCGAAGGCAGCTGGGGAGCAATGCCAGGAGTCCTGGTTAGCCTTTCCATTCAATGTTGATGTCCACCAGGGAGAAAGGCCACTGGCTTGTTGTCCCTTGTGACTATTCAAGGGCCTTTCTGGACTGTTCCCCCTGGGACAGTCTTCCCATGCGGACAAATGACTTTCCCATGTCTGCCTTAGGTAGGCATGACCTGGACTCTTTGGGTGGTCACCCAGACATTCCAAGTTTCTGTGTCTCCCTTCCAGGTCCTGACAACTACCCTTGGCCTGGACCTGAGGAAGTAATTAATTAGCACAGACTCCTTGGTGCCAATGTAAGTTTCAACACCTAGGCAAAGTAGAACAATTACCTATTACATGGTGAGTAATGAATGAATGAAACAGTGAATGAATGAATGAATGCTCTCCCACAGCTGGGCATATTTTTAATTTTTCACAATAATTATTGTTTCACAGGAAGTTACAAAGGCAGTACAGAGAGATCCCATGGACCCTTCACTCAGTTTCCCCACTGGTGCATCTTACATACTGTAACTATAGTCCAATATCGGACCAGGAAATGGACATTCGTATTGTCTATGATCACCACAAAAATCCCCCTCCTACTAGGCCTTTAGAGTCAAACTCACCCCTCGGGTCGCACTTTCTTTTCCTCAGAACTTTTTGGATGTTTCTCCAGAGATCATTGACATCCAACCCTGGCATAGCTTTCTCACTCACCTTCGGGTCAACTGAATTAATTCACTGGAGTTTTGTTGTTTTTTTTTTCCACAGGAAAGTACTCACTGGCTCTATATTTCTTGAGATTTTAAAGAATGCCTCCATGTCTCCTATTGCCTTTATACTCAATAACAATTTTACTAGGTTTAACATTTTAGGGTAACGGTTTAATTGCCACCCAGATAATTGCTCAATTGTCTTTTCACATTGAATACTGCTAAGAAGTATGAGGTAAGCCTGGTTTCTTTCTCTCCTTGTATATGAATTGCATTTTCTTCCTCAAAACCTAAATAATTGGGGCTTCCCTGGTGGCGCAGTGGTTGAGGGTCTGCCTGCCAATGCAAGGGACACAGGTTCAAGCCCTAGTCTGGGAAGATCCCACATGCCACGGAGCAACTAGGCCCGTGAGCCACAACTACTGAGCCTGCGCGTCTGGAGCCTGTGCTCCGCAACAAGAGAGGCCACGATAGTGAGAGGCACGCGCACCACGATGAAGAGTGGCCCCCGCTTGCCGCAACTAGAGAAAGCCCTCGCGCAGAAACGAAGACCCAACACAGCCAAAAAAATTAATTAATTAATTAAAAAAAAAAGAAACCTAAATAATTTTTCTTTTCTCTTAAAATTCAATAACTTAACCAAAATATGCCACTTACTACATCCATTTAATAATAAATTTTTCTAGACTGTTTCCTAATTATGTATCTTCAATCTATCAGTTCAGATTTCCTTGATTTCAAGAATTTTTTTTCTATCATATTTTTGAAAACTCCTTCTGTTCGTTGATTGGGTTTTCTAATTAAGATTTATAAATTTTATTTATGTTGGATCATCTTAGTGTACTCGTCAAATCTGTGATGTTTTTTCTAATTGCTTTAATATCTGTTTACAGCTCCTACTTGCCCACATTTATTTCAAGGCTTTCCTCTAGAAAAGCTAGCTAAAATTTAGTTGTGTATATTCTGCCTCCTAGTTATTTTTTGTTATATAAAACGTGATATTCTATGCTCTAAAATTTCCCTTTCGTCTCGCTCTACCAGACTTTATTGGATTTCCTGAGTTCTGCTGTCTTTCCCGAGATTGCGCTAAATGTCACGCTGTAACTCAGGGGAGCATTAGCGCCCTCAGCGGGATACTAGTTTGGGCATTTCCTTTCCAGCATGGAGTTCTAGAAAATGTCAAAACCTGGTAATGTTTGTTTTGGTTTTTTTTTTGCCTCTGCTGAGATCTTGCCATTCCACAGCAGTAGATAAGAGCTCCCAAACTTGAGGGCTTCTTGAAACTTCTCTCCAGGCTGTATACTCACCCTCTGTCCAGTTTTCCCAAGATTAGGGAATTTCCTTGAAAACTACTAGAATTTTGTTTTCTCTTCTTTTCCCAGCATAGTCTCTGGGGAGTTGTGAAGGTGTTAGATGCTGCACAAGAATCTTCTACTGCTTTCCTTGGCTGCCGTTCTCAAGTGCTCTGGCATGAATTTGTACCTCTTTCTTTCTTTGATAGTAGAAAAACTTTTCGCTAATTTTTTCTGTTTATCAATCTCATCAGGAATTGGGGAAGGGAGATTCTAAGATCTGGGTTCATTATACCGTCTTTACCAGGAAGTCTTTCTAATTTGTTTTCTCAGTAAGCAATAGATTTATTCTCAGAGGAAATTCTCAGAGTACGGGAGTGGCAAATGTCAACCCACTAAATACTGTGGCACTTTCTCCTCCTTTCCATGCTGATGGAGGAAACAAGAAAATAAATGAGCAAACGATGTTTACAGAAGTAAATTAATGATACGACTAAAGAGAAAAGGTGCAAAATTCTCACTACACAGCTCTACAGTGTGAACCGTCAAGTAACATTTGCAATGGGACCTCAGGCAACAAACCAGGCGTGTTGATTTGGGGCACCAGGGTGAAG
Organism: Balaenoptera musculus; assembly: GCF_009873245.2. Classification (NCBI taxonomy): domain Eukaryota; kingdom Metazoa; phylum Chordata; class Mammalia; order Artiodactyla; family Balaenopteridae; genus Balaenoptera; species Balaenoptera musculus. The sequence goes on along the minus strand of NC_045793.1, from coordinate 98,742,743 downwards.
GCGTCTATTCTCAAGCCAGTCAATGTTAGGTTGAGAACCAAAAGTAAATTACTGAAAACATACAGCACAGACAAGTTTCAAAAGTGCATATTCGGTGCGCTGGTTTACACTCACATATACTTTATGCCCATGGGCTAACTGGGTCCAGACCAGCCTTGCTGAAAGTCTGCGGCATCACAACATTCCAGGTCCTAAATGCTTCGGACTAAATGGCCCGCGGTCACGGATCAGATGAGAACACCCTCCCCCAGAGGGTGGCACGCTTTCCATGAGCTCACCTGCCCTCATCCTCACCTCCTCCTCGGCCGGGTTTCACTCATGTTGTGACCCCACCTTCAAGGTCAAGGAAAAAGGCCAAATCCTGCAGAAACCATTGCTAAACACTCCTATTGAGATGATCGTGCCCTTTCTGTGCTTCTGGAACACGTACCTGCATCTCCCAGAAGTGAGAGATGGCCAGGCCAAGAGCGGGGAGAGAAGAAGGTTCAAGAGGTCTTTGCCCAGAAGGTTAGAAGTTTCCCAATGATTACAAGTGAGAGGTAGGCTAGGGGGACAAGCTCTGCCTACCCTAGGTGGCCAGCAATAGCTCCCTGAGTTCAGACATTTGAACTCCCAAGAATCAAGAGTCTTCACTCCAGGTCAATTTAATTCACTGTTAAGGAAGGCTATACAACACAACAAATACATGGATGGAGAACAGACTTGCAACTCCCAGGCACTGCTTCCAATGTCTACAAAGCCTCCACACTTGAGATGGGCCTTGACCCAAGAGAGGCCAGGTAAGCTCGGACCATCTCAACTACAGGAAGTGATCAGCCTTCCTGGTGACACAGCCCCCTCGGGCTCCCAGTGGCTGGCGGCCATTCCCAAGTCCAGCGGCACCCCATCCGTGCTTGTTATTCATCGTGGGATTCCAGGATGTGGTCCAGGAAGATTGGCTGGATTCTTATTCTTCTTGGATTGGCCTCCCCTATAAACTCACTGAGGTAGTGTTGCAGGGAGGACACTAGGATAGGCCACAGCCACAGGCATCCGTGGGTATCACTTTCCATCCAGGAGATGTGAAGGCACTGGGCGTGGAGTCCCTCACCCAGCATTCCAACTAGAATGTGCCAGGAAATAATGGAGTGCGTTGCCCGGAGAACACACAGCTGGTTCTCACCCAGGTGTTTTTGGGATGAGCAGGGTAAAAACCAGTCAGGGCTTTTCTTGACACTGTGAACAGCTGTCACTCGTCACGTCTACAGAGGAACCAGCCAAGCAGTGAGCAGAGGGTCACCGGCCCCACTGACCGAGGTCCACCAGCCCGTGCTGCCCTTGGGGTTTCAATCCGTGCTTCAGGAACCATGTGAAGCCAAGGAAAGTGCTAGGGTGGGAAAGAACTGGGTCCCCATCCTGACCTGGACTTTGGCAAGCTCAGTGACACCCCACCCACGAGGCCAGCAGGGCGGGGGCCAGGCTGTGCACACGACGGCTACGGCCCGTGGCATTGCTTCCTGCTTCCCCAGATACCACACACAAGAAGCACTTCAAGGGTGAAGTGCATGTATCCTTCCAAGACCACCCAGGACAATCGTGTAAACACAAGAGAAGCCGTGGCCAGTGGCCTCTCTCCCAAATTCCAGCCCTACACCGTGAAGAGCGCAGACCTTTCCTGTCTGGCCGTACGTGAAGATGCCACTTAGGAAGACACTGCCAAGGTACGGACGCCTGCCAGCTTGTCACCTCCACGCGCCCACACAGATGGGACGCTCGGGCTCGGAGCAATGAAGTAAGCAGCCAAGGTCACAGCCAGCCCACAGCACACTCTCCCACCACACACACCTCACGCAGCACGCCCCCCCGGGCCTGCAAATCTGAAGCCCCGAAGGATCTCAGCATGCAAAGTGTTCAGCCAGGGTCAAAGCAGCCCCAGTGTCTCTTTATAAACCTTGAGATGACACTCAGAGACCGGGAGCAGGCCATCTACGGAAACAGCGTATGCAGAATTCCAGTCTTTTCTCAAGGTCTGCACTTTAAACCAACTGTCCCCAGGAGTAGTAGGGAAGAAAATTGCAAACATGAAGAATAAAATGACAAGAAGCTGTAATAAATCTCCAAAAGAAAGTGGATATTTAGAGTTCTGCCTCTAAGAAATGGTGTTTGCGGATTCAATGAAAGTCACTCAATTCAGTGGCCATCTTCAGCCCTCCTCACCCAACCACGTGGCAGAACTGGTCACCACTCCTGCTCCCATAGCTGGAAGACCTCACAAACGCCATCTCTCCGGGGTCTCCTCTGTCTCCTTTTCCAGGTGATCCTGTCTCCCCGCCTTTAAATGCAAGAATCCCCCAAGTCGTGGTCCCCACCCAGCCCGGCTCCCCCATTTCCAGGCCATGCGTGAGACAGAGGGAGGAATCAAAGATGACGTCAGGGTTTGTGCCAGAGAGACTGTAAGAACCTGAGCCCAGCCTGGCCTGGGTCGGGCTGAGGGGAGCAGAACTGGGGCCCTGGTGGGGCCGGAAGCAAGGAGACAGACGGGTGACTGCATCTTGCTGGAGTTACAAGGGTGGGAATTGTTGGCGTGATAAATCCAGATCAGATGTGAAAGGACATTTGTATTCATTTTCAAACAAGATGACTTTTGGTACATGTTAGAGCACTTTCTGATTGCCCACCTTTGCTGCATCTCCTGCTGTGGGAAAGTGTAAACTGCTGTCACTGTGTGCTTGTAATGACCCTCGATGACAAAGTAGCAGGCTGACAACAGCCCTGGAACCTCGGAGAGGAAGGCCCGCCGTGGTGTGGTTTTGCCATTAGATACACACAGATATTCAGGGGAGGTGGTCTGTTGTTGGTTCATGAGTTAAATACAACTCTGTCAGCTACTAGCCGTGTAATCATTGGACATCCCACAGTGGGGAGAGCCCTGGTCTCTGGCTGTCATAATGGACCCCGTGGGCCCACACTGTGCTGGTGGGTGATCGACCTGAAGCCGTCCACTGCTGGGCAGAGGAAGAAGGCCCCCGTTTAAACTCATTAGGCAGCCGATTGCCCACGCCAGGCCTCTGTGTACCTGCAGGGGCCCTTTTCTGTTGTTTTCCACTGCAGGAGTGTTTGGGCAAGTCTCCGTGTTCTGGTTTCTTTGGCAGGTCTGTGTGTCTGGAAGGGAGCAGTCTTTCCAGAGACACCACGACGGCTTGGAAAGTGTGATCCTTAGGCCCGTGCCCTTGACTATTAGCCAGTCCCAGGAACACAGGAGAAGATAGATTCATAAGGACATGTCCCCTGCCCAAGGGAATCAACAAGCCTCACATTTGGAAGGCAAATCTGTTTGTATTGGTTGACAGATCCTAATAGGCACTTACATAAGACCTCTAAGAAGGAAATGAAAGCCTCCTAGTGCTTTGAATTCAAACATGCTGACTCTTTAAGAAAAATTCTCAATGCCGTGGAGGGGGTACTCCATCTCAGAGGGACAAACGGAACTGAAGCCTCCACCAACCTTGAATTTAGGTGCTGTTGCTAAGCTACAAATCCAAGAGCAAAGAATGTGATTAGTTAGTAGTAAAAAGGAAACAGCTCCAAAAAAGCCTAAAATATCAAGACGTTTAAACAAGATTCTTTTAAATGTCAGTATGCTCTGAAAACACAGGAGAATTATACAAGGATTTTTCTTGGATTACAAAGAATTTTCATTTAATATTACATGTCACAGTTCATCCTTAGACAAATTTAACTGGTCTAATCTTGATAAAAAATCCTGCTGTTTATCTTCTCCTGTATGGTATTCACAGTGTGGAATACAATGCAGGCAAAGCAAATTGTGTTTGTTTCCTCTTAATAAATTGAATTAATTCGAACGTCTTAAATTTCCTCTTCTGGTTTTATGAGTCACTATCATTTCTACTAAACGTTTAGCACTGTGGATGTAATCATGTATTCAACCAATTGAATTATAATAACTAATGTCTTTATTTTTTAAAAATCAGTTTGTACATGTCAAACCAGGCTGCAAATGCTGTGGGTCCGCAGTCACGCCAACAGGTCTGGGACATCTTCAGTGAGCGTGTGGCTACAGTTGGCTGAAATATAATTTCCAAGGTGCCTGATTGGCTTTAAGTCCATGATTCGTGAATGATCTTTGATTATCTGGAAATTTTTGAATAAATTAAAATTCCACAAAGAGAGAGAGAAAGTACGGTGAACTGAGTTATTACTTAGATGTGCCCGTCTATATAAAAACAGATTTGCTCTTTTTCAATTTCCACTGGGATGGTAACTTGGATATAGGAATTGTCATGTGCTGATAAGGTTAAGAATACTGCACCGCTAAAGTCAGGTGTTATATTAGTCTGCTAGGGCTGCCGTAACAAAACACCGCAAACCAAGTGGCTTAAACAACACAGGTTTATTCTTTCCCAGTCCTGGAAGCTAGAAGTCCAAGATCAAGGTGTCGGCAGGGCTGGTTCCTTCTGCACCTGTCGGGGAGAATCTGTTCCCAGCCTCCACCCCAGCTTCTGGTGGTGTGCTGGCAATCTCGGTGTTCCTCGGCTTGTGAAAGCATTGCCGGATATCTGCCTCAGTCGTCAGGTAGAGTTCTCCCTTTGTGTCTCTCTGTCCAAATTTCCCGCTTATAAGGACATCAGTCGCTGGATTAGGAGTCCATCCTATTCCAGGATGACCTCATCCTAACTACATCGGCAATGGCCTTATCTTTAAATAAGGTCACATTCTGAAGTGCTGGGCACTAGGGCTTCCAACATATGAATTTGGGGGGAGCACAATCCAGCCCTTTACACCCACCATTCAGGAGTGGGGCTGTGCTCCCAGGTGGCATCCAAGCCCCCAAAATCCTTAGAGACCGAAGGCCCATGTTCTGAGGTTCTGGGACTGGTATCATGGGAAGTGAGGAAGGTCCCTCACAGCAGACAGGGTGCTGCAAGTTTCAGGGACCTGGGAGACAGACCCGCCCCCCTGGCAGATCTGGGGACCAACTGGTACAGACAAATGGTCTAGGCTTGGTGAAGGGAGTTAATCCTTTAAGCCGAAAACAAGTTTTCTGGATCCTTGAGGAAACTCCAGCTGGGAATTTGTACAACTTTAGGAGGTTGACTGAACCAAAGAGCAAGGCAGGGCCGAGTCAGCTCACACCTGCTGCCCAAGGAGATTACAGGGCCCAGATGGGACGAGCGGTCACTATGAAAGGCCCAGGTAACACGAGTGACCACGGGAGTGTCTAGAAATCTTCAGAGGAGGAGGAAAGCAGCTTAGAGGAATGAAATCGGTGTGCAAATAATCATAATAAGGAAAATGTGTTTAAAGGTAAACCTATGTCTAATTTCCATTGTAGAACGTGATTGACTAAGAGACATGTTCCATTAATGATCTTAGTACAAAAGCACAAGGAGACAAATCTCCAGAAATTGTCTATGTTGAACATGGACAGTTAAGGAGAACTTGGTCCAAACTTGGAAGAGCTCTTAGGCTTCTCTGCAGGTTTCCTCACTAGTGAGTTAAACCCAACTTGATATGAACTTGTCTATTTGCATGAGAATGTTGTTTTTAATAGTGATCTTTAACCACGAGATTGAATTAAATCCAACAGAAAATCGCCAACAGAAAAGAGGCTTTCTGGGAGGACAGGGCCTGGGGTGCTGCCCCCTCAGAGATCTGAGATGAGGAGGGACCCAGGAGAGCAGTGACCAGCTGGCCGATGCCATCTGAGAACTGACGGGTGGAGGTTGGTGGTGACTAGCTCGGGAGCCCGGGAAGGGTGAAGAACAGGCTGGGCAAGAAGCTTCAGGAGAAAACAGATGGAAATTGCTTAAAGCCAGGAAGTGAGCCCTCAGACAAAGGCATCGAGCTTCACTGAGGACCAGTGAAGAAGTTCCCAAGGGGCCACTTACCAGTGCATGGGCAAGGGTGGAGGACCACAGGGAGCGGCCCGCAAGGAGGGGCAGGAGCATCTGGTGGGTCCCGGGGGCGCATGTGGAGGGGGCCGGCCCCTTCATTCTCCTTCCTCTGTGAGCCCATCTCACTCAGAGACACCCTGACACAGGCCCGCTGGAGTTCACTAGACGGGAAAACTTGAATCCTAGAAACATGGTTGGTGGAGCCAGCCGACCAGAGCACAAACCCTGGCTATGCCGTTTCTTTGCTGTGTGTCCTTGGGCAACTCCCTTTGCCTCTCTGAGCTTCTCTTCCCACATCTGTAAAAAGGGACAAAAACGGTGTCAACCTCATAAGTTGTTTTCCAGGTTGAGTAAAACAGCAAAGAAAAACACTCCACACCCAGTAAATGCTCAATAAATGGTGCTTCCTTCCTCCTACTCATCCCCCAGGCTGTGTCCCCAGTACTAGACCAGACAGTGGGGCTGAGTTTACATAAGACTAACTGTACTGATAACAACATCAGCTCGGCCCTCCTGAGCACTTGCTCTGTGCCACACAAGGATGCTCGGCCTCCCTGAAGCCCAGCTATGCTAAGAGGAAAGTGTCACAGGGGGCAGGGCTGGCTGGCAGGGGTTATGCCATGGCAAGTGGGGTGTACTCCATACTCCCCAGGACCTGAAGCCAGGCGCCCATTCTCGCCTCTGCACACCACTGCCTCAAATAAGGCAGCGTTCTCACCACAGCCCAAGCCCTGAAACCAGCAGGAAGGTCAGCGATGCAAGGCCAGAAGGACACTGGTTCGGGGTCCAGAGGCCTGGGTGACAGACAGAGCACCTTCCAGGAACAGAGTCAGGCGAGTCCATCGGAAGAGATCTGGACACTCCACATGGAATAACCTGAGAGTCAGGAAGGAGGGCTCCCAGGACCCGCTCTGCTGAACCCGCCAGGAGGGAAGGAGCAGGGGCTCTTTGGGGAGCCCCAGGGCCCCTGAGCACTGCCTGGAAGGTGGGTTCAGGGCGGTCAGAGGGATGACTGGGACTTGGCCAGTGGGGGCTTGGAAGGCAGAAGCACAGGGGATGGAGGACCCGCCCCATCCTGGTGGAGCACCTGTAGCCATGTGCACTCAGGAAAGTCACAGAGTCTTTCTGGGGCTTGATTTCCTGTCTGTGATATGAAATCCAGCCAGTACACCCCAGGACAGCTAAATCCACTGTTAACATTTAACAAAGCTGCTCCTAACCACGCCTCCATGCCCAGAGGTCACACCTGCCACCTGCTCCCCTCCTGCTTAGCCCCACTGCTCTCCCAGTGCCCCTGCACCCCACTTCCTAACTCAGCCAGAGGACTCTCTGCCCGGCAGCTGCCGAGCCCTCTCGGGGCATCTCTCGCTGCTCCTCTGCCCTGAGCATGTCCTCCCAGCTTCTGGGATGACAGCCTCCTCTGCCCTGCAGGTGTCAGCCTCCTGGTCAGCGCCCACTGTCCACAGGAGGGCAGGACCCATCTGCTTTCTACTACCGCTGGCAGACCCTGTACGTCCCCCTCCCTCCGTTAAAGGAACCCCAACTTTATTAGGGTGTCCATGTGTCCAGAGGCAAATGCTGACTCCCAAACTCCCTTGCAGCTAGGAGTGCCAGCAAAGGCAAGTCTGGACACTGAGATGCCCGTGAACGTCTTCTGAGCCGCGTCTCTGGGAAAACTGCCGTTCACCTGAGAAAAGAGGCAGGCCCAGGAGGGGTGCACCCACTCCGCCTCCACCTCCCTCCTGAGGCATCTGCAGGTGCACAGCCCACGGTGGCCCAGAAGCCTGGCTCTCATGCCGCGGAGGTCCTGGATGCTGATGGCGGGGCGGGACTTCTGACCACAGAGGGAGGCCCGGTAAAGTCTGCTTCCTACAGAGCCAGCACCCAGTGAGCGTGTGCAAGTATTTGTTGTGGAATTAATAGTTTAGGGTGTTTCAGAATCAGAGGGGAGGTAGTTAGGAGATGATGGAGGAGGAGGCCGGCAAACATGGGGGACTACACCGCAAAATCCAAACCCGGCTTGTAACGTCACGGGAGAAAGCCCACTGAAGGCAGCTTCGGCCTTCACCCGCAGATGTGTTCCCACTTAGTGTCTGACCCAGTGACTCGCTGGTCGGCGCTCCTGTCTGAATTGACCTTGTCACCTGTCTTATTTTGTGACACTAGGCCAAGAGCCCAGATGGAGAGGAGTCTGGTCCACAGTCCCCCCAGGGGGCCTCAGGCAGCGGGCAGTGGCACCCCGGCTGAGGGAGGGTCTCCACTCCCACCCCCGGCCGTGTGCCCCTCCCCACTAGCACCCATCTGTCCCCGAGGCCAGCATTAAAGCCCCACCCTGCTGCCTCTGCACACAGAGCTCTCCCTCAGTTTGCTGGCATCAGAGACCCCATTTTCCCCAAAATGCTTCAGTGCATAGGACACAAGAATGTGTTTTTGCTGTCATTATCTGAATAATTTGACCAATATGCTGAGGCAGCGGGGTCTGGCTCCGGAGGGGCACAGATCAGACCTCCTGTAATAGAGCCCTCGGTGTCTGCAGAGCTGGAGCCCTCTCAGACCACCAGGGGCCAGCGTGGTCCAGAGTGGAATTTAGAGAGAGTTCCTATTGAGTCCAAGGTCACCATGATGGCCTAGGGCCGCATCTAGTTTGCTGCACAGAAAACAAGAGTGACCGATGGTTGGGGTGTGAGCCCCTGAGATGCTGGCCAGGAAGACACAGTCCCTTCCATCCCTGACGGAGCCTCTCCCGTCGTCTCCACAGAATGAGTTCTCAGCCTGCACGTGGGGCTTAACCGTGAGCCCAGAATAAAGACCCCACATCAATCCCTCAGTGCTGCTGGTACCCAGCAGTCCTGAGAAATGTTTGCTGGCTGGCTGGATGGATGGATGGATGGATGGATGGATGGATGGATGAGTGAGTGGGTTTTCCCAGACTTTCAGACGGGAGGCTGATCCCATATCCCAGGCAGAATTGACTCGGAGCCCAGGCTCTGCACCCTCACCCTCCGTCAGCCAGAGCAGACAGTCAGGAGGCTCTCAGCCCTCAGGGCGCTCATCCCCCACCCGAGGACCAGGAGCTCAGTAGGGAAGGATGTGCTCAGCTATGACAAAAGGCGGTGGCTGAAACATAAATGGAATAATGGTCCTCAATGTTTTATTTTTAAAAAGCCAAATGCACGCCAGCCAATTCTTCCAACATACATTGAAGGCTGGCCATGGCCAAAGACTGCAGAGGTCACCTCCGTGGGCGGGAATCCAGGTCCCTGAGTGGGGAGGTGGCGGCCACGTCCCTGCAAGGCTTCCACGTCTGCAGAGAAATATGACGGGTGCACCTGAAGGGGGCCAGACCCGGGACTCCGCCCTCTCCCCTCAACAGGTGAGGTTCCCGAGGGGCGGGGCTGGCCCAGGGCCTTTCCGCAGCGGCCCAAGGGCTGGGAGACCCCTCACACCCAGCACCCCCAGCCGGCCTCTGCGTTAAGGGGCCAGGGTTGAGCCCAGGTAAACTGCGAGGTGGGATTTCGTGGAGTCAGGAGGGCAGAAAGCTGAGAAAACAGGGCAGGCGGCCTCCCGGGGATGGGAGTGAGCCCGGTGGGGGAAGGTCGAGGCGCAGGACACCTCTGCCAAAGCCGGGCGCCCCGCCCACCAGAGGGCCCAGCCTCGCCAGTCCACACGCGTCCATCCGTCCCTTCAAAACCTCAGGGCAATGTGCCTCAGCTCTCACCCAACCCACACGAGGCAGCTAGAAAACTTGGTGGCTCCACTTTGAGCTAAAATTATATGCAATTGGTGTGGGAACATCAGCTACCTGTCACTCATCAGAAACCAAAGCAGCTGCTGAGCTCTCGTTTCACCCAGAAGAGGGAAAGCATTGACACCGCGCTCCCTGCGACGTTCCAGACGTGAGGTCTGCAGTCAGGCAACGCTAGGAGGGATCCGGGGGCGGGGAGGGGGTGGGTGGGGGCCTGCTCCAGGGTGTTGGCTGTCTCCTGGGTGCTCACCTGAGGGGTGGGAGGCTTCTGAGCAACAAGGGACTGTCCAGTCCTCCGAGCTGAGGATTCAGCAGCCAGTAGGACCCTTGACCCCGCCCTGGAAAAACCCCCTGGACTTCAGCGCCCAGCCCCGCCAAGATGCCTTTGCTCTCCCCCCAGCGGGAAGAGGGTGGGGTATGGCTGGCTGGCGGCCCACTGCCCAGGAGGAGGTGGGAGGCCCAGAGGGACCAGTGCCCACCCCTCCCCCCAGCTTCCCCAGGGAGTCTGGGGTTTGTTCCCATCTACAGCAGACACGTGGAGGGGCTGCCGTGGGCCCAAGTGTGCCCTTGCACAACCAGAGAGCGCTGGGCAAATGCCAGAGTGGCCACGTTGCCCCCTCCCTTTCCCGACTTTCCCTGACCACCTCCATCCCCATCCCCATCCCGCCAAGATGCCGGGTACCAGCTGGAACCGGCCTGGTTTAGGAAGCATCCCGCCTCGGGCCTCCAGAGGAGCTCAGAGGATGGCTGTGGTGTTGGGGGAGCGAGGCCAGGAGGGGAGCAGGGGGCACCCAGGGTGACTCAGGGCCTTGGTGTCAAGGGATGCCCATGCTGCAGCCCAGGGGACTTCCTGAGGCCAAAGAGAGGGAGGGCAGTCTGCGAACACAGGGGACTTTTCCAGGAACCAAATCACGTCCTGGCAGCACCCAGGCAGCCCCCAAGCCGCGACCCACCTGCAGCCCCCAGAGAGGCCAGAGCCTTGGCCCTAACCCAAGAGAGACCAAAATAGGCCAGCCGGGGAACCGGATAACTTAGTATGAGGGTGGCCTTGGTGGACGTGGGTGTAGTTGTGACCCTGGGAGTGTTGTGTGTCTGGGTGTGACGATCTGACCCTTGACGTGGACGTGACCCTGGGTGAGGGTATAACTCTGGGCGTTTGGGTTTGACCCTGGGTATGTGAATACAACCTGGGTATGTGAGTTTGACCCTGGGTGCAAAGGGAAGAAATGGCCTCCTGGGCTCCCCGGGCAGCAGTGTTGCCATGGGGACAGCCTTGTCCCTGAGGCACTGGGTGGTGGCCACCTGCCCAGTGGCCTGGAGGGGAAGGCAGCCCCGCCCCAGCCTGGGCACCCTGGGTCTGCAGTGGGAGGGGCAGCCCTGAGGACCTCTGAGTCGCCTTGAGGTTGGTCTTCCCTTTCCTTGAAGGATTACCTAAGTTCACAGCCAAGTGGCCTTGTTGTGCGTCCTGTAGGATCTGGGAAGTCTGATGGCTCCTCCCTTTGTCCAGCTCTGCCCGCTTTTGTTCAAGCTGCAGTGTTTCCACTCTGTCATTGCATGATCTCTTTACCCAGTGATGGTGAAACGGAGCAGGACCCTATGGTCCTTGCCCCCCCATGTCCTCCACCTGCCTTTTGTTTGTGGAAAAACTTTAGCCGAAGAGTACGTTTAATCAGAGACATGAGAAAATGCAGAAACAAAGGAAAGCAGTCAAAGGAGACCACATAATAATAGTTTAGTCATTCAGCATAGTAAGGACACTTAGTTCCTTCTCAAGGGCTACAGATAATATTCTGAGCCGTATCCTGGGAGCTGTCTTATAGATACTGATACCCACACCAAGTGGAAGAAGTGAACTGCATGATGATCAGACTGTAGCCATGACATCAGCTGCCACAGTTCCAATAACTGGCCTCAGAGAAATGGGAACAAACCAACCGCGGAACTGAAGATTAACTGTACTTAAAACAATCAAGATGACGTTGATCAGACCACCCCATGACCAATTTCAAGATGACTGTCGGAGCTGACTGTGGTGTTTCTACACGTAGCCCCCTCCCTCCGTCTATAAAAGCTCTCGTCCACCGATTGTCGGGAGGGAGTCGGTCTTTGGACGAGAGTCCGCCCTCCCCACTGGCTGCCAGCGTCCAAAATAAAGCAGGCTTTCCTTTCCGCCAGCCTTGCCTCTTTATTGGCGTCTGAGCGGCGAGCAGTCAGACCCCACCTTCGGTTATAATAGCCCAGCCACTTCCTGGTGTCCTGGCATACACGTATACGTAAAGGAGTATAGGAAGCACGTAAAGGAGTATAGGAAGCTCATAAAGGGTCTAGTGGGTAAGTCTCCGCGCTCCCAATGCGGGGGGCCCAGGTTCGAGCCCTGGTCCGGGAACTAGACCCCGCATGCATGCTGCAACTAAGAGTTTGCGTGCCGCAACCAAGATCCAGAGCGACACAACTAAGACCTGGCGCAGCCAAAAATAAATTTAAAAATAAATATTTAAAAAAAAAAAGAAGAAGCGCGTGAAGAGCATGTGTACACGTATACGTGATGTCCACAGATAGATGTAGGTATATGGACAGAAGGAGAACAAGGTGTTCATGTGCCATGGTCACAGTCGGTGATCCGGGTAAAAAGTTTATGGGATTTCTTGCAACTCCTATACATTTGAAATTACTCAAAATAAGCTTTTTTTTTTTTTTTTTAAATATCATTATGTGTGAACCAGGGTTTGGGTTTTCTGGAAAGATGACCCAAACCCGTGTCAAATGAACGTGGTACATTCATCCATGAGCTCCGTCCGCACCAGTCCCTTCTCTGGGACTCACCGGATCTCTGACCCACCAGGACCCTGAAGAACATCCTTTTTCTGGGCCTAACGCAGCCCACCCCCCGGCAGATCCCACATCCCAGCGCCTCTGGAAACCGCTGGCCTGGGCTGTTTCCAGAGCTCCCCTCTCCCGGATTTCCCAGCGATCCTGGCCAGGCTCTGCTGCCCTGAGACTCGGGGTGGGGATCCCTCTGCACGCTCAGAAGAGCCGTTTTAGAGCACAGGCCTATGTCTTCCTGCTGCCCGTCACCCGGCCGCTGTCACCTCCTCTGGCTCCCCCAGGTCACTGCCCCAGTGCTTCTATATCCAGACATTGGCCCGAGCGCCGGGAGCGGGGTGAACACGTGCCCCGCCCAGGCACAGGCTCCTGCTCGGGGGCGCCCTGAAAGCATGGAGGACACTGAGAGGGAGGGCAGGGGGAGTCAAGGGGCACGGCAGTGCTGGGGCGAGCAGAAGGGGAAGGGCGGACCTCAGCGGCCCCGGGGACAGGAGTGGGAGCAGGGCCCTCACAGAGGGCCGTGCCCTGGCCCTGTGGGCCCCGTGGCCACAGCCCCGCACCTGTGCCCTAGGTCCCAGAGCGCTCTGTGCTTCCGTCCCCCACCTGTGACGTGGGGCTGAGAAGACAGCCCGGAGGGCTCCAGGATGGCAGCCCCGCTGCCCTGAGTCCCCTCCAGTGGGCTGCCCCCTGCCTCGCCTCAGAGGTACACTGAGGCAGGCCCTCACTTTTCTGGTCACTCTCAGATAACAGAAGTCACCCTGGTCCTGAGACAGCCTCCAGGTTGGCTGTTAAGCCAGCCAGCCCAACACACAAACCAGTGTCTGGGGAAGGCCTTGCTCCCCGCCACTTCCTGCGCCCACCTCGGGCTCCACCAGGCTGCAGGGCGATGGGTGCAGGGGCGTCCCCTGGCATCCCCCTCCCCTGCCTGGGCAGGGCCTTAGGGGTGCTCAGGTCCTCCCCCAGCACGGCATCCCCTCGCTGAACAGCAGGAGATGCACGTCAGACCCTCTGAGCCGCCTCCTTTGATGCTCCTGCCAGAAGACTCAAGGTCAGGAGAAGACACCTGTCTCCCAGGAAGCCTCCCTCTACCTGCCAGGGCCCTGCTGCCCCAAGTCCCAACCTCTCACCTCCCTCAGCAAACGGAGGCAGTGGGCACCTGTGGTCCTGGGGTCTCAGCCAAAACAGACAGGGAAGCCTTTCTGTCTCCACATCCTGTGCCATAGGACGGTGCTACGGACTGAACCGTGTCTCCCAAAATTCATGTGCTGAAGCTGTAACCCCAATGTGACTTTCAGAAGACGACATGGGACTTTTTGGAAGGTGATTAAGGTTAAATGAGGTCATAGGGTGGGGACCTAATCTGATAGGACTGGTGGCCTTATAAAAGGAAGAGACACCAGAGCTTTCTCTCTCTCTCTCTCTCTGTGACATGTGAGCACACAGCAGGAAGGCGGCCATCTACAGGCCAGGAGGAGGCCCCCCCACCAGAACCCAACCCCGCTGGCACCCCCATCTCGGATTTCCAGCCTCCAGAACTGTGAAAAATCAGTGTAGTTTGAGCCGCCAGCCTGTAATATGTCGTTATGGCAACCGAGCTGACTAAGACAGATGGCAAAACACATCAAGTGTGCCTAAGCGACCCACCAGCAGATTCCGTTAGCCATCAGGAGAGAGTTTTTTAAGTCGAATTAGTATTATCTTCCCTTCACGTCAGCTTCGACAATAATGCTAAGAGCTGATCTACATGTGGTGCTTCCTTCGTGTCAGGGGTCACTTTGATCCTCAAAGTGATCCTGGGCTGGAGGCATCACTCATGATGCAGGTGAATAAGCCAGCCCCCACCTGCCTGAGGGGAGGGGGAAAAAGCAGTGAGCCCCGGGCTGCCCTGGCCTGTGGTTTGTGCCCCTTGGTGTGCTTCCTCCGAGTTTGCAAAGTGCTTTCACAAGCATCATTATCTAACACGACCATTCAACAGATTTATCCAACAAGGCACTGGTGAGCTCCTTCTGCAGCCCACATGCTGCGTGCATGAGTGCCAGAGGGCCAAGGACACAGGAGACAGACACACCACCACCCCCCTGCGCTCCATACAGAAGGTAAGGAGCAGTCAAACTGTTACACAAGTATGTGTAAAGTTGCAGCTGTATAAACTACAAATTCAGTGCCATCCCACTCGAAACTCTCACTGGAATTCGTGAAGAATGCGAACAAGGACATTCTAGAATTCATACAGGACAGGAAAGATCTGCAGACAGCTCAGTGCCCTTTGGGAAAAGAACAGAGGGAGGACTCGCTCTCCCAGGCACTCAGACTGATTCCAGAGGTGACAAGCTGGAAGAAAGACCTCGGTTCTTGTTTTCTTTGAAGAAAGAATTCAGCAAAGAGACCAAGATTTTGAAAAAGAGAAAAGCATTTATTAGAAGCCAAGTACATGTGGAAGAAGCAGAGTACGTGTGGAAAAAACCAAAATACATGCGAAAGAGCACACAGGCGAGCTCAGAGTGAGTTGCACCCAATAGGAGTGGCTTAGATTGCTTATATAGGGGCAGTTTTCCGGGTTGTCTCTGGTCAATCATTTGGTCCTGGTGTGAGCACGCATCTCTCAGCCAAGACGGATTCTAGCTGGCGTCTTCTCCCTCCTTTTGTCCTCACCCTGGACTAAGGACCTTCTCCGCACATGTGTCCACAAGAATGCACCCAATCAGGGCCCAATGCTCCTCCTGGTCTCCCATCTCAAAGCATCAGCAGGAGACAGCTGCAGCTGCTCAGCCCGGGGCCTATATATCTCCTACCTCAAGACCTGCTTCAGAACCTCAATGACGGCAGCCAACTCTGCTCCAAATAAAGGGCCCCTTTGGGGGGCTAAATATGAGAGGGAGCAACGCCAGAAAGCAGAGGAGAAAGGACAGCTTCATGGGAGGTATTGTTCCTTGTTCCTGACATGGAGACACACAAAGCCAGACCCCATGTCACACCATTTACAAAGGTAGACGCCATGCAGATTAAAGACTTCAATGGGAAAGGTATAATTATAAAGCCATGAGAAGAAAATGGAGAATATCCTTGTGACTAGGGGTGAAGAAAGCCTCCTTAAATAAAATAAAAACAATAAGTACAGTCTTCTTAAATAAAAGCACTAACCACAAAGTGAAGAACTGATGCATTTGACGACATCCATATTAAGGACTCTGTTCAGTGACGAACATCATGTACAAATTAATGGGTGAAACCACATCTAAAACTGACAAGAGAGTGAAATCTGGGCTGTGAGGAGTTCCTGGAATGAATGATGCAAAGTCAGAAACTCCAACAGATAGATGGGGATGAAGAGGAATTATGGGAAAGGAAGCCCAATTGGCTAATGAGTCTATGGGACACTCTCACCCTCACTGGTAACAGGATAAAGCACAGCTTTTAAAGGAGAGGACGCTTTGTACCCAATAGAATCACACACAGAAATTAAAAAGGGGTATGATACCCAGTGCTGGCTAAGATGTGAAGAAAGGGGAATCTTCCTGCTCCACCACGTGGAGAATAAACTGGATTCAGCCATCTCAGAAGGCAATATGGTGACACTCATGACATGAAGCAGGTGCATGCCAAAGACCCAGGAACTCTGCTCCAGGGTAGACATTCCAGAGAGACCCTCACAGGGCTCCGAGAAGGGGTGTGTGGAGGATGCCCATCACGGGATCCAGGGTGGCAGCAGGGCATTGCAGACAACCCCGGCATCCTCAGGAAGAGAATGGCCAAGTCAATGTGCCAGGTGGTTGGCTGACCCAACGCTCAGTCCCCACCCCTTTGTCTACCTCCACCTGGCAGCCTGGAGAACATAAATATTCACTCTTTCCAGATGCCCACACCGATCGATGTGGTTCTCTAAGAGAGAGAAGCAAGAGTCTGCTGAGGATGTGTGGGGACCCCTTGTTCCCTCACTGGTTCAGCACACTAAGAACGGCAGAGACAGGGAGAGGCAGGGATAGAGACAACAGGTAGAGCGGGGAGAGACACTACAGGTGCATGAGACGAGAGCAGTGAACGGGGAGAGCTTTCGCTTTCCACCCTTCCACTGGGTACTCTGTTTTTGTGTCTCTCATCTCTCTTGCCTTCTCAACTGGCCTTCAAATGCATCCAGTGGGGTGGACACAAGGCCTCCTGTCTCGCTGACGACGGTGGTGATGGTGTCTGTATTCCCCTCCGCCCTCCCCTCAGTCTCAGGGTCCTCCCAGCTCCTCTGTCTGCTTTGTTGGCTCTGATCTCTGTCTGTCAGGTTAGAGGCTAAAATTCCCATCACCAATTGCCAATGTGTGTGTCAAGTTTGGGGGTGGGGACCCGCACATAGCTCCAGGTAATTCTCTGACACCAACTGGGTGTCCTACAATTCCACTCAAATCTGACACTGTCTACCTGGAGGCAGAGTCGGATCCCACAAGACTGATGCCCTCCCTTCAGATGCCAGTTGAAAGCCCAGGTTGTCACCTGTGCTCCTGACCAGCTGGCTCTAAATTCGAGGTTCCACAACCCCCTCCTTCCTTGGGTTCGATATTAATTTGCTAGAGAGGGTCACAGAACTTAGGAAACACATTTACTCATGAGATCGCTGGTTTATTATAAGTGGATATAATTCAGGAACATCCAGATGGAAGAGATGTGCAGGGCAAGGTATGGGGAAAAGCCATGGAGCTTCCACAACCTCTCCAGGAGCGCTGCTCTCCCCAAAACTCCGCGCGCTCACCAACCTGGAAGGTCTTCAAAGCCTGTCCTTTGGGGCTTTTGTGGAGGCTTCATTACATAGGCAGGATTGGTTAAATCATTGGCCACTGGTGATTGATTCAGCCTCCAACCCCTCTCCCCTTCCCGGAGTTTGGGGGGCGGGGGTACTGGGACTGCAAGTTCCAACCCTCTAATCACATGGTTGCACGGTTGGATCTCCCGGCAACCGGAAGTTTCTTTTCCAAAATCACTTCATTAACAAGAGGCACCTTTATCACTCTCACCACTTAAGAATTCCAAGGGTTTGGGGAGCTCTGTGCCATAAACAGGATGAAGAGCAAATACATATTTCTTACTATAAATCACCATATCACAGAGGATCTCTGGAGAAGTCAGCTGACCCTGGACCACATGTGACTATTTAAAGGGAAAACATTGAAACACTGGCTGGAGGCTCCAGCTAGAAGACGGGGCCTGGGGACGGATGTGCCTTGAGCAGGGTGACCAGACGTGGCCACGCAGCCTCACTGCGGGGGTCCCCAGAGGTCAGCGCGCATGGCTCTGGCCTCCCAGCTGGGTGGCTTCCTCGGGGGGGATTGTCCAGCCTCCTGCAGGAGTGGGGAACATTCCAGGGAGGAGCACAGATAGTGGTTGGGCCTCACCTCCCCACCCGGGCTCTCAGCCTCACCTTCACCCCTCAGCCTCTCTGGAGTCACCGGGTCTCCTGTGGGGGGAGAGGGCGGGGGGGGGGCGGCGTGGAGGCCTCACTGCTCACCCCGCAGACGGGGCCAACCCACAGCCCACGCCGCTGGAGCCCTGGCTCCCTCCGGGTCCTGGGTCCTGTGGTCCCCCCCACTTGCCTCCTATGGGCCCGGCGCACCCAGGCCTCGCTTAGGTCTCACTTTCCTCCACTTTGCAAAATCCACCCGCTTCCGGCTCCAAACTGTGCGGCTGATTCTCCTCGGCTGTTGTTTCCTCTGTTATCCTCTTCACCCTCTTGTTCCTCCTGGGTAGGTTTAGTCGGGTTTAGGTAAATGACCGTGTTAATCCACCTCTTTAACCAAAAGTCCTGTCCACAAGTTTCCACCCCGCACCTGGGGTTCTCTCCCAACTGCGGAAGAAAAGGGAGGACTGTGGTGAGGCCAAGCCACCCCACCAGGCCTGCCTGTCCCCAAGCCTTCAGTTACTGTTTCCCGTCTCTCTGACATCACGCTGCGTCCTCGGAACCCTGAGCTTTGCCTGAAAGGGGACGTGTGGAATCTAGACGTCCCTTTTGAAGGCTGGCTTTCTAGACTGTTGGCTCACTAGAAATCCAAGTCAGTCTTGAAACTCAAAGCCAAGGAGTGACCGTCTTGTCATATCCGTTATCTGAGTGGAATTAAGTCAGCAGGAGGGAACCCACGGAACTACCTGATTTATGGGGAAACAGACATGCATTGGTTTGATGTCTGAACAAACACCACCGTCTCTCATGGTACAATGGGCTCAGGTAGCAGGGGACTTTGGACTTTGGCCCAGGTCTTTTGGGGAGGTAAGAGACTCAGATTGAAGGATGGGGGGTGTTAATATAGCCCAGGGGGAATGGAATGTGCCCGCGGCCCTGCAGCACCAGCCGTTTCATTACTGCCTTCAGTTCTGACGTTTCAGGTTCAGGGCTTCTCCTCTCTGGGAGGCTGGAAACTATGGCCATTCAGCAAGGGGACAATAGGACAAACCTGCAGGTTTCCTGTCTGAAGTTCATGCTCAGCATGGCTCCATCCTGACCCTCAGGTCAACCAGCCCTCGGCAGCGCCAGGCTTTCTTCCCACGTCCAGGCCGGGTGACGTCAGAGCCTTGCTATACCAAGCAAAGGCACTGGGGTCAGACCTGTCACCCAACCTTTCCCTCCAGGCTGGCACCCAGGCTGACCTCAGTGGGCATCACACAGCAGATGTGTCATGAATGGACATGCTTCTCAAGTGGAAGCTCTCATGGGCGTCCCAGGAGACGATGGAGGGAAGCACCTTCCCCCGCCAACCCCTGCACAGTGCCAGGCGTGGGAGGGGCTTCTGGATGACGTCTAACCTTGGGGAAAACACATGCCGTGTGGTCCCATGGGCAGGCAGAGGAAATCCTGCTAGATGCCGTTCGCTGTGTTTTTACAGCTCCTGCAGCTATTCAGAAGTCCAATATCAAATGGGAGGCCTGGGAGAAGCTGTCCCTGACAACCAGATTCCCTTCCAGAAACATCAGCTCCCAATCCTCAGTCCTAGATGAAAATCCTATCATTTCTCGTAGCCACCAGTCAATTCATGTGCCCAAGAACACAGCCACAAATGTATCTAATGACTCCCACATCTGCATCTTTGGTCTAAATCTCTCCTGAGCTCCAGACTGAGATATGTACCCCAGGCACCCAAAACCTAACATGTCTAGAACTGAACTCATACCAGTGGGAGGGGATCAGGGACCCCAAGGACAAGGAGGCCTTTATTTTTTTTTTAATAAGTTTATTTATTTATTTGTTTTTATTTTTAGCTGCGTTGGGTCTTCGTTGTTGTGAGCCGGCTTTCTCTAGTTGCAGCGAGCGGGGGCTACTATTCGTTGCAGTGCACAGGCTTCTCATTGTGGTGGCTTCTCTTGTTGCGGAGCACAGGCTCTAGGCGTGTGGGCTTCAGTAGTTGTGGCACGCAGCCTCAGTAGTTGTGGCTCACGGGCTTAGTTGCTCCACAGCATGTGGGGTCTTCCCGGGCCAGGGAAGATATTTTCTAAAAATTACCTTGTGATTTTTGTTTGATCCCCAGTTTCTTTAAAAGAGTTTTTGCTTAATTTTAAAATATTTGGGGGGCTTTCTAGATATCTTATTGTTACTGATTTCTAATTTATTTTCATTGTGGGCAGAGAATACACTATGTATGATTCTAAACTTTTGAAATTTATTGAGATTTGTTTTTAAGCTCAGGTAGATAGTCTCTCTTTATGAGAAAATGCCTACGTCCTTGCAAAGAACATGTTTCTGCAATTGCTGGGTGTAGTGTTCTATAAATATCAATCAGGTCACCTTGATTGATATTACTGTTTAAATCTTCCATAGTTTTACTGATTTGTTGGCCTAATTGTTTTATCTATAAATGAAAGAAGGGTGTTAAAATCTCCAACCATAGGACTCAAAAATATTCTCCCCAAATGATATGAAATAACTTAACTATGAAATTTCTATGCAAAACCATAGTCTCAACATTTCTTAAAAATAAAGAATACCTAGACTGCAAAATAACTGTCAGTAAAAAGAGAAAAAGCAGCAAACCCCAGCACCAGGTCCCACCCACTGCCCTACCAAGGCTGCCAGAAAAAGACCACAGAGAGGAGGGGGCTGCAGGGTCCAGGCAGAAGTGACTCTTCAGAAGGTAAGACCAACCCAGCCTGAAAATGCTCCCTCTGATTCCAAAGAACAATTTCAGGGCTGGCATCGCGTTAAGGGGCAGGCATGATTTAAAGGAACTGTCCTCCCAAAAAAGCCAAAAGGGAAGAAAGAAGCGTCCTTTGGAAATTAGGGGAAAACAAGAAGAAGAAGTAAGTGCAGGGTCATGCATGACAAAACCCCACAAAATCAGAGGATTTGCAGCCCCTCTCCCAAAGCAAACTCTCATCCCAAGGACCGTAGTTGCCAGACTGACAGGAAAGGGTCATGCTTAACTAGGAATTTTATTTATAAAATAAATAAGAGGAAATAAAACCCATAGAGAATGGCTGCAAAACATCAGGAAATGAATTTATACACAAACCAGCAGAGGAAAACACACCTATCCTCCAAAAATGAAAAAGAAGAAAAGTGTAAGTCTACACTCCAAATAGAATTAGATATAGTCAAAGCATTTGAGAATATGAAAAGCCATCTGAATCAGAAATCCAAATGTCAAGAACAGAAATGGACAAAAACAGAAAGAAAAGGAAAAGAGTTGATTGAACTCAGAAGAGAAGTGGAAGAAAAGGATGAAATTTCTTAGAAAAAAAGAATAAAATAATAATAATAATAAAGTAGTTCAGCAATTAAAAAAAAAAAAAGAATAGATCACAAAGTGCCCAAGAAAAAATAGACTTAAATGCAAAACTTTTTTTTTTTTTTCTGGCTGCTTGGAGTTTATTTTCTACTTGGTGTAAGGCACAGAGTTATGGGGTGTCAGGAAGACTCTCATGTGGTTTGAATAGTAAAGAATGGGGTTCTCTCAACTTCCTTATTGGTGTTTTGCTAAATGCAAATTTATTACAAAGAAATTTAATCAAAGAAAACAGCAAAACAACCAGGAGAATAAAAATGACACAAAAGAAAGAAGTAAAGCAAGTCAGAGAGAAAGGAGTAGAAATGGAAGAAATAATATTTGTATTACTGGAATCCCTGAGGAAGAAAAACAAAACAGTGGAATAGAATTATTATTCAAAAGTATAATCCAAGAAAACGTTCCAGAAACAGGAAAAGACTTGAATCTGTGCATCATTAAGGGCTCACTGGGAACCTGAGAAAATTAACCCAGAATGTCCAACTTCAAGACGTATTTTAGTAAAACTATTACATATCAAAGATGAAGGTAAAATCCTCAAGGCCTCCGGGCATAAAGAAAAAAATAACTTAAAAGGCAAAAGAATTAGATTAACCTCAGACCTTTCAAAACACACGAACAAAGCAAGGCAACAATGGAGTGGCATTTTTCAAACACCCAACGAACAGAAGTGTGAAGGAGGACTTAAATACAGCCAAGCTGTCCTTCAGGTGTCAAGTCTATAGGAAACACATTTCAAATAAACAAGAACTTAGGGAATCCTTCACCCATTAGCCCTTCCTGGGTTCCTCTTTCTCTTGAGTTGAAAGCAAAAACTTAAAATTACCAACACACAAAAGAACATGCATCTCAGCCATTAGCCCACTCACCTTCCCTACCCAACACAAGATTTGAAGTGGACCCTCTAGCATCCTAGAGACTTCCCCCTGCACACCCTCACCCTGTCATGCCCCTAGTAATAAGTGGGATAGATAAGAGGTGTGAGTCAAGTGGGAGAATGCTGTTTGTAAAAGGGAAATAAAGCAACTGATTGTTCCTTAACCAAACTTCCCAGGCAGGACAGTTTTAGGAAAGAGCTCTATGGAGGTTAATAATCTAGAAACTGATTATTTAATCTCTCTGTGTGTAAGCACATCCTTTGAAGGTTTTTTCGGGTTTCTGAATTATACACACCTGAGATTGAAGAAACCTGTTTAAAAGCAAATTTGTCATTTCCAACCTTATTTATTTGCATATTTATTCATTAATTTAAGTATATTCCTCTTTGTTGCAAAAAGTGCTTACAGAGGTCTACAGAATACATACAAAACCTAAAAAACAAAAGTCAAATATAAATAAGTCTAAACATAGAACAGGGAGTGGGGTTAATATCCAGCATGTGTTCCATGAGATTCTGCATACCTGCCAGAGACGGGCCCCAAAAGTGGCTCTAAATTTCCTAGTAGCCAACAAGAAAAAGAAAACATTACCCGCTACACAGTTTACAGCATATAAAGGGAAAAAGCCATCCAGTCACTTAAGAGAAATGCAACTGTTCTTGAAGCCAGACCAAAAGGGAGTTTCTTCTGAAGGTCATCGAGTGACCCAATGACCGTCGAAATTAGTATCTTCATCCCAGCATGGAAATGAGTAAACTAAGGCCCTTTTCTCAAAAGTCTCTAAAAAGAAGCCAGTATGGAATCTAAAACGTACAACAAACTAGTGAATATAACAAAAAAGAAGCAGACTCACAGATACAGAGAACAAACTAGTGGTTACCAGTGGGGAGAGGGAGGGGGGGCAATATGGGGGTAGGGGAGTAAGAGGTATGAACTGTTAGGTATAAAAGAAGCTACAAGGATATATTGTTCAACATGGGGAAGATAGCCAATGTTTTATAATAACTATATAAATGGAGTAAAACCTTTAAAAATTGTGAATCACTATATTGTACACCTGTAACCTATATAATACTGTTCAGCAACTATACTTCAATTTTTAAAAAAAGAAGCCAATGTCTTCACCTCAAAGCCCCAGTCAGCCAATTGCTTGCAGTCTTGCTGCTCTGCCGTAATCAGGGTGGGTTTTAGGATATCTAAGGCACAGATGTTCTCAGAGTCTTCCAGCAACTCTATAAATATTGCATTTCTTGGCCACAAATTGATGGATGAGGAGACACAGTCTGTACAAGTTTGCTGGTAAGTCAGGAAGCCCTGTCCCTGACAGATGGCCAAGCTGGCCCTGTAGCCATTCCCTGGGACACGGATGGTGCCGCTACCAGAGAGCTCTGGCCCTCCTTACACAGAGACACCTGCAGACAGACTGACACCCAAGAACCTAAACCGTGGCCCCTTAAGATGGGAGCAGGGGAACTACTGTGAATAAAGATAAGCATCAGGCACAGAGAGGTGGGAAATGACTGAGCAGGGACTGGGGGGGTGGGTGACGGGCTAGACCCCTCTGCTGCCCCCATGTGGTCATGGACAGGGCTGTTCTCTCTGTACCTCCGCTCCCCTAGCTGATAAGGGGGGGCGGGGCGGGGGTCTCTGGACAGGACCATCCCCTGAGTCTCTGCTTTGATCATCTAGGACCAGGTTAGACGAAGTGGACTAGCCCATGCTCCAAGGAACCTCGGGCAACTCCAGGACACCCCACAGTTACAGACAGCCGAGCACATCACTGCACTCCCCGGGGTCCAGCTGGGTAGGGAAGGCAAAGCCAGAAAGCGCCAAAGCCCAGCAGAGGGGAGGGTGAGATCTGCCGTTTCTCTGTCCAGAGGCACTGGCAATTCTCTCATGCCCAAGTCAATACAGGGGTGGTTAAAAGTATGTGCGATCAGATACAACCAGCATTTAACCTTTTCTCACCATTAACCAGCTGCGTGGCCTTGGAAGCATTACCTAGCCACGCTGAGGGCTCAGTTTCCTCATCTGCAAAATAGCAATAAAAATAGAATCTGCCCCAAGGGTCATGGGGGGAAATCACAGGAAACAGGGCGCTTATGCACAGTTCCCAGAATGCAGTGAACATTCAGGAAGGATGTGCTATTGTTTGTTCCTGGAAGCCCAGGTCCCATGTTCCTCCTCTGGTGGCTTTGTTATTGGGAAACACTTTAATTTCTGGCTAAAGGAGCCACCAAGATCCCTGCCTTCCCACTGCCACCACCCTGTCTCCCTCTGTCTCCCTGTCTCCTGGGTCACCCACTTTCTCCCTCTCATGGGAACAGAAAACCATCTCCCCAGCCCCCATTCCTGGTGTCCCCCAAACACGTCCTGTGAACTGAAGAATTCACTGTTAGGAAACAAACAAGGAATAAAGAGAAAAGGAGAAATAAAGAGTTCAGAATCTCCCAAAATATTTTCATCTTTGTCCCGGTTCCTGGACCCCTTTCTGAGGTCGTTCTGCTTGCAGGTGAAGCTGTCCTGAGTGATGGAGATTGGGTGGGGGAGCTGTCCTGAATGATGGGGGGCTGGGATCAGGGGGTGCTGTCCTGAGTGATGGGGGCCTAGGATGGGACGTGTCCTGATTGATGGGCACCTGGGGTCAGGGAGACTTGAGCCCTTTCTGACCTGGTTCTTCATCTCTGTTGCCGGTGATTGGGTCTCAGAAAGAAGTCACCTCTGTCCGCTTTGGTCTGCAGTTATACTTGGTGCTTTAATCATTTACTCTTCCTTTCAAAAAAAAATTATTGAGTACCTTCCTCTCTGAAGCTTCTGCCACTCCTTTGCCTCTAGCACACGCGTAATTCTTTACATCTTCCATGAAGTTACAGGTCACAGAGGGGCAGGGACCCTCTGCTGATGGGGTATCAGGATCACCAGAGTACAGGACCCCACCTCTCTGCAGAGAAGAGAGGTGGTTCTGCCTTAGAGCACATCTGTCCCATTGTGTTGCCAAAGAAGGAAAACCAGACAGGCAGCAGCTTGTCTCCAGGGACTCTGCAAGTTAGAGGAGAGGTGGGGCCTGCTCTGCCCTAAGCCAACCCCACTCCCTTAGTCTGCTGGGCTGCCAAAAGGAAGTGCCACATACACTTGGGCAGCTCAAACAACAGAATTTTATTCCCGAACAGCGCTGGAGGCCAGAAGTCTAAGATCAAGGTATCTGCAGAGTTGGTTTCCCCCAAGGCCTCTCTCCTTGGCACGTAGACAGCCGTCTTCTCCCCATATCCTCACATGGTCTTCCCTCTGTGTGTGTCTGTGTCCTGATCTCTTCTTCTTAAAAGGACACCAATCAGATTGGATTAGGGCCCAGCCATATGGCCTCATTTTAACTTAGTCACCTCTTTAAAGACCCTACCTCCAGGGCTTCCCTGGTGGCACAGTGGTTGAGAATCTGCCTGTCAATGCAGGGGGCATGGGTTCGAGCCCTGGTCTGGGAAGATCCCACATGCCGCAGAGCAACTAAGCCCATGCGCCACAACTACTGAAGCCCACGCGCCTAGAGCCGGTGCTCCGCAACAAGAGAAGTCTCCGCAATGAGAAGGAGCCCGTGCACCACAGCGAAGAGTAGCCCCCACTCGCCACAACTGGAGAAAGCCCACACGCAGCAACGAAGACCCAACGCAGCCAAAAAATAATTAATTAATTAATTAATTTTTTTAAAAAAGACCCTACCTCCAAATAGGGTCACATTACGAGGTCCTGGAGGTAGGGTTTCAACATATGCATTTTGGGGAACATGGTCACCTACCACCCCATGCAAAGGCAGAAGAAAACCCATCACCAGCTCCAGACGATTGCTGATTTTCAGCCTGTACTATTATTGGTTATCTTGGATTAAGCTTTTGATGGATTGTTTTGAAATCAATAAAAATAGAAAAGCAAACCTGTCAGTGGGGCTTCCCTGGTGGCGCAGTGGTTGAGAATCCGCCTGCCAATGCAGGGGACACGGGTTCGAGCCCTGGTCTGGGAAGATCCCACATGCCGCGGAGCAACGAGTCCCGTGAGCCACAACTACTGAGCCTGCGCGTCTGCAGCCTGTGCTCCGCAACAAGAGAGGCCACGATAGTGAGAGGCCCGCGCACCGCGATGAAGAGTGGCCCCCGCTTGCCGCAACTGGAGAAAGCCCTCGCACAGAAACGAAGACCCAACACAGCCAAAAATAAAATAAATAAATAAATAAATAAAAGATTACTATTTAAAAAAAAAAAAAAAAAACCTGTCAGTGGGGTTGTGGATGAGTATGTCCTAGGGCACCTTGCAGCTGGACGGGTGGGTGAGGAAGGGGGACGGTGACAGGCGGGTGAGGGAGGGGGATCGTGACATGTGGATGAGGGAGGGGGACAGTGGCGGGTGGGTGAGGGAGGGGGACGGTGGCGGGCGGGTGAGGGAGGGGGACCGTGGCGGGCGGGTGAGGGAGGGGGACGGTGGCGGGCGGGTGAGGGAGGGGGACCGTGGCGGGCGGGTGAGGGAGGGGGACGCTGACGGGTGGGTGAGGGAGGGGGACCGTGGCGGGCGGGTGAGGGAGGGGGACGCTGACGGGTGGGTGAGGGAGGGGGACCGTGGCGGGTGGGTGAGGGAGGGGGACGCTGACGGGTGGGTGAGGGAGGGGGACCGTGGCGGGTGGGTGAGGGAGGGGGACCGTGACGGGTGGGTGTGGATGCTCAGATACAGCATCGCTAGGACTGATGGATGAATGGGATAGATAGAGAAGAGAGAATATGGAGAGTATGTTTATATATACAGTGTTCACCTCTGCGGTGGGATTACAATTTGTATTTTCTGCTTCATATTTTTCTTGATTTTCATAATTTTCTACAATTAATGTGTATTGTTTTTAAAATAGAAAATATAAATAGATATTTCCACTTAGTTAGAAGTAATACATCCGCATTTCTGTCTGCATTGATAAGGGGACACACTGGAATGTGATCCCTAAACCAAGTTCTGCTCTGGGGAAAATGGTTTCTGAAAGGGCTCAACCTATAAAACTGAATGCTATAAAATTCTTAAGACCCTTATGAACACATAAATGAGTCTTGGAGGTTCCAAGCCAAAGCCCTGAGTACTTTATTATGGTTCCAGAAATGCTACAGAACCACCCGGTTGCAGATAGTTTTAACGCATCCTGGGACGGGCCATCAAGCACGTCACTCTAAACAGCCCTCGTGATCCTGAGGACCCACGTTCATTTTAAGATACAGATAAGTGTCCAAAATACCGATGGCCCAAGGTGGGGCTCTTTCTCGGCCTCCCTCATCATTTTTATTGTAACAGTGTTGGAAGTGGCGCCCAGAGGGGTCCTCGGGACTGATCCAGCAGCGACATTGCTAGTAGCTACCTCCCTGCTGCATCCCCGGGTCCCACATCCTCATCGGCCTTCACCTCAGCTCCTACAGCACGGAGGTCCCTGTAACTCTGCAAGTCCTGGCACAGGGGTGGCCGTGCTCTTGTCTGTCCACAGGCCCCAGACCAGAGGTTGCCAGCCCCTGGGAGCCCGCGGTGGGTCTCCCGTCTTTCCACTGGAGAAAAGTGGATCTGAGAGGAGATTGGTGGCACGCTGTGCAAAAAAAGCAAAGGCCCCGTGGGGGCCACCTCCAGCCCTGCAGCCAAGCATTCAGTGCAAAATGACAGCCGCCTGCAGGGCTCCAGGGAGAAACAACCTCTCAGAAAGCGTGCGGCCATCTTCCCCGAAAACCTGAACCCCTGCATTCAGCCCCCATGGCCCCGCTGGAGGAACGGGCTTCAGCCCCTCCTGTCCCGCTGGCCGAGCCTCCCCCCGCCCACTGCCTCCTGTCCCCAGGTGAGCTCTGTCACCCACTGCTTTAAATGTCCATCTCCAGGCCCAGAGCCCCTGACCTCACACCCCTGCTGGTCCGCCGCATCTCAGAAGACGCCAAAGGCCCGGAGACACCCTCCACGCCTCTCTCTTCCGGTTTCCTCCATCATCACCAATCCTCTCTTCCATGTGTCCCCACTGGTGCACCGGGGTGTCACCCAGACGTCCCTGAGAGTCCCACAAGCCCGGCCTGCCCCCACTTCCCATTCTGCATCATCCCCCGACAGCCAGGGTGGTCTCCTAAAAGAGCAGATCTCACCATCACACCCACCAGACAGTGAAAGCTTTCAAGTGCTCTCCCACGTGGGGAAAGACCCCTCTTTGTGGGGAGTTCAGTCAGGGGTGAGGAGCACAGGTCTAGAGAGCAGTGGTTCTCAAACTTCAGAAGCGCTGGGAGCTCAAAAAACACCAGCTTCTGGGCTCCGCCTCATTCCCGCGAAATGGGCGCCGGTCAGACGGTACCTGGACGCCCAGTGAAGTCACCTGCTCACTCCTGGGTACCACCCTCCAAGACTGTGACTCCATTGGTCAGGGGCAGGACACAGTCTGGAGTTTTACAAGTTCCCCGGTCACTCTAACACGCAGCCAGACTGAGAACCTGCGCCCTGGACCAGTGGTTCCCAGAGTTGAGCTGCAAAGACGCCAGGGGTTTGGCCCATCCACAGTGTGTGGTCCGGGGACACCAGTGGGTGAGAATCTGTATTGCTAACAAGCCCCCCAGCACCGCTGACTCTGCTGGTCCGTGGAGCCCACTTAGAGAACAGCTGTCAGACCCTCCCACCTGAGCTTTAGTGCAAGCCTGACCTTCTCAGCAGAGCCCAGCCACCTGGGCTGGAGCATCCCCACACCCCATCTGCCTCTGCCACGCTCACCTGCTCCACGTCAATGACCCTATTCCTGGTTTTATCATCCATTGCTCCCCGCCCCGAGGGCGCTCAAGGTGGCAGGGCCTGGAGCAGGAGGCCCAGGTGCTGCGGGCAGCAGGGCCCTGGGAGGAGAGCAGAGGGGAGGGCAGGCTCCTATGGCCCTACACAGCACAGGTGAGACCACGTGAAACAGGTGAGACCACGAAGACACCAGCCAGAAAAGGACTGCCTCGGGGGGACGGAACGGGGTGCTGGGGAGAGGCACACAGATTCCAAGGAACTGGCAACTTGATTTCTTTTTCTGGGTGTGTGTGGCTTTGTGTTATATCATTCTTCTTCATTGTGGACACATACTTTATGTGCTCTCAACGACGCTCCATGCCGAGGGTCTGGTGCAGGCAGGAGCTGGCCAAGGCAGGGGCAGCAGAATGTTTTCTATAGTTCCCTGGAAGGCCCACCCACTGCCCCCTGTGGTGCCCTGGAGGAGTGACCCCTTCCATACCCTCCTTTTAAAGGGCTCCCATGAACTTGGCCGTGCAGGTTCAGCATCTGTGCCTGGGCTCTGGGGTTCAGGGGGTGACCTCAGGGTGCCAGGAGGGGCAGCTGCACACCCAAGAGGAGGGAGCACCACCAGGGGGTCCTCCCACGGGCAGCTGTGTCTGCTTCCCACAAATGAGCCGTGATTGGACGACCTGAAAATCAAGAGGGCTTCCAGTAACCCTCAGGAGTGTCTGCCAGCACCAACACCACACCCCAGCCACAAGGGAGCCCACTGTGGCCCTCAGAGGCCAGCCCAGGATCCCCAGCCAGTCTTCCTCACCCCATCTCTGCCACGCACAGTTTCTGGATTGAGATTGGACTAGACCCTGATCCCTGTTCATACCACCCTCTGGTGTGCCCCAGGACCTCAGCACATGCAGACCCTCCACTCAAAGGTCCTTCCTGGCTCCACCTACCATGTTCA
Organism: Balaenoptera musculus; assembly: GCF_009873245.2. NCBI lineage: Eukaryota > Metazoa > Chordata > Mammalia > Artiodactyla > Balaenopteridae > Balaenoptera > Balaenoptera musculus. Next base: position 98,712,945 of record NC_045793.1, on the reverse strand, counting down.
TGTAGTAAACCAGACCTGCCTTCATCCCCAGGCGATGGCAGCCTCCCCAGCTGTGCTCCCGGAGCTTCTCCTTATATTGTCGTGGTCTGCGTGCTTTGCTCCCTCCCCTGCCCCTAGGGGCCTGTGCCTGATTCCCCAGCACCAGCTCTGAGGGTCTTTTCTGAATACTGCACCTGGACCCCCCTTGCCCTGCTACTGAAACCCAGCTGTTGCCCAGACTCAGGCACTGAGACCTGCCTCACAGTTCCGCCACCACCCCCAGAACACACAGAGCCCGCTGACCTAGACCTCACCTCTCCCCCACCTCCACGTCGATGCAGCTAAGATTCCTGCACACCAGGGAGATGGAGAAGGCTTAGTCCTTGAGAAGCGCCCCCTGCATGGAGCTCGAGAGCCGGCACCTGCTCTGAGTGGGTGGAGGGGCCGGCAGCAGCAGGAGCCACCAGGGTCACAGAGACCACCGGGGAGCTCAGACCCTCAACGGCTTTGAACCCCTCCCTCAACTCCTGCACTGCAGGAGGGCTGCCCACGGCTCACAGAGGGTCCACGCAGGGGCGGGGACAGAGCACAGCAACCAGCTCTCTGCTCACTGCCACTGGGGACACCTGTCCAGGGAGCTGATCACCCCACAGGTAACAGCCATGAGCACAGATGCAAACTTGTGACCGGACCAGGACCACATATTCCTCTCTGGAATCCATGCTGTGCAGAGTTCAAGAAATCTGGATGTGACAAAGGGCGGGGAAGAGCGCCATTCGCTGGTTTGGCCGTGGACCTTTCCAGAAGGTTCAGCTTTTCTGGACAGCAGGGTATTTGAGACATTTCACAAAAGTGTCATTTTTAAAGCCGTGTCATTTGCTACCGCTGCAGCCCTTCAGTTTCATTTTTATCAAAAGTATACATGGCCCAGTTTAAACAGTAAAATGAGACTTACGCGTGAAAGCAACAGCCCTGCCCACTGCTCACATTTCCTCCTCTTCAGAGGTAACCGCTTTTGATCTCTTGCAGCCAATTATTTTAGTATCTTTTTCCAGCGGATTATTATTTTGGCATTTCTTCCAGCTTTATTGAAATAGAATTGACATGTAATGTATTGCAAGATTAAGATACAATGTAATAATTTGATATATGTATATATTGCAAAATGATCCTTCACCTCACATAGTTACTTTTTTTTTTTTTTTGGAGTGCTGAAAACTTTTAAGATCTACTCTCTTAGCAAATTTCAAGTATACAATATATATTGTTAACTGTCATCACCACACTGTACACAAGATCCCCAGAACTTATTCACATTATAACTGGAAGTTTGTACCCTTTGACCAGTATCTCCCCAATTCCTTCACCCCTCAGTCCTGGTAACCACCACTCTACTCTCTGTTTCTATGAGTCCATTGGGTCTCTTCATATTTGTTGAATTCATGGTGGGGAATAACTGAGACAAGATAAAACAATATTATCATTGCTTCTGCATGTAGCCTGTGGTTGTCACACTATGGTGCATTCATGGATGTCTCTTTGTTATACAGATCTGCTTTAGTACAGAAGTACTACTAATTTTACAACTGGAAGATTGAGTACTCAATCAAGGAATTAGCACCAAATAGACATTAGTTATGATCAGTAAGATATCTGGGAAGCACAGATGGAGTTGGGCTTGGTGCCACCGGCTGGAATGAAACCTTCAAAGAGATGAGAAAGGCTTCACAGTGCGATGCTAATCTGGTCTTGATGGTTGGTGAGGAGTGTGCCAGGGAGACACGGGGGAAGGTTATTCTAGGCAGAGGGCAATCACTGAATCACTTTGCTGCACACCTGAAACTAACACAACATTGTAAATCAACTCTACTCCAATAAAAATTTTTTTGAAAATGCCACCAGGAAAAGAACCAAAAAATCATGTGGTGCAGAGGAAGGTGGCTGGGGGCGGGCTGGAGCTACACCGGGCCTGGGGGGGGCGTGCACATTCTGCTGAGAGCCAAGGACACCGCTGCCTCCTGGCCTGACTCGCACTTTAGGACACTGGCTAGGTGCGGAGCGGCTGGGAGGGGAAGCAGGACGGTGCGCTGGTGGTGCGCAGCAGAGGGAGGCACTGAGGGGGCGGGGACGAGGCTCTGGGGAGGCCGGGGGCGGGGCAAACCGTGCGGGTCTCCACCCCTGGGGTCAGATCAGATGGGGAAAGAATCACTCCTTGTGACCCCGCCACCTTCTCAGCGCCTTTCCTCACTATAGTGCCGGTGGCGGGGGCGGGGTGACCCAACATCCTGGGGGAACAGAGAGGAGCCCCGTGGCCCCTCCTCCGGGATCAGCTGCCCACCAAAGCCGCAGGCCAGTCAAGCCACCTCTGCCGCTGCGGGGCTGCCACAGGAAGGCACAAGCTCCTTTCAGGGTACCCGTTTGGGCTGGGAGCAGATTTAGATGAGGCCCCGGCGGCCACGAATGCCTGTGCCCTGCAGCATCTGGTCCTGGGGCTGCAGCACCCCAGTGGCGCCCGATGCTTGTACTTGCACCCCAAGGTTGGGCAGCCCTAGGCCTTTGATCTCATCCTCTGGGCAGTGACCGCACCATGGGGCAGCTCTGTCCACATGAGGCAGGCTTTTCTCCAGGCAGGCTGCTCTGGGCCAGCCCACACCTGCGGGCAGCGGGGCAGCCTGAGCCCAGCGCAGGCCCTAGGAGGTAAGCTGTCCCGGACCGCCCAGGGGTACCTGACGGGGGCCCAGGGCTGTGAGTGAGGCTGACTCCAGAGGGCATCTCTCCTAGGCACTGGGGGAGGGGACGATACTTCTGGCTTTAACTGAGTCAGCTCAGCTGGACAGATGGGGGGCTTTCGAGGCGGGGAGGTCCCCTGAGGCCACAGAGCCCTGGTGAGCCCTAGCTGGGCGGGCAGACAAGATCGGCAGCCCCAGTTCCTCCCAGACTCAGGGCCGAGGAGGGGTGCAGAGTGGGAGGGCAACCGTGCATTCCTGCGGCTGATCTTCAGGCTCCTCTCCTCTCCCTCCCCTCCCCTCCCATCCCATGGTCTCGGTTGGCTCTGAATTGGCTTTTTCCAGGAGCTCGGATGGAATTCCACTGTATCTTGAGCATCACAGAGAGCCATGAGCCTCAGAAACAACAAAGCCGCCCGGTTTCCTGCTCTGCTGATGGGAATCTCCATCTGAAAGGCATGGTGGGAGGAGCCAGCACCTGCACCCTGAGGGAGGGGCTGCCCAGCTGGAGGGGTGGCCACACAGAAGCTGCTGCAGAGGCCGACGGAGCAGGAGTGATGGGGAGAAACCCGCCCACTCTCCAAACTGCTGGGGCCTTTCGTTGGCCACACCCGATCCGGGAGTCGCCTGGGCAGGGGCAGCTCCGGAGCACAGAGCGGGCCCGGAACGGCCTTTGTCAGACTTCCTCCCGGTGACACCTGGCACCCGCCATGTGGACCCTCTGACTCTGCACGTCCATCACAGTTTGGTCCGGAGCCCGCACGACAGTGCAGAGCCGAGCCTCCGGATAAGGAGAGTTCTCGTAGGCAGGCAGGTGTGGAGGGGACCCCAATCCCCACCTTCCCCCTCAAGAGGTTGCCCCTTGTCCACAGCCTCCCCGGGTCCAACCCTGCATCTCACCTGGCCTCCCCTCCAGCCTCCTGTTGTCCTGACCCCATCTGACCCTCCAGCCCCTGCTCAGGCAGGACCAGTCGCCAAAGCCCCAGTGCCTCGGTTCTGGCAGCCTTTGTGGGTCCTCTCCCGCGGCCACCCCGTGTCCTCTGCTGACCGAAGGCCAGGCCAGGGACTTTCCTGGGGCCCCTCGGCAGGTCGGGGAGGAGCCAGGTCCCCGGCACCCGTGCAGCCACACACGGCCTCTCTGCTCCCGCAGGGCTCAGGGGACAGCGCCAGCCAGTTGCCAACCATGCGTCCTGTACCCAGTTATGGTCAGAGACATGAAGAGTGACCTTTGGGGGCCTCTTTCGTCTTCCTGGGAACGCGCCGTGCGGCTTGCGGGATCTCAGTTCCCCGACCAGGGATCAAAGCCGGGCCACGGCAGTGAAAGCCCGGAATCCTAACCACTAGGCCACCAGGGAACTCCCCCACCCCGGTTCTGATGTTCTGACTCATCCTCTTCCATTGCCTGCATTCATTTTGGCTACTTTGCAAGTTAAATGCCTCCACTTTTAATGGAACATAAATGACAGCAATAAGAAGGTGTCTTCATCCCTGGACACAAAGGGACACCCGGCCATAAGTGGGCATCTCTGGGCCTGGGTGGACACCCTGGACATGAGTGGGCACCCTGGACACCAGGCATGTAGGGGAAGCAGTGGCAGCGCTGGGCTCAGGTGGCCTCGCTCCCCTTTCTTTGCTGCCCCGAGGCAAGCTGTGAAAACAGCCTCAAGGCTTTTGCTGCCTGGTGACCAAACCAGCCCCAAGGCGAAGGCTCCTGATGAGAGGGACCAGAAATAACTGTGTAGGAGGGGCGGGGTGACAAGAGACTGTCAAACCTTTGCGGGGAAACGGCCTCCCTCCCCCTGCCCATCTCTGCCTCCCTGCCGGGAACTCCTGCTCCCCAAGAGGACACCCAACTTCCCTCCACTTGGGCCCCTACCCGTGGGGAAAGGGTGGGTCTGCTTTACTGGAGGCTAGACCGGCCGCTAAGGGGGCAGTGGGTGGGAGGAGCCTCTGCATGGACGACACACTGGGCCCGTTCCTCCTTCCTCTATCCCTCAAATCTGCCCACGTGAGGCTCCCGCCATGGGAACCTCGCCTTGTTTAAAGCCTTTCCGGATCTCCAGTGGTTTTTTGTAAAGTGGCATGAGCTGGCAGCTTCGGGGCTGCCCACCTGCTCCTCAGCACCCCTCCCACACCCTTCAGGACCACCCAATCTCCCAACCTTCTGGCCCACCCGTCATCTGCCAACTCTGCTCTTTCTGGAACCTTCTCCAACAGTCCCAGCAGGACAGGGCTCCCCCAGCAGGCGTTCCCAGTGTAATCGTGGCCTGCCGTTCGGGGGGGTGGTGAGGACATCAGGAGGGTCAGGAGTGCCCTCCCTCCAAGAGGACCTGACTGAAGCCACGTAAGCTTCCACCGTGGGTGACATATTCTTGGTCCTGTTGCCTTGCAGGACAGGAGATGGTTGTGACAGTGATCCAAGGATTGCCACCTGACCACATCCAGGGGATTCTTCTTGGTCTCCATGAACTGGATCCCTCAGCAGCATTTGACGCCTTCTGGAAACTCTCTGGTTCTCTCACTCCCTCACTGTTGCCCAGGACCCTCCTTCCTAAGGTGGGAACCCTCGGGGACTTTGCCCTAAGCTCTCTTTGCTCCCCACTCAGCACACATCCCCTGGGACTATCGTCCACTCCCACAGTGTCACCCTCCACGAAGGGACACGCCAGGGACTCCCCAGTCCAGACCCCAGCCCAGACTTTCCATAATAGCAGCCAACAGTGAGCACCTACTGTGTGCCAAGCTCAGCAGGCTGTGTGGATTATCTCATCCCGTCCTCCCAAGGCCCTGTGTAGACCAGGAACCTACCTGTGCAGAGGTCACATACTGGTCAAAGGTCACGTCATAAGCGGTCAGGCTGGGATTAAACCCAGGTGGTCGCCTGCAGCACCTTGACCTTTGTGCAGAGGTCCACACAGAACACACAGAGCACACCTCGGTCAAGGACACGTCGAGGGTTCCTGCACTGCCCCCCTCCGGGGGAGGGGCACCTGGCTGATCTGTGTACGTAAGACAGAGGCAAGTCTGCACGTGCTCTGGGAGAGGACTGGAGGACGAGGGACGAACTTGGGAGGGATGCTGATGTGCACGTGCCGGTCGTGGGCGGATGGGCTGGCCTGCCAGTGTGAGCCCACGTGTCATTCTCAGAGAGCACAGCCCTGGGCTCACCACACACGCTCGGGACCACAGAGGCTCCGCAGGGCTGCCTCACGTCCCTGGGTCTGATCTCTGTGGGAATCTGCTGTCTCTGTGGGTGTCACGCTCAGCTGTCAGGCTCCACTGGTGTCTGGCTGACTGCTCCACTGTGTTGACAATGACCTGGGACATAAATGCTCCACATTTCAATCCAATTAAATTTGAGCTCCTTGGTGGGGTGGCTTTAAGGCCAGGCTATGAGGTTTGCTCTGACCCTATTGGGGCTCTTTGCAGTAGTCTCTGCCCCCACTTATCTCTGGTGGGGAAATCCAGCTGCCTGTGGTTTAACTTGTGCTCTTATGGAGCTGCCAGCCTGCTCTCATGCTCACCTCCACGGCGGAGCTGCCAGCCGCTTCTCACTACTCACCACCAAAATGCCCACAGTTCTTGAGAGCTCCCTTAGGCTTGGACTTCCCTAGGCTCCATTCTAAATAAAGTCAGTTCTCATGGAGAGAGCTTCAGAGCTGCCTATCCTTATGGTTGCCTCTCCCCTAGGGAAGATCTCGGACCCACTGTCCAGAGCTGGGGTTGTGGCATGACACCCCCACCTTATGAGCAGGATGTTGGGTGGGGACGGCAGCTTCTGGTCTTCTCAGCCTGCCTCTCCTGGCAGGAACCTCCACTTTAGAGGCAAGCTGAAGAGACACTGATGGGGCCCCAGTATTCTCAGCATGCCATGCCTGGGGTAGAGCCCCCCAGCAAATACCAGTGAGGTCTGGCAGGGGGCAGGGAGCCCTGACATCTCAGCTGTTCATGCCTAAAATTTAGTCTCTGTAACATGGAGGTTGGGGTGGAGGGGATGAGAAATCCTGCCCCCTCCCAGGGAAATACCATATCAAGATTCCTTGTCTAGAAAGTGGAGAGACATGGCATCCCCTTGTCTGGGAGCTGGGGGAAGAGGGACACAAATGCACACACATATACACACATACATACACACACGTTCCCTGTGTGGGCCTGGCACCCAGGACCCTCCATATCCTAGAAAAAAACTCATGAATAGGTGAAAATGTGAGGAAAGATTCAAATATGAAACTTGAGTAGACATTCCTCTTATTCCTGGATCCTAAGTTCTTGAACCAGGGTGAACGTTGAATGGAGGTTTATTTCCCTTCCTGATGAGGTGAGTGGGGACTAGCACCTGGGCTCCCACCCCTCAGTCCTGTCCATAGCAGTGCAGCAGCTCCACGGCCCCCAGCCCTCAGGTCCTCAGTGCAGGGAACTCCAGACTCTCCAATCACACACAGCACAAGGAGCATTTGTCTCAACCAGAGTCCCAACCTCACCTCGGCCAGAAATGGTGCCCAGGGACTCCCACGCTAATAAATGTTTCTAGAAATAAGTGCATAAAGGACATCAGACTGCCGGACCGGCCCTAGAGACCCCTTGCTCCCTGCATCCTCCGTCACTCACAGCCCATGTCCTTTGCTGGATCCTCTTCCCCAGCCGCCTTCAACTGATACAAAGCAAGAGCCACTGTGTGCAGGGCACAGGGGTGACACTTAGTGTGCCAGATGGAGGGAACCAGCCCTCTGCCGTTGTGAGACACAGTGACAAAATAAAGGAGTGAGACGAAGAGGAGGAGGTGTGAGACATCCATAGGAAAACCCAGGCAGAGGGAGGGGCAGAACCGGGGCTGGGGTCGGGGTGGGGGTCCCAGATGTCCTGGGGTCCCCACCCTGGAGGACACACACCCTCTCCGATTATTCAATCAAACTCTAACCAGGGCAACAGGATTTCTCAGATGTGATTAAGGTCTCAACTTTACTGGCCCTCAGATAGGGAGATTATCCTGGCGGGCTTACCGATCATATGACTCCCCCAGATAAATCCAAGTCTAGAAGTCAGAGGGGTCAATGTGATGTACAGTCTCCTTTGCTGGCTTTGAAGATGGAGGGGGCCATGTAGCCAGGAACATATGCAGGGCCTCTAAGAGCTAAGAGCAGCCCCACCGACAGCCACAGGAAATGGGGCCCTTAGCCCTTCAACTGGCCTTTGCCACACCCCGTGAGCCTGGGCGAGAACCCCGAGCTCTGGATGACATCTTGGCTCCAGCCTGGAGGGACCCTGCAGGTCGAGAACCCCGAGCTCCAGATGACATCTTGGCTCCAGCCTGGAGGGACCCTGCACTGAGAACCAGCAAACCAGGACCCCGACTCCAGGCTGCAGAGCTGGACTACTTCCAGCCTCGAAGTCTGTGATATTTGTTACCCAGCAGTAGGCACCGACACAGCATCCCTGTGCATTCTTCACCCGACACACTCAGCAGCCCTGCTGCAGGTTCAAGGAGGCAAAGAACTGGGTTAGCCGTGCCCTGGCTTTGCCAATGAGCACAGTGAAAGACGAGAGGGCCAAGGGGCTGACAGAGCACGCAAAGCCATGACCAATAGTCCACTGACCAGGATTCAGGCTGGGCGGAAGGGGAGGCAGAGAGCCAGAGCTGGACGGAGCTGGCCTGGGGGTCGGAGGTCTCAGTGGGGCCAGGAGGTCTCTAAAGTTAGCATAGTGAAGAAAGTGCACTGTAGAGCTAAGGGGGGTGGTCTTGTGGCCCGGTGCCTGGCCCAGGATTGCAAGGGTCACCAGTCTTGGTAAGGGTGGGGTCTGCAGCCAAGAAGTGCCACTTGACGGCCATGTGCACACAGGAGCAGCCTCTTGGTGGGGGCCCAGCTTCTTATGGGACCCAGGAGGTGAGGACCCCTGGGGAGGGGAAGGCACACACAGCATGTGTTCCAGAGGCCCTCAACCAGGTAGTGGCCAGGGCAAGCCAGGGGCGGGGCTGCACACCCACCAAGGCAGCCAGGCCCCCCAGGACATCATCTGAGAAGAGGGCCAACATTTTAAAGGTTTGAGATGGTCTGAGACCCGCGAGGACTCTGACCCCACACCCCGGCCTCCAGAGGCCATGTCATCTGGCAGACGACCAGCTCAGAGATGACCAGCGGAGGCTCAGGTAGCAGGAGATACACTGGAGTCACCGTGGGTTCACATTCAGATCACAGACTTCTGTTCCTCGGCCAAAGCTGCCTCAAGAAGCAGAAGTGCCAGGAGTTTCAGATTCTGTCCCTACACTGTGTCCCTACCCGCACCTCTGGGCACCTGGAGGGGACCAACAGGGTCAGGGGACCACCCGCACCTCTGGGCAGGAAGGGGAACGGGGCCCCTGAAGGACATAGGGACTGCCCTGCCAGGTTCTCTCCACATCCACGCATAGCCATGGCCCACCTCTGGTCCCCAGCAAGACAGTGCTGAAGCCAACAGCCCACATCCAAAAGCCTTGGCCCCAGAACTGGAACACGGACAAGGCCCAGCGAGAGGTCTGCGGACAAAGTGCCCCCACCAGCTGCTCCCAGGTCTCCAGGACCAGATGGGGGTCTTGGCAAGCCCTAGGTGACCTTGAAATGCTGGAAGGATAGTCTCCCCTCCATCCTCAAAGCGCAGGGTGCCAGTGGGAAGCACAAAACCTCTTCAAGCTGGATGGGTAGATCTCTCCTGCCTGCCCACATTCCCCTGGTATGAAGCTCTCTTTGCCGCTCTGAGTTCTGACATTCTGGAGCCTCAGGCACTCCCCATCTGTAAAATGGGCATGGGGGACTTGCCAGTTCTAAGAGGCCAGGTGGGGTCTCTGTTAATTCCCTGAAATAAAACTGGAAACCCCAGAAGTAGCATGACTTTTTACTCAAAGAAAGCACAGACATGGCAGACAGAACTCAGCCAGAACGAGAGCACACGGGACCCCACCCCGAGGCCATGCTCACAGTGGGGGGCCCGTTAGGAAGGAGGCCCAACCCAGCTCCAGCCCCTGGTGGTGGCCCCAGACAGCAGGTCTCAGGCTGTGCAGTGGCTCCTTGGAACCCCCAACCCAACCCTCAGTCTCCCAGATCTCTAGGTGGGCTCCCTACCAAGAGGACTCAAGGCCTGCGAAGTGAGGACCTACAAAAACCCCCTCCCAATCTCTCTTCCCCAAACCCCCAGCCAGGTGGGAATAGGCACACCTTTCCAGGGCGGTGCTGGGGTGGGGCCAGGGCTGGGGGTGGAGTCAGAGTGGGAGGTGGGGCCAGGGCTGGGGGTGGGGCCAGGGCTGGGGCTGGGGCCCAGGCTGGGGGTGGGGTCAGGGCTGGGGGTGGGGCCAGGGCTGGAGGTGGGGTCAGGGCCAGAGGTGGAGTCAGAGCCAAGGGGTGGAGTCAGGGCTGGGCTGGGGCCAGGGGTAGAGTCAGTTGGGAGGCGGGGTCGGGGTCTGGCCGGGGCTGCAGATGGGGCACCGCGGGACTCAGTGCTAGGAACCCCGAGGCCCCAGCCCAGCCTGGGACAGCACGGGCGAAGCGGCGGTGACTTGTGCCCAGCACGCAGGCTCCAGCCGCGGCACGTTTTCTTTCACCAGCCCAAAGCCCGCCCAGACAGGGTGGGGGGCAGCCGAAGAGTGTCCACCGGCTCTCCCAGCCCCGGAGAACTTTCCTCCGCTTCTCCAGGCGGGGCCCCTCGGACTCACCGGGCCCTCACACCACCTGGGCGGTGCGTTTGCTGCGCCACACCACCACGCCAGTCATGGCGATGGTCAGCAGGATGGGCGCTGCGATGAGCGGGATGAGAATTCCGTCTGGGGGGTCCTGCCAGTGGTGCCTGGCCACGGAGCAGTTCTGGAAGAACCGCCTGTGGACCCCAGCGATGAAGCTCTCCGCCAAGGGGTTGGGCCAGTAGCAGCCCACCACGTTGGTCTCCACCTCGGTGCAGTTGGTGAAGCTCTCGTAGTACCTGCGAAGGCAGAGGGCTTGACCGCCTGGCTCCTCTGCCCCTTCTCACTCTGGCCCTGACCGCCGGGAAAGTGGGGGGCAGTCCCGTCTGGCCGCCTGCTCTCATCATGGCCCCAGGCCACAGGGGAAGGCCTCCTGCTATGAGCCCTGTTGGGCCAGCAGGGTCCATCTCCCTGGCGTCCTTGCCCAGAGGTTCTCTGGCATGGCGACCCCATGCCCTGCTCCCCACCTCTAGGCCTCAGCCCCGCTTTCATCTGCCCCTGAGCCCCCGCCCCAAAGTGCACAGCCATGTTCTACTCCCCTTCGCAGGCTGCCGCGTCACAAGCTCGATTCCCCTCGTGCCCACCCCGGCAGACAATGACCTCTGCACAGAGCCTGGTGTCATCGAGCCCAACTCCTGGTCCTCCCATCTTAAAACAGAGGCAGCAGAGCCCAGCAAGGAAACTCTGAGGCCATGAGCTCCCCAAAATATACCTCATGCCCCGGTCTGCATCTCCTCCATCATCCCTGCCCTCATCTTGGTCATCCACAGCCGTCACCTGCTTCCTATGAGGACGTGAACTCCCAACGCCCAAGGTCTGGGCCCAGCACTTCCCAGGTCTTCCCAGAGGGTACTCTGGGCCTGGCTTCTTTTTCCAAGACCAAGGGATGTGTGGAGTCACAGCCACTTGGACCTGCAAGGCCCTTGTCACCTAAGGCCACTCTATGGGGCCCCCGGGGAGGAGGTCTCCCTGAGGCAAGCCGAGGGCCAGCGGCCTCCCAGTCAAGTCAGCCTGCCCTCATTTACCTGGTTTGGAGGGGCGTGTCCCACCTGTGAGCCCAGCCCCGGCCTGTCTTCCTCTCGGAAGTCACCTCCCCCAGCCCCAGCTGACAGGACACGTGGGATTCCCCCCACCCCAGGGTCTTCCTGTCTGTGTTGGTCAAACCTGGAAAGGGCACTTAGCAAACCACCCATGAGGGGCCACGTCCACCCAGCGGGCAGGCTCTGGACAGTCCTTGAAGCCAACCAAGGGCTACAGCTACCAGGACCCAGAGTTTAGCCCAACGGCCAGATGGCCTGGGATTAGCGGCCTCTGGGGTTGGTGGCCCAGGCTGGCAGCCATCGTCCAAGATGCTCTGGTGGGAGGGCTGGTCAGACACCTGCCAAGGTGCACCAGCTCCACCACTGCCCACACTCTCTTGCACCTGGCAGAGTGCTGCATGCAGGACAGGTGTGGGAGCGGGAGAGGCTCCGGCCTCAGATCCCCGCAGGAACCGGGCCCTGTGGCCCCCCCTCCTCCCTCCGGTGCTGACCCAGGGAGCGTGGCCTGGCCTGAGCAACAGGAAGGAACTGCTTCCTGCAAGGAGCTTCCTGTACAGAACCCCGTCTCTGCCTGGAAAGGCGGTGGGAAACGGGGCGGCTAATCACTCAACCAGGCCTTCGTAGTGCCCACGCCTCCTGGCAGCCCCGGGCAGTTTCCCAGCCCAGACGCTGGGGTGGCTGGTCAGGCACACGTCTGCCCTGCACCCCTCAGGTAACGCAGACAAGGGAGAGCCACACGAGGCAAAAGAGAGCGGGAAGCAAAGGCTATGGCCTGGGATCTGTGTGCAGAGCCGTGATGTGGCCCCCTGGGACATGTTCAGGCTCTGAGACACCTCACCAGCCAGGTCCTCAGGCAAGCCCATCACTCCCCAAGACCCACCCCTCCCACTGGGCCCCATCAGTGACCTGCCACCCCAGACAGAGCCTCTAACCTGACACCCTGCCAAGCCTCGACCCACCCCAGGGCTCAGCAGGGCTGAAACGAAGCAGATGGAGCTGGGGGAAGCCCCACTGTGGACAGCAAGCCTGCAGGGGCTGGGGAGTGGTGTGTGGCCCGTGTGACCCCCATGCACGGAACACAGCACAGGGCAGCAGCTTAGGGGTCAGGATGAAGAATCAACGTCCTTCAATCCCAGCTAGGCCACTGACCATCTTCTTGAATTTGCCCACATTACTTAGCCTCCATGAGCCTCAGTTTCCCCTCCTGTAAATGGGGTTCATAATTCTTATCCAATAAGGTGACTGAAAGGACCAAAGGAAGTGAAGTGAATACACTCCTGGCAAGTGCCTGGCACATAGTAGGTGCTCGGTCTCGGGGTGAGCCCCAAAGGCCAGGAATGGGGCAGAGCTGAGCACAGCACCCATCTCTGTGGATCGACCTACGGGGCCAAGCGCAGAATGCCCACACCTGGTGCTTCCCAAGAACGCCGGGAAGTGGCTCCGAATTTTAATAGCAAACGCTTTTAGGATAAAAGACACCGAAAGGTCAGGCACTCAGGCACATGGCAAGAGTTGTAGAGGCCAACTCCCACATCCCAGCATCCCGCCCTTCCCTGGGCTGGGGAGGCAGAAGGCAGGGATGCACACATTTGCACACACGGCTCCCAAGCCCTGTTAACTCGCCAGCCCGAGTTCAGGCTGGAGATGAAATCAGGGTGTTCTTCACAAGGAAGCTGCTGTTTGTGTGACATCGCAGAACCAGGGTCACGACAGGGCCTGTGCTTCCCAAGCGTCCCCTGGTCACCCAGGGCCTCCCCATGTCCTCCCTTCAGTCTGGCTCCCAGAGCAAGAGAAGACGCAGCCACAGCCCAGATGGGAAAGGGGGCTGCAGAGGCCGGGAGCGAGGCAAACCGCCCCCGTCAGACTCCCTCTCCCGCCAGGCAAGTTTCCCTGCTCAGGTGGGTGTCGGCCCTTCTCTCTCCAACTCCCAGAGCCCCCTCCTGGCTGCCCCTCTGCTGTCCTCCGGCCCCGGGGCTGGATGTCTGATCTCCTCGCTGAGGCTTTAGCAGGTGACAAAGGCACAGGATGGGAAGCGCCCACCTCATCCTCCCTTACCCTTGACCCCTGTGTGTCCACTCCAGGCTTGGCGTCCAGGCCAGGCTCAGAGGACAAGAAGAAGCCTGGCCAAGCCCCCTTCCCGAGCCCCGAGACCCCTTTCCCGGCAGACACAGAAATTTCATACCGTTTGGTTCAGCGAACGACTATGTCTGCGAGGGGCCTGTGGACGTGCCCACAAGGAGCCACTTGTCCCCTGGGGAGATGGGCGTGGAAGCCCCTAGAACAGCCACTGGGGACAGAGAGCACAGGGGCCGGGGTCTTGGAGGGAAAGGGCTGATGCGACTGAGCAAACCCAGGGCTCCCAGGGAGGATGGGGCCGCCAGGCAGGCGCGGCTCACAGGACAGTCTGAGTCTACAGCGGCCGCCAGCAGCGCGCCAGGTTGAGATGGCCAAGTGGGAAGTGGAGGGGGGCGGGCACCGCCCATCGGTGACTTCTGAGGAGGTGAAAGGGCCACCTTGACACTGGATGCTAGGTGTGACCAGAGGAGATCAAAAACCTCGGGGGCTTCTAGAACGTGGGGCCCTCTGTGGTGAGGCACTGCTCCCGCCGCACCAGGTAGAAACCAGCGGGGTTCAGTTTCTCTGGGGTCCACCGGTCCTGACTACAAACCCAGCCCTGGCCGGTGCTGTGAAGAAAACCCAACATGACAATTTCCACCCAGCATGGACCGTGCAGAGAGGCAGGCACGCCAGGGCAGGGCACGAACCCAGTTCAGGAAGGGCAGTGGGTGTCAGGGTTTCCCAGAGACATGACCTCGCTCAGAGGAATGGGGGACACACAGCCTGGAGGGTCCAGTTTGGAACTGCCAGGGTGGTCCGTGAGGGGAGCAGAGGGCTGTGAGGCTTGGAGTGGACCTCGGAGCATGGGGAGCACAGACGCCGAGGGCAGGACGTGGGCAGGGCAAGGGCGGGGCACGGGCAGACGGTCAGCAGGATACAGACGGGCTGTGGGCAGAGGGTAGGCAAGCCACAGGCAGGGCATGGGCAGGGCGAGGGCAGGGCGTGGGCAGGGCATGGGCAGGGCGAGGGCAGGGCGTGGGCAGGGCAAGGGCGGGGCACGGGCAGACGGTCAGCAGGATACAGACGGGCTGTGGGCAGAGGGTAGGCAAGCCACAGGCAGGGCATGGGCAGGGCGAGGGCAGGACGTGGGCAGGGCAAGGGCGGGGCACGGGCAGACGGTCAGCAGGATACAGACGGGCTGTGGGCAGAGGGTAGGCAAGCCACAGGCAGGGCATGGGCAGGGCGAGGGCAGGGCGTGGGCAGGGCATGGGCAGGGCGAGGGCAGGGCGTGGGCAGGGCAAGGGCGGGGCACGGGCAGACGGTCAGCAGGATACAGACGGGCTGTGGGCAGAGGGTAGGCAAGCCACGGGCAGGGCGTGGGCAGGGCATGGGCAGGGGTGGGCAGGGCGTGGGCAGGGCGTGGGCAGGGCGAGGGCAGGGCGTGGGCAGGGCGTGGGCAGGCCCAGTGCCTGAGCAGGGACACTCACACAATGAACTCCGACAAGTTGCACCACTTCCAGACCTCCACCTTCTTCATCCTTTCGGCAAAGGTCTTGCCGCAGTGCGGCAGCATGGCCAGCATGCGCTTCTCATTGCAGCCGCCCACTGGGGGGCACTCCCCTAGAGAGGAGACAGCCGTGAGCGCTGCTGGGATTGCTGGCATGAGCCTTGATGGCCCTCAAGGCCAGCTGGGGTCGTCCTCCTTCACCTTGACCTCCATGTGACCCGGGGAGGTTGAAGCCAGCGCAGAAAGAGTGACCCACTTGGAGGCATCAAGGAGACAGGACCCAGAGGGCCCGTGGCCTCCCAGGGCGGCATGGGAAGAAGCAGGTAAGAGGAGGGCAGCATTCAGAGGCACAGGGGTCCCAGGAGGGGAGAGGCTGAGGGCTGACGGATTCCGGGCTGGGTGGGGGCAGGGAGCAGGGACGCCCGCTGCACCTCGAGGGTGAGGGCACCTGGAGCATGTCCCCGGAAGGATTCTGAGAGTCTGATGACAGTCCCAGGCCTCTGGGCAGCGACAGAGGCCCCTTGACAGTAAGGACTGCCCACCCTATCAGAGCCACCCCCTTGAACTCCAGGAGGCCAGGGGTTGAGGGCTGCAGGGTCCAGCAACAGCGGCCAGTCCTTTGAACACTCTTTGGGTCTGGCAGGACCCCTGCCCCAGGATTTCTCGTCACTCTTCCTGAACTCTGCCCCCAACACTTCCTGTCCCCTCCGCCCCCAGAGAAAACCCTCCTCCCACTGGGAACACCCGCCTGTCTGACCCTCAGGACCCATCCCCCCCACCCTCTCCAGGCACCCGATTTCCGGAGGTCAGTTCCCCCCCTCGTAATCTTCCCTCTCATGACCCCTAGCTTTGGCTCCCATCATATAATCAAGAGAAAGCCCTGCTGTGCATGTCCTGGAGTATGTATGTTGTATTGATATATGTATGTGTGTACGTCTATGTGTGTGTGTGTCTATGTGTACGCTGCCCTGCCATGTGTGTCTTGGTGTGTGTGTGTTGTGTTCACATCTGTGTGTGTTGTGTGTGTAGGTATATCTGCCCTGCCATGTGTATCCTGATGTATATATGTGTACTGCTCTGCCGTGTGTGTCCTGATGTATGTGTGTTGTGTGTATATGTATGTCTATGTGGTATGTGTGTTTGTACGTGTGTATCTATGTGTACGCTGCCCTACTCTGTGTATCCGGTGTATGTGTGCCTATGCGGGACTCACAACTTCACAACTTACAATAATCTTACAATAATGAAGACAATGTGGTACTGGCATAAGAGGAGACATACAGATCAATGGAATAAAATTGAGAGTCCAAGAATCAACCTTCATTTTAGAATAGAATTATTTTCTATAAATGTACCAAGACAATTCACCAGGGAAATAATAGTCTTTTCAACAAATGGTGCTGGAACTACTGTATATACACATGCAAGAGAATAAAGTTAGACCCTTTCCTCACAATTTACACAAAAATTAACTCAAAACATATAAGAGAACTAAATGTAAGAGTTAAACTATAAAAGTTCTTAGGATAAAAGGAGAAAGTCTTTGTGTCCTTGTATAAGACAAAGTCTTCTTAAATATGACACCAAAAGCACAAACAACAAAAGAAAAAGACAGAAAGTGAACTATATCAAATTTTTTAACTTTTGTGCTTCAAAAGATACCATCAAGAGAGTGAAAAGACAACCCACTGAATGAAAGAAAATGTATGAAAATCATATTTCTGGTAAGGGCCTTGTATCTAGAATAGATAAAGAACTCTTATGACTCTATAAAAAGAGAGCAATGACCCATTTAAAAATAGGCAAAGGATCTGAATAAACATTTCTCCAAAAATATACACAAATGACCAATAAGCACATGAGAAGATAATCAACATCATTAGCCATCAGGGAAATGCAAGTCAAAACCATAATCAGATATCACTTCACACCCCCCAAGATAGCTATTATCAAAAAGATCTAGCAAAGGTTGGTGAAGATGTGGAGAAATTTGAACCCTCATATGCTGCTGGTAGAAACGTAAAATGATGCAGCCACATTGGAAAATAGTTTCCTGGCAGTTTCTCAAAATGTTAAAAATACAATTACTATATGACCCCACAATTACACTACTAGATGTAGTAGTGTAATTTCTTTCCATAAAAGAATGAAGTACTGACATGTGCTACAACTTGGATAAACCTTGAAAACATTATGTTAAGTGAAAGATCCAGTCACAAAATACCACATATTGTATGATTCCATTTAATGAAATTTGCAGAATAGCCAAATCTATAGAGGCAGAGTGCAGATTAGATTACTTAAGGCCAAGGGGGTTGGTGGAATGGGGCATGACTGCTAATGAGCATGGACTTTATTTAGGAGTGATGAAATGTTCTCAACTGGATTGTGGTGATAGTTGCAAAACTCTGTAAATATACGAAAAAACATTGAACTATATACTTTAAATGGGTGAATGTGTGGTATGTAAGTTATATCTCAAAAAGCTTTTTTAAAAAATAAAAGCTTTTTCAAACATTCAAAAGTTGAAAGAAGGTATTACGAGCACACTCAAACTTCAAGTAATATTTAAGAATTTCCTTTAGGGAGAGGGAAGATAATATCAGAAGTAAATATTGATCTTCACAAAGGAATGAAGAGCACCAGAAATTGTAACTCTAGGAGTAAATATATAAAATTTGTTTCTCAATATTTAAATCTTTTAAAAGATAACTGACTGTGAAAACAAAAACAATAACGTATGGTGGGGGCTTCCCTGGTGGTGCAGTGGTTAAGAATCCACCTGCCAGTGCAGGGGACACGGGTTCGATCCCTGGTCCAGGAAAATCCCGCATACCGCAGAGCAACTAAGCCCGTGTGCCACAACTACTGAGCCTGCACTCTAGAGCCCACGAGCCACAACTACTGAAGCCCACACACCTAGAGACCGTGCTCCACAACAAGAGAAGCCACTGCAATGAGAAGCTCGTGCACTGCAATGAAGAGTAGCCCCCGCTCACTGCAACTAGAGAAAGGCCGCATGCAGCAACGAAGACCCAAAGCAGCCAAAAATAAATAAATTTATAAAAATAAATAAATAAATAAATAATGTATTGTGGATTTACAACTTAAGTTTAAATAAAATGTATGACAGCGATAACACAAACGTCAAAAATGGAAGGTTCTTGTGCTATACGTGAATTGATATAATATCATTTAAAGATAGACTGTGATATGTTAAAGATATACACTACAAACCCTAAAGCAACCACTAAAGTAACCAAAAAATAATAATAATTACAGTCACTTAGTGAAGGAGAAGAAGAAGAAGTTGAAAAGTGAAAAAAGTACTAAGTCCAAAAGAAGGCAGAAAAAGAGAGAAAGGGAAAGAAGAACTTACGGTACCATGTTAGATTTAAAACTAACCATATCAATAAATTATCATATTGAAAGTAAATGGTCTAAGCACCCCAATTAAGAAACAAAGATTGTTAGATGAGATCAAAAAGCAAGACCCAATATTAGGCTACTTACAAGAACCCTACCTTAAAATGACTCAAATAGATTCAAAGTAAAAGGTGGGAAAAGATATGCCATGCTACCACTAATCAAAAGAAAGGTGGAGCGGCTAAATTAATACTGGACAAAGTATATTTCAGAGCAAAGAATATTACCAGAGATGAAAAGAGTCATTCCATAATGATAAAGGGCTCAATTCATCAAGAGGACATAGCAATGCTAAGCATGTATGTACCCAATAACAGAGCATCAAAATACACAAAGCAAAAATGAATAGAACTACAGGGAGAAACTGACAAATCCACAATTATCATTGGAGAAGTCAATATCCTCTCTCAATAATTTATAGAACAATAGACAAAAAAACCAATAAGATTATAAAAACGTTAGTAGCAGAGGTGTGCAGGGGTAGGACAGGAGCCCAGTGGCACTGCGGTGGATACATACGGTTGTTGGGTGAAAAGGAGAAGAAGTGACACTGGAAGGTGGACCCAAAGCCAGACTAGTGCAGGTGCGCAGGCCTTCCCAGTTTATTTAAAGCCTAACAGAAGGCAGAGGTGAGTTTTTAAACTCAGCACTCCCCCACTGAACCCAACCTGAGCCTCAGAGCCTTCACGTCAAGGTGTCCCAGGCGAGCAGGCAACCAGCAGCCAAGATGGAAGCTGATGCCCCTTCAAGAGGAAGGTTGCCATCTCTGCAGGAAGGGAGGGCGATGTCCTTCTGAAGCTTAACCACGCCACCCATCAGATGCCAGCCCCGCCCCCTTGTAGTCACTGCTTTGCTGTGTGGCTCTGGAGAGGCCCTTCACCTTTCTGGGCCTTATCTCCCCGTTTATAAAAAAAGGAGTTATTCTGATTCTGGCTGTTTTCACTAGTTAATAGTCATGCACCTGGGAAATCTCTCTCAACTTATCACCATCTGGCCCCCACTGCCCCACACACACACCACTCTGCCGGGACCCTCTGGCCACCCACCCTCCTCTGCAGATCACCACAGCCCCCCTTCCCAGGCTCCAGCAGGTCTGGCTTGTGTGCTCCCACGCTGCCGATTCAGTTCTATTTTAACACAGCTCTCGACTTTCAAGTCGTTGAAGGAAACAATCATTGTAATAAAAGCCCTTTGAAGGCAGAACAAAGCCATTCCCCTCTGAGGCTGGTGCAGACCACCATACCTGAGCCTACCTGGCGATCTCTGCGGCGAGGGGCTCCCTCCCGGCCCTCTCAGCACTGAGTCTCTCAGGGGGACCACGTGAGGTGTCTGACTTGGCCGCACACCAGACTCACCCAGGCCACAGCCCAGGCCCTTAGACAGGGACCAAGAATCGGTGTTTGTTAAACCGCCCCTACGCCCACATAATTCCAACGTGCTGTCAGAGCCGAGAACAAGTGGGAAGAGCAATGCTTGCTCACAGTTACGTGCACACAGGCACGCGGAGATCTTGCGCAATGAAGATTCTGACCCCGCAGGCCTGGGGCACCAAGATGCTAATCTCTGACAAGCTCCAGGTGGGTGATGCGAGACCCAGGCCCACACTCTGCAGAGTAAGAGACAGAAAATGGGAGCGCTGAAGCCAAGAGTCAGAGGGGAGTCAGACAGCCCCGTGGCTCTGCTCCCCAGCCCAGACGCACTCACTCTCCTCTCTGAGGTTCGGTTTCCCTACCTGGAAATGGAGCTGTGACACCGGCCGTGACACCTCCCTGCCCGGCTTCCCTCCGCTTCAGTACCGACCAATGTCCACTGAGTGCCCTGTCCTAAGTGTGGTGCAACTCGCCGAGCCCTGCAACAGCCCGACAAGACAGGGCCACCGTGACCGGGAAAGTCATCCACCTGTGCAGTAACACGGTAGGGGGCCAAACCCAGGTGCGGCCCTGGGTCCAGGGCCGTGCAGGCCCGCAGTTAGCGACTTGAGGGAACGCAGGCTCTCAGGCTGAGGTGGAGGCAGATGATGAGAAGGCAGCCTGTGCTCCTTTCTCCCACTGGCCGCCCTGTTCCAAAGGCACCTTTTCCCAGCAGCTCACTGACAGGCTCCCCACCACAGGCTCTGAAAGTCCACCTGATGTTCTCTACACCCAGCCCTTGTACCCATTCCTGGCCCTGGTCTTGTCATCCCCTGACAGTATCCCCCCAGTATCCTCCATGGGTCTCCTGGGCTCCACCCTCCTCCCACATGGGCACGGGCCAGGCAAGTCTCACACTGTTCACCCCTGCAGGCTGCTACCACTCCTCCCAGCCATGGCCCAACTGGACCTGGCCCGTCTAGACCACCTGGACCACCATCTAGACCCAGCTGAACCTGGATCCATGGACCTGGATGACCTGGACTTTAATCCTCTGGACCTGGACCCCCTGGACCCCTTGGGCCTTGAATACCTGGACCCTGGACCTCCTAGATAGATGTCCCCTGGACCTTGAATACCTGGACCCCCTGGACCTCTTGGACCCCTTGGACCTGGACCCCTGGACCTGGAACACCTAGACATCCTCAGCCTGACCCAACCGCCACCTGTCAGATCACTGAGACCCAGCCCAGTGCTTTCTCCTCCTCCACCTCATTCTCCTCCTCCCCTCCCACTTCTCCCCGCCACTGGAGCCCCTTCCTCCTCTTCCTTCCTCCTTCCTCCATGAATCTCCATGAACCCAGAATCTCCATGTGTCCCAGAATCGCCACATACCCGTCACCACAGGGGCCTGGCCAGGGCAGGTTGAGAATGTACCATCAAGGACCACATGACATCCTAAGGCAGGTTTCCTGGGATAACGTCCCCCGCCCATGGGGCGGGGGGCGGCAGGGGGGAAGGATGCTGTGAGGGTGCACAGGGCAGGCACCATGGGACACCTGTCTGATCAACCACAGGTGCCCTCCATGAGGGGGTGGGGAGACTGGCAATTACGGCACCATTTCTGATGCACAGGCTTAAGGGGCTCCCAGCCAAACCCAACAACCTGCCTTGTGTTAGAACAGTGAGGTAAAGATGCAGATTCCTGACACCAAGAAAGTGTGTTGCTGCCACCCACTCAAGCTACCAGCTGCATTAGTAAAGGTCTCGGGTATTAAATTGAAATAGAAAACCATTTCAGTTGGTTCCATCAGGGAAACAAAGAAAATGCAGGACTGTGTTACTTTTGTGCAGGGGACTTCCAGACTCTGGGAGATGATAAACAGCTAAACAGATGCATTTCCAAGAGAAAGGCCTTTTATGGCCAGTCATTTGGAAATGAAATACAGGAGCTCTCGTTCTCCTCTGGTGCAAACCAGCAGCGAGCAGAATCCGCAGGCTCTGCAGCGATGGGCCATGGCCAGTAGGGCTATGGGAGGGTGTGGTTTCTGAAAGGTTCTGCCCCCAGTCCCTGCAGTCTGGGGAGTTACCTCCCCACCCTGGACCTCAGTTTCTGTATCTATACAATGAAGAGGGACGTCAGAGGACCTTCAAACACCCCTCGGCTAACCACCTCCTTGCAATCACTGCGTCACTGGGGTACTTGATATCCAGCCACTGCATCTGGGCTCGCTTGAGTCCACAGAATCCAATGTGACAGGAAGTGGCTCAACAGCAGGACAACATTACTCCCACCAGTGACAAAAACAGTGACAGTGACATGTTCATACACATACACACTGGCATGGGCACTCTGTCTGGGGGTGCTGTGAGTCCCTGGGAGCCACAGTTGCTAGCAAACTCAAGTGCCCACAGAATGTGTGCCAGGCACTGAGGGAAGCTTCCCATACATACAACCCTTTCATTCCACACTCTTGGGCCCCAAACAGTGTTATGGGGACTGAACTCATTGAATCCAAATGGCAATCACAACAGCCCTTTATAAGTTGCTATTCCTGCATCCACACTAGAGTGGGGGAAACTGAAGCTAAGGGCCAGTAAGTAAGTGTCTTATAATCTTGGGGTTAAGCCGCTGCAAAGGGAGGCCCCCAGGATTCACACCCAGACCCAAGGGGCTGGTCAAGGGCTAGGCATGAAACCGAGAAGTAGGCCTTGGGTTAATTAGTAGAACTTCAACCAAAAGTGAAAAAGGATGGGGGGAAAGGCTTTTCAAAGTCAACTAAGTAAATTTAACTTAGTCCAACTACAATTTTTGGTTTTACACTGGCCAGGTGAACTGCCATGACACATGATGTCTTGATTCCCTATTCTTCCATTTGTATGTTGTTTGTTGTTAAAAAGAGGGAACCTCATTTGGGTAAGTCAAGGGAATTGTTGGACTTCACCCTTCTGTTTTTGTGCTACAATAGTTGAATTTTGTTCTTTGTGTGTATCTTTGCATTTGTCTTGTGCATAAGTGTGACTTCTATGGGAACCAAAATTTGTTTCCTGAATGCAGCACCTCAGGGTGCATCCTCCAGAACTGGACCACTTCCAGTTGCAAACCAATGAAATGTAAAAAGATGATTTTCCTTTGAATACAACCTGGCCATAATACTCCCTAGATTCAGGGGGAAAAAATTTGCCCTTTAATGGGTCCCTAAACTACACTACTATTATGCATTAGAGCTCTTTCACAATAGAGAGGAAAAATGGGATGAGATATATAAACTAATAAGTTTTGTATTGAAATAAATACCTGATTCATGAATAAGTTTTAAAATTAAGGTATGGGACTTCCCGGTGGTGCAGTGGTTAAGAATCTGCCTGCCAATTCAGGGGACATGGGTTCGATTCCTGGTCCAGGAAGATCCCAGATACCACGGAGCAAATAAGCCCATGCGCCACAACTACTGAGCCTGCACTCTAGAGACCACGAGCCACAACTACTGAGCCTACCTGCCACAACTACTGAAGCCCACACACCTAGAGCCCGTGCTCCACAACAAGAGAAACCACCGCAATGAGGAGCCCACACACCGCAATGAAGAGTAGCCCCCACTCGCCGCAACTAGAGAAAGCCCGCGCACAGCAACAAAGACCCAACGCAGCCAAAAATAAATAAATAAATAAATAAATAAATAAATAAATAAATAAATAATTTAATTAAATGAAGCTATGAGATCTCTGCCTATCTGGGTATATGTATGTCTACGTATACATTATAATTATATGCCTTTATCTTTGGATAGTATTACCAAAACTAATTTGTAAATGAGCTCTACTTAATTGGCTTAAAGAAAAGTAAGTGCTTACAAATCAAACATTTCTAAATACAACAAAAAACTAAGCAAAATGAATTTCAGGTTCATGTGATCTGGGGAATATTCAGTATTAAATTAATATCCAGCATTAAAGTTAGTTTAAGTATAGTTAATACAGACATGTCTTTAGAGTCATCAGTGTTAAGTATGATAATTTTATTGTACCTAGGTTTACTGAAAGTCAGTAAATTCATATTATATCTATTGAAAAAACTGTCAACAAGAAAATTAATTTGGTATGATGATACTGTCATAAGTAAAAAAAATAGAGATAAGTGGTATAGAAGCTTCTAGGTGAACTCTTTAGAAGTAATTATGTTTTAGTCTTTCCAGATTCTTAGTAACTTGAAACTTTCGAGTTTTGCTGAATTAAGTTAAATGATAAAAATTCCTTGAAGGTCTAGGTCATTTTTAAGATAAAATACTGGAACATTGATTGCTAGACAAGTCTATCTTCTTTTGTCTTACGAGAGAAAAAAAAAACTAAAGATGTTTGGGTTTATTAGACACACATCTTGAACCACTTTAAAGAGAGAAATTATGCTATAAAAATGTATTTTTTAAAAAATATGTTTTTAGAGGTTAGAGAACATGTTTATAAGTTTGCCAATCAGAAAACGTTGGTATAACAAACAGTTCAGTTAGTTGGCTTTTGGTTTTTGCTGGAGATTAAGGTTTTTAAGGGTTAAAAATTCTAATAAATATGCTATTAAACTATTACAAATAATAAGGAAATCATTTCAGAATGTAAAGAAAATACTTTGTCAGCAAGAGAAGGATGGAGATATTTTTGTTAAAGAAAAAGGGAAAATAATTTTGTCCTAGAGCTCATTGTTTCTAGATGGGAAAAAATAAGGGACAAACTTATATAGATACAGAAAGTTGTGGAAGGTTTATGGAAAAGGAACCTTAAGAAAAGAGTTTTGTGCATGGTCAGGATTGATTGAGATTAGATTGAATTTAAAAGCAAACTAATACAGGACTAGAGTTTGTTTTTCTCTCTCTGTTAAGAGAAAAAGTTTTCCTGGAATATTGAGCTGCTTTGATAACAGATTGTAAGTTTCTTTCTCTAGCTAACTTTGAGTTTTCCAAAGGGTCCCTGAGCCATCTCAGAAAGAAATATTAAACTAATTAAGATTATTTGGTCTATTAAACTACATGGAAAACATTATATGAAAAAATTTCTCTAATAAAGTTGTCACAGAGTATAACTACCGGTGGCATGTATCACTGCTTGCTTTAAGTCTACTGCTTGGAGCACGTGCAATGTTTGTGTGACAATTTGATATAATTGATAAGATGTATAACCTATAAAATGTTTCCCTGTCAACATACCTTTGTAGTTGTTTGTTATGTCTGATTAGTTTTCCCCCAACATGGATAACTAGGCAAACATATAAACAAAAAGTAGAAGTAGCACCAAGGGAGATGATAGACCCAGGGCAGGCAGCAAACACAATCAAGGGACAGATATTTTGATCATCAGTGCTTTCTACTGAAAGATTTGCAATCAAAAGGGGGAAATGATAGAAGAAATGTTCACATATTGCGGTATAGGGAAGTCTTTCTGCTTTACATGATTTAACTCAAATTTTATGCTAATTTAAAACAGCCTATTTGTGGTCTATTAAACATACATTGTATGTCTGCTTTAACCATTAAGGGAAAAAAATACATTCGGAAAATAGTACAAACATGCATTTTGATTATTATCCTCATTGTAATATATCTACTAATTTTCAAATGTGTGTCCAGGTGCTATGACAAAGCAATCAAAGAGGGAAGTAATGTTTTCATAATACAAAATATTGATGCTAAGCTTGGAAATAGGGACTATTTCCAACTCTGTGTCCATTCCCCAAATTGAGGCAGGACTAGGCCCCGTTTCACCAGGAAGTAACCAGAGTGATCATCACCCCATTCCCTCAAAGATTTGGGAAAAGTTAAAACAAAAACGGAACTAAAACCAAGCTCCTTGTTACAGTGGAGGATTACTGGACTGAATGTCAATATTATGACATAGTATGAGTGTGTTTCATGTTTGGTAATTGCAATCATTGTTGCTTTTGTTGTGGTCATCCATGTACAATGCTTGGTGTCAGTCTATTTATGTCTTGTAAAAATAAAATACAGTGTGTGTGTGTGTGAATAAAAAAAAAAAAAAAAAAAAAAAAAAAAAAAAAAAAATCCATAGAATGTACAACAGCAAGAGAGAACCCTAATGTAAACAGTGGAATTTGGGTAATAATGATGTGGCAATGTAGATTCATCAATTGTTAACAAATGTACCTCTGTTGAGGGATGTTGATAATGGAGGAGGTTCTGCGTCTGTGGGAACAGGAGGTGTGGGGGAACTCTCTGTACCTTCTGCTCAGTTTTGCTGTGAATCTAAAATTCTTCTAAATATAAAATCTATTTTTAAAAAATTCAAAAAAAAAAAAAAAAAAACCAAGCTCCTCTGCCAAGTTTATGATTAACCTTTCTATCCAAAACTTTATTCCCTTTCATATTCTGCACCTGTTCCTCCTCAGGATTGGAAAATGTCAAAGAAAAGGGGGAACTGAAACCAAGCAGGACTCTGCAGGACCCTCTCGGGTACAGAAGCCCTTCTGGGTCCCCTGTTTCTTGTTTGTAGAAAAAAGCTTTAGTCTCCTAGGGGCCTCCCCTGAGTCACGAAAGCCTGGCTCAAGAATGAATGATTGCAAGGATATAGACATGTAGTGACAAAAATAGCAGTTAGGCCTAGAGAATGGTAACAATTTAAAGAGTAAATCAACCATACAGCAGTCACAGAATCTTTATTTCCTCCCTGAAGAAGACAGGTAACAGTGTCTGATGCATACCCCTGAGTTGTTTTGTACATACTTGATAAAAACCACCACCAGAGGGAAAAAGCTACCTGCGTGATGATCAGACTGTAGCCATGACACAAGCGGCTCCATCTTGAGCAGTGCTGTTCTGCACGGAGTCCCCTGCACATCCTGGAAGCTTTCCTTTAAAAGCTCCTGCCCTCTGACTGGCAACGCGGAGCTGGTTTGGGGGATGCTAGTCTGCCATCTTCCCACGTTCCTGGATTCCTGAATAAAGCATCTCTTCTCCCCCACCAACTCCTGTCTCTCGAACATTGACTTCTGAGCAGTGAGCAGCCAAACCTGAGTTCAGTTTTGGCTCCGGCTGGTAACAGACACAGAGGCAGAGGCCCAGCTGAGGGGACTTCTGCTTGATCTCACTACCCCAGGGCCCTGCACAGCAGCAACTGCTTCTGAATTAGGGTTTGTAATTTTCAAAGAAGCACCTTGCCTGATGGGCCCTTCAGAGCCCCTGATGGGCCCCTATGGTCAATAGGAACCAGCCCCCCTGTGGCCCTGTGCCCTGGGAAGCCAGGCCCCCCACTTGGCACAGCTCAGAGGCAGTTCAGGGACAGCAGGGTGTCAGGATCCAGAGCATAGACAGCCGGCAGCCCTGAAACCCTCCTTCAAGATGCAGCAGCCTCCAGGGCTGATATGGCCCCCATCCCACCTATGACAAAGCAGCACATGACCAAGAGCAGGTTTGCCTCTCCCTGCATCTCCCTGACTCAGTCAGGAGCCAGTTCCCGAGGCCCTCACTCTGACCGGGCCAGCACCGGGCAGTGTCTGCTGAGAGGCTAGCCTGGTCCCCACCCCTGGCTTGGGAGCCTGAGCCCAGGCTCCATGGGAGGGGGACACTGGGACCAACAAGACAAGACAAGGTGGCCTCCAGAACCGTGCCAACATGAGCCCAAGATTATTAACACAGAAGATTTCTGCACAGGGTCTGCCTTTGGTCCTTCTCAACTCCATGCTATAGGCAGGTGAGGAGAACCTCAGCTTCCCTCGTAGTGAATCAAAGGATTCCTCTTCCATTACAAGGACCAAAATCTCCATCCAAGAGCTTTGTATTTGAAGCTTGCTGAAATCCCACATCACTGCACTCCTGATTTCTGGAAGCCACCAATCACCCTTTCCTTCAACACAAAACCCAGCTAACCCTAGGGCTCTAACCCCAGAATATGAAATGAAGTCACACTTTCTCCACCCCAGACATCTCCAGTGGAAGGGTAACCTAGAGTTCAAGATGCTGATGGGCCCATGCAGCCTTTTCCAAATTCCAGGTCATCAAAGCTGAAAACGATATTTCAAATAAGCCCAATTTTGCATCTTACAGCCAGGGAAACTGAGGCCAGTGAGGGCAAGGGAGCATCCCAAAGGACCCAGGGGACAGTGGCCCCCACGGACAGGGCCTGAGACCCTTGAACCCCAGGCCAGGGCTCCCTCCTCCCAGAGCTGGCCAGGCTCAGACCCTGCTCTGCAACTCCCAGTCTCAGCAAGTATCTCCCACTGAAGCCCTCCCCAAACACGCACACCCTATTACTTGTTCTTGGATGATTTCTTTAGAACGATTTCTCAAAACAACCTTTTCATTCAATCCATTCCCAATTTGTGAGCAGTGTGTTCTCCCAGGAGTTGCGTTTTCTTGCTGGAGAAGGGATCTGGGAGAGGCAGCCTCGGAGAGCCGCCCCCTGACCCCTGCAGCCAGTCTCTCCAGACACGCGCGCACACACACTCACACTGAAACACTGTCCTCGGACGGACAGGCACAGCAGGGAAGATCTAGCACTCCCTGTTCTGGATTCCTCTCATGCACACCCCTGCGCCTGGTGTGAACGCAGGAGCCCCGGGACGAGGAGCGCACTATCTCACAGGGAGGAGGGAGGCGGACATGCCCGCCGCCGCTGCTCGCTCGGGGTGTCGCGCTGGCATGGCGTCCCCAGCTCCAGGGCAGCGAGGCCGGGGAAATCGCAGCTGGGAGGCGCAGGCCCAGGCCGAGTCTGCGGCTGGCGATGCAGAGCCCGCAGGAGACCCTGCGCCTTCCTTCCTAGTCCGGTGCGTCGCCATCGGCTTGGAGAGAGCCTGGGGACCGCCCCCGGGTCACCCCTCGCCCCTCCGGAGCGGGGCGCGCCGGGATCGCCCAGGTCGGTGCAGGGGAGGAGGTGCAGCCAGGTGCGGATGCAGGAAGGCAAAGGCCGCGCGGATCCCACGGCCCCAGAGGCGGTTGGGGCCCCCCGGTGCCGGACCGAGCGTCCCCTTACCGCAGAGCAGCAGCAGCAGCAGCAGCAGCGGGAGAAGGTGCGGGCGCCGCCGCGCTCTTGTCTCCATGGCTGACCAGCTGGGGCGCGCGGTCCAGCTGTGTGGCGCACCCTCCAGCTGCGGCGCGCGGTACAGCTGAGTCCCGGCTGGGGGCGCTAGGGGCGCCCGGGGGCGGAGCCCAGGCGGGGATGGGGCCGCAAAAAGCCCGCCCCCCGGAGGTGCCTTCCCCCAGGATGTGCTCTGCGCCCCTTAGGATGCGCTCTGCGCCCCTTAGGATGCGCCTCCCTCCCACCCAGGTGCCCTCCCTCAGGTCATGCTCCTCCAGGACGTGCTCCCCCTCAGGACGCTTCCTCCCCCAGGACGCTCCCATCCCTAGGACGAGTCCCCTAAGGACGCGCCCTATCCCCCAAGGTATGTCTTCCCCCACTGGACGGTCCTTCCCCCAGGACGGATCCCCTCCCCAGCGCAAGCCCCCTTCCTCCAGCCCTGTGGGCGCGGCCCACCGCAAGTGAGTGCCTGTAAGGCTCCGCCCGGCTGGGCTGCGGGGCAAGATGAGGGGTGGGTGAGGGCAGCCTGCGGATGCACCCACCCTCACCCCAGCCCGAAGAAGAGCAGGGGAAGGCGTCTGGAGAAGGACTGCTGTGCGTCTCTGTGCCATGAGAGACCGAGGAGGGCAGCCCCCCTGGGGAGAGAGCTGGCTGAGAGTGGGGATATCTCTGTGTGAGGGTGCGGGGAGGAGCCCTCAGGGTGGAGCGCGGCTGATCCCCGAATTCTTATTGGCCTCAGGCCCCCAGGATACTTTCCTGGGGCCTCACCTGTGCCAGGCGCCTTTGCACCCCTCTGGACTAGAGCAGGTGGGGCCGTGCACGCGTGCACTCGGCTGCACTCACGCACACACCCCACTGCCCATGGCTAGAACCGCGTCCTCAGGCCCTGGTCCTGCGCTGTGCCCTCTGGAGGCCTCAGGGGACAAGACGAGGGCCAGGAGAGTGACTGGGTACCCCTAAGGACCTGACCTAGAGGAGGGTCACGGGCTCCGAGGGGAGAGACGGAGGGACTCGGGGTTCTCCAAGCGTGGATCACTTCACCTGGTTTGGTCACCTCTGTCACCCTCAGCCCCTAGCATAGACTCTGGCCCCACGGACAGCTGGTCACACTGTCACTGGTGGGGACCCCTCTGCCCTACGGTGCCCCCAGTCCACACCCCCCCAGCATGTGCTGGTCTGAGGGCTCAGGGAGCGGGGTCGGGAAGGCGGGGGCCCCCTCAGGGATTGGTTGCTCTCAGCCTGGCCCTTCCCAAGTCACAGGGATGGAGCAAGTGGGCTCCCCACCTGGACAAGGCCTCCGCCTCTCTGAGTGGTGGGAGGTGGGTAATAACCCCACCCCGAAGTCCCCGTCCTGCGAGGGAGGGTTGGGTAGAGGGATTCTAGTACAGGCACGCAAAACAACTACCTTGCAAGAGCTGAACTGACCTTTCTTGCATGAGGAAGTCCACTTAATAAGGGATTGAAGCTTTCTGTGCTTTTTCTGATTACAACCAGAATTATTTCAAGGGCGAATTCAAGCTAATTAAAATGGACCAGCCATCCTGCCTGCCTTCTGCCCTAGTTGGTGGCAAGCACAGATGCAGGGGTGACTCAGAACCTGTGACCCAGGCCTTCCACGCGTTCAGCGGGATCTGAAGTCTCAGCCAGTGTTTCCTGCCAGCTCCCCTCTCTCAGATGCCCTGCAGCAAGGGAGACAAGCCAAGAGCACGGTCCAGGTGTCCACCAGTGTCCCAGGAGGCCACAGACTCACAGAGGCCTACACCACTCCACGAGAGAGGCTAGGCCAGACCTCGCAGGCAGTTGTACACAGCTAGCAGGCTGGAATGGGGGAGATGGGCCAGATGGGGGGGCAGACCAGACAGCAGCCTGGAGCCCGCCCCAGCCTGGGGCTGCGGCTCCACACTGACCGGTACTAGGGAACGAGCACCCCGGGAGGCAGGGCGCTGGATGAAGCTGCTCCCCTGTCTGGGATGCCCTCCCCTCCCCCATCACGTAGACTCGGGTCCCTGCACCCCGCTTCCATGGAGCTCCTCCGTGCCCCAGGGCAAACTCCCGAGGCCTGCAGACTGCCCACGCATCCCTGTTAGAGGGAGTGCCTGAGAGGCAGGGCCCTGGCTTCCGTTCCCTGTGCACAGTGCCAGGGCCCGCACAGGGCACGTGGTCTGCTGGTGCAGGTGGTTTCAGGCAGGTAGTGAGGAGGGGGTTGGGAAAGTCCCAGAGGGGCCATCCTGCTGGGGCCCCACCCTGCTGCTCCCACATTCATCCTGTCCTGGCAGCCGCTGGGCACACTGGACGCCCCTGTGCAGAGCTGTCTCCCCTGCTGAGAGCCGGCTGCTCCTCTTCTCTCCAGAGAGGTCATCAGAGACTCTTGGCTGCCCCTCCCCCCGCCAGATCCAGGCTGGCATCAGTGGTCGCTATGGTCTGTGGATCACAGAAGAAGGGACGTTCTGGGAACTCCAGGGCCAGAACTTAAGAGCGGGGCAGCTCTGGCTTGTTGCTGTGCAGAGCTGCTTCGTCATGGCCAAGGAGCAGCCATGTGGGCGGCCCTGGGGTGAGAGGTCACCTCGACATTCCTCCACTGCACTGAGGTCCTGGCTGAGTCGGAGCCAGTCTCCCCCAGGATGGTGAGGAAGGACACGTGTTTGCTGTATACGCCACTAGGTCTGGGTGCATGGGTGTGATGTTCCCAGGAAGACAGGAAGGGCGGTCCCTGGGGAAAGATGAGCTTGAGAGGGGCAGGTGGGACGGTGGAGGCTGGGTAAGGGGACACCCTGGACAGATGGGTTAGGGTCAGTGCTCATGACTGGGTGCTGCCCTAGGACGATGCTGTTTGATCCACAAGCAATCTGCCCGTAAGTGGGGGAGAGGCTGTAGCCTGGATCCCTCCAGGGATGGAAGCCCCTACTCACCAGCCAGCCAGCTCCTCTGGGCCAAGCTGATGACGTCTGGGAGGCCAGCTGCAGCCCTCGGGCCTCAGGGCAGAGAGAACAGGCTGGGCCCAGGGGATTCCCTGAGCTCACAGGCTTTGCTCTCAAAAGAGCTAGTCACCCCTCCCTAGGACCATCTCCTCCCCACATGGATGGATCCAGAAACCCACCTGAGGCTCTCCCAGCCAGCCCTCCTCCTGATCCCCTGAAGCCCCAACTGCCCTCGGTTCAGCTCACACACCCCTGAGAACAGGTCCAATCAGCTTTTATAGGAACCCGCCCCAAGCTCGAAAACTTCCCCTACAAACGACAAATCTGGTCCAAGTCCTGGTGTCGGCTCTTCCATTAGACACTCCCAGGGCCTGGCCCCCTCCCCACATGGTGGCCCAGATCTGGGTTTCAGAGTAGGGTGTGGGGGAGCAGGGGGTCCAAGATGCACAGACAAAGGTCCAGCCAAGCTCTGTTATCTCCTAAACACAAGACCCTCAGGAAAATAAAAATTAAAAAAAAGACCCTCAGGGAGCTTTGAGTTTTCCATCTGAAACTGAAGAGGATAACTGCCCTGCCTCATTCTCAGGTCAGAGGTGAGCATTGAGGTCAGAGGAGCTTCTCTGTGCTGATATTCACAGGCACTGGGGGACGGAGGTGGAGATGGTGGAGGTGGAGGTGCTGGAGGTGAGGATGGTGGAGGTGGACATGGTGGAGCTGGAGATGGTGCAGATGGTGGTGGAGGTAAAGATAGAGATGGTGGAGGTGGAGAGAGTGGAGGTGGACATGGTGGAGCTGGAGGTGGTGCAGATGGTGGTAGAGGTGGACATGGTGGAGGTGGACATGGTGGAGGTGGCGATGGAGATGGTGGAGGTGGAGATGATGGAGCTGGAGATGGTGCAGATGGTGGTGGAGGTAGAGACAGAGATGGTGGAGGTGGAGATGGTACAGGTGGAGATGGAGGTGGAGATGGGGAGGACCCAGATGGCCATGACGGGCCCAGAGTAGCCATCATGCCTGTGGGCCTCATCTGACTCCTCCTTGCAGCACACCCACTCTGAGCAGGTGGCTTCCGCATTGGGAAGGCAAGACCATCAGACCCCACCTTCTCTAGCAGGCCTGCAGGCAGCTCCCTGAGGGTCTGCTCCTCACCCCTGCCTGGCCACAGGCCACCAGATGGGAAAATAGCAGATGTGTTGATTGAGGAGGGGCCCCGGCAGGGTCCAGGGACCCATGCCAGGTCCTCTGGGAAACACAGGCACTGGACGAGCACGAGACCCCAGGGGTAAGACAGGCCCTCCCCTGTGGTTCACGGTAGGCTCAGGCCCTGTGGAGTAAGCTGAGCCCTCAAGGGTGAGCCCAAGTGGTTTTTCTCCCCTGCGAGTGGCCTGGCAGCCAGTGCCACCCAGAGACCAGCTCAGAGAGTGTCATAGGGTGGGGAGATCCCCTGCCCCTAGGGGAGGGGACAGGGCCCACTGCTGGATCCCACAGCGGCTGCTCCCCGTCTGTGCTGCCGGGCCCCAGGGTCTGAGACCCCAGAGAGGAAGCAGCTGCTCCTGCACCTGCGTCTTCTCACGTGTGACACGGGGACGCTCGGTTCCCACGCCCACGTATGATGCAACCAGGCAGCGCCTGGCCCCTGACTCGCTCCTTCTGAGGGTGGAGCCCCCCTGCTGCCAGGGTCTGCTGACCAGGCGTCCCTACAGCTGCGGTCCTGCGTTCCTTCGTAGGCCACCCAGTCTCCGTTCACAGTTCTCTATATCAAACTCTCCCGTGCCAGTTACTGTGTGGCTTCTCTCTCCTGATCCAGCCCTGACTGACACAGTATTATCATGATATTTATTCAATAATTTTTCTTGTGATGGTTTTAGGAGCAAATTCTCTCGACAATAAAGGAGCTTCTTCTCTAAGTGGAGGGTTTGTGAGCAAATGGGATCAGAGGAACACGGGGCGTCTCGGCTCCACGCATCTCGCCCAGGAGCCAGCATGAGAGGAGCCGAGGCTCACGGCCGGCCGACTCCTTCTGGGAGATTCCCCGCAAAACCCAGACCGTGGGAGACTTGGCTGGACAGGCCGGCGGAGCGGGGCAGGTGCACGGGTACTTGGCGCCCCCTGCCGGTGAAACATTGTCTCTCCATCCTCAGTGAAGCGCCAGAAGACGTGACACCCGCACGTGATGCGGCCAAGTAGGGGCGGCAGGGAGATCCCCCTCGGCCGGCCGGGAGAGGGACCTGCCCCTCAGCTGTTTCCCAGGGCCCAGAACTCAACTCTCTGTGTTGCTGTTGTTGTTTTTGTTGTTGTCGTTGTGAAACACACATCATATAAAATTTACCATCCTAACCACTTTCAAGTGTACAGCTCAGGGGCATTAAGCGAACTCACATGTTGTGCTACCATCACCACCATCCATCTCCTGATCTTTTCATCTTCCCAAACTCTGCCCCCATTAAACAGTAACTCCCCTTGTCCTCTCCCGCAGCCCCCGGCACCCACCATTCTACTTTCTGCTCCCTGCAGTGGAAGCACGGAGTCTTAACCACTGGACCGCCAGGGAAGTCCCTGGGGGTGATTTTTTTTTTTTTTTTTTTTTAAATCTAACTAGGAGGTATCTTCTACTTGATTGGTTTTTTTTTAAATTAATTTATTTATTTATTTATTTTTGGCTGTGTAGGGTCTTCGTTTCTGTGCGAGGGCTTTCTCCAGTTGTGGCGAGTGGGGGCCACTCTTCATCGCGGTGCGCGGGCCTCTCACTGTCGCGGCCTCTCGTTGCGGAGCACAGCTCCAGACGCACAGGCTCAGTAGTTGTGGCTCACAGGCCTAGTTGCTCCGTGGCATGTGGGATCCTCCCAGACCAGGGCTCGAACCCGTGTCCCCTGCATCGGCAGGCAGACTCTCAACCACTGCGCCACCAGGGAAGCCCCATCCCGGGGGTGATTTTTAATTTGTGTTCCTTTCTGTTTGTTTTCTCATTTTCCTATAGTGCTGTATGTGGCATGTGGTAGGTCTTATGTCATATGTATGCTGTGAGACTTTGCGTTTGCATTTATATGTGTGTGAACACGTGTGTTATGTGCTGCATATACGTGTGTGTGGTGTATGAATATGTGTGGATGTCTGTGTATGTGCAGTGTGTGTGGGTGTGGGTGTGTGCAGTGTGTGTGGGTGTGTGTGCAGTGTGTGTGGGTGTGTGTGTGTGTGCAGTGTGTGTGGGTGTGTGTGTGCAGTGTGTGTGGGTTTGTGTGTGTGCAGTGTGTGCCATGTGTGATACACGTGCCGTGAGTGTACCTGTGAGTGTGCATGTGTGTGTGTGACGTAAGTGTGCTCCCCAGCTGGACACAGTGAGCACAGTCCTTTCCCGGACTTGACCTCCTCCCTCCACAGCACCTGGCCCTCAGCCCTCGGACCCCACCCACCTGTGCCCTGCTCCTGCCCTGTGATGCGGGCAAAGGATGCGAGCTGATGTCAGGACCAGTTTGGAGCATGGTTCTCGTGAGCTCAGAGGTAAATGTGACAATGACAGCAGCTGCCCTGCCTCTCCCAGGGCTGGAGGAGCAAAGGTACTTTGGACACTGGGGGGCACAGTGTGAGTTGAAGGGATGTTCTTTGAGGACACACTTTCCTTCTCCTGTAAGAGGATGCGGCGCTCAGTATGGAGACCAATGGGGACAGACAGAGAGGCAGGAAACCCCTCCCCACGTGACATTGCAAAGCAAGAACCAGTTCTTTAGAGGCCAAGGAGCCCCAGGTGCCAGGCTCTGCTCCAGGATGGTCTCAGGGAGGAGGGCTCCAGCACCACACGCCCCCTGGTGGCTGGGCTTTTAATGTCATGGATGAGAAGATGAATCTGGACTTTAGTGAGAGAAAGAGGAAGACCAGTGTGGTTAGCAGAATAACAGTCCCCAAAGATGTCCTGGCCCTGATCCCCAGAACCTGGAAATATGTCACCTGATGTGGCAGAGGGACTTTGCAGATGTGACTAAGGCACAGACCTTGAGATGGGGAGATTATCTGGGATTGTCTGGGTGGGACCAACCTATCACCAAACCCCCTCAATCAGGGAACCCTTCCCGCAGGTCAGAGAGGTGAGGTGGAAGGAGGAGGCACAAGAGGGACTCAGCCCCCCATTGCAGGCTTTGAAGAGGGATGACGGGGCCACAAGCCAAGAAACATGGGTGGGGGACTTCCCTGGTGGCACAGTGGTTAAGAATCTGCCTGCCAATGCAGGGGACGTGAGTTCGACCCCTGCTCCAGGAAGATCCCACATTGCATGGAGCAACTAAGCCCGTGAGCCACAACTACTGATGCCTGCGCACCCTAGAACCCGCACGCCGCAACTACTGAGCCTGCGTACTACAACTACTGAAGCCCATGCGCCTAGAGCCCGTGCTCCGCAGCAATGAGAAGCCCGTGCACCACAACAAAGAGAAGCCCCCGCTCACCGCAACTAGAGAAAGCCCTCACCCAGCAATGAAGACCCAACGCAGCCAAAACTAAATTTTTAAAAACAAGAAACATGGGTGACCTCAGAAGCTGAGAGCCAGTGAGGAAGGGGGACCTCGGTCCTACAACCGCAAGGAAGTGAATTCTGCCAATGACACAAACAAGCAAGGACATGGATCCTCCCCTGGAGTCTCCAGGAAGAAGGGGGCCCTGAGACACCCTGATTGTAGCCCAAGGGACCCAAACTGGACTTCTGACCTACAGAACTATAAGAGGATAAGTGTGTGGATTTAAGCCGCTGCGTTTGTGGTCAGTGTCATGGCAGCCCCAGAAAACTCATCCACCCTAAAACAAACACGGTAAGTCCCCTACGTATGAACAAGTTCTGTTCGGAGAGCGCATTCGTAAGTCCAATTTGTTCATAAGTCTAACAAAGTTAGCCTAGGTACCCAACTAACACAATCGGCTATATAGTACTGTGCTGTAATAGGTTTATAATACTTTTCACACAAATAATACATAAAAAACAAACAAACACAAAAAATAAAACATTTTTAATCTTACAGTGCAGTACCTTGAAAAGTACAGTAGTACAGTACAACAGCTGGCATACAGGGGCTGGCATCAAGTGAAAAGGCAAGAAGCGTTATTGACTGGAGGAGGGAGAGGAGGTGGGAGATGGTAGAGCTGAAGGATCGTCAGCAATAGGAGACGGAGGGGCAAGCTGCAATTTTGCTCATGCCTGACATTGATGGAACACACGTTCACATCTTTGAAAGTTCACAGCTTGAAGGTTCTTATGTAGGGGACTTACTGTACAGCTCACTTCTTGCCTTGGGCTCCCTGAAACAGACCCTGACACCAGGAACTGGCATGAAACCAACATGAGTGGTTTCTGGGGAGGCCCAGGGGAGTGGGGTTCACTTGAGGTGGGAGAGGCGAGAGAGGGCACAGGGGAGGAAGAGGAGGTCCAACCCCAGAGGAGTGTGGGCCAGGCCAAAAGCAGTGAAGCCCCCAGGGGGGGCTCAGGGAATGTCCGTTTTATTTTGCGTGCAGTAGGCCTGCTCTGCAGAGCTGAGTAGATGGTGCTTTCAGCAGGCCCCTCTAGCCACAGGGAGGGCACAGCCAGCAGATGCTGACAGGACTCCAGAAAGGATGGACAGAGTGAGAGAGAGTGAGGAGTCAAGGATGGTTGCCCAGGGAGTGCCCCGGCGGTCCAGTGGTTAGGGCTCCACGCTTCCACTGCAGGGGGCAGGGGTTCGATCCCTGGTCAAGGAACTAAGATTCCACATGCCGTGCGGTGAGGCCAAAAAAACCCAAACAAACAAACAAAAACCAAAAACAACCACAACAACGAAACACAATTAAAAAAAAAAAAAGACGGCTGCCCAGGATGGCAGCTCAAACCCCCAGTGGGTGCTGGTGGCCGTCCCTGAGTGGGGAGAAGAAAGATGTGGGCTGGTGGGAAGGGGTCTGCTTGAGTCCTGCAGGGGAATGTCCCCAGGCAGGTCCATGCCTGCGCCTGGAGCCCAGGGGGCAGGTTGCGTGGAGAAACAGGTCTATAGGTCTTTGGCATCCAGATGGTATCTGAAGCCAAAGGAAAGCACGAGAGTCCCAGGTAAAGTGTAGAGTGAAAAGAAAACGAGCCCAGACAGAGGCTTGGACGCTCTGACGCTGAGGTGTTCCTGGAGCACGATTTCTGAACCACCCAGACCCCGGTCCTGTCACTCGAGCTTCTGGAAAACACAGGCTTTGGAGCCGGCCCTCTCGGCTGGAAACCTCAGGCTGAGGGTCTGTGAAGTGAGCACATCGCTGAAACTCTGAGCTTCAGGATTTCACCTTGAAGATGGAGCGCAGGGTCCATGCAGAGCTGCAGTGGTGCCCACATGAGCTGGGCCATGTGCTCTGACCCTCCCTCCCTCCACGCCATGCTGCACCACACACACTGCCGAGCGACAGCAGAATTCAAGGAACTGAACAAAGTGAACAAAAGGGCAGGGCCTTAAACAGGCAGCATTTAAAATCATAGAGGAAAGAGTGGGCTTGGAGCAATCTGTCAGCTTTGGGGGAAATTAATTATATTAATTCCTGACCTGACACACATTCGCACACATACGATTTCCAATGAACCAAAAGAACTTAACGTTAAAAAATCCACCAGAGTATTACTAAAACTACAGAAGGATGTGTTTATAACTCTGGGCTAGGGAGTCCGGGTTATAGCAAGAAGGCATAAAGTAGCGCACAATTCTGACCACATAAAATTTTACATCTTTCACAAGACAAAAAAATACCATAGAGTGGTAATAAAAACAACTTAATGAAAGAAAATATTTGCAACACACAGAATTCATATCCAACAGGTAAGAGGAATGCCTACAAATCAGTAACAGCCTGACAGGAAAGTGCACGGGCTATAGAGTATGAACAAGCAGGGCACAGGAGACGATGAAATGGGGGTAACATAAAATGCAGTCACCTCGCTAGTAGTTAGGGAGACAAAATTCAAACAGGTGTAAATTCTGATGCCATCGGTGTGCCTGACATGCACAGAACAAGCGTGGCTGGCCGAGGGGTGCTGCTGAGCACCAAGCCACAAGGCCCGCCCCAGGGTCCTGGAAGGAGATGGACGCCGGCCACTGCAGGAGTGACCCTGCCAGGACAAAATAGGAGCATCTCCTGCCCCCCCTCCTCCCCGCTCCAGTCCCCCTCTGACGCCTCCTACTGCAGAATCTAACAGGAAGCCAGCTGGCAACGCGGCCTCGGAGATGTGGCTCTCAGATCCCTCGCTCTGTGTGACTATTTAGGTTTAACTACCTGCAGTGAAACAAATTACAGATTCGGGTCCTCAGTTGCACTAGTCACGCTAGTACTCAAGAGCCTCCAGTGGCTGCATACTGGCCATACTTCCACCACTGGAGGAAGTTCTGGGGAGCAGCGCTGCCCAAATCATAGGGGCGGGCAGGCTGGTGGCAGTCCACAATGGCACTCTTGTCCTCACAATGTCTCCTGGGGGCAGAGAGGGGGGGCCGTCTCCCCAGACCTCCCTTCTCAGGCTTGAGAAATGTGCGCATTGAGGAGGTGCTCCCCGCTTCCCTGGGGACCAGCAGAGAGACCGCCACACTCACCGCCTGCCTCGGCCGTCCCCCTCTACTCCTCCCCTACAATCACCTCTTTCACCACGTCCGCACAGGGGTGGGACATACATGACCACTGCCCATCCATCCATTCACTCAGCAGGTATACACTGGAAAAGTCCCACCATAAACAAGCTTTCCTTCTCCAGCTGGACCCTGACAGATATTCCGGCTGAAGTTCACATTAGTGATGGCAGACCTGAGCCTTCAATAACATGACCTGCTTACCTGATCAATGACCTGACTCGCATGAAGTCCCTCTGTAGCACGTGGTGGAGCCTGGCTTGTCCAAGTGCCCTGGCTTCAAATCCCAGCCCTGCTCCCCTACACACCCCTGTGGCTGAAATGAAAGAACGGTTGTCTGTCTCCTGTGGGAAGCATGCTCCTTGAACAGTGCCAAGTAAAAAGTATGCACCCAATGTATACCTGCTGACTGAATGGATGGATGGGCGGTGGTCACGCATGTCCCACCCTCCCTGGCTGGCAGATCACTCAGCCTGTCAAAGCTGGTGAGCAAGAGAGCCATTACATCTGCATTTTGAGAAGCGGTTGGGAGGACGGACCCTGAGGCACAAGGTCACAGGGAGAGGGAGGTAGGGGAGACAGTGAGGAGTGGAAGTGAGGTATTTAGGGATAACGTTGGCAGGACTTGGCCAGAAGCCCCCAGGGTTCCGGCCAGGCTTGGTGGTGGAGGTGCAGGCTTAGCAGGAGAGGGGCTGGCCGGAGCTCCGAGGAGAAACAGCGCTGCCTGGGGGTGGGCCGTGCAGAAGCCCCAGCAAAGCAGAGGGCTCGGCCACGTGCCTTCAGGACCTCGCCATTTAGAGGCTGGTTGCAGGAGGTTAAGCCTCCTGCCAAGCACAAAGGAGGGGCTGCCAGGCCAGGAGCACCTGGTGTCACAGTGGGCACAAGAGGACCACACATCACAGGGAGCAGGAGGGTGAGGGCTAGGGACGCCCACAGAGGTCGGCAGCATCTTGGCAGGAGTGGATTCAGAGGCGGCCGGGTCTGCTCTCCCTGCACTGAGCCTGGAGGGGAGAGCTGTGTCTCTCCGGCCACAAGGGACCTCTGCTCCTCTCTCCAGTCGTCTCTGTGCCCTCGCTGTTCACTTAGGATGCTGACTTCTCTTATTCTTGGAAACCACCGTTTCCTTCACGCTTAGCCTCTGGGGCCCTCCTCCATGTCCGCTCCCCTGGATGACTGTACCTTCTGTCTCCACCTGGCTCTGCCCCCAACTTCACACGCCAAGATCCAGCTCTGGAGTCATCTCCTCTGAGCAGCCGTCCCTGGCTCCTTCTTTGACACCCCCTCCCACTTCTGGGCTCAGGATTCTCTGTGGTTACAGCTCTCTGCTGTGACATCT
Source organism: Balaenoptera musculus (assembly GCF_009873245.2). NCBI lineage: Eukaryota > Metazoa > Chordata > Mammalia > Artiodactyla > Balaenopteridae > Balaenoptera > Balaenoptera musculus. Next base: position 98,672,285 of record NC_045793.1, on the reverse strand, counting down.
GGTAGCCCCAAGCCATCCGCTCCGCAGCTTGGGAAACGGGTTTTACCATCAAGTGCTGGAATAGAACTGTCTTTGCCGAACTTAATGAAACTGCCAGGCAGCATGAGCAGTGGAGAACACTGTTCTGCAGAGAGATGGAGCCCAAATGCCGGTTCTCCCTCTGGTCTAGCTGCATGCTTCCCCCACCTCTGTGTGATCCATGGTTTCTCCTTTTGTTACCGAGTCCAAGCTCGCTCTGCTCACAGCACGACAGGCCAATAAATCGGAGACAGGTGTTGAGGCAAGGAATATGACTTTATTCAGAAAGCCGGCAGATCGAGAAGATGGCAGATTAAAGTCTCAAAATAACCATCTTATCAGGGTTTGGATGCCAATTTCTTTTATAGCACAGAGAGGGGGAAGAGATGAGGAAGTAAAGTAAAAAGGCCATTAAGTTTTGCAAATATCACCTGGAATGACCAGCCTCGGGGAGGGGAGGTGTTAATTTCTTCTTTCTTGTAGCCATCCACAGGCCACAGGGCCGGATGTCTGCCTGAACAAAGGCACTTTGGTTTAACATTCAGGCAGAGAGGCGGGGTTCCCCGAGGCAGGCCACTGTGTATAGACAGTATCCTTTTAAGTGAACAAAAGCAGCAGAAAGGAAAGGTTAAAGTAAAAGAAACTGATCCAACATGTAGTCAGATTTGGCTCTTCCTGTTACACTTTTGCTGTGCAAACTGCTTTTTAATTTTTTAGATTAGATTCATGTAAAATAAGAGAACATGGAAGATGCCAAATTGTTTTTAATTAATTTGTTATGATCATGCTACCACTCGGTAATTGTAAAACCCTATTTTAAAGTTAAAGAGTGGGCTTCCCTGGTGGCGCAGTGGTTGAGAGTCTGCCTGCTAATGCAGGGGACACGGGCTCGCGCCCTGGTCTGGGAAGATCCCGCATGCTGCGGAGCGACTGGGCCCGTGAGCCACAGCTACTGAGCCTGCGCGTCTGGAGCCTGTGCTCCGCAACAAGAGAGGCAGCGATGATGGGAGGCCCGCGCACCGCGATGAAGAGTGGTCCCCACTTGCCGCAACTACACAAAGCCCTAGCACAGAAACGAAGACCCAACATAGCAATCAATCAATCAATCAATCTTTAAAAAAATAAAAAATAAAAAAAAAAATAAAGTTAAAGAGTGACATCAGAAACACGGTGGAGTGAAAAACTACCTTTGTCCTTCCCCTTCCATCTATACCCGGTAAAACATCCACAGCTCAGGAAAGGCTCCTCTGCCCAACACAACAGCACGGGGAATGTCCACACATCAGTACATCTAAAGGCGGGTGAACTGAAATAGAGACGACAGAACCGTGGGAACAGTGGAATGGGTGCCTGCCTGCAGTCCCAGCCCTCTGACCACGGCAGCTGAGCCCACAGCTTCAGAGAACCCAGGAGCAGCAGGACAAGGGGCACATACGACTCAGGCCTCCCAGCTGCACCGGCACCCGTGGCCACAGGTAACTGGGCAGCAGTGGCAGTGAGGGCTGGGGGACCATCCTCCCAGCCGCTGAGGCGCCCACGACACGCCCCCATCTGCAGTGGTGGAGCCCGGGAACCTTACAACACCAGACACAGGAGAGGTGCCCGTGGACCCTGGCTCCCCTCCCCTCGTCTTCCCTCCTCCACGGGGAGCCTGTGTCTCAGGGGATCCCAGACATAAGGAAAGAGCCCACCATCCCAGGGATGACAGCAGCCCTGGCAGAAACAAGGCAGCAGTGACCCCAGAGGCACAAGAAATGACAATGAAGGCACAGAGCCACACTTTTTACAGAGACGATGAAGCTGGAAAGCGCACTGAAATAGAACCAGAGGCAGCTCAGCTAAGAGAAACCAAAAACTTGTGTGATAGCGCCACCTACTGGAAAATAAAAGAAAGGACTCTAACTCCTAACCTGTCCAGCCTCAAATGCACCAGCACAGGAACAGTTCATCAAACAACATGAAGCACCACAGTAACACTACACAAAAAGAAAATGACAGTTCTCCAGACACCAAACTTAAAGTCATGAAATATTGTGATCTGATAGAGAATTCAGATAGCTGTCATCGAGAAACTCAGAGAGATACAAGAAAAGTCAGAAAGGCAGTTTAATGAGCTCAGGAATAAAAATGATGAACAGAAGGAACACTTTACCCAAAAGACCGAAACTCCAAAAAGGAACCAAAGAGAAATTCTGGAGCTGAAGACATCAGTAAATGAGATGAAGAGAGTATTAGCACTGGAAAAGGAGCAGACCATATGGAAGGGAGAATTAGTGAGCTCCAAGATTGAAGATAGAAATCTAACAATAATACAAGTAAAAGAGGAAAGAAAAATAAGATATTCCTTTAAATGAGGAAATCATACAAGAGCTATCTTTCAGGAAGGGCAATATTAGCATAATGGGTATCCCAGAAGAAGAGAGGGAGAAGGGAGTTTATTTAAAGAAATAATAGCTGAACAGTTCCCAAATTTGGGGAAGGAACTGGATACACAAGTCCATGAAGCTACAAGAACACCTAATTGCCTCAACGCAAGAAGACTTTCTTCGAGACACATTATATTAAAATTGCCAAAAGTCAAGGACAAAGAAAGAATTTAAAGGCAGCCAGGGAAAAAAGAATGGTAATCTACAAAGGAACCCGCATTAGGCTATCAGCAGATTTCTCAGCAGGAACCCTACAGGTCAGAAAGGAGTGGAGTGACATTCTCAAAATACTGAAAGATAAAAATTGTCACTCAAGAATACTCTATACAGGGACTTCCCTGGTGGCACAGTGGCTGGGAATCCGCCTGCCAATGCAGGGCACAGGGGTTTGATCCCTGGTCCGGGAAGATCCCACATGCTGCAGAGCGACTGGGCCCATGCACCACAGCTGCTGAGCCTGCGCTCTGGAGCCCGCGAGCCACAACTACTGAGCCTGCATGCCACAACTACTGAAGCCCACGCACCTAGAGCCTGTGCTCCAAAGCAAGAGAAGCCACCACAATGAGAAGCCCACGCACTACAACAAAGTGTAGCCCCCGCTCGCCGCAACTAGAGAAAGCCCACATGCAGCAGTGAAGACCCAACACAAAAATAAAATAAATTAATTTTTTTAAAAAGGAATACCCTATACAAGCAAATTTGTCATTCAAAAATGAAGGAGAAATAAAGACTTTCCCAGACAAACAAAAGGTGAAGGAATTCATCACCACTAGACCTGCTTTACAAGAAATGCTGAAAGGAACTCTTCCACCAAAAACAAAACAGCAAAAATACACAAAACTTTGAGCAAGGGGATACACAGACAGAACCAGAAAATTGCAACTCTTTATCAGAAGAAGCTTTAAACACTTTATTACAGTATAAAGATTAAAGGGAGGAAAAAAGGAAAGCAGGAAAATAGCTATAGCTATCTCATTTTCAGGTGTAAGTAACAAATTTACAACAAAAAAAGGGATAATGTGAGACAACAAAAACATAAAAGGGGAAGAGGAAAAGGACGAAACTCATATAGGTAAATGAAGATAAGATACTATCAGCAGAAAAAGGACTATTTTAGGGCTTCCCTGGTGGCGCAGTGGTTGAGAATCTGCCTGCCAATGCAGGGGACACGGGTTCGAGCCCTGGTCTGGGAAGATCCCACATGCCGCAGAGCAACTAGGCCTGTGAGCCACAACTACTGAGCCTGCGCGTCTGGAGCCTGTGCTCCACAACAAGAGAGGCCGCGATAGTGAGAGGCCTGCGCATGGTGATGAAGAGTGGCCCCCGCTTGCCACAACTAGAGAAAGCCCTCGCACAGAAACGAAGACCCAACACAGCCAAAAATAAATAATAAATAAATAATAAATAAATTTTTTTAAAAAAAAGGACTATTTTAGACTCACAGACATAGAAAACAAACTTTTGGTTACCAAAGGGGAAAGGGGGGAGGGGAGGATAAGTTAGGAGTTTGGGATTAACAGATACACACTACTACGTATAAAATAGATAAACAACAAGGACCTACTGTATAGCACAGGAAACTATAATCAATATCTTGTAGTAACCTATAATGGAAAAGAATCTGAAAAGGAATATATATAACTGAATCACTTTGCTGTACACCTGAAACTAGCAAAACGTAAATCAACTATACTTCAATTTTAAAAGGTGGGGGGGAGATGAGATTAGGAGGCTAGCTTTGATGCTGTATTTCCATAATAATTTACACAAGTTTTTTTTTTATAAATTTATTTATTTACTTATTTATTTTGGCTACGTTGGTTCTTCATTGCTGCGTACAGGCTTTCTCTAGTTGCAGCAAGCAGGGGCTACTCTTTGTTGCAGTGCATGGGCTTCTCATCGCGGTGGCTTCTCTTGTTGCGGAGCATGGGCTCTAGGCACGTGGACTCAGTAGTTGTGTTACACGGGCTTCAGTAGTTGTGGCTCACGGGCTCCAGAGAGCAGGCTCAGTAGTTGTGGCGCACGGGCTTAGTTGCTCCACAGCACGTGGGATCTTCCCGGCCCAGGGCTCAAACCCTTGTTCCCTGCATTGGCAGGCACACAAAATTTTTTTAAAAATAAAAAGGACTATTTTATCTATGAGACATTTTATACAAACCTCAGGGTAACCAAAAAAACATAAACACAGAGCAGAGACATGAAACACACAAAAAAAGGAAACTGAGAAAAATATCAAAGAAGACCACCAAACCAAAATGGCAGACAGAAACACAAGGAAAAAGAAACAATGGAGGTATAGAGAAACCAGAAAACCAAAGATAAAATGACAGTACTAAATCCTCATTTATCAATAATCACTCTAAGTGAAACTGGATTGACTTCACCAATCAAAAGACACGGAGTGGCTGAGTGGATTAAAAAATAAGACCCACCTATATGCTGCCTCCAAGAGACTCACTTCAGCTCTGGAGACAAACATAGGCTCAAAGTTAAGGGATGGAAAATGATACTTCAAGCAAATGGCAGCCAAAACAAAGCTGGTATAGCCATACTTATATCAGACAAAATAGACTTCAAGCCAGAAAAGGTAACAAGAGACAAAGATGGACATTATGTATTGTTAAAGGAGACAATTCATCAAGAAGACAGAATAATGATCGATATATATGCATCTAACATAGGAAAACCAAAATATTTAAAGTAATTATTAACAGTTCTAAACGGAGAAATTGACTGTAACACAATAATAGTAGAGGAGTTTAACACCCCAAGATCAATGGAAAGATCATCCAGACAGAAAATCAACAAGGAAACAACACCCTTAAGTGAAACATTAGACCAGATGGATTTGATAGATAAAGAACATTCTATCCAAATGCAGCAGAATACACATTCTTCTCAAGTGCACTTGGAACTTTCTCAAGGATAAACCATATGTTGAGACACAGAAGAAGTCTCAATAAATTTAAGATTGAAATCAAATTAAACATATTTTCTGATCACAGTGGAATGAAACTAGATGTGAACTACAAGAAAGCTGGAAAAATCACAAATATGTGGAGACTGAACAACATGCTACTGAACAACTATTGGGTCAACAAAGAAGTCAAAGGAGAAATCACAAATTACCTGAAGACAAATAAAAATAAATATACTACATACCAAAATGTGATGCTGCAAAAGTGGTACTAAGAGAGAAGTTTATAGCAATACAGGTCAACTCAAGAAACAGGAAAAATCTCAAATAAACAATCTAACTTTATACCTAAAGGAACTAGAAAAACAAAGCCCAAAGTTAATATAAAGACTGAAATAATAAAGACCAGAGCAAAAATAAATCAAATAGAGACTAAAAAGACAACAGAAAAGATCAAAGAAACTAAGAGCTGGTTCTTTGAAAAGACAAACAAAATTGACAAACTATTAGCTAGACTCACTAAGGAAAAAAGAGAGAAGGCCTTGGTAAATAAAATCAGAAACAAAGAGGAGGAAAAGAAAACAGATACCACAGGAACACAAGAACTATAAGAGAATATTATGAATAGCTACACACCAACAAGTTGAACAACCTAGAAGAAATGGACAAATTTTTAAAATCATACAAACTTCCAAGACTGAATCAGGAAGAAATAAAAAAAAATCTGAATATACCCATCACTAACACAGAGATTGAAGCAGTAATCAAAAAGCTTCCAAAAAACAGGGACTTCCCTGGTGGTCCAGTGGTTAAGACTCCACGCTTCCACTGCAGGTGGCACGGGTTCGGTCCCTGGTTGGGGAACTAAGATCCTGCACACCGCACGCTGCAGCCAAAAATTTTTTTTTAAATAATCTTCCAAAAAACAAAAGTCAGGCACCAGACAGCTTCACAGGTGAATTCTACCAAACATTCAAATAAGATTTAATACCTATCCTTCTCAAACTATCCCAAAAAATTGAAGAGAAGGGAACATTTTCTAACTCATTTCACAAGGCCAACATCACCCTGCTATCAAACCAGACAAAGACAACATAAAAAAAGAAAATTACAGGCCAATATCTCTGATGAACACAGATGTAAAAATCTTCACCAAAATATTAGCAAACCAAATTCAACAATACAGCAAAAGGATCATACACCACAGTCAACTGGGGTTTATTCTAAGGACACAAGGATGGTTCAACATCCACAAGTCAATCAATGTGATACACCACATTAACAAAATGAAGGATAAAAACCATATGATCATCTCAATAGATTCAGAAGCATTTCACAAGATTCGACACCTATTTATGTTAAAAAAAAAAAAACTTTCATCAAAGTTGATATAGTGGCCACCTCCTAGAGTAATGGAAATAAAAACAAAAATAAACAAATGGGACCTAATGAAACTTAAAAGCTTTTGCACAGCAAAGGAAACCATAAACAGGATGAAAACAGTACCCTCAGAATGGGAGAAAATATTTGCAAACAACGCAACTGACAAAGGATTAATCTCCAAAATATACAAGCAGCTCATGGAGCTCAATATCAAAAAAACAAACAACCCAATCCAAAAATGGGCAGAAGACCTAAATAGACATTTCTCCAAAGAACACATACAGATTGCCAACAAACGCATGAAAGGATGCTCAACATCACTAATCATTAGAGAAATGCAAATCAAAACCACAATGAGGTATCACCTCACACGGGTCAGAATGGCCATCATCAAAATATCTACCAACAATAAATGCTAGAGAGGGTGTGGAGAAAAGGGAACCCTCTTGCACTGTTGGCAGGAATGTAAATTGATACAGCCACTATGGAGAACAGTATGGAGGTTCCTTAAAAAACTAAAAACAGAACTACCATATGACCCAGCAATCCCACTACTGGGCATATACCCTGAGAAAACCATAATTCAAAAAGAGTCATGTACCAAAATGTTCACTGCAGCACTATTTACAATAGCCAGGACATGGAAGCAACCTAAGTGTCCATCGACAGATGAATGGATAAAGAAGATGTGGCACATATATACAATGGTATATTACTCAACCATAAAAAGAAACAAAATTGAGTTATTTGTAGTGAGGTGGATTGACCTAGAGTCTGTCATACAGAGTGAAGTAAGTCAGAAAGAGAAAAATACCGTATGCTAACACATATATATGGAATCTAAAAAAAAAATGGTTCTGATGAACCTAGTGGCAGGACAGGAATAAAGACGCAGACATAGAGAACGGACTTGAGGACACGGGGAGGGGGAAGGGTAAGCTGGGACGAAGTGAGAGAGGGGCATGGACATATATACACTACCAAATGTAAAATAGCTAGCTAGTGGGAAGCAGCTGCATAGCACAGGGAGATCAGCTCGGTGCTTTGTGACCACCTAGAGGGGTGGGACAGGGAGGGTGGGAGGGAGACACAAGAGGGAGGGTGTATGGGGATATATGTATACATATAGCCGATTCACTTTGTTATACAGCAGAAACTAACACAATATTGTAAAGCAATTTTACTCCAATAAAGATGTAAAAAAAAAAAAGTTTATATAGTGGGAACATATCTCAACATAATAAAGACCATATATGACAAACCCACAGATAACATCATACTCTTTTCCTCTAAAATCAGGAACAAGACAAGGTTGCCCTCTCTCATCACTTTTATTTAACATAGTATTGGAAGTTCTAGCCACAGCAATCAAACAAGGAAAAGAACTAAACTGTATCCAAATTAGAAGGGAAGAACTAAAATGGTCACTATTTGCGGACGACATGACACTCTACATAGAAAACTCTAAAATACCAAAAACTCTTAGAACTAATAAATGAATTCAGTAAAGTTGCAAGATATAAGATTAATATACAGAAGTCTGTTGCTTTTCTATACACTAATAATGAACTACAAGAAAGAGAAAGCAGGGACTTCCTTGGTGGCACAGCGGTTAAGAATCCACCTGCCAATGCAGGGGACACGAGTTAGATCCCTGGCCCAGGAAGATCCCACATGCCACGGAGCAGCTAAGCCCATGTGCCACAGCTACTGAGACTGCGCTCTAGAGCCCGCGTGCCACAGCTACTGAGACTGAACTCTAGAGCCTGCGTGCCACAACTACTGAAGCCTGCACACCTAGAGCCCGTGCTCCACAACAAGAGAAGCCACCACAATGAGAAGCCCGCGCACCGCAACAAAGAGTGGCCCCTACCTGCCACAACTAGAGAGAAAAGCCCACACGCAGCAACAAAAACCCAACACAGCCAAAAAGAAAAAAGAAAAAAAAAGAGAGAAAGCAAGAAAACAATTCTGTTTAAAATTGCATTAAAAAGAAAAAATACCTAGGAATAAACTTAACCAAGGGGGTAAAAGACCTATACTCTGACAACTATAAGACATTGAAGAAGAAAACTGAAGACAATTTAAAGAAATACAAAGATATCCATGTTCATGGATTGGAAGAATTAATACTGTTAAAATGTCCACACTACCCAAAGCAATCTACAGATTTAATGAAATCCCTATCAAAATACCCATGACATTTTTCACAGAACTAGAACAAGTAATCCTAAAATTTATATGGAACAACAAAAGACCCCAGAATGCCCAAAGCAATCTTGAGAGAAAAAAAAAAAAAGAACAAAGCTAGAGGTATCATGCTGCCTGACTTCATACTATAGTACAAAGCTACAGTAATCAAAATAGTATTGTAATGGCACAAAACCAGACACATAGCTCAATGAAACAGAGTAGAGAGCCCAGAAATAAACCCACACACTTATGGTCAATTAATCTACAGCAAAGGAGGCAAGAATATAGAATGGAGAAAAGACAGTCTCTCCAATAAGTGGTGCTTGGAAAACTGGAGAGCTACATCTAAAAGAATGAAATTAGAACATTTTCTTACACCATACACAAAAATAAACTCAAAATGGATTAAAGTCCTAAATATAAGACTGGAAACCATTAAACTCCTAGAAGAGAACAGAGGCAGAACACTCTTTGACATAAATCATAGCAATATTTTTTGAATCTGTCTCCTAAGGCAAAGGAAACAAAAGCAAAAATAAACAAATGGGGCCTAATTAAACTTAAAAGTTTTTGCACAGCAAAGGAAACCATTGCCAAAATGAAAAAACCACCAACTGAATGGGAGAAAATATCTGCAAATGATATGACCGATAAGGGGCCAATATCCAAAATATACAAGCAGCTCATACAACTCAACATCAAAAAAAAAAAAAAACCACAATTTAAAAACAGGCAGATGACTTGAATAGACATTTTTTCAAAGAAGACATACAGATGGCCAACAGGCACATGAAAAGATGCTTAACATCACTAATCATCATAGAAATGCAATCAAAACCACGAGATAGCATCTCACACCTGTCAGAATGGCTATCATCAAAAAGACAAGGCCCTGGGAGTCGCTCCTACTTACCAAGTTCCTATGTCCTGGCCTCTGAATGTTAGAGGCAGATGCAGATAGATACAGCCATAAAGATAGATACAGAGATAAAGAAGACATACCCCCTGCCCTCATAGTTAGGAAAACAAGCACTAATTGTGACGCAGTGTGATAAATGCAGGGTGCGGGCCACGTGGTGCTGGAGGGGGCAGGCTGACTGGGCTTGATGGGGTCGGAGAGGCTCTCACACTGGGGGAACCAGGCAGGGCTGGGGAGCAGGAGGCCGGGCCAGGGGAGCAGGATGAACAGAGGCAGGAAGAGGGCTGCCAGCCAGGGGCGGGAAGGTGAGCCCTTCGGACATCTGCACCCACCCTGTCCCCGCAGTGAACCAAGGGAAGCTTGCAGCGTGCTTGCTCTCAGAACAAGTTCCGGGACGTGAAACCATGGCTGTGTGGGCTGTGTGTGCAGACACTGCCTTTCAAAGCCAGGTTTGATGTCCCAGAATGAACAGGAGCTTGAGAGCTGAGAAGGACTTGCAGAAAGTTGAAAGGCACTTCGAATCCAATGAATGTTTCCCTCTAAGAGCTCTAGGGAGCAGCTTTTATGGGGAGTACGGAGACATGAGGACCGTGAGAGTACTTGTTTGTTTTTCCATAGCTTCAGAGTTTGAATCTCCCTTGCTTCCCCTAAAACCCCTGGCACCTCTAGCCTGGCCTGATTCCAGCAAAGGTCAGGTCTGTCACTGGCCCTTGCTGACGGGCACTTGTGTCAGAGAAGAGTATCATAGTCAGCTTGGGCTATCATATCTGAATACCACAGAGTGGGCAGCTGGAAGTCCAAGGTCAGGGTTCCAATGAGGGCTTCGTCCTGGCTTGCAGGCTGCCGTCCTCTCACTGGGTCCTCATGTGGCCTTTCCTCTGTGCATGTGCATGGAGAGAGAGAGAAAGAGAAAGAGGGTATCTCTCCTCTTCTTATAGGGCACCAGTCCTATGGGATCAGGGCCTCACCTTAGGACCTCATTTAACCCTAATTATGTCCTTAAAGGCCCCGCCTCCAAGTACCCTCACACTGGGGATTCAGGCTTCAACATATGGATTGGGGGCACAAACACTGAGTCCACGAGAAGGAGGTTCCTTAGCTGCAATCATTCCAGCAGGGGAGTCACACACTCAGGGTACCTTCTTCCCCTTGCCTGAAATATAGGACAAAAGTACAACAGCCGGGACTTCCCTGGTGGCGCAGTGGTTAAGGATCCGTCTGCCAATGCAGGGGACACAGGTTCGAGCTCTGGTCCAGGAAGATCCCACATGCCGCGGAGCAACTAAGCCCGTGTGCCACAACTACTGAAGCCCGTGCGCCTAGAGCCTGTGCTCCGCAACGAAGAGTAGCCCCCACTCGCCGCAACTAGAGAAAGCCCACACGCAGCAACAAAGACCCAACACAGCCAAAAGTAAATAAATAAAATAAATAAATTTTTTAAAACAGACAACAGCCGTTGTCACCACAAGAGCTTGAGCCCAGGTGTTGTTCCACACCTGATGCATTCAGAGCCTTTTTTAACCACCAGAGTCAGAAACCCACTTGGACAAGATTAAGCACTAGGTGGGCTGGCCGGGGGGCACCTGGGACCCCTGCCCCTGCTCTCCCGACTCCCTCCCCGTGCTGCAGGGGGACCCAGGCACGGACGTCCATCCTGGGAGCCTACCGCTAAGACAGAAATCTCCAGATCGAAAAGGCCTGGCAGCCGGCCCCACCATCACCACCCTTGTGTGCCAGGGACCAGGAGCGGCTACCAGGAGTGGGGAGAGCCCTGCCCCACAAACACCCTTCCAGAGAGGAACCTCGGGACCCCACACGACGGTCTCCACGGGGTTTCACTTTGTAGAGAGCATCAGCCGTCCCTGTGTCTGCATAGCGCCGAGCTCCCCAGCAGGGTGCTCTGTGCTGCACGCGTTTGGTGTGAATTCTCAAGAGGTATATTCTCTACTCTGTTCTAGGCCACAGTTTGAGATGGTTTTCTTTGCCATGTTCTGTGGGTGGGGGAGTTTGATTTCTAGATCTTTGAGTCCTTAGAGCACCATCTTGGGCACATCCTGGGTTTTGTCTCCTGCTGGCTGTGTTCAATATCAAGTTCAGCTGGCAGGGCAAAGGCCACTCACAGCTGAGCCTTCTTGGGGCCCTTCCTTCACCTAACTCAGCTCCTTATCATTTGTTGCTACCCGGTGAGGTTTGCTTCCTGTTCTCCATTCAGGACTTTTGTCATTGTCCTCACAAGGAGGCTCAGCCGGGACACCTAGGGGGAGTCCCCTCCCCTGGAAGGTGCTGCTCTTGCTGTTTCCATTCCGCCCACCCCTCTTCCACCTGGAGCTCTGCATCCTTCTCCCCAACCAGTCCCCCAAATGTGGTGTGTTGGGGCTCAGCCAGGAACCCCTCCCTGCACTCCTTCCCTGCAAACCCCATGCATTTCCCATAAGCTGACAGCGCCCCTGATGCTCCGGACACTTCTGGCCTCTGGCTTGCTGTGTATCCGGGTCCCCGGTGGGTCTGCCTCCAGAGCGCATGGATGTCCCCCACCGCGCAGCGCCCCGCCTCACCCCTGCTGCTGCAGAAGCCACCTGGCCTCCCCCCTCACCCTGCCCACCCCACTCTGTTCTCCACACAGCAGCCCAGGAGGTCTTGCTAAACACGCACCAGACCCTCCTCTGCTCAGGCCCTTCATTTATTCCCATCACACTTTGGACGAAAGTGCAAAGCCCTTTTCCTGGACCATCGAGACGTGGGGTCTCTGTCTCTGCTGCTGTCCCCTCGGTCCCCATGCTCCCACCGTTCCAGCCCCTCCAGACACTCCCCACTCTTGGCCTCAGTCCCCTTCTCCCAGACTGGACAGGCCCGAATTAGCCCCGGTCTGGCCCCGTGCCTGTACTCTCCACTGCACTGCTTGCGCTCGTGGACGAATGGTAACGGAGTCCCCAGTCCCCGGTGGCCTTCCACAAAGCCCACGTCACGGATCAGCCGTGACAAAGGGACATGGCCAAAGCAAAGCTCCTGTTCACGGCTCACTTCCTAGAGCAGGAATGCAAAGGCAGCTGTCCAGGCTTACTTTGCGATCTCGGTCTTCCAATCCTGTGGACTTTGATGCTTTCAGTGAGAATTTTGACCACTATTGCTTGGCTTCCCGAGTCGCCCTTGGGAAGGGGAAGTGGATCTGAGTTGCCTCTCCACCATTACAGAAGCACAAGGCTGGCTTCTGATTCTTCAATAGGACCCAGTGAGACTGACGGCCGAATCATATAGAAAACAGACTTCTGACCCGCAGCCCGCAGCACCCAGCCCAGGAAGCCGGCCTGCTGTCTCTAGGGACAATCCAGGAAGCTAAACAATAACCCCTGCAACAATCAGACCCAAAAGGCCAGAATTTGGTTGATAACTGACAGCTTCCCTGATTTCAGTCCCTACCTCCAACTCAGGACCAACCAGAGCAAGCCGAACACGCTCCCCCAACCAATCACATGGGACGCCCCCTCCTAGTGAGGGCACCTCCAGCTTCTCCAGGCCCACAGCCCCCATCAGGGCAGCCCTGAGCCCTTTCTCCTCCAGGAAGCTGTCCCACTGCCCTGCCTGCCCTTGAGTCTCTGCCAAACCAAGTGATGGGAGCAACTCCTTCACTACAGCCAGCTCTGAACACACACCTCTGCCTTCCCCATCTGGTTGGTTTTGTTTATTTCCACACGAGAAAGCTAGATTTTATGAAAAATCTCCAATTACTCTTTTTTTTTTGGCTGCGTTGGGTCTTCATTGCTGCGTGCGAGCTGCGTGCGAGCTTTCTCTAGTTGCGGTGAGCAGGGGCTACTCTTCGTTGCAGTGCGCAGGCTTCTCATTGTCGTGGCTTCTCTTGTTGTGGAGCACGGGCTCTAGGGCGCATGGGCTTCAGTAGTTGTGGCATGTGGGCTCAGTAGTTGTGGCTCGCGGGCTCTAGAGTGCAGGCTCAGTAGTTGTGGCACACGGGCTTAGTTGCTCCGCGGCATGTGGGATCTTCCTGGACCAGGGCTCAAACCCGTGTCCCCTGCATTGGCAGGCGGATTCTTAACCACTGCGCCACCAGGGAAGTCCCTCCAATTACTTTAATGTTGAGAACAAACATAAAATTTTAAATGTCATGGAGGTGACGGGGCTGCAAGGTTGTCATGTCTGTTGGGTAAAGTGGGAGCCTCTGACCTCTGATTCCTAGCAGCAGGAATTGTGGGAAAGAGTTTTGGCCTCTTTTCTAAGCCGGCAGTGTGGTGCTGTGGGCCCTGGCCTGGCCCTGGGGATGCGACCTGCAGGCTTGTATAGGTCCACTCCTTGGTCCCTGTCCTCCCGGCAAGCCTTCCTCCCCTCTCTGAGTTGTCAGGGCCCCCATCATGAAGGAAGGGGCGTGCCTCTGGCTCCCTGGGCTTGTTGAAAAGCCCTCCCATTGTGAGCCCATTAGTGCTAATTCTCTACCCAAGGCTCGACCTGAGGCAGGACAAGCCCACCGGGTTTGGATTCAAGGGTTTATGGAGACACCACGAGGGGGGAGGCTCCACCCTGCCCTCCCTCTGATCATGGGGCTGGACCACCACTTCCTCAGCTCCAGGACACCCAGGCCCCTGGTCCCACGTCCCTTCTGCCCAGGCCTCACCCTTATCAGTAGGACAGGCAGTGGCTCTCCCGGGGTCTCCCTGCCCCTCACGGTCCCACCTCCCAGTCGGCCAGCAGAGGGCCTTTCTGAAACATACTGGCCATGCCCACCCACCCTGACACCTGGCCTGGCTCCATGCCCTCTGTGGTCCAGGTCTGCGGCCTCCCCAGCTCCCTCCCACTTGAGTGACGTGGTTATCAGACTCCCCTAGAACAGGAGTCCCCAACCCCGGGGCCGTGGACCAGTACCGGTCGGCAGCCTGTTAGGAACTGGGCCGCACAGCAGGAGGGCGATGGAGCAAATGTTCATCTGCCGCTCCCCATCGCTGGCATTACCGCCCGAACCACTCCCACCACTGCCCCCCGCCCCCCACCCCCCGTCCGTGGAAAAATTGTCTTCCACGAAACTGGTCCCTGGTGCCAAATAGGTTGGGGACCGCTGCCCTAGAAGACCCCGTTTCTTTGTGCCTGGCAGCACCGCCCATCATGGCCCCTGGACCGTCCGCACCTTCTGGCCTCTCTCAGCCTCCAGGTCCCCAGCCAGTGAGATGCCTGCACCAGTGCACACCTGGGGCCAGAGGGCTGCATTCACCGGTGTCCCTGGCCAGACGGCCAACCTGGATGAATGGATGAAGAGTGAGGACCCTGAACAGGGGCGATGCCATGGGGCGCAGCCACCAAGCCTTCCTACCAGGACCACCCGGCAGCCCCTGCAGCCCACCCTTCACCCTGGATGTCCAGCCAACCCAGCGGACCCCACGGGAGCCCGAGGGGGCCACAGTGCTGTTGGATCATGAGGGAAGGGGCAGGGCTCCCTGACAGCCCCACACCCAGGAGCCCTGAACAAGAGGTGCTGATAGAGCCTTGAGAGACTTGGGGGAGGAAAGAACTTTCTGGAGAAGAGCAAGAGGCAGGAGAAGCAACCGCTACATGCACTGACTTGGTAAGATCAGGGTGTGGAAAAGTTCATGAGCTGTGAGAGACCCGATGAGGACAGAACTCCCACCCAGGGGCCGTGAGCGTCCCCACAGAGAGGGGCGAGCGTGTGGAATGGCGTGGTCTCCCCTACCTGGTCTTGGGCATGAGAGTTTGGAGGAAACCCCCAACCCAGCTGAGCCCACAGAACCAGTGGGGACACTATGCGCTTAGCCCACCATGTAACTGATGCTCCGGGAGATCACAGCTGAGCCTCAGTTTCCCCATCCATCCTGGCACACAGCAGCTGTGCAGAGAGAAAAGGCCTGCAGGTCTTGGAAGAAGATGGGCTGGGGCCAGGCCAGAGGGGCCAGTGAACACCCCCAGGGCCCAAGAACCCCACGTCCCTGCCCCGGGGCTGGTGAGCCCAGGGAACATCATTCCTGGAAACTCCTGGTTCTCCGTCTAGCCCTCGGGGCCGAGCACCTGCCTGAAGGCCTGGCCCGCCAGCGCCTCTTGCTTCTCCCCCTCCCCGCAACCACACCGGGCCTGCATCCCCTCCTGGCCTGGCCTCCCCAGCCCCCAGCAGTTAGAGCTGGCCTCCACTCCCCCTCCAGATGAAAAGTGCAGTCCCAGTCTCGTGGCTGCTGTGTGAAGGGCTCTCTTAGAAGCTGAGGAAATGGGTTAATGGTGGTGGCCTGCCAGGGAAGTGACCTGGTTCCCCACCACTGACCACGGTGCTTTCCGTAAGTCTTGAGGGCATGGGAGTGCTCTGAGTGAAACGTGACTGTACCACGCCTGCAGCACAGCCCCAGTGACACGAGACTGCCTGGGGGGGACAGTCTGTGTATATATGGTGGGATGTGACAGATACACATGTGCTTACATAGGAAAAAGCCAGATGAAGGTGAACGAAGACATTAACAAGGTAGCTCCAGGACACAGATCACGTGTGATTGTCTTTTTCTTCTTTATGCTTTTCTGAATTGTGCAAGTTTTCTGCAATGTGTATCAGTTATTTTTCTAATTTAAAAACTTTGAAATTATCTTCTAAATAACCTCTGTTGAAATCTGTAGAAAGCTTTCTAGGTAAGAGGCACCTTCACTAATTTACCACCTCATGTAACCCTCGCGCCTACCCATTATGAGAGATGCTGTCGTTGCCTCCGTTTCATAGGTGGGAGAACTGAGGGGCACGTGAAGGGAAACGACCTGTCTGAGGTCACAGAGCAAATGAGACCAGAGCCCGATTCCCAAGGACAGACTCCTTCCACGATGGGTTTACCCGGGGGCCTTAAATCTTGAGCCTTCAAATCTTAGGCAAGACTTCAACGTTAGCCAATGCCCTTGTGTTGATCAAAGAATACATCCTGAGATGTAATCTGCTAACAGCCCTCACCGCCCCAAAAGTCTCAACCTAAATCACAGAGATCAGAGAATGCCAACGACAGGAATGTCCACTAACGTGCTATGCCCCGGGCGCCAAACGCTTTTGCAACAACTGGGTTCCCTAGGCAACATCCTCACCCCATCACACAGGTGAGAAACAGTAAATAGTTCAAGGTCTCAGAACTAGCAGAGCCAGGGCTGGATCCACCCAGGCATGGATTCAAACCCTCCCTCTTGACCACTTCATGGGAAGGGCATTCATGCCACACCCTGTGTGGACTTCACCCCCCAGGTTGTATAGGAAGAATTCCAGATGGCAGGGTTGGCGGGGGGGAGGGGCGGTGAGTGATAGGATCCTGCTAACATGTGAAAGCTCAGCTGGCCAGAAAGATCAGCATGGGGACTTCCCTGGTGGCGCAGCAGTTAAGAATCCGCCTACCAACGCAGAGGACACAGGTTCGAGCCCTGGTCCGGGTAGATCGCACATGCCGCGGAGCAACTAAGCCCGTGCACCACAACTACTGAAGCCCTCACACCTAGAGCCCGTGCTCCACAACAAGAGAAGCCACGACAATAAGAAGCCTCCACTCGCCACAACTAGAGAAAGCCCGCGCTCAGCAATGAAGACCCAACACAGCCATAAATAAATAAAGGAATAAATAAATTTATTAAAAAAAAAGAGAAGCCAGCAAGATGAGAAGCCCGCGCATCGCAACGAAGAGTATCCTCCACTCGCCACAACTACAGAAAACCTGCGTGCAGCAACGAAGACTCAATGCAGCCAAAGGTAAATAATTTTTTTTTTTTTAAATGAGTGAATCTGAAAATAAAAGGAAAAAAAGCGAAGAGAAAGCAGCTAGTAAGTTTTGTGCAGAATGAAATACAGGTGCCCATCCCAGTCAGGGATGTAAAGTGTACGATTTTGGTGATTCCACATAAGAGTCAAATGCTCTCCTGTTCGCATTTAAACTGGCATCGCACAATATAGAGATGAATGGTGATATTCACACTAACAATATAAACATTTAATTTTAATTTTGCTAGAGTGACATTTTTTAAAAACAAGAGAGAGACGTGGAAAAGAGGAAAACCTTTGTATTTAGTATCTTTACCAACACTTTCTTCCCACTTGTTGAACAAGGCACCCCACAAAGTATGTAGCCAGCCCTATGGTCAAGGAAGAAGGGACCAGGCCCTGTGACCCTATGACCACAGGTCCCATAGCCCAAGGGCTGTGTCCCAGGGAGCCAGAGGCTGGTGACTCAGTGTGAGGCCATGGTCCCGTGGCCTGAGTTCCTGGTGTGGTCAGCCTGGCCTCAGACCCAGCATCTGAGCCAGGAGGACCCTGAGTCCGCCCCGCCGCGGTGCAGGGGGAGGGACAGAGAACAGGGGGAGAAAGGTCAGCAGGGCCAGCCAGTGAGTGACTGTGGCCTGGCCACCCCTAACTCCTCTGAACCTCAGGACCCCGCTCTGGCCTGTGGACTGCATTCTTCTCAGGCTGCAGGAGGGGAAACAGCCAAAGGGGGAGCATCTTGTGAGCTGCCAGTGTGAAGAGGCACCAGCAGGTAGCAAGTCGCCATTGGCCAGGACTCCAGACCCCCATCCCTGAAGGCCGGCACTGGCCACCCCGGGAGGGACCTGGCCTGAGGTCCGAGAACTCTGCTGAGTGGTCCTAGGGGCTGAGACGGTGCTACATGGGGCCCGGGGTCAGGGAGAGCCAGGGGGACCTGAGCTGCCTGTCAAAGTGGCAGCGTGTTCCTAAACATCTGGAAATGCGAGTACCCAGGGAAGTACTAAAAGGGGTTCTGTGTCAAAGGTCAAGAGGCCACAGGCCAGACAGAGTACGGCCTGGACCAGGGGTGGGCATTGACCATCAGCACACGTGGTCACCCCGGGGCCGCCTTCCCTGCCCAGGCCCTCAGGGCAGAAGGATCAAGGAAGTTTCCGCAGAGAAGGAGGGGCACGTCTCCTTGGTGTTGATCCCGCTCACAGGGCACAGGCGGGCCCTTCTGGGAAGAGGCCTTCACAGTGTCCACCCTGTGTAAAAACAGCCCTGACACTGACCCTGCCCCTCCCTTTCTCGGACGCCCGACATTCTCTGCACAGAACATGCAGCCCATAAACTCAAGACGGCCTGTTCTTGCTGTAGAATGTTCAGGAAAAGACAAAAAGACACCATGGGAGAAATAAAATGCCCTCCCAGATACCCCTGCGCCTGGGCTCCTCCTCCTTCTCTGTTACCTGTGGACCATGTGCTGAACTGGACCCGTGACTCCGTCTCCCTGAAGGGCACCCCCATGAGCACGGAAAACAACGCCATGTTGTGTCGTTGTGGATTCTATTTCTTCCTTCGTCTGCCCTTCATTTTCTTAATTCTCATAGTAAACATGCATTACTTTCAAAGTGGAAAAAAATGGTCCACCTTATTAGAAATTCTTTTTTTGTTTACAAATGTGGCCCAAGGCAGCAGCTGCCCAGTCTGGGGTCTGTCCAAGCCGGAAGCCCCTTGGCCCTACTGGGGCAGCGCCAGCCGCCCGCCGTCCCCGCCATGCTCCTCCCCCCACTGCCTCCTTTAAAGGTGCCCCAGGGCCATGAGCCACCATCTGCCACCTGCCTGCCACCCGCCACCATGCGCTGTCTTGCCAGCCTGGCCCTGACCCTGCTTGCCCTGAAGGCTGCCCTCGCGCTGGCCCCGGCCCTCACCTTGCCAGGTAGGCCCAGGAGGGTCGTCCCGAACTCCCTCCCCTCCAGGTGCGCCCCTGAAACACTGCCGGACCTGGCAGTTTGGTAACTGGGACAAGAGGAGAGAATGGGGGAGGCACACCCCGTGGCGGGGGGTCAGTGACAGCAGAAGAGTGGGGTACTGCCCAAAGATGCCCGTGTGCTGGGGGACTAAAGCCACAGGGCCCAGGCCACTGTCCCAGGGTGAAAAGTGACCGGGCAGCTAACTGGGCATGGGGAGAGCCTGTCCTGGCCCCTCAGGGTCTCAACTCCACCTCCTGCAGCGCGCCTGAGGCCTTGTTTCCTAATTTTCACAGCTGACTCACACTTTTGTCAGCCGTGTCACATTTCTGGCAGATTTTTTCCTTCCTAGAAGCAGAGCGCTGGGCTGCTGGGGACCCACCTCCCGGTGGTTCTGTCCTTGCCCCACCTTGTTTTCCCCTGAGGAGCCCCAGGGGAGACGGGATCCGGCCACCCCCCACCCACCTGCCCATCCTGTGTGCAGGGCAGGCCGTGTGCCCAGAGCTCAGCTCCTCCGAGGAGGATTCCTGCACAATCTCCTGTGTCAACGATGAGAACTGTCCCCAAGGCACCAAGTGCTGCGCCAGGAGCCCCTGCAGCCGATCCTGTGTGGTGCCCCTCATAGGTAACGCCGCCATCCCTGCGCCCCAGCGGAGCCCCATCTGGAGGGAGGGAGGGACCAGCTTTGTCAAGGGTCCCCTTGAGCCGGCACTCCACACCCCGCTCTCAGTGAACCCCCCAGCGGCCCCATAAAAGCCCGGCCGTGACACTGCTTCACCTGCTGGACCCACCCGAGGCCCAGCTGAGGCTCGCCCACTTCCTCCCAACATCACCAGTGCCCAGCTCAGCGATCCACGAGGGCTGCTGTCTCCCCCCCCCCGCAGCGTTCAGGCTCCAGGCCACCAAGGCGGGGGTGAAGGTTGGGGGCCGCCGGAGACCAGCAGTGGGGCGGCCCCAGCAAGCCAGCGGGCGATGAAGGCCTGGCCTGCCTCTCCCCCAGTGCCTGTTCCAAAGGCTGGCCGCTGTCCCCGGGTGCAGGCCCCGCCGGCCCCTAAGCTCTGCTTAGAGAGAAACGAGTGCTCCAGGGATGACCAATGTATGGAGAACCAGAAGTGCTGCTTCAGCTCGTGTGCCGGGAGGTGTATGGTCCCCACCACAGGTAAGCACCCCGGAGACCCCGCCCTCAAGACACCTTCCCGAGACACTGCCTGGGGATGGCGGACTTGGCGTCTCCCTTGGCCTCCCCGACCTTCGGGCCTCCGCAGGTCCCTGAGGGCAGTACGACACAGGAGAGGGCGGCGCTCAGGCGCAGGGACCCGGGGCTGCGACAGCTGCAGGCCTCTGCAGGCACTTGACGCCGCTGGGCTAGGGTGGGTCTCAGACCAGCGGGGGCTCAGAGGAACACCTGCTTGGTGGGACTTGGTCCAGCGGGCCCACCTGCAATGCTTGTGCCTTTGCCACTTAATCTGGGGAGGAGCTCTGGGCTAGGAGCCCAGAGACATGGTTCCCGTGTAACAGTCCCTGCCAGCTGTGACCTCGCCTGCCCGCCCACGGGCGATAGTGAGGGCCCGAGACAGTAGGTGTGCAGGGCTCACTGGCCCACACACAGCATCCCTCCCTCCCCTGCCTCCACCGTGACCAGGCTCCACCTCCTCTGAGGCCTCCGCGTCCCCTGCAGAGGACTCTCTCCAGTGAGGGACATCGCTGAGAGCCCCTGGCTGCCAGGAATGACCGGTCCAAGTCCTCTCAGCCAGAATCTTCTCTCTTGGATCCAGTCAGCCCAAGATGCCTCCTACCTGCTGCTAATAAAAACCCACTCGGCTTCATGTCTGTCTGTCTGTCCTTGGCACCTGCCGGGGGGCGGCGGAGGAACGAAGCACACAGGCCTTGCCCCTGGGAGCTCCCCAGCAGGCCTGGAAGCTCCTGGAAGAGCCAGACGCTGGGAGCTGGGGGCCGTGGTGGCGTCTCTGGGCTGGGAGAGACTTGTCCACCAGGCTCTCGGTGCCGGCCCCTGGGGTCTGACCCCTTTCAGAGGTGCTGCTGAATGGGGTTCGGGAGCATGAGCAGAGCCTGCAGGGAGGGCTTGGGGCTCAGCGGCCGCCAGACCTCACTGGCCTTGACCAGCTTAGGGGACACACGGAGGGCAAGGTGTTAGAGGCTGTTCCTCCGGCAGCCTGGTTTAGAGCCTCCAGTGACGTGTGCATACCCCACCCCACACCCAATGAGTGTCTTAGAAATCATTTCAGCTCTGACAAAACCAGCCAGAGGGAAATCCCTCTGGTCCAGGGATTAGGGCTCCACGCTTCCACAGCCAAGGGCACGGCTTCAGTCCCTGGTCGGGGAACTAAGATCCCACAAGCTGTGCGGTGCAGTGCAGCCAAAAAAAAAAAAAAAAGCCACCCAGAGTTCAAGTCAAGCCCCACAATCAAGGGCTCAATCCCATAAGGCAGGGGTCCCCAACCCCCGGGCCGCAGACTGGTACCAGTTCGCAGCCTGTTAGGAACCGGGCGGCACAGCAGGAGGTGAGCGACGGGCAGGTGAGCGAAGCTTCATCTGCTGCTCCCCATCGCTCCCTGTCGCTCCCCGTCACTCCCCATCACTTGCATTACTGCCTGAACCATCCCCCCAACCGTGGTCTGTGGAAAAACTGTCTTCCACGAAACCGGTCCCTGGTGCCAAAAAGGTTGGGGACCACTGCCATAAGGATATAAATTCAGGGGTTCCCATAACCCCCACAGATTCAATAACTTGGTAGAACGACCCACAGACCTCCGAAAGCACAATACTTATGTTATAGTTCTATTATAGAGGATACAGACCAGGAACAGCCAGATGAAGAAACACACAGGGTGAGGGAGTGGGAGGGGGATACAGGAACCTCTGTCCCCGTGGGCTCAGGGTATGCCACCCTCCCAGCACATTAACCATCACCAGCCCAGAAGATCCTTGAGTTTCTGTGTCCAAAGGCTTTCTTGTGGGTTCTTTAATAAGCATTATGAGGAACTTCCCTTGTGGTCCAGTGGTTAAGACTCTATGCTCCCAATGCAGGGGGCCCAGGTTCGATCCCTGGTCAGGGAACTAGATCCCGCATGCATGCCGCAATTAAAGATCCCGCATGCCGCAACGATGATGATCCCACGTGCCACAGCTAAGACCCAGCACCGCCAAATAAATAATTAATTAATTTAAATTTAAAAAAAAAAAGCATTACAAGGAAATCATCAGCAATCGGTGATTAACTCAATCCCCAGCCCTCTAATCACGCGGTAGCACCCTCCACGCCTAGAGTCACCTCATTAGCATAAAGTTGGGTATGGGAAAGGGCCTCATTACAAATAACAAAAGGAAACTGTAAGGAAATTCTTATCACTCAGGAATTTGCAAGAGTTTTTGAAGCTGTGTGCCAGGGACAAAGACCAGATTCAGTTTTTATGGCACCAGAGTGTGCAGCCCGGTTTTCGACACCTACAGTCCATGTGAGCAACTTTCAGTTCTTTAAACATCTACACCCAGGCCAATCTGCCACCTCAGGTGGCTCGAAGTGCAGCTTAGGGCAGCTCCCCAAGTACGGCCCACTTCGGCAGCAGCGTCACCTGGTGGTGTCAGATGGCTCCACCCAGACCTGCTGGGTTAGAAAGGCAGGTGGGGCCCACACACTGTTTTCACCAGCTCCAGGAAGTCAAGGACCGCTGGGTGAGGCTGCAGGGCTTCCTGATTTCAAGGTGCACCCAAATCTCCAGGAATCTTGCCAAAATGCAGATTCCAATTCTGGAGGTCTGGAATTTTGCACTTCTAGCTGCTCCCAGGGGAGGTAAAAAGTAAAAAGGGAAAGAAGGCTGGCCTTCCAGGACTGGGGCGTGTTGGGGGCCGGCTGGTGGGAGGGGTGTGTGGGCGGCCACGTTGGAAGGTCCCGAGTTGGGTAATGCACAGCTGGGAACACAGTGCAGCACCGGAGAGGAGGGGCTGCGGGAGGACGCACGGGAGGGAGGCCTGGACGCTGGGCAGGTAAAGGGCCACTCCAGGGTGTGAGAAAGATGGGTCTACAGGTCCTGAGGGAGCCACACCTACCACGCAAAGGGACTCACAGTGCGGTGCTATTGTACCTCCAGGAAGCCCGGAGGCTGGAGGACAGTGGGCACACCCTCCCACACCCCTGCCTGTGCTGGGCAGGTGCAGTTAGAGCTTCTGGGGAGAGAGGTGAGTCTGAGATGGAGCTGAGCCCCTCGACGGGGCTGCCGCTCCTGCCGGGGCCCGGACCCAGGGAAGATCCCCGGCGGGCCCTGCGCCCGACCTGGGCAGCTGGAACCACCCAGCCCACCCCGACTTGAGCTTAGAAGGAACCGGGTGGGAGGCTCACCAGCCTCCCCACACCCCACCCCCTCCGCCCCGCCATGCTGAGGACTCCTCCCCTGCAGAGAATGTTCATCACGCCCCAGTCTCCGCATTAACCATGTGTCCAGCTTCTGTAAACTCCATGCTCTAACATCTGTCCTACATGCAAACACTGGACACCTCGACGATATGCCGGACTCACCTTGCTCAGCCTCCTGCCCCCCACACCCCTCCTTGGGGGTGCAAAATAACCAATCCGGAGACCACACCCCCACCACCTCGTCTAGGGGGTCTTATACTCCAGGTCACTCTCCCAGTGCAAGGCCAGGGACCAGACCACTAGGGGGAGCCCCTCCACCCCAGAGCCCACTGACATTATTCACAGTAGCCGGTCCTAATAAGCCTGTTCATCCTGCCTCTCCAGCTCCTTCCAAGGAAACCACAGTAAAGGCTCCTACCCACAGTTTCTCCCCACTCCTGCCCCCCACCTCCCCACCTCCTGGCTGACCCTGTGCTTCCCCGTGTGGCTCTTCATGGAGGGATGTGCCTCCTTCTCCTGGGAACTGTGAGTAATAAACCATCTTCACTGGCAGTCATTTCAGATTTTCTGTTAACACGCTGTATTTTAATAGTCACTTTCAGGGGCTGGACATCCATCCCAGAGAGACCCAGGGGCTGTGAAGGGGGTTCTCTCCCCACTGCACCGCCTCTCGATGCTTGCTCACAGCAGCCCACCCCAGAGCTCCCAGCACCCTACGAGGCTGATCCCCTAGCCCCACCATAGCTCTATCACCCCTGCAATGCCCAGAGAGGCCGCCCCCTGCAGCACAGGTACTCAGTTCCTACAGACCCCAGAGCAGGAGCCCAGGTGGAAGGCAGGAGAGGCTGTAAGAAGGGCCCCATCAGTACGGCTCAGTGCCTGGCCCAGAGGCTGCCACCACCAGGCCCCACTCCATACACTATACTGCGTACCTCTCCACCCCGCACCAGGAGGGCTCTGCAAGACTTGCTGGTGGACAAGGTGGAAGGCTGGGCAAGGTGGAGTGATGGGCAAGGGGGATGGATGGAAAGGTAGAAGGATGGACATGATGGAAGAAAGGGCAAGGGGGAAGGCTGGAAGAGTCATTCCATGGGCTGTGGGCCCCTGGAAGCCGGCCGTGTTCAGGATTCGGGAGGGCAGAAGGTCCACCACCCTAGCCCAGCTGGGAGGGAGCCCCTGGCCAGGATGGAGAAGCATGGGGAGGTTTGGGTGGCTGTAGGAGACCTGGGTGCTCACTCTCCATGTGCCCTTGCGCTGTCCTGCCCTCCCTGGGCCTCAGTTTCCTGTACACAGAGAAGGGCAGAAAGGACATGTTCATGTGCCCAGCAAGAGCTGGGGCCAGGCTGACTTTGGGACGGCCTCCAGGTCTGATTCCTCCTCTTACTCGGGGGTCTGGAGACGCATTAATGCTACCAGGCCCTGAGGGAAAGTCTTCTCCTGAGAGAGGAAAGCCCTTGGCCAGGTTTGTCCAGGGTCCCCACGGCCACCCCCCAGGTTCTATGATTCTCCAAAAGGACTCAGCATAGAGTCACACCCATGGCTAAGATTTATTCTAACAAAGGAGACAGAGCAAAACCTGCAAAGAGAAAAAGGCCCATGGGGTGAACTCTGGAGGAGACCAGTCATGAACTTCTAGACCTCTCCCCATAGAGTCACCCTGGAGGCACTGAATTCCCTGGCAACAAGCTGGGACCACTGGCATGAAGCGCCTACCAAGGAAGCTCGTTAGAGACTCAGCATCCAGGGGTTTCATCAGGGGCTGGTCTTGTAGGCACCCTCTGCCCAGCGTGTACCAAAATTCCAGACTCTCCGAGGGAAAGCAGGTGCCAGCACAGCGCGCTACTTGTCCAGTTTGGGCACGGGGGGCTACTCTTACCGTAGCGGGAAAGTTGTTGTCAGTGTAGGGAGCTGTTTCGCAGCCACGTTTCCAGACACCAGTGGAGGGCCACCCTGGCCGGCAGGCCCTGGCTGGCAGCCTCGGACGTGCTGTGTCGGGGCTCTTCTGCGCACCAGGGCTTCTGGCAGGCTGCGGTTTAGTCCACCTGGGGAAAGAGAGTGGGCAGGTTGAGGACAGAGTGATGAGCCATCCTGGTTGGCCTGGGACTGGGGGAATCTCCCTTGATGGGGACTTTCTGTGCTAAAAGCAGGACCATGGTGGGCACACCAGGATGACTGCTCATCTAGCTGAGGCACAACTTCAGGAGAGAAGACGCTGTTAGCAGAGGGCAGTAGCAAGAGTGTGAGGCTCAGCCTGGAAGGAGGCAGAGGGAAGGGAGGGAGGGTATCCACGTGAGGGCCTTATCCGGAGGGCTCCCGACAGAGGCCTGTATCCCTGCATCCTGACCACACATCCTGAAGTAGCACTCTGACAGACCTGGAGACTGAGCCAGGCAGGTTCAGTACCCGGCCCAGGTTACAGGGTGGGCAGGTAGTAGGACCAAATTGGTACCCTAACCGCCTCACGGTCATCTGCCAGCTCATCTGGCCCTGATTCCAACTGGAATGGGAACAGGTGTTGGCGAGTCCCCACACCTCTCTGCACCTCAGTTTCTCCATCTGTCAGCAAGTGTGTTGGATGAGAAAAGCTCTGAGGTATCCCGGCTCCCCTTTCCACCCTCCCTCTGGGAAGGAGACAAACTCATCTCCTACAGCCCTGATGTCCTGCCAGGTGGACCCATGGCTTGTTCCTCATCGAGGACCTTGCTGTCCGAGGAGGGCATTTAGGTCAGATCCCTGCCCCAGGCCATTCCATCCCTCAAAGTCACCAGTAAGGCAGTTCTGGGGTCAGGAGGAAGGTGGAGGGTGCTAGCAAGTAGAATCAGGAAGGAAATAAGGGGACATCCCTGGTGGCACAGTGGTTAAGACTCCGCGCACCCAATGCAGAGGGCCCGGGTTCGATCCCTGGTCAGGGAACTAGATCCCGCATGCCGCAACTAAAGGATCCTGCATGCCGCAACTAAAAAAAAAGATCCCTCGCGCGACAACAAAGATCCCACCATGTGCTGCAACTAAGACCCGATGCAGCCAAATAAATAAACCCACAGAACTGAGTAACCACCTTTCTCCAACACCTCTCCCCACCAAAAAAAGGCCAGAAGTTTCTCTCCAGAGAGGGTAGTGGAGGGCATCTGGAATGAATTGCCTCAACCCTCTGGGAGAGCGGGCTTACCTTGCTAAAATCTGAGTGACTGTGGCAGTTCTAAATGCAGCCTCAAATCCTTGGGCACTCCTCCCCTTGAAATTGAGGTCAGAGACCCCCTCTTGAGTTTAGATGGGGCCGTGGCCACTTCCACCATGGAGAACGCAGACCCTGTGTGTTTCCTGAGGCTGGTCATGAAAGGCAACGGGGTCTCCCTTGTTTGCTGAAGCACCCACGGTTGAACCTCTGAGCTAAGCAAGAGAGGCTGGCACACGCGGGCTCTTGGTAGACTGTCTCTAGCTTTGAGTGGTGCCAGTGGAGGCCCCAGTCATTGTACAGCAGAGACAAGCCATCCTCAAAACATCCAGGAGCATAATAAAGCAAACTGCTTCATTTGTTCCGTAGCAACAGTAATAATGAAGGAAACATACACACACTCAAACCTGAGACCACCCACTCCGCCCCACCCAGTTGTCCTCCTCAGCCAGGCTCCCCAAATGTTGGCAGCTCTGGAAATGCCTCTGCAAAGTCTCACCAGCCCAAGAGGAAAGACCTAAGAAGATGACAGCAGTAGCTACCCAACAAAATGGCCTGATGGCGAGGTTCACTGCCAATATGCTCTACTCATGTGCTAGAGTTCCTTCTTTTTAGCCCACCGTTCTTTTTCTTTTTAATATCACAGCTTTATTGAGGTAAAATTCACCTAACATAAAATTCGCTCTTTAATGTGTACTCAGTGGCTCATCATGCGTTCAGTTAATCGTGCAACTATCTAATTCCAGAACATTTTTGCCACCCCAAAAAGAAACCCCATACCCCTTAGTCACTCCCCGTTACACCACCACCCCCCATCTCCCCAGCCCCTGGAAACAATTCATCTACTTTCAAGTCTACAGACTTGCCTCTTCAGGACACTGCATATAAATGAAATCATGTAATATGTGGTCTCATTGGACTGGCTCCTGTCAACTGAAAAAAATGCACAACCTAAAAGTTGAGAATTGTTTGATTTGGTGGACTTTCTGAGGATTTCAAATCCGGGAGGCAGCTCTGAGGGACTGCTCCGAAGAGGTATTGAAGAGGAACCAGGATATATAGTTTTGTAACAAAAACCAGGTGGTCAGAACAACAAAAGATTACTGTTAATTAAAGAAAACCGGGCATCTCAAGTTAATTAATTTCGCGCTTTTTATGTATGAGAAGATGCTAGTCTGGGCTCATTGAAATCATTCCTTATCCGGGGCCAGTATCCTGTTCTTTCCCATCCTGAGTCCCCTCAGGGCTCACCATCAAGGTGCAGCTGTAGTGGCTTGATGGCTGTAACATCCTTTGTTCATTGATTTAGATTTAGATTGCATACTTTAGAAATTTTAAAAAAAAAAGGAAAAGAATGGAGGAGAGAAGGAAACAGGAAGGAAGAAAAAGGAAGAAGGAAGGGAAGGAGGGCGGGCGAAAAAACACCTCACGTACAATTTTTGGACTCCACATAAACTCAAGAAGCTTGAAAGCTGGAGTCTCACAGAGTAAGCAAGGCTTCAAAATCAGGAAATGATTTCTAAAACACCCAGCCACACTACCAATCAAGCAGGAGGATATAATAAAGACATTTCAGACCTGCAAGGCCTTTACTGACCTCCTTTGCATCATTTCTCACAGAGGTACTGAAGGATGTGCTCCACCCAAACAAGGGCATAACCCAAGAAATAAGATAAAGGACAGAAAATAAGAGAGCTAACATCGGGCTTCCCTGGTGGCGCAGTGGTTGAGAATCTGCCTGCTAATGCAGGAGACACGGGTTCGAGCCCTGGTCTGGGAGGATCCCACATGCCGCGGAGCAGCTGGGCCCGTGAGCCACAACTGCTGAGCCTGCGCGTCTGGAGCCTGTGCTCCGCAGCAAGAGGGGCCGCGATGGTGAGTGGCCCGCGCACCGCGATGAAGAGTGGCCCCCGCTCGCCACAACTAGAGAAAGCCCTCGCACAGAAACGAAGACCCAATACAGCCATAAATAAATAAATAAATATATATATATATATATAAAATATATATATATGTATAAAAGTGGGATATATTAAAAAAAAAAGAGAGAGAGCTAGCATCAAGAGAAGCGAAAGGAATACTGAGGACATGGTAAAGGGAGATCCCAGGATGACACTCGCGCTGAGAGCATAGCGGTGATAATCACATAGGAGGTCAGAAGGCTCAGGAAGAGACTTCTTCAGTAAGATTAAACTGGTGACCTAGCTGAAGTGTCTGAACATCTTGAGAGATTTATACAACTGGTGAAGGACTGAGGCAGAAATTGTGACAAATACATGGAATTTTTTTTTCAATTTTTTGGCCAAGCCACGCGGCACGTGGGATCTTAGTTCCCCGACCAGGGATCGAACCGACGCCCCCTGCGTTGGAAGCACAGAATCTTAACCACTATACCACCAAGGAGGGCTTCCCTGGTGGCGCAGGGGTTGAGAATCCTGCCAATACAGGGGACACGGGTTCGAGCCCTGGTCCGGGAAGATCCCACATGCCACGGAGCAACTAAGCCCGTGCGCCACAACTACTGAGCCTGCGCTCTAGAGCCCATGAGCCACAACTACTGAGCCCACGAGCCACAACTACTGAGCCCATGCACCTAGAGCCCGTGCTCCGCAACGAGAGGCCACCGCAATGAGAAGCCCACGCACCACAACAGAGTAGCCCCCGCTTTCCGCAACTAGAGAAAGCCCGCGTGCAGCAACACAGCCAAAGATAAATTTATTTTTAAAAACTAAAATAAAAATAAATAAACCCCCAGGCAGGTCCCTGGAATCTTATGCCAAAAAACAAAGCAATTCTTAATTCCATGGAAATAAAAAGTCGTGCAGGAAGAATGATAAATCAAGTCCACATACACAACTCAGGTACATCTTGCTTGGCTTACCCCGCAGTTTCTTTTACAAGTAAACGTCAATATTTAAAAATCAAGAGACTGCACATAGAATTCCAGAATCCTAGATTCTTTTTTGGAAAAACTGCAAGATCTAGGCAATTTGTGCCTACATTTCCGCACACCCGTGCTGAGAGGCCTTCCCACCGTGTCACAGCCCAGCCCTGGGCAGTCTACAGCCGGAGCTTCTCTAGAGGCTGTGAGAAGCCCGCGGGTAAGGCGCGGGGCTGGGAGGTGGAGGGAAGTACGCACTGACGACAAAGCGTCGCCTCCTATACTCTGAATGAGGGCTGGGTACTGACCAGAGGGCCCCCAGGCCTCCCAGCCTCCGTTTCTGGACACTTTCTTCTTCCCCACCGCCCCTCCCATTTTTCCGCAGTTGCTCAACACCTGCCTCTCACTTCCTCTAGTCCGCGCCCTGAGCGAACACCGCCCCAGTCGGAAAAAGGCACCGGGACTGATTTCCGGCTGGGCGGCGGGCGGCGAGCCTCGCTTCCGGCGGCGCGCTGAGTGACGTAAAAGAGCGCGCCGCGCAGCGTGGACCGAGGGCTGTGCTGGGGCGTATGGAGGTCAGGCGGGGCGCTTGCGGCGGCGGCGGCGGCGGCGGCGGCGGCGGCGGCGTAGGTCTCCGGGCCGGGGAAAGAGGGTCCTGAGGAGCTTAGGTCCTGAAGGCATGGGGGCGTGGCCGGGAGAGGAGACCGGGAGGGCGCACTGGGACGCAGGGGGTAGGGGTGGGGGACGGGGGGCACGGGGGTGGGAGCGGGCCCGGTTCAGAGCCGCGCCTGCTCGTGCGCACGCGCCCCTTTTCCGAGGTCCCGCGTGGCGGCCTGCGAGCCCCGCACTGGTCCTCCGCGCTGTCGCTGGTTGGCCTTCGTGCAAGTCGTTCTCTTTCTGCGTCTGAGGGCCGAACTTCTGGGTTGGTGTTTCCACAAATCCCAGTTGGGCTTCTGAACTTGTTTTCCTCGCTAGCTCGTAGGACGGTCTTTAGTCGGGAACGTTTTCAGTGCTTCCCCGCCGTTGGGGCTCTGTGGATGGTGGATGTTACGCTTGGGTCGGTGTTCCCCCTCTCTGAGTCTCTTGCTTTATGTACAGTTACTCTAAGCTTTCTACAGCTGCAACAGTGAGCTCACGTAAAAATAAAATGTCCCAGACCAAGTTATGGGAAATCGAAGGTCAAACACGTTCTCTGCTTTGGCAGGAGGGAGGCCCAGGTTATAACGCCTTTTATCGTGCCCCAGCGGTGTGCCTTACCCAGGTCATTTATTCACGCTGGTGAGCAGGACAGAGTTGTTAAAAGCAGCTGCATCAGGATATGTAACATTCTTGGAGGAGGTAACGTTTTTTGTCTGGGTGCGGGAAGATGGGGGGTGATTTTCCGAGCCCTATGAAAGGGGGTTAAAAATAACGAGGCAGTAGGTCTTGCCCTGCCCTGCCAAGGTGTAATGAAAGTGCAAGGCCTGTTTAGAATGAGGGTGTGTTCCAGGGAGGAAAAAGAGGTAAAACTGGGAAGATAGTTCTGGGCCATGTTGTGAAGTGCTTTTTATGATTCGTTCAGGAGGTTTGCTCTTAGAAAGCATGTGTGTGTGTGTGTGTGTGTGTTTTGTAGGTCGGTGAGTAATAGTGTAGGTTGGTTTGGGGAGGCTCACTCACACGTCTATAAGTATTAAAATAATATCCACAGAAGCTGAGGGATGTATATATGGATTATATGTCCAGGGTTTTCCATGAGTAGTCTTATTTAAAATATTCTGTCTCATTGTCTCCATAAGTCAATAATTTTTAATCCTGCGTACTTTTTAAAATTAAAAAAAAGTGGGGGGCTTCCCTGGTGGTGCAGTGGTTGAGAATCTGCCCGCCAATGCAGGGGACACGGGTTCGAGCCCTGGTCTGGGAAGATACCACATGCCACGGAGTGACTGGGCCCGTGAGCCACAACTACTGAGCCTGCGCGTCTGGAGCGCAACAAGAGAGGCCACGATGGTGAGAGGCCTGCGCACCGCGATGAAGAGTGGCCCCCGCTTGTCGCAACTAGAAAAAGCCCTCACACAGAAACGAAGACCCAACACAGCCAAAAAAATAATAATAATAAATTAATAAATAAATAAATTCAA
This sequence comes from Balaenoptera musculus, assembly GCF_009873245.2. Lineage (NCBI taxonomy): Eukaryota > Metazoa > Chordata > Mammalia > Artiodactyla > Balaenopteridae > Balaenoptera > Balaenoptera musculus. The sequence continues at coordinate 98,640,218 of NC_045793.1, read as the reverse complement.
AAAAAAAAAAAAAGGTTGGGGGGAACGCTGTTCAAGCCCTGTGTGCAGAGACTCCCACTCAAGAGGTCTTGGGTCGGGCCTGGGATTCTGAGGTGTTGAACCATTCCCTAGGTGATTCTACAGCCAGGACTGGAAACCCTCCAGCCCAAGCTGTGATGCTCCTAGGTCTTGATATTTGGTTGTATTATGTACTGAAACAGAAGCCCTCTGAGATTTTTGCTTCGGAAAACGCCGCTGCATGTGCATGGTCGGTCAGGAAGGAGAGGTTTGGGCTGGCTTATGGGGAGTGTGGCTGTGACTCTTTTTTTTTTTTTATTAAATTTATTTAATTTTTTTATTCTTGGCTGTGTTGGGTCTTCGTTGCTGCGCGCGGGCTTTCTCTAGTTGCGGCGAGCGGGGGCTACTCTTTGTTGCAGTGCGTGAGCTTCTCATTGCGGTGGCTTCTCGTTGCGGAACACAGGCTCTAGGCGCACGGGCTTCAGTAGTTGTGGCATGCGGGCTCAGTAGTTGTGGCGCGCAGGCTCAGTAGTTGTGGCGCGTGGGCTTAGTTGCTCCATGGCATGTGGGATCTTTTCGGACCAGGGATCGAACCGTGTCCCCTGCATTGGCAGGCGGATTCTTAACCACTGCACCACCAGGGAAGTCCTTGTGACTCCCTTTCATTTATCTGGTTCTTCTGTTGTGTTTGGAAGTCGGGAACTGCCTCTGCACCACTCCCTTCTCTGTCCTTTTTCTCTTCAGGGCTCTGGAGTCACTTGCTAGGAGGCTTCTCTTCCCGCCCCCCAGGCCGCCATGGCTGCTCGGCTGGTGAAGCGATGCTCGTGCCTCCTGAGGGAGGCCACCCGTCTGGCCCCTGCCGTGTCCCCGGTTGGCCAGCTCAGACTCGCCCGGGGAGCCCAGAAGCTTCTGACTTCCTCGGCTACCTCATCCAGCTCCCGCCTTCCAGGTCCTTTGTCAGAGCTTGTGGAGAAGGAACAGGTGTTTACTCCCTACCCTGAGCGCCAGGAGGTGGACCAGCTCATCGAGAAGGCCACCAGGCCAGAGGAGCTCCTGGAGCTTCTGGGTGGTGGTCACTGTCTGCACCAGAACCACGCCGCCCTCACGCTCATCCAGCTCTCTCGCCTGCTGTCTGAGAAGCCGAAAGACAAAGCCTTGCTTCTACAGGATGCCCGCTTTCAGCAACTTCTCCATCTTGTCAACAGCCAGGTGGGTTCGAGAGCCCTTCCTGCAGGTTCAACAAGCAGAAAACAGCAGAGGCCCCAGAGTCCAAAGCATCCAGTCACTTTCCGGGTGTAGACAGGAGCTCTGCTGTGTGTTCAGGCCCTCCACGTCCTGTGGTATTTTTTCATTTTATAGATTCCAAAGTACTCTAATGTGTTTCTTCTCTTTTTTTAAAATTAATTTTTATTAGAATATAGTTGCTTTACACCATAGTTTCTGCTGTACAGCAAAGTGAATCAGCTATTCGAATACATATAACTACTCTTTTTTGGATTTCCTTCCCAATTAGGTCTGCTTTCTCTTTTGTTAATCCTCACAGCCGGTCTGTTAGGTGAATATTTCTGTCCTCATCTTACAGACAAGCAACGCAGACACAGTAAATAGAAGCACAAGGATTGAGCACGGTTCTTCTCAGTGCATCGGGGGCTTGCTTCCCCCCTCGCCCTGCAGTCTTGGCTTGCATAGCCCCACTCAGTGTCTGGCTGATGGGGGATACACTCTTGAAGCTGGAGGAGATGAGGGGTGATTAGCGGAGGATGTCAGAAACTTGAGCTGGCCATGGGCGTTATCTGATCAGGTGCTTAAAGGTGGAGTGTGGAGAGAAGGGACCTGTGTGTGGCAGGGGTTGGGGGCAGGACTCTACCCAGTTTGTGTTCCGTGTGAGGAAGGACTCCCTTCATGCAGACCCTTCCCGTGGCTCCGTGGGGTCTGCTGGAGCCAGAGGGCCTGGGGCGCGGCAAAGAGGTACAGACCCTCACCCTGGCTGCTCCAGAAGGGCGAGACCCTGTGTCCACTTGTCAGGGATGATGAGGAGGAGACTCACAGCTCAAGGAAGGGGTCACATTAAATGAATTTTTTCAAACTGTAGGTTATGAAAGTGTAGTAGAAGTGGCCAAGTGTTTTTAATGAAATAGAGTAATGTAGAAAACAATTCACATGTAGTAAGGGAAGTGTTTCGTGGAACTTTTTGTCTTAGTTAAGTGTGTGTGTGCGGGTCACAGTACAGATTTACTTCTTACTGAGAATATAACTCAAAAATTAAGTAGATCCCTTCTTTTTCTAAGACTATAATTTTAGTTATTCACTGAACATTTTACACACAAATTGAAGTAAGTTTTAGAGACAAGACTGGACGTTTGGAACAAAATTACAAAATTGTAATTACAAAATTACAATCACAAAATTCTATTGTAACAAATTACACTGTAACAAAATTACAAGCTAGTAATGAACCAGGAACAAAGTATTTAGAAACGTGAGTGGTGAACAAGATTTCTTTTAAAGAGCCCTCCTACTTCTGGGAAATCTGTAGAAAAAGCAGGAGCCACTGGGGGCTCATGTGATACTGAGATCAAATTCATACTTTTTTTTTTGTTTTGCTGCACCACGCAGCTTGTGGGATCTTAGTTCCCCAAACCAGGGATTGAACCCGGCCCCTGCAGTGGAAGCACAGAGTCCTAACCACTGGACCGCCAGGGAGGTCCCAAGTATGAGGGCATACTTTTCTCCTTCTGCCCGGCCTTTCACACAACAACAGCTTTTCTGTTTGCCCCTCACGTCGTGTGTGTGATTTCAGCTCCCCCTCTCAGCAGTGCAGCCCCATTTCACAGATGAGGGCTCAGGAGACTTGCAGAGTGGCGGAGTTAAGAGCCTTAGCGCAGCAGACAACAGAGCCCTGCTCAGCTACCGCACACTGCCTTCCCTGGGGGCGGGACCAGAGGGCTCCGTGAGTGGCCCCCGTATTCCTCTGAGGCCTGGAGACACGCCCTGCAGGGGGCGCTGTGGTGGGCCTGCTGGCCCAGACAGGCTGTGAGGAGCAGCCTGGTGCGCCCGTTAAGATGACAGGTGGGGAGCTGCCTCTAGGGAGGCAGCCACCAGCTCAGAGCCTTGGCCTGCTCTGAAACAGCACAGGGTCAGCAGGGTCCCAGGTGTGACCTTGCCTGTGTCCCCCCGCCCAGATAACTGCAGTCTGGCATGGGACCCTCGTGAAGCTGCTCCGGAGCCTCTATGCGCTGGGACTTCCCGCCACCTCCAAGGAGCTGCGATCGGTGGAGCAGGAGGTCCGCTGGCGCATGCGCAGGCTGAAGTACAAGCACCTGGCCTTCCTGGCCGAGTCCAGCGCCACCTACATGCAGGAGCAGGGCTCCCGGGAGCTGCTGGCTGAGCTGCTTGTGCACCTGGAGCGGCGCTGGGCAGAAATCGATGACAGCCGCATGGTGGTGGCCATGATGATGAAGACGGGGCTCCTCTCTGAGTCTCTGATGACCCGCCTGGAGGACAAGGTACTGGGACCGAGAGCCCTGGCAGCTTCTGTCCGGAGTCGGGGGCATGGCACTGGAGGAACTGGCGCTTCAGACAGCTGCAGGCAGCTCTCCGCACCCACTGGCTCCTCTGAGGATCCAGGGGGTGCAGAGCCTGAACCCCACTCCTTTGTCTTCCTCCAAAATGCGTCTTGCACGTAACCTGGAGGTGGCATGGCCGGCAGCTCCTGAAGTGTGTCCTGGGCCACCCCAGTGGCTCAGCCTCTGGCTAGTGCTTCCTAGAGATACCTCGCCTGTCCCCGCCCCCCCCCGCTCCACCCCCAGCCCTGCAGTCAAGTCAAATTCAGCCCCTGTTCCCGTGGTAGCGGGGGCTGGCCCAGATGACTGCCACAGCAAGCTCCACAGCTCATGGGCCCCGGGTCCCCTGCCCTGGGACCTGGGGATAAGTTTGGCTGCGGACATGGCGCCCCGGTCTGGGGGCTCCCTGGGGTGGGAATGGGGGCAGGCCCTGCACAGATGGGGCCTGTGTTTAGTAAGCTCAGGCCCAGTTACTGTCTCGCAGGGCCTGCACCGCATGGGACCCCTGGCCCTCGGGCCATCGAGCTGACCCCTGCCGGCTGTGGTTGACAGTGCCTGGAGCTGGTGGAGCAGTTTGGCCCTGAGGAGCTGCGGAAGGTGCTGGTGACATTGGCAGCTCAGAAGCGGCGGTCGGTGCCCTTGCTGCGGGCCATCTCTTACCACCTGGTCCAGAAGCCCTTCCCCCTGACGAAAGGCGTCCTCCTGGACCTGGCCTACGCCTATGGTGAGCCCTGTGCACGGAGAGCAGAGGGGGGCGGGGGCTGAGTTCTGGCCGCAGCTGTGTCAGATTCGGTGCCTGCCTCACCCGTGGCGGGCACTGGCCTAAAAGGCTGCCACAGAAACACTGTGACTCATGGGCCCTGATCCTCTCTGCTGGGCCTCAGGGATACATTTGGTTACAGACACCAAGCTCTTACTCCTTGAGACCAGGGTGGGTGGCGGGGTGGGCCTGAGGGTGGCTTGCCAGTCCTCACCAGTTAAATCTCGGGCTCTGTCCCCAAGGCAAACTCGGCTTCCACCAGACGCAGGTGTTCCAGCGCTTGGCTGCAGACCTGTTGCCCCACACTCCTAGCCTGACGTCCAGCGAGGTGGCCCGCTGCACCAAGTCCTTTGCCTTCCTTAAGTGGCTCAATCTGCCCCTGTTTGAGGCCTTTGCCCAGGTGAGCTGGGGTGCAGACCTGAGGCCTGGCTTTGAGGGCCTTCTGTGCCTGACCCCCTGCTTTAGCCGGCTCCCTGGTCGTTTCATCAGGGAGGCCCCTCCTGCCTGGAAACACTTCCTGGTGGCAAACATGGAGTCTTTATTCTGGCTTATTTGGAGAGAAATGATACGATTTAGTAGTGAAAGAAAATGTAGTTGAAAATGGTTTTTTCCATTCTTTCACCAAACTTTGTAGGAGTTTTTGTTTGTCTTTGGGTAGCTGTGTGGGGAGCAGTGTAGACAGCGAGGCTGAAAATCCACTCAGAACTCTCCCTAAACTTCCAGCTGCCCCAGAATGGAGTTGTGAAGAAAGAGGATGTTTGCACTTCGGTTTATGTGCAACAGGTTGAAACTGTGTTTGTAGGCTGAGGAGTATTTCTAAAGCTGTTGTCAGCGGCCTTTTGTGTGTGTGATTGCCTCTGGGAGGATAGGGTCTGGCCCTCTGACCACTGCCCTGTGTAAATTACCCCTTAGGGCTAGGAGCTCATGGGCTCTGGGGGAGGGCCAGGTCTGCACGGGGCACTGGCCACCGGGCCCCTCTCATCCGGCCTTTCTGTCCTACCTGACCGGCCCAGCATGTCCTGGACAGAGCCCAGAGCGTCACTCTGCCACACCTGTACAACATGCTCCTGGCTTTCGCCCGTGTGAACTTCCACCCAGAACGGGAGGACCCGTTCTTCAGCCTGGTACAGTCTTCACGCCCCCAGCTCCTACACTCCCCCTGCCTCGGATGCTCAGCCCTCCTCGGAGCAGCTCGGGACTGAGTGGGAGGGAGGGAAGAGACCGGATTTGTGCTGAGGGGCCCCAGGTAGGCAGTAAGGAAGAAGGCCTGCCATGGGGGCGTGGAGGGAGTGGCTAGAGCCAGGCGTCCCAGGGATTGTCTAGGGACGAAACACGCAAAACCCAGCATGGCAGCCAAGGGTCAGGAGTGCATCCGACGGCTCGCTGTGCAGTAGGGCTGGGGGACCCTTGCTCTTGCTTCCTAGTGCTCCCTGAACGCCCTGTTGGGGCTCAGAGACCTCAATCCACTTGCAGGGGTGAGAGCGTCCTGTGAGTGGACTGGGTATGACCCTAGGGCCCCGCGGTGGGCACTGCCCCAGCCGGCCAGCTGCTTCCTCTTTCATAATCTCTAACTCCTGTCAGGGCCAGAAATACGTCCCCTGTGCAGGAGACGTGGTTTTGTGCCATAGGTCCCTGCCAGTGGGAGGGGCAGCGGGGGGAACCCAGCTGCTGTCCAGATTGGGCCTAAGGGATGAGGAGGGTTTCTGGTACCTTCCACCAGGGGTGCCCCAAGCCTGACCAAGAGCCCCTTGGCCAGCGTTGCTCCCCATCACCCCCTTGGGCCTCAGCGTGGCCAGGTCATAAGGCAGCTCCAGCTGCTGCCTGCCCAGGGATGCCTGCGGCCACTGAGCAGACCTGCTTTCCCCACCCCACCCCGTCCTTGCCCAGGTGCATGAGAAGCTGGGGTCAGAGCTGGCGGGCCTGGAGCCAGCCGTGCAGGTGGACGTGGTGTGGGCCCTGTGTGTGCTGCAGCAGGCGCTGGAGGCCGAGCTGCAAGCTGTGCTCCACCCTGAGTTTCACACCCAGTTTCTAGGTGAGCGGTGGGCGGTATTCCTCCCTCTCCTGAGTGGTGGCAAGCCCACTGTGCATCCCTCTCCCCGCCCGCCCCCCGCCCCATCCCAAGTACCGCCCCAGCCTTGAGCCAGGAGGGAGCCTGGGAGCCTTGGGGCTCCGCTCACCATTGGGGAGACCAGGCGGGCCCGGGCTCACCCAGCATCTGCTCCTCTGTCCGCTCCTAGTGGGTGACCGGCAAACCCTCTTCCCACTGCTCCTGACCCAGAGTCCAGGGTGAGACTTGGGTGAGGGGGTGCCTCTGGCTCTCCCACCTGGCCCCCGTGTCCCTCCATTCTCTTCCTCCTGGCCCTCCACCAGCCCCTCTCCTCTCCATCCTTTCCTGTTAGGTGGTGAGTCCCCAAAGGATCAAAGCACCTTCCAGAAGCTGCTCCATATCAATGCCACTGCCCAGCTGGAGCACCCCGAGTACACGGGCCCCCTTTTGCCAGCCTCAGCCTTGGTCCCCAGGCCCTCGGCCCTTGACAGGAAGGTGACCCCCTTGCAGAAGGAGCTGCAGGAGACGCTGAAGGGGCTGCTGGAGAGTGCCGACAAGGGCAGCTTCATGGTGGCCACGCAGTATGGCTGGGTTCTGGGTGAGGGCCCTCCCCCTCCCCCTTCCCCCTCCCCCTTCCCCTCCCAGCAGTCCCACCTGGGGACTGTTCTAAACCTGCCCCCTCTGCTCTCCAGGGTCTCTGTTCATCCATCATAGGGGCGGGGCTGTCAGCCCAGTTGGACGCCAAGGGACAGTCCCCAACACGTTTTCATTCCGTGCTCTCCCTAGATGCTGAGGTGCTGCTGGACACCGACAGCCAGCTCCTGCCCCTGAGGGCCTTTGTGGCCCCTCATCTCGCCCTGCCCTCTGGCAGCCAGCCACTACCCCCGGGGGCCAAGAGGTGAGCAACCACACAACCCTTGGGGGCCACATGCACTTGGCTCCTCAGCATTTCCTCTTCCCTCCAGGGGCCTGGGAGAGCTGTCAGCACCCACAGCGCCCCTCTCCCTGCAGGCTGGCCTTCCTGCGCTGGGAGTTCCCCAACTTCAACAGCCGAAGCAAAGACTTACTGGGGCGCTTCGTGATGGCCCGGCGCCACCTGCTGGCCGCCGGCTTCCTGCTGGTCGATGTGAGTATCTGTTGGGTGGGCGGTGACTGCACAGGGAAAAGCCCCCGGCCCAGTCGGGTAATAGGAGGAGTCAGTGCTCACGCGGACCCCAGCTCTGGAGGTCAGCCGTGTTGGGATTCCCCCTTCACATGTGAGAAGAGGGAAGCTTGAAAGGGTGTTGGATCTTTCCCAGCGTCACACAGCTTTTAAGTATCTGATGCCGTAGGCACTGTTCCCACCTCCACAGCCAGGGCCTCTTAGAAGGGGTAAGACCAGCCAGGTGCCCAGGTCTGAGTGCCGACGTGTGCCTCATCCAGGGCTCTGCTGTGCTCCGGCGCTGGGGCCTGGCTCCAGCTTTTCACTGCAGAGACTTCTGCCACGGGAGCAGGCTGTCCTGTAAGGGCTCAGAGAGTCGCATGAGTGACTCTCCTGTTGAGTTTTCTGTTTTGCTTTTGGTACAACTTTTAAAATCTAGAGGCTGTTCTTGGTCCCGTGTAGTCGTGGGCCCCTGCAGCTCTGAGCACTGACCAAGTCAGGGTCTCTTCCCCACCCATGCTGCAGCAGCTCCGTGGGCTTCTTCCTTCGGGATTTGGAGGCCGGGGGTGTGGTGTGCAGGGCAGCAGGCGGGACAAGGGTCCCCGCCTGCCCTGACTTGTCTCCTGCCTCCCCAGGTCCCATACTATGAGTGGCTGGAACTCAAGTCTGAATGGCAGAAGAGCGCCTACCTCAAGGACAAGATGCGCAAAGCAGTGGCGGAGGAGCTGGCCAAGTAACCTGTCCCGTAGCAAGGACTCTGTGCCCAGGGGGCCGGACTCCCCTGGAGGCCTAGCCACGAGCACTGGGTGGGCCAGAGGTGGCACGCTCGAGGACAAACCTCAGTGCGGGACCTTGGCCGGAAGTGGGCTGGTGGCCAGCATCTCTGAGTGGCAGGTCGTTCTTTCATGGGTAATAAATCTTTAATCAGCTGCCTGTCTGCACCAGCTTCTCTGCCAGCCACGGAGGACCCTTCTCGTGTACATTCGTGCACGGCTGGCCTGTTGCTCAGGGCTGGCAGTCAGCCCCAGCACAGGCTAAGTCCTGCAGTGCTGAACCTCGGCGCACGAGGACCTTCCCAGGGGAGGCCAGTTGGGTTTTCAGTGCGTGGCTTGGGGTTCTAATCATGGTGTGGTTACTGATGACAGTCGTCCTGGGAGGTCCCCTCCCATCCGATGCTCTTGGGTGAGTGAGGGACCCTGACGGCCTACACTGCCACGTGGCATGAGGCCAGTCACTCAGGAGGCACTGGCTCTGAGTAGAAGACGGGCGTGCACTTGACTGACACTGGGGCCAGAAGAGACCCCTTGCTATCCTTACACCCGGACCAGAGTGCCGTGGTGTCATGCTGCCACTGTGGGAACCATCTGCCTGTGTAGCCCGGGCCCCTTCACCACACCAGCAGCAGCGCCCCCAGATGCTGGAAAGAAATAGGCATTCTCCGGACTCCCTGGCCGTCTAGTGGTTAGGACTCCATGCTTCCACAGCTGGGGGCCAGGGTTCAATCCCTCGTTGGGTAACTAAGATCCCACAAGCCACGCAGCATGGCCAAAAAAAAAAAAAATAGGCTTTCTTCCAGTCCCTCACAGGAGACTTTGCTGGGGACAGGGCAGTGTCATGTGTCTCCAGCAGTACAGAGTGGAGAGAGGCTGGTGTGAGTGGAGCTGAGCAGAGGAGAAGGGCCATCTCACCCCTGTGGGCCCCCATCCCAGCTGTTCCCCGCTCCCTCCAAAGCGGTCCCTCAGAAAGTGAGTCACACAGGCATCGGGGTAGAGGGGGAACCATAGGGCACCAGCTCACAGGACATGGGTCCTTGTCATTTGCACAGGCTAGCAGGGGTTCTTCACCCAGAGAGAAGAGCAGCCAAGATGGCTTTCTGAAGCTGCTGACTCCAAGCCCAGGCAAGATGAGGGAGCAGGGAGGGCACTCCAAAGTGAAGGGCCAGTATGGACAAGCGTGTGGGTGCTGAGCCAGTTTGGGTGGGGGGGGGCGCCTCTGGGAGCTCCCACTGAGGAAGGAGCTCGTCCTATTCACCAGGATCTCAGGCTTCTATCTGACATACTTTAACAGGTTCTCTGCAGTTGTAAGAAACTACAGTGGTCCCTTGTGCCCCTACCAGTTTCCCCAAAGGTGACATCTTGTAGAACGCTGGCACATGTCACGCCAGGACACTGATGGGAATAAAGGTCCACATGCAGGACACGTGCATCACCACCAGGACGCCTCATGTTGTCCGTTATGCTCATACCTCCACCTTGTTCTCAGCTAACCAGCAACTGCCAACCTGTCCTCCATTTCTGTTTTGTCACTTGGAGAATGTTCTATAGAGGAATCATACAGTATATAACCTTTAGATATCGGGTTTCTTCACAGGCACCGTTCTGTGGCGTTTCATCCAGTAGGTCCTTCCTTGTTACTGCTGTTAGACTGATTCAGCCCTGTGTGTGGGTGTTTGTGTAAACCTAAGCTTTCATTTCTCTGGGATAAGTGCCCGGGAATACAGCTGCTGGGTCGTATGGGATTTATATATTGTTTAAGAAACTGCCACAGTGTTTGCCGGGGGTGCTGTACCATGCTACAGTCCCCCCAGCAATGTGAGGGGCAGTGAAGTTCCCCACGTCCCTGCCAGCCCTTGGTGTTCTCAGGGATTCCTGCAGCAATTCTGGTGGGTACGGAGTGATGCCTTTTCACTTGCATTCGCCTAATGGCTAGGGATGCGGAACACTTATCTAATTGTTTTATTCTAGTCATCTTGGTGGGTATGAAGGGCTATCCCACTGTGGTTTTGATTTTCATTTCCATGATGACTAATATCTTTTCATGTGCTTATGGCCTATTTACATAGAATTTTTGGAGAAATACCTATTCAGATCCTTTGTCCAGTTTTTAATTAGGTTGTCTTATTGGGTTGTAAGAGTTCTTAATACGTTCTAGAAACAAGTCCCTTATCAGATAAATGACTTGCAAATATTTTCTCCCATTTTGTGGGCTATATTTTCACTTTCTTGATGGTGGCCTTTGAAACACAAAATTTCTAAATTTTGGTGAAGTAGAGTCTCTCTCCCACAAGTGGGGGCTAAACAGAAGGGAGCCCCGCCTCTTAGCCATACTTGCCTGGGGTTCAGCTCCAGCAGCGGGTATCTGGGGGCAGGATAAGAAGTGCCAAAGCCCTTCATCCCCTCAGGGTAGGGGCAGGGGGTGAGGGGCCCTGTGTTTTTGGCTGCACCACTCTGCACAAGGTGGATTCTCAAATACTCTAGACTCTGCTTTCTTTGTAAATTTGCATAGATTTATTTTATTTATTTATTTATTTATTTTGGCTGTGCCACGTGGCATGTGTGATCTTAGTTCCCCAGCCGGGGGAAACCCACTCCCTCTGCAGTGGAAGCACAAAGTCTTAACCACTGGACCGCCAGGAAATTCCCAGCATAGATCTTGAATAGCTATTTCTTCACCTATTTGCCCTTCAGACCCTTTCCAGGAGCTTTAAATGTTTGCCTGTTTTATAATTTTCACCAGTTTTCACTGGGGAGCTGGTCAGTGGAGTTCCTCATGCTTTCATTCTGAAGTCCATCTGCTTTTTACTTATTTTTCTTGCCTTATTGCAGGGGTTAGAACTTCCAGTACTGTTTGAAAAAAGGGCAGGGGAGGGGAGCTTCTGTTGAGAACAGGCATCCCTGCCTTGTTCCCAATCTTAGAAAGCATTCAGTCTTTCACCACCAAGGGTGATGTTAGCTGTAAGGCTTTTTTGTACATGATTTTTATCAAGTTTATTTTAACTTGCTGAGAAGTTTTTTTTTTTTAATCTGAATGGCTGATGGGCTATGTCAAATGCTTTTTCTGTATCAATTGATATATAATTTTTCTTCTTTAGTCTGTTGGTGTAGTGGGTTACATTGATCTTCAAGTGTTGAACCACCCTTGCATAGCTGGAATAAATTCTACTTGGTCATGATGTATAATTCTTTTTATACATTGTTGGATTTGATTTGCTTATATTTTAGATTTTTTTGTGCCTATGTTCATGGGAGATATTGGTCTGTAGTTTTTGTTTGTTTGTTTTGGGTACTATCTTTGCGTGGTCTGGGTATCAGGGTATTTCTTGTCTCCTAAAATGAGTTAGGAAGTGTTTTCTCCTATTTTGTGAAAGAGATTGTCTAAAATTGATGTTAATTCTACTTTAAGTACTTGGTAGAACTCCAGTGAAACTATCTGGGCCTGAAGACTTCTTTGGGGAAGCTTTTTTTTTAAGTTACAAATTCAATTTCTTTCATGGTTTTAGGACTATTCATATTATCTATTTCGTCTTGTTTGAATTTTTGGTAGATTTCAATTTTCAAGTAATTGTCCGTTTCTTCAAAGTTGCTGAATTTATGAGCATTAAGTTGTCTGTAGCATTCCCTTAGTATCCTTGAAATGCCCTCAGACTCTGTAGCCCTGTTATTAGTCAGCATTCTCCAGAGAAACAGGGCTAGCAGAATATATGAGAGAGAAAAATGTAAGTGGAGATTTATTACAGGAATTGGCTCTGCAGTAATGAAGGCCGAGAAGTCCGATGATTTGCATTTCTCAAGCTGGAGAACCAGGAAAACCATAGTCATTGGTATAAATTCAGTCCAACTGCAAAAGCCTGAGAACGGGGAGGGGTGTGGGGTGGCGTGTCACTGGTATCAGCCCTGGAGTCCAATGTCCGAGGGTAGGAGAAGGACATCCCAGCTCAAGAAGAGAGAGTGAATCCACCATTCCTTCATCTTTTTGTTTCTCTCTGACCCCACCCCAGCGGATTGGCTGATGCCCACCCACATTGGTGAGGGCGGATCTCTACTCAGTCTACTGAATTAGATGCTAATCTCCAGAGATGCCCTCACATACACACCCAGAAATAGCATTTAACGGGCTAACTGGGCATCCCTAAGCCCAGTCAAGTTAACACATAAAATTAACCATCATAGCCCCCATTGCATACTGGTCATTTGTGTCTTCTCTATTTTTGTCCATCTTGCAATTTTATCAATTTTCCAAAGAACTATTCTTTTTTGTTTCATTGATTTCCTCTGTTGTTTTCCTGTTTTCAGTTTCATTGATTTCTGCTCTTGACTTTATTTCCTTCTTTCTGCTTGTTTTAGTTTATTTTGCCCTTCTTTTCCTAGTTTCCTGAGGTAGGAACTTAGATGATTGATTTGAGACCTTCCCTCTTTTCTGATGTGCTGTAAATATTCCTCTTAGCACTGTTACCTGCAGACCACATAATTTGATATTTTGTATTTTTATCTTCATTCAGTTCAGTTCTGTGTTTCTTAAAAATTTTTCTTCTTCTAGATGTGATTTTCCTGGTTGTTGGGTTCTTCCCTGATTTCCCCGGTGTGATGGGTGATTTTTCTTTTTAATTGTATCCCAGACAGGCTATTATGTTCAAATTTTTAATTTTAGCAGGCAGTCATCCTGTTTGGGTTCAAGATGCAGGTCCTGGGCTGCTTTCACGGCCTGCGGTGCTAAGGACAGTATAACATTCAGGGGCTTTCTTGCACTGTGCTGGTCTCATGCCGCTGGGCCCTGCTGGTGCTCTCGAATGGGTGGGAGGCACTTCCTAGGCTGGACCATCCTGTGACTTGGGTTGGGGACGGGGTCTCTGGGTGGGGGCCAGGAGCCTGAGTGAGATGGGGCACGGTGCGGGAAGGAATGTGCTTCCCTTGGCCCCATATCAGGAGACTTCCCTTGATCTTCGTACCAGTTCTGCCAGACTCCCTAGAATCGTGACAGACTCCCGTCCACATGAGGATGAATACCTGGTCCTCCTCCTGGTAGCAGCTGTGTGTGGGGAGGAGGGGTGGGTTAGGAAATGCCGGGCTTGGGTCCCCTTCTGTTGGGTGGGCTGCTCTGCTGTTGCTCCAGTCCTGGGGTCCCTCACCAGCTCACCTTCCTCTTTTCATCTTTGAGAGTTCAGTTTTGGTGGTCTCTAATTTCCTGCATTTTTCTTGGGTTAGTCAGGAGGAGCAGGGAGACGAGCTCATGCCATAGGGGTTGGCAGAGAAGTGAGACTATGAAGGACTCAGCTGAGGCGATGAGAAAGGGGCCTTAGGAGGAGGCAACTTTTTTTTTTTTTTTTTTCCGGCTGTGCCGCAGCTTGTGGGATCTTAGTTCCCCTACCAGGGATTGAACCCGGGACCCAACAGTGAAAGTGCCGAGTCCTAACCACTGGACCGCCAGGGAATTCCCTGAAGGAGCAACTTAGAAACTCTTGGATGCTTCCAAGACCCAAGAGGGTGAAGATGGGTGTGGAGGAAAGGGAGGAAGAAGAGGAGTCCCCCACCAGTGGGATAGATGGATAGATTTCCAGTGACAGAGAGGGATGCAAGATGCAGGGCTTAGATTGGGACATGATGTGTCTGGTGCCTGGTGCACCGGGGAGATGCCCAGCAGGCAGCCCCTGGCTCCGTGGGCTCTGGGGTAGAGCCAACAGAAGATTGAAGATGGAGGAGACTCCCTCCGCAACAATGGCCGCTCTGATTACCTGCCCCCGCCCCCGTCTATCTCTGGGGTGGTGACAATGTTCATCTGTCTCCCGGAGCCTGGCACAGGGCGGATGCTCGGCGAATCTGAGTGCAGGCGGGCCTGCGTGGAAGCAAGGGCGCATCTCCGGAGAGCTCGGGGAGGGTTTGCGTCCTCGGGGGTGTGGCAGGGGCGGTTGCTGAGAATGGAGGAAGGCGTGTTTCTCCATCTTCCCTCCATTGCCGGAGAGCTGAAGGGTGGGACAGCGCTGAGCTGCGGGGAGCCCCGGGGACCAGTCAGCCCGGAGCTCCGCTGGGGCTACCTTCCCTGTTGCGCTCCCGCCAGCCGGCTCTGGTTGCCATGGAGCCGGGAGGCGGTTGCCACGGAGACCGACGTGCGAGGACCAGCCAATCAGTGAGGAGCTGCGGCGCCAGCTCTCCTCTTGGATGGAGGCGTCGGGTTAGGCTGGGGACCCCTGCCCGGGCAGCTGGGGTCCGGGAGTTCGAGCAGGGGTACTACGTCGCCGCCTCCCCCAAAGCGCCCGGCCCCCCAGAACCTCCAACATCCCCCCGGCCCCGCACCCCGAATTCTGGCGACCCTCTGCCTCTTTCCGACCCGGCTAAGGGCTGACGCCTCCGACTGGCCCTGAACCCCTCTCCCGTTAGTGGGGGCGGAGAGGTGATGCTGCGGGAAAGGCGGGGCCGCGGACCGCGGGTGGAGAGTGCAGCCGGGGTGGGGTATGGGGAGGGAAGGAGGCTGTCCCACCCCCTCCGCTCCCGGCGCACCGCAGTGCCTGGCGCGCCCGCGCACGCTCACTCGGGGCGGTGGGCGGGCGGGGCGGCGCTGACGTCATCCACTGACCCCCTTCACCCCCCGGCCGAGGGGCGGTGGCCGCGCAGGCTCCGCGGGACGGACTCACGGACAGACAGGGGACGGAGGGACGGGCGTACGGCCAGGCCATGCCGGGGGAAGCTGCCCGCGCCGAGCTGCTGCTGCCGGAGACGGGCGGAACAGGGCCCCGCACAGGTGAGGCCGCGGGGCTCTCCCGCCTGCGAGTGTCCCCGTCCCCTCTCCACCCCTCTCTCGCCGTCCCTGTCCCCGTACCATCTCCGTCCCCGTTTCCTCTCCGCTCCTCGCCCTCTCTCCGTCCCTCTCCCTTCTCCATCCCCGCTCCGTCCCCTTCCTTGGTCCCCTGCCCCTCCGGGCACCGGAATCCTAGCCCAGCCCTGTCTCCCACTCAGGACTGCAGGGAAGGGCGGGGTGGAGCAGGGATGTCCTCCAGGAGCCAGAAGCGACTTGAAGGCCTTCGACCGTCCAGGGCTCCGTGCGCTCCCCGCCAGGGTCCCCTGCCGCGCCCCATTGTCTGAGGGGAGCAAGGGGCCTCGAGGCCCCTGCAGCTCTGGACTGGAGGCTGCGGGTTGTCAACTGCACCCCGGCCACTGGGGATGCGCGGGGCATCCGCCCCTCCAGATGCTTGAGAGCCGCCTCAGGGCTGGCGACTGGTCCTGGCTCAGGAGGGAGGAACAGGGCTGGAGCTGGAGCCTGGGGAAGCTGGAGTTGCCGGCTGAGGTCTGGAATGTGGGAGGCCCTGGGGGAGCATGGCCTGGGGAGCAGTAGCCCTGGAGTGCAGGCCCGAATCCTTGGAGAAACTCAGTCAGCAAGTGTGGGAGGGAATCTGCCTGGGCCTGGGAAAACCAGCCAGGGATGGCCACCGGGCAGGAGGTCAGCCATGTGAGGCTCCGGGAGGGCCAAGGGCACCTGACTGTGGGTGAGAAGTCCCCTGGGGATGAAACCAGGGCTGGGTCCAGGGGCCTGGCCTCCCTCTGGGTCCGGTAAAGTGCGGTGGGGCTGGCTCTGCTTGGACTGTTTGGCGACCTTGGATGAGGCACAAAAGCCTTATGACCTTTGCCTTCCCTTCCTCTGCCCCCTTGGCCCAGCTCCACCCTGTGGCTGCCCTGGGGCCCTGGAGTCCAGTGCGGTGCAGAGGGGTACCACACCAGGCTCACTGCCAAGAGCCTGGTCTCCAGCACCCAGCCCTGCCTGCCACACCCACCTCCAGGGGTTAGGTATTCATCACACTCCAGTGGACCCAAAGGACCCCCTTCTCAGGACCCCCTGGCCCCAGCAGTGTGGCCCAAGGGCCCAGGTTCTGCCACTGCTGCAGCCGATGGGCAGCCTGGGGAGGGGGCTGCCCCTGCGTAAGCTCCCCTCTAATCCTGGCAGACACTCCCCTTTGCAGACTGAAAGCTGAGGCACAGGAGATGTACTTGTGGGAGGTCTTGGGTGAGCATGGTAGAACAAGAATCCTCCAGAGAATGTGGCCGGGGCCTGGGCAGCCCCTGTCCACTGCCGTGGGACGCCCCACAAATGTCTCTGGCAGAGGGGGCCAGCCCTGCCAGCCCTGCGGAGTGGCTGCCATCGTGGAGACTCAGCTGGACGCTCTCTCAGCCCCCCACGGCTGCATACAGGGCAGGGCAGGGCCGCCTCTGCTCCCCCAGAGGGCCAGCACCACTGCCAGCACGGCCTCTGGCTGAGCTGGGACGTCCTGCCTGAGGACCGCACGCCGTGGCCCCTGCTTCCCCTCGTGCACGTGCCAGCTCAGGGAACAGGGGTGGGGTGGAGCCCAGAGAGTCCCCGACAGCTTGGCCTCGGGTGCGGGCGGCGAGGAAAGGGGAGAGATGAGGCAGAGAAGCAAGAGCCCCACTTCACAGCAGGCGTGAGATCTGGAATGTTCCAGAGCTGAGTGGAGCACAGGCCTCCTACTCCCTGAGGGCTCACTGACCTGGGGGGTCATGAGCAGGCCTCTCCTGGCAAGCCCGACCGAGGCAGCGCAGATTACGGGCAACGACGCAGCAGGCTAGTGTCCGAGGCGACGGGAGCTGGTCTCATCTTTACTGAGCGTCTCGGAGAAGAGCCAGACCTCAAGCTGCTCACCGTGGTCAGAACTCCTGGAAATCCTCCCCCAGGCACAGCAATTGCCTTTCCCTCTCGTGACCTCTCTTTTCAGCGGACACCCACCCCCGCAGGCCCCCAGCCCTGTGCTCAACTCCCGTCTGAGGGAGGGACGGCTGCAGGCTGGGAGCTGCTTCTCAGGCAAGATGCCTGCCCTTCTCACGCCCTTCTCTCTCCACAGATCTGTCCTGCGATGCGGCTGCGGCTACCACCCCGAGGGGGGACCAGCTGGAGCACTGTGTCCTGACCCCTGAGCCCAGTGCCCTGGCTCTCACGTTCCTGCCCAGCAAGCCGGGTGCCCGGCCCCCACCTGACGGAGCCAGCTGGGATGCAGGGCCGGGACGCGCCCCCTCGGCCTGGGCAGTCCAGGCAGAGGGCGGCCCCAGCCCAGGGCCCCCCGAGGCTCGGCCTGCTGAAGGTCCTCTCCCAGCCTCCCTGGAGCCCCGGATTGTGATGGGCGAAGAGACGTGCCGGGCATCCCCACTGCCCAGGGCAACCCTGCCAGAGCTCAGGGACTGGGAGGGTGGGCACGCCAGCCTGAACCCACCCCCCGAGTTGTGTTCTCAGGGTGACCCTCCTGTGCCTTTCCCTGCGCCAGACTCCGATTCCTACTTCACCCCTCCCTCCACCCCGACCGAGACAGCCTCCACCCTGCTCCCTGGCCCCGGGCCCCACAGGGATGCCCAGGATGCCCAGGCTGAGCTGGGGGACTCGCCGCCAGCCTCGCCCTCAGGCTCCTACATCACGGCGGACGGGGACAGCTGGGCCTCGTCCGCATCCTGCTCCGTGAGCCTGCAGGCCCCGGCTGAAGAGCTGGACGTGCCCTCAGGCTGGGGCTTCTCCCCACCTGGCTCTGTGGCCGATGAGAGGGAGCTGCCCCCTGCCGGGACCCCGGACACCTCGTCCCCAGAGTCCAGCCTCTCGGCAGACAGCAGCTCTTCCTGGGGCCAGGAGGGCCACTTCTTCGAGCTGGACTTCCTGGCCAATGACCCGATGATCCCTGCGTCCCTCCTGCCCTTCCAGGGCAGCCTCATCTTCCAGGTGGAGGCTGTAGAGGTGACGCCGCTGCCCCCCGAGGAAGAGGCGGAGGGGCAGGAAGAGGAGCAGGAGGAGGAGGACGAGCAGGAGGCCCCCCTGCCCCGAGGGGACCTGGCCGGGGAGGGCGAGGACGACAGCACGTTCGCGTCCTCCCTGCAGTCGCTGTCCGACCTGTCCATCACTGAGGGCGTGGACGAGGCCTTCGCCTTCCGAGATGACACCTCGGACGCCTCCTCTGACCCCGACTCGGCCTCCTACGCGGGGGGTGATGATGAGAGACTGTACAGCGGGGAGCCCCACGCACAGCCCGCCACCCTGCTCCAGGACAGCCCTGGTGAGGCCGCCTCCTGGGGCCCAGAGCCCACTCTTG
Source organism: Balaenoptera musculus (assembly GCF_009873245.2). Lineage (NCBI taxonomy): Eukaryota > Metazoa > Chordata > Mammalia > Artiodactyla > Balaenopteridae > Balaenoptera > Balaenoptera musculus. The sequence goes on along the minus strand of NC_045793.1, from coordinate 98,621,864 downwards.
GGGTGTCCGAGGGAGAGGTTGGCCGGGCTGCCAAGAGCCAGGAACCCATCTCCGATATAACCGAGGTGGGCCCCGCTCCAGGCCAGGTGTCCGCTGCTGCTATGGCCCCTCAGGCCCCACAGAATGCCCCAGGCCTCACTGGGGTGACCCCTCAGGCCTGGGCAGCAGAGGCAGGCTCCACCATGGCACCACCTGTTGCCACAATCACACCTCAGTCCCTGCAGGAGGGACGCGGCGCTGCCTTAGGCTTAGAGCCCCAGACTTCGAAGGCAGAGGCGGGCCTCGACTCTCTGCAGAACCTGAAGGAAGAAACAGGCCAGGGGTTTGCCGCTGCAGGCAGCCCTGAGCCCCAGCCGGAAGAAGTGGACCTGACGGCATCCTTGCCCCTGCAGGATGCAGACCTCTCCTATGGCCAGGGATCTGCCCCCCAGGCCAGCCCTGAGCCCCAGCCGGAAGAAGTGGACCTGACGGCATCCTTGCCCCTGCAGGATGCAGACCTCCCCACTGGCCAGGGATTTGAGCCCCAGGCCAGCCCTGAGCCTCAGCCGGAAGAAGTGGACCTGACGGCATCCTTGCCCCTGCAGAATGCAGACCTCCCCTATGGCCAGGGATCTGCCCCCCAGGCCAGCCCTGAGCCCCAGCCAGAAGAAGTGGACCTGACGGCATCCTTGTCCCTGCAGAATGCAGACCTCCCCTATGGCCAGGGATCTGCCCCCCAGGCCAGCCCTGAGCCCCAGCCAGAAGAAGTGGACCTGACGGCATCCTTGTCCCTGCAGAATGCAGACCTCCCCTATGGCCAGGGATCTGCCCCCAGGCCAGCCCTGAGCCCCAGCCAGAAGAAGTGGACCTGACGGCATCCTTGTCCCTGCAGAATGCAGACCTCCCCTATGGCCAGGGATCTGCCCCCCAGGCCAGCCCTGAGCCCCAGCCAGAAGAAGTGGACCTGACGGCATCCTTGTCCCTGCAGGACGCAGACCTCCCCTATGGCCAGGGATCTGCCCCCCAGGCCAGCCCTGAGCCCCAGCCGGAAGAAGTGGACCTGACGGCATCCTTGCCCCTGCAGGATGCAGACCTCCCCACTGGCCAGGGATTTGAGCCCCAGGCCAGCCCTGAGCCCCAGCCAGAAGAAGTGGACCTGACGGCATCCTTGCCCCTGCAGGATGCAGACCTCCCCTATGGCCAGGGATCTGAGCCCCAGGCCAGCCCTGAGCCCCAGCCAGAAGAAGTGGACCTGACGGCATCCTTGCCCCTGCAGGATGCAGACCTCTCCTATGGCCAGGGATCTGAGCCCCAGGCCAGCCCTGAGCCCCAGCCAGAAGAAGTGGACCTGACGGCATCCTTGCCCCTGCAGGATGCAGACCTCCCCTATGGCCAGGGATCTGAGCCCCAGGCCAGCCCTGAGCCCCAGCCAGAAGAAGTGGACCTGACGGCATCCTTGCCCCTGCAGGATGCAGACCTCTCCTATGGCCAGGGATCTGTCCCCCAGGCCAGCCCTGAGCCCCAGCCAGAAGAAGTGGACCTGACGGCATCCTTGCCCCTGCAGGATGCAGACCTCCCCTATGGCCAGGGATCTGTCCCCCAGGCCAGCCCTGAGCCCCAGCCAGAAGAAGTGGACCTGACGGCATCCTTGCCCCTGCAGGATGCAGACCTCCCCTATGGCCAGGGATCTGCCCCCCAGGCCAGCCCTGAGCCCCAGCCAGAAGAAGTGGACCTGACGGCATCCTTGTCCCTGCAGAATGCAGACCTCCCCTATGGCCAGGGATCTGCCCCCCAGGCCAGCCCTGAGCCCCAGCCAGAAGAAGTGGACCTGACGGCATCCTTGTCCCTGCAGGACGCAGACCTCCCCTATGGCCAGGGATCTGCCCCCCAGGCCAGCCCTGAGCCCCAGCCGGAAGAAGTGGACCTGACGGCATCCTTGCCCCTGCAGGATGCAGACCTCCCCACTGGCCAGGGATTTGAGCCCCAGGCCAGCCCTGAGCCCCAGCCAGAAGAAGTGGACCTGACGGCATCCTTGCCCCTGCAGGATGCAGACCTCCCCTATGGCCAGGGATCTGAGCCCCAGGCCAGCCCTGAGCCCCAGCCAGAAGAAGTGGACCTGACGGCATCCTTGCCCCTGCAGGATGCAGACCTCTCCTATGGCCAGGGATCTGAGCCCCAGGCCAGCCCTGAGCCCCAGCCAGAAGAAGTGGACCTGATGGCATCCTTGCCCCTGCAGGATGCAGACCTCCCCTATGGCCAGGGATCTGAGCCCCAGGCCAGCCCTGAGCCCCAGCCAGAAGAAGTGGACCTGACGGCATCCTTGCCCCTGCAGGATGCAGACCTCTCCTATGGCCAGGGATCTGTCCCCCAGGCCAGCCCTGAGCCCCAGCCAGAAGAAGTGGACCTGACGGCATCCTTGCCCCTGCAGGATGCAGACCTCCCCTATGGCCAGGGATCTGTCCCCCAGGCCAGCCCTGAGCCCCAGCCAGAAGAAGTGGACCTGACGGCATCCTTGCCCCTGCAGGATGCAGACCTCCCCTATGGCCAGGGATCTGCCCCCCAGGCCAGCCCTGAGCCTCAGCCGGAAGAAGTGGACCTGACGGCATCCTTGCCCCTGCAGGATGCAGACCTCCCCTATGGCCAGGGATCTGCCCCCCAGGCCAGCCCTGAGCCCCAGCCGGAAGAACTGGACCTGATGGCATCCTTGCCCCTGCAGAATGCAGACCTCCCCTATGGCCAGGGATCTGTCCCCCAGGCCAGCCCTGAGCCCCAGCCAGAAGAAGTGGACCTGACGGCATCCTTGCCCCTGCAGGATGCAGACCTCCCCTATGGCCAGGGATCTGCCCCCCAGGCCAGCCCTGAGCCCCAGCCGGAAGAAGTGGACCTGACGGCATCCTTGTCCCTGCAGGATGCAGGCCTCCCCTATGGCCAGGGATCTGCCCCCCAGGCCAGCCCTGAGCCCCAGCCGGAAGTGGACCTGATGGCATCCTTGCCCCTGCAGGATGCAGGCCTCTCCTCTGGCCAAGGATCTGCCTCCAAGACCAGCCCTGAGCCCCAGCCGGAAGAACTGGACCTGATGGCATCCTTGCCCCTGCAGGATGCAGGCCTCTCTTTGGTCCAGGGATCTGCCTCCGAGACCAGCCCCGAGCCCCAGTCAGAAGAAGTGGACCTGACGGCATCCTTGCCGCTGCAGGATGCAGGCCTCTCTTTGGTCCAGGGATCTTCTTCCGAGGCCAGCCCTGAGCCCCAGCCAGAAGAAGTGGACCTGACGGCATCCCCGCCCCTGCAGGATGCAGGCCTCTCTTTGGTCCAGGGATCTTCTTCCGAGGCCAGCCCTGAGCCCCAGTTGGAAGAAGTGGACCTGACAGCATTCCAGCCCCTGCAGGATGCAGACCTCCCTTTGGTCCAGAGATCTTCCTCCAAGGCCAGCCCCGAGCCTCAGTCGGAAGAAGTGGACCTGACCGCATCCCCGCCCCTGCAGGATGCAGGCCTTCCCTCAGTCCAGGGATCTGAGCCCCAGGCCAGCCCTGAACCCCAGTCAGAAGTGGACCTGACCGCATCCCCGCCCCTGCAGGATGCAGGCCTTCCCTCAGTCCAGGGATCTGCCTCTGAGGCCAGCCCTGAGCCCCAGCCGGAAGAAGTGGCCCTGACAGCACCCCTGCCCCTGCAGGATGCAGGCCTCCCCTCTTGCCAAGGATCTGCCACCAAGGCCAGCCCTCAGGCCTTGCAGGCTGACACAGGCTACACCCTAGGGACAGAGCCCATGGCCACCACAGCCCAACAGAAAGGAGGCAAGACTTTGGAACTGAGGCCAGCGCCTGAGAAAAGGGACCCAGACCACACTGGAGGCTCAGACTCTCTGGCCTTGGATCAGATCCATCTGGGTGTCCTGGAGCCAGCTGCAGATGCTCGGATACCCTTGGACGGAGATGCAGGCCCTTCCAAGCCTGCCACGGAGGCCCCAGACACACCTGAGCCTGCCACGGAGGCCCCAGACACACCTGAGCCTGCCACGGAGGCCCCAGACGCACCTGAGCCTGCCACGGACGCCCTAGACGCACCTGAGCCTGCCACGGAGGCCCCAGACGCACCTGAGCCTGCCACGGAGGCCCCAGACGCACCTGAGCCTGCCACGGAGGCCCCAGACGCACCTGAGCCTGCCACGGACGCCCCAGACGCACCTGAGCCTGCCACGGAGGCCCCAGACGCACCTGAGCCTGCCACGGACGCCCCAGACGCACCTGAGCCTGCCACGGACGCCCCAGACGCACCTGAGCCTGCCACGGAGGCCCCAGACGCACCTGAGCCTGCCACGGAGGCCCCAGACATACCTGTGCCTGCCACGGAGGCCCCAGATGCACCTGAGCCTGCCACGGAGGCCCCAGACACACCTGAGCCTGCCACGGAGGCCCCAGGTCCCCCAGAGCCTGACTCCAGTGGGGAGGAAGTAGCCAAGGGCCTTCTGGCACCTGAGCGGAGAGCCTGTCCTGATGCCCGTGTGCATGGGGGTGACAGAGCTGAGCCCAGCTCGCCCCTAAAGGAGGCCCTGGGAGCTGAGAACCAGGGGCGTGGAGTTCTAAAGGCAGTCGTCGGCAGCCCAGAGGCATGTCCTGCTGCCAGCCTGGAGGTTGGCCAGGTGGGGCCCCCAAGCCCAGTGGAGGAGGGAAGGGCCACCCTGGGGCCCAGGCTTCCCGTGGCTGTGGCCTCAGAGGCTGGGCTGGGCTCCTGCCCGGAGTCTCCATCAAGGGCTGTACCCAGGCGGGGAGGGAGCTGCCCCAAAGATCCTGCCCCGGCATTTCCGCTGCCCTCAAGGCAACCAGAGCCCGTGCGGGGCCCGCACAGCAGAGAGCAGGCCCCGGCAGCACTGGGAGTCCTCGGCGCCTCCCCGCCGCAGCCGCCACAAAGCCCCACGGGGGGCCTGCCCAGTGCACCCCAAGACGGCATCCAGGGCGCTGAGTCCCCTGCTCCTGGTGCCCTCATGCAGACAGTCCCGCCCCCCGCGGCACCCCCTGCCCCCTGCCCTTGCCAGGTCCCCGGGGAAGACTTGGGGGAGGGCGAGGAGCCCCTGGGCTCCCTGGGACTCCCACCACCACGGGCAAGAGCCCAGCGGGCGGTGGCTGCCTTCTCAGGGACCAAGAACCCCCCCGGGGCCGGGCAGGTCAGCCTCCCGCCCCATTCACCCCTCCTCAGCCCCAAGGCGGCCCCCAAGGGGGCTACCCATGCCAAAGACCTGGCCTCGAGGATCTCGCCCCCCTGCCAAGTGCCTCGTGGCTCCGGGCTCCGGAGCCCAGCCGGACCTCGAGGGCTCCCAGCCGCCGAGCAGGATGACCAGGACAGTTTGGAAGAAGGTGAGGGGGATCCAGGCTGGAGCAGTGTCCTGAGCCGGGGGCTGCGAGGGGCAGGGACGCCACCCCCCGGCGCAGAGCCAGAGCTGCTCGCCCCAGGCCCCGTCCACAGGGCGGAGGCCATCCTCACACCTCCCCTGTCCTCAGACTCACCCCAGGCTCCGGGCTCCGGCCAGCACTCGGACAGCCACGGGGAGTCGTCGGCCGAGCTGGAGGAGCAAGACCCCTCGGGACCGCAGACCACGCCGTGCCCAGCCCAGGTGCCCAGCCGCGGGGGGACGCGCACCCCTGGGAGGGCGCCACGCCCCACCCTCGGGTGCTCAGACCCCTCTCCTCCTCAGGCCCCGGCAGGCGGCGGGAGCGAGGAGACCGTCACCAAAGTCAAGCAGAGCCGCAGTGAGAAGAAGGCCCGAAAGGTGGGCTGGGGCCCTGCTGGGACCCTGCTCCCCCCGGGAGGGACCGGGCTGGCCAGCAACCCAAGCACCCAGGACTGGGGCTGGCTGCGTACGAGGACCCTTCCCAGCCCACGGCCGACGAAGTCCATGGGCAGGGGCCGCTGGGTGGAGGCAGTAACGGGACACCTCGTGCAAGTAACTGGGCCTGGGCTGTCAGCGGACGTGGCCTCTCAGCCCGAGTCCGACGCCCTCTTGTACCCACGGGGGCACCTGGGTCCACAGAGGGTCCCCGGGAGTCGGTGGCAGAGCCCCTGTGACCCTGGCGGTGTGCCGCCTCCCCCCGGGCCTGCTCCTCCCCGTCCCACGGCCCCCACCGGGGACCTTTGGGGCTGAGGCCCGGGCCTGAGACCGCTGTGCCCCCAGGCGATGTCCAAGCTGGGCTTACGACAGATCCAGGGCGTCACCAGGATCACCATCCAGAAGTCCAGGAACATCCTCTTCGTCATCGCCAAGCCTGACGTCTTTAAGAGTCCGGCCTCGGACACCTATGTGGTCTTCGGCGAGGCCAAGGTCCAACCGGCCGGCCGTGGGCACGGGGTGGAGGATAGGGGCCGGGGGCCGGGGGCGTGGGCTCGGCTGACGGCCGTGCTCTGTGCTGCAGATCGAGGACCTGTCCCAGCAGGTGCACAGAGCTGCGGCTGAGAAGTTCAAGGTGCCCTCGGAGCCCTCCGCCCTGGTCCCCGAGTCAGCGCCTGGGCCGAGGGTGAGGCCAGAGTGCAAGGAGGAGGAAGAGGAGGAGGAGGACGAGGAGGTGAGGCCCAGGGGCACAGGGCCCAGCCCCGCGAAGGGGGGCAGCTTCGCCTGGGGGCCCCTTCCCGGCGGAGGGGACCGCTACAGCAGCACCTCCCTGCTTGCCCCGCTCCAGGTGGACGAGACAGGGCTGGAGCTTCGGGACATTGAGCTGGTGATGGCGCAGGCCAACGTGTCAAGGGCCAAGGCCGTGCGGGCCCTGAGGGACAACCAGAGCGATATCGTCAACGCCATCATGGTGAGTGGCCGGCCCCCTCGCAGGCGCCTTGCTGCCGTCTCCGCTGTGTCCTCACACAACGTGACCCCCTCTTTGTGCGCTTCCTGCAGGAGCTGACAATGTAGCTGCTGACCAGAGACCTGGCTCCACCCCTGCCCCCCAGCTCTGCTGCTCAATAAACTGGTGTCCCCTCATCGCCTCTCTGCTCCTCCAAAGGCTCCCCCAGCGCAGGCTCTGGCGAAACGGATTGGAGGAAGCGTGAAGAGGCTTCCTGAAGCCACGCAGGCCCCAAGGAGGGTGGCGGTCCTTCCCCCAAGTCCCAGAGGGTGGCGGTCCCTCCCCCGTGTCCCAGGGCACCCAACTTGCCCAGAGATTGCGGGCAGTCCAGTCACCTGGCTGCGGCCCCACGTATGGGCCTGGGGACTGCAGTTTCCGGAAGGAACTCCCCAGACGCAGGGGCTCAGAAGTTTCTGCAGGGGCCCTGAGCTGCAGCAGCTGCAGGAAGGCAGCGTCTGCTCAGGAACTCACCAGTTCATGCCCCAAAGTTCCTGGCCCCTCACCACGGCCCAGCTGTAGGAGTCACCGTCCTCCCCGTGTCCTCTCCTCTCTCCTGCAAAGGCCAGGGATCCGCAGGGTGGGAGCCACGCCCCAGGACAGAAGAGGGAGACCACAAAGCGGGAGGCCACGTGTGGGTGGAGCCCCCGGAGAGGAGGAGCAGTTCCTGACCGGCCACAGAACGCTCCTGGGACACCAGGTCCCCTCTGTGCTCAAGCCCAGGGTGGGCTGTGGAGGCGCCGGCCCCTGGACTAGGTGGCTATCTTTAGCTGTTCCAGATGCTTCCAGGGCAGGTTGATTTGCACACACGCCTAGAGACAACACCTACCAACGGTCTCCCTTAGCTTTGCCCAACCCAGGCCCACAACCAGCTCCAGGACAGCCGGGGCCAGAGCCAAGTGTGAGACCCTTCCTCCCATCCTGCCCCACCCCTCAGCAGGGGGGGAGCCTAGGGGGCTGCAGACCCCTGCCTGGTTCCCACACGGCCTCACCGAGAGCCCACGGCCCTGCCCTCCCTCCTGGGGGCTCAAGTACCCACCCTGCTGAGCCTGGTGCTTCCCACACACGCGGTCAGGGGCCTCACAGCAATGCGCAGGCGTCTTGCGGGCGAGGAAGCAATCCTGGAGCTGGGCCCTCCCGCGCCCACACAGCAGTGACCAGGCCCCAGCCTGCAACCCGACGGCCCTGCCCTGGGGTCACCACCACTGCCTCCCCATGTCCTAAGGGGGACCGAGGCAAACGGCCTTGAAGGGGTGGGCACAGTGCCCCCCCACTGGCCTTCCTGACGACCGGGGACCCTGGGCTCCAAGACGACGCACTCTCAGGGTGGGGACGGCACTTCTGGTGAAGGGGTGGTGTGCAGGTCTGCTGTGGAGACCACCATGACACTGGATGAGAGCCGGGGACTGGGGCCTGGGTGAGGGGGGAGGACAGCCAGCGCCCCCCAGACAGCCCAGTGCCCAGGTCCCGCCAGCGGGGCCTGATGTTCACGTCCACGTGTGCTTAGGACACCTGCTCTCTGCCCTGTGTGCACAACCCCAAATCAGGCCCTCCCCTTAGGCAGCGGGCATGAGTGCCCAGCCCACTGTGCCCAGCCTGGGCGTGCGGGTCTCAGACAGAGGCCAGAGCGCACACCCCGGCTCCTACCCCACTGGAGCAGGAACACGCTAGCAGAGATAAATTATTCACATTGCAGTAAACTTCTTTTAAGGTCTCTGAGAGTTTCAATAGAAACGTCATGTGCAAAATGACAGCTGTCCGGGGTCTGGCTGACAGGACCCCCTCCCGAGGCAGGGTGGCATGCAGGGGGGCGCAGCGCGGCCTTCCGCCCCAGCACCAGGGTGCCTCCTTCACAGTAGAGCCACCTGCGCCCGGGGCCCCGCACGGGGAGGGCGGCTGGCAGGGGTCCCGGCGCCATCAGGCCGAGTCCTGGTCCATGCTGCAGCCCAGCGCCTCGATGTCGTTGCTGATGTCCGAGATCATGCGGTCCCACTCGTCCCCCTCCGAGGGCGCGGACTGGTCGTCAGAGCTGCCCGCGGCCCTGTTCCCGTTGGAGGTGGAGGTGGAGGTGGAGCTCATGGCCCGTCGGTACCTGCCGAAGCTGTCGGTGATGATGCCGCGGCCGTCCTTCACCCCGATGGTCTCCAGGAAGTTCTCGAAGTGCTGGCTGTCCTTCTCAGGGATGAAGGGCCGCAGACCTGCACACACACGGCACACCTGACCCTGCGGCTCCCGCACAAAGCCCACGGCCTGGGGGGACCACCCCACCACTCGCCCGCGTCTGGCCCGACCCTGGCAGGTGTCGTGGGCCCTGGCCCGGCCCTGCCTCTGCAGCGGGGCAGGCGTGGGCCGGGAGCCACACCCTCACGTCACTCCCCTGAGTCCTCACAGAAGCCCCATTGCACAGGTTTCCAGATGGAGGAGAGGAGGGGAGAGGAGAGGAGAGGGCGGAGGGGAGGCTGACGCCGGGCTCCGAGCACTGGCCCCGCCGCCCAGCCGTGCTCCCAGCGCCCGGGTGACCACCCACTTCCTGGAAAGACACCCCCTCCTATGCGAGAACAATACGAACAGGGGCCGTGGAGCCCAGCCCTGGCTGGCGACTGACTCCAGGGGGCACTGGGGTCAGCAAGAGCTCGGACTGGACGCAGCAGGTCCGCCTCCAGCCCTTCAGCCCCCGTGAGCAGTGCGCCCTCATCGGACCATTGGGGGCAGAGCCAGGACCCAGGAGCCTCCACCAGCCACCGTCAACCAGCCGTGTTCTCCGGCGTCAGCGTGGGGAAAGCAGAGGCGCTACCGGCCTCGCGCGCGTGCGCAGCCATCCAGGGCCCTGTCCGCGGCAGGCCCTGAGCACCCGCCCACCGCACTGACTCCGCGCACTGACTCCGCGTGCTAAGCTCTCGGGGCCTCGGCTAAGGCCGTTCTTCACTGGGAATGGCGTCTTCACTCCTCCACCCAGCAAGCTCCCGCCCACCCTCCCAAACCTGCTCAAGCGCCACCTCCCTTGAAGAGCCTCCCCCGGCCCTCTCCAGGCAGCGTGGCGCCCACCTCCCCCTCAGCCTGGCTCCCGTGCGGCCCCTCCCGCTTCCCCGGGGGCAGGTCCCCGCCCGTCACTGGGACGAGCCCTCCCAGCCGCATCACTCAGGCCTTGCTGGCTGGCCCCATTCCTCACGGCGCCCCCGTCCGTCGAGCGCTCACCGAGCAGCAGGAACTTGCGGCTGTCCCCGTAGAGCTGCCGCAGGTTGATGCAGAACTCGTGCACCGAGGCTCCATCGCGGTACTCGTGCAGCAGCGCCGCGAACTGCTGGATCTCCTGCGATGACAGCTTGGTGCGCAGCTGCCGAGAGAGCCGGGCCCGGGGCGGGGTGGTGACCCGCGCTGCCGCCCCCCCTGCCCACACCCCACGCGACCCCAGAGGACCTGCAGCTCCACTGCTCCGGCCGGCAGGAGAGAGAGGCGCCCGCACTGTCCGCCCTAACCTGCAGCCGCAGCTGGCCAGGCTGACCGCAAGCGGGCGGAGGGCGCGTCTGCACACCACTGCCGGGGGCAGCGACCAGCACCCTGGAGCCCAGAGTGATGCTCAGCCAGTTGACCAAGTTTCTAATGAGAACATCACGTGAAGTCGGGGGATGGGGGGAAAAGAATCTGCTGAGCGATGACAAGGCCCATCTGGCCCTTCCAGGAGTGACCCAGTCCTCTGCTACCGTCCACCACCAGAGACCCAGGGACAGGCCTGTGGTCCAGCCCCCGAGGCCAGAGCAGCCCACATGCTCAGGCCTTGGCCAACTCACGCCCTCCCCAAAGACTAACCTGGAGGGAAAGGCAGTGAGGCCCAGTTGCAAGCAAGGCGCCCACGCTCAACCCCAGCCCCACCCACAGAGAAGCACGCCTTCATCCTCCCCCCCCACCCTGCCCCACCCCTGCAGGGAGATTCTAACCCCAAGGCCCGCCGGCCCCAGCACAGGCCTGCTAGAGCACGTGGGCCCTCTGGGGCCGGGGTCTCCTGACGGCGGCGGGTGGCGTACCGTGAGCATGTAGTCCTGCAGCAGCTCGGCGGCCGTGGCGCTCAGCTCGCTCTCACTGACCGTCTTGGCGTGGGGCGCCGTCTGCATGCAGAAGGACAAGGGCGACACGCCGCCTGCATGCGCACACTCGGGGAAGGAGCTGCAAGGACGCGAGCCGAGCCGTGGGTGGGCGGCCCCCCAGCCCTGCCCCTTGCCTGCACCCTCGACCCCCACGCCTGCACCCTCGACCCCCACGGGGGCCCAATTAGGGCCAGGGTCTGAGAGGAGGAGGGGGCCTGTCATGGAGGGAGGGGCTCGGGGCCGGACAGAGAAAGACACGTGCAGGGAAGGACCCAGAAGGGGCCCTCAGCCTAGCAGGGTCTCAGTGGAGCGATGATGTCACTGGTGTGACCCTGGGGAGCCCACTCACTGGAAGGCTCCTGAAGGGGGCAGGGGTGGGGGGAGGGATACCGACGAGGAGGGTGGAGCCAGGCAGCCATGCTGGCACCACCAGGGCGGGGTACTCACAAAGTGCTGGCTTCCGCCTCATAGGACTCCTTCATGTCCACCTTTGTGGAAGAGTCGTCTGTGCAGAAAGTGCAGAACACAGAAGCTTCTGGTTACGTGAGGGAGGGGGCACTGAGTCCAGTGTCCAAGCTCTAAGCAGGAGACGCAGAGCCCTGGCGATGGGGAGCCTGCAGGCCTTCGTGGGCAGAGCCGGCCAGGCCCCTGGGCTGCACCCGCGCCTGCTCCTCCTGGGGGTCTTGTGAGATGCACCATCTGCTGCAGGGCTGGGCAGGAGGCAGGACAATGCTCTGGTTCTCGGAGGATGTGCCATGTGGCGGGGCTGGAGAGGGCTTCCCAATGGCCAGGACAAGAGAAGCACCACTGGTAGATGTGGGCACCACGTCCGGCAGCGTCCTAGGGGCTGTGCTACTTTGTCTTCTCTGATCCCAGCAGGTATCACCACTGCTCCAACTTTTAGATGAGGAACTGAATCAGAGAGGTTATGCAACTTGCCCCATGCCACACAGCTGGCGAGGGCAGAAGCCACGATCAGAGCCGGCAGGTCTGAGCCCCACCCTGGACCCAGCCAGGCTCCATACGGGGAAGGCTGCTCCCCGAGGACAGACAGGGGGTCTCAGGGTGCCTGAGACCCTCAGACCAGCAAAGGGCCTGGTACACAGCAGCTACTTGGGCAACACCAAAGAGATGACCTAAGGTCCGTGTGACACAGACGAGGAGGAACGCCGAGGCACCATCACATGCAGCAAGCGAAGCTTTAAGAGAAAAGGGATCAGAAAACGTGGGAGTGGGGAGGGGACAGGGAGAGAAAAGGGACGTTTCTGGCAGTGGGAGAGAAGTGTGCAGTGAGCACAATAATGGCCCCAAGATGCCCCCGTCCAAACCCCAGGTGCACGTGCCAGGTGACGTGGCGACGGGGCTGGAGGTTGCTGGGCAGCTGACCCTGAGACAGGAAGACGCCCTGGGCTATCTGAGGGGGCTTGACGTGTGCCCCTGGCCCTTCGGTGTGGAGGGGGAGGGGCCGCACGGAGCTGCGACAACAGGAGGTCAGAGATGCCACCATGGCTGTGACCGTGGAGGGAGGAAGGCCGCGGGAAGCTGGAAAAGGCAGGAAACAGCTTCTCCCTGGAGTCTCAGGAGGAAGGCCGCTGGCCCGCACCCTGATTTGAGCCAGTGAGACCCACGGTGGGCTCGAACCTACAGAACCGTGAGAGACTAAGTCTGTGTGGCTCAAGCTGCTCAGTCGGGGTGACCTGTCACAGCAGCAGGAGAGAACTGACCCGGCAAGGAAGGCCCCGAGGCAGAAACCAGCAGAGGACGCGTGTCTGAGAGTGTGCATGCATGGGGAGTGTGTATGCTGTGAGCCTCTAGTGTGCACGCTCGTGTGCGTCAAGTGTCTGTGAGGACGTGAGCGTGTGTGCTGTGTGGAGTGTGTGCACGCGTGTGATGTGATGTACATACGTGTGCCGCGTGTGTGATGTATGTGGTGGGTGCATGTGCACACGTGGTGTGAGTGCGGGTGTGCCTGGGCCCCAGAGGGAGACCTGAGGGCTGGGGGACAAAGGACACCCACGCAGAGAGGAGGCCGGCAGGAAGGAAGCCCACGCGGGTAGGCTGAACATCCTGTGTTTACCTCGTGAAAACTCATTTAACAGTATAATTGCGATCTGTGTACTTTTTAGTAAAAAAGCTTATTAAAAAAAAACCACTACTGGAAATTTCAATGCACAAGGGCCAAAGCAATCACACTAAAGCTGAACGTTTAAATATAGCTCAGTAAACCACCTGCTACCCACTGGGGAAGCCGCGGGCCTCTGGGCCTCAACCTCCCCACCTGCCCCTGAGGACAGACTGCCGGCCTCGCCGGGCTGTCTCTGCAGTGCTGTGGCGGCTCCAGCATGAACAGCGAGACCAGGAGGAGGTGAGAGAGCCAGCCCTTCCTCAGAAAGCCCCCTCAGCTTCGTCAGCACGCAGAGGGTTCTGCGCTGTTCGTGGAGACGCGTGAGCCGCCAGGGGCGCGTGCAGGGCCGGACTCTCCACGGAAAGACCAGAGGCTGCCTGCCACGGAGGCTACCGCTGCGCTGTCTCCAATACCTTTCTTTCCGTCCACCTGACTGACGGAAGCCACGGGTCCTCGGTATACTAAGCATTTGAAAAGTGGATGCCGCTGGTGTTTAGAAGATTGAGCTCAAGTGGGCTACCACTCAAAGGAAGCATCTCGTGCGTGCTCACAGATTCCGGAAAACGCTCCCCAGATGCCCACACGGAGGAAGTGGCTCTGAGCGCTGGGCCGGCTGCACCGCCTTCGGGCCCCTTGCTCTTCCTGCCACTGCCCCCCACCCCGCCCCGGGCAGGCCTCGTCTTGGAAGGGGCCCCATACCCACTCTCAGCCCCAGCGCTGGGAGCCCCGCCCGGCCCTGGGTTCTAAGTTTGGTAAAGTGATTTTGGCCAGGTGTGGTTCCAGAAAAAGTGTTTCCGGCCCCCCAAAGTTACGCAGGAAGCCACCAGGTGGCCTAAAGCAGGGAGTGGGGGGAACATGTGTGCCTGACTAAACTTGCAGATTAACGTGAACAGTGAAGTCTGGGAACAAAGGGCGTCGGCTCAAACCCCCCGGGACGCTGGCCACAGGGTCACCGCACAACAAGGCTGCCCAGGTGTTGTCCCGGGAAGAGCTCGCGGCAGAGTGAGCCCTGGTAGGAAGGGGCGGCGGGGCCCTCTTGCGCACGTACCACTGTGAAGGGACAGGTGGTGGGTGGGTGTCGAGGCCCCGTCAAATATGGCTCTGTCCAGGAAGTCGATGGTGGACTCCGTGTACACGATCTGGAAGACCTGGCCGAGTAGGGAGCACAGCTCTTCTGCGGCGACCTGCCAATGGAGGACAATGCGGAGCCTTCCTGGGCAGCTTCCGGGCATCCGACACCGCAGATGCAGAACGAACACCTGCCCCGAGGGCCTGACGCCTCCCACTGCCCAACGGGGCCGCAAGGACACCAGCCCACACCCAGGAAGCGGGCTGGACCCGCGAGAGCGTCAGCTGCCGGCCCTCCTCCTCCACCGCCCTTCCAGCCAGCGCCGTCTCCCCACTCCTGTCCCAGCCACGGGAAAGGGGCAGGGAGGGAACAGCACCCGTGCCAGGTCACACGGACGGCACTCCTGACACCGCGCAACTGTTTCACATGTGTGCCGTTAACGCAGGGTCCCATCTGGGGCGGCTCTGCCCCTGGGACACGGGGCAGTGTCTGCAGGAGCTTCCAGTGGGGACAGGCCAGTGAGGCGGCCCCATGAGGAAGAACTTCCCAGCGGGAGGGTGGGTGGGGCTGGGGAGAAGGGATGCAGATCAGAGGCTACCTAAGGCGGGGCGGCCCTGCTTTGGTCTCACAGATGTGAAAGCTTAACAGAAGGGTATCAAGGGGCTCCCCGAGGCTGGTGGCTCTTGGGTGGCCGAGGTGGGGCCCCAAGCCCCAGCTCCCCACTCCCAAGCATCTTCCCCAAGGGCACAGCCTGGGGTACAGACCACGGCCCCCGTCAGTGTGGGGAAGGGAGGGGTGAGGCCCACCAAGAGAAGAACGAACCAGCGGACTGGGAGCCAGTGGGACCTGGGGTGGGACCTGGGTCAGGTGCTATGCGGGGCTGGATCAGGATATAGGCGGGGCTGGCTCTGCTGTGGGTGGAGCCTGGGCAAGCTGTAGGTGGGGCTGGGTCAGGACATGGGGGGGATGGGCAGGCCGTGGGCAGGGCCTGGGTACCAGCTGCCAACCCTGCTCACCTTGCTCTCCGCGGCCAGGATCACCAGGCAGCATGCCTCCACAGGCCCCACTCCGCTCTCCGACAGGGAGCCTGCGGTGAGGCCTCTGGAACTTTCTGCACACAAACTCTGGCTGGGGGAGATGCCGGGGTCCTGGGCTGGGAAGTCAACACCGTGGCAGGTTAGGGCAGGTGTGGGAGCTCAACAGCAGGCTCTGGGCGGCCCCTACCTGACTCAGGTGGGAACAGGCCGAGCCAGGCGCACCCCCCTCGTCACCTTCCCTTCACAAGAGCACCCTCCCATCCTCACTCCCCTGCCACTGCCCACTCAGAGCCGTCACCTTACATGACCCTCCAGCATCTTTGCCAAAGACAGTGCGAGTATCTTAGGCTGAGATACAGAACTGCTAATATTCAGCTGCTTTTGATCGACACAAAAGCAAGCATCACAGGGTTCTAGTGACAAGGTTAATACACAGTCCTGACAAGAGATGGGGAAACGAGGCACAGGGGGCAGAGCGCCAGGCCCGAGGGTGCGTGAGGGGCAGAAGCCAGGTAGGGATCTAGACGTGAGAGCCCCTGCCTGTGTTCCTAACACTACCACACCGCCTCCTCACACGTAAGGTCTTGTGGGACGCGAGGGGGATTCCTGAAGTGGGAAGGGGGGCCTGGGGCCCAGGAAGCTTCTTCAGGAACAGGGCTCCAGGCCTGTCTGAGCGGATGCTCGGACACACCAGGGAGCAGGAAGTGGAGGTGAAGGTTTCGCTCCCCTGATTGCCGGGTAGCTCAGCGCGAGCCCACCCAGGAGGGAGACCACCCGAAGCTCAGACACGGCTGAGAGACGGGAGCCCAGGCAGGAACAGCCATGCTGGGGGCGGATGGGCCTGCAAAGACCGGGGCTCTGAGGGCAGGGCTGGCCGCACCCTGTGCGGAGGCTGAGCCCGTGAATCCCAGGGTTAGGCCCGGACTGCACCGTCCCACAGACCCACGGCCACAGGTGCTGAGCGGCACCCGAAGTGGAAACTACCCACAAGGTCTCAGTTAGGACAAAGAAGACTGAGTGAGCGCTCACTAGCGACTGCTACCCTGACCTCGCTGACGTGACGTCTGGACATAAAGACCTAAATGAAATACATTGGTAACGTTGATTTCACTTGTTCCGTTTTACTTTTTTAGAACATTTTTAGTAGCTTTGTGGCTCGCACCCGTGGCTGCTCTCAAGGAAGCAGGCATGTGGCTCCAAAGCCACGCAAAGCAAGCCCACTTCCAGTCCCCCAGCTGCATCCAGCCACAGTCCTACAGGCCGTCCCCACAGGTCCCGGTTCAGATCCACTGTCCACTCTCCTACATCTGCAGAAACATCCTTTAACGAGATGTCTCCATGCCCCCCGAGCTCTGCCTGCCACGCGGAACCTCCTGCAGCCAGACCTGACCCCTACCCCGGCCCCATGTTGTCCCAAATGCCAGCATAGCCCGGGTTGAAGGAGGCACACAGACAGCCTGCGGGTAGCAGGCACTTAGTAAGTGTTAGCTACCACTGCCGGCACCTGTGCTGAGGACGGCCGCGTGCATTACCTGACACACAGCACGCCTGATGGCACAGGGGCCTCTGAGGGACCAGGAGGGCCCTGGTCCGGAGGCTTCCCTTCAGGGCCATCCGCTAGAATGAGGAGGCCGCTCCAGGACACGGAATTCATTCTCTTCCTTTAACTTGAAAGCTCTCCAAGCCCTGGGTCCTGGTTTTCATCTTTTGGAAAGTTTCTCCTACAGAGCTCATTCTCTTAGAAATAACTCGGTTACCTGTTTTCCTAGTAATCTGCTCCATGGTTAACACTGAGAAATGTCCTGGACACAAGAAACCCAGGGCCAGCTCCCTCCTACCGGCCCAAAACGTCGGCAGGCCTGCAGCCAGAGTGCTCTCCTCATTGCTCAGTCCCTAGGGAGGCCCCCGGCCTCGGGCCTCCTGCGGGGACAGTCCCCTGGCAGGGCACGGCAGCTACCACGGCACTGGGCAGCACTGATGGAAGCAGTTACACAGCCAGTTCCTCAACCAGCCGGCCACCACCCACCCACCAGGTGACCATCTGCTCCCAGGTAGGCCACCAGCAGCAGTGGAAGTAAACAGAATCCTCCTGACAGGTTTACTGTGGAGATTAAACAAGATCATTCATGTCACACACTTTCTACTAGTTTGAGCCACCTTCAATTGTCATTTTTGTAGATTAAAATGCAGCTTCATGTTGTTCAACCGAAAATAATGCCTGTCATTAAATGGTAGCTGCTCACTGAACACAATACGGGGAAATGAGGAACCAGCAGAGCACAGAGGGGACCTCGCTCCAAAGTGCAGCACGACAGAGCAGGGGTGTGTGAGTGTGCGTGAGAACTAGCAAGTATGAATGAGAGTGTGTGAGTGTGTGGGACCCGTGTGAGCGCATGTGAGTGCGAGGATGTACCTGGGTGTTACAAGCACGTGTGGGGAGTGTGCGTGCGTGCGTCCGTGCTGTGTGTGACGCTGCGGAGGGGACACTAAGCCACAGCCACCCAGAGGAGAGGGGCTGTAGTAATCCCGGCAGCCACCTGCACAAACCGCTCCAGTTACCTGTGCACACGGGCCCTTGCACGGGAACCTCCTTGAAGCTCGAGGAGTCAGTAATGGGAAAGCTCACCAGGGCCCTGGCTCTTAAAAAGCCCTCGGATCCCCGTGAACTAACGACCTCAAGCAGAAATACGACTCTGCACTGCCGGAAGCACAGCGTGCGACCCAGGCCGGTCCAGTGGGCCACCCTCACGCCCCGCCACCGGCCCTTTGGGGCCCAACCCAGCCGCCGCCAGTGCCTAAAGGAGCCCAGGATGGGTCCGTGCCACAGCGACAACCTGAGAACTGCCCGCCGGAAGGGCACGGCATGTGTGAAACCGTGATTTCTCTCCTCATTTCTCAGGGACTTAGGCCAGGGCTCTGGACCCGCAGGCAGCCTGTCCGCAGTGCCAAGTAAGGCGGCGCTGCACCCTCATCGCCAGGTGAGAGGTGTGGGCTGGGCGAGGGGAGCTGACGGCTGGTTTAAGGTTCTCTCTGATTCTCCTACACGGACACACTCAGAACGTCTCGCAGACAGAGAGCTCCTTGCTGGTCTGGTCTCATCTTTGCTCCCCCCGCTTTGGGAAGACTGCCTGGCCAAAGGCAGGGGCAGAATGTTGGCTGGGCTGAGCTGAGGCCCACCCTCACCCTGTGGAGCCACCTGCGCCCGGGGCTCTAGCAGGCCTGGGTGCCAGAGGCCATGCCAGCATCCCGGACGGGGGCCGCGCTGAGTGACAGTGGCTGAGCTCAGCACCTGTTCCTCACAGCCTCCTGGGTCACTGCCCTTCTCTGGACAGAGGGCTTCTCTCAGGCACAGTGGGCAGCAGTGGCTGACCCACCGCTGTAGAAACTGTCTCCAGAGCTCCGTGAAATCCACGGACTCACTCCTCAGGACAGAGGCGTGGTCGGCATCTGCCAAGGACCCTCCTGACCCCACTCCCCAGGTCCATACCTGTCTTTAGGACCACCAGGTGTGAGGCGTCATCCCGCACGTAGGACACGGCGGCGATGTCATGGATGGGGACCCTGAGGATGGTGTCCTCCCCGTCCCTCCAGGCCAGCTTGACGTTGTAGGCAGACAGGCTGATGACAGCGTCATGCTCCTGGGTCAGGTGTCCGGGGAGCTGGTGGGCTCTCTGGAAGGAAGCACACAGCATCAGAAACACAGGGCCCGGCCACGGGCTCCCCTGGGGCCCCGTACCGTGTGTGGCACACGCAGCCCTCACAGCCAGTGCTGACTCATGGGCAGGGTGCTGCTCCCCTGAGAGCAGCCACGCTCGCTCCCAGGGCACTGCTGTGCTCAAACCACGTGGGGGGTTCTTCTGGAACCGCCTTTAGGCTCAGACCTGTGGCGTGTGGTTTGGATATCTCGAAAACGTGAATTGTGAAACAGCCCAGAACCACCAGGAGCAAGTCTGGAGAAGAAAGTTCATGTTCAGACTGAGGAACAGTCTTGATAGCCAAGGGCCAAGTGCACCCTTGACATGATGGGACTGGGTCATCCCTCACGGCCATGAAGGCCCAAGGTCAGAGGGCCAAGAGCTGGTGTCAGAGAACAAGGGTCAGAGGTTGGGGTTAGGAGGTGGAGCAAATTGAGGGTCAGAGGTCGGGGTTGAGAGGTGGAGCAGAATGAGGGTCAGAGGTTGGGTTAGGAGGTGGAGCAGGCTGGCGGTCAGAGGTCGGGTTAGGAGGTGGAGCAAACTGAGGGTCAGAGGTCAGGGCTGGGAGGTGGAGCAAACTGAGGGTCAGAGGTCAGGGTTGGGAGGTGGAGCAAAACAGGGTCAGAGGTCAGGGTTGGGAGGTGGAGCAAACAGGGTCAGAGGTCAGGGTGGGAGGTGGAGCAAACTGAGGGTCAGAGGTCAGGGTTGGGAGGTAGAGCAAACTGAGGGTCAGAGGTCAGCATTAGGAGGTAGAACAGGCCGAGGGTCAGAAGTCAGGGTTAGGAGGTGGAGCAAACTGAGGGTCAGAGGTCAGTGTTAGGAGGTAGAACAGGCTGAGGGTCAGAAGTTAGGGTTAGCAGGTGGAGCAAACTGAGTGTCAGAGGTCAGCATTAGGAGGTGGAGCAGGCTGAGGGTCAGAGGTCAGGGTTGGGAGGTGGAGCAGGCTGAGGGTCAGAGGTCAGGGTTGGGAGATGGAGCAGGCTGAGGGTGGTTAGGAGGACAGAGTCGGGCAGATGGGGTTACCTTTGCATTGTCTATGTAATGCAGGATTTCAGTCCTACTGGAGGGATTCAGGTATCCTGGGATGGACGTTAATTGACCTAAGTACTGAAAGAAAGTGGAGAGACAAAGTGCCGTGAGAAAGGGAAGATGAGGCAACACCACCACGGGCCAGCAGAGCACTGCGAGAGCCTCGTGCATCCCCACCACCAGGCCCCTCGGCCGCAGCCCCGGCTCGCAGCGGGGGGGCTCCTAAGGCAGCGCGCTCCAGGTTTTTAGCAAAATCTCCACCGGCTGAGGAGAACACTCCCACACTTCCCACCAGGCTGCATCAATGTGGTCATCAAAGGCCTGCAAAGGACACCGCAAAATTAGTTCGGTGAAATCTGGATTCTAAAAGGACAGACAAGGGACTTCCCTGGTGGGCCAGTGGTTAAGACTCCAGGCTTCCACTGCAGGGGGCCCTGGTTCAATCTCTGATAGGGGAACTAAGATCCCACAAGGCACATGGTGTGACCAAAAGATAAAAATAAAAATGAAAAATAAATAAAAGGACCGACAAGGATGGCTTGTGTTTCCAGGTCATGGTTGGAAACTGAAACAACGGTTCTGCACAACCTGCTAAAAGTAAAACGTGTTAAGTCACGAAGGGCCAGGCAGCTGAGCGATGAGCATAGAGAAATGAAGTGACACGAGGCCATGAAGCACCTGGCTAACAAACCTCAACGAAAAGGGCCCCAAGTGCGGTGCGGACACAGTGCTGAATCAGCTGTGTTCACGTCACATCTCCACCGATTAACACAGTTTTTAAATGTGATTTAACGGGTTACTGATTTCTCTTACAGCCAACATTTCTCATCCTCTCACTAACTCAAATGTTTAAGATCACTGTTAACAGGGTGACAACAGACTTCCTGTCTCCAGTTCGACGTCGTCACTCCTGTCCTCACAAGAAAAGAGCTGAACGAACTGAAAAATCAACATGTCTTCTCAGATCCATCAGAGAACAAGGTCACAGGGCAAGCTGCTGCCCCCAAAACTGGAGAGAGCAACGGGGGACAGAGAATATCACAGCCCCCGGGGAGAAGCCACAGGAGCCAGCCTGGGAGGCGCACCAGAAGGGGACTGACCAAGGTCTGGACATGGGCACGGACAAGCTTGAGACAAAACTCTGGGGGCCAGGCAGGAAGGCCTCTTTACCTCAGCTCCTTTTACCTGAATCACTACACCCAGCTTTCA
The DNA here is from genome assembly GCF_009873245.2 of Balaenoptera musculus. Classification (NCBI taxonomy): domain Eukaryota; kingdom Metazoa; phylum Chordata; class Mammalia; order Artiodactyla; family Balaenopteridae; genus Balaenoptera; species Balaenoptera musculus. Next base: position 98,600,818 of record NC_045793.1, on the reverse strand, counting down.
ACAAAAAATTACAAGGCATGCTAATAGGCAAAGAACACTGAACATACACGGCAAGCATCAGAACCAGACTCATGGCAGAGATTTTGGAATTATCAGACCAGGAATTTAAAACAACTATGATTAACATGCTAAGGGCTCTAATAAAGTGAACATCATGCAAGAACTGATCGGCGATGTAAGCAAAGAGATGGAAATTCTAAGGAAAAAAATCAATGGGAAATGTTAAAAACCAAAAACATTACAACAGAAATGAAGAATGCTTTTGATTCGTTCACCAGTAGATGGACACAGCTTGGAGATATGTCAGTAAAAACTCCCAAAACTGAAAAGGAAATAGAAAAAAGAAAAGAAGGGAAAAAACAAACCAAAAAAAAAGGAATAGAATATTGAACAATAGAAAATTACAAAAGGTATAACAAATGTGTAGTGGGACTACCAGGAAAAGAAGGGGAGAAAGAAACACAAGAAATACTTGAAGCAATAATGGCTAAGAATTTCCTCAATGTCAGACACCAAACCACAAACCCAGGAAGCTCAGAGGACATCAAGCAGGATAAACAGCAAAACAAAAAACAAAACCAAAAACTACACCTAGGCATATCATATTCAAATTGCAAAAAAATCAAAGACCAAGAGAAAACCTTGAAGTAAGCAACAGGAAAACACCAAATAGCACCTTACCTACATAGAAGAAGGGGTAATAACGATATCAAACTTCTCTTCAGAAACCATGCAAGCAAGAGAAGAGTGAAACACTCAGTATTGAAAGAAAAACCCACGAACCTACAATTCTACATCTGGTGAAACTGTCCTTCAAAAGTGAAGGAGAAATAAAGACTTTCTCAAACAAACAAAAATTGGGAGATTTCACGATTACCTGGCAGGAGATGTTAAGAGAATTTATTCAGAGAGAAGGAAAATGATTTGGTCAGAAATTGATCTACATCAAGGAAAAAACATGAGAGAAGAAATAAATAAAGGTAAAATAATACCTTCTACTTTACTTATTGTAGTTGATCTAACAGATAACAGTTTGTTCAAAAGAAAAACAGCAAGATGTATTGGGTAATTAATTTGGTTATAAGGTACCTGCACTACCTGTGAAGCAAGGTAGCGTTATTTGAAAACGGATTAAGATTAGTTGTAAATGTAAACAGCAAACCCTAGGGCAACCACTAAAAATATTTATAAAGAAGTATAATTGAGGGCCACAGGGTTCAAGATGGCGGAGTAGAAGGACAGGCGCTCACTCCCTCTTGTGAGAGCACTGGAATCACAACTAACTGCTGAACAATCATCAACAGGAAGACACTGGAACTCACCAAAAAAGATACCCCATATCCAAGGACAAAGGAGAAGCTGCAATGAGACGGGAGGAGGGGCACAATCACAATAAAATCAAATCCCATAACCGCTGGGTGGGTGAGTCACAAACTGGAGAACAATTATGCCACAGAAGTCCACCCACTGGAGTGAAGGTTCTGAGCTCCACGTCAGGCTTCCCAATCTGGGGATCCAGCAATGGGAGGAGGAATTCCCAGAGAATCAGACTTTGAAGGCTAGCGGAATTTGATTGCAAGACTTCGACAGGACTGGGGGAAACAGGGACTCCACTCTTGGAGGGCACACACAAAGTAGTGTGCACATCGGGACCCAGGGGAAGGAGTAGTGATGCCATAGGAGACTGAACCAGACCTATCTGCCAGTGGTGGAGGGTTTCCTGCAGAGGCAGGGGGTAGCTGTGGCTCACTGCGGGGACAAGGACACTGGCAGCAGAAGTTCTGGGAAGTGCTCCTTGGCGTGAGCCCTCCCAGAGTCCGCCATTAGCCCCACCAAAGAACCTGTACGCGCCAGTGCTGGGTCACCTCAGGCCAAACAACCAACAGAGAGGGAACTCAGACCCACCTATCAGCAGACAAGTGGATTAAAGTTTTACTGAGCTCTGCCCACCAGAGCAACACCCAACTCTACCCATCACCAGTCCCTCACATCAGGAAACTTGCACAAGCCTCTGAGATAGCCTCATCCACCAGAGGGCAGACAGCAGAAGCAAGAATAACTATAATCCCGCAGCCTGTGGAACAAAAACCACATTCACAGAAAGACAGACAAAATGAAAAGGTAGAGGACTACGTAACAGATGAAGGAACAAGATAAAACCCCATAAAAACAACTAAACGAAGTGGAGACAGGCAACCTTCAAGAAAAAGAATTCAGAATAATGATAGTGAAGATGATCCAGGACCTCAGAAAAAGAATGGAGGTAGTGATTGAGAAGATGCAAGAAATGTTTAACAAAGACCTAGAAGAATTAAAGAACAAACAAACAGAGATGAACAACACAATAACTGAAATGAAAAATACACTAGAAGGAATCAATAGCAGAATAACTGAGGCAGAAGAACGGATAAGTGACCTGGAAGACAGAATGGTGGAATTCACTGCCATGGACGATAACAAAGAAAAAAGAATGAAAAGAAATGAAGACAGCCTAAGAGACCTCTGGGACAACATTAAACACACCAACATTCGCATTATAGGGTTCCAGGAGGAGAAGAGAGAGAGTAAGGACCCGAGAAAATATTTGAAGAGATTATAGTCGAAAACTTCCCTAACATGGGAAAGGAAATAGCCACCCAAGTCCAGGAAGCACAGAGAATCCCAGGCAGGATAAACCCAAGGAGAAACACGCCAAGATACACAGTAATCAAGTGGACAAAAATTAAAGACAAAGAAAAATTATTAAAAACAACAAGGGAAAAACAACAAATAACGTACAAGGGAACTCCCATAAGGTTAACAGCTGATTTCTCAGCAGAAACTCTACAAGCCAGAAGGGAGTGGCACGATATATTTAAAGTGATGAAAGGGAAGAACCTACAAACAAGATTACTCTACACAGCAAGGATCTCATTCAGATTCAACGGAGAAATCAAAAGCTTTACAGACAAGCAAAAGCCAAGAGAATTCAGCACCAACAAACCAGCTCTATGACAAATGCTAAAGGAACTTCTCTGAGTGGGAAACACAAGAGAAGAAAAGGACCTAGAAAAATAAACCCATAACAATTAAGAAAATGGTAATAGGAACATACATATCAATAATTACCTTAAATGTGAATGGATTAAATGCTCCAACCAAAAGACACAGGCTCGCTGAATGGATACAAACACAAGACCCATATATATGCTGTCTACAAGAGACCCACTTCAGACCTAGGGACACATACAGAAAGTGAGGGGATGGAAAAAGATATTCCATGCAAATGGAAATCAAAAGAAAGCTGGAGTAGCAATGCTCATATCAGATAAAATAGACTTTAAAATAAAGAATGTTACAAGAGACAAGGAAGGACACTACATAATGCTCAAGGGATCAATCCAAGAAGAAGATATAACAATTATAAATATATATGCACCCAACACAGGAGCAACTCGATACATAAGGCAAATGCTAACAGCTATAAAAGAGGAAGTCGACAGTAACACAATAATAGTGGGGGACTTTAACACCCCACTTACACCAATGGAAAGATCATCCAGACAGAAAATTAATAAGGAAACACAAGCTTTAAATGACACAATAGATCAGATAGATTTAATTGATATTTATAGGACATTCCATCCAAAAACAGTAGATTACACTTTCTCCTCAAGTGCACACCGAACATTCTCCAGGACAGATCACATCTTGGGTCACAAATCAAGCCTCAGTAAATTTAGGAAAACTGAAATCATATCAAGCATCTTTTCTGACCACAACGCTATGAGATTAGAAATCAATTACAGGGGAAAAAACGTAAAAAACACAAACACAGGGAGGCTAAACAATACATTACTAAATAACCAAGAGATCACTGAAGAAATCAAAGAGGAAATCAAAAAATACCTAGAGACAAATGACAATGAAAACGTGACGATCCAAAACCTATGGGATGCAGCAAAAGCAGTTCTAAGAGGGAAGTTTATAGCAATACAAGCCTACCTCAGGAAACAAGAAAAATCTCAAATAAACAATCTAAACTTACACCTAAAGGAACTAGAGAAAGAAGAACAAACAAAACCCAAAGATATTAGAAGGAAAGAAATCATAAAGATCAGAGCAAAAATAAATGAAATAGAAACAAAGAAAACAGTAGCAAAGATCAATAAAACTAAAAGCTGGTTCTTTGAGAAGATAAACAAAATTGATAAACCTTTAGCCAGACTCATCAAGAAAAAAAGGGACGGACTCAAATCAATAAAATTAGCAATGAAAACAGAAAAGTTACAATGGACACCACAGAAATACAAAGGATCATAAGAGACTACTACAAGCAACTCTACACCAATAAAATGGACAGCCTGGAAGAAATGGACAAATTCTTAGAAAGGTATAACCTTCCAAGACTGAACCAGAAGAAACAGAAAATATGAATAGACCAATCACAAGTTACGGAGTTGGAAGTGTGATTAAAAATCTTCCAACAAACAAAAGTCCCGGACCAGATGGCTTCAGAGGTGAATTCTATCAAACATTTAGAGAAGAGCTAACACCAATCCTTCTCAAACTCTTCCAAAAAATTACAGAAGAAGGAACACTCCCAAACTCATTCTACAAGGCCACCATCACCCTGATACCAAAACCAGACAAAGATACTATAAAAAAAGAATACTACAGACCAATATCACTGATGAATATAGATGCAAAAATTCTCAACAAAATACTAGCAAACAGAATCCAACAACACATTAAAAGGCTCATACACCATATCTAGTGAGATTTATCCCAGTGATGCAAAGATTCTTCAATATATGCAAATCAATCAATGTGATACACCATATTAACAAATTGAAGAATAAAAACCATATGATCATCTCAATAGATACAGAAAAGCTTCTGACAAAATTCAACACCCATTCATGATAAAAACTCTCCAGAAAGTGGGCTCAGAGGGAACTCACCTCAACATAATAAAGCCCACATACAACAAACCCACAGCAAACATCATTCTCAATGGTGAAAAACTGAAAGCATTTCCTCTAAGATCAGGGACAAGACAAGGATGTCCACTCTCGCCACTACTATTCAACATGGTTTTGGCAGTCATAGCCACGGCAATCAGAGAAGAAAAAGAAATAAAAGGAATACTAACTGGAAAAGAAGAAGTAAAACTGTCACTGTTTGCAAATGCCATGATACTATACATAGATAATCCTAAAGATGCCATCAGAAAACTACTAGAGCTAATCAATGAATCTGGTAAAGTTGCAGGATACAAAGTTAATGTACAGAAATCTCTTGCATTCCTATACACTAACAATGAAAGATCAGAAAGAGAAATTAAGGAAACAATCCCATTCACCATTGCAACAAAAAGAATAAAATACCTAGGAATAAACCTACCTAAGGAGGTAAGAGACCTGTACTCAGAAACCTATAAGACACTGATGAAAGAAATCAAAGATGACACAAACAGATGGAAAGATATACCATGTTCATGGACTGGAACAATCAACATTGTGAAAATGACCATACTACCCAAAGCAATCTACAGATTCAATGCAATCCCTATCAAATTACCAACGGCATTTTTAACAGAACTAGAACAAAAAATCTTAAAATTTGTATGGAGACACAAAAGACCCCGAATAGCCAAAGCAGTCTTGAGGGAAAAAAATGGAGCTGGGGGAATCAGACTCCCTGACTTCAGACTATACTACAAAGCTACAGTCATCAAGACAATATGGTACTGGCACAAAAACAGAAATATAGATCAATGGAACAGGATAGAAAGCCCAGAGATAAACCCACGCACCTATGGTCAACTAAACTATGACAAAGGAGGCAAGGATATACAATGGAGAAAAGACAGTCTCTTCAATAAGTGGTGCGGGGAAAACTGGACAGCTACATGTAAGAGAATGAAATCAGAACACTCCCTAACACCATACACAAAAATAAACTCAAAATGGATTAGAGACCTAAATGTAAGACCGGGCACTATAAAACTCTTAGAGGAAAACATAGGAAGAACACTCTCTGACATAAATCACAGCAAGATCTTTTTTGATCCACTTCCTAGAGTAATGGAAATAAAAACAAAAATAAACAAATGGGACCTAATGAAACTTAAAAGCTTTTGCACAGCAAAGGAAACTGCAAACAAGACGAAAAGACAACCCTCAGAATGGGAGAAAATATTTGCAAACAACGCAACTGACAAAGGATTAATCTCCAAAATATATAAACAGCTCATGCAGCTCAATATTAAAAAAACAAACACCCCAATCAAAAAGTGGGCAGAAGGCCTAAATAGACATTTCTCCAAAGAAGACATACAGATGGCCAACAAACACATGAAAAGGTGCTCAACATCACTAATCATTAGAGAAATGCAAATCAAAACTACAATAATGTATCACCTCACACCAGTTAGAATGGGCATCATCAGAAAATCTACAAACAACAAATACTGAAGAGGGTGTGGAGAACAGGGAACCCTCTTGCACTGCTGGTGGGAATGTAAATTGATACAGCCACTATGGAGACAGTATGGAGGTTCCTTAAAAAACTAAAAATAGAACTACCATATGACCCAGCAATCCCACTACTGGACATATACCCAGAGAAAACCATAACTCAAAAAGACACATGCACCCCAGTGTTCATTGCAGCACTATTTACAATAGCCAGGTCATGGAAACAACCTAAATGTTCATCAACAGACGAATGGGTAAAGAAGATGTGGTACATATATATACAAAGGAATATTACTCAGCCATAAAAAGGAACGAAATTGGGTCATCTGCAGAGACGTGGATGGACCTAGAGACTGTCATACAGAGTGAAGAAAGCCAGAAAGAGAAAAACAAATATCGTATATTAATGCATATACGCATTATGTGGAATCTAGAAAAATGGTACAGATGAACCAGTTTGCAAGGCAGGAATAGACACAGGTGTAGAGAACAAACATATGGACACCAAACGGGGAAAGCAGGGGCATGGATGGTGGTGGTGGTGGTGGGATGAACTGGGAGATTGGGATTGACATATATGCACTAATATGTATAAAATAGAGAACTAATAAAACCTGCTGTATAATAAATAAATAAATAAAGAGAAGCCACCATAATGAGACGCCCACGCACCACAACAAAGAGTATCCCCTGCTCACCGCAACTAAAGAAAAGCCCGCACGCAGCAACGAAGACCCAATGGAGCCAAAAATAAAATAAATAAAATAATAAAAAACAAAAAAAACAAGAAGTATAATTGATATGTTAAGGAGAAACAATGGAATTATAAAAATGTTCAAATAAAACCAGATAAAGCAGAAATAGAGTAGAAGACAAAACAAACAAAGAACAAGAGCAACAAATAGAAAACAATTACAGGGCTTCCCTGGTGGCGTAGTGGTTAAGAATCCGCCTGCCAATGAAGGGGACACAGGTTCAAGCCCTGGTCTGGGAAGATCCCACATGCCGCGGAGCAACTAAGCCCGTGCGCCACAACTACTGAGCCTGCGCTCTAGAGCCCGTGAGCCACAACTACTGAGCCCACGTGCCACAACTACTGAAGCCCGTGGCGCCTAGAGCCCATACTCCGCAACAAGAGAAGCCACCGCAATGAGAAGCCCGCGCACCACAACAAAAGAGTAGCCCCTGCTCGCCACAACTAGAGAAAGCCCGCGCACCGCAACAAAAGAGTAGCCCCCGCTCGCCACAACTAGAGAAAGCCTGCGCACAGCAACGAAGACCCAACGCAGCCAAAAATAAATAAATAAAATTAATTAATTTTTTTTTAAAAATTAAGAAAATAACTACAAATATGGTAAATATTAATCCAACTATGTCAATAATCACTTTAAATGTGAATCATCTGAATATACCAATTAAAAGACAAAAACTGTCAGACTGGATAAAAAATTCAAGACACAAGTATATGCTGTCTATAAGAAACTGACTTTAAAGAGGGGTATTACATAATAAAAACATAACAATCCTTAATGTGTATGCACCTAACAACAGAGCTTCAGAAACACATGAGGCAAAAACTGATAGAACTACGGGGAGAAACAGATGAATCCACTATTACAGCTGAAGACTTCAACACCCCCCTCTCAGAAATGGACAGAAAATGACAGATCCAGCAGGCAGAAAATGATTAAGGACAAAGGTGAACTCAACATCTTCCACCAACTGCATATAACTAACATCAACAGACTACTTCATCCAACAACAGCATTCAACAGAATACACATTCTTCTCAAGCTCACATGAACATTCACCACGACAGAGCACATTCTGGGCCATAAAACACACCTTAACAAATTTAAAAGAACAGAAACCATACAAAGTATGTTCTCAGATCCCAACGGAATTCTTTCTTTTTTGGCGGCACTGTGCGGCTTGCAGGATCTTAGTTCCCTGACCAAGGATTGAACCCAGGCCCCCTGCAGTGGAAGCACAGAGTCCTAACCACTGGACCACTAGTGGAATTCCCTGAAAGACACAATCTACCAAAATTCACATAAGGAGAAATGGATAATGTGAATAGGCATATAAGCTATTAAGGAAATTGAATCAATAATAACTTTCTAAAACAGAAAGTATCAGGCCCAGACAGATTCACTGGTTAATTCTACTCAACATTTAACGAAGAAACTATACCAATTCTCTATAATCTCTTCCAGAAAATGAAAAGAGAAAACACTTCCTAACCCATTTTTTGAGGCAGCATTACCTTAGCATCAAAACCAAAGATACTACAAGAAAGGGAAGACCAATATTTCTCATAAAATAGATACAAAAATCTTCAACAAAATATTAGCAAATCAAATCCAACAACGTATAAAAAGAATTATAAACCAAAATCAAGTGGGATTTATCCCAGGTATGCAAAGTTGACTCTACATTCAAAAATTATTTAATGTGATCCACCACTTTAACAGGCTAAAGAGAAAAATCATATGGTATCAATAGATGCAGCAGAAGCATTTGACAACCTCTAATATTCATAACAAAAACTCTCAGCAAACTAGACATAGAGGGGAACTTCCTCAACTTGATAAGGAACATGTACAAAAAACCTACAGCTAACATCAATACTTAATGGTAAGAAGCTCTAAGATTGCCTGAGACCAGGAACAAGGAAAGGATGTCCCCTCCCACCACTGCTTTTCAATACTGTACTGGAAGTCCTAGATAATGCAGTAAGACAAGAAAAGGAAATAGAAGGTCAAGATTGGGAGGGAAGAAATCAAACTGTCTTTGTTTGCAGATGCCCTCTCTGACTGGGGAACCAAGCAGGCAGGTTACTCTGGGATTACCAAATGCAAGCAAGGGAAACACAGAGGCCTGAGTCAGTTCACCTACTGCTGTGCCAGGCAACCACCTGCCCACAGAGAAGAAAACTGGCGCAGAGAGGAGAGGGACTGGCAGAAGCTCACACAGGGCACAGTGGCAGATACAGGCTGAGTCTAGGCACAGTCAGATGAGCATCCTGAACTTCAGAACAGCTGCATTCAGAAGCTGTTCAGTGTGTGCTGGGTAGCCCCAAAGGGAAATGCATACTCATTCTAAAAAGTTTTAGATTTTATCCTTTCTAAGGTGGGGGTGAGGGGGAGAGAATAAAACTAACTGTGTATTAGTTTCCCCACTCTCTACAGGGCTGAGAGTCCACCCCTCTGACAGAACAGTTTAGAAATAAATAAGCAGCACATCTAATTACTGGCTCATACTTAAGGTTGTTACAAATGAACATTCCAGAACGTTGTCACAGATGTGCAGCTAGCAGAGGCCTTTCTATCCTCTTCTTATGTGCTCATGTAAACCAAATGCAAACCCTTCCTTAAATTTATCAATATTACACCTTTCATCTATTCTCACACTTCCTGATTTCAAAACTTACTACAAAGCTACAATAACCAACAGTGTGGTATTGGCATCAAGACAGACATTCAGAGCAATGAAATAGAATAGAGAGCTCAGAAATAAACCCTCATATACAGTGTCAATTGATTTTTGATAAGGGTGCCAACACCATTCAGTGGGGAAAGGACAATCTTTTCAACAAGTGGTACTGGGAAAACAAGACTCCACACACAAAAGAATCAAGTTTGACCCTTAGCTAACACCATACACAAAAATTAACTCAAATGGATCAAACACCTAAATTTAAGACCTAAAACTATAAGACTCTTAGAAGAAAACATAGAGGAAAAGCTTCATGACATTGGATGTGGCAATGATTTACTGGATATGATACCAAAAGCACAGGCAATAACAAAAGGTGGAAGCAACTCAATTCTTGACGGAAGAATTGGATAAACAAAATGTGTTATCAACAGTGGGATATTATTCATCGTTAAAAGGGAAGGAAATTCTGATACATGCTACAACATGGATAAGCCCAGGCGCAAAAAGGTAAATACTATATGATTCCACTTATATGAGGTATCCAGAGTAGTCAAATTCAGAGAGACAGAAAGTGGAATGGTGGCTGTCAGAGGCTGGGGGGAGGGAGAAACGGGGTTATTGTTTAATAGGTACAGAGTGTCAGTCTGGCAAGGTGAAAACAATCCTGGAGGTGAATGGTGGTGATGGTTGCACAGCAATGTGAATGTTAGAACACTTAAACTATACACTTAAAAATGGTTAAGATGGTAAATTTTATGTTATGTGTATTTTAACACAGTTTTTAAAACCTTTAATGTGGGGGAAAAAAAAGCACAGGCAATAAGAGAAAAAAAAAAGACAAACTGGACTTCATCAAAATTTAAAACTTTGTACATCAAAGGACACCATCAATAGAGTGCAAAGACAACCTACCCAATGGGAGAAAATATTTGCAATCATATATCTGACAAGAAGTTAATACCCAGAATACAAAAAGAACTCCTATAACTCCACAACAAAAAACCAAACAACCTGATTAAGAAATATGCAAAGGACTTAAATAGATATTTCTCCAAAGAAGGTGTACAGATGGCCAATAAGCACATGAAAAGATTCTCAATATCACTAGTAACTAGCGAAGTGCAAATCAAAACCACAGTGAGATACTACTTCACACCCATCTGGACGGCTACTATCAAAACAGAAAATAATGTGTTGGTGACGACATGGAGGAAACTGGAACCCTTGTGCCACTGCTGGTGGGACTGTAAAATGGTACAGCCACTGTGGAAAACAGTATGGTCATTCCTTAAGAAATAAAACATAGAATTAGCATATGATCCAGCCAATTCCACTTCTGGAATCTATGTAAAAGAACTGCAAGCAGACAATAAAACTCTTAGAAGAAACATAGGACAAAAGTTTCATGATGTCGAGATTTGGCCAGTGATTTCTTGGATATGACACCAAAGGCACAGGCGACAAAGGCAAAAAAACAGACCAAACTGGAGTTCAACAGATTTTTAAAATTTTGTTATATTAAGAGACACTATCCACAGAGTAAAAGAGCAACCCACGGAATGGGAGAAATATTTGCAAAATCATATATCTGACAAGGGATTAATATCTAGAATATACTGAGACTCCTAAAACTCAACAAAAAACACCTGATGCCAAAATGGCAAAAGATTTGAACAGACTTTTCTCCAAAGAAGATACACAAATGTCCAATAAGAACATGAGAGGATGCTTGAGGATCACTAATCATTAGAGAAATACAATCAAAACTACCATGAGATACCCCACCTCAAACTCATTAGGATGGCTAGTGAAAAACAAAACACAAACAAAAACAGAAACGAGTGCTAGCAAGGATTGTAGAGACACTGGAACTCCTGTGCCTGCTGGTGGGAATATAAAATGGTGCAGCTGCTGTGGAAAAACAGTATGAGGGTTCCTCAAAAAAATTAAAAATAGAATTACCATATGACCCAGCAATTTCCACTTCTGGGTATAGATAAACCCAAAGAATTAAAGCAGGGTCTCAAAGAGATTTTTGTATACACATGTTCATAGCAGCATCGTTCACAATAACAACATGGAAGCAACCCAAGTGTCCACTGATGGATGAACGGATAAGTGAGATGTGGTGTACCCATACAATAGTATATTGTTCAGCCTTAAAAAGGAAGGAAATTCTGCAGTACATTACAACACGGGTAAAACTTGAGAATATTATGCTAAGTGAAATAAGCCAGTCACAAAAAGACTAACAGTGTATGATTCCACTCACATGAACTTCCTAGAGAAGTCAAATTCATAGAGACAGAACGATGGTTGCCATGGGCTGTGGGGGGGAAAGAATGCGGAGTTTTTTGTTAATAGGTATAGTTCAGATTTTACAGATGAAAAGAGTTAAGGTAATGGATGGTGGTGATGGTTGCACAACCACGTGAATGTATCTCATACTATTGAACTGCACCCTTAAAAATGTTTAAGATGGTACATTTTATGCTATATTTTAACACAATTTAAAAAGAAAAAAAACTGAAAGCAGAGATTCAAACAGACATTTGTACACCCATGTTCTAACAGCATTATTCACAATAGTCAAAAGTTGCGAAACACCCAATGCCCATTGATAGATGAATGGATAAATAATATGTGGTGTGTGTATATATATATATTGTTCTGAAAAGTTCTGAAAAGAAAAAGTTCTGGAAATGGATGGTGGTGATGGCTGCACAACTATGTGAGTGTACTTAATACCATGAAATATACACTTAAACACAATTAATTTTATGTTATGCATATTTCACCACAATAAAAAAATTGTATCCTAGCTTCACTCAATAATTGCATTTGCTAAAAACCTTTTGAATCATAATCAGTATTATACTGTATATTAGTTACCACTTCTAGATGTGTATCATTCCAAATTATTAATTTTGCTTAAATTCAAATAGTAGTAAAAAAAATATTGACTACGTTGGGGTCATATAAAAGTGCCCTGGTGTTATCATGTCTGCAGGACTGTACAAGGACTGCCCCGCCTCCACGTGGCCTGGGGGACACAATGTCACCACCACCCTCTCGCCTTTCTCAAAGTGCCACCACACTTCAAATTCAGGCTCACAGATCACCAAGAAGGATTCTACTTTCTTCACAGAGGTGAGTCCTCACTCATTTGAGATTTTTTTCGCTGTAAAATATGTATTAGTAAAACATGTTTTGTCAAAAAGGAAAGTTGCAGCTCTCATTCCTGCTGTAACTCCAGATGGGACAAAGTGTGCCGCCAGGGCAGTTCTTACAAAAGCCTTCCCCACCGTCCTGGGCGGTCCCCTGCCGGTCCTGACCAATGTGCAGCGCCTCCTTCAGCGATGTCAGGGACCAGCCCACACCCGCCGTGAGAAGACACGGCGCCGGCTGCTGTGCCGATTAACTGATCATAGCACATTCAGGACACAGCTGCAGAGGGAGGAACGTGATGGAGCAACACAGACCGAGGGGACATCTGACTAGCGGTCACATCAGCTCCATCAGCCCTGGCAGCAAAAGCCGGACTGTCTTGGGCACCCGCTAACCCCACTGCCGTTCCTGCCGCCCTTACAGAGACTGCAGCCAACACAGGAACGTGCTGGTGAGCTCGTCCCTTCAGCTCTAAACAGCGGAAAGTATTTCCAAAAATAATTGCTGATGAGCTATAAGAGGAGTCCATTTTTATACTGAGCCGAAGTCAGCCTCCCTATAACATCCACCTATTTGACCTTGATCAACAAGTCTTCCATGGCAGAGCGTGGGCCCTGATGGAAGGGCAGGACTCTGAGACGTGGGATGGGGACACCTAGGTAGATGCACTTGGGAACCTCCATCTCATATTCTTCTCACCACTCCAGGCCTGCAGAAGTGGCCCAACCCCACTTGTTAGAAGACACAGGACGCCCATACATACACACCCACACACCGACACACACACACACACACACACACACACACACACACCCCCCTTGCTCGAAAACGATACACGGGCCTCACTGGGATGGGCACCTTTCATGACAATGCTGTTCTCCTCAGGGTCTGCCCCCTCCGCCCCTCCTGGCCATAAGACCTGTTCCTGGGATCAAATCTCAACACAGCACGACTGGGACCCGCTGGGAAGAGAGACTGAACTCTGATGGAGCAGGAGGTGCCGGATAGAGGTGGATGGACCCCCAGCTGGACGAGCGCGTCTACGGGGCTCTGCACTTAACCCAGGTCAGGGGCCCGGACACGGCTCTCAAGCACTGCTAGCACAGCTTAGAAGCTCGGCAAACACAAGGCCCATGTTAAACTCAGTGGAGATTGCAGAACTGCCAAGCAAACTGTGGATAAAGGTTTCAAAAGATGCAGAGAGGTGGGCCCGCTGGACGGGGTCTACCGTGTAAGAGCTGGAACCCCACGGCTGCCCCTGCTACTTGGGGGGGCTGGGAAGACACCCCACTCTCAAGGATGAGCTGGAACGAATGGGCTGGCAGGGGTGCGGGCACCACCCAGCAGCTCTGCGGTGGCTGTTCTCAGGGGGAGAGCTAATGGGGGAGATGCTTTGGCACTAGGCTTCCTGCAGCGAGGGGGACGACAGGGCCCTGGGAGAGCGGAAGCCAGGTGGCAGCACTCAGCCACCAGGAGCAGGGCAGGCAGGCGGGCTCACTGCAGTGGGCGGTGACTGTAAATGGTCAAATGGCTGGGCGGGGGGGCTGGTATGCAGGCCCCACAGAGATGCAACTAGAGCAGAGGCGTTCCCAGGGGCAAGAGAGCTGCTGGGAGCCAACCAGGGTCCCGCCTCATGTATACAAACAAGGACACCACCACTGAGTGTGCTGCTTCAACGCAAAGTGGCCGTCTCTGACCCGGTTTCCAGTCCCAGGAAGTGCCTGAGGGAAAGGCCAAGCCCCAGGAGAACGAATCTGTAACACCCGACACAAGTGTGCGCTGCAGCAACGCCCCCGGTTCCCTCCGAAGGGACTCACAGTCACTCGCTTGAGTTACAGTACACGGGGGAAGGAAACTGTTCAAGGCTTGGAAGAGAGGGTCTGAGACAATGCTGAAACTCAGGGGGCCCAGACCACCGGCAAGGTCCTCTACAGGGTCGGGGCACACCCAGGAGGGGACACCTGAAAGGATGCCACATCTCTTCAGAATGCAGGGCACATCTGGAACCAGCAGTCATTACACCACGCCTGGTCCCCAGTGGACAGAACGCATGGGTCTGGGGTCCACGGTACGGCAGCAGGAGTGGCTCTGATCACCATCAA
Source organism: Balaenoptera musculus (assembly GCF_009873245.2). NCBI lineage: Eukaryota > Metazoa > Chordata > Mammalia > Artiodactyla > Balaenopteridae > Balaenoptera > Balaenoptera musculus. The sequence goes on along the minus strand of NC_045793.1, from coordinate 98,585,646 downwards.
TCCAAGAGACCCACTTGGGGAAAGTGTGCTCCCAGCCCTGAAACTTTTGGCTCCATCTGTTTTGAGAGCCTGGCTCTAGGGGTAAAATGCTTCTACCATGGGACAAAAAAGGGATCTAAACTTAAAACCGCAGTCACCTCCTGATGCCAGCAGACAAGCAAGCAGAGAAAGGTGGTACTGTTCTGCAGGGGCAACCGGCCCGGATCGTGATGAGGAGGTGGGGAAGCTACTACATACTGGGGACAAAGAGGCACCTGTGTGGCCTTTAGGGGCCCCTTACATGCCCATAAGTGGGCAGACACACATCTTTCTCCTCTGCCCCATCCTGCTTCCTTCCCTCCCCTTCTCCTGAGAACACACCCTGAATCATCAAACACAATCTCCAGTTTCAGGCCCTGCTTCTAGAGAACCGAGACATCTCTGAACAAAGACAAGCGACAAGCAGGGAAAACCTTACAACTAACTTCACCGCGAAGGGCAAACTCACGTACCACACTGAGCGCTAGGGAAAACGTATGGGAAAACCGCCAACCACCCAACAGAAAAATGGCTGTAGAAAGACACTTAAGAGATCTGACTCGACCATATGAAAAGATACACAACCTCACTCGTCAGTACAAACTGTGATGTAACAGACTACGACCATCAGGCTGGCAAAGATCGAAAAGCCTGCATGTACACTGTGTGGCTCCTTAGAGTGTGGATAAACAGGTATTCGCCCAGACTGCCAATGGTGTACACCAGCTTAAATCCCGCGTGAGGGGCAACCTGGAAATGTCTGTCAAGATAAAAAGTAACCTAGCCCTACACCCAACAATTCTACTTCTGGAATTTATCCTAGAGGGTTAGTAAAATGTGTAACAGAGACAAATTAAATATGTATGAATAGATCACTGGTTACATAAAATATGGTACAGCCATTATAATGGGAGGGAAATGGACGAGGCAGCTTTATGTGCCCCAACCCACCAAGATATGTCGAGATATACTGTTGCGTGTAAACAACGAGGTGCAAAGTGTGCACTAGGTAATCATTTGGGAACAAATGCACGTGTGTGCTCGGATATGGACACACCGCCCGCGCAGGGACACACGAGAAACTGATGCCAATGGTTCTTTCCAGGGGCGGGGCGGTGGGGGGACTGGGGACCTCTCCTCACCAGGAATCTCCTTACCATCTGAATTTTGTACCATGTCCATAAGCTACCTATTCAACTTTTAAAAACACAATAAATAAGAAATAACAAATCTTATCAAGAAGCATCTTGGGTTTGGTATCACACATGTGATTAATTACCCGCTGCTGCCCCCCGAATTAAAAGCCAGAGTGTCAGTTCACAGGTCCCGAGCCTGCACCCCTGCACCACCCTGGGCCTCGTGGGGTCGAAACCCTGGGAAGGATGCTTCTGCTTTAAAAAAGCCGGGTGAGGATTCAATGAGAAAATGTATTTAAAATGTTAAATAGTGTTGCCGTATAGGTAAGCATTCAGAAATCAGAAGCTACTGTTAAGTGCCTCTCACCTTCATGTTAGTAATGTTCATTCTGAATACAAAATACTTTCCATAAAGAACTACACTCGAGTATGCGGGAGGAAAAGCCTCCTCACCACTAGTGCATTGTGTTGTCGTCGCTGTTTTTATTTTTATCAAAGTGATACATGTATGAAGTTTAAAAACGTAAATAGTCCCCAGAAGTGTATAACAAAAAACAACGATCTGGTCCCAACCCAGGCAACCCTGTAAACTGCTTCCCAGAGGCAGCAACTCCAGGGTCTTCTGGATCTAGGGCCAACTTTCTAAGTCATGGTTTTACATTGCTACTGCCTGATTCATCAATCTAAGACATTAGCTGTTGATTTCCAGTTACGGCAGAGAAAGAGTTAACTCTCTTATATCACCACCCCCAACTTCTCCTTCCTTTTTTCTTACAATTTAGATAATTTACTACTTAATCATTACTTGGTGCTTATATCCTCCTGTTAGGTACATTCTACTTCACCACTGTGCCAAGAGGTAGTGAAATCACAATTTTGTTTATGCAGAGTCTCTAATTTTTTTTAACCTTTAATTCTAAGATAATTGTAAATGGCATGCAGTTGTAAGAAATGATACACAGAGGTCCACTGTACCCCGCACCCTGTTATACCTAAGGTAACATCTCGTGATCACCCAGCATCACAACCACGATACTGACTACAAGGTCAGGTTCCAGAACGTTCCATCACAAGGTCCCTCCCGCTTCTCTTTTACAGGCGCACCCACTTCCCACCCACCTGGTCTCCTCCTTAACCCCTAGCAAGCCCTACCTGTTCTCCATTTCAATAATTCTGTCATATCAAGAATGTTATACAAAGGGAATCATACAGTATGTAGCTTTGGGGATTGGCTTTTTTCACTCAGCATAATTCTCTGCAGATTCCTGGAGGGTGTTGAAGCAATCAGTAAATCATGCCTTTTTACAGCTGAGTACGGTTCCACAGTATGGAGGCACATCATTTGTTTCACCATCTACCCACTGAAGGACATCTGGGGTATTTCCAGTTTTTGCCCATTATGAATAAAGCTGCTTTTAATATTCATGTATAGGTTTTTGTGTCAACACAGATTTTCATTTCCCTGGGATAAATACTCAGAGTGCAACTGCCAGGTCAGACGGTAGTTGCATGTTTAGTTTTTAAGAAACTGCCCACTTGTTTTCCAGAGTGGCTGCACCATTCTACATGCCCAACAGCCATGCATGAGTGACCCTCTGCATCCTCACCAGCATTTGGTGTTCTCACTACTTATTTAACTTCAGTCATTCTGGTTGGTGTGCAGTGATGTCTCCCTGTGGTTGTAATTTGCACTTCCCTAACGGCTAGTGATGTTGAACATCTTCATGTGCTTATTCCCATCTGAATGTCTTCTTTGGTGAAATAAATGTCTCTTCATGACTTTTGCCCATGTTCTAATCAGACTGTTGGCTTTTCTACTATTGGGCTTTGACAGTTCTTTATATATTCTAGATAAAAGACCTTCGGCAGGTAGGTGGTTTGCAAATATCTTCTCCCAGTCTGTAGCTTGTGTTTTCATCCTCCTAACGGAGTCTTCTGCAGAACAAAAGTTTTTAAATTTGATGAAGTTCAGTTTACCAATCATTGCCTTTTTGATGTCAAGTCTAAGTACTCTGCTTACCCTGGGTCCTGATGATTTTCTCTTAGGTTTTTTTTTCTAGAAGTGTTATAGTTTCACATTTTCCCTTTAATTCCATGATCCACTCTGAGTTAATTTTTGTATAAGGTGTGAGATTTAGCGTGAGGTTCATTTTTCTCTCAATGGGTGTCCAACGGCTCCAGCACCATTTGCTAAGAAGACGGTCCTTCCACCGACTTGCTTTTTGCACCTCTGTCAAAACTCAGTTGGGTGTATTTGTTTGGGTCTGTTTCTGGGTTCACGATGTTGTTCCACTGATGACTGTGTCAGCCCCTCTACTGCTACCTCACAGTCTTCATTGCTGTAGCTCTAAAGTACATCTTGAAATCAGGCGGACTGATTCCTCTCTTTTAACTCTTCTTTTTCAAACCGTTCCAGCTATTCTACTTCTTGTGCCTTTCCATATAAATTTTAGAATACTTGTCTATATCTACAAAATATCTGGCCGGGATTTTGATAGGAATTGCATCAAACCTGTATATCAATTTGGGGAAAACTGACATGTTAACATCCATGTACGTGGTATGTCTCTCCACTTATTCAGATCTTTGATCCTTTCATCCGTGTTGTGTGGTTTTCAGCGTACAAATCCTATAGGTTTTGTTACATTTATACCTAAGCATCTGTATTCATGTCTGTAATTTATTTTTGCTTCGTACTGCCTGATTTTGGTATCAGGGAAATACTAACCTCACAAATGAGTTAAAAAGTGTTCCCTCCCCTTCTGTTTTTCTGGAAGAGACTGTGTAGAATTAGTGTTAACTCTTTAAACATATGATAGAATTTTCCAGAAACCACCTGGGCCTGGAGACTTTTTTTATGGGAGTTTTCAAATTAGATATTAAATTTCTTTAATAGTTGCAGGACTACTCAAATGATCTATTTACTGGTGACCCGTGGCAGTCTGTGCTCTTCAAGAAACTGGTCCGTTTGTTGGCTGCTGTCTGAGGATGCCGAGTCGCCTGTGGTGCTCTCATCAGCCTTTGATTCTTCAGGGTCTCTTGGCACTTGAAGGATGTCGTCACTTCCTTCTGGCCCCGTGGTTTCTGATGCGAAATCTATCATGCCGTTTTCCCTACAGGTGAAGTGTTCTTTCTCATTGCTTTCAACACTCCGTCTTTGTCTTTACTTTTCGGAAGTTTCACTACGACGTGTCTTGGCGTGGACTGCTTTGGGTTTATCCTGTTTGTGGTGAGCTCAGCTTCTTGAACCTCTGAGTCTGTCTTTTACCAAATCACAGCAGTTTCAGCCATGACTCCTTTGATCAGCTTTTCAGCCCCACCCCACCCCGTCTCTTCTCCCTCCAGGACTCTGAGGACACAAATGTCAGAAATCTGCTCCAGTCCCACAGGGGGAGGGGAGCACACTCTGTTACCAGGTGGAGGGGCTGACTCCCCACTGGCCTCCGCTGCCACCTGAGTTGGGGGGGGGGGGGCTCCTCTTCCCTGCTGGACACGGTGGGCGTTCTGGGCCCCCAAGTGGCCCAGTGACACGAGGGGTGGTATGTGAGTCACACTGCTGCTGTCTGAGGGCAGAATTCCAGGCTCCCCACATGGTCTCCACTGACACCGCAGTTCCACTAGGGGTTCATCAGGGATAAAGCCCCAGCTCCCGACTCAGCCTTCTCTGCGGTGGGTGCTGGCCCCTACACAGTCTTTGCTGGTAGAGGCAGCAGCGGGCCCACAGGTTTTTCAGTCACATTTGGTTGGAACTGAGCAGGTATTGTAAGACATTTTCTGTCCTGCTAAGCTATCCCTTTCCTGGTCCTTTGGCCAGAGAGAGTGAATTTTGTTGGGATTCTGTGTGCACCTGTTGGCTGTTCTGGGTTGCCAGCTTCTTCAGTTCCAAGCTTGGGATACATGAGGAAAAAGAGAACCGGGGAACTCACCAAAGGGTCGCCCCCTTGGGTCCCAAGGTCCCTGGCTGGTCTGCCGTCACTCTACCTTTCAGAGTCTTCTTATGGTTGTTGCATATATAACGTCTAGGATTTTTAGGTGTACTTAGTGAGAGGAATAGGGAAAAATACGTCGACTCCCTCTTCCTGGAAGCAGAAGTCCGCAAACTTTAAATTTTCACGGTGTAATATGGGCCTGCCCTTCCCTCCACTTGCTTTGTTTTCAACATACAATTCTATCTTCCCAATTCTTCAGCAGCCTCTACTCCAACGTATAAAACCATCCGTGTTCCCTTCTCCCAGAGCTGCTCTGGCCTGTTCCTCAGATTCCCGTCTTGGGAATTCCCTCTGCTCTTTTCCGTGCTTAGAGCCCCGGTTCTGGATCTGCGTCTCCCACCTTCCTGGTGCGTCCTTGCGCTCTGAGGCAGCACATCTCCCAGGAACCTCGTCAGAACGGGCTCTGAGGGCTCACGTTTTCGAAACCTGACTGTCTGGTCATCATGACCAGAAAGCGACCCTCTCAATCTGAGAATCACGCCTGTTGGTGAATTCTGCAAAATGTCCTTCCGTTACTGTCTTAACAACTTCCTCCCACTCTCCTCCATTCTTTCTTCTCATGAGTCAGAGATTGAACCTTCTGGATGGATCCTATAATTTTTTTCTCTCTCTCATCTTTTGTTTACTGATTTTTGATCTCCTTGTCTTTTGGTTATTCTTTCTGGGTGACTGCCTTGACTTTATCTTTTGACCCCTCTAATGAATTTTTTACGACATATAATTAAGATCCTTTAATTCCAAAAGCTCTTGTCTCCACCTGTTATCCTGTTATCTCACAGTTAACAGTATTTCCTCTTATCTTTCTGACAACATTATGTATTTTTATTTTTCCCCTAGTTTCCGCACTGCTGCTGTTGCATTCACGTTTACGTCTTGTGTTTGTCCCGGGCTCTATCTTTAGATTAAACGTCTTCCTCAAACGTGTACTTCTCCTTGACTGCCCACGCAAGAAGCCGTGTGCACGGGCAGAGGCGCAGACTGCCAGCTTCTCTCAGGCTGGCTGGGTGGTCACCCCAGGGTCATTTGAGGCGGCACTTCTGCGGGCTGTGTGGCTGCACATGAAAGCAGTCCTGCGAGGGTCCCCTTGTGGGAGAGGCCCGGGTGCAGGCCTGTCTGGAAGCTTGAGGGAAAGGGGGTTGGCAATTCTCACCATTCCGGACAGAGGCTTTGACTTAATCTGCTCATCTTCACACTGGGTCTCTCCCCACCCTCCTCCGGGCCAGGGTCCCCACGTCTAAAGCCCCCCCTAGTGTCATGTCTCTACCAGGGAGACCTCCCACCTCCCCCTGTGGCAGGCGAGAGCAAACCCCTCCCCGAAGCCCACACGGTGCTCCACGCCCCCCCAGCCCCCGGGTCCAGCTGGACAGCTCCACGTCCTCTGAGGGACGCAGGTCCAGCTCCGTGGGCTCTGTGAACTCGTTACCCCACCTTCGTCAGCTCCCTCTGCAAGTTCACGGGCCTCTCTCATCACCGCGGTCCCCTTTCCCATTCTCTCTGACTGCGCAGTTTTATTCATTTCCTTTCATGTAGTGTTTAGGGGAAGCACTGATAATACACTAGTGTGCGTCATGTGTACCCACAAGTGGGCACGGGCTTCGACAGGATTCAGGAGTCCGTGTCCCAGGCTGTGACAATGGCACACGGAACAGCTCTTAGCCTTGACCAAGGAACCGAAACACACGGCCAGCCTTTACGAGAAAGGAGGCAGCTTGCTACTGGAGAGAAAGCCAGAAATGGGGCCAGAAGACAGAGCCCTGGGGTTTGGGCACCCAGTTTATCAGACACACCACCGCAGGGGCACCACCGGGTGGGAGTCACCCGAGGTGTGAGTGGGGACGGGTCCCAGAACCGCAGCGTTTGGTGCATCAGGGGGCCTTTGCTGGCGACAGGCAGGCGGGTCCTGCGGCCGTGGACTTACCTTCACCTCCTTCTCGATATAGTCGCTCAGCAGTCTGTCGGGTTCGACGCGCTCAGGCAGGGACAGCACCACAGTGTGCAGGGGGCGCCTCTCTGTCACCTTCTCATGGGCTTTCTTATCTCTACTCTTTTCACCTTTTAGGAATACTCGTTTAAACGGCGACACAATTCCAGGCTGCAGGCAGAAACGGCAATGATTGGAGTTCATTATTCACAAAGGCTTTGCGCTGTACCCATGGCTAACAAGCGGAAGTGGCCAGAAGCACCACCACGGTCCCCGTGCAGACGGGCCAGCCACTGCCAGCCAGGGTGGGCCGGGCCCAGTGCTGCCTCGGCACCGAGGGGCTGGTCCCTCACCTGTTCATGGACACTTACAAGGTCAAGGGCCAATTCTCAAGGTGAGTAAACTCAGGAGGCGAGAAGGGGCAGGAAGGGGGAGATTCCCCCAGAAGACAAAAATGCAGCATTGCTCTGAAGTGACCTCCCGGCTCCGCTGGGTCACTTCACTGCAGGGTCCTCGGAGAAGGCGGGGAGGTGTGGCCAGGGCTGTGGCATCAACAGGAAACTCAGCTCAACAGCCGCGAGGCCCGCCTCTTCCCTCTCCCGTAGGAACGTGGCACGCGCTCTGCTTTCCCCTCCCTCCGCTGGGGCCTCGGGGGCTCAGGGCACTGACCAGCACGTGGGTGACCTCACCCCGTGGTCAGTGTCTAGAGGGGCCTGGAGGCCAACCCTGCGATCAAAGTAAACCTGCAGAGGGAGAGCCAGGGACAGCGGGGAGAATAAAGTCAACCTCGCCTGCGGGCCCCAGGAAAAGGCCCAGGATTCCCTCCCTGCAGCTCTGCAAGAGCCCTCCAGGCCCTCTGCGGGCACAGATGTTCAGAGAGTCAGGCATGGGCACTGGGCACCTGCACGCAGAGGCCAAAGGTGACCGCTTCCAGTCACGCAAAGGAACGTAAAACCAGAGAATACAAGACGCCAACGTGCAGCCTCGGCAGGGAAACATCACCGAACACAGCAGCGAAACCCAAAGGTGGTGACCCACACCAGATCGAGAAGTCACCTTCCACTGTCTTGTCTGTGATTCTGCAGCTCGCCTGCCTGGGCAGGACCCAACGCCAGACAGTGGCCGGGACCTAGGGCAGGCCTAGCTCTGACCAACACTTACAAGAAACAAATGCCTATGTCACCAAACATGTACCAAAAGCTCTCGTTCCTGTTTCTCCTCTGCAAGGGGGAAATTCAGCCACGTGCCATATCCCACCCAAAACAATGCCTGTGAGGCGCCTCGGCAGCCCGTCAAACTCACAGATGGAGGATGGAGAGGGGCCCTAACTCCCTCACAAAGGCAGGTGAGGCCCCGGGGGTCTCCAGGAGATCCTGCAGGGCCCGCCGCACACAAAACATGCCCTCAGCAAAGTGAACCCCGGCGTTCCTCCTGCTCCTCCCAGCCAGAGTCCGGCTTTTCTCCTCTGCTCCTTGGCCTGCACTCCTCAGCCCTGAGCACTTGGCCCCTGGATAGCTGCCTTTTACCCCACTGATCCACGACAACTAATACTGGAGCACCCCTCCTCGTGCTGGATACCCACCGAGTTCCCACTCCCCATCCCAACGCAGCCCCTCAGCACTTCGTGCTGCGTGGGGGGCTGGGGGAATAATGCTGATGTGAGGCCCTCAGAGCTGGGGAGGATCAAAGCTAGACCACGACCTGCGTGTGGGGCTTCATTTACTTCTCTCTGCTCTTGTTTACGTTTGAAATCGTCCATAAGATTTTGTTTTTAAAGGATGAGTACAGTTCCTGCCTACAACTGCTTACACTTAAGCTGAGACAAGATAAAAGCCTGAAAGGTTAAGGGAGACGATAATCAATCCCATCATCATAAGGAGAGTATCATCTCCACAGTCTCAGACGAAGTACAGAGTGGAGAGAGGGGCTCGGAGGAGGAGGAGCCCGAGACGGCTGATCGCAGCCCTCAGACAGACCGCCCCCGCGGCCCGCCCAGGCTTCTTTCTCCTCGATCCCACAGGCGTTGTCAGCCCCAGCACAAATTCGGCGAGTGGAAGAGAGGGTGAGGCACTTCAGGTGAAATCCTGGGGGGGGGGGGGGGGGGCGGGGTCTGGACCAGGTGACCGCAACGTAGGGCTCACGTGGAAACGGTGGGACACGGTCACCCACAATTTGCCAGACAAGCACCGATGGTAAAGTCTACACTGAAAGCAAGCGACACTGAGAAGTGAGTAACGTAAACATCACGTGTCACCAGCCTGTGCGCTGTACCCGTGGCTAACAAGCGGAGTGACCAGCGACCTGCGGGCAGGCCAGGCCAGGCCCTGAGCTGCGACTGCCGCTCCGGCTGGCATCCGAGGCGATCAGTGGCACGCACATGACTCTTCGATCCTGCTCTGCTTGACTGTCTATCCGCACTGAGAGCCTCCTAGTTCCTGTGATGCGAAAGGCACTGCCCTAGGGCGGTGGAAGTGCCAAGACACGCAGCACAACGTTACACAGATGACCTACATCCGAAAGTGGCCGGAGTAAACATCTGCCCCTACACCATTTCTACCTGGTAAACCTCACGAAGTTCACTCTCCCAAATCATAACCAGCAGGGGCACAGCCCACGGTTGAGCCTGAGCCTGACGGCGCGTGAGAACAGCCCAGCTCGACCTGACGGCGGCTCCACCTCGCCACTCCTCTACACCTGGGAGCAACAGGAAACCAGTTCTGAGACGAGGGGTTTGCCAAGGCCAGCCTCTTACCAAGAAGCCCGTGCCAAATCGCCAGGTCCACAGACCACACGCAACCCACGCTGTTATTTTAACGTTGAGGGACGGGTCATACAGTCACAGCCCGCACACAGAATCAGCCTGTGTGGCAAGGACCCAGAGCCCAAGTCCTGCAACCCACCTTAAGGAGAGACCCTCTGCCAGCCCACACGCCTCGTCTGTCTGGTCCCTGCAGGCCAAGGAAACCAGGACGCCCACTGCAGACGCCTCCTGCAGCAGCTCAAGGATCAGCTTTGCCGACGCTGAGCCCCACTCCGTCTTCTGCTGCCTTTACCTCTAGGGAGCCAGCATTCTACAGGGGAGCAGTAACGTGTCTGATGCCTGTGCCAGCCAGGCATCAGGAAGGCCCTGTGGGGGGATGAGACGGAAGTCCCACCCTCAAGGTGGTCACCGTCAAGCGGGGGGAGATAAGCCCAAAGCAGATGAACAGGGACTGAATCCACGATGAGAACTGCTAGCCAGGTGCCTCGAAGGTGTACTTTAGGGCCCAAATGCCCTGTTTTTAAAGGAGCTACCCTGGCAACGAGGCACGGCCCCGTGAGGCCCCGTGACGAATAATGGCGCCTGCCCTCCACTGCTCACAGGCTGGCGGAGGCGAGGGGAGCCGCCCCGGAACCCAGGCCGCACACAAGACCACCTGGCCAAGCGTGAACTTGGCATGACTGATTTGGAATCAGACACAGCTTCCCTAACTCAGTCCTCAGTGCTGCATACCCCAGGCATCATGTGCTTTTTTTTAACATCCCAAATAAGTTCAAGCGGTGGATAAGCCTCCCTAGAGAGTGGAATGTTGAAACCATTATGTAAAGAAATGCACCCCAGCAAACCTGCAGCTTTCCTCTGCCGCCTCGCCCCGTTTCAGCGCAGAACGGGGGCGGCTGCTCCACCCGAGGACAGCAGGCGTGTGACACAGGAGGTGCGTGCCCCGCTCCCGCTGCAGGAGCTGGAAAGTAGACACGGCTGGGAGCTGGGGGATGGCAGGCACGGTGGGGGCCCCTCAGCTTTTCCAGAAACACAATGAACAAGAGGGCACCTCAAGATTTTGGAGCCTATGCTGCTTTTAAACATGAAAATGTAAAAGAAAGTTCTGCTTGAAAAAAATAAACTGAGAACAATTAAGAATATTCTGGGGACTTCCCTGGTGGCGCAGCGGTTAAGAATCCGCCTGCCAATGCAGGAGACACGGGTTCGAGCCCTGGTCCGGGAAGATCCCACATGCCGTGGAGCAACTAAGCCCGTGTGCCACAACTACTGAGCCTGCGCTCTAGAGCCCGTGAGCCACAACTACTGAGCCCGTGTGCCACAACTACTGAAGCCTGCGCGCCTAGAGCCGGTGCTCCAAAACAAGAGAAGCCGCCGCAATGAGACGCCCACGCACCGCAACGAAGAGTAGCCCCCGCTCACCACAACTAGAGAAAGCCTGCGTGCAGCAACGAAGACCCGACACAGCCAAAAATAAATAAATAAATTAAAAAAAAAAAAAAAAAAAAAAGAATATTCTGGGACTTCCCTGGTGGCGCAGTGGTTAAGAATCCGCCTGCCAATGCAGGGGACACGGGTTCGAGCCCTGGTCCGGGAAGATCCCACATGCCGCGGAGCAACTAAGCCCGTGCGCCACAACTACTGAGCCTGCGCTCTAGAGCCCGCGAGCCACAATTACTGAGCCCACGTGCCACAACTACTGAAGCCTGCACGCCTAGAGCCCGTGCTCCGCAGCAAGAGAAGCCACCGCAGTGAGAAGCCCGCGCACCGCAACAAAGAGTAGCCCCCGCTCGCCGCAACTAGAGAAAGCCCACGTGCAGCAACAAAGACCCAACGCAGCCAAAAATAAATTAATTAATTAATTAATTTTAGAAAAAGAATATTCCGACGCACAGAATCAGGATTCCATTAAACGACTGTGGATTCTTTAATTCACTGGAACAGCCTCCAAATCAATACAGAGTTGTAAAAAGTGGCTTTAGCCCGTGCAATTGTTCATCCTTCACTCAACAGGTATTTTCATTGAGCGCCCATGTTCATCATCACCGAAATGATCTTGCCATCTTTGACCCCAAAAGACAAAAGGAGCAATTTAGCCCCTGGAAGGAGCCCAACGCCAAGCACGGGTTCTCTTGGTGAATGGAGCCCTGGCACCGAGTGCCACCCGGCGTCCATCCGTGCCCGAGTCTCTCGTGAAGAAACGGGGGCCCTGAGTGTTGAAGGAACCAACCGAGGGTCCGAGGCACAGACCCGGGGAGGGGATGCGGGGCTTCGGTGGCCCTGTCCGGCATCTGCAGACTTCTCACATGGCACACACGCTGCTTCCTAGAACTGTGCAGAACTTCTGAACTGGCTCAGAAGTGTTCCCTAGACGCTTATAGTATTCTTGCAATAATTTTCCATCTTATGCTTGAAACAACTTTTGAAGTTGGAAACCTCAAATGTAGCTCTTCAACACACACACACACACACACACACACACACAAACTCTGGCCCACTTAGCGCTTTCCTAGAGGAGGGGCCAGGGGCCAGGCTGGCCTTGGGTATTGTTAGATTAAAGCCTGACTTAGCATCTCACTTGGGGTGACCAGGCTCCAAGTAACTGCATCTCCTAAACAAATTCTCAGAGGCTAACTTCTCCGTCAGAGTGTCTGTTTATTAATTTACAATAAGAAATGCATGTGCTGAAGGAACCAGCACAACTGCTCATGGGACAGTGGCCTCTACTTGCGGACCAAAGTGAATGATAAGGTGACACACACCAAGTCACTCCACGTGCACAACGCTCAGCCCAGCGCGTTCTAGAGAAAGCGTGTGGCAGTGAAGGAAGGAAACCCGCACTGGGCACCCCGAATGCCTCGGTACGGTGTTCACGCACCCTTACCTACTCCTTTAGTTAATAACACAAAACTGCCCCAGAACAAGGGCTTCAAGTGCAATGCCCTGGGGTCCTTCAGTTCGGCATTCAGCAAACGTCTAATGGGCACTTGGCATGTGCCCGGCACTGGGGCTGCACCTCGAGGGACCCCCTTCCCTGCCCCAGGGCCCCTTCTGCTGAGCGGGGGGGGGGGCCACTCGGCGGGGATCAGGCTCCGCAGGGCTGAGGGACGACACCAGGGAGAGACACGGGGGAGGGACACCAGGGAGAGACACCCAGGCCAGAGCGTGGGCCGCGCAAAGCCACTGTCCAACCGTCCAGCTGGGCAAGGCAGCGGCTACCCCCCAGATTCACCCCCGCCCAGGTGCACGAAGCACCCCGACAAATCCTCTCCTATAAGCGCCACTGTTTAAAACTGCATCTCAACGTTGCCTATCTTAACTCCAACTCCCTGTAACGCAAGTCAACAGATTCACTATCTTTTGAAAAAGAAAGTTAAGTACTTAAGCGCCTACCAACAGAAAAAGAGCCTTTCTTACGTGCCGCAGAGGCCCAAATAAGGAGGACGACACAGCCCGCGCCCCAGGACCTCCTACAGACCTCAAGTTCCCCATCTCAGGACTAGGCGTGAACCCGACCTCCCCCACGGCAGCGGTTTGCTCTGGTGACACACACCACGCCTGACCGTCCACGCGGCGGCCGAGGCCACTCCTGCCGGGCACACGGCGCCCCTCATCCTCCCTCAGGCGTCACGGGTGAAATTCCAGGCACGAGTCTGCAACTGTGAGCGTGTTCTTTCTTGACCTCTTCCCTAAATCATTTTCCAACTCAGATCTTGGGTCCTAACTGACTACAAATCTACATGAACGCCACTCTTCCTCGGCAGCCCTGACATCCGCGGCCTCTCACTCCTTAAGTGAAGATGGACGAACCCAACAACCTGCAAAGAGCTCCTCATCTTGCTCACTTCGCCGGCCACCGGGGCTGCCAGTTCTCAGACCCGGAAGCCAGCAGGAACCCTCCACCCCACCTTCCCAAAGCAAAGGTCACAGGACCCAAACAATCGTTCTAGATGGCTCTTTCCACACTGGGTGTGCACCTACCTCGTTCTCCATGGAACACCCCGCTGGAAAGTCTGTGTGAGGAGGAATTTCTCTGGAGGAATTCTGGTTCCTCCCCCTCTGCCGATAGTTAGTGTGCATTCTCCTCTGTTCACTTCTGAGCTTGTTGAAAAATATGGTCAGATGTTAGCCCTCCCTCTGAAAAAAACATGTGAATGAACAGGAAGACCAGAAACCACAGCTTCCTTCTGCAAACCCCACTGAAGCTGTTTACAGTTTTTTAAAAAAGTTTGAGGCAGGCAACACCCTAAAACTGCTGGCAAAATCCAAACAGGCTGCATGCACGAAAAGACGTAAAGTAAACCCACACATCTTCATACTAAACCAGCACATCTTCCACCTAAACCTCCACATCTCCTTACTGAACCAGCCCATCTTCTAACTAAGCCAGCCCATCTTCTTACTAAACAGGCACATTTTCCTTACTAAACCAGCACACCTCCTTACTGAACCAGCCCATCTTCTAATTAAACCAACACGTCTTCTTACTAAACCAGCACATCTCCTTACTAAACCAGTGCACAGACTTATTAAACCAGCCCATTTTCTTAGTAAACCAGCCCATCTTCTAACTAAACCAGCCCATCTTCTTACTAAACCAGCACATCTTCTTACTAAACCAGCAGATCTTACTAAACCAGCACATCTTCTTATTAAGCCAGCCCATCTTCTTACCAAATCGGCACATCTTCTTACTAAACCAGCCCATCTTCTTACCAAACCAGCCCATCTTCTTACTAAACCAGCCCATCTTCTTACTAAACCAATGCATCTTCTTACTAAACCAGTGCACAGACTTATTAAACCAGCCCATCTTCTTACCAAACCAGCCCATCTTCTTACTAAACCAGTGCATCTTCCTTACTACCTCTAGCACACAGAGCCCACGGGTGGCCTCCCCACATTTCTAGCCAATACCGTGTAGTCAGTTGAAGGACATTATTTTGGAAGTCCGACCATTCTGCACATCCAAACGACAAAGGGAGAAAGAGTAAAAGCAAGCAAGCCGAGAGCACTGCTGGGGCTCCCCCTCCTGACCGTGCGGTGTCACCCATGTGGTGGGACCCGCCGACCTGGCTGTTTCCAGCCAGCTGTTGCCTGCTTGAGGGCACAGTAGCCCAGGGGGCCTGGGCAGAGCACACCTTCTCCATGACCGTCAGCCTACAAAAGCCTCTACCTGCCTCCAGGACTCTTGCGTTTGAGACGCAACTTTGAAACTAAAGAGTATGTCCTTGAGCAAGCTCACTTTCACTTTTTCAGGGTCAAATCTGATCCTGAAAAGAAGTTGGGTTTGTTGATGTTGAAGACCCTTACACTCTCTAGATGTTCCAGAATGGCTGCAAACAGGAGAGGCTACTTAATTAACTGTTCTGGTTAATTAGAGTGATGATTTAGAGTGACCATATTCACAGCTCAAAACATAACAAATATAATACAATTTTACTAACATTAGATTTATTAATATTAGATTAATATTAGATTTGATTTGATCAAAGTGCTAATTTTCAACAGTTTTCTGCCCATAAAAATGGCTATTTCATACGGTTCAATTTAAACTGTAACAAAGTTTAGTATTTCTTGATTCTGAAAAGACTGGTTCAGAACAATAATTTCATGCCTCAGTTACTACTACACATGCCGCAGATGTAGGAAGCACAGTAAACCGGGTAAGGAGTACTGCACTAGATTTGTTTGAATAAACATCTGGTATTGACTGGACTATCCCTTTAGCTCTTTAGACACCCAGGGCACCGTGGGTATCGTCTGGACTCTGCTTTCTCCTTCTTTCTAAAAGCTGCCCCTGCAGAGCAGGATCAGGTAGCCCTGAGGGAAAGGGAACCAGGAGTGAGATTCAGAGACCTCAGGAGGTGGAGCAGCCCCCAGGACATGTCTTGGTGACTGTGGGGCCTGAGTCCACTGCCTGCTCCCCACCAGGTCCCCCTGCATGCGACACACAGCCCACCCTTCCAAAGTCCCAGAGCTGCCCCTCCCGGGGAAACAGAGGAAACTAAAGGAAGCCCACCAGCTGCACATACAAGTCAACCTGTCCTGCTTTCACAGATACAACGATCACCAGGGTCAGCATGGAAGAGAAAGGGCAGGGAGCACAGGGGGCAAAGGAGAGACTGGATGGGGGCTTAAATTCTAGAGGGTTTAGAGGCATTTGAGGAGGACAGCATCCATAAATACAGCCAAGAGAGAGAGACAGAGACAGACAGAGCAAACAAGAAAAGTATCTTAGAAATTACATATATGATCGCCAAAATAAAAGAGTTCAACAGAAGGGCTGAATAATAAAATGAGTGTAACTGAAAGCCAAATTAGTGACCTGGAATACGGTGGCACTTTTACAAATGAACATTCCAATCAACTTGATGATCGAGAGCACTAACTCTGAACCCCAATTAAGCAAAATGTTAGCCCCCCCAAAAGAATTCCATTCCTATTAGGATTGAGTCACAAAAAATTTGTACTCAGTGATTATCATACTTTGAATTTCATCAATGAAAATGTGGAAATTTGTTTTCTCTCTTCTGATGTGATACCTACTTAAAACCCTCAATGTTACCTCTTGGCCCATAAAGCCTAAAACATTTACTATCTGGTCCTTTACATGAAAAGCTTGCCAACTCTATCCTAGAACATAAAGCGAAAGATGAAAAATAAGAAAATATTGGGACTTCCCTGGTGGTGCAGTGGTTAAGAATCTGCCTGCCAATGCAGGGGACACGGGTTCGAGCCCTGGTCCGGGAAGATCCCACGTGCCACGGAGCAACTAAGCCCGTGCGCCACAACTACTGAGCCTGTACTCTAGAGCCCGCGAGCCACAACTACTGAAGCCCGCGTGCCTAGAGCCCGTGCTCCGCAACAAGAGAAGCCACCGCAATGAGAAGCCCGCGCACCGCAACGAAGAGTAGACCCCGCTCGCCGCAACTAGAGAAAGCCCGCGCACAGCAATAAAGACCCAATAAAGGAAAGAAGGGGGGGGAGGGAGGGAGGGAGGGAGGGAGGGAGAAAAGAAAATATGAGAAAAATCAAAGGGCATAGCAGCCAGATCCATAAAGTCACTTGGTGACCTTGGAGGAGACAAGGACACGCAGAGCAAGGAGGACGCCGATGAAGGACTCGGCTCTACAGACAGAAAAGGCCTGGCACCAAGAAGGCCGACTGGAAAAGAGACACTTAAACCCATCCTTGTAAAACTGCAGGACTTCAAGAGGATAGCTAAAGGTTTCCAATAAGGAAAAATGAAAACGTTTCCTGAAAAGGAACGAGGATCAGAGCAGCATCAGGTGTTTCGTGCCAGCAGGGAACACAGTAATCCCTCTAAAGTTCTGATGGCAAATGATTTTGAACCTGGAAGTTAATATAAAGCCAAACTGTCCATGAAGTTTAGGCAAAGTTATTTTCATATTTGCAGTGCCTTGGAATTTTTATACCCTAAACCCTTTTTGAAAAATATACTAGAGGATGTACTACCAGCAAAAAAAAAAAAAAAGAAAAAAGGGTGTGAGACAGAAAAAGAGGTGGAGTCTAGGAAACAGTGGAACTCATGCAGGACTGCAATTAAAGAAATCCCAGGATGACAATCATGCACCAAGCCAGCAAAGCAACTGGTTCAAATTAAAACGATACAGGAGAGAGTCCCAAAGGAAAATGTCAGGAGATTCCACTACATAAAATTATATGATTAAAACCCTAGAAGTTCTTGATGATAAAAATATATGACTTTTGAAAGAAAAAAGAAAAGGAATTTATTAGAAACTCTAGAAAACAAAAAGTTTAAAAAAAAAAAACCAGACACACCAATGATCCCAACGTGAACCGTACTAGTATGTGGCCTGATGCTCAACACGGGACAGAGTACAGACTGACAGTCTCCATTTGACCTCAACGCTTGACACAGTCTCCTTCAGAAATACAGATGCCGTGGCAAAAAGCTACATTTTTCTCCACAAAATAAGGCCTCTTTTAAAAAACAGCCATGGGGCTTCCCTGGTGGCGCAGTGGTTAAGAATCCGCCTACCAATGCAGGAGACACAGGTTCGAGCCCTGATCCGGGAATATCCCACATGCCGCGGAGCAACAAAGCCCGTGCGGCACGACTACTGAGCCTGCGCTCTAGAGCCCGCGAGCCACAACTACTGAGCCCACGTGCCACAACTACTGAAGCCCACCGCCTAGAGCCCATGCTCTGCAACGAGAAGCCACCGCAATGAGAAGCCCGTGCACCGCAACAAAAAGTAGCCCCCGCTCGCCACAACTAGAGAAAGCCCGCATGCAGCAACAAAGACCCCATGCAGCCAAAAATAAATAAATAAATTTATAAAAAATTAAAAAATAATAATAAAAATTTAAAAACAGCCACAGTGGCATTATTTTGCTTTAAAACTTGACAGGAATTTTTTTAAATCTTCAACTATCCAACTGGTGTTCAAATTTTTCACCAATAGACTCACATTTTTGTTTTAATAGTTTGTTCAAATTAAGATGCAAATCAGGTCCATCGATAGACTGCCCTGAGCCGACACAATTCTTAAGTCTCTTGATGCATTTGTTAAATAGCCAGGGCAGGTCGTCCTGTAGAATATCCCACTTTCTGGCTCCTGCAGCATGTATCTCTGTCAGAACTTTGAGGATGCTTCTCAGCCCCTGTATTTCTTGTAGACCGGTGGTTAGATCGTGAGGCTTTACTTAACTCAAGTGTGATGTTTCTTCAAGAATGCTTCCATCAGGGGGCACATAATATTGGGCAGTGACCTGCCACTGATGGCTATGGCTCGGCCCCTTTGTCTCATAGTTGGATATGATATTTTTCAACAGTCTGGTTCCACAATTCCTTCATCATTTATTAGTGGCAACATTTACATAAAGAGACCTTTTCCCTCCTCGACTATGTGGTCACCCTGAGGTACAGATCATTCAGAAAAGTCAAGTTAAATGCATCATCCCTTCTCTTCAGCAATGCTGCTTCCTTGGGATTGCCGGAGCTAAACAATCCATTACTCATCATCTTATGGACGATCCAATTGTCCCGCCCCGGCCAGCGGCGGCCTCTTCAAAGTGGACCCTGGCAGCTGCTGAGGGCTCCTCAGACCTGGAATTGGCCACTGCTGCTTCTAGAGGAAAGTGCTGTTTCAGGCCCTCTACCACTCACCGAGGGCGTTCACTGCGCCTGGGACTTGGCACCAGACAGAGTGAGGAAATAAGCAATTTGTGTTTCAGAGAAAAACATCATGAATTCACAGTGATATTTCCAATCCAAAGTAGGATTACAGGGTTATTGATCACATTCTTTGGTATTATCTGCACCCACCCACTCCTCCTATGGTGAAAGCCAGTGTGTAATGTTCTTAATGTAACTATAGTTCCGCTTTATCCTAAAACACATGTAACAGTGGCAATAATACTAGTATTATTACTAATAAAATGCTTACTGAAAACAATTTGCTTAAAGTTTCTTTGTTGCTTTTCTTGTCCTTAGTGCATGTCCCACTGCCAGCCTGCTGTCGAATTTCTATGATTTAATTACTTGAAATAACTCTTTTCTGTGGGGTTATGTCTTTTGTTTGTTTTTCCCATTTTTATTAATACTTTGCTTTTGATTTTTTTAAGTAATTTTTTTTTTTTAACGTTTGGATTCAATTGTAATCCTGTAAATCGTTACATGGTCCAAACTCACAAGGCCCATGCTGAGAGGTCAGCCCCTCCCCTCTAGATAATCATCTAAGATAGGGCTCCACGCTGCACCCTCCCACCCCGCTGCACCCTCCCACCCCAGCCCGCTGTGAGGCTGCAGCACGGTTTAGCGAGCCTGCACCCCAGGGATGGAATGAGGCCAAAATGAACAGCCTGGTGCACAAACTGCCTCGTGTTTTTGCCAATGTTTCCTTGGGGGAGGTTTCATGGAAGTGGGATGCTGGGTCAGTCACGGCACCAGAGTTCAGCCAGGCATAGCCCCTTATGCCCTGTCAGGAGCTATGCTGGCCGGTTCCTCATGCCTGACCAAGTAGGGATGTCTGCTGGCCTGAAAGGTGAGAAAAGGTAGCCCAGTGTGCTCTTAATTTGCATTTCTCTTATTATGCAAGAGTCTGAGTTGCCTTTTCACACATTTAAAAGCCATTTGAGTTTCTTTTTCAGTGAACTGTCTGTTCCCATCTCTTGACCTGTTTTTTCCTCTCAGGTCCTCAGCCTTTGTTTTTCCCTATTTTTAGAAGCACATTATATATGGGATATTTACTTTTTGTTTTATAAGTTGTAAATATTTTTTCTCGATTTGTTGTCTTTTTACTTTGCTTATGTTTATGTCATCAGATCTGGTCTTTCCCCTCCTTGCTCTGAATTCTCAATAATAGTTAAGAAAGTTTCCTCAGGAATTCCCTGGCAGTCCAGTGATTAAAACTCCACGCTCTCACTGCTGAGGGCCAGGGTTTGATCCCGGGTCAGGAAACTAAGATCCCACAAACCACGCAATGTGGCCAAAAAAAAAAAAAAAAAGTTTCCTCATCTCCCAGCTCATTGAAGAATTCACCCATGTTTTTGCCTAGTACCTCTATGGTTTAATTATTTTTGCTTTTATTTAAATCTCTGAACCACCTGTTGTTCACCCTTGTGTACACTAAGAAGGACGGATCTGATTTCATCCTTTTCCACACATTTGTCCAGTTACCCCAGTATCACCCATTACTCAGATGTCCCCACTGCTATGAAACACCATTTTACTGGGCATTCAAGTTTCCCCATGGAGGGCGGTCTGTTTCTGTATTTTCTCCTCTGTTCCTGCAGCTTATCCCAGGACAACCCCACAGCTTCAATCGGGGGCGAGACAGCACGACCCAATCTGGGGTTGTTCCCTCATTGTTCTTCTTCAGAGATTGTTCTTGCTTGTTCGTAACAAAAAATGAGCTTTAAGTCAAGTGGTCTCGTTCCATTAAAAAGCCCGACGGTATTGTTATTGGGATCACGTTAAAAATTAATTCAGGGAGAGCAGACACAGTCATGATGCCACTATCCCACTCGAACACAGGTGCCTTCCACTTCTTCAAGTCCATGTTTATGTGTTTCACGAGTTTTTCTTATAGAGATTTTGGATGTTTCTGTTCATTTCAACCCTAAAGTATGTACTTGTAATCGTAAACAGGATCTTCTATTATACGCTGGTGTTCCAACAGGACGAAGGGAAAAGCCAAGCTGGCTGGAGGGGCTGTAGAGCAACTGGGCGGGAGGAGACGGCAACCGATACAAGAGCCCTCCCTGCCTGGGGTGCGGGAACTGGGGGGCTGGGGTACGTGGGGAGGAGGACGAGGACCCCCAGGCCCCACATATTCCTGTGTTGTTGACTTGAACACTGACTGTGGTTTCTGCATTTGAGCTGCGCTAGCTGTTTTCATCGGCCCGTGTAACTGGGAGAGAAGCTACAGAGGCACCAATGGGAGGGCCTGGAGGCTGGTGTAGGTGACCCTGCATGGCAAGCCTTGCCAGATGCACGGCAAGAGTTGCTGGCACCCCTAAAGGGGCCAAGACGCACTACTGAACCCATGTCTGGGCCCGAGGTTCCACCCAGTCAGGGTAATAGGAGCCACTGGTGCATGGAGCCCTCAAACAGCAGGGCCGCTGTCCCCATACCACCTGGCATGGCAACCGGGCCTGAATGTGTTGCTGCCACTGATGGCTCCCCATGTGCCACCTCAGACACCGCTAGTGCCTTCTGAAAGAAAGCTGTGCCCTCTGGGAAGAAAACAAGTCAGTCTGCCTACACCTGGCAAAGTGAACAGCAGACCTTTACTGCCTGAACTCTCCATCGGCTGCCCAGCCAGCACGTGCCGAGTGATGGTGGGACTTCATTCTTGTGGGAGTCGTAGCAGACTGATGGCTCCCAGAGAGAACCACCTGCGAGGGTTACGTGCCACCCGCCCACCTCTGTCTAAATGGGCAGGTCATGAGGAGAGCAAAGTCCAAGGCCTGGCTTCCCCGGGTCACCTGTGGGCCATCTGGACAGCATCACAGACAGCACGTCACACTCTGACCCCTCAGCCACTGACAGAGAGGATGCCAATCCCTGATGGCCCCTTGGGATACAGAAGGCGCTTCTCCTATAAGGACAGGAGCACCCAAGGTGGGAATGGGATGAGGGAGAGGAACACTCACTGAAGGAAAAAACGATGACAGCACGACCACAATTCGAACAAGTTCTCTCCCAACTGCATTCTCATAAGGCGAGACCCACCCCAGAAATGCCCAACAGAAAGAACACCTCCACTTAAAGGTAAAACCCAAGCACTTCCATAAACAGGAGGCTGCACGTGGTCTGGCCCCAGAGGAAGCAAGGTCCACTACCTTACCCACACTGCTGACTCAGGTAGAGCCTCGCCCACCAGACTGGACCCAGGGCACGGATGGTGAAGCCTGCCTCACTTCTGAGGTGCATGACCCATGGACGGCTGCAGCTGCCTGCATGACTGATCGTGAGTGTCCCACAGTCCAACGCACTGGACACGCTGACCAAGGGGCAAACATCCAGGTTCCCTGCTGCAGGACAGGCGTGACAACCTACCCGTGCGTCGAATCTTCATGGAGCCCACGTAAGCACCCACAAAGGAAGCGCTGCCATGGGCAAAGCCAACGAGCATCTCCACTAGAGCCTGACCCCCTGGTGATGGGCGACCAGAAGAGACTGGTGCAGCCAAGAGGACGGCCTTTGGAAACCTATCCGCATCCCTGGTGAGCACGTAGTCAGGAATGTGATGGAAGCAACACAGGCGATGCGTACACAGACACCGAGCACCTGCTGAGCGTAGGGGACGGGCAGTGCACATGCAACTCCGTCTCCACAGAGGCCACCACCTCAGCGCTAGTTCTGCTAAGGAATTAGTGGGAGTTCCTGGGCCAGTTTTGCAATTTTTCTTAAGTTTGAAATTATTTCAAACTGAAAAGATTCTTAAAAACACACATCAAAATAATAAACATTTTACAAGGGCACATAAACAAAAGGACCTGCATCAAATAGGTAATGATGGTTGCCAATGAAGGAGGGGCATGAAAGAGGAGTGAGGACTGGGGAATCAAAGAAAATGGATAAGTAAATAAATAAAACCAACAGAAAGCACCAGGACTTCCCTGGTGGCGCAGTGGTTAAGAATCCACCTGCCAATGCAGGGCACACGGGTTCGAGCCAGGGTCCGGGAAGATCCCACATGCCACAGAGCAACTAAGCCCGTGCGCCACAACTACTGAGCCTGCGCTCTAGAGCCCGTGAGCCACGACTGCTGAAGCCCGCGCGCCTAGAGCCCATGCTCTGCAACAACAGAAGCCACGACAATGAGAAGCCAGCGCGCTGCAACGAAGAGAAGCCCCCACTCACCACAACTAGAGAAAGCCCGCGCACAGCAACAAAGACCCAACGCAGCCAAAAATAAATAAATAAATTAATTAATTAAAAAACCAACTTTTAAGTGCACTTTGGAAAATAAAATCCAAAATTATTAGCAAATGCCATTTTCATCTACCAGCGTGGCAAATATTCAACAGCTTGGAAATATGCCATGTGGGCAAAGATATTAAAAAACAAGCACTCTCATCATAAATTGCTGTTAAGAGTAAAAACTAGGAACTTCCCTAGTGGTCTGGTGTCTAAGACTCCGCACTCCCAATGCAGGGGGCCTGGGTTCAATCCCTGGTCAGGGAACTACATCCCACATGCCACAACTAAGAGTTCGCATGCCGCAACTAAAGATCCTGCATGCCACAACTAAGACCTGGAGCAGCCAAATAAACAAACATATTTTTTTAAAAAATGAAGAAGAAGAAAAACTGGAACAATCACTATACGGAACAATGTGTCGATATCTATAAAATTACAAATGTACATATGCTTTCCTGATAATTGCATTTTCAGGAAATAATCCTATAAATACATTTTATTCAACAATGTGAAAGGTTGGTAGAAAGCTAATATCTGCATTTTTTGTTAGAGCAAAATGACAACCTAAAAGTCCATAAACAGGCTACTGTTTAAATGAATTATATTAATCCACAGGAGAAAATGCCATTCAGCTCTAAAAAAGAATAAAGAAACTACATACCCATAATGAAAGAGCTCCAGAAAATATTGTCAAGAAAAAATAACACCGAAGAGGTTCCTATTTGCAAAAGAGAAGAGTAGATTGTATCAGAATAACTTTCTCACAAATCAGGGTTATGAACTCTAGGATCTAGAAGTAATAACACCCCAGTAGCAATAAGCACATCTACTGACCAGATCTTGGTTTCTAAATATCATTTCCACCGAGGGCAACCAATGCTCCTTGGACAAATGTCAAGCTCAGGGCTGGACAAGAAAGTATCAGATGTACCTGGAGCATCTTGTTGTGGCAAACGTAAGCAAGAACTCAGAGAGTTACTGGGGTGCTTCCCTGGTGGCACAAGCGGTTAAGAATCCGCCTGCCAGTGCACGGGACCACGGGTTCGAGACCAGGTCCGGGAAGATCCCACATGCCGCGGAGCAACTAAGCCCGTGCACCACGACTACTGAGCCTGCCGCTCAAAGCCCGTGAGCCACAACTACTGAGCCCACGTACCACAACTACTGAGCCTGCGCTCTAGAGCCCGCGAGCCACAACTACTGAAGCCCGCAAGCCTAGAGCCCGTGCTCCGCAACAAGAGAAGCCACCGCAGTGAGAAGCCCACGCACCGGAACGAAGAGCAGCCCCCACTCAACACAACTAGAGAAAGCCCGTGCGCAGCAACAAAGACCCAACGCAGCCAAAAATAAATTTTAAAAATAAATAAATTTATTTAAAAAAAAATACACAAAGCCAAAATGAACTGAACTACAGGGAGAAACAAGCAAACCTAAAACAATAACTGGAGACTTTAACACCCCCCTTCTCAATAACTGACAGAATTAGCATACAAAAATTCAGTAGGAAACAGTTTGGCAGTGTTTTACAAAGTTAAATATATAGTTCCTATATAACTGGGCAATTCCATTACTAGCTACTGTCCAAAAGAAATGATAACATATGTCCACACAATGGATCATTCACAGATGTTCACAGCAGCTTTTCATTATAATACAAAACTAAAAAGAACCCAAATGTCCGACAACAGGTGACGGATAAACAAATTGTGGTATATACGTACCATAGGCTACTACTCAGCGATAACTGATACACACAACATTATGGATGAATCTCAAAAACATTATTCTGAGTAAAGAGGTTCTTGCACACAAGTATATTGTATGAATCCATTTGTATCAAGTTCTAGAGCAGATAAAGCTAATTCAGACAGCACTAATGTATACTGGAAATTAATCCAAACAGCAATAATCTATAGTGGAAATACAGAGCAATGGTTGCCTGGGAAAGGGACTTCCTAAGAGGTAGGAAGGGAACTTTCTGATTGAGGGTTATGGTCTATTTCTTGGCAGGGGGGGTTTGGGTTACACAGGTGTATGCTTTTGTCAAAATTTAGCTAATGTACATTTAAGATGTGTCCATTTCACCATAAATTTTACAGCGAAAGAAAATTGTAAACAAATACTGAACTCTAGTTAATGACACACATGCTGAAGTGTTTAGATCAAAGTAAACTGATGTCTGCAATTTACTTTGAAATGCATCAGAAAAATAAAATGGGTCGATGGATGAAGAGATGGGTAGACATGAGATAAAACAAATATACCAAACGTTAATGGTAGAATCTAGGCAGTGGGTATATGGGTATTTGCCATAAAATTCTTCCAACTTTGGTGTATTCAAAACTTTTCATAATAAAATGCTTGGGGCGTGGGGGGCAGAGGAAGCAGATTGTGGCTGTAGACTCCTCTTCCGAGAAGTGGCGCTGAAGATGCACATGTTCTATGTGGAGGCTTAGAACAGAGCCTGAAATAGGGCTGACATCGGATGTACCATGGGCAGGTCTGCTTCAGCTACTGTGCATATTTCAGAACATAAAATGTAAGAGCTATTTAGAGCGACACCTCTACCGGCAGTAATAAAACACTTAGACACAGTCAGACCCAGTACATTTCCTGACATTGACAAGTAGGATAACATACCTGACATGTAGGTCTGTCCAAGGCCTGAAATTAATAAAACTGTATCCCCACCGTGTAAACGGCAAGGGGAAAATGGAATATTCTAAACCACACCTGACTGTAGAGTTAATGGTAACGACACACAGGAAGCATATTAGAGATCTGGGGGAAAAACTGCATGTCATTTCAAGCTATAGAATGAATAATAAAGATTCAAATAAATAAAAGTTTCTGCTTCTCAGAGTCACAAGTAACAACACAGGTGAGCCAGCGTCTCCCACACCAGGTAACGCAACAGGGTCAGACTGACCATTTTTCTCACTTTCAGAATTCAACTATTCTTTCCACCTCCTGGGTTACAAGATACACACTGCAGTTCGCCATCCTAAGCCTCGAACAAAAGCCCAAATTCCAACTTCCTACTGCACTCATTAAAGAGGATTTCTTTTCATGGCACTGAACACATCTAATGCCTGTGATTAAATGCCCCAATTCTTAACGCAATCCAGCAGAAAACTGCTACTGTTCAGGCACACTTCGAAAGAAAACCTGTAACATTTTTGGCACCAGCACACAGCTAAGAAAAAATGTCCTTTTTATTTCTACTAAATCGACAAATCCAAATCTAAACTCTGTCGCAACTGCATAACCATTAACACAGAGCGTCACATTTGAAGAACGGCCACTGGCCTTGGACTGAGGGATAAGAAAGAGCGAACGGAGCAGTGAAAGTGCCCACAAAGAACACGGGCAGGACAATGGCACGGAGGCTGGGCAGATGTGGCTCTGCCCAATCCCCTGCTACAGACCCTAGGTCACATGACCACAGTGAGTGTGCGGTTTGCGGCCCACACAGAGCACATGCAGGTGGTCCCGCCACTCTGAGTAGCTCATCCACGTCTAAGGCGACAGTGGAGACCAGGTCCTCAGAACCTCCAGGCTAGAACGAGACCAGGTCCCACCGAACCAGTCCTAGCAGAGGACCGACTGCACTAGACTCTTGTCACATCAGCATGATGTCTAGGGTATGCTTCAAAATAACCCACTGTCTTAGTCTGCCTGAACAAAGCACCACAGACCTGGCAGCTTCAACAACAGTTATTTATCCTCTCCCAGTCCCGGAGGCTGGGTGTCCAAGACAAAGGGGTCAGCACGGCTGGACATCAGTCATATGGGATTAGGGCCCACCCTAGTGGCCTCATTTACCCTTTTTTTTTTTTTAAATAAATTTATTTATTTATTTATTTTTGGCTGTGTCGGGTCTTCGTTGCTGCATGCAGGCTTTCTCTAGTTGCAGCGAGCGGGGGGCTACTCTTTGTTGCAGTGCACAGGCTTCTCATTGCAGTGGCTTCTCTTGTTGTGGAGCACGGGCTCTAGGCACGCGGGCTTCAGTAGTTGTGACATGCGGGCTCAGTAGTTGTGGCACGCAGGCTCAGTAGTTGTGGCGCACGGGCTTGGTTGCTCTGCGGCATGTGGGATCTTCCCAGGCCAGGGCTCGAACCCGTGTCCCTTGCATTGGCAGGCGGATTCTTAACCACTGCACCACCACAGAAGCCCAACCTCACTTATCCTTAATCACCTCTTTAAACGCCCTATCTCCAAATGCAGACCCATTCTGAGGTGCTGGGGGGGTCAGGGCTTCAACATATGAGTTGGGGGCGCGGGGCATAGTTCAGCCCATAACACCTGGGGAGCAGGGGTGGATGAGGAAAAAGTGTACCTGAAACAACCTGCCCATGCATTGACGTTATCTGACATTGTGGCATTTGAATCTGCATTAGAAGATTTTCTCTACACTTGTACTTGATGTCTTCATAAGAAAAAGGTTTCCTTATTCACTCTTATCAAATCACACTTCCTAAGATCCATCCTCGCCTGTCCTCTGAGCTCCGCTTCAAGCTCTGTGGCCACAGACCTCATCTGTCTCCCCAGCATCTGCACCTGGCGCACAGTCAGTGCCAATGAACAGTTCTTAAAGCAATGAATGACAACCTCCAATGGCTTCAGCTGCACCCGGGACCAAAACCAACCCTCCACACACACACACCCTGGGCTCCATGCCCTCCCAGCACTTCAGGGCCTCAGTCCCCACCTTGCCTGCTTCTGTACATCACATGCATGGTCTCCCGGGTGCAATGAGCTGATGCCTACCTGTCTCTCCTGATGTGAGGGCACTGGCCCCGTCTCATCCTCTAACATGGTGTGAGCAGCTTACTCTCCAAATAAAATGAGACGGCCTCAGCCCTTCTCACTGTACTAAGCATGTAATAGGCACCCAAATAAATAAATAGGATGATTTCACGCCAATCAGCTAAATCTACAGTACTTAACTGCATCACACCACAGAGTGGTGATGAGGATGGAGCAGGTGGGTTATTATTGCTGACAGAAATGAAGAAATAAAAGACTAACAGTAACTGCAGTGACCAAACCTACTGGGTACAGAAGGCACTTGTCCTTGACCTCACAGGGCAGAACGCTGACAGCCCTTCCCATTCCAGAGCAGCCCCTTATTGCAGTACTATTGGTCATAAAAATGTCTTCCTCTCAAATGATGCTCAGAGCAGAAATACAAAAGTACTAGAAGATTCTAATGTGCTTTCTGAACCTAAATTATCATGATCAGTGGGTTATCAATCTGACTGAAGAAGACCAGGGAATTTACAGTTCCTAATGCATAAAATTAATAAATACATGATACTATGTAAATGGTAATTCTCCAAACCAGAAGAGGAATAAGCCTCATGTTTGCCAGTTATTCTGGACTCATCTACTGACAGCCTGACGTCTGGTCTCCACCAGATACCTCCTGCAGTGGTCTTCCGGCCTCCTCACTCCAGGGTGCAACACTGCCACCAAAGAATCACTGTGACAACTATCCGAGAGGAAAGAAAACAAGGTATAGAGGCCTAAATTCACTTTGTTAACCCATATTATGGCTGTGACACCTATAGAATCAATATAGTTATAAAAGCAATTTAGTAGGTCATGACCAGCAGTTTAAAAAAAAAACCAAAAAAAAGAACGGAATAAAAAAATCAGAGTGCACCGCTTGTAGTAATAATCGTTTCTTTAAACTTTCATTTCAGCTATACAAATACTTACACATATGCACACATACCTGTAGAGAAGGTATGGCTGCCTGAGGGCTGGTCTAGCTCAAACTCCCACTTCCTCACAGACACTAGCTAAGGGATGATTTGGCAAGTACATGAGCTGATAACTGGGGACCCAAAACCTAGAGGAATTTTTTTCTCCCCACTTTTCTTATGGAAACTTCAAAAATTCACAAAAGTAAGCAGAATAACGAATAATGAATAACCACTGCCAAAGCATTCAGCTATCTCCCCTCTTTTTTTTTCTAGTCTGAGTAAAGCAAATCTCCGAAATCATATTATTTCACCTATAAATACCCCAGTGTATATGTCTATCAGATCAGAACTTGACAAAACATTACAAATATTACACCCAACAAAATTAATAATAATGCCTCATTATCATTTACACCAAGTCCTAGATTTCTAGGGTACTTCATAACCTTTGTTTTTTTTATTTAAAGAATACAAATAAAATAGACCAATGTAAAACTATTTAACTTTGTTCAGGCTGAAATCATGGCTACCTGTGGTGCGACCTATGCCCCGACAGCAGCAGAAGCAGCAGAAACCGGGACCTGAACAAGGTTGAGGGCCAAGGGTGACTTCCCACAACTGTGTCTTCCCAAAGGCTGTGATCCGCATCTGAGTCAAGTGTTTTTAGAAAAATGCACATAATCCAACTCAAGTGTACACCTAAGCTTCCTACGAAAAAGAATTACATCCTAACAGAAGAGTATCAAAATGCATGGAACTTGGGTCTGCTCTGTAAGGAGGAAGCCTCATTCTCCAAACCTCCAAGCAGGAATGGTGGCCTGAAAGGTACCAGTCACTCTGGGGATGTTCAGGCAGGAGAGTGACCTCCATGGTTATTCCTACTGCCCAGGTCCCAGGCCTCTGGCAGCTAGTGGACTTCTCTGTCCACACGTCCATACCCCAGACCTCCCCATCTCCTCATCAACTCCTCCCACACCCCATCACCCAGCGCCTTCCACGGGACATTACTGGCTCCAGTCACCCTCATCGTATGTGCCAAGGTAGCCTGAGAAAGGACAGGGCTGTACCTGTGCACTTTATATGAAATCCACTCTGGTCTATTGGTTCTCTGGCAGCTCGATGAGTTCTGTCCTGAGGAAATAGGCCACGTTAGAACAAGCCTGAATAACTGCTTGACAGAACACCAAGACAAGCATCTGAAGACCTGAAAAGCCTATCAATCCACATTTTTAAAGGCTTAAATCTGCACTTTTTGAGGAAGCTAACTTGGAAAGCGAATTTAAATGTCCAAATGGTAGTTTCATAAAACTATTAAGCCATTACTCGCTGCTTCAGCTTGAATTTGTGTATAAGTTTTAAAATCGATAGCTCTAGTTAATTTACGATAATGAGAACAACTTAAGCGTCAAATTGACTGAGTTGGAGGTGACCTCACATTGAGTGGGGGAGCAGAGCAGGAAGGTTCTACTGGCTTGTGATTGGCTGAGAGCAAGACGTAAAGTGTGCTAAGTCGTGGCCTGGATAGAAATCTATGCCCCAGAGCTCTCTGTCTAGCCTGCCTGTAGGAAAATGAGATACGGCAGTGGCAGAGTACACAGAAAACACAAACCTCCTGGCTTAGGCAACTGTGTAATAACTGGTTATCTCCTCTAACAGAGACAATGAAATGTATTAATCTTCTCTATGCCTGACTCTTTCCATTGCCCCCACTATAAAATTCTTGAGATTTACTGGTTCTATTCCAAAAGCTCAGGAATGTCTTACCACTTCTCTGTCTCTCTCAATATGCTGAATGTTCAAATGTTTCTTCCAGAGCTGGTTGAAAGTTCTGGGAAAAATTCATTCTCATCCTTCCCCATCAGATAGGCTAGTACCCACTTGAAGGGAATAACTCTCCTTAGCAGGCACCATTTGGACTGATTGTGGAAGATACCGTGTGGCTAGGATTGGTCCTCTGCTAGGACTGAGCCAGCTAATCTACAGAATGCTGGCAGCCAAGAGCACTGGTGACAGGCCTTCTCCTGTAAGGGCCCTGGCCCACCTGCCTATCTGTGACAGGAAAGGATGCAACTGACTACATTTCTTGTGAAGGCATCTACCAGCTTTGGTAGAAACACTAAACTCAGCTTTCCCCCTTTTTGGTGGGCAGCATCCCTCTGTGGTCTAATGCTTGCAGGCTGAATCACTTTCTTGGGCTGTTTTCCAGACTTAAACCATCTTTGTAGGTAACTGCAACTGATACTGCACTTAAATTACACATGTGTATTAATAACCTAACAAAACAATGAATAAAGAAAGTGAGAGAAGAAGCACTGCACAATCCCCCCAAGACCACCTGGCTACACTTCATTTCAAATACCTTTTTAAAATGGGACACCTTGTGATGAGTAATCATCAACTGAAGGACACAGCTGGCTCTGAAGAGCAGAAGATCAGAGGATTTATCAAGGTCTGTTTTAAACTTGCGCATAAAAGTGCACACACATTTATTAAAACGAAAATAACAGGTAAGACACTTCGATTATAAAGCCTGTATTTGAAAAAGATACATTTCATTGAAATCCATTTTACATTTTAATGATAGCTTATCTCACATGGTTATTTGTCTCCTTAAAATGTTGAGTTTCTTTATCAATTACTCTAGCTTGTAATTAAAGCCACATTTTAAAAATTACAAAGACTAAGGAGCCTCTTGAACTGTGTCCTAAATCCAGCTGCCAAATGTAACGTCACTGAAATCACTCAGCTGGTATTAGGTAGAGCAAAACTCAGCCCGCGCCGGCCGGACCGGACCGTGAACGGGCTGTACCATGAAGAAGTTTTTGCTTTTACTTGGTACCCCAATATTGAAGTCAACTAAGCAGCAAATGTTTCTACATTAACCTTACACCCCATTTTCTCAAGATGCTAACCCTGGAAAACTTTCTGGCCCGTAACGGGGTCCAGCTCCTCTGCAGCCCCTGGTCACTGACCCGCGGGGAAGGCCATGTGCAGAGCCTGGGTTTGGGGGAGAGTCACTGACCGGAAGGGGCGGAAAGGCGTGGCTCCTTCCTCCCCCGCGCGCCCGGCCGGCAAAGGACCACCTAACCCCATTGTCCAGGGGCTCGCCTCCTACTCCATCGCGCGGAGACCGACTCCCGCGACCCTGTCCCGGGCCTGACCGTGCGCCGTCCACCCGGGGGCCCCAGCCTGCCCGCCACGCTCACCTCCAACAGTGTGCACCCCCGGGCCTCCCCACGCCGGACTTCCAACCTGGGGCCTCCCCACGCCGGACTCCCACCTCGGAACTCCCCTTGCCGGGCCTCCCTACGCCGGACTCCCGCCCGGGACCTCTCCACGCTGGAGTCCCACCAGACTCCTGTCCCGGACCTCCCCACGCCTAGCCTCCCCACGCCGAACCTCCCAAATCAGAACTCCCCTCCACGGACCTCCCCAAGCCAGACTTTCCCACGCCCCGCACCGGCAGACCGACGGGCGGCCCCGAGGGACCCTCCCGTGTTCCCCGAACCCCCCGAACCCCAGCCCCTCCGCCTTCCGCCTGCCTCGGTCTGGGGTCCAGCCCGCCCCCCACCCGGCCTTCGGGAGGACGCGCCCCGCAGGCTCACCTTCTTGCCCTTCTTGCCCTCTTCCTCCATGTCGCCGCGAGCGGCCCCCGCGGCCCGGCCCGCCCCGGGAGCCCCGCGCCGCCCGCTGCCGCTACATGCTCGCCCGGGCCCCGCGGCTGCTGCCGCTCCTGCGCCGCTTGCCTGGCCGCAGTCTCCGCCCGCGGCCGCCAGGGGCCGTCCGCGCCCTGCACCCCGCACCCCGCACCCCGCACTTCCGGGCCGAGGGCGCGGCCCCGCCCCCGAGAGCACGCCCCTCCCCGCGTGCGCACGCCCCTTCGGCCCACACGCCCCGCCCCCAACCCTTGTGAGCGGCCGAGAACGCGCCTGCCCTCCCCACCCCTTCAGGGCCGCGGGAGCGCGCCTGTCGCGCCCCAATCCCGCCCCACGCCCTGCAGGGAGGGCCGGAGCGCGCCTGCCCCGCCTTCAGCCCACCCTCCCGGCCCCTCAGGGCCAAGGGAGCTGCTCCAGCTTTTCAATTCTGCCGCCATCTTTACAGCAGCCAACTTCCCAGCCTGCCTGGCGCTCAGGGAGAGGGAGCTCAGGCCGACAGGAAGCGGAGGACGGGGCCGGTGGGAGGGGTGGAACCTGTGGGGAAGAGGAGGACGGGAAGAGGGTGGGGTGTGGGGCTATAGGAGGGGGCCTGTGGGAGGGGGCCTGTGGGAGGGGAAGGCGGGGCTGACAAAAGGGGCAGGGCCGTGGATGGGAGCGGCCGGCGAGAATAGGAGGGCGTGGCCTGCGGGAAACCGAAGGCGGGGCCTCCCGGAGGAGCCGGGCCTTGGGGAAGGGGCGTAGGACCCACTCCCTTTTCTTTTCTCCCTTTGCCTTCCATTCCTGCGGCCACGGTGAAGCTTTTTTCTAAGACTTCGTCTGTTCCAATGTCAGACTTCCTTAGGCAAACCCGTCAGGAAAGTTTAAATACAACAGCGAGCGCGTCCGGACCCTATCCGAAAAAAACGTGGAACCTTAACAGTCACTTAGAAATAAGTGCCACCTTTTACAGATGAGTCCCAAAGGGTTGGTTTGCCCAAAAGCACACTGCAAACTGGAGTCAGCAGCAGCAGTCCCACTATTTTGCCACTAGACTAAGCTGGCAGTAAGAACCTTGCAGCACAGCTAGAATGTAAACTGACACCAAGCCAGTATTTGTCTCAATTGATTTTTTTTTTAAGAGTACTGTCTCCTGTGCCAGTGGTCAATAGACTGTCTCTCAGCTCCACATTCACTCTCATTTCTCTTCGCGGGATGGAGCTGGGCCCTTTGAGCATTCCTCCTTTGCCAGGTGGCCCAGTGTGAAGCTTTGCCAGGAGAAACTGCTGGGAGGCAGTGCAGGAGGAAGGGGCTTTGCCACCTGGTTCCGGTGAGCTTTCTCGGCAGGCACCTGCAGAAAGAGGCCTCTGAAGCGCCTACCTCCCTACATCAAGGGTAGCTTCTCCAGCTCTGGGTTCTCCGAAGCACCTGGCTCTGCAGTGCGGGGCTGCCAGCAGTACCCAGTACCCAGTAGCCGGCAGATTCCTCCAGCACCCATGTTGGGAAGTTTTATCTCCGAGTGGTCAGCAAGACACCTCCATGAACAGTTTTGCAGAGGGTGGACTTCAGCCAGTTCTGCCAGCACTTCTCTGCCATTCGGTGAGCTGTAGCTATTCTCTCTCCAACAAAGTCTGGCCCTCAGCCCTGGGAGGAGGGGGAAGGGGGTCTTCCCTAGACACTCAGCCCTCAGAACAGTAGCGGCTCCTTATACCTACTATTTGTTTTTATTTTATTTATTTATTTAGGCTACATTGGGCCTTCATTGCTGCGCGTGGGCTTTCCCTAGTTGCGGTGCGCGGGCTTCTCATTGTGGTGGCTTCTCTTATTGCGGAGCATGGGCTCTAGGCGCACGGGCTTCAGTAGTTGTGGTGCGCGGGCTTAGTTGCTCCACGGCATGTGGGATCTTCCCAGACCAGGGATCGAACCCACGTCCCCTGCATTGGCAGGCTGCTTCTTAACCACTGCGCCACCAGGGAAGTCCCGTCCTACACTTTAAATCAATTCTGACAATATCTACCTGGAGAGAGCATCAGATTCACCGGTTAAGGGCTCAGTCCCATAAGACTGCCCTGCCCCCCACTTCAGATGACAATTTAAAGTCCAGGTTGTTACCTGTGCTTCTGACCAGCTATAAATTGGAGGTTCCCAGGACCCCCTCCTTGGGTGCAATTAATATGCTAGAATGGCTCACAGAACTCAGGAAAACACTTTACTTACTGTTTACCAGTTTATTATAAAAGGATATGATAAAGATAAACATACAAATAAAAGAGATGCTTAGGGTAAGGTATGTGGGAAGGGGTATAGAGCTGTCTTCTGAACACTCCATTCTCCCAGCCCCCCCCCCACGTGTTCACCAACCTAGAAGATCTCTGAACCCCATACTACTGGAATTTTATGGAGACTTCATCATATAGGCATGATCAATTATTAACTCCATTTTGTCTCTGGAGGATGGGGAGGTGGGGCTGAAAATTTCAAGCTCCTAATCATGGTCTTTCTGGTGACCAGCTCCCATCCAGGAACCATCCAGGAGCCCACCCAGAGTTGCCTCATTAGAACAAAGACATTCCTTTCACCCAGGAAATTTCAAGCGATGTGGGAGCTCTGTGCTAGGAACCGGGGGTAGAGACTAATATACGTATTCCCTGTTTTTTCACAACCTGATCCTAGGCTGACTCTCCTCAGGCTGCTCCTACCCATTAGAACGCCTTTGCCTCATTTCCACACACACAGGTCCAGGCTTCAAGTAACATTTTGCCTACTAATAATCAGATGGTGATAATTTTGGAAATAAAGGAGAACCAACTAAATGAGAACAGGCAAAGGCTATTTGTTCAGAGCTGGCTATAGTGAAGGGGTCAGCCTCCATCACGTGCATCTGGCAGAGACCCAAAGGCAGGCAGAGGAGTGGGAGAGCTTCCTAGTGAAAAAGTCGGGGGTGTGGCCTGGGGAGGCTGGAGGTGGGCTACCTAGAAGTGGGGTATCCATGCGATTGATTGGAGGACTGTGTAGGGCTTTCACTGGTTGGTCCTAATTTAGAAGTGGGAACAAAAATTAGGGAAGCTGTAAATTATTGACCAAGTTCTGGCCATTTGGCTTGCTTGGAGGTTATCATTTGCTTTCCTGGATTGTCACTAGAGGTAGCAGTCTGACTCCCCCCAAGTCTGACTTAACAACAGCCAGCTTCCTGGGCTGGCTACTGTAGAGAAGGGGTTGGTTCCCTGGGCTGGTTGCTGCGGTTTGTGGGTCAGAATGCTATTTTTATAATGGTCGGACCATTGTCTGTGTAGTCAGTCTCTCGTAACAGACATAAGGCTAGCTGCAGTGTTAATTGAGAACAATATTTCTGCCAAGGTCACACCTTGGCTGTAAAGTGTCCCAACAGCCTCCTTCTTTTTCGTGATTACTGCTTTCTTACCACTTACTTCCCTAGCCTGCTCTGTGGCCCCATTCCATGAACAAAAATGACTGGGACCCAGTTACTAAACTGCCTGCACTTCATGAAAGCAGCAATCGAGAGCTGATCCTCACTTCCCCTCTCCTCTCCTCAGAATTATTCAGTGCAATCCCAAACCTTACAAAACCCCTTTTCTACTCTTGTAATGAGAGGCAGCCCAGAATTCCCTGGGATTCTCCCTTGTTGCAGCAGATTAATAAAACAAACTTTGCTGGGCACCTGGTTTGTCCCTGGTGGACTTACCTGTTAGATTTTATCACCTAGCTCAAGTATCACCTCTTCCACTAAATCTTTGGATGAAATTTTTTCCTCCCCCGCTCCCAAAGCACTTTATTCATATGTCTCTGATGTTAACCATGTTAGGACATTCCTGTACTAGATCGTTAAGTTCCTGTAAAGATAGGGACAGTGTGGGATTCCTCGTTGTATCTGAGAGTTCTAATGAGAGGAATGATGTGCACCAGGCCAGACTAAGATGGAAAGGCACTGACATCACCTGGAGACAGCTTTGTACAGATGCTTCCTAGCTAGAGTTTTCGAGAAATCCCTGAACAACTGAAAATTTACCCTCAGTTGACCTGTTCAAAGACAGTTTCCTGGACTCACATCTTTACTAGATTCCAGCTCTTTATTTTTTTTAAGTGAATCTTTTCACTGTTCCCAAGGCTGACTGCAGCTTTTTCCTTTTTGTCCCTCTCACCCATCGAAAACTAAATAGCTAGCAAATAACTACCTAGATGTCTCTGAGTTGTTCTTCGACATATGCCATGCAATACTTCATACCATGCTGTGCATGTGACAAATCCAGTATTGACTTAATTAGTGAAGAAAAGAATTTCTTTAGAGTTGATTCAAGTGAATTCTCAATGCATTTATAATATCCAGTTTCCAGGCCTGTAAATGATAATGGACCAAACCAATGCTAAATCATAATGACCCCTTGGAAGTAGAGCCACCCTGTGTGCCTCTGGTGAAAGAAACCTTGTAAGCCCTACTTTGATACCTCCTTATTACCTTCTTTTTTTTAAAATTTATTTTTATTTTTTATTTATTTATTTTTTAAAATTAATTTATTTATTTATTTATTTTTGGCTGTGTTGGGTCTTCGTTTCTGTGCGAGGGCTTTCTCTAGTTGCGGCAAGTGGGGGCCACTCTTCATCGCGGTGCGCGGGCCTCTCACTATCGCGGCCTCTCTTGTTGCAGAGCACAGGCTCCAGACGCGCAGGCTCAGTAGTTGTGGCTCACGGGCCCAGTTGCTCCGCGGCATGTGGGATCTTCCCAGACCAGGGCTTGAACCCGCGTCCCCTGCATTAGCAGGCAGACTCTCAACCACTGCGCCACCAGGGAAGCCCCTAATTTATTTATTTATGGCTGCGTTGGGTTTTTGTTGCTGCGTGCAGGCTTTCTCTAGTTGAGGCGAGCAGGGGCTACTCTTCATTGTGGTGCATGGGCTTCTCACTGCGGTGGCTTCTCTTGTGGCGGAGCACGGGCTCTAGCTGCACGGGCTTCAGTAGTTGTGGCACGTGGGCTCAGTAGTTGTGGCTTGCGGGCTCTAGAGCACAGGCTCAGTAGTTGTGGTGCACGGGCTTAGTTGCTCCGTGGCATGTGGGATCTTCCTGGACCAGGGATCGAACCCGTGTCCCCTGTATTGGCAGGCGGATTCTCAACCGCTGAGCCACTGGGGAAGCCCCTATTGCTTTCTATGTATTCTTTCAGAGCCAAATTTCTGATTTTCTTTCCAGGCATACATCCCAATTGGCTTGGAAGAATAATGGAGTTACTCTTTGGAGATGTGGTTTTAGAAAAAGTTCTTTTCAATATCCTGCTAAGTACTTAAGAAATTGCTGACAGGTCTGTCTCTCTTTGTGCCAGTCTCATGCAGCCTCCTAGTATAAGGCAATTGAGCTTTGATTATGTGGTTTTTAATGTTTTGGCATCCATTTTTATTACTTGGATAAAAGTTTCCATGGAACATCTTCCCCTTTCTAGTGAATTTTGTTGGTTATCATCTCAGAAAAAAGCTTTTCTCTTTTAGTCCTTGGCAAGCCCACCTTTTTTGGTCACACATACACACTCACACTGTCACACCCATGTTCTGACCCTCCATAACCAGTTACTTTCCTGGTTCTCTCGATTACATCATGGCAGACTGACAGAATGGACAGAGCAGTGATCTGAGATAAAACAAGCCCTAGCCGTCTATGAGCTCTTGAGCAAGCCACTTAACCTCTTTGGGTGAATGTTAGTCTCCATGTCAGCAATCTGTTCCCACCCTATCTGTCTCATGAAATTTAACAAAATAATGGGATTTGTATACTATAAACTGCTTGAATGTCTTTACTAGGTGCTATACATAAAATATGAGTTTCAAGTATTGCTCTGCTTTTCTTTACAGAACCAAGTTCTTGCTTTCGTAGCCTTATATTCAAGACCTTCGAATATGTAGTTCTTATCCATCGCTCCTCATGGAGAAGACTCTACAATCCTGTTAATACTTAGCTGTATTTCCAACAAGCCACGCCCTTCCCAGTCTCAGTACCTTACAATGCGCTTTCCTCTGCCTGCGTGTAAGAAATATATTTAAACCCCAAATTTCCTCCGAACCCAGAGAACCTCTCCACAAAGACAGAAGGGAAAGAAAAGCCAGAATGTGATGCGCACCACAGTTAAAAGGGACGCAAACACAGAAAGAAACCCCACTCTTCCATATAGTTAAGGGCAATTTGGAGTCAGGTGACAAGTGGGCCCTTAGCCTCCCAGGACACTGGGAGATCAGAGTTTCTCCCCCTTGACAATAACATTTCAGAAAGAGTGTTCCCAGGCCCTTGGGAAACAATCCTGAGTCGTGAGACTAGCCGTGGGCTTATTTAGCCATTAGGGATTGACATTCCTTTGAAAAGGGCAGAGAATTAAATTCTAAAAGCCAAGGGGGTGTCTTCCCCTATTTTGAACAGGACCAAGCGTCCAGCTTCTCACCAGCCTGCCGCGCCCAGCTCCCCACTGGCTGCCGTACCCTGTACCTTTACGAGGCCCACTTCCCCGCCTTCCTGGGTCCCCCAGTCCAGCCCGGGGGTAACAGGAACGCGGCGCGCCCCGCCTCCACCGGTTTACTAGACTTCCGCTCTCGGCCTCACAAGGGACTACCGAGGGGCGCAGCTAACGCGCACCCAGCCTCGCCCTGGCGCCCCTCGTGACGTCATCTCCCAGGGCCGCGCGGGTCACGTGACGCCACGTGCGTCTGCCAGCGGGCGGCCGGAGGATGCAGGCGGGAGCGTGCGCGGCTGCACCCGTGGGTGGCAGTTCGGGTGAGGCTGCTCCTGGGGGTCGTGGCCATCCAGTGCCATCAAGGGTCCCAGGTGGTGCCTGCCATCTACTGAGGCCAGGTGAGGGTCGTAGGGCGTGGGGGCCTTGCTGGGGTGCGAGGTGCGGGGCGCCGGGCCCAGTTGGAGCGGGCGCGCCGTCTCCGAGTTATTCCGCGCTTGGCCCCGTCGGTCCGGTGATCGTTGCGGGTGCTCGGCCCAGGCCGTTCCGTCCTGCGGTTGGAGGGGAAACAGGAGGGTGGTTCTAACCGAGCTTCTGAGGGTCCCGTTCGGAGTACACATGCGGCCTTGGCAGGCAGCGCCAGGGGGAATGGGCTCGTGGGTATAGCCTCCCAAGGGGCGAGAACTAGGGAGGCGACACGAGACCTTGCTTGAGCTGACCCCGTGCCCCCTCCAGGTGGACGGCCCTCTACTGCTCCGCAGCAGATGATCTGTAAGATGGCCTGGTAAGTGACACTAACCCGGAACTGGGCCCGCAGTTCTTCTCCACCATTATTTCGTGGGGAAAAATCCGGATCGAGTCAACTTTTGTGTCATGGTCTACAGTTCTGAGAAGACTGTGGAAGAAAAGGTGATTTTGTGTAATGAGGTGATGATAAAGATATTTACAGGGTCGTAAGCTGCCTCTCCCAAGGCTCCTTCCCTTACTCCCTGAGCCAGAAGGGATTGCTGTCTGGAGTCCTTCCCTTCCTACTATTTGTCAGTTATCTGTGTCCAGTGGGTAAACCCAAGTAGGCCTAATTCAACCCGTGATCTCTTCTCCCAGTTTCTGGTCCCGGCTGGTGCTCAGTAGGAGTACGGCTGTCTGTCC
Source organism: Balaenoptera musculus (assembly GCF_009873245.2). Classification (NCBI taxonomy): domain Eukaryota; kingdom Metazoa; phylum Chordata; class Mammalia; order Artiodactyla; family Balaenopteridae; genus Balaenoptera; species Balaenoptera musculus. The sequence continues at coordinate 98,545,467 of NC_045793.1, read as the reverse complement.
AGAGCTTTAGGGGCTGCAAGCCTCCAGCGTGCTTGGGTCTGCAGTGACCCTGTGCATTCCTACAGTGCTTGCAAGAAAAATTTTGAAACGGTTTGAGGCCTTGCCCTGCTCCATCCAGAGCAAGGTTATAGAAATTTCAGACACTTGCCTGCTGCCTTCCCTATCTGGTGTGCTGGGCAGCATACAGATCTGCACTGTCTGATGTGGTGACCACTTGACACATATGGTTAAATTTAAAACTCCGTTTTTCATTCCCACTACCTACATTCTTAGATGCTCAGTAGCCACATTTGGCAAGCGGCTACTATATTGCACCGTGCAGATTAGAGAACGTTGATATCTTTGCTGAAGTCGTTTTGGATTTTGGGTGTTTGCTCTGTTCCAGGCTTGTGGTAAATTTTGCTGTATTATTTTATTATATCCTTCAAACAGAAGCCTTACAGAAGTTGAAAGTGAAGCTTAGAGGGAGTGGTAAAGGTGGAGTTAGACCCGCAGCAGGGAATAAAGAGTAGAAAGGAATGATAGGGATGGGCCCTGCCCTGTGGGACATTACCATTTGCCGGTAAACCAAAGAGAACCTAAGGCTAAATTCTGCATCGGTGGAATGGAGGGAGGGAGGAATGGAATCCAGAAGTGGGTAGGAAGTTTAGGTTCTAGGGAAATACCATTGGGCCTTGCCTTGGGGCGAGGGCTGTGGGGTACAGGCAGGGATATGGCCAGCGTGGTCATAGCAGGGCAGCACAGCTCCTATGCTCCTGGACGCCGGGGGTCACACCGCACCTTCTCCCTTGAAGGTCAAGGCTTCTAGCAGATTCGGATCTCTCTCTTCAGTCCAAGTGCAAATGCTGAACACACCAGTCTCCTGGGGCTGCCGTCGGGACACTTGTCGGTGAGTCTCATGGTTCTGCAGTCCTAGGAGCGAGGCGCTGGCTGCCCTTTGACTTTCTTTTCAAAGATGTTCAAATAGACAGCCTGGGTATGTACGAGGTAGTACTTCCAGAGCAGAGAGCAGGCCTGCCCACTGTCGACTGTAAACGATTTGGCTTTCCTGTGCGCAGGGTGCCTTTTCTGTGATGCAGCCACTGCATTGTGAGTGCCTTCTGGCTCCCCTTGTGTCACCCGGTGGGAAATGGAGCTGGTGGAGAACGCTGGTGCTCTGTCTACCTACTGCTGTGGTGAATAATCAACTGTCTTTGCTTTGTGTCTCCTACCAGCTTCCATGTAACTGATGGGCTACCTTGTCACGTGCCATTGCTGGGGGGGGGGGTATGTCAGACCCTTCACAGTTCCTGACAGCACAGCCTCCCAACCCCCAACATACTCTGCCCTGTGTTCCTGTTCCAGCTTCAGCAGCAGAAATCCCAGGATGTGAGAGCTAGAAGACACCTGAGAGATGATCCCTTCCGTGGATGACAGGTTCTTCTGGGGACTCTGCAGTGGTAAGTATGCAGGGTCTGGCCTAGCAAATCACTTCACTTCCATTTTATATGTTAATTTTCCATAAGTCCCCTTGTCAAGAGGTTCAAAACCATCCACTTATTCTTACCTTCCCATATTGTAAGTCAGGTGATTGAGTCTCAGAAAGATGAATTGTCTTTAAGCTCCCAAGACTGTTTTGTGGACAGATAGTTGTCTACTATCTAGACTCGTGGAGCTCTGATTCTTTGGCATGGCATTTTGATTGCCTTTGTGGTTTTGGATTCAACCTGCAGCCTCTTCCCCCAGAATCTCCTAGGTCAGTGGTGTGTCAGCCTGGAAAGGGTGGGCTGCTACTAAGTCTCTGTCGCAGAGGCCTCTTAGCGCATGGTGGAGTCAGGAGTGGGAACTCAGGTTCATTTCTGTTTATTGCCACTCAGTAGCAGTTGGCAATTACAGCAATCCCTGGCCATATCCTCACGTCACTTTATTTTAACAGCAGGCCTCCAAGTTGTTTACTTGTTTTTATAGATGAGCAAGTGGGAACTGAGGTGGTGGCCTGCCCACATTGACACACCTGGTGAAGGTGCAGCAGAATTTGAACCCAGGCCTTTGCACCACAGCTCTCTGAGCAGGTTCAAATCCTCACTTGCTCCCCTTCCAGGAGTAAGGAATTTCTGGTTCTTGGCCCAGCTGAGGTGTGGGTGGCTCAGGGCCAGGTGTGCATGTCTGACTGACCTTCTCTGACCCCAGGTTTGGGTGCCATGTTGTCTGCTTCCAGAACAAGGATCTTCACTGTACATCAGGACCCAGGCCCCTCTGACATCTCCTGAATGAGAAACAAGGGATATTTAATAAAACGGTGTAAAATTTGTAGTTCAGTCCAGCCTCTGTTTCTGTTTTCCGTATGTTAGGTACAAAGAGGAGGAGGGCCCTCCGCTCCCTGAAGGAGTTTCAGCCAAGTTTGAGGGGGCCCCTGGGGTGTCTCCCACTCTCATTGCTTTTGAGACTGCAGAGTGGGTGGTAGGGCACCAATCCTGGAGTAGCTTCCACTGGCTTGATGGCGTTCTCTGTCGTTTGTCCTCTTCACCAGCGTGGGTCAGACTCGGTTACACACCACAGTGTTGAGTCCACAGTGTGTGGATTGATACTTTTAGGATGAGTGGTGCACCCTCATGACCTATTTCATTTGATAAATAACTTCACAGTGGAAGCCCATTTAGCTCAACGTCGTGACCTTTTCAAGGAATGTCAGCAGGTTAGGCCAAGGCTGACTGAGCTAGAAAAGATTCAGTGAGCCACGTTTAGTTTGTTAGTGATGTTGTGAATGGAAAAGTACCCAAAGGTCCCTGCACCGTGAGTCACTGCAGCTACACCCTGAAGGGGCAGGGGCAGAAAGCCTCACAGCTCAGAACCGGATACCAGGGGAAACGCTCCTGACAGCCTCCCGAGCAGATGAGGAAGAGTGAGAGGTAGAGCTTCTCACGAGCACCGTCAGAGGGTGAGCTGTGTGGCCTTTGTGGGTACATGCCGCTCCAGGGCACCTTTGCAGGGCCCTTCCCTGCAACTAACCCAACGGTATGTATGCTCTGAGATGAGGTGGAAGTAAAAGCAAATCCTAAAGTGGGTACCGTTGTGTAGGGGAACTGAGAAACAAAGGGACTGGGGACCTGCTACAGAGGGCAATGGCACCAGCAAGGGGAGCCAGAGTGAGGGGCCGTCGAAGGGACTGGACAGAGGGCGGCATCTTGAAATCGACCTAGATCAGATAAGGAGAGTGAAACTGCCGCCCTCAGCCCCCAGGGGCACCTCCCTGCTGTCCTTCCATCCTCACTTGACCACCTGTTTGTTCCACCTGTCACTGTGCCCCAACTTGTCAGACCCTACCCCGGGGAAGCTGCGTATAGGGCCACCATTTGTCCTGCCTGAGACCAGCAGACCCAGAGGTCCAGCCAGACCCAGGAGGGGGAAGGATTTCTGGTGTGCTGTCACTGGCCTCATAGATAAATGAGGCACTGGGTGGCAAATCCTTTGTGCAAGCTGTCAGCGTGGAGAGCACCGTCCTGACTGCAGTTAAGTGCAGGGCCACACAGCAGCAGGGTCTAAAGCTGGGACTGGTTAACCCACGGGCCAATCCCCAACCTCAGAACCGTCTTGACATCTTTATGTGGAAAAAAAAAAACCCCAAAGAAAGCTATTTTTTGACGTGACGTGAAATGTTTTTTTTTAAGCTTTCTTTTTTTTTTTTTTTTTTTTTGGCTTTGGCTGTGTTGGGTTTTTGCATTGCTGCACGCAGGCTTTCTCTAGTTGTGGCGAGTGGGGACTTCTCTTCGTTGTGGTGCGCGGACTTCTCACTGCGGTGGTTTCTCTTGTTGCGGAGCACGGGCTCTAGGCTTGTGAGCTTCAGTAGTTGCGGCTCACAGGCTCTAGAGCGCAGGCTCAGTAGTTGTGGTGCACGGGCTTAGTTGCTCCGTCACATGTGGGATCTTCCCGGACCAGGGCTCGAACCCATGTCCCCTGCAGGTGGATTCTTAACCAATGCGCCACCAGGGACACCAGGGAAGTCCCATGACGTGAAAATTTTATCGAGTTCAGGTTTCAATGTCTCAGGTTTCACTGGAACAGCCGCATCATTTTTTTCACTTGTTAATTTAATGCAAACCCCGGGCCCAGAGGTTGGGGAAGTGAAACCTTGAGGCTCCGTGAGAACTCCCCAGGTACTCCTGAGCTTTGGTTTGGAAAACCCTTCAAAAGCACCAGCCAAAGAGGCAGGGGGTGCGAAGGGGGTCTTCAGAGATTGGGAGGATGAAACTTGACCAGAATTTGCTCAAGAGAAGCCCCAGGCCTGGCGCAGGGTGGAGCCAAAGCCTGGTCCCGACGGGAGGGTCCCCTCAGAACAATGGGGCGCAGTGCTGTGAGGCTTGGTTTTATCAGGCATTTGAAAATAAGCACTTTACTATTTCATTAGATATGTATTCGTTTTAAAGTATTTGAAGGAAAAAAACCTGTGCATATCAAACAATGTTTCAGAGTTTAAAAAGTGAGTTGATTGATGAGGACCTACTGTATAGCACAGGGAACTCCACTCAATGCCCTGTGGTGACCTAAATGGGAAGGAAATCCAAAAAAGGGGATATATGTATACGTGTAGCTGATTCACTTTGCTGTACAGTAGAAACTAACACAACATTATAAAGCAACTATTCTCCAATAAAACTTTAAAAAAAAAAGAGAGACTTTTGATCATGCTTGGTTAGAAATTTTATTCTAGTCTCGAGCTAAAATGAACCAAAAATTTTATTCTAGTCTAGACCCTAAATGTCACAGAATAAATTCTTTTATTCATTCAGGTAAAAAAAAAAATGACTTGACTGAAAGACAGTTCTTAAATAAACTAGCTTTTTGAGTAGAGAATCCCAAAGGTACTACACGGATGACTCAAAGCTGGGAAATACGCTGTCCTCCCTGTGCAAGGGGAGGGATGAGAGAGAACCGCCCCACGTCCCCAACCCGGATGCCATGTGGTCGAAGTCTGAGCTGGCCCGTCTGGCCACTTGTAAAGGGCCCGCCTGCTCTACTGAGAGAAGTGAGGCCACACGTCTGGGAGGTGAGGACCAAGGTGGGACAGGAGGGCTCCTGGTGCAGCTCCTGGTCCTCACTACTAGAGGGACAGGCAGGTGGGCCCCGAGGACACAAAGGACGCTTCTGGGAAACATCCAGAAGCCTGGACCAATGGCAAGACTGGGTCTCAGCATGACGAACCCAGACCACCAGCCCCGTGGCTGTGGCGGGCTAAGCCTGGAAGCTGGCTTTGTGGTTCACATCGCAGCGTGGTCACACTTGGAAGGATTACTGCCTAGGCTCCTGCCCCAAAGGCCTGGGTATCAGCATTTGTTCACCTTTTATCAAGGTGCAATGTACCTACCCAAAAATCCGCCTAGTGTTGAGGTCTGAGAGTTGACGGGTTTTGTGGCCGCCACCACGTCAAGAAAGCCCTCCTCACAGTCCTACCGGTGACTCGATGCAGCAGGGCTGGGGACTGCAGAGACTCCACTGCTTGGGGCGAGGGTGAGATCACAGAGGGTCGGCGTTTCCTTGACCGCCTCGACCGTTAGGCACGCCCTGAGGGGAACCAGGAAGCAGGGGTCAGAGCCCCTTGGGAGGGGACGGCAAGCAGGGAGGGCAACCCCTCCCTGGGGCCACAAGAACCCACTTCCTACTTCACCACGCGGCTGCGGGAGGGAGGGCTGGGCCTGTGCGAGAGCACCCCCACCCTGAGCTGCTCTGCACAGGAAGGTCAGGGCAACCTGGCCTGGGTGCTTCCCGCCGGCGCGATGGAGGACGAAGGCCCTGAGTGCGGCAAGCCCGACTTTGTGCTTTTGGACCAAGTGACCATGGAAGACTTTATGGAGAACCTGAAGCTCAGGTAGACCTCGGGCAGGGGCTCCCCTTCTCCCCATCCCCACCCCCGCTGGTCTCTGCCAGCCCGCTGTCTGGGTGACCTCAGGGGGACGTCGGGACAGGAAGGACTGTGGCCTCAGGGCCAGGGCAACCAGCCGGTGCTAGAGCAGGCTTCCCAGACCCGGGCCTCCCACACAGCCCAGGTGCCTCCTGACCCCTCCTCCCGTCAGGTGCCAGGCCCCCGGACCGGCTGGATGCTCCATCCCCCTTGTGGGGCTGTGCTGGGCCCTGGGGGCTCCAAGGGAAGTGGTCAGGCCCCACCCTGGGGGGTGCAGGTGGGCAAGCTGAGATAACACTCTCGGGGGCATGTGGGGTGCTTCAGGGTGTGGCTGGTAGAAGTGACACAGGGCCTTATTTGCCGGAGGGCAGAGGGCAGGGAGGAGTTGGTGGTGACATGGGGTGGCACCAGGAGCTGGCTTCATCCCTGGACAGCCAGGGGGAGCAGAAGGTGACTGTGCAGAGCTTGGGGACAGGTCCCACTGACCCCAGATTGCTGAAGTCAGGCACGGGCGGGCCCTGAGCCAAGGCCAGGGCTGTGGGATGGAGAGTCAGACAGGAAATGAGCTTCTCTTTTGTATGGGGCAGAGAGCTAAGCCTGACTTCACTTCATTCCTATAAACTAGCTTCTGAGACAGGTATTACCATCTCCGTATTAATGATGGAACCCTGAGCCTGGGGCCACACAGCTTGCAGATGAGAGAGTCTGTCTCCAGCAGGTCCCGGGTGTGCAGGGAGCCAAGCCAGGGAACTCCCGCGTCCGCATCCGAGGCAGCTGAGGAAGAGGAACCCGGGACAGGCTGTCAGGGGCAGGGCGGGTCGTCAGGGCAGCAGGCACAGGCGGGCCAGTGCTCCTCCCAGGGCAGGAGAGTCAAGAGAGGGATGATGGACACAGGCACCCTTCTGGGTGGCTAGGTTCCTGAAGGGAAGGGTCAAGAAGTCTGAGGAAGTGCCTGGGGGGAGGGTGGTGGCACCCCTCCCAGTCCCTGCTGTCTGGGTGGGGCTGGGCTGGGTCGCTTCTGCTTCTGGGTCCCCGCCCAGGTCTTGAGAAGGAAACAGCTGGAGGCCCCTCCCTCTGCCTCCCACCCCCGTCTCCTCCCCGTCCTCAACCCAGTTTCCCACGCTGCCAGCTCTGCCTTGCCCAGCAAGGCCTCGGGCAAGTCAGTCCCTTAATAAAGTGGGTAGTCATGATTCCCGTGACATCAGGATCCCCGTGGAGAGCAGCTTGGATCCCACCACTACCTTGTGTGGGGTGCGACTCCCGGCAAACGGCACCAGGAGGGCTCAAGTCAGCCAGCACCCCCTCTCCCCCCAGCTCCCTCGTCTACTCTCAGCCCTGCGGGTGGGCCAGGGCCCCAAGGCTTCCCGCCTGGGCCCAATGCCCCGGGACCTAGGTGTGTGTCCCCGAGGCCCTGAGCACTGAGGACTGACCCTGCCTGTGCCAGGTTCGAGAAGGGCCACATTTACACGTACATCGGTGAGGTGCTGGTGTCCGTGAACCCCTACCAGGAGCTGCCCCTGTACGGGCCCGAGGCCATCGCCAGGTACCAGGGCCGCGAGCTCTATGAGCGGCCGCCCCACCTGTACGCCGTGGCCAACGCTGCCTACAGGGCGATGAAGCAACGGTCCAGGGATACCTGCATTGTTATCTCAGGTACCTGCCCTGCAGCCAGGGCCCAGGCTCTGGCTCACAGCCTCCCTGGGCCCCAGTGTTTTCATCTGTCAGCGATGGGATGGGGAGGTGATTGGAGCACCTGGGAGTGGGGATGGGCACCGGGAGCTGGTTAAGGGGGAGCAGGCAGAAGTTCTGTCCGACTGTCCTTCTTTCCGGCAGGGGAGAGCGGGGCAGGGAAGACAGAAGCCAGCAAGCACATCACGCAGTACATGGCCGCCGTCACCAACCCTAGCCAGAGGGCCGAGGTGGAGAGGTGAGGGTGGGGAGGCGTGGGCAGGGGCCTCACGCCTGATGGGGGGCAAGAGACACAGGGGGGCCCGGCTCAGGCCAAGTTCAGTGGCTGGCAGCAAGGCTCCAGGTGAGCCGCAGCCCGGACCTCTCGACACAAGGAGAGGCGAGGCCCAGCATGTGGGTGCCCTTCCTCTAGGGACAGGAAGGGAGTGAGGTGCAGAGTGCCAACAGACGGGTGCTGGGCCCTCACCGGGACCCGATGGAAGTGGAAAAGTTGGCTGGCCCGTCAGGAAGGCCCGGGATGCCAGGCCGGGTGTCAGGGTTTGGGTCAGGAACCCGGAACCCGGGGCCCACCTGCCTGCCAGCTGCTCACCAGCGGGGATTTGTAGGAGCAGCTTCCTATGCGGGAGCCCCGGCTCTGCCTGTTGAGGTGGGGTAAGGTGGGGTTCGGGGCAGGAGTGGGGTGGGGACAGCGATGGAAGTTCCCAAGCACACATGGCTGGCGCCGAGGGTCCAGACCCAGCTCCTCACTGGGCTGCAGCTTTGGTCTGGGAAGGCAGGGCCAGTGCCTTTCAAGGCGCAAGGCTTTACAGGGCAACCGGCGTGAGCCCCCTGCAGGTGCCTTTCCCAGCATCTCAGGGTCAAAGGCCTGCAAGGGGCAGCGCAGGGTGAGGCCAGGCCCTCAGGCTCCCTCTCCTCCTGTGATGGGGAAGCCTCAGACGGGGATGCTGGACCCGGGCACAGTCCCCAGCGCGAGGTCTTTGCGTTATAGCCCCTCGGCCCCTCTGCCCCACGCAGAGTCAAGGACGTGCTGCTCAAGTCCACCTGCGTGCTGGAGGCCTTCGGCAACGCTCGCACCAACCGCAACCACAACTCCAGCCGCTTCGGCAAGTACATGGACATCAACTTTGACTTCAAAGGAGACCCCGTGGGGGGACACATCCACAGCTACCTGCTGGAGAAGGTGGGCCTTACTACCGAGACCCTGGGCAGGTGGGCCGCACAAAGGCCTCCCTCGGGGGGACCAGGCAGAGCTGCCCCACCACGCCGAGCCTCCCAGGCCTGGCACCCTGGGGGCAGGAAGCTACCTTCCCGATGTCCCAGCTTCACCGGGAGGGGCTCCCTCTGTAGCCAGATCAGCCACCACCGCCTACCTGCACTGCCCCGGGGGCTCTGGGACAGGTCCCCTGCGGGGGGGCCAGCATCCGGGCCTCGGTCCAGCTGCTCCTCTCTCCTCAGTCTCGGGTCCTCAAGCAGCACGTGGGCGAGAGGAACTTCCATGCCTTCTACCAGGTGAGCCAAAGCAGGCAGGGGGAGACCTGCAGGGAAGGCCTTCTGGTTGCCCCACCCACAGTCCCTTTCCCTCCCCTCTCCCTCCATGCCTTCGCCCCGGCCCTGCCCCTACTGCGGTGGGAGCTCCCTGGACATGGCTGTGTGTACACCTCATCTGACTCTGACGTGGGGTCCCCCTGGACGCGGGCAGGGCAGTGTCCACACCATGTCTGACACCGAGGTGGATTCTGGACACTGATAGTGTCTACACTGGGTGAGACCCACGGAGGTGGTGTCTCCCTGGACTCAGGCGGTTACACCATGTTTGGCCCACTGAGGCGGGATCTCCTTGGACTTGGGTGGTATCTACATTCTTTCTGACTCACCGAAGTGTGTCTGCCTGGACATTGGCAGTGTCTACAGCATGTCTGATCACTGAAGTAGGTCCTCCCAGGACACAGGCAATGTCTGCAATGTGTCTGACCTCTGAAGTGGGTCTCTGTGGACTCAGGTGGTATCTACACCATGCCTGACCACTGAAGTGGTCTTTCCCTGGATAGGTGTGGTGTCTACACAGTATCTGACCTAGAAGTAGGTTCTCCCTGGGCTCAGGCGGTGTCCACACCATCACTGTGCTGACCCACACCATGAATTTGTTGGGTCAGCGGTGGTTGAAGGACGTGTCTGTTTGTCCTGCGTACGTGGGTGGGGTCTTTGGAGCTCAGGGGCCTAACGGAGGGGTGTCGGGTCCTCCAGGTGCTGCGGGGCTGTGAGGACAAGGAGCTGCAAGAACTGCACCTGCAGAGAAACCCTGCGCTGTATAATTTCACCCGCCAGGGGGCGGGGCTCAGTGTGAGTCGGGGCAGGGAGCCCAGGCTCTAATCACGCTTAGTCCCAGGGCCCTGGTGCTGGTGGCCAGTGACTTCAGCAGGGCCCAGGGCGGTGTGCATGGCTCAGCGGGACTGGTGGGGCCTGACTCGGCAGGCTTTCAGTTGGAGGAATCGGGCTCAGCGCCGGGATGGGGGTGCAGTGGGTGAGCATGCGCACTGGGACAGGGGACTTGAGGCTCAGCGTGGCACTGGGGTGCTGAGCCCTTTCTCCCCCAGGTCTTGGACAGCGACGAGAAGAGCCACCACCAGGCGGTGACGGAGGCCATGCGGGTGATCGGCTTCAGTCCTGAGGAGGTGGCGTCCGTGCACCGGATCCTGGCCGCCATTCTGCACCTGGTGAGCCTGGCTGTGGGCTCTGCGGCCATTGCCCCATGTGGTGCCCTGGCCGGGCGCCTCCCCTGGAGGAGGAGACTGGCCTCTGACAACCCAGCCATGTTACTGGCCCACTTCTCCCTCTGCTGGAACTGAGTTGCTTTGGCTATGGGTTCCCACAGGCCGGGCCCTGAGCCGTGGGCCCTGAGCCGTGGGCCCTGAATGCCCAGAATGGGCCTGGTCCTTGTCTGGTAGATCAGCCCAGACTTAGCAGGCAAGGGCAGTCTGGGCTCAGTAAAGCTGAGCACATGCAGACCGGCCTTTTGCTTCTGTCACCTAAGAGCTGTGTGGCCTTGGGCAGGTTACTCAGCGCCTCTGAGCCTTAGTTCTCTCTGAGGAAGCATGAGGAGTGGGTAGCACATAGCCGGCCGCAGAAGGATGCAGTGGGACCTCTCACATGACGTTCGGGTGGGAAGCCTTGGGGAAGGCTCTGGCGTGCTCCAGGAAGCGCTCCCCTCTCTCTCTCTGGCTGTGTATGTGGTAGAAGCCAAGCTCTACTGTACCCCGCGTCCCTGCCTCCCCTGGCCCTCTGGGGGCAGAGGGGTGCAGCAGGCTCCTCTGAGACGCGGAGCCTGACTCTTCACGGTTCCCGCGTCACCAGGGAAACATCAAGTTTGTGGAGCTGGAGGAGGGCAGTCTGGAGCAGAGGCGCCTGGCGGTGACTGATGAGGTGCTGGTGGACCACGTGGCTGAGCTGACGGCCACACCCCGGGGGATGGTGCTGCGCTGCCTGCTGGCTCGCACCGTGGCCTCGGGAGGCAGGGAACTCATCGAGAAGGGCCACACTGCGGCCGAGGCCAGCTATGCCCGGGACGCCTGTGCCAAGGTGCCCTGGAGGCGGGGGGGCAACCTGGAGGCCTTCCCGGAGGAGACGGGGCCAGAGGCAGTCAGAGGCAGCTGGCTCCTGGCCTCTTCCCAGGCAGTGTACCAGCGGCTGTTTGAGTGGGTGGTGGACCGGATCAACCGTGTCATGGAACCCCGGGACCGGGACCCCCGGCGCGACGGCAAGGACACAGTCATCGGCGTGCTGGACATCTACGGCTTCGAGGTGTTCCCTGTCAACAGGTGGGTAGCCCTGCCACCACACCCTGACCCCGCCCACCCTCTAGGGCCGCCTTAGTCCTGGGGAGCTCGGCTGGGCTGGGGAGCAGGGCGTCCAGCGTCGGTGCCGGTCGGTCCCTGGCCCCAGGCTCGTGCCTTCAAGCCAGCCTCAGCTGTGCCGCCGTCCACTGGTGCCTGGGAAGGCAAGATCTCGGCTCACTTCCCCTCGCTGGGACTCCCAGATCCACTCCAGGGCGTGCGTGCTGGACTTGGGGGCAGGCGGGTAAAAGAGCAGCCCGGAGCGGGAGATGCTCCCCGACAGAGAGGCCACTTGGGGCGCCTGGCACCAGCCCCTCAGGCAAACCTCAGGGGATCTATTTGCGGGGAAGCCTGCCATTTGTTGCGCTCGCTCCCCATGGAGCAAAAGCCCTGCGGTGGGCGGTCGAGGCAGGACTCTCAACGGCCCCTCCGCCCCCAGCTTCGAGCAGTTCTGCATCAATTACTGCAACGAGAAGCTGCAGCAGCTCTTCATCCAGCTCATCCTGAAGCAGGAGCAGGAGGAATACGAGCGGGAGGGCATCACCTGGCAGAGCGTGAGTGCCGGGGCCCATCCTGCACACCTCGGGCCCTGGAGGGAGAGGCGTGGCGCTGGGCGGGCGGGTGTGTGCAGGGGAGGGCTGGGGGGAGCGGGCGCCGGGCAGGAACTCGGGCGAGAGGCCGGACGGGGCTCGGGAGCTGCCCTGCTTGCCCTCCCGCAGGTGGAGTACTTCAACAACGCCACCATCGTGGACCTGGTGGAGCGGCCCCACCGGGGCATCCTGGCTGTACTGGATGAGGCCTGCAGCACCGCGGGCCCCATCACTGACCGGATCTTCCTGCAGACCCTGGACACGCACCACCGCCACCACCCACACTACACCAGCCGCCAGGTGCCCCTCCGCCCCTGCGGTCGCCCCCGCCCTGTGCACCCCCGGCTGGTCCCAGCCCTGGAAAGGGCGCCACGGGTGCCATGCTGCCTGTCTTGGGAGTTGGGGGGTCCTTGGCGGTGGCTCAGCCTTCTCTGCAGGACTGTCCCCCCCTACCCCAGATCCCCCACACCTTCTGTGCCTTGACCTGGCCTGCCCCCGCCCATAGCTCTGCCCCACAGACAAGACCATGGAGTTTGGCCGAGACTTCCGGATCAAGCACTACGCAGGGGATGTCATGTAAGGGCCCCCCACTGAGCGTCTGGTCCCCCCCTCTGCCCCCTCCCCTTTTTAAGGCGCTGAAAATATGCCCTCACCAGATTCACAAGTAAAAAGCATACATTGGGGCTTTTAAGATAGCGATTCTCAGCCCTGGCTGCATCATAGAATCTTCTGGGAAGCTTTTAAAAAAATGCCCATTTCTGGGAGAGGGGCTAGAGAGTCCGAGGTGCAGCCAGGGTGGACCTCTGCTCCCAGCCCAGGGCCAGTTCTTATCACGCTTTGAGCAAAGCCTGCACATCAAGGTGCAGGCCAGCGAGGAGGAGCAGAGGGGCGAGAGGCTGTGTTTCTAACAAGCTCCCAGGCCAGATGGACACTGCGGGTCCTCGGGCCACACACTGAGTACCGAGGCCCCAGGTGTCTTCCAGGAGTGGCCGTGATTATTATTAATTTCCCTGCCACTCACCTCACCCCGAAGTGGATCTGAGGTGACACAGAGAGAGGCACAAGTGTCCAACGTGTCCTTCGCAAGGAGAAGAAATAAGAGTCCAAAAGACGAAGCCACCAGAAGTCAGATCCCATGGCCTTGAGCCTTTCTAGGAGCTGCAAGTGAAGCCAAGATTTTAGTGCTGAGCTTTCTAACAGTTAAAGGACAAGACGATGAACCTGAGGTTCTCAGTGCCACCGGAACAAAACAGACCCATGACTCAGGAGTTCCTGGTTGTAATTGCAATCGCCCGATATTTTTGGAAACTCAGTAGGCACTGTTCTGAGCTTGTGGTCTCTGTTGAGGCACAGAGAGTTTAAGTAACTTGCTCTAGGTCAGGTCACACCGCATGTATGTGCTAGAGCCAGGATTCAGTGATGCGACATTTGGCATCTTTCAGGAGAGAAACTTCTGAGGGCGGAGGTCTTATGTGATGAGAGGGAAGACAGAAAGGAGAGGGGAAGGAAGAGGAGCACGTGAGGAGGAAGGAAGAGAGGCTGACCAGGTGGGAGGAGGGGGAGGGGCACGCTGGGGGCCGTCCGAGGGCCCCGTCTCCTCAGTGGCCCTGTCCCCCCCAACCAGGTACTCGGCGGAGGGCTTCATTGACAAGAACAGAGACTCCCTCTTCCAGGACTTCAAGCGGCTGCTGTATAACAGGTGAGCAGGCCCTGTGGGCATGCATGTGGGCACCAGAGGGCGAGGGCCCAGGGGCTCTGGCTGGAAGGGCCTTCAGACACTCCGGTCTGATGCTCACAGACAGCCTGAGGGTCAAAGCTGAGGCCATGAAGCTTACAAATGGCCAGGCTGGGGTGCGGGCTGTCCTGGAGGGCGGCTGGCCATGCAGCCTGTGTCCACAGCACGGACCCCACCCTGCGGGCCATGTGGCCAGATGGGCAGCAGGACATCACAGAGGTGACCAAGCGCCCCCTGACAGCCGGCACACTCTTCAAGAACTCCATGGTGGCCCTGGTGGAAAACCTGGCCTCCAAGGTACGGCCCCCCAACCCCACCCTGAGCCTGGATCCTTCCGGATCCTTCTGTTTCCTCTCTGCTGCGAGCCACACCCCCTCCAGCAGGGAGGGACCAGCTGCTGCACAGGTTAAGATGCCCTGGACCAGGCGGAGGCTTGAGTAAATGCGGGGTCCCAGCAGCCTTCCCCTGGCCTCGTTGCCTCTTGGGGATGGGCTGGGGGAGACCTTGCTCAGAGCTTGGGTTGACCCAGCCCTGGTCCTGCCCAGATACGGGGTTAGCTTCTGGAAGCTGGGGCCACAGGGACAGGAAAGTGGCACGAGCACCTTGCAGAGCTTGGGGCACAAAGTCAGAGGGGGCAGTGGAGGGACAACAGAATATCCAGAGACTCAGCAGGGCCTCTGGGAAGCGAAAGGAAGGGCTAAGGGGCTTTGCTGCCCGGTCAGAACCTGGCTCTGGGCCAGCCTCCTGCCCGCACCCAACACTGGGCTCCCAGGTCCCATGCTGCCCGCCACCCCTCATCCCCAGTCTCCTCCTGGCCTCAGCCTTCGGCCTGCCCTTGGGCCCTCAGCCTCCCCTTCCCCCTGAGAGCCTCTTCCCCACGCAGACGGCAGCGTGGGAGGATGGAGACGGCAGGATGGAGACAGCTCGCTTGCTGCCCCTGCCGGGTGACTGTAGGGCCGTGACACTGGCCTCTCCGAGTGTCCTTTGTCCCCACAGGAGCCCTTCTACGTCCGCTGCATCAAGCCCAATGAGGACAAGGTGGCCGCGAAGCTGGACGAGGGCCACTGTCGCCACCAGGTCGCATACCTGGGGCTGCTGGAGAACGTGAGGGTCCGCAGGGCCGGCTTCGCTTCCCGCCAGCCCTATTCTCGATTCCTGCTCAGGTACGGCCCCTCCCCCAGGGGCGTGTCCTTGAGGGGTTCCAGCAGCGGGCCGCGGGTGCCCAAAACAGCGGGCGCTTTTCAGACTTCAGGGCGGGAGCCTGCACGCTGCTGACCTCAGGGCACTGACAGTCACCGAGGTCCCTCCTGTGACACACGGGGTGGGGCGGGGCGGGGATGGGCTGCGTGGGATCGGCAGGGAGGGTGTGGGCGTGGCGCTGGAGTAGGCGTGGCCTGGGGGCGGGGCGAGTCAAGGCGGGGCGGGTCCGCACTCCTCCCCAGGGTCTGGGACCCCTGGGACCCCACGGTCCTTCTGTGACAGGTACAAGATGACCTGTGAGTACACGTGGCCAAACCACCTGCTGGGCTCCGATAGGGCGGCCGTGAGCGCCCTCCTGGAGCAGCACGGGCTGCAGGGGGACGTGGCCTTCGGCCACAGCAAGCTCTTCATCCGTTCGCCCCGGACGCTGGTCACGCTGGAGCAGAGCCGCGCGTGTCTCATCCCCATCATCGTGCTGCTGCTACAGAAGGTGCGGCGGGGCTGGACGGCCACCAGGCAGGGTGTGGGAGGATGGGAAGGAGAGAGCTGTGCGTTACCTGGGGGGAGGGGAGAGATGGGTGTGTCCCACCCGGAGTTGGCGGGATGTGCGTGCACTGAGGAGGGCACAGGCACACTTCCAAGTACCGGGGGAGCCCCCGCTCGCAGGTGACAAACCGACACTGAAACTGACTTAAGCAAAAAGTGTGGATGTTGTTGGGGTCACCTCTGTTCTGTGGCCACCAGCCTCAGGCCCAGGTGCTCAAAACAAGACATTCAGGAATCTGGCTTCCTTCCTTCCTTTCTTTTTTCCTTCTTTTCTTCCATTTATTCTGAAAGATTTCAGACCTGGAGAAAAGCGTGCAGAATGGTGTGCTATATTCCCACACGCCTACTGCCCTGTGTCAACCACATCACATGACCAACGTGGTTTTGGGTAGACATCGCACCTCTATCCCGGTTATTTTGAAGCAAATCATTTCATTTATAATCATTTCACTATGTCTTTCCAAAGGATAAGGATTCTCCCACCTCTCCCCATAACTTTTTATTTTTAACATTTCAAACCTACAGAAAAGTGGAAAGATTCATACAATGATTACTATTCACCTGGATTGCTCCAATTATGTTCTCCCCTCCCCCCCGCACCCTGTCTCTGTCTCTCTGTCTCTATCTCTCTTTCTCCATATGCACATACAGATACTCACATACACGTATATTTGTATTTTTTCCCAAACCATATAAAGTAATGACACCCCTAAATCCTTCAGCAGGCATATCCTAAGAACAAGGTCATCCCCCTTTATAACCACACTGACAATAGCACATTCAAGAAGCCTGACACTGGGAGTTCCCTGGCGGTGCAGTGGTTTAGACTCTGCGCTTCCACTGCATGGGGCACGGGTTCCATCTCTGGTGGGGGAACTAAGATCCCGCATGATGCAGGGCATGGCCAAAAAAAAAAAAGAAACCTAACACTGATAAAATATATTCTACGCATCTGAATGTCTAATATGTAGGCCATATTTAAATTTCTGAAAGGGTCCCACTATGACCCATTACATTTTTTATTTTTTTATTTTTAAATGGTATGGTAGAGCAGTCTTTTTTTTTTTTTGGCTGCATTGGGTCTTTGCTGCTGCACACGGGCTTTCTCTAGTTACGGTGAACAGGGGCTACTCTTCGTTGTGGTATGCGGGCTTCTCACCGCAGTGGCTTCTCTTGTTGCGGAGCAAGGGCTCTAGGCGCGCGGGCTTCAGTAGGTGTGGCACGCAGGCTTAGTTGCTCCGCAGAATGTGGACCTTCTTGACCCAGGGATCGAACCCATGTCCCCTGCATTGGCAGGCGGATTCTTAACCACTGCGCCACCAGGGAAGTCCCCCATTACATCTTTTAAAAACCCAGAATCCAACTAAGGACGACACACTGCATTTCATTGTTACCTCTGTTATCTCCTGTAACACACAGAGGTTTTTTTTTAAGAACATGACCCAATACCATCACAGAAACAGGATTTAGAAAGTTCACACTGACTTGCTGCTGTCCTGTCCAGTCAATAACCACATGTCCCCAGTCGTGTCCTCAGTCTGTTCAACTCAGGGTCTATACGTTGCTTAAGTCTCTTTTAATCTGTGGGTTCGCTGGGCCGCTTGCCTTGTAGGATCTTCAGTCTGGGTTTTGATGGTTACATTCTCGGGGTGCCCCTCCATTTTGGGGTCTCCTAAGGTGAGGGAGGCGGGGCCTGGCAGGGCCTAACGGAGCACCACCTCCCACTGGCCCCCCAGGCATGGCGGGGCACGCTGGCCAGGCGGCACTGCCGGCGACTGAGGGCCATCTACACCATCATGCGCTGGTTCCGGAGGCACAAGGTGCGCGCTCACCTGGCAGAGATGCAGCGGCGATTCCAGGCTGCACGGCAGCCCCCGCTCTACGGCCGTGACCTTGTGTGGCCGCCGCCCCCTGCTGTGCTGCAGCCTTTCCAGGACATCTGCCAGGCGCTCTTCTGCAGGTACTCGCCCTCTGCCCTTCACTCTTTTCCACTCAGCTAGAGCCCAATGAACACCCGGACCGGGCCATCTGAACCCCTTGGTGCTAGCCAGGAGACAGGTGGTCCCACTGGATAAGCAGGAAAACAGGGGGCTGTGCACATCAGCTGGCTGCCCACACCCCACAGCCGCTGGCAGATTCCTAATGTCCCCAGCACCATTCTGGACATCGGGAGGGGATGCAGGCCTCCATCTCCTTGCTAGAGGCTTGCAGGGAGGTTGGTGGGTCAGAGCTAGAAGTGGGGGAAACTCCGCAACTGAGCAGGGCTTTGAAGGCTGAGTAGGAGTTCTTTAGGAGAGGTGTGAAGGGCAACCAGCGTGCTCAGAGCAGGAGAGGCCACCTTCCACTGAGACCAGGGAGGCTGGGACACAGCGGGTGGCTAGTGCCTGGCTGAGGGGCTTGGCTTTATCCTGTGGGGGAAGGGACATGAAAAGGCACTAACGTGTGTTCTCAGGAAAAGGGGCACAACCAGGAGTAGGGAAGGGTGAGGCCTGCACAGGGGTCCGTCTGACCACCTGGCCCTCTCCAGGTGGCGGGCCCGGCAGCTGGTGAAGAACATCCCCCCTTCAGACATGGCTCAGATCAAGGCCAAGGTGGCCGCCATGGCGGCCCTGCAGGAGCTGCGACAGGACTGGGGCTGCCGGCGGGCCTGGGCCCGGGACTACTTGTCCTCCGTAAGTGTCAGGGCTGCGGGGTCTGGGTGCCAAGGAGGGGCTCAAGGCTGAAACCTTGCCCATGTCCGCCTCAGCTGTCCTCTCCCTGGGCCTGGCTGTCCTGTGGGCTGTACCCCTCTGTTCCTGCCCCTGGCCTCTGAGGTTCAAGGGTTTTCACCCAGAACCAGCTAGCCTGGGCTTTACTCAGAACCTCCCCCTCTGCCCTACTCCCACTTGCCTTCCTGTGTTTTCAGGTCAGCACCCCCATTCTCTGGCACAGACCCCCCTTCTTAGGCACAGCCCCCTGACTCCATGCCATGGCCCCCCTTGGCCCACACGGGTGCTGTGAGCCGCCCCCTGGCCCCATTCTGCGGGGAATGAAGCCTCAGGGGCGCGAGGTTTGCCCAGGTGGGTGGCTTGGCATGGAGGAGCGAGGTCCCACCCAGCCCCTTCCATCTCTCAGTCTGCCCAGGCCTGGCGTGGGGAGCTGGGCTGGTGGGTGGGTGTGGAGGGCACAGACACGTGTGCCTAGAACCTCAGGGCTGCAGGGGGTCTGTGCGGTGGGCCTTCAGGGAAGCCAGCGTGGCAGGCGGACCCACCAGGAGGCTGGCGCGTGGCCTGACGAGGTTCTCTGAGGTCAAGGATAACTGTGCCAATTCCCTGAGAGTCGCTGTCAGTCAAGCATGGTCCCAAGACCCCAGCCCAAGCAGCCCCCATCTGTCCTCAGGCCACAGACAACCCCACAGCCTCAGGCCTGTTTGCTCAGCGACTGAAGACGCTTCGGGAAAAGGATGGCTTCGGGGCCGTGCTCTTCTCCAGCCATGTCCGAAAGGTGAGCAATGGGTGCAGGGCTGCAGGCCCGTGGCAGCCCCGGCCCAGGCCTAGCTTACAGGTTTCACAGCTGATCCTGCAACTTCAAAAGTAGTCAGCTCCAGCCCAGTCAGTGAGAGAGTGGCCTCAGGGAGGGGAGGCCACCGGCCACACCTGCTGGGGAGCCCCCTGGGGCAGGCAAGTGACCCCGAGAGCACCTGTCCCGCAGGTGAATCGCTTCAACAAAAGCCGGGACCGGGCGCTGCTGCTCACAGACCGGCACCTCTACAAGCTGGAGCCGGGCCGGCAGTACCGGGTGATGCGGGCCGTGCCCCTGGACGTGGTGAGCCCTGTGCGGGGGCGGGGGCATCCGTGGGGCCCCAGCCGGCCCGGTGTCCTGCTGGGCACTGCCAGGCCCCTCCCCTCATGCCTACCTGGGATGGCCAGAGCTTTCTAGAACTCAGCATCAGCTCAGGACGGCAACTCCTCCCCCGCCCCATGCGCCCCTGCTGAACAGCCTGCAGAGGCTTCCGGTTGCCCCACGGGTGTAGGGCCCAGACCCCCATCCTCGGCCTCCTCGCCCCCTCCTGCTCCACTCTTTGGCAGAACGAAATGCCAAATGGCCCCCTTGCCCACATCTGTGCCAGTGCCTGCCCGGGGGTCTCCCCGACCTGGGCCGCATGGACCTGGCTGCAGTGTGTGGCTGCCACCCGTGGGACCCGGTCCCCTCCCTTCACCCCTCTGTCCAGTTCTGTGACCCACTTGCTCCCTGGAGCCGCAGCTCGTATTCCCACAGGCCAAGGGGCAACCCAGGGCAGGGATTGAGGCTGGGGGTCCCTGTAACTGTCAGGGTGGAGGACCATCTGCTATGGTGCCCACGACCCGTGTGGCTATTTAAATGCAGTGAAAAGGAAAGAAAAGTAAAAGTTCAGCTCCTCAGTGGCAGCAGCACATTCAGGTGCTGGAGAGCCACAGGTGAGCAGTGGTGCCACGTTAGACTGTGCAGATCTAGAACATTCCATTAGGGCAAAAAGCCCTCGTGTGCGGTGCGCCCTGCCCAAGCCTCCCCTTTATGGGCAGGACCAGAGAGGGAGGAAGGGGACCTAGAGGGGACAGCAGGGCTGTGGGGCCTGGGGGAGAGGAGGGGAGCTTGGGAGAGGCCGTCGGGAGCGGGCGGGGTGCTGGGGAGGGGAAGATGCGTGCGGGCGGGCCTGTGCTCCTGGGATGCGGGGTGGAGGTGCAGGTTTGGGGAGGAGGGCCTGCCGCGCCCCTGACCCTGAGACCCCGCCCCCTTCAGGTGACCGGGCTGAGCGTGACCAGCGGGCGGGACCAGCTGGTGGTGCTGCACGCTCGGGGCTACGACGACCTGGTGGTGTGTCTGCACCGCTCCCGGCCGCCGCTGGACAACCGCATCGGGGAGCTGGTGGGTGTGCTGGCCGCGCACTGCCAGGGGTGAGTCTCGGGGCGCGGGGGCGGCTGCGGGGCTGCGGAGCCCTGCCCGTCCTGACCCTGACCTCCCTCCTTCAGGGAGGGCCGCGCCCTGGAGGTCCGCGTCTCCGACTGCATCCCCCTGACCCAGCGCGGGGCTCGGCGCCTGGTCTCCGTGGAGCCCAAGCCGGAGCAGCCAGAGCCGGATTTCCGCTGCAGCCGCGGTGCCTTCACCCTCCTGTGGCCGGGCTGCTGAGCTGGCCTACCGCCTGCACCGGGGCTTGGCCGAGGGGTTCTCCACCCGCACCCACACCGGGGAAAGATCACAGTCTCGCTGTGCAATAAAGGACGCTGAGTCTGTGATGGGCGTAGGCTTGTGTCCGGGGATGGACAGTCTCCAGCCACCGCCGATTTGGCAAATGTCACCCCAGTGTCCTCTGCTGACCCCTGCATCCAAGGCTGCCCCTCTTGGGTTTCTGAATGTCCCCCGAGCCTTGGTCTCTTTCTCTCTCCTCCCCTCCTGTAGGACTCCATTGTTCCTGTTGGGCCACTGGGGAAGCTTGGGGGTCCCAGGGCCGTCTTGGGACGGACGGGGCTTGGGCAGAGCACACACTGGGGGCACACACTGTCCCAGCTGCTGTCTGTGTCGGTGCTGGGTATGGGCATCCCACGGCCTGGGAACCCTACCTCTGGGACACCGGTAGCCAGGACCCCTCAGACTCTGGGAGCCCATCCCCGTGCCTGGGGTTTCTCCAGGAAGCCAACCCAAGGAAGGCCAGAGTGAGCACACCCACCCCCGCTCAGGCCAGCAGAGCCTCTCCCCAGCCCCTGCCCCTGCCCCGGCCCTCTCCAGCCCCAGGCCCTCTCCTCTCCTCTCTCAGTAGGCGGCTTCTCTGCCCCCACAGCTGCTCTCTTCCTCTTCCTGGGGCACCCTAAGTTTGAGGGCATCCTTGTTTGACCTTGCCCTGTTGGTGTGGAGAGGGGTAGGTGTCTGTTTGCCGTGGCCTTCGGGTGTGTCATGGAAGGGCTGAGAACTTACTGAGGCTTCCCCTTGTCCCTGCCCCCTCTCCCCTCCTGGGGGTGGGGTCACCTCCCACCACGCAGGCCTGTGTCTGGCTGCTCCTGCCCCGGAACAGCAGCTTGACTAAGCCCGGCCTTGAGGCCCCCAAAGCCCCCAGATGGCCTCCGCCGGCACCTCTCCCTGGCTCTGGTGACCCTGGTGGCTTTGGGACAAGCCCTTCCTCCCGGTGTTCCTGTCCCTGCTGCTCACACCTGTAACCCTGCTGCCCCCCTTCACCTCCATCCATTATTTGGGACCCCTGCCGAGGCAAGCTGGCTCCACCCCTAAGTAACTGTGGGATCAGCACACTTCTCACCCTGGACTTCCGCCTTCTCTCAAATCCTAACCTGCTGCGGTCTAATTCCCTGTGGCTACCAGCTGTCCATGGAGAATGCCACCCGGCTTAACGCCCCCTTCTCACTGCACTTAGGAAGACGGCAACATCCTAATCAGATGGGCCTGCTGGCCTTCCAGAATCATCCCCACACACAAGCTCAGAGCGCTTTCAGGTGACAGGACCCCAGCCCCTTCCATCCTCAGGACCTTTCACATGCTTCTACCTCTGGGAGGAGTGTCCCTGTTGCCCCTCTTCACCTGCTTGAGCCTCCTTCCTCAGGTCCTCTCCTACATGCTCTTTATTCCTTGACTTCCCCTCCCACCCCACCCTCGTGGCCCCCTTCTGCGGAGCACCTTGTCCTGAGCTAGCAAGACACACAGTACTTCCCTCTTGAAGCACGCAGGTCACCTGCAAGCATTTCATTGGTTTCTGTCATTGTTTGCGTCAATCCTCACCGCCAGTCATGGTGGCCTTGATGGACGCTGCTCTGCTCACCACCGCAGCTGCTGGCCCCAGGGCGGGGCTGGCCCTGGTGGACACTCAGGGACCACTCACTGACCAACGACAGGAGGTGTTTGCTGAGTGGCAGCTTGGCAGAGAAAGCTCCCATCAGTGAGAAAACGAAAGCAAACAGGCTTGGGTCTAGAGAGGGTTTGTCAAGGGTTTGTCTCTCAGGAGGGCCGCCTTCCACAGAAGGGGCCGCTTTTGCAGTCCTGTGTTTTGACCTGCTGAGGTTTCCCACTGAGGATGGGAAGTGTTCACATAAAGAGAGTTTCCATGCCAAAAGTACACACTCCCCCCAGAAGGGCCATGTACCCACAAAACAAACCTGCCAGCTCTGGGCATGTCAGACTGGCCGTTCCCTACAGTGAAGCTGAGGTGAGGGTTTGGAGCACCCACCCCAAAGCTCCACAGACTGGGTTCAAGTCCAGCTCTTCTGGACTTCCCTGGTGGCGCAGTGGTTAAGAACCCGCCTGCCAATGCAGGGGACACGGGTTCGAGCCCTGGTCCAGGAAGATCCCACATGCCGTGGAGCAACTAAGCCCGTGTGCCACAGCTACTGAGCCTGTGCTCTAGAGCCCGTGCACCACAACTACTGAGCCCACGCACCTAGAGCCTGTGCTCCACAACAAGAGAAGTCACTGCAATGAGAAGCCCACGTACCGCAACGAAGAGTAGCCCCCGCTCGCCGCAACTAGAGAAAAGCCCGTGCACAGTAACAAAGACCCAATGCAGGGCTTCCCTGGTGGCGCAGTGGTTGAGAATCTGCCTGCCAATGCAGGGCACACGGGTTCGAGCCCTGGTCTGGGAAGATCCCACATGCCGCGGAGCAACTGGGCCCATGAGCCACAATTACTGAGCCTGCGCGTCTGGAGCCTGTGCTCCGCAACAGGAGAGGCCGCGATAGTGAG
This sequence comes from Balaenoptera musculus, assembly GCF_009873245.2. Taxonomy (NCBI): domain Eukaryota; kingdom Metazoa; phylum Chordata; class Mammalia; order Artiodactyla; family Balaenopteridae; genus Balaenoptera; species Balaenoptera musculus. The sequence continues at coordinate 98,522,304 of NC_045793.1, read as the reverse complement.
AGGCCCGCGCACCGCGATGAAGAGTGGCCCCCGCTTGCCACAACTGGAGAAAGCCCTCGCACAGAAACGAAGACCCAACACAGCCATAAATAAATAAATAAATAAATAAAATTAAACTTTAAAAAAAACAAAGACCCAATGCAGCCAAAAACTAATTAATTAATTAATTTTAAAAAATCAATTGACTGTATATGTGGGGTCTATTTCTAAAAAAAAACAAAAAAACAAAAAGTCCAGCTCTTCCTGTTAGAATCGGGGAACCCAGACGTGGGCCCTCCTCTCAGCTTCCTATCAACAGAACAAGTCTGCTAGAACATTCTCCTAAAGTTGTTTCGAGGACTACATGAGGCCCCAGGGAAGATGTCTAGCATGCCGGGGTGAGCCTTATCCAGATGCAGGGACATGAAAATTCCATGTGTGGCTCAGTCAGTAGCTCCCTCAGCGTGTCTGGTCCCTCCAGAACCCCAGGAGCAGGAAAGGCCGTCTCCATTTAGCAGGTGAGGGAACAGAACCCTAAAGGTGGCCTTTTTACCTTTTTTTTTAAACCATATTTTTTTTTTTTTTTTTTTAAATTTTTGGCTGTGTTGGGTCTTCGTTTCTGTGCGAGGACTTTCTCCAGTTGCGGCAAGCGGGGGCCACTCTTCATCGCGGTGCGTGGGCCTCTCATTATCGCGGCCTCTCTTGTCGCGGAGCACAGGCTCCAGACGCACAGGCTCAGTAATTGTGGCTCACGGGCCCAGTTGCTCCACGGCATGTGGGATCTTCCCAGACCAGGGCTCGAACCCGTGTCCCCTGCATTGGCAGGCGGATTCTCAACCACTGCGCCACCAGGGAAGCCCTACCTTTTTTTTTTAATGTAAAGTTATACTGGTCTCCCCTCAAAAAATGCGTGGACTTAATACTTTCAATTATCCTTGCGTACACTCCTGCCACTTTTTATCGAGGTATAATTCACACAACACAAAGTTCACCACTTTTTTTTTTAAGAAGAAAGTAACATTTTTTTTAAACACTATTTAGTTGGTAGCACTGTGTCTTAGTTGTGGCAGGTGGGCTCCTTAGTTGTGGCATATGAGATCTAGTTCCCCGACCAAGGATCGAACCCAGGCCTCCTGCATTGGGAGCGCAGAGTCTTAACCACCGCGTCACCAGGGAAGTCCCCAAAATTCACCATTTTAACATGGGCAATTCGGTAGTTTTTAGTATATTAACAAGGTTGTGCGACCAGCCAGCACCATTATCTAATATTAGAACTTTTCATCGCCCCAAAGAGAAGCTGGCACCCACTAGCAGTCACGCCCATTCCCCTCTCCCCAGCCTCTGGCAACCACTCACCTACTTTCTGTGTCTATGGATGTGCCTATTCCGACAGTTCACATAAATCAGCGGTCCCCAACCTTTTTGGCACCAGGGACTGGTTTCATGGAAGACAATTTCTCCATGGACAGGGGTGGGGGGAATGGTTCAGGCGGTAATGCAAACGATGGGGAGCGATGGGGAGCATCGCATGAAGCTTCACTCGCCTGCCCGCGGCTCACCTCCTGCTGTGCAGCCCGGTTCCTAACAGGCCGCGGACCACCGGCGGTCCGCAGCTTGGGGACCCCTGGCATAAATGGAATCATACAATGTGTGATCTCATTCGTCTGGGTTCTTTCACTTAGCATAATGTCTTCAGAGTTCAACCATATTGTAGCACACGTCAGTACTTCATTCTTTTACGGACAAATAATATTCTATTGTTTGCATATACCACATTTTGTTTATCCATTAATCAGTTGATGGACATTTGGTGGACTATTATGAATAATGGTGCTGTGAACATTTGTGCACAAGTTTTTGCGTGGATGTAAGTTTTCGATTCTCTTCGTATATACCTAGGAGTGGAATTGCTGGGTCAAATGGTAACTCTAACTTTCTTGAGGAACCACCAGATGGTTCCAAAGTGGCTGCACCAGTTTACATTCCCACCACCAGTGTATAAGGGTTCCAATTTCTCCTCATCCTTGCCAACCTTTTGTTATTTTCTGTTTTTTGTTTATTTCTTTTTTTTTAAATAGCCATCAAAAAGAGTGTGAAGTGGTATCTCATTGAGGTTTTGATTTGCATTTCCCTGATGACTGATGATATTGGGCAACTTTTCATGTGCTCATTGGCCATTCATGTCTCTTCTTTGGAGAAATGTTTATTCAAGTATTTTGCCTTTTTTTTTTTTGGACGTACCGTGCGGCATGTGGGATCTTAGTTCCCTGACCAGGGATTGAACCCACGCCACCTGCAATGGAAGCATGAAGTCTTAACCAGTGAACTGCCAGGGAAGTACCTTTTTCCCCTTTTTTTAAAAAAAAAATTGTACCTAATATGATTGTTGATTAATTTTTTTATTTTTGTTTTATTTTAAAATTTTATTTCTTTATTTTTGGCTGCGTTGGGTCTTTGTTGCTGCGTGCGGGCTTTCTCTAGTTGCGGCCAGGGTCTACTCTTCGTTGTTGTGTGCAGGCTTCTCATTGCAGTGGCTTCTCTTGTTGTGGAGCACAGGCTGTAGGCATGCGGGCTTCAGTAGTTGTGGCACATGGGCTCAGTAGTTGTGACGCACGGGCTTAGTTGCTGCGCGGAATGTGGGATCTTCCCAGACCAGAGCTCGAACCTGTGTCCCCTGCACTGGCAGGCGGATTCTTAACCACTGTGACACCAGGGAAGTCCCTAATTACAGTTTTGAAAAATATATGGGTGTGTATTAGAGGGGGCAGGACAGGAGAGATCTTACTGCTAACGGTGCTATCTTTTGTATGATGTCATTGTGTGTCTTTATCTCCTTTTAGTCAACTCTGTCTTCCGAAGTTTATGCTCTGAACGTATTTTATGTTGCAGTAAGAAAAAAAATATTTTGAGCCCAAATCACACCCTTGACAAGGAACTACGCCAGTGAGCCTATGGATGTGGGCCTGGCGTGCGGCCTTCCCTAGCATATTTCTCTCCGTCCCTGAGCAGAGCAGGGTGGGCAGCAGGGATCAGCGGACAGTGATGGGATTCCAAGGGCCAGGTCTAGGGACTGAGCCTGCCCTTTCTTCTGGGGATTGATTGCAGCTGCCCGGGTCTCGCTCAGCTTCGCACAGTGGTCGTGGCTCTAAGGACCGCGTGACACCCACAGACCAAGGCTGGGCAGTCCCCTGCCTCCTCACCTTTCCCGGGTCCCCGCGCCTCGCAGGGCTCCTGCAGGTATCGCGCTGCAGATGGCGTGGACGCCGAGAAGGGAGAGGGCAAGACCGTGTGCGCATTCACAAGAGAGGTCCCTCGGAGAGCCGCCCTGCACTCTGGGCCTGACAGAGCCCTCCCCACTCAGTGAGAAAACGAATCAATGGGCCATGAGTGGGCAGTTCAGCGGGCTCTCTACTCTGACCGTGGCATCCTGCCTCTCTGGTAACAGAACGCCCATCCTCACGGGAATGGCGGTGGTAGTACTTTTTAAAACACCGTCACTTAGCAAAGTATCAAACTGGTAGTCAAACCTGGGGCGGGGCGGGGCGGGGCGCGGGGGGGCCTTTTGCTCACCCGTGAAATCCCAAAGCCTGGGAACCAAGGGTCTAGAACGGCACTATCCAACCTAAAGAAATGGGATTCACCCCACATATGGAATTTTAAGCTTTCTAACAGCCACAATACATTTTAATCATATTTTATTTAACACAATTTATTGAAATATGATTATTTCAACAGGGATCCAATATAAAATTATCAACATCACATTTTACTTTTGGGGGTACTGTCTTTGACACCCAGGGTGTGTTTGCCACTGGCTGCACACCTCACTTTGGACTCGCCCTGCTGCAAGTGCTCAGAGCCCTGTGGCTGGTGGCGCACAGCACAGCCCGAGAGTTCTGGAGCCCCGCAGGCACTCGCAAGCCATTCAAGAGCAACCAGTGAATGGACCAGGGAACCCAGAGCCAGGTTGCCAGGCCGCAGATCCTGTCCTGGAAGGAGCGAGATGCAGCCGGCGGCCACCAGGGGGCGCGGGCGCTCTGCCGGCTGCCCGGTTTCTCGCCTTTCTGCTCAACCCTCACTGGATTCTACAGTGCAGCTCTGGCCAGGGCTGGGGAGCTCTTATGCAAATACCCTGGTGGCATCTCCACCCGAAGAAAAACTCCCAGACATCTGGAGGTGGTCTGCCCCCTCTGAACTCCCCTTCTTAAAGTTGAGGACCCTTCCAGAAGGCCACACTCAGCAGGTGGTGGGCAGGTATTCATAACCTAACAGAAGGCCATGCTCAGTGGGAGGCCAAATGGGATGAATGAATGATTCTCATCAAAGGCACTGATAGAATAAATGAATGATTTCCACATCTGCCGTTACGCCCAATCTCAGTATTTGAGCACAAGTGCAGAAATGGCCCGAAGGCAGACTCAGACACTAGTTCTGACATTTCTAAAGCACTCTGACACACACCTCATTTGATCTTCACAACAAACCTTAAAGTGAATGCCCTCATTTCTCAACTGAGGGAAATGGGGATCCGTCTGCCTGCGGACCCTGGGGAGACAGGAAGGGAGATGAGCCACCCCGCTGAGACCACCGGCCGGCCTCAATCCACTTTCCACCAGGTGCTCTCAGTGGGTCTGAACGCATGGTGTAACACAGTAAAAGTAAGTATTTGGTGTATACTTTCTGTCCCAGCATGGAGCTCCTAAGACCCTTGGAATTGCCTGAGTAGTGGGAGTGTCTATTGTTATTCACTTCGCCTCAGGATGGGCGGCTGGTCGCCAGAAAGACCTGGAACTATCGGCTCCCACCCGGGGGCACGGGGGCTGGAGCTGGAGTTCAGTCTGTGGCAGTGACTTCATCACTGAGGCCCACGTAATGAAACGTCCATAGTACTCTTGGACAGTGAGGGGCAGGCTTCCGGGCTGGTGAACACTCCCACGTGCTGGGAGGGTGGTGCACTCCGCCATCCCACCCAGAGGCTCCAAAGCTCCCTTATGTTCTTCTTCATACGGCTGTTCATTTACTTCCTTTACAACTGCAAGTACAGTGCTTTCCTAGTTCTGTGAGTCATTCCAGCAATGTGTGGAACATGAAAGGAAGGGTTGTAGGAGCCCCTGAATTTGTAGTCAGCTGGGCCGAAGTGTGGGCAGCCTGCAGCAACTGCTTTCGGGGTGTGGGTAGCCTTGTGGGACTGAGCCCTCCACCTGTGGAGTCTGTGCTCACTCAGGAGGTTAATGTGAGAAATGAATTGAATCCTTTGACACCCACCTGGTGTCGGAGAATTGGTTCATGTCAGAAAAAAACAAACACAGGGCCTGGTGAAAACAGCTGCTTGGCTGTAGTTCAGCCTCTGAGAGGTGCCGAGGCCCTGGGATCACTAAGGGAATCCTAGCACTGCTGAACAAGAGCCCTGCAGGGACTGGAGATGCGTCTCGTCTGGCAGGCCCCGCAGAGGTGTTCGTGGTTGGCAGGGGGTTACTCTCTGGTGGGGTGGGACTTTCAGCTGGTCACCGGGTCCTATTTAGACCACATCAGGAGGGTCATTGTGCCACAAAGCAACTCTCTCATGACTCAGAGCTCAAGATTGTGAGAAGTCTTCCTTCCTACTGAGCTGAAATCAGCCTTTCTTGGGCTAATGCACACCTCACCCAACACAGAAGCCCCTTTCTGTTTGTCCTTCCATGTCTGGGACTACCTTGGCCGGTCATCCTCTCCACCCTCCCACCCCTACCCAGCTCCAAATTTGGGCCAGAACTCCTAACCTAGTTCCTTCAAAGTTCTAGGCCCTTCTCCAGCCTCATCAAGCTCCTTCAAGGGTTTACCTATCACTAAACCATTGAAAACGTGGCCTTGGGGCTCTGTCCAACCAACACATACACGTGGTCTCACCAGCACAGCTCATGGGCTCTTATCTCTCTTTCTTTTTCCTCTTTTTATAAAATATTTTTTAACTATGGTAAAATACAAATAACATAAAATTTACCATTTTGACCATTTTTAAGTACACAGTTCAGTGGCGTTAAATACACTCACGTTGTTGTGCAGCCATCACCACCATTCATCTCTAGAACTTTTTCATCTTACCAAACTGAAACTCTACCCATTAAACACTAATTCCCCATCCCTCCTCCCCCAGCCCCTGGCACCCACCATCCTACTTTTCATCTCTATGAGTTTGACTTCTCTAGGTACCCCATGTAAGTGGAAACACTCAGTATTTGTCCTTACTTATACTCGTAACTGGCTTATTTCACTCAGCATAATATCTTCACATTTCATCCACGTTGTAGAATATAGCAAAATTTCCTTTCTTTTTTAAGGCTGAATAATATCCCATTGCGTGTATATACCACATTTTGTTTATCCATTCATCTGTCGATGGACACTTGGGTTGGTTCTGCCTCTTGGCTATTGTGAATAATGATGCTATGAACACAGGTGTGCAAATATCTCTGCGTGACCTTGCGTTCAATTCTTTTGGGGATATACCTAGAAGTGGAACTGCTGGGTCATATGGTAACTCTATGGTTTAGTTGTCTGAGGAACTACCAGATTGTTTTCCACAAGGGCTGCACCATTTTAAATTCCCACCATCAAAGAACAGGGTTCCAATTTCTCCACATCCTGCCAACACTTATTTTCCTTCCTTTTTTTTTTGTAATAACCATCCTAATGAGTGTGAAGTGGTATCTCTTTGTGGCTTTGTTTTGCATTTCCCTAATGATTAGTGATTTTGAGTATCTTTTCATGTGCTTATTGGCCATTTATATATATTTTTTCTTTGGCGAAACATCTATTCTTCAAGTCCTTTGAGCATTTTTATTATTTATTTATTTATTTATTTATTATTTTTGGCCGCACCGTGCAGCTTGCGGGATCTTAGTTCCCCCACCAGGGATTGAACCCGGGCCACGGCAGTGAAAGCGCTGAGTCCTAACCACTGGACCGCCAGGGAACTCTTTGCATATTTTTAAATTGGGTTGGCTTGAGGTTTTTGTTGTTGAATGTTAGTTCTTTATATTTTCTGGATATTCATCGCTTATTGATACATGATTTGCAAATATTTTCTCTCATTCTGTGAGTTGTCTTTTCACTCTCTTGATAGTATCCTTTGGTGCACAGAAGTTTTTAACTTTAACGAAGGCCAACCGATTTATTTTTTCTTTTGTGTGCAGGCTCTTATCTGTCTGAGTTTGCTCTGCTCACTCTGCCCCCAGGGATGGAGCCAAGGCCCAGCTCACTTCTTTAGCAGAACATCGCCGGACTGAGCACGGGCCACTCCGAACCCCCCTCCGATGAGCTGCTGTCAAGCTAGCTTCTCCAGTCTTGCCCTCTGCAAAGGGTCCTTCTATTATTAGTATTTGCAGAGTAGATATATTGGGAACAAACTATGGAAATTTTAAATAACAGGCAAAGTCACCCACCCCGCCTGAATTCAATGAAATAAAATCGTCCGTGTTCTGTGCTGCCTTCAAGTCTTATCAGTGCTCATAGATGAAATCTGGCAACCATGGTGAGGGTGCAGACGAACCACACACAGAGGTCTTTTCCAATGCTGATTTTATTTTCTCCTATTAGCCGTTCCTGCTGGTTTAGTTCACCTGCACATTTTATAGTAGTGTTTCATGTAAGTCCTGGCTGCAGCAGGCGGCCTACAGCTCAGATGGTGGGTCCCAGGCCAGTGACTGTTGTCTTCCTAACCCAAAAAGGTGGCCCTGGCAACTTGTCCTTTTCTCCCTCTCAACGACCCTCTTCTTCATGAAGAATTGTGCACTCTGAAGGCTACTTGGCTACTAACTTCTCGCATTCAGTCATTCCCTCAGCAAACATTTATTAAGAAACTGCTCTGTGTCAAACATCGTGCTTTGGCGCAAGCGTATCAAGATGGAGAGCAGACACCTGCTGCAGGTCAGCAGTACGTGGAGGACAGACACCGGCCGGACTGTAGGGGACAAACCCAACTACGGCGGCTCCAGGACAGAGGCGGGCTGGAGACCAAGGGGCAGGCCATGCTGGGTGAGGACACGGAGAAGTGGGGCTCTCGTGAGTAGGGAGCTCTGGAGGTTCAGTCCCAGAGGGGCTCTCGTTGGGGCATCTCTGGTCCAAGATCCCTCCCCAACACGGCCAAGGCTGGGGGAGGCGCGCTGAAGGGAAGGCCAACCCTCCCTCCCACTGGGGCGTCCCGAAGTTGCTGCTGTGAGCCCCACGCGGTCATGCCCAAGGCTGCCCGCGGCCTGGCTCCAAGACTCCTGCAGGTGCAGCCCTGGCTTTTCGGAGGAACCTGGTTGAAAATCTCTTTGGTGAGGCTCATTTCTCATCCCCAAAACCCCAGGGGCGGGTCTCACCCTTGATGAGAATTCCCAGGTGGGAGAAGGAGCAGCGACCCTGCGTGGGAGCTTGGGAGGCTGCTGGCTGGTCAAATCACAGGTGAGTTAGGACAGCTGTAGGCCGCAGAGGCCCCTACCCACCACCGCACCCGTGAAAGCCAATGGCAGAAGCTCCAGGCTAGTGGGAGGCTGCTGTGTGGCCTCTGCAGCCAGTGGAGTCCCTGCCCCAGGGGGCATGCGCTCAGAACTGCACTGAGCTCCCACACTTACCGCTGCTGCTAAGCTGAACCCTGCCCCCCGAACCCCCATGTTGATGCCCTAACCCCCAGGACCTCAGAACACAACAGTATTCGGACATAGGGTCTCCAAAATGGTGATTAAGGTAAAATGAGGTCATGTGGGTGGACCCTAATTCAATAAGACCTGTGTCCTTATAAGAAGAGGAGATGGGGCTTCCCTGGTGGCGCAGTGGTTAAGAATCCGCCTGCCAATGCAGGGGACACGGGTTCGAGCCCTGGTCCGGGAAGACCCCACATGCCGTGGAGCAACTAAGCCCATGAGCCGCAACTACTGAGCCTGTGCTCTGGAGCCCGTGCGCCACAACTACTGAAGCCCACGTGCCACAACTACTGAAGCCCGTGCACCTAGAGCCCATGCTCTGCAACAAGAGAAGCCACTGCAATGAGAAGCCCGCACACCGCAACGAAGAGCAGCCCCCGCTCGCCACAACTAGAGGAAGCCCACGTGCAGCAAGGAAGACCCAACGCAGCCAGAAATAAATAAATTAAAAAAAAAAAAAAAGAAGAGGAGATGAGGACACAGATACGCACAGAGGGATGACCATGGGAGGACACAGGGAGAGGACCTCCATCTACACGCCAAGGAGAGAGGCCTCGGGAGAAACCAGCCCTGCCGACACTTTGATCTTGGACTTCCAGCCTTAAGAATTCTGAGGGAATTAAAGGTCTGTTGTTTAAACCCCCCGCCCCCAGTCTGTGGTATCTGTGACGGCGGCCGGAGCTGCCTAGTACACGGCCGCCCTCTGTTCCCTGCAGCCTCCGCCTTCCCCGGCATGCGTGTGTGGACGCGTCTCTTCTTTGCCTCTTTCCAGCTTGTGATGGAGGCTGTGCCTCAGCCCACTTGCACCGGGGTCGGCGTTCTGCGGACGCACACCCAGCGCCCCACACTCCATTCAAACTGCCTGGCCCGCCCGTGGGAGGCGGCCCCTTCCTTCTGACTTGTGTCCAGTCCCAGCCACTATCCCAGTTTCCCAGAGGCCACTGAAGTTCCTGGGACCCCTGGCTGGTCCTCAACCACCAGACGTGGGTAACCCAGCCTGGCACATGGACCCCCAAGGTGCGGAGTCCCCCACGGAGGGAGGAGGCAATTCGAGCTCCATCCAGGAGATTAAGAGGAGCGGGCTGGGGGCACTGGAGGGCACGCCCTGGCCACAGAGTGTGGGACACGGGGCACTGGTGAGCCAATGTCACAGACTCTTGGTCCTGCGTGTACTTCAATCTTCTTAAGTTTTCCCATTTGAAGTTATTAGTTTCCAGTCTCTTAAAATCCATATTTAGAGGAAAACAATAAAACAAATTGTGGGGAAGCAGTTTCAGAAATCTACACTGTGAGCCACCGATGTGGAGGAAACCGATTTGGAAACGCAGACGTCCGAGTGCCACCTCTGACCCAGTGGGCCAGCCCTGCAGATTTCCCAAGTAAAAATAACTATTCACAGGAGCATTGCTTATAACAAACACGAAACTGGAAACAACCTAGAGCCCCAATCACAGGACACTTAATTCTACCGGCTCATTTAAATTGGTGATCACTAAGATAACAATAAAAATATGGCGACACGTTCAAGCCATGTAAAAGTAATGTAAAGTGCGGGGAGGGGGAGGAGAAACTATTTCATTTTCAATATACTATATATAACTACACACAGTAATTACAACATAAAAATAGATACGCATGTTGATAGAAACTAGAAGGGAACCAGAAAAAATGAAAACGGAGGGAATTGGTAGGATTATGTATGACATTTTTTCATTTTAAACTTCCTTTAATATTTTAGTAAAGTTTTAATAAATGATACTTTATAAATATTTCTATCTCCTGAACTAAAGCTTGTGTTAAACAAAGAAGCAACTCAATCCGAGGACAAGAAAGGGGATGTATCATTGCTTAACCCACTAGGCAGGCAGGAAAACACGAATTGTTTGGAAAGAGAGAGAGTTATAACCCCCTCCCTGGACCTGAAGTTTACCCTTTTGTACTCTGAAAACAGGAGGATCCAGACTTTGGAAATAGAAGCATAGTCAAGGCTCTGACCCACGGCTCTGACTCTCAGTGTCGGGTTCCATTGCAGGGTAATTTCAGCTAGAGCCGGTGGCTTGGAGGCAGATGGCGTGGCTGAGACTCCAACAGTGGGGACAGCCGGGGCCGGGGCTGGTCTCAGCCACACGGAGTCCAGGATGCAGGCAAGATGGCCAGCTAGAGCTGCCCGTATGGACAGCGAGTGAGAGAACCCAAAGGAGACAGAAGGTCGGGGGCTGTGGTGAGGACATGACCCGCTGGAAAGCAGTGAGAGCTCAGAGTCCCTCAACACTCAAGGGCAAGGCGTGAGGGACCGCTGGGACCCCAAAGGGGTGGCAGTGGGCGGTGAGCAGGGCAGGAGCACAAATAATTGTGTTCAAAACACATACAGAACTCCTAGCCCAATAGAAACGCGGACAAAAGCCACGAGTAGGCATTTCACCAGTGAGGAAACGCCTACAGCCAAGAAGCACACACAGAGATGCCCGGCCTCCTTGTTAATCAGGGAAACATAAACCAAGGCGGTAAAAAAGATGAGTTTTTCACCCATTTCATGACAAAAGTGAAGAATCTGACAATACCAAGGTCTGGAGAGGCTGTGAACCAGAGGCCTCTTAAGCACGGCCGAGGAGAGTGAAACCAGTGTAACAACTTGGGAAAACCATCTGGCTTTTCCTTATGAACTTGGACATTCACGTGCCTGACAGCTCAGGAAATCGCCCCTGGGTATATACCCAAGACAAAGCCCTGCACATCTACCCCAGGAAACAAGTGCCAGAGAGTCCCCTAGGTTGTTTGTGACAGCAGCCATGACCCTGATGCCCACCAGCAGAAGATGAAACAGGGTGAGGGCATTTCCCCACGATAGAATATTATACAGCAGTGAACATGAATCAACTCCAGCTAAACAAACAAACCCAAAAAAGTGTGTGAATCTTCATACCATAATGTGGAGTGAAAAAGATCAAGTCCAGGAGGCTATTTATGTGATGGCTAATTTTATGTGCCAACTTGGCCAGGGCACAGTACCCAGGTATTTGGTCAAATACCAGTCTAAATGCTGTGATGGTATTATTTAGGTGAGATTAACGTTTAAATCAGTCAACTTTGAATAAAGCAGGTTACCATCCATAATCTGGGTGGGCCTCAACCAATCAGTTGAAGGCCTTAAGAAAAAAGACTGGATTCCCTTGAGTAAGGGGGAATTCTGCCTCCAGATGACCTCTGGACTCCAGCTCTTCCCTGGCTCTCCAGACCGCTGCCTGACCTACAGATTTCAGACTTGCTGGCCTCAAAGTAGCGTAAGCCAATTCCTTAAAATCTCTCTCTCTCTCTCTCTCCATGTATATATATAATTGGCTCTTGAACAACATGGATCCACTTATACACAGATTTTTGTCAATAGTAAATACTACAGTACTACACTGTCTGTGATCTGTTGAACCCACGGATACAGAGGGCAGACTAAATTATACTTGGATTTTCAACTATGGGGAGGCTTGGCACCCCTAACCCCCTTGTTTTTAGGGATATATATATCCTTTTGGTTCTGTTTATCTTGAGAACCCTGACTTACACAACTTACAGTATAATTCCCTTTTTATAAAGTTAAAAAAATAAAAATAATGTATTTTTTATACTTTAGGATCCCAATGCAGGGGATAAACCCTGGGAGGAGTACATAGGGTAGATTTCAATTATTGTCAGTGTTCTAATTCTTGAGTTTTATTACAATATTATTATTGAATAAATTGATGAATGAATGATAAAAGAGAGCTGTGACGCATGGACTAATGATAAAAATACATGGTAACCCAAGATTTTGATCAATCTAATTCTGTGCATAAAATAAAAACTTAATGTCAGGACTTCCCTGGCGGTCCAGTGGTTAAGACTCCGCACTTCCAGTGCAGGGGGCGCAGGTTCAATCCCTGGTCAGGGAACTAGATTCCCACATGCCGTGTGGTACGGCTAAAAAAAAAACAAAAACAAAAACTTAATGTCAGACATCAGTATGCATAATATGAATACATGTATATACACATCTACGTGTAAGTTCGCATTTAAAATTTTGCATAGGAAACGCTCGAAAGGACAGACACTGATAACTTCGGGTAGTGGGGTGGCTCTTCATCAGGGAAGAGCCGACGCTGCCATCTCTGAATCAGTTACATTCTCTTACTTTTGCTTTTCTGTATTTTCCAAATTTTCTACAATAAAGACATTTTTTAAAAGAACGCATTTTCTAATAGGAGGGAAAACACAGTAACATCACCAGGATGCCCTGTTGTAACTCAATGGTAATTGCTCACCGTGTGCTATTTTCATGCTTTTACCGAGTGGTCAAAGACACGGAGAGTCGAAGATGCATACTTCCTTTCAACTTAATTCCATTAGATATTTACTGAGTATTCACTGTAAAGGAGACACGAAGATAAGACACAGTCCCTGCCCTTAAGGAGTTTGCAGACCAGCAGTAAAATAAGCCTTGGGAAATAGCTGACCACAGGGCAGAGCATGTAGGAGCTGTGAGAATACCCTGCGAGCTGTGTGTTTCAGCCTAGCGAGGACTCCCTGCTGCCCAGAAAGGCTTCGAAAACCTTCACGTAGATTCTAAATGGGCAAGCGACCAGTCCCAGAGGGCTGCATGCTGAAGTAGGCAGTGAATATGAACAGGGTACAATGGGACAAGGAGGGCCAACACAATTTATTTTGGATGATTTTTAAAACATTTCGACAACTTGAAGATGTATTTTTAACTTTGGGGGACATAATTTCAGACTTAGAGAAAAGTTGCAAGGCTAGCACAAAGAACTCCTGTACACCCTTCACCCATCCTCCAACTGCTGAAGTTTTCCCACATCTGCTTTGTTGCTCTCTGTACAGGTGCGTCTTTTTCTGAATCCTCTGAGTGTAAACTGCAGCCATGATGCCTGTTTTAATTCTAAATATTTCAGGGTGTATTTCCTAAAAACAAGGATAACCTCTTACACAACCACAAGTACAATTATCAAAATCAGGAAATTAACACCACATTATTTTCTGACCTACAGACCTTATTCAGATCTCACCAATAATGTTTTTTTTTTTTTTTTTTTAAGGCATTGTTTACTTTGTTTATTTATTTATTTTTGGCTGTGTTGGGTCTTCGTTTCTCAGCGAGGGCTTTCTCTAGCTGTGGCAAGCGGGGGCCACTCTTCATCGCGGTGCGCGGGCCTCTCACCACCGCGGCCCCTCCCGTTGCGGGGCACAGGCTCCAGACGCGCAGGCTCAGTAATTGTGGCTCACGGGCCCAGTTGCTCCGTGGCATGTGGGATCTTCCCAGACCAGGGCTTGAACCCGTGTCCCCTGCATTGGCAGGCAGATTCTCAACCACTGTGCCACCAGGGAAGCCCCAATAATGTTTTTTATGGCGAAGAAATCGCATGGTCGTCACATCTCTTCATTCTCCTTTAATCTGAAGCGGTTCTGCAGTCTTCGTCTCTCATGCCATTGGCATTTTTGAAGTTAGTTTGTTGTCTGTGATCCTGTGGATGTTCCTTCAGTGTAGGTTTGTCAGCTGTTTCCTCAACTCTAGATGCAGGTTCTGCATTTTTGGTAGGAATACTACCGAGGTGACATGTGTCCCTCTCTGTGATCATATCAGGAGACACCTGAGGTCGATTTGTCCCATTCCTGGTGATGTTACCCGCGATCACCTGGCTTAGGGTGGTGGCTGCCAGGTTTCTCCACTGCAGAGTCACTGTTTTTCTTTTTGTAATTAACACGTACTTACAGTGAGATTCTTTGAGACCAGGTCAATATTCAGTTTACCCAGCAAATTTTCACCCACTGTTTTTAATATCCATTGATGATTCTTGCCGGAATCAATTATTACTATGCTACTTGCTATTGATGCTTGTCAGATTCCATCATTTCTTCTATACTTGTCACTTTGCTTTCTACTGAAAAGAAGAGCTTTTTCTTGGGAATTCCCTGGTGGCGCCACAGTTAAGACTCTGCGCTCCCAATGCAGGGGGCCCGGGTTTGATCCCTAGTCAGGGAACTAGATCCCACATGCATGCCGCAACTAAGATTTTGCATGCCACAACTAAGGAGCCCACCAGCCGCAACGAAGACCCAGCGCAATGAAATAAAAAAAGATAAATATTAAAAAAAGAAGAGCTTTTCTTTCCCTCAATTACTCATTTATATCGGCATGTATACATGGAATCTTATTTTATTCAGTGGCTTATAGTCTGTTACTATCATTCTTTATTTGACGCTTAAATTGTCTCAGATTTGGCCAACAGGGGTGTCCTTTTGACATGTCCCCCTTATTTTCTGAGCATTTACTTACTTTCTGACACAAGATATTCCAGGCTCAGCTTGTGCTTTCTGTCCTCCAGCCCTGAAACCAGCCGTTTCTCCAAGGAGCTCTGGTGCATTTTAGTAGTGAATGGTATTAAGAAACCAAGGTCTAGGTGCTAGGTGTGCCCATTGCTACTGGGGTGTCACTGCTTCTATGAAATGAATGTGTATCAATACATACACCCATACCTATATGTCTGTGTGTGTGTGTATATTTCTACATCTATATGTATGTGTGTGTTTCTGTGTTTATTTGCCTGTGTGTGTATGCATGTGCACACACACAAGTCTGTGTAATGAAACCACCAGCTCACGTTGATACCTCCAATTCTAATCCAGTCCCATAGGGCTTGTTCTCATCTTCCCCAGGCCATGTTCCTAACTTCTACCGGGTAAAGGTTCTTTAAAAGCTGCGGATTCAGTTCAGGTCATCATCATTACCACTGGCCCCAGAAACCTTCATCTCCTGACCATATGGCCTTGCTTGTGCTCAGCATGGACTTGGGCATCACCAGTGTTTGTCTAATTGGACAAAGGGCAGATGGAGGAACCCAGCAGGGGCCCGGTACAGAGCCAGACAGCCTTCTGGAAGGCTGGACGGGGGGCTGAAACAGAACCCCTGGGGGGGGGGGCAGAACACTGGGATTTTCTGGATGAAATGAGAAGCAGAACAGATGGCTGTTGTCCAGCTCCATGGAAAGACCACAAGTGACCTAAAGGCGCTTGGAAAGGGCAAACCTGTTCACCACGGCAGCTGGGAGGAGAGGCCTGACTAGAGGCTTTGTGGGCACAGCTGGCTCCGACTGAGCCGCCAGGGCAGCTGGGAGGAGGCCCCTCACACCCCCTGTCACTGAGGAGAGACCACGGGGATGGAGGCCGGCCCCCTGCTGTTTAAGACGTGAGCGGGTTCAAACACCAGTGACCTGAGTTGCAGCCTCCTCAGGCCTGCTTATCCATTACCAGCTGATACATTTGCCGACTGTTCTATTTCTAGGGATCCTGTTCCTTTTAAGATTGTTGTGTTGGGGCTTCAACTCTCTTGTCCAACAAACGTGCCTCCCAAAGAAAGACAGAAGTCCTCCTGGGTTTTGTGTTCATGTTCTCTCAACTCAACACTGGGTCTTTGCAGAACATGCAGCCTGAGGGAAACGTCCACAGGAAGCTCAGCCACACCCATGAATTACACCTATGGGGCAATGCTGTCTGGGGCTCTCGTGTGCCCCCTGCACCCACCGAGCGGTCTGCACACATTTCACAGCTGGGAAACAGGAGTGAAGCAGTGGAGGCCTGGAATGTTCCAAGGAACACGTACCCCTTCCAGGGAATCGAGGGCCACGTGACAGGCGGTGAATGTGGGGTAAAGAGGGCTTGATGGGTGTGCTTAAAGCCGCCTCCCAGCCTCTGGGAGTGTCCCAAGAGTTTTATTTTTTAAGGCCAAGAGGAGCTATGAATTATGGCGGGGGGGCAGGGAGGTGGGGCTACTGAGTTAAGTCCCGAGGTTGAGAAACTGTGCCCCCTGGACCCCAACACCAATGCAAGGAATTGATTTTCTACCTCTTGGAAGACAAAAATCCCCAGAATAAACAGCAGGTGCAGGCCTTCTGCCCAGGCCAGATGAGGCAATCTCTTTAGACTGTGCAAGAAGAACACACTTGCTTCCAGGAAACCCAAGAAAATGTCACTGGAGGCTTCAACGCATGCCAGCTGGAAACTGGCCCCAGTGTGTCAAGCTGAGATGCATCTGCAGGGCTGGGTGCCCGGCCCGGGAATCCCAGTGCCAGGGCCCTCGGGGATGGCACCCCTCAATACCAGTTTCTCCTAAGCCACCAGACCGCCTTCCTCCCTTAAGTGCAGTTTCCTTCTGGATGGGAAAGGACGGAGCAGGCGAGGAGGTCACGCAGCTTCCGAGCAGCGCGCGGCAGGAAGGCTTGCGGGCAGTTTCCACTGCAGATTTGGTCACGAACACACTTTGACTCCCCTCCCCCACCTGCCACTCCTGCCTTCCCTGCTGACTCTGGAACCTTCTACCACCTCGTCTTCCCCCCTGCTCTGGCACCAAGGCTCATCTGGGTGGCGGGCAGCATTTCGCTTGCTGTGGGGAGTTGAGCTAGCCAGGGTGGGGTGGGTTTTCAGACTGAGGTCAAGAAGTTTCTCCAGATCCAAAGCGAGAGACAGTCTACAAAATAATGCCCCTTCACCCCTCGGATATGTCAACTCTGGGAAAGACACAGGTTGAGGGAGAAGCGGCTCCAGAGTGAAGAAGGATGAGGGCCCACTGGATGCAACGGGACCTTCTGTTGCTACAAAGGACATAATTGGGACATTTGGCAAAATCTGACTCAAGTCTGTCGATTAGAGAAGAGGATCAGATCTCTGTTAATTGCTTGATTCTGATCACCGTGCTCTGGTTAGGCAAGAGAATGCCCTTGTTTTGGGAAAAGGATGCTGAAGGGTAAAGGGGCATCATGTCTGCAACTTATTCTCAAATGGTTCAGGAGGAAGAAAAACTATACAGAGAGATGATGACGCAAGTATGGTAAAATATTAACATTTGGGGGATCTGGGTGAGAAGGATTATTCTTCAATTGTTCTGAGTTTCAATTTTAAGCTTAATAGGAAAAATAACAGGAAAACAAAGGTGCGCCCTACAATGTCTGACCGCTTCCTCCTTCTCCTGGCCTGAAACCAGGAGAAGGCTCGGCCATCTGAGGACACTGGCCCCTGTCCCCCACTGCCTCAGGGGTCTCCCCAGCCCTGGCAAGGCCTGCTCCCATCTGCTGCCTCCTGCCCAGCCTCCAAGCTGTTCTAAGTGACTCGAGAAAGCGTGCGTCTTCCCAGCCTTAGCGGGATCCTGGGCTATTCAGGGAGTCTCATCCCGTGCAAGCTTCCCAAGTCTTCATGGCCTCCTTCTCAGCACGTGGCCTCACTCTTGGGCCCTGGAGCAACGCAGGAATGGCTCCAACGTCTCTCCTCTCCACCAGAAGGTCCTGTGCCCCTCCTCCACTCTCCCTGGTATCACAAGCCAAAGGATGCCTTCTTGCCTCCCAGGGCCGGCCCCCAACTCCCCCCCACTCTGTACCCATCTCCAGGACCTCACTCAACAACGAGTACCCCACAAAGCTCCCCCAGCCTTGGAGCTGGCTCAGGTATCTCTGGGCAAGGCAGCTTCATGCTTCTCTTTGCCAGTTACCAGCCCCTCTGTCACCGGGGCAGTTCCTCAACCCATACTCCTGCCCTCATTCAAACTGTGGCAAATGGCTTCCATGCTCCCCCCAAGGTGGCAGCGTCAAAGACAGAATTCAGAATTGCAGATCTGAGCTGCAGCCTCTGCTCCATACCTTAAGAGCTGTGCGATTCTAGGCACGTTTCCAGGACGGCGGGAAGTGTTTGTGTAGGTTCCCTATGAACTGTGACACCCGAGCCCTGGCCTCATTCCCTCCCCATTTGTTCACCTGCCCCTGTTCTCTCTATGCAGCCTCCTGGGAGCTGCTGTCAAGTCCACGCTGTCTGCTGGCGGCTCCCAAACCTGCATCTCCGCTGCAGCCCCTCTTCTCGACTCCACTTCTCTGGGTCCCGCAGCTGCTTAGACACCCCTCCTCCGGCACCCAGCTGGCTCCTCAAACTTAACATGCCAGTACTTAAGATTCACACTCACTAATGCTGGATTTGCCAAAAGGCAGTCACAGTAAGTGCTTAAGGCCACCAAGAAGTAATAAATTTCCAGGGGAAGAATGTGATATTCCAAAAATGCATCAGAGCAGCTCTTCCTGTTGGGTAGTTTGTTGTGAATTACGGCGGGGAGGAGCACCTAACGTTTGCAGCATCTGGATCTCTGAAGTCTCAAATCAGTGCCCCTGTCATCTCCAACAACGGCCTCAGCTCTAGTCACTCAGAGCACACACTCTGAAACCACTCTTCACTCCTCTCTCATATCCCCAAGTCCGGTTTTTAATTTTTTATTTTTTTAAATATTTATTTATTTGGCTGCACGGGTTCTTAGCTGCGGCATGTGGGATCTAGCTCCCTGACCAGGGATCAAACCTGGGCCCCCTGCATGGGGAGCACGGAGTCTTAACCACTGGACCACCAGGGAAGTCCCCCCACGTTCGGTTTTTAAGTCTGGACCCTTCTCATGCCCCAAAAAGCCCCACTGGCTCCTTGCCGCTCCACCAAGCTGCGTCCAGTCCCCTCTGGCTTGGGTGGGCAATGTGGTCTTTGCCTCCTGACCAAGCCCACCCATGCTGTCCTCTGCCATGGTCACCTCGTCCAAGCACAGAGGGGAGGCGTCACACTCCTGTTCACATGGCTCCAGGGGCTCCCCCTCGACTCCAGCCCAGTCCCCTGCCCCCCAGTGAATGTCTCCCCCCCGGGCTCAGGTTCAGCTGCCTCCCACTCTTTTGTTCACCACCCCCTCCTCACACACCCTGGGCTCCTGCCAAACTAGACTTCTTGCCATCTGGGAACACATGTTCCCTTTGCCCAAAATAACCTACATTCATCTCCACCTGTCGAGATCTGTCCTTGAAGGGTTATTCAATAAATAGTACTGGGACAATTGGTCACTGGGAGGAAATTTTTTAGATTCCTTACCTCATACTATCCACCAAAATGTATTCTAGATAAACTAGACTTAAACATAAAATATCGAGTATCATATATTCAATAGAAATATATGATATAATCACGTGTATTAAAAAAATTGAACTGTAAAAAGTCTGAAAAACATATGCTTGTCGAATAGATGAAAAGGGAGAAGATGTTCAGCTTAAAAGCCAGAATGAAACTTCAAAGGAAACAAAGCAATGGATTTAACTCATTAAATAGAACCGGACTCATTAAAACCAAACTGATAAGAAATGAACAGAGGGGGGGACTTCCCTGGTGGCGCGGTGGTTAAGAATCCACCTGCCAAGCAGAGGACACGGGTTCGAGCCCTGGTCCGGGAAGATCCCACATGCCACGGAGCAACTAAGCCCGTGCGCCACAACTACTGAGCCTGTGCTCTAGAGCCCGCGAGCCACAGCTAATGAGCCCACCTGCCACAACTACTGAAGCCCACGCGCCTAGAGCCCTGCTCTGCAACAAGAGAAGCCACTGCAATGAGATGCCTGAGCACCACAACGAAGAGTAGTCCCTGCTCGCTGCAACTAGAGAAAGCCTACGCGCAGCAACGAAGACCCAACGCGGCCAAAAGTAAATAACTAAAATACATAAATTAAAAAAAAAAAAAGGCTCACAAAGGAACGGATGGGCAGGCTCATTAAAAAAAAAAAAAAAAAGAAATGGAACAGAGGGGTAGAGAGTCCTTCACATGAACTGACTGTTGGGGTCCCCTATGCAGGGAAGTGGTCTGGTTAGCAAGAAATTAGAGAAGGAGCTTCATGGACACCTTTTATGAAGGCCAAGTGATGCCTGACATCACATTCCTTCCCTAGGGATTTGAAATGTCCAAATCCTCTCCAGGATTGAAATGGTCAAGGCCCCAGATTTGATGTTTTCCCCTGGACTCTCCTGTGTTTGGTTGATAGCTATTATATAATTTTGTTTGATTGGGTCTTTTTTATGAAACAGGAGAAAGGGTGATTAAATACTTGGGGAGGGACTTCACTGGCGGTCCAGTGGTTAGGACTCCAGGCTTCCACTGCAGGGGGCCCGGGATCGATCCCTGCACCGTGGCCGAACCACGGCCAAAAAAACCGCCCCCCCCAAAAAAACCTCGGGGCATGCTTCTTCTGTGCCAGGTGTGCTTTTATGTGCATTATCTCATTTAATTCTTACAGCAACCCTACAAAATAGGTACTATTATTCCCATTTTACAAGTGAGGCAACTAAGAGATTAACTGAAATGCTCAAGACTTCACAGCTAGTATGGGATTCAGATCCAGGCAGAGTGACTCTCAGCACACACCTCCTCCCACCGAAAGACATACTTTTTTACTTTTAAAATCCATTCCTGTTTCTTCACACAATGTAACACATGAAACACGTATTCTTCTTGTAAAATGGCTGTCAGTCCCTGTACGTAGGTGTTTGCTAAAAGTTAATTCCTTTCTTAAGCGCTCCATCCCCACTACCACTGCTTAGTTCAGGCCATCATTTTTTCTTATGCTGCTGTGACGGTGACGATGTTATCATGTTCCAGGCACTATGTACGATATTCCACGAACTAAAAATAAGAGTGCACATTTAATGAGCACTCACTATAACTCAGGTATTACGCTAAATATCACTCACGGCTTATCAGCCAACAATCCTATAAGGTTAGTTTTGTTTTGAGTACAGATGACCCCCATATCCTCCCTCCTTTAATTCCTCTTTGCTTATAAATATAATAACTGTATCATTTCCCTAGAATAAACCGCACTTATTTAAAGCGTACATTTCAGTGAGTTTTGACATACTTGTGAAACCACCACCACAAACAGGAGGCAGACTGTTCCCGTCGCTCATAAACTTCCCGAGCTCCTTCTCAGCTTAGCCCGCCCTGACCCCGGGCCCACGCGGGCCCGTGACGTCACTGCCCTGCGCCCCGCCGCCGCTGTGCGCGGCGCTTCCGGCAGCGAGGACGTGGGGGGCGGGGCGGGGTGGCGTCACGGAGGCGCGCGCCGGAAGCGGGCCCGGCGGAAGTGGCGGGGCGGGGCGGGGCGCGGGGGGCGATGGGGGTTGGCGGCGGTGGCCGGCGATGAGCAGCGGGAGTGCTTGAGCGGGCCGGCGGGCGAGGCTGGGGGGCCCCGGAGAACGAGCCGCAGGGCGGAGGGCGGGGGCGCGAGCGCGGCGGGCGGCGGGCGGCGGCCTGGGCGCGGCGGCGGCCGAGAAGATGGCGGACGGCGACAGCGGCAGCGAGCGCGGCGGCGGTGGCGGGCCCGGCGGCTTCCAGCCCGCGTCCCGCGGCGGCGGCGAGCAGGAGACGCAGGAGCTGGCCTCGAAGCGGCTGGACATCCAGAACAAACGTTTCTACCTGGACGTGAAGCAGAACGCCAAGGGCCGCTTCCTTAAGATAGCCGAGGTGGGCGCAGGCGGCTCCAAGAGCCGCCTCACGCTGTCCATGGCGGTGGCCGCCGAGTTCCGCGACTACCTGGGCGACTTCATCGAACACTACGCGCAGCTGGGCCCCAGCAGCCCCGAGCAGGTGGCAGCGGCAGCGGGCGCCGAGGAGGGCGGTGGGCCGCGGCGCGCGCTCAAGAGCGAGTTTCTGGTGCGCGAGAACCGCAAGTACTACCTGGACCTCAAGGAGAACCAGCGTGGCCGCTTCCTGCGCATCCGCCAGACGGTCAACCGCGGCGGCGGCGGCCCGGGGCCCGGCGGCCTGCAGAGCGGCCAGACCATCGCGTTGCCCGCGCAGGGCCTCATCGAATTCCGCGACGCGCTGGCCAAGCTCATCGACGACTACGGCGGCGAGGACGACGAGCTGGCTGGGGGCCCGGGCGGCGGCGGCGGGGGCCCCGGGGGCGGCCTGTATGGGGAGCTCCCGGAAGGCACCTCCATCACGGTGGACTCTAAGCGTTTCTTCTTCGACGTGGGCTGCAACAAGTACGGAGTGTTCCTGCGCGTGAGCGAGGTGAAGCCGTCCTACCGCAACGCCATCACCGTCCCCTTCAAGGCCTGGGGCAAGTTCGGGGGCGCCTTTTGCCGGTATGCAGATGAGATGAAAGAGATCCAGGAGCGGCAGAGGGATAAGCTTTATGAGCGACGCGGCGGGGACGAGTCAGAGGGAGAGGAGGTGGATGAGGATTGAAACGCCTAGCTTCCCTTACGGGCCTCCCCACCCCACCGCTAGAGAGCCCCCCTTCCTGTTCATCCCAGTGAGCTAGTGGAGGGGGAGCAAGGGAGGCTCCAGAAGGAGAAAACAAAATTTAAAATAGTTAATTAAGAGAAATAATCATAAGAGAGAACAGTTACGGACAATTAGAGAAAAGCAGTAAAGTTCCAAGGAATTGACAGCAACCTACAAAGAGAGGACAACAGCGCCTCCTCACCTGAGCAAAAGTCTCAGCTTCTGTTGCTTCCCAGCTGGGGTTCCTAAATCCATCAGAATAATCCTGGGTGGGGTAGATCCTTGCACATTGGCCAAGGAACAACTCTTGTGTTACCCAGACCCACTGATGATAGCTGAATTTGTATTATACCTGGGTAACCTGGTCTTAAGATAGTGTCTGTCCCTTCACCTCCATTGAAATCAGCGTTTTGGATCTAGATCTTCATGGAATTCTTGTGAAGAGAGAGGCATTTGCAGTTACCCAGTTCTGAGGGTACAAGTTTTATGAAAAGGAATGCAACTTTTAAGAAATCATAGACAGGCAAAATAAGAATTCAAGAAGCCACCAGGGAATACAGAAACAAATCGGATCCATTTTTTTTTTAAATGGTTTTGCATGGAACCTGGAACAAGGCCCATGTCTTGTCTTTGCAGAATTATTTTCCGGGATGCAAATGGATTCAGATGTCAGTCCTTGAACTAGAATCCGTTATTATAATATTTTGGAAGTTGGCAAAATTTTTTCAAAGATAAAAGCAGTTTTTTTACATTGGGGGTTGCTGAGGTAGGCACATGAAGAAATCAGGCATAAAGCACAAGGAAAACTGTTTGAGTGGATTGGTTGCTGCTCACTAAAGTTCTTCC
The DNA here is from genome assembly GCF_009873245.2 of Balaenoptera musculus. Classification (NCBI taxonomy): domain Eukaryota; kingdom Metazoa; phylum Chordata; class Mammalia; order Artiodactyla; family Balaenopteridae; genus Balaenoptera; species Balaenoptera musculus. The sequence continues at coordinate 98,498,712 of NC_045793.1, read as the reverse complement.
CCGATCTCCAAATATGGAGGTCATGTCTTAGATATGAATGAGAGCCAGATCCCCGTGGCTCCACCGTGTGAGCCAGTGAATTATGGCTAATTCGGCAGTTTCAGCCACTGGTTGGCTGGATTTTAAACCGTAAAACTTGAAGATATCTACAAAAGGAACAGTGGCTACAAGCCTGAGCTTTAATGGAATATAAGTCCTCACAGAAAAGTTCGAAATAACCAAAACTGAAGTCTTCATCTACCTTCAGTTTAATCTGTGGATTTGTTTAAATACTAAAGATCCTCAGGTCCAGAATTCCAGCAACATTTATTCTTTTAAAATAAATTTTTAAGAGAACTTGATCCATGTATCAGTACCTCACAATCAAAGTTGGCAAACGATGGATGAGTGATTCAAGCACCGTGCCCTTTGGAAGCTGAAATCCATCTGAATGGAGCTGAAGGTGAACGTGAATATGCTGACTATATCCTGGAAGCATTTTTATACCATCTTGAAATTTCAACAAACTGCCTTTTGCCAGTTTATCCAGCTGTCTTTCAAGAATAAAAGTTGGGGTTTTCAAGGATCCGCCTCTTCTATATTTTAAATGGATTTTCAGTATGATCTTTACTAATCAAGTTAATCCCACCCCATCAAAAGGTATTCCTAGAAGTGTCAGAACCTAGGTAACTGAATTGAATGGGAGCTAATGTTCTTTGCAAAGTTTTCAGGTATATTTTGTGCAACACCTTCTCAACCAGGAGGCAAGTAACCCCACTTCCACAATCTTAGTATTTTAACTGCATGCCTGCCCTTTATTTGAGCTGCCTTTTAATTTATTGCATACCCTTTTTATTATCTTATTTTGGTATTCAATCTATACAGTCTTTTTGTATTTATTGGGAAATGAGTAATATACAAAAAGGTCGTTTTCATGAATTAGTGGCTGAGAGGGAGGGAATAATTGTGTATATAAAATTAGGCTTTTTTAAAAATTAGATTTGATTCAGAATATCTGATCTTAGATTTTTAAAAAATAGTGGAAGAGCCACAAACATTGGTGCCCTTTTCAGACTATTTCTCTACTCTCATCATCCACAGTAGACTTTTTAAACAGATTTTTTTAAAGCAATTTTTTTTTTTTAATTTTTCTCCGTTGCAAAGAATGTTTCCTAAATTGTATGGGAGCAATAGTATTTTTGATGTTTTAATGACATCCGTATACTTGTACTGTATTTTGTACTACAAGGCAGCTGTTTTCAATAATGTCCTGCTGTATTTACCTATGTGTTTTGAGTGTTTATTTCTTTGCTGCGGAGAACAAATCCCTAAATAGTTTTAGTAAAGGAGCTGAGAAGCTAGCGTTATTAGGTTTGCAGAAACTGTTTAAGTTTCAAACTCTGAGGCAGCAATGAAAATTAAGGTTGCAGCTCTTAGTTGATTGCTGTAACTTTTTCATTTCAAAACATGTATAATTCCTTAGAGACCAACTTGTTTTCCTGCTTCAGTGGTGGTTCTGTTGCTCAGCTGCCATGAGCCAGTTTCAGTTTGCAAAGGTGCAGTACCCTCTCCTTTCTATAGGGGTTGGTTTATTCTTTTTTCTTTTCTTTTTGTTTGGCTGAATTGCAGTAACTAGCCTTGCCCTTTCTACTCTGTAGAAATGACAGGGTCTTCACAATCCTTCACCAGTGGCTACTAAGCTATAATTAGCTGAACAGAAAGAATGTGGAAGTGGTCTGAGGCATATAGAGTATATGCCAAGAACACTACCATATATGGCATCAGCTTTGGTTACCAGAGAAATTTTCTTAGTCATTAGACCATATAACAGTAGTATATCATATGTAAATCTTTAGATATCAATTTGAGAATCCTCCAAAAAAAGGAGCAAAGAATGCATAAGCTATGTGTTGGAAAAAGTAATTTATATTAAAATTTTGACCTGCCTATGTAAGATTAAGTGGTAAACGTCATAGTGGTGGGTTTTTAAGTCTTAACCAATCTCAAAGGTTTGTTTCTCCTGCAGGGGGTGGTTCACGGCCTCTTCTCACTGCAGGAAGATTACAGGAGGATGTGGATTAATTGTAGCATTCACTGATCCTCATTCCAGTACTAGGGACAATAGAAATCTGCAAAGCATAGAGACTACACTTTTGGTGTGTGGTTTGTTAAACAAGGTGATAGTAACAGGCTAGCTTTCAGAACTCATTCAAAATATTGCTTATTAAAGGAAATGATCTTTGTTAATTTCAGTCAGAAAATGGCATTGTACAGACTATGGGAAACCAATTTTTTTGTATTGTCTTTCAACCACTATTATGAACAGTGATTTAGGGCTGTTTTTCAGCTTTGGCAAACATCCCAGCTAATCACATGTTCAAAACAGTCATATTCCTGAGAAGTAGGGAACTAAAATTCCTTTTCAGACAATTGGTAGAATGTTTGTTTCTCAAACTACTGCTGTTACAGACATGAGAAATCAAACTTTAGGAACAGAATCAAAAGAGCAAAAATCTGTGTCAAGATACTCCTCTTCCCTTCTGGTTTCTATTGTCCCTACCTATCATTCAAGTAGAATGGCAGTTGTAGTCAGCAAAGAAAATATTCAGTGCATATGCTGCACAGTACAAAATGTAAATCTGTATGGCACCAAAAAATCAAAGTGAAAACCAAACCAAAAACCCAGACACCCTATGTTACTATGGGAGGCATGTAGGTGGTGTAAATGACTGTAGCTGTGATGCACACATGGCTACTTGTCAAGTCACTTTCCATAATTATTTACTGCAAAATGATTGAGAGGCTTTGGTGCAGGCAGCCTATTAACCTACTACTTCCTTTGTTACCTCTCAATCACTTTGCAATAAATTGCAGGTCTTTTAAGAGGTTCAAGCTTCAGTTTTCTCAAAAAACAAAACAATTTTCCTGGCTTATCTGAAAATGCAGGGTTGTGGGCAAAAGAGGCTGGTTATAATAATGCCCTCATATTGAGTGGTCTGTAAATGGCTGCACACTTCAGGCACTATAGTTGCTGAGGATGCTTTGTTACATGTGACCTTGACTGGCTTTACAGGGGGTAGAATGTGCTCTACACAAGGTATTAAAAGGTAACTATTCATTTGTGTCTACCTTGCTCTTGAGGTGGATGAAATTAAGAAGCTTGAGTGTGTAAGCCATGCACATAGGTATTCTTCACTGTAAATTTTGTTTTCATTTTTAACCCAATTATGGTACTTTGTCCAATGCACAACTGATCTCTCAGTAGATATTCATTTGAAACTAGTGTGGCCTTGATCGGTGAGAAGGGGAAGGAAAGAAGTGACTTTTTGCTTATGTAAAATGACTCGTTTGCCGAGAGTCATTCTGCAGCACTCTTAGTGTCTAATGCGTTTGTGATCAGTCTCCTTGTTGATTGGGGAAAGTTAATGTTTTTGACCCTGGAGTTATTAATTCAATTGAGTTGTCTTCTGTTTTTAGGAAGTATCAGAATTGCTGTGATAAATAACAAAGTTGACTGCTTTGATGTCCAATCTCAGGTTTTAGAGTATATATAGTGGTGTAAAATTCCACTGTTAACTCTTAAGACAATTTTAATTTCGTACACCCTAAACGTCACCTGCATAAGGCCTGTTCAGAGAGCAGAGCCTCCCATCTTTTGCTCCTTTTCCACTTTGTACTTCACTTGAGAAAGTGTCGCGTGATTTTACATTGTATATTTCCATTTTAACCCTGACATATTTCTCAAAGATAAAGCACTTTTTGATCATGAACTACATGGAATCTTTGTGTGATATGGATCATGGTTTCTCAGGCTCCCCTAGGTAATTTGCTTATGAATATCATTCTAACTGTGTCAGAAGAGTGGAAATCTTTGCTAATGTTATAAAGTTTGTATTATTGATCTAGAATGCATTTTGCTAGCTTCCAATGGATGGGAGAGTAAATAATGCTGCATTCACAATATAATAAGTTACTTTCCCTTGAGCCTTAAGGTAACTTTTTTTTCTGTCAATAACAGCACTGAAGTTACAGTAAATGAATGAGATTACCAGTTTTCAGGGTTGGTTTTAGAGTACTGTAAATCAATTAGCTGTCTTCCTAAACAGTTACTATTCCCATTGAATAAACTGGATAATGGGTTTGGGGGGGGGGCGGGGGGGCGGGGATTGTTTGTAGAAAAGAAAAAAGAAAAAAAAAAAGAACCACATTTACCTAAAGAAAAATATAGACACAAAAGAAAGAAGTACATGACAATGCCTCATTTGAAATTCCAGACATAAGGTGGAAATGGCAAATTATAACCTCATTTCCCTGTTTTTAATCTAGAAAAGCAAAGTCATTAATTTTCAAGTGTTAGCCCCCAGAAGTTTCAAGAGATAGACTGAATGATACTGATGTTGAGTTAAAGCAACTTTAACTAAATAGACAGATATTGATGTATCAAGAAGAATTCTCTTGAAACATCAATATCTGTCTATTTAGTTAAAGTTGCTGTTCCCAGCCCTCAGTCTTAAAACTTAGTTTCATTACTGATGAATTTAACAGACTCTTATTTCAGTAAATGTGGTCCAATTGTCAGTATGAAAATTAAATTTGGAAAATACTACTGCATCATGAAGACTTATTACTCTAGTAATTTCCAGTTGATATCTGTACCCCTGATCTAAGTAAGACCTTTATAAATGTATTTTATATTTCCTAATGAAATAGAGAATATGCCATCAATGTAATCACCTTTATTTGCAATCTTTTACTTTTCATTTGAAAATCTAACTCACGCCTCTCGAATTAGACATTCCAGTGGGGATAGGTAAAGCCATGTTAAAACAATAGCAAATGCCAAATTGGTAGTGTCACTGCTCAAGTGTCATACCTTTAGTATGATGAAATGTGGGCCCAGAGTATTGAAGAGAAAGCAATAGACCTATTCAAGTTCATTGTCCACTAGCATATTGCAAAAGAAGGAGTTTGTCTTTTTTTTTCTTCCCTATTTCGAAGACATCAATGGGTAAACCTTTCAAGAAAAGTGATTTAGATCATCTCTTATTTCTTAAAGGCAAACTCTTATCCCCAGTCTTGCCCTGTGTTTCAAGATCAGGCTGGCTCAAAGAATCTTTACACGTACTTGGAAATAGAGTGGCAAGTAGTAGATTTCTTCCCTTTTTAAATTCCTTTTTCAGGGACATATAACTGCAGGAGAGTCCCAAGAAACTTGAAAAACAGGTACGTGTTGTATAGTAGGAATTTGAGAGTTTCATTTTAAAACTGTTCAGATATGAGGCGTTTAACCCTTTTTCTAAACCCTTTTCTCCAGCCCACATGTCACGTCAAAAGCTCTCTGGATTCCTAGAAGCTAATAGATTGGGAAAAGTCCAGAAAATGATATTAAATCAGTACAGGGCACACTTAAAAAGAGTTTTGCATGTTATGGTAGCAGGCAAGTAAATTTGAGTATTTTTCCGATGATTATCAATATTTGAATAATAACTAAAGTTACCAGTGTATTTGGACTTCTTTTTTCTAAAGTTCTAGAATGATTAGTAGGAATTTATTCTTCCCTTTGCACCTTCATGCAGATGTTTTTCCAAGACCATTTTTAGAAGTCTGTCCATCTTGATACATATTTCCAGATGACTCGCTTTCTATAGTAACCTTCATTGCCAGTCATATCTACCAGGGGCTTCCTTAGACTGGATTCTTCTTCACTCCAAAGTTGGGACTGATGTCCTGCCAGTAGAGAAGTAACTTGAATGAATTAAAACCAAATCCTGATAGCAGGAGACAGAGCTTCCTGATCTAGATGTACAACTAGAGTTTAGGTTAGAAGTTACTTTAAAGGGGGTTTTGGGGGATGTCTTCAGTCTCTGTAAATATCCACATGCTTGTGCATTGTAAACCAAGTGTGTACTCCTATGTATGAATTTGTAGAACTGATTTCTGCTTCAAGAGAAGCTGCACCTTTAATTTTATAAGGTCCCCTACACCTGTTACCCTATAAATATTTGTAAATAGAACACTAAAATTTGTAGTGATAGGATCAATTTGGGAATATCTGCTGAGAGACCAAAAAGTTCATTTTTTTAAGTACCTTGGTTAAAGAGTAAAGATGATTCCTCTTATTTTTTAAAAGAAGAATGCACTTTAACAAACACAGAGCTGCATGGTCAATTCAAACAAATCCGTGAAATGCAGTACCCATTCAGTAATCATACTTCCTGGAAACCGTTCAAAGAGTGTAGATGGGCTGTTGATCTCACTGCCTGGAGGTTGAAGCTCAGATTCCGGTCAATTTGAGAGATGAGCAGCGCTGCTTCAAAAGAGCAATGTGAGTACAGCCAGAAGCTTCAGTCAGGTCTGTAAGATGGCGGGTCCCGTGTTTACCACTAACTAGCAAAACTGACAGAGAAACTCAGAGAGAAAAAAGAATCCTTACTGCTGGTGTGCACTCCTTACAATAGCAACTTTGCAGATGGAGTTTTACAGTCTATATTTAAAAAATTGTATGTTTGTAACAATAAAGTATGCGAAAAAGTGAATGATAATCTTGTGCCTGGTGCTCTAATTTAAGGGATTACGTGGTGACCAGGAGGAAATACCACACACCATCTGCTGGGGTTCGTAAATGGGTCTGGAATTGGGTGAGTTCCCACTTTGAAATGACTTAAAAGCTGTTGCACGTTTCATCTGAAATCAGCCAGTTCTAGACCCTCTGGGTTCCCATAACCCTTTTCTAGTTAGTAAGCAATCTATGGAGTAAATCAAAGTTTGCACATAGTTTCATGCTTTGGTTCATATTCCAGACGGGGGCACTGGTTGCTTCCCTTAATTTTCTTCTATTCTACCTGCTTTTAGTCCCTATCACTTCCAATGGCTGTAAAGAAACTGCTACCCCACCGTGTTCACTCATCATTTATCATAACTGACTGCTTAGAGAGTAGATTAGGCCAGTCTCTCCTATACCCCCCAAGCTAAAGGAAAAATAAATTTTAATGTCCATACATCCTGGCTGTAGTTCCAAATTTTTTGGTCTCACGAACCCCTTTACATCCTTAAAATTTACTGAAGACCTTCAGGAGCTTTTATCTTTCAAGGGCTTTATCAATTGATACCTACCATATTAGAAACTGAATTGTTTTCGAGACAAAAACAACATAAGTAAATGTTCCAATCTGCTATAGAGCAATGACCCCACATCATTTAGCCTCTGGAAAACTTAAAAACTTGTGAGAGAATGAAAGTGAACAAGGCAGCTAACAATTGTTGTAGGAAAAGTAGATGAGACTTCGGACTCCCTAAAAGTCTTGGGCCTGTGGAGCTTTTGGATCACCCTTTGAGAACCACTGAACTAGACTGGTATGTAAATCATGCTTTTCTGAAGATAGGGGTGGGAGGTTGGAAAAGACCTAAGATAGCTTAATCCTTTAGTTCTCCCTATGATCTCTTTGTATTAGAGGCTCTTACTATAAATTACTCCCTATCACCACCCCACCCACACACATACGTAATTTTCCTGTGACTGTCCACTTCTTTGACCTGGCAGAGTGGCTCAATGCTGGCTGCAGAACCACTTGGAGAGCCTTGAATACTCATGCCCAGGCACCATCCAGACCAACTGGATCAGAATTTGGGGGGACGTAAACCCAGTGTTTTGTGTGTTCTGTTCTACCTTTTTAAATTCCTGAGCTCCCCCAAGGGAGTCTAGTCAGGGATGAGACCCAGTGGCCTGTGGTATGAAGAGAAAAGGGATGAAGGGCTGGGAAATCTCTGCTAGAGGGAAAAAAAAAGAAAACTCAGGATGGCAGAGCATTCCCTGAACATATGGCTTTTTCACCTTGTGACTCCTGTTGCCCCGTTACCCCGCACTACACTACCATTAAACCCCCAATACTAATCATGGGAAAAGTTTGCAAATGGAATCATGGAGCATTGTATTGTAGCCCCCTCAGTGGGGAAATCTGGGGCTTTTACTTAGCACAGAGAACCCTTCAGTGTGCACTGGAGTTGCCTGGAGAGCTGATTAACTGAGCCACCTGACACCCCCCCCACCCAGGCACGCCGCCCCATGTTGCTTGAGTGCGCAGGTCTGGGTGGAACCTGAGAAGCTACATTCCAACAGTTCCCAGGTGATGCTGATACTGCTAGGTGAGGATCAGTCTTCGAGACTCGCTGCAGAAATCACAAAAGTTCTGGTAAAAATTACCCTCACTGCCAACCAACTGACAGAGGTCAGGAAGCCTTTACCCTGATGCATTCGTTCTGCCATAGGCCCCGCTGAATTTTTTTAGCTTGGTATGAAGTTATGTCACCTAACAAATTTAAGGAACTAGATGTAGACAGGCTATAACCTGAAGAGTTCTATTGGAACCAGCGCCTCAAGGAATAGGGGTTTAACTTCATAGTTTTCGGTATTTTTGGATGTTGTAAAGCTAGGTTTCTATCCCCAAATCTGTCATAAACTAATAGTCGTGACTGAGCTAGTATCTTTAACACTTAAAAAATCCTAAGGTCCTGCCACAGTGTCTAGTTTCCCCCCAGACAAGGCAAGCCTTTGGGTTCTCAAGAAATGAGAGCCACCGGGTGGTCAGTGATGAAATATTTTAAATACCTTTGTGAGGTCATACCATTTGTAAATTCATTCATTCAGTTCATTATTAGGTAGCTACTATATGCCATGTATTTATACTAGGTGTAGAAAATATGGTCCACGGTCCGAGTGGACTTACATTTACGGTCCGGAGAAAGAAATGAAAGCTTTAGAAGGAACTAGAAGGAACCAAGTCCACATTGGGCTGAGGTATATTTAGGGTTCAAAAGTCCTGGTTTACGTGACCCTGGGGTCTCCAGGAGGCTAGGATGGGTTTGCAAGCTCAAATTTACTAGACATATCTCCCTCCTCAGTAAAACACCTCTGTGCAATCTCAAATCCTGAGAAGCCGGGCTTCCCTGGTGGCGCAGTGGTTGAGAGTCTGCCTGCCAGTGCAGGGGACACGGGTTCGAGCCCTGGTCTGGGAGGATCCCACGTGCTGCGAAGCAACTGGGCCCGTGAGCCACAATTACTGAGCCTGCGCCGTCTTGTAGCCTGTGCTCGCAGCAAGAGAGGCCGCGATAATGAGGCCCCGCGCACCGCGATGAAGAGTGGCCCCCCAATTGCCGCAACTGGGAGAGGGCCCTCGCACAGAGACGAAGACCAACAACAGCCATAAATTAATTAATTAATTAATTAATTAAAAAAAAAAATCCTGAGAGAGCCGCTTCCTCCCAGACCCCAGGGAGGCAGTGGGCCCAGCGTAGGTGGACAGAGGAAGGAAGGAGTAGGAGAATAGCTCAGAGCCCTGGTCCGTGTTCTCATCATACAGTTAGGACCTGGGAGGGGCGAGGTTCCATCGCCGGGGCAATGGGCTCCAAGCTCACACGGAGAGTGAGCACTAGCATGGGCTTCGACCAGGTCCAGCAGGTGCTTCTCCTTGCTCGTTGCTTCCTCCTCAGGAAGAGATGAAGCGGACTTCCTTGCTTGGCGCGGTGGTTAAGAATCCACCTGCCAAATGCAGGGGACACGGGTTCGAGCCTCGTCCGGGTGAAGATCCACATGCTGCCGAGCAACTAAAGCCGTGCGCCACACTACTGAAGCCCGCACACGTAGAGCCCGTGCTCCACACAAGAGAGCCACGGCAATGAGAAGCCCCGTGCACTGCAATGAAGAGTAGCCCCCGACTCGCCTCAACTCGAGAAGCCCACGCATAGTAGCAGACCCAATGCAAAAATAAATAATATAATTTTTTTTAAAAAATTGTCTAAAAAAAAAAAAAAGAAGAAGAATTGATGAGAGAGGGACTTCCCTGGTGGTCAAGGGTAAGACTCCACACGTCCCACGCAGGGCAGCCGGGTTCGATCCCTGGTCGGCGAGCTAGATTCCCGCATGCCGCAACTAAGGAGTTCACATGGCACAACGAAGAGCCCGCGTGCCGCAACTAAGACCCGGCACAGCCAAAATAAATAAATAAATAAAAATTTTTTTTTTTAAAGTGAGAGGTTCCTAATGAGATCTGAGTAAACCAGTCTCCCTCACTAGTAACCAGGCCTCAATCCAGGCAGTTGAGAAATAAAGAATTAGATTTGCAACATCATTCCTGGCCCGGGCCTTTACTCTTTAAAGAGACAGCACCATTGAAACCATAAAAGAAGGTATTCCCCACTCAAGAGGTAACTTCTCTTCTGTAGTACTCTGGTAGACCTCTCAGTGGGCCCAATAAAGGGCTCCAAACTAGTCAGTGTCAAGAGTGAACACACATCTAAATTGGTTCTCTCATCTGCTATACCACACTGCCACAGAAAGGAGAACACTCCTATGCTAGGAGCCTAAGATGACACATGATGAATCCACAGGTATTCCACAAAGCTCTGCAGAACCTCATGTGATTTCTGCCCGAAGGCAGTCAGATGTAGAAACTGTGGGTCACACTCATTGTTTTCAGGAGAACAAAATTTAAAATAGTTCCCCAAGTTGAAAAAAAAAAAGATAAAAGGAAAACATGCCAATTTGATTCATTTGTATGAACGATCAAAAAATAAAATGCTAGTCTTCTATCAGGGCAAACAGCTTAGGATCCCCAATTCAATCATAAGTACCAACAGCACACCCTCTATCTGTTAAAATCATGTCCTCGCCAGAACACAGATGGTTACACAAGTCACACTGCCGGAGTGGACTGGAAGCAGATAGGTACGCAATATGAAATCAGTGGCATAAAGCAATGCAGACCTGAAAATAGCTCCTTTTATGTCATTTTGTATTTTCCCTATCCTAGGTGTCAAACCAAGAAATAGCCAAGTCAGTAAGAATGAGCAGTGGTCCATTTATTCAACTATAGATCAGGATTCCCATGGGTAGTTTATAGAACAGAGGTTGGGGAGGATGGACCAAAGCTCTCGAGCCCATCGGTACAGGACTGGCCAAGACACAACCATCACACAGGCTTCCCCATCTTCTCAACTTCGGGACTCTTCCAGGAAGCTCTCCCTAGATATCCCACCCTCAAAACTGCCCTGTCCTTGGCCTCATTTATTCACTACCCCTCATAATTGACGGGCATTGTTTTTGGCAGTTATAATCTCCAAACTTTCTTTCATCATAAAAATTAATGCAGGGACTTCCCTCGTGGTCCAGTGGTTAAGACTCTGTGCTCCCAATGCAGGGGGCCTGGGTTCAGTCCCTGGTCAGGGAACTAGATCCCACATGCCGCAACTAAAAAAAAGATCCCATGAGCCACAACTAAGACCCAGCGCAGTCAAATAAATAAATATTTTTTAAAAAATTAATGCATACTTATTTTAACAAATGTGAACAGAAGAGAATCACTGTAAAGAAACAAAAATGAATGTGCTCTCTTTCTCCAAACCCACTTCTTAAAGGTAACTACTGTTAAATAATTTAGCATACATCCTTTTGAAATTTTTCGATAGTTTAAAAAAATCTCAACAGTATTAAACGGCCAATCACATTTATGTATGTATTGATACATATTGAAAAAAATGTTGTATTAACTAAATAGGTTTAATAAGGAGTTCATGTTAGGTACATTGATGGCTGTTTCCTGTGGTATTTTCTAATGTACATATTTTTAAGCTGTGCCACAAAGCCAACAACTCTTATGCAGAAATTAAATTGAAAAGCAATTTAATTTTCATTATTTTAGGTTCCATTCAATCTGGCACAGGCAAATATACCTTCTCTGGTGGTAAAACAAAGAACTCTCCAGCCTCCAGATTTAGAGAAAATGTCTGTATTCCGTGAGTTCTGATAAATGGAGCATTTGCTGGTTGCATTTCATAGATCTGTTCTACTTTGTGTGTATTTCTCTTTCAGGTAAACAACTTGCATATAAAATTAATAAATCAATAAATGAAGTGATTGCTGAGAATTCATTCAGCTGGGTACAGGGACCCAGTTACCCTTAGCTTTTGTGTTAAGAAATTATTGTTACGAATAAGAAAGTTTCTTAGGTTTAATTTGTTATATGACCTACAGTGAGGTATTTTTGTCTGTACATTAAAAAAAATTATACCTACATCTAGCTGCTTCTGATCTTGAAGATTTTGCTCAGAATTCAGAAACCACCCTTATGAATATATCGTGTCCTCTATAATGCATAGTTCAGAAGAGAAAGGCAGATTCCCCACCCTAGTATAAATAATGTAAAAAGAGAAAGCATGTTAGGTTCTGAGGAAGAATAGCAGAAAACAGTCTTCTGACGGAAGGAGATCTGTTGTCAGCAATGTGGAATGTTCTAGTCCAGCAGCTGCTGATTTTCCAGCAGTGAAAACCCAGCTGGTGACATCACTCAGGAAAGTGACTCATCAGCGCAGTGGGATTTCATTTGTCTACTCCTCATCCCACACCATACCTTTTCTGGTGGGGACTGCAAGTTCTCTTTCGGATACAACTGCCCAACTCTCCCCAACTTTTGTCAGCTGAAGGTTTTCTCTTTTGTGGACAAGAAACAAGTTTGTGGGGAATTTTGGGGGCTTTTGTTTTGGAGTTTCTACACTGCACCTACCATTTAGCCTTCAAAGGTCACACTTTGATGGGGCTAGCTCTTCTATTTTCCCTAAAAGCTGCTTTCATCTGCCCTCTAAGGACCAGGCCTGACGTTGCTAGGGTGTGTTCCAGAGTAGAGCAGGAGGCAGTGGTCATTCTTTGATTCTTTAAGCCCAACAGGGGGCCTTTCCACATGCCCATCAAGCCCACAGACTTGGTCTTCCCAGGATTCAGTGACCAGGCATTGTGATGTTTTCACTGTACTAACTTTGAAACAAGGAGCACATAGGTTACTATGCTCAGGAGAAGGTACTCTACCATTGTTAAAATTCAATAAATATTAATAGATGACTGACACACGGAATGTTCCAATTACAACTCTCCAGACTGATCCAGGTTCCCAGAAGAAGAGCTAAACTCTCCATAACTGGCAGTTTTTCAGTGCCCTGTGCTAGAACTATTTATTTTGTGGCATTATAGACTTACTTACAGGCAAAGAGTGGCAACAGTTAAGAAAATATGACTATTCTGCCATGGCAGTTTCTGGATCCTTTATTTGGGTCCCGGGGATTCTGAATACATCAAGGTAAAAGCAAATCACGTGTGTATAAGAAATAGATACAGACAATTCATAGAAAAAAAAGTTATACAAGTGGTCCATAGTAATATGTTCAATCTCATTCATAAGAGAAATGAAAATTTAAGCTATTCTGAGATACCATTTCCCACCTACCAAATGAGGAAAAAAAAAAACAACAACCCAACAGTCTGACAATAAACTCCATTGGCAACCACTGGCAATTCTGTGGGTAAACAGGCACATTCATATATTGCTGTGGGACCACAAAATCCCCTGTGGAAACATTTGGCAATACCTAGCAACATTACCTAAGAAGTTACCCTTGATCCAGCATTCCATTGCTAGGACCTACCCAAAAGATAGCTATAGGTTTTATAGAAATAAATAAAAAATAGAATTTATATTTCTTACTCATTTTTTTTTAAATTTATTTATTTATTTTGGCTATGTTGGGTCTTTCGTTTCTGTGCAAGGGCTTTCCTAGTTGCGGCGAGCGGGGGCCACTCTTCATCGCGGTGCGCGGGCCTCTCACTATCGCGGCCTCTCTTATTGCGGAGAACAGGCTCCAGCACGCACAGGCTCAGTAGTTTGTGGCTCACGGGCCCAGTAGCCTCCGCGGCATGTGGGATCTTCCCAGACCAGGGCTCGAACCCGTGTCCCCTGCATTGGCAGGCAGACTCTCAACCACTGTGCCGCCCAGGGATCCCTCTACTCATTTTTGACCAATGTCTGTGTTAAACTATTACATACTATAATCCTAACCTTTTCTTTTCAGCAAGCTGAGAAACTTTTTACTTGGAATAACAAGAGAATTTCTTATACTTTTGTCTTTTCACTGACTACAAGTCAAATTTGAGGAGCCTCAGATATTGTTTTAAAAAAGAAACTATAGGATGCCTCGCTTCGGCAGCACATATACTAAAACTGGAACAATACAGAGAAGATTAGCATGGCCCCTGCGCAAGGATGATACGCAAATTTGGTGAAGCGTTCCATATTTTTTGAATAGGTAAAGAAGATGTGGCACATATATACAATGGAATATTACTCAGCCATAAAAAGAAACGAAATTGAGTTATTTGTAGTGAGGTGGATGGACCTAGAGACTGTCATACAGAGTGAAGTAAGTCAGAAAGAGAAAAATAAATACCGTATGCTAACACATATATATGGTATCTAAAAAAAAAAAAAAAAGGTTCTGAAGAACCTAGGGGCAGGACAGGAATAAAGACGCAGACGTAGAGAATGAACTTGAGGACACGGGGAGGGGGAAGGGTAAGCTGGGACGAAGTGAGAGAGTGGCATAGACTTATATATACTACCAAATGTAAAATAGATAGCTAGTGGGAAGCAGCTGCATAGCACAGGGAGATCAGCTCAGTGCTTTGTGCCCACCGAGAGGGCTGGGATAGGGAGGAGATATGGGGATATATGTATATGTATAGCTGATTCACTTTGTTATAAAGCAGAAACTAACACACCACTGTAAAGCAATTATACTCCAATAAAGATGTTACAAAAAAAAAAAAGAAACTATAGGGACTTCCCTGTGGTCCAGTGGTTAGAATCCACCTTCCAATGCAGGGGAAACAGGCTCCATCCCTGGATGGGGAACTAAGATCCCACATGCTGTGGGGCAACTAAACCCGAGCACACCGCAACTACTGAGCCCGCATGCTGCAGCGAAGATCCTGTGTGCCGCAACTAAGACCTGATGCAGCCAAATAAATAAATAAACATTTTAAAAAATAGAAAGAAACTATAGACAGGTGGGTTTTTTTTTTAATAAACAGATGGTATTCTATACACTATTTTATCTCTTGCTTTTCTCTTTAACTTTTTTTTTTTTCATTTATTTTTGGCTGTGTTGGGTCTTCGTTGCTGCGCGCAGGCTTTCTCTAGTTGCAGCGAGCGGGGGCTACTCTTCGTTGCGGTGCGTGGGCTTCTCATTGCGGTGGCGTCTCTTGTTGCGGAGCATGGGCTCTAGGCGCGCAGGCTTCAGTGGTTGTGGCATGTGGGCTCAGTAGTTGTGGCTTGCGGGCTCTAGAGCTCAGGCTCAGTAGTTGTGGCGCACAGGCTTTGTTGCTCTGCGGCATGTGGGATCTTCCTGGGCCAGGGATCGAACCCATGTCCCCTGCATTGGCAGGCGGATTCTTAACCACTGCACCACCAGGGAAGCCCTCTCTTTAACTTTTAAAGTAGATGTTTACATATTTCAAAATCGAAAGAATATGAAAAGGAAATTGAGAAGTCTTGTTCTTAACTGTCTCCATCCATCCCCAACCTTCCCACAGGTAGTGTTTGTTCTAGACAGTCCCATTTTTGTCTGTTGTCTCAGTGTCCCATTTGTCCAAGATTTAGCATTTGCCCAAGACTTTGATTAATTAAAAGGTGATATTTCTACTTTTATGAAAATAAGCAGAGATGAGTTTTAAAATCGAGAAATGTGAGTCCTCCAACTTCATTCTTTTTCAAGATTATTTTGGCTATTCTTGCTCTCTTATATTCCCATATGAATTTTAGGATGGTTTTGTCAATGAGTACAAAGAAGCAAGCTGAGATTCTGGTTAGATCTTTAATTTTTTTCACCAACGTTCTGTTGTTTTCAAAGTATGTCTTGTGCTTCTTTTGTGAAATTTATCCCCAAGTACTTTATTCTTTTAGATACTATCATAAATGGAAGCGCTTTTCAGTTTATTCATTGCTAATATATGGAATACAATTGACTTTTTTTAAGATTTATTTTATTATTTATTTTTTTATTTTATTGTGGCACGTTGGGTCTTAGTTGTGGCACGTGGGATCTTCGTTGAGGAATGCAGGCTCTTTCATTGTGGCATGTGGGTTTCTCTCTAGTTGTGGTGTGCAGGCTCCGGGGCGCGTGGGCTCTGTAGTCCGTGGCACACAGTCTCTCTAGTTGAGGCGTGAGAGCTCAGTAGTTGTGGCGCGCGGTCTTAGTTGCCCCATGGCATGTGGGATCTTAGTTCCCTGACCAGGGATCAAATCTGCGTCCGTTGCATTGTAAGGTGGATTCTTCACCACTGGACCACCAGGGAAGTCCCACAATTGACTTTTTTTTTTTTAAGCTTTTTTTTTTTAATTTTTATTTATTTTTGGCTCTTTTGGGTCTTCCTTGCTGCACGTGGGCTTTCTCCAGTTGCATCAAGTGGGGGCCACTCTTCATTGCGGTGTGCAGGCTTCTCATTGCGGTGGCTTCTCTTGTTGTGGAGCACAGGCTGTAGGTGCGTGGGCTTCAGTAGTTGTGGCACACAGGCTCAGTTGTTGTGGCTTGCAGGCTCTAGAGCACAGGCTCAGCAGTTGTGGCGCACAGGCTTAGTTGCTCCAAGGAATGTGGGATCTTCCTGGACCAGGGATCGAACACATGCCCCCTGCAATGGCAGGTGGATTCTTTTTTTTTTAATTTTTAAATTTTATTTTATTTATTATTTATACAGCAGGTTATTAGTTATCTATTTTATACATATTAGTGTATATATGTCAATCCCAATCTCCCAATTCATCCACCACCACCACCCCCCACACTGGGCAGGCGGATTCTTAACTGCTGTGCCACCAGGGAAGTCCCACACAATTGACTTTTGTATATTGTTCTCATATCCTGCAATCCTGCTGCACTTGTTTCTTAGTTTCAATAGCTTTTTTAAAAAATTTTTTTAAGATTTCTTAAAAATAAATTTATTTATTTATTTTTGGCTGCATTGGGTCTTCGCTGCTGCACGCGGGCTTTCTCCAGGTGCGGCGAGCGGGGGCTACTCTTCCTTGTGGTGTGTGGGCTTCTCATCGTGGTGGCTTCTCTTGTGCAGCACAGGCTCTAGGCGCATGGGCTTCAGTAGTTGTGGTGCACAGGCTTCAGTAGTTGTGGCACGCGGGCTCAGTAGTTGTGGTCATGGCCTTAGTTGCTCCACAGCATGTGGGAACTTCCCGGACCAGAGCTCGAACCCGTGTCCCTTGCTTTGGCAGGTGCACTCTTAGCCACTGCGCCACCAGGGAAGTCCCAAGATTTTTTATTTTTTTGATGTGGACCATTTTTAAAGCCTTATTGAATTTGTTACAATATTGCTTCTGTTTTATGTTTTGGTCTTTTGGCCACAAGGCATGTGGGACCCTAGCTCCCCAACCAGGGATTGAACCCACACCCCCTGCATTGGAAGGCGATGTCTTAACCACTGGACCACCAGGGAAGTCCCTCAATAGCTTTTTAGTGGATTCCTTAAGATTTTCCATGTATACAAGATCATGTCATCTGTGAAGAGATAACTTTTTCCTTTCCAATCTGGATGCCTTTTATTTCTTTTTCTTGCCTAATTGCCCTTACTAGAAGCTCCAGTACAATGTTAAATAAAAGTGGCAAGAGTAGACATCCTCATGTTGTTCCGGATCTCAGGAGTGAGTATTCTTTTACTGTTAAGTATGATATTTGCTGTGGGTTTTTCAGATGACATGTATCAGGTTAAAGAAGTTCCCTTCTTTTTTTTTTTTTTTTTTTTTTACACACACTGTATTTTATTTTTACAAGACATAAATAGACTGACACCAAGCATTGTACATGGATGACCACAACAAAAGCAACACTGATTGCAATTACCAAACATGAAACACACTCATACTATGTCATAATATTGACATTCAGTCCAGTAATCCTCCACTGTAACAGCTCCTTTACCTCCACTGTAACAGCTCCTTTACAAGAAGTTCCCTTCTAATCCTAGCTGTTGAATGTTTTTTTGATGAAGAGTGTTGCATTTTGTTATATGCTTTTCCTGCCTCCATTGAGATGATCATGTGGTCTTTGTCCATTATTCTATTAATATGGCATATTGATTGGATTAAAAGGATATTGGCCAGTGGGGTTTTTTGTTGTTGTATCTATGTCTCATTTTGGTATGAGTAACACTGGCATTATATAATGAATGGGGAAATGTACCCTTCTATTTTTTGGAAGAGTTTGTGATGGACTGGTATTAATTCTTTTTTAAACATTTGATAGAATTCAACAGTGAAGACTGGGCTTTTCTTTGTAGGAAGATTTTAAGTCACTAATTCAATTTCTTTACTTGTCATAGGTCTATCAGATTTTCTTTTTTTCTTGAGTCAGTTTCGGTAGTTTATTATATCTTTCTAGGAATTTGCCCATTTCATCTAGGTTATTTAATTTGCTGGCACGCAATTGTTCAAAAGTATTCCCTGATAGTCCTTTTTATTTCTGTAAGGTCAGTAGTGATTTCCCCTTTAACTTCTTGGTAATTTGAATCTTCTTTTTTTCTTGTTCAGTCTAAAGATTTGTCAATTTTGTTGAACTTTACAAAGAACCAACTTTTGATTTCATTAATTTTTTTCCTATTGTTTTTCTTCTCTATTTCATTTATTTTTCTCTCTAATCTTTTTTTCTTCATTCTGCTTGCTTTTTGTTTGCTCTTCTTTTTGTCTTATTGTTTAGGTAAGCAATGCATGCACACTGCACAAATTCAAGATGACCCAAGCTTTTGTAAGGAAACTATTTTCCTGTAAAAATATTGCTGCCCCTTTCCTTTACTTTGGATTTGCTTCAACATAATCCAGTGAGGGGAGGGGCAGATGTAAATATGAATGTAAAATAAAACAAAAGTGGCCATGAGTTGATGATCATTACAGTTGTGTGAAGGGAACATCAGGTTCATTTTACTATTTTCTTTACTTTGTATATGTTTAAAACTTTCCATAATAAAAAACTGGAAATATATATATCATAGGCTTATCAGTCAAGGTCCATTCAGGTTGCAGAAAACACACCAGTTATTTGAACAGAGAGAACTAACAAAGTATTGGTAACTGGATATAAAGTTAACTGTTAAAGGGTAAAAAGAGAACTCTAAGGGGTCATAGAGGTTAACAAATAGCAGTTACCTTGAAGAAACAAAGGGAAAACCTTAGCAACCTAGAGGAAGGGCCCTGTGAAGCTAGGAAGAACTCAAACCTCTGAGGAAGGAGCTGGCTGGTTGCTGGTGAAGGGGGAGGGAGCAATGAGGCTGGTTTCACAAATGTTGGAAAAGCTGACTTAGCTGCTCCTACCAAAGGAACTGCTGCTGCCAGAGTAAAGAAGCATTGGCTGGGTGACGGTGCTCGGAGGAACAGAAAGCACACAGAAGGGAAAGAGTCCCTTCTCCCTCCTCCACTCTTGGAGTTTCCCTCTAGTGCGCCCTACTGGCAAAGCCTAGCAGGGAAGCAGAAGGCAAAGCAGAAATGTTTGCAGAGTCCCAGCCTCAGGATCACAAAACTGAATGTAGGTAGGTGGATACTGCATCCTGATTGACCTCATTAGAACCAAGGAGGTTCTGGCTCATGGAAATAGCTGCCCAGCCACTGGGATCTGGCATAAAACTCCAGAGATTTTTTTTTAAAAATATTTATTTATTTATTTTTGGCTGCACCGGGTCTTAGTTGAGGCACAACGGATCTTCGCTGCAGCATGCGGACTTCCTTAGTTACAGCATACGGACTCTTAGTTGCAGCATGCATGCGGGATCTAGTTCCCCAACCAGGGATTGAACCCGGGTCCCCTGCAATGGCAGCTCAGAGTCTTACCCATTGGACCACCAGGGAAGAGCAGGGATGTTTTAAAAAATAAAAAGAATTTGACTGTCCTTTATTAGAGTGACTGGAATTTCTGTCTCTTAAAGACTTTATAATATTTGGGGGGAGTACTGCAGTGTTAAAGGGAAATTTAAAACTGAACACAGGGATTAAAAACTCCTGGAATCTATGTAATCATTAAGGCTCTCCTCTCTAAAGGCTAAAATACTTTTACTATACTGACAACACTGGCTGCCTATGCATAGGTAAAATGGATAACTGGAGAAGGGATGGGAAGAGTCTTTTCACTGTACAGCCTTTGTACCTTTAAATTTTTGTACATGTGAATATACTGCCCTATCAGAAAGTGACTAAATTTTTGCAGAGAAAAGCCATTGTCTTAGATCAGGCTTCCCAGCAGACTCTAATTGCCTTCAAGAAGTTTACTGTGATTCCACAGTAACACTCTTGGCAACATTACTATAAGAAAATGAAGGAAGCAGGATTAAGTAGAGGGAGAAGTTGAACTGCCATACAGTTCAAGCACTGGTGTTAATCACACAGAAAATTCTGGAGCTGGAATGGCCCTTCAGAGTTGTCCCAAATTAAGGTAAAGCAGCTGTGCAGTTATCCCACTTCCACCAGTCGTCGGAAGTAGGCTGCCCGCTGAAAAGGGGTTAACCTTGGGTGACGCAGCTCCTTCTGGCTGCGTACAATTCCGGGGAAGAGTCTACTGGGCAATGATCGGTCAACACTCTCAGGAGCCGAAGGAATAAGTGCCTCAGTTTTGAAAAGGGCTTTGGAACTCTGGACCATAGCTTATACTATACTGGTGGTTCTCACATTTTAGCGTGCACCAGAATCCCCTGCAGGGCTTGATGAGCCCCACCCCACTTTCTGATTCAGTAGGTGTGGGTTGGGGGTCAGAATCTGCATTTCTAACAAGTTCTAGGCGGTGCTGATGCTGCTGCCTAGGGACCACACTATGAGAACCATTCCACTGTATCTTCCTGGGTTGAATCCAGCAAAGCTGAATCATTTGTTAATGTTTGGTATTTATAATTTATAGATGCTAGTACCTAAGATTCTCTGGTTAGATGTTCTCCTTATGAGCTCATGCTGCCTTCTTTGCAACCCTAGTTCACTGTAAATTAGACTTTATTCACTAACACACTTGCTTTATAAAATAGTTAATAGGCAGTTTTTCTGTTTACAGATGCCAGAAAACTTCCATCCATTTTCCTTCAGTCTGTGGGCCTCAATATATTTCGTTCATCTCTAAACAGGATGTATAAATCACTAAAGGGATTACTATTTTCTGTGATGAGAACCAGTTTCTGTCAACCTGACTCCATTTTCATCAAATCTGAATCAATGACACGAAGGCTAAGGGGTAGAGAGTGGCAAGTGAGAAAATGAATTTCCTGTTAAGGAAAGAAGGTAACATTTATTGGATATTTATTACATGCTAGGTACAGTGCTAAATACTTTCTTATACATTACTGAATTAGTGCTCGGTCACAACCTGTAAAATAGGTATTGCTACTTTCAGTTTTACAAATGACAAAATAGATAATATTAAATCCCTCACCCAGACCACACAACCAGTAAGTAAAGGAGTCTGGATTCAAACTCAAGTCTTTCCACAGACCACAATGCCTATCTAAGTGGCTTAAAAATGAGTTAGTATTCTTTCTTTTCATTAGCCAAGTGACATTTTCACGGTACTAGGTACTGTACCAAGCAAAGAACGACAACCTAAAAAAAAGATTTCCGTGCGCCAAGGGAGACCAACACAATTCAGCATGACAAGGACTGATGACAGTAGAATACACGGGGTCATACAGGGCACTTAATCCAAATCAGGGATGTCAAGGAAGACATACTAAAGAAAGTGATGTCTGGGTTGGCCCTTGAAGGATAATTAAAAGTTAGCCAAGGAGAAGCTGAGATCTGAGGACTGTTTCAAGCAAAGGCATGTGCAAAGGCAAGATGGAGTTTCAGGGGTGGTAGGGAGAAGCAACAAAACATAAGATGAGCAGGGGCCAGAAAAAGGTAGGGCTTTCTATGCCATGCTAAGGGTTTGAATTTTGTTCTCAAGTCAGTGAGGTTAAAGGAAAATATAGTAAGATTTGTATTTTAGAAAGAGTGGAGGGTGCAATGAAGGAGGAAGAGAATAGGACATTAGTTAACAGGTTTTTGCACTGATCCAGGAGAAAAATGACAAAGGCTAAACTGAATCAGTGGCAATACACACAGCAAAAAAAAAAAAAAAAAGCCATATTTGATATTCAGGAAGTAGAGGGATCTGGTCAGAATTACAGCAGCCAAACTAGCCTGCTTTAAGTCCCTTCACAAGGGACAAGTCTTTCTCACTTCAAAAGCCTTTATACTTGCTCTTTCTTCGTGGAACACTGCTAAATTACACCCTTTCTAAATTCCATTTACTCTGCTTCTGTCTCTCAAAGCACTCTGTTTCTTCCCTTCCATGCACTTGCATTTCTTGTAATTCACACATCTGCCTGTTTACTTCTTTAACATCTGACCGCTGCTGTCAAGGACCGTTAGGGCAGGGACAGGTCTATTTTGCCAACCCCTGAATCCCCAATACCCAGCACAGCGCCTCCAAACAGTGCCAACACATCACTCGGTGACTGGTTGACGGTGAACTCACAGGTGGATGCCTTGGCGGACGTGTAATGCCAGTCACTAAGGCCAGAAACAGGAAAGGAGGGGCAGCGATTAACAGTGGTTACTGCTTACTGAATTAACTCCTAACTCCTCCACCTACTTGTCAGGTTTTCCATTCATCAGGGCACCCTGCTCTCTGCCTCCAACTTGACAGGCCCCTCCTTCCTCACGCTCGTCAACACCTTCACTCGCATTTTTCCAAACTCTTATTTAGAAGCTCAGCCCCTTCCTCTCCTCGAACTCAGGTTACATTTCCTTAAAGACTCTCTTCCGTGTCAGACAGAAGAGAAATCTCACTTTGGGACAGCATCTGCCCACCTGGTGATGCTTCTGAAATGCCCGCCTGGGGAAATCCCGCCAGAACCGAATCTCCGCGGGGACGGACGGCTCCGCACACCCGGAACGCTGCCCGGCGCGGTCAGTGCAGACAACTGTGAAAAGAAGCAAAGGTTTCAAACTGCAGCGGGTGAGAACTAGCCCCGAGCCCGGGCCTGGGCCCCGGCGACGGCGGGCTGTGCTGTCCCGGGGACAACCGGGCCCGCACGCCGCATGGTGAGGGGGGGGGTGGGCGGCTAGGGCAGCCAGGGGGAGCGGCCATGGGCAGGCAAGCCCTCCTTCGCGCCCGTCCCTCAACTTCGCAGAGGGAGCGGGGACACCGACCCCATTTCCGAGTTTCTTTCCTTTTCGTTGGGCGGCTAACCTAACGCCAGCGGGAAGGCGCTGAGGAGAAGGGCTGCCAGGCCCGGAAACAGTGCCCGCCGCGGAGCGAGTCCCCGCTAGCACGGAGAAACCCTCGGAATCTGTGAAAAGCAGCCAACAGAAGCAACGACAGCAACCGTTTCCTTCCCAAACAGGTCTCAGAAACCGCAGAGCCGATGCTGAGAAAGGGCGGGAAAGCCAAAGCCACCACCAATTTTTCCACCTATTGGCTAATCCCGCTGTCGTTCCCGCAGGCCCGCCTTCCTTGCTCGCGGGCGATGTTCTTACTGGCTGACTTCCGTCAGTCGTCCGCTCTCATTGGTCAGTCCCTCCGTTCGTCAGGCTCGGGCCTTGGAGACAGGCGGAGAGTGGCGTTTGGCTCCGCCCCCGGTCGCGCACAGGCGCGTCTGTGTTGGGTCGGAGGCTCCGCCTCCGCGTGCCGTGTGCAAAAACAAACAGCCGTTAGGGAGGAGGTGCTGTGGGGCGGGGTTTGGTTAGAAGGAGGCGCGCAATTGGGCGGTCGCCGGGGTTCAAACGAGCAAGGAGAGCGGGCATTGGTCGGGGTGGTGCGAGGCGGGCCCCGGTTATTGTCCGGGCTCCGGCGGCGGCGGCGGCGGCGGCGGTGGCGGCGGCGGTCGGTGCTGCTGGAGCGGCGGCGGCGGCGGCGGCGGCTCGGCGGGACCGAGGGCGGGAGCGGCCGAGACCATGGTGAAGTCTGTGGGGCGGCCGGGTGGGTGGCGGTGGCCGGGCGGCGCCGCTACCTGTTGAGGCGGCGGGCGTCAGGCGGGCGGGCGTCAGGCGACTACGACGACGGCTGGGCTGGCGTCAGGCGGCGGGGTTCCCCGCGGTCCCGGCCTCGCCCGCCGCGGCGCCGGCGCGAATTGAGGTGCGCGGGCCGAGGCCGGGTGGCCCTGAGCGGGACAACCCTGGCGGCTCTGCAGCACCTCCGCTGCCCCTGCCACCGACTTTGACTCTTGAATTGTGCGTTGGTAAAAAAAAAAAAAAAAAAAGTGCGGCTTTTTAGAAACGCGAGTAGAGGGAACTTGGCCCCTTGTGAAGCTGGGAGGGAAAGGCGCTGGAGGGTGGCCGTGCCCCGCGCGGGAGCGAAGCAGCGACGCCGAGGCGACGAGCAGTGTCCGCCCGAGCGCCCTCCGGAGACAGCCCTGCCCGGGGCTGAACCACAAACAGAAACTGTGGTTATTGTGACGTTCTCGCGTCTTAGACCTGGCTTCGACCCTGTGGATGGTCGCACCCCGTCTCTAACTTGTAGTTGTGCAGTTAACGGAAGCGCTTCCGCCGGCCGACTCAGGCACAGATTAGATATGCTCTGTCGACTGATTTGCTCGAGCGGATGATTCTCCTGGTCCTTGCTGGTGTCGAAGGTGTCACTCATTTAATTTCTAGCGACCTGCCACATATTGGCTGTCCCTTTACCAGCAGCTAAAAATACATGCACGATCGCATAAGCTAAAAATACAGGAGGCGTGGAGTTGTCATTCTTGTTTTGAGAATTTTGAACTTGAGGGGACGTGAGCATGTGTCTGTTGAACTGATATGCAAGTTTCTTGGCATCCAGTTTTCAACTTTTCCTGAATGAAATAACACTCCAGCTGGCCCCATAGGCGTATTTTCTACCGAGATGCTTAACCCAGGTTAATACTAACTCAGTTCTTAGAATCTAAAATTTTATGGTGCTTGTATTTTGTTTCTCAGTCAGTCATCAAACGTATTAAAATGAATGTGTGAAGTTGGAGGGTGTATATACAGAGTTTGAGGGGGTTGTGAAAAGAAGGTAATTATTTACTGTACAATTTTATATTCGCACAAGTTTGATTCCATAAGACTTTGTTTTTGTTAAGTATGAGAAATGTATCCGGAAACCACGGAAATAGTCATTTAACTTACAGAGTTTTTTTTTTTTTTAATGTTTTATTTATTTATTTATTTTTGGCTGCGTTGGGTCTTCGTTTCTGTGCGCAGGCTTTCTTTAGTTGCGGCGAGCGGGGGCTACTCTTCGTTGCGGTGCACGGGCTCGAGGCACGCGGGCTTCAGTAGTTGTGGCATGTGGGCTCAGTAGTTGTGGCGCACGGGCTTAGTTGCTCCGCGGTATGTGGGATCTTCCCGGACCAGGGCTCGAACCCGTGTCCCCTGCATTGGCAGGCGGATCCTTAACCACTGCGCCACCAGGGAAGTCCTAACTTACTGAGATTTTTTTAAAAAACTGATTTCATGTCTACTTCCTTAAAAAGCAAATAGGTTAAATAGCAAGTATGATGTATTTGAAGTGATAAAATTGCTTAAGAGCAGTAAATTGGGACGCCTGGGAAGTTTTGCAGTTGGTACCTTTTAATGGATAACTACTACTTATTTCATAATTCAGTCATAGACAGTGATTATAGTTTTAGACTCATGCAGCAATTGAGAGGTTTTTTTAATGTATTTACAGCAGGGCAAATAGAGCTGAATAGATTTATTTGAACAAGAAGTGAGAATATATGGTTACTCCCCCATATGGTTTTGGGAGATAAACATGCGGGGGGGGGGTGATTTTTAGCCTAAAAAGTATTTTAAGGAAACCATTACAAAGGGACAAAGGGGATGCCATTTCAAAGCTTACCTTCTGCTTCAAAAATATCCTCAAACAGCTAGCCAGTCATGTAAACTGATTTCTTTAACTAATTTTTCTTTTAACAGAGAAGAAATAATAGATTTAAGTAGTAAAATCAAACAGCCCAAAAGAGAATATTGGTTTCCCTCTCAAGTCAGATCCTTAGTATTTCGTCCCTAGAGGCAAATAACTTTTCTGATGTATTGTGTGACCTTCTAGAAATGTATATGTACACACACTCTACAGTACTCCACTTTATGTAAACAAAAGCTCACTGCACTTGCATATACCTTGCCTTTTACACAAATATGTTTTATGAGTTGTTCCTTATCAGCACATATCTGTAACTCATTTGTTGAAATGGCTGCATAATATCCCATTGCATGTATATACTGTGTCCTATTTGTGACCATTCATGTTATTTGAGAAATATTTCTTTTATATCAGTTGAAAGTAGTATTTGTTTAACCCCTTAAGAATGTTTGTATGTCTTTTTTTTTTTGTAAAATACACATAACAGTTGACCATTTTGCCATTTTTAAGTGTACCGCCAGTCATCTCCAGAACTTTTTCATCTTCCCAAATTGAAACTCTGTACCCATTAAATAGTAACTCTCCATTCTACCCCTTTCCCCAGCCTGTGGTGACCACCATTCTGCTTTTTGTTCCTATGATTTTGACTAGGTACCTCATGTAAGTGGAATCATACATATTTGTCCTTTTGCTTATTTCACTTAGCATAATGTCTTCAAGGTTTACCCATGTTGTGGCATGTATCAGAATTTCCTTCCTTTTTACAGCTGAATACTATTCTATTGTGTGTATGTACCACGATTTTGTTTATTCATTCTTCCATGGTGGACATTTAGGTTGTTTCTGCTTTTTAGCTATTGTTTATAATACTGATATGAACAAAATAGCAAATAGTATAGAAAATATCTGTTTGAGTCCCTGTTCTCAATTCCTTAGGTATGTGCCTAGAAGTGTAATTGCTAGATCATAGAGTAATTCTCTGTTTAATTTTTTTTTAAGATGCTTTTTTTCCTCCCCATAGAGCTAAGTTCTGAATATTTCTGTGGAAATGATACACACTGACATTTTTTAAAATGATTTTATTATGAAATACTTCTAGCATGAGAGTTATATTGACTTGATGAAGATTCTTCAGTCTGAAATTTGAAAAATATGTTCAAATTTTTAGAAATCTCATTTTTAAAAAGTATTTAAGGTTTGACCTTGTTTCTGTATAAATTAATAAATGGTGGACTTCCCTGGTGGTCCAGTGGTTAAGACTCCCCGCTTCCACTGCAGGGGCTGCAGGTTCAATCCCTGGTCGAGGAAGTTCCACATGCCGCAAGGTGCAGCCAAAAAAAAATGAACATCATCAGTTGTGGGACAAATAAATTATTAAAAATAAAATAAATGGTGATATAATACATGTATATTTAAAATTGAAGATCACCTAGATTTTTTTAACTACCTGAAGTAAAACTAGAAGAAATTTTATTTCCTAAGTTTAATTTTTTCTTTTTTTTAATTTTTATTGGGGTATAGTTGATTTACAATGTTGTGTTAATTTCAGGTGTACAGCAAAGTGAATCTGCTATACATATACATATATCCACTCTTTTTTAGATTGTTTTCCCATATAGGCCATTGCAGAGTATTGAGTAGAGTTTTCTGTGCTATATAGGAGGTCCTTATTAGTTCTCTGTTTTATATATAATAGTGTGTATATGTCAATCCCAATCCTCCAATTTATCCCTCCCCCCGCCTTACCCCCTGGGACCATAAGTTTATTTTCTACATCTGTAACTCTACTTCTGTTTTGTAGATAAGTTTATTTGTAGTCCTAAATAGTTTTGAAATAGCATTTTTGATTCTTCATCTGGAACTTTTTCCCACCTAGGCTGGAGGCAAAGCTGGAAAGGACAGTGGGAAGGCCAAGGCTAAGGCAGTGTCTCGCTCACAGAGAGCTGGGTTACAGGTAACATCCCTGCTGTTGTAATTCATTATTAAATTATTTTCTTTACTGTTACAATTCATGACTCATAGATGTTTCTTTAATTACAAAAGTGTACTTGTACTACTGGTCTTTGATAATGAGATTAATTGGTCAAAATATAAACCACAAAGCAACTGCTTTATTTATTTGTTTGTTTGTTTGTTTGGCTGCTCCGGGTCTTAGTTGCGGCACACGGGATCTTTTTTATTTGTGGTATGCGAACTCTTAGTTGCGGCATGTGGGATCCAGTTCCCTGACAAAGGATTGAACCCTGGGCCCTCTGCGTTGAGAGTGCAGAGTCTTAGCCACTGGACCACCAGGGAAGTCCTGCAACTCCCTTTTATATAATTTGTATTCTCTTCTAAACAAGGACAAGTTATGAAAAGATCTTAAATGAATTTGGTGATTTTGCTCTCTTAAAATCTATTATTTCTAGATTATAATTATGTTCCTAGTTCTTTTATAAATTGTATCAGATTGAAGTGAGTATGCTGTGGCTTTTATTTTAAAGAGTGTTTGTTGTGGTACATCGGCTTTCAGGATGAGAGAATAATGAACTGTCCACTGATCCTGTGAATCTTTCCCCAATACCTTCAAGTGTAGGTAGACTCAGTGATATACTCAAAGCACTAAATGGTTTCAAATTTTGTATATTTAAATTGTTGCAGCTTTAATCCACAAACTCAAAATTTTCTGGATGAGTAAGAATTATTCCCTACCTGTAAGAGATACTTTTTAAACAGGAAAGTTTGAAGTCCAGACTATAAGGTTAGGATTTTTATCTTCTTGGCAGTAGTGAGCCATTGAAAGTTTTTGAGGAAGAGGACAACATGATCTGGATGGTACTGAAGGAAGGGGGGGGGCGAGAACTTGTACTTGGTGGGTACGTTCTATATTTTAGAACATCATGCAAATCTCAATTAGAATTTATTTTGAAGTGTCCTTACTTTGAAGTGGGAGATGGGAGACAGATACAGGCTATTGCAGTGGTTTAGGAATAAGGTAATAACATACTTGAACTTGAGTGGGATGGAAAAGAATAGAAGGCTTGTGTATGCTCCCCAAAAATGGGAGGAGGGGTATGGGATTGAGAGGATGGTCAAAGAGAAGTTTCTCTAAGGCTTAGACCCTAAGGAGCAGAAGAGTTTGTAGTAGGGGCAAGTTATGAAATAATAAATTTAAGTGCAGTCGTCTTGAAGTTCCACTAAAACATCCATATGAAAATGTCCAAAAGTTGTAGATTTGAGTCTAGCTTTCCAAGAGAGGTGATCAAAAGAATTACAAATTTAAGGTCACTTATGTAAAATTGGTAGCTTGTGCTGTGGATAAGTTTCCTAAGTAGAGCATGAGGAAGGATCAAAAAGGCATTGGTGGACCCCTCACCATATTTGATATGGTATTTGAGTCAAAGAATGAAAAGACTGAGGAGTAGTCAGAGTTCGTATTAGAACTATGTAATTGCTTCGGCCTAAGAAGAAATGGTTTTTGAGGTTCTCTGTGTCAGACGACATAACATGCTGGTTACTGAGGATGCAGAAGGGAGTATGACATGGATCCTGGTCTCGGGGAGCTTAGAATTAGGGAAGGATGTAAACAAAACAATCATGCCTTTTCTCTTTAAGGATGCAATCTGGAAGTGGCTAGGAGATTTGGTAGTTAAAATGTTACTGCTCATCTTTCAGAATTGTGTTTAACAGAAGCCAAGTTTGCATTGGTAGAAAATGGGTGACAAGAAAGGGGTTTCAGGGTTTGCCTTTAAATCTTGCCTTTGGAAAGGAGATGTCTAGACTGTAACTGGAGGCAGTTGCTGTAGACACGTGGAGACGTTTTAAGTGAAGTGTGCAGAAGGAAAGGAGCCAGCGAAAAGGAAGCAATCGGAGCTGTTGAATGATGGAGCAGTAACAGGGTAAGGAAGGTCCTTAAGAAAGTTGGGAGTGGGGTTAGTCAAAGACACAGGCAAGTGGGATTAGGGAACTTTGGAGATGAGAAAGTGCCTATTCTCAGAAAGTAGAAAGAAAGGGTCACAATGAGAGAATGGTGTTGGTTTTTAGTTCATGCTTTACTCATATTATTCAGCCTTTGATTACATTCAGTGGTGTGATGTTAAGACTTCAGTGCTTCCCATTTGGATGGTCTCTTTCAGTTTCCCGTGGGCCGCATCCACAGACATTTGAAGACTCGCACCACAAGTCACGGAAGGGTCGGTGCCACTGCTGCAGTGTACAGTGCTGCAATTCTGGAGTACCTCACTGCTGAGGTTAGTGGGGGAAATGTTATATATGGGAATCCCAGATGTGTCCTGGACATAAATGGCTAAAACCCATGGAATATGGGTTTGAAATAAAAAAGACACACTCTTGTTAGTTTCTTTTAATAGCAGTTTTAGATGCATCTTATCAACCTATTACCTAGTACCAGTGTCAAATAGAACTTTGGTGTGCTCTTTTTTAAAGTTAAGTAAGGGTCAATGATCCATATTTTTAAGTGACGTGACAAACAAGTGTAAAGTAATTTAAATACCGTACTGCTAATTAAACGAACTCTGAAATACGTATATAATCGATAGGTGATATTTGTGAAGTTACAGCATAACTTTTTTTTTTTCTTTTTTTTTACAGCATAACTCTTAGTTAATAAAGATTTGAGGTGGGGCGAAGTCTTGGCAGTGTGATGATAACATATTTTTTAAATATCACAACTATATTATGATGATAACAAAATTTGGTAAAAGACCTAAGCAACCTTCTGGTTCTGTGCATGGTTGTATGCATAAAATGCTGTATCTTACTCAGTTTGACTTTTCAGGAAGATAAGTTAATTGGGCAAGAGTTCTTAATTCTTAGGTCATGGACTACCACTTCCTCCACTCTAATCCCTCCTAAGGAAAACAAAAGGGAAGCCATGAAACTCCTTCAACTACATTCCAAGCAAGGGAAGTAAGTTGAGTAGCAAGCAAGTCAACTGATAGAGATAGCCAATCTAATAGAAACGGGGAAGCTTCCTACTTGGGAAAGATGTGGTTGGGAGCTAGGTTGAAAGATTTTGCTTTAACCTGTGTGTTAATTATCACTGCTGTCATTTCATTAACCTTACCAAGTCATTTATTTTCCCATTGGAGGTTTAACATTGATAGTTTCAACTTCACTATGTCACAAGCAGGGATTTTGTGTTGGTAATGTTTTTGTATTGGTACTAGTTAAGAGCCTTTCTGCTTTATCACTCTTATACCAGTTTTTATTTGTTTACCTGCAGACTTTTCAGAAAGGTATGCATTTTGTTCACTCATGTAGAGGCATAGGCTTCTGGTTCAGAATTTTCAAGTCCCATCTAAACTCCCATTATCTTTATTCTTAGGAACTTTATGATTTTTTAGTTTAAGATTAAACAGTAATCATATACATAGATACATACATATGCAGTCAACGTGTATTTTCCAAATATTTAATTTTGGGGTTTTAGTCAATAATAGATGTAAAGAAAATACTGAAATCTAAGTTTAGGGGTAATCACTTTTCAACATTGGCTTCACACTAGGATCACTTATGAAGCTTTCAAAAGATACTGGTGCCAGGCCTCACCCCAGACCAGTCAGAGTTGCAAGGGAGAATGGAGTAGAGAGAGTACTGGTGGTTTTTAAAGCACGCTGATTGCTTTGGATGTACACCGAGGCTTCCCACCACTCTGTTTAAGTGAGGAGGTTCTGTGGAGTTATTTTTGTGTTACTTCCATCAAAGGTTTTATAATGCCAGTACAGTCTATGGAGGCAAAAAAAAAAAGAAAAATGCAATTTTATGGCCAACTGGGACTTTGAAATTTCTCTAGTTGAAAATTGCCCTTATAGAATAAAGGGCTTCTAGCTTATTGCCTACAGATTATAGGGCCCAGTGATGTTAAAAACTCTGAATAAGAAATTATTTTTAATTATATTTTAAAATTTTTCTAAAAGTGCTAAGCAATAAATTTCAGCTGTTAAGGGCCATGAAAAAATAGCCTACATGGGTATATTAAAATATATTTCTAGATGTTCACATTTATTGAACAGATTCTTGGCTAAGGGATATTATCCCTTGTCTTTATTTCTTTCTATAGAAGTAGATTTTTGCTCAAGTTTCCAGTTCTCTTGCAGAGAATGATATAAAAGGACCAATGAAGTAATAAGAGTTCTATAACAGCATTATAGAAATTTGGAAAAAATTTAGTGTTGGTTTATATATGTATCTTGTGTGTTTTGTGTGTAGATGCTGTAGTGATCTTTTTAGCTGTAATTGCAGGCCTAAAGCGAATCCTTAAACACTTCACCCTTGTTTGATGTGCTGTCTCACGGATGCTTTGTAGGTGCTGGAGCTGGCAGGTAATGCTTCCAAGGATCTCAAAGTTAAGCGGATCACTCCGCGCCACTTGCAACTTGCAATCCGTGGTGATGAAGAGTTGGATTCTCTTATCAAGGCTACCATAGCTGGGGGTGGTATGTATTATTTTTTCTTCAGCCTAGATTGTTAACTGGCCTAACTAATAGATAATTCAGATCGATGATCCAATACATTTGTATCACCAACTAGAGAACATAGAAACTTAAGTTCCAAAAGTGTTAAGTCTGACAGTTCTAGACTTCTTCTCATTATGATCTGAATAAATATTTCTTCTCCTTGTAGCCATATACAATGCTATTTTTATTTTAGCAAGTTCTTCATCTAAATTTCATATGTGAGACTTAAAACCTGGTGTTTAAAATATTTCCCATATCCTTTAAACTGTGTTTGAAAAATGATCTTGAGAAATTGCTTAATATGATGCTCTTGAAAGTCAGGGCTGAGATAATTGAATGAGTCAGGATCAGTGAAGGTGAGATATAAATTGGTGGTTCTTAATACTTTTTGGATCACATTTGGAGAACCTCTTGAAAGCTCTGGTTACTCTTCTCTAAAAAAAAGCACATAAAATCACACCATTTTACATACAGTTTTAGAGGGGGTTCCCAGGCCCCAAGGTGGGGACCCCTTGGTATAGATACTTTAACAGAATCAGAATGTGAAAGGGGACTTAAGTAAATTTCGTTCTTTTTTTAAAAGCCTTTTTGTTTGTTTGTTTTTTATATTAATTTATTTATTTTTGGCTGCATTGGTCTTGTTGCTGCTTGTGGGCTTTCTCTAGTTGCAGCAAGCGGGGGCTACTCTTCGTTGCGGTGTGCGGGCTTCTCATTGCCGTGGCTTCTCTTGTTGCGGAGCATGGGCTCTAGGCGCATGGGCTCAGTAGTTGTGGCACGTGGGCTCAGTAGTTGTGGCTCGCAGGCTCTAGAGTGCAGGCTCAGTAGTTGTGGTGCACGGGATTAGTTGCTCTGCGCCATGTGGGATCTTCCCGTATCAGGGCTTGAACCTGTGTCCCCTGCATTGGCAGGCGGATGCTTAACCACTGTGCCCCCAGGGAAGTCCTCATTCTTTATATAATTGCTTTTTGGGGTTGAAGCCCTAAAGTGGTAAGATATAGCCAGTTTAGGGACTTCCCTGGCAGTCCAGTGGTTAAGACTCCACGCTTCCAGGGGGCACGGGTTCAGTCCCTGCTTGGGGAACTAAAGATCCCACATGCCTCTCAGTGCAGCCAAAAAAAAAAAAGATAAAGCCAGCTTAAAGTTTTTCTACTAATACTGTTTCTTTTCATTTCATTCTAGGTGTGATCCCTCACATCCACAAGTCTCTGATTGGAAAGAAGGGACAGCAGAAAACTGCTTAGAGAGTTGTTTTTAACCAACCCTCTTCCTCCCGTCATTGTACTGTAACTGGGACAGAAGAAATAATGAGGATGTGTGGAATTTTTAAACAGTTAAGTGGAAAAGCATAGACAATTACTGTAGACATGAAAAAGAAACATTTGTATGTTCTTAGACTCGAAGTTTGATAAAAATACCTTTTCATGTGGCAACAGTTGTGTGTTGATTGGCTAGGTTTCTCCCATGTGTTTTATACAGAAATGGAATTGATAAACCATTTTTTAAAAAAATGATTTGTCTCAAAACCGTTCTGTTTGTGCTGTGTTGAAAATATTTTGCTCATACTTCAAAATTTTTTAAATTTCAAATTGGTTATATATTCAGAAAAATCTTAAAACAGAAATTGGGAATCTACTGCTATCATGATTGATACCATATTATATTGAATCTTGGCTGCTACCTGTTAGTAGTAGGCAGCAATTATTTTACATACCACTAAAGAAAAAAACTGCCAATTAAACCATAATATGCCGTCAATTATGAGATGCATCCCAATTTCAGAGATGTTAGAGTATGAAAACATGCATTTAGAATTGATGAAATAGGATAGTGGAATTATTTGAATTATTTAATGAGCACTTACTATGTGGCAAGCCCTGTGCTAAGAGCTTTATTGATGAAGAAATTTTATTACCCCCATTTTAAAGATGTAGAACCTGAGGCTCACAGAAGTTAAATGGCTTGCCAGAAAACATTTATCTAATAGTTAGAAAAGGGCAGAACTAGGATATAAACCTAGATTTGGCTGACTCCAGAGCCCACACCCTTAACTAGAATTGAAGTTAAGGTTATCACAGTTGTCTGCTTTTGGCTTAAAATTCCAGCTTTTAGTGATCTTTTATTGATACAGTAACATTCAGTAATTTGTACAATATTTTAAAAATTATTTTTGTTTGTCAGTTTCTGAGTAACTTGTAAGATTTAAGTTAATGTATCAGTTAACGGTCCATCAGAAAATTATATTTTTCTGCAAGTCTGGAAGTCTTCATTAAAAATGGAAATTCTTAATGTTTTATAATACAACAGTATCAAAACAAAACTCTCATTTTAAAAAACTTATTTTATTATGGAAATTTTCAAAAATAAAGAGAATAGTATAATGAACTCCCGTGTACTCATCCTGCAACTTCAGCAGTTATCCTGTGGTCAGTTTTGTTTTACCTGTATCCCCAACCTGAACCCTCATCCCAGTTGATTGGTTTGAATCCCATTCCAGGCATGATTTATTTTCATGTCCACATACTTAAGCATGTGTCTCTAAAGCTGGGGTACCTTTTAGACCATAACCACAATACCATTGTCTTAAGACAGCTAACACATTTTATAATAACAAATATCCAGTCAGTATTCAGATTTCTGATTGTTTCATAATTTTACAGTTGGTTTGTTTGAATCAGGATCCAGACACTATGTCTTACATTTTACTAATAGCTCTTAAATTTCTTTTTAATCTGTAGGTTTCTTTTTTATTATTATTATAATTTAATTTTTGAAGAAACTGAGTTGTTTGTCCTATAGGATTGTCTCTAAGTGTGGATTTTACTGAATCTTGGCACATATTTTGAAGAAGCTTCTATATTGAAAGGATCTACGATTATCCATGTGTGAAGTTTTAGTAGTTTTTAGAAACCAAAGAAGCAACAGAAAAGAAGGCAAAATAACCTATCAGAGAATAGGGTCTTGTACTAGAGTTTTCTAGATAATTGCTTCAAATATCTGTTTCCTTTTGGTAGTGTAATTATTTGCTTCCTACTGTGTTCCCAGGATTGTATTTTTGTTTTTTTTTGTTTTTTTTTTTTTAATTTTAAAGCTACTTTATTTATTTATTTATTTATTTATTTATGGCTGTGTTGGGTCTTCAGTTCGTGCGAGGGCTTTCTCCAGTTGCGGCAAGCGGGGGCCACTCTTCATCGCGGTGCACGGGCCTTTCACTATCGCGACCCCTCCCGTTGCGGGGCACAGGCTCCAGACGCGCAAGCTCAGTAGTTGTGGCTCACAGGCCCAGCTACTCCGTGACATGTGGGATCTTCCCAGACCAGGGCTCGAACCCGTGTTCCCTGCATTAGCAGGCAGATTCTCAACCACTGCGCCACCAGGGAAGCCCTATTTTTGTTTTCTGATGGAAAAAAATAGAACAACTGGGCCATGTGCTCTGGGCCTCACCCCCACATTTGGTCCATCTTGCTTCACCTATACACCCCTTCCTCCTGCTGGCTTTTTTTAAAGCATGTCCCAGCCATCATATTGCACCTGTAATACCTTAATAGGTAACTCTAAAAGAAAGCTTTAAAAAGAGGGCTTTTTATATTTTAAAAAAGACAGTACCTCATTGTGGTTTTGATTTGCATTTCCCCGATTATTAGTGATGTTGAGCATCATTCCATGTGCCTGTTGGCCATCTGTATGTCTTCAAACAAATGTCTATTCAGATCCTCTGTCCATTTTTAATTGGACTTTTTTTTTGCTACTGAGTCATTTGAGTTATTTTTATATATTTTGGATATTAACCCCCTATGAGATACATGATTTTCAAATATTTACTCCCATTCCGTAGGTTGCCTTTTTTTCTTCTTTTTTAGTTATTTGTTTGGCTGCATCAGGTCTTATTTGCAGCACACGGGATCTTTTGTTGCAGCGCGTGAGCTTCTCTGTAGTTGTGGTGTGCGGGCTCAGTAGTTGCGGCACATGGGGCTCTCTAGTTGTGGCGTGCAGCTCTCTAGTTGTGGTACACAGGCTCTAGATCCCACAGGCCTAGTTGCCCCACGTCATGTGGGATCCTAGTTCCCCAACCAGGAATCGAACCTGCGTCCCCAGGCAGACTCCTAACCACTGGACCACCAGGGAAGTCCCCGTAGGTTGCCTTTTTATTTTTTTGATAGTACATTTTATTATGAAAAATTTTTACTATGCAGAAAAGTTAACTATACAGTGAATAATTCTTAACACTTACCACCTAGATTCTACAATTAATATTTTACTACATTTGTTTTATAACATCTATTCGTCTGTGAGATGGCTCTCATTTGCCTGCTGTTTTTATTCTCTGCTTGTCCAGTTATTTCTTGTTAGAGAAGTTCTTAGACCAGATCATGTTGTTCATTATATTAGATGATTGAGGGACTTCACTGGTGGCGCAGTGGATAAGAATCCGCCTGCTAATGCAGGGGACACAGGTTCGAGCCCTGGTCCGGGAAGATCCCACATGCCATGGAACAACTAAGCCTGTGCGCCACAACTAAGCCTGTGCTCTAGAGCCCGCGAGCCACAACTACTGAGCCTGTGTGCCACTACTGAAGCCCACACGCCTAGAGCCCATGCTCTGCACAAGAGAAGCCACCACAATGAGAAGCCCACACACTGCAATGAAGACCTAATGCAGCCAAAATTAATTAATGATTTTTTTTTAATTAAAAAATAAAGTGCGGTCTCCACTCGGGAGGCTCATAGCCTAAGTGGGGGGACAGAGGTGGACACAGAAGTTTCCTAGTGGGGCTTCTTTGGTGGCGCAGTGGGTAAGAATCCGCCTGCCAATGCAGGGGACACAGGTTCGAGCCCTGGTCCAGGAAGATCTGCGGAGCAGCTAAGCCCATGCACCACAACTACTGAGGCTGTGCTCTACAGCCCGTGAGCCACAACTACTGAGCCTGCATACCACAACTACTGAAGCCCGCACACCTAGAGCCCGTGCTCCACAATGAGAAGCCACCTCAATGAGAAGCCCGCACACCACAACGAAGAGTAGCCCCAGCTCACCACAACTAGAAAAGCCTGCATGCAGCAACGGAGACCCAACGCAGCCAAAAATAAATAAATTTATTTTTAAAAATTGCTCAGCAAAATGCATTAAAAAAAAAAGAAAAAGATGAGCCTAGTACCTAGAGAACAGACTTGTGGTTGGCAACGGGGAGGGGGTTGGCGGAGGTGTGGAGTGGGCTTTGGGGTGAGCAGATACAAACTGGTATATACAGAATGGATGAGCAACAAGGTCCTACTCTATAGCACAGAGAACTATATTCAGTATCCTATGATAAACCATAATGGAAAAGGATATTTTTTAAAAGGTGCATATATGTGTAACTGCATCACTGCTGTACGGTAGGAATTAACACAACATTGTAAATCAACTATACTTCAATTAAAAAAAAAACATGGTGGCCACATGGAGGACAAGGTGAAGGGGAAGAGAGCTTAGGATAGACAAACCAAGAATGAAGGGTGCCGGGTCTGGATAGACACCCCGTATTCTACTCCAGAGAAAGGGGACGGCCTTCGCCAGCTCAGCCAAGGAGGCAGGGCCTCGCGGAAGAGCCTCTTGAAGGCAGCACGTTAGAACCATTCGCCGCAACCAGGAGTGCTGCCGCCAGAGCGGTCAAGGCTTTGGGAGGACCCTGGGCCCTGCAGCCTTGACCCAGGAGGAGGTCCCCAGAGTCACAGCTTAGTCTAAAAGTTTGCTGCCAGAGGACAAAGGGAGCCATTTAAAATTCACAAGTTGTTGGAATAAACCCCAGTCAGTTCCTGTCTTCCCTATGCCTCATCCTTCCTTAGGTGTGAAGAGGAGAAAATAAAACTTCCTGTCTCTCCAGCCCAGCCTGAGATGGTCACTCACATTTATCCACCTTTCTACAAGGTCATCGATCTGTCCTCTACAAGGTCATTGATCTGTTCTTCTAAAAGCTCATTGGTCTGAATTCTGTAAGGTTATTGATCCGTCCTCTGCAAGGTCACTGATCCATCCTCTCCAAGGTGGCTGACTACACCAGCACACCTGGTGCTCAGCTCCCTCCCAGTTGATGCCAGAGACTGTGCTGTGGGAAAGCACTCCTCTGCTCTCACGGGGAGCTGGTTCCGGAGCTGGCGTAGCATCAAAACCCTGTGCAACTTTCACAGCTCTACCTGTGGGTTTTCCTGCAGTCAGGATTTCCTAATATTTATTAACCCAAACAAATGTACAACGAGAGGGCTTTCAACGCCAGCCTCTCCAGCACATTTGCTTCCTCTGCTGGCTCTGACTCTTCCAGCCAGCCCTCCGCAGGAGTGGCGAGCAGTGTTCCTTCCATAAAATGTCAAACTTTAATATCCGCGGGTACCTAAACAGGAGTTAGTCCTGTGACCGGTATATGTGCACCACTTCCTCTCGACGTGTTTCATGTGCATCGTGGGAAATAACTGTAATAAACTGAAGCTGTTCATGTACTGAGTGCAGTTGGCTCTTACACAGACTGATTCTTCATTCTTTCGAATCACTAACCATCGCTGGGGCTGGTTTCTGGACCCCTGGGGCAGCCCCACCCTTGGGTTGCAGGCTCACCTGGATCTGAGCCCCCAGGGCCAGTCCTTGGCCCTCCTCCCTCCCTTTGGGACCCAGAACAGAGGTCCCCAATCACCCACCTTTGCTCTCCCAGAACACCACTGATTTCAGGCCCGTCCAGACTGGGGGCGCCCCAGGCCAGCGCTGGAAACGGCCAGGAACGCCTGATGGACTCGAGGGGGTGGTGAGGGGTGGGTTGGGGGCCAGTGTGGCAGCAGAGTCACAGTAAGCGGCCAGCAACTTCTCCGGCTCTAAGTAGATGTAGGTGGCAAACCCAGGTAAGCTGAGGTTTCAGAACGGGTTTCCCTCGAATCCTATGTGCTTCTCGCACCAGCAATACCGCCCCACCAACTAGTGTGGGATTTCAGGGGCCCAGTTCACGTCCAAAATGTTTCATCAGAGGGAGGCTCAGGAGTTGTGGCTCACGGGCTTAGTAGCTCCGCAGCATGTGGGATCTTCCCAGACCAGGGCTTGAACCCATGTCCCCTGCATTGGCAGGCGGATTCTTAACCACTGTGCCACCAGGGAAGCCCACAAATTCCTTTTTAAGAAATGAGTTGCTGAGGCAGCTGTAAAATATCTGGCAGAAGGTAGTTAGTATTCTGCATTATATGAAAGACAACCCAGACATGAAGGAGACATGGCCTTACAAGAAAACAGTAGACAAATCGGAGAGTCTTTTCTAAGGAAAAATAATATGCTTAAGATATATATGGGTCAGAATTATTTTTTAAATATTTATTTATTTATTTATTTATTTAATATTTTAAATTTTTATTTTTATTTATTTATTTATTTATATTTATTTATTTATATTTATTATTTATTTATTTATTTTGGCTGTGCCGGGTCTTAGTTGTAGCACTCGGGATCTTAGCTGAAGCATGGGGGACTTCTTAGTTGCAGCATGCGAACTCAGTTGCAGCGTGCATGCGGGATCTAGTTCCCAGACCAGGGATCGAACCTGGGCCCCCTGCATGGGGGGCACAGAGTCTTACCCACTGGACCACCAGGGAAGTCCCCCAAATTATTTTTAACCAATACTTTTCAATTCATCACTTTCAATCCTGACTGCCAGGAGAGACTTCTGCTGTGTAAACGGGTGGACAGTCACCCCTCTGCAGACAACTTAACATCTGATTGAAAGGTTGACCAACATGAACAAGAAGGTAAATGAAGGGAATTGCCTGGCAGTCCAGTGGGTAGGACTCCGTGCTTCTACTGCAGGGGGCACGCGTTCGATCTGAATCCTGCAAGCCACGCAGCGCTGCCAAAAAAAAAAAAAGTATGTCTTATTTTACCCATATAATCAGGAATGATTTCTAGCTTTTGTTTTAGGAAAAGTCTAAATTTTTGAGCAATATCTTTATTTTTTTATTGTATTTTGTTATTCTCTACTATATTTTATTTTTTAAATTTTTATTGAAATATTGTTGATTTACAATTTTGTGTCAGTTTCAGGTTTACAGCAAAGAGATTGTCATATATACATATATATATATATATATATATTCTTTTTTAGATTCTTTTCCATTATAGGTTATTACAAGATATTGAAAACAGTGAGTCCTTGTTGGTTATCTACTCCATATATAGTAGTGTGTATATTACAATCCCAAACTCCTAATTTATCCCTCTCCCACCCTTTCCCCTTTGGTAACCAGAAGTTTGTTTTCTATGTCTGTGAGTCTATTTCTGTTTTGTAAATAAGTTCATTTGTATCATTTTTTACATTCTACATGTAAGTGATATCATGTGATATCTGTCTTTCTCTGACTTACTTCACTCACTATGATAATCTATAGGTCAATCCATGTTGCTGCAAGTGGCATTATTTCATTCTTTTTTATGGCTGAGTAGTATTCCACTGTGTATATATACAACATCTTCTTTATATATTAATCTGTCGATGGACACTTAGATAATATCTTTTTTCTTTTAAAGTAAATTGTTTTATTTTATTTTATTTATTCATTTTTTTGCCACACCATGCAGCATGCGGGATCTTAGTTCCCTGACCAAGGATCGAACCCACACACCCTGCATTGGGAGGGTGGAGTCTTAACCACTGGACCGCCAGGGAAGTCCCAATAATATCTTTCTTATATTAAGCATTTTGAAGTGAGCCAAATACAGTCATCCCTCAGAATCCATGGGGGATTTGTTCCAGGACCCCTTGGATACCCAAATCCGCAGGGTGCTCAAGTCCTTTATACAAAATGGTGTAGCATTTGCACACAACATTGGAACATACTCCCAGATACTTTAACTCATCTCTAGATTACTTATGATACATAATACAATGTAAATGCTATGTATATAGTTGCAGAAACAATGTAAATGCTGTGTGAATAGTTGCCAGTGCATGGTAAATTCAAGTTTTGCTTTCTGGAAATTTCTGGAATTTTTTTTCCCCAGTATTTTTGATCCATGGTTGGCTGAATCTGTGGAGGCAGAACCTGTGGATATGGAGGACCAACTGTACTATTGATTCATTTTAGAATGTATATTTTTGAAATTTTAAATATTTAATACAGGTAAAAGGGATATGTGGTGACAAAGTCCTCTCTGCCCACAGGCCTTCACCCGTCTACCCAGAGACACCCACTGGGAAATATTTCTCTGTATCCTCCCAAGGGTATGTACAAGTATAAAGATACACTTCATTCTGCTTTTTACAAAAACTGTAGCATATGTTATATTGTGTTCTACTGCTCTTTGTTTTCTTCACATAAAAGTCTAGCTGAGGCTGTTTTGGAGATGCACTACCTTGTTCTTTTAAATTTATTTATTTATTTATTTATTTATTTATTTATTTATTTATTTATTCATTTATTTTTGGCTGCATTGGGTCTTCGTTGCTGCGCACAGGCTTTCTCTAGCTGTGGCGGGTAGGGGCCACTCTTCGTTGCAGTGCGTGAGTTTCTCATTGCCGTGGTCTCTCTTGTTGCAGAGCACAGGCTCTAGGCTCATGGGCTTCAGTAGTTGTGGCACGCAGGCTCAGTAGTTGTGGGGGGGGGGGCCAGGTTCGATCCCTGGTCTGGGAACTAGATCCCGCATGCATGCCGCAACTGAGTTTGCATGCCGCAACTAAGAAGTCCCCATGCTTCAACTAAGATCCCGAGTGCTGCAACTAAGACCCAGCACAGCCAAAATAAATAAATAAATAAATATTTAAAAAATAATTCTGACACATATATATCTTAAGCATATTATTTTTCCTTAGAAAAGATTCTCCGATTTGTCTGTTGTTTTCTTGTAAGGCCATGTCTCCTTCATGTCTGAGTTGTCTTTCATATAATGCAGAATACTAACTACCTTCTGCCAGATGTTTTATAGCTGCCTCAGCAACTCATTTCTTAATTTCTTCCCACTGCGCCACCAGGGAAGTCCCTACTTTGTTCTTTTAACAGCTGCATCCTATCTCATTACGTCAGTGATTTTTAGCCAGGAGGCACTTTGGAAATTTGTGGGCCTCTGACAGTGTGGATGGGGCCAATGCTGGACATATTATAATGCCTGAGACTGCCCCACTGACTTCCAAACGTCTGGCCAGATGTTAGTGTATGTGAAAAACTCATTTATAATTATGTAAATCTAAACTCCATTTTACATATTAACATGAAGGGTTTGGTTTTGGGTTGCTGAAAAATTTGAATATCCCTGGCACTTCCGAGGCCTCCAACTGCTGTGTAATGGAAGGGAAGCCTGAACTTCAGAAGGGCTTAAAGGCTACTGGAATCATGTCAAAGAGCCACAGAGGTCAACTTAGAGGGGCTTGTACTAGCCAAATTTGGGATGATTTGAGTATCAAAAACAATGAATGCAGGAACTTCCCTGGTGGTCCAGTGGTTAAGACTCCGAGCTCCCAATGCAGGGGGCCAGGGTTCGATCCCTGGTCAGGGAGCTAGATCCCACATGCCACAACTAAGACCTGTCACAGCCAAATAAATAAATATAAAAAATAATGAGTGCAATTGTT
This sequence comes from Balaenoptera musculus, assembly GCF_009873245.2. NCBI lineage: Eukaryota > Metazoa > Chordata > Mammalia > Artiodactyla > Balaenopteridae > Balaenoptera > Balaenoptera musculus. The sequence goes on along the minus strand of NC_045793.1, from coordinate 98,455,991 downwards.
TGTAATGCGTTTAATGAAAATCCATAAGTCCATAGTGGTAGGAGGAGGGAGAGAGAGATTAGAAGATTACTCAATTTTTCGCAACTACACAATAATTGACTCAGGGGAATTCCCTGGTGGTCCAGTGGTTAGGACTCCTCACTCAGGGGTTCAGTCCTTGATCAGGGAACTTGGATCCTGTAAGCCACGTGGCGTGGCCAAAATAATTTTTTTTAAAAATTGATTCAGGTGAAGATCATTAATTGATGCTAAAAGGAAACAATCAGGTGAAAGGTCTGGGAGCAGGGTCTTCACACAGAAGCAAAGTATCATCCCACAGGTTACCTACTCAGCAGAAAGAATACAAAGTGCCTTTCCAGTGGAGCAGTCTGACCTGTTGAGTCAGTCTGAGATCATATGCTACCTGACAAGAGGCAGGATTAAGTGCATATAGCATCACCTACAACGCCTTCCTGCATAAAATGTTGAATGTGTGTCCATTCAAGCTTCTCTGCCTAATTTCCAGTTTACAGAAAATACAAGAGCCAGAGGAACAAGCAAGTAACACAAAATGGAGACATTAGGCAGCTCCAAAATCAGGGACATTCGACGAAGTCAATGTCCTGGACTGTTTAAGTTGATGTCAAAAAAAACAAAAAAAAAAAGCAGAGGCCAAGACCACACAGTGTAGGACTCAATTTATATGAAATGTCCAGAAAAGGTAAATCTAGAGTCAGAAAGCCGACTTGTAGTTGCCAGGGACCAGGAGTGAAAGCAGGAGGGACTGCAAATGGGCACAAGGTCTTCCTCGTGTGGTGGATCATGGTGATGGTTGCACAACTCAGTAATTCACTAAAATTATTGTACTCTTAAAATGGGTGAATTTTATGGTATATAAATTATCTCAATAGGCTTTTTAACATTAATAAATAGAAATTACAATGTTAAAAAGTGGAAGGACTGTTCTAGATTGAAAGAGACAAAAGAGACCTAACAATCAAATACAGTGTGTGAACCTAGGTTGGATCCTTGGGGGCTGGGGAGAGCGTTATGAAAGACATTCTGATTGTATGTAAATTATACTTTTATAAAGCTGATTTTAAAAACACCTCTAGGGACTTCCCTGGTGGTGCAGTGGTTAAGAATCCGCCTGCCAATGCAGGGGCCCACGGGTTTGAGCCCTGGGCCGCTAAGACCCCACATGCTGCAGAGCAACTAAGCCCGTGTGCCACAACTGCTGAGCCTGCACTCTAGAGCCCGCGAGCCACAACTACTGAGCCCACATGCCACAACTACTGAAGCCCACGCACCTAGAGCCCATGCTCCGCAACAAGAAGCCACCACAATGAGAAGCCTGTGCACACCAAGACCCAACGCAGCCAAAATTAAAATTAAAAAAAACACCACCTCCAGAACCAGTGGGGGAAATCTGAATAAGGACCATACACTGCAGGTTTTATGGATTTTGCTTATTTTCTGAGGTGTGCTAAAGGCACTGGGTGAGCCCTACCTTATTGGATGCATGGCTGGCCCACTTCTCTGGAAGCAGCACTCGTGCTTAGGGAAGCTGAGGCCACACTGTAATCCAGATTCTGCTTACCTTGCCTTGCTGAAAGCCTTCCTCATGTAGCAACCACTTACCCTTTGCACAACTAGGTTTAAACTTGCTTTTCCAAAACTAAACAGTATGTTTTTAGGGACACACATAGGTGATAGATTGATAAACACAAAAGCAAAATCAGGGTGGCCTCAAAAAAAAAAAAATGTGGGCGTCGGGTGAGGGATAAAGTATGCAACTGGGGAGGACTCCCAAAGGGAGTTCTTGATCCTAAAGGAAACCATGTTCATGAACATAAAGGCCTCATCTGGACCAGATTATGGCTCAGACTGCCAGGTCTGCACTATGGAATGAGTGCAAGACCTCAAATGACCATGAGGGCCTCTACAACTAGCCAGGGAAAAGTTCCCTAATCTATAGACAGTTACCTGGTCACCAGTTGGTCTGGGGCAAGGCAGAGCCAGATGCCTTCTGCAGGTAGACTGCGCCACACCAGGTCTGCCTGCCTTTCTCTAGCAGACTTAACTTCACAATTGAGCTGTCATAAACCCTGTACTCTGCATTTACATTCTCAAACAGCTACAGATATCCCAAGAACATGGTCCAAAGACCCTTCCCCACAGAGGCTAAAGCTTGACATTATTTCCCTCAAGGAGGGCCACCACAGAATATGCCCAAATTAAGCTTTGTTAAAATTAGCTATGATTTTCAATTTGTTAATTTTGATGGATAACCCTAAATATGCCAAGTGAGAATTTTCCACTGTCACCCTTAAAGGAGTACTGCTCCAACCTGGTCACAATCTTGAAGTTCCATTTTTTCCCTGCCCAAGCCTACATCTTCAGTATTCCACTCACAGCTTGCCCTTGGGATACTCAATCAGCAACACTTAATTCTTGGATCAGGGAGGCAAAAAACAAGATACTCTTTTAAACAAACACAGCAACTGTTGTCTTAGAAGTAATGTGTTGCTGCTTAAAATGAAACCTACATCAATACCCTAATCCAAACAAGGACAGACAACGGTTGTTTAGTTTTTATTTCATAACCATAAACTTAACTTTGCAATTCAGCTAAACTTGGAGGGGAATAAGGAAAATATGGAACCCAAAGAGGTGCAATGAGAGGACAAAGATTATAGTATATTTTGAGCAGATGGGGATGAAGGGGTGCTCTCCTGAGCTACAGAAGGAATGGTCTGGTGGTTAAGATAAAACACAAGTCAAATTTATTATTAGATTTGTCCACAGTCAGCAATGGTGATCTTCTTGCTGGTCTTGCCATTCCTGGACCCAAAGCGCTCCATGGCTTCCACAATATTCATGCCCTCTTTCACCTTGCCAAAGACCACATGCTTGCCATCCAACCTGGAAACAGAAGAATAAACATTACTAACTGCGACCTGCAGGTAGTAATGAAATAAGAGAGAAATAAGCAGCCTGCATTGTGCATTGAGATAAGAATAGTGTCCCACAAATCAATATAGCATACCCAAGCAAGAGAAGACCAGAAGAGTGGTTTATCCAGCTTTTAGTACTAGCTAATGTCGAATAGTTAAATACTAGAAACATTTTATCCTTTTACCTAAAAAAAAAAAAAAGTGGTAACACCAGATTACTTTAAGCCAGTCTAAAAAAGGTGGTCTCCAAGAGTCTCTAATCACTGTTAAGAATCCTAATTTTAGAATGGACCCCTAAAAATGAGCAAACAAATCACATGCTAATTAGATGAAAGCACCACTCTTAAATTCAACTACTCAACAAAGTGCCCTGGTTTTGCTATTACAGTATCTCACTTTCTATAGCGCACTATCTAAATTTGTGACTATTCATGCCCTTCTACTACTTTAGAGCAGGAAACAGCAGGGAAAGGTTGCCTTTGCTATATGTTCTGCTCTTACCACTCAGTCTTGGCAGTGCAGATGAAAAACTGGGAACCGTTTGTGTTGGGGCCAGCATTTGCCATGGACAAGATGCCAGGACCCGTGTGCTTCAGGAGGAAATTCTCATCATCAAATTTCTCCCCATAGATGGACTTGCCACCAGTGCCATTATGGCGTGTGAAGTCACCACCCTGTGAACATAAAAGAGGAACCTGTCACTTTTCGCAACACAATTGGAAAACATGCCAAGTGTGCAAGGTTCAAACTTTAAAACTCAAGTTTAAACTAATTAGAAGGTTCAAGTGGAACCAAAATGGTAGAATTAACATTTTAGTTCATATATGCACTTAAAAAAAAAAAAAAGAACATTTGTTTATTACAGACCACAGCAATTTAGATGGCATGGTATTAGTGCAAAATTGTCAAATAGACAAATATAACAGAAAATAAAGTATAAAAGTAGACCGGCACCAATGCAGACAGACCATATGTGCACATTCTGAAGTGTTCTGGCTCAATCCCAAATTAAGAGAACCCAAATCAGTATCAGTAAATTTCATACCTGGCACATAAATCCCGGAATTATTCTGTGAAAGCAGGAACCTTTATAACCAAAGCCTTTCTCCCCAGTGCTCAGAGCACGAAAGTTTTCTGTTAAAATAAAGTGTATATGTATATAGACACAACAGTTAAAATCAGAATACCTTTGTTAAACATTCAAAAAATAAATAAAACTAACCTGCTGTCTTTGGAACTTTGTCTGCAAACAGCTGTTAAGAGAAAATGACAGTTAATGAAAAACATCTGCTTACATATTTTGTTGCTTAGTACCCTTGCCTTTAGGGGCTTCTGAATCATAAATTCATTTTCTCACTAGAAGAGAATGCTTCTCCAGTAATTACTCTGAGTCCCAAATAAGAACTGCTCCTGACAGCCTTAAGGTCCTGCGGGGTTTGGTTAGCAACATGACACCCAAAGACATGCCAAAAATCCAGAACCAGGAATGACTCAAATAGTGTGAGGCTTCTAAAAAGTGACTTAAAACTTTTATGTGTATCACACCTACTTCTAAACAGATACATAGTCTCTCAAAGGTACATCACCTCCCCCAACTTCAGCTTGAACCTAAAGACAAGAACTTTCAAGAATAGTAAGTACTCCTGCACGATCAGGGAGTAAATAGCTGTAATTTTAGTCACTGGTAATGAAAATGCTACTACCTCCAATCTGTTAACATAGCTTTATGGATTGGATGAGCAGTCACTTCTTGGTTTCCAGGTCCCTTACCTAGTAGTGGGGTAAAAAATAAAGATTGGTTTCTAGAACAACTGCTTCGAACCTTTCCTGCATATATCAAACATTTTGGCTAAAAAAGCTTAAATACCGTAGAAAACGCAAGCCCTTGCATAAAGACAGTTTAAAGTACTTTATGAACTATTCCACAGACCTGTGATTTAAATCATCTACTGAAATCCCTGGATGTTTCTTAGAAGACTTGTTATTTAGCTTCTAAGTACTGTATACAAAACACACGGTCTCTTGTAAGTATTAACGTGTCTCCAACCCTTGTACTCACTCGTTTCCCTTTTAGACCCTTACTAAAGTTAAAGCTGCAGTGGCAGTTCCACCTCCATTCTCACCAAGGGATCTGTCAGAGCGCCTGTCTCATTTCCATTAAGCCCTGTGGCTAACCTGAGACACACAAGCTACAAAGGGTTAGGCTCAGGCCAAGTTTCCACGTGGCCCCTGGCCAATCATCAGCTGACTTCAGATAAACGTGGAGTATACATCTACTGGATGTAATATTTCTCCAAAGAGTTTTTACGTCAGGGCAAGTTTCCACATGGGCCCTGATCAATTCTTAGCTCTGACTACAGTGAGAGTGGGCTACAGACTGATCTGCATGGGGGGCTATCTAAGCTTGGACTAAGATCCTACAACCCGATCACTGGCGGCTCTTTGAGCAGTGGTAAAAGAGGATAAAACCACTTAGGGCTACACCCCAAGGCCTACCATGTTGGGTTAACTGGAACGGAATCGCATTTACCGTTTGAAGAGCCCGCCGAGTTACTTAGCTACCCTGCTGTGATTACAAACTGATTAAGAAGTACCCATAACACGCCTGAACTAATTAGGAAACCACGGGAGAAAGCCTGCCGCGCTGCCGGTCTCGACTAGCCCGTTCTGCGCGGGGACGACCGGGAGGGGCCCGGGCGCCTCCCACCCGCCGTCACCGCAGCGGAAGGCGGGCCTCGGCGCCAGCGGAGGGAAGGCGGCCGGCACATTTCCGCTCGGGGTGGGGGCGGGGAGGGGCCTCTTTCTACATCAACCTCGCGATTTTAAAACACCCGGGGAAGCCCTCGAGCCGACCGACCCCGCACCCTTATAACCCACCCCTGAACTAGCAAGCGTCCTCCGAGACAAGGGATGGGCTACTATCCCCACTGGCCCTGGCGCGCCCGGCGCGGGAAAAGGCACCCTTCAGGTGCGGCCGCCGCGTCGGCTCGAAGGATGCGGCTTCCGAGTCCTCGAGGGCGGCCCCGGGAAGGTCGCGGCTGCCCGGGGCCGGCGCCCGCCTTCCGTTTGGGGCGTTGCCGACCCTCAGGGCCCAGCGGTCCCACGCGGCAGCCAACGGCTCGCGGCCCGAGCACGTGCGCGGCCGGAAGGGCGCGGCCGCGCCTCCCCCGCCCGCCCCGCCTTTGTCTGCCCGCCGCCCCCGGCCTCCCAAAATGGCCCCTCGTCAGGAAATGGCGCCGCGCCGCCCGTGTTCCTCAGGCGGGGTGCCCGCACCCAGCCCCTCGGCCTCACCCCCCGCCGCCCGGTCAGGCCCACCCGGCGCGCCGCCGCCCGCCCCAACCTCGAAGGAGACGCGGCCCAAGGGCTCGCCGTCGACGGCGATGTCAAAGAACACGGTAGGGTTGACCATGGTTGGGCTGCGCGGGAGGTTCCGGGGTAGCGGCGTCTGCAAAGCAGCACGAGCCCCACCGCCCGCCTCTCTTATAGCCGGTTCAGGCCCCGCCCATGGCCGGTCGCGCGCCTCATCTCTGGCCAATCGCGACCGTGGGTCAGTCGAAGTGACGGTGTGGCTGGGCCTATGGGTGGAGATGGCGCCGGAGAGGAGGGACGGGAGACGCGCGTGCGCGCTGGAAGATGCAGGCAGGTTCCCGCCCGCCGGCTCGGTCTCCGCGTTGCGGCGTGGGGTCGCGCGCCCGCGACTGGTTTGGGGACGGGGCTTGGAGACCGCCCTGGTGGGCCGGTTGGGTCGGTGGGAGCCCGAGAGACACGCACCTGCCTGGGCCCGGGGCCAGGACGTCTTCCCGTCGCGCAGAGGGGGCAACTGAGGCAAACGCAGGCCTCAAGGTCGCGCCGCCCGCCAAGGTCGCTTGGGGTCCAGGGCCTGTGCTGCTCTGGGAGGCCAGGTGGCTTTGGGCATCACCATTTTCCCACTGCAGATGAGGATGAGGCGCAGCCGCCGCCCTCTCTCCTTTCCCCCTTTCTCCCCTAGTCTGAAAGGTTATGAAATGCTTCCAAAATACCCTACTTTCCGAAAATATCTTGTACACTCTGCTTGAATTTTCTCCAGGAGGAAGACATTAAAACAAGAGCCTGTCACTTCCCTGGTAGCGCAGTGGTTAAGAATCACCTGCCATGGGTTTGAGCCGACATGGGTTTGAGCCCTGGTCCGGGACGATCCCACGTGCTGTGGAGCACCTAAGCCCTTGCACCACAACTACTGAGCCTGTGCTCTAGAGCCCGCAAGCCACAGCTATTGAGCCCACATGCCACAATTACTGAAGCCCAGGCGCGTAGAGCCCGTGCTCCGCAGCAAGAGAAGCCACCACAATGAGAAGCCCGCCCGCTGCAACAAAGACCCAACACAGCCAAAAATAAATAAATAAATTTATTTAAAAAAAAAAAAAGTGAATTCCCTTAGGCAAAGGTATTAATAATACTTTTATTACTAGTACTAAATGCACTTATATGGCCCTGGTCTTTTGTTCGGAAAATCTTGAAAAGAAAATTTATATATCCTCTGACATTCAGAATGTTATTTAGTATCTCCAAAACCAGGATAGGGTTGTGAGAAGCAAATGAGAGTCCTTATGAAAGATGAAATCCAGTATCTGGCATCATGCCATCGCTATTAATAATGGCATTGTGAGCCTACATGTGCTCAGAATTTATAGAGAGTGTGGTTTTGTTCTCACAGCCACCCCAGAATCCCCATTTACAGATGCGGAAAGTGAGCATCCTTCATGTTAAATAGCTTGCTCAGAGTAACCAGCTTAGGAGTATTAGCAAAGCCAGAACTGGCAACTGCTTTTTTGCCCATTCCTCAGCACCAGTGCTTTGTGACCTTGAGGAAGCTGCTTGTCCTAATCTGACACTGAAAAAATGACCCGAGGCCCTCAGGCATAAACTCCCTCAACTTCTCTCTCCTCCACCCTGAACCTTAAAGCAGTTAGGAACCCCTCCTAAGAAATAAATGAATAATAAGATCGTCACCTATGACTTTCCTCGCATTACTATTCAAAGCCCTCCCTTCTCTTCACCATCAACATAGTCCTCTCACTTCTACCAAGAACTCAGAGGGGCACCCTCCACCTGCGAGGGCTAGAGGCAGTGAGGGGAAGCCAGACTGTGTCCTGTGCAGGCCCCAAAGACGGGGGTCTCTGTGGCAGGCACGCAGGCGTGGCCAAAAGGATCCTGTCTGCAGCCAGGCCATCCTGGGCATTACTGACCTGAGTTAGGTGGTAAAATGTGCAGTAGTTTTTTGTTTTGTTTTGTTTTCTCTCTCTCTGTCTCTTTGACTTATGTATGCATTTCTTTTTCTTGCTGCACTGTGCAGCGTGCGGGGATCTTAGTTCCCCAAACAGGGCTCGAACCCTCGCCCTAGGCAGTGAAAGCACGGAGCCCTTAACCACTGGACCTCCAGGGAATTCCCTGCATTTTCTTTTTTAACAGCTTTTAACAAGTGAATTTCATGGTATGGAAGTTTTATTGAGATGTAGTTTACATACCATGAAATTCACTTGTTTTAAGCGTACAATTCAGTGACTTTTTAGCAAATTCAGAGCAGTGCAGATATCACCACAATCTAATTTTAGAACATTTCCCTCACCCAGAAGGAACCTTGTGCCCATTTTTAGTAACTCCCTGTTTCCACCCAATAACTGCTTTTAAAATTGTGTAGTTAAAAATTGATTTAGACTTGTGGTTTCAACTGGAAATATTAAAGTTTATATATTACTTTTTTTTTTCTTTTATTTTTGGCCTCACTGGGTCTTCGTTGCTGCACGCGGGTTTTCTCTAGTTGTGGCGAGCGGGGGCTACTCTTTGTTGTGGTGCATGGGCTTCTCATTGTGGTGGCTTCTCTTGTTGCGGAGCATGGGCTCTAGGTGCATGGGCTTCAGTAGTTGTGGCACAAGGGCTCAGTAGTTGTGGCTCACGGGCTTAGTTGCTCTGCGGCATGTGGGATCTTCTCAGACCAGGGATCCAACCCGTGTCCCCTGCATTGGCAGACGGATTGTTAACCACTGGGCCACCAGGGAAGTCCCTACATGTTGCATTTTAACATTTAAGAGAACTTTAGTTTCAACCTATTTAAAAGTTTATCAGAATTGTTTAATGCTCAGGGAGGTTTTTTCATTGTTCATTTAGACAATGAAGTGCTTTAAAAGGAAACCAAATGTATTACATCTATAAATGCAGTTTAAATGTTTGAAGATATATTAAAAGAGTTCAAATCTGCCATACCTATAAAGAGACAAATATGATGTGTAAGCTGAAGAACTATGTTTTGAATTGTAGTTTAATAAATTAAATATCAGCTGTTAAAATATAACAAAATAACTCCTGAGTAGTCTTGCTACATAAGAAAAGATGCAGGGCTCCAATTCTCACATCAGGGAACCCAGGGGACTTTACTCCTCACCCCACCACCCCGTCCTCAGCTCCAGCCCCATCACTTCACAGCTTCACAGGTGCCACCCCCTCCCTTCCCCTCCCGCATCCCCCAAGTTCATGTTCAAGATCGTCTGGCTGCCGCAGAGACTAAGGAAGGGGGAGAAAAGGAAAAGGGCAGAAGGCTCGGGAGTGGTGCCATCACAGTCTTGTTTGCAAAGCTTTCCCAGGAGCCCCACCCAGCGGCTTTCACCCTTGGCAGCAGGAATCCAGGATGATGAATATTTTGATCTGGGCACATTGCCACCTGAGCCACCCAGCTTCTGATAGTAAGGAGGAAGGCAAGATGGCTGCTTTTGAGAGACAGCAGGCAACATCCGAGGCAACAACTTTTGCTGACCCAGCAGAAAAGGGATGGACTGGGAGGGACCGGGAGTTCTCAGTCCTTAGGAAACCTGCACATCAGGGCACAGGGAGAAACCCACCTCAGCCTGGCCTGGGGGAGGACCACCCCCGCAAATGTTGGATTGATGGCAGGGCGGGCGGGACCGGGGTGGGGCTGCATCTGCTTAGTGAAGCCCAGATCATTCCCCATCTCCCTGGATCACCCCAGATCACCGGAGGCTGGGAAAGATGGTGTCTGGTGTGCTCACATAAGGTGGGGAATTTCCCTCACACAGAAAGGGGCACAGTAACCAAAAAGGGGGGAAATGAGGCCTAAGTTAGTTAATTCAAGATTCCAGAAAATATCGGGTGCCATTATTATGATCATTATTTAATTCTCATAGCAATCCTTTGAAGTAGATACTATTATTTTGGGTTTTTTTTTTTTTTTTTGGCGGCGCTGCATGGCATGCAGGAATCCTGACCAGGGATGGAACCTGTGCCCCCTGCAGTGGAAGCATGGAGTCCTAACCACTGGACCACCAGGGAATTCCCTATTTTTCCTATTTTTCACAAGAGGAGACAGAAGCTCAGAGAAGTTGAGTAACTTCCTCAAGGTCACACAGCTGCTAAGAGGTAGAGCCAGATGTCCATTCTACCTGGTTTTGGGCCCTGTGCTCCTCACCACCATGCCACATCCTGAAATTTTAAAAAATTATGGTAAAATATACATAACATAAAGTTTACCATTTTCGCTATTAAGTGTACCTTTCACAGGCATTAAGTACATTCCTATTATCGTGCAGCAGCCCCACCATCCATTCCAGAACTTTTTCATCTTCCCAACTGAGACTCTGTCCCCACTGGACACTAACTCCCCATCCCCTCCCCCAGCTCCTGACCCCCACCATTCTTCTGCTTTCTGTCTCTATGAATTTGCGTGTTCTCGGAACTCCACGTGAGTGGAATCATACAATATTTGTCCTTTTGTGACTGGCTTATTTCACTTAGCATAACGTCCTCAAGGTCCATCCATGTTGTAGCAGGTGTCAGAATTTCCTTTCTTTTTGTAGCTGAATAGTATTGCATTGTTTATCCCTCCTTCCGTCAATGGACACTTGGGTTGCCTCCATCTTTTGGCTATCGTGACAAATGCTGCTATGAACGTGGGTGAGTCCTTTCTTTCAGTCTTTTTGTGTATATACTGTGAAGTGGAATTGCTGAATCAGACAATAATACTGTTAATTTTTTAAGGAACTGCCATACTGTTTTTTAAATTAATTAATTTATTTATTTATTTTTGACTGCGTTGGGTCTTTGTTGCTGTGCGTGGGCTTTCTCTAGTTGTGGTAAGCGGGGGGGCTACTCTTCACTGCGGTGCACGGGCTTCTCATTGCGGTGGCTTCTCTTGTTGTGGAGCACGGGCTCTAGGCACACAAGCTTCAGCAGTTGTGGCTCGCGGACTCAGTAGTTGTGGCTCGTGGGCTCTAGAGCGCAGGCTCAGTAGTTGTGGCACACGGGCTTAGTTGCTCCGCGACATGTGGGATCTTCCCGGACCAGGGCTCGAACCCGTGTCCCCTGCCTTGGCAGGCGGATTCTTAACCACTGAGCCACCAGGGAAGCCTGCCATACTGTATTTCACAGCGGCTGCACCATTTTACATTCATACCAGCCATGCACAACGGTTCCAGTTTCTCCACATCCTCACCAACACATGTTATATTTTCTGTTTGTTTGTTTTTATAATAGCCATCCTAATGGGTGTGAGGCAGTACTTCATTGTGGTTTTGACTTGCATTTCCCTAATGATTACTGATGCTAAGCATCTTTTCTTGTGTTTTTGGCCATTTCTGTGTCTTCTTTGAACAGAGAAACATCTATTCAAGTCTTACCTATTTTTCAGTTGGGTTGTTTGGCTTTTTGTTGTTGAGTTTTAGGAATACTTTACATATTCTGGATATTAATCCCTTACCATGTATATGATTTGCAAATATGTTCTCCCATTCTGTGGGTTGCCTTTTCATTCTGTTGATAGCGTCATGATTTTTTTTTTTTGAGTGCCCAGGTTGCATCCATTGGCTGGATCTCAACTTTGGCTGCATGATAACTCACACTCAGTTTTGACGTGTGTGTGGGTCCGACCACCAAGGGAAGGTCAACATTACTCACAAAGCTCAGTTCTCCAAATTCCTGGGGTGATTTCAGCAAAGTTCCTGTGGTGACCATCCTGGCCTCCTCCTCTAATGCTGAAGGTGGAACTACAGTAGGTGAAGACAGAACCAGGAGGGGAAACTGAGGCAGGGACCATTCAGTCCTCTGTCCAAGAGCAGCTACGTCATGTATAGAGCCCACAGCAAAATGAAATGTGGGGCCCCTTATTCAAAAATTGTCAAGGATTCCAAGACAGAGACGGCAGAGCATTAAACCAAGCACAGGGCCCTTCTGAGCAGGGAGCCCTGTGTGGCTGCATGGGTCACATGCCCCTGATGCTGGCCCTGCCACTGCCTTTGGTGGAAAACCGTCAATCCCTGGGAGCCCTGGACACAGGGGACTTTACACACACCCCCTGGCTCTTTTCCAAGAGTCATCACCAAGTGCTCATGAGGAAGACGGGAGGCTGGTCCAGGAGATGGAGAAGACTCCCTGAGGCTCTGAGGGAGGAGCAGGGGTCCTGAGAGACCCTCCAAGGACAGGGGCTCTGCAGTAAGCACCTGGTAGTGACTGTCTGCCCTGGGGGATCATGAGTAAGACCTGGCCCTGAGGGTCAGGCACGTGGCGCTACTGGAGCCTGAGGGTGGACATGCCAGGCCCTACACCGTGTACCAGTGGGGGTGTGTCAGGAGAGCTGAGACCTCCTGAAGGACAGGCACATGGGGCCTCTGAGAGCAGGGGGATCAAGAGAAACACTACAGGTGTCCCCAGGCCACACCGACTGCCAGACAGTGGCCATCTACCACTGAGAAGGTGAAAGAGCAGAGTGAGACCACCCGCCAAGTTGCAGGGGCACAGGGCCTGCTGCAACAGACCCTCACACACTCACATGCCAACCCTGCTAAAGGAAGGTCTGATCCTGCTGCCTGTGGTGAACTGAATCTAAAGCAGCAACAAAGTCCAGACTCAGCTCACCCACAGGCCAGATGGGCTGAGCCCAGCACCAACAGCCAACACAGAAGGATGTGCCGTTTCCTGGGCATCCAACTCTTTACTTCAGCCTCTGCTATTCTTTACACACTGTGCTTGGTATTCAGTGACAAATTCTTCCTGCCTGACTGCCTTTGAACTGGGGCATTGGGTTTTTCCTGTCTTTGGACTGGAACTTACACCATTGGTTCTCCTGGGTCTCCAGCTTGCTGACTCACCCCACAGATCTTGGGGCTTGTCAGCCTCCATAATCAGGTGAGCTAATTCCTCATAATAAACAAACAAACAAATACATATATCTCCTATTGGTTCTGTTTCTCTGGAGAACTCTGACTAAATGTAGACACCAAAAACAAAAACAAACAAACCCCAGGATAATGTGACCCATCATCTAGAAAGGCAACAATCAATAGAACCAGACCCAGAGATAGCCTGTGTTATAAGACAAGAGACTTTAACCATGGTACATGTGTAACAGGATATACTGCAAAGGGTGGATGATGTCACGACAGGTGGGATTTTCAACAGAGAGATAGAAACAATAAAGAAGAGCCAAATGGAAATGCTACAAAGGAAAAATATGAAATTAGAAGAAAATATGATGTCAGAGATGAAGTCTTCATTCATGGATTTACAGCAGATTGGACCCAGCAGAGGAGAGAACCATTGAATTTGAAGACAGGAGTTATGGACTGAATGTTTGTGCTCCATCCCCACCCCCAAATGCATATGTTGAAGCCCTAGCCCCAAGTGTGACTCTATTTGGAGATAGGGCCTCTAAGGAAGTAATTAAGGTTAAATGAGGTCATGAGGATAGGGCCCTGATCCAATAGAATTAGTGTCCTTGTAAGAAGAGACACCAAAGAGTTCACTCTCTGTCTCTCTCTCCATGCACACACACCAAGGAAAGGCCAGGTGAGTGAGAAGGCAGCCACCTGCAAGCCAGGAAAAGAGCTCTCACCAGAAACCACATCAGCTGGAATCTTGATCTTGGACTTCCAGACTCCAAAAAATAAATGTTTGTTGTTTAAACCACCCAACTTGTGATATTTTGTTATGGAGCTCAAGCAACTAAGACAACAGGACAATAGAAATGATTCCATCTGAAGTACAAAGATAAAAGAATGGGGAAAATAAAACAACAGACAGACCATTCAAGATCTGTGAGACTATTGAACAGTCTGACATATGTAATTGAAGTCCCAGAAGGACAAGAGGGAGAGAATGGGGAAGAGTAAAATTTAAATAGATAATGGTCAAGAATTTTCTAAAATTAATGAAAGAGGACTTCCCTGGTGGCGCAGTGGTTAAGAATCTGCCGGCCGATGGATCTAGAGACTGTCATACAGAGTGAAGTAAGTCAGAAAGAGAAAAACAAATAGCGTATATTAACACATAGATGTGCAGCCTAGAAAAATGGTACAGACGAACCGGTTTGCAGGGCAGAAATAGAGACACAGATGTAGAGAACAAACGTACGGGCACCAAGGGGGGAAAGTGGCGGAGGTGGTGGTGGTGGTGTGATGAATTGGGAGATTGGGACTGACAGATATACACAAATATGTATAAAATGGATAACTAATAAGAACCTGCTGTATAAAAAAAATAAATAAAATTTAAAAATTAAAAAAAAAAATCCACCTGCCAATGCAGGGGACACGAGTTCAAGCCCTGGTCTGGGAAGATCCCATATGCCACGGAGCAACTAAGCCTGTGTGCCACTACTACTGAATCCCACGTGCCTAGAGCCCGTGCTCCGCAATGAGAGAAGCCACCACAGTGGGAAGCCTGTGCACCGCAACGAAGAGTAGCCCCTGCTCGCCGCAACTAGAGAAAGCCGGCACGCAGCAACAAAAGACCCAATGCAGCCAAAAATAAGTAAATAACATAAATAAATTTTTAAAAAATTAATGAAAGATATCAACTGAACCACGAAGCTCAGAAATCCCAAAACAGAATTTAAAATGAACACACAAAAAATTTAAAAACTGTATCTGGGCACATCATGGTCAAACTACTGGATACCAAAGGTAAAAAGAGAACCTTGAAAGTAATGAGAGAATAAAACACAAAGGGGAAAGAAACTGTAAGAATATTACTGACTTCTCATCAGAAACAATGAAGGCCAGAGACAGTGGGATGACATTTTTAAAGTGTTGAAGGAAAAAAAGCAAACAAACCAAGGAGCAGAGAATGGACTACTCAACTAATGGTATTGGGGCAGTTGACTGTCTCTTTAAAAATAAAGTTAAATCTCATAGGTCATATTTACTAATCATGTTGTTTAAATATATTTTGCTGTTTTTTTTCTTTTTCCATCAATTACTGAAAAACATATGTTATAGTATCTTATGACTGTCGGGGTTTTTATTTCTCTTTTTAGATCTGTCAACTTTTGTTTTATATATTTTGAGGCCATGTTCTTAGGGGCATACAAATTTTTTTTAATAAATTTATTTATTTTATTTATTTGTTTTTGGCAGCATTGTGTCTTCATTGCTGCGCACGGGCTTCCTCTAGTTGCGGTGAGTGGGGGCTACTCTTTGTTGCGGTGCGCATGCTTCTTATTGAGGTGGTTTCTCTTGTTGCGGAGCACAGGCTGTAGGTGCATAAGCTTCAGTAGTTGTGGCACGAGGGCTCAGTGGTTGTGGCTCACGGGCTCTAGAGCGCAGGCTCAGTAGTTGTGGTGTGTGGGCTTAGTTGCTCCACGGCATGTGGGATCCTCCCAGACCAGGGCTTGAACCCCTGTACCCTGCAATGGCAGGCGGATTCATAACCACTGTGCCACTGGGGAAGTCCCTGGGCATAGAGATTTTAAATGAAGATAGAGTATTCTGCTGTCAAATCTGTCCATTGATCTGAATTTCAGCTACATATTTTTCAATTCTTAAAGTTCTATTAGGTTCCTTTTCAAACCTGCATTATCCCTTTTTACAATGTACTGCTTCCTGTAGATATTCTTCAAGCTTGATTCCCATTCTTGAAACACAATAAACATAGTTATTTCATAAAATGGCTCTGATAATTTGAAAATTTAAAGTCTTTTTCTGTTTCCTACTATTTCTGTCAGTTCTTGTGGGCCTGGTTACCTTTGAATGAAGGCTGAAATTGTATTTAAAAATTTTTTTTTTTTTTATACAAATTACTGTGTTGTGGTTTTTTTTTTTGTTTTTTGTTTTTTATTTATTTATTTATTTATTTATGGCTGTGTTGGGTCTTCGTTTCTGTGCGAGGGCTTTCTCCAGTTGCGGCAAGCGGGGGCCACTCTTCATCGCGGTGCGCGGGCCTCTCACTATCGCGACCTCTCTTGTTGCGGAGCACAGGCTCCAGACGCGCAGGCTCAGTAATTGTGGCTCACGGGCCTAGTTGCTCCGCGGCATGTGGGATCTTCCCAGACCAGGGCTCGAACCCGTGTCCCCTGCATCGGCAGGCAGATTCTCAGCCACTGCACCACCAGGGAGGCCCCTGTATTTAAAATTTTATTGTCGTCAGGTGAAGGTAACTTGCTCCAAAGAAGACTCTTGCTGGCTTATTCCGGGTGTTGGGAGCAATACGACGCAGGGCCATTGTAACTCACCAGACACCCAGATGGGAAAGCCCCCGGGCTACATCCCTGCAGAGCTGGTTCACTGCTGGTTTTCCCTCCTCTGGAGGTGCGGCCCTTTAGGGTACTAGCTTAATGTTCTTGGGGAGGGGGTGTCACACTCCCAACCTTGGGTGGCCCTTGAGCCTTGGCTTGTTCCCCAGGCCCCTAAAAGGCCAGCAGACATCCACCTAGTTTTGTACCTTTGATAGGAACTGGCAAATGCTCAGGGAGAAAATAACCCAGATTGACTTCTCTGGGTTCTTGCCTTCTCCTCAAGTTTGGTAACTCCACACCATCTTGTTAGCTCTAAGATGTTTTAAAGAATATTTTAAAATATTTTATTCAGGTTTTTACTTGCCTTTAGCAAGAAGGTTGCTCCAAAGTCATAGTCTCCCATTGCTGGAAGTGGGCACGCTTCCCAAAGCTAGAGGTCTACCTCACCCCCCAGATATGCAGTTCTAATTTTAAAGTTAAATAAAAAAGAACCAGAACTAAAGAATGAGGTACTATTTTTTACAGTCTTGGGGAAGAAAAGGCCATTATAGACTGACATGAAGGCCAGAAGCCATGAAGGACTAGATCAACATACTAATAATAACAAAGTTAAAAATCACTTCAGCAAAAGACTATGAACAAAGTTAAATGATGTACATGCACAACCGACAGGTTAATATCTTTAATAATATTTGAAGTGTTCCCTTTTAATTAGAAAGAAGATAAACACTACAGACACTACAGATGAAAACCAAAAAGATGAACAAGCAATGCACACTAAATATGAAAAAGAGGATTTATCCCACTAATAATCAAAGAAATGCAAATCATAGCAACAAGAAGATCATCTATAATGTCCATTCTGGGCAAAGATTAAAACAAGAAATAATGCCCATACTTATCTTGAGGCTATGGGTTGGACACATTAAACATGCACAGCTTTTTGTATATCAATCATACCTCAATAAAGTGGTTAAAAAAAAAGAAAGAAAGGAAGAAAATAAATAATGCCCAGGGAGTTCCCTGGTGGCCTAGCAGTTAGGATTCCGGGCTTTCACTGCTGTGGCCTGGGTTCAGTCCCTGGTGGGGGAACTGAGATCCCATTAGCTGAGTGGCATAGGCAAAAAGAAAAGAAAAGAAAAGAAAAAGAAATAATGCCCAGATCTTGCAGGGAAGTGAGAATCTGGTCTAACAGGACAGCAATCTGGGAAAGAGATCACTGTTTTAGATATACATGGCCTTTCATCAAATAATGTCGTCTAGGGCAGCGGTCCCCAACATTTTGGCACCAGGGACCAGTTTTGTGGAAGACAATTTTTCCACGGAAGGGGGGGCCAGGGAATTGTTCAGGCGGTAATGCGAGCGATGGGGAGCGACGGGGAGCAGCACGTGAAGCTTTGCTCGCTCGCCTTCCACTCACCTCCTGCTGTGCCGCCCAGTTCCTAACGGGCCTCGGACCGGTACCAGTCCACGGCCCAGGGGTTGGGGACCCCTGTTCTAGGGAATTCCCTGGAGATCCAGGGGTTAGGACTCGGCACTTTCACTGCCATGGCCCTGGTTCAATGCCTGTTCAGGGATCCCACAAGCCACGAGCTGTGGCCAAAAAAAAATGTCTTCTAGAAATTATCCTGATAAAATAATGGAGCAGCTTCAGAAATACCTATTTGCCTATAGATATGAGCATATGAATTTGTTCATCATACCATTGTTTATAAGAACAAAAAGTTGGAAATAACCTATTTTTTTTTTATTGAGGTATAGTTGATGTACAATATTATATAAGTTTCGGGTGTACAACATAGTGATTCACAGTTTTCAAAGGTTATATTCCATTTATAGTTTTCATAACATATTGGCTATATTCCCTATGCTGTACAAAATATCCTCATAGCTTACTTATTTTATACATAGTAGTTTGTACCTCTTACTCCTCTATCCCTATATTGCACCCCCCCCCCGGCTTCCCTCTCCCCACTGGTAACCACTAGTTTGTTCTCTATATCTGTGAGTCTGTTTCTTTTTTGTTATATTCACTAGGTTGTTGTATTTTTTTTTTTTTATAAGGAAGGAACTTTGGGTTTTTATTTATTTATTTATTTATTTATTTATTTATTTATTTATGGCTGTGTTGGGTCTTCGTTTCTGTGCGAGGGCTTTCTCTAGTTGCGGCAAGTGGGGGCCACTCTTCATCGCGGTGTGCGGGCCTCTCATTATCGCGGCCTCTCTTGTTGCGGAGCACAGGCTCCAGACACGCAGGCTCAGTAGTTGTGGCTAGTTGCCCCGCGGCATGTGGGGTCTTCCCAGACCAGGGCTCGAACCCGTGTCCCCTGCATTGGCAGGCAGATTCTCAACCACTGCACCACCAGGGACGCCCTGTTGTTGTACTTTTTATTATTTTTATTTGTATTTATTTTGGCCGCACCAAGTGGCTTGTGGGAGCTCGGACCCCAGCAGTGAAAGCACCAAGTCCTAACCACAGGACTGCCAGGGAGTTCCCTAGATTCCACATGTAAATGCTATCATATAGTATTTGTCTTTCTCTGACTTATTTCACTTAGCATAATGCCCTCCAGGTCCATCCCTGTTATTGCAAAATGGTAGAACTTCATTCTTTTTTATGGCTGAGTAATATTCTATTGTAGATACATACCACATCTTCTTTATCCATTCATCTGTTGATGGACACAGGTTGCTTCCATATCTTGGCTATTGTAAATAATGCTGCTATGAACATTGGGGTGCATGTGTCTTTTCGAATCAGTGTTTTCATTTTCTGCTGATATATCCACGAGTGGAATCGCTGGGTTACATGGTAGTTGTATTGATATTTTTAGTTTTTTGAGGAACCTCCATACTGTTCTCCATAGTGGCTGCACCAATTTACATTCCCACCAGCAGTGTACAAGGATTCCCTTTTCTCCATATCCTTGCCAACATTTGTAATTTGTGGGGAAATAACTTAAATGTTAATATGAGGTTGTTAATGAGCCATGGGCCATATGTACAACAGAACATTATGCCACTGTCAAAAAATAAGGAAAGTCTATGATACAGAAAGCTACCCAAGATCTTTTGTTTGTTTGTTTTTGGCTGCACCGTGCGGTATGTGGGATCTTAGTTCACCGACGAGGGATCAAACCCATGCCCCTTGCAGTGGAAGCTCAGAGTCTTAACCACTGGACCGCCAGGGAAGTCCCCCTCCCACGATCTATTTTTAAGGGGGAGAAAGAGGATTATGTGGAAGCAAACATAGCATGATCTTATTTATGTAAATATGTGTGTTTATATAGAATCTAAAATAATGTTAACTAAGCTTTTAATAGCGGTTATCAGGAATTCCCTGGTGGTCCAGTGGTTAGGACTCCACGATTCCACTGCAGGGGACACAGGTTCGAACCCTGGTCAGGGAACTAAGATCCTACATGCCCTAAGATCCTGCATGCCATCTGGTGTGGCCAAAAACTAAAGCAACAGCGACAAAACAAACCCAGTGCTTATCTCAGGGCAGGAAGGGGAGGAAGACCTAATAGGAGATTTTTATTTTCTCATTATTATTAGAATTTTTTACAGCAATTCAATTTATTCAGCTTAATAAATGCTTATTTAGTGCCTATTATATGCTAGGCACTGCTTACATATATCATAAAAAATAACAAGTCGACTTCCACTAAAAAAGGAACTTCTCAAAGAGCGAAGTAACTAGTAAGAGAGAACTGCACAAAGCAATTAACTTTAGGAAAAATGAGAGGTCAGGTAAGTGAAATGTGAGCAGAATCTTGAAGAAAAAGGAGGAAACAGGATGGCAGTTGGAGTGGACAGGGGTGGGAACAGGCTCCGTCCACGTCTTCCCTACCATGCAAACTTCCGGTGCCGGCATCTAGGGCACATTTGTACATTTGGGCAGGGGCAGTGCTCCTGGATGTCATTCCTACACCAACACAGCAGGTGGAGGTGAGTGGACCACGTACACAGATCCACAAACCAAACCAAATTGATCCCTGACCCAGTTTCCCCTGGGCTGGATCCCAGAAACACCTGTGGCACCTCCAGCCCCACTCAACATAAGAGAAGTCAGATGATGGGCGAGTCAGGGTGGAGAGAGACAGGTTAACTGTGGTCTGGCTCCAGTGTTGCCAGCTGTCCTGCCCTCTGGGGCCCTGGAGCACCCTGGTGAGTCAGCCTCTTTTCCTGCCCGGAGCGCCCAGAGGGCAGGGGCCCCGGGACACTCGGGCCAAACTTTGTGTGGCCTTGCACCACGTACAAAGGGGACCTGAATTCTCTCTGAGGACACAAACTACATGCAAGCAGAGCTGTCAGAACTGTAAATAGAACATGATCTCTTCTGCTATAATTTCACCAGCCTGGTCTTTTCTGTATAAGACCCTTTTTAGATCTTGTCTTCCCCATTCTTTTTCTTTTATTTCTTTTTAACGTATAAATCAGAACTTTCCTGGCTGTCCAGTGGTTGAGGGGTGCAGGGGGTGCAGGTTCAATCCCTGGTCAGGGAACAAAGATCCCACATGCTGCATGGCCAAAAAAAAATGTATAAATCATGTTGTGTGTACAATCTTATTGCCTAGCTTTCAACTTAGTCCTATATCATGAGCATTTAGTTCGGTTCCAAACTCCTTGATATGCCTTATACAATGTTGGGCAAAGTTCCATGCAGTGGAAGTTCCATAATCTGCTTCACTCCTTTATTACTAAGCACTTCTCTCTCCTGAGCTCTTTTTTATCTTTATAATAAGTATGTGGTTTTCCCATGCAAGGAAACGAAGGACCACTGGGAAAATGCCCGACCTAAGGTCAGAGGCAGGGAAAGGTCAAGGTGAGCCCCAAACAGCTTGGGCCAGAAAGCAAGAGTATTCAAGTCCAAATGGGTCGAGGAGCCAGGGTACCAGGGTACCACCTGTCAAACTCGGGTCAATTTAAGTATCAAGTCAATTTAAGTATCAAGAAGAATAATGACAGTAGTTACGACACATTGGACAGAAACAAATCCAAGTCCACAGTGATTCTAAATAACAAAAGTGTATACAAGGGGGGGGGGGGTCGCTCTTCTTCACAGAATTCCAGGCAATGCATATAAAAGGAAAGATCAAAGGAGGAAAATCACTTTGCAGTGCAATCATGGGCATCGTCAAGGACCCTCAATGGAGGCTAAAGCCATGTTGAAATGATGCTGAATGTCCTTAGTCTGCAGCCCACTTACAAATACAGTAGGCGAGAGGCCCCTTCACCAAGGGAGGCTGCTGGTTACCACTGAAAATAGCCAATGATGAGACAGCTGACCTTACAATGCAACGAGGCCACTTGGGCAGGACTCCAGACTCTGAGGAGTCCTAGACACAGCAAATGTCTTCCTGGACTCCATGTGCACAGATAACTTCTGACAGACCATATAGGGGTCCTTCCTGCTTTCCACCTGTTTAGGCTGTTTGTTTCTTTTAAAGTCAGTAACAATAATTAAGAATCGTATTTATAAATAATATGTAAGGTACCAATTTTTTAACAGACTTTTTAAAAAGAAACTTTTTTAAGAACAGTTTTAGGCTCATAGGGAAATTGAGGAGAAAGTACGGATATTTCCCATATGTGCCCTGTTCCCCACCCCTGCCCCTGGCCAACCTCCCCCATTATCATCATCCCCCACCAGAGTGTTGCATTTGTTACAATCGATGAAACTACACTGACACATTATAGCCACCCAAACCCACCGTTTACATTGGGGTTCTCTCTCAGTGTTGTATTGATACATTCTATAGGTTTTGACAAATATATAATGACATGTACCCACCATTACAGTATCACACAGAGTATTTTCACTGCCCTAAAAATCCTCTGTGCTCCACCTGTTATCTTTCAGCCCCCAACTCCTGGCAACCACTGATCTTTTTACTGTCTCCATAGTTTTGCCTTTTCCAGAATGTCATATAGTTAGAATTATACAGTATGTATTCTTTTCAGATTGGGTTCTTTCACCTAGTACTATGCATTTAAGGTTCCTCTATGTCTTTTTAAATTTTTTTATTGAAGATCAATTGATGTGCAATATAACAAAAGTTACTGGTGTACAACAGACAGCTCATTTCTTTTTAGTGCTGAATAATATTCCATTGTCTGGTTGTACCACAGTTTATTTATCTCTTCACCTATTGAAGGGCATCTTGGTGGCTTCCAGATTTTGGCAATTATGAATAAAGCTGCTATAAACATCTGTGTGCAGGTTTTCGTGTGGACATAAACTTTCCACTCCTTTGTGTAAATACCAAGGAGCCTGGGGACTTCCTTGGCAGTCCAATGGTTAAGACTCTGTGCTTCCACTGCAGGGGGCACGAGTTCGATCCCTGGTTGGGGAACCAAGATCTCGTGTGCCATGTGGCCAAAAAAATTTGAAAAAAAAAAACAGGGAGCCCAGCTGCTGGATTGTATGGTAGGAGTATGTTGAGTTTTATAAGAAACAACCAAACTGTCTTCCAAAGTGGACGGACCATTTTGCATTCGCGCCAGCAGTGAATGAGGGTTCCTGTCGCTTTCGTGTTTTATTTTTTATCATGAGTGTGTATTTACTGTACCAAAGCAGTGTTTCCTGCTCATGTTGCAAGGCAGTCAAGCAGACGGTGACACTGTTGGCAGGTGGCGGCTGCTCCACTGAGGCCTCTCCTGTCTTGGGCTCCTGCGGAGAGGGTGGGGGAGAAAAGAGCAGACACCAGCCGCCAGAAACCTCGGGCTCTGTGGCCCTGTGTGGGCTCAGTCAGGAGGAGTTTTGGCTACAGACAGAAAATACCACACAACGCTGGCTCCAGCCACATGGACCTGTTTGGACATCAGCTATGGAGTTACTGTTCGTTTTCTTAGGTGTGATAATGGTAACGTGTTTATAACAGAGAACATTCTTGTTTTTCCAAGATGCGTACTGCAGTATTTAGAGATGAAGGGTGGGGACTTCCCTGGCGGTCCACTGGTTAGGACTCTGCGCTTCCACTGCAGGGGGCGTGGGTTTGATCCCTGGCAGGGGAACTAAGATCCTGCATGCTGCACAGTGCGGCCAAAAAAAAAAAAAAAAAGTAGGGATGAAGTGTCTCTCTGCAACTTACTTTCTGAAGCTGGCAACAAAAAAAGCGAGTGTGTGCATTAAAAAATACAGATATATGGAGGGAGTGAGAGGGAACAGTAAAGCAACAGGGCAAAATATTGACAGTTGGTGAATCCAAAGGTTGTGTGGATGTTCACTGTACAATTTTTTAACTTCACAAAGATAAACTATTTAATTGTCTGTAATTGATCAGCTACAATGGGGACCATGACAGCAACCCACAGGTGAACCATGGCCAGAGCAAGAGGCTCCGACTCATTCTGGAAACAGAGAGCTCCCTGGGGAATCGGCAGTTCAGCCAAAGCCTGAGCTAAGGTAAGACACTGAGAAACCTGGAACTCTTCAGACGGGGTGGGGAGTGGGGTGGCGGAGGTGCTGCCCTCTGTGGCCAGGAAGCCTGGCTGGAGGAGGTGAGGCCAGGCTGGGCTGGCTTTGAGTTAAGGAATGTGGACCTCATCCTGGGGCGTCTGGGGGCCACCTGCACCGCCTTCTGAAAACTGACCCCTCTCTCGGGAAGCGCTCATGATCCCACTCTAGTCACGGGGGCCCCCCTAGCTGAGCCAACCAGAGCCAGACCGGAAAGCAAACAGACGGTCAGTGCCTTTCTGTGGTGAGTCAACTTGAGCCAGGCTTGGAAGCTCAGGTCTGGAGAACAAACCTTTCAGAAAGGGGAGAAATGCCATCCTGGGGTGTGCCTGCCCGTGTCCAGCTGTCCCTGATACTGACCAGGGTTTGTGACCTTCCCCAATCAATAGAAATTGACCAGAGGCCAGACAAGAAATGCAGGCAAGGCTTTATTGGGGCCCCTGCTGCAGCAGGGGCGAGAGAGAACAAGTAACAGTTTCCCTTGCTCGCTCCCCCAGGCGGGGGCGAGCTGGTTCCTTATATGGGGTGAGGGTAGGGGTGTGTCCAGGGGTCGAGCTTAGGAGGTTTGCCCACCCCTTTGGTGGTGCTGTGCACAGGGGGCATGCTCAGTACCCTGCTTTTGCTTCTGACACCCTGTTTTTGCTCCTGGCTCTTCAGAAGTGGCAGTTGGGGTTTTTTTTTTGGTCTTTTTGTATCTTTTTGTCCATAATTTGCCCCAAGATGGTTCCGAGTGGGTCATGGTCACTTGCAACCTGGGTCGTGGCTAACGCCCCATGGAGAGGGTTTCAGCAGAGGAGCACCCTGGCCAGAAAGAGTTGGGTGTCGGAGGCTGGGGAGCGGTGTTAATCACTGCTAGTCATAACTAGGAACAACTTACAGTTAAATGAAAATAAAAACATGAGCTTTAAGGGTCAGTTAACCAAGGGGTGCAGACCTATGATTCACTTATATCAGGTTCAAGACCAGGCTAAATTCATCTCTGGTGATAAGGTCCAGAACAGCAATAGCTGAGGGGGTGGGGGGAATGGTGGAAACATCTGTCTTCACCTGGACAGCAGTTCCACAGGTGTATGACCTTACAGAACTCAGTTCTGTATGTCAACTTAAAAAAGTGGATCAGGCCAGTGGCCAATGACTCCCAACACAAAAGGTAAACAGTAAAAAAAAGAAAAGAAAAAAGGCTTCAGCAGTCCCTGGGCCCATGAAACACTCCCTTGATCCTGTCTAGAGACTTCTCCCTCCAACCATTGCCCTGACGTCCTTGCTTCTCTCGTAGAACCCGTGGCAGGCAGGATGAATGGTCTCGGGGCCACCCAAGCTTGAAAGGTTGTTGAGGACAGGGCTGCAGGGGGTAGAGCTAAGGGGGCAGGGGTGGCAGCCCCTTGCTGCAGGGAGAGGACACAGGCCACCAAGCCTGGAGCGAGAGAAGGCCAGGAACATGGCAGTGCTGCTGGCAGGGAGCTGCCGAGAAGAAACACTCAGGAAGTATTCCCTCCTCTGCAGTGTTTACAAGGGTGGGATAAAGATTGGTCTAAGCCTTTAAATGGTAGGATTCACCCATGAAGGCATCTGGTCCCAGACTTTTCTGTGTTGGGGGAGGTTTGATTATTGATTCAATCTCCTTACTCATAGGTCTGTTCATATTTTCCGTTTCTTGTTGGGTCAGTTTTGGTAATTTGTATTTTTAGGAATTAGTCCATTTCTTCTAAGTTATCTAATTTGTTGGTGCACCATTGTTCATAGTATTCTCTTATCCTTTTAAGGTAAGGTCAGTAGTAATTTCCCCAAGTTTCATTTCAGATTTTAGTCATTTATTTCTTTTCCTTTAGTCAATCTAGCTAAAGGTTTGTTCATTCTGTTGCTTTTCAAAGAAACAACTTTTGCTTACCTTGATTCTCTATTGTCTTCCTATTCCCTCTGTTCTAATAGTTATTTCCTTCCTTCTGCAAACTCTGGATTTAGTTTCTTTTTTCTACTGCCTTCAGTCGTAGTTAGGTTAACTGAGTTCTCTTTTTTGCTACTTTTTTTTTGTAGTATTCATTCATTCATTCATTCATTCGGCTGTGCTGGGTCTTAGTTGCGGCATGCAGAATCTTTAGTTGGGCATGCAAACTCCCAGCCGCAGCACGTGGGCTCTAGTTCC
Organism: Balaenoptera musculus; assembly: GCF_009873245.2. Lineage (NCBI taxonomy): Eukaryota > Metazoa > Chordata > Mammalia > Artiodactyla > Balaenopteridae > Balaenoptera > Balaenoptera musculus. The sequence continues at coordinate 98,429,958 of NC_045793.1, read as the reverse complement.
CTGACCAGGGATGGAACCTGAGCCCCCTGCAACGGGAGCATGGAGTCCTAGCCACTGGACCACCAGGGAAGCCCCTCTTTTTAAATGTAGACGTTTACAGCTATAAATTTCCCTCTTTACCACTGCTTTCATTGCGTTTTAGATTTTGGTGTGTAGTGTTTTATCTTGTAATTCATTTGTGATTTCTTCTTTGACCCTCTGACTGTTGAAGAGTGTTCATTTACACATATTTGTGAGTTTTCCTTTCCCTTCTCGTATCTAGCTTCATTCCACTGTGGTCACAGTAGGTACTTTGTATGATTTCAATCTTTTTAATTTATTGAGGCTTGTTTTGCAGCCTAACGTGTGGTCTCTCCTGGAGAACGTCCCACATACACTTAAAAGGAACGTGTACTCTGCTGTTGTTGGGTGTTCTGTGTGTCTGTCAGGCCTAGTTAGCTTTTTAAGTTGCATATTTGGTACGTACGTAAGGATATACAACACGAAGCATAAGGTGAAAACCCGTGAGACCACCTCTCCCCTTGAGGGTCAGAACACCACTGACACTGTCACTCTCCCCAGACGCACCCCTGTGCTGTTCCCACAGGGAACACTGTGGCCACTGTGTTGACTGCCTTGCCTTCCTTCCTCACTGTCGCACGTGTGCGGATCCCATGAAATGTAGACTTGGCGTCGCGCTTTATAAAAACGGCATCACACCGCGTGAACTCCCACACCTTGCTTTCATCCCGCACTGTTTGAAAAGAGGTGGCCAGGGTGACGCCGGGGCTGGGGCGCCCCTCAGACCTTTCCCTACCTCTCTTGTGGGTGGAGTCCAAGCAGCCCACCTCCCGATCTCTCCACCCCACCCAGCACCCAGCACGTCACAGGCCCAGGGTGCAAAGCTGCCCCACACAGTGGGACAGCGCTCCCAGCTGTGCCCAATATCCCCCGGAAAGGAGCCCCCCCCACCCCCTGGGGGTGGGCTCTGCTGGGTCTGGGCTTCTGGGCAAACCCCGGGGCCTGCCTCTTTGCTCCCTGCGGCACTGGGGGCGCTGTTCCTCCCTCAGCCAGAAAAGCCAGAAGCAAGGCTGCAGAGGGACAGGAAGGCCCACAGCTGGGGTTCCAAAACGTCAGCAGGCAACGTGCAGCCTGCCCACACCGGACGCTCCCCCCGCAGCAGGTGTCCGCGGGCGCCCTCCCTCCTCCCCCACGGGACGCATAAGCCTTTTCTGCTGGACAGGAAGGCCCTCGGGGCGGCTCGGGGCAGCTCGCACACAGGCGAAGGCACTCGGTCCCGGCCCCTCCTGAGGCCTCTGGCCCCATAGCTGGCTCCCTGCCTGAGGCGAGCCCACGCAGTGACGCGGTGGCAGATGTGTCTCCCAGCCCCGGTGACACTTCACCAAACAGCTCTGCTGCCAAAGCCAACTTGGGAAATTCCAGGGACAAGGAAATTCACCCGGGGTTGCGAACAGCTGGGCCTTGGCTTGGAGCACGGAGCCCCACCCGGGCACGGGACGCAGGTGGAGCAGGAAGGAGGGACTCGCCAGGTCCACCACGAGGGAGTCCTTTAATAGAGACGGGCAGACAGGGGACACAGCTCGGCCCTGCACAGCTCCTCCTCCCCCACCTGGCGTGGCCCCAGGGTGGACACGGGAGAGGTGTGGTTTTAAAAAACACAGCGAGACCAATTCTTCACTTTCACAGAGAAGGGGAACTCGGGGGAGCCGCCTGCTGAAGAACCTGTACGGGGAGCCAAGTCCGAGCCCCGCCTCCCGCAGGAGGGAGCTTGCTGCCGCCCGCCCCTCCCCGCCTGCACCGGGCAAGGGCAGGAGCCCCCGGCTGCACAGAGGCCCAGCCACCCTACATCTGTCAGCGTTTCTACGCTACGTACACTGTTGTGCTGTAGAGGCCCCACCCCCAGCGTCAGCCTGAAGCCTCGGGCAGGAGGAGGGACCCCCCACCCCCAGCCCCTGCCACAGGAGGCTGGGCGAGACGGGGCCCCGGGACACAGCAGCCCCCGTCCTCGCCGGCCCAGGGCCAAGGGGTCATTGAAGTAAAAAGGTCAACGCTGGACAAGATGCAGGCCGGTGAGAGCAGGCAGGGGTCAGGGGGCCTGGGGCGAGGCTGAGGGGCCAGGGCAGCAGGTGTGCATCAACCAGGCAGGGCTGGACAAGCATGGGTGGGGTGCGGATGGGGCCAGGGCAGGGACAAGGGCGGGGCTGGGGATCTCATCAAAAACAGTTCTGCAGCTGCAAACTGGGCCAGCGAGCACCACCGCCCAGGGGTCCCCTCCCAGCCAGTGCAGGGCCGCCTCCAGCCTCCAGGGCCAGGCGTCGGGGCGCGTCCCGGCTCCAGGTGTACGTGTGGGGAGGGCCGCTGGTGTCAGGGGTGGCCGGGCTGGAGAGGAGGGTGTGTGACATCTGTGGGCATGTCCCCGTCGGCCAGGTGGTCGACAGGATCAGTTGTTCTCGAAGAGAGAGAGCAGGTCGTCATTGCTGTTGGTGGGGAGGTCGGGTGGGCCCAGGTAGGACAGCAGCTCGTCAGGGTTAGTCAGTTCTGGGAGCAGCTGAGGACAAAGCAAACCCGCCAGCTTTGGGCCTGGGTCCCCAGCTGGGGCCCCAGGCCCAGCAGGGATGCGGAGCACCCCTCACCCCGACACAGGCTGGCACTGGAGCCCCTCAGCCTGCTCTGCACAGGGGCTCTTCCAGCAAAGGACTGCTCTGTGACCAGGAATCACTTGTGACAAGCTGTCCAAGGACAACATGGGACACCCAGGACGTGAGGGGTCCCTAATGTGAACAGGGCGAATGCAGAAGGTGGGATCCCACTCCCTGGGATTTTCTGCTTTGCGCTGTGCTTTCCACATTTTTTCACGTTGAACTTTGTATTCATTTATCATGGTCAAGGGACAGTTACCTGTCTTTCATGCACTGATTCTGGCTCACATACCACCTGTGAGTCAGACAGGTCAAATCAGACCCTAAGGCCAGGGTCACCAGCTACAAGCCAAGTCTTCTCAGGGACTCTGCCCATGCCACGGTGGCACCCAGGTCCCCAGGGCCAGGTGTCTGGACACAATCACCCCACGGCTACTCTGGATACCTCACACTTGTCAACAAAAGCGCTGACATCACCTGACCAGCTCTCCCTGCGTCTGGAAGTCACGGTGGTATCACTGTCCTCCCTTCTATGAAGCGTGTGGACCCTGGGATGACAGATAAGCCACACCCCAGCCCCGGCTCCAAGTGCTCCCCAGCACGGGGCCCAGTACTCACGTCCAGGGCCGGTTCCGGGGCCTCCCCTGCCCCAGACACGGGGGGCCCCATCATGCCTGTGGCAGCACTGAAGGCCAGCTCACCGATGGGACCCGAATTCACCGGGCCCAGGGGCTGCCGGGATGCCGGGGGAGGGTTTGGATGGTGCAGCTGGGGCCCTGGGGGGCCTCCAAGGTTGGGGGCGTGCAGCCCCGGAGGCCCAGGGTTATGCGCCGGGTCCAGGTGACCCGCTGGTGCCATCTGAAGGAGGAGAGAAGAACCTAGTAAAATGGCCCAGGGGCTCTCTGGGTGGACAGCTCCTCAGCCCCCCGACTTGGCACTGACCTGGCCTGGGAGGCAGGGGGCAGATTTCTCCGGTGTCAGGAGGCTACTGGGAATGTCGGATTGATAGGAGACAGGGGGTGGCCCCGGGGTGAACTCAGTAAGGGTCGGCGTGCTGGGCGTGGTGGGCGGGAAGGAGTCGGGGAACGTCCCGGGTCCCAGGAAGCTGGAACCTGAGAGAGGAGAGCCAGGTCCAGGTGAGGGCAGGGGGCTCATGCCGGTAGAGCACGGAAACAGGCCAGCCACAGCGTGGGCAGGACTCACTGAGCTCACCCAGATAACGTCTGACTTTATGGAAGTTGCTATTCGGCAAAGGGCATTTCTTCTCATTGCTGCTGGGGGAACTGGCTGATGACACTGCCAGGAGGCTGCGAGGGGACAGGAACGGGACCCACCACACCCAGACACTCCAACACGCGTGGTCGGACGGGGCCGGTCCGTGGAAGCGTGCCAGCACAGACCTTTGTTCCAGACTACTGGGGAGGTGCGTGCAGCTGCAGCCGCAAGCCCTGCTGCCCATCCCCGCCGGCTGGGCCGAGGCTGCGCCTATGCCACCAAGTCCCCAACCAGGCCCCCAGGCTCGTGGCCCCCGGAGTGACACGTCCACAGGCGGTAGACTGGTGGGAGAGGACAGATCATTTGCCCAGGGCCATCTGCTTCTAGGGCGAGTCCCCTCTACTCACCCTGGCTGGGGTAATCGCCGGCAGCCGGGGCTGAGGGGGGCTGGAGGGGGGCGAAGGGCGCGGCCCCAGGGCCCAGGGCAGCGATCATCTCCATCACGCTGGGCATGAGCACGTGGGCGGGGCTCACGGTGCGGCAGCGCTTCAGCACCGGCCCGTCCGGCTCCTCCTTGACGTGCACGTCAGGCTTCACAGGCACTGGCTTCCAGCTGCACGTGGGGTCGATGGTGATCTCCTCGTAGTCAGAGCTGGGCGGGGACACGCGGGGCTGGTCACCACCTGTCCTGCTGCCTCTCCTGGCCCCGGGCCATTTTTAGGCAGACCTCCCACTCAAATGCTCGTGGCCCCCCAGCACGTTCCACGTGCTTGTGGGCTGCGGGCCTGGGTCGGATGTGGATCCCATCCACGGCCTGGAGTCGAGCCCGCTCCATGCTGGATCAGCATGGGGTGTCTCCCCACCTGTCCCAGGGCTGCCCCCTGCTGACCAAAGACGCTGGGGTTGCAGGAAGGAGACTCACTTCTGAATGTAAATGAGGATGCCCAGCATGTACTGGTCCACCTCCAAGCCCTCCAGCAATGCCGTCTTGCTGTAGAAAACCAAGGGGACACACAGCTCAGAGGGCTGGCCCAACCTCCTCCCGAGCACAGGCCCTGTCACGTCTCAGCCCCCAGTGTGAGGTAACCCTGCGTGACGTCGCTGCCCTGAGCCACTCCGTCCCTCCTAGCCTGTGCTGTGAGCCCCACACCCGGCTTGTGGAAGGAAACGCCCATTAACAGCCTCAGAGGAAGTGCCACCCGCCCCCAGAGCCGTGGGGACCGTCTCTGACACACTCACTTGCACACGGGGCACCTCCAGGTCCCTCGCTCACAGTTGAGCTGTAAATAGGACTCCAAGTCGAAGCACTGCAGAGAAAGGGCGAGACAGTTCCTCACACTGGGGCCGGGGCAACCCGGCCATGCTCTGTGGTTTCAGGAACTTGGGGCATATTTACTGCATGTGTGAGAAGGCTCGGCTCCCAGGCTTTCACCACGGCATCGTCCTAACAGATGTAAGAGACGGGACAGCCTACGCAGCCCTCCCTCGGAACGACGTGTGGCCAAAGCAAGAACTGGGCAGCTGTGCTGACAGGGAATGACCTCCAGGACGTGGTGTGGAGGAAAAAATGGCGCAGTGATGTTTACCGCTTATGTAACCAAAAGGTGGGCGGGGGGGGGGGTGGAGGGTGTGTGTGCACGTACTTGTCTGCACGCAGAGCGTTTCTGCAGAGACAAACCAAGGCGCTGCTCCTGGGGTCAGGGCGGGGAGAGGACAGCGCCCTGCATCCGGGATGCCGTTTAAAATCGGAGCCCCGAGAACGCAGTAAAACGGCTGTTATGCTTAGAATAATATTAGAAGAAACAAAAGCCCAGTCTGAGGGGAGAAGGCAGGGGACCCAGGCCACCTGCCCACTGGCCGGCCTGTCCTGTCACCTGCCAGCCGAGGTGCTCAGAGGCCACACCCGCTAAAGACAGTTAAAGGGCAACAGAAGTTCTGGCAAAGCTCTGCAGCGGCCACCTACCTGAATGTGGCGGCAGTCGTGGCCTCGGGCAGGGAGCTGGATCCTGCGGAAGGTGATGGGGCACTTGAGAGACACCTTGATGGCCGTCTGCTCCACCCCGTCCTCTCCGTTGGGCCCAGGGGTGCCAGGGATGGTGCCGCTGCTGAAGTTCCGCTTTACTGACATTGACAGGGGAAAGGAGGACGTGGGTGAGGGCCGCCAAGCGGGAGCCGGCCACTGCTGGCTCAGCACCTCCGAGGGGCGTCCCAGGGCTGACTGCTGCTCCCTGCACGCAGCCCCCAGAGGAGGCAGCCTTGTCTGTCATGGGGCCGGCTGCCTAGGGCCAGGGAGAGCAAGGGCCACTCACTCTTGGTGATGCAGTGCTCGGCAGGCAGGAGGCGCTTCTTGAGGAGACCCTGCAGCACCGAGCGGACGGACGGCCGGTGCACCAGCTGCAGCACGAAGAGGTGGGACTGCAACAGGAGGATGCGGTCAGCGGGACGTGGCCCAGGGAGGCGCATCGCAGGCCCGTTCTCCTCTTGTGGCTAATGCACAGGCAGGCCACCTGCTGCCCCTCCCCGGGGAGCCCAGGGGACCAGGCCCACACCTATCTGGAAAGCTCACTGTGTGTCTGCACGAACCACGGCCTCTCCGTCGAAACACAATTATCTGAGAGGCCCCTGAAGGTGCCCTGCCTACAGCATCCACCTTTACCTACGCTGGTCCAAGTGGGAACATCCCAGAACTGCATCGGGGCTGCCCCACCTCTGCCCCCTCCCACCCGGGCTGACCAGTGCTGTGCGGCTAAGTGCACCCTGCCTCTTCTAGTCCTGGATCCGGAGCCTGCTGGAACCTGAATGGCACCTTAACAAAGATCCAGGGTCAGCTGGCACTCAGGACCCCGTGAGCTTCCTCCAGGGAAGAGGCAGGCTCAGCTAGTTCCTCTTACATGATTAACACGAACATCAAATTTAGTTACTGAACCCAACCCGAAAGCAGCGAGGGCATTTTTATTTGAGACCCTTTACTTACAAGGCCCAGGATGGGAAGGAGGAGAGCCAGTGCCTTTTTCTTTAGCCATGACGCCCCAACCCAGCCCCGCGAAGGGCACTCACGCAGCAGCAGGCCGTGACGGTGATCTGGATGGTGTTGCGGCCCGGCTGGCACACGTGCTTCAGGTAGAGGGGCTTGTGGGAGGTCTTGTTGTCACCGCGCTCGATGGTGAGTGGGGTGGCGTTGACGCTGACCTGCACCGAGGCCGGCCAGTTGGTGTTCATCTGCCGGTCCTCGTGGTGGTAGCACTTGAACTGCAGCTCCAGGTCAGGCCTGCACGGGGAGGATGGATGCTGAGAGCGAGGGGGCGGTGCGAGGGGCTGCGAGCTGGGGGCGGGCACCCACTCACCTCAGCATCAGGGTCTTGTAGACGGAGTCACGGAGCTGGAAGGCGTGATTGCTCACGGCCAGGTTGTGCTGCAGGCGGAAGGGCTCCAGGACCACCCCATCCCGCACGGGGAAGGTCAGCCGCAGCTCGTCACAGGGGCCGCCTCCTGGAAGCAGGCCATGCTGGTGTGAGCAGCCTGGCCCCGCCCCATCGCGGGGACTGCGGCCCCTCCTCCCCTTCCACGGGGCTGGGGCTTGGGCAGCATCTCCCCTGGGACCCTGGGCTCGGCCTCCACCTCCAACGGGAACAGATCTTGGTGTCCCGCCATTCTGTCCTGCTTCAGTAGGAGCCCCGAGAATGATCCCTGAATCACGACCAGAGAACATGCCCCACCAACCCAAAAAGATGGTGCCTCTGGTGCTTTCAGAGGGGGTAGGAGGCAGAAGAGGTGTGAATGGGCCACCTGCCGTCACCCTAGTGCTCAAGCTAGGGTTTTAGGACCCGCAATTGCTGCTGCAGTGGTCTCCCGGAAAGCAGGAGTTCTTAACCAGGAGTGGGCTTCAGGGGGGCCCTGAAACCATACACAAAACTTTGTGCACGTGGCTATTTTTCTACAGAGAAGATGGATGCCTCAAATGGATTTGCAAAGAGGTCCATTAATAGAAAATGAAGATGAAGCCCCCCCTCCGCCGCCCCCACCAAGGTCCCTGCAGGACTCTCTGGAGCTCTGCCCATCTGTCCTGAGAGCAGACCTCACTCACCAGGTGGTGATGGGTGCAAGCTGCTCACGCTGGGCTTGAGGTCGGGCAGGAAGGGAGACTTCACCTCCTGGCTGGTGGACATGTAGGGGATGCTGCTGCCGGGGGTCATGGGCGGCGTGGGGCTCCCTGGCAGTGGGGAGCTGGGGTAGCCGGGGATGGAACGGGCGGGCTGTGGGGTTGAGCAAACAGTCAAGGTGGAGTGGTGTAGGGGTGGAGTTTGTTCTCGGAGCGCCCAATGGGAACGGTCAGACCAGGAACGGGCAGGGAGTCCACGCTTCCTCCTGCCTGGGCGCCCTCTCTCCAGGCACCCACCCCATGAGCCTCCCGCCCGCCTGCCCGCCTGCCCCGCTGCCCATACCCCACTCAGGCTGGGCTGGCTGTAGCTGACGCTCCCCCCGTTGAAGCTGGCACCCTGCCCGCTGAACTGCTCTGCGGGCTGCAGGAGAGAAAACCGCGTGTGCCTGGGACTGCCGCCTGCCCCTGAGCCAGGGCCCTGGACTTGCCCCTAGGAGAGGGCTGGGGACAGGGGGCCCACCACACGCACGGGTGTTGGCTTCTTTCTTCTTTATACACTTTTTGTGTCTTCTAAATAATCTACAGGGAGCACATGCTGATTTCATAATTTTAAGAATGACCACTACAGAAAAAGAGCTGACCCCACGCATCAGAGGGGTTTACGGGGAAGCCACAGAGAGGCCGAAAGGACACAGGTACACACAACGCTCCGCCCTCCAGCGGGACTCTTATCGCTCGGGCCCCTCCCCTCACGAGCTCCTGGCCCCTCTGGCCTGTCCCCTCGCTGGGCTTCTCTGCAGCAAGCAGAGGGGATGGGGACACTCAGGTGGCGTGGGTGCCTGCCTGCTGCTCCCTATGCCGAAGCTCACAGAGGGGCCTTTCATACCTGGACTCCCCTCCTGGGAGCTGCCCTACGCTGATCAGGGCCCCCGGGAAGCTCCTGGTTGCTCGGTCACCCAAGCACACGCGAGCCCACTCCCCAGCCAGCCCCGGCTGCCACAAGGTCCGCCTGTGTCCCGCAGGGCTTGGCGTGGGCCAGCAGGGGCTGCAGAGGCCCGGGAGGAGCGGCCCTACCTTGTAGTGCAGTCCCGCGGGGCTGGGGGTGGACAGGGACGGGCCCGCGCCCTGCTGCAGGGGCAGCCTGTGCCCAGGGTAGGAGGACGGGACGGGGGGCTGCCCGGGGCCAGGCGCGTACTGGGTGGCGGCGGGCGTGTACTGGCCTCCTGGCAGGTACTGCTGCCCGGGATACACCTGAAGGAGGAAAGAGGCAAAATGGCCAGAAGAGGTATTGGGGAAGCCCGTTCCCGGGGAGGGATGGCGGTACCCACCCTGTCAGGCACAGCCCGTTCTCCCTCCACACAACGGCTCTGAGGGCGCTTGGGGTGGGGGGCCTGGCCACTCACCTCACTGGAGTAGGCTCTCTTGACGCCCTGTCGGGGCAGGGGCTGGGCCTGGGGGGGCCCAGGGTACCCGTGCTGGGGTAGGCGCTGCCCTGCATACAGGGGCGCCAGGCCCGCTGCCCGGGTGGGGTTCATGCCCATGGGACTCATGCTGGAGGGGCCCATCAGCCCTCCCACGCTGGCAGGGTTCATGCTGCTGGGGACACTGGGCCCCCGGGGACCGCCGTGCTGCAGGAACTGGCTGTTAAAAGACTGTCCGGCCCCCATCTGGGAAGAGAAGAGAGGAACCATCCAGGCCTTACCCACTGCTGTGGGCGCCAGCCTTGTGCCCGCCCCCTGCAGGCGGGCCCCCCCCCCGCGCCCCCCCCCCCCACCCGGGTCCTCTCCCCTCAGCTCCCCACTCCTTTCCCGCCTCATCTTCATCGGCCCCGGCACACAGCGTGCGTGTCCCCAAGGCCTCATTCCTGGCTGCCTGACAAGTCCCTGCCTTCTGGACCAACGCACACGGGCCGCACAGGAGGAGCTGCGGGGCCTCACCGCTCCGTACTGGCTCAGCTCCTGGCTCTGCTTCTCCTGGAGGGCGGCCACGGTGGCCGTGGCCGTGGCTGTGGCCGTGGCGGCGGCAGCAGCCACGGCAGCAGCTGCCGCCGCTTGAGTGAAGTCGGTGGAGGGCCGTGCGGCGTGTGAGGGGAGGCCCAGGCTCCCCGGCCCCCCCGGGCCACCCGCATACCTGTAACAGACAGACGGCTCGGCTCAGAAGCGCTGCCCTGCCACCTCCCGGGGGGTACACGGCACCCGAGGGGAGCCCCATTCTTTCCCACACCCGCCCCTCGTTAGCTCGGGAGCCGGCAGGAGCAGCAGAGATGCCACGTTCAACACATCAGTGTCACACAGCTCCCAGACGCCCAGCAAGTTAGCAGCGTCGCCCCCAGAGAGCTCCTAGCACGCCTGCCAGGGGAGGGGTCCTGCTTACCCAGTGGTGAAGCCGGGGCCCCCAGGGTAGCCCCCGCGGCCGTACACCCCTTGCTGCACGTAGCCCTTGTTGGCACCGCCCTCACCGAACGCCTGCTGTCCCAGGCACTGTGGGGAGTTCAGGGCAGAGCTGCCGCCTGCCATGCCGGGCATCATGGAGCTGCCAGGGGGGCTCCCTGCGGGGCCCATAGGGTTCCCCAAAACCTACAAGGAAGCAAGAAGCACTAAAGGACACCATCCAAACAACTTGCTTCATGCCGTGGTCCTAAAGTGCTGGAAAGGAGAGGCCGGGCAGGTGAGGAGGTGGAGGTGGGGGCAGAGGGGAGGGTGGCCCAATGGGGGGGCAGCTGCTCACAGGTGGGGTGTGGAGGCCAGGTGAAGACAGGAGGAGGAGATCCCACGCCACGTGTGGAAGAACTGGTCTCTGAGGATGTGAGAGACTCAGGAAGCCCTGGCTCCACTTCTCCGAGATCTCAGGGGGGCTCTGGCGCCTCTCGAGGCGGGGCCCAGGTGTGGGCTCACCTGGCTCTGCGCCGCGTTGCCGACTCCCCACACGGTTGTGACCACGGACAGCGATCCTGCTGGCTGAGTGGCACTCTGTTGCCAAGGCACCGCCTCATAAGCGAATGGACCATCACTGCAAGGAGACGGGCAGGCGGGGAGGCTCGGTCAGGAGGCCGCAGGTGCCTAGAACCCCAGCTGGGAAGAAGCGAAGGCTGGGAGCAGAGGGGTCCCGCTCTACCACCCACCCGTGTCCTGGGGCCCGAGAGGGGAGGGCAGCAGGAGACCCCACTCACCCGTGTGGCGCGGGGGGCAGGGCGGGTTTCATGGGGTTCATGGGGTTCATTGGCTTGGGAGCAGCCTAAAGGCCAGGTCTGTGGGTGGCAGGAAGCAGCCCTCACTGGTGCTTACGTGGGACTCAGATGCTCTGGCTGCTAGGACAGGAGGGAAGGAAGTCAGTGGAGATGCTGCCGGGAGATGCCTGTCAGCACCAAGCCCCGTCCTTCCTCTGCTCCAAGCGATGAAGGGTAGGGCAGGTGAGACCGGGACTCGGGGACCCGCTCAGGGGGCTCAGGGCAGCCGGCATTGGCCCTACCCGCATTGCCCACCCTGGCAGATCTCTGCCCTCCCCAGCCCCAGCCCGGAAGCCAGCACTGACCCTTTCTGGCCGGGCCCTGGCACCTGGAGCCCCCAGAACGGTTCTGGAAGTAGGCTTTCTGATCCCCCAAACTTTCCACGTTCTCCCTCCCCGACACGAAAGCCTGGATACGCATAAAAGCCAGGGGACATCCAGGACCCAGCTGCCAGAATCCCCCGCCTCCACCCCACCAGAGGCCCGGGGGCGGAGGACAAGGCCAGAGGCCGATGGAGGGCCAGCCAGCAGGCGTTACCTGCTCAGGGTCTAGGGCCTGCCCACTATGGGGAGGGGCCTCTGCATGCCGGGTGGTGGGGGGTGGGCCGCAAGGTCAGCTAACCTGCAGCCTGGGGCCGGGCGGGGGGAGCGGGACGCCTGCCGGAACTAGGTGTGGAGCCAGCAGCCCATCCCTGGCTGGCAGCCCCACAGCCCCAGGGCTTCTCCCCAGGGCAGCAGAAGGGCAACGTGCGCACAGGGGCAAGGCGGGCAGACTGACCCCCACAGATCGCGGGGACGCACACACAGCGCAAAGGGCGAAGGGTTGGTGGGCACCCAACGGACATGGCAAGGGGCCAGTGGGGACACAGCAGCCGTGGCCGGGGGACACGCATGGAACCTGTGTGCTTGTGCCGGGATGGGGCACCGCTTCCTCCCACTATGTGGGGCTGGCTCTCTTCCCCTTAGCACCTCCGAAAACGAGCGAGGCAGCGGCCGGCTGCTCCTCCCGGCTGCCAACGCCTTCCGACACCTCCACAAGCAAACCCTTCACCAACCAGGCCTAGGGCCCTTGCTGGCACCGCCAGGGCCACCTCCCACGCACACCTCCACCCAGCCTAACCACAGAGGCACACTGGCTGTGGTTCTCAGGGGGTCTCCGGGGAGGCCCGTCTGCCTTCTTTGGGTCGAGGTTCCATCCTAGAGCACCACTGCCTTTTAGGGGCGGCAAGGCCTCACGCACACAGACACACCACCTGGGCAAGCTAACTTCTGATGGCTCAATCCCGCCGCCTCAGCACTCACAGTGCCACCCACCCAACCCCAAGGCTTGCATTCCTGAGTGCTGACCAGGACCTCACGATCAGGGCAGCCCAAGCGAGGCAGGATTACATCATCCCATCCTCTGCAAATACACTCCTGAAGGCGGCACGCTGGGGACGAGTCCCTGACCAGGGCCCCAGCGCAGGTGAGGGATACAGTGGGGGCTGTGACTTGGGCCCAAGGCCTCCCACAGAGCACTGGGGTGAGTGGTTCCCAGAATCGCAGCAGAGCCAGGGCTGGGAGGGAAGGTGACGGACTGGTCAGACAAGAGGAGGAGTGAGGCAGCTGGCGTGCCTGCCCACCTCACGCCTGGCCCTGCTCTCCTTCCTGACGCCCCTCCCAGAGGAGTCGGGCCCCAGACCACATGCCAACCAGGAAGCAAAGGCCAAAAAAGCAGGAGGCCGGTGGCTCCAGAAGGCTCAGGGGCCCCTGGACTCAGCCCTCGGAGCCAGAATCACCCAGCCAGGCAAGGGAAGGCTGGCTGTCCCCAGTGAGGACAACCACCAGGATGGTGACACTGCAGTGGGAGGTTGGGGGCGGGGGGCGCTGCCAACAGCCGGAAACGCCCCCTAAACCTGCTGAGTGGGGCCTGGAGCAACACGCAGCGTTTTCAGGACTTAGAATATAGGTGGGCTACTCTAGACTGTGGTATTGGCAGAAGGACAGACACATAGGTCAATGGGACAAACTAGAGAACCCAAGACAGACCCAGACAAGAGTTTCTGACAAAGGTGCAAAAAATATGCACTGGGGGAAGGACAGCATTCTCAACGAATGTGCTGGAGCTATTGGACATTCACAAGCAAAAGACAAAAACAAAACAAAACAAAAAACCCCTAAACTTCACATCTTATACAGAAACTAACTCGAAGTGGGTCAGATTTAAATGTACAGCACAAAACCGTAAGAACTTTCTTAGATTTGACACCAAAAGCATGATCCATAAAAGGAAAAACTGAAAACTTTTGTTCTGTGAAAGACCCTGCTAAGAGGATGAAAAGACAAGCTGTAGACTGGAAGAAATATCTGCAAGCCACATATCTGACAAAAGACTAGTATCTAGAGTATATAAAGAATTCTCAAAACACGAAAGTTAAAAAAAATTAGAAAATAGGCAAAAGACACAAAAAGACATTTCACCAAAGAAGAAATACAGATGGCAAATAAGCACATGAAAAGATGTTCAACATCACTGGCCATCAGAGAAATGCAAATTAAAACCACATTGAGGTATCACTACACACCTATCACCATGGCTAAAATAAGAAATAATGATACCACCAAATAAATGCTGGCTAGGAGAAACTGGATCTCTCGTGCATGGCTGGTGGGAATATAAAATGGTACAACCACTCTGAAAAACGATTCGGTAGTTTCTTATAAAACTAAGCATGCAGCTACTATACAACCCAGCAGCTGCACTCCTGAACATGTATCTCAGAGAAGTGTAAACTTATGTTCACACAAAAATCTGTACGTGAATGTTTCCAGCAGCTTTATTCCTAAATAGCCAAAGAATGGAAACCCAGATGTCCCTCAGCGGTGAAGAGTTAACCAACTGTGAGCCTGGAGGCATAAAAAGGAAGAGCTACTGATACAGGCACCAACCTGCAGGAATCTCTAGAGAATCATGCTGTGTGGAAAAAGCCAGTCCCCAAAGGTTACACACTGTATGATTTCCTTCACATAACATCCTTGAAATGACGAAATTATAGAAATGGAGAGCACACTGGTGGTTGCCAGGGGTGGAGAGAAGGGAAGCGAGTGGGAATATAAGAAGGTGGGGATGGAAATACATGTATCTCAACTGTATTGATGGAGTTAGTACCCTCCTGTGATATTGTGCTACAGTTCTGCAAGATGTTACCACTAGGGAAAGCCAGTAAAGGATACAGAGCTCTCTGTGTTATTTCTTATTATAAATCTAGAATTCTCTCAAAATAAAAATTTATTTAGTGTACAACCATGACCAGCTCTCTCTCCCCACAGAGATGCCCAGGGCAATCCTTTCCCAAAGCTGGTTGGATTGGCCAGGCCCACTCTGCTGTCCCGGAAGCAAAGGACAGGGAAGAGCAGGAGGGAGACGGGAAGACAGGCCCCCTGGCCTGGGTCAGAGCCTCAGGGCAGGTGGTGCACGCCCGAATCTGGGACTGCTCAGCCCCACTCTGAGTTCGCAGCGTGGGGTGGGGCCTAAGACGTGCATTTCTAACAAGTCTGCAGGTGCTGCCGCTGCTGGTACTGGGACCACAGTCTGAGAGCCCTGGGGAGCTGGGGAGGAGGGGGACAGGGCAGGTGCAGGGCGGGGGCCCCCGTGGAGGGTGCTGGCCTGGGGCCCAGGGCAGCTTCCTACATCACGTGACTCTGGGGAATTCCACCCCCACGACTTCTCTGCTGTGGACGAGACCACAGACATTTCCAGTTCCCCCTGAGCTTTCTGTGCGGGGGCAGTGACTTCCTGACTTCCTGCCAAGCTCCTGAACCAAGTCTGGTCTCCCTGAGAAGCCCCAAACTCTCCAGGTCAGGGACCCCGTGACCCTCTGCTCCTGACAAAGGGAGAGGCATGCTGTGAGCGCAGACCCTCCTCCCACCTCCTGGCCTCAGAGGCAGAGGTAAGAAAGAGCTTGGGTGTGTGTGCTTCCTGCCAGCTGGGGGCTCTCCCTGTACACGGACACTCGCTGGAAGCCAGGACCTGGGCAGAACGTCCTGGCTTGAGGTCAGTCTAGAAGGCCACAGGGTTTTCTGGGGGTCAGATTACATCTTCCTCCCGAAAAAGAGCTACAGACAGCTCACTACCCAGACCCTTCTTCCCCAGGACCTCACAGCGCCTGCACCGCAGTCTCCAAAGGCAGACATTAACATGGGTCCGCCCTCTTCTACCTCCGCTCCATTACCCCGGCCTAGTCACCCAGGAGCAGCAGGCCCCGCGACACACCACCCGACCCCAGGAGGGCAGGGACTCGCTGCCTCCCCCCACAGCGGGGGGTCCCAGCCAGAGGAACACCGGACACGCTCAGAGAACGGACTCGAGCATCACAGGACACAAAGGGGGGGGCTCACATGCTCCAGTGGCTGAAAGTCCTGCCCCTCTACTTGGGAGGCCACACACTGACTGGCGTAAGTGTTAAGAGTTCATCCAGGGGCTTCCCTGGTGGCGCAGTGGTTGAGAATCCGCCTGCCAATGCAGGGGACATGGGTCGAGCCCTGGTCCGGGAAGATCCCACATGCCGCGGAGCAACGAAGCCCGTGCGCCACAACTACTGAGCCCGTGTGCTGCAACTACTGAAGCCGGCGCGCCTAGAGCCCGTGCTCCACAGCAAGAGAAGCCACCGCAATGAGAAGCCCACGTACTGCAATGAAGAGTAGCCGCCGCTCGCTTTAACTAGAGAAAGCCCGCGCGCAGCAACGAAGACCCAACACAGCCAAAATAAATAAATTAAATAAATAAATTAAAAAAAAAAAGAGTTCATCCAAAATGCCCAGGAATGAGCATTTCTGAATGGCCCAGGTGTGGGTCATTTCAGAGAACAGTTGAAGGGTTGCACTCTTCCGGGCCTCAGTTTACAATGTGTAAAATAGGTACGTGGTGGTCACTCTAGGACTAGGAAAAGGGAGAACACGTGACCACCTTTAAGTCATCAGCCCCGGCTCCCATCCTGGACCCAAGCGCTAGTGGACACTCCATGGGGAGGCCTGGCTGCCCCTGGCGACCAATCCAATGAGCAGAAATCCTCCCCAGGCATACCCTACCAGTCTTTCACGAGTGGCTCTGAATCTGTCATTCATCATCTCACCTTTCTCTTCCCAGCCACGAACCACCCTCTGGGTGTGACAAGTCCCCAAGGCCAGTACTCACTGGGTGAGGCTGAGATTCCTTCACTTATCCTGTTACCTCTCTCAAGCTTCTTCAAGGGAAGCTCTCTGGTTCTAGTATGACAGGATTTGGTGGGTGAGTCTGTGTTCGCCCTATCAACTGTCTTACAGATCGAGTCACATGTTCTGTGTATTTCCCTGTGAAATCTTCTGAGATAATATTATAGGAATGACTTAAAGACATCACTATGGATATTCTGCAACTATCGGGAAGAGAGTATGGGGAGCAGGCTGTAGGGGAGCAGGTCAGGGGGGAAAGGGGAGCAGGTCGGGGGGAGGTGGGGAAGGTCCGGAGGAGCAGGGCAGGGGTAGCAGGGTAGCGGGGTGGGGGGAGACAGGGCAGCGGGGAACAGATGCGGGAGGCTAGGGCAAGACACGCCGGGGGGCAGGACACCCTCCCGCCTGAGCTTCAATATGTCCTGTTGGGAACAGGGTATCTCCACCAAAAGCACGGCTGGGGGCTGGAAGGTCAGGGTCGCCAGCCCCAGAGCATATCTCCGCGGACCTTACATACGCGTGCCGGCGGCGCGCACGGCCCGGAGGGGCCCAAAAGGTGAGCCTTCAGGCCACAGCGTGGAGAAGAGGCAGCGGGACCAGCTTGGGCGAGGGCCCGGGTCAGCCTCCTGCCCCAGACCCCTCGGGCGCTCGGCCGGATTCCGGCCAGCCCCAACAAAGGCTCAGGTGAAGGGTCGCCTCGGCGCGCACGGGGCCAGTCGGCCCAGGACCACGACGCACGCGCGGCAGGTGCGGCAGGTGGGCGGCAAGGCCGGCTCCAGCCCCGCCGGGGCCCCGCCGGGGCCCCGCCGAGGCGCTGCAGAGCCGGGCCCGGGGACGCCGCACCTGCCGCCGCCCGCACCTGCCGCACCTGCCGCCCCCGCCGCCCGCACCTGCCCGCCCGGTCCGCTCACCTCCAAGCGGCCCGGCCCGGCCCCTCGCCGCCGCGGCACCCGGTCCGCGCCGCTCCATGCGCTCAGCCCGCCCTCAGCGCCGCCCGCCGCCCCGGGGCCGCCACCGTCCGCGCCATCTCGCCACCGCCCGCTCCGAGGGCACAATGGAGCCGCCGCGCTGCTCATGCATATGCATGACGCCGCGCGCCGGCCCCGCCCCCAGGCCAGAGCAGTGGAGCCCCGAGCCGGCGCTCAGAAGCGAGTGGCCGCGGGCCTGCGCAGGCCAGGGCGGCGGGCCGGGCGGCGGGCCGGGTGGGGGCGGGGCGGGGGCGGGGCGGAGAGGGAGGGCGGGTTGGGGGCGACCTGCGCTCCCCGCCCTCTTCACACCTTTCCAAACGCGGCGTCTGCAGAGTCACCCGCGCTTCCTCTTCGTTCTCCGCCGGGGCGGGGCGGAGGAGGCGGGCCCAGGAAGAGGGCGGGTCCAGGAGGAGGGGTGGGACGGGGCGGGGCCTAGAAGAGGGCGGGGCCTGCGGAGGTGACCCGGTGTCAACCGGCCACTTCTGGGAGGGGTCTTGTAAGGAAAACCACACGGAACCAAACAAGTTACTTTCCTCGCTGTTCTTCCCTCTTCCCAGAGGGCGGCCCTGTTGAAGCATTCTAAAAGTCACTCGAGTTCTAGCCAGATGAAGCAACCTCTGATCAGTTGGCATCTTCATATGCTATTAGCAGCCTTTATTTGCAACTATTTTCTACCCTTCCTTTAGGAAGACCACATTCTCCCGATTACCCACAATTTTTTTATTGTGGTAAAATACAATATCAAAGTTTACCATCTTAACCAGTTTTAAGTGTCCAGTGGCATTAAGCACATTTCCCACTGTTGTGTATCCATCACCACCATCCATCTCCATAGCTTTTTCATCTCCTAAAACTGACGCTCTGTACTCATCAAACAATAATTCCTCATCCCCTTCCCACCCACAATTTTACTTTCTGTCTCTGAATTTGACTACTCTAGGGACCCGATAGAAGTGGAATCATACAGTATTTGTTTGTGACTGGCTTATGTCCTGAAGTTTCATCCATGTTGCAGCTGGCATCATTTCCTTCCTTTTTAAGGTTGAATAATATTTCATTGTGTGTGTATACCACATTTTGTTTATCCATTCCTCTATCAATGGATGCCTCACAATTAACTTTTTTTAAAATTTTTATTCATTTGGCTGCGCCGCGTCTTAGTTGTGGCATATGGCATCTTTGTTGTGCCGTGCGGGAACTTTAGTTGTGGCATGTGGGATCTAGTTCCCTGACCAGAAATCCAACCGGCCTCCTGCATTGGGAGTGCAGAGCCTTAGTTACTGAACCACCAGGGAAGTCCCACAATTAACTTTTTTTTTTTAAAACAGTTCTTCAGTTTTATTTATTTATTTATTTAATTTGGCTGCATTGGGTCTTTGTTGCTGAGCGGGAGCTTTCTCTAGTTCCGGCCAGCGGGGGCTCCTCTTGTTGCGGAGCACGGGCTCTAGGCACGTGGGCTTCAGTAGTTGTGGTATGCGGGCTCCGTAATTGTGGCTTGTCCCACAATTAACTTTTAATATTGCTGAAATTTCTTCCCTCAAGGCTATCTGAACCCTGTGCTCTGTATCCTTTGAGAACCATTACTTCATTGAACAAATATGGCCGGCCTGCTGTGTGCCAGTCACTGGTCCGTGCTCTGAATGCCCCAGTGACCACGTTTGAAAGTCCTCTCTGGCCCCACTAGAACGGACAAAGAGAAGGAAATGACTCACCAGGTAACAATGTTTCCATCAGGGCAAGGGTTAGGAAGAAAAATAAAGCAAGACCGGAGGATGGGAATGCTGGGAAATGGGAGGGGGGAATTCTCTAGAGAGCTGGCCCAGAGAAGAGACAGCGTGAAGGGGGAGGCAGGCCCCATGGAACCTGACCCTCTTCTGCCTCCAAGAGGCTGTGAGTTTGGGGGAGTTGCAGGCAGGTTCCTGGAAGAGGCCAGAAGTGGCCACACCAGGGTGCTGCATTTGAACTCTGCAGGCAGCTCTGTTACCTCCTCCCAGTGCCACGGGGAGATGCTGTTTGGTGCCCACTCCCATCTTTGATTATGTGGATTGTTAGAAGAGTCTCTCTCAGGGGACTTCGCTGGAGGTCCAGTGGTTAAGACTCCGCTCTTCTGGGACTTCCCTGTGGCGCAGTGGTTAGAATCTGCCTGACAACACAGGGGACATGGATTCGATCCCTGGGCCGGGAAGATCCGCGGAGCAACTAACCCCGTGCGCCACAACTACTGAGCCCACGTGCCACAACGACTGAAGCCCGCACACCTAGAGCCCATGCTCCGCAACAAGAGAAGCCACTGCAATGAGAAGCCCATGCACCGCAACGAAGAGTAGCCCCTGCTGGCCGCAACTAGAGAAAGCCTGCATGTAGCAATGAAGACCCAACGCAGCCAAAAATAAATAATAAATAAATAAATAAATATAAAAGACTCTGCTCTTCCACTGCAGGGGCCGCAGGTTCAATCCCTGGTCAGGGAACTAAGATCCTGAAAGCCATGCAGCCAAAAAAAAAAGTCTCCCTTATTTACTGGAAAAAATCTGCCTCCCTAAAATCTCCCTTCTACAACTGTATAAAATGAGAATCCTCATTTTGGTATTTGACAGCTCTTCAGGTATTAGAAGAAACTTACTCCCTTGGAATCTGCTGTTGGAAGACAAACACGCCCAGTTCTTTAAGTGTTAACAGCCACAGGATTTCCAGACCCCATTCGGATTGGCCACTCTCCTTCAAATGCACGACAGTTAGACAGTATCCTTTTAAAAGTGACACTGAGGGACTTCCCCCGTGGTCCAGTGGTAAAGAATCCACCTTCTAGTGCAGGGGACGCAGGTTGGAACCCTGGTCGGGGAACTAAGATCCCACGTGCCATGGGGCAACTAAGCCGGCGCGCCACAACTACTGAGCCCAAGCACTCTGGAGCCCGCCCGTTACAACTAGAGAGAGAAAAACCCACATGCCACAAGTAGAGAGAAGCCCACACACCACAACGAAGAGCCCACATGCTACAATGAAAGAGCCTGCATGCCGCAATGAAGGTCCCGCGTGCCGCAACTAAGACCTAATGCAGCCAAAAATAATTTTAAAAAGTAAAAATTAAAAAAAAAAAGTGACACAGAGAAGGGAACACAATATTCTACATGTGGCCCGCCTAGCACAGCATGGGGGCTTCTGTGGGCCTGCTCTTTCCTGCAGTGAATGTGGCCTAAACCTGAATTTGTTTTTTAACCAGGACCTTCAGTTATTATGAATGGCTCTTAAGCACAATAGTTTGACATGTTCTCGGCTTGCAAAACTAACTTTTAAAAGAAAAAACGGGCTTCCCTGGTGGCGCAGTGGTTGAGAATCTGCCTGCCAATGCAGGGGACACGGGTTCGAGCCCTGGTCCGGGAAGATCCCACATGCTGCGGAGCAGCTAGGCCCGTGAGCCACAATTGCTGAGCCTGCGCGTCTGGAGCCTGTGCTCCGCAACAAGAGAGGCCGCGACAGTGAGAGGCCCGCGCACCGCGATGAAGAGTGGCCCCCACTTGCCGCAACTAGAGAAAGCCCTCGCACAGAAACGAGGACCCAACACAGCCAAAAATAAATTAATTAATTAAAAAAAAAAAAGAAAAAGAAAAAACTGCTACTTTTTTTGCAACATATTCTAATTGTAGAGAATACAGAAAAATGTTCATAACAAATCAAAACCTTCCACCGTCCAAATGTTGAGAGAGAATCCCTGTTATTTTGGTCTATTTTATCTCTGATGGTTCTCTCTGCATATCTGTGTGGTTTGGAGATTATAGCCTTTATGTGGTTTTGCATCCTTATTTTTTCACTCTATTAACAAACATTTCCCTTCTTATTATCATTATCTGTGATCCTCATAAAATAAACGCCGCAAAGATTTATATAAAAGGATGTTTGCTGTGGCATTATCTATGATATTGAAAAATTAGACACAAGCTGTATTCATTCATTCAACAAACTTTTGTTGAGCTTCTATTTGCCAGACACTGTTCTCATTGCTGGAAACGTGGCAGCTAGTAAAACAGACAAAAATCCCACTGTTGTGGAGCGTTCATTAGTAAGCCAATAGTTCAATTCTCCTAGGTAATAGTTTAGTAAAACACCCCCATAGGCTGGAATTTATGCAGCACCCAAAATCACAGTTTTGAAATATTTAAAGGTATGAGAGGGACTTCCCTGGTGGTCCAGTGGTTAAGACTCCACACTTCCACTGCAGGGGGCACGGGTTCTATCCCTGGTTGGGGAACTAAGATCCCACATGCCGTGGGATCGTGGCCAAAGAAGAAAGAAAGAAAGAAAAGAAAAGAAAAATAGGATACAAAGTTGTATGATGCTAGCTGATAAAAAACATTTATGGAGCAGAGAGTCTTCCACAAGCCGCTAATCATTATGAGTAGAGAAAGGTACCTTTACAATAAAGACATGGATCAGACACTACGTTAACCAAGTCAGCATCACCAAGTGTGGGACCAGCTGACATCCTATGCCCTTGGTGCGATGCTCAGTGTTGACACAGAAAACTGCATTTGGAAGTTCCAGCCAGAAAGGTTCAACCTGAATCGAATCATGAGAAAACCACTGGTCTAGTCCGTACAGGGGTCAGCCTCCAGAACTGACCTGGACTCTTAAGAAATGTCAGGTCTGGAGAAATGGTCTAGGTCAGAGGATGTCGTTGAAACCGAGTTCTTGTGCCCAACGCACAGTGAGGTGGAAAAAAATGAAAAGTCGGAGTTTGGAGCAGAGCAAAGTTTATTGCAAAAAACATGCAAGGTGAGTTTTTCTAGGCAAAATTTGGGGGGGAGGGCTGCAGGGTGTGTGACTTTCTTCTGATTGGTTAGTGGTGAGGTAGCCGGGTGGTGTTCCAGGAATCTGAAACATCAGCCTTCTGGTTCCAACCAGTCTGGGGTCTATGTACTTGTGCTCAGCCTGAAGTTACCATCCTCCACCTGGGTGGGGGCCCGGGCTCCTGTAGAAGAACTCAGAGATCTGTATCAGATTGCTAGGCACATTCCCCACTCCCTCCACCCCAGGAGGAGCCGGGACTCTGACCCATGGCTGCACTAGTTTTTCTTGACTGTCTTTCCTTTGTTTCTGCATTCATTCACTCCCGTAATTAGTAACTGTTTGAATCCGCCCTTTGGAACTCAGGGAAGGTCTAGGAGGCTGAAGCCTTTTTCCTATAAATAAGAAACGGGGCCGGGGTGGGGAGGTGGGCGGCTTCCCTGGTGGCGCAGTGGTTGAGAATCTGCCTGTCAATGCAGGCGACACGGGTTTGAGCCCTGGTCTGGGAAGATCCCACATGCCGCGGAGCAACTAAGCCCGTGAGCCACAACTACTGAGCCTGCGCGTCTGGAGCCTGTGCTCCGCAAAGGGAGAGACCGCGACAGTGAGAGGCCCGCGCACTGCGATGAAGAGTGGCCCCCGCTCGCCGCAACTAGAGAAAGCCCTCGCACAGAAACGAAGACCCAGCATAGCCAAAAGTAAATAAATAAATTTATTAAAAAAAAAAAAAAAAAACGGGGGACACGCAAAGGCTTTTGTACCCTAGAGGGCCCCACAGGGTCCTGCTCTATTTCAAGGACACCAGAAAGACCAAGAAGTAAACGCAGTGCCATGATCCTTGATTGGACTCTGGATGGAGGAAAAAGACATTATTGGGGGGCATCCCTGGTGGCGCAGTGGTTAAGAATCCACCTGCCAACGCAGGGGACGTGGGTTCGAGCCCTGGTGCGCCACAACTACTGAACCTGTGCTCTAAAGCCCGCGAGCCACAACTACTGGAGCCCGCGCGCCTAGAGTCCGTGCTCCACAACAAGAGAAGCCACCGCAACGAGAAGCCTGCGCACCACAACGAAGAGTAGCCCCCGCTCACCGCAACTAGAGAAAGCCCATGCACAGCAACGAAGACCCAACGCAGCCAAAAATAAATAAATAAATAAATATTTAAAGAGAGAGAAAAGGGTAAAAAAAAAAAAAAAGACATTATTGGGACACTTAGGGAAATTTGAATAAGGGCCAAAGATGAGATAATAGCGTTGAATGGATGTGAAATTCCCCCAGAGTGATGGCTGTACTGTGGGCTTGGAAAATGCCTTTCTTCTTAGGAGACTGTCAAGGAGAAGTATTTAAGGTGAAGGGTCATGAGGTCAGCAACTAAAGCTCACATGATTAAACCAAAACAACTAAGTGTGTGTGGATAGAAATAAAGGAAGGTGGCAAAGCGTTAGCTGGGAAATCTACAAAAAGTATTTTTAAAGGCATTAAGAAATGATAGGAAGGAATGAGCCAAATTGTAAGGATGGATGCATTATTTGTAGATTTGGTAAAAACTATTTAAAATTCTTTAAAATACTCTTGATGACTGCCTACTTTATTTGATAGGTGCTTCATGATTTTCCTTATAGGCAATAGGAAACTGAAAGCAATCAAGCAGGGTAGAGCACCAATATCGTGTTTTGAGAGTTCTGGCTCATCGGGTGAGGGGGGACCACAGCCAGGAGCTACTGTCAGACTCTCCACGTAAACAGATAGGTTAGGGCGTCCCAGAGAAACAGAACCAGGCATGGCTTTCTTGACATAAGAGAAGACGATTTTGGCCTAAGCCATTTTGTGATCTAAGCCAGACCACAATGCTTGGTCTTGAACAGGTCTCAGTAATTAAAAATCTTAAGGATAGTGAGGGAGTGTAGGGACAAGGGAGAAACAATCAAGAAACAA
The DNA here is from genome assembly GCF_009873245.2 of Balaenoptera musculus. Classification (NCBI taxonomy): domain Eukaryota; kingdom Metazoa; phylum Chordata; class Mammalia; order Artiodactyla; family Balaenopteridae; genus Balaenoptera; species Balaenoptera musculus. The sequence continues at coordinate 98,405,905 of NC_045793.1, read as the reverse complement.
CAGTTCAGTGATAAAAAACAGTCCTAGTTCCTCCTCAAGGAATATATATGTGGGGCTACATCCCACAGGCCTACAAGGCCTGTACCTGCTCAGATTCAAGACCTGAGAAAGAGCCCAGAGTCAGCCACAGAGACATCAATGGTTTAATGGATGGGGGAGCTTACAGTTCTAAAGCAAGGTCCTGGAACGACTCCCCCCCGGGCGTGCTGGACTTGGCGGAAGTCGACGCTCTGGAGGTGGGCGGGGGCGGGGGAGGTTGCCAGTTACAGGGGGAATTGATGAGTCAGATTGGCTCATCGGTTACCAGGGAAACCAGCAGAGGGGCACGCCCCTCACCGCCCCTTTGATAAGAACAATCATTAGCCGGGGCTTGGAGCAAGTAGGAAGGTCAGTCCTGTGAGCAGCATGTAAGTGAAGCAGGCACTGGTCGAGCAGGGGATGGACAGAGAGCAAGAGAACGGCCACCTTGAGTGGCCTGACCGTACACAGTTTCTCCCCGAAGAGCAAAACTGGGGAAGTTTGAAGCTAAGAGTACATGCATGTTCGTGTAGCGGCTTGGGCAGTGGACAGAGTCCAAGCTTTACTTGATTGAAGTCACGAGGCTCAGAAGACGTCACCATCATCATTAACCATAGGTTCCTGTTGATCTAGTGGTTGAGCACCTGAGGGGGGCTTAAATTCTGCAAAATGGCTCAAGAAAGTGCTTCAGGCCAGTCTTTACCAAAGAAGCAGAACTGGGAGTCTGGATAAGAGGTGGTTTGTTATCTTTGCTATTGTTACTTCTCTTGCCTGATAACAGTTTGATCTTTTTTTTCCCTTAAGATCATTATTACTGAGAACTGTTTAAGGGCAAGCTCTGTGGCCAGGCTTAGATCACAAAATGGCTAAAGTAAAAAATTGCTTCTCTTATGTCAAGAATGCCATGCCTGACTCTTTTTTTAAAAATTTTAAATGTATTTATTTATTTATTTTTGGCTGCATTGGGTCCTCGTTGCTGTATGCGGGCTTTCTCTAGCTGCGGCGAGCGGGGGCTACTCTTCGTTGTGCTGCACAGGCTTCTCATTGCGGTGGCTTCTCTTGTTGTGGAGCACGGGCTCTAGGCGTGCGGGCTTCAGTAGTTGTGGCTCGCGGGCTCAGTAGTTGTGGCTCAGGGGGTCAGTAGTTGTGGCTCAAAGGCTCTAGAGCACAGACTCGGTAGTTGTGGCTCACGGGCTTAGTTGCTCCGTGGCATGTGGGATCTTCCTGGACCAGGGCTCAAACCCTTGTCCCCTGCATTGGCAGGCGGATTCTTAACCACTGCGCCACCAGGGAAGTCCAATGCCTGGATCTTTTTCTCCAGGACCCCCTACCTCATCTGCTTATCGTACCCCCTTCTTGTCCTTGGGTGTAGCTCCATGCAGTGGGCGGAATGGTGGCCCCCAAAGACATGTCCACATCCTAGTCCCTGTGAATATCACCTCATATGGCAATAGGTGTAAGTTGTGAGAGGAGTATATCCTGCATTAGCCAGGTGGTCCCTGAAAGCATCAGAGAGAGGCCGGGGGAGTTTAGAGACAGAGACACAGACAGCAATGTGACCACAGAGCCGAAACTGGAGTCATGAGGCCACCAACCTGGAAGCTGAAAATCCTGCCTTAGAGCCTCCAGAGGTAGTGCAGCCCTGCCAACACCTTGCTTTCAGACTTTGGCTTCCAGACTGTGAGACACTGAGTTCCTGTTTTTCTCCGCCCTGGTTTGTGGTACAGTAAGTCCCCTACATACGAATGAGTTGTGTTCCAAGAGCACGTTTGTTAAGTCCAATCTGTTCGTAAGTCCAAGAAAGTTAGCCTAGGTACCCAACTAACACAATCGGCTATACGGTACTGTACTGTAATAGGTTCATAATACTTTTCACACAAATTATATGTACATAAAAAACAAACACAACAAATAAATCATTTTTAATCTTACAGTACAGTACTTTGAAAAGTACAGTAATACAGTAGAACAGCTGGCCTACGGGGGCTGGCATGCACGTTCACATCTTTGAAAGTTCACAACTTGAAGGTTCATATGTAGGGGACTTACTGTGATTTGTTACAGCAGCCACTAGAAGCTCATGTGCTCCTGCAGTGCTCTGGTTCTCGAGGACTCAAAGGTCTCCTTTCCTGCAAAAGGTCCATCAGTGCCTCCCACCTAAAACGGGTGAGCAGACCATTGTTCCGGGACTGCTCATCTCCCTGGAGCCACCTCCCCTTTCTCCAGACTGGCTGTTCCTCTCCTCTCCTCCCCAGACACCCTGACTCAGCCCGTGCTTGTCAAGGGCAGTCCTGACTGACTCTCATCACAGCGGCACCTTCCCCGCCCAGAGACAGCCAGCCCCAGGCTTAGTCCCGGGAGCATCTTCTTCCCCACTCATTCCCCAGCGGTAGTAAAATTATCAGTGGAGGCCATGTGGGATTAGCAAGATTCTCATACCCCTCCCAGCCAGGGAGGTAAAAGTGGAAGCCTAGTGGGGAACAGGAACTCTCAATCCACCCAGCAGTAATAAGGAGACCTCTCTCATAGGGTGTCAATGGAGGACCAGTGGGGAACACCTACCTTGCAAATAATAAGGAGATACTCTCCCATCTCCGGCTGAAGTGATATAAGAAGAAGATATTTTAAATAAAAGATTTAAATAAGATCCAAAGTCTCATAACATAATCTCAAAAGGTCTAGTTTTCAATAAAAAATCATTTGTCCTACCAAGACTCAGGAAGATATCAAACTGCGTTTAAGAAGACGATCGACACAGGCTTCCCTGGTGGCTCAGTGGATAAGAATCCACCTGCCAATGCAGGGGACATGGGTTAGATCCCTGGGCCGGGAAGATCCCACACGTCACGGAGCAACTAAGCCCGTGTGCCACAACTACTGAGCCCACGTGCCACAACTACTGAAGCCTGTGCGCCTAGAGTCCATGCACTGCAACTAAGTGTAGCCCCTGCTCGCCACAACTAGAGAAAGCCCACTTGTAGCAACAAAGACCCAATGCAACCAAAAATAAATGAATAAATAAATAAAGAAGACAATCAACAGATGCTAATACCAAGATGACAGAGATGTTAGAATTATCTGACAAAGATTTAAAGTATCCATTGTAAAAATGCTTTAACAAGAAATTATGAACATTCTTGAAACAAATTTGAAAAATAGAAAGCCCCAACAAGTAAATAGAAGATGTAAAGAAGAACCCAGTGGAAAATTTAGAAGTAAAAAACATAATAACTGAAATTTTAAAACTCAATGGATGGGACTTCCCTGGTGGTCCAGTGGTAAAGAATCCGCCTTACAATGCCGGGGACACAGGTTCGATCCCTGGTCAGGGAACTAAGATCCCACATGCCGCGGGGCAACAAAGCCCACGTGCCACAGCTACTGAGCTTGCATGCCTCAACTAGAGAGCCCATGTGCCGCAAACTACAGAGCCCACGTGCTCTGGAACCTGGGCGCCCCAACTAGAGAAGAGAAAACCCGCACGCCACAACTAGAGAGAAGCCTGTGCGCTCCAAAGAAAGATCCCGCATACCTCAAGGAAGATCCTGTGTGCTGCAACTAAGACCCGATGCAGCCAAAAATAAATAAAAATAAATTAATAAATAATAAATAAATCTTAAAAAAAAAAAAAACTCAATGGATAAGCTTAATGGCGAATGGAGAGGACAGAGGATCAGGGAGCCAAAAGGAAGAACAATAGAAATTACCCAATCTGAACAACAGAGAGGAAATTGACTGAAAAAAAATAAACAGAACCTCAGGGAATATAACAAAAGATCTGGGCCTTCCCTGATGGTGCAGTGGTTAAGAATCTGCCTGCCAAAGCAGGGGACACGGGTTTGAGCCCTAGTCCGGGAAGATCCCACATGCTGCGGAGCAACTAAGCCTGTACGCCACAACTACTGAGCCTGTGCTCTAGAGCCCACGTTCCACAACTACTGAAGCCTGTGCTCTAGAGCCTGTGCTCTGCAACAAGAGAAGCCACCGCAATGAGAAGCCCGTGCACCACAATGAAGAGTAGCCCCCACTCGCCGCAACTAGAGAAAGCCAACACGTAGCAACAAAGACCCAAAGCAGCCAAAAATAAATAAATAAAATAAATTAAAAAAAAAAAAAGATCTAACATTCGTTTTCATCAGAGTCCTGGAAGAAGAGGAGAAAGAGGGCAGCTGAAAAAGTAGTCAAAGAGATCATGGCTAAAAACACCCCAAATATAATGAAAGTCATAAACCTACAGATTCAAGAAAGTGAGCAAATCCCAAAGTGAATAAACCCCAAGAAATGAATGTCAAGACACATCATAAGCAAACTTCTTTTTTGTTTTTTATGGCCATGCTGCACAGCTTGTGGAATCTCAGTTCCCTGACCAGGGATTGAACCCGGGCCATGGCTGTGAGAGCACCAAATCCTAACCAGTAGACCACCAGGGAACTCCCATAAGCAAACTTCTAAAAGCTAAAGACAAAAATTGTTCAAAGCGGCAAGGCAATTAATATGAGAGAGGATTTCTCATCAGAAACCATGGAGACTAGAAGGAAGTGGCACAACATTTTTCAAGTACTGAAAGAAAAGAACTGTTAACTCAGAATTCTATATCTAGCAAAAATGTCCTTTAGGAATTAAGAGGCAGTCAATACATTCTCAGATGTAGGAGAACTAAGAGAATTTATCACCAATAGACCTACCCTAAAAGAACAGCTAAAAGAAGTTCTCTAATCAGAAAGGAAATGATAAAGACATCTAAGAACACCAGGAAGGAAAAAATAACACAGAAAGCCAAAAATGTTCTCAAATAAAATAGAACTTCTTTCTCCTCTTGAGTCTTCTAAAGTATTTTTGGTGGTTGAAGCAAAACTGATAACACTGTCTGATGTGGTTCTAAATGTATGTAGAGGAAATATTTAAGACAAATATATTATAAAAGGAGAGGGTAAAGGGATGTAAAGGAAGGTACATTTTTCTACACGTCGCATGAACTGATAAAATGATGACACCAGTAGATTATGATAATTTATGTATATATAATGTGATATCCAGAGCAACCACTAAAAAAGCTATACCATAGATAAATACCAATGGTAAAAAAACACCATGGATTTAAAAAATGAAATTATAAAAAAAGTTTTTAACCCACAGGAGGGCAGGGGAAAACTTAAGCTCTAACTTAGTAACAATTACATTAAATGTAAATGGTCTAAATATACCAATTAAAATATGGAGATTGGAAGAGTGGATTAAAAAATACACGGCCCGACCATATGCTATCTACAAGAAACTCACTTAAAAAATAACTTGTAAGCAGATTGAAAGTAAAAGAATGGAAGACATACATATAAATTCAAATATTAATCAAAGAAAAGCAGGAGTGGCTATATTATTATCAGATAAAGCAGACTTTAGAGCAAAGAAAATGACCAGAGTCAGAGAGACACATTATATAATGAAAAAAGGGTCAATCCACAAGGAAAACATAGCAATCCTAAGTGTGCATGCACCAAACAACAGAGCTGCGAAATATGTGAACAAAAAACTGATAAGATTGAAAGAAGAATAGACAAATCCATCATTATAGTTGGAGACTTTATCATCTCTCAAGAGTTGATTGAAAAATAGACAGAAAATCAGCAAGGATACAGAAGGACTCAACAACACCATCAACCAACAGGATCTAATGAACATTTATAGAACACTTCACCCAACAAAAACAGAATGCACATTTTCTTCAAGTGCCCATGGAACACATACCAAGATAGACCATATCATCGGCCATAAAACAAATTTCAACAAATTTAGCAGTACTGAAATCATACAGAGGGAATTTCTCTAACCACAATGGAATCAAACTAATCAATAACAGAAAGATAACATGGAATGACACATTTCTAAATAATCCATGGCTTAAAGAGAAAGTTTTTTTTTTAATTAATTAACTAATTTATTTATTTGGCTGCATCGGGTCTTAGTTGTGCATGTGGGATTTTCGTTGTGGTGCATGGGCTCTTCATTGTGGCACAGAGGCTTTTCTAGTTGTGGCGCGTGGGCTCCAGAATGCACAGGCTCAGTAGTTGTGGCACGCGGGCTCTCTAGTTATGGCACGTGGGCTCTAGAGCACATGGGCTCAGTAGTTGCGGCACGTGGGCTTAGTTGCTCCATGGCATGTGGGATCTTAGTTCCCTGACCAGGGATTGAACCCACATCCCCTGCATTGGAAGGCGAATTTTTAACCACTGGACCACCAGGGAAGTCCTGAAAGAGAAAGTCTTGGGACTACTCTGGTGGCCCAGTGGTTAAGACTCCATGCTCGGGCTTCCCTGGTGGTGCAGTGGTTGAGAATCTGCCTGCCGATGCAGGGGACACGGGTTCGAGCCCTGGTCTGGGAAGATCCCACATGCCGCAGAGCAACTAGGCCCATGAGCCACAACTACTGAGCCTGCACGTCTGGAGCCTGTGCACCGCAACAAGAGAGGCCACGATAGTGAGAGGCCCATGCACCGCGATGAAGAGTGGCCCCTGCTTGCTGCAACTGGAGAAAGCCCTCGCACAGAAACGAAGACCCAACACAGCCATAAATAAATAAATAATAATTTAAAAAAAAAAAAAAAAAAAAGACTCCATGCTCCCGGGACTTGTTATGCAGTAGGACCTTGTTGTTTATACATTCTATATATAAAACTTACATCTGCTAACCTCAACCTCCCACTCCATCCCTCCCCCAACCCCCTCCCCCTTGGCAACCACCAGTCTGTTCTCTATGTCCATGATTCTGTTTCTGTTGCATAGATAGGTTCATTTGTGTCATACTTTAGATTCCACATATAAGTGATATCATATGGTATTTGTCTTTCTCTTTCTGACTTACTTCACTTAGTATGATAATCTCTAGTTGCATCCATGTTGCTGCAAATGGCATTATTTCATTCTTTTTTATGTCTGAGTAGTATTCCATTGTATATATGTATCACACCCTCTTTATTCATTCATCTGTCGATGGACATTTAGGTTGTTTCCACATCTTGGCTATTGTGAATAGTGCTGCTATGAACATAGGTATGCATGTATCTTTTTGAATTATAGTCTGGATATATGCCCAGGAGTGGGATTGCTGGATCATAAGGTAATACTATTTTTAGTTTTCTGATGAACCTCCATACTGTTTTCCACAGTGGCTGCACCAGCTTACATTAAGGGAGATTTAAAAATACACCAGGGCTTCCCTGGTGGCGCAGTGGTTGAGAATCTGCCTGCCAATGCAGGGGACATGGGTTCGAGCCCTGGCCTGGGAAGATCCCACATGCTGCGGAGCAACTGGGCCCGTGAGCCACAATTACTGAGCCTGTGCTCTAGAGCCTGTGCTCCGCAACAAGAGAGGCCACGATAGTGAGAGGCCCGCGCACCGCGATGAAGAGTGACCCCCACTTGCCGCAACTAGAGAAAGCCCTCGCACAGAAACGAAGACCCAACACAGCCATAAATAAACAAATAAATAAATAAAATTTAAAAAAATAAAAATAAAAAAAATAAATAAATAAAAAATAAAAATACACCAAACTCAATGAAAACGGAAATACAACATATCAAAATTTGTGAGCCACAGCTAAAGCAGTGCTGAGAAGGAAATTTACAGAAGTAAATGCATATACTTCAATAAAAAATAATGAAATTTTTAAAAAGCAAATGCATACATGAGAGAAGAAAAAAATTCTCAAACCAATAATCTATACTCCCACTGCAAGAACCTAGAAAAAGAAGGGCAAAATAAACCCAAAGCAAGTATCAATAGAAGGAATTAAAATTTAAAGATAAGACTAGAAATCAGTGAACCTGAAAACAGAAAAACAATAGAGAAAATCAATGAAGCTAAAATATGGTTCCTTGAAAAGATCAATAACATTGACAAACCTCTAGCAAGACTGAAATAAAAGAAAGAGAGAAGAAACGAATTACCAATATCGGGACTGGAATAAGGGAAATCACTACAGGCTCTGCAGACATCAAAAGGAAAATAAGGAAATATTATGAACAACTCCACACACATAAGTTTGACAACTTAGAAAAAATAAACAATTCCTTGAAAAGCACAATCTACCATAATTCATCCAATATGAAAGTTATTTTAATAAGCCTATAATTATCAAGGAAATTGAATTCATAATTTAAAAACTCTAGAAAAATAAGTGTCCAGGCCAAGATGGTTTAACTGGACATGTCTACTAAACATCTGAAGAAAAATTAACACCAGTTCTACATAAATACTTCCAGAAAACAAAAGAGGAAACACATCCCAATTCATTTTCTGAATCCAGTATTACCCTGATACCAAAGTAGACAAAAGATGGTACAAAAAAAGAAAACTACAGACCAATATCCCTCATGAATATAGATATAAAATCCTTAACAAAATATTATCAGATAGAATTCAGCAGTATATAAAAAAGAATTATATACCCTGACAAAGTGGGGCTTGTTCCAGGAATCCAAGGCTTGTTCAATGTCCAAAAATCAGTATAACAGACTAATGAAGAAAAAAAATCATATGGTTGTATCAGTTGATGCAGATGAAGCATTTGACAAAATTCAACACCTATTTATGGCAAAAACTCCCAGAAAAATAGTAATATGGGGGGACTTCCTTTACTTGTTAAAGAGTATCTGCAAACAACTTACAGCTAATGTTATACTTGATGATGAAAGACCGAATGCTTTCTCCCTAAGACTGGGAAGAAAGCAAGGATGTCTTCTCTCACTGCTCTTATTCAACATAGTGATGTAAGTTCTAGTCAGTGAAATAAGGCAAGAGAAGGGAATAAAGGGCATATAGATTGGAAAGGAACAAATAAAACTGTCCCTATTGGGAGTGGCTAAAGCCTGTTCTTAAGGCTGAACTTCTGGAATCGGGGGAATGGAGGGAAATCAGCAGGGAAATCAGAACCTCAAGTCTTGAGATGGAGAAAGCCCCAGCACAGAGGAAAGCGGGTGTGTGTGTGTGAATTCCCTGGCAGTCCAGCGGTTAGGACTCTGAGCTTTCACTGCCAAGGCATGGGTTCTATTCCTGGTCAGGGAACTGAGATCCGACAAACCACAGGCCAGAAAAAAAACCCCAGACAAACAGAGAAAGAAAGAGCTCGACCCCAGAGCCTCCCTTAGGTGGCCACACCTGACCTGGGGTCCCAGGGTGCTCAGCAGACTTTTCTGTTCCGGTGTTCCCTAGAAGGCGGGGCAGAGGGGGTGCAGGGAATGGACACTGGGGTGCTGTGTGTCCAGGCCAAGGGCTGCCAATGGCAGGGAGATCCTGGGCTGGGGTCCAGCTCTGGGCTGGGGAGACAGGGTCTTTGCCCACCCACCTAACTCTAGCATATGGGGGAGGTGGGGTGGGAGAGGGCGCAAGGGTTAGGGAGGCCATCCCAGCCCCTCCCAAACCCAGGCACACAGGGGTTAATTGAAGCTGGGGGTGGGAGGGAGGAGGGGCAAAGGGAGGCCTCGCGGGGAAGGGGAGGCCTTAGAGAAGGGTGAGACCCTGGTTGAAGATGGTCAAAAGGTACAAACTTCCTGTTATAAAATAAATAATTCATGGAGATGTACAGCATGGTGACTATAGTTAATAATGCTGTATTGCATATTTGAAAGCTGCTGAGAGAGATCTTAAATGTTCTCATCACAAGAAAAAAAAATTGAAACGTGTTGACATATGTGAACTAGACTTATTGTAGTGACCATTTCACAATATATACAAATATCGAATCATCATGCCGTCGTTAATTTTATTGGATTATAGTTGATTTACAATGCTGTGTTAGTTTCAGGTGTACAGCAAAGAGATTCAGTTATACACATACATATATTCATTCTTTTTCAGATTCTTTTCTCATATAGGTTATCACAGAATGTTGAGTAGAGTTCCCTGCGCTATACAGTAGTAGGTCCTTGTTGGTTTCCAATCATTATGTTGTACACTTGAAACTAGTATGTTATATGTCAAATATATCAATTAAAAAAAGGGCCAAGAGGGAGTTGAGGTCCTGGGGGGAGGTGATGGGGCTGCGGGGAAGGGGGTCTGCCCTGGTGGGAGTGAGGCCCTGGGGGAGGCGAGGGCGTGGGGGAGGGTAGACAGTGCAGGGGTGAAGTCCTGGGGGTGAGGCCGTGCGGGGAGGGGCAGAGCAGCCCTGCTGGAGGGGACCTGGACCCCATTCCTTTCAGGATGCCATGAGCTGGGTGTGGCAGCTGGGACTCCCAGGGGACAAGAGAGCTGGGGGAAATCTGAGAGGTGTGGTTAGCTCTGTAGTCCAGTCCCAGGTGAATACTATCCTACTGGGCAGCTCACTGCCCCACCTAATTGAGGGCAGAAATAGGTTTCACACTGATTCCAACTCCATTTCCACTGGAGATAAAATCACCCCAGTGGGCGGTCACTTGACACATCAAGGGTGAACTATGGGTAAGGCCTCAGCCCCACATGTGCCTCATCCCAAGCCCCCCCTCCCCCCCCCAGCACACCCCAGGCCCACCTGTCCTGGGGGCCGCTCCCGGGGACAGCCCCTCCTGTGCGGCAGGCTGACCCTCTTCCTACACTTTCACAGGTGCGGGTGTCAGATGGGCCTTTAATATCCAGAAAGGCCAGGAATCCATGTCAAGCAGCCCAGGCACTCTCGTGCACAAACACACTTATGCATACACACACACACACACACACACACACGCATGCGTGCATGCGCACTGACATGCACACACATGCACGCTCTCACACACTGGTCTGGGTGCTCTGGAAGTCTAAGCATATAGGCTGCTGTCCTAGACTGTGAGGCTTCTTCCTTCTCACCATTGCTCTTTTCCAGTTTTAGGAAAGGGGCGACTGAGAACCACAGTAGAACAGAGCTGACCAGAGAAGCGTTTGTCTGGCCGGTGGCCCAGCGTGGCCTGATTGCCCCTCATCTGCCGACCCACGCAGAGCTGTGGGAGTGGGAGAGGCCTGAGTCCCTCGCCCTGTCCCTCGCCTCGGCTCCTGCAGATGGGCCAGTGGTGGTGGCTCCTGGGAGCCCTGGACTCCCTCAGGTACCCCACCAGGAAGTGCCCAGACCCCCTTGGGCTCTTGGCTCCCCTGTACCTACCGACCAGATTAGAAGCAGCAAGAGGTGAGGGCCCAGCTTCCATCTCGTGTCTCACCCCTACGTGCTCTACCTCCGGGTAAGAGTGGAACCCTAACTCACCACACAGAGCGCAGGATGGGGACAGCTGCCCCCTTAGAGCACCAGGATTCTCTCCAGGGAAAGGGGCTCCTGACTCATTTTTTGCCTTTTAGCTCTAATCTGCCTGGCTGACCGCATCAGACACGGGGACAGGGTGCTGGTTTTGGAGCACACACAGACGCACAGGGGCAGGTGACAGCTTTTCCCCTGCCACTACCTGCCCAAGGCATGCCAGGCCCGGAAGACCCTTGGCCAAGCCACAGGACAAAATGAAGACATTCTGAAAAGGCTTCAAGGACAAGGGACCCGGGTGTGGCCCAAAGGATGGGGTGAACAGCAGGGGGCCCCAGTGCTGGAGGGTACCCCTATGTCCACACCCAGGCCTTTCCCTGAGCTCTTTTTCAATGCTGGGACCTCTCCACCCCCCAGAAAACCAAGGCTGGCGTGCTGTGGGCTGAAGGGAGTGGGGCTCTTGTCAAGAGGGGACACGGCCTCCTCATAAGGGCTCGGCTGGCACGGCCGGCTCCCCTCCAGAGGTCCAATGAGCTGCTTGGGCTTCTGGAGGCTAAAAATGTCCCAGGGCGAGCCCACCACGCACGCCATCTGAAGCACAGACTGCAGAGTACTTTTTTAGGTGGCGTGTGTTGGGGGAAGTGGGAGCAGGGGACACTCAGAAACCAGGGTGTGTCCGACACAGTCTGCAACAATGATGCCTGGCGAGGCCAGGCCAGAGGGAGGACGGCGGCTCGGCCTCCCCTGTGCTGCCCCGCATGCAGGCTCTGCATGAGGGGGGGCTGCTTCCCAGGCAGGGCGGAGACGCCTGGGGCGGAGCAGAAACAATGACACCACACAGGCCCAAGGATAACTTAGTTTATGGGTCAAGCCAAATGCAATGCAAAGTTGTTTTCGTTATTTTTTTTTTTAACCAAAATAAATAAATCAGATCTGTCCCTGTGACAGGTCAGGGGAGCTGGCCCCTCGGCCTAGTGACGCCCCTCACTCCTGCCCCTCCTCTCCCCCTTCTGACCAGCTTTGGCACAGCAGAGAGAAGGATGCTTCGGAGTCTCCATCGTGTAGAAGGAAAGAGGAAAGGAGGTGGAACTGGAGGTTAACGGAGGGCAGGACCCAGACGAGCAGCCTGCGCCCCGGCCCTAGAGCCCCAAGTGGCGCTTCCCGCCACGCACACCCCATGGGCCCGGGCGCCACCCAGCCCCAGGCGGGTGGAGTATGCACGGCCCCTGTGCACGGCCCGGGACCCTCTCGAGGGGAGGACGTGGACGCTGGAGAGAGCGGGCCCGCCCTCTCTGTGCGGGTCAGTCTCGGGCCATCTCCCACCAGCCACCCCTCGGCAGTGCCCTCCGCTCACTGCACGGCGAGGGCCCTGACAGAACCCTCCCAGCCCACAAAGCCTCTGACAGTGGCGGCTCCTCCGAGGGGTCTGGGGCGCAGCCTGAGGAGAGGAAGCCACCCTGCTGGGTGACAAGGACCGCCAGCACAAGGGCATGCCACATGAGGCCGGTCCTGGGGGTGATCTGGGGGGGTGAGGGCAGATCTGACCCTCCCAGGACATCTGCGGGGGCTCCCTCTCCTCCTCCCGCTCCCCACTGCCTCCATGAAGGCTGCTCAGCTGGACAGAAGTCACAGAGCCTGGGGGGCAGCCGAGCACGTGAGGGGGGAGAGCAGCCTAATTCCTAAGTGAGCGAGGGGGCGTGTGTGGTGCAGGGACGGGCAGAGGTGCGGGCAGCGCGGAGCGCTATTCTTTAGTGGAGAAGCAAGGGGCAGTCGTGAGGTGCAGGGCGGCCTAAGCAGCCCAGGCAGCATCTACGAGAACTTCTTGAAGGCGTCCAGGTCGAAGGCCGTGTCCAGGAGGCGCTGCAGCTCCGTGAGGTGGGTCTTCTTGTTGCCGGTGGCTGGAGCCGCTGCTGGGTCCCGGCCAGCGTACCTGAGGGGGGCGACAGTGAGCGGTGACGGCGAAGGCCACCAAGGGGCCCGGGCCTCCTTGCCCTCCCCGGGCCCCAGCCGACTGCCCGCGGCCTTACCACACAGGCTTGGCGCGGTTGATGGTGGTCCGCAGCCTGGGCTTCACATAGTCGTAGTAGCCTTGGTTCTTGTGCTCCTCCTGGCACCAGGCCAGCTCGGCGTTGGGGTACTTCTGCACCTCCTGCAGCAGGAGGTCGAAGGGGAAGGGCGACAGCTGGGGAGAGAGAGAGGAGCTCCTGTCAGGAGAAGGTGCTCAGGGTACTGGGCGAGGCTGGTGTCCTAGAGGGGCTGGTGTCCCAGGTGAGGAGCTCAGTGACCCCTAAAGGATGTTCCGGAAACTCTGGGAAAGCTCTGGGGCCCAGACACCTGCAGGAGGAACGCCAGGACTGACCCGGGCACCACCTGCCCTCACCTGCTCGATCCTCGTGATGGCCACTTGCTCTGCCATATCCCGTGCTTTGCGCTCTCGGGTAAGATCATAGTACACTTTGCCGGTACAGAAGAGAAGTCTCTTGACGTTTTCTGGGTTTTGGGCTGCAGGGCCATCTTCTGGGATCACCCTCTGGAAGTGGGTACCTACAAGAGAATCCCCACAGCTGGGGGTTTGCTCAGGACTTGGCTGAGGGTGTCCAGGGCCCTCCCTCCACGAGGTGGGGCTGTGCCACAAATGACACCAGAACATTTAGTTTCTGAGGGTTAGGGCTCTCCCCCTCTCGCCAGCCTGTGATGCCCTTGCATTAATCCACACTGAGAGAGCCTAACAGGCACAGTAGGTAAGGCCAGCCTTGGAGAGCAAGTGACATCAGTTCATTCTTCAGAACGACCTGTCTCAGACTTCAGGGACAACTAGGTCTAGAAGAGCATCCCATGACCACTCTGCTCAGACTCCTCATGAGTTTACAAATACTAAAACTTTCCACACTGGAAACTAGAGCAAATACTCAGATGCTCACGGCCGGGACCATTCCCCTGCGAACAAGGCCGACTTCAGGAAGCTGCATTCAAAATGAGGGGTTCCCTTAGTGACACATAAGCAACACACAACATGCTCACATTCACGTACACACGCAAATGCCAGGATTAGAAGGAAACTACCTTCACACGAGAAAGGCCAGATATGAGAAACCCACCGCGAACATCATACTCAAGGGTGAAAAGACTGAAAGCATTTTCCTAAGACACAAACAAGGCAAGGATGTCCGTTCTCACCACTTCTATTCAACATAGCACTGGAATTTCTAGCCAGAGAAATTAGGCAAAAAAAAAAAAAAAAAAAAAAAACAAAAAAATATCTAAATTGGAAAGGAACAAATAAAATTATCTGTTTGTTTTACATGTAGAAAACCCTAAAGATTTCACATACAAAAAAAACCTGTTAGAACTAATAAATGAATTCAGCAAAGTTACAGGATAGAAAATCAACACTCAGAATTCAGTTGTATTTCTATGAACAATCCAAAAGTTAAGAAAAAAAAAATCCCATTTGAAACAGCATCAAATAAATAAAATTACTTAGGAACAAACTTAACCAAGAAAATGAAAGACTTGTACACTGAAAACTACAGAACATTACTGAGAGAAATTAAAGAAGATACCAATAAATCTTAGAGCTGGAAAAAAAAATAAAATAAAAAAAAAAAAGAAGATACCAATAAATGGAAAGTCATCCATGTTCATGGATTGGGAGACTTAATATTGTCATGATGTTAACATTATTAAAGCAATCTATAGATTCAATGCAATCCTTACCAAAATCCCAATGACAGGGACTTCCCTGATGGTGCAGTGGTTAAGAATCCGCCTGCCAATGCAGGGGACGTGGGTTTGAGCCCTGGTCCGGGAAGATCCCACATGCTGCGGAGCAACTAAGCCCATGAGCCACAACTACTGAGCCTGCGCTCTAAAGCCCGAGAGCCACAACTACTGAGCCCGTGTGCTGCAACTACGGAAGCCCGTGTGCCTAGAGCCCGTGCTCTGCAACAAGAGAAGCCACCGCAATGAGAAGCCCGCTCACCACAACGAAGAGTAGCCCCCACTCACTGCAACTAGAGAAAGCCTGCGCGCAGCAACGAAGACCCAACGCAGCCAAAATAAATAAATAAATAAATACATCTTAAAAAAAAAAAAACCCAATGACATTTTTGGCAGAAATAGAAAAGTCCACCCTAAAATTCATGGAATGCCAAAGGACCCTGAATAGCTAAAACTATCTTGAAAAGAGAAAAATAAAGCTGGAGGACTCATGCTTCCTGATTTCAAAACTTACTACAAAGCTACAACATCAAAGTGGTACTGGCATAAAGACAGATATATAGACCAATGGAAGAGAACAGAGAGACCAGAAATGAACCTTCATGTATATGGTCAAATGATTCTGACAAGGGAACCAAGACTTCAATGGGGAAAGGAGAGTCTCTTCAACAAATGGTGCTGGGAAAACTGGATATCCACAAGCAAATGAAGCTGGACCCTTACACCATACAGACACACTAACTCAAAATGGATTAAAGACTTAAATACAAGACTGAAATTATAAAACTTAGAAGAAAACATGCGGAGATTGGTTCAAGATGGAAGAGTAGAAGGACGTGTGCTCACTCCCTCTTGTGAGAGCACCGGAATCACAACTAACTGCTGAACAATCATCAACAGGAAGACACTGGAACTCACCAAAAAAGATACTTCATATCCAAGAACAAAGGAGAAGCTGCAATGAGATGGCAGGAGGGGTGCAATCACAATAAAACCAAATCCCACAACCGCTGGGTGGGTGACTCACAAACTGGAGAACACTTACACCACAGAAGTCCACCCACTGGAGTGAAGAGTGAAGGTTGTGAGCCCACATCAGGCTTCCCAACCTAGGGGTCTGGCAACGGGTGGAGGAATTCCCAGAGAATCAGACTTTGAAGGCTAGTGGGATTTGACTGCAGGACTTCGACAGGACTGGGGGAAACAGAGACTCCACTCTTGGAGGGCACACACAAAGTAGTGTGCACATCGGGACCCAGGGGAAGGAGCAGTGACCCCAGAAGAGACTGAACCAGACCTACCTGCTAGTGTTGAAGGGTCTCCTGCAGAGGCAGGGTGTGGCTGTGGTTCACCGTGGGGACAAAGACACTGGCAGCAGAAGTTCTGGGAAGTACTCCTTGGCGCTATTAGCCCCACCAAAGAGCCGGGTAGGCTCCAGTGCTGGGTCACCTCAGGCCAAACAACCAACAGGGAGGGAACCCAGCCCCACCCATCAGCAGACAAGTGGATTAAAGTTTCACTGAGCTCTGTCCACTAGAGCAACACCCAACTCTATCCACCACCAGTCCCTCCCAGCAGGAAACTTGCACAAGCCTCTTAGGTAGCCTCATCCACCAGAGGGCAGACAGCAGAAGCAAGAACTACAATTCTGCAGCCTGTGGAAGGAAAACCACATTCACAGAAAGATAGACAAAATGAAAAGGCAGAGGACTTTGTACCAGATGAAGGAACAAGATAAAACCCGAGAAAAACAATGAAATGAAGTGGAGATAGGCAACCTTCCAGAAAAAGAATTCAGAATAATGATAGTGAAGATGATCCAGGACCTAAGAAAAAGAATGGAGGCAGTGATTGAGAAGATACAAGAAATGTTTAACAAAGACCTAGAAGAATTAAAGAACAAACACCTAGAAGAATTAAAGAACAAACAAACAGATGAACAATACAATAACTGAAATGAAAAATACACTAGAAGGAATCAATAGCAGAATAACTGAGGCAGAAGAACAGATAAGAGACCTGGAAGACAGAATGGTGGAATTCACTGCTGTGGAACAGAATAAAGAAAATACTAAAATACTAGCAAACAGAATCCACCAACACATTAAAAGGATCATACACCATGATCAAGTGGGATTTATCCCAGGGATGCAAGGATTCTTCAATATATGCAAATCAATCAATGTGATACACCATATTAACAAATTGAAGAATAAAAACCATATGATTATCTCAATAGATGCAGAAAAAAGCTTTTGACAAAATTCAACACCCATTTATGATAAAAACTCTCCAGAAAGTGGGCATAGAGGGAACCTACGTCAACATGATAAAGGCCATATACGACAAACCCACAGCTAACATCATTCTCAATGGTGAAAAACTGAAAGCATTTCCTCTAAGATCAGGGTCAAGACAAGGATGTCCACTCTCGCCACCATTATTCAACATAGTTTTGAAAGTCCTAGCTAAGGCAATCAAAGAAAAAAGAGAAATAAAAGGAATACAAATTGGAAAAGAAGTAAAACTGTCACTGTTTGCAGATGACATGATACTATACATAGAGAATCCTAAAGATGCCACCAGAAAAATACTAGAGCTAATCAATGAATTTGGTAAAGTTGCAGGATACAAAATTAATGCACAGAAATCTCTTGCATTCCTATACACTAACAATGAAAGATCAGAAAGAGACATTAAAGAAACAATCCCATTCACCATGGCAACAAAAAGAATAAAATACCTAGGAATAAACCTACCTAAGGAGGTAAAAGACCTGTACTCAGAAACCTATAAGACACTGATGAAAGAAATCAAAGATGACACAAAAAGATGGAGAGATATACCATGTTCTTGGATTGGAAGAATCAATATTGTGAAAATGTCTATACTACCCAAAGCAATCTACAGATTCAATGCAATCCCTATCAAATTACTAACGGCATGTTTTACAGAACTAGAAAACATGCGGCAAAAGCTTCATGACATTGGGACTTCCCTGGTGGAACAAGTGGTTAAGAATCCACCTGCCAATGCAGGGGACACAGGTTCGATCCCTGGTCCAGGAAGATCCCACATGCTGCAGACCCACTAAGCCCGTGTGCCACAACTATCGAGCCTGTGCTCTAAAGCCCGTGCGCCACAACTACTAAGCCCACGTGCCACAACTACTGAAGCCCGTGTGCCTACAGCCTGTGCTCCACAACAAGAGAAGCCACCACAATGAGAAGCCCGCACACCACAATGAAGAGTAGCCCCCGCTCGCTGCAACTAGAGAAAGCCTGTGCGCAGCAACGAAGACCCAATGCAGCCAAAAATAAATAAATTTATTAAAAAAAAAATAGCTTCGTGACATTGAATTTGGCAGTGATTTCTTAGATGTGACTCCAAAGACACAGACAACAACAAAAAAAAGAGAAAAAGTGGACTTCATGAAAATTTAAAAATTTTGTGCATCCAAAGACGACACACAGGGACTTCCCTGGTGGTCCAGTGGTTAAGACTCTGCACTCCCAATGCGTGGGGCATGGGTTTGATCCCTGGTTGGGGAAGCAGGATTCCACATGCCGTGCGGTGCAGCAAACAAACAAACAAACTTCACACAGATGGAAGAAAATAGTTGCAAGTCACATATCTGATAAGGCATTGATATCCAGTAAATAGAGAGAAATCTCACAACTCAACAACAAAACAAACAACCCAATTAAAAAATGGGCAAGGACTTAATTAAACATATTTCCAAAGACAACATACAGATGGCCAATAAGCACATGAAAAGACGCTCAACATCACTAATCATTAGGTTAACAAAAATCAAAACTGTGATGAGATACTACCTTCATGGTCACTAGGATGGCTATTATGATACAAAAACAAAAACCAAGAAAACAAAAACAGAAAACAGTAGTGTTGGCAAGAATGTAGAGAAACTGGAACCCTTGTGTATTGCTGTGAACCACTATGGAAAACGGTATGGTATGCCTGAAGAATTACCATATGACCCAGGAATCTGCTTCTTGGTATATACCCAAAGGAATTGAAAGCAGGGTCTTGAAGAGAGATTTGTACACCCATGTTCATAGCAGCATTATTCCCAATGGCTAAAATGTGGAGGTAACCCAAGTGTCCACTCACAGATGAATAGATAAACAAAAAGCGGTATATAAATACAACAGAACATTATTCAGCCTTAGAAAAGAAGGAAATTCTGACACCTGCTACAACATGGATGAACCTTGAGGATACTGTGCTGAGTGAAATAAGCCCATCACATAAAGACACATACTGTATGATCCCACTCACATGCAGTTCCTAGAGGAGCCAAACCCACAGAGACAGAAAGCAGAATGGGGGGCGCGGGCTGGGGAAGGAGTGGTGATGGCGGAGTTCTTTAATGGGTGCAGAGCTTCAGCTTGGGAAGATGAAGAAGTTCTGGAGATGGACGGGGTTGATGGCTGCACAATGACGTGAATGTGTTTATTAATGCCACTGAACTGTACGCTTAAAAATGGCTAAGATGGTAAATTTTATATTATGCATATTTCACCATAATAAAAAAAAATGGGGAAAAAAACGAAGAAGGGGTTTACCTTGACCGAAGACTAAAGGGGGCGCCATGGCTGGGAGTAAGTGGGCTCCTTTGGCCCTGTAAGCCCGGGGATGTGCGGGGCCACTGCGTGCTGTGTCAGCCGCCTGATGTCTGCTGTCCGGGGGGAAATCTCAGTGCTGTGGGCCTCACCTCACCCCACTGAGCTGCCGTGTTACATGGCAGGCCCTACCCACCGGTGCTTCTCCTGTCCCCGGCGGTGGGCTGCCATCAGCACCCCGGGAGCAGTGCCCAGGCAGCAGCGTGAACTCTTAACCTCAGACTCACTTCACTGCCTCTGGAAGAGTCCTGGGGGGCGCACCCAGGCAGAGGCCACAGACCCCGGTGGGACGCGAGACATGCTGTTTGACCAATTTGCACATGAGCTCTGACATCCAGGCTGTCGTGTTCAGTGGTCTTTACCCAACGACCAAAAAATGTGGCAAGGACCAGAGTGAGACTGACAAGTATAAGCGCCCCCCCGAGTAGCAGTGAAGATCCCCTCCAAATGCCCACCCCCCTCAAGCCTACCTGGAAGCATCTCATCAAAGCTGGATCTGGCCTCAGGGTGCCGCAGAAGGGACTTGGGGGTGAAGATGATTAACTGAAACACAGGAGCACAGGCTCAGGTTCTAAGGATTCCAGAAGGAGGGCCGAAAGCAAGGGGCTGCCCAGGCCTCGTCTTCAGAACAGGCATCTAGCGCTGCCCTCCCAGCTCTACGGTCAGGGGGATCCGCAGGTTAGAGGTGAAAAGGGAAGGAAGACAGGACGATGCGGTTTCCCCTTGTCCCCTCTCCTCTGCCCTGAGACACTGGGCATCCACTCCTCCAGAGTCTGCCCCAGCCTGCTCGGAGCCCTGGGTGCCCCCTACCCTGTACCTGGGGAAGACCCCTGAGCCCTTCCTGGACGTCCCTGCCTGTGGCCAGGGCTGTCCTGTCCCATGGGCCTGCCTGGCCCTGCACCGTGACCGGCAGCAGCAGGGGGCATTCTCCCCTGGGACCCTTCACTCACACTCCTACTCACCCTTCAACACCTCACCCAGGAGCCTGCTTCCCGGGGACTCTCTGCTCCCTTGGCCCCTGCGGGGGCTCAGCTCTCCTCCAAGCTCAACGCACCATCTACGACCACCCGCCCACAAGTCCATCCTCCCATTGGGCTGGGGCCCTGAGTTCTCAAGCCAGGCCTCTCTGAGCTGGGACACCCCCAACTGACCGGCTTCCGGAAGGGCAGGAGAATCTGGCGACGCAGCACATGGAAGAAGTTGCCAGGGGTGGAGCAGTTGACGACAACCCAGTTGCAATCATACAGCTGATTTATGTCAAAGTTGGCTTCCTTAAGGTCCTGGAGCAAGAAGGGAAAGGGCCAGAGGCCAGGCGGCACTGAGCACCCCGTCGCAGGGGGCATCAAGGCAGAGGGCCTCACGGCCGCAGCCTTAGGGTGCCACAGCTCCTCCAGAGATGCACACACAGGGGACACTGACGAGAGCTCAGCCAGCCAGCCCCACGCTCTGAATGGGATTCTCAGTCCCATGTAATCCCTATTTCTCTGAAAACTACTGCCTGGCCTGGGACAGACACAGCTTCTACCTAAAACCAATTCTGATGTTCCTTAGAAACAGAACCCCCCAAATTTCCTTTTAGCTCTTAAAGTTTCAGTAAAATCACCCCAGAGTTCTTTCCTCTAAACTGTCTGCCTGAATCAAAATACAGGCAGTATCACTCCTAGAAGCTTCTGCTATAGCTTTCAGCGCCTCTGCTTTCTACAGCAGCAGGGACGACAGGAGGCAGCCCGGCACTGTCTTCTGTGCTCTAAGAAGGCCTCTCACTTTGTGGAGACCAGCAGGCTCGGGGCCCACCTGCGACTCCTGAGAGGCACAGAGCAGTCATGCCTTCAGAGTTGCCCACAGACGCCCAGGTGCGCCACTCACCGGCAGGACGTCTGGGTCGTCATTGCACATCTGCAGGAACCGCTCCGGCCTGGCGGAGGAATGTTCCGGACCCTGGAACCAGAAACACAAGTTACAGATCAGGAGCTTCCCCCATGCTGACCGTTGCTTTCAGTACATCTCTTCCTTAACCAACTTGCTCATTTTGGTCTCAAAAACACCAACTTGTCTCTTTCCTGCTGGCAGTTTAATTCCTTCTCCTCCTGCCCATGGAGCGTGGAGGGGGCGTTTCCACGTCAGGACAGGGCCCAGCACTCCTGGTTCCTCCAGGTTTCCAAACCCGAGTCTTAAGCAAGCAACCCCCCCAGGGCCTGGCGGAGGAGGAGGGAAGAGAACAGGGAACACCGGAGCCTGGGAGGCCCCTGTCCGCACAGCCACTTCTCATCAGTAACGGAGCAGGACCTGCCTCTTGCCTTCCAAGGGAGGTGGGGAACACCAGCGGAGCCTGTACGGTGCCAATTTCGGGGTCAGGGTCCTAGGCAGGCCCTTCCCACGTTCTAGGTCTGCCGGGAAGGGGCGGGGGCCTCACCATGCCCTCCATGCCGTGGGGCAGCAGCAGCACGATGCCGTTCTGCCGCACCCACTTGGCTTGTCCCGGGCAGATGAACTGGTCGATGATGCACTGGGCCGTGTTGTGGAAGTCACCAAACTGGGCCTCCCAGAGGACCAGGGCGTTAGGACTGGCCATGGCAAAACCCAGCTCAAAGCCTGAAGAGCAGGAGGGAGGGAGAAGACAGGACAGGAGTCAGCTGGTGGGCGGGAAGGGGGCTGCGGGGGGGAGAGTGGGACGGAAGGGAGGAGGGGGGAGGGGTGGCAGGGAGGAGGGCCTCGCAGGCTGGGGTGCTCACCCAGGACCCCGTACTCGGACAGCGAGCTGTTGCACACAGTGTAGGGGGCCTGGTTGGGCCAGAGGTGGTTCATGGGGATGCAGGTTCTCTTGTCCACGTTCTGGTCGTGCAGCACGTGGTGGCGATGGCTGAGGGAGAGCAGCACAGATCAGCGGCAGAAGCCAGCCCCGTGCACTGCCGCGGGAGCACAAAGCCCCGTTCTTAACGGAAGCGTCTAGTCAGAGCAGGGAAAGGGTGCTTCTGGGTCTGAGCAATGGGATCTGATGACTGTCTCCTGGCAGGGATTTCCTTCTGGGAGAGGAACTCCAGAGCCCTTCCTTTCCACCTCCCGTGCTCTGAAGGGCCCACAAGAACACTGAGACCGTTACCTAAAGGTGCCCCGCTCCACGTCCTGGCCGCTCAGCCGGATATGGATGCCCTCCTTCAGGAGGGAGCCAAAAGCCATGTACTCTGCCAGAGCCCAGTCCACGGTCCTGTTCTTCACTAGCTCGCCACGCGTCTTCAGGATCCGGCTCAGCCCTGCGGAGACAGCGTGCTCACCAGCCGCCCGGCACACCCTCCCGCTCGGGACAAGAGCTGAGCTTCCTTCGCTCCCAGCTTTCGGAGTCCTGATTCACCGGGAGAGCGGGGAAGGGAGCTGAGTGGAGACCAGGCCAGAGAGGCTGTGACATCCCGTCCCGTCCTCCACTGCTCCGCTGGCTGAGGGCCTCGCCGGGGGCAGGGGTGAGGTGAGGCGAGGGCTTCCCTCATCCAGCCACCCCGGCCTTGAACGAGCAGGGACCGCAGGTGGGCGAGGACTGGTCTCATGCCGGGACACAGCTGGCACTGGACTCGGCCCAACACTTCCAAAGGTCCGGGTGGCGCCCTTACCTCCGTGAATGGTGAAGTTCTCCACAGGCACGGAGCTGGCCACGTTCCCAATGTGCGTGAGAATATCCTCCGTCAGGCCCGTGGAGGGGCAGGTCATGCTCCTGGGTTGCCCGTCCAGGGTGAAGAAGCCTAGCGGGGAAGGGGCGAGCTGACACACAGGTGCCACTCCTCACGGAGCCGTGGACACGCGAGACGCTGTGCAGCGGTGGCCAGGACCGGGAGCCGAGGGCAGGGGTCTGACTCCGGGGCCCACAGGTGCTGTGGAGCGGGGAGGGGCTCACTCACCAGGCCAGGGGGAGTCCAGCCAGTGCTTGATGTGCAAGATCTTCTCGTCCTTGGACCTGGTGAAGGCCTCCTCACAGATCTTGTCATACTTGGAGATCTCCTCCTGGAGGGTCGGGCCCGACACAGCCGTCAGGGCCGCTCTGCACAGGGCACACCAGCCTCACGGCCAGTGCGCGCCTGCACTTCCTGAGTGCAGAGTCCCTCAGACCCCACTGGCCTCCAGGCCTTCTCCCCCCAACACGCACCACCCCGTGAGGTCTGTGGGAAGCTTCCGTTTTACTGTTCTCATTCCCGTAGCTGCTTCTCCAGTTGCTGGCTGCAGATCCTGCTCAGCGCTGGCGCCCTGTCCCCGCCCACCCTCTCGCCATATTCTTTCTGACGAGTTCTCATGGCTCCAAGCGCAGCCCCTGACCTTCCCATACTTCCGACTCAGCTTGCTCATACGCCGCCCTGCTCCTCCCTCTCCGTCACCCTGCACGGGCCTTCGCACTCATAACCAGCCAGAACTGACCAGGTCACAGCAGGCCCTTTACGAGCTGGATCCCTCATCAGCCTCTCGGCCTCTCACCCCTGTGCACTGGACTCTGTAAGCCAAGGAGGCCACTGCCTTGGGCCAAAGTGCTCTCAGGTCCCACCTCCCTCACGCAACTCCTCAGTAGCCTGGACTCTCCAAGAAGTTCTGCACCGAAATGCTATAGTTGGAAATATTTCACATGTTCTCACTTGGATCCTAATTACTCTGCAAAAGCGAGCATTGGCCCTGTGGTGGGCCTTCTCTATCCCTCCTTGGCTCTGGAAAGGCCCACTGGGACCAGAGCCGGGACGCACCTCATACTCAGGCTGGTTGACCACGCCCTGCGACACCAGCACCTCGGCATACTTCTGCAGCACGGGCTTCTGCTTGCGGATCTGCTTGTACATGAGCGGCTGCGTGAACATGGGCTCGTCCATCTCGTTGTGGCCATTGCGTCGGTAACACACCTGAACACAGCCAGGAGACGCCAGCATCAGGGACCATGTTGGCCGGGACCCAGGACCCACGAGGACCTGCCCCATTTCTCCTACGTGACACCTCAGTTTACCTCTTCTAGAATTAAGGTCCTGTCTCTCTCTCCTTCACTCGCTAGAATTGCTTTGACTGTCACATGAGATGAAACGAGAGTGACCTGGGACTATCTCGGGACAGGATCCCAACTACCTTCTTCCCCAGGTCAGGTCACCCAGGCCGAAGATGCAGGAGCTCTCAGGAGGGGCAGTGAGATGCCCTGGCTCTAGGGAGCCCTGACCCCTCCCTTCAGGACACAGGCTAAGGTCACTCACCAGGTCCACCACCACGTCCTTGTGGAAGGTGCTCCTCCACTCGGCTGCCACCTTGCACACGTACATGACTGCCTCCGGGTCATCCGCGTTCACGTGGAAAATGGGGGCATTCACGACTCGGGCCACATCGGTGGGGTAGGGTGAGGAGCGGGCCATGCGTGGGTCGGTGGTGAAGCCGATCTGCAAGGGACAGGCAGCTTGGCCAGGGGGCTTGGGCATGCTGCTGGGCATGGGTGGGGCAGAGGTGGGGTGGGCCAGAGCAGACCCACCCTCTAGGCCAACGGCAGGGTGGAACCAGGACAGGGGGTGGAGCTGAGGGCAGGGCAAGATAAGAGGGCAGGGCAGGAGCAGGAATGTTATGTGTCTGAGGGTGAGGGCGGGGCTAACGGCAGGCAGGGTGGAGCCTGAAGGCCACTTGCCGGAGGTCACTTGGCTGCCCTTGGCCTACTCTAAGACAGTTCCCAAACACTATTTTTTTTTTTAATTGTTTTTTTTTTCCTATTCTGCTAACAAAATTCATACATGTTCAGCAGAGTTTGGAAGACAGCATGAAAAATTAAAGTCACTATATTCTACCAGGTTCAGTGTAAATATTTTGATGTTTTCCTTTCCAGATGATTTTCTTTGCATGCATACACATGAAATATAAATATAAAATTTCAGATCCTATCATTTCTGTAATTTTGCACTTTGGTCACTTAACATTAGCATTTTTTTCTTTGAAAATTTAAAGGCCTCACCACTTAGATGTACTAAAACTTAATCACATATTCGTAATTTTATAACCTGCATTTAACATTTATTTTCATGGGGACTTTCCTGGTGGTCCAGTGGTAAAGAATCCGCCTTCCAGTGCAGGGGATGCAGGTTTGTTCCCTTGTCGGGGAACTAAGATCCCACGTGCTGCGGGGCAACTAAGCCCGCGAGCCACAACTATTGAGCTTGTGCGCCTCAGCGAGAGAGCCTGCGTGCTGCAAACTACAGAGCCCACGCGCCACAACTAGAGAGAGAAAACCCGCACGCCACAACTAGAGAGGAGGCCGCGCGCCACAACAAAGAGCCCACATGCTGCAACAAAAGATCCCGCCTGCCACAGCTAAGACCTGACGCAACCAAAAAAATAAAAAATAAAATAAAGAAAACAAATACCTAAAATTTATTTTTATGAACCACTTCAAACATATAGAAAGTATGATAATACTATAATGATCACCCATGAACTCACAAGCCAAAATGAACAAATCTTAACAGTTTCAGGACTTTTTATACATTTCTGATACAGCTGGCCCACACACAGGGAGCACGGCCCTGAAAGTGGAGGACAGTTTCTACGTGTTGCAATATGTATTCCATACATCCATAAACAATATATAGTATCTTCTTAGGCTTATTGGTCACTAAAATTTTGATATCATTCAGACTTATGGAAAAGTTGAAAGCATACAGAGAACTCCCACACAGTCTTTACTCAGATTCACCAACTGTTGCCATCTTGCCCCTTTTCTTATTCATGCTCTTTCCATTACACACGCACGCACACACACACATTTTTCCTAAACCATTTGCAGGTAAGTAGTAGACGTCCCTATTCCCTAAAACATGGACATTTCATTACCAGCCAGAGTGCAGTTCTTGGCCCAAGCAATTTAATATTACAGAATACCGTTGTCTGACCCTCAGTAGACACATTCCACCAATTGTAATAACGATGCCCAGTCTTTCTTGCCTTAGTCCCATATCCAATCCAGCACATCACCCTGCATTAGTTGTCACCTCTCTCTAGTCCCCCTTTAATCTTGAAGTCTTCTTGCTTTTCTTGGTTTTTCATAGCACTGACATTTTGGAAGAGTATTTCCATGTCTTTTAAACCATAGAGATATATAGTCTATGTACCTTACATATGGTGTCATACTCTATATGCTGTGCAAATCCTTTGCAACTTGCTTTCTGTTCAGTATTTATATTCAGGGTTCATCCAGGTTGAAACATGTACCTCTACTTCCTGTAGTAGAGCTTAGTGAAATCTAAGTACTGAATAGTATATACCACAGTTCATTTATCCATTCTCCTGTTGTTGGACATTTAGTTGTTTCCAACTTGTGGTTAATACATTGTTACACATTCTTATGGAGGTTTTCTCCAGCAAACACTGAGTTTCTCTGCAGTACTCCTAAGAAGGAAAACTAAGCCACAGGGTCAGAACATTGTACCTAAATACCATCAAGTGCTCTCCAAAGTGGTTGTACCACTCACCCTCCTACTAGCAGCATGAGTACCCTGCATTTCCACTCACCATATTGTGACCGTTTCCCCAGGATATTAAATATTTTAGTGATTATATAATACTGCTTCCTACAGCTTTGCCAAAATTTATACAAAGACTCTTTGGTTTTGATAAACATTCTTTTTTTTTTTTTAAACTTTTCCCTGAAAAATCTTTTCTTAAAAAAATAAATTTATTTATTTATTTTTGGCTGCATTGGGTCTTCATTGCTGTGCACGGGCTTCTTTTAGTTGCGTCGAGCGGGGGCTACTCTTTGTTGCACTGCACGGGCTTCTCATTGCGGTGGCTTCTCTTGTTGCAGAGCACGGGCTCTCGGTGCGTGGGCTTCAGTAGTTGTGGCCCGTGGGCTCTAGAGTGCAGGCTCAGTAGTTGTGGCACATGGGTTTAGCTGCTCCACGGCGTGTGGGATCTTCCCTGACCAGGGCTCAAACCCGTGTCCCCTGCATTGGCAGGCAGATTCCTAACCACTGGCCACCAGGAAAGCCCAATAAACATTCTTTGTTTTTAATAATTTTTTTTGTTCTTTGTTTTTTAAATTTATTTTATTTATTTTTATTTTTGGCCGCGTTGGGTCTTTGTTGCTGCGTGCCGGCTTTCTTTAGTTGCGGTGAGTGGGGGCCACTCTTCATTGTGGTACATGGGTTTTTTGTTGCAGTGGCTTCTCTTGCTGTGGAGCACAGGCTCTAGGCACACGGGTTTCGGTAGTTGTGGCACACGGGCTCAGTAATTGTGGCTTGCGGGCTCTAGAGCGCAGGCTCAGTAGTTGTTGCACACAGGCTTAGTTGCTCCGCGGCATGTGGGATCTTCCCGGACCAGGGCTTGAACCCATGTCCCCTGCATTGGCAGGCGGATTCTTAACCACTGCGCCACCAGGGAAGCCCCCTCACCCCCCGCCCATAAACATTCTTATACAAAAACATTTAGCATCTGATGGCTTCCTTAGAAGAAAAGTTCAGAAGAGGAAATCCTACGTATGTCCTTAGAGAAACAAGAGCCTCAGCAAAGCACGTCTTTCCTTTCCTGCTACAGATCTTACTGGCCCCATGTCATGACTGATGTTATCAAAAACAGTAATAAGATTTAAGAAAACATTAGCAAAACTGTAGTTCTTACAGAAGTCTGAGAATTCTTTATTTATTTATGATGAATTGCTTTTACATAAACTCCTTTATTACACTGACTGAAGAAAAGATTAGAAATAGTCACAAACTGATGAGAACATTAAAAAAAGATGTACCAGGGAGAATTCTGATGAGCACTTACAGAGAACCTTGATCAATCCCATGGTCCATCTGGGTCTGGGTCTCCCCATAGGGAAATGAGGGTAGGGACCAGGTAAGACAGTGATCATAATATGCACATTACAGCTAGAACATCACAGAAAGTGAACTGCTTCGAAGTTTTGAGACCTCAGTCCCCCAGCTGTCCTCCCCAATATCCACCACTGTTACTGACTTCATCTTTTTTATTTTATTTTTAAAAAATATTTATTTATCTATTTGGCTGTGCCGGGTCTTAGTTGCGGCATGCGGGATCTAGTTCCCTGACTAGGGATTGAACCCGGGCCCCCTGCACTGGGAGCTCGGAGTCTTAATCACTGGACCATCAAGGAAGTCCCTGACTTCTTCATCTTTAAACACATATGGTGGGTGTACGCATACCCACCCACTCACACACACACACGGAGATGGAGCTATACTCCACATTCTGTTCTGTACTTTTTTTCCCCACTTAATGTATCTTATAGTTCATTTCAACAGTATATATAGATCCTACTCTCTCAAATGGTTTTATTACACGGCGGTTGCAGTTAACTTACATTAGTGCTTATTTATGGGCCAGGCACTATTCTGAGCACTTTATGTATATTAATTTATATGTATTAATTCATTTAAGCCTTGTGACACATGGATGGATATATCATAAATTATTTAACTAGCTCCCTACTGATGTAGTGGTAGAAATTTTGGTTTCTAGTCTTGCTGCAGCAGTGATAGCTTCCCCACAATGCCCCTCCATATTATTTATTTATTTCAGTTTTGTACATTTATTTTTTCTTCCAGTTTTATTAAGATATTAATTGTGCAGCAGTGACATATATATTATGTACATATATATATATATATATATATATATATATATATTTTTTTTTTTTTGGCCACACTGCGTGTCTTGCAGGATCTTAGTTCCCTGACTAGGCATCAAACCCGGGCCCCGGCAGTGAAAGCACCGAGTCCTAACCACTGGACAGCCAGGGAATTCCCTAAGTGATATCTTTAAAGAAATCTCTCAGTAGACGTTTGGGAGTGAGTGTACTAGTAGGAAAACCCCACAAAGTGGAACTGCTGGGTTTGAGAGCCAGAGGGGACCCTAGAGCCAAATGGTCTATCCTGGTTGGAGCCCTGTTTCCTTCAACCCTGCAGCTCTGTCCCTGGCTGCCCCCATCCACACCACTACCCCTGCTCCCACATGGGCCGGGCGCTCTGCAGCCTTCAGGGCTACCGCATCAACTTGCAGATGCAGCTGGGTGGGCCTGAAGGCCCCGGATTTGGCTAACTAAGGTCCTCACCCAACCCGGACTCTGCACCTTCTTCCCTGTCCCCTGTTTTCAGTGTCTTCCCCACCCTATTAAATTTCATGCGGTGCAAAAAAAAAAGGAACAGGTCTGATTGTTGGAAGTTCTTTTCATTCAGCTGAAATCTGCTGCTTCCTGGTAATTGCTATGCATTGGTGCGGACTCTGCCCATTATATTCCTTGCTTTGTGAAGCATTCATTTATTTGAAAACAGCTCTTATGCTTCTAGGAGTCTTCTATCTTCTGGTCTACATGGTCACAGCTTCCTTTTAGAGTAATTTTCCAGACACTATGTGATCCTAAGACTCTCTCCTCTGGACACAGTCTCACTTAAGTTCAACCAAAATGCTTGACCTTCTGTCATAAGAAGTTTGACAAACCAAAGGCTTACCTGTACTGTATTTGTGTCATGTGATTCTTAAATTGAAATACTGTTAAATGTTTATATTGCCAAGAAGGAAGGTTTCAAATCAATGAATAATAAATAAGAAACTAGAAAGAGAAGACTAAATTAAACCCAAAGCAAGTAGAAGGAAAGAAATTACAAAGAGCAGAAACCAATGAAATAGAAAACAGGAAAACAACAGAGAAAATGCAATGAAACCAAAGCTGTTCCTTTGAAACCAACAACAAATCTATATAACCGAGAAAAAAAGAGAAAACACACAAATTACCAATATTAGGAATGAAAGAAGGGATAAAACAACAGACCCTAATAAGAGAACACTGCAAACTTTATGCTCATAAATTCCACAACTTAAATGAAATGAAAAAATTCCACGAAAGACAGAAATAACCAGAGCTCACTCAAGAAGAAACAGATAACCTGAATAGTCTTATATCTACTAAAGAAATGGAATTTACACTTAAAAAAAAGTGCTCATAGGGACTTCCGCTTCTGGAAGATGGAGGAGATGTACCTTTCCCTCCTTCTCCTGCTAATAAGTACAATTAAAAACCCAGGGCATTATATATATAAAACAAACACTGAAAGTAAACAGAAGCAAGCAGATCAGCCGGGGACCTCAGGTCCCGAGGAATGACTTGTGATCATTCCCAGCGCTACCTTTTTGCCTCATATAGCCCAGATTTAGGGCTAGAGAAGCAGGCAACTCAGAAACGCCAACAGGCATAGCAAAAAGAAGTTTCAAGGAAAGTGGCTCTCTCTGGCCAGAAGACCAGGAACAGGCCGCCTAGCAGTACAGAAGATTTTTAGACAATCACCACCCTGCTGCAGCCAACCCCACAGAAAACACTGTGGCCACCCCTACTTGCCCCAGCAAAGGCCCGGTGTCCCCAGCAGTCCCCCTAGGCTGCTGGTAATTAGGCAACCACTACATCCTTGGTGTTAGTGGAGGCCACTTGGGAAGCAGTAACAAAGCACCCTTGTCCCACCCTCCGTACCCTCCCTTCCCTGGGTATCAACAGACCTGGGGTGGGGAACCTGGACCCCTACCCCACCTGGCAGTAACAAGTGTCCCCCCACCCCGACCCGAAATGTCCAGAGGACACCTGCTATAACAGGAGATTTAAATAAGATTCTGAGTTTCATAACATATCCTCAAAATGTCTGGTTTCGTAAGAAAGCACTTGTTATACCAACAACCAGAAAAATCTAAGCTTGAATGAGAAAAAGCAATCATTAGAAGCCAACACTGAGATGACACAGATTTTAGAATTATCTGACAAAGACTTCATAAAATTAAAATTCATAAAATTCAAAGCAAACTTCATAAAAATACCTCAATAAAAATTATGAACATGCCTGAAATACATGAAAAAATAGAAACTCAGCAAAGACACAGAAGATACAAGAAGAACCAAATGGAAACTTTAGAGTTGAAAAAACAAAACAAACAAACAAACAAAATCCCCCAGGGGGTGGAAATCAGGGAAAAAATCCCCAAACCTGAATGGAGGTGCTCTATAGCAGAATGGAAGGGAGAAAGGAAAGACTCAGTGAACTTAAAGATGGAACAGAAATTACCCCATCTAAACAAATGGAGAGGGACTTCCCTGGTGGCGCAGTGGTTAAGAATCCGCCTGCCAATGCAAGGGACACAGGTTCTAGCCCTGGTCTGGGAAGATGCCACATGCCGCGGAGCAACTAAGCCTGTGTGCAACAACTACTGAGCCTGCGCTCTAGAGCCCGCGTGCCACAACTACTGAGCCCACATGCCACAACTACTGAAGCCCATGTGCCTAGAGCCCATGCTCCACAACAAGAGCAGCCACTGCAATGAGAAGCCCGCGCACCGCAATGAAGAGCAGCCCCTGCTCGCCGCAACTAGAGAAAGCCTGCGCGCAGCAATGAAGACCCAACGCAGCCAAAAATAAATAAATAAATAAATAAATAAATTTTAAAAAAAGAATAAATAATCAAAAAAACCCAAAAACCAAAAAACACCAAAAAACCCAACCAATCAACCAAACAAAAAACTCCTGGGATGGAATTCACCTGACTCTGGAGACTACTCATGGAAAAACTTTTTTCTTAAAAAAAAAAAAATCCCCCTGTGTCTTGGGCTTCCAATCCCTGTGAATGATCTTTGCTATACTCTGTCCAGATTGAAGACCATTCCTGTTAGCATCTCAGCCCCTACCCAAAAAGCAGTAAAGACTCTCTGTGTTTGGTCATCTGTTTAAAACACAGTTCAGAGATAGGTTGTTTTTAGACCTTTCTCTTTCCTTGGCACCTTTTCAATATCTATTTTATGAAACAACCTATAATGAATATTTCCATTAAAATTAGTATTTTAAGAATATATAATGCCATGAGAAAACACTGTGGTAAATAAGAAGTGGATATAAAACTGTGTATATAGAACCCAGTTTCTTAAAAGAGGAAAGCCATCTATATGCTTGTGGGTATGGAAGAAAATATTCTGAAATAACACCATGATCTTAAACACTGTAATTAAAATCTCTCCACTTTAAAGAAAGTTTCCTGTTTGTCTAAGTTTACTAATCAGAAAACAACAAGTGTATTAAATGATGAAAACATGTCATTCTAAGTAAGGCTGATGTGAGCAAAGAAGCCTCAGGAGAAAGTCTAATTGATGCTGTGGCCTCCGCAGCCTTCTCTGCTGCAAAGACCCCAGAGCCCGCCTGGAGCCCAGGTTACCTGGTTGTTGACGACCACGTGGACAGTGCCGTGAGTCGTGTAGGACGGCAGGTCACTCAGGTGGAAGGTCTCGTACACGATGCCCTGGCCGGCAAATGCAGCATCCCCGTGCAGAAGGATGGACATGACCTGCAGACACGCAAAGGAGACCCCGAATGTGACATGGTCCTGACCACCACGTCCACAAGGCACACTGGAGATTCAGTCACAATCCACTTTTCAAAAAACGATGTATTTTGAGATAATTTCGAACTTAGAAAATGGCAGGAAGGCACAAAGACCCCCAGGCGCCCCCCAGCACCCTCGTCCCCCCGAGGATGTGCTCCACGAGGGTGCCCTCCAGGTCTGCACGCCAGCCACCCCGCCGTCACCTGCTGCAGAGCCAATGCCCACCACCCCTGCACCCACCACGCAGGACCCTCTCATCAGGAAAGCAATGCTGGCCCAGACCCCACGTGGACGTGCTCTTAGGGCCACGCCTCTTTAGCCTCTCGACCTGGAGCAGCCCATTGTGTCTCCCGCCTCCACGGCGTGGACAGGCCTTGGGCTCCAATGGTCCTGTGTGACCAGACTCAGGAACGGTGCATTCCATGCCAGGGGACGCCAGAGCTGGCCTACCCCACGTGGATGAAGTTGACTTGGATCACCTGGACAGGTAGCTGTCTGTTTCTCCCTTTTTTTTTTTTTGGGTCACGCCACGCAGCATCCTAGTTCCTCAACCAGGGATCGAACCTGCACCCCCTGCAGTGGAAGTGCAGAGTCTTAACCACTGGACCGCCAGGAAGTCCCTGTTTCTCCCTTTAAACTCACCATTTCTCCTCGGTAACGAGAACAGTGAGGAGAACTTCTGTATCTTGCTCCTTACCACACCTCCAGCCACCCAGCAGCCTGAGAGGCACCTCTGGGGTGCTGCCAGGTGTCACTCCTACCTTCATGCGCTGGCATTCCATAAGAGCTTTCTCTTCTCGACTTTTATTTGTATTAATATGCACTCACGGATTCCTGTTATATTCAACTGGCTGTCACTGACTAGTATCTGTAGTTATTTGGACGCTCACACTGTCCCAAACTTGGCGTGGGGGTCCCGTGCCAACTGGACAGGCCCCATGGCTCATGGGGGCCTCCTTGCTTTCTGGCACAACGGAGGTTTCAGCCCCCTGCTGCACTGTTCCTGCCCAGCCCTGGAATCAGACACTTCTCTAAGGAGCCTGGTTCCTTCGGTGGAGGATGGCCCTGAAGACTAATACTCGTGTGCTCATCACCACTAGAACAGCACCACTTCTAGGCTCTTTCGGCACAGAGCCAAAAACCAGATGTACAGGTGCACGTACACAGAGATTTCTAAATCTGTACACTGTACAACTACGATACCTCCAATTCCAATCCTTTTTCTGGGCCTTTCTTCTTCCGCATTTATAAACACCTCCTACACCGCGAGATGCTGTTCCCACTGTCCTCAATACGTTACCTGTTTGCTTGGTACAGCCCCACGGCCCTGCCACCCCTGCTCCTTGACGCCCTCTTGCTGTGTTTCCTCAGCTCCTGTCACCTCCCTGGTCCGCAGCGCCAGGAAGGAAAGGTCCACATGCTCTTCAGGGACAAAAATCTAGATTATTTTTTTTAGCAGAACCCCATGTGTCCTGCCCTGGGGGACACAGGGATCGTCTATGACAGCTGGAAGTAGACACAGTGTCGGGTTTGCGCAGGGACCTCCTCAGAGGACTGCAGCCTTGCCAGGGCCCAAACGACCAGGGGACGTGGCGCCTCTTCCTGCTCGCCAGGACACGCGTTTCTCTGCAGAGCCTTCTATGTACGACCTCGGCCTTCTGCCGTCGGGCACCTCAGGGTCAGCCTCCCCTCTCCTCACGCTGTTTCTCTTGATCTTCTGGAGAAGCTGCACTGTGTCCCTTGCTAGGCTGCACTCGGTCCCTCGTGTTCCCTCAGCGCAGCACTGCTTGCTCAAATCACACACCCTGGCGGCCCGATCTGGACCCAGGTAGGAGCGGGCCTCCATCTGTGGCAGGCTACCTGCGGCGCTAGGGAGCTGCTTTCCCACACGAATGCCCCAAGGGCCACATCAGCCCTGAGCCAAGCTGGGTCAGGCTCAGTCTTGCACCAGGTTATAGAACAACCTTGGCCACATTTATAGAAATTACATAGTTTTTTTCTGAAACACTGAAGGTTATGTAACAAATACTCCAGCTCCCTAGATTCTGGGTTCAACAGAAATCAGATAATTGCCTAAGGGTTTGGGAGGAGTAGCAAGGAGAGCAGGTGTGAAGGACTAGTGGGGTCTGGACCCACCCGCTGAGCATGGGCAAGGGTGGGCTCAGATAGAGGGGCGGGGGCAGGGGCCTGGAGGGATGGGCCATCCACGCCAGGCAGGGCACTCCCATGGACAGGGCACTCCCTCAGACAAGCGCCTGGTGACCACACAGGGCTAATCAGCCTCTCCTGGCCTCACAGGATGGATTGCT
This sequence comes from Balaenoptera musculus, assembly GCF_009873245.2. NCBI lineage: Eukaryota > Metazoa > Chordata > Mammalia > Artiodactyla > Balaenopteridae > Balaenoptera > Balaenoptera musculus. The sequence goes on along the minus strand of NC_045793.1, from coordinate 98,370,662 downwards.
GTGATCATCTGAAGCATGTTAGATACCCTCCACCACTTTTCCCTAGTTATTTCATTCCTTTTCAGGATGTTTCCAGCATTCTAAGCAAGCGATGCTGGAGTGGCTTTTTGTCTGTAATTTATTTATTTATAAAATGTATTTATTTTATTTATTTATTTTTGGCTGCACTGGGTCTTTGTTGCTGCGTGCGGGCTTTCTCTAGCTGTGGCGGGTGGGGGCTACTCTTCGTTGTGGTGCGTGGGCTTCTCATTGCGGTGGCTTCTCTTGTTGCAGAGCACGGGCTCTAGGCACGCGGGCTTCAGTAGTTGTGGCACGTGGGCTCAGTAGTTGTGACTCGTGGGCTCTAGAGCGCAGGCTCAATAGTTGTGGCGCACGGGCTTAGCTGCTCCGCGGCATGTGGGATCTTCCCAGACCAGGGATCGAACCCGTGTTCCCTGCATTGGCAGGCAGATTCTTAACCACTGCGCCACCAGGGAAGCCCTGTCTGTAATTTATGAATGTGGATGTCAGAGAGTTTTCTGCAATCTTGTTCCCTTCCCTGGCCCCAAATGCCTAGGCAAGGGTCCCAGCCACAGACAGCGGAAATGCTGGAGGCACTGGTCACTGATGCTGGTTTCCTCCCTATCCGTCCCCAGCCACTGTGTCACTGGTGGTCTCGGGGGCTGCACAGGAAGCCACTTTCTACCCGCTTGGAGCTTCTGAGGCACCGTCCAGGCCCCCAAGCTCAGCGAAGTAACTCTCATGTCCCGACACCCTCCCCATGGGCCACACTCTTCGTGGTGCAGGAACCACTTCCTGTTCCCAATGCCACCTCTGGCCGGGATCCCGTTACCCTCTAACCATCCAAACACAGTACGAGTAGACTCACAGTGTTTTAAATTATAGAATCTAGTAAACTAATACTTGGTTTCACCTCTAAAAAGTCTGACCCCTCTCCAGGGCAACCCTGGGCCAGGCTGCCCCCGGCCCCAGCTCCTCCCTGCTCTGCCCACAGCACAACCCCACCTCCATCTTTGTCCTTCTTTCATCTCCCGAGAATGTCCTTTTCTTCCCGTCTACCTAAATCCTGCTGTTTCTTTAATTAAATATGACAACTACCTGCTCTATCGATGAGAGGGTTTGACTGCCTTTCATTCCACTTCCTTCCACACCCATATACCTCTCTTCGGAAGTTCTTTACCAGTGAACCTGCAGCTTTACATCACATTGTGTATGTTTTGTTAGCTCCCTCACATATGACCCTATTTCTAGGAAGAACAAGAGATGCTTGAGAGTAGGGTGGTGATGCTGACTTTGAACATGCCCCAGAATGCACACGCAGACACTACAAAAACTTGATTTCTCTTATTGCTTGGCTTTAAGGTTATCATTAAGTAATAAGAACTGTACAGTTTGTTACAGACAGACTTCTACTTTGAGATTAAACAAGGACAAACAGTTACAATCCACTGAGGATTTCTATACATAAGCAGGCTGGCCAACCAACATTAAACATTCAGCATCACACACCTGGAAAATGCCGGTACCAGGGCCCCCGGAACTCGAGCTGTTCTCCATCTCTAAACGGTGCCACCGTGACACAAACTTGACCACCTCTCCTCCCATCTGTCAGTTTTACAATTCCTCCTTTAGGCTCACCCACACCTTTTCCTTAAGACTCTCTCCTCCTGTTCAGTGACAAACCCTCTTTGTCCACCATGATATTGTGCAAGACTAGCTTCTCCACAGGTGTGGTGACAATGAAAGCAATCTACTCCCCACCTAGCTCTGGTGGTCACAACTTGGAAGGAAGCATTATCTGTAACTGGGATTAATTTATTAACACTATGGCTACTCTTTCAAGATCCATTCAGAATATTTTGTTAAATTCCAGAAACATGAGATCTGGGACGTGCCTGAGGCTGTGAGCCGGTCCTGGACCACCTGGCCTCAGGGCCGCCCCTGGCCAGCCCCCGTGGCCTTACCTTCTTTCCCTCGGTGTCCCCGCAGTAAAACTGCTCAGCTTTAGTCTTGCCCATCACCACGGGATCGGCAGCCTCCAGGTGGGAAGGGTTCGCCACCAGCGACAGGGTGATGTTCCTGTCGGTCACACGGTTGATCCGCCGGTGATACATGCCCAGGTGGTACTTCACGTCTCCAGAACCCTGAAGGTACAAACAGTCAGTCTTTATCCTGGGCATGGAGATGCTTACTCTTCACGACAGCCCTGTCCTGTGTTATTTCTCCTCCCAGAACCCCCATCCCTGGAAGGATGGAAAGCCTTTCCCCAGAATGGCTCCACCTAGGGCACAGGGAGAAGGTCCCTCAACCAGAGGCGCATGTCCCAAACCCCAGCGGGGAGGACTGCAGGGGCTGCCAGGCCTCTGATCTCTCTTTTCTCCGGAAGGTCGGCCACTGGCCACCTCCTTTGCGAGTGGTATGGAAGATCCCAGGCCCAGGTCCTTCCGGAGAAACAAGTGGAACCAGGGTCTGGTGTGGGTCGGAGCTATGCTAGTTTCTAAAAGAAATCAGGTGTCTCACCTCATCAGCTGCCTCCAGCTTTGAGTCGAACTGACAGAAAATCTGCTCCAGCTCCTTCCTGATGACGTTTGCAAGCACGTTCAGCCGCCCTCTGGTACACAGAGGAGCGAGCAGGGCCTGAGCTGTGTTCCGGGCAGCAGGCAATGCTGTTCTAGCCCCTTCCTCCCCCGATGGACAGGCAGTGCCTCGGTTTGCAGCCCGAGAGGAGCTGAGAGCAGAGCTGATGTGGGACACTCAGCCTCTGCTTGCCCGGCACCCAGGGCCAAGACGAGGTGGGAGGAAGAAAGGTAGAAAACGGAGAAACACTGCCGGCCTGCGGCGAACGCTCCACCCTCAGCCTCCGCTGCTGCCTCAAGCTGAGGTCTCCGCTCCACGTCACCGAGCAGCCTTCCCTCTAGGTTAACCTCCCTCAGTGGTGACCCCGACAAGGGCATGAGGCCAAGATGTCTGTCTAAAACCACTATGGCCTTGAGTGTGACAGTGGCTACCGAGGGAGGGGGATGCCGTGGCGACGGCTGTCCCGGGGCAGGGGTGCAAGTGCGCTCCAGGCGAGCCAGCCTCCTCGCTTGCCTAGTGCCCCACCCCGTGCTCCGGATGCATGAAGGGCGGCCAGGTACCTGTGCGGCATTCCCATGATCACATAGTCCACTCCGTTCTCACTTGACTTGTCAATGATGGTCTTGAGGGCAGGAATCAGCACCTCGCAGCCTTCGAGACCAAAGCGCTTCTCAGATGACCACTTCCGCTGCAGGAACTCCTCAAACCTGGACAGGAACCAAGCCAAGTCACCAGGGCCAACCTTGCTCGCGTGGGGCTGTGGCCACACTCCAAACCCACCCACCCCTGTCAACAGGCTGTACCACACTGACGGGACCAGTGCAGCCCTGTACCTGGTGGAGCGCACGAGCCGGGCCAGCAGGGTCCGCTTCTCCTCGTTGGTGAACTGCAGGATCCCAGGCGTCTCGAATTTCTGCCGGATCCACTGGCACTGCTCCAGGTCATTGATGAACATGAACTCCACCCCAATGTGCTGGCAGTACGCCATCTGTTTTTCATGCACACACACACACACACACATATGATCACGGGGATGTCCCCCCAGGTGTGTTGACTGCCTACTCAGCCAGAAGGCTGGCAGGAACAGGTGGCCTCCCTTTCAAATGCAACAGAGCCAGCTGTGACCTGGGGCACCAAGTCTGGGCCCACAACCTCCTCTCACTCCGAACCTGGCCATGAAATACTTCCTCCACAGAGTACAGAGCCCAATAGGCAGGGAGGGGACAGTGAGAACCACTAAGCCAAGACATGCTCCCTTCATGGCGGGAGGACAGAAGCACCAGCCCGGGGACGGGGAAGCTCCTGGGGAAGACAGGTTCTCTGACCTCAAGGTCAGACTGTGCCTAGCACCCTGAGAAAGAAAGGTCCTGTGCTGCCGGTGGATATCACAGCTCAGTGGTCACTTAAGTTTACCAGGCTTGTATTTATTTATTTTTAAAATAAATTTATTTATTGATTGATTTATATTTGGCTGCGTTGGGTCTTCGTTGCTGCACGCGGGCTTTATCTAGTTGTGGCGAGCGGGGGCTACTCTTTGTTGTGGTGCGCGGGTTTCTCATTGTGGTGGCTTCTCTTGTTGTGGAGCACGGGCTCTAGGCACGCGGGCTTCAGTAGTTGCGGCACGCGGGCTCAGCAGTTGTGGCTCACGGGCTCTAGAGCGCAGGCTCAGTAGTTGTGGAGCACAGGCTTAGTTGCTCCGCGGCATGTGGGATCTTCCCGGACCAGGGCTCGAACCCATGTCCCCTGCATTGGCAGGCGGATTCTTAACCACTGCTTTTAGGAATTTAAAAAGCAATGCCCTGGTGTGATAATAATTTGTTAAAATTAATTAATTTATATATATATATATATATATATATATATATATATATATCTTTTGGCCACGCTGCACATCTTGTGGGATCTCAGTTCCCTGAGCAGGGATCAAACCCGGGCCATGGCAGTGATAGCACTGAATCCTAACCACTAGGCCAGCAGGGAACTCCCGACAATAAGTTTTGGAGCCCACAAATGCCTTTCAACGTCTTCGCAGCAGCCATGCTGACCAAGCACTTAGAGGGCCGAGTTCTGCTTGGTGGTTCTGTCCGTGACCCCCTTTGGTTTTCACTACAGACATGGAAACTGGCTGGCACAGTGCAGGGTGAGGATGCACCTGGGATCCCAGTGGTGGGTCCAGATCTGACACCAGAGCAGGGGTGGGCACCTCTGCATGTTAATTCCATGATAATGAAACAAAGGGACATTTGCCTGAACTCAAAATAATGGCCAACCACAACGCGCTCGCTATCATCCTAGCCAAGAGGAGGAAAATCTTGCCTAGGGACAAAAAGAGGAAATGGAGCTGGGAAAGACCTTGGTGTTTAAGGTATTTTCATTAACTCCAAAACTATATTTCCCTGATGACACCTCACATGATAAACTGGGAACTTTTAAACTGGATGCACAAGAAGCCCAGGGATGGGGGGTGCTGGCCTGCCTTCCCTGACTTCAGAGCCAGCGCGAGTCACCACTTCCACCGGAGCTGTACAGTGACAGTGCCCTGATCTACTGAGCCGCAGAAGAAAGTGTATTTCTACACAAACACATTTGAGAAAACATGGCCCAGCCACAGCGTCTGTTAACATGAACCTTGAACCTTCCTCCATCAGCTTAAAAAAGGGTGCATCTTCCCTGGGACCCAAGTCTGAGTTGTAAGCCTAGCAGAGAGAAGAAGAAGGGGTGGGGAAGAGGGCAGGGGGAGGGGAGAGGGGAGGGGAGGGGAAGAGAAAGAAGGAAGGGAAAGGGGGAGAGGAGGGGGAGGGAGGAAGTGGGGAGGAAAGAGGCGGGGAGGGGGAGGGGGCTCCCTCCTTTACCCATGGAGGCAGGAGAACACGCCCGTGCTCCTTATGCCTGATGGGCAGTATGTCCATTACTGAAAAATTAAAGGCTCAAAGGAAACTATTAGGTCAAAAACAGTATGTCTCCATTATTATCAGCATGGATTTAGCTATTAACTTGGACACATAGTTACTGGGCCCCTGGATCATATTTTGTTTTTCTTGTTCTTGGCTCAATCCCCAGGAGAAAAGGGCAGGGAGTTTTAGGTGCCGATTCTTAGCTTCTCTCTCTAGTGAGACGTTAGGAAGTCAAGGAATTGCACTCGCTCTAAATATTCAAAGAGCTGCAAGTTGATTATTATGTCACGGGACCAAGAACATACTTAAGTTCTGTCAGCTCACACAGCCGCCCAGTGCATGCACATGTCATGTGTAAACATACCCAACCCACCATCATCGGGTGAGTTTACACAAATATCTGTAAACAACGAGAAGGGGTATTCCGAACTGGGACAAGTCAGAATGGGAGGCTCTCTTGGAAGAGCCCTGGACGTGGGGCCCTCTGGGGATAGGGGGTGCTATGGCTGGGACCCCTGGAGTCCAGGTCCAAGTGTCCACAACAGCCCAACTCCTGGGTTCTGGCATTGGATGAAATGAGAGCCGTGCATGGCTCTCTGCCCCTTTCAAATGCTGGATCAGTACAACCTGGGGCTCGAGCAGTCGCTTGCAAACACAGCTGTGTATCCCTACCTCTGGGAGATTTGTAAAAATGCGCATTTCCAGGCTCCAAAACCAGAGCTGACTCAGTTGGTCGTAGGTGGGCCAGGAACTTCCCCAGGCGTTCCTATTCAAGCTGGCTTGGGAATGACACCCTTTATTTACCTAATGCTTTAGGACACATTTTTTAAAGTCGGAAGCAAAGTCTACATTTTGTTATGGTTGATTGTAAAAATAAAAAAACATGGATTTTCATCAACAAAATAGCAAAAAACAAAACAAAACAATTCCCTATCCCTTACATTAAAAAAAGATATCGGATCAAGAGAAAAACAACCTAGTCTGGAGGCCTCCTGCCAACACAAGTTTTTAGCAAGTCCACTGGAGTTTTCTGGGAACGACTTGTGTTTTCTTACCTCCAGGCGTCGGATGATCTCCCGCAGCGGAAGGGCCGACTCCTGTCCGCCGATGAACGTGGTCGTGGGCAGGTGGAAGACCTTGTCCAGGTCAGACTCGTCCAAGCCGTAGAACCCTACGGGGGTGAGGAGAGACGGGCACAGCCATACAGGGGCCACAGTTTAGGAAAAGGGGGAGGGACTCCCCAGGAGAGAGAAAAAAGAAGAACAAAATCATAAAAACCTCTGTTATGTATGAAAATAAATACTATATTACAGCCAGAAACACAAACTTGAGCAACAAACAGAAGCTGAGTATATTACTGGCATCACAGGTAAAGGAGAATAAATTCATATGATGCATATATTAGTCCAGTGCACCAATCATTTATAATTTAGAGAAAAATGTATTTCAAGGTCCCACAGACACAAAGCCATTTAGCTTTGAAAAGGCACTGGGTAAGTCAATCAGAAAGCAAATGAAAAATAGTTAAGGAGAGAATTCAAGTAGAAAATGAGGAACTGGACTAGACTAGGTCATATATGTCTTAATGGCGATGGCATTTGTATGTGGTGAGTGGAAGCTAGGAGACTGAGAAGTGAGGGACAGTCACCAAGAAGCCCAGTGGCCTGCGGGAGAGCTGCCAGGCAGCAGGGCAGAGGCTTCCACAGCCACCTCTGATGAAGGACGGCGCCGTCTCCTGGAAGACCTCCAACTGCACATGAAGACCCATCCTCCAGACAGCGCTCGTAAGTCACAGATCTGATTATTGCTCTCCCCAGTCCAATACCGACACGTATTTACTGACTAATTGCTAAGGAACCGACTATCACTGACTCATCACTGCTATTTGCTGAGCACCACGTGCAAGGTGCCTCCTCATCTGAAAGCATATTTCAAACTGACAAACACGTGATGGAGTGGAGGGGCTCTTTCCAGGGCATTATGCGCTTGTTTCATGTTGCAATAATTATCAAAGGGGAAGAGACTTGGAGGAAAACTGTCCAGTGACACTATAGGTTAGGCTCCCACCCACAAGATATTGGCTGGAGTGAGGCAAGGTGCAGGTCACAATCCCAGACGCCAGGATGAAATGTGAAACGAGCACCCACAGTCTCTATAACACCTGACTGTGCAAGATCAGACAGTCTCCCATTTCCTGGCCTAATTAAGTGTAAATAAGACAGAGGGCCCAGTAAGGGACCTAAGCAGTCGCTTGCAAACACAGCTGTGTATCCAAATCTCTAGGGAATTTGGGAGAGTTGTAAAAATGCACATTTCCAGGCTCCAATGCCAGGACTTGACTCAACTGGTCATGGATGGGCCATGAACATCCCCGCATGATCCTATTCAAGCTGGCTTGGGAACGACAGCTTTTATTTATCTAATGCTCTAGGACACTTTTCTTTTTTAAGTTTTAAAAGCAAATTCTATGTTTTTCAACCTTTTTTTTGTTTTATTAAAACAAAAGCAACCTGGCTTTTTTTCACCTTGGGGTGGAGGCGGTGGTGATGGTAGAGTGGCTTGGTTAAGCTATGCACCCGTTTCCTGCTGTTATTCTATCAAGAATGAGGATGGGCCATCACGTGGGCTTGATAAAGCATGGCTCTGGCCCTTCACAGCCCAGCTCTCAGTGTTTATGGAGGAAAACCAGAGTTATTTGGGGGACACTTTTCCTAGCTCATGGGAACACTCAGCAGTGGGGGCTCAGGGAACCGGGGTATCCAAAGAGTGCACACTCTGTTGGGAACATTTTGAACATTTTGATTGTGGAGTTAACCAATGACCTGTGTGTCCCAGAGGAGAACGTGGGCTTGTCGTGACCTTTCAGCATGAAGAGCCCTCTGCCTCACCATATGTGTGATTTTTCATTTCCATCACTGTGAACTGATCATTCTTGGGCTCTACTACTAAACTTCAAAACTGCTGGCCTTGCTTCTGAGTTCTTCAGTCATTTGAGAACTTAAATCTACAGATGTCTGGGAAGGTAGTATAGACATATTCCTACCTATTCCCCCACCAAGTGCAACTTAAAACCCCAGATATCATATATAAAACGGATGTAAGATGACGCCAAAGGGTGGAGAAAAAAGCCAACCAGCCAAGGAGGTCCCTGGGTTTCCTTTTGGGCTCCCATATCCCAGCCTTGGAGCAAAGAATGTGTAAATTTCTACAGGTCTAGACAGAAAAAGCCCCAACAAAAGCTGCTCTCCTTAAAGGACCAGGAGAAAGGCAGCCTCGCAGGACAGAAAACTTTTAGACTGTAACTGCTCTGCTCCACCCAAACATACGGAACACATTGCAGCTCCATCAACACCCTTGCCAGGCTGCAGTGCACTCTGACCTCTGACCCCACCCAAAGGTTTCAGAAAAGGCCCAGGAGGAAGCCCAAACTTTCATTTCCTTTGGGAGGTAATGCACTAGCCCACTCCCCCACCCTAATGTCAACAGAGACTTTGGGGCCCAGAATGTCCATCTCCACTGGGGAGTAACTAGGTGGGCCCCTCCCTACCAGAGCAGTGTTCAGAGGAGCCTTGCTATAACAAAGATTTAAACAAGATCCCATCTCATAATACCCAAAATGTCCTGGTTTCAATATAAAAAAAAAAAAAAGAAAAATCACTTATAACAAGAACCAGGAATATGTCAGATTGAACGAGAAAAGATAATCAATAGACACTAACACCAAAATGACACAGATGTTAGAATTATCTGACAAAGATTCTCAAGAAGCCATTATCAAATAATTTCAGTGAGCAATTAAAACATGAGAGACATGAAAAAAAAAATTAAGTCTCAGCAAAGACATAGAAAGTCTCTGCAAAAAATTAAGATACAAAGAAGCACCAAATGGGAAATTTTGAAACTGCAAAATATAATAACCCAAATTAAAACTTAGTAAATGGGCTCAATGGCATTATCAGAGGACAGAGGATCAGTGAACTTAAAGGGAGAACAACAGAAATAAACCAACCTGAAGAATACAGAGAAAACAGATTGGGGGGAAAAAAAAGGGAAGAAAGTCCTGGGGACATGTGATGCTGTAACAAAAGATTTCACAGTTGTTCTGATGAATCCTGGAAGGAGGAGAGAAAGCGGGAGGCTGAAAACTTCCCAAATATGGCAAAAGACTTACCCCACAGACCCAAGAAGCTCAGTGAACTCACAGAATAAAGCCAAAGAAATCCATGTCAAAATATGTTACAATTAAACTTCTGAATTTAAAGACAAATTTAAAGACAAAGAAAAAAATCTTGAAAGCAGCCAGAATATAGTGACACTTTGCCTAGAGGGCAAAACAACTCAAATAACAGTGGATTTCTCAACAGAGGACAAAACAACTCAAATAATAGTGGATTTCTCAATAGAAGCCATGGAGACCAGAAGTAGCACCACACTTACCAAGAGCTGAAAGAAAAGAATTGTTTCCCCATAATCCTATATACAGTGATAATATCCTATAGGAATGAAGGAGAAATCAAAACATTTTCAGATGAAGAGAACTAAGAGAATCTGTCATCCTAAATGAATGGCTAAAAGAAGTTGTAAACAGAAAGGAAATGATATCAGAAGGAATCAGACAGGAAGAAGGAAGAAAGAACATGGAACTAAAAAATACAGGTAAATAAAAGACTTTCCTTCTCCTCGTGGGTCTTCTAAATTATGTTTGATGATTGAAGCAAAATTTGTAATATTATCTGATGCAGTTCTAAGCATATGTAGAGGAAATATTTAAGATAATTATATATTTTACATGGAGAGAATGAAGGGATGTAAAGGGAGGTAAGTACACTTCACTTGAACTGGTAAAATGATGACACCATTAGATTGTGATAAGTTATGTAGTGATATAACACCTAAACAGCCACTAAAAAGGCTAAAAACCACTAAAAACACAAAGAGATATGATAAAAGACTATATATAAATAAAAATGGAATTTTTAAAGTATAGGTTTAAAAACCTATAGGAAGTCAGGAAAAAGAAAGCAGAGAAATGAATAGGGACAAACAAAATGAAGGATAAAATGGTAGACTTAAGCCCTAACATATCAATAGTTACATTAAATATAAATGGTCTACTTAAATGACAGAGACTGATGGAGTGGATTAAAAAAACAGGACCCAACTATATGCTTGACTTCAAATACAGTGATTTAGGCAGATTGAAAGTAAAAGGATGGAAGAAGATATGTCATGTAAAACATGTCCAACAAAAGCAGGAGTAGCTATATTATCATCAGATAAAGTATACATTAGAGCAAAGAAAATTACTAGAGACAGAGAGGGACAGTGTATGATAAAAAGATCAATCCACCCAGAAGACATAGCAATCCTAAGTGTGTGTGCACCAAACAACAGAGATGCAAAATATGTGAAAAAAAAAAAAACCCTGAGGACTGAAAAGAGACAAATCCACAGTTTGTCTGGAGATTTCAAAGCCCTTCAGTCAATAATCGATTAAAAAAGTAGATAGAAAGTTGCCAAAGATATAGAAAGACTCTACAACTGACAGGATCTAATGGACATTTATAGAACACTTCACCAAACAACAGCAGAGCATGCATTCTTTCCAAATGTCCATGGAACATATGCCAATTCAGACAATATAGTGGGCCATAAAAACACCTCAACAAATTTAGCAGAACTGAGGGACTTTCCTGGTGGTCCAGTGGTTAAGCATCTGCCTTCCAATTCAGGGGATGCGGGTTCGATCCCCGGTCGGGGAACCAGGATCCCACATGCCACGGGGCAACTAAGCCCGCGTGCCACAACTAGAGAGAAGCCAGTGCGATGCAACTGGAGAAGCCCACGCGCTGTAACAAAAGATCCTGCATGCTGCAACTAAGGCTCGACGAAGCCAAAAACAAAAAAATTTAGCAGAACTGAAATTATGTGGAGTACATTCTCCAACAACAATGGAATCAAAGTAGAAATCAATAAGAGAAAGATAAACGGAAAATCTCCAAATTCTTGGAAACTAAACAACACCTTCTAAATAATCCATGAGTCAAAGAAGAAATATTAAGGGGTATCAAAAAATACACTGAACTGAATGGAAATGAAAATACATGTCAAAGTTTGTAGAACACCTAAAGCAGTTCTGAGAGGGGAATTTATAGCAGTAAATGCAAACATTAGAGAAGAGGAAAAGGCTCTAATCAGTAATCTATAAGATCTTACCACAAGAGCCTAGAAAAAGAAGGAAAAAAAAAAAACAATACAAAGAAAGCAGAAGTACAGAAATAAAGATAAGAGCAGAAATCAATGAAATTGAAAACAGCAAAACAGAAAAATCAATGAAACAGCTGGTTCTTTGGAAAGATCAGTAACACTGACAAACTTCTAACAGGACTAACAAAGAAAAAGAGAAGACACAAATTACCAATATCAGGAATAAAAGGGGATATCAATACAGACCCTGCAGATATCAAAAAGATACTAAGGGAATACTATGAACAACATACACTTGACAACTCACATGTAAACAAACCATTCCTAGAACAACACAAACTGCTGTTACCCACCCACTATGAAACAGATAATCTGAATAGCTCTAACTTTTAAAGAAATTGAATTCATAAATAAAAAGCTTCTGAAAAAGAAATCCAAACCCAGATGGTTTTGCTGGGGAATTCTACTGGATGTTTAAAGAAGAATTAACACCAACTCTACACAGTCTCTTTCAAGAATTAGAGTAGGAAGAAAACTTCTCAGCTTATTTTACAAAGCTAGAATTACCCTGATACCAAGAGCAGACAAAGACAGTCAGAAAAAAAAAAATTACAGACCAATATTCCCTACAAATACAGATGCAAATACATATATATAGATGCAGCAATATGCAAAAAGAATTATATACCATGACCAATTGAGGTTTATTCCAGCAGTACATGAAGTTTGGTTTAATATTTGAAAATCAATCGATGTAATCCAACATCGATCAGGAACAAAGCAAGGATGTTCATTCTTATGCCTCTTAGTCAACATGGTACTGGAAGGTCCAACCAGGGCAATTGGGCAAGAAAAGGAAATAAAAGGCAAACAGATTGGAAACGAAGAAATAATTGTTCCTATTTTCAAGTGAGATGATTGTCTACCCAAAAAATTCTGAAGAATCTACTAAAAAAAAAAAGTCCTAGAATAAATGAGCTCAGCAAGGTCACAGGACACAACATAAAAACAATCAATTGTACTTCTAGATATTAGTAATGAATAGATGGACACTAAATTTTTTTTAAAAAAGGAAGTACTGACATGTAAATCTAACAAAACATGTACAGAATTTGTATGCTGAAAACTACAAAAAGCTGATGAAAGAAATCAAAGATCTAAATAAGTGAGACATACTATGTTCATGGATTGAAGGGCAACATAGTAAAGATGTCAATTCTCCTTAAATTGATCTATAGGTTTAACACAATTCCTACCAAAATGTCAGCAAGAGTTTCTGTAAATGTAGACAAGCTTATTCTAAAATTTACATGGAAAGAGATAGGCCCTAGAACAGCCAAGGCAATTCTGGAAAAGGAAAATAAAAGTTCAGCAGCTACAGTAATCAAGACAGTGTGGTACTGGTGGAGAGACACACCTATTAAAAGAATAGAGAACCCGGAAACAGACCCACTGAATAAGGCCAACTGATTTTTGATAAAAGTGTATAAAAGCAATTCAATGATAAGAAAGACAAACTTTTCAGTTAATGGTGCTGGAGCGATTGGCATCCACAGGCCCAAAATAAACAAACCTTGATCTAAACTTCATATCCTATACAGAAATGAACTCAAAATGGATCATAGATTTAAATGTTAAATGCAAAACTATAAAACCTTTAGAAAAATACAGAGGAGAAAATCTTCAGGATCTAGAGCTAAGAAAAGAGTTCTTAAACTTGATACCAAAAATACGATCTTATGGATCATGGGAAAATTGATACACTGGACTATAGAGTTTAAAACTTTTGCTCTGTAAAAGACTCTATTAGTCAAAGAACAGAAACAACATAAAGGTCCTTCAATGAGTAAATGGTTAAAACAATTCTGGGACATCTATGGAGAGGAATACTACTCAGCAATTAAGAAGGAAAAAACTAGTGTTAGAAAATCATGTTGACTGAAAAATGCCAATTCCAAAATGTTACATACTGTGATTTGTAAAACATTCTTGAAATGACAAAATTATAGAAATGCAGCACAGAACAGTGGTTGCCAGGGGTCAAACATGGGGGTGGGGTAGAAGGGGAGTAAGTGTGGCTACAGAGGGGCAGCAGGAATGACCGCTGGAGTGATGTAGACCTCTGTGGCTTGACTGCTGTCAGTGTTGGTATCCTGGTGTGATGTACTATGGTTTACAAGATGGTACCACTGAGGGAACTGGCTGAAAGGCATATGAGAATGTCTCTGTTATTTTTCATAACTGCATACAATTATTTCAAAATGAAAAGTTTAATCAAAATTAGAGTCTCACAGACATTATAAGATGGAGGAAAAAGAGAACTTCTGAGTGACACCAGGCATGAAAGGAAGACTGGCCACTGGGGTGAGTGACAGCAGGCAGATGACCCCCGGCTCCCCACTCTGGATTCTTCAAAGGTGCTCTGCCCAGAACCAAGGGTCATTAAGGATTCCTTACTTCATTAAGTAACTTTTTATCAGTACTTCAGTTGTCCTTCAAACATGGGAGGATCAAAAGGGAAAAAATGCCCAGGAAGCAGAATCTGAAAGAATCCAGAGTCCAGTCAAAGGCACAGTGCAGGACGTGGAGGACAGGACGTGCCAACATGCAGCATGTAGTGCGGCCTCGGGTCCCCGCTGGCTACAGCAGGAGCTAGAGACAGCCTACGCTGAAGACGGAAGCCCGGCGAAGCGACGGTGAGACACACGTGGAGGTGAAAATGCTCTTCAGAACACAAATGGACAGAAGCTAATATGACATGGTAAGTAGCTCTACCTGTTGGATAACAGCCAAATGACAGGAAAAACATATCTCAAGACAATTAACAAACTTCAAAACACTCGACAGAGTTGTGTCAACTTTCCCCAAATTGCATGCTGGGGAAAGACGCACATCCTGTTCAAATGAACTCCTCAGCTCCAGAAAAGTGAAAGGCTCGTTATTTTCATACCTCCTACTGTTAGCATTCGAAGTCGTTCCTTGAAAACTGCAAGATCTGAGAGGCAGAGTGGGATAGCATGGGTGAGCGCAGAGGGAAAAAGACAGGTGAGAGTTAGTTTAAAAAAACCCAAAACACCCAAAACCCTACACCATTACCGCAGGAACAGGTAGCACAAACACTGTCACACAGACATAGACACTGAAGGAGAACAAGGGAGGGGGGATAGGTGGTCTGAGAGCTACTTTGATAAACATGGAAACGGTTCATGAACAGCTGGAATAAGGTGAATCTGAAGGAGGGAAAGGCAGCTCCCTGAGACTGAGAAGCCACCGTGTGGCGGCAGCTGAGACTTCCTCACTTCCCCACCCTGAACAAGTGGCCGACACAGAGCTCTCCTGGGAAGTCAAATCCACCCAGTCCAGACTGCTTTGGGATGAAAAAACTGGGGAAAAGAAAATGAAAAAGCCTAATTATTGAGCCCCATTCCTCAGAACTGGAGCATCAGGCAGCAGACTAGACCCAAAACCTCAAGCTCCTGCTGGATTCTATAGAGTAGAAGGTAGGTCCTCGGTCTCCCCTCTCGAGAAGGTAGAACCAGGATGGAGGAACTCATCTGCTGAGGACACAGGCCGAGAGCCACACACGTGCACAGATGCACACACTCCTGCCCCACACCTGGAAGCTTGCCTGGCGCTAGTGAAAATCAAGATGTTGATCTGGACACACAGAATACCTCCTGACGCTGGTTCCCTGGGAGGGTGGGCCTGAGGACTGAGGGGTCAGAGCATGGTCACTGGCACTGTGGCTGCTCCCTGCCCTGGGAGTAGAGAGGAAGGCCAGCCAATGCATCCTTGGACGCTGATGGCAAGAGCTCTGACTCAGAGAGGACGGAGACGCCTGCTCTGAGCGGGTAAAGCTCTCCTCCTCGCCCTCGAGGACGGCAGCACCTACCAAAGACCTCAGAGCAAGGGGCTCTCAAGACAATGGAACGTCCAGGTCCTGCACAAAAGCATGGATGCTTTGCTTAAGCCAAGGATGAAGACTCTTCATTTTTTTCCTTCAATCCTCATAATCAAGACATAGGACCACGCCAAGGAGCCATAAGCGTTGCCTGTGGGACTATCTCCCCACCTCTCCCGCCACCTCCCCACGCGCCGCTGGCCTCAAAGGGAACTGCAAATGTGCGTGTGTTAAAAAAAATCTAGGGACTTCCCTGGTGGCGCAGTGGTTAAGAATCCGCCTGCCAATGCACGGGACACGTTCGAGCCCTGGTCTGGGAAGATCCCACATGCCGCAGAGCAACTAAGCCCGTGTGCCACAACTACTGAGCCTGCGCTCTAGAGCCCGCGAGCCACAACTACTGAGCCCACGTGCCACAACTACTGAAGCCCACGCGCCTAGAGCCCGTGCTCCGCAACAAGAGAAGCCACCACAATGAGAAGCCCGTGCACCGCAACGAAGAGTAGCCCACACGCAGCAACAAAGACCCAATGCAGCCAAAAAATAATAAAATTTAAAAAAAAAATCTAAAGGCAATACGGTAAAATGTTTACATTTGTTCACTCTGGGTACTGGATATGTGGATGCTTTTATTTTTATCTGCACTTTTTGGATATTTTTAAAATAAAATACGAAGAAAAGACACAAACCGAAGGAGAGTGGAAAGAGAATAGATATTCTGGTTGTCATTTACAGAAAGCACAAGGGATTCCCAGCACCTGAGCACTTTAAAACATTTTTAAAAATTACTTCTTGATGAGCACAAGATGCTCTGCTGGAGAGACAGAGAACGGCTGAGATTTGGCCGTGTTGTTTCTAAAGCGAAGCATAGCCGGCAAGAAGCAGGGATGTGCCTTGGTCTGCCAGTTCCTGGGCATCCAGGAGGGAGGACACCCCTGCAGGGGGATGTACCCACAATGACCTTAGCTTGGCCTGCCCTCCTGAGTCACTTGGGGAACCTGATTCCAACTCTTCACTCAGTGGTCTGGTGGCACCACACACTCCACACAGCAGCCAATAAATGCTAAGTAAACTGCTCTCTATTGTTCTGAAATTATGAAAGCAGATTAAAATTCAACTCTATTTTTAGCTCATTCTTCCCAGCCATCAAGGGGGCAAAACTCAACCAGAAAGAACGTTCTGGAAGGTCAGAAGGGTGGGGAGACTTCATGTCCTGCTGTGCTGGACATGAAGTAGCTAAAATGTTGCCATAATTTGGACTTTTGAATTGCCCTTTTAACTATTTAACTCAAGTTCATTTCCTAAGTTTGACAATTTGCAAACACTAATGGTAAACAGAAGTTTCACACCTTCCTCTCTTTTATTTATAGAATTTGTTTTGAGTTCTCCTTTAATTATGTTTAAATCTCACATTTAAGTAAATTTCAATCATTTTTGTCACTGTGAATAGTTATACTATAGAATTTATACAGAAACCACAGACGATGGCATTTTTAAGCTGGAATCTAACTCAAATGCTGAACTTGGAAGAGGAGAGGAAACTGAGGGCAAGAGCTAACGAGAACTTTCTCCACGTCCCCACCCAGCCAAGGGCAGCTCTGCTGAGGCCAGAAACAAGACTGCCCCACGCCCCATCCTCACCCCAGCGAAGCAAGGACTGGATGCCAGCGCAGGACTGCAGCCTGGAGGGGAAAGAGCACACAGGCTGTCTGGAGTTGATTTGTTTCTACTGAAGGTGGCAACAACCCCGACCCCAAGGGACTCGCTGTCAAAAGCTGCACGCTGACCCTTCTTTAGGGCCAACCAGGAGAGGCCTCGCTAGGAAACCTGATCCCATCTGGAGACTTCCTGCCTCTCCCTAGGGAGGAACGTGGAATGCGTGCCCAGGCATCTCAGGTTGGAGCTCAACTCTCCTCCACCCGACGTGTGGTCGACGGCACAGCCTGGCATAAATCAAGATGTGCTTCTGGGGGCCACCTGGAACCTGGCTCCTAACATAACACATGCTGGGAAAAGGCCCCCCTTTCCTAAGCAGTCACTGCACAATTCTAGAACATAACCCACACCTAACTGAGAAACTGTTCTAACATTAATTTTTAAATTTTAATCAAAATAATCAATAACCCCACCATCTCAATGATATTTCTGTTGCATTCACAGTATGTTCTGTGTGCACGTGTCTCATGGTGACCCTGACATGCTGGGACCATCCAGGAGCTGGAGCATGTCGGCCAAGTCTGCTGTCTACCTGTTAACACTCTCTCTACCTGTCACTGCAGGGGCCATGAGTATTTCTAGGATGTTAGCATAGGGAACCTAGGCCAGCGTTTCCCAACCTTCTCAGAATTGGTCAGAAAAGGGCAAGAACTCAGTGGAAACTCTTCATATTTTCCACCTTATTAAAAAAATTTTGAGAGGACATCAGCCCCGCTCGCCCTGCAGACCTGCACTGGCTAGCGCTGCCCTTGGGAACGGCTTCCTGACTTCACCCAAGGCTCGCAGCTGCTCCTCCCCACCTTGTGCTGCTCCAGCAACAGCACAATGCTCAAATACATGGGGGGTGGGGGGTGATCACCGCCTGGGCCTCGGTTTCCCCACAAGAGGATGGAGAAATTGTGCTGCATCCACCGGGAGAAAGGAAGGGCAGCTCAGAGGTGTCATGAGTGGGACGCAAGCTTGGGGAAGGCTTCTGTGCAACAGAGGACACCGCTGCAGTCACTCACTTACCCCAGACCAACACATGGGCCACGCTGACCCCCCCCCCCACTTTGGCAGGTCCCTGCACCGGAGCTACCCTGCTTCCTCGTCACTCAGGTTGCACCCCAGTCCTTACTACTACCAACTCCTGTGGGACCGACTCTGGGTTATTTGCTCCATTTCTTGGTTTCTAAATATATATCTTTACCAGAGAGACCAGCAGCTACTTATCTCAAAAGATGGTTAATAATCACAGTAGCTCACACCTTCATGGAGCTTAGTAAGCTCCAGGCACTATTCTAAGGAGTTTATTTACTTCTGAAACAACCTAACAGATGAGAAGACAGAGACAGAGGCACACAGCTAGCCCTGGCAGAGCCGGGCTTCCACATAGGGAGCTGGCTCGAACCCAGGCCCTGAGGTTCGGATAAGATGGTGGGCAGGAAAGTGCTCTAGGGACTGTCCAGTGTCCCTGAACAGAGCGGTCACGTTGGACCAGCTGTTTTCATAAAGACCTACATACATCAAGGGTGAGATAATTCAAGACTAACTTTCCTACGCTAACCCCATTGATCATGACCTTTATGTCACACTATTTTGAATTCTCAGGATGCAGTGCCCTTTTCTCCTGCACAGGAGGGGGCTGCCGCCCAACTCTCTCCTGGTGTTTCTGAAGGGCTCACAGCTGGAGGATGCCCAGTCTTCCTCAAATGAGCGCAGGAAGTTCTGGGCCACCTCTGTGTGTCTCTGGCTTATGACCCTCGCCATGCTGACGCAGAACCTCACAGAGGCACACTCGGGGCACTATTCCAGAGTTGGATGTAAGGCAAGGCCGAGATGGCCAAGAAAGAACTAGAAAGAACGACAGAGGTCCTGCCTCTGCCCCTGCCCCTGATGAGAGCTGTGAACTGAGGAGCCAGGCAGCATCAACAGGCCTGGGGGCTCTCACCCTTCACAGACTCCTGGGCTGGGGTGGCCTGGGGGGCACTTCCAAGAAAGCCCCGCCTGAGCCTGTGGGCTGCGGCGGGTGCCATCCCACCCTGACCAGTCTCGAGTGGGACAGAGAAGAGCTCCAGGCTCCCCAGGCAGTGCTAATGAGCTGCGAACCACCGAAAAAGGTCCGTTTTGATACCAAGAAACTAGCAACCAGGGATGGCACAAGGAACAGGGGAGATGCAGTTTCAGACGGGAGAAGGAGACCCCATCTCCCCTGTGCCTTTCTTGTTTAAATGCTTGACTGTGCATGGGAATGCCAGCCTCTGTGGTCTGTGCCGGGCTGGCTCTGCAGTCATCCTTTTCTGGAGAGACAGCTCCAGGGCACAGGACCTTGCGCTCTCATCAGGCAGCTGGTGCCCTGGGGCTCGCAGGCCTCTCACATAGGGGCGGGTGCTCTGCCCTGCCCTAAGCACCTGGAGGGGACTCACGGTGCTGAGGGGGCTTCAGCACCGGTGAGCACAGCTTGGGTCGGGCCTGGGTGCTGCGGGGACTAAGTGGCGAGCAAGAGGAAAGGAGCTCCAAGTGTCCTGGGGGACACTGCAAAGAGAAGCTCACTTCTGGGGTGCACTAAGTTGTCACCACTCAATAAAGTAGCAGGATTAAGCTCATGTCCTGCCGACAATCTGAACTGGCCCTATTTAATCATATTCAGGAGGGCTTCTCTAATCTGTCTTCCAAAAACTGCTAAAGTGCAGGTACAAAGTAGAGGAAACCCTGTATTACCTAGGAGTGTTTCTGAAATGAAGACAGAGCAGAGACAAACCTCTAACAGCAATCCCAGGGCCAACACTGTTTGAAATCCAGCCTTACCTGACTAGTGCCTGACCTCCCACGTCACAACTCGGACACGCCCCTAAGGGCATTCGGGCACCACAGAGCGTTAGTGACTGTTATTCAGAAGGCAAATTTCGTCCCCTCCCAAAGAGCAGCGTTAGGCAGGTAGGTAATCATCAGTTCTATTAGCATGCACAGTGTTTCTCAAAAACAATCTGGCCATTTAAAAATTAGTCACGTCGTCATTTCTGTAGCACAGGTTAGCAGCACGGTGACTCAGAGCAGGTTAACCTGAGAAAGCAACCGCAGGTGTGAGCCCAGCCACGCCCCTCTGCTCAAGACAGAGGGGGCACGGTGTGCGGGACTACAGCGCCTGCGCGCCGTGCGCGCCTCCCTGCGCGCGGGGACGCCTTCCAAAGTTTCCTCAGTATGATCACCGGCATTTGAGAATCGAGACACCCAAACTGCACCACCTGCTCTGGAATTCGCCCTGTCAAAGGCAGGCCACACCGTGCTTCAGAGCAGACAGCGTGTGACAACGGTCCTGAGCAGTGCCCCGTCTGGGGCAGCACTGCCCTGAGATCTGGAAACCGAAGCCAGACGAGCTGCTCTCTGGAATATCTTCTGACCCGCCTGCCTGGGTGGGTCATCTTTTTCTCTGTGCCACAAACCTTTTCTGCCCCCAAATTTTACTTTCCAATTTTGAGACTTAGACAATTGAGCTCATACGATCTGGCTGAAAAGCTGAGATGAAAATAACTTGCCCAAAACACACTAAGGTTACATGACTGATAAATGTCAAGTGATCAGAACGAAGGAAACTTAAGAGCCTTTCCCTTCCGCCTGTGGACGTCCTGGCTGCCACAGGCTGGGACACAGAGAGAGGAGCCAAGCAGCGCAGCGCTGGCCACTCTCAGACCCTCACCAAGTTTGTCTGTGGATGAGATAATATCAGCGGGCACGGAGGAGTCCAGATCAGCATCCAAAATTCCCAGGGGGTCCAGCTGTGCTACATGGTGCCCTCGTATCTACGAATGGGCCAGCGATGGAGAGGGAAGGACACACACAAAAGGACAGGAGAAAAAAAAAGAGGGAAGGGGTAAAAAAAAAAAAAAAAAAAGTAAAATTACATTAAAATTAGTGTTTACAGATTAATTCTCACCCACGTTTGAAGAAACAGTTACTGGAGCATCATCAAAATTTACACAACTAATTCCGAGAGGATCAAGTTTTGCAATGTGGTGACCCCTGACCTGGAAGCAATAATACAAGCAGTCATTAAGCAGGTCCTGTGGGCTGTGGCGAGGGGTAAAAGTTGCACTTGGTCAAACCTTTCCCTGAGAGCGCCAATGAACCCAAACAACAAAGTCAGTTTGTAAAAAACCTTACAATAGCTTGTTTTAAAGCACTATTGTGCATAAATGCACTTTTATAAAAAGGGGATAAGCTCCTCAGGTTTTGATAAACCTGGCAGTCTAAAAGGACTCATTTCTCGGGATCCTTACACAGTTTTCCTGGATAAACAGAAATGGGATATGCTGGGGACTTTAGCTCCAGTGCGAAGGCCACTCAGCTTAGAACACGCAGAAGTCCCTAAGGAAGGTGTGGGTGTGGCCCTGCTGCGTGGGTCAGGGCACAGGGGGCACAACAGCAGACAGCTACAACAGGGACCTCGGTGCCTGATCTGAACCGTTTAAAAGCAAAAAGACACAGAAAATCCCTTCCAATTTTGTTTCTTTAAGTCTTGGATACGTTAATCCACCGTTTCTTGCTAACAATTTGGGAAGGGGAGCAGCTGCTGAGAAGTCACTTAAAGACCAACAGAAATAACTGAAGCTGAATGAGACAGGCAGTGGTCAGCACACACCAACTGTGCCTCTTTCTACAGAAACACCCACTGTGAACGGCGTGCGTCTCGTCATTTGCCCTGGGGAGAGAGCCTGACCTGCCAGGCTCCAACAGGACAGGCCCACCCTGTGCTACCTGTCCTGACCCCTGTGGCAACTGGCCCCGTGGGCGGAGGGGAACGGTCCACATGGCCGTTTCCAGGAAAGAGAACGTCGGAGAGAGAACTCTGTGGTGTGACACCCCTGCTACGTTGCAGCAATGCCAGAAGAGGCAGCAGGGGAGCCCAGGTCCTGGGGGCTCCCAGAAGGGCCTCCCCGGGCCGGATTTCTCCTCCTTTCCTCCTGAGAACTACTCACAGACCAGGTGGTAAGGTCTGAATTCTGGGCTCTTCTCCACGCCAGGCGGATATCCTGGAAGGGGCTTCTGGGCTCTGAGAAAGGCCATGGGAGCCCTTGGTTCTGCATGAGCCTCCTCCAACGGGGCTGACCGCTGACCGGAATGCTCCCGGAGCGGTGGCCCCTCTGCAGGCTCAGCTGCCCTCACCTGCCTCTCCCTGCTTCCATGGGCTCTGCTTCTGTCCCCAGACCCTACAGGTTCATTTTCTCTTATTGCATTTGGGCCCTAGCAACTGAGAAGGGGAGCAGCACCCCCCTCCCGGCCACTGCTCCCTCCTGGGGATCGGCACTTCCCCTGACGCCCAGGCACTGACTGCGTTTCCCTGCCTACAAATCATCCTTGCCAACCTATGGGAAGAAATAAGGGCAGGTGCTAAAGGTGGCAGAGGATCTGCTCAAACCAGGTGGGACTGCCTGGGCTCCTTTTCTCTTGTCATATGTCATTTTTGCCTCCCTCCAGCCCAGAGCAGGGAGAGAGAGCACCTAGTGTTTGGCTGGGGTGAAAGTTAGGCGACAGCCTTCACGGGGTCAGCGGGGCGCTGTCACGGGTGGCTGGCCGCTGCCACCTTACCTGGTAGGCCCTGATGAGAGACTGCACCGCCAGGTGATCCTCCACCAGCTTGTCCACGTTGGGCTGAGCCTCCACCAGGGGCTGCGCTCTGGCCACAGCTGCCAGGGAGCCCAGGCTCAGGGGGAGCGGGCTCTGGTAGGCGGTGCCCGGGGGCGCTCCGGCGTTGGTGTTTCGGAAAAAAATGTCCCACGACTGAAGACAAAGAAGGAACACACATGTCACTCCGTTGCTCCCCTAAGGCCTAGGACTCATTTTTAGCCAAAAAGAGAACCGTTCTTGGCAGGTAAGTCTTGATTATGTCCATCTACCAGTAGCCTGGCTGGGTCAACTTCTTCCTACTCTGGACAGCCTGCTTCTGCCCCCAGAGGGCGGGTCTCTCAGAGGCTGGGCCCCTGCTTCCATCGTTCCCTCAGATGCGCCTCCTTACCCCCAACCCTACGACGCAGATGCCCTCCCATCAAAACCCCCAAGGCCCAAGGCCGCGCAGCTCTGCCCAGCTTGCGGGTGCCAACTGCTTCCACGGCAGGCAGCCCAGGAGGCAGGTGAACAGAGGCCTTCCTGCCCCATCTGTTCCCTGCCTAGTCATCCGGAAGACCAATGCTCGCGGCCCTCCTGCCTGTAGGGCTGCAGCTGCCCCAGGTCCTCAAACCCCAACTGGGCCTCCTGAGGGGAACTGAGCACATTTAGATCCACTTTCCAGACCCCACAGGCGTGGCACAGCCTTTGAAGCCCAGGCCTGCCTGCTTGTGCTTTCTCCCCGGACACAAAACAGAATCAGGGGGACTTCCCTGGTGGCACAGTAGCTAAGACTCCGCGCCCCCAACGCAGGGGGCCCAGGTTCGAGCCCCGGTCAGGGAACTAGATCCCAACACGCATGCCGCAACTAAGAGTTCGCATGCCGCAACTAAGACCCGGCGCAACCAAATAAGTAAATAAATATTAAAAACAAAAACAAAAAAACCCCAAACAGAATCAGGGCCTTCATGTAAGAGGCAGCCCGGAGCTCAGACCGGTGAAGCCTGAAGCGTCCCCACTGACCCCTACAGAAACAGTCTTGTCACTAAGGGCTCAGAGTGTGCAATCAGAGGCAGAACCTCAAATCTGAGCTCTGAGATCTTCGCAAATAACCTAAATTTCTGTGCTCAGTTTTTTCACCCGTAAGATGAGGACAAAAAAAAAAATCTATATATTCTTCATAGGTTTTTTTTTTTTTTTGTAAAGACTAAAGGCATTTAGCACACAATCTGGTAGGCAGTTGGCATTACTGGTAGTAACTGGTATTACTTCTGGTTTCAATTTCCTTTGTGCTAATGTGAACTAACTCCTCTTCCTATTATTTTTGGCTACTTTGTGTCTGATTCAATTTTTTCTTTGGCCATGCTGTGCAGCTTCTGGGATCTTAGTTTCCCGACCAGGGATCGAAACTGTGCCCCCTGCAGTGGAAGTTCGGAGTCCTAACCACTGGACCACCAGGGAATTCCCTGATTCAATTTATAGTCTGCATAGACACTGTGAATTATAATAGTTTATAATTTATAATAATACAAAGACGTGAGGCTTAAAAAAAAATTTTAGAGGTCAGAGGAACTAAGACTTAATAAAATTCCATTGCAAAAAAATATATATTAAAACTCAGAGAGTTTAGAAACATGAAAACATTGTCCTTCTTCTCTGCCATGCATTTTCGAGTTTCTAAGATTCTTCTGTCAATAAACTCCGGTTAGACTTCTTGAAAAATCTGGAGAGGAGAAACGTCACTAGGTCTTTGTTCGCCCTCGCAGTTAAGTGCTCCCGAGGTGTTGTCCAGATGGGCGCATCTGGGAGCTTGGGCAGGTATCGAATGGGTCTGTGTCTGGGCAGAAACCTTGAGGCCGGTCCTGAAGGCTGAAGGCCTTCTGGCTTTCTCAGGCAGGCTCCTTATGACGCGTAGATGTGCTGACTCGGACGGTCCGAGAGATGGGTGCACGCTGCCGCCGATCACAAACCCCTGGGACGCGCGCAGGCCTGGAGTATCACACAGGGCAGCCCGGCCTCTCACTGTAAGTGTTTCTGAGCAGAGTTTTCCAGAATGCTTATATCATTCTACAATAAGAACATAGTCCTCTCGTGTTCAAAAAGATTAATTAAAAAAATCAAACTATTAGGGAGATGATAGTACAGCATGGTGAATATACTAAAAACCAGAATTGTACACTTTTTACATGTGAATTCTATCTCAATCACAATTTTTCAATGTTTTAACATATCTCACTATTCAAGGTTTTACTGTTTTTACCTTTCTGGTTAATTTTCGGCATGTCAGCTGATGGTAGAAGGGAGATCTGGGGTTCTCTTTTGGCAAAGGCCACAACACCGACTGCAGAGCACCGTGCATCACGTGACCTGACAACCAGGGGCATTCTACATCCAGGGCTTGGAACCCCAAGACCATTCTATCCCTCTGAGTCCTCTAACAGGGGTAAAAGCAGTATGCCCACCAGAGAAAGCAACTGACTTACTCTTGTGAGAGAAAGGAGAGGATGCCTCAGGGTCAGCAGCCTTGGGCAAGGTAAGGCTGCCCCAAGCTCCGCACCCACCTGGTTCCTTACAAGGGCCTAAGGAGCAGACTCGCTGGACACCCCCAAACATTTCTGACTCTGTGAGCTTGTAAGCAGGCCATGCAAGCTCCACGCATTCTGGGAGCAGCTCTGGCCCAGGGCTCTTCCTGGCCCCCACCCATACCTCCAGTAACCGAGGGCCTGGACTAAAAGGAGCCCCGCTGATAGGGCAGGGAATGCGGCAGGAGTCAGCCCAGCCTTGCACGGCAAGAACCAACAGCACCCTGCTCCAGCCTTGTAAAACCTGATCTAGTTTCTACTTTGCCCCCAGCGGGCTCTAGCACTGGCGTCCCCACCCTTACGTGTGTCCACGCCAAGTCCTGCTCTGGACACATACCCTGGGGCTGCAGGGGGGCTGAAGGACAGGGCATGACCCTGAAACCAAGTAGCCTCTGGAGAGCAGCACACAGGATCTCAACTTTCTTCAAGCCTTAAACACTGTATTCTGCCCCACAGAACGCATGAAGACATGTGTAGAAATGCAGTGGCAGTCGCCCAACGACAAGACCTTGGATCGAGAGGGTCCCCTGGCTGCACACCGACCCCTCACCCTGATGGGAACCAGCTGCTGACAGACCCAGAGCCAAAAGGCATAGCAAAAACCACAAGTTCACCTCTCTTTAGAAAAATCAGCTTTGAATAACAAGAACAGTGGTGGCAGCCACAGAGGTAGGAGTAGTTACCACACTGATGTTCCAAGCACCTGGAATGCCAACCACAGCCTCCTGGGGAGAGGTTCAGGCAAGCAGGACTGACACAGGGTGGTCACCAGGCAGGGAGACTGATCAGGTTAAGTAAGACAGAGCAACCCTTACATAAACAGCATCTCTCAGGCTGGCTTACCCTTGCCAAAGCCAGCAAACAATAAAATCAAAGGATTTCCAGGGCTGACACCCGGAGGGCGCAGGCCAGGCCCCTGGGTGGCGGTGGGGCGGGGAGAGAAATCGCAGACATCGGGCCTCCTCTCTCTGACCTTCTCTTGTGCTTGGGATAAAACTCCAGGTGATTTTCAATTGGCTGAGGACAGCGACACAGACTGAAATTCTGCTCAAGCTGGAGGTGGTCAGAAAAAACTGGTTCCTACCAGTATTGCAGAGAGCTGGGAACCACTGGGAAAGAATATGCCAGGAATGCAGCTTCCTCCTGTCCCGTAATTCACCCCCACTGCGCTCAGCTTCCCTGAAGCTCCGGCAGGCCCTCCCCAGCACGCTCTGGGCAGGTGTGGGTACCTGCACTCAGATGAGGGCCCGGCCAAGGAGCCCACCCCAACAAACAGCAAGCCCCCTTCCACCAGATCCAATCAGTTTGCACACGTGGGTGACAGAAAGTTCCTGGCGGCATACACTTTGCAAAACCCTCGCACTGCTGCTTAAAACTGGTAAATTTTCATGTAAGTCAGACCTCAAAAAAAAGTTGACTTAAAAAAAAGGCTGTGAGGGCTTCCCTCGTGGCGCAGTGGTTGAGAATCTGCCTGCCAATGCAGGGGACACGGGTTCGAACCCTGGTCTGGGAAGATCCCACATGCCGCGGAGCAACTGGGCCCGTGAGCCACAACTACTGAGCCTGTGCTCTGCAACAAGAGAGGCCGCAATAGTGAGAGGCCCGCGCACCACGATGAAGAGTGGCCCCCCCCCGCTTGCCGCAACTAGAGAAGGCCCTCGCACAGAAACAAAGACCCAACACAGCCAAAAATAAATAAATAAATAAAAATAAATTAAAGTAACTTTCATCTAAAAAAAAAAAAAAAGGCTGTGAAAATGAAGGTCATTTTTTTTGGCTTGCAGGTTTCACCGCCCTTCAGAGGCTGAGCTTCTCTCCCTCCAGCATCTTCTCCAAGATGCCTCTTCCACCCTTCCCTTCCCCACACCTGAACTGGCTTCCGCCTTCCTTCGGCAGTAGCCTGCACCTCCCCCACTCCTGCTGCCTGGGGCGCTCATCCCCTCTCCACACATTGCACATTGGCCGGCGTCATCTTCAACCTGTGGCTCCGTCACTATCTGGAGAGGGTTCCCCTTCTGATAATCGCAGCCCTCATTTGCACACATCTGAACTTGAGGCTTTGTTTACCCATATGTCTACCTGCTGCCAGTTCTGGTTCTCTCCCCGGCAGCAGCTTCCCTGCTGCCAGAATCAAGTGTCTGCAGACCCGCTGCAGGGACAGGTGACCACGAGGCTGAAGTGACTGGTCAGTGGGCCCTTTCCCAAATGAAGAGAAAGCTACAAGAAGAGGACGCCTGTGTGGTCCCACATACCCCCTGCACGTGGAGCTTCGCGGCCTCCGTGCCATAGAGGCGAGCAGCCCTGGCCCGTCAACGGAAGTGTAGGCCGGCCACCCACCTCCCACGAGTGGGTTTAAGGCCATCAACTTGCTGCTGAAATGACTTAAACCAAAACACGATAGATTTCAAGTACAAATAAGTATAACATTCTGGCTGAAATGAAACCAGAATGCTTTACATTTAATTTTAGATAACTAAAAGCATTTAACTGTAGTGCATGAAGGTCTGTTTTCAAAAGCCATCAGCTCCTATGCTCCCCCGTACACCTCCCAGACTTCTCACAGCCCCAACGGGCTTTCCCTGCCGCCGCCAGTCCTCCTCTCCCCAATTAGAGGCAGCTCTTCAAAGCTGCAAACACATCCCTTCTCCTCTGTAACGTCTAAGGAAGTTGGTCCGGTGCTTCGCACATAGTAAGTGCTCAACACACCTGCTGAGTTAAGTTCAGACAGGTCAGACTCCTTCAAAGGCGAACATCTTGACAGGTGTGGTGTCAGATGCAATGTCAGGTGCAGTGGTAGGGCTGGTATCAGGTGTGATGCTAGGTGCTGTGCTCCCTGGGATGTCAAATGTGGTGCTGCGGGGTGTTAGCTGTGGTTCTAGGGGTGGTATCAGATGCAGTGTTAGGTGTGATGCGAGGTGGATGCCAGGTGCTCGGTCTGGCGTGGTCCTAGGTATGGTGTCAGGTGTGGTGCTAATAAGTGCTGTGCTAGGCGGGGTGTCAGGTGCAGCAGTGGGTGCGGTGACAGCTGTAAGACCGTGGACCGTCCAGAGTCCTCATCTCAGATAAGATACTGACCTCAGTGGGTGTGGGAGTGCTAACCAGGGGACGCGGGTGTCAGTGGTTCAGTGAGGCAAGCAGACTTTACCCTGTTGATTGTCAGCAGATCACAAGAGTCTCAGGGCCAAGTTCCTGTCTGTGAAGGTCATGACAGAGACTCGTTCACGAAGGGTTTGGTTTTGGAGGGGTTGCAAACCTGCTACCAAGCGCCCTTCCCCACCCCGTCTCAAAGGCCCCCGATGTGTGTCAGATACGCGGGCCAGTGCAACTGGGTGACGTACCAGGGCCACGCACAGGCTGAGCCCACCAGAGTGGGCCTGCCTGCTGCCCGCCTGCTCCTGGGGGTTGGGGGCCCCAGTCCTGACCCCCACAGGCTGGGCGAGGGCCAGGGAAGTCGCTTCAGCTCTCTGTGCCTCATTCCTTGCCTATAAAAGTAGGGAGCACAGGTTACTTAGGACACCCCTATACTTGTGTAGCTTTTTACACCTTAAAAAGCACCTGTAGGTATACTCATATTTGTTCAAGAAGCTGATGATCAAAGCTTAACCCGAGGGTTACTAATGCTTATTCTAGCTGCTCAATTCTATGACTCTGGGTTCTGGACTGACCAGACCACTTTCTCTCGTCCAAAGTCCCCTTCAGATGCCCTGCTGTCTCGTCTCCACCTTAGCTATGGAACAAACCCCACCCACCCGCATTATGCACCCTGGTCTAGAACATGATGTCACCTGCTAGCCACCACCACCCTCTGCTGGGCGCCCTGCCAAGGACCCTGACGTAAAACACCAGGCCGGGGATGGGGTGGGGCAGCCTCTGGCCACCTCTTGAATGGACCAAACCCCAGGCTCAAAGGCCATCACAGTTGATAAACTAATGACTGCCGGCTCTGGACGTCAGATGCCAGCACTGTCACAAACAACCGTATCATTATGTTCTGATACTGACAATGCTTTTTAACTGCCACAAACGTGAAATTCAAAGGAACAAATTCAAAGGAACAAGGGTTTGGCAGGTTCAGGCTAATTCAGTCAAATAAATGGACAGGCAACAGCTCCCTGAGCCAAGGATGGTCACCGGTGACTCGCTGGCCGACAGGTGCTGCTCCTCAAGGACCCCAGTGCCCCGGAGGGAGCTGGCACTGCTCTGAGGCTGCACGTCTCCCTACTCACCCTGCACAGGGGCTCTTCCAGCTTAGAAAGTGCGCTGGCAAATTCTGCATTATTTCCTAAGCGCCTAGCTTTCTGTGCACACCAGCCCAGCTATGGCGTGGAGCTGAGTGACTCATGTCTGTGCTGTGTATGAAAAGCCTGCATGGGGCAGTGTCTACAACCCTCCTGGTGTGCCCTGTCTGTGCCAACTGCTGGGCTCCATGCCTTTCCTGAAAACACCGTGTGGGACTATCCAAACGTCCCGACGAGACGATGCCCGGGGTGAGGGGGCGAGAAGACCTGTGGTGGATGGCCACAGACCTGCACAAAAGGTTCCTGCTTCAGGGCTAGGCAGTCTCGAAAGACATGCATAGTGCTGGGCTGCAGACCCCTCCAACCACAGGCAGGGCCTTGCTCAAACCGTCCCCAGTTGAGGACGGGCAGGGCCATGTCCCGACCCAGCTCACTGCCCACCACCACGTCTAGGAGGCACCAGGACCTGGGCCTGCCTGACCTGTCACCACAGACCTATTAATACTGGGAGCAGTTAAACTTGGGGGTTCTGCTTGGGGATGCCTCAGCCAGAGAAGCCAAATGAATTGTGCTCGATTACAGCGATGCTGTTATTTTTAAAGCACAGTGTAGTACAGGTGAGAGAACATCTCCAGACAAGTTCTACTATCTTCTCTCTGTATGGGTGTACAGGTAAAACGGCAATAAACACACAAGATTAGCAAAGAAAAGCTGCCTCAGCTCTTCTCTAAGGAATCTGCTGATAGAGGAATGATACTCCCTGGGTTTCTGCCCTAGACTAAAGGCAGTGGCCCATCAGATCATTATAGAAAGGACTGTGGTAGGCTGCCCAGTGGCCACATGTCCTCCCAGGTCCACAAAAGGCCCCCTGCAGTGGCCATGTGGCTCCTCCACTGGAGGTGAGCCCTTGGGGGCTGGCCTGAGACTTGCTTTGACCAAGGCCATGGGTGGGAGTGGCAGTGTGAGTTCTGGGTGGGGCATCCAAGGCCTGCAGCCTCTCCTCCCTTCTCCTCTTGGAGCTACACTGAGGACTTGTGAGGGAGTCTCTCTGGTCCCCTGGCTGATGGCAGGGCCTGGTGATTAGGTAGCACCAAGCACCAGATGTTAGGGGGTCCTTTGCGGGGCTGCAGCCTGGCCAAACCTCAGCTGCACGGAAGCTGGGAACCATGAGAAAGACTTCACTGGTGGTGTTTAGAGTTGCCAAGTCTTGGGGTGGTTTATTACACAAACGCTCATAGAAACCAGACTTTTACTGCAGGAAAATATCATACGCAGGACGCCTGTGACGGCTCTCATGCGCAGTTTTTCTGGCATTCCTCAGGAAGTGAGAGCCCTTGCCCTCTGCCTGGCTGTCCGCACCCAACAGTGCATTCTGTCAACTCAGAACTGCGACTCTCCAGGGCGGCTGTGCGGGACCACAGCGGGCATCTGGTCCCCACGCGCCTAGTGGACGGCCCCACCTGGAGGGCCTAGCCCAGCTGAGCCAAGCGTCAGGCTCCGAGAGAATCCTGGCTCTGCGAGTCAGGACCACTTAAGAGACAAGGCCCTAAACTCACAACCTGCCCATGGACGGCAGAGTCCAGAGCCCAGCAGACCTTCAGACCCCTCGCGGGGGCCTGGCACAGGCGGAGTCGGGGAGTGAGTGGCCTAGGGGCTCTGGGCGGACGATGCGATCACCATCACAGCCCCTTTCTGGGAAAGGCCCCAAAGAACACCTCCCGCTGACAACGCGCTCCTTCTTCCCTTCCCCAGAGAGGAGGCGCCAGGCAGGTGGCTGGGGCAGAGCTCGCTGCGCCCTTCTCAAGAGCTGCCCCAGGGACTTCCCCGGTGGCGCAGTGGATAAGACTCTGAGATCCCAATGCAGTGGGCCGGGGTTCAATCCCTGGTCAGGGAACTAGATCCCACATGCATGCCACAACTAAGAGTTCACATGTCACAACTAAGGAGCCTGAATGCCACAACTAAAGAGTCTGCCTGCCACAACTAAAGAGTCCGCCTGCCACAACTAAGACCTGGTGCGACCAAAAAAAAAAAAAAAAAGCTGCCCCGGCCCCGAGGTTGACTCGCTCCTTTCTTGCTCTTGGTGTCCACCTTCCCCTTGAGGTCGCTCTGGATCTCTCTCCCCAGTTATCACTGACATTTAAAAACCCACGATTCTTGCTTAAAATACAGTACAAAAGGACAGTCATTAAAAAATCACGCTCCCAAAGATGCAGCACGCCTTTACTCCCAGCCCGCCCCCTGGCCACCGCAGGCTTAGATAGCTCTCCATCAGCGCCTGACACCCTCACTTTCTGCCAACTGCTCAGGGGTCCACACTCCCACAGCGTTTCACAAACTAATCCAACACCCCTCGGCTTGATCTTGGGGCCTCTCCACGTACGTCGCAGCTCACACTGCTGGTCTTCACTTTGCTGCCTTGGGCTCCTGGCGCCGAGCCTCCCAGGAGCCTCTGTGAGTGCTCGCTGAGTGCCCCCCGGCCCTCCCCGGGCCCCTGCGGCCCTCTGCCTTCACACGCGCCTCTTCTGGGTACAGCGACCCTGTCCCTGGCCAGGCCCCTTCCTTACCCTTCAAAACTCAGAACGACTGGCGCTTCCCTGCAGAAGCCAGTGGGGTTTACTCTGTATTCTAACTGTGCTCGGCTTCCCGAAGTCCCCACGGGCCCGCGAGCTAGTGGGCCCTGCACACTCACACCTCCTGGCAGCCACTCGACTCAGTCCTCCAATAAAACTGTCACGAGCTGCAAACTGCTACACACATAAGGTGAAGGCACTGCTTCAGGACCCTTACACTTTCCAAAGGTGTTAATTTTATGTCCCTGACGGTATAAACACAAATCCTTTAAGAGTAAAATACTATACTGAAGTTAGGGAAGATGTCCTTAGTTGGTTTAGTCGATTTAACACAAAAAGTCACCAGGGTTGAGATTCATCCTGATTTAGGAAGCTGAGTATGGAGGGGGAACTTCAAAGTGAGGTTTAACAGCCTCGATCACTGAAAGCCCATGAAGTATACCACATGTGTGTTTTTCCCCAAGGCCAGCAAAGAACTAGGGCGAACCGCGGCTGAGTTTTTAAAGTGCAGCCAAGGCAGTTTCAAAGCTGCAGAATGAAAAGGAACGGTGTCACCCCATACTGGGGACAACGTGTGTCTCTTTCTGCTCTGCTTGTCTGGTTCAATTACAGAAAATAACAGCATCGTGTTTCATGAGCATGGAAGGAAAAAGCAGAAGTGCCCGGGCCAGAAGGGTGGCATGGCCGAGCTCAGAGAGGTGGGACCGAGAGTCTAGGACCTGCACATCGAGCGCCGCACAGAGCTCTTGTGGCGACCACACTGGACCAGAGAGCTGTTACTACACGTGGGAGCTGGCCCGCAGAAGGCAGGAGAGGAAATGGACGCAGTCAGCAAGACGAGGAAGACAGGCTTTTAGGAAGTGGGCAGAGGTCACTGAGAAGGCCCAGGCAGGGGAAGTGAGCTCCGATGCACCAAGGACGGCCATGGTGGCCCAGTGAGCAGGGGCACAAAGGGCACCACAGGGTGCAGAGGGCACACGGCCCGACCCTGGGTCCTCCCCGCAGGGCTGACACCACGCTATGACTGTGGCGGGGGTGGAGGTGCCTCTGCTGCACAGGAGGGGCCCGGTGAGGGCTCAGCAACTCTCAACTACCTGTCTGTGTGAAACACTAACAAGGGCAATCTGGCTTTGACTCTGTTTTTAAGACATAAATAAAAATAAGATGCCACCATCTGACTTGTCCCCAGCATGGCCAAGACCTTAATGAGGGAGGGCTTCGCATGCTGACAGAACAGGCCCTGGCTGACGGGTCCTAGGGGTTCAAGGAGCGAGCTACACTTGACAAGGTGTTTAAGACTGGAGCGCAGAGGCCGGACTGGAGAAAATGATGGGGAAGGGACGGCTGTCTAGGACAGGACCACACCAAGGGACAAAGAGGAGAGGGATGGCGAGATGGAGTGCAAAGGCAGACCCTGGGCCGGCCAGGTAACTGGGCGCAGAGGCACGGAGAGCGCTCGGGGGCTTGCACCCCTGAACTGCTTGATTACTTTACCACAAACATAACATTCCCCATTAAACATTTAGAAATAAAAGTTTTCTTTAAAAATAGGGATACGACAAAATTATAAAGTAAATTATAAAGTCAAACGTGAAAGGGCAGCTTTAAGGTAATACAAACAGCTGAATATAGACTGAGAATGAGATTATAGTATTAGAGAAGTATCTTGTTAATTTTGTTAGGTGTGGTGAAGAAACCATTCCCTTGATAGAGCCACTCAGATGCATTTATGACAGAAAAGTAAGTGGGGAAGGAACAGATTTTTAAAGACTGGCAAACTGCAGAGAGCTGCTGAAGTTGCGTGATGGGTCTCCTCACGGAGGTTCATTTCACACTCCTGTCAACTGGGGGAGGAAAAAAAAAGCACAACGTGAGAGTTGTGAGTTAAGTTTTATTTGGGGCAAAATGAGGACTATAGCCTGGGAGACAGCATTTCAGAGAGCTCCAAGAAACTGCTCTAAAGAGGTAGGGGGGAAGGTCAGTATATTTGTGATTTTGGTGAAGGGGGCGTACATGCAATCGAGCACATATTTTCTGCAGAAGGTTGTTGCTAGTCACGAGGAGCACACAGCACCATGAAGGATTTTAGTGCTTTTCTAGATACAGGGAGATGACAGAATTGGGCTCATAAAATCTTCTCCTGAAAATATCTATCCGAAGACCTGTTCTCCCAGCTTTTCCCAGAGCACAGAGTGCTTCATTCCTGATCTCCACCCCCTGAACTCCTTTCAGGGGGTGTTGAAGGTCAGCAGCTGCAGAGTTCATAATTTGATCCTTGTAAAGGTAGATGGTAAGTGTCAATTTATAATTGACACCCCTATTGTATGTTTGAAAACGTCATAAAAAGTTTAAAAAATAATAGGAAAGCAGAGCGTAGAAGGGCAGGGAGGGGGAGATGCAAAATTTGTGCTGTTTCTGCTGAACACAAAAAAATTCAGTCCTAGCAGTTCCTCATAAGCCCTCTGCAAAGGGAGGAAGGAGAATGATGACAGAACCAGCTCTCAGGACAAGGAATTTGACATCCCTTATCTGATGCAGAAATGAGAGCTCAGAAAGATGATCAATCTAAATCTTAAAACCTAATTTTCTTTATCTCTCCCTAAACTATTTTTTCTAACACAGAGCACAAACGAAGCATTCTTAATAAAGCCAACGATTTCCAAGGCCTTCCGTGGGTCACAAATGCCTTTGAAAATCTGATGAAAGCTCTGGATCCTGTCACTCAAAAAATGAGCATACAACAGGTATTGGGCCTAACTCAACTTGGAGAGGCTATCAAGTCCACTTTGCTGGGATGGCCGTGGAGGGACACTGCCATTGTAAATGTCCACTGATTTATACCATCCTGTCCCTCTCCCTCAAGAAGACGCTGTGTCCCCTGGAGAATCCTGACACAGAAACCAGCACATAAAATCTGGCCCAAAGACGCCAATCTGCACGTATTCTCTTATTAAACTGAAAAGTCCTTTTTTGAGATCCTTTACCCATATCCCCCGCAGAATCTCTCAAAGAGGTGCTAAAGAGGTGCTTGCTCTGACCCGTGGAGCCCAAGGACCCAATCCTCACCCTGGATTCTTCCTCAGCAGGCTGCATCTGTGCCTGTCAGTAGTCCTCTCACTGTGCTGTCCTCATCCCTGGGACAGATGGACACAGTGACCATCCCACACAACCTGAGAACCCCCAAGCGTTACCTTCCTTGACACCATGTGATAAAAATACTTTTCAAGAATAGGTGGAGCACAACTACTGAGCTCGTGTGCCACAACTACTGAGCCCGTGCGCCTAAAGCCTGTGCTCCGCAACAAGAGACGCCACCGCAGTGAGAAGCCCGCGCACCGCAACAAAGAGTAGCCCCTGCTCGCCACAACTAGAGAAAGCCCGCGTGCAGCAACGAAGACCCAACGCAGCCAAAAATAAATAAATAAAAAATAAATTAAAAAAAAAAAAAAGAATAGGTGGAGCATAGAGCATTTTTAGGGCAGTGAAAATACTCTCTATGATACTATAATGGTGATACATGGCATTATGTATTTGTCCAAAACCACAGAATGCACACCACCAAGAGTGAACCCTAATGTAGACTATGGGCTTTGGGTGATGATGACACGTCAATGTAGGTTCATCAACTGTAACAAATGTTGTAACTCTGGCGGGGGTGTTGATGGCGGGGAGACTGCATGTGGGGGGCAGGGGTACATGGCAATTCTCTGTACCTTCCCCTCAATTTTGCTATAAACCTAAAACTGCTCTACAGAATAAGTCTTTTAAACAATTTTTTTAAAGCAATAACGATAACAATATTAATACAAATACTAATAATGGTAACAGCCACTGTGATGCTTTCAGCCCCACTTTCCAGAGCTCTGCACCACAGAGCCACAGTGTGCTTCTCCACTGCAACCCATTCCCGTGACGCCAGGCATTCACACACGGACGTTCCCCGACCTAGATCCCTGTTAACTCGCAATAACTCACTCAGGTGCTGTTCTCCCTAAAACCAAATATAACTTAAGAAGACTTGGTTGGTTCCACAAAGAGGTTACGTCTGAGAAAAGGAAGGCAAGGGACAGCCTGGACACAAGATGTAAGTCTGATTCTGAAACCTCTGGGCTAAGTTTATTTGAGAGATAACTTTGTAGCAACGGTCTTCAGAAACCGCTAATGTCTGACATCACAGGCAGAGGCACTTCTCTCCGGGCAGTGCATTTGTCTACAGTCTTGGGAAACACACCCCAGATCTCCTCCCATAGGAAACCAGGTCTCCTCTTGCTCACGGAGCAATGCAGCTTCCAGGCTGCCATGGAAACCTTGCTGGGCAAGGAGGTTCAGACCAAGAGGCGGCATTCCTGATGAAACGGGGCTGGTGGCTCCCGCAGTCAAACGTACCCAATCTAAATGTCACTAATGCTTCAGGGTAAAAGGGTAAAGCTTACGCTCAAGGGCTCAATGGAAGCAGGCTGCCTTTAGATAACAAGTCCCTAAAATCCACAAGGAAAGAGCCAGATCAACAGTGATGACAGCCAGCCTCCGGGGGGCACTTCCTCTGCGCAGACCCTGAGCACCTCACACGTACTGTCTCCTTCACACACCCCGCAACGGGGCACAAGGAGTCTGAGCAACTTGGGGGTCTACCCTCCAGCTTCTGCTGGGCCAGCTGCCTGACCTGAAAACCAAGAAACGGTCATCAAAACCCATACATATCACTGGCCAAAATGCTGTGAAGAAGTTCTCCCACTAGGCACGCTCTGTATCAAGTAAACATGTGAAGAGAGAGGCTCTAAGGAAGAGCCTCACCGGTTAACACAGAGAAATTATAAGGAAGACTTCACAGAATTTACTTTCAAATACAAGAGAAAAACGTGAACATACTGATCTAAAATGTCATTTATACAGAAATCACATGAAATGGTTTTCAGGTGTTCCGAGGACAGAGGGACAGAGGAGCTTCCTGCGGGGTCTCTCCTTCCGTGGGCTTCCTTTCTGCGGCATCACCATCCTGCAGCAGCCTTGGTGAGAGCCTGGGAGTGGTGCAAGTGCTTCTCTACATCCTTGCCGGTTTAACACGTTGGCTGTTCCAGGGAGCAAGGCCTTGAGCGTGCCGCACACGGAGAGAGAGACACGCCCCTCCAGAGAAGGCGGTTCCAGTTGGGCCTGGTGTGATGGCCGAGTTGGGCTGACGGAGAGAACTCAGGTCGGTGGGGCTTCCAGCCACCTGCCTGCCTTCCTTCTCGACGGTCCTCAGAACACATGCACTTACCTGGACGGCCAGCCACCATCGGCCAAGACTCCAAACACACGAAGACACCTGCTCCTCTGAGCCTTACCTTGTGTACACTTTTGGGGTTTTCCAACCAAGCATAGTACATTTCCTCCACATAGTTCGAACTAGTCCCGCTGAGGAAGGGCTCCGCAGCAACGGGGGCAGTATAGCACCGGATCTGCCCAAACGTCCTAGCTGCTGCTGGTCTGTTTTGTGAAAATGTCTTCACAGTCTGGGAAGCCGTCAATGGCCTCAACTTAGCAGCACAAGTCCTTAAGTGAAACATTCTTGTCCTGAAGTCTCTCACGACTGTCTGCACCAAAAAAAGAAAGAAAAGTTAGAAAGAGCATTGTAGCAGACAAGGCTACTGGGGGAAAACCTCGCAGACTGTGGCTGGAGGAGAAAGACCCTGTAAATGCATTTGTGGCCGCGTGCTCTGCTTCAGAGAGCACGACACAGCAGGAGGTAGTCAATCTGACCAACCTTCTATGTACAGGGCCTGTGCTCGACATGGGGAGGAGAGAACACAGCTGCAGAGGTTATGGTCTTCGCCTGCAAGTTTCAATCTAGTTTGAGGGATACGATATATCATGATAAATATGTGATGCCCTGTAAGTTTATACGTTGTATAAAACAATTATAGGAAAAGGCAACAAAGATTAATTAATGATTAGATTAATATTAATTGTAAAATGACAAAGATACTTTCTAATCTATCTGGAGACTACCGAGTACCCGCTGGACTCACGGTATTCTGGAGAACACGGAGACATTGGAAAATTATTTTGCTCACCCTCAAATAATTTATCTTTGAGCAGCAAAAAAAAAATGTAAAAAATTAAAACTTACAGCGACAGCACTCTGAGTGCTTGAGAGGCACAGAAAATGCCAACAGAACTCCATGGGAGAACCCACTCCTCCCAGGTGTCCCTTTCCAGCGGCTGGGAAAGCTTGGGGACGGGCGTGGAGGACAGGGGGGATTCAGCTCTGGAGAGGCGGGGACGGCAGGCATTCTAAATATAAGAATCAGGAGGAGGAAAGACAGAGAGGTGGAAAGGTGCGAAGAACACAGAGGAGGAGCAAGAATCGTCTTGTCTGCAGGAGAGGTGGACTCGCTGGACAGCCGGGGTGCTGACCCCCGTTCCCTAAGACTGGGAGCGGGAGGAGGGCTGACAGCGAGGGAGCGGGCTCCGCAAGAGGAAGCACGGGCAGCAAGGACCACAGAAGCGTCTACCTACCTTGGGGCGCTCTATGGTCATCAACTTGACATGTTAGACTCTTCACGAACCCCACCAACTCCCTAGAAGGCAGGCGCTAGCTCTTGTTTTACAGGTCACCTTTCTGAGTTTAAGTTTTCCCCAAGGTTGAATGGACCTTGAGTTTGAGGATTGTAATTTTACTAAATCTAGTATGTAACTCTATCTACACTAGCCATTTTACAAAAGCAGCTGATGCACCCACC
The DNA here is from genome assembly GCF_009873245.2 of Balaenoptera musculus. Taxonomy (NCBI): domain Eukaryota; kingdom Metazoa; phylum Chordata; class Mammalia; order Artiodactyla; family Balaenopteridae; genus Balaenoptera; species Balaenoptera musculus. The sequence goes on along the minus strand of NC_045793.1, from coordinate 98,331,672 downwards.
AGACCATGAAAGAGTTTAGACTGTCCCCGGAGGGGTCTTGAACCACTTCCAAGCATCTTCCAAGTCAGAATCCAGATGCCTCCGGGAAGGGACCCAGTCAGGAAGGGATAAGGACACTGTGCAGTTCCTCTCCCCATAAAAATCCCGGCACCTTCCCGTCAAAGCGAGAGAGGCTGTGGGAGGGGAAGGGAGCCCCAGTGCAGGGGCGAGGCTCACCACAGCCCTCTGCCCTGAGATACGGTGCCTGCTGGCCTGACACATGGTTGCCCTTAAATCTGCCTTGAAGCAAGTGCCCTGGCTGTAAAGTTGGAATTACACCCCACCTCCACTCCTGCCTGAAGGAAATCCAAGCTCTGAGACATGCTGAGAACTACCCAGAAATAAATGTTACATAAACTATCCTCTACACTGTTTATAAGAACCCTTCCTCTTAAGCCAAATATGATCAGAATACGCATAAAGGACACTGACAGAGAGCGTGTCTGGCCTGTTCTGCTGCTCAGAAAAGACAGGTCAGCAAAAGGGAAAAGCGGAACAGGTACTTTAAAAACAAACTAAACAACAAACAAAAACTTGCTCCTTAAAAATTAGAGATGAACAAGCCTATATTTTGCTATAGAATGCCATCTTAACTCCTTTTCTTTTTAACCTTAAGTAACTTCAGTAGTTCTTCCTACCTCCAGCTATACTCCCATTTTCTCTAATAGGCAGACAAAGAAAGACACTGACGGCAAAACTACTACTACTGCTGCTTTCCACGTTAATTTTAAAAAAATTCAGGTCCAAAGGAAAACACTCATTTCTCTCCCCCAATGTCATTATTATCTAGGCAGCTTGAAACACTCGATGGCCTCTGAGTTGGGGTTTTCTCCTAGAGCACAGCAGTATCTTCACCTCCAGTAACTGTCATTACTCAGTTGCTGCGATACCCAATTAACAGGCGCCACACGGACAAGCACAAAACTGCTCGTTTCACGTGTCCTTCCCAATGCAGTCCTTCCAATATGATACTATGAACAAACCACGTTACCTAGCTATCTACAGTCACCGAGTCTGACAAATAGCTCAGTGTTGCCGAGCACTGTTACCAGCAATTTTCAAACTTCCCTTAAGATGACTCATCGGAAAACCTGCCCTTCAGCAGATGGCTCAACATCCCCAGCCTCCACCCCGGGAAGACCAGGAACAGCTGTTCTCTATCCACGATCTGATGGACCCACAGAGCAGACAGCAGGTATATACATTTCAGATTTTGGTAGGTTCAGATTCCATGCTTCCAATTCCAGAGTCAACATTATGAATAGTGCACCATTTTTGGTAGAAACATTGAATTGTTCACTTTCATGAAAGCTTCGGGTTGTCCAAAAAGTCCAAGTGTTCTGACTTGTGGTTTAGAACAATATTTCTACTTGATAAGGGGGCCAAAAATTCTCAATGGGGAAAGAATAGTCTTTTCAACAGATGGTGCTGGGGCAACTGGAGATCCACATGTGAAAAAATGAAGTTTGGACCCCTGTCTCACACCATATACAAAATTAACTCAAAATGGACCGAAGACCTAAATGTAAGCGCTAAAACTGTAAGACTCTTCGAAGTTTTATAACTTCCAAGTTAAAATGGAGTAAATCTTCATAGCCTTGAGACAAACAACGTGTCTTAGTTAGGACACCAGAAGGACAAACAACAAAAAAAACAGACAAACTGGACTTCATCCAAATAAAAACTTTCGTGCTTCAAAGGACACCATCAAAAAAGAGAAGACAGTCTCAGAGTAAAAGGAATATTTGCAAATCATACAGCTGATAAGAACTCTTATAATTCAATAATGAAAATAAAAATAACCCAATCAAAAAATTGCCAAAAGTGACTTCCCTGGTGGCGCAGTGGTTAAGACTCCATGCTCCCAACACAGGGGGGCCCGGGTTCGATCCCTGGTCAGGGAACTGGACCCCACATGACGCAACTAAGAGTTTGCGTGCCGCATGCAGCACAACTAGGAGCCCTCGTGCCACAACTAGGACACGACGCAGCCAAATAAATAAATTGATTAATTTTTTAAAAATTGTCAAAGGATACAAACAGACATTTTCCCAAAGAAGACACACAAATGACCAATAAGCACATTAAAAGATACTCAACATCATTAGTCATTAGGGAAAAAAATGCAAATCAAAACCACAACAAGATACCACTTCATGCCCACTAGATTAGATACAATCAATACAAGCAAGTGTTGGAGAGAACATGAAGAATTTAGAACCCTCATACAATTCTGGTGGGAATGTAAGCTGGTGCAGTCACTTTGGAAAACAGTTTGGCAGTTCCTGAAAAAGTTAAACATAGAATTACCATATGACTCAGCAACTCCACTCCTAGGTATACAACCAAGAAAAACAAAAACATACGTCCACACAAGACCTTGTACACGGATGTTCACTGTAGCATTATACAAGCCAAAAAGTGGAAACAACTCAAATGTCCATCAACTGATCAATGGGTATTCAGAATGTGGTATAGCCATACCATGTAATAGTATTAGGCAATGTAAAGGAATGAAATACCGACATCTCTTGCAACATAGATGAACTTTGAAACTTTTAAGTGAAAACAGTCATTCACACACAAAAAACACAACATGTTGTATGACTTCATTTATATGAAGATGTTCAAAAGAGGCAAACTGATACAGACAGAAAGCCCAGGACTGGGGATAGCAAGGATAAGACATGACAACTAATGGGTATGGTTTTTTTTTTTTTTTTTTGTTGGGGGTGGGGAATGAAAATGTTTTAAAACTATTGATAGATAATGCTGATGGTTTCACAACCTTCTGACATACTGTAAAATGTTAAATTGTACAATTTAAATGGGTGAATTGTATGGTATATGAATTATACCTCAATAAAGTTTTTTGCTTTTAAATGTTTGTGAACAGATTTGCCCAAACCTAAACTTTATTTTTTATTTTTTTGCCACACCGCGCGGCATGTGGGATCCCAGTTCCCCAACCAGGGATCGAACCCGCGCCCCCTTGCAGTGGAAGCATGGAGTCCCAACCACTGGACCACCAGGGAAGCCCCTCAATAAAGTTGTTTTTAAAAAAGTCTAAGAAGAAACATAAACGAGCCTACCCCTGTCAATAAAGTACACAAAGTGACACTATCTGTAACCCATTAATTTCAAGATGCAAGTATAAATCTATACATTTGAGAAAAATAACATTAAAAAACCCCCCAAAACCAAAGCAAAATTTGTTTTTAAGGGTTCAGTGCTCTGTCCTTAGGAAAATAAAACAGAACTTTATCTGTGCCTGGACATTCCCCAGTCAGGCAGCACACACCTTACCCAAGGCCACCTCCCCATTCACAGGATGAGGAGATAAACTGACGCTTGAAGTCTACCACCCTCATGCTGGCTAGGCAGAGGAGTAATTAAAGAGGCAAAAACAGCCTGGGCAACTTCTCAGGACATGAGTCTTTTAGGGAAAAACACATGCATCATTAAATGATTGTTACCATTGTGTGTCGCCTAAGAACCATTTTTAAAAAACTTACCTTGAGAGGTTTTTTGTTTTTTGTTTTTGGTTTTGTTTTGGACACATTAAGATTTTCATGATGAACCAAGAAAACAATGCTTACTACATACCTATGGCTGTTAATCCATTATTCTAGTTTTAGCAGTGATACAAAGACATTATGTACAGAGAGAGCACAAGTACCAATTTTCTCTTACTGGTTGAGAATCTCAAGAGGATGCAACGTCTTTCACTTGTGATGCCTCATCAAACATAAACTGAGGGGTTGAGAGGTAGTGCAGAGTACGCTTAAACTACAAAGGTATTTTGCCATTATTAGACAGAAACGGCGGTTGAGCCTGCAGGGCAAACAGGCAGAGTGACTCTTCCTTGCTGTGTGAGCCTTAAATGTGTCACTTGATCTGTGTTCAGTTTCCTTTGCCATAAAGTGAAGGAAGCAATCACTTCTGCTCCCTCAATGTTTTTTGTAACTATGATACAAACATGAAAGAACTTTGCACACTTTGAAAGTACTTTTATGGGACTTCCCTGGTGGCACAGTGGTTAAGAATCCGCCTGCCAATGCAGGGGACACGGGTTCCAACCCTGGTCCGGGAAGATCCCACATGCCGCAGAGCAACTAAGCCTGTGCGCCACAACTACTGAGACTGCACTCTAGAGCCTGCGAGCCACAACTACCGAGCCCACGTGCCACAACTCCTGAAGCCCGCGTGCCTAGAGCCCGTGCTCCACAACAAGAGAAGCCACCGCAATGCGAAGCCCGCGCATCGCAACGAAGAGTAGCCCCCACTCACTGCAACTAGAGAAAGCCCACGAGCAGTAACGAAGACCCAACACAGCCAAAAATAAATAAATTTATTTTTTTTAAAAAAGTATTTTTATGACTAAAGGACTACAACCTACCAGAAAAAAAACCAAAAAACCCACTCCACAACTAATGATATGTCTTAAAAAGCTGAAGTTCCCAAGGTAAAACTAAACAGAAGTAAATTTGGAGTGGGTAGCTGACCAGATTGCTGGGGGGGCACTTCCACCTCTGAAGTGGGAACCCCAAACAAGCTTCAGTGCATGGGTCTGAAGACTGATCCATCCTTCCCAGACCAGCACTGTGTTACCAAAGGTGCCCTGACTGCAGTGGTGTATGGTATAAGTAAACAGGCACTTTTTAAAGGTGTTGGTTAAAGTAGAAATTATTAAATTTTTATGGAAAGCAAGGACACTTGTCAATATTTATTAAAAATTTAAAAAGCACATACAGAACTTCTGTTTCCCACTAAATGCAGCTAAAAACATGAGATGCTTCATTTAACACAAAACAAAACAAAAGACTCTGAAAGGTGGAGAGGAGACAGACTGGGAAGGGACTTCAGGGCCCAAAAAGACTGAGCATTGAGTTCTCGGTTTTCCTTTTGCCTCATATATTCCAGGCTAGGTTCTGAAGAAGCTGGTAACCCAGAAATACCAACTAATGTAGACCCAAAAAAAAGCTGCAGTAAAAGTCTGCCCTCTCTGGCCAAAGGACCAGGAATGGGGCAGCCTAGCAGGACAGAATATTTTTAGACAATAACCACTCTACTGCAACCAACCCCACAGAAACACTGTGGCCCACTCCCACTCCACCTGGTAGTGTCAGAGGAGATCAGGGACTTCCATCCCCACCCCAACTATCTAGGAGGGAGCCTGGATTCTACACTCGCCCAGCAGTAACAGGGCAGCACCTCTGCCTTCCCAGGCAGGGTGGAATCACAAAGGTGTAATTGGGAAATTACACCCACACAGCAGTAACAAGGAGTCCCTGCCCACAGATACCAAGGAGGCCAGGTGAGGAGCCTCCACCTCCATAACCAGGCAGCACCTCCTACCCCCCCGGCAGTGTCAGAGGAAGCTCACCAACACCAAGATGACACAGATGTTAGAATTATCTGGCAAAGATTTTCAAAGAGCCAGCATCAAGATGCTTCCACAAGCAACTAGGAACATGCTTGAAACAAATGAAAGTAGAAAGCCTCAGTAAAGAAAAAGAAGATATAAAGAAGAACCAAATGGAAATTTCAGAACTGAAAATTACAATAACCAGAATAAAAAACTTGATGGATAGGTTAAACTGAAGAAAGAAGAAACAGTGAACATGAACATGAACAAACATGAACAAAAGGAATTTCACAATCTGAACAGAGAAAACAGACTGGGGAAAAAAAAAAAAGAACAGGACCTCAGGAACATGTGGGACTATAACAAAAGACCTAATGCTGAATATAAATGTCATCAGAATCTCAGGAGGAGCAGAAAGAGGAAGGGGCTGAAAACGTATTCAAACAATGGCTGAAAACTCCCCAAATTTGGCAAAAAGACATAAACTTATAGATTCAAGAAGCTGAGAGAACCCCAAACAAAATAAACCCAAAGCAATCCACTCCAAGACCCATCACAAGCTTTTGAAAACTACAAACAACTTGAATAGCATATTTCTCACCAGAAACTATGGAGGCCAGGAGAAAGTGGCATAACACTTTTCAAGTGTTGAAGGAAAACAACTGTTAATCCAGAATCCTATATCCAGCAAAAATATCCTTCAGGAACAAAAGGGGAATAAAGATCTTCTTAGATAAGAAAAACTAAAAAAATCTGCTGCCAGAAGACCTACCCAAAATGAATGGCTAAAGGAAATCCTGTAAACAGAAAGTAAATGATAAAAGGAATCCTGCAACATCATGAAGAAAGAAAGAACAACAGAAAGACAATATATGGGTAAATATAATTTCCTTTTCCTCTAGAAATCTTCTAAATGATGTGTGATTGATGAAGCAAAAATTTCAACACATCTGATGTGGTCCTAATGATATGTCCGTAAAGGAAATATTTAACACATTACTGACTGGGGGATTTTTGCAGAAACTAACGTCTGTGGCCGTGATATGTCTCCAGTCAAAAATGTGTTAAAAGACAATTTTAAGTGGAGTAGGGTAAAGTGATGTAAACAGAGATATGGTTTCTATACTTCATTCAAACTGATAAAATGATGACACCAGTATACTGTGATCAACTATGTATATATAATACCTAGACAACCACTAAAAAAGCTACACAAACAGATATACTCAAAAACACTACATATAAATAAAAGCAGAATTTAAAAATGTGTTCAAGTAACCCACAAGAAGTCAAGATAAAGAAAGCAGAGGAACAAAAAACAAAAAAGGAAATAAAGGATAAAATGGCAGACTTAAGTCCTAACACATCAATAATTACTTGATATGTTATGTAAATGACCTAAATACACCAATTAGAAAACAGAGATTGGCAGAATGGATAAAACAACAGGATCCAATAATATAAGAAACTTCAAATGTAACAATACAGGAAGGTTGGAAGTGAAAGGATGAAAAATTATATACCATGAAAACATTAATCAAAGGAAAGCAGGAGGACTATATTATTATCAGATAAAGTAGACATCAGGGCAAAGAAAATTACCAGACACAGAGATATTAATGACAAATGGTTAATCCACTAAGAGGATATAGCTATTCTAAATGTGTATGCACCAAACAACATAATTGCAAAATATGTGAATCAAACCAATAAAAGAGAAAGGAGAAAAAGACAAACCTACAATTATAGTTGGAAACTTCAACACCCCTTTCAACAAGAGATGGAAAAGCTAGACATGAGGTCAGCAAGGATACAGAGAAACTCAACGAAAGTACAAACTACCACAACTCACCCAATTTGAAATAACTATTAAAGAAATTTCATATGTAATTTAAAAGCTCCTGATAAAGTAATTTCCAGGGAATTCCCTGGTGGTCCAGTGGTTAGGACTCTGCACTTCCACTGCAGGGGTCACGGGTTCGATCCCTGGTTGGGAAACTAAGATCCCGCAAGCCATGCAGTGCAGGAAAAAAAAAAAAAGAAAACGTTATTTCCAGGCCCTGATGGTTTCACTACAGAATCCTATCAAATGTTTAAAGATTAATTAACTCCAATTCTACAAAATCTCTTCCAGAAAATACAAGGAGGAGAACTTACCAATTCATTTCATGAAGCTAGTATGTCCCTGAAATGAAATCCAGACAAAGATAGAAAAAAGAAAAAGGAAAAAAAAGCTTTAAACTCATATTCCTCATGAATACAGATGCAAATAAATAAATAAATAACCTTGACAAAATTTAGCGAATAGAATTAAGCAATATACAAATACAATTATACACCATGACCTAACGGGGTTTATTCCAGGGATGCAAGGCTAGTTCAATATTCAAAAAACAATGTAATCTACCATACTGACAGGCTAGAGAAGAAAAATCACATGCTCATATCAATAGATGCAGATAAGCACTTGATAAAATTCAACAACCATGATAAAAACTCTCAGAAAAGTAGGAATAAAGGGGAACTTTAACTTAATATAAAGCATCCACAAAAGCCTACAGCAAACACATACTTAATGGTGAAAGACTGAACGCATCTTTTTAAAACTGGGAGCAATGTAAGGATGTCCACTCTCATCCCTACTACTCAGCGTAGTACTGAGAGTTGCAGCCAGTGCAATAAGGCAAGAAAAGGAACTAAAAAGCATATGTAACAGAGAGTAAAAAATAAAACTACTACTATCTGCAGATAACATGATTATCTATGACAAAATCTCAAGGAATCTACAAAAACACTCATAGAACTAATAAGTGAATTCAGCAGGGTCACAGGATACAAGATAAATATACAAAAAACAACTGTATTTCTACAAACTATCAACAGACACATGACAACAAAAAATTTTTTTAAAGGAAATAGTATAAGTCTAACAAAACATGTACAGGACTTGTATGCCAAAAACTAGAAAACACTGATGAAGGAAGGAAAAAACCTAAATAAATAGACATACCTTGTTTAAGGATTGGAAGATTGAACATAGTAAAGAAGTTATCTCCAAATTGATAAACAACTTTAACACAATTCCTATCAAAATCCCAGCAAGAATTTTTATAGATATAGGCAAGATTATGCTAAAATTTATATGGGAAGGCGAAGGAATTAGATCAGCTGAAACAATTTTGAAAAAGAATAATGAAGTGGGAAGAACCAATCTACTTAATTTCAAGATTATGTAGCTGCAATAATCAAGACTTGTGGTACTGATGGTGAAATAGACAAAAAGACCAATGGAACAGAATAGAGAACTCTAGAACAGACCCACACAAGCACAACCAACTGATTTTTGACAAGAGCAAAAGCAATTCAATGGAGAAAGAACAGTCTTTTCAACAAATGCTGCTGGTTGGATACCTATGGGGAGGGAAAAAAAAAAGAAAGAATGAAAGGAAAAGAAAAGAAAGAAACCACTCAAACTAGACTTCACACCTTATACAGAAATCAACTCAAAATGGATTATAGATTTAAATGTACAACACAAAACTATAAAACTTTTAGAAAAGTATGTAAGAGAAACTAGAGCCAGGCAAAGAGTTCTTAACTTGACACTAAAAGTACAACACATAAAAGACAAAATTCATAAACAGGACTTGATCAAAATTAAAAGCTTTTGCTCTGCAAAAGATACTGTTAAGAAGATGAAAAGACAAGCTACAGACTAGAGAAAATATCTGCAAACCACATATCCAGGAAAGGACTAGAATGTATAAGAAATTCTCAAAATGAAACATTAAAAAAGACAAATGATCCAATTACAAAATGGGCAAAAGATATGAAGAGGTATTTCACTGAAGAGGATATACCCATGGCAAATAAACACATGAAAAGACATTCAATATCACTAGACATAAGGGAAATGCAAATTAAAACCACAATCACTACACATCTATTAGAATGGCTAAAATTTTAGAAAATGGTAACATCACCAAACTCTGGCAAGAATAATGGAGAAACTGGGTCACAAATACATTACTGGTGGGAATGTAAAATGGTACAGTCACTCTGGAAAACTGTTTGTCTATTTCTAAAAAAAAAAACTAAACATGCAACTACCATATGACCTAGTGATTACACTCCAGGACATTTACCTCAGAGAAATGAAAACTTATGTTTACATAAAAACCTGAATATAAATGTTTATAACAGCTTAATAGCCAAAGAATGGAAACAATCCAGACGTCCTTCAACGGTTGGAGAGTTAAATCAACTGTGGTACGTCAATAGCCTGGACGCATAAAAAGGAACAAACTGCTGACACAGACAACACCCTGCATGCGTTTACAGAGAATTACGCTTAGTGAAAAAAGCCAACCCCAAAAGGTTACTTACTGTATGAGTCTCCTTATGCAACATTCCTGACACGTCAAAATTACGGAAATGGAAAACAGATTAGTGGTTGCCAGAAGCTAAGGAACTGGAAGCAGGATGGAAGTGCGTATGGCCATAAAAAGGTAACAGGAGGGATGCTTGTGGTGATAGAAATGTTCTCCGTTTTGACTGTTACCAATGTCAATACCTGGTTGTGATATAATACTGTAATTTTTGTAAAATGTTATCATTTGAGAAAAGTGGGTAAAGGGACACTGAGGCCTCTCTGTACCATTTGTTATAACTGCATATAATAGATTTGCATGTACAATTTCTCAAAATTATACCATTCTAAAATAAATTTCTCAATAATTGTACAATTATCCCAAAATAAAACTACCTAAAAATTTTAATGGAGATGATACAGTACTTTCGTCAAATGGGGCAGTGAGGAGTAAGACTGATTAAAAGCAGATGTGATGGGAACATATGTATATGTATAACTGATACACTTTGTTATAAAGCAGAAACTAACACACCATTGTAAAGCAATTATACTCCAATAAAGATGCTTAAAAAAAAAAAAAAAAGCAGATGTGATACACATACATGTATATGCAAGATATACATGTAATAAACACGGTAAATATTTCACATTTAATAAACTGTGCATTCAAATTTAAATGAAATCAACAGAAATTCATATTTCTGAAATTAAAGTTAGTCTTTAAAAGTAACTGAATTTTGGGACTTCCCCAGCAGTCCAGTGGTTAAGACTCTGTGCTTCCGCTGCAGGGGGCGCGGGGTCGGATCCCAGATCCCGCATGCTGAAATCTGGTGATGGCTGCATACCGTAAACACACTACAAACCACTGAACTGCATACTTGAAAGAGTGAATTGTATGATACGTGAATTGTATCTCAATAAAGCTGTTAAGGAAAAAAAAAGTACTCGAAACGTGGAAAGTGCTCTCAAAAATATAATCAGGATACTCTGATATTTCTCCAACTTTCAAGAGCTAGTCCTCAGCTAATGTGCAAAGCTAGAATAATAGTATTATATATTTTCATACCGCGCAGGTCTTGCACAAAAATCTGTGCGGTTGGACTGCTGCACGTCCTGACACAGTGCAAACAAGGCTTCATCCCAGGCGATTCATCCTAAAGCTGCTCAGAGCAATGTACCTGGAAGTGGGCCTCTAGTCCCTGCTTCAAAGCGCAGGCCTGCAGAACAAGGCACAGAGAAACCCCAAGACAGAGTTCACACCTCAGGCCTGAGTCATCTGTTCTGGGCGAAAAGCAGAGATAGCAGTTTCTTATCTACTCAGTGTCTCGCTACAGGTTTTCTACTAAGTCTCCGTACCCAACTTACACTGACATCAGGTAAAAGGGAAAAGGTACACTAGTGTGTTCCTCGAGGAAATGCACTTCATCTCAGCATGAGCTATCAAACCCCTGGAAGAAAGAAGAGTATGGTGGCGTACTGAGTACGGTAGGGTACTGCAGGGTATTCAACTCACCAAGGGTGTCACCCCAAAGAGCTCACATAGAGGATAGATACCGAGGGTGCTGAGTATGGAGAGATCCTGAGTATGTGGGTACAGAGTACGGTAGGGTGCGGCAAAGTAATCCACTCATCAAGGGCGTCACGCTGAGGAGCACGGAGAGAATGGGTACGGTGCCTGCTGAGCACAGCAGAGATACTGAGTAAGGTAAATGCTGCGGGGTAATCCACTCAAGGGTTCACCCCAGGAGACGGCAGGGAGGATGGATATAGGGGGTACTGAACACAGACGATACTGAGGGGTAATCCGCTCCTCAAGGGAGTCACCCCAAGGAACACAGGGAGGATTAGTACGGTGGGGTACTGAAAAAGTGGGGGTACTGCGGGGTAATCCGTTCCTCAAGGGTTCACCCCAGGAACGAAGGATCAGCCCGGACAGAAGCCGACCAGCGTCTCCGCGCTCTGGAAAGGGAGGACTGCCCACAATTCGCAGCCGCTTCTTCAAGGGCGTGCCACCCTTCCATCCGTCCGGGTGGGGAGAGGACACTGCCGGGCGACTCCCACGTGACGCCTCCTCGACCTTGGGGGTCACCCGCGCCGCGGCGCCCATTCCCTCACATCCGCCGCGCGGCCCACCCCCTGCCCGCTCCAGCCAATGGAGCGCCGCTCCGCGCCCCGCGCGACCTCTGCGCACGCCCGCACCCGCCAATCTCCGCCCGCCAGGAGGCGCCCGCCGCGCCATTGGCTGCCACGCCCGTCTGTCAGGCCCCGTCCCACCCACCTATCGCCGTCAGCCCCGCTCCAGCCAGCTTCACTCCCTGTCACCGGGGCGCCGGCCACAACGAGGGCGCGGCGGCCTTGCCCCCTGCCGCGACCCCCGCCTCCTGCCCGACCGGCGCGGAGCCTCCCAAATCCGGCCGATCCCGGCTGCAGCCCGAGCCTACCTGTCTCCAGCTCAGCTCCACCCGAATGAGGCGCCGACACCCCACTCCGGGGCACCAAACTCTCGGCCCCGCCCCGGCGTGTGGCGTCATCACGCCGCCCCGCCCTGGGAGGAGAGGGTCCGCCCCTAACTCGTGAGCGGGGTCTTGACGTCACAGAGTTGCGGCTGCGTTGCTCCTGGCGCGTTCTTGGGGGAGCGGTGCAGGCGCCGGGGCTGCGGCTGGGAGTCCTCCGGCCGGTCCCTACCGGGTTGCGTGACGGGTCTGAAAAGGGGGTCTGCACGTTGCTAAGTAGTGTTTCTTGCAGTGGGCTCTCAGGAGTCCTCTGATGGAGAGCTGACCTAGTCTGTGCTGCCAGACAGAAAGGAACCTTGATCAGCAATGCGCGCTCGAGGCGCAGCAGGTAGTGGCCCGGGGGAATGAGAACCAGGAGGCCCCAGCGCCGACACAACGGTTTCCCAAAGTGGGCAACGGGATCGCGGGGGCATTCACGTGGTGTGCATGGACGGTGTATCATGCCATTTCATCGAATACAAATGGTCATTTGCTTTCAGAGGTTATTTTACTTACTGCTGAAAAAGAAAAAACAGTGTTACTATGACACCTCGATCGTAAGATGCTGCTGTATTTCAAAATGTGGGGGGAAAACGGTCAGATTTGATGAAATATGGTAAATTGTAGTCAATCACATACTGAGAAAGCCCTTGCAGTTCTTCTGTCTTCATTACAGCAAGGAGAAAGCCTCATTTTGTGCTAGTGTATCTTTAGCTCCACTTTTTCTTCTTTCCCTTTTTTGACAAAGAGAGATAAGAAATTAGGCTGAAAATTTTTGGTGGATAGTAATATAGGTAGAACTTAAATTACTTTGTCTTCCTGATTTGTGACAGTTTATCTTTGATATTTATGGCAAGTGATACTGGTTTTCTGATTTACAGTAATAAAAAGTTTTCTTTGGGGGGACTTACCTGGTGGTCCAGTGGTTAAGACTTCGCCTTGCAGTGCAGTGGGTGCCGGTTCGATCCCTGGTCAGGGAGCTAAGATTCCCACATGCCTCAGGCAAAAAAAAAAAAAAAAAAGCAAAACATAAAACAGAAGCAGTATTGTAACAAATTCAATAAAGACTGTAAAAATGGTCCACATCAAAAAAATCTTAAAAAAAAAGAATATAATTTAAAAAGTTTTCTTTTGTAATAAAATATTCCATTTTAAGACTAGATTAACTAGATAGTAGTATGGGAAGGTGGCATCCAAATGACTGACATTAGGGAAACGCTGTTCCACACTGTCTTGAATTGTTCTTCGGTGTTTATTCCCCAAAACTTGAAGACAAGGGCTGTGTCATGTGGCATAGCCAGGAATACTGGGGTGACAAAGGCCAGCAATCTGACCATAGGGATCTGACCATGAAAGCTCCATAGAGGACACAAGTGTCTGAATCTGGGCTGAAATTCAAACTGAGGACTTTGCCACCTGCTCACAGGTGTGATAGACTTAGAGCGATTTCTAAATTTCTAAAAGGGAAAGGCAAAGTAGGAGGTGTTTTTTTTGTTGTTGTTTTTTATGTAGGAAGTATAAGTGCTTGTACGAACAAAATTGGTCTGATATGTGGGATAAGGATCTGGAGACAGAAAGTGAAGGAACCAAGGAACAAACTTCAGTATTTTATCTTCCTTTCTCTTTTTACTGTGGTAAAATATATAAAAGAAAAAAATTTTGTCATTTTAAAGGACAATTTAGCAGCATTAATCACATTCACAATGTTGTGCAACCATAACCACTATCTATTTTACCACTCCAATGAGAACTCTGTAACCATTAAGTGATAACGTCCCATTCCCCTCCCCTCTTCTTTCTTAGTAACCTCTATTATACTTTCTGTCTCTATAAATTTGATGACTCCACCTACCTCATATAAGTGAAATCATACAGTACTTATCTGTCCTTTTATATCTTGCTTACTTCACTTAGCATGTTTTCAAGGTTCATCTATGCTGTAGCATGGGTCAGAATGTCCTTCCTTTTCATGGCTGAATAATATTCCATTATAGCGCTATACTGCACCTTGCCTATCCATTCATCTGTTGATGGACGCGTGGGTCATTTCCCCCTTTTGGCTTTTGTGAATAGTGCTACTGTTACTGAACCAAACTTGGGTCCGCTCACCTGACTGGCAGCAAAACTGGGTTGACACTGGGTTGTGAAAGAGAATACAGTATTTATTGCAAAGGCAAGCAAGGAGAAAAGGCAGCTCATGCTCAAAAGACCAGAACTCAGTGGCTTTCAGGAAAGGGTTTTTAAAGGCAACAGTAGGGGAGAGGGTTGCAGGGTGCCTGGTCAGCTCGTGGACCTTCTTCTGATTGGTTGGTGGTGGAGTAACTAGGTGGTATTTCGGGAGTCAGCAACATCAGCCTGGTTCCAGCTGGTCTGAAGTCTATGTGCTTGTGGTCAGCATGCAGTTAACTTCTTCCACCTAGTGGGGGTTTTCGTTTCTGCAAAACAAGGAGATTGTTCAGAGTATTATCTGTGGCCCTTGAGGAGGAACTAAAGGTTCTTGCCTTTGTTTTATGCCTAAACTATTATTATTTGGTCTTGTTTGACTGTTTTCCTTTGTTTCTGCATTTTCTCACTTCTCTGATTAAATTTGCTCTTTGGAACATGGGGCAGGCCTAGGAGGCTAAAGCTTTTCTACAAACAAGAGGCAGGGGAGGGACTTCTCTGGTGGCACAGTGGTTAAGTCTCCACACTCCCAATGCAGGGGGCCTGGGTTCTATCCCTGATCAGGGAAATAGATCCCACATGCATGCTGCAACTAAGAGTTCGCATGCCACAACTAAGGAGCTCATGTGCCGCAACTAAAGGAGCCTGCCTGCCGCAACTAAGACCCGGTGCAACCAAATAAATAAAATTAAATATGAAAAAAAAAAGAGGCAGGGGACACTGGGGTCTGTCCCTGGGAAGGTCCCGCAGGGTCCTTCGTGGTTTCACTGCAATGATCATTGGCTTACAAGTATCCTTCGAGTACTTGTTTACAATTCTTTTGTGTATTTCCTAGGAGTGTAAGTGGTTGGTCATATGGTAATTCTATGTCTAGCTTTCTGAGGAAGTGCTAAACTGTTTCCCATAGTGGCTGCACCATTTTACATTCCCACCAGCAATGCATGACATTTCCAATTTCTCCACATCCTCTTCTTATTTTCTTTTAAAAGTTGTATTATAGCCATCTTAGTATGTGTGAGGCGATCTCATTGTTGTCTTGTTTTGCATTTCCTTAATGACTAATGATGTCAAGCATTTTTTTATGTGCTTATTTGCCATTTGTATATCTTCTTTGGAGAAAAATTTATTTGAGTCATTTGCTCTTTTTTGTTTTTAATTTTTTTTATTCATTCATTCATTTATTTTTTGGCTACATTGGGTCTTCCTTGCTGCGCGTGGGCTTTCTCTGGTTGTGGCGAGTGGGGGCTACTCTTCGTTGCGGTGCGTGGGCTTCTCATTGTGGTGGCTTCTCTTGTTGTGGAGCATGGGCTCTAGGAGCGTGGGCTTCAGTAACTGTGGCATGCAGGCTTAGTAGTTGTGGCTCACGGGCTCTAGAGAGCAGGCTCAGTAGTTGTGGCTCACGGGCTTAGTTGCTCCGCGGCATGTGGGATCTTCCCAGACCAGGGATCAAACCCATGTCCCCTGCATTGGCAGATGGATTCTTAACCACTGTGCCACCAGGGAAGTCCCCTGCCCTTTTTTGAATTGGGTTTTTTGTCTCATTGAGTTGGAGGAGTTCTTTATATATTAATCCCTTATCAGATATGTGAGTTGCAGATATTGTCTCCCATTCTGTAGGTTGTCTTTTACTTTCTTTATAATGTTCTTCATTAAAAAAAATATATATATATATATATATATATTTATTTATTTGGCTGTGCCGGGTCTTAGTTGCAGTACGTGAGATGTTCATTGCGGAATGTGGATATTTTAGCTGTGGCATGTGGGATCTAGTTCCCTGACCAGGGATCAAACCTGGGCCCCCTGCATTGGGAGCGCAGAGTCTTAACCTTTGGACCACCAGTGAAGTCCCCTTTATAATGTTCTTTAATGAATAAAAGTTTTAAATTTTGAAGTCCATTTTATCCATATTTGTTGTTGTTGTTGCTTAGTGTGTTATGTGTCATAGCCAAGAATCCATTGCTAAATCCAAGATCATGAAGATTTCCCCTTATGTTTCTTCTAAGAGTTTTATGGTTTTAGATTTTATATTTAGGTTGTTTATCCATTTTGAGTTAATTTTTGTATATGATATGTGGTATGAGTCCAGCTTCATCTTTTTCCATGTGGAACTCCAGTGATCCCCATACTATCTGTTGAAGAGATGATTCTTGCCCCATGGAATGGACTGGGCACTCTTTTGAAAATCAGTGGACCATATACGTTGGGTTTATTTCTGTATCCTCAATTCTATTCCATTGGTCTGTATACTCTCTTTATGCCATTACCACACTGTTTTGATTACTGTAACTTTGTAGTAAGTTTTGAAATCCAGAAATGTGATTTCTCCAGCTTTGTTTTTCTTTTTCAAGATAATTTTGGCTATTTGGAGCCCCTTACAAGTCCATATAAATTTGAGGATTGGCTTTTCCACTGCTGCAAAAAAGACTGTTAGAATTTTGATAGGGATTGTGTTGAATCTGTAGATCTCTTTGGGTAGTATTGACATTGAAACCAAGGGTAATCATCAGTTAGATCCGTTAAACTTGTAACCTGCCTTCACTGATCAAGCTCGCTTTAATTGTTCCTGTAAAAAAATTCTGGGAATTCCTTGGTGGTCCAGTGGGTAAGACTCTGTGCTCCCAATGCAGGGGGCCTGGGTTCGATCCCTAGTCGGGAAACTAGATCTGCATGCATGCCACAACTAAAGATCCCACATGTCTCAAGGAAGATCCCACCTGCCACAACTAAGACCCGGTGCAGCCTAAATCAAATCAATCAATCAATGTCCTCCAAGTGTCGTGCAGCCTAAACAATAAAATGTTTGCCCAAGTTGTTTTTCAGGAACTTGGAGTCAGCTATGTCCAGTTTGAGCTCGTTAAGACTGGTTAAGACTACCAAGCAAGTGTCCACTTGAAGACCTTTTGACATCAGAGGGCCAAAAATTCCACCCTCAGAACATGCTAACACTGCCTTTTTCTGAATGTGTCCCATGATGAAGCCTGTAGCTTAGTTGCACCTGTGCAGAATGATGATTATCTCACCTTCTTATTTCCAATCACCTTTCCCCACACTCCCCATGCTTCAGCTTTATACTGTAAATATCCCAAGCCCTATGTCTTTGAAACGGTAGACTTGAGATTTGTTCTCCTATCTCCTCACTTGGCTGCCCTGTGAATAAACACTTTCTCTGCTGCAAACCTCCGAGTCTCTGAGTTTGGCTTGCTGCTTGTCCAGCAAACAAACCTGGTTTGGTTCAGTAACAACATCTTAACAACAGTAAGTCTTCCCATCCAAGCATATGGGATGTCTTTCCATTTATTTGTCTTCTTTAATTTCTTTCAGCAATGTTTTTAGTTTTCAGTGTACAAGTCTTTTACCTTGGTTAAATTTTTCTTAGATTTTTGGGGGGATGCATTTGTAAGTAGAATTGCTCTCTTCATTTCTTTTTTCTGATTGTTCATTACTGGTGTATTGATTTTTGTGTATTGATATTATGTCCTACAACTTCACTGAATTCATTTATTAGCTCTAGTAGCTTTCTTTTGGATTCTTTAGGATTGTTTCCATATCTAGGATTGTGTCATCTGTAAATAGAGATAGTGTTTCTTCCTTTCCAGTTTGGATGCCTTCTGTTTCTTTTTCTTGTCTAATGGACCTGGCTTGAACATCCAGTACAATCTTGAATTGCAAGGGTGAAAATAGACATCCTTGTCTTATTCCTGATCTTAGGGGGAAAGCATTCAGTCTTTCATCATTAAGTACGATGTTTGCTGTGGGATTTTCACAGATGTCCTTTATCATGTGAAGGAAGTTACTTTCTTTAACTAGTTTTCTGAGTGTTTTTTGTGATGAAACAGTGTTGGATTTTAAGTGCCTTTTCTGCATCAATTGAGAAAATCATGTTTATTTCCCCCCTTTATTCTATTAATGTGATACATTACATTGATTGATTTTCTTTTTTTTTTTTTTTTCACACACACACACTGTGATTGATTTTCTTATGTTGACTCACCCCTGCATTCATGGGATAAATCCCATTTGGTCATGATGTATGATCCTCATAACATACTGTTGGGGGAACTCCCTGGTGGTGCAGTGGTTGAGAACCTGCCTGCCAATGCAGGGGACATGGGTTCGAGCCCTGGTCCTAGAAGATCCCACATTCCGCAGAGCAACTAAGCCCATGCGCCACAACTACTGAGCCTGCGCTCTAGAGCCCGCGAGCCACAACTACTGAAGCCCACGTGCCAAGAGCCCATGCTCCGCAACAAGAGAAACCACTGCAGTGAGAAGCCCGTGCACCTCAACGAAGAGTAGCTCCCCCCCGCCCCCGCCCTGCCGCTCGCCACAACTAGAGAAAAGCCTGCGCTCAGCAATGAAGGCCCAGCGCGGCAAAAAAAAAAAAAAAAATACTGTTGGATTTGGTTTGCTAGTATTTAGTTGAGGATTTTTGCGTCTATATTCATAAGGGATTTTGGTTGAATTTTCTTTTCTTGTGATATCTTTGGCTTTAGTATCAGTGTAATGCTGGCCTCATAGAATGAGTTAGGAAGTGTTGTCTTCAATTTGTTGGAAGAGTTTGAGTAGGATTGCTATTCATTCTTCCTTAAATATTTGGTAGAATTCACCAGGAGAGTCCATTCTTGGACTTTTCCTTATTGTGTCACTTTAGGTAATTTGTGTGTTTCTAGGAATTTGTCCATTTCATTTAAATTATTTTATTTGTTGTTGTGCAGCTGTTCATAGTATTCCCTTATTCTTTTTATTTCTGTTAGGTCAGTAGTAATGCCTCTAATTTCTGATTTTTTAGTGATTTATATCTTCTTCCTCTTTTTTTGTCAGTCTAGCTAAAGCCTTGTTAATTTTATTAATCTTTTCAAATAATCAACTTATACCTTCCATGGACTCTATTGCTTTTCTATTCTGTTTTATTTACCTCTACTTTTTAAAATATTATTTTTAAGATAGCCTCATTTGCCATTTTTTCTTTCTTTCTTTTTCCTTTTTTTCTTTCCTTTTTCTTTTTTTGGCAGTGCTGTGCAGCTTGCAGGATCCCTGAGCAGGGACTGAACCCACACCCTCAGCAATGAAAGCACAGAGTCCTAACCACTGGACTGCCAGGGAATTCCCTATTTACCTCTACTTTAATCTTTATTATTTCCTTCCTTCTGCTAGCTTTGGGTTTAGTTTGCTCTCTTTTTTTTCTTTATTCTTTCTTTCTTTTTTAGTTCATCAAAGTGTAAAGTTAGGTTATTGATTTCTTTCTTCTTTTTTAATGCAGGCTTTTACAACTATAAATTTTCCTCTGAGCACTGCCTTCACTGCATCCTGTGGCTTTTGTTCAGTATGCTTTTTCATCATAATATACATTCTGCATTCATTCAACAAATATTTCTACCAGTTTGGTTCTAGGTGCTGGGGATACAGAAGTGAACACAACAGACAGGCAGGATCTGTATTGTCATAGTGCTGACCTTTTAGGGTAAACCAACAAGACAGAAATTGATGATCTGAAATCCATAAAACAAGGTACTGTGATAGAGAATTGCGGTAGCACTGCTTTTGTTTTTAAAATATATTTTATTAACTAGGTAACACATCCACTTGGTTCAGAAATCAAAAAGATATTAAAAGGTCTAGTTTGCAAAGTCTCCCTTGCACCACCCCTGTTACCATCCACCTCATTATCTGCTGGCCTGGCAGACCCCTTCCCTGCCAGGGGTAACTATTTGTTGGATCATGGCGCAATCAGGTATCCCAGGATGAGAGCAGAGATGGAGGGAATTCAGGGGCTTGGAGAGTGGCCATTTACCAACTAGGACAAAAGTATTTCTGTAGTTTACACAGCACAGCCATACTGGTGTGTATTTGCTGAATATTCATGTTACCTATAAGTAACCACTTATATTATCGTCTTATATATTCTTCCAGCATTTTTCATGCAAATACAAACACCAAAGATAGCATACTATGTCCTCTCTTCGGCACCTTGCTTTTTTAACTTAGCAAAATATCCTGGAAATGTTTATAAATATATCAGTTCATAAAGAGTATCTTCACTTTCTCCAGTGGCGTAATTGCATGGAGTGGTTTCGGTGGCGACAGCTCATCTTTGTTCCATATGGTATTGACTGAGGCAGCTCCTCTGGGACTGAAGGATCCAGAAGAGCTTCATTCTGTTAACTGGTGGCTCAGGCTGGATCTCATATCAGCTGGGTTCTAAGAGAGTGAAAATGGAAGCCACAAGGCCTCTTAAGGCCCAGGCACCAGAGCCATACAGCTTTCCTTCCACTGCATTGAATTGGTCAGTGCAAGTCACAGGGTCAAAACCAGATTCCAGTGGAGGGGAAATGGATTCCACTCCTCAGTGGGAAGAGCAGCACGTGGACATGGGGATAGGAGGGATTGTTGGAGAAGGTCTTCGCAGACATTCTACCACACCAAGGTCCAGTCAAGGTTCACATGTCTTAATTAGTATTATCCATCTTTAGTTTCTTAAATTAGTATTTACATTTCTCCAACTTCCCCCTGCCCCTTTTTTGGCTTTAGTTTTTGAAAGGTTGGAGTCAGTTGTTCCATATTCTGGATTTACCTTATTATTTCCTCATGGTGTCTTCTAACTTCTGAATTTCCTGTAAGCTGCAAGATGGACAAAGGCCTAATTGAAATTAAACATAACTTACAAAAATATTTTGTATTCATTGATTACATTTTACAATGATTATCTTGTGCCTGAATAGGATCATTTAAAAATCTAAGGACTTCCCTGATGGTGCAGTGGTTAAGAAACCGCCTGCCAATGCAGGGGACACGGGTTTGAGCCCTGGTCCAGGAAGATCCCACATGCCGCGGAGCAGCTAAGCCCATGCACCACAACTACTGAGCCTGTGCTCTAGAGTCCACGAGCCACAACACTGAAGCCCATGTGCCACAACTACTGAAGCCCATGTGCCACAACTACTGAAGCCCGTGTGCCTAGAGCCCGTGCTCCGCAACAAGAAGCTACCGCAATGAGAAGCCTGTGCACGACAACAAAGAGTAGCCCCCACTCGTCACAACTAAAGAAAGCCTGCGCGCAGCAATGAAGACACAACGCAGCCCAAAATAAACAAACAAATAAATATATTTTTTTAAAAATCTGAGATCAAGTCATTCCTTACTCAAAACTCCCCTAAGAGGTTCTCATTTATTTGCCAAGGTTCTTAAATGGTCTAAAAACCCTACCTAGTCTTCCCACGCCCATCTATGGCCTCGTTTCCTCCTACTTTCCCCCTCACTCTCTCTCCTCCTGCCACACTGGCCTCCTTGACTTTCCTCAATTCACCAGACACACAACAGCCTTGGGGCTTTCACTGTTTCCTCAGGTATCCATGTAACCTGCCCCGTAAGGGCCTCTCTCACACAGCATCTTCTCAGGGAACCTTCCTTGGCCACTCTTCTGTATCCCATCCCACATCTGACCAGACACTCGCTATATTAGTTTCCTGTGGTTACCATAACAAATTACCACAAACATACTGGATTAGAAACAACAGAAACTCATTCTATCACAATTAGAGAGTGCAGAAGTCCAAAATCAAGTTGTCAGCTGGGCTGTGCTCCCTCCAGAGTGTCTAGGAGAGATTTCATTGCTTGTCTCTTCCAGTTTCTGGTGGCTCCAGGCATTCCTTGGTTTGTGGCTGCCTCACTCCAATGCCTGCCTCTGTGATCACACGGCCACCTCCTTTTCTCTGTGTCTCTCTTTTTTAACTGTACAGTAGAATGGCATTAAGTACATTTACAGTGTTGTGAAACAGATCTCCAGAACTTTTTCATCTTACAAATCGGAAACTCTGTACCCATTAGGCAACTTCCCATTCCCCGCTTCCCCCCAGCCCCCTTGTAACCACCATTGTACTTTCCGTTTCTCTAAATTTGACTACTTACTTCACCAAGCATAATGTCCTCAAGGGTCATCCATGTTGTAGCATATTGCAGAATTTCCTTTTTAAGCCTGAATAATACTCCAGAGTATATATGTGTCACATTTTGTTTATCCCTTATCTATTCACCCATTGATGGACATTGGGTTGCTTCTACCTCTTGGGTATTGTGAATAGTGCTATGAATATGGATGTGCAAATATCTTTTCATGATCCTGCTTTCAATTCTTTTAGAGATCTACCCAGAAGTGGGATTGCTGGGACATACGGTAATTCTATGTTTAATTTTTTGAGGAAACTCAATACAGTTCTCCATAGTAGTTGCACCATTTTACATTTCCAACAACAGTTCACAAAAGTTCCAGTTTCTCCACATCCTCATCAACACTCGCTATTTTCTGTTTTTCTCTTTTTTTTTAATAGTAGCCATCCTAATGGGTGTGAGGTATCTTCTGTGTCTCTCATAAAGACACTTGTCATTGGATTTAGGGCCTGCATAGATAATCCAGGATTATCTCATCAAGATCCTTAATTACATTTGCAAGATCCTTTCTCCAATTAAGGTGACATTCACAGGTTCCTGGGACTCATACATTGACATGTCTTTTTCCAGGCCACCATTCAACTCATTATACTCCCTTTATTTTCTTCCTTGATACTTACCTCCATCTGACATGCTATATATTTACTCATTTATCTTGTTTATTGACAGACAATAACCAAAATAAATCCTTGAGGACGAGGATTTTTGTGTTTTGTTAACCAGTGTGTTCCCAGGGTTTAGAACAGTGTCTGGCACAGATGGCTACTCAGCAGATATTGGCTGAATGAATGAATGAAGGGATAGCTAGCCTAGGTAAATGTTGGCAGAAATTCCCGCCTCCCACCTTTGAGGGGAAAAGGTTTGGGACCTCGGGAATTAGATTACTTAAGGCAGGTTTCTTCCTGTGGGGAATGCAAGCTTCTTAAAATTACCCATCAATTAGGACAAATTTCAGGGTTCTCCTTAAAAAAAATTAGAAATACAAATACTATTTCTTGCTAAAAGTGAATTAGGATTCCTTGGATAAATGGCTGATTTTGTGTCTAGGGCAGGAAATGTACAAAATGGAATGTAAGGAAGCCCCCGAAGGCTACTGGAATTGTGTCCAAAAAAAGCATAGCAAAAGTGTTTTATGAGAGAATTTGAGCTTTAAAAAAGGGTAATGGGTTTAATGGATTAAAACACATTTTGTCTTACTGTAACTCCTCCTTGGCTCTAGATTTAACTGTTTGAAGGATGTACCAAGGACAGAGAAACCTGTTAAGTGACACATGAAGAAACAATCAACCAAATCCAGACTGTGGAAAATTCTATCGGTCAAATGATCCAGTTGCTTCAATAAGTAAATGGCATCATCATCACCATCAACAACAAAAGGGGAAGGGGAATTGTTAATACAGTAGTCCCCGTTATCCATGGATCTGGCTTCCTGTGGTCAACTGCAGTCTGAAAATATTAAATGGAAAATTCCAGAAATAATTCATAAATTTCAAATTGCTTGCTGTTCTGAGTAGCGTGATGAAATCTTGCTCTGTCCTGCCTGGAATTAATCATCTCTTTGTCCAGTGTATCCTGCCCATTTAGTAGCCCTCTTAGTTATCAGATTGGCTAGCCCAGTATCACAGTGCTTGTGTTTAAGTAACCCTTATTTTAATTAATAATGGCCCCAAAGTGCAAGAGTAGTGATGCTGGCAATTCAGATATGCCAAAGAGAAGCCGTAAATTTCTTTAAGTTGAAAAGGTGAAGGTTCTTGACTTAATAAGAAAAAAATCGTATGCTGAAATTGCTAAGATCTATGTTAAGAATGAAACTTCTGTGGAATTTTAAAGAAGGAAAAAAGAAATTCATGCTGGTTTTCCTGTTGAATCTCAAACTGCAAAAGTTATAACCACAGTGCACGATGAGAACTTAGTTAAGATGGAAAAGGCATTAAATTTGTACAACAGAATATTTTGAGGGCCCATATTCACATAACTCTTATTAAAGTATAATTGTTCTATTTTGTTATTGTTAATCTCTCACTGTGCCTAATTTATAAATTAAACTTTATCTGAGGTATGTATAGAAAAAGAACATGGTATATATAGTTTGGTACTATCTGACATTTCAAGCATCCGCTGGGGGTCTTGGAATGTATCCCCCCTTGGATAAGGGGGGACTACTGTGTATCAAGAGGTTTAAGAGATATATCAATGAATGCAGTAAGCAGACCTTGTTTAGACATGATTAAATAATCCAAAGTTTTTTGAGATGGGGAGGGGGGAGGAATTGAATATATACTAAGTATTAGAATTATTAAAGAATGATTTTTAATTGTGTCGGGTATGATAATGGTATTTTTAACGGTCCTTTTCTGCTAGAGACAAACTGAAATATTTATAGGTGAAACTATATGATGTCCAGGGAGTCTTTAACACACTTAAGGAAACAAAAATGCAGAAAGGGATAAATGAAATAAGAAAGGCAAAATCTTGATTGTTGTTGAAACTGGTTTATGAGTATATGAAAGTTCATTGTAGTTATTCTACTTTTATGTTTCGAAATTCTCTTATTAGAAAATTTAAAACAAGTTTTCAACTTTTCTTTGTTCTAATTCCATGCCCAGTAAGAAACTTTCTGGTTTGATTTTCACCTTCCTCCATCCCACAATAGGGGTGCTGTAACTAGGAGATGTAAACAGGCCTCATGGACCTACTCAGAAATTCTGAGTTTTCCTCATACTTTTCCTCAATTTTCTTAGCCCAGATCTTCAGTCTCAAGTTGTACCAGTTTGTTCCAAGAAAGGAGGGAGAAAGACGCAGAGAGCCTTGAAGGGAGGAGCCGGCAAACAGGTTAAATCACTTAAACCAGAAGACTGTCCCCCACTGGATTTGTATGAGATCACATGTTGTTCACATGACTCACTGCTGAATGTGGCCAGATTGTGCCTTGTTGTTCATTCCATTAGAGAAGAGTTGAGCCATAGTCTAATATTTAACAATCAGATTTCATACTGAAACCCAAATTTCCAGCTTCTTAAAAAGTTCTTATTTTCCATCCTCACCGCAGAACTGCTGCTGCTCAGGGAGGTCTGCCTTGTAAAACTTCTTTAATTCCACAAGGATGTTTGCTTTGGTTCAATCCCACTTCTTACGGATAAATTGGAGCATATGCAACACTAAGCACGCTATTACAGGGTTTCTTTGTGTTTAGCAAGGAAGGCAGGCAGCAGAGCAAGCACTGGGCCCCCACTTCCACTTGTCACGGGCCCATCGGAGCCACGAGGCCAGGTTTCGTTCTGCTCCACATTTCTCTCCACTCTGAGCCCCAGACCACTGCGGGCCAGTGGAGCAGACCCGCAGTCCAAGGGACCGCATGTCCCAGATCTTCTTCACCTAGGAGACAATGAGCAGTCGGACAAGTTGAGAGAGCAATACGGGCTGGAGAACACAGACGGAGACGCCGCCAAGCCTCGCCCCGCCCTTCGGGAGCAGTCTAGCGACAACTGGACCGTCTCGCATCGTACCTCCTCCCACACATCTCTCACCTGGAGCCCAATCTCCACCTCCTCTCCCAGGTCAGCACCCCCGGGTGACTATCTGTGGATACTTCAGTGTGTACCCCTAGCAGGGGAGTGTCAGAAAATAACCACCGCAACACTGACATGGCATGCAAAAAAAACCCGACAAACTCCTAAAATCAGGAACACCTAAAAGCCTGTTGGCGCCCCACTGGCTCGGAATATCGTTTCCTGTCGGCTGGACTGCAGCCTCATCCAGGCAAGGCCTCCTCTCCCGGGTCAGGGCCTCCAAAGGCCGGGCGGGCCGCTCCTCCAGCCGGCACCGGACGCGCCTAAGGCTCCTGCACCCCAGAAGGGCTCTCACACCGACACCCGCCCGGCCGGGGTCTCGGGAAGTGCCCGTCGGCCCCTGGGCTCCGACTTTCCCGCCTTGCGCGGATCCCGAGTCCGGACGCCCCCGGGGACCCAATCTTCCAGAACTGGGGCCCGCCCTCCAACCGTCCAGATCTGGGACCCAAGCCCCGGCGCAGGCCAGAACTCTAAGCAGGATCTGCAAAGAAGGCGTCAGTCGACGCTTACTCTCCACTCCGCCGTGCCGCGTTTACTGGGAGCGGGGCGTAGGCGCGCGCATGCGCACTGGGTGTAAAAAAAAAGCTAGTTGGCAGGAGACCAAACCAACTGCGCAGCCAGAGAGCGGGAGGGAACACCCGAACGTGGTGCGCCTGCGCACTCTCCCCTCGGCTGTGCATCCTGGCCTGGAAGACGCGCGCGGGGCGGGGCAGAGCGGACGCAGGGAGGGAGGCACCGCGCACGCGTATTCTGCGCCGGGTCTTGCTACGTCGTTTGAGAGCTGGGCGCAGGTGCGCGCATGCGCACTGGGCGGAGGGGGGCGCGCGTTGGCAGGTGTCTGGGCTGGGCGTCGGCGGGCAATGGGGTTGCTGGCGCTGTTGCTCATCGCGCTGTGCGCGGCGGGCGTCCGAGGGCTCTATTTCCACATCGGCGAGACCGAAAAGCGCTGCTTCATCGAGGAAATCCCCGACGAGACCATGGTCATCGGTCAGGCGGGGCGAGGGTGGACAGGGCCCTGCGTGTCCTCCCGACGCGGTCGGGCTCCCCGCTCCTAGCGGCGCGCTGTGGATGCCGGACCGTGGCCGGGGGAGCAGTGCCCCCTGCCCGGCGTCCTGGGAACCGCGGCGCCCCGCGGAGTGTGGGAGCCAGACGGACTAGGTAGGTTGTGACGGCTCTGTCTGCTCCGCAGGGAACTACCGCACCCAAATGTGGGATAAGCAGAAGGAGATCTTCCTACCCTCGACCCCAGGCCTGGGCATGCATGTGGAGGTGAAGGACCCTGAAGGCAAGGTAAGGCCACCTTCACTAGAGCTCTTGGGGTGGACAGAGCTCAGAAGACATGAACTTGCTCTTGGAGAGGTCAGAGTAGAGGCGGGGGCTTTCACTGACTGCTGTGCTGCAGGTGGTGCTGTCCCGGCAGTACGGCTCAGAGGGCCGCTTCACCTTCACTTCCCACACTCCTGGTGACCATCAGATCTGCCTGCACTCCAACTCTACCAGGATGGCTCTCTTTGCTGGCGGCAGACTGGTAAGAGTATTTTCTCTTTGGCCATAGCTCAGAATCTCTCACTTGGTTACAAAATTTTGATTTATTATTCTTATCATTTGTAACACTTTGTGGCACAGTCACAAGCAAGAAATAGACGTTGCCCTTCTGTCCCACAGCCAGGGACAAGAGTGGGTTCCATAGCCTGGAACAGACCATCGGAGATCCCACCACTTAGACACCATAACCTCAGAGTGTCTCTGACCTTACGACTTTGGGGTCCAACCCTGTTTCCTCCTAGCGTGTGCACCTAGACATCCAGGTCGGGGAGCATGCCAACAACTACCCCGAGATTGCTGCCAAGGATAAACTGACGGAGCTGCAGCTCCGAGCCCGCCAGTTGCTGGATCAGGTGGAACAGATCCAGAAGGAGCAGGATTACCAAAGGGTAAGGGCATGTCACTGTACTTGGACATGGCAGTTGACCTTTATACCCACTACACTTACTGGAAGTTTCTGCCTGGGGCCTTCCCTGCTTGGGAGATCAGCTGTTCAAAGACTGGAACGGAGAGGGCTATCAGCCGTTTTTCAGCTCCGTAGAATAAAGGGTAGAGAGGACAGTTCACACTCTAGCAATAGTCATTGCCTACCTCTTTACATTGGGATCTTGCTGAAATGGTAAGAGCATGATTTCTGTCCTAGCAGAGATGCTTGTGGAGGGGCAGCGTGTCACTTCCTTGGGGGCACTTCCAGGGGAATCAGAGGCAGTATTTCAAAAGGCGTTTGGTCCCACAGTTGAGTCGTCGCACAGGAGGGAGGGGCCTCGCAAATGCTGGGACTGTCTCTCCTGCACATTTAATCCTGCGTCCATTGTCCTACGCAGTATCGTGAAGAGCGCTTCCGTCTGATCAGTGAGAGCACCAACCAGAGAGTCCTGTGGTGGTCCATCGCTCAGACCGTCATCCTCATCCTCACTGGCATCTGGCAGATGCGTCACCTCAAGAGCTTCTTTGAGGCTAAGAAGCTGGTGTAGTGCCCTCTCCATATGACCCTTTCCTGTCACCTCAGTTGTTTGGTACTTTCCCCACCCAATACCTTATCCATATGGATTTTGAGGGAAAAAACAGTGAAAAAAAGAATATAAGCCACATTGGTTCCATGGCAACAAAGCATTCAGATCAGCCACTTGTTAACACTGGTTCTCAAGGACACAGGACATTGGTCCAAGCTTTCAAAGATCTGTCTTGGGGTTTGTGGGGAGTCAGAACTGACCCAGGGCTAAGTCTTGCTTCTTTCGCCACTAGTGATTCCTCTCCATCCTGTCACAAAATGAGCAAGTGTCTCTCCTATTGCTTTAACCTCTCTCTTCGTCTGCTTAGAAAGTAGGCGACCAAAATGCCCCACCGAGGAGGCCCCACCTCACTGCTCCCCTGTCAGTCCTGGGTTCACTCAGTGGCTTCGTGAATGTAAATAAGGGGCAAAGGCCCCAGAGGATTGAAATGTTTTTCTATATATTAGAACTATTTTTTGATAAAATTATATATTTTCCTTCCTAGTTGAAGTGTTACTGCCTCTGTGTGACTAGCTAAAAACACCAATGCAGTCCCTTCTGCATTGTTTATCCATGCATTCTTGATAACTACCTACCATGGCAGCTCTCAGGATTTCAGCTCTTAGGGCCAGAAAGCAGACATCACAGCTGCTCTCAAGGCCTAATCAGAGGGCCAGGCAGAGAATTCTCTGGGACACCTGTGATTTCCATCACACAGGGCCTGAGTTCAGACTGAGGCAGTGACAGAGCTAGCACAAGGCAGGGCACTCTTACCCTTCCATTTCCCTTAACTTTATTTAAGCTGTGGTAAATGTTTTCTTCATGGGAACCAGATTTGGTTCTTTATACAGATTTTGCCAGTGAAATAAAGCGTGTTGTAGTAGCTGTGTTTGAAATGAAATAAGAGGCTGTGGGCAGAGGGGAGGCACAAAGGGAAATGGAGGAAAGGCTCTTGGTCTGGGTGCCTCTGCGGCTGACCCGGAGTGGATTTCAGCATGTGGGCTTGTGGTGCTAGAGCCTGGCCTGACTGGAGACTCGGGGTTGTGGGAACGGACAGGGTGGTGGCTCGGCCATTCACAGAGGTCAACCAGGTAGACCTGTCAGCAGGGAATACTGTGAGGAGATTACGTACCCATTTCTTAGCTCCCTGGAATCATAAATTTAAACACATCTTAGTGTACTTCCCTCATGCCCTTCTGCTGTATAAAGCTTAATGCCCTTAGTTGCCCATTCTTGACGTTTTATTTCATGGTTTTATTTACTTAAAATACATTATTTATCTGATGTACAAAAACTAAATTCTGCCCTTCTTGTTTGTTTTTTTTTAATTTATTTATTTATGGCTGTGTTGGGTCTTAGTTTCTGTGCGAGGGCTTTCTCTAGTTGTGGCAAGCGGGGGCCACTCTTCATCGCGGTGCGCGGGCCTCTCACTATCGCGGCCTCTCTTGTTGCGGAGCACAGGCTCCAGACGCGCAGGCCCAGTAATTGTGGCTCACGGGCCCAGTTGCTCCGCGGCATGTGGGATCTTCCCAGACCAGGGCTTGAACCCGTATCCCCTGCATTGGCAGGCAGATTCTCAACCACTGCGCCACCAGGGAAGCCCTTGTTTTTCTCTTTACGTTCTATACTATTCCATGTGTGTACCTATCTTTACTTATAAAAGTATATGCAATTTAGTTTTATAGGCTTTGTCATTTAATATTTTTGTAGATATTTTAAAAATTCTAATTCTGGATGGCCACGTTAACGGTCCAGTGAGGTGAAATGCCATAAATGACTCTTCCAAAATTCTCTGGATATTTAAAATAGTTCTTAATTGTCTTCATGTTAGAATTAACACAGGGAAAATCAGGTAGCCTTGGAACTAGTCAGCGTGTGGACCTCTGGCCTGAGCCTCTTGGGGAGCATGGGATGTGTCAGGAAGGGAACACATTTCTGCTCTGTGGCTGATACTAGGAATCTAGCCAGCAAATCAGACACTGGAGCCTGGACTGTGGGAATACAGGGAACTACACAGTGCTGGGGTGGCCTTCAACAGTCTGTCCAGCTGTGCATCTCAATTATGCTGACACATCACTGTGTCCTCAGTTTCTCCTCCTGTGAATTTTTTGATAGTAAGGGGAGTGGAGTGAGGACAAAGGTGGGAGTATAGCACACCTTTACACTGATGGGCACTTGGAATCTCGATTGCCAGAGGACAGGCTAACAGGTGGTGGCTATGGGGAAAAGAAGGATTTCCATACTGGTGTGTGGTATTCAGACACATTATGGCCTAGGAAAATGTTTTTGAAAGTTCGGCTACATCCAAGGAATTCTGGTGATTTTTTTCCCCCCCAATACTACCTTGATTCCATTCTGAAAGTCTTGCTTTCTTAGATTATATAACACCCTTATCAAACAGCCTTCTACCTCCTTACCACAAAAAGGGGGTGGGGCGTAGGAGCCATTCTACTCATCCCATCATCCCTGGCCCAGTCCCCAGCTCCATCTTTTGGTCCCAGCCCCACTTTACCTGTGGTGCATGAATTGCTCTCAGTTCTCACCCTAACAACAGCCAGAGCCTAACCTCTGGCTCTCATGCTGGGCCCATGTCAGAGTAGATTCATAGCGTCATCCGAGAAACTCGTCAATATAGATTCCTGGGCAACACTCAGGTCCAGCTGATAAGTAGGTTTATGTTTGGGATGGTGTGGTAGGCATAATAATAGCCTCCCAAAGATGTCCAGTTAGATATACTAATTCCTGAAACCTGTGACTATGTTACCAAACATGGCAAAGAGGAATTAAGGTTGCTGTCATCTGTCTCTAAAATAGGGCGATTATCCTGGATTATTGGGGTGGGCCCAATGTCATAACAAAGGTTCTTTAAAAATGGAAGAGGGAGGCAAAAGAAAGTTGCAGTGATGCGAGGTGAGGACCCAACCCTCCATTAACAGCTTTGAAGATAGAGGAAGGGGGCCCCAAGCCAAGGTGGGAAAGGCAAAAAAGGGATTATTCCTCAAGAGCCTCCAGAAGGGAATGCAGCCCTGCCAACATTGTAATTTCAGCCTAGTGAGGCCTCGTCAGACTTCTGACCTACAGAACCATAAGATAATAAGTTTGTGTTAAGCCACTAAGTTTATGGTAATTTGTTACAGCAGCAATAGGAAACTAATACAGGTGGGGACTAAGAATCCTTTTTTTTTTTTTTTTTGGCTGCGCTGCACCACTTGTGGGATCTCAGTTCCCCCAAACAGGAATTGAACCTGGGCCACCACAGTGAAAACCCGGAATCCTAACCACTAGGCCACCAGGGAACTCCCAAGAATTCTTATTTTTAACCAAGCTGTGCAGGCAACATGGGCTGCTAGGTTTGGGAACCCCAGAGCAACCTACCTTTTTGTTTCTCATGCCACTCATTCTTCCAACCTTCATCCTTGTACAATCCAATTGCTATAGCCTGTCCTGTGGACTGCCTGTGACCCTGAACCTTAGCCCAGCCTCGGTGACCTCTGTTATATGCTGGTACACCCAGCGTCACTTGCTTTCTACTCTCAAAGCCATTGCCCCATTACAGATTCCCACGGTTCCCACCACTGCTACAGGCAAACAGCCCTGGAACATAAGCTGGTGCACTTTTCCTGAGCATAGTAGGTGGCAGAGCAATTAGTGCTTACACATAAACCTGACAGAGATCCTCCAGATGCATAATGGTAGGAAAGGGCGTAGGACTCACCAGTGTTTCCCAAACGTGGTAAGCTACCACCGTAGCTTCCCTGTTCCTAGGTAGTACACAGACGAGCACTCTAAACATTGATGTCTTTGTCAATATAACTAATGCCAGCATTACTGCTAGGGCGAGGCTGCCCCTGCCGCTGGTAACCTTAACCTAGTACGCCATTTGGAGGTCGTGTCAGGGAACTGGCGAGGACCTGAGGGGGGGGTCCCCGCCCGGGGTCCCCGCTCCCAGCCCCCGCCGCCCCTCCCCGAGACCACGGGCCGCACTAGCCACCGCAGCCGCAGAACCCCGGGGAACACCAGAAGCCATGGCTTCCGGGAGGTGCTGACTCCTTTGAAGCTGATTGGTTGCTGCTTTGACCAGCCCACGCGTCATTGCGTGCTCTTCCTGTCGCGCGTGCGCGCTGTCATTACAGAGCAGCAGCATGGAGGATCCCGAAGCGTTGGGCTTCGAACACATGGGCCTGGACCACCGGCTCCTACAGGTACCGGGGAGGGCTGAGGAGCCGGGCCGACGTGGAGAGGGGCGGCGGCAGGGCAGCGCGCCGCCTGAGCCGTCCTTTGTCTCCTCTAGGCCGTCACCGACCTGGGCTGGTCGCGACCCACGCTGATCCAGGAAAAGGCCATCCCACTGGCCCTGGAGGGGAAGGACCTCCTGGCTCGGGCCCGCACGGGTTCAGGGAAGACCGCCGCTTATGCTATTCCGATGCTGCAGCTGTTGCTCCACAAGAAGGCGGTGAGTTGGGGGAGGGGCCGGGGAAGGGAGCCGCAGGCGTCTGAGTGGCGTTGTGCCCTCTTGGAAAGCTGTGCCCGCCACCCGCACGCCCCCAAGTCTTTCCCAAGAACCGGGTTTTCTTCTGACCTCTTACGCGTGAAGCGTGGTCTGAGAGAACCTGTTGGTTTTGTGGTAAAACGCTCTGGGCTGGGATTCAGGTTACTTGGGTTCTAAGTCCGGGCCCTGCGACCACCATTCTTTGTGTAATCTTGAGTAAATCGCTTTCTCTTGTTTATACTATAAAAAGTAGGCACATTTTCTCCTCCCATCTGTAGGATTATTGTGAAAAGTCAATGTCACAACTGGTACATTTTAAGTAACTTTGTAACCATAAAGTAAGTTATCCTTTTTGAGGTCAGTGCCTGGGAAAAGAGTCTTCTATCTGCATTCTGAGGTGGGTAAAGTAAGTGAAGGGTTGACCAGAACACAACTGGATTGTCGTGAGGAAGTCACAGCAGTTGGGTCAGATTGTCTGGAAGAGGTAGAGAAAAGCATGCAGTGGCCGTGATGATGTGAACCGACTGGCTGAAGTCTTTAATTCGTCTCTTGCAGACAGGCCCCGCGGTAGAGCAAGCTGTGAGAGCCCTTGTCCTTGTGCCGACCAAGGAACTGGCACGGCAGGCCCAGTCCATGATTCAGCAGCTGGCTGCCTACTGTTCTCGAGACATCCGGGTGGCCAATGTCTCAGCCGCTGAAGACTCAGCCTCTCAGAGGTGGGTGAAAGCAACAGGGCTGTAGGGGAATGAGTTTGCACTGGGATGTGGGTTTGGGTTTATGTGCAGCAAGAAAGAGGGCTAATCCAGGGTGAGGTCCCAGCTGCTACCCTCTCCCCAACACTGAGGTGTTGCCCACCTGCAGAGCTGTGCTGATGGAGAAGCCCGATGTAGTGGTGGGGACCCCATCCCGCATATTAAACCACTTGCAACAAGACAACTTGAAACTGCAAGACTCCTTGGAGCTGCTGGTGGTCGATGAGGCTGATCTTCTTTTCTCCTTTGGCTTTGAGGAGGAACTCAAGAGTCTTCTCTGGTAAGGAAAAGGGGTTGTGAATAGACACTAGGACCTAGAGCGAGGGGGCCAGTTCCTCTGCCACAGTTAGAGGCTTTGGAGCTGGTGTCTGATGGGGCTCCGTTTCATTTTAGTCACTTGCCCCGGATTTACCAGGCTTTTCTGATGTCGGCTACTTTTAATGAGGATGTACAAGCACTCAAGGAGCTGGTACTGCATAACCCGGTAAGGGCCCCGTGGAAGCATCTGGAGGCGTTGACATGATACTCAAGGACTTGCTTCTCCCTTCTCAAAGGAACCCTTTGTTATTTGGGGTGGGAAATTATTGGTTTAGCATTCCTGGTTCTGATGTACTAGAAGCCAGTAGCTGTAAACCATCCCCCTATCCCCCAACCTAAAATCACTATGTAGTTCCAGATGTCTGCTGGGGGCTTCAAACCATGCTTTGCCTAAAGCCTGAAAAGGGACCCCCACGGGGCACAAAGGCTACTTTGAGCAGCAGGGCTAAAGTTCTCACCTTATGTGAACTTTACTCTTCAGAAAGGTTGCTGCTCTAGGGGTTCTCTCCTCACTACAGTAATTTATAGTGTTTCTCTTTGTTCTGTGCCCCAAATGTTTGTGTGTAGTTTTATGTTCTCTGTGCACTACAACGGTTAGCGTGCTTTGAATTCTTACATTACACAGTTGGAGGGGACCCAGGGTGCCCTGCACTAACACGTTTGTGCTGGGGTTTGTGAGCCAGTGGCTTGCAGTAGCATTTCTGTCTTCTTTTCTTTCCTGACCACAGGCCTGTCCTCCCCTAGGTTACCCTCAAGTTACAGGAGTCCCAGCTGCCAGGGCCAGACCAGTTACAGCAGTTTCAGGTGGTCTGTGAGACTGAGGAAGACAAATTTCTGTTGCTGTATGCCCTGCTCAAGCTGTCATTGATCCGGGGAAAGTCTCTGCTCTTTGTCAACACAATGGAGCGGAGTTACCGGCTGCGCCTGTTCCTGGAGCAGTTCAGCATCCCTGCCTGTGTGCTCAATGGAGAGCTCCCACTGCGCTCCAGGTGTGTCATCTCCCGTGTGTTGGTTGAAGATAGTGCCCAGGCTCTGGGCTTGACTGATCCTCGCTGACTTTATCTGTCACAACTCTGCGGTACCTACTGTAATTCCATCCTCATTTTAGGAGGTTGAGGCACAGAGATTAAGTCGGGGAAGAGTTGAAGAAGAGGGAAGAGTCAGAAAGGGTGACCGTTTTGACCAAGCAGGGGGCGGGAGAGGGACCTCCAGCCTGCTCTTGGGGCTCACTTCCGTCTGCTCTCGGGCCACAGGTGCCACATCATCTCACAGTTCAACCAAGGCTTATATGACTGCGTCATAGCAACAGATGCTGAAGTCCTGGGGTCTCCGGTCAAGGGCAAGCATCGGGGCAAAGGACCCAAGCGGAACAGGTGAGTGCACGCTTCTCTCCTCCCAGCCCTCCCCAGGGAGACCCGCTTTTCAGCCTTTCAGAAGACTGTGAGTGTGGGGGAAGGGACTGAAGGGCCAACACACGTGCTCCATGGGCAGCATGAAGGGCCAGACTGCCTGGTTTGTTGGCGCGCCATCATCCTGTGAGGGGAGGCGGCCCAGCCTCCAGTGGCTGTGACTTTTGGGAAGGATCTTTCTTCGGGGGAAAGAGGAGTCCCCAGTCTCTGTCTGCCTAACGGGTTGGCTGGCTTGGAATTGTTCTCAGATTGCCTGTGGGCAGTGTTGGCCCAGAGCTGAGGTCAGAGCCCGGTTTGGCTGCCCCCACTACCCTAGTTCCTGTTCCAGTTCTGATGCTTAAGAGTCTTACACGTGTCAGGGTCCGGTAGTTCCATACAAGGCTTTGTGTAGAGATTTTGCTGATTAAATAAGCTTGAGAACGTGTTCTTGGAGGAGAGGAGGGGTCTGTCTGAGGTTGGGGCGTTTTCCTGCAGGGCCGCTGATCCGGAGGCTGGTGTGGCCCGCGGCATAGACTTCCACCACGTGTGTGCTGTGCTCAACTTTGATCTCCCCCCCACCCCCGAGGCCTACATACATCGGGCCGGCAGGTAGGAGAACTGGGGCGTGGTAGGCTGGGCACCTGGATGGAGGGCACACTGTAGGACACATAGCCAGAGACACGGGCTGGGCCGTCTCTCCTTGCAGGACAGCGCGTGCCAACAACCCAGGCATAGTCTTGACCTTCGTGCTGCCCACGGAGCAGTCCCATCTGGGCAAGATCGAGGAGCTTCTCAGCGGAGGTAAGAGCCCAGCTCTCACTGGCCTGCGCCAGGGCCCGGCTTCTGCCATGACACCGCAGACCCGGTGGTGGTGATGGCAGCAGGGACGCCGGCACGAGCAGCAGCCCCCCGCACACTTGGCCACGCTGTGCGCCGTGTCCCTCCGCCTGTCCTTGCCCTTCCCTGGGTGGCAGGCACTGTCCCCCTTCACCGTCAAGCCAGCTGAGGTCCAGAGCCATCATGTAATTGGCCAAAGTCATGTTTATTCTCTGCCTCGTGGGGCAGAAGGACCAAGGGAAGAGGTTTGGCAGACAGGGTGGGACTGGTGGCATCTTAGAGAAGACCCTGGGAGAGGGGGCTGCTGGGGGTTTCTGCGCTGGCGCCTTCGGGAGGTCCTGCTGTAGCGGGGCAGCCGGGCAGCGTTCCAGGCTGCAGGAAGAGTGCGCTAGCCGGGGCTGGGCAGGGCTGCTCCACCGTCCAGCAGGTTATGGGGGAGGGTCCAGCCTGGCTTCTTGTGGGGCCTCACTGCTGCTCGCCACACGGGCCGAGAAAGGACATGCTCACCGCCTGGCATTGAGCCCTGGCCTTGTGTAGAAGGTGGCCTGGGGCACCGCTTGACGGGGGATCGAGGGACGACTCTGGGCCTTGCTTCTCTGTGCCCTGGTTTCCTTACCTGAAATGGGTGACGCCCCTGTTGCACCGCCAACCCCCCCCGCGTCCCCCCGCCCCGTCTTCTTTTGTCGTAAACATTGAGTGACCCAGTACGCTACTATGACAGACCAGCGTCTGAGTGAAAGGGCCGGTGCTCCTTAGTGCTCCGCGGCTGTCATCACGGGGACCTTGGGGCTGGAGTAGCCTTGGAGGAGGAGAGTGGGCGGGGGGGCAGGTCCTGAGGCTGAGAGACGTGACAGGAACCCAGGACGTGGGGACAGCACGCCGCCCTGGCCACAGCAGAGCGGGTCGCCTGTCGTGAACTGTCCGTGAGACCCAGGTTTTCTTGCGCACGTGTGCGCTGCGGGGAAGGAGTGGGCTGGCTCCCCGGCTGCCTCGCCCCAGGGAGTGGGTGTGGGTGTGGGAGGCTCTAAGCGGTAGGCCCCCACTAGACCGCAGCCGGAGCCTTCAGCCCGGGGAGCCTCACTGCCGTCTCCTCCACAGGGAACGGAGCCCCCGTCCTGCTTCCCTACCAGTTCCGCATGGAGGAGATCGAGGGCTTCCGCTACCGCTGCAGGGTGAGCGGGGCCCCCTGGGAGTACTGGGGCTTCTTTAGGACCCAGCGTCAGGCCCTTGCTGCTGAGCACCCCGGCACGAGGGCTGGCTCCAGCCCCGCCGTCTTGACCTTTGGTATCTGCCCCCAGGACGCCATGCGCTCAGTGACTAAACAGGCCATCCGCGAGGCGAGGCTGAAGGAGATCAAGGAGGAGCTTCTGCACTCCGAGAAGCTCAAGGTGAGGGGCCCTGGGGAGGGAGGGGCGGGGCTTCAGGGCATCGCCCTTCCAGGAGGCTGGCCCAGCTATGATCGTGAGAGGCAGTGAACTGGACAGCTAGCTGCGCCTTCAGCAGGTCGGTGGGGAGGAAACAGGCCAAGAGCGGGTGAAGGACGCCAGCTGTCCTGTTGGGAGGTGAATCAGCCTGGCCTCTGTGGTGGACAGTGGCCGTGTCCATCAGAATCACAGCTCCTGGAGTTTATTCTCTTGACGTGCACAGTCGCACGTGTGCCCGCGTTCGTCATGATTCCCCAGGTGGAGACACCCGGGAGTCCTCCACAGAGACGCGGGAAGCCAAGTCGGGTGCATCCACGCGGTGCGTGTTACACAGGAAAGGAAGAGGCGGCTGCTTGTGTGTCAGTGCAGGACGGCCCGTGGGGTGATGATCAGTGAGGAGGGTGCGGCAGTCTCCTGGCCTCCCCACAGAGAGGGGAGTGGGAATGGGGACACATGCCTTCCCGCGCGTGCAGAGCACGCGAGGGGAGATGAGAAACCACATCAGGAGCTGGCTCTGGAGGGGGACCAGGTGGCCACAGGTGAAGGCGGTGTGAAACCTTAGCCCTTGAAATTCTGAAAGACCGATTCCCTGTTCAGAAACTCCCCTGTGAAATTGCAAAAGGAGGACTGACGCTGCAGTGCCCGCTTCTCTCCCCTGCCAGACGTACTTTGAAGACAACCCCAGGGATCTCCAGCTGCTGCGGCACGACCTACCCTTGCACCCCGCCGTGGTGAAGCCTCACCTGGGCCACGTCCCTGACTACCTGGGTGAGCAGGGCTGGGGGCGGGGTGGGCGTTTGTCCCTCAGCTGCCGTGCACTGGGCTGACACAGGACCACGGGGACTGGGCAGCAAGCACGTGCACAGACACAAACGCCCCTCTGTTCACTCGCTCGAACTCACCCGCACAGCCTCCTGGGTAGGCATTGCTCTCTCTGTTGGGGAGACAGGAAACCGGGCATTCAAGGCCAGGGTTTTTCGCCCCAGAGCCTGGCCCAGTGAAAGAGCGAGCCAGTACCTGGCCAAGCAGCCGCCTGGGCGTGGAAGGGAGTGACCAGGTGCGGGGGGGTCGCAGGTAAGAGGCAGTGCTGCTTGTGCTGGAGAAGACTCGGGATTAGTGACCGGGCCAAGCCGGGGGTGGGGTGGCTGGAGTCTCTGGAGCAGTTGGCGGAGGGGACAGAGGACAGACCTTGTGGGGACAAGGGGTGTCTGGGTTGCAGCTGTGAGGACAAGAACGGACCCTGAGATGGTTTCTATGATGTAGAGGAGGCCAAAGCCCAGCTGAGGTGTTCAGGGGCCTGGCTCCATTTACACCTGGGTAACGACGTCCCGTGTGGCTTTGGTAACGGATATGTGTGACTTCTGTGCTGAAGGTGCTTAAAGTGGCTTAAGGAAGAAGAGTGGTGAGTGCAGGCCCCCTTCCCCAGCACCCCCCTGGATTGGCATAAACTGGCAGGTGTGGCAGGAGAGGCCCCAGCAAGTGGAAGGGAAGGATCCAGGAGATACGGGAAAATACCAGGTTCCCCCAGGACAGTGAGCTGGCGGGGACACCAGCAGGGGTCCTGGTCTGCGGAGTGAGAAGGGAGCGGGGAGAAGGGGTGGGAGCGCTCTCGGGTAGCTGTGAGGTGGCTGCAGCGTGTGGCAGCCTGAGGTGGGATCTCAGTTTCCTGAGCGGGAATCGAACTCGGACCGTGGTGGTGAGAGCGGCGTATCCTAGCCCCTAGACCGCCAGAGACTAGTAGTGCCTAGGAGCAGGGCCCTGGCTTTTGTCTGCTTTGAAGAAGGAATTCAGCAATTCTTTAAAATTCAGCAAAAAGTAGTGAGGTAAGTAAAGTTTTATTAGGAGGGAAGATAGGTGCAGAGGAAGCATGGGTGGGCTCAGAGAGAGAGAGAGAGAGCACGAGCCAGCCGTGAGCTTTTGGGGTGGTTTAAATCACTTACATGGAGGCAGTTTTCCAGTTTTCATCTGGCCAGTCATCTTGCTTTATCTGGCTCCAAGTCCATATCTGGTCTGACTGAGGGCCCTGCCAGATGTGCACGTGCATCTTTTAGCCACGATGGATTCCAGCACGAGGGTTTTTGGGAGGTTAGCAGACCATATTATGGTCTAGCGCCCCCTCCCCTGAGGAACTGTTTTGATCATGCATAGTCTGGGAGGTCTCCTTGACCCCAAGAATGAGAAATATGTGGTCTCCTTATTTTTTACCTAAGCAGGGCTTAACCTCTCTCTGTTCCTGCCATTCCCGTTACCTTGAGGTGTCCACAGGAGACAAAGACCAACTGCTTATCCTGTTCCTATTATTATCTTTATTTTCAAAGTGTAAACAGGAGGCTAGTTGTAAATGTCTAACCTGGGGCCCATCTATCTCCTGCTTCAGGAGAGAACTCCATCCTCTCTGTCACAAAGGAGCAAAGTCATTGCCAAAAGCGTGTGACCTAAAGGGGTCAAGGTGATGTGGGAGGGTGTGGCGGTGTGATGCCCAGAGGCCTGTCAGGACCTGTGTGGCCTGACCGGATGGGACCCTGTGCTGGGCCATGGGCAGGTGGGAGTGACAGCAGAGCCCAGGGATCATGTAGCAGGTCACGAGCAGTGATGGTGGCACCAGACAGGTGAGGAAGGATATGGGAGGAGGGGCCACACAGGAAGAAATTACATGTAGGGTTTTTTTGTTTCGGCAGCATTTTTTTTTTTTTTAATACTTATTTGGCTGCACCGAGTCTTAGTTGTGGCATGCAGGATCTTCGTGTGGCATGCGTGATCTTTTTTTTTTTTTTATAAATATTTGTGCTTTTTTTTTTTTTAATTTATTTATTTATTTTTGGCTGTGTTGGGTCTTCGTTTCTGTGCGAGAGCTTTCTCTAGTTGTGGCAAGCGGGGACCACTCTTCATCGCGGTGCGCGGGCCTCTCACCATCGCGGCCTCTCTTGTTGTGGAGCACAGGCTCCAGACGCGCAGGCTCAGTAGTTGTGGCTCACGGGCCTAGTTGCTCCGCGGCATGTGGGATCTTCCCAGACCAGGGCTCGAACCCGTGTCCCCTGCACTGGCAGGCAGATTCTCAACCACTGCGCCACCAGGGAAGCCCCATGCGTGATCTTTAGTTGCAGTGTATGGGATCTTTAGTTGTGGCATGTGGGCTCTTAGTTGCGGCATACGGGAACTAGGTCCCTGATCAGGGATCTAACCCGGGCCCCCCCTGCATTGGGAGAATGGAGTCTTAACCACTGGACCACCAGGGAAGTCCCAGCATTTTCTTTTTTCTGTTACATACTTACTGTGACAAATTTAAATACTGTAAAGAAGTGTTTTAGACAGTGAAAGTCCCCAGAATCCCACCCCTGGGGATAGCTGCTCTTCTGGCCCTGTGCATGTGTGATAACAGTCGTGTGTTCTTAGGTGTTTTAAGTGTGGACTGGAGTGCCAGGCACTGGCTCAGAGTGGGGGAGAGCACCCTGGGAGCCAGCTGGAGGGTGGAGCTGGCGGGCTCTCGGACGCTGGCTGCGGAGAGGGGCTGGGAGCTGGCGCACAGGGTGGGCGGTGGCCGCTGAGCCAGATATCTCTTCCAGTTCCTCCTGCTCTTCGCGGCCTCGTCCGCCCTCACAAGAAGCGGAAGAAGCCCCCTTCCTCTAAGAAGGCCAAGGTATGTCCCCTGGAGCCTCGGTGATAGCTGCAGGGCTCCCCTCCCACCTTGTTCCACTGTCGCCAGGATGTGCTCGCCCCTTGCCCTCAGGAGGGAGGAGAGAAGTCCCGAGGACTGGCGCCAAACTCCAGGCCACTGATCAAAGTTGTGGGTGCTGGGGCTCTCCCTTGGCCACCCACGGGGCAGCTTCAAGAGCAAAGGGGGACCTGCTGTTCTTTCCCCACTGCCCTCCCCATCCTCCAAGCTGCAGGAGGAAGGTGGGCCCCTGCGGTGTCCACAGCAGCTCCTGTCCTTGGCTCACGGCCTGTATGGCTTGCCAGGTGGCCACGGCACCCCCTTCTCTGAGTCTGTCTCCTTTTGCGCACACGGACATCCGCTCGCCACAGCTAATCTACCGTTTTGCCCCCACAGAAGGTGAAAACCCAGAACCCACTGCGCAGCTTCAGGCACAGAGAAGAGAAGCGCGGACCCACAGCAGCGCCCTCCTAAGCTTGTCCGGGGCCTCTCCCGGGGCTGAGCACAGAGTGTGGAGCAGGCTTCCCAGCCTGGAGGGAGCTTGATTCCCGCACCGGATGGGCTGGATTCAGGGCAGGCAGCACTGTGGCCCTCTAGATTCATGGCCAGGATGGTGCTTTGCCTTTAACAGCAGAATAAAAATCCTAGCTGCCCTGGTTTGTGCCTCCTGCCTGTAGGAAGGGGCCATCCCTGGAAACCTTGGGAATCAGAAACCACTTCCAGTAAGCAGTGCCTGGCTCTCTGCCTGCCGTGTACGGTGCCTCCTTGGCCAGAAGAGGTCAGCCATGCCATGCTGCAACCTGGTGCCTTCGGGCCCAGGAGACACCTGCCCTCCCGCCGGCAGCTCCGGCCTTCCTGTCTAGGATCAGGCTGACAGCCTCCCTTCCCTGAAGCTCGGAAACGACTTCTCACCTGCCTGCCGGGAAGATGGTCCTTCCCGACGACACCTCTTTCTCCAGACGTGGGTACGTTGTGAATTCAGCCTTCCACTCTCTCAGGCAGCCAGGGACAGCTGTCCCCTCCCCAGACTGCTCCCTGCTCTGCTACGTGCAGCACACCTGGGTGCGGTTTTTGTTTTTGTTTTTTCTTTCAGTTCAAACTCATTTTCCTTTCATTAAAGTCCAAGTTATCGATACATTACGTGGTTTGGTACTCAAAAAGGAAAACTTGTTCAGGTAAGGTAGTATGTTGTCGTCAGTATTTCCAGGTGATTGTTTACAATCAAGTAGCATTATCAGTAAACCCTTGGGAAGCCCATCCGTGGGGTTTACACTTTGTCAAGGCGCGGTTCCTCTGGAGTGGAGATTCCCAGTTCATTTAAAGTTTGTCTAAGTTCCTGGATGACGTAAAGGTAGATTTCCTTATGAGGTCCTGCTTTGACCTTAACCTCTAGAATGTGAACTGCACTAGCAAAATCATTTAAGTGTCTGCACGCCTGCAGTGATTTTGCGTTCTGGAACCAGATCATAGCCAACTAGCATGTTCATCCGTTTATGCAATTGCCAAGCATCAGTGTCTGGCTTGCTGAAGTATGTCACCCAGCGAGCATCCCACTCCTGTCTCACGTGACCCACGGGACTAGCAGCGAATTGGCTGGCTAGCGGCAGCGGGGCCGGGGCTGGAGCGGGGTGCAGGAGGACTCGAGGGCTGGTCCGGGCGACTGCGGCCGCTGCTACCGAGCGCCGGCGGTCAGCAGCGCCTAGCATGATGGCGATGGCGGCGCAAAGGTTAAGGCCGAGGAGAAGCTGGGTGTGAGCTCAGGGCCACTCAGGAGCTCGTGGGG
Organism: Balaenoptera musculus; assembly: GCF_009873245.2. NCBI lineage: Eukaryota > Metazoa > Chordata > Mammalia > Artiodactyla > Balaenopteridae > Balaenoptera > Balaenoptera musculus. The sequence continues at coordinate 98,288,542 of NC_045793.1, read as the reverse complement.
GCCGGACTCCACCTGGGTTTTAAATGCACGAGTGGCAGTGTGACACCCACATGCCCTGTTCCTTTGCTCTCAGCTCAGCTGCAAGGCTCTAACAGTAGAGGGTCCCAACCCCCATCCGGGCCTCCCAGCTGCTGTCTGGAGGAGGGGGGACGCTGATGACTCAGTGCCCTTGATTGTGCCGGGGAAGAAAGTCAAAAGTGCTTGAGTATTTCGTTCAGAAAGAAAACCAGGCATCAGCGCAAGCTGGTCTGCATGGCGGGAGGAGCCTGGGTCTCTGGCTGCTGTTACGGTATGGTGGGATTGGGGTTGGTGGGACCTCAGGTTCGGGGTCTCCACACTTCCTGCCCCGTTCTGAGGATTTCCAGGGAGCCAGGGCGTGCGTGGTAGGGGCTGCTGCTCGGGTGGGATTATCAGTGAGTGCAACAGTAGCCCGTGCAACGCGGCCAGCGTTCCTGCGGCCTGCCCTGGCTCGGGCACCCTGCGGAGGTCAGTCAGTGGAGCTGAACAGAGGTGGCTGCTTTATGAGTGTCTGCTGGGTCCCAGAGCTGTACCAGGAGCGTTGTGGGTGTCACTGCGTGTGGGAGGAGCCGGCCTTGGAGAGCATCCTGGCCCCCGCCTGGCTGCTGCCTTCAGTCCCTGCCAGACCTCCCCACCTGCTGCCTGCGGCAGGTGAGGAGCTGAGGCCTGGCCCTGGGGACACGAGAGAGAGCCCGGGACATCGAGGAGGCTGTCTGCTCTACAATGCTGTGCCAACCTTGCACTGTAACCTTCCCTGTCCCTCTGACCCTGCCACCTCCAGGCATCCCGGCCAGTGAGCTTACATCCAGAATCAGCCCGGATGCAGGAGAGTGGGCGCCTCGGGTTTCCCCAGTGATGTTCCTTCTCAAAGGGGCCTCTGCTCTGGGCTGTGTTCCCAGCTGGGGACAGAGCTGGGGCCTTGTGGCCGCGTGCTAGTTGCAGGCTGTGTGCCGAGACCCGTGCTGAGCGTTCTACCAACATAAGGCTACTCCCGATTCCTAGGTGGGAGGCTGAGGCTCAGAACTTAGCTGGCGTCAAGGTCACAGGGCAGGTGACGGCAGGATTTGGAGGTCAGCACAGGCCTGCCCTGGTGTCTCGGGCTGGCCCGGTGGTCCGCGCCCGCGGAGGAGTAGCCGGCGCTCTCAGCAGCATGGGGCAGGTGCCATCCTAGGCACTGTATTGCATAAGCCTGGGCTGTGTTTACATAACCCTCGCTCAGCTGGAATGGGCCCTGGCACTTGGTGGGGTCTGAATTGGGCGGGTTGAAGAGAGTGGTGTGCCCCCATGCCCTGGGTCTGCAGAGGGAAGGTGTACGGATGTCTCATTCAGTCACACAGCCTTGGGTGGAGGCACCGCTGTCCATTTACACGTGGGGAAACAGGCCCTCAGAGGTTGAACTTGTGTATCTGATACGAAACCTGTGCCCTTGATAAGCACGTCAAAAACAGAACTGGACAGGCCCTGGGACACAGGCGTGCACGTGATGGGTGATCTGGGCTTGGAAGGAAAGAGGTGGGGTTAGCCTGCCTTAAGCTCAGCTTCATTGAGCAACAGATAAGCTTGGCCTGTTTCCAGCCGTTTCCAGTCTGGCTAGGCACAGAGCTCACGGCAAAGGGGGCAGCAGCGTGCAGGGACTTTCTCCACCCCTGGCTGGCCTAATCCCACCCATACGTAGGCTTGAATGGGTGCCACTGTGTTCCTGGCCGTGGGCTAGGGTCTAGGGGAGATGGACAGAGCACAGCCCCTGCATGGGAGGAGCTTTAGCGGGGTCAAGCACCAAGCTTTCAGTGCATCCCATCCTCCCCCGAGCTGCAGACTCCTGAAGCACCTTTCTGCTCTGCCGGCACTTGTTGGAGCTGCCAGGTGCAGGTGCTGGGCTGGGGGCAGGAGGGAGCGGGCCGGGCCCTCCAGCCAGCACACTGGTGGCTAGACTGGCACCCTTCTGGGGCGTCCACAGTGCCAGGAGGGTTACCTGGGGCCTCACCCAATTGGAGGAGTCCGGTGAGACTGGAAGGGTGGGGGGAACAGCAGTTCTGAGAGGGAACAGCGTGTGTAAGTGCTCCGGGTGGGAGGGAACCCAGCACATCTGAGGATGAAAAGAAAACAAAAGCGGTTGCCACCAAAACAGGGAAAAACTGAAAAACTAACCTGATTTATTTTAAAAAGACAATAGTCACATGTTAAAAATTCAAAAGACACCAAAAGGTGCCAGTGGATTTGAAGCAGGAGAGCACCCTGATCAGATTTAGCCACGGTGATAACGCATGGGAGAACAGAGTGTCCCTAGAAACCTCTGGACCCAGAGCACGAACCAGTTCAAGTGCATTTCCCATTCCAGCTAATTCTCTCCCCATCTGCTGAGGATCAGTGACTCAGCCTTTGGGGAATCAGTTGTTCTCGGGACTTTGGTCTTTAGCGGCAGTTTCTCCTGGAGGGAGGCAATGTCGATCGAACTGAATTCGTGCAGGGAGGCACCCCTGCCAAATGCCATCCTCTTTTCCCCGGAGAAAAGCCTTAGGGGCCAAGAGCCACTTCTCGTGTGTTCACTACAGCCATGTTTATGTGGAAAAAGAAGACGTGATCCTTCTGGGCAGGAAAAGTCACCTCTGCCCAGCCTCCCACGGTGCGCCAGGCACCTCGCTGGGCAGACTCAACCTCACTCAGCTCAGAAGCTCTTCAGAGCTCTAGTGTCTGCCCACGAATCCATCCTCAAGGCCGCTGAGAAGCAGTGAGATCGACGTGGCACGGCTGAGCTGGAGAGCATGGGCATATCCGAGGTCTTCAGACCAGCTCCAAGAGCTGCCTTTGTGGCACCCGAGATGTGCCAGCCCGGCCTCCAGGGAAGCGCCTCGCTTTTCTTGGCCTCCTCTGGGGTCTCAGCTGTAAGTGGGTGTATAGTGGCCTCTCCGAGTGTCCCTGTGTGTGGGATGACCCAATGAGGCTTGGGAGCCCCTGTCCCCCAGCGCTCCCCGCCCCGTGCCTGGCTCTGCGCTAGCCCCTGGGTCCCGTGGGACGGCTCTGCACACAGCGCCCTCAAACTTGAATGCACACCTGGATCGCAGAGGCTTCTTCTCGGAATGCAGGTGTCATCCCGCAGGTCTGGGACAGGGCCAGAGATTCTGCATTTCTAATAACCTCCTTCCTGTGGGAGCCCAATGCTGCTGGACCCCACACCAGCCCTCGAGAGGCGAGCTTGACTGTCCACACACCCATCCCATTGTACAGGTTGGAAAACTGAGGCTCAGGGAGAGTAAGTAGCCAGCCTAGTGCCAGCCAGCTAAGAGGCAGAGTAGGAGGGTGCTCAGATCAGTGGGCCCCCCTCTGGAACCCAAGGTCCAGCCCTGTCCTGTCCCTTCTCTGAGTCATCTTCATCTGTGAGGGTCAGTGATAAAGGGTGTAACTTTCTAGCCTAAGTATCGACGTGTCCCATCCAATATTTGTGACATACTAAAAAATTATTAGTTGTTTATCTGAAATTTAAATCTCGCTGGGCGTCTTCCTCTGTATTTACTAAATTTGGCAACCCTAGAGTGTGGAACCTTTCTTGCCTGGGCATGGCTTCCTCCAGGAAGACTTCCTGATCCCTGGCCTGGGCTGGGCACCTTTTTCTCGGTGTGTATCTGATACTGCCCTTGACCTCATTAGGCTTGTCTCTGGGGCCTGGTCTCTACTCTGGCCTGGGAGCTCTTGGAAGCATGCACCATGCCAAGTTGTTAGTGGGTTCCTGGGCCCAACCAGGACTCGCCCCTGTTCATTAAAAGCTTTTCCCCGGAGAGTGTCCCTGGTACCTTGAGGGTAATTCATTGTCACAAGCCCCTCTCCCGTCTGAGGCTCTGGAGCACTATTTCCAGTTAAAAGTGGAAGGAAGGATATGCTAAGCAGGCTGGACTCTGCCCCCGATGCAGTGGGCTGGACGCTCCCTCCAAGTCACCTCTGTGACTCAGGGCAGAGACCAGGCCAGGCCATAGTCCTGGGCCATCCTCTCCATGGACCTGCAGGCCCTTCCCCACCTCAGGCTCCGGAGGTGCTGGGCGAGCAGGCTGGGTGAGCAGACTCCCGAGATGCTGGTGGCTGCCCCACTGGGGATGGGGACAGAGGACCAGACAGCCCTGGGCTTTCTGTCTTCCACACCAGTGCTTCCTGACTGCGGCTGAGCTCCAGGGAAAGACAATCTCATACGTTCACTGAAATGCATAGATTGGACCCTTATATGTGCAATATCCCTGCCCCCAGGAACCAGGAACTCAGCTTCCAGGAGCAAAACACGTACATAAGGCAACAGAGAGGCCAAATGCTGTGATGACTAGAGCATGGAGAGCCCGCCTGGGCTTGGGGTGGTGGGCAAAGTCCCCGCCACGCTGAAGAATTTGATGCGAGTTGTGAAGGACAGGCAGGAATTGGGAAGCCATGGAGGGGGCCTTTGCGGCGTCACAGCTGAGCTGGGGGAAAGGGACCCACAGGACACGTGGAGAACGGTGAGCAGGTTAGCTGGCTTAGCAAAGGCTTCGTGGGGCAGTGGTTCTCAACTGGGGTGATCTGCCCCAACGCGGCCTCTGGCAAGGAGTGGAGACAGTTTAGATCATCACATCTGGGGGTGGATGCTACTGGCATCTAGTGGGTAGAAGGAGGAATGCTGCTAAATCCTACAGTGCCCAGGGCAGTCCCCACGAAGAAGAGGTATCCGGCTGAAAATATCAACGGGGCCCTGCAAAGCACCAGTAGGGGATGCTGAGAGCCAGGTGGGAGAGAGCAGGGAATTCCAGGCACATCACTTAGGACTGCGTATAGCTGCGGTAAGAGAAACCCCATGACAGGGATGTAAACGAAGAGGGGTCGGAATAACTGGAGCTGGATGGCCGCAGGGATCCGAGTTCTTCCATCTTCCTGCCCTGCCGTCTTTTTTGAAAATTGTGGTAAAATATACATAACATAAAATTGACCATCTTAATCATTTTAAGTGTATAATCCACATTGCTGAAGTGTGAAGTATATAAAGTACATTCACACTGTTGTGAATTCACCACCATCCATCTCCAGAACCTTTTCACCTTCCCAACCTGAAACTCAATACGTGTTAAACAATAACTTCCGACCCACTCCACGAGCCCCTGGCAACCACTATTCTACTTTCTGTCTCTATGGATTTGACCACTCTAGGGTCCTCATATAAGTGGAATCACAGTGTTTGTCCTTTTGTGTCTGACTTATTTCACTTAGCATAATGTCTTTGAGGTTCATCCGGGTAGTAGCATGTATCAGAATTTCATATCTTTTTGTGGCTGAATAATATTCCAAGCATGTATATGCCACATTTTTATCCATTCATCTGTTGATGGACACTTGGGTTGTTTCCACATTTGGGCTATTGTGAATAGTGCATCAGTGAACATTGGTGTACACCTGTTCCTGCTTTCAATTCTTTTGGGTATATACCTTGGAGTAGAGTAGAATTGATGGATCATATGACAATTCCATGTTTAACTTTTTGAGGAACTGCCAAACTGTTTTCCATAGTGGCTGCACCAGTCTATATTCCCACCAACAATGTGTGAGCTTTCTAACTTTTCCACATCACTAACAACACCTGGTATTGTCCATTTTTTTAATAAAGGCCAACCTACTGGGTGTGAAGTGGTATCTCATTGTGGTTTGATTTGCATTTCCTAATGACTAATGATGTTGAGCATCTTTTCATGTGCTTATTTATTGGTCATTTGTCTATCTTCTTTGGCAAAAAAGTCTGTTCAGGTTCTTTGCCTGTTTTTTTTTTTTTATTTAAAAAAAATTTTTTTTTTTAGATTTTTATTGATTGATTGATTGATTGGGTCTTCGTTTCTGTGCTAAGGCTTTCTCTAGTTGCGGCAAGCGGGGGCCACTCTTCGTCGCGGTGCGCGGGCCTCTCACCATCGCGGCCTCTCTTGTTGCGGAGCACAGGCTCCAGATGCACAGGCTCAGTAGCTGTGGCTCACAGGCCCAGTCGCTCTGCGGCATGTGGGATCCTCCCAGACCAGGGCTCGAACCCGTGTCCCCTGCATTAGCAGGCAGACTCTCAACCACTGCGCCACCAGGGAAGCCCTCTTTGCCTGTTTTTGAATTGGGTGATTTTTTTTGTTTGTTTGTTTTGGGCCTCAATGTACGGCATGCGGGATCTTAGTTCCCCCACCAGGGATTGAACCCGTGTCCCCTACAGTGGAAGCGCAGAGCCCTAACCACTGGACCACCAGGGAATTCCCTGGGTGGGTTATTTTTATTGAATTTGGGGAATTAAAAAAATAGATTCTGCATATTAATATCAATCCCTTATCAGGTATATGCTTTGCAAATATTTTCTCCCACTTTGTGGATTGTCTTTGCAATCTCTTGATAGTGTCCTTTGATGAACAGATTTCAATTTTGATGCATTCCAATGTATCTTTTTTTTTTTTTTACTATTTATTTATTTATTTGGCTGCGCTGGGTCTTAGTTGCGGCATGTGGGATCTTTAGTTGCGGCGTGTGGGATCTATTTCTCTGACCAGGGATCGAACCCGGGCCCCCTGCATTGGGAGCATGGAGTCTTAACCACTGGACCACCAGGGAAGTCCCCAATGTACCTATTTTTTTTTCTTTTACCTGTGCTTTTGGTGTCATAGCAGCAGAAATCATTGCTAAATTCAATGTCATGTAGATTTCCCCCTAAGTTTTCTTCTAAGAGTTTTATAGTTTTCCTCTTTCATTTAGATTTTTGATCCATTTTGAGTTAATTTTTGTATATGGTGTAAGGTAAAGGTCCAACTTCATTCTGTTGCATGTGGATATCCAGTTTTTTCAGCCCCATTTGTTGAAAAAAACTATCCCTGGTCTATATATGTCTTTATTCTGGTACCACACTATTTTGATAACTGTAACTTTATAATAAGTTTGAAACAGAAAGTGTGAGTTTTCCAACTTTGTTTTTTTTGTCGAGACTGTTTTGGTTATTCAGAGCCCCTTGAGTTTCCACACAAATTTCTGCAAAAAGTGTCATTGGGATTTTGATAGGAATTGCATTGAATGTGTAGATCTCTTTGGGTAGTATTAACAACTTAACAACAGTAAGTCTTCCATTCCTGAATGTGAGGTGTGTTCCCATTTATTTGTGTCTTCTTTAATTTCTTTTGATTTGATTTGATTTGATTTAGTTTTTTTACTGAAGTATAGCTGACTTACAGTATTATATTAATTTTAGGTGCACAACGTAGTGATTTGATTTTTTATGTATTACAAAATGATCACCACTTCTTTAATTTCTTTCAGCAATGTTTTATAGTTTTCACTGTGCAGGTCATTCACCTCCTTGGTTGAATTTATTCCTGAGTATTTTATCTTTTGATGCTATTGCAAATGGAATTCTTTTCTTAATTTTCTTTTCAGATTGTTCATTGTTAGTGTATAGAAATGCAACTGATTTTTGTGCAACTGATTTTGTATCCTGCAACTTTGCTGAACTTGCTTATTAGCTCTAGTAGCTTTCTTGTAAATTCTTTGGGATTTTCTATATATAGGATCACATCATCTGTAAATAGAGATAGTTTTACTTCCTCTTCTCCAGTTTGGATATCATCTGTTTCTTTTTCTTGTCTAATTGATCTGGCTAGAATATCAGTACAATGTCAGATAGCAGCGGTGAAAGGCATCCTTGTCTTGTCCCTGATCATAAGGGAAAATTTTCAGTCTTTCACAATTGAGTATGATGTTTGCTGTGGGATTTTTGTAAATGTCCTTTATCATGTTGAGGAAGTCCTCTCTCTCTCTTTTTTTTTTACAATAAATATATTTATTTATTTTTGGCTGCGTTGGATCTTTGTTGCTGCGCATGGGCTTTCTCTAGTTGCGGCAAACGGGGGTTACTCTTTGTTGTGGTGCGCGGGCTTCTCACTGCGGTGGCTTCTCTTGTTGCGGAGCACGGGCTGTAGGTGCACAGGCTTCAGTAGTTGTGGCACGCGGGCTCAGTAATTGCGGGTCGCAGGCTCAAGAGCGCAGGCTCAGTAGTTGTGGCACATGGGCTTAGTTGCTCCACGGCATGTGGGATCTTCCCGGACCAGGGCTTGAAACTGTGTCCCCTGCATTGGCAGGCAGATTCTTAACCACTGCGCCACCAGGGAAGTTGGAGGAAGTTCTCTTTTATTCCTAGTTTTCTGAGTGGTTTTTTGGTGATGAAAGGGTGTTGGATTTTGTCAAATACCTTTTATGCTTTAGTTGAGATAATCATGTGGCTTTTCCCCTTCATTCTATTAATATGATGTATTACATTGATTGATTTTCTTATGTTGATCTACCCCTGAATTCATGGGATAAATCCCACGTGGTCATGATGTACAATATTCTTAATATGCTGTTGATTTGGTTTACTAATATTGATATTTTGTTCAGGACTTTTGCATATGTATTTGTAAGGGATATTGGTCTTTTTTTCTTAGTCTAGCTAAAGTTGAACTAACTCTTGGTTTCATTGATTTTTCTCTATTGTTTTCTAGTATCTATTTTGTTTGTCTCTGCTCTCATTTCTATTATTTCCTTCCTTCTGCGAGCTTTGGGTTTAGTTTGCTCTGCCTTTTCTAGTTTCTTAAGGTGTCCAGGTAAGCCGTTGATTTGAGATCTTTCTTCCTTTTTTAAAAAAATTAATTTTTATTGGAGTATAGTTGACTTACAATGCTGTGCCAGTTTCTGCTGTACAGCAAAGTGAACCAGTTATACATATACATATATCTACTCTTTTTTAGATTCTATTCCCATATAGGTCATTACAGAGTACTGAGCAGAGTTCCCTGTGCTATAAGTAGGTCCTTATTAGTTATCTATTTTATATGTAGTAGTGTGTATATGTCAGTCCCAGTCTCCCAATTTATCCCCCCCCTTTCCCCCTTAGCAACCACAAGTCTGCCCTCTATATCCATGACTATATCTCCATCCTGTAAATAGGTTCATTTGTACTATTTTTTAAGATTCTACATATAAGTGATATCATATGATACTTGTCTTTCTCTGACTGACTTACTTCACTCAGCATGACCATCCTCAGGTCCATCCATGTCACTGCAAATGGTATTATTCTTCTTTTTTAATGTATACATTTATAGCAATAAATTTTCTGCTCATCACTGCTCATCACTCATCACTACATCTCATAAATTTTGGTAAATTGTGTTTTTATTTTTGTTTGTGTGAAGGTATTTTATAATTTTCCTTGTGATTTCTTCTTTGACCCATTACTTGTTTAAGGGTGTGTTAATCTTCACAAATTTGTGAAATTTTCAGTTTTCCTTGTGCTCTTGATTTCTAGTTTCATTCCGTTGTGATTGGAAAAGATACTTTGATGATTTCAATAATTTTAAATGATTAAGACTTATTTTGTGGCCTAATATGTGGTCTGTCCTGGGGAATATTCCATGTGCACAAGAGAAAAATGTGTGTTTTGCTATTGTTGGGTAGAGTTGTCTATATACGTCTGTTAGTTCTAATTGGTTTATAGTGTTGAGTCCTCTATTTCCTTACTGATCTTCTGTTTGGGTGTTCTATCCATATTGAAAGTGAGGTATTGAAGTCTCTAACTATTATTATAGAAGTGTCTATTTCTCCCTTCAGTTCTTTACAGTTTGGGATTCTGTTGTTCTCTGTATGCACGTTTATAATTATTATAGCTTCTGGATGAATTGACCCTTTAGTTAATATATGATGTCTTTCTTTGTCTCTTGTAACAGTTTTCAACTTAAAGTCTATTTTGTTTGATATTAAGATAGCCACTCCTGCTCTCTTTTTGTTACTATTTGCATGAAATATCTTTTTACATGCTTTTATTTTTTTTCTCACTTTATATCTAAAGTTATTCTCAAAGTAGTTGTGGCTCGCAGGCTCTAGAGCACAGGGTCAGTAGTTGCGGAGCACGGGCTTAGTTGCTCCGTGGCATGTGGGATCTTCCCGGACCAGGGCTCGAACCCATGTCCCCTGCATTGGCAGGTGGATTCTTAACCACTGCGCCACCAGGGAAGTCCTACTTTTCTATTTCTCCTCCTCAAACTTGATTATTTCAATTGCTTTATCTTCAAGTTCACTGATTATTTCTTCACATCTGCTGTTGAACCCCTCTAGTGGATTTTTCATTTCAGTTACTGTACTTTTCAGCTCCAGAATTTCTTTTTGATTTCTTTTTAGATTTTCTATCTCTTTGTTAATTTTGTTCATACTTTTTTTTTCTGATTTCCTTTGGTTCTTTGTACCTTTTTCCCTTTGCCTTCTTGAGTATATTTTAGACAGTTGTTAGTTTTGTTTTGGTTTTTTTTTTTGGCTACACTGCACAGCTTGTGGGATCTCAGTTCCCCGACCAGGGATTGAACCCAGGCCACAGCACTGAAAGCACCAAATCCTAACCACTAGACCACCAGGGAACTCCCTAGACAGTTGTTTTAAGATCTTTTCTTATGGGTTTCCTCAGGGATGGTTTTTGTCAATTTTTTTTTTTTTTTTTTGGCCGCACCACGTGGCTTGTGGGATCTGAGTTCCTCGATCAGGGATTGAACCCATGTCCCCTGCAGTGGAAGCTCAGAATCCTAATCACTAGACTGCCAGGGAATTCCCTGTCAATTTTTTTGTTACTTTGAATGGGCATATTTTCTTGTTTCTTTGTATGCATTATCAATGTTTTGTTGAAAACTGGGTATTTGATTATTAAAAATGTGCTAACTCTGGAAATCAGATTCTCCCTATTCCCTAGCATTTGCTCTTTTGGTTTGTTTATGTTTTTACTGTTGAAGTTTGTAGTGGTCTGCTTATGTTTATACTTTTCCAAACTATTTTTGCAAAGACTATTCCTTGTGTGTGCTCACTGAAATCTCTGCTCCTTTAGCTCATGATCAGCTAATGTTTTGGTAGAGATTTCCTTGAATGCCAGGAAGTAAACAAACAAACAAAACACACACACACACACACACAGAGAAACAGAAAAACAAACAAACAAAACTCCACCTCTCCCTTTTTTTCAGATTGGCTCTGTGCTGGGATTATCCTTTAACATTTAGGCAGGCTTGCTCTGAGCCTAGGCATAAGCCCAGGGTGAAAGCGTCAGATCTCTGCAGGTCTTTTCTGGGTATGTGTCTTGTGCTGTGCGTGCATGTGGCTTTCTAAATACCCCTTATACACAGCTGCTTTTGAATGTACTAACTTTCCAAGCTTCTCCTCTGGGCTGTATTTGATCTGTTGTATGTCTCCACTCATAATCCCTTGCCTCAGATGTCTTTTAGGAGCAGTGGCTGTTGCTTTGCCCACGTGACTTCCACTTGACGTGAAAGAGAAGCAAGTGCCTCACATTTCTTTATGTCGTGGTTCTTTAGGTCTCCCCAAGACAGGTTAGAATGTATATACACAGTAATTTGCAAATAAGGGTGCCTCAGCTTCCACTGGTTTGAGGGAGGGGATTAGAAACTGTGTTACCATCACTTCAAGACGAAGACCTCCGCTGTGCCAGAGAGGGGGTGGGGCATGGTTGAGTAGAAACACCGGAAAACTTTCCTACTGTCTTTTTTGGTTTTTTTTTTGGCTGCACCACGTGGCATGTGGGATCTTAGTTCCCCGACCAGGGATCAAACCTGCACCCCCTGCAATGGAAGCATGGTGTCTTAACCACTGGACTGTCAGGGAAGTCCCCTACTGTCTTTTTTTTTTTTTTTTAACATCTTTATTGGAGTGTTACTGCTTTACAATGGTGTGTTAGTTTATGCTTTATAACAAAGTGAATCCGCTATACATATACATATATCCCCATATCTCCTCCCTTTTGAGCCTCCCTCCCACCCTCCCTATCCCACCCCTCTAGCTGGTCACAAAGCACCGAGCTGATCTCCCTGTGCTATGCAGCTGCTTCCCACTAGCTATCTATTTTACGTTTGGTAGTGTATACATGTCCATGCCCCTCTCTCACGTCGTCCCAGCTTACCCTTCCCCCTCCCCGTGTCCTTAAGTCCATTCTGTACGTCTGCGTCTTTATTCCTGTCCTGCCCCTAGGTTCTTCAGAACCATTTTTTCTTTTAGATTCCATATATATGTGTTAGCATATGGTATTTGTTTTTCTCTTTCTGACTTACTTCACTCTGTATGACAGACTCTGGGTCCATCCACCTCACTACAAATAACTCAATTTCGTTTCCTTTTATGGCTGAGTAATATTCCATTGTATATATGTGCCACATCTTCTTTATCCATTCATCTGTTGATAGACACTTAGGTTGCTTCCATGTCCTGTCTATTGTAAATAGAGCTGCAATGAACATTGTGGTACATGACTCTTTTTGAATTATGGTTTTCTCAGGGTATATGCCCAGTAGTGGGATTGCTGGGTCATATGGTAGTTCTATTTTTAGTTTTTTAAGGAACCTCCATACTGTTCTTCATAGTGGCTGTATCAATTTACATTCCCACTAACAGTGCAAGAGGGTTCCCTTTTCTCCACACCCTCTCCAGCATTTATTGTTTGTAGATTTTTTGACGATGGCCATTCTGACTGGTGTGAGGTGATACCTCATTGTAATTTTGATTTGCATTTCTCTAATGATTAGTGATGTTGGCGTCCTTTCATGTGTTTGTTGGCAATCTGTATATGTTCTTTGGAGAAATGTCTATTTAGGTCTTCTGCCCATTTTTGGCTTGGCTTGTTTGTTTTTTGATATTGAGCTGCATGAGCTGCTTGTATATTTTGGAGATTAATCCTTTGTCAGTTGCTTCGTTTGCAAATATTTTCTCCCATTCTGAGGGTTGTCTTTTCATCTTGTTTATGTTTTCCTTTGCTGTGCAAAAGCTATTAAGTTTCATTAGGTCCCATTTGTTTATTTTTGTTTTTATTTCCATTTCTCTAGGAGGTGGGTCAAAAAGGATCTTGCTGTGATTTATGTCATAGAGTGTTCTGCCTATGTTTTCCTCTAAGAGTTTGATAGTGTCTGGCCTTACATTTAGGTCTTTAATCCATTTTGAGTTTATTTTTGTGTATAGTGTTAGGGACTGTTCTAGTTTCATTCTTTTACATGTAGCTGTCCAGTTTTCCTAGCACCACTTATTGAAGAGGCTGTCTTTTCTCCATTGTATATTCTTGCCTCCTTTATCAAAAATAAGGTGACCATATGTGTGTGGGTTTATCTCTGGGCTTTCTAACCCGTTCCATTGATCTATATTTCTGTTTTTGTGCCAGTATCATACTGTCTTGATTACTGTAGCTTTGTAGTATAGTCTGAAGTCTGGTAGCCTGATTCCTCCAGCTCCGTTTTTCTTTCTCAAGATTGCTTTGGCTATTCAGAGTCTTTTGTGTTTCCATACAAATTGTGAAGTTTTTTGTTCTGGTTCTGTGAAAAATGCCATTGGTAGTTTGATAGAGATTGCACTGAATCTGTAGATTGCTTTGGGTAGTATAGTCATTTTCACAATGTTGATTCTTCCAATCCAAGAACATGGTATGTCTCTCCATCTGTTTGTATCATCTTTAATTTCTTTCATCAGTGTCTTATAGTTTTCTGCATACAGGTCTTTTGTCTCCTTAGGTAGGTTTATTCCCAGGTATTTTATTCTTTTTGTTGCAGTGGCAAATGGGAGTGTTTCCTTAATTTCTCTTTCAGATTTTTCATCATTAGCTTATAGGAATGCAAGAGATTTCTGTGCATTAATTTTGTATCCTGCTCCTTTACCAAATTCATTGATTAGCTCTAGTAGTTTTCTGGTAACATCTTTAGGATTCTCTATGTATAGTATCATGTCATCTGCAAAGAGTGACAGCTTTACTTCTTTTCTGATGTGTATTTCTTTTATTTCTTTTTCTTCTCTGATTGCTGTGGCTAAAACTTCCAAAACTATGTTGAATAATAGTGGTGAGAGTGGACAACCTTGTCTTGTTCCTGATCTTAGAGGAAATGGTTTCAATTTTTCACCATTGAGAACAATGTTGGCTGTGGGTTTGTCATATTCCCCTACTGTCTTGAAGATGGCTTTTTCTTGGTTGAGCACTTGCTTGGTTGCTGTAGACCTTTGAATTTTTTCCAGAGCTCCTAAAAAGTTGGTTCTGACAGTTCTGCTTGTTTTTATAAATAAATAAATAAATAAATTTATTTTTGGCTATGTTGGGTTTTTGTTGCTGCACATGGGCTTTCTCTAGTTGCAGCGAGCAGGGTCTACTCTTCGTTGCAGTGTACGGGCTTCTCTTTGTGGTGGCATCTCTTGTTGCAGAGCATGGGCTCTAGGTGCACGGACTTCAGTAGTTGTGGCTCGCAGGCTCAGTAGTTGTGGCGCATGGGCTTAGTTGCTCCGTGGCATGTGGGATCTTCCTGGACCAGGGATCGAACCTGTGTCCCCTGCATTGGCAGGCAGATTCTTAACCACTGCGCCACAAGGGAAATCCTCTGCTTGTTTTTTCAGTGTTTTTGTGGGAAAACAAGAGCTTGGAGCTTCCTAGTTCACCATTTTGCTGATATCACTCCTTTTGTGATCTTGTGCATCTTGCCTTTCTCCTCATGTTTGATGCCTCAGGGTCACAAGGTGGTTGCTACACCTCCAGACATTCCATCTAAGTCTAGGGCAGTGAAAAGAGCGAAATGCTAGAATACCATGCCCGCTGCATACATCCCATTTAATGAGGGAAACAGAAGCCTTCATGTTGGGGAAAGAAGATCATGGGAAGCTGATGGAGTAGGATGTACCAGGAATCTGTCTCCCCACCTAGACAACAGTTGCACTGGCAGAACTTGTCTAATATAACTATTTTGGAAACCTGGAGTCTGTTGAAGGCTTGCAACTTCCAGGGGAAGACTTGGAGGGTAAACTGGGGTTAATTTTGCTCAATTTCAGCCCTTTGTACAGTAGCACCTACCCATCCCCAACTTCCAGCCCGTCGGCAGGCAGCTGTGCACAACAGCTAGTCAGAGCCAGGGTGGACAAAAAGGACCCTGTCCTCCAGATACTGGGGATCTGTGCTCTGATGGCTGATTGCTGGTTCAGCTCACAGAGGTGCAGACAAATAGGCACCTCCCCCGTTGTTGCAAGCCCCTCCCCCTCCAGGTGAAGTGACCTCCAGAAGGTTTAAAGGACCAGTGCCCTTCTCTTCCCACCTTCCTTTTTCACTTTTTGCTCTTTCAGGGGCCAGACATTAAAATCTAGGACATTCAAAAACAACTGCATACACAGAGAAAATTAGAAAGTGACCCTGCATGCCCAGGAAAAGTCTAAAAAAGGACTTGAGAAGACCTTAAGTTTATACCTTAGGTTGATCCTGGGCACAGAGACAGCCTATAACAATCAGAAAACAATACACAATAAACAACCTGAAACTAACACAACATCATAAATCAATTATACTCCAATAAAAATTTAAAAAAAAACACAATAAACAAAAACAATAACAAACCCCCACAAACCCTGGGGAAGGAGAGGAATCTGATTTCCAGAGTTCCCTCATTATTAAATTCACATGTCCAGTGTTTAACAACAACAACAAAAATCACAAGGCATACAAAGAAACAGGAAAGTATGACCCATTCAAAGGGAAAAATAAAATCGACAGAAACAGTCTTTGAAAAATATCTACTGGCAGAAATACTAGACAAAGGCTTTAAAACAACTGTCCTAAAGATGTTGAAAGAACTAAAGGAAAGGGACTTCCCTGGTGGTGCAGTGGTTAAGAATCCACCTGCCACTGCAGGGAATACGGGTTCGAGCCCTGGTCCGGGAAGATCCCACATGCCGCAGAGCAACTAAGCCCATGCACCACAGCTACTGAGCCTCTGCTCTAGAGCCTGTGAGCCACAATTACTGAGCCCACTTGCCGCAACTACTGAAGCCCACGTGCCTAGAGCCTGTGCTCTGCCACAAGAGAAGCCACTGCAATGAGAAGCCCATGCACTACAACAAAGAGTAGGCCCCGCTTGCCGCAACTAGAGAAAGCCCACGCACAGCATCGAAGACCCAACACAGCCAAAAATAAAAACAAACAAATAAATTTATTTAAAGAAAAAGATGAGAGAAGCCTCCAATTACTAAAATAAAAAAACGAAAGTGGGAACATTGCTACCAATTCTACAGAAATAAAGTATTATAAGAGAGTACTATGAACAGCCAACGAATTGGATAACCAAGATGAAATGGACAAATTCCTAGAAACACAAAATTTACAAAGACTAAATCATAAAGAAACAGGTAATCTGAATGGACCTAAAACTCGTAAGGAGATTGAAGCAGAATCAAAAATCTCCCAACAAAGAAAAGTCCTGGACCTGACAGCTTCACTGGTAAATTCTACTAGACATTTTAAGAATTAAGACTAATAATCCTCAAACTTTTCCAAAAAATTGTAGAGGAGAGAACACTTCCTAACTCATTCTCTGAGACCAGCATTGCCCTGACACCAAAGCCAAACAAAGACACAAGATAAAACTACAGAACAATATCCCTCAGGTACATTGATGCAAAAATCTTCAACAAAATACTAGCAAACAGAATTCAGCAATACATTGAAAGGATTATACAGTATGACCAAGTGAGGTTTATTTGTCAAATGCAAGGATGGTGCAGCATACTAAAATCAATCCATTTAATATGCCACATCAACAAACTAAAGGAAAAAAATACCCACTTTATCATCTCAGTTGATTCAGAAAAAGCATTTCACAAAATCCAACATGCTTTCATGATAAAAAAAAAAAACAACACTCAGTAAATGAGGAATAGAAGGAATACTTCATTACAATAAAGGTCTTATGTGAAAAACCAACAGCCAACATTGTACTCAATGGTGAAAGACTGAAAGCTTTTCCTCTAAGATCAGGAACATGGCAAGGATACCCACTTTCACCACTTCTATTCAACATAGTACTGGCAGTTCTACTCAGAGAAATTAGGCAAGAAAAAGAAATAAAAGGCATCCAAATTGGGAAGGAAGAAGTAAAATGGGGGGCTCCCCTGGTGGCACAGTGGTTAAGAATCTGCCTGCCAATGCAGGGGACACGGGTTCGAGCTCTGGTCCGGGAAGATCCCACATGCCGCGGAACAACTAAGCCCATGCACCACAACTACTGAGCCTGCGCTCTAGAGCCTGCGAGCCATAACTACCGAGCCCTTGTGCCACAACTACTGAAGCCCGCGCGCCTAGAGCCCACGCTCCGCAACAAGAGAAGCCACTGCAATGAGAAGCTCGCGCACCACAATGAAGAGTAGCCCCCGCTCGCTGCAACCAGAGAAAGCCTGTGCACAGCAACAAAGACCGAACGCAGCCAAAAATAAAAAAATAAAAAATAAGTTTAAAAAAAAAGTAAAATGATCACTGTTTGCAGATGAGATGATCTTATATGTAGAAAACCAAAAAGATTCCGCAAAAATACTTGTTAGAACTTAATAAATGAATTCAGCAAAGTTGCAGGATACAAATTCAACCCACAATCTCTATACCCGACACAATTCTATACATGCAATTTCCATACACGAACAATAAACAACCTGAAAAGGAGATTACGAAAACAATTCCATTTACAATAGCATCAAAAAGAATGAAATACTAAGGAATTAACTTCACCGAGGAGGTGAAAGACTTATACACTGAAAACCACAAAACATCACTGAAAGAAATGAAAGAAGATGTAAATAAATTGAAAAACATCCAGTGTTCATGGGTTGGAAGACTTAATATTGTTAAGATGTCAATACTATCCAGAGCGATCTACAGATTCAATGCAATTCTTATCAAAAGCCCAATGACAGCTTTTGCAGAAACAGAAAAATACACCCTAAAATTTATATTGGAATCTCAATAGCCAAAACAATTTTGACAAATAACAAAGAACACTCACATTTCCTGATTTCAAAACTTATAACAAAGCTATGTAATCAAAACAATGTAGTATTTGTATAAAGCCAGAGATGTCGACTAATGGAATAGAATAGAAAACTCAGAAATAAACACTTGCATGTATGGTCAAATGATTTTTAAAAAAATATTTATTTTATTTATTGTGGCTGCACTGGGTCTTAGTTGTGACACGTGGGAACTTTGTTGCAGCATGCGGGATCTTTAGTTGTGGCATGTGGACTCTTAGTTGCAGCATGCATGTGGGATCTAGTTCTCTGACCAGGGATTGAACCCGGGCCCCCTGCATTGGGAGGATGGAGTCTTACCCACTGGACCACCAGGGAAGTCTCTGGTCAAATGATTTTCGATAAGGGTACCAAGACCATTTAATGCGGAAAGGACAGTCTTTTCAACAGATGCTGGGAAAATTGAATATCCACTTACAAAAGAAAAAAGTTGGACCCTTATTAACACCATATACAAGAGTTAACTCACAATGGATCAAAGACCTAAACTTTAGAGCTGAAAGTATAAAACTCTTAGAATAAAACATAGGACAAAATTTTATGACATTGGATTTGGCAATGATTCCTTGGATATGACACCAAAAGCACATTTGGCAAAAGGAAAAACAGAGAAATTTGACTAAATGAAAATTAACTTTTTGCATCAAAAGTCACTGTCAACATAGTAAAAAGACAACCCACAGAATGGGAGAAAATATTTGCAAACCATATATCTGACAAAGGATTAATACCCAGATTATAGAGAGAACTCCTAAAACTCAACATCAAAAAACAAAACAAACAAGAAAAAAACCTAATTAAAAAATTGGCGAAGGACTTGAATAGACATTTCTCCAAAGAAGATATATGAATGACTAATAAGCACATGAAAAGATGCTCGACATCACTAATCATTAGGGAAATGAAAATCAAAACTACAATGGGATACCACCTCACCACCATTAGGATGGCTACTATCAAAAAACTAGAAAAGCACAAGTGTTGGCAAGGAAATGGAGAAATTGGAACACTTGTGCACTGTTGGTGGTACCATAAAATGGTATAGCTGCTGTGGAAAATAGTATGGCAGTTCCTCAAAAAATTAAAAATAGAACTGCCATACGGTCCCATAATTCCATACCTAGGTATATTCTCCAAAGAACTGAAGCAGAGTCTGGAAGGGATATTGCACACTCGTGTTCATAACAGCATTATTCACAATAGCCCCAAAATGGAAGCAAGTGTCCATTGATGGATGGATAAGCAAAATATGGTGTATACATACAATGGAATATTATTCAGTCTTAAGAAAGAAGGAAATTTTGCAAGATGGATGAATCTTGAAGACATTATGTTAAATGAAATAAGCCAGTAACAAAAAGACAAATACTGTATGATTCTACTTATATGTGGTACTTAGAGTAGTCAAATTCATAGAGACAGAAAGAAGAATGGTGGTTGCCAGAGCCTGGGAGGAGGGGAAGATGGGGAGTCAACATTTAATGGTATCGAAGTTCAGTTTTATAGGATGAAATGAGTTAGGAGGATGGATGGTGGTGATGGTAACACAACAGTGTGAATGTCTTTAAGACCACTGAACTGTACACTTAAAAATGGTTAAGAAGGTAAATTTTATGTAATGTGTATTTTATGAACACAAAAAAATGTATGCACAAAGAGCAGCGGTTTTCAGTGGTTCGGGTTTAGGGAGAGCAAAGGATGAGTAGGTGGAGCACAGGGGATGTTTAGGCTGAGACACTATTCTGTATAATATTATAATTGTGGATACATGTCGTTATACACTTGTCAAATCCCATAGAATGTACACACCAAGAGTGAACTCTAAGGTGAACTATGGACTTCAGTGAATAATAACATGTCAATATTGGCTCATTGATTGCAACAAATGTGCCACACACTAATGCAAGAGAGTCGTAATAGACGAAACTGTTGAGGGGATGAAAGGGCATGAGAGAACTATGTACCTTCTGTTCAGTTAAGAAAAAAAAATTTTTTTAGAAGGATATTTATTTATTTATTTATTTTTGGTTGCATTGGGTCTTCGTTGCTGCGAGCAGGCTTTCTCGAGTTGCGTTGAGCGGGGGCTACTCTTCGTTGCGGTGCTCGGGCTTCTCATTGCGGTGGCTTCTCTTGTTGCGGAGCATGGGCTCTAGGCACACGGGCTTCAGTAGTTGTGGCACGTGTGCTCAGTAGTTGTGGCTCGCGGGCTCTAGAGCAGAGGCTCAGTAGTTGTGGCGCACGGGCTTAGTTGCTCTGCGGCATGTGGGATCTTCCTGGACCAGAGCTCGAACCCGTGTCCCCTGCATTGGCAGGTGGATTCTTAACCACTGTGCCACCAGGGAAGTCCCCCCAATTTTTTAAAAATTGAAATATAGTTGTTAACAATGTTGTGTTTGCTCAATTTTTCTCTAAACATAAGACTGCTCAAAAATTAAATCTATTTTTTTTTTAAAAGAAGCCTTCACATTGGCCAGAGCAGGATCACGGGACCACTGCTGGCTGCAAAGGAGGCTGGGAGAGCAGGGAGCAGCATCTTTCGCCTGGACTGTGGACACAGTCCTTCACCAAATAGAATTGGGGTCTGAGGGCAAAGAAGATGAAGGGTGCACTAAGTGACCAGGCTCCAAATCTCAACCTGTAGGCCGGTTACCCCTGTGAGCTGGAAATGACCATAAACTGTTCACATCGCTGCAGGTCAGAGCCTTGCACACACAGTTAGCCAGGTGCCATGGCCTGGACCAGCAACTGGTGGAGAATCACCGTCTTACCCTGACCTCTCAGCCCAGACTGCAAACCCTCAGCACGCTCCTGGGGTGCAGAGAGGCAAGCCAGTGAGGCGTGCTGCTTCGGCCAGGCATCCCTGACCCCAGGAGCCTCCTATGCCGGCAGCTGGCCCCTCCTCGCCGCCTCCTGAGCTTAGCAACGGTGTTCAGCTCCAGTTCCCTCCCTGGGACAGCTGGGGCAGGTTCAATCCCACTAGTAATAAAGGAGAATTGAAAACGAGGCATCTTTTTACAGTTATTAAATTTGTAAAGTCTGACAACAGATCGAACACACAGTGAAGGTGAGCCTAGTGACTTGGCACGTTTGGTTATTGCTGGTGTCAGTGAAAAGAGTCGCAACCCTTGGGGAATCCGTGTGTGTCCACCATCTGAACCCTTCACCCGACACCAATAAGCAAGAATCTGATAATTACTCAATACATCCTAGATTAGATTAGCCCAAGGGGAGAGCTGATGAACTGTGTGTACTTAGGGCTGTAAACGTGGTAGTCGTTTACACTCCCCTCTCATCTCTAGAATCCTGGATTAAGGAAGGTAAATACAAAATAGAGGAAATACAGTTAGGCGCAAAGATATTAACCAAAAACTTCTTTATTGGAAGCAGCCGACCTTTGGCACTAGGAGAGCAGACAGTCCATCGCTCTGTGGGACACAGCCCAGTGACACACACGCTAGTCAGAGTCTGAAGGAAGTGTTGAGTCTGTGTTAAATGTCAGGAGATAAAGTGGGATACGGGAGTGTACAAAAACTGCTCATGACAGAAGTCTGTGCCCGGGGCGTGGCCTCGGAGACCCCGCACACGCACAGGGAGCCGGGTGGGTGAGAGTTTTCCTCTTTTACTCAGAGTTGGATGCTGCCGCTCTCCCCCTGTGTATGTTTCAGAGAAGACCCCAGAGACCACACATCTGGGCTCCGTCTCTGGGGGCCTCCCTTAGGGACAAACTAGGTCAAGGGGGTGTGCCCGGGGGCTCCACAAGTGCCAGAGGGGCCTGGGGCTGAAGCTGCAGAGAATGTCCTCAACCAGCGACCAAAGAAGATGATGGGCAAGCACACACCCTTGGGGCAGGCTCCCCACCATCTTCCGGAGGTTCCCCGTGAGGCTGTGGGTATCCAAGCCGGAGCCCACTCTTTTTTTTTTTTTGGCCGCACGGCGCACGATGCGGGATCTTAGATCCCCGACCAGAGACGGAACCGGTGCCCCCTGCAGTGGAAGCATGGAGACCTAACCACTGGACCACCAGGGAAGTCCAAGGAGCCCACTCTTCAATGCACTCTGGTTGCTTCCTTCCATCCCCTGGCTCATCCCCACTGTCTGCTGGTGCCCTCTGGGATCACCTTCCAAATCAACTCTCTGCATTGGAATCCCTGCCTCAGCGTCTGCTTCGGGGAAAAGACATCTAGGAGAGAGGACAGAGTCCCTAGGTGGGAGCTGGAGTCCCAGCATCTGCCTGCCAGGGTGTATGGGGGCGGGGCCCGGGAGCTGCAGGATGGAGGTCACTGCACACGGCAGCCCCTGGGCCGCTGGCTCTCCTCTCCACCGTGGCTGACTGGGGGCTTAGGGGTCCGCCTGCACCTTCCCTGGCAACCCCCCTTGGCGTCTGGTTCCCCCGCTTTTGGCTTCTGTCTTCCCCTGTATGTGTTGGGTGGCTCGCTCTGAGTCAGGCCAGGGTCTATGAAGCAAACACAAGACCAGGGAGACAGCAGTTTCCTTCCTGCAGCTGCCTCTGGCAGGTGGCCACACGAGAGATAGTCCCCACGGGCTGCCCTTATCTGCTCAGCCTTGGCATGGGGGCCAAGGTCTGACCCATTCTGGTGATAGGGAGAGCCCAAGGGAGGCCTCAGAACTCCCTATCTGGAAAGAGCGGAAGGTGAATGAAGTGTAACCTGGGCCCAGGGTGGGCGGGGCTGCTTGCCTGGGGCTCCCAGCGACACTCAGCCCCTCCATGGTTGGTGGGGACAGACCCGGGCACGGGACGTAAGGGAGGGGTCCGGGGTGGAAGAGCGAGGCTGTGTGTACCCGTCGCACCTGGGGTCTCTGTGCGCTGTCAGACCCCAGCGAGCTGGTGTTTGCCCCTCCGCCCAGAGGAGACTACTGTCACTGTGTCACTCCACCCCTAACTGCCCCCTCTGTTATCGGGTTGTTAATATTAATTAACAACAGTTGCTAAGGATGACAGTGCAAGGGTGTGTCCCAGCCAGAGCTGGCCTGGACCCAAGAGGGCGCTGGGGAGACTGGGGGGTCTGAGGCTGGGGCTTGGGGGCGTGAATAGAGGTTCGGAGGGCCGGTGCCCAGGCCCAGCCACGTCTCCCACTTGTCCCTGGGCCTGGGACCTCCTGCAGCAGAGGCCGCTTGGGGAGCTCACAGCAGGTCTCGGCTCGCTCAGCCCTCTGGCCTTGGTCACTTTGGGAAGTGGGTGAAGGGGACATCCCTGGAGGCTCATCTGAGAGGGTGGAGCCAAAGGCGGGAGGGACAAGTGAGGTGGATCATTAACCAGCTGGAAGCCCCGGGAGGTGCAGGGCTCAGCCCCATTGGTCCCCAACTCAATCGGGTGACACTGTCCCGGGTAGGGAAGCTGCCTCGTAGGCCGTCCCCAGTTTTAGTATATGTACGGCCGCAGTGAGCTCTGTGTGTTGCCAGGAGCCAGCCCTTGGCTGTCCCCAAGTCCTGGCCTCACGTACCCTCTGACCCCTTCCCAGTGCCAGGATGGTGGAGGTCGGCCTGAAGGGCTGGCTGCTCTGGGCCCTGCTCCTGAAGTTGGTGAGTCCCAGGCCCTATGTCCACTCCGGGCAGGGGGCTGCTTGGCAACAGTGAGAGAGGGCCTGGGGTCTGGGGAGGGGGCAGTTTCTAAACAGAAGAGGGATCCCAGGCTCCCCAGAGGAGGGGTGCCGGTCGAGGGTCCTGAGCTGCTCAAGTCTTCAGCTCGCGGGGTTAGATGGACACAAGCGTTGAGCAGGGGGTAGCCGGGCTGGGTGTGACTGAATGCCTCCCATTCCTGGTCCGCTGTGGGTGTCCTGGCCTAAGACGGTTGGTGGAAGGTTAAGGGAGGATCCGGTCCCGGGGTGCTGATGGCATGGGTTCAAGGGGAGAATCACCTAATGAGGATGTAGCATCTAGGTTTAGGAGGAGGTCTTGCCTCTCAAGTTTCTTGCTCATTTGCACGCCTGGGAAGGTGGGTGAAGGCTTTCAGCCCCCAGCAGGTAAGGGCAGGGGAAGCTCTGCTCAGAATCTCCAAGAGGGTCCCTGGCTGCAGCTTGGGCACGGTGGCAGCTGACAGCAGCGGCAACGGTGCCCCAGGTGCACAGGGCCTGCGTCCACACGGCCCTCCACCTGTCCAGAGGTCCTTGTTTCTCAGCAGGACCACACAGTGGCTTCCAGGGGTCTCCTGGGTGACCCCGTTCTCCCAACTGTCCCCTTACCCTCCGGAGTGACCTTGCTAAAGGCAGATGTGCCAGGTCACCTCTCTCTTCAGTGACCCTGTCGCTCAGGGTGGAGGCCTGGCTCTTCCCATCCGCTCACCACCCTCAGACACCACTGGGAGCCTCACGTGCTGCTTCGGCACCCCACCTTCTCCAGCGCTGCCCCCGGAATCCCTGGCGTCCTGGACCTGTCTGGCATCCACCCCTCACCCGCCCTGCTCTGCTTCCTTCTCCACGCCTGTCCTGGCTGCCCGCTGCCCCATCAGCTACCCGGAGGTGCTGGCCGGCGCTGGGGCTCGGGGTGACGCTGCCCTGTTCCACAGGCCCAGAGCGAGCTGTACACGCCCATACACCAGCCCGGATACTGCGCCTTCTACGACGAGTGCGGGAAGAACCCGGAGGTGTCTGGAAGCCTGGCTTCACTGACCAACGTGTCCTGCCTGGACAACACGCCTGCCCGCCACGTCACGGGTGACCACCTGACCCTCCTACAGAGCATCTGTCCCCGCCTCTACACCGGCCCCAACACCACCTACGCCTGCTGCTCCCCCAAACAGCTGGTGGCCCTGGACATGAGCCTGGGGGTCACCAAGGCCCTCCTCGCCCGCTGCCCGGCCTGCTCTGACAACTTCGTGAGCCTGCATTGTCACAACACCTGCAGCTCCAACCAGAGCCTCTTCATCAACGTGACCCGGGTGGCCGGGAAGGGGGGCAGCCAGCCCCGGGCGGTGGTGGCCTATGAGGCCTTCTACCAGCGCAGCTTCGCCGAGCGGACCTACGACTCCTGCAGCCGCGTGCGCATCCCCGCGGCCGCCGCGCTGGCCGTGGGCTCCATGTGCGGTGTCTACGGCTCTGCCCTCTGCAACGCCCAGCGCTGGCTCAATTTCCAGGGGGACACGGGGAACGGCCTGGCACCCCTGGACATCACCTTTCACCTGTGGGAGCCTAGCCAGGCCGAGGGGAGCGTGATGCAACTTCTGAACGATGAGGTCGTGCCCTGCAACCGATCCCAGGGCTACGGCGCGTCGGCCTGCTCCTGCCAGGACTGCGCTGCTTCCTGCCCCGTCATCGCCCGGCCCCAGGCCCTGGACCCCACCTTCTACCTGGGCCGGATGGAAGGGAGCCTGGTCCTCATCCTCATCCTCTGCTCTCTCTTCGCCTTGCTCACCGCCTTCCTCCTGTGGCCCCGCCTGGCCAAGTGGTGCCAACGCAAGACGCCCAACCCCAAGGCGAGCATCGGCCTGGCCCACCGGCTCAGCCTCTCCACCCACACAGTCCTCAGCCAGTGCTTCCAGCGCTGGGGCACGTGGGTGGCCTCGTGGCCAGTGACCATCCTGGTGGTGTCCGCTGCTGTGGTGGTGCCCATGGCAGGGGGTCTGGCTTTTACAGAACTGACCACAGACCCCGTGGAGCTGTGGTCAGCCCCCAGCAGCCGAGCCCGAAGCGAGAAGGCATTCCACGACAAGTATTTTGGCCCCTTCTTCCGAACCAACCAGGTGTTCTTGACGGCACCGAACCGGCCCCGCTACAGGTATGACTCCCTGCTGCTGGGGCCCAAGAACTTCAGTGGGATCCTGTCCACTGACCTGCTGCTGGAGGTGCTGGAGCTGCAGGAGAGGCTGCGGCACCTGCAGGTGTGGTCGCCGGAGGAGCAGCGTAACGTCTCCCTGCGGGACACCTGCTACGCCCCCCTCAACCCGCACAACGCCAGTCTCTCCGACTGCTGCGTCAACAGCCTCCTGCAGTATTTCCAGAACAACCGCACGTACTTGCTGCTCACGGCCAACCAGACGCTGTCGGGGCAGACCTCCCAGGTAGACTGGAAGGACCACTTTCTCTACTGCGCCAAGTGAGTTCTCGAGGGCATGGCTGCCGGGGTCGGCGTGGGCCCCCTGGAGCCCAGGCCAGGTGCACAGCCCAAACTGAGGGGCCCCGTGTGGCTCTGGGTCTCGGTCGCAGGGGCGGCGACGTGCCGCTTCTCTCCGTGCTCCCTCTCCGGCCCCCACGCCCTCAGTGGGGTGCGTGCTCACTGTAGCTGGTTTGCACCTGACCATCAGAGCCTCCACGCGGTCTTTCTGCAGCGCTCCTGACATAGGGCTCATCCTTGCATGTTCTTGGTCTAAGGGTCGCAGAGCAATCTGAAGGCCCTGCTCGTGGGTGTGCTTCGTTATTTTCCTTTTTGCTTTTGTGCTGGGCCTGGATGCAGGCCAGCAGGGCCATGGGTAGCCCGTGAGGTGCCCCGGGCCAGGGCAGGGGCCGGGGCTGGTTTTAGGTCCTGCTCGCCTGGGCCGGGTACCCTTGTGCAGGCTGCAGCTACACCCCCTCACGCTGTTTGGGCTTTTGTCCCCGGCTGTGTCCACTTTGCCGTGGTGCAAACAGGAGGCCAGTGAAAGTGTTGGGCCTTGGGACCAAGAGCAAAGGTCCGAGAGCTACCAAGCCTGGAGGGGAGCAGGTAGGTGGGCAGGCAGCCGCTGAGGCTCTCTGGGGTTGGAATGGGCAGAGGTCCTCAAACGCCTGGTCTCAGGGTCCCTTCACACTCTGACAAAAGACCGAGGACTCCAGAGAGCTTGGGTTTGGATAGAGGTTATATCTGCTGACATTTACCACGTGAGAAAGTAAAACTGAGAAATTACAAAATATTTCTTAATTCTTTAAAAATAACAATAATAGGCCCATTACGTGCTGCCACAAATAACATATTTTAATGAAAAATAATGGTATTTTCTGTACCAAAAATATCAGGAGTGATAAGAGTAGCATTGTTTTGCATCTTTGCAAATCTCTTTAGGGTCTTGCTTAGCAGAAGATGCTGGATCCTGGCATCTGGTTCTGTGTTTGGCCTGTTGGTTGAAGCTCAGCGAGAATTCTTGGCCACACACTCGTGTAGCCAGAGGAGGAAGGAGTGTTGTAATAGCCTTTCCAGAGAATTGTGGATTTTCTCTGATACGTCATCAAAGCTCAGCAAGTGATCTTTTCTTTCTTTTTTGCATTGGGTCTTAGTTGCGGCATGTGGGCTTCTCTCTAGTTGAGGCGCGTGGGCTTAGTTGTCCCTTGGCATGTGGGATCTTAGTTCCCTGACCAGGGATCGAACCCGCATCCCCTGCATTGGAAGGAGGATTCTTAACCACTGGACCACCAGGGAAGTCCCCAAGTGATCTTTTCTTAAATGTTAGCTGCAATAGGGAAACTAGAGCCATGTCAGTGAACTGTCTGTACTCCACAGACTCGAGATCGAAGAAGGGTAAAAATGGCAAACAGAATCTTAGTGTTATTATGGAAATAGTTTTGAACTTGCAGACCCCTGAAAGGGTCTCCAGGGCTCCCGAGGCCCCCACGCCACCCTGAGAATCTCTGGATTGGACGGGGGAGCCAGGGCTCCCACGCTTCAGGTGAGCCAAGTTTGGGCTGCTTCCCAGAGTCTGTGCTTCAGCCCCAGGGCTGGCCCTCAGAACAGGTAGGTCAGGGAGGAAGCTCTGACCCCAGGTTTCCAGTCCTCAAGTTGGCTTTACTTTGATTTTGGATGCTCACAACAATTCTTGGGTGGCCCGATTATCCCCATTTCAGAGACATGGAAACTGAGGCTCAGAGGGGTATGGTGAGCTGCTCAAGGTCACACAGCAACCAGCACTCCCAGCCAGCTGGTGACTGATGGACGCACTTGCTCACAATGAGTGCTGTGTCCATGCACGTGTCATGTGTTCGCAGAAAGGGCTCAGTGGAGGGCATGGAGACCTGCCCAAGGTTGCAGGGCTGGTACGCTGTCCAAGGAAAGAAGGAGTTCCCACTTCTGGGCCTGGAGGGTTCTGGGCTGGCGGGAGGAGGAGGCTGAGGGCAGCGTGAGGCCTGCGTGGCTCTATTGGTGGTTAGGACCCGGGGGGCTTGTGTGCCAGACTCCGGCCCCCACCCCAGGGGAGCGTGTGTGACGCTCACCCACCTGCCGCATCTGGGAGGACATGATGGTGGAGCCGGGAGGGTGAGACTGGGGTGAGGGCAGAGAGAGCTTGAGGCCCCGCTCTGGGAGCTCCAGTTCACTCTGGATTGGGCCCAGAAATGTTCTGACCACAGGGTCAGGCGATGGTGCTGGGGGTCCGGGGTGGGGCACCCGGGCCACGGAGATGGGAGTGGGATCAGGAAAGGTGCGTTCCTCTCCCTCCAGCGCCCCCCTCACCTACAAAGATGGCACGGCCCTTGCCCTGAGCTGCATGGCTGACTACGGGGCGCCCATCTTCCCTTTCCTCGCCGTGGGGGGCTACCAAGGTAAGCTGGGTGGCCCCCGGGAGGCCAGTGAGGGGACATACGGGGCAGGAGTCAAGGGCAGAAGGATGGGAGTGGCAAAGGGCTTCCTGCCGCCTGGGGGTGGCTGCAGACCTGCCCATCCCGCGTCCTTCCTCTGCCACCCCCGCATCTTCTCCCAGCCCTGCTCAGATTCTCTCGTTCTGTGCCTGGGCCCATAGGCTTTGCCTTTGGCTGAGAGAGGGAAGTGGGGTGTAGTCATTCGACAATGACTTGGATGGGGGGGGCGGGGGAGGGGAAACGGGTGAGGCTGGGGTCTGGGAGGAAAGCAGAGGTGTGGTTGGAGGGTAGCTGAGCATTTCTCCTTCCAGGGAAGGACTATTCTGAGGCGGAGGCCCTGATCCTGACCTTCTCCCTCAACAATTACCCTCCTGGGGACCCCCGGCTGGCCCAGGCTAAGCTCTGGGAGGGGGCCTTCTTGGAGGAGATGCGAGCCTTCCAGCGTCGGACGGCTGGTGTGTTCCAGGTCGCATTCATGGCGGAGGTAGGCGCTGCAGGCTCCCCTGGCTTTGGGGAGGACAGTTCAAGTGGCTCTGGGTGGGGTCCTGTGTCCCCATCATGTCCTCGCCCCTCCTGAGTGACCTTCAGCTAGCGTGTGCCTGCCCAGGGGGATGGGGTGATGCGACAGCTGTTCTCGCAGCCTTGCCGGGGCTCACAGTGGCTCACGCACACAGTGCCCGCTGGCCAAGCCCTTGGGTCAGTGGGGCTGGTCGGGTGTGTGTCCACAGCGCTCCCTGGAGGATGAGATCAACAGCACAACAGCCGAGGACCTGCCCATCTTCGCTGTCAGCTACCTCGTCATCTTCTTGTACATCTCCCTGGCCCTGGGCAGCTACTCCAGCTGGCGCCGAGTACTGGTGAGAAGTGAGGGGAGCAGCGAGGGTGGGATGGCCCATCAGGGTGCTTAGAACCTTTCCAGCCTGCTTTCCAGAGCACTTCAAAACGGCGGAGTGGACACACCCAGAGTGGCTCCCCCAAAGGGTGATGCTTCTTGAAGTGTTCAGTTTCAAAAGGCCGTGCGAGTTTTCATTCTGCTCCCTGACGATACCCCACCCCCAAATTGTGCAAATGCAAAGCTCATATTTACATTGTCTTACAATGCATGCTTGAGGAAGAAGTGGCAGGCTCACAGGGCCCGCCCTTGGGAGGACGGCTCTGCAGAGCGGCCAAAACGCAGAAGCATGGAGCAAGCCTGCCCTCTGCCCTCCTCTAACTCAGGTGGGGGGCACGTCGGGCAGCCCTGCAGCCAGGAGGCTGAGCCTGATCCCATTGCAGGTGGACTCCAAGGCCACGCTGGGCCTGGGCGGGGTGGCTGTGGTGCTGGGCGCAGTCATGGCTTCCATGGGCTTCTTCTCCTACCTGGGTGTCCCCTCCTCACTGGTGATCCTTCAAGTGGTGCCCTTCCTGGTGCTCGCCGTGGGGGCCGACAACATCTTCATCTTCGTTCTCGAGTACCAGGTAAGGGGGCAGGAGTTCTGCATACCCCCAACTGCCCCTACATGCCCAGGTGCAGCCCTGCATGGGTTTGCTGGGCTTCTTACTGCCTCTTCCTAAGCGCCGATGTCCATGTGTACAATTCCTGTAGAAAACAGTGCTTTGCGTTTATTTATCTTTCACATAAATGTATTCATACCATTTGTGTCACCTGAACTTGCTCTCTGTCAGCCCCACATACTGTCTGGTAAGAGTGTCACACAGCACAGCCCAAGCTCATACTGATCACTGCATGACAGGCCAATAAATCGAGAGATGAGGTGTTGAGGCAAGGAATAGTGACTTTATTCGGAAAGCCAGCTTACTGAGAGGGTGGTGGACTACTGTCCCAAAGAACCATCTTACCCAAGTTAGAATTTAGGCTTCTCTTATACTGAAAGGGGAGGGGGTGTGGCTTGTTGTTACAAACTTTTTGATGTCAGGAATCCTTTGTTCTTGCAGCTGTCCACATAGGTTTGCTCACAATGTTCCTATAAACCTCCAACAAGACAAATGTTGGACTCTGCTTTGCAACTTTTTTATCTCTATGTGAATGGAAAAGTGTTACATCTTTAAAGGTCAGAGCCTTGAGAATGGGCCATCATGTATATTTCAGGCCATAGGCAACATTCCTTAACAAAAGATCCAGAGCCAGCATGACTAAGCACAGGCAACAGAGCACAAAGGTTAGAGATCCAATATGGAGTCAGGTTTGTTCTTCTCTGTTCCACATACAGCCACCTCTGTCTTTGTGCTACTAGGTAGCATTCCATGGAAGGACAAGTCAGGGTCCATTTAGCCTCTCCTGTTAGTGAACATTTAGGGTTCCACGATGGGTCAGAGCAAGGATGCCATGGGCATCCCCAGACGTGCCAAGCATTTCTCTGGGCCAGACCCTGAGAAGTGGAAGATGTGGCCGAGCACAGTGTCGGCAGGGTCTGCTCGCACTGGGGAGGGAGGAGCCGTTTCCTCAGGCCTGGCTGGGTCTCCAGGCGACGGCCGTGCCTGGGGGAGCGGGTGGCACGTGCCAGCTCCCTGCTGGCCTGCGAGGGACAGAGCCCTTGGCCGGATCTTGACCGTGTCCCTGCCGTCCCCACACAGAGACTGCCACGGAGGCCTGGGGAGGGACGGGAGGCCCACATCGGCCGAGCCCTGGGCAGAGTGGCCCCCAGCATGCTGCTCTGCAGCCTCTCCGAGGCCATCTGCTTCTTCCTAGGTGAGCCGGGGCGGCCCCTCCCCACCAGGTACTGGGAGTCCTTGGAGGCTGGCAGCCTCCTTTCCCTTTGTACCCATCTGAGCAGGTGCCGGGCCCTGAGATTCACCCCTGGTCCCCTCCCCCCACCAGGAGCTCTGACCCCCATGCCAGCTGTGCGGACCTTTGCCCTGACCTCCGGCTTTGCGGTGCTTCTCGACTTCCTGCTGCAGATGTCGGCCTTCGTGGCCCTGCTCTCCCTTGACAGCAGGAGGCAGGAGGTAGGGGAGGTGGAGAGACCAAGGGACCCCCATCTTGGCTGGGGCTGGGGTGGCTTTACTTTGTAGAAGTAAAGGCTCAGCGTGTGGGATTGAGCGCGGCAACAGAGTGCTGGAATGTTTGGGCCACGTAGTCCCCAATGTCCCAAAGTAACTTCGTTTTGGTAATTTGGAGGAATATGATCAAACCTCCTGAAGTACACGAGGTCAGGTCATGACAAAATATAAATGAGAGACTGACAGGGAGGGAGTTCCTGTTTCCGTGATGGTGCCAAATTCAAAGGTGTTTTATCAAGGTAGAAGATAGAGATAAAGGCAACGCACAGTGGCGTGTCCCCACTGGGCGGTGCTGGCACAGGCCACCTGCGGAAGGTGGCTCTCCCGCCCCATGGGAGGGAGGTGGTCCCCGGGGTCTGTTTGGGGGACACCTTGAGTGCCTGCCTCCTTCCAGGCCTCCCGGCTGGACGTCTGCTGCTGCAAGAGTGCCCGGGAGTTGCCCCCGCCTAGCCAGGACGAGGGGCTACTGCTCCGATGCTTCCGCAAGTTCTACGTCCCGTTCCTGCTGCACCGGTTCACCCGTGTGGTTGTGGTGAGTGGGGACGGAGGGGAAGCTGGGGGGGCCTCGCACCACCCGGGGACAGGGGCCCTGGTAGTGCCCGGGGCGGTGGGGTCTGCTCAGCCTTGACCCTCGCCTCGCCCCTCATCTTTGGTGGGGTGTCCAGCTTGCCCAGGTCCAGGAGCTGAAGCAAGAGGGAGGCTGAGATTCAAGTCTGCCCAACTCCAGAATGTTCCCCACGAGACCCCGCCCAGCCCCAGCCTGGGGAGCTGCTGGGCGGGAGGCCTTCACACGGTGCTTCCCTCCCCAGCTGCTGCTCTTCCTGGCCACGTTTGGAGCAAGTCTCTATTTCATGTGCTACGTCAAAGTGGGGCTGGACCAGGAGCTGGCCCTGCCCGAGGTGAGCGGGCCCTGGGGCCAACGGTGGGTGTCCTCCCTCCCCTGCCCTAGGTCCCCAGGGACGTGAGGAGGGTCAGCAGCACACAGCGGGTGGGGCGGCATGGAGCAGGGGCGTGGTAGGAGTGCGGGACCGCTCACCACGTGGAGCTGGGAAGAGAAGCCACATCACGTATGGAAAGCGCAGGAGCTCAGCGCCAGCCCCAGGCCACGAGAGGGAGACGACCAGGCACCCAAGGGGCTGGCCGTGGGAGCCGATCGAGATGACTGTCAGGGCAGGATTGCGGAGCACCTGCCTTCTGCTGGGCACTCCACGTCCTCAGGCCTGGGCTCCGCAGCAGCCCATGTCATTGTACCGTCCTCTGAAAGACAGTGAGGGTCGGGGGCTCTGTGGAAGGAAAGACCGCTGTGGCTTGAGGGTCCTGGGCAGAGGAGAGATCGAGGGGCGTCTGAGCATGAGTGGGATTTGCAGAGGAAGTCAGCGGAGGTGACAGCACGGACCCATGGGAGGCTGGGGCGCATCCAGGTGCATTTCCTGGGTGTGGGAGTGACTGGGTGTGGGGAGGGGTGGGGGTAGAGCCCGAGAGCTGGAGGCTGGGGGTCGGGGGTGGGGAAGGGTGCTGACTGCCAGGCTGGGGCCAGCAAGCACACGTCGGAGAGGCTCGTCTGGATGTGCAACCAGAGGTGGCGTGGGCTGGTGGCTGGGGGAGAGCAAGTCTGCGTGCCCGCTCTCCGGGGGAGAGAGAGCATCCTGAGGGCTCGGACATCCAGGGCCACCCTGGGCGGGGTGGTGGGAGTCCGGGTGCCGGCAGGAGCCCTGGGATCAGTAGTCTGGGTAGCCATCTGCAGGTGGTGCTGGCCTTGGAAGCAAGATGAGGTGGGAGGAGAGCCGACAGCCAGGAGGGCACCTTCGAGCCACCATAGGGAGCCAGAGGAGGCAGCAAAGCCAGCAAGGGTCCAGAATGACCCTGCCACCCATGGTGGCCCTGGGGGCTGCTCACAGGGCTGAAGAGCTGCTCACAGCTCCCCAGTGCCCCCAGGACGGGTATCAGGGGCCTGGTGGGCCAAGCCAATGAGCGAGAAGGAAGGTGGTGATGGGCTGCAAGACCCAGCTGAGGTTTTGTTTATGCCCTTGGCTTATTTTTCTTTGGGGGAGATTTGTTTGTTTCTTACGACGTTATAAAACTTATTTCTTTCAATTTTTTTTTCCTGGTAAAATATACATAACATGAAATTTGCCATTTTAACCATTTTTAAGTGGCGTTAAGTACGTTCACATTGTTGTGCAACACTCACCACCATCCATCTCCATGGCTCTTTCATCCTGCAGAACTGAGACTCTGTCCCTATTAAACACTGACTCCCCATCCCCTCCCCCCAGCCCCTGGCACCCACCATCCTACCTTCTGTCTCTGAAGTTGACTACTCTAGGTACCTCATGCAAGTGGAATCATATGTTATTTATCCTTTTGTGATGGGCTTAGTTCACTTAGCATAATGTCCTCAAGGTTCAGCTATGTTGTAACATGTGTTAGAATTTTCTTCCTTTTTAAGGCTGAAGAATATTCATATGTATACGAATGCATGTACCTCACAGTTTCCTTAACCATTTTTCTGTTGATGGACATGGGTTGCTTCCATGTTTTAGCTATTGTGAAATAATGCTGCTATGAACATGGGTTTACAAATGTCTCTTTGAGACCCTGCTGTCAATTTTTTTTGGTATATACCCAGAAGTGGAATTGCTAAATCATATGGCAATTCTATTTTTTAATTTTTTGAGGAACCTCCATACTGTTTTCCATAGCAGCAGCTGTACCATTTTACATTCCTACCAACAACGCACAGGGTTCCAGTTTCTCCACATCCTCACTGACACTTGTTTTCTGGGTTTTTTTGGTTTGTTTGTTTGTTTGTTTTTTGATAATAGCCATCCTAATGGGTGTGAGGTGGTATCTCACTGTGGTTTTGATTTGCATTTCCCTAACAATTAGTGATGTTAAGCATGTACTTATTGGCCATTTGTATAGCTCCTTTGGAGAAATGTCTATTTTTGAATTGGGTTGGATTTTGTTGTTGAGTTCTAAGAGTTCTCTAGATATCCTGGATAATTAATCCCTTATCAGATATGTGATTTGTGAATATTTCCTTCATTTCTCTTGGTTGCCTTTTTACTCTATTGGTAGTGTACTTTGATGCACCAAAGTTTTTAATTTTCATAAAGTCTGATTTGTCTATTTTTCTGTCCGTTAACTGTGCCTTTAGTGTCATATTCAAGAATAAATCTTTGCCAGGAGTTCCCTAATGGTCTAGTGGTTAGGACTCTGGGCTTTTGCTGCCAGGGCCCGGGTTCAGTCCCTGGTTGGGGAACTGAGATCCCGCAAGCCTTGTGGCGTGGCCAAAACAAACAAACAAACAAAACAACAAAAAATAAATCATTGCCAAATCCAATGTATTGACGTTTTCCCCCTATGTTTTATTCTAAGAGTTTTGTAGTTTTAACTCATAAATTTAGATCCATTTTGGGTTGATTTTTATATATATTTATGTATATTTTTGAAGGTCCAACTTCATTCTTTTGCATGTAGATATCCAGCTTCCCCAGCACCATTTGTTGGTGGGAATGGTCTTGGCTCCCTTGTCTAAAATCATTTGACCATATATGTGAGGGTTTAATTCTAGGCTTTCTGTTCTATTCCATTGGTCTATGTGTCTGTCTTTGTGCCAGTACCACACTGTTTTGATTATTGTATCTTTGTGGTAAATTTTAAAATCAGGAAATATGAGTCATTCAACTTTGTTCTTCTTTGTCAAGATTGTTTAATTATTTGGGGTCCCTTGAGATTCCACTATGATCTTTAGGATGGATTTTTCTATTTATGCAAAAAAATCATTGGGATTTTTTTTTTTTAAAAGGATCACTCTGGCTGCTGCTGTGTTTAGTTATTTATTTTTTAATTAATTAATTAATTTATTTATTTTTGGCTGTGTTGGGTCTTCGTTTCTGTGCGAGGGCTTTCTCTAGTTGCGGCAAGCGGGGGCCACTCTTCATTGCAGTGCATGGGCCTCTCACTATCGTGGCCTCTCTTGTTGGGAGCACAGGCTCCAGACACGCAGGCTCAGTAGGTGTGGCTCACGGGCCTAGTTGCTCTGCGGCATGTGGGATCTTCCCAGACCAGGGCTCGAACCCGTGTCCCCTGCATTGGCAGGCAGATTCTCAACCACTGCGCCACCAGGGAAGCCCAATCATTGGGATTTTGATAGGGATTTCATTGAATGTACAGATTGCTTTGGGTACTATTGACATCTTAACAATATTAAGTCTTCCAGCTCATGAATATTGGATGTCTTTCAATTTCTGTCTTCTTTAATTTCTTTCAGCAATGTTTTGTAGTTTCCAGTGTATAAGTCTTTCACCTCCTCAGTGAAGTAAATTCCTAAGTATTTTATGGTGCTATAGTAAATGGAATTGTTTTCTTAATTTCCTTTTTGGATTATTCATTGCTCATGTATAGAAATACAACTGATTTTTGTGTGTTAATTTTGTAACCTACAACTTTGCTGAATTCTAACAGTTTTTTTTGGTGGATCTTTAGAGTTTTACATATGTATATAAGATCATGTATTTTATGAACAGAGATAATTTTACTTGCTTTCCAGTTTAGATGTCTTTAATTTCTTTTCCTTGCCTAACTGCTCTGACTACAACTTCCAGTATTATGTTGAATAGAAGTGGTGAAAGCAGGCATCCTTATCTTGTTCTCAATCTTAGAGGAAATTCTTTCAGTCTTTCACCACTGAGTATGATATTAGCTGTGGGATTTTCATATCTATGGCTTTTATCATGTTGAGGAACTTTGCTGTACTCCTGCTTTTCTGAGGTTTTTTTTTCGTAAAAGGATGTGGAATTCTTTTTTTTTCTGGCCACGCTGCACGGCTTGCAGGATCTTAGTTCCCCAACCAGGGGTCGAACACGGGCCACAGCAGTGAAAGCGCTGAGTCCTAACCACTGGACTGCCAGGGAATTCCTAGGACGTGGGATTTTGCCAAAAGTGTTTTCTGCATCAGTTGAGATGATCATGTGATTTTCTCTTCATTCTATTAATGTGGTGTATTACATTGACTGATTTTCATGTGTTGAACCACTCTTGAATTCTGAGATAAATCCCACTTGGTCACAGTGTATAACTCTTTTAAAATATTGTTGACCTCAATTTGCTAGTATTTTGTTGAGGATTTTTTTCATCAATATTCATAAGGGATATTTGTCTGTAGTCTTTCTTTTCATGTAGTGTCTTTGTCTGGCTTTGGTATTAGGGCAATGCTGGCCTTATAGAATGAGCTAGAAGTGTTTCCTCCTCTTCAATTATTTGGAAGAGTTTGAGGAGTATTGGTGTTAATCCTTCTTAAAATGTTTGGTAGAATTCACCAGTGAAGTCATCAGGTACAGGGCTTTTCTATGTTGAGTTGATTTTTGAAAATGGATTCAATCTGCTTACTAGTTATGGGTCTATTCAGATTTTCTATTTCTTCTTTTCACAGTGTTGGTAGGCTCTGTGTTTCTCGGAATTTGTCCATTTCATCTAGGTTATCCAATTTGTTTGCATACAATTGGTCATAGTACTTACTTAAAATTCCTTTTATTTCTGTAGAATCAGAAGTTGTGTCCCCACTTTCAATTCAGATTTAGTAATTTGAGTCTTTTCTTTTTTTCTTAGTTGACATAAGTAAATCTTTGTTGATTTTGTTAAACTTTTTGAAGAACCAATTCTTGGTTTCATTGATTTTCTATATCGTTTTTCTATTCTCTATTTTATTTATCTCTGCTCCAATCTTTATTATTTCTTTTGTCTTGGTAGCTTTGTGCTTAGTTAGGTTTTTTTCTCTGGTTCTGTAAGTTGTATAGTTAGGATGATGACTTGAGATCTTTCTTCTTTTTTATTGTGAACATTTATAGCTATAAATTTCCTCCTTAGCACTGCTTTCACTGCATCCCATAAGTGTTGGCATGTTGTGTTTTCATTTTCATTCATCTGTAAATTTCTAATTTCCTTTCTGATTTGTTCTTTGACCCGCTGGTTGTTTAAGAGTGTGATGTTTAATTTCTACAAGTTTGTGAATTTTTCAGTTTTCCTTCTGTTACTGATTTCTAACTTCATGTAGTCGTGGTCAGAGAATATACATAATATGATAACTATCTTTTTAAATGTTGAGATCTAATATGTGGCCAAACACATGGCTTATCCTGGAGAATGTTCCATGTGTATTTGAGAGGAATATGTACTTTGTTGTTGTTGGGCAGAGTTTCTGTATATGTCTGTTAGATTTAGTTGGTTTATTGTGTTGTTTGAGTCCTCTATTTCCTTAATTATCTTCTGTCTGTGTGTTCTACCATTATTGACACTGGAGTATTGAACTCTCCTACTATTATTGTAGAACTTTCTCTTTCTCCCTTCCATTCTATCAAGTTTTGCTTCATAGATTTTGACGGTCATTCATTAGGTGTGTAACTGTTTATACACACTTACTCTTGCTTTATGGAATCTTTTATTAATATATAATGTTCTTCTTTGTCTTTTGTAACCTTTTTGATTTAAAGTCTATTTTACCTGGTAGTAGGATAGCCACCTCTCTTTTGGCTACTATTTGCATGGAATATCTTTTTCTATACTTTCACTTTCAACCTGTGGGCATCTTTGGATATCAAGTGAGTCTCTTATAGACATCATGTAGTCGGATCATGTTTTTCTTATCCATTCTGTTAACCTCTGACTTCTTTTTGGAGAGAGTGGTCTATTTACATGTAAAGTAATTACTGATAAGGAAAGACTTACTTATGTCATTGTGCTATTTGTTTTCTATATACCTTACAGCTTTTTTGTCTCTCATTTCCTGCATTACTATCTTCTTTTTGTTTAGTTGATAGTGAAATGTTTAAATTCCTTTCCCATTTCCTTTTGTGTATATTCCATGGCTATTTTCTTTGTGGTTACCAGGGAGATTACATTAAATATCCTAAAATTTGTTGAATTTATCCTAGTTTAACATGAATTACATAGAAAAAATCTGCTCCTATACAGCTCCTTTCCATTTCCTTTCAGTCATTGCTATCACAAAATTACATCTTTATGCACTGTGTATCCAAAAACACAGACTAATAATTTTTTATGTATTAGTCTCTTAAGTTATGTAGAAATAAAAAAACGGAGTTACAAACCAAAGTTACAATAAAACTAGCTTTTGTATTTTTCTATGTATTTACCTTTACCAGTGATCTTTATTTCTTTATATGGCTTTGAGTTATACTCTAGCATCCTTTCATTTCAACTTGAAGGACTCCTTTTAGTGCCTCTTGCAGGACAGGTCTTGTGGCAACAAACTCCTTCTGCACTTGCTTATCTGGTAGTGCCTTAATTTTCCCTTCATTTCTGAAGTACAGTTTTGCCAGAAGTAGGATTCTTGGTTGACAGTTTTTTCCCCTTAAGTACTTTGAGTATACAAACCCACCACCTTCTGGCCTTCAAGTTTTCTAATAAGAACTGTGCTTATAATCTTATTGGGGATCCTTTGTATATGATAAGCTTCTTCTCTTTTGTTGCTTTCAAAATTCACTTTTTGTCTTTATCTTTCGACAGTTGAATTGTAATGTGCTTTGGTGTGGGTCTCTTTGAGTTTATCCTACTTGGAGTTTGTTAAGCTTCTTGGATGTTTATATTCATATCTTTTATCAGATTTATGAAATTTTGGCTGTTATTTCTTCAAATAATCTTTCTTCCTCTTTCTTTCTCTCTCTTCTCTTTCTGGGATTCCCATGATGTGTATGTTGGTCTGCTTGATGATGTACCACAGGTTCATTTTTCTTTATTCTTTTTTCTTTCTCTTCTTCACTTGATAATTTCAATTGTCCTATCTTCATGTTTGGTAATTCTTCTTCTGACTGCTCAAATATGCTTTTGAATCCCTATAGTGAGTTGTTTATTTAGTTATTGTACTTTTCAGCTCCAGAATTTCTTTTTGGTTCTCTTTTTTGTTTTCTCTTTATTGATCATTCCATTTTGTTCATACATTGTTTTCTTGACTTTGTCCATATGTTATTTTAGCTCTTTGAGCATCTCTAAGATAGTTGTTTTAAAGTCTCTGTCTAATAAATCCATTGTCTGGTCTTTCTCAGGGATGGTGTCTGTTGATTAATTTTTGTTCCCAGGTATGGGCCATATCTTTCTGAGTCTTTGTATGTTTTATGATTTTCGTTGTTGTTGTTGTTGAAAAATGGACATTTGAGAGTCCGCAGTAACTCTAGAGATCAGATTCTCTTCCTTCCCCAGGGTTTGCTTATTTATTTATTTATTTTTATAAATTTATTTGTTTTTATTTTTGGCTGTGTTGGGTCTTCGTTGCTGTGCGTGGGCTTTATCTAGTTGCAGTGACCAGGGGCTACTCTTCATTGCAGTGCGCGGGCTTCTCATTGTCATGGCTTCTCTTGTTGCAGAACACGGGCTGTAGGTGCATGGGCTTCAGTAGTTGTGGCACATGGGCTTAGTTGCTCCGTGGCATGTGGGATCCTCCTGGGCCAGGGATTGAACCCATGTCCCTTGCATTGGCAGGCGGATTCTCCACCACTGTGCCACCAGGGAAGCCCTATTTATTTATTTTTAAAAACTTAATTGTTACTGATGTCTCTGTCCTGGAGATCAGCCTGAGATGTAAAGTTAAAGTCTTTACAGGTCTTTTCTGAGCCTTCACCTTTCCCTGGGCATGTGCAGTGACTGTTTAAATTCCCCTGTATTTGTGGTTGATTTTGAGTGTCATGTTTCTTAAAGGTCTCACTCTCAAAAGGAGAAAAGGGAGATATGAAGGGGAAAAACAATAAATCAAGCACTTGCTCTTTAAATATCTTGGAAGTAACTTCAGCTTGAGGTGAAGGTTTTAATGGTGCCTGACTCTGTGTCTGCTCTACGGATATCAGATGCAGCAATGAGTGATCAGAACACATATCCTTGATATTTAAGAGATGGGCCTCATAGCCTACCCTGGATCCTGCAAGCTGTGTGCAAACTGTTCCTGGAATGCATGCATGGCTGCCTGCTTCAGGCTGGGAGGATAAAGGATGAGTAGCCAGAACCATGCTAAGAACCATCCAAGCCTTTCTCTGGAATCTTCAAGCCCTCAATCGACCCCAGAATTCCAAAATAGTTACATCAGACAGATTCTGCCAGTGCAGTTGGAGTCTAGGTGGGGAGGTGGAATCCTAGTTCTTCCTATTCCAACATCATCCCTGATGTTACTTTAAGGTTTTATGTTATAGGAGAAGGGAACAGGCCATGCAGATGCCTGGCACATGGCCTTGAGGGTGTGCACATGGGTGTTTACAAGTGCGTGTCCGTGCAGTCTGTGGTCACAGGCCAGCTTGTTAGACTGTGGCTGTACCAAACTGGGGATGATAAGAAGGGGTAAAATTATGTGTATATGTTTGTGTGTGTGTCAGAGAGTGTGTTCATGCAGGCTGGCATGTGATGCTCTGTGCATGTACCTCCATGAGTGTGTTCTGTGCATGTACCTGTAATTATACCTGGATGTGTGTACCTTGGAGTGTGTACCTCTATGGGCACACCTCTGACCATGTACATCTGTAATGGAACCGTACATGTGACTCTGTGAGCACGTATCTCTGTACCTCTGTGAGCATGCACCTCTGTGTGTGTACCTCTTGAGCATTTGCTGGAGCGAGGCTCTTGGGGTGTGTCTGGCCCTGGCCTCACTGACTGTCCTCTGTTCCAGGACTCGTACCTGCTCGACTATTTCCTCTTTCTGAACCGCTACTTTGAGGTGGGGGCCCCGGTCTACTTTGTAACCACTGGGGGCTACAACTTCTCCAGTGAGGCAGGTTTGAACGCCATCTGCTCCAGTGCAGGCTGCAACAACTTCTCCTTAACCCAGAAGATCCAGTACGCCACAGAGTTCCCTGATGAGTGAGTGCCCCAGCCCACCCCTGTCTGTCCCCCTCCCCTGCCCTGCTGCCCACCTGCTGCCATGTGCCTGGGGAGGCCCAGAGTGAAGGTTGGACCGTAGGAAGGACCCGCTGCAGCCTGCTTGTGTGGTCCTGTCCCCTGACCTCCTCTCCCTGACCCTCAGGTCTTACCTGGCCATCCCTGCCTCCTCCTGGGTGGACGACTTCATTGATTGGCTGTCTTCATCTTCCTGCTGCCGCCTTTATGTCTTTGGCCCCAATAAAGATGATTTCTGCCCCTCGACTGTCAGTGAGTATGGGGCCTCTGGGGGCTCAGGGCCCACTACATCTTGGGGAAACTGAGGCTAGAAAAAGGAGAGGACTGGTGGAGGATCTCTTAGCCCCTCGCGCTCTTCGGCAGGGTCAGTTGGGGCGGGGGGGGTCCCGTCTTGGAGCACGGGTGT
Organism: Balaenoptera musculus; assembly: GCF_009873245.2. Classification (NCBI taxonomy): domain Eukaryota; kingdom Metazoa; phylum Chordata; class Mammalia; order Artiodactyla; family Balaenopteridae; genus Balaenoptera; species Balaenoptera musculus. Next base: position 98,246,875 of record NC_045793.1, on the reverse strand, counting down.
GGGGGACTGCACCCGTGTGTGTGGACGCCCAGCTGGCCCACCAGGCAATCACCCCCTCAGGCCCCTGCTGAGTTGTGCCCGCACCCGCCGGGCAGGCTGCTGCTCACACGCCGAGGGAGTCGAGTGAGAGCTGGGATCAGCACGTGGCCCCACCCCCGAGCAGCTGCGCTTGTAGGCGGAGTGGGGAGGCCCCGTGGTGGCTGTTTCTCTGCCCCAAACTTCTCTTCCTCACTTGCTCATAGGTACCAACCGTTTCCATAACTGACAGGGGAACTCCTCCCATAGTTAGAGACAATTGCAAATCTCTCCAGAAGTACCCATGCCTGTTGCGGCAGTGGCAGTGCGTGGGGATCGTGATGGGAATGGACCACAAGGCGGGCAGAGCGGGGGCTGCCTGGCCTTCGGGGTGCCACCACCTGGAGCCCCTGCTCTCTTTGCAGACTCCCTGGCCTGCTTGAAGAACTGCATGAGACCCACAGCGGGGTCTGTCCGGCCATCAGTGGAGCAGTTCCACAAGTATCTTCCCTGGTTCCTGAACGATGAGCCCAACATCAAATGTCCCAAAGGGTAGGCCGGGGTGGGGCTTCCACCAGGGAGGACAGCTGTGTGGGCGCCCAAGGCGGGGGCAGAGAGGGGCAGGAGGCAGTGTGGGTTCTCTGGGAGTGGCCATAGGCCAGGCACATGGAGGGGGCCCGATCCTTGGCTAACCTGCTCTGGTCTTCTCCCTGCAGCGGCCTGGGAGCGTACAGCACCTCCGTGAATTTGGGCTCAGATGGCCAGGTCTTAGGTAAGCACGGCCTCGACTGGAGGGGAAGACCAGAGTCAGCTGCTCCAGGGGCCCGAGTCCCAGGGAACAGCTTCTCCATCTCGAGCCTCCTCTCCTTCCTCCTTCCCCTTATGGGGGACTTCTAACTGCCCTGGCCCTATCTTCAGAGGTCACGTTACCCAGCTCCACATCCTCAGACTTTACCCCATTTCTGCCCTGCTTCCTTCTCCCCACCCCCAAATCCAAGGTCAGTGTGACGTTCATGGACTCTTCAGTGGCTGATGCCGCACTTGGGAGCCACCCACATCCTTTTCTCTCAGGCACAAGTCACACCCAGATGTGGGCAGTGGGCAGCTGGTTAAATGAATGACTGTTGTACTTACCCAGTGGGTGCCCTGATGCACAGCTCTGTTAAGTCAGCTGTTTCCATTTTCCTGTCTCCCTTTCTGGTCCTTTCCTATAGGAATATGTACATTGGAAAAGTAATTAAATGAATTTTAAGAATCCAATGCATGTTTTGAAACCATACAGAGCAGCGTTTGGGTTCATATGGGAGATCTCTTCTTCTTTTCCTTTTTTTCTTAATTTAATTTTATTTTTGTCTGCGTTGGGTCTTCATTGCTGTGCACGGGCTTTCTCTAGTTGTGGTGAGAGGGGGCTACTCTTCCTTGCGGTGCTTGGGCTTCTCATTGCAGTGGCTTCTTTTGTTGTGGAGCACAGGCTCTAGGCATGTGGGCTTCAGTAGCTGTGGTGTATGGACTCAGTAGTTGTGGCTCGCAGGCTCTAGAGTGCAGGCTCAGTAGTTGTGGCGCACGGGCTTAGCTGCTCTGCGGCATGTGGGATCTTCCCGGACCAGGGCTCGAACCCGTGTCCTCTGCATTGGCAGATGGATTCTTAACCACTGCACCACCAGGGAAGTCCTGGGAGATCTCTGTAAGCTCTATCCATCAGAGGCAGGGCTGGGACTTGAGTCTTGCACAGCAGTAGGACCAGCTGCAGAGTTTGCAGGACTGGGGCCAAACCAAAATGCAGGGCCCTTTGCTCAAAATGTATTAAGAATTCCCAAATGGTGGCGGCAGAGCCCTGAACCCAGCCGGGCGCTATCCCTTGGGGGTTCTGAGGGCGCCTGGCACGGGCTCTGACCTTTGCAGCCTCGCGGTTCATGGCCTACCACAAGCCGCTGAAGAACTCTCAGGATTACACGGAGGCTCTGCGGGCAGCTCGGGCGCTCGCAGCCAACATCACCGCCGACCTGCGGAAGGTGCCGGGCACCGACCCAGACTTCGAGGTCTTCCCTTACACGTGAGTCCCTGGGCACTGGGATGCAGGGAGGTGGGCCCGGGCGAGGGTGCTGGGCTGGTGAGGGCGGCTGCTGGGTGGGGATGGGCTCCAGCAGGGAGGCTCGGGCTGCACCTGGGCCCGGGCCCCCCAACACCCTCCCCAAGCTGCGCGCTCATCCTGAAGTGGGCGTGGGAAGCCACGGAGCAGTGACTGTGTTGTGCGACCCGCAGGATCACCAATGTGTTCTATGAGCAGTACCTGACCGTGATCCCTGAGGGGCTCTTCATGCTCGCCATCTGCCTGGTGCCCACCTTCGCTGTCTGCTGCTTCCTGCTGGGCATGGACGTCTGCTCCGGCCTCCTCAACCTGTTCTCCATCATCATGATCCTGGTGGACACTGTGGGCTTCATGACCCTGTGGGATATCAGCTACAATGCTGTGTCCCTCATCAACCTGGTGACGGTAACCTGCTGGCCGAAGGGTCGGGGTTCCAGGGCAGGAGGGGTGCTGGCCTCATAGGACAACCCCAGTTCTTTCTAGAGTCTAGGTGCTGCCCGCTGGTCTGGGTGGAGACCCCTGCCCCCGCCCTTTTGTGGCTGAAGCCTCCTCTCTCCCCACAGGCGGTGGGCATCTCTGTGGAGTTCGTGTCCCACATCACCCGCTCCTTTGCCATCAGCACCAAGCCCACACGGCTTGAGAGGGCCAAGGAGGCCACCATCTCCATGGGCAGCGCGGTGAGTGGATGGGCTGCCTCACGTAGTCCTCGGCCGGCTGTCCTGTGCCCAGCCTGACGCCCACCTGTGACCCCCAGGTGTTCGCAGGAGTGGCCATGACCAACCTGCCCGGCATCCTCGTCCTGGGCCTGGCCAAGGCGCAGCTCATCCAGATCTTCTTCTTCCGTCTCAACCTCCTCATCACTGCGCTGGGCCTGCTGCATGGCCTGGTCTTCCTGCCGGTCATCCTCAGCTACGTGGGTGAGTGCCCAGGCTCCTCTGACACTGCCAGGCCCCTCCCGCGTGACTCCAGGCCACAGGCAAAATGCCACGAACACACACAGCCCTGCTTACCCGGGACAGTCACTGCCCAAATTGTGAGCACACAGTTCCTCCTGGTTTGGAAAAACTGCAGTTTTTCACTTAACATGTGAAAACATCTTTTTTCTTGGTCAGATGTGTGTTTCAAACACTTTCAGTAGCCGTATGGTTCTGTGCTGCGTGCTGTTGAACTTTTGATCATGACCTTCAGCAAGAAATACATTATCACACTGAGAGGTGATGTGTACAGGCACGGACACGGACAGGCAGAGTAGAACAAGCATTTCACAAAATAACACTGCCGGAGAAGCCTCGGATATTTTCTGTTCTAGTCTATCATTGATTTTTTAAAAAAATGCTGGTGTTATCGCGAAATTGATTTCATGACTCATTCATGGGTGACTACTTGCAGTCGAAAAACATATCCTCTCCTGTGGATCAGCCACAATCCATCTAACCAGCTCCCAGCTGCTGGACATGAGACTATTTCTGACTTTCCATGCTATTGCCAGTGCTGCGATGACCATCCTTGTGGCTGAACCTTTGACCTCATCCTCCAATATTTCCTGGAGAAAGTCCGGTCTGTGAATGTTGATTGTGCATGCCAATGGTTAACGCCCTCCAGCAAGTTTTACCATTTAAACTCCTACCAGCAACACGTACATTTCTGTTTCCTCATTGTTGAGTACAGTCATATACACACCCCGTCCCCCAAAAGAGATTTTTTTTTTTTTTTTGGTTGCACTGGGCGGCTTGTGGGACCTTCGTTCCCGACCAGGGATTGAACCCGTGCTCTCGGCAGTGAAAGCACGGAGTCCTGACCACTGGACCACCAGGGAATTCCACCGCCCCACCCCCACAGAGATTTAAACTGGGCCCGCAGGGCGAAGCATCCCCCCTCTTACGGTGGGCAAGCTGAAAGCACTTCAATGCTGCACCATTCCCTGACATCCGGAATACTAATAATGGTAATTTTAGAGAAAACATTTACAGAAGGGTGTGTTTGTGCTCTAATATATGTGCACTAATCGTCTTATCACCTCTGGAGGTAGGTGATGTTTTCATCCCCATTTCACCGATGAGGAAACTGAGACTCCCACCCCAGTCACAGAGCTGGTCACATGCATTGTATCTGGAGGCCACACAGCTCCAGCGCCCCTACCCAAGGCACCAGCATCTTGTAGAAACTTCCTGACCCCCTTTGGAAGAGGAGAGTGTATTGGGGATGGTGGGTGGCGAGGAGGACAGCCCCAGGGGCCACCCAGTTGGGGAGCTACAGGTCCCACAGGTCGTGGCCACCCCTTGGGGATTCCGAGTGGCTGGGAGTGAGGAAGGAGCTCGCAGGTCCTGCCCCCTCAGAGTGGCCTGGGATCTTGACAGAGAGGTGGGTGGCAGGCGCAGAGGCCCCTGGGCCCCTCCCTGACCTGAGTCTGACAACACAGTGAGGAATGGCTTCTCTCGGCAAGGAGCGCTTGCACAGGGTGTCCAGGAAGAGAGGAGGGGGTGGCAGTCACAGGCCATGGGCGTCTGGGGGCTTCCCCTGCCAGATCCCCGGATGGCAGGGGTCTGCACTGGAAGGCAGGTGGGCCAGGGGCTGGGCATGGATGGCGGCTGAAACGGCTACTGGCTTTTAGGTGTAGGGTGGAGCGAGGGTTGGGGTGAGGGGCAGGGGTGGAGGTGGAGGGCTTAGGGCTTAGCTCTCGATCTCCGGAACTTCCTTTTTAGGCCACAGCAAACGCCTGCGCCCCGCATCCAGCACGCCGCTTTCCTGACCGTGGTCCTCTGTATCTGTCCCTCTGCAGGGCCTGATGTCAACCCAGCTCTGGTGCAGCAGCAGCAGCAGGAGGAGGCGGTGGCTGCGGCCAAGGCGGCCTCCTGCTCAAAGCACCCTGCCCCGTCGAGCACGGCCAACAGTGTCTATGTCAACTACGGCTTTGAACATCCTGCCAAGAGCGAGGGTGGCCTGGGTAGCTCTTGACCTCACAATAGGCAGAAGTTCTGATGGAGCTGGAGCCCCTGTCCCAGCTCACCGGCCCTGACCTGAGGGGCCACGAGGGCTCCTCTGTGGGAGTCCCTTGACCCATCCTCCCCCTCAGGGCCTGGGAGCAGCTGTCCCCACAGGAGTGCCCACGACAGGTCACCCTCTGGCCATGAAATCTCACCCACAGGGACACACGATGTGATGGAGGTGGCACGCGATGGCGTGGGTGTGATCTGGTCCTGATCCATCTCTTGAATTTGACATGTGTCCTCCTCATGCAAGTTTTAAAACTTTAGTTCTGTGTATGTAAACATATAATATTATTTCACATTTAAAAGTTTTTCTTAATTGATATTACACTTGACCTATCCTTTTGCAACGAGGTTTTTTTTTTTCATGCAACATACATTTTTTTGATTTATTCATGTTGCTACGTGGAGATCTAGTCCAATCATTTGAACTGCGACACAGCATTCCATTGTGTGAACGAACACGGTGTTTTTATCCATTCCCCAGCTAGTGGGCAATCACATTGTCCCCAATTATTTTTCTGCTATAAGTCCACAGTCACTTTTGTGGAATTCAGAACTCCCAAAGCTCTGAAAACCTACTGTGTTTGTCTCTTTTTCTCCTGTAAGTTTGGGACAAACTCATTTGGTGGCAAAAACCGATCAGACAAGATGTATCTATTTATACTCTATAAATAGGATACTTACACTGTTCAACCAACTTGTTGTGAATAGTCATATATTTCAGTGCATTAATGAGTTTGATTTCGTGTTGCTGCCCCAGATCCTCCTGGGGTCTAATATCTCATGTGCTGTAAGCATCAAATTACCTTTCTAAAAAATGTTCTAAATTCTGAAATGCAGCTCACCTATGGGATTTCAGGTACGGAACCATGGACCTGTGGGATAAGCACGTGCTTACACGTCTCCTGTCTATGTGTGGGGAGCTACCATCGCTGTAGCACTGAACGGGATACAGGCAAATGCCTCCCAGAGAGGCTGCCCTATTCGCACCAGCAGTGGATGAGGGTGCTTCTCTCCCTGCACCAGTACCAACACAACGCTCCACTTACTTTTGGGAGGCAGGGGGGTAGGATTATGGATGATTATCACTTTTTTAAAAACACTTTTTTAAAAGAAGGCTTTTAAATTTTAGAATAGTTTTACAGACAAATTACAAAGATAGTACAGAGAGTTTCTGTATGCCTTCCACCCAGTTTACCCTGCTAACATATCACATTAGTATGATACACTTGTCAGTGTACAATTAATGAACCAGTACTGATAATTACTACTAACTAAAGTCCATACTTTGTTTAGATTTCCGTAGCTTTTATCTAGTGTCCATTTTCTGTGCCAGGATCCCATCCAGGACACCACATAATATTCGGATGTTATGTCTACTTAGGCTCCTCTGGGCTGTGACAGTTTGTCAGACTCTCCTTTTCTTTGTTTTTGATGACCTGGACAGTGGAAGATTGGTCTGGCATTTTATAGAATGTCCTTCAAATGGGGTTTGTCTGGTGTTTCTCCTGATTAGACTAGGGTGATGGGCTTTTGGGAGGGAGACCACAGAGGCAGAGCGCCGTTCTCAGCATATCGTGCCAAGGGTGCCTGCAGTCGCCACCACTCATCGCTGTGATGCTGGCTCTGACCGCCTGGCTGAGGTTGCGTCTTCCCTGTACAGTTATCTTGCACCTGTTTCCATGCTGTGCTCTTTGGCCGGAAGTCGCTATGCACAGCCCACACTTAAGGAGGGGGGAGTTATGTTCTACCTCCTGGCGGGTGGGCTGTTTACATAAATTATTTGGAACTCTTCTGAACAGGAAAATTGTCTATTCTCCTCCATTTATTTATTCGGTATGATATCTATATCAGTATGGACTCACGGATACTCATTTTGTACTTTGGGTTCTAATATACTACTACTTTATTTGAGGCTCAAATTGTTCCACGTTTGGCCATTGGGAGCTCTTTCAGTTGGCTCCTGGGTCCCTTTGGCATACTCCCATCACTGTGGATTTTTTTCCCCTTTTTGAGCACTTCCTTACTTTCTGGCATTATAAGATGATCCAGGCTCAACTTGTATATTTCTGCTCCAGTCCTAGAGTCAGCCGTTTCTCCCAGGAGTTCTAGCTCTTCTGTTGGAGATGGGATTAGAAACCAGGATCTGGGTGTTCAGTGTGTGCGTTGCTGCTGGGGCATTGTTGCTTCTGGGTCCTCTCAGCTGAGAGAGAGCAAGGAAACATATGTGTGTATACTGCCCCATGTATGTACACATTTCTATAAATATTGCTATATGTAGCCATCTGTAGCTATATTAAGCTAAACAGGAGTTTATGCTGATGCCTCCGCCTCTAACCCTAACCACACGAATCATTCTAGACTGCTCTCTTGTAGCCTCCCATGCCAACAGTGAGAAGCCTGGCTGTACCACTCTCACCATTTACATAATTGTTCATTTCCTCTGTACATATGTAGTAGTCTCAGAAATGATAACTCATGTCCCTGTGGAAAACAACCTGAGAATTAAGTGTCTATGTACAGTTCCTTTAGCCTTTAGTCTTCCAGACACCATTCATTTCCAAAGTTACTTAGGTCAGCATCTTTTTCTACCACCCCTTTCAGAGAGGCTGTTTCCTACATTTTTAATACAGTTAGATTCTTGCGTCACATTCTTCCTTCCATTCTGGTGTTACAAAATCATGTGTGTAAAAAAGATTGTTGGGGGCGGGTAATCAAGAGAACACGATCCCTGGTTGAGCCTCCAGCTGGACCCAGGCAATGGGAGACTCCTCACCCCTTCTGCTGTCCTTGTAATGTACGCTCTGCCTACCATTCCCACAGTGGGAGCTGTTTTCAGGGAAACGGCCTGGAGAGAGTAACGTGTTGATGAGACCATCCGGACAGTGTACGTGACTGAACCCAGTCAAGGCTTCTGTATAAACTTTTAAGATTCTGGCAGAGTGGCTGCCCAGGCAAGCCTTGTAAGTTATTTCCCTTGCTTATTAAACCTGCCACCTACCAATCTGAAGTGGTTTGCCTCTTTCTTTGGTCTCTCCTTGCCCTGGGTGTACGGGGGCTAGATTGTGAACCAACAAAGATCCATTCCAAGTATAGGATAGACCAATGGGTATTAATGTGACAAAGTAGGAAACATTTACTGATATGGTTTTCAGATTCCATATTGCAACTAACCACTGAGAAACTACAATCTGTAGAATTTTGGTGTAGTTTCCAAGAATACTCCTCACATTTAATTAAAAAGACAAACTACTATTTGTATGAGACTGGGTTTCTTATACTTCAATCAAAACAACATATTGCAATGCAGTGAATGCAGCAGATGTGAGAATTTTGCTGTCTTCAATTAAGCTAGATAGTAAAGAGATTTGCAAAATTTAAAAGGCTGCTATGTTTCTCAAAAACTTTTACTGCTTTGAAGAACATTATTTCTTCATAAAAATACGTTAATATGTAATGTGTTTTTTATGGTTATTAGAATGCATAAAGAAATATTTAAAAATTTTCTCAGTTTTAATTTCCAATATGGTAACTACCGATAAGCATAATCTACATAAAATATTGAAGACTCTTTGGAGTCTTCAATAAATTTTAAGAGTGAAAATGGGTCCTTTTTTTTTCTTTTTCTTTTGGCCGTGCCTCATGAAATGTGGGATCTTAGTTCCCTGACGAGGGATTGAACCTGGGACCTCGGCAGTGAGAGCTCAGAGTCCTAACCACCGGACCGCCAGGGATTCCCAGTAAATGGGTCCTAAGTCCAGAGAGTTTCAGAACCACTGCTCTAGGGCAATTTATCTGAGTTTGCCTTTATTTACAATTCATTAGAGCCCATGCACTATGAAGATATATGTTAACCCGTAGATTTTAGGCCAGTAGAGATGCAAATCATTTCTATCCACTGGAAAAGATAATCTACATCATTTTGTAGGACACAAGCCAGCTTCGTATCCCACCTAGCAATCTTACTCTGTTTTCTCAAAGTGTTGATAAATACCCAGTTTCTCCAAAAGCTTCTCCAAACTAGCTTTATCATATCACTGGTTACTTTACTTAAAATGTATAAATGTTTCACATGTGTTCATTATATATTTGTATGAGAGTTATATTTTTAGTTTAAGATTATGCTTTGACAGATAGGACACGTATACACGCTGTGTGTATACTACGCATACAATGTATATACTACACACACATACATACGTATATGTATATTTCACAGGATGGCACGTCAGATTCTCTACTCTGCACCTAGCTCTTTCCATTTAATATTTGTGCATGCACTCACTTTACATTCTTGTCTTCTTGTATTTATGCACTTCACCTTGCATTTCACCCACGGCTCCGTTATTAACAGGACAGACACCACCAGTAAGCGCTCGCATTTCCTCTTCTGACGCGCCAGCAAAAGGCCCCCGCTGTCCCGCCTGGGGCTCAGGTCACCCAGTCGGGAACACAACCCATAGACCACGTGACAACAGCGAGGCGCACGTAACACTTGTCCGCGCTACACCTCTTCCGTCCGTTGCCAGCATGGCCACTAGGCGCCCTCAGTCCCGCAGCTCCGGGCCTTCTTGCATTTCTGGGCCCACGTCCCCTCCTCAGCCAGACCGCTCGGGAAGCCAGGGGGTGGTGGGGGCGGGGCCCGAGTCAAGTCGGCTCAAACGCAGCCCAGCCAAGCCCTACCGCGGGGGCGAACGAGCGCGGACCGGAAGTTTCACGGGCGCGCTGGCTGCCGGAGCCGTTACCGCAGCGCACCGGAAGTGGCCTCAGGCCGGTGTCCGGGCCGCGCCCGCAGTGAGTGAGCTTCCCTCCGGCCGGCGACGCCATGGAGCCCGGGGCGGCGGAGCTGTACGATCAGGCCCTGTTGGGCATCCTGCAGCACGTGGGCAACGTTCAGGACTTTCTGCGTGTGCTCTTCGGCTTCCTCTACCGCAAGACGGACTTCTACCGCCTGCTGCGCCACCCGTCGGACCGCATGGGCTTCCCGCCGGGGGCCGCGCAGGCTCTGGTGCTGCAGGTAATGCGCGGCCGGCGGGAAGCTCGGGGTGGGGGGAGGTGGAGGAGGTGGGGGAAGGCCGTGGGGGGAGGCCGTGGGAGCCCCGACCCCGACCGCCGCGAGCGCGCCCCCGTAGCCCCCGACTCTCCGGGAGCCCACACCCCTGCGAGCCCGCCGCTCCGTCCGCTGCCGGCCTCAGTTCATCCTCTGGCGCTGCCCCGGACCAGCCTACTGGGGCCGCGGCTTCAGCAGACATGCTCTTGGGGTATCAGTTTACTCCTTCCGTGCGAGACGGGCTGGCTCTCGAGCAGCCTGGTCCGACCGGGTGCACTTGGATATCGGAAGTAGTAGTACATCGACGCTCAGGGCCAGGGTCAGCTCCCGCAACGTGTAACCCTTCGAGGTGCCAGGGCCTGCCAGTCAGAGAATGAAAATAGTGCAGGCTAGACGGGGGAACGGGCGGCAGCACGGACACCTGCACACCCCAGAACTGCGACGACTGGACGTGGAAGGGAGACTGTGATTGATGGGTGTGGTCCCCCTGTTCGAAGTGTGACTTTTCAGGTCAAAGACAGTCATAGTAGTACTTAATAAGTTTACACTTGAATATATATCTGTACATCCCAGGTTAAGTTTATTGTGTGTTTGAGGTGCTGTTAATACTTATTCAGTGACGTTGACGGGGTACTTGGAATGTAATAACCAAGAGTTTATGTACTGAGTGTATTTATACTCTCAGCTGCCAGAAGCATTGGAGATACACTGGTAATGCAGATGGTTAAATAATGGTCTCTCTCCTTGGGATACTTATGCTCTAGTTAAGGAGGTAAAATACAGTAACAGAGAACTATGCAAGGCCAATTATGTGACAGAGCCCATTGGAAGGAAAGGAATAGAAATGATGGTTTGGAAATGGGGAAAAGTTTTATAGAGGAGGTGGGACTTTTTTTTTTTTTCAAACATCTTTATTGGAGTATAATTGCTTTACAATGTTATGTTAGTTTCTGCTGTATAACAAAGTGAATCAGCTATACGTATACATACATCCCCATATCTCTTCCCTCTTGCGTCTCCCTCCCACCTTCCCTGTCCCACCCCTCTAGGTGGTCACAAAACACTGAGCTGATCTCCCTGTGCTATGCAGCTGCTTCCCACTAGCTATCTATTTTACATTTGGTAGTGTATATATGTCAGTGCTACTCGAAGAGGTGGGACTTTGATGGGATTGAAAGAAGGTACTCAGTCAAGCATTGAGCCTGTTTCTGGGAACCTGAGAAGGTAGAAATGCTGGTGATAACCTCCCACGGTTCTGTAGCGTTTCACAGTTTATGAAGTGATTTCAAATGTTCATCTCCTGAAGACTTGCTACAAGCTGCAAGTTGGTCAGGTATTATTTTCCTCAGTGCCTGCATGAAGAAACAGAAGTTTAAAATGTTTAACTACCAAAGATAATATGGTCAAATGAGGAGTGAGGGTGGTATTCAATTTCAAAACTTAAGGCTGTTCCTCATCCTTGTAGTTGTTAAGTGCCATCTGAGTGATCAGAGAGCTGTGTGTCAGAGATGGTTTTTAGGAGGCCCTTATGTCAAATTAATGCTTTCATGGAAGACTGTGAAATAGATAAGGTTGAGTTTTATGTGGCAGATGAGGGTGCCAGTTCAGCAAGGTTAGGTGATTTGATCAAACTCATCATAGAGCTGGAACTCAAAACTTCATTTTTCGGATTCCAGATCTTTCTGTTCTGTTATTTAACCAATCCATTGTAGGGTGGGAACACTTTTGTCTAGGGTGATCTTTTGCAGAAAAGATGTAAAGGAGAAAGGAACATTTACTGAGCACCTAGTATGTACCAGTTGTTATGTATTTTACATTCTAGGATGTTATTTATTTCTAACACAACCTAAAAGGTTGGTCTTTTCCCTTGTTTTACAGGTAACTGACAGAGGTAATTCATGTAAGACACCTACTATGCTTCAGACACCCTTAAGGTTAAGATTTGGTGAACAGTTTAATAAAGTGGGGGTGGAGAGCAGGGCAGAGAGAGGGTTGGGATGGGCCAGAGGTGACCCAGGGTTTCAAACCTGGGCACTGTAATAATGATAATGCATTCACTGAACTGTCACCTGAGTTTAGGGGAAGAAGCTTAGTTGAGTTGGAGATGGCAGGCAGAAGTCCCTGCCCACAGGCTGTTGAATTGTGGGGCTGGATTTTAAGGAAGGTAGAGGAATCTGAGTGGTTTGAAGGAGAGGAACTGAAGGTGGAGGATAGCCCTTTGGGGAAGGATCCCAGAGAAGGGATGGGAGAAGGAAGAGGCTGTGTGAGTGGGAGGGGGATGGAGGTGAGCGGGAGGGGGATGGAGGGAAGTGGGCAGGGCAGTAAGTTTCAGGGAAACCAAGGGGGACAGTTTCCAGCAGATAGTTAGGAGGGGTGTAGTGTTTTTTGAAAGTGGTTCTGAATCATCAGTATTGCCCAAGGAACTTTAAAAGAGCAGATATTCCCTGGCTATTTTGGTTGGGTAGATCAGGGTAAATCCTGGGGAGCTGTTCTTTTATCCACAGAGGCATTTGGCAGTGGGGTGCTTGGGGGTCTCCTCAGAACTCAGGCAAAGAGGGTTTGGATGGGAGTATTGGGGTACTCTGTTCTGGAACCCAAAAGTTCTCCCTTGATATTCTGGGGTATGGGCTGTTGGTGAGGTTTAAGCCTTCTCAGACTTTTCCTCCTAATTCTTAGGGCTTGCACAGTCTGAATGTACAGCTTGCAGGACCCTCAGCAGGAAAGATGCATATAGAAATTGTATTCTACTCCATGATTTACTAGGATGTTTTAAGAAAACAATAATTTTGAATGACGTTTCATTCGTATCAGTGGGTCCTCTGTGTTTATTCTGGAGTCCAGTTTGGCAAGCTTAGAAGTCCCCCCCATGAGAGTCAGGAAAGCTGGCTCTATCTGTTCTGAGCTTGCTGGGAAATCTTGGGAGAATCACTCTCCTCTCTGTCAGTTGAGAAGGTTGATTGGAGGTCAGGGACATCTCTTCCAGCTCCGCAGTCCGGGATTCTGAATGAGTGCTGAGGTCAGTGGCGACGTGAGAGGTGAAGCCAGGGGGCAGGCAGGGTGCTGAGTAAGCAGGGGCGGTGGGCGCCGCAGTGCAGCGAGGAACGTGAGGCCCAGGGTCCGAGGGAGGCTCCCGGCGTTTGGAGAGATCCCTTGCTGTTGATTCTTTTCTGGAGTTAAGATGAAGATGTGGGGCGTCAGGAGGATGAATGGCTCTGAGGGCAACGGGTCTGGTGTCCGGTGTCATTGACGTGAGAACAAGAGGAGTGAGTCAGGGTTCAGGTTCTCTGAAGAAGTAGAGAGAGATATTGTTTCCAGTTTTTAGCCTTAGGGTTTTACTTACCTTCCTCTGCCTACATCTCCTTTCAGTGTTTGGTGTGTTTCCTGTATAATTTTTTACTTTCTTCTTTCACTGGCAGGACCTTGGGCAGGTTACCCTCTCCGAGCTTAGTTTTCCATTATCTTTGAAATGTCAGTGCCTTCCTCACAGCATTTTCACGAGGGTTTTGAGAGAATGTCTGTAAAAACATTGACATAGTTAGTAACTTCTTTGGTTCTGTCTTCCTGCCCAGTGCACGCAGCAGTTATTTAGCACGTGTCTGCATTCTAGCCCTTTGGAAACAGTCCTACACACCTTAAGACATTTTTATTTTATTAAGACTATTTTTTTAGAGTAGTTTTAGGTTCAGAGCGAAATCGAAGAGAAGGTACAGAGATTTCTTATGTCCCCCCTGCCCACCCCCCCCTCCCCCAGCGTCCCCTATACCAACAGCTGCCACCAGAGTGGTGCATTTCTTACAGTTGATGGACTTACATTGACATATCATAGTCACCTAAACCCACAGTTTACTTCAGGGTTCACTCTTACTGTTCATTTTATGGGGTTTGGACAAATGTGTGATGGCATGTAGTCCTCATTATGGTACCACACAAAGTATTTTCACTGCCCTAAAAAAATCCTGTGAGCTCTACCTGCTCCCTCCAACCTCCCTCCCCCCAACCTCTGGCAACCACTGGTCTTTTTATTGTCTGTAAAATTTTGCCTTTTCCACAGTGTCATATAGTTGGAATCATACACTGTGTAGCCTTTTCAGATTGGTTTCTTTTACTGATATGCATTTAAGGTTCTTCCATGTTTTTTCATGGCTTAATAGCTCATTTCTTTCATCACAGAATCATATTCCATTGTCTGGATGTACCACAGTTTGTTTATCCATTCACCTGCTGAAGGATATCGTGGTTGCTTCCAAGTTTTGGCAATTATGAATAAAGTTGCTATACACAATCCGTGTACAGGTTTTTGGGTGGACATGTTTTCAACTCCTTTGGGTAAATACCACGGAGCGAGGTTGCTGGATTGAATGTAAGTGTCTTCTCCCACCCACTTTTCAAGGTGGATCTCCCAGCTTTCCTGCCTCCGGGAGGAGATACCATAGGATATATTTCTTGGTGACCCTGCCTCTTGGAGCTGTGACATTTCCTCCTGTCATTCCCTCTGGAAGGTGTGCCTTTCATTCAAGGTCTGAGGCAGAGCGCCTTCTTCCAAGAAACTTCCTTAGCTCTCTTTCACTGGAAATGCTCATTTGCACCCTCATTCTGATGGCATCACGTGTATTCGTCACAGCCTCTTCCTGTCAGAGTTGTCACGTCTGGGTCTGTCCTGGCTGCACTTCAGGGTTATGTGCGCCCTCGAATGGTGCATACAAAATGCCATTTTCTTGTGCACATTTTGGATGGAGAGTCCCAGCACTCTTGTGGGTGTGACTGTGGCCCAGAAAAGATTAATGACTGATCCACACACCAGAAAATAGAGTTCTTCGAGGTTGGGAGCTGTCATTTTGATTTTTGGTGCCCCTTGCACATTGTAGGCACATCATGGATGTTTGTTGAATTCCCAGGCTAAGACCCACACCTTCCCTCAGCCCGTGCAGTGTGGGAAGATAGCAGCAGTCCAGTGAGCCGGCTTGTATTTTGTGGATTGAAATTCAACTAATTCCCATCTTCTCTTCTTTCGTCTGAGTTGTTGGTGCCTTTACAGCTCTCAGTACCAGGACAGCGTGTTCTTTGCATTTCGAACAAGGCTCTCGGGGGCTATAAAAGTAATGACAGGTGAGACCATTTAGTTATGCATCATTTAGACTTGAAAATTGACCTCATAGGCGTGTAAATATTTTGAGCCTTGGCTTGTAAAGGTTTCACTTTCATTGATTTTGGAACTCCCCTTTAAAGATTGTTTTCCTAGCGGCATTTGGTGAAGTTGAAGTGCATTTCCATTTTGCCAGTGGGAACATTTTTTTTAGTCTACTGCTTTTTCATTCTTTATTTACCAGATTTTGCTGTATTTCTGCAGAATGTGTGGTACAGTACTGGGCGGATGAACTGATTGCAGGATTGCTGTTTGCTTTTAGGTATTCAAAACCTTTGACCGCATGGCCCGTCAGGATGATGAAAAGAGGAGGAAGGAGCTGGAGGAGAAGGTCAGGCGGAAGGAAGAGGAGGCGGCCACGGCTGTGGCAGCGGCCACGGCTGAGCGGGAGCCGGTCCCAGCCCCGGTTCAGGAGGTGGAGGTGGACTCCACCGCAGACTCGGGCGGGCCTCAGGAGCCTCCCGGCCCGCAGGGTGCCGAGCAGGAAGTGGCCCACCGCTCCGGGGAGGCAGAGCCACCAGGAACAGATGCTGGCGCTGCTGAAGTCCCGAGGAGACCACCAGCTCTTCCCAAGTAAGAATTTCTACTTTGTGGCTTCTTTCTTTTCTTTTTTTCATCATGGTTTATTACAAGATATTGAATATAGCTCCCTGTGCTATACAGTAGGGCCTTGTTGGGTATCTATTTTATACATAGCAGTGTGTATCTGGTAATCCCAAACTCCTAACTTATCCCCACCTCCCTTTCCCCTTTGGTAACCATAAGTTTGTTTTCTGTGTCTGTAGGTCTGTTTCTGTTTTGTATATAAGTTCATTTGTATCTTCTTTTTTTTTTTTTTTTAAGATTCCATGTATAAGTGTTATCATATGATATTTGTTTTTCTCTGGCTTACTTAGTATGATAATCTCTAGGTCCGTCCATGTTGCTGCAAATGGCATTATTTCGTTCTTTTTTATGGCTGAGTAGTATTCCATTGTGTGTGTGTGTGTGTGTGTGTGTGTGTGTATCTCACATCTTCATCCATTCATCTGTTGATGGACACTTAGGTTGCTTCCATGTCTTGCCTATTGTAAATAGTGCTGCAGTGAACACTGGGGTGCATATATCTTTTCAGATTAGAGTTTTCTCCGGGTATATGCCCAGGAGTGGTATTGCTGGATCATGTGGTAACTCTATTTTCAGTTGTTTAAGGAACCTCCATACTGTTCTTCATAGTGGCTGCACCAGTTTACATTCCCACCAACAGTGCAAGAGGGTCCCTTTCCTCCACACCTTCTCCAGCATTTGTTATTTGTAGAGTTTTTTAATGATGGCCATTCTGACCTGTGTGAAGTGATACCTCGTTGTAGTTTTGATTTGCATTTCTCTAACAATTAGCAATTTGAGCATCTTTTCACGTGTCTATTGGCCATCTGTATGTCTTCTTTGGAGAAATGTCTATATAGGTCTTCTGCCCATTTTTCATTTGGGTTATTTGTTTTTTTATTATTGAGTTGTGTGAGTTATTTGTATATTTTGGGAATTAGGCCCTTGTTGGTTGCATTGTTTGCAAATATTTTCTCCCCTTCCTTAGGTTGTCTTTTCATTTTGTTTATGGTTTCCTTTGCTCTGATAAAGCTTATAAGTTTGATTGCGTCCTATTTGTTTATTTTGCTTTTGTTTCTTTTGCCTTGGGAGACTGACCTAAGGAAACATCGCTAGTTTTATGTCAGAGGTGGCTTCTTTCTTGCTTGACATCTGGTGGTTGGGTTTGTCCCTAAGTGGGTCTTACTTGGTAACACACTGACTCTATTTCAGCATTTAGTTAGCTCTTCATGTTTGCAAACTGCCTTACAGTGTGTAGGATGGGAGGTCAACTGGTTTCAGTATTCTTCCTTTTTCTCTCTATAGGGTAAGGTAATAATCTGCCCACAGTCAAACAGCCAGTTAAGAGCTAGACCAGAGTTAGAGCACTGGGCTCATAGAGTTATGCTTTCCCATGAGACCTGCCTGTCTGTGTGTCTTGACTCTGTTTTTTCCCTGCAGGAGCAACTGCTGGGACATGGGCCCACAGTCCTCTTGGTCTAACGTACACCCAAAGAGGTTGTCTGGAATGGGGGACTGCGGACCCAGAGTCCCCTCAGAGCCTGCCACTTAGTAAATGTATTACCTTGGGCAAGCTGCGTCACCTTTCTGTGTCTCAGTTTTCTCCTTTGTAAAGTGGAGGTGATAATAACAGCACCTCCCTCAGAGGCTGTTGTGAATATTGAATGAGCCAAGGGTCATGCAGCTAATGAGTGGTAGGGCTTAGATCAAGCCCTGTGCTGTACTCGTCCTCACTTTTCAGGAATTCTGCTTCCTGGTGCTTCCCTGCCCCTGTTTGGGTGAGCAGAGCTGAAACCTCCTTGTGTATGAGCTGTGGCAGTGTCTGAAAGACGGCATGCTGCTCCTGGCCTGCTCTGTCTTTAGGCGAATCTGCTCTCTTTCCTCTTTGGTAGGACTATTCCCTGCCCTCTCCTGGTTGCCTCTCCCCCTTGGCCCTTCTCTGACTAAACTTCCCTTCTGTTCTTCCCTCTCCTTGCACTCTCCCTCTAACCTGTTTTGGGGACTCTTTGAATGTAGTTCCTAGTTAATGAAGCAAAGTGAACAACTTGGAGTGACATAAAATGCGGAGTAGGGGGAAAATAAATTTTGTGGAGATGGGTTGGGGCAAGACTGCAGAGTCTCAAAGTCCAAGTTCGACTGCATGGAGGGTCGGTGCCCCTAACCCCCTGTTGTTCAAGGGGGGTTAAGTGTACATGCAGAGAAAAAGCCCAGAAGGAAATACATTATGAATAGTGGTGGAACTGTGAGTGTTTTTCATTGCCGTCGTTGCCCCTTACTGTATTTTCTAATTTTTCTACTATGAACTATATACTTTGCTTTACTAATTTTTTTGCATTCTTTTTATGATTTCTAAGAACTCTATTAAAAGAGGGGATTTGTTTTTAATTCCTGAGTAATAGATTAGAATAGCTGCCTTGTTGTCTTGTAGAGACCCTATTTTTTATTCTTGGACCAATGAGTTGTGTTCCAGGTTAGTATCAGCGTTAGTTTTGCGAGTCCTAACCTGGTGTAAGTATAGACTGAAGACTTGAGTGTGTTCCAGGAAACCTTAGTTTGGTGCTGCAGGCTCAACGCTTCCGTGGACTGAACCTTCTCAGCCTTCAGGTATTCACTGGTTTTCTATGAACAAAACAAGAAATTGTGGTCCACATCTCTCTAGTTCCATCTGAAAGGCTGTGTTGTGGCAGATCTGAAATGGAACATGAAAGCCATCCTTGTCCTTGTTGTAGCTTTTGTGGCCCCCCAAGTCCTTCCAGTCAGTGCCCAGAATTGCTTATCCTATAAACTGTAGATCTGGGGGTTCTGTTAGTTAAATAACTTAAGATAGTTATTCTTTAGGTGACCACACAGAAGCACTGCCTTTGTGGGGCACCCTGTCCAAAAACCAGTTACATACCTAGAATCTGGGTCTGACATTGCTGATTTCTGATTACTCCTGCTTGCTACCCATTTGCTGGTGGTTCTGCCCAGTATTAGGTAGTGGTGATGGCAACTTCTCTCAGTCTACAGGCAAATCACACTTTGGAGTCAACCCCCTGTCCCCAGCCTAGGCCCTGCCAACCATGGGTTAAAGTTTTTGCAGTGTACATTTTCATTTACGCATAAAATAAAGTACAGATTTTTTTAAAAAATTTTTATTTATTTATTTATTTACTTATGGCTGTGTTGGGTCTTCGTTTCTGTGCGAGGGCTTTCTCTAGTTGCGGCAAGTGGGGGCCACTCTTCATCGCGGTGCGCGGGCTTCTCACTATCGCAGCCTCTCTTGTTGCGGAGCACAGGCTCCAGACGCGCAGGCTCAGTAATTGTGGCTCACGGGCCCAGTTGCTCCGCGGCATGTGGGATCTTCCCAGACCAGGGCTCGAACCCGTGTCCCCCGCATTGGCAGGCAGACTCTCAACCACTGCGCCACCAGGGAAGCCCTAAAGTACAGATTTTTACACATAAAGCCACATGCCGCCACCCTGGTGCTTAAAGTGCCCAGTTTTATTCCTTAGAGATGAGAGAATTTGGGTACACAAAAATTTCCTTGTCCGTACAAGATAGCTTTGAGAAAGTGCACGTGCTCTGCAAAGGAGCTTCACAGTTTATGAGTTGTCCATAGTGAAGACACTGTAAAAAGTGCTGCTTAGAGCCCCAGTGTTTATATTGTACTTGACCCAGTGATCTGTGCTCAAAGGACTTCTAGGGAGCTGGGAAGCTTTCAGAAATGCTGATGACATTACTAGTGCTGTGGAAGGAGAGAGGGACGCAAAACCAACAGCATCAACGTCCTAATCACTAAGTCGGGCACCTCTCAGAGCTGTTGGTGGGGTTTGCCTCTTGGGTTCCATCTCTGTGTCTGGTCCCACTTCGGTGGCCATAGGTCCTGCAGTTTCCCTCTCAATCTGCAGGTGTCGCTGTAGGCAAAACAGTGATAACTGCATTTGCTTGTGCTGGGATGCTGACAAAAATGTACAAAAGGCTGTGCTACCTCTGGCTTTTGCCCTTATAAATCACAAACAGAATTCTTTAAAAAGAAGAAAAAGGAAAGAAAGCACTGAGAGTAAATTACAGTTGGCCCTTGAACAACACAACCTTGAACTGCACAGATCCACCTATACATGGACTTTTTTCAGTAGTAAACACTACAATACTGCAGAGTCTGTGGTTGGTTGAATCGTGGATGTGGAACTGTGGATACAGAGGGCCGCTCCTGCGCTGTCAGTGTTGAATGGTGGTACATGCCCTGAGTCCCTCCCGAGCTACCCCTCTGTCCTGCACAGGGAAGCAGGCAGCAGGGCCTCGTGAGAAGGGGGTGTCATGGAACTACTTGATGTGTTGACCCATCTGGTGAAATCCTCTTAGAACAAGGGTGTGTTAGAAAGCTGCTCAGTGCTTTCTTTTATTTTGGGTGGCATGGCCTTTGTGTCCAGCTGTTACAGGGATCCATCTTGGGAAAGGGTTGGTGTAGTTTGGAAGAGAAGTTTCAGATTTCTAATAGTATCCTCAGCAGATGCTTCGTCTTCATCGTGCCTGGTTCATCTGCCCCAAGCGCAGCACTGTTCACGTTCTTCAGTGCTCTTGTCCACGCAGCAAGGCCTTGCAGCACCTCTGTCCCTCTGCTGCCCGCCACAGGTAACCACGCCTCCTCTGAGCCTGGGTTTCATCTTACATCTGTTTATGGCTGGTTCTTACATCTTTCACTTTTGGGGCAGAGACTTACTCAGCCCCTCGCAGCTCCCAGCTGTGTGTTAGGTGAGCATCCGATGCGTGCTGAGTTCATTCCTTAGTGCCTCTCCTTCGGTTCTGCTCACCCGTGTCTCGTGACGTCTGTGGCTTAGATGTCCCTTAGGCGGGCTGTCACAAGAGCAGAAGGGCGCTGCTCTCTGCTGGGGCATCCTTTCTGTGTGCAGTCATGCTGCCTGAGAGCTGGCTTCCTGGGTTTGTCTCTAAATGGGGTCCTTCCTTTGTTGGTCCCTGCTTTTTCAGGTGCCCATTGCAGGAGGCCCTTTGATAGAGTCACGTGGACATACCGGAATGCTACCCCAAATACCCACCCTGTCGGCTTATGGTGAAGATTGACTGAGGTCAGTGTGTAAGACCTGGTGAGC
Source organism: Balaenoptera musculus (assembly GCF_009873245.2). NCBI lineage: Eukaryota > Metazoa > Chordata > Mammalia > Artiodactyla > Balaenopteridae > Balaenoptera > Balaenoptera musculus. Next base: position 98,225,913 of record NC_045793.1, on the reverse strand, counting down.
AGGATTCCTGGCGCATAGTGAGCCCTCAAGTAGGTACGAGCTGTTCTCAGTATTGCTTTTCTTAACTTAAACAAGAACAAACTGTTTTTCTTCCTCATAATGCTCAGTGTAGACTATTTGGAAAATAAAGATAAGTGTGTAAACAAGAGAAAACATCCTACCACTCCCTATTAACTTTCTGGGATATTTCTACAGTTTTTTCTATGCATATAAACGTGTGCGTGGGTGTGTTTGAACACACACACACACACAAAGTATGCTTATAAAATTGTCTTACACTGTGGCTTCTGTTTTGCTGAACATTGTATGCTGAGCATTTCCTGCATCCCTTTTGCTGATTTTGAATTCATGTTGTACACTGTTGAGTGTTTTGTGCCCAAGAGGTTCTTTTGCTCAGATGAGGTTGTTGGCTGTAATCATGCACTCAAGAGAATAGTAAACAGAAAGCCAGCAGTCCAGGGATGTCTGCCGGCTTTCCCCCACTGGGGCTCTGCTGGGCCTGCCTGCCTCAGGGTCTGTTTTCAGTCTCATCTGGTATAGAAGCTGTTCTTTCACCCAATTCACCCTGAAACTGCCCCTTCTCTAAGGAACCTCAGGTGTAAGTGGCCTCAGGGATTTGATTTAAATCACAGATGAGGAAGACCTGATATAGGTTGTTTGTTAGAAGTATTTTTTTCCTCTAGAAGCATTGTGTTTTTGTTTTCATTTTGCAATTCATTTCTAGCTTATAGGCTTCATTTTTAGAAGAGGTTGGCCTGTATATCTTACAGCAATGACTCATGTTGAGTTGGTTGGATACTGAAGCCGGATGGTAAAAATGACCTGGCGTCCTAGCCTGTGAGAGTGAGCATAGAGTGAGCATGTTTGTGGGCGGGAGGAGGGGGCCAGTGAGACTCCCCCAGGGTACTCTTCCCTCTGGGAAATGTGTACTTCCAGATGCCAGAGCCCAGTCTGCTTCCTTTTAACAGATGGAGAAATGGAGATGAACAGTGGTGAAGTGCTTTGCTTGAAATCATAGTTAGAAGGGAGGGCCAGAGTCATGGGGAATTGAAGCAGTTCCCAGTGCGCTTAGAGGCCCAGACATGGGTATGTTCGCTTTGCTATTGTTAAGAAAAAGGAACTATTACCAGAACTATCTAAGAGATACTTTTCAAAACTAACACAACCAGTTTCTAATTGAATATTTTTCTGTGTCACTAAAGAAGTATAACTTTTTATGCTAGCTTTTTTTTTCTTTTTCCTATTGAAAAAAAAAAGTATATGCACCTTGTGGAAAATGTATTAGGTTGAATTTAAATACAAAGGTAAGTAACAGAAGAATGCAGTGAATCCGCGTGTACTCACTGCCAACCCTGTGAAGTACACCCGGCCACTTCTCCCCCTCCTGTGTTATTCAGAAGCAAATTCTACCTCATCATTTCATCTGTAAATGTTTTCAACCAGTGTTTAAACTTCCAGTTTTCTCATAATGTTATAATTTAAAAAAAAAAGTTTAAATCTATAATAAGGCTCCAACCACATATCACTTTGTAGCTGACTCTCTGTTTCTCTTGCTTTTATTCTCTCAAAATTTATTTGTTAAGAAAAAAATCAAGTTGTTGGTATGTTGTTTCCCACTCTCTGACTGTTGCGTGGTATAGTAAATTGGCAGTTGGATTTAGGGTCAATACTTTTGAAAGTTATAAGCCTGTGTAATGAAAGTGAATTCTCCCTAGAGGCAGCCATTGTCCGTACTTTTGTAAAAGTTTTCTGTTTTATCAACTTTTTATTTTTTGTATTCGTTTATGTGTATTTTCTCTGTTGTATACGGTATGCTGTGTGTGGACTTGTAGTTACATCCCCGAGCGGCTGACAGGCAGCTAACAAGGACGCAGTCTCCCTGGTGCCAGGTGCCGTTTTTCCTGGTGTGCGTTGTCACTGTCCTCACAGCTGTGGGGCTTTAAGATGCTGATTCCTGGGCCTGCCCCTGGAGATCAGGTGTAACTGGCCCAGGTGCGACCCTGTGTCAGGATTTTCAGAAGCTTTCCAGGTGACTCTGCCTGTAGCCAAGAGTCAGACTTGACTACAGCCTTTCTCTCGACTCCCTCAGAGTTCTACCCTGTGGATGTAGCGTCATTATTTAGTGAGTCTCCACAGGCAGCGTCATTAGGTTGTTTCCAATCTACTGCGGGCACAAATGATGCTGCAGTGACTGTGCTGTATGTGTTTCTTGGAACATGTGTATGGATATCTGTTGGACGACTTCCCAGAACAGGAATTACTGGGTCAAAGGGTATGAAGTGTGTAATTTTGATGGATGTTGCTGAAGTGGCCCCAGAGAGATTGTACCAGTTTGTTCTCTCACTGCCAGGCTGTCTGATGGTGGGTACCTGACCCACCCCAGGTGCCAGCCGGCAGCCCTAACCCATTTCTTGGCTGCTCTTACCTTTGCTTCATTGGTTTTATTTGAAATGCCATTCACTGTGACATATGTTGGGTTCTGATTGGCTCTGTGTATGTTTCTGTGTGTTTCTTTCCTTTTCTATTCCATTTATTCATAGATACTAAACCATTTGTTCTATTTGTTTGCCGGTACCAAGCTGTTTTATTTACCATAGCTTCATTATGATACATTTTAATACTTGGTGGGACTAGTGTTTAATCCCTTGCCCCCAGACTTTTCTGGAAAATTTTTCCATGTGAAAATTCTGTTGAAATTTTCATTTGGAATACATTAAATTTATGTTTTGAATTAGAGAGAAATGACAGCTTTACATTATTGAGTCTTTCTGTCTAAGAACAAGGGTATATTTTATTTATTCAAGTCTTGTTTTATGTTCTCTGTAGAATTTTAATGTTTTTATTCAATAAGCCCTGTACACCGATACTGAATTCTCTGTTTTCTAATAGTTTCTCTGTTCATTTTCTTGGATTTTCTAGGAATATAGACTCTTCAGTTTTGTTTTTTTGTTTTATAAATTTATTTATTTATTTATTCTTGGCTGTGTTGGGTCTTCGCTTCTGTGCTAGGGCTTTCTCTAGTTGTGGCGAGCGGGGACCACTCTTCATCGCGGTGCGCGGGCCTCTCACTATCGCGGCCTCTCCCGCTGCGGAGCACAGGCTCCAGACGCGCAGGCTCAGTAGTTGTGGCTCACGGGCCCAGTCGCTCTGCGGTATGTGGGACCCCCCCCAGACCAGGGTTCGAACTCGTGTCCCCTGCACCGGCAGGCAGACCCTCAACCACTGCGCCACCAGGGAAACCCCTTCAGTTTTTATTATAGTATTTTAGTGACAACTATATTTAGTAATAAATACATCTTTAATATTTTGAATTTTAAATGTAACTTCATTTTTTTTCTCCCTCTCAAAATGTGTTGCCCCGAGCACCTGGAAGGGTGGAGCTGACATTAGCTGCAGAGGGAAGGGGTGGGGGGTGGCTGGTTCTGAGGCTGGCAGGTTAGGCTTTGGCCGCAGCGGGGTCTTCGGGGTCTGAGAAGCCGTGAGCCATGCAGGTGGAGTCCCAGGGGAGCAGGACTGGAGGTGGGAGTTTGAAAAGCATCGGCATACAGTGGGTTTAAAGGCACAGACTGGATGAGATCACCGAGGCAGTGAGTGTAGATGGAGAAGAGGCCCAAGGATTGAGAGCTGGGGGGGTTGTACATGAGGTGAGGGGGCGTCTGCCTAGGGGGCCAGGAGAGCGGGATGTGTGACCAGGGGGTGCAGGCCCGAGCAAGGCAACCAGGAGAGTCCTGTCACGAGGGAGGGAGGCCAGTGGTGACACACGCTGCACCGTCACATGCGCCGCTACTTCACCCTTCGCTTGCTCCCTGCAGCTGTCCAGCCCTGAAGTCCTCAGCTCACTCGTCACCCCTTTCCTTTGGGATACACTCCTGACCTGTCCCCTGGTTTCTGTTTCTGCGGTTGGCTCGCCCTGTGGCGGGTGCTTCTCTGGCCTCTGGCTCAGACCGCACCCTTGTCTCTGGCCCCGGGTGGTAGCTCCCACGTGTGTCCCTGTGTAAACTGCCTTTTTTGTGTCTTTAGCCCTCCGTGCTAGTTCTCTCACTGGGGAAACCAGGAGGAGGGCAGTCGGCAGAAAGTGATGGAGGGACAGTGCAGCTTTTCTGTCACTGTGTGCACCTGGGTCTGTTTATCTTGTCCACTGTGTGGCCAGTGCCTGGAACGTCCCTGGCGGCATAGTTGGCACTTAGTAACCAGCTGAGTGAATGAGTGATTCAAATTAAAAGTCATGTTCAAAAATGATAAACCTTTGAATTTTAACATATCTAACGAATTCCATTATCCAGTAACATTCAGTTTTTCTTGAATTTTCATAGAGTTAGGGCTTTCACATCTGTCTATGTACTGTTCCTCCCTGTCTTCTTTTAGGGCAACTCAGTGTTCTGTAAACTCCCTAATTGAGTCCTGTGTGGTCATAGAGCCCTGAGGCCTCTATCGTTTCCCTGTCTCTGTACTGAGGGGCCAGGTACTCAGCTTCCCTGGTGGTGAGGAACCCTCTAGGGACAGAACCCAGGACTGGGAGTCAGGAGTCCTGGTCTGAGCGGGCCTTGGGCCCTGTAGCCTGTACTGCAAGGGAGCGGGAGCAGGCCTGAGTTTTTTGTCTCTTTTTCTTAAACCAGGGAGCCTGCCCTCCTGTGGGTAAGTGGAGTCCTGGGAAGACCTCTGTGTACACAGATGGGGGGCTCAGCAGCTGGCTGACATAGGGCTGCGGGGCACGGGTGGCTTCATCTCCAGGCTCACTTCGAGAACCCCTGGAGTAGGACGTCTCGGATGACTCAGCTCTGAATCCTGCGTGTCTGGTTGGTTGTGAGCCTGGGTTCTGAGTATCTCTCGAGGGTCAGGTCCGTGGCTTCGACAATGCGATGGAACGGGGCCAGTCCTTCTTAGCTGAGCAAGGGCCACCACGTGTTCTCGCATATAACTCTCAAGGTCTATTTATTTTGTGGTCTCTAAAGAAAACTTTCATTTTTAGACAATTAAGATCTGCCCCCAAAAGTTGCAGAAATCATGCAAAGGACCCCATACATCCTTCTCCCAGTATGCCAGATGTCCGTGCCTCCTGTAACCAGGGGCTGCTGTGAGCGCATCTGAAGACCTTGTTCCAGTTTCATCCATCGTTCCAGTAGTGTCCTTTCTCCTGGGCCAGCGTCGCTTCCTTTGTCGTCACTGCATTATGGTGCACGTCTCCTCAGTCTCCTCTATCTGGCACAGTTTCTTAGTCTTGTCTCTCATGACCTTGACCCTTTTAAGGATTACTGACTTCTTTTTTTCCTTGGTAGAATGCCTCTCAATGTGGTTTTGTCTGATGTTTCCTTGTGACCGGCTAAGGCTGCCGCAGTGGCTGCTTTTCTTCTGTGCTAAAGAGTTACTATTTTCCCTTTTGTGATTAATAAGTGTCTTGTGCGGAGATACTTTGAGACTCTAAATATCTTGTTTCTTCTCATACTTTGCCCACTAATCTTAGCAACCATTGACTATTCTTGCCTGAAACAATTATTGCTGTGGTGTCTGCCAAATTGCGATTTCCTGTTTATATCCTTCTTTCTACATTTATTAATTGGGATTATATTACTAGGAATGGCTTTTCTTTCTCCTCCACTCACTCACTCATTCATGCACTTGTTTGTGTGTGTCATTGTGCCCTTACAGATGTTGACTCCATAGTTATGGCCCCACTGTCTTGCGTTGTTGCTCAGGGTGCCCTTCAAATGGGCTTGTCCTTTTGACACGTTCGCATCATTTTCTGAGCACTTCTCTGCGTGCTTGCACCACAAGATGTTCCATGTCATCCTGCTGTGAAGTCGGCTTTTTCTCCAAATGGCCTTGGCTTTTTTTTTTTTATTTTTTTTTATTTTTTATTTTTGGCTGCATTGGGTCTTTGTTGCTGCACACAGGCTTTCTCTAGTTGCAATGAGCAGGGGCCACTCTTTGTTGTGATGCGTGGGCTTCTCATTGCGGTAGCTTCTCTTGTTGTGGAGCACGGGCTCTAGGTGTGCAGGCTTCAGTAGTTGTGGCTCACGGGCTCTAGAGCGCAGGCTCAGTAGTTGTGGCACGCGGGCTTCAGTAGTTGTGGCTCGCGGGCTCTAGAGCACAGGCTCAGTAGCTGTGGCGCACGGGCTTAGTTGCTCCGCGGCATGTGGGATCTTCCCGGACCAGGGCTCAAACCTGTGTCCCCTGCATTGGCAGGCAGATTCTCAATCACTGCGCAACTAGGGAAGTCCCCGGCCTTGGCTTTTGATTGGAGAATGGTCTGAAATCAAGGATCTAGGCACCAGGTGTCCTGGCTTCTAGGCCTGTTTTATGCCCATTTCCTGGTTACTTTACCCTCTGAAACCATCCTGCCCAACTTTTCACTTCCAGTTTTCTTTCCCCCCTTTTAAAAAATTCATGGTATGGATTAAGAGTGTGAATCTTGGAGTCAAAAAAGCCCTGCATTCAAATGCCAGCTCAGACCTTGCTGAGCTGTCTGGCCTTCAGGCTTTAGTTTTTCCATGTGTCAAGTAGGGGTGATGATTCTCAGCTTAAAGGGTTGTTGTGAGGGTTAAATGAGAGAGTAAAATGAGAGTGGTCAGTACAAGCTGAGTGCTCAGTTGGGTGCTTTCATTCAGCAAGTATTTATGGGATGAATACTTGTGTAGGTTTGTTTCAGGGCCTGGGACATGTGGGGTTTGGGAGTGCCAGCCCGGTGGGGCCTCTGGCCGGCTGGGGCAGGTGCAGTGCCTCCGACGCCTCCTTGTTCCCGAGCTGCTCTACAGCTGGAAGGATGCGGGGAGAGAGGAGTGGGCGCTTCGCTGTCCCCAGTTAAAGGAGCGGTCCTGGTTCTATCAGTACGTTCTGCTTCCGACAGCAAGCGCCACGTTCATCGCTCATCTCTGGGTGGCATTGTCACGTGTGGGGTTGGAAGGAACTTCTCCTCCTCCTCTGGTGTAACCTTTCTGCCTTTCTTGACCGGTTCTTCCGCGGGGTGGGGTGGGGTGGGGCTCGCAGTAAGTGCAGCCTGGGGGCTGATGAGGGGGGCAGTCGGAAGGAAACCAGCCAGCGCCCCTTAGTCTTCTGCAGTGGTGGCCACGAGTCCCCAGATGCTTAGACGGAATCTTCTCTGCGGGGGAACGGCCGGAGGGGTGGGAGACAGGTCTGGGCTGGTCCCCCCATGAAGCCCTGTGCCTTGGGCACCCGATCCGCCCCCGCCACTGTCCCCGGGCAGGAAGACAGGCTCCCCGAGAGCTTTCTGTTCTGCTGCTGCTGGAGCATCGCAGTAAGTGGGTAGGTAGGACTAGCTGTGACCTAAAAACAGTCGAGCAGTTTCTGGGCGTCCCTGGGGAAAGCTGAATAAAGTAGGAGGAATGTCATTTCAGATGCTCGTGTTCTCCCAGGAGAACAAACTTCCAGGTCTCTTCTTGCCTCTTGTTTCTGAAGGCAGTGGTGCTGACTCTGTGACCCTGGTGCCCACAGGCTGACCCTGTGACCTTGGTACCTACGGGGTGACCCCGTGACCCCAGTGCCTGCATGCTGACCCCATGACCCTTGTGCCTACATGCCTGGCAGGGTGGGTGCTGCACAATGCGGTGCAGTGACGACTGGTTTCCTAACTTGCTTCGTGGGACCGCCCACCCCTGCCCACTCTGTTGGGTCCGGAATAAGAGAACAGAAAGAAGTCTGTTCTCCTTCCCAAGAAAAGTCCCAAACTCTCCAAACAACAAAAGCAGCAAAACTCATGGAAGTACCTCCCAGAGCTCAGAGTCAGGCAGGAGGGGGACGGTTGCCTCACAGCGGATGTGGGGTGTGGTCCCTGTCCTCCAGCAGGTTGGCAGTGCCCTCTCAGCGACACAGAGTAGATCTCACTGTTAACACCAGTTTTCAGGTTGAGGCTGAAATCTGATGAGAAGGATATTAGGGAGAGCCCTGCGAGCGAGGGTGGCCCCGGGCCCTGCAGTCTCAGTTGGCTGCAGGGTGGAGGCTGTGCCCCTGGGTCCTGTGGTCGTTTCTTTACAGACTCTGCCTCCTTGTGCCAGTCTCTTCCCCACTGTGTGGCTTTGTGGCCGAGCGCCTTTGATTTTGCTGCTGCAGCCTTTACTTAGATCTGTCTCCCTTGTACCCCTCTAGCCCTAGAACTTCCTTTTTCCTTAAAACCATTTTTTTACTGGTGTTTCGAAAAATGCCGCATGCAGATATTTAAAGAGATCGCAGTAGCAGAAAGGGGGGCCATGGAACATCCGTCCTCCTCTCACCATGACCCCACCTCCCTGTTCTCTCTGCAGAGAGGCCCCCCGGCGTGAGCCCGTCACCACGGGGACACCACAGGGGAAGTCTGTGAGGATCCGAGGGTGCTTATGTGCTCCTCTCCCCTACTTTTTAAAAAAACAGGCTGTATTTTTAAGAGGAGTTTTAGGTTCCCAGCAAAAGTGAGCAGAGCACAGAGTCCGCACGCAGCCGCGCTCCCACACGCACAGCCTCCCCGTGTCACCATCCTGCCTTTCGGGTTGATTTCCTGGGGGCACAGCGCGCTGTGTGCACTGCTCGTCCCTGGCTTTTTTCACACGGCGAACCTTATAAATGTGTCCTCTTCGGTGCTCTGTGTTCTTTGGAGCGGCCACCCGGCGTGTTCCTCTGTGTAAACTGTGCTCAGTGACTCTCTCTGCTCCGTCGGCCTCGTTTCTCATGGAACTAGAGGAGAACAGTGACTAAACAGACTATGAGATTCTAACAGTCCTAAAAATATCTTCCGAAGTAATGTGTATTCACTGAGGAAAATGAATGAGGGGGCGCAGACTGTCCAGGAGCCCAGGAGTGGGCGCTGCCCTTTTTCCAAAAGGCTTTTGGTTCACAGAATAAAAAAGAATGAAAGCTGACACACAGATTTGGGCATCTCCAGTCGTGAATGTTTCTGTGCAGGCGTTCTTGAAGCATCAGTGACTCACTGGTCTGCGCTGTGGCACCGTCACCTGGTGGACCTGGAAGAGAGAAACGTGCGATTTAACCCAGCATTTACCAAATCAGTCAGACCACAGGGCCTTTTCCTTCCTAATCGGCCTGCTGTCACCTTGAGGGACTCTTTTTTTTTTTGGAGGAGCCTGAAAGTTTGTAGAAGTACTAAGTTCTCATTTATTTCGTCCAGAAAATATATTTCTTTGAAATTTTTCATTAATTTTAATTTACACAATAGTTAAAGAGTACACTCAGAAGCATAGGCAAATCTCAGGCCCCCTTCGACCACCGGATCGCAGTTTGCTCCCAGAGGCAACTACTTTTCTGGAGCTCACCTTTTGTGTTTTGTTTTTTTAATTTCAGTGATCACAGGTTTTAGCTTCTCAGATGGCTGGTTGACTTTTTGGAGTGCAGTGTCCCTCCCGTCACTTGGAAGGGTGATCGTGTCTGTTGTGGAATCCTGGTGCCCGGTTCCCTCTGTGGCTCTCAGCAGCACTTCTTTCCCTGTAGAATTTGGTGGCCTCCGCCCTGGGAAGCTGGCTTTTCTCAGGGTTTGGTGATTCCTGATTTTGTGTTCATTTTTCTGCTTGAGACTCCTGTCACCCTGTCTGTGAATGCTGTCACTGTTCCACACCTGGTCTCTAGAAATTTTTAGGCGGTGGCCTAGGGTGTACTGCGCTGGTTGCTCTTCTGCAGGAATGGAGTTCCACTTCCCGGGTGTCACCAGATATGTCCCCACACTCTCTGGCCTGGGTGCCACTTGGTTCAGATTTTGTATGTGTTGGGAAGGGGGCAGGAGGTGGACTCGTGGCCCTTCTGTTGTCCTGCCGTCAGCGCGCTGGCCCTCCTTGTTTGGGAGAGACCAGAGCTGGGTCCATCTCTGCATCTTTGACCCCTCCACGCAGACCGGGGCTTGAAGCCCCCTGCTCGGTCCGTGGCCTTTCTCCATTCCACTTAGTCTCATACACACTCATGCAGGTATGTAAAATACTTCCCTGAAGCCGGGTGGCCTCCTCCCTCCCTCCCTAAAGCTTCTAGTCACTCAGCCCCGTCTCACGACCCAAGCTCATTGGGTGCTTTCTCTCCGGTCCCTCTCCTCCTGTGAGCCTCACGCTCTGCGCTTCAGACTTCTGCCCAGGGGGGCGTCTCCCGCTGTCCCCCCTCCATCCTCGGCTCATCCCCTGATGCCTCTGTGGCCCTTCCTTCCCCTCACAGGAGGGTGCTCCCCCCTGCGCGCCGGCTCCTTTTCTGTCGGCCTCCCTCTCCGGCCTGTGCACGCTCGCTCCAGCGCTGTCCAGGCCGGGCCTCCCTGAAGTCTCTCGGGGGCGTTTTCCCAGCATGTGTCACTTTCTGCATCTCAGACTTCATTCGTGTGCGTAAGTACGACATAGGCTTGAGGGGTGCGCCCTGCAGCTAATTATCCGAAGCAGGTTGTAAGTCAGAAACCGAAAAGGTTATCCTGCCTGAACTGCCCCCTCCACGTGCAGCCCGGCCTGCTCTCCTGGTTCTGGGGAGGGAAGTGCTCTGGGCACCAGCGCTGCCTCCGTCCACCTGCTCAGCAAGGTACCATCTCACCACAGGGCTCACCCCCATCTCTGCTGAGGGGTCGGGGCCACCCCTGCACGCTGCTGAGGGCCCCCCCGACCCCATCATCTTCCCACTGTCCCTAGTCACCAGCTCACCTGGGTCCAGACCTGGAAGGCCCCTGGAATACTTGGTAGATTTAGCCACATACTGCTTAGTAGTGGTTCTTGCAGGCCTGATGGTGGTCTGTTCAGCCACTAGCAGGCGAAGTAATACTGGTTAGCTGTAAGTCATGAGGTTGAGCTGGAGCCCACCAGACACCCTGGGCCTGTCTTACAGTTGAGGCTGCTGCCCCCTCGAAGCTTTCACTTCCATCCACGGGCAGCTTCCGGCCGACTCTAATTCAGAACCGCCTGGGGAAGGGGGTTCGGAGAGACGGGCCCCCTTAGCCAGGGTGGCACAGCACACACATCTGTTATAGGTGCAGTTTTCAAGTGCAGTCTGATGTATTTTTACAAATGAGCATTGCCGTGAATCACCACCCAGAACAAGATATTCCCAAATGAGAAATGACTGGAAGTTTCCCCACGCGCTCCCTCTGTGTGCCACCCACTCCCTTACAGTCTCTGCATATGTGTGTGTCCGTGGTTTTGTTAGATAAGCCAGTGACATTAAGGCTGTGCCGTCTGCATTCCTACTGCGAGCCTGTCCCCACAGCTGGGCAGTGGACTGTGTGCCGAGCTTTTGAATCTTTACGCTTTGAAAGATGAGATACGCTCATGTTTTAATGTTTATTTCTTTTATCATGTGTGAAGTTGTACGTAGTGTCACGCATTTAAGGGCTGATTGTATATCTTTTTTCTGAGAATACTCTATGTCTTTTGCTCATTTTTCTGTTAGGGTTTGTTACTTTTTTACTTCAGCTTTTAAGAGCTTGCTCTCTATATTGGGGAAATTAGACCTCTATCTGTAATATATTATAAATATTTTCCTCCAGTTTGTCTTTTGACTTGGCTTGTGATAGGTTTTGCTCCAAGCAAAAGTGTTTTTTAATATTTAAAATGTTTGTGTCATAAACTTTATCAGTTTTTTTTTTTTTTTTTTGATTTTGAGTTAGAAAGCTTTCCCTGTGTTGAGTTCAGGAAGGATTTCACCCATTTTCCTGTGGTACTTGTGTGCTTTTTTTCTATAGTTCTGTGAAAGTAACCCTTGTGTGGTGTCATTTTTTTATATCTGTGCCTCTGATCCATTTGCTCTCTTTGTACGTGTGAGGTGTGGCTCCAGTGTTCCCATTTCCAAAATGGCTGTTCAGGTGTCTGTTATAAACTGCAGGGACCGCGCTTTGCAAGAGGACTTGACAGGTCTGAGCCCCAGGGGATGTGAGCCTTTGGCTCAGCCTTGGCCCTCCCTGAGGCACTGGTGACACTGCCGGGGTCCGCACATCGTCCAGAAGGCGTGTCCCACGGGCCGCGAGACACCTGTTGAGCGGCGCTCCTGCCTGGGAAAAGCTCCCTCACTTCCCTCTTTTAGGGTGTCTCTGAGGCACCGCTTCAGCACCTACTCCCCGAACGTGTCTGAGCGGACTTGACTGCTGAGCCTGGGTCAGGGACGAGGCGCTGGCAGAGCTGTGTGCCTGTGGACAAGTCACAGTTCTGTCCTGGGTAAATGAGGGGATTGTGCCGGGTGATCTCTGCGGTCCTTCCAGCCCTCCGTTCTGTAACGCTGGGGGCACAGCATTTGCACGGAGCACTTGTCCTGCATGGAGCCGCAGCGTCCCCTGAGCGTGGCCCGAGCCCTGTGCGCGCTGCTCGTCGGGGGCACAGGGCCGGCGGTGGCTTTGTCTGTGGGGAAACGCTGTGTGGCTTGGAGCCTCACAGCCAGCCCCTTATGTTGTGTTGCTTTTCAGACCCATAAGTTTATATCAAGAGGTGATTCTCTGAAGAGTTGCTAAGCGTTCATTTATTTAAAAAGTGGAAACTAGGTTTCCTCCTAAACTTCTTAACCCTGCCAGACCATGCTCCGTGTTTGTAAGAAATACTTTGTGCCACTGCATTTGACTATTCTAGGTGAAGTCTACCAGTGTCACTTCAGTAGTGCTGTGCTGGTCATGAGTTTTCAAAAAGGTGACTAACTTTCAGTAGAGCCCAGAATCAAACAGATTCACACACGGTTGTGTGCCTGGAAAATTCACAGTGTGATGAGACCAGGCAAAAGATTGTTAGGGTTTGTATCTAAAATTGAGCTCTTTTCCAGGCTCAGATTAATTATAAACATACTGCCACCTGCCTGCTGTCTAGAGGGACGTGTAGAGGGGTGTGGGTCAGAGGACAGTGCATAGGGCCCAGCGTCACCTGCTCCCTCCAGGCCCCCAACACTCCACGGTGTCCCTCCATTTGAGAGCTGCCCATCAAGTAGGACTTGCCTGGTTTCATGTACATTCAAACAAGCGGAGTAATCTGCTTTAAGGTTTCTTTATTCCACTAGAAGTTAAGCTTATATATTGATCAGTTTTTCTTATCTAGGACTTTTCCTGGAGACATGACCATTAGAGGATTTTAGCAGGTGAATTGCATGTGTGTTAATTTATTATAGGTTACATTTTTTCAGTAACTGTGACTAGAACCCTGGAAATTAGTTTTTGTTGAAATTTTAGGGCAATTTGTGAAATGTTGTTTGTAAGCAAAATATATCCAGCTCTTTGACTGAGTAACTTGAAATATGCTCAAGGATCTGGAGGTAACACACATTTCTCTTTGTCTTTCCCTCTCTCCCAGGGAGTGTGTGTGTGGCTTTATTTTTACAATGCTACAGAAAGTCTCCTAGGGAGGCCACCTGTTCACGGACATCTGCCTGCGCAGCTGACTGGTCTGAGCACTGATGTTGTTTGCTGTAGAAGTTGTCCTGTCATCACCTGTTCATCGCAAGTGTGGACAGCTTCCATGTGGTCACGGGTTCGGGGCCGGCTGCCGAGGAGGGTGGCAGTGCCCCCAGGAGCCGCCCTGTCCCACCTGTCTGGGCTTGGCTCCCAGGCTTCCCCTTTCCTCAGTTTCCTCTGTTCCGGCCGCTGGGGCTAAAGGCATGGCCACACTCCATTCAGAGCATGGCCCAGTATGCACTCACAGCTGTGGGTGCCGGGTCCTGACCCTCAGTGCTGGGGGTGGGTCGTCCTCTGCCTTCCCACACACCCCCAAGGGTGGGAATCAATCAGGCCAGTGACGGGAAACCCCGGTCATTTGCAACGCCTCTTCCTTTCACAGGCCGCTCTGATGTTAGAGGAGGTGTCTGTGCACGGGCCTGCCCTTCTCCCCTCGTGTCCGACAGGCGTGTTGTGTCTCTTGCGTGCTGTGCCAGGCCCTGCTGTAGGAGCTGGGGGGACAGGGGGAGCTTGCAGGCTCACGGTGTGGGGACGGGGACAGACAGCTGTAGTCCAGTGTGATGAGTGTAAGGAAGAGGTCAAACAGCTCCCTTAGACATCCGAAATGCTTCCTGGCGAGGGTGTGCTGGGCGGGGCCCCGGGAGCCAGGGGCGGGGGCTTCCCGGTCCTCCAGCCTGTGTGGCGGCAGGCGGGCAGGCGGGCAGGCACGCGAGGGCCCTGCGTGTGCTCAGGGCCTTCCCCGGGAGGGTGCAGCCTTGAAGGAGCTTGTGAGACGGGTAGGGTTGCGGCCAGGCTAGTCCTTGGGTCTGCTGTCTGGGGCCACCTAGGACGTGTGGGTGTGGAAAAGAATCATGATGCAGTTCAAATAGACTTTAACAAAGACTGAAAGTTTTTCCAAGAAAACTGAAATCCCTTATTGCAAATTTTGTGAAAAGTATAACAGTCACAGGTTGGGTCGTGGAATTACTTCATGTGGAGTGTCTTGTGGTGTTTGTGAATTCAGTGTAAATTGCAGTTGTTTCATCCTCCATCCAGGACTTAAACTTTTGATCTCCTTTTTCTTTTTTCCCCCAAAGTTAAAGCATCAGGTCCTTTTCACCTTTATTTTCACGCCACAGTCATATTTTCCTCTATTTCTTGGAGGTAGTTGGTTTGTTAGTGTCCTTTGGGGAGAGTGAGTATGGGTAGATTTGAAGCCTCAGGTGTCATCAGTGGTGAAAGGTTTTTTTGTGTGGTTAGTATAGCTTTGGTGGTGGTGAATATTACACATACTGATGGTTTTTTAAAAAGGGCTTGTGGTAGAGTCTGGTACGCTGTCTGTAGAGAGTCTTGTGGTGACGGGATGGAGCACATTCCTATTTCTCTGTGTTTTGCCTCTTCTGGGACAGGCCTACTTGGTCATCATGGATAACAAACAAGTTTTAAATTTCAGTTAAACATGTGTGACAGTACCTTACACCTTAATTTGCATTTCTTTAATTATAAGAAAGATTACATTTTCTGTGCAGTGATTTACCATTGGTGTTTCCTTCTGTTAACTACTCCAGTACCTGGAATCTGGGTATTTCCCTTCTCTAGAGTTTCACAAATAAAACTTAATGTGTCTTCTTATTTGCTGCGCTTCTTTTTCCAGTTGATTCATTGAACTTTGTGCAGGGAGTTTGTTTGCCACATCTATCTTGTCTTCAGTGATTTCCTTTATGTTGTTAGATTTTAGAAATTTCTCTCTCCTTTCAAGTCGTAGGTTGGATGTTCCATTCCATTGTGTACAAGGGGCTTGAGACTGTTCTTTAATATTGTTTGATTTCTTTAAAATGAATTTTACTGTGACTTGATCAAGTTCTGTGTTATACCCCTTTGGGTCTTTAATTGATGTTATGGTAAAACTGCATATTACCTTGCAGTATATGTTATCATTATACTCCCATTAAATACCCTGTTAAAAGTAGGTGTATCATTGCATTGTTCATGGCTTCCTTTCCTTCTCTCATTAAATTCAGTTACAGAAAGTTGCCCTGGAGGATTATAGACACATTTCATGTATCCTGAGTTCAATTAATATCCAAGTTTTTAATGTTTGTGTTGCATTTAGGAATGGCATTTTCTTTGCCACTGTTTGTTATAGCTTGTGGCAGTTAGGAAAGCAGTTAATTAATTATAAAAGTAATAAAGGCAGGGTTTAGAACATTTGGAAAATAGAGAAAATTATTCAAGTTCCATCAGTATTAACTATACTGTTGAATTTCCTTCCAATTAAAAAAATTACATTTGCTATTTCTTTTTTTAGATCATTTTAACATTAGAAAATACTTGGCCACTATAATAGGTGAATTACAAGTATATTTAAAAGTAAACTCTTCCTCCTAATTCTGTAGCTAATATTAATATACCACGAAGTATATTCTTGCATACCTTCCTCCATGCTAACAACACACACACACACACACACACAGTTTTTAAAAATTGAGATACAATTCACACATCATAAAATACCTATTATCATATGCTATTTAGTGTTTTTAGTAAATTTGCAAGGTTGTGCAATCATCACTACTATCTAATTCTGTTCCAGAATATATTTATTATTACCAGAAGAACTTTATACCCATTAGCAGTCGCTCCTCATTTCCTCCCAAACCTCCCAGGCCTAGGCAACCAGCGTCCTACTTTCTGTCTATATTTGCTAGTTCTAACATTTCATTTAAATGGAACCATACGATATTTGGCTTTTTGTGTCTAGCTTCTTTCACTTAGCATAATGCTTTCGGGATTCATCAGTGGTATAGCATGGGTCAGGACTTCATTCCTTTTATTGGCTGAATAATATTTCCTTGAATGGATGGACCACATTTTGTTAAGTCATCAGTTGATGAACATTTGGGTTGTCTATTATGAATAATGCTGCTGTGAACATTCATGTACAAGTTTCTGTCTGGATACATGTTTTCGTTTCTCTTGTGCATATTCCTAGGAGTGGAATTGCTGCGTCACATGGTAACTCAATGTTTAACCTTTTGAAGAACTTCCAGACTGTTTTCCACAGCGGCTGCACCATTGTACACCAGCACTTTATGGGGGCTCCAATCTCTCCACATCATTGCCAACACTTGTTATTATCTATCTTTTTGATTGTAGCCATCCTTATGATTTTGATATGCATTTCCTAGTGACTATAAATGTTGAATGTTTTTGCATGTGATTGTTGGCCATTTGTATATCTTCTTTGGAGAAATGTCTATTCAGATCCTTTAATCCAGTTTTTAATTGGGTTGTCTTTTTATCATTAGATAGAAGAGTTATTTAAATGTTCTGGATACTAGGCCCTTATCAAATAAATGATTTTCAAGTATTTTCTCCCATTTTGTGGGTTATCTTTTCTCTTTCTTGAAAATGTCCTTTGAAGCTCAAAAGGTTAAAATTTTGATGAAGTCTGTCTAGTTTTTCTTTGGTTGCATATGCTTGTGGTGTCATATTTAAGAAATCATTGCCTAACCCAAGATCACAAAGATTTACTCTTATATTTTCTTAGAGTTTTATAATTTTAGCTCTTGCATTTAGGTCTCTGATCCATTTTGAGTTCATTTTTGCATATGATATGAGGTATTGGTTTAACTTTATTCTTTTGCATATCCAGTTATTCCAGCATCATTTGTTGAAAAGACTGTTCTTTTCCCCATCGAATAGACTTGATACTCTTGTTGAAAATCAGTTGACCGTGAATTTGAGAGTTTCTGGACTCTCGGTTCTGTTCTGTTGATCTCCATGTCTGTCCTTATGCCAGTACCGCATTGTCTTGATTACTGCACCTTTGTTAGTAAGCTTTGAAATTGGAACCTTTGTTCTCTTTTTTTAAAGATTGTTTTGGTTATTCTGGATCACTTGCATTTCTGTATGGATTTTAGAATCAGCTTGCCAGTTTCTGCAAAGAAGCCAGTGGGGGTGTTGATAGGTATTGCATTGACTCTGTAGATCAGTTTGGGGAGTATTGTCATCTTAACAGTATTTAAGTCTTCCAGTCCTTGTACTTGAGATGCCTTTCAATTTTATTTAGCTCTTCTTTAATTCTTTTCAACAATGTTTTCTTTTTGGAGTGTAAGTTTTATCATTTTTTTGTTAAATTTATTCCTAAGCATTTTATTCTTTTGGATGCTGTTGTAAGTGGAATTGTCTTAATTTCTTTTTCAGATTGTTCACTGCTACTGTTATGAAACACAATTGATTTTTTCATACTGATTTTGTAACCTGCAACTTTGCTTAACTCTTGTATTAACTAATAATTTTTAGTGAATTCTTAAGCATCTATCGGTCAGTCTATCTGTCTATCTATCTATCTAGATCATGTCATCTGCAAATAGAGATAGTTTCACTTCTTCCAGTCTGGGTGTCCTTTATTTATTTATTTTCTTGCCTAATTGCCCTGGCTAGAACCTCCAGTACAACATTGACTAGAAATTGTGAGAGTGGACATCCTTGTCTCGTTCCCAGACTTGGGGAAAAGCATTCAGGCTTTCACCCTTAAGTGTGATGTGAACTGTGGGCCTTAGTCTTTCTTTACTCTCATGTTTTGGTTGAGAACACCTCCTAGTAACTTCCTGAGAAAGTGACCATTGAGAGAAAGTTTTTGAGACCTCACCAACCTTCCTAATTTTCCTGGGATTCAAGGGTTCTTGGGATAAGGGACTTTTAGTTTTATGGGCAAACCATTGCCCATGACTGAGCAGGTTCCCAGGATGTGAGAATCCAGTGCTGAAGCAAAGAAAGCCCCAAGGAAACCACGGCAAGCCGGCCACTCTACCAAATGTCTGAATGTGTCTGTGTTGCCTTTATACTTGATTGATAGTTTGGCTCTATATAGTGTTAGGCTGGCAGTGTGCCCTGCATTCCCTTGTTTTCTTCTGGCTCACAGTGTCTCTCTTAGGGAGTCGGAGGGCATTCTGATTCTTGCTCTTGGTGGGAAGCTTACTCTTCCCCGTGTTCCTGCTCTTCCAAAAGTGTATCCTGCTTCTCTGAGTTTGGCTCTGGTTTAATTTGATGTGCTTTGTGCCTGGTGGGCCCGTCAGACTGTAGATTGATGTCCTTCATCTCTACGAAATTTCTTAAATTCTTTCTGGTTATCTCCCCCCCTTTATTTTCTTTATTCTTCACCTAGTTCTTCTGTTATTCAGAAATTGGATTGCTGGTTCCATTGTTCCACTTTTTTCTTCTACGGGCACACCCTGCAGATACTGCAGGTTTGGTTCCAGACCGTTGCAATAAAGCAAATGTCAAAATAAAGCGAGTCACTCCTAGTTCATAAAAAAGTTAGGTTTACACTATAAGTCTGTTAAGTGTGCAATAGTATTATATATAAAAAACAATATACATACCTTAATTAAAAATACCTTATTGCTAAAAAATGCTAACCATCATGTGACAATGAACATAAGGTTGCCATAAACCTTCAATTTGTAAAAAAAAAAAATGCAGTATCTGCGAAGTGCAATAAAATGTGGTAAACCTGTGTATTCTGTCTCTGACTTTTTTCTCTTTTTTTTCTGGGAAACTCATGCACGATATCCTCACCTGTATCCTCCAATCCTTGTATTGAGTTGGTTTTTACTCTGCTATCATTATTCATTTCCACAAGTTCTTTCTTTGTTTTCTGAAAGGGGTTGTTTTTTACATAATATTCTGTTATTGTTTCAAGGCTGTGGTATCATCTCACTGTTGTGAGAGGATGGACACACACACGAGGATGGAGGGGGGTGTGTGTGTGTGTGTGTGTGTTTATCTGTCTCCAATTCCCTGTAGAATAAACCTCTAGGTTTTTGGAGGGTTGGGGTGGGTAGTTGCCTCTTCGTGGAATAGAAGAGGGGGCTGACTTCTTCCTAGACAGATTCCTTAACCTGTGCTCAGTATTTAGCCCCACTTCCCTACTTTCTAAGGTAACTTGTGTCCCTTGCTCAAGAGCCTTTGGGGGTTCTGTGGTATAAGAAGTGTGTGTTTGGTTTCAGGTATGAGGTGACTGTGGGACATGTGAGTGGAAGCGATTAGCTGACAGGGATATGTCAGTCTGAAGTTCAGGGAGAGAAGCAAAAGTTGGAGCCAGGTGTGAGAGTCATCATCTTGGCAGTGGTGGTTGTAACCCTGGAAATGAAGTCTCTGAAGGGAGTGAGAAGGGCAGGGGCCACTGAGAGACTGGGGGAAAGCGTTCTGAAGCCCTGGGGACGGACGGTTGAAGAAAAGGAATCCGTGAAGAGGGGTAAGATGGGTGGGGGGGGAATCTGAGAGCAAGACGGTTCGGGAAAGACTCGCTGTCCCAGCTCAGGTCAGCGGGCAGAGCCGTCTGGTGTGGGGGGGCGGGGTGGGACTCAGTGGACTGAAAGTGAGTTCGGGGAGTTGAACTCACCCATTCAACCATGTGGCCACATTTGGGATGGCAGGACTTGGTAGATCAGCAGATCGTTCTGTTCATGTGCTCTTTGCGTACAGTTTTGACATGGAAGAAGATTGATTGATTTATATTACAATGTATTTGACTTACAATATTGTATTAGTTGCAGGTGTACAACATACAGTGATAGCATTTTTATAGATTATACTCCATTTAAAGTTATTGTAAAATATTGGCTATATTTCCTGTGCTGTACAATATATTGTTGTATTTTATTTATTTTGTACATGGAGTTTGTACCTCTTAATCCCCTACCCCTACCTTGACCCTCTCTCTGGTAACGATTAGTTTGTTCTCTATATCTATGAATCTGTTTTTTGTGTTGTTATATTCATTCGTTTTATTTTTTAGATTTCACATATAAGTGATAGCATACAGTGTGTGTCTTTCTCTGTCTGACCTATTTCACTAAGCGTAATCCCCTCAAGATCCATCCATTGTTGTTGCAAATGGCAAAATTCCATTCTTTTTTATGGCTGAGTAATAGTCTGTTGTGTGTGTGTGTGTGTGTGTGTGTGTGTGTGTGTGTGTATCACATCTTTATCCATTTATCTGTTGACAGACGCTTAGGTTGCTTCCCGTATCTTGACTATCGTAAATAATGCTGCTATGAACATTGGGGTGCAGATATCTTTTCGAATTCGTGTTTTTGTTTTCTTTGGATATATACCCAGGAGTGGAATTGCTGGATCATATGGTAACTCTATTTTTAGTTTTCTGAGGAACCTCCCTACTGTTTTCTGTAATGGCTGCACCAGTTTACATTCCTACCAACCATGTACTAGGGTTCTCTTTTCTCCATATCCTTGGCAACATTTCCTTTTTTTTTTTTTTAAATAAATTTATTTATTTTTGGCTGAGTTGGGTCTTCACTGCCGCGCCGGGCTTTCTCTAGTTGCTGCGAATGGGGGCTACTCTTCATTGCGGTGCGTGGGCTTCTCATTGTGGTGGCTTCTCTTGTTGCGGAGCACGGGCTCGAGGCACGCGGGCTTCAGTAGTTGTGGCGCACGGGCTTAGTTGCTCCATGGCATGTGGGATCTTCCCGGACCAGGGCTCTAACCCGTGTCCCCTGCATTGGCAGGTGGATTCTTAACCACTGCGCCACCAGGGAAGTCCCCGTGAAGGCAGAACTAGTTGCTTTTCATCAGTAGCCTGAGTAGATGTGCTGCATTTGAAAGGCTGTCTGTCAGAGATGCCTTTCGGACACTAGTTTTGTTTGTGACTCTTCTTATAGTAAGAAAGACCTTTCTCTATAAGCCTCTACATAGAACTCTCCAGTCCATTGCCAGAAACCGGGCTGCATTCCTCAGGCATTGTTAGTCCAATGAGGTAATTATGTTTGATAGAGCATCTAGTTCTGCTTCTTTAAAGGGTAAAATTATGGAGATTGCAAATATATACCGTAGTCTAAGGCTCCTCTGAAGCACTTTTTAGGAGGCAGTAAAATTAACAGTTCATGCCGTGTGGGGACAGGCAGCAGGAGCCAAACAGCAGAGTAGCTCAGCGAGGCTGGGTGGCATCGTGCTGCAGCTCACTGCCCGGCGCTGTGGGAGGACCTGGCCAGCCTGTGGCCTGGGTCTTGTCCAGCCGTCCGTTCAGCCCCCCTCAGAACAGCACTTGGTGGAGGGTCTCAGCTCATATATATGCGGGGAGGGGGCTGTTAGGAAGGATCGAGTCTGACACAGAACTTCGTAAATAGTAGGAGTGTTTCTCCAGCCTGTCTTCACTCTCTTCACAGCTAAAATTCCCTGGCAGCCTATAACTATGAGAACGGAAAGTACTATGTGCAGAGACTGAAATCCAGCAGGCGTTAGTGCTCCCATGGCACGTTGTTGCTTTGGCTGTACTCTTGGACCGTCATCTCTTCCAAGCTGAGCTGTTGTCAGGAGGCGAAAACAGCCACACAAGACCCTGGATGTGTATGGAGAAGCGCGTTTTGTCAGCGTGCAAGTCTGACCACACACTCGCAGGGCTCAGGGTCGTGTGGGTGGGCAGGTGGATGGCACCCAGAGGTCACAGCTGGGCCTAGAGCGTGTGTCTGGACCTGAATTGTGCAGCCTCATGTGTGTAAATTGGGGATAAGGATTGGATCAACACAACCCGTAGGTGGGTTCTGGGGGTGTCAGCCATTGCCGGTCTGTTAGCTCGCCAGCCCATGCTGTTTCCGCAGTGAGGGGTTACGTCCCTCGTTGCACTGATGAGCACACCAAGGCCTGGAGAGCCGGGCCAGCTTGTCCAGGCTTCCACCGCTGGTCTGTGGCCCAGCAGGGACTTTGACTCCAGGGTCTGTGTCCTCAAGCACTAAATTATTCTGCTTTATTTTGTTATCTGAAATCCTTCGAAGACCTTCCTTGCTTTAAGGAGGTCTGACATGTGAACCCCTTTGCCTAGTCTTTCACTTTCTCACTAGGGTCAGGTACTCATTGCTTCTCAGTGTCACATCAGCTCAGAGCTGCCGATTCCGGTCCTGACACCGTGTGGGCTGCCTGTGCTGTGTTAGAGTCTGGAATGCACCTTCTATTGTGCACATGTGTGTGCACACACGCTCACAGCAGCAACCCTCCTCCCTTCCAAAAACAAAGCAGACAGGAACACCAGGAACAGTTGGTGGGGAGACTGTGCCAGACTGTGGGGGAGATGGCATGGGAGGTCAGCAGGCTGAGAAGGGCAGGCACGCTGTCAGGAGGAATTCCTGTACAGTCAGTGCTGGAGTTCTTGTGGTCCCGTGGGAGGTCAGAGGAGAGAGGCCTTGTCTGTGTACCTGGGGAGCTGGGATGAGGCGGTGAAGTACCCTGAGTGTCATGCTGAAGAAGTGGGTCTATCTTGTGGAGAGTGGGCTACCCAGTGGTTTCTAACTCAAGAGTTACGTACTCTGGCTTGTTTGAGCGTTAACAGGGAGCAGACACAGTGGATGAGGTTGGGAATGCAGACAGGATACCTCACTGTTGCAGTGTTCCCAGGGGTGTGTGTGGAAGAGGCAGGGTTACTGCTGTGTCACCTGGAGCTTATGGGGAGGAGAGGTCAGCCAAAGGAGACCAGGTGGTGGTGGGTGTGATGGTGGAGGGGAGAGAGGGAGACCGGGTGTCTAGGGCAGGATGTTGATGTCAGATGTTGTAGGGGAAAGCAGGTTCTGAAACTATGAAAGGCCAGTTTGGCTTTGACACTTGGAAGTCACTGGACTGGCCAGAGTTTCACAGTGGGGCGTGCTGGAAGGTGAGGTGGAGAGAAAGTGACTTCCTGAAGGGAAGGCAGGTTGGGAGCAGGATTTTGAGTCCTTGTTTGTTTGTCTTTAAGGTGGGGTGAGGTGTGAGGGCTGGAGCAGTGGGTGGCTGTGAGCGACAGGGGATATCTGTGGGAGGGGTCGAGCAGGAGCCGGCCAGGGGGCCTGGCCCGTTGACCTTGACAGCAAGAAGCAAGAGCACAGCCCAGGTCCCCAGGACTCAGCATTTCTAGTTGACGTCGAAGTTCTGTGTTATATAGTGTTCAGTGAGGAGTGGAGCTTTGCTGTGTCAAAATCTGTACTTTAGGGCTTCCCTGGTGGCACAGTGGTTGAGAATCTGCCTGCCAATGCAGGGGACACGGGTTCGAGCCCTGGTCTGGGAGGATCCCACATGCCGCGGAGCAACTAGGCCCGTGAGCCACAATTACTGAGCCTGCGTGTCTGGAGCCTGTGCTCTGCAACAAGAGAGGCCGCGACAGTGAGAGGCCCGCGCACCGCGATGAAGAGTGGCCCCCGCTTGCCGCAACTGGAGAAGGCCCTCGCACAGAAATGAAGACCCAACACAGCCATACATACATACATACATACATACATAAATAAATAAATTAAAAAAAAAAAAAAAAAAAAAGAAATGGCCGGACAGGGCCTGGACCTGCAGCTGCCCCCAGGCTGGCCACCCAGTCTTATGCCAAGGTCCTGTTTCAGTGCACCGGGCCTTCAGTTCGTGATCGATATTTACTTATCAGAATTTAATGGATTATGATCTTGAATTCCAGGTGTGCGTTTTTGCCTGCAGAAAAGACATTCTAGGCTTTACTGAGAGGAAGCTGGTGCATATGCAGAAGGCTGACGTGAGGGCTGACCCGCAATAGGACACCTTCAGGCTGGGCCTTAGGCTGCAGTGGAAACCCCTCTCCACCCCTGATAACTCCGGGCCTTCACAGCTGAGGAGATGGACTGCATCTCTACTTAGAGTTCCAGGGTGTTCTTGTGAGATTGAAAACAAAACTCAGACATTGGTAACTTGAAGCTTTTTGGATGGATTTAAAGGAAACGGGGAGAAGGTCTTCCATAAGATTATGATGTATGTATTTCGTTAAGTTCTGTGGTTTACATTTAATTTGTTCAAAACTTGTCTCAACTGTATACCAGTGTGTTAGACCCCGTGTTAGGTGTGGTTTTTCTTCTGGAAGATTGTGATCTCATATGGGACTCCATGACAGCTATGCATGTGGCTGCCTGAGTGTAAGTGCAGGATGAGCAGGTAACACCGTGCCTGCTCTATGTGTGTCTGTGGTGTCGTCTGTGTCCTGGTGTTGAGTGTGAAGGGGGAGATTCACCCCTCTTGTCATCACGGAGGAAGCCTGGTCCTGGTAGAGGTTGGCGGTGAGGGGAAAGGATGGGATGAGCGGGCTGAGAAAAGCGGGTGGGTGAGGTGAGGCAGGCCTCCAGTGGGGGTCACCCGGCCCTCCACCCTCAGCCCCCACGTTCTGAGTGTCGGGCTCTGCCGGCCCTCCAGGTGCTCGCCCTCCTGCCACCCTTCAGGCTCCTGTGCCGCCTGTAGGCTGGGGCCCCCAGCACCCTCGCCTCCGCAGCTCTTCCCATCCCTGCCGACACCCCACCACCCCGACTCCCGCCGGCACTGACCAGCCTCCTTTCCCACGCAGTGGGCGTCCTGCTATCCGATCGCCTCCACACGGCAACCTTGCAGGGACCTTTTAAAACAATCAAATGATGTCACTCCCTGTTCCAACGCTGTGGTGACTACCCATCACTTTTTGATTAAATTCTGAACCCTGGTTTTAAAAGCCCAGGTCTTGCCTGGCATGACAGCTTCTTCTGTTTGACAAAACAGTGGCAGTGTTTACAGGACTGATGATCCAGGTGAGTAAAGATGTTGATGATTATGACACCTGCTCTGGGCCAGGCTCTGCTCTGAGCGCTTTATATATATCTCGACCCATTTAATCCTCACATCTCTGAGGTCGGTACTAATGCGTCCCCATTTTACAGGTGAGAAGCTTGAGGCATCCGCTCAGGGTCGCACGGCAAGTCAGTGGCAGAGCTGGCTTGGAGCTGTGCGCCTCCCTTGCTCACCGGGGTCATAGGCACCCTCCTCCTACCTGCCAAGCCTCCGAGTGGCTCCCTGGACCGGAGGTGCGGCTCTGTGACCTTTCTGAGCAACTCTCAGTTGCGGCATGCATGCGGGATCTAGTTCCCCGACCAGGGATCGAACCCGGGCCCCCTGCATTGGGAGTGCGGAGTCTTACCCACTGGACCACCAGGGAAGTCCCTATTCTCTACATGATAATCCAGTGCTGTTTTATATATTTAGCCACTCATTTCAGTTCCAGCTCTGCCCATTGGGAGCTCTCGGTTGGCCTCTTTGTCCTTTTGACATTCTGCATCCTGTGGTTTTTTGAGCACTTCCTTACTTTCTGGCACTGCCAGGTGCTCCAGGCTCATCTCGTATTTTCTCTTCCACCCATTCTCCAAGGAGCCTGATTGCTTTGTTTGAGGACAGTGTTTAGAAACCATATGTGGCAGTGGATGAGCTCACTGCTGCTGGGCGCCCCTGCCTCTGGGCCCTGTCAGTGTACATGCTTGTCTCCTAATTTTTATATCTCTCTTTCTGGAAATATATTAAAATCTTTGTACCTTTCTCTGAGAACCAGAGCATGGCGCCTGTCACCTGCACCTGCGATGCAATTAGCAAATCCTTCTAATAGGTGAATTCGGTGTCCCAGCTTGGATGTGTGCTGTAGGAGGTGTTCCTACTTTTGTGATTGATTGGTTGACTGTGAGCCCCCAGCTTCTTCTGTCGCTCTCTTGTGATGCTGGGTGTGTCCTTCCCCCAACGCTAGCACCACTCAGTCGTTACCCTTCATCTTTAAGCTCTGTTTCCAGTTATTCAGCCTCATACACCGGGCCACTGATTGAACCTGCTGTCATTTGTTCACCCCCACTGGTTACTAGATAATTTCTGATGTGGTGTCCTCCTCACTCTGTGACCCCCTTTCTACCCCAGGACCCTCCTCCCTCCTGGCCCCGTGACCCTCTCTCGACTCCTGACCTCTCCTGACCATGGTGCAATTCCTCTCCTGTTCTCTCAGTCAACGACTTGCACGCTGTCTTGGCTGTGCCCTCAGATGCCCGGTACCAACATGGGGGCAGCGCCATGAAGCTGTGCTGGCTCTTTCTCTGCAATACAGCTTCCCATTGTCTGTTCCATTTTGTGTTCTGTTCCACATGTAGATTTTATGCCCCGTGCTCTGAGAAGTGCCGTTCCAGGGTGTGCACCCTCCAGTGGTGTATGGAAAGTTACGTTCCTCCTGCCCTGCTCTCTGATTACCTCAGTGGTTTCCTTTCCTTTCTGTCAGTCGATGAGGGAGTCCATCATTTTGGCCGTGATTGCAGTTACTCAGGAGACCATGCAGCCCTGTGCTCAGTGGCAGTTCAGTTCCTTCTCTCTGAATGTCCTCTTTATAGCCCTTGCCGACTTTCCTATTTCTGTTACTGATTTGTAGAAATTGTTTATATGTTCCAGTTCTTTGTTGGTTATGTGTCACAGATCTTCCTCCTCTCTGTGGCCTACCTTTTTTTTTTTTTAATTAATTAATTAATTTATTTTTGGCTGCGTTGGGTCTTCGTTGCTGTGCGAGGGCTTTCTCTAGTTGCGGCGAGCGGGGACTACTCTTTGTTGCAGTGCGCAGGCTTCTCATTGCGGTGGCTTCTCTTTGTTGCGGAGCACGGGCTCTAGGCGCACGGGCTTCAGTAGTTGTGGCACACGAGCTCAGTACTTCTGGCTCGCAGGCTCTAGAGCGCAGGCTCAGTAGTTGTGGTGCACGGGCTTAGTTGCTCTGCGGCATGTGGGATCTTCCCGGACCAGGGCTCGAACCCGTGTCCCCTGCATTGGCAGGCGGGTTCTTAACCACTGCACCACCAGGGAAGCCCACATTTAGTTTAGATTTAAATGATCAGTCTTTTCTATGATATAAGGTGTCTTGTTAGTACTTCTCTACTTGGATTTAATAAAAACATTTCCCTATAAAATTTTTAAAGACAAGTGTGTTTTTCACATATAGGTTTAGTTTTTTGCCCTTTGTCAAGCAGCCATTCTTTCCCACCTGTGTGCCACCTTGGTCTCCGTGGGAGGGGCTGGTTCAGGGCTGGGTGTTCTCCCTGCTGGCCATTCGCTCCGAGTGCCAGGATCACACTTGACATCAGCAGGGGCTGTTCTCCCCCCTTGTTTTTCTTCTTCTTCAGAATTATCTTGGTGATCCTTGGCATCCCTTCTGGTCTCTATTTTAATTCCCCTACCTCTCTTTTTTCTGGGCCTCATCCTCCTCTCTCTGTGGTCTGGACTGGAGAGATGCAGGCATGCCCACCTCGCTCTGTGGGTGAGGTCGTCCAGTCGGTGGGACGGTCAGGAAGATGTTGAGAGAAGAGGACAGCAGACAGCTTCCAGGATGAAAGGGCATTTGGTTTCTTCCGTGAGGAGTTGCGGGTGGTAGTTTATGGGAGAGAAACACTAGATAAAATCACACAGAGCGAGGCTTCCCTGGTGGCGCAGTGGTTGAGAGTCTGCCTGCCGGTGCAGGGGACACGGGTTCGAGCCCTGGTCTGGGAAGATCCCACATGCCACGGAGCCACTAGGCCCGTGAGCCACAAGTACTGAGCCTGCGCGTCTGGAGCTTGTGCTCCGCAACAAGAGAGGCCGTGGCAGTGAGAGGCCTGCACACCGCGATGAAGAGTGGCCCCCGCTCGCCGCAAGTAGAGAAAGCCCTCGCGCAGAAACGATGACCCAACACAGCCAAAACTAACTAACTAACTAACTAAATAAATAAAAAAAAAAAAAACCACACAGAGCATGTCTGTTACCAGGTGCACTGTGTGCATACACTTCCACATGATTCTCACCTAAGAATCCTGGGAGGTGAAAAGGAGATGAAGAACCTGCAGCCCAGAGAGGGTGTGAGTGGTCGTAGCTGATCATCCTGAATCCCTTGTGCGTCTGCTGTTCCATGCCGCCCCTTCCCAGGATGGAGCCCCTGGGAGTGGAGGAGGCCCCATCCCAAGTGACCTGACCACATGTCCTAGTGATAGGAGTCGCTTTCATTTCAGAGGTTTTGTTACTGATTAAGTTGATGCCTTTTAAAAGTTTTTTTTTTCAAACTTAACATGGCTTTTCAAAAATACCAAAACCAAAAAACCAAAACTAACCAAACAAACACACCAAAACCAGCCCCCCAATTCCAAAACTACATAAGCTAATTTGAAGGGCCAGGTGGTAAATATTTCAGGCTTTGCAGGCCATGCATTCTAGAGCCAGAAGCAGCCGGAGACGCTTTGTAAATGGATTACTATAGCATGCGTTCCAATAAAACTTTATTTACCAAACAGGTGCCGGGCTGTCATTTGCCATCCTGTGACCTGTAGTATTTCAGACAACGTCTCAGTAAAACACCTTGAGGATAGGACAAAGTAGAACTTACATTAGCTGGCTCACCTTTGAAAAAAACGAGCCTTCTCAGTACTCGGTACCAAGGTCATTTCTTCGTGGCTCAAGACTTGTGGGTAGAATTGCCTTTTGCCACCTCAGGCCCTGGCCTGCCGAGGTCCTCGGGACTCCCCTGATTTCCGTGTCCCCTTGCCACGCCTCCCCTTGCTCCCCGTCTCGGGGTGTCCACGTTCTCCTGCCCTGCCCCCCCCCCCGAAGTCCCTCAGTGCTCGCAGGTACTGGACAGCCTGGCGCTGGCAGCTAACGCTTTGCACCTTCCATCTTGGGCTGGGCACACGCCTTTCCCGGAGTGGGCTGTAAATTCTTTGACAGTGATAGTGGTGGTGTCGTTAACCGGCTCCTTTTGTCACCAGGACAGAGGCGGCCAGCCGATTGTGCGGCCTGCGGCTTTTGCCCCTCAACCCTGACACTTTCACCGCCTCTTCACCTGGGCCCAGGGAAGCCCTCCTCAGCCCTCCCAAGCTTCCTTCTTCCCTATTTTTTGATTTTTCCTTTCAATAAAAGTAACGCCGATCTCTCTCCTCCAGGGTGGTACTTTTCATTCATCACAACTTGGTCCACCTGAAGTAGGACTTGATGCACTTCACTTATCATGGGATGTCAGCATCAGAAAGAGCAGACCCTATGGGTTCAGAGCCACCCTGCTGGGTCCTGACATGCACATCGCATGTGCACGTTGCATGCCTGCATACGGCAGCCCCAGAGACCATGTCATCTGTTGGTGAGACAGCTGAGTATTGCTCACCTCGGGAGGGACAGTACCACCTCCAAAGCTCTGACAGCCTCTCGGAGGGGGGTGGTAAGGCCAGAACTTGTTGAGAATTAGAAGTTTGATATAAGGTGGGTCTTTCAAAGTGAGAACATGGGGTGGGAGTCTTGATTAGGACTGGGTGAGGATAGTCAGGATTGGTGGAAACTGCAAGGCTATGATTTTGAGGGTGGATTCAGAGGCTGGGTGTAAACTGGGGGTTGAGTTTACATTCATGGAAGAGTTGAGGGCTCTTTGGGGAAGTTGCTGTCATGAATAGTCAGTGCTAATGCAGGCAGGGGCTGAGTGCTGAGGCTTGTTGATGTTGCAGCCAGGTGTGGCTTCTCGTCTGCATCTGTGGTGAGCGTGTGGCAGTGCTCGGTTCTCATGCATGCATCTGTTTTGGATTCCGTTTCCTCCCCTCACTGAACCTCTTGCCCCTTGTCACACTGTCTCCACGGGCAGCTTCTGATGCAGGCGTTTCTGACAGGTGGCTCTGTTGCTGGGTTCACCCCTTCTGAGGTTTGGGTGCTGTTTTCCTCTGGTCTAACTGCAGGCTATTCCTCACTTTATTGCGCTTTGCTTTACCGTGCTTCGCAGATACTGTGTTTCCTACGAATTGGAGGTCTGCGGCAGCCCTCTGTCAAGCAGGCCTTGCAGCGCCATTTTCCCAGCAGCGTCTGCTCACTTCAGGTCTCGGTGTCACATTTTGGTACTTCTCCCAATATTTCAAACCTTTTCATTATTATTATATTTGTTATAAACATAAAACTTCTAACGGATGAGGAGTTGCTTCTTATGGATGAGCAGAGTGATTTCTTGAGATGGAATCTGCTGGTGAAGATGCTGTGAAAACTGTTGAAATGACAGCAGAGGATTTAAATATTACATCAACTTAGCAGCAGGGTTTGAGGGGATTGACTCCAATTTTGAAAGAAGTTCTCCTGTGGGTAAAATGCTGTCGAACAGCATTGCCTGCTAGAGAAATCATTCGTGAAAGGAAGAGTCAATCGATGCGGTGGACTTCATTGCTGTCTTGTTTTAAGAAATGGCCACGGCCACCCCAGCCTTCAGCGTCCACCACCCTGATCAGTCAGCAGCCACCAACACCAAGGCAAGACCCTCCACCAGCACAAAGATTATGACTCGCTGATAAAATATTTGTAATTAATGTATGTACATTGTCTTTTTAGACATAATGCTATTGCACACTTAACAGACTACAGAATAGTTATATGGTATAGTGTAGAGTACATATAACTTCTACATGCATTAGGAAACCAGAAAATTCATGTGACTCACTTTATTGTGGTGGTGTGGTGGTCTGGGACAGAACCCACCATATCTCTGAGGTATGCTTGTATTCCTCAATTGGGAAGTCTGTTGGGACTTGAAATAGTAAAGCTGGTCATAACTGTCCTGATTTTGGATGACTAGGAATAGAAAATTGAGTTAAAGACTAAGAATTCAGAATACTTATGGAGTAGGTTATCTAGTTTTTGTTTTAAAATGTATATTTCACATTTATATACTTGTAAAAAATTGGAATGCCTCCTTCCCTTGTTGAAGTAATTAACACGATTTAAGAAAAAGTCTCACTATAACCAACTTATATCTTTAGTTAATTAGAAGAGTTCTTAGTAAATATTGATTATGTTTTTGTTGGCTGACCATCTGATACAGATTGTCAAGGACGTTCCCTAAATTTGCATTAACACCTGTCAAATGACTCATGGGCGTATCATGAGACTCCAAGCACCTTGCCTCATTTATTTTAGGTAAATATAGAATCGTCTCATATTTTTAACTGTGCTACAGAATTAATTTTACAATGTTAAAAGCACATTTTCAAAATATACTTTTTGTAAGAATTTTTTTTATTAAACTGAGCCTTCCTGACAGTGCCTTGGCCGTGAGTGGGCGCTAAGGAATGGAAGGCATCCCGGAGGAGCCGGGCTGGTGCACGCAGTGACCACGGGCCAGTCCTGTCCCCAGCTGGCCCCTCTGTGTTTCTCAGCTGGACTTTCCCTTTATATTTAGACGAGCTCCTGGTACAACTGGTCAAGAGAAGAAAAGACTACACAAGGAAACCATGTTGAATGCAAAGGGAGTAATAACTCCAAAAAGTAGAGATTAAAAAATTAGAGTATTCCTGTTAGAAAATAGGCGCGACGACACCCTTCAGACCTCTGGGAGGTGAGGAGCTGTGAAGATCTTTTGATGGTAGTGATGGAGCTTGAGTTAATCAAACATCTGGAAGGAAATAGGAAGACAAGTTAATAAACCTGGAGAAGGCGTTTGTAAACTATGAAACCAACGAAGAATTCTTATCAAAAGTTTATAGAGGACTTCTTCAAACCAGGGAAAGCACAAACAAAAGCCGTGGCAGGAATTTCGCAGAAATGAGTCGCATATACGGCCAGTTAACATTAATACGCAGGGAAATGTGAATCAAGACCATACGGAAATACTATTTTGTATATATTTTTACTTGATAAAACTTTAGAAAGTGTGCCTGTGTTGAACATGACCCTGTGGGTTGGCGGGACCCCGTGCACACCACTGGTGCACGTGAATTGGGGCAGCCCTTGGAAATGAGTTTGCACTGCCTCTTAAGGGTGGGATGCTTACTTTTACACTCTTGACCCAGCAGGCCCACTCCTGGGTGCATAGCCAAGACAAATCCTTCAGGTTTTGTGACACAAAAAGGAAAGCGTAGCATAACGAATGTCCACGAGGTTCCCCCCCTTCCTTGTTAGCAGCATGTTATGATTCATGTTTCATTTCTCTCCCTAATCCCAGACTTTTTTTTTTTTTTTTTTTGGCAAATCCCAGAAATCACAGACTTCACCCATATATATACTTCAGTAAAAAAATAAGGGCTTAAGGTAATTATCATAACTTACAAATTTATGGTTCCTTATAATCATCTGATGTCCAGTCTGTGTTCACTCTTTCCTGATTGTCTCAAAATGTCTTTTTTCAGTTGGTTTTTTCAAAATAGTATTCCAGCAGGTCCAAACATTACATTTGGTTGCTGTATCTTCTAAGTCTCTTAATTTAGAATCATTTCCCTTCTCTTTTTTCATTTTATGCCATTTATTTGTAAAGAAACTTAGAGTTTTGTCTATTGTAATTTTCCAAATTCTGGACTTGGCTGGTTTTATTTTTTTTTGGCGTTGTTGTTGTTTTTCTGGCTGCGTTGGGTCTTCGTTGCTGCGCGCGGCCTTTCTCTAGTTGCAGCTAGTGGGGGCTACTCTTCATTGTGGTGCGTGGGCTTCTCATTGCAGTGGCTCCTCTTGTTGCGGAGCATGGGCTCTAGGCACGCGGGCTTCAGTAGTTGCAGCATGCAGGCTCAGTAGCTGCGATAATGTGGGCTCTAGGGCACGTGGGCTTCAGTAGTTGTGGCGCGTGGGCTCAGTAGTTGTGGCGCACGGACTCAGTTGCTCCGCAGCATGTGGGATCTTCCCGGACCAGGGGTCGAACCCGTGTCCCCTGCATTGGCAGGTGGATTCTTTTTTTTTTTTTTTTTTTTCCTGTGCTTTATTTATTTATTTATTTATTTATTTTTATTCACACACACACACACTGTATTTTATTTTTACAAGACATAAATAGACTGACACCAAGCATTGTACATGGATGACCACAACAAAAGCAACAATGATTGCAATTACCAAACATGAAACACACTCATACTATGTCATAATATTGACATTCAGTCCAGTAATCCTCCACTGTAACAGCTCCTTTACTTTGCAGTGAAAATTGATTTGTATATTCTTTGCCTCTGAGTCCTTGTGGGATTTTTTTTTTTTTAAATTCAGACAGAAAGTCACAATAATTATACTCATCCTCATCAGTTCACTCAGTCCCATGTAATTAATTTTTTTTTCATCTTGATCTTTTGTTAGCACTTTTATGAGTTCATCAGTTTTTCATTAGAGTTCTGAAAATGCTTATTCATTCAGTTCAGCAGTACAGTCAGTTACCAGAAACCTGTACTTGTCAGAGTCTTTTCCATGAATTTCTTGAAGATGAAACCCTTTTATAGGAACATATTTGCAAAATCATCAGAGTACACCCAGAACTGTCTGTAAATGACAAAAGACTTAAAAATGACCACGGTTAAAGATTTGATGAAAGTTCATAATAATGCAGTTGACAAGAAAATTAGTTATTTCTGAGATATACATTTTAAAGTAATAACTAGGATTATTACTTATAACATTATACCAGAACATATAAGATTTTTAGAAATTTCATGTAATGTCTGAAACATTTATATTAACATATTTCCATACATATTTCCATACAAATACAAATATAAGATTTTTAGAAATTTCATGTAATGTCTGAAACATTTATATTAACATATTTCCATACAAATAACCCAATGAAAGTTTAGTATTAGTTGTTTTGTTGTTTTTTTATACTGCAGGTTCTTATTAGGCATCAGTTTCATACACATCAGTGTATACATGTCAATCCCAATTGCCCAATCCAGCACACCACCATCCCCACCTCACCGCAGTTTTCCCCCCTTGGTGTCCATATGACCATTCTCTACATTTGTGTCTCAACTTCTGCCCTGCAAACTGGCTCATCTGTACCATTTTTCTAGGTTCCACATACATGCATTAATATACGATATTTGTTTTTCTCTTTCTGACTTACTTCACTCTGTATGACAGTCTCTAGATCCATCCATGTCTCAACAAATGACTCAATTTCATTCCTTTTTATGGCTGAGTAATATTCCATTGTATATATGTACCACAACTTCTTTATCCATTCGTCTGTTGATGGGCATTTAGGTTGCTTCCATGACCTGGCTATTGTAAATAGTGCTGCAATGAACATTCGGGTGCATGTGTCTTTTTGAATTACGGTTTTCTCTGGGTATATGCCCAGTAGTTGGATTGCTGGGTCATATGGTAATTCTATTTTTAGTTTTTTAAGGAACCTCCATACTGTTCTCCATAGTGGCTGTATCAATTTACATTCCCACCAACAGTGCAAGAGGGTTCCCTTTTCTCCACACCCTCTCCAGCATTTGTTGTTTGTAGATTTTCTGATGATGCCCATTCTAACAGGAGTGAGGTGATACCTCATTGTAGTTTTGATTTGCATTTCTCTAATAATTAGTGATGTTGAGCATCTTTTCATGTGCTTCGTGGCCATCTGTATGTCTTCTTTGGAGAAATGTCTATTAGGTCTTCTGCCCATTTTTGGATTGGGGTGTTTGTTTCTTTGATATTGAGCTGAATGAGCTGTTTATATATTTTGGAGATTAATCCTTTGTCCGTTGATTCATTTGCAAATATTTTCTCCCATTCTGAGGGTTGTCTTTTCGTCTTGTTTATGGTTTCCTTTGCTGTGCAAAAGCTTTGAAGTTTCATTAGGTCCCATTTGTTTATTTTTGTTTTATTTCCATTACTCTAGGAGGTGGATCAAAAAAGATCTTGCTGTGATTTATGTCAAAGAGTGTTCTTCCTATGTTTTCCTCTAAGAGTTTTATAGTGTCCAGTCTTATATTTAGGTCTCTAATCCATTTTGAGTTTATTTTTGTGTATGGTGTTAGGGAGTATTCTAATTTCATTCTTTTACATGTAGCTGTCCAGTTTCCCAGCACCACTTATTGAAGAGACTGTCTTTTCTCCATTGTATATCTTTGCCTCCTTTGTCATAGATTAGTTGACCATAGGTGCGTGGGTTAATCTCTGGGCTTTCTATCTTGTTCCATTGATCTATGTTTCTGTTTTTGTGCCAGTACCATACTGTCTTGATTACTGTAGCTTTGTAGTATAGTCTGAAGTCTGGGAGTCTGATTCCTCCAGCTCCATTTTTTTCCCTCAAGACTGCTTTGGCTATTCGAGGTCTTTTGTGTCTCCATACAAATTTTAAGATGATTTGTTCTAGCTCCGTAAAAAATGCCATTGGTAATTTGATAGGGATTGCATTGAATCTGTAGATTGCTTTGGGTAGTATACTCATTTTCACAATGTTGATTCTTCCAATCCAAGAACATGGTATATCTCTCCATCTGTTGGTATCATCTTTAATTTCTTTCATCAGTGTCTTATAGTTTTCTGCATACAGGTCTTTCGTCTCCCTAGGTAGGTTTATTCCTAGGTATTTTATTCTTTTTGTTGCAATGGTAAATGGGAGTGTTTCCATAATTTCTCTTTCAGATTTTTCATCATTAGTGTATAGGAATGCAAGAGATTTCTGTGCATTAATTTTGTATCCTGCAACTTTACCATATTCATTAATCAGCTCTAGCAGTTTTCTGGTGGCAGTTTTAGGATTCTCTATGTATAGTATCATGTCATCCGCAAACAGTGACAGTTTTACTTCTTCTTTTCCAATTTGTATTCCTTTTATTTCTTTTTCTTCTCTGATTGCCGTGGCTAGGACTTCCAGAACTATGTTGAATAATAGTGGTGAGAGTGGACATCCTTGTCTCGTTCCTGATCTTAGAGGAAATGCTTTCAGTTTTTCACCATTGAGAATGATGTTTGCTGTGGGTTTGTCATATATGGCCTTTATTATGTTGAGGTAGGTTCCCTCTATGCCCACTTTCTGGAGAGTTTTTATCATAAATGGGTGTTGAATTTTGTCAAAAGCTTTTTCTGCATCTATTGAGATGATCATATGGTTTTTATTCTTCAATTTGTTAATATGGTGTATCACATTGATTGATTTGCGTATATTGAAGAATCCTTGCATCCCTGGGATAAATCCCACTTGATCGTGGTGTATGATCCTTTTAATGTGTTGCTGGATTCTGTTTGCTAGTATTTTGTTGAGGATTTTTGCATCTATATTCATCAGTGATATTGGTCTGTAATTTTCTTTTTTTGTAGTGTCTTTGTCTGGTTTTGGTATCAGGGTGATGGTGGCCTCATAGAATGAGTTTGGGAGTGTTCCTTCCTCTGCAATTTTTTGGAAGAGTTTGAGAAGGATGGGTGTTAGCTCTTCTCTAAATGTTTGATAGAATTCACCTGTGAAGCCATCTGGTCCTGGACTTTTGTTTGTTGGAAGATTTTTAATCACAGTTTCAATTTCATTACTTGTGATTGGTCTGTTCATATTTTCTGTTTCTTCCTGATTCAGTCTGGGAAGGTTATACCTTTCTAAGAATTTGTCCATTTCTTCCAGGTTGTCCATTTTATTGGCATAAAGTTGCTTGTAGTAGTCTCTTAGGATGCTTTGTATTTCTGTGGTGTCTGTTGTAACTTCTCCTTTTTCATTTCTGATTTTATTGATTTGAGTCCTCTCCCTCTTTTTCTTGATGAGTCTGGCTAATGGCTTATCAATTTTGTTTATCTTCTCAAAGAACCAACTTTTAGTTTTATTGATCTTTGCTATTGTTTTCTTTGTTTCTATTTCATTTATTTCTGCTCTGATCTTTATGATTTCTTTCCTTCTGCTAACTTTGGGTTTTGTTTGTTCTTCTTTCTCTAGTTTCTTTAGGTGTAAGGTTAGATTGTTTACTTGAGATTTTTCTTGTTTCTTTAGGTAGGCTTGTATAGCTATAAACTTCCCTCTTAGAACCGCTTTTGCTGCATCCCATAGGTTTTGGGTCGTCGTGTTTTCATTGTCATTTGTCTCTAGGTATTTTTTGATTTCCTCTTTGATTTCTTCAGTGATCTCTTGGTTATTTAGTAACGTATTGTTTAGCCTCCATGTGTTTGTCCTTTTTAAGTTTTTTTCCCTGTAATTCATTTCTAATCTCATAGCGTTGTGGTCAGAAAAGATGCTTGATATGATTTCAATTTTCTTAAATTTACTGAGGCTTGATTTGTGACCCAAGATGTGATCTATCCTGGAGAATGTTCCGTGCGCACTTGAGAAGAACGTGTAATCTGCTGTTTTTGGATGGAATGTCCTATATATATCAATTAAATCTATCTGGTCTATTGTGTCATTTAAAGCTTCTGTTTCCTTATTTATTTTCATTTTGGATGATCTGTCCATTGGTGTAAGTGAGGTGTTAAAGTCCCCCACTATTATTGTGTTACTGTCGATTTCCTCTTTTATAGCTGTTAGCAGTTGCCTTATGTATTGAGGTGCTCCTATGTTGGGTGCATATATATTTATAATTGTTATATCTTCTTCTTGGATTGATCCCTTGATCATTATGTAGTGTCCTTCCTTGTCTCTTGTAACAT
Source organism: Balaenoptera musculus (assembly GCF_009873245.2). Taxonomy (NCBI): domain Eukaryota; kingdom Metazoa; phylum Chordata; class Mammalia; order Artiodactyla; family Balaenopteridae; genus Balaenoptera; species Balaenoptera musculus. The sequence continues at coordinate 98,188,493 of NC_045793.1, read as the reverse complement.
TCTTTATTTTAAAGTCTATTTTATCTGATATGAGTATAGCTACTCCAGCTTTCTTTTGATTTCCATTTGCATGGAATATCTTTTTCCATCCCCTCACTTTCAGTCTGTATGTGTCCCTAGGTCTAAAGTGGGTCTCTTGTAGACAGCATATATATGGGTCTTGTTTTTGTATCCATTCAGCCAGTCTATGTCTTTTGGTTGGGGCATTTAATCCATTCACGTTTAAGGTAATTATCGATATGTATGTTCCTATGACCATTTTCTTAATTGTTTTGGGTTTGTCTTTGTAGGTCCTTTTCTTCTCTTGTGTTTCCCACTTAGAGAAGTTCCTTTAGCATTTGTTGTAGAGCTGGTTTGGTGGTGCTGAATTCTCTTAGCTTTTGCTTGTCTGCAAAGCTTTTGATTTCTCCATCAAATCTAAATGAGATCCTTGCCGGGTAGAGTAATCTTGGTTGTAGGTTCTTCCCTTTCATCACTTTAAGTATATCATGCCACTCCCTTCTGGCTTGCAGAGTTTCTGCTGAGAAATCAGCTGTTAACCTTATGGGAGTTCCCTTGTATGTTATTTGTCGTTTTTCCCTTGCTGCTTTCAATAATTTTTCTTTGTCTTTAATTTTTGCCACTTTGATTACTATGTGTCTCGGCGTGTTTCTCCTTGGGTTTATTCTGTATGGGACTCTCTGCGCTTCCTGGACTTGGGTGGCTATTTCCTTTCCCATGTTAGGGAAGTTTTCGACTATAATCTCTTCAAATATTTTCTCTGGTCCTTTCTCTCTCTCTTCTCCTTCTGGGACCCCTATAATGCGAATGTTGTTGCGTTTAATGTTGTCCCAGAGGTCTCTTAGGCTGTCTTCATTTCTTTTCATTCTTTTTTCTTTAGTCTGTTCTGCAGCAGTGAATTCCACCATTCTGTCTTCCAGGTCACTTATCCGTTCTTCTGCCTCAGTTATTCTGCTATTGATTCCTTCTAGTGTAGTTTTCATTTCAGTTATTGTATTGGTGATCTCTGTTTGTTTGTTCTTTAATTCTTCTAGGTCTTTGTTAATCATTTCTTGCATCTTCTCAATCTTTGCCTCCATTCTTATTCCGAGGTCCTGGATCATCTTCACTATCATTATTCTGAATTCTTTTTCTGGAAGGTTGCCTATCTCCACTTCATTTAGTTGTTTTTCTGGGGTTTTTTCTTGTTCCTTCATCTGGTGCATAGCCCTCTGCCTTTTCATCTTCTCTATCTTTCTGTAACTGTGGTTTTTGGTCCACAGGCTGCAGGATCGTAGTTTTTCTTGCTTCTGTTGTCTGCCCTCTGGTGGTTGAGGCTATCTAAGAGGCTTGATGGGAGGCTCTGGTGGTGGGTAGAGCTGACTGTTGCTGTGGCGGTCAGAGCTCAGTAAAACCTTAATCCACTTGACTGTTGATGGGTGGGGCTGGGTTCCCTCCCTGTTGCTGTGGTGGTCAGAGCTCAGTAAAACCTTAATCCACTTGACTGTTGATGGGTGGGGCTGGGTTCCCTCCCTGTTGGTTGTTTTGCCTGAGGCAACCCAACACTGGAGCCTACCGGTGCTCTTTGGTGGGGTCAATGGCAGACTCTGGGAGGGCTCACGCCAAGGAGAACTTCCCAGAGCCTCTGCTGCCAGTGTCCTTATCCCCACGGTGAAACAGAGCCACCACTCGCCTCTGCAGGAGACCCCCCAACACCAGCAGGTAGGTCCGGTTCAGTCTCCCCCAGGGTCACTGCTCCTTCCCCTGGGTCCCGATGCACACATTACTTTGTGTGTGCCCTCCAAGAGTGGGGTCTCTGTTTCCCCCAGTCCTGTCAAAGTCCTGCAATCAATTCCCTCTAGGCTTCAAAGTCTGATTCTCTAGGAATTCCTCCTCCCGTTGCCGGACCCCCAGGTTGGGAAGCCTGACGTGGGGCTCAGAACCTTCACTCCAGTGGGTGGAATTCTGTGGTATAAGTGTTCGCCAGTCTGTGAGTCACCCACCCAGCAGTTATGGGATTTGATTTTACTCTGATTGCGCCCCTCCTACCGTCTCACTGTGGCTTCTCCTCTGTCCTTGGACGTGGGGTATCCTCCTTGGTGAAGTCCAGGGTCTTCCTGTCAATGATTGTCCAGCAGCCAGTGGTGATTCTGGTGCTCTTGCAAGAGGGAGTGAGAGCACGTCCTTCTACTCCACCATCTTGGTTAATCTCTCGGCAGGTGGATTCTTAACCACTGCACCACCAGGGAAGTCCCTATGTACGTGGTTTTGATGAACATGTTCTCTGTCCCTTGTGCTCCCTATAGTCCAGTGATTAGACCTGTAGACCTGTGGAGTGGAGTGAATTTTTTTTTTTTTTTTTCAAAAGGAGAATTATCTTTATAGCTCAGCTTTTATTCCTTTATGTTCTGCTTTATTCCTAGAAATCGCTTAATACCTAGTCAATCTTCTACTTCTAATTAACCAATTATCACTACTTTTTTTTTTTTTAAAGTTTTTCTCTTTTTATAGCTACTTTATTTATTTATTTATTTATTTTTGGCTGTGTTGGGTCTTCGGTTCGCGCGAGGGCTTTCTCTAGTTGCGGCAAGCGGGGGCCACTCTTCATCGCGGTGCGGGGACCGCTCTTCATCGCGGTGCGCGGGCCCCTCACCATCGCGGCCCCTCCCGTTGCGGGGCACAGGCTCCAGACGCGCAGGCTCAGCAGTTGTGGCTCACGGGCCCAGCTGCTCCGCGGCATGTGGAATCTTCCCAGACCAGGGCTCGAACCCGTGTCCCCTGCATTAGCAGGCAGACTCCCAACCACTGCGCCACCAGGGAAGCCCGAGTGGAGTGAATTAAAGGCCCAGCGTTGGTGCAGGACTACAGCAAAGGTGAGGCTCTCTCAGGAGGTGCCTGGTATCTGGCTGTTGTGGACATAGGTGATTTTCTGATCCTTCCGTGGGCAGACTCCCATCCGCCGCTCACCTAGTGCTCGGCGTCTGTCAAGGGGTGCTGCCCAGACTCACGTTTCCATTGCAGTTTACACAGTGGTGATTTTCTCATTCTGTTACACCTTCATTTACTATCTGGAATCCTTATAGAGGGACTTGGCTTTTCTGAAATTCCAGTTCCTGTAGAACCTTTTTTTTTTTTAAATTAATTTTCAGACTGAGCTATACTCTGCTCACCAGAGGTGACCACTGGGGTTTTATGATCTCATGGATCTTTAACTATTTCACATTATTCTTTTTGATGCTCAAATTGTCCCATCTTTGGCCAGCAGGAGCCCTCTGGGGGTCTCATGTGTGCCTCTCATGGGACCCTCCTCACCTTGAATGACATCTTTGCTCTCAGGGGACTATTTAGCTTAGGCCGACTGGAGACTAGCTGCCTCTCCAGGGGCTCTGGTCCTGTTGGTGAGGCAGGCCCCCTACTATCTGGGGAGACCGATTGGTGGCAGATGCTAAACTGGTGAGATCAGTGTAGATAAACTTATTGATGCTAGATTTTTAAAAAGAAACTCAAGGGTAAAACTGTAAGGTTATTAGGCAAAATGCATAACTTCCCTCCCTGAATGCCCCAGAAGGTCAAGAAATCTCTATTCATAAAAGTCACTTGTTGAGCCTTGCGTCCGTAGGCAGACTTTCTGACTGGGTGGGAAGGCACTGAAGAGGGCAGTGATCCAGCGCGCGGAGGGTGGTGACCCTGAACATTTTCCCGTTTTGGCCATTTTACATGTTTGTCTTGCTTGCTCTTCTTGGCCACTCTTTGGGACAGAGCTGTCAGTATTCTGGTTTTATGGTTGGGGACCAGGGACCGGAGTGCCATGACCTGCTTGAGGTTTCATGGCTGGCACCCAGTGACATGGGGTCGGCCTCGGGCCTTGAGTGCTGTGGACACGGGGTTTTCAGTGACCACTAGGCCTGGCGTAGAGGGCTCTGAGCCCCGCACCTGGGGCCCGGTGGTGTTGGCTCCTGTTGCCTGAGGAGCTGAGAAGAGGCAGGTACTAAAAAGGATCCTGCAGGTGGGAGGCCCCAGAGGAGACTGGGCAGGAGGCTGGGGAGGACGGTGGGCCGCCTGGTGCAGAGCGCCCTGTGGGCGGGTCATGCGGGTCAGATGCTGCCATCTGACCCTTTCCTTTCTAAGCTGCAGAGGTGAAGTGTGACGTGGTGTGGCGTGGCCATCCCAGACAGTCACAATGGCTAAGGATCCAGGCCCCGCCAGGCACATCGCAGTGCTGAGAACGCTGCCCGTGGACCTGCTTCCAGGAGGGCACAGTTGGTGCTGGGCTTCCGAAGCAGGGAGTTGGGGCTCCGAGGTGGGCAAGTGTTCTAACAATGCTCACTTTGTATAGGTTGGAAAATGCAGAAATCCAGAGGAAAAATCACTGTGTTTCCAGTGGCTGTGGCTCCCATCCACATGTGGGATATGGTGGGATCAGTGAGAAGAGAAGGAAGTCGATGACAGATGGAGCTGGTCTGTGAAGAGAACGGATGAGCTGCTGTCTGCTGACCACCTAATACACCCCGCACACGCACACACGCCACGCACATGCTTACACCACACGTGCACACCACGCACATGCTTACAGCACACACGGTCGCATGGTGTGCTCATGCACACGTACCCACGCACGCCACGTGTGCTCGTGGACGCATAAGCCCTGGCCCGTCCCACTGGGTTCCTAATACACCCCGCACACGCACACACACCACGCACATGCTTATACCACACACGTACACCACACACATGCTTACAGCACACACGGTCGCATGGTGTGCTCATGCACACATACCCACGCATGCCACGTGTGCTCATGCACGCATAAGCCCTGGCCCCTCCCACTGGGTTCAGGGGCAGTGGCATCTACAGGTGGGTAGGGAGGTGTGGCCAGAGCTGTCGCATCTGGACACCACTGAGGACAGTGGAGAGGTGGCCTTTGCCTTAGGTCATGAGGGGCAAGTGTGAGTGTGTGGAGGCAGGATGTTCCAGGGTGAAAGCAGCTCTTTCTGGCTCTGGGAACCTGGTGAGCACTGCCCAGCACCTGTCTTCACACAGGGGGAGCCACCCTCAACCCCGGGAGGCTGGGAAGGGGCTTGAGAGCAGCCCCGGCTGCTCCCCGAATTGTAACCCATTCCCTGTATGGGCTCCAGCCTCCTGCACAAAAGCCTTTGTCTGGGGGCTATGACCCCTTTTACCCACGACTCCTCCTACTTGCCACTGGCTGTTCTAATTCCCACGCTGCCGCGGTGCAGGGGCGTGGAGGAGGAGAGTGGGGGCGGCCTGAGCTCATCTCCCACCTGTGCAGGTGATGCTGGCTGTGGGCGTCTGCCCAGCAGAGCCGGTCCCTTGGAGATACAGGGCCTGGCTTTTCCTTTAACACGGTCGCAACCCTGTAATCCGGTGCTGCGGCTCCTCAGGCATGGGGGCTGCAGTGAGGCCTGTGGCCAGCCCCACCCCGCCGCAGCACCCTGGCTGCTGACTCATGCCCCTCCTCCCGCCCTGCCCACTCCCTGCCCTCCTTCCCCCTTCCCCACCCCCAGCGCTGGCCAGCAGCTGCAGGGGTGTGGCCGCAGGCTGGTCAGGGGGGACAGGGTGAGGGCGGGGGCCCAGAGCACCTGCACATGACAGGAGACTTACTGTTGCACGCTGTTGGCTGGAAATAATCAACTATATTTAAAGAGAAGGTGGATTTTGAGAGTTAAAAACGCCCAGCAGCTTGCTGTTCTGTGCTGGGAGTGACTTTCCTGGCTCCGCTGGGAAGGTGCAGGTCTTGGGGGATGGGGGCAAGCGCCTGCTGAGCCGCCCCCCCTGCGATGCTGCCTGAGCAGCACTCCTCCTGCTCTGGGGGAGGGGGTTCCCTGAGCACAGCCGCCCGTGGGGTGGAGGGTGGCCCCTTGAGGAGGTGTGACCTCTTGGCATCTCCCATCCTCTGCTCGTCTGCTGCCCGTCCTGGTCGGAGGGCCCACGTGGATGGCAGCCGATAAGGGCTTAGCTGTATGTCATGGGAAGTAGCTGTCCCCCCACTTTGAGGGGTCCTTAGGTTTATTTCCTAACCTCTGCCAGTGCCAGGCCACATGGGCTTTTATTTTGTGTGTGGGTATTTTATTTCCGTGTTTTCATAACCTTGATTATTTCACATAGGTAAGTACACACACGATTCAAAAGGCCATACAGAGAAGATGTACGGGGAGGGTCAGGCCTCCTCCCACTCCCTCCTGTTACTTGATGCTCATTGGCGGTATTCTGTGCACGTTCAAGTGTTTGTCAGATGTGAGCTTTACAGCTGCGGTAGGTGCTAGAGCGAGGAGGAAGCCTGTGGGTCAGGGACACGTGGGTCTTGGGCCACTCTGTCCCCGGGACCTGTTTCAGGGGCTCAGGAGGCAAGCAAGCTGGTGTGGCCACTGGAGAGCTCCCAGGAGTGGGGGCCACAGGGCAGATCATCGTCTCCTGTCAGTGTGTTCTTAAAGAGAGCTCTTTTTCTCCTGGTGGTAAAGCGTCTGCATATTGTAGGGAATTTGGACGATACCTAAAGATACCGAAAAGAAAATCAAACTGCATGTGATCCTGCTACCCAGAGACAACCACAGAGGCTTAATGGACTTCCTTTTATACATACACACACGTCTTTGTGTGTGTGTTTTCTTAGAAGACTGAACCTGTACCATGCACAAAAGCTGCATGTCCTTTGTCAGTTCTATAGTATATTGAAAGCTTTCCTCTCATCACTGAACCCCCTTTGCAGACGCTCGCATTGGTGGCATCCACATCAAGCTTACTCTGACCACCCTGTGACCAGGCTTTGACCGTTCCTGTCTCTTTTGCTCCACCCTGCTTTCTCTGTGGTTCTAGGTCCCCACAGGGGCCCGCCATCCCTCCCTGGCCGCGTGAGCGTGTAGTTTGGGGCTGGCATCTGTTCTGATTGGTCAGTGCCCAGCCCTGCCCCTGACCTAAACTGCTGCAAAAAGTACCACAAACTGGGTGGCTTTGATCAACAGAAATAAATCTTCCCGTAGCTGTGGAGCCGTAAGTCCAGGATCAGGGTGTTGCAGGGCTGCATTCCCTTTGGGACTCTGGGTAGGACCTTTCCTTGCCTCTTCCAGCTTATGGGGTGGTCCTCAGTGTCCCTTGACTTGCAGCTGCATCGCCGTCGCCATGTGGCTGTCTTTTCCCCGAGTCTCTACACGTTGTCCCTCTGTGCGTGTGTCTTCGTGTCCGGATCTCTCTGCCTTTAAGGACACGGTCCCATTGGATCAGGGCCCACCCTAATGACCTCATTCTAACTGGATTACCTCTGTGTAGACCCTGTCTCCAAATGAGGTGCTGAGAGTTAGGACTTCAGCATATTAACTTTGGGGGACGTGGCTCAGCCTGTAGCAGCCACCACTTTACCAGCCCAGAGAGCCTGGGCTGTGATGGAGGCCCAGCCTCAGATATGAGGTGTGTAAGGCATACCCACAGGAGGTACGCATGTTCTTGGCTTAAAACTTTTGCCAGAAAAAGTGCGCCCTCATTAACCACCGCTCCCAACCCCTCCTGACCAGAGGTGAGGGGCTCATGGGGTACGTGCGTTCTTGACCCTTTTCTGGGTGTTTCCATCTGTACACACGCAGACGCTCACAGTGAGTGGAATCTCGTCCGTCGGCCTCTCCCACCAGGTGCATCTGCTGGGCTCTCCGAGGGCAGGAGAAGGTGGCCGAGTGAATCTGTTTTTTGGGATGTCCTTCCTCATAGGTGTTGCCTCCTCCCCGACTAAGCTTCTGTCTTTAATTTAGATCTAAAACTCACTATAATGGACTCTACACTTATTTTTGTATGGTGTTCATACTATTATTAACACTGTTAAATTCTGTGGCAAGTATTTTATTGTATTTTATTTTTAACATCAGCTTCTTGGCCATGCCTGTTTGCATCTGTGCTGGGTTGGTAATGCGTGTACAGGAGGATTTGGCTGACTGGGTTTTTTCTAGGCTGTCTCATAAGCACACTGCTCGCATCTTAGGAGAGCCTGCAGTTTAGTACATTGCCTTGGCTTTCATTTATTTACCGGGAGAAAATGGAGGCTGGTGTTGGATTAGGATTGAAGTTGAGCAGCTGTAGGCTGAACTTGTTTTGCCTTTTTTTTTTTTTTTTTTAATAGATACGCCCTGCCAAGTAGTTTATGAGAAACCAGGCACCCACAAGCCCCAGGATTTTTTTTTTTTTTTTTTTTTTTTGGCTGCGTTGGGTCTTCGTTGCTGCACACGGGCTTTCTCTAGTTGTGGTGAGTGGGGGCTACTCTTCGTTGCAGTACGCGGGCTTCTCATTGCGGTGGCTTCTCTTGTTCTGGAGCATGGGCTCCAGGCACGCGGTCTTCAGTAGTTGCAGCACACGGGCTCAGTAGTTGCGGCACTCAGGCTCTAGGGCGTGCAGGCTTCAGTAGTTGTGGTGTGTGGGCTCAGTAGTTGTGGCTCGCAGGCTCTAGAGCGCAGGCTCAGTAGTTGTGGCACACGGGCTTAGTTGCTCCGCGGCATGTGGGATCTTCCCGGACCAGGGCTCGAACCCATGTCCCCTGCATTGGCAGGCAGATTCTTAACCACTGTGCCACCAGGGAAGTCCCCCCAGGATTTTATTAATGAGGATTTTTGGTTTGTGGGCTGGCCTGGTTTCTAAGCTTCATGAAGACCAGGAGGACCAGGCTGTGCCATGGACTGTGGTGGCAGATACTTTTCCTAACCTTGAGGGTGCTGCACTCAGGGTCTTCTCCTTGGCTTTTCTCTTTGTTCCTGTGACCTCCCAGGAAGCCCGAGCTGGGGGGTCAGAAAGGAAATCGCCCAGAGAGAGGGAGAGTTTTAGATGCAAAGCCAAGTGAGATTAGGTGAAAATTCTCACAACCTAGAGACAGTATGTACCTGGGTTCCCTGTGGCCTTCCTGCCCTGTGTGTGGGCCTGGGCTGTCATCTTACTTCTTGTTCTTTCTCAGGAGGCAGGAGCAGTTCCAGAGAAACCCCGACAGCTACAATGGTGCCGTGCGTGAGAACTACGCTTGGTCCCAGGACTACACTGACCTGGAGCTCAAGGTGCCGGTGCCCAAGCACGTGGTGAAGGGCAAGCAGGTAACCTCGGGGGCTCTTCCCAGCTTCTCTGCTCAGCTTCTTTCCTTGGGGCATAGGCTTCAGGCTGTGGGCTTCACTGGAGCTGGTCTCCCCGCTTAGCCACCAACACAAAACCGCTTCTCTTCTGCAGTCACAAGCCTGCCACCCCACATCCTCTTTAACCACGTCAAGTATGAGACCCGGCTCAGCCCCCTATGTGAATAGAACCTGAGCTTTGTCGTTGTTGTTGTTTTTTTTTTTTTTAATTTTTTAAAAAAAATTTTTTTTTTAATTTTATTTATTTATTTATTTATGGCTGTGTTGGGTCTTCGTTTCTGTGCAAGGGCTTTCTCTAGTTGCGGCAAGTGGGGGCCACTCTTCATCGCGGTGCGCGGGCCTCTCACTATCGCTGCCTATCTTGTTGCGGAGCACAGGCTCCAGACGCACAGGCTCAGCAATTGTGGCTCACGGGCTTAGTCGCTCCGTGGCATGTGGGATCTTCCCAGACCAGGGCTTGAACCCGTGTCCCCTGCATTGGCAGGCAGATTCTCAACCACTGCGCCACCAGGGAAGCCCCGTTGTTGTTGTTTTTTAATGACAGTATTCTCATATCATTTATTGCCTTTAGTCTCTGCAAAAGCACTACAGAGTAGGCAAGGCAATTGTTGTTATACCCATTTCACAGATGGAGAAAGTGGAGTCCCAAGAGGGAAAGCAAAGAACTACAGGTTCTGTAGTGACAAGTGGACTTCCAGTCCTGTGCTCTGCGGAGTTGTAACATTTACAGCTTTAGTTGATTTCTCCATCTTAATGAGCTTGAGTGAGTAGAAATTTAATCTTTTAGCGGGAGAGAGATGTTTACTTGGGGATGTTGCTGAGAATAACATGATTGTAGCTCGTTGGAAATAGGTAGGCATCACTTTAAAGGAAAAACTCTCAGGTGAAATGGGACATTGTTACTATAATCTGTAATATAAAACATTCCGATATATGCCAGAAACTGTTTCCTTATTTCAGTCATAATGAGAAACTACAACCTGCAAAGTAAGTAGTATCGTTTATGTTTTATAGATGAGAACTTAAGGCCGAGAGCAGTTACTTGGTTCTCCAGGTTGACATGGAGAGGTCACCGTGTGTCTCCCTCCCTCTTGCTGTACCGGGGGCAGTGAGCACTGTCCGAGTGTTTTTGGAGGAGTGAATGGCTGAATGGGTGCTATGGTAAAGCTGTGGTTTGATGCAGGTGTGTTTGCTTCTAAAGCTCATACTGTTTTCCGTGTGTCCCACTCCTCACTTTATAAAGCGACATAACTGCTGGCTTCTTTAAAAGAGAAGGTCCCAGAGCATGTAAAACAGAAGCTGAGTTTCATACACATTTTCGAGAAACGATGCCGTGTCAAGTGGCTCTTGCTGGTCTGGATACGTGTGTGGATCCAGGCTCTGGGCAGTGAGTGAGCCCCTCCAGGCCTCCCCTCCACCCCACCCCCGTCCTGAGGCCCCTGCTGCTCCCTCCCTGGTTTCCTAGGCTCTACCTAAAACAGGCCTGCCCTGTGCAGGAGTCTGGGTGGGGCCCGGGGAAGCCTCTAGAATACTGCTACTTTCCGCCAGTGTGAGACGAATGCAGTTCATTCTGCAGCACAGAAGACAGGAGCAGGACAGGAGCCCCTGAGCCTTCACGGCTCCACGTGGGTGTGCGTCAGGGCGTCATGGGGCTGGTGGCTGCAGCAGCACTGTCTGCTCGTTCCTCCCTTTCTCCCTTTCCCACCCCATCCCAGGAGATCTCACCAGGGCTCAGTGACCCGTGACCCAATGGACTTTAGGATCCAGGTCAGACCAGGTAACCAGGGGTCATCCCCACGGAGTCCTACTTTTGATGACCGTGTTCCCTCTGATTGTGGTGGGTCATAGTGGGTGCAGGCTGACCTTCCTTGTCAGAATAGTTTGTTCAGCATCCTTTAGAGTTTTAGTGGGTCAGGTGTTGATTTTCATTTTGTTTTTTGGTAGGATTGCTTTGTGTGTAGGCGAATAAATTATGAAAAGCGTTGGTTACTGTACTTCACTACTTGGCTAAAAATGTTACAGCTTCCTGGTCTAGTGTCTGTCTTCTAACTTCTCCATGAACTTCTGGAGCTTTCTCTGGAAGGACTTGTGTTAGGCCTAACCTAAAACTAGTTATTTTGGGGACTTCCCTGGTGGTCCAGTGGTTAGGACGCCGCGCTTTCACTGCCGATGATGCGGGTTCAATCCCTGGTCGGGGAACTAAGATCCCGTAAGCTGCGCTGTGCGGCCAAAAAAAAAAAAACAACTAGTTATTTTCTCTTTCTTTGACTTAAGAGACGCAGGTTACCTGACATCTCTTGCTGAACTTCCCACAGCCATCTGGGAAACCTTCCCATTGAAAACAGCATCTCAGAGGTGCACACTGGTCACTGGGGTGTCAGTCTCACGATGCTGCTGTGCCCTGAGCAGTGTGTTGTGAGGCGCCTGTCCTTCGTCTCACTGCGCTAAGGGACAGACCGTCACGCCTCAGTGGTATCTCTGCCTCCTCAATCCACTTGTTGTGACCTCTGGGAGGAGATGGCCTCGCTTTCCCTGAGGATAGCCCTGGGTTTTGCTCATTTCTGCATTAGACGTTTACTGACCACGTGATGCTCCCCAAGACTTGAACAAGGTTGCTGCTCTGGAGCTGACCTGCGTGGGGCTCAGGTAACGACAGCAGGTGCACCAGCACAGTTCCAGGGTGTGGCAGGTGCCGTGCGGAGCATAAACAGGCTGTTGGCTCAACCAGCTCCGTGCGGCCGGGCACCCCTCGGGCCCTTCTTCCCAGCAGCCCTTCGAGGCGTTGCGGTGCGCACAGGGGGAAACGCGGAGACGGTGAGGGTCTCTCCAGGCTGGCTTGCTCTGGAGCCAGTGCTCCCACCACTCGGGGGGTGTGGATGAGCCTGAGTGTTTGTGGCGCCGGGATTGGAAGAGGCGTGTTTCCCGTAAGGCATTTATTTATCTAGTGTTGGCACTTTGTGACACCTGCTGACTTACTTTACACTAGTCTCCTATGCGGTTGAATTTTTTTTTCTCCTTCAATAGTATTTTTCCCCATGTCATTAAAAGATTGATGTATAATTGGCATACCATGTTATATTAGTTTCAGATGTACAATATAGTGGTTTGATATCTGTGTGTACTGCGAAGTGATCACCACAATAAGTCTGGTTAACGTGCTCACCGTATTACAGAACTGTGTGTGTGTGTGTGTGTGATGAGAACCCCTAAGATTTACTCTCTTAGCAACTTTCAAATTCCAGGTCGCTTTTATACTGCAACCTTTGAAAAATTCATGGTCTCTCTAGTTCTTGGTGATCTAAAGAGTTTTAGGCATGCCTCACTTAAACCCTAGGGATAAGTTTATTTTGTATCTCTCGGCTTTTGCTGGCCTAAGGGTTTTTTCTGAGTTGCCACTTTCTTTCTGGGCTGGCTCCTTTCCAGCTCTTCCCTGCGGTACCTGTCACAGCTACATGTCAGCAGTGTTTATTTTTGGTTTTTGTCTGTGGCACCTATCAGATAGCATCATGATGGTAGCTGTGATTGTAGCGGCTCAGCTGATGAAGTCTCAGTTGTTCTGGGTTTGTAGGTAGCTCTGTGTGTGAGGGGCCAGGGGTGTTGGGGGTAATGGGTAGATGTGGGAGCACTGAGGGTTAACACAGGGGCATCCTGGGCCCCCTCTTCTTCAGCTGTAGCTTGGTGCTTGAGGCCTCAGAACATTGCCCCTCCTTTACTCCTTGTGGATTTTTTTCCTGTAGAAACGTATTTGCCTCTCAAGGGTAGTGGGGGACAGATAAATGCATGTGCGTAACGCTTTAAGTTCAAGCATTCTTATTTTACATGCAACCGTTTTTTTGTCTTTGTTGTTTTTATCATTTTGCTGGTGCATCTAACGGAAAACTTCTCAAAATGAAGCTTTGGTTTCATTCATTAGTGAAATGTAGTTAGGTCTTTGCTTCATCATGTTCTTTGTTCTTTCCACTCTGCAAGGGAAAAGTAGCCGAGTTCCCCATTCTTTCCTCAGCGTAGCCATGGGGTAGGGAGAAGGAACTTTGCCATCAGGACGATGTATGTGTGATCACTAATGTCAGCTGGGACTGGTTATAAACCTGGCATTTCATTGAATCATAGGATTTTAATGCAGGGAAATTGAACTCCGGAGAGTTTTAGTCTGACTTCTCATTTTGCAGATGAGAGAGCTCTCCTGGAGACATGAACCGCTAAGGCACCACACTGTCCGGTGAGACGGTGGTGGAGCGGAGCGCAGGACCCGGCTCCCACCTCCACCCTGTCTGATCAGTTGTCTTTTGCGTGGAAAAAGTCATGATATTGTTGCACACGGTCATGACTGGATGACATTGAGTGACAAGTGAATTACTTTCCTTCTCGGCACTCTCTTTCCTCTCGGAGATGGTGCGTGGTCTTTACTGACGGATGAGGTCCTTCCTGCTGGCTGGTGGGCTCGCGGCCATGCTGTATGCCATCTCTCGTCTCACCATGGGAACCTTCCAGAACAGCACCAAGGCCCCTGGGCATGTCTTGTACAGTGACGCTGTGCCCCAGAGCTTGATTCAGCTGTAGGAATTTGTGCTAAAAAGCTCTATTACACGGTGTTCCCTTCTTAGAAGGCGTTTAGAAAAAAATGTAGGAAGACTCTTTTTTATAGGAAACTTCCATAGCAGAAAAGGCTAATAGGCTGCATTTATCTGTTAAAAAATTTTTTTTGTTTGAATGCATAGGACATTTATCTGTTCAAAAGAATAAAATGTTCAAGGAGAAGTTTCTTTCCTGCCTCTGCCCTTTTATCCTATACCAGCCTCCACCGCAACCTCAGAAATCACGGTACTAGTTCCTGGGATCTTTTGGCAGATGTTTTCTATGCATGTGTTGTCAAGTTGTCAAGTATGAATAAATAGCCTCGCGGCCCCACCTTCAGCACAGATGATGTGCCCCCCGTTCCCTCTGTCGGCCCCACCAGGGCGGCTCTGGTCTCTGGTGTTTGCCGCCATGCCCCCAGGGCCTCAGCCCTGCCTGCCAGCCAGGGTGGCTGCCCGGGAAAGTCTCAGGGGACCTAGGATTTCCCGTGTCATCTGGCTCAGGCTGTCGGGACCCTGAGAGGGCAAGCACTCTGAGCCCACCACCCCTTACACTCAGGGCTCTGGTCTCTGCTGCTCCTCCTGTCAAGCTGCTTTGCACGTCCTTACTCCATTTTCATTACATCCCTTTGGATCAGTAGTTTCTTGTATAGTTTTTTGTTTTTCTGGAGTTTCTGGCTGTCTTTCTTTTTTTCTTGTCAAAAAATAGTACACTTTCATCATAATCTCAGAATTACTCAGTCTCTCACTAGTACTGTGTATTGTCTAGAAATCACTTCCTGCAGACCCTCTCACCTCTGGCTCCCATCCGGACTGATTATTTTCTAGTTCGGTTGTATAGCTTGCATCCTCGAACTTCTTTTCACTGCACTTCTAGATTAAATTCACTGTGTTTTAGATCCTTGTTGGATCTTCCTCTTTTTTTCCCCTAGTTTTACTGAGATATATTTGATATATAATGCTGTATTAATTTCAGGTGTACAACATAATTATTTGGGATGTGTATGTTTAGCAAAATGATTACCACAATAAGTTTAATTAACATTCATCACCTCACATAGTTATAAATTTTTTCTTGTGATGAAAACTTTTAAGTTCTACTCTCTTAGCAACTTTCCAATGTACAGTTTAGTATTGTTAATTACAGTCACCATGCTGTACATTAGATCCCCAGAACTTACTCATTTTATAAGTGGATTTTGACCCCCCTCCTCATCCAGGATCTTCCTCTGTTTTCATCCTCATTTTGTTGTGGTATAGACTCAAGTAACCTTCTTGAAATGATGTGTGGTAATAAACGCAGTGTTCTTGAATGTCTTAAAATGCGGTTATTTTAAACTTTTGCTTATTTTGTGGTTTGAGTTTGTATAGAATTCTAACTTTAAAAAATACTCTCCTGGGAGTTCCCTGCTGGCCTAGTGGTTAGGAGCCTGGGCTTTCACTGCTGTGGCCCGGGTTCGATCCCTGGTCGGGGAACTGAGATCCCGCAAGCCGTGTAGTGTGGCCAAAAAAATAATATCTCCCCGAACAAGACTGAAGGTTTTATTCTCCTGTTTTCTTACATCCGCTGTTACTGATTCTAGAAATGTCTTCCATTCCGGTTCTTTGTGAGTAAACTTTTTTCCTCCTATTTGGAACTTTTAAGACCTTATTTTAAATACTCAGTGGTATGAAATGTTATGAGTTTGTGTAAGTCATCTTTCATTCATTCTGTTCAGCCCTCAGTGGGTCCTTTTAAACTGAAACCATATTTTTCTAAAGCTCTGGAAAATTGTCTTGTTGCTGTCACAGTTTCTGGAATGCCAAACTGATTGCCTGGATTGGTTTCTGGCTCTACCTTGATTTCTTTGACTTTATCTTCCAGCCTTTCTGTTGAAAATCTTATTTTGACTCTCTTTTTTTCTAAGTGTTTGTTTGTTTTGTCTAGTTCTGTTTTCATATTTTATTCTGATTCAATAGATACCGTATCTTCTCAGATCTCTCTGAGGGTATAAATTGGAAATATTTTAGAATTCCCTTTTTTCCTAATTAGCTCTGTAATCTTTACTTTTTTTTTAACCTAAGTCTGTCTTTTTGTGCTGCTGCTTTTTCTCGCAGAATGCAATCCTTAGTTCCCTGTTACTTTTTTATTTTAAAAATATATTGGGAATTCGCTGGTGGTCCAGTGGTTAGGATTCCACACTTCCACTGCAGGGGGCACGGGTTCCATCCCTGGTCGGATCCCGCATGCTGCGCGGTGTGGCAAAAAAGAAGAAGAAAAAAAAAAAAAAACTTCCCCATTCTTTGGCGTGTGGGCTGATGTTGATGGTTTTCTCCTTTACATGTCTGAGGTCTGCCTCTCCTGTCGCTGCTCACAGCTGAGGAGTTGACTGGCTGGCTTTGCCTTGCAGTGTGTTGGGCTGGTGTCCACCCAGTTCCCTCAGACTGCCGGCCAGTTTTTCTGGAGCAGGGCCCCCTGTAGCTCCATGGCACACAGCGGGTTCTTATCCCTTCTGACGGGGCTTCCGCGGGCACGGCTGCCCGTGGACTGCCTCAGCCGCTCTGCCTGCACACTCCACACCTGCTGAGTGCCAGCCGGCAGCGCCACCCGGCTGTGCTTGTCCCTGCTCTGTGCTGTCTGTCGCCACACGCCTCTCCTTCCTCTCCATAGAGCTGTTGAAAGTTTCTCTGTCCTGGCCTCTCCCTTCTTCCCTGTGTTGTCTGGGGTTTTTCTCTGCGTGCTTTGCTCCTGTCATCTCTCTGGGCCATGGAGTTCAGGAGATGGCCGCCTGTTCCCAGAGTGACGTCTTGAACCGGAGCTCCTGGAAGCATCTCTGGTCTGGTTTCCCCTTGGTGCTTGGGTACGTCCCCTTTGTGTAAGAGACGAGCGTTGTGAGAAGCTCACCCAGGTTTGGAAATTATCCTGTTACCTAAAGTTGGCTGGAGGATTTTATTTGTTAAAGTGAGCTTGCTCCTGGGAGGCCAGGACTGGTGGAGCCTTGGTCCGCTCTGTCACGTGTTCACCGCACATCCGAGTTCGTGGTCAGGGACACCCGATTTGGCCAGCGATTGTCTGCATCTGTCTAGGAGTGCGCTGGGCCGCTGTTGGGCAGCTGGGAGTGAAGTGAGTTGTGCCTGTGCCTTAGCAGAACCGACTTAAGTGGTACATTCTCTCAGAAATTGGGTGCAATTGGAGCTGGGGCTCACAGGACCCCACTGGGGCCTGCATGTGGACACGGTGTGTGCAGGCATCTCTCTCCTTTCCATCTCTTATTTATGGTTATTTAAAACACAGGTAGGTTATAGTATCAGATTCCACTGACAGGTGTAGACTCCAGTTTGAAAATTCTGTGACACTGAGGGTTTCTTTTCAAGTGCATTTAATAAGCACTTAGCAAGTGACCTGTGGGAGGGCCATCTCCAGACTGTTTCGACGCCTTGACTGACGCCACCCACCTGTGAGAAAGGCCGGACATTGTGTAAATACTATTATAAAAGATTTTTACATTATAAAACACAAAATTTAGAACTTAAAAGAAGTGGGGGAAAAACAAACCCGGAGTTCTGTTTTCTTTCCTCTACTGTTTACTGATCTGCTGAACGTCCTGGGGTCCACGTGCTTGGAATCCTGCTGGCCGGGGTACACGCATGAAATAAAGCCCCCAGTCCAGCAACTCCAGCGCTGTTGTGGAGACAGACGTGTGAGAGCAGGGAGAGGGCGTTTCCAGCGAATGAGGAGATGGGAGAACAAAGGCAAAATATAAAACCAGAGGACCTGGCCTCACCCTCCTGGGTGAAAGCTGAGCTGTGGCCACAGATGGCACAGCAGCTCCTGGCAGGCAGCAGAGCTGGGCACGCGGCTGCTCTGCACCCCCCCCCCCCCCGGGCGTGTCCTCCAGCGCAGGGCTGCTGTCCACGCCAGACAGCAGGGTGGGCGTCGGGGGGAGCACACCCCCTGCTGCCGGCCCTGCCTGCCCTCTGCCCAGGGAGTTGGCCTCCCCTAACCAGAGTAGAGTTTGCGGCGGCAAACCAGCAGTTCCCGCAAAGCCCCCCACGTTACCGCTATGCATATCGAGACATCTTCTAGTGCGTTTCCTTGAAGGAGATGATGATGCAGAGGCTGCTTCACGTGTGAATTGGTTGGTGTGGTTTGCGTCATTCAGAGAGCCTGATGACCCTCGGGCTGGTTTTGCATCTTGTTCTCCTGCAGTGTGTGGTCAGGCGCCTTGGAAACCTCCGTCCCCTCCCACCTTGGAGCACGCCGGTCACCACCTTCCCAGCACGAGATGATTCTCTTCCGCTCTGTTCCAGGTCTCTGTGGCCCTCAGCAGCAGCTCCATCCGGGTGGCCGTGCTGGAGGAAAATGGGGAGCACGTCCTCATGGAAGGAAAGTTCACCCACAAGATCAACACCGAGAGCTCCCTCTGGAGCCTTGAACCCGGGAAGTGCGTTTTGGTAAGTGTGGGCAGTGATGCTGTGAGGGTGTTGATTTCTGCCAGCTGGGGAGTTTCCTCGGTGCTTTCCAAGCAGCTCAGAGGGCACCTTTGTGGGCCTCAGCTGACTGTCACTGCTGCATCTACAGCCTTGGCCTCTTGGCGTCCCACTGCTTGCTTCCTTGAGGTGGGGCCCATGTCAACAAGAAACTGAGGGGCACTGGAGTGCGGTGTTTCTCGCTGCTTTCTGTCCTCCTGCCCATGCACAGACCACATGCAGTGACCACGGAGGAGGTCCTGGTGCTGTGCTCACACCGCACATGTCCCCTCAGTTCCAGAGGCTTCTGCTCTCCAGGGGTTCAGTTACATCTAAGGCAAAACCAAAGAAGTTAAAAATTAAACGGCAGATCGCTTTCATGAATGCCAGTCTGGAGGATGCAGAGTTAATAAATTCAAACCGACAGCCTTATTTGACAAAGTGGGTCTCAACTGGCTAAGCTAGCCAAGGGTGCAGGATCCAAACGAAGGGGTACGTGTTCCAGTTACTAGACTCCTTGGTGGCTGCATCCTCCCTCGTCAGAGCCTTGCACCTGGTCAGTGGGCAGCGCCCAGGGAGGCTTCATACAGCGAAGGGAGACTCTGTATATTTGGGTTCGTTCCTTTCCTCTTCCCTCCTGCTGGGGTGCTTAACCAGGGCGTGGTGAAAGGGGCAAAGATGAAAAGAAAAATACTAAGTCTTTGGGCAAAAAAGACCTCAGAATTTTATATAGGCATGTTCTTCATATGTGCAAAGTGTGCCGTTCCGTCATGATCCACTGCTCTATGGGAATAGGTGCCCATGGGCCTGCCTGCTTGGTCCTGACCGACAAGGCCTGCGGCGCTCTGTTCTGGCTGCTCTCAGCTCGCAGACACACGAACCCGTTGGAGCGGAGAGGATTCCATCACTGCTGGGGGAGCTGGAGGTCTCGGCATGCCCGGGACCCCCGAGCACACACAGGCCCCTCTGTGTGACAGGAACACCCGGTGGCAGAGCGCCAGCCAAGTCTGCCCGAGTCTTGCTTAAACCTTGCTCTGTTGCACCTCCCCTGCCCTTCCGAGGTTTCTCCTTCTCGCCACGAGTGTGCAACAGTCATGATGATTTCCCCCTTATCACCCTGGGGTTCAGTTGCTCGTCTGTTCACCCCCGTGCCTCCCCACCCCCAGTGCCGCTCCCCAGACTACGGCCCAGGCTCTTAACCACCAGTTCCATTTGCAGAATACCTTCATGGGCATGGTCTCATTCGCACCTCCTACGATTGTGGGAAGTAGGAAGCCAGGGTCTCATTACCCCCCCGCCTCCCTAGGTCACGCAGGCGGCCAGCGGGAACCCGCGGCAGGCAGCCCACCCTCTCCCGGTGCCGCTGTGATGGCCCAGGTGGTCACAGGGAGCGTGGACCCGTTGTCCTGGGTGCCCCGTTGTCCACGGATGCCGGGCCTCACTCCTCCTGTGTGGGGTTGATGGACCGCCCAGAGCTGTGCACGTAGAGCTCGTCCTGGCAGACAGCCGGTTGTGCTTTGCTCCCTCTGAGGGGCGCTTCTGTTGTCTTCAGCCCTGTTGTCTTCGAGTCCCCGCCTGGGACGGAAAGACTGACCTCATCGCTGGACCCTGAAGGTCTACAGCCACTGTTTACCCACTGGTCTGTCGGGGTTGTAATCAGGGTACCGAGGATTCCCTGTACTTGACGTGGCTTCTGCTAACCAGGTAGCTCACTCTTGGGATTTTCGTTGCCAGAGGTGATGCTGACTTCTTCATGCCTGTTCCAAAGCCGTGTCACCTTTTTTGCGTGTTTTGTACAACTTGCGTCTGAATACGGACATGGCTCGTGGCCAGGGCATTAAGTCCTTGTAATTATGGCCTCCATCTACTGGGTACACTTAGGCCCTGGCTCTGTGAGGTGCCTGGTGATGCAGTTTCATCTCTGCAAGCCTGTTATACAAATCAGGATGCGGACGCTCAGAGAGGCTGAAGAGCTTGCTCAGGGTGGAGCCAGACCCCAGGCCCAGAAGCCTCCCGTTTCCCTCCTTCTCTACCTTTCAGCTGATAGGCGCCCAGGAGCGAGTAGGCGAGGGGAGGAGAGCTGGCAGCAGCGCAGCGTAGCTTGTGACCAGCAGCCCCGGGCCAGCAGGGAGGCTGGGGCGTCGCCTTCTCTGCTGACCTTGATGAGACGGCCTCAGCGTCCGGTCATGCGCCCAGGCCCTGTGGTCGCCCCAGGCTCTCCTCTGGTCCAGGGGGAGGCTTGTGCCCTGGCTGCCTTTTAGTTTTCCAGTTTGCTCTTGCCAAGCACCTGCTGCTCGAGGAGTTATAAAGAAGCAGAACCGGCTGCGGGCTGAGGTGCACCTGTCACTGCCCGTGAGCGTGGCTTCTGGCTGTTCTGCTCCTGCTTAACCCTGCGAGGTCCACGTAGAAACCTCTCTCAGAATTGCAGGTGCTAGGCTGGTTCTTTCCCGAGGGTCCTTAGAGTGGCTTTCGCCATCCGTGGATGGCATCACATTTCTAATGCTGCTCCACCACTTGTAGAAAAAGAAGAGGACTTAATTTAGAGCATCACATCCTCTTCTGGAGCTTCCCTGCCAGCCCGGCCCCCTGCACACCTGGCGTGCACCTTCTCACGAGATGCGGGGATCCTGCCTGTCTCCGCCTTCCTCCTGACCACGGTCCTCGGGTACAGCCAATGCCAGTGTCTTAATGGAGACATTGCTGCTTATGGAGCTGAAGGTTTGGTGTGTTCTCAGTGTAATTATTTATTTACTGGTAACATTGAGGACCACGTATCTGAGATGATATTGTAGCTCAGTAAGCACATGGCTTTGATGTGTGAACACCCTGGTGCCTTTGCTGACCAGAACAAGTGCCGTTCCCTCGAGCCTCTGGAGGGGCAGAGCGTGGCTGCCCAGGTGACCAGGCCTGCTTTGTGCCTCAGCCCCACTCACTGGCCGCCTTTAGCCTCACTGGACCTCCGTTCCTCGATCTTAAAGTGAGGCTCAAAGCCTTGGTTGGTCGATCCCCAGACATTTGTTGGTTGCTTATCACTAAGTGCCAGACCCTGTGCTGGGCACTGGGGCGATTAAGGAAAATAGTCAAGGGCCCACCTCCTAAAGACTGAGTGGGCCGAAAAGGGCCCCCAGATGTCCTCGCCAGATCCCAGAACCTGCAAATAGGTCCTTACTTGGAGACGGGGTCTTTGCAGATGTGATAAGGTTAAGGATCTTGCGATGATGAGATCATCCTGGATTATCCAGGTGGGCCCTAAATCCAGTGGCAAGTGTCCTTACAAGAGGAAAAGAGACAGACACAGAGTGAAGTGAAGACAAGGCAAGGTCCCCTGGAAGCTCTGGAGGGGGTGCAGCCCTACGACACCTTGATGTTGGCCTTCCAGCCTCCAGACGGAGAGAATAAGTGTCTTGTTTGAAGCCCGCAGTGTGTGGCGCTGTGTTACGGCTGCCCCAGGACACTAGCACAGGCCTTATGTGGCATGATCTCTGTGGGGGCCACTTGGGACAGGAGGGGTCACTCCAGGGGTGCCTGTCACCTTACCAGAGTCCGTGGTCCAAGTCCTGACCTCCCAAGCAGGCCGATGCAGACATGCCCCTTGATTCCCAGCCACCACTCCCTCCTTGCCTGAGCCGGATCCACATCAGACACGCCCGGGCAGGCTTTCAGAGCAGGCAGGGGTGGCAGCTAAACCCGGATGACAGCTCTTGCCTCCCTCCCTCCCACACTCGAGAATGTTAAACGAGGCTTCTTGATTCTGAGGCAAGCTCCTTTCTTGGTTCCCGAGACGTGAAATCAGGGCCTCCCCCCATGCCTTGTTCTGTCCCAGAACCCGCCTCGGCTCGCTGTCCTGGTTTCTCCCTGCAGGTGGGGCTAATGGCCCTGCCGTGGGCACCTGCAGGCCATGGCCTCGAGCCCTTGAGGCTCTGCGGTCTTGGCGTTTGTAGCCATTCGTGAGGTGACGCCCGTCCACACGCTGACACGATCCACACTCGAGTCATTTAAAGCTGGTGCAGTAGCTGCAGAGTGTTCACAGACCTTCGTCGGCTTGCCTTAAAGCTCGCGCTACTGGGTGTGTCTGGTGCTTGAACCTGTGAGTGTTTTTATATAAGCTGTGTCCCCCGTATTTGGATTATATATTTAGATTACAGTTCTCAGAAGTAGAGTTACAGGCTGAGTGTAGTCCTTGGCCATTGCCGTGGGCTCCTCCAAGAAGGACGTCGGATTTCTGTGACATCAGCAGACCCCTGTGTGCCCTGGCACTGGGCTGTTTTTGAGTGGGGATGTGTGTTTCTCTGTGCAGTGGTTCACCACTTTTGTTTTGTCGCTGGTGGCCACCGGCCCCCTGCCTGGCTCTGAGGGGCCATCGTTCAGCTTAAAATACAGGTTAAATTACGTTAGTATTTTGGCAAGAGCCCAAAGCCTGGAAATTAGTCCAGGGACTGAAATGCGAGTTCTTGGCCTTCAGTGCTCATGTCTCTCAGGACCCATCGTGTTTCTCAAGGTGGTCACATTTTTGGCATCATCACCAGCCCCTGGATCTCCACCGGGTGTTGAGAAGCAGGTAGCCTGAGTCCGCACGTTCTGGAGAAGTTGCCCGTGAATAGAAGGGACGTGTCAGCAGAACCGGAAGACCACGCTCCTGGTGGACAGAGCGTGCGTCCGCTCGTCCCGCGGGGGAGGAGAGTGGAGACGCAGCTTGGCACTGCGTGGTCACCTGCCTCGCAGCCACAGCCCACCACGGCCGGGCTCTGTCTGGCCCTACAGTACTTTAATGTTTAAGCTTGAAACGCTTGCTGACGACATTAAAACCAGGAGGTTGCCAACCGCAGTGCCGCCTCTGGCAGAGCCCTGAGAGGCCAGTGGTCTGGCCGGGGCCGCGTCCTCCCCGCAGAAGCTCCTGGAGCTGAGCGGGCCCCCGCTGCCTCTCCCTGTCCTCTGTCCTGGTTTCAAGGTGCCCCTCTGAAGCACCGTCCCACAGCTTTCACATGCATCTCCTTGGCCCAAGCTCGATCCCACGTACGGGCAGCTGCGAGGGGCCGTCCTCCCTGCCGGGCGCACTGCCTCCCTCTCTGAATAGAAGCAGCGTTGTGTGACAGAGGAGGGGAGGGAGATGAGTGTGGGTGAGTCATCATCATCATGCCAATTGGGGTGCTGAGGTGAGCTGAGCCACGTGGAGTTGGAAGTTTCTCTGAGGACGTTTTGGGAAAACTGTTCAACCAGCACTCTGGGGGTTCCCCTGAGAAACTGATTCTGGGTCTGGGACCGATTGCTAAAAGGAACCTGGAGGAAAGCCAAGGAACGAGGGTGTGTTATCAGGTCACAGCAACCACCCGTGACCAGCCGAGATGGGGCACTGAGCGCTGCGGGATCAGGGATGGGAATGAGTGAGCCATTGAGATGCTACGTGTCCAGGAGCCGGTGCTGACGACAGAGGGGTAAGTGGCTCCGTCATGGAGGAGAAGGCCCCTGCTGGCCCCTGCACAGCACCTGTTGGGGCTGGAAGTGTCGTGTCCCTGCCATATTGTGGGGCAGATGGAGTCAGGGAGGAACCCCGGGAATGCGGCCACGTGACATCTGTGCCTGCAGGGGGGACATCTCAGGAGGGCTGCAGTATCACCTGTGCAGGTTCTGCGGGGGCACATCCCTGAGCTTAATCCGGAGGAAGCACCAAACAAACCCCAAACGAAGGATGGTCCTTAACAACAAAAGACAAAGGCGGTGGAATGTTCCAGATGAAAGGGGACAGGCCCACTAGGATGTAGTCAGGACCCTGGACTGGATCCTGTGCAGGAGGGAAGGTGAGCTGAAGTTACTATAGTAAAGAACTTCCATACCTTCAGGAAGGAGACACTCACCGAAGTATTAGGGGTAAAGGGCCAAGATGATTCTGAAAAAATACTGTGTAATTTACCCCATATTATAAACTTACACACATAGAGTGAGAGCGTATGTGCAGACACACATACACGTGATAAAGAAAAGGCGTAGCATGTTAACAGTGGGTGACTCTAGGAAAAGGTATTCTTTGTACTTGAATAATTCTAGTAACTTGTAAGTTTGAAATTACTCTAAATAAAATGTTTTAAGAAACGAGATGGCAAATAAGCCCATGGAAAGATGCTCAACGTCGTTAGTCATTAAGGCAATACCAATTAAAACCACAGCAACATGTCACTTCACACTTATTTGATTGGCTCCTGGAAAGAATCGACAGGAGCAGGGACTGGTGACAGTGTGGAGCTCCTGGAGCTCCCCTGCACTGCGGATGGGAAGGCCAAACCGTGCAGGCGGTTTGGAAAGCAGTTTGACAGTTTTTATAAAGTTACATGTGCACTTACCATGGGACCTAGCAATCCCACTGCTGGGTACCTACAAAGGGGAAAGGAGACCACAAAGCCCTGCAGGCAGCCTGGTAGGTGGCCGCTGAACCCTGGAAACACCCCCCTGTCCACCCACAGGTGCGTCGGCCTGTGTCGGGGGTGACCCCCAGGCGCGCGTAGCATGGCTGAACACCAGGCCACTGCGCCCCGAGAAGAGCAGACCAACAGACACAGACCAACGAAATGGCAAAGCAAGCGTCGGGCTGAGGGGGTCGCCGTCGAAAGGGGACTGTGCGCTTGGGGTGTGGCTTGATAGCAGTGGTGGCTACGTAGCTGCATTTGTCGAAGCTCATAGGATGCTCCCTCAGAAGAGTGAATTTTACTGTGGGCCAGCTTACGCCTCCACACACCTGATTTAAGAAAAAAATAACAAAATGTTGAAAAATCAAAACCAAATGTTAAACCATCAGACTGTTTTATCAGAGATGTTACTCTTAGACCTGAATCCTTGAGCTCCATTCCAAGAACATTTCACGCATGTCCTCTTGATGCTGCACTCTGTATTATTCCACCTGAAACAGGAATGAAGTTCTGACCCACTAGCATGTGAATGGACCGTGAGGACATTGTGCTGAGTGAAAGAAGCCAGGCACAGGACACATAGCCTGTGGGTCCGTTTTTGGGAAATGTCCAGAGCAGGCAAATAAATGATTTGTTGCCAGGGCTGGGGGAGGGACAGAGTGGGGAGTGCCTGCTCACGGGCACGAGCTCTCCTTCTGCGGTGATGAGTGTTCTGGAACTAGATAGAGGTGGTGATAGCTCAGACTCCTGTGAACGCGCTCAATGCATTGAACTGTTCACCTTGAAATGGCTAATTTTATGTTAATGTGAATTTCACCTTACATTATGTTTACTGTGGTGCTGGGCTCATCTTGATGTTTATTGGGTCTGCAGAGTGCCCGTGCAGACTTGTTCTGTGGACACAAGAGGCCAGGGCAGCGAGGCCCACCAGGCTCCCTGTTTTCAGGGTCAGTCCCGTTGTGCCCCCGAGCTGTGTCGGGCCTGGATGTGTGTGTGGACCTGGCTGGGACACCCCGTGTGTGGTTCGTATGCGCAGGGACAGCAGCAGAGCCCCGGGGTGGGGATTGGGCTGACCCCACAGCGCTGTCACGGGCTGTTGGCCCGAGCATGGCTCTGTTCTGCCTGTAGCACTGGGTGATCCAGGTGAGGCGCTGACTTCTAGGTAGAGGTAATAGTGGGTATTTTACAGAGGTTGTGAGTACTAACGATACATGTTAGAGAGATCTCGGCCATGATGACGACTAACGAAGATACAAGGAAAATGAGTCTAAAGGGTCTGTTGTCTCTGGAGATTTACAGTCGTCTCTCAGTATCCTCAGGGGATTGGTTCCAGAACCCAGCCCTCCCCACCCCCCGAAGGATACAACGTCCGAGGGTACTCTAGTCCCTTATATAAATGGTGTAGTGTTTGCATGTAACCTGGGCATATCCTCCTGTTGACTTCACATCATATACTTAATACAATGTAAATACTATGTAAACAGTTGCTGAAGTGCGACAAGTTCAAGTCTTTTTGGAACTTTCTGGAAATTTTTTTTTCCCCAAATGTTTTTGATCTGGAGTTGGTTGACTTCAGTGGATGCAGAACCTGTGGATACAGAGGGCCGACTTCCTCAGAAGTCTCTCCTGTAATGGTAAGAAGAGAATGTATTTCCCCCTTGGAAGGTTTCTGTTGCACTGGCGCAGTGATCTGCAGCTCTGTAAAGACGGGGCTCAGCGCTCGGCACTGGGGGCTCTGAGGGCCAGGTCAGGTCCGCGCGTGCAAACAGGGGAGTACAGTTGGCCAGAAGCTGGCTAGACAGAGCATCTGGAAACAGAAGCTTCACCCTGAATGTAAACAGTGGCATTGGCAGGGTAGAGGTCATTCATCTGATCAGGTGGGCAGAGGGTGCTCAGAACCCCTGCCATCTCACCCCTGCCATCTTCACGCCCGCGTCCACCCAGGATGGTCAGAAGTGGGGGGACTTGCTTTTGTAATGTGCTGAGATCTGACACTCATGCTGTGCCTGTGGTTTCCTGGAGGCTGTCTCCACTGTGTGACCCGCCCTCATCACTGCCCACGCCTCAGCCGCTCTCAGGGCCGGGACTTAGCTCTGCTGTGACCCTGTTGGACCCGGGCTCCGCGGGGCTCTCGTGGACTCGGGCAGCAGGGCTGGAGCTGGCAGCACCGCTCCCTGCAGCCCGTGAGCCATGGGGCCGACTTCTTAGGACCTGTGGGCATGCAGTGTCTTCACAGATGTCGCCTGTGGGCCAGCTCCCGGTCCACTTCGTCAGGATTGCCCACTGGCCAGTCAGCCTCTCCTCATGGTGCTCCCGTGAGGAAGGGCTGCTCTCACTGCTGGCTCCGTCATCTCTGTGGCACCTCCCTGCCCCTCTGGGCATGAGTGGGGGTTACATCCCGTCTGAGAGTGGACAGAGTGAGGGAGCGTGGGCAGCCCTCCTGTCAGTTCTTGGCCAGTCAGTAAAGAGTCTCCCGATGAGCCGGCCAGTGACCACGGGGAGGGGGGTGGCCTGGGCCCTCCCTGTGTGGTCCCTGGGATGCATGTACTTGGCATCAGCTTCAGGCAAAGCCCTGCTATTCTTCAGTCCCCGTCTCTGAGTTCTTGTGTCCCCCCGACTCCCCCCGTCCCTCACTGGGCTGCACCATGAGGCTGAGTGGGAGGTGAGTCAC
Organism: Balaenoptera musculus; assembly: GCF_009873245.2. Lineage (NCBI taxonomy): Eukaryota > Metazoa > Chordata > Mammalia > Artiodactyla > Balaenopteridae > Balaenoptera > Balaenoptera musculus. The sequence goes on along the minus strand of NC_045793.1, from coordinate 98,161,309 downwards.
GTGCAGCGGTCGCAGGGCTGGGGAGCCCCTCTTGCAGCTGCCTGGCCAGGGAAGAGAGTGAGACAAGGCGCCTGGGCGTCTGGCTGGGGGGTAGTCATTGTCAGGCTGAGTGCTTGGTCCCCCAGGTTCCAGGTCCCCCCAGCAGGTAGGAGACTGGGTGCTGCACTTGGAGGCGGGAAAGGCCAGCAGGAGGGAGGGGGATGAGCTAGCGGGGCCCGGGCAGGTGGATGTTGACAGAAGCTCCTGTTCGGGCTCAAGCTTCCCTCGGCAGCTCGGGAGACCGTGATGGGGTCCGGGTACCGGCGGATGGGCCAGCTCAGAGTGCTTGGAAACGCCCCCCTCTGGTCAGAGCTGGCTGGGGTTCTGGTGGCTGAGCGGTGCGGGTGCTGATGCCTTCAGGGGTCAGTGTCTTCTGAGAGGACCTGGGGGACAAGGACCACAGGCACTGCCCAGGCATAGCGGTGGAGAGTGGAACACTCAGAGCCTGGGGTCCGGACCCCCCCGCTGGGTCCCCAGTGCCACCTGCCCGACACTGACTGTGTCTCTGCCCTCGTGTGCCAGGTGAGCCTGAACAAGGTGGGCGAGTACTGGTGGAGCGCCATCCTGGAGGGGGAGGAGCAAATCGACATCGACGAGATCAACAAGGAGCGCTCCATGGCCACAGTGGACGAGGAGGAGCACGCTGTCCTGGACAGGCTCACCTTCGACTACCGCCAGAAGCTGCAGGGCAAGCCGCAGAGCCACGAGCTGGTACGGGCCTTCCGGGGCCGGAGCGGGGAGGACGGGGCGTGCTGCTGCTCACTGCCTGGGACGGGGCGCCCGGGTGCAGAGCCAAGAGGTGTCGTCCACGGGGCCCCGGTGGTAGCGCGTGTTGCTAGCTGGCACGCTGGGGCCGTGGAGACAGCTCCCTCCCCTCAGCCCCTCCAGGACCCTCAGCACCGGAGGGGCAGTCAGGCCCAACCCTGCCTCGGGGCCGGTGCGGGTTTGACCACAAAGGGCCAATGGGAAGAAAGTCCTTCCAAGTCACTTTCGAACGTCAGAAGCGTGAGAAGTGTGCGTGGCCGGCGGCTGTGGAGGGACGGGAGGGAGTTAGTGACTGGAGAGGAGGCTCGTGCCTGAGCCTGCGGTGGCAGAGAGGAGGGTTAGTTAGACGTGCACCGTCTTCCTTCTGCTTTAGTACTCCGAAGAGTGGCTCTGTGCAGAAGAGAGGGTTGCTTTTCTCAGGTTAGTTTTAGCTCCCAGTGTCCCACGTGAACAGCACCGGGAGTTTGAGCCATGGCACACGGCCCATCTCCAAGGCTGCTCATGTGTCAGACACGAGGCCCGCCGTCCACCCCACCCCCAGTGCCATTCAGATTCTCAGGCGTCCTGTTTTGTCTCCCAGGGGCCTCACTTTGTGGCTCCTGTGAGTGTTCTAGGCCTGGGGCCGTCGAGCGCCCCCGCCCACTGCCCGCGTGCCTGTGGTCCTTCCTGCCTGTCTCATTCGGACCTTGCATGCAAACGGCCCACCTTGCTCCTTTGAGGGCCAAGGAGCCATGGAGGGGAGCGCTTAGTGAGTGCTTACTGCACGCAGGTTGGGTCGGGTTGGCTGGGTCATGGTCCCCGTTGCAGCACCCCTGAGAGGGGGGTTGAGGTTTAGAGGTCACAGCCCGTGTTCAAGGTCCCACAGCTGGTCTGGCAGCAGGGCTGGGGTTTGAACCCTGAGCAGGTTCCAGGCTTGTCTGTCACCCCTCCCCAAGTCTCTGAATCGCCTCTTGGTCTGGCTCCCTGACCCACCTGGGCTTTTGGGGCTAGAGGCCGGGACTACGGTTAACCATTGGATCATGGGCATCTGCTGGTCTTGTCTACGGAAACTGGCCCCTGGCTGTAATCGCTGAGCTCGCAGGGCACAGGACGCGGAGTGCAGCCCACCTCTGTGCACGTTTAGGCGGCAGTTTTATCCAGTTGTGCTGCATTTGCCTGTGGCCACCAGATGAAAGAGCACTCTGAACACTGGCCCGACGGGAGGGGACCTTGTGCAGCCACCGAAGAAAGTGTGGGTGTCGCTGCCCCGAAGTGGGCAGGCACCTGGCTGTGAGACCCAAGTAGGAAGCCGAGTCCCTGTTGATGAGCTCAGGGATGGGGCCGGCCGATCAAGAAGGATCTGAAGAAGAGCCTTGAAGACCCTGCAGTCTGATGGAAAGACCTCTGTGGTTTGAGTCGAAAGGGATTCTGGAAGGGCTTGCCGTGTGCCAGGCAGCGTGCTGACCGTGAAGGGACGTGAGTGCCTGGCTGAGTGCAGTGCCCCGCGGAGACCTTCAGCAGACACACAGGAGCCCGTGGCTGGTGGTGCAGGCGGCAGGGCTCGGGGGTGACCCCTCGCCCAGCTGACCTGCTCCTGGACAGGCAGGGGCTTCCAGCTCGCCGCCCCTCGCTGGAGACAGTAGAGGACTGAGACCTCAGGGCCGTGGTAGTAGAGGTGCAAGCGCCAGCACTGCTGTCTGGGACTCCTCTGGGCTTAGCAGACGTTCGGGAACCTCCCGGCTTCCACGCGGACTGTCCTCAGCACACGGGGCCTTGAGGGAAACACAGCGCGGGCAGCAGGATCTGGACCGAGAGAAGAGCTTTGGAGGCGTGAGGAGCCAGTGGAGCCGGCGTGGCCGGGCGGTGAGGGAGCTGGACTTGGCGGTGCTGAAGCCACGGGCAGTCTCTGTAGTCCTCGGAGGACAGCGTCCCCAGGAGAAGAAGGAAATCGCGGCTGGAGAGTCAGCAGGACTGGCTGGTGGCTTCAGATGGGGGCTACGGGGAGGAGGGGCGGCTTAAGAAAGCAGGTGGTGGCCATGAGGGGCCTGGGGCAGGACCAGCGCGGGCAGCGGGCCGGGGACCCGTGGAGCTGGAGCGTGAGGGCCCGTCAGACCGCCCGTGACGAGGCCGGTGCACGGGGACGTCAGGTGGGTCAGGGCTCACTCGGGAGACGAGGTGCTCAGATGAGGGGCACAGAGTGAGTTGAGAGACCGAGAAGGAGGGGGCGTCGGAGGGGGCTTCAGAGGGGTAGGTGGGCAAGAGCTAGAGGAAGAGGGATGGGACGGAGGAGGAGGCCTGGCCCAGCAGGGCTGCCAGGAAGCACCGGAGTCAGGCTGGTGGGCGGGGCCGGCCTCTCTGGTCCCTTCTCCCCGGGGGGCGGCCTGCGGGCAGCACTGCCCACTCCTCCAGTGCTCTTCCCAGGGTCCCTGGCGTGTGTCATCTGTGCCGAGTTGGGAGTAATATGGATGAATCCCTGAGATGTACTGCCCATCTTTGATGTGTTTGCTGCTGCGCCACGTAGGTTTAATAACAGGGAAGAGAAGGCCCCTGTCAGGAGGAGAGTCCTGCAGCCTCGCCAGATACCAGGAATTTCCCCCTCAGCTCAGTCTGTTAGCCTAGAGGCCAGAGGTGGGCAGGGCTTTCTGGCCCCGTGGCAGTGAGTCTCTTTGTTTCTCCTGGTCAGAAGGAAGGGGAGATGTTCCCAGCCTGATGCATTCACAGGGAAGCACAGAGGGCAGACCTGGGGACCCGCGGGGAAGGAGGGCCTACAGCACCGCGAGGGACCTCCCTCATGGGTGCAGCCTCCTGCAGTGCCCTGGCCCAGGCCACAGTGCTTGGCCTGCTGCTGCCCCTGAAGGTTGGATGGTCCAGGCTGCCTGTGTGCTGGGATACGTGATCCAGCAGCTTTGACCTCTGCCCCACAGGGGCTGCAGGGGTCGGTGACTGGTGGGTCCACAGCCAGACTTCCTGAGGTCTCTCTGAGTCACAGCCTGGGTCATTCCCAGACTATCTGCGGGTGCAGGCCTTGAGGCCACCAGCCTTCTCCCTGGGAAAGGGGAGCAGAGAACCCCTCTTTGCACCTCAGTCAGCCCTGTGGGCTGTAGCCCTCAGGCCATTTGGAGTTTGGACAGGTATTTCTGGTGAGAAGGGACAGCATCTGAGCCAGGAAGATGGCCGGTGCTTCGCTGGGGACAAGATGGGGGTGGAATCTGCATGTGGGGAGCACAGTCTTGCGGAGGGTCTGCTGTCACCCTGGGCAGGTCCTCTTCCGGAGGAAGCAGAGCAGAGTCCTGCTCTAGGACGTGCGGGCCTGGTGACTACAGTTAACCTCTCTATTTTCTGTTTGTAGAAAGTCCATGAGATGCTGAAGAAGGGGTGGGATGCTGAAGGCTCTCCCTTCCGAGGCCAGCGATTCGACCCGGCCATGTTCAACATCTCCCCGGGGGCTGTGCAGTTTTAATGACCGAAGGAAAGGAAGCCCTCGCCGGCGGGGAGGTGGGGCCTCAGCCGCGGCCCTCGGCTCCTTCCTGCCGGGGACTCGCTTGTCTGGTTCACCCTTGCCATCCTTCTTTTCAAGGGTGAACCCGGCCTCCACGCTGGCCCTGCATCTCCAGACTGTTCTAGAGCAGGGCGGGGCTGCGTGGCTGCAGGGCGGGTGTTAGAGAGCAGGGGGTGTCCCGGCGGGTGCCCCACCTGGCCCGTTAGCCACTCCCTCCCTCCGCTTGCTGCTCTCGTGCTCTCTGCTTGCTGTTCTCACGCTTGGGGCGGGCGTGGGTGCTGCTCGCCTGTTGAAGAAGCGCGGGCAGGGTTGTGCGGCCTGAGGGCCGGGCTTCTGGCCAGTCTGGGGAGAGCGCAGCCTTGCCCTCTTGCTGGGTGTGTTCACGTGTGGTCTTGCCCGCCTGCCTGTACGCGTTCACCGCCTGCCTCAGCCTCGTTGAGGAGCTGCGGAAACTGGGGTCCTGCCGCCGGATCTGGATGCTGGAAGAAAGTGTCTTGTGGCCTCAGGTGCAGGCACGGCAGGCTCTGTCCCTCTCCTGACCGGGCTGCTCTGCTCCCACCGGGCCTAGCACTTTTCTCTCGGGGGATCCGGTTCTTGTCTAAGTGAGCTGGGCCAGGCACCCTCAGGAGGCCCCGTGGTGTGTCAGCTGCTCGGTGCAGCCCTTGGTCCTTTCCTGGCTGAGGCCAGACTGCACCGCACAGAGCTCGTGGCTCTGCTCCCACCGCTCTCCCAGGACCCAGAGCCTGTGCCGTTCGCCAGGACTGTGGGGCTGCCCTTCTGGGCGGTTACCTTGCAGGTCTCTGCACCTCGTGAGCTCTGTCCTCTGGGCTGGGGGAGGAAGGAGCCCTGTCCGGGGGGCGTTCTTTCTGGAGACTTCCCCCTTCAACTGCAGAGGTGGGAGCTGCTTCATCACAGTCTGTGGGGGCAGGTTTCTGGCTCACAGCGCCCTGTAGACACATCCCTGGGTCCCCGGGAAGCGTTTGCTTGCTCTGATGCCATCACAGGAGGTGTGGACACCAGGTGGCTGGGGGAAGCGCCACCACGAGGGCACAGGGCCACAGGGCCGTGCTGTTTGCACTTGTCACCGAGGCTGCTCATGGAGCTGCTGGAGGCCCCTCTGCAGCGCCCTCAGGATTTGCACACCTGTCCCACGTAGTGAAAGGCCTCACTGGCACGTGTCTGTGAGAGAACCATTCTCAACACGCCTCTGTCTCCTCCCCTCCGCCACCCCCGTGGGGTCTTCTGCCGTGACCAGGTGGGGTGTGGTGCCTGCACCTCAGCTATTTGGGAGACTTTGGGAGCTGTGGACTCAGTGGTCAGTTTTCTTCCTTTTGCCCGATTTGATTTTCAGTGTTGCGTTTCTCCCCACCCGCCCGCTGTAACAGCAGCTCGCAGGCATCTGGGAGTGCCGGGCTTCAGGGGAGGGAGTGCTCGGTCGCCCTTGCCATCTTGTGGGAGACCTCTGCCCCTCGCCGCCGGCCTGGGCTCTGGAGCCTGTGCACTCTGCCTGTTTTCTCTCTTCAGACCCGGCAGCAGCAGTTTGGCCCCTGAGCTCCGTCAGCTGAGGTCCAAGGAAGTGGGGTGCACGCCTGCGAAATCACCCTGTCTCCGGTGTTGGTTTGCAATAAATCTGTATTTAAGCACTTGTGGGTCTGTGTGTGACGTTTGTTGCCAAGACAGTTCTCATTGTGTGGACATTACCTGAATTCTAGCCCTGAGGCCCGTGTACACAGCAAACGCCAAAATGGGAAATTCCTAAATATCTCCCAAAGGTGTTTCTCATCCAGCCCGCATCCTGGCGAGACTTCACACAGGTTTCAGAAATCTAATAAGCTTTTGGTCAGGAGAAAAGATTGTAGCTCTAGAGCTTGCGTGCATTTCCAAACAGGAGTCAGAAGGCTTCAGCCCGAGGGTCCTCAGTGCTGCATTTACCTGCCCGGATTCCGGAACGCTGGGCTCACGGGTCTGCCTGCACCCGCTCCGGACATAACAGGTGTGTGACACATCCCCTTCCTCAGTCACATGGCAGCCTCTCCAGAACCCCCTGCCCGTTCCCCCATTCCAGGGGCCATGCTCGGTGGGCAGGACCTGGTGAGCATATCTTGATAAGCGTTTCTTGAATGAGTGAAGAATGTGCAGAGGGCTCAACAGTGGAATTACCAAGCAAACTCCAAACTCCGAGGGCAGAAATAATCTGCCAGGAGGGAGAGGCACCATCTCTCAACAGTTTGCCTCCAAAGTGTGCGGGAGGGAGAAGAGTCAGGAGTAGTCTATGTGCCAGTGTGTCCAGGAAGTGGCAGCTGCCTTACGAAGACCTGACCACCCAGAACACAGTCTGGGGAACAGACCCAAACCCCGCTCCAGTCTGCTGCCCAGACGGCCAGCTGGCAGCAGGCTCAGCCCAGGTTGGACGACTTGTTTCTGTGAATGAAGAGTGGTGTGTGGACTCGGAATCGCCAGTCCTCGGTAAGTGCTCTCTCCGTCTTGGCCAGAGGGCAGGCGCCAGAGCAGAGCTCCTGCCCCCGACAGTGGCGCACATGTGGGACTGGTCCCCCGTGGTCTGGGAGTCAGGTGGTTCAGCCTGGCCGCTGCTATGCATACCTTTCCTGGACACCAGGTTGGCAAGCTCTCGCTCAGCTCCCTGATGCCCCCGTGGACATGGTTAGGAATCCTGAGGCCTCTCCTCACAACTTCAGGGGCAAGGAAAAATTAATATATTCTGTAATCTCAGACTCAGCTCACCCCTCAGCCAGTCCACACGAGCATGGTTTTATCTGGTCTAATCTGTCTTAATGTCCTTGGTTTTATTCTTTACAACTGAAGGTTGGGTCACCGGCTTGCCTTCAGAGGGAAGAAAGGACCGTCGGGTGCCAGCTGGGGGTCTTAGATCTGCCCTCCCCTCTTAACCCGGGTCCCTGAGCTGGACGCCACTCTGCTGTCCTAGCCCCACTCTGCAGGCTCTTGCACCTGCTGCTGCCGGCGTGGGGAGGGCGGGGCTGGGGTCACGCACTCCAGCCCACACTGGGAGAGTCTGGCGACTGTGACTCGGACTTGGTTGGGCCGAGAGGGGCCAGCCTGGTGGAACAGGAGTCACGCCAGCTGTGGACAGAGAGCCAGTGGGCCTGACGTGTCCATCCTCCTGCAGGGCAGGCCCGAGCCTGTCCCCTGGAGATGGAGGCCCTCGCGAGAGAGGTGCCTGGACCTGAGAGTGAGTCAGGGCTTCTCCAGGGAGCCTGGGCCAGGCCTTCCACCACCTCTGTCCTGGTTCCTCCTGGGAGGGATCCTAGGCTTTTTGGCCAGCGCTGGATGGGGCATTAGGGACGTTTTGGTTCAAACCCCCACTGTGCAGTGGTCACAGAGGAAGTGTCACCCCCGAGGCGTGAGCTGGGCCCCCGCTCCTGGCCCCATTCCCAGCGTCACCCCGGAGATGGCCTGGCCCTGGCTGATGCTCTGCAGGTGGATGATGGAAGGAGGGGGGAAGGCCCCCAGCATTCGCCTGCCGAAACCCTATCAGCCCAGACATGGCAGAGGAGGACCCTGAGGGCCGGCTAACTCTGGACAGGGCCACCGGAGGTCACGGTGAAGCAATGGCGCAGCAGGGGTTTGGGGGAGGTCCCTCCTGCAGGGATGGGGAGCCTGCTCCTTGAGGGGCTGGGTAATTGGGAAGCTGCCCAGGTTATGACCTTGCAGGGACCGGGGTCAGGAGCGTCGTGTTACGGTTAGGGTTAGGGCAGTGTCCCCTGGTGGGCCTGGACTTGGGAAGACCGCCGAGCTGCAGCACGGGAAGTCTGAGGCCCCAAAGATGGTGTGCCTGGCCCACACAGCGTCTCACAGAGGGTTTGGGGTTAACAAGAGGCCAGGGAAGGGCTGGAGAGTGGGGACTTCAGGTGGGGAAGCTGCCAGCAGCCTCAATGACCACCTGTCAGGGCTGGGCCGGTGCAGAGGGCGCAGGGGCAGGAGACCACGGGCCGGGTGCAGGGTGCTGGCAGAGGGCGAAGGATAGCAAAGGGAAGTGGAAGCAGGGGCAGGAAGGAGGGGAGAGGACGTGCCCTGCTGGGCCCCGTACATCCTGTGTGTCCGCAAGGTGAACAGCCCCATCCGTGTCTGGGAGCGCAAAGCACCAACACAGGCCACCCCTAGTCTCCCAGGTGCAAGGTTTGTGCCAACTCCTCGGGGGAGCCCTTAACCCTTGGTCAAGGGGGAGGCAGGTGGTGTTTCTGGAGCATTCCACTGCAGTGTGTTGGACTGGACGGCATCAGCACATCCTGGGTACCCCCTCGGACTCTGTGGATCAGCACCTCCCGGCGCCAGTCCCAGGACGGCGCACCCGGTGTTTACGAGGGATGTAGACAGCGTGGCCTCTGGAACCCCCAACTTCCTGGCTTAGTGACCCATATAAAGCACAGAGATCTGGGGCGGGCAGGCCTGAGGAGGGACTCGGCAGGCCAGGTGGAGCCCACAGCACGCCCGCATACCCCAGGGCCTGGGGCCAGGGATGGGGGAGTGAGCGTCCAGTGAGTCCAGGTCTTGAAGGCCAGGGTCATGCCTTGGATTTCACCCCAAATTCCTGAGGATTCGAGCAGGGAGAAGCTTCTGATGTGTGCTGAAGAGGAGCAGGCTTGGGGAAGGGGAGTGGGTTAGGGGTGGGTGGCGGCCAGGCCCCTTAGAGCCCCCATCAGCTTCTGCATCTTACCTGCCTCCCTTCCTCCCTCCTTTACTACCTACCCCCACCCTCCAATCCTCCCTCCTTACTTCCCCACCTGACCCACCTGGTCCCAGCTCACCTCACATGGTCCCAGGATCCTGGCCCGTGACCTGCTCCACCAGGAAACTTGAAACCCTGTGCTGGCGGAAGGTGCAGGCCTGGGCCCAGGTGTGCAGGGTGACAGGTCCTGAAAAGGCACCTGTTGACCCCTCCAGGGGCATTGTAACCCCATGGATCCCCCTAGCTTGCCCCCCTCTCACCATCACCTCCATGCCTGGAGGTGCACCTGCGGGTCTCCCCAACCTTGCCCCAGGCTGGAGGCCACCACTGGGAGGTGGAGGGTGCCTGGCTCCTTGTGCCTCAGTTTCCTCAGCTGCAGAATGACCCATGCTTGCGAAGGGCCTTTGGTGCCTGCAGCCCCTCTGGGATACCACCCCATGGGGGGTCAGCAATGGGGCAGGGGAGGAGCACCGCCTGCCACCCCTGGCCTCCTGGAGCCAGGCCTCCTGCCCACCCTGCACCTGCAGATCCCCCCACTTCTCCTGGCCTTGGCTGGCCCCTCACGATTGCCTTCAGAGACCCTGACAAAGGTCACCACCCTGCCCTCCTTCAAGGAGCCCCAGCCCTGGGAGGACAGTCCCTGGCCAGGCCCCCTCTGCTCCCCTCTTAACTCTGTTCCATTTCTCTCCCCACCCCTCCCCCCTCTGCTCCTCTCCCCCCCTTCCTCCGTCCCACTCCCCCACCTCCAATTTTCTCTCCTCTCTCCCCTCTGCTTTCATCTCCCCTGTTCCCATCCCTCTTTCCCTCCTCCCTCTGTTCTCCTCCCCACTTCCTCAGGCCTCCCTTCCTCTCCTGACCTCAAGGTGGGAAGGTGACCTGGTAGCCAGGGCAGTCAGGAGGTCCACATCCTTTAACATGTTTATTGTGGTAAAATATGCATAACACAAAATTTACCATCTTAACGATTTTGAAGTGGCATTAAGTGCATTCACCTTGGTGTGCAATCATCACCACCGTCCATGTCCAGAACTTTTTCACCTTCCCAAAGTGAAACTTCATACCCATTAAAATATTTTTAAAGGACTTCCCTGGTGTTCTAGTGGTTAAGACTCCGCGATTCCACTGCAGGGGGCGCGGGTTCGATCCCTGGTCGGGGAACTAAGATCCCCGATGCTGCATGGCGTGGCCAAAAAAAAAAATTTTTTTTTTAAAGTTCATTGCCGGTATTGGAAATGAGATTTTACAGAAGTCTCAGTTTCCTGGCTCTCCTGAAAGCTTGGGAGCCCAGGCAGATGGGATCCAGGCGATGGCTGTAGCAGGTGGGCAGTCAGATACTGCAACCCCAGCACTCTGCACTGCCCACCACGGGCTCCCTCTGCATCCAGGCATTGGAAGTGGGGGGCAGAAGAGTTTGTGTCAGAGTGCTGTAATGATGGAAGGACGTGACTAGCAGTTGCAGGTGGAGGGGACCGTGGGCCAAGGAATGCAGGTGGGGTCTACAAGCTGGAAAAGGCAAGGAAGAGGATTCTCTCCCAGAGCCTCCACAAGGACACAGTCTCGCCCCACGAGACCCATCTGGGGCTTCTGACTCCCAGGACTCTGAGAAAGTAACTGTGTTTTTTTAAGCTACTAAATTTGTGGTAATTTGTTAAAGCAGCAGTAGGAAATTAATACAGGCACTGTCAATATTTTGTACTTTAACCAGTTTAATAGGTGGGTGCTGGTATCTTATCATGATTTAATTCGCATTTTTCCACTGGCTAACTATGGTAGACATCTTTTCATGTGCCTTTTGCCATCTATATATCTTTGGTGAAATGTCTGTCAAGTGTGTTGCTCATTTCCTAATTGGATTGATTGTTTTAACGTTAAGGTTTAAATTTCTAAAATATATTCTAGATAAAAGTCCTTTGCTGGATATGTGATTTGCAAATATTTTCTCCCAGTCTGTGATTAATCTTTTTATCCTTTTAGCATAGTCTTCCTCAGAGCAAAAGTTTTTAATGTTGATGAGGTTTAATTTATTAAAAATGTTTTTATGAATCATGCTTTTGGTATCAAGTCTAAAAAATCTTAATGTAGTCCTAGATCTCAAGGATTTTCTATTTTTTTTCTAGAAGTTTTATAGTTTATGTTTTACATTTAAGTCCATGATCCATTTTGAGTTAGTTTTTGTATGAAGTGTGAGGTATAGGCTGAGGTTCTTATTTTTACCCCCTGGTGGCTCCAGCACCATTTATTGAAAGGGCTATCATTCCTCCATTGAATTGCTTTTGCTCCTTCATCAAAAATTAATTGGACATATTTCAGTGGATCTATTCTGGGTTCTCAGTTCTATTCCATTGAGTTATGTGTCTACCCCTCCATCAATACCACACTGTCTTGAGTGCTGTAGCTATATGGTCAGCTTTGACATTGTGAATCTTTTTCTCTTTTATACTTGTTTTGGTTATTCTAGGATCTTTCCCTTTTCATATAAATTTTAGAATAAGCCTGTCTAGACTACAAAAAATCTCATTGGGATTTTGGTAAGAATTGCACTAAACCTGTAAATCAATTTAAGAAGAATTGACATCTTTCCTATGTTGAATCTTCCAATCCATGAATGTGGTATGTCTTTCCAAGTATTTACATCGTTGATCTCTTCATCAGCATTTTGTAATTTTCTTCATATAGATTCTGCATGTGTTTTATTAGATTTGTACCTAAGTATTTTTTTTAACATCTTTATTGTAGAGTATAATTGCTTTACAGTGGTGTGTTAGTTTCTGCTGTATAACAAAGTGAATCAGCTATATGTATACATATATCCCCATATCCCCTCCCTCTTGCGTCTCCCTCCCACCCTCCCTATCCCACCCCTCTAGGTGGTCACAAAGCACCGAGCTGATCTCCCTGTGCTATGCAGCTGCTTCTCACTAGCTATTTTACATTTGGTAGTGTATATATGTCAATGACATATGTACTTAAGCACTTTGTATTCTTTAGGTCAGTTGTAAATGGTATTGCATCTTTTATTTTCCTCTCCTCTTGTTCGTTTTCAGTATATAGAAATGAAATTGGCTTTTTTTTTTTTAACATCTTTACTGGAGTATAATTGCTTTACAATGTTGTATTAGTTTCTGCTGTATAGCAAAGTGAATCAGCTATACGTATACATATATCCCCATATCCCCTCCCTCTTGTGCCTCCCTCCCACCCTCCCTATCCCACCCCTCTAGGTGGTCACAAAGCACTGAGCTGATCTCCCTGTGCTATGCAGCTGCTTCCCATTAGCTATTTATTTTACATTTGGTAGTGTATATATGTCAATGCCACTCTCTCACTTCATCCCAGCTTACTCTTCCCCATCCCCGTGTCCTCAAGTCCATTCTCTATGTCTGCGTCTTTATTCCTGTCCTGCTCCAAGGTTCTTCAGAACCATTTTTTTTTTAGATTCCATATATATGTGTTAGCATACGGTATTTGTCTTTCCCTACAACTCAATTTCTTTAATGGTTATGGGACTATTCAGGTTATTATTTCATCTTGTCTGAGTTTTGGTAGTTTGTAATTTTTGAGAAATTGGTCCATTTCTTCTAAGTTGTCAAATTTATGTGTATAAAAGTGTTCATAGCATCCTCTCATGATCCTTTTAATGGTTGTAGGATCTGTTATGATATCCCCTGTTTCATTTTCGATATTGGTAATGTGTGTCTTTTCTCTTTTTATCTTGTCAATCTTAGAGTTTTATTAATTTTATTGATTTTTTTTTTAAGAATCAGCTTTTTATTTCATTTATTTTCTCTGTAGTCTTTGTGTTTTTTATTTTGTTTATTTCTGCTCTTATCCTTTGTATTTTCTTCCCCTTCCTTTGGGTTTATTTTTCTCTTCTTTTTACTGGTTTCTTGAGGTAGGAGCTTAGGTAATTAATTTGCAGTTTTTCCTCTTTCCTCATGTACGCATAATGCTATAAATTTCCCTCTCAGCACTACTTTAGCTGCTTCCAACAACTTTTTTTTAAATTCAGTTTTCTATGTCTTACTTTTCTTTGAGACTTTCTCTTTCAGATATGTTGTTAAATTTCCAAGCAAGTGTTTGTAGAGTTTCCTACAAACTCTTGTCTTTCTACTGATTTCTACTTTAAATCCATTATTGTCAGAGGGCATACTCTATGTGATTCAATTCCTTTAAATTTGTTAAAGTTTGTTTTATGACCCAGGATATGGTCTGTCTTGGTGGGTGTCAGTGGGCACTTGAAAAGAATGTGTATTCTGCTGTTGTTGGGTGTAGAGTGTGTTCTATAAGTATTAATTCCTGTTGGTTGATGGTGTTGTTCACTTCTTATATCCTTGTCCATTTGGTAGTTTTATCAATTGCTGAGAGTCCTCAACTTTATTTATTTTTTTTTTCAGCTGTGCCATGTGGCTTGCGGGATCCTAGTTCCCCAACCAGGGATTGAATGTGTGCCCTTGGTAGTGAAAGTGTAGAGTCCTAACCACTGGACGGCCAGGGAATTCCCTGAGAGTCCCCAACTTTAATTCTGGATTTGTCAATTTCTCCTTTCAGCTCTACCAGTTTTGCTTCATGCATTTTGAAGTTCTGTTGTTTGATACATACACATTTAAGATTGCTATACCTATTTGGTAGATCTTTTTATCATTAGGTAAAGTCCATCTCTGTCCCTAGTAATTTTCTATGCTCTGAAGACTGCTTTATCTCAACTTAATATAGCCACTCCTGCTATATTAATATAAATAATAAAAATAATAAAAAGTATATGTTTTGATTAATGTTTACATGGTATACTTTTCCCATCCATTTATTTTCATTATATTTTGAACTGAGTTCCTTGTAGACAGTATGTAGTTGGGGGCATGTTTTTTTAATCCATTCTACCAATCTCTGTCTTTTAATTGGTGTATTTAGACCATATATAGTCAATTATTGGTATGTTAGGCTTTTATTTGTTATTTAAATTTTATGTTTTTTCCCTTTGTTTCTCATTCCTCTGTTTCTTTTTCCTTGGCTTTCTTTGGATTTCTTGAACCTCTTTTAATAATTCCACTCTGATTTATTTGTAACATTTTTTAGTATATTGCCTTGTATACTTTTATTTAGTGATTGTACTAGGTATTTCCATATACATATATAACTGGTCACAGTCCATTGGTGTTGACATTTTATCACTTTGAGTGAGTGTAGACACTTTTGTTAATGGCTCTTTATCCTTCCAAATTTTAAAATACAACTGTCTTCAGTACTTCCTCTACGTTGAAGAACCACATTAGATGGTATTAGGATTTTTGCTTTAGCCATAAAATGTGATTAAAGAAATTCATGAAGTGAAGTAGTCTATTGTGTTCATCTTTATTTACTTTTTGACCACACCACATGGCTTGTAGGATCTTAGTTCCCTGACCAGGGATCTAACCTGGCCTCCGGCAGTGGAAGCACAGAGTCCTAACCACTGGACCACCAGGGAATTCCCTGTTTATATTTGTCCTTTCCATTGTTCTTTTCTTGAAGAAGTTTCCAGCCTTCTTTTGTTATTATTTTCTATTTGGAGAGCTTCCTTTAGCCATTCTTTAAAGATAGGTCTGATAGCAACAAATTCTCTTAGTTTTTCTTCATCTAGGAATATCTTTATTTCCCCTGCATTCCTGAAGGATAATTTCACTGGATTTTGCAATTGACTATTCCTTTCTTTCTGCACTTGAAAAATATTGTGCCACTCACCTCTGACCACCAGGGTTTCCAGTGAGAAATCTGCTATCATTTGAATGGTATTCCTCTGTTATAAATATATCGTTTCTGTCTGGCTATTTTTAAGATTTTCTTCTTTGCTTTTAGCTTTCAGAAGTTTAATCATGATGTATCTTGGTGTGGGTCTCTTTAGGTTTTTCCTATTTAGGGTTTTCTCAGCTTCTTGAATCTGTACATTTATGTCTTTTGTAAGAATTGGGATTTTTTTGAAGACCTTATTTAATTACTTTTTCAGCCCCTCATTCTTTCTCCCTGCCTTCTGAGATGATATGAATGATATGATGTGAATGTTGGATCTTGTGTCATTGTCCCATAAATCTGTGAGGCTCTGTTCATTTTATTTTTCAGTCTGTTTTCCTCCTGTTGTTCAGAATGAGTAAATTCTATTGATCTTTCTTCAAGTTTACTGATTCTATATCCTCTGTCATCTCCAGTCTACTAGAGAGTTCATCCAGCAAAGTTTTTAATTTGGTTAGTATATTTTTCAGTTCTATAATTTTTTTGTTTTTTTTAAAATAAATTTATTTATTTTATTTGTTTATTTTTGCTGTGTTGGGTCTTTGTTGCCACGTGTGGGCTTTCTCTAGCTGCGGTGAATGGGGGCTACTCTTCGTTGCAGTGCGTGGGCTTCTCATTGTGGTGGCTTCTCTTGCTGCAGAGCATGGGCTCTAGGTGCGCGGGCTTCAGTAGTTTTGGTGCCTGGGCTCAGTAGTTGTGGCACGTGGGCCCTAGAGCGCAGACTCAGTAGTTGTGGTGCATGGGCTTAGTTGCTCCGCGACATGTGGGATCTTCCTGGACCAGGGCTTGAACCCGTGTCCCCTGCACTGGCAGGCGGATTCTTAACCACTGCACCACCAGGGAAGTCCCCTATACTTTTTACTTTATAGAAAATATTTATTTTTTAAAAATTTATTTTATTTAAATTAAAAAAAAATTTCTCCAACCCCTAACCCCACCTCTGGCAACCACCAATCTGTTCTCTGTATCTATGAGCTTTTTTTTTTTTTTTAAAGGTTCCACTTATAAGAGACATTATATGGTATTTGTCTTCCTCTGTCTGACTTATTTCACTTAGCATAATGCCCTTGAGGTCCATCCATGTTGTCACAAATGGCAAGATGTCATTCTTTTTTATGGCTGAATAATATTCCATTGTATGTGTATACCACAATTTCTTTATCCATTCATCCAGCAGTGGGCATTTAGGTTGTTTCCATGTCTTGGCTACTGTAAATAATGCTGCAGTGAACATGAGGGAACATATATCTTTTTGAGTTAATGTTTTCATTTTCTTTGGATAAATACCTAGAAGTGGAATTGCTGGATCGTATGGTACTTCTATTTTTAATTTTTTGAGAAGTTTTCATACTGTTTTCAATAGTAGCTGTACCAACTTACATTCCTACCAACAGTGCACAAGAGTTCCCCTTTCTCCACATTCTTGCCAACACTTGTGTTTCTCCTCTTTTTGATAGTAGCCTTTCTAACAGGTGTGAGGTGATAGCTCATTATGGTTTTGATATACATTTCCCTGCTGATTAGTGATGTTGAGCACCTTTTCACATACCTATTGGCCATCTGTATGTCTTCTTTGAAAAATGTCTATTCAGATCTTCTGCCCATTTTTAAATCGAACTTTTAAATTTTTATTATTTATTTATTTTTTATTGCTATTGAGTTGTATGAGTTCTATATATATTTTGGATATTAACCCCTTATCAGACCTTTGACTTGCAGATATTTTCTGCCATTCAGTAGGTTGCCTTTTCATTTTGTTGATGGCTTCCTTTGCTTTGCAGAAGCTTTTTAGTTTGATGTAGTCCTGGTTCCAGTAAAAGACTGTGACTTAGGAAGATCCTAAACACCCCTCCTCCCACAGAAACACTGACTCTACAAATATATATGGAACAATTTCCCCTTAGAAAAACCTAAGGGCTGGCTGAGTGATAACTGTACTCAGCAAATGAGAAGAAAACCACATCGAAGTGCGTAGGAGCGGCTGGGAAGGAACTCAAAACCTGGAGCTTCTCTCTCATGAGAGGTGCCCACCTCAGGCACCCCAGCTTTTAAGACATGCACTTGAAAGACGAGTCCCTAAAACATTTAACTTTGAAGACCAATGGGGCTCACATCCCTAGACCCACAAGACTGTAATGATATGAGTGGCGACTCTTATAAAGGGCTTGTGCACTTGGACCCACACACTCTAGGGCCCAGCTCACAGGCAACCGATCACACCTAGACTTAAAGTGAAGAAGGCTCATCTGCTTATATTAAAGCATTGGCCTGAGAGGCAGGCATCTAATTTAACACACACATCTTAAGAGCCTGCTAGAACACTTTCTGGGGATGGAGACTGGTGGCACTTTGTGCTTTCCCTTTGCCACTCTCCAGAGCACCAGTATCTCCTGGAAGGGAACTTCTACACACATCTGATTTTTGTGGCTGCTGCCGAGGGGATGCCTCTTGATCACCTGGCTCTGGAGGTCAGGAGAGCTTGCGTTCCTCGTCCCACAGGACTGTAGTAACTGGCGTCACCCAGAAAGGAGCTCATACCCTTGTCTGGTGCCCTGATTTTTGTGACTGCTTCCAGGAGACACATCTATTGATACATTGCCTGGCTTTGGCGGCCAGTGGGGTGTACACTCGTGGGTCTCACAGGACTGTAAGCAATGGAGAAGGAGTTCTTAAACAGCCATCCTCAGACATAGCAAGAAGTAACAGACCCAGGAGCTTTGTCTTTCTATGAAGAAGGCCTATTGGCTAATCATCATGACTGAGGCCTGAGGGGCAGGCTTCTAATTAGGTATGCATTTAGGGGCTAATTATAATCTTTTCTAGAGACCTCAGAGGGTGGATGTTATCTTTCTGCTTATCCTCTGCCATGCTACAGAGTGCCATGTCTTCTGGAGGGGATCTTTACCTGCATTGGTGCCCTGGTTTTTTGGTGTGGTGCCCATTTTTCGGCGGCTGCCACCCAGGAAACACCCCTTGATCACCTGGTTCTGAGGACCAGGAGGGCTTGCATTCATGAGTCCCACAGGACTGTGGCAACTGGAGAGATGGTTCTCGGCAGGCTGCCACCCCCTGGGCACAGTGGACTGAGGCATACCCTCCAGTCTTTCTGTGAAGAAGCTTTCTTTGCTTATCTTAGAGCATCAGCTTGAGGGGCAGACTTCAGGTTTGGCACACAGTTAGTGGCTTATAGAGCCACTCTCAAGGAGTGTAGGCTGTTGACACCATCTTGGTGCTCTCCATCTGCCTTGCTCCAGCTCACTGGTATCACCAAGAAAAGAGCTATGCTCATCAGGAGCCCTGATTTTTGTAACTGTGGCCCAGGGGGTAACTCCAGATCACCTGGCTCTGGTGGCTAGCAGGGCTTACGCTTACAGTTCCACAGGACTGTGTATATTTGCATACTTTAAAAGCTGCTGCCTGAAGGTCTGACTTCCAGTCAGCATGAGCATGAATCTAGGTACTGAGATCCTCTTCTTTGGGACACTGACAGGTCTTGGCACATTCTTAACTACTGGGAGCTGTTAAAAATAGAATAGGCTGTTTGGACAAGTACAATATTTGAGGGAAAATCAAGAGTTGGGGCAGGGTTGAACAAGTTTTATCTTCTAGACAAGGTTACTCCTTCAAGCCTGGGAGAGGTGGTGGTTTCATCTACTGGATAGAAACCTACACAAAGAGTCAAGCAAAATTAAGAAACAGAGGAATAGTTTCCAAATGAAAGAACAAAATAAAAACCCCAGAAAACTTTAATGAAATAATTAAATGATATTTAATTATTTACCTGATAAATAATTATCCTGGTAAAGAGTTCAAAGTAATTGTCATAAAGATGCTCACTGAACTGGGGAGAAGAATGGATAGACACAGTGAGAATTTCAGCAGAGCTGGAAAATATAAGGAAGTACCAAGTAGAAGTAATGGAGCTGAAGAATACAATAACTGAACTGAAAAATACACCAGAGGGTTCAACGGCAGACTAGATGAAGCAGAAAAAACAATCAGTCAACTTGAGGACAGGGCAGTGGAACTCACCCAATTAGAGCAGGAAAAAGAAAAAAGAATGAAAAGAGTGAAGGTAGCTTGAGGGAATTATGGGACAACACCAGATGGACTAACATTCGTGTTATAGGAGTCCCAGAAGGTGAAGAGAGAGAGAAAGGGGGAGAAATCTTATTGAAAGAAATAATGACTGAAAAGTTCCCTAACTTGGGGAAGGAAACAAACATCTGGAGCCAGGAAGCCCAAAGACTACCAAAAGAGAGGAATCCAAAGAGACCCACACCAAGCACACTATAATTAAAGTGTCAAAGGTTAGAGAATTTTAAAAGCAGCAAGAGAAAAACAACTTGTCACATACAAGGGAACCCCCATAAAACCATCATTAGATTTTTTTTTTAGCATACACTTTGCAGGCCAGAAGGGAGTGGCATGATATATTCAAAGTGATGAAAGGACAAAAAAAACTTCCAACCAGGAATACTGTACCCAGCAAAGTTACCATTCAGAATTGAAGGAGAGAGAAAAGAGTTTTATGGACAAGCAAAGCTAAAGGAATTCATCACCACTAAACTACCCTTACAAGAAATGTTAAAGAACCTTCTTTAAGCTGAAAGAAAGGCTGCTAAGTAGTAACAAGGACACATATGAAAGTATAAATCTCATTGGTAAAGGTAAATATACAGTAAAGGTAGTGGTTTGATTATTTATAAAGCTAGTATGATGATTAAAAGACAAGTAGTAATAATGAGTATAGTAATTAGCTAAGGGATACATAAGATTAAAATATGTAAAATGTGACATCAAAAACATTAAGCAGGGGGTGGAGAGGAGTAAAAATGTTGAGTTTTAGAATGGGCTCAAACATAAGTTGTTATCAACTTAAAATAGACTGTTACAAGTTGTTATATGTAAGCCTCATATAACCAGAAAGCAAAAAGCTACAGTAAATACACAAAAGATAAAAAGAGAGGAATATAAGCATACCACAAAAGAAATCAAGTCACAAAGGAAGAGGAAGAAGAAGAAGAAGGAAAAGAAGAGGAAAAAGAAGAAGAAAGGAAGAGAGAGGAACTGTAAAAATAACCAGAAAACAATTAACAAAATGGCAATAAGCATATACCTATCAATAATTACCCTATATGTAAGTAGGCTAAGTTCTCCAATCAAAAGATTTAGAGTGGCTGAATGGATTAAAAAAAACAAGACCCGTCTATAGGCTACCTACAAGAGACTCACTTTAAATGTAAGGACACACAGACTGAAAGTGAAGAGATGAAAAAAGATATCCCATGCAAATGGAAACCAAAGGAAAGCTGGAATAGCTATACTTATATCAGACAAAACAGACAATAAAAGACTGTAATGAGAGATAAAGAAGGGTGTTACATAATGAAAAAGGGGCCAATCCAACAAGGGGCTATAACATTTACATATGCAGTGAATGTGGAAGCACCTAAATATGTAAAGTAAATATTAACAGGCCTAAAGGGGGGAATAGATAGCAACACAATAGTAGTAGGGGACTTTAATACCCAACTTACATCCAGACAGAAAATCAATAAAGAAACATTGGTCTCAAACAACATGTTAGAGCAGATGGACTTAACATATTTATAGAACAATCCATCCAAAAGCAACAGAATACACATTCTTCTTAGGTGCACATGGAACATTTTACAAGATAGCTTGTATGTTAGACTGCAAAACAAGACTTAATAAATTTAAGAAAATTGAAATCATATAAGCATCTTTTCTGACCACAATGGTATGAAACTAGAAATTAATTACATGAAGAAAACTGGAAAATTCATAAATATGTGGAGACTAAACAACATGCTACTGAACAACCAACGGGTTGAAGAAGAAATCAAAAAAATACCTTGAGACAAATGAAAACAAAAATGTAACATACCAAAATTGATGGGATGCTGTAAAAACAGTTCTAAGAGGGAAGTGTTTTTTTTAAAAAATACGTTCAATTAAACAAATATTTATTAAGCACCTACTTTGTGCTAGGCACTGTGTTAGGCACCCTCACTGCATGCTGTCCACACAGCATGGTAATCTCAGAAATTAAAACCAAGAAAAGGAAAGTTGTCACAACCCTACAAACTGGGGGCGGGTGGAAGCAGGCGGAGTGCATATAGGCAATTCCCGTGCCAGAAAACACACCCACCAGAAACTTGTTTTCTTTCGCGGGACAAGTCTCTGCTAAGTGGTTGTTTTAAAGCATCTCTGTATATACTGAGAGGGAAGTTGCTGTCACCACACCCCCATACACTGAGGCCTGATGGACATTCAAATACTATGAATGCTACTCAAAAAAAGGAGGTGGAAAGGGTATTTATATTTGGATTAGAAAATACTCTTTCAGTTCATATGGTTGCAACAGCCCTTAAGAAAGATATAAACATCCCTGCCCTGACTGCATAAACGTTTAAGGTAGACCTAGTTCTGCATTCCTGAGTCAGAATTGTCCAGTTGTCTGCAAACTTGCAAGGCCAGAGAAGCGAGGGGAGATTTCTATTCTGGAGAGGAGAGAGTGGACGGCATCCCTGGTTTGGAAACACGACAACCTGCACCTGCATTTACAGAAGCAATGCGAATGGGAGGACATCCTAGGGCTACTCTGTCTCACGCACACGCTGGGGACTCAGGAATGGCCCTAGTTGTTGGCGCCCAGCATGGAGAGGCCCCTGCGGAAGTCGTGCAGGTCGTCAGTCTTCCCATCCAGCACCTCCAAGAAGCTCTTCAGCTCCACCTTCAGGTGGCGCTGTCAGTACTTACTCTTCTCAGTGTCTGTCTTCAGAGAACACACGTTGTCTTCTAGGTTCTGACTGTCTGCTGCCTCTAATTTCTCAGCGATGTATTCACACTCTGACCTGAGTTGTGGAATGATTTCACTTTGTTTTTGGAGGTCTTTCAACTTAGTCTCCTTTTCTCAGAGTTCTGATTCCAGCTCCTCAACTCTTCTCTTCAACTGGATAGTCTTCTCCTTCTCTCTGTTTATCTCACTGCATTGCTCTTCCAGCTCATCAAATCTTGTTCCAGAGCTGGTCGTTCTCATCGTGGCAGAGGGAGAACTGCCTCTTCCACTGCTCCACGCTGGCCGCTGGGTCCTGTAGTGCCGTGGTCAGCTGGGCGTTGCTAGGAGGGAAGTTTAGAGCAGTAAATGTCTATCTCAAGAAACAAAAAAAAGTCTCAAACAACCTAACTTTATACCTCAAGGAAAAAGAAAAAGAAGAACAAAGACCAAAGTTTGTAGAAGGAAGGAAATAACAAAGAGTAGAAATAAGTGAAATAGAGACTAAAGAGACAACAGAAAAAAGATTGATGAAACTAAGATCTGGTTCTTTGAAAAGATAAAATTGATAAACCTTTAGCTAGACTTACCAAGATAAACGGAGAGAATACATAAAATAAATAAATAAAATCGGAAATGAAAGAGGAATGAACAATTATACACCAAAAAATTGGACAACCTAGAAAAAAATGGATAAATTCCTGGCAACATACAACCTACCAAGACTTAATCATGATGAAATAGAAAATCTTAACAGACTGATTACTAGTAAGGAGATTGAATCCATAATCAAAAATCTAACAAACAAAAGTCCAGAACCAGATGGCTTCACTGGTGAATTCTACCAAACATTCAAAGAAGAATTGATACCAGTCCTCTTCAAACTCTTCCAAAAAACAGAAAAGGAGTGAACTCTCCCAAACTCATCTTATGAGGCTAGCAATATCCTGATACCAGAACCAACTAGGGATGCCACAAGAAAAGAAAATTCCAGGCCAATATCCTTGATGAACATAGATGCAAAAATTCTTAACAAACTGAATTCAACAATCCATTAAAATGATCATACACCATGGTCAAGTGGGGTTTATTCCAGGGATGCAAAGATGGTTCCACATCTGCAAATCAGCCAATGTAACACATTAACAAAAGGAAGGATAAAAACCATATGATCATCTCAATAGATTCAGAAAAAGCATTTAACAAGATTCAACATCCATTTATGATAAAAACTCAACAATTGTAGGTACAATTTTTACTTTGTAGAAAATATTTATAGAGAAAATTTTTATAAAAAAACATAAAACTTCTTTGCTGAGACTTTCCATTTCTTCATTTTTTTCAAGACAGTTTGTAATTTCTTATTGAAGCATTTTTATGATGGCTGCTCCAAAATTCTCGCCCCATACTTCCAACTGCCAGTTGAGCTTGTCATTGCCCTCAGTTGGTTGTCTTTTCTCATTCAAATTGTGGCTTTCCTTGTTCTTGGTATGACGAAGGATTTTCAACTGTATCCTGGATATTTTGGTTATTATGTTATGAGTCTTAATCTTACTTAACTCCTCTATTTTTGCAGGAAGTCACCCTTTTCAGGTTTAATGTATACTTTCAGGCCTCCTTTTATGGGTTAGGGTTCCAAGGTTTAGTTTTTGGAGTTCTTGCATGGTAGCGTGGCCTGTGAGACCAGCGTGCTTCCACTGGGCCTGGGGCTCTGCGTGGCACTGGCTGGAGATGGGGAGACGCAGGGCTCCATGACGCTTTCTCCCTTAGGTGTTTGGTGGGGGAGCCCACAGCACCAGCTCTGTTGGGCCTCCCCTCTCCCATCCTTTGGTCCAAGGGCAGCCTTTCCTGTTGTCTGCCTGTTTTGTCGATGCCTAGTGGCGATTCAGATTGCAGGCCCCTGCGCCAGCCCTGGGTATGTGGGAGATAAAAAGCAACGCCGGGACATACAACATGTTTTTCTCAAGTCCCATGGCCCCAGCCTGCCTGCGTTCTTCTTTCCAGCTTTCAGGATCCTTTAATGGGTGTCTGCTGGATTATGTCCAGGGAGGAGGAGCTGGAAAAGGGAGTCCACGCCATCCATCCTGTTCTGGAACTGGAAGTCCAGTTCCGGGACGTTTTACCGTCACAATATTTCCTCTCTAAAATGAGGAGCCATGATGGCTGCTAGATGACAGCCTGGCAGATGGCAACCCACGCAAATGGCACTGGGGCTGGAGGCTGCCGGAAGGTTCCCATCATTGTGAGGGGCGGAGAGAAGGCAGGCAGAGAGGAGCTGGGAGGGGGGTGCGAGGAAGTGGTCCAGAGCATCCTGCAGCTACCCAGCCTGCTGTGACCCCGGCCCCACAGAACCCCGTCTGATGGGGCACGAGGCACAACACAGTGTGGAAAGTGCAAATGATCTGGGATGCGGGGACAGAGGGATGAGGAAAAGGAAAAGGGAGACAGTGAGTGAGGACAGGAGGCCAGGCTGCTTCGGGAGCCTCAGCATCCACCCAGCGTCTCCTCACGGACCTGGGGGCTGACATTCCTCACAGGAGGCTCTCACGATCCCCGTCCCCACCCCCAGGGCTCAGGGACCCCCGCAAGCAAGAAGGGAAGGCAGAGCCGGGCCTGGGGCCAGGAGGAGCGTCTGGGGATGCGGGGTCCCCAGGTGGTGCAGGAGGAGGGCACTTTTCTCAGCCGTTCCAGTCCCAGAGATAAAAATACCAGTTTGCAAAATCAGCTGCTAATCTTGTTGCTAGGTAGAGTTCAACCCCAGAATTGCCATTTTGTGCTAAGTTTGGCTGAACAGCTTTTCTTGGGAATTAGACTCAGACACAGGCCCAGGTCTTAGAGGGGGCACAAGGAGACAGGCGCTTTGCTCATAGCCTTGCGAGGGGACAGACCAACAGACAGGGTGTGTGTCACATCCAAACTGTGGAGGGACAGTGGCCCCGTGGAGGAGTCCCCACTCCACGGGGAGTCTGTGTGGAGGCAGCACACGGGGCTGGGGGCTCCCAACGGGGAGGGGCTGGGGGCAGGGGATACTGCAGTGAGCACCCTTGGGCAGAGGTCCCAAGGCCAGAGGGACAAGGCAGACAGGTGACCTGGACACCGTTGAGGGAACCTTTTGTGGGAAAGGGCTTCTGCCAGTCACCATGGCCTCTGCACAGGGCCTGACTCCCGAGATGGTCAGGGTGAAGGGAAGGGGGTGGGGTGGGTGAGGTGCGGCCTAGAACCCAGCCCCTCCAGCTGAGGACGTGGGACCCGGGGACCAGAAGCCCTAGGGGACTGTGAGCCCTGGAGGGGCAGGGGAGAGGGTTAGGAGCCAGGGGAGGGGATGAGGCGGAGGTGCTCTGCACAGAAAGGCCTGGAACTGCCGACATGGCCACAGCAAAAGCAGGCATCTTAATGACTGTAATTAAAATGCCAAGGTGGGTCTGTAGCGGCCAGGTGGTTGCTGAATCCTGCTGAAGAGCTGCAAGTGCCTGAGACCAGGGGCCGCGGGCCAGCCAGGCCTCTCGGGCCTCTGGGCCAGGAGGGGGAGGGCCATGCCCTCCTGGGAGCTTACACTCTGGTCCTTCTCCTTCCTGGCTTCATGGACCTCACGGGGACAATTGTAGGACCTTCTCCTCAGGCTGCTTTGTCTGTCTGTTGGTTTGCTGGTTTTGGCCGCATTGCATGGCCTGGCCCCCGGCAGGGAAAGCACTGAATCCTAACCACTGGACCGCCAGGGAGCTGCCTTCCCCCGCCTGCATTCGCACCCAGCTGCATTCTGCTTCCTGTGGGCCCCTGCTCTGCTGGGAGGCACGAAGTCAGAGAGGGCTCAGGGCCCCTGGGGCCTGGTGGGGAACCCGAGCTTCCTGGGCAGAGGCCCACTGGGGGCTACCCAGCGGTGGCACCAACCAGACTGGCTCCCGCCCTCTGCTCCCAGCCTAGAGCCTGGGTCATACGGAGGGGGCCGGGGGTGGCCCAGGGACCCATACACGGTCTGTCAGTCACAGTCCTCACCCCGTGTCTGCCGCCTTCTCCTTTCTGGCCCCGGTTGTCAACAGCCTCTGCCTAGGAAGGCCACTAAGGTTGCCTCTCCAGGGCCCCTGGGAGGATGCTGACACCCTGCCCCTCCAAGTGCAGGAAGGGCTCCCTAAAATGTGACACTGCAGAGGAGAAAGAATCCTGGGCCCGGGCAACGTGTTTGATTTAGAACACAGCCCTGGCAGTGCAAGAGTCTGGCCGGCAGCCACTGGAGGCCACAGGAGGGCAGCATGTTTGCTCTCCTAGAAGCAGGAGGCGGGGCTGCCAGGCCTGTCCCCCTCCTACGGGCCACCAGCTGTTCTTTTTGTTTGTTTGTTTTAATAACAGCTTTATTGAGGTATAATTCACATAGCATAAAATTCACCCTTTTAAAGTGTACAATTCAGTGGTTGTTAATGTATTCACAGAGTTAGGCAACAATCACCACTATCTAAATGTAGAATATTTTCATCACCCCAGAGGGAAACCTCATACCCATTAGCAGTCACTCCTAATCCCAACCCCCCCATCCCCAGGCCTAATCACCCACTAATCTGTATGAATTTGCCTGCTTCATAGGATGAAGTTGGACCCCTACCTCACACCATACACAAAAATTAACTCAAAATGGATTAACAACCCAAATATAAGAGCTAAAAGCATAATACTCTTAGAAGAAAACATTAATCTTCAGAACTTTGGATTTTATATTGGCTTCTTAAATATTACACCAAAAGCACCACCAACAAAAGAGAACTAGATAAAGTGGACTTTATTAAAATTAAAGATTTTTGTGCATCAAAAGACATTATCAAGAAAGTGAAAATATAACATACAGAGTAGAAGAAAATAAGGTTTTAATATCCAGACTGTAGAAAGAACTCCTACAATTCAACAACAAAAAGACAAATCAACTAAAATATGGGCAAAGGACTTCAATAGACATTTCTTCAAAATAAATATACAAATAATCAATAAGCAGATGAAAAGATCCTCCATGTCAATACTCAATAGGGAAGTGCAAAAACCACAATGAGATACACTTCACCTATCCCCTAGGATGGTTGTAATTTTTTTTAGAAAGGCAAATAACAAGTGTTGGTGAGCATGTGGAGAAATTAGAACACTTGCATATTCCTGGTGGGAATGTAAAATGGTGCAGGTTCTGTAGAAAACAATTTGGTGGTTCCTTAGAAACTTAAACATAGGATTACCATATGACCAAGCAATTCCACTCCTAGATATATGCCCAAATGAATTGAAAACAGGAACTCAAACAGATACTTGTGCACCATTGTTCACTGCAGCATTACTCACAATAGCCAAAAGGTGGAAAGAACAGAAATGTCCATCCACTGATGACTGGATAAACAAAATGTAGTATATCCAAACAACGAAATAAAAATGAATGAATTTCTGATATAGCAGTTTGCCCTTATCCATGGTTTCACTTTCCAAGGTTTCAGTTACCCATGGTCAACTGTGATCCAAAAATATTAAATGGAAAAATTTTAGACAATTCATAAGTCTTAAATTTCTGCTATTCTGTGTAGTGTGATGAAATCTTGTGCCATTCTGCCCGAGATCCCCAATCATTGACATTGTCTGCTCCTGACATTCAACCACTGACATCATCATGGCTCGATGTTCCAGGATCACTCTAGTCAGATGATCCTCTTTCTCGCATATGGTCAGAAGGTCAATAGTAGCCTGATGCTACATCACAATGCCTACTTCATTCACCTCATTTCATCTCATCATGTAGGCATTTTCTCATTTCACATCATCACAAGAAGAAGAGTTACTACAGTACGATAAAATATTTTGAGAGACCACAGTCACATAATTTTTATTACAGTATATTGTTATATTTTATTATTGTTGTCAATCTCTTATTGTGCCTAATTTATAAATTAAACTTGATCATGGGTATGTCTGTATAGGAAAAAACACAATATACATAGTGTTCAGTACTATCTACAGTTTCGGGCATCCACTGGGGGGCTTGGAATGTTTCCCCTGTGGATAAGGAGGGACTACTGTACATGCTACACCATGAATGAAACTTGAAAACGCTATGCTATGGGAAATAAGCCAGATGAAAAAAATGACAAATTGTGTATGATTCCATTTATCTGAAATATCTAGAATAGGCAAATTCATAGAGATGGAAAGTAGATTACAGGTTACCAGCAGCTGGATGGTGGTGGGATGGGGAGTTACTGCTTAATGGCTACAGAGTTTCTGTTTGGAGTGATGAAAAAGTTTGGAAAGCGATAGTAGTGATGGTTGCACAACATTGTGAATGTACTTAAATATCACTGAACTGTACACTTAAAAATGGTTGAAATGGTAACTTTTATATTACATATATATTACAATAAAAACAACTTAAACTTTTTTCTATGTATTTCGGTTCCAGGGGATAGACAGATTGCCTGGACAAGTTAGTTTGCCTCTCTAAGCCTCAGTTTCCTCATCTGTAAAACGGGACCGGATGTAACACCTATCCTATGAGGTTGCTGTAAAAATCAAATGACATAACACATGTAAGTACATAGCACCAAGTTTGGCACATGATAAGGGCTTCTTAGGGGGGAGCGGTCATCATTAGTTACCGTGTGTGTGTGTGTACACGAGAGAGAGACAGAGAGAGAGAGAGACAGAAAAACCTGTTCAGTTTCCAGTTTGATGCCATCCCTTCCTCGAGTTACTACTTCCAGCTATGGTGAAGGACTTGGTTGGACCACTGCCCTCACTGAGAACAAGTAGAAAATCCAGATGAAAAAATTGGTTTGACGGCATCAGACAGCTGCAGACAACCATGAATTGAGGAGCCAAGTTTCCAAAGAAAAGAGAATTGGAGAGATGTGAGCTCATATTCTGCACACCACTTACATCTCCAGGTGTGAACCAGTTCTTGGCTTAAGAGTGGCTAGGTATCTTAGCATAGGGCTACTACTGCTGAGAGGCAAGGAAGCCGGCAGAGTTCTCAGCAAGTTCATGGAGAAACAGAGAAAATTTTAATTATAGTGCTGACAAAATAGCCAGCACTCAAGAGGCTGGAAGCCCCAAACTCAGATGTTGCCCCTGAAGCATTTGCCTATGTATTTAATACACATGATGAGAGACTAAGAAGCTAAGAGTGGAATTTTCAACAATCTAACGGTTATGAGGAGACAAAAATTGGAATTTAGGATCTGGGTTGAGGCCTGGGGAGGGCTCCACCCTAGGAATGGACATGAACCAAAGATAGAAGGAGGCATAAGGACTGAAATCCTACCTCCTGTTACTTTGGATTAAGATAGTCTGCCCACACTCTAGCTGCCTCCAGAGGATAAGATGAACACTCTATGGAGAAAGGTAAAAGAATCCAGAACCTCAATAAATTGTCATGGACTGTGTCCAACATTCAATTATAAATTATAGACATACCAAGAAAACCTCAGATGACTCAGATCTTGGAGTTATCAGACAGACTTTAAATAACTTTTTAATATTTTAAAGAAGATAGATGATTAGATGAAGAATTTCACTAGAGGAAAACAAAATATATATATATATATACATTTTAGAGCTGAAAACACAATAATTGATATTTACAATACAATCAGTGTGTTTATGATAGGACATGAGAGAATAGAGAATTAATGAAAGTTGACTGATAGGATTAGTAGAAGATAGGACAGTAGAAAATATCAAGGCTGATGCACAAAGATGTAAAAAAGATGGAAAATACAGAAAATAATGCAAGAGATGTATGGAACCTATTGAAAAGTTCTAAAATGTGTACACTGGGGTCTACCGGCATCATCAGCACTCACTGCAAAACTACAGTAATTACCCAGGGTGGCCTTAGTCAAAGATAGACAAATAGACCAATGGAACTGAACTGAGTCCAGAAACAGGCCCACACATGTATGACAACATTAACACTTGCTTATAAATTGGGGGAAGAAGAGTCTTTTCCAAAATTACTGCTGGGTGAATTGAATACACGTATGGAAAAAAATCTTGATGCTTACTTTATATTACACACACACACAGACACACACAGACAGACACACATGTGCACACGCACATACACACTCTTAATTCATAAGGATTGTAGAACTAATTCAGAGGGAGAAACGGTAAAGTTGTAGAAAAAAGACATAGGAGAATATCTTTATGAACTTGGGGGTAGGCAATAACTTCTTAAGTAGGATATAAAAAGCATAATGCCACGGAGGAAAAAACTGATACATTTAATCACATTGAAATTAAGAACTTATATTTATCAAAAGATACTATTAATAATGTGCGAGAAGGTGAAAAGCCAAGCCACAGAGTGGCAAAAGATACTTCCAATGCATATATCTGACAAAGGATTCTGATCCAGAATATTCAAGAATTTCTACAAATCACATGGTATTGAGGGGAAAAACCTGGACACAAATGAGAAAATGCTTCACAACTCCCAATTGTTGAAACCCCACAAACAGTCCCTACTAATCTGTGTTGGCAAAGGTCGCCATAGCGGCTGCCACAGTGGGAGGGGGGGTCGTAACTGGGAGAGGATAGGAAGCATACAGCCATTGTTTTGTTTCCTAACCTGGGTGCTGGGTGAAGGTGGAAGTTTTTTGTGTGTACATACTTGTGATTTGTGCACTTTTCTGTATATATGTGATACCTCAATGAAAATAATTATTTAAAATAATTATCTTTCTTGAACTTTGACCCATTCTGTTGCCCTCTCTTCCTCCTTTTTACCCCAACGAAGATGCTTCTTATTTAAATGTTTTTTTAAAAATAATCTCGAATTTACAGAAAAGTTGAAAAATAGTACAAAGAGCACCTATATGCTCTTCAACCAATTTCCCCAATTGTTAACACTTCACTACATTTGCCTTATAAATCTGTTTCTCTATGTATTTTTTCTGACTCACGTGATAATAAGCCATAGGCATGATTCTTCATTATCCCTCCATGCCCCTGTGCAAAACAAGAGTCCTCTCCTACATCAACCCAGTACAACTGTTGAAATCAGGAAATTATTCTTGCTCCAATATCACCATCTAATCCCATGCAAATGTTGCCTGTGGTCTTAATAATGTCCTTTATAGGCTCAGCGTTCAGCCCAGGACCCCGTGTTGCATTTAGCTGTTGTGTGTGTTCAGTTTCTTTCTGCCTAGAGCAGTTCTCCAGTCTTTCCTTCCTTTTGGGCCTTGAAATTTTTGAAGAGTTCAGGTCTGCTGCTTTGTAGAATGTCTCGTTTGTTTTACTTCCCCTGTGTTCCTCATAAATGATGCAGAGGTAATGCTGCAATGTCAATTTGTCCCACTCTGGTGATGCTCACTTCTGTTGTGTGGGTAAGATTGTGTCTGCCAGGTTTCTCCACCTGTGCTCTTCATTCCTTCCTGTAGATCTGAGTTTCCATCTTGTGTCATTTACCTTAACTGTAGTGTGGGTCTTCTGTCAATGGACTCTCTTAGTTTTGTTTATGTGAATTTATTTCAACCTTTTTTTTTAAAGGACATTTTTACTGGATAAGAATTTTGGGGGGTTGATAGCTTTCTTCTTACAGCACTTTGATGATGTCATTTCATTGTTGTCTGGCTTCCATTGTTTCTGGTGAGAAGTCTGTTATAATTCTTATAATCGTTCCCATGTAAGCAACGTGTCTTTTTTCTCTGGCTGCTTTCAGAATTCTCTTTGGTTTTCAGAACTTTGTCTGTCTGAGTGTGGTTCTTATTATATTTATCCTGATCGGGGTTTGTTGAGATTATTGGGTATGTAAATTGATGTTTTTCATCAAATTTGGGAAGTTTTTGACCATTGTGTTTTCATTCATTCTGCCTCAATTTCACACTCTTTCCTTTGAGACTCCAATTATACATGTGTGAGATCATTTTATATTGTTCCACAAGTCTGAGGCACTATTCATTTTCCTTCAGCCTTTTTACTCTCTAATCCTCAGATCAGATCATTTCCATTGATCTATCTTTATACACATTTTACGTTTGGGGACTGAAATTTCCAATCCATTCACTGATTAAGACCATGTCTTTCTTTAATTCTTTGAACACTGTTATAATAGCTGCCTTAAAGTCTCTAAGTTCAACCTCTGGGTCATTTTGTGTTCAGTTTTTCAGTTTTTGTAGATTGCTTTTTTCTTTCCTGGGGATCATATTTCCTGTTCCTTTGTATACATAGTGATTATTTTTTTAATTGACTATTGGACATTATGACTAATATGTTGTAAAACTCAAGATTCTGTTAATTTGCTCTGAAGAATTTTGACTCCTGCTTTGTAGGCAGTTCAATCACTGGGTGATGACCTTGGTTTTGTGCTTTGTTGTTGCAGATCCTGGAAAATCCAAGGTGTTTCCCAAGGCCCTCTAATTTAGCATGACCCGATCCTGCCCAGCCTATATGCACAGCCTGGCTCTTGGCCAAGGACTTGCAGGTCCCCATGTAGAGTTCTGGGGACCCGCACACAGCTCCCTCTTCTCCGGCATCCTGTCCCACATACTCCCACTGCTTCTCTGCCCGATCTGGTCTTTACCTTAGCAGGTCCATGTGACCTCTGTGCTCCAGTGCTCTGTGCCACAGAGCTGAGTGATTGTAAGTTGTCCTTCTCTCAGGGATTCAAGTCTGGCCTGTCTGTCACCTATGGCCTGAAAACAGTTGTCTCATACATTTCATCCAGTTTTATGGTTATCTCTGGTGGAAAGGTTAGTCTGGTCCCAGCTCATCCATAATGTCTAGACATGGAAGTCACAAGTAAGCTTCTTTTTTTTTTAAATACTTTATTAAACCTGACAATCTTTGATTTTTTTCAATTGGAGCATTTATTCCATTGAATTTATTTTATTTTATTTATTTATTTATTATTTATGGCTGTGTTGGGTCTTCGTTTCTGTGCGAGGGCTTTCTCTAGTTGCGGCAAGTGGGGGCCACTCTTCATCGCGGTGCGCGGGCCTCTCACTATCGCGGCCTCTCTTGTTGCGGAGCACAGGCTCCAGACGCGCAGGCTCAGTAATTGTGGCTCACGGGCCTAGTCGCTCTGCGGCATGTGGGATCTTCCCAGACCAGGGCTCGAACCCGTGTGCCCTGCATTGGCAGGCAGATTCTCAACCACTGCGCCACCAGGGAAGCCCACAAGTAAGCTTCTTGATGGAGAAGGTGGCACTTGTCTCCACCCCCTGCCCCCACACCCTCCTTGAGACATTGCTCCCCAGCCACTGGACCCACCACCAGTGTTCTCTGCCTGGACACTTCTCAACTCTGGCTTCCAGGACTCTTTCCTCTCCTAGTTCTCTCACCCTCAGCTTGCTCCATCTGATCTCTTTGATCACCCCTTCCTCAGACCAACTGCTCAATGCAGGCTTCCCCCGGAGACCCATAATTGGCCTTTTACTCTCTTCCTGGTGACATTCACTATGGCTCCCACCCTCCTCCTTCTGATGATTCCCTGGTCTGTACCTTCAGTTTCCATCTTTGCTCTGGCCTGCAAGTCCATCTTCACCTGATGCTGCAGGTGGTGGTGCCAGGAGGCCCTGAGTGGAACTTAATGCCTTTACCCCAAAGCTGTTCCTCTCTCGTGTCTTCCCCCAACCCTGCCCCCTCAGCAGGAGTGGTCATGCTGCCCTGCCCCCACCCCCGTCCCTACTCACTTCTCCCTTGCAATGGCCACCAAGTCCCAATTCCAAATGGGTACCTTCTAGCCCCCTGCCAATAATGGTAGCTATTATTAATATTGTTAACATTAACACCATGAAGAAGGTGAGATGTGCAGTTTCCACAGTGTGGGCCCTAGCAGCTTCTCTTGGGAGCTGAGAGAAAGGGGAAGGTGAGGAGGGTTCAGGAGACCCTGGGTCCTAGGGTAGGACCAGGATCAACATGGCCCCCCTGCAGAACCCTGGGCAGAAAGCCCTGGGCACCAGCCACTTTGATAGAGACTCAGCCAGGTAGGAACAAGGGAGCTGCGGTGGTGTGAGGGGCAGCCTGCCTGGGGACCGACCGCAGTTGGGGATGCTTTGGAGCCTGTGCACACTGACTGCTACGAGGGTCCAGGCCCACCGGCCAGCCTGCCGAGACCCCAGCTGAGGTCCTTCCCTCCAGCTGTATGGAGAGGGTTTCTGTAGTCACCTTCCTGAGGGAGAAGGAGCCTCCTCCTCTTGTGACTGTCCTATATCAGAACCCTCAAACCCTAGTGGCCTGCCAGGCTTGGGGGGATGCCGTGCAGGAGGGCCAGGGACTGGGGAAAGGGGCAGGAGGGCTGTGTCCATGGTGTCAAGCTTCTGATCCACCAGGAAGGCCAAATGCAGGCAGCAGCTGGCAGAGGCCAAGGCACCCTGGGCTGGGGCCTGGGCAGGAGTGAGGCCACTACACTGCCGGCCTCCTGGCAGAGTCCACCCGCACCCTCTTCCACCCACTGTCCTCAGGACCCCTGGGTGGAGGGAGCCCAGAAACCTGGGAGACCCCCATGTGATGACTGCCAGAGCAGGAGACCCTGCACACGGGGGTGGGGGGCACCTCAGAAGAGGACCGGGGGGAGTCCTGGCAGGATGAGGGAACGTGGCCCTCCGGAGAGAGTTTGAAGTGTTACCTCCCCTCCACTACCCGAGACCCACGTTTCCGGGGTGTGCGAGAAGGCAGCACGCTCAGAGGTAGGCGTTGCTTCCCTGGGGCTAAGGCCTGTGATCTTAAAGCTCTGTTTCCATCATTTGGACCCTTTTCGGGTGGCGCTGCCCGACCGGCTGGGTCACCTGCCCCTACGCCTTGGGAGGGCTGGGCTGCCCCCCACCCTTACCGCTGCCGGCCCTACAGCTCAGAGCCCAGTGTCCTCATTCGCAAAGAGGTGACCACGTGCCCGCATACGGAGGGCCACGGCTACGCTAGCACTTGAGTTACTCTGGCTGTTGGCCGCCTGGCCGTGGCCTGACACCTCTGAGGGAGCGCGTGCCTGCAGTGGCCCGTAATTACGGTGGCTGTGTGCAAACTGCATTATATTTGGCTCCCCCCACGCACGAGGCTCTTGTCTCCACGGAGCTCTCCCTCCCCACGTGTCACGTGGCCCGGCATCTCCATCCCCTCCTCCGCGTATCTGCCAGGCCAGTCCCAGCGGGGGGTGATTTGGGTTGCTTCCAGTTTTCTGGGTTATAAATAGCACTGCTATGCATGTCTTTATTACAAATCCTTCTCTCCTCCGAAACCCTGAATAACCGGTGCCCAGCGAGCGCATCCTTCCAAACCCTCCTTGCTTCCCGGCGCGTCCCACCTGCGCCGTGTAGACCCTCGCTATGGACGGTCGCCTGGCAAGTGGACAAAAGGGCACCAGTGGCAGGAATGCAGCCTCTTCCAGGTTCGTGGGCATAAACAAACCAAACAAAAACTAAAGGAAGGAGCACCCAGTATGTCCTGATGTTTTAGGCCCTTAAATTTAGAATGAGCTCCTCGTGCACCTGGGCAGAGGCTGTCAAGTGCCCTGGGCCCTGGTCATTTCCTGGTCAGGGCTGTTGGGTTTGTTTGCTTACCTTTTTTTTTTTTTTTTCATATTCTCATTGACTTTTAAAAATAGTACAAATATAATAAGTGAAAACATTCTTATTGTGCAAAGTTCACCATAGTTTTTGCATTTCTTCTATGGTATTTTACTTTTTTTTTGAGTCTCTATGAGTCATTTGTATTTTCCTAGAAAATTTTCCATTTCAACTATGTTTTTCCATTTATTGGTGAAATTCTGTGCATAGTGTTCTTTTGTAATCTTTATCTCTTTATTTCATTTTTGTCCCCCATTTTTACCTTTTGGACTTGTTATTGACCAGACATCAAAAATTTGTCTATTTTATTATGAAAAAGTTTTTCAAAGATCCAGCTTTTTGTATTACTGGTTAGTTTTACTCTTGGTTGTTTTTTATTTCACTGATTTCTGTTTGGCTTTATCAAACTCCTCCCTTTACCTTTCTTGAGGTTGTTATTCTTTTCCAGTGTCTTCGGCTGTAAATCTTAGTCTATTCTCAATCTTGCTTGTTTTCTAGTAAGTCAAGCTGGCTTATCTCCTCTGAACACTGCTTGGCTGCATCTCACAGCGTGTGAGGCATGGTGGTCACTTGTGTCCGTTTATAAGTTTCATTTTTGTAGTTTCTGTAGTTTATAATTTAAATTTCCTGCTGAGTGGATGTAATTGGCTTCCTGTAGTTATTTATTTTTAATGTTATTGCACTGTTGTCACTGATTCCTGCTTTTGTAGAATTTTTTGAGACCCTCCTTTGTCTGCTGATACTTGGCCAATCGCTGAGACTGTTCCATGTGATTAGAAGAACATGCATTCTCCACACGTGATACCAACATTTTGTGTAATGTTATGGTTACCAAAGAGGAAAGGGGGGAGAGATAAATTAGGAATTTGGGATTAACATAAACACACTATTCTATATATAACAGATAACCAACAAGGACCTATACTGTATAGCACAGAGAACTATGCTCAATATTTTGTGATAAGCTATAAGGGAAAAAAATCTGAAAAATACATACATACATATACATATATACATAATATATATCTGTGTGTGTATATATATATATATATATATATATATAAAACTGAATCACTTTGCTGTACACCTGAAACTAACACAATATTGTAAATCAACTATACTTCAATAAAAATAATCAATCAATACTATTATAAAGCTAAAAAAAATTTAGGGGTAATTTACATACATAATGACATGTCACACATGTAAATTGCATTCACATAAAAATGCACTGATTTTAAGTATACAGTTTGCTACTTTTTTGACAAATGTACACACTTGTCTAATCACAGAGAAATACAGAACATTTCTACCACCCCAGGAACTTCCCTCGGGCTGCTGGGAGTCAATCCCCACATTGCCTGAGCAGTGCAGCCGCTTTTCTGATTTTTATAACCATGGGTTAGTTCTAGAATTTTGTAGAAATCGTATCCTGCAGTATGTGTTCTTTGTGTCTGGCTTCTTTTGTTCAACTTTAGTTCCAAGAGATTCACCCATGTTGTCAAGGGTATCAGTAGTTCTTCTTATTTACATACACTGATTTGTTTACCTGCCCTCCTGTGTATGGACATTTATGTTGCTTCCAGTTTCAGCTACTATGAATAGAGCTGCTATAAACATTGCTGTACAAATTTCTTTTTTTTTCTTTTGACATACATTTTTTTTCTTTTGCGTAAATACCTACGAGCGGGATTAGTGGGTCATAGGGAAGGTATTTGTTTAGCTTTGTAAGAAACTGCCAAACAGTTCTCCAAAGTGGCTGTCTCTAATTTCTGCACATTTTCTTCTATAGTGCTTTGCATCTGTTAACAATAGTAAATCCTAACAGCTATTAGGTATTAGCTCCTGTCACAAAGCAGAGACTCCCAATTGGGATCAGAATTAGATCCCCGAGCTGGTGTGTACTCAGGCCCCTGCTCTTTCTGTAGCAGTGGGCTCTGCAGACATTGGCTCCTTAGGACTGACACATGGAGAATTGGTGGGCTATGCTCACGGGTAAGGTGGCAGAGACCACTGCTTGTCCCCCCTCTAAGATGCATTCTCCCCTCTTCTTCAGTGATGGATCCCCACAGTTTAGCTGGGTCAAGACCTTTTCCCCAGCATCCTTTGCAGCTAAGTGAATTCATGTGATAGATTCTGGCCAACGGGTCATCATGGGGAGGGTCATGTGGCCAAAGCTGACAAGGGCACTCTGTCCATCCTCCCTTTTGTTATGTGGCCACTAGGAACACGGATTTGATGGTTGGGTCTCCATGTTGGGGTCCCAGGAAGAGGGCCTGCCCCTAGTGGTGGAGCAGAGCTGTAGGCAGCTGGGTCCCTGAAGGCTACATGGAGCCGAGCAGCCATGACCGTGACCACCAGGGGTGCCACCTCTGGGTGCCTGGGGAGAAGGGAACAAACGTCTGTTTCAAGTCAGCCCCTAGCTGATGCACACAGGTCCTCTGCATTGGTGCTGGGGATCCCAGGCCTGTAGCCACTTCAGCACACCCTTCAAGCATGTGGGTGGAGGGCAAGCAGGTGAGCACAGGAGGGACCTGAGTGCAGGGTCTTCTGACTCATGCCAGGAGGCAGTTTCCATATGACAAGTCCCTGGTGTCCATGGCAAGGGAAATATGAGCTGAGCATGGCTCCCGGGCCCCTCCTGGCCATTTGGGACCCTGGTGTCATGCTGCCTGCCCCTGCTGGCCTGAGCAGCCCTGGTTGATGGAGACAACTGTGTGAGCATGTGGGAGGGAACACCGGCCAGCCTGAGGCCTGGGAGTGGGCTCAGAAGGGGTCCCTGCACCCTGAGAGTGTGAATCTCCCAGACAGACCGTGCTGTCCACCTTGTGCTTGGATGCCTGGTGAGAAAGAAGGAGGTCTGGAGGGTTTGTGCCCTCATGTCCGTGGGCTGAGCCCTTGGACAGGCCAGGGGACGCTGCCCATGTCCTACTGGTTAGCTTTATTACTCTGCTTGTTAGTCATTCAGGTGGCTCAGACTCCCTTGGAGGACTCAGGTACCAAGCAGAATGTGCAGATGAAAAAATGACAGATGTGGCGGTGCCTTTGCAGGCACTCTCTCCCTGTCTTTTTCATTCCTTAAACACACCAGCTGGTTCTGGCCACAGGGCCGTTGCACGGCTGCTTTTTCTGCCTGAGATGCCCTTTCCCCCTATCCTAGTGTCTCTCTGCCATTCAGATCTCAGCTTAAATGATGTCACCTCCTCAGAGAGGACTTTCCTGGGCACGCACTCTGAAGTTGTCACCCTGTCACCCTCTTTGCTTTAAATCTGTGTAGAGCAAATATCACTACCCAATGTTTTCTTGTTTGTTTCTTGTTGGTATTGGGTATAAGCCCTGTGAAGGTGGCAACCTTGCCCATCTTGTTCCCTGGTGTGACACAGTGCCTGGGCAGAGCTGGACACAGTTGGCACACACTAACTGTATGCACAAGGCCAGTAGTCACCCTTGAGCAGAGTGTAGTGATTAAAGGCACCAAGTATAAAGTCAGGCGACTTTGGAAACCAGTACTGATTTTTGCCATAGACTAGCTGTGTGATCTGAGCCAAGTTACAGATCTGTGCCTTGGTTTCCTCATTTGTAAAAGGAGGCTAATTGTAGTCCCTATCTTGCAAGGTTGTTATGAAGTTTATATGAAGTGGTGGGAGTTGGACCTTTAGAAGAGTTTCCATAGTGTAGTAGGTACATTGTAACTTGTAGCTATGGCCTTCATCATCATCATCACCACCACCATCACCACCATAATTAACCACTATCACCACCACCATCACCATCACCACCATCATCACTATCATTACCACCACCATCACCATCACCACCATCATCACCATCACCACCATCATTACCACCATCACCACCACCATCACCATCATCACCACCACCATCACTACCATCATTACCACTATCACCACCACCATCACCATCACCACCATCATCACCATCATCACTATCATTACCACCACCATCACCATCATTAACCACCACAATTACCACCATCACCACCATCATTACCACCATCACCACCACCATCACCACCATCACCATCATCACTATCATTACCACCACCATCACCACCATTACCACCATCACCATCATTACCACCACAATTACCACCATCACCACCACCATCACCATCATTACCATCATTACCACCATCATTCATCATCACCACTATCACCTCCATCACCATCACCACAATCACCACCATCACCTCATTATTATCACCATCACCGACATCACCACCATCACCACC
This sequence comes from Balaenoptera musculus, assembly GCF_009873245.2. NCBI lineage: Eukaryota > Metazoa > Chordata > Mammalia > Artiodactyla > Balaenopteridae > Balaenoptera > Balaenoptera musculus. Next base: position 98,121,982 of record NC_045793.1, on the reverse strand, counting down.
ACCACCACCATCGCCACCATCATTCATCATCACTACTATTGCCTCCATCACGATCACCACCATCATCACCATCATTATCACCATCACCAACATCACCACCATCATTGTCACCATCGCCACCATCACTGCTACCATCACCATCCCCACCACTATCATCATTATCATCACCATCACCATCATCACCATCCCCACCACTACTACCATCATCTCCCCACATGCCTGCCATAGTGTTCTGCATGGGCTGCCATGTCAGGGCCAGGTGATTGGAGATTGATGAACTAGGGTCTTCCTGCTCTGGGGTACGGCACCCTGCTCTTCCAGGCAGATGGCTGGGACTGGGAGAGGTGGTGGCAGTGACATCCCTCCCATGACAGCAACCCCTGGAGGCAAGGGGGACAGGGGAGGCCGTGGCTTTCCTGGGAGAATGAGCCCCATGTGCAGCACTTTTGGCTGTGCAGATGTGATGTTTGCTGCCATGGTGACCGTCCTAACAATAACCTCCCAGAACTGATATTCCCCACACCCACCCCAGCTGCCACCTGGGAGAGAGAGCCCTCCTCACTGACGAAAACCAGCTAGAAAGGATAAGGTGGGAGGTGGAGATGATGTGGAGGTGCAGGTAGAAGAGGGCCCTTCCTGCAGGAGGGGTGAGAGGCCAAAGCCAGATGAGAGGGCTTCTGGGGTCTGGAACTCCAGAAAGCATCATAGCTGGTAGCCCTTCTCCCTTCCAGCTTTTCCACTCTTCTGGGAGGAACCCTCTGGGTCTGGAGGTGGGGAGTGGGTTGTCCTGTGAGTGGAGTTGAGGGACTGGGCTGTTTAGGCAGGGGCCCTCTGGGTCCCTTTGGTAGCTCAGTCATTCCTCACTGTGGTGCCCTGATCACCCTGCCCTCCCTCCTCTCCTCAGGGTCACACGGTGTCATGCCTTTAATGTTCCAGCCCAGAGGAGGGGCTGCCCTGTTGACCTCAGGAGCTAACAGGAGTAGAACGGCGGCCTCAGATCACACCCTTTCAGTGACCCTGACTTCTCATGTAAACTTGATCCTGGGCAGCCCCCCCACCCGGGGGAAGGGACCTCAAAACAGACACCCAGAGTGCTGCTGTGTCCTTGCCCAGGCCTGTAGGATGCCATGCATGTGTGTGAGTGTGCAGTGAGTGTATATGTGTGTGTGTGTGTGTGTGTGTGAGTGTGCGAGTGTATGTTTGAGTATGTGTGCATATGTGTACGGTATATGAGTGTATGTGAGTGTGGGTTGTGTATATGTGAGTGTGTATTGTGTGAGTGTGTATGTGTATGTGTGTGAGCGTGTATTTGTGTTTGTATGTGTGTGGTGTGAAAATAAAAGAGAAAAGAGGCTTAATGGGGCAGTAAGGTTTGAGTCCCAGCCACTTCTTGGCTGTGTGACATTGGGCAAGTTGCTTCACCTCTCTGTCTCTCTGCTGTCCCCGCTACTAACGTGGGGATCATAACAGTATATGTCTCCTAGGACCGCTTGAGAATTAAATGAGATAATACATGTAGAATGCATATAAGCAAGTCAGTGTCTGCTGTCACCGTGATTTTAATGCCACTGTGTCATTGCGCGGACTCACGCCGGAAGGAGCGTGTGTGACCCTGTCAGCGCACAGGGTCTGCTTGTAGCCTCGACAGAGCCTGGTTTACTGAGGGCTGCAATTTCGTTTTGTTTGTTTGCCAATTGTATTCTACTGTGTGGGACTGCCTCCTTCTCTTTCCGCTGCAGATGGCCCAGCATGTGTGGGGAGAGGCTCCTGTGGGGCAGAACACAACCGCAAGAGCAAGCCTCTTTTGGTCGGTGAGGGGCCTCCAGTCCTCCCCTGGCTGCCCCAGGAGAGGTGGGCGCCTGCCCATGAGGAGGCACCTGGGGTGCTCTGGTTCCAGCACTGAGCCCTGAAGGTGGTCTCCCCGTCTGCCCTGCCCTGCAGAGATCAAGGCCACATCCTCCACAGGGCCCCCTCTGCCCCCAGTCCGGGTCCGGCCTTTACCCCGAGTGTTCCTTGGCCTCCAGCTGTCTCTTGGGTGCAAGCTGGGTCTGCAGAACCACGCAGGACTGGGGACTGGTCACCACTGGTCTGCTCACCTGCCTGACAGCCATGTGTCAAAGGCATCCTGGTCGGGGGGGCCCTGGGTCCATCCCCACCGCCCACTCCTGCCTTGGAATCCCTGCATTAGATCTTTTCTCCAGGAAATATTTATTGTGGCTTCTGGGGCCAGCCCTGGGCTGGCCACCAAGGTGAGAGAGATGAGCAGGACGGGCCCAGACCCTCTGCCTGGGGAGCCCACGGTGCAGCAAGTGGCTCCTGTCAGGGCCGCCTGAACCACCCAAATCCGGAGCTGGCTGCTGGAAACTTCATTTCCTCAGGGCCTCCCCAGGACGGACCCCGGCCCCTTCCTCTCTGAGGAGCATGGGGGTGCTGAGCCCAGTGGGTTGTCTTCACTGGATTTGAAGTCCGGGTTCTAGATGGCAGCCTAGGTGTGGCCCTGGGAGAGGCTCTTCTGTGGGAAACGGGGTCGGCCCAGCCTCTCCTGCCCCTCCCCCCCGCTCGCTCCTCCTCCTCCTCTCCTGGGCCACTTTCAAGATGGACCCGCTTCTTCCAGGCCCGGGCTGGGAGCAGGCAGGTGGACTAGGCCTGGGAGAGGGAAAATGTGTGCCCCTACCTGGGCAGGGGGGCTGAGAGCTCTCAGGACCCCAAGATGCATACGGAGCAGCCACTGTTTCCCTGATTCAAGGGCACGCTGCCCGAACTGGCAATGTCTGTTCCTGGGACCTCTGTTCCAGACACCCCAGTGTCGAGCGCTAGGAGGCGGGAGGGAGGGAGGGAGGGGCTAGGACCATGGGGGAGGGGGTAGCCTTCACCCTTTCATCTCCCAGTGTCCCCAGTGTGCAGGCCTGGTCTGGGAGGCCCCTGGGCAGCTCTGCCAGGGGGCTGCACTGTGCGGTGTGTGGAGTGGTGGAGACCCGGGCAGGAGGGGTCCTGTAGCCTCTCCTCCTGGGGGTGTGAGGAATGAGTCTGTGGAGGGAGGGCTCCCCCCTCCCCCATGTGCACCTGAGGCCCCTCCTGAGGTCCAGGTCAAGGCTGGCCTTCAGGGGAGAGAGGGGGCTGGGTTCACTGTGTGCAGTCTCGTGTGTGTGTGTGTGTGTGTGTGTGTGTGTGTGTGTGTGTGTGTGGCGTGCAGGGAGTCGCCAGGAGGCAGCGGAGAAGCAGGCTCAGGGAGCCAGCGGTTCCCTGTGTGCTTGGCCCCAGGCGCATGGCCGCGGGTGCTGGTGCCAGCGCAGCATGTGCAGGGCCAGGGCGCGGGTGCGAATGCTGGGAGCAGGAGTGGGTGCGAGAGCGTGTGCAGGGCGCGGGCGCCGCTGTAGGTGCAGGGCTCAGGTGCGTGTGCGGGTGCGAGTGCAGGGCGAGATTGCGGGCGCGGGGAGCGTGCAGGGGGCGGCGGGCGGGGCGGGCGCGGCGGCGGCGCTGACAGCGTCGCCCGCGCTCCCCGCGCGTAGGTGTGCGGCGCGCTCCTGGCGGGCACGGAGCGCGCAGATCTCGCGTGCGCTCGCCGCCCGGCGCAGCCCAGCCCGGCCCCCGCTCGGCGCCGCGAGCCGAGGTGTCGCCCGCGCCCGCTCCCGTGTCGCCGCCGTGCCCGCGAGCGGGAGCCGGAGTCGCCGCCGCCCGAGCGCAGCAGAGCGCACGCCAAGCCCGTCCGTCGCCGCCATGGCCACCACGGTGACTTGCACCCGTTTCACCGACGAGTACCAGCTCTACGAGGATATTGGCAAGTAAGAGCCGCGGCGCGTGCGGGCCGGGCCGGGGACCCCGGAGGGCGCCGCGCTCCGAGGGCCGGGACCCTGGAGACACAGATCCTCTGCGCCGCCGGCTCCGGGTGCACTGCGGCCCCGCGCGACCCCGGCTCCTCCCGGCTCCGAGCCCGGAGCGCACGGCCCCGCGCGGCCCCGACCCCCGGGCCCCCGGGGCCCAGCCGCCGGACCTCGGCGCGCGCGGCCCTGCCGGGCCCTGTCCAGCGCGACCGCCCGGCCGGAGGCCCCGGCTTGAGGCGCGGGGCTCGGCGCAGCGGGGGCGGCAGCAGGTGTCCCCGGAGCGCCCGGCAGACGTGACGCATTTGGCGGCCGGAGGTCGGAGAGGAGCGGCGCGCGGGGGCGGCCGCGGGGCCTGGAGCGCGGGGGAGGGGGCGGACCTAGCCGGGAGGGTCGTCCCCGGCGCGAGCCGTGCTGTCCCCACCCCCAACAAGCGGCTGGGCGCGGGGGCGGCAGGACTTGCTCTGCGCCTGCTTCTCCGCGTGGCTCCATCCGCGCGGGGGGTGCCAGCTGCGCTCCGTGCCGCGTGGGAACAGCCTCTGCTGTGGGTGCCCAGGGGAATCGGGGTTCTGGAGGATTTTCCCCCAGATCCTTCTGGAAAGAGGAGTCTGGAGAGCTGGGGGCTGAGGTCAGGGAGCTTGGATCAGGTCACTGGGGTGAAGATGAGGGCGTGAGGTGGGAGCCTGTTGGGCTTCAGGGTCATGGAGGCAGGTGGGGGCTGGATTCTGGAGAGTTGTTTGCGGGGAGGTGATGGGAGGGACTTTGAAAGCTCGTTTCAGGTAGGGCCTCACCGGGGAACAGGTGGCTCCTGGGCTTTGCTCGCCAGCAGGAGCCGTGTAGGGCCCTAGACCTGCCTCTGCCGCCGGGCTCTACCCCGAAGCGGGTCGGCGGCTCCTCTCTGGCCTGCGGGTCTCCACTCTGTGCATCAGGGTGGCTGCACCTGGCATCTCCACGTCCGGCTCCAGAACTCCTGAAGCCCTGGCTCCAGCCCGGCGCGGACAGAGCCCCGTTCTCGTCCATCCTCCTCCAGCCCACCCCCGTGGAAGGGGCGCTGGCGAGGTTTCCTCTTACTCATCCAGCGGCAGATCTTTTTTTTCCTTTTATTAAGAAACGTCTGTGGTGATACCTTGTGTTGGCGAGGGATGCCGATCACTGATAACTGTGGGCGCGAGCTGGGAGGAGTGCGGGGGGGGGGGGTGTGAATTCCCCAGTTCTCCCTGCACGTGGGGGACGATGCCAGTTAGGCCTGGGGGGTGCTGAGGGAGTGGGGTGGAGTGGAGAAAGCCCATGGCAGGGTGCGGGCAAGGCTGGGCCCTGGGGACCCCAAAATTCCCTTCCCTCAGGTAGGGGCTGGTTGAGTGCCTGTCCCCAAGGCAGGGGGACCTGGAGAGCCGAGAAGGGGTCCAGCACACAAACTGTGTGCATCCCGGAGGCCCTGAGGAAGCTTCCGGGGTATGTCTGGGAGCAGGCCTGTGAGGACAGGCGACGGGCTGGTGGTCCTCAGGTGGGAGCAGGTGGTTGTCCGAGGCAGAGGGCAGCAGTGGGGGGAAGGTTACCCCGTTCTAGGGGACCTTCTTGTCGTTTCTCTGCTTGTGCCCAGGCCCTCCCACCAGGCGCCCTCTGGCCCTTTGGCAGAAATGCCTCTTCCCGTTCACCCCGTCTCCTCAACCTGAAGCTGGCTCTGCTGACCTCTCCTTCGCTTTTCTGTGACTCTCCCTGGGCCAGCGGCCCTGTAGGGTGGTCAGACCAACCTCGGGCCTCTGGTTCCAGCAGCAGCAGCGACTGGTTATTCTTGTCGCTGCCGTCCACACCCACACTGGGGTATGGAGGTCCTTGGGGCTGCCCTCGGGGAGGCCGGGAGGGGTGGCGGACCCTGCAGTGGAGGCCAGGCTCCTCTCCAGTCGGCAGGAACGTGAGCAGCCGCGGGAAGGGAGCTGGGGGCCTGGAGGGGGAGTGGGTGAGGAAGCCTAGCTGTCGGGGGGCCCAGGGGCCTGGGAGAGGAGGGGAAGACACCCCACCAGCTGGGCCAGCCCAGCACCCCTTGGCGGGGCCCCCAGGCACCAGGCCCAGTGTGGGATGCCCAGGGGCCTGTCACAGCCCTGCTGGGGCGTCCGGGGCGGGGGAGGAGGCTGGGCCAGTGCAGGGTGAGCTGCAGCGGGGCAGGTGGTCAGGAGGGAGGGTTAGGCACTCAGGCCAGCGTCTCCGCCCGGGGCTGAGGTCTGCAGTGGCCATGTCGGTGGTTGTTGACAGTGCCTGGCCGGCCTGAGGCACAGTTGGTGTTGCTTCCCGGCCCAGGTGGATGCGTCCAAGTTTATTTAAAGCTGCAGCCCCTGGCACCAGTCAGGCAACACTAAACTCCCTGCCCGGGAAGGGCCGGGCCACAGGCCCACAGCTGCTCTCATGACGCGGTCACCGGCCTGTCCCTTCCCTGCCCTGTCCCCTTCTCCACCTGTCCCACCCTCGCCACTGCTGCCTCTGTGTGGGATCGTTCCCTGGGGACCTGGGCATCGGGTCCGAGGGCCAGGAGGAGCTCTTTTCTGGGGCTCTGCCCTTCCTTGCCCGGCCAGGGCAGGGCTCCCCGACACCAGCCTGGAGGCCTAAGTCCTGGGTCAAGAGTCACCTTGAGCCCCAGACAGTCACAGGTCAGGGCGGTGAAGCCCTCGGCCCAACACGGACGGGCTAGCAACATGGTTTAAAATGTTTCCATATTGGATAGATTTTTTTTAAATGGAAAAAAACTTCCAGGAGTAGTAAAACAAACACTTGTGTCTCTTCTACCGGGACTTGGAAACTGTTCCTCTTTTGTCATTTTGGCTTTAAGTCCTTTATTTTAAATTGTAAGAAATAAAGTGTTACAAAGAAATGTTAAGGAACCATTGTCCTCCAAACCGACTGTCATGCATTTGGAATTTATCCTGCCAGACTCTTTTTGCTTCATTTACGCACAGATAGAAGGATCGCCAACTAATACATAGGATTCTTTGGTGTGTTTTCTTTAAACTTTACATAAAAATTTGGGAACTTGCTTTTTCACCTAGCTTAGTCTTCTGGGCATCTGTGCATGGGGACACATTCTGACCTTTCGCTGCTGCTGGTGTGTAGTGACCGTAGTATCTGTAGTACGTCGTGCTCCCTTCCTCATGGCAGTCTCGGTGTTTCCAGCGTTTCTCTCTTCCACTCCTGCAGCGGGTTTGCTGGCGCGCAGGTGTGAGGGTTTCTCTAGGGTTTGTCCCTCCTGCTGGGGGTGCCAGCGGGGGTCCGGGTATTCTCTGCGGCTCCCCTGGGCCCACTCCCTCCGGCCCCCTCCCCGGGCTCGGTGCCAGCCTGATTTGTCTGGCTGTTTGTTGGGTAGGAAGCAGTCTTGCATTTTGTGTTCAGGCTCCCAAAGCTTCCACTTTGGGGAGTCATCCCCTTTAAAATATGAGTGGTTCCCCCCGGGGAGAAAGCAGCTCCCACACGGCTTTGGATATAATTCAGGGGTTCATGGACCTCCCTCCCCTTGGCGGAAGGTTGTAACAACCTCTGAGGGGCGCATCACTTCGAACATTTGATTTTATTTGATTCGAGTTGCCGGGGAATCCCCCCTCCCCTCTCCCCCCATTTTATAGGTATAGAACTGCAGCTCAGGAAGGGTGGGCAACTTGCCCTGGCAGCCGGGAAGGCCCCCACCTCCAGCCCAGGGCACCCCTGTCCCTCCCAGCTTCCCCCGAACCTCAGCTAGGCCCCGAGCTGACCTTGGCATGCCCTTGGCTCCATCCAGCGTGCCCCAGTCGGGGGAGAGCAGGTCCTGTCCCGGAGGGTGACCCCTCGCCGGGAGAATCGCCATCGGCCTTCCGTGCTTTCTCGGCGTCCTCTCAACTAGCGAGCGGCCTGCTAAGTAGTTAATAGATAAACTCAGGAAATTCAGAGCAAATCGACTGTGAGCCTCCTGAGCTCCGAAGCCTGGTTGCCAGGGAAGACAGGACTCAGGTGGGGGAGGAATCGCCGTGTTTGCTTTCTCCGCCCTCGGGCACATTGGGTGCTTCCTGCCCCAGGGCCTTTGCCAGTGCTGTTCCCTCCTCCTCTGATGGCCACACAGGTCATCCCCCTGGCTGCTCAGCGAGGTCCCCCTGCCCCCTTCCCGCCTCCTGCCCCACTCAACCTCTCCCCACTTCTGTCTTCCCCTGTCACTTGGCACCATCTGACACCAAGGTGGGGGGCAGGTCCTGCCCACAGTGGGGTCTCCTGCACGTGTGAGGAAGGGGTGAGTGAACCCGGTGGTCTCTGTCTGCTAGGCTGGCCCCCAGCGCTGGAGTCTGGATGCCTAATGTAGGGTATTTAGAGAAGAAGTCGCACATGTTGAGGCTGCTGTGAGATGCACATGAAGGTGAGGCTAGTTTAGTTACTATTGAACGGTATTTTTATACCATAACCTACTTTGCTGAGAGCTAAGAATATATCTTGCGCTTGCGACTTGCACTCTTTCTCTGCTGGTAACAGTTAAATGGTGCTTATTACATTAAGGTGCTTGATCTGTGAAATAGGTACCGTGATCACTCCCAGTTTGCAGAAGAGGTGCCTGAAGCTCAGAGAAGCTCCACACGGGGCCAGGCTTTGAATCCAGGCAGTTGACTCTGGAATCCACCTTCTGCTTCTCTCAGAAGCTCATGACCCTACTCCATTCTGTGTTTTTAAAATGCTGTTATTCCACTGGCTGACTCATGGCCTGCTTGTGGTCTCCTCTGACCCTGGGCTCCTCAGGGCCTCACCTGTCCTTAGCAGGCTGCTCACCAAGCCTTCTTTGTGCTTTTCCAGCACAAAGGCACTACCCTACGGTTCCTTTTTGTAAAAACGTCATTTCCTTTGGTCATCCCTCTGTGACAACCAACACTGTTCCCATTTGAGGCCGGCAAGGCTTGAAATTTTATTTTATTGATTAAACAGACAACAAGGAGAGTATCTTATAAAGAAAAACCAATACATAAGTTTGTGCAGTAAATGTGACTTCTACCCTCAAGTTTCCTCATCCCCCAGAGGAACCTGGACTGTCTATTTTTTTTTTTTAATTTTATTTATTTATTTATTTATTTATTTATTTTTGGCTGTGTTGGGTCTTCGTTTCTGTGCGAGGGCTTTCTCTAGTTGTGGCAAGTGGGGGCCACTCTTCATCGCGGTGTGCGGGCTTCTCACTATCGCGGCCTCTCTTGTTGCGGAGCACGGGCTCCAGACGCGCAGGCTCAGCAATTGTGGCTCGTGGGCCTTGTCGCTCCGCGGCATGTGGGATCTTCCCAGACCAGGGCTCGAACCCGTGTCCCCTGCATTGGCAGGCAGATTCTCAACCACTGCGCCACCAGGGAAGCGCCCTGGACTGTCTATTTTAATGTCAGTATAAGGATATATGTGTGTGTATATAGACGCAGGTATGTATACTCACAATTATACACGTCACATGTATGGTTTTAAAAACACGGATGCAGTCGCCATATTTGTGATTCTGCAGTTCGTTTGCCTCTAACACTTTTTCATGATGATCCCTCCATGTCAGAGGGACTTTTCTTACAGCTAAGGGCCTGCCAGTTCTCCTAGAAGCAGAGATGGGTGTATAGGTGGTGCCATATTTTTAAAACCAAACATGGGGCCCCATGACAAGCACGACAGAGGGAAGAGAGGATGCTGTGTTTGAAATTGGGGCTCCCAGGGTTATCAGGAACGCATGATCGTAGTGGATGAAGGAACACTTTTGTTCTTGGTGGGGCACAGGGGTCTTGTTCAAAAAGAAGCCAAGACCGTATTCCCCTCCTTTTTTTTTTTTTAATTTGGGGGATCCCCCAAGAGCCTAGGGGAGAGAGATGCCATGTCGGATTTTCTTTCTTCTACTTAAAACGAAATTCTAGCAGAGATGGTTCCCTTAGAGAGCCCATACTGAGCTGCCTGGAATTTACCAAGTGCTTTAATAAGAAAGACCAAGGGGGAAAAAGAAAGGGAAAAAAAAGAAAAAGAAAGACCAAGGGGAGGTGACATGAACGGCGTCTGCTCCTTGGAAACATCTTGTCCCTCCCACTGCTCTCTGTGGCCACCTGGTCCACGGCAAGAGACGTGGCCTTTCTGGAGATGTCAAATATATTTTCGAAATGTTTAATTCCCTCTCTCTCCCTCCCCTCAAAATGGAATCTGATTTGGTTATTTTTAAAGCATCTTTCACAGCTGCAAGTCACTTTGTTAGTGTAGAAACGTAAAAATGCATTATGTATAACTTGGTTTTCCAAAAATTATCATACTGGCATGTTACATAGAAATGTATATTTTATTCATATAAGGATCTGAATCTATTTAAAATCTATTTAAAATGAAGACATCCTAGTGGTGCTCCTAGGTGCCTAACTTTCTGGTGGCCTTTGTCTCCTAGGTTAGAGGGTCACCAGATCGTTCAGTGGCCGCAACTCCTGGTGGACATAGTTCTTTTAGCATTGACATAATGATCCTAAAATAACTGAAGTTATGATTCTTTGTTAAGCCAGATACAAGCATTTGTTGAATTCTGGAACAGATTGGCAATAGCCGGGCATAGATTTAAGAACATTTTTTTGGAGGACGCATAACCCACGCTGTTCTACGGGCCTAATTTGAGAACTACCACCTTTCCCCGCTTTATGAGCAGCCAGGGGGCACTGGGGGGAAGAGATGCTGTGACCATTACCACGAAACGGGAAGCGTGTCCTGTCCTCGGATGTAACGCCCGCCATGGCGTCGGGCACATCCAAGTCGGTGCCCGTTTTCAGCGAGGAGCCGAGGGGCAGCCCCTGCCTTCCTGTCACTCAGCCCACGCTGAATTTCAGGGCTTAGAAGCATGCCCAGTGCACAGTAGGCGCCCAACAGAGTGGCTTCGTGTCACCCTCTAAAAGATGGAGCCTTGTAGGTGGCTGGGGGAAGAAGGTGCTGGTGGTCTCGGAGGTCCTCAGATGCGCGGCCTGAGTGGCCATCTGTCTTGTCACCTGACGAAGGGTGGCATGACTTAGGTGCTGGCCACGGAGCTTGATGCCAAGGGGTCTGCAGCATTCTGCCCGTCTCTTAATAAAGTTCTTCACGTGGCTTTTGTTCTTGTACATTGAGGTGCAGCCTGATTTTCAAAGCCGTTGTTTCGATCCAGGCCGTCTGTTAAGGGCTTTCTGGGTGAAGAACTCCGGTCTAGTTAGGAGCTGCACCTGCTGAAGAAGGCGATCAGGGCGGTGGGTCCCAGCCCGCGGCTGCACCTGGCAGACCCCACCTCAGAACAGCTGTATCAGACACGAGGAGGACGGTGGTGATCCAGTGGGCAGCGCAGACACAGATCCTGCAGGAGCCTCGCACCCCAGGCCAGGCCCCCATGCCTGCTCCCTCTCTGGGCTCTGTGAGAGCCTCACCTGACCACGCGTTTGGAATTTGCCTTCCTTTTTCTGAACACTCAACGAAATTACCCCCTGACCCTATCCAAGTCACCTGGAGCAGGCCTGTCCAGAAGAAACAAAACTTAAGCCACAAAGGTCAGGCACAAGTGCAATTCAAACTTTTCTAGTACTTAACAAAAAACTAAACAAAGAAACGGGTGAAAAGAACTTTAATAGTATATGTATTTAAGTCAGTTTATCCAAAATATTATTTCAACATGTAATCAATACAAAAATTATTGTTCAGCTATTTTATATTTTAAAAAGTGTTATGTTTTTGAAATCCGTTGTGTGTTTTACACATACGGCACATCTCAGTGTGGACCAGCCACGTTTCAAGTTCTTAGGGCTGCGTGTAGGCAGTGGTTACTGTATTGGACAGCGCACAACTAGAGTTTCAAGGTCATTTCTATCATTATTATTACTATTTGCAACTTTTCTGGTTTCTTTTGCTCTTCGCACATTCAGCAAGTCTGCCTGCACACTGATCATTTGCCAGGCATTTTCTGGGTGCTTAGGAAACAGTTAGTGAACAAAATCGAGGGTGCCTGCCCTCATGGAGCTTATACTGGTGGCAGAGGCAGGTAATAAACATTAAACAAATTATATGATCAGGTTCTTAGGTGATTAATACTTCTGCTCTGGGAATAATTAAGGAAACTCAGGAGTGCCAGTTAGGAAGGTTGTAGTTATAAAAAAGGTGGTCAGGCCAAGGAAAAGGAGAGAAGCCTCAAATCGCTAAAATCAGGAATGAAAGAGGGGACATTACAACTAATCTTATAGAAATAAAAGACGATAAGGGAATTCTATGAACAATTGTGTGCCAAGTTAGAGATAACCTAGATGAAACAGACCAATTCTTAGGAAGACACAAACGACTGAAATTGACTCAAGAAGAAATAGAAAATCTGAGTAGACTTATAACAACTAAAGAGATTAATTAATAAATTAAAAGTTTTAAAATGTCCTACAAAGAAAAGTCCCTCAGGCCCAGATAACTTCACTGGTAAAGTCTATCAAACATTTAAAGAAGAATTAATACCATTCCTTCAAAAACTTTTCCAAAAAATAGAAGAGGAGGGGATTCTTCCCAACTCATTCTGTGAAGCCAAGAACTACCCTGATACCAAAACCAGACAAGGACATCTTAAGAAAACTACAGACCAATATTCCTTATGAATATACATGCAACATCCTCAACAAAATGCTAGCAAAACAAAACTAGCAGCATATAAAAAGGGTTCATTATGAGCGCGTAAGATTTATCCCAGGAATAAAAAGTTGTTTCAAGACACAAAATTCAATCAACGTGATATGCCATATTCACAGAATAAACAAAGAAACTATATGATCATTTCAATAGATGCAGACAAAGCATTTGACAAAATCTAATACTCTTTGCTGCTAGAAACACTCAACAGACTAGGATTAGAAAGGAACTTCCTCAACTTGATAAAGTGCCTCTATGAAAACCCCACAGCTAACATATTTAATGGTGAAAAACTGAATGCTTTCTCCCTAAGACCAGGAACAATCAAGTATGTCAGCTCTCTCCACTTCTATTCAACATTGTACAGGAGGTTCTAGCCAGGACACTTAGGCAAAAAAAAAAAAGAAATAAAAGGCACCCAGATAAGAGAGGAATAGGTAAAACTACCTCTATTTACAGATATCATGATCTTGTATAGAGAATATCCCAAGGAATCCCTGAAAAAGCTACTAGAACTAAAAAATGAATTTAGCAAAATTGCAAGATACAAGGGCAAGATACAGAAATCCATTATATTTCATTATACTAGCAATGTTCAATCCCAAAATAAAGATAGGAAAAGCAATTTAGTACAATAGTCTAAAAGAATAAAATACATAGTAAGAAATTAACAAAAGGTAATACAAGAGTTGAATGTTGAAAACTACAAACTACTGTTGAAAAAAATTAAAGAAGATCTAGATAAATGGAAAGACATTTTATGTTCATGGATCTGAAGACTTAATATTGTTAAAATGGCAGTACACTCCAAGTTGATCTACAAGTTCAGTGTAATACCTATCAAAATTTCAGCTGCCTTTATTTATTTATTTATTTATTTATTTATTTATTTATTTATTTATTTATTTATTTAGGCTGCACCGGGTCTTAGTTGTGGCATGCGGGATCTTTCAGTTGCAGCATGTGGACTCTTTTAGTTGCAGCATGTGGACTTCTTAGTTGCCGCATGCGGGCATCTAGTTCCTTGACCAGGGATCGAACCCGGGCCCCCTGCATTGGGAGTGTGGAGTCTTACGGACTGGACTACCAGGGAAGTCCCTCAGCTGCCTTTAAAAAAAATAAGTAAAAATAAAATTCATATGGAACTGCAAGGGACCCAGAAGAGCCAGATGATCTTGAAAAAGAACAAAGATGGAGGACTCACACGTCCCAATTTCAAAACTAACTATACAGCTACAGCAGTCAAGACAGAGTGGGTATTGTCTGGCATAAAGGCATAGTGTGGCAAGAGGATAAACATATAGATCAGTGGAATAGGATTGAGAGTCTAGAATAAACCCATACATCAATGGTCTGTTGATTTTTTGAAAAGGATGGCAAGACAATTCAATGGGGAAAGAATAAGGGTCCGTTCAACCAATGGACAATTGCATATCCGCACGCAAAAGAATGAAGTTGGAACCCTACCTAACACCAGATACAAAAGTAGATGTACTAGTGGACAGTAAGCACACAAGATGCTCAACATCATTATCTCAAAATGGCTCATAGACCTAATTATAGGAGCTAAAACCATAAAATTCTTAGAAGAAAACTTAGGAAGCTATCTTTGTGACCTTGGGTTTGGCAACGGTTTCTTAGGTACAACACCATAAAGCACACGCAACAAAAGAAAAGTAAATAAATTGGACTTAATTAACATTAAAAAACTTTTGTGTTTTAATGGACACCATCAGGAAGGTGAAAAGACAACCCATGGAATGGGAGAAAATATTTGCAAAGCATATATCTGATAAGGCACTTATATTTAGAATATTTTAAGAACTCACTACCTAACAGAAAAAAGACAAATGGCCCAATTCAAAAATGGGCAAAGGACCTGAATAGACATTTCTCCAATAAAGATATACTAATGGACGATAAGTACACGAAAAGATGCTCAACATCTTTGGAAAATGCAAATCAAAATCGCAATGACATCCCACCTCACTTCCACTAGAATGGGTAGAATCAAAAAGACAGACAGTGCCAAGGATCAGTGAGGATGTGGAGTTGGAACCCTCATGTACTGCTGGTGGGAATGTAAAATGGTGCAGCTGTTACAGAAAACAAGTTGACAGTTCCTCAAAATGTTCCCTTCCTAGGTATGTACCCAAGAGATATGAAAACAAATATCCAAAGAAGACATACAGGTGGCCAATAGGCACATGAAAAGATGCTCAACATCGCTAATTATTAGAGAAACGCAAACCAAAACTACAATGAGGTATCACCTCGCACTGGTCAGAATGGCCATCATCAAAAAGTCTATAAACAATAAATGCTGGAGGGGGTGTGGAGAAAAGGGAACCCTTTTACACTGTTGGTGGGAATGTAAATGGATACAGCCACTGTGGAGAACAGTATGGAGGTTCCTTAAAAAACTAAAAATAGAGCTACCATATGATCCAGCAATCCCACTCCAGGGCATATACCCGGAAAAGATGAAAACTCTAATTTGAAAAGATACATGCACCCCAGTGTTCATAGCAGCATTTACAATAGCCAAGACATGGAAACAACCTAAATGTCCATCAACAGATGAATGGATAAAGAAGATGTGGCACATATATATCCAATGGAATACTACTCAGCCATAAGAAAGAATGAAATAATGCCATTTGCAGCAACATGGATGGACCTAGAGATTGTCATACTGAGTGAAGTCAGTCAGACAGAGAAAGACAAATATCATATGATATTACGTATGTGGAATATGTGGAATCTTAAAAAATGATACAAATGAACTTATTTATAAAACAGAAAGAAAATTAACAGACACAGAAAACAAACTTATGGTTACCTAAGGAGAAAGGAGTGGGGGAGGGATAAGTTAGGAGTTTGGGATTGACAGATACACACTACTATATATAAGATAGGTAAACAACAAGGACCTACTGTATAGCACAGGGAACTATATTCAATATCTTGTGGAAAAAAAAAACCCATATATCCACACAGAAACTTGTTCATAGCAGCATTATCCACAATAGCCAAAAGGTAGAAACAACTGAAATGTCCATCAACTGATGAACGGATAAAGAAAATGTGTTATATCCACACACTGGAGTATTATTCGTGCATAAAAAGAAATGGAGTACATTATGGCTTGTGGTGCCTGAGGGCAGGGTCCAAAGCGCCAAGGCCAAGCCGCAGTGAGCCATCCCCCGTGTTCCTTAGCCCCAGCCTTCGCTCTGTCTCACACTGGGGCACCTGTCACTGTGCCCAGAAGCCGCTGAGAGCCGCCTGGGAGCTGGAGGCTGGAGACTGGCGTGGGACAGACAGCAGGGGGTGAGAGGCCAGGAGGGGATACCCGCAAACCTCTCCTCTTACTCCCCCAAGTCCTGGTGTTTCATTTACCATGGTCTGGACTG
The DNA here is from genome assembly GCF_009873245.2 of Balaenoptera musculus. Taxonomy (NCBI): domain Eukaryota; kingdom Metazoa; phylum Chordata; class Mammalia; order Artiodactyla; family Balaenopteridae; genus Balaenoptera; species Balaenoptera musculus. The sequence continues at coordinate 98,106,138 of NC_045793.1, read as the reverse complement.
GCTTTGGGTCCAGAGTGGTCTCAGAGTGGACACAAGGCCATGGCGGGACACAAGAGGCCGCATCCCCACCCTGCCCCCGGCCTGGATCGTGCGCCTGGACACAGTTCCGGAAGGCACCATCCTCGCGCCCCTCTCCTGGCCCTGACTGGGGGAGGGGTTTGTGCCAGGATGGGTGCTGGAGGGTGAGGCCCCTCTGGGAGCAGGAGTGGTGGGTCCCAGCGGGTGTGGTGACGGGCGTGCGTGGCAGAAGGGGACAGGCTATCAGCGCGATTGGCAGTGACGGGAAGGGCTGGAGTGTGGGTGGAGACCAAACCCCGAACCCCGGGCTCCGTGATTCTGGGACGTCTGGTCTCCTCCTTCCCGGACCCGCACACCTCCGTCACCGCCTCGGCTGGGTGCTCGCCCTTCTTTCTCCCTTCCTCCCCGCACCTCTCCTTACCTCCTCTTCTCCTTAGGCCCCTTCCCCAGGCTCCCGTGTCTCCCACTCTTTCTGTCCCCTGGGGCACCTTCTGGGCTGGGCTGTGACCCCCGCTGGCCTCGTCCCTAGCTCCCTGGCCGAGGCAGATCCAGGAACCCGTGAGCCCCTAGGAGCAGGGCCTGGCCAGGAACCCAGCAGACAAGTGCCACATGGGGTGAGGGTCCTCCAGCGCCTTGTGAAGACCGGTGTCGGGGAGGACACCACCTCAATGCAAGCTTAATGCCTCAAGCTCGGGGTCCCACTTCTAGGGACCAGTAGGTGCCTTGGCTTCCGAGCTCTGCCCCTGGCGTTGCCCCACATGCCAGGGCTCCACTTGCTTCTGTCCTCAGTGACCCCCTCGGGACTGTCCCATCCAAGACTCCTGGGCCGGAGCCTGGGCGCTGAAGCCAGGGCTCCCGTGTCCCCGTCGTTCCAGCGTGGGCTGGGCCCTGGTGTCTCCTCATCTGTGCTCTTTCCTTCCTCGAGGGTCTGTGGCCTCTCAACTCTGGGGGGCGTGCCTCAGAGCAGCAGTGAGACTTCTGGGGCGCAGAGCGTGGTCCCTGAAAGGCGGTGCTTTTCACAATTCAGGCCTGAGAGTGGGCGCGTTCGTATCCCTCCATTTTTATTTTCTGATCCGTGAACAAATGCTCGTCTTGACCGCTTGCCTGCGGGGCAGGCTGCCGAGGATGGCCTGTCCTGGGGGAGTTTAACCTCTCTTTTCCACTTCAAGCTTAGACTTTTCTTTCCTTCCTCCTTCAGCTGTGCCCAGGCTCTTCCTGGTGTGGTGACCGACGGGCCTTCCCCCCATTTGGCTGGTGGGACCCCGTGGAGCAGAGGCTGGGGGGCTGGCTTGGTCCCTCCGTTCCCCTTCTCCTCTCCTTTCTCCCCTCACTTAAAGGATGCTTAGGGGTCTCTCCTGATGCTGTCTTGGGGACGCCTTCTCCTACCTCCCCATCCTCAGGCTCCTCCGCGCTGAAATGCAGGTGATTCCTCCCTCTGGATTGAGCTGTCGTCTGAGCTCCGCTCCCCTCTGCTTTCCCACGACCTGTGTCCCTCCGCCCCGAGGGACGGTTGGCGCTGGCACTGGGTGGGGGGCCAGGGCTCGGCTTTGCTGGGGACTTCTGTGCTCTCACCTCTCAGGGTGCGTGGGGTCTTCAGCCTCGGTCCCCACTGGGGCGCAGTCTGCGTGGACCCCCCTGCACCCGCTGCACCCAAATCAGCCTGGGGCTCCTGGACGAGTGGACACTGAGGCCTGGGCTCTGTGCGGCAGAGGCAGCAAGGTGGGTCCTTCCCAGCAGGAGGGGACAGTCGAGAGTGTGCCGAGACGGGGAGGCTGGGTCGGTGCTGCACCCCTGGGCAGGGTCTAGGGAGGGTCACCTCTTAGAGCCTCAGTCTCCTCATCTGTGAAAGGGGTGTGTCATCATGAGGTTAGTCACGCACGCAGTGCAGGGAGCCGGCCACGTGGCCACCCTTCCCAGGGCAGGGCAGGGAGGGCAGAGCCCGTGCACGGCTGCCCTGCGTCCCACCCCAGGGCCAGAGGCCTCTGACACTTCAGCTTTCCCTGCACTGTCTCTGGGGCCTGGGGCTGGGAGGTCGGGGGAGGAGGGGCCAGGGTGACCATTAAGGAGGACACAGCTCAGAACCGAAGAGGGGGCCCTCCAGGACGCCCAGTGCAGTGTGGTTGGCACTGTGGTCCGGCCACTTTTCTGTGCCCAAACCAAGGAGGGCGGGGTGGGGTGAGGAGGGCACCCATGGGTGAGGCAGTCGTCTCCTGTGGGTGGTCTCTGCCGCGGCCTGACCCGCAGAGCGGCGACCCTGCCTGTGCCTGGGCCCTGACTGGGCCCATGACAGCTGCTCGTCCCTTTCAGCTCATGGCTTTCTTTCTGGGATTGTTATGCTTTTTTTTCTCTAAATTTTTCTTGTTTGTCAGCAGAGGTTAAGGTTTGATTTGTCATGTGGTTCCAAAGGCGCTCTTTTTAAAAACCTGATTTTAATTTTAATTTTTTAATTAATTAATTTATTTCGGCTGTGTTGGGTCTTGGTTTCTGTGCGAGGGCTTTCTCCAGCTGCGGCGAGCGGGGGCCACTCTTCATCGCGGTGCGCGGGCCTCTCACTATTGCGGCCTCTCTTGTTGCGGAGCACAGGCTCCAGACGCGCAGGCTCAGTAGTTGTGGCTCATGGGCCCAGTTGCTCCGCGGCATGTGGGATCTTCCCAGACCAGGGCTCGAACCCGTGTCCCCTGCATTGGCAGGCGGATTCTCAACCACTGCACCACCAGGGAAGCCCAAAAGCCTGATTTTAAAGTCAGCATGACAAGTTACCAATTTCTTCCATTTTTTTCTTAATGATTTCTTAGAGATACGGCTGCATATCCTACCAGGAGATTTTTTTTTTTGGTGGTAAAATATATATAACATAAAACTTACCATCTTAACCATTTTAAAGTGCGCAGTTCAGTGGCATTAAGTACATTCACGTTGTTGTGTTATTATCACCACCATCCATCTCCAGAATGTTTTCATCCTGCAAAACTGAAACTCTGTCCCCATTAAACACTGACTCCCCATCCCCTCCCCCCAGCCCCTGGCACCTACCATCCTACCTTCTGTCTCTGAAGTTGGCTACTCTGAGTACCTCATGCAAGTGGAAGCATACAGCGGTTGTCCCTTTGTGTCCGGCTTATTTCACTGAGCATAATAATGTCCTGAAGTTTTATCCATATTGTAGCATGTGTCAGAATTTCCTTCTTTTTTAAGGCTGAATGATATTTCATTGTGTGGGTGGACCACATTTTGCTTATCCCATTCACCTGTCAATGGACTTTGGCTCTTGTGGTTATTTTCTTTATTTTTTAAATTTTATTTATTGTTTTGTTAAAGACTTTTTTGATGTCGATGATTTTTAAAGTCTTTATTGAATTTGTTACCATATTGCTTCTGTTTTACGTTTTGGTTTTTTGGCTGCGAGGCATGTGGGATCTTAGCTCCCCGACCAGGGATCGAACCCGCACCCCCTGCACTGGAAGGCGAAGTCTTAACCACTGGACCGCCAGGGCAGTCCCTCTTGTGGCTGTTTTAAAGAACAGAATACATGGTCTCCTCCCGCTGGTCACGGCTTCTCAACACTGCGCTGTGTGGCCTTGGGCCACCATGTAACCTCTCTGGTTTCAGTTTCCCCCTCTATAAACCAGGAGGGTTGGTCAAATGACTTTGTGGGGTCCCTCATGTCTCCACGAATTGGCTCTGTGGAAACCCCACTTCCTTCCTCTGAGACTTGCCACAAAGCTCACCTGTCAGATGCTTGGGGGTCCATAGGCCCATCACACAGGTATCTGCATTCCCGGAGAATAAAACTTAAGGGGGATGGAGTCGAATTGACCTGAAACGCAAAACAAAAACAAACCCCTAGAGCTTTAATGGATACACACCTTGCAGGAAAAAAAGAATCAAATGGCCACGAAGCCCATTGTCCTAAGCTCCAGATGCCCTCGGGTCTGGGCCACTGCGGGTGGCGCGTCGCGGTCTCTGTTTGGAGCACCTGTCCCGGCAGGCGGTGCTGCTGTCACGCCGCCCACATGCCCTGCCTCCTGCCAGGGCCGCCGAACCTTCCGGTCGGTGTCCCTCCTCCTCCGTCTGTCCTCCGTGAGCTGCGTGACCTCAGCAGTGATTTCAGGCCCCCGGGGGGTTGACTCAGTGCTGTCCCTGTCGGTGACTGCCTGGCACCGTGACGAGGGGGATGGATGCGGCTTTGGAGAGCTGCCTTTGAAGGCGGCTCCGCGGGCCCCTCGCTCACAGACCCGGGCTGGGAGGACCGTCCCCGGCCGCTGCGGCTGGGTGTGCATCACCTGTCCTGTGACCCGAATCGGCCCTCAGGTCCATCCACGGTCGCACTGGGAGGGCAGCCACTGGGCTGCTTTCCGGGGCGCACTGGCCCTTCCAGCTGTGCTGGGTGCATCCCAGATGTGGAGACTGGAGCCGGGCTCCGTCCCCATCCAGGGTGGCCCCTGAGTGTGAAGGTGGCAGATGGGGGTACAGCTGGGGCGGGCCCTGGGCTCAGGTTCTGGGGGGCCATGTTAAGAGCACGGTGACCTGGAAGTGATGTCAGTGTCCCCAGATCAGGACAGTCACCCTGAGCCCGAGGTGGGCGAGTGGGCTGACCTGGACCCCAGCATCCGCCCCAGATCAGCAAGTGCGAGCTGCTCCTTGTCGGAACCTCCTGTACCAGCTCCTTCGGTGCCTCTGCTGGGCCCTCCTGGGCCCTCCTGGCCTGGCCGTCAGTGGCGGGCAGCTGACCATGGACAGATCCCGGGGGGGGGGCATGTGTCCTTGGCCTCTGGCCTTGGGGGGTTCTCTCTGACATTCCCAACTGCAGTTTTCCTTTTGGAACAGAAATCTCAGGGTTCACATGCACGACTTCTCAACATCCTGCAGCACCCCTGTGGAGAGGCATCAGGTCTCTGCATCTCTGGGGTGAGGTGGGCGGGCAGGCAGCTCCCAGAGTCCCCCAGCTGAGCACCTCCATCACCACACTGTTCTGTCATCTTTATAATCGAGGTGAATTCGCTTCCTTCCCATAACATGTTCATGCTTGTGAAAATATCAAAGTGTTTGCAGTCATTTGCTGGTGAAATGGCTTGGTGCTCTCTGTCCAAGTGTCAGTAGAAGGGAGGCCCATGATGTGACACCCCGGCTTTGTCCAGAGCGCCCCAGATGGCTGGAACAAGGATGGTTGTGGGTATCCAGGACGGTCCAGGGCCCTCTCTCTGAGCTGGCTCTTCACGATGGAAAACAGAGGAAAAGTCAATAACGGTTCCGGCAACCTCTGTGGTCCCTGGTCTCTGATAATTCAGGGTGAGTTGATTTTTGCCTGGTGGGCACTCGAGGGGGACGTGTAGGCACCCCAGGCGGGGCACGGGGCCAGGGTTGAGGAGAGGAGGGCAAGAGATCCAGGACGAGGGCCCCGAGTGGGGTGCCACCTGCACACAGGGTAGTGGGAACCCCGGGCCCCTCCAGGCCTGGTGAGACCTTCCTGTCCATCCCAACGTCGTCCCCGGCCCCCAGATCATTGCCAGCTTCCCTTGACAAGCTGGAATCCCGTGCTGTCAGGATTCTGGGGGCAAACAGGAGCAGACACAAGTGCTGCCCTTGAAGGCTCCAAGTTTATCTTAGGGGCCAAACAAAAGCATGCCTTGCTCCCTCTCTCCTGAGCATGTAACACACAGGGCCACAGGGGCTGCAGGTGGCGAAGGGGTGGGGGTTGCCTTCACATATAAAGAGCTCCTACAGGTCAATAAGAAAAGAGCCAAAATTCCAACTGAAATACGGATGAAGGGTGTAAGCAGGCAGTTCACAGAAAATGAAATGGAAGTTCTTTCAACCCATGAAAACATGAAGAATAGAAATTAAACCAGAGCCAGTGCTCGCTTGTTCCTGAGTTCACCTTGGGCTTCAGACATGAGACGGTTCTTCCAGGTGGCCCATGGGCTGATGAGGCTACCTCGATCAGTCTCTCCGGGCTCAGCTCTCCTGAAGCTGATGAACAGAGGCCCTGGGTGTGGGTGGGCCGGGGAAGGGCTGAGGCCCCACAGCGTAGGCAAGAGAGGAATTCCAGAGATGCGGGCGCCTCATCCCCCAGCCCGGGCTGAGATGTCCAGCTGCCGGAGGCCCTGCTCACCCCCCTCCTCCTGCTCCTTCTCCGGTTGTCCTCCCAGCAAGTGCCCCGCCCCAGGGGCCAAGCAGGCCCATAGCGCTCCTGTTAGCTGCGCCCCAGCCTCTGCAGAGGCCACCGCAGGCCGCACCGCCGGGTCTGACCCGCAGGCCGTGCCCTGGCCTGGTGGGAGGAAGGGGCACCGGGCACCGAGGGGTCCAGGGTGGTGCTGGGGCTTTCCTGCCCTCCTGTCCCACCTCTGTCCTTATTTTGGCCTTTGCTTAATGCAAACCCAGTACTCGGGTCATCTCCATGGCTTCTGGGGAGGGGGGGCAGGGCCCAGTGTCGTTGCTACTGAAGAGTGTACTGGAGAGAAGGGTGGAGAAGGAGAGAGACAGACACCCACACGGCATGGGGGAGGGAGGGGTGGGCGAGAGTGAGGAGCACACAGACGTGAGCCTGGTCCTACAGGAAGCCCAGAAATGGCGTGTGCCCACAGAGGCTGCACGCGGCAGGCTGGATTTGAGGGGAGTCCTCAGCGGAGACCAGCTCTTGCCCAGGGGCCCTCTCTCTCTTGTCCCCTGGGACAGCCTGGACCACCCGCCCCCAGCAAGCCTCTGGCCTGGCCAGGATCTCATCCACCCCACCCCTCCTCCACACTGCACCCCATCCACAGAGCGGGGGGGAGTGGTGGCGTTCGCCGTCGTGGTCCCCTTTCTAGAGGCGCCTGATAAACGTTAACAACTGGGCTGGTGGGCTGGGGGGACCCTGACCCATAGTGCTTGCCCATCCCTGTGGTGTAAATACCCCCGTCATGTCAAACATCAAGCTACCAGCATGACATCAACCACAACGTTTGGTTTTCTGTAGCCAGTAAGAGCCAGCCTGTGAGCCAGACCCGGAAGGAGCCCTGGCAGCTGAGCCCCTGCTCAGACCGCAAGCCCCCTGCCCCTCCTTTGCATGCTGGGGTGGCGCTGCTAGACTTCTGCTTGGCTCAGCTTCCCAGACTCAGCTGCTCCTGCTCCGCCCCCACTGGAATATTCCATCTATTCCCGCCCAACCCCCTATTCTTTCTGAGCCAACAGAGGGCACCTGACAGGCGAATGTGCAGGAAGGGTGCAGAGGGGTGTCTGCGTTTAGGTCTTGGCTCTGCCACCCACAGTGCCGTGAGCTCAGCAAGGCATTTGGTGCCCTCACCCTTCCTATCTACCACAGGGGTCCTGAGAGCCCAGGGGCAGACACTTTGGAAGCTGTAGAGGGTGGTCCCCGGTGCTATCAGATCTGGAGAGTCTGTGACACCCCCAGCATCCTCCTCACCCTGTGCACATCCTTGGTCGCGCTGGGGTGTCAAGGTTTCAGTGTGACTCAGATATACCGGAATTTTCCTTATGCTTTTCTTTCTTTCTTTCTTTTTTTTTTGGCTGCGTTGGGTCTTAGTTGTGGCATGTGGGATCTTTTGTTGTTGCGGGCTTCTCTCTAGTTGTGGCTCGCGGGCTCTAGAGTGCGTGGGCTCAGTAGTTGTGGCGCGCGGGCTTAGTTGCCCCGCAGCATGTGGGATCTTAGTGCCCCTGACCACCCGCGTCCCCTGCATTGGAAGGCGGATTCTTAACCACTGGACCACCAGAGAAGTCCCTCCTTATGCTTTTCTGCATGTGGTTAAAAAATCCCCCAACTCCCACCCCTGTCTTAAAAAGATGCTTTGTTTTCTCTTTATACTTAAAAAAAAACCTAATGGACTTTATTTTTTAGAGCAGTTTTATGTTTACAGAAATATCAGATGGAAAGTAGAGAGTTTCCATATTTACCTCACAGCCAGGCCCCAGTTCCCTTTCCTGTAACCATCTCACTTGCATTCAGACGTGATACACTTGTTACAATTGATGACCAACATTCCTACATTAATATTAACTGAAGCCCATAGTTTCCATAGGGTTCACTCTGTGTTGCACAGTTCTACATGATTGACAAAGGTATAATGTCATGCATCCATCATTACAGTATTTCAGATCCTCTGTGCGCCTCTATTCATCCCCTCCCATCCTCCAGAGCCCCAGACAACCACTTTTTACTGTTTCTATAATTTTGCCTTTTCCTGAATGTCATGTAGTTGTGAATCATACAGTGTGTAGCCTTTTCAGATTGGCTTCTTTCACTTAGTACCATGCATTTAAGTTCCCTTCATGTCTTTTTGTGACTTGATAGCTCATTTCTTTTTAGTGCTGAATAATATTCCCTTGTCTGGAGTTTCCACAGCTTATTTATCCATTCAGTCTACTGAAGGATGTCTTGGTTGCTTTTAAGTTCTGGCGATTATGAATACACCTACTCTAACCATTTGTGTGCAAGCTTTTGTATGGACATAAGTTTTCAACTCCATTGGGTAAATACCAGGGAGCATGATGGCTGGATCATATGGTAAGAGTATGTTTAGTTTTGTTAGAAACTGCCAAACTGTCTCCCAAAGCAGCTGCACCATGTTGCATTCCCACCAGCAGTGAGTGAGAGTTCCCGTTGCTCCACATCCTCACCAGCACGTGGTGGTGTCTGTGTTCTGGATTTTGTCCATTCCAATAGGTTTGCGGTGGTATCTCGTTGTTTTAATTTGGATTTGATGACATATGATAAGGAGCATCTTGTCATATGATTATTTGCCATCTGTATACCTTCCGTGGTGAGGTGTCTGTTAAGGTCTTTGGCCTATTTTTAATCAGGTTGTTTGGTTGTGCTTTTTATTATTGTTGCATTTTAAGAGTTCTTTGTATGTTTTGGATACAAGTCCTTAATCAGATATGTGTTTTGCAAATATTTTCTCCCATCTGTGGCCTGTCTTCTCATTTGCTTACCCCATCTTTCACAGAGCAGAAGTTTTTTATTCGAATGAAGCCCAGCTTATCAATTCTTTCTTTCATGGATCATGCTTTTGGTGTTGTATCTGAAAAAGTCATTGCCAAACCCAAGGTCACCTAAATTTTCTCCTGTGATACCTTCTAGGACTTTTATAGTTTTGCATCTTACATTTGGGCCTATGATCCATTCTGAGTTAATTTTTGTGGAAGGTGTAAGGTCTGTGTCTAGATTCATTTTTTGGCATCTGCATGTCCAGTAGTTCCAGTACTGTCTTAGACTGTTCAGGCTGCTATAGCCAAAATACCATAAACGGGGTGGCTTATAAACAACAAATATTTATTTCTCACAGTTCTAGGAACTTCAAGTCCAAGATCATGGCTCTGGCAGATTCAGGGTCTGGTGAGACCTGCTTCCTAGATGGTCATCTTTCCCCTGTGTCCTCACATGGCAGAAGGGATGGAAAGATTTATCTGGGGTCTTTTTTATAAAGCATTAGTCTTGTTAATGAGGGCTCTGCTCTCATGACCTAATCACCTCCCAAAGCCCTCACCTCTTAATACTGTCCAATTGGGGTTAGGATTTCAACATATGAATTTGGTGGTGGGGGGCCGGGGGTGGGCATGGACACAAACGTTCAGTCCATAGCAAGCACCATTTATTGAAAAGACAATCTTTTCTTCCTTGAATTGCCTTTATTCCTTTGTCAAAAATTGGTTGACTATTTGTGTGGGCCTATTTCTGGGCTGTCTATTCTGTTCCATTGATCTGTTGTCTATTCTTTTACCAAACCACACCGTCTTGATTACCGTAGCTTTATAGTCTTGAAGTCGGGTAGTGTCAATCCTCTAACTTTCTTCTTCTCAACAATATTGTGTTGGCCATTATGGGTCTTTTGCCTCTCTGTCTGCTACACTTGATCTTAGCCAAAAGGCCGAGAAGCAATTTTTGCCTCTCCGCATAAACTTTAGAATCAGTTTGTCGATAGCCGTAAAATATCTTGCTGGGATTCTGATTAGGATTACATTGAATGTATAGATCAACTTGGAAAGAACAGATATTGTGACAATATCGAGTCTTCCTATTCATGCATGGGATATCTCTCCATTTATTTAGTTCTTTGATTTCATTCATCAGTATAGACCTTGTACATATTTTGTTGATTTATACCTAAGTGTTTCATTTTTTGGTGCTAATGTAAATAGTATTGTGTTTTTACTTTCAAATTCCACTCGCTCATTGCTGATATATAGAAAAGAAATTGACTTTTGTATATTAATCTTGTGTCCTTCAACCTTGCTATAATCATTTATTAGTTCCAGGAGTTTTTTGGTCAATTCTTTGGGGATTTTCTGCATAGATGATCATATCATCTGGGAAGAAAGACAGTTTTATATTTTCCTTTCCAGTCTGTATACCTTTTATTTCCTTTTCTTGTCTTACTGCATTAGCTGAGACTTCCAGTATGATGTTGAAAAAGAGTGGTGAGAAGGGACATTCTTGCCTTGTTTCTGAACTTAGAGGAAAAGCACCTACTTTCTCACCAAAAATATGATGTTAGTTGTAGGTTTTTTGTAAATGCTTGCTGCGGACTGAATTGTATGCCCCCCCAAATTCATAGGTTGAAGCCCTACCCCCCCATGTGACTGTATTTAGAGATTGGTTATTTAGGAGGTAATTAAGGTTAAAAGAGGTCATAACGGTGGGGCCCTGATCTGATAGGATTAGTGTCCTTATAGGAAGAGACACCAGACACTTTGCTTTTTCTCCATACGTACGCACTGAGGAAAGGCCAGGTTAGCACACAGCAAGATGGTGGCCACCTACAAGTCAAGAGATGAGAGCTCACATAAGAAACCAAACCCTGCCGGACCTTGATCTTGGACTTCCAATCTCCAGAACTATGAGAAAATAAATAAATTTCTCTTGTTTAAGCCACCCGGTCTATAATATTTTGTTATCAGCCTGAGTTGACTAATACAATGCTCTTTATCAAGTTGAGAAAGTTCCCCTCTATTCCTAGTTTGCTGAGAGTTCTTATTATGAATGGGTGTTGGATTTTGTCAAATGCTTTTTCTGCATCTATTAATATGATCATGTGATTTTCTTTTTAAGTCAGTTGATGTAATACATTACATTAATTGGTTTTCAAATGTTGAACCAGCCAGGCTTGCACAACTGGGATAAATCTTACTTGGTCATGGCGTATAATTCTATTTATACATTGGTGGATTCAATTTGCTAATATTTTGTTGCGAGTTTTTGCATCTATGTTCGTGAGAAATATTGATCTGTAGTTTTCTTGTAATGTTATTACTGATTCAACTTCTTTAATAGGTATAGGTCTATTCAAATTGTCTATTTTATTTTTTTTTTACTTTTTAAAATTGAGGTACAGTTAATTTCCAATATTATATTAGTTCTAGGTGTATAATATAGTGATTCAGAATTTTTACAGATTATACTCCATTTAAAGTTCTTATAAAATATTGGCTGTATTCCCTGTATTCCCTGTGCTGTACAGTATATCCTTGTAACTTATCCATTTTATAAACAGTAGTTTGTTATCCCCTACCCTTATCTTGCCCCTCCCCCTTCCTTCTCCCCACTGGTAACCACTAGCTTGTTCTCTATATCTGTGAATCTGTGTTTTGTTATATTCATTTGTTTGTTTTATTTTTTAGATTCCACACATAAACGATATAATACAGTATTTGTTGTTCTGGTCTATTTCTTCTTGTGAGAGTTTTGGCAAATTGTGTCTTTCAAGGAATTGGTCCGTTTCATCTAGGTTTCATCAAGTTTGTGGACATAGAGTTGTTCATAGTATTTCTTTATTATCCTTTTAATTTCCAAGGGATCAGTAGTGATGGCCCCTCTTTCATTTCTGATGTTTGTGTCCTCTCTCTTGTTATCTTGGCCTGGCTAAAGGCTTGTCAACTTTATGGATCTTTTCAAAGAACAGCTTTTGGTTTCACTGATTTTTCTCTGTTGATTTCCTGTTTTCAATGTCATTTATTTCTGCTCTAACTTTTATTATGTCTTTTCTTCTGGTTACTTTGAACTTAATTTGCTCTTCGTATTTCTAGTCGCCTAAGGTGGAAACTTAGATTATTGATTTTAAAATCTTCTTTCCTAATATATGCATTCAATGGTATAATTTTTTTCTAAGCACTTTTTTTTTACTGCATTCCACAATTTTGATAAGTTTTATTTTCATTTTCATTTTGTTAAAATGTTTAAAATTTTCTTTTGAGATTTCTTCTTTTTTATTTTACTGTGTAATTTATTCCACAGTTTTTATTTTTAAATGTTTGTAAATTGTAAAATATTACACGTAGAAGATTTTCCATTTAAAAAATAATGTGAAACACCCCTGCACCTAAAAACCCAGGACAAGAAGGTAAACTTGACCCACTGACCTTTTCCCTGATTCATATCCCTCTATTATTAGCCTCCTTACCCAAGAGGTGATGCTGTTGAGATTTCTTCTTTGACTCTTGTGTTATTTGGAAGTATGTTGTTTAATCCCCATGTATTTTGGGGTTTTCCAGCTATCTGTTCGTTTTCCATTTCCAATTTAATTCCATTGTGATCTGAGAGCATACTTTGTATTATTTCTTTTCTTATAAATTTGTTAAGGGTGTTTTATGGCCCAGAATGTGCTCTATCTTAGTGAAAGTTCACGTGAGCTTGAGAAGAATGTGTGTTCTGCTGTTGTTGGATGAAGTCATCTCTAGATGTTAATTACATCCAGTTGATAGATGGTGCTTTTCAGTTCCACTGTGTCCTTCCCAAATTTCTGCCTGCTGGGTCTGTGCATTTCTGATAGAGGGGTGCTGGAGTTTCCAAGTGTACTAGTGGATTCACCTACTTTTCCTTACAGGTCTTTCAGTTTTGCCTCATGTAGTTTGTCATTCTGCTGCTGGGGGTATACATGCTAAGGATTGTTATGTCTTAGAGAAATGACCCCCTTATCATGATGTGAAATCCCTCTTTGGCCCTGGTAACCTTCCTTGCTCAAGTCTGCTCTGTCTGAGATCAATATGGTATATCTTTCTCCATCCTTTGACTTTTTTTTCATTGTGGTAAAATATACATAACATAAAATTGACCATTTTAACCATTGTTAAATGTAGAGTTTAGTGCCATCAAGTATATTCACAGTATTGTGTAACCGTCACCACTACCCATTTTCAGAACTTTTTCATCACCCCAAACAATAACTCTGTATGCACTCAGTAATCCCAGTGAGTCCCACTTCCTTCACATCCCACTGTGTCCCCTGGGCTGGTGCCCACCCTCTTGTTCCTGTTGGCTTTGCTGCCTTGAGCCCTCCAGGAAGCTTCTCAAGCATGTCTGTACCCGGTGGAACGGGGACTCAGGCGACCCCGCTATGGCGGGGAGGGGTGGTGGATCTGGGCGGTACTGAGGGTGACCGTGTGGGGTGTGAGGCCCGAGAGGTTTAAGAGCAACACGGTGTCATGGACAAGCGTCAGAGTCGGGCTATTCTCATCTGTGTAGGACGCACAAACTTTACGTGACTGTATAAAGTAACAATGATGACGTGAACGCATGAGAAATGTGAAAGGATTACCCTTTGTGGTCGTTGATATCTAAATCTCATTAGGATGTAGGGTGCCTTTTGTCATAAGCCTTACGTGGTCGGGACACGGCTCCCCACTCTGCTCACGGAGCGTTCCACCTGCTCTCAGCATTGTCAGAAATGGAAGAAAACGTGCTCTCTGAGCTGACCTTCTTGGCTCTTCCAGATGAAGCCCTGCTCCCCAGGGTGTCTGGGAGGAGGGCAGTGGGGGGACCTTGATGCCCGCGTGGTTGGGGAGGGGGCTTCCGATGGGAGGAGCTGCCGCCGTGGCCTGGGTGCCCTGTTCCAAGGGGCAGGCAGGGAGAAGAGGGGGCCACGCTGGGGTTTCCTCCATCTGAGATGCACCCACAGACTCCGTGGGCAGCGCTGCTGTTCTTGTGTTTGGGGGGGTGTCCTCAGGTGGCGTTTCTGTCCCACACTGGCCATTTGTTTCTTTGTTGGTGGATGCATTCGGAGTTGAGCCCTTAGACTAGAAGCCCTCCCTGCCCCCGGCTCTTGGCCCAGTTGAGACTTGTTTGGGTAAAGATTTCTCTGGTCTTGAGGGCATGGGGAGGGGGAAGGGGAAGCTGGGACGAAGTGAGAGAGTGGCATGGACATATAGACACTACCAAATGTAAAATAGATAGCTAGTGGGAAGCAACCGCATAGCACAGGGAGATCAGCTCGGTGCTTTGTGACCACCTAGAGGGGTGGGATAGGGAGGGTGGGAGGGAGATGCAAGAGGGAGGAGATATGGGGATGTATGTGTATGTATAGCTGATTCAGTTTGTTATACAGCAGAAACTAACACACCATTGTAAAGCAATTATACTCCAATAGAGATGTTAAAAAAAATAAAAGTAAAACAATGAAAACCAAAAAAAAAAAAAAAGAGATTTCTCTGGTCAAAGAAATCAGGGAAAGCCTGTACCTCATACTCACTGGTTGGAAATTCACAGTACAGATGACCATGTTAAAGGCCCTGGGAAGTCCTGCAGTAAAAAAGGAAGGAAAGAAGGAGGGAAGGAAGGAAGGAAGGAAAACATTTTAACTTACTGGTTTCTAAACTTTTTTGCCCACAGAACCCCCTTTGTACCTAACATCTGTGAACATCCTGTGGAGCTAATATTTGATGATGATCATTTGGGAAATGTTTGGTACACATAGTGGCAGACTCCATAAGGCAGAGTTGGGGGTCAGCATGTGCTATGGGTTGAATTGTGTCTCCTCAAAATTCAGATGTTGACTCCTAACCCCCATACCTCAGAATGCGACCTCATCTGGAAATAAGGTTGCGTAGATGTAATTAGTTAAGGTGGAGGGTGGGCCCTCATCCAGTAAGACTGTGTCCTTATGAAAAGGGGAAATTTGGGCAGAGACACACAGGGAGAATGCCATGTGAACATGAAGGCAGATCTGGGGATGATGCTTCTACAAGCCAAGGAGCCCCAGGGATCACCAGCAAAACCCCAGAAGCTGGAGAGAGGCCTGGGACAGTGTCTCCCTCACAGCCTCAGAAGGAACCGACCCTGCCAGCACGTTGGTCTTGGACTTCTGGCCTCCAGAACTGTGGGACGATCTCTGTTGTTTCAGCTGCTCAGCCCATGTACTGTGTTGTGGTGGCCCCAGTACCCTAGCACAGCATGGATGACTTATGACTTGAATTTCTGGCCCAGGCTCAGAGGTCGGGGCCGGGGAGCTGCCAGGATTCCAAGGAAGGACCTTGGAAAGGCCAGGGTCGGACTTTGGGGAAGTGGCAAGAGCTGGCGTTTTCATCGCTGGTGTGGTTGTAAATCACCCAGCGATTGTGCCTTTGGAAATAAACTCTACAGAAATAACCGAGATGTTTACGGCAGGCATTTACAAGCAGGGAAATTGGAAATACCCCAAATGCCTGCCAATCAAGGAAGCACTCGGCTACCCATGGAAGGAACGTTCTCTACAGTGAAGATGACAAGTATGCGATCTAGGTCAGAGAGTGGGAATTGCGTGTGAAGTGATGTTAAATATAAGAGGCCAAACACAAAGCAGGAACTCACGCGCGGATAAAAGGCATGCCAGGATGCTGCAGAGACCACAGGGATTAAATGTTGTCCAGTGTCGGTCTCTAGCCTGTCTACCTCAGGCCCTGTTGTGGCACCCAGGACGTTCTGGGTCCTGGGCAGGAGTGGGACGCGGTCCCCTGGGCTCTGTGTGCCGTCCTGTTGGTGGATGCTGGGCACCCCTCATGGGCCTGCGCTCTGGACATCGCTCTGGTACTGGGACCTCATGCTCCTGCCCAGCGTGGCACGTGCTTGCCCAGATCCCCAGCACACTCCCCTCACCGGCTCTAACCCCGAGGCCGGGGAGCCTGGGGAGGGTCCCATGCCCTCCTGGTGTCCCCGGACGGTGTCCACCAGCGAAGCGCTATGTAGCTGCCAGACCGTGCCGTGGAAGAGTCGTTCACAGGGTGGGAAAGTAGTGAGAGGGAAAAGCAGAATGGAAACGGCAAGAGGCTCCTGAGTGTTGAAGAGGAAGGCCTTCCTGTGGTGTAGACCTCACTGGAGACACATCAGAACATCGTGGGACGCCAGCAACGGGTTACAGAGATGGAGGCGGCTTTGACTCGCTCTATTGAAACCACTTGTTTACTCCATTTTCTGCTGCGAGCAGGGATTCTGTTTTTAAAATTGTTATTATAAGCAAGAAAAAAAAAACCCACAACAACCTCATGTAGAAGTTCCTATTTTCTACCAAATTGCTTAGGTCCAGATTAAAAATATAAAGGCACCTCCCCCGTCATTTTAATCGAAGGTAGAAAAAAAATTTTTGCTAACACACAAATAAGCAGCAGCTTGATTTCGTTTAAATCCACAAATCCAAGCAAGCCAAGGGCCTGGTGTGGTGAGCAAGCGTGTCTGCTGGGCTGTCCTCCCCGCTACCCCCCTCCCCGCCCACGAGCGCTGGCCCAGACCCTCCTCAGCCGAGCCCACTTGGGGCGGCCCAGGCTGGGCAGAATGGAGGTACACGGCCTCAGGCTGGTTCAGAACATCCATGTGTTAATTAACGCAGTAAATAAAACTGTCGGGCCAGCCAAGTGCCTCTGCTGCCTGCTCCGCCTGTTCCAGAAAGATCTTGTGTGGATCTGCCTGGGGAGTCGGGAGCCAGGAGGGCTGTTTTCACTGAGCGGGCACCCCTGCGCTCAACCTGTGTGGGAGCCTTTACAAAACAGATAAACAAGGCTTTGGTCCTTTTCTTTCCCTCAGGACTCCTGGCTGCTTTTGGCTCTAAAGGTTAAGAAGGCCGTGGACCCGTCTGAGCCGCGGGCCCTTGGCTCTGGGGCCGTGGACGGGTCTGAGCCGCGGGCCCTTGGCTCTGGGGCTGTGGACGGGTCTGAGCCGCGGGCCCTTGGCTCTGGGGCTGTGGACGGGTCTGAGCCGCGGGCCCCTGGCTCTGGCTGGCTGTGGACGGGTCTGAGCCGCGGGCCCTTGGCTCTGGGGCCGTGGACGGGTCTGAGCCGCGGGCCCTTGGCTCTGGGGCCGTGGACGGGTCTGAGCCGCGGGCCCTTGGCTCTGGGGCCGTGGACGGGTCTGAGCCGCGGGCCCTTGGCTCTGGGGCCGTGGACGGGTCTGAGCCGCGGGCCCTTGGCTCTGGGGCCGTGGACGGGTCTGAGCCGCGGGCCCTTGGCTCTGGGGCCGTGGACGGGTCTGAGCCGCGGGCCCTTGGCTCTGGGGCCGTGGACGGGTCTGAGCCGCGGGCCCTTGGCTCTGGGGCCGTGGACGGGTCTGAGCCGCGGGCCCTTGGCTCTGGGGCCGTGGACGGGTCTGAGCCGCGGGCCCTTGGCTCTGGGGCCGTGGACGGGTCTGAGCCGCGGGCCCTTGGCTCTGGGGCTGTGGACGGGTCTGAGCCGTGGGCCCTTGGCTCTGGCTGGCTGTCAGGAATAACCGCTCCCGAGCATCTGAGTTAGCAGAGTGTGGACGGGATCTCCCGGGTTGTTTGGCCACCGGGTGTGTCTGCCGCTGGGCTGTGCAAACAGCTCGCAGCCCTGGTGGCAGGCAGGCGGGTGCCTGCGAGGCCGGGACTGGGAGGAGAGAGCCGGAGTCGGGTGCAGGGCTGGAGCCAGGGATGGGGGCGGTGGAGAGGAGCTGCCGCGTCCCTGGAATGTCTACTGGGAGGGATGCAGTGCAAGCGCGGAGCAGCCGCTGAGAAGCAGAGGTAGGGGCTCCCCGGGTTACACGATTCTGACGCCCGCTCCGTGCCAGGACCTCTGCACGTGGTGCGTGTGACGCTCATGCGGAAGCCCTGCAGCCCCAGGACCAGGATGCAGGGTCCCGAGAGCAGCATCCACAGTCAGCGCTTCCGCGTTCTATTCTGCAGTCCCCACCGCGGGGACAGGGCGAGACCGGACCCTCCCGCCCCATCAGCCTCTCCCACCAACACCAGCTCGGCTCAGCGGGCAGCGGGCAGAGGGCAGGCTGGGCAGCTGGGCTCGGCCAACAGAGCAGGGAGGGGACAGGTCCCCAAAGCAGGCGGAGTGGGGGCCTCCATGGGGGCTGCAGGTAATCAGTGTCAGGGGCAAGTTCCAGGTGGCAGCGGGCAGGCGGGCGGGTGGGCACAGGGGCAGCTCAGAGGCATGGCCCCAGGTTGGACAGGGAGCAAAGAGAGAGTAAAGGGGACGGGGAGCCACTGGCTGGTTTACTGCGTCTGCCCAGTGTGCAGGGGCCAGTCACCCCCTTCGCTGGCGAGAGACTGACCCTCGAGTGCCACCGTGGGTCCACGCGGCCACAGCAGTGCTGGGCGCCCACCTGCAGCAGACCAGACCCCAGGCAGCTCTGGAGTTAACTTCCCCCTCTCTCTGGCCGGCCTCTCTGGTGTTGTGGTCCCACAGTAGACAGGAGAGAGCTTTCTGATCCGCCAGCCAGCAAGGACTGAAAGAGTATTTTCTTCCTTTCATTAGCTTTACCTGATTTTTAAAAGCCCCATGACATGCTTGGTGCCCGGGAGCCTCCTCCTCTGAACACGTTATTCAGACCACTCTAAACCCGAGTGCAGCAGCACGTGCCACACCGGGCATCGTGTGGCGACCTCGAGGTTCAGGGGGTGCCCCCACCAGGCCCACCCTCTTCCCCACTCTCCTCCCTGACCTTCACCCGCACCCAGACCCCCACTTCCTGGCCTCTCCCCCGCCAGCTGCGCTGGGTGGCCTTGCTCCAGGTGGCCTTCCTGACCCTGCAGCCGGCCACCACCCACCACGCCGTTCGTGGACGGTCGGAGTGCCGGGCAGCGCAGGCAGGGCCCACCCAGATGCAGTCCACTGTTGGTCCTGTCTTGTCTGTGCTTCTGCATCTTCATCCCAGCCTATCTGTGGGTACGGTGGGGAGCCTCCTGCTTTGATCAGGGATCCCATGGCCTCCGCTCCGTAGGAGACATCCCCCCACCTACAGACGCTCCCACCCTTCCACAGATGTCCCCCACTCATCCAGGGAAGCCTTGGGAGGTGACCCTCTCCTGCTGGCCTGTGGTCCAGAGTCTGCCCCATCCCGGGCTCTCCCTGTCCTTCCAGAAGGCTGCCCCTTCTTGTCCCGCTGGCCTGACACGTGCTGAGGTCCAGCATCTCCACTCTCCACAGTCGACTGGTGGTGCTTGTAGGTCAGTCCTTACTCTCTTATCACAGTCTGGACACTGTGCCTGACCCCAGCATCCCGATTGCACGTGGAGAGCCACAGCGTAGGGCCAGAAACGGACAGATGAATAATTATAATAAAGTGGGCAAAGTGAGCCGAGACACGTGCAGCGTCCGGCGTCCAGAGGAGACCAAGCTGACTTCCTGTGGGAGCTGGGAAAGATTTCCGAGAGGAGGTATTGAATTGAGTCTTGAAGGATGCAAAGGAGTTTGCCTGGTGGCCGTGGGGATGCGCTTAGGATACAGACCCGGGCCCTTTGTCTGTGTTGTTGTCTCAGTGACTGTAAGCTTCCGGGGGGCAGATGCTGTGAGTTCTGAGGGAAGGTGGTCACAGTGGCCTCACTGTTGTCTGTGATGTTCAAGGTGTCGGGGGCCCCCAGCCCATGGCCCGCACGCCACATGCTTTTTGGCACGCTGGCACTTCTGGGGGGCTTCCCTGTGATCGGCCTCGACTATCTAGCAGAGCGGCCAGGAAGGGGGCGGATGCCGGGGGTGGGGGTGGGAGGAGACTGGGGGATGGTGGTGACCGAGAGGCTGGCTTCAAGGATGGAAGAGGGGAGCCGAGGGGCTGCCCGAGGGGCGGTGGTCATCGGGGGCCGAGCCTCTTCCCTGCACTCTCCCTCCGGGTAGTTAAGTCACGGAGAGCCCTCTAACTCGTGAGCTTCCCCAGGCGCCTGGCCAAGCTTTCCTGGCGACTTCCACGTGTCTGCAGCTGGGAGACTGAGCTCTGAGGGCTCCCCAGGGGCCCGGCTGCTCCTCCCTGCTTCCGGCCCAGCCTCACCCCAGGCCGGCCCAGGTTCCCCCTCATAGCTGACGGGCATTGGAGTGCAGGTGCCCCGTGGCAGACCAGGGTGGGGTGGCCGGGCCCGGGGGTCGGGCAGTTCTTTCTAGAACTTCTCTTCAGGCCGGGCAGCAGGGGCAGGAGAAGCCCTACCCCAGAGGGGCTTCCAGAGGTGCCCTCCCCCGTACCCGGCAGGCAGGACTCCGGGAGAGGAAGGCCTGCGTCCAAGAGCAGGCCCTGTGCCAGCCTGAGTGCTACCTATGAGTGCCATTGTTGAGCGCTTGCTGGATGCCGGGGGCTGTGCCTGCCGCCTTGCTGGTTTCCTCCAGCGTCTGGCTCCTGCCCGCTTGGCGCTGCCCTCGTCACCAACCCAGAGCCTTCTACGGAGGAGAGAGCAGGGTCGGAACTGCAAGATGTGGGGCAGTGGGGCAGCCTGTCCAGGATCGTCCATCTGGCTGTCGGCTCTCGTTCACTTTATTTACGCGCATCCTGCCGTGCGCCAGGGAGGATTCCCGGCTCCCTGTCGCTTAGTCCTGTACTTACCCTGGCGGGACAGCAGCCGGTGGACAGGCTGTGTGGGTCCCTTCCCCCTCCAGGGACGAGCTCACCTTAGGGCCCCTTGGTGCCTCGCCTGGCGCCCACCATGCTGAAAGCAGCCCTCTGGCTGTTTGGAACTTCCAGCATCGTGGGGTCGGATTCTGGCATAGGAAGCTCTATCCCAAGGAGGCTTGTGAGGCAGTGCTTGGTTGTCCGTGCCCTTTGGGGGCCAGAGCACGAAGGGTGGCGGCTCAGCCCTGTACGTGTGATACCCTCCGCCCTCCTGGGCAGGAAGCGGATTCGAAGACCAGGGGTGGGCTGGGCTGGGCTGGTGAGGATGAGGCCAGTGCAGCCTCGGGCAGACAGCCACGTGGGAGCCTTGCTGAGCCCTCGCAGTGGCTCTGTGAGCCTTTCCTGCTCCTTAGATGGATGGGGAAACTGAGGCTCAGAGGGTGTAGCCCGGTGCAGAGCAGGATTTGAACCCAGACCTGCTCGAAGCCTGTGGCCTTTCCCCCTCACCACGCTCTCTTCCAAGCTAGTCTCACCGGTCCAAAAAAAAAAAAAAAGTCATCCTTTCTTTATGTTTTTTTTCTTAAAATAAAAAAATAATAATTTTTTTTTTTAAGTTTTTTTTTTTTTTTTTCTTATTTATTTATTTTTGGCTGTGTTGGGTCTTCATTTCTGTGCGAGGGCTTTCTCTAGTTGCGGCGAGCGGGGGCCACTCTTCATCGCGATGCGCGGGCCTCTCACTATCGCGGCCTCTCTTGTTGTGGAGCACAGGCTCCAGACGTGCAGGCTCAGTAGCTGTGGCTCACGGGCCTGTTGCTCCGCGGCATGTGGGATCTTCCCAGACCAGGGCTCGAACCCGTGTCCCCTGCATTGGCAGGCAGATTCTCAACCACTGCGCCACCAGGGAAGCCCAAAAATAATAATATTTTGAGAACGTAACCCATGCACATAGTGAGAAAATCACACAGGACAGAGGATGTAGAGTGAATTGTGTGCCCCCCGCCTGACCCCCGGCCCCCGTTCTGCAGAGGCAGCCGCTGCCCAGTTCCCTGGCTGATTTTGGAAAAGCAGAGATATAGCTCTGAGCACAGCTAGGGATCATAAAGACCTGGGTCGTTAAGAAAATGTTCAAATAGATTTAGTGTAATTTTTATTTTTTTTCCAAGGAAGTGAATAGTCTGTCTTAATGAAGTTTTAATCTCAAACAGGATTAGAGCAAAAAAGTGTTCTCTGTTTAAGATGCTGCTTTCCTGTGGCCCAGAGTCCGGGTTCGGGCAGCTGGTGGGCTTCTCAGGCTGCATGGGTAGCAGGGCTCCGGGGTGGCGGTATGAAGGGGGTCAGGGGGAGGCTGTGCCTGCAGGGCCTCTGGGGAGGGAAGGCGGGGGAGGGGCGTGCCGTCGGGGTGTCCCCAGCCCCCCTGGCCCCATGCGCTCAGCCTCCTGCGGCCTTTGTGCCCACCTCTCCCTGGCGGCCTCCGGTCTGGACCCTTCCCAAGACATTTCCCGTTCCGGCTGTGTCTCATACGTGCTGTGTCTAATGTTCTTCGAAGATGATCTCAAATCGAATTAAACCGACGGTGGTGACAAGTTGAATACCGTGGAGGACCTTCTGATGGGCCCCAGGCTCCCTCCGGCCTGTGCCCCACGCCTGCCCTGGACCCACACGGGCCTGTTCTATGGGCTCTGGCTTGCCGTGCCGCCTCCTACAAACCTTCCTCCTCTCAAGGGTCACTGTTTCGGGGCCACATGCAGGATGTTTCGATGGCCTTGGCAGTGGTCACCCACTCTCCTGGGTTCCTTTCTCTTGGCTCTCCAGGCTGGTCCCCTCTCCTCTCAGAAGCACTAATGTTGTGGGCGTGTAAGTGTCTCCTCTGCTATGGGACTCTGCAGCCTCTGCTGTAACTTGGGGCAGTGCTGGTGGAGGATCCGGGGGAGGGGGCCTTTGCCTCCAGCTTTGCAGCTTAATTATGCGATGCTTCTGCCTCCCTCCAGAACCTTCACCGAGTCCCCACAGGCTGCACCAACCTATTCCGCTGTCTGGAGCTGGGCCAGGGTTCACTGCTCTGGGGGGACTCGCTGGGTCTCATAGCCCTGGGCATAGAGCGAGGGAGGACGCTTGCCCAGAGGCCCTCGGTCCAGCTGGCGCATGAGGATGCCCAGGCGGGGGGTCTCGCAGGAGCTGGGTGTGCCGGTCGGCTGGGCTCTGCCAGCTGCCGGGAAAGGGGCCCCTGCCGGGCTGGCACTGGGCGGGGTGGGCTGGGAGTCGTTTGGGGGAGGGGCGCCCCTTCCTCGCACAGAGGCTGGGCCTCATGACCGGGTGCTGGGTGTTCACCGGGGGATTAATGGGCTCCCTGCCTCTGTTTCCCATTTCTCCCCCAGGGGGGCTTTCTCTGTGGTCCGACGCTGTGTCAAGCTCTGCACCGGCCATGAGTATGCAGCCAAGATCATCAACACCAAGAAGCTATCCGCCAGAGGTAGGGAATGGCTGTGCTGGCTGGCGTGGGCTGGGGGCTGGGGGCCGGGGCTGGAGCCCATGCTGAGGGATAGGGCTCGGCCTGTGGCTCACGGGGGGGCACAGATGGAGCGGGATTCGTGGCCACAGTGGGACGTGAACGGTGCCCGTGGCCGAATGCGGCCGGGAGGGAGAGGCACCCGCACACCCTCACATCTGGAATTGCACTGTTGCTCTGGTTTGGGGGCTCGCGGAGCCCCTGCCTCACCTCCCCAGGGCTGGACGGGGAGAGGCGTGCGGCCAGGTGGCTGAAGTGATCAGGTAAGGTCGTCTGCCCAAGAACTGTGGGCCAGAGGGGGACTCGGTGACCTGAAGACTTTGGGTGACAGGGCAATGCTTGAGGGGCGGCATGAATGGCACGTTTCCTAACTCAGCCCCCGCTGGTCTTCCGGACGCAGGGATGCACGTGGGGGCTCATCTGCCTAGGCTGGGGAGGGCTCGGGGGTCTGCAGGGGTGGGCGTGGTGCTGGCCCCGGGGCATGTGGCCTCACCCCATCCCGCACCGTCCAGAGCCCTTGCTGGGGGATGGCCCGTTCTGGGCAGACGGACAGACCCCTGCCCTCTTGGGATCCAGTGGAGTTCCACGTGGTGGGGATGAGGCGGGACGTCGGGGCAGGGGATGACATGGGGCGACAGGGCCAAGGTGGAGGTGCCGCTCTGAGCAGGTGATGTCAGAGCACAGAACCGAGGGGACAGGGGGCCGGGAGCCAGGCAGGGGGTCTGGTGGGGCCTCCAGCGTGGGTGTGGAGGCGTGGGCCGTCCCAGTGAGGTAGCAGCACCACTGCCGCCCCCTGCGCTGGGGGGAGCCCACGGATCTCCAGCCCCCGGCTCAGAAAGGAGGGGCTGGGTGACCCCCTTGGCAGAGGGAGCTAAGCTAAGCCCCTGGTCTGACGGTCTCCCACCTCCAGGCACACCCATGACCCCACTTAGCATCCAGACACAAATGTGAGCCAACAGAGAGGCTCTTTCTCTGCAAAGAGGCCCTGACCGTAGGCAGTCCTGGCCCGAATCCCTCCCCGAGGCTGGTGCTGAGAACGCCTCCGTCTGTAGGGTCTGCAGTTTCCAGCCTGGCGGCCTGTGTGGGCAGGCGGCTGAGCCCGCTGTGCGGTTCGCTGAGCTGCGTGTAGGTGTTGTTTGGACGCCTGCTGTGTACCAGGCCTTCGGGGCTGAGTGTTTCCAGGGACGGGCGCCGCTGTTCCAGCCTAGCCGAGGGGCTGGTTGTGCTCGGGTGATGAGGATGACACAGAGCCCCACAGAGACAAGAGTCTGCGAGCCAGACAGCCCTGGGGCGTGTGTGTTGGGAAAGCTCAGATCCCGCAGCTAAACTGTGATCATAATAATAATGCACAAGCTAATATTTACCGAGCGTTTGCTGTACGCATGGTGCCGCCAGATGCAGGGCAGCTTCTGTGTTCCCTGACACTGGATGGGCGGCACTGGTGAGCCACCAGTGTCATGTTTTCGGGGGGATGTGTCCGCATATGTGGAGTTTCTAAAGCAGGAGGAACATTCCACTTCATTCCATAGGTTGGTGCCAGGCCACAGGAGGAGAGAGAGCCCACCTTCAGAGGTCCCGTGGACTAATGAGGGACACCCTCACTCATCCACCAGCTTTACCTAGCCTCTCCTAGTCAGTGCCCAGCACTGAGGACGGGGTGATGAGCAAACACACCCAAACAAGCCACTACAGCCCCATTCGAGGGGTGGGAGCACAGGGGACAGAACAGGGAGGTTGGATGGGTCTTGAAGGATGAATAGGAGTTTGTGAAACTCAGGCAGAAAACCACCTGGGTGTGTTTCCATGAAATCACGCAGCTTCTTTCAAGGAACCTCATGCTCCCCTGTTTCTACCCTCAAAGTGTTCTATAAATCGGGAGGATCAAGGGCAGTGGAAGTCTGAAATGCCCTGCGTGCTCCACAATTACCACCTGCTCTTTCTTCCGCCGCTGCAGTAGCAGGCCTGCTGCCCACTTCCTGAGAGCCAGCCTGCTTTCTGCCATTGAGTCCCGGAGGCTGGGCCCCCGGAGACCCCTGCTAAGGGCGCCTCCGCGGAGGTGTGCAGACCTGAGGCTCCGTCAGCCCTGCGCCTGGCCTCAGTCTCCTTCCTGGCTGGGTGCAGCCTGGGTTGGATGGTGGCAGGCGGCGCCGCCAGCCAGGACTGGTCTGGAATCGAAGCAGCCAGCCCTTGTCTGTTGTCACCTTCCCTCGGGACCACTTTCCGGGCCAGGGAAGCCAGGACACCCCCTGCTTTGCCTCTACTCTTGGGCCCCTGCATTGCCCAGGTCTGTGGACGTCTTGGGCATTTTTTCCCCCCGTTTACCTCGTTATTATGGAAAATTTCAAACATCCCCAAATATAGAAAAAATGATAGAAGGAGCCCCCAGCTTCGACACAACAGTTTTCATCTCCCAGGCAATTTTGTTTTCAACTGTAACCCTCCGCATCTCCCACCCCTGCCCATATATCTTGCAGCAGATCCCAGACCGGCCACCATTTCACCCATAGTGTTCAGCATGTTTCTGTAACGGAAGAGGATTCGGAAAACAACTGGCCACCTCCCTGTACAGGGACCCAGGGATCTTCTGATCCTCTCCAGCCCCTTTCGGGGCTTTCCGAGCTGAGCGGGCAGCGGAAGGGGTGAGGGGAGAGGGTCTTGGGCCCCCGACGCTCATCTTTACGCTGAGTGTGGGCCAGCAATGGGGCAGACAGGCTGCTGGGTTTGGTCTCGTCGCCGCACGGCCCTGACCACCTCGCTGTATGACCCTGGCCGTGTTACTTAGCCGCCCTGTACCTTAGTTTCCCCAGCCGTAAAATTGGGATAAATCTGCTACCTCCCTCAGGGGGCATTGTGAGGGTGAGAGAAGAACTAAGGTGCTTGGAAGGAGCTGGCTGAGTGTGGTGCTGCCAGGGCACCCGCTGCCTTCTTCCCCATTTCTTGCCAGACTATCCTGCCCAGCCTGCAGGCTCCAGGACTCCTCCTCCAGGAAGCCTCCCTGGGTCCTCCCATCCAGCTTGGAAACCCCCAGGTCCCGAAGCAGTCACCTTAGGCATGTCGTCATTGATCACTTGCTCCTTGAGGGCAAATGCAGTGGGTTCATCTCTGCGCCTTCCCAGCTCCCAGCCCAGAGCCTGGGAAAACACACGTAGGAACATCCCACCCTCTCCTTACCACCCTTTGGGGGCTGGCCCCATAAAACCCAAAGTTCTCACCTGGCCTGACACTCAGCCTTCGGCCCTGTGTTCTCCTTCCCTCCCAGCAGCTCTGCTCAGGCACTTGGTCTTTTCTGGTTCTGTACACCCCAGGGCCTTTGCACCTGCCTTCTCTCTGGAAATGCTTAACTCCTGTTGATGACACTTCCTCAGAGGGGTTTCCCCTGAGCCTCCAGTGGGAATCTGGGACCTAAGCACCCTGTTTTTATTTTATGGCTGTCTCTCCCACGAGACTGCCAGGACTTCATCTGTTTCATTCACCACTGTGTCTTCCACACCCTGCTCAGGCCGACAGGTGGTGAGCTCTCCATGTTTTTGAATGAATGAATGAATGTTTTGAGTGAATGGATTTTGAATGAGCAGATGGGTAGTCTGTGCTGGAGTGAGGTTAGTCTCCCAGGTGTGAAGTTGGGATAGGGACTGGGTCGAGTGAGGTCTAGAAGAGGGTTTGCTGCAGGGTCGGGTTTGCAGGGGAGGCCCCTGGTCCCTGAGCACCTGAGCATTTGGGAGGTCCAAGTTCAGGAGAAGTTCCGTGGTGAAGCCTGAGGGTGGTCGGGAAGCAGGGAGGGGAGGCCTGGAGCCCACCGCTCCTCCCTGAATCCTGGTGATCACCGTGCAGCCTGCACCTGTGTTCTGCAGGGTCAGACATGCTCCCAGCAGAGAGTCCTGACGCCAGACCGGCTCCCTTCCCAGAAAGGCCATTTCAGAGATGCTTGCCTCACCTGTTGTCCTGGAAGGTGCGGGTGGAGGGGAGCGGCCCATGGGTGGGGAGGAGGATGCCAGGCAAGTGCCCTAGAAAGAGGGAGAGTGAGGAAGTGGAGACTGGACCCAGAGGCCAGAGGGGAGGCCCCACTTGTGCCGGCTTCATATTCAGTGCAGTGTGGAGTGGGCTCGCTCAGCCCTGCGGGGAGGGTGTCCACTCCTGGGCTGAGGAGACAGGCTTAGTCCTTCAAGGCCTCCAATGGTAGAGCAGCAGGAGGAGGCCGCTGGTGCTGGACGCAGAAAAACTGTCCCACCCGGTAACTGGCAGTTCCTGGGGCCACGAGGACACTGCAGATTACACCCAGCTTGTGCCAACGGCAGTAAGAGTTAGATTTTTTAAATTTAATACTTAATTAAATAGAGGATTGTGAGGCATTCAGAGTCTGTGAATGTACTGAATAATGAGAGATTATTAAACTACTGTTAACAAAATCAGTTAGAGGAAAATTAATTGACGGGGTGGGGGGATAAGGAGACCATCAGGCGCATGAGTCTTAAAAAGATTTCCTGTTGTTCCTGCGTCCCCCTCCCGCTCCCCTTGCTCACTGTCCGCACTAAGTGGCTGTTCTTGGGGCTGGTTCGTTGGCCTTTGGAGGGAGCCCCATGCACTGAGCTCCATTAGCACTTACTGGCCCCCAGCGTCCAGGGAGCAGGTGTCCCAGAAATGACCCCGGTCTGCGGCTGAACTCGGGGGAAGGACCCTGCACAGGAACGAGGGCTTCGGCATTTATTGTGTCCTGACCCTCAGCAGCAGTTTTCACGAGGTCGGTGGTGGGTGCCCCATTCCACAGACGAGGAAACCAAATCCCACAGAAGCAGAGACTTGCTCAGGATCCCACAGCTGTAATGAGCAGAGCCTGGGACACAGGCGGCTCTAGATTTCACCCAGCTGCGGAGGACCCGGGGTGGATCAGGTGTGGGGCTGACCTCACAGGTAGAGCTGACCTCACAGGTGGGGGGCTGACCTCACAGGTAGGGGCCTGATCTCACAGGTGGGGGGTCTGATTTCAAAGGTGGGGGGCTGACCTCACAGGTATGGGGCTGATCTCACAGGTAGGGGGCTGATCTCAAAGGTGGGGGGCTGACCTCACGGGTGGGAGGCTGACCTCACAGGTATGGGGCTGACCTCACAGGTAGGGGGCTGATCTCAAAGGTGGGGGGCTGACCTCACAGGTGGGAGGCTGACCTAACAGGTGGGGCTGACCTCATAGGTGAGAGGCTGACCTCACAGGTAGGGGCCTGATCTCACAGGTGGGGGTCTGATTTCAAAGGCGGGGGGCTGACCTCACAGGTGGGAGGCTGATTTCATAGGTGGGGCTCACGGCACGGGTGAGGGGCTCACGGCACAGGTGAGGGACTCAGCGCACAGGTGAGGAGACAGGCCACCGACGATGAGATCGGGGGCTCACTTCTGAGCCTCCTCCCGCCCCCAGGCTGATGCCCAGTTTACCCCCAGCTACCTTCGCCTGGGGCCACCCCCTCCGCAGGGCCTGTGTGGCCCCTTCTGCCTTGGGAGGCACCCCTGCCGGAGCTGGGACAGGGAGGAGCTGTCTGGCCTCTAGGGGCCCTGGGGCTGAGCCTGCACCCCGGCCAAACCCGCCCGGAACCCTTCGCCCAGCAGGAACCGGGGGCTCTCCTGCTGCAGCCGGCGCTGCCGCTTTCCTGTCGGCCCCCCGCGACCCACAAACGCGAAGACGACCGAGTCAGAGGATAACGGGCGCCGGGGAATCCGCGGAACCGGGTTACCGGAGGACGCGGCGCCGCATTGCAGGGTCGGCTGAGCATGCGCCTCGGGCGCTGGGCTCCCCTCCCCTCCCCCCTCGGGCACCCCTCCCCAACCTGGGCACCCCTCCCGCCTACTCCGCGGCCCCGCCCCTGCCCCTCCCTGGCAGCTCCCAGCGCCCCAGGGGCGGAGTCAGGGCCTCGCTGTATAATGTCCCAATTTCAGATAAACAATATTTTTTTAGAATATGTCCCAAACCCCCAGCCAGCTTTTGGTCGACGCTGCTCTCGAATCGGGGCTCCAGGGGACCCTGGGCAGTGGGAGGGGTCTTCCTAGGGACCCGGAGGGTGGGTGGAGTAGGAGAGTCCCTTCCTTTGCCCCAGGATCAGTCTTTAACTGGACACACCCATCCCTCCCGGGTTCTGTTGCCAGGACTTGGGTTTTTGCGGAGTTGGGGGCACCACCTGTAGGTGGGGAGGGAGTAAGAAGAAAAGTTGGGGGCTCTTGTGGGCGAGGGGGACCCCCCCCAGTCCCATGCCAGGGGGAGGATGGGGGAGCAATGAGGGAACCGGCTGCGGTGGCCGGATTTAGAAGTAATTTGAATTTCAGATAGGCCGTGAAAAATATTTGAAGACAAATATGTCCCAAACTGCACGGGACATACTTGTATTAGAAAATTATTTGTTTATCTGAATTTGGGGCATACTTATATTAAGAAAACCTTGTTGCTTACCTGAAATTCAGATTTAACTGGTCATTTTGTGTTTTATCAGGCAATGCCAAACAGAGTCGTTGAGAGAAGAGGTCTTTGTCATTAATTCATTAATCAAATAGGCTAAGTCAAAACTTCCCCAAACTGGGGTGAAGGCAGGAGAGGAGAAGAAAAGGGGTGGAGGCCAGGCTGTGTGGGCAGGGGTCCTGGTGGACACCCCCGCCGTGTGCTTGGTGGCCTCACCTGTGAGGAGGAGAGTGTGGCAGCTCCGTGGCCCTGTTCGCTGGTGCTGGGGTGTGTCTGTTTCTGGGGCACGGCTGCCTCTGTGAACCCTGAGTCCCGCGGGCTTGGGGGCCTGAGACCGGTGCTCCGTGAACTCAGGCCACAGCAGTGCCCACCCCATTGAGCTGTAGAGGGTCAAGAGGGGGTGGGGAGGTGGCAGCGCCTAAAAGGTGGACTGGTCCAGGGTTACTGGGAGGAAATCTCCACGAACTCCTGGGCCCTCGTGGGGTTGTTTTATCAGCCATTCCTGTCATTCCCCAGATCTGGGGGGGGTCCTTACCGGCAGCCCTGTGCACCCCACATGCACCAAGGGCCCCCCTGGAGGTGAGCGTAGGGTCAGAGGGGTAGCCGCAGGTTTGAGGACCGCAGCCTCCTGGCCCCCGCCCTCTTGCTCAGCACGGCAGCCCCCGGCTCCCAGCAGGCTGGCTCTCTGTCTCCGCACAGCCTGTCTCCCAGCTCCGGGGTGGGGGGGCGGGGTGGGGTGCAGGGCCCTCTTGGTCTCCCTCCCTTGCGCACAGTAGGTCCCTAATGAACATGATGAAGGGGTGGGGGGAGCAGAGCGCTTTCAACTCAAGAACTGAGCTGGAGGAGGGGACCGTTGGGAGGCGGTGGTCTGGGCCACCAGTAATTCCAGATGGCAGGAGGAGGCTGGTGGGAGGGAGGCGTCCCAGAGGCCTTGCTGAGTCTGAGTAGGACCCTGACAGAATAAGCCCTGCATCCTCTGGGGGCCATGCCCTAGCCTGGAAAGCACGCCGTGCTGTGGCAGTGTCACGGGTGCTATCTTGGGGTGGGCTGTGATGAGACCCTACCCCCGGCGTAGGACCTATTGCACTGGGGCTGGGGAAGGAAGCAGGAAAGGAGGAGGCCACTGGTGAGCTCCTGCTGTCACCATGCCCTACTGCACTGGAGGGTGATGCTGTCCCATTTTACAGTTGACAAAACTGAGGACTCGAGAGGATAGTCATTTTTATTCACATCACCTCCTTTTTGCCTATTAGTCAGTGTGGGAGCCCGCCCTAGGGTCGTGGGCATGACCAAACACAGGATGGGGACCCCGGACAGCTGAGATGGACAGCAGTCTGTATCACACAGGCTCAGAGCCTGGGGAGGACACTGCACGTCACGCAGGCCACTTCGGGTGCACTCGGGGCAAAGTGAGCAGCAGACTGAGGGAGGCAGGCTTCGTGGTGACCAGAGAGTGGGGTGCCCCTGGCTCCCCCGGGGGGATGTGGTTGCTTGTTTGAATAATTCCTTGCTGGCAGGGGACCGAGGCCACCACTTGGGGATAGGTCTGCTCTGCTCCTGGTCTGCCTGGGAGGAGGGCCACTTGGCTGAGTGAGCGGGCTGGGGAGCCTACAGCTAGGCCATTCGGGCCCTCCCGGTTTCACCGGACATCAGGGCAGCACATCACACGGGGCCTCAGTTTCAGGCCTTACATCATGAAATGCCACGTCTGTTTCAAAGCTGAGCTGTGCCCCGTGTTGGGTGATGATGGCTCTGAGCCTGAAAAGGACGACTCTTCCCATGGAGGAGCAGCTGAAAGGCCACAGGGACCGCAGAGTGAGGGCTCTGGGGACCACGTGGCCAGCTGGCAGCCCAGAGGCCTCAGCGCTGCGGTGTGGGGAGCGGCAGGTCGCTGGCCCAGCTCCCATGCACCTGGCGGCTTGTCGTGCCCCTCGAGAGCCCTTTCTTTGTCCCAACGAGGCAGTGGCAGCTGCAGGACCCACACAGGTGCCCTCCCTGGGCTGTGTGGCTGCCGGGTGACGTTGGTGTAATCATTGCTGGTTGCGTGCCGCCTTTTAAAAACAAAACACATACAAGAAGCTACCATGGGAGCCGCTCTTTTCATAATCATGGCTTTGCCAGTGCCCGCCAGGGGCTGAAGCATGACTAGACCTTCCTGGGGACCCCAATGCTGGATGCAGAGCAGGATGGGATGCCCCCAGGGCCCTAGATGCTCCCTGGGTGAGCAGGCTGGGGTCAAGCATGTTAGCCCGTTGAAGGCTTGAGAAGCCCCAGGAGAGAGACCATAGGATGGCTGAGGCCTCCACGACAGCCCCCCTGGCTGGTGGCCCAGCTCCGATGCCCTACCCCACGGCCTTCCTGTGCCCCGTCCTCCATCTGAAAGTTGGAGGCGATGTTAATAACAGCCCTACTTAGCGGGGAGCCCTGGGCAGGTTGTGGGGCCTGTGAAGAGCCCAAGAGCAAGCAGCAGAGGCTAATCCGAGGCGACCCGCAGACGCTCTCGTGCTGTGGAGCAGGGGAACGACCAGCATCTCAGGGCAACGCTCCCCCGTGACCTTCCTCCAGCTCCTGAACCGGCTTGCACCCCTTGACAGTGACCGGATGGTCAGGCCCTGCTGCAGGACCCTGCACTGCCCCTGGGGTGTCGCTCCCACATGTGCCAGCCCCGTGAGCCCTGTCAGGAGGCCAGAGCCACCGAGGCCCCGGCTTGGTGACGTCCTTCCCGAAAGTCCTGTCCTCCCCTGCAGTCTGTCCGTTCTGCACCCAGAAAGGGGATGAAGCTGAGGTCGGAGCCTCCAGGGTCAGCAGGTGCTGGTGCTTACACTTGAACTGGCCTCTGTCTGCCCTGGTTCACCCACCCCCAGGCCTGCTCACCCCCTTCCTGGGACCCTGAGGGCAGGACTGTAGGCAGTAGGGCGAGGTGCGCAGGCTGGAGGGTGCCGTGGGCTCTGTTGTGGACTCCGCTGGGTGCTGTGAATGTCCAGGATGTTCTATCAGAGTCTGACTCGGCAGCTTGGAACCACAAGAGCTTCCGGCCCGTGTTCCCGTGCTCTGTTCCTCTGGACTCTGAAAACTTTGGGACACGTTGAGTTAAGGAGTTGATGCTGGACGGTGAATAGCATGAGCCCGCATGAAGTGGGATGTGGATATCCGTGAGCCTCCGAAGATTCTAGAAAGCTCTCTGTGCCATCCGATGGCGTAGGCGGTGGAGACGGGTGGGAAGGAGAGGAGGGAACCCCGAATGACGCATCCCAGGGCCCAGTGGCGCGGGTCACCTGGGGACAACGGGTCCTTGCCCTTGTCCAACGCAGCCGCGGACCCCCACCTCCCTTTGGAAGAATAGAAGCCCCTGGAGAGGAGACAACTGCTGGGGTCCTGAGTGTCGTGTTGGACGGAGGCTGGAGGAGGGAAGCAAGAAAAGCAGCGAGGATGACAGGCCAGGTGCCCAGCTCTGTGGGCAGGCAGCGGGGAGGGGCTGGCAGCTGGGGTTTCCTCTCTTCCGTGGCCTCTCCCTGGGAACACCCCCCAACCCTTTTCACACACGGGAAACAGACTCAGAGAACAAGGCTTGGTCCCGTTCAGGGCCCTGTGTCCAGTGTCCCCGTGGCCACCGAGCCCGGCCCATAGGCGAGCCTGCCACGCCCCAGCTTGATGATGTTGGTTTGGGTTCACTGCTGGTTTAGCCTGGATGGAACGGGAGCCTGGGCAGCCCTCCACCCTGTGGAGCCAACAGCTGGACAGCCAGGATGGGACGTGGGAGCTGCCCCCGGCCCTGCAGGCTACGGCTGTCCTCGGACGTCGTGAGGTGGGCAGTGTGGGCATCTGACCTCCCCCCCGGGGGAGGGGCGGCACTGTCTCTGCTGGTGCAGGACCCCTGGCTTTGGTCACACCCACCCGGGTGAGGACAGGCGAGGCAGCCAAGGACAGGGGCTGCTGCCTGAACTCCCCGCGGCCGCCGTCCTCCAGCCGCACCCGCACCCGCATGCTGCATGTTCAGGCAGGTGATTCTGTAGACATGTCACCCTCTGGGGGCTGGCCACACGCACACTCCCACACCCCACAGCCTGAGGGCCGGCCGGCCCTGTCCACCCCTTCCCTGTGGGCATCCTTCTCCCCTGGGGCCTTGGCCACAAGGGAATGGATGGTGACCCCGGGGCGGGGGCTTGACCCCAACCTGACGCTCAGATCCCTGCCGACTCGGTGTTCAGGAGCTGCTGAGTTTGGCGGAGTGTCCTGGGCAGCAGCCACGGTGGCCCACGATCTCCAGTCGGTTCCCTGACATGTCCCAGCCTCCCATGTCCCAGGCCAGGACCCCAGCAGAGCCCTCTGCCATCCCCTCGTCCCCAGCTCTCCCTGGCCAGGTCGTCCTCCAGCCAGGGTGGGCAGGGGGGCAACTGCAGAAGCCCGCGGAGACCCTTGTGCAGGTGGGGTCTCCCCAGTGAACACAGCCCGCCCGGCCCCAGGGGCTAGGGGGGTCCAGTAGGCATCGGGGAGGAGAGAGCGTCCCTGAACCCCTCCACGTGCCAGGTGGTGTGGGCTTTCCACGCGGGGTTTCATGTTCGGTCCAGCCTGACCTGTCCTTACTGCTGACTTCCCGGGACGTGGCCGCACTTGTCCTAGGCCGAGCCCCGGGGAGAGAGAGGCAGCCCCTCCTCATGCCCGGGCCTCCTGTCTTCCCCCCGCCGCCCCGTCCTTCCTGTTGCCTGTGCCCGGCGCCTCGCGGGTGTCCTTCTGCCGGTGACAGCACTGCTGCTGCTCCTGGCAGCGGGCGAGGGGCCAGGCGCCCACCCACGTCCCTCCTGTTGCCCTTCTGCTGGCTCCTCTCACCCCCCAACCGCCCCGCTCTGCTGTGAGTCACCCACAGCCGGGCAGCAGGTGGCGGCTGGGCGGGCGGCCGTCACTGGGGGGCTGTGAGGGAGGCCCCCAGCCTCGGGTCCAGTCCTGGCCTCAGGACTCTGAGCTCCTCTGGGTGCCTGTTTCTCGACCGTGTGCCCCACCCTGCAGGGTGCAGCAGGGCCCGCGATCATCCTCTCCCACCTCCAAGGGCTGCATCTCCCCCCCCTGCCCTCAGCAGCTACCTCTTCATTCTTGACTCAGCTCGGGCTGCCCCCACCTGGGGGTCCCTGCCTGGGGGACCCTGCCTGGAAGGACCCGCTCTGTTGAGGAGTTAGTTCGGGGCGGGGAAGAGCCGGTTTGAGTCTCTCTCTGCCGTTCCACAGGGAGTTATTGAAGTCAAAGTTAATGCTTACGGTGAGTGGACAGCGCCCCCCTGTGGTCACGTTTGGCAGCGCCTGTCTCTTCCTGCCCCTTGGGGTCCCCTGACCCATTCCCTTCGCGGTGGTGGGTGCCAGCCATGGCACAGTGACAGCCCCAAGAGGGCCCCTCCCCGCCTCCTAGGGGTTCCTGGGGGCCCCTGGGGTCTGGGAACTGCCATCCTGTGTGGGGTGTGCACCCAGCGTGAGGCGTGCAGGGCTGCACGGGGTCACCTCCCTTCCCGGGTCACCCGGCGCCACCCCTCGGGGACCCCCAGAGTGCAGGGTAGGCCTGCACAGAGATCAAGGCAGAATCAACCAGAAGCTTCCAGGTCCCGCGTTGCTGGGGCACGGGCTACAGAGCTGAGGGTATGGAGCCTCAGGGGCTGTGACGGGAGCTCAGGCAGGTGACAGCTGGTGATGGCAGGTCCAGTGTAGCTGGTGTCTTTGAGTAAAGTGTTTTTTGTTTTGTTTGATAAGCGCTTTTATAGAGTATAAGTGAATGCTGTGTTTTATCGGTGGGGTGTTTCTCTACTAGGAGAAATAAATAGCTTGTTTCTGCTTCTGCCGACCCCCTCATGGGAGCAGGTGTAAGTGTCGCATGCACGTCAGGTTGCCCCAGAGGCAACAAGACAGTCGCTTTTTGGCTACAGGCCCCCAGGCACTTAGGCTGGTCTCCATGTGGGGTGCAGATCCGTAAGGCCCCCGAGCATTTAAGAGATGGCTGAACTCAGGAGTTCCCTAGAGCTTCACATCAGAGGGGGTGTGAGAACCGAGTCTGTGCCCCCATGAATGGCAAGCTCCTCCAAAACCCCACTCCGGTGTCCCCCGTTGAGTCTCCTTCAGGCAGCACCATCCCCCGCACCCCGAGTCTGCTGTCCTCAGGGCTCACGGCACTGCTGCACCTGCTCCTTGGGACCCAGGACCGGTGTCCCCTGGGTCCCCAGGACACGGTCAGTGCTAGCCTTGGGTCCGTGGCGGGGAGGAGGGCGGAGAGGTCTCGCCGTGACAGGGTGGGGTTCTGGAGGCTGGCGGGGAGTTTAGCTTGTGCCCTCATTCTCTGGCTCCCCGTTTTTCCATATCCTATTTCAGAGGTCACCCTCAGACCCCAGAGGCAGGGCACGTGAGGGGTGATGCAGGGACCGACCCTGGAAAGGGGGCCCAACGCCCTCTGGGGACAGGATGCGTGGGGGTGTCAGTGGGGTGGATTCTCGGGGCTCACTTGTCCTTGCTTTCAAACCTGCACAGGCGTGGCACACGTTCCGAGACACGTACCAATGCTCCATAACAAAACGCCAGCCGACGTGGTAGCAGGGCCACGAGCAGCAGGTGCCTGGGCCTCAGGGCAACTCCGGGCACCCGGACCCTCAGGGCACCAGGCCACAGCCCTGGGAGGGCCCTTTCGAGCCTCTTGGCTGGGCTCAAGGCACCGTGGCCTCCACAGCCCTGGCAGGTGCCTGGTTGGCCCCTCCTGGGGTCACCCGCTGCCTGCGCATCGCTGCAGTGGGCACGGCAGGGTCTGGCTGCTCAGGAAGACTCTTGGGACCTCCCTCAGGAGGGGGTACCGGGCTGGGGTGCCCGGGGTGCTGATGGGTCCTGGGTGGGATGGGCAGCCTTTTGACTGCGTTCTCTCCACGGGCCTGCTTGGTGGTCACTGCCGTGGTCTTCCGAGTCCAGGCAGGTCCCTGGGGCCAGGGCCCCGGGAAGGAGGGAGACTGGGTGCGGCAGTTCTGAGAGGTCACAGAGCTTGCTCAGGGCTGCTGGCCGGTCCCGCGTGCTGCTGCCCGCCGGGGGACGCGGTGGGGTGGAGGTGTCCTCCCAGCTTCCCACTGGTGGTGTAGAGCCAAGACACACTTCTTGCCAACCGGACTGGGTTAACTTAAACCCACCATGTCTATGGTGGGTTTTACGATGTTCCTTTGGACATTCAGAGATGATGCCTCAACTTTGTAGAAAGAAAATCATAGGATGCGGGCAGAGTTAGGATGCTGGGTTCTTCCTCACATGGCCACGTGCCGGGCCCGAGATGGGCCTCCTGGGCCGGAGAAGGGCAGCCTCCTCCTCCAGCCCCTTCTTGTGGCTTCTGGTTCCCATCTGAGGTCATGGAATATCAGCTTAGATTTTTAATTCCAGGGCAAATGTTACCATAGCGGGTTTTATGACACACCCTCATCATATTTACCCAGTGGCTTTGTGCTCTCTGGAGACAGGATCAAACTTCTAAAAAAAAAAACCAATATTTTTCCCTATGATAAAAGTAACACAAGATTGTTGTCCAAGTTGGGGAAAAAATATAAAGAATAAAAGTTACCCGTAATTCTGCCACCCAGAGTGAAGCAATTACTATCTTGATGTGATGTACACACTTGGACTCTTACCAGCTTGGACCACGTGTTGTGATGCAGAGTTTCAGAGCTGCTTCTGGCTGAGTACTGCTGGGCCCAATACGGAAAGGGGACAGCCGGGAGCGTCAGTGACCTGCCTGGCCATGGGGTGGACACCAGCACCTGGGCTGGGCAGCCTGGTGTCTCTTCTTTTTTTTTAACATCTTTATTGGAGTATAATTGCTTTGCAATGTTGTGTTAGTTTCTGCTGTGTAACAAAGTGAATCAGCTATACATATACATATATCCCCATATCTCTTCCATCTTGAGTCTCCCTCCCTCCCACCCTCCCTATCCCACCCCTCTAGGTGGTCACAAAGCACCGAGCTGATCTCCCTGTGCTATGCGGCTGCTTCTTACTAGCTATTTATTTTACACTTGGTAGTGTATATATGTCCATGCCACTCTCTCACTTTGTCCCAGCTTACCCTTCCCCCTCCCCGTGTCCTCAAGTCCATTCTCTACGTCTGCGTCTTTATTCCCGTCCTGCCCCTAGGTTCTTCAGAACCATTTTTATTTTTAGATTCCATATATATGTGTTAGCATACAGTATTTGTTTTTCTCTTTCTGACTTACCTCACTCTGTATGACAGACTCTAGGTCCATCCACCTCACTACAAATAGTTCAATTTCGTTTCTTTTTATGGCTGAGTAATGGTGTCTCTTCTTGACCCCAAACAAATAATTTATCCCCCCAAACATGCCTCGGAGTAGGTCCAGATTTTTTGGATGAGGCTCTCTGTCCTTGGTGACAAGATTCAGTAAAAAGATAGAGTTGTTTGTTATCTGCTTCCCAAAGATGGAGTCCCACATGGATTTTTCTCCTGGTTTTTATTTATGACTGCAATCAGGCAGTTTTTCCAGAGAAAGCTACCCCTGCTCCCACCGCCTTATAGCCTCCTGTCTCTCTCTGACCGCAGCCTTGCTGTGGCCCCATCCGCATGAGGGTAAGCTGCTCAGGTACCATCCACATCAGGAGGAATCCGCTCTGACATTATGGGGACAGGAACAAAATTGGAATGTAGACTGTGGGTTAGATTGAGTATCGTATCTGCACTGGATTTAGTGAGTGGGGTAACTGCCCCGAGATTATGTACGAGAACGTCCTTGTGCTTACGAAACACACCGAGTGTTACCTGGTAAAAGGACACTAAATGCGGGGCTTACTTTCACATGCTTCAGAGGAGGTAAGTGTATGTATAGGAAGGACAGAGATTATACAGAAGTGCGGTCCAATAGTACTTTGTACTATTCTTGCAACTTTAAGTTTGAAAAATGTTCAGAATAATAAATGTAAAAAAAAAAACACTATGAAAGAACAAAACAACCCACGAACCCACCACCGTGCACATCCAGCCCTCCTAATTCCACCCTGCGAGCGAGCTGCGGTCCTGGATGTTGAGAGAACCGTTCCCCTGCTTTTCTCTAGAGTGGGCCTCACGTATATGGAAAACCATCCGCCCCCCCACTTGGTTAGGCTTAGTGTTGCCTGTTTTTGAGCTTCATACAGACAGAAAAGCGAAAGCCACCCCGCTTGTGTTCTTTCGCGGCCACTTTCCACTTATCCCTCCTAATGGTGACTCTTGGGCTGCATCTCACCTGCTGATGCTGTAGCTGCCCCGCCCACCCTTCCCTCCCCACCCCCACCCCCACCCCCCGGGCAGGATGGGCCACAAGAGTGCTTGCTGCGTTGGGTGTGGAGGTGAAGGTGCGAGGGTCAGTCCCGAACGCCCAGGCCCTGCCCTGCGGTTCTGCCAGAGCCCTCCGAGGGCCAAGGGGCCTGGCAAGACAGATGGGAGCCGGGTGGGCAGCTCAGGAAGGTGTTAGTATCTCCGGGAGGCTTGAGTGCCCATCCTGAGAGGAGGGAGAGCCAGCTGGATGCCCCAGGTGTTCCCAGAGAGATTCCTGTCTACAGGCATGACTTTCCCGTTCAGGAGAGGCACATGTGTGTTTACAGGTATGTCCGTGTTCAGGACTGTCCTGATTCTCCCAGCCTCTGTCACATGGCCCAGGGAGAGCTGACCACACGCTAGCCAGCGGGTTCCCTTCCTGCAGGAGGACCTGTTGGTGGCAGGGTCCTTTCCCCCCAGGCAGAGGCAGGGATGGGCTGGCAGGTCTGAGGAGGCCTACCGAGTGGCTTTACTGCTTCTGAGGACATTTTGTAATTAGCACATTAATTGTGTCCTGCTAGTGAGGGCTGTCAGGAGTTCCCTGGTGAATCAGGCGGTCCTGTGGTCTTGTCTGGTGTATTAATGTCCTCCCCAGGCCCCTGCAGTGAAGGGCTCAGTGCAAGCAGGGGCGGGGGGGGTCCCAGGCCCCAGGCACCCCCTCCCCAGCCACTTCCCGCCCTGGAGCAGCTGCCATCCTGAATCCCCACCTTTCTTCACTGTCCGGCCACCCGTGTGCCCAGTGCCGTGCGTGTTGGCCTCCATGTGAATGAAGCGCGGTTTGGGTCTTCCTCTGTGAGCGGCTTTTTCCACGCGGCCTCATGTTGGGAGGTTGGGGTGATGTGCACATGTTGATGGGTGTATTCTTTTGTGTGATTTATTTCTGCCTTCTCCGCTCAGTGGAAATGTGTTTTTTTCAGTTTTTTACTGTGACCATCTCCATCAGCTTTTAAAATCCTCCTGGCACCTCTGTTTGAAAGATAAAATTTCTGGCTGATAAGTTGCTCGGTCCTTGGGGGGGCCGGCCTCTGGAACTGAGGTCCTGTGCCTCTTGGGGCTGGGAGGAGGGACACAGGGCTGGAGGGAGGAAGGGCAGTTTAGGGATACCTGGGGTGACTTCTCTCTGAGGCTTTGACTCTTCTTCCTGCTGACGTTGCAATAAACACCAGAGCCCGGCAAAATTCAGGCGTGTGTTTTGTAGGTTTGTGCGTAGGGGTAAGGGTCAGGTCGAGCATCCTTTGCCCGGATGTCCAGCCAGAGGCCGGCCCAGGCCCATGCTGACCCGCACGCTGGTTGGACGCCCCCAGCGGGCCGACAGCACTGCTCTGCCAGCCCCTCAACCGCCTCTGAAGAACAAATTAGGCCTCAGCAGAAAGCTCTGCAGAGTCTGGAATTAGGCCAAATTAGCGAAGGATTAAATTGGTGCTGTCCGTTCTGCTGCTGATAGATGGCATCTTCTCTTCCTGAATCACCTGGGGAAACTTTGGGCCCCGAGTGAGCCCCACTCCCGTCTCCCGTGGGCTTCTCATTCCAGGCACTGGGCAGCCTCTTCCAGCCCAACGCTGCCAGCCAGGGGTCGGGGTGGGGGTGGGGGGCACAACGTGATGTGTCCCCTGGGCAGGCAGCGGTCACCCGGGTGGACACTGAGGGAGGTGGTGGCCAGGTCCTCCTGGCCGTGAGTCTCGTGGTTGGCAGTCTGTCCAGCATGCAGTCGAGGGGCACGGGGTGTCACTGGCTGCAGGGCCACGAGGTGATGCTGTGTCCCTTTTTGTCCCCAGATCACCAGAAGCTGGAGAGAGAGGCTCGAATCTGCCGTCTTCTGAAGCATTCCAACATCGGTGAGTAGCCCTCGGGGTAGGGGTCCCAGCTCTCCCGTACAGCCAGCAGGGGGACCCCAAAGGCATCCCTTTCCTTCTCCATTGAAGTATCCCACCCTCAGGCCCCTGGAAACATCTCCTCCTCCTGACCCGGAGGGATTCCTGCAGGGACTTTGGGGCAACCCTCTGGGGGAGGTCAAGGCTGGGCTCCTCCTGGATGGGTCCCTGCCCACCACTCTGTAAGTCTGATCCATGATTCTGGTGAAAACACACAGGGGCCTCACGTTCCGTGGCTTCAGAAAAGCCACAAGACGGCCTGATTACAGAGAAAAAAGTTTGGAAACCGAAGACCACACCAGGCACAGCCCCAGCCTGAGGTCTGAGGCCTGAGGCCTGAGGCCTGAGGTCTGAGGTCTGATTCTGGAGAACCTCTGCCGTCCCCCCAGCCCGGGGCCCCTGGAACTGCCATCTGGGTCGGGGATCAGCTGCCCCTTGGGGGCACGTGGAGCCCCAGGAGCCTGGGTCTTGGCCTCAGGGAGTGTGGGTGCCCTGCCCACAGTAGGCCCCTTCCTTCTTTTTTTTTTTTTTTTTTTTATTTCTGAGATATACATTTTAAAGTAATAACTAGAATTATGACTTATAACGTTATACCAGAACATATAAGATCTTTAGAAATTTCATGTAATGTCTGAAACATTTATATTAACATATTTCCATACAAATAACCCAATGAAAGTTTAGTATTGTTGTTTTTTTTTTTTAATTTATTTATTTTTTATTTATTTTTATGGCTGTGTTGGGTCTTCATTTCTGTGGGAGGGCTTTCTCTAGTTGCGGCGAGCGGGGGCCACTCTTCATCGCGGTGCGCGGGCCTCTCACTATCGCGGCCTCTCTTGTTGTGGAGCGCAGGCTCCAGGTGCGCAGGCTCAGTAGTTGTGGCTCACGGGCTTAGTTGCTCCGCGGCATGTGGGATCTTCCCAGACCAGGGCTCGAACCCGTGTCCCCTGCATTGGCAGGCAGATTCTCAACCGCTGCGCCACCAGGGAAGCCCGTATTAGTTGTTTTGTTTGTTTTTTTATACTGCAGGTTCTTATTAGTCATCAATTTTATACACATCAGTGTATACATGTCAATCCCAATCACCCAATTGAGCCCCTTCCTTCTGAAACCTCAGACTGAGTAGGGATTCAGTCCAGACACAGTCGTAGGAGCTGCTGGGACCCCAGACCCCGGAAGCAGGTGCAGATCTCCCGGGGCCTGTCAGCCTCCGCCTGCCCTGCTCAGCCGTGAGCGGCCCCTGTCCGCGCAGCACAGCTGCCTGTCTTCTCCACCTCTGGTCCCTTTAGGGACTCCTGAGGAGCCCAGGACCCAGCCCTTGACCACACCGGGAAGCAGCCGGGTGGCACGGGGGGAGGGTGGGCCCGCGCTCTCAGAGGCCCCCAGGGAGCTCGTCGGGGTGGATTCCCGGGCCCTCTGGCCCGCGTTCTGACTCAGTTGTGCCGGGATGGCGCCCAGGACTCTGTCTAAAAGGGATGCCAGGCTGTGCTCAGGAGCCCCGTCCGTGCCACTCCCAGACCAGGGCCTCGGCCGCGGGACCAGGAGGGCCGCAGGGGGGCTCGGGGTCCTCGGAGCTGGTTGTGGGAGCTGCTGCCTCCGTGGCTGTGGCCCCTCCAGGCCACTGGCTCTTGTGCAGCCGGCCCAGCCTGGGCGCGAGGTGCAGGGCAAGGCAGATCCCCCGTTCCTAGGCGGGCCCCTCGGTGTCGGCCCCAGGGCTGCTGCCGCCCTCGTGCCTGGGCCCATACTCTTCCTAATCACGGATTCTCAAGGCTGAGACTGTTGGAATCACAGCGTGCAGATTCCT
Source organism: Balaenoptera musculus (assembly GCF_009873245.2). Classification (NCBI taxonomy): domain Eukaryota; kingdom Metazoa; phylum Chordata; class Mammalia; order Artiodactyla; family Balaenopteridae; genus Balaenoptera; species Balaenoptera musculus. The sequence continues at coordinate 98,063,691 of NC_045793.1, read as the reverse complement.
GACCTGCCCCCGGGAAAGCCTGGCTCGGAGGCCTAGAGCGGGCCCAGGAATCGGAATCTGAGCCAGCCTGGTGGGTGATTCTGAGGTGGGTGTCCACAGGGACCCCAGCCCCCTCTTCACTGGGCTGGGGCATGTTTGGCAAAAGGCGGGCTCCAGTCCGACCTCACCCCTGGGCTGTTGCCCCTCTGCCCGTCCAGGTCCAGGCGCCTGAGGACCCTCTCTCCTGGTGCTCCTGGCTGATCCCACCTCACCGCCAGCTCTACCCACACCCCTTCCCATGCCAGCTCCCTCCCCTGTGTCCGCTGAGCGCCAATCAAGTGTGGGTCCCCCATTCTGAGTGGTTTTCAGGAATCCCGGTACTAGGGAGAAGACCCAGGTGTTCTTGTGTTGGTGTCTGGGGACAGTTCTTCAACAAGAAGCCTCCCTGCCCTGCCTGCATACCCCGTGTGGTTCTGGGTGGGTTCTGAGTGGTCCCTGAAGTCCGCGTAGGGGGTTTATTCTAGAACACAGGGGAGGCAGAGCTGAGACTGTGGGGTTCAGCTGAACATTGTCTGTAGACTCAGGAGGGGCTCTCTGATGAGTGAGTAGTGGGGGAGACTTTTGGGGGAGGTGAGGGGAGCCCCTTGCTCCGTGGCCTGTGTCTACCCAGCCCCATCTCTGAACAGAAGTGCTCCCAGCCCCGCACCCCCGGGAGAGGAAGCAGGACCACGTTCAGATAGAGGTGGGGGAGGGGCTCTGGGAGGGGCTCCCCTTCCTGTCCTGGCTCACTCGGGAAGCAGTTGTGCTCAGGGCGTGCGCAGGGGAGGAGCCCCAGTTTGCCCGTCTGGAAGGTGGAGATGCTGCCGCCGCCTTCCTCACAGGGACCCCCCTGCGAGGAGCCGAGAGGGTTCCCCTGGGGAGCCGGGCGTGAGCTGTGAAAGCCCCCCTTTCCGAGGCAGTGTGCTGAGGTTCAGAGCTCAGAGACCTGGATTCGGGCCCCGCCTCTCCCCTCAAAAGCCACAGCAGCCACTGAACTTCCCTGAGGCACAGTCTCCTTGTTTGTGGACTAGGCGTGCTTCACAAGTGTGTCAGTCGTCCAGGCTTGGCAACTAATTACCCCAGAACTCAACCAACAAGCGTTGATTTTCTCTGTTTCTGTGGGTTCAAGAGCAGTTCAGCTGGGTGACTTGGGGGGGGGGGCTGCCACATAATTTGTGGGATCGGTGCAAAATGAAAATGTGGGGACTTTTCTCAAAAATTATTATGAATTTCAAAACAGCAACAGCAGGGCAGGGCCCTCTGGAGCCTGGGGCAGCTACACAGGTGGCCTGGCCATGAGCTGGCCCTGCCCAGGGCTCCAGAGACAGAGAGAGACAGAGACAGACCGAAAGAAAAAGAGAGACAGAGAGAGGCAGAGACAGAGATTGAGACAGACAGACAGAGACAGAGAGACAGACAGAGATGGAGAGGGAAGGAGAACAAGGAACACAGTGCTTTTTCTTCCCCAAATTGTGGTAAAATATACATAACAATATTTATCAGTTTAACTATTTTTAAGTGTACAGTTCAATGACATTAAGTACATTCACAATGTTATGTAACCATCGCCCTCACCTGTACTCAAAACTTTTTCATCACCCCCAGGGGAAACTCTGCATCCATTAAACACTAACCACTCCCCCCCCGCCCCCAGCGCCTGACACCCACCATTCTACTTTCTGTCTCTATGAATTTGACACCCTGGGAACCTCACTGATATCGGGACCATACAGTATTTGTCTTTTGGGAACGGGCTTATTTCACTGAGCCTAATGTCCTCAAGGTTCATCCGTGTTGTAGCAGGTGTCAGAATTTCCTTCCTTTTTAAGGCTGAATAATATTCCACTGTGTGTATATTCCACATTGTGTGTATCTCTTCATCCATCAGTGGAACTTGGCCTGTTAGCTATCGTGACTAATGCCGCCATGAACATGGGTGTCCAAGTCTCTGCTTTCAGTCCTTTGGGGGTATACCTCGCAGTGGATTCTTGGACCATATGGTGGTTCTGTGTTTAATTTTTGAAGTTATGATCCAGTCTGGGAGGGGTCACGCTGTCGCCCTGCCTTATTCTGTTTGTTTGAAGGCCACACACGAGAGTGAAGGAGCCAAGCTCCCCTCTTAAAGGGGGCCCATCAGAGGGTGTGAATGCTTCTCACGGTCAGCACGATGGCACATGCTGGCTGCCGCCTGGGCTGTAGCATTAGGAGCTGGTGCCCGGAGTCAGGCCCCTGGGTGGAAGCTCCCCTCCCAGGGGCTTTAGTTTCTGTTCAGAGACCAGGGGGCACCTGGGCAGAGGAGACAGGTGTGGGCCGGCCTTGGCAGTGCCCTGTGTAGGCCCGTCCCGGGAAGCAGGCCCGGGCGTCTGGGGACGGGCATGACCCACAAGGGCCCTGCTGTGGGCCATGCCCTCCACAGACACGTCTGTGCTGTAGTCGACTGTCCATGAGGTTGGCTCCCTCCACCTGGGGTCTCAGGAATCCCCTCGTCAGCGCATATTTACGGACACCTACCCCGTGCCAGCGGGATACTTGGCTGAGGGCAAGGTTACCTCCACCCTCACCTCACTGGTGGGCTGTAGCCGCCTCAAGAGGTTGCTGCTCAGCACGTGAGGGTGTCCCAAACTTCCCACACTGCCCCCAGGGACTGTGGGTGACAGAGATTGAGCAGAGCCCGTGGCAGGCAGAATCTTCCACAGCCTTGTTAGAATGGGCCCCATCGGGCGGTGAGCAGAGCCCATCGGCCTTGACTCAGCAGGCAGCCCTCAGCCTTCCTCCAGCCTCCTCTCTTCCTCCCTCCGGCCTTCCCTCAGCCTCCCATCACCCCTCAGCCTCCCCCAGCCTCCCTCCAGCCTTCCCTCAGCCTCCCTCAGCCTCCTTCCAGCCTCCCCTCAGCCTCTCTCCAGCCTCCCTCCAGCCTTCCCTCAGCCTCCCTCAGCCTCCTTCCAGCCTCCCCTCAGCCTCTCTCCAGCCTCCCTTTAGCCTCCCCTCAGCCTCCCTCAGCCTCCCCTCAGCCTCTCTCCAGCCTCCCTTTAGCCTCCCCTCAGCCTCCTTCCAGCCTCCCCTCAGCCTCTCTCCAGCCTCCCCTCAGCCTCTCTCCAGCCTCCCTTTAGCCTCCCCTCAGCCTCCCTTTAGCCTCTCTCTGGTTTCCCCCCAGCTTCCCCTCAGCCCCCCGTCAGCCTCCTCTCTGCACGCTGACCCTCTCTCTCCTGGGCCTGCCTCATTGATGGCAAATTCCCACCTCCTGGTTTCTGGGGCTGGAACTGCCTTCCCTTGCAGGATGGTCCACCTAGGAGCTGGGCAGGTGGGCACCATGGGGGACAATAGCCCTGCGAGGACTTCCTGCCGAGATGAGGAGGCCAGTGCAGGAGGGGAAGGTGAAAGGTTTCCAGTCTCCAAACGCTCAGGGCCCATGCTGTCATTCCCCAGCTCTCCCTTCCCAAAGCCCATCATGTGATGGGTCACAGGGCCCTGCCCTCCCTCACAGCACAAGGGTCCAGGGAGGGGTTCAGGCGCAGCTTTGGAGGGGCAGAAGGACCCCCCACCGAGAGCCCCCTGGCCTGGGACTCGGGGTCCTGTCCCTGGAGGAGCTGTGGCCCCAGCAGCAGGAGGCGCGTCTCTGGGCTCCCCCCACCCCCTTGTCCCCCTAACCCAGTGCTCCCCGGCCAGACTCTTTCAGGTATTACTGGGACTTTATCTGCCGCCTCTGTATGCCACCCACAGTGTTATTTACTTACTGTTTTTACTTAAAAAGATTCTATGACAATTCCTTTCTTGACTTAGTCCTGCCTGTGAAATCACGGGTCTGATGTGCTAGGTAGGTTTTCTTCCAAACCATTAAAGTAATACATAACTATTTTTTAAATGTTAAAACTGTTTAACTAAAAAGTGTGTCTATGCCCGCGTGGCCTTGACTCCCATGCAGAACCCCCAGTGTCTTCCAGGGCGAGGCCGAGGGCCCTGCCAGCAGGACCTGGGAGCCTGAGCCCCTCTCACCTGCTCGGGGGGCAGGGCCTGCGGGCAGGTGGCCTCCACCAGGAGGAAGGCCCAACAGCACCCCAGACTTATGGACCCCTGAGGCTCCCCTGGGGAAGGGGGCTCCCCTGCATGGGAGGAGAGAAAGGCCCCCCGGGGGGGGTCCCTCTGGGGCGCTGTCTGCAGGGCTGGCGGGGTGGTGGAGTGTGGACCCCTCCCCTCCATGCCGCCCCTCCACCCCGGGCCTTTCTTTGCTTGGAGTTCCAGGGGAGGCTGCTCGGAGGGGCCGATGTGCTGGGCCCCCCGCAGAAAGGAGTCAGCAGGGGGAGAGCTTTTGGTCCCTCAGGGATTTTGCAGGAGGGGCCTCGAGGAGGTCGCAGTGAGCCGGGGGTCTGCTGTGTGTTAGGGAGATGCAGACCCGCCCGGGTGGAGTCGGGGTCCGGGCGGACCTGGGTGGGGTGAGGCTGGACGCTGGGTCCTTGAGCAGAGATTAAAGCGAGCAATGGGAAGGGGAGATGGTGAGAGAAGCAGACGTGTGAGACGAGGCGCCCTGGAGCCACCCATGCCGCTTCTCCTTGGCGACCAGATGCCCTGACTGCTTGCGGCAGGGGCCTGTCCCCCGGGCGCCAGGCCGTGGCCCGAGGTCAGGGGCCATTGCAGCCAGATTGGGGTTCCTGGTGTGAGGACACTGCTGGCGGGGCCCTTGGGAAGCCCGGAGCTGGGAGAGGGAGGATGCTGGCAGCCAAGCTGGGAGCTAGGGCAGCCTCGAGGGCGTGAGGAAGGGGCTGTGGGCCCCGGGAGGAGCTCTGCTCTTCACCCTTCTGGTGCTGGTGGCCCCATCCCTCGTGGCGGGGGGGAGTGAGGCCTAAGGAGCAGAGGGACGGAGCGGGCCGAGGCTGGTGGAGCAGCAGCTCTGTGGGGGCTCCGAGCCCCCGTCCACACTGCTGCCTTGGCCTTGTGCGAGCTGTGTGACCCTCAGCCAGTAACTTACCCTCTCTGTGCACCAGCTTCCGCACCTGTAACCTCTCGGGATGAGCACACTGCAGGCTCCTGACACAGAAGGCAGGATCCGTCACGTGGGGGGCAGTGTCCAAATGAGTCGTTACTAGAAATACCTGCTGTTCAGTGCTGGGCGCGTCTCCACCTCAAGGAAAAGGAGGCACTGGGCTTGTGTTCTTTGTGCTGACATCCACTTCGCTGTTCACTCATTCATTCATTCCCTCATTCATTCGTTCATCAACCCCTAATCAGCACGACACTGGCCGGGCCCTTGTTCCAGGCTCAGGGAGATGAAGAAAACGGACTAAAGCAGAGAGGGCGTGCGTGGCGTGGCGCCATCCTACCGACCATGCCGGTTCTGGAATGGGAGCTCAGGGTCTGACCTTCGGAAGTGATGCCGCACTGGGCCCTGGGCAGGTGGTCCTCCGCCCGGGGGTCCCTGCCCCCTCAGCCTGGCCCGAGGGGTTGGCGATGGCGCCCTCCGCACTCCCCTCCCATGAAGTCCCTGGACGGCTCCTGTCCAGACCTGGTGGTGTGGGCCTTCGTCCCTGCACCCCTAGCCCCACCCCTGCTGCGTTTGGGAGCAGGGGACCCGGCGGGGGCTGAGAGGGGTCAGGGTCTCCCTCCGGCAGAGGAAAGGAAAGGAAGGGCCACACCCCTGAGGCCCTTGGATGCTGGCCTGGGGCCGGCCGGCCTGCAGGGCCCACGGCTCACCCCTCGGGCTCTGCCTGCAGCACCCACCCGGGCCCTCCCCAGCCCGTGCTGTGGGAAGCCCCAGGCCCTTGGGGGAGGGGGGTGGGTGGGCCCTCCTTGGAGCGCTTGTGCTACTGGCCATGGGACTGGACTGGTCGGAGGCGGGCTGGGCGGCGTGCGTAGGCCCCGGGCTGCTGCCCACGCTCACAGCCTCTCCCATCCCCACAGTGCGTCTCCACGACAGCATCTCCGAGGAAGGCTTCCACTACCTGGTCTTCGATCTGTAAGTGCCGGAGCCCAGGAACTTGTGCTGTCATCTGCTCCCAGCGTTGGGCCGGGCTGGGACCCTTGGTCTCCCCAGCCCCTGCGGGCAGTCCTCCGACTCCCGGTAGCCTCGCCCCCAGCCGCGTGGGCCAGCCTCCCTCGGCCCTGCTCTTAGCTGGTTGGCTTTGCGCTGGCGCACGGAGTCCCAGGGGGATGGGACTGCCCAGCTGGTCCCCTCCCCCCACAGAAAACACCTGCTGGAGGCTGGGCGGCGGGGAGGAGGGAGGGGAGGAGCCCCGGAGGAACGGGCCCTCGGTCTTCCTTCCCCCTCCTTCCCCTGGCTGGGGCCCACTGGCTGGCGTGAGCATTTGTGTGTGTGCATGTGTGTGTAAGAGTGCCTCTGGGTTTATGATTGCGTGGATGCATTTGTGTATGTTGATGAATGGGCACGTGTGCGTGTGGTTTGTGGGGGCGTGTACGTGTGTACACATGTGCACATGATTTGTGGAAGGGTGTGCACAAGAGTGCCTGTGTGTTATGAGTGCATGTGTGTGTGTGTGTGTTTATGAGCATGCACGTGTGGGTTTCAGTGTGCACGTATGTGAGCGTGATTGTATGAACACGTGTATGTGTGTGGTTTGTGTGCATGGGTGTATGTGTGGTGTGTGTATGTGTGTGAACATGTGTATGAGTTGGGGGTGTGGACATGTACATGTGTGTGTACATGTCCATGGGTGCATGTGTGCACACACATGTGGCTTGTGGGTGTGCATGTGCACCCACATGTGCATGTCCGTGTACATGTGCACATGATTTATGGGGTGTACGCATGCATGTGTGTACACATGTACATATGAGACTTGTGGGAGTGGATACACGTGGGTATGTGTGTGCATGTGTGTGCACACATGCATGCATGTGTGTGCACACATGCATGCATGTGTGGCGCTAAGTGAGAGTGTCTGGGGCCTCTGCTGCCTCTCACTTCCTGCTGGATTTAGAAGCGATGATCTCATCCCCTCACTTCCCGACAGCTCCGGCTGAGTGGTGCTATATTTAGCTGTCTGTGAGTCAGCACAGCTCGGGACCCTGGGGTGGGCAGGGGTTGTAGCTTCGGGGTGGCTCTGTGTGCCCTCCACGAAGCCCAGCTTAGGGGCTGTGGCCATGGGGGCAGGACGTGTCTCCATGGGAAGCTCCTCCCTCAAACGACACAAGCCTCGGCTTCTATGGCCAGGAGAGGCCTGCAGGGGCTGGGCCACCTCTTGGTCCCCCGTGTCCCACAAGACACCACTTCAAGTCACCAGCCAGGTGACCAGGGCTGACCTGTGACACAGCTACCGCTGCTGGGCCGAGGCTGTGCCCTGAAACGTCTGTCCCCTGGCCCCTGTGGAGGTGGCAGGCTTGCTGTCAGCCCCGTGGGCCCCCAGACCCACCCGGTTCCACCAGCCTCTGTTCCAGGAAATACAGAGGCCCCCGGGCTGGAGGGTGGCCATGTCCGGGTCCCTGGTGGCCGACAGGTGGGCAGGTATGTGTGATTCAGGAGTGGACAAGGTGGGAGAGAATGGTGTGCGCGTGTGTGTGTGTACGTGTGTGCACACTCGTGCATGTAAGTGCGTGCAAGTGTGTGAGAGGGTCTTGAATCCGCTGCCCCCCACAACAGGCAGGTGTGGGGAGAGGCTCTGCGCAGGGCTGGTGAGAGGAAACTGGCTGGGGTTTTTGGAGAGGGTGGCGAGGAGGGAGGACCTGGGCCTTGCACATCCTCCCCCCAAACCTCTGTGGCCCCCAGGCCTGTTGAAACTCCCGCTCTGCAGCATCCAGGACAGCCCTAGGCCTCAGGCAGCTGTTGGGGGGGGGGGCAGGGAAGGCCTGCGCGGGGGGCTGCTGAGGGAGGGGGAGGAGTGGAGGCGTGGAGATGCCCCCCACCCTGCACACAGCCCTCCTGTGCCACTCTGCATCCCCTCTGCGACTCTGTAGCCCCAGAATTGGGGAGACGTTTCTGGCCTGGGCTGGCATCACCTTCAGGAAGCCCCAGGCCCTTTGGCAGTTTGGGGGCTCTGTGGATTTGGAGATTGCCAGGTTTCCCCACTCCCCATGCCTCAGAATGTCACGTGGCCTTGGGGACCAGGCCTGGGAACAGAGGAGAGGGCTCTCCCAGGGGCTGTGGCTGCAGCCCAGAACTAGCCATGCTGTCTGGCCGGAGCCTGAGGAAAGGGAGGACATTGGTCTCCAGACCAGGCCCTTCCCGGCCAGCTCGAGACGCCAGCCCCCTGCAACCAACTCCCTGACCTACAGCTGTGGACCACAAGGCCCCAGGTGCACAGACTGGAGCCTCCTGTGGATGCAAGGACCCAGAGGGCCTGTCCCCGGCCCCAGGTGGAGCCTCCTGGGGGGCTCCCTGTGTCCCTGCTACAGCCCCGAGCAATACCTGTGCCCTTTCCCCCTCTGCCCTATGCTTGGACGCAGGGTCTGCAGAGCCTGACCTGTGAGCTGTGTGTGCAGAGGGAGGAACAGTGAGTCCCGCTCGCTTGGGCTGGACGTAGAGCCCCATCCTGCTCCACACACACACGTGTGCACGCGGACACATGAGGCTCTGCTCCCTCGGGCGGTCACCTGCTCTAGCCTGAGCCGCCTCAGGTGGCAGAGTGGGACCCTAAAAGCTCCCCCAAGTCCCAGGCTTGTTGGGAATCTGACAGGATCTGAGGGCCAGCATCTAGCCTCGAGTGGGAGCATGCCAACACCCAACGCATCCTCGTTTTTGTGTTTCTCTAACACTAAGAGAGAGCCCGCCCACGCCAGGGCCACTGTTCAGCAGGGCCCATGCCTGTGGTCGCTGAGTGCTGGGCACAAAATGAAGCCAACCCAAGCCCCAACTCCGAGAGCTAATGGGAACTGAGATGCAAACGGAGAGATCATAGTGCATGAGGCCAGCACAGCTGCAGGTGGAAGGAGGGTGTGGCTGCGGAGGGAGTGTCCCTCGGTGTCCTCACAGGACACAGGAGGGAGACTCTGGACCACACAGGGGTACAGAAGCCCTAGATGGAGACTTCCAGTGGACTCAGAGCTTGCCGGGTGGAGTAAAGGGCTTGGGCGGGCCCAGGGATGTCTCCTCCCTGCTCCCCGTGCATCCATCCTTCACCCCTGCTTTTCACCTTGCTGTCCACGCCCACGTTTCCCAGCCCAGGGGATCTAGTCATTTTGGCAAGCGACACGTGGCAAGAGGGTGTGTGGACAGAGGTCCCACTCTCCTTCCGGAAATGGGGCTTTGAACACCTCGTGACCTTGCCCACCAGGGAGACCAGATCCAGGCAGCGTCTCTTCTGGCCCCTCTGCTCTGTGTGTGGGCCGCATCTATGGCCTTGGGGGGTTTGGCAAAGGAAGACCAGATTTTCTCAGGCCTGGAATTAGTCGCAGGGCCTGGGTAACAGTGAAGAGGCCTGGCTCAGACTCCTGGGCTGCCTGAGCCCAAACTCTGGGAAAGTCCCTGAGATCATCGAAACTCAGTTTTCTGAGCTTAAGAGTACCAGTGTCATGGAGGGGGCGTGAAGGCTAAAATGCGAAGTACCGCCCTATGTGAGTAAGCACTTGGTAAACTGTCAGTCCCGGGTGACGCTGGAGACGGGGCGGAGGTGGTGGTGGTGATGGTGAGGATGGTGGTATTGATGGCTGTGGAGGTGAAGACGGTGGTGCTGGCGGCGGTGATGACGAGCAGGAGGTGGTGGAGACAGTGACGGTGGAGGTGGTGATGGAGGTGACAGGGCGACCTCTGTGTGCTTTTCCCACAGGGTCACTGGTGGGGAGCTCTTTGAGGACATCGTGGCGAGAGAGTACTACAGTGAGGCCGATGCCAGGTGGGTGCAGAGCCCTCACACCGTCCCGGCCCCTCTTCTCCTGCCTGGCCTCCCCTCTCTAAGCCTGGCTCCTGCGCCTCTGGCCCACATCTGCTCTCATGCACGTTGTCCCTGACGTGGCCCCGGCCGATGGTCAGCTGGGCAGAAGTGTCAGGCTGCCCGCCTGGCGGACGCCCTGGCCAGCCCTGCTGGGAGCCCTCTGGGCAGGTCCAAGGAGCGGGGGCGCGCAGCTCGTGTGTCCTGAGTCGGGGAGGGCCCAGGCCTGCCCCGTCTCCCCCGGGGTGGGTGGGAACTGGCCCACAGAGGGGCCCCCCTTGGGGTGGCCGGTGGGGGGAGAGCAGACAGAGCGTGGTGGTGGGCGTCCTCCTGCCCTTCCCTTGGACTTGGTCAGCCCTCATGGTGGTCGAAGGGGACCGACCTTCTCAGAGATACCGTCTGCAGTGCGGCTGCTGGGAGATAGCAGGGCCCTTCCCCCCAGAAGGGTAGGCCCCCCGTGACCTGCTCTGGCCCGTGCTGTTGGCCAGATGCCACCCCGACCCGTGACAGGGATGTCACTACTGACAGTGCGTCTCAGCTTGGAGACGGCTGCGGGCCACCAATCCCGGCCCACCCAGCCTGGCCCGCCCGGCTCCCAAGGAGACACGCGTTTAAAAGAAAAAGAAAAAAGGCCGACAGTGGCCCTCTCTAGGCGGTGGAGTTACGGATGCTTTTTAATTTTTTAATCTTCTTCGTCTATTTTAAAATTTTTCTTTAATGAATATGTATTCCTTTTCTAATCAAGAAAATGAACGTTATTTTAAAAAGTAGCTTTTTGTGACTTGCTTCTGCACCCCCAGGCAACCTTGCCTGTCGGTGACAGCCTGGGTCCCCGTGAGAATATGTGAGTGGGTCCCTGGTGTCACCCGGGCGCCCACAGAGCTGGGCAGCAGGAGGCTGGGGGCCTGGCGGGCGCTGGGGTGGGGCGTTGGAGCCGGGGTGAGCTGGGGCGTTGCCCGAGGGCGCACGGGCACTGGCTGCTTTTCTGAGGCTCCTTGAGGAAGGGCTTTCATTTTGCACAGCAGCCTGGGAACGACCTGTTCCCTTCGAGAGCAGGAAGACTCCGTTTTTATTTCCTACTTACAAGAAAAGTAGAAAGTAGAGCAGAGGCACCTCCTCCTGCTCTGAGATGCTCGGGCGAGAATGTCCCAAGTATGCGTGCCTGCCTGCTGGGTGGAGCCAGAGCCCCAGACCCCGGCCGTCCTGACATCTGTCAGGGCAGGACAGGAGAGGAGGTCCCCAGCGGCTGCCCCCAGGTCGGGCCCCAGGGCTCGCAGCCAGGGCAGCGCCGGGACCAGGAGGGCTGCCTTCCAGCGGTACCGGGGTGCCTCGGGGGGGGCGCGCTTGCCTTCACTGTTCTCTTCCCAACCCCCCCACCCCCCCACCCCGCCTGGAGCATCCTGCCAGGGCTCCTCGGTTCTCAGCACCCACCGCTGGGCACGGCCCAGGGCCTGGCAGCCTCCTGCGCTCTGTGGTTGGTGGTCTCGCTGGAGGGGGATGTGGCCCACAGCAGAGCCCCGCTCTTGGCTGGGAGCCCCCAGTGCCTGCCCCTTCCCCATGTGCCCGACGGCCACACTCCCTCCCCTGCCACGACCCCCACGCATGCCCCGGCCCCCCAACACCTGTGTCCTCGGAGCTCCTCCCTTGCCCACTCTCACCTCCTACCTGCCTCCAACCTCGTCTTCTCCGATGCCCACTTCTGACCCCGCCCCCCCCCCCCCCAATTCTGTGGCTCCCTCCTGCCTGCCCGGATGGCCGGCATCCTGACCTTGCTGCCTGGGCCTCCCATGGGGAGGCTCTCCTGGCGTTTGGGGCCCCACCCACAAATGCCTAGTTTCCTCTCATAGACTCCACCTTGCTCATAGCCAGACTGCCACGGGGGCGAGAGGGAACGAGGGACACTCTCGGGGATCCCTTCCAGCTGGCCTCACTCATTAAACCCGCACCTCAGGCTGCCCTTTTTCCCGGGAGTCCTGGACCCTGGAAGTGTGCTTTTGACCTTTGTGTTGGTGCTTGGCCTTCGGGCAGGAGGGCCTGAGAGAGTGTTGTGGACGCCCACGTGGGTGGGTCTCCCACGGGCATCGTCAGGAGCTGTGGCAGATGGAGTGAAGGCTTTCTCCCGCCCTGGGAGGGTGTGCCCCCAGGACCCCCAGTGAAAGGGGCCTGGGCTCTGCTGAGGCTGGAGCCCTAGACGCCCGGCCACGGTGCTGGGCACCTTCCTGGCCAGGGTGTAGGCCCGGCCCCCGCCAAGTGCGTCAGCCACCCTTCCAGCGGCCTGCCCGGGGCCGTGCTGCTCAAAGCGGAGCGAGTGATGAATTTCCAACGTGTCACATCTCTAGAGGAAGAGGAAGCAAGGCAGGAGTTGCTTTTCTGAACCTTTTTCTAACCAAGAAGGCTGGAGATTGCTCTGAGGTAGAAGTGGGATCTTTATTTTGGAGTTTGTGGGGAAAAGGAGGGGTCTTTTTCAAACCTGGGAAAGCAAAGTTCAGAATATTTAGAGCCCATTTTTAAAAACCCTGAAAAGCAATATGGCTCGTGAGGGATGCTTATGGGGGCCCATGAGAAGGCTGGCTGTCCCAGGGAGGAGGGAGGGGGAGGGGAGGGGGAGGGGAGTGGGAGGAGGGGGGAGGGGAGGGGGAGGAGAGTTGGAGGGGGAGCAGGAGGAGGAGGGGGAGGAGCACATCTGAGGTGACAGCCGAGCCCAGAACCCTGAGAATAACGTCCAGGACCCGGCCAGCGTCTGGAATGCCGCTTGGGAACAATTCTGACCACAAAAGTGACTTTCTAAGTTGTTCAGAATATGAAAAAAGGCCCCACGAGGAAGATGGTATGATGTAAATGGCAGGCAGAAGGGAGGCAGGACCTCATGACTGGCCAGGCAGCCTCATGTCCTCCAAGGCCGTGGTCTCAGCCGGGAGACCAGGGCGAGAGCAGGGTGAGGAGGGCCCCGGGAGCGGTCCCCAGAGGTCCCTGGAGGGCGGGCTAGCTGGAATGGGCCGCTCTCTAGGCAGGTGCGTGTCCCATCCACCTGCAGGCCGCAGAGGCCACATCTCTCCATCAGGGCGGCCACGAAGCGCCCTGAGCAGGGCCTGCGGGATGGGCGGACAGGGACTGCATCGGAGCTGTAGAGCTGGACTTCAGCCAACGGGCTGAGTTCTGTGATGCTCAGGGAGAGACGCTGGCTCAGCAGGAGCAGTCACCCCATCTCTGGCGCTGGTTTGGGGCCCTGCATCCCCAAGAGGAGGCGCGGGGGAGGGCAGAGGGCACAGCCCACCCCCATCTGAGCCAACGTATCAATCGGTGCTGCGGCCGATGGATCCCTGGGTCCAAGAGACGTTTGGGGAACACGTTCCTACAAGGCTGGGCCTGAGGACACAATCGAGAGGAAAGAACCGACATGTCCCTGTGGTCATGGAGGCCACAGTCCGGAGCAGAGACGGACGCTGCCCAGACGCCCACACAGAGCGCAGGGCCGCCGCGTGACTGCAGTGGGGACGACGTGGGTGCCTCACGCTCACTCAACACGGAGGAGAGTCCAGAGAGCGTCCTGGGGTTGAGAGCGGAGGCAAGCTCACAAGGGTGGAGGAAGAAGAGGGGCTCGACCCAAAGCTCAAGACTTGCAGGGGTCTCAGCAGGCCTGAGCTTGGAGCCAGATCATTCCAGGGCTTTCGGCCAGTGGCCAGTGGCCCAGGAGATGCCAGCCTGTGGGCTGTGAGGGCTGCTGATGCGCTGGAGGGAGGGCCGGGGTACCACGGGGATGGCAGGGCACACGGCACACGGCTGGGACGCGTGTCCCCCAGGACAGAACCAGGGTCTGGCTGCAGCGGCACAGGCGGGGGCTGGTCTGCCCCAGGGTGTCCGAGCGCCTGTATGGGGTCGGGTGCTGCAGCGTGCGGGTGGTCCAGGGACTCGAGGCTGAGCTCCGTGAGGATGCAGTGATGCCCCCAGCATGCCTCCCCAGGGCTCTGGGTTTGCCAGGGAGCCGCAGATTCCTGGGGACTGGGAAAGCCAGCGTACCCTGCCCCAGGCCCTGGCTCAGTGGCCTCAGCTACAAGTGCTGGGCCTTTATCTGGCCTCTGTCTCCACCCAGCGGCCTGTCCTGGCCTTAGAAGAGCTTCCCTGACCTCACGGCTGAGCTCTGCCCACGAGGAGGGAAGCCCCTGGGTGGGTCAGCCTGGGCGGCTGGAGGGGTGCTGAGCCCGTGTCTGCAGTCACGGGAGGGCTGGTGGTGGCTGGGTGTGGAGCTGGGGATGCAAGGATGGGGATGAGGACCACAAAGGATTGTTCCTGGCAGATGAGGACGTTGTGGGAGGGGCAGGAGTGGGGAGGGAGGCACTGGGAGCAGGTCAGGCAGGAGAGCTCAGGGCGTGGGGTGGGGGTGGGCTTTCCAGCCCCTAGAGGCACCTAAGGACAGGGGGTGCTGGGGGACTGTCACCCACAGGTTTGGGCCCGGCTCCTCTTGACCCCTGCAAACTTCAGGAATCCATCATCAGGATTCTGAGGTCTAGGTTTCTGCAGGGGGGAAACTCAGGTTTACTTTTCTATGCAGCAGGTGGTCTCCCGATGTGGCCAGAGGTATTTGAGGAAGAGGCCTGGTCCCCTATCCCTTCTCTGAGTTTGCTGTTAGGAAAACGAAGCCCACCCCTCCAGCTGACCTTCAGTCACCCCACAGGGTCCAGCCATGGCAGGAAGGGTCCTGAGGGAATCTGCCTGTGCATCCCTCGTCCCCACCCAGAGGGGCTGTGGCTGAGACCCCAGGGGGTGAGCTCCAGGGAGCCTGTGGCCCTCCTGTCTCCCGTGGCTGGTAACGCTGCAGGGCTGCTGTGGGAGCCCAGGGTCTGTGCCTGGCTTTGGGGCAGCTGGAAACTTTCCAGTCCCCTGGGGCCACCTGGGGGAGGCAGGCTCAGGCCACAGGGGCTGGGGGCATCTAGGTCTGATGTTCAGGGCACGTGGCTGAAGCACAGGTGTTGGAGGCGCCTGAGGAGAGCTGGGTCTCTCCCTCCAGTCAGTAATACCCTGGAGGGCTTGGGACTTCTCCCGGATCTGGAAGGAAGCCCCTGGCTTGGGGCCCTGGGCTGTGCCAGGCTGCCTCTTCGCCAGGAGCGCATCCGGGACCCCAGGGCTGCTATGTAGCTGAGCTGTCTAGCACGGCAGCCAGCAGCCAGTGTGGAGGTTCAAGTTTATTCAAGTGAAATGACTCCTGCTCTAGCACATGAATGACTGGAGGCTGCAGCATTAGCGCTGCGCCAGAACAGAGGGGGGCCCTAGTGGCCAGGGCGTCACCCCACACTGCGGCACTGGCCTGCCCTCTCAACTCTGCCCTTTCCTTGCCCGGGTTCCCCCATCTCCAGCCTGCCTTGCAGGGTGTGGGCTCAGGCCGGGCCTCCCTCCTGCAGGGCGCCCAGCTCAGGTCCAGGCTTGGCCAGCATGAGCCTGGGGAAGAGTGCCCTGGGGCCAGGCATGTCTCCTCTGAGCAGCACTTCCAAGGGCCTGGCCAGAGGGGAAGGCAGGGTGGGGGGCGCAGGGGGCCTGGCCGCACCTTGGTTCCCTGCTTCCCGCGGCCCCCTGCCAGGCTGGGGACCCCACCCCAGTGCCACACAGCACCCTGCTTCTGCACCCCCGCCTACTCTTCGGGGGCCACCCGCACTAATGCGCCTGCTGTTTGCTGCAGTCACTGCATCCAGCAGATCCTGGAGGCGGTTCTGCATTGCCACCAAATGGGGGTTGTCCACAGGGACCTCAAGGTGAGTCCCCCACCGCGCTCTGTGCCAGGTGTTTGTTGTCTGTAACTGCATGTTGTGTTTAACAGGAGGCTCTGGGCTGGGGCAGTGCAAGCGCCAGGAGACACTGTGTGCGTGGGACGTGTGCACGTGCGTGTGCATGTGTGTCTGCGTGTGAAGGTGCATGCATGTGAGTGTGTGTGCGTGTGCACCAGCACGTGTATGAGCACGTGTGTGTGCATGTGTGTTTGTGTGTGAAGGTGCGTGCATGTGAGAATGTGGGTCTGTGTGCACATGTGTGTGCGTGTGTGCCTGTGTGGGCACAGGTGTATGTGTGCTCACATTCACATGTGTGTATATGTGTGTGGGAGCATTGTGTGCGCATGCATGTGCGTTCATGCATGTGTGAGAGAATGTGTGTATGTGTGCATGTGTGCACGTGTGTGCGTGGTGTTTGTGTGTGTGCATGCATGTATTTGCACACGTCCCTCCCAGCACCTCTAGGCTCCAGGGCTGAGAGGGGACAGTTGTAAAAAATCAGCCTATTAACACATGTCCACACGGGGTCTCGCTTTCTGGGCTCCGGTTGAGATTCAGACCTGGCAGGTGGGACACAGGTGATGCCCGTGTAGGTGGGGCTGATGCCTCGGGAAAAGGGGGTGAGGGACCAGCCTGGGTGGTCTCTGCAAACTTCCAGCCCTTTCTTCTAGTCTCTGTGGCCCTTGGCTCAGCCCTGGGCAAAGTGACCACAGCGCATTTAAAACAAGGTTTGTCACCCACAGGGCTCAGTGTGGTGGGAGGGTCTTCAGGAGGAGCTACACCCCATCCTCCTCCCTCCCTCCTTCTCCCCCTCCCTCCTTTCCCCCTCCCTCCCCCTCCGCCCTCCTCCTCCTCTCAATTTCTCCTCCTTTCTTTGCTTTTAACTTTCTTCAAGTCTGGGTTTGGGTCAGTTTCTTCTGTTGGGGGGTGGGGGGACCCCTGGGCCTGTCATCCCTGCTAAGAGACCTGCTGGTGGCATTTGAGACCAACCTTCCCATGGGTGCTCGGGCTGAATGGGGTCACGCCCTTTCCTGGGCCACCGAGGGGTGTGTGTCTGTGAGCTGATCTTTGTGGGGCTGCTTTTGGAATGTTGTCCTGCCAGGAGCAGGCCCAGGACCCTCTCCTGTGCCCTTCCTGTGTTCCCGCTCCCTCTCTGCATGTGCCGTGTGGTCCCCTGTCCTTTCACATGCCCACCCAGGCCCGCCGTGTCTGCCTGTCCTGTGGGTCCCCCTCTGTCGCTGTGTCTGGTCTGAATCGGCCTCATCTGGGGGCCTCTGGGAGGAGGGGCCACAGGGGAGTGGACGCGCATACCCCCTTGACTATGGGCCCCGTGGTGCATAAGTAACTTTGAGGCCAAAGCTCGCAAATGGAGATGAATGCTCCCCCCAGCCCAGGTGTGCCCTGGGGGCAAACAGAACCCTTGCTGGAAAGAAGAAGAGGGGGCAGGAGTCTGCCAGGTGTCGGGGGGCAGACTGTCCCTCCTCCTCTAGAGAGGCCCCCGCCGTCTTGACTGAGACAGCCCCCCAGAAGCGGTGCTGCGGTGGGTGTCCTCTCAGCCCAGACGTGGAGGGCGGAGAGAGCAGAGGGGGTTGGTGCCATCTCAGGGGGCTGCGAGGGAGGCAGGGAGGAGCCCGGGGGCAGGGCATCACTGCTCGGGCCCCGCTGGGTCCCCTGCCTCTCCCCACCGCCCGGCCCCGGGCCTTCTCGTCCAGTTCTTCCCAGGGACCAAGTCCACTTAGCTCCTTCTTCCTGGGGAGGAGTGCTGGTTTGTTTCCTCGGGGTGGGGGTATCTGACCTGTAGAAGTCAGGTCAAGCCCACAGCTGCAGTCCCTGACCCCTACGATTTCAGACTTCTTTTTTTCATTTAATATTTAAAAACTTGAAATATAGTTGATTTACAATGTTGTGTTTATTTCAGACTTCTTGATGTGGGGTGTGTGGAGAGGTTGGGGTCCCCTTGCCCCACGCACATTTGCAAAATCAAGGTGTTCAGAGGCGGGCTTCCCTGGTGGTCCAGTGGTTAAGACTCCGTGCTTCTAATGCAGGGGGCGTGGGTTCGATCCCTGGTCGGGGAAGTTCCACATGGCGTGCGCTGTGGCCAAAAAAGTTGATGGGACGTGCATTAAGAAATAAACTTTGAAAAAGGAAGGAAAGGGGAGTATTTAAAAAAAAAAGACCAATAATCAAAAAATAAAATGTTCAGAGGCCTCCAGGCCGTGCTGGGCAGACAGGGCTGAGTGTCCCCAGCACGCATCACCTGGAGGGACAGCGCCTCGTCCAGCCAGCTGTGTGGGCCTGGAGGAACTGGTTTCTGCCGTGTGGGGCTGGCGTACTTCATCTCTTCCACGTGTTTCGTCCTAACACCCCAGGTGTACAAGCGGTGTTAACTCAGTTCGGTTGGTGGTGTTTGTCTTTCTTGGTGGCAGCAAAGTGGCAGTGTGGTCTCAGCGGGCCTTCCCGTCAGGAGGGTGGCCTGGCGAGGGGGGCCGAGGGCCCAGAGAGGCCCCTGGCAGTCAGGGATGAGGAAGTCCGGCGGCTTTGAGCTCTGAGCGCTGACCGCTGGGAGGTGGTGAGGCTGGTGGGATAGGCTGGGATGGGAGGGGCCCAGCGCACAGGACACAGTGGACAGGGACCCCCTCGGACCTTTGGGGCCAAGTGTCCCCAGTCAGGGGGCAGCAGCCTTGGCACTCCAGTGGGACAGGGATGAACGTCCTTCCAGCTTGAGCAAGGACGCTGCTCCCCGACTCAGGGAATTCTGCATGGGACCTTTCCCACCTGTGGGCATTGGATGGGCAGCGGTCAAGGCAGGCCCCCTCTGCCCAGCATGGGGCCGGTGGGACTTGGTGGGCAGACGTCCTGCACTGCCCGGCTCTCGGGGGCCCTCGGTTGTTCCTTCTTGCCCTTGGAGGGTTGCCGTCCTGCAGGAAGTGCCTGAGCACTCCAGCAGGCAGTTGTCTGTGCAGCCAGTCGTGGTGAAGGGAGGGAAGCCCCTCTGCCGGTGGAGGTCCCGGGCCCCTGCACAGCCTGCCAGGGCCTGTAGGGTGTGCTCAGTTTTGGTCCCAGCGCCCTGAGTTCATAAGCTTGCGCTTTGAGAGCCAGCTTCCCTCAGCTCTGGGGCGCCTGTCCCTGCCCCCGGGGAGTGGGGGGGCAGGGACAGACTGTGGGGTGCAGGCCCGGGGGGCCCAGAGCTCTGGGATACGCCCAAGCCAAGGGTGTCAGCTGTGCTGGGGGGACACCCACGTGGTGGCGGGTCAGACCTGTGCGCCCCTGTCTGCAAAGCACTATTTTGTCCCCCCTCCCTCCCGTGACACCCCTGGGTGTAAACCACACGCTCTCGGGCCGGTCACCTTCCCCGCAGCCCGAGAACCTGCTCCTGGCCAGCAAGTGCAAAGGGGCCGCAGTGAAGCTGGCAGACTTCGGCCTGGCTATCGAGGTGCAGGGGGACCAGCAGGCGTGGTTTGGTGAGTAGCCGGCTGGCCGGCCGGGGGCCAGGCTGGGGGCGTCAGCTGCCCCCGCGGCCGCTCACATGGCCCTTTCCCCTCCCGCTAGGGTTCGCTGGCACGCCGGGCTACCTGTCCCCAGAGGTGCTGCGCAAGGAGGCGTACGGCAAGCCGGTGGACATCTGGGCGTGCGGTGAGGCTGGTGTGCAGGGCGGGGTAGGGCCGCAGGGCCACTGTGAGGGACCCGCCGCTGGGCTGGCTCACAGGGCTACCCCCTGCTAGGAGCGCCCTCTCCTCCCAGACTGGAGTCGCTAATGCGATCCTGGCTGTTGCTGAGAAGCCCACCACCCCAGCGCCTGCCCTGCGCTCCGCAGAGCGGTCTGGAGAAGGAGCGACAGGTGCCCGGGTGGTGGATGGATGCAGGCGGTCTGGAGACCGTGCACACCACCCTGGCGGGGCCCATCCTCTGCGCAGCGGAGGGGGCCGGCCTCGGGCCCTCCTGTGAAGTAGGGTGAGGGTAGAGCAGAGGTGAAAGAAATGTTCATGCCATTCCGCCGTCAGGGTCTCCAAACAGTGACACTTGCTGACGCTGGCTGCGGGGGGCGGGGGGGTGTCCCACTGGACCTTGAGGGTCCCGGTATCCTCATGGGGCTTGCTGGCTTCGGGCAGTGACCCCCACCCTAGCTGATGCTGGGAAACTGGCTGAGGGTCCCCTAGCTGTCAGGTGGCAGAGCCGGGCATCTGACCCCCATGCCGGGGGTCACACAGCTGACCCCACGCAGCAGCGCCCCACTGGCTCGTGGCCGCGCTGTGGGCTCCGTGGGCCAGGGCTGAGCCGCCGGGCGCAGGCAGCGCGGGCGGCAGTGCGAGGCCCTGCGCTTGCGGTTCTCCACAGGGGTGATCCTGTACATCCTGCTCGTGGGCTACCCCCCCTTCTGGGACGAGGACCAGCACAAGCTGTACCAGCAGATCAAGGCCGGGGCCTACGACGTGAGTGCCGGGACCCCCCCCCCCCCAACCCCTCCCCGTCCGGGGGAGGCAGGCTGGCAGAGGCAGGGAGCGGGGTGGTGCCGCCCGTTTCCAGATGAGGCCCCCCCGGAGAATCCTGTCTCCTGCCTGGGAAGGGGGCTTTAGGCTCCCTTGTGCGTGGCTTCCTTTCCTAGTTCCCGTCCCCGGAGTGGGACACGGTCACTCCTGAAGCCAAGAACCTCATCAACCAGATGCTGACCATCAACCCTGCCAAGCGCATCGCGGCGCACGAGGCGCTGAAGCACCCGTGGGTCTGCGTAAGTCGCCCCAGCCTCGGACCGCCCCCCGGCGCGTCGACCCTGGCGCGCGCTCCTCGCACCCAGTGGGTCCCCTGGTTTCCCGGGGGCTGCGTGGCCTGTGGCTTTAAGGCTGGCGGGTTTAAAGACCTTAGTCCCTGGGAGACTAAGGAGCTCCGTGGGAAGAGGAGGCCCAGTCCAGGGCGTGAGGGGATAGAGTAGCGAGGCGGGTGAGGGACAGGTGGGAGGGCGGACAGGCCATGAGGGGTGACGGGCTGGGGGGTTAGGCAGGCAGCGGGGACAGGTGGCCTCCGGCTGCAGTGGGCGGCTGGCAGCTCCTGGCGCAAGGGCCCTGGGGGTGCTGCTGCCCTGAGCCTTGCCCCGAGCCCCCTCTTTTGAGCCCCGCCTTGGGGACAGAGCTGATGCCCCTCAGGGCTCCTTGCAGCGTGTGACCCCCTCCTCCCGCCCCCCTCCCCACAGCAACGCTCCACTGTGGCCTCCATGATGCACAGGCAGGAGACCGTGGAGTGCCTGAAAAAGTTCAATGCCCGGCGGAAGCTCAAGGTGAGACGCCGACCCCAGCGAGCGGCCAGGGTGCCACGCTAGGCACGCGTGCTCACCCACCCAGAGGAGCCGAGGGCCCTGCCCTGGGAGCAGCTGGAGGGGCTCGAGCAGGCCTGTGGGGGTCCCAGTCACCTAGGACGGGCTGCTCGTCAGCGCCGTCCCAGACTAGTCCCCCCGTGGCAACAACACCAGAGGTGCCCAGACGTGGGCCTGGCCCCCAGGTGCACAGCTGGTCCCTCCTCAGCCGTCCGCGCCGCCCATGAGGCATTCCTGGGGCTCCCTGGGGGGAAAGGCGCCCTGTGGTCGGTCATGCTCTCTGAGCCGGAGCCGGCTGAGAAGCTTCTGACCTGGGGCAGGTTTGCTCAGGAGATCAGCCGAGCTCTGCTGCTTGGGTGGGCAGGGGGAGGTCGGGAGGGAGGGAGGGGGGCGCCCTCCCTACAGGCTGCTCTGTGTTGGGAGTGAGTGCCCAGGCCTGGCGGCTGGCGTGCACGTGCCTGTCAGGGAGAGGAGGCGCCGTGGGGAGAGGCAGGCCCCCAGCTGCAGCCCCGGGGGTTCTTGAAGCCTTTAGGAGCTGGGCTCAGTGGGCAGTTTAGGGCCTGGGGTGCGTCCCTGTTTTAATGCTGGACGTGGGTGGCATGTCTGGGTGCAGCTGCCTCTCTGCGAGGCCGTGACTCGAGGTCCGGG
Organism: Balaenoptera musculus; assembly: GCF_009873245.2. NCBI lineage: Eukaryota > Metazoa > Chordata > Mammalia > Artiodactyla > Balaenopteridae > Balaenoptera > Balaenoptera musculus. Next base: position 98,042,149 of record NC_045793.1, on the reverse strand, counting down.
CGGGGGGCCCCGCCTGGCCTCAGCTGTGTGTCTCTCCCCAGGGCGCGATCCTCACCACCATGCTGGCCACGCGGAATTTCTCAGGTGAGTACAGCCTTCTCCAGGAGGAGCAGGCCTACGGCGGGGAGGCTGGGGAACGACTCGCCACCAGCTGCCTACCGTGTCCTCACCCCACTGTCCCCTCCTCTGCTGCTGGCCCGGCCCGACCTTCCTCTCTCTGAGACCCTCGGGCCACAGAGGAGGCCTGGGCTCCGGCCGGGCCCCGCGAGGGCACGTCCCTGCGTGTTGGGTCTGTGTCTGAGCTGCCCGCCGGCCGGGCCGCAGCTCCGTGTGTCTGTCCAGGCGTTGGTCGGCACCTCTGTGGCCTCGTTGTTGTCCTGAATCCTCGGAGCACCCGTTCTGTGTGTGGGTTAGGGGGCGGCTAGAGGAGGCTCCGGATACTCGGGCTGGCGGCCGCCCACCCGGGCACCGAGGGTGGGCAGGGCTGGGGGTGTGCGGTCGCTCTGGGGGGCTGTCGGCGACCCTGAGGCCATGGGCCCAGGCGGGCCCGGCGGGGACGGCGTCACCCGAGCGGGGCGGCTGCCCCCTGGCGCTCCTGTGGCTTGTCTGTGGCCTGCGATGCTGGTGCGGGAGCGTCTGTGGTCCGTCCTCGTTGTCCGTCTGCATCAGCACGCGCCCCGTCCTGTTACTTCTGCTGTGATGCTGTGCTGCCGGGCGGGGGGGGCATGCCGTCACACCAATACTAACAGGACGTGTTCTGTCCGCACGCCCAGCCAGGCACCCGGAAGGCCCCGCTGGGGTTTTCCAAGGAGAAAGGAGGCAAATGCTTTTCCAGTGTCAATCGGTCTCCATCTTGTTTTCACGCTCTTGTGAAAGGGATTCTGGAACCATCCGTCACCTAAACTTTGACTCTAATCTTCTTCTGCTTCCTTTGTCTCTTTTCTTCCCTCACCTCGCCCACCCCTCGTCTGTGTCCGCCCCTCCCCTCGTCTCTAACCCGGTGCTAACAGTGGGCAGACAGACCACCGCTCCAGCCACAATGTCCACCGCGGCCTCCGGCACCACCATGGGGCTGGTGGAACAAGGTAGATGTCCCGCCTGTCGGCATGCAGGTCCCCTCACTGCACGCAGCCGCTGGCTGGGCCTTGAGGGCCTCCCCAGAGGCCCCGGGAGCCCCTGCTCCCGCCCTGGACACACCCACAGAGCCCCTGTGGGCAGGGAGGCAGTCCCAACTGTCCCAGCGGCCTCAGACCCCACCTGTTTCAGGAGGGGCCAGGCTGGCTGACCCCTGAGCCGAGTTGCCCTCCATGCCTTTGACGGAATTCCCCAGTCCTGGTCCCTGAGTCTGGGGGTCAGGAGACCCCTCTGGTCAGAGCCCTTTGCTGTCTCAGGCTCACTCCCCACTTGTCCATCATGACCCCCGCTCAGAATGACCTTGACACCAACCCCAGGAAGCCTCGGGGCTGCTGCTGGGAGTTTGGATCCCGAGTGGGGGCCCTGGGGAGAAGGGCGTGGGCAGAGACCCTGCCCCGTGAGAGCCCACTCGCCACCCCGTCCACCCCCGACCTGGCCCGCACACGCTCCCAGGGCCCTGCCCTGCGCTCCCAGCCGCTCGCACGGAGCCGGTGGTCTGTGCTGAGTCCCAAACACGCACGTCTGCCCCGTGAGCCCCAAGACGGGGCCCTCGGCCACCCAGAGAATGACTCTGAAGGCCTCCTCTTGGTTTCTTTCTACGAGGCCCCCATTACCTCATCCCCAACCTGTGAGGGGAGAGGCTCATTCTGCTAACCTGTGCCCCAGTCTGTGACGGGCAGACCTCCCAGGAGGCCCAGGCCAGCTCCCGCTCATCCAGCCATGACCTTGGCCGGACCACATAAGGCTAGTGGACCCCAAGACTTCCTAGTGGGCCCATGGCCCCAGCCCGAGCTGAGGATGGCACAGGTGTAGGGCGGGCAGAGCCAGCTGCAGCTGAGGGGCCTAGAAGAAGCCCGGCATTTCCTGCCAGTGCCTCGAATGTCGGCCGGGACAGGGCAGACGCCCAGCCCCTCCCAAGCCCGGGCCCTTTCTTTACTGCACATCCAGCCCAGCTCTTACCCCATGACCCCGCAGGGTGCGCAGGCCCGCCTGCCCACCCAGAGGACCCCGGCCGCTGCCTCCTGGGGCTTTCAGGGCAGGGCTGTCCTCAGCAGGAGGGCCTGTGCTCCTCCCGTGAGCCCGGTGACAGGTCCAGCAGGCAGGCCCCCGGGGGTCGTCCTGAGTCAGCTTCATTTTCTGGGCCTTTCCGGAGCACCTGAGAGGGAGGGAGGGGCAGAGGGACACGGGACAGTGAGACTAGGGGCTCCTGGTGAAGCCGGGGGCAGGGGGGCGGTGAGCGAGGCAGGCGCCCACCTGCAATGCCCGCTGCCTGCAAGGGGATGCGGAGCGTCCGTGCATGAGGCCGCGAGCATGTGCGGCTCTGCCCCCGGCGCCCAGGGCCACTCTGTCCTGGGGGTGGTCTGTGCATGTGGACGGAGCCCAGCATGGCTGTCCCTGAGTGACGAGCTAGGGGACGAGGTAGAGGCTGGGCCCTGTGGCCTGAGCCCCCCATCCCTGCTAGGTCAGCCCATCTCAGCCAGTGCGTTGGACCCAGCAGACACGGCAGGCAGGGGGCTCAGTCCCAAGGCCGTCGCTTCTCTGTGGATGACGGCCTCTGGGGTGACATAGTGCCCTCGGCCAGCGAAAGACCGGGTGTCTTTGTAGATCTCTTGCAGTTCATCAAGGCGGCCTGGTCAGTCCCACTTGGCCTTCACCAAGAGGAGACTCAGGCAAACTTCTGGGGTGGCAGTGATGGCCTGGCCCCAAGGACCCGGGCCGGGGTGGGACAGAGGGTCTCTGCTTGTCTCCGGGGGTCTAGGGCGCCTGGTTGGTCCACCTTGGCTCCTGCTGTGTAGTAATGAATTCGATTTGAATTCGACTTGAGAAAACACAAAGGAAACTCCCTATGCCTTTGACCGCTAGTGTAGATGGGAGTCAACAGGATTCTGGAGTTATTCTCAGACAGAGATGTGAATTTCCAGGAAACACGGCGGCCAGGAGCTGCACTCAGGAAGACGGCAGCTGTGTGTCCAGACACGCTGCACCCAGACACGCAGGTGTAGGTTACAGGGGTTCCCAAGGAGGAGTGTTTGGGAATCGATTACAAGGACAGGTGTCTGCTGCAGGGCATCCTGGAGCCTGGGCCGTGGTGGCCGACTGAATCCCCGGAGGGGTGGCTTGTTAGGGAGCGGAACTGGTACCGTCCCGTGTAGCACGGTCTGGAATGTGGGTTTTGATAGAATCAGGGACTGAAGGGAACCCTCTTGCGACCCAGGACTGTCCCAGGGTCTGACCCAGGGACCCCCCCCCTTTCCTGCCCAAGGGGAAGACCAGGCAGAGCTGACTCTGCCCCCACCAGGGCACTGGGCTGGCCCTGGCCGGACTTCTCAGACCAGCACTGGCGTGCACTGGCTCTGACTCAGCCGGCCGGGAATGCTGCTGGCCAAGGCTGTGTGGCACTGGGAGGTGACTCTCCCCAAACTGCCCACCTTAAATTGGGGGCTGGGGGTCAGCTTCCTCGCCTGCTCAGCTCTCGCGACGAGTGCCTTCAAGACGGGCTGGACCCCACTTTCCTCCAGCTGTGTCCAGCCAGCTGGTCGGCCAGCATAGACAGGGTCCCTGGGCTCTGTGAGCACAGCACGACCCCCACTTCGGGGTCAGCAGGGAGGCTAGGGCCATGCTGGTCAGGAGTGAGGCTGCAGGCCCTGGAGGCCCGGGAGTTCCCATGTCTGCAGGGCTGGATTGTTCCTCTGTGGTGAGTTACAGGGAGGCGGACGTAGCTGCCACCAGGGAGGTTTTCACAGTCCCCGCAGTGGGAAGTGGGTTGTGGCCCTGAGCAGGCGGCATTTCTGGTCCTGGATGCCCGCGGAGCAGGGCTGCCAGGGCATCAGGGTGTGATCCTGAGTCCGGCCTCACCAGGTGAGGCCTCGCCCTTGGGAGGATGAACTGGGGGACGAGGAAAGGGATGATCTGTGGTCCCTTCACTCCCTGGGGTACTGTGATGCTTCTCACGGGGTGAAGCCCACCGGGCGACAGGGTTGGGCCAGGAGTCAGGCTTCTCGTTAAACTTTGGCCCGTGGATCCTGGGAGGGAAACTTGAGGGAATTGACGGGTCTGCTGGGGAGGAAGGCTGGGAACGGAAGCTGCGCCCAGTGTAGCAGGTCTCCAATGACCCCACGGGGCCCTCTGGCTGGGGGCAGCCACCTGTGTGCCAAAGCAAAGCCCGGAGGGCGGCGATGGCCACCTGGACAGGGACAGGCAATCAGCAGGGGGTGGCCCAGCGACCTGGGACTGGCCTGGTCACTGCACTGGGGACCTTGATCAGTGGTTCTCGAACTGAAGCAGCGTCAGGATCCCCCAGAGCAGATGAACAGTTAAACTGTTGCTGAGCCCACCCCCGAGGTTCTGCCTCGGGAGGTCTGGGGCGGCCCAGGCGATGCGATGCGATGCGGATGTTGCTGGCAGGGGTTGGGGTGGGGTCCAGGGGGACCGCACTTTGAGAATCACTGCAGCTCTCTGGGTCTTTCTGATGTGCCGGCCGAGTCAACGGTCTCCAGGGATGTTCCCAGCAGGAAAGGTCCCCGCGCAGGCCTGCTGGGGGCCACCCTCCTCCTCCCTCTGGGCAGGCGGCCTCCCCTTCAGGGCTGGCCAGCCAGAGCTTTTGGAGCCGGCGGTGGGGACTGTGCCACCTTCCTTCCAGGACAAGGGACCCCACCCTCAGGCATCCGACCCCAGGGCTGCTTCTCTAACCCGCACCGGCTGTCCTGGGGCACCGCTTGGCGTGAGCGTGGGCAGGGCGGGTGAGGCAGGAGCTGCTGAGTCCCGGGCTGCAGACTTGCACTCCCTGCCTGAACGTCCACAAATCTCGTTTTCTCTCTCTCTTCCTTTCTTCCTCACTCCCTCTCCTCCCCTCCTCACCTTTCCTTTTCCGTAAGGTAAGCTGACTTCCTTTTTTCTCTTTTTTTTTTTTTAAGTTCTGTAATTAAAACTAACCACTGCGGAGGGTGCAGATGCTGGGGGGCTAAGGGCCTGTGGGGTGTGGCAGGTCAGGGCCTCTGAAGCTGGCGCACAGAGAGGCAGAAGCAGAGCCGGGCCGCCCCCAACCTGCTCCCCGGGGGCGCGGGGAGGGCTGGGGTGAGACGGGCCGTCTGCTGGGCCAGGGCGTCTGAGGGGTGGTGGGAACCTGGGATGCAGGCGGCTCTTTGGACCCTCACCCAGGTGTGTCATCCTGTTGATGTCACTCAGAGCTTAAGGTCCTTGGTAGGTGGGCACAGAGGCCCTGGTTGGCCCAGTCAGCGCGGCCAGAGCAAGGCCAAGCAGTGGCCCCAAGGCTCGGGCTGCGGGGTGGTTTAAGAGGGAGAGTGAGGCTGCCCCTCGGGGGCTCTGAGCTGAGAGGCGTGGCCTGAGGCCTGGCCCTGGGAGCAGAGCTCCGCGTCCGGTCTGCCAAGGGAGGGGGGCCAGGAGGCTGAGAGCAGGCACCTGGGGTTGGGACGAGCCCCTCCCTTTGTGGGTGGCCAGCTGCAGCCCACCCACCCCTGCCTGAGAACATGGGGGTGCCTACCACTCCAATCTGCTGTCCTGCCCTGTGTTCCCATCTCGGGTGAGGGGCAGCGCCCTGCCTTCCTTTTCGGGGAACCCGCATGCTGCCCTCCCGGAAGCTGCTGGTCACAGGTGGGAGGAGAAACCTTGGTGTCCTCCAAGGTCATGGCAGATGGCCGGGGGAAGGCCCTGTCCCGGGGACGAGGGTCCTCGGGCAGCGCTGGCCAGGCCTTCCCCAGGGCGGCCCTGCTCGGCATAGGACACAGGCCCACTCCGTCCCCAGCTGGGCGCAGAAGCTACCTCTGCCTTGGGACCTTGGGTCCTGGGGAGCCCAGGCTCCGCGCAGGTCCCCGAGGCTGCCTCACGCCGAAGGGGTGGGCTGCGGTGGGACCCGGGCCCCTCACTCATCATGTCTGTTTCCTCCAATGCAGCAGCCAAGAGTTTACTCAACAAGAAAGCAGACGGAGTCAAGGTGAGGCGCTGCCTTGGCCCTTGGGGGTCTGGGTCCCCCCCCTCCCCCGTCTCAAGCCTACAGCTTTGCCCAATCCCCGAAGCTCCCTCTGGGCCTCCTCCCCTCCCAAGGAAGGGGTGTGACCCCCTCATTCTCTCCCTAATGGCTTCTCTTCCTCTCTCTGCAGCCCCAGACGAATAGCACCAAAAACAGTGCAGCTGCCACCAGCCCCAAGGGGACGCTTCCTCCAGCTGCCCTGGTACTGAACCCCTCAGCCCCCCGCTTCTCGGCCCTCCCGTACCCCGGCTGTGTGGTGGCCGCCTGTCGGGAGGCCTGGGGTACAGCTGGGGTCTGGCTGCCAGCCTGTCTCTGACAGACGACACTTAGCCCTTCCGGCCCCACTGCCGCTCGGGTGTGGGAGTGAGGGTGGACCCCAGTTCAGGCCGTGCCGGAGAGCCCCTCTGGGGGCAGCGGACAGGCCCCTGCTGACTTGTGGGTCAGCAGTGAGAGCCCGTCAGGGAGCCGGTGAGGCTGAGAGCCAGGATCCAGGGCAGCAACCTTGCTCAGCTCCTCTGCTCGCAACAGGCTGACCCAGAGATCCGCCCGGGCAGGCTCTGCAGGGAGCGTGGCCCGGGGGTCGGGGGTGAGGACAGGCTAGGCGGTGGGGACTCCCCCGCCAACCCCTCTCCCGGGTGCTGCAGGGGTGCGCTGTCTGGGAGGTGGGGGCCTTTGGTTTCTCCCCAGGAAGAATGGGTGGGCCTGACCTTAGCTTCAGAGCCCAGTGATCTGGAGGGAGACAGAGACCCCTTGGTGGTTTCCCTGGTGACGGCCCAGCAGCAGCTGTCGGGTCTAGGGCAGCAGCAGCCGTGGCGTTTCCCATCAGAGTCTGTGTCCTGCAGACCCCGAGGCAGGTGGGGGGAGATACACTTCTATGGCTGTGCTGGCCTGTGGCTGCCCGGAGGGTTCAGGGGTTCCTGCTGGGGAGGGCTGGGCGGACGTGAGGTCAGAGGGACCCGCCAGCGCCAGCCCTCACCTGGAGGGTCCTGTCCAGGGGACGGAGCTGGTGGTTCAGGGTTGTGGCCAGCGGGTACCGGCCCTCCTGCCCAGTATGCTGTGCGCCTGTGGTGTCTCGTACAGAGCAGGCCATCCCGAGGGGCTGGGGTTTGCTGGTCCACAGGTTCTGAGTTTGCTGAAAGCACACTTGGTGTCCCCGCCGGCCCCAGGCCGCGCTTCTGGGAGTGAGCCCTGGACCGCCCGTGGGGAGGCTGGGTTTGCTGAATGGCCATCCAGCGAGTGGGAGGGCGGCCTTGGCCCAGGAGGGGAGGGTCCCACGTGCCGGCCTCGCAGCCAGCCCCGTCTCGGACCCCATCCATCCCATGTGCCACCACACCCCCATGACATCTTCAAATCTGTGCCCCGCCCATGCCGAGGCAGAGGGTCCGGCGGCAAAGAGAGGGGCAGGGCGCCTGAGGCAGGGCACCCAGCGTGTGGCTTCTCGCCACGGCCCTCAGGCGCACGCTCTCCATCGCCCTCCCTCCTGTCGCAGGCGCCCGCGAGGTCTGAGCAGGTCTGCTTGTTCCATCCACATCGTCCCAGGTTTCTCTCCAGCTGCTCTGCTCCCCGCTGGCCATCTGCCGCCGTCCTGCTGCGCTGCCACCCTCTCCTCTCCTCTCCTCTGGGGGGCCTCCGCTCTCCTCCTCTTCTCACTTCCCTCTTTCCTTCCTCTGTGCTTCCTTCTTCTGTAGGAACCTCAAAGCACCGTCATTCATAACCCAGTGGACGGGATCAAGGTACTGCGCGTTCCTCACCGCCCTCTTGGGAGCGTCTGCTCAGGCAGTAGGCAGACCCCCTGGCCCTGGGGAAGCTCTGGGATGTTGACCCCGGGGAAGCATTTGTGCCAAGACAACTGTGCAAGGGACCCCTCCCAAGGCAGGACAGAGCCCCCCAAGTCCGCGGGCTGCTCCCTTTTGGGGAAAGGCCCCAGGTGCTGCCCTGTTTGGAGGCATGGTTGTACCAAGTCCACGGTGGACACAGGAGCCTGGGCCTCCTCATGTCCTTAGCAGGGTCCACTTCTCAGACCCTCTCTCTCCTGCCTTGGCGATGGCCAGGCCCAGCCTAGCCAGGAGCAGCCGAATGCAGGGCCCATTTCAGAGGCTCAGGGTGCCAGGAAGAGCCTGGGTGCCCTCCGTGATGCGCGGCCAGGGCTGCGTGCTCCAGGGGAGAAGGGCCGGCGTGGGCTGCCCGGCGTGCCCCCGAGTGTGGGGCAGGGAGGAGGGAGCAAAGACTCCCCCCCCCGACCTCACCCGTTGCTCCTCACCTCTGCCCGCTGCGCCCGGTGCTTCCCGCTGAGCTGACCCCCCCTCCCGCTCCTCCTCTCTGCTCTGGCATCAGCTCCCATCCCATCGGCATCTTCACCCCGGGGCCAGGGAAGGGGCTGGCTCTCTGGGGTGGGGGGAGGGGTGGGTGGGCAGCCACGCTATGTTTCCAGAACCAGACTTCTACCCGGGCCTGGGATCCTCAAAGGGTCCCCACACACCCCAGCCATGGGCCAGGACCAGGGGGCCTTGGGCAATTGGCTCTGGGCCGACCCCCAGGCTCAAGGTGCTAGGAAGAGCCTGGGTGTCCTCTGTGACTCGGGGCCAGGGATGGGTATTCCTAGGACGCTGTGTCTGGAGTGAGGCTTCTGGGGCTGTGGTGTGAGCCCTGATCCTACAACCTGTAGACACCCCCATTCCTGGCCCAGGGCCCAAAGCAGTGTGTCCTGTGAGGGGGCTGGAGGGGGCGGGGGGGTCCCTTGGGGACCCTGTTAAGATGTTCCTTCTGAGGAGCAAGCAGGCCTTCTGGGGACTCGGTGACAGGTGGCTGGCACCTGGTTTTGTATCTGAAGGGCAGTAAGCCAAGAGTGAGGTAGGAGGTGCTGGGGCCACCTCTCTGCCCTTAAGGCCACCTGAGAGGTAAGGCCAGGCCTGGCTGGACGGTCCAGGCCTGGGGAGGAGGTGTGGTTACTGCTGCAGTCTGTCTGGGCCAGGCCAGGGTTCCTGAGCACCTACTGGAAGCTTCCGCCCTGTCTGCCAAAGTGCACGGGCTGTGGATGATTTTGTGCTTCGCCCGGAGTCTTGGAACTCCAAAAAGCTTGTTTTTCTCTCCTGTTAATGAGTCATCTGAGCACACGGACTCTTTCCACTGGGTGTGCCTTGTGGGGAGAAGGGGAAGTTGGGGTCCTCAGCTGTTGGGGACATGGCGACCCAGCCTGGGGACAGGTGACCCCTGGGGCTGGTGTGAAGCTCCAGCGCTGCCTGTGGGTTTCTGGGGTTCAGGCCACGTCCTGACCCATTGTCTCCCCGTGTCTCCCCAGGAGTCATCTGACAGCACTCACACCACCATAGAGGACGAAGACACAAAAGGTACCCCAGCTCCCCGCCTGCGGGGGCAGCGGGGCGGGCCACTGGCGGGTGGGGAGCTGGGATGGAGACAGGCCGAGGCCTGTGACGTGGGCGTGTCCCCCAGGGCTGACCCTGCTCAGGGCTGCAGTCCCACCTGAGCCTGGGGACAGACCGGCGCCGGGCAGTCTCCGGCATAGCATCCAAGCAGAGCCTGACGGGCCCGGGCGCCCTGAGCAGCGAGGAAGCCGCTGCCCTGGGTGGGCCGGTTCTCCGCACGGGCCCCCAGATTGCTCTGGGGGCTGTGCACCCAGTTCCCACGGTTGAATTTGCTGTTTCTTCTCTCAAAGGTCCTTAAACCTGTGCCTGCCCGGCTGGCAGTTGATTCGTGGACGGGCAGCAAGGGGCGTTTCCTGGGCTCGTTGTGGGATTGGGGGGTGGGCTGCAGAGACTCGAGCTCCAACCCACTCTCAGGGCTCCCAGGCCGAGCTGGGCCATGCTCTGTCTGTGCCCCACAAGGGCCCCAGGGTGCCGGGCGCCGTGTGCTCACCCAGGGCCCCCTCTTCCACCCTCGGCTTTCTCAGCTGCCCCCAGGGAGGGGATGTGGTCCCCACTCCACTCAGGCCAGGCCGCCCGTCCCCACGTGGAGGGCCCGCCTGACCCTCGCGGCCACACGCTTGTGTAGATGAGCGCTGGGTGCCCTCAGGGCTGCCCCTGGGCTGGGCAGTGGCCACTCTGCCAGTTTAGGGGGATGCAGTGACCCTGTCCTGAGTATCCTCCCTGCCCCAGAGTGGAAGCGAGCATAAGGCTTTGGCCTCTGGACGCAGGGAGGGTGGACGTCCATGTGTTTTCTCCAGACTGCAGGCCCCGAACCATCAGCGTGGAGCACAGAGGTCATCCAGACCTCTCCCGGGCCCTGTCCTTGCGGGTCTGTCCCTGCCTCAGCAGGCTGGGGGCCTGAGGCGGACCGAGCCTGCGGGAGCATAGGGGAGAGGGCCAGCCCGGCCAGCCTCGTCCCAACCCTTTGTCTGGCTGGGAGAGGGTGGGCAGATGCCCGAGGGGCCTCGTGGGGCGGGGCAGGGCAGGGCAGGGGCCCCGGGGGCCTCTCACCTCAGCTGTGTCATCCGTCAGATGCAGGGAAGCCTCAGGGGGCCCAGGACGGGCCTCCGCTAGCCTTGGCACACAACCTTCCCACCTGGAGCCCGGCCTTCGAAGGCCCCATGTCCAGCCCTGCACGTGGTCCTGTGTCTGCCTCACATACCTGCCGTGATCGCACAGCCCTGGGCACGCGGGGGTGATGGCGCCCCAGGGGCCCTGGACCCCACCGCGTGGCTCTCCAGCTTAGCCCCTCTGGTCCTTCTCCTGCACTCCCCCTCCTCTCCTGCGTGTCCTCACCTGCGCGTTCACGTCTCGTCTGTCTGCTCAGCCCCCAGGGTCCCTGACATCTTGAGCTCCGTGAGGAGGGGCTCGGGGACCCCAGAAGGCGAGGGCCCCCTGCCCTGCCCGCCTCCGGCTCCCATAAGCCCCCTGCCCACCCCATGTAAGTAGCCGGGCCCCTGCTGCTGCGGGGGTCTCCCTGAAGGGCCTGCAGCTCCTCTGAAGGGGCGCTCGAGAGCCAAGGGCCGGCCGAGCTTGGGCACCAGCCTGCCCCCGACAGCCCCCCTCTGAGGCTCCCCAGGGTCTCTGCCCCTCAAGCCCCGCTCCGTGAGGGCCTTCCCCACTGGCCTGGGGGGCCGCCCGGTCCACCATCCTGCTTGGGTGTCAGGGCCAGGGCTCCTTGATGCTGAGACAGGCCCCAGTGCGGGAGAGAGCAGAGGCCCTGCCTCCCCTCCCCCAGCCTCGCCCGGCAGCCTCCTCATATGTCTGCCTCCTGTCCCCCCAGCCCCCAGAATCTGTGACATCCTGAGCTCCGTGAGGAGGGGCTCGGGGACCCCGGAAGCCGAGGGCCCCCTGCCCACCCCATGTAAGTAGTGCCCCAGGCCTGCTGCTTCTGCTGCCCAGCGGCTCCTGCGTCCTGCCGTGCACGGCCTCAGCTGCTCCCAGGCCGGGCTGCAGAGGCCTGGCTAACTGGCTGGCCGTCGGGGGGCACACGCGCTAACTCCCCCCCACCCTGCTTCCTCGACCCTCATCTCCCACACTGCTCCCTGCACTGCTGTCCGGGGCCCCAGGCCTCTCCCCCAGAGGGTCTCCCAGGCCCAGGGCAGCCAGCAGGGCGCCTCTGAGGCCGCCCACCCACGTGCCCTGCCCCTCGGGCCCTGGGCCATGCCCTTGCCAGTCACGCGGACTCCGTGTGGGCCCCGGGGAGCCCAGGCACAGGGAGCTGTTACAGAAATCCTCTCAAGCACAGGCCTGGGGTTTAAGGGGAGAAGAAAGGGCCCGGCCTCCCTGCAGAACTGGGTTCTCCGCAGAGGGCCGGACGTCCTGCTCATCCTCCACTCGCTCGTCCCTTCCTCACCTGTCGGGCGCCGCCCGAGGGCCTGTCCTGCACTGGGCTACCTCCTCTGTCCCCTCCTGGGCCAGGCTGCCCTTCAATGAGGGCACCCTCCGCCCGCAGCAGCTTTCCACGCGCCCCCACCGACCTGGTCAGGCAGGTGCAGCTGCCTGAACGTTCCTGAAGCTTTCCCCTGTGCCCCACACCCTTCTCTGTCCCCTTCCATCCCCCCATGTCCCCCCGTGTCCCCCTCCATCCCCCATGTCCCCCCATGTCCCCTCGTGACTCCCCTGTCCCCCCCACTCTCTCTGGCTTTGGCTCATCCGCTCATAGGTTTTGTCTTCTGTGTGTTCCCCGCCTGCCTCGTGTTTCTCGTGTTCACTTCTCGTCTGCCCCAGCCCTCAGGATCTCTGACATCCTGAACACGGTGAGGAGGGGTTCGGGGACCCCAGAAGCCCAGGGCCCCCCACCCTGCCCGCCTCCGGCTCTGCCAGGCTCCCCACCCACCCTGTGTAAGTAGCACCTTGAGTGGCCCTGCTGGCTGCTCCTGGGGGCTCACAGGGGTGTGGAGACCCCTGGCTGCGGTGCGCCGCCCCCTGGCTCTGGGAAGGGGCCGGCTCGCGGGTAGGGGGTCGTGGGGTGCAGGGAATTCCACATGGAGCTGCCGTTTGGCTAAAGACATGCACGTGTGGGGAGAACCAGGAAGCAGGTTTGCATGATCTACAGCCACACGCTCCCAGGGTCTGCAGTCTGTGGGTTTCTTCCGCAGCGAGGTGGGACGGGTGCCGGCCGGGGTGGTGCCTGGGGTTACTCCCCCGCTGGTGATGCTAGGGGCGGGGGCCGGCCGGGCAGGCGCTGGGCTGGGCCACCTCCCCAGGCAGGGAGGAGCCGCCGCAGCCCGTCTGCCGCCTGCCTGCCCGCCCGCCGGTATCGCTTACAGGGATGGATGACACCCCAGGGCGGCAGCCACCCCCACCTCCGGGGAGACACCGGGCTCTCAGGAGAGGCTTCGGGGCCGGGGGCCGGGCATGGCGGGGGAGAGGCTGGGTGAGTGCCGGGCCGGAAGGGTGCTGACCCCCGCCCACCTGCTGCAGGCCAGCCCCAGGGGCTGGGCCGAGAGGAGGGAGAGAGGGAGGGAGGCCCTGCGAGCAGTCGGGGAGGCTCGGAGGCCTGAATACTGTGGCCTAAATCCGGGCTTGGCTGAGGGGAGTGGAGGCGAGTGTCCTAGGTGAGGGAGCAGGGTCTTGCGGGTGGGCGCACAGCGGAGCCCGTGGGAGTGGGCAGATCCCCTTCCCCATTTGTGCGGCGTCTTATCCGAGTTTAGAGGCCTCCACGTCCCCATCTCTGGGATCCTTGCGGCCCCTCCTTTCACAGATGAGAACGCTGAGGGGAGGAGATGCGGAGGGTTGTGCCCAAGGGGGTCACATGCAGCGTGACCTCGGCCCAGGGCTGTGACCCACCCTAGGAATGTGCGCAGGCCAGGTGCGGACCTCTGAGGACAGGGCATGCCACGGGTGCTGAGCACCCCAGGCTGACCCGGGGGGCCCACAGCACTGGCTCGCCCCTTTAGGGGTCTGTCCTGAGCTTGACTCCAGGAGGTGCGGCCACAGAAGGTGCTGTGACCAGCACTGAATGGAGGGGGCCTAGGGGCCTGGACTCGGCAGGTGTGGCCGGGCCTGCAGGGTGCAAGGGAGGGGCAGACGCAAAGCCCTGGGGGGCACCGAGGGCAGGGGGGCCCCCCCATCAGTCTCCCTCAGGGAGAGGGGTCCTCGTGCCTGGATGGGCACCCTCCTCTCACCCGGAGTTCCCAGCATCCCAGCTCCATAGGCCTGTGTGAGGGTCCTCGGGTGAAGGAACGTGGGTCGGGCCGGCCCGGAGAAGGGACTTCTGAGGGGCCGTTGCGGGGTGATATCTGGCGTTCATTGGGCTGAGTGGGTGAGTGCCAGAGCCGGGGTGCCCCCGCTCCAGCTCTGGGACCAGGGATCGGCCCCTCCCGGCACCGAGGCCCGGGCTGCAGAGGGCCATCCCTGGGCTGGGTCGTGAGTAGCCTCCTTTCCCGGGAACGTCCCCGCCAGCTGTCTCAGCGTGTAAATGGGGTCGGTGCCCACTGGCCGGGGCCGTGTTCTCCATGATCGGGGATTACGCACAATCCAGGCTGATCCTGTGCAGCTGCCTCCCTGGGGTGGCTGGGGGCATCCTGGTGCCCCTGCAGCTGCTGAGGGACAGGGCTTGGGGTCAACCTGGGGTCACGGGGGTCCGCCTGGACCTTTGCCGGTGGCCGGGCCTCCCTGGCCTGTTAGCTCACCCCAGGAGAGCTGGATGGGACATGGGGGCTGCACTTCAAGCCAGACCTCAGCTCCGTCGCCGGAGCTGCCTGGTGGGGAAGACTTGTCCTCAATAACAAGCGTCACCCCTGCCCCCAGGAGTCCCTTTGCACAGCATGCCACTGGGGGAGGAAGGATTGCTCCGAAGCGTGGGGTTAGACGTGGGCGGCAGCCTCTCCGAGGGTCAGGAGCGTCCAGCCCACTCCTGGGCTGTGACTGGGCTCGTGTGGCCTCAGCTTTCCCATCTGCAGAATGGACGCGGTGGCCGTTTCCTAAACTTCAGACTTTGCAATGTGTGCTGTGACCCTAGGTTTCTATTTACTTAATTCTTTCTCTTTATACCGACTCCATTTTTAATTACGCTTTGTTTAAAAACGCTCAATATTACTTCATTAAGCGGAAGATTCGGCTCACCACAGTGCAGTAGGTGACTGTAAAATCAGAGCGCACGGGAAACAAAACAGAAAAAGAGTCACTCAATTCCAGCTGCAAGGCTGTTGGCTGAGGGCTCACGTGGGGCGGGGGTGGCTCACGACGTCTGTGAAGAAGGGGGGTTGACAAGTGTCGGGGTGTCGGGGTGTGCAGACGTCCCCTTGGCAAGATCAGCAGGATGGCCCGGAGCTGACGGAGTAAATCGCAGGTGGGAGGTGGGGGCTCCTGAGCAGGGGCTGGACCTGGTGCCACAGGCGGGAGGCGGCGAGGTCCCGGGTGACGGGCCGCCCTGGGCAGGGACGGAAGTGGCAGGGACTGGTTGCTGCCCTCGGACGAGCCCAGGCCCGGCCCTCTGGGCGGGGTCTGGTGGGGGAGCCAGGCTGCACTGGGGGGCGATCAGAGCCTGAAGCTCGAGGCCACCTCTGCAGAGGTGACAGGTGAACTGGGGATGGGGGTGGATGAGGTCCCAGAGGAGAGAGGGTTGCCCAGAATTGGGAAACGCCCAGGCAGAAGGCGGAGAGGTGGGCAGGCTGCGGGGGAAGCACTGAGAGGGGAGACGCAGTGTGATGGGATGGGCGAGGGAGGGAGCGGTGTGTGGGTGGAGGTGTGAAATATCCAGAGGGTGAGGACAGAGGCCGGCCTGCACGTGTCTGTGTTGGGACAGAGCTCTGCAGGTGGACGTGGGGCATCAGGGCAGCTGGGCCCACAGCCTGCCTCCTGGAGGCCAGCTTCCAGGGCTGACCAGACAAGGTGGGGCTCGGGTTCTGCAGGGACAGCCTTAAGCCCAAACCCTGCTATAGTCCAGACATGGAGTTCGGTGAGGATCAGAAACAGGACACCAGCAGAAGCGCCGCCAGGTCCAGAGAGAGGGTGTCTTTTAGATAGGGGAAGCCCACGCGTGCTTGCGGGTTGGTGTGCACACACATACACGCACTGCAGACACACACATGCATGCCCATGTGCCCACACTCACCTGCGCACGTGTGCACGAAGGTGCGCGCACACACACACACACACACATATGCTCATGCATGCACTCAACCATGACACCCTTGGGTGTCATGGAGCTCACCCTGCAGCCACTGTCCAGAGCCGGTGCGGCACGACCCAGGCTCCCAGCTCAGACACGGGCACGCCTGGGCTCGCACGCAGCAGGCAGCATCTTCTACCGTGGACTCTGTCCACTTGCTAGCTGGGTGCCTGGGAAAGTGAGCACCCAGACAGCCGAAGGCGCTGATGGGAGGGCCGTGGGCACATGCTTCAGAATGCTAACTGCGCCCTTTTGGAGCTGGCAACCCGCGCTCCGGGAACGTAGCCTGCAGATCAACTCACGCGTGTGCTGGTCCCGCCTGCTCTGGCAGCTGAAGACTGGAGACCTACAGATGCCCATCACTAGGCCTGGTTGAGTGGGGATGCCCATCCCACAGGAGTGGCCGTGCAGAGAGTCTGTGGTCCCGATGTGCTGCTGGGAGCAGGGGGGACACGAGTACCCATGCTGGGAGTGCGCAGACATGTGCAGCTGGTGTGGCTGTGACTGGGGAGGGAACTGTGGGACAGAGCTCCTGGGATCGTGCTTTCGGTGGCCTTCTCGGGTCTGAGTTTTATCACTGGCACGTTATCACTGCTTTAAGAAATTGCCACGTGTGGATGCGTTTATGCCTGTGTGTACACTCGTGTGTGTTTCCTGTGTGCCTTTGGGTGTTTCTACATCTGCACAGAAGTGGTTAAGCACCTCACTCAGGACGGTACTTCTCTGGGGAGAGTGAGTGAAGAACAAGATTCAGGGGAACACAGACATCTGCATCTTTATCTGGAAGGTTTTATTTCTTGAAAAGAAATCTATAGCAAGTATGAAAATGGTTCAGATTTGAATCAGCAGGCTGTGGGCTGTATTATTCTTTCTGCTTCTTCCATGTGTTTAAAATGTTTTGCCTGAAAATAAATGGTAGTTAAAGAGATAAAGGGGCCCCCAGGTGAGCACCCGGGGGACTGGGTCTGTCTAGGACCAGAGGTCAAGTGGGCAGGAACCCGGAGAAGGCTGCCAGCCCAGGGCCTCAGGTGGAGGGTGCAGGATGGAAAGGTGATGCCGGAGGACTGGCCTGGGGGCCCAGGACCGCAAACAGGTGGGGGCTGGAAGAGGCAGAAGGCCAGGCGGCCGCCTGCGGCCTTCCAGGGAGAGAGGGCAGTGAAGCCTGCACTCTGCCTTCCCCTGGGCCCGGCTCCCTGGCCTTTGCACTGAGGCCCGGCCCTGCAGTCTTCAATCCCCTGCCTGCTTTGTGAGCCCGCCCTGAGCAGACAGCCGCCTCCCCAAGAAGGACTATGAGAGCAATGTCCGTGGCGGGGGGCGGGCAGGAGCTGGGAAGGCTGGTCACAGTGTTGCAGCTGCCGAGGGCCCAGGGGATACAGCCGGAGGGACTGGGGCATGGCAGTCTTGGCTTCCCCTTCCTGCCTCTTCCAGACCTTTTGTACTCTGGATGGAGTATTTCCGTCTTTCAGGGATGTTGTATTTAAGACAAATAAGACAGAAGCTTGTTGGACTTGGAAATGGGGACCCCGTTGGTGGCCCTGAAAGGAACAGTCTGAGCCGGGCAGCCTCGGGGTCCCTCCTGGAGGGGGAGGGGCGGGGGCGCTCTGCGCGGGACCCCCCGGGGCTGAGGGGGGCGGCGCGCGGGTCACTGGGCGGCTGTCCCCCACAGCGCGGAAGCAGGAGATCATCAAGATCACGGAGCAGCTCATCGAGGCCGTCAACAACGGTGACTTTGAGGCCTATGCGTGAGTCAGGGCTCCTGGGCCCATCCTGGGGCCGCGGGGTGGGAGGGGGTGGACGGAAGGGGCGGGTTCTGAGGGGCCCCTCCTCACCTGGGTCTGCCCCCCAGGAAAATCTGTGACCCAGGCCTGACCTCGTTTGAGCCCGAAGCCCTGGGCAACCTGGTTGAAGGGATGGACTTCCACAGATTCTACTTCGAGAACTGTGAGTGCGGGGCGGCGGCAGGAAGAGGGCGGCACCCCCGGGGAGCCCACGGGCCCCCAGCCAGGCGCCCAGGGAAGCCCCGTCCCGTCCTCGCCCCACCGGGAGGGGGAGGGGTGGCCGGGCTGGCGGAGCGGCGCCGGGGGCGTGGTGCCAAGCCCCTGCCCGCCCACAGTGCTCGCCAAGAACAGCAAGCCAATCCACACAACGATCCTGAACCCGCACGTGCACGTCATCGGCGAGGACGCTGCGTGCATCGCCTACATCCGCCTCACGCAGTACATTGACGGGCAGGGCCGGCCCCGCACCAGCCAGTCCGAGGAGACCCGCGTGTGGCACCGCCGCGACGGCAAGTGGCAGAACGTGCACTTCCACTGCTCGGGGGCGCCCGTGGCCCCGCTGCAGTGAAGGTGAGCGCCCTCGGGGGAGGCGGGACTGCGGAGAGCGGTGGCGAGGCGAGCGAGCGTGGTGTTAGGGGGCGGGGGCGCCGGGTCAGGGCTTCCAGGCTCCTCTCCGGGCGGCCCCGCAGGCGCCCACCTTGCAGACACCAAACCCGAGTCAGACGGAGAGCGGCCGCCCGACGCTGACCTGCCCGCCCTCGGCCCGCCCCGTTTCAGAGCTGCTGCGGCTGCTTTCACGGGACAGACTCGGTGTTTGGAGCCCAGCTGCCCTCGGGCGCACGGCCTGCCTGTCGCATGTTTGTGTCTGCCTCGTTCCTCCCCTGGTGCCTGTGTCTGCAGAAAACCAAGACCAGATGTGATTTCTTTTTAAAAACAAGACGACAGCCGCACACACAAAATTGATGTCGGATGAAACGGAAAAAAAAACGAAACAAGGGAAAAAGCTGTAAAAAGCCCTGGCGTTTGTGGGGCTTCGAAGCTTCCGGCCGCTCCCCGCCCAAGCTCTACGTGTCCGTCTGCTCCTGGCCTCCTCCAGGGACCGGCCGGGGCAGTGAACTTGTCCGCAGGGGCCTGCCACCCAAGGAACGGTGTTTGCTAGGTGGCGCCCACCCCCACGCGTCTGCATCCTCCCTGCCGCGCATGGCTCCTTGTCAGGAGTGTCAGGTGTCGTCTGGGGAGGGGCTGGGGGGGCTGAGCATGGCTGTCCTCCCTCCTGCTTCCCTTCCCTCCTCTCCTCCCCGAGAAGGCGCAGGTGCGAGCTCCCGGTGTCCCTGGCATGGGTGAGCAGTGCAGAGGCTGGGCCAGCCCCTCTGGGAGGATGCGAGCCCTCGGAGAAGGCCCCGCGGGCCCAGGGCTCCAGCTCTGGCCCTGTCGGGGCCAGGGAGGTGCACTGGGTCGGGCAGTGGGTGCAGGGGGGTCACCCCTTATTTTCAGACCTCACGCCTGGCAAGAGACATGCCGAGAGGACGCTGCTGGCTGCGGCCCAGTGTGCAGGGGACCCCGGGGCTGGCCTCCCTTCTGTTCAGGCACCTCTCCCTCTTTGCCCCCCTCCCCCTCCCCCCGTGTGGGAGTCGGGCAGGAAGGAGAGAGGGGCCAGAGGCGGGTGGGTGCCTTCGGCTCCCAGGCCGAGGCAGAGTCCAGGCAGGTGTTTGCTGAAGGAAGCTGCGCTTTCGGAGTCTGGGCCCAGGGCAGCAGGGAGCGGAGGGCCGCACGGGGCTGCGTGTGACAGGGACCCCTGGGGTTGGGAGAAGGCGGGCTGGGCTCACCTGGGGTCCCCCTGCGTGCTGGTGGGCACTGTGGCGAGCCTCCGGGATGGGCCATGTGGCCAGGGGGCGGCAGAGAGAGCCAAGGGCCGTCGTCTAGGTGTGCGAGTGGGTCTGAGCTGGCCCGCTGGGCCGTGGTTGGGGGGTGCAGGGGCCGTGATCGCAGGTGCAGGACCCCCTGCCCCAGTACCTGCCCTCTTCAACTCATGTTGTTTTCAACACGGATTTTCGTTATCTTCCCCCGCAATCAAGCCAAGGGAGGGTCCCGGAGTGGGGAACAGGACACAGGATGCTGGTCTCCAAGGGGACTGTCCATCGACAGACACTCAGAGTGGATGCTCACCTGCCCGTCCGCGGCTGTGCTCAGGACAGCTGTCCCCACCCATGGACGCGGGGTGAACATCCGCCAGGCTCCCTGGGCCTCGGGCAGCGGCAGGGCCCGCCGTGGACAGTGTGTGGCCCGGCCACCCTTGCCTCCTGGGGCCTCCTCCCCTCCTCTCCCCCTTCTCTCCACGGAGCTGCCTGTCTGGGATAATTTGGGGATTTTTTTTTCTGGGGGATAGTTCTTTTGCATGACCCCTCATGAGCAAGCCACACCCGCTCTTCTAGCTAGATGTCCGCGGTGTGGCAGCGTCGGCCAGCCCGCCCTGCAGAGGGTCGGCTGCCTGCGGTGCTGGCCGGCCTTTCCTCTTCTCTCTTTTTGCTGAGTTTCATTGTCTTTTCTTTCTGAGCCTTGTAAGTGTACAAAATTATTATTTTGTTCTGTCTCGGGAAACTGCAAATAAAAGGAAAACAGGACAAACTGCTTTAAGTGCATCCGCGTGCTCTATGCCAGGACCCTGCCGACCCCTCACCTCACGGCAGGTCCCTTCGCCGTGTGGGCCCCGGGCTGGCCAGGCTGCAGAAACCCTAGGCCAGACGTCTGTTCCCGAGCCCATCTCGGTGGACGGCACGCCCAGGTGGGGCCCCTCCGTGCCGCTGCAGGTCAAGCTCTGCCAGCTGTCCCCACCCCAACCTCTGGTTCCACTGAGGCCGCTGTCGGCCCTGGACAGACCCCTGAGTCCCCACGCCCCCAATCTCTCCCATCACCCTAGTGGTCTCTGAAGATGAGGCCGGGAGAGCGGATCTACGTGGGAAGAGCTGCAGGACCAAGGCCTGCTGCCCTGTCCGGTCTCTCCCTCCACCCATCTGTTCTTCGTGCGCGTTGATTGGAACAGGCGGTGCCCGAGGCCAACCCCGGCTGCTCCTGTGGGCCCTCACGCTGAGTTGTGTAGACAGCATGTAGACGGCACACAGGCCAGCGTGGATGTCAGACACTGACGTCAGAAGCAGAAGAGCAGTGGCTGCTGAGATGCAGAGGACAGAGCAGGCGATGACAACGGGGGCCCGGAGAGGCTCTGCGAGGAGGCTCGAACAGCAGGAGCCCAGAGGAGAGACCAGGGAGACAGAAGGATGCCAGGTACAGAGGCTCCCGGATGGTCCCAGACTGAGGGGAGGGAGGGAGGGAGGGAGAGAGGGAGGGCCCAGGGTCGGCACAGCCAGGCGGTCCCCACCAGGCCTTCCCTCTGCAGCTCAGCCCCAGCATGGAGGGACGCATCACCTGGCTGCCCATGGCACCCCTACAGCGGGGGACACAAAAGCCTGCTGGGCCTCCCTCGGGAACACTCACCCTCAGCCTGTGCGGCTGAGTGAGTGCTGGCCACGTGGCTGCCTGGCCTGTCTGATCACCTGACCACAGAGCCGCATGGCAGCCCGGCCCCGCGGCTGTCTGACCACGTGGCCGCATGACCACACTGCTGCATGGACACATGGATGCATGGTCTCCTGGCCCTCCGGACATCTGCCCTCGTGGCCGCACACACTCAGGCCCCGCCGGGCGAGGGCTGCTGGGGCCTGCCTGTGCTCTGCTGTCCCTCCCGCAGGCCTCTTGGCCCACCTCGCTCCCAGGCAGACCCTGGGCAGCCCTGCTGGTACCCCAGAGGCACCCTCCTGTGGAGATGGGCAGCCTTGCCTCCACGCCTGGTCCCCAGGCCCTGCTGCCTGTCTGTACCTTACGCCTCGAGCTTACTCAGCACAGAAATACAGGCTTCAAAACAATCTGATACACCAAACGCACCCCCCCAGGGGGTCCAAGTGACTTCTGATGAGACGGCTGCCGCTTCGGGCCAGCTCAGTCCTGTCCACTGGGACAGAACAGGTCTCCTCCTCCAGCCTCGGCATCTGGTTGCAGGCACCTTCAGATGGGCCAGGAGGCCCTCGATGCCAGCTTGTCGGCCCCGTGGGCAGTACCCGGCAGGGGCCCTCAGGTGTGCAGGCAGGAGGGAGGGCTGCACAGGGAGCACCTCGGAGGATCCGAGAGCCGGGCACAGAGAATCTAGGACAGAGCCCGCGAGTGGAGTCTGTCCCCGCCGCCGCAGTATCTAGGGCTCCACTCACCTATCAGCTGTAATCCGAGGAGCCTTTCCAGGCCAGGCCTCCCTCCGGGCACCCGCCACCGCCTCCCCCTACCCCACCCACTGCTGATTCTGAACCCTGAGGCGTGCCAGGACTCCAAAACCCAGAGCAGGGCCGGCAGGACGGGCAGAGGGAGGTCAGTGAGAGGGCCTTTCACTTGTCATTTTAAAAAGCACCTGCTTTGGGCAAAGCCCCCTGGGCCACGGGTAAATCCCCTGCCCTGGCAGGTCCTCTGAGCAGGAAATGCCCACGCTGCTCCCTATTCCGATGGTCAGAAGTAAGGCCAGCGAAGAGACAGACTGAGAAGTGTTTGCAGACCGTCTGATGACCAGCTGCCGAGGACATTCCCTAAACTAGGACGAGAGTCCCAGGCCTGCAAGGATGCGGGGAGCACAAGGAGCTCCCACACCCCAGCAAAGACACCCCGCTCTGGAGGAGTTCCCGTCTGCATGGCGCCGGCTCTGTGGCTGAGGCAGCCTCCCAGGCAGGTTTCCCAGGTGTAGCGAGGACCAGGTCACAGGGTTCAGAGCAGGGCTTCTCTCTGCTCTGCGGCTCCGTCACCCACTTCCTGCTAGAAAAGTCTGAGGGCAGATGACCGCTTGGGCCTGGCGGGGAGGGGAGCAGGGGATGGCGCGTTAAGGGAGATGCTGTCTCCCCCGACAGGAACTGCCCCAGGAGAGGGGGGACCCCAAGCTCTGCAGGCGCACAGCACGGAGGGGCAGGGCTCCCGCGGAAAGGGGTCCCTGGGGCTCCAACAAAGCACAGGACTATTTTGGAATTTCAAAAGTCAACTTTATCCAGATAGGAACCTTTCAAACAGAACACAGAGAAAAAGTTAGGCGGCAGTTACTAAAATACACTTTGCCAAACGACCTAACATTAGAATACAAGAGGAGCTGGGGAAATGCCGGATGCGGGGTCTCGGCCAGCCCCACCCCCAGTTCCTCCCCAGTATCCTCCGAAGTGGGAGGAGAGTCAGTCAGACAAAGCGCCATCGTTCCTAAGGGGACGTCACGGCCGCCTCCGACGCCAGCGAGCAGGCTGGGTGTGCGCCTCTCAGGGGCACCCGCGGCAGCAGGACTCACGCGGGCAGGCTGCTTTTTAGGCCAAAGTCCTCTGGCCAACGTAACGCCCGGAGAAACAGGGCAGCTGGCAGGTCAATCTCTTCAGCTGGGGTCCTCGGAAGCCACGCGGATCCCACCTTCTGGCCCAAGTGAGGGAACTCGCGGCCGCTGGCACTTGTGGGGCAGTGGGACCTCCCAGTTAGGGCAAGAACAGAGTGCGCGGGGAAGGACACCCAGGAACGAGACCACACTGGTTGACACCACCTCAGCAGGGGCTTCCACGGAAACTGAGTCCTGCAGGGGCATCCCGAGTTTGTGTCCTCAAGAAGGACAGCCGGGCCCCAGGAGGCAGTCTGGAACATGGCAGTAGGGCCCGAGGGACCAGAGAGGCTGAGAAGGGCCCAGAGCCCCCCGGGCCACTGCCTGGGCTGCTCTGCATGTCTGTTTCCAGGGTTGGGCCTCAGAGCCATGGGCCTCGTGCTGCTGGGGGCTGGGGTGGGGGGAGGGTGCGGGCTCAGCAGTGCTTCTGCAGGGGGCTGGGCTGGAGTGTGGAAGGCTCAGACCGTAAGTGGGGTGCTGGGAGCCCCCGGGCTGGCTGGCACCTTCTCTTGGTGCCTGGTAGTGGTGGCCACAGTAAAGGTCACTTGCTAAGACATGTTTAAGTCCCAGGTGATTGTCAGGACAGTCTTGTCACCAGAAAGGCAAGCGAAACCTGTTCATGAGAGCCTACAGCACACCCTGCTATGATCCAGATGTTCAAAGCCAAACCGCAAGTCGGGGCAGGCGCCCCTCCCCCACTTCCAAGGCATCTCTGTGGAACTCGCTGGACGGGCACTGCAGAAAGTCAATCGCAGCAGGAGCGCAAACAAGGTCTCAGAACTTGTGAAGCCCAGTGGCTGTGTCCTCCCAACGTGGACGCATTGGCCCGAGCCCCCATCGGCGCCCCCCATGCCCACCGTGGCCTGCAGCGGCTGTCCCGCCCCAGCCCTGTGGTCAGGGCACCCCACTCACAGGAGTGTTAACACAGCTAGCGTACAGATAAAACCCAAAGGTGTACTGAAGAGCAACAAAGAGCTGGCTCTGACCCGTGGGCCTTGCACACGTCCTTCCCAGGGGGTTAGAAACGAGCCCTGCAGCATCTACAGGAGTCACTGAGCTTTATGGTTTCATTTGGCCCCAAAATACACGTTTAGGGGGCCTCAAATTACTAGACATGTGAATCTGAATGTTCCCCACCCCCAGGTCCCTTCCACCCTTCGGTTCCTCCCACGAGCTCCAAAGCCAAAGTTGAGTCTGTCCCACTCGGGTCGTGCCACGGCGGGTCTGCTCCCTGGGGGCTGCAGTTCCGATGTGAGTAACGGTGGCGTTCCAGCGCAGGGGCCTCTGCCGGCTGCTGTCACATGACCGCACAGCACGAGTTTTGCTTCCGGGCCTGGAAAGAGACAAAGAAGAGCTGAAGAGGTGGACCTCGGCGCACGTAGCACTGGGAGGTCCGCGGGGATCGGGCGGCTTTACCGGGGGCTCCGGGAATCGCAAGGAGAGAGAGAGAACCGGCCCGTCCGCGACGCCTGGAGCGAAGCTGTCCAGGAGCAGTTCATACCCCTGAAGTTATTTTGTCCACCTTCCGTTAACGCTATCAGTAAGGAAGTAAACTTCCTGTTGTTAAGCCAAGTACAAAGAACAGGAACGTAAGTCGGGTCGGCTGAGTCTCTTCCTCTGCTCCGGCCCCATCTCCCCGTAAAGCTATCTGAACCCACAGGGGTGTTTCTTACTGAGGATGTCTTCAGAGAACAGAGAGGTTCACACTTGGTGTGTGGGGCCTCCGTTACCTTCCCTCTCGCCTCCTGTTCGCAGGTGCCCCCTAGCCCCACTGGCATCGCCCTCCAAGGCACACGTGAGCAAACGTGTGTGTGTGGATGGAGCAAGTAAACGCAGCGCCCCCGCTGTTCAAACTGAAATCCTTCGGCTGAAGGGAAGCTAACTAGGAACGTAAGAAACTCTCTGGGAAGGCGGTGCACTGCTGCTCCTCGGCAGACAGCAGGGATGCGGGGCCCACCCTTCCGGCCTCCCGGGGGAGGGGCCCGGAGGCAGGGCGGGGCAAGGCCCCTGCGCACCTGGGCTCCCACAGCACCCCAGTGAACCTGTGGCTACTGACCGGCCACGTGACTGACCGTTCCAAGGAAGACTTGCTTAGTGGTGAGCACGCGGCCACTGCTCTCGGGAAGGGGTGCCCGGGAGCAGCCGGGCCGTACTCACCGTTTTATAGAAGGCTTTAGACTGTATTCCCAGCACTTCGGATTTGGACACCAGGTCATCGAGCTTCTCGCCTCGCTCTAACAAAGACTCCATGGTGTTGTGCTGGACAAGAAGAAAAACAGAAAAGGACGCTTTGCTCTGTTCACAAAGTGAGTAGACGCCAGCCCCCCGGTGAAGCTCAGTCACAGGAAAGCACTTCCTTTGGGCCCCTCCCCCATAACTGGGACACCGCATCAAGACACAGTGTCCCAGACCTGTGGAGGAAACAGGACCTAGTGACCTTCCTGGAGAATCTAGAAGGTTCTAACTGGGACATAAAGCACTTCCCCCAAATCCTCCGCAGCACAGGCTCAGACAGCCACAGTCCAGGAGGGATCACCTACGCCTGTATTTATACACACACATTCCTACTGCACAAAACACTTCCTGTTCCCCCAGGGGAACTGTGTCTAAATCGCATCACTGTCAATTCTGTGAGAGCACCTCTGCACTTAGGCAGTGCAGACAGACCCTTTCTGAATGGGTGGAGGGACGGAGGCCCTCAGAAGAGCCCCCAGCCCCGCTGCCAGGACCATCAGGAAGTGGCCGACTCACTCCCACCCCAGACGGCCATTGCTAGGGCAGCTGCAAGGCCCTCAGAGGCCTCTTCAGAGCAAGTGGCACGAACCTAGCTTTGCACATGTGAAACGGCACAGAATGAGGAGTGAGCAAAAATGTCCTTTATCTCTACACACAGCTGAGCAACTCAGATTTCCACCATAAAAAGTTAACTGGCTCAAGACATGAATGGGATAAAAGGTAGCATAACCAGTAATCCAGATTTTATCACTGCAGCCAGAATGGGCTGGGTGTCCAGGACCCATCTGCTCTGTGCAGTGGAGAGAGAAGGAAAGACAGAGAGCGTGTGTCCCCCGGCTCTGTGGTGCTCACGCGCGCAGGTTCTGAAGCAGCAGAAGGCAGAGACAGGGCTCGGTTAGGAAACATGGAGAAACATGTCACGAAAGACAGAAAAGTGCCGGAAAACTGTCACATCTAACTTTCATTCCAAAGCCCCAAAACGTTACCCAAGGCGTGGTTTAGCAGACCTAGGCTTGGAGCCCCTGGGATGCTCTTTATAGAACACAGCCTCCTGAGCCCTGCCCCAGACCTGAGTCCAACCCCAGGAGACGCAGACGTGCATGAAAGCTGAGCCAGCGTTGGTAGGAGTTTTATATTTGGGGTAGTATTTGTCTCGGCACCTTTTCTGGGTTTTATTTTAATTTTGGGGGGCTGTGCTGCGCAGCTTGCGGGATCTTAGTTTCCTGACCAGGGATCGAACCTGTGCCCCCGCAGTGGAAGTGCGGAGCCCTAACCACTGGACGGCCAGGGAAGTCCCCTTTCCTGAGTTTTATATCCATCTACTTAGGCGTCCATTAATTGCCGGGCACCGGCTAAGCCCTCGCCCTAAGCCTAAGCCGGGCGTTGTCCTGTGAGCAGGGGCGTAAAGATCAGGATAAGCTCCCAGTCCTGGGAGCTCGCACACGAGTCAGGCTTCACGTAAACGTGCAGTGACAATGCAGCGACATTCGGAAAGGGCCCATACAGCCTCCGAGTACCCTGGTGGCCTGAGTGCGGGGCGCCTGTGCAGGAGGCAGGCAGGAAAGGGAGGGAGGGCCCAGGGTACGAGACCACGTCAGGGAGCCTGCACTTTATCCTGGAGCTGACTTGGGAGCTGCTGAAGGACTTCAGGCAGAAGAGTGACAGATCAACAGCTACTGTCTAGTGGACAGACTGGAGGGAGGTGGGAAGCCAGGGGTCCAGTCAGAGGCAGAGGCCCCAGTAATCAAAGCCAGTGCTGCTCGAGGGCCAAAGGTAGCTCAAGAGTTTTAAAAAAAAGTTGAAGCAGCAATTACAAACCAGGAGATTTCAGCTAAAAATGCAGGGTTCCCGCTCTTCTAAAACAGGCCTGATTCTGACAACTCTGGGCCTGTATTTAGTCAGAGCGGGTGAGCCTCAGTCTGCGCCGAGACCCAGACCCTGAAAGGGAGGCGCCTGCCGGGCAGTGGCTCAAGCTAAGGCAGGCACCGCAGAGGCAGGACCACAGAACTCAGACCCGCCGAACCCAGTAACTACCCAGACAGGGAGTGGGGATGGGAATATGCTGGGTCCCTCAAACAACGGGTGCCGTTAACCAAGACGGGGCGCAGGAGGGATCCTGCTGGGGTTGTCTGAGTGAGTCTGGATTTGAGGCCTCTGATGCACGGGGACAGGTGGGCAAACACCACTTTCAGAAAAGCGCTTTGACTACAACTAAAACAAGCGTCGGCTGCGCGGGCTTGACTACTGGCAACTCTTTCTGCCCCTCAGTTTAGGGACTTGCTCTCCTACTTACTTACTTACCAGGATGATTTTGGTCTCATCTAGTTCAGCCTGCACTTTAGTCATGGGGTCAGCTTCTCGGGGGTTCTAGGAAAGAACCAACAATAAAAACGATGTCAGGACTGGAGTGGCCGCCTTGAAACAGGGCTCAAAACCAAGTGAGCTGGACACACTTCCAGAAGTGAAAAACCACAGGCTGTTTAACCACATGATGGAGAAGCAAAAGCCTGCCTAGGAGCTCGGGTCCAGGGCTTAATGTGGGTCCCTGCGTTTTTCAAAAGGACAGCAACATCCACATCGCCCAGAGCCCCAGCCACCAGGGCCGCCGGCTCTTCTGTTTCACGCAGCTTTGGGCCACACAGTCTTTACACCCTACCTGGTATCTACTGAGGTGACCGTCCAGGCCTGCGTACTGGATGGTGTCGGGGGATCCAACTGGCCAGTCTATCCTGTCGACCTGCCTGGAGAATTCGTCCAGTACCTGCAGGACAGAGGAGCTCAGCAACACGCCCTCCCCTCTGCTGCGCTCATCCGAAAGAGAGGGCCCAGGCAGGAGGGTAGAGGAGGATGGCTAACGGCAAGGGGAAAATCTAAGCCCAAGTTCCTCCTTCCTCAGTATTCTGGGAATTAAAAACCACGGATGCCTAGCCTGATATGAACCTCATCTAGTGAATGATAAAAGTATTAGAATTTCAAACTACAGATTTCCACTTTTATCAGGTTACGAATTTCCAGAACAAAGGATATTGGCCCTCTAATTTTCCAAAACAATTCTTCAGAAAGGTAATTAGGTCCTTTGAGTTTAAGCAGCCACCAGATTTCATGTGCTTGTAAGTGTATGAGTGTTTTGGGGGATGTGAGGCCAGGGCCTTTGAGGAGTTTATCATTAGCACCACACAAACACACTGAAGAATGAGGCGGCGCTAGCCCCACAGCGGGAGAGAAGCTGCTGTAACTGCACGATGGGCCAGCAGGGGGACTCCTCGAGCAGAGGCACAGAGGTGGGGAGGGGCCCGGTGTGTGCTGGACGGGCCTGTCGGAGTGGAAGAGGGGAGGAGGGGAGGAGGGGAGGAGGGGAGAGCATGCAGTCTAGCGTGGCTCAGAAAGAAATGAAGTCATGACTTTGAGGGCAGAGGCAGGAAGAGAGCCAGCAAGAGGAGTGACGGGGGCAAAAGCACAGCCAGAGCTGACCCGAGGGCCCCCTCCCGGAAGGAGAGATGCTGTGACTCTGTGGCCAACAAGAAGAGTCAAGGCAGCACCAGGGACACTAGTAGGGTGAGAAGCAGAAATCGGCAGGGGCAGGGGGTAGGGTGGGGTGGGACGGACGGGACTGGGAAGGCTCCCAGACTCTCTCTTGGTTTAGGGTGAGGAGAAAAGCTGAGAACAGGTTGATTTTGGACACACTATTTCGCCCCTTCCGCCTTGGGCCCTGTCGTCACTCCCGGCCCCAGTCCACACTCGTCTGTCCAAGTACAGTCCAGCCGAGCTGCAGACACACCTTCTCCAGCAAGGTAAACGCCACCCGGGATGGGTATTCATTGTCAGCAATGACCACTCCCGCCAGACTGTCGTTTCTCACGTAGACATGGCACAGATATTCTAGGGAGACAAGAGGCCAGACACACAGAGGGTGACGTGAGGGCTTTAGACTTTCTCACCACCAAAACCAGTCAGAGTGTTACAGTGCTGGGCTCCTGCCTCCTGGGCCAACGAAGCGGCTCTGAGTGAGGTTTATGGTGAGGCCCTGAACATAGGACAGCGCGCGTAGTTCTGACGGCAGCGCGGCCCAACACCTGCTGCAGGGCGAGTGAATGCCCCAAGGCCCAGCGTGCAAAGCCAGGGTCGAAAGGAGCACCAGTGGTGCAGAAACATCCCAGGTAACAGGGCCCCAGGCGCATGTCCAAGTCACATCCTTGAGCTCTAGGTCAGGCTTGCCTGTATCTTGGGAAGCTGCAGCCCTCCGAGGCTGGGCTCTGCTCCGCTCCCAAGCTGACGGAACCCTGGCCAAGCCAAGCAGCCTCCACTTTCTTAGAAATCACCTGTCAGGGCCTCAGCCTTCCTCACTACAGCTACCTAGCCTGCTCCACTCTGTGGTGGGCCTTGGCGGGGACGGGGCAGGACCGGAGGAGGAGACAAAGCCCACCCAGAAAAAAATCAGCCACGACTGGCTGGTGTCTCAAGCATGTGCTGCAGTCATCAAATTATCAAAAGGTAGTCTATACAAGGGCTTCTGCAAAATAGTCACAATCCCTGAAATTAATTTTTGTCACTTTAAAAGGATTCAGAGATGACACAGCTCACCAAATGCCTCTAAAATAAGTGCCTCTAAAATAAATGCCTAAAAATTTTTACAGGAAACCTGAATCATGAAGAAGAAAAAACTAAGGTCAAGAGGAAAAAATAATGAGTTTCCAGATTCCTGGGCAAAAATCTAAGCAGCACAGAATACAGTATTACCTCCACAGGGCTGGGTGGAAATCCTTTCCCGAGATGTCTACAACTCCCGAGGGGAAAGAGGACACAGCAGGAAGGCCGCTTACTGCTCCGAGAGGCGGACCCTAATCTTAAGCGAGCCCAAGCATTTGGGGGTGATTTTAACCAGGCAACTTCGACACCAACAGTGGGCACAGAATCTTGCGTAACAGGAAAACGAGGAGGAGGGAAGAGAGCAGCTAGCAGAGGAGCGGGGTCCTGGCAGCCCTCTCCATCACGCGGCAACCGCTCCTGCTGATGGAGCTCCGAGCTGCCTGAGGTGGGGCGGCCAGGCCAGCACACACTCACAAGGCAGCAGGTCCTCTTACCTTGTTCCTTGACAGAAGCTCTGCTGCCTTTCGAGGAGCGCTCCACAATCAGCTGACTTGTGAAGGTCATGAATTCCTGAACGCTAAGAAACACAACACATATTACCTGTTCCTGTCACCTTGTCCCCAACACAGTGGAAAGGGACCTCTGAGCGTATACACTAAGGAGACGCTGTTTCTTGGTTTCATTCCTTTCCCTCCCAACCTTAGGAAGAAATAATAAACACCCTGTCAATGATCACAAACACAGGTAATTAGAAATCACCAAGACCATTCAAACCACATCTGCTTGCTACCTAGCTCGCTCAAACAAACCACTTCCAGACTTCTGGGGAACTTTCTACAAGTTATCCTTAATTTAACATTTTGGTCAGTGTATGATTTGGGGCACAGTGGAGAAGCAAAAGCCAGCTCCTGTTTTCAAGGCTCCACTAACTTCTGAGAAGCGGGGACAAGTAAAATCTGTGACAGAATCACGTTAAGTGGCAAAAACTGTTCGGCGGATGCACAGTCAGCTACGGCAGCTGCCACTGGCTGAACCATGCAATGCGACACATGTCCGCAGTGACTGCTGGCTCTGAGAGAACAAGGCCTCCGGTCTGCTGGGGCAAATCCACCGTACGAGCCCGGGGCACTCTGGAAGGAATGCAGGGCAAGAGCTCAGCCAAGACGAGGAAACAGAAAATGGCTTGCACAGAGGCTGAGAGGGAGGAGGAGGTTCACGGGCCCAACAGAGACATGCGGCCGGCACGGAAGGGTCCCAGGTGACAACGGTCCAGCTGGAGGAAGCGGAATTAACAAGAAGCCTCCGACTGGGAATGCCATGTAAAGGGCCGTCAGCACAGGGCCTTGACTTGTGGAATCCACAGTCAGCCCCAGCAGATGTGGATACTTCTGAAACCGCACGGACAGCCACACAGATGAGTGAGGACTCCCGACTCGGGAGTGGACTTCCCTGGCTGGGATCCCAGCTCCACCACTTATGAGACGTGTGACCTCCGGGGCAAGGTACTTACTGCACCAGGCTTCATCTGTAAATCGAGATTTGCTGTGATGATTAGATGAGCACTTAGCACGATGTCTGGCGCACAGTATTACTTGTTATTATTATCTTGAGAGGGTGATAGGATCAAAATGATCCCTTAGAAAAAAGTCTGAAAATAAGGAAGTCCTTGCAGTAAAGCGACAGAGCTTAGAGTAGGACTATAATTAGACAAATGAAGAACTGCATTCATTGTGAGAGTCTGCATACAAGGGCCAGAAAAGCTGGAAAACCCTTTGAAGGTTGGAGGCTTGGGTTCTGATAATCATGAGGCAGGCAGGATGTAAGAGAAGAGGACTTATGAGAAAAACAATGAGCTCGGCTGGACTACGTGTTGTTTTAAGAGGCACTGGTAGAGATGTCCCGACAGTATCGCAGTTGTGTTAATCATCTGAAACTGGCCTGGGTATCGCAAACCAGTGAGGTGAAAGTCCTACAGTGAAATCTCTGAGGATATTCAGTATACATGGGGAGGGGAAAAAGAAAAAGTGAAAGAATCAGAATCAGCCAAGTTAGCTCCCAAAGTTCGATCACAGAAAAGAAGCAACACAGGACAGAGACTAGAGGTCATGATAAAGAAAGCTAAGAAGTACCAAGAAGGACCCAGAAAGAAGCAGAAAGTTTCGACAAAATAACAAGAGGAATTGTTTGAGATCCTGCCAGTAAGCCACTCTCATCAAGAACAAAACAGCCGCACTGAAGCAGCTGAAAACAGAAAACAGAATCCAGACTGCAGATTCCCCCAGACCCGGAGACTGGATGACCACAGACCCAGACTCTGTAGGGTCCTTCTCCTTTGGTGCCTGAGTCACCCCCATCCCTCCCACGAACAGGCTGGAAGTGTCTGTGGTAATTCTAATACACACCTGATTGTATTAAAGTGCCTCACGAATGTTCAAAAGCTTGTAAGCCCTACAAATCCCAGGCTTCCTTCCAAATCTTCACCGTAGAACCCTTCTGTACCACGAAAGCCCAACCATAAAGAGCGTACGATTTGCGCTGGAGTCCTGGCTGGTTTGGTATCCATCTCTTGGGACCTCAGTGACTTCACCCATAAGATGGGACAGTATACCAATATCTCTCATACGGAATTGCTGGAAAGCCCCACCAGATAATACAAACGTGGCTCTTAAGGTGTGGCACGTTAAGCTTCCTAGGTCAGCATCACTAAGTGGGCGTTGCTGGTTTAAAATACAGATCGCTGGGCCTCCACTGGACCCAGGAATCTGAGTGAACCTGGGGAATCTGAACTTTTTCAAAGCCCCCTAATAATTTTTATACGACAGAAATTTGGAAAAACCCTGATTACAGCATTACATTCTACGGTGGGATAAAGCTTTTTGCGATCGAAAAAAACATGATTCTTCAGAGGCACAGTCCGCAGGCCGAGGAAGAGGCCCCCGCCGGCTCCACTGCGGGAGGCCGAGCCCCGGCCCTCCCCCGATGCCGGGGCCGTCTCCAACCCCGACCCCGGGCCTCCCCGCCCGGGCGCCGCCCGCCTGGGCCCGCCTACCTGGATCTCTGGAAGAAGCTGAATGAGGACACGTCGTACGCGGCTTTGAGCAGCACCGCCTTGGCATCGCCTTTGTACAGGACGCTGAGGCTGTACAGCCTCATGGCGCCGCGCCCTCGGGCCGGCTACCCGCCTGGCCGCGGGACCGGCTCGCACGGAGCAGCGCGGCGCCGCCCCTCGAGACCACCACCTGCTGCGAACGGGTCGACCGCCGGCTTCCTCCGCCTGGCTCTGGGTCCACTTCCGGCTCCGGTTATTGGCCGCCGCCCGAGGCCTAACGAAGGGTTTTCGTGCCCCGGATGCAGAAAGGAGCAGCCGGAAGCACGGGGGAGGGGGCGAGGCAGAGTGCTGCGCGTGCGCTTGAGGTCGGTCCCCGCCCCCCGGGCTTTCGTAGGCCGGCCGGCTCGCTGCTCGTAAGTCTTTAGCCTTCCCCTGCTGTCCTTCTCTCTGCGAGGGCCTGTCCTTTTCTCCCTGGCCGTCCTGAGTTCTCCCAGGGTCCCCTCGCTTCCTCCCGGTCCGTTCTGAGTCCTGTAGGGTCGCCTGTGTCCACCGGCGCTGTCCTCCCTCCGAACGGT
Source organism: Balaenoptera musculus (assembly GCF_009873245.2). Classification (NCBI taxonomy): domain Eukaryota; kingdom Metazoa; phylum Chordata; class Mammalia; order Artiodactyla; family Balaenopteridae; genus Balaenoptera; species Balaenoptera musculus. Next base: position 98,008,824 of record NC_045793.1, on the reverse strand, counting down.
GAGACCCAGAGTCCCACCCACACGCCAGGGCTTTGTAAACCCCACACGAGGGACTTTGATTTATGGGCGAACTGCTGTCCCTGGAAAGTGTTTTGTGAATCGTATCTCCTTTCTGAGTGAAGGGCAGGGACCTGCCGGGAAGTGAAGGCATGCCTCTCATTTTCAGATGATTGAGTCCTCTCTTGCCATTCCCACGCCTTCCTCCTGCCTGCCTGGGAGCAAGTCCCTGGTCACACAGGTCCCTTCAGCACAAGCCCGCAGGGGTGAGGGCTCCTGGGCCTGCCCACCACCTGGGAAACCAGATGTCTATCCACTGATTTGGAGCCAAACTGCTGACCTCACAGAGTAGCAGAGCCACTTCACCTCAAAAGGGGTAGAAATTCATCTCCAAACTGAGGGAGCAGCTTGGCTTACCGTGACTTGGAAAACCTCATTTTGCTTGAGATGTTGGAATAATGCTTTTTCAATGGATGGGGAAGAATGAGGCTCAGTTCCCTAAGGGTAGTACATCTTTCATGCTTCTTGTTTGTTAAATGGTATGGTATCCGAAAGCATCTTGCAGGACAGAGGTGAAAGGACCTTGGTGTTTGGAAGTTGGCAGAAAGGTTACACAACTATCATGCTACAAGTAGCCAGATCTGAAATGATGGGAAAGAGATGGTAACAGTTGAAAAACCAACAGCATCACTCTAAACATTACCCTAAATCAGGGTGTCTCAACCTTGTCACTGTTGCTGTTTCGGATTGGATAATTCTTTGTTGTTGGCGACTGTCCGTGCATTGCAGGCAACATCTCAGGCCTTTTACCCACTAGATGCTGGTGGCACCCCACCGGCCATTTGGCAACCAAAAATGTCTCTGGTGGGACTTCCCTGGCTGTGCAGTGGTTAAGACTCTGAGCTTCCACTGCAGGGGGCACGGGTTCGATCCCTGGTCGGGAACTAAGATCCTGCATCCGTGTGGCCAAAAATAAACAAACAAATAAATAAAAATAAAAATACAAAAATGTCTCTGGACATTGCCAAATGCACCCTGGGGAGCAGTGGCTTAGAGAACCATTGCTCTAAATACTCCTGTGGCTGAAGGAAGTTCCCACCACCTGCTTTCACTCAGCACCTTCCTCACCGGCCCTCTTCCCTGGCTATTTCCAAGTGCAGAGGGTGGAGAGAGCTTTCCCATATCCCCTCCAGTTTGGTACTAAACGTTAAGAACAGACTTTGGCCAACGCCAGGCCAGTGTCACGGGATGGTGGAGAGCTGTTAGTGCAGCCCCATCCTGACTGCGCTGACATAGTTGACCTCTAGGGGGCGGTTGAGAGCCATTTCTGAAGACAGTTCTCAAAGTCCCTTTTCCTTTGCCACTAAAAGTCGTACAAAAGGAGGAATCAGGAGGACAGTGTTGGGTTGGAATAGATTTAAATGTATTCACGTGACACATAATAGTAATTGTCTTGAAGTTCCCCTTACACCAAGCGCTTTTCCATATGCGTCCTCATTTAATCCTCACAAAAACAGAGGAAAATATTATTACCACCTTACAGACATAGAAACTGAGATTCAGGTTAAGGAAATTGCTCCTGAGAGGCACACGTCAACACCAAAACACGTAACAAACTTTCACAGCTCTAGCAGCGCTCTCCCTCCTCTCTGGCCTTGCTTGTCCTCCATCACCCCAGAAAGCCTCGCTTGGCCTATGTGGTTACCAACTCCCCAAGCTCATCCATCTTACTGAGTAGCAAGGCCCACCTTCCACTCCAACACCCCAGCTGTCACCCAACTTGGATTCAGTCCCAGCACTTCCACAAACCACAAAACCACAAAAGTGAACAAACCATTAACTCCTCTGAGTCTCTTTCTCTCTTTCATCTGTAAAACTGGAAAAATACCCTTTCCGTAAGCATGTTGCTGGGAATGATAAGACATTATGTTCCAAGCCCTAGTCATAGCAGATGTTTAACAACAGTGATGATTACATGTATTGTTATCATTCATGACAAAAAGGAGGAGAGGTCATGGTGGGTTACAGGTGTCCTGCTGGCTGTGGGAAGTGGAGATTTGATGGTAGGCTGAAATCTGAGGAAGGTCTATAGATTGCAGATTAGTATTGTATCTGTTTTAATTTCTTGATTTTGCTCATGGTGTTGTGGTTATGTAAGTGAATTCTTTGTGTTTAGGAAATACACCCAAGTACTCAGGGGTAAAAGGACATCCTGTCTGAAACATGCTCTTAAAGGGTTCAGATCTATAATACATATGGAGGGTAAAGCAAATGTGGTAAATTTAAAGAGTCAGGACGAAGGGTATCCAGGAGTTTCCCTGTACTGTTCTTGCAGCTGTCCTGTAAGTCTGCAATTATGGGGATAGAAAAGATTGTAGGGCAGGGCGCTGACATCACGCATGCGGCACCCACACTTGTGGGGATGGCACATTTCTCTCGAGTCCTGGCCCCCCTCGTTTGCTGGGCCCTGCAGACAGAACTGGAACAAGGCTGCCCATGACAAATGGCTGAGGCTCTCTAAGTTCGCCCCCACTGGGCAAGGCAGGCAGCCACCCACCCACCTTCGAGGCTTTGCTCAGCTCCCAGAAGGCGCTCGATGTAGCGGCACAGTGGAACCCTCTAGGGAGCTGGATGAAAGCTGGCTGGGGGGCACACTCCAGGAGGCCCAGCCCAGGGGAAAACCAGCCATTCAGTGGCCTCGGTCCCCGTACCCCCTTGTCCGGCCAGTCAAGGCCAGGGCAGCAGGGCTGTTTTCACTCTAAGCCTAACGCCAGCCTCCATAGCCTACCCAGGAAAGGGGCCCTGAAAGGGGCCACCAATGTGGTCAGGCCTCCAAAGGAGTTCAGAGCATGTCACCTTAAATATGTTGCTTTGACATACTGATTATTTTGAACCAACCCTCATTTTCCTTAGTCACTTCTCCGCAGTTTACTCTCCCGACCCCCAACCCCGCTGTCCTGTCAATTCTTCACAAACTTATTGTTTTTTTTTTTAAAGTATAAAAGCTTTTTCTCTGGTCACTTCTTTGGATCTTCATTCTCTCCTGAAGGCGCCTCTGTACAGGTAAAAATTTAAGTAAAACCTGTATGCTTTTCTCCTGTTAATGTCAGTTTAGTTCCTAGGCCCAGCTGGAGAGCCAAAGAGGGCAGAGGAGAATTATTCCTCCCCTATACCTTCTTAGTAGTTCACCAAGTCTAAGGAGCACGGACTTGATGCCATCAACCGGGGTCTACTAGCAGACCCAGCCCCCAGGAAGGCTGCTCGCTACCACCGCTGCTTACCCACGTGTCCTGTGCTCCCACTCGGTTCTCCAGGCCACAGGGAAGACAGGCACAGACATGGCTCTGCCACCAGCAGAGAGGGACCAGAAGATGACAGAGCAGGAGAGGACCGGGTATACTGTAAGATTTACCTGGAGGCACTGGGCAGGAAGAGATCACAGCCAAGGAAGACAGGAGGCAGCTGGGAGCTCCCTGAAATAGAAGGACAGGCACCCTCAGAACTGCCTGTCCTTCAGGGGCTTCCCAGGAGCTGTATTTGTACCATCAGGAACCCCTCCCCTGCTCCGGATCTAGGGATGGATGTGTAGCCCACTCTGGATACATGGTCACTTAGGCAGGTGACTTGATCTGAGGCACCCTTACTCCTGTGGTGCTGCCCTGCACAGAAGGTGGGAGAAAGTCTGCAGAATAGGAAGGGGGTAAGTGGGGCAGGCAGAGGCCCTGGGAGAGGGGCAGAGCCGGCCACCATGAAAGAGGAGTCTGGGCCTCACAGCAGCCTGGTCCCCAGGACCTCTGAGAGCAGAAAGCAGGATGGGAGTCATCGTAAAGGAAAAGTCACGACTAAGAATCTGAAAGTGCAAGCGACAGAGTCCCCTCCCCAGCCCATTCCAGCCCCACAATCCCTGTTCCCACATGCGTGCCAGGAAGTCTGAGCCAATCAACATAGTCCCATCCCTATTGCCTCAGAGATTGGTCTACAGATGGGCACCTGACCCACGTCTCAGCCAATCAATGCAGACCTTCTCCCCACAGTGGCAGAGTAGGCCATCCAATTAGAGCAAAGCCCAGGACTTTGTGTTTGACACTTGGGAGAAGCAATGGGATTTGCCCAGATTAAAAAGGTGAGCGAACCCCAAACAGTATCGGTACAAACTTCTGCTTAAACATAGAAGATGAAATACATATGTTTATATGAACTCCACTAGAATGACACAAAGAGGGCAGGAGGAGAACGGCAAAAAGTAAGAGGCTAACCAGGGTAGGCAGGTTTAAATTGGGGAGAGGCGGGGTGATGGGGGCTTAGCAGAGTGAGGGGCTGAAGCACAAGGTCCCAGAGCTGCAGGGGTCGGGGGGGGGGGAGGAAGCAAGGGGAGCCCTGAAGAGGCTCCCTCCCTCCTGCACCACAGATACTTCCGCCAGGAATGTACCATCCTCTGCCTCACCCCAGGGAGGAAGATGCAGGACTTTCCTATGGAGACTTGAATGTTCAGAGATTCTGCCACTTTGAGGCCCCCATAAGATCACCTATTGTTTCAGGTAGTCTCTGTTGGGTAAATGTCTCCTGTGAGGTCACTCCCAAGGCTCTGACCTGTGTGCAGTGTGGCTGCCCTTGGATCAGGTGACATTCCAGTCATCTGTGGCCAGGGAGGCCACAGGGCTGTGCAGCAGGACCTGGGACTTCTGCATGAGGACTGCCTTGGCCCCTGTCCTTGGGGGATGGTGAGCCTTTGCAGCCCAATCCTTCAACATCCCCAGTCTCAATGAACTCATTTGAAAGTGGTAAAAATAATACCAGCCCTGCCTACTGCCCCAAGACTGTCTGATCAAATGACAGAATGAATACAAAAGTACTTTGTGAATCATAAATGTTTTAATCAGTATAATTATAATGACAATTTCTCCTCCATATAAATATATTTCCTTTCTTTAGGAATAAATCTAATAAGAAATATATACGACCTATAAGAAAAAAATAATGACGCTCACCTGAAGGGCATAAAAGAAGACCTGAACAAACAGGGCAACTGGCTACATTTCTGAATGAGAAGACTTGGCATTATAAAGATGTCTGTTGTCTAAAATGGATCCCCAAATCCACAAATTCAATGCCTTTCCAATGAAATTATCAACAGCATTATTTTAGTGCAATGGGAAGTGTAGATTCTAAGATTTATATGAAAGATAAAAGCCTTATGGTAAAGAAAATATTGTAGGAAAATAAAAGGAAGGGATCCCTTCCCACCAGATATCAAAAAACTGAAAAGTGCCAACTGAAAGAATGCAGTATCTACAGGAATGGACAGAGAGACATCCAGCTCATAGACAGAGCTGAGGCCAAGGCAGGCAGAGTACCAAGAGCCACTTTTACATTCTGACAGTCTGTTGCTGACAGAGGCAGCAAAATAAAAAGAAAGAAAAGAGAGAGAGAAAGAGAAAAGGAAAGAAGGAAGGGAAGAAGGAAGGAAAGAAAGGAAGGAAGGAAGGAGGAAGGAAACAAGGAAAGAAAGAAAAAGCACCCAAATGTGCCACTTCCCATCTTTGTCCCATGCACCAGAAAGGATGCCACCCAACCAAAGAGAGCTGGATGCCTGCACCTCAAGTCACCGCAAGGCATCACCTCTGGCTGGGAGCCCATTCTAGATGGCAGCTGCACCCCGGGGGCAGGGACAGAAAGCCCCACATCTGGGAACCAGGGATGCGGGGAAACCCGCCTGATGCCTCCTGGGCAGATGTGGAAGAGAGTGTGCGGTGGCCTCAGAGCAGCTCCTCACAAGTCCAGCCTCAGTTCCTGGAGCATCACGGAGTGTTCTGATAGGCTCAGGTTAGCTGTGGTCCCAGACTTGGCCTGGTGGCCTTTGAGGACACCTGCAAGGTGACCAGAGCAGAGCCGTTCCCTCACAACAGAGAAATACAATAATGGAGCATAAACTGTGGTGCAGTTATCAATACAAATCAGTGGGGAAAAGATAGCCAACAAACGTTAGACTCCTACCTCATACTATACACAAGCAAATTCCAGAGGGGCGAAAGTGCTGAACATTTTTTAAATATCAGAAAAATATTACAAGGAAATGTGGGAGAACATTTTTCTAATTTTGGGTGGGAAATCCTTTTCTTTTTTAAAAAATTATTTTATTTATTTATTTATTTTTGGCTGCGTTGGGTCTTCGTTGCTGCACGCGGGCTTTCTCTAGTTGCGGCGAGCGGGGGCTACTCTTCGTTGCGGTGCACGGGCTTCTCATTGCAGTGACTTCTCTTGTTGCGGAGCACGGGCTGTAGGCACGCGGCCTTCAGTACTTGTGGCGTGCGGGCTCAGTAGTTATGGCGCACGGGCTTAGTTGCTCCGCGGCCTGTGGGATCCTCCAGGACTAGGGCTCGAACCCGTGTCCCCTGCACTGGCAGGCAGACTCCCAACCACTGTGCCACCAGGGAAGCCCCCAGAAATGCTTTTCTTAACAAGACACGAGCTTCAAAAAAAGAAAGCAAGACAAATTCATAAAAAAGAAATACTTTTGTGTGTTAAAAGACACCATTGATCAAGCCATCTGTTTAGCAATAGGTAATACAGCATATTCAACAAGAAAAGGATTAATAGATATTATGGATGGAATATAAAAATAGTTTATACAAATTGAAAAGTAGAAGACAATTCAATAACAAAACAGTTAAGTAATATAAACAAATCATCCTTAGGAAAAGGAATACAAATAACCATAAACATATGAAAAGGTGTCCAGCACTTTGCAATTCAAATGACAATGAGATGACAGATAAGCAAAAGTTATAAAGATTCATCATCTCAAGGACTGCCCAGCATGGTGTCAAACTCCTAATGACGCTGGAAGGATTAATTGGTGAAGCCATTTGAAGGGGCCAATGTAGTCCTGTCTGCACAATCATAAAATGTGCCCAGCATTGGACCTAGCAATTCAGCCTCTAGGAAGCATCCAGAAGAAACACATGCACGTGTTGACCCTGGTAAAAGGCCAAGATTTATAACAGGGGAAAATGGAAACTGCCCAGATGACCATCAATACGAAATTGGTTTAAAAATATTTCAGCGTATCCATTTGGAGAGGTCTCACTGGCCACTCCTTCTTTCTCCCTCTGCTGGATCCCAGCAGAGCTCATATTTCCAGATGGTAGTCAGGGAAGGCAGTGACCAAAGCCTGAGGGTGGCCTGGGCACGAGTGGCAATGCCATTGGCTAAGCCACCTGCTCCCTCTCTTCTGGTTCCCAGACTCAAGGGGGCCTCTCCTCCTTAGGACATGAATTTGGAAGACCCTGTGACCCTGCCCTGGGAACTGGAAGTGGCAAAGTGGCAAAGCCTGCGGTGATAAGGCGATTGGGCTGTCGCTATGGTGATGGGGATGGAGGCCTTTTGCCATCAGCCCCAGTTTTCTGCATGGCAGCTCTAATGACAGGATGGTCAGCCCTGCAGAGGCTGGAGGGTGTGAGCGCAGAGGCCTGTTCCTGGTTGCCATGGCAGCGTGGGCCCTCGCGGGAGCGCAGAAAGCCCTGGCAGGAGAATTCCCCACTCCACACCTGGTCAGAGCAGGAAGTGTTGGGCCGTGACTGAGCCTCAGGGAAGCAGGTTGGGGTGTGAGAAAAGAACCAGTCGCCCACAGCTTAATTACTCAAAAGCTGTCCCCCAGCCACAGGAGGAAGGAGGACCTTTTCTGCTGAGTCTGTCTAGAGAATACCACGCCGTCACAGCTCAGCACAGCCCGGAGAGAAAGCTGACCAGTGCTGACCAGCTCTGGAGCCCAGCAATGGCCCTGCCTCGACCATATCTGGCCTGACAAGGCCTCAGTGGGGAAGGGTCCCGACTGGGACCCAGAAGAGAAGGCTGGCAGGCTTGCTGGAGAACAATGAAAAGGAGGAAACTCTGTGATTGAACCTCAAGCCAGAAGCCAGCCAGAAGGTGGACCATATTCTACCAGACACTCGGGCTGGCCGTGACCCTTGGTTGGGAGAAGCCTGGGGATATTTCTGCCTTGGAAGCCCGTTGGGGGACACTGAGGGGTTCCAGCTCCCCCGGGCGGGCTGCGGTACAAATGCTGGATGACAGAGCCAGGATGGAGATCGCCAAGAAGGAAAAGGTAGCTCTCTGCTGCATTCGGTTTTCTAGAAGTGCTTCTTACTCGTTCCTGTATTCAGTGGTTTGTTTAACTTGACCAAGTGTTTGTGCCTCAGTATCTGATTGTATGTGCAGGTGCTTTAGGGACGACCTGCTGGGAGTGAATTATGAGGCATTGACTTTGGTAATGATTTTATTTTATTTTTATTTTTTAACATCTTTATTGGAGTATAATTGCTTTGCAATGGTGTGTTAGTTTCTGCTTTATAGCAAAGTGAATCAGTTATACATATACATATGTTCCCATATCTCTTCCCTCTTGCATTTCCCTCCCTCCCACCCTCCCTATCCCACCCCTCTAGGTGGTCACAAAGCACCGAGCTGATCTCCCTGTGCTATGTGGCTGCTTCCCACTAGCTATCTATTTTACGTTTGGTAGTGTATATATGTCCATGCCACTCTCTCATTTTGTCACAGCTTACCTTTCCCCCTCCCCATACCCTCAAGTCCATTCTCTAGTAGGTCTGTGTCTTTATTCCCGTCTTGCCACTAGGTTCTTTGTGACCTTTTTTTTTTTTTTCTTACATTCCATATATATGTGTTAGCATACTATATTTGTTTTTCTCTTTCTGACTTACTTCACTCTGTATGACAGACTCTAGGTCCATCCACCTCACTACAAATAACTCAATTTCATTTCTTTTTATGGCTGAGTAATATTCCATAGTATATATGTGCCACATCTTCTTTATCCATTCATCTGTCGATGGACACTTAGGTTGCTTCCATGTCCTGGCTAGTGTAAATAGAGCTGCAACGAACATTTTGGTACATGACTCTTTTTGAATTATGGTTTTCTCAGGGTATATGCCCAGTAGTGGGATTGCTGGGTCGTATGGTAGTTCTATTTTTAGTTTTTTAAGGAACCTCCATACTGTTCTCCATAGTGGCTGTATCCATTTACATTCCTACCAACAGTGCAAGAGTGTTCCCTTTTCTCCACACCCTCTCCAGCATTTATTGTTTGTAGATTTTTTGATGATGGCCATTCTGACGGTGTGAGATGATATCTCATTGTAGTTTTGATTTGCATTTCTCTAATGATTAATGATGTTGAGCATTCTTTCATGTGTTTGTTGGCAATCTGTATATCTTCTTTGGAGAAATGTCTATTTAGGTCTTCTGCCCATTTTTGGATTAGGTTGTTTGTGTTTTTGATATTGAGCTTCGTGAGCTGCTTGTAAATTTTGGAGATTAATCCTTTGTCAGTTGCTTCGTTTGCAAATATTTTCTCCCATTCTGAGGGTTGTCTTTTGGTCTTGTTTATGGTTTCCTTTGCTGTACAAAAGCTTTTAAGTTTCATTAGGTCCTATTTGTTTATTTTTGTTTTTATTTCCATTTCTCTAGGAGGTGGGTCAAAAAGGATCTTGCTGTGATTTATGTCATAGAGTGTTCTGCCTATGTTTTCCTCTAAGAGTTTGATGGTGTCTGGCCTTAACATTTAGACCTTTAATCCATGTTGAGTTTATTTTTGTGTATGGTGTTAGGGAGTGTTCTAATTTCATTCTTTTACATGTAGCTGTCCAGCTGAGGCACTGACTTTGTTGGGCAGACCAGGTCCTCTCCCTTCTGCTCCAGACTCCGGCCCTGTGACCTGGAAGTCACAGGCTGCCAGGAGACCCGGGAGGTGACCTCTGTTGGGTAGAGGGTCTGGGGAGTTTAGAGCCCCAGCTGGGGGGCCTGGGGCCTGGGATCTTGGTGGCAGAACCAACTGCCCAGGCATGAGGCAAGACTCAACAGACATCATGAAAGGTCTCAGGTGCCTGCGCTTCCCTGCAGGAATCTCTTCCTAAGAAGCCTCAGGGCCGTTGCTCCTGGTGAGGATTGGAGAGCAGTTACTTTTTCCAAAGCAAAGAAAAATCCAGACATCCTCTGAGCCAGCCCTGTGTGCGAGCGGAGCCAGGGCTGGTGCCAGGGCAGAGCGAAGAGGCTGCCTGCTCCCCTGAGCCGGGCGGGGCGGGGGGGGCAGAGGAGAGGGCCCACGTCCAGTCCCCTTGGCATGGTTTCCTCCTCACATGTCTTTTCTTCTCCTTCTTCTGTGAAATGACGAGGTCAGCATAAACACTGGGCTCGTTCTGCTCCTGGCAGAGCTAATGATGTTGGGAGAAAAACAACCAGCCTGGGTCAGGGTGCCCGCAGCTGCAGGCAGCAGGAAGCCCGCGTCTGCTGGTTCCTGGGGCGATGGCCGGAGTTTGGATGAGAAATCCTGCGCGAGGGGGCCGTGGAGGCCAGCTGGGGAGAAGGGAGGCGGGGTCTTTGGCACAAGCAGAGAGCTGGCGTGGCGACAGTGAGAGGTGGGGCCTGTGGCTCGCCGTGGGGAGCTGGTGTGGGGAGCCCACCACGTCAGACTGGGGCTGGCCCACGCCCCCTTCTCGTTTGTCCCAGGGACACAATGCTCCACGCGGTAAACCATTTCTGTTCCACACGTGCGGCGTGCTGGCCCCAGTTCAGCAGCCAGGCTGGTTCCAGATTGCTGGTGGGGGAGGGGGCGTGTTTCACTGACAGCCTTGTCAGGGCAGAGAGGAGAGGGAGGCACCGCCTCTGGCACATGCCTTAGGGGGTACCAAAACCGTCAGTCATCAAGATAAATAATATTCTAATTCAAATTCTAAAGAATCAAAATCAATGCAAAAAGTTACGACGAGCAAAATGCCAAATTTCTAAAGAAAGAGGGCCTGAGTATTACTGATTTTTTTCGCTTGTCTTAAGCCTGTGCCGGCTGCCCTTAGAGTGCCAGTTAGCAAGGTGCCAGGGCCAGACAAGGGAGGCGTGGGGTTGCGACGTCCACGCTCCTCCCGTCTGTCCTAGCTGCCCAGAGGACCCACCTCTTGTCTGGGGGCTGGGGGAGCGGGGCGGGGGCGCTTCAGCTTGGTTTCAGGGCCATCCTAAGGATCTGAGGTTTTGCTGCCAGGCCCACCCAGGTCCAGCCCTGCATCCCCAGAAGTGATACACCCACCCCAAGCCAGCATGTAGCCTGGAGTGGTCAGCTGGGGCTGTATCCACTGCAGGCTCCCAGGAGGAGAACCTTCAGGTTGCTTTGGAGGGAACTGAAGTGCTGCTGGTTTTGCTCGCTCTTTTTTTTTTTTTTAAATTTATTTATTTATTTATTTATTTTTGGCTGTGTCGGGTCTTCGCTGCTGCGCGCGGGCTTTCTCTAGTTGCAGCGAGCCGGGGGCCACTCTTCGATGCGGTGCGCGGGCTTCTCATTGTGGTGGCTTCTCTTTGTTGCAGAGCATGGGCTCTAGGCACACGGGCTTCAGTAGTTGTGGCACATGGGCTCAGTAGTTGTGGCTCGCAGGCTCTAGAGCGCAGGCTCAGTAGTTGTGGCGCACGGGCTTAGTTGCTCCACAGCATGTGGGATCTTCCCGGACTAGGGCTCGAACCCGTGTCCCCTGCATTGGCAGGCGGGTGCTTAACCACTGCGCCACCAGGGTAGTCCTGGTTTTGCCCTTTCTGTTTCTCTGGTTCATCTTGCCTCTGTGACCTGTCGGATCACCTGTGGTCATCCCCCTATAATCTGCAAGAGTGTGTGGCCTCAGTACCGTTTTCAGTGGCTTCCCCGTGGGGATGGCAGCTTCTTACATGGTTTTTCTAGAGCTCCTTGGGGGAGGCCCGCTCCTACTGATGCTGCTTCCCCTCCCCTCCAGACTGTGGCTGTGGAACCCCACCACTGAGTCATTCCCTTGGCATGGAAATCTCTCTTTTTTCCCCCATAGTTTAATCATCTGTAAATGGGTTAAAAATATCATCTTTTTCTTTAAAAAAATTTTTTTAATGAAGTATAGTTAATTTTCAGTGTTTCAGGTATACAGCAAAGTGATTCAGATACATATATCCTTTTTTAGATTCTTTTCCATTATCGGTTATTACAACATATGAAATATAGTTCCCTGTGCTATACAGTAGGTCCTTGTTGTTTATCTATTTTATATATAGCAGTGTGTATCTGTTAATCCCAAATTCCTAATTTATCCCTCCCTCCCTTTTCCCTTTGGTAACCATAAGTTTGTTTTTTATGCCTGTGAGTCTATTTCTGTTTTGTAAATAAGTTCATTTGTACCATTTTTTTTTTTGGATTCCACATATAAGTGATATCATAAGATATTTGTTTTTCTCTCTCTGACTTACTTCACTTAGTATGATAATCTCTAGGTCCATCCATGTTGCTGCAAATGGCATTATTTCGTTCTTTTTTGTGGCTGAGTAATATTCCAGTGTATATATGTACCACGTCTTCTTTATCCGGTCATCTGTCCGTGGACATTTACGTTGCTATGGAGTTCTATCTCTTGATGGCACAACTTCTAGGAGACCTGAAACTGGGTCCTGGGCTCAGGGGTCTGCCGAGCCGTGTGCGGCAGGGGCGTGTTGGAAGGTCAGCAGGCGTCCACAGGCATTCACAGGACACAAGGCCGAGGTCCTGGCCTATTCTTCCTGGAAGGTCCTGGTCTATTCTTCCCCCTCCCTCATTTGCGCCCTTCTGCTGGTGGGCGGGAGCGATGGGGGCTCCAGAGCCCGTACAGTTTGCTTTGTGTGGTGGGTTTGGGGAGCACTTTTCAGGAGGAAAGCTGGGAAGGTAACACTCCAGGTGTCTTAGTCTGCCCGGCTGCCATAACAAAATACTGTGGACTGGGTGACTTAACCAGCAGACATTGCTTCCTCACAGTTCTGGACACTGGAAGTCTGAGATCAGGGTGACATCATGGTCGGATTCTGGGGAGGGCTCCCTTCCTGGCTTGCAGACAGCTGCCTTCCTGCTGTGTCTTCACATAGTTGCGGGGGGGAGGGAGAGCATTCTGATCTCTTCCTCTTGTGGGGGCTCTACCCTCATGCCCTCATCTAACCCTAAGCACTTCCCAAAGGCCCCACCTCCTGACACCATACACTGGGGGTTAGGGCTTCGACCTATGAATTTGGGGGAACACAATTCAGTCTATAGCATGAGGGGTGGGGGTGAGAGGCATAGGGGGCACTGACCTCCCTCCATTCAGCCCCCCTCAGCTGCCCTGGGCACTTTGCTGCTGAAGGAGAAGGCTCAGAGATGGGGTGAGTCTGCATCACTTGGCAGGCATGCTTATCCAGGTTCCCTGGCAGGACTTGTCCCAGCGGATCTGGGGCCCCAGCAGGAGAGATGCCCCTCCCCCCAGGCCCCTTGGAGACCTTGCTACTGCCAGATGCTCAGGAGGACGCGAAGCTCCAGGTGGCCCCCAAGCAGGTGTTCTGGGAAGGGGGCCTACGCAGGGAGGAGCAGATGGCCCCACTGACAGAGCGGTGATAAGACCCTGAATGTGGGGGGAACCAGGCTCCCCGTGGCTGGTGTGGATTCAGCAGCAGGGGCCGGGGCTATGCCTGCCTGCCATGGGCCCCTCTCGGCCAGGAGCTGCTGGCTCTGAGCAGTGTGAGACGTTGTTGCTGCGGTTCCGTGACAGGGCTGGGCTGGGAGGCCGTGGAGCAGAGACTGCCCCAGGAGGGCTGAGCAAGCGGCCTGCGTCCCAGGCCTCAGGGTCCAGGCGCCTCAGGAAGAGCGTTAAAGTCCCCAGCATGACCGTGCTCCGGAGAGGCGTCATCGTCTGCGGCTTCTCGGGTCAGGAGCAGGCCAAGGGGACCCGGCAGTGAGACGCAGTGCAGACCCAGCCAGGCCCACGCCTGCTCCTGCAGCAGCAGGACCGGAGGGTGGGAGCGGGGGAGAGGCACAGAGTGCTCTCGGCCGCCTCCCCGATTTCTGCAGAGCTGCCCTCCAGCCACCTGAGGCAAGAGAGGTGAGAGCTGCATTCAAGGGAGGCCCTCCAGGGAAGGTTCTGGGGCCCCCGCTGTGGGCTGCGCTGCAGCCTTTGGGGACAGCCCAGGCGTGTTCCCCATGTCCCCCCATCCCTGCGACAGAGGGTCAGGCCTAGCCTGGCCCGGCCCCTCCGCCTTCATCTCACTTCGCTTCTCGTGGGCGGACGCTGATCCTCAGGAGGACGCAGCTCTTCCTCTGTATCTCTCTCTGTTTCTCTGTCTCTCTCTCTGTTTCTCTGTCTCTCTCCTTCTCCTGTCTCTCTGTCTCGGTCTCTGCGTCTCTGTGTGTGTGTCTCTATCTCCCTATCTCTCTCTCTGTCTATTTCTGCCTCTTTTTCTTTCCCTCTCTTTCTGTGTCTCTCTTGGTCTGTCTCTCTGTCTCTTCATCTCTGTGTGTGTCTCTTGCTGTCACTGTGTCTCTGTGTATGTCTCTCGCTGTTTCTCTGTGTCTCTGTCCCTCTCTCTGTCTCGGGCTGGGTGCACATTGAGAAGAGGCCCCCTCGCCCCCCCCCAAGCCTGCTGCCTCCCACATCACCCCCTCAGGGCTGGGTCTGCCCCCTGCCCAGGTTCCTCCCAGACTGGAGTCCCCTCGGGCCCCTCCTCGGCACCCCTGCTCTGCTCAGCACAGGACTCCCTGCTGGGCCCACGCCCTCCTCTCCCAGGCCACTTCCCTCCTCAGCCTCCAGGGGCCTCCCGGGAAGCTTCTTGGCATCCACCAAGGCCCCTGGTCGTCTGACCACCACCATCTCCTCTCTTGCGCCATGTATTCTATTCCTTTGTTTCTGAAAGAGCAGCCGTTTCCTGGTGACCAGTTTGTGTACAGGCCATGGAGCTGTTTAGAGAAGCCAGCTTTATGGGACTAAGTTCCAGCAAGTACATGTGCCTGATGAGGGTCCATTTCTGTTTGTTTACTTCTGCTCCAAGGAATCCCTCACTGCAGCCACTCACGTTTCAGATACGGCTGTGGTGCCAGCTCCTGCCTCCCCTTTCTCAGTGAAGTTTAAAGCCAGTTGTCAAGTTTCATAAAAAGCACCATGGGGGTTTTGACTTGGGGAGAGATGAACCTTCCACCCCAGAATATGGACCACTTCCCCCTGATTCAGATGGTCTTTTTTTTGTCTTTTTTGCTTTTCGGACACGTGTTCGCATTTTCTCTCTTTGGGTCTTGGGCTCTCCTCTCCACGAGACTTGAGCTCCTGGCCCAGGCCTCTCCCTGACCCCGGAGAAAGCCAGTCTGGCTCACCCTCCTCCGGCCATTGATGCCAGAAGGTCCCGTCCTGAGGGCTGGGGTGGGCCAGGGTGCTTGGGCTCTGAGCCTCCCGTAGGCTCCCCTATCATGTGAAGAGCAGGTGCGAGGATGGGAAGGGAGCGGTGATCAAGAGCAGGGCAGCTTCCGGACGCCGACCTGGGTGCCGGGGGTCCCACCAGCTGCTGGAACCAGCGGGAATTGCCAGGTGCTGACAGCCCAGCCATGTGCTAGACCGAAGGGAGGTGATTGGGAGGGGCACTGGGGGAGCGGGGCTGCAGAGGCCACGAAGGCCAGAGCGTGTACCCAGAACCAGAGCGGTCCTGCGGGGTAAGGGGGACGAAGGGCCAGGTGTGCGGGCAGACCGTGCCAGAGAACCCACCCTTCCGGGTGGGCGGCCGGCTCCCCCTGGGCCCCGATGCCTCAGGACCCCCTGCAGTCATCCTGCCCTGCTCTTGATCACCGCCCCCTTCCCATCCCTGCACTTGCTCTTCACACGTCTCGCTCAATCCATATCTGCTCTGCCCCCCCGGCTGCCCCCACCGTGCTGCACCTGCCCAGCTGGCGGCAGTGGGCAGGTCTTCCAAGTCTCCCCCCCTGGTGCTGGACCCAAGCAGGAGTCTCACCGAGGGGAAGAGCCCCAGCGATGGGCCCTTGCTCCCAAGTCCCCGCCGGCCAGGTCTGCCTGCTGCTGAGCCACTGGCTGTTCTCGGCGATGGTTCTCAGAGGCTGTCCTGCCCCTGATTTCACAGAGGAGGGCTCTGCAGGCAGAGAAGCCCTGTGAGTTGCTGAAGTCACACAGGGTGAGTGATGGAGACTTGGGTTCAGTGAGAGCATTTGTTCTTAGGCAGTAGCTTCGAGAGCCCAGAGGTGGCCCCTGGAGAGGGCAGAGCCTGCATGGGCTCTGGAGCCAGCTCCCTCGAGGCTTGCTGAGATCTGGGCAGCTCTGGGCCTCACCTGCCTGGTCTGCAAAATGGGGCAATAGCAGCGTGTGCCACCTAGGCTGGGTGTGGAGACTTCTGTGAGGTGTGGCTGGAGGTCGATCAGATGGGGACGCGGGGACCAGGAGCTTCTGAGAGGCCCCAGAGTGGCCACCGCTGCTCACTGCCCCGGCGTTGACACTGCCTGCACCGTCTCCTTCGCCCCCGCCCCTCCAGGGTGTCCCAGCATAGTGTACTTCGGGAAGCACATTCAGGACCACCGCCTTGTGCCCTGTGAATGCCTGTGGGCGCCTGCTGACCTTCCAACACGCCCCCGCCGCACACGGCTCGGCAGACCCCTGAGCCCTGGGCAGGCCCCTGGGTGTTGAGTGGTGAGCCAGCCCGGCACGGGCTGTGGTCCTCCACGCTGGGCACCCTGGGCTTGCCCATCCCTCGGGGGCCCACTGTGCCGGCCACCCTGCCCAGGCAGGAGACCTGTTTGATCTCGGAGAGACGGCAGTGAGCGGTGGCTTGAAGCGAGATCTAGTTCCCTGCCCAGGAATTGAACCTGGGCAGCCTGGATCAAAACCAGGAATCCTAGCTGCTAGACCACCAGGGACTAGAGGCTAGGAACAAAATTCCCCTGGCCCTTGCCCCCAGTGAAAAATGCATTTCTCAAGGAGGCAAAAACTGTAAAAACGGGTACAAGTTGACTGTTAGAGACACAGTACAACAAGTGGGAGAGCACACAGAGAAACCGTTTGTTTAGTTAAGACAGAAGCAAGGCAGAGATGCACACCCGGAGAGCAAGGGTGTGGGCGTCCTCCCTAATGAGGAGGAGAGCGGTAAAGAAGCGGTTAAAGCATTCATATAGGGCAGTTCTTCCGGGTCTTTGTTTACCTTTGGCCAATTACCTGGTTTCTTTTTCCGCACCTGACCTGCCCTAGGACCTCCCCAACATGCGTGCGCAACTTTCTTCCATGATGGATTCCAGTCCAGAGGCCTATGGGGGGCTTTGGCATCACATATTATGGGGTAGCGCCCCCTCCTTTTTGAGCCCCAAGGAGACTTTCTGCGCATGTGTAGTGTCTCCTTTGCCCCAAGAATGGGAAATATGTGACCTCTTGATCTTTTCCTCAAACAGGGTTTAGCCCCTCTGTGTTCCTGCCATGACTGTTATCTTAAAGTATCTTCAGGAGACAAAGCCTGGCTATTTACCTTGTTTCTGTTGTTATTTCTATTTTGAAGTGCAAACAGGAGGCTGGTTGTAAATGTCCGGGCTGAAGCCCATCTGTTTTCTCACCCCAAGCAATGTAAACAAGAGGCCAGTTGTAAATGCCTAGTCTGGAGCCCATCTATCTTGTCCCTCACAGGGCATCAGCAACAGACCTGGGTGGAGTACTTCAGGCCTGTAAGGACCCAGCAGATCCATCCTTTGCCCCCAGGGGAGGTGAGGGGCAGGAGGAGATAAAGACCCTCCCTCGTTAGCACTCCCCAGAGAGAGCAGAACTGGTCTGGGCACCCAGATGGGAAGGAGGCCAGCTCCACCTCCAAGGACTGCCCTCTGCTCCCAGCCTGTGCCTGGCTGGGCTGCAGGCTCAACCCCACTCTTCCCCTTTCCAGCAGGGCGGCCTTCGGCGACTTTGAAATCCCTCCAGACCTCAGTTTCCCCTCCTGTACAGTGCCCCCCTGGGCTGCTGTGTGGGTGTGAGCCCCTGAGTGTGCGCCTCTCGCAGGCATGATTAGGACGGGGCCCTTATGCTAGGTAACCGAGCGCCGACCTTTCCAGAACAACACTTCCACCGTGAGTAGAAGCGCGGAGAAGTCCCACAAGTAGACAGATGGGAGGAGGAATGTGATGCGCCTGCTTCCAGAAGATACAGAGTCCTCGCCCTGCGTCCTCCGTCCCTCCGATCTCTGCTTCCGTCATTGTCATTGCATCTTCTTCTCTGACCTTCCTGCCTCCCCCTTCCCTCTTCTAAGGATGCTTATGATGTCATTGGGCCCACGGGATAATCCCGGACCATCTCCCTGTCTCAGGGTTCATAACAGCTGCCACGTCCCTTTTGCCATGTAAGGCCATGTTTCACAGACTCCAAGGACTAGGAATTCTTGGGGACGGTGGCTTTGCCTCCCTGGCCACCCTCCTCCCATCTCAGTGACGGGCACAGCCCCGCCTGCCTGCCTCACCCTTTGGCTCACTGGCTTTGAGGACTTTTTCTTTTCAGCTGTAGATATCCGCCCCCCCACACCCGCCCAACCACACACACGCTTTTAATCAAATTCTGACACTTTTAGGACTCCCCTGGCGGCCCAGTGGTTAAGACTCCGTGCTTCCACTGCGGCGGGCACGGATTAGATCCCTGGTCGGGGAACTAGGATCCTGCATGCCGTGGGGCACAGCCAAAAAAAAAAAATTCTGACACTTTTAATCAAAATCTTATAAAACAAACCACACAGAGCTATTCCCCCTCCTGGGCAGCCCTAAGGAGGGCAAAAGAGGAGGCTGCCCAAGCCCAGACCCGTGCAAGGTCACAGCCTGCGTTTTCCCTACGTTCAGGAATTGGTACCAGACTCCTGCGTGGCCCAGTGGAGGGCAGGAGAGGCCAGGCTAGGGGAGGGGCTGAGGGCCCATAAACAGCAGAAGGAAGGGACTGAGAACCAGGGCAGGTGGCTCCTGGGCATCTTTGGGAGTTTGGGATGAGGTGCACGGCACGCCCTTCCTTTTCAATCCTTTCCAGGTGGGTCGGCCAGGAAGACCAGCGGGAAGGGATGCTGCACAGGGGCCTGAGGGGGAAGCCAGCCCAGATGGGATGTGCCCATGAGGGTTTCGAGGCAGGAGGAACACTCAGGACGGGACACGTTGGGTCACGAGGCCCTGCAGCACAGGAGAAAACCACTTTCCTAGGGGAGGGGCAAGGACTTGACGCTTCTGGTCCGTGAGGATGAAGGGACAGCACCGCCAGGAACAGCCAGGAGTCCCCCGCCTTTCCCCTTGTCCACGGCCAAGTGCTCTGCTTGTGTCTGATGGGTGACCCTCAAGGTGTCAGCCTTCCCTCCAATGCAGGCACATACCCCCGCACATCACCGTCCAGGGGAAACGCGGCATTTTCTAGTAGGCACGTTACAGAAGTAAAAAGAAATAGATTAATTTTCATGATGCTTTATGTAACCCACTATAAACAGAATATTATTGGGACTTCCCTGGCGGTCCAGTGGTTAGGACTCTGTACTTCCACTGCTGAGGGCCCAGGTTCCATCCCTGGTTGGGGAACTAAGATCCTGCAAGCTGCGCAGCGCGGCTGAAAAAAAAAAAAAAATTATCATTGAAATGTGTAATCTACATAAAAACTGTTAATGAAATATTTCACATGCTATGGTTCATATTGCTTTCCAAA
This sequence comes from Balaenoptera musculus, assembly GCF_009873245.2. Lineage (NCBI taxonomy): Eukaryota > Metazoa > Chordata > Mammalia > Artiodactyla > Balaenopteridae > Balaenoptera > Balaenoptera musculus. The sequence goes on along the minus strand of NC_045793.1, from coordinate 97,989,343 downwards.
GCCATGTGTATTTTCCACGTACAGCATCTCCCAATGTGGACTTGCCACATTTCAGGTGCCCAAGAGCCACATGTAGCCAGTGGCTACCACCCTCGATAGCACAGGTCACAGCCACTCTGACAGGTGGTCACCCAGGGAATCGTCAGGAACCTCTGGCCATAAGCAACGCAAACTCAATGGAACCAGAGGAAGCAAAGAGGGGCTGGACTGGCCTGATGGGCCAAGCTCGATGTGCTGAGATGAGGGCAGCTTTGGGGAGCAGGATCTGAGACTCAAAGGCGGCCAGGGTCCCTCTGTCCACCTCTGTCTGGGGCTGGCGTCACTCTCCCCACCTGACGATGGGGACCCGGTCATAGGAGCTCCAGGGTCACAGCCTTACAGCCTTATAACCAGAGAGAAAGCAGAGCTCTTCCCTGTGAGTTCCTGCTAGACACGATTCCCAGGAAGGTCTCCTCGGGGCTCTGTTGGGACCACGAACCCACTGGAGATCCACAGGGTGGGCGCAATCTGACCGGCCCAGCCTGAGGCGCTGGCTGCCCGAGACACTAGAATCAGCAGCCTTCAGGAGTCAGAGGGCTGGTGTAGGGACACAGGACAAGGGCCCTGTTCTGGGCACACCCGGCCTGACCCCCATCCATGCCTGTCCTAACAGCAGCATGGCCCCCACACAGCCCAGCTCCACTCACCAAGACACTCACAGGCCTGCGCTCGGCTCTGTCTTGCAGAGCCCATCCTTGCCGTGTGCCCCTTGGCCAGCTGGCCCCGGCAGCCCTTCTGCCCTCCCACCCTCACCCCCACGCCTGGCTCCGCTGACCGTCCCACTCCAGGCCCTCGCCTTGCAAGCCCACTTTTCCCGCTGCTTCCAGAGTGAGCCATCTAAGCGCGATTCCAGGCGTGCCTTCCCTGCACAGAACCTCCCGTGGCCTCAGCACAGAGCCAGAGCCTGACCCTCAGAGGGCAGCCCAGATTATAGCCTCAAGGCCTGGAATCTGCCACACTCCAGCCACCCCAGACCCAGTGCCCTTCACTGTACCCAGTCGAGCTCCTTGGCCTTGGCTGTTGTTCTCTGCCTGCCTGGCTACTGGCACAAGGAGCATGGGTGAGCAGGTCACAATTGTAGCTTTAAATTTAGTGGGACTCTTCTTGTACCTCTACTGGAAGCAGCCCTCCTCTGAGAACCAGGACCTCTAGGCCCACAGAACCTAAGGTTGTGGGTACAGAAAGAACAAATTCCCCAAATGGGTCAGGAGGAGTGATGAAGAGCCTTTGGTTCCCAGACCCATGTATTTTACCTTCTAAGGACACAGCATCACCCAGTGGCCATTAAAGAGGACATTGCACCCTGGAGGACACCCGCCCCTTCTATAGGGGAGCATCTTCAAGCTGACAGCTCAGTTGTACCTTCAGGAGGCTGTTTGACCACTGTACAAGGGGGGCAGCTTCTAGGTGGGAGGGCTAGTGGATCCTGTGGACCGTGGGCTAACTGCCAAGCCTCCTTTGCCATGAAGCGGGTCCTTCGTCTGCGATCATGTTGTGGAGGATCTCACATCAGTAGATCAGACGTTCTGTGGTTCCTCGGTTGGTGGAACTGGCTGAAACACTGAACATAGGAAAGGCAGATGCGTGCCTGGAGTATCAGATGAACTGTTGCCCCTTCCAGAGAGGGAAGGGTCCAGGGTAGTCAACCTGTCACCGAGTCGTGGCTGGTTGGTCTCCTGGAGGAACAGTGTCACACCAGGCGTTTAGGGTCGGTCTCTGATACTGGCAGGTCACACATTTGACAGCAGCAAAAGCTAGGTCAGCCTTGGCAAAAGGGAGCCTATGCTTCCGGGTGTAGACGTAGCTTCCACCTCCGCCACCACTGTTATTGGTTTGTGAGGGCATCGTGTAAACACTGAGCTGACGTAAGGAGCTGCTGGTCAGTCCTCCATGTGTTTATTTAGTGCCTCTTCTCTAGCAGATGGTTTCTCACAGGCAGTAACTCCTCAAACTTGTTCCCACGCACCTGGATTTAACTATACGCCTCCTCCCCACACCTTTCCTGTCCCCAGTCCTCTTAATCTCTCTCCTTCCAGCTAAGCTATCCACCCCTGTCCATGGTCTCTGGGTACCTTGAGCTTTGGGCCACTTCTCTCTCCTCACAAAGTGCGTCACTGGGTGCCCTGCCCCACACTCTGGCTCTTGAGAGGATTTCTCCTCACCGCTGTCTTCTGGGGCCACCCCTGAGTGGGACTGCGGTGCAGCAGAAGTCCACTCCCAGCTTGTACCAACCGGCCAAGCTGACCTGTCCGTGGACCAGGCGTGGGTGGGTTTTTGCCCTCCTCCGCAGCCAGGCAAAGGGAAGGCCATCTGTGTGAGCTGAGAGAGGGGCACGGGGGCATCGGTGCAGGAGTGGTAGGTGACAGGTGGGTCTGGGCCAGCTGTTCCTGCAGCTGGACCTGCTTGAGCCTGATTGCAGATGCCCCACTTCCATCTTACGGTGGATGGCTGCGGGGCCTGCCCGATCTGATGACTTAGCAGCTCTGACAGCATTCAGCTCATGACGGGCAGTTCTGGCCACATGGTCACTCTATGTCCCATGGTCAGATGCTCTGTCTCTACCTATGCCCAGTGACAGGCCAGGAGCTGCCTTTCGAGTGGTGTTTGGTTCTCTGCTGCAGTTGGCAGGACCTTGGTCCAGAGCCCGGGGTCTGGTCTGTGACCCTCCTCTGGGGGGTTATCACACTTCACATAGTGTAACACCTCAAGTATCAGGGCTGCCAGGTCACATGGCCTCAGAGTCAGGGCTGATTGTGGCCGACTAGCTGCAGAGCCCTTTCTTTCTCTGTCTTCCCTTAAACTATCAGCCTTCTGTTTCATCCGGTAAATAGGTTGGAACAGTATTGCCAAGGGCAGAATATGCTGCTTCCAAAATCTGAAGAGGCCTATCAAGCACTGTGCACCTTTCTTAGCAATAAGAGAAAAAGGTACGATCATTTGTTACTCACTTGAAAGCAGTTGTCCTTGGCATGTCCAGACCACTGGGCCCCTACACATTTCACTGATGTGGCAGGCCCCTGAGTCTTTTCCTGGTGTACCTCGCCAGGACATCCATGGTACTTGCCCCTTTTGCTCGGTGGGTCCAACTAGCATGGTGTCATCAATATGGTGAGTCAATATAATGTTCTGTGGTCTGTGTAGACCAGATGGTTTAGGTCTCTTGGGACTGTACTGTGACAGAGGGCAGGAGAATTCACATCATTTGGAGCAAGACTGTGACTGAATACTGTTATCCATCTCATGTGGGTGCAGACTGCTTCTGCTCTTCCTTCCTGAAGGGAATTGTAAAACAATGAATGTCTTCGCTCGGGCTGCCATAACAAAATACCATAGCTTCAGTATGGGTGGCTTCAGTAGCAGACATCGATTTCTCGCAGTTCCGGAGGCTGGAAGTCTGAGATTAGGGTACCAGCAGGGTTGGGTTCTGGTGAGAGCCCTCTTCGTGGCTTGCAAATATCCACCTTCTCACTGTGTCCTCTCATGATGGAGAGAGCTCGAGCTGCCGTCTCTTCCTCTTCTTGTAAGGACACTAATCTCATCATGGTGGCCCCACCCTCATGACCTCATCTAAACCTAATTACCTCCCAAAGGCCCCACCTCTAAAAACCATCACACTGGGGGTTAGGGCTTTAACGTATGAACTCTGGGGGGACTTTCAGTCCATAACAATAAATTTGCCAGACTAATAGCTGCCTACTATGTACCTATCATAAACTGTGTTAATCTGTTTTAGAAGGGATACTGTATCTAGCACTTGAGCTGCAATTGTATAACTGAATTTGTGGTAGTCAGTCCACTGCCATCCATCCTGACCCATTCAGTTTTCAGGGATCAGACTGGAGAATTTAATGATCATACGATGTGACCCACACCCTGCGCCCTTTGAGTCATTAAGAATGGCAATCATTTCTGCCGTTTCCCCAGGATTTGACACTTTTCTTTTGGCTGGGGTGTGTGTGTGTGTGTGTGTGTGGCAATCTCAAGGGCTTGCACTTGGCCTTTCCTATTACAAATGTTCTCGTTCTATGGATCAAGGAACCACTGTGAGGGCTCTTCCAATAGCTAAGTAAATCCATTCCAATTATATGTTCAGGATCCAGGGAAGTGGCCACTGAGTGAATCCATGGAACTAGTAGATCCCACATAAGGCAGACCAGGGCCAGAACCCTATTTATCCCCTCACCCCAGTATGCCCCTGTGCTAACAGGGGAGCCATGATCATACATTGGGACCCTAGATATCAATGTCAATTGCCATGAAATAGCCATTGAAATATCTGAATATTATGTGTATTCAGGCAAATAGCCACATATCCCTATTATATATACTTGCTGTGGTGTTTCAGGGTCCTTCCTTCCTCATGGAGACTCAGTCCCTCTTTCAGTCAGTGGGTTCTGGACCTGAGAACAGGCTCGGGTTTGGAAACGACGCCTTTCCATCTTAACTTCCCACTGGGGTGGCTGACCTCAGCCTTCTGCTCACCCTTTCTTGGCCCGAAGGATACAGCACTCTCTCAGCTTTCTCCTTAGATCCCTGTAGGCCAGCCCCCTCTGGTTGTCAGTCTTGCTGCTCAGTACGGTAATTATTCCTGCTCTGCTCCTGGTCTCTGCCATTAAGGGATCTGGCATCCCCACTGCTACTAAGGAGTGTAGTTGTGAAACAACGTCTCCCCCCATCAGCCCTGGTCTACAGAGGACAGCCCCCTCTGAGCCTTTCCGTTGGTGTCCCCTCATCAGCATGTCCCCTGCAGCCTTGGAAAACAGAGTGTCCCTCTACTTTTCCAAGGAGTATGGCCACCTTGTGTGTTTTCCAGTCTTACAGAGCAGATCAACATTATTATACCCATTTCTCTTATCCTTTTGATCACTTCCTCCATGGTCTGCCATATAAACTCAAGAACCTCTGCCTCCTTTATTTATTTATTTATTTTTAAAGCTTTTTTTTTTTTTAAATTTATTTTTGGCTGTGTTGGGTCTTTGTTGCTGCGTGCGGGCTCTCTCTAGTTGAGGGGAGCAGGGGCTACTCTTCGTTGCGGTGCGCGGGCTTCTCATTGCGGTGGCTTCTCTTGTTGTGGAGCATGGGCTCTAGGCACACGGGCTTCAGTAGTTGTGGCTCGTGGGCTCAGTAGTTGTGGCTTGCGGGCTCAGTAGTTGTGGCGCACGGGCTTAGTTGCTCCGCGGCATGTGGGATCTTCCCGGACCAGGGCTTGAACCCGTGTCCCCTGCATTGGCAGGTGGATTCTTAACCACTGCACCACCAGGGAAGCCCTATGCCTCCTTTTTTAAAATTGAAACATAGTTGATTTACAATGTGGTGTTAATCTCTGCTGTACAGCAGAGTGATCCAGTTATACATATATATATATATATTTTAAAATATTCTTTTCCATTGTGGATTATCATAGAATATTGAATATAGTTCCCTGTGCTATATAGTGAGACTACCTCCTTTAATGTGGGTCATTGCTTTTTTAAAGCTTTGAGAGCCACCCCAGCAATGTAATGGAACCCTCTCTTGGGACCCTTGCCAGGGTGTTAAATCCGGCATCACCGGTGAATGCTCCCTTGTCAGCAAAGTCGCCCTTCTCCTTAGAGTCTTCCTGCCTTGGTCCAGCACGTGAAGGTCAAGTCTCCCACTTTCTGCCAGAACATGTTAGCCAGAGCCTGCAGAAACCTCAGCATATCATTCTTTTCCTCCCTCAGCAAGTCCAAGCCTTCCCCAACTGGCCATTTTGAGATTTGACCTTAGTACATATGGCCAGGGGGAGAGGCAGAGGCGGGTCCTGAGAAGGACATACATCGTCCCTTTGAGACTTCTGCATTGTCGTCAAGGGAAACAAGGCCTCCTTCTCACAACAAGGCTACTCTGTAAGCCCAGAGCAGAGGCTGCATGGGAATCTGGGAATTCAAAATTCTCAGGCTCATCTACACATACTCGGAAAGCCAATCACATGCCTCTCTTTCCAACTCCTCCTTCAGTGATGCCGTGTTGGCAGCTTGAAATCGGCCGTGGAGGGAGGGCTTACACCATGAAAATCAGAAAATGCTACCAGGAGCTTCCCTGGTGGCGCAGTGGTTAAGAATCCGCCTGCTAATGCAGGGGACACAGGCTCGAGTCCTGGTCTGGGAAGATCCCACATGCCACGGAGCAACTAAGCCCGCGAGCCACAACTACTGAGCCCACATGCCACAACTACTGAAGCCCGCGTGCCTAGAGCCCATGCTCTGCAACTGCAACAAGAGAAGCCACTGCAATGAGAAGCCCGCACACTGCCACGAAGAGTAGCCCCCGCTCACCGCAACTAGAGAAAGCCCGCGCTCAGCAACGAAGACCCAATGCAGCCAAAAATAAATAAATAAAATAAATAAATTTTTTTAAAAAAGAAAGAAAATGCTACCAATCAGGACCTCCATCATCCCTGAGAGCCAGTTGTTAACCATTGGCCAGCACACCACTGCCCACACTCCTCCCTCATGGGGCAAGCTTGCCCTCTCTGAAGTTCAAATACTGCTCCCTTGCAATTAAGTCCTGCATCTGGTCTCCAACTCTGTTGGCCTTTGGGTGCAGGAGACAAATACTGCCCAGGAGACCCTCCTCCTCCCCCACTTTGCTTTAAATCAAGAGATCCGAGCCTGGCATTTTCTCTTTTCAGTGCATTGTGACACTTATCCACAGCCACTCAGTTGCACAGTCCTTAGGCTGATGTCCCCCCCCAAGAGCCCTCGGTGCCAGACATCACACGGGTGGTGCCTTCCCTTCCATCAGCACTCTGCCCTCACCGTGGGAATCAGTGGAAGTCTGCCACCAGTACTGCTTCTGCCACCAGTGACCCTCCTCTCCTCTCGTCAATCCCGCGGCAAACAATCCACTTCCAGAGCCCCACCTCATGTCTAAGACCAGCCTGGCACCAACTTAGGTCCTAGGAGGAGGGTCCCAGAAGGTCTGTGATGAGGCTTCCGGTGCCGGTCACTTGTGAGAGAGTGTGCTCAGGTGAGACCAGGTGCATGGGTGTTGGGGTAAGACAGGGGTGGAGGCAGACTCGGATTCAGCAGAAGTCAAGCCCCAGCCTGATCCCACGGGGAGCTCTGGAGCATGAATGGCGTCGTGAGTCATCCCTCCTGAGGCCGGGCAGCCTCTGCGCTCCTGCACTGGGCAGTCATTGGCTGCGGGTCCCAGTGGGAGGGCCAGGGCTGCCAGATTCAGCAAATAAAAATTCAGAATGCCCAGTTACATTTGAATTTCAGATAAACAACAAATAAATTTTTAATATATGTTCCCAATATTGCATGACACATTGTATTTTCTCTGCCAATCCCGGAGGCACATAAACTTCCAGGTATTTCTGGGTGGGGTGACTTCGTAGACTGAAGACAAGTCTTAGGAGAAGGGTCCAGCTGTGAGCTGCTGGCAGCCAATCGGAGCAGCTGGGGAGCAGGTGCAGTGCCCAGCAAAGGGAATCGCGGCAGGTACCAACACCATCTATAACGTGATAGGTTATGCCGTGAACAGGACCACTGTGTACTCCATACAAATACAGCCACCGTTGAGTTCTTTAAGAGTTCAATGATTAGGTAGTTGATGTTTTGAATGCTTTATAGTATGCAAAAATTGTTGGTGGATTGCTATATATAAAGAGAGTTTTAGTGATATTTGGAGAATGAGATGGAGTGTTTGGATGGCATCATTTATTTTTCATTTAAAACAAGGAATGTAGGCTCTTGCTGTTGGAAATTAGTTCACCAACATGTTTTCAAAGTGGCTGCAAAGTCATGAGTGTAGTTCAGCCACCTGGGGAATCCACGTGGGGAGCAGCAGACCTAGCTTGACCAGTGGCACCATTAGCCATGGAGTAAGTCAGAGGGTAGAACAGGGCGTTTCCCTCCATCCTTTCAGACACAGCCCCAACTCTGTCTGCAGGTGGTGGGGCCGGAGCGATGGGGGGAGCATGTAGCAGAGCCCCTCATGCCGTTGTCACATGGCCACGGCCAGAACCACAGCCTCCGGGAGGTGGCCCAGAAGGGTCAGGGGATCAGGTTCCAGGGAGGCTGGGGGGCCTCTGTTCAATTCCTCCACTCAGGTCTTTTCCCCTGGAGAGCCAGTTGTTAACCATTTTCCGGCAGAGCGCTGGTTTCCATCACCTTGAAGGGAGTACAAGTCCAGCTTCTGCCCCACCTCCTGGGGGCTTTCCTGAGCCACCCTGTTGAGGGTAATTACCTGTGGGTGTCCCGCCGTCCCTTGCTTCCCCCTCTCTAGGCTTTCTCTCATGCAGCAGAGCCGAATGACTTGTTAGTCCCCACCGTGGCGGTGCGGGTCCATTAGGCTGTACCAGATACCCAACTATCACTGAGTTCTCTGATAGGGCTCATAATCTCACACCATAAATAGGCCAGAAGTGGTTCTCAGCCCAGTACAGTGACACCCTGATGTCAGGCTCTGGGTCAGCTGTGCTGCCTGTCTTCGCCTCCGCCTCACGGCTGCAAGGTGCAGCCACAGCACAAGGGATACCAACAGACCCAGTGATGCTCCAAATGCAAGAGGGGTGGGCCTTCTGCTGCCACATCTTCCCCGAGTGCCTCCCTGCTGGCAGCTCCAGAAGGGGTGGGCTTTAGGCCAGACGGGGCCATCCCCCAGTGCTGGGCGTGTCACCACCTGATCCCCAAACAAAACGGAGGGTCCGTGAGCAAGAAAGAAGGGGAACCAGCAGTGGGGGGCAAGAAACAGTGTCTGCCCTCACCCCTAGGAGCAGGCATGAATCCCATGTCTGAGGTCAGGTAGGTAGCAAGTGTCCACCAGCTCCCATCTCCTGCTCCAAGTGCCACGAGGGAGCTGGAACGATGACTTGCAGGGTCCTGGCTCCTCGGGGTGGAGAGACCCGCTGCAGAGGGAGGCTTGAGGAAGGCAGCATTTCTCTGCACGGGCGCCTGTGTCTTTCCACCTCTAATGTGGATCCCTGACTCTCTTCAACTTCAGTCGCTACTCTTCTTTTTTAAATGACGATATAAAATGCATACAATAAAATTCACCTTTTTAAGTCTACAGTCTGATGAGTTTTGTCAAATGTGTACGGTTATGTAACTGCCATCACTGTCAAGATACAGAATCTTCCCAGCACCCAACAGATTCCCTCCATCCCGCCTCTTTTTCTTTTAAATTAATTTTTATTGGAGTATAGCTGCTTTACTATGTTGTGTTAGTTTCTGCTGTACAGCAAAGTGAATCAGCTACGCCTATACATAGATCCCCTCTTTTTTGGATTTGCTTCCCATTTAGGTCACCAAAGAGCACTGAGTAGAGTTCCCTGTGCTATACCGTAAGTTCTCATTAGTTATCTGTTTTATACATAGTAGTGCATATATGTCAATCCCAATCTCCCAGTTCATCCCACCCTCCCTTCCCCCATTGGTATCCCTACATTTGTTCTCTAAGCCTGTGTCTATATTTCTGCTTTGCATATAAGTTCATCAGTACCATTTTTCTAGATTCCACATATAAGCATTAATATACGATATTTGTTTTTCTCTTTCTTACTTCACTCTGTATGACAATCTCTAGGTCCATCCACATCTCTGCAAATGGCACAATTTCGTTCCTTTTTATAGCTGAGTAATATTCCATCGTATATGTGTACAGCATCTTCTTTATCCATTCATCTGTCGATGGACATTTAGGTTGCTTCCATGTCTTGGCTATTGTAAATAGTGCTGCAATGAACACTGGGGTGTATGTGTCTTTTTGAATTATGGTTTCCTCCGGGTATATGCCCAGTAGTGGGATTGCTGGATCATATGGTAGCTCTATTTTGAGTTTTTTAAGGAACTCCATACTGTTCTCCATAGTGGCTGTATCCATTTACATTCCCACCAACAGAGTAGGAGGGTTCCCTGTTCTCCACACCCTCTCCAGCATTTGTTGGTTGTAGATTTTTTGATGGTGGCCATGCATCCAGCCTCTTGGTGTCAATCACCTCCTCCACCCCCAGACCCTGGAAACCACTGGTCTGTTTGCTGTCCCTTTGGTTTTGCCTTTTCTATATAAGTGGGATCATTGAGAATACAGTGTTTTGCGTCTGTCTTCTTTGACTTTGCATCATGCTGTGCACGTATCAGCACTCTGCCAGTCCTTCTTACCTCTCTGCAGCTGAGCCGTGGTCCCCTGCAGGGATGTGCTATGTGTCCATTTATTCATTCACTAGCTAATAGGCATTTGAGGGGTTTCCGGGTTTGGCTACAATGAATGAAGCTGCTGTGAATATTCAATTACGAGCTTTTGTGTAGACTTGCGTCTTCATTTGGGGGGATAAATATCTAGGAGTGGTGCCAGGTGGTGTCAGGTGGCAAGTGTATGTTTAACCTTAGAAGAAACCACCAAACTGTTTTCCAAAGTGGGCTGTACCATTTTCATTCCTAATATTTGAGGACTCCAGTAACTTCATGTCCTCCCCAACACTTGCTTTTGGCCATCTTTTAACTTTTAGTCATTCCGGTGGGTATACAGTGGCAGAACATTGTGGTGTTAATTGGCATTTCACTGGTTGACTAATGAGGTATATATTTTCATATGCTTATTGGGCATTCTTTGTGAGGTTTTAAAAATTGGGTTATTGGACTTCCTTGGCGGTCCAGTGGTTAAGACTTCGACTTCCAATGCAGGGGGTGCGGGTTCGATCCCTGGTCGGGGAGCTAAGATCCCACATGCCTCAGGGCCAAATAACCAAAACATAAAACAGAAGCAATATTGTAACAAATTCAATAAAGACTTTAAAAAAAATGGTCCACATCAAAAAATGTTAAAAAAAAATTGGGTTATTGTCTTCTTATTGAGTTGTAAGAGTTCTTTATATGTTCTGGACACAAGGCATTTTATCAGACATGGTTTTGCCAAGCGGTGAGAGTAAAGCTACAGGGATCCTATTAGGAACGTGGTAACATGTTTCTATGAACAGGGTTCACAGCCTTCTGTTCCCACTGCTGAACCCCCGGGCAACAGCCCTCACCCATCACTGCAGACTTCCTGTGAGGACACCCCAAGCTCATCTGGGGCTGGATAGCTCAGTGACTAAGAGTCACTGGAGACAGAATGCCTGAGTTTGAACCTCATATTTGCAGGGTGATAAGGGTAGGTAACTTACCTTTCTGTGTCTTGATGACTGTACCTGGCACAGCACATAAACAGCCATTATTGTTGTTGTTGTTTGTTGTTATTTTCCCAGCCCCATCCATCCCACCTCTGCCACCTCATCTCCCTTCCCCCTGTCCCCCTGCTGTCATAAACCATCCGGCCTTCCACTGTCTGCAGGACTCAGTTGAACACACATCCCCAACTTTTGGGCTCCTCACGTACTGTCCCTGCCTGTCAAATAAGTCTTATCTTCTTATCATCTCATTAAATAAGCATTTGTTAAGACTTGTTATGGGCCAGGCCTTGCACCGGACATTTCCATAGCCGTATGAAAACAACAGCAGCAACCACAAACAAACAAAAAAAAAACCTAGCAAGACCTGGTATTCTTTTTTTTTTTTTTATAACAAGCACTTTGTTTATTTATTTATTTATTTATTTTTGGCTGTGTTGGGTCTTTGTTGCTGTGCGAGGGCTTTCTCTAGTTGTGGCAAGCGGGGGCCACTCTTCATTGCGGTGCGCGGGCCTCTCACTATCACGGCCTCTCTTGTTGCGGAGCACAGGCTCCAGATGCGCAGGCTCAGTAGTTGTGGCTCACGGGCCTAGTTGCTCCGCAGCATGTGGGATCCTCCCAGACCAGGGCTCGAACCCGTGTCCCCTGCATTGTCAGGCAGATTCTCAACCACTGCACCACCAGGGCAGCCCTAAGACCTAGTATTCTTGTTAAGGGAAGTTTTTTGACATCTATTAACATTTCTTCTATTTTTCTCCATCTGGTCAGGTTTTTCTTATCTTCCTGAGTCAATTTTGATAATCCATATCATTTGGAAAATCATCCCTTTTCTCTAGATTTTAAAAAGTTATTGAAGCAAGTCTTACACATAACTTTCATAAGACATTTCAAGCTCCTCTTTATCTGTGGTTATGTCTCTTTCTTATCCCTGAAGTTATTTATTGGTGTCTTCTTTTATCCTTGATTAGATGACCAAGTGTTTGCTATTTTATTGGTCTTTTTAAAGATCTGGGTTTGGGATTTCTTAATCAAGTTTACTATTGTTTTTGTTTGCATGCTTTCTGTACAATTTGTTTCTGCTTTTATCATTACTGATTCCTTTATTCTTAGGTTTACTTTATCTTCTCTGTGTTGGGGATTTTAAGACCTTGAGAGGAATGCTTTGCTCATTGATTTTCCATTTATTTTTTTGTGAGTGCATTTAAGGGCATGAATGTTCCTTTGAGTATTGCTTTGGCTACTACCCATACTTTTTTTTTTTTGGCTTCACTGGGTCTTCATTGTTGGGTCTTAGTTACTGCATGTGGGCTTTCTGTAGTTGCGGCGAGTGCGGGCTACTCTTTGTTGCGGTGCGCGGGCTTCTCATCGTGGTGGCTTCTCTTGTTACGGAGCACAGGCTCTAGGCGCGCGGGCTTCAGTAGTTGTGGCATGCAGGCTCAGTAGTTGTGGCTTGCGGGCTCTAGAGTACAGGCTTAGTAGGTGTGGCACACGGGCTTAGTTGCTCCGTGGCATGTGGGATCTTCCCAGACCAGGGCTCAAACCTGTGTCCCCTGCATTGGCAGGCAGATTCTCAACCACTGCGCCACGAGGGAAGTCCCTACCCATAATTTTTATTTTCGGTACACTCATGGTTATGCATTTCAAAGGGATCTGTAACCCAACTCAGATTACCTCTTTAGCCCAAATGCCATTTGCAACAATCTAATTTCCTGGGTGTGCCCTCTGTGGGTGTTGGTTCAAGCCACTATAAGTATCTGTGTTTCTCCAAATGCCTCTGACTTTGTCCTGTTGGCCCCTCTATCTGGAATGTTCTTCTCTGCTGGCCGCTTCCCACTCATGCATTAAGGGCAGCAGGAAGCAGTACTGAGAAATCCTATTCTCCAGAAAACCCCATCAGCCTCTTCCATGTTCCCCCAAGACTCTGTAGCTCTGCCAGTATCAGTTTGTATTTTTTATTTGCTTGTTCCTTCTGCTAGATTGTAAGCTCCTTGAGAACTAAAAACTAGTCATTTTCATAACCTCAGACTAAGCACAAGTTAGGTGCTTAATAATGTTAAATAAATGAGTGATTCAGTCCCCTCCCAAGCTCTATTTTTGCTCATTGGTGCTATCATTCTGAGTATGAATTAGGGCAAGCTTAATTGCTGTAACCAACACCAAAACAGGAAATGGGTCTACAGAGCAGAATTGTATTTCTGGCTCATATGATAGTCAGTGCAAGTGTGAGCTGGCTGAGAGGTTGTCCTCTACATGGTAATCTAGGAATCCAGGCATCTTACATTTCTTGTCTCCAGTGCCTCCTAAAGCTTCCTCATCATCAGCGTGATGAAGCCCGCAGAAAGGTAAGGAAGAATCTAGAAAAGCCACCCTCTGTTTGAAAGCCTGGACCAGGAAATGGTAGGCTCGCACAAGGTGGTACATCTCAGAGCAAGAGAGGCTGAGAATACAGAATGGCTGGCCAGCCATGCACGTGGCGTTTTTATCACAGTGGACAAAGAGGACATGGATTTTGGCCCACAGCTGGTAATCTCTGCCACAGTCCATGGGTACCCTTCTTCTTACACTTAGAATCCACATTCATCCCTCCCCAAAGGTGATGAGCCAAGATCCCACACAGTCCTTGTATCCAGGGGGAGATGCAGGCAAGTAATGCTGAGCACGGTCCCATCGTCTGGGAAGGAAAGATGAGTCACCATCCATCCTTCCTCCCTCCAGGACCAGGGGAGTGGGCAGAGTGTCCACAATCAAAATTCCTCTTGGGAAAGGGGAAGAATGGAAAACAGAGAAGTCACATCCATAGTGATGATGAAATCTCACCAGGCAGGGTCGGGGAAGACCGTGCCCTGCTGGGGACATGTTCCTCCACAGGACTCCAGTTCTGCCCTCTGGGGGAGACTCTGCAGCCCCAGGGCCCACCCTTTGGGAGATTCTTCTTTGACCACTATCCTCTATGACATAATACCCTTTCACAGCCTACTTCTTTCTGATAAAGTTTGGGGGCCCAAGGATTATCTTGTGGCTTGAGCAATCAAAAGCTTTTTCAGGCCAAGTTCATGGGGGGTTTAGCAATACAATTCCTCAAAAACTTAGGGCATCGCATCTATTTGCTCATAGACAAATGGTGGCAGTAACTACAACCAAAATCTCTCTCCTCGACATGGTTTTTATATTGTCTTTCTTCTTAGTCCCTATTCCCCTCTTAGTGGCATCCAAAACAACAGATCACAGTGAGAATTAATCTTTGTCACAGGGCTGAGTCCTTTTGTTTACAGAAATGACTGAATGGGACTTCTCAAAACCTTCTTCAGGCTTATGTCCAGTTTGGGGGGAATCCAGAGGTACACTTCCCTCACCCTATTCATAAGCCATATCACATCCATATAGTGTGCAAGGCACCTGCTGGTAAACATTGTTGAAAGAATGAATGAATGTGCAAGGGTGATTGAGTGGTGATTCCATTTGGGGCAGTAAAAAACTTGCTTTTACCATAAAAATAAACAGCTTGTTAGTATTCTTTCTTTTATTATTGTGGCAAAACATGTAAAACATTAAATTAGCCATTTTAACCACTTTTGAAGTGTACAATTCAGTGGCATTAATTACATTCACAGTATTGTGCAACTATCATCACTTTTTCCAAAACCTGTTCATCACCCCAGTCAGAAAACTCAGTAACTCCCCATTCCTCCCCACCATTCCCTAGGTAGCTACTATTCTACTTTCTGTCTCTATGAATTTTCCTATTTTGATATTTTATGTAAACAGAATCATACAATATTTGTCATTTTGTGTCTGGCTTATTTCACTTAGCGTAATGTTTTCAACATCCATCCATGTTGTAGTGTGTCAGAACTTCATTCCTTTTTATGGCTGAATAATATCCCATTATATTTAATAATACTTTTCTTTTATCCATTCATCTGTTAATGGAAAGTTAGATTGTTCCTACCTTTTGGCTATTGTGAATAATGCTACTATGAAGATTAGCATACAAATATATTTTTTAGTCCCTATTTTTAACTCTTTGGAGAATATACTTTAAATACTTTTGGAAATTGTTAAGCCATTATTTCTTCAAATACTTTTTCTGCCTCCTTCCATCTCTTTTCTCCTCTTG
This sequence comes from Balaenoptera musculus, assembly GCF_009873245.2. Lineage (NCBI taxonomy): Eukaryota > Metazoa > Chordata > Mammalia > Artiodactyla > Balaenopteridae > Balaenoptera > Balaenoptera musculus. Next base: position 97,974,056 of record NC_045793.1, on the reverse strand, counting down.
GAACTCCTACAATACTTATGTTGGAATGCTTTATGGTGTCCCACAGGTCTCTCAGGTTCTGCTTATTTTACTTCATTCTTTTTTTCTTTCTGCTAGGCAGATTGGATAAGTTCAACTGCCTTATCTTCTTGTTCACTGACTCTTTGTTCTGCCTGCTCAAAACTACTGTTGAAGCCCTCTAGCATTTTCTTTTTTTTTTTTCATTTTAGCTATTGTACTTTTCAGCTCCAGAGTTTCTATTTGGTTCCTTTCTATAATTTAAATTCTAGGGAATTGTCATTCCCTGTTTTTTCATACATTGTTCCTCTAATTTCCTTTAGTTCTTTATCCATGGTTTCCTTTAGCTCATTGAGCATGTTTAACTTAACTTTTTTGACTGGTAATTCCAATGTTGATTTAATGTGTTTGACTAGTAATTCCAATGTTCAGGTTTTCTCAGGGATAGTTTCTATTGATTTTTTTTTCCTGTGAATGAGCCATATTTTCCTGTTTCTTTGGATGCTTTCTAATTTTTTGTTGAGTACTATATTGTGGTAACTCTGGAAGTCAGATTCTCCCTCTCTGTAAAGATTGGTTTTGTTGCTTGTTGAGGACTGCAGTTGTTCATTTGTATAGTGACTTATCCAAACTATTTTTTTTTTTTTTTGCGAAATCTGTATTTCTTGTTGTATATGTTCACTGAGGTTTCTGTTCTGATTTCTCTGCAGTCAGCCTGTGACCTGACAGAGAAATCCTTAAATGTCTGGATCCAAAAAACAAAACAAAACAAAAAAATTCAAACTGTTATGTATGTCTCTTTAACTCTTCTGCTAAATGCCACCAGGGAGGCTGCTGCAGCCTGAGGAGGATGAAACAAAGGCAAGCTCTGTACTGAGCCCTCAGGGAACCACCAGATCAACCAAAATACACAGCCCAAGGTCCTGACTGCCCAGGGAACATGGGTGCCGTTCCCATGGCCGTGGTGGGGAATGGGGGTGGTAGCTGGTTTGTGTCCACTGCTCACTTACAAGCCATCAGCAAACTCTCCTTTCATCAGGCACTCCCCTGGTTGCTATAAGTGTCCAATCAGGTTTATTTTGATCATTTTTTTCTAGTGTAGTGTTTGCTTTGGTGGAGGGACTCATCTCTGGGGCTTCCTACTCCACCATTTTCTGTGATGGCATCTTCTTTTCAGACAATAAGCTTCATTGATTTACTGTGGGAGTGGCATCCAAGAGGCTGTGGCACCTGTCTGTCTCCTTAGAACACCAGAATAATCAGCAGGCATGGGGGTGGGAGTTTGGATTAGGACCTGCTGTAGATCTAGAGCTTTGGACGGCCTGTATTCTAAACTCTGACCTAGGGGCTAAAGCATCCTTTGGTAGTAAAAATAGCTACAAATTATTGAACAACTTGTATTGCCAAGAGTCTTATCTACATTATCCCATTGAATCTCCTCAATAGCCCTGTGAGGTAGGTAAGTCGTTACCTCCACTTTACTGATGAGGAAGCTGAGGCCCAGAAATTAAGGGACTTGCCCAAGTCCTACGGCCAGTGAACTGCAGTTTTCAGACTCAGGCTGGTGACCTCATGCTCCTGTGTCACCCCAGCGTTATCCTGCCTTCCTTGCCCGGGTCCTGGATGATCCCACAGCCTGCCTCCCCCTCCCCAACCAATGTGCAGGACACTCCCTGTTCCTCACCCACCCTCTTCCCCTGCCCCTCCCATGGCCACAGCCTTTAGGTGTCCCCCTGAAACCTGGCCCCAGGCCTCCAGGCCCACCTACTGTCAGAGGCAAGCACCATGCAATGCAGACCTTGGCGGTTGCTGCTGTTCCCAGCCCCACCAGCTGAAGCTGAGGTCTCTGAACATCTCCAGCATGGAAGCAGCTCCAGAGGCTATTTCCTGACCCTCAGCATGTGCTTGGCCCTGAAGGAGCCCTCCCCCTCTAGTCAGGAAGACATCTTCCAGTACACCTGGAGTCAGGCTGAGCTGTGGGCAAATCCTGGCTAAGTCACTGATGGCTGTGGTATCTTGGAACTCCCTTAACTCGCATGGGCCTCAGTTTCCCCACATTTAAAATGGCTGCCCTGGGCTTGCAGGCCAGTTGTGACCCGCATAAGCATCTAGCACAGCAGCCAGCATGTGGAAGCCACTGGGTACCCACTAGCTGTGGTTATCATGACCCCAGCCCACTCTGCTGTCTCTTGGCTCCTCTCCCCCTTGCCTCTATCCCTGACATGGCCACATTGCCTGACACCCTCTCACCACCGGGCCCCTGGCCTGCCCTTACACAAGGGCACTGCCAGTCTCCAGTCAACCCTGCTGTAGGCAAACACATGCAACACCATGCTGACCTCCAGGCCCCATGGCATCAGGTCAGGGAGTGCCCACACTGTTGCCCAGCTGGTGCTGAGGGCCGTCAGGCCATTGGGGAGGGGCTGGCATGCTGGGCTCTCCAGCTCCCAGCCCCACTTTCTTTCCCACTGGAATATGGGGACCGGCAATGTGACACATTTAACTCTGAGCCTGCATCCTTCAGAATCTGGGCATCAGAGCCTCTGTGCAAAATAGCAGGTAAGGCCCAACCTTTTTACTTTTTAGCTTGATTTTAAAATAGTACTCCATTAATACACATTCATTGCAGAAAAACTTAGGACATACAGATAAGCAAAGAGGAAAATTAAGTCACTCATATTTCCATCATCAAGATAACTACTATTCACACCATTGTGAAGCAATTATACTTCAATAAAGATGTTTAAAAAAAAAAAAAGATAACTACTATTACCATTTTTCTGTATTTCCTCCCATGTGTATATTACATGTAATATACGTATACATGACAAAAAGGGATCATGCTATATTTTATAACTGTTTTTCCTCTCTATTAGTCTTCTATTGCTATGTAAAAAACTACCTCGAAATTTAGTGGCTTGAAAAAACAAACCTTTATTATCTCACACTGTTTCTGTGGGTCAGGAATCCAGGAGTGGCTCAGCTAGGGTGTTCTGGCTCGGTGTCTCTCCTGAGGTTTTAGTCAAAATGTTGCCTGGGGTGGCATCATCTGAAGGCTCGACGGTGGCTGTTGGATCTGCTCCCAAGGTGGCTCGCTCACCTGCCTGGCAAGTTGGAGATGCCCATTGTTAGGAGGTCTCAGTTTTTCTCAGTGGACCTCCCAATAGAACCTGAATGTCCTCATGATCTGGTGCTGGCTTCCCCCAGAGTAAAGAATCCAATAGAGAGAAAAGCGGAAGCCTCAGTGTCTTTGATGGCCTAGCCTCACAAGTCACACTCCGTCATTTCTGCACTAGCTTATTAGTTACATAGGCTAGACCTATTCAGCATGGGTGGAGCCTACACGGGGGCTTGAATGCAAGACATGGGGCTCATTGGAGGCCCTCTTGGAGGGTAGCCACCACATTCTCTTTAGACAGGATGTCGTGAACATCTTTCCATGCCATTAGAGGCAGATCAATCTTACCATTTTAAATGACTGCATATAAATGTAGCATAATTTATTTAGACAATTTCCTAAGGTTGGGTGTGAGGATTATGTCCCATTTTTGGATCCTAGAAAGAGTAACCTGGAATATCCATCTCTGAATTTGTCAGATTATTTCCTAGAGATAAATGACAAAGAAAATTAAATCATGCCTGTCAGTCAGCTCCTTGAGCAACCAAGATGAGGGTACCAACTGGGACATGGAGAAAGTTCCCTCTGGTCTTGCTCTCAGATGCCCCACATCTCTCTCTCCCTGTTAAGTTGGGAGCTCACTATCTGCTGAGACATCCTAGCCCATTCTTGTGCAGTTCTGGGTTTTTGGGGGGAAAAGTCTAAGCAGAAACCACGTTCATCCAACCTCCTCAGGACAACCCTTGAGATATTGAAGACTCTAATTATGTTCTGGGCATCCCTCTGGAGCCATTGTCTCTGAGACCCTCCCTCTCCTGGCCCCTCTTCTCTGGACAGGTCTATCCCTTGCTACAGGGATCCTTGACTCCAGCCCAGTGTTGACCTTCTGGTGTCACTCCCTCACCTAAAGAGGAAACGGTGAGACAGGGCACACCTCTTGTGGTGGGAGCACAGGAGAGCTGGCATTATGCATGAGAGTCTGGCTCCGGAGGATTAACTAGTATGGGGAAGTGGGGCTGTTGGACGCCTTCCTTCCTGCCCTCACAGGTGCTGGGGAATGCAAGGAGGCGGCCCCAGGAAAGGGCTCTGGGGAGGGGTGCTTGCTGGTCGAAGTGCAAGCCAGAGAGGACACTGGAAGTCCAGCAAACAAGAAAGGGGCCCACTGATCTGTGCCCAGCCCTGTCCTCTCCCACTTCCCAGAGGACAGAGCTGGAGGATTCTGATCGTCTTCTCAGGTGCTATGTGCCTGGACCAAGAGAAGAGCAGCTGCTTCTTGGCCTGGCTGGTCCAGAAGGCCCCCAACTCCAAACCCAGGGGTGAGCCCTGCCCACCCTGTGCAAACAGAGGCTCAGAGCCAGGGGCTGGTGGGACAGTGACCTGTCACATGTGGGTTTGGTGAAGCCCTTTCGGTTCTATTTTGGGAAGGGGATCAATCATGTCAAGGTCTTCCTCAGGGATGGCCGCACGGGCCATTGGCGGGAGAGCCTGGCGTTCCGTCAAGCTACCACTCCCCAACCCCGCCCACTCCTGAGCTCTTGCTAATTTTAGCAGGGCTTGGCAGCTTCTGGTAGGTCCAGGCAGGACAAGTTCACTCCCAGGCAGGGAGCTGGGAGTGGGGAAGGGGGATGGTTCTCAAAGCGAGCTCTGGCCTGGATTTTGCAGACCCAAAACCCAAGGATAACCTTCCCTGCCTTTTGAGGCAGGTTTTGACGATTTACAGTTGAAGACCCCTGATGAAGACAAGCATTTTCTACTTGGTGGGGGCAGATGGCCCTGGCTGGGGGTGGGGCCAGTCATCAAGGTGGTGCCCCACCTCCATCTGCTCCCCCTCACGTCCCCTCCCCTCCCCCACCCCTCCCCTCCCCCTCACCACCTCCTGGCCCCACCCCCATCCCCCACCTACCACCAACCCTCACCCCCACCCTCCAGTCCCGCCTCTGCCCAGGGCCTGAGCCTGGCTCTCAATGACCCAACCGAGGTCTTTCGTGCAACCCCCAACCCTGCCCCGCCCACCCACCCCCACCACCCCCCCGCCCCCACCCCCACCCCCACCCCCACAACCAATCCTGCAGCCTGATTGGCCACACGGCAGGGCTTTGAGGGCTCAGGAGAGGAGCAGCCCAGGAGGTCCCTGCCCTCCGCACCCCTGCTTCACGAGGAGTCTGCCTTGCTCAGGGCCTCGGGCCTGGCCTCCCAGCCACCAGCCTGTCTCTCCCCTCCCAAGTACAGGACAGGCCCCAGGAGAAAATTAGCCAGGGATCCCCGTGGTCCGAGACCAAGCCCAGCCCTCCATCCTGCGTGGGGCCGGCCCCTCATCAGCCCCGCCCTGTCTGCCCGGCTCTTCAATGTGCTTTCCTGACCTGAGCAGCATGATGACTGCCCACCCTGGCACATCCAAGGACTGGAGCGTGTATAGAATGGTTCTGCCCCCTCCGCAGAAACTCTGGGCAACGAATCCCCACCCCGGTGGGCTGAAGGCATGGGGCACCACCCCACAGCCCTCCCCCCGTGGCTCTTGTCACCCCTCACTCCAGGCAGGCCTCCTCTGCCCTTTTGGCCCTGCCTGACCCGGTGGCGGTAGACAGAGTATTTCAACAGCCAGCTGCTGAATGCTCTCGGCAGAGGCCCTGGGCGGCCTGCGCGGGCAACTCCCCGGCTAGGCGGCCCGCACCTGCACGGGTGGGCCTCAGACTCCCGGCCTGCAGCCCAGCCCTGCGCCTCCGCAGACAGGAGTGTCTCCCCCTCCCCGCAAACCTACCTTTCGGCCCCTCAGAGAGATGGTGATGGAGGCCACAAGGAGCTGGGCCCAGACAGCTTTGAATCTGGTAAGGGTCACCCCAAAGCCAGGGCGAGTGGTCCCCGGGGCCACGGCTGGGGCAGGTTCTTCCTGTGTGGGTAGTGCAAGTGGTTTGGTGGAGTGGAGGTTAGGGGCAGCTCTGGACCCCTTGGAAGGAGGCACAGAGGTGCGGAGGCTACGAGGCAGCGGGTCCCCCCCAATGCCCACTGTCCAGCCTCTCCAGGAGGGGTCTCCAGGGACAGCGTCTTCTAGGGGACTTGCTCCTGGAGCTGACAGTGCTAGGCTGTCCCCTGCGCTCTGGCCTCACTATTCAACTGCTACTTGGCGTCCATCTCCCCTTGGCTAACAGACACGCCAACGTGCCTGCAGAGACCAGGCGGACTTCCTCAGCCCAACCCACCCCTTCTCAGTCTGCAGAACCTCCCCTCCTAGGACTCAGCCATCAGTATGAGGACAGTTCTTAAGGCCACGGGTCTGGACAAGGCCATGGGCTGTACAGGTTGGAAGCAAAGTGCGAGGGGCCCAGCTGGTTGGGCAGGGATGACGGGGGCTGGTGGGGCTCAGCTGGGGACACCTGCCCCATTTATGCCACAGTCAGTGCTTTGGGACCCTGCCCCAAGGGCTCAGGAAAGATGGCAGGACATCCTGTGGGGCTTCTATTTGACAGATGAGGAGACAGGGAAAGGTTTGAGAGGGCCTCCCACGCCTGCACAGCAGTGGAAGGGCCCCAGAGGGCCAAGGCATGGGGCCCCTGGGCAAACGCTGGGTGCCCTGTGAGCTCCAGAACCCATCCCAGTGTCCTGGAGGGCAATATGAGCCCTGCGTGGGTCCAGCGGCAGCCATTGGATGGCTGTGTACACACAGTGGGTGACCCTGGGCCAGTTGCCACATACTCCTGGGGAAGTGGGTCCCCAACCCGCCAGCTTCAGACCCTCCTGGAGAATCCCAGGAGAGCCAAGATGGGAGGACCCCAGAGAGCCAGAGGGCACTGGGCAGTCTGGCTCTTCTGCAAAGCCCCGGGCCGGGGCACCAGAAGCCGGAGTCCTGGGGGGCTTTGGCACTGTCAGATGGTGGCAGTGGCCCTGCCTGGAGAGTAAGAGAGTTGCTCCGGGAGGAGACCCCCTCCCACCATGTTTGGGTGCAGCCGTGAGCCCTGATGCTGTGTCCTGTGACCTCCTGGTGAGCAGGCAGGGGTGCAGCTATGGGGGCAGGGCTGGGGGGACAGGCTCTGTCTGTGCTTTGTTCTTCTGTGACCTGGGGGGACAGGTGGCTTCTTGGGGTTCCTCAAGCAGCACCCCGCAGTTCCTAGGCTGCTCGGCAAGACCTTTAAGCCAGCTTGCACGGACACCCAGCCTGGGCTCCGGGAAGGGCTGGGCAGCCCAGCGGGGTAGGAAGGGGAGGTGGGCTCAGAGCCAGCGCCTGGGTTCAAAGCCAGCTCTGAGCTGTCTAGATCTGTGGCCTTGGAAAGGAAGTGGAGATAATAAAATGCTTGGGTTCCAGGGGGATTAAGCGTAAGGGAGAACTGGGGATGCCCCAAGCGGGGCCTGGTGCACGGTGCCTGCTTCTGGGGATGTTCCCACGGGGTCTGTGAGGCAGACCTCTGCCCCATGACTTGAACCCCACTGGCGTCCGCCTAGACACGCAGCCTGGGGGGTGAGGTCGGAGTGCCTCCTCTCAGGGTTGCAGGCTAACTGTGGTGTCTGCAGGCCCCAATGCACCCGAGAAAGGGGCTCGCACCCACCATGGAGGACGCTCCCCACTGCCACGGGGGAGGGTTTCTGGAGGCCCGTGTCAGCCTGTGGCCGCCTGGAGTGTTGGACTGCAGCCACGGAACCTTCCAGCACCCTTCCCAAACTGTGCCCACATGGGCCTGGACACAGAGGGTGAAGCCGTTGGGTCACGGCCCCTCATGAGTCCAGGCTCATGGCCACTGGTTGGGCTGCCATGACGGAGGCGGGGGGGTGGATGGAGCCCTGCGGGGCCTGAGGGCTGGACCTCTGCAGGCTCCGCATCGCTTTTGTTAAGGGCCCGTGATGTCTTACGGTTCTGTTTTGGGAGCGACGCCGGGCAGCCTCCTGAGGACTTCTGACAGCGGCCCTTGAGTGCGTGGCTTTGGGCGCTGGCCTCACTCTGCGCGCTGGCTGCAGTGGCTGCACCTAGAAGACGAGCGGGTGCGGGCCCCTCCCCCGCGCTGTGTCAAGGGCGAAAGGCAGCTTGTGTAGTGCACGCAGCTCAGAGCCTGGCACATGGGAGGGATTCAGCAAGTGTTAACGTTACTCTTCCTCCCTGGCACATTTTACTTGAAAGCGTGTGAAAGAAACAGAGACGAGGCCAGGCTGTAGGCATGGGCCTCTGAGGACAGCCTGGATTGTTTCACAGAGCATGAGGGCCTCTCCGGGGGTATGTCCTGCCAGGACAGCCTTGGGGTGGGCTGCACCCTCACCCCATCTGGGGCTGTAGCTCACCCCAGAGCTACAGAATGGCTTAGCAAACACTGGTGTCTGATTCTGTGTGTCTTGTCGTAGACTTTGTCAGCCCCATCCCTTTGTGACCTTCCCTGGATTTAAATTCTAAGTGTGAGGTCTTGGTAAGAGAATTTGCTCCTAAGTAAGGATCTGTGTGCATTAGGAATGCTTTGGGCTGCAGGAAACTAAAAGCCTGACTGACTGTGGCCTTAAGTGATTAGTATCTATTCCCACAACCGGCACTTGGAGGTGGGTGGGTCCAGGGTTGGCTCAGCACATCAGTGATGTCATCAGGGCTGGGCTCACTCTGTCTCTCTTCTCTGCCATCTATAATATGCTAACAGCCTTTTCTCTTCAGCCTTGTTTCCTCGTGGTTCAGGATAGCTGCTGCAGTGCCGGTCAGCACACCCTTATACAGCTGTGTTCACAAAGTTAGAGGCGCACTGACCTTCCCAGAAGGCCCCCCTCCTGCTAAAATCAGGCTTCCCTTCACCTGACACTGGCCAGAACTGGGCCACATGCCCATCTCTAAACAAAATCACCAGCAAAAGGGGATAAGATAGCTGGGCTTGGCTTAGCCCAGTCATGGGCTGTCCCCTGGGCCTGGGAAGGGGCTGTCTTCCTTTGATGTGATAGCTCCCCAGGTCCCCACCAAAATGTGTGCTCTAAAAACTGAGGAAGAAGGGGCAAGCAGCTCTGTTGTCTCCTGATTGGAATTCAGAGCTTCTCCACCCACCCCCCGAGCTTACATGGAAAACTGCTAGCGAGAGAGTATGAGTTTTTCGAAGAGTGGACCCACGGCTTTTATTCGAGTATCCTCCCTTTCCTTTTTGGTCCAAATATATAGGGAATCGAAGTGGCCTTCTCTCCATGAACACGTGCTATTGTGCAAAGGGGAAAGGGCGGCCACACCAGTGTCCACACGCAAGGTCAGAGCAGGGTCGCTGCTTCCTGGGGACTAGTGGGCATGGGCACGGTGTTTAAGTCCAATGTCATGCCACCATGAAGGGATAAGCAAGCGGCCACTCCCCCAGAGGGTGCGGGAGGAGAACCCAACCCAGGCCGTCCATACTCACGGGAATGGCGGTATTGAACCTGAGCTTTGTGTGCCAGCCTCCCTCCCGTCAATGTATAGGGACCTCTCCTCCCTCTGAGGGCCTCAGCGCCTTCCAGGCTATGGACTGCCATGCTTTAGTCCACCAGACACCTCTAACTAACTGGTTTCACCTCTAAGTAGCGTGTCTTGACCATCACTTACGAACATGTGTACACACTGGCCCACTAACTCCCTTAGCATAGATTCCTAGAGGTAGAATGACCGGATCTTTTAGACAGTAACGCCAGCTGCCCATCGCCCTCCAGACGGGCTCTTCCAGCCTGTGTCTCACTCACTGTCCTGGTTAGCGCCTCCCTCCTCCCCTGGCCTGGATCAGGGGTACAAAGGGAGGTGCCACATCTGCCCTCTGACCCTCACCCTCCAACACGCCCCAAGCTGCATTTGTTTGGAAGCTGGTGTTGGAACTGTGCTGTCTTAATTTTTCAACCGGTTGTAACTGTGGTAGTTTGAAATGATGGGTCATCCTGGACCCAGGGTCCAGGGGCAAAAGGAGACCGTCAGTGTGTGGGGGAAACACCCACTCTGTGGTCCCCCTTCCCCGTACTGCACAGCCCCTCCTCTGCCCAACTGTTCCCCATCTCCCTCCCTTTGCAGGTGGAACAGATCCTGGCGGAGTTCCAGCTGCAGGAGGAGGACCTGAAGAAGGTGATGAGGCGGATGCAGGAGGAGATGGACCGAGGCCTGAGGCTGGAGACCCACGAGGAGGCCAGTGTGAAGATGCTGCCCACCTACGTGCGCTCCACCCCGGAAGGCTCAGGTACCGCGTCCAGGGCGGGGCGGGGATGGGGCTCACATGGGAGCAAGCAGGTCCTCATCCAGAGGCAGCTCTCCCCTGGCCCCAGCAGGGAGACGTGCCCCAGCCCCTTCCTAACCGCCCTGACTGTCCCCAGCAGCCCCGAGTCAGCTCCCCAACATGCTGTGCCCCAGACACCAGCCAGTTCTCACCCTCTGCTCCGCTGGCCCAGCCCTGGGGCCTTCAGGCTCACTCTGGCCTCGGGACACTGGCTTTGTTCATCTCACAATGAGAAACTGGTTTCCCACAGTCATTTGGGGGACTCCCAGCCCAATCCTGAGTCTGGGCCATTTTCCTCGGTCTTCAAGCGGGCCCTGGGCTGGGGGCGACTTCACCCCAAGGCAAGGGATTCCTGCTGACTTCCCCACTTCACCTTTGACCCTTTCCACAGTTTATCCTGGGGTCCCCCAGATGTCTGGCATCAGGGGCCCCTCGTCCAGCTCTTCTGGTCCCCCCACCATGCCTTCCCCTCCTCCTCTCCCAGTCTTGGGGGCTCCTGCCAGGCGGTGCCCATGAGACTGATGTGCTTCTCTCTGTGGCTGCAGAAGTCGGGGACTTCCTCTCCCTGGACCTGGGCGGCACCAACTTCAGGGTGATGCTTGTGAAGGTGGGGGAAGGGGAGGAGGGACAGTGGAGTGTGAAAACCAAGCACCAGATGTACTCCATCCCTGAGGACGCCATGACGGGCACTGCTGAGATGGTGAGCAGCTCGGGCTAGGGCTGGGGGGCCAGGGGCCTCGGTCAGGACCACCCAGGATCTCGGAGCTTGGCTAGTCCTGGCGGGAGGGCCCAGCTGTCCACCAGGGGCGGGTGGAGCTGTGGGCCCAGCCTCAGGGGACCCTGCTGCAGGAGGAGGAGGGAGCTGAGAGGCTTAGGTGGACGGCCACTGGGTGTGGCCCCGGAAGGTCGCACCCCTGCCCAGTTTCCCAGAAGGATCTGGAACAAGGCAGGGCAGCCAAGAGAACACGCTGCTCCAACAGGCTCGCAGCCCATCGTTCTATCTCCACCCCACGTGTCGCCCTCACCCTCCACCAGCATGGATGCCAAGTGGCATGACTGCAATGATAATATCTGGCCACGGGGAGGACTCGGGAAGGACCACAGAAGTAGAATGAGCCCTGGGCGGAGGTGGGGAGCAGCCAGAGCCAGTCCCCGCGAGGGGCGGGTTTCAAGGTAGGAGGCCGGTGGCCGCCTGGTCCTCGCCGCACCCCCGCGTGCCGTGGGTCTGGGCGTGGAGCAACGCTGGCGCCCATCAGGGAGCTTAGTCAATCAGCAGGGCACTCTGTAACGCCCAGGTCTGTGGATAGGCCTGTGTGAATGGGGCGGCAGCTGGTCCTCGCAGGGCCAGGGGGGGGGCGGCCAGAACACTTGGAGGCAACAAAGAATACTCTATGCTGGAGTCAGAAATCGTAGTTATCGCCAGGGATGCGCCTCTGTCCAAAGCCTGAGACTGGAGTCCACTGGGTCCAGCTGGGAGGGCCAGGCTAACAGAGCACAGCTGGGCTAGGGACCAACCCCGTCGTCCTGGCGTTGCCCTGTCCCGAGGGCTGCTGTCAGCGGGACTCTGGCATGGGGCGGGGCTCAGGGCCTGAGTCCCGACAAGCAGTGGTGATGAGGAGGTGGGGACTGAGGGTAGGCCCGGAGGCCACGCTTCCCTGGGGCCCTATGGCTCAGCGAGGGCTGAGGAGCACCTCGGCAGGAGGCTCGCCTCTGCAGCTGATGGCCACCTCGGTGGGCATCTTCCAGCTCTTTGACTACATCTCTGAGTGCATCTCCGACTTCCTGGACAAGCATCAGATGAAGCACAAGAAGCTGCCCTTGGGCTTCACCTTCTCCTTTCCTGTGAGGCACGAAGACATCGACAAGGTGGGACCAGGTGTAGAGTGGGTGGGGGGAGGTGGACGGACGGATGGACAGACACCCCAGAGAAAGGCACCCATGAACTCTGCCCTGTGCTGCCTTCAAATGCAGCTCCCATTGTTGGGAAAGAGCCTTGGATTCAAACTGGCTCCATCTCTTACCTCTCGTGAGACTCTGGGAAATGATCGTATTAGCTGATTCTTACTATTTGCCTCCCACAACCCTATGAGGCGTGCCTATCACCCCCACTACAGGTTAGGAAACTGAGGTGTAGCAACTTGCCCATGGTGGGAAGTGGCAGTGCTGCGGCTCAAACTCAGGCAAACAGGCTCCAACACACCTGTGTGTCATCTCTATGCTGTACCGCTGCCTGTGGCAGAGGTGGCAGTGTGCCGGGGCTGAGGGTCTACCCTGCCTTCCAGCTGGCAAGTTAGCCTGTCACAGTTACACACACACACACGTACATGTAAATTACACACACACACACACACACACACACACCAGTTATACATGCTCACATAGACACGTGTAAATTATACGTATGTATGCACATAAATTATACATGTGAATTGTACACATGTACACATAAATGTACACACTGCACATTTAAATTATACACATGCATGCACTCATGTCGATTATACATTCATATAAACACATAAATTGTACATGCATATTTTTATGCATACATAAATTATACATACATATATATACACAGGCCAGTTATATATTCATATATATCTACACATGCCAATCATACATACATATATACATGTAAATCATACATATCAAGTATACATACATATAAACGTGTAAATCACACATGCATGTTTACACATGTCAAGTATACATGCTTGCATATATGCACATGTCAATCATACATATAGTCACAGGTCAACGATACATACACACCTACACACATTGAATATACATACATATGTACATGTGTGTGTAAATGATCCAAACATACGCACAGTTATACATAACACACAGGCCCTCTGGGTCAGAGAGGAAGCCAGGTCAGTACTCCTGGCAGAAGCAGTAGCAGGAGCTGCATCTCACAGTGCTTTTCCAAGCCCCAGTCCCCGCTGGGCACTGAGGGCCAGGTGGGACCTTCGCACGCAGAGGGTGCACACAGGAGAGGAGCCCCACTCTTATACTGGCTGCACCCCTCTGGACCTCATCGTCACTCTGGGATGACGACTCTGGGCTTAACTACACAAGCATTCTTAAATTGACTGGGACCCAGCCCTGCAGAAATATGAGATATTGGTAGAAAATTATCTCCAGCACTTCTTGAACTTATATGGCTGCTTTGAGCCTCAGTTTCCTCAGCTTTAAAGTGGGTGCACAGGGACTTCCCTGGTGGTCCAGTGGCTAAGACTCTGCGCTCCCAGTGCAGGGGGCCCGGGTTCAATCCCTGGTCAGGGAACTAGATCCCACGTGCCACAACTAAGAGTTCGCATGCCGCAACGAAGATTCCGCGTGCTGCAACCAAGACCTGGTGCAGCCGGATAAATAAATAAAAATAAATTAATTAATTTAAAAGAAAGGTTAATTATAAAGTGGGTACACATCCCTGTGGTCCGAGCTAGCTCCCGTCCCTTCACGCCTGCCCCCAGCATCCAGCAGCCACTGAGGCCCCCCTCTCCCCCCAGGGCATCCTCCTCAACTGGACCAAGGGCTTCAAGGCCTCAGGAGCAGAAGGGAACAACATCGTGGGGCTCCTGCGAGATGCCATCAAACGGAGAGGGGTGAGTAGCACCTGCACCTGCCCCTGCCCTGGGCCCCCTCCCCCTCCCCACCTCCTGCCGGGAAGCCAGGGAGGGCCTTCTGGGCGTCCCCCCAGGAAGGGGTCTCTGCCTTCTGCGCCTGGCTGGACTGGCCTGGAGCAGGTTGAGACCGCCCCCCCACCCCCCGCCCAGCCCCATCACCACTGCCTCTGTGCCTCTTGGCAGGACTTTGAGATGGACGTGGTGGCGATGGTGAACGACACTGTGGCCACGATGATCTCCTGCTACTACGAAGACCGCCGGTGTGAGGTTGGCATGATTGTGGGTAAGGATGCGCTCCCTGCCTGACCCAGGGGCCTGGGCCACCACCAAAGATGGGGCCGAGGCTTCCCGTCTTTAGCAGGCTGCACATGGCCTCTGTGCCAGTCATGGACCCCAGAGGTGCTGGAGCCCAGGGTGGTCTTAGGGAGCAGCAGGGGTGTCCCAAAAGACAGTATACCAATGTATATTGGTATTGGGTGTACCAATAAACAGGTGCTGTTTATTGGTAGGAAGCATTTCAACACTCACAAGTCACTGCCTCAGATGGTGTACCAGCTGCACGTCCACCTGGCCCATCAGGATTTAATTAAATCACCTTATCTGGTAAGTTGACCGACCTGGACAGATTTGTCCAAGTGGAAGAGGATAAACCAGAGTGGTGTCATCCCTCCCTGGACAGTCTTACCACACCCCGGGGCAGCCGTCTGCCCTGCCCGAAGTGGAGGCAGGTACCAGGAAAGGAGGCAGCACTGGCCCCAGTGGCCCTTTCCCACCAACCGAGGGCCTTTCCCAGAAGTTCCCAAGGCTTTACAATGAGTGTTTACTGAGGAGTGTTTACTGGACATACAGGCGAGCGGGTATTTCCCTGGACTCTCTGGGCCCTGGTTCCCAGAAAGTCAGCATTAAATTTGTTTGCTTCCACGGCCTCTTCAGGGCCAGCCCTGAGGGTTTCTGTGTTCTTAGGACCCATCTCCACTTGCATGAACATGTTCTAAGGGGCGGGCCTGCTCTCTGCCTCTCCTCTAGTTTCTCACATCTCCTCCTTCCATTCTCACCTTTCGGATGGAAAGTTCTTTTTTTTTTAACATCTTTATTGGAGTATAATTGCTTTACAATGGTGTGTTAGTTTCTGCTTTATAACAAAGTGAATCAGTTATACATATACATATGTTCCCATATCTCTTCCCTCTTGCATCTCCCTCCCTCCCACCCTCCCTATCCCACCCCTCTAGGTGGTCACAAAGCACCGAGCTGATCTCCCTGTGCTATGTGGCCGCTTCCCACTAGCTATCTATTTTACATTTGGTAGTGTATATATGTCCATGCCACTCTCTCACTTTGTCACAGCTTCCCCTTCCCCCTCCCCATATCCTGAAGTCCTTTCTCTAGTAAGTCTGCGCCTTTATTCCTGTCTTGCCCCTAGGTTCTTCATCACCTTTTTTTTTTTTTTTCTTAGATTCCATAAATATGTGTTAGCATACTATATTTGTTTTTCTCTTTCTGACTTACTTCACTCTGTATGACAGACTCTAGGTCCATCCACCTCACTACAAATAACTCAGTTTCATTTCTTTTTATGGCTGAGTAATATTCCATTGTATATATGTGCCACATCTTCTTTATCCATTCATCTGTTTATGGACACTTAGGTTGCTTCCATGTCCTGGCTATTGTAAATAGAGCTGCAATGAACATTTTGGTACATGACTCTTTTTGAATTATGGTTTTCTCAGGGTATATGCCCAGTAGTGGGATTGCTGGGTCGTATGGTAGTTCTATTTTTAGTTTTTTAAGGAACCTCCATACTGTTCTCCATAGTGGCTGTATCAATTTACATTCCCACCAACAGTGCAAGAGTGTTCCCTTTTCTCCACACCCTCTCCAGCATTTATTGTTTGTAGATTTTTTGATGATGGCCATTCTGACCGGTGTGAGATGATACCTCATTGTAGTTTTGATTTGCATTTCTCTAATGATTAATGATGTTGAGCATTCTTTCATGTGTTTGTTGGCAATCTGTATATCTTCTTTGGAGAAATGTCTATTTAGGTCTTCTGCCCATTTTTGGATTGGGTTGTTTGTTTTTTTGATATTGAGCTGCATGAGCTGCTTGTAAATTTTAGAGATTAATCCTTTGTCAGTTGCTTCATTTGCAAATATTTTCTCCCATTCTGAGGGTTGTCTTTTGGTCTTGTTTATGGTTTCCTTTGCTGTGCAAAAGCTTTTAAGTTTCATTAGGTCTCATTTGTTTATTTTTGTTTTTATTTCCATTTCTCTAGGAGGTGGGTCAAAAGGATCTTGCTGTGATTTATGTCATAGAGTGTTCTGCCTATGTTTTCCTCTAAGAGTTTGATAGGAAAGTTCTTTAAGTCCACACCTAAACAGGAGCTCCAGGGGCCCTGGCAGTGCTCCCCTGGCTCTCTCCGGTTCCCCAAGACACCACCACCTGGGCTCTACAGCCGCTTGCCTCAGGCTCGCCCCATCTGGAGCAGAGATGGCAGAGTGGCACGTGGTCGCATCTGCCCTGATGTGCTTAGAAACATGTTTATGATAATTACCAAGAGCTAAACATTGGGAGAAACCACATCAAAGTCTGGAGTTCTTTGTTTTTTCCCCACAAAAACTTGGAAGGCCCGGCATCACTGGGCCCGAATTCCAGGCAGCTCCACTGCTGGTGTGAGGTTGGCATGACTGAGTTGCTGTCCCTGATGGCTTGAGGGGTGTGCAGTCACGTTCAGATTGAAGCTCTGCTGTCACCATTTTGAAACTCTCAGTTTATGAACAAAGGACCCCATGTTTTCACTTGCATGGGACCCTACAAATTACAAATTCCTTAGCCAGGCCCGCCTGCAGTGGCCCGTGTGCTGCTCCCAAGGGCCCACACTGTGACTTACTCACCTCTGGGTGCCCGCCTCCTCCCCACAACAGATCCTGGGACAGAGAAGCTCAAACACATGCTTAGAAAGTGCCAGAACACAAGGGTGGCGCATAGACAAGACAAAATCATAACATCCCATACCCATCTCTAATTGGCAAAGCACTCTGACACATGTTCTTTCCCTCACTTCTCTCAACTACCCAGGTAATAGGAGGAGTAGGTGTTACCAACCCCTCTTGGGGAAGAGGAACTGCCCAGGGAGTTGGGCTTATCTACCTGAGGTCACACAGCAAACCCAGGTCTTCCAGCTCTTGGGAGAGCTGGTTTCCTTTGCTCCAGGGGATGTAGGGAGTGCTGGGGGTGGAGGGCTCAAGGAAGCTGGGAAGACAGGGCCACACGGGGCTTCCTGCCGGGGGGATGCACCCAGCCGAATCTTCATTGCGGCATGCATGACACCCATGCATCCAGGGGGCATCCCAGGAAGCGCAGCGCCAGGTGGGGCCTGACGCTGCGGCCTCTCGCAGGCACGGGCTGCAACGCCTGCTACATGGAGGAGATGCAGAACGTGGAGCTGGTGGAAGGGGACGAGGGCCGCATGTGTGTCAACACCGAGTGGGGTGCCTTCGGGGACTCGGGCGAGCTGGACGAGTTCCTGCTGGAGTACGACCGTGTGGTGGACGAGAACTCCCTGAACCCCGGCCAGCAGCTGTAAGGACCGCCCTCGCCCTCCCCCCACGCCGGCCCCGCCCCGCTCTGGCGGCAGATGGGGCCTGCCCGCAGATAATGGGCTTGTTTTTAAACAGCTCTGGGGAAAAGCAAACTGACAATCCCTTCGTAAGCTGGCTCTTCTCTTCCTTCAGCTCGTACGCGTGTGCGCCTCTGTGAACCGGGAACAGTGAGAGATGCCAAGGATTAGTCTTTAAAAAGAGGGTCTATGGGGACTTACCTTGCGGCCCAGTGGTTAAGACTCCGCGCTTCTACTGCAGGGGGCGTGGGTTCCATCCCTGGTCGGATCCCACATGCCGCGCAGGGTGGCCAAACTAAGATTACAAAAAAAAAAGAGGGTCTGTGGATAGAGGAGCGGGAACCTCCCCGCTTCCGACAGGTGACCCCTGGCACAGGAAGGCTCTGAGACGCCCCCCAGCAACGTTAACTGGGTTTAGCCCAGAGTTCCCCAAGGTACAGCTCTGAACACGTTCACAGAATGAATCATAGTATTTGGGGGGATGCTGCAGGTTCGCGGACAGCTGGCGAGCCAGAACTTGTCCTGAGTCAGGGCTCTCTTTTATCAGCCGCCTTCTGCGGCGCACCAGGCAAGTGCTAATTCTTTCATGAGCTTCCTCTCGGGCTCTCATAAACCTCTACTAGGTCGGTAGTATTCAATGTACTACAAGATGAAAATACGGAGGTTTACAGACTCTAGCGCCACCGGGCCAACTCCGTGGATTCCAGGAGCGCAGGGACCTAGGAGCCCTAGCCAGTGAGCAGAGACCCGCCCCAGGCTGGTCACTAGCCGCTCTAAGCCTGAGCTTCCCCAACTGACACTGGGTGATGAGAACAGCACTCGTTCCACAGCTGTGGGAAAACCCAAGTGGGCTCAGCGCAGGGTCCTTCCTGAGGATGGTCTCAGAGGGACTGAACCGAGGCCCCACAGTAGAGCCGTCTCCCAAGGCCCCAAAGCCCCTGTTGATAAATGCGGGAACGGGCGTGAACCCGGTTTTGCCAAGGCGGGGGGTGGTCACAGCGTCCCACATGGCCTCCTCGTGGCCGTGACTGGGGGGGGCGGCTGGCCTCTGCCTGCTCGTGGGGACCTCCCTGCTGGGGATGACCCGGCTGCTCTCTGTCCAGGTACGAGAAGCTCATCGGAGGCAAGTACATGGGCGAGCTGGTGCGGCTCGTGCTGCTGAAGCTCGTGGACGAGAACCTGCTCTTCCACGGGGAGGCCTCGGAGAAGCTGCGCACGCGCGGCGCCTTCGAGACACGCTTCGTGTCGCAGGTGGAGAGGTGCGCTGGCGCGCGGGGGCGAGGGGTGGGGTACAGTGGTGGCGTGCGCGGGGAGGGGTCCTGGACCCGGACCCACGGGGCGTGGGGGCGGGGCTCAGAGGGCAGGGGCGGGACCCTGGTGAGGTCAGGGGCCCGGACTCAGGGGGCAGGAGCCCAGGACCGGATAAGGTTCCGGGGTGGGGCAACGGCGGCGGGAGTAGCCTTCAGCCCCCAGGGGAACCCGCCGTCGGGCAGCTGACGGAGACCAGGCGTCCTCTCTGTGCTTCCCCACCCGCTGTGGACCTCGTCTCACTTCATCCACACAACAGCCCCGAGGCACGGCAGTGTCACCCACGTTAGGGCGGAAACCCTGGGTTTAGAGAGAGGAGTAATGACCAGATTACTGCTGGTCCCTGGCGGAGCCAGACCCGCTCTGCTCGGAAGCCCGAGCCCCAAAAGCGCTTTGCCTGGGAGAGGCGGGCAGGGGGAGGAGAAGAGGCCGCCGCTGTGGGGATCGGGCTGGTCTGGGACCAAGCGACCCTCCCGCGACGCCCTCCTGTCCCCGCCCCGCAGTGACTCGGGCGACCGCAAGCAGATCTACAACATCCTGAGCACGCTGGGGCTGAGGCCGTCGGCCACCGACTGCGACATCGTGCGCCGCGCCTGCGAGAGCGTGTCCACCCGCGCCGCGCGCATGTGCTCCGCGGGGCTGGCGGGCGTCATCAACCGCATGCGCGAGAGCCGCAGCGAGGACGTGATGCGCATCACCGTGGGCGTGGACGGCTCAGTGTACAAGCTGCACCCCAGGTGGGCCCGCTCGGCCGTCTGCACCTCCCCGCCGGGTCCAGCCTCCCTCTTGTGAGTTCGCCTCCTAAGGGCAGAGCCCGGGCATCGGTCTCCATCTATGATATGCAGGCCGAAACGGATGCTCTCCGAGGTCCCAAGGATTCTTAATCTCCTCGCTCCCCCTAAGCCCACAGACTCAGGGGAAGGTTCCCCTTGGCTTACCCCCTGCCCTGCCTTCAGCGCGTTAACTAACCGCAGCCCCGCTTGCCCCCTGCTCAGCTTCAAGGAGCGGTTCCACGCCAGCGTGCGCAGGCTGACGCCCAGCTGTGAAATCACCTTCATCGAGTCGGAGGAGGGCAGCGGCCGGGGTGCCGCCTTGATCTCCGCGGTGGCCTGTAAGAAGGCCTGCATGCTGGGCCAGTGAGAATAAAGGCTGCAAGGCAAGGAGGAGACTGTGGCCGCTACTAGACCTGGGCTCCAGGGGATACACTCCCTACAGGTCCCCCCAACCTGGTCCAGTCAAGAGGCTTCTCCTTGTAAGGACCTTGGATGCCTCCCATCCCCGCTGTCACCCCAGGAAATGGGGAGAGCTTCTCTGGGGATGCGGTGAGGCCCTGGGCAGGCCTCTTCTCTCAGGGTCAGTTGGTTGGATAGCCCTAGGGCCCTGACTGGGTTGGGGGCTGAGATGAACAGGAATGGAGAACCCCCAAAGTACCTCGCCTTTCTTGCTGCAATCAAGGGCCCAGAAGGGAGTTATTAACTCAGGATTTTGTTGCATTTCTGCACTGCTTGCCTCTTGGAGCTTTCAGCCTGGCTCAGCCCTGGCTCTGGGAAGGGGGTGCCCTCTGGACCCTACTATGGCCTGGTTTCCCTGGGAACCCAACCCACATGGGGAGGCAGCCCTCATGACCTGGCCAGACCTAGACCTGGGTTCCACAGTGGGCCCCGGGGAGCTGCTGATCACCCAGGCCTGGGAAATGGAAGGGACCAGCTCCATGTTGGAGGCTGTGGGTACCCCGAGGCCTGGAGATGGCAGCCTTTTCCCTCCCATCCTGCCATCCCTGAGTGGTTTCTGGTTCTGGGATGGACCCTCACAGGAAGTGCAAGAGACAGAGTCCCCAAAGCCCCTGCCCAGAGGGGCCCAGGAAGAGGAGGAGTCCCCCTACCCACAGACAGGCCTGGGAGCATCTCCGGGATCGAGTCCTCGGCTCCCACGGCGCTGGGCACTCAGAAACCCCAGCAGCACTCAGCACACCCCCAAGGGACAACCCAGGCCTCTTTCTTCTCACCAGACCTCCATGTACCACACCAACCTCTCCATGCCCAACCTGGGACTGTGTGGGTTTTTTTAATTAAAAGTTTTAAAAGTTTAGAACATGACCTTGTCCACCGTTCTTTGATCTCTGTGTATAAGACTGTGGGACAATAAACATATAGACGTGGTCACATGTACACAGACACTCTGCAGGCCTAGGCGTGTTTTGGAATTTTCCATCCTCTCCACAGAGCTATGCTGGGGAGTGTGAAGAGTGACAGACCAGGCCTTAGGAACAGGAATGGGGTGGCGTGGCGGGGTGTGGTCAGAGGTCCTGGACTTGCCCAGGCCTCTGCCCACCAGCCTGTGGGATGCGGGGTGTGGTTCTGAGGTCTCCAAGAGCTCCAAGGCAGTGTCTGGGAAGGAGTGGGGTTGCTCTGGGAAAGGGGACGGCTGGTTCTTGGGACTGGTCCTGCTGCAGGTCGGTCTCAACAGGGGATCCTTGGAGCCACTTGGGTTGTGACAGTGACTGCAGTGGGAGGCCAGGATTACAAGAAGTCACATGATTTCTGCGGTCCTTCCAATTTGGTCCTGAATGAAATGCCTATTTCAGGTTAGCCAAGCCTAGGGCCTAAGACCAGTTACTTATGAACACATATTTGTAAGATTTTAACATACACGCACTTTTTTTTCAGGTTTTTGGATGTTATCATCTTTTTTTAATTTAATTTTTATTTTATATTGGACTATAGTTGATTTACAATGTTGTGTTAGTTTCAGGTGTACAGCAAAGTGATTCAGTTATACATATATATATATATCCATTCTTTTTCAGATTCTTTTCCCATATAGGTTATTACAGAGTATTGAGTAGAGTTCCTTGTGCCATACAGTAGGTCCTTGTTGATTATCTATTTTGTATATAGTAGTGTGTATTCCACTCACTTTTCAATGAGAGAAACTATCCAGCAAATCTGGAATAACTGTGTTGTTTTATTCAGAACTTAACCCAAAGTTGTGATTTTGAGTTGTCACATCCTCCTTGAGATGCTCTCTCGTTTTCTGGTATGCCTCATGTGGAATTACTTCTGATCTCTTTAGTTCTCTCGAGTCTAAATTATGCATCAGAAGTTTGTGTGAGCATCTGATGACTTCATTATCAGTAGTAATGTACTCGTGTTCCACCATTCAGCTACAGTATTTGATCTCATTTTACCATAAATTATTTCCTAGTTGTCCTTCATGTTATGGTTCAGGGCATTGTATTGTTTTTTTTTTTACAATTCTCTATGGAGGTAGCTTGTATAGCCTATGAATTTCATTTCAGGAGAGTAAAAGGGGTGTTATAAAATACTTACTTGCTATACAAAAGGGACGTTGGGGCTGTTGGATGAGAACCCTGCCCTCCCAGCTGGCCTCCCTGCATTCCTCACCCTGGTGGGCCATCTCCTGTTCCGGGTTCAGGGAGCCCCTGTCTGCCCCGGGCCCGCAAGGAGCCTCGAGGCTGCTGCTCTGGCACAGAGGACAGAGCCCGGGCCGCTCACTCTGCGGTTGAACCCCGCAAGAAGGGCTCGTGACCCACTTTCATGGGGATCCCAGGGGATGCTTGGGGTCCAGGCAGTGCTCCGTGCTCCAAAAGCATCACATGGAGGCTCTGTTTGGGGTCACAGCCAGCTCAGGGCTGCCTTCTGCCCCTCGGTCAGAGGGGCCAGAGGCCAGGGCCAAGCATCTTCACCAAAACCTCTGGGAATCCCCAGGGGTCTCAGGCCAGAGACCATCCTCAGAACCACCAACTGCCCTCCCAAGCCCAGTGGGGGCCCCGGGCCAGCCCCCCGCACCGCTGCTGTCCTCTTGGCCTGAGCGGGTTCTGGGCTGGAACTGCAGGAAGGACGGTCAGGTGGGGTTACAGGGGCCCCCTCGTTCAGCATGAGAGTGGTGAGAGTTGCGACTCTGCTCTCAGGAGGCGTTTCACCCGCTGCTGTCAGGGTGGGTAGACACCCGGATGTCACAGGTCGGGGGGGCCTGAAGGTCGCCAGGAACGTGGCTGGAATCTGCTCGGGGGCCCTGTCCTCCCCCAGCCCAGGCAGAGGCTGCCAAGTTTGGGCCTGTCCTCTCCTCCTGTCCTTATTTGGTGCGCTCCAGGTGATAAGGCTGAGACATAAAGGGGGCTGTGGGCCCCTCGCAGCAACTAGGCTGCTGCAGAGAGAGACGATGGTGAGTGCCAGGTGGGGGGGCTGAAGGCCAGCGGCCCCCCAGGTGCTGTCCCTTGGGCTGGGGGAGCGGAGCCAGTGACTTCTGTGCCTGTGTTGGGCCCGGAGAGACGGTCTCCAGGGCCAGGAAGAGGACCCTGACCCGGGCTCTCCCGGGAACGCTCTGGGGAGGTCCGTGGCAGGGAGTCCTTGGGGAGCTGGGGAGAGGACCCCTCCGCACCCACTGTGTTGCAGGCCAGCAGGAAGGCGGGGACCCGGGGCAAGGCTGCGGCCACCAAGCAGGCCCAGCGAGGCTCTTCCAACGTCTTTTCCATGTTTGAGCAAGCCCAGATCCAGGAGTTCAAGGAAGTGAGTGCCCTACCCCCAACAGCCTGGGACCCGTCCTGCACCCTGCCCCCAGTACACCCCTCTTCTCTGTAGGTCAGTGGTCCTGGCCCCTGTCCTTGCTCCTCCCACCACCCAGGATGCCCCCACCTCCCGCCTCCCCTGGGTGGGGACTGTTCCCACCTGGAGACTGTGGCCCGCACCTCACAGGCCTTCAGCTGCATCGACCAGAATCGTGACGGCATCATCTGCAAGTCGGACCTTCGAGAGACCTACTCCCAGCTGGGTGAGGGCGCCCACCTCCCACCCGGCCCTGCCCTGCTCGCACCAGGGTCCCTGCTCAGAGCTGCTGGGCTGGGGGGAGCCCGCTGAGAGGGGATGGGCAGGCTCTCAACAGGCAGCGCCCGGCCTGTATTCTTCTCCCGGCTCACCCTCCCCCTCCTCTCACACCCCTCCCCCATCACACCCCCTCCCCCATCACACTTTCCTTCCGCTTCACCTCCCCCACCCAGAGCTGCCTCTCACTCTCTACCCTGGGAAGGAGGGAGGAGCAGCCCAGGCCCTACTCAGGGACACTCAAGGTCCCTGTGTCCATTTCACGTCCCGCCCCACCAGGGAAGGTGAATGTTCCAGAAGAGGAGCTAGATGCCATGCTGCAGGAAGGGAAGGGGCCCATCAACTTCACTGTCTTCCTCACACTATTTGGAGAGAAGCTCAACGGTGAGCCTGGGGCAGCTCTGGATCGCCCTGGCCAGGCAGCGAGCTTGAACCCCACCTGGACCCTGCCTGGACCCGGCCTGAATCCCACCCAGACCCCTCCCATACCGTACCTGGCCCTGCCCACCCAGAGGCTGTAGGGCCCACCTCTGCATTCCAGACCCGTGAGCACTGGTCAGCCCGAGTCTCGGGGTTGGGAAATAACGCCCTCAGCTCCCAGTCCCAAATCCCCAGTCCTGGTCTCCCTGCCAGGCTCACCCACCTCAGAAGGACAGCCGGTCCTGGCACCTCTGAGCCCCGAGGGGCACTTCCTGTCGGAACAGCCTCTCGCTTCTCTGGGACTGGAGGACTCCCCCTGCACCCTGGGTTCCTCCCGGGTGGGACCGGGACGATGGCCGTGTGGCTGCTTAGCTGGCCCCCTCGGCCTCCCAGGGACAGACCCCGAGGAAGCCATCCTGAGCGCCTTCCGCCTGTTTGATCCCAGCGGCAAGGGCGTGGTGAACAGGGACGAGTAAGTGGGAGCAGCAGGGCGAGTGCCGGGGGGCACCGTGTTGGACGGAAGCAGGGAGGGCGGAGGGTCCCCTTGTGAGGGTGGCCACCTGTACCTTGGGGACCTCTCTGCTCTTGGGGGGGGTGGCCACCTGGGCCAGGGGAGCCTCCATTTTCCCCTCCCGGATCGGCCGCCCCTGCCAGGCCCTCCCCACTGCTCCCCACCTCCTCCAGGTTCAAGCAGCTTCTCCTGACCCAGGCAGACAAGTTCTCTCTGGCCGAGGTGAAGACTCCGGCTCCTTCAACACCCCTCCAGGCCCCTTCGCAGGGCCCCCACCCCGCAGGGCCCTGGGGAGGTCTCGGTGACCCACTGCCCTCATGGGCTTAGAGCCCAGCTTTCCGGAGGAGGTGCCGTCTCTCTTGGGATCGGGAGGGTGAAGGACATGGAATCAGAAAGGGAGGAGGGTGCAGCCTGGGCGAGCTGTGTGTGCGGAGGCCCAGGCGTGGGAGTGCGGTGCACCTCAGGATCTGGAAGAGGTTTCCTACACTGGGGAGGGGGAGGGGGAGGGGGGCCGGGCCCGTGGCCAGGGTGGGCCCTGTGACCCACGGCACCCTTCGCTCCTGCCCCAACCTCCGGCTGCAAAGGCTAAGGGGCAGCGTACAGCCCCAGGGGCGGGGCGAAGGGTCGCAGGCCTCCCTCGGGTCACAGGCACCGGCCCCCAGGACGCCCTGGCTGGGCGGCGTCTGACCAGTGCCTCCCCAGGTGGAGCAGATGTTCGCCCTGACGCCTATGGACCTGGCCGGGAACATCGACTACAAGTCCCTGTGCTACATCATCACCCATGGGGACGAGAAGGAGGAGTGAGCCCGAGGCGCCAGCGGCTGGGACTCAGGGCCGGCCTGTGGGGACACCTCAATAAACGCTATTTCTGAATTAGATCCGCAATGGTGGCCTGTCTGTGACAGATGGGGTGGGGAGCCACGGGGACCGCCGTAAGAACCAGCCCGGCCCTCACCGGCCCCCTCCGTTCACCCCACACCGTCCCGTGACATATGAACCGTGATGTGCCCGGCTTACAGATGAGGACGCTGAGGCCTGCGAGGGTGCCCAGGGCCACTCCTCTAGGAGAGGAAACCCAGAGCTTTATGCCCATCTCCACCAGGCCCGGATCGAGCCACGCGATGGGCCTCTGCTCAGCAAACATCTGCGAATGGCCCAGGGACTCTGCCCTCCTGGGACCCCATCTCTGCACACGGGCTCAGGTGGGCCTCTCTGCACACGCGTGTGGTGTGCTGGGCCCTGTGTGAAAGGCACTGAGGGACCCATTTGAAAACACAACAGGTGAGGTGCCTTGTCACCAAAGGAGGGGCTGGAGTATACGCAGACTTCCAAAGGAAATACTCCGGAATTGGCCTCATGCCTCGGGGGTGAAAGGACCAGGCTGCCAGAGAGAGGGAGAGGGTGTCTCTGGAGGGCATTGTTAGTGTCCCATTCCCCACCTCACCTACAGAAACCAGGAGCTGGGGGGCACCCAGCCTCATCCGGGGAATGGGAGGGGGAGCAGGGCAACCTCCAGAGCACCCACGGCAGGGAGGGGGAGGGAAGAGGCAGTGGGGAGAGACAGCTTGAACCTGGGCAAGACCCAGAACACAGGAAATCCTTCTCTGGACAGGAACCAGGAACGCTGAGTAAGAGCTCTCTGCCTCCCCTCCTCCCCTCCCTCCAGGCCCTGCTGCAATCCCCCAGCTGGGGAGGTGGGAGGAGGTGAGGGAGAAAGGAGGAACTGACCACATTCCCTCCAGAAGGCAAGCAAGAGGAAAGGCATTTCACCCGAGAGGTGTTCAGTTTTGATGTTTACCTGGGACTTGGCAATTTTAATTACTACATTGAGCGTTGAGATTTAAAGTTATCATGGCGCTTTCTATTACTTATTCGTGATCACAAACGTCATGGCACTGCCTGAGTTTTCATCCAGAGAGCAGGCAGCCTCCCCAACTCTGCCGCCTACCCCCCGCAGCATGCTTGCCGGGAAGATGGGTGAACAAGATCAAGCAGGTGTTGGGAATTCCCTGGCGGTCCAGTGTTTAGGACTTGGTGCTTTCACTGCTGGGGCCCGGGTTCAATCCTGGTCAGGGAACTGGATCCTGCAAGCCTCACAGCACACACACACACACACACACACACACACACGCACACCAAAAACAAAGGTCAAGCATCAAGCAGGTGTTATGATTCTAGCTCATGAGTTCTGCTTGTTCAACAAACTGATTTCAAGAAGTAAGGGATGGGGCTTCTCTGGGGGCACAGTGGTTAAGAATCCACCTGCCAATGCAGGGGACACGGGTTCGAGCCCTGGTCCAGGAAGATCCCACATGCCACGGAGCAAGTAAGCCCATGCACCACAACTACTGAGCCTGAGCGCCACAGCTACTGAAGCGTGCACACCTAGAGCCCATGTTCCACAACAAGAGAGGCCACCACAATGAGAAGCCCGCACACCGCAAGGAAGAGTAGCCCCTGCTCGCCGCAACTCGAGAAAGCCCGCGCGCAGCAACAAAGACCCAATGCAGCCAAAAATAAATAAATAAAATAAAATAAACCATGATAACTGTAGAAAAATGACTGATAAAAAGCTCCAAATATTAAAAAAATAAAAAGTTTAAAAATTAATTAATTAAAAAAAAAGAAGTAAGGGGTGATTTTATAATTCAAGCCTCTTCAAGGAAAAGTTGTGAAAGACTCTGAAACGGACCAAAAAGATCATGGGTGTGTGAACAAAGAATAAAAAGCGTTGTTCACCACCCAGTTCTACAAGTCACAGCCCACTGCAGTCGCCCACCATCCGGATGGAAGACAGGAGGAAGCATTCTGTGCTTTGGATAACCGGCCCTAGATAGTTAGATGCATATCTCAGGAAGGATTCCAGTAACCCCAGATTCCTGCATCTTCCCATACGTTGAAAAGCACTAGAATCATTCACTTGAGATGTCTGTCCTTTGTGACTAGGAGTAATCTTTTACCAAGATGTACGCTTGACTACACGTATTTCCTGGCCAAAAAAATTGTATATAAACTGGCTTCTCCCCTTCCTCTTCAGAGCAGTTCCTCGGAGCTCGCGGAGCAGCTGTCTCTCAGGCTAGGGTCCTCCGTAAGACCCGCAGGAGGGCCTTGAGCCAGGGCTGGCCCGCTGTGCTGCTGAGTCCCTTGGGCTTTGAGTGGTGCAAGCAGAGATGGCTGTAAAGGCAAATGCAAATTAAAAATGAGAAAAAGTTAATACTCCCTGATGCAAAGAAAGTAAACACTTTCCTCCCCTTCCTTAGAGCATTTCCTTTAGAAAACTTGTAAGTTCTTTCCCTTCTTTTGTGTGTGTGTGAGTGTGTGTGTGTGCGTGTAAATCTGTTTAAAAGCTAAATCAGCCTCTTGCCAGTTTGACAACGCTGGACCGTTTCCCAAGGACCTGGGGGCATCTCTCTGGAGAGAGGTTGCACCCCCCTCGCCCAGATGCCCTGGGCGGTAGGAGCCTGATTTCTATGGCCTGGCTTGCAAGCCTGCTTCCAGTTGTAAAGAGATGAGAAGTTTGCTTTTCCTCCGGATAAAGGCAGTTAGCAAACGCAGGCGGCCCCCTCAGCCCCAGTGGGGCGGGGCGGGGCGGGGTGGGCGGCGGGTGAGCTGGGTGACAGACAGTGCTGTCAGGCCTCTCACTCCGGACTGCCTTCTGTTTCTCTTGAGGACGAGAACAGATGGGTTGAACTGGCATGAAAGGGGTGAGACTACTTCCTGCTCTGCCATCTCTGTGACGAGCACAGAGTCCTGGCTTCGTGCTTATTCAGTAACGCATCTGTCTTCTTTCTTGTGACTTTGGTGGAGAGGTTTTCCGGGTTGGCAGGAGATTCTTTTTGAATTATCACCCCAGCTTCGCCTGAAGCTCCATCCCACGGGAGCCTCAGCCTCGCTGGAGGGGGTGGGGAGTGGGGGGATGGGAGGGTGGGGACAGAGTGGCCTCGCCGGGCTGGCCAGGTGTGCAGCGCATGGTCAGGGTGGGTCCAGGCCCCTGTTCGCTGTATTTTCTAATTTTACCCTGAGACTGTTCAGCCCCCAGCCCGGGCCCCAGTCCCTGCCCTGCCTCCACCCCATCTCAGAGGCAGGGCTCACATTCTTTCTTTAGCCATTTTGACACCACTGATAAAGTTAGAGACAGGCTCTTTTATCAGTTCTGCCCTGGCATGAGACATCTGCGATCCGTCTGCTTCTCCAGAAGATGTGGCCTCTCCGGAGAATTAGCCGACAGGGCCTGTCACCCTCCCCATAGCCCACCTCGCCCACCCTCTGGTCCAGGCCCTCTCCCAGCAGGCTGACTGAGAGGATCCGAGAGATCTCAGTGTCGGTGCTTTGCTCTGCTTTCACTGCAGCAAGGATGCAGTTACGCTGGAGAGGCTAGTAAATAATAGGTCTACATACACTTGCCTCTCCTTTGCAGTGAGTCTTCTAGACTCTTCTGGTCTGAAAGGCCAGGAATGTGGAGATGCAGAGGGAGGCACCGTGCTGGGGGAGGCCTTCTCCGCAGCAAAGGAGCAAGCCTGGGAGTCAGGGGGCCACACTCACTGTGTGTAGGTGAGTGACCTTGAACGACCCCTGCTCCCTCTCTGGGACACGGTTTCCTCATCTGTGAAGGAGAGGCAGGTCTGGATGTGAACAGCACCTGATGCTTGTTGAGCACTCCTGTACCAGGCACTGTGGAGGTACCTTCCAGGGCCACACGTGGGGGGACCCTCATTGCCAGCCTCTAGCCCCAGAGTAAAGTCTACTTCTCAGCCTCCTTGCCGGTAGGTGTGACCCAGTGGGTATCAGTTTTGCCCTTAAGAGACAGATGTGTGCCCCTCTTTACCTCCCTTCCTGGCATACGATCCCCAGGGCTGTTGGGGGGGCGTGAGCTGGACCCAGCTGGGTCCCTGACACTTGGGGGCACCACACGACACCCAGACCTCCTGTCCACAAGAAGAGAAATAAAAGTCTATGTGATCGGGCTTCCCTGGTGGCGCAGAGGTTAAGAATCTGCCTGCCAATGCACGGGACACGGGTTCGAGCCCTGGTCTGGGAAGATCCCACATGCCGTGGAGCAACTAAGTCCGTGTGCCACAACTACTGAGCCTGAGCTCTAGAGCCCACGAGCCACAACTACTGAGCCCACGTGCCATAACTACTGAAGCCCACGCGCCTATAGCCTGTACTCCGCAACAAGAGAAGCCACCGCAATGAGAAGCCCGAGCACCGCAACGAAGAGTAGCCCCCGCTCACCGCAGCTGGAGAAAGCCCGCACGCAGCAACAAAGACCCAACGCAGCCAAAAATAAATAAATAAAATAAATTTATAAAAAAAGAAAAAAAACCTTCTATGTGATCAAAGCCCTATTATTTGGAGTTTTTTTATACTTATAGCAGAACCTAGTCCTAACCAACACAGTATGGCCATTATCCCCACCTCACCGACAGGGAAACTGAGGCACCCCGTGGTTAAGCAAACTTTTCAGAGCCACACACAGCCTGGAGGTGGCACAGCCAAGTTTGAATCTGCTGTCGATCTTTGTGCGGACTGATCCCAGAGCAGAGCATGTGGCACTAAGGCTATAAGTCTGGGTCTTCCTCTCCAGGACAATAAACTGGCCACAGGTGGCCCCACAGAGCCCATGGACGGGCTGAGTCCTCACACGTGGAGGTCCCCAGGCCCCCCTCACACACCCAGGGGCTGCAAATGAAAACGTGAATTATTGATATATACCTCTTAACAGCACTCACCCACACCCAGCCAGCCTCTTCTGAGATCAGCCCAGAGTAAGACCCTTGCAACAGACACTAGTTTTAGTTCAGGACCACCAGGCATATCCACAGGGCGGGGGCCACTGCAGCACTTGACTTTGTTTTTCTGATTCACTGTGCAGCTGGAGGAACGTGCAGATGTCTTGGGGGTAGGCTGGTACCCCAGACAGTTAATGGGTGCTGTCTGCACAGGTGACCTGACAGTTTCCTAGCAGGAAGGAGGGGGGAGGGGAGGTGGTGAGGGCCTTGAAAGGGTGGCAAGCTGGAGGAGTTGTCATCTGTCTTGAGGTGACAGAGCCCCTGCCAGCCACAGCTCGTCTGCATACCACAGTGGGGCAATCACACCATACTCAAGGCTTTCTGTGTGTCAAGGTCATGCAGAGCTGCTCCATCAGGAGGCCATGTCTGTTTCTCCACCCTGGAATCTGGGCTGGCCCATAGCTCGTTGGCCTCAAGCAGCCTGCGGTTCTGTCCTCACTTCCTTGGAACGGGAGGTCATTGTGCAAGGCAGAGCCCAGGATAAAGGTCACGTGAGAGAGAGGCCTGGCCCTCGGCCATCCCACCCAAGGCTGGACTTGGAACCGAGACTGTTGGACCCCTAGCCGCTGTCAAATGGCCATGTCCAACCTCAGGCAGGAAGAGACAACGAGCTGTCGGGGCACCCACTGCACCACAAGAAACAGGAAATTGTTGCTTTAAGTCAGTAAGACTTGGGATGGTTTGTTTTACTGTCATAGATAAGAGGTACATCATCTTATCTATATCCTGAAGTAATGTCAAGGAGGAGGAAATTTTCCCCTCTCCCCTCTTGAGTTCTTGTGGCTGGACCAATAATAAAGTTGAACAAGACCAGTTAACAAGAGAAAAAGAAACACATTTTAATTCCTGCACATGGAGGTCTCATGGGAATGGGACCTAAGAAGCAGCCAAAGCCGGTATCTTTTATACTTTATAAACAAAGAAACCAATTTGGGAGGAGTTGACAGCACGAAGAAACTGAGGTTTTGAGGGCTCAATTGGGGAAGAATCTAAACAGAATTTGGGTTTGGGGTTGTAAATTTAAAAAGTCACGAGGTGTGTTCATACAGGCTTCTCGCCCGAATTTCCCATCTCTAGCAATAAGGGTGTCCTTCTCCCTCCAGGCGTAGGGAGCCCACCTTTCGCAAGAGAGATGATTTCCTACTTTCAGGGAGACAGAAAGGAGGCTCAGGGTGTCCCTCCTGCATTGGTCATTTCTTAAGTAACTTTAATTCAAAATAATCAATATGCCATTGTGGCATATTTTGGGGGGGCCCACCCTGAGTCCCAACAGTAGCACTGCCAAAACTTTAAGAAAGATTAACTGACAACTGAGATTCTTTCCTTCATTTTGACCTTTGGTTACAGGAAACAAGGCCCACTCCAACTGGCTCCCGGCTCACTGGTACCCCAGGCACCCATGGTTTTTGGTTAGAGACTTACTGAGACCAGCTCCTCTGACGGAGGACACAGGGCATGGAGGTGCTCAGAGTGCACAGGCTGGAGGGAGCTGAGCCAGAAGGTGCTGGAACAGCTCTGGTGGTCCTCAGGGCTGTGCCCGCCCCCTCACAGATCCCACACGTGGCCTTCTGGCCTCCTTGGGCTTCAGGCCCCAGCACAGGTACCACCTCCCTAGGAAGCCATCTCCCGACACAGGTCTGGGCCATGCTCCACCTAGGGCTTGTCCAGCCCACCCTTAGGTCAGCCCAGCTTCCCGGCTTCAGCAACACAAGCTTAGAGACGTGCGTCATCCCATCCCCAGCACCAAGCCTGGCCCGTAGCAGGTGCTCGGGGAACGTCTCGTGAATGATTATCGCGATATTATGAATCTCCCGACTCCTGGAGCCTGAGCCCGGGAAGCTTTGTAGGTTCTGTGGGTCCGTGCGGTTTCTCTCCAGGCAGGCCTTCGGCCACAGGAGACAGCACGGAGGAAAGGGGCAGGAGCTGTGGCTGCGGGGGAAAGGGGGAGCTCTTCTCCCACTGTCCCCTCCAGCTCTGCCACCTGTTGCCCTTCAGTGCCCGTCTGCGTTACCCCAGGGGTCTGGAACAGCCTCTGACCTCCCACCTGCCAACTCGCCTTGGCCCTGCCCCTGCCCACAGGATGCTCTGCTGACGAGCAGAGCTACCCAGCTCCAAAATAGAGCCTTATCAACCCTGCCGGCCCTGCTCTGCCGTCAGCAACACCCCCACCATCCTACCCCGACCCGCTCCTTAACTCTCCACTTCCTCCTCCTCCCGCCCCTACAAGGCTGCCCTCCCCAGCGCCTCCCCAGGTGCCCTGGTCAGCCCAGCTCCAGCCTGATCCTCCTGCCTCTCTGACTCCAGCTGCTGGCCTGACCTGACCCCCGAGACCCTCCCTGCAAATGTCCACAGCTTTCTGCTTCCAGAGTGCAAGGGGTTGTCTTGCAGTGGACAGGGGTCATTTTCCCAGCTCAGTGCTTGTCCGCTTTCTAACAGCACTGATTCCCATGGGGAATTACTCCTCTCAGAATGTGTGTGGCCCTGATGGGGGTAGTTCCTGGTAACCAACCCTACAGAGGCGAGGGGCTCAGACCTCATCTGCACAGCAGGCAGCAGGCCCTTGGGCCAGCCAGTTGGACTACCTTACCCAGACTGTTTCATGAGCGAGTAATCCAAGGGCAGAGGGAACCCTGGGGGCTGGCATCAGATCAGAGAACTCCAGACAGGAGATGACTGCTGTGCTCCCAGCTTCATGGCCCTCCTGTGGTTCCCATCTGTTCCCAAACCCAGTCCTCCAACCTCCCACCAATGCTGTGTCTCCCTGATACTGATATCCAACTAATCAACTACCTTTGGTGTTTGTTTTTTTTTTTAATTTTATTTATTTATTTATTTGGCTGGGTGGGTCTTTGTTGCTGCGCGCAGGCTTTCTCTAGTTGTGGCGAGTGGGGGCTACTCTTTGTTGCAGTGCGCAGGCTTC
This sequence comes from Balaenoptera musculus, assembly GCF_009873245.2. Lineage (NCBI taxonomy): Eukaryota > Metazoa > Chordata > Mammalia > Artiodactyla > Balaenopteridae > Balaenoptera > Balaenoptera musculus. The sequence continues at coordinate 97,940,719 of NC_045793.1, read as the reverse complement.
TCACTTGTAGTGGCTTCTCTTGTTGCGGAGCATGGGCTCTAGGTGTACGGGCTTCAGTAGTTGTGGCACGTGGGCTCAGTAGTTGTGGCTCGTGGGCTCTAGAATGCAGGCTCAGTAGTTGTGGCGCACGGGCTTAGTTGCTCCATGGCATGTGGGATCTTCCCGGACCAGGGCTCAAACCCGTGTCCCCTGCATTGGCAGGCGGATTTTTTTTTAAAATTAATTAATTAATTAATTAATTAATATTTTTTTGCTGTGTTGGGTCTTCGTTTCTGTGAGAGGGCTTTCTCTAGTTGCGGCAAGCGGGGGCCACTCTTCATCACGTTGCGCGGGCCTCCCACTGTTGCGGCCTCTCTTGTTGCGGAGCACAGGCTCCAGACGCGCAGGCTCAGTAGTTGTGGCTCATGGGCCTAGCTGCTCCGTGGCATGTGGGATCTTCCCAGATCCGGGCTCGAACCCATGTCCCCTGCATTGACAGGCAGATTCTCAACCACTGCACCACCAGGGAAGCCCAGCAGGCGGATTCTTAACCACTGCGCCACCAGGGAAGTCCCCCTACTTTTGGTTTAAGTTGGCCACGACCATGTGATACACCTGACTTTCACTGAACTGCAGCTGGGTCTGCCCGACTTGGGGGCCCCGATGTCATTTCAGGCCTCAGTCCCCTGCAGGGTGTACCATCCCACATCCATGAGGGTGGCCACCATCTTGGTCTTATGCCCACTGTGCCTTGAGCCAGGTTTCTCATGACCAAAGAATGGCTGAAAGCATCCTGGCTTTCAGAGTCCCCCACCTCACCTTCCAGATTTCCCCGTCTGGGCCCTCTACCTCCAGGCTCACTAGTCCTGCTCCATTGGGCCTTCACCTTTGCTTTGGCTCTTCCTCTGCTCGCCTTACTCCACTGTGGCTCCTGGGCTGCCCTGGCCAGCAATGTGGCCCCATCCTATACACCCTGTCACGTGGCTCAGACATCAAACCAGCCTATCTCCTACTGTGGCCTGTTGTGTCCTCTAAGTGACACTCCTGTCTTTCTGGGGAAGCCAAGGGCCACCTAGTCTGCCAGGTGTGTATCCAGTTCTGCTCCCACTTCATACCACTCAAGTACAAAAATGTTTCAATACGATGGTGATAACTTTTCTTCATTTCATGTTAATTTCTTCATGTTTCTATGGAAGAAACAACTTTTTTTCAAGTATCATTGTCAAGAAATTCAATCTTGCCCTTAGACCATATAGGAAATGGGGAATGTTCATACAGTGTTCAGAGAGTTACTGTTTTTGCTTGTTTGATTTCTGCACTGCCTACTTACACTGCTGAGACCTTTTGTGCATCCAAGGACACTACCCACAGAGTAAAAGGCAACCCAGGGAATGGGAGAAAATATTTGCAAATCACATATCTAATAAGGGATTCATATCTGGAATATATAAAGAACTCCTAAAACTCAACCCCCAAAACCCAACCCAATTTTTAAAAATGGGCAAAGCACTTGAATGAAAATGTCTTCAAAGATATACGAATGGCCAACGAGCACATGAAAAGATGTTCAACATCACTAATCAACAGGAAAATGCAAATCAAAACCACAAGGAGATACCATGTCACATCCATCAGGACGGCTTCTATCAAAAAACCCCCAAAGGGCTTCCCTGGTGGTGCAGTGGTTGGGAATCTGCCTGCCAATACGAGGGACACGGGTTCGAGCCCTGGTCTGGGAGGATCCCACATGCCGTGGAGCAACTGAGCCCGTGCACCACAACTACTGAGCCTGCGCTCTAGAGCCCATGAGCCACAACTATTGAAGCCCGCGTGCCTAGAGCCTGTGCTCTGCAACAAGAGAAGCCACCACAATGAGAAGCCTGTGCACCACAATGAAGAGTAGCCCCCGCTCACCGCAACTAGAGAAAGCCTGTGCGCAGCAGCGAAGACCCAATGAAGCCAAAAATAAATAAATAAAATAAATAAATGTATATTAAAAAAAAAACACCCCAGAAAACAAGGGTTGGTGAGGATGTGGAGAAATTGGAACTCTTGTGCATTCTTAGTGGGAATGTAAAATGGTACAGCTGCTGTGGAAAACAGAATGATGGTTCCTCAAAAAATTAAACATAGAAATACCATTTAATCCAGCAATTCTATTTCTGGGTATATAGCGAAAAGAATTGAAAGCAGGGCCTCAGACAGATACTTGTCCACCCACATTCTCGGCAGCATGGTTCACAATAGCCAAAAGATGAAAACAACCCAAATCAGGGTCCATCAATGGACGAATAAACAAAATGTGTTCTATACATACACTGAATTATTGTTTGTCCATAAAAAGGGATGAAATTCTGATACATTCTGCAACATGGATGTACATTGAAGATATTTTAATGGAAATAAACCAGATACAAAAGGACAGATATTGTATAATTCCATTTATATGAGATACCTAGAATAGGCAAATTCACAGAGACATAAAGTAGATGAGAGGTTAACAGGGGCTAGGGTAGGGGGAATGGAGAGTTATCGTTCAGTGGATACACAGATTCAGTTGGGGATCATGAAAAACATCTGGAGATGGACAGTGGTGATGGTTGCACAGCAATGTGAATATACTTAATGCCAATGAACTGTACACTTTATAATGGTTAAAATGGTCAATCTTACGTTATATATATTTTACCACAATTAAAAAAATTTTTTTAATAAAAACACATTAGTGAGCATCATAGAAGGCCCTCTCCCTGTAATGCCATTCCACCCAGCCCTTATTTTCAATGGAAACTAGTACTTATTTGAGGGGCCCAATCCCAAAGACACCACTTCAGCCTTTTGGGACCCCTCTGCTCTTTTATATACCTACATACTTCATTTAAGAACATGTTTGGGCGACTTCCCTGGTGGCGCAGTGGTCAGGACTCTGTGCTTCCAATGCAGGGGGTGCGGGTTTGATCCCTGGTTGGGGAACTAGGATCCCGCATGCCTCACAGTACTACCAAAGAACAAACAAACAAACAAGAAAGCATGTTTCGTTTCATGTTCAGAAAATCCAAAGTGGGGAAAACAAATTAGGGGTTCCTTTTCTAAAATAAAATAAGAAGTTAGCAATTGCTGGTCCTGGTTCAGTAGCTAAGCGGTATCCGGGTTGGCATCTTTGCCGGACACTACCAGGCACTGTATTCGCTACAGAAAGAACGGGGAAAGGCAGTAGGCTGTGCCCCTCCTTCTTATCACAAAACCGGATTTCTCAGAAACCCAACCTTCCCCCCCCCCCGCCCCCATCCCTGCCAGACTTCCCCTACGTCTCTGCCAGACCTGATCTCATCATCACCCTTGGCTGCCAGGGAGGCTGGGAAAGTCAACACTTAAGCCTTTCCATCCTTGCAGACAGCCAGGGGAAGAGAGTTAGGGAAGGATGTCCCGCCCATGGAAGCACACCCACTTGGCCACAGCCCCCCCTTTCCCAGCCACCATCATTCCTACTATGACTGTTGCCTCCGGGTCTGTCCCACACCCCCTCACCTGCCCCAAGTGCGTGCCTGACACAGGCCTGCCAGTAGCCGACCTCAGTGGAGAGGCTGCCCAGCTTCATGTCTGAGTAGGAGTATCAGGCAGGTGGGTTCCAATTCCAGCCCCCGGCTCCCTGGCTATGTGACCCTGTGCAACTATAAATCTTTCTGTAAAACGGAGATCATAGTACCTGCCTCACAGGGCTATGGTAAGACTCAATAAGATAATGCTCTTGAGACACTTCGCACATTACATGCCCCGCCCCCCCCCCGAAAAGTGCTCATCTATTCATTCAACAAATACAGGCTGAACTGGGAGTCTCCATGTGCCAGGCACTGTGGTAAGGGAACTAGACTAGCTTCCCGCACAACCTCTGAGGGCAGACTTATCCAATCCAGTCCAATTGGATGTTTGACAAATGTCTGAACGGCAGGGACAAAAGTGAAGTAATGGGTAATTAGATGGGCAGTTCAGCTGACCTGCATATGCAGAGGGCCAGCACACATAAATGTCAGGGCTGAGTCACGCTGCCTCAGAGTGAACCCTAGTTGTTACTCACTAGCCGTGTGACCTCTCAGTGCCTCAGTTTCCTCATCTTCAAAGGGTTATTGGAGGATTAGCTGAATTTGTATGTGTCAAGAATTTAGAACAGTGTCAGGTCCATAGCAAGGGCTTTTATGTGTTATCCATAACTATTATCTACTTTGTTGCGGAGACAAGACTGGGACTTGGGAAACAGATGCAGAGTGAACCAGCAGAACAGCATGTGCTAAAGAGACTGAATCCCGGCGCTGGTGGGAGTGGAGAGGAAGCGTCATGGGGAAGGGCCACTAGGGCTCGCTTAGGAATTCCAAGCGATGTGGATTGGTGGAGATGTGGAAAAGAGCCCCCACGAAGTGCGGGACGGCACGAGAAATCCTTGGTGGGTAGGGAGGAGTGTGGATGACGAGAGGCAGTGAGGACAACAGAGACCAGGGAGTGTTGGGTGCAGGCTGGCAGGGCTGTTGGCCCCGTGCGGAGGGCCTCAGACAGCCAGTCTGCTTCCCTGACCCTAACTCTAAGCCCTCCCCCGCTGTCCTGGATCCCGGCGCCCGGCCCTGTCCTCGGACCTGCGGCAGAGTAACCGCTCCCCTTGGGCGGTGCAACCATCGTCCTCAGCCCTCCCACCGTCCACCGCAGAGGCGGGCACCCAGCGGGGTCCTGGGGTGGTGCAAGGGGCGCCAACTCTCGGGAAGGCGCAGCGACCTCAGGGACAGGCCTTCGGGAAAGGCCGGGTCGGGGCGTCACGGCGCACACGCGTGCACACCAGTCCCTAAACTGCAACCCCGCCCCGCGTTTCCCTTGGAATCGGGGGCGTGACCCCGCGCACGCGCAGAGCTCAGGGGCGGGGCGCGCGTCAATGAATGGGGCGGGGCGCGGCTGTGGGCGAGCCCTGGGGGGGGTGATTAGCATGTGGAGCGCGCTGTCATTGGCGGGATGCAGCGTGGGAGGGGCGAAGCTCGCGGTGTGGCGGGAGGCGGCGCGCGGCGGCGGGCGGTCCCCGCGATGATGAGCATGGTGGAACACGCGGTGACTGGCGGGATGCCTCTGTGGGCGGGGCAAGGCGCGCGGATTGGCGGGAGATGGCGCGCGGCTGTGGGCGGGGACGCGGCGTGCGGCGAGGTGAGTGGGGTGTCGCTTCCCCGGGCCGCGTGGATGCTTTGGGGGGCTGGCTCTTTGGGTGTCCTCGCGTGGCGGCGGGTTAAGAGGCATCTCGTGAGGGAGGTCTGAGCAGGCTCTCTGCTGTATCCCCCAAGACGGCCCCAGGGTGCGGGCCGGGGCCGTGGCCTGGGGATTCAGGCCGCGGGGCTCCTTCGAGACTGCGGCCAGAGCGCTGCCCCCGCTCTGCACTTTGGGGCAGAAAGTTGATTCAGATACCGTCCCAGCCCAGAGCTGTTCTATAGGGACAGAATTCAAGCCACCTAATAGCTGTGCTAAAAAGGCGGGAGGAAGAAATCGGTTTTAGTGCCACGTCTTTTTTAACCCATTCCATGCAAACTATTATCGTCCCTGTACGCATGTAAAGAAATGACTGAGCTGCTCCACGCACTGATCTTGGAACCTGCTGTGGATCTGACGTCTACAGTACGTCTCAGTGGGGCTCCGGGCTGCTTCTGGAAAGTGGGCTCAGGTGCTGATACCTCTGCTCTCCTGGAGCTTTTATTCTAGTCAGAGGAGGCAGACAATAAACTTAAAATGTATTGTTTGTTGGAAGGTAAATGCCATGGAAAACAATAAACACTGGAGGAGAAGAAGTGCCGGGGGAGGGTTGCAGGTGGAGAAGGTGAGGTTTGAGCAGACTTGAGGGACCTGAGGGAGAAGAGCAGGTCTCCTGGTGGGGGGACAGGAGGGCAGGACCAGTGGGACAGATCTCATAGGCCACTGTAGGGACTTGGGGTTTTATTCCGTGAAATGGGGAACCTTTGGAGCGTTTCGAGCAGAGAAGTGACTGATTTATGTTTTGTTTTATTTATATTTTTAATCATAGGCTAATTATTTTATGGTAGGCTTGTGTAATAATAAGGCTGGCCTCATGCCTTGAGATGGGGCAGGTGCCAGGGAGCTGGATGGAGGCAGATGAGGAATTCCATTTGGGGCATGGAATTTGAGACCTTGATAATTGTCCAGGTTGAGGTGTGGAGCAGGCAGTGGACACTTGAGATGGGTTTGGAGAGCTCCAGGTGGGAGAAGCATTTCCTAGCTTTCCTCATCTCCCTTTTTGCAGGTTACAGGGTGAGACACTGGTATCCAACATAGTCGAGTTCCAGGTGCTGTTCTGGCCGAAGTCTGGTGTGCACTACAAGTCTCCCCCACCCTCAGTGCCCTGTGGGTGCAGTGGAGCCACACTAGGGACGCGGCTGCCGTGGAGGTTGCAGGGATTGCAGGACTGCGTTTGTGTTCTTTCAGGGACCACCTCCTCCCTGTCCCGGCCACAGCAGTCTGGACACATCAAGCACGGACATGTTTTCTGAGCAGGCTGCCCAGAGGGCCCACACTCTGCTGTCCCCACCATCAGCCAGCAACGCTACCTTTGCCCGGGTGCCCGTGGTGACTTACACCAACTCCTCGCAGCCCTTCCGGCTGGGGGAGCGCAGCTTTAGCCGGCAGTATGCCCACATTTATGCCACCCGCCTCATCCAGATGAGGCCCTTCCTGGTGAGCCGGGCCCAGCAGCGCTGGGGTAAGTAATGAGTTTGGGGAAGTGCTTCTGGGTTTGTTGGGCACGAATCTCCAGACCCTTAGGGTCGTCTGTCTTTCCTAATCAAGTGGCCCAGGCAGTGCAGGCCTTTTTCTTTTTTTTCCCCATTTCTTCCTTGGTGATCTTTCCTGCTTTTAAGTTATTCGTGATGAAGCAGGACCCCCACCACCTTCAACTTTTGGGTGATGCCCCATCACCCCATTGTTACTATTTATAAGAGTGGCTTTCTGGGACTTCCCTGGTGGTCCAGTGGTTCAGACGCCTCGCTTCCAATGCAGGGGGCATGGGTTCGATCCCTGGTTGGGGAACTGCGATCCCACGTGCCTCACGGTGCAAACAAACAAACAAACAAAATTCCAAAACAAAAAGGGTGGCTTTCCACGTAGTTTTCAATTCATCTGTTATGTCTTTAAACTGAAATTTTGTGGGTGAGACCGTGTCTTTTTCATTTTTATTGCCTGCCCCCCCGCCCAGCACCAGGCTTGCTGGGTCTCAGCCCAGGTTGCACATTGGAACCACTGGGAAAGCTTTGGGAAGCACTGGCTCCCAGGCCTATCCCATTCCACCAGGTCAGCTGGATTGACTCTGGTTTTATTATAGGCAGCCAGGAGAACACGTGACCCGATCTCCTAGCTACATCATCATATTAGAGATGTTTTCTGTTTTCTTTACTGCAGGCAAAAGTGTTATTCACCTTTTCTCTGCCACATTAACAAGGGTCTCCTTCCTCTGGCTCCCAATGCCTTTCGCTCACTTTCCTTGAAGTCCTCGAGGACACCCTCCTCGAGCCTAAGGTCAATGTCATCTTTTAGATTCTTTACAGCAGCATCTGCTGTGGTACCAGGTTTCTCTTCTTCTTCTTCTTCTTTTTTTTTTAATTAATTTTTGTTGGAGTACAGTTGCTTTACAATGTTGTGTTAGTTTCTACTGTACAGCAAAGTGAATCAGCTACACGTATATACGTATCCGCGCCAGGTTTCTCTTCTAACAAAGCTGCCCAGGGACAGAAAGCAGCCATTTTATTCTGTTCACAGAGTGGGGCCCACGATGAATGGGGCCTTGGCTGGGTGATTGACAGTAGGCAGCATCGTTCACTCACCACGTGGCTTCTCTGCGTGGCCAGGCTTCCTCCCCAGAGCTCAGTCCATCTCAGAATTCATCCCTCTCCACTCACAAGTTTCCTGAACACCTCAAGCTCTTTCTTACCTTTGGTTCTCCCTGCGCCTGGCACGCTCTGTCCCCGGCACACTCTGTCCCCAGGCTTCCTTCACAACCTCAACTTAAACATCCTGTGCTTCGAGAGGCCGCCTGGGCCAGCAGGGCCTTCTCCGCATCAACTGCCTTCACTCCTGCCTGTTCACAGCACTTGTCCCAGCGGCAGATCCCGCGTTTCCTGCTCTTGCCTCTCCCTCTGCGCCGGAAGCTCAGCGAGGGCAAGGATGGGCCTTCGGGTTCACTCTCGGTGCTGGCGCATGGCCTGGCGCCCACACTCCGCCCAGATGGACAGATGTCCCGCCCTCAGCACAGGGCCGTGTGGTTCTACCTGGTGCTCACACATGCACACTGGATCTCAGCTGGGTAGCCTCGGGCATGTTCCTTAATCTCTCTGTGCCTCAGTTTCCTCAGCCAGGTGGTGGGGTAATAATATCTCCAATGGCGTGTTGTCGGGGGTGGAAGAATTCCAAGCGCAGGGCTCGGCATGGCCACCTGGGGCTGAGTGAGGGCTTGGTGGACATTGTGGCTTTGGCATCTGTTGTCTCTGTTGGCGTCTGGCATTTCTATCCAGTGCTGGCGCCCTCCTTATCTTATTTTGAATTACTCCCCTTCGCTCCCTAGGGCGTGGATCTGTGGGATGTTCCTGGTTATTCCGGGGCAGGAGGGACATGTGCTGGAGTCACCGGGCTAAGGAAAGGGCTGGTCCCGAGTCCACATTATCCCATCACCTCCTGTTAGCGTTTTCTCCAGGCTTGGGGTCTGTACTAACAAACCCTCAGGCCTTCTGGGACTTGGCTCCTCGCTCCTGCCCAGCCGAGTGACCCCTGCATACCACCCCTCTCCCAAGCCTGTCTTCCTGCCCGTCCCTAACGCTTCCTGTGTGTTGTTCTCTGGGATCCCAGGCCCTCTGGTGACTCCACAGGGAGCAGGATGGGGTGGGTGGGGATATGAAGTTTGAATTTGGGGTATGTCTGTTTTCAGATGACGAGGCATTTGTGGGGCGGATGAAAGAATCCAAACTCTCAAAGGAAACTGTAATATTGTTAGGGCAGGGCTGTGCTGAGACTTGGCATACCTCTTTCTAAGGATCAGCGTTATAATTTAGGTATAAGTGAAGAAACTCTGCATTAGCTTCCCGTGGCCATTGAAATAAACAACAAAGCCACAAACTGAGTGCCTTCAAACAACAGAAATTGATTCTCTCCCAGTTCTGGAGGCCAGGGGTCCGAAAGCCAGGTGTCGGCAGTGCCGCGCTCCCTCCCGTCCTTCCTTGCCTCTTCAGCTTCTGGTGGTTGCCCCGGCACCGCTGGGCCCGCGGCTGCATCCCTCCCGTCTCTGCCCCGTCTTCACGTCGCCTTCTCTGCATGTCTGCCTCTCTTGCGAGGACACTTGGCATCCAGAGCCCAGGCACATTCAGAGTCCCTCTGTGCCCCTGGGGCCAAGTGATCCTTTAGGTCTAAGGGGTCCTTGCATTTGACGTTCTCTCCCTCCTAGTGGAGGCCAGGGCCCCAGGGCCGCAGTGCTCCGTGGCTGTGAGGGGGTGGAGGGGGGCTCGTCTCTGAGCTCATACCCCTCATGCCGCAGGCAACGGAGTCCTAGTTAAGAAGCTGTGTGAGCTGCAGCCTGGGGAGAAGTGCTGTGTGGTAGGGACCCTCTTCAAGGCCATGCTGCTCCAGCCCTCCATCCTGCGGGAGGTCAGCGAAGAGGTGAGGCCCGCACGGGCTGCCCCCAGAATACTTCCCCGGGGGCACTGATGGGGCCACGTGCCTTGGATCCTGGGAATCAGGGCTGGGCCTCTGCCCATGGGGGAGGGGGCTGCAGGGCCATCTCACTGATGTGGCACCGGAGCCATAGTGGGCTCTGGCCCCATGACCACTCCCATCTTTGAATTCCAGCACAACCTGCTCCCCCAGCCTCCTCGGAGCAAATACATCCACGCAGACGATGAACTGATCTTGGAAGATGAATTGCAGCGTATCAAACTGGCGGGCACCATCGACGTGGCAAAGCTGGTCACAGGTGGGGAGTGGGGAGCGGGTGGCCCGCACCTCTGGGTGCTGGCGAGCACCTGCATTATTCTTTCAGCCATGGGTTTGGGTTCAGGTGGTGGGTGAGACCCAGGTAGGGGTCAGTTCTTCCCACCTCCGCCCGAAGGCACTTGACTCCAGGAAGCACATGCCCAGTCCTGAGTCCTCAGTGAGAATTCACCAGCAGAGGAGAGCTGGCTGGTTTTGTCATTTGGGTGCCTGGAAGCGGGTGGTAGCCCCTCGGGCCCCCCTCCTGGGCCTGACCCTGCTGCTCCCCAGGGACGGTCCTGGCTGTGCTGGGCTCTGCAGGAGACAACGGGAAGTTCCTGGTGGAGGACCACTGCTTTGCAGGGCTTGCTCCTCAGAAGCCCACACGCCCCCTCGACACGGACAGGTGAGGAGCGGGGCCCGGGTCTGGCCAGTGGTCCAGGGGAGTCACATTCGCTGGCGCCTGCTCCCCTGTGATGGTGACAGAGCCCCACCAGGAGCTCCACACGGCCCTCCTGGGGGACCCCCTGCTTTCCCAGCACCCAGGAAGACCCCGACTTCTCCAGCAGGTTTGTGCTGCTGGTGTCCGGCCTGGGCCTGGGTGGAGGCGGGGGCGAGAGCCTGCTGGGCACCCAGCTGCTGGTGGACGTGGTGACGGGGCAGCTTGGGGATGAAGGGGAGCAGTGCAGCGCCGCCCACGTCTCCCGGGTCATCCTCGCCGGCAACCTCCTCAGCCACAACACCCAGAGCAGGGATTCCATCAATAAGGTATGGCAACCCCCCTGCCTGCATTCAAGCCCCTTCTTCCCCATGGAGGGTCGGGCACGGGGTCTCGCAGGTCTAGTGACCCAGGAATCTCCTGTGCCTGGGGGCCCGGCCTTGTCCTCAGGCCCTGCTTTCTGAGGGCGGTGGTGGGGGCCTGAGGCCCAGAACTCTTACTGTCCCCCTGCGGGTGGGGCTTTGCTCTGCTCTCAGCCCTCCTGGAGGGGGCTCTGGGTATCCCTTTGATCTAAGCCTCCCTTGGGGCCTGACAGCCTGTGTATGGGCTTCTACTCCCAGGCCAAGTACTTAACCAAGAAGACCCAGGCAGCCAGCGTGGAGGCTGTCAAGATGCTGGACGAGATCCTCCTGCAGCTGAGCGTGAGTGAGCTGGGGGCAGGCCAGGGCTCGGGATCGGGGTCTCTGGCACTGCAGTTGGGCACTGGAAGGTGGGCTCCAGCGGGGTGCGTATGGAGGGAGCTGGGCCCTGCGAGCTCCCCTGCCCCTGTGCCCTCCAGGCCTCCGTGCCCGTGGACGTGATGCCAGGCGAATTTGACCCAACAAACTACACGCTCCCCCAGCAGCCCCTGCACCCCTGCATGTTCCCACTGGCCACTGCCTACTCCACGCTCCAGCTGGTCACCAACCCCTACCAGGCCACCATCGACGGAGTCAGGTAGCCACACTCCAGGCTGACCCCTGGCCTTTTGCCTCGGTGGCACCAGGAGGGGAGGGTTGGGCCCAGGGCTGTGGAGGGCTCACCTGGAGTCGGGCTCGGGACTCCCTGTGAGGGTGCCAGGTGATCTCTGGGCCGGCAGCCGTGGGAGGAGTGCAGACGGTGGCCCCCCGGGGTGGGGTCAGCCGAGCCTTGCCTTGCAGATTCCTGGGGACGTCGGGACAGAACGTGAGTGACATCTTCCGGTACAGCAGCATGGAGGACCACTTGGAGATCCTGGAGTGGACCCTGCAAGTCCGTCACATCAGCCCTACAGCCCCTGACACCCTAGGTACTGGGACTCAGACACGTGGTGTGGAGCAAAGGGCCGGGGAAGGCCAAAGGGGCTCCTATCATGCTCGGAGGGTTCCCAGCCTGGATTTGCACCCAGCAGCCTAGCCGTGACCTGTCTAAGGAAAAGCCCCAAAGCTTGACGTTTGTTTTGGGAGCTACTCTGGAATCTTACGTCTGTTCGTGGCCAAGGCCCTGCTTAGGGCTGAAGGCCATGGGAGCATATTGGGAGCTAGGGCCGGTCAGAGCACTGCACCCTGCCCCGGTGCCCATCCAGAAGGGCGAAGGCGGCAGCAGCAGAGCACACTGCCCTGCCTCTGGGGCCACGTGGCAATGTCTGGAGATGTTTTTGTTGTGACAGCTGCAGGGCTGCTACAGGGTCACGTGTGTGAGATGGCACCCCACATCCTACACGGGACAGCCCTACCCCAAATGTGTAGGTGTCCCCCGTGCTGAGGCTGAGAAGCCCCACTCTCAGCTGTAGGTCCTCTTTCTCCAGGTTGTTACCCTTTCTATAAAACCGACCCGTTCATCTTTCTGGAGTGCCCTCATGTCTACTTTTGTGGCAACACCCTCAGCTTTGGCTCCAAAATCATCCGAGGTAAGTTTTGTCTGCTGGGGGTCCCAGGCCTGGGCTGACGCGAGTGACACGCTCTCAGCTGGGGCCAAGGCTCAGAGAAAGCCTGTGTTGGAGTGTCCAGGCGCCCACGGGTGGACAGCCCAGGCTCTGCAGGGACTGAAACTGTCCCCACCAGAGCGCATTCTGGTCAGTGTGGCTTTAGCCTTGGACCTTTATGGTGTCCTTGGCCCTTTTCGTTTCTGGTCTCAAGGAGCCTCTGTGGTCCACGCTCCCATGGTGCTGATGGGGGCGCTCCTGTTTACTTCTGGTGACTTCCCTTTGAGACAGGCCTCACCCAGAACCTAAGGTGCGCTCCCACGTGGCTGCTTTGCAGGCCCCGAGGACCAGACAGTGTTGCTGGTGGCTGTTCCGGACTTCAGTGCCACACAGACCGCCTGCCTTGTGAACTTGCGCAGCCTGGCATGCCAGCCCATCAGCTTCTCAGGCTTCGGGGCAGAGGAGGAGGACCTGGGAGGCCTGGATCTGGGCCCCTGACTCACAAAGGCGGCCTTGTCCAGAGAGGCCCCGGCTATTCCTTCCCCATGGCGTCAGCACCATGGCAGCTTTTGCTTTGTAAATAAACCGTGAGTGTTTACTGGTGTTGAGCTGGGCAGAGCTGGTGGTGGGCCAGGGCACTCCTGTGGAGGGAGCCTCCCTCCTCCTCCCCTCTCCCAGCTGGTCAGGATGGCAAGCGGTCAGTGACACATCTGCCGTGAGCTTGGTTTATTGGTGTGGCCTGAGCAGATAGTTGAGAAGTCTGCCCCCCCTCCCCTGGACTCGCTCAAGCTGCCCCACCCCGGCCCTGCAGCAGAGCGGCAGGTGGAGCAGACGCCTGACACAGACCCTGGCTCCTAGGTCTCCATCACATTCATGCCCCCTCCTGGCAGGGTCCACACCGGGGGTCTTTCTGTTTGCTGATGGCCGCTGAGCAGGCCAAGGCAATGTGACTACTGGTGCAAGCTCGCGCGTTGGCAGACCTGTTCTCAGAAGTCCCCAAAGTTCACTGTGTAGGTCTCAACTGTGGTGAAGGGGATCTCCTGGCCCGTGACCATCTCTCTCTCCTCCTCCTCCCCCTCCTCGGGCTCCAGCTCTGTCCCAAACTCCGTCACCACCTCCGTGTAGGTCTCGGTCTCTGACTCCTCCCAGTCAGCTGTGGTCTCGGGTGGAAAGTGCCAGGGCCCCAGGGTAGAACTCGGGGCGGCGGAGGGGGCGAAGGAGGGGGTGGGGAGCAGTGTCGGGGGGGTGGGGGGCGACGTGGGGACGGTGGAGGGGCTGGTGGTGGCGTTCAGGCGCCGGAGCCGCATCTGTTCACGCATGCGCAGCCGGTACTGCAGGCGGCGGCGTTGCATGCGCCGCTGCTGGGGGGTCATGGGGCGCGACGGGTCGATGCGCGGGATGGGCCGGTTCCCGTTCATGGCCATGATCTCCCGGATGCGCTTCCAGTTGGAGCGAGCCAAGATGAAGTTGCACTGGGTGGCCCCGATGTCGTAATCCACGTTGCAGGTCTTGGAGCTCGGGGTGTAGCCCTCCGCGTGGGCCGTCACGCGGTACTCCCCGGGGTTCAGGATGCGCCAGTAATCGCCACCACTTGCTGCAGAGGGAGGACGGGTTCGGCTGCCTAGGAGTACCCCCTCCCAGGCTCCAGTCCTCCTGTCCGAGATCCCCCTACCCCTCCCTCTGTCTGGGGGGCTCCAGTCCTCCTGTCCGAGATCCCCCTGCCCCTCCCTCTGTCTGGGGGGCTCCAGTCCTCCTGTCCGAGATCCCCCTGCCCCTCCCTCTGTCTGGGGGGCTCCAGTCCTCCTGTCCGAGATCCCCCTGCCCCTCCCTCTGTCTGGGGGGCTCCAGTCCTCCTGTCCGAGATCCCCCTGCCCCTCCCTCTGTCTGGGGGGCTCCAGTCCTCCTGTCCGAGATCCCCCTGCCCCTCCCTCTGTCTGGGGGGCTCCAGTCCTCCTGTCCGAGATCCCCCTGCCCCTCCCTCTGTCTGGGGGGCTCCAGTCCTCCTGTCCGAGATCCCCCTGCCCCTCCCTCTGTCTGGGGGGCTCCAGTCCTCCTGTCCGAGATCCCCCTGCCCCTCCCTCTGTCTGGGGGGCTCCAGTCCTCCTGTCCGAGATCCCCCTGCCCCTCCCTCTGTCTGGGGGGCTCCAGTCCTCCTGTCCGAGATCCCCCTGCCCCTCCCTCTGTCTGGGGGGCTCCAGTCCTCCTGTCCGAGATCCCCCTGCCCCTCCCTCTGTCTGGGGGGCTCCAGTCCTCCTGTTCGAGATCCCCCTGCCCCTCCCTCTGTCTGGGGGGCTCCAGTCCTCCTGTCTGAGATCCCCCTACCCCTCCCTCTGTCTGGGGGGCTCCAGAGGAGCAGGGACGTGCTGGGCAGGCCAGGCTTGCCTTGCCAACGGCACGTACAGGTTCAGTGCCCCACCTCGGGAAGCGGAGCGGCGTAGAGGTATGCACTTGTGTACCTGTCTTCACTCCATGGTTAATGCCGCTCACGGAGATGGTGGCGTTGGCGATAGGGATGCCCTGCTCGTCCGTCACAACCCCCTTGATGCCGCGGTGAACCTGCAGGGGAGGCAGGGCGGGTGTCCACATGGAGAGCCCACTGGGCCTGCTGCTGCCCTGCCCCGTGCACGGGGTCCCCTCGCCCTTCACCACCCTCTCCCCAAATGCTGACCCGCTCCTCCACCTGCCCCCCGGCAGCCCCCACACCTGCTCCATGAAGGTGAGCAGAGCTTCCTTGTTGTTCTCCCACTCTCGGGGCAGCTCACTCTCGTGCGGGAACTTGTCGCAGCCCAGGTAGATGGAGAGCTCCAGGCAGTTGGTGTGCAGGTAACTGAAGTCGTTGACAGCTGGGCAGGGCAGACACAGAGCCGCAGTCACCCCTGCCCACACCAGATGCCCCACCGCCGACCCTCCCAGGCTGACTCACTCCCAGAGCGGGGTTTCCACTTGGCCCCGTTGACGATGCCCATGCCGCCAGTGTAGTCCTGCGCTTGGCACCCTCCCCGGTAGGGCTCGGTCATGGTGAGGTGGGTAGAGGCGAAGGAGATGGCCAGCCAGCGGAAGATGGCATGGTCTGGGGTCTCTTGGGCCTCAGATGCCTCTTCCTCGTCCTCTCCCCGGGCGGCTGCCATGGCCGCGGCCAGCAGCTGCTCCTGGCTGGGCGTGCGGGCCATGTCATAGGGGTAGGACACGAGCCGCTCACCGCCGTTCAGGTTCGCTCCCAGCACGAAGGGGTTCTTCTCCATCCAGGCAATGATGGCCCGGACCTCCGTGGACACCTAGGGTGGCCAGTATGTGAGGTGTGGGCCACAGCCTCCGTCACCCTCCATGTAGACCCCATACTGGTACTCACGCCCCCTCAGTCCCTCCAAGGCCCTGCAGTCTCAGCGCCCGGGCTGGGTAACCCACAGCCCACCCCCAGGTCCCGAGCTCCAGGACGCCAGGGTCTGGGCTGCCCCCGCAGGCCCTGCTGGCCAGGCTGCAGCCTCACCGTGGCATCTGGAGACAGGTAGCGTTCAGGGATGGGCAGGTTGTTGTTGGGGACCCGGTAGGGGACCCATTTCCTCTCCTCAGCTCCCCAGAGCACAGAGTTGAGATCCGGGAAGTCCTCATAGATGTCAAAGCCCTCCTCGGTCCACAGTCCCAGCGCCCAGTTCCCAAACTCTGAGCCCTGGGGGAGCCGGTGGGGGTCAGCATCAGCAGCCCACCCCCCCAGCCCTGCCCCACCCTGGCCCCGCCCTGACCCCCTTCCCTCCACCCACCATCTGCGCTGCCACCTCGTAGCCGTCAGGGTTCAGCGAGGGCACCAGGTGGATGCGTGTGTCATGCACCAGGCTGCGCACGCGCGGGTTCCCGTCTCGGTACTCGCGGCACAGGTACTGCATTAGTAGCAGCAGCAACTCTCGGCCTAGCACCTCGTTGCCATGGATACCAGCTGTGTAGCGGAACTCAGGCTCCCCTGCAAGGGCAGGAGCCTCAGCAACCAACCAGTCTCCCGAGGCCTGAGGCCCAGGGGATCTGCGGAAGGACCCAAACCGGCCTCATCCCCAGGGGGGGTGAGGGTGGCTGAGGACTGTAGGGCCCAGCAAGGGGCTCCAAAGACAGGTGGGAGGTGGTGAGCTGGAAACATCAACGGCGCAGACCCAGCTGCAGTGCCAGGGCCTTGCCTCTATAATCTGTTGGGCGTGGGGAGGGCCAGGCCTCCAGGGAGTTGTCGGGGCCCTCACCCAACTCGTGATCCCCAGGGTTGTCCGAGATCTCCATGGCGTAGATCTTGAGCCCACGCGAGCTCTTCCCTAGGCTGTATGTGCGGGTGATAGTGGGGCACTGCTCGTTCACCACCTTCATCAGCTGGGTGCCAGAGAAGACACAGAGTTACGCAGCCCACCTACTCCCGCCACCCCCAGCCCACCCCCAGTGACCACACCTCTCCCACGGCCTGGGTCTGCTCTATGGGGAGGCTCCCCTGTTAGCCCTGAGCCCAGTCCCTGGGCTCAGGACAAGCACCCCAACCTGGCGCATGTCCTTGTAGCTGTGGTGCCGGAAGTCCAGGTCATCGGTGGTCACCACCTCGTTCTGTGCATAGTAGCTGTGGACAGCTGCAGAGGGTGGGCAAGCAGGACCTTGAGCTGGCCACCTGCCAGCCCACCGTGGGTTGCCCCAGCTGCCCATCCATGCCCCTGCCAGCCCCTTGCACTCACGGGACACGGGGCACCCCAGCACCTCCAGGCGCATGCATAGGCTGCCGTTCCAGGTGAGTGGGTAGATGCGGATGAAACGGGCCACCACCGGCTCTGGGAGCTCGCTGAGCACGGGTGTGTCCTTGTCCACGTTCCCATGGAAGGTCTGGGAAGAGGCAGGCCTCAGAGCAGCCCCCAACCCCAGCCGAGAGCCCACCTGTGGTTCAGACGAGGGACATACAGAGCCGAGGGCTCAGGTGCCCACCATTTCCTCGTAGCCGTTGGTGTACATCACCCATGTCTGGCTGTCATTGCTGAAGCCCACGAAGAAGGAGGTCACGAAGTCGTCACTGGGGAGCAGATGGTGGTCAGGGTAAGGCTGCTCTCCCCGCCCCAGGTCCAGGCCCTCAGGCGGCCTGAGCCCCCTCTTCTGGGCCCAAGAACCTAAGAGCTAGCAGGTGTATGGCGTTGGCCCGCATGTCGGGAGAGGCTGCTATGCCCGCTGCGTGGCCGTGGGTGATTGGTTTGCTTATCTGGACCCAGGGAACCGACCGGCCATAACCGAGGAGTGGCGGGTGGTGGGGGGGGACTCTGGAGGGCCCACTGGAAGGTTCTGAACGGGACTCAGAGCTGTGCCTGGAGCCACCTGCCTCCACCAAGTGCCTGTGAGCCTGGCGGACTTACTGGATGCTGGAGTCGCGGCCCTGGGTGATGACGCCCGTGAACTTGGTGGTCCTTCTGGTGTCCACCTCGATCCACTGGGTCTGAGAGTCGTCCTCGGCACACCACGCCCCGTCGTAGTAGTCGTCCTCAGTGTCGCCGGCCTGTCGGGGACAGCAGGGGGGCTGAGCAGGCAGGGAACCCCTACCCAGCTGGGAGATGGGCCCGTCCCGACACCCACCTGCATGTTGAGCCGGCCACGCTGTGCCCCCAGGCCGTGGCGCAGCATGGAGGAGGCCCGGATCTGGTTGTCCTCGATGCGGTGCGACTCCATCCCGATGGGGGGGCACTCTGGGGACATGGCACCCCAGGCTGGTGGCCCCCTGGCTCCGTCCCTCCCTCCACCGAACTCAGAACGGAGGAGCCCAGCGCCCACTTCCCCTCACATCAGGGGGCGCCAGTCAGGGCAGCTGTGCCCCAGCCTGTGCTTCCTCACCCTGAGCCTCAGCTTCCCCCTCTGGAGAATGGGCTGATGATGCCAGGCTCCAAGGGGCCGTGGGGCTCACATGAAATCACAGGGACAGCCACCCCAGGGCCTGGCCAGTCCCAGGCATTGTCTGCATCGGGGCCATCGGCACACCTGCCTTGTGCCCCGAGCTCTGTCCCCTGGGGTCAGGCCCAGGACAGAGACACTCCAGGGCCTCTCCCTTTCGTGTCACAGGGCTTTAAGAGCAGGAAGGGGCTCTGGAGGCCTGGAGTGCCAACAGGAAATCCGCGTTTGGGACCAATGTGTGGCCTTAGGTGGGTCACGTGCCCCATCACCGTCACCTTGCGGCCCTGGCACAGCCCCAGAGCCGTCACACCCGCCCTACAGCCTCCATACACGCCCACGGCACCCCCGCCGCTCGCAGCCCTTACGCCCACTCCCAGCCCCCCACACCTGTCCCGCTGCCCCCAAGCCCCCCAGTCCCCATACCCCCAGTGCCTCACTGATTTTCTCTGCGGGAGCCCACTCCTCCTCCAGCTCCTCACCCTTCCGGGGCCCTGGGGGCAAAAAAGGGAGGGAGGAGGTGCTGAGGGCCCCAGAGCAGCCGGGGGCCTGGCTGACCTCTCACGGGGACCCAGGTTGTGCGGGCCCAGCCCCCAGAGACACACCTCTGTGGTCCTTGCCCTTCTCCACAGTCCACTTGTCATCCGTCTCCTCCTCCTTGGGCCTGCTGCCCTCCTTTTTGGGTTTCTCTGGAGGGTGGAAGGTGGGAAGGGCCTGTCGGCTCAGCCCCGGGCTAAGGGGGGCTTCCGGGGGCAGGTGGGGAGGGGGTCAGGCCTGCCCCGGGGGTTGGGCCGGGGGTGGGGGCCAGCTCCCCGGTTCCACTCACTCAGCTCCTCCTTCTCCTCATCTGTTTCCAGGCCAGGGTCAGGCTTCTGGGGCCTGGGAGGCCGGAAGTAATAGTCCACTGTGGGGAGGGAGAGCCCTGATGAGATGGCCCACCACAAGCCGGGGCTCCTAGGTCCACAGGAGCCCCGTGGGCCAGACTGCGCACGGGGCGCGCAAGGAGAGGAGGTGAGATCAGGGTGGGCCTTAAAGAGTCCAGATGGGCTGAGACGAGGAGGGAGGGTCCTGCTGGAGGGGGAGGCTGCTTGGGCACAGGTGGGGTGAGCGAGACCCCGGGGAAGTCACCAGCCTGGCCCCCCAGCAGGGCGCGGCCCGGAGAAAGGTGGGGAAAGGCTGGGCAGGGAGTGGGGCATGGACATCGGACATGCCCTGAAGGACGACTGGCACCTGTGGCAGGAACGGGGGTCTGGAGGGCTGAGCTGGGGCCAAGGGGTTGATGGGCACCGAGGCCAGGAGGAGGGGAACGGGGTCCAAAGGGACCGGGAGCAGGAGGGAGAGGAAGGCGGCATGGGAGTCCCGAGGGGCGAGGGGCAAGGGGCGAGAGGTGGCCAGGACCGGAGCTCAGGAGGGCCCGAAAGTGAAGCCCACTGGGGCTCAGGAAGAAGAGGCCAGAAGAGAGGGCGATGGGGGGGAAGAGCGAAGTCGGGAGCCAGGAAGACCCAGCCTGAGGGGGGAAATCAGATGAGGGCGGCCAGGCCGGAGAGGGCGGCCAGGTAACTGCCACCAAGCTGGAGGTACAGGCAGCCCGACCTTGGGATGCAGAGGGCAGGGGCCCTAGGCACTCACTGTCGTCGTAGTCGGGGATCACGTAGCCTTCCCCATAGTTGGGTGGCAGCGGCTTCGGAGGCGGCTCTGTGGAGGTGGGAGGCAGGGGTGAGCCAGAGCCCCCTCGCCTGGCACCCCGCCCCCCAAGTCTGCCAGCATCCTACCGATCCTCTCCTCCGGGGCCTCGAACCCCGGCCCGGGCGGCTCAGCCTTCTCCTCAGGGCGCTCAGGCCAGAGCTTTTCCGGCCTTCTCCTGCTGGGGGGCGGCCTGGGCTGCTTCTGGCGCCGGATGTACTCAACTGGGGGAGAGGGGGGCGTTCTGAGCCGGGCCGAGGCCAGGGAGGGCGGGGCCATGGGCGGGGTCCAGGTGGGGGAGGCGGGGCCATGGGCGGGGTCCAGGTGGGGAGGCGGGGCCAGCGGGGCCTCCCCGAGGGCAGGGCCCTACTCACAGTCCTCGTAGTCCTCCCGCTCTATCTGGTCGTTGTAGTCCAGCGTGGGCTGCTCCGTCTCCTCCTCTGGCTCTGAGGGAAAGCGCTTGTGGCCGCCTCATTGAAGATGCTCCCCGCCGCCGCCACCCAGGCCCACCCTGCAAACCCAGCAAGCCAGGGCGGTTGGTACCCTGAGGCCAGGTGGCTGGCGCCCACTCACCAGGCTGGCGCTCCACGTCGGTCTCTCCTGCTGGACCCTGCCAGGGATCTGGGAGGGGCCCGTCTGCAACACAAACCCCAGGGGCAGGTGGACGGGAGGCCTGCCCTGACCACGGGCTGCACAGCGAGCCTCCACGAGACCTGGGCCCTGCCAACGCTCCCTGAACAGCTCACTCCCGGGAGGCCTGGGCTGCTTCAGCCCTCAGCACCCTGCTGGCACTCCCAGGGGGCCAGAGAGCTGGGCGGCTTTCTGGGGAGCCCAGGCCCTGCTGTCTGGGAGGACCTGCCGCAAAGCTGCCCCAGCAGGCGGGCAACCTGCAGGCTTGGAGCCCAGAGACACTGTGGGCAGGTGGCTCTGGATGGGGCCCAGGGGACAGATCCCAGGACGGTGGAGGGCAAGCCCCCCCCACGAGGCTGCCAAGCACTCCCTCCCCAGGGGAGGGGCGGCACCGAGGGAGGGACAACAACGAGGCCGCAGCGCCCACCCGGTCTGGGGGCTCTGAGGGTCTGCGAGAGGCAGGGCCTCAGGGACCCGCCCTCAGCCCCCTCTTCCTGCAGCCCAGCAGGTCAGAGCCCCACAGTCTCAGAAGAGCCAGCACACACCTCCCTCCTGGGGCAGCTCCTCGAGGCCGGGGCTGGTGAGTGGGGGCAGTGGCCACTTTGGGCTTTCGGAGGGGGTTGGGATGGGGGCCTTCTTCCCAGGCAGAGGCCTCTTGGTGGCCTTGGGTGGCTTCTCCTTGGGTTTCTTGGTGGCCTTGGGTGGCTTCTCCTTGGGCTTCTTGGTGGCCTTGGGTGGCTTCTCTTTGGGCTTTTTGGTGGCCTTGGGCGGCTTCTCCTTGGGCGGCTTCTCCTTGGGCTTCTTGGGTGGCCTGGAGGACGCCTCCGGGGGCTGCTTGGTCGCCTTGGGGCCTTTGTCCTTCTTTCCTTTCTTCCCTTTGTCTTTGGCTTTTCCTGGAGGTGCTGTTCAAGATGCAGACTCAGGTAAAATCAATGAAGAACCCCCTCTATGCCCCATGTGCCCCCCCCACCCCGCAGGGTGCCTACAACCTGGGCAGAGGGGCTGCTGTTAGTCCTGCATTTCCCAGATGGGGGAAACTGAGAGGTTAAGCCACTTGCAGTCATGGCAGAGCTGGGAGTGGCTTTCTGTCACCACCACACCTTGGCCTGGGTGGCTCAGCTTCCCAGGGGGTAGGCCCTCGTCCTCCCATCTACCGAAACCTCCAGAGGAGCATCTCACAATCCACTCTTTCACCGTACGGCCCCTTGGCCAGTCAGGGCCCACTATTCTGTGCTGGGCACAGAAGGGGCAGAGAGGTGACTAAGCCATCCAGGCCTGGGGAGAGTGCCCCGTCTAAGGGGGAGGCAGTCTCATCCCTGCCGACTGCCACACAAAGTAAAGGGCATGGGCCCGGGGCCTCTCTGAAGCTAGAAAAGCTTCAAAGAAAAGGGACACTCATGGGCTATCCCCTATCCAGGGGTAAGGAGTCTGGGGTGGGTTGGAAGCCATAACCATAGGGGGTCCTGAGGCCACACAGAGGACAGAGGGATGGGTGGGCACTGCAGCTGCTCGCCCATCTCGGAGTCTGGGGGAGGGAGGAAGCAGGGGCAGGGCCTAGGGCTGCCTGTAGGAATCCTCCAGGCCCCTGAGCAAATCCTGTTGAAAATGTAATGGAGTGGGGGCCACATGACCGAAATACTGGAAAATCTACAAAACGCAGACAGTCAGGAGAAACAGAGCTGCCACAGCAGCGTGCAAGAGGCCAGGACACCAATCTCGACCGGAATGGTGGGGGAGGCTGAGATGGGTCCCAGGGAGGAGCCAGGAAAGATCCAGAGCAGGATGAAGGGGAGGGGCTGCTGACCTCAGGAATGATGGATGGTGCCCTGGAGTCTCCTGGGAGAGAGATCAGCAAGACCCTTGCCCACCGTCCGGAAGGTCACAATAAACAGCTAAGATTTATTGACAACTGATTATATAAGAGGCACTAGGCTAAATGCTTTGGGGATGCATCACCTCGTTTAATTTTCACAGTAACCCAGGACTACTGCTCAGTGCTCCTGGAAGCCTTGTGGAGATGAGGGTCTTCTGCAACGCCCTCCCCCGGCTCTGTGCTCCTGGAGTAGGAGGCCAGGCAGCAGGGTGCTGGGGATCCTTCCCAGGGAAGGCTGGAGGCTGGGACTCTGGCAGTGGTGTGGGCATGGCCAGTGTGTGCCACAATCAGACTGAGTGGCCCCATTAGAACGGCAGGGCCGTTCCCGTTCAAACTGACCTGGGCAGGGGGCAGCAAAGTCCCCAGTTAGTTCATGTCTAGTCCCTCTGGGGGTTTGGGGCTGTGCGTGACGGATTGGGAGGACCCAGTTCCACTGGGCAGTGGACCTGCTGGATGCGTCTCCAAACCCAAAGGGCTCCAAGCCAGCAATGACCTCTGCCTGGCACAGTGTCCCGCCAGATATCTGGGCTCTCTTGTGCCTTACAGAGCCATTCCTCAGGCTGGGCAGGCTGGACCTCGGCCAGACACCACCGAGGCCCGCCATCCTCGCCTGAGGTGCAGGGCTCCCCGAGGCCCCCCATCACACCGAGGGCCACCCCTACCCGGTGCTCTTACCCTCTGAGGCCACCCCCGGACGCACCCCCGGCTTGCCCCCTGTCTGGGCTTTGCGGACGGGAAGGGTGGGTTCAGGGGGTGGTGGGGCCTCCACGTCGTCCTCCCGGGGCTCGGACTCCAGCTCCGACAGGAAGCCCTCGAGGAACTCCTCGATCTCGTCGTCGGTCAGCACAGTCTGCGGGCGCCCCCCGGGGCACAGTGCCAGCAGCGCCAGGAGGCAGCCGAGCAAGGGCGCCCCGCGCAGGACCGCCATGGTCGCGGCCCGCACGGGGGGCGGGGGGGGGGCCCTCCGGGGGGGGGCGGAGGGGGGCCCTCCGGGGAGGGGCGGGCGGGGGCTCCGGGGAGGGGCGGGGGGGGTTCTCCGGGGTGGGTAGGGGACTCCGGGGTGGGGCGCTGAGGGCTCCGGGACGGGCAGTGGCTCAGGGGTCGGTGTGGGCTCAGGGATGGTCTGGGGGTTCCGAGGCGGTGGCGGCGGCTGGGAGCTCAGGTCCCGCGTGGCGCGCTCCCGCGCGCGGACCGCCTTCTCCAAAGCGCCAGTGGCGGCCGGGGCGGGGGTGCTGGGGCTTCCGGAGCCGGCTCCCCCCACCCCCGGGGAAGGAGGAGGAAGAGGAGGAGGAGCCGGGCGTGGACAGAGGGGCTGCGGGGGGAGCCGAGCAGTCCCGGCGCCGCGCGCGCTTGGCACTTCCCGGAGTGGGAACTGCGGGCTGTGTCTCGGGCCGGGGCCCGCGCCTTGGAAGGAAGGCCGCAGGGAGGGAGCGTCGGAGGGGATGCGAGGTCCAGAGGGTGCGGGTTGGAGCGCTCCGACGCCCCTGCCCCGCGCCGTCTGCGACACCGCCCCCAAGCCGGACGGGAACTGGAGGCGAGATGCCCCAGAACCGGCTGGAGGTGAGCGGGACCCCTGATGGCAGAGCCAAGCCACGAACTCAGGCCTCGGGGACCCTCCCCATCTCGGGACCCGCAGAAGTGTCCCCACCTATCCTTTCCTGTCTCTGGAGCCTTGGCCTGGCAGCTCTGCGAACTGTCACCAGCCTTCATTCAGACATCCAGCTAACCTCCCAGGTCCATGAGAGCTGGGCCCTGTGCTGGTCCCCCTGGGAGGGACCACACTTTGGGAATTCACTCTCTAGTGAGGGGGACAGGTGCAAAACCGCCCCTCAAGGCAGGCTAACTGCTCTGCTGGGGGTATGAGCCCCCATGTAAGATTGCCCCTCCCCTCCCAAGGTACTGACATACTAGGTCAAGTTTGGAGGTGGGGTCAGAGATGGAGCAGGGAGGGACGAGATGCCTTTCAAGTTGTATTAAACTGTATGTGTCATTCATAGGAATGGACTGTCAGGGGTGTGGAGGGACTCAGCACTCACACAGCAATTTCCATACAAGCTCAGGGGGTTCTTGCCCTCCCCCGCACTCCCAGCAACAGAGGGAGGGATCCCAGATGAAGAGCCCTGCACGGAGGTGGGAGGCAGCAGCTGGCTTATGTGGCCCCCTTCTAGCAGATGGTACAGCCTCAGGTGAAGCCAGGTCAGATCAAGGGAACATTTTAGGGGCGGTGCGTGTGAGCCCAGCTCCGCGTGGAAGATGTAGGGGCCACAAAGCCATAGGAGATCAGACACTACCCCTGAGGACATGGGCCAGCTGGCAAGAGAGGATGGGTACCTTCAACCCAGCGAACCTGGGTGCTGGGACCTACCACAGGAACAGTTCACTCACCACCCAAATAGGAGCCACAGATGTTTGCGGTCGGTTCCCCTCCCCTACGGTTTCTTTTACTATTTCCGCCCCCAACGAACATTTCTTCACCTCTAGGGATACACTGCTTTCCAAACAGCTGAGATCCCAACCAGGACAAACAGACGTTCCTCTCCTTCCTCTTACCAGAACCCAGTTTTTTAAAACTGTGTTTACTGTAGCTCCAGCTACCATATGGACCAGCCACAACCGGGGCATGTAGATTGGGTAGTCAGAGGATCCCAGGATCGATTAGTAATGTCTGCCATGGGTGTTGGCTTAGGGAGTTATGCCATGTGTACCTGGTGTTTCCTTAAGTCTTCCCCAAGGGCAAATGTTGGCTGGCCCCAAATGGGCATGACACCTAAGGCCAGAGCTCCCAGAACGTTCCTCCTTGATGGGCTGAGGAAGGAAGAAAAAGCACATCTGGAGCCCATGGGTCAAGTTTAGCAGCAGTCAGCCCTGAGCCAGCGTTGTCTGAGGGTTTGGCCCAGTTGGGAAAACCCAGGAGAGCCTGAGATGATGAACAAGCAGCAGTCAGGGAGCGTCGTGGGAGCTGCTGGCTCAGCCCGGGGCTGGGGACAGGACCCAGGGGGCTCTGCCTTCTCTCACCACTTTCTTTCAAGGCCCTTCCTTCGCTGTTCACTGGCTCACTTGTTTGTACTTAGAAAGGCAGTGGGACTATGTCAAGAGCTGGTCCCTACAGTCAAATCCCAGCTCCGCCCCCCCTGGCCATCTGATCACAGCAAGTAACCTCACCGCTCCCCGCGGCCTCACTGCCGCACACCAAACAGGGACTTTGCACGTGCTGTGCCGAGCGCAATTTCCGCACTCTCAACCCAGCAGCTCCCAGTTCTTGTCACTTCCCTTAGGAGACCAAGACCCACCTGGGCTCTCGGAGCACGACCCCCCCACCCCCCCACCCCCCAGTTGGGCCTCCTTGTCCCTGCGCTGTCCTCGCCCTGCCGTGTGTACCCAGGCTGGTCCTGGCAGCAGTAGGACGAAGAAAGCTCTTACCCATAAATGTCCTCTGCGAGCCTCTGAATCATCGCTCTTGAAACTTTTGTCTTGGAATTTGTTCTGTTGCCCCCAGCTGAGTGTGTCAAATAGGGAGGCCCAGGGCTGGGGGGTGGGCGGTGGCGGCTATAGAACGTCACTTCCCTGGGAACAGCTCCCGAGTTCAGCTGGCTCACACACGGATCAGATTTGGGCTCCACATCCTCTGCCAGGGAAAATAGAAGCCCTCAGAACATTAGAAAGAAATAGAAAGAGCCTTCTCCTCAGTCACAGTGAGTCACCAACAGAAACATGAGCAAAGGCCTTGTGGGGAGCTGGGCCTGGGGTGGGGTGGGCAGGGAGTTGGGGGCCCCCCCCAAGAGTCTGGGCAGGTGGAGGGGGGCAGTGCCTGTTCTCTTTGCTGGGCCAGTATCTTCCCTCGGTGGGCAGGGCTGGCACTCCGCTTAGCTTTGACCTGCACTCAGGAAATCCCGCAGACCTAGGCCCGTCAGGACCTGTCATCTAAACCAAACTCCCCAAGGGCAACAGCCCAGGCCGGGAAGAGGCAGGCCAAGAGGTGGGAAGCTTGCGGCCTCCTGTGGCTGCCTTTCACCCTTCTGGGGTTCCGGCCCCCTGCCAGCGGGTGGGGTGTCTGTCCCCACGTCCAAGGGCTCTCCCGAGCTAGTCTGGGAGTCTGCTGGACGTCCTGGGTCCCCTCACCTCCAGCTTCCTAAGAGAAGGCGGGGCCTTTCCCTCCTTCTGAGCGAGGCCTACCCTAGGGGCTGCAGCAGGACTGGGCTTACAGGCAGAGGCAAGGCGACGTCTCACCCTGGTGGACCTACCCTTGCTGCTTCCAGAGCTGGGGAGCAGAGTTCTTGGGGGAGCCTGACATGGGCTGGGTGTGTGTGTGTGTGTGTGTGTGTGTGTGTGTGGAGTTTTCCTGCAGCCTTGTGAGGGTCAGGCTGGTGGAGCCCACAGATGCAAGGGTGGGGAGACGAGGGGGCGTGGCCTGCACTCTCACTTCTGACCAGGCTGGGGTCGGTCCTGTTTAGCTCATGGGCCAAGAGCTCACCTCTGAGGGCCATTGAGAAAGAACCATATGCTAGGAGGGCTGCCTGCCAGGGTGGGAGGTCCCCGGGAGAGACACCTGGTTGAGGGCCGAGGTGCCCGTGCTTGGGGTCAGGAGCAGGGGCATTGCAGAGGTCTGCAGAGACCCATCTGGGAGGAATGGTGCAGTGTAGAGGCCCTGTGGGCTGCAGCGAAGGGCGGGGTGCGGGGGGCGACGGTGGTGGGGGAATGCGGACATGTAGGCAAAGCTGTCACATGGGGGCTTTGCCCCTGTCAGTAATGCCCTCAGCGGGACAGGGGTGGGCGGGGAGCCAGAAGCTCCCGCGTTGGGAGGGGGCTGAGCAGGTTCAACAGAAATGGAACCTACCCTCTTCCCACTGTGGGGGGGGTCAGTTCCACAGGGATGAGACATCGAAGCTTCGGCGTAGGTCGGGCTTGCCTTGTTAATGCTTTCAGATGCGACAGCTTCCTGCATGAAAAGAAGAACCCAAGATGGACCTGGAGCAGGAAGGAGAGGGGCTTTCCGGCTTCCTTCTGCCCATCCTAGAAGCCACACTTAAAACTATGACCTTGAATAACTCGGTTTTCTCAGGCTGTAAGTTGGGGGGCGGGGAATGACTCCATGACCACTAGCAGCCCCCCGGCCCTGTTAGGAAGGGTCTCCCATTCAGACAGGCCTGGTCAAGCAAGGTTTGCCTCTTGTCTTTGCAGATCAGACAGCTTGTATCTCGAGGCAACTTTGGCTGGAGCCTTGGGAGGCATGAGGGTCAGTCTCATCCCTGGGTGGGCCCCAGGTGACCTTGATCCTGTTCCCCTCTCCCACCAGACTTCAGGGTGGGAACCCTGAGGTCACTACAAACCTAGTGACCACACCTCCACACGAGATGGACAGATGATGGAGTGGCCCCATCTGAGCACTCACTCTCCGTGTCCAGGGAATGAGGGGATCCCCGGAGGAGGGTGCCCCGAACCCTGGGTGGCCTCTCCCTAAAAACAGGCCCTAATGGGAAGAGCCATGCTCTGGGACTCTCAGGGAACTCATCCATTCTAAAGGTTCCAGCAGAGTCTCTGCACCCAGGGACACCACACCTCAGCTTCCTGAGTGCCTGAAAAGATGCCCCCAGGCCGTCCTTCTAGGACTGCCAGCCACGTCAGCAGGAGACTGCCTCATCCCATGTCACTGTAGCCTGGAAGTCCATGATCTCATCACCCTCCACTTCCGAGTCCCCAGCCCGCCCCTACCCTGCCACAGCACCAGCCCCCTCACTCTGGGTCCCCAGCGATCTAAGCACGTGTCTGTGGGTGTGTGTCCCTGATTGCGGCTCATTTGTTCACTGGGCAGGTCTCCACGGAGCTTTCAACGAGGTCCAGCCCTGAGCGTGGCCCAGAGACCCAGCAATCATGGAGGTATCCTTCCTCTGAAGATGTTCAGGCCAGAGGGAACAGGATGTGAGTGGTTGGACCTCTGGAAAAGAGGGCACAGGGGAGGGCACTGAACCCCGGGAAGTGGAGTCCTGCCCTGTGGGAGAAAGGGAAGGGGGATCCCGGCGGGGGAGACCCTGTCCCCCGGGCTCAGACTCCTCAAGTCAGTTGCCTGCATCTCAGGCCCCAGCACGTGGACGGTGGGCTGGGCAGTGATGGTGCTTTTAATGCTTGTGGAGTATATACGCCATCTTTCCCCATTTTCAAGTAAGGAAACCTGGGCCCAGGGAGAAGTGATGTGTCCAGGTCACAGCACGTCAGTGATGGCGTGTCTATGAGGCCAGACCGAATGCTCTTTTCCACCCGGTTTACACAGCATCTGGCACCGGGCCACCGGGCCACGGGGCTACCAGCCCCTCCTGCTGAGGCCCGAATATCGCCAGGAGCCACCCTGGTGCCTCAGCCTGGGCAGAGGTGGGAAACTCACCTGCCAAAAGGACCAGTGTGTCCCAGTTCTAACTGGGGCAGCCGCAGAACACTGGGACCAGGAGCAGGAGCGGCAGAGCTCCTCCAAGGCGCCCGTGGCCTCCGAGGCAGCAGCTCAGACACGACCCAGCTGGCCAAAATGAGTGTGTGTGCTGAGGTGGGGGCCGGAGTTGCAACTGGAAGGCTCTGGAAGCCGGGCCTCTGGACACCAGCCCCTCCCAGTCTCCTGGAGTCCTGAGTTGGCCTCAAGGGACCAAGCGAGAAGGCCCCAGGCCCATCCAGTCCCTCTGCTCCTCCCTCTCAGGGGAGGCCCCTGGAAACGCCCTCTTGTCTACAGTTTGGACATTACCAGGGGATAAGTCTGCCCGGGCTCGCCAGGAGGGTGGTTCCCAGAGCCATGGGACCTGGGGTCTCCCAGACAGTGTCTAGCTCTCCGCACAACTGGCAGAATGATTTTCAAGTTTCCAACAACTTGAAAACCACATGTGATTTTCCATAGTCTGGTGCCCCCGCCCAGCTCCCCAGGCCCGGACTGCTGAGTGAGCAGAGTTCACCCGAATTCCTTCCACTCACCGCAGGACCCAGCCCCCGGGAGACTGGGGGGTCACCGCAGCCGCAGGGGGGCTGATGGGCTGAGGGGCGGGAGGCGGGCTTCCCGTGCCTGAGTAATTCTGCAGCCCGCAGACTGGGATGAGGACAAGGGCCACGTGTGGCAGTGTCATGTGACAATCAGCCAGGGTTGTCCTGTTCCAAACAGGCTCTAGTGGAAAAAAGTATGCTGATCATCCCTCCCACCTTCATCTAAATTGACTCCGATGGATTGAAGATGTAGATGTTGAAAGAGAAACCATCAAAGTAGTAAAAGAAAACATAGAAATCTGTGCTTATAATCTTCGTGGGGGAAGTCTTTCTAAGCAGAAACTGTAGAAGGATGGAGAATTGTGGTTGCGTAAAAGTGCTAGCTTTCTGTTCAAAATATCCTCAAAATGAAATTAACAGGCAAACAAAACACTGGAAATAGATCCACAACCCCTAGGTCAGAAAGCGAACATTTTAGGAGCTGCCCGTGGCCTCAGAGCCTCTCTCCAAGCCTCAGTTTCTCTCCTCCATACAATGGGATAATACTGACACTATCACTCCTTGTGAAAAGGGCACAAGGATTCACTGAGATAAATCTAGAAAGCTGTGCCTGAAAAATAGTAATTCTTTGATAAAGGGAAAACATTCTTTACATTTTTAAAGCTAATTTGACCTTGTTTCCATTTTTAAAAGTGAGCCCTGAGATATAGGCCAATTCACAAAAGAAGAAACATAAGTGGGGACTTCCGTAGTGGTCCAGTGGTTAAGACTCCATGCTTCCACTGCAGGGGGCACAGGTTCGATCCCTGGTCGGGGAGCTAAGATCCCGCATGCCACTAATAAACATATGCAAAAATGTTGACCTCATGAAAAATTATGCAAATGCTAATTAAAATACACTAAGTAGTACTTCTCCAATATCAAATTCCCAAAGATTAAAACCCTCCTGGTGGGCTTCCCTGGTGGCACAGTGGTTAAGAATCTGCCTGCCAATGCAGGGGACGCGGGTTCGAGCCCTGGTCCGGGAAGATCCCACATGCCGCGGAGCAACTAAACTCGTGTGCCACAACTACTGAGCCTGCGCTCTAGAACCCGCGAGCCACAGCTACTGAAGCCCGCGTGCCCAGAGCCTGTGCTCCGCAACAAAAGAAGCCACTGCAATGAGAAGCCCGCGCACCACAACTAAGAGTAGCACCCGCTCACGGCAACTAGAGAAAGCCTGCGCGCAGCAACGAAGACCCAACGCAGCCAAAAATAAAATAAATAAAATTATTAAAAAAAAAAAAACCCTCCTGGTGGAGGCGGTACCAGGAAATCACTGTCTGAGCACTGTCCGGCAGGATCATTCGGCTGCAGAGATCGGGAACCCCACTGTGATGAGTAATTTTGTGTGTCCCCTGACCGGGCTAAGGGATGCCCAGATCAATGGTGAAACATTATTTCTGGGTGTTTCTGTGAGGCTGTTTCCGAAAAAGAGTCGCTGATCTGAATCAGTGGACTGAGAAAAGCAGATGGCCCCCCCCAGTGCGGGTAGCCCCAATCTCTGCTTGAGCTGGGACGTCCATCTCCTGCCCTCGGACATCAGCTCTCCCGGTTCTCAGGCCTTTGGGTTTGCACTGAACTGCACGACTGGCTCCCCTGGGCCTCCAGCTTGCAGACGGCAGATGGCAGCCTCCATAATCATGTGAATCAATCCTTTATAGTAAGTCTCTCTATATACATGTATATGTATCCTGCGGGTTCTGTTTCTCTGGGGAACCCTGACTGATACACTCTCTAAAGCAGCTGAGCCCTGACAGGCAATCCCACAGGTGCCTGGTAGGACAGAGGGCCTCCACGTTCCCCTGTAGCCCAGCCTTCACTGTTCACCCAGACCCCTCCATACCCCAGAACTTCAGGCTGGACTTCAGCTCGATGCATTTCCCAGAGGGGACTTGGACCAGGCGACTGGACTCCACCCTATACCTTATTCCAATCAGCTGCCGGAGGGGTCGGCCGTGTGCCCAGACGTGGCTGCACCGGCCACCTCCCCTGCAGCCAGAAGAGGACCCGAGGCCTGGGTAGGCCCTGGGCTCATCTTCTCGGGAAACTGGACGCCAGCCTCATAAATGAGCATGTGCCCCAACATCTGCACCCCTCTGCCACTCCGAGGACAGATTCTCCTGTCCTGAGGTGCATTGTGACCTCAAGGTGGGTGAAGCATGTGACTCTGGAGGTGACGAGCCTGGGATGTCCGTCCTGTCCACAGGGACTTCGGGGAATGAGGTGCTGCATTAGCCCCTGAGAAAGCCTCCCCTGGGCCCCCCGCCCTCAGACTAATACTACACGTTCCTGATTTAGTGGGAGGAAATCCCACCGACAGGTGGGCACGTCCTGCCTCAGGGGACGTATTTGCTGTTCTTTCTGCCTGCAGTGTCCTTCCCGGCTTCTCACTGAAGCATCCCCAGCTGCCCTTCGTAAAACTTCAGCCCTCTCCTGTATCTGCCAAAACAAACCATCCCACTCCCCTACTTTATTTCTGACATATTGACCCATTGGGCTATACTGATGGTGCTAATGGCTCCAGTTAAGTGGCCTCCTGGTGCCCATGCCCTTTGCCCTGTGCCTTGTAACCTTGTAGGCCCCCCCTACTCTGACTACAGGCTTGGCCATGTGATGGCTTTGGCCAGTTGGACAGGAACAAACTTGGTCCAAGGAGAGGTTTGAAAAAACACCTGAAGCATCCTCTCTCCCCTTCCCCACAACCTTCCAGAACAATGAGAGCACACCTGGGCTGTCCTGCTGGAGGACAAGACCACAGGGAGGAAAGCTGAGACCATGCAAAACAGGCTGCCATAGCCAGTGGGACACAAGAGGGAGACCAGCGAAACCAGCCAAGCTGGGCTCAGATGGGCAGAGCTGCCCAGACAGCTGGCAGGCAGGTGAGCTAATAAATGTGATTGTCTTAATCTGCTGAGTTGGGTGGTTGGTTACTCAGCAATAGCTAACACTTATCTCAGATGTTTATTATCTGTCTCCCTACCAGCAGTGCCAGCGTCACAGGACCAAGGGATCAGGGGCTGTGATATTTCCTACTACAGCTCTCTGGCCCACAGAGGCCCTGAGTAAATATCTGTTAAATGGCTAAATACAGGATAAATACCGTAACAGAATCTTGTGAGACAGATAACAGTCCTTGAGCTAGTCAGAACTGAGTGGAGGGTGGTACTGACACTGGTGAAGAGAATGGCAGTGGGTGAGCACCAAGGGGGTCTCGATAACTGATGCAGGTCCTGTCTGTGAGCTTCAAGACAAAGACCAGCTCAGAGTCCCCTTCCTTTCATTTTGTTGCTCCTCCATTCTCAGCATCTGGCTTCCATCTCATGATGCAAAACAGCTGCTGGAGATCCAGTCATCTTTGCATCGTCCCAGCCAGTAGAAAGGAATAGTAGAGCACAATCTCTTCCTTTAAGAACTTCTTCTAGAAGCTCACACAAAGCTCCAAGTTCATTCCATTGGCCTTGGCCAGAACTCAGTCACGGCCACACCCAGCTGCAAGGGAAGCTGAGAAGTGTAGTCTTTTTTCTGACAGCCTTGTGCCAGCTAAATGTCAGTTCTGTTATTAAAGAAGAATGAGATAATAAATACTGAGGAATAATTAACAGTCTTTGCTACAGCTGATATCATTTTCACTTTTGTGTCTGGTAAGATTACTAAGATCTTAAAAAGGTGTTAAAAAAAAAAAAAAACTAGCATCTGGTAGAGGAAGGTGTGAAAGCTGAAATCCCAGGAAAGTATAAGAATAAGAAACACATCGTGGTATTAGCCACTTTGTAATCAGTTTGTGTGTAAGGTATTCACATTCTTGCATATTTGTCTGCAGACCTGAGCCAGAAGCCCAGCCAACAAAACCAAGAAGCGCTGACCAGCTCTGTAGGAGGAAGGGGACCCCCAGCAGATGTGCGTCCTCAGCTCCTCAACCCCTGCCATTAGCGCGGAGTGTCAGAACGCCCCCAAGGCTGCTGCAGCGCCCAGAGTTCTGTGTTGAAACCTATAGCTGCTGTCTCTATCCTGATCTTCCTCCTAAGAGCCAAGCTTCTCAAAGAAGTTATTCACACTCCTTTTTCCACTTCCTCAGTCCCAGGGAACTGTTCCTGCACCTGGCACTCTCACCAGGCCCCAGGGATCACCCAGAGCCACCAGAGGCCCCGTCGTGACCTCCTTCCGGGCTGGCTCGTCGTCCTCCTCCCCTGCTTCCATGGTGGGGGCCTTTGCAGCACAGGTTCCCTCCCAGTGCACACCACGCAGCCCTCACCCACCATAGGCCCAGACCCCTGCGCCCCTTTTAAATCATCCACTGGTAGTTCTTTGCACAAACACCATCCCAAAGAGAGAAGGGTTCAGACTCCATGTCTAGAACCCCAAAGACCTGGATTCTGGGAGATCACCATCCCATGGGCCTCCGAGGCCGGCCCTCAGGGTCTCCCATGGGGATGTATGAGCTCAGTCGAGCCAGCCCCGGGCCTCACAGGCTCACCTCGGGCACAGGGTCATCTCCTAGTAAGAAGCGCTTGCTGAGGGCAGTAAGAATAGGATGCACGCATTTAGTGCCAGGAAGACTCGCCCAGCCAGAAAGTGTTCGTAGACTGGCTCCATGTGCGGGCATGGCCACCCCAAGTCCACACAGGGGGGGCCCGTGCCCTAGGAGCTTTCTCTCCAGCAGAGGAGACAGATGCTCCAGCCCGGTGGGCTGGGGGACATGCAGGGGACCCAACCCGGACCTGGGGACCAGCAGAGGCTTCTGGAGGAAAGAGTGAGTGGGATGCGCTAGGTGAGTCCCTGCAGGGAGGGGACGGTAACCCAGGACCCTGCTGTAGGGGAACAGCCGGGGGGAGCTCAGGATGGGCACAGTGTGGGCAGGGGGCTGAGGGCAGCGTGAGGCCCGGGTAGGTCAGCAGACCCCTGGAAGCCAACTTGCACTTGGGTTCTGTGCTGTGGGCAGTGGGACTTCGTGCAGCCGAGTGGAGATGGGGAGGGCAGAGGGGCCATGAGGGGCAGGGATGCCAAGCGGGAGAAGATTGTGGGGCAGGACCCGCAAGACCTGGGCCCAGTGGATGACGGAGGAGCCAGCGAGACTGCTGGTTGGGAACTGGTGGGTGGGAATCCAGGAAGGCCCACAGGAAAGTAGGTACAGGGAGAGGAGGGGTAGACCAGCATGGGGCCTGCCCTTCGGACAGCTGGTCACCCAGTCCTGGAACCGGGACCGTGAACCTGGCTGTGTGGATGTGGGAGTGACGGAGGGGTGAAGGGGAAGGGCAGATGCACCCAGGGAGTGCGTGGGGAGTGGGACAGCGACCCCACCCTTTCCAGGTTTGATGAAAGGATCAGATGTTATGTGATGGTGGCCACTTTGCCCTGACCCCTGCCCCTTGAGATGCCACATCCCAAAATGAGTCTGTGCTCCTCACGGGGCTTGCAGGGCTTGCAGGTGGGCCCCGAGTGCCTGTGCCGGGGTGGACACACGGCGGTCCTGCCGACCTTGCTGCTGGGTCTGAAACCCTGCCAGCTGTGAGCCACTGGAAACAGAGGTGGGGCCTGGGAAGTCTCAGGGTGACTCCCACCCCACCCCTGCACCCCTGGGGTCAGGAGCCCTGGGCTAAGCACCCCTACCGGGCCTCATTGCTGCTGGTTCTAGGTCTATCGAAAACTCTTCTTGGGACTTCTCTGGTGGTCCAGTGGTTAGGACTCCGAGCTTCCACTGCAGGGGGCACGGGTTCTGTCCCTGGCTGGGGAACTAAGATCCCATAAGCCACGTGGCACGGTCAAAAGAAAACTCTTCTTATTACAAATCTCTTTATTATGCAGTCGGTGTGTGCTCATTGCAGGAAAATTAGAAAACACAAGTAGGCAAAATAACAAACTGATTATGATAAGTTTTGTTGAATTTCAAACTGTCTGATCCCCCAGAGAGAACAAGTAACAGTTTGTGACATAATCATCCGGGAGTTTTGGAAGCACATAGATCAGGAGTTCTGTGATGGAGCTAGGCTCTTTGGGTCACATCTGTGAAATGATAGAAAAAATATATATTAGTCTCTGCCCTTGGTTCCTGGCACAGAGCTCCTAAATCCCTTGGAATTTCCTAAGTGATAAGAACACTAGGGGCATCTTTTGTTCTAATATTTGGTCTTTGAACCCACTTCCTGGCACAGAGCTCCTAAATCCCTTGGAATTTACTGGGTGGAAGGAGGATCTTTTGTTCTAATTCTGTGACTCTAAGTGGGTTCCTGGATGGCTTCAGGATCAGGGCTGGTCACCAGAAAGATCAAGCCATGATAAGGAGCTTGGAACTTTCAGCCCAGCTGGAGATGGAGTTAATGATCGATCATGCCTGTGTGATGAAGCTGGCTATATAAAAATCCCTAAAGACGGGGTTCAGAGAGCTTCTGGCTGGTGAATACATCCATATGATGGGGGCTCACCCCAACTCCACGGGGACAGAAGGTCCTGTGCTCAGGACCCTTCTGGACCTTGCCCTGTCTATTTCTTCATCTAGCGGTTCACTCATATCCTTCAGTATCCTTTGTAATAAGCTGGTAATCTAGTAGGTAAACTGTTTTCCTGAGTCCCGTGAGCTGTTCTAACAAATTATCAAATTGGAGAAAGGGGTTCATGGGAACCCCAGCTTATGGCCAGTTGGTCAGAAGCACAGGTGACAACCTGGACTCAATGTTGGCATCTGAAGTGGAGGTGGGGCCAGGGGGGTCTGCACTAACTCTGGTCAGTGTCAGAATTGGGTTGAACTTAGGACACCCAGCTGGTGCTGGAGAATTGCTGGGTGTGGAAAACCCACACATCTAGTGTCAGAAGTGTCATGTGAGAATAAAGAAGAACACAGGGGTGTTTTTCCAAGACAGCACCCCAAGGCTGCTGTTCACCAGCTGTGCAAACTCCAGCAAGTCACTTGACCTCTCTGTGCCTCTCTCTCCTTCCCAGCAAGATGGGAACATGTATGTCATCCAGTGACAGGAATGTCCTGGGCCTCAATGAGCTGACACGTGTAAAGTGCTTAGAACTGCTCCTGGCAGAGAGCGCTGATCTCATGTTAAGTGCACATGCTTAAAAAAAACATTTTATTATTGAAATTTCAAACATATCCAGAAGTGGAGAGGTGATATGCCGAACTTTCCACCTCTGTCATCAAAGTTCTCAACTCAAGGCCCATCTTGTTTCATCTGTGTCCCACCCTTTCCTCTGCCTCGACATGATTTTGAAGCAAATCCCAGACATCATATGATTTCACCGGGAAATATTTTACTGTGTACTTTTAAAAGAAAGGACTCCCTCTGCTTGCCTCTCAATCCCTCTCTCTCGCTCCAACATAACCTATGTTATGAATGATAACTCTCAACCATGTTTCTTTTTTCTTTTTAAATTAATTAATTAATTAATTAATTTTTTGCTGCGTTGGCTCTTCGTTGCTGCGTGCGTGCTTTCTCTAGTTGCGGAGAGCTGGGGCTACTCTTCGTTGTGGTGCATGGGCTTCTCACTGCAGTGGCTTCTCTTGTTGTGGAGCATGGGCTCTAGGCGCACGGGCTTCAGTAGTTGTGGCACGTGGGCTCAGTAGTTGTGGCTCGCGGGCTCCAGAGCGCAGGCTCAGTAGTTGTGGTGCACGGGCTTAGTTGCTCCGCGGCATGTGGGATCTTCCCGGACCAGGGCTCGAAGCCACGTCCCCTGCATTGGCAGGTGGATTCTTAACCACGGCGCCACCAGGGAAGTCCCCCCCGCCCTGACTTTAGTTCTCTCCATGGCACTTTGCCCTTCTCCCGTCCTCTCAGTTATCTGTGGCTGTGTGAAAAAATGCCCCAAAGCTGATTTGTCTTAAAGCAGCGGTGCTACATCATTCCTTACCATTCTGTGAGCCATTGCATGGGGGAGGAGTCGGCTGATGTCACGTGCAGGAGTCTGCTCACAGAATCGTGAGGAATGATCTAGCACCGCTGCTTTAAGACGTCAGCGGAAGCTGGTGTCCCGAGGGCTCCTGGTTCTCTATTCACGTGGTTCTCAGCACCCACAGTGCAGCCTGAGCTTCTTTCCGTGGCAGTTGCCTTCCAAGAGGGCAGAAATGGAAGCTGCAAGCCCTCGTCAGGTTGAGCCCACGCATCCCACAATGTTGCTTCTGCTGCCTTCTGTTGGTCCAAGAAAGTCCCAGGGCCGGCCCCCTATTAAGAGGAGGGGATAGACCCCACCTCTTGCCGGGGAGAGCATCAGAGGCACGATTGGAGAAGGGTGTGCACGCCTAAGGGATTGGTTCAGCCATGCCCTCTGTGCCCCATGGCACCACCCGGCACCATGTGCATTCTCCTTATTTGTCTGTCTGTCTTGCCTCTACAAAAATGGAATGAAGGCAGGTCCTTCTGTGCGTCTTATATGCTGTACCCCCTGCACTTAGGGCAGAGCTTGGTGCGCAACACAATTTTGTTGAATCAATGGTTGAGAGGCTGGCTCAGAAGTCAAACAACCACTGTTTAAATCATAATTGTGCCTCTGTGTGCACTGTAAACTTGGAAAGAGTACTTTGGCTCTAGGCCTCAGTTCTTCTATCTGTAAAATGGGGGAAATAATAGCAGTACCAATTCCATACAACTGGGAAGAGAATAAAAATGAAATAGAACAAATAATTAACACAATACGTGGCCTATACCAAGCCCTCCATAAATGTCAGTAGTTGTACTGACTAGGATCCCCCCTGCCCCACTATACCCAGATTCCATCCTTTTCCATCTGCATGTGGCCCTGACCACGGACACCCTCCTGAGCTGCTCCCCCCACCTTTCCTCCAGTGAAGGACAGACTCTGACCTTGACCTGCCCCATATGCTGGGGCAGGCTGCTGCCTCCCTATCTGGCCTCTCAATACCCTCCACCCCGTGGGCCACCATCCATGACAACCTTGGGCGTTCAGCCAAACTTTCCAGCCCAGGGCTCTCCTTGAAGCCGATAAGCTGGAACTCCCCACGGTCATATCTGTGTTTTATTTCAATAACAGTAGTAAATTGGAAAATACCTAAATGACATTGGGTCTGTTCACTCAAGAATGTAATAATGTCATATTCTGCCTTAATATCAATGGAATTACCTGTGGTGGAAAGAGTAGATAATTGTGTCAATTTGTGATGGAGTTTAGTTCAGCAAACATCCCTCTTCTCGTAATTCTTCCAGACCACTTAGCCCTTCCCCCAGGGATTACCAACCATGCTGAGTCAGGGCTGGTTGGAAAAATGAACGCTAAGAGCCTTCATTTTAAGGACACATCTATCTCTTTTCCATCATTCTTAGGCCAAGTCCCCATGGTGGGAGGGAGTCAGGGATTCTTCTCTACTCCTTGGCCCAGTCTTCCCGCTCCAGATCCTGCCCCAGGCCTCCAATGCCCCCACCTCCTTCTTATACAGAGCCCATCTGTTTGTGTCCCCCCTCCCCCAAATCCACATGTTGGAATCCTGATGCCCAAGGTGCTAGTGTTAGGAGGTGGGGCCTTCGGGAGGTGATTAGGTCATGAGGACAGGGCCCTCGTAGGTGGGATTTGTGCCCTTATAAAAGAGGCACCATGTCTCACCCCCTCTGACATATGAGGATACAGTGAAAAGTCTGCAGCTTGGTAGCGGGCCCTCACCAACACTGAATCTGCCAGCACCCTGATTCCACATGTCCAGCCTCCAGAACTGTGAGAAATTAATGTCTGTTTTTTAAAAGTCACCCAGTCTGTGGTATTCATTATAGCTGCCCGACCGGACTTAGACACCATCCAAAAAGCATAGGGACCCACGTCTTCCTTAAAAGACAGTATAGTTTCTCAAAAATAAAGCATCTCCTTTGGTCACATAACCTGGCAGGCCCATGGCAAGCCACAGTCCCTGGCACGAGCACATCTATTCCTATCAGAAACTAAATCCTGCAGCTCTAATGGATTTTTGCAGAGATCCATGATGGGCCATGGAACCTGTCAGCAGAGTCCAGAGCTGAGCCTGGGTCGGAGTTGTGGACTCAGGGTAGTGGATTGAATGGTGCCCCCCCCCACCAAATTCATGTCCATGAGGAACCTCAGACTGTGACCATATTTGGAATAAGGGTCTTTGCAGATGTAATTAAGAATTTCATGATGAGGTCATCCTGAATTAAGGGTGGGCCTTAAATTCAATGACTGGTGCCTTTATTAGAAAAGGTGTTGGGGGGGACATCCCTGGTGGTCCAGTGGTTAAGACTCTGTGCTTCCACTGCAGGTGGCACGGGTTCGAACCTGGCTGGGGAACCAAGATCCCACATGCCATGCAGCGCGGCCAGAAAGTAAAAATAAATTTAAAATTAAAAAATAAAAAATATATATATATAAGAAAAGGGGAAGGGACAGAGGGAAGGCAGCCATTGGGGATGGGGCAGAGATTGGAGGGATGCAGCCGCAAGCCCAGGAATGCCAGGAGCCACTAGGAGCTAGAGGAGGTGGGAAGGATCTTCCCCTAGAGCTTTCAGAGGTAACACGGCCCTGCTAACATCTTAGAATTCCAGGCTTCAGAACTACAAGAATAAATTTCTGTTGTTTTAAGCCCCCAGTTTGTGGTAATTTGTTACAGCAGCACAGGACCAAATACACCAGGTGCTATGAACTGAATTGTGTTCCCTCAGATTCATATGTTGCAGCCCTAACCCCCAATGTGACTGTATTTGGAGAAAGGGCTTTTAGGAGTAATAAGGTTAAATGACGTCACAGGGGTGCGGTCCTAATTTGATACAACTGGTGGCCTTATAAGAAGAGGAAGAGATCTCTTTCTCTCCCTCTCCACGAGCACACAAAGAGATCGTGTGGGCACACAGAGAGACGGTGGCCGCCTACAAGCCAAGAGAGAAGGCCTCAGAATGAAAGCTGCCTGCCAGCACCTTGATCCTGGATTTCCGGCCTCTAGAACAATAAGAAATGTTTCTTTTGTTTAGGCTGCCCTGTCTGTGGTATTTTGTGCTGTCAGCCTGAGCAGACTGAGGCACCAGATAGCCCAAACCCACAGTGATGCAGTGGGTAGCTCAGGAAGGTCCAGGGAGCAGCACTAGAGGCCAGAACTTTGGGCCAGTGGCCCTCAGGAGCTCCAGTCCGACAGCATCAGCAGGCTGACCGCACACCCTCCGGAATGCAGCTGGCAAGTAACCCGCAGGAGACGGGAATCGGTGGGGGGTTGGGCCTCAGAGCCAGGCAGAGTCCCGGCCCCACAGGCCAAGGACAGGCGCCAACAGCACTGAAGCGGACTTCAAAGACGGTGCTCCATGGGGAGGTTTTATGAAGGTCACGAGGACTGAAAAATCACCCCCAGGGGCCTTTTCTGAACTGGAAGTGGGAACAGGAAATAGCTAGATGAGATTCATCTTGGAAAAATGCAAGCTCATACATCTGGGTAAAACTAATCCAAAACACAGCATGAGAAAGCACAGTGCAGAACACAGGGGAGAACTGCCACCCCCAGGGCAGCTGAGAGGGCCCAGCCAGGAGATCATCTGTGCAGACTCTGACTTTTTTTGGGGGGTGGTCTCAGCGTGGGCAGCAGGGGGCTGGGGACCTAGACATCTGGGAACCCCAAGCCAGGTTTATTGGAGATAGAGGGCTGAGGTCTCCGCTTCCCAGCTGGCTGGACAGTGACCTGGTGGTCCAGGGAGGGGAGGAGAGGAGCACGCCAACCATCGATGTTGTGGTTTTGCCCACCTGTGCCCAGGCCTCCACTCAGTGGGCACTGAGGATCACCCCTCACAAAACCTCCCTGGGCCTGTGGAAATCCTCATTTTTGCAAGTTGCCCAGTGTTTTAAGTATTCAGGCACGATGGGTCATTAAAAGCTGCCTCTGCCTCCCCAAGAGAGAACCCAGGTGCCCGGGATGGAGACAGAGACCATCAAGAAGAATGGAGATGCTTTCAGGGGATAGGCTGCTGCTCTCTGAGGAAAGGCAGAACCCACAGATGGGGAACTCCGACTCCTTACAGAGAGCCTGGGAGCTGCCCCTTCCCAGATGGCGGGAGGAGAAACGAGCACAGGAAATGAGAGAGGGGACGCATCCCAGGCCTACCAGCCGGAGTGTGTGTCCTGGGCCCGGGAGGGCAGGTGGGGAGCTGGTGTGGAGGCTGAGAGGAGGCCTGGGCCGAGGCACCAGCCTGCTTCAGCCCTGTGCCGCAGCCAGGGAAGACTGAGGAGATCACATAGCATAACAAAGAGATTCCAAAGCGTAGTGCCTGAAGATATGAGAGACATACAGGAACACTCCATGTTGTCAAGATGTCAGCTTTCCCAACCTGGTCTTGGGATTCAACACAATACCAATCTTGGAAAAGGAATTGCTGGGTGAGATTTTTGTTTTCATTTTGTTGGCTATGGTTGCTAAATTGGCTTCCAAAAAGTCCCTCCTACAATCTGCCAGTTCCCTCATGTGTGATTAATTTTGTAAACGTGTCGGATAATGCGATAAGTGAAGATACTCTCATTTAAGTTTGCCCTTCCCTGATTGGACGAGTCAGGCAATCTGGTATGTTTTTGAGTAGCATTTCTTCTGTAAATTGCCTACTGGTGTTCTTGCTTGTCGTCTTTTCCTTATTAATCTGTGGACAATTTCATAATTACAGGAATTAGATTTAAATTCCAAATGTGTCACACTCTTCCCCTGGTTTGCCTTTTAATGTTTAAATACATTTTAAATTTGTATGTCTTCAAGTTTATCATTCTTTTCCTTTAGTGTCTCCAGCTTTATTGTGATACTTTAGACTATAAAAACATTCATCGACTCCCCATTACATTTTTTTTTTCTTTTTTAGATTTGAATATTTGATCCATCTGGATTTTATTTCGGTGTTAAGCAGTAAGGGAGGG
Source organism: Balaenoptera musculus (assembly GCF_009873245.2). Classification (NCBI taxonomy): domain Eukaryota; kingdom Metazoa; phylum Chordata; class Mammalia; order Artiodactyla; family Balaenopteridae; genus Balaenoptera; species Balaenoptera musculus. The sequence continues at coordinate 97,898,476 of NC_045793.1, read as the reverse complement.
AGCCAACTTCCATTTTTCCAAATGGCCGGCCAGTCGTCCTAACGCCATTCGATTGAGAAAGACTGAAAACCCTTTCCAGGGGTTTGAAGCGGTCGCTCCACCAGCACGCTCAATCGCGCATCTGCCCGGGCCCGCGATCCAGGGGCCCCGCGCCGCCAGGTTTCCGGGGCCCATCGGTCCAGCCCGACCCAGTCGGAGGGAGCGAATAGCAGGGGCGAAGAGCAGGGGCTGGGGCGGATACTCCTCTCCTGCTGAGAACGGATCCCTCTCCTACCCGCCAAGGACCCACCACTAACATCCCCCTCCCCCCCCACGCGCCGAGGACGGATCCCCTGATAGCCCCACCTCGATCTCCCCTCTTAGCCTCCGAGGACGAAGCCCCCAAGCCCGCGCCGAGGTTTCCCTAACCTCCCGCCTCCCCCCTCCCAGCTCCTGCCGCACCCCTTTTACCCCACCCCCCTACCCCCCACCCCAGTCTCTCCTCCCGGGTGGTCCCAAGGATGGGACGGGACTTTCCGCGAGGGTAATTTAAATAAAAGGTGTGTGCTCTGGTTCTATTTGCATAGAGGCGGGGACTCTGGCGCTGAGAGGCCGGAACACCCACTCAGGTGAAACCCCGGGACCTCTACCTCGCTCCAAACGACCCTGGGGGCGAAATCCGCCCAGAGACTTAATTTGCATGGGGCGGGGCCTGCCTCTTTGAGTGGGGCCGGACGCCACTTCCCCTTCCAATCGGCTTCCGCCCGCTGGCTTCCGCCCGCTAGCTTCCGGCTTCCGTGAGGCTTCCGCCCGCCTTCCGCCCGCCTTCCTTCCGGCTTCTGTCCAGTTTCCGTCTGCCTTCGTCGGGCGCCGCCTGCGGCACGCTTCCCTGGGGTCACTGTCTACCTGGCTGAGCCACGCATGGGCCGCAGCCGCCGGGCCTTCCTCACACGCCTGGCTCTCTCCAAGGGCTTCTGCGTCCTGGACGCCTACAGGTGCGCGGTCATGGCGAAGCTCGCCGCCAGGCGAGGCCACCTTCCTAGGGCCGACCTTTCCGAGGGGCGCGGGGCGGGTCCGGCGCCCACGGCCTCGCCTCACCGGGGAACGTGGCACGCCCGTATAGGTATCACCATGCCGTCGCGCCCGGTGGGCCGGGGGACGCTGCTGAGTGGCGTGATGGCCTGAGCACAGATGCCCGTGCTCGGAACTTTGCAGCTGACCAGCCACTTTCACATACGGTGTTTACTTACTGCTGAAGATATTGAGATCTGAAACGACTCCCACGCAGCTGACCCCGGGGCGGAGGGGCACCTGAGGTGTTTGGATTCCAAGTTAGCCCTGGCACTTCATGGTCATATAGCTTTCCTGTCAATTTCCTCTTTTGTAAAAGGGTGCTAGCAGTTAGGGCCAGGAGCGTTTCTGTAGGACAAGGAGAGAATGTATGGCGGAGGCTTTATAAAGGGCCATGTGAGTGTAGCGGTGGTTAACAGTCCTTCCTTAGGTGAATTCGTCTTGCCCTGTTAGCTAAACTGATTTCTCTCCTCAGGGCTGAGAAAGTGACTTTTCTTCTACTTCAAAGAGTAGAAGAAAACCAAACAAAAACAAAGCCACTACAGAAGCAATGCTGTAAGTAAGGGAGGAGGGTTCCCATGGTTTTGAAGTCGAAAGAGCAAGTGAATCAGAAGCCAGTCCCCCTGAAGCTTAGTTAACCATTCCCAGGGGTGCAGCAGACCCACTCAGGAGAGGATGATGACCACGGCCTCGAGTGTACTGGGCACTATCTAAGCCGTTTTGCTTATTAGCTCATTTAATCTTTACAGCAACCCTGCAAAGTAGATATGTTATTATCTCTGCTTTGTGGATGAGGCAATCAAAGTACAGAGATAAGTGATGTGCCCAAGGGCGCACAGCAAGTGTGTGGCAGAGCTGAGGTTCAAACCCAAGTAGTCTGTCTCCAGCACTTCGATGAAGACCCCCCCACCCCGGTCCTGGCCCCTGTGCCCCTGGGCCTCTCCTTCCTCTGGGGTTGAGGGGAGAGGGAGACAGACAAGTTAACACAAAAAAGGGTTGGTCTTATCATAGCTAGAGCCAAGAACCACACACAGCTCTGCAGATGCTGGTGTGGTGGAGATGTTTGTCTGCCAGGAGGAGGGGCTGGGAGGTCTTTCTGCAGAATGAATAGGTGGTCACCAGGCAGAGGGGATAGTAACAGCAAAGGCCTGGAGGCATGGAGTGAAGCAGGAAGAATGGCAGGTCTGGGAAAGGGCTCCGGGCCCCACTTCCTCTTCTTCCCTGCGCCCAGCTCGGAGGTGACACACGTCATGATGGAGGGGACCATCAGCAGAGGAGGCCGTCTGCCGGCAGGAGCGCAGGACGGCGGCTCTTCACCCAGGATGCACCCGCCCAGTGCTCTTAGATGTAAGCTGGTTCACGGAGAGCACGGCGGCCGGGCAGCCTGTCCCTGTGGAATGCCGGCACCGCCTGGAGGTGAGCCGGGTGAAGGATGAGGGTGGGGCCCCAGAGAAGGCCCCAGCGCAGGCCGGAGCTCAGCTGGGACAGGTGACACGGCAGCAGTGCCTCAGTGTCCTTCACGTGAGGTGGGCGGTGAGGGCTCAGCCCAGACCACCAAGGGGCCCTGGGAAGCCAGGCCGTTCCCGCTTCTCCTCTCACCATTGGTGCAGACTCTCTTGAGATCCAGTTATTTTTAGCATCTTTAGGCCTTTCTTGCTTACCAAGTGGATGAGACTGTGACCCCAAGTGAAGCCAGCAGGAGGCCGTCCTCGGGGTGCTGTGAGGTTCATGGCCTCCGCCCACCTAAGTGCTTCCTGGGTGAGCACAGCTGGGGGCTTCAGCTGTGGGCTCAGAGCAGGGCTGCCCGCATTCAAATCCTGACTCTGCCTGTGAGCCACGAGGCCTCGGTGTCCCGGTCTGTGAAGTGGGGATGACAGGCACCCCAGCCCACTTGCTTGAGAGGGTTCCGGGAGGTGGCGCACATACAACACGTGCGGTGGCAGGTGGTGCCACTCCTGCTGCTCTGGCCTCTGCAGGGCGACACCGCCTCTGCCCCGTGCCTCTGGCAGTTCTGCCCTCTGAGAGTCGGCCCCTTCTGTCCCGAGAGCCCTAGGTGACCACCCAGGAGAGGCAGGGCTCCGGGGGGCTTCCTTGGCTCCTGCCCGCCCTGCAGCCTCGAAGCAGCCTGTATATTGCTCCTCCCCAGGTGGCTGTGTGCAGGAAGGGGCTGCCACGCCCAGCATGGGGGCTGCCCTGTGCCTGCCAGCGTCCCACACCCGTCACGCACCACAACGCTGGCCTCTCGTGAGCCCTGGGGCCCCTGCCTCCCTGGGATGGGGCCAGGCGCTCCCCTGTCCCAGCCTTGGAGGGGGGCGTGGGGTGAGGTACCCCGCCATCCCTGCCCCTCACCAAGGGCCCCTCCCTGCAGGAGGCTCTGGAGACGCTGGCAGAGGCCGCGGGCTTCGCCGGCGGTGAGGGCCGCCAACTCTCCTTGTGCAGAGCGGCCTCAGTGCTCAAGGCCCTTCCCAGCCCGGTCACGGCCCTGAGCCAGCTGCGTGGCCTGGCCTGCTTTGGAGAACACTCGCGCAGGGTCGTCCAGGTCGGTGCTCCCCGCACTTAGCAGGGCGGGGTGGGGGGAGGCGAGGGGGCCGCAGGGCCTGGCCAGGGCAGGTGGCCTGGTGGCTCAGAGCCCAGCGGCGGCCAGCCACCCTCTTCACTCAGATTCCTCACGTGTAAACTGGGGCCACAGCACCTGCCCTAGGGGGACTGAGGGGACTCAGCCAAGGGAGCTGCCGGGAGCCTGGCGGGCTGGTAGCTGGCACCACTGGCATCAGCTCAGACTGTCCCGGATGGTGGAAGAGGACCCCTGGGCATGAGCACCTCTTTTTACAATGCGAAGTATTTGAGGACCCAAAATGTGAAGCTGTCCTTTTGTACACTTAACACTGACCGAATACATCGTGATGGAAAAGAGACTTTTGAATTCGCTTATGCTTTTAAATGAAGTCTTGTTGAATTCACCTATGTTTTAAAAGCAGTTGTTTACATATCCCGGGGCTTGTTATTTATCCGGGAGGTGGCCCATGTTCCCCGCCCTAGGGGCTTGGAGGCTCCCTGGGCACAGTCTTCATTTCCAAGTCCCCCGGGATCCTGCTTCCACAAAGCCCCCCTGCTGGGCCTTGGGCCCCCAGCTCTCCTCTTTCCAGTCAGGCTTTGTCTTCTCCCACAGGAGCTGCTGCAACACGGAGTGTGTGAGGAGGTGGAGAGAGTCCGGCTCTCGGAGAGGTACCAGGCCATGAAGGTACGCAGGGCAGCCCCTGGCAGGGGCACGCAGCTCCACGGTCCTCCCCCAGAGCCACAGCTCAGTTCCCGCCATGTCAGGCGGCAAGGGGGGCGGTGGGTCCCCCCCGGCCCGGGGTCAGAGAAGGTCTCACTGAGGAACTGGCAGCTCAGCCGACACCCGATATACACGAGGCAGCCAAACGGAGGTGGACGAGAAGCTTGTTTTGAGCACAGGGAATTTTCTAGATCACTCGGCACCATCTGTTCTTATTTGACTATTGATGGCATGTTCTCAAGTATATCACATGCTCTGGCCTTTTACACAGAGCATACTGAACAAAACAAAACCTTTTTCCGGGTGCCACGGGGACCATTAAATCTGTGGGGCTGCTCACCCTCGCAGTGTCTCCACCTTTGATCTCACGTACTCATTTTCTTGGTGGCGTCCTGCCTGTGTCCACGGTGCACCTTCCTGCTGGTCCCGCCCATTTCCGGTCTGATAACGGAGCCGCCAGAGCTCTTGTGGATGCCTCGGTCGGGCTCCTTAGACACCCCGGTTTTGTGGCTGGAGGTTGTCAGATCAGCGACTGGTCGGGGGTGGGGGGTGGCTTCAAAAAGGGAGAGGAGCCCTGTGTGAAGGATGGGGGGCAGGGGGCTTAGGGGTATGGAGGCAACAAAGGAATTAGTGGCTGGAGAAGCGCTGGGAGAGGGCAGAGCCATCTGCTACCTCCCCCGGGGTAGCCCTGAGTCCCAGAAGGCATCCAGGCCAGGAGAGAAGTACGTGAACAATTAGAAGTTTACTGTTATAAACAACGTGATTAGGTTATTCTCAGCATCTTTCCCATCCAGTTCATGCTCTTGGTTCAGGGGATCTAGGGAAGGATGGCCAGCACAGTCCCAAAAGGGCAGGCTACAGCCGGTCTGCAGGAAGCGGGGCTCAGGGACACGAGTGCCACCCAGCTGTTCTTCCTCCCCTGGGCCTGCTCTTCTGTTTCAGAAGTCCCGGGGGAGGGGCTCTGAGTGGCTGGCCTAGGGCAAGTGCCCACCCCTGTCCAACGAGCTATAGTCAGGGAAGAAACAGGTGAGTTGCTAGCGCCCACCCTGTGTGTGGGGTGCCCGTGTGAGGGCAGCTGGCCACCCCACGAGAGGTCAGCTCCAGCAGCGTAGTTAGTTTCCACTGGCCTGGATGTCTCTGCTGACCCGTGGCCAGGCAGTGGCAATGGTCGTGTTTGAACCTGGAACAGAGCCCCAGCCAGTCCTAACCCGTTCCTTCCAGATCCTGCTAAAACAACCCCCTGGCTGTTAACTGCCCGTTTTTGCTGCCTGTTAAGAGGCAGAGCCACAGTAATAAGTCCCAGCTGCCGTGGGGTGGGAGTGGTACGGTGTTCCCGGTGAATGCACGGACTGTCAGGATGCCTGCTTTGGTGGTGTTGGAATCATAGGCTAGAACTGTACAAGTTCTGGGGAGAGACCCTGCCGAGGAGGGGACCGAGGCCTGGGGAGGGAGCACGTGGGCTCTTTCCCTGCCGTCCCCTGTGAGGGTGGCCTGTGTAGGTCAGGCTCGGGGATGGAGTCCTGCCTGTGCACTCGCTGTGTGGCCTTGAGCAGGTTGCTTAAACTTGAAGGATGAGAGTGGGGATGCCACTTGCCCGGCCAGACGACGACTTAATGAGGCCACTTGTGTGACGCTGCAGTGGTGCTGTCCTGGGGCACGCCTTGCACGGCTCAGTGTCGTCATCCGCATCTCGCTGTGAGAGCTGGCTCCTGACCACGCTGTGCTCATCCTCTGAACGGCACCTCACTCAGATCTTTGGGGTCGGGGTAAGGACCGCTGACCGGCGGTACCGGGAGGGGCTGCGGACGCTGGACGACCTCCGAGAGCAGCCCCAGAGACTGACCCAGCAGCAGAGAGCAGGTGAGCCCTCTGAGAGCGCTGGGCCCTGGGCTTCCCCAAAGCACCTGTGCCTGAAAGCCTCCCACACCATGGAGCCCTTAGCTCTGACGCACGGCATGTGCTCGTGGCTGCCTGTGTGGCAGGGAGCGGGGTGAGTGTGAAGACGGGCATCTTTATTTGGCGGGCTTCCTGACCCGGTGGAGTCAGGACCCAGTGCAGGCCCTTCTCAGTGAACGATAACGGTCAGAGTAGCTGCTGTGACATTCAGGATCTCCCGGTTAGACTTGTACCTGGACCAGCATGCACCCCTTACTCCTGATTCCACAGAGGGGAGGGCCTGTCAGAGCAGCCCGGGCCCCGGGCACGCTTGCTCGTGTGCTGCCTGGCACCTTGGCCCACTGGCTGATGGCGTGGGGACCTGTGCTCAGCGGGGAGAGGCTCAGTGAGGAACCTGCTAGGGGGAGGTGGCGCCGTGCAGTGGGGAGAACGTGAACTTGAGAGTTTGTCAGGCCTGGGTTTGAGTCCCATCTCTGCCGCTTACTAGGTAGGAGACCGTGGCCCTGAGTCTTGACTTCTCTGAGCCTGAATTACGTTCTCTGTAAAGCACGGGATCCCGTGAGCTCCTTGGCGTGAAGCCAGCAGGTCGCAGGTGTTGAGCAGACTTTTCTCCGTGTGGCCTGACTGGGAACCCTGCTGAAGGAGCCCCACAGCCTGGCACTCACTGCCTCATTGAACATCTTCCCAGGGGCTGGGGGAGGGGAGGCCAGCTGGGGGTCCTGGGAGAGTCGCCTGGTCGGTCGGCAGGAAGTGAGACCACAGAGCCTTGTGTCCAGTGGAGCGTTATGGTGACACCCATCGGTTCCGCTCAGTCTTCTCTCCCCGGAGGAGAGGCCTGCAGCGCTGACTGAGCGCGCATCCTGCCCGGGGCCGTTTATTCCCACACGTAAACCTCTCCTAACTGTGTGTGTGCAAGGCCCAGCGATCCCTCTGACAGGGGAGGAGGTGGACGTGGGCTAGAGCAAGGTGTTGTTAAGCGGCAGAGCCCTCTTCTTCGCATCTCTTTATCACCTCCCGGCCCCATTTTATGGATGGGAAAACTGAGGCATTGAAAGGGATAGTCTGTATCTTGATTGTGTCAACATCAGAATTCTGGTGTGACCTACAGTAGTTCTGCAGGATGTTACCGCTGGGGGGAACTGGGCAGAGGGCACAGGGGACCTCTGTTATTTCCTTCAACTGTACGTGAACCTACAATTATTTCAAAATAAGCGTTTGATATTTAAGGGAGAGGAGGGGGTAGTGGGAGACAGCTAGAGAGGGCCGGGCTGGGCAGGTCAGGAGAGCTGTGCTGCCCACAGGACTCCAGCACCACCAGGACCTGAGCACCCCGATCCTGCCGTCAGACGTGGAGACCCTGCAGCAGGCGGTGGAGGCAGCCGTGGGGCAGGCCCTTCCTGGGGCCGCCGTCGCGCTGACCGGCGGCTTCCGGATGTAACCGGGCTCCACGTGCCCTCCGGCTCAGCTCTATGCCCTTCCCAGTGAAGGCGTCTGAGGCGGGACCACCGAGGTGGGCCTTCCCTCACTGAAGGGATTCGGGAGAACACGGAGGCTGAGAGTCAGACTGGCCCCCTCTGGGGGAAGTTGCAGAGCCACGACTTGGACTTCCTCATCACCACCCCCAGGAGGGCCGGGAGGCAGGGCTGCTGCCCAGAGTGCTGTGCTGCCTGAAGAAGCAGGCGAGGGGCTTCCTGCTCCCCCCGCTGACGGTCCTGCCAGGATCCTGGCTCCTGTCCCAGCCCCACACGGCGGTGCCCGGCCATGTCTGCTCTCCCCCAGGGCCTTGTCCTGTACCGCCAGCACCAGCGCAGCCGGCAGGCAGACGACCCCACCCACCTGCCCCGGCAGAGCCACACCATGGATGCCTTCGAGGAGGCTTTCTGCATTCTCCACCTGCCACAACCCCCAGGGGATGCTGTAGGGGCGCCCAGAGGCCCTGCCTCACCCTGACCACCTGGTGGTCACCCCCATCAGCCAGTTCCCCTTTGCGCTACTCGGCTGGACTGGCTCCAAGGTAGGGAGTGTAGGCCACCCTGGGGTCTGGGGTTGGTGGCCCTGCTGATGCAGTCGCTCTTCCCCCAGCGTTTCGAGCGGGAGCTGCGCCGCTTCAGCCGGAAGGAGAGGGGGCTCTGGCTGAATAGCCGTGGTCTGTTTGATCCGGGGCAGGTGTGTTGCTGGGACGGGAGACCTGGGCGGGGAAAACGGCTCTCTGCCCAGCCCACAGTCTGCATCGGCCCCGGGGCCCTCCAGCCTGGGACCCACAGGGCCCTCAAGAGGCACCTCACCGCGGGGCTGGGCCCTGCCTGCCCTTCCAGCCTCCTCGCCACACCTGTCTCCGGGAAGCTGCCGCGGTGGTGGAGTGGCTCCCAGGCGCTCATGCTTGCACTCTGTTGCAGAAGACGTTTTTCCACGTGGCTTCAGAGGAAGACATCTTCAGACTCTTGGGCCTTGAGTACCTTCCCCCCCAGCAGAGAAATGCCTGGTCCTATTAGCTGGCCCCCACTTCCACTCTCTGGAAATGGAGGGTGCCATTTGAGCCAGACGCTATGGGTGTTGTGGTCCCTGAATGTTTCCAGGTGGAACATGCACTGCTGCCCCAAGTCCTCACACCTCCCAAGTGGGAGCCCTGTCTGTGTGGACCAGCAGTCCCCCACAGACACCCAGTTCAAGGTGTCATGAAATGAGCACGTGGAACAAACTAAGCTGTATTTTCTGAATGTGTTGCTGGTGTGGGTGACCAGGGAGCATAGGTATTGGTTCTGCCCAGAGGTCAGCTACAGGGTGCTGGTGAGGGCGGGGGATGTGGACCTAAGACAGATAGACTTCCAGTTATTTCTCCGACAAAAACGGGTTTATTCAGGATCAGCAGAGAATGGGTCTGCAACCATGGCAAGCCATGTGCAAGTCCCCAGCAAAGAAAGGAAAACGCTTTTACAGAGGGGAAAAGGAATTTGGGAGGGCTATAGTAAACAAGAGTCCATGGCTTTTCATTGGCTGAGTCCTCATCAGGAACGAAGAGGAGATCCTTCTTTCTGTTGGGCTCTGCTATCATCACAGGGCATGAGCGCTCCCCCTTCTGGTCTCCCAACTCTTGAGGTTTCTGTTTATTAATCTTTTTACACTTCCCCTTTCGAACAAGATGTTTCTCTGAAAGCATCACTAATCTGAGTCAGGCTTTCCAGTTTCAGGGTCTTTTTGTCCCTCAATACAAGGAAGGACATTTCCTGGGTGTAGTGTCCCACATCAGAGGGAAAGTGCACAGACTGGAGATCTATTGAGGTCATATTTAAGTAACAAGGAGGAGTAGGAGGGACAACTCTTAGGCACTTTTTATCTAAAGTCCCTGTGTTACCAAGATCCTAAACGGTAGAGATTATCTGAAGCCTTATGTAATCAAAGGTTTGGTGACAAAATTCCAACAGGCCTAGTCTGAATATCTTTGGAAAGCTGGCTCATCGGATGTCGTCTGCTTCAGTTCAGGGAAATCTTTACTTTCAGGTCACCAGATGATTTGCAGGTCCAGACAGGGTTTGGTGCTTTCTTTAGGTGTGTCATGTGAATCCAAGAGTTGTATTCCTTGGAGTTTTGCAGCACAAGGGTTGGTTAGCAGTACCTGATAGCAGCCTTTCCAGCAAGGTTGAAGAGAGTCCTTCTGGAGGTGTCTTTTCCAATAGATGAAATCTCCAGGTTGCAAGGTGTGATGTTTAAGGTCTTCATCTCCCAAGAGTGCACTCTGAAAAGGTTGCCTACCAAAACATGGTTATTTTTAATAGAGGCAATTAGGCCTTTGCAGTATTGGAGTATCTCTCTTTTTATTAGTTGTGGGTCAAAAGAGGCAGGAGCCAAGTGCACTGGGCATCCTGTGACTACCTCAAAGGGTGTAAAAGTTCCAAAAGAGGTGGATCTACGATTTAGAATGACCAACAGCAATGCTTTTGACCAAGGTATTTGGAGGGCCTCTACAAGTTTTGCCAGTTGAGTCTTAATAATGCTGTTAGTTTGTTTGACCAAACCAGAGGATTGAGGGTGGTAAGTGCAGTGAAAGTGTTGTAAAACTGGCCAAACAGCACAGACTTTTTGAAGCACCTGGCCAGTGAAATGGGTTCCTCTATCATTATGAAGTTGAAGAGGAGTTCTCCAGGTAGGGATAATCTTTTCCAAGGCACTTCAGTCACAGAAGAGGTAGTAACCTATCTGTAAGGGAAAGCTCCAGTCCAGTGTGAAAACATACATACCATGACTAAAACATACTTATATCCATGAAATGGAGGAAGTTGTATGAAATCCATTTGCCAGATCTCAAAGGATCCATCAGGCAATTTAAAATGTCCAAGAGCAGTACAAACAGACTTCCCTGGGTTGTACTTCAGACAAGGGGAACAATGAGTAGGTACTTTCTGTGGCCTTGTTAGTGTTTCCCCACCAATACTGACTCATGAAGTATATCATTTTGTCAGACCAGTGGTTTAATGCATGTACAGTGGTGAGGAGTGGGAATTTTACAGTCTGTGGTAGGACTGGGTTGTTACTTGGTCTGAACCAGAGCTTTCTCTTTTTTATCAAACCAACAGTCGTTGAATTTCCAATCTTGTTTTTCTTTTCCTGAGGCCAGTTTTTGGGCTTCTCAAGCCAGTTTTTAAAGGAATCACTTGAGGAAATATCCCTTTGGACCATGACAGAAGTTTAGCTGCTGTGGTTCCTTTAAAGGCGGAATTCCTTGCAGAAATTTCGGCAAGGTGATTTACCTTAGCTTCCAGAGAGTCCAGTTTAGAATGCCCTGGAATCTTACTAATAACTCAAGGGTGGATAAAAGTGTTGCATCCGATAATTCCTGAACACGGGGGCCATTTTTAATTTTGTTTCTGCTGGAAATAAGGAAGCCACATTGCTTCCACAACATTCCAAAATCACGAGCTACTCCGAGAACGTATCTACTATCGATATAAATATTGGCAGTTCTGTCCTTGGCTAAAGTACAAGCCTGTGTGAGAGCATATCATTCAGCCTGTTGGGCCAAAGTAGCCGTAGGTAAAGATGCTGCCTCAACAACATCAAAAGAAGTTGCAGTAACATCCCCAGCACAATATCTGCCATTGTCCCCTTTTAAATAAGAACCGTCAGTGAACATGAGAAGTCAGTGTTACCGACTGAAATTTCCTGTAGGTCATTATGAGGAGTCAGGAGGTGGTCTGTCAGGGTTAAGCAGTTGTGAGGGACTTCCTCAGTGACAGAGGAGAGAAGAGTAGCAGGGTTAAGGTTATTACAATGTAGAAGAGTTATGTGAAGACCAGCTGATGATAGGACTCCAAAGGAGGTGAGACGGCTGACTGAGAAATGTTGAGTGTGATGAGAATTCAGGAGGGCTATTGCATGAGGTCCAGAAATGATTAAAGGAGATCCCACAATGATTTTCTCAGCGGCTTAACACAAGGGCGGTGGCCGTGATGGCTCTAGGCGAGAGGGGAATTTATTTCCGTGTTACAGGGTCCAGTTGCTGGCCATAATACGCTGTGGGTCGACGGTGGTCTCCATGTTTTGGGGTGAGTATCCCAAGGGCATTCCCTTCTTTTTCGTATACAAGAAGGGAATCTGATCATTGGGATGCCTAAGGGCAGGTGGGTTCTTCAAACTCTCCTTTAAGTCCTTAAAATCTGTGTCATCTGGTTCTTCCCATAAAATTGGATTGGAGTTGTGCTTCAGTAAAACATACAGAGGTTTGGCCATGAGAGAGAAATTTGGAACTCAATTTTGGCAATAACCAACTAGCCCAAGAAAACCTCACAGTTGGTGCTTAGTTTTGGGTTTAGAGAAACTTAGGACACCAGGAAGTCTGTCTGGAACTAAGTGTAGCCCTTGTTCTGATATCAGATGCCGTAAACAATGAACCTGGGTTTGGGACGAACTGCAATTTATCCTCACTGCCGTATGTGCCTTTAAGGCTGAAAGCGTTAGCAGGTGGATGATGACTTCCTGTGAGGAGGTTTGAGAAAGAGCAAAGAAGCAAATCATCCACATGTTGCAGCAAAGTAGAACCTCTAGGGAACTTGTATCATCCAAATCAGCTTCAGGAATTATGAGAAATAAGGACTTTCAGTAAAACCATGAGGTATTACTGTCCAGGTGAATAGTTTTTCTTCTCAAGTGAAGGCAAAAAGGTATTCGCTAGGTTCAACCGGAATGTTACAGCATGCACTGCATAAATCAAGTTACAGTAAAGAATTTACCTCCTGTGGGAATGACTGTTAGGAATGTATGAAAGGAGCAACAGGGTGTCAAGGGATAGCTATGTTGTTTATTACTTGGAGGTCCTGGACAAACCTACACTCTTGGCTTTTAGGTTTCCTCATCTGTAAAATGGGAGTATTACAGGGGCTAGTACAAGGACTAATGAGGCCCTGAACCTTGTAATCTTCAATTACGGGCTTTATGCCTGGGATGGCTTCTTTACTTACACATTGTCAATTCTGGGAGAGATTTTGAGAGATCTGTTTTTGAATCTCGATGGGAGATGTGTGCTGTGAATTTTGCTACTGTCAGTGGAGATTTTGCCCATAAAAAGGATGGTAGCTGATTCAATAGGGACAAATGATCTGTGTTTCCAGAATCAGCTCTAGTATCATCAGAGATGGAGCAAATAAAAGATATCAAAGAGTCGTTTAATTCACGTTGTTGTTTACTCTGATGACTACTGTCAAATTCTGGAATTATTTCCCCCTTTTGGGAGAAAGAAATTCTGGCCTGATGCTTCTCTAAGAAGTCTCGGCATAATAAATGGATAGAGGTAGAGGAACTAAGAAGAAAAGTGTGTGTATCTCTCAGAGGGCCTAAACAAAGTGGAATAGGTTCAGAGACAGGAGCCTGTTGAGGTTCATTGGAGATCCCCACTATTTGAACTGTTTACTCTGAGGCAGGGGCTGCTTTATAGTAGTGGGGCTGAGCCTTGAGAGTGTGGCTCCAAGTGTCAATTAGGACTGGAAGAGATTCGCCACCCAATCTGGAGAAATGTTTCTCTAAGCCAGTTAAGAGGGAGGATTGAGAAGAGCCCCGTTGTTGAGAATTGGGAGGATGGTGGAAAAGCTGGTTAGAAGACTGAAGGTGCCTGAAGCACTTAAATTTGTAAAATCTCTTTTCCGAAGTCTTGGCTCTTTGCAATAATAGCAGAAACTAGGAGGGTTTTGGTTTCATTTAGGAGCCTTCATTTGCTGGAGTTGAAGATAAAGGATTTCAGCTGTCTCCCTTTTAGGTGACTCCTCTAAGAAAGTGAGAGAACTGGTTTGCAAGATTAACTAAATCTGGAGTGGACACAGTTTTTCATTCCATCCTGTTCCTTTTTGCTAGAAGGGAAAGGTCCTGCTTCAGCCCACTAGTAAACATAGAGTTAAAAGCTGCCTGGGTAGAATTAACATCTGAAGGAAGATCAGAATTTTCTTTAAAAGCAATCTGAAGTCAATTGTTAATAGTCATGAACAGATTCATTAGATTATTGTGTGCAAGCCTGCATTTTGTTCCAATCACCAGGCTTTGGAAAAGCCGCAGGACTTGCCCCGTGAAGTCGCCTAGCAATTGCCTGAGGCTGATCATATGAATTAGCAGGGTGGTCTCCCGGTTGTAACTCTAAAGGCCTTTTAGGGTTTTCCCAAGTAGCAGTTCTCATCCCATGCTGGGCCTGGCCTTCACCGACAAGCGTATGAACTAGCTGACGTAAGTCAGAGAAACCGGGTTGCTGAGTTTGAATGACTGTATTAAATTCCTCAGCAAGTCTGTGAGGATTTTCAGTTACTTTGGAAAAATCTTTGACTGTGGCTCACAGTTCACCTTTAGTCCAGGGCGTATATATATACGAAATTAAGGGTGTAAATCTCTGGATTCTTAGGAGGCTTAATTTTAAAGGGACAGGTTCTGATAAGTTCAGAGGAAAAGCGAGTGGGGAGAGTTTTAGAGGAAAAGCGAGTGGGGAGAGTTTTAGAGAAAAAGGGAAGCTCAGTGAGAGAATTAGTATGGGGAACTGAGGGGCTAGAGCAGGTGTAGGTGGCCCAGAAGAGCAGGAAGATGGCACTGGAGGCATGGCCTGAGCACAAGTGGCTGAGGGAGGGAGACAGGATGTTGCTGGAGGTGGAGCCTGGGACAAAGCAGCCGAGGAAGAAGAGCCTGAGGCTTTGGAGCAATTCCATCTTTTTTAATCATTCGTTTGCCTCAAAGTCTTATTTTGCAGAAAGAAAGTCAATTTAGGCTGCTGATAACGTTTGGAAGCCTCAAAATAACCAATCAAAATAAGCATTCCATTCAGTTTTGGAAATTTTAGGGCCCTGACAGTCCAATTCCGTTTTAAGAAAAGTAAGCTCCCCATAATGGCCATCGATATTCTAGATTGCCTTTGGTGAGGTGGGTCCATTTAGTTAGAAATTCTCATGAGGGGCGGCAATGGCGGAGAGGCCCGAGGACCTAAACCTGCCCAATGCTGTCATCACCAGGATCATCAAGGAGGCGCTCCCGGACGGTGTCAGCACCTCCAAGGAGGCCCGGAGCGCCATCTCCCGCGCTGCCAGCGTCTTCGTGCTGTGTGCCACATCCTGTGCCAACAGCTTCGCGATGAAAGGGAAATGCAAGACACTGAATGCCAGCGATGTGCTCTCCGCCATGCAGGAGGTGGAGTTGCAGTGGTTCATGACCCCTTTAAAAGAAGCTCTGGAAGCTTACAGGAGGGAGCAAAAAAGGCAAGAAGGAAGCTTCAGAGCAAAAGAAGAAAGACAAAGACAAAAAAAACAGATTCGGAAGAGCAAGACAAGAGCAGGGATGAGGATGACGATGAAGATGAGGAAAGGCTGGAGGAAGAAGAACAGAACGAAGAGGAGGAAGTGGACAACTGAAGAGGATGGGGAGACGCAGCTCGGAAGGTTCCACTCGGAAATGCCGTACACGTTTGTGTGAAGCTTTTTCATGCTGGGCAGAGTAGTCTTAGGCAGAAGATCGAAATAAAAACTGAATTATCATCAGGATTATCATCAAACCAGCGCTTCCCAGACTCGGAGCATCTGAGTAGCGGAATCCTGTTTTGCTTAATCAGTCTCAAGGTTGTGACTTTTTTGGCAAGAGGGATTCTGAAACAGCCACTTTAATTGGTCAATTTGATCTCTCTTGTTTACTTACACGTATAGTTAGGCAGTTGTTGATCCCCAGTTTCCCTCCCCACCCCCCCAAAAAGTAATCATAACTTCCATGCTGCCGACTGTGTTCCAGATCACAGAGGGAGTCAAAGCTCAGGAAAAATTGGGGTTTGATCATGGTCAGCCTATTTGATTATACAGTATTTGGCAATACTAGCTTATTTCAGGTGATCAGAATGGCTTAGCTTTAGGAAATTACTATAAGGGTTCGAGAGAACAATGAAATCTGTTCTATTGCCTCCTCACTTGACAGTACATAATTGAATTTTGGTTTCTACAGCCCACTTGGCTTGGACCCCTTCTATATTGCCTATAGGCATGTTACCTGCTTGGGTGGCAATGTTCTCGGCACATAACACTTTTAAATCAACAGAGTAGAGTTAGTCAAGCAAGGTTGCCAGTGTCTTACTCTTGTAAAACAGATGGTTTAGTCTTAAATGCACCTCTCTGCCTGTGACTGTACAGCTTCAGGGTTTGTTGTCACCTCCTGGAAGTTATAAAATTCCAGGCTTTCTCTTCTTGTAGTCCATCTCCTAGACTTGTGGCTTGGCTTTTCATTATTCCAATTCATGACAAGTTCCAGACTTTATTTCTTCTAGGCACAACTTTCTCCCTCTGTGCTTCTCACCTCCTGTCTCTGTTCTGCCTCTCCTCTGCTCCCCATTCCCACTTTCTCTGTCCCTCTTTTTCTCACTTCTGCCAATCCAGGAACTTGGATGACCTGCTTAATATCCCAAAGCGTGGTTTCCTCTGATTCCCTAGTTCTAATCTCATGTCTTTTAAAAATGATTTTGTAAACCTCTCTGAACCATAAGGGAAATCTGATGATGCTCAGGAATCTAATCCTCCCCTAATCCATCCCCCTTTAACTGCTTCTGAAGTATCTCTGTTGACCTTTCCAGTTTTCTTCTCTTTCCATTTGGTGCTTCAAGCACTTTTTTGTTGTCTCTAAGTTGAGTGCTTGGAGGTTGAAAGGTAGTGAAATGTAGTGTGACACTGTTAATTTGTTAGATGAATACAGTGGAAAGTTTGTTGATAAATGAGTGAAGAATATTGAGAAAATTATAATGCTTTGTATAAACAAAAATTCCTGTTAAAAGTGAAAAAAAAATTCTCATGAGGAAGGGCTACAGTTTTTAAACATAAGATCAGCCAGAGGGACATCCTGGTGGGTCCAGTGGTTAAGACACTGCACTTCCACTGCAGGGGGCATGCGTTCGATCCCTGGTTGGGGAACTAAGATCCCACAGGCTGCACTGCATGGCCAAAAAATAAATTAACGACACCAAAAAAAATCAGCCAGAGTCCCTGTAAGGGGGGGGGGCTGCCCTCAAAATATTTAGATAATTGGGATCCCATTTTTCAGCAGTTTTTCTCTAGAGTAAGAGAATAATTTTTAAAAAGTCTAAACAGCTCAAGCAGCTTACAGCTTAAACAGCTTGCAGCCCGGACAGTTCAAATATCTCTTAACAGCCTGCAGGCCTAATACCAGCCAGTTGTAAAGGAATAGGTTGGTCCTAGAGGAGCCAGGCCAAAGGCTTCTCAGCAGAGTTCCAACAGAACAACCGCTATTCCAAAGGAATGGCCCGAAGGCTGCACTGGCACAGTTCCGATGAAATAGCCTCTGTTCCCAAAGGAATGGGCTGAAGCCTAGCCAGTTCCAGTTGGAAGAGTCTGATTTCAAAATCAGATGAGTACTTGAGTACAGAACAAGGCCTTATCCAGAAAGGACAAGACCTTAAAATAGATCCCAGGTAAAGCCTGGAGAGCTTCAAAGAGGGAGGAGGCTCAGATCCAGGAGAAGTACCTTCAAACTCCAGGGTCAGTGAGAAAATCAGTGAGCAGCAATGGGCTCATATGGGTACTGCACCTGTTTACTTACCAGCCCATCGGGGGTCTTCTCTGGATCCCTGTACAAGTCACCAAAATGTTGACCTAAAACAAATAGACTGCCAGTTATTTCTCCAGCAAAAATGGGTTTATTTGGGATCAGCAGAGAATTGCAGTTCAGGGTCTGCAACCACGGTGAGCCACATGCAAGTCCCCACGTG
The DNA here is from genome assembly GCF_009873245.2 of Balaenoptera musculus. Lineage (NCBI taxonomy): Eukaryota > Metazoa > Chordata > Mammalia > Artiodactyla > Balaenopteridae > Balaenoptera > Balaenoptera musculus. The sequence goes on along the minus strand of NC_045793.1, from coordinate 97,881,038 downwards.
GCAAGGGAAGGAGGGGGAAAAGGAAGTTGGGAGGCTGTAATAAACAAAGAGTCCCTGTGTTTTAATTGACTGAGCAGTTGCCAGGATTGAGAAGACTCTTCTTCCTGCTGGGTTTGGCTATTGTTGCAGGGTGTGGGAGCTCCCTTTCTGATCTCCCAGCTCCATTTAATTGAGGTTTCTGTTTATTAATTTTTTACAGGGGCATCATAGCTCTGTGACCCTTGGCCAGAGGCCTCAGGCTCCTCCCCTGTAGAGCATGGACCTGAATGGGGCTTTGTTTCTGGGGTTGTTGTTATAGAGCCTGAGGTAGTGGATGGCAAATGCTTTGCACAGTGCCTGATTCAGCTTCTAGCCTCAGGGCCTCTGAGCTGAGAGGTGGAGGCGGGTCTCTTGCCTGCTCGGAATCTACCGCTGGCTAAAGGGTGTGCTGGGGCATCTGGAGAAAGGGCCCAAGGGTAAGGAGGTGGGAGGAAGAGAACTTTCAATGCTGACCCACCACCTCCTGCCTGGGTTAGGCCTGCATCTCTCAACCAGGCTTTCTGTCTCAACCTTTGCTCCTTTAAGGTCTGTCCTCAAAAGTCTTAAAAACAGGTCACATGGTATCTTTTACTCCTTGCTCAAAGCCCTCCAGTGGATCCCCACCTCTCAGTAAAGCCAAAGTCCTCACAGAGGCCCCTGGGGGCCTCCACCTGCCTTATCTCCTGCACTACCCCTCTCTCAAGCCCCACTGCCCTGTGACAAGCAGGTGCGCTCTTGCCTCACTGCTTTCCTACTTGAATGGTCCTAGACATCCATGAGGCCAGTGGGTGTTTCATCCTCTCACTGAGGGGGGCCGGCCACGTGGTGGTCTCTCATCCTCAAATCCCCAGGCATGCTCCTTGCCATAAGGCCTTTGCCCTTGCTGTACTATCCACCTGGAAGTGATCTTCCAACTCAAAATTCTCTTTATCAGGTGAGAACTTCCCTGGCCAATCACCACATAAAAATTATATTTTTTAAATTAACATGCCGTAAAATTGACTCTTTTGGTGTAAAGATTTATGAGTTTTAACACACGTTTAGACCCATTCACCTCCACCAAAATCATGACAGCCCCTCATTCTATCCTCCTGTGGTCATATGCTCTCCCACTCCAAGCCCACCCATTTGGTTTTTCTGTGTCTCTACAGTTTTGCCTTCTCCAGAATGTCATGTAAGTGGAACCTGACTATATGTAACCTTTTGAGACTGGCCTCTCTTACTCAACATGCCTTTGAGATTCATCTAAGTTGTTGCAATTCCTCTTTCTTGTTGCATAATATTCCATGCCATGCATAGTCCACAGGTTACCCATTCACCTGTTGAACATTTGAGTTGTTTCCAGGTTTTGGTGATTATGAATAGACCACCTGTAGACATGCATATGAAGGTTTTTGTGTGAGCAGAGCTTTTCATTTCTCTTGGGTAAATAATAAGACATAGGATCACCAGGTTCTATGATAAGTGTATGTTTAACTTTATAAGAAAGTGCCAAATTGTTTTCCATAATGGCTGTATCATTTTGCAGTCCACTAGTGAGGAGAGCCACACATGTAAGTTAAACATGTACCAGTCGCCAGGTGCTCTGTATCCTGCCAGCACTTTGTATTTTCAGTATTTAACTGCTCTAGTAGGTATGTAGCAGTAGCTCATTGTGGTTTTAATTTGCATTCCCCCACTGTCTACAATGTCAGCCATCTTTTCACTGGCTTATTTACTGTCTGTATATTCTCTCTGGTGCAGTGTCTGTTCAAATTTTTGCCCATTAAAAAAAAAAATTGAATTGTTGGCTTTCTTACTGTTGAATTTTGAAAGTTCTTTCTGTATTCTGTACATAAGTCCTTTGTTAGTTATGTGATTCATAAATATTTTCTCCCAGTGTGTAGATTATCTTTTCATTCTCTTACCAGTGTATTTTTCAAAGCAGATATTTTAATTTTTGCTACGTCTGCTTTACCAGTTTACCAGCTTTTTTTCTCAGCCATTCAAAATAGCTGTTATGAAGAAATTCAACAAGCTACAAGAAAACTCAGAAGACAGTTCAATGAACTCAAGAATAAAATTAATGAATAAAATTAATGAAATTACTATAGAGATTGAAATTATAAAAAAGGACCAAACAGAAATTCTGAGGCTGAAGAATTCAATGAATGAGATATAAAAATCAGAGCTGAAATAAATGATATAGAGACCAGAAAAACAATAGAAAGGATTAACAAAACTGAGAGCTGTTTTTAAAAAAAATAAAATAAAATTGACAAACTTTTAGCTAAACTAACTATGAAAGAAAGACTCAAATAAAAAAATTATAAGAGAAAGAGTAGACATTATAATTGATACTGCAGAAAAAAATTAGATAAGAGATTACCATGAACAATAATTGACAACAAATTAGATAACCCGGAAGAAATTAATAAATTTCCTGAAACATGATTTACCAAACTGAATCAGGAAGAAATAGAAAATCAGTCCAATAATGACAAAAGGAATTGAATCAGGAGTCAACCTCTCAATATAGGAGGAGCAGACTCCCCAGGAGCTGACAGCTTCCCTGACAAATTCTATTTACTAAACACTTAAAGAATTGATGCCAGGGACTTCCCTGATGGTGCAGTGCTTAAGAATCCGCCTGCCAATGCAGGGGACACAGGTTTGAGCCCTGTCCAGGAAGATCCCACATGCCATGAAGCAACTAAGCATGTGCTGTGCGCCACAACTACTGAGCCTGCGCTGTAGAGCCTATGCTCCACAACAGAGAGAAGCCACCCCAATGAGAAGCCCGTGCACTGCAATGAAGAGTAGCCCCTGCTCACTGCGACTAGAGAAAGCCCACGTGCAGCAATGAAGACCCAATGCAGCCAAAAATAAAAATAAATAAAATTTATTTAAAAAAAGAAAAAAGAATTGATGCCAATCTTCAAACTCTTCCAAGAGATTGTGAGGAAGGAAGACTTCCAAACTCATTCTGTGAGGCCAGCATTACCCTTATACCAAAGCCATTTAGCACAACAGATGAAAAGGAAACTATAGACCAAGAGATTAAAAGTGTTGGCGAGGATGTGGAGAAAAGGAAGCACTTGTACATGTGGTGGGAATATACATTGGTTCAGACACTATGAAAAACAATATGAAAGTTCCTGAAAAAATTAAAAAATAGATTTATCATATGATCCAGCTGTACCACTTCTGGGTATATACCCCCTCAAAATGAAAACAGGATATTGAAGAGATATATACAATCCTATGTATATTTATCACAATAGTAAAGCTATGGAAGCAATCTAAGTGCCTATAAATTGCTGAATGGATAAAGAAATTGAGATATGCATTTATTTATTATTATTTTACATTGGGCCATTTGCAACAGCATGGATAAGCCTTGTTGCAAGTGAGATAAGTCAGAAAGACAAATACTGCATGATATCACTTGTATGTGAATTCTAAAAAAACCAAACTCATAGAAAGAATAAAATTGTGGTTGCAAGGGGGATGGGATGGGATAGGCCATATATTTAAGGGTACAAATTTGCGACAAGTAACAAAAAAGTCCTAGAGATCTAGAGCAAGGTAAAATGAATCTAGACAATAGAGAATAATCATCAACACTTTTACAGCATCTTTTCTGAACACCAGTTTTTTATTTTAAAAGTCTTTTTATTGGGGTATAATTGGCATATAGCATTATATTAGTTTCAAGTGGACAGCATAGTTATTCAATATTTGTATACATTGCAAAATGACCACCATGTTAAGCCTTAGTTACCACACGTCACCATACATAGTTACAACTTTTAAATATGTTTTATATATTTTGGACATTAACCCCATATCAGATATGATTTGCAAATATTTTCTTCAGTAGGTCACCTTTTCATTTTTTGATGATTTCCTTTGCTGTGTAGAAAATTTTAGTCTGAAGTAGTCCCACTTGTATATTTTTGCTTTTGTTGCCTTTGCTTTTGGAGTCAGATCCAAAATTTCATGGCCAAGACTGATGTCAGGAAGCTTACCACCTATGTTTTCTTCAAAAATTTTTATGGTTTCAGGTCTTGCATTCAACTCTTTAATCCATTTTGAGTTGATTTTTGTGTACGGTGTAAATTAGTGGTCTGGTTTCATTCTTTACATGTAGCTATTCAGTTTTCCCAGCACCATTTATTGAAGACGCTTTCCTTTCCCCATTGTATATTCCTGGCTTCTTTGTCATAAATTAATTGACCATATATGTATGGGTTTATTTCTGGGCTCTCTATTCTGTTCAGTTGATCTATGTTTCTGTTTTTAATGTGAGTACCATACTGTTTTGATTACTATAGCTTTGTAATATAGTTTGAAATCAGGGAGCATGAGGCCTCCAGTTTTGTTCTTCTTTCTCAAAGTTGCTTTGGCTCTTCTGGATATTTTCATATATGGCCTTTATTATGTTGAGGTATGTTCCATCTATACTTACTTCATTGAGAGTTTATATTATAAATGGATGTTGAATTTTGTCAAATGCTTTTTCTGCATCTATTGAGATGATGTTTTTTAAATCTTTCATTTTGTTAATTTGGTTAATACATTGATTGATTTGTGGATGTTGAAATATCCTTGCATGCCTGGAATAAATCCACTTGATCATGGTGTGTGATCCTTTTAATTGTTGAATTTGCCTTGCTAATATTTTGTTGAGGAATTCTGCGTATATGTTTATCAGGGATATTGGCCTGTAAGTTTCTTTTCTTGTGATGTCCTTGTTTGGTTTTGGTATCTGGGTACTGCTGGTTTCATAAACTGAGTTTGGAAGCATTCCCTCCTCTTCAGTTTTTTGAAAGCATTTGAGAAAGCATTTGACATTAATTCTTCTTTGAATGTTTGTTAGAATTCACCAGTGAAGCCATCTGGTCCTGGACTTTTGTTTGTTGGGAAGTTTTTTGTTTCTGATTCAATTCCCTTACTACTAATTGGTATATTCCGATTTTCTGTTTATTCATGATTCAGTCCTAGAAGGTTGTATGTTTCTAGAAATTTCTCCATTTTCTTCTAGGTTGTCCAATTTGTGGCATATAATTGTTCGTAGTAATCTCTTATAATCCCTTGTATTTCTGTCATATCAATTATAATGTCTCCTCTTTAATTTCTGATTTTATTTATTTGAGCCCCTCCCCGTCTCTTTCTTGGTGAATCTAGCTAAAGGTTTGTCAATTTTGTTAATCTTTTCAAAGAACCAGCTCTTAGTTAAAGGACCAGCTCTTAGTTACATCTTTTCAAAGAACCAGCTCTTAGTTACATCTTACCAGCTCTTAGATTTTTTTCTATCATCTTATTAGTCTTCATTTCATTTATCTCCGCTATGATCTTTGTTATTTCCTTTCTTCTAATAACTTTGGGCTTTGTTTGTTCTTCTTTTTCTAGTTCCTTGTGGTGTATAAAGTTAGATTGTTGAGATTTTTCTTGTTTCTTGAGTTAGGCATGTATTGCTATGAACTTTCCTTGTAGAACTGCTTTTGCTGCATCCCATAAATGTTGGTATGTTTTATTTCCATTTTTATTTGTCTCAAAGTATTCTTTGAATTCTCTTTTGGTTTCTTTGTTGACCCATTGGTTATTTGGTAACATGGTTGTTTAACCTCGTATAGTTGTGAATTAGTTTTCTTCTGTAATCAATTTCTAGTTTCATACCACTGTGGTCAAAAACAAATCTTGATATTGATTTCAGTCTTCCTAAATTTATTAAAACTTGTTTCTGTGGCCTAATATATGCTCTATCCTGGAGAATATTACATGTGCACCTGAGAAGAACATGCATTCTGCTGCTTTGGATGGATTTTTTTCTATATATTTTTATATATTTATTAAGTCCATCTGACCTTATGTGTTTTTAAGCCTGGTGTTTTCATACTGATTTTCTGTCTGGATGATCTATCCATTGATGTAAGTGAGGTATTAAAGTCCCCTAGTATTAGTGTATTGGCTATCTATTTCTCCCTTTATGTCTGGTAATATTTGCAAATGTTATATCCTCTTACTGTTATTGCTCTTTTGTTATTATGTAATGACCTTCTTGTTTCTTATTATAGTCTTTGTTTTAAAGTCTATTTTGTCTGATATAAGAATAGATGCCCCAGTTTTCTTTTGGTTTCCATTTGCATGAAACAGCTTTTTCAGTTCCTTCACTTTCAGTCTGTGTGTGTCTGTACATCTGAAGTGAGTCTCTTGTAGGCAGCCTATAGGTAGTTTTTTTTTTTTTTAATCTATTCAGCCACTCTCTGTCTTTTGATTGGAGGATTTAGTCCACTCACATTTAAAGTGATTATTGATAGATATGTACTTATTGTTATTTTGTTACTTGTTTTTAGGCTGCTTTATAGTTTCTCTGTTTCTTTCACTTTCTCTTGCTCTCTTCCTTTGTAGTTTAATGACTTTCTATAGTGGGTATACTTAGATTCCTTTCTCATTATATTTTTGTTGTATCTACTATTGTTTTGCATTGTGGTTACCATTAAGGTTACATATAATAACTTATATTATAACAATGTATTTTAGGTTGATAACAAACTTAAGTTCCAAACAGATTCTAAAACTTAACATTTTTACTACCCCCACATTTTATATTTTTGATGTCACATTTTACATCTTTTTATCTTGTGAATCCCTTAACTAATTATTGTAGCTACAGTATTTTTAGTGCTTTTTTGCTTTAAACCTTAATACTAGCTCTTTATATGTGATTAAGCCACCCACCTTTACTCTATATCAGTTGAGATTTATACTTTCATATGTTTTCTTGTTACTAATTATCTCCCCTTCTTTCAGCTTAAAGAAGTTCTTTAACATTCCTTGTAAGGACAGTTTAGTGGTGATGAACTCTTTTTGCTTTTGTGTATCTGAAGATCCTTTATCTCTTCTTCAATTTTGAATGAAACTTTGCCTGGGTAGAGTTTCTTGGTTGGAAGTTTTTATCTTTCAGCACTTTGACTATATCATGCCACTCCCCTTCTGGCCTGCATATTTCTGCTGAAAATCTGCTGATAGCCTTATGGTGGTTCCCTTGTATATATCAGGTTATTTTTCTCTTGCTGCTTCTTAAGATTCTCTCTTTAACTTTTGACATTTTAATTATAATAGGTGTTGGTGTGGATCTTTTGGAGTTTATCTGTTTTGATGTCTCTGGGCTTGCTGGATCTGGAGGTCTGTTTCCTTCTCCAGGTTACAGAAGTTTTCAGCCATTATTTCTTTAAATAAGTTTTCTGCCGCATTTCTCTCTTCTTTTCTTCTGGGACCCCTATACACATAAATGTTAGTCCATTTGATGTTGTCCATGTACATCCCTTAGGCTATCTTCACTTTTTTATATTCTTTTTTGCTCCTCTGATTAAATGAGTTCCACTGCCATGTCTTCGAGATCACTAGTCATTTCTTGGCTAGACAAACTAGATGATTTTGCTGTGTAACCCCTCTGAAATATTTTTTTTTAGTTCAGTTATTATATCCTTAGCTCTGTGACTTCTGTTGTACTTTTCTTATATTATTGCTCTGGTTGTTGAAGTTCTCACCTGTTTCATCCTTTCAACTCCCAAGTTCAGTGAGCATCTTTATGACCATTACTTTGAACTCTTTATCAGGTAAATTGCTTATCTTCATTTCATTAAGGTTTTTTCCCCTGAGGTTTTGTTTTGTTCTTTCATTTGGAATGTGTGCTTCTGTTCCCTCATTTTGCTTGACCCTCTTTGTTTGTTGCTATGTATTAGATGAAACAGCTACCTCTTCTAATCTTAAAGGAGTGTTCTTGTATAGGAGATAAACTTTATTGTTCAAACTTGCCCTAGCTCTTCATTGTCTCACAAATCTTTGTGATTGTCCAAGCAGGCTATTTTATTTTTAAGAGCTTCCAGTAGTTGAGGGTGTGCCAAGACCTGTCAGTGCCCCAGAGGGAGAGATCTCAGTCTGCACCTAGTTTTAGGCTGATTGGAATCCAGACCCTCAGGCAGCAACTTCTAAAGTATGCAAATAAATACAGTCTTGTGAGACTGTAATAGTAAACTCTGGCCTTGGACCAAGTGATCTAAATGTGCCCCCTGGGTGACAGTTGCAAAATCTGGGGCTCCAGACAAATGTATAACCTCTTTTCTGGGAGATACCAGAAAGCTATAGCAAAGCAGAGGGTGAGTACAAAGATAGCATCCCCTGGCTTATGTTCCCTGAGAGCACCTTCGTAGCCTCTAGATGTGTGGTAAACCCAAAGCCTGTCCTGCAGGCTGAAGCTCCAGGACAAGTAAATAGGCCGCTCAGGAGTGTGTTTTAGTCTGCTGTCTGTGTAGACCCTGGGGGTGGTAGTCTGCTAAGAATTATGTCTCCTTTTGTTACAGTTCTGTGGGACCCAGGAACAGAAGTCCCCCTGGCCTCCAAAGCCAAACACACAAGAGCTGTCCCCTGGGCTGCAGCTACAAAAACTGGGGCACAAGACATAAAAAAAAAAAAAACCAAATAAACTGGGACACCAGAATGTCTAAAATATCCCCTCTGGGAGATACTGGCACCATGGAGTATTGCAAAGGGAGATTGTGGAGATGGCATTCACCAAGGAAAAAAGAAAGAAAAAACAAAGATGAGATCCACTGGTTTTAGCAAGACAGAGAGAGAGCACAAAGATGGCACCCTCAGGTTGGGGGGTAAGATGGCACCCACTGAGAAAAAAAGTGGTGCCCACCACCTGCAGGCTTTAGCAAGGTAGAGGGAGAGCAGGAAAATGGCACTCACCAGTGCCTCCACTCCAAGAGAGTCTCCCAACAGGCCCCTGCCCCTCCAGTGGACACTTTAAGATTAACAAATGAAAAAACAAATAAATGGAAAGGTATCTTATGTTCATGGATTGGAATAATTAATATTATTAAAATGTCAATACTACTACAAGCCACCTGTAGAGTCAATGCAATTCCTATCAAGATTCCAATGACATTTTTTTTTATAGAAATAGATAAACTGTCCTAGGGAATTCCCTGGCAGTCCAGTGGTTAGGACTTGGTATCTTCCCTGCTGTGGCCTGGGTTCAATCCCTTGTCAGGCAACTAAGATCCCACAAGCTGTGTGGCACAGCCAAAAAAAAAAAGAAAAAGAAAAACTGTCCTAAAATTTATATGGAACCAAAAAGACCCAAATAGCCAAATAAATCCTGAGAAAGAAGAACAAAACAGGAGGCATCATACTTCCTGATATCAAGCTATACTATAAAGCTATAGGCATCAAAACAATATGGTACTGGCATAAAAAACAGACAAATAGACCAATAGAACATAACTGAGAGCCCAGAAATAAACCCAAGCATATACAGTGAACTAATAATTGACAAGGGGGCCAAGAATACTCAATGGAGAAAAGACAGTCTTTTCAATAAATGGTGTTGGGAATATTGAATATTCACATGTAAAAGAGTGAAACGACTCTTAACACCATTCACAAAAAATTAACTTGAAATGATTAAAGACTTAAATGTGAATCCTGAAGCCATGAAACTCCTAGAAGAAAACAGGAAAAAAGCTCCTTGACATGGCTTTTGGTAATGATATTTTGGAAATCACATCTCAATCATAAGCAACAAAATAAAAAATAAACAAGTGAGACTACATCAAACCAAAAAGCTTCTGTTCAGGAAAAGAAACCATAAACAAAACTGGGGACAACTTACTGAATGGGGGAAATTATTTGCAAAAGATATATCTGATAAGGGATTAATAACCAAAATATATAAAGAGCTCATAGAACTCAATAGCAAAAATTAAAATTCAAAAAGTAATAATCCAATTTATTTATGTATTTTATTTAGCATCTTTATTGGAGTATAATTGCTTTACAATGCTGTGTTAGTTTCTGCTGCATAACAAAGTGATTCAGCTATGTGCATACATATATCCCCATATCCCCTCCCTCTTGCATCTCCCTCCCACCCTCCCTATCCCACCCCTCTAGGTGGTCACAAAGCACTGGGCTGATCTCCCTGTGCTGTGTAGCTGCTTCCCACTAGCTATCTATATTACATTTGGTAGTGTATATATGTCCATGCCACTCTCTCACTTTGTCACAGCTTACCCTCCCCCATCCCCGTGTCCTCAAGTCCATTTTCTACGTCTGCGTCTTTATTCCTGTCCTGCCCCTAGGTTCATTAGAACCAATTTTTTTTTTTTAGAGTCCATATATATGTGTTAGCATATGGTATTTGTTTTTCTTTTTCTGACTTACTTCACTTTGTATGACAGACTCTAGGTCCATCCACCTCACTATGAATAACTCAATTTCATTTCTTTTTATGGCTGAGTAATATTCCATTGTATGTATGTGCCACATCTTCTTTATCCATTCACCTGTCGATGGACACTTAGGTTGCTTCCATGTCCTGGCTATTGTAAATAGTGCTGCAATGAACATTGTGGTACATGTCTCTTTTCAAATTATGGTTTTCTCAGGGTATATGCCCAGTAGTGGGATTGCTGGGTCATATGGTAGTTCTATTTTTAATTCTTTTTATTTTAATTTTTTTTTTATTTTTAGTTTTTTAAGGAACCTCCATACTGTTCTCCATAGTGGCTGTATCCATTTACATTCCCACCAACAGTGCAAGAGGGTTCCCTTTTCTCCACACCCTTTCCAGCATTTATTGTTTGTAGATTTTTGGATGATGGCCATTGTGACCAGTGTGAGGTCTCATTGTAGTTTTGATTTGCATTTTTCTAATGTTTAGTGATGTTGAGCATCCTTTCATGTGTTTGTTGGCAGTCTGTATATCTTCTCTGGAGAAATGTCTATTTAGGTCTTCTGCCCATTTTTGGATTGAGTTGTTTGTTTATTTGATATTGAGCTGCATGAGCTGCTTGTATATTTTGGAGACTAACCCTTTGTCAGTTGCTTCGTTTGCAAATATTTTCTCCCATTCTGAGGGTTGTCTTTTTAGTAATCCAATTTAAAATTGGGCAAAGGACCAGAATAGACATTTATGATTTATGTCTATCATTCCCTTTCACAGAATCATAGAATTTCAGGGTTAGAAGGAGACCTGATTAGTAGGTAATTTCTACTCAAGCTTCACTTCCCCACTCTAACCCTCTCTCACGTGAATTCATTGTCTTCTCTTTTCTACTATATGCACCCAGGTGGTAAGCAACAAATAACAATGGTTGCAGTTTTCTTTAATTTGGCTGATCTTTCATCAATTTACATGGAAAAATAAGTCTTTTAGTAGGCCCCAAGTCATACTTTTGTTAAATGGTTGCCTATATTATAAATTAATGTAATACAGTTTTTCTTTAAAAACAGCTAACTCTTAGAGCATAGCTTGTAAACCCAGGCTTGCCTGGGGTGTTGAGAGCCCGCCAAAGGGATAATTGCAAACAGATGTCAGATGTAGGGAACCAGATTTTTAAGTTCTTAACCATTGACTCTCCAAAATTTGAATAGTTCTTTTTTTTTTCAGTGCACATATATTTCGTGCAGGAAAAAAACTTAATTTTTTTAGCTTAATGAATTAAAGAAGTAGTATTAATGTATATTATTCCTCAAATTCATAGTGAGTAAAATTATTTTGTTCAAGTGTTCTCCGTAGTAACTTTGCTTTTTCTTTAGACATAACTATTCCAGGCAATTGGTTAGTTTTCAAAATGATATAAGATAAAGAAGATTGGGGGATAAAAGTTTTGAATAAAATGTCTAAAGTGAAAATGGAAATCTCTTTCTTATGAGTGTTCTTAAAAACTTCTCTACAGGCATTGCAGAATAGGTATAACTTCCATTCACTGGTATGAGACTGTTCTCCACACAGCAAGCAAGTAGTGTTCTTAGAAATATCGTTATTACTAGGGTTCTTAAACACTTCTGTATATTTATTACAGAATAGGTATAATGTCTAATCACAGATATAACACTATTCTCAATGAAACAAGTAAGTACTGTTCTTGGAAAAATCTTTATAACTAGTGTGCTAAACACTTCTCTACATGCATTACAAAATGGGTATAAAAAAGAAGGAAATCTTTACCATTTGTTGTCAATATTGATGGGCCTTGAAGACATTATGTTAAGTGAAATAAGTCAGACAAAGAAAGACAAATACCTTATCTCACTTATATGTGGGATTTAACAAACAAACAAATAAACAAACAAACCCAGGTTCATAGGTACAAGGAGCAGATTGGTGGTTGCCAAAGGCAGGGGGTGGGAGGAGAAATTGGTGATGGGGGTCGAAAGGTACAAACTTCCAGTTGTAAAATAAACAAATACTGGGGATGTAATGTACAGCATGGTGATTATAGTTAACAATACTGTATTGTATATTTGAAAGTTGCTAAGAGTAGATCTTAAGAGTTCTCATAAGAAAAAAATTGAAACTATGTGTGGCAATGGATGTTAACTAGAGTTGTGATCATTTCACAATATATATACAAATATCAAATAATTATGTTGTACAACTGGAACTAATATAATGTTATCTGTCAATTAAAAATGATTTTAAAATGGGTATAACTTTCATTCAGTGATAACAACACTGTTTGCAATGCAAGCTGCAAGTACTTTTTAAAGAAACATCTTTATTAAAAGTGTACTTAAACACTTCTGTACATGTTTAGAGTGGGTAAAACTGGTATAACACTGTACTCATGTGGCAAACAAGGTGCATTCTTAGAAAATCTTTATTACAAGTTTTCCTAAACATATGAGTACATGCATTACAAAATAGGTATAACTTCCATTCACTGATATGAAACTGTTCTCAACACAGCAAGTACAAAGAGTTCTAGAAAAATCTTTGTAATTAGGATTTAAAAAAAATATTTTTATTGAACTATAGTTGATTTACAATATTGTGATAGTTTCAGGTGTACAGCAAAGTGATTCAGATATTCATATTCTTCTATATATATATATATATTATTTTTCACACTTTACCTCTTTTTATCTTGTGAATTCCTTAACTAATTATTGCAGTTATGGTTATTTTTACTGCTTTTTGGTTTTAACCTTAATACTAGCTTTATATGTGATTTAACCACCACCTTTACTTTTTTTTTATTAAACTACAGTTGATTTACAATATTGTGTAGTTTCAGGTATACAGCAAAGTGATTCAGATATACATATTCTTTTTCACACTTTATATCTTTTTATCTTGTGAATTCCTTAACTAATTATTGTAGTTATGGTTATTTTTACCGCTTTTTTGTTTTAATCTTAATACTAGATTTATATGTGATTAAATCACCACCTTTACTGTATATTTACCTTTACCAGTGAGATTTATACTTTCATATAAAAAACTTTTATCTGAAAATTCTTTTTCAGATTCTTTTCCAATGTAGGTTATTACAAGATACTGAATATAGTTTCCTGTGCTATACGGTAGGTCCTTGTTGGTTATCTATTTTATTTTATTTTATTAAAAAAATTTTTTTGGCCGTGCCACGTGGCATGCGAGATCTTGGTTCCCTGACCAGGCGTCAAACCCATGCCCCCTGCATTGGAAGCATGGAGTCTTAACCACTGGACTGCCAGGGAAGTCCCCTATTTTATATATAGTAGTGTGTATCTGTTAATCCCATATTCCTAATTTATCCCTCCCCACCTTCTCCTTTGATAACCATAGTTTGTTTTCTATGTCTGTGAGTCTGTTTCTGTTTTGTAAGTTCATTTGTACTATTTTTTAGATTCCACATATGAGATATCCTATAATGTTTGTATTTCTTTGACTTCAGTTAGTATGATAATCTCTAGGCCCATCCATGTTGCTGCAAATGGCATTATTTCATTCTTTTTTATGGCTAATATTCCATTGTATACATACCACATTTTCTTTCTTTTCTTTCTTCTTTTTTTAATAGGATTGTTGTGAAGTTTAATGAGTTAATATAGGTAAAGCTCTTAAAACTCCCTGGCACACAAATGCTCAATCTGTTGATGAACATTTAGGTTGCTTCCATGTCTTGGCTATTGTAAATAGTGCTGCAATGAACATGGGGTGCATGTATCTTTTTGAATTATGGTTTTCATCTTTTCTGGATGTATGCCCAGGAGTGGTATTGCTGGATCATATTTTTAGTTTTTTAAGGAACCTCCATACTGTTCTCCATAGTGGCTGCACCAGTTTACATTCCCCATCAACAGTGTAGGAAGGTTCCCTTTCTGCACACCCTCGCCAGCATTATAACTAATGATCTTAAATATTTGTCTCCATTCAGTGGCAGAACGAGTGCCACTTCCATACACAGAGATAACACTGTTCTTAGCACAGCAAGCAAGTAGAAGTTTTAGAAACATCTTTATTACATGTCCTTAAACACTTCTCTACATGCATTGCACTGTTGCGACCACTTTTATTCACTGATATAACCCTGTTCTCAATGCAGCAAGCAAATAGAAACAAGTTTATTACAAGTGTTCTTAAGCACTTCTGTACATGCCATGCAGAATAGTGTAAAGAAAAGAATGTCGCCGTCCATTCTAGTCCTACAAGGATCAAGCCATTAGCCAATGCAGTCACCCACTGACAGTGCACCTTGAGGGGAATTCAGGATGAGGAAAAACAGCAAACATTCTGTGCTTTGGATATACTGGCCCCTAGATAGTTAAGATGGCTATCTAAGGAAAAATTTCAGTGACCACAGAGTCTTGCATCTTCCCATGCATAGAAAAGCACTAAAATTAACTCTAGATGTCTGTTCTTTTGATTAGCAGTAATCTTTTGATTTTCAACTACATGTTTTTTCTAGCAAAAAAATTCGTATGTATCTGTTATCAAACTAGATTTGTTTTGCCCAATGCACAGCAAGCCAAAATGCTGAGATGCAGAGATTTGCAGCAAAGAGAGGGTTTATTTGCAAGGCAGCCCCATGAGGAGGTGGGAGAACAAGTCTCAGATCCATCTCCCTGAAGGCGAGGGACTTGGATTATTTATGGGATAAAGAATAAAGCAACAGGGTAGTCTGAGGCAGGGGGAGTGTGGGGAAAGGTGATTGGAAAAGGTGTGGTAATCGTCATTCTGTGCAGGTGTAACCAAACTACAGGTCTCTGCATGTTCAAAACGGAGGCACTTAGCACAATCTGAGGGCGGAGTTTTCAGCCCTCTGATTGCAAAAGGTCACTGAATGGACATGCGTGCTGCCCTATCCGGTCTTAACCAGCTCCGCGTGAAGTAGACAGAGCCGACGCCAAGTTTCTGGAAAACAACTCAGGCAAACATTGTATTGTTTAGGCTACATGGAAGACGTTGAAGTCTTGAACGACCTTGGTTAGTGAAGGCAGGTGAAATGGATTTGACTCCATACCCATGGTTTCATATCCTAGCTTCTCCCTTGCCTCTTTGGAGCAGTTCCGCAGAGCTATCTGAGAGGCTGTCTCCTGGGCTATAAGGTCCCTGAATAAAACTTAATTCACAACTTCTATGTCGTGCGTTTTTCTTTCAGTCGACAATGGGCATATCCTCCATTCAATGATATAACAATGCTCTAAACACAGCAAGCTACTAGCATTCTTAGAAGTATCTTTATTACAAATGTTTTTTTTTAAAAAAACACTTCCTTGTATGCATTGCAGAGTGCGTATGACACTCATTTACTGGTATAACATGGTTCTCAATGCAAAGAACAAGTAACGTTCTAAGGAACATCTTTATTACAAATGTTCTTAAACACGTCTACACATCCTTTGCAGAAATGGTAAATCTTCCATTAAATAATATAACTGTTTTGTGCTGGTCTCTGCCTATCAATAACCAATGTTGAAGTTGGATCAGTCCTGTGGTTATTATGACTACAAGATGCCATTCAGCAATAACCATCAGGAAACTTTGAAAAAAGGTAAAGGTTTATTACTTATATGACCTGGAAATTACATGGCATGCCTGGAACCACACAGCGAGGTCACAGGTAGAGAGATAGCACACAGTCCTGGGGTACTGCTTTTATTGGGGTTGAGGGTGGAGGCCTAGGGTTTGGTGGGCTCACTATTGGTGAATTTAACATGTAAGAGTGGAAATTTAAAGCACAGGAGGAGAAAAAAGCAAGTGGCCCAAATGGTCAGTTATTGAAGTCAACCAAGATCTCTAAAACAAAGGAGCCTCAGTGTGGGGAGGAGGCCTGGCTCTGTATCTAGTGTGTGGCTGGCAACGTTTTTATTCAAGATGGCTATCTTGGAAGTGGATGCAACGTGTTTATTCAAGATGGCTCTCTTGGAAGTGGATGCCTCATCAATTTAAGCTTAAGTCAGGCACTTGCATTACAAAAAAGGGGGAAAAATGGTCAGGGTTTACACTACAATAACACAGATCAAGGCAGCAAGCAAGTAAAGTGTTTACAAATACCTTTCATACAAGTGTTTCTTAACACTTCTATATATGCACTGTATATTGGCTAAAACTTACAAGCACTGATATAGCACTGTTCTCAAAGCAGCAAGCAGGTACTGTTCTTACAAACATTTTTACTACATGATCTTACACACTTTACATGCATTGAAGAAAGGGTGCCACTTCCATTCACTTATATAGCACTGTTCTCAATGACGTACGTAAGTATTATTCTTAAAAAACATTTTTATTACAAAGGTCCTTTTTTTTAAATATTGGTTTTTATTATTAAATATCAAGCATATCAAAAATGTATGGAGAATGACCACCACTCAGCTTTAATAAACACAAACCTTCTCACATTTGATAATTTTTAATGAGGTAACAAATTACAGGTACAATTGAAGCTTCACCTGTATACACCTCAGTCCACTTTCCTCTTACCTCTTCGGAGGTAAACAAACCAGACTTTGGTGTTTATCATTCTCGTGCACGCTTTTATACTTTTAATATTTGTATATACATCAAACTTTGTTTTGCATGTTCTAAAACTACTAAATCGTCTCACACAACACGTATCAGTTGGCCATTTTTTAAATTCATTGTTTTTGATATGTAAAGTTAATATACATACCTTGTGTTAATTCATTTTAACAGCCAAATGCTACCAACCACAATTTATTCATTCATTCTTCTAATGGATATTGGTTCCAGGCTTTTACAATTAAAAATGTTACTGCAGTGAACTTTCTGTACATGTCTCCTTGAGTACACATGTCAAGAATTCTTATAGAATATAACACCCAAAGACCGGGTATAAGCATCTTCCAATAAACTAGATGTTGCCAAACCGTTCTCTAAAGTAATAACATAAATTTCACTGCCACCAGCAAAGATGAGAGCCCACGTGAACCTCAGCAACACGTTTAAGTGTCGAGGTTGTTTTGTTTTGCTTTGTTTTCATATTTGCCCATCTGATGGCAGTGAAATGGTATCTCAGTGTTGTTTTAATGGGGAATTCTTTTTTTTTTTTTTTTTTTTTAAATTAATTTATTTATTTATTTACTTATGGCTGTGTTGGGTCTTCGTTTCTGTGCGAGGGCTTTCTCTAGTTGTGGCAAGCGGGGGCCACTCTTCATCGCGGTGCGCGGGCCTCTCACTATCGCGGCCTCTCTTGTTGCGGAGCACAGGCTCCAGACGCGCAGGCTCAGTAATTGTGGCTCACGGGCCCAGCTGCTCTGCGGCATGTGGGATCTTCCCAGACCAGGGCTCGAACCATGTCCCCTGCATTAGCAGGCAGATTCTCAACCACTGCGCCACCGGGGAAGCCCGGGAATTCTTTTATTACTAGTTAGATAAAGCATCTTGTCCTGTGAATGACTACTCAGGGATCCTCATCTATGAATTGTCCATTCATATCCTTTGATTATTTTCCTGATTTAATTGGAGACCTTGTCAGTTACATGATATGCAAACATAAGTTTGAATTTTAGTGTACACAAATTATCCATCTTTCCTTTTTGTGCTTTATGTCTTCTCCAGTGTCATAGTCTTTGCTTTTCTACAGGTTTAAAAAGGTCTGCGAAGTATAATTTAGCCAAAACAATTGAGAATATTTCAACATTAAATATAAAGCAAAAAAAAACCCCACAACTTTAATCATACCTGAGTGGTATGTGCAATTTAAATCAATGAAAAATATCCAATAAAATGTACATAATAAAAGATTTCCTATTAAATATTAGTAAGCTTTTATATATCTATTCCTCATATACACAGATTGTTTTGGCAGCCATTCTTCATTGCCTCTTAAAGGATCAAGCATCATAATCAGATATTAAGTAGTCTCATTGGTATCCAGATAGTTTATATATCAGAGTCAAAATTTAAGTCCCAGTTATTCCATGTAAATGTCTTGCTGAAATGCCATTAAAATGGTTGTTATTTTCCAGGGATTCAAAGAAAAATTCTATGGAGATTTTAATTTCAAATATTTTTTGAGTATCTATTCTGGGCCAGGCATTATAGATAAGCAAGTTATCCTGCTTTCATGGAGTTTACAATCTAGCAAAGAATCAAAGAATAATAGAAGAAAATATTTTACTCTTTTTTGTTGTTGTTGTTGCATCTTACATTTTTGCAAGTTGATTCTATAAACCATTTCTGGTGAGAAAAGTCAGTGTCCATCTTTAATTTGGAGAATCATCTACCTTCATGCATAAAACAAAAATGCTGTTATCTATTGTATATCCAAGACTTACACCTCCCAAGAGTTCCAGGCTGGGAAAGAAGTGAGACTCCAATCTAGTCTCCTGAAGTTTCATTTCTCTGGTATCAAATGAAACCAGCTTCTATCTATGAATCAAGTTGAACTATAGGATTTATTAACTATCTGGCATCATCTCTTTATGATCTCATCAGCCTTTAACCATTCCTACTGAGAATGTCCAAATCCAAGCCCCCTTGATTTTTAGGGTTCTGCAGCGGATGTCGTAGAGGCTTTCACAGTGCTTCTTCTGGACTGGCACACATGGTGCTGAAGACCTAGGCCTTCCTTCCTCAGTGGATTCCATCTTCAACCAGCCCACCACCAAAACAGAAAGAGGGTATTACAAGGGTTCTTGAACAACACTCTGTACATGCTTGGCAGAACGGCTACAACTTCCATCAGTGATGTAACTCTGCTCTCAATGTAACAAGTAGGTAGCGTTATTAGAACTCTATTTCAAGTGTTCTTAAAAATTCTGTACATGCCTTACAGAATGAGTGCTACCCTTTCTCTGATAAAACCATGTTCTCAATGCAGCGTGCAAGTAGTGTTCTTTGAAACACCTTTTGTTTTTAAATATTTATTTATTTAGCTGTGCTGGGTCTTAGTTGCGGCACGTGGGCTCTTAGTTGCGGGATGTGGGATCTAGTTCACTGACCAGGGATCAAACCCAGGCCCCCTGCATTGGGAATGCAGAATCTTAACCACTGGACCACCAGGGAAATCCCTATTTTTATATTTTAAAAGTTTTATTGAATTATAATTGATTTACAATATTGTGTTAGTTTCTGGTATACAGCAAAGTGATTCAGATATATATATTTATATATATATATATATTCTTTTTCATATTCTTTTCCATTATGGTTTGCCACAGGATATCGAATATAGTTCCCTGTGCTATACAGGAGGACCTTGATGTTTATCCATCCTGTATACAATAGTTTGCATCTGCTAATCCCAAACTCCCAATCCATCCCTCCCCCCGACCTTGGCAACTACAAGTCTGTTCTCTATGTCTGTGAGCCTGTTTCTGTGAAACACCTTTATTACAAGTGTTCATAAACACTAATCTACAATGCATTGCAGAATATGTCTCTTTCATTCACTGATAAAACTCTCTTGTCAAGGCAATGAGCAAGTAGTGTTCTTTGAAACATCTCTTGTACAAGTGTTTTAAAACGTTTTTACATGCTTTCCAAACAAGTATAACTTCCATTAAATGATATAATACTGTTCTCAACACAGCAAGCAAGTATATAGCATTCTTAGAAACATGTTTTTTTAATTAATTAATTAATTAATTTTTTTATTAGGCATCAATTTTATACACATCAGTGTATACATGTCAATCCCAATCGCCCAATCCAGCACACCACCATCCCCACCCCACCGCAGTTTTCCCCCCTTGGTGTCCATATGTCCATTCTCTACATCTGTGTCTCAACTTCTGCCCTGCAAACCGGCTCATCTGTACCATTTGTCTAGGTTCCACATACATGCATTAATATACGACATTTGTTTTTCTCTTTCTGACTTACTTCACTCTGTATGACAGTCTCTAGATCCATCCACGTCTCAACAAATGACTCAATTTCGTTCCTTTTTATGGCTGAGTAATATTCCATTGTATATATGTACCACATCTTCTTTATCCATTCATCTGTTGATGGGCATTTAGGTGGCTTCCATGACCTGGCTATTGTAAATAGTGCTGCAATGAACATTGGGGTGCATGTGTCTTTTTGAATTATAGTTTTCTCTGGGTAAATGCCCAGGAGTGGGATTGCTGTGTCATATGGTAATTCTATTTTTAGTTTTTTAAGGACCCTCCATACTGTTCTCCATAGTGGCTGTATCAATTTACATTCCCACCAACAGTGCAAGAAGGTTCACTTTTCTCCACACCCTCTCCAACATTTGTTGTTTCTAGATTTTCTGACGATGCCCATTCTAACTGGTGTGAGGTGATACCTCATTGTAGTTTTGATTTGCATTTCCCTAATAATTAGTGATGTTGAGCAGCTTTTCATATCCTTCTTGGCCATCTGTATGTCTTCTTTGGAGAAATGTCTGTTTAGATCTTCTGCCCATTTTTGGATTGGGTTGTTTGTGTTTTTAATATTGAGCTGCATGAGCTGTTTATATATTTTAGAGATTAATCCTTTGTCCGTTGATTCATTTGCAAATATTTTCTCCCATTCTGAGGGTTGTCTTTTCGTCTTGTTTATGGTTTCCTTTGCTGTGCAAAAGCTTTGAAGTTTCATTAGGTCCCACTTGTTTATTTTTGTTTTTATTTCCATTACTCTAGGAGGTGGATCAAAAAAGATCTTGCTGTGATTTATGTCAAAGAGTGTTCTTCCTATGTTTTCCTCTAAGAGTTTTATAGTGTCCAGTCTTATATTTAGGTCTCTAATCCATTTTGAGTTTATTTTTGTGTATGGTGTTAGGGAGTATTCTAATTTCATTCTTTTACATGATCTGTCCAGTTTTCCCAGCACCACTTATGAAGAGACTGTCTTTTCTCCATTGTATATCTTTGCCTCCTTTGTCATAGATTAGTTGACCATAGGTGCGTGGGTTCATCTCTGGGCTTTCTATCTTGTTCCATTGATCTATGTTTCTGTTTTTGTGCCAGTACATATTGTCTTGATTACTGTAGCTTTGTAGTATAGTCTGAAGTCAGGGAGTCTGATTCCTCCAGCTCCATTTTTTTCCCTCAAGACTGCTTTGGCTATTCGGGTCTTTTTGTCTCCATACAAATTTTAAGATGATTTGTTCTAGCTCCGTAAAAAATGCCATTGGTAATTTGATAGGGATTGCATTGAAAGTGTAGATTGCTTTGGGTAGTATACTCATTTTCCACAACATGATTCTTCCAATCCAAGAACATGGTATATCTCTCCATCTGTTGTATCATCTTAATTTCTTTCATCAGTGTCTTATAGTTTTTCTGCATACAGGTCTTTAGGTAGGTTTATTCCTAGGTATTTTATTCTTTTTGTTGCAATGGTAAAGGGAGTGTTTCCATAATTTCTCTTTCAGATTTTTCATCATTAGTGTATAGGAATGCAAGAGATTTCTGTGCATTAATTTTGTATCTGCAACTTTACCATATTCATTAATTAGCTCTAGCATTTTCTGGTGGCAGTTTTAGGATTCTCTATGTATAGTATCATGTCAACTGCAAACAGTGACAGTTTTACTTCTTCTTTCCCAATTTGTATTCCTTTTATTTCTTTTTTCTTCTCTGATTTACCGTGGCTAGGACTTCCAGAACTATGTTGAATAATAGTGGGTGAGAGTGGACATCCTTGTCTCGTTCCTGATCTTAGAGGAAATTGCTTTCAGTTTTTTCACCATTGAGAATGATGTTTGCTGTGGTGGGTTTGTCATATATGGCCTTATTATGTTGAGGTAGGTTCCCTCTATGCCCACTTTCTGGAGAGTTTTTATCAAATGGGTGTTGAATTTTGTCAAAAACTTTTTCTGCATCTGTTGAGATGATCATATGGTTTTTATTCTTCAATTTGTTAATATAGTGTATCACATTGATTGATTTGCGTATATTGAAGAATCCTTGCATCCCTGGGATAAATCCCACTTGATCATGGTGTATGATCCTTTTAATGTGTTGTTGGATTCTGTTGCTAGTATTTTGTTGAGGATTTTTGCATCTATATTCATCAGTGATATTGGTCTGTAATTTTCTTTTTTGTAGTGTCTTTGTCTGGTTTTGGTATCAGGGTGATGGTGGCCTCATAGAATGAGTTTGGGAGTGTTCCTTCCTCTGCAATTTTTTGGAAGAGTTTGAGAAGGATAGGTGTTAGCTCTTCTCTAAATGTTTGATAGAATTCACCTGTGAAGCCATCTGGTCTGGACTTTGTTTGTTGGAAGATTTTTAATCACAGTTTCAATTTCATTACTTGTGATTGGTCTGTTCATATTTTCTGTTTCTCCTGGTTCAGTCTGGAAGGTTATACCTTTCTAAAAATTTGTCCATTTCTTCCAGGTTGTCCATTTTATTGGCATAAAGTTGCTTGTAGTAGTCTCTTAGGATGCTTTTGTATTTCTGCGGTGTCTGTTGTAACTTCTCCTTTTTCATTTTCTGATTTTTATTGATTTGAGTCCTCTCCCTCTTTTTCTTGATGAGTCTGGCTAATGGCTTATCAATTTTGTTTATCTTCTCAAAGAACCAACTTTTAGTTTTATTGATCTTTGCTATTGTTTTCTTTGTTTCTATTTCATTAATTTCTGCTCTGATCTTTATGATTTCTTTCCTTCTGCTAACTTTGGGTTTTGTTTGTTCTTCTTTCTCTAGTTTCTTTAGGTGTAAGGTTAGATTGTTTACTTGAGATTTTTCTTGTTTCTTTAGGTAGGCTTGTATAGCTATAAACTTCCCTCTTAGAACTGCTTTTGCTGCATCCCATAGGTTTTGGGTCGTCGTGTTTTCATTGTCATTTGTCTCTAGGTATTTTTTGATTTCCTCTTTGATTTCTTCAGTGATCTCTTGGTTATTTAGTAACGTATTGTTTAGCCTCCATGTGTTGTCTTTTTTACGTTTTTTTTCCCCTGTAATTCATTTCTAATCTCATAGCGTTGTGGTCAGAAAAGATGCTTGATATGATTTCAATTTTCTTAAATTTACTGAGGCTTGATTTGTGACCCAAGATATGATCTATCCTGGAGAATGTTCCGTGCGCACTTGAGAAGAACGTGTAATCTGCTGTTTTTGGATGGAATGTCCTATATATATCAATTAAATCTATCTGGTCTATTGTGTCATTTAAAGCTTCTGTTTCCTTATTTATTTTTCATTTTGGACGACCTGTCCATTGGTGTAAGTGAGGTGTTAAAGTCCCCCACTATTATTGTGTTACTGTCGATTTTCTCTTTTATAGCTGTTAGCAGTTGCCTTATGTATTGAGGTGCTCCTATGTTGGGTGCATATATATTTATAGTTGTTAGATCTTCTTCTTGGATTGATCCCTTGATCATTATGTAGTGTCCTTCCTTGTCTCTTGTAACATTCTTTATTTTAAAGTCTATTTTATCTGATATGAGTATAGCTACTCCAGCTTTCTTTTGATTTCCATTTACATGGAATATCTTTTTCCATCCCCTCACTTTTAGTCTGTATGTGTCCCTAGGTCTAAAGTGGGTCTCTTGTAGACAGCATATATATGGGTCTTGTTTTTGTATCCATTCAGCCAGTCTATGTCTTTTGG
The DNA here is from genome assembly GCF_009873245.2 of Balaenoptera musculus. Lineage (NCBI taxonomy): Eukaryota > Metazoa > Chordata > Mammalia > Artiodactyla > Balaenopteridae > Balaenoptera > Balaenoptera musculus. The sequence goes on along the minus strand of NC_045793.1, from coordinate 97,857,220 downwards.
TTGGGGCCTTTAATCCATTCACGTTTAAGGTAATTATCGATATGTATGTTCCTATGACCATTTTCTTAATTGTTTTGGGTTTGTTTTTGTAGGTCCTTTTCTTCTCTTGTGTTTCCCACATAGAGAAGTTCCTTTAGCATTTGTTGTAGAGCTGGTTTTGTGGTGCTGAATTCTCTTAGCTTTTGCTTGTCTGTAAAGCTTTTGATTTCTCCATCAAGTCTAAATGAGATCCTTGCCGGGTAGAGTAATCTTGGTTGTAGGTTCTTCCCTTTCATCACTTTAAGTATATCATGCCACTCCCTTCTGGCTTGCAGAGTTTCTGCTGAGAAATCAGCTGTTAACCTTATCGGAGTTCCCTTGTATGTTATTTGTCGTTTTTCCCTTGCTGCTTTCAATAATTTTTCTTTGTCTTTAATATTTGCCACTTTGATTACTATGTGTCTCGGCGTGTTTCTCCTTGGGTTTATCCTGTATGGGACTCTCTGCGCTTCCTGGACTTGGGTGGCTATTTCCTTTCCCATGTTAGGGAAGTTTTCGACTATAATCTCTTCAAATATTTTCTCTGGTCCTTTCTCTCTCTCTTCTCCTTCTGGGACCCCTATAATGTGAATGTTGTTGCGTTTAGTGTTGTCCCAGAGGTCTCTTAGGCTGTCTTCATTTCTTTTCATTCTTTTTTCTTTAGTCTGTTCCGCAGCAGTGAATTCCACCATTCTGTCTTCCAGGTCACTTATCCGTTCTTCTGCCTCAGTTATTCTGCTATTGATTCCTTCTAGTGTAGTTTTCATTTCAGTTATTGTATTGGTCATCTCTGTTTGTTTGTTCTTTAATTCTTCTAGGTCTTTGTTAATCATTTCTTGCATCTTCTCAATCTTTGCCTCCATTCTTATTCCGAGGTCCTGGATCATCTTCACTATCATTATTCTGAATTCTTTTTCTGGAAGGTTGCCTATCTCCACTTCATTTAGTTGTTTTTCTGGGGTTTTTTCTTGTTCCTTCATCTGGTACATAGCCCTCTGCCTTTTCATCTTGTCTATCTTTCTGTAACTGTGGTTTTTGGTCCACAGGCTGCAGGATTGTAGTTTTTCTTAGAAACATGTTTATTACAAGTGTTCTTAAACATGTCTATACATTCTTTGCAGAATGCGTATAACTTCCATTAAATGACTATCACTTTTCTCAATTCAATAGCATTCTTAGACATATCTATAAGTTTTCTTAAACACTTCTCTACATGAATTACAGATGCTTATAACTTCCAGTCAATGATATAACACTATTCTAAATGCAGCAAACAAGTAGCATTCTCTGAAACATCTTTGTAACAAGTGTCTTGAAACACTTCTCCAAACGCATTGCAGATGGGTGCCACTTCCATTCACTTGTAAACAAAGAACACACAGTGTTTTCACTCACCACCCAGTTCTACAAGGACTAATTATAACCCACTGCAGTTGCTGACCGACAGTGCACTCCGAGAGGAAAGTAAGACAATCACAGGATTCTCTGTGCTTTGGACAAGCAGACCCCTTAGATAGTTAGACCCCAGGAAGTATTTTAACGAACCCAGATTCTTTGCATCTTCCCAAACATAGAAAAGTACTAAGATCATTCACTTGAGATGTCTGTTCTTTGTTACTAGCAGTAATCTTTTACCAAGATGTATGCTAGGCTCTAAGCATTCCCTAGCCCAATAAACTAAACTTCCTTCCCTCCGTACCTCTTCAGAACAGTTCCCCCAAAGCTACTGAGAGGCTGTCTCCTGGGCTATTGTCCCCAATAAGCTCCCTGAATAAAACTTAAACTCACAACCTTTTTTTAAAAATTTATTTATTTATTTATTTTTGGTTGTGTTGTGTCTTCGTTGCTGTGCATGGGCTTTCTCTAGTTGCGGCGAGCTGGGTCTACTCTTCCTTGCGGTGCGCGGGCTTCTTATTGCGGTGGCTTCTCATTGCGGTGGTTTCTCTTGTTGCGGAGTACGGGCTCTAGGCGCGTGGGCTTCACTAGTTGCAGCATACGGGTTCAGTAGTTGTGGCTCACGGGCTCTAGAACACAGGCTCAGTAGTTGTGGTGCACAGGCTTAGTTGCTCTGCGGCATGTGGGACCTTCCCAGACCAGGGCTCGATCCCGTGTCCCCTGCATTGGCAGGCAGATTCTTAACCCCTGAGCCACCAGGGAAGTCCCTAAACTCACAACTCTTACGTTGTGCCTTTTTCTTTAAGTTGATGCACCGATAAAACAGTGTTGTAAGGCAGATGAAAGTAGGATTCTTAGAAACATCTTAATAGGTGTTCAGAAAGACTTCTGAACTACCTTTGAGAATGAGCATGATGTCTTTTCATTGGCAGTGCACTATTCTCAATACAGCATGCAGTGTGTTCTCAGAAACATCTTTGTAACAAGTGTTCCTATAAATTTCCATTCCTACCTTGTGGAATGTGTATAACATTCATTTCCTTTTTTTTTTCAGTTGAAATTAATTAATTAATTTTTATTGAAGTATAGTTGATTTACAGTGTTGTGCTAATTTCTGCTGTATAGCAAAGTGACTCAGTTATACACATATATACATTCTTTTTTTAATAACATTCATTTCCTGATATGACACTTGTCAATAAAGAAGGCAAGTAGTGTTCTTAGAACAATCTTTCTAAAATTGTTCTTAAACAATTCTGTCCATGCCTTAATGAATGGGCATAACTTCAAATCACTGATGTAACACTGCTCTGAAGTCACCTACTGAGCATTGTGTTTAGACATATCTTTTTAAAAAATTTTTTTTTATTGGAATATAATTGCTTTACAATGTTGTGTTAGTTTCTGCTGTACAATGAAGTGAATCAGCTGTATGTATACCTATATCCCCTCCCTCTTGGACCTCCCTCCACCCCCCATCCCACCCATCCCACCCATCCAAGTCATCACCAGAGCGCTGAGCTGAGCTCCCTGCACTATACAGCAAGTTCCTACTAGCTATCTATTTTACACATTGTAGTGTATTTATTGTCAAACCTAATCTCCCAATTCACCCCATCCTCCCCTTCCCCCCAACCGTGTCCACATGTCCATTCTCTTGTCTGCATCTCTATTCCTTCCCTGGAATAGGTTCATCTGCACCATTTTTCTAGATTTCACATGTATGCGTTAATATATGATATTTGTTTTTCTCTTTCTGGCTTACTTTCACTCCATATGACAGTCTCTAGGTCCATCCACATCTCTACAATGACCCAATTTCATTCCTTTTTATGGCCTGACTAATATTCCATTGTATATAGGTACCACATCTTCTTTATCCATTCATCTGTTGTTGGACATTTTAGGTTGTTTCTGTATCCTGGCTATTGTAAATAGTGCTGCAATGAACATTGGGATACATGTGTCCTTTTGAATTATCTTTATTACACGTATTTTTAAAACACTTTCTTGACATGCATTGTAGAAATGGTGCCACTTCCATTCACCAAGAAGCACTGTTCTCAATTTGGCAAGCAAGTAGCGTTCTTAGAAAACACCTTTATTACAAGGGTTCTTAAACACCTATCCACATGCATTGCAAAATGAGTGCCCCTTCCCTCCACTGATGTATCACTTTTTTCAATGCAGAGTGTAACTAGCCTTTCACAGACAACCTTATTACAGTGTTTTAAACACTTCTGTATGGCTTTATAGAATGGGTACAAACTTTGACCGACATAACACTGTTCTAAACACAGCAAACGAGCATTTCTAGGAATCCTTTTTGTTACAGTTGGTCTCAAACACTTCTCCACATGAATTGCAGAACGGGTGATGGCGCCTTTCTTTCACAGAACAATGGTCTTCTCAATGCAGCATCAAGTAGAGAAATATCTTGTAATCAGTGTTCTTTCACTTCTCAACATGTGCTGCAGAACGGGTGCCTCTTGCATTGACTGATATAATGCAGTTCTCTATGCAGCCAGCAAATAGCATTCACGATAACATCTGTTTACTTTATTATAGTATTAAACACTTGTTATATGATATTCAGAATAGGTATAAATTCCATTAAATGATTATAATACTGTTCTTAACATAGCAAATAAGCAGTGTTACTAGACACAGCTTATTACAAGTATGATTTTACATTTCTCTACACGCATTGCCAAAATGGTACCACTACCATTCACTTTTATAACACTCCTCAAGGCGGAATGCAAGTAGCTTTCTTTAAAAAACATCCATATTACAATGATCATAAACTATTTTCTAACGCACTGTAGAAGAGGTGCCATTTCCATTTACTTTTATAACACTATTCTCTTTCCAGCAAGCAAGTAGTGTTCTTAGAAACATCTGTATTACAAGTGGTTTTTTTGTTTGTTTGTTTTGTTTTGTTTTTGTATAGCTACCATTGCCTTACATGCTTTCACTTTCTAAAAAAATTGAAGTATAGTTGATTTACAATGTTGTGTTCGTTTCAGGTGTACAGCAAAGTGATTCAGTTATACATACACATATATCTATTTTTTTTCAGATTGCTTTCCCTTATAGGTTATCGCAAAATATGGAGTATAGTTCCCTGTACTATACACTAGGTCCTTGTTGTTTATCTATTTTATATATAGTAGTACATATATATTAATCCCAAACTTCTAAGTTATCCTTCCCCCTTTTCCCCTTTGGTAACCATAAGTTTGTTTTCTATGTCTATAGGTCTATTTCTGTTTTGTATATAAATTCATTTGTATCATTTTTTTTTTTAGATTCCACATGTAAGCGATATCATATGATATTTGTTTTTCCCTGTCTGACTTACTTCACTTAGTATGATACTCTCTAGGTCCATCCATGTTGCTGCAAATGACATTATTTCATTCTTTTTATGGCTGAGTAATATTCCATTGTATATATGTACCACATCTTCTTTATCCATTCATCTGTCAATGGACGTTTAGGTTGCTTCCATGTCTTGGCTATTGTAAAAAGTGCTGCAATGAACATTGGGGTGCATGTGTATTTTCGAATTATGGTTTTCTCCAGATATAGGCCCAGGAGTGGGATTGCTGGGTCATATGGTAGTTCTATTTTTAGTTTTTGAAGGAACCTCCATGCTGTTTTCCATAGTGGTACAAGTGCTCTTAAACACTCTCTACATACATTGCAGATGGTGCCACCCCCATTCACCAGTGTACACTGTCCTCCATTAAGAAAGAAAGTACCATTCTTAGAAACATCTTTTTTTTACAAATGGTGTCAAATACTTCTCTCAATGAGAAATGTGTTCCACTTCCATCAACTGATATAACTCTGTGGTCAAAGCAGCCAAAAAAAAAAGTGTACTTGGAAACATCTTTATTACAACTGTTCTTAGCACTTCACATGCATCGCAGAACATGTTGTACTTTCATTCACAGATAAACACTGTACTCAGCACAGCAGGCAAGTAGTTTCTTAGAAAAATCTTTATTACAAGCATTTTCAAACATTTCTGTACATACATTGCAGAATGGGCATTACATCCATTCACTGATATAACACTGTTCTCAATGCAGCAAGCGTTACTATTCTTAAAAATTTCTTTAATACAAGTGTACTTAAACACTTCTGGGGAATTCCCTGGCAGTCCAGTGGTTAGGACTCCATGCTTTCACTGTGGCCCGGGTTCAATCCCTGGTCAGGGAGCTAAGATCCCACAAGCCACATGGTGCAGCCAAAAACAAAAAAAACCCCAAACAACCCCCACTCCCAACTTCTGTATATGCACTGATGCCTGTACCTGCCACTCACTGATAGAAACTGTTCTCAACTTGGCAAGCAGATTGTGTTTTTAGAAACGCCTTTATTACAATTGTTCTTAAATACTCATCTCTCTATGCACTGCAGAAAAGGTTATAAGCTCCATTCACTGATGCAACACTGTTCCCAACACTGCCAGCAAGGAGTTCTTAGAGATGTCTTTATTACAAGTATTCTTAGATGTCAGCATCTAGGTGGTGCGAGTGGTTCCTATTTTCTCTCCCCTTTGATTAATAACTATTTGGGCACCCTTAACCAAACAAAAGTGCCTCTGCACGTTGCACCTGGACATCCAGGAGGTTTTCACCCACCTGTTCATCAGCATGTGACACATGGATCTCGGTCATGGCTATGGATCCAAAGGAGTCGGCAAGCCTCCCCCACCCCCATACCCTGTGATTGGGTAAAAGGGAATCTGATGAGTACAAAACTAGGTTGAGGGGACTTCCCTGGTGGCGCAGGGGTTAAGAATCCGCCTGCCAATGCAGGGGGACATGTGTTCAAATCCCTCGTCCGGGAAGATCCCACCATGCCGTGGAGCAACTAAAACCCCTGCGCCACAACTACTGAGCCTGCGCTCTAGAGCCCTTGAGCCACAACTATTGAGCCCGCATGCCACAACTACTGAAGCCCACGCACCTAGAGCCTGTCTCCACAACAAGAGAAGCCACCGCAGTGAGAAGGCCGCGCACCACAAGGAAGAGTAGCCCCTGCTCGCTGCAACGAGAGAAAGCCTGTGTGCAGCAACAAAGATCCAATGCAGCCAAAAGTAAAGAAAATTTTAAAAACAAACAAAAAAACGAGGTGGATACTCATGGGCAATAGAGAATTTGAGGAGGGCCAGTCTGCCTAAAGGGAGAATTGTCATGCCATCAGAGTGGGGTAGAGATGAGTTTGGATGCAGCGGAAAGGGTAGAACTTGCCAAGGGAGCCTCCTTCCCCAGGGCAAAGCTGTAATAGGCTGGCCTTCTGGCAGCGGCCGCAGCAACGTCTCTGGCAGAGTAGGTTGAAAGCGGCGACCTCTCGATGGAGGAGAGGGAAAGTGAAAACGGTGAGCGACTGCCTGACTCCCGCTGCTGTGCAGGTTGTAGCTGGAGAAGCTTGTTTCTCTCCAGCAGCGCTGGGATTTCCGAGGAGGGACCTCCATAATGGGGAAGGAGGGGGGAGGGAGGAGAAAGGAAAGGAAGCACGTGATAACTAACACCCATGGGCATTAAAGGAGCACGGGTCCTGCTGGCTGCTTCAGGACCTCAGCAGGACCACCCACAAGCCTTTGGGAGTATCCACTGGAGGATCTTCCCCTGGCCCCACTGGCACCGCGAAGCTCCAAGCGCTAAACCCACACGTCCCTCCCCCTCCCCGCCCCCACCCCCCCCCCCAACTCTGGAGCCAGCTCCTTGTGTGTGCTCCCAAGTGTGAGAGCAGGGTGGGTAATCTGAATACTCTCAGAAAGATGGACAGGGTCTGTTGGACAAGGGAGGTCTCAACAAACTGGGGCTACAGTGCCACCTTCTGGAAAACAAAAGAGAGGTGTCCTGCAGCCAGCTGGGTGATTTATGAGAACAAGAGGAAACACAAAGGTAAGAATTCTACCACAAGAGAGAACAAGAGTGGAGCAGGTCAATCCCCTATAAACCAGGGATTCCTCAGAGAAGTAACACCAAGGAACAGTACCTCATCAAAGATAACAAGTAAAGATACTTCAATGCAAAGCAGCAATGCAGAAATACAAAGAACTTTAAAAATCAAAGAAGTATGCCATCGCCAAAAGATATCAACAATTCTCCAACAGCTGAGCCCCAAAGTCCCAGCACACTGCAATCTATCTGAATAAAGAATTCAAAATAGCGGCTATTGAAGAACTTAATAAGCTACAAGAAGAATTAAAAAACAGCTCAGGATATTAGGAAAAGGATACATGAACAAAATGAGTTACTTGTAAAAGAGATGAAAAGACAAAAAAGGGCCCAACAGAAATTCTGGAGCTGAAGAATTCATGAATGGGATGAAGAATGCAACAGAGAGCATCTGTAGCGGAGTAGAGCAGAATGGAAGATAGAATAAGTGACTTAGAATAAAGGAATTTTGAAATAAAAGAGTTTATACCAGAACAAAGATAAAGAATAAAAATGAGGGGAGAAACCTACGTGTTCTATGGGACTCAACCGAAAGGGAATACATTTGACTAATCAAGAATCCAGAAGGAGAAAAGAGGGAAAAGGTGTAGAAACTTTTTTGAAGTATAGTTGATGCATAATATTATATAACTGCAAGTGTATCATACAGTGATTCACATTTTTAAAGTTATACTCAATTTATAGTTATTATAAATATTTGCCTATATTCCCCATGTTGTAAAATACATACTTATAGCTCATTTTATACCTAATAGGTTGTACCTCTTACTCCCCTACCCCCATATTGCCCCTCCCCCCCTTCCCTCTCCCCACTGGTAACCACTAGTTTGTTCTCTATATCTGTGAGTCCTGCCTTCTTTTCCGTTATATTCACTAGTGTGTTGTATTTTTTAGGTTCCACATATAAATGATATCATATATATAGTATTTGCCTTTCTCTGTCTGACCTTTCACATACCATAATGCCATCTGAGTCCATCCATGTTGCTGCAAATGGCAAAATTTCATTCTTTTTTATGGCTGAGTAGTATTCCATTGTATAAACATACCACATCTTCTTTATCCATTCATCTGTTGATGGACACTTAGGTCACTTCCAAATCTTGGCAATTGTAAATAATGTTGCTATGAACATTGGGGTGCATGTATCTTCTCAAATTAGTGCAGGAGTGGAATCGCTAGGTTATATGGTAGTTCTGTTTTCAGTTTTCTGAGAAACCTCCATACTGTTTTCCACAGTGGCTGTACCAATTTACATTCCCACCAACAGTGTTCTAGGGTTCCCTTTTCTCTACATCCTCACCAACATTTGATATTTGTGTTCTTTTTGATAATAGCCCTTCTGGCAGGTGTGAGGTGACATCTCATGGTTTTGACTTGCATTTCCCTGATGATTAGTGATGTTGAGCATCTTTTCATGTGCCTGTTGGCCATCTGCATTTCCTCTTTGGAAAAATGTCTATTCAGTTCTTCTGCCCGCTTTTTAATTGGGTTGTTTTCTTGATGTTGAGTTGCATGAACTGTTTATATATTTTGGATATTAACCCCTTATCAGTCATATCATCTGCAAATATCTTCTCCTATTCCGTAGGTCGTCTTTTCATTTCATTGATGGTTACCTTTGCTGTGCAAAAGCTTTTAAGTTTAACTAGGTCCCATTTGTTATTTTGCTTTTATTTCCTTTGTTTTAGGAGACAGATCCAAAAAATATTGCTATGATTTATGTCAGAGTGTTCTGCCTGTGTTTTCCTTTAGGAGTTTTATGGTATCTGGTCTTACATTTAGGTCTTTAACAGAAATTTTAATTAAAGAAACAATAGCTGAAAACTTCCCAAGCCTGGAGGAAGACTGAACATCCAAGTTCAAGAGGCTAATACATCACCCTATCATCTAATGACAAAAGATCTTCTCCAAGATACATTATAATGAGACTATAAAAAATCAAAGATAAAGTACTAAAAGCAGGCAGGGTAAAAACAGAATGTAACCTACAAAGGAATAGGCTATCAGTGGATTTCTCAGCAGAAACACTAAGGGCCTGGAGAGAGTAGAATGGCATATGCAAAAGGCTGAAGATAAAAACTGACAGCCAGGAACACTCTATCTGGCAAAGTTATCCTTCAGATAAGAAAGAAAAAGACTTTCCCAGGCAAAGAAAAGCTGATGGAGTTTATTATCATTACACCTGTGATGCAAGAAATGCTGAAAGGAGTTCTTCAGGCTGAAAAGAAAGATGCTAATCAGCAACATGAAAGCTACTAAAGTATATAGTACACTGGTAAAGGGTGAAAAATACATAGGCAGATTAGAAAACTCCACTCTATAATAGAATGGAGTGTTAAACACAACTATAGTGTAAAAGTTAAAGGAAAAGTATATTAAAATTAACTATAGCTATTATAATTCATTAACAAATACACAGTATAAAAAGAGGTAAAATGTGACATCAGAAATATAAGAGGGAAGGACTCGAGGAATTCTCTGGCGGTCCAGTGGTTAGGACTCTTCACTTTCAGTGCCGAGGGCCCGGGTTCAATGCCTGGTTGGGAAACTCAGATCCTGAAAGCTGTGTGGTGTGACCAAAAAAAAAAAAAAAAAAAAGAGAGAGAGAGAAAGAAAAAAATATAAGAAGGGAGGAATAAACGTGTGTACTTTATGACAAACAGAGATAAATTGCTATCAGCGTAAAATGGACTCTTTATGAAATGTTGTATGTAAGCTTCATGGTAACCACAAAGCAAAAATCTAGAGTAGATTCATTAAACATAAACAAAAGGGGGAAACTGAACATACCACCATGTAGAACCACCAATTTACAATGGTAGGCAGAAACAGAGGAAAAAAGAAAGAATGGAAATACAAAACAAGCAGAAAACAATAAGATGGCAGTAATAAGTTCTTATACATCAATAATCACTCTAAACGTAAATGGATTGAATTCACCAAAGACACAGAGTGGCCACATGGATTAAAAAACAGTAAGACCCAACTATATGCTGCCAACAAGAGATTCATTTAAAGCAAATATCAGATCAAAACGAAGGGCTGGAAGAAGATATTCCAAGCAGGTGGAAGCCAAAAGAAAGTGGGGGTACTTATAGCAGACAAAATACTCAAGACAAAAATGATGACCTGAGAAAAGGAAGGTCATTGTATAATGATAAAGGGGTCAATACATCTATAAGATATAACAATAATAAATATGTATACACCCAAACTATATTTAGGTTCTGAGGTGTTGGGTGCATACATATTTATTATTGGAACTGTTCATACCACCATGGAGAACCACCAAAACATGGGGACCCTTGTGCACTGTGGGTGGGATTGTAAGTTGGTACGACCACTATGGAAAACAGCATCGAATTTCCTCAAAAAATTAAAAGGAAATCTTGCCATTTGGGACAACATGGGGGGACCTCGAGGGCATCATGCTAAGTGAAATAGGCAGAGAGAGACAAATCCTGTATGATCTCACTTCAGTGTGGAATCTAAAAAATAAAACCAAACTCAGAAAAAGAGGTCAGATTTGTGGTTACCAGAGGCGGGGGGTGGGAGGTGGGAAACTGGATGAAGGTGGTCGAGGTAGAAACTCCTTATAAGATTAATAAGTACTGGGAATGTAATGTACAATAGTGACTATGGTTGATACTTCTGGATGGTATATTTGAAAGTTACTAAGATAGTAGATCCTAGAAATTCTCATCACAAGGAAAAAACATTGCTGTTTTTTTGTATCTATAAGAGGTGATGGGTATTAACTAAATTTATTGTGGTAATCATTTCACAATATATGTAAGTCAAATCATTATGCTGTATACCTTAAACTTATACGGTGCTGTATGTCAATTATATCTCACTAAAACTGAAAGATAAAAATAAAAATGATAAAAGGACATTATTAGACATTTTCCCAAAGAAGACGTACAGATGGCCAATAGGTATATGAGAAGGTGCTTAACATCACTTATGATCAGGAAAATGCATATCAAAACCACAATGAGATATCACCTCACACCTGTTAGGATGATTATCATCAAAAGGACAAGAGATAACCAGTATTGGTGAGGAAGTGGGAAAAAGGAAAGCCTTATACACTGTTGGTAGGAATGTAAATTGGTGCAGCCATTATAGAAAACAGTAAGGAAGTTCGTCAAAAAGTTAAAAGTAGAACTATTCATATGATCCAGCAATACCATTCTGAGTATATATCCACAGGAGACTAAATCAATATCTCAAAGAAATATCTGTTCATTGCAGCATTATTCACAATAGCTAAGATATGGAAACAATATAAGTGTCCATCAACAGATGAATGGATAAAGAAAATGAGGTATATATAAATCTATCTATCTATCTATAGAAGCTAGAAGGCATTTTAGGCTAAGGGAAAATAACCAGACAAAGACACATACTGTATGGTATTACTTATATGAGGAATTTTAAAAAAATGTCATAGTGACAGAGAATAGACTGGTGGTAACCAGGGACCGGGGTTAGGGGGAAGGGGAGATATTGGTTAAAGGTGCATACTTCCTGTTATATGATGAATAACTTCTGAACACCTAATGTACAGCATGGTGATTATAGTGACTATAGTTAATATATTTCATACTTGAAATTTGCTACGAGAGTAGATCTCAAGTGTTGGTAATGATGTGAGGTGATGCATATGTTAATTAGTTTGATGCTAGCATCAAGCTAATTGTTTTACAATGTATGCATATATCAAAACATTATGTTGTACACCTAAAATATATACAATTTTTATTTGTCAATCATACCTCAATAATGTCGGGGAAGAATAATTTAAAAAAAAGGAATTGCTTTCCTATATATACCTGTAATGAACAAGTAGAATTTGAAATTTCAAACACAACTCCATTTATATAAACACCCACTCCCCCCCCACCAAAGTTATAATTAGGTATAGATCTAACAAAATATGTACAAAATCTATATAAGGAATATAAAAACTTCCAATGAATGAAATCAAAGTAGAACTAAATAATTGGAGGGATGTTCTTTGTTCAATGATAAGAAGATTCAATAATGTCAGGATGTCAGTTCTTCCCAACGTGAACTATAGATTCAATGTAACCAAAATCTCAGCAAATAATTTTGTAGATCAACAAACTGATTCTAAAGTTTATATGGAGAGGCAAAAGACCTAGAATAGCCAGCACAATATTAAAGAAAAATAAAGTTGGAGGACTGACACTACCTGCTTCAAGACTTACTATGAAGGTACAGTAATCAAGACAGTGTTGTACTGGCAAAAAAATACATCAATGAAACAGAACAGAAAGCCCAGAAATAGACCCATACAAAGATAGTCAACTGATCTTTGACAAAGGGGCAAAGGCAATACAATAGGGCAAAGAGAGTCTTTTCAACAAATGGTGCTAGAACGACGGGACATCCAAATGCAAAAAAAAAGAAAGAAAGAAAGAAAGAAAAAATCTAGACACAGACTTTACACTCTTCACAAAAATTAACTCAAAATGGACCACAGATGCAAAGCTATAAAACTCCTAGAAGACAACATAGGAGAAAATCTAGATGATCTTGGTATGGTGATGAAGTTTTAGATACAACACCAATGGCATGACCCATGAAAGAAATAATGGATAAGCTGGACTTCATTCAAATAAAAAACTTCCGCTCTGGAAAAGACACTGCGCTGGGTCTTCACTGCTGTGCGCAGGCTTTCTCTAGTTGTGGTGAGCAGAACCTACTCTCGGTTGTGGTGCGTGGGCCTCTCATTGTGGTGGCTTCTCTTGTTGCAGAGCACGGGCTCTAGGCACGCGGGCTTCAGTAGTTGTGGTGCGTGGGCTCAGTGGTTGTGGTGCATGGGCTTAGTTGCTCTGCGACATGTGGGATCTTCCCGGACCAGGGCTCGAACCCGTGTCCCCTGCATTGGCAGGCGGATTCTTAACCACTGCACCACCAGGGAAGCCCCAGTACAGCCACTTTGGAGGACAGTTTAGTGGATTTTTACAAAGCTAACCATACTCTTACCATATGATCCAACAGTCTTGATATTTACCCAAAGAATTTGAAACCTTATGTCCACACAAAAACCTGCACATAGATGTTTATAGCAACTTTATTTATAATTGCCAAAACTTGGAAGCAAGCAAAATGTTCTTCAGTAGATGAATGGATAAACTATGGTACATCCAAATAATGAAATACTATTCAGCACTAAAAAGAAATGAGCTCTCAAACCATAAAAAAAATGGAGGAAATTTAATTGCATACTACTATGTGAGAAAGAAGCCAATCTGAAAAGGCTGCATTCTTTATGATTCCAATGTTGACATGAATCTAAAACTGCTCTAAAAAAATTTAAATCTTTCTAAAAAAAAGTATGCTGCCAAAAAATGTGAGAAAAAAATATTATGGAAATGTCTCAGAAAGTTATTTAATAAAAATAGTATGTTATTTTTCTAGATTTTGTTAATGTGAAATTTCTCAAATTTTGTAAATTTGTAGTTTGTGGTTTTTTTTTTATCGTTTTAAAATAAATATTCACTTCTATACCTAATTTTTTGTGCATAAGTTTATATTCCTTTCCTTAAAGGGCTACCTTCCACAAAATGGATAAGCTGGAGGTCCCCCCAAATGCTGGATTCAACTCTTGGGCTTCAACTTCAACTACCCTTTATAAATACAACCCTTCCTCAGTTTAGCTGTCCTCTGACACTCCTACAAAAACATCCCAGCAATACCAACCAATTGACATTGAGATTATGCTATCTTATACTATTTTTATTTATGTTCTGTGTTTTTTTCCGTCTCCCTAGCTAGCCTGCACACCCCGTTATGGACCCGTTCATCTAGTCATTTGTGCATTGAAGAAACATGCCTTGGATCTGTCATCCTTCACTCCTTCATCGTTCCTAGATAGGCCCAGATTCCAGAGTCCAAGGTTACTAGTTGCCTAGGAGATGCCTGCTATTTGATCATGATAGCGATGATACACATCCTGGGCTTAAAAAAAGGCCCACCCCACCCCAATTCTCTTCTGATGTCTCAGACTCGTCTCTCGGGCCTCTACCCAGAACTAGGAGTGATTATCCCTCCCTCTCCACACCTGCTGGGCGTTGTAAAGATCAGTGAAATTGGTCCATAAAATGTGTTGAAATCAAGAAACTGTTGCTAAGGAAATGTGAGTCAGAGGCCCCCAAATTGTTTCTTCACTTGGAATCTTCTACCACTCCAAATGAATTCTTCTTTCAACACAGAGGGACCGAAAGTAAGTGTTTTTCCCCCTATTTTTTGAGTCCTGGGAGGTCAAGCCCGGGTGTGCTCAGGGACCACTGGATCCTCTGAGACACAGCATGGGGGGGGGGGGGGGGGTGGGCCTTGGGCTGCAGGTCTGCTGCCTCATTGGGCAGTGGGACAATCAATCCCAGCAGCCTGGCCCAATCAGAGAGCGGGCAGGGTGGTCCATGCAAGCGGCCACGGACTGATTCAACAGAGATGCTTAGAATATTCTCCAGCTGAAGCCCTTGCCATTTTGGGAACATGATGTGAGGTGTTCTGAAGTAGGAGAGCCAGCTCCTGTCACAAAGAACCCAAGAGCAGTTTCCCAGACAGTGAAAATAGTACGCTACCGTTTCTGTGTATTTTTTTTAAAGGGACAGAAGAACATATGTCAGAATTCACTTTTGTTTGAATATGGTTGGACACATAAGAGACTAATTTAAACATTACGCTAAGTGGAAGAAGCCAGGCACAATAGGCCACATATCGTATGGTTCCATTTATATGCAGTGGTAAGAGTGGGCAAATCCATAGAGAAAGAAAGGAGATTAGTGGTTGCCAGGTGTATGGTCAGGCCATTCAAGATGGCTGTTGTCTTGTTCCCTGTACCTCCCCTGCTTGACCAGTGCCTGCTTCACTCACATGACTATCCAATCCCCTTAATTATAGAGCTTAATCAGTAACTGCCTATGCACCTGCTCCCCGCCCAGCCGCTGGTTTCCCTGGTAACTGATGAGCCAACCTGACCTCGATTCCCCCTATAAATAGTAGCCTCCTCCTCCCCAGAGCAGTATGGTTGTTGCCACGTCCTGCTTCAGCTGGCCGTACGCGGTGGAGTATTGCTCCAGGACCCTTTACTTCGGACTGGTAAGATTCCCCCGTCTAGTAAACTGTTGAAGTCTCTGTCACTGTCTGCGGGCTCTTTCTCTGGTCCTGAGGCTGAGCAGTTACAAGGCTTGCAGGCCTGCGGGGTGCAGCCCAACAATTGGTGAGCCAGCTGGGAAGCCGAGGAAACTCCCAGGAGCGCCGCGATGTCAGGAAATAAGGACGGGAATGGGAAGTTGTAGGGGAAATGCCAAGGTGGCCGTCCACTAGCACGTGGGACCCGGAAGTCTGAGTCTCTTTCCACTTTCAAAGTGGCAGCCCGGTGCTCGTGGCTCATCTCACTGCACGGGGATGGCTGGTGAATACAGACAAAATGCAGTGACCTGGATTATCTATCAGACGTTTGGGCGTTATCTGGTCCGGTAAGACAAGTATACCCCTGACCCACCACCTCTAAGCGATTACAGACACAGGCTTTAGGGTTATTAACGCAGGGATAGACTTGTGAGCTGGATGTGGCTAGTTAACCGGAAGGGTTTGGTTGGGACCTGAGGCAACGGCAAAATAATGAGTACCCTTGGGCTTCTGGTCCCAGCTACGAAAGGGGTCAGAGCAACGATATAGTGGGATGGAACAGCTATATGCCGTCTACAGTGTGTTACAACAGGTGGGAGATATTACAGAAGGTCTATCTGAGTCATCAACGCAGAAAAACAGTGCGGGGTCTAGAACAGCTGTGCCTAACATACGGGACCCCCATGGACATCGATAGTGACCAAGGAACCCACTTTACTGACCAGGAAGTTCAGGAATGGGCTGATTAAAAATGACATATGCTGGTATTTCCACCTGCCTTATGACCCCACTACTGCCGGGCTAATGAAAGGATGAATGGACTACTTAATAGAGGCTGAAACCCGCTCTCAACGTGTGGCCCAGGAGGCTAACTCAAGCCCTATGAACCCTAGCTGAACGTCGCAGGAGTAACCATCCCTGTGGCTAAGCCATGCTAACCCAGAGGCAACTAGTCAACACCATCCAAGTTCAGCTATTGACCACCGAAGAACCATTGCCAGCTATCGATCAGGACAGTAACTTGCTTTTGCCCTGGCCGTGGGATCCACCCCCAGGAGAACACATCGTATGTAAAACGGCCTGGGACTGGCAGGTAAGTCCCCGGTGATTTGGGTTTGCTGCCCCGTGGGGAATAGGATTTGAAAGATCTCACCTGTCTTCTCCTCGGCCCCAACTAAGCCCCCTTTTATTAACCATGTGGTCTGTGGTTACACCGCCTCTCCAGTGTTCAGCATCGGCTGTGGGGACCGAGGGTAGATGGTTGGTATGGTACTGCAGGCCAGGACAAAAGCCACAGGCAGGGTGGTGTTATCTCAGGATGCTGTCACTGCTTGTATTTTAATGGTTGTGATCTCCCCTGTACTGTGCCTGTTGAACGTCCTACAGTTCATCCCTGGTCTGAGCAGAGGGAATCTGTTCACGGGCTGGGCGACAAGGGTGGCCTCGCTGTGAAATGAGTCTCATTGCTGGGTCTATAGTGAGAAGTCATTGTCATCTTCCTCCGGACTTCTGTGAGAAATTGACCGGATTAGCATCTGGTTCCAAAGTTTGCCCACCTCTTGGTGAATGGCTATTTTTAGCCATAGGTATCTTACGCTTGATACTGTCTAGCTGCTGGTGTCTGTAGTGCATTTGTGGTATTTGGTTGCAGCGACCCTCTACCTGCCTGACCCCAGGGATATCGCGGGAGAGGCGTGGACAAGATTGTAAGGGTTGAGTAGAGTGCTGTACGGGTGGAGTGTACGGTCAGGCCACTTAAGGTGGCTGTTCTCTTGCTCTCTTTACATCCCCTGCTTGACCCGTCCCTGCTTCGCTCACATGACTATCCAATCCCCTTAATCATAGGGCTTAATCAGTAACTGCCTACACGCTTGCCCCCTGCCCCAGCCGCTGGTTTCCCTGGTAACTGATGAGCCAACCTGACATCAATTACCCCTATAAATGGTAGCCTCCTTTCCCCCCAATTAGCGAAGATTGCTGCCACATCCTGCCAGTGGGGAGTTCCTTTAGGACCCTTTGCTTCAGATGAGTGAGAGTCCCCTGTCCAATAAGGCATTGATGTCTCTGTCGCTGTCTCTGGGCTCTTTCTTCAGTCTTGTGGCTGGGCAATGAAGAGGCTTGCAGGCCTGTGGGGCAGAGCCCACCCCAACGCCAGGGAACAGGGGAGGGAGGAACAGAGAATGGCTGCTTAATGGGTACAGAGTCTCTTTTGGGGATGGTTTGGAACTGGATAAAGGCGATGGTTGCACAGCATTGCAAATGTACTTAATGCCACTGAACCATACACTTTAAAGTGGGTAAAATAGCAGGCTAATTTCAACATCAGTAACCTTCACGACAGCAGACAGGAGAAAAATAGGTGGATGGGGACAAGGACGGGAGGGAGGTTTTTCACTCTGTAACTTCTTGGGATTTCTGGAACTTAAACCAACCCATTCTTCTCAGCCTGCATGTATGTCACATTGGTTTCAGTATTTGGGTGAGCTAGTTAAATAGGAGCACCACTTTTTTGTTATCCCAGAAAAACAATGCATGTTCTGGAAGCCTGGAGAAGCAGCTCAGTCTGCAGACAAGAAGCAACGGGAGAAAGAGCTGATGCCTGTGCAGTTCAATTAATCAGCGCAAAATTGCTCTGTGCTGAGGCAGAGAAAGACCTGCCAAGTGGAACTGCCCTGCAGCATCTTTTCCCCACCTGGTCCCTTGGGACACAGAAAAGCAGGGAGTAGGTTCAGCACCATCTTTCTGTAAATGCAGATTTCATCACTGGAGTCCCGTGGCTTTCTCTTTTTTTCCAACTGTCAAACCAAAGGGAGACCAACCTCCTGTGCCACTCTTCCTAGGCATCATTCCCTCGCCAAGCAACCCGCCCATCCCCCCTCCTTGCCAAGCATTTCGTTAATTGCTTGTGATGAATTCCAGCTTCTCCCACATCCAAGGTAGTTAGCTCAAGAAGTCTGCTCTTGAGTTGCTC
This sequence comes from Balaenoptera musculus, assembly GCF_009873245.2. Classification (NCBI taxonomy): domain Eukaryota; kingdom Metazoa; phylum Chordata; class Mammalia; order Artiodactyla; family Balaenopteridae; genus Balaenoptera; species Balaenoptera musculus. The sequence goes on along the minus strand of NC_045793.1, from coordinate 97,838,683 downwards.
ACGCACCCGTGTCCCCTCCCTCCAGCCCTGACCCCAGCCTCCATCTGAAGACACTTTTACAGGCGGGGGCACCATGTGTATATAGCTGGTGGCGGGCTGCCCTTCCCGGTCCTTTGCTCCCCTTGGGCTTCGAGAAGTTCATCCATTCAACTCGGTTCTGTCTGGTCCTTCCTTTGAGGCTAAAGCTTCTTCAGAGAATTTTCTTGTACTCCCTTTACTCAAGGATGAAGTTACCCACGCCCTAATCCAGACAAGCGTCTCAGTTGTAAGTTTTTAGTTTTTCCTGGAAATCTGAGTCAAGTGTCCTGCTGTGAACAGGAGTCCAGGGTCCCTGGAGAGCCTAGACGCCTGTATCATCATCCCTTACTCTCTGAGCTGCTGGAAGCTAGTCCTCCAGCCCATGGCAGCACAGACAGTGATTTTGAAAAGTGACAAGGCTAGTTAGGCTGCAAACTGGAGGTGGGTCAGCATTGGTCCCGGTAAATCTCTGGCGCCCCCAAGTGGAAAGAATGAGCTGTAGAATGACTACCTTGCAAAGAAAGTACCCTAAGAGGATTCCTGGCCCTGGCGCTTGCCTCTGGCTGCGGTTCCCATACAGGGTACAGGTGGGCACCGCCATGGGAGCCTTCCATCTGTGTGAAGAAATATGCCAGGGGTTCGGGAAGGGAAGTACAAGGCTTGGGAAGTGAACACTCTTTCTGACGTGCTTTTCTGTGGCCACGCCCTCATTTGAAGCGACTCTGCTGGTTTTAAAAAATTTTTTTTAACTAAAATGTTTTTTAATGGGAACCAGAGATATGGTTACCCTTACATAGTCTGACACAAAAAATCCCGTGGGTGATCAGGAGTTGGAAGGTTACAAAATAATGAGGGTAGCACTGGGGATAGGAAGAAAGCTGCTCCAGAACCTCAGGAGCCAGGCTAATATGCCTTCTCCCTGCGATGCTGTCTGTGCTCACCCCTGGAGTCCACCTTGCCAGGGCCAAAGCCACCTCTGTCCCCACCTCCCCGGCCCACTCGGAAGCCCCCACGGTCCCCGCCTCGGCCTCGGTAGCTGCCCCGATCATAGCCTCCTCCGCCACCACGACGATCGTCTGCATGGTTACCCCCCATATGAGAGCCTCCTGGCCCCCCTCCTGGCCCCCCTCCTGGCCCCCCTCCTGGCCCCCCTCCTGGGCCCCCTCCCGGGCCGTCTGGGTTAGGGGCCTTACGCTGGTTGCATTCATTCCTCCAAGAGAAGTTCATGTTCTCACACGTAGGATTAGGACACTTCCAGTCCCCTGCTCGCTGCTGTCTGCCACTGCCGCCACTTGGGAATCCTTGGCCACTGTCACCACTGCCACCGCCTCCATAGCCTCCATGGCCTGTGGGTCCTCCTCGCACTCGGCCTCCATGACCACTGTCACCATCCCGATTGAAGTCTGCTTGCTGGGGAGCAGATGAGACCTTGATAGGATTCCCAGAGAATTCTTTACCATCAAACCAGTCAGTAGCTGCTTTAGCGGTAGGTGGGTCATCAAATGACACTGTGCTATGCAGCTGCTTCCCACTAGCTATCTGCTTTACATTTGGTGGTGTGTATATGTCCATGCTACACTCTCACTTCATCCCGGCTTATCCTTCCCCCTCCCCGTGTCCTCAAGTCCATTCTCTACATCTGCGTCTTTATTCCTGTCCTACCCCTAGGTTCTTCAGAACCTTTTTTTTTTAGATTCCATATATATGTGTTGGCATATGGTATTTGTTTTTCTTGCAGCTGCATAGAACAGGGAGATCAGCTCGGTGCTTTGTGATCACCTAGAGGGATGGGATAGGGAGGGTGGGAGGGAGACTCAAGAGGGAGGGGATATGGAGATGTATGTATACATATAGCTGATTCACTTTGTTATACAGCAGTAACTAACATACCAATGTAAAGCAATTATACTCCAACAAAGACGTTAAAAAAAAAAAAATGATACTGTTGCCTCTCCCCTCAGCTTGCTTGTTTCCCTGTCTGTGTACAGATTAATCATGGGCTGTCCCGTCTTCTTGTTTGCCTTAATGATCCCAATCTGCTTGAAGTAATTGGCTACAGACTCAGTCGTAGCATTCTCGCCCAGGTCTTGCACGAAGATGGTTGGCCAGGGTCAGTCCTCCATGAGTTGGCGGTCGTTACAACTGCAGCAGTAATGGCCGTGAACCCAGAGGTTGTGGAGGCGACTCTGCGTTCTTGCCTCACTTTTCCTTCTACCTCTAGAAAGCCCGAGCTTTCTAGATCCCAAAATAAAGAAAAAAGCCCTTTACTTCCTGGGCCCAAGTTGCAGCCTCTTGACATCTGACTGCCACTGCTTCTCCTTGAAGCTGCACAAACTCATTCTTTCAGAGACCCCTATATTCTCCATAGAAATTCCCCAAGTAATCTTTCTATGAAGGTCAGTTCTGTTGATCAAGATTCATCAGGAAAGAGTGATCTTGGGGCCTCCTCCTTTTTATGGAAGACTTCATTTTATGGTCCAGGGTCTTGGTCCTGTGTCTGTACAATAATGCAGCTGTCATTATGTGAAGGCTTCTTTCTCTCCAAGGGGAGAGCCCCTCTTGAAGTCACCTGCCTGGGGAGAAACGTGGACCCCAAGCCCTCTCTCCTCAGGGCCCATCAGCCTGAGATGCAGCTCGACTCATGTTACCTTGTTGCTCAAAACCCTCATGCAAGGACTCTGAAGATGATCTGGTCCTACCCCTTCTTTTAAGATGAGGAAACAGCACCCCAGAGACATCGACTTTTTTTTTTTTAACCGAGGTCAACCCCCTTTAGCAGAGTACCTGGGCCTGCAGCCAGCCTCCCGACTATCTCCTGAGCTTCCATCCCCTCTGGCCCTGGAGTCTTCCAGGCTCAGCCCCTTCCTGCCTTTCGGCCTTATTTCCCACCCTGCTCCTCTGTGCTGTCAAATCCCTGACGTTGCTTGTTTTCCTCCTTCCTTATTTGGCTCAACCCAGATGCCACTTTCTCCCAGGATTCCCACGCAGAAGTGCTCCCTCCTTCCTGGGGTCCCTTGGCTTCAGGCGGTGCCTGTCCTAGGACATCAGACTCTCCAGCTGGTGTGAGCCACTCCCCAGTAAGCCGTCAGCATCCAGAGGCAGGAGCCAAGTGTTCGTCACTTCAGTCTCCCTGGAACCCGGCACCAGCAGCGCACACACAGTGTAGGTCTCTCAGATGTTAGCGGAACACAAACGGATGAATCTTTGACACATACTGGAACCAGGAACAGTTACAATGAAAGTTGGGAAGTGTGTTCTGTTTGCTCACTGCGCTTTCCAGACTCTGTATTTTGGACTTTATGACAGTGGCTATACCCTTCACCTTGACGTGAATGGGCACCTGGGGGGACTAAACAGAAAAGTGCAGCCAGAGGGGCCTGAGCTCAATGCTGGGCCCCCCCATCCAGAACGGGGGTTGGCAAACCTTTGCTGTAAAGGGCCAGATGGTAAATACTTTCGACTTTATGGGCCATACAACTACTCTGTCACGACGACTCAGCTCTTCTGCAGCATGAAAGCAACCATATGCACTATGTCACTGAACGTGAGTGTGTCCCAATAAAACTTTACACAAACAGGCCGTGAGCCCCAAACCTGGCCTGCAGGCTGTACTTTGATGACTCCAGACTTAAGTGAGGGAACCTGGCCACGTGGCTTAAATTCTGAATCTGTTTCATCATTTGTTTTTTTTAAAAAAAAAAAGTTGAGTGGAAAGTGCTTCCTGCGTATGGCCTTGTATGGGAATGATAGAGTAATTGGACTAGGGGAGGTAAGCTCTGGGCACCAGGCCAGGAGCATGTTGCTTGCTTCCTCTTTTCTTTGTCTCTTCTTTCATTCTTTTAGGTGTCCGAAGTCTTCCGCTAATGTTCAGCAGGTGCTCTGTGGGAACTGTTCCATTTGTAGATGAATTCTTGGTGTACTTGTGAGGAGCGATGAATTCTGCGTCCTCCTATTCCGCCATCTTGACTTCCCCCTCACCCCCCGTCTGCTTGCTTAGTCAATAGTAATTCATATGATCTTTTAAAGTCGGCCAAAGACTTCCTAAGTGTTTGTTAGCTCATTCTCACTCCACAACTTAAAATAGCTAGGCTTAAAGCCAATTGGAATGAACAAAAAAGGAATTTCAGGTGCCTGAACCTGTTCCATCCAGGGGCAGTACTGGCTGGACTCACGTTTTGCACATGCTGTTCCTTCTGCCTGGAATGCCCTTCCCTCCCCTCCCTCACCTGCCTGCACCTGCAGCAAGTCCTTCTCAACCTCCAGGGTTCAGCACATTCTTTTGGGAAGCCTTCCCTGATTTCTTGCCTAAAAAATCTTCTCCCTACACCAGCTTTTAAATCCTCTTCGTAGCATTCTTCATAGTTGTGCTTTAACATTTATTAGTTGAATAGCGTTTTCTTCCTTACTAGTCTACAAGCTGAGAGAATTGGGCGTGCCCAGGAATCACCAGGCCATCTTATTAAAATGCGGGTCCCGGTTTAGCGGGTCTGGGGCAGGCCTGAGGATCTGCATGCCTAAGAAGCCCCCAGACTGTACCAAAGCCAAGGCTGCCAGTCAGCACACCACACCTTGAGTGTTAAGGGTTTAGCTCTCTTGGACCTCTTATTCCCTTCTTTCCCGCTTCAATTCCCACTCATGACTTTTGCAGAGAGGTTTGTCTATTTTTTCCCCTTCAACCCATCCACCTAGGTCCCCAAGGCTGTCCATTCCATTAGAGTCCCCTCCCCTATAACCCCCAACCTCCAACGTCACCACTACTAGTGCACGGGCTTATCAAGGAATTTCCCCCCAAATAGCTTTCTCTTGAAGAAATCTAGTGTCATTGGCTAAAATATTCTTTTTTTTTTTTCCACTCGATTCCTTCAGTCAGAAGACCATAAGGCAATCACGCATTGCTGGGATTTCAGCAAGAAACATTTCCTTTTTCTCCTCAATTTTGAGGACCAATTAAGCTATAGATGCAGGTGAGAGATGAGCTTTTTTTAAAAAAAGAATCAGTTTTATTCCAATAAAGCTGACTGGGGAATGTGGTTGGGATCTACAGCCAAAGAGGTTTGCTAATCTGTCCTCTCAGGGTAACTTAATTCTTCTTCAAAGCTGCAGGCCACCCCATTGCAAAGGAAGTTTCTATCCCAGCCACCTTCGTGTAGGCAAGCGGAGAACTCAGGTGCATCGGCGGGTGGCTGGGCTCTGCTGGACTTTGCTGCCTCGTCTCTCCCGCAGCTTTTTAGGGCAGGTTACTACGGGAGAAGTAGGTGAGGGGCCGAGAGGGGTCAAGGGCACTATGTAAGTTACCTTCCTCCTAGAGGGACCCCCCCAACACTTACGAGCATCAGTACAGTGGGAGAGAGGGCTTTTTCCTTCAAGTTGAACAGAAAGCCTACTTTGTTCTGAAATCTTAGCGCTCAAATCGTCTTCTCACTAGACCTTCCAAGGAAGTCCAGGTAGCCTTAAGGCAAGGGAGCAAAGGAGGGTCACCATCTTTTGGGTATTTTGACCAAATGGCTCAGGGATAGTTGTGGCTTTTTTTTTTTTGTAGGAATATATCGTATTTTTATCTTTTTAGTTTATTTTAAAAATAATTTTTAATTTTTATACAACTTTAAAAGTTACTTTCCATGTACAACTATTAAAAAATATTGGCTATATTCCCTGTTTGTACAATACACCCTTGAGCCTACTTACACCCAATAGTTTGTACCTCTCCCTCCCCCATACTTACAGCCCCTCCCCCCTCCCTCTGCCCACTGGTTCCCCCTAGTTTTTTTTTTTTTTTTTAATTATTTCTTACTTATTTAGTTAGTTGTGCTGGGTCTTACTTGTGGCTTGCCAGCTCCTTAGTTGTAGCAGGTGGGCTCCTTATTGCGGCTCGCCGGCTCCTTAGTTGCGGCATGCGAAGTCTTAGTTGTGGTATGCACGTGGGATCTAGTTCCCTGACCAGGGATCGAACCTGGGCCCCCTGCATTGGGAGCGCGGAGTCCTATCCACTGTGCCACCAGGGAAGTCCCACCACTAGTTTCTTGTTTTTTTTGGCCAGGCCTCGAGTCTTGCCGGGATCTTGGTTCCCCGAGCAGCGATTGAACCTGGGCCCTACACAGTGAAAGTGTGGAGTCCTAACCACTGGACCGTCAGGGAATTCCCTAGTTTGTTCTCTATACCTGTGAGTCCGCTTCTTTTGTTATATTCACTAGTTCGTTGTATTTTCAGATTCTACTCGTGGCTCCTTCTTTGAAAAGTTGTGATTAGGGGTGGGGCGTGGCCTTCAGAGGAAGGAGTATTTGGGAAACGCGTCAGTGGGGGGTCAGCCGGGATGGTTCCAGCTGCCCAAGAGGAAGGTGAGGGCAGCTGTAGGCAGAAGAGGAAGAGGCTTCTGCTGCATCTTCTCTCCCGGCTCTGTTTTCTCCCGTCTCCTCGTCCTCCTCCCTTTGCAATTCCTACGAATTAGTAAACTTGATGTTTTCATTCTGGATCTCTTGACCGAACAGAAAACAGGCTTGAGGTGAGCGGTTAACAGCATCAATTAGTAACCACACAGCCCGTGGCGAAGGCTCTCTCCTGGACCACATTTAGTCCGGCTGCTCTGAGCCCCCTGCTCAGCTGGGCCTCGACCTTCGGGCTTCCCCGTCTGTCCTTGCATCACCCAGTTTTAGCAAAACTTCTACTAAGTCCCTCAATATCTGATCAAATCCCTCATCCCTCACACCTCGGTATCTAATCGCGCCAGCTGCCTTCAGCAAGAATCCCCTCACCCCTGATGTTTCCCCTCAGTGATTTTCCATCCACCGACCCCTAAGCCCGCTCCTTGGCTATAAATTGCCACTCGCCCGTGCTGTGTGGAGAACTGAGCCCAGTCCTATACCAAGGTCTCTTTTCCCCTTTTGCAATTGTCCTGAATAAAATCTGCTTATACCACTTGACTGTCCAATTCTCGTTTTCTTTGACATCCACCCATTTTTTTTTTAATAAATTTATTTTATTTATTTTTGGCTATGTTGCTGCATGTGGGCTTTCTCTAGTTGTGGCGAGCGGGGGCTACTCTTCGTTGCGGTGTGCGGGCTTCTCATTGCGGTGGCTTCTCTTGTTGCGGAGCACGGGCTCTAGGTCCGCAGGCTTCAGTAGTTGTGCCTCGTGGGCTCTAGAGCGCAGGCTCAGTAGTTGTGGCGCACAGGCTTAGTTGCTCCACGGCATGTGGGATCTTCCCGGACCAGGGATCGAACCCGTGTCCCCTGCATTGACAGGTGGATTCTTAACCACTGCACTACCAGGGAAGCCCCGTCCTACTTCTAATATCAAATAGGGCCAATATTTTGAAACAGCAGTTATCAAGCCCAAATGGGAGAGACTATTGCACTGTATTTTAATCATTGAATATGTAACATTTATGTCATGCTAGATACTGCGGAGCATACAAAAACATAGAGCATACAATATTTCCTGGCCTTGAGGGACACTTGATGTGATAATAAAGCAAGAGAACAAATGGACCAATATTTATTACAAATTATTTTACATGGCAAATGAAAGAATAACCTTATGGGTTTTTCTCAGATTTAATATACTTTCCTGCTTTACCGGGAGATACCCTGGTGATGGAATAATAGAAACAGAGGTAGAGAACGGAGTTTGCCTCCATCTCATGGTTTCTAAACTAGTTAAGGCTCGTAATAGCAAGTGGGGAGCAGGGAAAAAACCAAGAGGGAGACATTTACAGAAGCAAGAAATCTAACACAAGCTCAGAAGAAGATGCAACAGGACCACCAGTGAAACGAAAGAGCAGCTTCCTGGGACTCGGCTCTGCCTCGAGGTCAGGCAGATTGGACCGGACGTGAGCCACGAGTCCAGACAAGCACAAGACTCCAAGTGCAAACACATGCGGCTTCCCTGGCTGTCTCCTGGGTCTCCGGTCTCCTCTCCAGGCAGACTTCTGAGCGCTCTACCTAAATCAGAAACATGACCACGCACCCCACGTCCCCGGCACGTTAAACAACACCCTTCGGTGCCTCTACACAGCCTGATAAACAACACCCCAGCTCTTCACCTGGCCTACAAGGCCCCCCACCATCAGATCTGCCTCCCTGGGACTCCCCACTCCAGACCCAGTGCTCCAGCGACACTGTCCCAGGGCACTGGCCAGGCTGCTTCTTACTTCTCTCTGTTCATACTGCCCCCCGCCCCCCCGGCCAGGAAAGCCCTTCTTTGACCTTCACACAGCTGATCTCTTCATCATCAGGACCTGGTTTGGACATCTTCCCTGAACCCTCCTCCAGATGGCCAGGGACAGCCTGAACCTCCGACGTTACAATGACCAGTTTGTGTGACTCGCTTCCCTTCCGACACTGGGAGTTACTGAGGGCAGCGGCTATGCCTTATTCATTTTTAGGATCCCCAGCGCCGGGCACGGGGCACGGTCGCCCAGTGATAGTCGGTGGGGGCGAAATAAAATTCCTTAAGGCAGGAAGGAGGGTTCCAGGAACTGTTTTGCAGTGATTTAGCGCATGAGTGGGATTTAAAGGCTGGTTCTGCCATTTACTATCTGGGTGACTTCAAACAAGATTTTTTCAATATACTAAGGAAAACAAGGCTGGTAATACTCGTCCGACAGGGCCGTTGGGAAAAGTGAATGAAACTGGACATCTAAAGCATCCCGTGCCGCTCAACCAAGGGTGGTTCTCTTTTCATCCCCACCACGTGTGCCCCTACCCAAGCATCACTCCCAACGCGGCTCGTGACAATAAGCGAATCCTGTTTACCCAAGACACGTTTAATGGTAAGAATAGAGATAAAGGTCAACTCTTGATAAAAATCAGGCTCGGGTCTCGTCTGGGCAGGGCCGTGTTGCCCCCTCCCTTCACTTCTTCGCGCGGCAGTGTTTCTGGATCTCTCCCGCCAGCCACAGGCAGTGCAGGATGCGTTTCTTCTCGGCAGCCAGCTCCTCTTGAGAGAACTGGCCCAAGAGTTTCTGGACAAATATATTTTGATCCTTCAGGAAAATATTCTTATTGACGCCTACGTTGGGCATATTCTCCAGGGACCCAGACTTGAAATGGAAGCTTAAATGTCTGTTTCGCTTTAAGCCAGGCGCCTTCTCTTCAATCCACGTCAACGGGCTGTGGAAGCAAGAGGCACAGGGTTAATTTCACAGAGGCGCTCGGATGCGGGCTGGCACCTGAGTGCCCGGTGCCAGGTCCTCGCTTTGTGCCCGTTTTCCCCGCAGCTGCTGCATCCCAACCTCCACCAGCCTCCCAGATGCCATGGGTGATTGTTGGCAACTTTACTGCCGAAAGGTCCTTTGTTCAATTTTGCCACCAGGCAGGGGAATTCAAAGATTCTGGTGTTATCAGGTTGTTATTTAGGAGTTTTTACCCTGAATCTCACCAGATCCCTCTGGAGGATCCAGACCTGAGATCCTGTGCAAACTGTTGTTTCCAAGTGTATGTGCATTTTTATGGGAAAGGATTCTTAGCGTTCTTTCATCACATTTTCAAAGGGGTCTATGACCCCAGGCACATGCCAAGACCAGATGCTGCCTGCCCACTCACAAAGCACCTGTTTCCATTTCACATTTGCCCCTCAGGCCAAGGTCAGCACTCACAAAAATCTACAATTCAAATAGGACAGACCACTGCTAAAGCTTCTTCTTTTTCCGGATTTATCTTTTCTGTCTTTACAGTAGATAAAAGCTGTGTTATCTGCTTAATGAAACACAGAGAAATCTAAGCAGATTCGATGTAAAGTTAGAAGCTTCACTGAATAATGTGACAGGAAAAATATAAAATCTGCTCTTCAAAAATGTATTCTAAAAACAATACAGCATTGATTTAAGGACTTTCGATGGAAAAAAATCCATAATTCTTTTGCCTAAATAATCTTCAGTTTGAGACAATCCTTTCAAATATTTGCCTATATGTATATGGAATATAAATCCTCAAGTATAACTAATTTTTTATTATGTTTACTTATTTAAAAATATTTTTATGATCCTACAGATACTGCTATTATATTTTTATCTGCATATCATGGGGATAACTGATTATATAATTCATTCAATATTTCATTATTGCCAAATATTCAAGCTCTTTCCAACTTTAATATGGATATCCTGCATTCAACCTCTTCACACATATACACATATATAGTTTTCCTTCCTTCTTCTGGGAACGAAGTCTCAGGAATGAGAGGACTGGCTCTGGCTACTTTTCTTTGCTTTCCCCTCCTTATTCTTATCCTACAGGGAAGAGTCAGGGTCAAGGACAGGCAATCTGGTTGGACCGCTGTGCTAAGTAATGGAGTTTTCAGTGTGAATAGGGAAAGGGTTCAATGCCGGGCAGGCATCAGGGCCGCTGGCCTTCTCTTGTCTCCATTCCTCTCCTCTCCCCGTGGGCTGCAGTGGGGCAGGCCCGGCGTGGGCAGGCTAGATCAGCGTGGCTAAGGAACGAAGGGGAACTACCTTTGGTTTGTTTGTTCTCTGCCTCTAGAGGGACGGGCCATAATACGGCTAATGGTGTCGGTGCGGAGTTGCAAGAAAGGGGCCCAAGCAGGTCACTTAAGATTGTTTTGGGTGCTGTAGGAAGCTCAGGGGTACCTCCAACCTGGGTAAAGGAGCCCTCCCCTTCAGCCAACCAGCTCACCCAGACCTACATTAGAGTGTGGGGTGAATGTTTAAGAGGAAAAGATCTGAAGTACATAAAGGGGGAGCCATCAGGAGAGATGTGGACAGAATAACTTCCTCATCTTGTGGTCCTAAAAAATTATTTGCCCTGGAGGATGAGGGCATGGGGGGTAGGGCACGCCTGGCTCTGGCACCACTCCTACCAACTGGCTTCAACAGGAGGCCTGAAACGTGTACCTCTTCTATATAGATTTGGGTTGAAAAGGTGTTCTAATGCTTATTTTTTTTTTTTACAAAGTTTGAAAACTGCTGGTAAAATGGGAAGAACACGGGCTTGGGAGTAAATTGCACTGGGTTTTCCTGGATAATCTGGGACCTGAGGCTAATGATACCCAACCTCGTTGACAGGTGAGGACTAGGATGAAGTAAAGACAAGGCCTGGCATGTTTTCAATAATATTCCCTTCTCATGCCCTTCCTGTGCATTTCTGTGGAGAAGGTGTGACCATCTGGGGACCAGAGACAGGCTGCCTGAGCGTGATTCTCACACAATCACTTGTTAGCTGTGTGCCCTTAGCAAGTTTCTTAACCTCTCTGAGCCTCATAGTTTCCTAGGTGATCATAATAATAATCATAATAATGCCCACTCCAGAGAGTTGGTATAAAGATTGTATGAGAAAATCCTTATAAAAGGACCAGGCCCTGGCACCTGGTAAGAACTCAGTAAATGTTAGCAAATACTGGCACTTGTACACCCGGGATTCAAGCAGTGATCCTGGTCTTGCTGGTCCTTTTATTGTGACCTTTCAAGGTCATGTCTGCCCTCCTCCCCAGCCTCTGCTGAGGTTCTGCTCTGTTCCACTAGGTTGTTGGAAGGCAGCTATAACTTAAGAAACTGTGTCGGCAAACGACTCGCAGAGGCTCCTTATGTTTAAAAAGACTTGGTAAGAGGCATTTTATCTTGAAGGGTGTTTGCTGGTGAAAGATCTACATTTACTGTCAGATGGGACTCATCATTATCTCAGCCTCCCAGATGGATGAGTAGAGGACTTGGTTTCGAAAAATAATACAGGAAGGACGTTCAAGTAGAATCTGCAAGCGTATTATTTCTGGGATTGCATTTCTCGTCATTAGGGGACTGATGGCCATTTACGGAAGATGCTGGGAATCAGAGGGTATCACCACTACCCACCTAGAAGAATTATCAGGGTGTGTCATGAACCAGGATCAAACGGAGGCTTTAGCAATGGAGGAACGAACAGACCCCACCTCCGTGTGAGCTTATATTTGACACGAACATCTTTGGGTCTCTGGGCCATTTTAAAGTCTCTTGAACATTTTTAAATAATAAAAAAAGACTTGGTAGGAAAAATAAAGAATCAACATTTTGGGAACACTATGACATATGATGTGGTGGTAAAGCTGAGAAATAGTTGGGCATGTGATAAGCAAGCAGAGTACAATGTTAATGGCAGGATCTAGGTAGCTGGCTGGATGCTCACTGCAAAATTCTTTCAACTCACCAGTGCCTGAATCTTTCACCATAAAATGTTGGCAACAATTCAGGCCATAGACACAACCGGATACTGCTCACTTGTGTGGCTTAGACAGCCGGCTCAAATCTGTAAGCTTCTCTTAACCTTACAGGGCTGCTGGGAGGATGGCATGGGGCAGCATAAGTGAAATCCCAGCACCCGTCCCACTGGCATAAGCAGACGGCCCTTCTGGAGTCGAAGGTGCAGGTCTAGGCCCCTGGGTCCCCCGTATTCTCCCTCGTGAACCCATGAGGATGTCCTTATGTTGCCTTCTCCTCGCAGCTTCTCATGACCTACCTTTTGTTCTCCGTCTCCAAGCACACGGTCATCTTCATATACTGATCTTCTTTTCGCTCTTCCAAAGTGGCGGACACGAGAGAAAGCTCCCCAAAGAGGGAGACCAGCCAGGTCAGGCGAGAAATGCCGCTGAATGCAGGGAAGCCAAACCGCTCTTCTTCCAGCGGGCCAGCTGTGGGGAATCACAGACATGGCGGGGGCTGGAGGGGAGGGGCTGACAGCTGGGGGGCACGGGGGATGTGACGGGGGCGAACAGATGTGGCTGGGTGATCAGGACACACAACCTACCTTGTGACGGGGGTGTGCAAGATGACTAATTCTGATGGAGACTTGCATAAAAACGTCTCCCCTTTTTCCTGTTTCTTAAATTCACTTTGTTGGTAAAATAAAATATTTCACTAGAAATTGCAGTCCATCTGGCCCACGGGGTAATAAAAATGTTTTAGGCTTCTAACGTGTGTGTGTGTGTGTGTGTGTGTATGCACACAGCACACACACACACACACACATATGTAAACATATATATCCCCTTCAGTTAGTGACTTAAAGAAGTAAAAGAATTAACGTATTTTAGTCCCTCAAGCCTATATTCCTATAAATACCATATAACTGTCTGTGTAAATGATAAGGGAGTGAAGGAATTGTGACAGCTGTGGAGAAAACAGTAATACCTATAAAGTAGTCAATATCAAGAAAACTGATACAGCGTTAAGTGTTTCCACAGTCTTCATAATCTCGTGTACAACAGTATATTGCAAGGAGTATCTGTATGAGAAATCTGGTCAAGATACTGCTCCCCTCTCTTCCCGGCCTAAATTTTAAACATAACCTAGATTTATAAGACTTCGTATCTGTTACACTGCTCTTTAAACCAAAGGTTTCTTATAACTTTGATATTGACTTAAAACAACTAATAATTATGAGTATGTGCTAAAGAAAACAAAGTAAATAAAAAGATAAATAAAAGAAAACAGAGATTGTAAGTTTCATAGACAGCATGATTTCAAATCACTAGAACCTAAGTATGAAACTTACAAAGGAAAGGCGGTTCCCTCTGGGCCGGTTACTGTCCGCTCTCGTTCTGTGCAGAGGACTGAACAGCTGCTACAGGTCTGAGCTCCAGTCTGTCTGCCTCGGCCACGTTAACTGTTGGGTCAACTTTGTGAAGCTACTCACCTCTCTGAGCCTCATTTTAAAAAATCTGTATAATGGGGGTAATAAATACCCACTTTATAGGATTATCACGTGAATTAACATGAAATAAAATAATGTCACATACTTAGCACAGTTCCTTAGAACAGATTAATGGTTATTATTGTCTCCACAACTCTCATTATATCATCATTTTAAAGGATGAAGATGGATTTTGTGCCATTCTTTTTTTTTTTCTGGCTGCACCGCATGGCATGCAGGATCTTAGTTCCCCAACCAGGGGTTGAACCCATGCCCCCCCTGCAGTGGAAACTCGGAGTCCTAACCACTGTACCGCCAGGGAAGTCCCTGCAGATGGATTTTGAAATGAGATTCCACTACTGTATATTTTCTGGAAACTCACAAACAGATGAATGGTTTTAGCACTTGACAATGTCGGTTTCCTTTCTGTAAAGAAAGCCCTCGGGAAAGGTGGCCCAGATGCCTTAGGGTGGAGACAAATCCAAGGAGTCCACCCAAAGGAGACTGCAGACCTTGAGGCTCCAGGCTGTTCATTTCCTTCTGCTAATAGAGGTGCTCAAAGAATGACCAACATAAAGTAAATAGCTGAATATATAGTAGATCAAATATCTTGGCCGCAGCCAAGGTCCTGATAACTTGTTGGAGGAAGAAAGGGTCTATGCATATTCTACTTGCTCCACAGAGAAGTATAAACATGTTCTCTTCTCCAAGAACCTTTCTCTCGGTCCTTTTGCAAAGAGAGCTTTCATTTTTAACCTCCTGTGGAAAAATAATCTCCAACTCGTCAAGATTTCATGAGAGAAAATTCTACCTAATCGATTGGGCCAAAAGTATAAATGTGCCTGAGATTTCTAACACGTTTTCCTCAAGGCCCACTGAGCAATCAGATCTCATTTGAGGAAAGAAGAAAAATAGATTATTTTTATTGTCTGTGGGTGCGTGGGAAAATTAAATCGGCCCTCAGTCAGAACGTCTTTAGCAGAAATGAATCCAAGCTCACATCCTAGAGAGCTCAGAAAGAACCCAGTAACCCCCCACCAGCCTCACCAGTTACATATGACCTGTGACCCCACCAAGGGCTGACCTGTGAAGAGGAGAGACCCTTTCAGCAGGTCCTTCCCCACCACTTCTTTCTTCAGGAATGCAAACTCCTCCATCAAGAGTTCAACGTGCTCCTCATGCAAGACTTTCCCTGTCACGACAAGGATGGGGTTTAAAAAAAAAAAAAAAAAAAAAAAAAAGGCAGTCATCCTAAATCCTGTTAATTTCCTCGTATTTTTTTCATTTTTAAAAATTGAGAATGTATGTATAACTGAATCACTTGGCTGTACAACTGAAACTAACACAACACTGTAAATCAACTATACTTTGATGAAAAAATATATATATTAAAAAAATTTTTTTAATTTGCTCAAAAATGCTACGTCCATGCTTTGGACTCAAGATGGCTGACTGAACACACACATTTATTTCCACCTTTATAAAAATCCTAATGAATTTTATGAAAAAGTTATTAAAAAATAAAATTGAGGGGTAATGGACAGATATAACTATATATTTAAAGTGTACAATGTGCTGTTTTGATGTACATTTGCATTGTGGAATGATTGTCAAGATCAAGACACTTAACACGTCCATCACCTGACAGTTCACTCTTTGTGTGTGTGTGTGATAAGAATGCTTAAGACCTACTCTCAGCAACTTTCAAGTATACAATTCCATATTATTGACTATAACAACCATGTTGTACATTAGATCCTCGGAACTTCTTCTTATAATTGAAAATTTGTACCCTTTGATCTATATAGCCCTATTTCCCCTTCCCCCAGCCCAAGGCAACTGCCATTCAAATCTCTGTTTCTATGAAACAGGCTTTTTTTTCTTTTTAGATCCCACTATAAGTGAAACCATACAGTATTTGTATTTCTCTGACTTATTTCACTTAGCATAATGCCCTCCAGGCTCATTCATGTTGTAGCAAATGGCTGGACTTCCTTCTTTCTCATGGCTGAATAATATTCCATTGTATATATAAGCCACATTTTTCTTTATCCTTTTCATCTCTGGAAGAACATTTAGGTTGTTCCCATCTCTTGGTTATCGTGCATAATGCTGCAGTGAAAATGGGTGTACATGTATCTCTTCAATATACTGATTTCAATTCCTTTGGATATATACCCAGGAGTGGGACTGCTGAATCATGTGGTAGTCCTATTTTTAATTTTTTGAAGACCCACCATAGTCTTTTCCATAGTGTCTGCACCAACTGATATTCTCACCAACAGTGCCCCAGAGTTCTCTTTTCTCCATATCCTCACCAACACTTGTCTCGTCTTTTTGATGACAGCCAATTCTAACAGGTGTGAGGTGATATCTCGTGGTTTTGATTTGCATTTCCCTGATGATTAATGATGTTGAGCAATTTTTCATATATCTGTTGGCCATCTGAATGTCTTCTTTGGAAATATGTGTATTTAGTTCCTCTGCCCATTTTCTAATTGGATTATTTGCTTTTTGGCTGTTAGTTTTGAGTTCTTTATACTTCGGATATTAACCCCTAATCAGATATATAGCTTGCAAATACTTTCCCTCTTCTGTAAAGTATCAATTTATTGATTGTTTCCTTTGCTGTGTGGAAGCTCTTTAGTTTGATGCAGACCTATTTGTTTATTTCAGCTTTCATTTCCTGTATGCTTGGTGTCTTACCCAAGAAATCATTGCCAAGACCAATGTCAAGGATTTTTCCCTGTGTTTTCTTCTAAGAGTTTTACAGTTTCAGGTAAGTCCCTTTTTTTTTTTTAAACAGTTGTATTTGTCCTTGATACATCTCAATGTAATTTTTGTGAATGCTGTAAGATAGGGGTCCAGTTTCATTCTTTTGCATGTGGCTGTCCAGTTTTCCCAGCACCACTGATTGAAAACTATCCTTTCCCCAGTGTGTGTTCTTGGTGTCAAAAATCAGTAGACTGTATATGCATAGGTTTATGCCTGGCTCTTTATTGTTCCACTCATCTATGTGCCTGTTTTTATGTCAGTACCACACTGTTTGGATTACTACAGCTTTGTAATATAGGTTGAAATCAGGTGGTGTGATGCCTCTAGCTTTGTTTTTCATCTCAGGAATGCTTTTTTTATTTAAAGTCTTTTGTGGTTCCATACACATTTCAGGATAGTTTTTTCTATTTCTGTGGAAAATGCCATTGGAATTTTGATATGGACTACACTGAATCTGTAGATTGCTTTGGATAGTATGGACATTTTAACAATACCAATCTTTCCAATTCAAGAACACAGGGTATCTATCCATTATTCATGTCTTCTTGAATCTCTTTCACCAGTGTCTTATAGTTTTCAGCGTACATGTCTTTCACCTCCTTTGTTAAATTTATTCCTAAGTATTTTATTGCTTTTGATGGTACTGTAAATGAGATTTCTTTCTTAATTTCTCTTTCAGATACTTTGTTGTTGGTGTATAGAAATGCAACTGATTTCTGTATGGTAATTTTGTATTCTGTAACTTAACTGAATTTATTAGTTCTAACAGTTTTCAGTGGAGTCTTCAGGGTTTTCTACATATAAGGTCATGTCACCTGCAAAAAGACAATTTTAATTTTCTAATTTGGATGCCTTTTATTTATTATTCTTGCCTAATTACTCTGGCTTCAGCTTACAGTTTACTATGTTAAATAGCACACAGTGGTTATTATGGGCATCCTTGTCTTGTTCCTGATCTCACAGGAAAGGCTTTTAACTTTTCACTATTATGATGTTAGCTGTGGGGTTCTCTCTATCATCTTTGTTATGTTGAGAAACACTCCTTCTACACCTAATCTGTTGAGAGATTTTATCACAAATGGATGTTGAACTCTGTCAAGTGCTTTTTCTGCGTCTATTGAGATGATCATATATTTATCTTTCACTTTGTTAATGTGGTATATCACATTTATTGATTTACATATGTTGGGCCATCTTTGCAACCCAGGGATGAATCCCACTAGATCATGGTGTATGATCCTTTTAATGTGCTTTTGAATTTAATGCAGATTTTTGCATCTATGTTCATCATGGACAGCAGCCTGTAATTTTCTTTTCTTGTAGTGTCTTTGCTTGGCTTGGTATCAGGGTAATGTTGGCCTCATAAAATGAGTTAGAAATTGTTCCTTCCTCTTCAAGTTTTTGAAAGAGTTTGAGAAGGATTGTTATTAATTCTTCTTTAAATGTTTGGTAGAATTCATCTGTAAAGCCATGTGGATTTTATATGTTTGGAGGTTTTTGATTACTTATTCAATCTCCTAATCCCCTTGCTTGTTATTAGTCTGCTCAGTTTTTCTTTTACTTCATGATTCAGTCATGGTAAGTTGTGTGTTTCTAGGAATTTATCCATTTCTCCTAAATTATCTAATCTGTTGGCATAAATTGTTCATAGTCTCTTAGGATTCTTTGTATTTCTGTGGTATCAGTTACAATGTCTCCTTCCTCATTTATAATTTTATTAATTTGAGTCATTTCCCTTTTTTCTTGGTAAGTCTAGCTGAAGATTTGTCAATTTTATATTTTCAAAAAGCCAACTTAGTTTCATTGATCTTTTCTATTGTCTTTCTAGTCTCTATTTCATTTATTTCTGCTCTAATCTTTATTATTTCTCCCCAACAACTAAGTTTGTTCTTCCTTTTCTATTTCCTTGAGATGTAAAGTTAGGTTGTTTGAGTGCTTTCTTTTTTCTTAATGTAGGTGTTTATCACTGTAAACTACTCTCTTAGAAATGCTTTTGCTGAATCCCATCAATTTCTGTATTTGTGTTTCTATTTTCATTCACCTCAAAAATTTTAAAACATTTACCCTTGATCCATTGTTTTTTCAGAATGTGTTGTTTAATCCATATATAGGTGAATTTTTCAGCTTTCCTCCCATTACTGACTTCTAATTTTATACCATGTAGTCAGAAAAGATACTTAATAAGATTTTAATCTTATTAAATTTGTTTTCTGACCTAACATATGATGCATCTTGGAGAATGTTCCATGTGCACTTGAGAAGAATGTGTGTTCTGTTGCTATTGGTTGGAATGTTCTATATACGTCTGTAAGGCAACTTGGTCTAAAGTGTAGTTCAAATTCATTAGTTCATAATGTATTTCTGTCTGGATATTTTATCCATTGTTGAGACCAGGGTATTGAAGTCCCCTACTATTATTGCATTGCTGCCTATTTTTATCTTCAGATCTGTTTAGGTACTCCAATATTGGGAGCATACATATTTACAATTTTTATATCCTCTTAAGGAATTGATCCCTTTATTATATAATGACCTTCTTTTTCTCTTGTTACAGCTTTTGACTTTAAGTCTATTTTGTGTAATATGCTACACCTGCTCTCTTTTGGTTTCCATTTGCACAGAGTATTTTTCCATCCACATGGAATATTTTTTCATCCCTCCACTTCTGGCCTATGAGTGTCCTTAAAGCATAAGTGAGTCTTCTGTAGGCAGCATATAGTTGGGTCTTATTTATGAATTGAGCTACTCTTTGTCTTTTAATTGGAGAATTTAAACTACTTACGTTTAGAGTAATTATTGATAGGTAAGAACTTATTGCCATTTTGTTACCTGCTTTCTGATTGTTTTATAGTTCCTTTCTTCCTCTCACTGTCTTTTTATTTATTTTTAAATTATTTATTTATTTTTGGCTGCACTGGGTTTTCATTGCTACGCACGGGCTTTCTCTAGTTGCAACGAGCAGGGGCTACTCTTTGTTGCAGTGCACAGGCTTCTCATTGCGGTGGCTTCTCTTGTTGTAGAGCACAGGCTCTAGATGCACGGGCTTCAGTAGTTGTGGCACATGGGCTCAGTAGTTGTGGCTCACAGGCTCCAGAGCACAAGCTCAGTAGTTGTGGCACACGGGCTTAGTTGCTCCGTGGCATGTGCGATCTTCCCAGACCAGGGCTCGAACCCGTGTTCCCTGCATTGGCAGGTGGATTCTCAACCACTGCGCCACCAGGGGAGTCCCTCACTGTCTTTCTTTATGAGTTGATGGTTTTTGGTCATGGTATCCTTTGATTCTTTTCTCTTTATCATTTTTTTCCTTGGTGGTACTAACAGTACCATGAGGCTTTTGTAATACATCTTATAGTTATAACAGTCCATTTTAAGCTGACAATAACGTAACTTCAATTGCATTTAAAAATTCTACATATTTACTTGCCTCCCCCCAACGAGTTATGTTATTGGTGTCCCAATTTATGTATTTTAATCTTGTGTATCCATTAACAAAATATTGTAGCTATACTTTTAATACTTTTGTCTTTTAACCTATATACTAGAGTTCAAAGTGATCTACACACCACCATTGCGGTAATAGAGTATTTTGAATTTGACTATATATTGGGTTGGCCAAAAAAGTTTGTTTGGGTTTTTCCATAAGATGTTACAGAAAACCCGAACGAACATTTTGGCCAACCTAGTTGGCTAGTTTAGCACTGAATTTCACACTTTCATATATTTTCATGTTACTGGTTAACATCCTTTCAGGCAGGTCCAGTGGTGATAAATTATTTCTCCTTTTATTTGTCCGGGAAAGTCTTTATCTCTCCTTCATTCCTGAATAACAATTTGAGCACGTTCAATGTATCAGCCTACTCTCTCCTGGCCTGCAAGATTTCTGCTAAAGAATCTGCTTACAGCCTTATCAGGATTCCCTTGTGTGTGATGAGTCTTCTTCCTCTCACTGCTTTCAAAGTTCTCTCTTTGTCTTTGATTTTTGTGAGCTTGGTTAAAATGTGTCTTGGTAACAGTTCCTGATTTTGATGGTTGTATGTGGTTATCTAGAGACTGTTTTTATTTGCAGGATATACGCATGAAATTATTGGGGAATGAGGTTGGCAATTTACTCTCAAATGACTCTCAAGAAAAAAAGAGTTCTCTGTACTGTATTCACAACTCTTCTATAAGTTTGAGGTTATTTCAACATAATCTTCAAAAAAAAAAAAACCAAACCAAATAAATAGTTATAGCACCAAAAATATGACAGCAAGCCAGAAACAGTCATGGATTATGAAATAAGATATAACTTCTTAGGAGAAAATGAAAAGGCAACTTGCAATTAATAGACTTGAATTCTCGACTCATTTATTTCCTCAAACATGATTTCAGCAGCTTTCTGACATAAGCAGTATATTATGAAATTCTCAAAGAAACATTTCTGGCCTCATCTTTTGAAATAGGGTGTTTTGTGTATCTCAGAAATAATAAATAAGTGTTTTTAAATTTGGGGGGAATATTAGAAGAAATAAAAATACCCATGATCCTATTTACCAGAAAGAACCACTACTAAGATATATTGGTATATTTCCTTCTTTCTTGTCATTCTGCTGTGAATTATTTTTCATGGTTGTGATCATATGGTAGAAACAAAATTATATTTATTTTTAGTTTTAAAGTGTAAACATAAATTCATGTCATTGAAGAAAATTGAGAAAATGTGGAAGAATATAAAGAAAAAAATAAGACCAACCAGAATTCTACTAGCTAATCTCTGTTACGATTTTGTTTTATTTGCTTTTTTTTTTCCTTGCATATATGTGACATGATGTTTATACTGATGATTCAGCAATACAGGAACGGTCTCAGATCCTAGCTGAGAGATAATCTGAAGGGAAGTCTGGTAGTAGGTAATCGATGTCACTGAGGGGACAAGTCACCGACAGGAAAGGGGCACTAGGGAACTTTCTGGAGTAATAAAAATGTTCTGTATCTTGGCTGGAGTAATAATTACATGGGTATATACTCTGTCCAAATTCATTTAACTCTGTACTTAAAATCTCTGAATTTATCATAAGGAAATTATATCTCAATTTACAAAAGGATAAGGACTTATTAAGGTAATTAATTTAGTGAGATGAGTACCAGAATTATTATTCAGTTTCTTCAATGGCTTTGGTGTTGGCCTATTCAGAGCTGCTTTTGTAAAAGAAATAAGACATTTCTCAGAACTTCTTGTGTCATAGAGGTCTTCCTTTGTAACTAGTTTAACCATTGATACAAATGCTAGAAGAAGTTGTCTCACTTGTTATTAAATGTGTCAAACTTGGCAAGCTATCCCATCTGATTGGTGGGGTGACAGATGGGGCTGGAGAAACACTGATTCTGAGAAGAAACAGAGGAACAGCAGGCCATGCACTGCCCTGAGCCAACAGTGATTCATTTTACATGTGTCCATGAAAACAAAAATATGATTTTCCATTCCACTTCTGATATTTGAAAATGCAAAAAGTACCCTTAACCAAGCGCTAGTCAGCTATATGATAACCAATGCTGGGACTGTTTTCTATGGCATCCTGGGTAAATATGTCAGAACAGTTATGGTTCTTAGAAAACTCTTTCTTATATGAAGATGAGCTCTCCATCTCTATAATTCTGCCCCCTGCCAAGAGAAGCAATACAACATAAATTTATTTTCTCTTTCTGTGGAGAGCTTTTAATACATCTTAAAATGTTTCTCCTTTACATTAAATATTTAAACTCTAGTGATATGTCCAAATTATGTGTAACTTTTTAAAATTTGTTTTTGTTTTGGGGTATTATACTTTCTAATTTAGGTGCCTGGTATTCTTTTTCTTGCCTACCTGCTCTGGCTGCAACTTTCAGTACTATGTTGAATAGAAGTGGTGAAAGTGGTCATCCTTACCTTGTTTCCTGATCTTGGAGGAAAAGCTTTCAGTGTTTTGCCATTTAGTATATCAGCTGTGGACTTTTTATATATGGCCTTTATTATGATGAGGTAGTTTCTTTCTATTCCAAGTTGTCCTTATAACAATGTGTCTTGGTGTGGGTCTCTGGATTTATTCTAGTTGGAGTTCATTGTCTTGAATTTCCTCCCCCAAATTTAGGAAGTTTTCGGCCATACTTTCTTCACGTAAGCTCTCTGTCCCTTTCTCTCTCTCGTCTCCTTCTCTGACTTGCATAATGCATATAATGATCTGCTTGATGGTGTCCTTTAAGTCCCTTAAGTTTTCTTCATTTTTTTTTTTGGCCATGCCATGTGGCATGCGGGATCTTAGTTTCCCCAACCAGGGATCAAACCTGCGCCCCCTGCAGTGGAAGTGTGGAGTCTTAACCACTGGACTGCCAGGGAGGTCCCTTTTTCACTTTTCTTCGTTCTTCTTTTTTTTTTGCTCCTTTGACTCAAATTTCAAATGACCCACCTTCAAGTTTGCCAGTTCTTTCTTCTGCCTGATCAAATTTGCTGTTGAACCCTTCTTGTGAATTTTTCAACTCAGTTATTTTATTCTTCAGCTCCAGAATTTGTTTGGTTCTTTTTTTTAAAATAAATTTATTTATTTATTTATTTATTTATTTTTGGCTGCGTTGGGTCTTTGTTGCTGCATGTGGGCTCTCTCTAGTTGCGGCGAGCGAGGGCTACTCTTCGCTGTGGTGTGCGGGCTTCTCACTGTGGTGGCTTCTCTTGTTGCGGAGCACGGGCTCCAGGCGCATGGGATTCAGTAGTTGTGGCTCATGGGCTCTCTTAGAGCACAGGCTCCGTAGTTGTGGTGCACGAGCCCAGTTGCTCCGTGGCATGTGGGATCTTCCCAGACCAGGGCTCGAACCTGTGTCTCCTGCATTGGCAGGGGGATTCTTAACCACTGCGCCACCAGGGAAGTCCTGTTTGGTTCTTTTTTATAGTTTACATTTCTTTGTTGATATATTTTCATTTTGTTCATGCACTGTTTTCCTGATTTCATTTACTTGTCTATGTTTTGTTTTAGCTGACTGAGCAACTTTTAGACAGTTATTTTGGTAATTCTTGGATCTACATTTCTTTAAGGTTGGTTTCTGCAGATTTATTTCATTCCTTTGAGTGGGCTATACTTCCCTGTTTCTTTGTATTCCTTGTAATCATTTACAGGCAAACCTCGTTTTATTGCACTTTGCTTTATTGCACTGTGCAGATATTGCATTTTTAACTAATTGAAGGTTTGTGACAACCCTGCCTTGTCAGATGATGGTTAGCATTTTTTAATAATACAGTATTTTAAAATTAAGGTATGTACATTGTTTTTTAACATAATGATATTGCACACTTAATAGACTATAGTACAGTGTAAACATAACTTTTATATGCACTGGAAAACCAAAAAATTCATTTGACTCACTTTACTGCAATATTCAATATTGCTGTGGTCTGGAACTGAACCCGCAATAACTCCAAGATATGCCTGTATTGAGATTTGAGTATTTGAAAAAACAGCCACCTCTCCCAGTCTTTATAGATTTGCTTTGTACAGGGGAAGACCTTCACCAATCAGCCAGGCCAGAAATTCTGGAGGCCACTCAAACCTTTTCTGGAGATGTATCTTCTTTGGGCTTGCACATGTAATTTCCAAGTTAAAGAGGCTTGCCCCTGTTCTCAAGAACCTGTAATCTCTTGCTCCCTGTGGTGTCTGTTCAAAGTACTGCAATCTCCCTGGTGCTATAACAAACTACAGTGCTCACTTCATTCTTAGCTGCCCTGACCCTGGCATCCAGTGTCTACTACTGTTTCCTTCAGCATTCCCAGTCAGGAGAGACAGAAATCAGTCCTTAAAGCAGCCCTTGAAAAGCCAGAACATTGGACACATGTTCCACTCTTTCCTTCCCCCCCCCTTAGATTCTTCTAATCTAAGAATTAGAAGGGGAAGGGCTATGGTGAGCAAATGCAATGAATTTTCTTACCCACTTCAATGCAGCTCTTCTTGGCTCTGTGCTTGCCTGTGGGTACTGCAACCACTTAACTGATTTCTGGAGTACTTGCTAAGGTATTTTGGTCTATATATTGTTGTTAAGTTGGTGTCTCTGTGGGGAATGAGGTTCTTCTGAGGCTTCTTATCCACCACCTTGCTGACATCACTCCCAAATTATCCATAACTCTTGCCGTCCAAAATGATATAACATTAGGTATGCTGAATTGAATAAGATTATTCCTTCCTGTGCTACAGTGTAATTGCTATAATCACTGTTTCAATTCACTTTCAACAGGTTAAGTTAATACTGCTAGCTGTGAACATTTGACACTGTGGGCTCCTCAAGGGCAAGGGTCATCTTTTTGTTATCCCCTATTATCAAGGACAGTATCTCGTACATAGCGATAAGTATCATGTAAACGCTGCTTAATGAACATTCTAGTATGAGTTATGAATACTTGCCTAGAGAACAAAGGTCATTCTTGGTGTTAAGGGCTTTTCTCTTTTTCAAAGCCATTCATGATCTGTAAGCAAGCCATCCAGATTCTGCTTGCTTAAGGAGCTAATTACCAGGCTCCAATATAACAATATTTTGTTTCTCATTTTTAAAACAGTAAGTCCATATTTGATTTAGTTTTCTATAGTTTTAACCTAATGTGCTCTTTGTGTTTCACTTACATTTAGTCATCATGTCTTCTGAGGCCCTTCTTAGGTTAGAAAGTTTCTCAAAATCTCCTTGTTTTTTAATGACCTTGATAGTTCTGAAGAGTACTGTTTAGGTATTTTGTAGAATGCCCCTCAGCTGGGATTTTTCTGATGTTTTTCTCATGGTTAGACTGGGGTTATGTGTTTTGGACAGGAAAACTACAGAAGTAATGGGCCATTCTCATCACATTATATTAAGCGTACATAAGACATTAATAAACAGAAACCTCCATTAAATAGAGTTGGGAGACCAGCACAGGGAGCTCCCATACCCTGCGATGATAGTAGAGCCCCACAGGAAGAAGACGACTCCTCTTCTGTCCTGGCAAGGACTCAGCCAATGAAAAGCCACGGACTCTTTGCTTACTATTCCCCCCCCAAACTTCCTTTTCCCTATAAAAGTGTTCTCCTGCCCTTGCTGTGCAGGGATTTGCACGTGGCTCGCCACGCGGTTGCAGACCTTGAATTATAATTCTCTGATGATTCTGAATAAACTCATCTTTGCTGGAGAAATAAGTGGCAGTCTACTTGCTTTCAGTCAACAAGTACATCCTATTAACATAACTTATCATTGTTTACACTGACCTCAATCATCTGGCTGAGGGGTAGTGTTTGGTTTCTCTAGTGTAGAGTTAACTCTTTTTCCCCTTCTTTCCATCTTGTGCTCTTTGGAAGGAAGTCACTATGCACAGGACATTATCTTCCTGAAGACACTTAGTCTGTTATCTTGTAAAGTGTTCCACATTCTAGTTCACTTAATCTTTTTTGCTGTCATTTAATTTGTTCCTTCATCCCTGTATTTCTTGTGAAGTGAGAAGTTTGGTTAAAATCTCAGTTACAGGATTGATGCTACACACATCCCACCAGATGGCTTGTGATGTCATTCTTACCCAGATTAGCAATCACTTGGTTAGGATGGTAACAGTGGAGCTCTTCATTGTAAAAGGACATTTTTTCCTTTGCAATTAGCAAGAAATCTTTGGCGTCTTGTACTTTGTCCAGGGACGTTTGTGCCATGAGAAATACTATACAAAGGTGATGGCCCCAGAGCTCCCCAACCTCTTATTCACATCAGTAGTCATTCATCCATCTTTTCATTTGACAAACATCTACTGAAGGCCTACTAAGTTCTGGGCGGTGTTTAGCTTTAGCTGCTGGGGCTACAGAGAGGAAAGATGGGCTCTGTCCTCCAGCAGCACAGCCTAGTACTAGAGAAAGGCAATCAAGAGTTTCAGTAGTGTGATCTGTCTACACTGGTGATAAAGGACAAGGTCCTTTCTTTGGTGATTTTCATTCACCATACTTTGTTCATATTTTAAAGATTTAAAATAGCAAATGTTGAAACAGAGAGAGTTTTTGACTTAAACTTCATTTAACTAGCTCCATTAATCCCTAAACATTCTAGTTAGTTCTAATTGCCCCCCCGTAGAGGGACTTGTCCAGTTACCATAAAAACAGAAAAATCTCTGGAGGGCGGCATGGCTCAGAGGAATGAATGTGGACTTCAGAGCCCAGAGAGACTGAAACCAAATCTCCATCTCCCATTTAGTGGTCATATTACTAGCTTTGTGATCTGGCACAAAAAATTTTTTTTGAAGTATAGTAGATGTACAATATTACATAAGTTACAGGTATACAATATAGAGATTCGTAATTTTTAAAGGTTATACCCCATTTCTGGCACAATTTTTTAACTTCTCTGAGCCATGGATTCCTATACATAAGCTAGAGAAAATACCTACCTCCAACGATTTCTAAGAGAATTAAGCAAAATAACATATGAAGTGTTTAGCAGAGTTTTCAAGTTCCTGGCATATAATAAATATTTAATAAACAGTGTTCCTCTTGAGAAACAATGAAAACTACAAACTATGTACATAAGACAATCAATTACCCTGATCTGGGCATTTTTCCATTAGCAATACAACTATCACATGAATAAAACCAAAATGAAATATAATTATATATATTATTATATAAAATAATATATAATATTAATAATATATAATCTATAACACTAGCATAGGTGGAAGCTAATTCATACTTTTCATAAGAGTAAAAGAAGCTAAGTCTTGAACAAAAGTTTGCAAATTCCCACCCATCCCTCTGCCCTGTGGGCCCTCCACACACGCCCCCTTTACGTGCCTACAGTATGGGGTGTGGGGTGGCGGTGTGGGAGCCCATGGGACCAGTAATATATCTGACATGGGGTTAAGTTTTAAAGGCATAAAGATGGTACCACAGAAATCGTAGAGGCAGGAATTCTTAGGAAGAGGGTCTGTGCTCTAGATGCACAGAACATACGTCACCTTTCTGCTCAGCCAGTGCCCACAGTTCCTTAGCTGCTGCCCAAGACAGTGTCATGGGGTATTCCACAAGGACGTGCTTGCCAGCGTTTAGGAACTGTCTTTGGAAAAAAGGGATAAATACAGAGAAAATGCACTTCAATTAAACTTAAGTGCCCCGCATGACAGAGAACAGAATGTTATAAATGCACAAAAGTCTCCATGTAAATGTGTCATGACGAAACACGGGTGAGAGTCAGGGCCAGAGGATGAGGAGAATGAACTGCATCTCACGTGATTTTCTACTAAGCGGTAAGAGAAAGGCTTTCTAGTCATGTGTTCATTTGAACACTCACCCATTCGTCTACTCACGTATTCAACCAGCTACTATGTACCAGTTACTCTGGAGGAGAAATACAGCCATGTTAGCAGGGAAATTGCCTAGTACCATATGACAGCTATAAATAAAAACCCACGGCAGCCAGCTCTGCCTGAGGCAATCGGAAAAGACTTCCCTAAGGCTCTGAACTGGGTCTTGAAGTATCAACAGGCATTTTCCAGGTGCCAGGGTACGGGGATGTTGTACTCTGAGCGGCATATGCAGGGCGCCTGGGTGTTTACGGGGCTTTGTCCACTGGGACGTGGTGTGAATTTCAGCATTTCAGCATGGCAGGGGAGTGGGCTACAGGGAGTGGAGGGAAAACTAGGTCCTAAAAGTAGCTGGGAGCCTGATGTAAAGGACGCAGAGTGCTGTGCTCAGAAGTCTGGCTTTTATTCTCTAGATATTCCAGGAAACAAACATTGATAAGCATGGGAATTACGTGATCACTTTGTTAAGGACATACCCTCTGGTGCCACAGAAGTTTAAGGGGAACCACAGAAAGGTGTTTCTGGCCACACTTAGAGTGGGCCTGATAAACAGGGAGCAGCTGATTCTGGGGAACGGCGTGGTGGAAGCAGCTGTAGTTTAATGTAAGGACCCAGAAGGGAAGCTGAGATTCTGGGGGCGGCTGGCCCTGCCTTGTCAACTGCCAGGTCCTGAGTGGGGCTCCTCCTTCCAGGCTCAGTCCTACCAAATGCTTGGAGGGCTCTAGGCTCTGCATTCAAAGGTGGGGCGGGGGAACACTTCACTTCTCCTGCTCTACGAATAATGCGATCTCCCCACTCTGATGCCACCACTATCTCCTTACTCATCTCGTGGCAAAAACTCTTCATATTAAAGCAACTCCTAGAGACCTTCTCAGAGATCTCATGTTGTTGAAAGGGCAAAGGATAAAATATTGGAAACTGAAAGGACTATGACAATTCTCCTAAGGCACAGAAAAGATGGTAGCTAAGTTAAACCGCCAGAAAAAGGCAGGCACTGTTCAAACCACACTCACTAAGTTTTTTACAAAGAAATAAGATACTTTAATTGTTAATGTTTTTAATGTTTTAAATTATGGTGTACTAAATAAATATTAGTTCTACAATATTTTTCGTGTCCTTATACATTTATAACCCAGAGTGAGAGTTCACATTTTGACAATTTTTAAAGGTCATGGATCCAATGTAGTTCTTCCCATCAATAATTAAGACCCCTTTGCAAGATGTCAGCCTGCCCAGGCATTTTTATTGTCCCGCACTCCTGTGCAACACAAGGACTTGAACACCCACCTGATGTAGTCTTCGTGGCTGGAGCTCTCACTGCAGATGTAAGCAACCTCAACCTCTCGACTGGAAAGAGCATCTTCCAAAGAAATCTGCGGCACCCCATCAGTGCTTCCCAGCTTTCGTCTATTTGAGAGCAACAGACAGGTGGAGCTCAAAGTAGGCAGAACTGAGAAAACATGTTCTGAGAACATGTTTTCTCATCTCTGAGAAAACATCGGCTGAGAAAACATGAGTGCCATCCTTCTCCCCATCTCCCAACAATGTCCTGGTGATCGACTTTTGGAAATGAAGCGATGAACTTCCTGCCTCCCACTGCCAGGGCATTTTTCAGCACGCAGCGAGAAACACAGCCTCTGGGGTGAAGTCGGGGACCTGGCATTGAGTGCCGACACCACCGCTAACAGCCCATATGACATGGGACTCTTTGCATTACTTCATCTCTAAGATAAAAAGAACCGATCTCCTGTAATCTCATGAGACACGATCTCCACGGTCACTGCCAACTTCAAGCACTTGGCCAGACACCAGGACTGCCTAACCTAATCCAAATCCAAGACACTAACACCTTTAAGGGGCAAACGGCCGTGTGACTTCAAGCTCCTTCATGTTCATCGTGGCCTGTGATGGTCAAGTGGAAGGTGGGTGTCACTGCCTCACTTACAGCCGAGCTGACAAAGCCCAGAGAGGCAGGGGCTCCACGGCTAACCAGCAGCAGAGGCAGGACAGGAGCTGAGCCTTCCGGCTCCTGCACATTCAGAAGGACCGCTGCCTTAGGAGAGCTGAGAGCCCTGGCTGTCTGCGCACTGCCCCAGAGTGGAGGCTGGAGAGGACCAGTCCTCCAACGGCGGCTGCCACACAGGAGACGCGGCAGCCGGCAGGAGGCTCGGGCCAGCTCAGAGCTCCACCCGAGCAGCAGCCAGAGGGCGTGTGGGGAAGCGGGGCTGCGGCAGGACATTACGGCGGGTTTCTTCCCGTGGGGACCACCGACCTACACGGCTCGGTCTGACCAGAGCTCCCTGCTCGTCTCCTGTGTGCCTGCCCTGTAGGGAGTATGTGCAGAGCGGACCAAAGTCCTCAGCTTCCAGTGAGCTCAGTCAGCTAGAGGGAGGAAGACACGTACACACCTATAGCAACAAGTCAGCTAGAGGGAGGAAGACACGCACACCTATAGCAACAACACGAGACCAACAGGAGGAATGCCGTGCCGGGGGTACAGGTGAAGGGTCAAGGAAGGCAAGGAACCCCAAGTTTCAGGGTTTCAGGAGAGGCTTCCCAGGGAGGTGATAGGACTTAGCAGGGAGGTCGTGAGGAACAGGGCACGTGAGAAGGGGACAGTGTAATAGCAGCAGGGGTGCAGTAAAGCAGGGATGGGGGTGAGCTGGCCGTCCTCCCGAGGGACCTGGGTAGGTTCGGTATTCCCGCTGCAGCAGTTACGGCGCCAGCTGCCAAGGGCGGGGGTGCAGGGGGAGCAGAGGCCCCACTTCAGCCTGGAGCCCGTGTCGTGCAGGATCCCAGCTGCCGGCAGGGGAGCGGCAGGAGGAACGGTGCCGGCTAATCGTCCTGTCAAGCCTCCTATCTGTGCTGCTCCCTTAGAATCTTTTTTAAAAAATTAATCAATTTATTTTTGGCTATGTTGGGTCTTTGTTGCTGCCCGTGGGCTTCCTCTAGTTGCGGCGAGCAGGGGCTACTCTTTGTTGTGGTGTGCGAGCTTCCCATTGTGGTGGCTTCTTTTGCTGCAGGGCACAGGCTCTAGGTGCGCGGGCTCAGTAGTTGTGGCACATGGGCTTCAGTACTTGTGGCACACGGGCTTCAGTAGCTGTGGCACATGGGCTCTAGGTGCGCGGGCTCAGTAGTTGTGACACACGGGCTTAGTTGCTCCGCGGCATGTGGGATCTTCC
This sequence comes from Balaenoptera musculus, assembly GCF_009873245.2. Taxonomy (NCBI): domain Eukaryota; kingdom Metazoa; phylum Chordata; class Mammalia; order Artiodactyla; family Balaenopteridae; genus Balaenoptera; species Balaenoptera musculus. The sequence continues at coordinate 97,807,799 of NC_045793.1, read as the reverse complement.
CGGACCAGGGCTCGAACCCGTGTCCCCTGCATTGGCAGGAGGATTCTTAATCACTGTGCCACCAGGGAAGCCCTCCCTTAGAATCTTACTGGGAGGGGAAGACTGACCAAGGGCAGATTCCCAGCACTTCTGGGTCACCTTAGTGCCGCCACTTTAAATCCTTAAGGAAGGGCCAGGTTTCGAGACAGACAAATTGGAAGAAAGCAGGTCCCATAAATTAAAATTTGAAAGAACTTCTACGAGGACCGAGGACCGTCAGGATAGTTACTTACGCTCGCTCTGTTTAAGTATTGATATTTAGTTGATTTCTCTAAAGCACTAGGAAGCAGAGACGTGCCTGACTTGCTCTCTGTTGCATCACCTGCCGACACAGGGCCTACCTCTAGTTCCCAATGACTTATTGATAAGTGATGTTACAGGGCGTTAGTTTGGTGAATGGTGTGTATGTGAGGAAGTGGTCGGGGTGGAGGAAGGAGCTGAGGGTGGGGCAGGGAAGAAGAAACGCGCTGAAAAGTTTGGTTTTGAGTTACAGGAGATAAATGATACTCCTTAAAAGCAGGGCTCAGAATTATCAAAGGGGAAAAGAACACATGGTGTTTAAAAGATGGGCTTTGGAATCAGACAGACCTGCGCTGACGTCTAGTTCTTAGATTTTTCCAGCTGTGTGACCTCAGGCAAATTACTTAACCTCTCTGTGGCTCAGCTTCTTTACCTGGCAAGTGGGTTGACATCTACGTCAAATAGTTGGTCAGGCTTGGAAAGCCCAGGGCCCTGCATGGGTGGCTGTCATGGTAACTGATGTGACAGTTACACGGTAACTGATGTATCACAGCTAAAGCCTTCATTCAGGCCGACCCACATGTGTTCACTGTGCCGCTTCAGTAACCGTCAGGCCCTGTGCTCATCTTCCCTACCTCTGCCCGCAGTCCCCTCTACGGAGGAGCTGAGCGTGGTCACACTCACTGTACATCCCAGCTGCAGGTCTAGTTACTCGTCAGTTCCCAGACCCGTCCAAACTTGTGATCTTGTGGGGCTGACCCTGCACGGTTCCCTGGAATGACCCTGGAGCTGGCTCGCTCTCTCCCGGGTCTGGAGGAGCTGCGTGGCCCAAGGCCTCATCCATCTCACCGGGCTTCCCGTGAATTACAAGGCACAAAGCAAAGCCACCTGGACACGAAGCCAATCAGGTTCAGGTACGCCGAGGAGGCGTGTGGATTCCGCAAGTCCCGGATCCGCACCGAGCCAGCTCTGCCGATGCCAACCACCACCACGCCAAACTTCCTCTCGGGCTGAAACGCAAGGGATCAAGGTGGGGTTTAGAAACGGTCCAGGCGTCTAGCAAAGCGCAGCAAAACAAAGACATGTGGGCAGGACCAGTCAGGGTCCAGACAAGCAAGCAAGGAGCCAACCCAGAACACACAGGAAGCCGCAGCAGGTAAGGGGGGATGAGGCACTCCCTGAAACGCGGGCTCGGAGAGAAGTCAGCTGCCCCCAGAACATTTCTGTGGGTGCGCTGACCTGTGTCGTCCACGGAAAAGGCTCTCCACTTCTACTGCCACCTCCCCCAGGATGAGAGATCTTCCTCTTTAAGCCATACCCAGCCCTAGTCTGGCACCTCTGTCCTCCCCGAATCCCTCCTCCAGTGGACGTGCGAATCTGATACAGCGGGGAGTCATTCAGAGGCCACAGCTGCTCAGTGAGATGTGGGCAGACAGGGCCCATGGGTACCAGACACAGTCACCTTACTCAGACTCCTCACCATGGCTTTCTGGGTTCCAACCAACGTCACTCCCACCCTACTGTGGCAGCGTACTCATTATTCAGGTACACTGCTGGAGGCTGGATGCGTACAGTATTACAATGAAAAATCAAGTCGACTTTTTCAAGTTATACAGCAACTCACTATAATCCAAACTGATAAAAATTATCTCTACACATCCCTCAAACCCAGTTCTTCTTGGACGTCTCCAAGCATAGAAACTCCAATGTCTCCCTAGCCGGCTAGCATCTAGCCCCTTTCTTTCACCTTTGTCATCTGGGTGTCACCATTTCCCACTGAGTCCACCCCTCTTCCTGCGTCCACTGCTCTAGTCTTGGCCCAGGACTTGTTTCCCTCCTGCCTGATGACGTGACAAACCACCACCTGGTCTCACCCTTCCCATGTGTGGTCCCCAGGCCTGCCAGAGGAGATGCTTCAGATGAAAACTAAGTCCCCTTCCCTGATTAAAGCCCTTCATTTTCCCAGCTGTTACAGACTGAGTGATTATGTCCCCCCCCAGAAGTGGGAACCCTGTCCCCCAATATAATGGTAGTAGGAGATAGGGCTTTGGGGAGGTAATTAGGATGAGATGAAGTCATGAGGGTGGAGCCTGCATGAATGGGGTTGGTGCCCTTCTAAGAGTCATGAGAGAGCATGCCTCCTCTCTCCCTGCTCTCCGCTCACGTGAGGACAGGATGAGGAGTCAGTAGTCTGCAGCCCGGAAGGGCAGCCCTCCCGCCAGATCTCAGCCTGATCTCAGGCTTCCAGACCCCGAACTGCGAGAGAGAAATTTCTGTGGTACTTTATTACAGCAGCCCGAACTGTAAGAGAGTTTGTAGGACACCAACTAAAGGGAAAAAAAAAAAAAAAATCCAAGTCCACGTTCTTTACCAAACACATAAGGCCTTTCACAACTCAGCTCCAGCCTGCTTCTCCAGCAACGCCTTCTGGTCAACTCCCCCACTGTGTAACTTTAGGCTTCTGACCTTCCAAACAACTTCAAAGTACGCAGAACACACATGACTGTTTGCTCCCTGTAAGTCTTTGCAAATCCTGTTCCCTTTGCCTGGAACGAGCTTCTCCCCACTGTCCACAGGGTGGATGTCCACACCTTCAAAGCTTTTAAGACTTGGGCATCTTACACTCTATGAAGCTTTTCCTGATACTATCAGTTAGATTTTTTTTTTTTGCATATAATAAAACCCACCCATTTTAGTGTACAGTTCTATGAGTTTTGACCAACATAAACTCATATACCTACCACAATCAAGATATAGAACAAATGAACTTATTTACAAAACAGAAGTAGGGTCACAGATGTAGAAAAAAGATTTATGGTTACCAGGGGATAAGGGTGGGGAGGGATAAACTGGGAGACTGGGACTGACATCTATGCACTACTATATATAAAATAGATAACTAATAAGAACCTGCCGTATAGCACAGGGAACTCTACTCAATACTCTGTAATGGCCTATATGGGAAAAGAATCTAAAAAAAAAAAGAAGAGTGGATACATGCATATGTATAACTGATTCACTTTGCTGTACACCTGAAACTAAAACAACATTGTAAATCAACTATACTCCAATTAAAAAAAAAAGATATAGAAAAGTTCTATCACCCCCTCCAAAATTACCTGTGCCCCTTTGTAGTCAACCCCTACCCAACCCCAGGCAACCACAGATTTGTTTACCATCCCCACAGTTTTGCCTTTTCTAGAATGTCATATAAATGAAATCAAACGATATGAAGTCTTTTGAGTCTATCTTCTGCCTAGCACAATGCATTTTTCAACTATGTTGTTGCATGTATCAATCATTTCTTTCTTTTTATTACTAAGTACTAGTCATAATGGCTTGTTTATCCATTTCGCAGTTGAAGAACATTTCTGATGCTTTCAGTTCAAATGAATTCATAATTCAATTATGAATAAAGCTGCTATAGATAGTCATGTCCTACTTTTTGTGTCAGCACAGTTCTCAAACTTGGGTAAATACCTGGGTATGAGTTTGCTGTGTCCTATGGCAAGTGTAGGCTTAACTTAATGAGAAACTGTCAAACTGAGTTTTTCCAAAGTGTACCTTTACACCTATACTGTTTTGCATTCTCGCCACTGATGTCTGAGAGGTCCAGCTGTTCTGCATTCTCACCAGCACCTGGTATTATCAGGTTTTCTCCTCTTTTTGTTTTAGCCATTATAACAGGTGTGTTGTGGTCTCTCACTGAGGTTTCTATTTGCATTTCCCTAATGACTAGTGATGTTGAGCTCTGTTTCGTGTGCTTATTTGCCGTCTATAAATCTTTGCTGGTAAAGTGTCTGTTCAAATCTTTTGCCACTTTTTATTGGGTTATTTTCTTATTATTGAGTTTTTAGAGTTCTTTATATATTTTTGATACAATTCATTTGTCAGGTATGTAATTTGCAAACAACTTTTCCTAGTCTGTAGTTTGTCTTTTCATTTTCTTAAGAGTGACTTTTTAGGAGCTAAAGTTCTTAATTTTGATGAAGTCAACTTATCAAAAAAATTTTTCAATGGATCATTCTTCTGGCTACTCCAGTGTCACAAATATTTTCTTCTATGTTTTCTTTTAGACATTTTATAGTTTAAGATTCACAGTTTTAGCTTACTTTAGTTTTAGTTACTTTTTTTTTTTGGGGCCACATTGGGTTTTCGTTGCTGCACACAGGCTTTCTCTAGTTGTGGCGAGCGGGGGCTACTCTTCGCTGCGGTGCGTGGGCTTCTCACTGCGGTGGCTTCTCGTTGCGGAGCACGGGCTCTAGGCACGTGGGTTTCGATAGTTGCAGCACGTGGGCTCAGCAGTCGTGGCATGCAGGCCTTAGAGTGTGCGGGCTTCAGTAGTTGCAGCACGAGGGCTCAGTAGTTGCAGTTTGTGGGCTCTAGGGCACACGGGCTTCGGTAGCTGTGGCTCATGGGCTCTAGAGTGCAGGCTCAGTAGTTGTGGCACACGGGCTTTGTTGCTCCGCAGCATGTGGGATCTTGCCAGACCAGGGATCGAACCCATGTCCCCTGCATTGGCAGGTGGATTCTTAACCACTGTGCCACCAAGGAAGTCCTTAGTTACTTTTATAGTTTATGTTCTGAATTAATTTTTCCACATGGAGTAAGGTATGAATCAGTTTCTTTAAAAAAATTTTTTAGAGCAGAGAGGCAGCTTCTAGTATATATATTCATTCCACAGGCTGTATCAACTATCTACAACTAGGCAGGGCTATGCCAGCCCTGTATTTAAATGTACCAGGACTTTAAACCCAGCTCATGTGCCTTCTTCTCTGGAAGCCATCAAGGTTCATTTTTTTTTTTTTCCGCATATGATACCCAACTGTTCCAATATGATTTATTGAGAAAGACCATCCTTTTTCTATTGAAATGCCTTTGTACCTTTGTACAAAAGGAAACTGTCTTGATCACTATAGTTTTATGGTAAGTATGGAGTCCATTACTGTGAATCCACCAACTTTTTCTTTTCCAAAATTATAGTTCTCCTGCCTTTACATATAAATTTTAGACTCAGCTTGTCAATTATTAAATAAATAAAATAAAATGAAATAAAATAAAAATTCCTGCCAGGATTCTGAATGGGATTATGTTGAATATATGGATCAGTTTGAGAAGAAACCCAACATTTTCACAATAATGAATCTTCTAATCCATGAACGTGGTACATATCCCCATTTATTTAGGTCTTTGATTTCTTTCATTCTGTCATTTTCAGTATATGGATTTAGCACATATTTTGTTAGACTTATACTTGTTTTTTTTAATGATTTTTAGTGCTATTATAAATAGTATTTTTTTTTAACCTTCCATTTCCAATTGTTCATTGTGAGTATATAGACATACAATTGATTTCTGTATACTGACTTGGCATCTTGTAACCTTGCTGAACTCACTTATTACTTCTAGCAGCATTTTTGTAGATTCCATTAGATTTCCGCACAGACCAGAGTCAGATGTGAACAGAGATGGCTTTACTTCTTCCTTTCCAATCTGTATGTGTTTTATTCATTTTTCTTGCCTGATTGCACTGGGTGAGACTCCAGTATGATTTTGAACAGGAGTAGCAAGAGCAGACATTCTTGCTCACGTTTTAATCTTAGAGGACAGCATTTGGTCTTTTCACCAAGAAGAATTATCTTAGCTGTAGAATTTTTTGTAGATACCCTTTATCAGGATGTGGATATTTCCTTTTATTCATATTTTGCTTACATTTTAAAAACCATAAATGGTCTAATTTTGTCAAGTGCCTTTTCTATGTCTATTGAGATGATTGTGTGATCTTTTTCTTCTTAAAGTCTGTTGATATAGTGACACCTTTCATTCCCAGGATAAACCTCACTTGGTCATAATGTATTATCCTTTATATATATTGTTGATTCTATTTGCTAAAATCTTATTAAAAATGTTTGCATCTGTGTTCATGAGAGTTACTGGTCTGTAATTCTCTTTTCTTGTAATGCCAAATTATTTCTAGTATTTCTGATTCTATAAAAGTATCCCCTTTTATACTGCCTGTATAAAACATTTTATATCACTGTTAATTCTACTAAAGAACTGCTTTTTCTTTACGGTATGAATTCCGACTGATGGAATACATGCCCTTAAAATAGGTTTCCTTTATCCAATAAAATTAAGATTACTGATAAGTTTCTTGGCTTTAGAGCTGGGCAAGTTGCTACTAGCACATTTTAGGTAAATAACATTCTTTACTAAACACTGTAAGATCATTCATTTGAAACTTTCAGAATAATTCATAGAAAATAGATAATATATTAAATTACACACTGAATGGTCAATCTACAACTATAGAGATTTATATATGAAGCAGCTCTTTAAAGAAGTAAGACCCACAAATATGTCTGTCTTGGGATAATATACATAATTGAAATGAATAAAATCTGGAAGACCAATATTGTAACACTATGTTCTGTTAGTCTTTTTTTTTTTAAATCGTATAATTAGTAATCCATTTGTGCTTACAATATTCATATGTATGAGCTTAAAGGAAAAAAATCTCACGATAATAAAAAGGTTTTATACTCATATATACTTTTAAATTACACTACTGTTTAAACATTTTCCTAAAGTCAAACCCTCCTTTCCAGCTGGCACGGTTTTTCAAGCCTAACTCTTGACAGGGGGTGGCCCTCTGGCATTAGTGAAGTAAAGAAGGTGGTGATAAGATCAAGCTGAAACCATTAATCCAGGTCTTTGAATTGCACTGGCTTCTTCACCTGCACCTTCCCCACTCCCACCCTCATCGCCATGCCCATCATCCATAAAATGACCTACTTCTTCAAGTTTTAGATTGTTTACTTGTTTCCCATTATCCTTAACTTGGCACTATTTTAGGGAGCCTGCGGCCGACCTCCTCATGCCTAACAGAAATTCATCCAACTTGCTGTACATAAAGCAGCGGCATGGCTTCCATTACCATATAAATTGACTAAAGGAAGAAAAGAAATACACAATGCTAAAGAGAACTGCAGCTTGTGAGGACACGTACATCCAATCCAGCCAGCCCCAAACTGACATCTTCTTTGTTTAGCATTCTCATTCATGGGTTAGCTTTCTTGGACCACTGAGTTTGGAGCCGGTGGCGATTATTCTCCAGGAACATGTGCCAATTTAGAGGCTGTGAAGCAGTAGTTTGGGCTGGGTTGGCGTTTGATGTGGCCTGAGCTGAAACGGCAGCTTGACATTGTACAAAATATCACATATCACTAATGAGCATACAAATGTTTGCCACCATAGTATCTGCAATGGACTAAAAGCAAGATACACTGGCAATCTAGCTGGAACAGCTTACCCGAGAAACTGGTTGTCTACGTTTCTTTGTATTACGTGTGGAAACAGATAACTATACGGGAATCCATCTGTGCTTGTGGAAGCGTGTGTTGTCTCAGTCACACACAGTTGAGAAAGAACTGGCAGCTCTAGACACGATTTCTTGACTGCATGATGGAGTGGCTGATCTTGAATCATCTGGGCTAGAATTGCTGCTGGATGCTGGCGTTTCATGGCTTTCTCTATTGGCACTGGGTTTGGAGTACTGGGATGAGTTCACAAAAAATACACAAATGATAAACCATATGACACTCATTTTGTTTTCTGATCATCTTTCAGTGGCAAATGATCAGGAAGGAGTCTGCCCAAGTAGAGCACTCTGGTCCTTTGTCAAATTTATTATCTCACTGTTTCCGAGGGTCTGGAATCTGAATGTGGCTTAACGGAGTCCTCTGCCCAGGGTCTTACTAGGCTGCAGTCAGGACCTGGCAGGTTACGTTCCCAACCAGAGCCCAGGGCTCTCTTCCAAGCTCATGTGGTTGCCAGCAGAATTCAGTTCCTTCTGGTTGTGGGATGGAGAGCTCTTAGAAGCCACCTGAAGTTCCTGACAAATGCCCCTCTATATAAGCAGTTCACATCATAGCAGCCTGCTTCTTCAATCCAGCAGAATTCCTTCCTGTGGAAAGGTTTTAACTACAGAGACAATTTATTTAATAGGTATAGTTGGAATATATATACATTCAGGTTGCCACTTCTTTTTCAAAGTGCTTATGAAGTTTGAGTCTTTCAAGAAATATGCCCATTTCATCTAAATTACTCATTTCCTAGCCACAAAGGTATTAATAGTATTCTCTTATTATTCTTTAACTCTCTGTAGAATCTGCAGTAATGTCCTCTCTCTCATTTCTGATATTGGTAATTTGTGTCTTCTCTCTCTTTTTCCTGAGCAGCCTGGCTAGAGTTTTATCAATTCTAATGATCTCAAAAAAATCCCAAAAGACTATCTTTAGGTTTCACCGATTTTCTTGATTGTTTTTTGTTTCCTTATTGCGTTGACTTCTGCTCTTATCCTTATTACTTCAAATTTTCTGCTTATTTTGGGTTTAATATGCTTTTTAAAAAAAAACTCTGAGGTTGGGAATTTAAGTTATTCATTCAAAAACTTTCTTCTTTTCAAAAACAGACATTTAGTGCTATAAATTTCCCTGTAAGTGATGGCAGTGCTTTAGCTGCACCCCACAAACTGGGAAATGTCATGCTTTCATTTTCATTCAGTTAACAATACTGTCTAATTTCCCTTGTGATTAACTCTTTGGTCAATGGATTATTCAGAAGTATGTTATTTAGTTCCAGATGTTTAGGGATTTTCCAGATATTTTTCTACTATGGGTTTCTCATTTAATTCCAGAGAAGTATCAGTCAGAGAACATCCTTTAAATGATTTGAACCCTTAAATTTTTAAAAACATGTTTTATGATCTAGAATATGGTCTATCTTGGTAAATGTTTTGAGCACACTTAAAAAGAATGTATTCTACTGTTGTTGGCTGGACTGTTCCATAGGTCTGTTAGATCAAGTTGGTAGATAATGATATCCAAGTCTTCTATATACTTACTGATTTTCTGTCTACTTGTTCTATCAATCATTGATAGGTACTAGAATCTCTGAATATAACTGTAGATCTGTGTATTTCTCTTTACAGTTCTATCACTTTCTGACTGATGTATTTCAGAGCTCTATTGTCAGGAATATAAATTTTTAGGGTGGTTATGGTGTCTTGATGAATTAACCACTTTATCATTCTGAAATGACCATTTTTATTCCTGGTAGTGTTTTTTGCCCTGAAATTTATTTTGTCTGATATCATCAATCTACTCCCAGTTTCCGCTGATTTGTGTTAGCATAGTACATTTTTTTTCCAACCCCTCACTTTTAACCAATGTGTGCTTTTATATCTAAAGTGAGTCTCCTGTAGGCAGCATATTGTCAGGTCTCGCTGTTTATTCAGTCTAACAATCTCTGCCTTTCAGTGAAGTGTTTAAACAATTTACCCTATGATTACGGATATGGTTGGGTTCCAATCTACCGTCTTGTTGTCTTCTATCTGTCCAATCTGTGCTTCTTTCCCTCTTCTTCTGACTTCTTTTCAGATGAATAAAATATTTCTAATGATTCCATTTAATCTCACCTGGTGGCTAGTAGCTGTAACGTTTTTAGTGGTTTATTAAGGCCTTTATATGATACATATTTTATTTAGCACAGCCTGCCTTAAGGTAACATCATACCATTTCACACATGAGAACCTTCCAACAGCTACTTCCACCTCCTCTCTCCCAGACTTTGTACTACTGTTGTTCCACAACTTACTCACAAACCCCTCAAGGTACCAGTCAGGATTCAGTCTGGAAAAGAGAAACCATTCAATGTGTTCTAAGCACAGAGTTTTAACACGGGGAATTGGAGGCTTATATCAGCGGTCCCCAACCTTTCTGGCACCAGGGACCGCTTTCATGGAAGACAATTTTTCCACGGACAGTGGGTGGGGGGAGTGGTTCAGGCAGTAATGCAAGCGATGGGGAGCGACGGGGAGCGATCGGGAGCGACGGGGAGGGATGGGGAGGGACGGGGAGCGACGGGGAGCGATGGGGAGCAGCAGATGAAGCTTCGCTCACTCGCCTGCCCGCCACTCACCTCCTGCTGTGTGGCCCGGTTCCTAACAGGCCGTGGACCAGTAATGGTCTGCGGCCCCGGGGTTGGGGACCCCTGGGTTACATGACCATTGCCACCACGGGGGAGCTAAAGCCAGAGAAGCCATCACTGACCATCTCCCTGCCGTACTGAAGCAAGTGATTCTCAAGAGCTTGCCTGGACGCCAAGACCTCGGGGAAAGCATCTGCAGCCTTTTGCAGCCTGCAGCTGGGAGGAAGCAACTGTGCTCTCTCAGTAACAGTGTCTCTTTCTTCAGCCTTCCAAATCTCCCAAGACTGCTTCTAACTGGCCAGCTTCACACATGAAATGGACCAGTGGGCAATGTAGTTCCAGGCTTGTCTTCCTTGAGTCAGGGAGAGTGTGGGAAGGAGAGGCCACAATGCCCGACTGACAACAGGCAAGTTAGCCCAGTGAGTACCTTCTGGGTTACAAGTTCACCCTTTTAATTTTAATTGTTGACAGTCTCATATACAAAAAGCAGGAAGACAGTCTTTAGAGAAATCTGTACTGTAACAGCCAAAACACACACGCCTGATCAAATATTTGTTTCTTCTTTCACCCAGAAAAGGAAACAAGCAATCTCCTTATGAGGCTGAATATTTACAGCATTCCTAAGATTAACTACTAAATTACTACATTTCAGAAAATAACCAGGAACATAAGTTTCTATTAGCTTTAAAAGAGCCATGAGGTTAAGAAACAGCTTCATTATCTGTAAGAAGCCAAGTTACTTTTTCTATTTTAGTAATTAACAATACACACAAACTTGTGTACAAAACCTGGCTTGCATGGTGTCAGACTGAAAGTGCTTCTGAGTTTGGTTTAGACAACATTCCTTTGCAAAACTGACACAAAGGGACAAGATATGGGTGAAAATGCTGACATATTAACAGCTGAGTTCCTCTGTGGGAAAGAACTTTGTTTTTGAGAAAAATGACTTTGCTAGACCATTCTACCTTCGCCTGCTTATTTTACATGAGGCTTCTTCAAGGCATGTTCTGGAAGGAAACTGCAAATCAAAGAGGTGAGGGCTTCTGGTTTCCCACTGCACATGGAAGGAGCTTGGAAGTTGCTACTCCATCCTGATAATGGGTAAACAGCTAAACAGACTGAAAAACTAACTAAAACGAAGTCTTCCAGGATCCTTAAGAGAGGTGAGGACACAAGGCAAACTGCTGCCCCCAAGATTGGACAGACAGAGGGACTAATGCAGAGAATAACTTAGTGGAGCAGAGATTCGAGAGTAGAAACCACCACAGGAACCAGATGCCAGAACCAGTAGGAAAGCCTGAACTGTAATGGATGAGTTGCTGGGGGCTCAGTGTGGACAACTTGGAGACCTAAAAACTCCAGGGGGACCCAGTCACGGGGAGACCCTCTCAATTTTGTGAGATTTACCTCCAAGAGCTTGACCAGGTTCCCACAGTAAATACGGGAGATGTTTCCCCTTGTGCTTCCAGCAGGAGTGGGGAAAAAGCACCACTCTGAAATATACCAGAGTGTGCTGTTCTTCCGAATGAGGCCTGCCCTCACAGAAAGCTAGCTAACCAGACCCTAACCTGCTGGGGAATTATCAGACCCTATCTGACTGCAGGGAAGGGAAAAACAGTTGACCCTTGAACAACATGCATTTGAACAGTGTAGGTCCACTTACACATGGATTTTTTTAAAAAGTAAATATTACAGTACTACACAGTTGCAGCTGGTTGAATCTGTGGGTGCAGAACTGTGGATATGGAGGAACCGTGTATTTGGAGGGCCGACTGTAAGATTTTCAACTGCACAGAGGGTCAGCATTTCTAACCCTGGTGTTGTGTAAGGGTCAACTGTACAAAACTCCAGACTACTCTAGAATTCCATTTGTGAGAAGGGAAACACCCAACTCTAGCCCACTCTAGCCATACTCTCCCACCTAAGAGGGGAAGAAGAAAAAAAACAACTGAGAAATACTTGTGTGGTTCACAGTCCAGAGGCACAGGCTCACTAAAAGACTGAGACCTAATCATGGGACCGGAGAATGCTTCCCCTTCCCCCCACACCTCACCACCACATGACTAAAGGCCCATTTACAGCAGCTCCTTTTACATGATACATCATGTCTGGCGATCAAGAAAAAAATGACAAGCCATAGCAAAAGATAAAAAACACAATTTGAAGAGACAGAGCAGCATCAGAACCAGACATAACAGGAGTGTTGGAATTACCAGACTGGGAATCTAAAACAACTCTGATTACTATGCTAAGGGTCTAACAGATAAAGCAGACAACATACAAGAACAGATGGGCAATGTAAGCAGAGAGACGGAAATTCTAAGATAGAATGAAGAAGAAATGCTAGAGATCAAACACAATGTAACAGAAACAAAGAATGCCTTTTATGGGCTTATTAGTAGACTAGACATGGCTGAGGAAAGAATCTCTGAAATTGAGGATATCTCAATAGTAACCCCCCAAACTGAAGAGCAAAGAGAACAGAGACTGAATAAATGAAGCGAATATCCAAGGACTGTGGGACAACTACAAATGGTGTAACATACATGTAATGGGAACACCAGAAAGAGAAGGAAGAGAGAAAAGAACACAAGAGATACTTGAAACAGTAATGACTAAGAATTTTCCCAAATTAACGTCAGACACCAAACCACAGGTCCAGGAAGTTCAGAGAACACCAAACAGGATAAATACCCCCGACCCTACAAAATGATGTTAGGCATATCATTTTCAAATTACAGAAAAGCAAAGATAAAGAAAAAAATCCTGAAAGAAGCCAGAGAGACGGGACTTCCCTGGCAGTCCAGTGGTGAAGACTCCGTGCTCCCACTGCAGGGGGCGCAAATTTGATTAGGGAACTAGAATCCTATACGCCGTGTGGCGCATATAGGGAACTAGAATCTTATATGCTGTGTGACACAGCCAAAAAAAAAAAGAAAAAAACAAAAGCCAGAGGGAATCAACCTTATCTACAGAAGAACAAAGATAAGAATTACATCCAACTTCTCCTCAGAAACCATGCAAGCAAGAGGAGAGTGAAGTGAAATATTTAAAGTGTTGAGAGAAAAAAAAAAAAACTACCAACCTAGAATTCCATACCCTGTGAAATTATCCTTCCAGAGTGAAGAAGAAATAAAGACTTTCTCAGACAAACAAAAATTTGAGGGAGTTTGTTGCCAGTAGACCTGTCTTTAAAAACTTTATTTTTCTTATTCTTAATTGATCTAAATAACAATAAAATAATAACAGCAACAAAGTATTCAATTATTTATGCTTATGTATATACTTTATGTATTTATTTATATGCTCATATATGCTTATACGTGAGTGCAATGAGTAACAGCGGTGACACATAGGACAAGAAGAAGGAGTGGGGTTGTTATGTTATTTTACAGTACTCACGCTGTCTATAAAGTGGTATAGTTATTATTTGAAAGCGGACTTGGATTAGTTGTAAATGTATATTGCAAGCCCTAGAGCAACCAATAAAAAAAGGAAGTACAACCAATATGCTAAGACAAAAGAGAAAATGGAATCATAGAACACGCTCAGTTTAAATCACAAAAGGCAGAAAAAGAGTGGAAGAGAAAAATAGGACCAAAGAACAAAGGCAATGAATAGAAAACAGTAACAAATATTAATCCACCTACATCAGTAATCACTTTGAATGTTAATGGTCTAAATGCATCAGTTAAAAGATAAAAGATTGTCAGAGTGGATTAAAAAACAAGAATCAACTGTATATTGTCTAAAATAAGTCCACTTTAGATACAAAGACACATATAGATTAAAAGTAAATGGATGGGACTTCCCTGGTGGCGCAGTGGTTAAGAATCCGCCTGCCAATGCAGGGGACACGGGTTCGAGCCCTGGTCCAGGAAGATCCCACATGCTGTGGAGCAACTAAGCCCATGTGCCACAACTACTGAGCCTGCGCTCTAGAGCCCACAAGCCACAAGTACTGAGCCCGTGTGCCACAACTACTGAAGCCTGCGCCCCTAGAGCCCGTGCTCCGCAATAAGAGAAGCCACTGCAATGAGAAGCCTGCGCACCGCCACGAAGAGTAGCCCCCGCTCGCCGCAACTAGAGGAAGCCCACACGCAGCAATGAAGACCCAACGCAGCCAAAAAATAAAGAAAGAAATTAAAAAAAAAAAAAAAAAGCAAATGGATGGAGACAAATATACCATGCTAACACTATAAGCAAAAGAAAGCAGGAATAGCTATGTTAATTGCAAGAAGGGCATTACATAATAATAATGGGGTCCAAGAAGACATACTAATCCTTAACACTTGCGCACTTAACGACAGGGCACCAAACGACATGAGGCAAAATCTGATAGAACTGCGAGGAAAAACAGATGAATCCAAAATCATAGTTGGACACTCCAACACCCCTCTATCAGAAATGGACAGATTGAACAGGCAGAAAAACCAGGAAGGACATAGTTGAACTCAACACCATCAGTCAATTGGACATAACTAACATCCATAGTCTACTTTACCCCGAAGCAGCAGAAAACGCATCCTTCTTAAGCACACATGGAACATTCACCAAGACAGGCCACATTCTGGGCCATAAAATACACCTCAACAAGTTTAAAAGAACAGAAGTCATACAATGTCTGCTCTGAGACCACAGTGGAATTAAACTAGAAATTAGAACAATAACTGGGAAATCCCCAACTGTAGGAGATTAAACAAGTCAAAGAGATGGCTAAACTGCTCTGCAATTTAGTAGCTAAAACTTTGGCGGTGAGAACCAGCAGAAAGCAGAGGAAAGGGGAAGAAAGATGAGCAGGAAGGGGAACGTGCACACAGATTATGAGAAGGCTGAAGAATGGAAAGAAAGAAGGCAGTAAGACATGCCCAGCAGACAGGTGGGCAACGGATTTCTAGAAGCCAGGATGTCTAAAATTCCATTTCAGTTGTCTGCTGTGCTCTGCTGTCTTGAACCCTTGATCAAATGCACTATATATCCAGTCCTGTACACGTGGTATTTTAAGGAACAAAGGAACAGCAGCAGTTTCAAGACAGCAGAAAAGGGACAGACATAAGGAACAGCAAAGTGACTCAAAAACTAACTGGGGACCAAATTATAGTCACAGAGTGAGCTTGCTCTCCCTGTCTTGGACTCAGAGAAGCTGAGTGTCTGGAGCTCAAGATCTGACGATGGAATTTAGAGAAAGTTCGGATTAAGAACACATGCAAGGCCAACTCGGAAAAAAAATTATTCTGAGGTGAGAGTAGAAGAAAATGTAAAATCACTATAGAACTTCAAGGTGGGAGGTTTGAGGGCAGGTGCTGGGTTTCCACTCCAGGAAGGGGTATGAAGATTTCAAATAGTCAGGAAGGACAACCTAATGTTTTTCACTTGTTTACAAGAATCAGTAAGTTTGATAACACACTGGCTGGCCTGGGAAGACAGGCATATTCGTACGTTGCCAGAGGGAGAGAAAAACAGGCAACCTTTGTGGAGAGCAACTTGGAAATGTTTATCACACAAATATTCTTTGCTCAGAGAAATCCACTTCTAAAGCATATATGCAAGTAAAATGACTCAGGTTTATTGCAGCCTTGCTTGTAACAGCAAAAGACTGAAAATAATGTATATGTTGTTAATAGCAGACTGGTTACATAATTATGGTATGCTACACAGCTATAAAAAAGAACAAGGAAGTTCTTTTTGTATTGGAAGGGACTGATCTCCAAGATATATTGTTGGCTGAGAAAAGCAAAATACAGACCAGTGTAAGATGTGTGCTCTAGTTTGTGTAAAAAAAAAACAAGGGGGGGGGGGAGGCAGCTGAAGGGAAAAAATACTTGTATATGTTTAGAATCTCTCTGAAAGGATAGCCAAGAAACCAGTAGCACTGGTTGCCTGGGAGCATAACAGAGTAGCTGGGAAAGAAGAGGTCTTCTCGGAGTAAATCTTTTTTCTTTCTAAATTCTTTAAAATTTTGAATCATGTGAACGCATGTTATCCAAAATACAAACACTTAAAATAGATATAAAAATCCGAGGGATACTCTGAGCAGATCAGAGCGCTACAGTTTGTACAGCCTTGGGCTTACTCGCTGCTCCTGTCCTAGGCTCCAGCTACAGAGTTGGGCGTGCTCTGCTGCCTGGTCTTCAGTACGCTCTGGCCCTGCCTGGGGCCTGTCCACTGCCCCCAAATCAGCCAGCTCCTCATACCCCCAGGCTGCATCTTCTCTCTCGACTCACCCTTCCAGCCCAACTGTAAGCTGGTTTTCACTACTGCACCTCTCTGCCTTATCACAGGGCATCTCAGATCTTCTCACTGCCGAATTCAAGGGCTTTCCCTCAGCGGCATTCTCCCGGATCTCAACTCGTATTTGACACTTAAGGGGACCTTCTTTAAATTCACTCCTTCCCTGTCTTCCCTCGTCTCAAGGCGAGGTTTCCTTCTCGCACTTCATCCTGCGCCCTAGTGTTGCACATTCCCCAGTGCTCAATCCTGGCCCTCTGTTCTCCTCTTTTCCCCATATTCCCAGAGTGGGGGAGGGGTGTCTCTCACTCTTAAGGTTTCCAGGACCACCGTTATGCGGAAGTCTCCCACATCATGCACTGTGAACCATCCTCTTCTCCAAGCTCCAGTCCCAGGAAGGAATGCAAACTGGGCATTTCCACCTGGCCGTCCCACCCTGACCTGGATCATCATGTTCTGTGCTAGATTCCAACCACCCACCCCACCTGACTGGCTGTGCTCTGAACTTCCGGGCAAAGGCCAGTGGCTCTGCCAATTCTGTCAGGCACCCAGCTTGACATGCTGGGAAATCCTGGGAGTCATTCCTGCACTGGACAAATCCTCTGAGACCAAAGGGCTGATTACGGCTGAGATCCTGCTCCTCTCTCCCTCTCCAGCCAGCCTCAAGTCTCTGCAAGTTTTCCTTCCTCTACATTTTTACTGATCCACCCAAGCTCTGGAATGCATCACGAGATGACTAAACAGTCTCTGAATCATCCCATCATTTAGTCAACTGCCATTCAGTGAGGACACACGGTGTCTGAGGCATCATGCCAGGTGCTATGGGTATGCTAAGATGAACAAGGCACACAGACAGTTCTACCCCCAGTCAAAGAACAGAAGGTAACAAAAGAAGTGATACATAAAGGGTGATGGAAATTCACACGAGGGAGGTACCACTTCCAGAGAGCGAGCTCTGAGAAGTTTTACTGGAGCAGCGAGGACCACGTCGGGCTGCCCTGGGATGAGACAGGAGAGGGAAGTGAGAAGGGTGACCACCACCACTAGAAGGTGGTCACAGGGTGTTGAAGGCAGAAGAGAAGGCAGAATAGTTAGAGGGGGACCCAAGGTCTGGGAATATTTTTAAAAGGTTGAGAGAGAAAAGGCACCAAAGAAGGAAAGGTCGAAATTATACAACAGAAGGGGTGGCTGATGATTGATAGAATTCTTACCGGGCCAGGCTGTATGAGCTTAATATTAATGCTAAGTTTTTACTCTTTTTTTTTTTTTCACAACTTCCAAGAACATGAGAATTAGAGTGAGTTACGGGGCCTTCGGATAAGGCGGCAGAGGCCCCAGAAAATGGTTAACAGAGGTCAGCCCTGGGGTGGAGGAGGCTGGGGGGATGGGGTAGTTGGGAGACTCGCTTTTGACTATTTAATGTTTTGTATATAGCTTTTGAGTTTTGTACTAGGTCTGTGTATTGACATTATTACAAAACTAAATTTTTTAAAAGCTATTTTTTTTTTGTTTTACACATATCTATATTCTTTTTTTATAGTCTTTTCCATTATGGTTTACCACAGGATATTGACTAGAGTTCCCTGTGCTCTACAGTAGGACCTTGTTGTTTATCCATCCTGTATATAACAGTTGCATCTGCTCATCCCAAACTCCCAGTCCTTCCCTCCCTCACCACCCCCTCCCCCTCGGCAACCACAAGTCTGTTCTCTGTGTCTGTGAGTCTGTTTTTGTTTCATAGATAGGTTCATTTGTGCCATATTTTAGATTCCACATATAAGTGGTATCATATGCTATTGGTCTTCCTCTTTCTGACTTACTTCACTTAGTATGATAATCTCTAGTTGTATCCATGTTGCTGCAAATGGCATTATTTCATTCTTTTTTATGGCTGAGTAGTATTCCATTGTCTATATGTACCACATCTTCTTTATCCATTCCTCTGTCCATGGACATTTAGGTTGTTTACTGTGAATAGTGCTATGAACATTGGGGTGCACGTATATTTTTTGAATTATATTTAAAAACTACTATTAAAGATGAGTTTCTGAAGGGCATGAGAAAAATAGGATGATGGTAGCTTGACAAGACCTCACGTGTTGCTTTGTTCTGAAGAAAGTAAAAACTAAAGCAGTTGGAAATGTTGAGGGGAAAGATCGAGGAGAAACGAGCCCAGCAGTGCAGCTGGTCAAGGAGGTAATCAGGGAGGCGGTACAAGGTCTGAACAGGCAGCAGAGTCTGCAGTTCAGAGTGCAGACAAAGAGTGTCGCCTGCCGTTTCAGTAAAGAAAGGCTATTGAGGCCATCAAGCCCTCAGCCACTGCAGCTGCCCCCGAGGTGCATCCAGAGGGGACTCAGGATGGGAAACAGCAGGACACTGCTCTTAGGCACCCTGGATAGCTAAGGTGCACATCAAGGGAATGATTTCAATAAGCCTAGACTCTTGCATCTTCCCATACATAGAAAAGTGATAAAGTCATTAACTTGAGATGTCCTTTTTCCTTTAACAGTAATCTTTTGATGTTCCAATTGCCTGGGGGGTTTTTCTTGGGCAAAAACCCCTATATATCCTGGCTTGTCCATTACCTCTTTGGAGCAGTACCTCAGAGTTTCCTGAGAGGCTGTATCCCGGGCTTAAGTCCTCCGTAAGTCAGCAGAATAAAACATAATGCTCAACTTTTAGGTGTGCATGTTTTTCAGTCAATGCGCTTTCACCAGAAATGTCTGGGACGGGATGCGATGGGTCCTTTCCCAGTGTCCACTCCCCTTCCTTCTTCGCAGATCCAGCCCTGGGGTAGAGGGGGAAGCTGCACCGGGTGGGACTGATTAGTCTAAGCCAGTTGGCAAAATCCTGGCTCCTCTGACACAGTAATTAGTCCAGGAACGGGCATGTGACCTGGTTCTGGCAAGTAAGACCTAAGCAGGAGTTTGGTGGAGGCTTCAAGAGAGGAGTTTCCCCCTTTTCTGGGAGAGCTGCAGGAAGCCATCTCTTTCTCCCACTCAGAGTGAAGGAGGAAGCGTGTAGTCCCAACCTCTGCTGACAGCCACCCTAGAGCCCTGAGGGGCGCTACCTCGAGGATGGAGCCAACACTTGGATGAGAGGAGAGAGATGACAAGACCCTGGACATCCTTGATAAGATGGCTGAGCCACTGGATCAACCCGCCCTGAAGCCTGCCCTCCCTCTGGACTTCCAGGATAAAAACCACGTTAAACTGCGTTTTCCTGTACTCGCAGCCTGGAGCTCTGTCACTGATAAGCACCCCTTCCACCATGAAAAAAGGAACAAGACAAACAGGGAGTCAGGAATTGAGAGAGATGATGACTGATGGTTCCAGTTTTTGTCCGTCAAGTAAAAGGTGACCCAGGTGCTAAGAGTGAGGAGGGAGCTGGGAGGAGTGAGGAAGACCAGACCTGGTTGTTCAGGGCAAAGGGAAAGAGAGCCGCCTGGGGCTACGGAGCGGGGCTGGTGGGTGTGCCGAGCACCGAGATGAGGTCGAGACCACTGCCAGCCACAAACAGCATGAAGCTGCGCCACTCACCCAACACCACCGTCCTGTGGGGACAGCCTCTGGGTTGGCCATGGGGGATCAAGAGGACAAGGGGAAAAGGAGTTGGAGACGTGAGCACAAGAGCAGTCGAAGAGGTGGACCCCACCATCTACGCTGGATCTGGAAGGGAGAGAGAGCAGAAGGGGCTGATGGGTCAGGAGAAAACAAAGGGACAGAGAGACTAGGCATCTCGTTGGATGGAAGAACAGGTTCAGTGGAAGTGAGACGACAGGGGGGTGATGCAGAGAAAGGTCCTTGTAAGCCGAGTTAAGTGTCCCCAGAATAACACAAGGGCCCAGCAGCCCCCATAGCCCAGCCCACTCCACCCCTAACCCAGGAGTGTTGTTTCAGGATTAACTCAAGTAGGTAAATCCTCATCTCACTGAAGCTGGACTGACACAGATAAGAACTCAGAGGGGCCTAATTCTTCCCATATCACCTGGAGCCATGTGTGGTGGCAGGAAGGAGGGGACATGTTTTCAAGTTTGTGCTGATGTTTCCGAAAACTCTGGAGGAAAGAAGACACTCTGTGAAGGAGAAATGAGGGACACTGCAAAAAAAGCATCCTTAAACGGGTCCTTTTAGAGGACTCACCTCTGTGTTCATCTTGGTCTCTTTCTGCAGGAGCTGTGAAGACAAAAGCAGAGGTTCAGGACCTTGGTGCCACCTCCTCAAACTCCCTGCTGACACTCTCCCTGGCCACCCCCCTTCTCCCCCCATTTCCTGTCCCATTGGCCCCCTCTTCCCCAAATGCCTTCACCACCTTGTGCCCTCCAGTGAGGGCACCCAGGCCGGTGTCTGATCTGAGGCAGGTGGTCGCTGGCCCCCCTGGGGACATCACACCAGTAATGTTTCTCTAAAGAACACTGCCAACCCCCAAGGTCCCCCTCTTATACTAGAAGGGATGCTTCTGTATACTTAAAAGAATGATGCAGGGCTTCCCTGGTGGCACAGTGGTTAAGAATCCACCTGCCGATGCAGGAGACACGGGTTCGAGCCCTGGTCCGTGAGGATCCCACATGCCGCGGAGCAACTAAGCACATGCAGCACAACTACTGAGCCCGTGCTCTAGAGCCCACGAGCCACAACTACTAAGCCCGTGTGCCACAGCTACTGAGGCCCACATGCCTAGAGCCCGTGCTCTGCAACAAGAGAAGCCACTGCAATGAGAAGCCCGTGCACCCCAATGAAGAGTAGCCCCCGCTCGCCGCAACTAGAAAAGCCCGTGTGCACCAACGAAGACCCAATGCAGCCAAAAATAAAAATCAATAAAATAAAATAAATTTATAAAAAAAAAAGAATGATGCATTCCCCAAAGTCGGTGCTTGGAGAGGATAGCTTTGTGTCTGTCCTTTTTTCATGGGGACAAGCAAGGCAGTAAGAAATACATACTTCTTCTCTCCTCGCTGAGTTTCCAAGGGACTTAAATATGTTAAAAGATTGGGACTGACATACACACACTACTATATATAAAATAGATAATTAACAAGGACCTACTGTATAGCACAGGGAACTCTACTCAGTACTCTGTAATGGCCTATCTGGGAAAAGAATCTAAAAAAGAGGGGATAGATACATGTGTGTAACTGAGTCACTTTGCTGTACAGCAGAAACTAACAACATTGTAAGTCATCTATACTCCAATAAAAATTAAAAAAAAAACAACCCCACCAGTTCAGTGGGCTACTCTGAAGCCTTAGCACTGAGGAGGAGGAAGGGAAGAGTAAACAAGCAAGCATGAGTCACAGGGAAAGAAAATGGGAAGATGATGGGAAACAGGAGAGAGAAGGAAAAGAAATAAGGAACTAGCACGGAATAACAGGGGTCCCAAACATTAATGGACTCCTGGGGCTGCCTGTTGGAGACGTGCTTTTCTGGGTTCCACCCCCAGAGTTTCTACAGGGGAGGGAGGCTAAGAATGTGCATTTTCAACAGGCATCCAGGAGGTCGTGCTCAGATGGTCCGAAAGCCACTCTCAGAGCACCGCTAGAATTGAGAGTAGAACAGATGGGCCCCTAAGAATGAACGTTCTCATTCACTTTCAGAGCTGTTAGAACTGCCACTTTATTTTGACTAGGATGGTAGGTGGGTGGCCAGAGGGGACGGAGAAGGGTCTAAGGAAGCCGCTCTGGCTCTTCCACCTGGGGGGCTGTCCGAGAAGCCAACATAAAGGATGCACCCGAGAAGCCGAGGAGGGGAAGGAGGGCCCTCCAGGGCCTCTGCGAAGGGAGGCTGAGGCAGCCTCCGTCCTTGGACCCGGCCCTGCATTTGATCCTATTCTCTTTCAAAACATAGGAAGGACTAGGCGTAGTGAAGTTAACCGTGACTAGCAATAGCGAAAATAGCACCCATTTTTAAAAACCTCGACTCTTGGCAATCCTAAGATCACCTGGGCTGATCACCTGGGCTGTGTGTTGAAAATAACTCGTTTTCAGCAATTCCCCTCCCTCCTCCCTTCCCGTTCCTCCTTCCTGCTTCGACAGTGGGTCTCGTGACCCAACCTGGCCAGCACACATGCTGTCTTTCCTTTTGCCATCTGGAGCCTTTTCAAGTTTCCTGGAAAATCTGAGAAAAAGGAACTTGCTAGAAGCCAGACACTAAATAAAGCAGAGAGTGAGGACAAAGCGGGTGAGCTTTCTTCTCAGGTCCTGGGGAGTCAGTATGGGTGTGATGTCTTCTCGTGCATAAAAAACCTGCGAAGGATAACCAGGACGCTGCCGACAAAGCCAGAACTAAGTCAAGGATGCATCTTGGGCAACAGTCTGGACTGCAGGGGCTCCTCGGAGGGCCTGGCCGGGCTGCCCGCCGTGCACAGATGCCCGCTCCAACACTCTACCGCGCTTTACTCATATTGTTAAGAACGTTAGTGGTGGGCTTCCCTGGTGGCGCAGTGGTTAAGAATCCGCCTGCCAACGCAGGACACACGGGTTTGAGTCCTGGTCCAGGAAGATCCCACATGCCGCGGAGCAACTAAGCCCGTGCGCCACAACTACTGAGCCTTCGCTCTAGAGCCCGCGAGCCACAACTACTGAGCCCACGTGCCACAACTACTGAAGCCCGAGCGCCTAGAGCTCGTGCTCCGTGACAAGAGAAGCCACTGCAATGAGAAGCCCACGCACCACAACGAAGAGTAGCCCCCGCTCGCCGCAACTAGAGAAAGCCCGCACGTAGCAACAAAGACCCAACGCAGCCAAAAAATAAATAAATAAATAAATTTATTAAAAAAAAAAAAAAAAGAGGCACGGGAAGAGCCATAGACAATGTGTAACAAATGGGTCTGGCTGTGTCCTAATAAAACTTAAAAAAAAAAAAATGTTAGTGTTAAGTGTCCCTTACACATGGGTGGGGAAGTCAGACAACGAAATATGAGGAGGATGGTAACAGCTGTGAGACAGCTTGTGTCGGCTGCTTTATCTACATGATCCCTAATCCTTGAAACCCTGGCAAAAAGGCTAATATTAACTCCATTTTACAGATGAGGGATCTGAAGTTCAGGGTGGGTTAAAGCACTTGGCCTTACAGTCACGGTGTTGTGGCCCTGTGCTGTAACTTCCAGCTTCCTGGCTATGAAGCCAAACCCAGACTGCCCCAGAGACCTTTCCAGGGCTGTCTTACACACACCCAGAGAGCTTTTATGATAAATAAAAGACCTGGGGTTTTGGTCTGGCTTCAGTCACGGACTAGCCAAGTGACCACAGCCAAACAGGTTCTCCATGTGTAGGCTGAATGGCTGGACTTCATCTCTAAGGTTTGTTCCAGCTCTAAAATGCTCTCTGATTCCCGGAAAAGGAAAATCTGGTGACTCTTAAAATAGTGCTCAACCTCAGTTGTGAAATGACTTTACCTAGATGCTCTGTCAGACTGACAGAGATCAAAACATTTGCCACATGTTGGTCAAATATCTCTGATTTGTTTTTTTTTTTTTTTGGCCTTGCCGCACAGCTTAGTCCCCCAACCAGGGATTGAACCCAGGCCCCGGCAGTGAAAGCTCAGAGTCCTAACCACTGGACCACCAGGGAACTCCTCCTACCTATTACTGGGGAACTATAGGTAGGTATCATCTCTACAGACGGCAGTTTAGCAACATCTATTAAAATTCCAAATGTGAGCAAGCAAACTCTGACCTAGCAATTCCACTGCTTCCCATTTTTCTTTTTTAATTAAAAATTTGTTTTTCAAGATTTAACCTTTTATTTATTTATTTATTTATTTATGGGTGTGTTCGGTCTTCGTTTCTGTGCGAGGGCTTTCTCTAGTTGTGGCAAGCGGGGGCCACTCTTCATCGCGGTGCGTGGGCCTCTCACTATCGCGGCCTCTCTTGTTGCGGAGCACAGGCTCCAGACGCGCAGGCTCAGTAATTGTGGCTCACGGGCCCAGTTGCTCCGCGGCATGTGGGATCTTCCCAGACCAGGGCTCGAACCCGTGTCCCCTGCACTGGCAGGCAAACTCTCAACCACTGCGCCACCAGGGAAGCCCCAAGATTTAACCTTTTTATTGCAGTACAGTTAATTTACAATGTTGTGTTAGTTTCAGGTGTAAAGCAAAGTGATTTAGTTATCTTTACACATATACATACATATTATATATATATTATACATATATGTGATATGTATATAACAGCCAAGACATGGAAGCCACTGAAACATTCATCAACAGATGAATGGATAAAGAAGATGTGGTACATATATACACAATGGAATATTACTCAGCCATAAAAAAGAAAGAAATAATGCCATTTGCAGCAACATGGATGGACCTAGAGATGATCATACTAAGTGAAGTAAGTCACAGAAAGACAAATATCATAAGATATCACACTTATATGTGGAATCTAAAATATGATACAAATGAACTTATTTATAAAACAAACAGACTCACAAATTGCTAAAACAAACTTAATGGTTACCAAAGGGGAAACGTGGGGGGAGGGATAAATGAGGAGTTTGGGATCAACAGATACACACTCCTATATGTAAAATAGATAACCAAGGACCTCCTGCAGAGCACAGGGAACTCGATATATTCAGTATCTTGTAATAACCACTGCTTTCCAATTCTGTCTCCAGTCTCCACAAGAGAAATCACTAAATTGCCCTGAGTCCTTTTTTCTTGTAGAAACATTACTGCTGCTTGTCTTCCCTTTCTAATAAGAACTTCCAGAAAAGCTTTCCTATAAAAAGTCAATAAAACATTACTTATGAACTTTACTACCTTTCCCACAGAATCTGGGGAAAGCAAAGCAAACCAAACCAATTTGCAGAGATGCATATGGATGAGAAAGGACCCCACCTAGAAACCTTACCGCCTTAGGCACCAGCAGTCAATTACCAAGGGTGAATTGCATTATTACTTATAAAGCACGTTCAACAGGGGTATCCTGGCCAGGATTCTTTCTATACTCCTCCTTCTCCAGCTTTCAACTTCCCTTGTAATAAGATGGCACTGTCGTGGTAGGCAGCAACCCCAGGCCACCTTTCAGCACCCTCCCTGCCCATCACACATCTCTCCCTTCCTCCCCACTGTCCTGCCAAGACCCGTTAAAGTCTGAACAGAACCCAGGGAGAACTTTATTCTACATTTAATACATTCTAAAAGATCTAAGACCTAACCCTATAACAAGAAGATTTACTTCTTTTCCCCTGTGCTCTAGTGTATTTTATTTTTATTTATTTATTTTTATTGGCGTAGAGTTGATTTACAATGTTGTGTTTGTTTCAGGTGTACAGCAAAGTGGTTCAGTTATACACATACAAATATTCATTCTCTTTTCGATTCTTTACCCATATAAGGTTATTACAGAATACTGAGTGGAGTTCCATGTGCTGTACAGTAGGCCCTTGTTGGTTACCTATTTTATATATAGTAGTGCTGTATGTTAATCTCAAACTCCTAATTTATCCCTCCCCCCATGTTTCCCCTTTGGTAACCGTTAAGTTTGTTTTAGCAATTTGTGAGTCTGTTTGTTTTATAAATAAGTTCATTTGTATCATTTTAAAATTAGATTCCACACATGAGTGATACCATATAATATTTGTCTTTCTCTGTCTGACTAACTTCACGAGTATGATAATCTCTAGGTCCATCCATGTTGCTGCAAATGGCATTATTTTGTTCTTTTTAATGGCTGAGTAATATTCCATTGTATATATGTACCACATCTTCTTTATCCATTCCTCTGTCGGTAGACATTTAGGCTGCTTCTATGTCTTGGCTATTGTAAATAGTGCTGCAATAAACATTGGGGTGCAAGAAGATTTACTTTTGTTTGTTTTTTATTTCAAGGGTTTAATATTTTTAACAATATTGAAAATATTTTTAATAGTATTTAAAAGCCTAAAAGGCTTTAAGTTTCTGACTTTTAGTATTATGTTTAGAAAGACTTATATATACATTTTAATTTTCACTTAGATTTTTAACTTTTTTCCCCTTTATTTATATGTTTAGTTTTAATCAATCTAAATTATATTTTGGTATATGGCATGAGATAAGACTCTCCTGTAATCTTCCCAAATAGTTGAGTTGTTCTCACATCATTTATTGACTCTTTCATTCTTTCCTCCAATGGCTCATACTTAAATTCTTATGCATATGGTTATTCTTTCTTTCACCTTCTGGGCTGTGCCATTGACCCAGATTCCCATGCCTATAATATGTTGTTTACCTGACTGTGGCTTTACAGTATGTTTTGCTATCTGGTAGTTCAAGTTCTCTCACTAACTTGTTCAGTATTCTTATCTAGTCTTGCTCGCTCAGACTTCTAGATGAAGTTTAGAATGGCTCTGTCAAGTTAAAAAAAAAAAAAAAATTCCATAGGAACTGTACCTATGATTGCATCAAATCTGTAAATTAAATTAGGATTGCTCATTCAGCCTTCCCACCCAGAAATATATGGTATGCCTCTCTAGGGGAAGCCACTTAAAGAAAAGAGAAGAATCTCAAGTTAGTTCCTGAATTACTGCATAATTACAAACAACAGCTCAGGCTGCGGTGGTTCACTAGAAAGTTAAAGGAAAAAAGTCAGCACTTTTGCATAAATAACCTGCTTAAAGCGTTTTCAAATAGGCTTCTCCTTCCCCAGTATCTCCTGCAGCAGACAAGCTACCCTCTGGGAAATGGACCTAGAGATTATCATACTAAGTGAAGTAAGTTCAAAAGAGAAAGACAAATACCATATGATATCACTTATATGTGGAATCTAAAGTGTGACACAAATGAACTTATCCACGAAATAGAAACAGACTCACAGACATAGAGAACAGACTTGTGGTTGCCAAGGGGAAGAGGGTGTAGGGGAGGGGTGGATTGGGAGTTTGGGGTTAGCAGATGCAAACTAGTATATATATGGAATGGATAAACAACACAGTGCTACTGTACAGGGAACTATATTCGATATCCAGTGATAAACCATAATGGAAAAGAATATGAAAAAGAATGTGTATACATGTATAACTAAACCACTTTGCTGTACAGTTGAAATTAACACAACATTGTAAATCAACTATATTTCAATAAAATAAATTTTTTAAAAAAGAGACTAGTTCTAGACCTGGCCTGGGTACCCACTAGCTCTGTGACAGAGGCCAGGGCACATGGTCTCTGAGCAACTTGGTTCCTGCACCTTGAAAAAGCTGGGGGTCGGGGGGATGAGCTCAGACAAAGTTAAATGACCCCTACACACTCTTCAGTGCTGATGTGCCGTAAATTCTAACTCACTTCTATTATTTTGTTCTCCTTTGCTTTAGCTTTCTTCCATGTTTGGTTTGGTTAACTGGAGGTTATTAGCGTCTCTTCTGGTTCTCTCAGGGGCAGACAGACACACGTGAACTAGGACAAAGCTCAGGTTATCAGAGCTAGTAAAGCTGCTGCCCTGAGACGCCAGGCACAACAGTGCTGAACAGGTAAAGCTCTCCTTGGCACTCTCTCCAAACAGAAGCCACTGTCCTTCCCACCCCAACTTTCAGGCCCCTCCCACCTGCTCCATGTTCCTCCTCGTGGCCGTTTCAAAACCTTTTGCTTTTTACTGAGACTGATCTTGATATAACAGAAGAGAAATGTTGTACCAGGAGTCAAAGCACTCTTACTAAGGAATGAACATCTGGTATCCGGTATTCAGGCTTATCAGGGTGTGTCCATTCTTTAAAAGAGCAGCTTATTAACTCAAATAATTGCAAGCAATGCAACTGGAGTGCAACTAAATTTTAAAAGTGGGGTGAGACCAGGACATTCCAGGGGGGCCCATACATGTCGTTAGGCACTGATCCCCCAGAAAGTCCAGGTCAAAACCTTGGTCTCCTATTGCTGAAAGACTAGTTCTTTCTGGCCAAGTGCTTTTGGAAACAACAAACTGCTGGAACATCCGAGCACAGCACAAATGACGTGTGTGTGGTGGGGGCCAAAGGAATATAAATCTTCCACCCAGAAGGAATCCCTGTATATGTAACTTTTGTCTTTAACAATTTAAAAACTCGCTAGAAAGAATGTATTTTCTTTCCTTAGCAGCTCAGTCAAGATTTTTTTTTTTATAAGCAAGATTGCACAGTGTGTTATTTGTGACCTTGATGTTAATTGCATAAATCATGTTATGCTCTACGCTGAGCATATGATGCTTTTCTGCTGTTTTGTGCCTATTTTGTTTTCCTATGCATCTTTCTTCCAGCTTTATAGAGATGTAATTGACAGATAACATCCTATAAGTTTAAGCTGTACCTATGATAATTTGATACACGTATATATTTCTCATGCATTTTTTTTTTTTAAGACGCTGCAAATTCTCAGACATCAGGTGAGAAACTATAAGGCCTTTTCAAACTCTGAGGTATTATGATGTGGTTTCTGTGATGATTAAAAAAAAGTAAACAGTTAAGCTACAAGAAAAATCGTTCTGTACAAGATATATAGAAAATATCCAACTATTTATTCAGGCACCAGCAAAGATATGTTTTATAATAGTGTACCAAACAGCACAACTGAGTTGGAATATGCAGGATTAAGAAGTTTAAAGAAATCCTGCAGTAAATTTGACCAAAATGGCAACACAGAAGGCTCCTGAGCTCCCCTTCTGCCACAGACACACTGAATGTACAGCTACACTGGGAGCAATCCCTTCTGAAAGAGATCCAGAAACTAGCTGAGCGACTCCTACACATCTGGTGAATGAGAAAATATCCACATCAAAACAGGTAAGAAAGGCTGAGCCAAACAACAGGGTCCTACTGTATAGCACAGGGAACTATATTCAATATCCTGTGATAAACCATAATGGAAAAGAATACATTAAAAAAAGAATGTATATGTATGTATAACTGAATCACTTTGCTGTACAGCAGAAATCAACAAAACATTGTAAATCAACTATACTTCAATTAAAAAAAGATCTTTACAATGGAAACTGTAAGACAGGAATGAAAGAAATCGAAAAAGACCTAAATAAATGAAAAGATATTCTGTGCTCATGGATTGGAAGACTTAATATTATTAAAATGTCCATACTACCCTAAGTGATCTACAGATTCAAGGCAATCTTTATCAAAATTTCAATGGTATTCTTCACAGAAATAGAAAAAGCAATCCTAAAGTTTGTATGGCGCCACCTAAGATCTGAAACTGTAAATCTAGAAGAATACATAAAGGGTGAGCTCCTTCACATTGGTCTTGGCAATGATTTTTTTGGATTTGACACCAAAAGCAAAGACAACAAAAATAAAAATAAACAAGTTGGACTACATGAAAGTAAAAAGCTTCTGCACAGCAAAGGAAGCCATGGAATGGGAGAAAATATTTGCAAACCACATATCTGATAAGGGGTTAATATCCAAAATATACAAGGTACTCATACAACTCAATGGCAAAAACCACAAATGGTCCAATTTTAAAATGCACAGAGGGACTTCCCTGGCGGTCCAGTGCTTAAGACTCTGCACTTCCACTGCAGGGGGCATGGGTTCGATCCCTGGTTGGGGAACTAGGATCCCACATGCCACGCACTAAGGCCAAAAAATTTTTTTTAAAAATGGGCAGAGAAACTTAATAAGCATTCTTCCAAAGAAGACATACAAAGGGTCAACAGGTACATGAAAAGGTTTTCAGCATTCAACATCATTAATCATGAGGGAAACTGAAATCAAAACCATAAAGAGAAATCAACTCACGTGTTAGGATGCCTATTATCAAAAAGAAAAGAGATAACAAATGCTGGTGAGGGTGTAGAAAAAAGGGAACCTTTGTGCACTGTTGATGGGAATGTAAACTGGTATAGCCACTATGGAAAACAGCATGGAGATTCCTCAAAAAATTAAAAATAGAACTACTGTATGATCCAGCAATCCCACTTCTGGGTATATATCCAAAGGGAACAAAATAATTATCTTGAAGAGATATATATGTACTCCCATGCTCACTGCAGCATTATGACAACAGCCAAGACCCAGAAACAACCTAAGTGTTGACGGATGAAAGGAAAAAGAAAATGTGATCCATATACAGTCAGCCCTCCATACGTGAGGATGTGAAATCCACAGATAGGGAGAACCAACTATATTCATTGTACTCTACCATTTTATATAAGGGACTTGAGCATCCAAGGATTTTGGTATCCATGGGGGCTCCTGGAACCAATCCCCTGCAGATACCAAGGGATGACAATATATGGAATATTATTCAGCCTTAAAAAAGAAGGAAATCTTGTCATTTTTGACAACATAGGTGAACCCGGATGGCATTATGCTAAGTGAAATAAGCCAGGCAGAGAACGACAAATACTGCATGGTATCACTTATATGTGGAATCTAAAAGAAAAAAAGAAAAACCAAACTCACAGAAACAGAGATTAGAAAAGTGGTTCCCAGGGGCTGGGGTATAGGGGAAATGGGAAGAGGTTGATAAAAGGGCACAAATTTTTAGTTACAAAATGAATAAGGTCTGAGGATCTAATGGTAACTATAGTTGATGACACTGTCTCGAATAACTGAAATCTGCTGAGAGTAGAACCTAAATGTTCTCACCAAAACCAAAACCAGTAAACATGTGTGTTAATTTACTCGGAGAGAATACTTTCATAATGTATCTGTATATCAAATCATCACACAGTATACTTTATCTCAGAATTTTTTGGTCAATTATACCTCAATAAAGCTGGAAAAAAAAAAATCCTGTAGTAGCTAAAACAGCATGACTTGACCTTGCTGCTTGAAACAGAGTCAGAGGTCAGAAGCAGCAGTGGCCTGCGTGTGTTATATGTTTTAATTTTCAAGAACATTTTTTGCCTATCTCCTTTTCCTCCCCTGGTAACCCTTAAGAGTTAGAGCCCTCAAACTTTCATTCTACAGAGGCAGAAGACTTTAGATCACATGCTACTGGTGGTTCTGGTGGCTCTCCATCTGCCCTGCTCCCACCCCCTCGGAAGCTGGCTGACCTTCCCAGGCTGCATCACCTGGGTTGCTTCGCCCTCCAGCTTCCACTAGGGACTGGCCAGAGGAGGAGATCCGTGGGTACAGCAGGGAAAGGTGTAACAGAGAAGAACAAACCTGACTCCATACTGGATCTATTCCTTTAGCTCTCACCTTTGCACTCTGCTGCCTGTGCTTCCTTATGCTGGCTCTACTTCTTTGTAAAAGAATGTTGCCTACAGCCTGAAATATACATGATAACACATTCTCAAGGCTCTGCCTCCCAGGCTTGACCTTTAAATGTATAACAATTTTCATTCATACAGAGATAAAAAGTTGCACAACAGAGAATCACATTGGTCTTGTTGGAGGTTTACAGCAGACCTACCTGTACAGCTGCAAGCACATCCCCTTCCGGGTCTGGCCCACCAAGAAGTTCTAAACAACCTGCCACACTCCCTCCCCTCTGAAGCCTGAATTCTAACTTGGGGGTAAGATGGTGCTTTGGGATGCAAGTCCACCATCTTCTCTGTCTGCTGGCTTTGCCAAAAAAGCTGCTATGCCTTGCCCTAACACTTTATCTCTCAATTTAGTGGCCGGTCACGCGGCTGAGCAGTACGAACTTGGACTCGTAACAAAGGGAGAGGCTGGTGAACTTATCCGCCATCTGCTGGGCTGCCACTCTGACAGTGGCCGCATTCTGCCAGGGCCACAGCAGCCCTGGAGGGCGGCTCCTCCTCCAGTGCTCCAACCCACCCACCCGGCCCCCACTTCCAAGCTCTGGTATCCCAGTCCCTTCCCTGCCCCTTCCGGCCAGGGTGGGGATGGCACCCCGCCAGCCGTCCTCCCCGGGTGTCGCACTGTCATTTGCTGGTTCCCCGAATCCCACCCCCTCTTCTATGGAGTCCCCTCAAAAGTGTCTTGCATTTTTGTGGTTTTTTTCCTGTTTCCATCCTAACTGATATACTTGCCCACCAAAATCTCACCGTAAGTGGATTGTACAGCCAGGACTAAACAGCTTCCTTAGCTTAAGCTATGCCTCTCTTTCGATCTCAGTCCTTCTCCTACGTGCAAACTGGAATATGAACCTCTTTAGTGCACGTCATGAATAATTTAGCAATTTCCGTTAACCCAAGTGGTCTCAACCAACACTGCTGATTGTCATGATGAGAAGCAGGGCGGGGGGTGAGCGAGCATGCTGCTAAACATCTTCTAATACACGGGACGGCCCTCCCCCAACAAAGAGTTATCCAGCCCCAAATATCAACAGTGCCAAGGATGAGAAACCCTGGATTACTCCTCATGCGGAATGAACCACAGCTGTGACTTTCCTCCTCTCCGAAATGCTCTCAGATGCCTATAACCACTGCCCCAAAGCCAGGCCCCTGGCAGAAGTACGGGAGAAGGATTAGGGAGACGGTGATCTTCTCGGATGGGGCCAGGTGCTGGCCTGAGAGGTCCAAAGATTAAGGTAAAAGTGACCCTTGCCCCCAGACTGGATTTTCCTTTCTTGGAGGGAGCTGATACTTTGGGGCCTACCAAGGAAAATAAAATGGCTACATGGGGCAAAGGTCTGGAAATATACACATCAAAATCTTAACTGCAATTATGTCTCTGAGTGGTGACATTTTTAGTGATTTTGTTTCTTTTTGCTTATCTATATATTTTAAATTTTGCTATAAAGGTAAGTTAACATTTATATTTTCATTCAAAACTCTAAAAAAAGTTATAAATTATGCCATATTCACTGACTCCATCCCTCCCAGCCCCAGTTCCTCAAATGAGTAGACTTTCACATGGCAATATATCAGGGTGCTCTAATAATGAAGTACAGAAAATTGTCTTTCTAGCTAATTATAAGGAATGGCTCTACTTCCTCCAAGGCCATTCATATTTGAGGAATGAATGAATGAAGTATGTTTCAAACAACAGGAACAATGCAAATGACCAAGTTTACTTTCCTAGAGACAAATTTGAGACTCCACTAGACACACACTTTTTTTAAATTGAAGTAGTATAGTGGATTTACAATGTTGTGCCAGTCTCTGCTATACAGCAAAGTGACTCAGTTATACACATAAGTACATTCCTTTTCTAAATATTCTTTTCCATTATGGTTTATCCTGGGAGACTGGATATAGTTCCCTGTGCTGTACAGTAGGACCTTGTTGTTTATCCATTCTAACTGTAATAGTTTGCATCTACCAGCACCAAAATCCCAGTCCAACCATCTCCCTCCCCGTCCCCCTTGGCAACTGTAAGTCTGATCTCTATGTCTGTGAATCTATTTCCGTTTTGTAGGTAGGTTCATTCGTGTCATATTTTAGATTCCACATATAAGTGATATCATATGGTATTTGTCTTTCTCTTTCTGACTTACTTCACTTTGTATAATAGTCTCTAGTTGCACCCATGTTGCTGCAAATGGCATTATTTCACTCTTTTTTATGGCTGAGTAGTATTCCATTGTATATATGCACCGCATCTTCTTTATCCATTCACCTGTCGATTGACATTTAGGTTGCTCCCATGTTTTGGCTATTGTAAATAATGCTGCTATGAACATGGGGTGCACATATCTTTTTGAATTATAGTTTTGTCCCGGTATGTGCCCAGGAGTAGGACTGCTGGATCATACGATAATTCTATTTTTAGTTCTCTGAGGAACCTCCATATTGTTTTCCATATAGACACACACTATTTAAATGTAAATTAATTAAATACAGAACATTTCCATTTTCACAGCAAGTTCACACTTTATTTTTTCCCCTGGACTTATTTTCTGTCTTACATTATCTCTGCTCCCAATATCTGGTTACATTCATTCTATGTTGACTTGTTACTATTCTACGTGATTCTGTTGCAAACTACCTTAGTTCCTTTGTGGAACAATTCAGGGTTATCAGTACTTTGAAATAGCTGTGTCTAGATAACCCTGTTGTTGCTGGGAGCTCAGCCTTAGTTTTTTTTTTAAGAGTGCATTTAATTCATGTAACCCTCAGAACAACATCTGACATCATAAGAGTTTCCAGTTTCCAAAGAGCAGAGCGCAGCCAGGAGAGCTTAAGCGACCTACGCAGGGTTCCTACCGAGGAGCTGAACCCCAGCGCGGCGGGTCCCCGGATTCCCTTCCGGCCGAACCCTCGACACCCGCCCGCAGCAGGAGCCGAATACCTCTGCATAAAAACCGAAACCATCACCATTTTACAAATGAAGCATAGATGTAATGTTTTTAATAGTTGGTCTTTGTTTACTTGAGACAGGCCCTCCCTGGGGAGCACGTCGGGATCCCGGGCCAGCGGAGCCTCCAGAAAGCGAGATCCGCGCCGGGCCCGGGCGGGGCGAGGTGGGCGGCGCCGAGGGCTCGCGGGCCCGGCAGCGGGGCGGGCGCCGGGTCTCCCACTAGCATCAGTTTTCAGGCTCCTGCTTGAGGGTTTTAGAAAAGCCCGACGCGACCCAGATCCCCCCGCGCACCTTACCTGCCGCTGGGCACAAAGCTCGAGCTCTCCAAGCCGCCTCCGGGCTCCGTGCCACCACCCTGAGCAGCCGGGCAGAAGCGCGGCTGGGATTGGCTGCCCGGCTACGGGACTCGGGGGCGCGGGGGGAGGGGAGCCGGGGAAGGAGGAGGAGAAACGGGGCGGGGGAGTGGGGTGAGGGGAGGGGTCCCGCCTTCCGCCTGCTCCCGGGACTGCACGGCCCCAGCACTCTGCTGGCCTACGGAACCCGCAGGACTGGCTGTGAACTTGTCCGGGCCGTGTCTGCAACCCAGCTCCTGCCCTGTCCCTGCGCGAGTGGGCCGAGGGCGCACGTCCACAGGGGAGGGAGAGCCCTAGGCGCGTGCTCCCGGGCCTGTAGAGGCGTCTGGGGCTGTGCTCGGTGTGCCCTGTCCGCTAGTGGTGCGTATCGCCTCCCAGTCCTGCGGCCCCGCTCACACCACGTGGAACCCGCTAGATCCTTTTTGGGTTAGTAGCCCCGGCCCTGGTGGAACAGGCAGGGAAGCCTCTCTCTCTCTCTCTCTCCCTCTCTCTCTCTCCCTCTCTCTCTCTCTCTCTCCCTCACTCTCTCTCTCTCTCTCTCTCTCTGTCTCTGTCTCTGTCTGTCTGTCTCTCTCTCTCCCCCGCCCTCTCGTAAAATACACATAACATAAAATTTCCATCTTAACCATTTTTTAAGTGTACAGTTCAGTGGTATCAAATACGTTCACATCCTTGTGCAAAAATCACCTCTGTCCATCCCCGTAACTGTTTTCATCTTGTGAAATTGAAGCTCTATCCCCATTAAACAATAACTCCCCGTTATTCCTTGCCCCCAGCCCCTGGTAACCACCAGTCTACTTTCTGTCTTTATGATTTTGACTATTCTAAGTACCTCATATAAGTGGGGTCATGCAGTATGTATCTTTTTCTGACTGGGTTGTTTCATTTAGCATAATGTCCCCAAGGTTCATCCATGTTGAAATCATACTGCAGAATCTCTTTCCTTTTTAAGACTGAACAATATTCCATTGTACGTATATCCACATTTTGCTTATCCGTTCATCCACTGATGGACACTTGAGTTGCTTCCACGGTTTAGTTATTACGAA
The DNA here is from genome assembly GCF_009873245.2 of Balaenoptera musculus. Lineage (NCBI taxonomy): Eukaryota > Metazoa > Chordata > Mammalia > Artiodactyla > Balaenopteridae > Balaenoptera > Balaenoptera musculus. The sequence continues at coordinate 97,771,785 of NC_045793.1, read as the reverse complement.
TAATACTGCTATGAATGTGGGTGTACAAATATCTCTTAGGACCCTACTTTCTGGGTATATGCACAGAAGTGGAATTGCTGGATCATATAGTAATTCTATCTTTAATGACTTGAGGAAACACCATACTGTTTTCCATAGTGACTGTACCAATTTCCACCAGTAGTACACCAGGGTCCCAATTTCTCCATATCCTTGCAAACACTCATATTCTATTTTTTTGATAGTAGCCATCCTAATAGGTGTAAGGTGGTAGGTATCTCATTGCAGTTTTGATTTGCATTTCCCTAATGATTGGTGATGTTGAGCATCTTTTCATGTGCTTGTTATCCATTTGTATCTTTTCTTTGGAGAAATATCTATTCAAGTTTTTTGCTTATTTTGAATCAGGTTGTTAAGTTTTGTTGTTAAGTTTTAAGAGTTCTCTATATATTCTGGATATTAATCTTTTGTCAAATATATGATTTGCAAATATTTTCTCCCATTGTATGGGTTGCCTTTTTACTCTGTTGATGCACAAAATTTTTAAATTTTCATGAAGTCCTGTTTGTCTATTTTTCCTTTTGTTACCTGTGCCTTTGGTGTCATGTCCAAGAAATCATTACTAAATCCAATGTCATGAAATGTTTTCTTCTATTGTTTTAGGTCTTACATTTAGGTCCTTGATCCGTTTTGAGCTAATTTTTGTATATGATTCTTTTTTATTTTTGGCCACGCCACAGAGCATGCAGGATTAGTTCCCCGACCAGGGATTGAACCCATGCCCCCTGCAGTGGAAGCATGGAGTTCTAACCACTGGACCACCAGGGAGTTCCCTATGATTCTTTTTCATTGTGGATAACCAGTTTTTCCAGCAACAATTGTTGAATAGGCTGTCCTTTCCCCATTGAATGGCCTTGGCTCCGTTGCCAAAAATCATTTGACCACATTCAGGGGGTTATTTTTTGGTTCCCTATTCTATTCCATTGGTCAATATCTCTGTCTTTATGCCAGTACCACACCGTTTTGATTACTGTAGCTTTGTAATAAGTTTTGAAATCAGGAAATCAGGGGTAAAGTTGTCCACTTTAGCTCCTTTTCAAGATTGTTTTGGCAATTTGGGGTCCCTTGAAATTCCATATGAGTTTTAGGCTGTGTTTTTCTATTTCTGCAAAAAACATCGTTGGAATTTTCACATGGCTTGCTTTGAATCTGTAGATTACTTTGGGTATTAATTGACATTTTAACAATATTAAGTCTTTCACTCCATGAACATGGGCTGCTTTTCCATTTATTTGTCTTCTTTAATTTCTTTCAGTCTACTGCCATCCCACCCTGAATGCACCCGATCTCATCTAATTTCTTTCAGCAATGTTTTGTGTTTTGTAGTTTTCATTGTACAAATCTTTCTCCTCCTTGGTTAAGTTAATGCCTTAGTAATTTATTCAGTCTGATGGTGTTATATATAGACTTGTTTTTGTTATTTCTTTTCAGATAGCTCATTGTCAGTGTATAAAAATGCAACTGATTTTTGTGTGTTGGCTTTATAACTTGCTACCTTGTTGAAAATTTATTAGTTCTAACAGTATTTTTTTTTGTGGATTTGGGTTTTCTATATATTAGATCATATAATCCATGAAGAGAAATAACTTTACTTCTTCCTTTCCAATTTGGATGACTTTTATTTCTTTTTTTTTTTTTTTTTTTGCTTAATTGCACTGTCTAGAATTCCAGTATTGTGTTGAATTGAAGTGGTGAAAGTGGGCACTCTCGCCTTTTTCCTGGTCTTAGAGGAAAAGCTTTCAGTCTTTCACCATTGAGTCTGATGTTCACTGTGAGTTCTTCATAAATGCCTTTTATTATGATGAGGTAGTTTTCTTTTATTCTAGTTTGTTGAGTATTTTTATCATGAAAGGATGTTGAATTTTTTCAGATGCTTTTCCTGCATCAATTGGAGTGATCATGTGGTTTTTCCCCTTCATTACATTGATTGATTTTCATATGTTGAACCATCCCAATTGGTTATGGTGTATAATCCTTTCAATATGCTGCTGAATTCTGTTTTCTTAGTATTTTGGTGAGCATTTCTGCAACAATGTTTATAAGGGATATTGATCTGTAGTTTTCTTTTTTTAGGGTGCCTTTGTCTATCTTTGTTATCAGGGTAATAATGGGCTCATAGTTAGGGAGTATTCCCTCCTTTTCTTTCTTTCTTTTCTTTTTTTTGCAAATTTGAGAAGAATTAGTATTCTTCTTTAAATGTTGGTAGGATTCACCAGTGAAGCCATCAGGTCCAGGACATTTCTTTGTGGGGAGAGTTTTTATTACTGATTCAATCTCCTTACTAGTTACAGGTCTTTTCAGACTTTCTACTTCTTCATGATTTAGTCATGAGAGGTTTTGTGTTTCTAGGAATTTGTCCATTTCATTTAGGTTCTCCAATTTGTTGTTGTACAAGTGTTCATAGTACTCTCTTACAATCCTTTTTATTTCTGTAGAATCAGTAGTAATGTCACTACTTTCATTTCTGATTTTAGTAGTTTGAGTCTTTTCTCTCTTTTTCTTAGTCCATGTAGCTAAAGGTTTGCCAATTTTGCTGATCTTTTCAAAGAACTAACTTTTGGTGTCACTGATTTTCTCTATTTTTTTTTTTTAATAAATTTATTTATTTATTTATTTATTTTTGGCTGTGTTGGGTCTTTGTTTCTGTGCGAGGGCTTTCTCCAGTTGCGGTGAGCAGGGGCCACTCTTCATCGTGGTGCGTGGGCCTCTCACTGTCGCGGCCTCTCTTGTTGTGGAGCACAGGCTCCAGATGTGCAGGCTCAGTAGTTGTGGCTCACGGGCTTAGCTGCTCCGCAGCATGCGGGATCTTCCCAGACCAGGGCTCGAACCCGTGTCCCCTGCCTTGGCAGGCAGATTCCCAACCACTGCGCCACCAGGGAAGCCCTCTCTATTGTTTTTATATTCTCTATTTCATCTATCTCTGCTCTAATCTTTATTGTTTCCTCTTTTCTGCTAGCTTTGAGTTTGTTCTTCTTTTTCCAGTTCCTTTGGTTGTAAAGTTAGGTTGCTGATTGGAAACCTTTCTTGTTTTTAATGTAAGCATTTATAGCTATAATTTTCCCCCGTAGCACTGCTTTTGCTGAGTCCCATAAGTTATGGTATGTAATGTTTTCATTTTTATTCATCTCTAAGTATTTGCTAATTTCCCTTATATTTTCTTTTTTGTTCCATTGGGTGTTTAAATGCATACTGTTTAATTTCCACAATTTTGTGAATTTTCCAGTTTTCTTTTTTTATTGATTTCTAACTATGTCCATTGTGGTCAGAGAAGATACTTTGTATATCTACCTTTTCAAACCTACTGAGACTTAATTTGCAGCCTAACATATGGTCTATCCTGAAAAATGCCCAATGTGCACTTGAGAAGTCGTAGTCTGTTGCTGAGTAGAGTGTTCTGTGTATAACTATTAGATCAGTTGGTTTATTGTGTTAAGTCCTCTGTTTCCTCAGTTATATTCTGCCTTTTTTTTTTAGCCATTATTGTGAGCAGGGTATTGAAATCTTCAACTATTGATATTGTTATAGAACTATTTCTCCCTTCAATTTTGTCAGTTTTTGCTTCATATATTTTGATGTTCTGTAACGAGGTGTGTATATGTTTATAATCGTTAAATCTTCTTGCTTTACTGAATCTTTTATTAACATATAATGTCCTTTTTGTTATAATCTTTTTTGATTTAAAGTCTATTTTGTCGATATTATTACAGCCATATCTGCTCTCTTTTGGTTACTATTTTCATGGACTATCTTTTCCCATTCTTTCACTTTCAACGTGTTTGTGTTTTTGGATCTCAACTGCATCTCCTGTTAACAGCATATAGTTGCATCATATTTTTTTTATCCATTCTGCCAATCTGGGTCTTTTGATTGGAGAGTTTAATCTATTTACATTGAAAGTAATTACTGATAATGAGGCTCTTTTGGGTTTGGGGAGGGGGGGTTGTTTGTTTTTTTAATATTTATTTATTTGGCTGCATTGGGTCTTAGTTGCGGCATGTGGGATCTTCATTGTGGCATGTGGAATCTTTCGTTGCAGTGTGAGGGCTTCTCTCTAGTTGTGGCACACGGGCTCCAGAGCACATGGGCCCAGTAGTTGTGGCACGCGGGCTCTCTAGTTGTGGTGCGCAGGCTCTAGAGTGTGTGGGCTCAGTAGTTGTGGCACATGGGCTTAGTTGCCCTGTGGCATGTGGGATATTAGTTCCCTGACCAGGGTTTGACTGCGTTTCCCCTGCATTGGAAAGTGGATTCTTAACCACTGGACCACCAGGGAAGTCCCGAGGCTCTTTTCTTATTATGCTAGTTGTTTTCTATATGCCTTATAGCTTTTTTGTCTCTCATTTCCTGCATTACTATCTGTTTTTGTGTTTAGTTGATAGTGAAATGTTTAAATCCCTCTATCATTTCCTTTTATGTATAGAATATAGCTATTTTTTTGTGGCTACCATGGGGATTACATTTCACATCCTAAAGTTATAACATTCTAATTTATACCAGCTCAACTTCAATAACATACAAAAACTCTGCTCCTTTACAGCTCTGTCTCCACCTCTTTCAGTTGTTGATGTCGCAAAATTATATCTTTATACATTAGGTGCCCCAAAACATAAACTAATAATTATTTTAAATCATGTAGAAAACAAAAGTGCAGTTACAAACCACTGTTACAGTGATACAGCTTTTATGATTGCCCTTGTATTTCTCTTTACTGAGATCTTTATTTCTCCATACAGCTTTAAGTTACTGTCTGGTGTCCTCGTTTCACCTTACAGGACTCCCTTGAGCATTTCTTGCAGGGCAGATCTAATGGTTACAAACTCCCTCAGTTTTTGTTTATCTGAGACTGTCTTGATTTCTTCCTCACTTTTGAAGATAGTGTTTGCCAGATTTAGGATTCTTATTGATACTTTTTTTTCCTTTTAGCACTTTGAATATATCAGCCCACTTCTGGCTTCCAAGTTTTCTGATGAGAAATTTGCTGATAATCTTTTTGACAATCCCTAGTGTGTGATGATTTTCTTCTCTCTTGGCTGCTTTTAAGATTATCTCTTTGGCTTTTGTTAGTTTGATTATAAGTATGTTGGTCTGGATCTCTTGAGTTCATTCTACTTGGAGTTTGTTGAATTTCTTGGATGTTTATATTCATGGCTTTCCACAAATTTGTGAAGTTTTCAGCCATTATTTCTTCAAATATTCTCTCTACCCCTTTCCCTCTCTATTATTCTTCTTGGACTCCCACATACATATATTCTTCTGCTTGATATTATCCTGTATGACCCTTAGGCTATGTTCGCTTTTCAATTTTTTCTCTCTGTTCCTCATACTTGATCATTTTAATTGTCCTGTCAAGTTCACTGTTTCTTTCTTCTGCCTGTTAAAATCTGCCTTTGAATCCCTCTCATGAATTTTTTGTTTCAGTCATTGTACTTTTCAGCTCCAGAATTTCTATTTTATTTCATTTTAGGCTTTCTATGAATTGGTATTTCCATTTTGCTCACACATTGTTTTCTTGACTTTTTCCACATCTTCCTTTAGTTCTTTGAGCATCATTAAGACAGTTGTTTTAAAGATTTGTCTAGTATATCCGTCTTCAGGTCTTTTTCAGGGACAATTTCTGTTGATTTCTTTCCTTTGAATGGGCTATACTTTTCTGTTTCTCTGTATGCCTCGTGATTTTTTTGCAGAACTTTGATCATTTGAATCTAATAATGTAGTAATGCTGGAAATCAGATCTTCCCCCTTCCCCAGGGTTTATTGATTTCTCTTATTGTTGTTGTTTTTGTTTATTTATTTTTAAATTGTTGTAGGTTGTCTGTGTTGTGAGGATCAGCCTAAGGTGTAAATTTAAGGTCTTCTCAGATCTTTTGTGAGCCTTTCCCTGGGCATGTGTGCTCACTTTCCAGTTTTCCCCCTTATATGCAGTTGTTTTTTATGTCCTAGTCTTTAATGTCTGGCTCCCAAAGGGGGAAGAAACAAAAACGGCAAGGGGGGGAAGGGCATTGGCCCTTTTCAACCCCTGGACGTCACTTCAGTTGGGGAGGAGGGGCTTGCCACAATGAAGGGAGGTGAAACGACAATGGCTGCCCACCTCTTTGACGACATCTCTGTGATCATAAGCAGCAGTGATCAGAGCACAGATATTTGGAGGACAGGCTCCTGACTCCTGCAACCTGTGTGTAAGCTGCTCCAGCAACATGTACACAGCTGACTGCCATGCAGCTGGGGATGGGGGATGGGTAGCTGCTACTGTGCTAAGAGCTGAAATTGACTGAAATTAACCACTATTTACCATCCAAATCTTCCCCTGGAAGTTGAAAGCCTTCAGCAGACCTCAGAGTTCCTAAATAGTTACCTCAGACAGATTCTGACAGTATAATTGCTTTCTAGGTGGCCAGACAGATTCTTGGTGCTTCCTACTCCACTATCTTCCCAGAATCAGGACTCTGACCTGTTAGGTTGACTGGTATTTCCCTCAACAAAGAGTTTTCATCCTTTATCCTATGACCTGGCAAATGTGCTTAACTAAGTGAGAAGAGAGAAGGCAAGTCTTTTTATCTTGGCTTTAAATTTTTATCCCCAGCCCATACCTGTGTCCTGAACTCCATACTCCTCTATCAGTGGTCTACTTAATATCTCCTCTTGGATATCTGAAATACATCTCAATATGTCAAAATCTGTGCTCCTGATCTTTTCCCTAATTGCTCTTCCCATATTATTACCAACTCCATCCTTCCAGTTGTTCAGCTCCAAAACCTGGTGTTATCATTGACTCATCTTTCTCTCCCATCCCACATCCATGGGCCAAGAAATTCTGTTGGATAGTCTCCTAGCATATACAGTCTGACTACTTCTTACCATACATCCTTCATCTCCCACCTGAGTCATTGAAGTGTTCTCCTTCCTGGCCTTCCTGTAGTTTATCCCCACACAGTAGCCAGAGTGACCTTGAAAAAATGAAAGGTCATGTCCCTCTTCTGCTCAAAGCTTCCAGTGGTTTCCCCTTTAATTCAGAGTAAAAGCCAAAACTCTCACAACGCCCCTCAAGGCCCTAGACGACGTGCTCCTCCATTACTCCTGCAACCTGAATACTACTATCCTCTCCTTGGCTGATCCAGTTACTCTGGCTTTCTTGCTATTCCTTGATCAGGCAGGCAGGCTTCTGCTGTAGGGCCTTTGCACTAGCTGGTCCCTCTCTGGAATGCATGGCTAATTCCCATTTCCTGATCTTTGCTCAAATTCCATCTCAGTGAGAACTATCCTTGCCACCTTATTCAAAATTATCACCTGCCCTACTCCTGACTTCCTTAATTTGCTTAATTTTTCTCATAGCACTTGTCATCTCCTAATATACTCTATTATTTATTTATTTACTATGATTATTGTTTATTATCTGTCTCTTCCATCCACCTACCCCTGCCTCTTGGGCCACGATATGCCCTTTCTTGAAAATAAAAAAAAAGCTGCCACCAGAGATAATGCTACATTTTCACTGGCAAGGCCTAGATCATAAGCCAAACTCTGGGGTCCGAATGTGAGATCATTTTAAATAAACCACATGGAGAAGAGGTGGTTCCCCACAAGGAAATGCTGGGTTCTGTTTCTAGGAGAAGAGATGCTGGCTAGGCAAAACCCACAGGTGTTCACTTGCTGAGACTAGCACACCCAGAAGAAATATGGGAGAGTCTGTGAGAGGGGCCACATGTGTCATTGAGTGTAGGGTGTAAGGACGAGACCGCCAACGCCCTAACTTTCTTGTAATGATGTGTCATGAATGTGTTAGTTTATTTATCTTAATCCCTGTGTAGTCTGATTTTTTTGTTCATTTTCTACTCCTTTCTTGAGTAAGAACTTCCCATGATACAAAGTAGTAGCCTTCTCCAACCTGAAGGACTTTGTGATAGGTTGCAGGGGACAGTAGCAGGCTGTGTCAGGCCACAAGTAGTAGGAATCCCCCACTCAAATAACATTAAACAATAAGGAGCTGCGTTAGGGCTCCAGCTCCACTTCTCTGTCATTCGCTTTGCTGGGTTTTTTCCCCCTATGAATGACAGATTTTGTATAGATTTGTATAGATTTTGATTAAGACATCAGGATACAGTAGATGTGAAATTCTAGGACCAGATCTCCGAGGATATAAGAAGGACTCAAAGGGGAGGGATGATTTGGTAAGGAAAACCCTGAAGAGTTCTTGCTGTGCTGTGAATTCCCCTTCTCCCCGTTTGAGGGAAGCTGCAGCCAGCCAGCTTCCAGAAGCTGGCTATTTCCCTCATGTCATGCCTCCAGGCTTCCAGAAGACCACTTGGGGAACTTGATAAGTGTGTCAGTAACTTGAAGAACTCTCTGGACTGTCATCTACTCTCACCTGAGAAAGACAGGCTGCGGACAGCTGGGGTGGCAGAGCTAGCAGTGTGACGCTCTGCTAGGGCTGGTCAGCACACACAGAGGGTTGGTTCATAGGATGCATTCATGTTTCCCATGGTCAGGTGTGCGACATGCAGAAGAGACAGTCCTCCTGCGTCCAGTCCGATAAAGCTGCCTACAGGGGCAGAGGGATCCTCTCAGGAAGAAGCTGGAGGTAAATGTCCGATTTGTAGGGACCGAGGAAGGAGTTACAATACATCTGCCTAGAGCAGGAGAATTTCTGGAGAGAGGTCCTTGGTGAAGGTCACCTCCAAAGAGTTTGTAAAAATGCCAGTCTGAAATTAAGATCATGTATGTAATGCCTCAAAATCTTCTAATAGGAACTGTTCAATTAGGTTCCATTTTTTATTCCTTACCAGTCAGAACCCTTTCAGGATCTCTCTCTTTCACAGAATCAGCAAGTTGCTTATAAATTCATTTTACTCTATTGGAGAAATTTTGCAAGTGAGAGGTATTTTTTTTCCCCTGCATTTTGTTCCATCCAAATGTCAAGACCTATTTGATTTTAAGACTCAGGAGATAATGACTTCTATTTCTGGTCCCTTACCAGAAGTGCAGAATCACTGAGATTACCGGAGTGGTTAAAGTTTTCAGAAGAAACCTCTATTTAAACTACTCAGTTTTATATTTCCCTATGCCTCTCCCAATACAAAGGTCCCTGTAGCCTTGGCCCAACCTGTGATAACTTCATTTTAGGGCAGATCAAAACATGTTGGCTCCAAGCTCCAGTTCCCTCTCCCCAAGGACATCTGAGTGCAATTTTAAGGCCTTATATAACCCATTGGTTAGAATTAGTCTCATGGCTCCATCTAACTCCATGACTGGCTAGGAAATATGGGGGACCAAATGGAATGTTTGGTGGGTCTTACTCTCTCTGCCATCTAAGGGCATAATGGAGTCCATCATTCTACAAATATTTATTGAGCACATGCTGTATAGCATTGATACAAAGTACTGGGAGAACATGTGAAAGAAACAGTTCTAGATGGCATTGCTCTGAGGACGCTGTAGTTTGGGAAGAATCTCAGACAGAGGCAGGAGAGTGCAGTATCCTGCATGCATTGGCCTGTTGTGAACCCCTCTGAGATACCACCTGAAGAGGGGGACACTGCATAGGGTCCTGCATGTGTAGGTAGGAATGGTCAGCTAGAAAAAAACGGAGAGTAAATGCAAATGTGACCGTATTTATACACAGGCAGGAGACGTTTGAGGACATCAGAAATATATCTACATATTCTAAAATTTTGGATGTAGGGAACACACAGCTGGGAAGGGATTACCATATTTTACATTATATCAGAAAAAGTCCTTGTGTCCACCTGGATCTCCTTTAAGATTTGGAGGGACTCCACCCTTCCCAGAGGATACTGCTTAGGAAAACCTACCGCCTTTCTGTAAAAGGAAGCAGTGATCTCAAGTGCTGTTTAAATTGCGTACCCAGAAAAATGGTTCAACTACTGCCCCATCAATTTACCTCTCCACCCCCTTCATCTTCCTTTGTAACCTACCTTGAGATTTCTTTATTTACTCCTTTTGCTGACCCACATTTTCTTTTCTCCCTGAAAAATGTAATTACCAGTGCTAAACACTTGCAGCTCTGGTATGGCATACCCACTTTTGTTCCCACCAGCTGGGCAATAAACTTACCAAGCATCAGGGTAGTGGGTGGACTGTTATGGGTTGAATTGTGTCCCCTAAAAAAGATCTGTTGACGTCCTAACTCCCAGTACCTCAGGACGTGACCTTATTTGGAGATAGAGTCTCAACAACAGAGGTATTCAAGTGAAAATAAGGTCCTCAGAGTAGGCTCTGAGCCAATATCACCAATGTTCTTATGAAAAGGAGAAATTTGGACAGACATACACAGAAAGAAGATGGCCATGTAAAGACAGAGAATTGTAGCATTATGTCTACAAGCCAAGAACAGCAAAGATTTCCAGCAAACAATATGAAGCTAGGAATAAGCAAGGAAAAATACCTCCTCTCAAGTTTCATAGGAAACATGGCCCTGCTGATACCTTGGTTTCAGACTTCTAGCTTCCAGAATTGTGAGACAACAAATCTGTGTTGTTCTCAACCACTCAGTTTGCGATATTTAGTTATGGCAGCCCATACAAAGCTACTACAGTCTGTGTATACCAATGCCAGTTATTGTAATTATGTAATTTAATTAAATATGTCAACCAAAGAATTAATGCAAGAAGGTATAAGCTGAATGCTTTGAAAGACTTGATAGAAGTGAGTCTTTGAAAAACCTGCTATTGAATTAGATGTGGGCAAGCAACTGTAATTTATTGGAAGAAAAAAATGTAGGGTTCTGCCCTCAAATTGCTAAAAACAAATCTTTCATGATGCCTGGTGTGGTTCATGCAAGAAAGATGATATAAAACTCTAGTCATCAGTCATATACTCAAATGAATGCCTTGAATCTATAGAAAAGACTGCCAAACAAATATACATTTATGTGTTTTAAGTTAAAATATGGGAGATATATACATATCACTTAAAAGTAATTCTCTGCCTTGATTCTTTTGGTTAATTGGTCATTTACACACAGACTACATGAGTAAGAGGACCTCAACTGTATTGTTGTAGAGGGTTTGGAACTAGATATGAGTTCGAAACGTGGTTCAATGAGCTGTGCATCTTGTGCCAGTTTCCAAATTTTTTCTAAGTTTTAGTTACCTCATTTGTATAAAATGGGAATAATAATACCTATGAATCACATTGTGAAATTAAATGATACGATGTATTTAAATTGTCTAGCAGCATTAGATGTTTTTCTGTCGAAAGTGGGAGAAAACTCAATCTACCATGGCTTAAACAAAAAGAGCATGTATTGGCTTGTGACAATCACAAATTTCCGAAGATAGCATTGGCTTTAGGCGGTGCCAGACTCAATTCTGTGAGTAATGTTCCAGAACCTGGTTTCTCTGTCTACATCAATCAACTACTCCTTGTTGGCTCAATCTTTAGACAGAATCTCCCTGATGGCTACAGAAGGCATTTTTTTCATATCCTCCCAAGTTTAAGACCCGTGACTAAGAGTCCCTGCTTTACTTTTTGAGCCCCATAAATTCCTTGATTCTGAGTAGACTACATACCCACCTATCACTATTCCAGAGGAATGCAATGATTTGATTTGGGAAGACGAGGTCTTATGCTCCACATAAAGAATGTGGACTGAGTAGGGAGAGGGGGCTTTCTCAAGAAACAGGAACAGTATCAAAAGCAAGGGAAATGAGTTTGGGGCAGGTAGAAACACTAAGTGTTCATACACTAGTTTTGAGGATGATGCCTCCTAAACAATCAGCATTAGCTACCTGTGTTGTGTCTTGCACCCCCATCCCCTAACTCAGACTTCCCTTTTGGCTCTAGTGAGAGTGCTGACTTCATGAGGGCAGATGCTCTGCTCTTCCCTCTGCTTTCAAATTCTTGGCTGTGTATCCAACCAGTCTGCCAGACCAGACTGTGGCAAATCTCCTCTGGCCCTGTTCTTCTAACTGCCTTACCCGTCACCCCCACCCACCGTTCCACTTTAGACCTCCTTTAAGGTTCAAGATTACCCTTCAATTCTAGGATATCAAGATGCGGTAAAGTATTAACTTCTTCACGATTTTCAAGACTTTGTTCATTTAACTCTTAGCTTTATTCTTTGTCTTTCCAAACTCAAATCTTAATTTTGATTTAAGCCACATTTGGAAACACATCTATCTACTATCACTCGCATTGGGAAAATGGATTTTTCTACCACTTTTTCTTTAATTGTTTGGAGTAGATATCCACATAGTAATCATAATTGGCCTTAAATTGAATACTGTGGTAGAAACTACTAATCAACACAATATCTACTCTCCTGCTTTTGGTGCCCCAAATTTTAGCTGGGCACATGTTGCCCAGAACAGACCACATTACCTCATCTCCTTTACAGCAAGATATGGCCATGAGATTAAGTTCTAGTTGGAAGTATGTGATTCATACAATTTCCACATCATTTCCTTAAAAGACAAGGGTGTTCCCTCAACTTCTCATTTTCCCTTCCCCCTTGGCTTTAGTACCACTAATCTATTCTTGCATGTTTCTCTTCATACATCCCTGACCAATTCAGCTCAGTTGTCCTCACTAGTTATCTCTCCTCCACCCATTCCTTCATAGAGGTAATACCACCAGTTATAGTCTTGGTTCTCTTTTAGTCCATCCTGGAGTCCCACAGATTCCCAAGGCTTTTGTCATACACCATATCCTAATGTCTTCCAAATGTGAACCGCTAGGGTTCATTTCTCTCTTGAGCTCCAACCCTCTATGCCCAACTGCCTATCTTATTCCAGGTGATTTTCTAAACGTATCATTCTTCTTGTGTTCATTAGTTGAAATTCTTCTCTTCAGAAGAATTTCCCCTCTTCAACTGAAATATAATATATAGAGAAAAGGCAGGTGAATGCTTATTTATTTATTACTATTCTGTTTACAGAATACTTTGTTGGTGCCCTAACAACCCCAATAGGGGTCAGTGAATTTGTTTTAAGTATCACTATGCACAGCAAAAGAAACAATCCACCAATGAAAATGCAGCCTTCAGAATGGGAGAAAAATATTTTAAAACCATATATCTGATAAGAAGTTAATATCCAAAATATACAAGGAATTCATAAAACTCAATAGCAAAAAATACATAAATAATCCAATCCAAAAATGAGCAAAGGACTTGAATAGACACTTTTCCAAATAAGACACACAAATGGCCAACAAGTACCTGAAAAGGTGTTCAACATCACTGATCATCAGGAAATAGAAATCAAAACCACAATGAGATATCAGTCACTCCTGCTAAATTGCTGTTATCAAAAAGATAAGAAATAACAAGTGTTGGTGAGGTTGCAGAGAAAAGGGAACCCTTATGCACTGTTGACGGAAATGTAAGTTGATACAGCATTATGGAAAATAGTATGGAAGTTCCTCTAGAAATTAAAAGTAGAACTACCATATAATTCACTGTAGCATTATTCACAGTAGCCAGGACATGGAAGCAACTTGTGTCCACTGATGGATAAAAGGATAAAGAAAAAAAATTTACATATGTATAATCATTATATATATGAATATTGTTCAGCCATAAAAAAGAAAGAAATCTTGCCATTTGTGACTGCGTAGATGGATCCTAAAGGCATCATGATAAGAGAAATGTCAGTCACAGAAAGACAAATACTGCATGGCATCACTTACATGTGGAATCTAAAAAAAAGCCAAACTCATAGAAACAGAGTAAAATGGTGGTTGCCAGTGGCTGAGGAGGTGATGTAGTCAAATGAGGTGATTGGTCAAAGGGTTCAAACTTCCAGTTATAAGATGAGTAAGTTCTGGAGATCTAATGTTCAGCTTGGTGACTACAGTTAACAATACTGTATTGTAAACTTGAAAGTTGCTAGGAGAAGAGATCTTAACTCTTCTCACCACACACAAAAGACCTAATTATGGGGGGTGATGGAAGTGTTAACTAACCTTATCATGATAATCATTTTACAAGATTTATGTATATCAAATCATCACGTTGTACATGCTAAATGTATGCAGTTTTATATGTCAATTATAACTTAATAAAGCTGGAAAGAAATTTTTTAAAGTATCACTATGAATTCATGGATTTTAATATACTTAATGCGTTTTGATTCAATATAGTCATTATTTTTCAAATTTGTCTCATCTTTGGCCAGGTCAAATTGATGTCTGTGTCCTTTTAACATGACTCCAGTAGCCTTTGATAACTCCCTTGCTTTCAAACATCATGAAATATCCCAAGTACATTTATCATATTCCCTGTCCCATATCTGGTTTCTTTTCAGAAGGAATAGTAATATGTGACCACAATCTAAGCACTAGAGGTATTCATTGCTAGTGGATTGTCATTATTTCTAGGCCTTTCTAGTGGACAGGGCTAGGAAATATGTATTTATTTAGGAAAATAAAAATAAATAAATCCTGTACTTATGACAATATTTTTTATTGGAATAAAGATATCAAGTTTTTAATTCTTTGATTTTGTTTTTGCATCTCATTTTCTTATTGTGAAAAAATTGCTTCCCAACAACACTAATGTAATTACTTACTTACTTGATTTTATCCCAATACACATACACATAGACATTAAATATTATATATATATAAACTATTGTAATAGCTTCAAAATAACAATATTAGTACAAATACAAACCAACTGAATTCAATTTACGATATCTTTGCGGGTGTTTTTTCCTTTAGATGTACAGTCAAAATACAGGGCTTTGAAGTCATAATAATTTTTCTGAAAGGGGTTATACCACTAACTTTATGCAGTTAGGTTCATTTGTTCAAATTTTGCTTTAAACAGGTTTTTAAAAAAGATATTTTAAAATTTAATTTTGACTTTTAATTATGTGAAATAATACTTGTTTCCAAAATAAAAACAGTAAAATCTGGTAGAGGTCTGGCTTCCATCCCTGTTTCCTTTCCTTTGTTCCTCCCTCACTTCCTCTAAATGATTAGATTTTATTTATATTTTTCTAAAATATTAGCAAATACATATTCATCTCTCTCCCCTCTCCCATTTCCTATACAAAATATAGCATATTATCCATTCCCTTCTGACTCTTCTTTTTTTAAATTAATTAATTAATTTTATTTTTGACTGCAAAATAAAATTTGGCTGCATTGGGTCTTCGTTGCTGTGCGCGGGCTTTCTCTAGTTGCAGCGAGTGGGGGCTACTCTTCATTGTGGTGCACGGGCTTCTCATTGCGGTGGCTTCTCTTGTTGCGGAGCACGGGCTCTAGGTGCATGGGCTTCAGTAGTTGTGGCATGCAGGCTCAGTAGTTGTGGCTCACGAGCTCTAGAGCTCAAGCTCAGTAGTTGTGGCGCACAGGCTTTATTGGTCCGCGGCCTGTGGGATCTCCCCGGACCAGGGCTTGAACCGTGTGCCCTGCATTGGCAGGCAGATTCTTAAGCACTGCGCCATCAGGGAAGCCCTCCCTTCTGACTCTTGAATTTTTTTTTTTTTATGACACTATATCATGGAGATCGACTGGCCCTGTGAAGAGATATTCATTATTTCTTTTTACAGCTGCACAGAACTTCATAAAATAGATGCATCATAATTATTTGACTAGTCTCTAGTTAATAAGATATTTCAGTAAAACCCAGTCTTTACTAATACAAATAGTGCCAAAATAAGTGGTTTTGTGCCTATTTCATTTCATATTTGTAACGTTTTTTAATGGCAGTGTAATATTCTGTCTTAAGGGTATGCTAGGTCAACTCAATCATTTTCTTACCGTTGGACATTTTGGCAATTTTCTAATTTTTATTATAAAGAATGCCACAGTTAACATCCGTATGCATAATTTTATTTCAGCCTCTCTGATTATTTCTCTTTTAATCTATAGCATGCATAAATCATTACCTTATAATGATGAACACTGAAAATATTATGCTAAGTGAAAGAATCCAGTCACCAAGACAACATATTGTATGATTTTGTTATGAAATGGCACGAACAGGCACATCTATAGAGACAGAAAGTCGATTACTGGTTGCCAGGGCTGGGAGGGTAGGTGGGGATACTGGGAAGGGACAGTTAAGGGATGGGGGGTTTCTTTTTGAGGTGATGAAATGTCCTAAAATTGATTGTGGTCATGGTTGCACAACTCTGTGAATATATAAAAGCCATTGAATAGTACACTTTAAATGAGTGTATTATATGGTTAATTACACTTCAATAAAGCTGTTAAAAATAGGATTTTGATTTATGTCTGCTGCTTTTCTATTCTCTTCCTCATTAATTTCTGCTTTTATCTTCCTTATTTCCTTCTATTGCTTTTTTGTGGTTTTGTTTATTGTGTTTTTTTTCCCTTATTTTTGATCTGGGAATTTAATTCATTTATTTTCATTAAAATTTTTTGATTAACAGTGTTTAGTACAATGATTTCCCTCTGATCACTGCTTTAAATGCATCCCATAGATTTCAATATGTGGTGATTTCGTTATCATTCTTTTTAATTTTATAAATTCAGTTTGTATTTCCTTTCACCAAGAGTGCAGGAGGTTTTAAAATATGAATCTAGAATTCTAGGTTGACAGTTTCTTCCCTTTCACCACACTAGGTATGTTTTGTTTCCTTCTGGCCTCCATTGTTTCAGAAGAGAAACCAGCCGTTTTTCTTATGCTTGTGTCCTTTTTTTTCCTCTTCCTATTTTTAAGATTTTCCCTTCTCTTTTGGTTTTTAGTAATTTGATTATGACATGCCTAAGTGTGGTTTCCTGAAAGACCTGGGAGATGGCTGAGCTTCCTGAATCTGTAGGTTATTGCTGTTGCTACTGTTTTAAAGCAGATTCAGAAAGCTTTGGCTAACATTTCATTTTTTGGCTTATTTTAGAATATAAGATTATGTTTTCATCCATTTGTGGGCACTTTTTTAGTGTGCCTTCATTGTCTGTAGGGATGTTATTCTGCTTATTCCTTTTTTTTTCTCATAGTGACTTTTATGAGGTTCAACTGTGTGATCTATGTGCTTGCTCATATTTAAGTGAGATGAGTATTTCTATCCTAGCAGAGGAAGTAAGAGCTTTCCTAACCTCTCAGTTCTAGAGCTCCCTCTTCTGTTGTTTTCATCAAGTACTCCTCCTCCCCCTGTGAGTGTACCTTCTGTTTCTTTGCTCTTTCTGTTCCTGACCTGACCAGTGTGCTCTGCTCAATTCTACTTCCAGCAGTTTCTCCTTAAGGTGGGCTTTGCCCTGTAAGAAAACTTGGGTCACTTAAATTTGAGAGTTCGTAGGGCTCAGACTGCTCCAGCCATCCTGCTCTCTCTTACTTGGGACTTGGAGTCTGCAAAGCTGTATTGAGTTTTAGCCATTCTCAGATTGGCCTTGTGAGCATTGTGACCTTGTGACATGTGGCCTTCTGGCCAAGAACACCTGTGGTAATTTGGGGGGCTCTCCAGCCCTCAGAAGACCTCCCTGCATTGCTGCTGACACCATGTGAGTTTTGTGGGAGGTTGACTCCTACCTACTCAAATTTGAGAGTTTGTGGGAATACCCAGTCACCTAGCTTGTTGATGTTGTCTGTAGGGTTTTGGCTTTCCTACCCTGTTTGCTCTGTTGTTATGGGGAGCTTTAGGGAGATTAAAAATGTATGGTATCACTGTCATTTTTCCAGAAGATATAAAGAAAGGAAACATATTATGAATTTTTTTTTTAAAGTTGTCTTCATACTTGAATTGTAGTTAAGAAAGCATGAACTTAGAGTTCCTCAGTCTTGGATTGAAATCCCAGTTTTGCTGTTTATCATGTGATCTTGTGCAGCTGGTTTATTCTCAGTGTCAGTTTTCTTATTTGTTGGGGTGATGTTCAAAATTCTTAATAACTGGGGGAGTCCAGGTGCTGACTGATCACAACAAACGCTGTGACCCATCAAAACAGGTGGCTTTGAATAACTGGTTGAGCTGTACCAGTGCGAATTGGCTGAAGATCAACACTGCTCATCTGTCAAGTGGAACTGCAATTATATATGTCTTGCGGTTTTATGAGGAATAAATGCAGTAAATCTTTATGAATGGTATTGGGCATAGAGCCTATGACATAGTAAGCATTTAATAAATAGTGTTTATTATTACTACTATTAGTCAAAAGTTGGGAAGTCTGCAAACTTTTCCTAGATGCGCTCTTGTCTCTCTTAGTCCCACTTCATTGAATACTCCATTCTCTGAGTTTTTATAACACTTTGTTTAACTCACCAATATAGCATGTTATCATACTTTATTGTATTTAGTGGTAGAGGGTGGAGTGATAGTCCAGATATCATTACAGAGCTGTCTGTAATTCCAGGCCTTTGTTTGCCTGATCATAGGGATGTCTGGTGGGTCTCAGAGGTAGGACCTGGTTTGTACCAAAGGTTGCTGTGGGGTGGGGAGGGGCACAGGGTCTATGGCATCAGCTATTTATCAACCAGCACAGAAATATTTTGATATCTGGCAACCAGTAGGGTCACACTGGTATGCCCTGGATGAATTTAAGCTCTTAGCACAGGTTGTATCTCCCTTGCTAGGCTGCGACTCCTTTGTGACTGGGAACTTATTCTGACCTGGATACTCAATACTGATTTGTCATAGGGTTAAAAAACATTCATGCACATAAAAAGAAGCAGTTAAAAGGGGGCAGGGTGTGTGTGGATAACCATCTTAGAGAAGGAGGGATTATTTTCAGAGAAAGTCTCCACAGTAGAGATGAGTAAAAACCCCTGTGCTTTAGGAGGGGCAGAAAGGCTCAATGAAGATGTACTGAAGTAAGCTTTTAAGACAAAGATGAAAACCATTCGCAGCTAATGAGTAAAACCACTCACACCTGATGGTCACAGGTATTTTGTAAAGTATTTGATAAAATGATCTTTCAGAGTAAGAGGGAAGAAGAACTGGAGGATAGAAATCTAAAGACAGTTGGGTTGCAATAACCTTAGTATAAGTTGTCTTGGAAAATCTGACTACTAAATGAAAAGATTCCTGACAAGTTTTAAAAGTCCAAGGTGAAGATGCTACTAAGTTTCTTGCAAAATAATGCTGAGTGTGATTGAAGCTGTATTTTAACTGAAAAGACAGCATGCTTGCCACAAAGTTATAGAGATGGAGAACAAGTTACTGGTTGCCAGAGGTTACAGAGAGGGTGTGGGGCAGGAAAGACAGGAACTGACTGTGGCTATGAAAGCGTAGCACCAGGGATCCTTGTGATGCAACTGTACTGTCTTGCCTGGGGTGGTGGTAACATCAATCTAAACATGTGATAAAATTACTTCGAACTACACACATGCACACACACACACACACACACACACAAATGAGTGTATATAAAACTGGTGAAATCTGAATAAACTCTGTGGATTATACCAATGCCAGTTTCCTGGTTTTGATATTGCAGCATAGTTACAAAAGATGTTATCACTGGAGAAAACTGGGTGAAGGGTGCCCATGACCTTCCTTTACATTTTTCTTCAAACTTCCTGTGAATCTATAGTTATTTCAAAATCAAAGTTTTAAAAAAGACAGCATGCATTACTTGCCAATCCCTGTAAAGTTTATATAATTTAGAAATTAGGTGCTCCTTTTTTTTACCTCTGTCCTTTGTCTCCCAGTATTTCCTCAGGTGGAAATGTTCTTCCCTTCCTTTGTCTAAATCCTACCTGTTTTTTTTTTAGGACAGCTTCCAGCCAGCTTTGCCTAATTTACTTTTTCCTTGTTCTTTTGTTGAGCACTTGATGTATCTTAAGTATAACCGGACTCACCCCAAATTCGTTTCTCTTTGCCCCATTTGTGGACGGTGGCTGTTGGAGTACCCAGCCTGGAATGAAGGACTCATGACCCTACCTGCTAAGAGCTCCCTTCAGCAATTGCCATAGTGGAAGAGCATTGTCTCACCCTTGGCCATGCTCCTTTCCTGAAGTGGCCCACATCCCGTAACTAACCTATTCCCTCATCTCAGGATGTCATGAAAAGTTCATCCCATCTTCAGAATTTTAAAGGTTTGTAGGATCTGTAGTGATAACTCCTCTTTCATCCGTGATATTATGAATTTGTGTTTTCTTTATTTCTTAATCAGTCTAGACAGCAATTTATGGATTTTGTTGATATGTCAAAGATCTAATGTTTGGTTTTTATAAATATACTGCTATTTGTTTTCTATTTCGTTGATTTCTGCTTTTATCTTTATTATTAACTTCCTTCTCTTTTCTCTGACTTTACTTGCTCTAATTTACCTAGCTTCTTTTTTGAGGTTTTAATTTTAATTGGTTTATAACATTATATAAGTTTCATGTGTACAGTATATATTTTGACTTCTGTATATACTATGGTGTGCTCACCACCAAAAATTTAGATTCTATACTGTTGACCTCCTTTACCCATTTCAACCTCCCCCCAGTCCCTTTCCCAACTGGTAACTACTCTGTTCTCTGTACTTATGTGTTTGTTTTTGTATTCATTCATTCATTCAGTTATTATTTCTTATATTCCACATGTGAGTGAAATAATATTGTCTTTCTCCATCTGACTTATTTCACTTGGCATAATTCCCTCAAGCTCCATCTACATTGTTGAAAATGGCAAAATTTCATCTTTTTAATGGCTGGGTAGTATTCCATTTTGTGTGTGTGTGTGTGTGTGTGTGTGTGTGTAGAACATCTTTTTTATCCATTCACTCATAGATGGGCACTTAGGTTGTTTCCATATCTTGGCTGCTGTAAATAATGCTGTGATGAACATAAGGGTGCATGTATCTTTTCAAATTAGTGTTTTCATATTCTTTGGGTAAGTGCTCAGAAATGAGATGGCTAGATCATATGGTAGTTGTACCCTTAATTTTTAAGGAATCTCCATACTGTCTTCCATAGTGGCTGTACCAATCTACATTCCCCACCAACAGTGTATGATGGCTCCCTTTTCTCCACATTCTCTCCAACAATTGTTATTTCTTATCTTTTTGATAAGAGCTATTCTAATAGGCATGAAGTAATATTTCCTTGTGGTTTTGATTTGAATTTTCCTGATGATTAGTGATGCTGAGTGTCTTTTCATGTTCCTGTTGGCCATCTGTATATCTTCTTTGGAAAAATGAATATTCAGCTTTCTGCCCATTTTTTAATCTGGCTGCTTTTTTGATGTTGAGTTGTATGTGTTCTTTATGTATTTTGGATATTAATCCCTTATCAGGTATATGATTTATAAATATCTTCTTCCATTCAGTAGGTTGTCTTTTCATTTTGTTGATGATTTCCTTTGCTGTGCAGAAGGTTTTTAGTTTGATGTAGTCCCCTTTGTTTATTTTTGCTTTTGTTTACCTTGCCTGAGGAGATATATCTAGAAAGATATTTCTTAGACGTATGTCAACGTGCATACTGCCTGTGTTTTCTTCTAGGAATTTTATGGTTTTAGTTCTTACACTCAAGGCTTTTATCCAATTTTTGATTTTTTAGTATGGTGTGAGATAGTGGTCTAGTTTCATTCTTTTGCATCCAATGTTCCAACACCATTTATTGAAGTGACTATTCTTTCTCCACTGTATGTTCTTTGCTCCTTTCTTGTAAATCAATTGCTCATACATGTGTGAGTTTATTTCCGGGCTCTCAATTCTGTTCCACTGATCTATGTGTCTGTTTTTCTGCCAATACCATGCTGTTTTGATTACTATAGCTTTGTAATATAATTTGAAACCAGGGATTATGATACCTTCAGCTTTGTTCTTTTTTTATCAGTATTGCTTTGGCTATTCAGGGTCTTTTGTAGTTCCATATAAATTTTAGAATTTTTGTTCTATTTCTGTGAAAAATGTATTTGGGGTTTTGATAGGGATTGCATTGAATCTGTAGATCGCTTTAGGTAATATGGACATTTTAACAATGTTAATTCTTCCAATCCATGAGCACAAAATATCTTTCCATTTCTCTGTGTCTTCTTCAATTTCTTTCAAAATGTCTGATAATTTTCAGGGTATGGAGTCTTTCACCTCCTTGCTTAAATTTAGTCCTAGGTATTTTATTCTTTTTGTTGAGATTGTAAATGGGATTGTTTTCTTAATTTCCCTTTCTGCTAGTTTGTTGTTAGTGTATAGAAATGCAACAGATTTTTGTATATTCACTTTGTACTCTGCAACTTTATTTATTTATTATTTCTTTAAGAATGTTCCATATGCACCTGAGGAGAATGTGTATTCTGCTGCAATTGGATGGAATGTTCTGTATAAATCTATCAAGCCCATTTGGTCTAATGCTTCATTTAAGGCTGGTATTTCCTTGTTGACTTTATGTCTGGATGATCTATCCATTGATGTAAATGGGATGTTAAAGTTCCCTACTCTTATTATGTTACTGTCAAGTTCTCCCTTTTTATATACATTTTGGTACTCTTATGTTAGGTGCATAAATATTAATAACTACTCTTTCTTCTTGATAAATTATCCCCTTTGTTATTATATAATGTCCATCTTTGTCTGTTGTTACCTTTTTTGGCTTGAAGTCTGTTCTGTCTGATATAAGTATGGCTATACCAGCTTTCTTTTGGCTGCCATTTACTTCAAGTATCACCTTCCATCCCTTCACTTTGAGCCAGTGTTTGTCTTTAGAGCTGAGATGAGCCTCCTGGAGGCAGCATATAGCTTGGTCTTGTTTTTTACTCCATCCAGCTGCTCTGTGTCTTTTGATTGGTAAATTCAATCCATGTGCTTTTACATCTATTTATTTATTTATTTATTTTTGGTTGCATTGGGTCTTTGTTGCTATGCGTGGGCTTTCTCTAGCTGTGGGGAGCAGGGGCTACTCTTCATTACGGTGCGAGGGCTTCTCATTGCAGTGGCTTCTCTTGTTGCGGAGCACGGGCTCTAGGCGTGCGGGCTTCAGTAGTTGCGGCATGCGGGCTTCAGTAGTTGCGGCATATGGGCTTCAGTAGTTGTGGCATGTGGGCTCTAGAGCGCAGGCTCAGTAGTTGTGGTGCATGGGCTTAGTTGCTCCGCGGCATGTGAGATCTTCCTGGACGAGGGCTCGATCCCCTGTCCCCTGC
The DNA here is from genome assembly GCF_009873245.2 of Balaenoptera musculus. Classification (NCBI taxonomy): domain Eukaryota; kingdom Metazoa; phylum Chordata; class Mammalia; order Artiodactyla; family Balaenopteridae; genus Balaenoptera; species Balaenoptera musculus. The sequence continues at coordinate 97,748,767 of NC_045793.1, read as the reverse complement.
ATTGGCAGGTGGATTCTTAACCACTGCACCACCAGGGAAGCCCAATCCATGTGCTTTTAGAGTGATTATTGATAAATGGGGACCATCTTATCTTTTGTCTGCTGGTTGCTCTATATCTCAACGTTTCTTTTCCTTGCACTTCTGTCTGCCATTTTAGTTGGCGGTTTTTCTATGATGTTTTTCTCAATTTTCTCTTTTTTAATGCATCATGCCTCTACTCTAGATTTATGTTCTGTGGTTGCCATGAGGTTTATATGAAACATCTCATAAATAAAGTAGTCTTTTTTCTGCTGATGGTATCTTCATTTTCTTATATGAGTTCCATCCTTTTTCTCTTCCCCTTTTATGTTTTTGTTGTCTCACATTTTCCCTTTTTATGTTGTGAGTTTGTTACCAAATTGAAGTAACTATAGTTATTTTTTTTACTACTTTTTCTCTTTTAACCTTTATGCTGTAACTGTTTAATAACCTATTCTGATATTGAGCTGCAATTTTCTGATTCTTCCTGTGTATTTATCACCTTACTCACAGTTTCGTGTACTTTTGCCTTTTTGTTTCAGATAGAAGAGCTCCTTTCAACATTTCTTGTAAGGCAGGTCTAGTGTTGATGAATTCCTTCAACTTTGTTTGGCGGGGAAAGCCTTTATTTGTTCTTTGTATCTTGAATGATAACTTTGCTGAATGGAGTATTTTTGGCTGACAGTTTTTATTTTTCAGTGTTTTGGGTATGTTATTCCACTCTCGTGTGTCCTGTAGAATTTCTGCTGAGAAATATGCTGATAGCCGAATGGGGGTTCATTTGTAGGTTGCCATCCTTTTTTCCCTGGTTGCCTTTAAAATTCTTTCTTTGTCATTGACTTTTGGCAGTTTTAATATAATGTGTCTTGGAGAAGGTCTTTTTGCATTGAGATGTTCTATTAGCTTCGTGGACTTGTGTATCCAGTTCCTCCCCCAGGTTTGAGATGTTCTCAGCTATTATTTCTTTAAATAAACTCTGCTTCCTTCTCCCTCTCTTCTCCTTCTGGGATACCCATTACCCTAATGTTTCCCTTCCTAATGGAGTTGGATAGTTCTCATAGAATTTCTTTTCTTTTTAAGATCTTAATTGTCTCTTCTCTTCTACCTGTATCATTTCTAGGTTTCTATCTTTGAACTTGCTAATTCTCTTTTCCATATGGTCTGCTCTATTTCCAATGCTTTCTGTTGTGCTCTTCACCTTATTTATTGAGTTATTCAGCTCCAGAATTTCTGTTTGGTGCTTTTTTAGAGTTTCAACCTCTTTGGTAAGGTATTCCTTCTGTTTATTAATTTTATTCCTGAGTTCATTGAACTGCCTTTCTGAGTTTTCTTGTAGCCTGAGTTTCTTCATGACGGCTATTTTGAATTCTCTATGAGTTAGTTCACAATATTCCATGTTACCGTGGTTTTTCATGATGCTTGATGGGTTGTTCCTCAGCCAGTTTGTTTTACGTGATCCTAATGATTCAACAGGTTACTCATTAGGGGCCTTTCTTTTGTTTCCCAGCAGGTGGCGCTATAGCACAAGTTTTTGGTTTCTCTTACCTGAGCTGCCTGCTTGAGAATCAGCACTTTCCACCCTCTACCAGCACTCTCAGGGCTGTTGCTTGGGGCTCTCATTGTGGTTGCTTGTGCCTCTGGGGTCATTGGTGCCTTTGCTGCTAGTGTCACTGGCAAAGCTGCATGGGGCACCAAGATGGCGGTGGCTCTGCTGCATCTGGGGTCTCCTGCTGCTGTGAGGGGAGGTGGAGGGTGGGGGAGGAACCAGGGTCACAAGTGCCTCTACCATGATCTGGGTGGTTGGGTCTGTGGGCACAGCCACTGCAGGTGGGGGCCTGAGTTACAGGCACCTCCGTGGCTGGAGGGACAGGCTTGCAGGCCCTGCTGTTGCTGCTCTCTGGTTCCCTGTGGCTGAAGTCACCGCTGCAGCTGGGAGGCCAGTGTTGTGAGCACTACCCCCAACGCAACTGGATTCTCTGGGGCTGCAGGTTCGACCTTTGCAGCCGGGGGTCTGGGGTCACAGACATCACCCTTTTTGTTCCCCTGGTTCCACCACTTCCATGTGTTCCATATACCCACCTTTAGGTGTACAGATGTGTGGAATTCTCTGGCGTCCTGATGTGTTCGGTAGAGGCACCTTTGTTGAGTTACGGATGTTTTACTGGTTGTAGATTGATGGGGAGAGGCAAAGGGAGCATCTCATAATGCCATGATGCTGACCAGTTTTTCTAGCTTCTTAAGGTCGAAACTCAGATTGTGATTTTCCCCTTTCTTCTCTTTTAAAGCAAGTATTACTTAAAGCTCTAATTGCCCCCTAAATATCTCCAACTATTTCGGGGTTTTCCAGATCTTTTTCTGTTATTTATTTCTAATTTAATTCCATTATTGTTAGAAAATATAATGCCTGATTTCAGTCTTTTAAAATTTATTGGGACTGGTTTCATAGACTAGCATATGGTTTATCTTGGTGAACAAATCATGGACATTTAAAAAGAATGTATATTCTGTAGAGTGCAGTGTTCTATGAGATATCAATAAGGTCAAGGTGGTTGATAATGCTATTCAGATATCCTATGTCTTTACTAAATTTTAATCTAGAACTTAAATTGCTAAGAGAAGAATGTTGAAAGCTCCAACTGTTATTGTGGATTTGTCTACTTCTCTTTTCAGTTCTGTCATTCTTACCAGACTTCAGTTGATGTCTGTATTCAGTTTTTGAGGCTTAGATAGCTCAAAAATTTGCTCCACACATGTGTTTCAGGTGTCAGCTGGAAATATGGGCAGTTTATACACAGAATTTGGTCTTCTACCTGACTCCTCTCCTTCTTGGGATTTCCTTTTTGGATGTCCTCCTACTTTCCAGCTGTTGTAGTTGTTCCATACTCTGTCTTCTGGTTTTTCAAGCCAGTAAGACTGAGGGTGACAACTGGGGCCTGTCCTCAAGTGAAAATCCATAAAAATGGAAAACTCACTGAGTCCCATTTCTTTCTCACAAGCATTGACTCCTCTCCAGTATATGCCTTTTTTGGTGTTCTCCTGTATCTTCAGGGGCTTATTTTTTTCTATTTGGTTCATAGTTTGCAGTTTTTGCCTTGGTTCAATGGGAAGTACTCAGCTATTATTGGAAGCAGAACCTGTTATTTTCCTACTAATGTCTATAGGATCTGTACTGATTTCTCTGATTCCTGGTATTGGTAATTTGCATCTCTCCCACCTTCCTTTTGGTTGCTCAGTTAAGCTAGAGGTTCACCAATTTTATTAAACTTTTAAAAGAACCAGCTTTTATATTCAGTCGATTTCCAAAATTGTCTTTATTTCCTTTTCTACTATTTTTGTTTTTCCCTGATTTCTTAAAGTGGAAGCTTAAATAATTTAATTTAGACTTTCCTTCTTTCCTAATATAAACATGCAAAGTTATAATTTTTCCCTCTAAGCACTGCTTTAACTGCATTCCACACCTTTTGATATGTTTTAAAATTTTTATTCAGTTCAAAATATTTTTCAGTTTCCCTTGTGATTTCTTCTTTGACCCATGGGTTATTCAGAAATATGTTGTTTAATTTCAAAATACTTGGAGTTTTCCCAAATAGCTTTCTGCTACTGATTTCTAATTTAATTATATTATGGTTAGATAACATACTGTGCATGATTTCCATCTATTTAAATTTATTGAAACTTGTTTTATGAACCAGCATAATAATGAGTATTCTGTACACTTATAAAAGTATATTTTGGTCTTTGTGAAGTGTTTTATAAACATCAATAGGTCAAGTTGGTTGATAATGTTGTTCCAGTCTTCTGTACACTTACTGAGGTTTTTATCTAGTGCTATTGATTGCTGAGAGATGAACGTTATAATCACCCACTGTAATTGCTGATTTTTCTAATTCTTCTTTCAGTTTTTGTTTCATATATATCAAATCTCTGCTGTAAGTTACATACAAGTTTAGGATTATTATATCTTCTTGATGATCTAACCTCTTTATCATTATAAAACATCCCTATTTTCAACAACCAGCATATTTGAACTGATACAACTTTATAACAAAACTATAGTAGATCCATGCAATTTCCCATAAAAAACATATAGAGCAAGCATAGACTTTGGATTAAAGGTGACATTTTGTTAGAGATTGCAAAGAACTTTTCCAGGTTTAAAACTGAGGGAACTACCGTGGAATTTCTTATAAACAAACTATTCAGGACTCAATTTCATGATGATAGTATGTAAGATAAGTAAGAAAGGACATTCATTCCAACCTAGCTAATGCTAATTTTATTAGTGTCTTTGTGGTAAGTATTGTCTAGTTTGCACTTACTTTTATGACAAGATGTAATGGCCTGCTCAATTGTTTTCTCAAAGTATGTGTCAAAATTTTCCCTATTTTCTTTCAATAGCTGGATACTTCCTTAATATGCTAAGTGATATGTACCTCAGTCCCCACAACTAGCTACATGCTTAGTGGGAAAATTCTAGCAATATCCCATTAAAGGTAGGAATAAGACAAGGAAGCTCACTGTCTTCACTATTATTAAATATTTTTACTGGAAATACTAGCTAATGCAATTAGATATGAGAAATTAGAGGTAGAAAATTTGGAAAGGATTAGGTAAAACTATCACCATTTCAATGATATGATTGCAATCCTAGAAAATCTAAAAGAATCAACTCCAAACAATAAGGCATCGTAGTAATAACTAACATTTTTGAGCACTAACATTACCACCTCTATTTTAACTCATTTAATCATCATACTATCTATCAGAAAACAATAAGAAAATGTATTAGATATCCCTACAAGAAGTTCAGAAAGAGGATGAGTTCCAGGTTTGGAATGATAATCCATCACTTCATGCAGTGGTCCTCAGCATCAGCTTTATTCCCTTGGGGCTGCCAAATGGCTGCCAGGGTCAGTGTTGGGCTAGAAGTTTCCATGTCAAGAGGAGAATGTGTTGGAAACTTTCTTGTAAGCATGAATCAATACCATATCAATACCACAGATAGTACATGTATATAATCTAGTTTTCTAATGCGGATGTGTGATCAAGAATTTGAAGACCACTGCCTTGGACTAAACTTGGTTAGTCTGGTTATGGAACACATCAAATTTAGGTGACCCACCAATTGTGAGACTCATTGATTTGTGGAGGAAAGGTACTTGTGAGATAGGCTGGACCTGGGACCCTTTACTGGAGTGCTTGGTCTCATTTTCTGGAGCAACAGAATACAAAGAAACTATAAGGGACTAAAAATAACTGCACACATGTGCAGTTGGGGCAATTATGAACAATAAGATACAAAGAGTCCACAAACCAACTGCCACTTCTGAGGTGCTGTGAGCAAAAGAAGGGTACTGCACGTGATCCCTGCACACAGCACCACCAAAGGGGTGGGCAGACCACCTAAACTATGCCTCCTGCCCAGCCCATGGACCTGCCCTCCTTGTTACCCCATTTAAAGACCCAAGCAGCTCACTCCGCTGTACCTGTTTCTTGTTTTCACTCCTTCCTGCTGCAGCAGGAGCCCCACAAAGCCTTGCCTAGAATTCTCCTCTGGCCTCTACCAATTTCTACTGATTAAAGAGTCTAAGGGCCTGGGTCGTAGGTAACACTCCAAGCTTGACATTGAAAAAGTAAAGGATGACGTTATTACTAGTGACGATGGCAATGGAATGATCAAGATGAAAACAGTAATAACTAGCATTTATTGAGCACTTACAAAGTGCCAGACTATTCTGAGCGCTTTACATCCTCAGGACAAATCTATTAGGTAAATACTACTATTAATCCATTTTACTAGTAAACTCCATGCGAACAGAGAACATTACAGTTTTTTGTTAGCAATGCATTACCTGGAGCACAGTAATAATTTAATAAATATTTAATGAATAAAAAAAATGAGTATTGCCAAATTTCTCAGCGGAATAGGGCAAGATGGGCTTTAGTGCCAGAGCCGGGCTCATATGGCCCGGGCTTTCGCATACTTGGAGGTGAACCAAAGCACCAGATCCCTGCAAGGGACAACACGAACCAGCGGTTTAAATTTCCTCGGCAACCGCTGCTGGACTGAATGTATGTTGCGGGCTAACGGGGCGCAGAAAACAAAAAACGGAGATTTGAGGAGACAAACCCCCTCCCGGCTGGCGTACGAGCTTCCGAGAAGCCTGGCCGCTAAATCAATTTCAGCGCGCGACCCGGCCCTGGGGGATCCGCAATCCTCCCGACTCGCGTCCCGACTCTCTAGCCGCGCGAGGAGGCTACGCCGGAAGTCTCGACTGCTCCTCGGGGAGTGTGTCCACCTGCCGGCTTTTACCCCACCCACTCCCCACGCCCCACGCCCGGAAGGAGTCCTCACGCTTGCCGCGGCGTGGTACTTCAACGCCGGACAGGTTAGCGTCCCGGCGGGAGGCAAGAGTCGGGTCCCTCTCACCCCAGAAGCTTTTGTTCCCGTAGTCCTGAAGGCCGCGTTTGCACGCCAGGTGGGCTGCTGCAGGGGGAGCCCCTCAGGGGCCACCTTGCTGTCGTCGCCGGGTCGCCACCTCCCGCAGCAGCGTGGTTGGCGCCTGGGGGCCCGTGGTGGGCTCAGCGCCTCGGGATGCTGCAAGGTTCCCCTCCCCCGCCCCCCTTTGTAGCTAACGGTGGCCTAGCCCTGTGGTCCTCGCTGAGCGTTCCCAGGAGCACATTTGTGAAGAGGTGGGGTCCTGTCGAAGAGGTGGAACTGGGCATTTTGTCGGTGGTCCCAAGTTACAACAGTCTGAGGAGGACCTTGCCCAGATGATTGTAGAAAGGAATTTTCTGGCTCGGTGGTCTTAATAGTTTTTGTCTCCTCACATTTGCGCTCCATACAGGGGCTGACGATAGAAGTGATTTTCAGTGTAAGTGGTTTTCAGGTGTTTAAGTGTGTGTATGATTGTCAGTCAGTCTGTGCCTGTGTGTGAGAGAGAGGGAGAGGGAGAGAGAGCACGAGCGCTGGGTAGCTGTGTGTAATTTAAAAAATCCGTAAATATATTTTGCTTCTTGCTTCTTCTGGTCTCTTCTCCTAATTCCTCCTTACTCTCACCTGAGCGGTATTTCTCTACTTCAGCTTTGGATAGAAGTAGCAATTCTCTACCTAGGCTTTACACATTTAAAACAGATCTGACCGTGTTAATCCTCTGCTTAAAATCTTACTGGCCTTCCCATTGTTTCAGGATAATACAAATTCCTTAGGCTGGCTTCAAGACCCTTCAAGGTCTTGATTTTGCTGAGTTTTTCAGTCTCATCTCCTTTCATGGAAGCACACATACACACTGTATGTCCCCTGTCATGCCAACCTGCAGTAGTTTCATCTCTTTGGCTATGACAAAGTTTTATAATGGTTTACCCACATTTGGCAATTTATTTTTTCCATTCAGTCAAGATTTATTGAATTCCTGATACTGCGGGCACTGTTTTAGGAGCTGGGGATATAATGCGGAAAAAAACCCCAACCCAATCTATAGTCCTTTTGAAAAATAACAGCTTGACTGCGATGTAGTTCACATACCATAGAATTATAAAATACACATAAATTTTTAGGGCATTCACAAAGTTGTACAACCAACACCCCAATCAATTTAAAAACATTTTCATCACTTCCAAAAGAAGCCCTGTACCCATTAGCAGGCTCTCCTGATTTCCTCCTTACCCCACCCCACTCGTAGACCTAAGGAACTATTAATCTACTGAATATATATTCGGCTATTCTGGACAACTCATATAAATGAAATCATAAAGTATGGGACCTTTTTTGATCGTCTTTCACTTAACATTCATGTTCATCCATGTTGTAGCATGTATCAGCACTTCGTTCCTTTTTATTGCTAGATAATATTTCATTGTGTGGCTATTCCACCGTTTATCCATTGGTCAGTTGATGGGCATTTGGATTGTTTTGGCTCTTACAAATAATGTTACTGTGAACATTCATGTACAAGTTTTTGTGTGAACGTCATGATTTCATTTCTCTTGGGTATATACCTAAGAGTAGAATTGCTGGGTTGTATGGTAATTCTACGTTTAACATTTTGCGGAAATGCCAGACTTTTTTAAAGCAGCTGCACCATCTTATATTCCTGTAAGCGGTGTATGAAGGTTCTGATTTCTTCCCATCCTTGCCAACACTTGTCATTATCTGCTTTCTTTTTTTTTTTTTTCCTTAAATTCTAGCCATCCTAGTGGGTGTGAGGTGGTATCTCATTGTGGTTTTGATTTGTAGTTCCCTGATGGCTAATGATGGTTGAGCATCTTTTCATGTGCTTTTGGCCATTTGTATATCTTCTTTGGAGAAATGTCTATGCATATCCTTTGTCCATTTAAAAATTAGGCTATTTGCTTTTTATCATCGATTTGTAAGAGTTCTTTATATATTCTAGGTCCAAGTCCTGTATCAGATATATGACAGTCATGTGGATTATGCTATAGTTCCTGTAGATGGAAAGCACATGAGGTTAATTTTTACTCTTCCTAGAGACCATGTTATAGATCTGCGGAGTAATTTAGAGTGAATTACTATGTGTGAAATACTGGGCCCAGGAAAAATGATGGGAAGAACCTGTGAGCAGCATTTTAAGATTTGAAAAATGAAGCAAGTGGAAACAGTTTATATAATTTTCCCATTCCCTACTGAGTTTTGTCTTTTCCGTATTGATTTGTAGGAGTTCTTTGTGTAGAGATATTAACCTATTGACTGTTAGATATGGGGCACATATTTTCAGTCTATTTGCTTGTAAACTTTGTTTTTGTATCTTCTACTATGCTAAAGCTTTACATTTTTGTATAGTCAAAGACTGTCAGTCGTTTCCTTTAAAAGGCTTCTGGGGCACTGATGTAGTTTGGGATACTATTCTTAAATTATGGGAGTTACAGAAACTGACACAGTAGTTCCCTGGTTAGTGTGACATCTGAGTCCATGGTACTATATTTAACTTTACAGGCAGGCCTTATTTTATTGTGCTTCATTCTATTGTGCTTCGCAGTTACTGTGTTTTTTACAAATTGAAGGTCCCTGGCAAACGTGCATCAAGCAAGTCTATTGGTGTCATTTTTCCAACAGTGTTTGCTCACTTTGTGTTTCTGTGTCACATTGCGGTCATTCTCACAATATTTCAAACTTTTTCATTATTATTATATTTGTTATGGTGATCTGTCATCAGTGATCCTTGATGTTACCATTGTAATTGTTTTGGGGTGCCGTGAACCGTGCCCATATAAGACAGTGAACTTAAATGAGAAATGTTACGTGTGTTCTGACTGCTCCACCAATTGACCGTTACCCCGTTTCTCCCTCTCCTTGGGCTTCCCTATTCCCTGAGACAAAACAATATTGAAATTAGGCTAATTAATAACCCTGCATTGGCCTTTAAGTGTTCAAGTGAAAACAAGTGTTGCACTTCTCTCACTTTAAGTCAAAAGCTAGAAATAACAAGCTGTTGAGGAAGGCGTGTCAAAGGCCTAGATAGGCTGAAAGCTAGGCTTCTTGCACAAAACAGTTAGCCAAGTTGTGAATGCAAAGGAGAAGTTCTTGAAGGAGGTGAAAAGTGCTACTGCAGTGAACACACAAATGATAAGAAAGCAAAACAGCCTTATTGCTGATATGGAGAAAGTTTTAGTGGTCTGGATAGAAGATCTAACCAACCACAGCACTCTCTTAAAGCCTAATTCAGAGCAAGGCCCTAACTCTCCTCAATTCTGTGAAGGCTGAGACAGGTGAGGAAGCTGCAGAAGATAAGTTTGAAGCCAGCAGAGGTTGGTTCATGAGGTTTAAGGAAAGAAGCCATCTCCATAACAAAAGTGCAAGGTGAAGCAGCAAGTGCTGATGTAGGAGCTGCAGCAAGTTCTCCAGAAAATCTAGCTCAGATCATTAATGAAGGTGGCTACACTAAACAGTGGATTTTCAACGTAGATGAAACAGATTTCAACAGATGAAACAGCCTTATCCTGGAAGAAGATGCCATCCAGGACTTTTATAGTTAGGAGAAGTCAATGCTTGGCCTCAAAGGACAGGCTGACTCTGTTAGGGGCTAATGCAGCTGGTGACTTTCAGTTAAAGCCAGTGCTCATTTACCATTCCGAAAATCCTAGGGCCCTTAAGAATTATGCTAAATCTACTCTGCCTGTGCTCTTTAAGTGGAACAACAAAGTCTGGATGACATCACATCTGTTTACAATATGCTTTATTGGCTGTTTGAAGCCCACTGTTGAGACCTACTGCTCAGAATAAAAGATTCCTTTCAAAGTACTGCGGCTCATTGACAATGCACCTGGTCACCCAAGAGCTCTGATGGAGATGTATAATGAGATTAATGTGGTTTTCATGCCTGTTAACACAACTATTCGGCAGCATATGGATCAAGGGGTAATTTCGACTCTCAAGTCTTACTATTTAAGAAATACATTTTGTAAGGGTAGAACTGCCAGAGATAGTGATTCCTCTGATGGATCTGGGTGAAGTCAATTGAAAACCTTCTGGAAAGGCTTCACCATTCTACATGCCGTTAAGAACATTCATGATTTACAGGAAGAGGTAAAAATATTAACAGGAATTTGGAAGAAGTTGATTCCAAACCTCATGGATGACTTTGAGGGGTTCAAGACTTCAGTGGAGGATATAACTACAGATGTGGTGGAAAGAGCAAGAGAGCTAGAATTAGAAGCGGAGCCTAAAGATGTGAGTGAACTGCTGTGAGCTCATGATAAAACTTTAATGGATGAGGAGTTGCTTCTTATGGATGAGCAAAGAAAGTGGTTTCTTGAGATGGAATCTACTCCTGGTGAAGATGCTGTGAAGATTGTTGAAATGATAACAAAAGATTTAGAATATTACATAGACTTAGTTGATAAATCAGTGGCAGGGTTTGAGAGGATTGACTCCAATTTCGAAAGAAGTTCTACTGTGGGTAAAATGCTGTCAAACAGCATTGCATGCTATAGAGACCATTTGGGAACGGAAGAGTCAATCGATGTGGCGGACTTCATTGTTGTCTTGTTTTAAGAAATGGCCACGGCCACCCCAGCCTTCAGCGTCCACCACCCTGATCAGTCAGCAGCCACCAACACCAAGGCAAGACCCTCCACCAGCACAAAGATTACAACTGTCTGAAAGCTCACATGGTGGTTAGCATTTTCTAGCAATAAAGTATTTTAAAGTTATGTACATTGGCTTTTTTAAAGATACAATGCTATTGCACACTTAATAGACTGCAGTATAGTATAAACATAACTTTTATAGGCACTGGGAAACCAAAAAATTTGTGTGACTCACTTTATTGCAATATTCACTTTGTTGTTGTGGTCTGGAGCCGAACCCACAATATCTCCAAGGTGTGCCTATAGAGCATTCATTGTTTCAGACACTTGTGCCTCCCTATCTCTCTGCCTTGAAAAATATGCTAAAATGTGCTTCAGCTTTGTTGGTTCATTTAATTGTCTATTTCAGGCGGACTCCTAGAAGTTACTTCCTTATTCTCATTGTCATGTTTAGTCTACTGCATTAGATTTGTGAGAGCTGTATTGGACAGTTGGTCATCAAATAGTAGGTACTTATTACATGCCAGCAGAAGTTTATTTGAAGGTTTTATTTGTGCAGAGCTTGAATGTAACTGCTGGTTCTATATTGATTGGGACATGCTGGGAACAGTCGTTTTATAAAATCCTGTTAACGTTATTTTGGTGTTTGTTTTTCTCATTTCATTGGTTTAAAGGTAGTGGTAATTCAGGTATTTTTAGGGTCTCTGAACATTTTGAGTAACTGAGGAGAGCTATATACCATAGCTCCTTAGAAAATTGCATTTCTATTTTACATGCAATATCTAGGGCTTCATTGTTTCCCTATGGCCTGACTTGTTAGGATGACTCTGTGTTTCTTGCTCTAGTGTTTGTTTTTTTTTAAATTGTGGTAAAATGTACAGAACATCAAACTTAGCATTCTAACCATTTTAAGTGTACAATTCAGTGACATTAAGTACATTCATGTTGTTGTGCAACTATCACCACCATCCTCTCCAGAACTTTCATTTTCCTAAACTGAAACCCTGTATACCTGTTAAATAATAACTCCCCATTCCCCCCTCTCTCCAGCCCCTTGTAACCACCATTCTACCTTTTGTCTCTGGAATCATAAAATATTTGTCCTTTTGTGTCTGATTTATTTCACTTTGCATAATGTCTTTAAGGTTCATCCATATTGTAGCATATTGCAGAATTTTCTTCCTCTTTAAGGGTAAATAATATTTCATTGTATGCATATATCATATTTTGTTTATCCAGTCATTAGTTCATAGACATTTGGGTTGTTTACATCTTTTGGCTATTATGAGTAGTGCTTCTATGAACATTGGTACAGTTATCTGTTTGAGCTCTTTTGAGTGTGTACCGTAAGTGGAATTGCTGGGTCATAGGGTAATTCTCTGTTTAATATTTTGAGGAACCATTCATATGCTTCAGTGTTTTTTGTCATTCACATAAAATATGAGATTTAAATAAACTGTGTAATTTAGCAAATATTAATTACCACATTTACCTTTCTAAAAATATAAATTCAAAGAGCCATCTCCTAGTTGAAGGGATGTAGGGGTTTTTGTCTTAGGACTTGGAGATCTTGGAGTTTTAAAATTATGTACTAGAATTCAGATTAATTAACAGGTTTATCTGGATAGGTTCCCAAATCCTAAACTTCTTTTTTTTTTTTTTTGGAAGTTAAAGTTAGGAGCATTCAAAGCTGAGGGAAAAATCACACCCAAAACCGCGAAGGTGCACTAAATAGTGTGAGAACTAATAGTTATGCTTGGCTGGAGCACGAGTGGCATAAAGAGAAGAAGTGAAAGGGAAGAACTAAAAGTAGGTTTGAACCTAATGCTGGAAGGGTGCATATAGCTGAGTCATCAGTTTGATAACAAACTCCATTTTGCTTTAAGTACTATATGTATTTCTTGAAATTTTTATAAATTAGTAACTTGCCTAGAGCTTCCTCAGCCAAAACCTAATTTTGAAAGTCTTTTCATGGGAAGAAAATGTGCTTCTCTAGCTTTTCCTTTATATACTCTGCCGATACCACCCAAAAAGTATTACTTGTGCCTGGTTTTTACCTACACCTATATTCCCCAACAAAGAAAAAATTAATGAAAGTCAAAATATGACATGGTAGGTAGCTCTAAGATGTAAAATTAGTGAGACTAGCCAAGCAATTCCTACAGGAAAAATTTACAAGTCTCTGATCAGGTAGGACAGCCTTTTTTTTTTTTTTAAATCTGTCATCAATTTTATACACATTTTTACACAATTTTATACAAATCCTAAACTTCTTTATGATCTAAGCTCCTGTTTTTTTTTGTTTTGTTAACTGTGTATTCAGTCTTTTTGGACAAATTACTTATCATGGCAGATGGTAAGATGGAGGTGATTTCGCATACTTGTATTGTTGCAAAGTTCTGGATTGTTCTGTTACCATTCTGCTGCTTTAGTTGGATACTCTGGCACTTACTCAGGTATGCTGTGAATACTGCTGCTTCTGACAAGCAAGTTCACTTCCGCCGGTGCAAAGATATCCGTGTCATTAACTAGTGAAGGATGGGAAATGGCCACTATTATTCTTTTATTACTGTACAATTATTTTTTCAACGATTCCCCTGATGTTGGAACTGTAAGTTGTTTTGGGTACGGGGATCCCTCTCAGTAACTGGCCTCCCTGAGATAAATGGGGAAGGGTAGATAAACAGACAACAGTATGACTCAACCAAATCTTAGAAAACTAAGATCTCATGCCTCCCCTTCCCCTCCATTTGCAACATCTTTCATAAACTCCTGTTTAATATTTCCTCATCACTGTTACAGCCCATACCCCATGGTAAACAGCAAGCGTATTATCAGGAGAGATGGAAGGAACAAATATGTTAATGTGACTTTCGCTCTCAGTTTGGGTCCATTTGTCATCTGGGCTCTCACCTGATCATCCATCTTGTGGGCTCTTGGTACCTTTTGGCATTTGGCATCTACAGATGCACTAGAAAGGTCCCCAAATGGATTTGGATGCGCCAGACTCTTGGAACTTGAATATAACTTAGATTTGTATGTGATTTCCCTAGCATCCAGCAAATACCAACATTACATAGATGCTGAGTACCCACCTTGGCCTGTTTATGCCTCAGCTCTTTGAGTAAGACAAAACACAATCACATAAAAATGCCTTTGTCAGACATTTTTTTGAGGTTACCAGACAAAGGTGAATATTAATTCCTAGTTTTTGGTAATAGATTGTTTGTTACCTTTCATCAGACTTATCGATACTAGGGACAAAGTGATTTACTTCTAGTGTACGTCAGTAGCCTTTAGAAACACTTCCAGGTCCATATTTAAATATTTCAACATGCTTATGTCAGATTAGGACCTTTCAAATTTTATTTGGGCCACAGGCCTTTGGGCTATAAATGGCAAAACTGTTGAATTTTATGTGAATACTTTTGCATTTTAACTTTATGATTTTTCCTCCTTTCTAGAAACATATGGCACTATTTTTATTCTCTTAGTCTGTATCTTTTAAAAAATTATCATATAGTAAAATTGACTGTTTTACCTTTTGGTTTAGTTCTGTGAATTTTAATTTTTTAAATAAATTTATTTATTTTACTTTTATTTATTTTTGGCTGTGTTGGGTCTTTGCTGCTGCACGCAGGCTTTTAGTTGTGGTGAGCGGGGGCTACTCTTCGTTGTGGTGCACAGGCTTCTCATTGTGGTGGCTTCTCGTTGTGGAGCACGGGCTTTAGGCACATGGGCTTCAGTAGTTGCGGCACATGGGCTCAGTAGTTGTGGCACATGGGCTCAGTAGTTGTGGCTCATGGGCTCTAGAGCACAAGCTCAGTAGTTGTGGCGCACGGGCTTAGTTGCTCCGCGGCATGTGGGATCTTCCTGGACCAGGGCTTGAACCTGTGTCCCCTGCATTGGCAGGCGGATTCTTAACCACTGTGCCAGGAAGCCCTTTAGTTCTGTAAATTTTAATACATGTATAGATTTGTGTAACGGCAACTATAACCAAGGTATACCTCACCTTAAAAACTCCCGTGTGCTGTCTCTTCACGGTCACCTTTCCCTCACCCAGGTAACCAAAACCAAAAAAGTAAATGTCATTTTGTGCTTTTTATTTAGGGAAGCAGTAAGGTTGTGTCCCGTTCTTTTCTCTTTACCAGTGATTTTTATCCAAATGTGATGGAGCTAAAAAGGATAAAATAAACATAATCCCTTTTCATTTTCTTTCAGAAACTTGCAAACTTTCTCACAAACTTGATTAGGAATAAAAACATTTTGCTTGTGATTCCTTCCAGAAGGTGGCAGTGTTGTGCTATAATAGGACGTAAAGATCGTCTGCTTGAAAATATCAATAATTAAGTTTTTACTTCAGGAAAACAGGACAGTTAATTAAGAATTAATATTTAACTCTAGAATCTGTTTTCTTTGGATCAGTTCCAAAGTCTGTCTCATTCCTAGCAAAGCAGTCTGTGGATAAAATCATCCTTTAATTCTTTCATATTTGTTTTCAAGTAGTTTTAAATGTTTGCAGAGGTAGGAGTTAACTTAAAGGTTAACCTTTGTGGCAAGAATAACTCCAGTGTTATGGATGAATCTGTGATTCACAGAATCAGTCGTATCAGTGAGACCTCAGTTGTTTTATATTTCAACCTTCTTTGTCACAGGTAGGAACCCCATCTGTAACATCCCTCACAACTGGTGGCATTAATTAATCAGCAGATGGAGCAGATGCAGAAGAAAGATACAGATTTTGATTACCAGCATCTTGAGCTTGAAGCTTTAATGGAGATATTCAGTGAGAAATGATGAAGTGGAGCTTGTGAGACATTCACACTTAGATGACTCACAGGTTTTCAAACCTAATCCACTCAAAAAGGGATTCCCTTTCTCCTTCCAGCAACTTACATCTGACAGTATATACTTCCCTGGGAACTGGGTCCACCATTTATCCAGATGCTCATGCAAGATACTTGGGATCATCTTTAAGACCTCTCAACATTCTCTTAATTCTACCTCTTAGGTAGAATTTCTCAAACCTGGTTACTTCATCTCTACCTCTGTCATCCTAGTCCAAACTACCTTTATCTCTCACCTGGATACTGCTTTCTAATTGGTCTGCCCCAATGTGTTAATACTTTATTTTTCACACAAAAGATATTTTAAAAAATATAAAATCTGATCATGTCAAACTCCTGCTTGAAACTCTTCTATTATTTGCCTTTATACTTAGAATAAACCTGAAATATTTAACTTGATCCACAACAATCCTCCCTTCCAGCCCCACCCCCTGATCTGGCCTCTCTGCTTACTGCTACAGCCTCACATCATGCCACTGTTCCCTCGTTCACTGTGCTCCATCCTCTATTCCTTGACTGGAGGAGGGGAGGAGAATAGAACAGGGAGACCTGTTTTTAAGCCAACATGCATTTTAGGTAAAGAAGTGATGGCTTAGTAATTTATTAAAGTTCGTGGCTCATGGGGACATTTTCATAGCAATCAGGAACTCATCGCTTTGTCACTTTTCAACACCTCAACTTAAATCTAGGGATAAATGCACATCTCAGTTCAGATTCTGTGTGGGAAAAAAAAATTATATTCTGACTGAGAAAAGGAAATTTAGGACCAGGCAGTCATTACCTGTTATATTCCAAGTGTGGCTAATCCTTTGTATTTGAGAGCTTTCACTCATTGTGTCTAAAATGACTCTATTTTTGTAATTTCATCCTTCTAGCATTTAATTATGCATTAGCTTTGTTTTTCACATGTGTGAGTCTTGCCTCAGCAACCAATTGGACCACACCACCATCTGGGGCTTAGGTGCTATTGGTGGCATCCCGAATAAGTGATAATTGTGCAGCCTGTTCTTGAGTTCCTTGCTTCCCAGGGCAGTTCATTCCTTTTTGGGATAGTTTTGTCTGTTAAGAAGTCCTTCTCTATCTTGTACCAGATCTCTGGTTTGTGGTTTTCCCACACTGGTTCTAGCTTTCCTTGGAGGCATAGAGAACAAGCCTAACTTCTCTTCCCCCATTAGCTCTTTAGCTGTTGAAGTAGCTGTTGTAGCTCCCAGCATATTCCCCTTGATAAACCTTCTCAGCTTCTTCAAGTATTTCTCAGTGTTTTCACTCTTCTGGGCACTTTCTACTGACTGTCTTCTAGTTTAGTGTTTGAAAGTGTGTTTTGAGACTACCTGCAACACAATCACTTAAGATACTTGTTAAAAATGAAGACTCCTATTGGACTAAGATGGTAGATTGACTTCTGATCTTGCTCCCTATTGAAACCCCACTAAAACTATAGTAAAGATTCCAAAGGACAGAACATTAGGAAAGGAGATAAGAACAAAACAATTTGAAAAACTGAAAAGCCCAAGCAAGAGTGAATGGAAATTTATCGCGACCCCCAAGAATCATGACCGGTAAATTGGCAGAAGGAAAAACTGAAACTAATCATATTTACCTTGTAAATCCTCAAGAAGCTCAAGAACTGGGCAGTGCCAGGTATTCCTGGAAATTGGGATACAAGGGAGATAAAATAAGGAAGACTGGGTGAATACTGCTGATTAGTAACTCCCAGTGGATGCTGTTCACCTTGGGGCAGATGCTGAAGGCTCAAAGCGATGATCTCTGGATAAAGTAGCATTTCCTTACGGGAAGGCATTCCTAGAATTTCTCAGGAAATTTTATGTTTATTCGAATCCCAAATCCTGAGGAAAGTCATTTAAAAAGTCAGGAAAACAGAAAAAAGGATTTTAAAATTTCCCAAGAATTAAAGCGTAACATATTATTGGATACCGTTGGTTCTAAGAGTTCCACTGGCATCAAGTGGAAAGCAAGAAAGGGGCATGCTGACACTGAGTAGAAAGTAAAGGTCTGGGAACTGAGACAGAAGCATCTGGGAGAAAAGCATCATGGTGTAATCAGTTGGTCTTACTTATAGTTGTTGCTGTCTTATAAATGTGTTTTCATGTTCTACCTGCTGCTAACAGGTATTCTTACAAGTAAAATAAGTTTATATGCATTATAAATCCTATGAGTGGTGTCCCAAGAAATAACAAATTTGGGAGCAAAATAAATCTGTAAACTGGCAGTTACAACATAATATTCTGTGTAGTACTGTTAACCTTGCTATGAGATCTCAGTGTTGTATATACAAATATTACCCAATAATTGTTGGTGTTTTCAAGTTCAGCATATTCACTGATAGACTGTGGGTTTTTTTTTTTTTTTTTTGGAAATACAGAGGAATTGAAAAGAAGGTTTGAAAGTTTTTGTGGAATACTCCAGTATGAAATGAGAACTTAATCTAAAAGCTGAAATAGTAAAAGCGATATTTCAAAGCAAAACCAAAACCAAAACCAGAGTAAGCAGACAAAATAGTTTGTCGTAAAAAAAATATAGGAGTTTATATGAAGCAATATGTACCCTAACACTCAACTTGAGGGATGCTTTTTGATACACTCTGAATTTGACCAATGTTAACACAAATGAATGAAATTTTTCTGCATCTGGAATATTTGTTATGAAAGACTATTGAACAGGACAAGTAATACATGGTATATTTTAAAATTTCATTTTTAGGATGATAACTTCTAAATATTTATAGTATTTCAACTTTTACAAGGATTTTTATTTGGCATTTATTTTATATTAATGTTTCTTTTATAAGGTCTTTTTTTTCCCCTCAGATTTCTTGAGGTATAATTGATGTATAACATGTAAGTTTAAGATGTACAACGTGATGCCATTTGTAGCAACATGGATGGACCTGGAGATTATCATATTAAGTGAAGTAAGTCAGACAGAGAAAGACAGATATCATATGATATCACTTATATGTGGAATCTAAAAAAAAAAGTGATACAAATGAACTTATTTATAAAACAGACTCACAGAGTTAGAGAATGAACTTATGGTTACTGGGGAGAAGGGTTGGGGGGGGAGGTATAGAATAGATTGGGAGTTTGGGATTGACAGGTACACACTGCTATATTTAAAATAGATAACCAACAAGGACCTACTGTATAGCACAGGCAACTCTGCTTAATATTCTGTTATAACCTAAATGGGAAAAGAATTTGAAAAAGGATAGATACATGTATATGTATAACTGAATCACTTTGCTGTACTGAAACTAGCACAACATTGTTAATCAACTATACTCCAAGATAAAAAAAAGATGTACAACGTGATGATTTGGAACACGTGTATTTTGAAATGATTGCTACAGTAGGGTTAGTTAATACCTCTGTCACCTCACATAATTACCATTTGTGTGTGGGTGTGTGGTGAGAACATTTAAGATCTACTCTTAGCAACTTTCAAGTATATAACACAGTATTGACTGTAGTCACTATGCTGTACATTAGATCCCCAGAATTTATTCATCTTATAATTGGAAATTTGTACCTCTTGGCCAATATCTTCTCATTTCCCCAATCCCCAGCCCCTGGCAAACACCATTCTCTGTTTCTATGAGTTTGGCTTCTTAGTTTCCACATATAAGTGATATCATACAGTAAATGTTTTTCTCTAACTCATTCCAACTCATAGTGCTCTCAAGGTCCATTGATGTTGTCCCAAATAGCAGAATTTCCTTCATTTTTTTTTAATGACTGAATAATATTCTAGTGTATGTGTATATATCCGTTTTTTATCCATTCACCTATCAGTAGATACTTCGGTTATTTCCATGTCCTCACTATTGTGAATAATGCTGTAATGAACATGGGGAGTATGGATTTCTCTTGACACAGTGATTTCATTTCCTTTGGAAGTATACCCAGAAGTGGGATTGCTGAATCATATGGCAGTTTTATTATTAATTTTTTGAGGAATCTCAACACTGTTTTCCATAGTGCTCTACCAATTTACATTACTACCCAAAATACACAAGGGTTCCCTTTTCCACATTCTTATCAACACTTACCTCTTGTTTTTTGATCATACCCTTTCTAACAGGTGTGAGGTGATACCTCATTGAGGTTTTGATTTGCGTTTCCCTGATATTTAGTGATGTTGAGTATCTTTTTATGTACTTGTTGGCCATTTGTATGTCTTTGGAAAAATGTCTATTCAGGTCTTCTGCTCATTTTTTAATCAGATTATTTGCTTTTTACTATTGAGTTGTATGAGTTCGTTATATTAACCCTTATGAAATACGTGATTTGCAAATATTTTCTCCTGTAGATCACTTTTTCATTTTGTTGATTCTTTTGCTGTGCAACAGTTTTTTTTTTAAAATTTTCTTTATTTTTGGCTGTATTGGGTCTTTGTTGCTGCGCATGGGCTTTCTTTAGTTGCGGTGAGCGGGGGCTAGTCTTTGTTACGGTGCACGGCCTTCTCTTTGCAGTGGCTTCTCTTGTTGTGGAGCACAGGCTCTAGGTGCACGGGCTTCAGTGGTTGTGGCACACGGGCTTGGTAGTTGCGGCATGTGGGCCCTAGAGCATGCGGACTTCAGTAGTTGTGCATGGTCTCAGTAGTTGTGGTGCATGGGCTCTAGGGCATGCTGGCTTCAGTGGTTGTGGTGTGCGGGCTCAGTAGTTGTGACTCATGGGCTCTAGAATGCATGCTCAGTAGTTGTGGTGCATGGGTTTAGTTGTTCCGTGGCATGTGGGATCTTCCCAGACCAGGGATTGAACCTGTGTCCCCCTGCATTGGCAGGCGGATTCTTAACTGCTGTGCCACCAGGGAAGTCCCTGCCAGGTAATATTCTTGATGGGAAGTTTTTTTTCTTTCAGTACTTGTACTTGGGGTATATCTTACCCCCTGTCCTGGCCTGTAGGTTTCTGTTGAGAAATCCACTGATGGTTTTATGGAAATTCCCTCATAAGTGAGGATTTTTTTTCCTTTTACTGCTTTTAAAATTCTTTGATTTTTAGACAGTTTTGAAATGTGTTTTGGAGAAAGACATTTAGGATTGAATCTTTTCGGGGAACTGTGAGTTTCATGAACTTGGACGTCCAAATCTCTCCTTAGATTTGTGAAATTCTCAGCCATTATTTCTTTAAATAAGCTTTCTGCCTTTTCTCCCTGTATTCCCCTTCTGGGACTGCAGTAGTACATAGATTATTTCTCCTAATGGTGTCCCATAGTTCATATAGGCTTTCCTTATTCTTTTTCATTCTTTCTCTTTGTTCTTCTCTGAATGGATAATTTAAAAAGTCCTGCCTTCTACTTCACAGATTCATTCTGCTTGATTCATTTTGTTGATGTTCTCTGTTGTATTTTTCATTTCATTCATTGTACTCTTCAGCTCCAGAATTTGTTTGGTTCTTTTTAATTTCTATCACTCCGTTAGACTTGTCTTCTTTTAAAAAAAGTTTTGTTTCCTGATTTTATTGAATTATCTTTCTATGTTTTCTTGTAGCTCCCTGAACTTCCTTAAAACAACTACTTTGAATTCTTATTGTGTAAATTGCTGTTCTCCATTTCTTTGGGATTGGCTACTAGAAAATATTGTTTCTTTTGTATTGTTACGTTTTCTTGAGTTTTCATATTCCTTGAAATCTTGCATTGTGTCTTCACATTTGAAGAAGCAGTCACCTCCTCCAGTCTTTACTGAGTGGCTTTTAGAAAGAAATACCTTCTCTCACCCATTAGGGATTCTGAGGCTTTCTCATACCTCTTCAATGCGTACACTTGCTCCACATTCCTTGTACTCTCTTGTGGCAGAATTCTTAAGCTTGTATGCCTTCTCTTGGTCCTACAAAGTTCAGTGGGTGCTGACAGCCTCCCTTTTGCTTTCCCTAGGCCAGAGCTCAATGTTCAAGTTTGTGGTTTCTCCTAAATTGGCTTTCTAGGCATGCTCACTAGCCATCTGCAAAGGCTTGCTCTTGCTGCCATGGGGAGCATGCAGGGAGCTGTCTGTGGGTGGGAGGGTTTATGGGTGAGGCATGTGGGGTGCTGGGGGTGCCCAGGAGCCAGTTGTGGGGATGCACTGGAGAGGCATTGCCAGTAGCTCATGGGCAGACCTATAATAGAGTCCACAAAGTGGTTAGTATGATCTCTGTCACTTTGAGATGTTCACTACTGACCCCTGGCTGTTTTTCTCTTAGCCGCGCACTGCCCTGAGCTCACAGCTCAGTATTCTGGATGGGGCCAGAGAAATGGGCCTCATTGGCAGTGTCCCACACAGCTGGTGAAGCCAAGCACTCACATGTTCTCGTGTTCCCCTGCAGGAGAAATCACTGGGCAAGAAGGGCTCTCTTGGCACTGAGCTCTGCCCCCTTGTGGGAGAGATGGTACGTTAAGTCAAACATTTCCTCTTACCCTCCTCACAGGGTAGTTTTGGTCTTTTTTGTTTCAACGATGTGCTGGAACATCTCTCCTGGACTCCTGGATTTCTACAAAGGCTCTTTTGTCTGTGGGTGGTTGTCATAATTGGTGTTCTTTGGGGAGATGACAGTAGAAAACTGCTGTTCTGCCATTGTGATGATATCACTCTCTCCTAAAGTCTTTTATTATCCCGTGACTGATTCATATAGAGATCGTTTTTACATGTTTTTCTGATACATAATCTCACCACAGTATATTGGTTCATAATAAGTGTGCATGGATTTATTACTGGATTTTTAAAAAAAATTTATTTATTTATTTATTTATTTATTTATTTATTTATTTATTTATTTATTTTTGGCTGCATTGGGTCTTCGTTGCTGTGCGCGGGCTTTCTCTAGTTGCGGCGAGCGGGAGCTACTCTTAGTTGTGGTGTGCGGGCTTCTCATTGTGGTGGCTTCTCTTGTTGCGGAGCACGGGCTCTAGGCGTGCGGGCTTCAGCAGTTGTGGCACACGGGCTTAGTTGCTCCGCGGCATGTGGGATCTTCCCAGACCAGGGCTGGAACCCATGTCCCCTGCATTGGCAGGCGGATTCTTAACCACTGTGCCACCAGGGAAGCCCCCTGGATTTTTTTAGAAACAGAAAACGTTTGAATCTTTTATTATAACCTTATTGCAGAAAAATGATTCATTATGTATTTTTATGGTCACTCATTATTATTTAAAAATAAGTGAAGTCTTATGAAAAATAGAGAATAACTTGTGATTTGGGAAAGTTCAGTTTCTTGTTTCCAAATCCCAAAGAACTTGGAAATAATATTGGGAAATAAAAGTCATAACTGTGATGGAAATAGAAGAATAAATGATTTCTGCATACTGAATCTGGGGGCATTGCCCCACCCCCGCTCCCACCCTCATCTCCATTTCTCTTCTAGGTTCATAGAATGCTGGTAGCCAATAGGCAATTGAAATATTCTCAGGGGTTTCTAAGTAGCCCTAGAGAAAACACCTGACATGAATTTCTTTGAAGATCTAAATTACCAAGCCCCACCCACAAGTTCAATTACAAGCTTTTTAGTCCCCTGCTCTTAATCATAAGCAAACACCCAAGTATTACCAGTTATTTGAGGAAAGCCTCTTATATTGAAGATGGAAGATGGGAACTGAAACAAACAGGGAAAAGCACTTGGAAGAGACTTTGCAAGGAGGAAAAAAACCTTTCCCCGTTATTAATATATTACGAGAGATAAGAGATGAGGAAGAAGTAAAAATAGGATTCTGTAAAAGGCATAATCAGAAAACAAAGAAAAGAATTTAAAATATTATAGTAGAAATGAAATTTTAGGAGCATGGTAAGATAATGTTCAGGAAATCTCCCAAAAAGTAGAGTGAAAAGACACATGGAAAATAAGAACACTTAGCAGACTATTCCTGAATTTCAATACCCATACCAAGAAGATCCAGATAAAATAGGGGAAATGAAAAGGAGAAAATAATAAATAATTCAAGAAAGTTATCCAAAATTGAAGGTTAGAGTTTTCAGATTGAGTGTGCCCACTGAGTGTCCGACTGAATAAGTGAAAATATACCCATGCTAAGGTACCTCATTAGGAAACTTCGAAACACTGGGAGGCAAAGAGATGATTCGAGATGCAGAAAAAAGATTATGTATAAAGGATTAGTATGCAAAAAACAGGTTATGTATAAAGGATCAGGAGTCAGAATGGCTTTGGATTTCTATGCAGCAACCTAGAAATGAGAAAACAGTGGAGCAATGCCTTCAAAATTCTGAAGGAAAATGATTTTGAACTTAGAAGTATGTACTCAGCCAAATTATGGCCAACTAGAATAAAGATATTTTTAGACATGCAAGGTCTGAAAATATTTACTTCTCTTGTCCCCTTTATTAAAAACTACTGGAAGGAATTCCCTGGCGGTCCAGTGGTTAGGACTCTGCTTTCACTGCCGAGGGCGTGGGTTCGGTCCCTGCTTGGGGAACTAAGATCCTGCTAGCCGTGTGGTGCGGCCAAAAAAAAAAAAAAGCTACCGGAGGATGAGAAATGAGAAACACCAATTGAGAGTAAATTAAGAAAATGGGGTATAGGAAACAGGAGATCCAAGAAGGAGGGAGATGAGGGGAATCCCCAGAACTACTTTTAGGAGATTCCAAGGTGCTGGCTGTGTATTGTATATAGAGGGCAACCACTCCAGTTGGAGGGCTGTGAATCAGAACCTAGAAATGTTTAAGGCAGAATTACCAAGGTGCTTGCTGTCACGGTTTGTTTTTTTAACCTGAGGACAGAATACTCTGGTGAGCTTGATCCAGAATTTATCTGTTCTTAGCTTGTCTTGACTATGTACTATGGAAGTTCCAGCTTTCCCCTCATGCCCTGCTGTGTGGCTCAGCTGAGGATACTTGTTTCACCTCTCAGATATATTCTGCTTTGACCTACTCCTAAGTTCTGGTGGGTGGCCATAGTGAGCTTAGAAACAAAAGATGAACAGAGCCTGCTCTCTCATCTGTATTTCTGTTGTAAGTTCAATGATACTAGCCTGCATTACCCAGCTAGAAGCCTTCACTGTGGTTGACCTGTGTTTTCCAGGATTCATGTCTTTGCCTCATAACTTGGCCTCATAACTCATAACTTTTCCAGAGACGAATTCTCTTAGCTTTCTGGAAAGCTGAAACTGGACAGTGACGCAGAGACTGTTCAGTTTATCTTTCCCTATCCTTCCTTACTGTCCTTCATCTATAAGGGTACCATGCCCTTGTGTATCTAGGTGTGTGATTTCTATTAAGTTTTTAAAAACCAAAAATATATTGTTCAGGGATATATATATTTATATATGTATGTATGTATATGTGTATTAAAGGCAAAACTAATCTGAAAAGCAAGGGAATGATTAACACAGAAGTCAGAAGTCAGGATAACAGTTACCTTAGTGGAGGGAAGAGGATGAGATCAGGGGGCTTCTAAGGTCCTGATAAAGAACAGTGTTTAAAACAGGGGCAGTGGATATATGGGAGTTTATTGTATTAATTTCTTTTTATATGCATATATATATAGGATTATATGTGTTTGATACATATGAAATAGAAACTTTTTTCTTTTTTTAAAATTGAAATGTAATGGTACAGATGAACCGGTTTGCAGGGCAGAAATTGAGACACAGATGTAGAGAACAAACGTATGGACACCAAAGGAGGAAGGCGGCCGGGGGTGGGGGTGGGGGTGGTGCTGTGATGAACTGGGAGATTGGGATTGACATGTATACACTAATATGTATAAAATGGATAACTAATAAGAATCTGCTATATAAAAAAATAAAGTTAAATTAAGAAAAAGAATTTATGAGTAAAGATAGAATGAGATAGAGAGTATAGGAGGTAGACTGTTTGGGGCAAAAATGATGAGTTCTATTTTGGGTCATTGTGTTTGTATTATCCTTGGAATGTTCAAATGGAGAATGATAGCCCTATCCTCTACATTTTTACAATGCATACCTTGTTGCTCCTTTAAACATTTATTTAATTCTGCCTTGTTTTATAGCCATTTGATATATTTGTTTCCCCAATGACATTATAATCTCCTGAGGGAGGAAACTTAAGTTTTACTCCTATTTATTTGTGTACACAATTAACACATAGTTTTTCAAAAAAAGCTATTTTTAAAATCTATCACTATTACATGATGGTACGCAATTCATTGACTTCCGGGCTTGATTCAGTTGATCTATTTGCAAAGGCCCAATTCTTCCAACCTGCATCTCCTCTTACAATTCCATTTATAATACTCCTGAGACTTTCACTTGATCTAATAAAGTGATTCTTACCAGGTGAAAGAAAAAAAAAATTGAAATGTAGTTGACATATAGCAATTTATTGGTATTAGGTATACAACATGATTCGATATTTATATATATTGCAAAATGATCTACTGTCTTAGTAGCGACTTTCAAATATGCAATACAGTTTTTTTTTAAATAAATTTATTTATTTATTTAATTTTAAAATTTTTGGCTGCTTTGGGTCTTTGTTGCTGTGCACAGGGTTTCTCTAGTTGCAGCAAGCGGGGGTTACTCTTTGTTGCGGTGCATGGGCTTCTCTTGTTGTGGAGCACGGGCTCTAGGCGCGCGGAGGATTCAGTAACTGTGGCACGCAAGCTCAGTAGTTGTGACTCACAGGCTCTAGAGCTCAGGCTCAGTAGTTGTGCCACACAGGCTTAGTTGCTCTGCGGCATGTGGGATCTTCCCGGACCAAGGATCGAACCCGTGTCCCCTGCATTGGCAGGCGGATTCCCAACCACTGTGCCACCAGGGAAGTCCAACAATACAGTATTATTAACTGTAGTCACCTTGCTGTACATTACAGCCCCATGAGTTATTTATTTTATAACTGGAAGTTTGTACCTATTGACCCCCCTTTATCTATTTTGCCCACCCTCCACCCCCCACCCCCTGCCTCTGGCAATTGTGAATCTGTTCTTTGTATCTGTGAACGTCTTTGTTTGTTTTTTTGTTTTGGATTTCATATGTAAATGAGATCATATGGTATTTGTCTTTCTCTGTCTGACTTACTTCACTTAGCGTAATGCCATTAGAGTCCAACCATGTTTTTTCAAATGGCAAGATTTCCTTCTTTTATTTGGCTACATAATATTCCTGTGTGTGTGTGAGTGTGACATTTTCTTTATCCACTCATCCATTGAGGAACACTTAGGTTGTTTCCATATGTTGACTGCTGTAAATGATGCTGCAATAACATGGGGATGCATATACCTTTTTGAATTAATGTTTTCATTTTCTTTGGATAAATACATAGAGTTGGAATTGCTGGATCATATGGTGGTTCTATTTTTAATTTTTTTGAGGAATCTGCATACGATTTTCCATTGTGGCTGCACCAATTTACGTTCCTACTGACTGTGCACTAGGGTTCCCTTTTCTCTACATCCTCTCCAACACTTCTCTCTTGTCTCTTTGATAATAGCCATTCTAACTGTTGTGAGATGATGTCTCATTGTGGTTTTGATTTGCGTTTCCTTGATGATTAAGTGATATTGAATATCTTTTCATGTGCCTGTTGGACATCTGTATGTCTTCTTTGGGAAAATGTCTATTCAGATTCTCTGCCCATTTTTAAAAATCAGATCGTGTGTTTTTGCTATTGAGTTATGAGTTCTTTATATATTTTGGATATTAACTCCTTATCAGATATATGATTTGGAATATTTTTTCCTCTCTGGAAGCTTGCCTTTTCATTTTGTTGATGGTTTCTTTTGCTGTGCAGAAGCTTTTTAGTTTGATGTAGTCCCACTGTTTATTTTTGCCTTTGTTGCCTTTGCTTTTGGTGTCAAATCCAAACAATCATCTCCAAGACAGATGTCAAGGAGTGTACCACCTATGTTTTCTTCTAGGAGTTTTATGGTTTCAGTTCTTACATTCAATTCTTTAGTCATTTTTAGTTGACTTTTGTGTTATGTAAGATAGTGTTCCAGTTTCATTGTTTTTACATGTG
Source organism: Balaenoptera musculus (assembly GCF_009873245.2). Lineage (NCBI taxonomy): Eukaryota > Metazoa > Chordata > Mammalia > Artiodactyla > Balaenopteridae > Balaenoptera > Balaenoptera musculus. The sequence goes on along the minus strand of NC_045793.1, from coordinate 97,720,921 downwards.
GTTGTCCAGTTTTCCCAACACCATTTATTGAAGAGACTGTTCTTTCCTCACTGCATATACTTGACACCTTTGTTGTAAAATAACTGACCATATATTCATGAGTTTATTTCTGGGTTCTGTATTCTGTTCCATTGATCTGTGTGTCTGTTTTTATGCCAGTACCATACTGTTCTGATTACAATAGTTTTGTAATATGGTTTGAAATTAGGGAGCATGATGCCTCTAGCTTTGTTCTTAAGATTTTTGTCTATTTGTTCCATAGGAATCTTAGGATTGTTTTTTCTATGTCTGTGAAAAATTCCATTGGAATTTTGATAGGGATTGCATTGAATCTGTAGATTGCTTTGGTTAGTATGGACATTTTAACAATATTAATTTTTCCAGTCAGTGAACATGGGGTATTATTTCATTCCATTCTTTTATTTCATCTTTTGCAGTCTCTTTCATCAATGTCTTAGATTGTTTTCAGTCCACAGGTCTTTCACCTCCTTGGTTAAATTGACTCCTAGGTATTTATTCTTTTTAATGCAATTGTAAATGGGATTGTTTTCTGAATTTCTCGTATTTCGTTATTAGTGTATAGAAACCAATAGATTTTTTTCTATTATTGGTTTTGTATTCTGGAACTTTACTGAATTTGTTTCTTAGTTTTAACAGTGTTTTGGTGGAGTCTTTCGGGTTTTCTCTATATAATATGTCAGCTGCAAAAAGTAAGTTTTACTTTCTGATTTCCTTTTTTGATTTGGATGCCTTGTGTTTTTCTTGCTCTGTGTAGGAGTTCTAATACTCTGCTGAATAAAAGTGGCTAGAGTGGGCATCCTTGCCTTGTTCCTGATCTTTGGGGAAGAGCTTTCAGTATTTCACCATGAATATAATGTTAGCTGTTGGCTTTTCATACATGGCCTTTATTATGTTGAGGTACATTCCTTCTTTACCCACTTCATTGAGAGTTTTCTTTTTTTTATCATAAATGGATGTGGAATTTTGTCAGATGATTTTAATGCATCTATTAAGATGATCATAAGACTTTTATCTTTCATTTTGTTAGTGTGGTATATCACATTGATTGATTTGTGGATGTTGAAACATCCTTGCAGCCCTGGAATAAATCCCACTTGATCACGGTGTATGATTCTTTTAATGGATTGTTGAATTGGTTTGCTAATATTTTGTCGAGGATTTTTGAATCTGTGTTCATCAGGGATTTTCACCTGTAATTATCTTTTCTTGTAATGTTCTTGTCTGGTTTTGGTGTCAGGGTAATGCTGGCCCATAAAATGAGTTCGGAAGTGTGCTCTTTTCTTTGATTTTTTTTTGGGAATAGTTTGAGAAGGATTGGTATTGTTTAAATGTTTTGTAAAATTCACCAGTGAAGCCATCTGGTCCTGAACTTTTGTTTGTTGGGAGGTTTTTGGTTATTATTTCAATCTCCTAATTAGCAATCAGTCTGTTCAGTTTTCTATTGATATTTCTTCATGACTCAGTCTTGTTAGGTTGTATGTTTCTAAGAATTTGTCCATTCCTTGTAGGTTGTTCAATTTGTTGGTATGTAATTGTTCATAGTAGTCTTATTATCCTTTGTGTTTCTGTGGTGTCAGTTTTAATATCTTCTCTTTAATTTCTGATTATATTTATTTGAGTTCTCTCTCCTTTGTTCTTGGTGAGTCTAGCTAAGGTTTGTCAGTTTTGTTTATCTTTTAACAAAAGCAGCTCTTGGATACATTGATCTTTTCTGTTCTCATTTTAGTCTCTATTTCATTTATTTCTGTGCTGATCTTTGTTATTTCCTTCCTTCTGCTAACTTTATGCTTCATTTGTTCTTCTTTTTCTAGTTCCTTCAGGTGTCTTGTTAGATTCTTGGAGATTTTTCTTGTTTCTTGATGTAGGCATTTATTGCTATGGATTTCCTTCTTAGAACTACTTTTGCTGCATCCTGTAAGTTTTGATAAATTGTATTTCCATTTTCATTGTCTCAAGGTAATTTGAATTCTCTTTTGATTTCTTCTTTGACCGTTGGTTATTTAGTAGCATGTTGTTTAATCTCTACAAATATGTGAATTTTCCAGTTTTCTTCATGTAATTGATTTGTGGTTTCATAGCTTTGTGGTCAGAAAAGATGCTTGATGTGATTTCAGTCTTTTTAATTTTTTAAAGACTTGGTTGAGGCCTAACATATGATCTATCCTGGAGAATGTTCCAATGCCACTTGAGAAGAATGTGTATTGTGATGCTTTTGGATGGATATCCTGTATATGTCTGTAAGTCCATCTGGTCAGCGTGTCATTTAAGGCCAGTGTTTCCTATTGATTATCTGTCTAGATGATCTATCTGTTGGTGAAAATGTGGTATTAACATTCCCTACTATTAACGTACTGCTGTCTATTTCTCCCTTAGGTCTGTTAATGTTTGCTTTATATATTTATGTGCTTCTGTGCTGGGAGCACAAAAGTATTTACACATGTATCCTCTTGTTGTATTGACCCCTTTCTCATTATGTAATGGTCTTCTTTATTTCTTACTACAGTCTTTGTCTTAATGCTTATTTTGTCTAATCATCTAAGCCTGGCTACCCCAGGCTTCTTTTGGTTTCCATTTGCATGGATTATCTTTTTTTCATCCCTTCACTTTTAGTCTGTGTTTGTTCTCATATCTGAAGTGAGTCTCTTGTAGGCAGCATTTAGATAGGTCTTGTTGTTGTTTTTTTTTAAATCAGTTCAGCCACTGTCTTTTGATTGGAGAATTTAGTCCATTTACATTTAAAGTAATTGTTGATAGGTATGTGCTTATTGCCATTTTGTTAATTGTTTTCTGGCTGTTTTCTAGAAACATTTAAAAAATCATATTTCTAGGCCCCATCTTCAGACCCAATGAAATAGAAACTTTGTAAATAATTTCCAGGACTCTACATTATAAATCTTACTCTTAGATAAAAATTGTTACTCTGATTGAGTAAGTGTATTGCTCAGTATTACTAATGTGGTCTAAAGAGTACAGAATGAAGCAGATCCATTTCTTCCCTACTTGTAGTTCCAATCCTCTTATGTATATAAGAAAATTATTTTCTTCTGCCCAGTTATACCAAGGTGTATCATAATGATCCCTTATCTTTTCATGAGTCTGTAATACCTAGTTGTTGTTTAAAAATTTTATTGAAGTATAGTTGATTTACACTGTTGTGTTTAATTTCTGCTTTACAGCAAAGTGACTCGGTTATACACATATATATTCTTTTCATATTCTTTTCCATTATGGTTTATCACAGGATATTGTATATAGTTCTCTGAGCTATACAGTAGGATCTTGTTGTTTATACATGTAATACCTAGTTTTAATTTGTGTCAGAATATGTTAAAAATCAAATCCCAAGATTTCTGCTGTCACTGTAGTGGGATTGTAAAAAGTGTGGGGTGAGCTATTACATGGTTTCTAACATAGATTAAAGATCTAAACATCTTTTTTTTTTTTTTTTTTTTAAGCTTACAGTGCCAGCATTTAAGGGGGAAAAAAGGCAGAAAAACCCAAGCAAACAAATGTAGTATTGTTTTCAAAGGTGACTTTGCTAGGGGCAATAATGTCAGAAGGCTCCCATGTGACTTACTACATTCAGTTACAGTGAAATCCTGACAGCTGCCTGGCTGTTGTTTTCGAGTCACTTGTATATTCCCCAGTGGAAAATCTAGTTTTTCAGCTCAGCTGTGAAATAGATATCACATGGTTATTAGCAGTTTGTTATGGTGGAAAGGACTTAGCAACTGAGGGTTTCAGTTAATATCTGATATCCTGTACTTTCTTTCCTGTTCCTGTTTTTTTTTAAATTTGTAATTTGGGGCAGCAGTAATACCTGCTAGAGTTGGCAGGATGAGATGAGATAATTTATGTCAAGCACTTACCACAGTGCCTAGTTGCTAAAGAAATATTAGTTCACATAATATTAATTCTGTGAGTACCCTTTGCTCAAGCCAGACATTTGGGAATTGTCCAGAAATCTTTTCTCTCCTTTACCTACCAAAGATCTATCCATTTCATCTCCTTAATAGCACTAGAACGGGAGTGAGACATGACCTACATTTTATAACAATCGGGCTTTAAGCAGGCAGTAACTAAATCAATCCTTCAGGACATCACGTTCTCTTGTACCTTTATTAGTAGTAATCACTATTAGTTTCTTAGAACTCTAAAAGGATTGTAGTAATTTTCACTTCTATTGGCAGAATTGGTACTGTTGTACCAATTTCATAATAAATTTGCCAGCATTGGTAGAATTAGTTATCTCGACGTTTCTTATAATAAGTTGAATAGGTAATAAAATAATACTTTATTGTTATTTTTACTTGTGTATATTTTTAGGCATAACATTTTCACGTGTAAGTTTATAGGCATGCAGGATATTGTAAAGTGTGCCCTTTGCACAAACGCACTCCTGGGTTCAAATCTAGGCTGTGCAGTTTAATGACCTCGGTCAAGTTATATAAGTTCTTTAGGGTTGCTTTGCCATGTTTTTTAAAGTGGGTTGATAAGATTTGGTTACATACAGGGTTGTGATAATCATTAAAAGAGATACATTTATATGAAAATGCAAAAGGCTGAGAAAAGCCAATACACTTTTCAAGAACAAAGTGGAACAACTTGTTTGATAGGTCTCAAGATTTTTAATGAAAATTAAGCTAGGTTAATAAAGACAGGGTTCTATTGGTACAAGGATACACAATACTCTTGGTTCAATAGATCAGTGGAACAGAATAAGGAATCCAGAAACAAGTGTATGTGTATACAGACACTTGATTTATGGGAAAGGTGGCACACAGAACAGTGGAAACGTTGTATTTCAGTAATGGTGCTAGAGCATCATGTATATTCATTTGGAACAAAGTGAAACAAGACCCCTATCTCACATCACACTCAAAATAAATTCCCAGTGGATTGTAGATCTATTTGTGAAAGGCAAAACAATAAATATTTTAGGAGACAGTATAGGAAAATATGTGGCCTTAGAGTATGTGAAGTTTTCTTAAAGAGCACACAAGAAGTATTAACTACAAAAAGGAAAATTATAAACTGGATTTTATTAAAATCAAGAATTTCTGTTCATCACAAATCACCTTTAAGAGAGTGAAAGGGCAAGCCGCAGAGTGGGAGAAGGTATTTGCAGCAGTCTGACAAAGAGCTCTTCCATCTGGGCTGAGACGTGTATAAGTCTCAACTTCCTCAGTGGCCTCTTGGCTCCATTTTAGAGAGCTCTGTTAGCAGTACCGACTTCATTTTGATTTTCCTTTCACAGGGTTTGTGGAATGAATGAAGGCATAATAGGATTTAGAATACTGAGGGAACAGGCCTGGCGGTGTGCTCTGCAGCCAAGAGGCTTCCTGGGTGAGCAGTGAGACCATGTGGGCACATGGTGGCAGGAGAGCAGTGAGGGGTGCCTGGTTTGGGATCCCCAGAGCAGACTCGGACTTGAACCCGGGCTCTCTCGTTTCTTGGCTGTGTGTTTTTGCCTCATCTCTAAAATAGGGATAGTTATAGAACACACCATACAGGGCTGGGATTAGTGAGATGACGTAGACTAGTACTTGCCCACAGGGGGTCTTCACTGTGGTAGTATCATCAATGTTGGAGTTACGGTTCCTTGGAGGTGAGGGGTGGCTGTGCCAGTAGGATGGGGGTAGGGGTCACTGCAGATCAGTGAGAAAAAGACAACCCGATAGAAAAATGAGTGAGAGACTTGAGCAGGCACTTCACCAAAAGGATGGCCAAATGTCCAGTAAAAATAAGAAAAGGTGCTCAAGACCACAAGTCATTAGAGAAATGCAAACTAAAACCCTAATGGCATATAACTACTACACACCTACCAGAACACTAAATTAAAAGGACTAACAATAGTTTGTAGGAATATGGGCAAGGAAATTCTCATACACTGTTGTTGGAATATAAATCGGTACAACCACCTGGGTAAATTAGTTGGCAGTGTTGAAGCTGAATGTATGTATACGTTATGACCCTGCTGTTCCACTCCCCACAGGAATGGTACAACCCAGTGGTACGTATATGAATGCTTATAGCAGCATTATTTGGTCTAGCTTCATATTGGGGAGGTGTGGAAAATGTGCATCTGTGATATAGTAGGTAAGTAAATTATTATATCTTCCTGCCTAGAAATAAAATACTGTAAACGAAAATGAACAGACTCAGCTCACACAACAAAATGGATGTATCTCAAAAACATAATGTTGAGCAAAAGAACCCACATGCTAAAGAATATATATTATATGATCCCAATGTTTACAAGTCATGATAGTTCCCCTTGGAGAGGAAGAAGGGGTTAATGATCGGGAGGGATCAGGAAGGGACTTGTGGGTACTGGCAGTGCTCTATTTCTAGACCTCCATGGTGGCTACATGGATGCTTGCTTGTTCTGATTTACTGAGCTGAACATTTATGTTCTGCGTGCTTTTCTTCTTGTGTTCAACTTCAATAGAAAAATAAGAAAAGAACTACCCAGCTTTATAATGCCCAGTAAATATTCAATACGAGATTGTCCTTCTTACCTCTCCATCTCATTTGTTAGCATTTGCATATGTCCTTTGAATAATGATTAATTTGGGGCTTGATGATATAAATTTGAACTCTTTAAAGATTAGATAGGGGCCATTTTAACCAGCACACATACAGAAAGTGACTTTGCCCTTGAAAATTCAGATGCTCTCCCAAGTTTTTGTGTGACCTACAAACTATATATTTTTTTTAAAGATGACAAGTACAATGAAACTCTTATGACACATTTGTTGTTTAGTTTTCATTGTAGAAAAGTCTTAATTGTAAACAGTTGAAGCTATCACTTCTTTAGGTATTTTTTTCTATTGTTTCAAACCTTATTTTTAACCCAGGAGGTTTGTGGTTTTATAAAAGTTATAAACATTCTATTAAATTTAAAAAGGTTTAATATATTTATTTTTCAAATTGCAAATGGAATATTGTTTTGAAATTTCTTCTGATTGCTGAGTATTTACAAAAACGTTGGCTTTTATGATTATCATTTATATCACACTTGATTAACATCATTGATTCTTTGGTAATGGTTTTGAGTAATTTCTTTGTATTATCTTCCTATAAGTCATATCAGCTATATCAATTAGTATTAATAATGGTGATATTAAAAAATCTTTTCCTGTTTTTTAAAAATATCTTATTGCACACCAGTATTCCTAATACAGTTAAATGATCATTCTTATCTAGTCCTATCCCCTCTCCCCTCATACTTTTTTAAATAAGTAAAATTTCTCTGTTTTCTCCACTAAATTTCAGTGGCATTCTTTTCTAGATTATGCTTTAACCCTTGAATTCTTAGGGAGGCTCATAGAATAAATAGGGGGCTCAAACCAGAATTTAACCAGGTTCAAGGTATAGAGAATAAAGGGTCACTGAAGATTCTAATATTACTGCATGCATTTTTAGCTTTCGAATCAAAATACTCTAAGCATTTGTATAAAAGAGGTTTTCTTTTCCGTAATATGAAAGATGAAATTTTTTCTCTCCTTTTATTTGTTAATTACTAAAAGAGTTTTCACACTTCATTCCTTAAAAATAATTTAGTGGTAAAGAAGTATTTTAACTTTTTATGAAAAGGATTCTTCATAGTCATATATTGTTCTGAGTGTACATAAGCTTTTTGGTTTTGTTTGTAGCTTTCTTTTGTAGAAATGAAAATAGGTAAGGTAGGCAGGATGTATTGGCCTAATAAACTCATTACTGCTGTTGATAAAATGATACGTTAGTCCATATTATAATTTCTTTGAGGCGGGGGACGCCTCTGAGTCTACGATAACCTGAGAAGTACTTCTTTACAGAGCACCTTGTAAAGAACATTAGCTGTCCCATTTTTAAAAATGGAACTACTGGAATAAAATACAGCAAGATCAGTATGAGCTTGAGTATTAAACTATAAATTTAAGTTTTTTTCTTCCCCTCATTTACATTCAGGGATCATCCTCCATTTTTGGAACACTTACCAGGGCTTCTCTGCTAGTTTTTTTTCTCTGATGTTACCAGAAATTATATTTGCAGTCTGAGGACAGAATTAGTTAGAATGTGGGTCTAAAGAATTTTTCCATGAGACAAATCAGGCTACTTTCAGAGGCTTGCGTTTTTTGTTCTTTTATTATGGAAAATTTCATACATAGACAAAATTAGGATAACATACAGCCATGTATCTATGACTCAAATTGAACAACTCCAAAAGTGTTAATTTACACTGATGTTGGAATATTATTACTGATTTGAGGTTTTACATTACTTATTATGGTCCATACTTCCTTCTCAAGTTTAAAGAATAAATGGGCCACCAGATGATGCTAAATATGCTAAATATTTAGGGCCTAATTTGGACAAGAGCCATCAGAATCATAGAGCATCCTGGATTTGCTGGCATGGTCTTGATTTTTGTTTAGTGAGGGACACTAAAGAGGCAGAAGTTAAGTTTTCCCTTGCCCTTTAAGTGTTTACAAAGTGATGTTAAATACTGATATATAAATATATTTATAATCCTTAACGTAGATCTACCAGATGAAGAATCAAAAGGGCAGACCAAAAATGTACCTAAAATAGTCCCATGCCCTGGCATTTGTGTATTTGGAAAGTCAGGCTGACTCTAATCATGCCCCAGGAATTCCCCACCTCCTGCCCAATTTCTCTTTCAACTTATTTCTCAAATGCCTTTGGCCATGACTTCTAAGATAGTTCTCATTCTGAAGTGATAGCGTGTATGATATGCTAATTAGGTGTTGGGATGTTAACAGCATTCTAAATAGCTGTGGTATTACTTGTAAGATATCAAATAAGCTTCTCTCTAGGACACAGTGAATCAATTAAAACATTTCTAACAGAATTGTTTAAAATTTCCTTTTTGTGACAGTGTGACAGTGGTGCTGTCTGTGGTATCTTTCAAGATTGGAAACTGTATTAGGAGCGAATATAAAACACACCCATGCTAATTAGTTCTTAGAGAAAAAAGTTTTCACTTTTTTTGTAAAACAAATAATAAGTTGACTCTGCAAGGCCCACGGTTCCCTTTACACAGACATAATTACTCTGTAATTAATAAAGTGAATTAAGAGCTTTTAATTAAATTATAATAAGTACCTCGGTTACATCCAGAAAGGTGCACTGTCTCCTCTCACGACAGGATGAACTATGCACTCCCCATTGTTCTTTCTGTAAAATTTACCAAGCGAAGGGGTATGTGTGACTTCTGCGTTTGATCCTAGTGTATCAGAGTGCAGGATTCAACTTTAAGGGTTTGTTCTTCTGTGAGTGTCTCAGTGTCTTCACCTCCCACTCCTATAATTTGATGAAGGCAGTCAAGATATAATTGTAGCTTTTCTAACCCATGCTGCTGTTGAGTTTTCCCAAGCTCTAGATGTCTCTTCAGTGCTAAAATAAACCCCAGAGGAATTTGAAACTTTCTGGTGGACAGTTGCAAAAACGTTTAAGCTAATATAAAGCGGTCGTGGTGGTGAGGGCTTCTGACTTTCAAACGTGCAGACGCTTTTCAGAATGGATCTATCAGCCCTCATACAGACGGAACATTTGTGTGGTAGAAGTGTGTGCTTGGTGTGCCCTCCAAGCAATATCTCCTTGTGAAGATTAGTTATTTAATCGGTAGTGGCTGATAATGGTCTTTTAAAAGCACATCCTAGTTTAGGTTAGTGTCCTTGGAAACCAAGTACCCAACCAAGTACGAATCACAAGGATGGCAAGCTATTGATGATTCACGTCACGTAGCCACTAACACAGTTTATACAAATAATTAGAAAAATAGAGTTGTTCTTAATGCTAGTTTGCCTCATCATTTTCAGCTCATGGCTGCCTAGTGAATCAACTCTAAACCTTCACTCTGGTTATAAAGCAGGTTTTGCATTGCCTTTTGTCCTGTGATTCTCAAAGGTTCTGTGTAAATGTTAGTGGGTGGCAAGTATTCAGTATCTTTACAGGGTATTACAACAAGGAAACCATAGCACGGAGAGGTTTGTCATTTATACCAGTCAGCTGGGTTTATGCCTTTGCTTCTGCAAATTGTGTATTAGTTTTCATGTTTGAGGTTTTTAAAAACAGTCTTGCTTATAAGAGCAAGTTGGTTGTGTTGCTGTCAGTGAAATTAATCTGTCTGATTTATCTAAGAGCTAAACATTAGTTTTTCATATTATATGTGATTCCACAACTTTTGTTTTGACCTTGCAATCATGAGTTTTTCTAAAGATTATGCTTTAATGTTCCTGGATTTTTATCCTGTATTATTCTAATTAATAAGTGATCTTGAGAATTTTTCTTCTGAGTTCAAGTTACATAGGCACTTTCTAATTTTGGTAAAAGGTCTGAGAAAACAGAAGAGACTCACCGGTCCTACTGTAATTCAGAAGCCTAAGGCTCTAAGTGAAAGAGTAGTTATCTACCTTTACATCAGTCATCTGTACCAACTGGTGATTTTAGAAACTCACATGGGTCTTGGTGCCGATTGCTGTGTCTGCTTCAAATTGCATTTCCACTTCACAACCCTCCCTAGGGGTGTATTTATGTGGTAGTGTTTACAGATGATTAATATTTAAATAGAAATATGCCACTCGAAGGTCTTTTTAAGGAAAGGAAGCTGAGGTGGAAGAGTGAGTGTGCTGGCAGCCAACCCTCTTCTTGTGGAATTCCAGAATTTTCAGAGAAGCCCTGGCAGCCTTACCATTCATTTCAATTAGAAGAAGCTGGCCATTGTTATTTACGAAGTTTGGAAATAGGAAATTTTAATCATATAAGTTTTCTTAGATGTAATATAGTTCATTAAAATTATGAATATTTTAAGATTACAGAAGAGTTTAGAGAATAACGTAACAAATACCCATATGGCTGTCATCTACTTCTGTCAAATTCTAATATTTTCCCATACTTGACAGGCTTTTCTTTTTTTAAGAAATAAAACAAAATAGGTACAGTTGAAGCACCCTGTATAATCCTCCCTGATTCTATTTTTCTCTCTTCTTCCCTTCCTCCTCACAGGTAAACACTGTCCTGATATATATTATTATATAGAAATATAGTTACATACAAGATTGGTTCATTTTCTGTGTTTTCAATTACATATATTCAATTATATGTGTGTGTGTGTGTATGTGTGTGTGTGTATATATATATATATATATATATATACACACACACACATACACACACATAGCATCATACTATAATACCATTCTGCAAGTTGCTTTTCATTCATTCGTTCAGCATATTAACAAGCATGTTGATATTTGTAGGTTCGTCATTAATCATTTAGCTGTTATATAGTATTCCATTATATGTATCTATTATAATTTATACATTTCCTTTTGGTGGGTATTTAGATTTCTGGTTGTTTTGCATTTACAAACAACATGGAAGTGAATATTCTTGCAGAGATCTTCTTGTGTACTTGTAAGAGAGTTGCTGTGGGCCCTAGGGTCTAGGATATATACATAGAAGTGTAATTGCTGGGTTGAAGGGTATATGCATCTTCAGCTTTACTAGATATTGCCAGATTGTTCTTTAAAGTACTTGCATTATACTCCCACCACTGGTGTATAAAAGTTTCTGTTCCATGCTCCAATCATTCTGGGTTTTATCAGACTTAAATTCTTGGCATATGATTGGTAGGTAATGACTTTTCATATTGCTCTAATTTGCACTTTACTAATTATTAATGAGCATAAGTACCATTCATTCACACAACGGATGAACTGAGTACTGCTAAGTCCCGTGTGCTTACATTCTAGTAAATGGAGGCAGAAAATGAATAGACAGGAAAATACGCAGTATCTTAGATGGTAATAAGTGCTGTGGAGAGAGAGAGAAGAGAGCAAGTACCTTGTGGATCACTGGAGGAGGAACATTCCAGGCAGAGAGGATAACAGATGAGAAGATCCTTGTGTGTGACATGTTCACAGAATCACAAGGAAGCCAGGGCAGCTGAAATAGAGTAAGCAAGGGGGTAGTAGGAGGTGAGGTGAGAGAATGAATAGTGAGCCTCATAGGCCATTATGGAGACTTTGTGTTCTACCTTGAGTGTGATTACCATCTGAAATGTGAGGATTTTGAACAGAGGAGAGACATCGTCTCATTTAGGCTTTAAAAGGATCATAGAGTGTTGTGGTGCTGAGAGGAGACTGTAAGAGAGGCTAATGGGAGAAACAAGGAGACTCATTAGGGAGTCGTTGTTATAATTCAAGCAAGATGATGGTGACTTAGTCCAGGGTGGAGATGAAGGTGATGAAAAGTGTTCACAGTCTGGATATGTTTGTAAGCAGAGTCAACAAGGTATGCTGATATTTTAGATGTGGGATGTGAGAGAAAATGTACGAAAGTTTTTGGCCGAGACAGTGGGAAGGTTAGAGTTGCCATTCATTGAAAGAGATTCCTGGGAGAATCAGGTTTGGGGAGAAGAGAGAATTCAGGAGTTTGATTTTGAGCAAGCAAGTTCTAGATGCCTCCTTAGCATTTAGGTTAAGATGTTGACGAGGCAGGTAGATACATGAGTCTGGAATACGAAGAAGTCTGAGCTAGAGGCAAGGATGTCAGCATAGAGGAGGAGTTTAAGCTGTGAGATTGGATGAAGGGATGAATGTGGAGATAGAAAAGAAGTCCGAGAAGAGCCCTGGGTCAGCCCAGTGTTCAGAGGTCAGAAAGATGAAGCTTACCAACAAGAGAGACTGAAAATGAGTGCTCGGTTGGGAGGAGGAGAACCAGAGCAAGTAGTGCCCTAGAAGCCTAGTGTGGAATCTGTTTCAAAGAAGTATTGGTTGGTGATGTCAGATATGCTCTGATAGATCAAGTAAGGTGAGTGCTGAGACTTGACCTTTGGTTTTAACAATATGGAGGTCATTAAAGACTTTCACAGGAGCTTCTCCTGTGGAGTAGTGAGGAGGTAAAGACTAGGTTGGTGGGGCTTCCCTGGTGGCGCAGTGGTTAAGAATCTGCCTGCCAGTGCAGGGCACACAGGTTCAAGCCCTGGTCTGGGAAGATCCCACATGCCATGGAGCAGCTAAGCCCATGCGCCACAACTACTGAGCCTGTGCTCTAGAGCCTGTGAGCCACAACTAGTGAGCCCGCGTGCCACAACTACTGAATCCTGTGCGCCTAGAGCCTGTGCTCGGGAACGAGAGAAGCCACCGCAATGAGAAGCCTGTGTGCCGCAACGAAAGAGTAGCCGCCGCCCACTGCAACTAGAGAAAGCCCGTGCACAGCAATGAAGACCCAGCGCAGTCAAAAAAAAGGACTAGGTTGGTATACCCTCAGAGAATAGGAAGACAGGATTTGGAGATAGCAAAAATAGACACCTCTTTTGAAGAATTTCTCTCCATGGCAGAGTAGAGAAATGGGACTGTTGCTAGAAGAAGACACGGGATTAAGAAAGTTTTTTCAAAGATAGGGGCTATTATAGCATGTTTGATGCTGATATGAGTGATACAGTAAAGAGGGAGAAATTGATGATGCATAAGAGAGAGGGGAGAATTGCTGGAATGAGGTTGAGCAGATGAAAGGAGATGGGATCTAGCATACAGTGGAGAGACTGGTTTCAATAGGAGCACATCCATGGTGGCAAAGGGAAGGCAAGAGTACTTTGGCACAAATGTAGGTAAACTGATAGATTCTGACTGCTTTTATTTTCTCAGTGAATTAAGAAGCCTGGGAGGGGGAAGGAGGTGTAGAAGTGAGATGAGAGGAAAAGGTGTGATCTAATCATTCAGGACAACAGAGAAGTTGTCTATGATTACAAGGCCGCAGCATGGCCCACTTAGAGTCAGTGGTCATTGGTAGATAGTGAGGTCAGTCAGCAGAGTTAAACAATTCACCTGTGCAGATAAGGTGGAGGTAGGATTTATCTAGGATTGGGGTTTGCCTGGTGATAATGATAGAGGAAGAGGGGTCAAGATAGTTGAGGGTGTGTTCAAAAGAGTGGGATTGTAATGATGGACCATGGACTCTAGGTTGGGTGAAGAACAGTAAAAGGTGGTAGGATCAATGGATTGTAGAACTGGGCTTTAAAATACTGGAGTAAAGGGACTTCCCTGGTGGCACGGTGGTTAAGAATCTGCCTGCCAATGCAGGGGACATGGGTTTGATCACCGGTCCGGGAAGATCCCACAGGCTGTGGAGCAACTAAGCCCATGTGCCACAACTACTGAGCCTGTGTGCCACAACTACTGAAGCCCATGTGCTAGAGCCCGTGCTCCACAACAAGAGAAGCCACTGCAATGAGAAGCCTGCGCACCGCAACGAAGAGTAGCCCCCGCTCGCCGCAACTAGAGAAACTCTCTGCGCACAGCAACGAAGACCCAGTGCAGCCAAAAATAAATAAATGAATAAATTTATTTTAAAAAAAGTATGGGAGTAAAGATATTTGAGGAGGTGAGCTGAAAAAATGAGGGAGTGGCTGGAGAGTAAGATGCTGGAAGTTGAGATTGTGGAGGGGGTCAAGTTATTGATAACGACAAGTTCTAGGGTATGACTGTGGGAATGAATAGCTGTGGTCAAGTGAAGGACCAGATTCTGAGAGGAGAGGAGGATGTCAGGGATCATCTGTGCGGATATTTAAATCATCATTTTGTTTCTAGGAATTTATCCATTTCTTCTAGGTTGTCAAATTTGTTGGCATATAATTGTTCATAGTAGTCTCTTATGATCCTTTGTATTTCTGTGGTATTGATTGTAACGTTTCCCCTTTCATTTCGGACTTTGAGTCCTTTCTTTTTTTGTTTTTTTTTCTTGATGAATCTAGCTAAAGGTTTGTCCATTTTATCTTTTCAAAGAACCAGCTCTTAGTTCATTGATCTTTTCCATTGTCTTTTTAGTCTTTATTTCATTTATTTCTGCTCTGATCTTTATTTCTTTCCTTCTGTAAACTTTGGGCTTCGTTTGTTCTTTCCTTTCTAGTTCCTTGAGGTGTAATGTAAGGTTGTTCATTTGAGATTTTTCTTGTTTCTTCATGTAGACATTTAAGTTTGTTTGTTTTTTGTTTGTTTTTAACGTCTTTATTGGAGTATAATAGCTTTACGATGGTGTGTTAGTTTCTGCTGTATAACAAAGTGAATCAGCTCTACATATACATATATCCCCATATCCCCTACCTCTTGTGTCTCCCTTCCACCCTCCCTATCCCACCCCTCTAGGTGGTCACAGAGCACTGAGCTGATCTCCTCATGTGATGCAGCTGCTTCCCACTAGCTATCTGTTTTACATTTGGTAGTGTATATATATATATATATGTCAGTGCTACTCTCTCATTTCATCCCAGCTTACCCTTTCCTCTCCCCGTGTCCTCAAGTCCATTCTCTACGTCTGTGTCTTTATTCCTGACCTGCTCTTAGGTTCATCAGAACCAGTTTTTTTTTTTAGATTCCATATATATGCGTTAGCATACGGTATTTGTTTTTCTCTTTCTGACTTACTTCACCCTGTATGACAGTCTCTAGGTCCATCCACCTCACTACAAATAACTCAATTTCATTTCTTTTTACATCCCATAAGTTGTGGTATGTTGTTTTTCCATTTTCTTTTGTCTCAAGGTATTTTTTGATTTCTTAAATTATGCATTTTGGTAAGAACAGTGCTGGAGAGAGTATCACAGCCACGAGGTAAAACCATTAGGGAGTGAGGTTGGGGGTGTCATGTTGATGACCACAACAGGAGAATTAGGGATGGTGTGGTCTGATAATGTGAGATTGAAAGCTGGACTCTTAGGGAGCAGGTGTGACGGTAGTTTGGAAGTGGCAATGAGAAATAAGAGCATCTCTCTTGCCTAATGGGGGGAGAGTGTGAGAATAAAGACAGCAGACTGAAGAGGGCTGCAGGGAGAGCCAGGTTTCAGTTGGCAGTGGCTTTCAACCCTGGTTGCACGTTTAAATCACCAGGGAGGACTTGTAAACATACCATTTCCTGGGTCCCAGCCCCTGGAGATTCTGACTCAGATAGTCTGAGGTGGAGCTCAGGCTTAGGTAATTTTTTAAAACTCCCAGGTGATTGTATGTGCAGCCAGGGTTGTGTCCCAAGCAGGAATGTCTGAGAAGAGGTTGAGTAATTGGGGATGATAGAGGTGTTTCTGAGGGCATTAGGGAAAGGATTCTGGAGTTCGAGAGGGGTGGGACTTCTTTTCAGAGTTTATTGGCCTTTTGAGTTTCTGTGAATTGCCTGTTCTTACCTATTACTCTTTGTTTCTATTGCTGAATGTTTGATTTTTGTTTTGGTTTGAGCTTGTTATTGAAGTATTTCATGAATACTGATAAAAGTACGCACCTGCACACATTGTCTAACGAGCACCCAAATCAGGAAACAGAACGTTACTAGCCATGCAGAAGCCACACTTGTTCCCCCACCATTCCAGTCACTGTGCCCTCTGCTAGGGAAGATGTGATTTGTAAAGATCAGATCTTGGGCTTCCCTGGTGGCGCAGTGGTTGAGAATCTGCCTGCCAATGCAGGGGACATGGGTTCGATCCCTGGTCCGGGAAGATCCCACGTGCCACGGAGCAGCTAAGCCTGTGCGCCACAACTACTGAGCCTGTGCTCTAGAGCCCGCGAGCCACACTATTGAAGCCCGCGTGCCTAGAGCCCGTGCCCCGCAGCAAGAGAAGTCATGACAATGGGAAGCCCACGCACCGCAACGGAGAGTAGCGCCCGCTCGCCGCAACTAGAGAGAGCCCATGCGCAGCAACGAAGACCCAATGCAGCCAAAAATAAATAAATTAAAAAAAAAAATCAGATCTTATGCTGCCTGCCTTGAACAACAAGATTTCATATCAAAGTGTACTCGCCTTAGGTTATATGGTGAACCAAAATGATACATGATACATAGAAAATGTCTTGAAAATCCAAGATAACACTTCTTCATCTGAAAACTGGCCTCCTGGCAGTGTATTGTAGTTGGAGACCCATAAGAGACCATGGTCTTTTCTGCCTTCTCTCTCATCAGCTCTCTCCCTGTCTGACTGGAAATGAGCTCTTTTGGCAAGTGGGAACGTGCTCTAGGTGACGAGGGCCTCACCCAGTTATCCGGGGCAGTTCGGGTCTTCCATACCTGCCTGACTGTGGTTCTGAGTCTAGGGTTAGGGCTTGCAAAACAGCCCTAAGTCAGGCTTGAGTCAGGGAAAAGCTCTGAGGAATGACCACCATGGTTTTTCTTAACTGTGACGTATGTCTCATAAATGTAAATTGCCAGGTTCTGCTTTTTGGCAGCTGTTGATTTCCAGTATTTTGACCACTGCTGTTAAAAAAAAAAAAATTATGAAAGCCAGAGTTTTGATCTGTAGAATGAGCCACACAGTGAACTTAATTTTTCATTTCTTGACGGAAAGGCGGGAAGCAGAAGCTGGTAGGACATTATGATGAAGCCTTTTTATTACTATCAGGAGCAGGAAATACCGGTTTCTTTTATTTTAGCTATACCTTTAGCATCTGTTGAAAAATAAAGATTGAAAATAACATCATAAATATTAAAGACCACTGGTAAAAAATGGTAAGGCCAAAAATACTGCTTGCTTGCTTTCAGCTAGTCACCTTGTACCACATTCTCTAAAATTCTTTGAAGTTTAGAGTAGTACAATATCAGAATATTGTTATAATTAATATACCAATAACTTACTAATATTAAATTTCTTTTTAAAAATAATTAATTAATTAATTAATTAATTTTTGTGTTGGGTCTTCGTTTCTGTGCGAGGGCTTTCTCTAGTTGCAGCAAGCGGAGGCCACTCTTCATCGCGGTGCGCGGGCCTCTCGCTATCGCGGCCTCTCTTGTTGCGGAGCACAGGCACCAGACGCGCAGGCTCAGCGATTTTGACTCACGGGCCTAGTTGCTCCGCGGCATGTGGGATCTTCCCAGACCAGGGCTTGAACCCGTGTCCCCTGCATTAGCAGGCAGATTCTCAACCACTGCGCCACCAGGGAAGCCCAGTATTAAATTTCTTGAGTGAAATATTTTCATTCTCCTGGGAGTTTCCTTATACTGTACTGTTATAATAGTGACAAAGCTCAGGTGCTCTGTGACGTTGTATGACAGTGAGTAAAGACAGCTTAGGATGTTGAATGGCCATATAGAAAGTCTTCCCACCTTTGTCTTAGGAAAGCCTTTGACCTTAAAACAAGGTAATTTGAGTAGAAAGATCAGTGGTTGCCAGGGTTGGCAGGGAGGGAGGGAGGGATGAATGGGCAAAATCAAGAGGACTTTTAGGGCAGTGACACTGTTTTGTATGATACTGTAATGGTGGATACATGTTGTTATACATTTGTCAAAACCCATAGAATGTTAACGCCAAGAGTGAACCGTGATGTAAACTATGCACTTTGGATGATGACGATGTGTCACTGTAGGTTTATTGATTGTAATCAGTGTCCCACTCTGGTTCAGGATGTTGATAGTGGGGAAGGCTGTGTGTATGGGGGCAGGGGATACATGGGAGCTCTCTGTACTTCCCGCCCAACTTTCCTGTGAACCTAAAACTGCTCTAGAAATAAAGTTTACTATTAAACAAAAAAGTAATTTACAGGCTCTTTTGATGGCATGTTGCAATATTTAACAAAACTTTCTAATGTAAAATTATTCCCTTATCCATCATAAGGTGTTCATTTGACAGTGTACGCCTGCTTCTTAATATTTGCCCTCAGTAAATGTGAAAAATAGCTGTTATCCTCTCAAATACTAGAACCTTGTTATTTTACAGGTGAGCAAACCTAGGCCTTTAGAGAATATGGGGACTGGGGCTTAGGTTTCCAGATGTTTAATTCATTGTCACCAGAACCACAACTTTCCTCCCATGATCCCTCTGTAAATACTGTAGTCCTAATTCCAGCTATGATGTCCTTAAACTGTTGGCTCCACATAGTTTTCTTTTACACATTCACCATTTAGAACAGGCAGTCATTTACAAAACCTGTAGCTCTCTTCTTACTGTATAAATTACCCAGATAGATTTATTTCTGAATTCCCAAAGCCTACCTTACTAATATTTATATAAGTGTTAATTGAGGCCAAAAAGTGGATATCTGGATTATTATTTTAGAGGAGATATTCCTTTACTTTTAGGTTGACTGTAATTCTTTATACTTTTCTGTATTCCTCTGGTACATTTGTGTAGGATGTTAATGATTATAATCAGTTCTTTCTGGCAAAAAGCCTAGGTATTGTTTCTGGAGATTGAGTTATATTGAATACCTGAGAATTGCTACAATTCTGGCAATTCTGGCAATTGGGCAATATTCTTGTGTAATAAGGATAAACTACATAGTATATTTCAATACTTTATCTTTTTAAAATTAGTATTCTGAAATCATGTAGACTGGGCATTTGATTAATTTTTTTGTTTTTAGGGTTGTGTTCTAGGTGTTTATTAATATGTTAGTTACCAGTTTCATAACTCATAATTTGTCCTGAATGACACTTCCTGCTTCCTAGGAACTGGTTCCTCCACCGTTCCCGATTCTTCCTCCCCAACACCAAAGATTGGTTAACGTAAGATTTTCTTTCTTTTCCTAATGGTATAATACTATCATTTTATATATTTTAATTATTAGAATCATCAAAATATGTCATCTGTTGGCTTTTTAAATTTACATGGAGTAGTCGAAAATTTAAGAAATAATGCTATAGAGAGTCAGATTTTCCCACATACTTAGTGTTTTCAAGGTATCATTTATTTGGCTTCAAAATAAAAAAGTCTGCTATTCTCCATTCCCATGGGAAGATGAAATGCTAAGCCCTGGTTTTAAATTTAAGGAGAGTAAACTTCTGGACTCTTTTATTCCTTTCTCCCCTGTTACATCATAGCACTTTGACTTGGAAGAGACTTTAGAAGATAATTTAAATCAACTTTTTCATTTTACAGAAGAGGAAAGTAGGACACAGCAGTTAAGTGACTTGCCTAAGTAAGATCTTGCAGTTAGCGCCACATCTTGGACTCAAACCCTGACCCTCCCCTAACCCCCCCCCCCTTTTTTGTGTCTTTGTCTTCTTAGTGGCACTAAGTTTCCCAGCCGCTCTATTCTGAGCCAGTCCAATCTGCAGTACTGTTGATGCTTTCTTGGAGCCTTGTCCACACCTCTTCCTGAAGATCTGCAGAATCTCAGACTTGGAATCACAATGGCTACCTGTATTTCCCCGCATCTGTGCTGTTTCCTCTCTTTAAACAGCGTGGCTTTATTCATGGAAATCAGTAGAGAAGTCCCTATGGAAAGCTGCTGGCAGCACTGTGGTAGGCAGAATAATGTGGTCGCCATCCCCCCACCCCTGGCAGTATGTTCACATTCAAACCTTGGAACCTCTGAATATGGTAGGTTACGTGGTAAAGGGGAGTTAAGATTGCTATTCAGCTGACCTTAAAATATGTAGATTATCCTGGATTAATTTGGTGATCCCACTGTAATCACGGGTCCCTAAAAGTGGAAGAGGGAATTGGAAGAGAGAACCAGAGATGGCAGTGTGAGAAGGGCTAGGCCTGCTGTTGCTAGCTTTGAAGTTGGAGGGAGGGGCCACAGTCAAGGAAAGAGGACGACCTCTACAAGATGGAAAAGGCAAAGAAACAAATTCTTCCATATAGCCCCCCGAAAAGATGTATCCTACTGACACCCTGATCTTAGCCCAATGAGATCCGTGTTGGACTTCTGATTAACAGAACTGTAAGATAATAAATTTGTGTTATTTTAGGCCACTAAGTTTGTGGTAATTTGTTACAATAGCCATAGAAAACGAGTGCAAGCATTTATACCGCTCCTCAGAAAAAGTCACCCACTTGGCTTTCCTGCTTCCCATATCACCTGATTATTTCATTGGCTGCCTTGATTTCCCTTATGAATCCTGGCTCCATGTTTCTCACCTAGATCCTTGCGTAAAACAACCCACTGTAAGACTGTCTACTCTCACTCAGCTCTGACTATCCTTAAGACACACCTCCTCAGTATTTGCTCACTGGCTTTAAAAAACCACAATCCATGTTAAGAGGCTACGTAAAATTTTGAAACTATTCTGTTGTTGTCTGCTACTTTCCAGGAATTCAAGCTCAGGCTGATCCAGTAGTGCTAACCACCCTGCCCTAACCCTTAAGAAATTTTTTTTTGTCACTTTGTAATGCTTATCAGGGAAATTACCTATATGGCAAAAAATGCAGTTGCTCATAGCTTCCTATTTATGAAAGAGACTGAGTGAAATGTATATCTTGCTTCTACTTTACAGAGGAGGAAAATGCTGGGCCATTGCCTGGTTACCTATTTTACTGGGCTGACTTGCTCAGCAGGCTAAAGTGCATGTTTGATAGCCCTGCTTGCCAAGATGTAGCCAACACAGCTGTTAGCTCCTGCAAATGATGTAAGCCTTGACTTGATACAGCACCAAGTTTTTTCTCATTGCACAGTGACTGTTGTAGAGTTAATTGGTATTGGGGGCTTGATTTTGCAGAAGCCTCAGTGGGTCAGTGTGATATGAATTAGGACAACTGACTCCCCCAGCCTTTTCAAATTAATGTTATTCTCCATGTGGCTGGGAGGCTTCAATTCACCCAAAGTGTCTGTCTCCTCAGCACATTCTATGTTAGGGCTGCCAGAAAGGCAGAATCCGTAATTCTGACTTTCTGCATTTGTTCACTCCCTGGCAGCGAAATTTTTTATTGACGCAAAATTTCTTGACCCACTGTGAAGTGAGGACCTTTCTGGGCCCTCCTTCCTGCACTATCCAGTAATTTCCCAGGTATAGGGAAGAGCATATTTTATATTTTTGTAGACCTTAGGAACATTAGTGTCATTGACCAACTAATTCTTGCAGATGGTATATCATTGAGTCTTGCTTTTTTTCTTTTATCCATTATGATAATCTCTGCCTTTTAAGCGTAGTGTTTAGACAGTTTACATTTATTTTCAGTATGATCAAGTTTAAATCTGCCATCTTGCTCTCCGTTTTCTACGTGTCTCATCTTTGTTCCTCTTTCTTCATGTTTTTCTGCTTTCTTTTGGATTAATAGCGTATTTTTTTGTGATTCCATTTTATCTCCATTATTGGCTGATTAGCTATACCTTTTGTTTTATTATTTTTAGTAGTTACTCTAGGGTTTATATATCTAACTTTATTAATTTACCTTTAAGTAATATACCATTTCACACAAGAATCTTACAACAATATACTTCCATTCTGCACTCTCATCTTGTGCTATTTTTATCATATATTTTATTTCTGCATGTTATAAACCCATATACTTTATTATTATTAAGTTTGCTTTAAACAGCCAATTTGTTTCCAGCCTTATTGAGGTATAATTGACAAAACTGTCATATTTAAAGTGTACAACATGATGATTTGATATTTGTATAGATTGTGAGAGTATTTCCACAATCAAGTTAGCACAACCATTACCTCACTTTTTGTGTGTGTGTGTGTGTGACAACCCTTAAGATCGACTCTTTTAGCAAATTTCAGTTATATAATACCAGAATATAGTCACCATACTGTACATTGTGCTGTGTTTGCTGTAGTCATGCTGTACATAGATCCTCAGGATTTATTCACCTAACAGCTGAATGTTGGTACCCTTTGACCAACCTCTCCCCATTTCCCCATGCCACCCCAGCCCCTGGCAGCCCCCCTTCTACTCAGTTTCTGTGTGTTCAGTTTCCTTTTAAGGTTCTCCATATTGGTGAGATCAGGCAGTATATTTGTTTCTCTGTCTGGCTTATCTCACTTAGCATAATGTCCTCCAGGTTCGTCCACGTTGTTGCAAATGATAGGATTTCCTTGTTTTTTTTTATGGCTCAATAACATTCCATTGTATTTACATCTCTTTAAACACAGTTTTATTTGCATACAGAGCGTTGAACACATCCCTTCACTGAAAGTGTGGGGCAGGGGGGATACGCATGGGGAGCCTGCCACCGGGTGGGAGTATGTGTGAGTGAGGTGCACAGATGGGGAAGTGCAGGGGAGGCTTCCCCAGCAGCTCAGGGGTGGCCTTCCTGATGCTGTCCTCGAAATGGCTAGTAGGATGCATGTCCCTTTGACACATTCCCGGCTCTGGCAGCTGTTCTCTCAGCCCCCCCCCCCCCGACCCTCGGTTGTTCAGCTCACCTCAGTGCCCTGGATGGGGCAGGAAAGAAGTGGGCCCCTTTGGCAGCACCCTGTACAGCTGGGGGAGCTGGGCACTCACTCACATGCTCTCACTTTCCCTGGTGGGAGAAATTGCTGGCGAGAGGCACTGAGCCGTACCACCTTGGGGAGGGGGTAATATGTTCCTTTTACCTTCTTCACTGCATCTGATCTCTGCTGTTTTTGCTCCCGTAGTGTGCTGGAACTTCTCTGCTGGACTCTGCAGTTGCACAAAAGCACCCTTCTCGGTAGGTGATTGTCCTAATCATTGGTCTTTGGGGAAAAGACAGTAGAAAACTCCTATTCTGCCATCTTGCTGACTTCACTTCAGTTAACCTTTAAAAAGGTTAAAAATGAGACAAAAATGTCCTTAACAATTAGCCATGTATTTTACATTGTAGGCCTCTATTACTTTTTGTAGTTCCAAATTTCCATTTGATATTTTCCTTCTGCTGGAAGAACTTTAATATTTCTAGTGAGATAAGTCAGAGAAAGACAAATACTGTATGGTATCACTTACACGAAGAATCTAGAAAAGCTAAACTCATAAAAACAGTGAAATGGTGGTTACCAGAGGATGGAAGGTAGGGGTGATAGGACAGATGTTGTTTAAGGGGACAAACTTGCACCAAGTAGTAAATAAGTCCTAGAGAATTAATGCACAGTACAGAGAATATAGATAATATTGTATTATAATCATCAAACTTGCTAAGAGACAACTTAATTATTCCAACCACTAAAAAGAAATGATAATTATGTAATGTGATAGAGGTGCTGATTATTGCTACAAAGGCAATCATATTCCAAATACGAATATTAAATCAACATGTTGTACACCTTAAATTTACACAATGTTATATGTCAAATATATTTCAATTAAAAAATTTCTCATAGTGCAAGTCTGCTTTCAGTGAATTCTATCAGCTTTTATTTGTCTGCAAAAGTATTTATTTTGCCTTCATTTGTGGAAAATATTTGTGTTGAGTATAGAATTCTATGTTGATAATTTTTTGATTCTGCCCACTGAGAAGTGTTTTTTGAGGTACAGATGATTTCCTGCTCTGTGAAGACCCTCATCTCTGACCACTGAACCCCAGCAAGATTCTCCACAATCACACAGACACCAGATTGCAGTCAGTCTTTCTGTCTTTCCCTAGGGGCCTTAATACGTTTGCATGGAAGAGCAGAGTTCCTCCTTTGCCAGGGTGGCTTGTATGAGCCTGAAGGAGAAGTGATGGTGCCTCCCACTCACATGACTCTTCCCACGCTTTTCTTTAGTTTCTGTGACCAAATGCAATAGCTGATTTCCACCTGGCTCAGGGAGATCAGTTAGGATGTTATCGTTCAGGCAGAGATGACGATAAGGTGAATTACAACCATGCTGATACGGTTGACTTAGCTAAATAATGGTGATGAGCTGAGAGGACTGGATGTGGGGAGTAAGAGAGAAGAATCCTGGAGGCTGTGACTGTGCTCATCCTGGCAAACATTTCCTTCTTCCTTTGTATAACAGAACCCTAATTTTCAGTTGGATATATTGTTGCCCAATGAAAAGATTGCATTTTCAAGTCTTTTTGTAGCTAGATGTGACCTATCACTAAATTCCGCCTAGTGAGATGAAAGTGGAAGTGCTGTGTGGAACTTCTAGAAAGTGTTATTAAAAGGATTGAGCCCTGCTTTCCCTCTTTCCTACTGGCTGTTATGGGCCTGCGATAGCAGGCACTCAAGCAGCCATCTTGCACCTTGAAGGGGAGGGCACATGTTGAGACTGGCACGTCATCAAGAGGGAAAGGGCCCGGTGCTGTGAACTAGCCTGGCCTGACTACATCTGGGCGTCTTTTTTTGTGAGAATACAATTACTTTCTGTCTTGTGTAAGCTGATGGCTTTGTCTGATTGATTGTTTTTGCTCACGTTGTATGTGGTTGAACTTAATCCTGACTAATGAAAGCAGGGTGACAGAAGAGGCCCGGGTTTCGATCCTGGATGACTGAACAAGGAGTGATGCATTTGGTAAAGAACAAACAGGTTAGGGACTTCTGAAGGTAGACAGTCCTATAAAACAGTTAGGCACTAACATGAATAAATCTCTGCGATTAAATTATTTTTTAAAACATGAAAACAGTCAAGCTGTGTTTGAATCTTTTTTTTCTTTTGCTTTTTTAGACAGGAACATTGATCTCATATGTTAATCATGTTAGGAATTTGATGACTTAGTCTTACATCATAGTGGAGTTCTGAAGTATTAAGGCTCCGTCTGCCTCATTTTCCTGTTAATGGAGGTGCAGGTCTTAATCACATTCTTGAATTAGAAAGAGACTTTTAGGTATCCTCAAAAGATTAATTGAAATAAAACATGGAAGAATGCATGATCTGTTGGAACTATTTATGAAGTGCTATTTTTCTCTTTGGATTAGGTCTTTACCCTCAGTCACTAACTGTTAAAGAACCTTTATCACATGTTTGACGTTTCATGTCAAAATTGTTGTTGAGCACACCTAGGGAAAATTAAATTCAATTTACATTTTTGGCTTTATTATCACAAAACTTTGAAATGACAGTAATTTGGGAGTGTAGATTTCACTTTGCTTTTTTTTTTTTTTTAAATTTATTTATTTATTTATTTTTGGCTGTGTTGGGTCTTCGTTTCTGTGCGAGGGCTTTCTCTAGTTGCGGCAAGCGGGGGCCACTCTTCATCGCGGTGCGCGGGCCTCTCCTGTTGCAGAGCACAGGCTCCAGATGCGCAGGCTCAGTAGTTGTGGCTCACGGGCCTAGTTGCTCCGCGGCATGTGGGATCTTCCCAGACCAGGGCTCGAACCCGTGTCCCCTGCATTAGCAGGCAGATTCTCAACCACTGCGCCACCAGGGAAGCCCTCACTTTGCTTTTTTATCCTTCAAGCTGTTCACAGAATTTTTAGGATGCAAGTATATTTTTAATCTATTTTCTCCCTCTGACTTTTCTCTCTCAGGACAAAGATGATGGATTTGTGGTGGTAGTTTTAAGCTTGAAGCCATCAGGGAAGCATTTAAAATGTCTTTAGGCAAGCTTATCTTCCCTGTCTTCTTGTCTGGTAGTTAGTGTTGAAAGCTGAGTATCTCTTTGCCTTTCTCTTCTCTATGTGCTGGCAAACAAGTTGGAATTTAAATGACCTGTGGAATCCTTCAAGGCAATGACTGTATGTGGGAAAAGGAAACTTTCAGGCAGATTCTGAGCTAGAACTGATGTAATGCATCCCAGAGAAGCAGTGGTCGGAACTCAGGTAGCTTTGAGCAGGTAACATAATAGCAGAGGATACTTACCAGAAACAAGCAGGTATAAAAGAAGAAAAGAAATGGAAACAGTAAGACCATTGATAACAAAATACAGTAGGGAGTAGGATTTAGGGCCTCTCTGGAAGTCTTTAGAGGTCAAAGGCTCTAAAAGCCGAGACTGCTTCATTTTTCTTTTGATCTAACAGTCATTACAAAATAATAACAATGTTCAGGTCACTATCAACATTGAAAGTCACCTATATTATATCAATTTTTTTTTATACCTGTTTTATAGCATAGGGCAGTGTCATACAAAAGGCCGCCTTCTCCCAAACTGTGCATTTCATTGAAAACAAAGGCAGGCATACTTGGAACTGAATTGACAGCTTTGTGGCTGTAAAGATAAATATAGCATTTTTCAGGTAGTGAATTCATGAATAATCAATGAACCAGCAAAGGACAAAAGTGACATATGGCGGCCTGGTGTGGATTCAGTGTGATTGTCACATTCCCCTCCCCACCTTTTGCCCTTCTCTAATTTATTGAAAGAAACAAAGCCCGCCTCACTAGCCAGAACACAGTACCTCTGGAAAAATCCATGTAGACAAAGTGTTAACAGGGGAGTTTATTCATTAAATGTCTCCTCTGCTGTTTGGTTGTTTTAATAGTCCAGCTCAAGTTGTCTGTGTCAATTGAAATTTTATGCAAAATGAAAATTTGACTTGACTTCTTTAAAGTTAAACTGGTAAAGCAGTTTTTTTTTTTTTTTTTAAATTACTGCTACACCAGTATTTCCAAATAAGTAACACTTAACCAGTTATGCTAATTTTGCCAGAATGTTTCTCTGTAAATAAACCACGAGTGCATTGTAGCTGACTGTGTTTTCATGCCTTCACCTAGTGTGTAAACCAAGAGAGAGGGAAGGCATTCTTGGTTTTTCCCTTTGTATCAACCAACACTTTATTGAAGACAATGATTTTATTATTTTTAACAAAAAACCCCCCACCAGATTTAATGAAATTCCTTGGTAACACCAAGGTTTTTCAGAATAGTATTCTGAGGGACTGTTAATGGGGAGGTGTTTGTCCACAACCCAAATAATAACTGTACCACTTTAAAACATCATTCTTCCTCTGCGGCTAATGAAGGGTGGGTTTTTAGTCCAGTGAGTCAGTTTGTACCTTTTGTTTGCTTGGCTTTGTGCCAGGGATCTGATCCTGAAAGATTTAACATTGGAGAGTCTCTAAATAGCCTGATTCTCCAGTCTCTCAATTGTGCTTTAGTTTATCTAAAACCCTTGAAATTGGCAGTGGAATCAGTGGTAAGCTTTGATTATATCACATGTATATGAAATAAAGTGATATAAAAAATTACTTGTTTTGAATGGCTCCTCTAACTCCTCTACACCCTAAAAAAGGTTCTGGAACCTTGCTCTTACACTTATAGATTCCCATCTGAATATGAACTATTTGTTGATTTATTTGTAAATAATGTGGATCTTGTGGCAGTTTTAAATGCGACCTCAGAAATCAAGGTCTGATTTGGGTTAAGTCTGTAATATTTGACATCAGATGACCAGATGATGGTGCACAGACCAAAAGTCAAGTCTATGAGAGTAGGATATCCATGGGACATCCCTTGCCATCTTTCAGAAACAGTTAAATTGATTTTTATGATGGAATTGGCCACCACTGGGAACTATCATGGTGGAGAGATTATAAGAGACTCTTCGTTTTCCTTGGTGGTGTAGAGAATCCTCTGTTTTCACTGATGGATTCCAGAGGGGGGGGATGAACATGAAAGGAGTATAGCCTAAAGAAGCCTCTTCAGAACTCACCCTCCCCTTGGTCCCTTTGCCCATGCCAGATTCCAAATGGCATTGCATGCTACACAAAAACTTTTGGACTAGGTCAAGAGCTTGGTTGTTAAGCACTATATAGAGTGCCACTTTTTGAGCTCGCAGTTGGGTATGGTAGTTAAGAACATGCACTGTGAATCTCTGCAACACAATGGTGGTATGTTGTATTTCCCAAAGATGGCTGCACTTCCAGCCCCCTGCTCTTTATAGGCTGTGACCTGGACACTCCTCTGTTGAGAGGAGGGGTCTCTATCCTCTCCTCTTGAATCTGCATAGGCTTGTGACTTGCCTATGACTAATGGAATGTGGCATAAGTGCTGAGCGATGGCTGAGGCTAGATTGGAAAAGGCAATTTAGCCGCCACCTTGTTTTCGGGGGCACTTGCACTTGGATCTCTGTGCTGCCATGCAAGATGTCCTGCTATGCTGAAGCTTCCATGCTGTGAAGAAAGCCCAGGACACAAGAGAGGCCATATGTAGGTGCTCTAGTTGACAGCTGCAGATGAGATTCTAGGTGACAGTAGCATCAACAGTCAGACACGCAAGTGAAAATTTCCCCAGATGACTCCCACCCCCAGCCATTGAGACATCCCTAGTTGTTGAGTCTTCTTAGTTGTAACCTCAGACATTGTACGTTACCTTTGTGCCCTGTCCAAATTCTTGACCTACGTGTGATAAAATCATTTTTCAAGCCACTACATTTGTTGTAATTTGTGATGTAGCAGTAGTAACTGGAATGAAAAGCTGGGCAAACTATTTGACTTTTGTGTCCCTTTTGTTTCCTATCTTGAAACTGCTGATGGTAATAATAGCATTCCTTCAGAGAAATGAGTTAATTATGTAAAGCATTTAGTAAAGTACCTGGCACACAGTAAGGGTTCATTAAATGTTAGCTGTTAATTAAGGGAAATCCATTAGACACTAAGTGTTTGGGGGAGCATTGTCAAATAAGAAGTAGTGAGCTCAGCTTGACTTTATTAATGAAATGTTCATCGTGATACGTAAAAAGGAAAAAGAATGAAGCTTTTCCCGAATTTGAATTTTTTCCCCACATTTGAGGGGATGAGGCTCTGGTAATTGTTCTCAGGAATATCAGCAGGTATGGTCAGGACATGTCCTCACAATAACCCTAGCTTTCCCTACTCGCCTATTGAGAGCTATCGGCTGTGAATTAAATTAAGTGCTGTTTATATCATTGCCTTTGAGCACCTTCTGGAATAACAAATTCTGTGTGTTTACTGGGTAGAGTGATTAGAGTAGAACTTTAAAAAATCATCCTAAAATGATTATTTTCAGACTTTTAAGTGATATGGAGAAGAAATCAGTGTCTACATCACCACGTATAAAATCATTGTCATAGGTCTTTAAAAATGTATACGGTCGGTATAAGTCTTGATCTTCATCTTCCTGTTGTGAAAGAATTCTAGTTATTTCACTCTTTCTGTATTAGTCAATACCTGTCACCATATTTTAGTTGATTATATGTTCAAACACAGAGATTAAAATATCAGTTTTTTTGTTTTAAAAAATGTACTTATTTAAAAATGTTGACTTTAGGCTAGCTATGTGTGATATGCTTTCTTCCACCTTCCCGTTAAGCTACTCAGATAGTCCCATAACAGCACCACAGAGTTAAGTAGCAATCAACCGTTTCTTAGTTTTAGAGGCATTTCCACTAACTACTTACTACATTGAGGTTGGAGTAGACTGAGAAAGCCTTAGTGGTGTATTTATGCTTTGACTTCTAACACAGGAGAATAAAATTAGATGAGGAGGAGAAGTTAGAAAGAGGCTTTGATCTATTCCCATTGTTCACTCATACTTCCAAGATGAAGGTTACCATGAATGACTGTTGGAAGCCTGTTTCCTTCATGTTTTGTATTTCATGACATATTACAAGCCAGTTAACTTGACTAGAGATTCCTTTATCTCCCCCCACTCTCAACTCCTCCAAACTACCTTCAGCACCATTCTTTGTGCATCCATTCATAGACTAACACTTCCAATATGTAGTATGGAAGAGAATGAAAGGAAACTTAGGATATTGCTTTCCAGGGATGCGATGCAGCTGTAGAAGTGGTGTTAAGAGGAAACCTGCAAGAGTTGTGCTCTTAGGGTTTCAGATTAGCATTTATTTTTTCTGTTAAAAGACAAACTGCAGCATGTTCCTGATGTTATAGTAACAAAATTCTCATAATATGAGAGAATCATAGAAGATCCTAGATCAGTCCAGCATAGTTGTACTGTCTGCCGAGTATTATAAATGGAGCCGTGGCCTGTGTACGTCAGCCTGTACACACAAAACCTGACCAAATTCAAGATGTGAGCAAAATTTCACCATCCAATGGATAGTGGCGGGAATCAAGGGTGATCTGTATACTCTGCCATTTAAAAATTTTGCAAAGATAATAATCTTTATGGAAATTATGAAAGAAATCTGTAGCATAAAAGAAGGGAACCATTACCCAGAGATGGTGAGGGAAGGCTTAAGAATCATTCTGTATGATTTATTATGGTATTCAGAAGATATTTGTGGAAATGTAAGATTTTATTCTTAGCAAGAGAGCAAAAAATATGACCTCTATGAAATCAAAACAAAAAGTCGTAAGAAAAAATCAGAATGAGATTTTAAGAGGAGCTGAAATGATTTTAAGAGGAGCTAAAAATAAAACAAACAAAAAACCTGAAAATGCAATAGCAGGATAAAAATCTGCAATGGCAATTGTAAAGAGCAGAGCTGATCCTGTGGGAAATGGAATCAGTCCTATATTGAGTATTTGAGATTGTCCAGAATAAGGAGAAAATGATGACAGGGAAGTGAAGTGACGAGGGTAAAGACGACAGATACTGAGGACAGAGAGAGGAGAATAAGGTATTTCTAAGGGAGAGATCAAAATAAATGTAACAAAAGCGAAAAATAAAAGTAGAAGAAAACTTTCTTGAGGTAACAAGGTTCTGAATCTGCAGGTCCAAAGTGTAGGCTTCATTGTGTTCTGGGTAAAATTAATGAAAATAAATCCCCACCTGCCTGAATTCTGGTAACACTTATAATTTTTAAAGAAAAGAATTCATAGATTAAAAAATAAATAGGTTACTCTAATGGTACAGTGGTCAGTCTTACTTCACTGCAGATTTCTTTTTATTTATCCTGTAATGGATTCATTGGGCTTCTTAAAGCTATGATTTGGTGATTTCATTAGTTCTGGAAAAATCTTAGCCATTTTCTCACCTGCCATTCTCTTGTTCTTCAATTTCTTCAGTTTCTTTTGAAACTCCAATTAAATATATATTGGACTTTCTCATATATTCTTCACATTTCTTACCCTCTGTCATGCATTCATCATCTTTTTGTCTCTCTGTCCTGAATTCTGTATGGTTGCTTCCAGTGATGTGCTGTTAAACTGGTTCTCCAGGGGGAAAAAAAGCCCTGATTTGTAGCAGTTGTTGATTTCCATAGTGTAAATATTCGCAAGGGCAGTTTCAGGCAACCAACATGACTTCACTGAGGCGGAGTTAGAAGGGGCTGCATATAATTGGCTTTCACAGGCTGGTTCAGGCCAGCTCTAGCATACCTCTAGGCTTTTCTCCTGTCTTCCCATTTACTAAATATCTTTTAAGTTGCATCTAATCTGCTTTTAAACCTCTCTATTCAGTTCTTAATTGGGGTTATTTTATTTTTAATTCTTGACTTTCTTTTTTTTTTTTTTTCCTTTTTCAAACTGTGTCACTGTGTATAGTTTTCACTTCTCTGCTAAAAACTCCGACTTGTCTTTTGTTTATCCTATCACAGAAAACACAATTATTTTTTTGTCTGCATCTGATATTTCCAATTTCTGCAGTTATTTCCTGACCCCTTTTTCCTGTCTGTTGTTTCTGCTTATTCTTATTCCTGTTTGGTTTCCTGTGTATTCCATTATCCTTGACTGAGCCCTCGATACTACATTTGAAAAATAATTTAAGACTATTTTTAGGCCCACAGGGTAGGTACTTAGAAAATTTGCATTTGCTTCTGACAGACACTTTGGGAGTATTCTAATCCGGGATGGGTTATAAACCAAGTTTAAAGTTTGAGAAAAGCAGTTTGATCCTAGGTTATAATCTCCTTCAGATTTCAGATTCTCATTTAAGGATGTAGCCCTTTGGGATTCCAGCTTATTGTGGGGAGGGTCTTAGGTGAGATGGCCCTCAGCTTTATTTCTGTATCTGTCACCCTGAGAATCAATCAAAACAAAGGTTCTAATTTTCCAAGATCAGCGAGGACCCTTTAGAAGAAATGTGGCTTCAGAATTTGCTTTCCATGCTGAATTTTCATTCCCATCTCACTTTTTGAAAAATTGTGGTAAAATATACATAACATAAAATTTACCATTTTAACTATTTTTTAGTGTGTAGTTCAGTGGCATTAAGTATATTCACATTGTTGTGCAAACAACACCACTCTCCATCTCCAGAACTTTTTCATCATCCCAAACTGAAACCGTACTCATTAAACAATATCCTCCTTACCCCACTCACCCCAGCCCTTGGTAACTGCTATTCTACTTGGTGTGAATTTGACTATTCTAGGTACCTCATATTAGTAGAATCATGTAATATTTGTCTTTTTGTGTCTGGCTTATTTCACTTAGCATAATGTCTTCAAGGTTCATGTTATAACATGTATCAGAATTTCACTCCTTTTTAAGGCTGAATAGTATTCCAGTGTGTGTGTGTGTGTGTGTGTGTGTGTGTGTGTGTGTGTGTGTATATACATACACCACATTTTGATTAGCAGTTCATCCATTGATTGGAAGCTTTAGTTGTTTCCACTTTTGGCTATTGTTTATTATGCTGCTCTGAACATGGGTGTACAAATATCTGAGTCCTTGCTTTCATTTCTTTTGGATATATACCCAGGAGTGGAATTGCTGGATCATATAGTAATTCTATTTTTAATTTTTTGAGGAATCAGTAATACTATTTTCCACAGCAGCTGCACCATTTTACATTTCCACCAGCAATCACAAGGGTTCCAGTTTCTCCACATCTTTTTTTTTTTTTTTAATAACCATTTTAATGGGTGTGAAGTGGTATCTCATTGTGATTTTGATTTGCATTTCCCCAATGATTAGTGATGTTGAGCATCCTTTCATGTGCTAATTGACTGGTTGTATATCTTCTCTGGAGAAATGTCTATTCAAGTCCTTAGCCCATTTTTGAATTTGCCCAGTTTTTGTTTAGTATTAGTAGTTATTTGTTTCCAGATATGAATTCCTTATCAGATACATGATTTGTAAATATTTTCTCCAATTCCGTGGGTTGCCTTTTTATTCTGTTGATAGTGTCCTTTTATGCACAAAAGTTTAAAATTTTGATGTAGTCCAGTTTATCTGTTTTTTTTTTCTTTTGTTGCCTGTGTTTTTAGTGTCATATCCAAGAAATCATTGCCAAATTCAGTGTCATGGAGCTTTCTCCCTATGTTTTTGAAGAGTTTTATAGTGTTAGCTCTTGCATTTAGGTCTTTGATCCATTGTGAGTTAGTTTTTGTATATGGTGTAAGGTAAATGTCCACCTTCATTTTTTTTTCTTTGCATGTAAATATTTAGTTTTCCCAGCACCATTTGTTGAAATCCCCTCTTAGTTTTGACTTGATAAATTCTTACTGTCTTACTATTTTTCAGTACTTTCGAAAGATGTTTTTCAGTGCTTTTGAAAGATGTTTTTAAGTACTTTTACAGGTTATTGTTTCCAACAGGATGTATAAAACATATTTCACCATTTTATTGGAAATAGGAAAATTCATTGATGTTTTAAATCAATTTGAGTGAGAATACAAGTGATACCCTAAATCCTATAAAACGTGTGGAGGGATATAGCCCCTATCCTTAGCTTTTAAATGCTGTTTGGTTGCAGTTTTGCACTTTTCATGGGAAAAAGGTACAGCTTATCAGCATATGTATTTTTTAATAACCAAATAATTCATTAGTCTAAATCTCATCTTCTTAGGTTATAAATCTTACTTAGAATTGAATTACTAGTGAGAGAAACAAAGATGTAATTTTCTACCAAGAATATGGGAATCATGAAAGCATTCCCATCTCCTTTTAGTGGTTATAAGTTTTTCCCCCAATCACGAGTAAGGATTAGAGCCTAGATTTTAATTTGTCACCTATTTAATCATGTTTAATTGGGTGGATGGAGGGGCAACCTCCCTATTTAAAAAATTTTAGTAACAAAGTAAATGTTAATCATACTTCTTCAGATGATACACTGCTAATATTTCATTTTATTTCTTATAGAAATTTCTTCTTTGTTCATGAATAGGCAAGTACAGGATTCCCAAAAGAGAGAGCTAGAAGCAGTCAGTATTCATAGATAGTAATTTTCAGAGATCTGTTGAGGGGCTCTTAATATTAAAGGAATCAGCAAAGCAGTGCATTAATGATTTTAGTTGGATGTTTATTAACATTTGGCTTTGTTTAAATTCATTATAGGATTCTTTGATAAGATTTTTCATGTAAATCTTCTTGAACTATGTACCAATAGTACTTTTTTCTCTCTCAAAGTATAACCTGACTTTCCCTGTAATTATTTTACTTTTACAATACGAATTAGGATGGATTTACACTTAATCTTACAATAGTTTTCTACTTGCCTCCCTGAGCAGGGGAGAAAGAGATGGTGTTACAATATAGTGAATGTACTTACTTATTCTGTAGCCTGGCAGGGTATTTGTGCTTGTAGATGTCATGTATTATGTGTGTTGGGGAAGAAAAAAACATGAAGGGCTATTCTTGTATAGAGGGTATCTATGAAAAATGCAGAGTGTAGTATTTGTTGAAAAATAAACTTGGCTAATGACCTTTAACTTTTAAAATTACCTTCAACCAAGACATTTTATCAGTTTATCAACAGTTTTGACATACCTAACACCTGTGCCCTGGTTCAGCTATGCAGAGAGCACAGTCTGGGCTGGAATGAGAGTGGTCATGGGAAGTCTGCCCTTACAAGTCCTGAAGATAAGCCCTGATACTGAGTTGGGCATATTTATTCCCTCAGTGACTAGCTCAATAAAGCCTATTCATTAAGGAAATCTTGTCCTTGACTCAGGTCCACTTGTCACAAATCATACTGTCCAATTTTAGGATTACGTCAGGCTGAAATCATGGACAAAGCATGTTGCTAGGTTCATTCTTTCATAACACAAGGAGTGGCTTATTATCAAATTGCCCACAGCAATTTGATCATCAGCAGTTTTACATGTTTAGGGTGATTACTCCAACACTTCCTTAAAGCTATTGAGATTTATAAAGGCCTTTAACTTTTGGAACAAGAAAAAAATAGTCTTTGATGTATATTAAATGCTTCCCACTTGCCACACATTGTATTATATTGAATCCAACACAAGTAACATACAGTTTCTCCTTGCAGGTAAACAGAGTCTTCTTAGGAAGGTACAATACATAAAAGAGAAGAAAAGTTCACACTGAGCTGAATTTTAAGAATAGTTTTGATTTTTATCAGAGACCATCTTAGTCATTGAAGATTTCTAATCCATAAAACAGAAGGGGCAGAACTATTTGGGTGGGGGAAGACGAAGACATTTAAAAATTCTATTTAAGAAGCCATTATTGATCCTCTTTTTTATTTCAGAAACTCTCCCGGTCAGTCAGTCACAAAGATCTGATTATACTTCCAAGATACTCAAAGTATAGGAGGATAAGGGCAACTCAGAACTATTAACACGTTGCTTTTATGGTATAATCTCCATTATTCTTCATAACAGTACTCTTTGGGCTTTACAGCTGGGGTAACAAAGGCCCAGAGAGATTAAACAAGAACGGAGTGGGTATTTAGCCCCACTCCTGTGTTTCTGCAGTGTCTTCGTGAGATGCCAACTGAGTGAGAATTAGATAAGCTGTGTAGAGTGGCACAAGGGCCTGTGTGGGACCTTTAAAATATATCCTGTATTGGTCCTTGAGTCACATTGCTAGGATAAAATGTCGAAGCAAAACCATTTAGTAGTTTGATAAGACTGAAGGCGTGAGATATTTACTTTTCTTTATTATCTCGACAGATATTTGTTAAGTGCATAATACGAGTCAGACATTGTATTCATTGACTGTTCTATTTGGTTCTGCTGTCACTCTTAGTAATTTAAACATGCTTAATGCAGAAGATTTATAAGTACAATTAAGCATGAAGATCCAGAAAAAAGTAATTTACTCTGCCTCTCATCTTCCAGAAGGAGTCATTGTGAACCTTTTGGTTTATTTCCTCAAGTTATTTTTTATCCATAAAAAATAAGTCCTATTTTATTGAGACCATGCAGCATATACATGATTGAATTCTATTATACTTTTATGTAAGTACTTTCCCCTCACAATAAAAATAGTTAATATTTCTTGAGTATTTACTATATTTTTGGCACAGAGCTAATACATAATTATTTTATATTTTAAAAATGTTTTTTATATTTTAAAAATATGTACTATTCAATACATGCAAAAGAATCTATGTGTCACATGTAAGTTACGGGTTTTTGTGAACTGATCACCCAGTGTAAGAACACATGAGAACCAACACTATTGAAGAATGGCAAAATATGCCACTTTGGCATAAGGATTATTTTGGGCTAAAGGCACTTGAAAAAAGGTGCAAGAAGGGTGCTCTGACTACCCCGCCCCCACCCTGCCCCCGCCCCATTCTTCCTGAAAGCAGGAGATAAAACTCGAAAATGAAAGATGCTCTGCCTACCATACCAGGAGGAAGCACTCTTATCACCAGAGCCGGGAGTTGAGACTGAGTATTCTGTGCAAACAAACCTTGTAAAAATAACTCCTGTCTGTCTCTGGTCTTTTCCACAGTTGCCTCTCCTTGTTCACCTAATATATAAGCACTTAGGTTTTGCCAGTTCTTTGGGTCTTCATTTTCTTGTGGACGCTTACATGTACATGAAAAAATAAAATGTGTATGCTTTTCTCCTTTTAATCTGTCTGAAGTCAATTTAATTCTCAGACCCAGCTGGAGACCCTAATAGGGTAGAGGTCAAGTTTTATAAAACTCCACTACCATTCTACCCTCTAACCTCCCCATCAGAAATACTACTATCTTCAGTTTTGTTTGTCATTTCTTTGCCTTTTTAAAATGTTTTAAAAATCACAAATTTATGTATCCCTAAGTAATATATAGTAAGTTTTGCTTATTTTTGAGGTTTTACAAAAAAGTTACCATGTATTCTTGTTTTTTGTTTGTGTCTACATGTTGTTGCCTTTAATGGTAGGTCATTCATTTTTATTATTGTCTAATATTCCTTTCTGCTAATACATCATCATATGTTTATTTATTTGCCTTTCTGTGAGCATCCGAATTGTTTCCAGATTTTTGCTATTTTGAGCAATGCTGCTATT
Source organism: Balaenoptera musculus (assembly GCF_009873245.2). Classification (NCBI taxonomy): domain Eukaryota; kingdom Metazoa; phylum Chordata; class Mammalia; order Artiodactyla; family Balaenopteridae; genus Balaenoptera; species Balaenoptera musculus. Next base: position 97,683,304 of record NC_045793.1, on the reverse strand, counting down.
ATTGGGTTTTAGGATACGTGAATGCTGAATTTTACATGATATCCAAAATTGTGATTCAAAGTGGTTGTACCAGTTTACATTCCATCAGCAGTATATGAGTGTTGCCAATGATCTCCATCCTTGCTAACACTTTCCATTTTCCTGCTTCTTAATTTTTGCCATTCTGATGGATATACAGTGCTATTCTATGGTCTTAATTTACATTTCCCTGAAAACTAATGAGACTAAATACTTTTTCATATGTTTACTGCCATAAGTCTTCTGTGAAATGCCTGTTTATATTTCTTGCTCATTTTTTCTTTTGGGTTGTTTGTTCTTTTTTTATTGGTTTGTAGGGTTTACTTATATGTTCTGGATACTTTTCTTGGGTGGTTAGGGTTTAAGAGTTATTTTCTCCCCGTTTAAACTTGTGTACGTTTTGTTTGAATGCCTGTTTTCAGCTCCTTTGGGTACACACCTAGCAGTGTAGTTGCTGGGTCATATGGTAACTGTATGTTTAACATTTGGAGGAACTGCCAAACTATTCCACAGCAGCTTCACCTTTTTATACTTCCACTAGCAGCGTGTAAGGGTTTCAATTTCTCTACACCCTTACCAACATTTGTCATTATCTGTCTTGTTTCTTTTGAAGTGTATTTGACATACAGCATTCTGTAAACTTAAGGTGTACAACATACTGATTTGATACATTTATATATTAATAATATGAGTGCCATTGTAGCAATGTTTAGCACCTTTGTCACATCACATAATTATCATTTCTTTAGGTGGTTGGATAATTAAGATCTACTCTCTTAGCAAGTTTGGTCAATATTGTCTATATTTACTATACTGTGCATTAGATATCTAGGACTTATTTGCTACTGTTGCAAGTTTGTGCCCTTAAGCAAGGTAGTCTGTCCTGTTCTGTAACCCCCAATCCCCTGGTAACCACCAGTTTACTCTCTGTTGTTTAGAGTTTGGCTTTTTTAGATTCCACATATAAGTGATGTCATACAGTATTTGTCTGATTTGTCTTGTTCTGTCTGGTTTATCTCACTTAGCATAATGTCCTCAAGGTCTGTCCATGTTGTCACAAATGGCAGGGTGTCCTTTCTCGTGGCTGAATAATATTCCATTGTGTGTTTATGGTATATATACATATGTACATACATACCATATCTTCTTTATCCATTCATCTGTTGACAAGCATTTAGGTTGTTTTCCTATCTTGGCTATAGTGAATAATAATACTGCAATAAACATGGGAGTGCATATATCTCGTCAATAACCTGTTTTCATTTCTTTGGGTATATGCCCAGAAGTGGAGTTGCTGGATCTTATGGTAATTCTATTTTTAATTTTTTGAGGAAATTCCATATTGTTTTCTGCAGCGGCTAAACCAATTTACATTCTCACCAGCAGTGTACAAGGGTTCCCTTTTCTTCACATCCTCACCAACACTTGTTATCTCTTGTCTTCTTGATGATAGCAGTTCTAACAGGTGTGAGATGATATCTCATTGTGGTTTTGATTTGCATTTCTCCGATTATTAGTAATGTTGAGCATCTTTTTATGTACCTGTTGGCCATTTGCATGTCTTCTTTGGAAAAATGTGCTGTTTGGTTCCTCTGCCCATTTTTTAATTGGATTTAAAAAATTGAATTGTATGAGTTCTTTATATATTTTGGCTACTAACCCCTTATCTGAAATATGGCTTGCAAAAGGTTTCTCCCATTCTGTAGGTTGCTTTTTCATTTTGTTGATTGTTTCTTCTGCTGTGCAGAAGCTTTTAAGTTTGATGTAGTCCCACTTGCTGATTTTTGGCTTTGTTGTTTGTGCTTTTGGTATCGTATCTAAAAAATCATTAGCAGGACTCATGCTGAGGAGCTTCTTCCCTGTGTTTTTCTTCTGGGAGTTTTGTGGTATCAGGTCTTATGTTAAAGTCTTTGATCCATTTCGAGTTAGTTTTTTGTGAATGGTGTAAGATAGGGGTCCACTTTCCATTTTTTGTTCTGCATGTGTTTATCCAGTTTCCCAACACCATTTGTTGAAGAGACTATGCTTTCCCCATTGGGTGTATTGGCTCCCTTATTGAATATCAGTTGATTGTATTTGTGGGGGCTTAATTCTGGGCTCTCTGTCCTGTTCCACTGGCCTATGTGTCTACTTTTCTGCCAAACGATACTCTTTTAATTACTGTTGATTAGCAGTATAGTTTGAAATCAGGAAGTGTGATACCTCTGGTTTTGTTCTTCTTTCTCAGGATTACTTTGGCTATTTGAGGTCTTTTGTGCTCCCCTACAAATTTTAGGATTGTTTGTTCTATTTCTGTGAAGAATGTCGTTGGGATTTTGATAGGGATTGTGTTGAATGTATAGATGGCTCTGGGTAGTATGGATATTTCACAGTATTAAGTCTTCCTATTTATAAACATGGAATACCTTTCCATTTATTTGTTTCTTCTTTGATTTATTTCAACAAGGTGTTGTAGTTTTGTTTCCTTGGTTAAACATCCCTAGGTACTTTATTATTTGTGATGGTATTGTGAATAGAATAATTTTCTTTATTTCTTTTCAGATGTTTGATTATTCGTAACTACAGTTGATTCTATGTGTTGATTTTTATACCCTTCAATTTTACTGAATTTGTTGATTAGTTCCAGCAGTTTTAGACTTGAGTCTTTGGGATTTTCTACATAAAAAATTATATCATCGGCAAATAATGACAATTTTACTTCTTCCTTTCTGATATGGATGCCTTTTATTTCTTTTTCTTGCCTAATTGCTCTGGCTGGGTCTCTCAGTACCATGTGGAATAGGACTGATAATAGCTGGCATCCTTGTCTTATTCCTGATTTTAGAGGAAACACTTTCAGGTTTTCACTGTTGAGTATGATGTTAGCTGTGGGTCTGTTATGTATGGCCTTTATTATGTTGAAGTTATGTTCCTTCTACACCCAATCTGCTGAGGGTTTTTATCATGAAAGGGTGTCATGTTTTGTCAAATGCTTTTTCTGCATCTGTTGAGATGATCCTATGATTATCTATTAATGTGATGTATTACATTTATTGATTTGTGAATGGTGAACCATCCTTGCATCCCAGGAATAAATCCCAGTTAGTCATGGTATATAATCTTTTTAAAATGTGTTCTTAAATTCTGTTTGCTAATATTTTGTTAAGAATTTTTACATCTCTATTGATCAGGGATATTGGTCTTTAGTTTTCTTTTTTTGTAGTGTCACTATCAGACTTTGGAATCAGGGTGATGCTGGCCTGGTAGAATGAGTTTTGATATTTTCCATCCTCTTAAACTTCTGGGAAGAACTTGAGAAAGAGTGGCATTAATTTTTCTTTAGATATTTGATAGAATTTGCCAGTGAAACGGTCTGGTCCTGGGGTTTTCTGTGTTGGGAGGTTTTTGATTACTCCTGGGTAATCTCTTTACTCATGTGTCTGTTCAGGTTTTTTCTTTCTTCCTGATTCATTCTTGGTAGATGTGTGTTTCTAGGAACTTCTATTTCTTCTAGGTTACCTAATTTTTTGGCATATAATTGTTCATAGTAATCTTTATGATCCTCTGTATTTCTGTAATATCAGTGTAATGTTTCCTCTTTCATTTCTAATTTTATTTAGAGTCTTCTTGCTCTCTCTTTTTTTTGTAGTCTTAGCTAAAGGTTTGTCAGTTTTGTTTATCTTTTCAAGAAACCACCTCATAATTTTGTTGAACCTTTCAACTTTTTTCCTGGTCTCAGTTTCTTTAATGTCTTTTCTGATCTTTGCCCTTTTCTCCCTTCTGCTAACATTGAACTTAGTTTGTTCTTTTTGTAATTCCCTGAAATATAAAGTTAGGTTGTTTATTTGAGATCTTTTTTTTAAATATAGGTGTTTATTGTTATCTTCCTCTCTTGCTCTCTTCCTTTGTCAGTTATTTTCCATGGTGGTATGCTTTTGCTCCCTTTCTTAAGAAGAGAAAAAAATATTTTGTGTATGTATGTAGGTTTTTGCTTTGTGATTTCCACAAGGCTTTCATAATACATCTTATAGATATAACAGTCTACTTTAAAGTTACTGCAATATAATTTCAATCACATGCCAAAAAACTCTACCCTTTTACTCCCCCTACATCTTATAGGGTTTTTTTGGTCACAATTTATATCTTATCATGTTGTATATCCATTAACAAATTGTTGTAGCTGTAGTACTTCTGTCCTTTAACCTTTATACTAGAGTTAAGTGATTAACATACCACTATGTTGGAGTTTTCTGAATTTGACTACTTAACTTTACTAGTGTGTTTCATATTTTCATATGTTTTCATGTTACTATGTAGTGTACTTACTTTTTAGCTTGAAGATCTTCTTTTAACATTTTTGGTAAGGCAGGTCTAGTGATGATGAACTCCCTCAGCCTTTTTTTTTTTGGTCTGGGAATCTCTTTCTCTCTCCTTCATTTCTTTTTTTTTTTTTTTTTTTTTTTTTTATATATTTACTTATGGCTGTGTTGGGTCTTCATTTCTGTGTGAGGGCTTTCTCCAGTTGCGGCAAGCGGGGGCCACTCTTCATCGCGGTGCGCGGGCCTCTCACTATCACGGCCTCTCTTGTTGCGGAGCACAGGCTCCAGACGCGCAGGCTCAGTAATTGTGGCTCACGGGCCTAGCTGCTCCGTGGCATGTGGGATCTTCCCAGACCAGGGCTCGAACCCGTGTCCCCTGCATTGGCAGGCAGATTCTCAACCGCTGCGCCACCAGGGAAGCCCACTCTCCTTCATTTCTTAAGGACCACTTTGCTAGGTAAAGGATTCTTGGTTGGCATTGTTTTCTTTCAGCACTTTGAATATATCATCCTACTCTCTCCCAGCCTGTAAGGTTTCTGCTTAGAAGGCCACTGATAGTGTGAGGAGGGTTCCCTTGTAAGTGACAAGCTTCTTTTCTCTTGCTGCTCTCGAGGGTCTCTGTCTCTTAATTTTGAAAGTTATATTATAATGTATCCTGGAGAAGTTATCTTTGGATTGAATTGTTCAGAGATCTATGAGCTTCAACAACTTAGATGTCCAAATCTCTCCCCATTTTGGGCAGTTCTCCGCCACTACTTCTTTAAACAAGCTTTCTGCCCTTTCTCTGTCTCTTCTTCTGGGACTCCTATAGTGCATTGTTTATTTCTTCTAATGGTGTCCTATGAGTTCTGTAGGCTTTCTTCATTCCTTTTCATTCTTTTTTCTTTTTGTTTCTCTGATTGGATAATTTCAAATGACCTGTCTTTGAGTTCATTGATTCTTTTTTCTGTTTGATCTAGTCTGCTGTTGAAGCTCTCTATTGAATTCTTCAGTTCAGTGATTGTATTCTTCAGCTCCACAACTTGTTTGGTACTTTCTTATGTTTTCTGTCTTTTTGTTATACTTCTCATTTTGTTCTTGTATTTTCCTGATTTCATTAAATTGTTTATCTGTGTTCTCTTGTAGCTCTCTGACCATCTTTATAACAGTTTTTTGAATTCTTTGTCAGGCAATTCGTCTATCTCTGTTTTGGGAGGAGGTCAGTTACTGGAATTTTACTGTGATTTTTTTGTGGTGTCATTTTTCCTTGTTTCTTTCTGGTTGCTGTAGGTATCTGTGTATTTGAAGAAGCAGTCACTTCTAGACTTTATGGACTGACTTCACTAAGGAAAGACCTTCACCTGCAGGTGGGGGCCTACTGGACTGCGCTGCAAACCTGGGTCTAGTGGTGCAGGGTGCCAAGTGTATGGGCGTGTGGCACCTACAGGCCCCATGGGTGCATGGTATCTTGTCAGTTCAAGCAGCAGGAATCCACTACACCGACAACTGTGTGATCCTTGGTGAGAGCCAGAGGCAGTCCACAGTGTCTGCAAGGGCTCTTGAGGTCCTCAGCAGTGTCTGTAGGTCCAGCGGCTACGTACCAGGACAGGCAGTGGTGGTGGCCAGAGTTGGTGCCACGTGCTTGGCTGCGAGGCCTGCTGCAGGTGCCTGTGTGGGCAGGATTGGCTGCAGATACATGTGCAGTGGCAAGGTCAGAGGTTCGGTAGCACGGTCAGGGGCCAACTCTAGGAGACCTGGCTGTTAGAGTTGACTTGTGAGTCTGTAGGAACTAGCCACGGGGCATGCATGGTTTTGGAGCCGGTATCTGGAATCAAGGCTGGCGAGCATAGTGGCTGCCGGGACTGTCTTGGGCACACGTGAGGTGCAGGTCAGTGACAGGAGTTGGGGCCTGCTCTGGGTGCCTGAGCAGCTCCGGGGACCTGGGCTGTCACCATACACTTGTGTGGCTTCAGGGGCTTGCCGCAGGCATGTGCATGGCGTTGGAGACCTGTGATGGGAGTTGGTGCCAGTGGCCTGCAGGGGCTGGCTGCCAGCATGTGCAGCTGTGCAGAGCAGTGACAGGAGTCAGAGTCTTATGTGGGCCTTAGCTGTTGGTGTGCACATGTGTGGCTGCAAGGGCCACAGGGGCAGGCACATCGGTGGGGGTCAGCTGCAGGGGCCTAGGCTGGCGTCTTGCTTGCACGCAGCTGCAGCAGCCTGAGTTGGCTGCTGGTGAGGATCCTGGGCTCAAGCGGGAAGTCGGGGGGAAGGAATGGGGAGGGACTCCAGCCCTGTTGTCAAAGTGAAAACCTGTGGGTGAAAATCTCAGCAGTGAAATCTGCAGGGGGTCTACAGCAGGCTGTGCTGCCTTTTGGTTTCTTCAGCTGTGAAAGCTACTGGGGTCCTCTATGGAGCAGTCTGCTGGGGTGCGCAGTGAGGTCCTCAGTGATGAAGGCTGCCAGTTCTGCAGTGTCCACCAGGCCTGTTGCTGGTGAAAGCTGCTGGGATCCTCTGCAGAGCAGGCCACTGGGAGCTGTGTTACTCCTGCCACATGGCTGATATTGGTAGCCCCGGCCCTTCTTCCTGTTCCGAGCTCTCTCCATACGTGTCAGCTTTGCTTGCCTCTGGTGGGGTGAAACTGCAGCAGGTCCTGTGTGCAATGCCCTGAAAGGCTGGGGAAGCTAGTCACTCCCTGCTTTCCTTTTCCTGGCAAGGAGAACTCTCTCGCGTGGGGGAGTTCCCTCTTGGCACTGAGCAGCGCTGGCCTGGGGGTGGGCTGGTGAAGGCAGAGCCAAACTGTCTGCTTACCTTTTTTGTGCAGTTTTCCTCAGGCTGTTTCATCCACTGTGTGGCGGATGCGTCTTCTTAAGTGGACTCCTGAGCTCTCCAGGAGCGATTTTCATTCACGGATAGCTGTCTGATTGTTCTTTGTTGGGAGATGGCGGCGGGGGTCTCTTACTCTGCCTTATTGGTGATGACATTCTGTGTTGTGTGTTTTTTACCCACGCCCCCCCCCCCTTTGGGGAGGAAAAATATTTTATGTACAGAGAATTATTCAGTGTGCAGTATTTGGGATCCAGACTTCTCTTGCCCAATATGGTGTTTCTAAGGTTTATTCTCACTTGTTCATTTTCATTGCTGTACTGTGTGTCATTGTGCGAACATACGACAGTTGTTTTGTTCTCCATTCCGTCATTGAGGATATTCTTATTTGGGGCCTATTATAAATAACATGGCTAGGAACATCTTCTGTGTGCTTTTTGATGTATGTACGTATGTATGTTTTTCTATATATTTTGGAGTGGGGTTTCTGGGTTATTGGGTATGCACGTGTACACTTTAATAGATATTGTCAAACAGTAGTTTATGGTGCTTTTACTAACTTATACTCCAGCAGCAGTATATGAGAGTTCTCGTTTCTTTGTGGAGATGCATGTAAAGCTCTCACATGTTTAGTAATTATGTGGTAGCTATTTTTGTTTTTATGACGATGACTCCCAGGTACTTTACTTAGGCACCTGGATTGGTTCTATCCACCGCAGTAGGGAATGCAGGAAGGGGAGAGCTGGCACGGCGGAGGGGAAGGTAGGGGAAGGAGCTCACTTGGGGATATGTGTAAGTATTTAATAGAGGTTTAGTTTAAGCACAGAAGGGATGCCTGGCCTAGATATAGAGATTTGGGAATCATCTTAGCAGACCTAAATTCAAGTCATTGAATAAGATCTTAGGTGAAGATTGGGATGGGGACGGAAGTTGGGGGTCAAGTGGGGACATAATGTGTATTAGTTTGCTATGGCTGTCACGACAAAATACAACAGACCGGGTGGCTTAAACAACAGAAATGTATTTCCTCACAATTCTAGAGGTGTCATCAATTTTGGTTTCTTCTGAGGCCTCTCTCCTTTGCTTGAAGATGGCCATCTTCTCCCTTTGTCTTCACGTGGTCCTTTCTCTGTTTGCCCACATGTCTCTGTGCAAATTTCCTCTTATAAGGACACCAGTCATAATTGGATTAGGGCCTACCCTAAAGACCTCACTGTAACTTAATTACCTCTTTAAAGACCTTATTTTCAAATACAGTTACATTCTGAGATACTGGGTATTAGGGCTTCAACATATGAATTTTGTGGTGGGTGGAGGGGGAGGCAGTTCAGCCCGTAACATAGAATAAGGGGGAATATAAGACAGGTAGAGAACTACAGATTGCAGTAAGGAACTTAAGAGGACTGGCCAGAGAGGTAAAAGGAGAATAGGTAGAGAGTTGAGTCAAACAAAGGGAGGGTTTCAGGGATAGTAGAGTCAACCACAAGCCTCCCAGATTCTAAATCTAATCACTGATACCGAATTGTTTTACTTTTCTAAATTCTTTTTCTAAAATGGAGGCTTTCAGTAGAAATGCTGAAGTAAATGTTTAATAGGGTTTGCCTTACTCATACTCACTTGCAAAATAGTTACGAATCAGAGTCTATTATATGAAGTTTTGGATGCCAGAAAATACTGAATATCTTCTTGCTGTGTTTTCACATCTTTAAGAGAATGGCCTTGAAACGTATTTTGTTCAAACAGATGAGACATCATGAGATTTAGAAATCCTAGTTTACTATTTAAAGCTTATTCTACAAGACTGTTTTATCATTTCTACATTCTAACTGCATTGTAGTCTTGAATGCTCAAAATATTTGTGAGGAGGTTTAAGGATAATGATAAATTCTGTGAAATCACTCTGCTACGTGCCTTGTCCTTCACCCTTGTTATTGTGCTTCATATCGGACATGTGTTCACTTCTTTGCGTCTCCACTGCTACCAGCTAGTCCAACTGCCATCAGCTTTGGTGTGGACTACCACCGAAGACTTCTAACTGGACTTCCTGCTTCCTTCTTGCCCTTTCTAGAGAAACCAAAAGAAACCCCCAAAACAAAAAACCAAGCCAGAGCATGTCATCCCCTGATTGAAATCTTCAGCAGTTTCTCATTATACCTGGAATTAAATTCAAACTCAACACCATACCCTATAAAGATCTGTGTGGTGAAGACGCTGCCCGCCCTCATTTACCACACTAGCCTGCTTTCTGCTGCTTGAACAGACCAAGCCAGTGGCTGCTTTAGGGCCTTAGCCTGGTTTACTTGCCCTTCCCTGGGTGTTCAGATTACTCCTTCAGTCTCAACTCAGATCTTGGCAGAGAGGCGTTCCCTCACTCCATAGCTAAAACTGCTCTTTCCCCCTTTCACTTCCTAGCATGTCACATGTATGTAAGTAGGTGAGTAGGTTAGTTTTGTAAGCAACTGCAAAATCGTCCTCCATAGTGGATGTACACTCTCACCGGCAGTGGTTGCTCCATATCCAGCGTTTAGTGTTGTCAGTGTTTTGGATTTTAGCAGTTCTAATAGGTGCCTAATGGTATCTCATTGTTGTTTTAATTTGTAATTTCCTAGTAACATTTGACATTGAGTATCTTGTCATATGCTTATGTCATCTTTATGTTTTTGTTGAACTGTCCAGATTTTTTGCCCATTTTTAATTAGGTGATTCATTTTCTTATTGTGTTCTTATTGAGTTTCATGAGTTCTTTGTATATTTTGGATAAAAGTCCTTTATCAGATACGTCTTTTGCAAATATTTTCTCCTAGTCTGTGGCTTGTCTTCTCATTCTCTGGATACTATTTTTTCCAAAGTATTTATCACTAACTAAAACAGTCTTATTGTTTATTGTTTGTCTCCACCCACTACAGTGTAAAATCCACGAACAACTGTCTTGTTCTCTGATGTATTTCCAATGCACACATGGTGCCTGGTATTTTGGATGCAGTTGACAAATATTTGTTGACTGAATGGATAACAACTGTTAACGTTTTTAGTTTGTTTTAGTCTTACTGAAAATGGCATTAAGCTGATTTAAGTTCTCCCATCTTATTTAAAACTCTGTCAAAATTTTACCATTTTAATCTTCAAAATTAAGGATAACAGCCACTTGTAGTAGTATGAGATGAATTTCCACAGTGATTCAGATTAATTGGTTTAAGATACATAATTACTGATCTACACTTGCTTTACCCTCTCAAGAGTTGTACAGATTTATTCTCCAGGAAGTAGTCACAGGATTGGGTGGTGAGAACAGGGGAATGTTTACAAAAAGCCTTATGGGACGAATGCTGCCTGTTAGACACTGGAAAATCTCACTGTGTTCAAATAGGTATACACGCATACACGCATACACACGTACACACACACACACATATGCTGAATCTTGCAAGGTTAAAAAAAATTATTCAAATTCCCTCTTGATTGCTTTTTGTTGATTGGATTTGTAAAAGATGGAAAATGATATGTTGGTCTCCTACTCTGGTTGTTTCCAATTTTTTAAAAAATATTTTTTCTTTAGTTGTTTATGGCTGTATATTTTAGTGTTATGTTGTTTGCCATTAATTTTTATAACTATTATATTTTTGTCTATTTTTATCCCAACTAATGCTTTTTGCCTTGAATTCTACTCTTTGAATATTTCCACTCTGCTTTGTTCTTGTATGAATATGCCAAGTCTTCCATTTTTAAGCCTTTCATAGCTTTTTAAATTTTTGCTCTTAGAAGTGACGTATATTTGAAGGAGTTGTTTTTTTAAAAAATCCTTTTAGAAAAGCTTTTAATTAATTAATTAATTAATTAATGTCTTTCTGCGTTGGGTCTTTGTTGCTGCACGCGGGCTATCTCTAGTTGTGGTGAGCGGGGGCTACCCTTTGTTGCGGTGCGCAGGCTTCTCGTTGCAGTGGCTTCTCTTGTTGCGGAGCACGGGCTCTAGGCGCATGGGCTTCAGTAGTTGTGGAATGCGGGCTTTAGAGCGCAGGTTCAGTAGTTGTGGCACACGGGCTTAGTTGCTCTGCAGCATGTAGGGTATTCCCAGACCAGGGCTTGAACCCGTGTTCCCTGCATTGGCAGGCAGATTCTTAACCACTGGGCCACCAGGTGAGTCCCTGGAAAAGCTTTTAAAAGATGTTTTGGTTTTCTATGGCTGCATAACAAACCATCTCAAAACTTAGTGGCTTTAAACTTAGAACCATTTTGTTAAGTCTCATGATGTATGGTTGAAACAGCTGGATGGTTCTTCTGTTCCATGGTTATTCTGCTGGGACTGTAGTCATCTGGTGGCTCACTTAGACTGGAATGCCCATGAAGGATGGCTGGGCTCAACTGGGATCTTGGAACCGTGGGGCATGTGTGTCTGTCTATCTACTGTCTATCTCTCTATCATCTAGTGTCAGTCCTCTCCCTTACCAAGTGGCCTCTTCACTTAGTCTTTTTATGTGATCTCTGTAGCAGGGCAGGGTAACCACACTTCTTAGATGACAGCTTGGAACTCCCAAGAGTGCTAGTGGAAGGCCAGGCCTCCTTCAGGCTGAGGCATGGAACTGCCACAGCATCAGTTTGGCCTCATTCTGTTGGCTGAAATGAGTCCTAGTGCCAGCCCAGGTTCATGTGAGGGGGTGTAAACACCGGGAGGTGTGGTTCACTGAGGGACAAATTGGGAACCTACCTACCACAATATGAGAGTCTAAATCCTTCACGTTTATTATTTTAATTGATGTGATATTGTTCCTATGGCTAAGGCTTTTATTTCCTGTAGTGAATTTGCATCATGCTTTTAATTCTATTAATTTCTCTATCAACATCAAGGAAAATAATAGTACTTTTACCCCAGTTACGATGAATGAGGCCTTCAGCATGATTTTACTTATATTTTATATTTATTATGTGGAATTTTAGGCCATATTATAAATTTATTTCTTTAAAAAAGTTTTAGATGTTTTCATTCATTTTGTAACTGTATAAACAATAATTATTTAGATCTAATTAATTTAATTGGTCTCAGTGCGTGCTGTTAGTCATAACATACCATTATTTCTAGGGAGTTTGGATTTATCTTTTGATGAAATGTTGTATATCTTAACTAATGTTTCAGGAAGGGCTATGTAGATTATATAATACCTGAGTTCTTTCCAAATTTATAATGCCTTCCTCTGTCTTCACACAGTTTGATTGGTTATAGAGTTGTTGTTTTGGTTTTTTTGGGAGGGTGGGGAGGGGGCTTGAGGGATCTTAGTTCCCCGACCAGGGATCGAACCCCGGTCCCCGGCAGTGAAAGCACCAACTCCTAACCACTGGACCGCCAGGGAATTCCCAGTTACAGTGTTTTTGGATCACATTCTGTGCTTCTCAGGAATTTATTGTTATTATTCCATTGTCTTTGGGAATTCATTGTCCTTTATGGGTATACCTTTTTAGGGCACTGGATTCTTCTCTTTTTTTTTTTTTTCATGTAATGTAAAGTTTTTGCCAGTGAGGGATGGTGAATGGATCTGGAACATGGTGTGTGTGCAGTTTTGTCTTTTTTCAACTCTGTCAAGTTTTCTTCTAGTATAATTTTGTTTTGTCTCTTCTTCCATTTAACAGCAATTACAATGATCAGGTTTGCTAGATCTTAATTCTATAAAATTGGCATTTGTCATTTTCTCTATTTTTGCTCTTTCATTCCACATTATGGGAAAACTTCTTGAATGTAACTTCCTCATTAAGAATTCAGCTTTTCTGCCGTGTTAATTCTGCTGTTTTTCTCCAATGCTAATGTCAGGTCTGCTGTTGCATTTTCAAGTTTCCTTGAAATCTGCTTATCTGAGTTTTTCCCATTTCCTTCTTAGCATGATGTCTCTTTATTCCTGTTGTACTTGGTTCTTGCAGGCAGTGTCTTTCAATAACTAATTATGTGTCTAGATCAATGCTCTTTTTTTTAAAAAAATTTTTATTTATTTATTTATTTATTTTTGGCTGTGTTGGGTCTTCGTTTCTGTGCGAGGGCTTTCTCTAGTTGCGGCGAGCGGGGGCCACTCTTCATCGCGGTGCGCAGGCCTCTCACTGTTGCGGCCTCTCTTGTTGCGGAGCACAGGCTCCAGACGCGCAGGCTCAGTAGTTGTGGCTCACGGGCCCAGTTGCTCCGCGGCATGTGGGATCTTCCCAGACCAGGGCTCGAACCTGTGTCCCCTGCATTGGCAGGCGGATTCCTAACCACTGCACCACCAGGGAAGCCCCTAGATCAATGCTCTTTTCCATATTATTTTATTTCTTGGAGTGAATTGTTGCCACTGCCAGTCCTGTGTCTACTTACTGTGGGGTTGTACTGATTAGGATTGTAGTCTCGGAATGGATATAGAAAAAGAACCTCCGGATGGGGTAGGGCGAGTGGCTGTCAGGGCTCACCTGTTTCCTCATTGCTACAGACCCAGGAACTTTGGGCTGGGGTGGAGAGGGGCGAAGGGCTGCCGCACCCTCTTCCCACGCACTTCCTGGCAGCTGTGCTCTTACCCTTCAGAGGCGGGGCTGCAGTTGGCCACTGGAGTGTGCCTCTGTCTTCATTCACACTGTAATTAGTGGAAATTTCTCCCAGATTTGAGTAAATTGTTATTTTTCAAAGTAGGCTCTACTTTCTGTCTTTTCTGGTGTGTGTCTTTGTAGGTGTTTTTTTGTTTTTTACAATTAACTGCCTTTATTTTAAACTCTATTTTTAAAATTTTATTTATTTTTTATACAGCAGGTTCTTATTAGTTATCTATTTTATACGTATTAGTGTATATATGTCAATCCCAGTCTCCCAGTTCATCCCACCACCATCACCTGCCCTCAACATTCTTAACTCAGCTTAACCAAGGGGGAAAGTTGACTCGTGCCAGGGTGCTTGCCTGTGATTATCCTGAATTCAGAATAGAGATTATCCCTCTAGAAGCCTTCGGTTATTCTAAGACTTCAGAGCCAAAACTGGTAAGCTGGCACTAATGTTTTTATGCTTAATTTTTTAAATGCTTACCTTCTTAGTCTTTTAATTTGGGGGAAGGGGCTTCAACAACAGAAATTTATTTTCTCACAGTTCTGGAGACTGGGAGTTGGAGACCAGGGTGTTGGCAGGTTGGTTTCTTCTGAGGCCTCTCTCCTTGGCTTGCAGGTGGTCTCCTTCTTCCCATGGTTTTCTCTGTGCACCTGCATCCCTGGCGTCTCTTCCTCTTCATATGAGGACACTAGTCATAATGGATTAGAGCTCTACCCTACTGGCCTCATTTTAACATAATCACCTTTTTATTTTTTTCATTTTTACTGAGGTATAATTGACAAATAAAATTGTAAGATATTTAAAGTATACAATTGTGGTGATTTGATATACGTAACGTAAACACTGTGAAAGGATTCCCTCTAACAAGTTAGTTAACAAATCCATCCCTTAACATTTATTTATTTATTTATTTATTTTTGGTGAGAATATTTATGTTTAGTTTTTAAAAAAATCTTTTATCACATTTACTTGCATGCTGTTATACTTTTGGGTTTTGTTATTAGCCTTTTTTGTCTCCCTTATCTCAAATATAATACATTTCATTCTTTTAAAGTTTAGCCCTGTTTTATTTCTTTTTTGCTATTCCTACTTCTTAAATTCTGTTTTTTCCTCTATTGGTCTTTTTGGCTTTATTCCTTCCTTATTCTTTCGCTCTAATTTTAATTCTTACTGCCTTAATTTTTTCATGTCTGTTTTCTTAAGCCTGATTCCCTCCCCTCCTCTGCCCTCCCTCCCCGTCATGGTTTCATTTTATAAAGGCTGGAAGGATGTGTAGTCTTTAAGAGTGGCAGTAGCTGTGGGCAGTGTCATTCAACAAATAGGGAAGACCTATCTCTCCTTCTCCTTCTGAGTGGATTTTATGTCTCTTTGTTCTGTCTTGACCCCTGAAATTATGACTTGGGGATACAGTGGCACCTGTGAACTTTTGGAGTGGTTTTTGGACAGCACGTATCCCTTGTATGAGAAGCTGATTGTTCTGAAATCTGTGGTCTGTAATGTGTGTTTCGTCACTCAGTGGAAAGACCAGGGCCTCCGGTGTCAGACAGATGCATGTCATAGCTCTGGTGTGGAATAGCTCCGTGACCCTGAGCTGCTGCTCAGGTGATTCTGATGTGCACAGAGGTTGAGATTGCACCACGGTACTGCTTCTACTCTTCCCAGGTCAGATCCTGCCTGTGGCTGGAACCCTCAGGGGTGCTTCTGTTCATCGCCCTAGTGATATTCTGTAGACCTCCTTCATCTGGTCGGGGACTCAAGGGGAGGCAGCCAGGAGGGCCCTCCAGCCCTGTGCCAGCTCCCGCAGCTGTCTAACAGATTGTCCTTTGGCTCTAGAAAGGGATTCAGTACTTTGAAAAAAGCTTGTAGACCATTGGCCTTTGGAGGCTGAAGTCACCCTTCGTATATCAGAGCAGAGCTACTTAGGACTGCTTTATGGAGAGACCTTGCCTGTACTTTGTTCCATCTTCCTGTGGCTAACCAGTCCCTTAATTTTCAAAATGGGTCGCGACCCTTTCCTCTTGGTTAACGGTAAAGCAAAAAAATTCTTTTCTTAATTGGCTGTGTAGTAGACTAATTGAATTGAAGTTTCTAGCAGATTTTCACATCAAGTTTAAATATTTCCAGTTCTTATCAAAAGCTTAGTTTTAAAATGTCACATTCTTAGAGGTAGCCTAAAGTCTATCTCTAGTTTCACAGCACCTTTTTGAATTTTTTCTGTGAGATTAGGGCCTGCTGAACACTCTATTCAAAAGCCAGCTGACGGAGCAGGTAAACTGAAGCTGGTTAAAAAGGAGTAGAGACTGAGCCCCCTTTCTCGCCTCCCACCCCAGTCCCTTCACCCCGCTTTGGCACATGGAGAGCAGGTCGATCACGACTGCCTTACCTCTCCACGGAGTCAAGGTGGCCCAGCAGAGCTTCCTACTGAGTCCTCACTGCTTGGGACGCTTGTAAAATTCTGTTTATGTTTTTTTCGTGGACTGTGATTGTGGTTTTCATTATGAAATGTTATTAAAAAAATAGTCATTTGAAAGTTACGAACTTAAAGAAAAAAACCTGGGGATGCTGTTTGTAACACCAGCCACTTGAGAGATTCCCGTTCTGAACATTGTGGAAGAAATCTTCCTCAGGCTTGGTGTGTTATTAGCAGGTGTGGTATTCCTCCACGGATGCTCTGGACCTTGTAGATGCTGCGGCTGCCTTTTCTGCTGAGCAGATAGGGAGCTCAGCGTCAGATCCGTGGCCACCTTGAGGAGATGTCTAGTGCGTGACAGTGTGTAATTTGGGACACTGACTTTACCCCAGCTGTGTTTCTCTTCTTAAAATTATTTTCCATTTGTCTTTCCTTTCCTCATCCATTTATTTACTTCTCTTCTGACATGCATGTCCTTGTTAGCCCCATCGTCCTTTTTGGAAGAAGTTGGTGTACAAATTAGCAAATACCTAAGAACGATCCTAAATATTTTAAGAAACCACCCTCTTGACCCACTCTTACTACACTGGTCTGAGCTCTTGGCCGTGTTGTCGCAGAAGTCACCTGGCTGGTCGTGCCGCATGCCTCTCCTCCCACCTGCAGCTCCTCACCTGCAGAGTAGACCCAGCAGCGCAGGGTAGAGGGCCTTTCTGAGCAGTAGCCGCCTCTATTTCTAGACGCATTTCCTGTGGCTCCCCTTCCGCCCCCCGTGCCTCTGCAGCTCTCGTTTCTGCCCCTCTGGTCGGCCTCTGCTTGCGGCTCTGCAGACCTGAAGCCCGCTCCCCACCCCTTCCCCTCTTTCTGCTCAGAGTCGGTTTCCTCTGTGAAACCTTTGCTCATCCCCGCCAGGCAGGGCCGGCCACTTCCTGGGTGCTGCTTCCTCTCTTGGTGCACACATGGGGGCACACCGACCGGGCTGCTCGCCCGTGGGCGCCTTGGTGCAAATTAGAACAAGGCTCGTTATACAGCTTCCAACGGCTGGAAACCCGTCTTAATGAGTGTGTGCGTCTAGGCCGTTTACCCTGTGAGTGGTGTGTGTGTGTGTGTGTGTGTGTGTGTGTGTGTGTGTGTGTGTGTGTGTGTGTGTGTGTGTGTGTGTGTGTGTGTGTGTGTGTGTGTGTGTGTGTGTGTGTGTGTGTGTGTGTGTGTGTGTGTGGTGTGCCTGACTGTGCGGTTGTGCTCCGTGGCCTCGTCTGTGTTGGAATTTGTGTGAATTGTCTGTATCCCCAGCACCGTCTGTCTGACCCGGGGCAGGTCTTCAACAACCATTTGCTAATAAGCTAAAGGAAGAGCAAAGGTGTGAATACCTGCCACGCTTCTGTCTGGAAAAATAGCAGGGAAGGCATACCTGACAAGGCCTTTTGCACTGAACGTTATGAATATATTGTAATGCCAAGACATTTTTTTTTTTCTTCACATCTCAGTGTCTCTGAAATCACAGATCTTAGTCAGTGTGTAATGGTGGGTGAGGGCACAGCCCTGGAGCTGGACTGCCTGGGTCTGAATCCCAGGTCTGCCACTTACACACTTATTTGTGTGACTCTGGGCGTGTTACTTAACCTTTCTGTGTCTCAGTTTACTGGTCTGTAAAATGGGGATGATAACAGTAGTTCCTACTTCATGGGGTTGTTGTGAGAATTCAGTGAACTCTTATATGCGCAGCGCTTAGAATATCACCAGGCACGTAATAGCAAGAGATAGGAGTGTTAGCTATTATCAGTATCATAAAAGGCTACATAGGCACTTAATATACTGTTGTTTCTTTCTAACCCTGAGATGCTGTTTTAGTCCACTGGAGTACAGCTTACATGGATAGCACCTTGTGTCGGTGTCTGTGGACTGGTCCCATTATGTGTGCTGCGGTCCCACACCATCTCCCGCCCACACCAGTTTTCTGGTTGCTGCAGCAAAACATGCACGGTACACAGACAGGAAACCAGCAGGCTTTGTTTTTTCTTCTTAATATGGCAGAAGAGTAAGAGGGAACAACCAGGGCCCTATATAGATAAGGCTCCTTTCAGAACTTAAACTCAACTTCTTTCATGCTGTAAAGCTTAGACTGGTAAGAAATCTTGGCTGTGTAAAACTAGAAACCAGAGAGAATTGGGTTTGAAAAAGTGATTTTATTTATTTATTTTTTGGCTGCGCCGCGCGGCTTGTGGGATCTTAGTTCCCCAACCAGGGATTGAACCCAGGCCCCTCAGCAGTGAGAGTGCGGAGTCCTAACCACTGGGCCGCCACGCAAGTCCCTGAAAAAGTGATTTTAATGTAAAGTTTTTGTTTGATTGTAGGGCAACTTTCCTTTGATGATTTTCAAGGAAGCTGGGCTACGAAGTGGCAAAAGGTAATGGTTGTTCCGGGGCCAAGTTCCCCATCAGAAGCCTCCGGGGTGTCCTCAAGTTAGACAGTAGATGAACGTCGCTCCCCAGATAGTTGTGGGTTCGCCTGGTCTTCAGTGCTCACTTGTGGCTGCAAGGCCACGTGAGGGGATGGGGTGGCTCGTGTCTGAGTTGTTTAGGACGACCTTTCCCTCGTCTCTCACGCTCCCTTTAGCAGCTACAGCCGTGCGGGGAGCCGTGCGTAACTCCTGCTGGCTTGCTGCCCCACCCTGTTGGGCTCTCCTTCAAGTTAAGCAAGATCTGACTACTGCATTCTTCGGAGGTGCTCTGCTCGTTTTCCTTATGAGACTAAATGGCTTTTCCCAGATCACATCACTGCAATTGACTTGACCCTCAACTTTGAGAAATACTCTTACCTACTATGCAGCACAGCCGAAACTCCCACAGCAGCTGGAGAACACTGATTTGGGGGTTTGGCATCTTTTTCTTAGTTGAACAAAACAGTATATAAGTAAATAATACAGGGATGATCTGAAACTTCACCCTCTTTAATTCGATTTATCTAAACGCTGGATTTGATGATACTTCTGTGTAGAACTGGTCAACTTTAGCCCTGTCAGAGGGTGTGTTTAATGATCAGTTCCCAGAAAGAGTATCCACGTGAGGAACTTTCTCCAACAGGCCTTCTTCCCTTCAGGATTCACTTCCCTTCAGGTTTCAGAAATGATAGGTAGGCAGTTGTTCTTACTCTCCGTATTCTAGAAAGTGGAGAAGCAGATAGTGAGAATGTGTTTGCCTTGACTCAGATCAGCCAGTGGAGGCACTAGCATTATCCCTAGTTCTGCACTGCACACCCCTTTAGGTCACATCAAAGGCTTTGTTTTCTAAAGAAGCACATACAATCTAAGGTTAAATATGCAAACGGGGACATACATACTTATGGTTATCTTTTCCTTTATGTAAACCTGGAATTTCCATCTCTGCCCAAAATCTTTTTTTTTTATTTCTTATTTTTTTGAGAAATGTCAGCAGAGAGGGCAGAGGAATTACCTCACCTCGGGTGAGGATGCCCGGATGCAGCCTGGGTGGCCAGAGCCAGCTGGAAGCCCACAGAGAACCTGACTCACAGGCGTATTCTGTGAGGTCTTTTTTTATTTTTAATTGGCTGTCAACATTTAGAATTCAGGCCATTTTACATAAAAGACCTCTTGCAAAATCGGAAGATCCATCCAGGCCTGGCCCACGTGGTGGAGTTAGCTGGAGCCAGGCTGGAGCTGCCCGTCGGCTGAGCCGCGTGTCCCTCACGTCT
The DNA here is from genome assembly GCF_009873245.2 of Balaenoptera musculus. NCBI lineage: Eukaryota > Metazoa > Chordata > Mammalia > Artiodactyla > Balaenopteridae > Balaenoptera > Balaenoptera musculus. The sequence goes on along the minus strand of NC_045793.1, from coordinate 97,663,524 downwards.
CAGGGTCTGCTCATCTGTGTGACTTGTGGGGCCCGGCGCGCACGTGAACCGTGAGTCCTCTCAGCCCGTGGCCGCCTCTGCTCTATGGCCAGGTGTCCAGCACGCTCCAGCAAGGCCTAGGTGCGCGCGGTGGTCGAAAGGCCACCGGGAAGGAGAGTAATTGGTGCCACCGAGACCCGCGTGCTGCCTCTAGTCCCACCTGGCCTTGGCCTTCAGGGGACGGGAGTTCAGGCCGGCGGGGTGGGCGCCCTGCATGTGCTGAGCTGTCTCCTTCCTCTCCGTCTCTTCATTCAGCCTGAAAGCCAGGACCACGGTGTCCTCATCCAGGGGGTGGGACGTTTTCCAAAATATGAAAGAAAGCAGCCAGTGAGCGCTCCGGCCCTTTCGGAGGCTTACAAGCCCAGCTATTGCACAAAAGGGTAAGCTTCCTGTTTACCAGCCGGCGTGAGACAAAGTGGTTGTACTTCCTGGCCGTGCGGGACTTGGCACACAGGCTGCGTTCTGTCCCTCAGGACAGCAGGGCTGAATGCCGGCTCTGTGCTCAGCCCTCGCCCCCATGGCCTGGGTCCTGGATGCGGGCCACCCTTGGGAGGGCACTTCGGCCTGGGCTCCAGGAGTGGCCCCGGCGTTCTGAAAGGGAAGGCGGCCTCGCCTCCTTGCTGGCTTCCTCCTTAGCTTTCCTTTCCCTGTGGGGCCCAATCCAGGCGGAGGCGCTTGGCACGAACCTGGATCTAACCGTAAACTCACATCTTTTGTTTTTCAGTCTCTAGGAAGCAGGATGTCAGTGCTTCTGGGGAAACAGGTCTTTTTTACCGGCGTGGCGGCTAGCGGGGGCTGCGCCCTTTTGTACTACCTGATACAGAGTAAGTATCCAGTGAAGCGCCCGAGGCAGGGCCGCCTCCTAGTTCTCTTGCCCCCCATTCCTCCATCAAAGGAAATACTTCAGATGCTTTCAGCAGGTTAGAGAAAGAAGGAAAGGACTATTTTTAGAAGCCAGTACGCAGTTCCATTGGCTATAGCTTCCTTCTTATCCTGTAATCCCAGTTTTCCCAGGAGCCACAAGAACAAATCAAAGGAGTAGGACCCATTTGCATAAGAAGCCTCAGAAAAGCAAGATGGGCTTTCACTCCAGTGCACATGCAGTAGATCCATCAAGATTTCTGAGATTATAGAAAGAACAGAGGGAAGGGGCACACCAGATGGTTCACAGGTGTGGAAAACTGGCTCTTTCTCAAGTGTCCTCGGCCTGTTTGCCTTGCCATTCTCTGCTGTTGATTTAGTGGAGGACAGGACCTTGCGCAGCGGACTCTGGCAAGAGCAGAAAATAAAAGCCGTGTCCAGGCTGGCAGAATCCTGGCAGACGCAGCTTCCAGCCCTCTGCACCCAAATTTGAATTTGTAAAGACAGGCCGCAGTCATTGTGAGCAGCGAGACATTTAAGGGCATTTCCATGCTACTGGCTGCGAAGCAGCGGCGGCAGTGTTTTCTGGACTGACTCTCTGTGGAGACCTTTTACGCCCGCCCAGCTTGGCTCCTCACCTTGACCCCGCAGCACTGCGACTTCCCGCCCGGACGTGCGCTCCACCCGCAGCCGGGCAAACGGCCGTGGCCCCTCCGCCCGTCCTCCCCACCTGCCTTCAGGGCGGGCCCAGAGGTCTCCGAGTCTGGAGGTGGCCGGAGATGAGCGTTCCCGGGGATGATTCAGACCGGAGCAACTCGGCCGCCCCTCCGCTCTGCCACGGGGACGGAGGCAGGACATGGCAGGAACGAGCACACTGTCGGGTCAGGGGCCTGGCAGCCTCTCCCCTTTAGGAGGCTGGGGTCGGCGGAAAGCGATAGTCCGGTGGGCTCTGCAGCCAGCTGCGGCTCTACACTAGCTGTGTGGGCTTGTGGGGGGGTCTGGCTTCTTCCTGGGCCTCGGTTATCGATGTGACGAGGGGTAATATTAGTGCCTGTGTGCGAGGATGTTGTAAACGTTAATCTCACAGCTTGTGGGATACTGAGAAATCGCGCAGTGAAGATGAACCGCCTGGACCCAGCCTCTGCTGCCCTCAGGGCTGGCACCTCGTTCATGCCCGCAGCACCCCCTTTCCCCTTTCCCGGGAAGCAGCACGGGAGGGGCGTTCTCCTTGGCCTCTGCAGGCTCGAGCCGCCTTTCCAGTCCATTCCTGTGGCTGGGCCTGCAGAGGGAAGTCTTTCTTGTTGCCGAACAAAAAACCTTACTTGGGAAGCTCACCGTCCTTTGCTCTCCTTGGGGCCGCTTATCCTACCGTACACTTTCAGGGAGGTGCTTCCTGGAGTTCCTAGTAGCCTTTGGGCCAAGGATACCTGAGGCTGAGAGCAGTTTGTAAGCTTTATCTACATGAAATGTTGGCATACATCTATAAACTTGACAAGTTAGCGTTTTCATGTCCTGTTGCGTGGCCTGAGGGTTTTGTTGTTGTGGTCTATTTTATGCTGGTTTATCAGGACATTCCTCTTAGTGGAAGGAGCAATGTTCAGAAGTCAAGTCGTAGATTCTGGCCCCAGCTCTGCCTCGGATTAGCTATATCACTTTGAGCAAGTCATGGAACCAGAGGACTTAGAACTGAAAGAAAAGTTAGAGAAGATCTGATCAGACCCCTTAGATGAAGAAAAGAGGCAACGAATGAGGTGAGGAAATAAGAGATGAAGAAATTGAGGCACAGAAAGGTCCAATACCTTGCTCAAGGTCACCTGCCACATCCCTGCAGATGCTGACTTCCTATGTTTTGGTTTTGGAGTCTCTAAAATGGACAGTTCAGAGTAGGTGGTCCCTAATAATAATTCCACCCATGAATTTCATGTTTCGGTTTCCATGTTGTACATGAATTACATCATCTCGCTTTCTAGGGAGAGTATACCTGACCAAGTTCAATTAAAAAAAAAAAAACAGAACCATTTTCCTTCCCCCTTAGAAGCTTTTTCCAGGGCTTCCTATTACCAGTGGGCATTGGAGCATCTGCGCAGTCACCCTGAGGCGCTGGAAGCTCTGGGCACTCCTCTCAACGTTCACTACCTCCGACTCACTGACAAGTACAACTTCGTGGACATTGCCGATGCAAAGGTAACGTGCTCCCCCTGCGAACTGCAGGCCGGGTGCCTACTGAGCGGAGGAGGGGCTGCCGTCCTCCGGAAGGGGTCTTGGAGGACGCTGGAGAAAGATGTGGGATGGGAAAATCCACTATGTACAACTGCCGCTAGGTGGTACCTAGCACCATTTATAAAAGCATTATGGATTAATTTATTTTCATATAGTTTTCTTTCTTTCTGGGGAATTGATGTGGCACGGAAAGCCCTGTTTGTGCTCAGGTCGCCATCTTGAACGGGAGGTTGTAGAGAAATGATGAGTGGTGGTTTGCCAGTATTTCAGCTTTGAACTTGAAATACACCTAAACTCTAGTTTTAAAGCTTATTTCCATTGCTTCCATGGAATGCCAGTCCATTGTTTCAGCTGTATCTTATCTTCTTTTATAGTTCAACTGAATATAAGAAGTGTTGTTTTCTTCTGTTTAATATGTTTTGAGTTGGAGGAATGATTCTCAGTTGTGTGGGGAATGCAGAGATGCAGAAGGCTTTCAGGGAGTTGATAGTTTCAAATTCCAGCATAAGGCAGGGTGAAGCAAATGCCTTAGCAGAGGCCTGGGAGGGATAGGTTAGTGGACTGGGTGGTGGTTGTGATGACAGGGGGGCCCCGCGAACAGCTGTACACGAAGGCACGTGGCTGTGCTCCCTGCCAGTGTGTCCTCCGCGGAGGTGCAGCTGCCCAGGGAGGGTGTGGGCAGGGAGAACGGGCTGAGGCAACCAGAGGACTGTGACGTCGTCTTGTGAGGTGTGTGCACTTCATGGTGACAAGCAGAAGCCCTGAAGTATTTGGAGGACAAAAGTGAGCTGATCTGACCTAGTTTATTTTTTGTTGTTGTTTTTATTATTTTTAATGGAAATAGTTTTATTAGAGATATTTCCCCCGTAACTACAAAAACAATTCGTGCTCAAGTATTCTGATAAGGATAATTGATGATTTTTTAAAAAAAATTTAATTGACGTATAGTGATTCAGTCGTTTGTTCTTGCAGATTATATTCCATTACAGGTTATTACAAGATATTGAATATAGTTCCTTGTGCTATACAGTAAATCCTTGTTGCTTATCTATTTTATATATAGTAGTATGTATCTGTTAATCCCATACTCCTAATTTACCCCTTCCCCTTTGGTAACCATAAATTTGTTTTCTATGTCTGTAAATAAATTCATTTTTATTATTTTTTAGATTCCACATATAAGTGATATCGTATAGTGTTTGTCTTTCTCTGTATGACTTATTTCACTAAGCATAATATTCTCTAGGTCCAGCCATGTTGCTGCAAATGGCAATATTTCATTCTTTTTCATAGCTGAGTAATAGTCCATTGTGTGTGTGTGTGTGTGTGTGTGTGTGTGTGTTTGTGTATGTATGTATGTATACATACCATATCTTCTTAAGCCAATTGTCTGCTGATGGGCCCGTGGGTTGTTTCCATGTCTTGGCTATTATAAATAGAGCTGCTATGAACATTGGGGTGCATGTATCTGTTTGAATTACAGTTTTTATTTTTTCCATATATATACCCAGGAGTGGGATTGCTGGATCGTATGGGAGCTCTATTTTTAGTTTTTTAAGGAACCTTCACACTGTTCTCCATAGTGGCTGCACCAATTTACATTCCCACAAACAGTGTAGGAGGGTTCGTTTTTCTCCATACCCTTTCTAGCATTTATTATTTGTAGATTTTTTGATGATAGCCATTCTGACTGGTGTGATACCTCATTGTGGTTTTGATTTGTATTTCTCTAATGATTAGCAATATTGAGCATCTTTTCATATGCTTGTTGGCCATCTGTAGGTCTTCTTTGGAAAAGTGTCTATTTAGGTCTTCTGCCCATTTTTTGGTTGGGTTGTTCGTTTTTTTGCTATTGAGTTGTATGAGCTGTTTGTATATTTTGGGTATTAACCCCTCGTCGGTTGCATCGTTTGCAAATATTTTCTCCCATTCTGTAGGTTATCCTTTTGTTTTGTTGATGGTTTCCTTTGCTGTGTACAGGCTTTTAAGTTTGATTAGGTCCCATTTGTTTATTTTTGCTTTTATTTCTTTTGCCTTGGGAGACTGATCTAAGAAAATATTGCTACAATTTATGTCAAAGAATGTTTTGCCTACGTAGTCTTCTAGGTACTTTATGGTATCATGTCTTATATTTAGGTCTTTAAATCATTTTGATTTTATTTTTGTATATAGTGTGAGGGAATGTTCTAATATCATTTATTTACATGTAGCTGTCCAGCTTTCCCAGCACCACTTGTTGAAGAGACTGTCTTTTCTCTGTGGTATATTCTTGCCTCCTTTGTTGTAGATTAATTGACCATAGGTGTGTGAGTTTATTTCTGGGCTCTCTATTCTGTTCCATTGATTTATCTTTTTCTTTTGGTGCCAATACCATGGTGTTTTGAGGCTTTGTAGTATAGCCTGAAGTCTGGAAGTGTTATACCTCCAGCTTTGTTCATTTTTCTCAGGGTTGCTTTGGCAATTCTGGGTCTTTTGTGGTTCCATATAAATTTTAGGATTATTCTAGTTTTGTGAAAAATGTCATGGGTAATTTGATAGGGATTGCACAAAATCTGTAGATTGCTTTTGGTAGTATGGTCATTTTAACAATATTTTTCCAATCCAAGAGTGTGGGATATTTTTCCATTTCTTTGAATCCTTTTCAGTTTCCTTTATCAGTGTTTTATAGTTGTCAGCATATAGGTGTTTCACCCCCTTGGTTAAGTTTATTCCTAGAGTATTTTATGTTTTTTGAAGTGAGTTTAAATGGGACTGTTTTACTTTCTCTTTCTGATATTTCATTATTAGTGTAAAGAAATGCAACAGATGTCTACAAATTAACCTTGTATCCTGCTACCTTGCTGAATTCATTTATTACTCCTAATAGTTTTTGTGTGGTGGTTTTCGGGTTCTCTATAATATAGAGTATCAGGTCATCTGCAAATAGCGACAGTTTTACCTCTTTCCTTCCAATTTACATACTTTTTCTTTGTGTGTGTGTGTGTGTATGTGTGTGATTGCTGTGGCAGAGACTTGCAGTACACTGTGTTGAATAGAAGTGGTGGGACTGAGCAGCCTTGTCTTGTTCCTGAATTTAGCAGGAAGGCTTTCAGCTTTTTACTGTTGAGCATTATGTTGGCTGTGGGTTTGTCATAAGTGGTCTTTATTATGCTGAGATGTGTTCCCTCTATACCTACTTTGGTGAAAGGTTTTATCATGAATGGTTGTTGAATTTTTATCAACTGCTTTTTCTGCATCTATTGTGGTGATCGTGTGGTTTTTGTTAATGTGGTGTATCACAGTTGATTGATTTGTATATGTTCAAGCGTCCTTGTGACCCTGGAATGAATCCCACTTGATCATGGTGTGTGGTCCTCTTTATGTATTGTTGGATTCGCTTTGCTAATATTTTGTTGAGGGTTTTTTTGCACCTATATTCATCAGAGATATTGGCTTGTAATTATCTTTTTTTGGTAGTGTCTTTATTTGGTTTTGGGTGCTGGTGACCTCATAGAATGAATTTGGAGGTGTTCCCTCCTCTTCAGTTTTTTTTAGAATACTTTGTATGTTTGGTAGAATTCCCCAGTGAAGCCGTCTGGTCCTGGACTTTGTTTGCAGGGGATTTTTAAATTACAGATTGTTTCGCTTGCAGTGATCAGTCTGTTCAAATTATCTGTTTCTTCTTGATTCAGTCTTGGCAGGCTGTATGTTTCTGGAAGCTCGTCCATTTCTTCTGTGTTGTCCAATTTGTTGGCATATAACTGTTCATACTATTCTCTTATGATTCTGTATCTCTGTGATAACTGTTGTTATTCCTCCTCTTTCATTTCTTATTTTATCGGGGTCCTCTCTATTTCTTGGTGAGCCTGGCTTAGAGGTTTGTTGATTTTGTTTATCTTTTCAAAAAACCAGCTCTTGGTTATACTGATCTTTTCTGTTGTTTTTTTGATCTATTTATTTCCTCTCTGATCTTTATTATTTCCTTCCTTCTGCTGACTTTGTTCTTTTTCTGACTCCTTTAGATGGTAGGTTAGATTGAGATTTTTATTTCTTGAGGAGGGTGTGTGTTGCCGTCAACTCTCCTCTTAGAACTGCTTTATGGTCCAGGTCAGAGTATGGACCAATTTGCTAGAAATAGTTCCCCCCTTTTAAACAGTGGACTCTTTTTTGTTTTTTGGGTTTTTTTTTTTTTTCTATTTTATTATGAAAGTTTCAAACATACAGAAAAGATCAAAGAATTTATGCTGTGGAACCCATATATCTGCTACCTGGATTCTGTAACTAATGTTTTGCTCAATGTGCTTTATCCCATACCTGTTTGTCTAGCTCTACCTTATCTGTTCTTGAACCTATCTTATTATTTTCAAATATCCATACACTTCACCTTTAAATACATAAGCCATATATATCATTAACTAGAGCTTAATATATTTTTTTGAGGTAAAATTTACATTCTGTGAAAGGTACACATCTAACTGTCCTGATGAATTTTAACAAATGCATCCACCTGTGCAACTCAAGCCCCTACCTACATGTAGACTGTTCCCATCACCTGAGAGCTGCCTCATGCCCTTCCCAGTTGGTCCTCTCACATCCCCCCAGCTCCAGCAGAGGCACTTTCTGACATTTTTTTCCCAACCTAGTTTGGTCTAAGACATGGAATCATGCATTATATACTCTTGGGTAAGGCTCTTTCACTCTACATGTTTTTGACCTTCATCCATGTTGTTGCATATATCGGTAGTTCTTCTTTAACCGTGTATTTTAAAATAATCATTGCAAGTACTCAGAGCATTGAGTTTGGCACATAAGGTCTCCTTGCCAGATAGGAGCACTGCCATTGACCTCACCAGGCCATCCAAAGAGGGGCAGGGCATTTTAAGGGAGCCAGATGGAAAATAAGGTGAATTCTTCAGCTAGGCTCCAGTTCAAAAACAACCAGGTTCTGTGGATAATCACTGGATTTTACAGGTTATCTCTTGAGAGGACAGCACTGTATCCACTTACGTCTCTCATTTTATACCCCCAGTTGAAGATTCCTGTCTCTGGACCCAAGTCAGAGGGCTATCTCTATGTCAGCTCATCCAGAGATGCCCCCTTTAAGAGGTATGATGGGAAAGTGGGTGGGAATCAGGCAGCAGGAGGAGAACCTTCTGATGGAAACGATTTCCATTTTCAATTGTAGTTATATGATTGTGGCAGTAAGAATTAGTTTTTCAAAGCTTGAGAAGTTTCACAGCTTGGACAGCATGCCACTACTTGGGCTCTTAAGCTCAGTCCAGACATTTTATCCAGTGCACGCTACTGAATTTGAAGAACGTTACAGTTGTAGTGGTCTAGGTCTGCCATAACTTGATGCTATGTCACAGCTTCCAACGCTGCTGCCTCCGTCGTTACAAATGAATAGAGGCATGGGTTCCTGTTCCAGAATTATTCCTCACATTCTTTAAATAAGCTCTCTACCCCATTAATTGGCTTTTCTTGTCTGGTTGCCGGTAGCTACACTCACTCACTTCCCCCACGGGAAGCCTCTCTCAGAGATGTTTGCTGTTTAGCCGGGATGTGTTCTAATTCTCAAGGACAAAAGGAGCAGGCAGCCCCTGCCTGGCTCCCCCGGGCTCACTGACCCCTGAGCCTGGGATTAGTGGAGGAGCTGGCCGGCTGCCAGCCAGGAGCTGACGGTCCGGGCGGGGTGGGGGGGGCGGATTAGGAAAAGGGGAGGCGTGAGCTGCTCCTTCCCTTCCCTGGGGTCAGCCATTCATTGTTAAACTTGCCTTGATGGTGATGCTGGTTAAATAACGTGAGCCTGGAACAAAAGGTTAAAACGTTAACATACTGCTAACATAAAATAGTGTTTAAAAAACCTAAGACATTCCTAACAACTGCTTTTTTCCTTTTAAACCATGTCTTTTGCCTCAGTGTTCCGTTGACTAGAGACTATACTTTTGGTTTCTCTCAGGTGGAACCTTCAGGAGGTCTTCTTAGAGCTCAAGGATGGCCAGCAGATTCCCTTGTTCAAGCCCAGTGGGGAGAACAGCAACGAGCTGAAAAAGGAGTGAAGGTGATCAAAGACCAGCCCCTCCGAGCCTGGCCTCCCCCCTCCCCATGCGCGCCCCCGTGGCTGCAGGCCAGCCCCCAGGTCGGGCTGGCTGCACGTGTGGGCATATAGTGATCTCAGGATCATTCTAATTTGACCACAGTGAACCCTGCTGAAGTTTTTAATTTCATCAGAAAGTTACTATAATTTATAAAAATTTGAAAGCTCTCTGTATAGAAGCAAAGCACAGAATGAAAGCAATCAGTATTAATAATGTTGATTTCTCATCTCTTTTCCTCTTCTCCCCTCTACCCCAGTTTTCAGCCCTATCAATGAGAAGGTTTTCTAGTACCAAAAAGGTTTTTAATTAATTGTTAACCTCAGAATGCCGCGGGAGAACAAGCACTTCTGTTTGGTTGCTCTATGTTAAGTAGCTTGTGGACGTATCTAAAGCACTTGGAATTTTTTTTTTTTTTTGCTTCATTGTTGTTTTATTTTCTTCTTTTATTTAGTTACCAACTGTCTGCCTGACTGAAGATTTACAAAATAACTGCTTTAATCCAAACATTTTGAAAGCTTAAAATATTTATATGTACAAAAGCACGTGAAACATAGGAAAGTTAGTTTAAAGCTAACAGGCCCTTACACATCTTCTTTCCACACAACTTAACCACATACTAGAGAATCTTACCTGTAGGTTTTATTAGTCTTGCAAGGGGACAAAGATCTTCCTTCCCTCTGAGCACCAGAGCCTACAAAAACCCAGAAATCTGTCACCTTTGCTTTGAAAAGGCCAGTTTAACCCCCTCAGTATTCCTAGGCTTAAATGCAGTTGTAATAAAGGACATTTATGAGCTCCTTTACTGTATTCTTAATATTCATTGGAGGGGAGCCTCTCAGAAAAGATTAAGCTTAAATGTGCCAGTATAGAGTACAAGGCCTTTCATCGTTTTGGAAGTTATTTCTGTCCTGTAATTTCTTTCTTTAAAAAATATGCTCTTTGAATAGACCATGAAGTGAAAAAGTAGGTCTTTCCCTGAGAGCTTTTATTGATAAATATTACGATCTATACAGTCTTTCTTGTGCTGCTTTATTCTTTAACCATTACGTACCGTTCTGTTGTGTACATGTCACTTTATATAGTGCCTCATACCTGGCTGTTCTATAACAGCTTTTACTTACTTTCAGTGTTTGCTGGATTTTTTTCTTGCTATGGCCAAGCCACAGAAAACCGGGGCCTGAGTGGACCTTCTGTTCTGAAGTAAAAGCAAGTAACAGTTTGTATGAAGAGGCTTTCCTAACCCAACTGACAGGAAATAGTATTATGTAGTGAAAAGATCCTTGATTTCTGTTTGAAAGTCACCATCTTGGGTATTTTTTCCAGTTAAGCGTATTTCCATGTACTTCTTAATGCCTTTATGGTTGATCGTGAACAGGCCAGAACCCGGTGCTTGCAGTAGACGTTGTCCTTTCTTTTCTCGAAGCAATGCTGTATACCTGCAGCCCACTACTTCCTGTGTGTCCAGTAATCACTGTGATTCAGCCATGGACTCACCGTTTGAGCACGTGTTCCCAGCACACCCCATAGGAGTCAGCCCAGCAGTGACTGGAGACAGGGCTTCACTAGAATTGTAAGAATTATAGATTTGTCAAGACTGCAGAAGAGCGATCACAGCCAGCAAATGGCAGTAGGGCTCCCATGCACCTCTACTAAGCTGCTGTATGGTCTCTGCTCACGTAATACTGGACTAGGAGAGTTCCAAGCAGCGGTGCTAAAACGAGGCGGGAGAGAGACCGATCGGGGGAATCCGGGAGGCCAGTCAGCTCACTCCTCCTCTTGGGGGACTGCTGACCTCATGGGCTTTGAGATCTAAGATTGCAGACGTGATGGAGACTGCCGTGCAAACAGAAAAAACATGAAAACAGGCCTCAGCCGGGGAGGTGTGAGCTCTGCTCCAGGAAGATGATCTGCCATCTGGCCAGTGTATAGGTTAGCTGAAGATACGGTAAAAGCAGGCCCTGGACAGGTGAGGTGGCCAGAGTGTGAAAGCCAGCATCAGCATTCTGCATTGAGCGTGTAGCCATCAGGTTCTGGAGTAAGTAGGTATATGATTCTACTGTTAATGAACGTTTAAGAGACTGTGCTGAATTATACTGACAAGACCTGTACGACTTTAAAATAAATCACTGATTTTACTGTCATTTATCCCATTTTTCTAGATTTGGCTTCCCCCTCCTTCTCTTCCTTCCAACCGGTCCCCACTCACCAATCCAGGGATTTAGTAATACCTGATGAGACAAGGTTCTGCTACTCCCAGTTTTGGTAAAGTTGCATTCAGCAAAGATGAAGCTAAGCTAAATGACACCCACGTGAAGCAGCCAGCGCTTCACCGACGGTGGCCTCTGCCCCCTGGCACAGCGGGAAGGCCAGGGAGACGCTCCGTCGGCAGCGGCTCCACAGGGCTTTCTGAAGGCTGCTCGACTCTGCTGTTTCCAGCCTGTCGTATGAAGAAATACTTACCAGTCGCTGGTCTTTTACAGGCGAGGCAGCGTTTATACTGCTTGTTGGGAGGCTTGGGCAAAAGACGCTGTATCCACAGGAGGCCCCGTGAAGGGGCTGGGGGGGCGGTCAAGGAGGAGGTGAGGGGGTGATGATGGGAAGAGCCTTGCCTCCTCGGCAACCTATCCGCCCTCCAGGCTTGTCTTTCCACCGACTTCAGCAGTTGCTCAGTCGAAAGTGCTGTCAGGAATGTGTACAGAAAAACTGACATTTTACGATCCAGGGTTCAAAAGTGGGAGTTGAAAATATTAGAAACATGCCTCAGTATCATAGATCACATGTGGTATATTAAATGCCTTTCATTATTAAATAATGAGCATTCAAGGCAGAACTATTATCTTTTAAATTTGTGTGTCAATAATTACCTTGCATCTTAATGAGGTAATTTCTTACTTCCAAATTATTTTTATGAAGTAAGAAACTATAGGCCAATCCCTCTCAGGAATGTTGCAAAATTCTAAATAAAATATTAGCAAACTGAATCCAGCGACATACAGTAAGTGGTATATTGTATTTGTCACAAAATATTTTGGTGCCTCTCTTGCACTGCCTCCCTTCTCTATGGGGAGATTATACTTCCCTGCCTGTTGAACTTAGGCTGTGTGATTTGTTCCGGCCAGTGAATTGTGAGTGGAAATGACATGCAACTTCTGAGTAAGAAGTTTTAAGTGCCAGCCCTTGGTTTGCCACGTCTTGTTTGCTCTCTTTCCTGAGATCGGAAATGTTCCAGATGGCAGCTATTCCAAGGACCTGGGTTCTGGAATGAAGATGACGTGTAGCAGAGCTACAGCTGAGCCACAGTGTGACAGGGTAGCATGAGCGAGAAATAAACCCTTCTAAGCCCTGAAGATTGGGGGCCATTTTCACTCCAGCTTAACCAGACTGTACAGTGACTAAGAGAGGTTTATTCCAGGAATGCAAGGGTGGTTCCATATTAGGAGAGCCACTAGTATAGTTCATCACATTAGTAAAGCTAAGGAGGAAAATTATATGCTAATTTTAATAGATACAAAAAGGCATTTGACAAAAATTAAGTATTCACATTAAAAATAAATGAGAATTAATAGATAAGGGATATGTGTGTGTGTATATATATATATTATATTCTCAAAGCCAACATCTTACTTAGTTGGGAAACTAGTAGAGGTTTCTTCAAGATAAGGATGCACTCTATTGACTTTTATTGTAACATTATATTGTATCCAACACAATTAGAAAAAACAAAACAAAAACCCAAAAAACAAGAGGCCTAAATATTAGAAGAGTAAGGCAATTAATTTACTGTTTACATAGATTTTATATCTGCAAGCTGCAACGCAATCCATGGATCAATACCGAGTATTTAGTAAAGTAGAGGATGTAAGATTAATTATAGAAACAATATTCTTCACGTAAACAAAGAATAACCAGTTAGAAGAAGTAATGGAGAGCAGACAATACTTAAAATAGCAAAAAGCAAACCCAAACAAAAACTACTTAGGAAAAAAGTGAGCAAGAAATCTGCAAAACTTGTATGAGAGGTGTTAAAACACACTACTGAAAGGTACGAATGTAGAACTGGACAAAGGGAAAGACACACTATGTTCTTGGATGGCAGGATTCTTCATCATAAAGATGTCAGTTCTCCCTGAGTTAAATTTAATGTGATACCAGGGATTTTTAAACGTTAGACAAGCTAATTAATTATAAATTCCTTTGGAAGAAGAAATAAGCAAAGATAGCTAGGAAATCCCTGCAAAGGAAGAGTAAGGAGTGGGGGGGGCTAGTCTTACAGACATTAACACATATTTGTAAATAAAATAATGAAGTGCTGGCACATGAAGAGACAATGCAATGAAAATATAGACATGCATATGGAAATCTGGTTATGGTAAAGCAGCATCTAAATCAGGGATGGAGAGGAAGACATTTGAAAAGTGATGTTGGAACAACCTGATAGCCATATGCAAAAAGATGAAATTGGATCCATTGCTCACCATACATTCCAATTGGATCAAAAGATCTAAATGTAAAAATGAAACCATCCAAGCACTAGCAGAAAAATATGGGTGAATTCTTTTATAACCTGGAAGTGGAGAAATTCACCTAACCATGATTCGTTATAGAATAAGGAAAATTGACTGTATAAAAACAAATTTCTGCATGTCTAAAAATACCAAAAGCAAAGCAAGAAGCAAATGATAAATGGGAAAATATTTACAATATAAATCACAAAGCTTAATATCCCTAATTTCTAAAGAGTGAAAGTTGACAAAACAGTAACCCAATAGAAAAATGGGCAAAAGATATTATGTATTCACAGAAAAGAAATGCAAGTGACTCAAACACATTAAAAAAAAAAGGGTCAACCTCACTCTTATAAATTCAAACTACAGGAAGATACCATTTTTCTTCTAGCAAATTGGCAATAATCCCTAAATTTAAGAACCTATTTTCTCAAAAGGCTATGGGGAAATAAGCATTTTTAAATTGCTGGTGTAAAGACGAAACAACACCTGTGGAAGGGAATTTGACAATATCTAGAAAAATGTCACATACACTTACCATTCTATGCAGCAATCCCACATCTAAGATTTTATCCCAAAAGTACGCTGGCAAAAAATACAAAATGCCATTTATGTAAGATTATTTAATGTAACACTATTTGTAACAGCAAACAACTAAACAACCCAGATACAACCCAAGTATCCATCGACAGAGAATGGGTTGAATAAACGTTGACTTCCATACAGTTGAGGAGACTGTACTTGTGAGAAGGAATGTTATAGACGCTTGTGTATATGTATGCATACGTTAGCTTCTACTTTCAAAAAGAAACAACAGAAGAATAACTAAAATCAGTACAAGTAGTTACCTTTGGGGAAGTAAACAAATGGCCAGGGGATGTAAGGAGGAAACAGGGATGGAAGCTGTACTTTCCTGAATGTACCTTGTTTTACACTTCTGACTTTGAAATCATGCTGTTTTGTTTTTACATAATTTAAAAAGAAAATCACAAAGAAAAAAATTTTTTAAAATACTTCTTAAAATATTGAAACAAATGAACCATATAGAGAAGAAATATTTCAAGTGACTCTCAAACAGTTCTGACTCAACATCCTTGGTGGGATATATCCTCATGGCAAAAAGGAACCTGAAGAAATTTTAAACTACGTTCAGTGGTCTAGTGTTAGCACCCACGCATGCGCGCACACACACACTCACTGGAGACTTCCTCCTTTCTGTACTTGTCACTCCTCCAACAAGAGAGAGAAAACCTGGCTCTCATAATCCGAGGTGTATTTACTAATTTGCTTAAATCTAAAATACACAGAAGGGAGTTCTCCTACTGTCAACTTTAAAAAGCAAAAACCCCCAGGAGGAACAAGATGGAGTAGACAAACGTTTCCCTATTCTTCCCACTAAGCACAGCTAAAACCCTAGACATTTATCAAATAAACACACTGAAAAATGAAAAGAAGGCAGATTGGCTAAGGACCTTGGGACCCAAGTGATAACAGCAGTGAGTTCCCTGGGCTTTCTTTTGCCTCACATGTCCCAGACTAGGTGCTGGTGAAACCAGCAGCCTAGAAACACCAATGGCTGCAACAACAAAAGCCAAGAAAAGCCTGCTTTCTCAAGCTAAAGAACTTTCACACAGTAATCGCCCTATTCTAGCCAGATACCATGGAAAAAAACATGGCCCCAACCCTACCCTAGCCTGTCAACAAAGGCCAGGTGGAGAGCTGAGGCTCCCCTTACTCAGCTAGAATGAGGCCTTCCCCGCCCGCCCCTCTGGCCCCTGTCCTCTGCGGGGGGTGGTGGTGGAGAAGGCCCAGGGGAGCTACACCCTCCTTTCCTGCCCACTGATACTCCCACCCCCCGTGGCATCAGTGGAGCCCCTATTCTTCAGTGGGAAGCTGTAAGGAGGTACCCCTCCCCCTGCCTGGGTGTCAAAAGAGGCCAAGTGGTGAGCCTGCACCTTCACCCCCAACTGGCAGCAGTGAGGAGGCAGTGTACATACCCCCACTTCACCCACCGGTATGGTGGTATCAGAAAAGGCCTGCTTTTAAAACAAGATTTAGACAAGATCCAGAGTCCCGTGACGTAAAGCCAGATGTCCGGTATACAATAGAAAACCACGCTTTTATACCAAGAACCAGGAAAATCTCAAATTGAAAAGAAGGAAAGAATCAGGAACTCAAAGATAAAATAGAAATTACTCAACCTGAGCAGAGAAAACAGACCGACAATAATACCTGTGGTTCTATAACAAAAAAATCTAGCATTCATGTCATTGGAGTCCCAGGAGAAGAGAAAGGTGGGGCTGAAAAAAGCATTTGAAAGAATTAACGTCTGAAAAGTTTCCAAATTTGGCAAAAGACATAAACCTATATATTTAAGAAGCCAAGTGGAACCCAAACAGCGTAAACCTAAAGAAATCTATGATAAGACAAACTTCTGAAAACTAAAGGCAAAGAAAAAAGCTTGAAAGCAGCAAGACAGAAATACCACCTTACCTATAGGAGAAAGATAATTCAGATGATAGCTCTCTCCTCATAAACCATGGAGGCCAGAAAAATGGCACAAAATTTTTCAAGTTCTAAAAGAACTGTCAACTCTGAATTCTGCATCTGATAAAATTATTCTTCAGGAACGAAGGAAATATAAAGACTTTCCAGATGATGGAAAACAAAAAGAATTTGCTTGAATAGACCTCCCTTAAAAGAATGACAAAAGGAAGTTCTTGAAACAGAAAATGTTTAGAAAAAAAAGTCTTGGAACATCAGGAAGGAAGAACAATGGAAAAAGCAGAAACATGGGTAAATATGATAGACTTTCCTTCTCTTGAGTTATCTCAGGAATTGTTTGGTGGTGGAAACAAAATGTATAACGTCGTCTGATGTACTATTTACCTGAACTGGTAAAATGTTGGCATCAACCCATCTTTGTTGCTATGAAATAGTTCTGTATCTAAATTGTGGTTACAGGAAACTACATGTGATAGAATGGCATAGAACTATACACATGCACTGCTCAGATGTCAGTCTCCTGGTTTTAGCACTGTACTACAACCACGTAAGATGTGTCTGTACTACTATCTTTCCAACTCCTTGTAAGTCTAAAAACTTTGTATTTTGAAATAATTGTAAAGGTGTAGGACAAGGACACTGAATATGCTGCTTTGAAAGGGGCAAAGATGAGGTGATAATCCTTTCCTTCCCTCCTGAATAATCTCCAGCTCTCTGAGGATTAAACATCTCTCTTCCTAAATATCTTGATTTTTTTTTTTTTTCTCCTAGTTACATTTCTCTCACAAGTTATTAGAAAACTGGTCACTTTACAATAATGGAGATAACCAAGAGATACTAATTTTCATGAAAACCGATCAGTGTATTGAAACTAAGAGAACATTTTTATGTAAAAATGTTGTTATACTATTGCTGATGACATATTTAGTAAAAATAGTTTAGTTTTAGTAAATAAAACTCACTTGTTTTAATAAGAACTGTAAGAACGAATGCAAAGCCCTAAGATTATTCTGCCATGTAAAATGAACTGCTCCCCAAAGGACTGTGTCAGTATTGGCTTGAAATAGGAAATATCTCCTATTTAAAATATGTCTAGATTACAATAGCCTGGGGTGGGGGGGTTGGCAAACTTATTCTGTAAAGGGCCAGAGAGTAACTATTTTAGGCTGATTAGGCCATAAGATCTCTGTTGCAACTACTCAACCCTGCAGGTTTTCCCATGAAAGCAGCTGTAGACAAATGCAAGTGAACAGGCTGTGTTCCAAGAAAGCTTCATTTACCAAACAGGCCACAAGGGCATAATGTGCTGACCTCTGTACCAGCCTAATCTCAGGTTACCTATTCTCCAGTCATTAACAAAAATTCATCCACAATCAAGCTACACAAAAATAATTTTAAAAAATGATTGTTTATGGACATTAATATGTAGCCAAAGGTAGACTCCACTGAGGTAAAAGCCCTGGAAAGCTCAACGGTTCTATCCTCTGTTTTGCCGGCAGCTGTTAAGATCCTGGGCAAACCACATATTCCCTCTGAGATTCTATTACCTCCTCTCTACTTTGAGAGAATTAGAGGAGGGTATGTTATTCCTTCCCAATTTTGTTACCATGAATTTCAATTCAGCAGACTTACTTCCACTCTTAACCAACAAAACTTTAGGCCAAGACTTTAAATGAAGAGTTTCAAAAGTGCACTCATTTTTATTTGAATAATTTATAACATAGGTCTGATTAAGCACAATGAGCTAAAACTGACCACTGGAGGATTAGGAGTATCAAAAACCAAAACTGAAAAACAAGAGTATCCAAAACAATAGCATCAAATAACAAAATACACAGGGATAAAGTTCACAAAGGATGTACAAGGACTCTACACTGAAAAATATAACACAATGCTGAGAAAAATTAAAATGAAATAAACGAACGGGAATACACACTATGTTCATAGACTGGAAGAATCGTTACAAAGTCAAATTGATCGATAGAGTCGATGAATCTCAAAATCCCACAAGGCTTTTTTAGGGGGTGATTTTGGTAGAAGTTGACAAACCAACGCTAAAATTTCTTCAGAAATGCCAAGGACCTAGAATAAACAACAATCTCAAAAATGAAGGAATTGGAAGTCCTACTGTACTTGACATCAAGACAAAAAATTCTGACAAAAAGATAAGCAAATAAATTAATGAAACAGAAGAGTGTGCAGAAGTAGATCCACAGACATATGGTCAGATGATTTTAGGCAAGGACAGCAAAACAATTCAATGGGGAAAGGAAAATCGGTCTGACAAATGGTGCTGGAACAACTACATATTCATACGGAAAACAAGGACACTTGACCCCTACCTAACACCAAAGGGGACAAAGGTGTAAAGTGGATCGTGGGCCTGAACATAAAAGTTAAAACTATAAAGCTTAAAAAAAATCTGCATGACTTTGGGGTAGGTAAGGACTTCTTAAAGAGGGTATAGAAAGTATTAACCATAAAACAAAAATTGATGAACTGGACTTCATCGCAATTACAGCTACCTTCTCATCAAAAGACACTTGAGAAAACAGACAACCCACAGTCATTAAAAAATATTTGTAACATGTAAATCCTATAAAGGACTTGTATCCAGAATATATAAAAGATTATCACAACTCACTATCCAATTAATAAAAAGGGAAAAAAAGGACACAAAAATGGTTCAACAAACACATGAAATAGTGTTTGTTCCTCATTAGTCATCAGGGAATAGCAAATTAAACCACCTTGTGGTACCACCACATACCCATGAGAGTGGCTAAAATAAAAAAGATGGCCAACACTAAATGTGAAGCAATGAGAACTCTCATATATTGCTGGCAGGAATGCTAAACAGTACAATCACTTTAGAAACGGTTGGGCATTTTCTTAAAAAGTTACATATCCATCTATCCCATGGCCTAGAAATTCTACTCCTATTTAATCTAAGAGAAATGAAAACGTGTCCACAAAAAATCCCTGGACAAGAATATCTGAACTTCCCTGGTGGCACAGTGGTTAAGAATCCGCCTGCCAATGCAGGGGACACGGGTTCAAGCCCTGGTCCAGGAAGATCCCACATGCCAGGAGCAGCTAAGCCTGTGTGCCACAACTACTGAGCCTGCGCACCACAACTACTGAAGCCCGCGTGCTCTAGGGCCCGCATGCCACAACTACTGAGCCTGTGCTCTGCAACAAAAGAAGCCACTGCAATGAGAAGCCCGCGCACTGCAACGAAGAGTAGTCCCCACTCACGGCAACTAGAGAAAAGTCTGCATGCAGCAATGAGCACCCAATGCAGCCAAAAAAAAAAAAAAAAAAAACAAAACAAAAAAAACCAAACAAAAACAACAGAAAAAAGAATATCTATAGCAGCTTTATTCATAAGAGACAAAACCTGCAACAGCCCTGGGGTCCATGAACAGAGATATGGTTTTACATTAACTGGTGTGTTCAAACAGCACCACATGGCAACAACAAGGAACACACTGCTGATACAAGCACCAATATGTATGAGTCTCAAAATCGTGCTGAGTGAAAGCCACAGCAGGGTGGACATGCCATGTAATTCCCTCTATATGAATATGTGCATTTGTCAGGCTCGAGAGAGGCTGGTACGGATTTAGAGCTATACATTTCGTTACTTGTAAATTATATCCCCTACGACAATAAAACAATAGTTGGCAATTAAGGCGCTTGAGGTTAACGTTTTTAATCCAGCTCTTTTAATTCTGTAACAAATTGAAGGCCTTAAGTGCTAAATGATCTTGAACAATACTATCTTATTTTTAATTTTATCAGTCTACTTCAAATTTCTCCAAGTGTGAGCTTAAAATGTATTTAGGATTTGTTTCTTGGTACCTTGAGATGATCCACGTCAGTGTCAGGGAGCGACGTCGCTCAGGCCTCCGTGGACGGGGCCGCACAGCATTCACCTCGTGTCCAACAGTCTCTAAGCGACCTCTTCTCTCCTACACTTTCTTCCAAACTGAGGTCTGTTGGAAAAGTTTAAGATACACTGCAATTAGCATCTGACCTGCCTCTGTAACTACGAGAGAAAGCCATATTCTCCTACTTTTCATGTGAAAACAACAAAATGAAACATTAAAACACAATTTCCCAGTTGACTAAAACCACTTTACGTTTTGCATATTTCATAAACAACTTCTCATCAAGCTAAAATATTATAATGTTGAATTTTATTATAATTAAAACTGGAGTTCTAAATTGCATGGATATGAATAGTTTAGTCCATTGTAAACAAGTGAAAAGAAAAATTAACAGAGCTAGTTGGTTAGTAATTAACAGAAAGATTTGGTCCAACACTGTGAAGACTCTTCATGCTCTATTTATATGCCAGGCACCAAAAAATGTCAATATATCCCTTTACCAGTGCAAGTGCTTCCAAAAAAGTAGTGTACAATTCTAAATTCAAGGCACCAAGAGCAGCTAAGGACAGCTGCACACTGCAAATGGCAAACTGGCCAGCTAAAAGAAAACACGTCTTTTTCCTTTTCTTTTACAAATACAGCAATTATATTAAATGTATTATGAATACAGTATAAAAAATGGCTTGGAAAAAGTCTAACTGTTGTCCACATGATTATGATTTTAAAACTGAATAAATCCATCAAGTATAAAAATGTGTCATTCAAATAGTGGATTTTTTTTTCTCACCTCCCTCCTATTTTTGTCAGAGGTATTTATAAAAATTTGCCTAAAATTGTATTTTACCTCTTTTCAAGACTTACCTGAGGCTTTAGCATTGTGGCCATGGGTTTTCATTGACAACTGCCATTGTAGCAGAATTTCCTCTTTCTCTTTATAGAGCTTGTTTAGAAATGCTCGTTTCCAAGAAACTGTATAAATCAATATGCCAATTTAGTGAGAAAACAGTGCAAACCGAGGGTTCGAACTGCCTAATCAATTTCACCTGATGGTGTCGGAACAATACAGGGCCTGCGACACTTGCAAGGCAGGGCTGGGAGCTCGTGCAGACCACGCATGGGGAAGTCCAGCCCAGTACCCTACACACACTTGAAAACAGATGGTTAGGGGCTCCCATGGTCCTGAGGCTGACATCTGAGCAACCAGGCTGGGAAGAAAGTGCCATGTGACACCCTGGCGGACTGCAAAGGGATGGGTCCAAGTAGCTCACGGTACAGAGCACACGTTGTGTGCACACAGCACACAGGTCACAGACAAGTTGTATTCACCCGATACAAGCACCTAATACAAGATAAATAAGGACTCTCAGACTGTTCTGTGTAAGAAGAATATTTAGTTGCTTTAAATTATACAGCATACGCTTTTACATTTCCACTTTTTTAAATAGGCATTTGTTCACTGTGGGCCCAGATACAGCTGAAGTGTTCAATCCTAAGTAAATTAAACGCTACTGAGTATATTCTTATAAATCTTACAAGTCTTAGGGTACCTCCCTAATGACAAAGTCTCCAATGTCAAATCGTTTATGAACAAAGTAAAGGTTTATAAATATTCTGGCGTTTTACCGCTTTTCCTAGTATTGCTTGGGGGCTAATATGAAATTCAACAGAAGCAGAGGCTCGATGGCCAGCATGAATGTGCTTTATATTTCTTCCCCGATTCCTGGGGATTTTATTAACAAAAACAACATAATAGCGTCTTCTCACTGACCGAAGCACCACTGTGTTGATCAGATCACACTGCCTCTCGCAAGAGACCAGTCAGGTGACAAGCGTGTGAGGAGGAGGCAGGGGTGCAGCCTGTGAAAGAGGGTAGACAAGGAAGGTGTGATGAGGGACACGCGGAGCTGACACTGGTTTAACATTACAGGGTGACTTAACCTTGACCTTGAAAACCAGAACAATTTCAGAGGTGAAAAATCACCACCACTCTTACTAGTGATGTTGAAGAAAAAAAAAAAAATTAGCCAGGGTTTTTCACTGATTGGGCTGCAAAGCATTAGGAAAAAAACAGATAACAGAAGCCAAAACAAGTCAACATAAAGCAGTAATAAAATATAAAAATAAAACATTATTAAACTAGTGGATGTTATTCTAGGTCTCAAAAATTTGCAAAATACCTATTTAAATTAAAATCTTAGTCCCCTCCAAAAATCCAAAGTGAAAAAGTATCAATTTTAGTAAAGATATCAACATACATATATGCAGATATAGATATACATATGAATAATGCAAAACAAATTTACAAAGATGTTAATTTTGGCACTTTTACTTGGATTTTTAAGGAAAGTGACTACAGATATCTTTGCATACAAATTCTCATTCTGGAGAAACAGGATGCAGAAATAAAAGGTTCAAGCATCTCCCTTCTTAAAAAGAACTTTGAAAAGGATAACTTTACCCGTTAAACCTCCTGGTTGGCAACTTTATAAATCTGGCTTGATTTCTCTAACTCCACAAGTTTGACAAAGTTATTTTAGTTTCTACCAGTGACACCTGGTCATCCACTTTCAGCACATGTACCATTTGGCCAGAAATCCATAAATAATGTTTCCAATGTAGAAATCTTAAAGTTCTAAAGGGAAATACTGCTCAGTAGATAAAATCTCCCGGAATGTCTTGCAGCAAAGGTTCCTCAAATTTAAATCGTTTGGAAATGGCCTTTTGCTCCATTTTCTCTTTTTCAGACTGTCTGCATTGTCCTAAAGTATATGAAGTAACTACAATCAACTCCTCTGTGACGACGGATTCCTCGGTTTCCGGCTTCTGAGTATCTGAATTACTTTCAGGCACAGAATCGCCTTCCTGGAGGGCCTGTGCCTCTTCTAATGCCCCTTTCACCTTGAGAGAAGGTTCCTGAACACTGCTCTCCATTAGCCATGGATGTTTCAAACATTCCTCAGCAGTGGCGCGATCTCTGGATAAAGATACACATTTTACAATTAGGACGAAGTAGTTTAAAGCCTCAACTATAACTTAGAGCATAAGGTATTATATTTTGGGACGTATGAACCACAAAGATCTTATTGTGGTTCCTGAATAAAACAGAGTTTTAGCATTTGCATGCAAATGCCGTTCCCCACAATATAGAAAAATAGTATTTTAAGTTATCTCTGAAAAGCCCCTTTGAGAGACCAAGAACAGATGGCAAGTATCTGTTATACTGAGGTGCGGTTCACATTTTCTAAAAAACATTTTCATTTTTGCCACTTTTTCTTTCAACAGATGTAAGAAGCCAAAGGTTTCATCTAGTTTTATGTCTACACTTTCAATGTCTTCATTTTGGGGTTTCAGTTGTTAACCTGCTTTTGTTCAGATTGCTCAAAAATGGATCGAGATCAATGTTAACGAATACTTACTCAGGTTTCTTAACTAGAAGTGTCTTGACGAAGTCAACGGCTGACTCAGACACAACATCAAATTCTTCCTCAGAATAACTCAGGTTCCTCTGTGAGATGTTGAGGAACGTTTCTTGTTTATTATCGCCTAAGAAAGGCGATACTCCCGTCAGCATGACATATGCCAACACTCCAATGCTCCTAAATCAGAATGAAAATGTAAGAAAAATTAGTATCATATTCATTTCTTGAAACTAATTTGATCAATTCATCATAAATAATTCTCACCACATATCCGTTGCCATGCTGATGGGGTCATAACTAAGAATTTCAGGAGCTAGTATCAGAAACAGAAGAAAACATTCAGTTTTGTGAAAAAAAAAAATTGCCAAATTTGCTCTTAGAAAAATTTAAAGATCAAACTAAGACACTGTCAAGGTTTGGGCTAAGATGAAATAAGTTCACGTGATAAGTGAAATTAATATGCATTACTGTAAAGTCTAGATGTTTATAATTAACTTGCTTTTTGCACCTCTATCCTCCAATGCTGGGTCCTAGTATTTTTTTTTTTTAAATATTTGAATACATAACTACTGCTACATAAACTGGCAACTTTTACACTTTCCTCTTCCCACACCCTCTATCTAATCAAGCATCAGGTTCCCGCTTTTAAATCGTTCCCTCCCCCGCCCCAGTCTACAGCACGTGCCCCCTGACCCCCACTTGGTCCCACCCTCTGATCTACTCTCTATGCTGTGGCTGCAGTGAGCTTTTAAAATGCCCACCCGTTAACACCAAGTCAGTCAACAAGGTTAGAAACAACCTGGGCATCCTTGGATGACATGCATCACACACACAGACAACAAAGACAACCTACAGCGTTGAGAAAAAGTTTGCTTTGATAATATCTAACTAGACTGCTGCCAGCCAGAGAAGTAACAGAAAGACAGTCCCAAGTGTGCAAGGACATAGGGGAAATTCAGGAAAATCCTCCGTGAAGATTACTCACTGGTACAATTCAGTCAACCAAAAGACGATTTTTTTCAAAAGTATAGAAATAGGAAGACTAGGCTATGAAAAGACAGACAATAAGTACTGAATCCATTTAAAAACAGATCAAAGCCTAAAAAATGGTGGTAATTACAATAAAAAAGGGAATGAAAATGTTCTAGGGAAAACCAAAACACTCAAAGTTGCACATGCATTAGGAGTGGGAGATAAGCCTGCCCCAGAACATGAGGGGAGGAGGTGTAGGGGATACTGGTTTCCCCCACTTCTATCTGAAGCTGTCAGCTGAGAAGCAGAGGCTACGAATGTTATTTAAAAGTTGTAAAAGAGGGAATGCCCCGGCGGCCCAGTGGTTAGGACTCCAGGCTTGCACCGCAGGGGCCACGGGTTCCATCCCTGGTCGGGGGTCTAAGATCCCACAAGCGATGCGGCACGGCCAAAAAAAGAAAACAGAAAAAGAGAGTTTTAAAAGATACTACCAGGAAATTTAAAATCAAATGCAGAGTATCCAAATCACTGGAGGGGAAAAAGTACAACAGAGCCGAGAGAGCAGTAGATGGTGGGAGGAGTGGGGAAGGAAATAACATTAGCTTACTTTTCTGAGTGTTTATTACGTGCTGAGTGCTGACGTGAGAGTGTGACGGAGCAGATCCAGTGAGGTAGGACTTTCACAGCCTCGTTTCGTGGACAGAGGACCGTGAGGTATAGAGAGGTCTGGGGACCGAGGTCCCACAGCTGGCCAGCGCGGAGGGGCACACACCCAGGCAGCCCTTTCTGCGTATGAAAGGCTGGGGCGGGGCTGGGGGCACGGAGGCCCCCTTTAAAAGGCAGGCCAGGCGAAGAGACAGGAGCGCCGCCTGTTTTTCTGTATTATATCCTTCTGAGTTATTTGTAGTTTTTTGGGGTTGGGCTTGTACTGCTTTTATCATAAAGAACACAGCTTTGTTTTTTGGAGGGAAAAAAGCTCTTGGTAGAAAATATAGAATTTACCAAAGAGCAGAAAGCATCGGAGGGAAACAAAACAAAACAAACAACCCCCCAGAAACTCATTCAGGGCAATAATTCCCATCGGCATCTCGGCCCACAGCCCTTCAGCCCGCAGTCTCCCGTGCTTCTTCCAGTTTACAAGGCCTCCCGTTCATCACTGGTGCTTCCCGTGAAGCAGCAGCTTGTTAAGCCACATTCCTAACACTAACTCAGCGGCCATGAGACGTACCAGTCGGCGTACTGGAAGTTGTGTTCTAGTCCACAAAAAACACACAATATTTGAAGGGTGTTTTTCTGCCTGCGATATATTTTATTACCTAATTAATAAAGGATCTGCTGTTTCAAACTGTAGGACTTTAGAAAGTATTTTAAAACTTCAGTGATTTTTTGTACTGTCATTGCCATACAGCTTTGTTTTCCTCAACCCGACCTGTCCCCCAGGACTTTCTGTGTCCCCCTGGAATCCTTTTTTCCTTCCTACATAAATTCCCACCATCCTGGGCTCCTTCAAGGGCTACTCTTCTCATTTCACCTTCTTCTTGCCACACCCCCAGGCCTTCTAGAAGGGGACTGCCTGTCCGCCCACTTCACACCTCTGCCCTCAGGCAAATCTTCTTCTTCCCCCCAGGCCCGGGCCACAGCCTTCTCTACTCCTGGTCACAATGCTGCTGTCACCTACGGACACAAAAGCCATCCTCCTCCTCCCAGGGCTGCCATCACCCCGGGCAACTTCCACACTGATGTGCAGGACCCTACGGCCTGGCACCCATGCTTCTCGACCTCCTGGTCTAAAGAAGCTGACCTTCCAGAGCTACATCCAAGGCCTTGTAATCACAAAGAGCCCTTTCTACTCTGACATTTTAAATGATAAAACTGTAATCCCTGGTCACACCTTTAAATTATTTTACTGCTTTGCTCTTCTACAGAAATCTCTCTTTTTCTTTAACCTCATCCAACCACTAATTTTATGCTCCATTTTCCTTCCAGTCTATCCAAAAAGTCATAGTTTACCACTTTTTCTACCAAACCGAGAAGCCATGGTTCATCACTTCAGCTGCTCTCTCCTTTTTCTTTCTGCCAGAAGCTCTCAGCCCTGCATCAACCCAGCAGAATGCCCTCTCTGTTTCTCACATCTATGCAATCACAGGGCTTGCAATGACTTTCACAGTGTTTATTCTACCAACTTGAAGTTCTTAAAAGGTCCTTACTTGTTAAATATCCTTCCACCCTCAGACAACCTGACATCCTCTCCTATTCCTTTTAGAAGCAATCCCTTCAACTTCTCTTAGCCCTCCAGGAAAGGGACCACCAATTTGGTACCTTACTCTTTAAAGTTTTCCATATTTTAACTTAATATAAAGGAAGGGGTCTCTGGTGGTAGAGTTTCAACACAGTGGACAGCAGGTCCCACCACTCATCACGCCACATGGGAGCTCCCCAGTGAAGGTGACGCCTGACCCCAAACACAGAGCACACCCCACTCTCGCGAACACTTACCCACATATTCAGGAGTGCCCATGATCTCCCGGAGCTCTTCGCTGTTCTTCATGACTCTTGAAAGACCAAAATCAACTATCTTAATATCGCCCAGTGGAGAGTCACTTGTCAGCAGAATATTCTGGGGCTACAAAATGACACCCCCGAGTTAATAAAGCGTGATTGCATATGAGGAGCATAAGGAGCGGGGAGCCCCTAAAACATACAGATTTCGCCTGTGGAGCTGAGAGCGGGAGATTTAACAGCAGACAGTCGTTCGTTAGACAGCTGTTTCTACAGCATGCTTCCTATGCGTTAGGCAGCGGGCCTCGCACCATCTCTTCCCTTATACCGGCTCTTCCCCGGCACGCAACTATGCATCTATTCCCATCTTAAAAACCAAACCAAACCACTTAATAAAAAGAATCCTCCCCCCATGACCCTGCATCTCTTTCTAGCCAACACACTCACTCCCTCAAAGCTCAACTTCTTGAAAGCGAGGTCATCTCAATCCAGCTGAATCGGGATTTGCCCCCTGTACTCGATCTGCTCTCACTAAGGTCACAATATCTTTAATAATCGAAGGCCCACCAAGTCCAGTGGGGGTCCTGCAGGCACTGACAGCGGGACACTGGTCACCCTTATATTCCGTCTTGGATCTCTTCCTCCCTCTATAGCTCCCTCTCCATTTTTTTCACGATTGTTTTCTTTGCTTTTAAATAGTGGTGTTGCCCAAGATCTGTTGCTGGCTGGCCCTCTTCTCCCGACACTCTGCGTTCTACTTCTCAGCAATTTCATCTACTATCAAAGCCTTAGCCGCCACTTACATGCTGATCACTTCTACCCTAAGCCCTCTCCGGGGACACAGCGCCAATTAAAATCGGATCTTTTTGCCTGGCAAGGCCTTCAATGCAATACACACCTCGGGCACCAAACCCACTGCTCTCTTCTGTATTCCCAGCCTCAGTGCTCAAGTCAGACACTGGGGAATCATCCTAAAGTTCTCTGTACCCTTCATTTTCCATCACTTTCACATCCAGTGAAGTCACCAGTCATGTGAATTCTATTTCCTAGATCTCAATATTCCCACTGCACGAAATCTGGGATTTCATGACCCTCCTGTCTCTAGTTTCCCCACCTTCAACCCATCCTCCACGTACGACAACCTTCCCATACTGTAAGTCTGATTGTGACCCTCTCCCTGCGGTCGTCCGGCTGTTCTTCGCCAAGAGACACACTCCGGTGGGGCCGGGGCGTGTTGGATGCACACGGCGGTGGTAAGCGCCGTCCAAAGGACCAGTGAGCTTCGCACTCCTGGAGTCATTTCTGCTCAGCTGGAAATAACTAGGACATCTTTGCATAAAAAGTCAAGCTGATACATTACGGACTAGAATGTAAAATTCATCCGCCTTTTTAAAATAAAATATGAGGTTTGAAAGAGGCTTATGTGCACTTCAGAATGGGTCGGCGCTCACTGTCTTTGGCCGTTAAGAGTACTTGCGGGCTTCCCTGGTGGCGCAGTGGTTGGGAGTCTGCCTGCCAGTGCAGGGGACACAGGTTCGAGCCCTGGTCTGGGAGGATCCCACATGCCGCGGAGCGACTGGGCCCGTGAGCCACAATTACTGAGCCTGCGCGTCTGGAGCCTGTGCTCCGCAACAAGAGAGGCCGCGACAGTGAGAGGCCCGCGCACCGCGATGAAGAGTGGCCCCCGCTTGCCGCAGCTGGAGGAAGCCCTCGCACAGAAACGAAGACCCAACACAGCCAAAGATAAATAAATAAATAATAATAATAAAAAAATAAAGGAATTCCTTTAAAAAAAAAAAAAAGTACTTGCAAAGGTGAACTGAGGAGCACGGGCACCAATAACGTATATGTACCTCACCAGAGCGCCCAGCGTGTTCCACGCTCCGGCCCCTGCCTCCCTCTCTAGATGCCGCTCCTGTCACCGTTCTGCGGGGAGCCTGTGCTCCAAGTCAGTCGGGCTGCAGTCCCTCAACAAGACACACGGTGCACACCTCAGGCCTCTGCTCGGGAAGGGCCTCCCCGGCTGCCCGGCAAACTTACCCTCTCCTTTTCTCTTGGCTTCCAGAACAGAACACGGTCCCGGCCCTCCTGCTAACCCCGGGCTGCTGCCGCTGGTCCGTCTCCCGCCGCCGCCCGCTAACTGGGGGGCGCCCTCCGTCTCCCGCCGCCGCCCGCTAACCGCCGGGCGCCCTCCGTCTCCCGCCGCCGCCCGCTAACCGCCGGGCGCCCTCCGTCTCCCGCCGCCGCCCGCTAACCGCCGGGCGCCCGGGGCCTGAGCCGGAGGCTACTCCCCTCCCCGCTCCACTCCCACCCGCACCTCCACCTGCCCCTCCGGACTCACGGCCTTTCTCTCTGGCTCAGCTCCCTTCAACCAACTCTTTACCTAACCTCTCCCCTTTGATGTCTCAGAGGTGCCTCCCATTCAACGTGCCCAAGTCGGACTCCCGTTTCCTCCCAAAGCAGACTCTCCTGACGCCCCCGCGGGCATCTCGGTGGGTGCCCCTTGCGGCCAGCAGGACGCAACTCCGTCTCTCCTCCCCCCCCCACTGCCTTCGCCATCGAGCTAACGCGTCACCACGTCCTAGTGACGTTAAGTCCTAGATGTAGGCATTTCTAGACCTTGTCTGCCCCTCTCTCCCCACAGAACACTACCTGGAGCTACCACCACTTTCTCCTCCGTTGCAGCAGAACGCTGCCCGAACTGCAGCCAGGAGGGTCTTTCGTCCTCTGTAAATCTGCTCGGTGGCCGCCCCGCCTAAACCCTTCAGTAGCTTCCCTCTGCTCCTACGATAACCTCCCAGCTGCTCACTGGGGCCCACAAGCCCCGGGCAGGGCGAGCTCGTGCCGGCTGTCCAGACTTGTCACACACCCGCTCCCCGGGCTCAGGGCAAGTCGGTCTCCCCACTGGACACTGCCAGCCACTCACACCTGTCACGCTCTCCCTCTCAGCAGCATCTCTGTCGTCGCACCCCCGCCACCTGGGATGCTCTTCTCTGTTCTGCTCTGCCTACGGTCAACTTGGCGAGAAGACCTAGCACGGCAGGGAAGCAGCAACGTGAAGTGCTGCCCTACGACAGAGGATGCTGAGATACAGGGGGGCCCTCTCTTTGAAACGGGTCTTACTGTCGAGCCAGCCATCCATTATGAAAATGCTTGTAGGTTTATCTCAGTCTGGATTCAGAAACAGAGGGGAAGAGGCTACAGCTCTGTGGGAACAGGAGCCACAGTCCTGGCCACGGTGACGTCACCGGGCTCAGGGCCCGGCACCCGGCAGGCCCGCACTGATACTCGCCCAGTAAATGAAAAGAGGAAAGGTGACTAACTACAAAGAAACCCTTAAAGGGTCTCTATTTTGTGTCAGGACAGGTGGTACCATAACTATGAGTAATGCCAAGCCCCTACTGTCCTGAGTTCGTACTCAGAACACAAGACAGATGTGCCTGTCGGGCTCAACTAGCTCAGGTGCTGCAGTTGACAAAGCACTCAGGCAAGAGATGAACAGGACGGAATGATTCTGCGTTGGAGGGTTCCAGAGGAGGTAGGGGAGCAGCCCTGACGGGGAAAAAGGATTTCACCACTTATTCCGGAAAGTTTTACTGACTACCTAGTGAGCTGTGACCTGAGGAAATGGCAGAAGACAAGTCCTCCGTTCCTTTGGAGACTTATATTCCAATAGGGTCAAATAAGTACAAATAAATAATACAACCTCAGGTTGTTTTAAGCTCTACAGAGAACTCAGAGTGGGGGAAGGAGCGAGAGAGTGCCCGTCGGGTATGTGTGTGTGTGCGGATGCTATTTCCAGGGCAGTCAGGGAAGGCTTCCCGGAGGCAGCATATTTGAGGGCAGACCAATGTTAGGAAGGAGCCAGTCATGGCAGAGCCTCTCGGGGTTGGGGGTGGCAGAGGGAAGAACTGCGAGCTGAAGACAAGCACAGAGGTGAGGGGCAGGTGTGAGGCTGGAAGGAAATGGGGGTGGGGGACAGGACTCGCAGGGCTTTGTGGGCCATTCGGGAGTGCCTGGCAGAAGGCAGAGCAAGGGGAGGGACGGAGGACATTCCAGGGAAAGACAAGACCGCAGGCCAAAGTACACAGGGGAGCCAGCACACAGCACGATGTGCAAGGGACTGTCAAATACAACCACGCGGCTGCGAACAGCCTTCTGAAAAATGTGCCTTTAGCCTGTTTTTAAAGTCTCTAGAGGGAGAGAGACAGAGTGAGGAAGATATGATGAAGCATGGAATGAAAGGAAAGAAATTTTACACGTAACAGAGGCAAAATCCACAGGCCATCGTGACTGATGACGTGTAGGAGCAGGAAGAGGGACGTCTCGTCCTTCGCTGACGGATACACTGGGTCCGCAGAGAGGATCATCACTTCAGTTTTCTCAGGACCAGCCGGGACAGTTGGAGATTCAGCCTGGAGAGACAGCAAGGCCGAGGACATGGCTTTGGGGTCCCACGGCACACAGGAAAGACTAAAAGCACGGAAGTCAACGAGAGGAAGGGTGTACGGCGAGAAGAGAAGTGGGCCGAGAGGAAGGATGGCTGGTAACTACGTTTCGGGGTAAACACCAAGAGTCAGGAAAGAGAGGAGAAACGCTGGTCTGAGAGCGAGAACCCAGGTGTGACACTAGAGCAGGAAAGTCAGGGAGAACAGCACCGTCAGATGGGACCAGGGGAAGAATGAGGGCCACAAAAGAGCTCAGAGAAAGTAATTTTTAGTAAAGTGGTGGGAGAAAAAACTAGCTTACACTAGGCTGAAAAACAAACGGAAAGGCTAAGAGATCTAGTACAGGTGGTTTTGGCTCAAATATCTTCTGATACCCTTGAAGCCAGTGCTGTCCTACAGAAAGGTAATTTAAAATGTCCTAGTAGCCATATTACAAAAAGTAAAATGGAACGGGTGAAATTAAATGTATTTATTTAACTCAATATATCTAAAAGGTTATACCCTCAACATGTAATTAATAGGGAAAATTATTGAGATAGTTTACTGTTTTTCATACTAAGTCTTTGAGCTCTGGTGTGGATGTCACACTCTGAGCACCGCCTAGTTCAGACGAGCCGCGTTCCAAGTGCTCTAAAGCACCACGTGGCCAGTGGCACTGGGTTGACGGTGCAGCGTTAAACTCCTTAAGAGAAAAAAAAGATGCAATGACACCCCAAGAAACAGTCAGGGAATTCTTAGTGTCTCTTACCCACTGTCCTAATTTACTACCACTATGCAATTATGGAATGATAGTTTGTTTTGAAAACAAATTCATCAGAATAACTAAGACTTTTCTGCCTACAGTGAAACAACCACACTGCGGCTCAGTATCATCTCTAATTTTGTATAAAAACCTGTTTTGTCTTTTTCTTTTAAATCACAGACAGTTTTGGCTACAGTAAAAACTTAAAACTGAATGAAAAACCAAAACAACAAATTGCTGTCACTGTAGAAGTTTCCATTGCAGACGCGTGCTCAACGGTTATAAACACCCAAACCAGATAAAGCACCCCCCATCTGAGATTGAGAAGCTCAACTGATCAATGTTAGAATCAATTTCTCTTTTCAATGACAAAGTAACTATAGAGGTTCTGGTAACATAAACTTCTTTATAAAGCCAACATTTTCTTTTTTACTTAGCTTCTAGCTATTTCTTCAGGAAAAAATCCTATGTAACATCATGATTATGAGACCCCAGACTTCTCAAGGCAATTTTAGTTGTATTACATTAATGATATACTACAGTAAAATCAAACATCATTGTTCAGGCAAATTAGATGAGAGGAGTCTGGCTCCAAACAGACATTCATCACTGCACATGTTTTGCCTTTCCCAGTACATCAAAAACGCCAAGAGAAATACTGCTAATCACCAGATCTTCTTAAGGTTCATTTGTGATTAACAAGACATGATCATTCTGGGAATGTTTTTAAATACCATTTGTTCCCTTAAAGTGGATTAAACATCTTTCCCTTATATTTTGTTTACTCTTTACATTCCATGGGAAATGCTTTCTTTAGTTATTATGCAAAAGCTAGTTGGTTTGGTGGTAATGTAGTAAATTCGGTAGTAGTGTGACCAAATTATTAAAATGTTGCCTTAGTATCTGAAATCAAGGCTTGGTCACAGCATCCATAATCTGCCGAAGTGAGAGACATTAAACCTTGAAAGAGAGATTGCTAGAAAAAACACACGTCTCATAAAATCGCAGCTTTTTGGAACTTCACAGTTAACGTTTATTATGTCCTCTCATCCAACTGTGCCCTGGTTTGACCACAGGTACGTTTTTAAAGTAGACCTTACTCCTCTAAATAAAATATAAGACTATAATCTCCATCAGTTTCTGAAAATATCCATCAGTTTCTGAAAATATGTGCTAAAAACAAAGATAAGTACCTTTAAATTTACAGCTTAGTTAGACCTCCTTTCTATGGAATCCAGTTCATGACAGAGGCTGCAGCTCACAATACTTAATTCTATTTAAGATGCATGCATCCCAAGTGGTAAGAGAGAAAATAACAAGGTCCACAGAGAGGTAATGAGAGTGGAATAAATGGGAAACATACAAACTGTTCCCAAATAGACAACTGGGAGTAGAGGAGTCCTCCTAAAATCTTATTTCTCAGCTTCGTGGGGGAATCCTTTTATTTATCTGGGTATCTTCACTTCTGTACATAATCTATTTACCATTTACTGAGCAATCACCATTGAATGAGATCATTGTAGACTTGAGGCTAATCTGCTCAATAAGGCTTAAGGTACCATGGACAGCATTTTAAGGAACATTTTATCAGCCCACGACAATTCAAGTAAATAGACTTTTTATGCACTAAAACCCAGGTCAGAGTATAGAAATAGGTTAATAATCCTGTCTAAATAAATTTGGGAAACTGTTTAGAAATGTTACATGTTACCCCTCTTTCAAGTAAAACATTGATGCTTAAACTATCAGTGATCAATTTAATCTCAGATGGGAAAGTTCCAGCTTCTAATTCCTAGTCTGCTCCTCTACTTCCCATTATACATATCACAGGGTGGACGGGTTTAATGACTGAATACCTAGTACAGAACTGTTGGAAGATCTGACCAGTACAAGACCATCTAAACACAAACAGCCTTGGATTTTAAGACTGGATTTTTTTGTGCCCTTTTTGGTCAGTCCTCCCCTTGACTGATGTTAAAGCAGGCCATTATGCCCATGACTAGCTCACCAAATTACTGAGATGGTATTGAGACTTGAGCTTGTCCTGACTCTGGCAGAGTTGCTGTTACTGAGACTTGTCAGTCCTGCCATGATTTACGTGCAAAGGAATGGGCTCACCCTTAATCACACACACTTCAGTGTCTTCAATTTTCATAGATGCATAAACACCCCAACATCTGCATCTGCTACTCCTCAAAGAACTTCCCACGTTCAGTTGAAGATACAGGCCTGCCTCGTTTTACTGCACTTTGTTTTACTGCATTTCGCAGCTATTTTGTTTTTTAAGAATTGAAGGTTTGAGGCAACCCTGCGTCGAGCAAGCCTTGGCGCCGTTTTTCCAACAGCATTTGCTCACTTTGTGTCTCTGTGTCACATTCTGGTAATCCTCGCAGTATTTCAGACTTTTTCATTATATTTGTTGTGCTGATCTGTGATCAGTGACCTTGGCACTGGGAAAGATCATGTGACTCGCTTTATTGCGACATTCACCGTACTGTGGTGTCTGGAAGCAAACCCGCCACATCTCCGAGGCCTGCCTGCATCTGGCTGAGAGTCTTCAGCGAATCAGTCTTTTGGCAAACTGACCGTTTGGGGTCTGACCGGACTGAGTAGTGTATTTCCCGTTCTGTCAATTACCACTTTTCAAAGAGGCAACTATAATAGTTATTCTAACTAACTTCTGTCTCTGGGACGAGAATTGCCCATTTCCACCATAAGGGGGAATAAATGGTCTACTGACTCAAAGTTCCCATATATACTGGGGTTATCACTTTTCACAGAATTAAAACGTAAGAAAACACATTTAGCTCTATAGCTTTGTCTTTCAAGCTCTGAAAGAGACTGAGAGTCAGCATTATAGACAAGTCGTCACTGGGCAGACGGTTGTTTAAAAGATGCAGGACAGCAGACTCTCTTCGTCCAGACTCACGGGGGACATGGAAGTCAACTTGGAAATGACCTTTTGATAGAAATCATTCCCATCTGCACTGCTGCCTTTCCAACCCCATCCCCAACCTTTCCCCTCCAGAGCTCACTGAGAAGCAAGTCTGACGGCGTGTGTGCAGAGCGTGCGGGCGGAAGGCAGGCTGGGAGTCTTCCAGGCCACCTGTCCTCTAGCTCTTCTGGGCCCAGGAAACATGCAAAGTCCTGTTTCCAACATCAAAGGCCCATCATCAAAGCCTCTATTAAAGCTGGAAAGAATTCTACACCGAGTGCACTGGGGAGAAAGGGTACGATTTATACTGAGTGTATTAGGGAGAAAGGGATATAATTTCACTGTGTAAATACACAGTTGAACCTGGTATTCAAGAACTTAATATTCACCCTTGACTGCTTTCAAGTAACATCAAAGATGCATGACACACGGTGTTGGCAACCTGTCTGACTTGCTACCTAATTAGCTCCTTTTCTGAATAATGTCATAGGTGGAGCTGTCATAAATTGAAAGCTCATTTCCTATAGGTGCAATATTATTTAAATTGGGGTTCTGTTCCTGGAGGTCGTTTTTACATCATAAAACTAGCAAAACGTCATAGAAATAAATGTATGATTTTACAAAGTTATGTGTGTAAAACCAAACATGAGAGAAGGCTTGGCACAGACATGACTTTGGGGACGTCCTCCTCACGGCTGGTACTAACTGAGGCTTCTTAAAGCCTGAGTCCACTGAAGTCTGGACTGCAGAGACCATCTCTTCCTGGCAAGTGTTCCCGAGTGAAGCATGGCGGCTGTGTCCCGCACCCAGGATATCTGAATTTCTAATGCATACGACGCACTAAAGGGAAAAACCAAAGCCCCAGCTCCCTTGCGCATGCTCTGAGGGTCTCACCTAGGTGATCTCTAAGGCCACTGCGGCATCAGCCTCCTGGGACTGCTCGTGGGTGCACACACGTCCACACCTGCCTTCAAAAAATGGCACTATCACCCCCATACTCTACTGTGCTGTAACCGCCCACTTTAGACACTCTACTAAGAGATCAGTGTGCCGGAGAAAAAAAGAACTGTTAACAAAATGAAATATTGGCATCTTTCAGAAAAGAACAAGAAGGTTTCCAAATAATTTCCTTTCCCCTGTATTTTTCTGTAAGAACCTAGCATTTGAAGGAGGACCTATTACCTTTCCACCTAATTTCAAATGGAATTTGATCAAGTTTACTTACAGAGTCACTTCCAGGTTATACACTGCACACTCCTTGAGAGTCTTCCTTCGTGCAAAAGAGACTAAACACTGCCATGTATACAGCACGGTATGTGTACAGTATGGTGTGTATAACGTGTCACAGAGTGTGCCATCCAGCAGCAGCTGTCTGAGTGGCACCTGCATCCGCAGGACTGGCATCACCTGGCCCTGCCCTGAATCTGAAACTTGCTGGGGCCCAGCAATTTGTTTTAACAAGCCTTTCAGGTGACCCTGACCTGGGTCAAAGCTGAAGAGCCACTGCCTAAAGCATCTCCTTTCTGCTGGAAGCACACGACAGCAGGGGTCAGGGTGGGTGGGCAGGTGAGTGAGACGAGGCCGCAGAAGTTCAGGAGACGAAAGTGGTCTTGGGTCCGGGGGTTCGGCCCTGTCAGGTTACCCTCCTTCCTCACGCCCTCTCCTCTGGCTGACGGGGCGGGTAAGGCGCCGGAGTCCCTGGGGTGTGTCCTGCGCTAGAGGACTGTCTCACTTCCACAAAGCCCCACCTGGACTCGACAGGGAAGCAACCATGGGAAAACCAGCAGGGGTCTTAGACGCTCTTCTCCTCAGCTGCCTGAAGGAATATGCGCTGAATCCCTGCGGTGGAAACTTACTGTTTGTCCCCTGAGTGCCCGTTCTCTAGTCTTGGAGAAACGGAACTGGTCTAAGAACCCATCCCTTCCCCACTCTCAGTCCACATCAAAGCTGGGCTGGGAGCAGGGCTTGACCCCTCTAGGTGGGAGCATATGACACCAATGGCACTGGCCTGGCCGTCAAAGCCCTGCACCCTGGACCAGTGCACCAATTCTTTCTGGGTTGATCTAAGCTGGTCTGAGTGGGTCTCAGGACTTCTGAACGAGCCAGTGACTTGAGAGCAGCTCTTTCCTGCTGAGTCTCAGGGCAGTTGTGAGGCTAAAAAACGGTCGCATCTAACTCACCACCATTTCATTGCCGTTTGGAGGAGGCAGAGCTGAGAACTGAAGAAAAACCAAGCGCTGGCAGTATCTGGATGAATGAATAGTGCTGTAGCTGCAGCCAGAATTACCCTGGACTTTTTAGCCAGTGAAAGTTCCTCTTTCGATTACCCTGCTTTCAGCTGGCGTCCGCGTCACTTGAAAGGATGGTAACTGATACCACCCTTTGTATTTTCTCTCCTCCTTCCTCCCCTTCCTTCTTTGACAATTTCAAATTAAAAATCTACCTGCCTCTGATCGCTTTCATTCCCTAATTCATTTTATTTATTGCTGCCTGCCTAATTTTCCACAACACTGCTTTTCAAATATTTCTGCTCAAAAATCACCTATCACTCCGTGACATGTGAACCCCGGGAATCTGGCCTTTTCTCAACTTTCAGTATCTCCTACGTCATCTTTCAATTCCAGAGGAACTTTTCCATTTATTTTTGTCCAAACACATCACAAGTATTCCTAACTCTTTTGAGTTACTTTCTCCTATTCTTCTCTACCTATCTAAATCCTAACTTTTTGGAAAGGTCTGTCTCAAGCCCTGTCTCCGCCAGGAAGCCTTCCCCTACCCCAGCAATACCCTCGAAGCTCCATTTCCGGGGCAACGTATTATTATTTATCTTTCTATGCATGCACACGTGCATTCTCTCCCTGATTAAACTGGCTACAGGATACAAGTTATGACTCAATTCGTATATCCTTGTTACCTAATAAAACACACAAACCTGACAAATATTGGAGGAAACCACTGTGAGATATTTCGCATCTAGAGTGTCATTCTCCAGCAACTTCAAAACTGTAAAGTAATTCAGCTCTTACCTTCAAATCAAGATGAACTACATCATGAGCGTGTAAAAAGCGAACACCTTCTAAAATCTGCCTCATGAGTCTCTGAACATCTTTTTCCTTAAAGGCTTCTTCTCTGTCTGCAACACACTGGTCAAAGATTTCACCCCCAGCAGCACTAGAGAAGATGAGAAGCACATTTTCAACAGAAAGGAAGAGGACTCATTAAAAATAGCCTTTTTGTTCTTAATATTTAGACACAGTAGGTATCTTTATTTACATAGACTATAATTTGAATGTGTGTAAACGTTCGTCCATCTACATGCTGAAATCCAACATTTTTTAAGTAAAAATTTAAGCTCAGATTAGCATTTCCAAAGCTAAATAAAAACATCAGCTTCAGAACTTCAAGAACTAAACCTTAGTACTAAAATATATTAACACACTTTCAAGTAAAAAAATTCTCAAGAATTTTTAGTTACAGAATACATAAAAACATTGTTTTTGTAAAAAAATGCAAATAATGCAAATAAAGCAAATGCCCTCCATTGAAGACCCTTCCCCCAGTCCAGAGCTACATTTAGAAGTAAGCTCTGTTATCACTCAGGTGTACTCCATCCTTCCAGATTTTTAAAATATATTTAAATGCATACAAAAATATTAGTTTTCTGGATTTTTAAAGACACATAAATGGCAACATTCTAACTGATACTGTTCTATTACTTTTTAAAATTACTTAAACATGCCTTAAGAGTCTTTTCCATGATGGTTTTATATCTATCTCATAATTTTTATCTTTTATTTTTTAAATTTTTTGGCTGACTTGGATCTTTGTTGCTGCAGGAGGGCTTTCTCTAGTTGCGGCGAGCGGGGGCTATTCTTCGTTGTGGTGGCTTCTCTTGTCACGGAGCATGGGCTCTAGGCGCACGGGCTTCAGTAGTTGCAGCACGTGGGCTCAGTAGTTGTGGCACGAGGGGCCCTAGAACGCGCGGGCTTTAGTAGTTGCAGCGCATGGCCTTAGTAGTTGTGGCTCGCGGGCTTAGTTGCTCTGGGGCATGTGGGATCTTCCCAGACCAGGGATCCAACCCATGTTCCCCCTGCATTGGCAGGTGGATTCTTAACCACTGCGGCACCAGGGAAGTCCTACCTCAGAATTTTTAATTCCTGCAACCTTGTGAATAGAAAAACCATAGTTTATTTAGCCATTCCCCTTTGAAGGACATTTAGGTTTTTTTTTTTTTTCCTAATTATTCATGATTATAAACAATGTTGTGATGAGAAGGTGTGTGAAGGTTCCTGTCAGCTCCTGTGTCAGTAAGTAGTCTTCAACGTAGATACTGGGATGAAACTGCTGGTGTGAAAGGAATGTGCTTTTGAAATTTCAGTAGATATGACCTAGACTCACCAAAAGAGCGGTACGGACTTAAACTTTCTTCCACCCTCTGGCCAAAGCACCTGTTTTTTTTTTTTTTTTCCTCTGAAGAATTTTGCCAATAAAAGAAACAAATCATTTACAATTTTTCTTTCCCTTCAGCAGAAATTCCATATTTTAACAATTTGTTCTTACCATAAATGACAGCTCATGTCCTATCTCAAATTTTCCTTTATGTGTTCAAAAAAAAAAAAAAAAGACTGGATTGCCTCCATGAAGTTGTTATAAAAATTAATGTGAAATACGCAACTCCAAGCAGCCATGCTACTGTCAGACAAAAGCTACTCGTTCGTTTCCTTTTCATAAGATAACTTAGTTCTTTCCTTCCAGCCTTCTTTCCTTCCTTTTTTTTTGTTAGGGCAATCTATTTTCTAAATTCTGTCTATAAAAGGAAACAAAAATTCTCACCAAAGTCAGCTAAGAACCTATTTAAGTTTAGCTGAAAAGCTCTAGGTGGTGAGAGTGAAAGAAAATAACTCGCTGGCTGATTCAGACTTTCATTTGGTTAAACCTGTACAACTGACAATTATATTTTAATTGCAGTATGAGAGAGCCACACGTGACAGCATCAAAACAACTTTTATGTAATTAACTGTAAAATGGCCATTGCATGTTCAGGCAAAGCTAAAGTGATGCATAACTCGTAAGAAAGGAAAGGGTGAGCGTTTGCAACGAAACCAAAGAGTAAGTTAGTGACTGCCTGCGGTACCGTACACGTGAGCAGGCAGTTAGTGAGGACGAGCTGAGTCCGCTCGGTCGCAGCGGCTAGAGACGCACCAGGACGCGATGTGCAGTCCACGGAGTGCCCTGCACGTAAAGGCTACACTCAGAGCTGCCTCTTTTCCTCAGTTGAGACAGACAAATGCATTTTGGTTGCAAAAGTTCGCCAGTCTCAATTTACTGTCCTCTGGGCCTCTCAGCTCAACACTACCACCCACAATAAAATTCAATAGCGGTCAATTTACATAAACACAAGGATTTCTTCACCTAAAATTTAAGAACAATTTATTATTAGTCCTTTCCACTATGATGTTTACCCATTCTTGCTTTAACAAAAGGGTTTTCCCAAGAATTTAAGCAGTTCACATAAGCACAAAATGTGAAGCGCAAAACTAGTTTTCTAAAAATTTTCAAGGATGTACTTCAAATGCAGGCTATTGTAATAAAAAAACTGTAAAAGCCAGCCTTGAGCGATCAGTAAGACTTAACATACCCTCTCGGTACAACGTACGACCATCATATCATCTCACCCTACTTACATTTAAGCCTGACCCATTTAACTAATTGTCATATTAACTAATGGAACCAAGTGAAATTTTACCAAGGAACAACTTGAGATGTTAAAAGCATCTGTCAAGTATGGTAACAGAAAACACAAGAATATTAACAACTACTTTGCACAAAGCACCTTCCTTCACACAGAAGTTTGTGTGTGAAGGAAGGTGCTTCACACCTTTGTGTGTGTGCTCGAGCAGCACAGTTTGCTATGTCTCCCTTTCACTACAGCAAGACTTCCACAGCTTTATTACAGTACACTTTACTCCAGCAGTGCTTATTTTCCACAACTTTAAAATTACAAAGAAATGAATTCATTTAACTTTTTACCCAAATATCTTTTACAAAACAATTAACTCAAGGGCTTTACAAAACAATTAACTCAAGGGCTTTTCAAAAAATTTTACACCAAAACGATTTTTACATAAAATATTAAGAACGGTGAATTTCAATTTTCTAGTTAGTGGGCCTCAGAAAGTTGTAAGTATCTCTTTGCCAACATTATTCAGAGCCATATAAATGATGTTTGGAAGCTAAGTGTAACTGACTTTCCCTGGTTGCTTGCACCTTAGCTAGATCACAGCTTCCAACCTTAGGCACCAAACACTCCTTTTTCTACCTAAACCAGCATTTCCATTTCTATCCCATGTAGAGGCCCCGTTTGGATCTCTACTCCCTCACTATTCAAATTCAACAAATACCAATCAAATATGTTAAGAGGCCCTGTGCTAGGGCAAGAAAGATAAATTATAAGTTTTAGTTGGGAAGAGAAAGACGAAAGATAATTTTAGGAATAGGTATGCATAAATACACATGAGTGTGAAGTTATGTATCAAGTGATTTGATAACTTAGCAAATGAGCAATTAATTGGAAGGAAAGAGAAAAAAAATCTTAGAAAGATGACACTTATTCTGAGCCTTCAGGAATGAACAGGAATCCACTAGATGGAATGGCAGGAGTGCATCCCAGGCAGGGTGGACATATGTATAAGGGCCTGTTGGTGTGACAAATAACTGGTACACTCACAGAAGGATAAGCAGCTACTTCCCCTTTCACCCAAATGGTACAGAACTTTCCATCTACCCATAAACAATGAGAAAATGAGCCAAGTATATGAACCAACTATCTTCAGACATAAGAACAACAGGCCGTTAGGACCATTATCCCTGAGGTGGAGGCACAAACAAGCTGATCCCTACGCTCTGTCTTTCTACTTGGAGGTAATTTATGGCACGTGGTACAGGGCTGGGGAGGATCCCAAGCAGAACAGCAGCCTTGCTAAATTGAGGAGGTAGGAAGGGAGTTTGACAAGGCTAAGGCAGCTGGACTTTGTACAGGCAGAGGACCAGGGAGGAGGGTTCTACACAGAGAGAGACCTGCAGACATCTGCTTAGTTGTATCCCAGAGTCTTAGACAAGGTACTTATATGCACATTCACTGGATAAAACTGTGAGGTCAGGCAAAGAACTACCAGGAAATCATTAGCTGAACAAGCCCTAGCATTCACCAAGGACAGAATAAGATATTTGAATTTTACCCAGTTTGAGTAGAAAAACCATGCCAAGCACCTGGGGCATTCAGCAGTCCCCCCAGAATGCCATATTTTAGCCTTATTAAAGGCTAAAGTAGCCCTAGACCTGCCCAGTAAGTCTGATCCACAAGTAATTTAACTGCCTGCCAAAACAAACATCACCATTCTTTCAGTG
Organism: Balaenoptera musculus; assembly: GCF_009873245.2. Classification (NCBI taxonomy): domain Eukaryota; kingdom Metazoa; phylum Chordata; class Mammalia; order Artiodactyla; family Balaenopteridae; genus Balaenoptera; species Balaenoptera musculus. The sequence goes on along the minus strand of NC_045793.1, from coordinate 97,621,002 downwards.
GAAGACCATAAAATCCACCCAGCACTGTGCCATTCTAAATATATGGCATCCTTCCAAAAATTACTAGACATCTGAAAATGCCACCACTTACAACTCACAACTAACAGGAAAATAAAAACAGACCCAGAGATGATGGAATTGGCAGGTAAGGACTTTAAAACAGGTATTATAAATACACTGAAGGATTTAAAGTAAAATATGAACACAACAAGGAGAGAGATGAAAGGTATGAAAAGAACCAAATGGAATTGCTAGGATGAAAAATACAATATTTATAGTGAAGATTTCACTGGCCAGGCTTTACAGCAGATCAGACACTATAGAAGAATCAGCAAATTTGAAGACGGAAATGGAAGCCATCCATCTAAAGTATGGGGGTGTGGGGTGGAGAATAAATAGGACCCTGGGGACCTGAGCGACAGCATCAACCAGTTTAACACACTGTACTGAAGAAATGAGAGGAGAGAGGTGGGGGCAGAAAAATATCTTTTTAAATAATTGCTGAAAAATCACCAAATCTGATAAAAACTAAAAGATCCACGTAGCTCAATAAACCCCAAGCAGGATAAACAAAGAAAATCAGGCATATTATACTCAAGTTGCTGAAAACCAGTGTGAAAGAGAAAAATCTTTAAAAAGGCACACATACAGGGGTATCAAAAATCAACACACACTTCTTGTCATAAACAATGCAAGGCAGATGACAATGCGATGATATCTTTAAGTAATGAGAGAGAAAAAAAGTGTGCCTAGAATGCAAGGTGAGGTTGGAGAAGTACTAGCAGGAGATGAGGTAGAATAGAAGTCAGACAGAAAAGCATGGGACACAGTCCAAACAACCTGAAAAATCCCAAGTAAGGCAACGATGGCTGGTATATAACGCTAAATATCTCCTTCAGAAGCACTCCCTAGGGGCTTCCCTGGTGGCGCAGTGGTTGAGAGTCTGCCTGCCAATGCAGAGGACACGGGTTCGAGCCCTGGTCTGGGAAGATCCCACATGCCGCGGAGCGGCTGGGCCCGTGAGCCACACCTGCTGAGCCTGTGCGTCTGGAGCCTGTGCTCCGCAACAAGAGAGGCCGCGACAGTGAGAGGCCCGTGCACTGCGATGAAGAGTGGCCCCCGCTCACTGCAACTAGAGAAAGCCCTCGCACAGAAACGAAGACCCGGCACAGCCATAAATAAATAAATAAATAAATTAAAAAAAAAAAAAAAAAGAAGCACTCCCTAGCCTCTCTGGTGGAGTAAAGGTGCACAGTGCATGGCTAAAAGCTTTGGAATCACACACTCCTGGGCTAAATCTTGGCTCTGCTACTTGTGGTGTGATCTTAGGTTGATTATTATTCTGAATTTTTTTTCTCACATATAAAATCTTGTACTAAAATTTGTAAATAAAACAATTTCAGTTGCAGGATACAAAATCAGTATACCAAAATCAGTGTGTTTCTTCTATACACTAGCAATGAACTATCAGACAGAGAAATTAACAAAACAATCCCATTTTCAATAACATCAAAAAGAATAGAATTCTTAGGAATATTTTTAACCAAGAAATGATATATCTATACATGGAAAACTAAGACACTGGTGAAAAAAACTGAAGAAGACACAAATAAATGGAAAGATATTCTGCTCATGGCCTGGAAGAATTAATATTATTAAATATCCATACTACCCAAAGTGATCTACAGATTCAATGCAATTCGTATCAAAATTCCAATGGCATTTTTCACAGAGAAAAAACAATCCTAAAATTTGTATGGAACCACAAAAGACCCCAAATACCCAAAGCAATCTTGAGGAAGAACAAATCGGGAGGCATCAGCCCAGTTTCAAAATATATTACAAAGCTATAGTATCAAAACAGTATGGTATTGGCATAGAAACAGACATATAGATCAATGGAACAGAACAGAAAACCCAGAAATAAAATCATGCATATATCATTATTTAACTTATAACAAAGTATAAAGAGAAGTATAAAGAGTATACAACGGGGGAAGAACAGTCTCTTCAATAAGTGGTATTTGGAAAACTCGATATTCACATGCAAATGAAGGAAACTGGACCCCTACCTTACACATACACGAAAGTCAACTCAAAATGGATCAAAGACTTGAATGTAAGACCTGAAACCACAAAACTCCTAGAAGAAAACATAGGGGGTAAGTTCCTTGACATCAGTCCTGGCAATGATTTTTTGGATTTGATAACAAAAGCAAAAATAAACAACTGGGACTACATCAAATTAAAAAGTTTCTGCACAGCTGAGGAAACCATCACACACAAAAAAAGGCAACTACGGAATGGGAGAAACTATTTGCAAATCATATATCTGATAAGGGGTTAGTATCCAAAATATATAAAGAACTCATACAACTGAATAGCAAAAGACCAAATACTCCAATTAAAAAAATGGGCAGAGGAACTACATAGACATGTTCACAAAGAAGACATACAAATGGCCAACAGACACATGAAAAGGTCCTCAACATCACTAATCATTGGGGAAATGCAAATCAAAACCACAATGAGCTATCATCACCTCACACCCGTTAGGATGGCTATCATCAAAAAGGCAAGAGACAGTAAGTGTTGGCAAGGATGTGGAAGAAAGGGAACCCTTGTGCACTGCTGATGGGAATGTAAATTGGTGCAGCCACTCTGGAAAACAGTAGGGAGGTTCCTCAAAAAATTAAAAATAGAACTACCATATGATCCAGCAATTCCACTTCTGGGTATGTATCCAAAAGAAATGAAAGCAGGATCTCGAAGAGATATCTACACTCCCATGTTCACTGCAGGGTTCTTCACAATCGCTAACATATGGAAACAATCTGAGTGTCTGTCAAAACATGAATGGGTAAAGAAGATGTGGTGTGTATATATATATATATATGTATAATGGAATATTGTTCAGCCATAAAAGAGTGACATCCTGCCATTTGCAAAAATGTGGATGGGACTTGAGGGCATCATGCTAAGTGAAATAAGTCACACAGAAAAGGACAAATACTGTATGATATCACTTATAGGTAGAATCTACAAAAGGCAAACTCAAATGGAAATAGAGATTAGAATGCGGTTACCAGAGACTAGGGGTGGGCAAAAAGGAGCTGTTGGTCAGAGTATAAACTTCTAGTTATAAGGTAAGTTCTGGGGATCTAATGTAACTATGATTATTACAGTTAATAATACTGTGTTATGTACTTTAAAGTTGCTAAGAGAGTAGATCTTAAATGTTCTCACCACAAAAAAGAAATGGTAATTATGTGACGTGATGCAGGTGTTAGCTAACGCCCTGGTGGTAATCATTTTGCAAGATATAAGTGTACCAAGACATTGCAGACCTCAAACTTACAGCATGTTCTATGTCAATCACATCTTGTAAAGCTGGAGAAAATTTAAAACTAAAATGTACAAATAATGTATATAAAGCATATAAATGATGCACACAAAGCTGGCAGAGAAGACTTAGCACAGTGCCTGGCACAGAGTAAATTCTTAACTACGACTATTACACCTCATCTATGTTCCCACAGCAACTAACAAGAATTCTAGTGAAACACCAAGGTTGTTGCCATCATTTCTATCTCTTTCACTAAACTATAGCACTTGGAACAAAGGGGTTATGCTATTTTCACTTTTGTATTACCAGCACCTTAGTATGCAGAGCACGTGGCAGGTGGAATGAGTAATACAGTAATCATGAACCTGCCTGTTTCCATAACAACAATCTGTTGACATGGCCGAGAATTCTGATATCTCAATGTCCAAAGTCTAATTCTAAGACTTCTTCTTCAAACAAAAAGTAGAACACAAAAATCATTTGTGTTTTGGCCAAATCATACTGTTTTGTAGTTCTAGAAACATGATCATAGAAGCAACAGAAGCTACCAAAGATTTCTAAGCAAGGGAATAATATTGCCACATCTATGTGTAGGTCACCTATCCAACAGGAGCCTGAGGGATGCCCTAGAATTGAAGCCAGAGTGATCAGCTAAGCAGCTACTGTGAAAGTCCGTGGGAGAGAGAGGACCCAACACAGAGGAGAAACAGCAAACACAATGAAGAAGGGCCCAGCAGGGGAGAGGTTCAAGTGGAAGACTTGGTAATTCATTATACACGAGCATTAAACGAGATGAAGCAATCAAGGATAGACCCAAGGTTTCTATTTGAGTGATGAAATAAACAGGGATACCACTGGAAGTGGGGAACAAAGAAACATGGGCATTAGAAGGGCAGCAATGCAGGGGTGAAAACATATTGATCGTGCATCGGTCATGATGTGCAGGTGGATTCAGGGATATGCAGTAGAGCAGCTGGAGCTGAGGGAAAGGTCTGACGCTGGAGATAAAGATTTGGAAATAATAACCAGCATGTAAAAAATAGCTGAAGCCACAAAAATGGACTGTCATCATCCAGGGTAAACGTGCAGAATAGAAACGTATGACAAGAGTAACACTAATGAACAGTGGGGAGCACTTGTATTTATATAGTAGATGAAGCGGAAAAGGCTCTAAGATTTAAAAAATAAAAGAGGGCCCTGAAAGCCAAGGAAGAACATAACTTCAGGAGAAGAAGGTATAATATCAAGTGTTTAAAGAGAGTAAGAAGTAGAATGAACACTAAAATGAGGCGATCGATTTTGGCAAACAGGGCTGATGACCTCATGAAAGTTTGAGGACAGCGGATGGCAGGAGACTGAAAAGTGACGGAGGATCGGCACACGAGCAGACGGATGTATCAATGAAGTAGAACAAAACTGACTGGAAGGTGAGGAAAGCTGAGAATTCAGACGACTCCTTTACAGACCACAGCAGTAAAGGAAAGAGAAGGGCAGGACATTAGCTCAGAAAGAGTCAAAGCTGAGGACCAGGAATTTTAGGAGAGAAGTGACTGAAATCCTGGAAGATGGAGGGAAAAGAATCACTAGAGGAGAGGGACTCAGAGAGGTTAGATAAGTGACTAAAACATAAAACACAAGTCCTAGAAAAGGAAGAGGATTAAAGAACATACGTCCGAGTTTTAGCCTTTGAGTTAAGGAGCGGAATCTCTTCCTTGGAACGGAAGGCAAGCAGGTGAGAGCAGTTAGAGAGGGATGCCGAGGCGTGTGTGTCTGATGCCTTTATTTCCTCCGTAAAGGAAGAGAAGCCTTGGTGTCTAACAGGTGGGAAGTGGGTGACACAGTTAAGTGTGGTCAAGGTTTTGATTAGCTCCTGCCTGCCTGCCGGGGATGGTAAAAGAAGGGGATGAGAGATTAGGTAAAGAATTACCCAAGTACACCAAGAGCCCAGCTGAGGATGCAACTCTCACCCTCGTAATAAGCAGACTGAAGACTACGCAAGTACTCCCAAGAACGGGCAGGAGGAGGGACACACAGCGTGCGTCCCACGTTTCAAACGGGCAGAAGGAGTTGCGGAGGGAGAGCAACAGAAAGAAGGAAGTAACGCTGGTGAGGCGCTGGGGAGGGCCTAGCTGCAGTAATGACCACAGAAGGGAAGGGAATATAACGGAAGAAAAGGCAGGAGCAGACAGAAGACTGAAGACCTGCGCGGAGGCTGAAGAGTGGGTTTGGGAGGACGGGAGAGGAACGAGGAGATGATGGCTGGAGGGTCTCTTCCGGATCAATTTCCAATCCTAGCTCGAGCCTCTCCAGGACAAACCCGAAGACCAAAATCCTCTCAACCAACCTTTTTTTAACAACTGAAAAACAACTGCACGGAGATATAATCCACAGCGACTACATTTCTTAAGCATTTGATCATTTGTGGATATTTCTATTATAATGTAAAATACACAATGGAAAACACTTTCATGCTTTTCATTGTTCACATTTTATTTTTTCTTTGTAGGAATTCCTACAAGTGAAATTACTGAATTAAAATATATAAACACAATGCTCTTGAATTATATTAGCAAGAGGAACACACTATTTTAGCCATCCAGACTTCTCCCTCTAGAAACTTTTAAATAAAAACAAGGTAATAATAGACATGTTATTTTGTAACATTTCTTTTTTTTTAACTTAATATTTTAAAACATCTTTCTATGTAGTACATTTTTATCTACCATATCTTTTAAAATGACTGCATAGCAATCCATCTCATGACATGATCACTTATTTCACCAACCTCTTACCATTAAACATTTAGATTACTTCTTTTTTGTTATGTAGATACTGCTGCACTAAACATTTTTGTAATACATCTTTGCACAATGGCCTGATTATGTCCTTGTGAAAAAATTTATGTATGTGAGATTGCTGGGTTAAAGAGTATATATATTTTTAGGGCTTCTGACACATACTCCACACTGTTCTCCAGAAGAGTTACACCAGGTTAATACTCCCACCTGTAGTATAAATGAGATGATCCAAGTCATGAGTATCACTTTTCTTCATGATATCCGACGATCTTACATAGGGAGAAATCGGCAACTTATTTTTAAATTTACATTATAAAAACTGTAAAAATCAATATTTTTCATGTATGTATAGGCCATTTACACAGGCTTCTGTGTGGAATTTCTCTTTATATCCTTTCTTTGTCCATTTTTTTTTTTTTTTTTTACACTGGGAGGTTCATGTTTCTGTGTATATTGGTAAGATCTAGTTACATATTAAAGAAATATTAATCATTTTGGGCGAACAGATATTAGAACTATTTTTTCCGAGTCTGTCTTTTCATTTTGTGTTCATATTATGTACTAATAATGCTTTTTAATGTACTCAAATCTATCAGTCTTTTCCTTTGGCAGGAGAAGCAGAGAGGAAAACAGGATTTCTTAAGAAGAAAAAACTGTCCTTCATTTTCCAAAGCTGTTTTCTCTGCTGTCCTTACTTATTTACCCAAATTGGAAACATAGTATGAATCAAAACAATCATTTCTGAAAGAAGGATTAATAACTTAGACTATATGAACATATACGGGATTATAAAATGCCTTTTATTTTAATATTATCTTGGTGCCACTTACCTTCTTAAAACCTCTAATAAGAACATAAGAGAACTTATTTTCAAAGGAATTTCATTAAAGAGTGAAAATGAAAAACATAACATACATGCATCCTTGCAAATCTGCGATATGTCAAATGAATAAGAAGAACACACAAAACAGTTCTGGAAAATCTTCAGATTTCTAAAGAACCAGGGCCTGCCACGTTATCACAGATGAGTGGCACCGATAAAGGAGTGTGGACTACGAAACAAACTCAGTAAGGGAGACGATACTTACTATTCCAGAACTAGGATCATTTCCGATGGCGTCTCATAGACTTCATGTAAATCAATGACCCAAGGATCGTCCTGTGCTAGTTCAAGAACAGCAATTTCATGAATTATTTCTGTCCGACAATCTTGGCCTTTTCTTCTTTTTCTCATGAACTTTGCTGCAAATTCTTTTCCAGAATCTTTCTTTATACATTTCCTCACCACTGCAAATTTCCCCCTAGAATTACACAAAACACATTCACGGTTAAAGTTGACTCTTCAGAGATGATAAATTTTAATAAAATTTCCCAACAGTCATCAGTGGATATTCAAATTTAGGTCATATGCAATCATAAAAGTAGCAATATAACTTGGGAAACACCTCTCTAATCAAATAAAATGTAATGTGTAAATCTGCAAGATTCATTCTTCTAAATACAGAACCAAATATTAAAGCCAATATTTTTTTGCAGCGTTATATATAAATATAACAATTTTTCACACATTTATACATAAAAATGATTTAAATCTTAAAAAAGCCATTTGACTTTTTAAGAGAAACCGGTTATGAGAATTCCTAAAATAATGAATTTCACTGTCACTAAGTGACTCTAAGAGGACACTATCACCTTCCAAGGTTATAAAAGTTAGGGATCTCATTTATATGACATCATTTCAACTACTGCATCAGCTGGAAATGTCTAGTTTTCCTATAAAGACAGATACAACAAACATTACTTTGATACACTCCATTCCATGCTATTACACTAATAAACAAGTCACATGGGGGATACGTATAGCATATTGATTAAGGGATAAGGTCTGGAATTAGACAGATGTGGGCTTGAATCCCCAAAACGGCTCTGCCCACTCACTCGACGCATAACCTTGGGCAATTTATTTAACCTCTTATTTAAGAAAAATCTCATTTTCCTAATCTATAAAGGAGGACACAAACGGAATCTATTTTACAGCGCTGTTGTGAGAATTAAAGAATATAATACATGTCAATTGCTTAGCATGGTACTTGCCACATAGTAAGTACTCAAAAAAAATTTAGTAATCAAACAAATCATTAAGTTGTAATAATCATCACCCATAAATATCCAATACTCAAGTTGGAAGGCAACTTAGAAATCATATAGTTTTTTTTTTTTTTTAACCTACTGTCAAATGCCAAAGCCATGTCTTCTTTCAAACTGTGAGGTAGTCTTTTCCACTCCTGGGTGCATACTATTTTAACAAGGTTTTCATTACAAGCCTAAACCTGGCTTCAAGTGAAGGGTTGTAGTCCTGGTCTTTTGCTGAGCAGTATAGAAGACCCCCCATGACAGTCTATCAAGTACTGGACACAGCTAATCATTCCGCATCCCCTTAGGGTTCTGGGATCGCCTCACTGTCATGACTCATAGAACTGCTGGAAAAATGTGCCAACTGAATCTGAAGCAACTGCGCCAAGTATAATCTCATCAAAATGTTACATGATTATTATTTTGCTGATGTTGGCACAATACAACTTAATATGCCTTTAAAAAAACTTGACAGGTTTTCCATATTTCATAAATAAAATAAACGACCTAGATCTTTTTCCTCTTGAAGTTTTTCAAGCCAGTGTCCTCATACTATGGTTTAAAAATATATTTTAAAAATTTCAATGCAAGGCTTTAATTTGCTCTGTTAAATTCTACTTTCTAGGTTTGGGCCCGGCATTCTAGACTACTGACGTAATTTTGAGGAATAATTCTTCCTTCTTAGCTACTGTTAACCATGATTTTCATGCCCTCTGTATTTCTGTTATACCATCAGCAATAAAAATGTTACATGAAAAAATCCTTAGGCACAGCCCTACAGATGTTCAATTAGGTGGCAATCTACCTAATAGCACCCTAATTCAGAACAAAGTTCTCTGTGTTCAACAGAAATGCGAAAGGCTTTTCCAGATTACTAGAGAGATTAAACAATAAACTATGCATCACAGACTAACACCTCTTTTTATTTTACGCCACAAAATCATTAGGCTAATAACATCTCCACTGAGTTTTAAAAGGTTCCTAATGATCTTTGGATTCCTTTAAGGAAGAGAAAAAAATCATCAATAGTTTGATTTTTTTATACCTATATTTCTGAAGTTTCAAAAGAAGAGAAAAAAGAGAAAGCCTATTTTGTAAAAAACTGACCAACATAATTGACAACAAGCCTCTTGCTATTAAATTAGAAATGGCTGGGTTGAACTACCTTCAAAGTACTCTCACATGAAACACACAGATATCTATTGCTACCATACCTAACATTCAAGGCAACAGTACTGTGTAGTAGTAAAATACTACTTACCTATCTGGCCTGAAGGTATATTTCCAAAGACCAGAGACTCAACAGAGAAATGGATCCCACACATCACTAACCTGTAAACTCTGGGAACCCTTGCTACAGAAGAACCAATGCTTAATTCAGGGGCCAGAGGCAAACACAGGGGAGAGACCTAAACTTAGCTGATGTCTGCGGCCAGGCACCCATTTCTTTGGGTCACCACAGTAGGTCCCACGGCTCTCCTCCCACTCCCATCACTACTCTTGACACCACCTTTGTTTTCGAGAAAGCATTCCTCATGGCTGTAGGTCTACCCTTTTCTTTCCCCCATATCATACACTATACTGGGAGTGGGCAAACTTTTCTGTAAAGGGCCAGATAGCAAATATTTTTGGTTTTGCTGACCGGACGGTCTGATCACTACTGTTCAAGTCTGCTGTTGTAGAGTGAAAGCAGGTGGAGACAACAGGTAAATGAATGGGGGTGGCTGGGTTTAAAAAAAAACACACTTTACCAACACAAAATGTGAATTTCACATAGTTTCCATGTCATTAAATATGACTTTTCTTTTGACTTTTTCCAATCATTTAAAAATGTAAAAATCATTCTATATAGCTGGCGAGCTTTACAAAAACAGGCAGCCAGCAGTAGCCTGTCAACCCGTGCACTATTCCACGCTGAAGAAAACTCTTCTACCGTTCTGATACTGCACACCACTGAAACTGACAGCAAGGCAGCAGATCACAAGGGTTTGAGGAGACGCGCACTGCCTTCATCTCTGAATGACTGGGAGGGGAACCCTTAAAGCTACTCAGAGAGTCAGAAGATGAAACGAGGTTTCTGGGAACCGTTCTTTCTGTAGAGCCACGCGGTACACAGAACTGTGAGACTCGGCCTTCAAGGTGCGGGGTCCTAGTGAACACACTAAGAATTAACACCGTCACAGTGTCCCTAAATTCCACACCCACAGGGGCTCTAGTATGCATGCTTTACCACAACTTCATGGTAAAAACTGTGATTGTACCTCAACTCTAAGTTACTGAGCGTTCTCCAAAGCATGAAATAAATGACGTTTCTCTGACACTAGGGGCCACAGTTACATGCAGAGACTTGAGACTGATGAGGTTCAACGGGCACAAGATGTCTGCTGCACATCTACTTCCTTTGCTGACTTACCCGAAATTCTTCCTGGATCACATCGTTGTTACAGTTTTCGGAGCTCTTCACTCATTTCACAGACATCTATAGTTCACTATTACACACTAAACTGAGAACTCAGATTTTCATTACCCATTTTTTTTGGGGGGGGGGAATATCAGAAATGAATACATTTCAGAACTCAATGTTAACCCATTCCAGGGTGGTAAGAAAGGAAGGATAAACAATGATAACAACAGGAAGTGACATTTTGAGTCAGACCCACCAGTCTAAACTTCCTCAGAACAAGGATTGGGCCTTACCAGTGCCCAACTGGTAGAGCCTGGGAAGGCACAGTGAGGGTCTGTAGGTAGGTACGACACTCTAAGGAGTTTGCGCTTTATTTCTCAGGGTAAAAATGGGCACCTACAAGAATTTTTTAAGTAAGGTAAATGTTTTAAAAGGTAGGTCTGAGAGTGTATTATCAAGTGTTAACTAGAAACTAGGGAAGCCAAGAAAATAATTCAAGGTAAGGGGTCTGAAGGAAAGTACCAGCAGTGCAGGCTGGGAAGAGAGAATGCATTTACAAGACATTCCAGGTCAAGATCCCTCAGCACTTCCTGACACGCTGAGTTGCAGGCAGAGATGAGGGCAGAAGGGAAAGGTGGAAGTGGAAGATGACTTGGAGATTTTTAACCTGGGTACTGGGTGATGTGGTACCATCCACTGCGAGAAAGATGAGAAGAATGATAACGGATTTGCGGGGGGCAGAGGGAGGGGGAACGTGTTAGGTTTTGGATGGGAGAAGTTTGAGGTGCTTTTCTCTGTAAAGAGAACTTTATTTACTAGATGGATTCCAAATATAAGTTCCAGTGTTGGGTTGCCACACAAAGGTGAACAGATAATAAAATATACAAGGTTCAGGCAAAGATAAAAAACTGTAGATGCTAATTTGAGTGGTATATAGAAGAAGCAAAATAAAAGTGAGCTCCGAGGTTCCAGGTTTGATTCTATAATAGATTACAGTAAAGTGCTTTGTTTCTCCCTGTATTCTATTAAAGTTGGTCTGACATATTAGAATTTGTTGCCCTAAGACTGTCTCCTTGGCTGGAGGATGAGTTCCAGGGACCTGGCCTCTTACTCATCTTTGCATCTCCATGTGTAGAGCCCTGCACATGGCAGGTGCTCAAATATGACATCAGATAACACCCTGAGTACATACACTGTTCATGCTATTCTGTTAAAAGAAAAGTTCTATGGCAACTTAACCTCATAAGGTTTAATGTTTTAGCCACAATGGACTACTTGCCCTTCTCTTCGTCATTGAATTTTTCTGCACTGTGCTTATTTGTTTTCTTGCCAATGGCTGGAGTATCTTTCATCACTACTAGTAGTAAAATTCCACCCATTCTTTCAGGCCCAGCTCAAATGTTATTTTCCCCATAAGACTTTCCCATGTGGCATGTCAGCTTGCCGATAAAGGGTGTAGTGACTGATTTGTTAGATTTGGGAATAATTTCCAGAGCCTACCAAAGAGCCTTACGTGCTCAATATGCAAGTACAGTATTTGCTTAATAGCACTGGGGTAATGCCTTAAGTGCAAAGAAGTTCCGTTCAAGAAAGACCTAGAAAAGATCTGTCTTCCTTACCTCTGAAAGGAAAACAACAAAAAACAAACTCAAACTATCTACTGACCCTAAGTGTAAAAATCAGTGAGTCCATCAGATCAGACATCGACATAAGTGACAAGAGCAGGTAAGGCTTTAAAAGCCAGACTCAGTTTTAAATTCTGGCTGGTAACTGTAATCTTGGGCACTTTGCTCAAGCTTTCTGAGTCTCAGATTGCTCACCTGTAAAACGAGGTTGATGGCACTAACCTTGCAGGGTAGTGAACACTAAACAAAATGACATCTCCAAAGTGTGTAGCATCCAGCAAATGATCAGTAATCAGTACACAGCAGCTATTTTTATTGTTTGGGGCATTAATTTCAGATCTACGATAATTTGTAAAAAAATAATCATACAGAACAGAGGAGTTTTGGAGGTGATCTAATTTGAACTCTCTACTTGATGCATAAATTCCCTCTATAAGTCGGGTTCCTTCTTCCCTTCCTGAACAGGTGAATCAATGACTGTAGCTACTTAACTTTCTAATGCACTTGATTCAATAATCAGATTTTATAAAATTTTGTTATTGTAGTTTTGTAAAGAGGCTGAAATTCATTAAATCCTTCCATTTATGTATTTTTTAAATTTAATTTTTATTTTATATTGGACTATAGTTGAAGGTTTATGTATTTTAAATTAAGATTTTACTTTTAACACTGTAAGCCCTAACTTTTCAAAATTAAAACAGTTGACTTAATGAAGCATCTGCCTTAGAGCAGGAGCCATATTTCCTAAGTAATGTCTGATGCTGAATCACAAACATAGCCAAATGTTTTTACCCATCCAAAAATATTGGATTATCCAAAACTGGAAATATTTTTCAAACTAATGATAAACTGCCAAGAAATCTTAAATAACAGTTTTCCTCAAACAAGGTGCAATTTCTACGTGGATAGTATTATTTAACAAGGGTCTTTATTTCTAAAGAAACTACAGCTTACAATTTATGACATATGCTTAAGTAGCTGTAAGGTACTAAACCTGAAGCCATTACCTACAGACAGGAATCTAGGTAAAGCACATCCACCTCCTGAAACACATCCACCCGTGCATCCCCTTCTGCTCGAACACCCTCTAATTCTCTGATAAAAATCCTTCCTTGTTCCTGTTACTCCCAACCGCTCTGAGGATAATGAGATAGGACGTCCCTGTCTACCATAAGGCCCAGCTGAGACAGGCTGGGACCTGGGACCCTTCACCTGAGTGCTTGCACCTGGACAAACATCTCCTCGAGCAATAGAATACAAAGAAACTCTAAGGGCCTAAGAAAAACTGCACGCATGCGCAGGTGCGGTCAATTATGAACAATAAGATACAAAAAGGCCACAGACCAACTGGCACTTCTGAGAAGCTGCGAGCAAAATTGGGGGGCTGCACGTGATCCCTGCACACAGCACCAGCAAGGGGGTGGGCAGACCACCGAAGCCACCCCTCCAGCCCGACCCAGCCATCGGCTCCCACCCTCACCCCATTTAAGGGACCAGCTTCCCCTCCCACCCCACCTTGGGGAGCGAGCAAGGGCACCTGCTTCTTGTTTTCGTTCCCTCGTGCTGCAGCACGGAGTCCCAGTAAAGCCTTGCCTGGAACGCTCCTCTGGCCTCTTATCCATTAATATTGATTAAAGAGTCCAAGGACCCAGGTGGGTGACACAACCGGGGAGGGAAGCATATGACACCGAAGCTGGGCAGGGCTTGTTCCAATTTGGAACTCATTAACCTGTCCTCTCATAAAAACGATGGGAAATTGCTTTAGCCACAAGATAGACTACGGATTGTTCTTTGAGAAACATCTGTGGTATAATGGAAGTGATTTCAAAGAGTCCCAGCTCAGGTGATTCTCACAAGACTCAATCTGTGTCTTGATTTTCTCATCTGAAAAAAGGGACTCCCAAACCTGCTTGTGATGAGAAGTAAATGAGATCATGCAAGTGAAAGCACCTGTAAAACTGTAGAACCCTATACATTTATGACGGACCCGTTCCAGCAGAGAACTCGTATTTATACCTTTTTTCCCCCCACAGGAAACATCAACTATGAGTATGTAATAATATAAAAAACAAAAGATGTTCTTTTGACTTTAAAGATCTCTTTTTTCTGAAGATAAAATGTATGAGTATGTCAATAAATGTTCAAGTTGAGGACTAGGCAAATCATTTGATGTGGAATTAGTATAATTTAAAATTCCTAGAAACATTTTTGTGTTCCTACACTATCGGTTAGAACTCGAGAAGTCAACACTTTGAAAAAAATTCTCAGAACTCAAGGTCATGGCTCCTGCGCCTCGCGTCGTTACTGTGGTTTCCACTGGCACCTGTCCTGCCTCAGAGAAAGGTAACAAGCCTCAGGAATAATAAGTCAAGCTTCCAGCAATAAAAGCAAATTTTACATCCTATACTTATCCACATTTAGGTTGCTATGGACTCTGCTGGAGACTTGAAAGAAATGTGACATTTCTTAAAATAATCAACATTACATACTTTCATTACTATGGAATCAATATCGACCATTTTAAAATGTTTTCTCCAAACAACCATTTCACTGAAAGCTTTATATTTCTGTAAGATAAAATAATGGGAACACCCAAAAGAACTCAGTTTCTGTGTTTGGACAGTTAGCTCTTCACACCTCTTCAACATTTTCAACTAAATGAAAGGCCATAGAACAAAATGAATAATCTTTGTTTTTCATACCACATCGTTAAAATACAACGTGAGTAATTAAGTTCTGTATCAGCATGAGATCGATTCGTTATATCAGAAATGCAATCAGAGTTAAGTTGGAAAAAGATGCAACTTTTCTTACTACAGAAAGGAATACACATAAACACACTTCATTATGTCAAAACTACAACACACAGGCAAAACTTATAAACCTTAAACAAAGAGCTTCTAACACAAAACAGAGCTTTTACTTCCTGAGACTTCTGAACAGTTCTCTTGTCTTTTGGAATGAGGTTTTATTACTTTTGCAACAGACAAGAAGTATTTTGAGGTCGTGCGCATTTTCCTGTTTTTGCCTTTTGGTTACATGTAAAATACCATTCACTGAGCTACACAATGAATTGCATTTTTTGAGTGCGCCCCGGAAGCTAAGTACAGCCTTTATGCTACAGATGTGTTTAATTTATTTAGTTCTCTCAACTCTATGAGGCTATCAATGGTTAGGTAACTTACTCAAGTACACATAACTAGTAAGTAAAGAGCCAAGACTCAATCACGGTCTTACTCCAAAGTCCATGTTCTTGACTACTGCATTACACTTCTCCGTGATGAAAAGAGAACCAAAAAGAAACAAATACATTCGTTCTCTTTTTCAGTTTTAGGCTCTTATATCAAGTATCTAACTGCATTGTTCTGCTGCTTCAGGAATTATTACTTACGTAAAGAAATTTATACAAGAAGAGATATGTAGAAGACGTCATAACCTTCAAACAAACACACTTTATAGGCGAGCTAATTTTATAATAGAGAGAGTAAGTAAAATGAAAGTTGAAACATTCCCGGAGGAATTGTCACACAGCTGGTAGGGCGCAAATCATTTTTTTTTCAGATTAAATCATTTACTGCAAAGTCTACAAGACAGCGCTTGCCACCTGAAGACATTTCAGTTTTGTAATATGTTCTCGTTTTGTGGAATGAAGCCAGACAACCAAACAACGGAGAGTCCTAGTTTTCCTTCTTCAAGAAATCAGGGTTACTTCAGAATGTCTGGAATTTTGACCAATTAGAATACCTACATGAGTCAGTAGCTGTCTACCTCTTCCTTTGTCATAAAGCGTGCACAGATCCAGTTAATTAGTGCCTAGCACAGTGAAGTAAATCTTCTCCCAGAAAGATGTTTCTCCTTGTAACATTCGGAATAAATAAGACATTTTTAAGGTAGGTTTCCTTGCCAAAAAAACTATTTCTAAAAGTTACCTTAATATTTGTAAGGCAGCTTGTTTTTAATATTGTAATCACTGTTACAAGGACTTCTTTTTCCAAGAGCCCCAGGTGAAGGCTGTTACAACTGTCGGGCCCTTTCCCCATTACAACGCGGCGCGGTTTTGCAACCATGTGCCATGTGCCAGGCCCAGTGGCTTGTGCTTTACAGCCACTGCATCTTCACGACACCCCCGACGGAGACACTGTCACTATGCTGATTTTATGGGTGGCAAACGAGAGGCTGGGGAGTCTAAGTCACCGTCCAAAGGCACACAGAGCAAGCAAGGTGGGGATCTGAGCTCGGGTCTGACCCCAAAGCCTGTGCTTTTGACAACTTCTCCAAACTATTCTCAAAGAAAAAGGGAGTCGCTCCCCAAACCCCTATCACACTCTTGGACCCCTCGTCAACGTACAAGATGTAAAGGATCCAAACAGCCTTCACCTTGTGCAATTTTAAAAAGAGACCGAGTTCTAAGCCCTCCCGACCCCTACAAAGCAAGAGTGGGGAGGGGAAGAGAAGGCAAGGGCCAGTTTTCAGCAGAGAAAGAGTCAGAGGAGGGCCCGAAGCCTACAAGTGAAACCGATCTGAACTTAAAAGGCGCAGGGACCTCATTTCAGAACGAGAGCAGCACAAACCCAAGAAACCGCAACTGAAGTCAGCAGGAGGCGGCTGACAGAAGTTCGCCCAGCGCTGGTGCAAAGGAAGCTGTCACGCTCGGCGTTCTGCTCTCTGCTCTGTCACAGCCGCAGAGGGAGAAGCAGGAACCCACAAGTTCCAGGGGCAACACCAGAGCTGCCTTCACACCTCTGCTCTGGCTTTAGACTCACCGCCGCGGGTAAAGGTTCGCAGCGTGGTTCCCACGCCGTCGCGTTAAGTTACCGAGCCAAGGACCACAGAGGCCGAAAGGCCCGGAGCAGAGGAAGGGGTCAAGGTTCTCGGGGACCCGCGCGGGAGACTTTCTCACGGCCGCTACCCAGGGTATACAGCACACGCCGGCGGAGCGCGCCGGCTCGGGGGACGCGGCGCGCGCAAGGGTGGCCGGGGGGCCCTGCCGCCCTAATCGCCGCCCGCACCCAGCTCTGTGCCCGGTTCCGGCGCGCTATCTGCCCCCGCCGGCCTCCCGCACTTATCTGCTCCCCGCCCGCCCGGCCCTCGCCCGCCTCACCTGCCCAGCTCCCGGCCCGGGCTCAGGCTGTAGGCGTCCTGGAAGGGCTCGGTGCACACCGTGGTGCGGATCTCCGTCAGCAGCCCGCGGGGCGGGGGCGGCAGCCGGCGTGGTGTGCTCAGACCCCGGCCGACGCGACCCGAGCCGGGGGCGGCGGCCGGGGAAGAGCCGCCGCTGCCCGGCCTCTCCAGAGGAATCATGGCGCTCGGACGCTCTTTCGTTCCGGCCGCTCGGCTCGCTCCGAGCTGCCAGCGGGTCACAGCCCCGCCTCCAGCTGCCTCGAGAACGTCTGAGGAGACCAACCGCTCTACCCCGCGCCGCGCACAGAGTGCCGCCGGCGGCCTCCTAGCCGTCCGGTCCCGCCCCGCGCTCGGCCCCGCCCCTCCCCTCCCCTCGGCCCCCGCTGAGCTTCCGCGGGGCCGGAGCGCCGCGTGCCTCACGCGCGCCCTCTGCAGCCGAGGGGGGAGAAGGTGCAGCCTGGCGGGCGGCCTCGGGGTGGGCCCGGGCAGTCTGCAGGCGACCAACAGCACCACCCTTCTGGCTGGAGGACCCGCTGCGTCAGCCACTTACGCACCTGCTGAGCATCTGAGAGTTGCAAACCTGAGCCCTCCGTTAATGAAAGGCGTAGGAGCTGCCAGCCAGAGCTTCACGATCCCTTCCCTTGGGCGGGTCAGGAGGGGTGATGAGACTCAGATCAGGGCTGCTGTACAGCACGCGGAAGCTGCCCGGGGCAGCTGGTTGCTTCCCACGTTGAGAGGAGGACGTGGAGGCAAGAGGTGGATAAATATTTTTAAGCTCTCACACCAGCCCTATGAAACAGGCACTATTATACTGTCTGCAGTCTTCTCTATATTTAACTTTCAAGGTGCTCTCATCCGGTCTTGTGGCTTTAATTACATCCGTATGCTCATGACTACAAAATTTTTATCTTCAGCTTCCAACCATTCTCTGAACTTCGGACTCATATATTCAAGTATACACTTGACATCACCAGTTAGACGCCAAATTAGCATCTCAAACGTAACGAGCAAAAGTCAGGTCCTGATCATCCTTCACTCCTGCCCAGTTTCCCCACCTGGGTAAATGTAGCTCCATCCTTCTGGTGGTTCAGGGCAAAAACCTTGGCATCAGCACTGACTCCTCTCTTTCTCTCATACCGCTCATCCAATTTATAAGTAAATCCTCTTGGCTTTACCTTCAAAATATATCCAGAATCTGATCACTTCTCTTCATTTCCACATTACCACAATTAGCATTATCTCTTGTCTGGATTATTGTGATAGCTCGCTAACTGGATTACCTGCTTCCATCCTTCTTCCTCCCCAATTCCACACAGTTTATTTTCAAGGCAACCAGAGTGATCTTTTAAAAATCGAAATCAGATCATGTCACTGCTCTGCTTAGAGTTTTGCGATGATGAGCTAGTCTACTTGTGATCAATACTCTCACTGAGAAATATTAGAAAAAAATTTAAAACAGTCCTCTACTTGAAAGATCAGAGAGTTTCAAAAGCAGCAAGAACTTGGATGACTAAGATCCTGGTAAGAAGGGCAGCCCAGAATGGCACCACTTTCCCATGAGGCATTTGATAATTCCAAAGCAATGACTGAAAGGGTGAGAAAGTAAGTAGGACTTTCGGCATCTCACCAGGCTGGGGAGATGAAAAATTGGAGTTTAGGATCTACTAAGGAGAAAGAGCTGATAAACACATGAGACTTGCAGTTGGCACCCCAGAATGCTACATCCTAGGAGCGTCGGTAAAAAGGAAATAGACCAGCCCTACCAAGGACTGAAGAACAGCTTCAAAACGCAATAGTAAATCCCCTCTGGAGAAAAACACCATCAACCAGAGCCACACATTATCTGTACAGTATTTCATACACAATGTCTGGCACATTTAAAAATTTTAAAAGGGGCACACAAAAAGAATTATCTTAAAAACTAAGAGGAAAAGACAGAAAACAGAAATAAGCAAGCAGGAGATCCAGATACTGAATCTTAAAGACAGCTTTTTGAATAATTCTGTTTAATATCTTCAAGAAATTAAATGACAAGATAGAGAATTTCAGCATAGAACTGAGAACTCCAAAGAAGAATAAAATGGACTTTGTAGAATTGGGGGGAAAAACCCCCCAAACTAAAACTATCACTGAATAGGGATGGGTTTGATAACAGATTTGATACAACTTAAGAAAAAATTAGTGAACCTGATTAGTGAACTTAATAGGTCAAAAATTATGCAAAATGAAACACAAGATAAGAGGACATAATGTTCAGAAAAGAGAATGTAGTAAGTCTCCTACATTTGAACGAGTTCAGTTCCGAGAGTGGGTTCATAAGTCCAGTTTCTTCCTAAATCCAACAAAGTTAGCCTAGGTACACAACTAACACAATCGGCTATATAGTACTGTACTGTAATAGGTTTATAATGCTTTTCACACAAATAATACATAAAAAAACAAAACATAAAGAAAACATTTTTAATCTTACAGTACAGTACCTTGAAAAGCACAGTAGTACAGTACAACAGCTGGCATACAGGGGCTGGCATCAAGTGAACAGGCAAGAAGAGTTACTGACTGGAGGAGGGAGAGGAGGTGGGAGATGGTAGAGCTGAAGGATTGTCAGCGATAGGAGATGGAGGGCAAGCTGCAATTTCACTCATGCCTGATGTTGATGGCATAGGTTCAGGTTCCTTGCTGGATTCAATTGTATCTATCTTCTTGAAAAAACAATCCAGTGATGTCTGGGTAGTAGCTCTTTTTTTCTCATCATAGATGACACGGTAGCACTGGATTGCATTCTGAACAGCTGCTGCAACCTTCGTGTACCATTCTACGTTTGGGTCCTGTGCCTCAAAAACTAACAGTGCCTCCTCAAATAAAGAAAATCCCCTTGCCGTTTCTTGAGTCGTGAATCTCAGCAGTACCAGCTACAGCACTGTTGCTTTTACACTTGCTCCTGGACATCCTGGGCTTGAAATAAAGATCCTGTACTACTGTACTCTCTACAGTACTGTAAAGTACACAAAAGCACAACCACTTGTAGAGGATGCACACATGTGACAATGTACATCAGACAGGTGAACTAACTTACATGATTGGACATGTGAACGCACGTTTGCCTCTTTGAAAGTTCTCAACTTGAAGGTTCGTGTGTAGGGGACTTACTGTAAAGCATGTAAGGTATGTTTTAAAATGTTCTAACACACATGTAATTGAAGCATCAGAAGGAGAGGGGAGAGAAAAAAAAGAAGCAATAGTTTAAAGAATAGTGGCCAGGAATTTTTCAAAACTAATGAAAGACAACAACTCACAGAATCAAGAAACATTGTGAGTATCAGCAGGATTTCAAGCAAAGAGAACCATACCTAGGCAGATCACAGTAGACTACTGAGAATTAAAGACAAAGAGAAAAATCTTGAAAAAAAATAGGCACAGGAAGCAGATATATTACCTGCAATAGAGCAACAGTAAGATCAAGAGCTTATTCTCAAAGACAAATTGGAAGCCTAAAGACTTTCAGATAGCTTCAAAATGCTAAAAGAAATTAGCTGCCGATCTAGATTATATACTACCCAGTAAAAAATGTTCTTCAAAATTGAAAGTAAAATACAGGCATTTTAATGACAAACATTAAGATCATCAGCTGACCTACATTAAAGGAAATTCTAAAAGGAGTTTTTTAGGTAGATAGAAAATAATCCCAGATAAAATTGTGGAGATGTCTGAAGGGATGCAGAAGAATGAAGGGATTAAGCCGTGGCTAGATATAAATAAAATAGGAACTGTATAGCACAATAAAAATAATGTCTTGGGCTTCCCTGCTGGCCCAGTGGTTGAGAATCCGCCTGCTAATGCAGGGGACACAGGTTCGAGCCCTGGTCCGGGAACATCCCACATGCCGTGGAGCAACGAAGCCCACGCGCCACAGCTACTGAGCCTGCACTCTGGAGCCCACCAGCCGCAACTGCTGAGCCCACGCGCTACAACTACTGAAGCCTGTGTGCCTAGAGCCTGTGCTCCACAACAAAAGAGGCCACTGCAGTGAGAAGCCCACGCACTGCAACGAAGAGTAGCCCCCACTTGCCACAACTATAGAAAGCCCGCGCGCAGCAACAAAGACCCAAAGCAGCCAAAAAAAAAAAAAAAAGGGGAGTTTAAATATATATAGAATTAAAATATACACAATAATAACACAAAAGGAGAGAGGGAGTAAATGGAATTAAAGTGTGCTAAAGTCCTAGCATTGAGTGGGAATTGATAAAAGTACCAGGCTTTAATAAATCAAGAATGAATATTATAATCTCTAGAGTAACAACTAAAATAATAGAAAAAGAATGAATAACAAGTTAATGGGGGGGGGCAGGGAATGGGATGATAAAAATATTTCATCCAAAAGAAGTAAGAAAGGAAAGCAAAAGGATCACAAAGTAAGAATAGACAAATGGAAAACAAATAGTAAGATGATGTTTAAGCAAACTGAAGTTTGTTTTTTTAACAGCAGTTACTTTAAATTTAAATGGAATTTGATATACCCCCAATTAAAATACAAAGGTTCTAGACAGGATTAAAAAATAATAGCTGTGTGTGCTTCAATAAGACACCTTAAATAGCAAGTTACAGAAAGGTTGAAATTAAAAGGATAGAAAGACTTATGCCATGTAAATAGTACCTAATAGAAAATTGGTGCAGTTATACAAATATCAGACGAAGTAGATTTTTAAGGCAAGAAGCATTACTAGAGGTAAAGAGGAACATTTCTCAATGATAAAAGGATCAATCTTAAGCAAGTTATAAAAATTCTAAATTTGCAGTCTTAAAAATATAGCACTGAAATATACAAAGCAACATGACAGAACTAAAAGGAGAAATAGATCCACAGTTGTAACCAGGGATTTTTAACGCGCTCCTCTATGTAACTGATAGAACAAGCATACAAAAGAAAAAAAAAAAAAAGGAATCATTTTTAGCAGTTTTGAACAACACAATGAACAAGCTTGATGTAACTGATGTAAATACAACACTGCAGAATACACATCTTTTTGGCGCAAAGAGAACATTTATTGATCATGTACTGGCTGGTAAAGCACATTTCAACAATTTTGAAGGACTGAAGTTCTATAGAGTGCTATGTTCTGTGATCGTAGTGGAATTAAGCAGGAAACCAAATGTTACCCATCAGTTCGATATACAACTACAACCGAAATCTCTATAAAATCACAAATGCTTGGAAATTAATCAATTCATCTCATTTACGGTGATAGAAATCAGAAGAGGGGTTGATTTTAGGGTGGAGGAGATTGACTGAAAAGGAGCAAAAGGGGACTCTCTGGGGTGATGAAATATGCTATTTTTGCAGGGCTATGGCTTACATGGATATATGCATTTTCAGAACTGATTGCGATCAGTGAATTTAAATTACACCTCAATTTTTAAAAACTTCTGTTTTATAGAAATTTTCAAACCAATGGAAAAATGTGGGCTCAGAAATATTAAACAAAATTAATTAATTCAAGCAATGTACTCAAAGATACATCATGACAGAGTAGATTTTATCCCAGGAATGTTCAGGATGTTTCACTACATGCTCAGATTAGTGGAGAAAAGGAATTCCATCAACTTAATAAATACTGGGAAAAACATTTTATAATATTCAATACCCATTCATGATTAATTTTTTAAAATTTAGCAACCTCAAATAAAAAGGAATATCCTAAACTTAATATGACATATCCCTCAAAACTTGCAGGAGCATTATCATCGAAGTCGGGGCATAACGATGACACCTGCTCTCACAACCCCTACCCAGTGTTGCAGGAGAACCTGAGTGGTTCATGTTGAAAAGGACGAGTTAAAATGATCAGGAAGGAAAAGACATTATTAAATGTAGACAGTTTGAGTACATTTCTACAT
The DNA here is from genome assembly GCF_009873245.2 of Balaenoptera musculus. Lineage (NCBI taxonomy): Eukaryota > Metazoa > Chordata > Mammalia > Artiodactyla > Balaenopteridae > Balaenoptera > Balaenoptera musculus. The sequence goes on along the minus strand of NC_045793.1, from coordinate 97,597,680 downwards.
TACCCCAAAGAATCGACTGAAAAATATTAAAATTAAAAATTAGACAAAGGTGATTAAATATAATGAAAATAAATACCAGCTTTCCTACATAGAAACAATACAAGGAATGAAAGCTAATGGGGAAATTATTCTATTTGCAATAGAAGGAAAAATAAAGCCTGCAGAAACAACCCTCACAAAAAATGCACAAAGCCTACATTTCACTTTATAACTATATAGAACATAATTATTCTAGGAGACATAAAAGAAGACAAATAGAGATACATAGCATGTTCTTTGATGAAGAGATGAGATTCTGTAATTCTTTGTAAATCGATCAATATATTTAACAAAATTCTAATAAACCCCAAAATGATTTCTTTTGGAATTTATTAAAATTATCCCAAAGTTTATCATGAAGAATGTTCAAATGTGAGTAGCTAGGAAAATTTTGGAAAAGAAAGTTGGTAAGGAGAGAATTGTCCTAATAGACACTAAAATTTATTATGAAATAAGACAGCTCAACATAATAGAATACATAGTTTTAAAATAGAGTTATTATATGTATGAAACTAAAATAGGTCCCAAATCTTCTAACTCATTAATTAAATTAAATGTAAAATAAATCAATTAAATATAAAAAGACTAAAATCTGGAAATAAATAGTATATGACAGCTGATTGCTAAAGGAGAAATAATTTCTAAACTATTGACTACCTAAAAATTCAAAATTCTTGTATATATTTAAAAAGTTAGGCCTTCCCTGGTGGCTCAGTGGTTAAGAATCTGCCTGCCAATGCAGGGGACACGGGTTCAAGCCCTGGTCCGGGAAGATCCCACATGCCGTGGAACAACGAAGCCTGTGCGCCACAACTACTGAGCCTGCACTCTAGAGCCCGCGAGCCACAACTACTGAAGCCCACATGCCTAGAGCCTGTGCTCCGCAACAAGAGAAGCCACCGCAATGAGACGCCCACGCACCGCAACAAAGAGTAGCCCCCGCTCGCCGCAACTAGAGAAAGCATGCACGCAGCAAGGAGGACCCAACGCAGCCAAAAATAAATTAAAAAAAAAAAAAAAAAGTTATATACAAAATAAAAAGGCAGACAAACTGGGAAAACATTTGTAAAAAGCATTATATACAAAAATTATACCCTAAATATATAAAGAACATATGAACCAATAAGCAGTATGGCAACACTATATTAGAAAGAGGACAAAGAAAATAAAAAGTAATTTTTAAAGGGACAAATATAATAAACTCATATCAAATGTTTAAATTTGCTAGAAGTCAAAGAAATTATAAATTAACCAATGGGGCCATAAAAAGAAATGAAGTTGAACTATTTGTAGTGAGGTGGATGGACCTAGAGTGTGTCATACAGAGTGAGGTAAGTCAGAAAGTCAAAAACAAATACTGTATGCTAACACATATATATGGAATCTAAAAAAAAAAAAAAAAGGTTCTGATGAACCTAGGGGCAGGACAGGAATAAAGATGCAGATGTAGAGAATGGACTTAAGGACATGGGGAGGGGGAAGGGTAAGCTGGGATGAAGTGAGAGAGGGGCATGGACTTATATATATTACCAAATGTAAAATAGATAGCTAGTGGGAAGAAGCCACATAGCACAGGGAGATCAGCTCGGTGCTTTCTGACCACCTAGAGGGGTGGGATAGGGAGGGTGGGAGGGAGACGCAAGAGGGAGGGGATATGGGGATATATGTATATGTATAGCTGATTCACTTTGTTATAAAGCAGAAACTAACACACCATTGTAAAGCAATTATACTCCACTAAAGATTTAAAAAAAATTTTTTTTTAAAAAATTAACCAATGGGGGTTCCATTTTTGCGAGTAAAATTAGCAAAACATTTTAAGGTAATTCAATGCCCATCATTAGTGATAATGGATGGAAAGACAGGAAGAATAAAAACATAAGTGCTTTTTATTTCCTTCTTTTGTTCTAATCTGTGTTTTTCTGCACTTTTCCAAGAACTCAGATATCACTTTCTATAGGGTATCTGACCTCATTCTACCAGAGTAAGAGTCTGGCCTCCCTGCTTCCATATCAACCTGAGCTTATCTTTATCAAACTGCATTCTAAGTGTATAATTCTCTATTTTCCTAGTTAGAGAGGACAGAGACCATTTATTTCTGTATCTCAGTGTATATAAGTGAAACTCCATAAATATTGATGAATAAATGTGGTTGAATTGAATATGTAACACTCTAAATGTCTCTCTGTAGGAAATAATTAAATGAATTATGATATATTTACTTGATAGGTCGTTATGCAATACTTTCACAGGGATTAGTCACACTGCCCTATACTTGTTTTGCAATGATAGCTATAAAAAAAGAATGATTCGAAATTGTTTCTATTGTATAGTATATTTTTAAAGTGCGTTGAAAAGAGGTGACATGGTATTAGCACTCTAATAGTGATTCTTTTTGAGGTATGTGAGTATTGTTGAGTAATTTTCTTTTATATTTTGTACTTCCAAATGTCTTTAGATGATTATATATTACTTCTATAACTAAAGTAAGTGAAAAAAATTTTAAGCTTTGTTTTTAAAATAAACATTCCATAGTCTGGCCATCCACGCATAGACAATGGTTATTATTATTATTTTTAACATCTTTATTAGAGTATAATTGCTTTACATTGTTGTGTTAGTCGCTGCTGTATAACAAAGTGAATCAGCTATACGTATACACATACCCCCATATCCCCTCCCTCCTGCGTCTCCCTCCCACCCTCCCTATCCCACCCCCCTGTGCTATGCGGCTGCTTCCCACTAGCTATCTATTTTACATTTGGTAGTGTATATATGTCAATGCCACTATTTTAAACACAACTCACACCTACCCAGCTGCTCCTATCTTTCCATCTACCGATGGGGGATTAAATCACATTCTCTTTCTCCTACTTCAAATTGAAGCTTGTTGTATGTCCAAACTTTGATTATTTTTTAAATACCAGAGCACTGTCTGGGAAATTATGTGTAAGTTACAGATCTAAGCTCTTTGAGGATGAATATGCATTTGAGATCAGCATTTCAGATAAACAACATAATTTCCTTTGACTTCTGCTGTTAAAGAAGATCGATTTGTACTTCTCATTTGGGTGCCAAAATTAGCATTCAGGTCAAATGTAATACTGGACTCTAACATTTCAATGACCATTTTTCAGAATTTAGCTTAGGAAGGAGCAACTCTCTAGGCTCATCTCTTCTCTCTTTTCCTTTGCCATTTAGCCTTTCTAAATAAGGTTGACATGTGCGAGAATGACAATTGTTCTACCAGAGTTATAAAAGATAACTTTGGGGAGGAGATTTATTGTGAAACTAAATACAAATTTACACACATTTGAGGGTTCAGATTTGAAAGCACATGGATCTGAGAGAACATAAGTGAAGCAGCTACAGCATGTCATTCAACAGCTGTTCGGTGAATGTTGTGGAATCTTATGAAATGATCAGCTAACACACTTGGAAATATTGATAAATGGGCAACTCAATTCCCAGGTTAAAACTTTCTGTATGACTTCTGAGGTGTTTATCGATTAAGAAGACTAAATATCTCAATAAATGTAGACGAGCTAATGAAAAGCATAACAAATATTTTCATGAACTGAATGAAATTCTCTGCAATTCTGTGTTTTACAATGCAAGCTCTAAAAGGAGCATGTCAGCTCAAGAGAGAAAATGTGGATCCACTTCAGATTGGTTGAAAATGTAATATAATTGGTATTTCATCGACTGTAATGTTTGGAGTTTTGAATTATTATTATGCAAAATACATAACAGATTGATGGAAATCTTTGAGCAAGAGGCAACAGAGTCATCAAACGAGCCTACACATCTAAGGAAGCATCAACAGCACAGGAGCCTAGAATCCCGTCTCCTAACTTCTCATTTAAACACTCATGAAGAAGATGCCTAGAGGAAATAACCACATGACCTCTAGAAAATAAAAGGGGGAAAAAATCAATCTTATAGTGGACTCTAGGATTAGTGTCTATGATTTACAGTTCTGAGGTCTGAAGATACAGAGTAGAAAACAAGATTAATGGGCATGCTCACAAAATCATTTCTGATGATTTCCTCTTGGGAAAAGAGAGTAAAGGTCAGCCTTTTATATTCTGCAAAGACTCTGGAAACACAGAAGTAATTATTTTGTACTGGACTGGCCTTTACTGGCCTGACATAGGAATGCTTTAATTCCTAAATTCTGTTTCCTATGCAAGATAAGGTGGTTCAGCCAGAAATAACATTTATTAATTCCCTAATGTATTCTAGGCACTGTTTTTAAAAATTACCTGTACTTTCTTGAGGCCTCAAAATAACACCATCTTGATCTGTAGATTAAACACAATCCCAATCGAAATCCCAATGAAGTATCTTGTGGATACTGACAAACTGATTCTAAAGTTCATATGGAGATGCAAAAGACTCAGAATAGCTAACGCAATATTGAAGGAAAAGAACAAAGTCAGAGGACTGACACTACCCAACTTCAAGACAAACTATAAAGCTATAGCAATCAAGACAGTGTGGTATTGGTGACATTAGCAGTATGGTGGGGTGCAAGGTTCCCAGCCCACATTTCCTGGGATCCAGGAAGGAGGCTGTGAAACCTCAGTGGAGCCCAGGACTGAGGAAGGCCACCTTGAGAAGACAGGCTCGTGCGCCACTGGCAGGCCTGCTGACCGTGGTCCCAGCTATGGAACAGAAGCGGCCCTCTTCCTCTGTGGACTTGACTTTAACCTTCACTTATTTGTCCTTCAATGCTTGTCCTTTCTTTATACAGTTCTGACTTCCTGACCTATATTATTTTCCTTTTCTCTAAAGCCTTTCTTTTAACATTTCATTCAAGGCAGTCTACTGGCAACAAATTCCCTCAGTTTTTGTTTGTCTGAGAATTTTTTTTCCTCCTTCACTTTTTAAAACAAATTTATTTATTTTATTTACTTATTTTTGGCTGTGTTGGGTCTTCGCTGCTGCACGCGGGCTTTCTCTAGTTGTGGCGAGCGGGGGCTACTCTTCGTTGCGGTGCGTGGCCTTCTCATTGCGGTGGCTTCTCTTGTTGTGGAGCACGGGCTATAGGGCGCACGGGCTTCAGTAGTTGCAGCATGCGGGCTCAGTAGTTGTGGCTCGCAGACTGTAGAACACAGGCTCAGTAGCTGTGGCACACGAGCTTAGTTGCTCCACGGCATGTGGGATCTTCCCGGACCAGGGCTCGAACCCGTGTGCCCTGCATTGGCAGGCGGATTCTTAACCACTGCGTCACCAGGGAAGCCCTTCTCCTTCACTTTTGAAGGATAATTTGCAGGGTACAGAATTCTAGGTTGGTGGATTTTTTTCTGTCACCACTTCAAACATTTCACTCTACTCTTAATTTCTGAGGAGAAATTGGATGTAATTCTTATCATTGTTCCTCTATAGTTAAGGTGGTTTTTTCCTTCTGGCTACTACCAGGATCTTTTATCTTTGATTTTCTGTAATTTCAAAATGATATGCCTAAGTGTAATTTATTTATTTATTTGCATTTATCCTGCTTTGGTTCTCTGAACTTCTTGGATCTGTGGTTTGGTCTGATATGAAATTGGGGGAAACTTTACAGTCATCACTGTTTCAAATATGTCTTCTGTTCCTTTTTCCCTTCTCCTTCTGGTGTTGCCATTACACACATGACATCTTTTTTTAGTTGTCCCACAGACCTTGGATATTGTTTAGCTATTTTTGGTCTTTGTTCTCTTTGCTTTTCAGTTTTGGAAGTTACTATTGAGATATACTCAATTTCAGAGATTCTTTCCTCAGCACATCTAGTCTATTAATCAGCCCATAAAAGGCATTCTTCGGGGCTTCCCTGGTGGCGCAGTGGCTGGGAGTCTGCCTGCCAATGCGGGGGGCACGGGTTTGGGCCCTGGTCTGGGAGGATCCCGCGTGCCGCGGAGCGGCTGGGCCCGTGAGCCACAATTGCTGGGCCTGCGCGTCTGGAGCCTGTGCTCCGTGACGGGAGAGGCCGCGATGGTCAGAGGCCCGCGCACCGCGATGAGGAGTGGCCCCCGCTTGCCGCGGCTGGAGAGGGCCCTCGCACAGAGGCGAAGACCCAACACAGCCATAAATAAAAAAAAAAAAAAAAAAAAAAAAATCCCGATGTCCAGGTGGCACCACAAATTATAAAAAAAAAAAAAAAAAAAAAAAAGGCATTCTTCATTTCTGTTACATTGTGTTTGATCTCTAGCGTTTCTTTTTCATTCTGTCTTAGGATTTTCGTCTCTCTGCTTACATTGCCCATCTGTTCTTATATGTTGTCTACTTTATCCATTAGACCCTTAGCATAGTAATCATAGTTGTTTTTACTTCCCAGTCTGGTAATTCCAACACCCTTGCCATGTCTGGTTCTAATGCTTGCTTTGTCTCTTCAAATAGTGTTTTTGGTTTTTTTTTTTCTTCTGGTATGCCTAGTAATTTTTTTCTTGATAACCAGACATGAGGTGGTGTAAAAGGAAGTGCTGTAAATGGGCCTTTAGTCATGTGGTGGTGAGGTGTGGGGCAAGGGGAAGCATTCTACAGTCCCATGATCAGGTCTCAGTCTTTTGGTGAGCCTGTGCCTCTGGACTGTGAACTTCACAAGTGTTGCTCAGTTTTCTTCTCCCTCCTTAGGTGGGAGAGTATGACTAGAGTAAGCTGGAGTTTGGTATTTCCCTTTTCTGAAGTCAGTTAGGCTCTGGAAAGACCCCAGTGGGTTAGGGTCTGTTTAACTAGTTTCCCCTGTAGGCTGGCCTTGTTAAGAAGAACAAAGTGCTCTGGCATGTTCCGGAATGGTTCCTTTTCCCCTCCCCCTGCCAGAAGCTTGAGGGTATTTTTCTCTGATATTTGCTGTGGGAAGCTGGTTGAACTGGAAATAAGTCTCACAAGATTGTGGAGACCTCCCTATGATTGTGGGGTCCTCCTGGAGTTTTTAACTCTCAGATTTGTTCACATTGAGTTTCCAGCAATTGCTCGATTACAGTTCAGTGTTTCCTCCTCCAGCACTGGCTCCTGTGGCAATTTCTGAGAGCCTCTGCTCCGATAAGCCAAGATTCCCTGTATTTGTCCATCTGTCTCTCCAATCTTGCGGGCCCCGGTTGGCCCTGTGTCTTCCCCTCTCTTATGGAGCCAAGAAGAGTTGAGCTTTCAGTCTGTTTCTGCTTTTTATGAGTTGTTAGGACCAAGTGATGACTTACAAGCTCCTTACATGAGGAACTGGAAACTGAAAGTCATTAATTTTTTATACCTTGTATGAAATTCATTCATTTATTCAAGAAATATCCAGTGATTAATTAATTACATTTGATTAATTAACTAAATTAATTCATTACATTGATATTTAGCCAGAACTGTTTTAGGCCTTGGTGTTATAAGGGTAAACAAAACAACATCCCTGCTTCTCTGGAATTTACATTCTTATGGAGGAGGCACAATAAACAAATAGAGATATAAGTCAGGTAGAGATAACTAGTATAAAAAAACATGAAACAAGAAAATGAGATTGGGAGGGTCTGGAGACTGTACTTCATTACTCTGCTCACACCCAGTTGGGCCAGCTTTTTTTTTTTTTTTTAATTAATTTATTTATTTTTGGCTGTGTTGGGTCTTCATTTCTGTGCGAGGGCTTTCTCTAGTTGTGGCAAGCGGGGGCCACTCTTCATCGCGATGCACGGGCCTCTCACTATCGCGGCCTCTCTCGTTGCGGAGCACAGGCTCCAGATGCGCAGGCTCAGTAATTGTGGCTCACGGGCCTAGTTGCTCCACGGCATGTGGGATCTTCCCAGACCAGGGCTCGAACCCGTGTCCCCTGCATTAGCAGGCAGATTCTCAACCACTGTGCCACCAGGGAAGCCCCTGGAGACTGTACTTCAGATTTGTTGAACAGAAAAAGGCTCTCTGGGAAGGTGAAAGATGGAGAGTGACCTAAATGGAGAGAGGGAGAGAACCTTGCGTACACACAGGGGAAGAGAATTCCAAGCAGAGCAAATCATGACTGCAAAGGCTCTAGGGTGTTTGGGTGTGTGGCTGGGAGAGAGAGGTGAGAGATAAGCAAAGTAGCCAGAGGCATGTCACATAGGGATTTATACACTGATGGGAAACCATTGGAGGGCTTGATCTGGGGAGTGCTGTGATTTAACACGTTTTATAAGGATTATTCTGGCTACAGTGTGGAGAATAGACTGTAGGGTGGTGAATTGGATCCAGGAAGGCCAGCTAGGAGACTGTGACAATAATACAGATGAGAAATCACTGTGGGTTGGACTAAGGGAGGTGGCAATGGAATTGGTGAAAAGCAATGAAAATTCTTTCCAGGTAGGTCCAGCAAGAATTGCTGGTGGATCAGATGTAGAGCTTGAGAGAAGGATCTCTTTCTGCAGTTTCTCTGAATCCTGGGTCAGGTATGTGTGTAGCTCCATCATGAAAGGAGCCATCACTTTCGACAGGTCACCAACATTCTTGAGGCAGCTTCTAGTTTGTTCTCATGGGTTTCAGTTCATCCTTGTGAGCTTCCTTTGTCCTGGCTCTCCCCTGCTGCAGATCTGGCTTCTCTTCCTTATTCAGACGAACCATTGTCTGCAAAAGCTTCCATAGATTTATTCACCAGCCCCACAGCTGTGTAAGGTCCATCCCTATAATAAAGTCCTTATTCTGTATCATTCAGAGTGACTCTACTTCCCTGATCAAAACCTTAACTGATACAAGTTTGATCTGTTTTTCAGCCCAGTGAATAGAGATGTTCATGGGCCAGTTGGATATAAAGTCTAAGAGATGCTTTAGCGATATTCGTGAATCGTGAGTATCTAGTGTTTTGTTATAATCCTGTGGTAAATAATTTTTAAAACTATTGGCTTCTAATTACATTGCATTGTGGTCAGAGAATGTGGGACTATGGCTTCTTTGGCATTTATTGAGACATTGTCTATAGTCTTATTTATTTATTTAGGAAATGCTTTTGTGCTCGGAAAGAATGCGTATTTTCTGCTTGTTGGGTAAAGGTTTTTATGGGTATCTACACAATTGGTAGGATGTGGATATCCATAAAATCCTTAATAACTCTTAAAAATGAAGACAAAAGAATTTTAGGTGAATATTGTTGGGGGGTAAGACGGTCATTACATATTTGTAAAATAAACAAGCCACCAAGGAGACCCAACCATCATTAACTTATACACACATAATACATAGCCTCAAAATAAATGAAGCTTACTGAATTACAAATTCAAAGAATTTTGATTTATAAATTATTTATAAAATTGACCAAAACAAATTAATAAAAATAATTAACAAACCAAATCATATTTATGTGTGTTTCTATACCAAGGAAACAAACTATACTTCTTATAACAAAAACAAATTTGAATGACATTGATTAAGTACCTACACATCAACATTTTGGAAGCTGGGGCTCAGCGTTCTCAGGGTAGAAGTTCAGCGTTCTTATCTCAACCTAATAGTTTAATCTACAAAATAAATATCAACTGAACAATATTTGTTTGTACCATATATTATGATAAAACTACATTTTATAAACAAATATATGAAAAATATAGATTCACTTATTTTAGAAGCTATATCTTTCAAGTGCCATGAGCTGCTACACTTTTTCATATAAGTTAAATACTTAAAGAGTTCAAGTGGCTTGTTCCAGCAAAAAAAAAAAAAAAAAAAAGGAAAAGACACAACATTGTTCTTTTCATACCGGATTTTTCAAAGTTTATAATCTGCCATCCCTGATTTACATATTTTATTTCTTCTCTGTCTGAACATTTCAAAGTACAGATACGCCAATTTCTCTTCTCGCTTCAGCATCATTATTAATTTAAATTAAGCAGTGGCCACCATGCATAATAAGGTTAAACCAAACTTTCAATGCTTGGTTTCAAAAGTTATCCCAGAAAGGAAAGGATGACTAATGGTCTTTGAATCAGTTATCTATTGCCCCCATAACAATGTACAACAATCATACAATATCACTGGCTTGTAACCATGCCTCAGCTGGAGTTTGGCTGGGTGGCTTTCATGATCTTGGCTGAGTTTGCCCTAATACCTGGGGGTCAACTGGCTGTTGGTTGATCTAGCCTGGTCTCAGCTGGGCTTCCCCTGTTTCTCATCCTCCTCTTACACTGGGCATGCACTCCTCACGACAGGAGAGCAGCAAGAGAGAGAAGTCAAGCTCAATTGTGCAAATACTTTAGAAGCCTCTGCTTGCAGTAGGGTGGCCAAAGCAGGTAGGTCAGAATGCTTGGCTCCCAGTAGGAGGTGACAGCAGAGTTAGGAGTGTGGAAAAGCATATGGCTATAGGGAGGGGTGATGAATTCCATGTTATGATCTACTATAATCTTAGAAAAGAGATAGTCCCCATTGTTATTTAATTTTTTCCACCAAAGGAATAAGCTTGAAAGAAGAGAATCTCTTTTAGTGGGCAAATGTAAAACTTTGGATAAAAGTCGTGACCCAATTTTTATTACATTTAAAAAATAATAGGTAACACAACATTGTAAATCAACTATACTTCAATTAAAAAAAAGTAATAGGAATTATGTAACTATAAAGGCAAAAAGAAAAAACTCTATAACATACACTCTTTGGAATAAAATGAAAAGAAATACAAGTTCTTGGGCATATAGGAGATGGCTAATGAAACAAGTTTTAACACTAACTCACTCAGAGTTTCCAGACATTAAAAAAATCTCTATGTTCTCCCAGCTCTTCAAGATGTGAGGGTTTTAAGGCTGATTTACTCACTTCTAGGCCCTTCTCTGTTTACTGTTTCAGGAAGAACAACATGTTTCCCTCTCGGTGATCAACCTAAATTATTTTCCCCAATTTTATACATGCTCAAATCCTGCCGCCATTATAAACACATTTCCGTCTGACTTTCCTCTCCAGCGGAGCCAATGGCTTCTGTTCCCTTTCCCCATAGCATTTTGCTTATTTATTATTATTATTTTACAAGGACATCACATCTTACTCTGGGGCTGGGGTGGGGAATGAGAGAGGGACTATGCATATTAAAAACAGGGGCCAAATCTCAAATGAAGAGGAGGAATGCAGTGTTATTTGCTGGACCATGGACTCTCTGAGGGCAAAGACTCCTAAGCACAGGACCCAGCATGTAATAAGTATTCAAAAAATGCTTAAAGGAATGAAGGTGGTGGGTAGTGGTGGTTGAGTGCTTGGACTCTGGAGCCAAGCTCCTTGTTCAAATCTTGGCCACACATTTACTTTGGGCAAATTAACTTCTCTCTGTTTCAGGGTTTTGTTTTATTTTTTCAGCTTTAGATGGGGATATAAATGTAGCTAAGGCAATACTGGGTTGGCCAAAAAGTGCCTTCAGTTTTTAAGTAAAAATAAAAGACATATTTTTCATTTTCACCAAGAACTTTATTGAACAACGTATTCACCCTTTTGTTCCACTACCTTCTGCCATTTTTTCAGGCAACTTCATAGCTCCGTCTTCCCAAAACTTTTTATCTTTTTGAGCAAAGAACTGTTCCAGGTGCCTTTTACAGTCTTCCAGGGAATTGAAATTTTTTCCATTAAGAGAATTTTGTGAAGACCGAAATAAATGGAAATCCAAAGGTCCAATGTCTGGTCAATATGGTGGATGAATCAGAACTCCCCAGCCAAGCTGTAACAGTTTTTGCCTGGTCATCAAAGAAACATGCAGTCTTGCGTTATCCTGATGGAAGATTATGCATTTTCTGTTGGCTAATTCTGGACGCTTTTCGTCAAGTGCTGCTTTCAGTTGGTCTAACTGGGAGCAGTACTTGTTGGAATTAATAAGTTTGGTTTTCCGGAAGGAGCTCATAATAGAGGACTCCCTTCCAATCCCACCATATACACAACATCACCTTCTTTGGATGAAGACCGGCCTTTGGTGTGGTTGGTGGTGGTTCATTTCACTTGCCCCACGATCTCTTCCATTCCACAGTTGTACAGTATCCACTTTTCATCGCCTGTCACAATTTGTTTTAAAAATGGAACGTTTTCATTACGTTTAAGTAGAGAATTGCATGTGGAAATACGGTCAAGAAGGGTTTTCTCACTTAACTTATGTGGAACCCAAACATTAAAGCGATGAACATAACCAAGCTGGTACAAATGATTTCCAACGCTTGATTTGGGTATTTTGAGTATGTCGGCTATCTCCCACGTGGTATAACGTTGATTGTTCTCAGTTAATGTGTCAATTTGATCGCTATCAACTTCAACTGGTCTACCCGACCATGGAGCATCACCTCCAGCGAGAAATCTCCAGCATGAAACTTCGCAAACCACTTTTGACATGTTCGATCAGTCACAGCACCTTCTCCATACAATGCATAAATCTTTTTGTGTGTTTCAATTGTGTTTTTACCTTTCTTGAAATAATAAAGCATAATATGCCAAAAATGTTGCTTCCATCTTCAATATTAAGATGGCTACACAAAAATTCACTAATTTTGATGTCTTTTTTAAAATGCACGCTGATATGATGGCTGTCACATAAAATCTAACAAAATTGTTTCGAATGAAGTTAAAGACAACTAAGTGCTACTAGAGCCATCTTATGGAAAAAACTGAACGAACCTTTTGGCCAACCCAATACATGAAAAGCACCAGTTCTTTTTTTTTTTTTTTAAGTGTGAAAAATTTACTGTGATCCCGGTCATCTTCATTAATCCATTGATTAAACAGATACTATAATTTTAGTTTTTTTTTAAAAGTGGATCTTTTATTTTTTAAATTTATTTATTTTTTGTCCATGTTGTGAGGCTTGAAGGATCTTAGTTCCCCAACCAGGGATTGAACCCAGGCCATCAGCAGTGAAAGTACAGAGTCCTAACCACTGGACCACCAGGGAATTTCCTGTAATATTAATTATTGATTTACTATATTAATCTATTTTATTTTATTTATAGATAAGGTACTTCTATTTTATTTAAATACTGCAAAATGATCATAAAAATGTTCTAATGTTTATTTTGGAGAAAAGCAAAAACAATAAGAATTTAGCTGGGAAGGGACTAATAGAACTTAGTCATTTATTTTTAATTAAAAAAATTTTTTATTGAAATATAGTTGATTATATTAAACTATTTTAAATAGTAGTAACTTATAGGTAACAATTTTATTCCTTCCATGATTATTATTATTGCAATTAAAAAGCCTTCAGTAAATTCGTGGTGAATCGTGTGGTTCTAAATATGATAGCTTTTATTATTATTACTATTACTGTTGGGGCTGATGACACTGATTAGTGTGGCAGGAAGGAGGATGGTAAGGATTGAATTGTATCCTCCAAAGAAGCTGGTTGGAGTCCTAACTTCCAGGACCTCAGAATGTGACCTTGTTTGGAGTTAGGATCTTTATAAAGGTAATCAAGTTACAAAATGAGACCATAGGGTGGGTTCTAAGGCAATATGACTGGTGTCCTTATATAAAGGGGAAATTTGAACACAGACACACAGACACACACAAACACACAGAAGGCAAGAACATTACCCGAGGACAAAGGCAGAGATCTCCAATCCAAGGGACGCCAAAGACTGCCAGCAAACCACTGGAATCTGGAAGAGAGGGAGGGAACAAATTCTCTCTCAGCCTCAGAAGGAACCAACTCCACCATCACCTTGATCTTGGACTTCTAGCTGTGTTTAAGCCACTCCCTTTGTAGTCCTTTGTTATATTATACTTTGTTATACAGCAAACTCATACAGAGGGTGAATACACATTGGCTGTGGATTCCTGGCATCCCCTATGGTACCCCAGGTGGATCTCAGTTCCATTTCTTCTACCATCCTGGCAAATTTCCTAATAGTTATGCCAGGTCCGGAGGCCCAGGACCCCAAGGGATATTCTGTGACAGGGCATACCTTCTGTCCCCAAGATAAAGCTTAGTGGCTTGAGCAAATCACCTCTCCTGGTCTCAGATTCCTTGTTTCCAAGATAAACTAGTCAGACAAAAGTACCTAAGGGTCTGGTCCCAGCTATAAATGTGATGATTCCTGCGGCACTGATAAAGGTTCGCCTGACTTTCCATAACTCCCTTCATTTATTCTGCTAGAGAACAATCCTCTATAAACATATTTAAATCACATCTTGAATATAAGCTATACGTGTCAATTTTTTTTTTACAGTATATAATTAATGAGTTGTCAGCACAGTGTATTGGAAAAGTATGGCCATAGAAATCAGGAGATCTGAAATTTAATTTTGATTTCAGAATAATGATCAGATTAAAACAAGATAATATCATCTACTCCTCTTTGTCAATTATGGTCTAGGATAATTCTTTTTTCTTATATCTTAAGAGAAAAATTATTTTCAGTTTGAATGAGTCTCACGTAAACCCAGCATGGGTATAAAAATGCAATAGAGAGACTTCTCAGGTTTTTCCTTCTCTCAATTCTACCCATACTTCTTTTCTAATAATAAAATATTTTTCCTCAAAGAATAAATCAGCTTCTGACCACCCAGTGAGAGCCACATGGTTTTCTTTTTGAGACTTGGAAGGAGGTAATAAGGAGAGAATATCATTGTGGTATTGGGAATCATGGTATGTGCCACTGGACTCAACACTTTTGCCTAGAGCTAAACCTTGTCTTAGGGTCACACCGGGTGTCAGGCTGTGGCCTGAAGCCTTTGTAGAAGCATCTCAAACAGGGAGGAATTCAACAGGCCAGTGTATGCCTGATTTGATATAAAGCACACTCACAAAATCCCATAGTTTGTGCGTCGTTCTAATAGGCAACACCAGGAACTTGTTACAAAAGCAGTCCCTTTATTTGTGGATTTGTGAGCACATTACTTACGCTTTTTTGATAAATAATCTTCCCGGGGAGTACTTACCGTAGCAGCTGGTAGTCTTCTGTGTTGTTTCATTGCGTACACCCGGCATGAGCACGATGCAAACTGTTATGCATGACCCTAGCCTTCTCTTTGCAATAAGGAGCACACACAATGCCATACCAAAGTGTTTATTGACATTCCTTGAAGGTGGCAGGATGGAAGAGAAAGCTCGGCCTGAGTATTACGTGACATTTCTCTTGTCAATATAAGCAAAATCAACCCAAGAACAAGGACTTCTCCTGCTATTGACTAAAACAAAGACTTTGAACAAAATCGTTATAGACATTTCCTTAGGTAAATTGGAAGCTTCAGGAAGTAGGCTAATGGAACAATATTTACTCTAAATATTACCTCTAGGCACCTTTTTTTTCTACTAGAACAAAGGGACTACATGTCACTAACAGGAATGTAACACTTTCTCCTTTGGACTTTACGATGGCTGGAACATCCAGCCCAGATCTTGATGATATAGTATTGCAGTAGTTTTAAGAATGAACACTGAAGTACATAATAATAATAATAATAATAAAGCACCACATTTGTTATGTAAAGTTCTAACTACTTTCATGTGAAAGTGTTTCATCTTGACTGGGAAAACATTTGTGGGAACTGAGAAATTTTCTGAACCCAAATTTGGGACACATGGTTTGACACACAGACTGATGGTGCCACAGATGTAACATTAGAACTGTTCTGGAAGGTCCAGCTCATGGGCTGGCCACACAAATGCACTTACTGTTAAAGCACAGATGGTCATGTATTAGAAGAGAAAAAGATTGAGATTCTGCATATTTAAAGCCTGCCAACAAATCATGTATCACTTTTTCTTAATTTTCTCACTGCATGACAATCGTGATAGCAGTAAAAAATTTTCACAACCACGGTCAACTTATAGACATAGGGATGACAAAGAAAATCAGTAGCTTTATAGTACTTCTCCTGATTCTGCAGAGTCTATTTCTGTTTTTAGGATTATCACCTTCATATGATAGATTAAAATGGGATATCCATGAAATTATCATAAATACTTCATAGTATTTTTGAAGCATTTTTCTAATGAAAACATAAGTATTCTCTTATTTATTGTTCTTATTTGTCTCCCAATCAAAGGTAATACACTCTTACTAAAAATAGCTCTAGGGCTTCCCTGGTGGCGCAGTGGTTGAGAATCCGCCTGCCAAAGCAGGGGACACGGGTTCGAGCCCTGGTCCGGGAAGGTCCACATGCCACGGAGCAGCTGGCCTGTGCGCCACAATTACTGAAGCCTGTGCTCTAGAGCCCGCGAGCCACAACTACTGAGCCCGCGTGCCACAACTACTGAAGCCCGTGTGCCACAACTACTGAAGCCCGCGTGCCTAGAGCCTGCGCTCCGCAACAAGAGAAGCCACCACAATGAGAAGCCTGTGCACCGCAACGAAGAGTAGCCCCAGCTCGCCGCAACTAGAGAAAGCCCACGCGCAGCAACAAAGACCCAATGCAGCCAAAAATAAAATAAATAAAATAAATTTAAAAAAATAGCTCTAAAAGATCTTGTTTTAGGGAAATAGTGGTTTATAAATGATTAATTTTATACTATGCCTCCATGGAGAAAACTAATACTTTAAGTTAAAAAGAAATTTACACAAGGTAACAAATGGGTGAGATCTATCTTGCCCATTATGAATTATATGATTTGGGGTGGTTTGCACCTCCACCTGGTGAAATTAATAGCACAATCGAGTCCTATAGCTGTTTTGTTATATATGTAAATATATATATATATATATATAATGTTATACATAATTTAAAAATCAGCCTCACATATGAGGGAATATTAACTAAAGAAACATCATCTGGGACAAAGACAAATAAAGATTTTTCCATAGCAACTGTCTGTCCTCCTCTTCTCTTTGTTTTCCTTCCTTAGGGATTCTGTACAAGGCTGTAATGGAAATTGGGACCCTATTAATAAGCACACTTTGCATTCTTTCAGGGACTCTGACACCAGTATGTCTTTCTGGAATTTTATACTTTTATGAAATAGTGCTCCTGTGATGCTTTGTGGGATATATCTGAGCCATGGCATTGGGCGGGGCAGTGGGAATAAGGAAAAGTTAGTTGAAAACCATTCATGCCCCAGTTTTCTATCTATATATAACTTCTAGGCTACCTTGTTCCTTCTGTATGTGGGAAGAATAGTCATCAATTAATCTCATTAACAGATTAATTAGATATTTGTGTAAATTGTGAAGCTCCCCGGAGCAGGTTCCATCTTTGGAACAGCCTTCTCCCTTGCCAATGTTCTAATATAAGTACTGAAAAGAAGAACTGAATGCTTGAATTGAGTATTTACATACATCTAACACCAAGTTCTAAAAATGAAAGATGCCCCCTGTACTAGAGATTCTATTCTATATAGGATGGTGAAACAATTTGCATCATCCTTATGTCCTGATTTCATAAACAATAGCTCCACTGGAATCCATAACTTTCCCGATGCTGAAACGTGTCCTGAATTTTACAGATCCCTCATTCTGTATTATGTAGCTTACACATTCCATCATCCTATCTTGGTAAATATTCTTTTTTAGACAACAACAGAAGGCCAGATTTCTGTAACATATATATTTCCTGATTGACAACAGGTACACAGCAGCAAGGGGTGCTGAGCATTCTAATGCCTACTAAAGGAATGTTTCCTTGTACAGTGCAGGGAACACAATTAACGCATTGTCTGGGCACAGACCAATATGAGCGCTAGACATGGCTCTGGATGAAATTAACTTTCCCACATTTCTCACATTTCTCCCTTGCTTAACATACTGAAGGACAACAATGTGACATTTCAACAGTTCTTTTCCCAGTGAAGAAAAACACTTTCATTAGTGACATATTTCAGACGACATGATAACAAGGTTAGACAAATAGCAAACGACCATCATGTTTGGGTTTATGGCAAATGTAATTGAGAGGTTAGGCTGTCCCTGGAGCCTGCAACTGTTGTTCTGAAAACACTATGTTTTCTGAGACATCTCTTTACTGAATGCTAAAAGAAACTGGATCCCTATTTTGACACAAATCAGTGTGCCTTTGGGGAGTTAGGTCTTTGCTCCAGGAGGACCACTATGGAGGAAGGAAATGTATTATATTTCCCTTTGGGGGGTGAGGTCTTTGCTCCAGGAATGACTGCTACGGAGGAAGGAGATGTATTATATTGCCCTTGATCCCTAACAAGCACCATCGCTCTCTGTAGCTTCCGAGTTAGTGTGGTCCCTGGGGACAATCAGATGCGAAGGAATTTGAACACCATGATGAAGGAGAAAAAAAAACCATGAAAAAATAAAAACACTACCAAAGTTGAAATAAAAATTTGTTTGCCAAACAGGTAATTACTTGGCTTGAACAAAAGTCATGAGATTATCAGGACATTTTTCTTCCTCTGGGAAGGAGACCTGTGGCTAGATCGAACAAAGCAAAAGAAAACAGTACAGAACTCAGGTATTCAAACCAACTGAATATGTCCTTCTAATATGTTCTAATGTCCTTCTCCCCTTTCTCCTGTTTGCTTCAACACGTTCTATACAACACAATGGGGGTAGAAGCCTTGTTGTTTATGCTACATAATGAGATCTCCTTCTTGGACTTGTGCACAAGTTTGTGCTTCTTGGGCGGTGGGTGTACACGGGAGGTGCACCCCCCCTCCCCCCCAGGACTTCTCTGAACTCAAGTCTCGCCACAATCCCCACAACCACTGGGATGCCCTGCGTTGCATCAGCAGGAGGTGTTTTTCTTGCTGTTATTATTGGTTGGAAAGTGTAATATTTGCACCATATGTCTAGGCTAGTTCCAGCTGATGGGACCGATGCCACATACGAATCATGAGTTGAATGTATCAAAATTGTGGTGTTGCCACTGCTGTTTTGGGTGGATTGGATGCCCAGGGAAAAAGTAGAGTGGGAGGAAAAGAAAGAGTTGATCAGCTCCTATTCTGGAGTTTATTGTTAGAAATTATTAAAAATGGTGGCTCTGCTCAGAAGAGATGGGTGTAGAAAAGCTTGGAATGCTTAATGCTCAAATTTCCCCTTAAATCATAGAAATGGAAGTAAACATTTATTACCATTTGGTCAAGTGTAGCATAACTTGCATTCATATTTCATTGTTAGTAATGGAGGTATGTGGAGATATACACAGACCTTGAGACAGCTGTTTTTTTGTTTGTTTGTTTGTTTGTTTTTAAATATTGCATACAGGCTAGCAGTTCATTGAAAGTAGAGGAGATAAGCCTGAAGGTTAGATCTTAGAAGAAGGCAATTCTTCATGCACAGCTCGTCAATCCTGATTTGGTTTGAAAACGAAAATCATGGAATACCAAAATCAAAGGAGAGTTGATTCAGGGAAAGGGAAAGGATGATGTCACTGGCCAGGAAAATGTCAGGGAAGTTTTCAGTTCCTCATTCAAGTCCAAAGGTGCTGGTTTCTTCTACCGCCGTTAACAGCTTTTCATACAACATGGAGTACGAGGGATAAGGTGGAAGATCCAATCGATTGAAGCACGTGTGTGCCCTGAATGGGGGAGAAAAGGCTGGTCAAGGTGTTTGTTTCAATGGTACAACTGGCTTGGCCAGTTCTGTGATCAGTCTGAATCTGTGAATCAAAAGTGAATCTAAAGGGGGTAGAACCATGTTTTAGGACCACCATAACACAATTGCAAACTAAGAAGCACAGCCTTGGGCTTCCCTGGTGGATCAGTGGTTAAGAATTCGCCTGCTAATGCAGGGGACACGGGTTCGAGCCCTGGTCCGGGAAGATCCCACATACCGCGGAGCAACTAAGCCCGTGCGCCACAACTATTGAGCCTGTGCTCTAGAGCTCTCGAGCCACAACTAGTGAAGCCCGCGTGCCCAGAGCCCGTGCTCCGCAACAAGAGAAGCCACCGCAATGAGAAGCCTGCGCACCGCAACGAAGAGTAGCCCCTGCTGGCCTCAACTAGAGAAAGCCCACGCGCAGCAACAAAGACCCAACACAGCCAAAAATAAATAAATAAATAATAATAATAAAAAAAAAGAGAACCACAGCCTTCCAGACAGGAATAGACCAGTTGAGGGACTGGAATATCTAGAAACTGGAGGGGTGGGTTTGCGTTTGGAAGCAAACCACGCTATACTAGCACTGCAGTAGCAAACCAGCGACATTTTACAACTGAGAGATGAAGTTGGATGTGGCCAGCAAAGGAACATAATTAGTATTAGAGGATTATGTTCCCAAGTCTCCCTGCCCAGCTCTGATTTCTGGGCCTCTGTAAACCCTGTGCATTGACTTAGAGGTGCCAACGGATGCCCTGGAACTCTCGAGATCCAATGCTCCATCAAGGCAGGTGTGATGGAACACTGACAGTCCGACTCCTTTACCATTCATAGTGGGGCCTGCTTAACCTGAAGCAGAGATGCTGCATTTCCAAGAACAGCTGAGCTTGGGGGATAATCCTCCTTGGATGCCTGCAGCATCCCGGTGCCACCTGCCCTGGGTTCTGCTTATTTTGTCATGTACTTCATCCTGCGGGCCCATCTATGTGGGCCAGTGTCTGGCCTAGACAAAGAATGGCTTTCCCTGCTATGTGCCAATGCGTGGACCAGGACCAGACCCTGCAAAACCAAGTTGAGAGCGGCAGAAAAATGCCAAGTGTGCTTTTGGAACTGGCTGAATTAGCCAGGGGCAGGATATGGGCAGACAGCATCTTCTTGGTTTTCTTTATCTGGTCATTTTAACTGTCACTCCCGAGTGGAAATAATACAGAAAAAAAAAATCCTATTTAGAAAATAGTTGGGATCAGATTAATTCTGTAAGAGATAATTTCTGGGAACTGAAAACATTGGCAAATGGCCCCTCTTCAAGACCTAGTCTGAACACCCAGAGTTTCTTCAAGAGTTGCTCTTAGTGCATTAATCTGTAGGCCTGGTTCACTCTTAAATAAATCCTAGTTTGTAATCTAGAGTGAATGAACACAATCAGATCACGATTTGATTCCTCATTCCTAAGTCCTCGCTGCTCTCCACGTGTGGTCCTGACAGCACGGAGGACCCGCTTACTTCATTTCCTGGGCACTGGACCCCGTGCTCCCAGGTGGGGTGGGGCTGCGGACAGAGTCCGGAACCAGGGTTCGGAAGACCTCTAGCCTGGTCCCAGTCCAGCCACTGACTAGCTTTATAACCTTGGGAAAGTCAATGAATCTTTCTGAGCCTCAGTTTTCTCACTTATAAAATGGGGTAATAATACATATTCCGTGCACCTCAGAGGGCTGGTGTGTGAGGACAGCACATAAATGCCTTTCGTAAACCGTGAATCATCATTTAAGAATCAGGGTCTCTTAATAATAATGCGACCACCATTGCAGTCATGATTTTAGGAACTGTGTCACCCTTGTGGGGACTTCAGACCCTTGGCCTCTTCCACATGACTGCAAGCAAATGAATCACCCTCATCTCATATTTGTGAAGTTGATATTTTGGAACTCCACTGGATCTGTTCAGTTGTGCCGTGTCAGATTTCACTCTGTCGGTGTTATTCTAGGGTTCCAGCATTTTGAGATCATTTTGGATTTGGATTGTGCCCATCACATTACTATGTGTGATACTTCTAACCTGTGTCACCTACACAGTCGATCTCTCTGTCTCCTCGAGGTTTTCCAAGTTACTGGTTAAAATGTGCACCGAGACAGTACCAAAGCCAGTCTTGCTCTTCTGTGGTAGAGACCGCTCTAAGCTTGGTTACGAGCAAACAATGGAAAGAGGCAGCATCGCTACTGCGTGCGGCTGTGAGGCCAGTTCTTTAAGTGTGACTCCTTTTCAAGTCATCTTCTTCCACCGCCCAACTATGGCCTCAATCTCCGGACAGGTTCTCGCTCTATCACTGCTGAATCTACTCTTTTCCAAGTTTGTCAATGACCTCTCGATTCCCCAATCCAGAGGCACATTTTCTACGCCCGCCTCCTCAAGCTCTTCCAAAGCATCTGACAGCTCTTCCTCTGAGCATCGCTCTTCCCTTGGCTTCTTCATGGCTTCTCAGTGGCTGTCAGTTTCTCTTAGGGACTCCCAAGGGCTCCCTCATGCCTCCTTTGTAGCCCGACAGCCTACAGAGCAGGGCTTCCCACCCGGCACTAGTGACAATTTGAGCTTGATGACTCTTCACCAGGAGGGACTGTCCTGTGTCTTGTAGGTGTTTCGCAGCATCCTTGGCCTCTACCTGAGAGAAGCCAGGAGGACTCCTCCCCGACAACCAAAAATGTCTCCAGACATTGCCAAGTGTCCTCTGGGGGGGACAAAATCACCTCTTTCCTGCCTTCCCCACCTTGAGAACCATCCCTATAGAGTAAGCCAACTACTAACTTAACCAGGCCTCCACCTTCATCCTGGGCTTGGGCTCAGTTTACATCTGCACTGAAGCATGTTTGTGTTACAAGTTTAGTCCTGTTAACCCGCCCATGACTCATAATTCTGGTACCCCTGGTCCCTAATCTAAATGTAAACCCCCTAAGGTTTTCTCCTCTCCTTTGTCTTATCTCCATGCTGCCTGTGCTGGGTCTACCCTGACCAGCTCCCGAGTTTTCTTTCCTTCCAGGCCTTTCCTTGTCAAGTTCCGCAGTAAGGAAACTCTCCCACCTCCTGGTCTGGATGTGGCCTCCAAGCTCTGGACGTGGTTCTCAGCACTCATGAGTGGAGATGGTCACCGTTCACCCTGCTGCATGCTGGGCTGTGGATGGACGAGCGACTTTTCCACTCCCCACTGCCAATTCTACATCATTACTTTTCAATCTTTGATCAAAAATTTCTGTTCCTCTGAATCTCATGCCATTTAGGTATTTTTTTCCCCCAAACTACAGGTTTTGTCTGGCATCTTATTTCAATGAAATAGGATAGGGTAGAAAATAGTGTATTACCTGCAGGTAATAAGGATGAAGTATTGTTTTGAAGAACATGTATTTCAGATACACACACACAGGAGTACCTATGCATGTATTGTGTTGGGATGTGAAGGGTCCTTCTCTCTGTGGGCTGTAGCTAAGACACGTTTGACCATCAGTGATCTAGATATACCCTCCATACCTTCTGACCTTCTGACCTTCTGGGTAACACATTTATTAAAATCTCTGGTACTTGGCTTAAATGCTCTCCATTTTCAGGTCTTCCCACCAGACTGTGTAGCATCTGAGCCCACTTGGTTGACTGTTCAGTGCCCTGGCCTGCCGGCTCCTTGACCCCAACCTCCGTGACCTTCTCACCCCTCTTATGCTCCAGTGATGGTGGTTTATGAAGTTTCTTCACCAGGCACTGTAAACTTAGAGCCTAGAAACCTCTACCCTCAGAGTCCTTTGTCCTAATCCCCACACACTCTGGAAAGCAAGGACTTGGCCTGATGTATTGTTTTGCTGTGACGCTCTCTCACCTGGGAGGCCAGCTGCCTTTCTAGAGGGAAGATCTGAGGAGAATGCAGCTCCTCAGAGTGTGGGTTGCACATGGGGCTCACGGTCTCTGGGGAGCCCTGGGTCACCCCGAGGGTGCTCGGTGCCCCTGCTCGCCTCAGGCTTCTATCACCTGCCATGTGGCCAGGCCAGGTCTCTCCGAACTACCATTATTGGAATTCAGAGGTTATTTCTTTCTCTCCACACATAGGTGACACTTTCCAGGTTCTTGGATCTTCAGAAAATGCACGAGGGAGACTAGTCGGGGGTTACTACTCAGAGGGTCATTTTCGCTGTCCCCTTTTAGAGGCATCTCAGCACTTGACTCTTGGGGCCCTTCTGGCCTACGCCGAAGTCCCCACTTCCCCCAAGAACCCTCTCCGGGATTTGTGGGGTAGCAGCCTTTTTAGGGGTGCCTTGGCCCAGATGTGCTGGGCTGTTCATAAGCCTGACGTCCACCCTATAAGTTCTCTGTGTGGGTTGATAGTATTAATGCACATTTCATTAATGCACATTTCCCAGAGCGTATATGTAATTAGACTCACGCTCTGACCCCAAGTGACAAAAGCAATGACTTCCGTTTCCTAAAGAGTAAAGCGGATTCCTCAGGGGGGTCTTCTCTCCACGGCCCACCAGACGCTCTCATCAACTGCGTCCCCTGCGAGTGTCGCAATGGACGTCTTGTCCTCCATGCCAGCTTGGTGACCTTTCCTGAACACAGCTGACCCTTCCCACCCCCAGGCTTTGCTCCTGCTGTTGCTTCAGCCCAGAATCCCCTCTACCCTTTCTTGCCCCTCAGGGCTCACCTAAATGCCAGCTTCTCTGTGTCACCGTCTCCTGTCAGCTCAATCAGGATCAGGTCTCTGTGCTACATACTCACGGCATCCTGCTTTTATCTTCCCTTCTTGGTGCTCCTCTGATTCCACCTGGGGTCGTAACCACTTACTCTTCTGCTCCGTTCCTCCCTAGACTGTAGGCCCCTCTGGGCAGGTGCCTTGTTGCAGCTCAGGCCCTCCATCAGGGGCACACTGAGGGGCCCACTATGAGAGAATCATCAAATGCGACTCAAATTCACTCCTCTAAAGTCAGAGCAAAATGTTTCCAAAAAAACTCATCCTCCAAATCTATCATTACACTCGACAAATGGAAATCTTGCCTTTTTAGCCTTATTTTCTTGCCAGACTTCATTCAGCAGGTCCGGTGCTCAGCAGAGCCATGCAAACGAACCCTGAGGGTCTGCTGATCGAAGTGGGCGAAGCCAGGGCTGAAAAGTGCCCCAACGCTTTAGGCTGTTAGTAACCAGCTGGGCATGCACTCTGTTTCCTGGGCCTCCTAATGCTCACCGTCATCAGGTGAATTATCTCCGGGATGCTGGAAAGTCTAGGAAAGCTAGATGAAAATTATAGTTCAGTAAATCCTTCCACAATAGGGATTTAGCAAAGCGTCTGGGAGGCCACATAGAAATACAGCTGGATTAAATACGAATCTTCTGTTATAATTAGAAAATATCACAGTAGAAGAAAATAATTGTGCATCAATCTTATGTTTGCTGAGCGGGTTTTATTACTATAGTACCTAGACAGAAGTATCTCTTTAGTGCTCCTTATTTCACGGATGAGGAATATGCTACCCAAGGTGGCACAGAAAGGGCCGAGGAAGTGTTGGGATGAAAACTCATGGTGCAGGGAATTCATTCCGTTAAACTGCCTGGAGCCCTAGTGCCTCCTTTTTTTGCATTATCTTACAATAATTTCATCAATAGCTTACTGTATAGAAGCCACCATAGAGACCGGACATATACACTGGTCTTGTCTGCACACATTTTGAAACATAGTAGGAAAAATGCGACATGTACATGCTAACTGTTCCAGGGAATATCAAGTGTATCCAGTGCTACGCCATAGTGAGACAGGCTGGGACCTGGGATCCTTTACTGCAGTGCTTGCACCTGGACAAACATCTCCTTGAGCAACAGAATACAAAGAAACTCTAAGGGACTAAAAATAACTGCAGGCATTGGCAGTTAGGGGCAATTATGAACAATAAGATACAAAAAGGCCACAAAGCAACTGCCATTTCTGAGATGCCGGGAGCAGAAACGGGGGACTGCCATGATCCCTGCACACAGCACCACCAAGGGGGTGCGCAGAGCACCTAAGCCGCCCCTCTGGCCCCACCCACTGATCCACCCCACCCTCACCCCATTTAAGGGACCAGCTCACCACCCTGCCTTGGGGGCGAGTCCCAGTAAACCCTTTCCTGAATTTGTCTGGCCTCTTATCAATTTCTGTTGATTAAAGAGTCCAAGATTCCGGGTGGGTAACAGTAGAAGTCCAGACACAGTGCTGGAAGGGTCACTTTGGACCCTCCCCCAGACGAGGCATTCCTCTTTAAATTAAATTGGGCTACATAGGACTGACACATGGACCGTGATACCAATAGCCCAAATACCATCAGTCATCGAAAAATCACTAAGAATATGGTCTAAATGCACCTCCCCAAGACCTCTCACCCACACCTTTCACTAATGACTCATAGAACAATACTCTGGGTGGCAGGAAAGAATTCCATCCCAACGGATAAGTGCCCAAGCTTAAATAACAAAGGGTACTTGGCCTTCTTCGGCAGGTTTCCCAAAGGTGGGCAGGAGCTCCGTACCTGGGGAGAGATGTAATTTTCCCCCATTTCTCTATGCAAAAACGCCGAAGCCCGTTGCTTCCTCGAAGGGCTGCAAAGCCTTCGTAGGGCACACTTGATGTTCCTGTGACGAACTGCAGTAATCTGAGTCTCTGCTCATTGTTGAAACGTTCCACCGCAGCCCAGAACCAGCGGATCACGAGATGCCCATCGTGATAACCTGAGCGGAGGAGGAGGGAGACCGAGAGGATGTGTACAGGGGAGGAGGGAGTGTGGGGGGGGAGATGAAATACACATCAGGTGTGCCAAGAACTGAACAGCAGCTCTTGATCTGCTGATTTCTCTCGTGATGGCCTTTAGGTAGGTCTAAAACAATTTGTATAACTGACTCAAATTTAAGAACAAAAGCCTATTTAGAAAATAAGCACTTTATAAAAAGGCTGTATGTTGTGAGGGATGTCCTCAGAGATGTTTGCTTTCTATTTAAACAACTGGGACCCCAGAAGTCCTTTTCCTGCCTGATATAAATGTAGACAAGGAGTGACGAGGTTCGGTAGAGATCTTTGGGGTTCCAAAGAGACAAAGCTCTCTACAAATACGACATTTCCTGGTATTGTCTTTGTTCTGATGTCTTAGCTCTTGGGAACCACGTACTGTGGAGCGTCTAGGACTTAAGAAAGGCTGGAGGTGAATGTCAAACTTGGTCAACGGAAGATGCCGGGCTCTCCAAGTGCCCTTGGAGCCGCTGCCCCCGATCAGCCCTGGGCCGCAAAGAGTTGGGCCCACGGAAGCAGTATGGGACCTCTCACAGGACAGTAAGGAAACCAAGCTTGGAGCAATCACTTATGATAAGGTAAATGATTCCCCACTGACTGCAAATGCACGAAACACTCAAAGATGCAGAAATCTATGTGGACTTGGGCAGAAAGAAGGAAAGCTTCATAAGGGAAGGGAGGTGTGAGTTCAGCATGTGAAGGGTTTGTGTGAGTGCAGGAGGGGAAATAGAGAATGATAAGAATGAGGAATCAACATGCAGGGAACAGTAAGCCGTCTAGACCAGCGTAGAGGGGGTTCTGCTGAGGACGGAAGGGACCTTGCTGGGGGCTCAGAGGCCTTAATAGCTAGGCAGAGACCTTGTGACTTGACACCTTAGCTTGGTGGCTTTCCTACCAAACCAGGAAGGGCCCGGTGGTCCCACAGAGGTTTCCTCCTACACGGCTGAGTATACCGGGGAGACAAGGGAGGCTTAGATGATGGGCCCCTTGTTCACCCTCTATTATATTGATAGGGGTTTCTCTGTAATATTTTACATGAAGAAAGGATTTTCAGCTTAAAAAACATTCAGAGGTCTCTAAGTAATAAGGAGCTTGCTTGTTTTGTGGGGCGGGAAATGGCCTGATCAAAATAAAGGTTTCAGGAAGGCTGGTTTGGCAGCGTGAAGGTGAATAGCTGGGAGGGGTTAGACATCAGATTTGGAGAGATGACAGTTAGAACCGTGTTGCAGCAAACCAGGGTTGATGTGAAGAGGGCTTCACTTCTACAGGGAGCAGGACACGCTTTCCTGCCAGCAAATGACCCCGCTCTGGAGATGGCCTGTGGACGCTGGCGTTCTCCGGAACGCATCTCCACCGAATTATGCCAGAGACGACCAGCAGGGATTACTGTCACCCCAAGGAAAGTCTAGGTTGGAAGCTGGCGGAAGGCATGGACCAGAGCCTACTTTGCACACGTACTGAAGTAAGGCCAAGTTTTTTGTAACCTTCAAAAAGTGATATTATTTTATATTTATATTATCACTACATATGGAATATATATATGAATATTATTCAGCCATAAAAGGGAATGCAGTAGTGAATCATACTACAACGTGAACAAACCTTACTAAGTGAAAGAAGCCGGACCCAAAAGGCCACATGATACAGTATCATTCTATTTACATGAAATATCCAGCAGTGGTACATCCACAGAGACAGAATGCACACTGAGGTTTGCTGGGGTGGGAGGATGGGGGAGGAAGGGGGAGCAACTGCTTCATGGGTCCAGGGTTTCCTTTGAGAATGAGGAAAACGTTCTGGAATTAGCTAGAGGTGATGGTTGCACCACATTGTGAGTGCACTAAATGCCACCACGTTGTTCCCTTTAAAATGATTAATTTCATGTTATGTCAGTTTCACCTCAATAACATTTGTTAAGAAGTGACGGACTGTGTCTGCGAGAGCTGATCGGTCAACAAGCCCCGCTCGCTCACCTCCCCGGTACTCAGCGTTGTTCCGCCAGTCGCCCAGGTCGATCTCCGCCGTGCCCGCGATCACCAGCTCCAGCTCCCTGGCATCGAACACGGAGACCAGCCTCGAGTCCACCACCTGAAATCCACATTAGGCCTCAGCCTCCAGGCTCAAGCTCCTTGAGAGGTTACATTCATTATTATTTCTGTGGGTTAAGCTGGGAGGTTGACCACTGTTTACAACTTTTTCCCCCCAGTGTGCTATCATGTTTAAGTTCAAAATCATGAACATTTTGAAACACAACCCCTTCATGAGCTGGGAACTCCAAAAAGGTCTGCTGCTTTTCACTACTTTGATACACCCTCTCGGAAGGATGTTATGAATAAGCCTGACTTGACCTTCCATAGTCACATTTAAGTTTCCAAATAACATTGCCTTTTGAAGGCAAAAGGTCCAAGTCACTGTGAAGTGATTCAATAGCGATTAGTGTTACCACTTCACTTAAAAGGGATCCTCTCCTCTACATAAAACTAGGACTTATTTCCTAGGAATGGACATTGTATATTAAAATGACTGTCTTTTCCTTCCTTTCCCCCCTTACTTCCTGCCTTCCTCCTTCAAAGATCTGGGAAGATCTGCTTGGTTAGGGTTCTGAGCTCCGGCTTTACATCTTGTTGCCAAATGTATCAGGTATGACTGAACACCTGCAGTGCGTACCTCCTTTAATCAAACCAGTGGACCAGCCGGTCACCCACGCTGTTCTCCATCACAGCAGCAAAGAAAACCTTCCAACACCCAAACCCTTGTTTCTAAATTGCAGAAGTTTAACCATGTCAATTTTTGGTGCAGACGAAGGCTAGCAGCCGTCAGTGTCCTTTTTTTTTTTGATTACTATTGATCTCTGATGCTTTTTTAAAAAAACTTCTTTTAATTGAATGAAAGATTCTTTAAATTCTATAGTGCTTTATAATTTGCAAAAGTTTCACACACGTGATTTCATACAATCCCATAATAAGTCACTATCCTCCTGATTTACCATCTCAGCATGGATCACGTGGCACAAAGTGACCCTAGGAGCACGTCTCCTTTTATTGTGTTTTGCTTTATCGCATTCTACAGATACTGCGTTTTTTACAAATTGAAGGTTTGGGGCAACGCTGCATCATCAGATGATGGTTAGTGTTTTCAGTAATAAAGTATTTTTTCAATAAGTTATGTACATTGTTTTTTCTAGACATAATGCTATTGCACACTTAATAGACTACAGTATAGTGTAAACATAACTCTTATAAGCACTAGGAAACCAAACAATTCATGTGACTCGCTTTATTGTGACACTGGCTTTATTGCCATGGTCTGGAACTAAACCTGTAATATCTCCGAGGTCTGCCTGTGTAAGAAAATAAAAATCAAGCGAGAGTGGACAATGCCCTCCAGTGCCTTCATTTCACTCATTTTTATTTCACTGAGTGAAAGGAGATGCAACACGCACGTGTCTTGGCAGGAGGTGCCATGTGTTTTCACAGGTGGCACAGCAGGGCCACACCAATGCCAGTTTCGTGAGACCACAAGAGCTGGGTTTCCCAGAGAACTCTGACCCCTCACCCTCTAACCCCAGGAGGTCCTCTTTGCACGCTGGTGAGTAGAGCTGAGCTCTCTTCCTGCCTTGCTCTTCCTCTCCCTTCTCCTAACAAGCTGTGTCGGGGGTGAAGGCCTGGCCTGCCTGCCGGGCCTGGGTCTTACCTCGTAGAAGCCCCGGACCAGGGCCTCGGTCTGTTGCACCACTCCGCGCTCCACCCGCCACCTCACCATCCTCTCGATGTACTCCTTCTTGTTCTTTTCTGTCACTTGGGTGTTGGCTCCTCCAGATTTTAACTCCCTCTCCGTTACCTTGTGGGGAAACAAAGATCATGATGCTTGTTGACTCAGCTTATCTTGCAGTGAGACAGATCGATTTTAGGAGGATGAACTCTTTGCAAAAAGTCCTCTTCACAAGCATTTGGCATCATTACCTTCTTGGTTCTTTTTCCTTTCCTGGAAGTTACTAGAAAGGTTCTGGTTGTTCTAAGCAGATACTTCAGTACCTTAGAAGCATTTTTGTTTTATAAAGAGGAAATGTGTTTCTTTAACTCAAGAGGCTTAATGGAAATAAAAGAAAAAGGCCCCTGGTTGTCCCTAAATGGACTGGAATGTCCTTATCCTATAGTCACATACTTGATTGCCCCAAATCCCAATTAGATCAAATTCTTAACAGCCAAATTCTTCCCCAACCACAGTAGATCATTGGCAGGAAAACAGTGGAGGGTGGGAGGATAGTTTTGCAGCCAGGTATAAGAGTGGCTGAAGAGTGACAGCCTGACCTTGAGAAAGGAAACAGAGATTGAAGTCGCCACGTAGTATGAAGATGCATGTTTGTTAGGACAAGCTAACAAGAAAAGTGATGATCTGTGTTTTATTGTTTTGAAAGGCAAGAAGGCACATAACATATTAGACATTTTTATCAAAAAGTGTTGGTGTTTGAAGGGGGTAAGCATCAGTTATCTTAAATTTGCTTAAGGGGTTCACCTTGCTGCTCAATGCTGTAAGAAAAATGAGGCATAACTGTACTTAGTTACTGATTAAAAAATATATGTATATATTTGGCACTCATGGACAAGGTACCTAAACAAAACAGTTCACAGAAGTCTGTTGATGACATTTTCTTCTATCACTTGGGTGACTAGGGTAAATATGAAATACTTGCCAATTATAACATAATAATTGCCACCCAAGACCCATATTCTTTGGAGCCTCTGGATTTTAGCTGCCCAGTTAAAGACTATTTCCTGACACTAAGTGTGTGATGTAATCAAATTCTGGCCAATAAGGTATAAGCGGGGGTGTTGTATGGCACTTTCAGGGGGCCTCCTTAAAGGGAGGGGCTGTGCCCCTTCGTCCTGCTACTTCAGACACGGACGTGATGGTTGGGGCACCGTATGCATCTGGGTCATGAGTGCAGGTGGCCATCGTAGGGACCGCAGCCTTGGGTTGCCTGCCTCCACACTTTTATGTGCGAGAAAAATATACTGTTAGTTTCCGCAGGGTCATTGGGTTTCTTCATTAGCAGCTGAACCTAACCTTAACTAACACACCCAGGAAAAGCCCATGGTGTCTTTCAGCTGCATCTGTCTGTCTGCTCTTCACTCCATAACTTGCCAAAAGAAGGGCTGAGACTCGATTTTCTAAAACCAAAATCATCGTTCTTGGTGACCTCATTTGAAAAGAAACAGGATCGCTTAAGCTTTAAACAGATAGATATTATTCTAGATCTATAACACATCCTTATTTTTATCGCTGGGAACATTTTGAACTTTCTCTGAGTTGTTCAACTCCTACGCTATATACACCTGAAGAATTGCTCTTCTTATTTTCAACGTTATTTTTTTCCCTTGAATGGCCATACAATGAAAAGCAAGTTTCTCTCCCACCTCATCTCCTAGCCATACAATCTCCCTACTTGGAGAAAATCACCCTTCCCTCCCTTCCAGGGAAGGGGAATGTATACACTAGGGAATACATATAGATCATCTCTTTTCCCATAAACGATAGCATATTATACACACTGTTCATCATCATACTTTTTCAATTGAAAATACACCTTGACCATTGTTTCATACCAATTTAGACCTGTCTTATTCTTTCTTTGTTGTCGTTATACTACCCGGTTTATTGTTTATGATTTATATGTAAACGGATGGGCTGGGGTGTCAGACCACACATCCCACTAGCCCACTATTCCACTGTGTGAGTGAATCATCATTTATTTCACCAATGCTCTACGGCGGAACATTTAGATTGGTTCAGATCTTTTGCAATGATCAACAACGCTGCAATGAAGATCCGAATCCATTAGTCATTTCAATTGGGTGTGAATATGTCTGTAGGGCAAATTTCTAGACGTGGATGCTGAGTCAAAGGCAGGTGCGTTTAGAATGAGGATAGATATCACAAAGGTGCCTTTCATAGAGGATGAAGCAAACTTCTGCTTACTCCCACCTACACTCCTGTATAGAGTGCCTGTTTCTCTACACCATCTCCAGAATAGAATACTGCTAAGCTTTCTGATTCTTGACATTCTCATGAGGGAAAATGGTATTTCACAATGCTTTAATTTGCATTTTAAAAAATAGTGAATGAGGGTGAGTATTTCCTTCCCTGGGAACTATCTACTTATATTCTTTGCTAATTTTCTATTGTGCTGTCCATCATTTCTTACCAATCTGCAGAATCTCTTCCTACATTGAAAGAAATAGCCTTTTGTCTGTTTTATGCATTACAATGTAGTAAATATTATGCCATTTTTACTTTATGTTGTATTTTTGCCATGCAGTATTAAAAAAGTAATTTTAGTTGACTGTCTCAATCTTTTCCTTTATGACTTTGAAAGTTTGTGTCACATCTATAGCAGCATTCCTTACTGCAAGATTAAAAAGAAAAATCCTTTCATTTTCATCTTTTTGTTGTTTTTTTAAACATTCAGCTTTTTCACCCACGTGGAATTTATTTTAGCATAACACGTTAGGTTTGGGATCTAACTTAAGTTTTTTTAAGTTGGGTTCCCATTTGTCTTAATATATTTTGCTAAATAATTGTGTTTATTTTACAAATTTACCCTCTACTATAGGGCAAATGTAAAGGATGGGCTAAAAAGTAGTCATGCAGAGGAACAGTGTATTTTACATGTTCCTCTGGTATACAGGAAGACAGTTAAATGAATCGTATATTCTTGAACATATTTACAACATATAGTTGTAAGAAGAAATAATTTTTTGTCAAATATAGAAGAGAATATTCTTCAGAGGTATGTTTTACACACAGGCAATGCACCAGAACAGTGACATTTTCCAGGACCTGTCCAAGATGCTTGATTGAGCTGTGGGTGATGGGAGGTCTGCAAGGTTCAGTGGGTAACTCTCAGCACGCTGTCCACAGTCACGCAACGTACTTATAAAGTAAACCAGCTTAATTCTCACAACACCCCATTACAAATTACACACGTCATGGAACCTCTTGTAAATGATATTCTCAAAACCTTAATTGCTAAATCTGCTCAGGCTGTGGTTGGTCTGATAAAACCGTAACCCAGAAAAATTCAATGTTATATAAACACCGGTAGAAAAAGAAATGGGAAGCTTATCTTATTAAATAGTACTGAAGTATATGCATTTTGGAGAGGTAAATATCTGGATGCTAGTGATAAAAAGAAGTATTATTGTAGTTGCACAGATAAGAGAAATACCTCACAGATGTATTGCACACTTTACAAAAATGCTTTCTGATCCATTATCACATGTGATTTTCAAAAAACTCTATAAACTAGATCCATGTCAAAACAAGAAAAAGAAGACATGGGTACCTTTAATAAAGGGAATAGTCCTCAAAGAATTATATCTTAAATGAATGACAGTCCTTGTTTTTAAACACAAAATCCTATTACTATGTGATCCAGCAATCCCTCTTCTGGGTATATATATCCAAAAGAATTGAAAGCAGGGACTTGAACAGATATTTGTACACCTGTGTTGATACCAGCATTATCCACACTACCCAAAAGGTGGAAACCACCTAAGCGTCCATCAACATATGAATGGCTAAACAAAATATGGTATTTACATACTATGGAATATTATTCAGCCCTAAAAAAGGAGGCAATCCTGTCACATGCTATAACATGGATGAACCTTGAAGATATTATGCCAAGTGAAATAAACTGGCCGTGAAAAGACAAACACTGTATGATTCCACTTATATGAGGTACTCAGAGTAGCTAAATTCAGAGAAAGAAAAAGCAGAATGGTTGCCAGGGACTGGGGAGGGGAGAAATGGGGAGCTATTGTCTAATGGGCAGAGCTTCAGTTTTTCAAGATGAAGAAGTTCTGGAGATGGTTGCACAACATTGTGAATCTACTCAACCACACTGAATGGACTGTACCCTTCAACATGGTTAAGATGGTAAATTTCATGGTACGTGAATTTTCCACAGTAAAAACCAAAATGTCTTTTCCAAGACCCACATCTCACAAACCTGGCCAAAAACTTCTTCATTAACTGTGAATGTGAGGTCGAGGATGTCTGTGATGTTGTTGTCCTTCATCCATTGCAAGCTCTGGTGGAATTCCTCATCCAGATATTCCAGGTCACTCAAATCACAGGGCCTGGGTGTATTCAAAGGGAGAAAGGTAAACAGATCGTTTCAATAAACAGCTGCCCAGACCTCATGCCAAAATGTGGTTATGTCACTCCTGGCTAAAGTGACACAGACGTATTCTAACAATTGGATACTTTTGAATATACTGATGAACCTTTTTAGTTCATTCAGTAGTTTTTTATTGGAAAGGGAAATTTTAAAATGTTTACAATAATAAACACAAAACAATTATTGACTCAGGGACTCTCCATGGCTGTTAGAGAAGAGTATCATTTGAAAACAGCCAAATTATAGACAGATCAATTCTTTTTTATTTCCTTTTTCTTCTTCCAGTTTTATTGAGATATAATTGACATACGGCACTGTATAAGTTTAAGGTGCACAGCATAATGACTTACATACAAGGACAGATCAATTCTACTTAGTAGTTTCATGCAATGCTTGTAATGTTACTATATTTATATAAACTGATTTATATCTGTTCTATGATGTTCTCTTATGCTTACATAAAATCTCCAAATGCATTTTTATTGGACTAAAAGGTTTATGTGATATCTAAGCACTCAAAAAAGTAAATCACCATACACCTAACAGGAATGATTAGGGAAAAACAGGGACAAAAGGGTCAGAGGTGCCAGAGAGGCCAGCGCCTCTGGTCCCACAGGCAGGGCTGGGTGGACACTTACAGTCTCAGGAGTGCCTTATAGAAGGGCCTTGTGAAGAAAGCATCCAGAAGGTACTGATGGATCAGAGCCAGGCCTAGGATTCGACCACTAAACCTGAACCTGGAACACAGACAAGGCAGAGCAACTGAAGGGCAGGTGGGAAATTACACTGTTAAATATTTTCATTTGTAGTGTTATCTGATGTGTTTCTTCATAGTACTCATCTTAAGCCGCTTGAAAAATCTGCCAATTGATGACACAATGGAGGCACCCATTCTTCTTATTCTTTACCATAAAAAATGGCTATGAACTTGGTATGTACTAAGGAACCCTCCCCTCCCCCAAGTACCCAAATAGAATCATTTTGCTGGAATCCTTTTCTCAGACCTGAGAGTATAAGGACCTAAGTGATGAAAAGAGCTGGTGGAGGGGAATTCTGGGACCCTAGACAAACAGTCAGCATTTAAAAAAAATTATTTATTTATTTTTTTTCTTTGAACACATTTTTTTTTTAACATCTTTTTTGGAGTATAATTGCTTTACATTGTTGTGTTAGTTGCTGCTGTATAACAAAGTGAATCAGCTATACGTATACATATATCCCCATATCCCCTCCCTCTGCATCTCCCTCCCACCCTCCCTATCCCACCCCTCTAGGTGGTCACAAAGCACCGAGCTGATCTCCCTGTGCTATGCGGCTGCTTCCCACTAGCTATCTATTTTACATTTGGTAGTGTATATATGTCAATGCCACTCTCTCACTTCGTCTCATCTTACCCTTCCCCCTCCCCGTGTCCTCAAGTCCATTCTCTACATCTGCGTCTTTATTCCTGTCCTGCCCCTAGGTTCTTCATAACCATTTTTTTTTTTTTAGATTCCATATATATGTGTTAGCATACTGTATTTGTTTTTCTCTGACTTCACTCTGTATGACAGACTCTAGGTCCATCCACCTCACTACAAATAACTCAATTTCGTTCCCTTTTATGGCTGAGTAATATTCCATTGTATATATGTGCCACATCTTCTTTATCCATTCATCTGTCAATGGACACTGAGGTTGCTTCCATGTCCTGGCTATTGTAAATAGTGCAAACAGTCAGCAATGAACCTGAGGACCTGAATCTAAGGATATGGAAAGTTTTCTGGACCATGCCACCTGAAGGTCTAACGTGTGCCTGACCCTACGCTGGGAGGTGGGGGACTTGAGTATGAACCACATATGGCGGTTGTGCTCATGGTCAGTGGGGAGAAGTACGTAGAATCCCATGTGGTAAGCGGTAAGTGGAGCCTACGTCGTCACACAAGAAGAACAAGGTCTCTGCTGGGAGGAGCTGATCACATAGACCTGGTCACCTCCAGGTGTAAGGGCCTTCACTGATTTAAAACCTTGTTGGGGCACACTGCTTCCTGGCAGTTTTGCTGGTGATCTGCCTAGCTGCGTGCTACGGCTCCCAAGAGCTTGGTCCCATTGTTGCCCTGCTCCTAGACCAGTTTCCCGTCTGCCTGGTCTAGCTCGCTGGTTCCCTCACCCTGTGTTCTGCTCATTCCTGGTACCTACCTCCATGATTGGGGTCTCTCCTTTCTCTTCCTATCTAACTAGATTTTCACCTAAGCATAGACTTAGCTGTGACTCTTCTCAGATCCTCCCAGTTGGAATTTCCAACTAAGCCATGACCTTTCATGAGGCTCTTTTTAGACTCAAAAGGCTCTGTACTCTGTAACTGCTATAAAAATGGTTTAAATGAATAGATGATCAGATCCTGTAATAAGTGTAATCATAAGCAGCACTTCAAATTGCCATTTTGGAAGGAGTCGATTCTTTTTGCCTGAAATAACACGTAAATATTATTGACTCCGGGGAGACCAGAGGTGAGTAGAACGTTAGTAAAAGTGCTAAAGGGGCACCGTGGATGGGGAGGCTCATGGAACAGCTGAACATCTTACAGTCCTTGAGGCCGGGGTACACCATCGGTGCTGCATCCCCCAGTGGTCTTTCCTGATACCCCAATAACCAACGGGTCCCCAACATGGCGGCCACAATCCTGCGTACTCCATGCCGGCTTACCCACTCTAATGGACTCTGAGGCATCACAACTGATGTTCCTAACATGATGTGGGGCTGTGGCCACGTGGTGGAGACGGCGAGACCACCCACAGTGGCAAGAGAGCAAACGTCAACACAGAGGTGCCTGCCAAGAACCTCCCTCACTTAGAGGTGGCCCTGAAAGGCCTAGTAAAGAGAAATGGTAATCTCAGCAGCCAGTAGTGTCTGCAGAAATGGAATAGATAAAAATATTACATGACAATACTATTTTCAGCTCAATGTTAAAAAAGGGACTATCTCAATAAATTGTAAATTCTCCAGCAAAATACACATTATTCAAATCTATTCAAGAAGAAGAACTTAAACAGACAAATGACCATAGTATAAACTAGAAAACTTTGAGGAAAAAGGACTATATTCAAAATTGATGCTGGGACACTCCATATATGGACAGAAAACACCCCTACTATTTAAATAGCTCCAGAAACCAGAAAAGGGTAGAAAATTTCTTACTTCATCATTATGAGCTACCATAACCACAAAATGGAATTTGGAAAAGAGTAAAGGAAAGGAAACTAAAGACATCTCACTTATACATTAAAAATGTCACAAATAAAACACAAGACAAAGTACCAGTCCATTCCCTGAATAATGCCAGATGATTAAGGATGTTTGATTTTAGGAAACTAAGGACAATTTACTATTAGGCATTCTATTATTACAATTAATAACGATGTCAAGAGACAAAAATCATATGGCTTTTCTTTTTTTTTTGGTTAGAAGCTGAAAAGTTACTTGAAAATATTCCCCGTCTATGATATCACTTGTATGTGAAATCTAAAAAAATGATACAAATGAACTTATTTATGAAACATAAATAGACTCACAGACTTAGAAAACAAACTTATGGTTACCAAAGGGGAAAGGTGGTGGGGAGGGATAAATTAGGAGGTTGGGATTAACATATACACACTAGTATATATAAAATAGATAATCAACAAGGTCCTACAGTATAGCCCAGAGAACTCTACTCAATACCCTGTGATAACCTATATAGGAAAAGAATTTGAAAAATATTTTATATATATATGTGTGTGTGTTTATATATATATATATATATATATATATATATATATATATGAATCACTTTGCTGTATATCTGAAACTAACACAACATTGTAAGTCAACTGTACTCCAATATAAAATAAAAATTTTAAAAAAATGGGGTAAAAGGGGACCAA
Source organism: Balaenoptera musculus (assembly GCF_009873245.2). NCBI lineage: Eukaryota > Metazoa > Chordata > Mammalia > Artiodactyla > Balaenopteridae > Balaenoptera > Balaenoptera musculus. Next base: position 97,559,388 of record NC_045793.1, on the reverse strand, counting down.
GAAAAAAAAATATCCACTGTCAATTTCTGAAGAAATCTTTGTAGTAAACCAGGAATAGAAGAATACTTCCTTACATAATGAAGAACATTCGTATCAGCGTCATATCTGACAATAAAAATACAGGATGCTGGTTACCACCACCCTTCACAATGTTCCATCACTTGTAGTCACTGTAACTCATTACAAGTGAAACATGGGAAACAGATTAGAAATAACGTTTATGGAATGCCTATTGGGCCAACACATATTATGTTATCTCGTTGATCCTTGCTACAACTCTATTTTATGACTACTGCTATCTTCATTTCACAAGAAATCTAGGGTCAAGAATTAGCCCCGGGCAAGTGGTACAGTGGGGAAACTGACCCATATCTGCCAGAAGCCAGACCAAGCCTTTTCCTTTGTGTCCATTTTGAGAAGCTGGACAGTAGTGAGGTTAATCCTCTGGTCCAGGGGCCAGGCTGCCTGGTGTGTGACCTCATGCCAGGACTTAACCACCTATTCTTCATTTCTTCTTCTGGAAAACTGCACTCTTCAAGTGATAACTATTATTATTTTATGTTGGCTTCCAATACCTCCTTGTGCTAATTAGGAATATTTTGAGTCAAGTAACCTTCAACTAGTTTAAGCCAAAGGGGGAATTCATTGTAAGGTCCTGGCAGTGTTTCAAGAAATGGAGGGTCAGGAATGCAGTTGAGCGTCAGGTACTGGGGTGACTTCACCCTCCCTCATCCAATGTCTCCTCTTAGCTCCTCTCTGTGCATATCTGCTCCTTTCTTCTCTCTCACTGCCAACGCTGCTCATGTTTTTCAGCCTGGAGTTCAAGCCTCTAGAGAGACCAACTTGACTTTCACTGACCTAGGTCCAAATTTCCAGCATGATTCCGTGATTGTCCCAACTCAGGTTGGATGTCCACCCTGCCCCAATCCTGAGCGGTCAGGAAAGCAGGGTCTGGGGAGGAGATCTCGGAGGCTGGTGTCTTGCTCAGCACTTTGAAGCTAGGATCACCGTGGCCTGCCTCTCCACCAGGGGCTGGGATCAGATGGAGGGTGGCAGATGGGGTTGTTTTCAGCACATGGGACTGCAACGTAGACCACCCATTGAGAATTGTTTATTTGCTTTGAATGGGGTCAGGCATAAGATGGAATTTCTAAAGACAAAATTATATTGGCTTCACAGGCTGATGTGGGCAACTGGTAGGCCCCTGATATTTTTTCATAGCTGGGCAAGCAATCCACGGTAATGCGGTTTGGCTTTATATAAACACAGACAGGGTGGCTCATAGCCAGTCCAGTACGTACAGTAAAATCTATTCCAGAGAGATGAGCTATGATCTGGGATGTGTTCGTACAGAGCATAATACAGGGACTGTACAATTCAAATCCAAACAACAGCTTAAAAGGCAGAGATGGGAATGGAAAGCCTTTCCCAGCTGATGAATTGCCCTGACAGTCTCACGAGAAAACATCTTCCAGGGCTTGTACACCTCCTTTATTTATCTCACCCAGCTTGAACAACTGCTTGCTAGGAAATTGACTGTGCTTGTTGTCAGCATTGGTTGGAAATGTGTAGGAGTTAGGAGATGGAAAGAAAGTCCTTTTCTTTAGCCTCTGGATTGATCACTGGAGAAATTATCCAGATAATTTAAGCTAAGCAAAACAAAACAAAAACAGTTTATGTTTTGACCTAAGTTATTTGGCACAAATAAAGAGTTCTAAGGATCAATGAAAGTGAGTGTCTACAGAAGAAGCGGCCTTCTCCTCCCCTGCCCACAGTGGGCATTTGTTACTTTACTATCCAGGCCCCAGGGTCTCCTGTTTGCGAGCTGCCTCCGCCCCCTCTGTGTGAACGTGCAGGACCTTAGGTACCCCTTCTATTCAGGGGACCCTCGAGGGGTCTCATCTGATGCTGCAGGCCAGCCCTGCTCCTGGGTGTGGCGCTGTTCCTTCTTTTTTCTGGGCTGCCATTCCTGAAGCCATACTGATCTCAGCACATCCCCAGGGATGGTTACCGTGTTGCAGGTTCTGGTGCCACTGTCCCCAGGCTGCTGCTCAAGATGTGCTCTTCTGAGTGGCCTGTGCTCACTTCTATTTGGCTGGTAGGGAAACAGCTGCTCTGTGTTGACCTGCTCTGGTTAGAGGGGCCTAACAGCAGAGTTGCTGGGGCCCCGAGGATTTCATGGGCCTGCTTTGGAAGTTCACCCACTGTCCTCTCATCCCTTGGCTAGCAAAGTCAGGGTGGGCTTAGGGGACAGCTATCCCCACGCATTCATATCTGAACCTCAGCGCTGCTGGTCACTTGTTGGGCCATTCTTCTGCTTCTCTTGGGCTGTATTGTTTCTGAGGACCCCAGATTCCCTGCTTGCAACGTGCCTTCTGTTGCCCCACCGCGTCCTTCGCAAGCACGTGGGACATGCCCACAGGATCTGATTCCAATGATGGGCACCATGCAACTTCTCTTCACCAGAGAGGCCTTGGCTACCAGGTAAATCAGCAGATAAATGTGCACACAACGTGGAGGACACGAGGAGATAAGGTGTGTCCCCCGACCGCACGTCCCAGTCATGTCTAAATCCACGTGCCAGCTACACCAGGCCGGGTCCCAACTGGGACCCTCCCCCTGGTACTAGATGTTGGGTCTCAACCTTTTCTCCATCCCAACCACCTGAAGAATATGACACCCTGAGGGGTCAGGAACGAGGCCTTCCTCTCCACCAGTAATCCTTAAGTTGGGGGGAAGACAGAGTTTCCTTCTAGCTCCCTCTTGGGTGTGATATGAAAACTCCCCAGGAGATTTTGATTGATCACCTTAAGATGTGTTACTGACTTTTAAAAAACACATGAGCCATTTTTTTTCTATTTATTTACTGATAAGAGATGATTCCACAGAGACCCATTTGGACCTAAGACATCACAAAAAGATGTTTGTATATCAAAATACAAAGAACCCCATATTTAATAGGAAAAAAAAAATCCTCTCTATTGAGAGTCAGTCAAATACGGGTCTCGTGAGAAGGCCTGGTCTGTCTTCCTTCAGGGGAGGAACGTGGACAGCTCACAGATTTCTCAGCCTAGCCCCCACCCACCTTGCATTGTTTTTTTTTTTAAGATTTTCTTTTTGATGTGGACCTTTTTTTTTTTAATACAATATTTACCTTTTTTTTAAAAAAATAAATTTATTTATTTATTTATTCTTGGCTGTGTTGGGTCTTCGTTTCTGTGCGAGGGCTTTCTCTAGTTGTGGCAAGTGGGGGCCACTCTTCATCGCGGTGCGCGGGCCTCTCACCGTCGCGGCCTCTCCCGTTGCGGAGCACAGGCTCCAGACACGCAGGCTCAGTAGTTGTGGCTCAGGGGCTTAGTTGCTCTGCGGCATGTGGGATCCTCCCAGCCCAGGGCTCGAACCCGTGTCCCCTGCATTGGCAGACAGATTCTTAACCACTGTGCCACTAGGGAAGCCCTTGATGTGGACCATTTTTAAAGTCTTTATTGAATTTGTTACAATATTGTTTCCGTTTTATGTTTTGGTTTTTGGCTGCGAGTGAGGCATGTGGGATCCTAGCTCCCTGACCAGGGATCAAACCCGCATCCCCTGCATTGGAAGGTGAAGTCTTAACCACTGGACCATCAGGAAGTCCCCACCCTGTGGTTTATAGAAACATCCCTTGGACTAAATTCTTTTCAAATCCTTGGTTTTCAATACGTTGCAAGTTTTTGTTTTTTGGTATCACCAACCTTGACCCTCTTACCAAAGAAAAACAGCAGAATTGGGTATTTTTTAGTGTAAAGAAAAACGTAAGCAACATAGACAACATCAAATAAAAGTGCATCAACCCCATCTCCCGAGGCAACGTTCCTGACCCTGGTGGGTCTTTCCCCCCGAACATCAGCGGTGAGCACACACATGCCTATGTGAATGGGGTCGCCTTGCCACTCCTGCTCCTCTGAAACCTCCTGTTTTCACACCACAGCACAGCCCAGAGACCCTCACATATCTGCAAACATAGGTTTTCATCATCCAATTTTAATAAGACTCCAAAGTATTTCATTTTCTGAATGTTCTCTGCTTGGTTTGGCCCTTCCCACTCTGATGGAAACCGAAGTGGTTTTCATCTTTACGCATCTGCTCACAGGTATTGGAGGGCGACAGCATACAGCCAGTCAACTCTGGGACCACGGGAGAACCTCTGAAATGCGCAGAGGTCACTCTTCAAGCAGCCTCATCCACACGTCAGCAGACATCTGGGAGATTAACTTGAGTTGCCTCTGATAAAAGCAACTGCAGCCACTCTGAGCTTTCCTAATGATGCTGAGGGAGATTACGGCAGGAAATCTGAAAGCAACCGATGTTACTGGCAAGGGTTTATCTCACTTCCATCTGGGTTTTGCACATTGCAGTGAGCGTTCAAAGGCAACAGAGTTTCACATATTTCCAGCTCATCTTCCCACCTGGTTTAAAAGGCCCAGCAAAGACTTGACTCTCCCCTTGAGAGGGTTACTGTTTGTTGATTCATTACTCTTTGGGTTGTTTGCTAATAATCCAAGAAAAGCAGTATAGTGGAGAGGACCACGTTGCAAGCTCTGACGTCAGGCTGCTTCGGTTTAACTCTTCTGATCTGTGTGACTTTGGGCAAGCTGCTTACCATCCCTGGGCTTCAGTTTACTCATCTGCACAATGGGATCATAATGGTACCTACTCTATAGGGCAACTGCCAAGATGCTGAAAGGCTTTGCCCAGGGACTAGTGGAGGTCAGTGTACCTGGGTGTTTATCCAGAGACTGGCATGCCTGATCCCTTTTCCAGGCTGAGGATTCTAGGGCTACACATCCAGACCTGATCAAAGGATGAGAATGTGGACTTGACCGGTGGATTAGGCTGCACTTTCCTGCTGTTGCAGAACTGCAAACTTCTGCTTTGTTTACAGACAGCACTCCTGTATCGCAGTGCCTGGCTACGGGCAAGGGCACAATCCAGATTTGCTGAATTGAATTAAATCGAAAGTTATCATCTGGTTTGATTCCAGTGGATAAACTGTACAAACCTACTGAAAATTCCTGAAACATCATTTGAAGCTTGTTCCATGAGATTAATTGTTCACATTTCCAATATCTAGAGTAGGTCTCTGTCCCGAAAGATGGACAGAAAGACCAAACTGCAGAGAAGACTTGAGGTCACGGAGTCAATGTATGGGCGGATGTGATGAATGTTTCACACCCAGAAACTGAACTAGCAGGTCTCTCTCTCCCTTTCTCTCTCCCTCTTCCATCTCTCTAATGAAACTTTGTGTAGGAACGTGTTTTAGCAGGAGGTAGGATGCAATAATTTCACGGTGTACTTTTCAACTGATTCTTTAAACAAAAGCAGTTTGCGTAATGGCAAAAGATTTAGCCAGGAAGTTTGGGAGAGGGATTTCTTGTTCACAGGTTAGATTTATGGAAAGGGAAGCAGGATAGTTTGCCAAGTGAAGAAAATAAAAGACCTAATTACACAGCATTGTAAATCAACTATACTTCAATAACATTAAAAAAAAAAAAGACCTCAGTACCCTGGAAAGACATTTTGGATAGTGCAACAAAACCCTTTAAAAAGGCTTCTAGTTAATTCCTTTATATGAAAGTGATATAAAAATGGGATAACACTCTCATTGCAGTGCCCAGGCAACATTTCAAGTCTGAAAGGTTCTGCTGTGGTCTTTCTGGTAGTTTGATCCCCTGGCATAAAACTTGTGCCCCTGATAATTGTCTCACGGTGTCTTTTCGTTCCGGTGACCTTTCAGGCTCTTCTTGACCTGTAAGCCATCAATCTCTCTCTGTATGATTCTTGGCTTCTGCATCTTTTCATGCATCACCGCTAAGCACCAGAGGTACTCCCTGTACCAGCTTCAGCCTTGAGGAACCCAAAGCTGGCCCCATCTCCGGGCCTTCCTGCCTGGAAAGGGCATCAGACGGTGTGTTAGGGAGCTGTAAAGAGCTGGACGCTTGGTGACGATGTGTTTGGCTCTGCTGCCTTCGGTGAGGGGATGGGGGACTGAGGCAGATACAAGAACAGCTGGCAGGACACTGAGGTCTGCTCAAAACCCGGCACACAGTCTACAGACCTTGATGGTTTCTTCCAAACAGCACGGTATCTTCCGGAGCACAAACACCTTCAGAACCAGCACTGCACTGGCAAATACTAGAGGCTCAAAAGCATTTTGCTGGTCACTGAATGAAGCCAGAGGGCTGCTAAAACTGCCCCCGGGCCTGAATGCCCCCAGCCCACCGTCACAATGGCCTGTCTCCCAATCTATGACTCTGGGACGGCACCCACCTGTACACGGCCTACCTCCTGCAGACTGACAGCTGAGTTCTAGAAGGTTTTCCCTGCAGCAGTCATGGTTTCCATCCCTGCTCATTTCCGGCTCTTCCGCCATCACCGCTTCCCTGGCAATGGACCAGGACTTGCAGGGGTTAAGGTCCTTTAAGAGGTCTTTGCCGTCCTCCGAAGAACAGAGCCGGTTCCTCAACTGCAGCACAGTTGACATTTGCTGTCCTGTGCCCTGCAGGGTGTTTCACACCCCCCCGGCCTCTGCCCACCAGACGCCAGTACCACCCATTCCCCCAAAGTTGCGATCACCAAAACTGTCTCCAGACATTGCCAAATGTCCCCGGGTGGGGCTGGGGCAAAACCACCCTCTTCGGGAGCAGGATATCCTAATAGGTGGTCATGGTCTCCTTTCTGACACATGGGCACCGTCTGCCTGTCCTGGGCCCTCGAAGGCAGTGAAGGTCACAACCTCCAGGCTTTGTGCTCCACTCTGCACGTATCTGAGCAGTTTTTATCACTCCCTTAATTTCTAAGTGTGCCTTGCGACTCCACCAAACATCATTTTAGACTCCCGCCTAGAACGTGGGCTCTAGGTCTCTCTTGGGAAAAGGATGGGAGGGGAGAATAATTCCTCCCAAATGTACCAGATTGTGTTATCCTTTCTGAGGGGATGATGTCTGATCTGAATTAAGAAAAGGAGTGAGCTTCCAGGAGAAGGAACCTTGCAAGCTGGGGCAACAGCAACGCCAGAGGTGGGATCATATATGGTTTGCTTGAATAACAATAAAGAGGGCAAAGGGGCCGGACACCGGAGAGAGAAAGAGAAGATGGGAGAACATGAGGTTGGAGACATTCCCCAGGAGACAGGTCATGCAGGGCTTGGCAGGCATGGAAAGGAGTGTGGATTGTATTCTGAGTGTGATGGGAATCCACTGGAGGTCTCCTGTAGGGCTGATGGGATGAACTGATTGATGTTGGGAATGATCACTCTGGATGCTGCAGGGAGAGAGGTGAGGCTGGCAAGAGTGGGAACAGACACTCCCAGGAGACCCTGCAGGAGTTCAGAGGCTCCTGCAGTAATCCAGGTGGGAGGTGATAGCAGATTACACTGGGGTAGTGGGGGTGGAGGTGATGAGCTCAGATTCAGGATGTATCTTCATGACACAGCCAAGAGGATTTGCTGATGGATTGGATGGGAGACGTGAGAAAAAGAGAGGTATCAAAGACAGTCCATGGTCTTGGGCCAGAGCAATTGTGTAGATGGTGGTGCCATTTAATGAGATGGGAAACACCAGAAGAGAAGGTTTGGAAGAGAAACTTGAGAGTTCTCTTTTAGACCTTTTAAGTTTGTGATGCTTACTAAATATCCAGGTGGAGCTGTTGAGTGGGCAGTTTTACCAATCAGTCAGGATTTCCAGGAACAGGGTCAGGCTGCAGATGTTAATGTGGGGTCATGAGGATGGAGCTACATGAATCCATGAAGTTGGATGAGATCACCAAGGAAGTACGAGCAGTTGGAGTGGTGGACCAAGGGCTGAGGCCTAAACAGTGCAACATCCAGGGATCTGGAAGTTGACAACAAAGGCAACTGGGCAGGCACAGGGGATGAGTTAGGATGGGAACCAAGGGATGTGGAAAGTGTTCAGGAAAGAGGCAGAGACCGACTGTGTCAAGTGCCTCTGAGATCAAATAATAGGAGGTCCAAGAGTTGCCCACTGGGTTTGGCAACCCTGATGAGAGCTGTTTCTGTGGAGGGAAAGGGGAGGAAAGGCTGGAGAGAATGGGAGAAGAGAAAGCAGAGAAAGTAAGCACAGATAACTCTTTGTAGGAATGTTTCTTTAAAGGGGAGCTGTGAATCAAAGTGGTAGGTGGAGGAGGGTGTGACATCAAAGGAAGCTTGGATTTGTTTTTAAATGTGAGAGAAATTACAGTGTGTTCATGCATTTTTAATCTCAACAAATTTACCAAGTGCCTCCTCTGTGCCAGGTGCGTACAAAGATATGAAGGTAAACGTTCGTTCTGAAGGATGTACAGTTCGGTAAGGGGGAGAGATCTAGCAATGCAGCATTTCATTACCATGTAGCACGTGCAGTAGAAGAGGGCACGGGAGGTGTGAAAACCCAGAGGAGGGAGACTTAGCTGACTTGGGAGGGATTAAATCTAGGCAGGCTTCCTGGAGGAAGTGATGACTGAGGTGAGCTTTGAAGAATGAGTAGAAAATTAGTCTGCTTCAGAAGGCAGGGAAGGGCTTTCCAAGAAAATAAAATCATATGAGGAAAGAGGCAGGAAACAGAATGGAATATGTTTAGAACAGCAAGAAATTCACGATGACTAGAGCAGAAAGAGGGAGAAGGGGCAAGATCAGGCCGAATCAAGAGGAAGCGGGAGGTCCTGGAAGGTCTTATTCTCCATGCCAACGAGTTCAGCCTTTCAATTGTAGAGAATGGGGACCCGCGGAAGGGCTTAAGCCAAGGGGGTGACATGCTTGCTTTGGGATTTTAGAGAAATCAGCCTGCAGCCATGTGAGGGATAGTTCTGAGGAGGGACACAGGGGAGGGTATTACAGTATGTCCAGGGAATTGTGAAGAACATTTTGGAGATAAAATTGGCAGGACAGGGAGCTTTATGTAAGCAGAAGGAGAAGAGAAGGATGACAGGAAGTGGCTCCTGGGAGAGATTAGATGTTAACTTCGAGGGGGATCAAGTTGACGATGTTTAGCAGGGATAAAAGCTAAAAGAGTTTGAAGCTCATCAGAGAGGTCAGGATAAAAACATAGATTTAGAATTCATAGTTTGACATGGACAGAACTTTATGGAAGTTTACTTTGATTCCATTGCTATATTTTATGTAAAATTATATCTTTCCATCTATCCGTCTGTCCATCCATCCATCCACCCATCCATCCATCCATCCACCCATCCATCCATCCAATAAAATAGCATGGAAGGACTTAAGTCAAAATATTAATAGCATTTATTTCTGCGTGGGCTTACTTCCTTATGTATATTAAAATTTTTTACAATGAATGTGGGTTACTGATGTGATAAAATTATATATGTTTATTTGCATATAACAGAGATACAAGGCAAACTAGAAGACATTGGTGTCTCAGAATCTAAGGGAGTAGACTTTGAGGTAGGAGTCCATATCTACTGCAGTGATGTTTCCATTAAGGTCGAGAGGGATAATAGTCCCCTAAGTTTGCGATTAGGTGGTCTCTATTGTTCAAGGAAAGAGCAATTTTGGTGCCGAATACTGATGTCAGATTTCAGTAGATGAAGGAGAGAATGAGGGAAAGGAGCCGTAAGCAGGGGGAGAGGGTAAAGCATAAAGACAGATGAGAAAGAGAAAATTTCTGGAGTAAGGGCATGGAGGAGATGGGAACAGATGGAACCAGAGCCTCAGTGGGAGATCTGCGTGGACCGGGAGAAGGGCGATGCAGGGAAGTGTTAGGGTCGAGTGGGTATTTGTAGTCATGGTGGGAAATGGAGGTGGTCCCCTCAGAGTTTCCACTTCAGTAAGATCTGAAGGCATCTCCTCAAAGTGAAGGAGTCTGGTTGGTAGGGGCTTTCAGGCCAGTGGAATGAAAGATGCATCAAAGGACAGGTGAGCTTTGCTGTAGAACCTGCTGAGGTCAGAGAGTATGATTTAGGATTGTACCGTCTCTCAGGATCATTTCATTTTCTCTGGTGCTAGAGGTGCAGGAAACAGCTCCGGTGTTGAACATGGGAGAGTGAGTTATGATATTGATCCAAGGTGGCGTTTTGCCCATCAGATGGGGTGCAAGCATGGAGGGGAGGGGGAATTGTGTACAGGGGAAGGAGGCGTTCGGGAGGCCTGGGGTGAAGGAAACCATGCCAGATGGGCAGGGGATGGTGAGTCTGAGGTGCAAATGAACTTGGTGAGCAGCTGCGCTGGTGGGAGGAGGTGGGAACACTGGCTGTAGAATGATGGATGGAGGGATTTTAGAGTCGTCAATTTCAGATATGGCACAGTTCTGGGTGATAATGAGGCTGGGAGGGCTATTGTGGGAGCAGGTGGCTGGAGTCGAATGTAGGTCAAGGTCACTGGGGCTAGGAAAGTTAGTTTTTTTTTTTTTTTTAATCTAAACTAGTATATATATATACTTTTTAATTTTTTTATTCAAGTAGAGTTGATTTACAATATTGTATAAGTTTCAGGTGTAAAGCACAGCGATTCAGTTATATACATATATCTATTCTTTTTCAGATTCTTTTCCCTTATAGGTTACTACATAATATTGAGTATAGTTTCCTGTGCTATACAGTAGGAAGTTAAGTCTATTCTCTTCAGCACCTTTACTTAGATAATGTTTCAAGGCATGGGTAAAGAATAGCCTCCCTCATCCCCCCTCAAATTGTTTAAATATTGTAGATGCAAGGCCTGATTTATATTTGGCTTTCATAGCTTCCCTGTGTGTGGAAACAGCACTGCAAATTAGCTGAGAAAACTTGAAGTTTTCTTCATCTGTCCTGAAAGAGACCCTGCCAACACAAGATAATGACAGGATATGATCTTCTGATTGCTAATTAGCAACTGAAATGAATGTGTCTAGCCCAAGTGCCCTTCACTAAAATCAGCCCTACAGGGGGCAAAGGAGTAAGACCAGGGCTGCTTATTCCTCAACATGGCAACATGGTGGGCCAAATGGGTGCCTCCTGTTCAGAGAAAGCTCTTCTAGAAGTATATTATGCAGATTATCTGTATCTGTAGTGGGTTGAATGTGCCCCCCCCCCCCCAAAGATGCATTGTCTTCCTTAACCCTGGATCCTGTGAATGTGACCTTAAGAAAAAGGGTCCTTGCAGATATCATTAAGGATCCCCAAATGAGATCATCTTGGATTATCCACGTGGGCCCTAAATCCACTGCCAAATGTGCTTATAAGAGACAGAAGAGGAGAAGACACAGAAACAGAGGAAAATGCCATGTGAAGACAGAATCAGAGACTGAAGTTATGGAGCCAAAAGCCAAGGAATGCCTGGAGCCAGCAGAAGCTGAATGAGTCTAGGAAGGATTCTCCCCCAGAGCCTGGACAGAGAACATGTCCTTGTTGACACCTCAATTTTGGACTTCTGGCTTCTAGAACGGAGAATACCCAGTTTGTGGTAATTTGCTAAGGTAGCTCTTGGAGAGTAATATAGTACCCAATGCAAAGGACACCCCTCTTCCTTCATCTTCTTGGACATTTATCACTAAACCTATTATTGTAGAGTTTATAAGTTGACCCACTAAAGTTATATTTTTACTTTCATGCAAGAGGAGAATTTATTTAATTTTCAATAAGACATAGACTCCGGTTCCGTGCCCAGAATTATATAGGAAAGTTGACCAAAACGTGCTGCTTGCCTGGACAACTGAAATGTTCTGAGATCTGCTCTATCCTCATCTAACTGGGTAAAACAGGCAGGTGAAGGTTTAAAAGGTCTTAATTATCTGAGCTGCAAAGACCAGAGAATAAAGGAATAACAGTGTCACTGTACTTCAGGCAAAACCCATAGTGCCCTACTGACCCTTTAAATGTTGCGTCCTTCTCTGCCTGTGACTCATTAAGCAGTGCACAGTATTACACAAAAACTGAGTCAGGTGAAAAAAATAATCAATTTGATATAACCTAAACAACTTTTAGGTTTTTCATTCATTCATTCATTCATTCATTCAATCTTTCAACAAATCATAATGAGGTACCTACCATTTTTGAGGCACTGTCTAGTTGCTGGGGTACTTACAGCACAACAGACAAGGCTCCCAAGCTTCCATGGAGCATATAGACTAGTGACATTATGGTTCAGGAAATTATTAGAATTACTGAACTACTACCTAAGTCTCAACTGAAATGACATTCTGTAATTTCCACCTGACTGGCAAAATAATAATGGCTCTGACAACATAATGTTCTCATGCTACACAAAAGCGTACGTACTGGTATAACCACATACCAGGAATACTTGAAGCTATTTAAGTAATTGGTTCTGAATTAATTGTATTGGTAGAGGGGAAGTATGGGAAGCATAAACAATATATAAATGAATCAACATGATGTCAGGGCTTGCGACTATGTTCTATTTAGCTTGATTGTTTTGAAGATTTATCGACTGATTATATTTTTCTTTATAGCATAGAATTAGTTGATGTTCTTTGAGATGAAAATATAAGGAGAAAGTCCCTAGAAGTCTGGATAGTAAGGAAAGCCAACCTTGGAGTCTACGTTTGCTATTCATCATCTGAAACCTGAAAGTCCTTCTTGCCCCTTTGGGCCCCAGATGTCCCAAGGCATCTGTCTGGTCTGTTCCCAGCCTGTGCCTGAGGGTCTGTCTCCTGGATTATGTCACACACTTTCTTAGATGTCTGGAGTGATTCCCATGTGTCTTTCACAATGATGTTCCTAATCATTAGATTTACACGTCTCCACCAATTATTCCCCTTCTCAGATCCTGAGACCATTTAGGTACCTTGATCCTGTTCTCAACTTGACTAGGGTTGAACTTTTGTCCCAGGTCCACCTGTGCAAATGTCCTTTTCAACACATTTTTTTTTTTTCCCAGACAGCTTTACTATTCTTAACTTAGGAAATCCATTCCAGGTGGTTGACCCTGACCCTGGCCCTGTCCCTCCATTCATTCCAAATTCTGTTGCTGTAAAACTCTTCACCCTTCCCACTGCTCTGAATATATATATCCTCTAATGAAATTGAGGCTAGACAGAAGATAAACCTTTTTTTTTTTAGAAATTCACGTTCTTTTATTTATTTATTTATTTATTTTTGACTGTGTTGAGTCTTCGTTTCTGTGCGAGGGCTTTCTCTAGTTGCGGCAAGTGGGGACCACTCTTCATCGCGGTGCGCGGGCCTCTCACCATCGCGGCCTCTCTTGTTGTGGAGCACAGGCTCCAGACGCGCAGGCTCAGTAATTGTGGCTCACGGGCCCAGTTGCTCCGTGGCATGTGGGATCTTCCCAGCCCAGGGCTCGAACCCGTGTCCCCTGCATTGGCAGGCAGATTCTCAACCACTGCGCCACCAGGGAAGCCCAAGATAAACCTTTGTATTTTCACAGAACTTATGTTTTTAGAAAAGCTCTTCCAATAGACAAAAAGTCTTTTGAAGACGAGATGTTGACTCTCTTAATTCTATTTGGTATTTAAGCAAATCAGAAAATGAACACATCTCTTGGAAAGTACATCTTTCAATGACTTAACCAATAGTTCCAATTTTTAACATTTTTATACTTAGAAAGGGTCAAGCGTAAGGCTTTCTCAGCCATGATATTAACTACATATTGTAATTTATTCTCGGGCTTGTATTGTTACTTGAGTACTTTCATTTCCTTTGTCCTCAAAGCAAGTTTTTAAGGTGAGCAGCATCCATTTCCATTTACTTAATCAAGCCGTAATGTATCCACAAAAAAGTTTGAGTCACCTAATCGAAGCCTAATTTTTAATCCCCAGGTTACATGTTACGACACTGAAGTAAGGTAATGTAAACAGCCTGGTCAAATTAATTAACTTTGCTTCTTTTGAAACCTTTGCTCAGTTTAAATCCTAACACACCAGGGAAATTAGGAGAACAGGAAATGGCATCTCCCGCCTCTGTGCAGCACAGAAGCTTATTCACACCTTCACCAGTGGTCACTTATACAAAACGTGCTGTGACTTCTTGTCTAATAATATAAGCATCCAGGAGAGCTAAAGGTGGGAAACCCAGATCTCTACGGTGGGAACTTATTTTTTTTTGGTAAGTCCTTTCAATGTTAGGTTGAAACAGCCTCTCTACTTTTCTCTCCCCATCTACAAATAAGGGATAATAATGTTCAATTTTGCTTACCTACCTCGAGGGAGAATTTTAGAAAAGAGTACTTTAATGTTAATAGGTTCTTTGAAGATGAAAAAGCACTCCATAATTGCTAAATTCTATTATATTTTAAAAACCCATCTCAAAGATACTCCTTTTTCCTTATGCTTGTAACTTTGATTAATTAAAAATAATTATCCTTCCTCAACCTCACTATTTAAGTGCATTAAATATGAGGTTCCCACACAACATCTGTTTCCATGCTCTACCCAATATTATTGCCTTCCTCTTTGGACCTTCATGTTTTCTAACTTCTCACGTATTGGTAAATGGAGTGAAAATCTGTTGTTTCTGGCTCGGGTGATTTCATTTCTTTGTGTGAAAACTGCACCCACATCTAGCTTTCTTCTTCTCACACTCTCTGGAGGGGTCCTGAAGCCGCCAGCATCTGGGGCAGTGTTTCTCCAAGGGTGGCGATCCTTCCTTTGGCATCAGGTTCCCTGGGGTGCTTGTTCAAGTATAGGTGCCTGGAGATTAGACTCTCTGTGGGGTGGGTTCTGGGAATCTGCATTTAAAACAAGCTCTGCAGTTGCTGACTAAAGTTTGAGGACCAAAGACTCCAAGTCCGTCATCCTTTTTTTTTTTTTTACGATGGAAAAAAATGGCGTGAAAGTCGGAAGTGAAGTTTTGACTTAGGCAACAGTCACTGTGCTCTATGCGTGGGCACCAGAGAAGGATGGAGTTCAAAGACCTGTCTCTTCCAAAAGCAGAGGATGTGAAGGGTCCTGCTTGGCCTCCTCTCAGCCCAGTGACCTGCATGCATGCCTCCTCCTGTCCCATTAAACAGGGGAGGGGTTCTTCCTTTTGTCCCAAGCTAATCCCCTTCTTGTGTCACCAGCCTGTACGTGGCGACACTTGCCATGTGTTTCCCTCCAGTCCAGAGGACGAAGGGCCGCCCTGGTTTCAGTTTCTCTTTCCACTTGTGCCGTAGATCCCCTTCCCTTCCGTCTCCTCAGGCTCCTGTCCCATCAATGTTCTGACCTCTCTTATAATTCAAGTCTTTCCCTTTCTTCTTTCATTGTCTCCTCAAAAACCTTGCACCCTTCCAGCTGCCCCACCCAACCGAGCTTCCAGAAAAAGCAGTGATCAGGTCTACGGACGGCTAATACAAATTAAAACAAACAGAGCTCCCTCTGGAATGTGAACGCGGGGGCAAGTGCCAGCAAAAAGCACGTCCCCGCTATGGAGCTGTTCTGCAGTCAGTATTTGGGAAGGGCAGGCTAGTTCTTTGCAGCTCCCTGTACTTACAGAACGACATTTCCCCCGCTCCCATGCCACGCCCGGCGCGGTCTGCATTCCCTCTGCTGGGTGCACATTCCTGCCAGCTGAGTTCAGGGTTTGGCCCTAAGCTAGTGTCCCATCTCTACAGCTAATCGTGGGTTGGGCTTGGTCCTGACATCCCCGCCAGTGGTTTGCTCTGTAATTGCTCCCTCCTGGTCTGTGGGAAGACTGAGGCGTGGCATCTGGTCCTCCTGCACATGCAGGCCCGCCGGGAGGGAGAGGGTGGCCGGCTGCTGGGCAGGTGACAAAACCACCTGCCTGAACACTCCCTGCCCTCCACCCTCCCAACCACCCAGAAACGCTGTGGGAATACTGATTCCCAAGGGGCGTGGCCTCACTCCAAGCTCTGTCCCTGAATGAGTCGGGGAGGCAAATGTCCTGGGAAGCCTAGAGGGGTGGGATAGGGAGGGTGGGAGGGAGACGCAAGAGCGAGGAGATATGGGGACACATGTATACGTATAGCTGATTCACTTTGTTATACGGCGGAAACTAACACACCATTGTAAAGCAATTTTACTCCAATAAAGATGTTAAAAAAAAAAAAAGCAAGTGGAAGAATTACTACTAAAGAGGACTAATGAAATAATTCCATTTCTATGAAGTTCTAGAGCATACAAAGAAAACAGGTGCTGAAAATATCTATTCAGTGGTTTCATAGAGTTAAGAGGGGTCAGAGATAGACTGGGAAGGACCACGAGAAGATTTTTGAGGTGACAGAAAAATTCCATATCTTTATAAGGATGTAGGATATACATGTATATACATTTGTCAAAAATATACAGATAAAGTTTGTGCATGTAACGTGTAAATTTTACTTTAAAGAAATCAAATTCAGGTCTGGAGAAGTGTACACATTCTTGAAACTGGGTGATAAGAGCATTAGGCATGTCTGTTGTTTGTATATGTTTGAAAGGACTCACAAAGGGTATTAAAAAAAAAAGGAAGCAAGTGGGAGGTTCTCTTCTGGATGGACTTGAAGGGAATCAGGGCATGGGCTCAGCTCAGGGGCCTGACTGCACTGTGGCTCTTGCCCTGTCCCCGCTCAGGGGCTGGGTTATGCTGGTCCAGGAACCAGAGATGTTGAATATGAACATGTTTTTCTATAGAACTATAGGCCTCGGAAATATTCTTAATCCTGCAAAAATATTGCTGCCCTTGGTCAGCCACATGATGCATTTCTTTTTCCAAGCTTTTTCCATATGGGAACATTAAAGCCGTAGTTCTCAATAGGGAGATGTTTGGCAATATCTGGAGACACTTTTGGTTGTCACAACCCCGGGGTGGTGGTAGTGGTGGGACTGTACCTAGTGGGCAGAGGCCAGGGACGCTGTTCAACATCCTCCAACGCACAGGACAGTCCCCACCATAAAGAATCATCTGGCCCCAAATGTCAATAGTGCCAAGACTCAGAAACCTGGGATCAAGAGAACCAACCTAGCTTTCTCTAACACTTTCTGATGTCCCTATAAAATACACACATACACTCAAGGACAGAATGATGGCATCCGCATCTGTTAAATGCCTACTGGGTACCAGTCACTTTTCCAGGACCCTTACGACCATCACACAGAATAGGCACTGTTATCACCTTTTCATGGGAAAGGAGGCTGAGATTCAGATAGGTTGAGAAACCTGCTCAGGGTCACACAGCAGCTGAGAGTTGGAGCAGGAATTTACTCCTCTGGCTGTGTGGCACCCTGCCTCAGGAACTGAAGGGTGCTGCCTGTATGCCAGAAACCATGCTGGTTGCAAGGGGCGATAACGTGCTTGCTGCTGGATCCAGTTTCGAAGCTAGCACGAATCCTTATAATACAGAGTAGCCAGGGAGAGATGGAATGAGAAATGCAGACAGCCCAGATTGGTGTTTTATTCAAACTGCTTTGCACAGAAGCATAAAGATGGGGAGGAAGAAGAAGAGTCTGAGTGGACAAATGACCAGCCCCCAGACTCCTTGAAGGAGACTAGCTCCACCTTCTTCTGTCCTAGATACTGGGACTGAATGTAAATTTCATTGGAAAACAAGGTTTCAGCTAAAAGTGTCTGAAAACCTTTGTTTCTAAAAGAACTCAAGGGTACTTGCCTGGTGGTCCAGGGGTTAAGACTCTGCGCTCCCAATGCAGGGGGTCCGGGTTCAATTTCTGGTCAGGGAAATAGACCCTGCATGCATGCCACAACTAAAGATCCCGCATGCCGCAACTAAGACCCGGCGCAGCCAAATAAATAAATAAATAAATATTAAAAAAAAAAATAAAGAACTCAAGAGAAGATGAACTTACTCTTCAGAAGAAAGTTCAGGAAAGAAGTCACAAAAGAACTATAAAGTATTTTAAATGGGCTTTAAAGGGTGGGTGACACGTGGACCCACATAAATGAGAGAACAGAGGAAATGACGGGGCCCGTAAGGGAGAGGAGTGCACCTGACGGAGCACGGGGGTGGGAGGAGGAGCTGCCGGGAGAGGTAGATGGTGTCCCAAGACAGGTGATCTTGCACCTTGGGGAGCCCCTGAGGATCTGAGGAATCTGGACTTCATTTTGTAGACAGTGGGAATTATTAAAGCTTTGGGGGCTGAGTAAAGGGAGGGCAAATGGGATGGAGAATGGAAGACACCAGAGGTAGAGTGAGCGAGGTGGTAGTGCGTCTGTGTGGCATTTCTAATACGCCAGAGGCTCACTGACTGCCCAGGAGTTCGTGCGACCAGCATCGGGTCCTCAGAAATCGGAGGGCGCATTGAGGGATTCATGTCTAAGACACTTGTTTCTTTCTAATAACTTAGCTAAGCCATTTGTACCAAATGGCATTTTAGTCGTTAGGGATTTAATTTTAAAAATTTACACACACTTGTAATTTTTATATCAATTCATTGATACGCTCATAGATACCTTTTTATTATCATTGGTTTTGTCTCCTTCTGGCCTGGTTGGCTGCTCTCTCCTCATCTCATCTCCTGGGACCCATGCTGACTAAGATGTATCCTTCCATATTTTTCCTCTAAATCATTTAATCACATACTAAGTTATTTATATTCACATATCTATATCCATACAGGTACAGGTTTTGCATCATTATTTTTCGGTTTTTAAATTGTGTTGTTCATAGTTTTCTGCTTTTCTTCCCTCAACAATATCTTGAAGAAATCCTCTTCCATCATCTGGTAAGATTCTAATTCAGCTCTTTTACGCCTCATATCATGGTGCAGTGTGGAGCTGCTGAGATGAAGTTAACTGGTCTCTGCTGATGGACACTTGGGTTGCTTCTACATTTGTGTCTTTACAAACGATACTGAAATAAACATCCTGGTATGTTTTGTTAGGGAGGATAGGATAGCTTTTACAAGTTTGCACTGGAGAGCCATGCTGCCTGGGTTGGATTCCTGGCTCTGCCATTTATTAGCTATGCTACCTTGGGCAAGTACTAAACCTCTATGGGTACCAGTTTCCTCATTTGTAAAATGGGGAGATCATAACAGGATGTGCAACTCATGTAGAGCTTTTACAGAGATACCTGGCCCATAATAAGGGCTCAATAAATATTAGCTGTTATTATAAGAGTCCTTATAGCAGTGCTTTTATTTCTATGAGAGAGATTCATGGGCCAGAGGGTATATGGGTTTAAAAGTTTTAGTATATGTTGTTGATCGTGTTTTTAAAAAAGGCTATCAAAATTCATATTTCTATTGGTGATGGAAGAGAATAAACTTTCACCCATGTCCTCCTGAAAAGAGGTAATATAATTCTTTTTAATTTTTGCCAATTTGATTGTTATAAAGTGATATATCATTGTTTCTTTATTTTCCATAAATATCCCTGGCCACTGATAAAATTGAAATTCTTTTTATGGGTTTGGTGATTATTTGGATTTTTTCTTCTCTGAACAGCTTTTTTCATTTTCTTTGCTGATTTTTCTAGAGTTGTTTCTCCTCTTCTTTTCAAGGTGGAAGAGCTCTTTGAAATCTATATTGCAGATTTTCAGCCTCTGATTTTCCTGAGTTGCAAAGATTATTTTTCAAAATCAAAGCTTGCCTTTTGCCTTTATTTATGGTATTTTTGCCATAAAAAATATTTTCATTTTTGTATATTCAAATATATTTTCCTTTTCTTTGCTAGATTCCAGGGTTCCAATCTTGAGTGAAAAAGCCTCTACCACTCAAAGTTTCCTGAGTTTGTTTTCTGTTCTCAATAATGTTTATTTTCTAGAATATATAGAAAGTCACCTAGAGTTTTTTGAAGAAATCTTACTGTTACATTTTTTTACATGTGCTTTCAAGTTGGAGAGGAATTTAACCTAATTTTTTTTGGTTGTAGAGCCAGTTATATTGGCCTCATTGACTACATAGTCCGTTCTTTTCCAACTGACTTGAACTGCCACCTTTGTCATATAAATCTCGTACATCCTTAGGCCTATTTCTGCATAAGGCAAGTGTTGAAAAAGAGTGTTCTCGCTAATTGTTTTGAAAGCTTTACTAGAAGTTTCTTGCAAGTTCTGAAGAAAGTTAGGTTAAGAAGTGGACACAGTCACAACCAGACATGCACATTTTATGGTGACTTCTCAACTAATGTGTGCCCTGAGCCTCTCTAGGGCATTGCTAGGAAGGCTACTCAGATTCAGCCAGAGATGGAACCAGGGAAGCTCTTGTAGGTCCCTAGGAAGGAACCTGGGGGCTGATATTGGGGTGACGTGGCATGGGGGAGCTTATCTGACCCTTGACTCAATGAAAATGACACACTGAACTATTCTCTCAGGAGGGGCCCTTGGGGGTTGAAGGGCCAGGAGACATCCAATGGAATCTCGCAATATTGTGGTTTCTACCTACTAATTCAGACTCTGTAGATATAGTAAGGGATATTTAAAGTGTGTTATCCATGACTTCTTAAGTTCCATAAAACTCTGCAATTATACTTAATACCCACTTGGTCAAACTCTAAACATGCTCCAAGAAACCTCCCTCCCACCTCCCCCTCCTCTTGCTAAATACCTGAAAACAGAAGATTTCTGCCACCCAGGTAGTGTCTGCTTGGAAAGGGAGAGGTCAGAGCAGGGGTAGAAGGACAGGGAGAAGTCTGGTTCACAGTTAGCAAAGGTACTTGGAGATTTTGGCTTGAGAGGTCCCAGGATTTCTGGTTATGATACTAGTAGGGTTAGATCTGTCACCATCACTGACATGAAATGAGCAAACAGACCTTTTCTGGTGGTTGCACAGAAACTGATTAAACGGCATCAGATTTGAACCCTGGCTTTTGAAAATTCTTCTTACACTGACGATTATGTAAAGAGTGACTCACATCACCATGACTTCTTAAAATGATACATGCTAATACTTAACGAACAGAGCACGTCAACACTCTGGCACTCTTCCTCAAAATAGAGTTCACCTCTTTCAGTTGTTTAGTACATCTTAGATTTGCTCTGGGAAAAGTGGCATTCAGAATCATTGAAACAGAAAAAGAATTTCCAGTGGTGATTTCAGAGAGAACATCTAGTAGAACTTAAATGATGTTCGACAATGACTCATTTTTCTGAATTCCAAATATTCTGAACTAAAAATTGAAATGAGATTGAAACTCATCCATCCATCCATCCGTCCACCCATTCATCCATCCACCCTCCCTTCTTCCCTCTGTCCCTCCTGTCCTTCTTTCTTTCTTTCCTTCCTTCCACACACATTTATTGAGTGCCAAGTTTGTGACTAGGAAAGCAAGACCTCAGTCTTTCAGGGGGAGAGACACACAGTAATGAGTTACAAGTATACAATATAAATCTATAAATACAGTTTATTTCAGAGAGTGATAAGTTCTGTCAATATAATGAATTAAGATGTTAAGTTGGAGAGTTATAAATGGCTGGGCTATTTTAAAATGAGTGCTGAAGGAAGGCCCTTAGAGGAGATATTTCGGCTGGAATGTGAATCTTTTCTATTCAAGCATAATGATTAGAAAGTATATGCATTTTGATCTAATCATAATTTATTAGATATAAAAATAAGTTTGGAGCTTTTCACATTTATAGTTTTGTTGTTTATGCCTCCATGAAAAATAGATGAAAGGACTTCCCTGGTGGCGCAGTGGTTAAGAATCTGCCTGCCATTGCAGAGGACACAGGTTCGAGCCCTGGTCTGGGAGGATCTCACATGCCGCGGAGCACCTAAGCCCATGTGCCACAACTACTGAGCTCACGTGCCACAACTACTGAAGCCCGTGCACCTAGAGCCCGTGCTCTGCAACAAGAGAAGCCACCCCATGAGAAGACTGCGCACCACAACAAAGTGTAGCCCCCGCTCGCCGCAACTAGAGAAAGCCCGCGCGCAGCAACGAAGACCCAACGCAGCCAAAAATAAATAAAATAAAAAAAAAAATAGATGAGAACTTTTGACCTGGTATTTTCATATACATCATTTTATGTAAGTGGGAAATTTCATATATGGAACCCCACCACTGTCTATAATCCATCACCAAGTTTTGCTCATTTGCTCACCCTTCTTATGAAATAGCTTTCTGGTACCACTGCTTCTGCCCTAGTTTGATTCTTTATCCTCTGTTCAAAGAACTATTTCAAAGAACTGCCACTTAAAGGACAACCCCATTTCCACTCCAATTCACCTACTTATAACCAGAGTTGACTTTCTAAAATACAGACCTGATCAAGACATTCCTCTACCCTAAAAAAAATACATCGTCATCTTTGTGATAAAATCCAAACTCCCTGGATGCCATTTAATGCACTTCCCTATTTGACACAAGGTGCCTTTACAGCCTTTCTCTTTCTCTATTTTGCAGCCAAATCCAACTGACATCTGCTTGCTCACCTGCCATCCTGCTGTGAATTTCAGGCCCTCTTCCTGGAAGTTTCCTCTCCCCATCTCTGCCAGCCAACTAACTATTCTCACTCATTTTTAAAGCTCCTTGTACCTAATACGTATTACCATGCAATGTGATAAGTTCTATAATAGAGGTACGTATAGCATTTATCACATTGTATTGTAATTTGCCCAATTAAATATCTGACTTTGCCTTAGTGGGGGGCTACAGCCTGACACTGGAGCCAGGTTTTCTGGGTTCCAATCCCAGCTTGGTCTGTGACTATCTCTGTGATTTTAGTTATATCTGTACCTTATTTTCTTCATCTGTAAAAGCAGTATACTAAGTAGTATCTGGGCTATAGTGTTGTTAGACGAAAGTATCTAGAACAGTGCTTGGCATGTTTAATAAGTTTTCAATGGGTGTTTTATTGTTTAGTTTTATATTAACTTCTGTATCTCCAGCGACATAAAATCAACATGCAATGGTGATTAAAAGAATAAAAAGATCATCATATGAGCACCTCACTAATATGCAAATGACAATCATAATCAAAGAATGAAGATATGGAATTTGGAATATTACCTTAAGATTTCTCGGTCAAAGACACATACAATTTAGCAAATGGTAGTATTTCTAGTGGATGGATTGAAAGTTCTGAACGGTAGAGGCTCCTCTGGTTATTTTCAGTCCCTGCCCTACACCCCTCATGGGTTTCCCACAATTTTCTGTCCTGCTCTGTGACCGTGGGGACAGGCTGTTACGGGCTGCAGTAGCTGGAGATCCTGCACCCTCTGTGCATGGTTGGCGTGGCCAATGGGACTGGAGGTTGGAAGAGGGTGTTGTGCTCTTTCCCGGCCCCTCCCAGTGGGGGGCAGGGCTGAGTCCATCTGTGACCACAGCTCCCTTGGGAGGCCCAATGGGGTTCCAGCTCCACCTCCTCTCTCTTACTTGGCATGAGTGTTACCCTTGCTGATTTTGACAGGGTCCTTATCAACTGGGAAAGTCAGTGGTACAAAGGCTGCCACAGTTGCTCCAGGTCTTTGCTCAAAACCTGCCAACCCCCGCCTTTAGCAGGAATTAACATAAATCTTTAAGGTAAAGGGTCCAGAGATAAGAAAGGAAGCTACAAACAAACAAAAAAAAAACCCAGATAGAACCAGCTGGGACCAAGATGGCAATGAATCTGACCTCCAACAGACCCTGAGTCTCATTGGACACGGATTTTACTACATTAGCATACTAAATGACACAACTACCCTGGCCAAGACCGGACATTAAGGACCAAAAAGGGATAAGGGCGTGGCATCTCACTCCCTCAGAAAAAGCCCTGCCCCTTCCCCAGTAGACTAATGCATAAACCTCCCCATCATTAGCCTCATTCCTCCTCCCTTTGTCTTTACTCCTAAAAATTAAATCCCTTTCCTGGTGGGTGAGAAGTTGATCTGTGAACTTAGTTCCTGCTTCTCCATTCTTTGGTTACTGAATAAAGCTTGTGCTGTGTCGTTCTCAGCTTTGGTTTCATTATTTGGCTGCTCCGACCAAGTGGAAAAAGAACCCTCCCCTGCTGCTGCAGAGAGCCTGGTGGGGCTAGGGTCCCAGCAGGGTCCATACAACTTCATTGGGAAACACAAATAAGTAATGAAACAGCAATTACAGGAATTCCTTTTAGGCTGAAGTTCAAAAAAACAGATTTTTTTTCCAGTTTACTTAATGTGTGTATATAGAAATGTCACCATATTTATTCATATTAGTATCTCTCAAAGCCTGACTAGGAATAAAGGGAAGGAGGTTGAATCGCTATGCCCCATATGCGGGCTTTTGATTTCGGGGCTGTATCCCAGGGTATGCAAAACCCACACACAGGGAGCAGGAAGCAGAGAATTTCAAGTAGCTACAGTCAAAGAGGAGCTAGCAGAGGAAGGACCTGGTGCCAGAGGCCTCTCTGCCCGTCTCTGGGGTAGTGCCTGGTCTGGAGGTGGCTGTATGAGAGGGGGAGGGCACTGTGTCAGTAACAAGCTGAGTGTGGACCTCGTGCAGAGCTAAGTGCAAAGCTCCCAGGGGACATGCGTGTTTATTGCCGACACTGTAAGGGCTTTAAAACCAGAGATGACAAATAAAAGCGCGACCTTTGAGCAATTAATTGCACATGGAAGATACGAGCCCTCTGTCTTAACGGCCCTGGTACAAGCAAGTGGCTGGTGTGGCTTGTGGAACAATTCTCACTTGTGCACCCAATCGTCAATGAAATGTTATTTTGAACACCTCAAGGTGCCAGGCCTGTGCCAGCGTAAAATAAGACAGACCCATCTCTGCTTTCATGAAGCTTACTCTTTAAAGGGGACACAGACAAAACAGAGTGTGGGACACAAAAGAAGGGCCAGTGAAAAGATAAAGAACCAGAATAATAATTTACAAGATGACCTCCTCCAGCCACACCCGAGCAATGTTTCCATCCTGGGTGATGCTTAATCCTGTAAAGCTGATCAGTTTTCTCCCTGTTTATGTCTGGTCTGCAGGGCCTCTCTGCAGAGGGAAGAGGAGGGCAGAGGGCCAGAAGTCACTCCCCTTCCAGGCGGACCCCTGCCCTGGCCTGTCCTGCATTAGGGACAACTTCTAGCTTTACAATGTCAAGGCTGTGACCGTGATGAGCCCTGTCATCTTCTGGTCTCTGTTTTCTTATGAGTGATGTGTTGGTCATAGTAAGTGTCGTCTTCCTCACGGCCCACGTGGATCACGGGATAAAGGGTCCCGGGGGGAATGAAGAAGGAAGGAGGGCCAGGCGCCTACATCTGAGACCAGCCGCAGCCTTGCCCACCCTGCCGGTGGGGAGTGGCACCCGGTTGGGCAACAGAACTGAGAACTCGGGAGTCAGGTTTCCTCAGTGGCATCGACCCCTGGCTGCAGGAACCACAGTGACAAAGCCTCAGGCAGGGGCCTCAGCACCCACTTGCTGCCCACACTTTGTGTAAGGCCCGGAGTGACTTCATTCAGGTGTCGAGCCCTCCTGCGTGCCCTTTGCCAAAATGGCCCAGCACTCAGGGGCGCTCGGTTTCCTTGTTAAAACCATTTGCCCCAAGGTGCAGGATGGCTTGTAGGAAAATACACAGAAGGAATAACTGCAGCATTACCGTCTGGTTGAGACGCCCACAGCCAAGCAGGGCTTCCCATTCAAAGCTAAAGCAGGCTCGTACCCAGTGGCTCAAGTTCTCTCTGTGTGGCAGTGACGCCCAAAGGAGACCCTCTTCCTTCCCCCAGGACCTCTGAGGCACTGATGAGACAAGAGTCGGACCCCACGTGAGGGTCGTGGTACCATCTGGGACCACTGCTGGCTCTGCATCCTGGCTTTTCTGCCAGCCCAGGGCTCAGGGGACTGAGGTACAGGGTCAGAGCCTCGGATCAGAGGGGAGGCCCCGGCTCACTTCATAACAATTCATCATCCAGTGTTGAGCTAAAAGGGAGCTCTCACCTGCGTGAGCTCTGTTCAGATTGCTAGTTGCTCAGAAAGGTACCTGCCATTTTGCTTCCGGGCTACACAGCAAATATTCTCAACGTGAGCGGGAACCTTAGAGGGTGAAAGTCCTCATGTCCTTTCCTTTGCAAAGACAGAGGGTAACTAACCTCTGGGCCAGGCACTACGGGCCTTTGACCTTCATAAAGGATCCATCCAGAGAACTTTGCGAATTCTTAAAACATCCCTGTGGTTTCCTTCCTCCAAGCGCTGAAGTGTAACAGACATACTGACACGACCTGCTCCAGCCAGAGATGGTCAGAGACAGCAGAGTCAGGACGAAAGAAAGCAGGGGCTGGGCAGTTGGCGAGGTGCCTTCCCTGGTGGAAAGTGACTGAGCAGGCCAGAAGTCCAGCGTTCCTCCTGTGCTTTTCATCAGGCCTTTGCCTGTGGCCTTCCCCTGCATCTGTGCTGAGACACGCTGGGTCCCAAGGTTTCCTCCAGAACGCTGGGTTCCCTTCATGCCGCCAGGGCGCTTACCCCCATGAACCTCTGCCACCATCCAAATGCAGCCCCCTTGGTCATCTGAACGCTCTCCCTACCCTGATGTCCTAAGCTCTGTCCTCCCAATCCTGGGCTCTGAAACCCTGGGGACCCCTTTCTATTGCCTGCACAACTCCTCTGGCCTCCACCTTCTCAGACTGCCTTCTTCCCCCTCAGCAGGTCCTCGTCGGAGCACCTCCTTCTCTGTCCCATTCCTCCCAGGCTGAGCGCTCTGGCCACTCCTTCTTCTTTTTTTAAAAAAATATTTATTTATTTATTTGGTTGCATCGAGTCTTAGTTGTGGCTCATAGGCTCCTTAGTTGCGGCTCGCCGGTTCCCTAGTTGTGGCATGCAAACTCTTAGTTGCGGCATGCATGTGGGATCTAGTTTCCTAACCAAGGATCGAACCCGGGCCCCCTGCATTAGAAGTGTGGAGTCTTAACCACTGTGCCACCAGGGAAGTCCCTGGCCACTCCTTAGCTCCCCCCCCAGGGACCTTTGGCTCTGCCCGCCCTTGACACATCAGCATGGTCCACCTCTCTGCGAGCTCCCATCTCCTTCCATGGCTGAGCCAGTCTGGCTGTGTTGGTATCTCTCAAACTCAGTTTCCAGCCCAGCTCCCCTCCTGCTCCCCAGGGCCATATTCCAGTTACATACTAATATATCCGTGTGTATTTATCAGGGAACCTGCAAATTCTACATGTCAAAGGGTGAATTCCTCACCTTTCCTCTAAGTATCATCTATTTCACATAACTCCCATCACAGTGAATGGTCCCAATCCATCGCATGGTGCAACCAGGAACTTTGAACTTATTCTATATTTCTCTCTCCCCCTCACCTCAACATTAAACCAGTAAGCCAACTAGTTCAGTCTCTTCTCCCTCCGAGAAGTTCCCAAAGTCAGTCCCCTCCTCTCTCAGACCCTGCCTCTGCCTCAGTTTTGACCGTCTGTTTCTCCCCATGACGTATCAACAGCTTCGGAGCTGGTCTCGGCTCTTTCCAGCCTTCCCTCCTCAAAATTTTCCCCACATTACAGCAAGATTTACTTTTTGAAAACACAAGTCCAATGATAGCATTCTCCCTATGGGATGAGACCATCTGCCTCTCTCTTCGTCTCCAGCCTCATTCCCACCACAACCCCAAAGGCCATTCTTGGCTCTGATCCACCTACACTGCTTGCCGAAGGCTCTATTCCCTCCCACGCCTTTCGAGTCTTGCTTCCAATTCTGGATCCTCAAAACGTCTTTTCTCCCCTTCTCTGCCTAGTCTCCTACTCAACTGTCCCTTAAGACTTGGCTCGTATACCCACTCTCTTTAGGAAAAAAAAAAAAAAGATGGCACAATTATCCCCTCTTTTTATGAGATCCTCTGGTTTCACTCCCCACTCCCCCATCCCTTGCCTTGGGCTGAGTGAGACATTTTCCCTTGTGATTTAATACAATTCCCAAGCTTACATTTGCATCTCGGGGGCGCTCTCTCTCTCTCAAACACACACACACACACACACACACACAGACACGTGTATTATGTATGCATAACCTGGCATTTAAGATATTATAGTGGAATTATTGATTTACTCACATGCTCCCCCCTTGAGGGGGGAGATCTCATTCACTTCTTCTTTGTATCCTCCTAGCACATAGCACATGCTTGATTTACAATTGCTTAATTAATGAAGGTATCCCACAACACCCAGCATAGTCCTTCCTATATGCTACAATATTTGATGAAAATATTTCCTGACTCTAATTCATGACCTTCAAGACACCATCTTAAATTTCATGCTCACAGACTAAGAGGATTAAGGGATTATATGAAGTATAATCTGTGTACATATATATTCTTGTGGCATGGGGTACGGCACTCTCCACCGCTGGAGTGAACCCTGCCTGAAAGTGACTAAGTTAGATGTAGCCTTCAATTCTCATTCCTAAGTCCCCTCAGTGGTCACTTCCTGCTCTGCCTGCCCCATCTACGTGTTTCTGCCTCCCAGGTTTCATCATCCACTTATTTGATAAGTTACAGGAAAAGGAACAACAAAGGGCCACATTTGCTTCTTCACCTGCGGAGAGTCAAGAGCCCCACTGTAACACTTGATGCAGACACGCCTGCTTCAGCTCAAGAACTTCAGAGCTGACACATGCAAATCAGTGAAGTTAGAACACACCCTCACACCATACATAAAAATAAACTCAAAATGGCTTAAAGACTTAAATACAAGACATGACATTATAAACTCTTAGAAGAGACCATAGGCAAACATCCTCTGACATAAATCGTACCAATGTTTTCTTAGGCCAATCTCCCAAGGCAATAGAAATAAAAGCAAAAATAAGCAAATGGGACCTAATCAAACTTACAAGCTTTTGCACAGCAAAGGAAACCATAAACAAAATGAAAAGACAATCTACGGACCGGGAGAAAATATTTGCAAATGATGTGACCAATAAAGGCTTAATTTCCAAAATATACAAACAGCTCATACAACTCAATAACAAAAAAAGCAAACAACCCAATAAAAAAATGGGCAGAAGACCTAAAGAGACATTTCTCCAAAGAAGACATCCAGATGGCCAGTAGGCATATGAAAAGATGCTCAATATCACTAATTATTAGAGAAATGCAAATCAAAACTACAATGAAGTACCAACTCACAATGGTCAGAATGGCCATCATTAAAAAATCTACAAATAACAATGCTGGATGGGGTGTGGAGAAAAGGGAACCCTCCGACACTGTTGGTGGGAATGTTAGTTGGTGCAGCCACTATGGAGAACAAGTATGGAGGTTCCTCAGAAAACTAAAAATAGAACTACCATATGACCCAGCAATCCCACTACTGGGTATATACCAGGACAAAGCTATAATTCAAAAAGATACATGCACTCTTATGTTCATAGCACACTATTTACAATAACCAAGACATGGAAACAACCTAAATGTCCATCAACAGATGAATGGATAAAGAATATGTGGTATACACACACACACACACACACACACACACATATACATACATACAATGGAATACTACTCAGCCATAAAAAAGAATGAAATAATGCCATTTGCAGCAACATGGATGGACCTAGAGATTATCATACTAAATGAAGTAAGTCAGAAAGAGACAAATACCATATGATATCACTTATATGTGGAATCTAAAATATTATACAAATGACCCTATCTACGAAACAGAAACAGACTCACAGACATAGAGAACAGATTTGTGGTTGCCAAGGGGGAGAGCTGGAGGGGGAGGGATGGATTGGGAGTTTGGGATTAGCAGATGCAAGCTATTATATATAGAATAGATAAAAGATAAACAACAAGGTCTTACTGTATTACACAGGGAACTATATTCAATATCCTATGATAAACCATAATGGAAAAGAATATGAAAAAGAAAAAAATATATATCTGAATCACTTTACTGTAAAGCAGAAATTAACACAATGTTATAAATCAACTATACTTCAATAAACTAAATTCTAAAAAATGGAAAAAATCAAAAAAAGAACTTCAAAGCTGAGAGTGTTTGGAGAGAGAGGTCATGGGCTGTAGCTGGCAGCCACAGCAGAGGTGAATTGTTCTGTTGCCGTAAAACCAAAATATGGGGATTTGGGCCATACGCCCAGCAGGCCCAGGTGTTACCCGAGAAGCTCCCTTCACCAGCAGCACCATGACACATCATCAATAAGCAATGTCAGACAAGAACCCACATCAGCAGTATCCGAGACTTGTTTCCCTCCTCATGGCAGGAGCTCCTGCAATAAAGTCAGGGGTACTTTTCAAGTCAGGTGTGGTGGTGACACAGTAGGAAAGTGCAGGCATCCTAGATGTCCCATGCAGCTTTCTGGAGACTTCTAACACCCATATCTGAGGTATCTCACCCACAGAACTACACAGAATTGACTGATACTGATCTTCTTACTCATTTCAGTAAGTGGCAATTGATGTCTCAAGAAGAGAGGACCAACGAGATACTGGATTTTCAAGTCAGAAGGATGCTGAGAGATCATCTGACCCAACAGACTTATTTTACAGCAAGATGCAGAAGCTGATGGCCACAGTGTGAAAGCCGTTGGTCCAAATCAGAGAATTGCCTACAAATACCTTCAAGAAGCCTCTGCAGGGGACTCTTAGGATTTTAGTAGAATTATCAACATTCAGAACCTATGTCTACTTACCTTCGCGTCTCCTCAGAAGGCAATGACAGTATCTTGCATCAATTTGCAGTTGATAGGAAATTTGTATGTCTTTAGTAATTTATTTTGTATTCTGAGTGAAGACTGGCAGACAACCTTCGCTCTAGTGCCTTGTTATTCATTCCCATCAGCCCTCATGATATCGGGCCGCTGCTCCAAACACAGTGGTCCTCAAGAAACACCACTGTCTTCTGACTAAGAAAGACCAGAACTTTCCAACACGAGAAAGTAAAAATTCCAGCTCTTACCATTCAAGATGGTTTTCTACAAACGCAGACATGGGGCTGATCTGCACGGTGTAGGTGTCATTGGCGGAGTACTCGAAGAGTCCATAGTAAGGGTTGAAGAGCTCCTGAGACAAAAGGAAGAAGAACTCTCGCGAAGGACCACTGTAGTCCAGGCTGCAAAGGAAGCAGAGGCCCAGGAAGCTCATTATGTGCGAGAGGCAGGGGACCTGTCCCTACGCAGGGGCTGGCTTGCCCTTTCAGAGTCTGTGCTGGGAAAGCAGAGAGCAGCCTCTGCTCTTTACAGTGGATCCCAAGGGAAGTATACTTTGCTGTAGAAAATGAGAATGCAGTGATTGGTTTGGGGATGATGTCCTTACTAGATGGCCATGCACCAATGCTTATGGCAGTGTTCCTTAACCTTTGTCCTCGATCATATGATACCTTTTGGATAAAAGGTATGATATGGCCCATTCAAAACCGGGACTTCATTGTGGGAGGTACAAAAGAATTTCCTGTGATGGTGCATGTGTGCATGTGTATGAATTGAAAACGCTTTCAAGTTCATTCTGCTATGCCCTCCTGGGTGGGCTTGCCCTCCACGGTTGAGATGGCTTGCCAAGAAATCACTGAAATTATATGAAAAATTTGGTATGTAGTTATATACATGCACTCTTGGGGGGAGAGTTCTTTGATCAGAAACTCAGAAGGGTATTCACTTGAGAAAGTAAAGATGCAGTAGTTTAGGTCTGTATTTTTGGCTTATACTTTGACCATGTGACCTCAGACTCTAGAACATGCCAATCACCTTAGGCTTTTAGAGAACATGAAACCTAAAGATTGGCAACACCTGGAGAGAAAGGCCTCCTGGGAGGACATGATCAGAATCACCGTGGGGCAAAGGCTTAGAGACATCCTGCTTCTTCTTGAGAAGAATCACCCAGGATCTGGGGTTTCTGGTCTACCCACACTAAGGTGTCTCCATAAAAGTGCTGGTGCCTCACCCCTCCTCTCCAACAAAGGTGATGTAGAGCTTGTTTCGCTGGAGCTCCTTCCGGGAGTAGGCCATAACCTGATTGAAGGTTCCCTCCAACAGGTGGTCTCGCCGAATGATGAGCCTGGAAAGGAGAAGAAGTCATATGGGTGGTGAGTGGGTCCTCGGGCTCCGATGTTAGGGAGTGTTCTAGGCGAGCTGTGGGGACCCAGGCTGATGGTCTCATTGCCCAGCCTCTCCAACAAGGTATAGATTCCATCAGTTCAGCTATGGCCTTATGTTGACACTCTTTTCAAAACCATGAAAGCACAAGGACAACATGTGCACTTTCATAATGGGACACATTCCATCATGTTGGACTACTTTTAGGATTCTTTTTGATCAATTCCAAAAAGAATCTCTTAAGTTGGATTCCTGAGTTTGGGTTTGGCTTTTCAAGATGAAATTAATAAACCCAAAGTGGAAAAAGACCACAACTCTTTACTTAGATCCGAAGATCAAAGCTATTTGACTAATGAGTAGGTAAATTTGTCCCAAGAATATGTAAAGGGAAACATACGATTTTTTAATTTAGTTCAAGATTCCTTGTTTTCTGAAAAGGTCTACCATTGATTTTATACATGGTTTTGTTTGAAATCTACTTTTCTTTCTCCCTCTCCTTCCCTTCTCTTCTCTTCCTGCCTTCCTTCCAATTTCTTAACTTCCTTTCTTCTTTCTTTCCAACTTCCTAACTTTTTCTTTCCTCCCTTCTATGAACATGACTGACAGCACACCATGGTATCCAATCTCCAAACATATATTACCAAGTTATAGGGGAGAAAAGGATAGAAACATCTACCATCTGAATTCAGTGCCGAGCACTGGAGCACTCACTTAATTTTCCCTGGACCCTGACCAAATCCTTTGGCTTCCAGTTTTCGGTAGAAATTGCGGAGCTTGGCCTCAAAGTCTCTCCTGTAGGGTGAAGGGGCTCTTGCACTGGCTCTCTGTAAACCTGCAGAGAGAAGCACACAGGCTGAAGGTCATCATTTTTTATTGAAGAACAAATATGCAGGGCAACGGAGGAGGAAGGGCCAACCAGAGGCACATTCCTGCGTCTTCTCCAAGACGTTTCCCTTGATTTCTATCACTCCCTCAGTTACTTTTATAATAAACAGGTATAATATAATAAAGAGAAGACTGAATGCTGATGACAATAAATATTTATGTCTTCCACTCCATTTCAAGTTGTATTTCTCTTCAGAATACCTCGAGGAGCATATTTCTTGGCTTAGTTATGCTTGAATATTCTAAAACAACATAAATCAAACTAGACTCTTGTAAGTTACTAGATTATAAGAAGTGGTTATAACTATAATGAAGCAACTAGGATTGTAATATATGTGTACTTTGTACTTCTCTAACTATATTGACGCTAAAATAAATATACATGTCCATTAGGCCCCAGAGCATGCAGGAGTTTATATCAGATTACCTTGCACTATAAAAGCAAAATTAATAATATTATTAATAATAATTACTTACTCTTTACAAAAGAGAGTTTTTGTATCACCTAGAGTGCTTTGTAGATGCTTTATTATCTTTATATACCTTTTAATGAAAAAAGGAATGGAAAAAATAACATTCTTCTCCAAGTTTCACAGATGGCTATGATCATGGTTTGCCCCTTCAATACCTATTTATTAGTTTATATTCCAGGTACTGAATTTATAATCTAGATAAAACTGATATAACCAAACTCACAGAAATGAGTATATAATTATAAGTTGAGATGATTCCTACCCATGAAGGATAGGAACTTAGTTCTTTGAGATCACAGAATACTCTGGCCAAGTTCAGGAAGGCTTCCCTGGGGAATAGCTGAAGAATAAGTAGGCATGAATTAGATTGAGTGAGTTAGGAAGGGCTTCCACTTAACTTAAGAGAAGAGATGAGCTGGGAGAAGAGCAATCTAGGTAGCGGACCAGTACATGCAAAGGTACCGTGACAGGATGGAAAATGGTGCTCCAGTTTATCTGGAGCATAGCGTTTGAGGACCAGAGTGATGCAAAACAAGGCTTGAGAGGTGGGCGGGAGACAGATCAAACAGGATAAGGTACACTGTGTTAAGCAATTTTGTTTAATGTTAAACACAACAGGAAAGCCATTGTGTGGGGACCAACGTGATGTGTCTTGAGTTATGAAAACCTTAGTCTTTCTGCAGTAGAGAGAAAACACCAGAGAGGCCCAGAGTGGATTTAGACAGCCTGCATTGCACTAGGGTGGTGTCAGTGGAGATGAGAAACGGGACTACATCGAAAAAAAGAAGAAGAAGATAGATTGGAGATGTGTTTAGGAGGCAATGAACTGGATATTGGTAGTGAGGCCAAGGTGGGTTTCAGACATCATAATGGAATGGCCTGTGGTGACATTCACTGAGATGGGGACAAATGGAAGAAGCACAGATGGGTGAGATCACAAGCTTGGTCTTTGTTGGCAGTATGTTTGAATGCTTGATTGGAAAAAGACATAGCTTGAGAGAGAGGAGAAAAAAACCTGGCACAAAGTCTTGAGGATGGTAGGAAGGGAAGGATGAGTCTACAAAGGTGGCCAAAGACGTAGATGAAATGCCTACAGCTTGTGTCCCAGAAGCCAACTGAAGAGGTGACTTAAGGGGAGGAGCCATCAGTAGTGTTAAGTGTGGCTGAAAGATCAGGAGGAGGGCTGAGAATTACCCATAGGACTGGGTGCCCAGAGCTTGCTGCGACCTTAGTGAAGACGCCCCCTCTAATGCACAGGTGTGAAGGGGGAGAGGGAAGTGGCAGCCTTGGTAGGCTTGTAAGATAGGCAGCAGGCATTTGAGACAGTTTCTGTCTAAGGGCTTCAATTTTCTCAGAGAAGGAAGAAGGCACATCATTTGCCAGGAGAGACCCAGGGGTTGGAAGTTTGAGAGGAATGGCAACGTTTGAAATAGGAGTAGAGAAGAGCATATGTTTACCACTGAAATGTGGTTGAATTTTCTTGGGTGTTTAAGGTCCATGTGAGGTGGAGAGATGATTAATTTATAATTGATAATCTGCCTTGTCAGGTGAATTTGCCCAAGAATGCCTGACTACAGATGTGGGGGAAGCAGATAGTAAGGTGATCTAGGAGTGGAACTCTGTAAATGAAATGGAGAGGATCGGGGAGCTCAGGGCATTGTCAAGAAATGATGAACCAGGGAGTCTATGCTGGATGAGGGAGAGGCAGTTAGAAAGGAGAGGCGTCCGTGAACTGGAGGTCCTGATGAGGGCACAGGGTGGTATCAGGAAGAGCAGCTGAATAAGCACGTTGGATGGGAGTAGGATGCTTGAGTCAGTGACTTCAGAGATGACAACAAGGCAGGAAGGGGACTGTGGGACTGGTGGAGGGGGAGGAGGAGGAGGGGGGAGGGGGAGGAGGGGAGGAGGGGAGAGGAGGGGAGGGGGAGGAGGGGGAGGGGAGGAGGGGGAGGAGGGGAGGAGGGGGAGGGGAGGGGATGGGGAGGGGGAGGGGGGAGGGGAGGGGAGGGGGAGGGGGAGGAGGTCAGGGCCAGACAAGGAAGCCCAGAAACTGGGAGGCCAAGGAACTGCACGGGTGCCCTGTGTGGATGCTGATGTCCATCCAGGACGGTGGAATGGAAGGACTTGGGGAGGAGAGGGAGACTGTGAGACGGGTGCCACAGTCTTTAAGAATGAGAAAAAGGTCGGTGGATGACAGCAACTAGGAGGAGAGATACAGCTGATCTGTGTTAGCAAGGAAGGCACACAGGGCACCAGCGGCACCAGTCTCACCAGCGAGTCCTGCAGCATCTGAGGTGTGGGGGGAACCAACAGCCACCACTTGAAAAGGAAAGAGTCTCTGCTGAAATACCACGTTTCAGGATATAGGTAGAACTAGAACACAAGTCTGTAGGTGCAAGTGTAATTTTCTGCCATCAGATTACAGTATATTTTATAATACAACTTTCATTACTGCTGGTACTACCACTAGGGCCCATGGTCACTATGATGCATTTTTCTAATAATTTAAGCTTTACAAAGTGCTTTGGCATGTATGATTCACTATGTTGCCCCAGGTAAATGTCATAAAGGTCTAGAAAAATGGGAATTGTAAAGTTTAACTTCAAAATACCTGGCTTACATAGTCTAGGACCCCAAGGTCAAAGCTAGGAGAGTAAAGAGTTAAGCACTTTGACAACATGAATTGGACGATTCTTTGCGTTCATGGTGTCAGTAATGTCTGTATCAGGAAGGTTGATTCCTTTTATAAAACCTATCCAAATAACTCGCAGTTAGCAAGTAACTCTTTATACTCCCTTATTTTTTCTATTTGCAGTATGATATCTCCCCCGTGTAATGATACTCTGCATACCAAAGGTACGTAGACACTCTACTGCCAAAGGTTTGGACCAAGATGTAGACACATTATCAGGCTGGGACCATCTCTACAACAAGATGGCAGGTCATCATGCAGACCAACAGGTCCCCCAGATGGAAGGCTCTGCTCCCCAGAAGGAAGTCATCCTGTGCACACTGGAAACAAATGATTGTCCTGATGTTGGCTCTGACAAAGCTCCTGGTCCTCCTTTTCCCAAGCCGTGTCATCTCAGCTATGCTGTATGTCAGACGCAGCACACGTGGGACATTTCCTCAGCAATGTTACTGATACACTTGTTTGGAGAAAGGCATAACAAGGAGATACTGACTTAAAAACAGATTTTAGGAATTAGCAAAACCACCTCTAAGAGAGAGTTCTGAACAACATGACGGGGGTCATTCTGAACAAATGAAAAGGTTTCTAGTTTTACAGACCTATGGCAGTATTGAGTGACACTAGCTGAATGAGACGTCCCTTCTGGGGGACAGAGCATATTGCTAAATTCTGTTTTTCTTCTCCATTTCCCCCCGGCTTCAAAAGCCAAGTTTGAACTCTAACTCTGGAGGTCATAAGATAAGAAGTTACTAGATTTTTCAACTAACTTCCTTTACTAAATTTTAAAGTTATAAAAATAGATTTGGGTTTGCCACAAACACCCATGACAATGTGATCTTGTAAACCAAGACAATGGGGAAAAACGCTTCAATATCTGGATCCCATTTGGGAGTACAGATTTGACTGAAGCTAATTATCTTGATGAACCCAGGAAATACTAGCTTCTTTTTTCGCTGAACAGTTCAATATATATTTCCTCATTTGGAATGGAAAATACCCACAAAGAATATCATGAGTTCTAATTCTAAATTCATTCTAATACACAAAGAAAACTTTAGGGAAACAATTTCACATCACGTTAAAAACTTCTTTGGCATCTTCATGGGGGCATAATGGTGGTCCCTAGTAAGCATGTAACCTAGTAACTCCTTTACAACTTAACAAAAAGTTACTCAAATTGGTATTTAATAACATTCTGATTCATGAGGCAGAATGTTCCAGAAAGGGCTCTTCTCTTTAAAATGCTCAGAGAGTGTGTTTTAGAACAAAACAAGCAATTTAGAGCAGGGGTCCGCAGACTTTTTCTGTAAAGGGCCAGATAGTAAATATTTTAGGTTTTTGGGGCCATACGGTCTCTGTCGCTACTACTCAGCTCTGCTGTTGTAGCATGAAAGTTGACACAAAATATATAGATAAACGGGTGTGGCTGGGTTCCAATAAAATTTTATTGATAGACACCGAAACATGAATTTCATATAATTTTCATGTCATGAAATATTGGTTTAGTGAAAAAATGTTTCCAAATCATTTAAAAATGCACAACACATAACAGCTTGGGGTCATTACCAAAACAGGTGGCACTGTGTCAACACCCAACTTAGTGTGCAGATGATCAGAAAATTGAGAGGGGACTAAGGGAGAGAGGGCACCTTCATCAGGTGGAAACACAGGTGGCCACTTGCAGGAGACAGAATGACAGACCCTCAAGTTACCTGGGGAGTTCTGAGGTGAGGAGCAGGGTGAAGAGCGGGGAGAGAAGCTGTACCCAGGGTGGAAGGCAGCCTGCAGGGGGACATAGGACATAATCTCTTCTTCAAAGAGACTGCAAAGTGAAAAAAAAAAATTAAAAAGTTAGTTCTCTGTCCATGAGAGAATGTTCACAAATTGGGGTAAGAGTGGTTACAATTCTCACGAGACAACGAAAGCACTTAGATTCACTTAGATGGGCACATCCCGGCACACAAACTCTCCCTGTTATTTTAAACCCTAATTAATCCTACAACAAGGTCTCCATCAAGTACCATATGTAGCTCTTGATACCCCAGTCTTACATGTAGAGAAAGAGGTGAATAGCAGGTATAAGGGTGGGAGCCCTACTTCAGTTGCAGCCGCTAGAATATTCTAGAACAAGCAACGAGTGTTTCAGTCCGGGCTGTCCTGGAGAACTGCCCAGAGCAGCTTTTCCAGTTGCTTTTCCAGAACTGTTTTCAGGCTCAGGCCCCTTACCTCAGCAAAATGACTAGATCTGCATCACAGGACAACTTTTCAAAGCCCATGATTACCCTCGGTCCGAATGTAATGGATTTTTCTCCCTAGAATAATGTGGGAAGGAAAAATAAGAATTACACACGGAATGCATAAGTTAAGGAATGAACCCCATTCTGATCCCCCTTTCTCTTCCAATAGGGCTGAACAGTGATGTTCTAATGTCCAGAGTATTTCGAGGTATTTAAGTTCATATTGCAGGTTCCCATGATGCTCTCCAAGGGATCACCTTTCCTCAGACTCACACGGGGACAGAAGCCAAGGAGCACAACACAGGTAGGTCCTCAGAGAGCCACACAGTTGGGAGTGGAGCTGGGGAGGACTATTGTGGGTTCACGGCATCTTGGAAGCCATGGGAAGAAAGAGTGACGAGGTGTCTCCTGAGAAATTTTATGCCTGATGGAAAATGAATTAACTCCACACTGGGTCCAGAGAGGGTCTGGCCCCAGAATACATGAGAGTCTCCCAGGTCAATTTGAGTATAGGCATCAATTTCTCTCTGTTTAATTACAACTCATGCATTCCGAATTTTTCACAACCTCCAACTCCAACCTGGCAAAATGATTCCAATAAGTCTATGGATAAATAGCGTTTCTTTTGATCAAATGAACTTTGTAATGTGCTTCTCTGACATTCAGATATTCAAAGATTACAAACACTATGGCCAAGAATCATTCCCTTGTAGGTATGCTTCAAAGAAGTTAAAAGTTTTTCCCCTTTCTTGAAGAGATGCAGCAGAAATCTGAGAAGACTTAAGGATTGATTTTTTAAAAATATTTCACTTTGTTCTTTTTTTGTTTAAGTTTTTGAGATGATTTTAGAGTCACATGTACTTGTAAGAAATTAATAAAGAGTGGTCTAGTATACCCTTTAATCAGTTTCCTCTAATGAAAGATTAAAAATAAATCTATTAATAAAAATACTGTAGATACAACTTTTTTCTCTCTCTGATTATAGTAATGTGAATCCAAATCTTCATCATAACTTGCAGATTTCCAGGTAAAAATATAATGAACTTGACCTTTTGGTGTGGGTATTTTTAAGAAGACGAGAGAAACTTTTTGGCTTCTACAGAGATACACAAAATGGGATTAAACAGAGAAATGCACTGTGGTCCAACCTGAAGGTATGGGTAGAGTACTGCTGCAGTAAATGCTATTTCCAAAACCTGGGGGTGCTCATGGTGGCTCCTCTGACCAGGGACTTGGAAACTGGAGCAGACCTGTCCACACATCATTTTTCAGGGAGGAGGTGGAAGCCCGGCCAAGGGTACAAGCACCAAGCCTCCTCGAGGCATCAGCTGCCTCTCCCTCCACGTCCCTGTGCCCTTGACTCCATGTGCCTGAGCACTGTCCTCCAATCCTGGCAGCATCTCACAGCCCTCTTGTTTGGAGGATTCTCGTGGACCCTGTTCCTCTGGTTGACCAACTGCAGCCCCACGAAGGACTCTCAAATTGATGTGTTCCCCCAGTGGCAATGTCCCTGGGGCAGGTCACCCTGCTGCCCCAAGGGACCCGAATCTGGGCAAGCCCCTGGTCTCCTGCCTGGGGAAAAAGGGAGAGAACGTTCTAGGGGTTCACTCTTTATTCCCTGGGTTCCTGGGGAAACAAAGTCCAAAGAGAGTCAAGTCCATGAGGGCAGGAGAGCACCCTTCCCAGCCACGGGAAGGGGCACCCTCTGTAGTGGTTCTACCATCACCCTACCTACTCAGGCCACATACACATATCAGAAAGCCAAGCAGAGTTTTCTGAGAGTTTTGGTTGCTCTTCACGGGACATTGCACCCTCTGTTATGTATGTGAAAATCTCATGCAGACCTAGTGGTCTGAGGGGCCTCCAAATGTCCCTGGGTCCAGACCAAAGGCACTGAGACCTGGGGGAGATCTCTGAGGGTGAGAATGCCAACTGCCTCTCCTACACGCATCCCATCAGGAAGACTCCAGTGTAAAGCTCCCCTCAGAGCTCAGGTCAGTAGAGCCACCTGCCTCCTTGACATCCTGACATCTTCATTTGTGGCCTCAAAGACCTTAAAACTCAATATCCACAAGGAAATCCTTGCCATCCTTCCATCACTATCACTCAGTTCTGATCATGTCCTTCATGGCCCATAATACAATCTATAGCTATATATTTGGCTTTAAAAAAAGTCACACTTGTCTATCATCTGTCTTCCTCAATAGATCGTAAGTCCCATGAGAGTAGGACCGATGTCTGTTTGGCTTCGATACTGGGTACACAGCCCAGGCACAATCCTGATTCAGAATAGCTGCTCAATAAAAGCTCTAGTTGAAGGAAAGAAAGAATGAATGAGGACTGCTACCGTGACCCTTAAACTTAACAGATGTCATTAACCCCTGGGTTTTATGCCTCCATCTTCCCTCTCCCCATGTGGTTTCCTTATGCTTCACTACTTCTGCTGAACACAGTTTTCTGAGAACTCATCCTTCACCCTCTAACCCAACGACTGGCTTTGCAAACCCAAGACAGTGGATCCATGGCTCCTGGAGAATAGCAATGACCATGGGGTCATGGTCCCCATGTGGGAACCACAGAGGAAGCAGTAAGTTCTTCCTCTGGGCAGGGTCATGGGGAGAGGAAGTTTTCCTTTCAACTACTGGATCTTTAAAGTCAAGCTGACTCACCCTCACACCACATCTAGGCGCAGGCAGAGGCATAGTCATAGGCCCAGTGCCCTGTTTTTTAGATTCTTAAAGCCTGACACCCTGAAGAGCAAGCTCTTGCTCTCGTTCTGCCTTTTTGATTCCATGACCTCTTAGTCAGTTTCTGATGTCACTGTGGGCTTTCTGTTTTTGAGGAGCTCTTTGGGTTTTCAACCTGGGGTCTACAGGTCCTTTAGGATCCATTAACTGTTTGAAATTATATGCAAAGATTTATGTTTATATATCGAGGAGAGTCTATAAGAGCTTTCGTCAGACTCTCAAAGGAGTCCTTAACCTTAAAAAGGTTATTAGTTTCTACATTAATTTCCAATTTTTTTCCAGTTCCAATATTCCCTAATTCCAAGTCACCCACATCTGGAAAATCATAATTGTACAATTCCACACTGCAAAAAACACCCCCGAGGTTTCTTAGATTTTGTTATAACGTGATACTACACAACAGTGCTGAAAATTGTTTGCTTCCCTTCAGAAACATATTCCACTCTTTTACACAGGGGATTATTTTTATTACTTTAAAAATGATTTAAACAGGACTCTAGTGCCTTTTGGGAGCTCACATTTCTCCCAAAAGTAAGCAGTGAACTCCTTATTTAGTGGTAGAATCTGTAACGTAAAAATGTTCAAGAGCAGTGATGTGTCAGAAAGTTTTCAGGTAGTACAACATCTCTGAAACTCCCTTGGAAATTCCCTTAAATTATTATGTACCATGAGCCGGAGAGCAGCCCACGAATGGACCGAGTATGGCCCTGCCTTCCGTGGCACAGTAATAAAACTTGGGCAGAGTTGAACACAAGTGGAAGTGATAATCAGTCAAGCTAAAGTCCTTTTGTTCACTCAAAAAGTAATCAGTGTTTCCTATCTTCAAAGTAGAGGAACCAGGCTCTGAGGCAAGAGTGGTTCAAAGACCAAGAAGATACAGACCCTGCCCTAAGACACTTCCAGTGTTGTAGGAAGACATTAGTACATGGTAGAATACAAGGGATAATGGAAAAATATCTTAGAGGTACAAAAACAAATGCTATTAAATCAAAGCAAAAGAACTACTAAAGTCTGCCTAGATCACCGAGACTTTGCGTTTGACTTGAGCTTTTCAAATGGGTTGAAATGCCTTTAAGAGAGAAGCCAGTCCAGGAAGGATGTGGGTAGGAGAGGGCACAGGCTGTTTGACGGAGGTGGAAGACACCAGAAGGAAGTAAATACGAGCACAGGACGGCGGAGAGTTAGATTAGAGCCAGTCTTAGGAGACTATGGAAATTGTGCTTAGAAATCTTGACTTTATTACATACGTAACAGGAGCCATGGGAAGTTTTTGTTTGGGGGCATTATTTTGTTGGTATTGAGTAATGAAATTGAAAGTATTTGTTAATGAATTTTGAAATCCTGGAGAGAAAAGCTGTAGAAGTGTCTCAATATAGTTCATCTAGTTCTTCAACTGCAATGAATTCCACTCTTATGAGAGGGTTTCCATCTTTCCTTAGCATGAGCTCTGATGTAAGAAAGTTTCCATCAAAACCAGTTCCTTTTTGGAGAGGGAGCTCGTAGTTTCATAAGGAACTGAACAAAGAATTCCCCCCCGCCCCAAAAACCCCATGTTAATAAGCCCAATTTTATTAGTTGGTGCATTTTTCACAAGTTCTCAAACTATGCTCAGATTCCA
The DNA here is from genome assembly GCF_009873245.2 of Balaenoptera musculus. Classification (NCBI taxonomy): domain Eukaryota; kingdom Metazoa; phylum Chordata; class Mammalia; order Artiodactyla; family Balaenopteridae; genus Balaenoptera; species Balaenoptera musculus. Next base: position 97,516,914 of record NC_045793.1, on the reverse strand, counting down.
CCTCCCTCCCCCTCCATGAAACTAAGGTCTTCTCCTAATGGGTAGGCAGGAAAACCTGCAGAAGATCTACATAAATAGCCTCTTTCATATGGCCTCAAAACCTCATGAGGTGGGCAAGAGTCCCTGAGTCACAGATCTGGCCTAAACTGCTCAGTGGTCTGGCTAGGGTGGCCAGAGCAGGGATTAGAAGAAAGGCAGGCCTGACCAGAGGCCCTGCGAGGGTGAAGGCCAGCGGCCTGGTCTGGAACAGGATGCCAGCCCGCCCCCTTACTCACAATGAGGTTAGTATCACATGCCCATCTCTGCCCTCCTCCTACTATTGTGTGGTGTACCTCCTCAAGGACTAAATTCCAGACAGGGTCCTTAGCTGCTCTGAGGTCCCCCAAAAGAGAGTCTGAGAGCCACTGTGGTGGCCAGCCCTGAGGATACTCCACGGGAAGCTTTTTTCAAGGGTGTGGGTGACATGGGTTATAAGGAGGTAATGCTGTTTATAGTACAGTGATAGGGAGTATCTTCTTAAGAGATCCCTGCGAAGTCCGGGAGAGAGATGATGAGGACCCAAACTTGGCCATGGCAGGGAGAAGAGAAAAGAAGGGCTGGACGAAAGTGAGGAGATAAATGTTTAGATGCGAAGCTGAAGAAAGAGGGCGGAACTGAGATGATGGGCATTTGGGAGGATGGAGGTACTAATTTGCGCAGAGTAAAACCACAGGGAAAAGAAGTGTCAATGGGGGTGGTGATGGAGGGGAAAAGAACAGTGAGTGATCCATCCTGGCAGGATTAATAAAGATATGACTAGCAAAGAGGTTATTTTTAGGTGTTGGTGACTCATTGAGGAGGTCAAAGTAGAGGATTATAGTTGTCAGCCAGATTCAAAAGACCACCAGATGGGAGGTGAGGAGTTAGGGGCGGTCACTGGCTGCATCCCTGCCCACCTTGCCTGGTCCTTTATACACAAACCCAGTGAAGCATCTTAATGGCGCCCACATTGTGACCCTGTTTCAATGATGAGGAGGCTGAGGGTAGAGGATTAAATGACATGCCTCCATCACTGGTCCCTAAGTGCTGGAGCAAGTATTCAAACTCTGAGTGGACACACTTAACCATTGTGCATCTCCAGCTTTTGAAATGCTGGGTAGTAAACTGAAGGAGAGATATGCTTGCATATCTTGGTGAGAAAGTGGGATTTAAGTTCAGAGGATATTTTCTCTTTTCATCACTTTGGGTGGCTTTCCCTTCCAAATAAAGTGATTCAGAGTTTCAGAGACACTCATTCAAAAGTGACCGTAATGGACATTAGGATTTAAGGTGTTAGAACACATATGATACTTTTTGTTTGCTGGTTTATTTTTGAATATAGTCACCTAATATCTGGTGTACCATCAGACAATTATATTCTTAAAACAAAAATAATTTATATGGTGCTTTACATAAATAATTTTTTGATGAAAACTATTTTGCTCCCTTTCCGTGCTTCTCTCCAAATCAATGGAAATCATTTTAGCATCATAAGAATAATAGGTAACCTGGCATGATAACTATCTCTGATTGCAACACTTTAGAGAACATTAGAAACCCCTGGATCCTTCGTCTTAAATATTCAGGTTATAATTTAAATGCATGAGTAAAACACGTCTTAAGTGTCTGCCCTCTCTCCACAGAGGCTGCCCCACCTGGAAAACCAGCAGGAGAGACCTGTAGGTAGAGGGTGGTAGACAGGCCCCTACCTGAGTGTGTGGTTTCTCGCCAAACTTGGCTGACGCTCTTGCAGCATTTCAAAAATGTTTGGCTGGCGAAGAAATGCCACAATCTTGTCATTATATGCTGAAACAGACAAAAGCACAAGTTGTGGTTGAGTCTTCAGCCCAGAGATAATTTTGCTCATGATTGGAAAATGGCAGCTAGATACCAGGATTTAATGGAGGAGTTGAAAAGGTAGGGAGCAAACTCATCAAAAAATGTAAGCTCTTGAGGGTTTTTTCTGTGACATAATGGTATGATTATTTTTAAAAGATCAAACCCAAAGTGAACCAGATCTAAGTTAATTATCTTTAATATTCTAGGAACTTAACTGGGTGTTATCTCATCCCCTTGTGAACAGATGGAGAATAAAATAGATCTTCCGTGAGGGGAGTACTACACTCTGTTCTTTCTGACTTCTCTTGTCATTTTGCCATAGTTATTATGGCAAAAGATTCTTTATGAGTCCAAAGAAATCCTTTTCTGAGCACTTGCACTTATGACTTTGGCCATCTGTTGATTTCCAAATAGTGATAATGAAAACATCCAAATCCATTTAGACTCTCTCACCTCATTTCCCTTGATACAAGTGGCATGTGTTTTGGAAAGAGGTAGCTGAGGTTAGGAATGGAGACTGTGCCAGTTTATCCCCATACATGCATGGGAAGAGAGGCCTAAATTAAAAAGTGCATCTAAAAGCAACAAAATCCGTCACCTCATTTAAACTATGCTCTCCTGGGACCCAGCTAACAAATCACTGAATGGAATAAACAAAGGGGGGGGGGGAGAATGATGGTCTGGAAGAGAGGAGAGGGAAGAGAGGGAAGGGAAGAGAGAAGGACAAAGTGAGGAGGAAGGGAGAGGGAAAAGGGGCAAGCGGGGTATGGGAACAAAGGGTAGGGGAGTGGACTATACCATAAGAGAGGAAAAAGAAAACACAGAATCCCGAATATTAAAGGAGTCACGATAAGAAACACAAGGCTATCCAGGGGTTCACAAAGCGTGATACGTACCCAGTGGCAGTGACTCATGTTGATGTTGGCTTCGAATAGCAGCTACTAGGCTGTGTCCTGGCCTGGCCAGTAAAGAGGCTCCTCTGTTTCTAGAGACTTCTGAGGCCTAATTGCAAAATAAAATTGTTAGCGTTAGAAATCTCACTCATTTCGGATGATCTTTGGAAACTAATTTTTCAAAATGAGGAGTAAAAGGGCCCTGACATCACCTAAATTAAAGAAGCAATGAAGTTATAAACCTCAAAGTGATGGAAAATAAGCAAGTTTAAAAAAAATGACTCAGTAGAATGGTCATTAATACATTAATACACTGAATAGACTAAGAAATATTTCTCATCAGAAATACGTTAAAGAGATGTAAATAAATTCTACATGAATATTATCGGTAAGGTAGGTTTATGACCTTCATCTCTAAAGGCAGCACTGAACTTCATAACCGAATGTGGAATGGGCTGGTTTTCTGAAATAGTGTTTATTACACTCAAATGGCATTTCTTTGTTTAGTGCCTATTCTTCCGTTCACTGTGCTGGCTACTCTTCACATAGTATCTCATATCCTCACAAAATTCAGCAAGATAAGCATTATTCACTCCCGTTTACAAATGGGGAATCTGAGGATCAGAGAAAATTAAGTCTTTCCCAAACTTTCAACTGTAAGAGATAGAACCAGGATACTTACTGATGACTGACTGCAAAGAATTTTTTTACTTCCCCATACTACTAGCCTGCATCCAATATCTTGGTTTGGGTTGGACATTTTGACATAACTTCATGGAATATGGAATTTGCTTAGCTTAAAACTGAAATTTGTGATGATTAACTTTAATTTAGCTTGATTTAAAATTTATATACATTCCCTAGGTACTAGAGCATGACAATGAGTTTCTACCATGATTCCATATATATTTTGCTCCTTAAAGGACCCTTGCAGGGCAAGCTATTTAAACTAAGGCACCACACTGGAGATTTTCCACATTGGAGTACATTCACCAGATATATGGGGTTTGGTGTAGATTATGACTCATTCTATGATATTTGGCAAAGTAGCCAAAATAGGCTTTAAAGTATTTAAGAATTTTGAAGATGACATTGTAAGATACTCATAAAGGACTCAAACATCCAGACAGAAAAAGCAAAGAAAATTCTCCCTCTGAGACCAGAATTCACTCACACAGAATTCAGGAGAGGTGATGAGCTCCTATGCTCCAAACCCCAGAAAGGTCCAGGTCAGTCTCAAAGTAGTCACTTAGGACTAGGCCACATGTGATATTGCAGATGACAAAGGAGGGCAGATCACTTAGGGTTTCCCAATTACAGAAATGGTAATTGCTGGTTTTCCTTTAGGTCCTACTTTCACGTTTCACACAGACAAGAATAACATCCTTCGTATGAGATGTGCTGCCAGTTTGCTATCTGTATGTGGCAGTCTTTTGAACTGCTCTTCTGGAATTAGTAGGGATACAGATACATCCTTTTCCTCTCCAGATCCTTCTCTTTGCCCATGGCTCACTTGAGGGACAAGGGAATAGATTTTGTGCCACTCTGGGTGACTTCTCACTTTGATGCCATTAGCACCCAGCTCTGTTCAGTGGGTGTAGCCAGCCACTGAGGTTTAGATGCCAGTGCTTCTGTAACAGCACTTTCTGGTTATATGGTTATAATGCAAAGTGATGAAAGAAAGGTTTGCTCATGGCTTACATGCAATAGTGAGTCTCATATTTCTTTTTTCTCCATGAATTAATAAATACAGAAAGGCTTTCCGGGACTGAAATATCTCTTTTCCTTCAAGGGAATTGTGTCAGTCCGCCTTAATGTGTGTTTAAAATATCTTTTGATGCTGTAAAGACAGGAATCTCAAAAACCACTCAGTTGCAGATTATCCAAGTGATGAATTACGGAGAGAAATTGGGGAAGCAGATAGATTTGAGAGCGGAACTCAAGAAGGTTTGGCTGTGCACTGAACCTGGGTGATGCCTGCAGTCACACCCCGAGCAAAAGTGGTTAATTGTCAGTAGTTGCCTGGAAATTAATAAGGCTTTGAAACAGGAAGAGGCTCACTTCTCTTCCTGGGGCATCACAGGGAATTCAGGTGTTGCAGATATGCCTTAGGGAAAACTGGTTCCTACTTCTGAGGTCACCTACTTACTGGCAAAACTAAGCCAGATTGAAAGACTTCAGAAACAGAGGAAGGTCAGCTACTTTGAAGGCAGATGACTGGCGGAGGGATATGCCACGAGTGAGATGGAGGAAACAACACAGGGTAGAGGTGGGGTTTGTGGGGTCCCCGAGCCATGGAAACATCGGCCAAGAATAGAGGAGGTGATTATAAAGTGGTACTGGATGGCTTACAGGTGAGAGAACCTGAGAATGGGAGGGCTGAGTAGAAACGTGCTTCTCCAACCAGGGGCCAGGAGTTTACAGGGATGGAGACAATTCAGGTAGGGCTAAAGAAGACTCTAATATTCTAAGATTGGGTAGAACTTGGTATGTACTAGGATCTTTGTGGCCCGGAAGTGGTACTAAATGCTCCATCTTGAGGGATGTCTGACATCAACTGACTGACTGATTTAGATCTCACTGCAAACATGATGCTAACATTTGCTCTCCAAACTACTGAAAATACCTAGAAGAATGGAGTTTCTATTTAAAACCAAGATATGACTCATTGAATTCCCTAGAATTTGACACTTTTTGTCTTACTGAGGTTTTCAGGCAGGGTTGTGTGTGTGTGGGTGAGAGGGTAAGAGAGAGACAGAGAGAAGAGAGCCCCATGTGACTACTTTTAAGATTTCTTTCCCTTTTGATGTTGAGATAGCTTTAATCATAATTGCAAATGTACAAACTTCAAACATTTAGCTCTCCAGACAACACAAAATAGATATGCTCAGAAAATAGTTTTCAGTGACTGGTAAACAAGCTTCTCTTCTGTGTTGCAATTTGGAAATGTAAATTGGCCGTTTTTAAAAAATCTGTGATGGAAAACTGTAGGTTTTAGACTGAATTTGGGTTAATAATCAGCTAATGCTCTCTTGAAAACACTGGAGACCTGATAATAAAAAATAGCAAGTTCAGAGGAAAAGCCCAAGTGATGAATTTACATTCATCTCTAGATTCCTTTTGTACTCTAAAAATGGATCATTAACAAAGTTTGGAAAGAAAAGAGAGATCTATGTTTGAGTTTTTCAACATGTTTATAATAGTGAAAAGTGGGCGATAAACATAATGTCCAGAGAAAGGCTTGAGTTAAGTTATGGCAGATCCATCTGATAAAGTATAGCAGAATTTTAATGGCATAGAAACTATCTACAATGTACTATAATGGCAAAGGAAGATACAGAACCGTAGACACTATGATTCAATTTTTTACTTCTATGTTCACCAGGAATTGTCTCCAGATGGGGGACTGTACCTTCCTTTTAACTTCTTTTCCGTCTGTGCTTGTATTTTCTACACTTATTATACACCGTTTATAATTCAAAAGTGTATTTTCACAGGTGTCTGAATTTTACAAACTTCCAAACAAACCTGTAATCAAGTATAGGTTACATGGAATCAAGAGGAAAATTACCGATTTTAAAACACAGTGCAAAAGTTACCCTCCCCAAAGGCCAGCTTCCTGCATGATGGCCTCTGTCATCAGAGCTGATGCAATGACTTTCGTCATAAGAGCAGCTCACTGCAAAGAATGACTCACAGTGACTTCTGCTTTGAGAGTGAAAAGTCAATTTCTCTTTCCTGCCAGACTCCTGCCTTTTCCTTGAGGCAATTACTGTTAAGCATTTTTATATATACCCTCCCAGAAATTTTCTATCGCTAATGATTTTCTCACCTGACCAAGATAAGGTGGTGAAAGAAATTAACATTATATGTTCTGTTATCCTTCCTTATTCATGTTAATTTATACTGCAAACTGCAGTATAAACAAGCCAAAATTTGACCTTCCGTGATTTCCTTACTGATAGAGAGATGGGATCCAATATTTATGGCCCTATGGGCTCCCTCCATTTACCTATGTCCAATTCCATTTGGACACTATGGAAGAAACCAAGCCTGTTTTGTTGGTACTTAAATATATTGCAGACAGATGTGCCACTGTATTAAAATGCATGTTAAAGTGTCAAATAATGATCTTTTTATGCATAAAATCGTATATTCCTGACAACTGCTTTCAGGAAACGGCCTGAACAATTTTCAGGTGAGGTTAAGACTAATTCAAAAGATGTTGAGCAGTGTCTCTATTAATAACCTATTGTTGGGGTTTTGAGGGGAATTTTTACCATTTAGGATCTTGAATATAGAAACTGATTTTTTTTTTGGCCTCGCCGCACGGCATGTCGGGGTCCTAGTTCCCCGACCAGGGATCGAGCCCACGCCCCCTGCAGTAGAAGCGTGGAGTCCCAACCACTGGACCGCCAGGGAAGTCCCTAGACACTGATTTTAATTCCATCCTTAAATGCAATGGATAAAAAAGATCAACCCCTGGGCAACACTCAAAAAATGGCTCACAAAGGAGAACAGAAGAAAAAACTGGTTCCTAAAGCTGAGGTCTAAGAAACATCTATAGTGAATTCCCCATTGCCCATGAGAGGTGACACAGAAAAATCGCAGGTTATGGAAACAGTTCACTCATATTCCTGAGTCTCATATCTCCCCCTGCTTAGCTGTCATTTCTAATCGGCTCTCCTGCTGTTTCTATACTCATCATCAACTTACCTAAAGGCACACCTACCAGCCTCCCCACCTGGCTTTCCTGCTCATCTTACCTGTGAGCTCTTTTTGGGACTGGGAGTCAAGCCTCACAGACTCTAAGAACCCCAGAGCTGGAAGAGACTTTAGTGGCCATCCAGACCCCTTGTCTCCAAATGCAGACGGGGAAACTGAGGCCCCGGAAAGGGAAGGAAGGCGCAATGACACACAGCACCTCTGCGGAGAAGCCACAGCTGGGACTTCCATCTGCTAACCCAAGTCCCAGGTACCCCTCCTCCACACCCCTCGACTTCCCTGAGGTTTTGCTGTCTCTTCGTCACCCCGACTTAGGGCCTCATCACCTTCTACCTGGTCTGTGGCAGTGGCTTCTCATGGCCTTTCTCTCTCAAATCTCTCTGTGCCACAATTCTGCCTCTTCTTGGCCGTCACTGTCTTCTTTAAAAATATGAGTTTACACCGGACTGGGAGTTGGGAAATCTGGACTGCGGTCCTGAACTCCCTGGGTGACTTGAGTTCTTGATATTTCAGTGTACTTGACTGTGAAATACGATTCTTAACTGGAGTGGAATTACCATCTAGGAGTGTTTGGAGATGCTCAGGGCTATTTTGTTTTGTTTTTGTTTTTGTTGTCATAGTAACTGGTGAGGCGGGGACACTCCTGAAATTTAATGGATGGGACCAGGAGAAAAGATCCTGCAATGGCAAGGGACGCTTCCACGCATCCGAGAACTGTCATCCCAAATTGCCAATAGTCTTCTCCTTTGGAGAAGCAATGGGTGAACTGATCTCTAAAAGCCCATTTTTACATATAAATCATCATATTATTCTTCTCAAATTCATTCAATGGACTCATAAAAAAAGGCCCAGCTCTTCCATGTGGCATTCAAAGCTTTCCAAAATCCAAGACAAAAACCAAGTGGAAACTTACTATTCTGGTCACAGTGAACTATTTATTCCTTGTCTTTCTGCAGGCCTTTCTCAATCCCACCTCGGCACTGAGGCTTGTGCTGTGCTCTCTGTGGGGCTGTCCTTCCTCTGCCTTTGTACTTAGCTAGGTTTTACCGATTTTTCTAGGTCTAGGTCAAGTACCTTCTTTTAAAAGATACCTTTCCTTGGCCTCTTTTGAAATTCTGTGGCATTTGTTCTAACATCTCTCTTGGCACTCAATCATATTCTAATTTCTCTTTGTTACTTAACTCTGTGTGTGTTTTTGGCCTGGCTTCAAAAATAGAATACAAATTTCTCCAGGACAGGGATCGTATCTCATGCATCTTTGCATTTCACAGTGCTCATAGCAGGCCATGAACTTAATCAATGTTTGTGGCAGAGCAAACACAATGAACATTTCTGCCACGCCCCTCTCTCTATTTTTATACCCAGGTCCTCCTGACACCTCAGTCCCTAGGCTGTGCGTTCTCACAGTAGGAGGAACCAGGTATTTGTTTTCACAGAGGCTGGGTCTCTTGTTTTCTCTGGTGCGCTGCCTCTGGGTCAGATATTCTCTGCCTCCCAGCTTCTCTCTTGGTTGCTTTTCTTGGTTTTCCCTTGGGTCAGTGAAAAGCTACCAGCAGAGAGAGGTTGGGCAGAGGGATGAGAGGGGTTTAAAAACCTGATGGACAGTCAGTTGGAGATCGAATGAATTAGGAAGCATCCAGACGGCTGATGCACACTGACACCCTTTTGTCGTTATGTGTTGGTCTTTCTTGGCTTGATGCAGACGGCACTTTGTCATTAATATTGATATTCAATGTGACTGTGTTTGGGCTAGTCAATCACAACAAATAAATGTTTTGGAACAGGTAATGCACGTGATGCTCACGATCTTAATCTTGTTCTTTCAACAGGAAGGCTCTAATATTTACATTTCCAGGTTAATTTCGTACATGTGTAACAGATCTATACGTTTAGGGTTTTCATTGAGGGATTGACTTTTTAAAAAAATTAACCGTGGTGAATCTGTCTGCGGTACTGAGCTTCTTTTATCTTATGCAGTTACTCTATGTTAACACTGAAATTACCTTAATAGTATTAAAGAGCTTGGACATTTTAAATACATTAAAATGGCATACTTCAAGTTGATGCAGAATTTTGAATTTATCCATTATCATATCAAGACAATACATCTCGAAATTTCTGAAGTGTTATAAAAGGGAGTGGGACTATATGTGTTGAGCTGAGAAGTGGAGGCCTGGCTTTCTGTAGCCTGTGAACATGTCTGCTGCTGAGTGCCTGGTATCTGAAGGGTCCTGAAACCCACAAAACCCTTGGGGAGGTATAATACTCCCTCTCTGCATGGTCACATACACATTTTACGTATATGCAGAAAGAGTTAACATGCTTTCAGTAGCATCCTAAAACAATGATATTTAAGATGACTCCATGAAAGAAAAATTCAATTTATCACACTGGCCTTAAACCATGAGTACCCTTGGTTGGAAACAGTTACGTTTCTCAGTGTATACAGATGAGTCCCCCGAAAAACCAGTAAAGATTTTCTTTTTGTACACTAAGCTTTCATTAAAACAACAAGCTCTTCCCTTGAGACTCATGTTTGTTCTCTGGAGGCTGTCAGGCAGATGGTTATTTTCTGTTTCTCCAGAGACGTCCACTGTGGCTCTCCCTGGAATGACTCTCTGTGGGACCGTATAGATATATTTCTTTGCTTCCTATGCCACTTTCTTCATTTTTTAACCTCATGGTAATCTAACTCTACAAGCTGCTTCATGGGAAATGGTTTTCAGAGCCCACATCTCCTGAGATCCTGGTGGTTTGTATGAAAAGAAGGTGTAGCTACTCGGGAAATGTCAGTGAGGACATAAAGGGATTTGCTCATATTAATATCAGGAGCTGATTAGCAATAGAAGAGAGCTATGTTTTGAGTTTTGGTTTGAGAAAGGAGAACAGGAAAGGGTATGGGATATAGAAACAGGAATTCAGGAAGGCAAGGAACCTGATATTTAAGAAAGGGGGCAGCCTTTTAGGTTGTTACATAATATTGAGCAGCGTTCCCTGTGCTACAGGAAAAGAATTTGAAAAAAGAATAGATACATGTATATGTATAACTGAATCACTTTGCTATACACCTGAAACTAACACAACATTGTTAATCAACTATACTCCATATAAAATAAAAAGTTAAAAAAAAGAAAAAGAAAGAAAGGGGGCAGCCTTTCATGGCCCAGCAGAAGGTAATCATGTCAAGTGAAAGAAAATATAAATCAGGGAAGAGCAGATGACAGGGTGGGAACAGAGTATTCATGTGGCCCCGTTGACTCCCCCAGTTTTCAGTCCACGAATGCATTACTGAAGTCTTTTCCAGGATCCAGGGAGAGGTAGAAGTTTAAAAGCAGTCATATGCTGCCTAGCACTTCCACGGTCTTTTAAGAATTTACATGTGACCAGTGGGCCTGAGGAAGCACCTCTCCAGTCATAAGTGTAGGGATGTCTTGACACTGCATTTTCAGTTTCCTTTAAACTAGATCGATTTTTCAGCAGTGTGATTGTGTGGGAAAAAAGGGAAGGCAGAAGGAAGGCAATCTGAAGATGGGTCTAGGGCACAAAGTGGGTGCCCCGAGTCATCACCCACTCTTCTAAAGAGCATACGGATATGGCTCAGCTCCTGGAGGAACAGACAACCCTAGATCCTGGCTCCACCAGGAGAGGCAGAGTCTATGGTCCTGTGAACGGTGGGGCAGGGGGAGAGGGGGTTACCTCTCCAGCGCTGTAACTTCGGAGTCTCTGGAGGTGCTGTCGATGTGTCAGATGGTTGGGAAGACGACTGTTCTGAAGAGGGATTCGGGGGTCAATGAAAGTGGTAGCTCGACTGTTGTGGTCCACGAAGAAAGACTATGGACAGACCAGGAAAGAGCACACGCGTGAGAACCAGCCAAATGAAGCCAGTGACACCTGGGAGCGCTCCAGGGCTCAGTCATCATGTTTACGTGTGTCCCTCCTTTTCATCTACTCAAAACTAGATGGCAGATGCCTCTGCTTCTGCTTGCTCAGCAGTTCAAAGAAGCAACGCCAGTCGCTGATAATCACTTTACACGGTGGAGTCACCGAACAGTGAGCATAACACCTTACTTATCATGGAAAATAAGAGAAATAGAGCCTTTCACGGATAAAAATCATTCTAGTAATTAATCATTTGTAGAGCATTTTGTTTATTTATTTTGTAAATAAATGCTCTTTTTTTTGATTATAGGATTAGCATAGTCTCACGGAGGAAAAAACTTGAAAAGGATAAAAACGTGGGAAGAAGGTAACTAAAACCATCCCAAATATTACAATCTAAAGGTAATCACCGAAATATTTTGGTGAATGTTTTCCATTTTTTTTCTCTTCCTATGCAAATATACAAATATATACATACCTTCCCACATCAGCACCTACAATTTTGTTGTAAGATATTTTCACTTATTATTTTATGAGCATTTTCCTATGTTATTAAGTATTCTTTTAACACAGAATTTTATTGATTATATGGTGTTCAGTTTGATGAATGCATAATAATTAATTTCAGTACCCTCTATCATTGGACACTTGACTTTTTACTGTTTTATAATAATGCTTCAATAAACACTCTTGTGTATAAATCTTTGTGGCATGTCTGATTAGTGTATAAGTTCCAATATATGACAAAAGTCATTCTTTAAAACTAAAATTAGTTACTTTTCACAAAAGAGAAAATTAATACTTTTTTTTTCTTTTACAAAACCTTCTGTACTAGAAAATAATCTTTCAAATACTCTCTTCTGAACAAAGTGTAATATTTGGGAACGATATCTTTGCCTTAAATGACCTCAACCAGTGCTTGTTTTAGACATGTTCAGGTGTCACCTACAGAAGTAGGCCAAGAAATATTACACAGATTTAGAAATTATTCTTGGGGAATATAAGCTTATGATTTAAAGTATTGTAAACAAGACTCATTGTAAACGAGTCTTTTAAAAAGCTCTATAAAATGTCATACAGGAAGTGGGTTTCATTAGGGAGATCAAAAATACTCACAGATACTAATCATGTGAATTAGTATCTATGCCTGGTAATAAAATTTCCCAGAACAGCTTCCCACATAGAGCCAAAAAAGAGCTGTATGTCCAACAACGTAACGTAGAGGGGACTGAAATGATGTCCCCTGAAACACTGTGTTAGATGCTCAAAAAATGATGTCAGTGATATAAAAAAATACAAGAATCTGAATAAGAATGAAATGTGAATGGGAAAAAACCCAACATTTATCAACATGTTTACATGAGATTTTAAACACGCAAGTATAAGCTAAATTAATGTATAGTAAAAGGAGACATTATTCAACTATATGTCAAAGTTTATAAATTAAAGTTAAATGGGTTCCTTATATATATATGTACATGTGGTAATTTTTTAGTATAAAAATTTTAGTATAAATTTAGTAGAATTTAGTATAAATTCCTAAAAGTTGAGTTAATTACTGGGTTAAAAGTTAGGATAACATTTATGTTTATTGATCCATATTAACAAACTACCGTCACAAGAGCCGTACAGATTTGTCATCTTACCAAAAGTCCATGAACCCTTTTCATGGACTTTGCCAGTGCTGAGTATTGGAAAGAACTCTTAGAAATGTTGAATGGTAAATAATGATGAATTATAAGGGAAGCCAAACATTTTCTCCTAAGTTTATTGGTCAATTTCTTCATTGGAGTGTTGTCTACTTTGCCTATTCCCTTTTATGTTGTTGGGATGTTAAGGTTTTCTTTAATTTAAACGTGCTTACTCATGTGCCTTCAAACTGCTTTTGATTTTCATTGGCTTTGTTTTCTAATACACAGAATTTTTTAGGTTCCTATGTACACAAATCTCTCAATTATTTCTCTCTAGCTAGAGGTCATTTAAATGCTTAATTATATTTTTCTAGCTTTATTTTTGGTGGGTTAATTGTTTCTGGAAACTTATTTTGGTATGATGTGAAGTTGTAATTGGATTTCTTTCTCCAAGGGCTTATTTTTCTAAATCACCCATTCCCTATTGTTTCATTAAATATAAATTCTTATAAATACCATGGTGTGTTTCAGGAATATTTCATCTGTTCCAATGGTCTGTGGGAGTTTCACTGTTCCAATTATTAATGTCTGTAGGGCAAGTTTCCTCTCATTTATCTTTTCCAAAATTTTCTTAGGTATTCTTGCCTGTTTATTTCACTTTTCCAGATGAACTGATATTAATTTTATTAATTTCCAAAATAGTTTTAACTGGCAAATAATGATAATTTTGTCTCCTTTTTTTTACAAGGGCTCTTTTATCTTTTACCTCCTTTTTTTGTAATACATGCGAGAACTTCCAAAACAATGTTAAATAAGATACGGCTGCTGCAATCTTCTTGTTCTTTATTTTGATAGGAAAACTTACTAGGGTCCAATTGACTAGGGTCCAATTGTAAAACAGGACGTGGTTCATTATGTTAAGGGAGCCTTTATTTTGTCATGAAAACACATTTACTTTCCTAAGACTATGTTTTATTTTTAAAACATAAATGTGTATTTCATTTTTATCAAGTACTTTTCTAGTATTTCTTAAAATGATCAACTGAAATTCCTCCTATAAACTATTGGTTAAAATACTAGAGATAATAGATTTACTAGTAGTAAATGACCCTTATATCTTTGGGAGAAAACCTGTTTAATTGTGGTGGGTCATTCTTTTAATATACTGTCAAATTCAACTTCAGTTTAATTTTTTTAATTTGTTTTTAATTTTTGTTTCAAAAGCATTTATTTATTTTTATTTTTTGTTATGCTAATTATATTCTTCACCAAATAGAGTATAAACTTCTATCTGCTAGGACAGTGTTTTACTTATCTCTAAACCGCTCATGCTGTAGCACTGTATTATGTATAATACATAACTCAACAATCTGTGAGCACAATTCATGAATGCATGACATGAGAGCTTTGATTTCAACAACTTCATTTTTAAATATGAGCTTTTTGGAACTCAAGTGAATTTTGTGTATAGTTTTTTAAAAAATTCAGATTTCCCTAGTTTTACTTGTATTCATCTGTGTACGTTTAGTTTTATACAATTTAATCATGTTCATGTATCCACCACCACAGTCAAGATACTGAACAGTTCAATCACCATAAGGGCCCTTCATGGGGCCCTTTCCAATTACACTTACCTCCCTTCCTTATTCCTCTACCCCATTCCATCCTTGACCCCTAGCCAATAACTGTTCTCCATTCTGTATTTTTGTCACCTCAAGAATGCTATAAAAATAGAATCATACAGTATGTAACCTTTTGAGATTGACTTTTTTCACTCAATATAACTTCTGTGAGATTCATCCAACTTGTTACATGTATCAGCAGTTCATTCTTTTTTTTTTATTGCTGATTACTTTTCTATGGTATGGATGTACTAAATTGGTGGCAACACTTTTTGCTTTCCGCCTAGTTTCATAAGCAAAGTTATAATGGCTTCATAAAATAAACTATGCAGTTTCCATTTTTTCCCATGTTCTGGAGTAGAGCATGAAGATATCGGGAGTGGGAAATGCATTCACTGATACATTTTCCAAATTATTCTATAAGTCTATTCAATTTTTTATATTTACCAAGTTAAATGTACATGTATATATATAATATGTAAATTACTCATTTTTTCTAGATTTTCTGTGATATCAAACATTTATTTAACTATTTGTTAAATAAAGAAAGAAATGTATTTTTTTCTTTTTAAAAATTTCCCTGCACCTGCTACATCTCATTTTGTTGATTTTATTTACTATTTATTTCTCTTCTACAACAACTCTTACATTTATTTCTTACATTGTTTTCTAATTCATACACTTCTGCCTTTTTTTTTCTAAATAAACATTAAACATTAAACATTAAACATTTCTGCTTTAATTACTGTTGCTTTTTTATCTTCTCTAAATCATTGATTTGGAAGCTTATATTTTATATTTATTTTTCTTCTTTGATAATAAAAACCAGTGCTGCTAATCCTTTGAGTACAAGCTTTCTTATCTCATGCTTTATTAATGACTACTCTCTTGCATTTTCAATAATTTCTTAAAGATTTCTAAGTCTTAATTTTATTTAAATCCCAATAGTCACATAGAATATTGTTTTGAATTTCCAGCTGGCCCAGTTTTTGTTTCTGATGGTTTTTTTTTTTTTTTTTTTTTTTTTTACTTTTTTTAATTAAAAAAAAATTTTTTTTTAATTTTTATTTTTTAAAAAATTTATTTATTTATTTATTTATGGCTGTGTTGGGTCTTCGTTTCTGTGCTAGGGCTTTCTCTAGTTGTGGCAAGCAGGGGCCACTCCTCATCGCGGTGCGCGGGCCTCTCACTATCGCGGCCTCTCTTGTTGCGGAGCACAGGCTCCAGATGCGCAGGCTCAGTAATTGTGGCTCACGGGCCCAGTTGATCCGCGGCATGTGGGATCTTCCCAGACCAGGGCTCAAACCCGTGTCCCCTGCATTGGCAGGCAGACTCTCAACCACTGCGCCACCAGGGAAGCCCCTGATGGTTGTTTTTAAATTTGTTATTTAAAATTTGGCTTTATTGCTTGTGGCCATGGAATGCAACTTGAGTATTTTCTGCTTTTTTGTTTTCTTTGTGTTATAGAATGTTATCACTTAGAAAAATGGTCCATAGGATCTTGAAAAGATGTTGTAAGCTGTTTTTTTTTTAAATTGTATTTCTTCCTTGGTATTTTATTCTTTTTGGTATGATTTTAAATGGGATTATTTTCTTCTTTCTCTTTCTGATAGTTCAGTATTAGTGTATAGAAAAGCAACATACTTCTATATATTAATCTTGTATTCTGCAAATTTACTGAACTCATTTATTATTTCTAATAGTTTTTTGGTAGACTTTAGGGTTTTCTATATATACTATTATGCCATCTGTAAATAGTGACTGTTTTACTTTTTTCCTTCCAAGTTTTGATATTTTTTATTTCTTTTTCTTGTCTAATTGCTGTGGCTAGAACTTACAACACTATGTTAAATACAGGCAGCAAGAGTGGGCATCCTTGTGTTGTTCCTGGTTTTAGAGGAAAAGCTTTCAGCTTTTTACCATTGAGTATGATGTTGGCTGTGGGTGACAGTATGATGTGGATGTTTGTCATAAATGGCCTTTATTATGTCAGGATATGTTCCCTCTATACCAACTTTGTTGAGAGTTTTTTATCATAAATGGATGCTGAATTTTGTCAAATGCATTTTCTGCATCTATTGAGATGATCGTGTGATTTTTATCCTTCCTTTTGTTAATGTAGTGTATCCCATTGATTTGTGGATGTTCAACCATCCTTGCTTTCCTGGAATAAATCCCACTTGATCATGGTATATGATTCTTTTAAGGTATTATTGAATTTGATTTGTTAGTATTTTGTTGAGCATTTTTAATCTATATTCATCAGAGATATTGGCCTGTAATTTTCTTTTTTCATAGTGTCTTTGTCTGGTTTTGGTATCAGGGTAACGGTGGCCTCCGAGAATGATTTTGTGAGTGTTCCTGCCTCTTCAATTTTTTGGAATAAAATACCTAGGAATAAACTTAACCAAGGAAGTGAAAGACCTATACTCTGAAAACTATAAAACACTGATGAAGGAAACTGAAGATGATACAAAGCAATGGAAAGATATCCCGTATTCATAGATTGGAAGAATTGTTAAAATTTCCATACTACTCAAAGCAATCTACAGATTTAATGCAATCTCTTTCAAAATACCTATGACAGTTTCCACAGAACTAGAATAAATAATCCTAAAATTTATATGGAACCACAAAAGACCCAAAATTGCAAAAGCAATCTTGAGGAAAAAAGAACAAAGTTTTCATGCTCCCTGACTTCAGACAATACTACAAAGCTACAGTAATCAAAACAGCATGGTACTGGCATGAAAACAGACACATAGATCAATGGAACAGAATAGAGAGTGCAGAAATAAGCCCATGCACTTATGGTCAATTAATCTATGAAAAAGGAGGCAAGAATATACAATGGAGGAAAAACAGTCTCTCAATAAGACGTGCTGGGAAAACTGGACAACTACATGTAAAAAAATGAAATTACAACATTCACTAACACCATATACAGAAATCAACTCAAAATGGATTAAAGACCTAAATGTAAGACCTAAAACCAAAAAACTCCTAGAAGAGAACATAGGCAGAACACTCTTTGACATAAATTGGAGAAATAATTTTTGGGGTCTGTCTCCCAAGGCAAAAGAAAGAAAAGCAAAAACAAACAAATGGGACCTAATTAAACTTAAAAGCTTTTGCACAGCAAAGGGAACCACTGACAAAAAGCCAACCTACTGAATGGGAGAAAATATATGCAAATGATATGACTGATAAAGGTTAATATCCAAAATATATAAACAATTAATACAACTCAATATTAAAAAACAAAGAACCTGATTAAAAAAATGGGCAGAAGACCTGAGTAGACATTTTTGCAAAGAAGATATACAGTTGGTCAACAGGCACATGAAAAGATGCTCAACATTGCTAATCACCAGAAAAATGCAAATCAAAACCACAATGAGATATGTCACCTCCCCCTGTCAGAAGGGCTATTTTCAAAAAGTCTACAAACAACAAATGATGGTGAGGATGTGGAGAAAAGAAAACCCTAGTACATTCTTGATGGGAATGTAAATTGGTGCAGCCACTGTGAAAACAGAATGGAGGTTCCTCAAACAATTAAAAATAGAACTATCGTATGAGCCACCAATTCCACTCCTGGCTATATATCTAAAGAAAATGAAAACATTGATTCAAAAGATACATGCACCCCAGTGTTCATAGAAGCATTATTTACAATAGCCAAGATATGGAAGCAATCTAAGTGTCCATCAACAGATGAATGGATAAAGTCAATGAGGTGTATGTATGTATGTTGTGTGTGTGTATACATATACACACACACACACACACACACACACACAATGAAATACTAATTAGCCATAAAAAAGAATGAAATTCTGACATTTGCAACAATATGGATGGACATATAGTGTATTATGCTTAGTGAAGTAAGTCAGACGGAGAAAGACAAATACTGTATATTATCACTTATATGTGAAATCTAAAAAATAAAACTAATTAATGAATATGACAAAGTAGAAATAGACTCTCAGATACAGAAAACGAACTAGTGGTTACCAGTGGGGAGAAGGAAGGGGGGAGGGGCAAGATAGGGTAGGGAATTAAGAGATACTATGTATAAAATGACTAATCAACAAGGATATATTGTACAACACAGGGAAATGTAGCCATTATTTTATAATAACTGTAGATGGAGTACAAGCTATAAAAATATTGAATCACTATGTTGTACAACTGAAACTAATATTATATTGCAAGTCAATTATACTTCAATTAAAAAAAATAAAAGATTATTATTAAAAATTGTGGTAAAATATAAAATTTGTCATTTTAATTATTTTTAAGTGTGCAATTTAGTGGCATTAAGTACATTCTCTTTGTTTTGCAGCCATCACCACTATTCATCTTCTAAATTTTTTCACTTTTCAAAACTGAAACTATGGCCCCATTAAAAAATAACTCCTCATTCCCTCCTCCCCTCACTTCCTGGTAACCTCTATTCTACTTTCTGTTTCTACGAATACTATTTTAGATATCTCATATGGGATATAATATTTGTCCTTTTGTGTCTGACTTATTTAACTTAGCATAATGTTTTCGAGGTTAATTCATGTTGTAGCATGTCAGATTTTCATTCCTTTTTAAAGATGAAAAGTGTTCCATTGTATGCATGTAACACATTTTGTTTATCCATTTATGTAAGCTCTATTTTTCCACCTTTATTGAGATACACTTGACAGATAAAAATTTTATGTAATTAAGGTCATAGGTTTTTGAAAGAGATTGCATTAAATTTAAATAAAAGAAAAGAAAAATTAATTTTTCTTTATATAATATGTATGTTGTTCTTTGGTTCACAAGGTGTATATGATTATTGTATCTTTATTTTAATTGCACCATTGATTAATATAAAATCTTTCTCTGACTCCATTTTAATGATTTGAATTTCAACTCTCCTTTGTATGATATTAATACACCATCACTGATTTTTCTGTTATTGTTTTCACACTATATTAAATATTTATTCTTTTACTATTAAACTTTCTGAATCATTTCTTAGGTATGTTTCTTTTTAAGCTGGATTTGTTTGCTATCAAATCTGATAGTATCTCCTTTTGGTAAGGAGATACTATTTCTTACTAGGAATACTAAGTTCATCCTATTTCCACCTGCTGCCACGACTGTTATGCCTGGCTTTACTGTTGTTATTTTATTTTATTAATTTAATTTTCTTTCCTTCCTTGTGGATTTTTTTGTGTGTTTTGTTACATCAACTGTATTTTGTTTGATTTTATCTTTTGTAGGAATTCAAAAGAGAAAACTCTTGCTTTAAATGGTACAATGGTTGCCTTTTCAGTTTGTCAAATAACTATATTTAGCCGTTGTTTTTCAAATTATCCGCTTTGACCCCCCTTACACCCAACTAGGAACTTAGCACAACTTTCCTTGCCCTGTTCACCAACCCACTTCCTGTTTCCTTATCTTTTTAATTCTGGTCTGTGGATATTGGTCCAGATTGTTCTTATACACGTATTCCATTTTTATTATACATATTTTCCCATATTTTATTGAGCCTTTTCCAATATATTTTAAAGCATTAAAATCTTAAAGCAATTATTTACACTTATATTTGTGGATTTGATTGATTTTAAATACCCACCACCATAGTTTTTAATGCTATGATTTTCCCATTATTGATTTCCTCTGCTTTATTTGTGAGTCATCTGGAGAATGGTTTTTGGTGTTTTCTTAGGGCAGGCAAAAGAGTAGGGTGAGCTCTGAAATCTTGTACATGAGCTTTTTTTCCCTACTGTCTTCACACTTCAATGATAACAATTTTTCTGGAAATAGGATTATTGGGCTACTACCTTTCTCATCAATAAGCTGTAGTCATTGCTCTCTGCGTTTCTATAGTTTAGTTTTATGGATGGGAAATTTGAAGCTTGTCTTATTTTAATTCTTTTGTAAATAACTTTCACATTATCATGGCTGTATATTGATAAGATTTTTAAAATCTCTAAAGACATTCCGGAGTATGTGTAGATATAGCATTTATTTTAATTAATTTTACTGTAACTCAGTGAGTCCAATTAATCTGCCCACCTGAACAGTTTGTTGTAGATCAAAGTTGTATTTTCAATATTTAACAATTTAATATATTTAATATTTACTTATTGCTACTGTATTCTGATTTCTTCTTGAAGAACATCTATAAGTCATTCATCCAACAGAGATTTATTGAGGGCCAACTATGCGCCAGGCACTATTCTAGGCCCTTAGAGGTTTCATCAATGAGTAACACAAAGATCCCTGCTCTCAAGGAGCTTAAAATCCTGCCAGGAGAAACAGACAAAACAGTAAATCAAGTAAATATGTAACTTATATAGCAGAGCACATGGGTAAGGGATCTTGAGGGAGCTTGTAATATTAAATTGGTCAATATTAAACTGGTTCTCGCTGAGAAGATGAGATATATATTTTTTCTTTTTTTTGGTTTTTACTTGTTTTTTTCACTTTATGCTTCACTGTTTGCAATCTGGTGCCTTCCCTGTGCTTTGGGGGCTGTTTCCATGTTCATATTCTATATTAATGATTTGATTTTATATAGTGTCAGTTCTGCTGTTTTATCCCTATGCTATTACATTTTGTTGTTCCTTGCAATCTTAAAACATTTATTTAGCCCACATCCTTTTCTTTTCTTGTTTTTAATTGTAGTAAGAACACCTAACATGAGTTTTAGTTTCTTACAAAATTTTTTTTAAAATTTACTTATTTATTTATTTTTGGCTGCGTTGGGTCTTCACTGCTGCACGCGAGCTTTCTTTAGTTGTGGCGAGCAGGGGCTACTCCTCGTTGCGGTGCGCAGGCTTCTCATTGTGGTGGCTTCTCTTGTTGCGGTGCACAGGCTCTAGGTGTGTGGGCTTCAGTAGTTGTGGCACGCAGGCCCAGAAGTTGTGACTCATAGGCTCTAGAGCTCAGGCTCAGTAGTTGTGGCGCACGGGCTTAGTTGCTCCGTGGCATGTGGGATCTTCCCGGACCAGGGCTCGAACCCATGTCCCCTGCGTTGGCAGGTGGATTCTTAACCACTGCGCCACTAGGGAAGTCCCTGTAACAAATTTTAAAGTGTATAGTACAGTACTGTTAATTATAGGTACCATACTGTATAGCTGATCTCTAGAACTTATTCATGTTGTGTAACAAAAACTCTCTACCCACTGAACAGAAACTCCCCACTTCCTCCTGCTCCCATCCCTTGGCAACCACCATTCTACTCTGTTTCTATGAGCTTGAGCAGATCTCTCGTATAAATGGAATAGTGCAGTCTTTGTCCTCCTGTGACTACCTAATTTCATTTAACATAATGTCTTCCATGTTCATCCATGTAGGAACATGTGTCAGAATCCCCTTCTTTTTTTAAGGCTAAATAATACTCCATTGTATGTATACACCACATTTTCTTTATCCATTCATCCATCAACAGACATTTAGGTTGTTTCCATATCTTGGCTATTTGATTAATGCTGCAAAGAACATAGAAGTACAGATATCTCTCTGAGATTTTGATTTCAGTTCTTTTGGATCAATACCCAGAGTGGGATTGCTAGATCCCATGCTGGTTCTGTTTTCTTATGTCTGCTTCCTCTCGGATTGTTTTCTGTGTGTGGCTTCTTTTTGCTCAACAGAAGTCATACGGTCTTGTGCCATTCTGTGTATGATAAGCAGATTATCTTTAAAATATTCATTTCTATTTTCTGAAGAAAATCATATGCTTTTTCTCAAGATAAAGATTCTGTTTCCTTCACGTAGTAGTAGGTCTTCAGAGGTCCCTTCTTATTTTGTTGTTATGCGTTCAGTCCTTAGCGGAGGCCGCCTCCATCTCATGCTTGCCACAGACGGGGTCTCACCTGTCTCACCACCCGAAGCCCCACCACCTCTTGGATGACAATCATCCTCCTCGGCTCAGCCCTGGAGCCATCTCCACCGATGTTGGGCAGAGGCTGTGTCCACCTTCCTCAGATTTCCAAGACAACAGATGAGTCAGATGCCATTCTGTCCTCCTTGTGGGGATGACAGTGCATTCAAAGACACCAAACAGCTCGGCCCCAGCCCTCCTCTTCCTACACAGTACACCCTAAAAGTGAAGGCTGTCGACTCTGAATGTGTCAATAAAGAAAGAAGCAGACTGGCCGAGCGAGGAACGAGAAGATAGTCTAGTGTTCTGGAACCTGCTCTGTTTCTTTTGCATAGAAAGCTATCACCACACCATGAAAATGACCATGTGTCACTGTCATTCTCCCAGTGGAGGCAACATCCAGTAAACAAGAAAGTCCTGGGGAACGAAATCTGGCTGTGGTGGCTTTCTGCATACACGAGGCACCCCTCGCCCAGTTTGTCCCCGACTACAGAGCTGGTCATAGAGGGTCACTGTACTGACGGACTTGCATTAATTAGTGGACACAATCTTTCCCCCCATACTCCAGAGAGCCCAGGTTCTTAGGCACGATAAAAGGTTTGTGAGGGGATTTCTGGCTCCCGGGGCACGGTGATGTCCCATCAGCCCACTTTGGGGAACCATGGCTTTGCATGTTCACCATCACAGAGGAAAGGAGCTGCGTAATGCAGTTTCCCACTGAGACATGTGTCTGCTGGCAACACTTCTGATTCCTTTGCCACTAAAAGAGGGAGGGATTCTCTCTACCAAAGTTTGTAAAAGATTACATAGGGACAATTCCTTGGTAAGCTGTTTGGCCTTGTCTTATAAGTACACTGAGATGACTGATGGTGATTAAGGAAAAGCATCCTCGCTTTAGCAGACTCAGCTAGGCTTCTAGAGCATCCCTGGGAAAGCCCAGTTTTGGTTAAGGTCACACGAAAGCAAAATGCAAGCCAGTAACATTGCACGGGCCCAATTCACCCGGTCCCTGTTTGCCAGGCTGTTTTAATAACTGAAGCCTTATTAGGGAAATCACAATGAGTAATCTAATAATGTCACTCCCAGTTAGCTAATAACTTCATTCCCTGAGAGCGAGCTGTCTAAGGAGGCAAAACAATAGAAAGGTCATGGAACAGAATCTGGTTTCAGGTTCCAAACCTAAAACCAGTTCCAGATGTCAACTGGGTGTGATACTGTCCCCCCACCGCCAACACCCCACCCCTTCCCCACCCAGAGAACACATAGCAATGTCACAACTTGGTGGAGGTGCTATTGGTGCCAGTGGGCAGAGCCAGGGATGCTTGAAAACATCCCGCACATCACAAGACAGAAACCCAGGTGTGGGTAGTTACTCTTCCTTCCTTCCTGGTGGCCAATGGCACGTCTCAGGCACAGCCTTCCCTGCCCTCCCCACGCTCCCTCCTCACCGCCTGCTCACCGGTCTTCTCCTTTTGCTGTAAGGACCCCCCACTGCAGTCACGCTCACCTTTCCCTGCTGGTCTGTTTTGATCTCCCAGCCCCGGGGCAATTCCAGCCGAGTGTCCGCAAACATGTTGATGAAATTCACCAAGTCTCGGTTGTGCTGGTAGCGTTCAAAGTTGCGCGCGTCCCGCCGGACTTTGAGGATCATGTGCTTCAAGCAGGTGCTACTGGTGAAGACTCGGTAGGCACTCTGAGAGGGCGTCGGGGGCCGATGGGGAAGGCAGTGGGGATTAGGAGAAACACAGACCAAGCGTACTTTGAGCACCTTAATGGGATGTGATGTGATTGCTACACAGGGATTTACTGTGAGCCTTGGGCATTGGGGGTGGTGTGTGGAGCTCGGAAGCGGAGCTCTTGCTCCAGAAGTAAACGCCTGCCCCCCGTAAACACACACGGACCTCCGCGTGGTGTGGCTCTACCGCTGCTTCAGCATCCTGGACGCTGTCGACCTGCTCTGCATCTCAGAGCTCCCCTCCTCCTTCCTCCCTCCTCCCACCCCAGCAGGGCTCTGCTCTCTCAAGTCTCCCTCTGACTCTCTGAGCATCTCCTCCCTCTCCGTCCGGCTGCCTCCTCTGACTGCACAGGTCCGCCCGTGCTCCATCTTAGCTGTCTGTATAGCAGGGTGTATTAATTAAGGTTCTCTGCGGATTTAGGGCTGACCTTCAGAGGCCCGCCACTCCTTGCTAGGTAAAAACTTGTGTGTGTGTGTGTGTGTGTGTGTGTGTGTGTGGAGGGGTTGGGGGATGAGAAGAAGTGAAGAAAGTTTCACGAGTTTCTAATTGTGCCAAATAAGCATTTTATGCTAGCTGGGGCTGGTGTGTGTGTGGTTCAAGGAGACACTGCTCACAGCCAGGGCACGCTGGGGCAGTGGCTCCTTCCGGCTCAGGGCCACCTGGTGCCCAGGGCTGATGGCACCACTCCCTGGCATCCTTGTCCCCCTTCGTGACTCCCCCCTCCCCCACACACCGCTGGGCGGCTGCTCTGGGTCTAACCACTGGATGTCCCAGAGGCTTCTCAAATATAACCTGCTCAGAACTGGTCCCTCCTCCCCTGCCATAGCCTGCATCACTTAATCAAACTACTGCTAACTGGGGACATGACCACCTAACTCAGGGGCCCGAAGCAGAGAGGACTCACACTTTCCGGAGTCCTCATCTCCCATCCCCCCCGATCACAGTGGCCCCAAGCGCGACTGAAATATCTCCCGAACAGAGTCATTCTTTCTCTGCTCCTAGTCCCCTTCCGTAGGGCAGCCCTTGATCATCGCCCACTTGGGTGCTTGAACCAGCCTCTGGTCTCAGCCCCCTCAGTCCCTCTCCCACAGTTCTGCCAGAGAAAAGAATTCCTCAAACATTGGATCACGTAACTGATGGTAACGTCTGAGACTGCTGGCTCCTGTCGCCTACTGAGGTAGGTCCAGGCTCCTTCCCGTGACGGAGGCAATTACCAGGCAATTTGCTGCTCATCCCTCCACGCCCTCTTCCCACCTCTGCCTGTCACCACACTCCAGCCCCACTGGACCCAGCCCCAGGCGGAGTCCTTCCTCCGGCCGCCTGGAACCCCTGCCCCTCCCACTTTCAACCTTCACGACTGAATTCAGCAGCCGCCTCCCCAGGACCACTCCCTGTGCTCCCCGAGCCATCTCGTTCCTCCCTGAGGTCAGGCGCTGTCCCGTCACGTTACACTCATCTCTGCATGTCTGTTGCTCCACAAAATGAGGAGCTTTGGCTCGTCAGGTGTCACCCTAATCTGTCTTTATGACTCCAGCACTTAGCTCTGTGCCTGAACTGCAGGAAACATTTGTCGAATGAAAAACGTAATGACTATAGTAATATAATGTCATTGCTTCCTTGACAATACCAAAAAGAAAAAGAAATGAAAAAAACTACGTATGTAAAAATCACATCAAATTTACCTTAAGCATGTTCCTTGAAAAACTAATTATAGGAAAAGGAAACCTAGTTATTTATCTATTCTAAAATTTCTTTAATGAAAGTGATTTTATAAAATGATTCAGGCTGAAGGGAATCCGTCAACTTCATAACTGAGTTCCTTAAAAATTTTAACAATAATAAAAACGCATCTTTGTTTCCAAATCGCTGTCACTGATATTAACACATCTGAACCTAACAAAAACCCACAGAAGCTACAGCATTTCCAAATCTAGCTTTTCTCCTTTTTGGGAGACTCACAGAGAGCAAAAAAGAGCCACCTTTTTTCTTTTCTCTCTTTTTTTTTTTTCCTTGCCTTAGTTAAAATGCTATCCTCTTTAATCTATCCAATGACTTTGCAAAGTTGTGTTTCGGGTCTTGCTGGAAGCCAGGCCAGGCCCCTTCTGTGTGTGGGAACACTCACGTAATTGGCGTGCAGTACAGTGAAGAACTCAGGGTTGGTGATGAACTTGACAGCTGGAGACTGCAGCAGCAAGGTGATTTTTTGTGAGTTCACTGGAGAAAGTGACCCATCTCTCCTCAGGTCTGGAAAAAGTGAAGCAAAGCAACTAAAGGCATTGGGAAAAGATCGTTTCAAATAGAGGACTTCTCTCTTGTGGCACTAGCAGCCCACAGGCCTTCACCTGCACAGCTGGAGGGGATTGCTGTTTCGAATAGTGATCCGACCAGGTGTCACAGTGATAGGGCCAGGTGTCCTATCACTCGGTGTCTGTCAGTTCAGAATCATTATTTCCTAGGAGTGTTCCTGTGCAACTTCAGTCAGGATCAAGTCCTTGAATACCTCATCCCTTTTATCCCAATGACTTTTTTCTTACTTTCTTTATAAGTTGCTCACCATAGCTATGATAATTTGTTTGCAGAAAGGACCACAATTCTTCCCCTCCCTGCATCCCCACTGGTATGGAACTTTGCAACCCTGTTGAATCGAGCTGGCCTTGTGCCTTGCTTTAACCAACAGAATTTGCCAGAGGTTCTGAGCCAGGGTTTTGAGAGGCCTGTGGGTCCCCACTTTCTCTCCCTCATCACGAGAACAGTCTGTGCAAGATGAAAAGCCATGGGGAGCGGGGACAAGCTGCCCCGGCTGAGGCCACATCAGGCCAGCCAGCTTGCAGCCAATTCCACCGCTGACCAAGGATGCAGGTGTGAGCCCAGTGGCCTGAGGGACCACCCGGCAGAGCTCAGCTCAAAGTGCCCACCTGCAGGACGGAGGGCTAAATGCACGGCTGTGAGCTTAAGCTTTGGATGGCTTGTTATACAGCAAATGCCACCGGATCCAATACCAAACCCAGAAAGAAATTTTCTGTTCCTTTTTCCTCATGTTTCTAATTACTCCATCACTTTACTACATCTCTCTCAGAGATTAATAATAGAAATTAATAATAGAAATACATAAACTAGTCAGTTTAGTTAGTATATCTGATAAAATGAATAGAATGGAGGCAATTAAAATAGTTGGTGGAACTGTGTACATACATGTTTAAAAGAGGGAGTGAAAAGGTCCCCTCTTCTGCTTTTGCAGAGAGAGCTGAGACCTGGCAGTACAGGAAGCACATGGCTGTTTGCTCCGAATGTTCTAGAGCCGTCAATCCGCCATCATTTACCCAGTTCAAAAAGAAATTGGATTATTAGAATGTTGCAGTAATAATCTTACGCTATTACAGGTATAAAAAGCAGAAGCCAATCTTTTCAGAGAAAACAGTCTGATGGTTACCAAAGGGGAAAGGAAGGGAGGGGATAAATTAGGAATTGGGGGATTAACAGATACACACTACTATATATAAAATAGATAACCAACAAGGACCTACTGTACAGCACAGGGAACTATATACAATATCTTGTAATAGCCTATAATGAAAAAGAGTCTGAAAAAGAATATATATGTATAACCGAATCCCTTTGCTGTACACCTGAAACTAACACAACATGGTAAATCAACTCTACTCCAATTTTAAAAAAAGGAGAAGTCAATCTCTTACGCCTTTTGAATATTCTCATCTGAATTCCACTCAGGCAGATTCAAAGAAATGAACATCAGACCCCCTAGTGGATGCTGATGGTATCTGCTAAAAAATGCTCCCAGGCAGCCGTGTGTAATCATAAGCCTGCAGGTTCTCTTTACTCCCAGGTTCCTCCCTCAGGGGGGATTGTATTTTATTCTTTTTTTTAAATTTTTTTTTTACGATTTCCTATTTTTTTAAAAAACATCTTTATTGGAGAATAATAGCTTTACAATGTTGTGTTAGTTTCTGCTGTGTATTTTATTCTAAATGCAAACAAGTCTTATTCCTATTGTTGTCATGTGGCTCCTTGGAAGCAGACTGTGAATTCTTATTGCTTGTTTTATTTATAAGTGGAAAACATCCTTAGGACACCAACCAATAAATTAACTTAATAAGAAATGATTAAGCCACCAAAAAAAAAAAATTGCCTTGATGCATAGGTGCAAGATCTCTTCACTGTGAATCCACTTTTCCTTTACGTTCCTGGTGGGAAACTTCTGTCTGTTTTACCCTGCTGGTGCCAAGCCTCTTTCTCCCCCCGGACCTCGCCCACGCCCTGCTTTCCTTACCCCATCCGCATCCCAGGAGTCTGGGCCCGTCCTGCATACCTATGCTCGACTGAGAAGATTCAGCCTCTGAGTCACTCCCGCCACCTCCTCCGCCGCCTCCTGCTGGGACTTGCTCACAACTTTGGCTGCCAGAATCTTCTTCAGGCCTCTCTGTAGCAATGGTTCGCTGAATATTTTGGTACCTTTGTGTCAGAAAGTGCAAAGACAGGAGTTAACTTTGGTTTGATGGCTTGTTGAGGGGTAGATGCTCTGAATCAGATAAGTGGGGAAATCACTAAAGAATCGTCCTGGACGTCAAGAAACGTCAGGAAAGAAATGCTCAGAATCCCCACAAGATACCCAAGACAATTAACACTACAAGTATCTCTGGATGATTTGACTTCTTTTTGTTTTGTGAGCTGTGACGAGCTTCAAGTATGGTGACTTAAAAAAAAATCACCCTGCATTAAATGAAATTAGGCTAAATCTAAAATAATGGCGTGGGAAGGAACTTAAAATATTACAACTAAGATATCAAAGCACCTCTCCCTGATGGTGATAAGTCTACAAACTAAAATAAAAGTTCTACTCACTTGTTTCTATTTAACAGGTAACTGACAGGACTGGCAAGGGGTGTGCAAAGGTTACACGCTAAAAACACACTGGCAGACAAATAAATGCTTTCTGCTTATTTGAAGGCTCCTTTGATTCTTCTTTCCAAGTTGGGGAATCAGTCAGTCAGTTGGCCAGTCAGTTGCCTAACCAGGTGCTTACTAAATATTTACTGACTTTTCCAGTGTGTCTGTTTCTGCGCTGGACTTCCAGACCAAAGAGAAGACTGGAATGCGATCTCGCCCTCTGAACCCTCACGGTCAGGACAGAACAAAGAGGGGAAATGCACATAAACCGTGACTCTAGTGAGGTGAACAAGCTGCCCTAGGTGTGTAAGAGGTGTGAACACAGACGAGGAAACACCCAAGGCACATGCGTTCTGAAGTCAGAGTATGACGTGTCGGGGAGCTTGCAGGGAAGGTACACGGAGGAAATAACATGTGCAAAAGGCTTCAGCTGGGAGAACTCCGAGAAGGTTGGTGGCGGCGTCAGGATGTGTGGCCCTTGCGCAGTGCCAGGGAACCAGCAGGGGTGGCAGGGAGCGCCTAGCAGGTGCCCAGCAGCGGCTGGGATGTTTTTCTCTAGGCCCAGGTTCTCCAACTTGAGCTGCATCAGGATCACCTACAGGGCTTGTGAAAACACAGGCTGCCGAGCTCCATCCCCAGCGTCTCTCTGATTCAGCAGGTCCAGGGATGCGGTGGGCGGAGGCAAGAACGTGCATTTCTGACTAGTTCCCAGGGGATGCAGTTGCTGCCGCTGGTCCAGAGACCAACTCTGAGAACCGCCACTGTAGGGGCTGAGCAGCTGCTGGAAAAGCGAGGCAGGTCCAGTTCTACACCGACCCCCACCTGTGTGGAGGGCATGGGAGGAGAAGACCCTGGAGTTGGGGAGAGCAGCTGAGAACTACGGCATCGCTCCAGGCTGGAGATGCAGAAGCCTGGAACCAGGCAGGGGTGGTGGATCACGCTGGTGTCTAAGGATGCTGCTGGGGGCGGGGAACACCCACATTCTGTGGGGAAACTAAGATCACCTATATCTGCCCACAAAACACTCACAGAAATTTCCTAAACCTCCCTGCCTAATTCACACTGTGTTTTGTAGGCAGGTGTCCAGCTGTCTCGTTCCTTTTTGCTCTGCTCTGCTTCCTTCACTCTTTGTAGCCCCTCTTCCTCCTCGCTAAATGACCTTGACTTTGCTTGATGTCTCTCAGTCCTACCAGGGCACAGGACAGGAATTCCGCTTCCCTTTTCCTCACGGCACAGCAGCAATGAGGGAAGTGGTCAAACTGACGAGATCTTTAGTGGCAGAGTTTGTAATAACTTTACATGTAGACTCAACAGAATTTGGGACCTGACTGGGTATGGAGGTTGGAGAAGACAGAGGAGACAACTTTGAAGTTCAAGGCACCTGCTTAGAGCAGGTGGGTGGAGGTGCCGGTACTGATGAAGACCATGTAGGATGGGCAGGTTGGTGGGAAGATTTTAGTGTGGATTTGGACATGTTGACCTGGAGGTCCTTGAGGTCACACAAGTGACAATAGCCAGGGGAGCGTTGCTGTATGGGTCTTGTGCTCAGGGAAGTGATGTGGGAGTGGAGGAAGAGGAGGAGGAGAGAGCCTCCAGGGAGCAGTGAATAGCCAGGTCGCCATGTGCAATCCAAGGTGGGGGCATGGGGAATGTATTGTTACATGGACAAGGTCTTCTATGGCAGGGATTCTGAAGACTAGTGACCTCTCCTTGACCTTTAGAGAGGAGTTTTGGGGACTTCCCTGGCGGTCCAGTGGTTAGGACACCACGCTTCCACTTCAGGGGGCACAGGTTCGATCCCTGGTCGGGGAACTAAGATCCTGCCTGCCACCCGGCCAAAAAATAAATAAATACATAAATAAGTAAAAAATAAAGAGGAGTTTTGTTCTCAAGTGTGGTCTCCAGACCACTTGCCAGAGAATCAACTGGGTGATTATGATAATTACAGAAATTGGGGCAAAATTGAAATCTACATTTCTAACAAGTTCTTCAGGTGGTATTATCTACATCTAGGTTTGAGGCGCTCTGGTGCCGGGCTTTCTTTAAGTTTTATTTTATCTAAAGAGACTCAGCCACTCCCTCCTGACACCTGGCGGAAGATGGCTCTGCCTGCAGCACTTACTGGGAGGCATTCCTGAGAAGGCCTCTTATGAGAAAATGTGGAAGGAGTAGGAATGAGCAAGGAATCGGAGAGAGAAACGCTTGCTTTTATTTACGCCTCCACACGCCTGTGGTAGGGCGGCTGTGGGGAAGGTGCAGGCTGTCTGTCTGTGATGTTCTTTTTGCTGGAACTCAAGTAATGCAGCCACACGTGGGGTACTCAGTGGGCCAATGAGAAGCCGCCTAAGCTTGTGACCTTGACCTGGGGGAGGAATGGGGCCTGCCAAAGACCAAGGAAGCTGCTGTTGGAGGATCCCCTAAGTGGCTCAAGGCAGGCTGCCTTTTCCAAAAGTGGCTCAACAATATTTTCAGTCCACAGCTTCTTCTAGACCCTGACTACTCTCCTATTAAGAGGTGCAATCAATGTCCCCTCCCCTTGAACCTGGGAAGGTCTTGTGGCTACCTGGACTAACAGACAATAATGAAAGTGACAGCTTGTGATGGAACACAGAGGCCACGCTGTGAGGAAGCCCAGGCGACATGGAAAGTCCACGTGGAAGTGCTCTGGTTGACAATCACAGCTGAGATCCCAGCCAACAGCTGGCATCAACCTCCAGATATGCGAGTCTCCAGCCCAGCCACCCTCTGACTGCAACCATGAGGTACCCAGAGAAGGGCCTCACTGAACCCAGTCAGCCATGAGAACCATGAGAGAGGACGATACTCGTGATGATAATGGTGATGATAATCAGTTATTGTTGTTTTAAGTCACTAAGTTTGGGGTGGTTTGTTACTCCGCAACAGACGCCTGGAAAGGGCTTTGACAAACCTCACACTGTAGCCTCTCTTTTACTTCCCAAATTGCAGTGATCACTGAAGAGAATTTTAACGAGTAAATATAACCTTATTTGATGGAAATGTCAGCAATTTCACAAACTGCTTCACATGTCCTCAGTTGGACCTGGTTTATCTCACGCCTTACTAAGTCAACAGCCTCAAATCCCAGGTGCCAGACCCAACCCCTGGCCTTTGCTGAAGTCAGGACAGTCTTGGGGAAGCAGGACACACAGCAGTTGGTGAAGGATCACCCAGCAAGGGCAGGGCTGCAGCCTCAGAGGCTCTCTTTGCTCTAAAGATGAGAGAAGGGGTCAGAGAGTTGGTTCTCTTCTATTTCATCAAAACTTATCCTTCAATGTCCCCCCTCACACTTTTTTTTTGCAGAAAAAGGTTAAGTATTTATATTATATAGGGTTTATGGAAATTGGTAAGGAAGTCATCTGGAATGTGTAATTTGCAAATGGACACACAGAGGAACACACACAAAACCAAACCAGAAATAAAGAAACCTTCCAAAACCAAATCGAACCGAACCAAACCAAACAAAAACCAAACAAAGCCTATAGGAACAGACAGTTCTCATGGGAGGAGCTAAAATTGGTAAAAGAAAAGCTCATGGAAACAGAAGACCTTCCCTCCAAGAAGTGAAATGTAAGAAGCACCAAAACACCAGGAGAATCACTTAAGTCAGCAAAAACCCACCAAAAGATGAGATGGAAGGCAAGGTATTGTTGCTAGCAAAGTAAACCCATAGAAACACACTTTAGAAAACATTCAAGCATTGATATCAAATACCAAAACCACGCAGATCTCTCTTGGCCTACTCTTTGGGGAATATAACCCTAAAGAAACACTCTAAGACAATCCTAATATTTTACATACCCTTGGGCCTTATCCAAAATAGTGATAAAAAGCAATAAGTGAAACATCCAACAATATGGCAAATTAACTAAATTACATCTGTTCATTGGAATACCATCATTTAAGTGATAATCTTAAGACTATGTAGCGATATGAAAATGCTTTTAATGTAGGAAGTGAAAAATGAATATAAAGCTATATTATCATTATAGCTATATAAGGACTGTGCATATGAAATTTGAAGATAGTTAATTTTTTTAAAAAAGCTAATCCTTCGGGCAGTAGGATTATAAGACTTTTTTTTTTTCTTATTTAAAACTTGCATTTCTCAATAGTATAATAATTTTCTTCAAATAACTAAAACATCAATCTTGAGTTGATGATTTAAAATAAGACTATGTATTTATATTTTTGGTTTGCTCAATAAATATTTGCGAAGGAGGTAGAGTTCGTTCAGGATATTTTGAACGTGTAGGAATGAACTCGGGAAATGGTCTTGTACTGAGTCCTGGTAAACTCTGGCCCCATCCAGGCACCGGGAGGAGGGACACTGAAGAATGAGAAAGAAGGTAAGGACAGTTACCAGTGGCAGGTATGATGGGCCATCAGTCATGGGGCTGCAGAGGAGGCGGCCCCTGGCTCTGTGTGGAGAGCTCTGGGGAGGTTCCAGGGACCATGTGACATTTGGGTTGGGCTTTTGCAGGATGGAGATGAGTGCCAGGTGGAAGGCATGCAATGAGGGACTTTCCTGCAGTGGAAGTGTGTGGCAAAGCCACAAAGGCCACTTAGGGGGTGGCCGAGGGAATGTGGTCACCGCACACTACTTCGTCCACTCCGCATTTTGCAGTGTGCGTCTCCTTGCACAAACACACTTGCCTTTCACAATCACCCTGTCAGGAGTCAAGAGAAACTCCTTCTTGCAACACTGAGAAATATTTCCATCTTGCTGTGAGAAGGTGATGAGTGTAGATTTCTCCTGCTAACCAAACACATGCCCCCCTGTGTGTGATCACATCTGCGATGGATAAAAGACTGACAGTATACCTTCTGTGGCTGCCATTATCAGGCCAGATCACTGGAAAACTTTAAATGCTTGAAAGCAATAGGTTAAAATAAGCATTGAAGAGCCTGAATACTTATCTGAAGGTTATCTGACCTTCCCTAGGTAGGATTTTTCACAAGAAATAAGCACTTTCTCAAATCGCTCAGTTCCTTTTCTTTTTATCTGTCCATATGGACGCAGCAAATACAACTTCCTATTCAGCAAAGTCTGGTCTCTCTCAGCATGTTCAGTCCACTGGAGGGCACGGGGGTTTACACATCAAAGCCTGCACACTTCTCTAGAGGCCTGGTTCAGGATGGATTTGGCCTCACTTTTATATTAGACAACCTGAACGTTGTGAACGAACTTCCAAGGATTTTTATGTCACGGGTCAAGGTGTTTACTTCTGCTTCTGGTTTACTGTTTTGTTTTAGTGTTCAAACTACACCTCTTGTAGATATAGACTGATGCTGCTCTCCGTGTTTCTTAGTCTGGTAAATCATTTCAGCTTATCTGTCTGGCAAGACAGACCTTGAGGCTATTTCTGCCTATGGCATCTGAACACAGTCTCTATGTAAAATGAGCTTGCTGTGTCCTCTGCATTTTTAGTTGTAGGAGTCTTGTTGCAATCACCATGAAAGGACACTCCCATGGATTTTGGTGCATTTATATTTAATATGTTCTTCCTTGTAATATGCTTTCTTTCTGTGGGAATGACTAGAGAAATACACTGCCAGTGAAAACCCATTACGGTTCTTATTAATGACTTAAACACTCAGGTACTGATGGGGAAAAATGGAAAGCAAATGTCTTCCAAATGCTCAAGCAATAAAAGAACCCCTGGTGATTTTCACCTAAAGCATCCTTCTCTCTCTACAACAAGAGTAACAAGAAGTTTAATTTTTTGTTTCTGTGTAATTTTAATAGGATTGAATTGTCTACTTTTTTTTCTGGAGGCTACAGTTAACTTTCAAAGAATATTTGTTATCAATAGCTGTGTCCCCCAAACCCAGTTAGTTATTCTTTTTAGTCCCTCTCCACCTTTTTCCTTTATTTTACACTAGCAAGACGTCATGTGGATACATATGAAGTTGGGCCTGCAGTCTGCATTCCTGGCTACTAAAAGTATCCAAAAGCCACTGCCCTGGTCTTAAAGAAGCAAGATATTGGGTATGATGCTCGTACTAGCTTATGGCATGGGAGAGGTGCTGTTTAGGGTCTCATTTGCATGTTGAAAACAAAATGACATCTTTACATACTTACTAAAAACTAGTAAGGGGTCTAGTTTTTAGACAAAACAATTCTCAAAAAGTATTTTTAAATGTTTCCTCTTCTATGATGAAAGCTTTTTAAGAATGTATATTTCTGAGTATATAGCAATTTTGGGACCAGGGTAGGCATGAATATAGAGATTTATGAGACAGCTTTTTCTCCAGGCAGCTTTTAGTATTCTGTTAAACCTATCCTTGGAATGTTTTCAAACTGTTTGGGTTCTGGACCTGTTTGAGAATCTTATGACAGATATGTATGAGTCTGGTAGAAAAATGTGCAACCATGTATAATTTTGCATATAGTTTCTGGATGGTTCCTGGAACACTGACACCCTCAGTGAATACCTGGGTGGGTGTGGCCCATGGGCCCTTGGTTAAGAACACCTGTGTTCGAGCCTGGGCCGTCAAGAGGATTCCCCATCTTTAGATGACACTTAGGCTTAGCTTGTCTCCTCACCAAATTTTAAATCTAGCTTTCCAGGTACTAACTATGAATGGGTTAATTACTTTGCAGTTTCCTCATACAATCTGAGCAGGAAAGTATAAAAGGGGGTTTCTTTAGCTGCCTTTCTCCTTTCACTGGTTTATAGGGGCTCACGGCATGCTGATCACTCACCGTCTGTTAAGTTGCTCCATCTGCTGGATGGACCCGGATCTCCGCATCCCGTCGGGGGTGGCTGCTGATGTGGGACGCTGCCAGGTGGTCGTGCGGTTCACGTGGTCCACATAAAAGACCCGCCCGTGGCTGTCAATGCGAGCTTCCCAGTCTAGTGCATGACGAAAAGGCAAAAAGAAAAATCAAGGACAAACTACGGATCCATGTGAAACAGACACCACTTCCAGGTCTTTTGCAGTTAGAACTCACCACTGGTGACTTGCTGAAGACCAAGCACTGCCCAGAGCACCTGGGTGACCTCTGAGGCATTGGCGCGGAGTTGGCAATCCAGAAAAGAGCCCATGGGACTCAGATTCTCTGCTGGGCCATTTTAAACAGTAACTGGGGTTACTCAAGTATGACCTGTGTTAAAATTCTAACAATTTCTAAAGAGAAAATGGAATGTTTATTTCCTTCTTTAAAAAATTCCATCTTGTCAATTTTTTTGGCTACTCAAATGACAGCTGGAAGACTGGAAATGTCCTCCGGTGACAGCTGACACTCTGATGCTGGAAAAATCCTTTCTTTGCTAAATCTGATGGAGGATGGCTGCTCAGAAGGGAATAATGGCCCTCATAGTGAAACCAGGTTTGACTACAGTTCTAAAATGCACTGTATGTGCAGCTTCATATAACCTCTAGCTAATACTTAGCAGCCTTAACTGATTGCCATTCCACTTGAGAGAAAGAATGGACCCATTCAATACTTAGAGTTGTGAATTCACAGAGTATGTTCAACCCACCTGTAGCTGCCAAATATCTCTCGACCAAAACAAAACCAATCACGACTATTAACTAGCTTTGAAGTATCTCTTTGTTGATAAGTAACTATCCCAAACAGCAGAGGGAGCCCAAGATAAAGCTAAATTCCTTTACTTCTCAAATTTAAACAACAGCAACAAACTAAAAGGTGGAAGCATAGATGATACAGTCCATGATAAATGTAGGAGCTGGGCTGGGGTGATAGGATGAAAAAGTCCTCAAAACCGAGAGAGCTGGAAGTCATATGTACACACCTGAGCTTAACAAAGATGAGCAATGTCTGCTCTACAGAGATGGGCAAAGCTTTTAGGGTCCACATGTAAAACTGTGGTGGAAATAACAGCTTCATGATAAAGTTATGCTGAAAAATACGTTAGACTAAAGAAGAAAAAGCAAAAATGACAGCAAATGAGGAAAACCATTCAGGCTTTTAAGTGAGAAAAGCCATAGCTTTTGGGAGTAGGTCAGATATTTAACAATTCTGTTGAAAAAGTATCATTCAGGTAATGACATAGCAACTCCCAATTGTTTTTAAAATGAAAAACTCAATATATTTGATATAGTTATGGTTTGATATCTGTGTGGTTCAGCTGTTTGAGAACGTTATGGCTTATGTCTGACATTTACCTGAGGGATTGCCAAATAATGCCCAAGGAAAACTAAAAATACCAGAAAACACCAAATTCAACTTATAAGACAAATTGAAGAAAAAAAAAATGTGGTCAGATTGTATAAATATATTCTAGAAGGTTGTGATTAAAATTGACTACTAGATGATCCAGTTGTCAGCTGTTAGTTGTAAATGTTAATTAGCTCATTGATGAAATTGTATATTTGTGTAACTACTAGGTAATTAATCTTGAGCCAAACATTAAAAAATTTCAGTGATTTCCAAACTAGCAGCAACTGGGTGTTTTTTTTTTTTTTTCTTGAACCCAACATGACTGTCATCCAACAAAGAATGAGCATTAATCTTTGAAGAGTATCGTGCTACTCAATTCAGTTGAACAAACTCTTCCTTGTACTATGAACTAGAGACCATGCCAGGTCCTGAGGACACATTGCTGACTAACACACATCCCTGCCCTCCAGGTGCCCACAGTAAAGGAACGATTCCTTCAAAGACAAGCCTCCAGTCTCACAGATTCTCCAAGGAAAATAACTCAAGTATGGTGCGGCGATAATAATAATTTCTCTCTACGAGTTTCAATATTTCCAAGGCACAGACGGAAAAGAATGGCAAGCCAGACAGTTAGGCCCTCTTGTCAATACATTAACTACCTGGAAGGCAGAGTGCTAATTAAAACTCTTATAAATAATCAGAAAATAACACCTAAGTGCAATTAGAGATTCTAAGTGTGTTTTCTGGGTTGCTTTGTAAAGAATTTGCTTTCACATACTGTATAAACAGTACCGCATAAAGAAAACATGTTCCGAATGGAACTTCAGGCCTCAGCATGTCCGATGGACTTGGCCCTGTGATGCCAAAACAGACTCCTGAAAATGATACCTTTACGGATGACCTTGGGACAGTTAGAGTCATTCATGTGTGTCCATTCATTTGTGGTTGGGGAGCCTTGTCAGATATTAAACTATGTATTTTCCATGAAGTCTAAGAACAATGTAGAGCCTAATAATGTATCCTATTTTAATTATTATACCAAGAAAAGCCTGTAAATTTGTACTTTTACATTAACAAGTGCAATACCATGTTTGTAGTTTAGACCTTTATCTTGAACTTCAGTTGCACCTCACTGTCTTCTCGACACTGATACCTGGATGACATCTCAAATATAACACGATCAAAACCAAGCTTCAGCTCTTTCCCACCCAAACCTGCTCTATCTGCAGCCTTCTCTTCCTTTCTCAGTTAAAGGAAGCTCCATCCTTCCAGGTTAAGACTCCTGAGGTCATTCTTGACCCTTCTCTTTATCTCACACACCACATCCAATCTGTCAGCAAATCTACCCACAAAATATCTGGCCAGAATCTGACCACTTCTCACCACGTCCTCTGCTCCCCACCAGCTCAAGCCACCACTGTTTCTCACCTGCAAGAACGTTATGTTGGGTCTCTCTTCTATTTTTCCTCCTCACAATTCAATGTCAACACAGAAAACCTTTTAAGTCCTAAGTTAGGCAATGCCACGTCTCTGCTCAAAAACCTACAACGTCCCCCTTTCATCCACAGTAAAAGCCAAAACCCTTAAGTGGTCTACAAGGCCCTAGGGGATCTGGGCCCCCGATAGACGGACCTCTTCACCTGCTGCTTCCTCACTTCCCAAATCTGCTCCATCCAGACACGCTGACCTTCTTGCTGTTTCTCAAACCCACCAGGCAGGCCGCTCTGTTTGCTCAGAAAGCTCTTCCTCCCCAATACTTGGGTGGATAACCCTCTTACCACTTCTAAGTCTAGCTTCAAATGTTGCCTTGTCAGCGAAGTGTACCCGA
Source organism: Balaenoptera musculus (assembly GCF_009873245.2). Classification (NCBI taxonomy): domain Eukaryota; kingdom Metazoa; phylum Chordata; class Mammalia; order Artiodactyla; family Balaenopteridae; genus Balaenoptera; species Balaenoptera musculus. The sequence continues at coordinate 97,477,813 of NC_045793.1, read as the reverse complement.
CCACCCTATTTAAAATGGCAAACCAGCCACCACCACATGCTCCAGATTCCCCTTACCCTGCTCTGCTTTTGTTTTTCCACAGCACTTAAGACCATCTGATGTGCTGCACTATTTCTTCATTTATTCTTTTTATTGTTTATTATCTGTCTCTACCAGCCTAGACTGTAAGCTCCTTGAGGGCAGGGATCTTTGCCTTTTTTGCTTACCTAGAACAGTACCTTGCATAGAGTAAGCATTCAATAAATACTTATTCAATGAATAACTATCTGATGAAGTCATCCATGTACTACGTGAGATTAAGAAAATTCAGTTGTTAGCTTCACTACCAACTTTTCTAATATTTTTCAGTGTCACATGGACAGAAAATTGAAACCTATCTGGAAGAAATTTGTTTTCATTGTCAAAAGCAGCTTATATAAAGCAATTCTTTAAAACAGAATATATTATATTCAATTATTTACAATATCTGTATGTATAACTAGTTATTACTCTTGCATGGGTTGAAGGTCAATTCATGTACACATCCATTGATAGGTTTTTTTGTTGTGGGGAAAATGTTCCTTTCTTGGAGAGAACATGTTATAGGTATTTTTCTAAGTAGGAAGTATCTCTAGTGACACTGAAATTTTACTATTCATTTATGGAATATCCATAAATCAATGTATAAAGAAAGAAATCAGGCATCAAAAGTTAAAGAACATAATGTTTGTCTTGGTCTCTCCAAACAAATGTGGTACTCCTTTAAGTTATTCTACATATTAAAGACACTGTTTATCACTGATAAATTACAATTGAATAGGAGAAGAATGGTGTAAATGTAAAATATATCACATTGCCAAGAATAGATGAATTAAGGAATAAACCTTTCTTCTTTCAAAACTGTAACGGCTTAATGTAAGCACAGGCAAAAGAATGTAAAGAAACACTGATTCCTTGCATCCTGGAAAGATCTTGCCGTTGTAAAATTTATCAAATTTTAAAGGTTATCTTTGCTTAAAAAATGAGCCCAAACCAAAACAGGGATGTTCTAGAATTCATGAACATATCTGATGCTAAGTGAATATATAATGTCTGGGGTGTCATTTCCTTCTTACAAATGTTATATATAAGGGAATATTATAAGGGTAAATTACACTGAAATGATATCTAGAGACTACCTAGTCCAAATCTAGCATTTAGCAGATGAGAAAATTAAAGCTTTACTTTACAAATAAGAAAACTGAGTCACTGAGATTGATTTTCCCAAGTTCAAATGACCAGTTAGATAATTATTAATTACACATTACAGTTACCAGGAGAATGTGCTGTTGAATTCTATCCCTAAAGATGATATTTTGCCTAGAAACCTCTAAGAACTACAGAAAAAATTTGAGGCTGTCACCTATTGGTGCAAATTAGAGTAAGGAAAATGCAAGTTCATGGGCCCTGATGGGTTGAAATGTTTTATTACGTGGAGATGCTTGAACCATAAAAGGTCCCATGGAGAATAATAGGATTATTCCATCTTGAACTGCAAACTTTTAAATATAATATAGTAAAATTTGCGAATTAAGGGTCATGAACAGTTTGCAAGGACTAGTCAAGTCTTGTAAAGAAATGCTCTCCATTTCAGAAGTTGAAGGGCGCTGAAAATACTGGGTTTTCTCATTAAGATCACATCCTGAAACCATACGACAAAAAACCAACCAACCAACCAATTCCTATGGTAGGCGCCATATTGGTTTTTGATCACAGTGTGAGGTATGGAGTGGAGGAAGAGTTTGGATGTTTATATACAAAGTTCATACTGACCTGCTTAGACTTGATGGGAAGAGTTATGAACATAGATTTTCAAAACTAAAGCTTACTTGGTGGAAGAGGCTCATCGATTGTTGGGTAGTGGTGATGTTCAGGCCTCAAGGAAGGAAGCTGGCTTACTGGCTGGGAATTATGGAGTATAGGACATTCACCTATGGACAAGATAGTCGAGACATTCAGATTCATTCATTGCCATGGCAACGTCAGCAAAAAAGCATGACCGTAAAACAAACTACTGCAAGGAAAAACCCCAAAGAGTGGGCAATTGGGGAGACTGGGATTGACATATATACACTAATATGTATAAAATGGATAACTAATAAGAACCTGCTGTATAAAAAAATAAATTAAATTCAAAAAAAAAGAGCAGGCAATTGATTTTTTTCTGTGTCAGTTTGCTACATACAGAGTCATTCATGAGCCAGTGAATAGAGGGAACTATATTTTTTAAGAAACTCGAAAAAAACAGCCAAACACTCCATGGCTGTGATCTGTACCACAACAGACCAATAGGTAGGATTGGGGTCTGATTCTGTAACCACCTGTATTTTCTTGAGGGGAAGGTGGCATCAGAAAGGGACACAAAAGAAAATGAGCAGAGCCTGAGTTTAGCCCAGGAAAAGAAACAGGCCTTTTGGAGGGAAGGGCAGCATTTATAAGGTCTCATAAAAGTTCAAGGGGTCTGTGCAAAAATGACAGCTCCTTGTTTGGATAGGTTTCATCAGAGGGCTACCCAGAGGCCATCTTTCAGAGATTTTGTGTTTGGAATGAAACTCTTAGCTGGTGCCTTTCTGAGATGGGGTTAAGGAACAAGTGGGCCAAGAAGGTAACTTCTTGTAGTATGGAAGCTAGGGGCTGGGGTACGGAGCCAAGGAGCTATGGCATTTTGTGATTGTTCCAGATTATTCTGAGCAAGAATCTGATAAGCCAGGGTGTTCTGGAAAAAGACAAGAGACGAAGGAAGTAGATAAGAGGCAGGAAGACCGAGACAGGAAAACTTGAAACACAGAAGTGGGATAGACGGAAGAAGAAAGACAGACATGGAGAAATTTTAGAAATAAACATATCCACAGAATGCGCACCCTCAATTTTAACAGACACAGCTAATGTTACTCTTAGGCAGAATTATGATGAACTGAACAATGTTGTACAACGGAGTTCCTATTTCATGATGTCCTCAGGTCCTGGTAACACTGCCTGTAGACTGGCCATGTGGATGGAAGGCCTACAGCACCAGCTGTTTGGGTCACATAATCAGAGGCAATTGCTCTTGATCTCTGGGGAGCTAGAAGGGCCCAGACCACGAGACAGCTCTCAGACTGGTAACTCCCCACTAACACCATCCTGGATTTCTCACAGTAGCCCCTATTGGCCAGAGGACAAAGGTCAGGCCTTTTCCTTCCTCTGCCCTCCATGGCTGATGCAAATACCAAGTGTTCCATTATTCCTTGGGCCAAAAAGAGAGAAACTGTGAAAAACAGTGGTTAAGATCTTCGTGGGATCTCAAATTTCAAAAATATTCCCCAGAATGTCCATACGTGGAAAGGATGCTTATTTCTTCTCACTCTAGATCCACAGAACTGATTTAAAAACATAAAAGAAATTAGCTAGGAAGGAAGTTAGGTGGATTTAATTTAGCCATTTAATTCCTAGAGCTAATTGGAAAACAAAAACAGGGATGTATTCAGGAACAAAGGGTCCTTTTAAATATTAAATATATAATATTATTTCTTGTGCAAACTCTGGTATGTGACTGAAATTCTTGGGGTCCCTGGAGACTAAGGAAAGTCAAGGAAGGTGCCCCTCATGCCAGCACATAGCTCCTTGCAAACTGACTCCTGTTTCAAAGCTGGGCTCTGAATTTAGTGGATACCACACTCATGTTTGTCTTTATATATGTTTAGTGTCAGAAACTAAGAAAACAATGGTACAGTTGTTATGTCACCAGCTGCTGCATTTTTAATTTAGTTTCTTAAAAAAAAAAGGAAAACAACAAACTTACCTCATCATAATTAATTCAACCAATCAGGTTAATTACTCCTCCAAGCTAGTGGAAACATAATAGTGTTGCTTGCTGGAGTTAATGGAGCTGACCCCACCTGCCTGTGAACCCCAAGCAAACGCACTGATGTGACTGATGCAGCTCGGCCAACGGAATGAATGGAGCGCACAGAGGAAGCAAGCAATTCTGTTCTGCCAGAGGCCGCGGCTCCACACCATCCCCTTCGCCTCAAACACAAAGCAAGTGTCAGACCTGCTAGACCTTCTGAGAAGGAAACTTATTCTAATTTAAAAGAGAGACTCGCTGCTCATCTACCTGGAGGAACCCTCACTCAGTGAGAGGCTGGGCGCTTCATACGAATCACCCCATTGAATCTTTCCGATAACCCCTTAGGGTATGTTCTACATTTGCGCCCATTTTACACGTGAGGCTTGGAGCAGTTAGGTAACTTGGCTAAGGTGTCATGGCTGGGAAGTGGGGGGACTGACTATAAACCCAGGGGAGCCTGATGGCAGGGCTGAGCTCATAATCATATTATGTTACTTTTTTCATTTGATCTGCAGGTTTTAAAAAACCACTTTATGTTGAGATTTTTTAAAAAAAGGTTTTTATGGAGGGAAAAGCAGCAAAAAGTAGATAAAGAAGACATCCTCCACAAATTGCTGCAGACTCATCTGCATGGGCATGTATATAGTACATCTACCTTGGCTAACCTTGGGCAAGAATTTGCGATCTTCAAAGTCACGGTGAGGGGGGAGCAGAGACTCTTATGGGAGAAGAGGGCACACATGCATATAATCGGGCACATGTGCTTTCTTTGAGCAGGTGCTCTTGGAAACATGGTGGTCAGTAGGGGGCAGATCTGCCACGCCGATCCCATTAGCCCCGGGGACTCACTACCAAGGGAGAGAAGAACTGTTTGGAGGAAGTCACACGCCAAGGTATGCACAGCTTTCGTGAGATCAACAGTCCTTCCCAGGAATCCTCATATTGCCCTTGGTAACCACCACAGTGAAGCATGTAGGTGCTTCTTAACTTTTTCCGAGTTTACAATCTGCAAAAAATTCAGGAAGCTAGAAATTTCTTTACAAACACAGACTTCCACTATGGCCCTGAAACATTTTCCTGTCCTTTCAGTTAAGGGGTTGGCTTCCCTCTGCTGGACTGTTAGGCCCTCGAAGGCATGGGCAGTGTCTTTTTTTGTTGTTGTTGTTAAACATGCTTTTATATCAATGTATACTGAGTCAATTTTCAATTACCCATGTGTGGACTGTCTCCCAACATGGCGGTCAAAGTATACCCATTGGCTACAACGGGTTGACAAACTCCAAATCCAGCCTCGTTTTGTATGGCTCCGGGCTAAGAATGGTCATTACACTTCTAAAGGTAAAACTGTTTTAAAAAATACCCCTTGGGTGAGAAGAGATTTTTGATTTTGCCTCTTGACCTACAAAGCCTAAAATTTTTACTATCTGGCCCTTTACAGAAAAAATTTGCTGAACTTTGGTCTAAACATCCCTGGCAGCTCCGAGTTGTGCCCTTGTATGGGTGTATCCCCCAAACTCCTTGTAATATACTTATTTGTAATTCTATTGTAATTATTGAGTGCCTTCCACACATACCTACTGCCAATCCATCTTCCTGTGCCCAGCACAAAGCCTCTGGCTCAGAACGAAGAAGGGACTCAAAACAACCTTGTTAAAGAAAGGAATTGTCCACCCCATTCTCACACTCATGGGTGCCTTTCCATATTGTATGTCACTATGGTTTTTCTCCCTGTGTCTCTTTATTACCAATTTCCTTGGGCTTCTCCTTATCCTATGTGCCACTTTCCCTCACCCCTTCTTTCTCTAAAATGTAGAATTGGGCATTGTTAAGTACCTAAAATTATTTCTTTTAAGCTCACGTTAGTTCCTGTAAAAAATTTGTAGGTGCCAGGCATTTGTTTAGGTGCTGAGAATTCAAACATAAAGAAGCTATAACTCTGGCCCTTGATGAGCCTGCAGTCTAGAGACAAGACCAATGCATTTTGTTTGGATGCTAATTTAAACAAATTAGAACAGCAAAAGAGCAGACTCTATATTTTTCTCTTTTAAAACAACTGAATTATTTCGTATTATTATGTGACTTTTAAATTATTTCCCTTGAGGTCACTGTCACTTGATTGGAAGGTGGTTCCCAATTCTGGATAAGGAAATGCAAATTAATTTTATATATGATTCCACAGGCATGACTAAGAAGGAAGGTCTTTGGTTAAGACACGGAATACATTTTGAAACTAAAGGGGGCACCTACTGGATTCGAATCTTACTTGAGACAAAGCGATTTACACATTCATGTTATTCTTCCCTTCCATTAGCCAAAATAGCCCCCAGACCCCCGAAACAACACAAAACAAAACCAACAACAATAACAGAATCGAGGAGACAGAAATCATGACACATACATGTAGGCTATACATATCCATTTGTACACAGGTTAGTTCAATTCTAAAACAGGTCATCTCAATGTTCTTCCAGTTATATTAACATTTATTGCTAATCTTCAATACGTTTTGGGGACCAGCAGATACTGACACATTATCCACCTAATGTTGATGATCATTGCCTGCTTATATCGTTTGATACTAGCCTTGATGCTCTGGTTGTTGTCAAGCCTAGAGGGTAACATGTACCCTATAACCCGTGATCAGTTAAAACCGAGACGCACACACACAAGTATACGCTCACATCCAACTAGCTGTCATTCTTGGTGTGCATCTGAGCAGTGGCGGGGTGTCAGCTACCCACAGTCTGGAACACTGACATACACATACACACATGCACACATATATGTACAGGACAGGCACACGCAGCTGCTGCAGCAGCCTCATTGGGGACTGAGCCTCTCCCTCTTGTTTTGAAACCATGTTGGTGAGACCTGCGTCCCCCTGGTGGTCCTATTTTCTCTCTGATCGGGTGTGAGGTCTAACCTTCTCTCCGACTGCTCGGCCCTGCCACGGGGGACTCCAGACCTTCCACGGTTCTGGCCACGCTCCCGGCGGGGGCAGCCGACTCGTCTGGCCACCCGGCGCCGTTCGCCGACTCCGGCTCCAGCTCGGGGCTCTGCACCGAGTCGGGCACCGACTCGAAGGCGCTGTTCTCCTCCTCCTCGTCGTCATCCTGGGAGGAGAAGACGGTGCTCTCGGAGATCTTGGCGCTGTCCACGGAGGAGAAGCGGGTGTGGCTGGCGAACCTGCTGCCGTTGTAGCAGGAGGGGCTGTAGCAGGAGGCGCTGTAGCAGGAGCTGCTGTAGCACGAGGTGCTGTAGCACGAGGAGCTGTAGCACGAGGAGCTGTAGCACGAGGGGCTGCAGCAGGAGGCGTCGCAGCCCTCGCAGCTGTGGTCCCCGCCCTGCCGCGGGCTGGAGTCGCTCTCGCTCCCCGTGCTGGGGAGCGTGTCGCCATCTGGGACCGAGCCGTTGGCCAAGCCCGAGCGGCCCGGGGGCGCCGCGCCTGGAGTGGTCCCCTCGGGGGCCTCTCCATCCTCTTCCAGGGGCGGAGGCTCGGCGGCGGCGACCGTGTCCACCTCGCTGAGCGCCTCCTTCTCCGATGCATCCTTGAGCGTGGCCTCCTCCTCCGCGCCGTCCTCGTCCGCGCTGCCGCCCTGCGCAGAGGGCAGGCTGTGCAGCAGCGTGTGGATGCGGATGTAGTGGGTCCGAGGCGTCTCGGGCTCCCCGCAGGCGGACGCGAGCACCGTCTCCAGCTCGGACACAGGCAGGGAGCACGGCCTGCTCTTCCTCTTCCCCGAAGCCCGCAGCGGCAGCCTGTCCTCCCCCTGCCCCAGGGCAGACACGCCCCCCTCCTCCTCCTCCACCTGCTCCTTCTCCTCCTCCTGCCCCCCAGCCCGGCTCCCTGCCGCCGCCTCCTCGGCCACTGGCTCCCCGGGGCTGCCCGGGGCTCGACCGTCCTCCAGCAGCCCGGGTAGGGCCGCCTCCCCTCCCAGGTCCAGCCGTTCGGCCAGTTCTTCCGCGCTCAGGGCGGGCTCCGTGTCCTCTGACCAGGGGGCCGGAAGCTCCCCAGCCCCCTCAGGCCTCACACAGACCGTGCCATCGTCTCCTGCCTCCGTGGTACCTGCGGCTGCCTCAACCGGATTGGCAAGCTCCAGGCTCTCGTTCCCTGCAGGGCCCACCGCGCTGCCCTGGCTCAGCTGCTCCGGCCTCGAGGTCCCCGAGGGCTCTGGTGCATTAGTGCCAGGGGGCTCCCCACGGCTGCTTGCCACCAGGCTATTCATGGGGCTGTCCTGAATTTCTGCAGACTCAGGTTCGGTACTCAGGGAAATCTCCTCATCATCTGTGGACAAGAAGAAAACGTCACTGTAGTGTTAGTCTGCTCTGGGGGACTGAGCCATCCTAGGGATTTCTGCCTTAGGATATTGGAGGTAGGGGTTGATGAGGGTTTCCCATTGGCCAAAGCTCTGCTAAAAATACTGCAAGAATGAGTTCTCCTTATGTTAAGGACAACTTGCAGTCATGATATATTTGAGAATTCTGTTTCAAGGAACTTCATGTTTTGGTTAAAATGCCCAATGCCTAGCACTACCCCAGTTCTGGGCACATAAATGTTTGCTACATGGAAGACCTCAGAGATGGGGGACACGGTTTATAGTTCCTTGCTGGCTCCAGGCAGGACTAATTATACTGGTTCAGAGTGTTTACTATGGCTGGGTCCCCCAGGGTGGCAGAATGGGGTTCTTAGGTGACCAGAGAGAAGGAAAGGCCAATGATGGGAGCAACCACAGTCATTCAGTGGCTCAGACTGGAAGGTTTCCAACATATGGAGGTTACTGCAGTGGAAGATAAACCAGGTCTCCATACCAAGCACCCATTCAAGGAGTAGCAAGCATGGTTTACCTCTACCTTCCCCCAGTTGCTCTATTGCATCCCTGCCAGATAGGAATTCCCATTTCAAGCCCTAGTGCTATTCACTCATCGAAGAAAAGCAATCTCTCTGGTGCACTGTAAAGCTGTCCTTACTGCTACACTGAAGGAAGAGTCAGTTTTATTCTCAGAATGTAGAAAACGCTGGATTTGAAAGGACGAAACAGTCAAGTGTTTTCTTACAATCTGCTTTGTATACTGGGCATAGAAAAGTGCAACTTTTGCCTGATGAGTGGGCAGTGATAAACTTCAGACCCTGAATTCTCAAAAGCTTTATTAGCTTTAATGGCAACCTATAAATGTGGCCCAGGAGGACCAGACAATTCTCAGTGTGATCTACACTTACGAGGGGGGTTGTAGGAGAAGAGCAAGAGGGGAATAAAGAGGCATCTCATCATTCTGATTTGGAGATATGTTTTGGCCTGAAAAACTGAACATGGGATGATTCTCAAGCTTTCTGTCCAACTTATAGTTTTCATTTTTCCTGCAATATTGTAAAAAACCACTGGGTAATCACAGTTCAACACTATGACATGTATCACCTTCATTCACTCACTCATGTATGTAATGTTTCAACGTCTATTGAGCAAGTCCTATGTGGATGCTGGGAGTAAAATGATAAATTAGACATGGCTCCCTACCCACGCTGGCCTCTTTGTCAATTCCCACTCGAGTGTCTAACCCTCTACCTTTGGGTCACCGAATGGAGAGGAGCCTCTCCATCAAGGGGACAGCAGAGACTTCCCTGGTGGTCCACTGGTTAGGACTCTGTGCTTCCACTGCGGGGGGCCCGGGGTTTGATCCCTGGTCGGGGCACTAAGATCCCACGAGCCATGTGGTGTAGCCAAAAAATAAAAAAAAAACAAAACATAAAAAGGGGGACAGCAACCTGGCTTCCAGAACAGATCACTGGCTTCCAGGCCTCAAATGGAGAAGACAGATAGAGAACCACAAAACCTAGGACATGACTGGAGAGAACCATGGTTATTGTATTTTGGGGAAAGGAACCATGCTATGACACTCGGCTAGGACAACACGTGAAAGTACATGCTGAAAATACCTGGGTGGATGGAGGAAGTGATCTCAAATCGGAACTGCAGCTGTCCACTCACGTGATCTGTTGGAAGCCTGCGGCCAAGTGTGTAGCTGACCACTCTGTCCCTAGAAGGAAATAAGCACTGTCACAGATCTGGTCAATACCTGTCCTCCTAAAGACCACGCAGTGTGCTTTCTGTGTCAGTGGGTGAAGCAGCCAAGCCCAGGGAGGCCCTGCTCTTAGGAGGTGGTGATCTGCTCGGGTACATATGAGATGGTCCTAAGGGAAAGATGGGAAAGTACATCCACTCAACAGCAATGAAAACCTTCAAGAAAATCCTTATCGAATACTCCTAAGCAGGATCAGTAAACTACAGCCCGTGGGCCAAATCTGGCCCATCACTTGTTTTCATAAGGCCATGAGCTTTTTACATTTTTAAATAGTTGGGAAAAAAAAGCAAAAGAAGAGTAGTATTTTGTGACATGTGAAAACGATACGAAATTCAAATTTCAGTTTCCATAAATAAAAGTTTTATTAGAATGCAGCCTTGCTTATTATTAAGTTTACTTCTTGTCTGGGCTGACTTCATGCTACAATGGCAGAGCTGCGTAGTTGCGACAGAAACCATATGGCTTATACAGCCTGAAATATTTACTCTCTGGCTCCTTACAGAAAGTTTGCCAACCTGTGTTCTAGAGAAAAAAAAGAAAAAAGAAAAGATATGGATATCCTTTGCTTGCTTTTCCTGTGCAGGCTGATATTTTCCAAATATGCCCTTAACAATAGAGAGTGCCAGCAGCAGATGCGTGTCTTGCGATATCTATCTATCTCTAATATCTATGGAAGGATGCTGTTCTGGTTACCAGGGACCCTGTGGAGTGGTTCAGAAAGGGACCTGCTGCAGAACGGAGCAAAGCAAGACTTGTGGGCTGGGTCCACTGGCCCATGACCTCCGATTACACCAACTCCAGGGTCCCACAGAGAGACTCTGAAACTCCACCCTGGACTCTGGCGCCATTCCCTCTTCCTACTCAAGGTAATTTTTAATTACTAGGAAGACAATTATCGAGGGAGAAATCAACCTGAAACTTTGCTATTATAGTTTCATCAACAATGCAGCTTCAGCAGAGTACATGGTCCCCTACCTTCGCCTAAATAGGAAGAGTGATTACCTTGGGATATTCAGAAATGAACAAATCCACTCTACCCAATAATAACAAAGACATATTCCCAAACCAGTTGTTACTTAGATAATTCTGTAGTCACTCCATTTATTCATTTGTGACATTCCAATAAAAAGATAAGTCACTGGCTGGTAGTGTTTTAATGTTTCTTCCTAGAAAGCACCGGCATTAGGAAACAACATATATCCCAGTGATCCACTGACTTAGTATTTCTATTTGGGAAGCCCTGGTTTCACGCTTGGAGTTTCTAGGAAGCCCATTAAATAAAGCATTATATGCAGGGAAAATAGAATGAGCTACAATATTGACATGGGCCTTGGTCAATATTATGAGGTAGGTCTACTACGACCATAAGAGATCCTGAACCCCAAACCTCGTTGGAATCAGAGGAGGCCTAAAGACCATCAGACAGTGAGACAAAAATTAAATCGATCATGCTTTGCATTTGTTTTCCACGTTTTTCTTTCCTTTGCTTTCCACTCACTTTATCAACAAATATTTTTTGAGCCTCTTCCATGTAAGAAGTGCTGCCGGTGATACACAGCAGGTAATGCATACCGCTGCCTTTAAATAGCTTACATCCAGCTGGGGGCATGAGGCAGGACCACTACATAAAGGGCTCAAGGCAGCGGTGATATTTCCAATGTGAGGCTGAGGCAGGCGTGGGTAGAGGACTTGAAGGAGGTAGGCAGCCAGCCAGGCAGAGAGCTGAGGGCTGTGATGTTACAGGCCAAGGGATCGAGGGAGCTTTCTGAGCTTTATTTTAGAAATTTTTTTTTTTTTTTTTTTTTTTGGCCGCACAGCACGGCATGGTGGGTCTGAGTTCCCGGACCAGGGATGGAAGCCACGCCCTCTGCAGTGGAAGCGCGGAGTCCTAACCACTGGCCCGCCTGGGTAGTCCCATGAGCTGCTTTTATTTTAAAAGGCATACAGTTTGCTATTTTAAAAATGAACAGTTTGGAATCATTTAGTCCCTATGTGCCACAGACAGCTTTACGTTCTTTAGGTATATTTTTGTTTGTTTGAGTGGAAAATGCAAAACACCTTGTTTGAGACACAACTGTAGCTTCGTAAATGTCAACTCCCTTTGGCTTGAGAATTAACACGTGTCTATGTGCACACAGCTGCACACACGCTATCAGGTTCTGATTACATGTCCTTATGATAACTGTGAGTGATTCCAAGTCCTTCTGAAAATCCAAAGAGCTTTAAATTAAGACCCTTGGAAATTCTGCATAATTTTCCTCATTCCTTTGATATCATTCTAAGTATCGCATTGAGGCATATCTATGACTAGAGAGTTAGTGTTTTCAAATATAGTTACCATTACCTACGGAAATACATATTATGTACAAGGATTTTATCTGGTCAGAGTTTAATGAGAACCCTGAATGCACATGAATGTAGAAGATACAAAACGCAGAAACATATTCTCATATACAACTGAACTATGCAAGCAACATAATTGTGGTTGCACCATAAGGATTTACGCTTTTAAAATTTCATACATATTATCTAGCATTTTCTATAAATACTAGTGTTTTCTAAGGCGCTCTGGTCTAGTAACCCAGCATTTCATCTTGTTATGGAAATGTCACAAATGATTAAATCCTACACACAAGACAGGCATATGAATGAAATGTTATCCATCGTAGTAAAACAAATTTTAATTTCTATCTGTACAGAAAAAAATGCTGCATTAAGGGCTTCTTTCACTATAGTGTCTTAGGAATTTTTACTCTCTTGCATAAGTAACCAGTGGTACGCAAACTAGGGGAAAGGGAAGGGTCTGTTTAATTAAATGTTGTAGCTCAACAACATAATTAATGGGAGAAGCCAAGGAAATACAGCACCACCTTTTCAGTTCAAGTCTCTATGAGACTGTATTGTTGCCTCCCTTGGGCCTGGCCTGCTGGCTGTTGCCTAGTGATACTGAGCTCTTGGTCAAGGTTTACCCTATGGCATGTCTTTCCAGGAGTCTCTGAACTGGCATCGACAGCTTTCCCAAGAAGCGCTTGATGATGGGGCGGCTCTTGGCAAACTTGTCCTTCACCTCAATTTCCAGCACATCAGTGGGCAAGGACACAAAGCTGAATTGCTGCAATGAAAAAACATGTGGCATCAATTAATTGCAAGGTGAGAGGGCTGGCCAGTCCCCAGTCCATCTGCTTTGAATGATGTCATTGTCAAACACCCCAGCAGCAATATCTCTATCTATCTATCTATCTATCTATCTATCTACCTATCTATCTCAACCTATCTCTATCTATCTATCTCAAGGTTTTAGAAATGCTGTGAACCCTGTTTATTCAATAAATGAATAATGGTCACGATGAGATGTCTTCTCAGTGCTTAAAAATAAGGTCCTTTTCATTTTTTTTGGCCACTTGGCTTGCAGGATCTTAGTTCCCTGACCAGGGATCGAACCTGTGCCCCCTGCAGTGGAAGTGCGGAGTTCTAACCACTGGACTGCCAGGGAATTCCCTAAAAGTAAGGTTATTCTCGGAGATTCAAATAATAAAATCAACTCACTTTAAAGGGAAAGCATGCTACCCAGGCCTCACCATACTGGACTGAAGGTATCAACATACATAAAGAAAGAACAAGCAAAACTCACCTATAATTAAGGAAATGCACTTCAAATCAACAATGCAATATCTTTCTTTTCATGATTATAATGGCAGAGATTTTTTAAAGTTTGATCATACACTGCCTTCTGGAAAGCGGGAAGGGACAAGAACTCTCACACTGTATTGATGGAAATGCAAATTTATTGGACCCTTGGGAAGGGAATTGGTAATATCTTTTGGCATTTAAACTACAAATTCCCGGGGGCTTCCCTGGTGGCGCAGTGGTTGGGAATCTGCCTGCCAATGCAGGGGACACGGGTTCGAGCCCTGGTCTGGGAAGATCCCACATGCCGCGGAGCAATTAAGCCCGTGCGCCACAACTGCTGAGCCTGCGCGCCTGGAGCCTGTGCTCCGCAACAAGAGAGGCTGCGATAGTGAGAGGTCCGCGCACCGCGATGAAGAGCGGCCCCCGCTTGCCGCAACTGGAGAAAGCCCTAGCACAGAAACGAAGACCCAACACAGCCAAAAATATATAAATAAATTAATTAATTTTAAAAAAACCAACAAATACAGAACTTAAAAAAAAAAACAAAAACTACAAATTCCCTTCAACCCGGAATTCTACTTCTAGGAATTTCCGCTCTGGATTAACTTGTACAAGTGTGCAAAATACATATTTTTTATAAGGATGTTCAATAGAGCATTATTAACAATTACAAAAGGCTGGAAAGATTTAAAATACGCCTACCAATAGGAAACCAGCTAAATGAAGGATGGTAAATTTTCGAAACAGAGAACTCTGCTGTCATTCAAAAGAAATAGGTAAATAAATATGTTCTGACATGAAATGATACCTGACAAATTAAGTGAAAAAAAGGCAAGATGTAGAAAAATGTGAAGAGTGGGATTCCGTTTGTATTTTGACTTGCAGAGAAAATGCCTGGAGGGTACAATCCAAACTGAACTTGAGGATGTGGGCTCATGGTGGGGTTGGTGGGGGGAGAAAGCAGATCTTTTTCCCTCTGTTGTAAACTGTTCATTTTTTAAATAGCATACTGGAGGGCTTTTAAAATAAAGGCAATGACAATTAAAGGCAGACTGTGATCGTCAGAAGTTGGCTTGGCCATCAACAAGTGTAGAAAAGGAGAGAGAGGAAAATATTTTCATTGCCCAGCTCAGACTCTCTGGGAGGAGGGAGTTGATTAAAAGTTACAGTACCCTTAATTAAGGGTTGTGAAAGAGCTGAAATATATAACTATTTTCTTTTATTCTGATTAATTCCTAAAAGCATTCTTTTCACTTTAGTTGATTTCTAATATCAGAGGTTAAAGATGTCGGGCATGCCAATGTTAATATCCCCTCCGTACCAGTCAGGATGGGCTGGGGTATGCTGCAGTAACCACCCAATTCCACATCTCAGTGACTTATGGTAGCAAAGTTTTTTCCTTGCTCACACTGTCACTGTGGGCTGGCAGAGGGTTCTGTTCATTAGTCACTCAGGGAGCTAGACTGATGGAGCAGACACACTCTCAAACGCTGCCAGCCACAGTGACAGCAGGAAAGAGAACTCTGGAGGGTTTTCCTCCTGCAAATAAGTATTCACTTTCAATCCTAAGGCTTCATCACAACTAGACACACACCCCAGCCACCCATAGCGAATAGGGAGTATGATCCTACCGTATGTCTGGGAGATAGAGAACAGAAATATTTGGCAAACAGCAATAATGGCTTCCACACCCTCCCTCCATACGGTGCTTCTAGTTTCCATTACAAATTAGTTTTGCTTAATAGCCGTATACTTCCTAAGAACCAATCATTTTTGGTACTGACAAAACTGAATTTACGGACATGCTAAGCTCGAGGATCAAACCCAGGAATTGGTTTGATTCTCCTCTAAAAAGGCCTGTGAGCATCCAGGCTCCCTAACTACCTTGGGTGCCAAACTTCCATTTCTTCTGCCTAGTAATTCCATTCTGAAGTGTACTATAATGGATCTCCTAACCTAAAAGCTCAACCATAGGCTAGGCACATTGTAGTATATGTATATGACGAATAGTTTATAATTTTCTAAATTACAATCATTTATGATTATACCTAAATATGCAACTACAACACATTAAATGCCAATAAAATAGAAAATGCTTATTTTCCAATGCTAAGTGACAAGAGCAAGGAACATGTAGCTCACGATCACAATAACGTGAATGAAATGAATAGAAAAAAGACTGGAAAGAATTACAACAAATTTCAATAGCAGCTGCTTTACCAAGTAAGATTATGTCTGCCACCCATTTCTTTCTGTGATGAACATGTATTATTTTTATAATGAAAAACGTCATCACCTTTATTAAAACAAGAGTATTTCTGGCGCTAGCAGCCTGCATGGGACACGAAAGTCAGCTTACTTAGACATTCTCTGAAACTTGGTGGTAAATCCTGAGTTCTTTTCCTCCCTCCACAAAGACTTCCTTCTTAGCCTCTCTTCACAAATCCACCCCTTCATGGCTGGCATCAACCCCTCCCCACCAGGCCCTTACTTCCATGCCGTGGTTACTAGAGTCCATGTAAACTTCCAGCTAGGTCAGGTTCTTCTTTTATTAAAAAATTTTTTATTGGAGTATAGTTGACTTACAATGTTGTGTTAGTTTCAGGTGTACAGCAAAGTGAATCAGTTATATATATATATGTATATATATATATATATACATATATATATATATATATATATATCTCCATTCTCTTTCAGATTCTTTTCCCATATAGGTTATTACAGAACTTGAGTAGAGTTCCCTGTGCTATACGGGTCAGGTTCTTTTAAGAACCACTGAGCAGCTCTAAAAATATAAAAGTCTGCCTATTCCTGAGCAAGCTATTTGCACCCGTGAGTCTGAGGCCAGGGTGATGAATTTTGTCTGGCTGCTGTCCTGGCTCTTACTTTGAGCCCCTGAAGAACTTGCGGAGTGAGGTGGACTTGGCTTTTTTTCCTAGATCTGCACATCTAAGTTCTTGACTTTCTCATGCATGACCTCACTGAACCTCAGCATCTTCAACTGTAGACTAGGAAAAGAAGGTTCATGTTGTGTAAGATTAAACTGCATCTTTTCCTCTCCATTCCTGGTCTATACAGATTCTACCCTGCCCCATCCTCTAATATTTCCTTCTCCTTTTGACTCTTTAATTATTGGACTTCTTTCAAATCTACGACCTTATTTCAGCTGGTCCTTAACAACCAGTAAGTCTATACAACTGTTTGTAGTATCCGTAAGCCAGGTTCAAATGCCTAGGGCACAGACAAAAGCTACAGTTCTCCTACTACTAATGCCCACTCTGTCTTTCTATCCAGAGCAATGGCCTGGTTAATGGTCAAAAGAAAAATCTGTGAACTATATCTGCAAAGGATTAAAAAAAAAGATGCATTGTTGATCCAAGCCCCCTGCTCTTTGTGGAATTCTGTCACCTTGCATCCTAGTTCACCTGTGAAAGAAACCAATGTGGCAAATGAAAAAGCCAATCCTGGATCCTTAGGGATTGGAAGTCTGGCCATTTCCCGCTTCACCTTCTTCCTCTTGCTTGAGAGCATCTAAGGGTAACTGTACTCCATGCTTGGACCTATCAGTCAATAAATGGCTCCTTATCTCTGCATAAGTCATGAAACTATCCTAGATAAAGGAACTCCTGATGTCTTGAGGGTCAGAGAGTAAAGTTCCATAAGTCACCTTTCCATTAGAACATTACATTCTGAATTCTCTTTCTTGGCTGCACTTGAGGAACCAACTGTCAGACCTCTTATAATTGGCAACAATGGCAGGAAGAAAGCTGTACGAGGCCCAACGCCGGGGCATGAGCTGGAATGACACATCCAGTATTCTTACAGCATCAAGCCTCCTTTTGGTTTTGTTTCAGCACAGGTTGTGGGACTCTTACTTTTGCTTTGGGCCATTGGTACTTAGCCCTGGCTCCCATTAGAATCATCTCGGGAGCTTTAACAAAAATACCCATTACTGGATCCCATCCTTGACTAATTAAATTAGATTCCCTTGGGGGTAGAGCTGGGCACTGGTAGTGTTTCTAGCTTCCCAGATTACTCTACCATGCAACCAGAGTAGAGAATAACAGTACCCACAGTAATAATCCATTTTAACATAGAATAATCTCATTGTTATCAAAATATTTCTTAGATCAAATCTAAATCTTCCTCTGTGGCCTGAATATTTAGCTCAGTGATTCATAACATATTCTTCAAATCCCAGCTTAGTAGTACTATTAAATTTAATATTTATTTTTTAATAATAATATTTAATAATATTTATTCTTTTGGTCTTGGCATTCTTATTAATAGCAGTAGATGGTAGTGGGCCTCTATCCAATAGATGCCAGTAATACCCCTCTAGTTGTGACAACCAAAAATGACTCCAATCATTGCTCAATGTCTCCTGGGGGCAAAACTGCCCTTGTTGAGAACCACCAATGTAGGCCTACCTTCTTCAATTTTCCAGAGAGATGTTAGACTAGTGTTGCAATATATGGGGGTATCTATTTATTTTGGTTTGCATTGTTACTCAATAGGCCACTTACAGAAATAAGATGCTTTATTTATTTATTATATTCTATCTTGCTTCAGAAAAGACACGGGGTAGATCTTCTATAAACAGAATTTCCATAAACTGAACTTACTGAAATAAAAACAAAGTAGAGAACCAAAAGAAATATTAAATTGGAAATTATGTTAAACTACGGCAGCAGTTCCATAATGGGCAAGTGAGGCAGAGATCAGGAGAATGTTGGTCATAAAGCAGCCAATGGCTCAGAAGAAGGGAAGGGTTACCTATTCACTCACAAACACCTCCTGAGCACTGACTCTGAGCTGGGTGCTGGTGACATGGCCACGCCCCTACGAGCTGGCAGTCTTATGCTGCAGGTAGACAATGACAAAACAGAAAGCCCCATGGTAAGAGTCCCCAAAGGCTCAGCCTGATGGACAGGTACAGAGAAGGGGTGGCCGATGGTGGTGGGGAGAAGGCTAATGAACAGGTAGAGACAACTTCCCAGAGGAGGCGATGCCTTAACTAAGTCATAACAGTTAAGTAGGCATCAGCTGGATGAAGAAGGTGTGGGAGGAACATTCCAGGGAGAGAGGACACTATTGGCAAAAGGCTGAAATTCACAGAGTGCACGGGTCCCTTTGGGAAATGTGGGTGCCTCACTATGTCTGGATCATAGAAGGGGTCAAGTTATGAGAGGAAACTGGATAAGCAGGATCCAGCTCACAAACAGCTTCCTGGACAGAGCCTAGACTTATCCCAAAGGCATCTGGGAACAATGGAACTGAATTATGCAAATGACACACTCAGCTGTGCATTTTAGAGAAGTCACTGTAGCAGTGCTGAGGAGGTGTCCACAGATGGTCAGGCCAGGAGGCAGACAGACCAGGTGAAACAAGTGAGAAGTGAGGAGGAAGCCTGGCAGGGAAGGAGGAAAGGGGTGGCAGATTTGTGGACTGGCTGAATGTCAGTGAGAGCCATGGCATGTGGGAGAGGAAGAGACCTCAAGTTCCCAAGGCTGGATTTGCAAGACTGAGGGCATGTGGGAGGATTAATAGCTAGAAAAGAGGGGCTGAGTGATTGAATGTCCCAAAGCAATGAAGGTACAGAGTGATGGAAATAGGGGTTGGAAGGATATTAGGTTGTAAAGAGACAGCTGGGGAGCTCGTGATGTTTTCACATGATCGAAAGTGTAAGCATCGGAATGGATGGCTGGTGATAAATGGAAGTAAAGGTCAATGGGATCGAGGACGTTAAGGAAATTAGGGCATTCATGTGGACTCTGTGATCATCCAGGAGAATGGTTGGTCTTGGGTAGAAAGGGAAGACGGTGCCACAGGTAGAAAGGACGAGTTGTAGCCGAGTAACTAATGGGACCCATTAGTGCCTTGATGCAGCCAAGACAATAAGGACATCAGTGTGAGAGGGGACACTATAATCAAACATGAAGAAATAGTTGTGGGAAGTTTCAGAGAAACGTTCAACATGATTTGTAAAGAATTTTCACTTAGGCATTTAGGGGCAGGTATGAGAAAAGATGATCCCAGTCTGAGAGCAGAAGTGCAGTTGATTCATTTACGTCCACTCATAAACTTATGGAAGTCGGGAAAGGTTGAGAAGTGAAAAGTGGTAGGGACGGTTGACTTGTTTTGGGTCATGTTACATTTGAAGAGGTAGGAGGATGTTGAGGAGTAAGGCAGGAATACCAACTAGAAGCCAAGACTGGATGCCTGGTGATGTAGGGGAGGGGTGGTCCTAATTGTTGTGTGAAATAGCTCATGATATGCAGTTAGAGGGGCATCTAGTTTTGCCTCTCTTCTCTTGCAGACATAAGGGGAAAATAAAACACCAACTCCATTCACAAGAGGCTGCCTGGTGCCATTCAGCCAACACCATTATTCATTACTAATGAAAGTTAAATGGACTAGGTTTAGTGCTTCCTGTGCAAAGGTTCTCCAAGGAGAAGGAAAGCAGGAAGGAAGTAAATGGAGCATGCAAACCGCAGCTACTCTTCCTTAGAACCTTGCATGGTATGTGACTTTCCATTCAGGTGGCACTATTCACTGAGCTTAAAAATGATACTCAAAAATAGTGCTGCCTAAAGTCAAGGATAACAACAGACAGGAAAACAACTTCACTAGCAGAGCAATCACTGAGTCAAGAGCAATGTTTTTCTCTCTCACTAGCAATGTCACAGGGTTTTATATTAAGAGGTGATGCTCTTGGACTCTGGGCATAGGAGACCTACCCCTCCAAGCAGTGCGTAGCCTGACTCTACCCCAGGAAGGACATCCCAGAATCCTGCTGAGAGGTGAGCCTTGTATCTGCAGAGAATCTAACTGCTTTGAATAATAAAGGCTGCTCTTACAGATCTGTGGTATATGGAAAGTTTACATTTCTTCTTATGCATAAGAATGAGGGAACTGGTCTTGACTGGGCCTCCACCATCTCCATATCAGGAACTGAGAAAACTCAGCCACAGAAAAGAATATTATTAATTTTATTCGCAGGCACTGCTGTGGCAAAATTAGGCCAAGATTTAGGCTTGGCAGAGTGGGAAGCAAGGTCTGCAAGTGTGTGCTTGTAAATATGTAATGTTATATACTTATATACTATATATAAAATATATCAAATACAAAAGTATGTATTATACTTACTACATAACATGTATTCTATCTATATCTGTATCTATATCCATATTCTTAACCACAGGCGTCCCTAACCCCCAGGCCACATACCAATACTGGTCTGTGGCCTGTTAGGAACTGGGCTGCACAGTAGGAGGTGAGCGGCAGGTGAGTGAGGGAAGCGTCATCTGTATTTACAGCCGCTCCCCATCGCTTGCATTACTGCCTGAGCTCCGCCTTCTGCCAGCATTATGGTGAGGTATATAATTATTTCATTATATATTACAATATAATAATAATAGAAATAAAGTGCACAATAAACGTAATGCACTTGAATCATCCCAAAACCATGCCCCTCCCTCCCCGGTCCATGGAAAAATTGTGTTCCACGAAACCAATCCCTGGTGTCAAAAAGGTTGGGGACCACATCTACATCTCTAAGTCTTTTGCTTCTGAAGATGATTCATTTCAACGCCTATAAAAAAGGAATAGGATTAGATTACTAGATTGAAAACCAAGAAGACCAAAATTTGCTGTGTGATCATAAGCAACTTAATCAACCTTTCTATGTCTACTTTATAGTACCCCTAACAGAGAAGAAGCACTGTCTGCACAGGCTTTGTTGGTAAATAGTCATCTTCACTGTACAGTTCCTCAACTGCATACCTTGGTCAGCCCTGCATGTTCTTTGTACCTTTAGGAGCCTATATCCAATCAGTCATTGAATCTAAACTCTCTAGAGTCTGTTATCTCCTCCCCACTTCTGCTGCCACTGGCCAATGTCATTCCCTGCCCATGGAATAACCTCCGAACTGGTCTCCCAGTCTTCAGTTTCTCCCTTACAGTGGCCAGTAAAGTTATGTCTCTGAAACACAGATTTGATCCTTTCATTCTCTTGCAAAATAACTTCCCCTCATTTTTTTCTCACTCACGGGATGAAATCCAAATTTCCCAATGAGGCGTTTGGTTCCTGCCAATCTTTCCACCTTCACTTATTATACTCATTCCCTGGCAACCTCATTTTCTTTCACACATTTTCACAGACTTCCTATTTTCCTAGAAGTTGTTCTTTCCCAACTTCCTGGCCATGCCAAACTCCTACTCATCCTTTAAACACCCATTCAAATAAAATTTCTTCTGTGAAGGCTTTTCTGACTTTGGGAACCACCAACAGAGACAGCTGTTTTTTCTTCTGCTTCCATATCTCCTCTATAGTTTTTATCACGTTATTTATTTTCTTGTGGTAAATAAGGATGCACACAGAAATGTGTAATTTGAATATGGAAATGAACATTGACAAGAGAGGGAATCAGTGACTGGCTACTCCTGGAGGTATTTCCACCAGAAGTCACATATTGATGCTGCAAAAGTGGACTACAATACAAGCTTGTGTGTAATCTAAGATGCACTCTCTATGAATACTAGATTGCACCTTCAGTGCCCAAGCCATTTTAGTTATTGTTCTGGCAGAAAATCTAAGTACTAGATTTTAATAGAAATAGAAAAATATGAACAGACCAATCAAAAATGCTGAAATTAAAACAGTGATTAAAAAACTCCCAACAAACAAAAGTACAGGACCAGATGGCTTCACAGGCAAATTCTATCAAACATTTAGAGAAGAGTTAACACCTATCCTTCTGAAACTATTCCAAAAAATTGCAGAGGAAGGAGTACTCCCAAACTCATTCTATGAGGCTGCCATCATCCTGATACCAAAGCCAAAGATACCACAAAACAAAAGAAAAAGAAAATTACATGCCAATATCACTGATGAAAATAGACACAAAAATCCTCAACAAAATACCAGCAAACTGAATCCAACAATATATTAAAAGGATCACACACCATGATCAGTTGGGATTTATCCCTGGGATACAAGGATTTTTCAATATCCACAAATCAATCACTGTGATACACCACATTAACAAATTGAAGAATAAAAACCATACGATCATCTCAATAGATACAGAAAAAAGCTTTGGACAAAATTCAACACCATTTATGACAAAAACTCTCCAGAAAGTGGGCATAGAGGGAACATACCTCAACATAATAAAGGCCATACACGACAAACCCACAGCTAACACCATACTCAACAGTGAAAAGCTGAAAGCATTTACCCTAAAATCAGGAACAAGACAAGGATGTCCACTACTGCTACTTTTAGTCAACATAGGTTTGGAAGTCCTAGCCACAGGAATCAGAGAAGAAAAAGAAATAAAAGGAATCCAAACTGCAAATGAAGAAGTAAAACTGTCACTGTTTGCAGATGACATGATACTATATGTAGAAAATTCTAAAGATGTTACCAGAAAACTACTAGAGCTCATCAACGAATTTGGTAAAGCTGTAGAATTCAAAATTAATACATAGAAATCTGTTGTATTTCTACACACTAACAGTGAAAGATCAGAAAGAGAAATTAAGGAAACAATCCCATTTACCATTGCATCAAAAAGAATAAAATACCTAGGAATAAACCTACCTAAGGAGGCAAAAGACCTGTTCTATAAGGCACTGATGAAAGAAATCAAAGATAAAACAAACAGGTGGAGAGATATACCATGTTCTTGGATTGGAAGAATCAATATTGTCAAAATGACTTTACTACCCAAGGCAATCTACAGATTCAATGCAATTCCTGTCAAACTACTAATGGCGATGTTTTTTTCAGATCTAGAACAAAAAATCTTAAAATTTGTACGGAAACACAAAAGAACCCAAATGCCAAAGCAACCTTGAGAAAGAAAAATGGAGCTGGAGGAATCAGGATCCCTGACTTCAGACTATACTATAAAGCTACAGTAATCGAAACAGCATGATACTGGCACAAAGACAAACTTACAGATCAATGGAACAGGATAGAAAGCCCAGAGATAAACCCACGCACATATGGTCAATTAATTTATGACAAAGGAGGCAAGAATATACAATGGAGAAAAGACAGCCTCTTCAATAAGTGGTGCTGGGAAAACTGGACAGCCACATGTAGAAGAATGAAATCAGAACATTCTCTAACACCACACATAAAAATAAACTCAAAATGCATTAAAGACCTAAATGTAAGACCAGATACTATAAAACTCTTCGGGGAAAACATAGGCAAAACATTGGATCCACCTCCTAGAGTAATGAAATAAAAACAAAAATAAACAAATGGGAGCTAACTAAACTTAAAAGCAAAGGAAACCATAAACAAAACCAAAAGACAACCCACAGAATGGGAGAAAATATTTGCAAGTGATGTGACCAACAAGGGATTAATCTCTAAAATATACAGACAGCTCATGCAGCTCAATATCAAAAAAGACAAAAAACAAAAAACAAAAAAACAAACAACCCATCAAAAAATGGGCAGGAGATCTAAGTAGACATTTCTCCAAAGAAGACATACAGATGGCCAAAAAGCACATGAAAAGATACTCAACATTGCTAATTATTAGAGAAATGCAAATCAAAACTACACTGAGTTATCACCTCACACTGGGTAGAATGGCCATCATCAAAAAGTCTACAAATAGTAAATGCTGGAGAGGGTGTGGAGAAAAAGGAACCCTCCCTCCTGTTGGTGGGAATGTAAATTGGTACAACCACTACGGAGAATAGTATGGAGGTTCCTTAAAAAACTATAAATAGAGCTACCATATGATCCTGTAATCCCACTCCTGGGCATATATCTAGAGAAATCCATAATTCGGAAAGATACATGCAGCCCAATGTTCATAGCAGCACTATTTACAATAGCCAAGACATGGAAGCAACCTAAATGTCCATCGATAGGTGAATGGATAAAGAAGATGTGGTAAGTTTATACAATGGAATATTACTTAGGCATAGAAAAGAAGGAAATATAATGCCATTTGCAGCAACATGGATGGACCGAGAGATTATCCTACTAAGTTAAGTAAGCCAGATAGGGAAAGACAAATATCATATGATATCACTTATATGTGGAATCTAAAATAAAATTGATACAAATGAACTTATATACAAAACAGAAATAGACCCACAGATATAGAAAACAAATTTATGGTTACCAAAGGAGAAAGGTGAGGGGGGATAAATTAAGAGTTTGTGATTAACCTATACACACTACTATATATAAAATAGGTAACCAACAAGGACCTACTATGGTGGTGGCTCCTGGGAGCCCACATGAGTCGCCTCCAGCACACAACTGGCCCCATGGATGGTGTCCTAAGCCAACCCCTCATCCAGTTCACTCTATTCCTCCATGAGAAATTAGGAGGCACTTGGTTTTACTGCTGCTCTCAGAACCTCCACTTCCATCTTATTTCTTCGGAGGCTGCAAAATGATGCTAACAGACAAGTACAAAGAATACTTTAGCCAATGGACATCAAACTGTGTGTCTCTCTGAGTCCTAGGTTCAGTGGATGAGCCACAGGCATCACCTGGGAACCAGAGGCAGTACCACTGGAGTAGCGTGCCTTATGTTTTTAAGTTGGTGTTCCATTCATGAATTCCTTTCATAAGCGTTTAGCCAATGGAAGAAATGATTTGGTGCTTAGATGATGGTTGTCTGTATCAAGGAACTTCAATAATCTTTTTTTTTAAACTATTGTCCTGGGGCAGGGCTGCTGGTTAGGGCTTCTTGCACACTCACCGCCAGTGCCAGCTTTGCATGTTGAAGAATGCTTTTCTTCCATAAAAGTGAATTTTGGGTTTATGATCCTGTTTCCCTTGTCCAGGTCAAAGTGCAATTTAATTTCTGATTAAATTACTTCTTAATTTCTAATCAATCAGGACAGAAGTTAACAATCTATTTCAAACCAATCAATTTGGTTAAAGCTCATTAGGGTTGGCTTATTACAGTAATCATTTAGCAATTGTGCTTACTTTCTGGGGATCAAGGGCCTCGGCCAGGCACCTGTATTTATCTCTAGAGGATGGGGGTGCTTTTAGCCTAAGCTGGTCTGCTTGCTCTGCTCAGTCAATCAGGTTTTGGCAATTTCCCCACCCAGTAGGTCTCATTCTTATTTACTCATGATGATGTGGGGATGATTAAATGTGATAACTCTGGTAAACAACCTATTATTACTGGCTATATAGAAGAATACTCTAAGCCTGACCCTTGTGAGTTCATGCTCATGCTTGACTCAAGTTGTCAGGGCAGTGGCTTGTGGTTTGGTTAACTGTACGGTAATGTCTGGGTTATTGGTGTCTACTCACAGCCAGTCCCAGCACTAGAAGCTGCCCTGATCTACCTGCACTGTTGTTCTTCTCACATACCAGAGCCCTATTTTAAGTGCACTGTAGCTGGGGGATACTGAAGGGACCCAGTAGACAAAAGTGAGTAATAACAGCTAATTAAAGTTACATCTACACTTCTCCATATTCACTGCCACTGTTCCGGTCCAAGCTTCAGTATCTCCCACCTAGTTTCTTCCACTGCCTCTTAACTGATGCCCTTTCTCCACCTACGTGCCCACACCCCTCACCATGCATCAGCAGCACAAGAGTCTTATTTGTTTCACATCTCACCAGCATTAGATATTGATCTTCTTCATTTTAGTCATTCTGGGGGATGTGCAGTGGTATCACAACAGTATCTTTAATTTTTAGTCCTGGATGACCAATTAAGTTGAGCATCTTTTTATATATTTATTGGCATTTGGACATCCTCCTCTGTGAAGTGCCTGTTCAAGTCTTTGGTCCATTTTTCTGTTAGTTTTTTCCCTTTTCTTTTGGATTTGTTGGGGTAGTAGGGGTAGTATGTGCATTCTAGATACTAGTTCTTTGCTATCTAGAAATAGCTCAATATTTTCTGTGGCTTGCTCCCAATGTAGAGTTTTGATGAACAGACATTCTGAATTTTAATGTCATCCAACTAATCAATCTTTTATTTTATGGTTAATGTTTTCTGTGCTCAATTTAAGAATTTTTGAGGGAGGGATCAAGATGGCGGAGGAGTAGGATGTGGAGTTCTCCTTCTCCCATGTATACATAAAAAATACATCTACATGTGGAACGACTCTCACAGAACATCTACTGAATGCTGACAGACAACCTCAGAATTCCAAAAGGGCAAGAAAATCTCCATGTAACTGGGTAGGGCAAAAGAAAAAGAAAAAAAAAAAGAGAGAGAAAGGAATCGAGACAGGACCTGTGCCTCTGAGGGAGCTGTGAAAGAGGAAAGGTTTCCATACATTGGGAAGTCCCCTTACTGGTGGGGACGGAGGGGGAGCTTTGGAGCCTTGGAGAACACAGCAACAGGTGTGCTGAGGGCAAAGTGGAGAGAGACATGCAGAGAGGGTTGGTGCTGACCAGCATTCCCCAGTCTGAGAGGCTTGTCCGATCAGTCCTCTGGGGTAGGTGGGGGCTGGGTACTGAGGCTCAGGCTTCAGAGGTCAGACCTTGGGGAGAGGACTGGGGTTGGCTGTGTGAAAACAGCCTGAGGGGGCTAGGGTGTGGTGCTCCACAACTGAGGGAGTCTGGGAAGAAGTCTGGGCCCACCAGAGAGGCAAGGTGCCATTGTTGGGAGGCACACAAGGAGAGGGATGGGCCCACTATAGGCCACTTTCTCCTGGCACTTAAGGTGGCAGAGCACTGCCTACACGAGTTCCAGGGGCAGGCGGGAGCTGCTGTTCCCATCTTGGACTCCAGAGGCAGGCTCGGACTGCTGCTGCTGCTGCAGAGGGTCCTGTGAGCAGGTGCAGGTCACTGCCCCCACCTTCACAGGAGCCTGCGCAGTCCGCCACTGCTGAGGGTCCCGGGACCCAGTGCCAACCACTGCTTCCTCCTCCCCGGGGGCATGCGACCCACCGCAGCCACTGCAGAGGGACCTGTGACCTGACTGGAAGCCAACGGCTGCCCCTGCCTTCCTGGGAGCCCTGTGCAAGCCATGCACCTATGCACCTGTATGCCCCCTATCAAGGGGATAACAGCCAGCACACACTGAGGAAAGAGATGGCAAGCATCCAAACCAAAAACAGCCCTCATGCCAAAGAAATATTAAACGCACACAAGCTGCCCAGGGATGCTCCTGCTTATAAATAGCCCTCCAAGACTACAGTAGATAATTGTTTCTCCTAAACTCACAGACTAAGAGAAATATAAACAAAATGAAGAAGCAGAGGAACCACTCTCAGTTAAAAGACCAAGAAAATTCCCCTGAAGGAACAAACAATGAAACAGACCTCCTCAGTCCAACAGACACCGAGTTCAAAAAGAAGGTAATGAAAATACTGAAGGAATTAAGAAAGGCTATCAACAGAAATGCAGAGTACTGTAGAAAGGAACTAGAAATTATAAGGAGGAGCCAAGAAAAATTAGAAAATTCATTTGCCAAGACAAAAGCTGAGCTCAAGGCAATGAAGAGCAGAATGAATAAAACTGAAGAAAGAATAAGTGATCTGGAAGATAGATTAATGGAAATGACCCAATCAAAACAGCAGACAGAAAGACAAATGAGAAAAAAATGAGAGTAATATAAAATACCTGTGGGATAATATAAAATGGGCCAATCTATGCATAATAGGGATTCCAAAAAGAGAAGAAAGAGAAAAGGGGATTGAGAATGTATTTGAAGAAATTATGGCTGAAAATTTCCCATACCTAAAGAAGGAAACAGATATCTCGATACAGGAAGCACAGAGGGTCCCAAACAAGATGAACCCAAACAGACCTACACCAAGACATATTAAATAAAAGTGGCAAATGTTAAAGATAAAGAGGATTCTAAAGGCAGCCAGAGAAAAACAAAGAGTTCATTACAAGGGAGGCCCCCATGGGCTATCAGCTGATTTCTCTACAGAAACACTGCAGGCCAAAAGGGAGAAGCAAAAAATATTCAAAGTCTTGAAAGAAAAATCCGCAACCTAGAACACTCTACCCAGCAAGATTATCATTTAGAATAGGAGGAGAAATAAAGAATTTCTCAGACAAGCAAAAACTAAAAGAATACAGCAATACTAAATGTATCCTAAAAGAAATACTGAAAGGTCATCTCTAAAGAGAAAAGAAGCAAGAAGAAATAGGAAGGAGGAAATCACAACTGGAAAGTAAATCACTTAAATTAGCCAGTATACAGATAAAAAAGAAAAAAAAACTATTTGTGAAAGCAATTATAAACACAAGGAACGGCAAAAGGATAAACATAAAAATGTAAAAAGGGACACCAAAACCATAAAATGTGGAGAAAGAGAGTAAGAAAATGCAGATTCTTTTTCTTTTTTTTAGAATGTGTTTGAGCTAATATTACTATTAGTCTGAAGCAAGCAGATATAGGAAGGGGTTAACATACTTGAAAAATAGGGCAGCCACAAATCAAAAATATACAACAGATTCACAAAAAGCTAAAAGAAGAGAACACAAGCATAAAATAAAAGGAAATCATCAAACCATAAAAAGAAAAAGAAAGGAACAAAGAAGAAACAAAGAATAAACTGGAAAACAAGGTTTGAAATGGCAATAAATACATATGTATCAATAATTACCTTAAATGTCAATGGACTCAATGCTCCAGTCAAAAGACATACAGTGACAGACTGGATAAAAAAACAGGAGCCTACAATATGTTGCCTACAAGAGACCCACCTTAGGGCAAAGGACACACGTAGATTGAAAGTGAGGGTATGGAAAAAGATATTTCATGCAAACAGAAATGACAAGAAAGTGGGAGTTGCAATACTCTTATCAGACAAAATAGACTTTAAAGCAAATGCTATAAAGAAAGATAAAGAAGGACACTATATGATAAAATCATATCACTATATGATATGATTTATCATATCACTATATGATAAAAGGATCAATACAAGAAGAGGATGTGACACTCATCAACATATATGCACCTAATATAGGAGCACCCAAATATTGATACATAAAACAAATACTAACAG
This sequence comes from Balaenoptera musculus, assembly GCF_009873245.2. Classification (NCBI taxonomy): domain Eukaryota; kingdom Metazoa; phylum Chordata; class Mammalia; order Artiodactyla; family Balaenopteridae; genus Balaenoptera; species Balaenoptera musculus. Next base: position 97,448,274 of record NC_045793.1, on the reverse strand, counting down.
ACATAAAGGGAGAAATCTGACAGGAATACAATAATAGTAGGAGACTTTAACATCCCATTCACATCAGTGGACAAATCTTCCAGACAGAGAATCAATAAGGCAACAGAGGTCCTAAATGATACAATGGAACAGTTAGACTTAATTGATATTTTCAGGGCACTACATCCAGAAAACAAGAATATACATTCTTTTCAAAGGATTGACCACATATTAGGCCACAAAACTAACCTCAAAAAATTTAAGAGTATAAATATTATTTCAAGCATCTTCTCTGACCACAATGGCATGAAACTAGAAATCAACCACATTTAAAGAAATGAGAAGAAAATGATTACATGGAGACTAAATAACATGCTACTAAAAAACCAATAGGTCAATGAGGGAATCAAAAAGGAAATAAAAAAATACCTTGAGACTAACAACAATGAAAACACAACCATACAAAATCTATGGGACGCAGCAAAAGCAGTTCTTAGAGGGAAGTTCATAGCGATACAGGCCTTCATGAAAAAACAAGGAAAATCTCAAGTAAACAACCTAACCTACCATCTAAAAGAATTAGAAAAAGAAGAACAAACAAAACCTAAAGTCAGCAGAAGGAAGGAAATTAGAAAGATCAGGGAGGAATAAATAAAATAGAGATTAAAAAGACAATAGAAAAAAACGAACAAAACCAAGAGCTTATTCTTTGAAAGGGTAAACAAAATTGACAAGCCTCTGGCCAGGCTCACCAAGATGAAAAGAGAGACCCCAACTAAACAAAATAAGAAATGAAGAAGGAGAAATCTCAACTGATACTGCAGAAATACAAAAAACCATAAGAGAATACTATGAACAATTATAGGCCAACAAAGTAGACAACCTAGAAGAAACAGGCAACTTTCTGCAAACATACAGCCCACCAAAGCTGAATCAAGAAGAAACAGATAGTCACTGTTTGCAGATGACATGATACTATACATAGAGAATCCTACAGATGCTACCAGAAAACTACTAGAGCTAATCAATGAATTTGGTAAAGTAGCAGGATACAAAATTAATGCACAGAAATATCTTGCATTCCTATACACTAATGATGAAAAATCTGAAAGAGAAATTAAGGAAACACTCGCATTTACCATTGCAACAAAAAGAATAAAATACCTAGGAATAAACCTTCCTAAGGAGACAAAAGACCTGTACTCAGAAAACTATAAGATACTGATGAAAGAAATTAAAGATGACACAAACAGATGGAGAGATATACCATGTTCTTGGTTTGGAAGAATCAACATTGTGAAAATGACTATACTACCCAAAGCAATCTACAGATTCAGTGCAATCCCTATCAAACTACCAATGGCATTTTTCACAGAACTAGAACAAAAAAACTTCCAATTTGTATGGAAACACAAAAGATCCCGAATAGCTAAAGCTATCTTGAGAAAGAAAAACAGAGCTGGAGGAATCAGGCTCCCTGACTTCAGACTATACTACAAAGCTACAGTAATCAAGACAGTATGGTATTGGCACAAAAACATAAATATAGATCAATGGAACAGGATAGAAAGCCCAGAAATAAACCCACACACATATGGTCACCTTATTTTTGATAAAGGAGGCAAGAATATACAATGGAGAAAAGACAGCCTCTTCAATAAGTGGTGCTGAGAAAACTGGACAGCTACATGAAAAAGAATGAAATTAGAACAGTTCCTAACACCATACACAAAAATAAACTCAAAATGGATTAAAGACCTAAATGTAAGGCCAGACACTAGAAAACTCTTAGAGGAAAACATAGGCAGAACACTCTTCGACATAAATCACAGCAAGATCCTTTTTGACCCACCCCCTAGAGAAATGGAAATAAAAACAAAAATAAACGAATGGGACCTAATGAAACTTAAAAGCTTTTGCACAGCAAAGGAAACCATAAACAAGATGAAAAGACATCCCTCAGAATGGGAGAAAATATTTGCAAACGAAGCAACTGACAAAGGATTAATCTCCAAAATATACGAGCAGCCCATGCAGCTCAATATCAAAAAAACAAACAACCCAATCCAAAAATGGGCAGAATATCTAAATAGACATTTCTCCAAAGAAGATATACAGATTGCCAACAAACACATGAAAGGATGCTCAACAACACTAATCATCAGAGAAATGCAAATCAAAACTATGAGGAAGTATCACCTCTCAGCAGTCATAATGGCCATCATCAGAAAATCTACAAACAATAAGTGCTGGACAATTACTGAGCCTGCGCATCTGGAGCCTGTGCTCTGCAACAAGAGAGGCTGCGATAATGAGAGGCCCGCGCACCGCGATGAAGAGTGGCCCCCACTTGCCACAACTAGAGAAAGCCCTCGCACAGAAACGAAGACCCAATACAGCCATAAATAAATAAATAAATAAATAAATAAATAAACCCAAAGTTAAAAAAAAAAAAAAAAGTGCTGGAGAGGGTGTGGAGAAAAGGGAACACTCTTGTACTGTTGGTGAGAATGTAAATTGATACAGCCACTATGGAGAACAATACAGAGGTTCCTTAAAAAACTAAAAATAGAACCACCATACGACCCAGCAATCTCACTACTGGGCATATACCCTGAGAAAACCATAATTCAAAAAGAGTCATGTACCACAATGTTTACTGCAGCACTATTTATAATATCCAGGACATGAAAGCAACCTAAGTGTCCATCGACAGATGAATGGATAAAGAAGATGTGGCACATATGTACAATGGAATATTACTCAGCCATAAAAAGAAACGAAATTGAGTTATTTGTAGTGAGGTGGATGGACCTAGAGTCTGTCATACAGAGTGAAGTAAGTCAGAAAGAGAAAAACAAATACCATATGCTAACAAATATATATGGAATCTTAAAAAAAAAAAAAGGTTCTCATGAACCTAGGGGCAGGACAAGAAGAATGGACTTGAGGACTTGGGGAGGGGGAAGGGTAAGCTGGGAAGAAGTGAGAGAGTAACATTGACATATATACACTACCAAAGCTACCAACTACTAGCTAATGGGAAGCAGCTACATAGCACAGGGAGATCAGCTTGGTGCTTTGTGACCACCTAGAGGGGTGAGATAGGGAGGGTGGGAGGGAGACGCAAGAGGGAGGGGATATGGGGATATATGTATACATATAGTTGACTCACTTGGTTATACAGCAGAAACTAACACAACATTGTAAAGCTATTATACTCCAATTAAGATGTTAAAAAAAAAGAAATAGATAATTTGAACAAACCAATCACTAGAAATAAAGTAGAATCTGTAAAAAAAAAACAAAAAACAAAAAAAAACTTCCTGCAAACAAAAACCCAGGACCAGATGGCTTCACAGGCGAATTCTACCAAACATACAAAGAGGAACTTATACCAATTCTTCTCAAATTCTTCCAAAAGACTGAAGAGGAGGGAACACTCCCAAAGACATTCTGTGAAGCCACCATCACCCTGATACCAAAACTAGACAAAGATACCACCAAAAAAGAAAATTACAGGCCAATATCTTTGATGAACATAAATGCAAAAATTCTCAACAAAATATTAGCAAACCAAATCCAACAACACATTAAAAAGATCATACACCACGACCAAGTGAGATTCATCCCAGGTTCACAAGGATGGTTCAATATATGAAAATCAATCAATGTAGTACATTACGTTAACAAAAGAAAAGTCAAAAACCACATCATCATCTCAAGAGATACAGAACAAGCATTTGACAAAATTCAACATCCATTCATGATAAAAGCTCTTACCAAAATGGAAATAGAGGGAACATATCTCAACATAATAAAAGCCATTTATAACAAACCCACAGCCAATATAATACTGAGCGGCGGAAAGCTGAAAGCCTTCCTGCTAAAATCTGGAACAAGACAACGATGTCCACTCTCACCACTTCTCTTCAACATAGTATTGGAAGTCCTAGCCACAGCAATCAGACAATAAAAAGAAATAAAGGGTATCCAAATTGGAAGGGAAGAGGTAAAATTGTCACTATATGCAGATGACATGATGCTACATATAGAAAACCCTAAGCACTCCACACAAAAACTACTAGATCCAATAAATGAATCCAGCAAAGTAGCAGGATACAAGATTAATATTCAGAAATTGGTTGCATTCCTTTACACTAACAATGAAATATCAGAAAGGGAATGTAAAAAAACAATACCTTTTAAAATCATACCAAAAAAAACCCACCAAAAACAAAACAAAAGCTAGGAATAAACCTGACCAAGGAGGTGAAAGACTTATACACTGAGAACTATAAAACATTAATAAAGGAATCTGAAGAGGATTCTAAGAAATGGAAAGATATCCTATGCTCTTGAATTGGCAGAATTAATATTTTTAAAATGGCAATATTACCCAAAGCAATCTACAGATTTAATGTGATCCCTATCAAATTACCCATGACATTTTTCACAGAACGAGAAAAAATAATCCATAAATTTATATGGAACCATAAAAGGCCCAGAATTTCCAGAGAAATCCTGAGGAAAAAAAAAAACAAAGCAGGAGGCATAACTCTCCCACACTTCAGACAATACTACAAAGCTACAGTAATAAAAACAGTGTGGTATTGGTACAAAAACAGGCATACGGATCAATGAAACAGAATACAGAGCCCAGAAGTAAACTCACACACTTGCGGTCAGTTAATCTTCAACAAAGGAGGCAAGAATACAAAATGGGAAAAAGATAGTCTCTTCAGCAAGTGGTGCTGGGAAAGTTGGACAGCTGCATGTAAATCGATAAAGTTAGAATACACCCTCACACCATGCACAAAAATAAACTCAAAATGGCTTAAAGACTTAAACATAAGACATGACACCATAAAACTCCTAGAAGATAGCACAGGCAAAACATTCTCTGACATAAATTGTACCAGTGTTTTCTTAGGTCAGTCTCCCAAGGCAATAGAAATAAAAACAAAAATAAGCAAATGGGACTTAATCAAACTTACAAGCTTTTGCACAGCAAAAGAAACCATAAAAAACAAACAACAAAAAACAAAAAAATGAAAAGACAACCTATGGAATGGGAGAAAATACTTGCAAATGATGTGACAGACAAGGGCTTAATCTCCAAAATATACAAGCAGCTCATACAACTCAACAACAAAAAAACAAACAACCCAATCAAAAAATGGGCAGAAAACCTTAATAGATATTTCTCCAAAGAAGACATACAGATGGCCAGTAGCCACATGAAAATATGCTCAACATCACTAATTATTAGAGAAATGCAAATCAAAACTACAGTGAGGTACCACCTCACACCGGTCACAATGGCCATCATTAAAATGTCTACAAATAAAAAATGCTGGAGAGAGTGTGGAGAAAAGGGAACCCTCTTCCACTGTTGGTTGGAATGTAAGTTGGTACAGTCACTATGGAAAACAGTATGGAGGTTCCTCAGAAAACTGAAAATAGAATTACCATATGATCCAGCAATCCCACTACTGGGCATATACCCAGAGAAAACCATAATTCAAAAAGACACATGCACCCCAATGTTCACTGCAGCACTATTTACAGTAGCCAGGTCATGGAAGCAACCTAAATGCCCATAGATAGACAAATGGATAAAGAAGATGTGGTACATATATACAATGGAATACTACTCAGCCATAAGCAAAAGAATGAAATAATGCCATTTACAGCAACATGGATGCAACTAGAGATTATCATACTAAGTGAAATAAGTCAGAAAGAGAAAGACAAATACCATATGATATCATTTACATGTGGAATCTCAAACATGGCACAAATGAACTTATCTACAAAACAGAAACAGACCCATAGACATAGAGAACAGACTTATGGTTGCCAAGGGGGAGGGGGGGAGCAAGAGGGACGGACTGGGAGTTCGGGGTTGGTGGATGCAAACTATCACATTTAGAATGGGTAAACAACAAGGTCCTAATGTGTAGCACGGGGAACTATATTCAATATCCTGCGATAAACCATAATGGAAAAGAATACAAATCAAGAATGTATACATGTGTATAACTGAGTCACTTTGCTGTACAGCAGAAATTAGCACATCATTGTAAATCAACTATACTTCAATTTTAAAAAAAGAATATTTTGGCTTCCACAATTTATGAAATATTCTCATATATTTTGTTATGAATTAGAAATGAATTATTGTTATATTAATTATTGTTATTTCATATCTAGATTTACAATCTATTTGGAATGAATTTTTGTATATCTTGTGAGACTGCATTCAAAGTTCATTTGTTTTCTATATGGATAGCAAACTGACCCAACGCCAAGTTTTGAACAAGCCATCCTTTCCTTACTGCATTGCAATATTATCATTGTCATAAAACAATAACGATATGTGTGTGCATCTACTTCTGGATTATAATCAATTCTATTAGCTCTTCGTCTATTATGTGCCAATGCCATACCATCTTAATTCTTACAGCTTTGTATGTGTCATGACATCTGGAAGTGTAAGTCCTTCTGCTTTTTTCTTCAAGATTCTCTTGCCTACTCTTAGTCTTTTTCATTTCTGTATAGATTTTAGAATTAGCATGTCAAATAACATTAAATATACCTCTTAGGATTCTGATTGATACTTCATTGAATTTACAGATCAATCTGAGGAAGAACTGACACCTTAACAATTAGAATTTTCTAAGCCTTGAACATATAATATCTCTCCTTTTATTTAGACTGCTTTTAATTTTCACATAAATGTTGTAGTGCTCAATATAGAGATCTTCCACATTTTTTGTTAGATCTGTTCCTAGGTATTTGATGTTTTCTGATGTAATAGTAAATGGTATCTTTAAATTGTTTAAAATTTCTATTTGCCTAGAGAAATGGAATTTACATTGACCTTTATTTATTTAGTGACATCACTAAATTCACATATTAATTTGAAGAGTTTGTTGATTCTTTTACACTGTTTACTTATACAACAATGTTATTTGGGAGTAAGCACAGTCTTCCTTTCCACTTCTGATGTATTTTACTTATTTATTTTTGCCTTATTGCATTGGCTGGGATCACTAGTACATTATTAAATCGAAGTGGCTAAAGGGTGCATCCTTGTCTTGCTCTCAATTTCTAGGAAAAGTATTTCAACATTTTATCAAGTATGATGTATGCTGTGGATTTTATTCTTATTATTTTTATTATTTAAAATCCTGTATTGGATTGAAGAAGTTCTCTTTTATTCTCTAGTTTTCTGAGAGTTCTTAAAAATAAGGAACGACTATTAAATCTTATCAACTACTTTTTCTGGATCTACTGAAATAAACATACAATATTTTTCCTTATGTTGTCAGTGTGGTTTCTCTTATTGACTTTAAGTTTATACTTTAATAGGACACATAAAGAACAGAAGACAGACAACTATTGTTACTTGCTTTAAAAAAAGTCCAAATACTGGCAATGTCTAGAAAAATGTAAAAGAATTGTTTGTAATTGTTATACAGTTGAACTATGGGCACTTGTTCACTGAAACAAGAAACTGGTATGGAATAAGTTCTCCATATTTGGGGTCTTTGACCTGAATGAAGCTATAGTCACTGTAACAGTGGTGCAGAGCAGATAAAACTCCAATAAAAATTCTATCATCTTTTTGGCTAGAAGAACCAGGCAAAGGAGCCCAGGGCAACCGGTGTTACCAGAGAATGAAAGTGGAACACTAGAAAGAAGAGAGGCAAATTCTGTATATAAACTCAGCCCAAGTTTCTGGCCAATCCCAGAATCATAAAAGCAGAGGGCAAATGAAGCCAGCTTGCATTTAGGGCTTAAAGAACTGAACTGTGATCTGAGCTACTGCTTACCATATGCATGAAAATGTGAGCTTAAGCCAGATTAATTCAATACTCTTTGAAGCAATATAACAAAATGCAGAATCTCTTCAACATGGCATTCAATGTTCATGATATCATCCAGAATTACTCACCATATGAAGAAACATAAAATGTAATCCACATCATAATTACCAAAGTCAATACTTTATCTTAGGGTTAATTCTTGCTGTTGTATATTTTATTAGTTTGGACAAATGTATGACTTATATCCATCATTATAATATCATACAGAGAATTTTGACTTTCCCAAAAGTCGTCTGTGCTCTGCCTGTTCATCTTTCCCCTCCATAAACCCCTGGAATCAACTTATCTTTTTACTGTCTCCATAGTTTTGTCCTTTTTAGAATGTCATATAGTTGCAGTTATACAGTCTGTAACCTTTTAAGATTGGCTTCTTTCACTTAATATGCATTTAAGGTTCCACCATGTCTTTTCATGGCTTGATAGCTCAAAATAATATTCCACTGTCTGGATATAAAACAGCTTATTTATCCATTCAACTGCTAAGGACATATTGGTTGCCTCCAAGTTTTGGCAATTATGAGTAAAGCTTCCATAAACATTCATGTGCAGGCTTTAGTGTGGACATAAGTTTTCAAATCCTTTGGGTAAATACCAAGGAGTTAGATTGCTGGATCATATGGTATAAGAGTATGTTTAGCTTTTAAGAAACTGCAAAACTGTCTTCCAAATTGGCTGTACCATTTTGTATTCCTGCCAGCAACGTATGAGAGTCCCTGTTGCTCCACATCCTCGTCAGAACTTGGTATTGTCAGTGTTCTGGATTTTGGCCATTCTAATAGGTGTGTAGTGGTATCTCATTATTGTTTTTATTTGCATTTCCCTGATGACATATGATGTGGAGCATCTTTTCATATGATTATTTGCCATCTGTATATTTTTTGGTAGTCTGTCAGGATTTTTGGCACATTTAAAAATTGGGGTGTTTGGTTTCTTATTGTTGAGTTTTAAGAGTTTTTTGTATATTTTGGATAATGTTCCTTTATCAGATGTTTCTTTTGCAAATATTTTCTCCCACTCTATGGCTTTTCCTCTAATTCTATTGATATTGGCTTTCACAGAGCAGAAGTTTCAATTTTAATGAAGTCCAGTTTATAAGTTATTTCTTTCATAGACTGTGTTTCTGATGTGGTACCTAAAAAGGCATCATCCTACCCAAGAAACCATCCTACCCAGGAAACCCATCTAGGTTTCCTCCTATGTTATCTTCTAGGAGTTTTATAGGTTTTCATTTTACCATTAAGTCTATGATCCATATTGAGTTAATTTTTGTGAAGAGTGTAAGGTCTATGGCTAGATTCATTTTTTTTTTCATGTGGATGTCCAGTTGTTCCAGCTCCATTTGTTAAAGAGATCTTCTTTTCTACATTATATTACCTTTTGCTCCTTTGTTAAAGATCAGTTGACTATATGGGGGTCTGTTTCTGGGCTCTCTATTCTGTCCCATTGACCTATTTGTATGTATGCACGTATGTATTTATTGGTAATACCACATTGTCTTGATTACTGCAGCTTTATAGTAAGTCTTGAAGTTGGGTGGCATCAGTTCTACAACTTTGCTCTTCTCCTTCAATAATGTGTTGGCTATTCTGGGTCTTTTGCCTCTCCATATAAACTTTAGAATTAATTTGTCAATACTATAAAAATAACTTGCTAGGATTTTGATTGGGATTGCCTTGAATCTGTAGATCAAGTTGGGAAGAACTGACATCTTTACAATATTATCTTCATATCTATGAAGATGGAATATATCTCAATTTATTTAGTTCTTCTTTGATTTCATTCATCAGTTTTGTGGTTATCCTCATACAGATCTTATACACATCTTGATAGATTTATACATAAGTATTTCATTCATATGTTTTAAATTTCAAGTTCCATTTGTTCACTGTTGGTATATAGAAAAGCAACTGACTTTTCTATATTAGCCCTGTACCTTGCAATTTTGCTATAATCAGTTATTAGTTCCAGGAGTTTTTTGTTGATTCTTTTGGATTTTCTACATAGACAATCATATAATCTGTGAAAATTTTTAAGTCTTCATTCCTAATCTGTATACCTTTTATTTCTTTTTCTTGCCTTGTTCCATTAGCAAGGATTTCCAGTACAATGTTGAAAAGGAGTGGTGAGAGGGTACACTGTTGACTTATTTCTGCTCTTAGTGGGAAAGCTTTGAGATTATCACCATTAGTATGCTGTTAGCTGTAGGATTTTTGTAGAGATTTTCTATCAAGTTGAGAAAGTTTTTCTCCATTCCTAGTTTACTAAGTTTTAATCCTGAATGGGAGTCAAATTTGGATTTTGTCAAATGCTTTTTCTGCATCCATAGATAAGATCATGTGACTTTTCTTAGTGTGTTGATGTGACAGATTACATTAGTTGATCTTTGAATGTTGAATCAGCCTTGCATACTTGGTATAAGTCCCACTAGGTTGTGGCACATAATTCTTTTTATGCTTTTTTGGATTCAAATTGCTAATCTTTTGCTGAAGGTTTTTCATCTATGTTCATGAGAAATATTGGTCTGCAGTTTTCTTTTCTTGTAATATCTTTGTCTGGTTTTGGTATTAGGGAATGCTGACCTCATAGAATGAGTTGGGAAGTATTCCCTCTGCTTCTATCCTCTGAAAGAGATTATAAAATTAGTATAATTTCTTCATTAAATGTTTGCTTGAATTCATCAATGAACCCATCTGGGCCTGCTGCTTTCTGTTTTGGAAGGTTATTTGTTGTTAATACACTTTCTTTAACAGATATAGCCCTGTTTAGATTATCTCTTTCCTTTTGTGTGAGTTTGGGAAAATTGTGTCTTTCAAGGAATTTGTCAATTTCATCTAGATTATCAAATTTGTGGGCATAGAGTTGTTCACAGTATTCCTTTATTATCCTTTTAGTTTCCATGGGATCTGTAGTAATGTCCCCGCTTTCATTTCTGATGTTAATAATTTTTGTGTTCTCTCTCTTTTTTTTAGTTAGCCTAGCTAGAGGCTTACTGATTTTATTGATCTTTTAAAAGACCCAGTTTTTGGTTTCATTGATTTTCTCAATTGATTTCCTATTTTCAATTTCATTGCTTTATGTCATAATTTTTCTTATTTCTTTTCCTCAGCTCCTTTGGGCTTAATTTACTCTTCTTTTTCTACTTTACTAAGGTGGAGTCTTAGATTATTGAGTTTAAATCTTCTTATTTTCTAATAGATTCATTCAATGCCATACGTTTCCCTCTAAGCACTGTTTTCACTGTATCTCACAAACTTTGATAAATTGTGGTTTCATTTTCATTTAGTTCAGGACATTAAAAATTTTCTCTTGAGAGCTCTTCTTTGACCCATGTCTTATTTAGAAGTGTGTGGTTTAATCTCCATGTATTTTGGGATTTTCTAGTTTTCTTTCTGTTACTGATTTATAGTTTAATTCATTGTGGTCTGAGATCAGACACTGTGTGATTTCTATCCTTTTCAATTTGTTAAGGTGTGTTTTAAGGCCCAGAATTTGGTCTGTCTTGGTAAATGTTCCATGTGAACTTAAGAAATACGTGTATTCTGCTGTCGTTGGATGAAACAGTCTATAAATGTCAACTATATCCAGTTGACTGAAGGTGATACTGAGTTCAACTCTGTCCTTACTGATTTACTTCTTGCTGAATCTGTCCATTTCTGAGAGAGGTGTGTTGAAGTCTCTTACTGTGATAGTGGATTCGTCTAGTTTTGCTTGCGGCCTACCAGTTTTTGCCTCATGTAGTTTGACATTCTATTCTTGGGTTCATACAAATCAAGAGTTATGTCTTCTAAGAATCAATATTGTGAAAATGACTATATTACCCAAAGCAGTCTACAGATTCAATGCAATCCTTATCAGATTACCAATGGCATTTTTTACAGACCTAGAACAAAAAAAAATCTTAAAATTTGTATGGAGACACAAAAGAGCCTGAATAGCCAAAGCAGTCTTAAGGGAAAAAAATGGAGCTGGAGGAACCAGACTCCCTGACTTCAGACTATACTACAAAGCTACAGTAATCAAGACAATATGGTACTGGCACAAAAACAGAAATATAGATCAATGGAACAGGATAGAAAGCCTAGAGATAAACCCATGCACCTATAGTCAACTAATCTATGACAAAGGAGGCAAGGATATATAATGGAGAAAACACAGTCTCTTCAATAAGTGGTGCTGGGGAAACTGGACAGCTACATGTAAAAGAATGAAATTAGAACACTCCCTAACACTATACACAAAAATAAACTCAAAATGGATTAAAGACCTAAATTTAAGGCCAGACACTAGAAAACTCTTAGAGGAAAACATAGGAAGAACACTCTTTGACATAAATCACAGCAAGATCTTTTCTGACCCACCTCCTAGAGTAATGGAAATAAAAACAAAAATAAACAAATGGGACCTAATGAAACTTAAAAGCTTTTGCAGAGCAAAGGAAACTACAAACAATACGGAAAGTCAACCCTCAGAATGGGAGAAAATATTTGCAAACGAATCAACGGACAAAGGATTAATCTCCAAAATATATAAATAGCTCATGCAGCTCAATATTAAAAAAACAAACAACCCAATCAAAAAATGGTCAGAAGACGTAAATAGACATTTCTCCAAAGAAGACATACAGATGGCCAAGAAGCATATGAAAAGCTGCTAAACATCACTAATTGTTAGAGGAATGCAAATCAAAACTACAATGAGGTATCACCTCACACCAGTTAGAATGGGCATCATCAGAAAATCTACAAACAGCAAATGCTGGAGAGGGTGTGGAGAAAAGGGAACCCTCTTGCACTGTTGGTGGGAATGTAAATTGATATAGCCACTATGGAGAACAGTATGGGGGTTCCTTAAAAAACTAAGAATAGAATTACCATATGACCCAGCAATCCCACTACTGGGCATATACCCAGAGAAAACCATAACTCAAAAAGACACATGCACCCCAATGTTCATTGCAGCACTACTTACAATAGCCAGGTCACAGAAGCAACTTAAATGTCCATTGACAGATGAATGGATAAAGAAGATGTGGTACATATATACAATGGAATATTACTCAGCCATAAAAAGGAACGAAATTGGGTCATTTGTAAAGATGTGGATGGATCTAGAGACTGCCATACAGAGTGAAGTAAGTCAGAAAGAGAAAAACGAATATCGTATATTAACGCATGTATGTGGAACCTAGAAAAATGGTACAGATGAACTGGTTTGCAGGGCAGAAATAGAGACACAGATGTAGAGGACAAACGTATGGACACCAAGGGGGGAAAGTGGTGGGTGGTGGTGGTGGTGTGATGAATTGGGAGATTGGGATTGACATATATACACTAATATGTATAAAATAAGAACTAATTTATTTTCTTAGTTATGGATAACTAATAAGAACCTGCTGTATAAAAAAATAAATAAAATTCAAAAATGGGGGAAAAAAAAGAAAAGAAACCAATCTAACCACATGGACCCTTAAAAGCAAATAACTTTCTCCCACTAAAGGCAGAAGAACTATAGCAGAAGGTTGTCAGAGAAATTCAAAGCATGAGAAGGACTCTCTGTGCTGTTGCAGGAATGCAGGCAGTCTTCAGGAAGTGAGAGAACTCCAGCTGACAGCCAGCAATGAAACGAGGACTTCAGTCTTACAACCACAGGGAACCAACTCTGCCAAAGACCTGAGTGAGCTGGGAAGCAAATTCTCCTCCAGAGCCCACAGATAAGAGTCCAGCTCTGCCTATATCTTGATTTCAGCCCTGTGAGACCTAGACCAGAGGAACCAGCCAAGGCAGCCCAGGGCTTCTGATCTACAGAAACCGTGAGATATTAAGTGTGTGCTGTTTTGAGCTACAATGTTTGGGGTAACTCGTTACAGCAGCAGAAGAAAACAAATACACACTTCCTATAGCTGGAGGCCTGAGGCACCTTCTCCAGGCCTCCACACCATCCTACTGAAAGGCAGTCCAACCCTTTACTCCCTAGCCTTCCCCCTGCCTTATTACACTCATATCACATAGCAAAGATCACTTTCTAACAATTTATATAGTTTCCTGATTGGCTGGGTTTATTGCCTGTTTCTTTGCACAAGGACAAGTGCCAGAAGCATAAGAAAATGCTTTTTAAAATTCAATTTAAAATTGAATGAATGAATGAATGAATGAATATTGCCATATTTCCAATAGGTTTGGATTGTGGCAGTAGGCAATTAAATCCATGGGACTTGGGTCAAGAAGTCCAAGAATAGAAGAATATAAAGCTATAAAAAAATAAGTATCAGTGCCACTGACCTGCTCCATGGATTTGGATGGTCACGGGTCACCTGAGCAGCAGCGTGTCCTATGTACATGTTCACAGATTAATTAGTAATTTGCTTCAAAGGACACCTAGCTACAAATCGTTTGGCTCATTGACTGTCCAGGACATGGTTAGACCCTTCCTCCCTCTTAGATATCCTGGAGCCACCCATTTAGTGCAAGAAAGCTGGTAAACCTTGACTTCAGCATTTTTTTAGCTTACAAATCACACTGACACCTGGTGATCTGGTTATTCTGGTGAGGTCATTCACCTGAGGTCCAGGCAATACAGTCTCCAACTGAGAGAGAAACTGAAGCTCAGAAAGATAGTCATTTGCTCAGTCATGCAAATAATTGCAAGCAGCGCCTGCACTCAAACCCATGGTTTTTAATTTCAAAGTCCATATTCCTCACATGGTGATATGCTGCCTTTTGGCTTGATTGGTTTAAAAAATTATGAATGAGAAAGAAGGCATGTAGAAACAGAGAAACTGGTTTAAGAGATCTAAGTGTGGGAGAGTGAGAAGATTTTGAGAAGGGAAAAATAAATAGCGCATAATACATTTAGAAAGAGTACCAAAAAGCTTTATTTTTGAACATGGCTAGAAACAGACCACGTACATTAAATATGTACATAATCATTGGGGATTCACCCACATATCTTATTAACCTGGATGTGACCCAGGGAAAATTCTAATGAAAATCATGACTCCAGATGCTCTTTTCTCAATGCACTGAGTACAAAATAAGGAGTGAATCATAAGCAGTGCTGAAGTCAGAACATCTTAAATTATCATCTTTCCTCAAGCCCACTGGCTTTCACCTGACTAGGAAAGAACATCAGGTATAGGTGACAATGCTTTCCTCATGTCCCATGCTGACTGCTACCCAGCTTTTCTTCTAAAATGGAGGCTGCCACGACTGTGCCTATAACATGTATGGTTTTTAAAAATGGGGAGATAACTACAAAAGTAATACTTGGTTATTTTAGAAAATTTGAAAAATGGAGAAAAATATGAAATGTAGGAAGAATACTGCCCCAAATGTTACCTTCCACAGTCACTGCCTATTAACATTTTAGTATACCTCTGTCCAACTCATTTTTGTGGGTTTTTGCATATGATAAAGAAAATGTTATAAATAAAATGGAAGTACTTTAAATTCTCCCTCTCCAGATCCATTTTCTTCTCTCTCCAGAGCCAGCTGCTTTCAAAAATGTCATATATCCTTCAAGTTAATATTTTATTTTTTTGTTATATATATATTTGTATTATTTCGTGTTTTTAAATTTTTTGCATAAATGCTACCATACTGTAGTAAAGTTCTCTTCAACTCAGTTTTCTTCATTCAACCTATTTTTAAAATCTGTCCTTACTGTCAAAAGTGAATACATTGCTCATGGATTTTTAACTGCTAGATAATATTTCATTATATGACTAGACCACAATTTATTTATTCCCTCTGAATAACATTTGCTTTTCCATTTTTTTCTCTTATATTAAAAAACACTACTATGTATGTAACTATGTTATGGTGACAAATGTTAACTAGACTTATTGTGGTGATCATTTCGCCATGTATATAAATATCGAATCATTATGTTGTACATCTGAAAGTAATATAATATCAATTATATCTCAATTAAAATAAAAAAAATAAAATCTCTTCACATTAAAAATAAATTAAAAAAAAAGAGTTATGTCTCCTAGGAGAATTTACCCCTTTTACCATTATGTAATGTCCTTCTTTATCTCTGATAACTTTCCTTACTTTAAAGTGTGCTTTGTCTAAAACTAATGTAGTTAGTCATGTAACCTGTCCTTTCTTTTGGTTCTTTCTTAGGATTTCCATCCCTTTGCTCACACTGCCCATTTGTTCGTGCATGTTGTCCAATAGAGCCCTTCCCATATTAATCATGGTTGTTCTAAATTCTTGGTCTGATAATTATGACATCCCTGCCATGTCTGGTTCTGATGCTTGGTGTGTATCTTCAATTTTTTTTTTTTTTCGCCTTTTGGTGTGGCTTATAATTTTTTCTTGATAGTCAGACATGATGTACTGTATGAAAGAAACTGCTGTAAATAGGCCTTTAGTAAAGTGGTGGTAAGGTGTAGGGAAGGAAGAAGTGTTCCAAGTCCTATGATTAGGTCTCAGTCTTCTAGTGAACCTAAGCATCTAGTCTGTGAACTTCACAAGTGTTTCTCAGATTTTTCCCCTCTTAGGTGGGACGGGACGGCTAGAGTAGACTGGAGCTGGGTATTTCCCTTCCCCCAAGTCAGTGAGGCTCTGATAATACCCGAGCAGGTGAGGCTCTGGTTAAATAATTTCCTTAGTGCAGGCCTTGTTAAGAAGAACACAGTGCTGTGATTTATTTAAAAAATGGTTCCTTGTCCCCTCCCCGTGCTGGAAGCATAAGGGGATTTTTCTCTGATATTTACTATGAGAACCTAGTCGAGCTCCTGGAGGTAAATCTCACAATATTGTAAATCTCCACCCTACAACTGGATTCCCCTGGAAGTTTTAACTGTCAAAATTGTGCACGCTGTGCCTCTAGCAATTCATCAATTACAGTTTGGGTTTTCCTACCCTGACACAGATTCCTGAGGTAGTTTTTGCTGAGAGTCTCTGCTCTGGTAAAGCCATGACTCCCTGTATTTGCCTTTCTGTCTCTTCAGTCTTGGGGACCAATTTACTCTGTGTCCTCCTCTCTCTTATAAATCCAAGCAGAGATGTTGATTTTTTCAGTCTGTTCAGCTTTTCATCATTGTTAGGATGGACTGGCAACTTGTAAGTTCCTTACATGTGGAACCAGAAACTGAAAGTTGCTGAAATAATTTTTTAAATGAAGAACAAAGTTGAAAGACTTTTACTTCTGGTTTCAAGATTTACCAGAAAGCTACAGTAATCAAGACAGAGTCATAATGATGAAAGACAGATCACTCAATGAAATAGAATAGAGAGCCCAGAAACAGACCCACACATATTTGTTCAATTGAAATTTGGTAAAGGTACCAACACAGTACAAGGAGGAAGGAAAGTCTTTTCAACAGAGGGTGCTGGAACCACTCAACATCCATATGGAAAGAAATGAACATCAATCCTTACATCACACCATACACAAAAATTAACTGGAAATGAATCCTAGAGACATGTAAAAAAAAAGCTAAAACTATAAAACCCCTAGAGGAAAGTTAGTAGTTATCTTTGCTAACTTTGGTAGATTTATTAGATAGAATGGAGAAAGCATGAATCATAAGAGAAAATTACTTAATAAACTGGGCTTTATAAAAATAAAAAACATTTCTTCTTTGAAATACACCATTAACAAAAAGGCAAGCCACAGAATGGGAGAAAATATGTGTAAAATATATGTGTGACTAAGAACTTGAATCAGAACATAGAAAGAACTCTCAAATCTCAGTAAGTTAGACATCTCCAAATACTTCTTAAGAGAAGATGTACAAATGGCCAATAAGCACCTGAAAAGATGATCAATACCATTAGTCGTCACAGAAATGCAAAGTGAAACCACAGTAAGTTACCACTTCACATCTATTAGAAGAGCTGAAATTAAAAGAGAATACCAAGTGTTTATGAGGAAGCAGAGCAACCAGAACTCTCAAACACTGCTGGTGGGAATGTGAATTGGTGCAATCACACTGAAAAACTTTTTGGCAAGTTTTCACCTACCAAAATGATCCAACCATTCCACCCTTAGGTATTTCCTGAGAGAAAGACTGTACCTGCATGTTCACAGCAGCTTTATTCACAATAGTCAATATCTGTAAACAATCTGAATGTCCATTAACAGGTGAGTGGATAAACAATATGTGGCAGAGCCATATAACTGAATGGTACTCAGCAGTAAAAGGAACAAATTACTGATGTATGCAACAGCATAGATGAATACAAAAACATTATCCTGAGCAAAAGCAGCCAGAAAGAAAAGAATGTACACTGTAGGATTCCATTCATATAAAATGCAAACTAATCTATTATGATAAAAGAAATAGTTCAGAATTTGACAGCGGCCAGGAATGAAATCAGGTCGGAACTGTGAAATGGTACCAGTAATCTTTTGGGAGCGATGGAAATGTTCTGTGTCTTTAATGTCGTGTGGTTTCATGGGCATCTAAAATTGTCAAAGCTCATCAAATTGTTTTAAGTGAATGCATTTTTTTTCACTTGTATGTAATTAATTGTATTTATTATGTAAGTTATCTCCTAATAAAGATAATAAAGATAAAAATAATCATGAAAGGCGTATTAGAGACAAAAAAAAAAAACTACAATTGAAAAATCAAAAAAACAATGCCAAAGCCTGTGTCTGTGCACTTTTTTCCTATTTGCAGTTATATACTTAAGAAAAAAATTCTGATACAATTACCAATAACAGGAAGATTGCTGTTGGTTTTTTTTAAGAGAATGAAATGTTTACCATTATGGTATCAATAGTTTTTAAGCACATTCTCCATATGTGATTTTCCTAACTGGGTATCATTTGGCACATTTGCTGTGGGGAGCATACAGCTTGGTGACTTTGAACAAAAAATCAATAGCAGTGATCTGGAAGGGCAGATCTGGTTGAAGTCCTAAGCAGTTATTATTCCAGATACTGGAGGGAAGTTCATGAACTAGAAATTAGGTGAACTTCCGGTAACGTTGGCACACTTTTGTGAACAAGTTTTGTGTCTAATTGCTTCTAATGGGTGTTTTACCATTGGCAGATTTGTGGGAAGTGTGCCTGTTATAAACCATAGCATAGACAACTAGTTACTCCCTTTTTTGTTCAGCTGGAGTTCAGCAAATGATGAGTTCACTGGTGCCAGAGAGAAACTGCTACATCAATTGATGTTTTTTTAGTATTTGTATTCTTGGAATAAACACAATTTGGTAAAGTATTAGCCTTTTTTATATTCCTGGATTCAATTAGCCAATGTTTTATTTAGGATAACTGCACAGATTTTCATGAGAGAGCTTGGACTGTAATTTGCATTTTTTGTATTGACCTTGTCAGATTTTGGTATCAAAGTTTTGTTGGTCTTATGAAACAAGCTGACCTCTTAAAACAATTTTCTTTTCTTTGGAAGAATTTCTACAAGATCATTGTTATTTCATTAAATGTTTGGGAGAATTCAATAGTGACAATCCTTGTCCTAGGAATTTCCTTGTAGAAACGTTTTAAATTACATACTAAATTTCCTTAAGAGATAAAAGACTACTCAGCATTTCTGTTTATTCTTGAATCAGTTTAGTAAGATATGTTGCTCTAGGAATTTTCCATTCAAATTTATTAGCATAAATGTTATAATATACTCTTATCTTTTTAATAAATATAAGAACACATTTTGATTTTTATTAATTTTCTGTTATGCATTTGTTTTCTAATTCAGTGATTTTTGCATTTATCTTCATTATACTAGTATACTTCCCTCTGTTCTTTTTGTTTGATTTGCTCTTAATTTTGTAGCTTATTCACACGGAAACTCAGAACACTGAAATTCAGCTACTCTTTTCTAATTTAGCTACATCCCACAAGTTTAGATATGTCATATACTCATTGTTATTTAGCTCAAAATATTTTCTAGTTTTTGTTGTGATTTCTTCTGAGTCAGATTTTTAAGGAGTTTTTCCTGCTTAATTTTCAAGATAGGGCATTTTATAGTTACCATTTTATTGTTTATGTCTAGCTTTTTAAGTTTAAAAACACATTAAAAGTATTTAAAATGTATGTCTAATAACTCCAATAATAAACCTCCACGTGTCTGTTTTTATTGTTAGTGGGGTCAGATTATTTTATTTAATCAGGTACTGAGTTGTCTGAGCTGTCTTAAAGTTTTCTACCATAGCTTGGCCCTGATCCTGTACTTAGCTAGCCAGGGGTCCACGTGAGAATCTGGGGTTTTCTAGGCCACCTCCTCCTTGGAGGATCCAGAACTCCTAGTTTGCCTTTTCAGTACTGTGAGATTACAGCAAACTCCTCTTTGACCTTCAATAGCTTTTTGCCTACTTTCTTATCCCTCTTCTAAAAAGTAGTAGCAGAAAGCTGGCTCACTTGAAATTCCTTTCTCTCCAGGAGCCTGACTGCATGAGTTCTGGTTGTTTAAACCATGCTCAGATGTCATCACCATTTTTAAAGTTTTGTGTTTTATCTGGCTTTTCTAGGTGTTTTTGTGTTAGTGTGCCAACATGCTGCTCCATGAGAGCCAGAAGCGAAACCGACTGCTTTCATCTTAGCCTCTTTATAATCCGATCCACACATAGCAGCAGGACCATTTTTATAAAATTTTAATCAGTGTGATGCTTCCCTGATCCAATGGCCTCTTACCACATTTACAATAAAATCCCAACCAATTTCCAGAATTTACAACATGCTCGTCCCTGCCTCTCTCTCCAACTTCGTCTTAGACCCCACCCCATCCCTTCCGCACTTGCCATCCTCCAGCCACCGTGACCTTCCTTCTTAGACATCCAAACTCGTTATATGCAGGACTTCACACCGGCTGCTTCCTCTGTCTGAAATGCACAACCGGCCAGGTCTTTGTATGTCTGGCTTCTCAGTTCACGTGACAGCAACACAGAAAGGCCTTCTTGGACCACCGCTATCTAAGGCAGCTCTTTTCCATCAAACACATCATATTATGATGTGGTGGTTCCTTCCTGTTACTTGTCTTCCATTGAAATTATCTTGTTATTTATTTTGTTTTGCTTTTCTCACATTAATGTAAGTTCCACAAGGCCAGGCCTTATCTACCTAATCTTCTAATCTTATGACCAGACTGGAGTAGTGCATGTATGGGGATTAATCCATCCAGCTTTGAGGGCACAGAGACAGGGAGAATGGAGTAGAGATTACTATACACCAGGGCCCCAGGCCTGATTTTAATATTTGCTCGATCTGCTTGATGTTTCTGAGACTCTGCTTTAGGAGTTCCTTGTTTTACTTAGAGGTACAAATATACAGTCTACATAAGCACTCTGAACAGATAACCCGAGACACTTTAGTTGCTGCTGTTTCTGTTTAACTTCTCTGTGAAGCTATAATCTTATAAATGCTCATTATATCCATACTGGAAAGTAAACAGACCTAAAAATCAAGGATAGTGTTCCCGGAGTGAAAACAGTTTCTAATCACAGTAATAAAAAGGAGGAGATAAATCAATCACCATGGAAGTCTTCTTTTTAATTTCTTTAGTTTGCATTATGTCTAACATGTATTTCTCTCAATTTTCCCTCATTTAAAACTTCTGACAGTAACTTTATTTTTTCTCAGATTTATCATGTTTTAATTAGCAAAAATATGTTTCCAGTTTGAACTTGAATAAATTTGAAAAAACCACATTAAGACTTTAATGCAACATTAATCAAAGAAATAAATTGAGCATTTAAACTACACATTAAAGGGTATTCTTGCTGTTAAGTGCAGGCAACTTCGATTATTTCTCACTGAACATTCTTGGTATGTTTATCAACAAATATGGAAAGTAGGACAGTTTAGTTCTCATTTACCTTCTTGCATACAGATTTAAAGACTTGCATGAAATCTTGCAGGGACAGGGAATCTTCATTTCACTCACTACGGTGCAATGTGAGACCCCGGAAGCCAACATTAGCTTCCATTTGTAAGGAATCAGGAAACCACGCCAGATATGCATGACTGAAATAAGCCCAGCCCAGCTGCCATCTCTTATCTGAGAACACCACAAGCTCCACCCACATGACATTTCTGAACAGTCCCCTAAGTGTCTGTGGGTGCCTTGGTACCTTTGCACATGTTGTTCCATCCACCTGGAATGCCCTCCCCCTCCTCCCAAATATCCTGCCACTTGTCAAGACCCAAGTCCAAGAGCACACCTTCTGTGAGATCTTCCCTCAGTGCTTCGCAGCATTCTGTCCACACCTTGATTAGGACATTTATTTCATTGTATTTTCTCCTTCCACTAGCCTGCAGGGTCTTATCTATCAATCATTTTTGTGTCCTTCCTGCCGCTTCGACTTCTACTACAGAGTACATGCACAATAAATATTTCTTAAATGAATGGTCAGCCATGAGAACTTCACCTTGCTTTCCCCCATTTAAAAAAAAATTCATTTATCCTTCAAACTTATCCTCCAGAAGGAGGGGCTCATATGATTAGCTGGAAAGACCAATTTAAGCTTTTGATAACTGCCTTTGGCCTTATCACTCAATGCTGTCAATTTTAACTGATTTTTTTTTTAACCTGAAATAAGAGGAGGTATAATGATCATTTTGAGTATCTGATATAAGCTATGGATATTTTCTCCAGAATTTATTCACAACCACCTGTGCACAAAACTGATCAGTATCAGGCTCTGAACTGGTTCAAATTCTGGTTCTGCCATTTACCAGCTGTGTGACCTTGGGAAATTCACTTAACTTCTCTGTGCCTTGGTTTCCTCATCTTTCAATGGGGATAGTAACAGTACATATCTCATAGGGTTGTTGTGAGGATGAAATGAGTTAATTATATAAAATGTTTCGAACACTGCTTGGCATAGTAATCCCTATAGAACCTAGTAGTATTAGGTCCAGGAACTGGAGGTATCAAGATAAATTGGATGTGATTCCTTTCCTTGAAGAGCTCAAAGTCCCGTGAGGAAGACAGCTGTGCAAATAGAAGACACTACGTAGAGGTCTGGACAAAGGAGCAAAGAGGAGGAAGCACTTTCCTTCTGAGGCCTGGGATGGGGCGCTAGGTAGGAGGTGGTATTTTAGCTGAGAATTGATGGATGAGCAGGAATCTCTGGTTGGATTACTTGAGGATGTACAATTTAGGTAGATACAAGCAAAGACACAATTTATGCAGCCATGTGAAAGCACAAGGGGCACTGGGGGACAGCAGCTACCGAGAGTGGTCTTAGTGTAATGTTGGAGGTAAAAGGTGCTGGAGAGTAAAGCCGAAGCACACTGCAGACACTATAAACTGGTTTATTCAACACCTATGTTCAACTGTCTAGTCCCCAGCCCTCCCGACTAGAGAGTCAGGGAAGCGAAACACTAGATTTTCCCAACCAGGTGAGCTCCTGTGATAGGTAATAGGGCTTCTCTTACAGGATAGTAATTCAAAGCCTTTCAAGGAGAAAGCTTCTTTGGCTTTTTTGCTTTCTTCCTACCTGGAACTTGGGTTTGAGGCTTTAAGACAGGAAGACGAGAGCCACCTGCTAAGGTGTAGTGGCAAGACCCAGAGAGCTTGGGTCCCCGGTGGCCGTGCTCAGTAGCTGCAGTGCCTGGACCACCTCCTTCTGGACTTCCGGTTTGTGAGAAATATCACAGCTGACCAGGCTTCCTCTGGCTTAGAGCCTGAGACATCCCTAACTGACACAAGTGGTGAGCAATGCTGGGTCATTGAGGCCTCGAATGTTCTGCCCAGGGGCTGAGACCCCCACATTTGAGCTCTGGGCACTGTAAGCTAATTTAGGGGTTTGAAAATACAGCTTTGCAATCATGCAAACCACGCTGTGTTGTTGTTTTTTTTTTCCCTCAACCCCACACCCCTTCTTTTTTTTTAACATCTTTATTGGAGTATGATTGCTTTATAATGGTGTGATAGTTTCTGCTTTATAACAAAGTGAATCGGTTATACATATACATATGTTCCCATATCTCTTCCCTCTTGCGTCTCCCTCCCTCCCACCCTCCCTATCCCACCCCTCTAGGTGGTCACAAAGCACCGAGCTGATCTCCCTGTGCTATGCGGCTGCTTCCCACTAGCTATCTGATTTATGTTTGGTAGACAGCTCAGCCAGTTACTTGCTGTTTAACTTGAGAAATCAGTTATCCTTAGTCTGAGCCTTGTCAGGGAGACATGTGGTGAAACTTATCTTAGGATGCCGACCTTCCCCACAGCACACTGGAAAGAACGAGGAGGTCAAGAGCAGAGGAAGAGTGAGAGTTGGCCTGTGTCCTTGCAGAGCAAAGTATATCTGAACTAAAGATTCGGAAATAATTTCAGAACTTAAAGTGGATTCTAGTTGACATTTTTAGCCAAAACATATTCTGATGGTGCTGGATTTTATAAATGTTCTTTGAGCCTTATAATACCTTTATGACTAAATGTCTTAGTACAAGCTGCTCTAAAGTTCTTTAGAAGAGAGAGGCTTGTTTTTGTTTTTTTTTTTCCATGTGCTATAAATTCCTGTGGCATCTTGTATTATCTCCAGGAATGGAGTGAGGAGTCCATAAATAATTGGCGAGAACAGCCGGGACTGAAGAAACAAATAATTTGAGATTCATGATTCCATGCTAGCGGTCCTGTGGGTGCTTTAGAGTCTGTTGATAACCAGAGTAGTAAGAAGTTCAAATACAACTCTATTTCCCTGATGGCCACTTAAAAGCTCTAATGTTGATCTTCTGTAAAACCTGGGTCAGGCTAAATTAAGCCTAGGAAGTAGATGGTATAATTTAAGAGACAATGAAAAAGCTTTGGCCCCAAATATCTACACTTTCTTGTCAAGGATGCTTCAAAGTTCTGCATCAGAGATGATCTACTTTGAAGAATAAAGGAAGGAGCCCTGCCCAAAGCGAGTGCCCAGGGTAGTAGTAACACATTTCCATCAGCACCAGCCTGATGATAATCTGATGCTCAGATTAAGGATAACTGATTTCTCAAAGTTATACAACTGGCCAAGCTGGGATTTGAACCAAGGTCTGTGTGACTGCAAATCTGTACTTTTAACCCCTACATTATATACTGTGGCATTTCCATGCCTTAAGCCCCGCTGTCTCCCAAGCCATGCAGTTTGCAGGTTATACCCTCAAGCTAAAGCAGGGAGCTAGGCAGTCAGTGGGTGTGACAACTTTCTGCTGATTCTCTAGGACAGGACTTAGTCACTGTGAGGCTGACCCTGATGAGGCTTTGCTGAGGAACCTCCTAGCTCCCAGCTGGTGGTGGAGACACATGTAGGAGAGGAGAAGGGCCTGGATCAGATAAAACAAAGTATCTGAAACTCCAGCAAGTTGCCTAGCACTGTGTAAACCAGGAAGATGGCATGAACAATCAGCCTCCGTGTCTATTTAAATCAAACAATATGCAACCCCATATCTTAGTGTTATTTTAAGGCTTATTGATTTACCTGTCCTAGGAAACCTGACAGTTTCAGAATCTCTGGAACTGGTCCAGAGGGACACAATTCAAATTTGGCACTCTTGCTTAAGGACCACATGCGTGGGAAGAATGAGAATGCTTGGATTAAAACACATCACTTCCTTCTCCTGTCCTGCTTTCAGGTGCAAGCTCAGAATCAGAGCGAGAGGCTATTACAGTTGTCCCTCGGTATGTTGGGGGACTTGTTCCAGTACCCGCTGAGGACACCAAGATCCATGGATGCTCAAGTCCCCTTACATAAAATGGCGTAGAATTTGCATATAACCTACACACGCCCTCCTGTATGCTTTACGTTATCTCCAGATTACTTACAATATCGAATACAGTGTAAATGCTATGTAAATAGTTGCAAATACAATGTAATGTTAGGTAAATAGTGCCTGTGTGCAGCAAATCCAAGTTTTGCTTTCTGGAATTTTTTTTTTCCCCCAAATATTTTCCATCCAAGGTTGGTTGAATCCCTATCTGCAGAACCTGCAGATACAGAAGGCTGACTGTGTATGGCGACTGAGTGTAGCTGCAATGAATAGTTTCATGGTCCCGCGCTGTGAGCCTAATCAAGATCTCTAGGAGTTGTAATCCAAAGAGAACACGGTGACTTTCCAGGACCAAGAGAACCATGAACTTAGCAGCAGAGTTTGGGGCTCCAAGGAGGGAGGGAGTAGCATGTGGGCTTCAGGGTCAATCGTTTTGCTGTCCCTTAAGCTCCTTTTCAGGGCCCGGGCACTCACCTCGGCCTGCCAGATGGGGTTCACGGTGTTGCCGATGATCTTGGATCGCCTCTCCTGTCCGTGGTGTGGGAGGGCAGGGAAGATGCTGTGCTTCCCAGGCTGAATGGAAATCTTCAGGTAAGGGTCTGGGTTGAAAAACATCCCTTTCTTCAACCCCATGGCCTGGAAATCTATCAAACAGAGGATATTTTAATTTCATGTGTTTTCGCAAGGTTAAAGATTATATTAGGCCTCACACAAGGAGAAGAGTCCATCTGAAACGTGTAAAAAGTTTTTCAATCTTTAGACCATTTTCCACCTCATTACAAATATAGACTGATATGTCTCCAGAACCCATTACATGGAACGTTTACTGATTTAAATGAACATTTACTGTATTAAATTGTTTTGGTTAAGAAGTGCCTGTAATAAGACTGGCATTGTGGTCACTATGCTTTTCAAGAGAGGACCGTTGGCCCCTAGTAGTCTGGGCTTCTGGCGTTCCTCAGGCAGGTTGGGGTGAGGGGCTGAGGGTCACCTCGGGAAACCTGGTGCACACTGAGGGAGGAAATCCAACTTGGAAAATTCAGTGGGTCTAGGTGAATTTTATTTTATTTTTGGCTGCGTTGGGTCTTTGTTGCGGTGCGCGGGCTTCTCATTGCGTTGGCTTCTTTTGTTGCAGAGCACGGGTTCTAGGCGCTTGGGCTCAGTAGTTGTGGCACGTGGGTTGAGTAGTTGTGGCGCACGGGCTTAGTTGCTCCGCGGCATGTGGGATCTTCCCAGACCAGGGATCGAACCCGTGTCCCTTGCATTGGCAGGTGGATTCTTAACCACTGTGCCACCAGAGAAGCAGGAACTACTTCTTCAAAGTGAAGACAGAAAAACAAGGGCTCTAGCCTCAAAATAAATATGATTTTCACTGAGTAAGGAGACAGTGCGTCAGAAGAAATAAAGAGAAAGGCGAGGATTAAAAGAGCAAAGAGCACGGACATTGGAGGAAAGGAAAAAACATGGCCTCCATGGAGCTAATGCACATCAGTGAGGAGGGTTCTGAGGAGAGACCATGTGGTCGGGAGGGAAGGCTTTGACAACTGAGCCGTTCCATGTAATTGAAAAGGCCTGATCATGTACAATTTCATGCTCTGTGTCGGGCGGGGGGAGAGAGAGAGAGAGGTCATTTGTGATAACGGTTTATGGCTGTTCTGAGATAATTTGAAATCATCTTGTATTTATTAGAAATATATGATATCAAAAAATATAATTAAAAAATTTCTATTATCAAAGTATTTCCCCCGCAAAATTGTTCATATTTATATATAAGTGAAAGAAACAGGTAAAAATACATCGAACTGATTCTCAACTATGGTATAAGTTGTGAGGTGTTGGAGGAATTTGTTACCGATGAAAAAAGTACAGAAGTTTTCATGTGCATTTACTTAAATGTTATTTTGAGTTGATTCAAGGGTGTCTCCATAATGAAATTATTCTTACTCTCTTGCATTATAATATACTGCCATGAGGCGGAATAAAGGTTAGAAAGTACAAACATCACAGAAATTTGCAAAACCCAGGCTACACCCATGGGAATGTGTGCAGAAAAGAAGTAACAAAGCAGCCCGAGACTTCTCTCCTTCGAAAGGTCTGTTTCTGAGGTTGGTCCTTGGCTAGGGTCTGGGAACTTGGATCTCAGGAGGGTTCCCGCATCTCAGAATTGATAAGAGTGGCTCTCTGTGCCTCAAGTGTCTGTGCAAACTACGTGGTTTATGCTGAACACCTGCTTTTCTTCTGGGAGTCTGGAATTTTGGTAGGTGCTAGGAGCAATTTGGCCGTATGACCAGCCCCCAATCAAAACCTTGGGCTCTTGAGTCTGTAATGAGCTTCCCTGGTATATAGTATTTCATAGTATTTCACAACCTGTTGCTGGGAGAAATAAACCCAAGCTGTGTGACTCCAGTGAGAGAGGACTTGCAGAAACTTGTGCCTGGTTTCCTCCAAACTTCATCCCAGGCACCTTTTTCCTTCACAAT
Organism: Balaenoptera musculus; assembly: GCF_009873245.2. NCBI lineage: Eukaryota > Metazoa > Chordata > Mammalia > Artiodactyla > Balaenopteridae > Balaenoptera > Balaenoptera musculus. Next base: position 97,420,253 of record NC_045793.1, on the reverse strand, counting down.
TTGCTTTGTATCTTTTCAATGTAATTGATTACATTGATTATAGTCAATGTAATTGACTACTGATTATAGTCATGAGTATGACTACATGCTGAGTTCTCCCAGTGAATCATCAAATCTGGGGGTGGTGTTGGGGAATATGGCCCAGAGTGTGACAGACATATAGATTTATCCATCATAAAATAATGACTATCATCACCTTCATCACTTCTACCACTACTGCCTGCCATTTACTGATTAGCTACTAAATTCTGGGGACCATTCTATGCCCTTCAAATACATTATCTGATTTAATCATAACCACAAACTCTACAAGATAGTTATTACATCCCTAATTTGAGGAAGAGAAAATAGATGTTTCTGAGTTAAGTAACCTGACCAGGTCTTCAGAGTTGGTCAATGTCAGAAATGAAATTTGAACCTGCTTTTTTGATTCCAAAGTCTGTGTTTTTAACCACTATGTGATATTACCTTTTTATAAAAATGACAACTTTGGCATAGGTCAAATTCTCAAGCATAAATGGGTCTTTTTAAAAAATTCTCTTCCATCAAACAACTTGTCTAAATCTGCATAATGTCTTTATCATACGTCTGATACCTGATAAGTCTAGTTACTCTTTATTGTTCTTGCTTTTTTCCAAAAGAAAACATCTTTCTTTACCAGTCACACATTTATTCTTCTGGATTCATCTTTTATTTTTTTAATCAGCTCCCCTCCAAATAATTGAGATTTTGAATGGAATTGCATTAAATCTATAGATTAATTTTGGGAGAAATGGTAAATTTACAATACTTCCTATTCAAGAACATATGTTTCTTCATTTTTTCATGCCTCCTTTCATGCCCTTCAGTGAGCTTTTATAGTTTAAGTTCAATTTGTATACTTATAAAAATATATGTTTCATGGAGTAAAAACGTTTGAAACCTGCTGCAATAAGGAGTTAATTAGGAGTTAAAAGAGCATTCGGCTGGGAGTCAGTATATCCAGATTTTAGTTCTGGAACACTCTCTATTGAGCTTTGTAACTTTAGAAAACAACTTCTTCAGGTCTCAATTTCTTCAACTATGAGATTGTTGGAACGGATATCTATAAGAACACAGAGTTTTGTGATTTTCCAACAGTAAATGATACATTAATGGGAAAATACTTAATTTTCCCTCATTTTTTCCTGCATTAGTTTTTTGTTCTGATGGTACAACATCAGAACATGGTAAACATGGTAAACATGATGCCTACTGTAACTTTTTTAAATATAGAAGGAAAAGAAACAGAATTTTAAAATTATTTCAAATTGTACTGCATAGTGGCAACCATTGCTAGACTTTTTCTTTATTGCCTTTCAGTAATTTTCTTTGCATAGTTGCAACCATACTGTATATACAAACTTGTACCCTAAATTTTTTCTTTTACCTGGATTATACCATAAGGATGTCCCATGTCTTTTAGAACATTTTGTATACATAATTCTTAAACAGTATATAGTATTTCATTATTTGGCTCTGTGGTAATTTTGAATATTTAAATTGTCTCCAATACTTGTGAAAAAAATCTGTATTTGCATTTATGATTTTTAAGGTTACAGTGTTAATTCACTGAAAATTAAAGGGATAGTAGTTACACAGGAAATTTATTACCACCAAGGAGTGGTAAAAACTGAATATATAAACAGATTTGAGAAGTAAAGCATTTGCATCAACAGTCTTGCTTTGACATGTCTACTCTATTCTGGAAAATTTCCAGAGGAGACAATTCCATGATCTATCTTTCTGGTTATTTCTCATTTTAAATTCTAAAAAGAAAAGCAGTCCAATTATATGCAGTATCTCCAGTTCTTGAGTTTTCTTAAATTTATCTCTCTGTATGCTGGCGTGGATGTTCACATATTACTTTCAGATAAGATGCAAGGGTGAAGTTCTTTGAGCCCTAGCAATCCTGAGAATGTGTTTCTCTTGCCTTCTTACATAAATGACAACCTGGTGGGCACAGAAATCTTTGGCTAAAACATGCTACCCTTAAAACTCTGTAGCCTTTGTTTCATGATTTTAGCATTCTGTATGATAAGAAGACAAGTCTGAAATTAACATGAGGTTTATTCTTTTGTAAGTATCACGCGTTTTCCACTCAGATGTCTACTGTGTCTGCATTTGAAAATTTCTTTAAAAAAATTGGCATTTGTCTAGATGTTGGTCTCTGTACATACATTTTTTCCCTCAGCACCTTATAGTCTAATTTAAAGATTCAAAATCACATTCAACTCAAGAAACCTTTCTCCTATTATTTCCTTTCAATTTGTTCTGATCATTTCATCAAAAACATTAAATATCTATGAATTGGTTCTGTATATGCCATCCATCTTTTCACTTCCTTATCCTTTTTAGGTCTGACCCTTCTTCTATGTTTTCTAGGAGAGAATCTCAAGTCAGTCTACCGTATCATTGATTCTAATTCTGTAGTGGTGAGTACGCTCTTACTGTTTTCTAAAAGCTCTCAAAGCTCACTTTGAATTCTGTGATTGCACCTTTTAGAATTTATTTTAAATCTCTCCTTGACTATGATAGACAGAAAAATGGTCCCTCACAGATGACCATGACCTAATCCCTGGAACCTGTGAATATGTCACCTTACATGGTAAAAGGGACTTTGCAGATGTGGTGAAGGATCTTTATTGAGATGGAGAGATTAGCCTGGATTATCCAGTTAGGCCCAATGTAATTATAAGAGTCTCTATAAAATGGAGGAAGGAGGGGCAAAATGAGGAGAAAATGATGTGACAACACAGCAGAGAGAGTGATGCAGCCACGAGCCAAAACATGCAGGTAGACTCTAGAAGCTGAAAGAGATGAGGAGCGGATTCTTCTCAGGAGACCCCAGAAGAGAACCAGCCCTGCCTGTCGACGCCCGGATTTTAGTCCCTTAAGATTCATTTGGACTTCTGATCTCCAGAACTGAGTGAATACATGTGTCTTATTTCAGGCCACTAACTTTGTGGTAGTTTGTTACAGCAGCAACAGGAAACAGATACACTTGACTTTCTTTTAGCTTCAAAGAACTTCAGAGAAATCCCTTACTATTTTTCTTCATCCTAGACCTCTTACTTAATAGGTCCTGCACTTTCCTGTATTTTATAGACTACAAGCAGACGAGTGATAAATCCCTTATTTCTCTTGAGCAGATATTTGCCAACAAAATACTTGTCTTTTTCCTCTTGAGTGTTATGTCCTTCAACTTTTTTTTTTTTTTAAGGTAGAATCTATTCTCCACACATTCTTCAAGTCACAATGTCTATTCTTTATCCGTGAGTAGGTTGTGTACCCCTGGTATTGTCCATCTTTAGTTAGTTTGGTTGTCCAACGAGCTGCTGTTGGAATCCTCATCCCTACTTTTACACCTAGAGATGACCAGCATCTAGTCAACTTTTTGATACTTTGTGGGCTTTGCTTAGCTGTAGATTTGATGATCTTTTTATCACATCTTTCTTTGAGGCATGGAATTTATTATGCTACTTTAAGCAGTATTTACTTTTATTTTTCCTTGACAGACGTAGTGAATTAAACATATACATATTCAACTACTAAGTATTATATTTCCACGACCATTCCAGGATTGCTTCTTTAGTTGCTAATTTTACATCTCCAGTCACATTTCATTGCTGGCAATTTTTGCCTTGAGATAAGTGTAAGAAAAATGATATATTGGGGGCTGTAGGAGATGAGTCCATCCTGATCACCTTATAAAGTAGCTTTTTGTACCAAGCTGGTGGTGGTGGTGGTGGCGGGCATGGTTTCCTTTCCTGTGGTGAGTGTGTGAGCCCATGTCTACATGGTAGAGCCAAAATGGGAACCAGTGAATGGATATTTCGTCTCCTTCCCCAGCCCCATGCTGTCCATCCTGTATGGCATCCCTCTTAGGCTTTAGGATTTTAGTGAGCTTTGGTTAGAAAATTCTTCATTTCTGGCAGACAGTAGAGTAGTTTTCCTGGTTTCTACTGCTTCTGAAGGTTTGTACAAATAATTGTTATCAAGCATTTCAATGGGAACATAAGAATAACAAATCAGGAGTTGTTAGCTTTCTGTCCTAGTAATACAAAAGTATTGAGTTTCTTCTTTTTTCTTTTCTTTTTAAACCTAGACAGACACATGCTAATGTTGTCAATGGGTTTCTTTTAAGACTTAATTTTTTAGAGTAGCTGTAGATTCATAGCAAAATTAAAAGGAAGTACAGAGATTTTCCCATATACTGCCTGCCCACACATGCATTGCCTCCCCCATTATCAACATCCCCTACCGGAGTGGTACATTGGTTATAACTGATGAGCCTACATCGACACATCATAATCACAGTTGAGAGATACTTTACTTCCTTTCCCAAAATCCATCGTTTACGTTACAATTCACTCTTGGCATTGTACACTCTCTGGGCATTGACAAATGCATTATGACATGTATCCATAATTACTATATCATACAGAGTATTTTCACTGCCCTAAAAAATCCTCTGTTCTCTGCCTATTCATCTCTCCTTCCCCTATCTCCCAGCAACCACTGATCTTTTTATCATCTCCATAGTTTTACATTTTCCAGAGTGTGATATAGTTGAAATCATACAGTACGTAGCCTTTGCAGATTGGCTTTTTTCAATGAGTAATATGCGTTCAAGACTCCTCCGTGTCTTTTCATGGCCTGATAGCTCATTTATTTTTAGCACTGAATAATATTCCATTATCTGAATGTACCATGGTTTATTTATCCATTCAGCTACTGAAAGACATCTTGATGGCTTCCAAGTTTTGGCAATCATAAATAAAGCTGCTATAAACATATGTGTTAGGTTTTTGTATGAAAATTACTCCATTTGGGTAATTTCCAAGGAATGTGATCATGGGGTCATGTGGTAAGAGAATGTTTAGTTTTGAAAGAAACTACCAAACTGTGTTCCAGAGTGTCTGTGCCACTTTGCATTCCCACCAGCAATAACTGTGAGTTCCTTTTGCTCCACGTCCTCACCAGCATTTGGTGTTTTCAGTGTTCTGGATTTTAGCTATTCCAATAGGTACATAGCTGGTATCTAGTTGTTGTTTTAATTTGCATTTCCCTAATGGCATATGATGTGGAGTACCGTTTCATATGATTACTTGCCATCTGTATAGCTTCTTTGGTGAGATGTCTGACAAGATGATAAGATCTTTGGCCCATTTTTCAACTGGGTTGTTTGTTTTCATATTGTTGAGTTTTAAGAGTTCTTTGTATATTTTGGATTAACTGTCCTTTATCAGATGTGTCTTTTGCAAATATTTTCTCTGAGTCTGTGGCTTGTCTTCTCATTCCCTTGACATTGTCTTTTGCAGAACAGAAGTTTTTAATTTTAATGAAGTCCACCTTATCAATTTTTTTTTTCATGCATTGTGTCTTTGGTGTTGTATCTAAAAAGGCACCACCCTACCCAAGGTCATCTAGGTTTTCTCCTATGTTATCTTCTAGGAGTTTTATGTTTTACATTTAGGTCTATGATCCATTTTGAGTTAATTTTTGTGAAGGGTATAAGGTCTGTGTCTAGATTCATTTTTTTTTGAATGTGGATGTCCAGTTGTTCCAGCACCATTTATGGAAGGGACTATTTTGCTCAACTGTATTGTCTCTGCTCATATTCCAAAGATCAGCTGACTATATGGGGGTCTATTTCTGGGCTCTCTAGTCTATTTCATTTATCTATTTTTCTGTTTTTTTCTTTTATTCACCAGTACCACACTGTCTTGATTACTGCAGCTTTATAGTAAGTCTTGAAGTTGTGTAGCATCAGTCCTCCAACTTTGATATTCTCCTTCAACATTGTGTTGGCTATTCTGGGTCTTTTGCCTCTCATTATAAATTTTAGAATCAGTTTGTCAGAATTCACAAAATGACTTGCTGGAGTTTTGATTGGGATTGCACTGATTCTATAGATTAGTTTGGGAAGACCTGACATCTTTACAATATTAAGTCTTCCCATCCATGAACATGGAATATATCTCCATTTATTTCGTTCTTCTTTGATTTAATTCATTAGAGTTTTGTAGTTTTCCCTATAAACATCTTGAACATATCAACATTTTGTTAGATTTATACCTAAGTATTTCATTTTGGGAGGTGCTAATGTAAATGGTATTGCGTTTTTAACTTAAATTCCATTTGTTCATTGCTGGTATATAGGAAAGAGACTGACTTTTTGTATATTAACCTTGTTATTATCACTTATCAATGGATTTTTAGACACACGTTTGCTTTACTGGGGACTCACTTAGACATGAAAAGCCTCAGTTGACCGTCCATCTCCCAAGGACACTCATGAACTTCATTTCTGTGATCTCAGATCTCTGATATTTATGGCCTACAATATTTGCTGGTTTGATAATAAGCTAAGCAATAGTTTTCAAACTGTGCTGAACAGTTCTGTGCCTTACAGCTTCATGCCACTGTGTGTTCGCAAAGACCACTTAGGGTGAAATTGAGTGCATGGGGCTCTGAACTCTGTATATCAGTTTAGCCAGAGCAACTCAGTTTTTCTTTATAGTTTTAATTTTGAAATTATATTAGATTCAAAGAAGAGTCTACCCAGTTTCCCTTACTGTTAACAGGTTATGGAACTATGGTACGTGATGAAAACTAAAAAGTTAACTAAATTACTCTTAACTATTAACTAATTATGATTAACTGAATGACAGGTTTTTTTTTGGATTTCACTGATCTTTCCACAAGTGTACTTTTCTGAGCAGCTCAGTTTTTAATCTGTTTTACCAACTGGATTTCATGTGAGATTTTATTTAGACCAAGGGTCTGCTAGCTGCTTCTTGCCTCAGGCTTTCCCCTACCTCCACTTTATAAACTCTCAATTACTGCTAGTTAGCCATGAAGGAAAAGTAGGATGATAGCTTCTCTTCTCATCATCTCATCTCATCTAAGGAATGCATCTATTCCTTATTGAATCCTCTTGTACCCTTATGAGGTCAAGGGGTGAGAAATGGAATGTTTCCTGCCATATCAGTAAACAAAGGATGTCACAGTCATCAGCGACTGCAGCCACCACCCATGGTGAGTTGGTGAGCCCTGAGGAAACTCAGGATATGAAAACACAGGATACTGGCCCCAGATAGCTGAGGTGCATATCAAAGGAATGCAGACTCTTGCATCTTCCCAAACACAGAAAAGCACTAAATGCTTTAACTTGAGATCATCTGGTTTTCTTTACTTAACAATAATCTTTTGACATTCAGACTACCTGCCCTTTGTTGCAAAACTCCTATATATCCTAGTCCCACCCTCGCCTCCTCTGAGTAGTTCTCTCGGGGTTACTTGAGATGCTACCTTCCCGGCTTGAAGTCCTAAAAATTCCCACCAAATAAAACATAACTCTCAACTTTTAGGTTGTGCATAATTTTTAGTCAACAGGGGAATGGAGCGGATATTTTAAAATTTTGTTTTACAGATGGAGGAACTGAGGCACAGAGAGGTTGAGTAACTTATAGATAAGAGTCAAATTGAAGGGGTCTCCTGACTGTTGACTGACATTCTTATTCACTCCACAAGGCCTTCATATGAGCAATACATACCTGAGAGAGAAAAGCTGATCAGCCTCCGACTTCCTTGCCCTTGCACAGTCTCATCAGAGCCAATACTTTTAAAAATCTGTAAGAAGACAGAAAATGGGAGACAAGCAAAAGAAGCATTGAAATAGATACTCATGCTCCAATACAAACATGCTTAATCACAGTTATTTCTGTAGCTACAGAATACAAAGACAGTAGCATTGTGATTTCATTAGGCTACTACTGATTAAAAGAAGCTTTTAGCAACCTAATGTCTTTCCCAGTAATAGAGTGGGAAATGCTAGTGGGGATGAGGGGTACTTTTCAGAGAAATGGAAACCAACAAAAATAATTACTGTAATAATAGAGGCTCTTTATAACCACTTATGTAAACCATGTCTTTTCACATTCAAATTTGCAAAAGGTTTTTATTAAAGCAGAACCTAAGGCAGTAGAATGATAGGTCAATAGATGTTTACTGTTGTAATTACAATATGTTTCCATTAGCAAATTATAGCGTTAAACTGCTGTGTCTTCATTCCTTCTGATCTGTATTACTAACCAGAGAGTTCCAGGAAATTCTGTTTATTAGGGAGGAGACTGAGCATGGCATTAAGAAGCTACTCTGAGGGCTCTTTATTTAACTGCCTTCCTGGGATGTTTCAGAACACAGTTGTTACATGGGTTATCTTCGTCTAGTAGGTATTTGCAAACCAGGTTGCCAAAATCTTCTACTTTCCATCATTGCTCAATATTTATCTGTTAATGGATTAATCAAAGCAGCTAGAGTCCTTGCTTCCATTCTCTTCCAGGCAAGTTTTACTCAGAAATGATTCTGAGTATTTATTCAAAGGCAGTTACCTTTGCATATGTTATATATTTGCAGAAAATAATATACAAATCTGAGCATTAAGCAAATCCATACAGTGTCCACTTTTTAGAAGATAATCTGTACTGAAGAAGCAAAAAATGGAGAGCTCGATGACCTCTTGCTCAAAGTCTCTCTGTTTCGAGGTTCTGTGGGTTTGCTCTCTTTCTACTTCCTCTCAGTATTCTTTTTTTTTTTTTAATGTTTTGTTTTTGTTTTTTTAATTAATTAATTTATTTATTTTTGGCTGTGTTGGGTCTTCGTTTCTGTGCGAGGGCTTTCTCTCGTTGCGGCAAGTGGGGGCCACTCTTCACCGCGGTGCGCGGGCCTCTCACTATCGCGGTCTCTCTTGTTGCAGAGCACAGGTTCCAGACGCGCAGGCTCAGTAGTTGTGGCTCACGGGCCTCGTTGCTCTGCGGCATGTGGGATCTTCCCAGACCAGGGCTCGAACCCATGTCCCCTGCATTGGCAGGCAGATTCTCAACCACTGCACCACCAGGGAAGCCCCTCTCTCAGTATTCTTGATGCTGGAAGAGTTGTGACTGGATGTGACCATCATCTTGCCTTACGTGGGACTGGGAGTAATGACTGGGCATCACTAGGGCTCACAGCTTTCTCCCAAGGAGAATACAAAGGGATTATTAGAACACCTCCTCGTAAAGCAGGTGCCCCTGGCAGGCCTACATGCTCGGCTGCAGCTCGTGTGCCAATCCTCTCAGTAAGTCTGCTTTTAGGCCCACATGCAAGAGGCATTTCGGGGATGGGATGCTGGGCTGCCCAGCAGAGGGAACAAATGTGGGTGACATATGGAATGGGGTGAGTCAGAACGCTGGTTGGGCTGAAGTATCAGCCCTCTTCACACTGGACAGCCTGCTCCTTCCCAGTCTGTGTTTGTTCTTCTCTTTGCCTGGCTGACCCCGAGCAGCAGAGGTCAACAGTTCAGAGACTGCATCCTCAGGCTGGACAATTCTCCTAGCTCTCAAAGTGGCCAATGTGCATGGGCCTAATCAGAGTTCAAAATTCCTTCATGTTGAGGACTTTTCTTCATTTTCAAATCTATGCCTGAGCAAAGGCCATGGGAGACTTGGGCAGGCTGGCCACACTCCCTTACAGTGACGTACCTGCCTATGTGGGACAATTACAATTGACTGTTCTTAATTCTAGTTTAAAGATGTCAGCATCTAGCTTGTTCCATCTCAGATAAGTTCCTTGAGGGCACAACAAAAAGTATACTTTTAATAGAGCCTTGATTTTACACTGTTTCAAAGGTAGGATTAAACTGCACATTTCATGCTAGTCTAAACGAGCTTAAACTTGCAATGATAACAAAGAATAGTACATCTGTTCCTTCTTATTTAAAACATAATTTTGATCCCTCGTATTTAAATATTTTTCTGCTGGAAATTCAAGGTATTTACAAAAAGGTCCTTCATATTTATTGCATCGAAACAAGTCTGTAGACAAAAAGATAATGTATATTTTTCAGAAGCTACTAAGTTCAGAAGGGAGACACACATTTAAAACTTCATAAAAATTTCCCTAACTCATGGCTTTTTGCTAACATTATTTATCAAGTCATGTCAGTGCCAGACTGATAATACAAAGGGGGAGGCAACAGGTGATAAACATTTTCCAGGAAGTAAAGATGTTTGGGAAGGTTTTGCATCCTGGCTTTTTGTTCAAGATGAGTTCCAGAGGCTGGTCTGAGGTTCAGAAATCTGCTGCACTCACAGAGATATGCTCTACCATTTACTGACTGTGAAAATGGTGTGAAGACTCAGGAAAAATAGTCTCACCCTGGAACAACCTAAGACTGAGGGGCACATCAGGGAATTGCTCATCTTCTCAGGTCTGCACATTCTCTCGGCTTTTCAGCCTGTCTGATGCCCAGTTGTTATTCCAAGCCCTGGGTGCTGGGTCATGATGTCCCCGCTCAGACGCAGTGCACAGTGTCACCGTGTTCTGCACACAACTTATTTCCACAACCAAGCCTACTTGACAAATGGTTTAACAGATTCAAGGCTGAATCTGCTGGGGGAGGGGGGGGATCAAGGGGGTAGAGCAGGAGGGTGTGGGGCTCACCTCCCCCACAAACAGTGAAAATTACATCTACATGCAGAACAATTCTCACAGAAAACCAACCGGAAACTGGCAGAAGATCCCTTATACAACCAAAGCTGCAAGAAAGATCCCTATGTGACTGGGTAGGATAAAAAAAAAAGGGGATCAGGATGGGACTGGCGCTCCTGGAAGGGATCTGTGAAGGAGGGAGGGCCGCAAAGGAAGGCTCTTGCTCTGAGAAATCCCTGTCTGCTGGGAGGTCTGCTGGGACAGATAGGAAGCTGGAGGAGCCTGTACTCCACTTGCAAGGAGTGTCTGCATGCTGGCTTGCTAGCAATAAGGGCAGAGAGAGACTGGTGTTCATGGCTGCCACCTCTCTGTACCTCCCAGCCCAAAATGCATGCTGGGTGGGGCTGCTAGTTCACGCAGCAGCTAGGCACTAAAACTCGGGTGGAAGAACCCTGGGAGAGGACTTGGTCTAGCTGCACAGAGACAGCCTAGAGGGCCTGGAGTGTGGTCCAGGCTGCCATGGTTAGTGCACTTGAGATAGGATGTGCGTTCACCATTGGAGCCCTACTATCAGAGTGGTGCCGGGTGGGGCACAGGTCCGCCAATGAAGCCCCACTGTCTGTGCTCACAGCAAAGTGCGACTCTGGCTGTTGGTGGGCTTTGTGGAAGACTGATAATGGACTCAGATATCAGTTACCCTGGTGGGCAGCCCCTGGGGAGGAGTATGCAGCAGTTCCTTTCCTGGTGAGTGCACTCCTCACATGGCAGCTTGGAGCCAGATCTCGGTGAAAAGGTCCAGAGAGAGCCCTACCATAGAGGCAGCCCGGGTCCCAGGCAGCAGCACAACCGCCTCGATTCCTGCAGTCACAATGTCCCGGCCCCACCGCCAGCCTAGCACTAGGGTCTGGGATGAACACAACAGAGAAAGGGAAGTGACCTTGGGCTGCTTATGTGCAAAACCGCAGATACCTGCATGGGCAGTGCATAGGTTTGCTGTGACCACACGGGCCTCAATGGATTCTGTGCTCACCTCCTTGGGGACATAGGACATAGGGCAATGGAACCTTATAAAACCCAACCCTCAGGGCTTCTACTCCAACAATTAGGGAGCAGACCCTGCCCCTGACAAGGCTGTGACAGCCATGCAGCAAAGAGGAGGACCCACCCAACATCTGCAGGCTCTGGATACCACATGAATCACACCTCCTATCAAGGGGATAATGGTCAGCACACTGAGGAAATAGCCCTCACACCAAAAATATTGGACTGACACAATCTACACCGGGATGCTCTCACATAAAAACAGCACTTCAAGACCACAATAGATAACTATTTCTCCTACATTCATAGAGACAGAGAAATGAAAAAGCAGAGGAACTACTCCCAATTAAAAGAACAAGAAAAATCCCCTGAAAAAACAAAAATGAAATACCTCTCCAGGCTACTGGACCCCAAGTTGAAAAAGGAAGTAATAGAAACGCTAAAGGAATTAATAAATACTACCAATAGAAATGCAGATCACTGTAACAATGAACTAGAAACTATAAAGAGGAACCAATCAATATTAGATAACTCAATTGCCAAGATAAAAACTGATCTAAAAGCAATGAACAGCTGACTTAATAGCACATAATAATGAATAAGTGATCTGGAAGACAGAATAATGGAAATCACTCAAAAAAAACAGCAGACAGAAAGACAAATGAAAAAAATGAAAGCAATGAACAAGATCTATGGGATAATATGAAGTGTGCCAACCTACACATAATACAGGTTCGAGGAGGAGAAGAAAGAGAGAAGGGGATAGAAAATGAAAAAATGTATTTGAAGAAATTATGGCTGAAAACTTCCCAAACCTAAAGAAGGAAACAGGTATCCAGGTACAGGAACACAAACAAGCCCACATTAAGACATATCATAATTAAAATGGCAAAAGTTAAATATAAAGAGAGGAGCACCAAGAGAAAAACAAAGAGTCAGTTACAAGGGAACCCCCATAAGCCTATCAGTTGATTTCTCTACAGAAACTTTGTAGGCCAGAAGGGAGTAGCATGATATATTCAAAGTTCTGAAAGGGAAAAACCTGCAACCTAGGGTACTCTACCCAGCAAGATTACCATTCAGAATACAAGGAGAGATAAAGAATTTCTCAGACAAGCAAAAACTAAAAAATACAGTAATACTAAACTTATAATAAAAGAAATATTGAAAGGTCTTCTCTAAATTGAAAGGAAGCAAAAATCTATAGGAAAGGGAAAAATCACAATATGAAAGGCAAATATATAAAAGGACTGAAGATCACTTAAATAAGCCAGTACATAGATTAAAAAATAAAACCATTTTTGTAAAAGTGATCATAACCTCAATAAATAGCAAAAGGACAAACATGAAGATGTAAAATAGGACATCAAAACCACAGAATGTGGGAGAGGGGAGTTAAAAAGTGTGGATTTTAAAAAAATGTGTTTGAACTTAGATGACTATCAGTCTAACCAAGTAGATATAGCTATGGGTTACACTTGAAAACCAAGGTAACCACAAATCAAAAATATACAATAGATTCACAAAAATAAAAAAGAAAGGAACTCAAGCTTAATACAAAAGAAAACCATCAAACCACAAAAGGAAAAATAAAAAGAACAAAGTTTGTTCAAAGAAGAACAAGGAAGAACTACAAAATCAACTGGAAAACAAGGTTTAAAATGGCAATAAATACATACTTATCAATAATATCTTTAAATGTCAGTGGACTAAATACCCCAATCAAAAGACACAGAATAGTAGACTGGATAAACAAACTAAGAACCTACAATATGCTGCCTACAGGAGATCCACTTTAGGCCAAAAGACACAGATAGATTGAAAGTGGAGATAGAAAAAGATATTTCATGCAAATATAAACAACAAGATAGCAGAGGTAGCAACACTCATATCAGACAAAATAGACTTTAAAACAAAGTTCTGAAAGAAAGACAAAGAAGGACACTATATAATGATAAAGGGATCAATACAAGAAGAGGATATTATACTTGTTAACATATATGCACCCAGTATAGGAGCACCTAGATATATAAAACAAATACTAGCAGACATAAAGGGAGAAACTGACAGGAATACAATTATAGTAGGAGACTTTAATACCCCTCTGACATCAATGGACAGATCTTCCAGACAGAAAATCAATAAGGCAACAGAGATCCTAGAAGACACAGCAGAACCATTGGACTTATTGATATCTGCAGGACACTACATCCAAAAAACTCAGAATACAAATTCTTTTCAAGTGCACATGGAACATTCTCTAGGATTTACCAGATACTAGGACACAAAACAAGCTTCAACAAATTTAAGAGGACAGAAATTATTTCAAGCATCTTTTCTGACAACAATGGTATGAAACTAGAAATCAACCACAGAAAGAAAAACAGGAAAAAACCCCACAATCACATGGAGATTAAACAATATGTTATTAAAAAAACCAATGGGTCAACAATGAAATCAAGGAGGAAATCAGAAAATACCTTGAGACAAATGATAATGAAAACACAACCTTACAAAATTTATGGGATGCAGCAAAAGCAGTTCTAAGAGGCAACTTCATAGTGATACAGGCCTTCCTCAAGAAACAACCTTGAGGCCTTCCTCAAGAAAAATCTCAAATAACCTAACCTAACACCTAAAAGAACAGGAAAAAGAACAAACAAAACCCAAAGTCAGCAGTAGGAAGGAAATAATAAAGATCAGAGAGGAAATAAATAAAATAGAAATTTAAAAAACAATAGAAAAGATCAATAAAACCAAGAGCTGCTTTTTTGAATAGGCAAAAAAATTGACAAACTTCTAGCCAAGCTCACCAAGGAGAGAGAGGAGCCTAATAAACAAAATAAGAAATGAAAGAGGAAAAATAATAACTGATATGGCAGAAATATAGAAAATCATAAAAGACTACTATGACAACAAACTAGACAAGCTAGAAGAAACAGAGAAGTTTCTAGAAACATATAGCCTGCCATAATTGAGTCAAGAAGAAATAGATAATTTGAACAGACCAATCACAAAGCAAAATAGAATCTGTAAAAACAAAACAAAACAAAAAACAAACAAACAAAAACTCCCTGCAAACAAAAGTCCAGGACCAAATGGCTTCCCTGGGGAATTCTACCAAACATACAAAGAAAAACTTATACCAATCCTTCTCAAACTATTCTAAAAGAAGAACTTATGTCAATCCTTAAACTATTCCAGAAGACTGAAGAGGAGGGAAAACTCCCAAAGTCATTCTATGAAGCCACCATCATCTTGATACCAAAACCAAAGACATTACAAATAAAGAAAATTACAGGCCAATATCTCTAATGAATATAGATGCAAAAAAAATCTCAACAAAATATTAGCAAACTGAATCCAACAATACATAAAAAGGACCATACACCATGATCAAGTTGGATTCATTCCAGGGTCACAAGGATGGTTTGACATAACGCAAATCAATGTGATACAACACATAGTAACAAAAGGCGAGACAAAACCATATGATCATCTCAAGAGATGCAGACAAACCATTTGATAAAATTCAATATCCAAAACCATATGATCATCTCAAGAGATGCAGACAAACCGTTTGATAAAATTCAACATCCATTCTTGATCCGTCTCAAGAGATGCAGACAAACCATTTGATAAAACTCAACCATCTGATAAAATTCAACATCCATTGGATAAAATTCAAAGTGAGTATAGACGGAATATATCTCAACGTAATAAAAGCCATTTATGACAAACCCACAGCCAATATTATACTCAGTGGTGAAAAGCTGAAAACCTTCTTGCTAAAATCTAGAACAAGATAAGGATGCCCACTCTCACCACTTCTCTTCAACATAGTATTGGAAGTCCTAGCCACAGCAATCAGACAAGAAAAAGAAATAAAAGGTATCCAAATTGGAAGGGAAGTGGTAAAACTGTCATTATTTGCAGATGACATGATACTACATACATAAAACCCTAAAGGCTCCACACAAAAACTACTAGAGCTGATAAGCAAATTCAGCAGAGTAGCAGGATACAAGATTAACATACAGAAATCTGTTGCATTTCTTTGCACTTACAATGAAATACCAGAATGAGAAAGTTAAAAAAAAAAGATCCCATTTAAAATCACATTAAAAAAAAAAAACCTGACAGCAACAGTCAGCTCTACCCACTACCAGAGCCTCCCATCAAGCCTCTTAGATAGCCTCAACCACCAGAGGGCAGACAACAGAAGCAAGAAAAACTATAATCCTGCAGCCTGTGGACCAAAAACCACAGTTACAGAAAGATAGAGAAGATGAAAAGGCAGAGGGCTATGTACCAGATGAAGGAACAAGAAAAAACCCCAGAAAAACAACTAAATGAAGTGGAGATAGGCAACCTTCCAGAAAAAGAATTCAGAATAATGATAGTGAAGATGATCCAGGACCTCGGAATAAGAATGGAAGCAAAGATTGAGAAGATGCAAGAAATGATTAACAAAGACCTAGAAGAATTAAAGAACAAACAAACAGAGATGACCAATACAATAACTGAAATGAAAACTACACTAGAAGGAATCAATAGCAGAATAACTGAGGCAGAAGAACGGATAAGTGACCTGGAAGACAGAATGGTGGAATTTACTGCTGCGGAACAGACTAAAGAAAAAAGAATGAAAAGAAATGAAGACAGCCTAAGAGACCTCTGGGACAACATTAAACGCAACAACATTCGCATTATAGGGGTCCCAGAAGGAGAAGAGAGAGAGAAAGGACCAGAGAAAATATTTGAAGAGATTATAGTCGAAAACTTCCCTAACATGGGAAAGGAAATAGCCACCCAAGTCCAGGAAGCGCAGAGAGTCCCATACAGAATAAACCCAAGGAGAAACACGCCGAGACACATAGTAATCAAAGTGGCAAAATTAAAGACAAAGAAAAATTATTGAAAGCAGCAAGGGAAAAACGACAAATAACATACAAGGGAACTCCCATAAGGTTAACAGCTGATTTCTCAGCAGAAACTCTACAAGCCAGAAGGGAGTGGCATGATATACTTAAAGTGATGAAAGGGAAGAACCTACAACCAAGATTACTCTACCCGGCAAGGACCTCATTTAGATTTGATGGAGAAATCAAAAGCTTTGCAGACAAGCAAAAGCTAAGAGAATTCAGCACCACCAAACCAGCTCTACAACAAATGCTAAAGGAACTTCTCTAAGTGGGAAACACAAGAGAAGAAAAGGATCTACAAAAACAAACCCAAAACAATTAAGAAAATGGTCATAGGAACATACATATCGATAATTACCTTAAACGTGAATGGATTAAATGCCCCAACCAAAAGACATAGACTGGCTGAATGGATACAAAAACAAGACCCATATATATGCTGTCTACAAGAGACCCACTTTAGACCTAGGGACACATACAGACTGAAAGTGAGGGGATGGAAAAAGATATTCCATGCAAATGGAAATCAAAAGAAAGCTGGAGTAGCTATACTCATATCAGATAAAATAGACTTTAAAATAAAGAATGTTACAAGAGACAAGGAAGGACACTACATAATGATCCAGGGATCAATCCAAGAAGAAGATATAACAATTATAAATATATATGCACCCAACATAGGAGCACCTCAATACATAAGGCAACTGCTAACAGCTATAAAAGAGGAAATTGACAGTAACACAATAATAGTGGGGGACTTTAACACCTCACTTACACCAATGGACAGATCATCCAAAATGAAAATAAATAAGGAAACAGAAGCTTTAAATGACACAATAGACCAGATAGATTTAATTGATATATATAGGACATTCCATCCAAAAACAGCAGATTACACGTTCTTCTCAAGTGCGCACGGAACATTCTCCAGGATAGATCACATCTTGGGTCACAAATCAAGCCTCAGTAAATTTAAGAAAATTGAAATCATATCAAGCATCTTTTCTGACCACAACGCTATGAGATTAGAAATGAATTACAGGGAAAAAAACGTAAAAAGGACAAACACATGGAGGCTAAACAATACGTTACTAAATAACCAAGAGATCACTGAAGAAATCAAAGAGGAAATAAAAAAATACCTAGAGACAAATGACAATGAAAACACGACGACCCAAAACCTATGGGATGCAGCAAAAGCGGTTCTAAGAGGGAAGTTTATAGCTATACAAGCCTACCTAAAGAAACAAGAAAAATCTCAAGTAAACAATCTAAGCTTACACCTAAAGCAACTAGAGAAAGAAGAACAAACAAAACCCAAAGTTAGCAGAAGGAAAGAAATCATAAAGATCAGAGCAGAAATAAATGAAATAGAAACAAAGAAAACAATAGCAAAGATCAATAAAACTAAAAGTTGGTTCTTTGAGAAGATAAACAAAATTGATAAGCCATTAGCCAGACTCATCAAGAAAAAGAGGGAGAGGACTCAAATCAATAAAATCAGAAATGAAAAAGGAGAAGTTACAACAGACACCGCAGAAATACAAAGCATCCTAAGAGACTACTACAAGCAACTTTATGCCAATAAAATGGACAACCTGGAAGAAATGGACAAATTCTTAGAAAGGTATAACCTTCCAAGACTGAATCAGGAAGAAACAGAAAATATGAACAGACCAATCACAAGTAATGAAATTGAAACTGTGATTAAAAATCTTCCAACAAACAAAAGTCCAGGACCAGATGGCTTCACAGGTGAATTCTATCAAACATTTAGAGAAGAGATAACACCCATCCTTCTCAAACTCTTCCAAAAAATTGCAGAGGAAGGAACACTCCCAAACTCATTCTATGAGGCCACCATCACCCTGATACCAAAACCAGACAAAGACACTACAAAAAAAGAAAATTACAGACCAATATCACTGATGAATATAGATGCAAAAATCCTCAACAAAATACTAGCAAACAGAATCCAGCAACACATTAAAAGGATCATACACCACGATCAAGTGGGATTTATCCCAGGGATGCAAGGATTCTTCAATATACGCAAATCAATCAATGTGATACACCATATTAACAAATTGAAGAATAAAAACCATATGATCATCTCAATAGATGCAGAAAAAGCTTTTGACAAAATTCAACACCCATTTCTGATAAAAACTCTCCAGAAAGTGGGCATAGAGGGAACCTACCTCAACATAATAAAGGCCATATATGACAAACCCACAGCAAACATCATTCTCAATGGTGAAAAACTGAAAGCATTTCCTCTAAGATCAGGAACGAGACAAGGATGTCCACTCTCACCACTATTATTCAACATAGTTCTGGAAGTCCTAGCCACGGCAATCAGAGAAGAAAAAGAAATAAAAGGAATACAAATTGGAAAAGAAGAAGTAAAACTGTCACTGTTTGCGGATGACATGATACTATACATAGAGAATCCTAAAACTGCCACCAGAAAACTGCTAGAGCTAATTAATGAATATGGTAAAGTTGCAGGATACAAAATGAATGCACAGAAATCTCTTGCATTCCTATACACTAATGATGAAAAATCTGAAAGAGAAATTATGGAAACACTCCCATTTACCATTGCAACAAAAAGAATAAAATACCTAGGAATAAACCTACCTAGGGAGACAAAAGACCTGTATGCAGAAAACTATAAGACACTGATGAAAGAAATTAAAGATGGTACCAACAGATGGAGAGATATACCATGTTCTTGGATTGGAAGAATCAACATTGTGAAAATGAGTATACTACCCAAAGCAATCTACAGATTCAATGCAATCCCTATCAAATTACCAATGGCATTTTTTACGGAGCTAGAACAAATCATCTTAAAATTTGTATGGAGACACAAAAGACCCCGAATAGCCAAAGCAGTCTTGAGGGAAAAAAATGGAGCTGGAGGAATCAGACTCCCTGACTTCAGACTATACTACAAAGCTACAGTAATCAAGACAATATGGTACTGGCACAAAAACAGAAACATAGATCAATGGAACAAGATAGAAAGCCCAGAGATGAACCCACGCACCTATGGTCAACTAATCTATGACAAAGGAGGCAAAGATATACAATGGAGAAAAGACAGTCTCTTCAATAAGTGGTGCTGGGAAAACTGGACAGCTACATGTAAAAGAATGAAATTAGAATACTCCCTAACACCATACACAAAAATAAACTCAAAATGGATTAGAGACCTAAATATAAGACTGGACACTATAAAACTCTTAGAGGAAAACATAGGAAGAACACTCTTTGACATAAATCACAGCAAGATCTTTTTTGATCCACCTCCTAGAGTAATGGAAATAAAAACAAAAATAAACAAGTGGGACCTAATGAAACTTCAAAGCTTTTGCACAGCAAAGGAAACCATAAACAAGACGAAAAGACAACCCTCAGAATGGGAGAAAATATTTGCAAATGAATCAACGGACAAAGGATTAATCTCCAAAATATATAAACAGCTCATGCAGCTCAAAATTAAAAAAACAACCCAATCCAAAAATGGGCAGAAGACCTAAATAGACATTTCTCCAAAGAAGACATACAGACGGCCACGAAGCACATGAAAAGATGCTCAACATCACTAATTATTAGAGAAATGCAAATCAAAACTACAATGAGGTATCACCTCACTCCTGTTAGAATGGGCATCATCAGAAAATCTACAAACAACAAATGCTGGAGAGGGTGTGGAGAAAAGGGAACCCTCTTGCACTGTTGGTGGGAATGTAAATTGATACAGCCACTATGGAGAACAATATGGAGGTTCCTTAAAAAACTAAAAATAGAATTACCATATGACCCAGCAATCCCGCTACTGGGCATATACCCAGAGAAAACCGTAATTCAAAAAGACACATGCACCCGAATGTTCATTGCAGCACTATTTACAATAGCCAGGTCATGGAAGCAACCTAAATGCCCATCAACAGACGAATGGATAAAGAAGTTGTGGTACATATATACAATGGAATATTACTCAGCCATAAAAAGGAACGAAATTGAGTCATTTGTTGAGACGTGGATGGATCTAGAGACTGTCATACAGAGTGAAGTAAGTCAGAAAGAGAAAAACAAATATCGTATATTAATGCATGTATGCGGAACCTAGAAAAATGGTACAGATGAGCCAGTTTGCAGGGCAGAAGTTGAGACACAGATGTAGAGAATGGACATATGGACACCAAGGGGGGAAAACTGCGGTGAGGTGGGGATGGTGGTGTGCTGAATTGGGCGATTGGGATTGACATGTATACACTGATGTGTATAAAACTGATGCCTAATAAGAACCTGCAGTATAAAAAAACAAACAAAACAACTAATACTAAACTTTCATTGGGTTATTTGTATGGAAATATGTTAATATAAATGTTTCAGACATTACATGGAATTTCTAAAAATCTTATATTTGTATTTGTATGGAAATATGTATGGAAATATGTTAATATAAATGTTTCAGACATTACATGAAATTTCTAAAAATCTTATATTTGTATTTGTATGGAAATATGTATGGAAATATGTTAATATAAATGTTTCAGACATTACATGAAATTTCTAAAAATCTTATATGTTCTGGTATAATGTTATAAGTAATAATCCTAGTTATTACTTTAAAATGTATATCTCAGAAATAACTAATTTTCTTGTCACCTGCATTATTATGAACTTTCATCAAATCTTTAACCGTGGTCATTTTTAAGTCTTTTGTCATTTACAGACAGTTCTGGGTGTACTCTGATGATTTTGCAAATATGTTCCTATAAAAGGGTTTCATCTTCAAGAAATTCATGGAAAAGACTCTGACAAGTACAGGTTTCTGGTAACTGACTGTACTGCTGAACTGAATGAATAAGCATTTTCAGAACTCTAATGAAAAACTGATGAACTCATAAAAGTGCTAACAAAAGATCAAGATGAAAAAAAAAATTAATTATATGGGACTGAGTGAACTGATGAGGATGAGTATAATTTTTGTGACTTTCTGTCTGAATTAAAAAAAAAAAAAAATCCCGCAAGGACTCAGAGGCAAAGAATATACAAATCAATTTTCACTGCAAAGTAAAGGAGCTGTTACAGTGGAGGATTACTGGACTAAATGTCAATATTATGACATAGTATGAGTGTGTTTCATGTTTGGTAATTGCAATCATTGTTGCTTTTGTTGTGGTCATCCATGTACAATGCTTGGTGTCAGTCTATTTATCTCTTGTAAAAATAAAATACAGTGTGTGTGTGTGGAAAAAAAAAAAAAAAAACCTATGAATAAACTTAACCAAAGAGGTAAAAGATCTATATGCTGAAAACTATAAAACACTGATAAAGGAAATTGAAGATGATTCAAAGAAATGGAAAGATATCCCATGCTCTTGGATTGGAAGAATTAATACTGTTAAAATGGCCACACTACCCAAAGCAATCTATAGATTTAATGCAACCCCTATTAAAATACCCATGACATTTTCCACAGAACTAGAATAATCCTAAAATTTACATGGAACTACAAAAGACCCAGAATTGTCAACACAATCCTGAGGGAAAAGAACAAAAGCTGGAGGCATAACCCTTCCAGATTTCAGACAATGATAGAAAACTACAGAAATCAAAACAGTGTAGCACTGGAACAAAAACAGGCATATAGATCAATGGAACAGAATAAAGAGCCCAGAAATAAACCCATACACCTATGGTCAACTAATCTATGACAAAGGATGCAAGCATATACAATGGAGAAAATGTACAGTCTCTTCAGTAAGTGGTGTTGGGAAAGCTGGAGAGCTACATGTAAATCAGTGAAATTAGAACACTCCCTCACACCAAATATACAAATTAACTCAAAATGGTTCAAAGATCTAAATATTAGATATGACACCATAAAACTCCTAGGAGAAAATGTATGCAAAACATTCTCAGACATAAATCATAGCAATGTTTTCTCAGATCAGTCTCCCAAGGCAAAATAATTAAAAGCAATGATAAACAAATGGGACCGAATCAAACTTATAATAAGCTTTTTCACAGCAAAGAAAACCATCAACAAAATGAAAAGACAACCTATGGAATTGGAGAAAGTATCTGCAAATGATGAAATCGACAAAAGGTTAGTATCCAAAATATACAAACAGCTCATACAACTCAATATCAAACAAACAAACAATCAAAAAATGGGCAGAAGACCTAAATATACATTTCTACAAAGAAGACATACAGATAGCTAACAGCCACAGGAAAAGATGCTCAACATGGCTAATTATTAGAGAAATTTAAATCAAAACCACAATGAGGTATCACCTCACACTGGTCAGAATGACTACCAAAATGTCTACAAATAATAATGCTGGAGGGGGTGTGGAGAAAAGGGTACCCTCCTACACTGTTGGTGGGAATGTAAATTGGTGCAACCACTATGGAAAACAGTGTGGAGATTCCTTAAAGAACGAAAAATAGAGTTACCACATGATTTAGCAATCCCATTCCTGGGCATATATCCAGAAAAACACAAAAACTTTAATTAGAAAAGATATATTCACCCTGTTTTTCATAGCAGCACTATTTACAACAGCCAAAACATGGAAACAACCAAGTGCCCACCAACAGACAATTGGTTTAAGATGTGGTGTACCCAATATACAATGGAATATTACTCAGCCATAAAAAAGAATGTAATAATGCCATTTGCAGCAACATGGATGGACCTAGAGAATATCATACTAAGTGAAGTAAGTCAGGCAAAGAAAGACAAATATTATATATCACTTATATGTGAAATCTAAAAAATAATACAAATGAATATATATACAAAACAGAAACAGACTCACAGACACAGGAAACTTATGGTTACCAAAAGGGAAAGGGAGGGAGGGAAGGAATAAATTAGGAGTATGGGATTAACAGATACAAACTACATAAAATAGACAAGCAACAAGGATTTACTGTATAGCACAGGAAACTACATTCAATATCTTGTAAAAACCTATAATGGAAAATAATCTGAAAAAATGTATATATAATTGAATCACTTTGCTATACACCTGAAACACAATATTGTAAATTAACTATACTGTAATAAAAGAAATTAGTTTATATCTACACAGATGAACATCTTTTATTACGAGAGTTAGACAGTTTATCACCAGTTTTGTTCCTTTTTATGTACGCATTTGAGACAACTGTTCATATATAGAAGTAGGTGCAAATACAAGGAGCTTTATTATAGTAACGTTCTTCATTTTCTTTACATCTCTACAAGCTATGTACAAAACAAAAACATAGTTATCAATCAGTAAAAATTAATTTACATTGCCTATCCACTGACAATCCCTTTAAGTCTTCCTTAGCTCTAATGAGAGCCAAGAATTGGAACCACCTGAGCTGCAAATGGCAATCACCGCAATCACTGCAGCCACTCACTTTCTCAGCAAGCACCAGGATTCTGAAGTGCCTGCTTGGTTGCTCCCTAGATGCTTTTCCACCCCCAAGCCAATGCACATAATAAGATCTAGAACGGGTGAGACTGATGCCTTTCCTTAACTACGTGTGAAAGAGGAAGAGTGAAAGGAGAAGTTGGAAAAGAAAACCTACAGACCACTGGCATATTCTCAGGCAGATCAATTTCAGGAAAACAAACATATGGAAACTGAGACTCTGGTATCATTGTTCTTGTTACTCCTGGGAATGCCATCATATATGCCCAGGTAAATATTTACCCCAGGTTGAAAACAGGTGGGATAGGTGAAAGGGGTAACACCTGGTTTTGAGATAGAGAAATGCTAACTGTAGATGGTTGAGAAGTACCTGAGAGACAGATGCCTAGCTGAGGTGGCAATGATATTCCAAGCATATTTGTGAACTATTTAGCATTTCAGAGATTCCCAGAAATATTTGGTGATGAAAACTGGATCTCTTGCAGTCAATATGATGGTATCCCAGAGTATTTGACCATGTAAATGAAATAGCATCCGCTTTTTAAATAAGAGGGAAAAGCTGTTCCCCCTATCATCTCATGAATCACCCAAAAGCAACAAGGAAAAGAAAAACAAAAAGGCAAACTCCGTCTTCAATAAAACCACAAGATATCTATAACTCTGAGCACAATATATGAAGTGTGGCTTCCATATGCACTGGAGGTAAAATTGGGGTGTGGGAAGACACCAAGTCAAGATGCACAGGACTGCAAATGAGGAGAAAAAAGGCAGTGCACGCACCTTGGGATATACTGAAGAAATATGCAAAAGAATAAAAAGATATTGAAAGGTATACCATGTTCTTGACATGATAACAATTTCAACATGATAAACATGATAACAATTTCAGCACTTTCTTAATCTTTATTTTTATATGATCCCAGTGAAACTACCCATAGGATTTAAAATTAGAGAAGCTGACTCAAATTTTCCTATGGGAGAAAGAAAAATCAAGAACAAACAAGATTCTAAAAGGGGAAAATAATGAGGAAAAAAATGCTATAGAAGATACTTAACCATATAATGAAGCTACAGTAACTAAACAGTGTGGTGCTAGTACATGAATAGCCATAGCAACAAAATAGACTAGAAAGTCCAGAAATAGACCAAAAAATTTTTAAAAAACCATACAGGAATTATAATAAAGGTGAATTTTCAAATCAGTGGAGAAAATATGGATTATTTAATAAATGGTGTTGGGACATCTGGATAGTAAATCCGGAAGAAGGAAACACATTTGGATTAATATCTCATATTATATAATAGAAAAAAATTCCAATATGATCAAATATTTAAATTTTAAAACCAAAATCATAAGAGCATTAGGGAAAAAGTGGAAGAACATTTTTAAAATCTCAAAGTTGAAAAGGTCTTCCTACAGGTGAAGAAAAACCCTGAAGTCAAAAAAGAAAACGTTGATAAACTCAACTCTGGAAAAAATTAAAATGCATACAAGGAAAAACCACCATATATCAAAAGATAAATGAGAAACCTGCACAAGTATTTCCAACTCACATTATATTCAAAAGCCCAATTTCTTTCATGTCTAAGAAACAAAAACGACGACCAAAGGAAAAGAAGCATGAACAAAGCATATCAAAAGATAGTTCACAGAAAGGAAAACCAAACAATTCTAAAAATTAAGAGGTATTCAACCTCAGCCCCAATAAGAAAAAATGCTAATCAAAACTACAAGCTCTTAGTTTTCACCTGTCACGTTGGCAATGAGCAAAAAGTTTGAGAACTTACCAGCGTGACCTGCCAGGTTTTGAGCTGTCTTTCGACTCCATTCCCACCCTTCTAAACTGTGACGCTGGAGCAGAGACCGCTCACCCCATCTCTGCTTTGCCACCTGGCGCCTGCGCAGGCACTGCCAATAGGAGATGCCAGAGGGGAAGAGGGAGGCTGAAAGAGGAAGAAGGGACTAGCTCCGCCCTCTCTGCTTCCTGTGCCGGTCCACGTTAGCCCAGCAACTGTTTCCACCTGCAGCGTCAATGCTTCACCTTTGCAGCAGCAGAATCCTGTTTTGGGTTTTTTCCAGCACTTTAAGATTCAGTCTGACCTTTTCCATCTCAGTGAAGCATCAGTAACCTCAGAGGTCAGGTCCGGGCCCATGGGGTCCCTCCTCCAAGCTCACAGCACCGCTGAATAAAATCCTCCTCCAAAGAGGTCTGCATTTCAATACTGCGAGGTCCCTCCTCTAAGCTTCTAAGTTGATTATTTCAATCTCTTCACTTGCTCCTCCAACCTTACAGATGGTGGCTGCTTTTTGCAATTGCTACCTCCCTGATACCTTAGGATTCTCTTCTTGTTTTCTCTTCTTAACAGCTTTATACCTGTTTAACAATTATCCATATGAAACTCTAAGTAATTGGTATGGCATCCGATTGGCTGTTAACTGGTACAGTGGCTAAAGGTGTGGAGACACAGGGAGCCTCATACATTATTGGGGAGAATGTTAATTGATACACACGCATACACCCAAGAAAGCTGGCAATTGACCATTAATTTCACGTCTAGGAACTTATCACAGCTTTACTTATTTGTGTGTGAAATACTGTGTATAAAAGGAAATTTATTGTAGCTTTGTTTATTTAAAGCAAAAGATTGGAGGGGAAATTAAAGGTTAATCAATAAGGGAATGTTAGATAAATTACAATGTATTCGTTAGTGAAACATCTTGCAGAAAGTAAAAATACTTTTTTTTTTTTTACGTAAAAAAAAAGCCAAATCTGTTGGTGGCCTGCAGAAGAGTATATAAGGTTACAGTAAGTCCCCTACATACGAACCTTAGAGTTGGAACTTTCAAAGATGTGAACGTGCATTCGCACATCCAATCACGTAAGTTAGTTCACGTGTCTGGCGTACATTGTCACGTGCATGCATCCTCTACAAGTGGTTGTGCTTTGTGTACTTTGCTGTATTGTATAGGGTACAGTAGTACAGTATCTTTATTTCAAGCCCAAGATGTCTGGAAGCAAGCATCAAAGCAGCAGTGATGTAGCTGGTACTGCTAAGAAGTGCCAAATGATAACGATGGAAACAAAAGTGAAAATAATCGACAGTGGAGTGAGGCCATCACTGTGAATGGGGTTTGGAAGAACCTTTGCCCGCAGTTTGTTCAAGATTTTCCTGGATTTGAGAAGGTGGATGAGTCCAAAGAGATCTTCAGCAACTTAGTGACACTCAGCAAGAAGCTGGAGCTAGATCTGCAAGAGGACAACTTCATTGAACTCCTTGTTGTGCAACATGAGAAGCTTACTAATAAAGACCTGATGGAATTGGAGGCCCAGAGAAAGGACGAAGAGAGACAAGAGGAAGAAGTAACTGAAGAACAGAAGAGATTCATGATGCAGGAAATAGCAAGCGGATTTTCCTTATTTGAGGAGGCACTGTTAGTTTCTGACCCGAACTAAGAACGGTACACGAAGGTTACAGCAGCCATTCAGAATGCAATCCAGTGCTACCGTGTCATCTATGACGAGAAAAATAGAGCTACTACCCAGACATCACTGGATCGGTTTTTCAAGAGGGTAGATAGAATTGAATCCAGCAAGGAGCCAGAACCTGTTCAATCAGTGTCAGGTGTGAGTGAAGTTGCAGCTTGCCCTCCATCTCCTATTGCTGACGATCCTTCAGCTCTACCATCTCCCACCTCCTCTCCCTCCTCCAGTCAGTAACTCTTCTTGCCTGTTCACTTGATGCCAGCCCCTGTATGCCAGCTGTTGTACTGTAATAATGTACTTTTCAAGGTACTGTACTGTAAGATTAAAATGTTTTCTTCGGGATGTCCCTGGAGGTCCAGTGGTTAAAACTACCTTCTTCCAAAGCAAGGGGTGCAGGTTCGATCCCTGGTCAGGGAGATAAGATCCCACATGCTGTGCAGCGTGGCCAAAAAAAAGTTTTCTTTATTTTTTGTGTTTGTTTGTTTTTTATGTATTATTTGTGTGAAAAGTATTATAAACCTAAAACAGTACAGTACCATATAGCCGATTGTGTTAGTTGGGTACCTAGGCTAGCTTTGCTGGACTTACAAGCAATTGGACTTTACAAACGTGCTCTCAGAATGGAACTCTTTCGTATGTGGGACTTACTATAGTCCCACTTACTAATTTTTACTTTGTTGCTTGTTGTGGTGTTATATCCAAAATATCGTTGCCAAGACCAATGTCAAGGAGCTTTTTCTCTATGTATTCTTTGAGGGGTTTTATGGTTTCAGGTCTTTCATTTAAGTCTTTAATCCATTTCAAGTTAATTTTTGTGAGTGGTGTAAGATAGGGGTCTAATTCATTCTTCTGCATGTGGCTGTCTAGTTTACCCAATACCATTTATTGAAAACACTATCCTTTCCCTACTGAGTGTTCTTGGCTCCCTTGTCAAATATTAGTTGACTGTATACTTGAGGGTTTATGTCTGAGCTCTCATTTCTGTTCCATTGGTCTATGTTTCTATTTTTATGCCAGTACCATACTCTTGATTACTACTGCTTTGTAGTATAGTTTGAAATCAGAAAGCATAATACCTCCAGTTTTGTTCTTCTTTCTCAGAATTGCTTTGGCTATTTGGAGTCTTTTGTGGCTCCATACAAATTTTAGGTTTTTTTTCCTATTTCTGAGAAAAATGCCATTGGAATTTTGATAGGGATTGCAATGAATCTATAGGTGGCTTTCAGTAGTGTGGACATTTTAACAAAATTAATTATTTCACTCCATGAGCGTGGAATGTCTTTTATTTGTGTTTTAATTTCTTTCATCAAAGTTGAGTACTTTTCAGTGTACAGATCTTTTTCCTCCTTGGTTAAATGTATTTTTTTTCCTGAATAACTTTGCTGAATCAAAGATGGGTCACTAAGGAAATATATAATTATAACATGGTTAAACACATTTCTAAGTTTTTCATTGTTCTTGATGCTATTGTGAATGGGATTTTTTGCTTTCTTTTTATATTTTGTTAATATATAGAAACACAATTGATTTCTGTATGTTGATCTTGTATCCTGCAACTTTACTGAATTAATTGACTAGTTCGAATAGTTTTTTGGTGTAGTCTTTAGAATTTTCTCTATATAAGATCATGTTATTGCAAACAGACAGTTTTACTTCTTTCTTTCCAATTTGTATGTCTTTTATTTCTTTTTCTTGCCTGATTACTCTGGCTGGGACTCCAGTACTATGTTGAATAGAGTTGGTGAGACTAGGCACCTTTGTCTTGTTCCTGATATTAGAGGAAAAGCCTTCAACCTTTCACTGTTGAGTATGATGTTAGCTCTGAGGTTGTTATATATGGCCTTTATTACGTTGAGGTATGTTCCTTCTATGCCCTATTTGCTGTATGTTCTTTATCATCATGTGTTTTCTGCATCTGTGGACATAATCATTTGATTTTTATCTTTCATTCTGTTTGTTTTTCTCATTGATTGGTTTGCATATGTTGATTTGCATACTGTGGCATATTTGCATCCCAGGGATAAATCCTACTTGATCATATTGTATGATTCTTTTAATGTACAGTTGAATTATGTTTGCTAATATTTTGTTGGGAATTTTTGTATCTATATTCATCAGAGATATTGGTCTGTAGTTGTTTTTTCTTTTTTTTCTTGTAGTATCTTTATTTGGCTTTGGTATCATGGTAATGCTAGTCTTGTAAAATTAGTTTGTAAGTGTTCCTTCCTCATCAATTTTTTTTGAAGTTTGCAAAGGATTGACATTAATTCTTTAAATGATTGATTGAAATAATTGATAAATCATCTGGTCCTGGGCTTCTCTTTGGGGAGTTTTTCAGTTACCGATTCCGTCTCCTTACTCATTATTGATCTGTTCAGAGTTTCTATTTCTTCATGATTCAGTTTCAGTAGGTTGTATGTTTCTGGGAATTTATCCATTTCTTCTAGGTTATCCAATTTGTTGGTGTAAAATTGTTCATAGTAGTAGCTTATTATCCTTTGTATTTCTGTGGTATCAGTTGTAATGTCTCCTCTTTCATTTCTGATTTTGAGTCTTCTTTTTCTCTTAGTCTAGCTAAAGATTTGTCAGTTTTGTTTATCTTTTCAAAAAATTAGTTTTTAGTTTGTTAGGCTTTTCTATTGTTTTTCTGGTCTCTAGTTTACTTCTGTTCAGATTTTTGTTATATCTTTCTTTCTCTTAACTTTGGGCTTAGTTTGCTCTTTTTGTTTTTGTCAGTTCCTTTAAATATAAACTTAGCTTATTTATTTGCTATATTTCTTTCTTCTTACTGTAGGCATTTATTTTTATAACCATCTCACTTAAAACCGTTTTTGCAGCATCCCACAGATTTTTTTTTTAAATCAGAGTATAATTGCTTTACAATGTTGTAAATGAAGTACAATGAAGTGAATCAGCTATATGTATTCTGCTGTACAATGAAGTGAATCAGCTATATGTATTCATATATCCTCTCCCTCTTGGACTTCCCTCCCATCCTCCACATCTAGATCATCACAGAGCACCCAGCTGAGCTCCCTGTGCTATGCAGCAGGTTCCCACTTGCTATCTGTTTTTCACATTGTAGTGTATTTGTGTCAAACCTAATCTCCCAATTCATCCCACCCTCCCCTTCTCCCACTGTGTCCACATGTCCATTCTCTATGTCTGTGTCTCTATTCCTGCCCCGCAATAGGTTCATCTGTACCATTTTTCTATATTTCACATATATGCATGAATATATATTTGTTTTTCTCTTTCTGACTTACTTCACTCTGTATGACAGAACCTAGGTCCATCCATATCTCTACAAGTGACCCAATTTCATTCCTTTTTATGGATGAGTAATATTCCATTATATATATATATATATATATATATATATATATACCATATCTGCAGCATTCCATATGTTTTAGTATGTTATACTTCCATTTTCATTTGTCTTAAGGTATTTTCTGATTTCCCTTTGACCCAGTGGTTGTTCAGGAATGTGTTGTTCAATTTCCATGTATTTGTGAATTTTCCAGCTTTCCCTCTGTTACTGATTTCTAGTTCCATACCTGTGTGGTTGGAAGAGAGATAGTTGGTATGATTTCAATCTTTTAAAATTTGCTAAGACTACCTTTGTGATCTACCATATGATCTGTCCTGAAGAATGTTCCATGTGTGCTTGAGAACAATGTGTATTTTGCTACTGCTAGATGGGATGTTTTATATATGTCAATTAGTTCTATTTGATCTAAAGTATGGTCCAAGTCCAACATTTTCTTATTGGTTTTCTATCTATATGACCTATCCATTGTTGAAATTAGGGAATTGGAGTTTCCTACTATTATTGTATTATTGCCTGCTGCTCTCTTCCGATATGTTAGTACTTGTTTAATATATGTTGGGGCTCCAATGTTGGGGGTACATATACATTTATAATTGTTTTATCTTCTTGATGAATAGGCACCTTTATCATTATATAATGACCTTCTTTGTATCTTGTTAGAGTTTTTGGCTTAAAGTCTACTTTGTCTGATATAATTATAGCTACCCTTGCCCTTTTTTGGCTTCATTTGCATAGAATATCTTTTTCCATTCTTTTATCTTGAGCTTATGTGTGTCCTTAAAGCTAAGTCTCTTGTTGGCAACATAAGTTGTGCCTTTAAAAAAAAAAAAAAAATCCATGTAGCTACTCTATGTCTTCTGATTGGAGAATTCAATCCACTTACATTTAGAGTTATTATTGATAGATAAGGACTTACTAGTGCCACCTTATGAACTGTTTTCTGCCTATTTTGAAGTTCCCTTGTTCCTTTCTTCCTCTCTTACTGCTTTCCTTTGTGAATTGATGATTTTCTGTAGTGGTATGCTCTGAGCTTCTCTTTATCTTTTGTGAATCCAATTTAACTTTTTATTAAAAAGTTAATTACCATAAGGCTTATATAAAACATTTTATAGATATAATCATCTATTTTATGCTGATAACTAAACTTTGATTGTATACAAAACTCTACCCTTTTACTCCCCTTGTCTTTAATGTTTTTGATGTCACAATTTACCTCTTTTTATATTGTGTATCCATTAACAAATTATTGTAGCTACAGTTATTTTTAATACTCTTGTCCTTTTCCTTTATCCTAAAGTTATGTGGTTAACCCTCCACTATATTATAGTATTAGACTATTCTGAATCTGACTATATACCTACCCATATCAGTGTGTTGCATATTTTCATATGTTTTCATGGTACTAATTAACATGTTTTCATTTCAGCTTAAAGAATTCCTTTCAAGCATTTCTTGTAAGGCAAGTCTAGTGGTGATAAACTTCCTTAGTTTTTGTTTGCCTGTAAAAGTCTTTATTTTGCCTTCATTTCTGAAGGACAGATTTGCCAGGTAAAGTATTCTTGGTTGGCAGTTTTTTTCTTTCAGTGCTTTGAATATATCATCCCACTCTCTACTGGCCTCTAAAGTTTCTGCTGAGAAATCTGCTGATAGCCTTATGAGTGTTCCCTTATCAGTTAACAAGTTTTTCTCTTGCTGCTTTAAAATTCAATTTGTCTTTGATTTTTGATGGTTTTATTATCATGTGTCTTAGAGAGGATCATTTAAAGTTGATTTTGTTTGGTGAGCTTCATGAACTTGGTAATACAAATCTCTCCCCAGATTTGGGATTCTCAGCCATTATTTCTTTAAATAAGCTTTCTGCTGCCTTTTCTCTCTCTTCTCCTTCTGGAACTCTAATAATTTGTAAGTTGGTTCTTTTGATGGTATCCCATAGATCATGTAGATTTCATCACTCTTTTTCATTCTTTTTTTCTTCTTGCTCCTCTGGATAATTTCAATTGATCTGTCTTCAAGCTCACTTATTTTTTCTTCTGCTTGATCAAGTCTGCTCTCTATTGTATTCTTCAGTTTAGTCATTGTATTCATCGACTCCAAAATTTCTGTTTAGTTCTTTTTTATGTTTTCCAAGTCTTTGTTAAATTTCTTATTTTATTCTTGTATTGTTTTCCTGATATTGTTGAATTACTTATCTGTGTTCTCTTGTATCTCTCTGAGTATCTTTAGAACAATCATTTTGAATTTTTGGCCAGGTAATTCTTAGACCTGTTTCTTTGGGGCCAGTTTGGAGGCTTACTGTATTCCTTTGGTGGAATCACATTTCCCTGATTCTTCATGATCCCTGTAGCCTTGCATAGGGGTCTGTGCAATTTAAGAAGCAATCATCACTTCCAGACTCTATAGACTAACTGTGGTAAGGGAAGACTTTCACCTGTGGGTGGGAACATGCTGGAGCATGTTGTGACCTCACGTCTAGTGTTGCAGGGTGCTAAGTGCAGGGGATTTTGGAAGCTCTGAGTCTAGGGGGACACAGTGTCTCTTTGGCCCAGGCTGCTGGGGTTCACAACATTGACAACTTTTTGGTTCACTGATCACTGTTGGGGGGGTCTGTTGTGGCTGCCAGGGCTATTGTGGTCTTCAGCAGTCTCTCCAGGTCCAGCAGCTAGGGACCAGGGCACACAGTGGTGGTGGCCAGAGCCAATGGTTTGCACACACTCAACTGTGAGGTGCAGCTGCAGGTGCTGTGTAGTGGCAGGGGCCAGTTGCAGACACTCATGTAGTGGTGAGGGCCAAGGCAGGCAGCAAGGGCTGGGGCCAACTGTGGGTGCTGTGGCTTTCAGCACATACTACTGTTCCTGCTGAATCTTGCCACGAGTGCACAGCAGTGGAAGCTGGAGATGGGGGTCAAGTGAGGGGTGTGCAGGTGCACAGCTAGAGGGGCTAGCTTCAGGTAAGCACAGTGGTGCAGGCCAGTGACAGAAGCCAGTGCCTAATTTGGGCCCACAAGCAGCTGTGGGGGCTTTGGCTGTTAGTCGTGCTCTCCTGTGGCTGTACAGTCTCCCCTTGAGTGTGTGCACACAGTGCAGGCTGATGACAAGGGTCAGGCTGGCAGCACGCAGGTGCACAGCTGAAGGAGCCAGCCCCGAGTGCATGCACGATGGTGGTCAGCCATAGGGTGTAGAGGATGGCATCTTACACTTGTGCATCCTCAGAGGCCTGGGCTGGCTCCTGTTGTGGTTCCCAGGCTCTGGCAGGGGCAGGGAGGGACCCAGATAGTTTGCATGAGCAAACACGAATACCTGTGGGGCAAAAGCTGCTAAAATCTGCAGTGGTTCCACTGCAGCTGTGCTGGTCATTGGTTCCTTCTTCTTTGGTAAAAGCTGCTGGGTTTGTTTATAGAGCAGGTCACTGTGAACCACAATCACTCCCACCTCATGGCGGCTATTGGTAGATCCTGCTTTTCTTCCTTGTTCCTAGCCATCTTGACTTTGCTGGTCTGGGTACAGTGAAAGCCAAGAGGGATCTTTGTGTGATGCCCCCAAAGCCTGGAGAAGCTGGTTGCTCATTCTGCTTTCCCTTTCCTAGTGAGGAGAACTCTTTCTAGCTGGGGAGTTCTCTTTTGGTGCTGAGCAGTGCCAGCCTGGGGAATGGGATGATGCAGGCAAATGAAGCTGTCTTCCTTCTCTTCTTGTGTGATTATTCTCAGGTTTTCTGTTGACTATGTTGCTAAAGTTTCTTAAGTGGACTCCACAGATCTCCCAGAGCTGTGTTTGTTAGTGGATAGCTGTCTAACTGTTGATCTTTGTAGGGGGACAGAGATGGGGTCTCCTATACCAGCATCTTGATGATGTCATTCTCACACTTTGTTTCCTACTCTGGTATTTAACCAAAAATTGATCTTAGCCATTGGTTTAAAGATGATTTTATATAGTATAATAACCAATTAATGTTTTATTCCTACTTTGCAAAGAGATGAAAAATTCAGGAATGGATGTTGAATTTCCTGAATCTGGAGTGAACAGATGGACAGTCTGGGCATTTATGGAGGTTGTGATAGGTAGGTATACAATATGGTGTTGACAGCTCAAGCTGGTTGGTGCTCCCCTTTCTCTGCCAGCTCCTCCCCATACCACGAGGCCCAGAGACAGGCAATCAATTCCACTAATTCTCAGCTTTCCTTTCTAACAAATGGAGGCCAGAATAGAACTACCTCACTGAGTTCTCCTGAGAACTAAATGAGATGAAGCGTGTACAGCACTTAGCATGAAGGCTGGCACATAGTAAATGCTCTAACTTAGGCCAATTATTATTTATATTGTTAGTTGTTTTTTAACCTATGACCTTTTATTATTAAGAATTATGTTAGCAGATTGTCTAATATTTGATTCTTTACTTTACAGACCAGAAACATGAAGCAGAAAGAGGTCAATAAAGGGACATGCTTGGCTGGCTGTGAGAAAGAGATGTGACCAAAAGGTAGTTCTGGAGGCTCTATCAGCCCTTTCCCTATGGCTAGATCATTTTTCTGCTAAGGCAGACTGTATTATAAATATACACCTCAGGACCACAAATGCACTGTCTGCTGTGTCACACTCATCTGGATTAACTTAATATGCTTGGAGTCTTGTCCATATTTTTCTATCCTCAGTTTTCCAACAAATTCATGTCAAGCTGCTCTTTTAATCATTTTGCAAGCACAACCTGGCCTTAATGAAATAAAAAAAAAAATAAAAGCAACAGTGCAGTGATCTTATGTTCATTTCTACACCCTTCAGTTGGCAGACGAGAGAGCTGATGAGTGCATCTCCCTCAGCTCACTTTGGAGCTGATCTTAGGGTCCATGGACCTGGGATGAGGGAGCATGGTTAGAGATCCTGGGATGGGTGGCCATGGTTAGAGATCCTGGGATGGGGGGGGGGGGTCACAGGGCTGATGTGGGCAGGGAGGTGGGGGTGGGCAGAATTTCTGGAGGAGTTCCATCAGAAGACAGGAGGAGGAGGTAGGGAGTTAGAGATCAGGCTGAATATAGGGCAAGTACTTGTCAGCTCCTGGGGGAGGAAAGCTGTTTGAGGCAGGGCAGCATTGCTTTCTCAAGGACCAGCACTGGGAGTGGGCTTCTATATTATGTGGGTATTTAGGAATTCTGGACTGAGTTGGGATGGCTTGTCTCCTCTGTTTCCTCCTCCATCTTCAACTCCCAAACACCAGGAGGGCTGGAGGGGCCCTTTCAAGCCTTTGTGGCAGGCAGAATTCTAAGACGGGGCCCCAAGATTTCCTGCCCCTGGTATACGAGCCCTGCATAATCCCAGGGACTGTGAGTTATTCCTGTGACTAGGTTACATTATATGTCACAGCTGACTTTGAGAAAGGGAGATTATATTGATGGGCCTAACCTAATTACAGGAGACCTTTAAATTTGGGTCTAGAGGTGAGAGAGGGAGAGAAAGAGAAAAGGAGAAGGAGTGAGAAAGAGAGAATCAGAGATTCAAAGTGAGAAGGATTTGATGTGCTATTACAAGTTTGAAGAGGCAGCAAAGAAATGGGAACCTCAGTCCTACAACCACAAGGAACTGAATTCTTCCAACAAGATTGAGCTTGACGGCAGGATTTCCCCTAGAGTATCCAGATGAGAACTCAGCCTGGCTGACACCTTGATTTCAGGTATTAACCTGCAGTACACTGAACAGAGGACCCAGCCATCTGTGCTGAACTTCTGACCTGCAGAACTGTGAGCTAATACATGTCATTTTAACTGCTAGCTTTGTGGTAATTTGTTCTGTGACAATAGAAAACTGAGACAACTTTCTTCACTTTATTTCCTTGGTGATCCAGAACTCATTTTCAACACATTGTTTTGCCTTGTGAGAAATATCTGCCTGATCATAGAACCAACAATGGTTATGTTTCTCCTGAGCAAGTGTGGTCAATTTTCATCACCCTGGAAACTATGAACAGTATAACTATCCTTGTTCCTTTTCTAGCAAGGACCGATTGAACACTTAGAGATCAGTGTGCCTGCTACTGTCACAGGCACACTTAGCTGATCCTGGAGGCCCACTCTTCACCGGCAAAAAGTACATGCTCATGTATTTTGTAACTTAGCCTGAAATCTTTTCTGGCAGGGCACGTGCATGTGTACACACACACACACAATTTTCTTTGTGTTTACAGACTTTTAGGACACTTAGTAGGGGCAAGAAATTGGCAGCTCATGATTAATGATTGAATTCATAGTTTTAAATTTAAAACACCAGGAGAGGTGTTTGGAGGCAAAGAAAAATATATTAACTATATTATTTGGAAATATAGCTACCCTTTCTAAAAATGAGTTTATTCCGTTTCCCAACT
The DNA here is from genome assembly GCF_009873245.2 of Balaenoptera musculus. Taxonomy (NCBI): domain Eukaryota; kingdom Metazoa; phylum Chordata; class Mammalia; order Artiodactyla; family Balaenopteridae; genus Balaenoptera; species Balaenoptera musculus. The sequence goes on along the minus strand of NC_045793.1, from coordinate 97,383,175 downwards.
TTTTGGAAACATGTGTGTGGATAATACACTTAATACAGCATATAGAATAATTTATGTTCTGTATTATACATGTAAGACTTATCTCTCTAGTTTCCTTGAATGACAACCTCCCCTTAAATAACAATCCTTTTATGATCCCACGTTCCTTCTGTAACTGCAACCATTTTGTGTGCTGATGCACTGACAGGTCATACTAAAGTCAAACCATGCCAGAATATATTCTGAAAGCCAGGGGGACAGAAGTCGGGGAGGGTGCCACAAAAGTGCATGAAGGGGAGAAATGCAGATAGAGAGGTGGGCCAGGGGCTGCTGTGAGTGTCACAGGGGGAGGCTTGCCCACCATCATCACTCCTGAGGCCCTGGAGAGCCATGGGGAACCTGGCATCTTCTGTTAACAAATTAATCTTTGACAAATGGGGCAACTCACTGCTTCACTACTTCACAGTTGGAGATGTGACCAAGGTTTGCTCAGAAGGCTGAGGATTCCTGAACTGGGAATCTCTGGATGAGAAGGAATGAGCCAGGGGAGGACGGGGAGGAAGGATGCTGTGGGCAGAGGGAAATGCAGCAGCAAAGGCAGGGAGACGCACACCAGCTTGGTGTTTGGGGAGCCACAAGCCCTTCCACCTCCCTGGGCTGGAATGTGTGGTGGCCGTGAGGCTCTGCAGGGGATGGGCAGTTCCATGTTTGGGACATTTTAATTATTTTTGTTTCTTTTTTATTGTGGTATATGTTTAGGAATTTGAACTTTACCATATAGGCAAGAGACAGCCATTGAAAGTTTGGCTTTATTTTTCGGTAAATAACATTTTAATACATATATGTGGAATCTAGAAAAATGGTACAGATGAACCAATTTGGAGGGCAGGAACAGAGATGCAGACGTAGAAAATGGACGTGTGGACACAGTGGGGGAAGGGGGGGTGGGATGAACTGGGAAATTAGGACTGACATATATACATTACCATGTGTAAAATAGATAGATAGTGGGAACCTGCTGTATAGCACAGGGAGCTCAGGTCGGTGTTCTGTGGTGAACTAGATGGGTGGAATGGGGGGGGGTCTGGTTAGGAGAGAGGTCCAAGAGAGAGGGGATATATGTATACATATAGTTGATTCACTTTGTTGTACAGTGGAAACTGACACAGCATTGTAGAACACGTATACCCCAATTTAAAAAAAGATAAAATTTAAGAAGTAATATGTACTCACTGAAGACGATCAGAGATGCTCTGGACAGGGGACTGCAAGGCTTAGATTGTGCTCTGAAGGTTCACTGTGTGACAGCCTAGAGGCCACAGTGCAGGGGTTTTCTGTAGGGGCAAAGGGCCTCTCCAGACCAGGGGAGGCAGACCCTGTGGGGGTGGACCAGCATCAATCCTGAAAGCTCCCCAGGTGAGTCTGAAACCCAGCAGGACCCTTTGGGGCTCCTGGGCATGGAAGCTTTTCCATGTCTCCCGTTTCTTGTTTGTAGGGAACAGACTCCAGCCTCCATAACCTTTCCTGAGTTCCAAAGGGCAGATTTGAACAGCTGCTAATCAGGGAAGAGAGGGGATGCAGAGACAAGGTAGGAGCAGTCAAGAAAGAATAGTGCAGCCTTGGGGCAGGGTCCTGGTTCCCCCTCAAGGGATACACATAACAATACCTTTGAGCTCTTCTACAGAACTAAAACCCCCAACAAATGGAAGATGTCAGCATTCTTCATTCCAGAGAAAATCACCTGAGGCCAGATTAAAGGAACCAGAGAAGCTCATCAAGAGGGTACCTGATACCAGATTAAAGGAGTGCAGGCCCTGCAACTCACCCTAATCTTGTCAGAATTGCCACCCTTGAACCATTGCTCTAAAACTCCTCCCTAATCCTCCCGGGTTGGGGGACACAGTTTTTGAGGGGCGCAAGCCCACCGTGTCCCCCTTTGCCTGGCAAAGCAATAAAGCTATTCTTTTCTACTTCACCCAAAACTCTGTCTGAGATTCGATTCAGCACCAGTGCAGAAGGCCGAGTTTTTGGCATCAAGTCCAGGGTGGACCCCAGGCTGAGAACCATGAATTTAGAAAGCACAAGATAGAGGCAGAGGACTAATTTGGAGACAGCTGTAATGGTCCAGGCAAACCCTAAAGAGGGTCTTGACAGTATGGTTAGGAGAGCAGAGTAGAGGCTTGTACCACTGGATGGTAAATGGATGGAACTTGGTGACTGATTGGAAGAGGGTGTTGAGGAAAAGAAAGGAGTCCCTTTGGCCAATCTCTTTCTTTGTACTCTCTTTAAATTTAGCATCTCTTTTTTACAGATTATGAACTTCCTCAAAATCACTGTCCTTCAGACGCTGGTTTTGTCCTTTACCACCAGCAAGTCCAGCTAAGGATGGAGGAGTGACAAGAGTTAGGTCTTTGCATCTAAATCTATGAGGTTGGAGGAAAAAAAAACTGCTTTAATTCTACTTTTTAAAAACAGCTTTTAAATTAATGAACTGCAAAACCTTTGGGTAAGTTAGATCATAGGAAGTATGTCAGCTGCCTTTCCATCTGGATCAGACAGTCTGTTCAGTGAAAGACAAGGACTGCATTTTGCACAGAGCTCCCTGCAGCCACCCACTCCCTCTGACTGAATAGACAGGCAACGTGAGGGATCACCCGGGGAGGGATGCACACGGTTCATCCACAAGAGTGTGTGGTGAGACTGCAACAATATTTACTCCTCACAGAATGAACGATGTTCCTGAAAAGATGCCCATAAAATGATTTTGCTTTCATACAAACCATTCCCCCCTCATTGACTTGCTTTAAAATTTCTAAGATGTATTCCCATGGAAAAATATACCTAGGTTCTAGGCAAAACGTGTGTGTCTCTCTCTAGTGCAATGTCTGTCGTCCCGTGACATGGCACAGGGATACTCATCTTCCATGAGAAATTAAGAAAAGCCCACTAAGGTCCACGGATGGGCTTGCTGTTAGCCCCCAGGCAACTCTGCCACCTCAGGGCCCTCATCCCCTCACAGCAGCAGCTGCCTTACCTCCAAATGCATCGTGGAGGCTCCTGCTCCCTAAAACTTGCTGGATCACGTGATGAGTGGGTACCTCCCCTTCTCTCAGATGGCAGGAAAATTCTTGCTGTTTCATTAAATACCGGTCAGCATCCAAGAACCTCATACCGACCCCCTCTGCCTTTCCAGGGGCTGTGTGGGAAGCCGAGGTCCACCCTCTCATTGCCTACATTGTGATTTTCTAAGACAAGGTCTCTAAGCAAAAGATGCACTTGGGCACTAGAAATAATCTGTAGTACTTCTGACCTAGTTCTTTTCCCACATATATTTGTTAAACTATAATCCACAGTTCAGGCATCATTTTGAACTACTCCTCGTTCATCCATCCATCCATCCATCCATCCATCCATCCATCCATCCATCCATCCATCTCACAGGTACTATTCTTGGGGCAGTGAATTCCTTTAAAGAAAACATCTTGAATGAAGGAATTAAACCCTTGATTATGGGTAGCAACTCATTATTTTTGGCACTTTCAACCTTTCTGTATATTGTTTAAATATGCGTTTAGCTTCACTGAAATCTATGTATTCTGCAACCAGAGCGGTGGAGGAGACCCACAGAGAAACAGTTACAGGGTCAGCTCATGAGACTCATCATACAAATCAATCCTTCCTGTATCCTCACTACATGCTGGGCAAATGCTGAGAGCATCCCTGGCTTTATTTCCTCTCATCCTCAGACAACCTTTTAACAGTCTGATGAAGCGTGTCCTATTTTTATCACCCATCTATATTGCTGTAGATTCAGAAATTGAGCCTCAGAAAAGTTAAAGGCCACCAAGTTAAGTGGCCGAGCCAGGGCCTGGACCCATGCCTATTGGGTACAAATGTTTTATGGAGGGCCTACCACATGCCAGGTGTTGTTCTAGCCAGTGCTGGGAAACAGCTCTGAATAGGACAGCCAGGTGCATCCTTGACCTTAGAGGCTGTACTTTAATAGGGGGAGCAAACGCACAGAAATTACACCATGAGCACCATGAGTGAAAACAAAGCATGACGGAGCCTGGAGACTGACTGCAGGTGGGTGGAGACGGTTTTACATTGGGTGGTTATGGAGGCCACTCCGAGCAGGCCTTTGACATTGAGAAAAATCCTAAATGAAGAGGGGGAGTACACCATTTCAGTACCTGGGGGAAATGTTCCCAGCATGAAGTACAAAGGCCCTGAGGGCACACTGGGCTTGCTGTATTCAGGGGTGGGAAAGACAACCAGTGAGGCTGGAAATAAGTGGAAAAGGAGGAGGCAGCAGTAGGTGGGAGCAGCCTATCTAGGACTTGAAGGCTATGGAAAGAATGTTGTATGAAAAAAGCCAGTTTTGAGCAGAAATGTTACGTGATGAGATGGGAAAGTTCCAGCAGAGAGGAGAATTGACTATGCAGGAGACAGATCTCAGGATGAGAGTTTCTTAGAAGGCAAGATGGGCTAGGATCCTGCGCACAAGTAGAGAGGTTGACCTGAGACGGTGGGAACAAGAAAGAACAGAGCCTGTGACTCCATGTACAGGCAGGTTAGCAGAGTGGGTAGTGCTGAGGCAAGCTGGTTGGGTTCTGATGGCCTCCATCGTCTCAGCGAAGGAAGGCAGGTCATCAGCTGACGGTGGAGAGGGGACAAGTGCTATAGGTTCGAGGAAAAAGAAGAAACTATGAAATAGCCTTCTTTAAATGTGGGAAAGGTGAGTGCTTCCTGGAAGTGCTAAAGGGCCCTTGAGATTTGTGGTCAGAAAGACTCTGCTGCTGCCTAGAACAAGTAAAGGGTAGACAGAATTGGGTTTAACCAAGGTTGGACTTTGCCAGGTGAGAGTGACAGAGAGATAAAGGGGCAAGTTATCTATGGAGGAATCTCAGCTCAGGAGGGAGGTGAAACATGGGTGCAGTCGTGTAGTTAAGATCAATAGACTGCGGGCAAAGAAGTGAGCTGCAAAGGGGGGAGATGATGGTCCATGAGTGGTGTACTTGGATCTGAGAGTTTGGAAGTGATGCAGTCATTGGTGTTGGGAAGACCTAGAATAGAACCACGGGAGTCGACGGCTGAGGTAGGTTGGCCTTAGGAACTGAGAAGCCAGAGCGTGGGATGGATCGTCCCTTTTATATGAATACAGAAGCCATCAAGAATCATAACAGAATTATCTCTTAGCTGCATATTATAGTACCAGTCTGGTAATAAGAACAGTAGTCACTGATATTTGCTCATGCTCATATACAGGATCAGACTCGCGGAGGACAGAACTCCGGACCCATAACTACTACTTCTGGACCTTAATTCTACATGAGTAATCCTGAAGGTCAGGAGTATGAACTCATTTTCTGGCACCTCTGTTTTACTGTTTGGGAAATACAGGGCAGTGGGGTATTTTCTCTAACATTTGGCAACAAATGCTTGCTTACTGAATGAGAAACGCATTAGTCCCATTTTAATTTGCACAACCCAAGTAAGAAGAAAGATTATGAGAAAATGGTATTACCCGTTACTTTATTCCATTCTTTTTCTGTATTATTCAAGAAAGGATTCTAAGAGTGGCAACTGAGTGTAAAAAGGAATAAGGCAAAAAATGCCCATGTAACTGTTGGGTTTGGGTATCCAACTGGCCTGAAAGGGTCCCTTTCTCCCCCTTCAAATGCCCACAGCTAGGAAGTCCGAGAGCAGGGATTTGAATCCAGTTCTGTTTGACTTCAGTGTGATCTTCACTTCCTACTCTTATTAGTCCTACAAGGTGGACTAATAATTAGTCCAACAAGGTAGACAGCATGTTTGTGTGTGTGCATCCCCTCCCCCACCCATAAGCAATAATTACCCCCATGTCCTACACCTGGAATGGAGGTTGTCCATACTTTCTTTTCAGTTCAAAGTATTTCAACAATGCATAGTTGGGATGTCTGAGGACGCAATGCAGAATCTTCCTAAGGCAGGTTATCTGAGAGAGCTCCACCCATAAACCACAGGATTGTTTCAGGTTATAAATAACTCTTTGAAAAGTTAGATTCTCCTGCCTGAATAAACCTCCTCCTTGACAAGTCTCCCCCTTTCCTCACCAGTCGTCACTGTGCACCCAGGAAAGCAAAATCACCTCAGATTGGCTAAGTCCTTAAAAAAAGGCAACTAAAGAGACTTAGAAATTGCTAGAAAGGGTCTAGAAAGAAAAAGAATAATGACTTCAAGTAGCTAGATTCAGGAAAAAAATCTTAGGTTAATGTTGCCAATTTTAAGCAAGCAAGATTTTGTTTTTAATCTGAAAGTGTAACAGGCAAATAGGCTGATAAAATTAGAAAGGCTCCAGTTAAACTCAGGGAACTCTCTAAAACAACCTGCTAGTGACTGCGTAAATGAATCTAGTTGGGTGCACAAATAGCCGTACCCATAAACTGAAGCATTAACGCTAAGGTTCTACTAACCTCCTCTGCAATGCAGTCCTCTTTAGGTTCTGACAGAGCAGCCATTTTTCGTAAAAGTTAGTTGCAGTCAAGAACGTGGGCAGGGAAATGGTCCACAGCCCCGGGGGAGGTGTAAGAAGATTCCGAGGGTCAGACTCTGCTTTGGACCCTAGGACTGCCTGATAATTCTGACTTCCCCTTGGCTGAACACAGACAGGGGCCTTTACACCCTGGCATATGCCTGAGGACTTCACTCATTTAAGGGCTTCTGCTACCTTTGCTAAGAGCAACACAGGAAAACTCCAAAGGAGAAAAAAATTATCTCTGTGCATCAGAATGCACGCGTTTGCTCCTGAGTTTTGGGACTCCTTAGTGAAACAGCCCTGGAGAAGACCCCTGATCTAAAAGTGTGGGCCCTGACTCCAGGGGCAGCCAAAGTACCTTAAATCCGGGGCCCAGTTCAGGTGGTTGAAACGGGTAGGACCTAATGATCTACCAGACACAAGATTAATTATTGTGAGGGGCAGGGAGAGCAACAAACCCTTGAGTAAGCACATTTGATGGCTCTGCTCCTCAGGTCAGTCTTGTAGGTCGTGTGTTTTGAACCAAAGAAATGAGGAGAGCAGAGTTAATCTGCTCGTTAGTCAACCTGAACTTTGCTCTCCTCATAGACCAAGAAAGACAAAAGCACTGATGTCAGTTCACTGTACAGGATAACGGTGGAACTCTTAATTAGGTCTGAAATGTGGTGGGTGTAATGGAGGGTGGCCCTCTGGGTGGGGGGAGGAGACCACCTGGGCTGCCCTCCTCTCCAGCTGGCATCTCAACCTGTGTGGGCAGGGGGTTACCTTCCTGCTTGAGGTGGGGAGGACCTGGGCCCTACCTGCCAATCCCAGGTATCTCTGACCTACTGGATGCTTGATACCCTGCCTTCATTCACTCTGCTCATAGGTCAGATTTAATTTACTATGTCAGCTCCGTGAGGTCCTTGGGAAGCAAGAACTTACCTTCTCTCAGACTCTTTCCCTGAAGGAATGTTTTTCCCAGAGCGTGACTGCTGAGTTGAACACTTGAGCTGAAAGGTGCAAATCTGGAATCAGCATCTTTATAATTTGAGATTTCTTATCTTTCAGTGAAATGTTAATAAAAAGTATTTTTATAGAAAGGCCATTTAGGGTTTAAACCAGAGTGTTTTCAGCCAGACTTTTGTCAACCTGACGGCCATTTATCGGACACTTTCTGTGTAAAAGCCACTGTGCCAGTGGCCCGGAGGGTCCACGGAGCTAGGTACTGGCTGGCCACCCTCTCACTGTGACACTTGTTAACCTTATTCCAAATGCTGGCTCCAAGGCCAGAGTCAATCAAAAGTCCCTCCTTTCTGCAAGTTCCTGAGGCTCTTTGAGTAGTAGGATTATGAGTGATATTTTTCTCTTTGTTTATAAATATTTCCAAAGAGGATACATTATTTGTGTATTTTTTAAGTGTTAAAAATGGTGACATCCTATATACTTATTTTGGTCCTCATTTTAGTTTAAAAAATCTCTAGTGTTTCATGGTTAAGTATTGTAATGGATGAGTATATGTTTGGTTTGTTGGATTGTGTAGGAATGATCAAGTTCATGTAAATAAGAATAAAATAATATATATATATAACTGTAATATAAACATATATGTGTATATATATGTATGTGTATATTTATATTTACATGACCAGGGAGACAGGACTGGCTCTTTTAGCTCAGGGGTCTTCTCCAGTGTTGTTTCATTAAGAGTCCCAGAAAATTAGAATCAAATCCTCTGTGTGTGTGTGTTTGTGTGTGTGTGTGTGTGTGTGTCTAATAACAGTTAAAAGAGATAGATGAATGATTATTCCTGGAGCACAGAGACTGCAGCAGACGGCTGGGGTAGACTTTGTCAAGTCAACCCAATGAGACAGTGGGTCTCTGTTATGGACTGAATTGTGTCCCCCTGCCAAATTCATATAGTTAAGCCCTAACTCCCAATGTAGTTGGAGAGTGGGCCTTTAGAGAGGTAGTTAAGGTTAAATGAGGTCTTTAGGATTGGGCCCTAATCCAACAGGACTGGTGTCCTTATGAGAAGAGAAAGAGGCACCAGGGATGCAGACACACAGAGAAAAGGACATTTCTGGATACAGTGAGAAGACAGTGGTCTGCAAGCCAAGGAGAGAGACCTCAGGAGAAACCACCCCTAAGGACACCTTGATCTTGGACTTCAGCCTTCAAAACTGTGAGAAATAAACATATGTTGTTTAAGCTGAAATGAGGCTGGTGGGGAAACTTTATCAGGAAACAACAACTCCAGACTCCAGACCCCAAAATGCCACGTTAGAGTGAACTTTGAACCTCTTCCCCTAAAACGGAACAAATTTCTTAATCTTGGGCCAGGATGGGATCTGAACTTCCGGGGTGCCTCTTAGGGAGGGGTGACTGTGGGCAGGGCCTGGGTAAATTCTCTAAGAGAGGACGCCTATTGTGGCTGTGACTTCCCTTCCCCTTCTTTCTCTTTTAGAAGAGTGAGTCCATCTGATGTGTTCACCAAAATACAAGCGTCTAAATATCACCCTGCTTTAGTTTAATCAAAACCTCAAGGGACTTTTGCTGAAGCTACACGTGTGAATAGCAGGTCCCCACACTCTGGGTTAAATTGGCATAGAAAAAATGAAGGGCTTGATCAGGAATCATGGCTATGGTGTGCAGATGATTGGGTTTATTCCATCTAGAAAGCCCTCCATCATGTTCTGGGCCTGCCCATCCTTGGTCCTCCCAAAGTGTCCTATACGTCCACTAACACGGCACATGGAAGAGTCCTTTGTCATTGCCTCTTTTCTCATCTGTCTCCCCACTACTCACTTGTCCCATCCCAGGCAGGTGGCTTCATGAGGATGGGGATTTATCCTGTTCAGTTTTCTGTACATTGTAATTAGCATAGTGGCTTCATGAGGATGGGGATTTATCTTGTTCAGTTTTCTGTACATTGTAATTAGCATAGTGGCTTCATGAGGACGGGGATTTATCTTGTTCAGTTTGCTATACCTAGTAATTAGCATAGAGGAGCTCACTCACACATATTTACTAAAAAAAATTATTGAAGCCACAGGCTACACAAAGATGCACAAAATAACTATGTGCTAAGCAGACCTCCAAAGTTGGGGGATCAGAGTACTGCATGTACTGGCAGGGGGGTGGGTGCTGAGGAGGTGGGAGTGGGTTCTGGGGAAAGAGGATCAGAGGGAGGAGACTCTAAGCACCATAAATCAATTTGCTAAATTAGGAGTGAGATGAAATGGGGCTGTGGATTCTCAGCTAGAAGAAATTATATGTTATGTCAATATCTAACTGTCAACCTCTCTATCCCCCTTAGAAACTCCGTTCCCATTCCACCCGTGGCTTTGTGGAATGGAGACAGAATTTACGGCTACAATAGCCAGGAGATCTTGTCAAATACTGCCTCACAAAACCATTCTAAGGCTCACCAGTAAATGTCTGGGCAACACTGATCCCTTGCATGCCAATAAATCATGTGTGCAATTTTAGCTTAAGCACTTGACTTTACACTGATCATGTTTTATCTATAGCATATGATTGATAGCTTCTACCATCGAAATATTGCCTTAAATTCTCCCCTAAGGAAAGTCTAACAGAAATATACACGAAGGAAAGAAATGAAAAATTAGAATATTATACTGTGCAATTGCTTCAGACTTCTTGCAGTCTTAGTGTAATGGATTATTTCATTCAGAAACCAATTTTCAGAATATTAGGGACTAAGTCCTAGACTTTTGTCTTATCATAGGATCGCTGATGAAGTTCCTTTTTAGTGCCTGGTTTGACATACTGCAAAAAATAAATTATGAATGTGTTGGTGAGGCAACAGGCAAAACAGAATAAGTTCATAAAAGGCTCCTATGGCTATTACAAAATCCAAGTCATAAAATAAATATCATGTCATCTTCCCAAAATGTCATGGGACCAGGTTTCCAGATCAGGACTGGAAATGAGGGCAGATTTAAGAATATGATATGATTGTAGGGCACGAATCTGGTGAGATCACGAAAGGCTTGATTCTGACTAAATCCTTACAAGGCACTGTTGTCTGATGATTTAAGGAAAATGGATCTAAACTTTCCTCAAGTTCCTCTTTCCTTGTGTAGAGGCGATTCTTTACATAGCATAACTCATTAAAAACTGAAATGGTGAAAAAATAACTGTTAGGAAATGCTTCTGTCCAGAAGTTTGTTTAAGGCCGCCTCTGACTGGGGGGCTGTGAAGATCACTGGCCAGTCTCTGGAGGATCTCAGTGCTGGGGCCCCCTTCCCTAGAGTAGTACAGTGCATACCGGTTAAAAAGAGAAGATAAACTCTCCGCTCCTCCATTAATTTTTTTGATTCTCCCTCTTGACACATTTTGGGGTGAAGTTGAGACTCTATGTGGACACACAGGATGAAGGGGACCCTTTGGTAAATTGGGAGACCTTCACCCCAAATGGATACATTGTGATTGATGCTTACCAAGAGCACCTTCCATTGGCCACAGGTCTTGCCACTTAATCTCTGCCAAATACAAGGGCACAAGACCATTTATTACAAAACCCAGGTGCCTTCCAAATTCACTGGCTTATGTTCTAACAATTCTAGGTGGCTTGTCACATCAGTCACCTGTGAATTAATTTTGCAAATAATTTTGTTGGAGTATTTTCCAGCTGGTTTCATAACTTTAAGCTAGCTGTTCCACAGCTGCTTTATTATGATTTAAAATACGTTTTGAAAGATCTGCTTTTAAAACTCTCAAGACAAATATTACTATTGCCAACCTTAATGACTTAGAGTTTGGGGGTTATTAATCACCTATTTGTCGAGGAAAATCTTGACCTGATCCTACCTTAGAGTATGAATTTAACCTACATTCCCAAGGAAATGTCCTATTGAGTTGCTTTTTTTTTGAGAATATCAACTCTACCTTTGCTTAGGGGCCTGACAAAGCAAATGAATCTGTGAACATGAACTCACAGAAAGATATTTCAAGTTTTGGCAGAGAACTTTACTTTGAACTTTATGCTGTTCAATTATTATCAAAAGCTTGGTTTCAGAGACACTGGATTAAAATGGTGGAAGAAGAAGAAAAACTTGAAACGTTCACTTCCAATTTCTAGAAGTACAGACTATGTAAATAGACAGACAATAGCAATGTGAAGTAAGGATAAGAACCAACCAGAATAATGAAATCCTGAAGGGATTTCCACAACTTTTCACGTTGGTGAAGACAGAGTAAGAAATACATTCTTGGGCTACACATGGTCTGGCCTCTCAATCTGGGGGACCCTCAACACTTGGCCCCCAAAGAAGGTAGGAACATTCCATCCTCTGCCTGCCCCCTCACTCTGGTGGTCTCTCCCCAGCTCCTTGGGCCCCGCCCCCTGGGCTTGCAGGTGTCATCGCTCCAACAGCCACCTATTTTCTGTGTCCAGAGGTCCAATCTCCAGGTCTCAGCACTGCTGGGGGCAAGGGAAACGTGGTGGCCACTGCAGTGCCAAGTGATTGCTCCTCAGAGCAAGTCTTGGAAACGAGGCTCAGGACTTTGAACTTATACTGAGAACAGCTACGTATGCGTCTGAGTCTCCGCACTATGGGAGAACCCAGCAGGCAGTGGGAGCGCCCTCACCCCGTCCAGAAGATGCCCACCTATCAGAGGATGTGTGATGGTCCCACAGAGGGAAGGGCGGATGTAAAAACCTCCTGTGGAGACACAGACCTGGAGGGAGAAGCTGGAAGGCTCACAGTGGCGAGTGCACTGAACTGAGGACTATTTATGCATAGATTTCTGTCCCTTGATGTATAAATGGAGAGGGGAAAAAACTATCAGAGGCTTATTCAGAGACTGTGAAGCACAAAGGGAAGAGAGCCTGGACAAAAATATTGAGAGGAAGAGCTTACTTTTGAAAATGATTTTCTACAGAAAATAGAAGAAAAATATAAAGCATATGCTAAGTGCTCCCAGTAAGATACAAAATCCATGAAAAACAAAACGCAGGGTGATATATGGAGAAAATGAAGTAAGTTATATGTTTCTTAGACCTGACACAATTAGGTCTGTTCCCCACCAGGCCTGTGACATTTCATACCGCTGTGATCTTGCACATGCTGTCCAGGCTGGGCCTCACTTCCCTTCCAAACCTGGCAAAGTGCTTTTTATTCATGCTGCCTGACTCAGCCTACACACCACCTCGTCTGAAAGCCTTCCCAGTGGTTGCAGGCACCAACTCACTGATTTCTCTGCACACCGCACAGTGGGTTTTCATACTCGAGTACTGGACATTTCAGATAGTATTATCATTTATAACAGAATAACTATGCCTTCCCTATGACACAGCTTGTATGACATGGATCTCTATGACCCTCACCCATCACAGTTTCTGATATACAATTAAGACTAATAAATAAATGAGAGTCTCTGAAAGATAAGGATAGATGACAAACTCTTTTCTATCACAGGGACCTCAACAGATGTCAGTAGGACAAAGGCAAAAGATAAAGGGAAATGAGAAAGGAAACATACATATTGAGACCCTGCTCTGCTCAAAGCATTGAAGTGCTTGGTATACTAAAGGAAAATTGGAATCTTTTCCTTCCTTTTCAAAGAATTACGGTTTTAGCATAGTGCCACAAACTAACACAATGACTTTTGGGACATGATATAATGGCCATAGAGAGACAACTCTTCATAAGAGATTAGTGCAGCATCAGCCACCCTCAATTTAAAAATAGGTACTCCAAGTTTATTGACAAGTGGGTTTTGGAAAACTTGAACAGCATTTCCCCTCCGAAACAGTGAGCTTAAGTCCCAGACCAAACTGCAAAGGCTTATTCAACCCGGAAGTCTGCTAAATTGTATCAGCCACTGAACTGAGTTGCAGAAAGCAAAGGCTAGATTTAATTAAGCTCCACTACCATACAGCCAATGGTCCCTTAACCAAAAAGATGCTTCCCGCGTGTCTCACAGCTGTGCTGTGAATCATCTGGAATAATGCAAGTAAAACGCCCTTGAAAAGTACACCATGGGGGCTTCCCTGGTGGCGCAGTGGTTGAGAATCTGCCTGCCAATGCAGGGGACATGGGTTCGAGCCCTGGTCTGGGAAGATCCCACGTGCCGCGGAGCGGCTGGGCCCGTGAGCCACAATTACTGAGCCTGCGCGTCTGGAGCCTGTGCTCCGCAACAAGAGAGGCCGCGATAATGAGAGGCCCGCGCACCGCGATGAAGAGTGGCCCCCGCTTGCCGCAACTAGAGAAAGCCCTCGCACAGAAACGAAGACTCAACGCAACCAAAAATTAAAAATAAATAAATAAAAATAAAAACTATTGGAAAAAAAAAAGTACACCATGGTACAGAACAATAAGGGCCACCAAGAGTTTAACTATTACAGAACCCACATGGACATTAAAATACTGTCTGGCAGGAAAATGCATGCTCCCTTCTGCCACAGGACTCATCACCGATGAGGCGGTGGGAAGATAACTCTCTGCCCCGGCCAAGCCTGCATCTGAACCAGCTAGACTCCACTTCCAGCCTCTTCCTTCTCTGTTGTGTGTTCAGTGCATTCCTGTTTTGTCCACCTCAATCCACCTTGCCTCTGGTTCAATTCAGACCCAGCTTCACTGCCTCCATTTAGCCCTCGCTCCTGCCTGAACAACTGGCAACGTGCTTCAGCTTTTCTGTACGCTCTTTGGAAGATGGGCCTTACAGATGGGTCTGGAAATGGGGGTCCGGCCCTCTGGGGATACTTCCTCAGATTCTCACAGTCAAGAGTCCTGACCCACCCAGTAAAATGACAGACCTCACGTTCCAGTTTGCAGGGAGAGTGTAGGGAGAAATGGCAGGGCCAGGGAAAAGTGTGGCTGGTGCCTTCCTCTCTTCCCCCTGCCCCTCCCGCTGTGTGTCCTCTCACGGGAAGCCCTGTCCACTCCCACGCTCGTCCTGCCCCAGCCCGGTGTCCAGTTCTGCACCATCCGTCAGAATGGAAGCAGATGGGCCCCTGGTCCTCAAGCCTGTCTGTCTTACTGCTCCCACCAAGGACTCAATGCAATCCTCTTCCGCACATGGAAGAAATGACTTGCGAAACAGCAAATAGTATCTTTTAGAGCCGAAGTTCTTTCTGAATCATTCATATTTCATTTGAGTTTCTCTCTTTCTTTCTTTTCTCTCTCTCTCTCTTTTTTACATAGGAAAAAGACCCAAATCTTTTTTACTTACACTAGCGTGACAAAGTCCTCAGTGGTTTTTGTTCAGCCTCCCCCAGTCAGTCATTTTTAAGTTATGTGAAAGGAAAAGGAATGCCATTTGTAAGGAGATTTCAGCTAGCCTCATCTGATGTATTGAGAACTAAGGTAAGAAGCACAACAGAGGTAAAAACTAGACTGTAATTGAGGAAAAGATGGCATTTATCACCATAGAACTAAGCAGAGCCACAAAGTAGGGAACAGAAGGTGTGATTTAAATCCCTGATCTGCAACTAGCTAACTGTGTGACCCTAGGTACATTACTTAAGTTCCTTGGGCACACTTTCCTCATTTATATAAAGAAAAAAAAGGATCAGAGATTCTAGTCTTTTCTAGGCCTGTCATTTTATAACTCTATGACTAAAATCAGTCTAAAATCATAAATTCGATTCCAGAAATTTACTTAAAAGTCTAAAAAATTTGAAACATACAGAAATTCAAATATTTAACACCAAGGAATTGAAAAAAAAAATGTGTTCCAAAGAGAGACATTTCATTCACTGCTATTACGCATAAGTCTATTAGAAATACCTGGCTATCTATTGAAGCCTGACGTTTCTCTAACAGAAAGTGGTATGCGTGCCTTCTAATAAGTTTACTTCGGATCTCATTCCTCGTCACGATTTTGAGACGCGTTTCTATCTGTCTGCCTGTCTACCTATTCATAATCTATCAACATATCTCCGTATGTGTGTGCACACCCCTACGCCCAACACACACACACACACTAAAACATACGAAGAGAGCAGGAAAGTAAAGAAGCACCAGAGTTAGTTCTGACCAAAGAGGAGGACACAGGACTTACAGGAGCTGCTGAGTTTTTGACGGTGACACTAGGCGTGGTGGCCCTCAAGGCTCCACTCACTCCATGGTAGTATTTGAAGCAGATCTTAGTTTCAGCTGAAAGATAAAAATAAAATGGTACTGAGAAGTAGGGTATAACCCAGGAAGAGAAGCCATGGCCAGAGAGGACTCCCTCAGGAACTTCTACCCAACTCCTCCCATGAGCCAGGCAGCCAAACCCGATAACCCCCCTTCACTTGTGGCTTCATGAACAGGTCCAACTTCTTTCTGAAAATCCATCATCCGAAATTGTTTTGGTTTTAGCATTTTGTACCCAAGTTAAATCCATCATTTAGACTTCTCAGCATCCATCCTATCCCGTTAGAAGTTACTGCTTTTAAACTCTCAGTTCTAAGATTTTAGGTGGTACCAATCTGTTTCTTCTGTAATTTTCTGTTATTGAATTCACTGTGATTAGCATCTTGGTGATCTGAAGGAAGACTCTGAGAAGTTATTGAAATACATGGATGAGAGGCGTATTTTCTGATGACGATGACTAGACAATAATGCTGAAACTCCATAACTTTTTGGCATTTTGTACAGAACAGAATCTGTGGCCAACCCGAGTTTGCGTCATTGGAAGGTGACTTGCTTTTCCCAATTTACTGTTTATAGTATGTTTTTCTTTAAATTTGAAAAATTTACCAGGCTTTGTCTTAGTCCCTTACATTAATTTTGTTTGGAACAACATGAGGAATCTCCAGTTAGAGGTCCTGGTTCTCAAATCTGGGAATTTGTCTCCAATTATAATGTTTTTAAAACTAATGTCTACAATTTTCTTAGTATGCATTTTAATGTTCATTACAGAAAATATGGACAATGCAGAAAAGTATACAAAATCTTCTATGGGTTTTTTTTTGCATACTTGAGTGTATGAACTTTAATAATGAATTTTAATCTTTTTTTTTGAAATTAACATTATTAAATAAGCATGTTCAACTACTAATTCCAAACTTTGTAGATAACATTGCTTGTTCTATGGAATCACTGAATCATTTGTAACTTGGAAATACTTCCCTGATCTTGGAAATTTGGGATTTTCCCTTAAAATTAATGCCTTTTTGAAAATTATTTTTAAGTTCAAGTTTGCTCTCTAGGATAATGGAGCAAAAATTGCTACTTCTCTACCAAAACTCATTCTCCCTTTCCTCCTTAATGACTGAATCTCAATTTTATTTTGGGTGGTAATGCCCAGATAAAGAACTATGTTTTGTAGCCTCCCTCGTAGATCACAGTTATGTTGTTTGCTGTTGTTATTTTGGATTTTCTATTATATGTAGTTGAACCTAAACCTAGCTAATGTGGAAAGGTTTCTTTCTATATATCATATAAATGATACGAGAATTGCAATATTCTTCCTCAGAAGATACGACTATTTTAAGGATTCTCCCTTCCTGTGGCCAAACTGCTTTCCAAAAAGCGCTTTATACTTCCACCAGAAAATGTAACTCTGATCATCTCTTGAATCCTTGCTAACATTGAACATTATCAATTAAATATACTCTTAAGATAGCATCTCATTTTTATATCATTTACTTACTAGTGAGATTAAGCATTGTTTATCAGATTTTAATTAGACATTTGTATTTAGTTTTGTTTTGTTTTTTTTAATCTATTGAATTGTAGTTGTTAAGACTTCCCACTGGGCTTCCCTGGTGGCGCAGTGGTTGAGAATCTGCCTGCCAGTGCAGGGGACACGGGTTCGAGCCCTGGTCTGGGAAGATCCCACATGCCGCGGAGCAACTAGGCCCGTGAGCCACAACTACTGAGCCTGCGCGTCTGGAGCCTGTGCTCGGCAACAAGAGAGGCCACGATAGTGAGAGGCCCGCGCACCGCGATGAAGAGTGGCCCCCACTCGCCGCAACTGGAGAAAGCCCTCGCACAGAAACGAAGACCCAACACAGCCATAAATAAAAATAAATAAGAATTAAAAAAAAAAAACTGACCATACTTTAAAAAAAAAAAAAAAAAAAGACTTCCCACTGCCTGGGTGATGCCTGGGTGCTTACCTTTTAGTGGACATATTCTTACTTTACATATATCAATACTTTTAGTTTCCTCCCTTCATTCTTTCCCTGCAGTGATTTTGCATACCTGTTGATTGCCTTTTAAGCTCTTGGTGGACAATCTTATAACTTAGTTCCATCTTCTCCAAGGCACCCCACATTAGGTCTACAGACCTAGATCTACTACTGTCTCAGCCTGAGAGGCAGGTATCTTGTAGGTCAGGGATCATGGAGGGACCACGAGCAGCGAGCCATATGGCCAGGTAACCACACCGAGTCAGTGTAGTTCAGCATATGAGTTACTCTGCCTGTAGGTTCCAGCGAGATCGGCATGGAGGGGCCGAATGACCTCACCTCAAGTTTAGTTGCACAGAAGGAAATTATATATAACAGGTATCCTGGAAAGGCAGTACTAGCTTTCCTGTCAAAGAAAATTATTCCAGTGCCTTGGAGTAAAAAAGGTCAGGGAGATTATATACAGTCTTGTATTGAATCTTTTTGCTAGGTGAGCAGGTCAGTTCATGCTTAGAGCCAAGAATGCATGGAAACCTTCAAAGTATTGTAATCTTTTTCTGAAAAATCACTGGCAAAGGTTTTTTTTTTCTTAAGCTTTTCAAGAGTCTGTTCCAGTATTTAGCAACTTAATTATTAATGGATCTTCCTTTTATTTAATCTAAATATCTCCTGTAACTTAAAATGATTTCCTATTCAGACTTGAAAGAGATATTAAATTATTTAAAATTTCTTATTTAGGGATGGGCTCTGAAGGGAAGTCACCCACAAATGTTAAAACAAAAATATAATATACAAGTGATTTGTTGTATGGATTAAGATTACTTCATCTTGTAAAACTCCATGCTACTTTGGTGACAGTTACATTCAAGTGATCTGTTTGATTAGCCCCACACTGAGTTTTTGCAGAAGAAGGAGACTAGGTATTATTTATCTTTATATTTCCAGTGTCATGTAGTGTAGGGATTCTGTATAAATGCCTGCTAAAAAATGACTGATGAATTATTGGTTTCATTTGATTGACTCCACTGCCTTACTGTTAACCCAGGAGCAGGTACAGTGTCCTGGTGGGTCCTAATTCTTCATAGAGAATTTTCTATGGCCTAATATTACATGACTTTTGGAATAGATTCAAGTATAGATAAAGACGTTGTTACATTTTCGCTATTACTGCTGCCTCTGAGAAAAGTATCAAGGTTCAAAGGCCAAGAAATATTAGAGGGTTGTTGGTTATTATTTCAGATACTTCATCTAAGGGGACCTGTGGTAGGTAGTTCTATCTTCCTCTGCTTTTCTAGTTAAAATAATAATAATTCAAAAATCCCCTCAAAGTCTGAACACAAGGCATCTCTGTTATAATAGATTTTATTGTTTATTTGAGTCATTATGTATGTAGTAATAGAAGTTTAGGAAGGCACAGTGATCTAAGGAAAGAGTAGGAATGTGGGATCAAATAGATGTAAGTCCAATTCTTGACTTGCCCGTCATTAACAGAGTAAGTTATATAGACTCTCTGAGTCTTAGATTTAATGTAGAATGGTGATACCATTGCCAGCTTTGTATGTATTGTTTCATGTATGGCTGTTGTACACAGCAGATGGAATAATGTGTGAAGCCTAGTATGCATGAAGTAGTCAACACATAAGAGTTGCCCTTCTTCACTGTATGTTCATTTACGATCAACAGAACTGTCTTGTATAGTTGTTCAGGCACATCCTACATAAAGGTGTCCAACCAAGGGGTGAGTAGGGGGCTGAAATCCAGCCCATGCTCCACTCACCAATGGGTGTAGTCCTTGCCCTTCCAGAGGAAGAGGTTGACATCTTAAAATCTCGTGGATTAATGGTGGACCTGAAATAGATCTCCTTATAACATTTTGGTTACTTTTGCCTGGCACATGATTTGTTTTCAGATTTGGGCAGGAGTGACCAGCTCATTCACAAAGTGGAATAATACTGAAGTTTCTACCTCTAAAAATTTGTGTGTTTACAACTATAATTTTTATTGGGTGGGCATGTATTCAAAAGTATAGACTGTTTCGCTTTACTCATAGTATCACTTAAAGAAACAAGAAAATTATTGTTTTTCTTCCTCTCCATCTTTTAGGGATTAGTAGGCCTGTTGTAGCAGTTGAGACATCAGTATGTAATGATGGTAGTAGCCCTGGTGTAAGTATAATATTCGATTCAGTTTAAAAATTATAACAAATTGGTCTTAACAGTTAATTAGCTTTCAGTATGCACCAGACCATTCATACTATTTTCTAATTTGGCCCTCACAAAATCCCTGTGAAGTACAGGTAATTATTATTAACCTTTTAAAAAAGTGCTTAGCACAATACTTGGCATATAACAAGGCCACAATAAATGTCATCTATCATTCCTATTTTACATCTAAGGAAAATGAGGCCAAAATGTAAGGCCACTTATACAAGGTCACACATGTAGTTCATGGCACCTAGGATTTAAGCTAACATATTAACTTTTCATTTGGTAATTTGTCTCTAAAATTTTTTTTTAATAATGCTAGATTGTTGACCAGCTAGCAAAAGTGAACTTCCACTTCGAGTGATGATGTACTAGGTAATTCAGAGAACATCTAGACAAGCTGGAAAAACATGGAAATAAATCTGCCTGAAGTAGGATTGCCAGATAAAATACAGGACACCCACTTAAATTTGAGTTTCAGATAAACAGGGAATAAGTTTTCAGTATAAGTCTGTCCCAATTATTACAATGGACAAAAAACTAAAAAAAGTATTCACTGTTTATCTCAAATTCAAATTTTATTAGGAATCCAGTAATTGTTTCCTCCTAAAACTGGAAATCCTAGCCTGAGGATATCAGAGACCTAGCAAGACAATGGAAAATACTGAAGACAAGATCCAGAAGAAGAAAACTTCTGCTGTTTCCCTTGGTGAGGGGGCTGTGTTGATTCCAGAAAAATGCACTGAGAGGCTGGGAAGGTGAAAAGAACTTTTGACAGACTTGCAGGGCTAAGGGGATAAAAACTTAAAGAGTTCAGAGCCGGCCAAAGAGGAGGACTGTGCTAAGTCCTTCATGATTCAAGTTGGAGCCCTGAACAGCAGAACAGATACCAGAGAAATACACCAGCCCTGGCCCTTCAAATCATTTTAAGTCTTGAAATTCAATTGAGGTTATTCTGCATTGCTAGGTATAGCCCAGAAGGAAATGCAAATCCTCTCAGCAGGAAAAGAACCCATTCTAAGCCTCAAATTATCTCCATAAGTTTTCATTTACAATGTCCAGTTTTCAACTAAAATTGATTAGGCACATGCAGAGTATTTTTCTACTGGTAAAAATACCAATAGAAAGACCAGGCACTATAAGTAGACTCATAGGGTTTTCAGATATTGGAGTTATCAGACACAAGCTTTAACGATCATATACTTAAAGTATTCAAAGAAATAAAATATAAGATTGAAAATATCAGCAAATAATGAAGTCTTGAAAAAAGAACCAAACAGAAAATTCTGGATCTATAAAACTACTATTTTGAAATAGTGTACTCCATGGATGGGTTTAAAGCAGATTTAACAAAATACAGGAGAAAACTTAGGAAACTGGAACATAGGTCAGAAAAAGAAATCCAGAATAAGGCATGCAGAGAAAATGGATATAAAATATTGAAGAGAAATAATAAACATATGTAATACTATGGGGTGGTCTAAAATACCTGTAAAGTGTAATCCAAAAGGAGAGGAGAGAGACAGTGGTGCTAAAGTTAAAAATTCTCCAAAAGTTATGAAAGACATCAAGCTATAGATACAAAAAGCCCTATGAATCCAGAAAGAACACAGCATCCAGACATCGCTGTAAAAGTTCAAAAGAGAAGAAAAATGATCACTTCATCAGCCAATGAAGAAAAGAGCTAGGTTACCTTCACAGGAGTAACAGTTAGACTGACAGATGACTTCTCAACATAAACAGAAACAATGGAAGAGAAAGGAATGACAGCTTCAAAGTGCCGAAAGAAAATAACTGTCAACAGAGAATTCTGCAACTGGTAAAAGTATTCTTTAAGAATAAGGTGCTTACTCCTGTTGCTATCCAGACATTGCACAGGTTGAAGCACAATGAATATCTGAACTTCATAGCAAGTTTTTAACTATCCATATGTTACAATGTCTGCAGTGCAGAAATGCCCGAATCTCATGAACGGAAGTGTGATCAGAGTTGATGAACTAGACAGACATATGGATCAGTGCATTAGCAAAATGTCTTCCACTGTGAATCACTTATTTGTGTAAAAGGAACCAAATTATCTATGTAAGTAACATTCTTTAGCAAGAACAATGAACCTAAGTCTATGACTATTTCAT
This sequence comes from Balaenoptera musculus, assembly GCF_009873245.2. Taxonomy (NCBI): domain Eukaryota; kingdom Metazoa; phylum Chordata; class Mammalia; order Artiodactyla; family Balaenopteridae; genus Balaenoptera; species Balaenoptera musculus. The sequence continues at coordinate 97,361,269 of NC_045793.1, read as the reverse complement.
TTGAAAAACAGACATGAGACAAATGTAAACCACATCCTCAAAATCCAGGAAACCCAATTTTAACTCAAGAAGCTATCATCACTGTGAAAGAAACAGTTTCAGTAGTAATCTAGAAGGAGTAATGGAAAGTACAATATCTCAAATGATCAAAAAGATCAAGAAGCAATGCAATAATAAGATATAAATTAAATTTTGAGTCTGAAGAACATTTAGCTTCAGTAAGAGGAAACAGCAAGAGCAGTTCTTTCAAAGAAATAATCAACATTAATGGTATAAAACCTGAAGTCTTCCTAGTCTATCCTACATGGCAATATGTTCGTTTGTACTTGGCTTTTTATTTAAAAATATGAACCAAATGGGTTTTAGGAAATAAGCAGCTTAGAGAAAGGCTGTGACTTTTGATCAAAACAAAAGGAAGGGTGAAGGGCTTCTTAACAAATGGAATGCACTTGTAAGTGCATTGACAAGGCACCTAACATTGCAGATTCTACTACATATGTAAAGATATAACATTGGAAAGTTATTTTAATTTAAAGTTGATATTGTCTGCTGGATCTCATTAAGGTAGAGTTTTAAAGCTCCTAACGCAGGGGGCCCTGAATTTAGCCAAATCCAAAATGAAGCGGTCACCTTTTACACATGTTTGTTCTGTTACATTTAATCTCAGCAACTTGAATCCAAGACCTCATTCAAAAGAAGAACATTATATAAGTGTATAAGCCATGTTAAGTTTTACCAAAAAAACTTTGCTCTCCTATAAACAGCCCTGAAAGACATGGTGTTTCTATTTGGTTCTCAGATGATATCTTTTGTAGTAAAATTCTCATTAAAGTAATATATGACTCTAACAGAAAAATGTCACCTTATTATATCAGAGAATATCATATTGATTTGTCAAAATTTTGTAATTTGGTAAAGATGTAATCTTACTTGGATTTGCACTTCCAGAAATGATCTAGAAAGCTGTATTATGGACTGATTATATTCACTTTGTACAAAATTGGAAAATAACTGAAGAAAATAAAGTCATAAATTTTGAATAAGCAGAGAAGATATTTGCATCTTTAGGTATTCCACATTTGTCTAACATAAAAATTGCCATGTGATAAAGTCATGTTTCTCTAATAGCTAAATTATGATTATTTGAATGAAAATGGTTAAATGTAACTTTTTTTCAATTGTGTTAACTGGTACATCTTTTTAATATCAAGAACTGTATATTATTTGACTAGTTTCCTATTTAGAACAGCAGCTTAAATCCTACCTTAATGCTTCAAATATGGTACCACAGCAAATGTGGGAGATTGATGAAAATGAATCACTATGTGAAATGATGCCAGAACTTCACTTTATGGGAAGTACTTACTTCGGGTGTTACAAGGCCAAATCCAAACTCAAAAACAATCCAATAAATGCTTTTTGTTTCCTATTTCAGTGCTGGTTATTATCACCCCCTAGACAGTGTTTCTGTTCTGTGGGATCACTGCATGTGGAGTGTTTGCTAAAAGGCAATTAGAGCCTTCCTCTTCCTGCTAGGATAGAGTAATTGTAGCAGATTAATGCTTCTGCTGCCAACTAGATAAGCTTTTTTTAAAACAAAATATTTAAAGCACTGCAGAATAATGGAAGCAACAAGGACCACAAATTCTAGATGAGGGAGTACCGGTGAGACAAGCTGATTACCTGTAGCCCCTTTGCCCTGGTGGCAGGGAAACCAGCAGAGCTGCTGTGGCCCTCTGGGGCCAGAGTGAAGGACCAGAGACCTCAAGTACCCAGGTGGTTTCCCCTCAGACATTTGCTGAATCCTGCATCATGCAAACATCTGAAAAGTGAGCCGAAATCTTCTGTCTCTTGGTACTGAGGAGACCTGGCAGGGACAGTCAGGGAAGGGTCCCAGGTGAAAACCCTCGGCTCTCCATGAAAGCCCTGGAGAGGGATCTCTAGGAACAAGGCGAGCTAGAGGGAGACTGAGGCTTACCAAGACTGGACTGCAGTCCACTAAGCTCATCCTCTTATTGGGTCAAGGCCACCAGCACCCCAACAACCTCACTGAGGGAAGAGCAAACCCTTCTGAGGGAAGATGCCATTGCCAAAGTATCTACAATATTCCACACCCAGTTTACGGCAACTGAAAATTACCAAGTATGATAAGAGACAGAAGCAAATGACCAAAAGCAAGAAAGAAAATAGAACTAGGATCCTGATATTGAAGTCATTAGACAAAGACCTCAATTGAACTATGATTTATATATGCAGAAAATGAAGTGCAGACTTTGCCAGAAAATTAGAACCAACAGAAAAGAATCAAATGGGGATTTAATTATTAAAAAACCGAAGAGTTGAAATTAAGAACTCCATACATGGGGTTAGCCACAGATCAGATACAGCAGAAAGAGGGTTAGTAAAGTGGAGCATAGGTTGATTGAAAATATCCAGATTGAAGAAAAAGAGAGAAAAGAGGATGGAAAGGACAGAGAAGAGAATAAGGGACACAGTGGAATGAGTGGGGCAAAGGCAACTTTTGAGGAGACAATAACTTATTATCAAGCCTGGATAAAAACAAGAATCACTTGTAAGCATGTTGTAGTTAAACTCCTGAAATCCAAAGGCTAAGAGAAAAGTCTTAAAAGCATCAGAGCAAAAAACAAACAAACAAACAAAAAACAAAAAAAACAAACCTACATTATCTTCAAAGGAATGACAAAAACACTAAACTTGATTTTTCAGAAGACAGAGAAATGACATTCCTAAGTGCTGAAGAAAAGAACAGCTAACCTAGAATTCTCTGTATCTCGTGAAATCATTGCTCAAAAGTGAAAGTGAAATAGTGATGTTTTCAGACAAACAAAAACAGAGAGGATTTATCACCAGTAAGCTTGAGCTAAAAGAAATACTAAAAGGGAGCTCCTTCTGTTAGGAGGAAAATGATCCCAGAGAGAAGGAAGGAGGCAAACAGAACAGGTTGACATGTGAACTAGGCTCTGCTTCTTGATTTGGGTGCCGTGTACATGGATGTGTTCACTTTCTGAAAATCCCTAAACTCTGCATTTAAATTTATGCCCTTTTCTATGTGTGTTTTGTGCTTCACTTAGGATTTTACCAAAACAAAGCAAAACCAAACAAACAAACTGCTAAGGGGAAAACTTATGGCCTTACATGCATACACAGAGAAGAAGAATAGCCCCAAACCAATGAGCTAAGAATCCATCTCAAGAAATTAGAAAAAGGACAACAAATTAAACCCAAGGAAAGTAGAAGGAAGGAAATAATAAAAAATAAAAGTAAGAGCAGAAAGTAATTAAACAGAAGACAAGTATATATAGAAGATCAAGAAAAGCAAAAGTTGGTTCTCTGAAAAGACTAATAAAATTTAAAATCCCTGCCCAGTGAAGCATAGAGGATTAACATGTATGTGAAATGAAACAGGAGTATTGCACAGCTGCTGGCACTCTTAGCAGTCCTCCCTCCTGGATGGAGTGGGCTGAGCTGTCTCGGAGCTGCCCTGGGGCATTCAGGCTGAGGTAGGGGGTCCCAACAGATCCTCCAAGGCCAAATACAGACCGCAAAGTCAAGTGCCTTCTCTGCCATATATTTTTGTCCCAAAATCCTGGCTTACTGGGGTGGGTCTCTGCATTTCAGTCCAAGTGGAGGGGAGGGTCATGGCTGGCCAGACGGTGGAGGACTGAGTTGCCTGGAACTGAGATACGACACAAACCAGAAGGCTGTAGACTGACAGACTACCATACTGAAGAGCTCCAGAAGGTAGAAAGTATGGCTCCTAGCATGAAGGCAGAGGGCCATACGGAGACCCTTGCCCATATCCTGTGCTGATTACATATGTCTTGAGTCAGCTCTTGACTTGCTAGAGGGTGTTCCAGAGGTGTTTCTGGGAAGTACGTACTTTTGTTAGGTATTAGCCAACCTTTTCCAGGTTAGGTGCCAAGAAGTGTGAGGATATACTGGGGGATCGGTCTGACGTATGAAGAGTAGGGTTTTTGAGAGTGTGGGGTGGAGGGGGGATGCAATCTCAGCATGACTTTTAAATGAACCCTTTATAGTCAGGGAGAGGATTTTGAATATCACCTTTTAAAACTGGATGGAGGTGAGAGCCACAAATGAATGTCAGGTGGCTATTTTAGAAGCTCTAACTGATGAACAGGTTTCATGATACTGGAGCATGAGATACAACACAATTTCATGGTAAAGCAGGGCAGAGCTCAAACTCATGGCTGTTCAGGAGGCTGGGAGGGTTACAGTAACCCTTTAGGCTAACCAGGTATATCCTTGGCCACACACAGATCTTAGGAATGGTAGTACGAGGCAGGGTATAATTTCTGATATGTGGTCACCAGACATTCCTGTGACCTTATTAACAGGGCTGATGTGTTACCAATTCCAAGGGCACCATTCACACAGAAGTCTACGGAAATGGCTCTCCTGGAGTTATGTAGCAGGCAACCATGCTTTAATCTCGTGAATGGGCTGCATGACAAGGTGAAATCCTCAAGGGTAGGCTTCCTTGGCAAGAAGTACAAGGAGTCCATCCTAGTGGGAAAAAACTGCTCTTACCTGGATTCCCCCTTTCCTCTCAGAGTGCCTCTCTTTTCTCCCTGCCCAGTTTTCCCTTTGAATCTAGGAGACATCATTAAAGTTCCTCACAATTTGATGCTCAGTTGGGACTAACTTGGTCAGCTGCAGATGGGGCTGAATGACCATAGTTTTCTATGGGGAGAATTTTGCAGTCTGGGAACACTCAAACCTGTAGTTCTGGGCCCTGAGAGAACCCACCCACCCACAATTTTGGCTTCCTGGCACATAGAACTTGGTAACTCAAAGCACATATAAAAATGCTAGGCCATCTGGCATGCTGCATATTGGATTGGCTGCTGCTTTTCTCAGTTGCAGTTGATTCTATAAAAAAAATTAATAAACAGAAACCTACATTAAATAGAGTTAGGAAACCAGAAAGGGGAGCTGTCTCGCCCTGTGGTGATAGCAGAGCCCAACAGGAAGAAGAAAGCCTCCTCTTCTTTCCTGGCAAGGACTCAGCCAATGAAAAGCCATGGACTCTTTGTTTACTACAGCCCTTCCAACTTCTTTATCCTCTCTATAAACGTGTTCTCCTGCCCTTGCTGTAGGGGGACTTGCAAGTGGCTCACCGTGGTTGCAGACCCTGAACTGTGGTTGCAATTCTCTGCTGATCCTGAATAAATGATCTTTGCTGGAGAAATATCTGGCAGTCTATTTGTTTCAGGTCAACAATTCTGACCTGGGATACAGTAACTGGATGCTGGGTCCCTCTAAGGGATCCCTGACACCAAAAAAGCAGCTTTTACAACAAGCAAGTTCCTTTTCTGAAAAAGGAACACTGCACTCCATTGGTGTGGGTTTCATGAAAAAAAAAAAAAAAAAAGTGCAGGTTTGGGGTTTACTGGAATTGTTGCCCCTTGGGAAAAACCCATGTCTGAGTGGAGGCATTGATCTTGAATATTTGGCTGATTTGTGGAGGTCAACTGGGAAGGGTCTGCAGACATGAGATGCTTTGACTGGGCAGGTTAGTGTCAGGGCTGTTAGAGAAGAAAGTGATGATGGAGGCACAGATGCCATCCTGTAAAACCTGGGAACTATCAACGCAGGTTAACGGTGCTGCCTTTGTTCAGCTGGCAGGGGCTCCCTTTTTGTCTAGAATGTGTAGGCCACTCGGCTGAACTGGAAATTTCAGCATCTTTTTCTGGGTAGACTCAGCGATGTGTCTATACCAGATGACCAAGAACCGTCCTGGAGGAAAGTGTGTGGAGGTGGAAGAGGTGATAGAAGACCCTCTGCGCACCAAATTCAGGCTCTTGCTTGTATGGTACTGACTCTACCACTTACTCGCTTCTACCCTTCCTCTAGGTACCAGAACAAGGCTTTATGAAATTATTCCCATCACGCACTCAGTTTAGCTTGGTGCCCACTGACAGCTTGGAGCGTCCTATAAGCTTCGTATCATCCTCCCGTGTTTCGTACGAGGGCTCTCAGGACACCTTTCCTGATCCCTTTGCTGAGTTCCAGGTTCCTGCCTGTTGCCCAGCCTCAGCCGGTGTCAGCAGCACGCCGAGGGCTCTTTCTGCTACTCTTCGCTTGGCCTCCGGGGACCTGCCGACAGAGGGCGCTGCAGGGGCTGCGCAGCCGGAAACCCCACCGGAGGTCCAGCCGGGAGCTGAGCTGGAGCCGAAAGATGGAGACGGAAGGAAGTCTTGCCCATCTCCATCCTGGAGAGCGGACTGGGTCTTCTTTCAAGAGTCCAACCATTGTAAGCATTTGCTTTGTATTATTGTAAGGTCACTGTGGTCACTTCATCTGTGTCAAGTACCCAGGACTTCCATTTAACTGGTCTTGATGTTTCTTAACATTGAGTTTGTCTCTATTTTTCTCCAATTTGGGAACTGCCGGTGATTACACTAGTGAAAAGGATGAAGTCTAATCGTAGGTTATTTTAACTATTATTTCTTTTCCATGTTCCCATACTCTTTTTACTGTTTCCCTTCTATTATTATTATTTTTTTAAGTTTGACATAATCCACTCTTCCCCCTCTGAAAAATATTTCATATTCTTTCTATTCTTTTACTACTTATCTTTTCCTTTCTTAAAGGCTCAGCCAGGCCTTAAAGGTTTAGTTTTCACTAGAAACTTGTGTTCTCTGTTACAGAAAACTCACACTGTAAAATAAATCTCTTTTTTTTCAAGGGTAACTATTCATGGAAAGAGAAAGAGACTAACAGGTCTCTTAATATATAATCTTAAATATATATAAAATATATATAATCTTAAATATATATATATAAAATATATAAATATATAATATATATATTATATAAATATATATATATAATATATATTATATTATATATATATTATATATATATTATATATAATATATATAATAATATATATATAATATATATATAAATATATATAATAAATATATATAAAATATATATAATCTTATAAAAAATATATAATCTTAAATATAAGGAATAGGAGTCCCATGAAAAGGCTTTAAGTCTATGGGCTCAAATTTATAGATTTTGTATAAAAGTAGGAGTGTTTCCTATATGTCATTCTCTGGTAGAGGGTGTGGTATTTATAACTATTTTTTCCCAAGGAGATGGAAGCATAAGACACAATTCCCCACTTATTAGACGAGTTCTCTGGTTTGGATTTTAAGCTCATTGGCCTTGAGCAACCTGGGAGAAACTGGCATTCATTCTGGTGAAGGTTAAAGACAATTAGCTTTTTCCTTTCTGTGTTTTGTCTGCCCTTTTCCCTCCAGTAACAGCTGGCAATAGCAATGTGGGCACAAATACGGACCAGGTGCTGCAGACTCTGATTTTGCTTAGAAAGAGGGAAACATGGCTTAGATTAGCAGCTGCTGCAATAGATGAGGCATTGCTTGCATCTTCTAGATTTTGCGGGTGTTGATGGGTTTTGCAGTATTCTTGGGTACCATATCAACTCTGGAATTTTGGGCAAGTGTGATACATGAGAATTTGTTGTGAGGAGTTTTTACTTTTTCCATATTATTTGGATTCTGAACTCTTTCCTGGCTGTCCAAAGCTGGTGTGGACAGTATAGCTGTCATCATTTGAAAATGGCCTTGGAGTTGACTAGAGACCTATCTTGGCTAATGTCAGAGACTCCTGGGGGTGACCTCTGAACTAGCTCCAGGTACGTATGGGGGCAGTGATGAGTGTCTGGGAAGGTACACAGAGTGTGCAGGCAGGACCTCCCTGACCTCTGTGGCTCTCTGTCCTCACCAAGAACTCTGCAGCTGTGCATGACCAGAGACTTGGCTGAAAGGCTCAGGGGGTCAAAAGAGAAGAATGAAGTGGAAAAAGGGAAAATTCCCCCTTCCCACTGCTCTTCTAGCATCCACTTCCTGGGCCCGAATCAAGGGGGGAGGTGCTACAGTGTTTGGTCAGATTTCCAGTGTGGACTGAGCTGTGTTCACTAGAGAGCAGAGTCCTCTGCTTTAAAAGGTGGTACCTCTCTGCCACCTCCATACGCCAAGAAGCTGGGTAGGTTAGTTGACTCTGTTCTCTTGGTGGTACCCTCTTGCTGTGGGTCTGACCAGAGACCTCCTGGCTTCTGCCCTCCATCTGTGTTTCTCTGTCTCTTTGTCCTGATGGCTCAGGGGCCATCGGTGGGGAAGATAAGACATGACGGTTGTAGCCCTTGAGCACAAGTCTCCTGCTTCCTGCACAGGTGTTTTGAGCACTGGCTTCATTCATTCATTCATTAACTGAATAAATACTTATTAAGCCCCTCTAAGGGGAGATGCTACCAGCAACAAGAAAAAATCTTTAAAAATGTTATTTTTGCTGAAATTATGGATGATGTTTGATATTTTCCTCAAAGTTTCTAGAGGGAATAAGTAATACTTTAAAAAATGTGTATACAAATTGGATTTATACACATATAACAAATACATTGAAATGAAGGAGATGCTGGATTTGTGTGGGAGGAAGTGACTGAAACCTTGGATAGCCTCTGTCTTCTAGTTTGACTTTCTCACAGCTCTTTATGGTGGGGACTATGGAGCTCCCCACTGAGAATCATCTGGAGGGGAGGAAGGCCATGTTAACCATCTTGACTTTCCTTCCTCTAGTTAAGGATTTGCTAGCCCAGTGACAAATGGGTTCCCACTTTGATACCCAGATAATTTCCCTGCCAATCGCTCTGGGAGGAAAGCCCCCAGCACTGACTCCAACTTCAGAATTCTATGCAATGTATTACCTGGTAATCAGCCCTCCATGGGATCAGAACTCTGCACTGAATCTCCACCTTAGTGGTGGGGACCCTTCTGGCCAACTTTAGTCTTATCAGGACATCATAGTGGCCCAAGAGCAGGCTCAGAGGTCAGACTGCCTGGGTTCAAGTCCTGACCCCACCATTTGTTTGTTACTTGTGAATCTTGGACCAGCTGCATTTGTCTTCCTGGACCTCAGATTCCTTATCAAAAAAGGAAAAAAAATAATACCTGCCACCTAGGGTTTTCATGAAGATTAAATGGGGCAAGATGTATGAGGCACTCAGCATGGTACCTGGCACATTGGGAGAGCTCAGAGATAGTTAGTTGCTGCTATTACTATTATTATTCCTCTATTCAGGACAGCAGCCTTACCCCCAAATGACAGCCCCGGGGTGGGATCTTGTGAGCCACGCACAGATTCCCCAGGGACAAGCACAGGCCACCCTCCTGGGATGGCTGCAGCCACCTCATGCCCATCTGCTGTGTCTAATTGGACATTATGGCGATGAGCTTGCCATGCCCTTCAGATAGCTGGCTGTAGGTCCAGACACGGCATCTTAGTTAGGTCAGTTTCTCTTGTCTGCCCCACATACTTTCCTGCCAATTTGGCCTCTGTCTGCCCTGGCCTGCCACAGGCCTTTATGAGAAAGCTATTGTTCCCGTCTCATGGAGATTAAAATGGGCATAATACTCCCTCCTTATCTTGCTGAAGCCCTCTCTGGAGGCAGAGATATGGAGGGCCTCTGCAGCCCTGGTTGTTTCTAGCTCCATGTGTCTGCAATTTAGAGTAAAAGAGATTCATTCTGTGTATTGAGTGGCTTTGAGGGGGATGGAGAGAAACTGTTCTGTAGAGTTCTAATTTGACTCCACCACGTCTGTATAAGTGAAAATCACTCCTGAGTTCTTCCTGTGTTGTCTTCTTTCCCTTCCGATTAGGAAAAGGGGCACCATAGAGTGGTCAGCATAACACATTTTTTTCCTTCCCTCTCTTCTGTCCCCATCCTGCTCCACCCACACTTCTGACTGGAAGTCCATAGTGGGTCAAGGGCTTCCAGGAAAGATTGGACTCCTTAACTATTCTCTGCATCCTGTTCCTTCCAACTCCTCATGGGCCTCAGTTCATTAAACGTCCCTTCTGTGTCCTGCATCTCCAGCATGCCCATAGACCCTTCCCTTGGGCTGATGAGCACAAGCAGATAAGCCTGGTTTAAATCCCAGCTCCACCACCTGCCACAAAAACTACCATGTCTCTGAGACTGTTTTCTCCTCAAATGCAATGGTGATGGCACCCAACTCATGGTGCTCTTATCAGCATAAAATAAAAGGCTGTATTCAGACTATACTACAAAGCTACAGTAATCAAAACATATGGTACTGGCACAAAAACAGACACATAGATCAATGGAACAGGATAGAAAGCCCAGAAATAAACCCACATCAATTAATCTACAACAAAGTAGGCAAGAATATACAATGGAGAAAAGGCAGCTAATAAGTGGTGCTGCGAAAACTGGACAGCTACATGTGAAAGGATAAAATTAGAACATTCTCTAACACCATATATAAAAATAAACTCAAAATGGATTAAAGACCTAAATGTAAGACTGGATACTGTAAAACCTAGAGGAAAACATAGGCAGAACACTCTGACATAAATCACAGCAGTATTTTTTTGGATCCATCTCCTAAAGTAGTGGAAACAAAAGCAAAAATAAACAAATGGGACCTAATTAAACTTAATTAGGTTTGCATAGCAAAGGAAACCATTGATAAAACAAAAAGACAACCTACTGAATGGGGGAAAATATTTGCAAATGATATGACTGAAAAGGGATTAATACACAACATATATAAACAGCTCATGCAACTCAACATCAAAAAACCCTAAACAATCTGATTAAAAAACAGGCAGAAGAATGGAATAGACAGTTTTCCAAAGAAGAAATGCAGATGGCCAACAGGCACATGAAAATATGCTCAACATTGCTAATCATCAGGGAAATACAAATCAAAACCACAGTGAGATATCACTTCACACCTGTCAGAATGGCTAGCATCAAAAAGTCTACAAATAACAAATGTTGGCAATGATGTGGAGAAAAGGGAACCCTTGTACACTGTTGGTGGGAATGTAAAATGGTGCAGCCACTGTGGAAAACAGTATGGAGGTTTCTCAAAAAACTAAAAATAGAACTACCATAAGACCCAGAAATTCCACTCCTAGGTATATATCTGAAAAAGATAAAGATACTAATTCAAAAGATACATGCACCCGAATGTTCATAGCAGCATTATTTACAATAGCCAAGACATGGAAACAACCTAAGTGTCCATCAACAGATGAATGGATAAAGAAGCTGTGGTATACATATATATACACACACAATAGACTATTACTCAGCCATAAAAAAGAATAAAATTTTGCCATTTGCAGCAACATGGATGGACTTGGAGGGCATTATGCTAAGTGAAATAAGTCAGACAGAGAAAGATAAATACTGTATGATATCACTTATATGTGGAATCTAAAAAAATACAGCAAACTAGTGAATATAACAAAAAAAGCAGACTCACAGACATAGAGAAGAAACTAGTGGTTACCAGTGGCGGGGGCAATATAGGGGTGGGGTGTGGGAAGTACAAACTATAGGGTGTAAGATAGGCTCAAGGATGTATTGTATAGCAGGGAGAATATAGCCAATATTTTGTAATAACTGTAAATGGAAAGTAACCTTCAAAAATTGTATAAAAATTTTAAAAAAATTTAAAAAGGATGTAAGATCCTTGCCAAGAAGTGGACAGAAGGATATCCTAAATAAAGGAGAGCACTTCCTTGTAGGCTCATTGCATTCAGTCCTTACATGTGTTCAAGCCCATCTCCATTCTGTTTCTCATGCTGCCCCCTCAGAGTCACTCTCACAGCCACCCGTCCTGGAGGATGCTTCACACACTTTGCCTCTTCTATAGACACAGATTTACTGGGGGGCCCTCACCATTCCCGTGTGAGAGGTTTCCTGGGACTAGGGACTTTCATGGCCCAGACCAGTATCAATCTGAACTGGCCATTCTAACTCTTCAGCCTGCAGTCTTTCTCATCAGCTCCTTAAATTATTTTTTTTGGCAAACATCACCACAAGCCCCACGTGCCAACCCTCCGCCATGCATTCTAGACCACATGTCCCCTGAGTCCTCTGATGGCACTCACCAGGTCCTGTTGACGACGCTCCCTTTGATAGCTTCCCCGCCTTTGACTTCCATGGCCCTGTTCATCTGGATTCCCTGATGCTACGGTTACTACTGCTGTGTAACAATCAAACCCAAAATGGAACAGCTCTGTAGTATCATCTCTCAAAGTTCTGTGGGGTGACTGGACTCAGCTGGGCAGCTTTCCCTTGCTGTCTTGCATGCTGTTGCCATGGGTAACAGCTGGGCTGGCCCTCTGCTGTGCCCTGGGTGGGATGGCTGGAGCAGCTGTCTCCATGCAAACTTTCACATGGCCACTGTGCAAGCACAGCTGTCTCAGGGCTCCAAGAGCAAGTGTTCTAAGAGATAGGAAGTGGGAGTTACCAGTCTCTGAAAGCCTGGCCTGGAAGCTGCACAGCCTCACTTCAGCATGGAAACCAGGACAGGGTCACAGAGCCCTCCCAGGCCCAAGGGGAAGGGACATGGACCGGGCCTCTTGATGAGAGGAATGCCAAGGAACTTGTGGCCATAATTAACCCTCCACACTCAATGATCTCGCTTCCTCAACCTCTATCCCTTCCTCCTCCTTCTCCTTCTCTTCCTTTTTCTCAGGACTCCGCCCTCAACTCTCACCTCCACATGCCTTCATGCCTTTGCAAGTGCTGTTCCTTGCCTAGAATGATCTCTCTACCTCTTGGCCCCCAAGGCCAGTCCTTCCTTCCCACTGGCCAAGTCCACCTACGGGCTCCTCTTATCCGTGGGTGGTGATCAACTCTGGGCCCCAAAGCCAGGTTTGGTGGTCCCCTTCACTGCCACAGGACAAAAAGAAGGAGGTGCTTGTCCCCCCTCCTGCAATGTGAGAGCCCCAGCGGGCAGGGACCAAGCCTTCACCTCTAGATCAGGGCCCCTGGAGACCAGCACAGTCCCCAGCAGGCCTCCGGCAGTGTAGGCTTCAGAGAGGCAGGGGAGGCTGTATGTTCTCTTACTGAAATGGAAACTCAAGGTAAGTGTAGAAAAGTCTCAGTTTGGGTTATTAGGGCTTTGATCCTTTATCTGTGTCGATTTGGAGGTTTCATCTCATGGGGAGAATCTGACACACATCTAACTAGAAGTCAGCTCTATCTATATTGCTGCAAATCTGAACTGAATGATTTGGTTGTATCTTTCTAGCTGTTCTCTGTAACAATGCTTAGTCACTCTTTAATGGTCCGATATTTAATCTGTGGACTAAAGATGCATTTTGATGCCCCAGAGGTAATGGACTATTTGACCTAGGAAGAGATGGTTGCACGCAACAGTTTGGCTCCTCACCTTGGGTGAACTGAAGCTGTGCGGGCTGTGTGTGTCCCCTCATTCCTATGTCCTGTCTTCCCACCTGGACCCCTGCCCTCCCACTGCCACACTCCCATTGTCTCCTTGGTCCCTTTCAGTCAGAACCACTGCACCTTTATGTTGGCCTCTGGCAGCCCAGACATTATTACTGTATGAATATTTCCAACCACTTCACTCTGGTCTGCTCAAGTGTGAGTGATTGTGTATTTGGTGGCTTGGGTTCCTACTTCTACCGTTCCAGGAGGCTTCTTTCTAGCAAGATTACTTCATTTAGGCTTTTAAAGCAAAATGTGCTGGAAATAAGGAAGGGAAGAAAACCAGCATGCGTGTGAGCAAGGTTTATGGGGAAGTTTAGCGCAGAGGAACACCAGGGGAATTGTGTGGCCAAAGGACACAGGTGAAAGAGGAAATGCATTTTAGGAGTGTTGCTGTGAACTGTAGATTCTTTTCTCAAGATTTAAGAGAGACAAGTAAGAACAGAAGCAATACTGAAATTACTTTATGATTGTGTAGAGTGCAATTTTGACCATGGTTTCTCTTTAGGCTAGTGTGAACCTGGCTAAGCGATGGGGGTAGTCATGGCTTCCAGGGAATTATGTAGTAAAATTAAGATGGCGTAATAATAAAATAGCCATTATCATGCAAATATTTATGGAGGCGCACTTGTTCCTAAAGGAACACCTGTGAAGTGGTATGATTGTCCTAAGATTATGATGCACATTTACAATTTAGTCACTCCAAGTAGACTTTCACAGAGCCTATGACTCAAACGTTTATTGCAGTAAAAGGAGACATAGCTCCTCGGAAAGAACAAAACAGTGATTGAAAATGGCAGCCCACAGTGCAGTTCTTAGCCATACTGGTTCTAAAACCAGAGCAGTCCTGGTGGGAATATGTCCAGATTCAAATAAAAAGCTATACCAACGTGTCACCTGAACCATCTGGATTGTTGACGTGACGGGATCCCTGCGGCTGCTCTGGGCGGATCTGGGTGGCCTTCTGGCTCCAGCACGGCTTGTCCTGGCTCTGCTGCATTGCCGCAGAGGAGAAAGCACCAGCCAGAAGTGCTAACGAGGGGGAGTCAGCTAATTCCCCTGGAGCCCTGCTTTTCCTTCAGTGCCCATCGGTCTCCAACTTTGGCTGCAAAGGATTTCCCCACAGGAAACTCTCAGAATAAGCCATTCAGTTCACAGCTGTCACCAAGACACCACCACGTCCATTCCCAGAGGAGGAATGCACTGCAATCCCTAATTCAAAGCCTTCTCATGATACCGCACACCTGGCTGTACCAGACACGTGCCTGGCCCTTCACGTGTGCTTTCGCAGTCTTCATGGGGTGACCGGTGGGGATTGTACATTAACTTCCTTTTACAGATGAAGGAACAGAGCCTTAGAGTCCAAGGGCCACACCGGGCAGAAAATGAGCCCACAGGCCTCTCACTGGGAGGACACCTGCTGAAGGGTGGGGAAAGGAGACAAACTCTGCCCCCTGACCTGTGTACATTTCACCTTGCCACTCTCAAGGGGTGTTGTTAACAACTTTGTTCATCAACTATACTCTAATATAAAATAAAAATTAAAAAAAAACTTACAGCAGGACTAGGTGCTTAGATCTGCTGTTATGTGTATTCAGGGGCCACTGTGTTTTATTTTTTAATTTGGGGGGACATGATGGAAAAGGACTGGGAAATGATGTACTGAGAATGGGTTTGAGGTTTGCTCTTCTGACAAATGCAGGGAGTGATGAAATCAGAGCAGGTAGCAGTCAGGGTGTGAATCTGGAAGCGAGGGCAGAGATGGGGAAGGGGCTGAATGTGAGGGTTTGAGCTGCAAGCGATGCATGACCAGTGGTACGGAGCGGGCAGGAAGCCACGGCAAAACAGAGCAGTCAAAATGACTGCAGACTTCTGGTTTATGCCGGGACAGCTGTGAGAAGGCCGTGATCATGACCGTGATTACATGACTTGACACAAGGGTGGGTAGAGAAAGGAGGTCCCTTTGGGAGAAACTCTCTTGGCCGTAATCAGTTGTCCTTCCAGACCCACTACTCTATTGTTCCTGCTAGCAATGGGGAGTGACAATGAACAGGGAGCTACACATAACAGGTCTGGGCCAGAGATCAAAATAAAGATACCTTCCCAGCAGAATCAACACCTCTCTGCAAGGCAAGCCCTGATTCTGAAGGACTTCTTTTTTTTTTAACTTTTATTGGAGTATAGTTGATTTACAATGTTGTGTTAGTTTCAGGTGTACAGCAAAGTGAATCAGTTATACATATACATCTATCCACTCTTTTTTAGATTCTTTTCCCATATAGACCATTACAGAGTATTGAGTAGAGTTCCCTGTGCTATACAGTAGGTCCTTATTAGTTATCTATTTCATATGTAGTAGTGTGTAGATGTCAGTCCCAATGTCCCAGTTTATCCCTCCCCACCACTTACCCCCTGGTAACCATAAGTTTGTTTTGGGAGCACACAGTCAACAAAGACTGTGGTAGCTCCTGAAGGCTTGAGACTGGCCCGCTGAGCCCAACTGCACACATTAAAATATAACATTTGAGTTACTATAATAATACAACGTTGTAAGATTTTGTCAGGATAGGTAAAGCTAAAATTTCACTAGTTCTTTCTATTGTCAGTGTTAAAATTTGCATCTTTACAGTTCTCATATTACAACAATTATTACTATAGTCAAATAGCCAAGTGCCCTCCAGGGAGAAATTATGCAGGGACTAAAGGAAACGAGTCAGGAGTTATTTTCTTTTGTATTTTATCATGCTTGTAACTCCTTGGAGAATACAGAAAGTATTTGTTTTGAATGTTTCTAATTTGGGGGTACTTTCAAAATCTGATTTAATCAGACCTTTAAAAAATCATATAAATCAATAGCAATTACCTAATTCTAAATTGAATCATAACTCTGAAAGAAATGTGCTATTAGAATAGATCCCAGGTAATCAGTGATATACCTCTACTTTCATAGAAGGAAGTAATAAAAGGTAAAAATAAAAAGAAAAATGGAAAAACCAAAACAAAACCTCATTTATTATTTTAACTCCCACTTAGAATGACCTTCTGTTGTACTTCAAGATTTAATGTTCAAAGTTTATAAAATTATTTTTATTTTAAGAACGTCTAATTTACCAATTAGATTAATGTGTTTATTACTACCTAGACACCGTGAAGAGCTTACTTGTGATTTGTAACAAAACTTCTCTAACCTTCTGGATAATGGCCTGAATTCTGCATTTTTATATTATAGCAAGAGGATCTTTGATGCTTTGATTTGCATACACTTTGATAGTTATATTAGAACATTTTGTACATCCAGTCTCTTCCTGTTCCTTAATTTGGCACTTGTTCTATCAAACAGTTTTGAAAATGCAAATTATTTCACATTAAAAATATAAATTTTTATAGCACATTATATACAGTTTTAATGCATTCAGACTCCAAAAGCGTTATATACAGTTTTAATGCATTCAGACCCCTATAATTCATTATTGTTTTAATTTATCTGATTTTTTTGTGTGCCCTGAGTCCATAGTACAATCATTTGCAAACTCAATTAAGATTTGTCTCAATGAATTTTTACTTTTTGCCAAATTATGTTACATGTGTACAGAAATACATTCTTAGTATATTATTCATTCATTTGATATATTTGCAAAATGGAAATTCATCCATTTTCTGAAAGCACTGAGGTATCGCTAGTCCAAGAGGTATATTGTGGAGTGGGGTCTTCTCAAGTTTGCACTTGAAAACATGTCAGTTTTCTAAAGCGCTGAACTTTTAGTTATTTTGAATATGACTTGGCAAACTATCTGTTTATTCTAGGACGTTGGCACTTCACCAACTCTGAATACATTTTCACTCAATTATGACAACATTTTATGTATTTTACAGAGCTGATTTTACATTATAATACCTGTCTAATGATATTTAAAGTGTGTCTTCATACTGCTGATGAAGACAATTATGTTAAATGGTTTGTTATTTGAGCTGAGTGTACAGGAAATGCTCTATATGTCCCAGAAATCTTGGAGAACTGCCTTGAAAGGAATGGTACTAGTGCTAGATTAATTTACACACAAATCCCACTTTTTCACATTGGCTCATGCAGAATGAAGACAGAGTCATGAGGTTTCATATTATCCTTAATACTTATTTCCTTGACTCTAAAAAGATTTAAAAAACCTTCAAGGTGTGTTTATGCCTGCACCATTTTGAGCTGATACTGTATTATGACCCTGAATTATGTCTATTTCTCATTTAGTTAAAACCCAAAAGAACAAAATGGGTATGTAGTAAGGAAGGACTCTCCCACTGAACTTCCAGTGTAGACTGGGGCATACAGTCAACAGTTATGTCTAATACTCATTGCTAATGCAAGTTTTCACCTCTTTTGTTCTTACTGGCATTTGGGAAGTCATATTAGATACCACTAGCTGGAGCCCATCTCTTTGTCCCCATATCAAGCCTGGCCATGTTCTTTATGATAAATGATGCCATTTGTGGGATAGGGGAAGATGCTGGCATGACTAGGGCAAAGGAGGGCCTGCTGGGGAGGATGGAGAAGTAGGGTTGAGGGATGCGGTGAGTTTTGTTGGGGTTTGACAGCTGGGCAGAGAGGTTTCAGCTGATGTAGCGTGAAAGCGCAGCCATGAGGCTTGGGGGCACATGGTAGCAGGATTGGGTTTAAGGCATTTTGTCTGGGATCAGCATGCAGGATGCAGTGCAGAAAAGCCAGAGTCGGGGAGGTAAGTATTAAGGAAAAGGAACTCTCTTGCTGGGAGTTTCATCATGCTTAACGCAAAGTCAAGGTCAGCAACCACATAACATAAAGTCTTGTCCCCTCTACATCTGATAGTATCAAACCTCCTGACTGTCTACTCATTCTGCATGTGCCAATGCAAAAACAGGGGCATTTGTGTCATTTCCCAGAGCAGAGACACCATAAGTATCTAGAGGGCAGACACTGAGCCTTTCATCTCCAATCTCTATTCTTTGGAGTACAGTAGGTCTTATAAAATGTTTACTAAGTGAATGAAAATGAGAGTTTTCATCTGGAAAAAAAATGGGAGCAAAACATGCTAGAGGATAGCTTTTCGTGAGCTACAAGTCAAATGATAATAGACAACTTGAGGGGGACTTCCCTGGTGGTCCACTGGTTAAGAACCCGCCTTCCAATGCAGGGGACGCGGGTTCAAGCCCTGGTCAGATCCCACATGCCGTGGAGCAACTAAGCCCACACGCTCTACAGCCTGCGCGTCAAAACTAAAGAGCCCGCCTGCCGCAACTACTACCAAGCCTGCGTGCTCTGGAACCCGCGCACCACAACTAGAGAGAAGCCTGCGTGCCACCACAAAAGATCCCGCGTTCCACAACTAAAGACCCGATGCAGCCAAATAAATCAAATATTTTTAAAAAAATAGACAACTTTAGGTGCCTGGCCATGTGTCGTTTCCTCTGAGAACAAGGCAGCTGGAACAATAGACTATTCCATTTCCTTTCAGAAGTGTTATGCTGAATGAATACCTGCTATGAACCAGAAAATGCATGAAGGATTTGTGCACTTAGCACTCTCCAGTACCCATGTGGGAGGGGAAAGGGTACATTATAGGTAGTCCGTGCATTCCTTTGGGTGGCAAACATGAGGCCCATGTAGATATTTCCTCATGCACCAGTATGGGACCTATGAAAAATTCCTTCCATAACTGCGAAAAGGACTTATTTTCAAAGAGAGCAGAAAATTTTAGAAAATATAAAATAAGATACATGATGATGAGTTTATACATCCAGAAATGTCAGTAGATCAGGAATCAAAGAAACAGATTGGTGGTAGTAATGTATCGTTCTCATCCCGAGGAATTCCCCAACACACCGGGGAACAAGAAGCCTTGAAGAACTGAGTTAGGCAAAGCCCAAACTGGAAAACAGCATACAGAAGGGGCAACCATCACAAAGTTGGAAAGCACCTGGAGGAGCCAGGGAGAGAAAGTTAAGGGCCACGGGCTGGTGTGGATGGCTATTACACAACTGCTCTAGAGCTCACTACTGACTGTCTTTTAAGCACCTCATTCAATCCACGTCTTTTACATATGGCACATTTCTAAGTGAGGCAATGCAGCACAAGAGCAAAGTGGTTGAATTCCGCTTCATCCCGAGCAACATGAATGGGAAAGGTACTCACGCTCCACAAAGTAAGAGCTGGCATCAATCTTCCAGATGATCTGGCCCCGATGAGAACCAGTGACTCCACGGTTCTTATAGTCCAGAAAGTTTTCCGACAAGACCTCATCTATATTCCCAGGAAAGAAAGAAAGCAGAGTAGAGAAACACATCAGCTAACAGCAGATTTAGAAAAAAATAATTAAAAGAGCAAAGGATATTAATGCCACCTCCAGCTCAACAGAAGAAAAAGCACCTGGAATCATAGAATCAGAGAATTCTAATTTTAGAATTTTAATGCAGGAATCTCTTCCCCTCTCAACACTCCTGGCAAGTGATCATCTAGCTGGTTCTTGAACACCTCCAGAAACAGAGAAAAAATTGCTTCTACAGCAGTTCATTTCACCTGTTTTTCTTTATTTGGCTGTTCCGCGCAGCATGCGGGATCTTAGTTCCCCAACCAGGGATCGAACCCAAGCCCCCTGCAGTGGAAGCTCAAGAGTCTTAACTGCTGGACCGCCAGGGAGTTTCCTCATTTCACTTCTGAATAGCTCTTACACGTGGGGAATCTCAGTGTGAAAATCTCCCTCCTAAAGCTTTCATTAACTGGTCCCTATTTGGGTCTGAGAATGAGGTATAAAGAAAACATCCAATTGTACTTTCTATCTGGGCCCCCGTTCTCATGGGCCCCACCCTATATGATCTCTTCTCCAGTCTGGACACCCATCATCATCCAACACTTGGGGACCATCCATGAATTTATCCATCCATCCTTCATGCAGCCATGCATTCATCTGTTCCTTCAACAGACACTTACTGAGATCCAACCATCTGCCAGGCTGGGAAGGTGCAGGGGCCACGGTGTTGGGCAAAACCTTTCTGAACTAAAACCACAAACAATTGAGGACACAGACTTTAAACACTAAGTAAAGAAATAAGTGCATTATTACAACTTGTAAGAGGGGAGAGGAAGGAAAAGAACGGACTGCTCTGACAAGAAGCTACAAGTAGGAAGGCCAACAGGGGCTCAGGGGAGAGCTGAGGGATGAGAAGGAGCTGCCAGGGTGGGGATGGAGGGTGGGTGTGTGAAGGGTGCAGCAAGGCCCCCATGGGGTGTCCGAGGCCCGAGGGGGGCAGAGCCTACGCCGTGCAAGCACTGAGAGGAGCTGCGGGGGGTGGGGACTGTGCCCCTCTCCTCCCCTGCCCTTCCCCTGCTTGTCACATTGCAACCCATCAACGTCCTTCTTCAAGCTGGTGCCCAGAGAGCAAGGCAGCATCCTTAGAGAGGACAGATCTGTGAAGACCGAGCCGACTGCCTCCCCCTTGGTTCCAGACCTCATGTTCTCAGTGCAGGCGAAGACAGAGATATGAATTTTACCTTAATCTTCGATGGGGCCCTTGCAGTTCCCACTTCACCCAGAAAGGAACCATCTGAGCTAAATGGATCTGAAGCTGTGAGACAACCATGTTTTGAGAGTCCCAATCCACTGCGCTGGTTGGGGGGACAGCGGGAACTCAGGAGCTCCCGAGGGGAGGCCCAGAGCCCCAGCTCTGCAGAGAGGGGCTAGGTCGTGGTTGCCCTCTTTGCAGCTGAGATATTCTGAGGTTCGCTTCCTGCATCTGGCTGGACTTGGAAAACAGAGGAGGAGGTGAAAGAGGGCAGAGCTTACAGCGAAAGGACCCAGCTCCAAGGACCTTTGAGCCATTTACCAATACTGTCATTTCTACAGCAGCAGGTCCTCCTCTGAGAGATGGGGGGGTGGTAATAACTCGGACCTCATGGGGGTGGGGGGCGTGGATTACGTGAGATGAGTGGTAAACGTGCTTGTGACCTGCTAAGTCGATTGAACGTTTTTGGCTGCCTCTTCTTTGGCCGAGACGATCAGGCAGAGTAACACCGTCTCTGCCTCATTAACAGCAGGAACTGTTTGTATCCCTTGGAAAATCACTTGTTTGCAAAATTTGTCTGTCTTTATAATCACAGTGTGTGCTCACAGCCCTGTTTGGGCTGCTAAGATGATTGCATAATACGTCTTTTACAGTAATTGCCTCATTTCTGCAAAAAAAAGGCATAATGTTTTCCTAGCTCCCGAGGTCTTCAGTACCCAGATAGAAATTTGCCTCATTATGGCAATTCTCCAAGGAGAGGTATTTTCCTGAATTTATCCACTCTGATCACCAGAATATTCACTTTAATAGTCATGGTCAGGTATCCATATAGAATAACACCTAGAAAGGGGGTGTTCATTCATGCACTAGGTAAATGTGTATTGAGTATTTATATTCCACTCTAGTTAT
Source organism: Balaenoptera musculus (assembly GCF_009873245.2). NCBI lineage: Eukaryota > Metazoa > Chordata > Mammalia > Artiodactyla > Balaenopteridae > Balaenoptera > Balaenoptera musculus. Next base: position 97,339,488 of record NC_045793.1, on the reverse strand, counting down.
TGTGCTGAATCCTGGGGATATACTGCTGAATAAGACAGGGCCTATGTTCTCAGGAAGTTCCGAACAGATTTGAGGATTTATTCAAGAAAACAGGCAATTTCATTAGAAGATAGTGGGTATAAGAATGGGTTAAATATCAAGGAACCACAAGGGCACAAATGAAAAAAGGATGGGCGTGAGTAAGTGGGAAGAATCAGAAAAAACCGAAGAGAATGGCAAAGTAACACACCTTTTAAAGAGAACAAGATACATTTCGCTGTACAGGTTTAAACACGTTTTAAGAGATACATTTTGCTGTACAGGTTTAAACACGTTTTAAGAGACTGCCAGTTGGTCCTAATGAGTATCCCATTCTCTTATTGTAACAGTAACACTTCATAGCAAATATCACGCAAGAAACTAGAAGAGTCTGTATTCCTGCCTGGACCATCTGTGCTGAGAGGTCAGCTCCCTCCCCCAAGGCATATATTGCCAATTGTTAGAAGTTACTAATCTTTGCTTGGGAATCCAGGTGTACTGTCAGGGTCAGATGCAAGAAAACAGAATCAGACCAGATATTTTATGCAGTAAGGGATTTTATGCAGAGAATTAGGTACTAGATAAATGGACGCTAGGCACAGCCTCAGCAACTGCCTCTCCACCCACAAAGAGAGTGACCAGCCAGTGGCAAGCTGAGGAGGCTCCTGCCACCAGCACAGGGCTGCCTGTTCACACCCAGGAAGCGAGTGAGGGGACGCTAGGACACCGTGATAGAAAAGCTTAATTTCTCAGAGCCATGCTTGTGGCAACCACAGGCTAAGCATCAGGAGGAACCACCCAGCTCACTTCCGCCTTCCCAAACTTGCACAGGTGCATCTAAATGAAGGGACCAAATTTGCATCTGGAACATGGCTGCACAGGAGTCTGAGAGATGTAATTTTCAGAGACCAGAGTCTACACTAGAGGAAGGCACTGGAGAAGAGAAGAGGGCTGGGATGGATGATGGGGACCAAGCCTTGCCCTCCATCACACTGAGGAATGGCAGCCCCCTGGCTCCCTACTGCGAGGTTCCCTTTTCTGCATCCTTTGTCATGGTACAAGTTTTTGTAGGAGCAATGTTTGTGTGATTACAGGGATATCTACAGCCGCCTTGAGAGGAGTAGTTAGGGTACCATTACTAGCTATGTGATCTTAGGCATTATACTTAATCCCTTTGTGTCTTTGCTTCCTCACTACAAAATCGGGATAATATTAATCCCAACCTCAAAGTCTGTTGTGAGGAATAAATGAACTAATACAGGTAATGGTCTCAGAACAGTGTTAGACATCTAATAAGCAGCTATTTATATTTATAGTATGGGCTAAAAATATGGCCCCTCTATGGCAAAGCTCCATGATACTGTGCAAAACCACTAGTAACCTGAAACATTAGCTTAGTTCAGTACTATTTAAATTTTTTGCATTACTCATTTTGTACAGAACATATAGAGATGTATTACGTTTCTCAAAAAAAAGACTGTATTTGCTGGATGATACTTTTTTCTTCCAGTATGAAGAATCCTACCTCCTGCTCCACAGTTTACAATAGAGAAAAGATCTTTGAAAAATTTTGAATCACAAAGTTCTAGTGAAGCTTACAGAAACAAGCACATCTAAGAAACCAGGAGTATTTATCTTGCTTTCTCTTCAAAATGAAAACTAGAGCTGTGCTTCCTACACTTTAATCTATGATAGAAGAGTATACAACAAAGACTATTGCTGTTGAGAACAGAATGGGCAAGTGAGCACAGAAGCAATTAAAGGAAGAATTGATCCACTACCTAAGCCCAACAGAAAAAATACAACATTGCCTCCATTTCGCAGAGGAACTTGTGCCTTCTGATAACCAATCTCAGAAAAATCTCCAAGGATTCTCCCACTATCTCTAGACTATGAATTTACCAAATAGCAGGCCAGGAGATCTGGGGAGAATCTACTTGCCTTTCACAATACAAAGCCAAGGATGTAGAATCTCTGTTCTCTTGTACTAGGAAGGGAATCTAAGGATAAATGGCAGGGGAAGCCCTAAAAATCAGTGCCACTCTGTTTTCTGTGGCTTTTCCCTCAGATTGTTTCTTTGAACACAAGTATTCTCACTGGTTGTGCCATAATGAGGAAGCACAGCTTCAGCTCTTCTATATTCTAATAGAGTGCCTGATGTACAAGAAAAACTTCAGTTCTTCAAGAGATGATGTCCGTAAGGAAGCATTCTGGGAGTTTCTGTGTGCAGGTCTCTAGCCAGAGAGAAAATTTTAGCTTTCATCCTAAAACATTACATTTTAAGGCTCAGCACATTAAATGCTTCTTAAGGGCAAGGGTTGGGTTTCTGTACTTATTCTATAACTTCCCATAACTCCTAATGTGTGGTTTTCCACAGTGGAACACCTGACAGGCAAATATTGGGAAATAAGAAAGTGTTTCTTGCTCAAGAAAGTATAGGAAATGCTGGGTTAAACCAAGTAAAGTGTGCTGCTTACTCCAAGCTTCTCAAACCTTTAATATATATTGTGAGTCTCTAAAGTAGGGCAATGTAGGCAGATTTTTCCATCCTTATTTAACCATAGAACTATTTCCCCATGGAGTGATAAGTGAAATCCACTGAAACTAATGTGTAGGATATGAGTGCTATTCATGTGGCTATTATATTCATGCCTTCATCCATCATTGCATTATCCTACTATAGTGTATGAATTCTGGTGAAAAATGGATTAGGAAGCTGGAAGATCTGATTGAGAAACACTTCTAGAAAAAAAGTTCAAAAATATACAAGAAAGACTAAGGGATATTGAGGATAAAAGGAAAAGTGTCCATACCTGGAAAATCAAAGTCCTGGAAGACCAAAGGAATATGAAACTACACTGGATGAACTACTAGTCTGTTGGAAAAAGAGATATTGATGAGATTAAAAAAAATAAATGGTGGTGAATATGGTGGTCTAGACAGGGCTTCTCAACCTTGGCACTGTTGATATTTTGGGCTGGATAACTCTGTTATCTTTGTTGTGGTGGAGCTGTCCTGTGCATTATAGGCTGTTTGGTGACATCCCTGGCTTCTACCTTGCAGATGCCAGAAACACCCCCTACAATGTGACATCCAAAAATGTCTTCAGATATTACCAAATGTCCACTGGGAGGCAAAATTACCCTTGATTGAGACCCACTAGACTATGATTAAAAGCAGTCCATAAGAACAATAAAAAATGTATAACTTTGAAATCAACAGATCTAATGGAAAGCAGAAAAGAAGAACCAAAGAAACAAAAAGAAAACACAGTAAATAAAGAATCTAAAGAAAGATGGCAAAAATAAGTCCTAATAGAACAGTAAGTATAATGAATATAAATGTGCTATTCTAGCCAATTAAAAGTCAGAGACACCCAGATCAGAATAAAAAAGCACACACAAAGCGCTACACTTAAAAAAAGATAAAGGTTGAAAATAAAGAAAAGACAGATGAAGTAAATATGAAGCAGAAGAAAACAGAGAGACTAGCAGCCTTAAATAGTTAAAAAAAAAAAAACCCAACAAAATTCAAGGCAGAGAATAGCCCAAGGGGCACCGGCAGATCTGTAATAATAACCTGTAAGAAATTATAGAGGAAAAAGATGTAAATATCATGAACATTCATGCACTTAGTAATCAGCATCAAATCTGCAAAGTATAAAACTTACAGAAGCAAAGGTAGAAATAGATGAATCAATTAAAACAAAATTTTTGGCTAGTGATTTTGAGACACTCCATTCAAAAAACTGGAAGAGACAGAAAATTAGAATATACAATTTATGTGATTGAACTTAAATACACGCACACACGAGAGAGAGGGAGAGAGAGAGAGGATCCTTGCTTTGTGAGGTACCCTATGAACTGAAACTTGTACATATCCGAATTGTGTCCTGTTTTGCATGGTTCTATGGGAACTGTTACCACTGTATATTTATATAACATAAAAATATTTATATATAAATATATATACACGTATATTAAATCTTTGTATATATTGATATCTATGTGTAAGATATCTATATCTCTCTCTATATAAGATATTCTCTATCCCTAGATACATGACAGATAGGTAGATAGATAGAGTGAACCTTATTCACAACAAAAATACACTTTATGATCATACATGGAATATTTATAAACATTGAGCAGGGATAGGTCACAGAAGAAGTCTCAAAAAATTTAAAAAATAATCAGTTTGATACAGACCATAATCTCTAACCTCACACAGATAAGGCAACCAAAAGGTATGGAAGAGAATGTATGTCCTCAGGCACCAGTCTATGGAGATCCTTCAAAGATGCCATTTTAGGAAATTTTAAATCTTAATTTTGCTCTGAGTTATCATTTCTTGATTTGTTGAAATTTAAATGCATGAATGTACTCTAGTTTCATTATGATTTAAATTACTGAGCAAATTCTAGCATGGTATAGGGACAGCATGGTATAGCATGGTATAATAATGATATGATTTATTAAAATGCTAAATTTATAAGAAGGCTAGTTTTGCTAATTATGAGCATATTATGCCTACTTTACCTATTCAATTATATGTTCATAATTTTAATTGCATACTTACTTCATGTTTCAGCAGTTTTGATAAGGGCTCCTTCCAACAGAGTCAAAGGAATGGGTATTAAAAAAAATTGATCATCCTGGGGCTTCCTTGGTGGCGCAGTGGTTGAGAATCTGCCTGCCAATGCAGGGGACACGGGTTCGAGCCCTGGTCTGGGAGGATCCCACATGCCGCGGAGCAACTAGGCCTGTGAGCCACAATTACTGGGCCTGCGCATCTGGAGCCTGTGCTCCTCAACAAGTGAGGCCACGGCAGTGAGAGGCCCGCGCACCGCGATGAAGAGTGGTCCCCACTTGCCGCAATTAGAGAAAGCCCTCGCACAGAAACGAAGACCCAACACAGCCATAAATAAATAAATAAATAAATAAATAAATAAATAAATAAATAAACCCAAAAAGTAAAAAAAAAAAAATTGATCATCCTAAAGAGGGTTTTAAGATATTAAAGTCTTTAAAATACTGGAACGTAAAATGAAGAGGTGAAAAATAATTGAATAGATCTGCTCTAATTAATTTAGCATTCTTAGAGGTCTTAATTGTATTCTTAGCATTGGTTAGAGGTCTTAATTGTATTCTTCAATTTATGTATCCTAACCCAGTTATACAATACTGTTCCCTCGGTGTGCTGAATCTTTAACACTAAGTATAGGACTCACAAATAATTAGCTTTTACTTGTCAAAGTCAAGTAGGCATTACTGAATGAATAATTGCGAAACTATTTCCTAGGAATACTGATGACTAGCGAATCTGCCACTATGTACTTGTTTTTGACCAAATCACAAGCTTCTGCCTGTTTACTGACAATTCAGATCTCTTTCCAGGTCCCTGTGGGTTTGGTAAGAAGCTTTTGTCTATAACATACAACTGAAACAACTGAGCACCCGTCTAAGGGCCATGGTTAGGCTGAATGAAGCCTGGGAACTAGGGTAATTTGCCATAATGCAGCCAGAGACTAGAGCTACCTGACAAGTTAAATCAAGACGCAATTTATTGATCAACAGGCAGTAAACGCACAGTATCTCATCAATTCCATTCAATGAGCCTGAGAAAGTTATTTCTCTATTTTGAAGATAAGGAGCCTGAAGTTCTGGTGACTACCTGGCTGAGGCCACACATCCAGCCAGTGGCAGAGGATGATTCTAAGCCAGGTCAAGCTGTCACTGAAACCCCAGGACCTTTCCCCTTTCTGTGTCACTAGGGGAGAGAACACTTCATCACGCTCCTCTAGTTCAGGAACCACTCCATAAATGAGGGCAAACAAATGCAATCTCGCTGTGAAAGTAATGGTAATGCTTTTATTGTCCCATCGCTGGGTTCCTGGCTAAAGACAGCACTGGTGACTCGGTGACAGTGTCAGTGAGCAAGGCCACATATCCCCTTCCAAATCCAGATATCTCACTCACTATGGCAGGAGAAAAGTCACGTTTGTCCGGAGAGCTCTGGAGGGCAGAGCTGAAAGCATCACAAACCTGGCCTCACAGGGACATTTAGGTTGCCCACTGATGTGGAATGGCCCGTACGTGATATTGCACCCAAATGTGCCAAGATGTCCTCATGGTCATTGTGGGGTCTGCCTCCAGGGTAGGCAGCTGTGTGGCATTGGGAACCACTGACTTGGCATTTCCTCAATTGTGAAATGACAGATTAGATGAAATCACAGAGCTCTATGATTTGCTCTTTGGCAAGGCACGGCAAATCCGGCAGATGAGTTACTAAGGACCCACCAATGATGAACTTCTAAGATTCACGGAGAATTTTGGATCTGGAAGTTGCTTTTGAAATGCTATTCTGCCGAAAGTGTTGGCATTTTGCATTAAATCACTTCACAGTTATATATGTGCAGCTACTGTGAGAAGAACAAACTGTCAAATTGAGATTCTCAGAGGATGAACCGTGTTTACTTCTGTCTCAGTCAAAATGTCATGTTAACACCAGATCTCGTTCATTCATGGAGCTTCCAGACACTTCATCCTGCCGACCATCCCTTCCTTCCTCAGACACCCTCTCTCTCATCTTCTATGACGTGGTCCCCTGGTTCTCGTCCTACCTCTCCATCACGCCCCCATCTCCTTTTTGAGTTCCTCTTCTGCCTCTCTCTCTGATAGGGACCTTCTGGTGCTTTCTTTCTACACCCAATCCACGAGTGAATTCTTCTACTCTCAAGGCCGATTATCCCAGATCTACACCCCAGCCTGGATCTAGGGCTGAGCTCCAGATCCATCCATCCCTTCCCCATGGATGAAGGTATCCACCTTTCCACCCTGCCACGCTCCTACTCCAGCTGTTGACTTGAGAAATAAATGCCACTGACACCACTGCAGGAAGTTACAGCTGTGAAAAGCTGCTTCAAAACTAGATCTGGGGCCAAAAATCTAACTGCCTAAGGTGCTGAACAAGTAACCATCATCGTTAAAGTAGGAATAGGTGGCAAGGAGCCTGTGACAAAACTGAAGGGTGCAGGCTAGTCTAAAGGGGGAAGTTAACGCTTGACTCCAGCCCACTAGAGCCACAGGAATTATGGGCTCAGTCAGCCAAACTGAGGGCTTTTGCACAAGAAGCTAGAAAGGTGGATTTCAGCAAGAAATCTCTACTTTTTGAAATATTGACAACTAACCAAATTTAAAGCAATATGGACTAAACAAAATGTGCTTGGTGGTCTGTTTTTTTGCAGGCTCTGTTTGAGACTGATGGTAGTCAAACACTGATTCCAGAACTAGTTTTAAAGCCAATTAAATTTTACCTGTTTGGAAGTCCAATTTAGTTGAGTAACCACTATTTGTGTAACAATTTCAAAAATTATGTTTTTCCATCTTTACAGTAATGTGTGTATTGTAAATACACTAACCAAACTGACTGCAAAACCTTCAAAAGAGCCAAAAAAATTTCCCTGACAGCTAGTTAGTCAGACAAGAGTCCCCGAATTTTATCATAAAAATGATCCCGGTCATAAAATACTCATAACAATCCTTTGGTGTCTTTGATAGTCAATGATGTTAAATCCGGCATTGTGTGCCTGAATGTGCAAATGTTTCGTTGTGCAGACTGAATGCAGAAGCCCTGGCCTCGGTTGAACTTGAACCGCCCCCTCACCCCACCAACAATTACAACCTTCACTTGTGGATTTACCAGCGTGAATGTGTCAATTTTCACCACATCTGATTCCACCAGGTAAAATAGATGAAATACATTTTCATGTCAATTTCTCTTCAAAATTTCAAATTTGTGAGATTTATTTTCTCCAGTCACTCTCCTTTCAGCCAGCACAACTGTTCCTTAGCCTGTGGTGTGCCTGCTCTGTCTGTATCATCCATTATGTTTCTGGAATACAAAGCAGTAAGAATCTTGAAAGACCAGGTGAAAAGAGGTCTACGATTATGTTGAAAACTGAAGTGAAATTACCCCACACACATGTGCATACCTTGGTTGCGTATACGGTGTTGCTTAGGTCTCGCAGACACATGGATTTAAACACAAGCTTCTCATATTAACTTACTCATAAGCAGAAGAGCTTCTATAGTTGCAAATGGTAATGACATTTGTGTTCAACCACACCTCGTCCTGCCATCTCATGATTCTTTTCCATTGAACAGAGCTGGCAGGTGAAGCCTCATGTGCGGTCCTCCGTGTGTTAGAAATGTGGTGTATAACACATTTGATTGTGAATTGTGCGTTTTCATGAAATGATCGAGTTTGCTGAAATAGTAAAGCATCCGTAAAAGTGAATTATGAATTAACGTACTTGTTGGATGCCCAAACCACACCGCTAAGACCACTATTCCCGTGGCACGAGGTGCTGTTCTACTCACCGATGAGGTACATGCCAATCCAGTCCCCGGCGTCCACTTCCTCCTTTATGTCCCAGTGGATCACCAGGTCCTGCGAGTGCCCTATGGAGTAATAGGAGCTGCTGACCGTGAGCGTGGAGCGGCTGTCTGAGGTGACCAGGTCGGTGTCGCTGGTGGAGCGGGGGATGGTGACAGCGCCATGGGGGCCGGTCCTAATGGCCATGCTGTGGAACTGGCCCGGGTTGTAGCTGTGGCGGAGGGGCTCCTTGCACCGGCGTCGGTTCTGGGAGTTTCTGGATGGAGATGCCATGGCGGCCAGGCCTAAGAACCTGTTCTGGTACAGATTCTGTCGGGGTAAACAGACAGTCAGCAGGGGCGGGAGATGCCGGCTACACCGTCAGTCACTGTTTTCACAGGGAAGGGAGGATATGCTGGGGGAAGCCAGCTGGGACAGAGCAGCCCTTTTAGGAAGATTTGAAATAGACAGAGAGCATCTTCCTTGGGGCCAATGCTGCAGCTCTCGTTCATGCGGGGAAGGCAAGAGCTAAATGCACACTCACCAAGGGGCCGTGCATTTGCGCTCTGCTGGGGTCTCAGCCTCCTCTAGCCTGCTTAGTACTAGAAGGCCAGGAATGTCTGCAGAATGGCCCTGGAGGTGTGACTGCCCCCCAAAAAAAGTGTCATCTCTTGAGTTCTCCAGCATAAATCCAATTGGATCCAATTTTACCCTTCTTTAGGGTAAATGATGGCTATTATCGTTGCACATTTTAGTGATCCCCGCAGCACTCAAGACCCTACGCACAGCTCAGAATTAGAGGCGGTTCCTGCTGGGTGAGGCAGTCACTTTTTCTCCATTTACAGCTCTTTCACTCTACAGAATGTCTCTGGACCACCTGAAATTCCTATAAGGATCTCAGATATCCTAGTAATCTTCAAATACCACCGTTTTCATTAAAACCCAATCTCAGAGGACCATGTCTCCCTCAGAGCCAATGTTATTGTAGAAAACATTGCATCTGTGGAGGAAAAAAATGCATGTTTTTTATTGTGTACAACACGGAGCACTTAAAACTAGCTGAGCTGATGCAGAGCTAAGACTCGATTGTTTTGGAGGCAGATAGCTTTGAAAACATGGGGAAAGGGGCATCCTGTGGAATTAGAACAAGGGATTCTTTTTTGAAACAAGCAAGGGTGATTTTGACTTCATCAAAGTATACTACAATTGGGATTTAAATGTACATTTTTGGGGTTCCTGGCTATAAAAGTACATGCTGTTGTACAACAATAAAACTTTTGTTTTCAAGAAGAGAAGATTAAGGCCTTAAAATGTGTTGAATCATGCAGTTTAGATCCCAGAGACTGTAACTTATTATACACATCAATCAAATGCAAGTTATTGACTTTTTGTTTACCAGCCACAAGGACCAGACCCCAGCACCAGTCTACTCTTCAGATTATATAAGTCTATTTAGCAGTAATTTAGATCTATACTTTTTCCATCTTCCAAGACCAGGGCATTTGTAAAGTCTATTAACCTGATTAAGCACAGCATTGGCATTTGGAGTCTTGGGCCTTAATGGCCATATGGCGGGCCTATTCATTCATTATCTGAGTCTTTCGTTAGGAATTTTTCTAGCCCCACTGGTGGTAACCATGGAATTACTATTGGTGGAAAAACCAGACTTCAGAAAGCATCTCATCACACTATTGGTACCATATGTCCTATGTTTAAAAAAAAAAAAAAAATGCTCGTCACTGCAACAGTATGAAAATAGATGGACCACGGTGTTTCCTGGAAACGAGTCCACCTCTCAGGAAGACAGGCACAGCCTTGAGCCCAGGAAACACGGAGAGCCCACCCACCTCACAGGCACCCTGCCTTTTCAGGGCAGCTCCAGGAGGATCCCAGTAACCTGATTATCCTTCAGGGGGCTTTGTTCAGAGACCTTTGTAAAACCTCCAAGACAAGGAAGGCTGTTGCTAGAGCATAACCTTTCTTCAGTTTACACGTACTTTACGTGCACTAATAGCATCTTACAGTATTATCATGGAGATTAAAAATGACTACTTGGGCTTCAATGAGATAATCAAGTATATATTATGAGTTAGACCAAACTATGGGCAAATTTGGAGCAGCACCTCCCAGTTTCCAAGCTGTGTATCCCTGGACAACTTACTTGATCTCTCTAGTTCTCTGTTTCCTCATCTGTAAATGGGTTGCTGTCAGAATTTAATGAGATAATGCAAGCCAAGCTCTTACTATAGTGAGCGCTCAATCAATAAAAATCTACTACTAAAATATTCAATACTACTGAAACAGAGGTCCCGGGCAGTCAGCCACACTCCCGCGATGGCCAGGGGTCCCCTCATGTTGTCCCCAGAGACTCACACTTGAAGTCATTCAACGGCAAACCTACAAATCACTCCTAGTCATGACCCTCCAGGTTTCCTCTTACAAAACTGAAGTTGCAAACATTGAACAGGCTAGCACGTTTGGAAAGGTGTCCTAGCTACCAATTTTTTGATAAATCTTCCTTTTGCTTTTTGGGTAAATAAACCTCCTTTTATTTGTCAGGTTACCGCCTGAGTGGGATATTTTTGCATTCATGTGGAGGCTGAGAGATTTTTATCCATGTCGTGTCAGTCAGGGTCTCAAAAAAGACTACAGCGTGCTTTTCTTTTGTTGAAGACACTTCTGCTGTGGTATTATTATTAGAATTCCGTGGAAACCAGACACTGTCCACATGGTGGGAACAAAAGCATGGAAGGAAACATGAGTCAAGGAAGACACGTGTCAGTAATTTACTAGGCTGGAATAATGATATCTGCCTGGGACTGGAAGGGCAGCCTCAACGCTGCTCCTTGAGGACCGCGCTCCCCTCACCCCACCCCAGCTTTGCCCACATCCTCCCCACTCACACTTGCAGGCAGGATTTATATTCTGCTTTGAGGTTATGCTCCAGCACCAGCTCTGCTATAACCTCTCCTTACATCCTTTCCCATTCCCAAGAGACTGGGGCCTTATGCTCCACGATCCCACAGGAATCCCATTGCCCTGCAAGGATTCTCATGGTATTATTGCTGGTTGACCTGTCTGTGTTCTGCCCTAAACCATGACGACCCTGAGGCCAGTGTTTCCTGCTGGAACTGCATGACATCTGGCACACACACACCAAACTGCTAAAAACTTTAACTCATAGAATTTATTTTATTCAATTATGTCCCTTCCTGTTCCAGAAAGGGCTGAAGATGACTAATACAAATAGATAAGATACAGAACGATGTGATAAGTTAGTAGTAGATGGTGCAGAGGTGAAAAAAATAGACAAAAATTACCTAGGAAGAAGGCTAACATCAAACTTTAAGCCGTCATGTCCTAAACAGGTGTTATTGTCAAAGGCTCACAACAGCTGCTTCTGGAATGCAGCAGGCGGATAGTTGGTTCCCAATGTGTGGTTCTTTGTGGCCATGTTTCCCCCAGGTTTTCACATGTGTTTAGTTTACACTATAGACTCATCCGGCTGGAAGAAGCAATTTAATCATTCTCCCTTCACATGTGAACTGTGGGAGATAGATGAGCATCTGTCCTGTTTTTAAATAGCCCTGGACAAAAGACCACTCTCTTCCTAGACAGTGATTCCAATGTTTTACAACCTCACAATTCTTCTTCATCTCTCAGGCAAATGTTGTCTGACAGAGATCTCCCCTCTTTCTCCAGGCTCTCCCACTTGATGGATGATGAGGAAGTTAACGGTATCACTAAATTTTTCCCAGTTTTTTCTCCGTCCCATCAAGTAATTCAAACGTCCTTAATCTTCTCTTACATTGGTGATAGGTAATAGACATGGATAAGAAAACCACAAGAATATTAGTAACAGTTTCAGTAACATTATAATTTTCTAATTATTGGTTGTAATCAAGGGCACCTAGTTATGGGCTATGCTGGGCATAGATTTTAATTGACCCTTGAAAAAGTAGGTCCAGTGAGTGAGCCAATGTGTGAGCCGCTGGAAACAATCTGATCACATTGTGTTCTGCTTGGTAGGAAGTGAGATTCCATGTGCTGGTTTGTTTCCTATTTGTCTCCAAGGATCCAACAATGATGTTTTGTTTACTTGTTTTGCTTTCCGACTTAAATAACTTGTAATTGTGGAAATGTTTTGAATTGATATGTTCTTCGATTATTTTTTTAAATCTTGGAATAGGCCTGTGTGTTCAATCTGTTTAGTATGCATTATAGTATATTAGCAAAAACAAAACCTTCCAGAAGGTTTTAGAATCTTAAAAGCAAAAAACATCACTTCTAGGGAAGGAACAAGTTGCTATGTATATCCTTCTTTTTTTTTTTTTTTTTGTTAATTTGAGGAACATAGGGAGACAAAAGATTCGGCTGTGTCAATTTCTGACAGAGTCATTAATAGCTTTTCTGTTTTGGAATATAAAGCTGTGAGTGCTGTCTCAGAAATGAAAAGAAAGTGGACAAAAGGTATATCTAGAATAGAGAAAGTGATTCTTAAAAATTGCCTCTACACTCAGAAATCAAAAACTGTGAGTGGAAAACACAGGCCCTGAAGGAAACTTCATTAAAGTATACAAGATGAGGTTATAGAAACTGGCATTACTTAGCAGGAGAAAGAGCATAAGAGTTTTTTGAGCTCATGGACAGATTTTATTTTGAGCAAGTAGCTGCCTGAAGCTTTCTTATCCTACACTCAGATCTTGTTATGCCAACAGGCGGGTAATGGAACTTAAAAAAATTATATAACTTGTCTCTTTCTACAGTGGATGTGAGAAAATTTACAAGAAAAGAAATGTACAAGGAAATAGAGAAATATAAACCAGACAGAAATCGGGAAGTAGCAATAAGAAAGAGGGTAATAATATTAGGAGCATTTACTCTATGTAAGGAACTTGGTACATTATCTCATTAAAACCCTATCAAGTGTCACTCTCCCCATGTTGGTGAGAAACCCAGCTCAGATGGTTAATAAACATTCCCAAGGTCACGCCTCTTGCAGCAGGAAATAGGGATTTGAGCCATTCTGTGTGATTATAAGTGGGTACTTTGACCACTCGTAAGCACTCTCTCCAAATTAAAACACGGGAAGATAAACTTGCAATAACTGAGACTCAGATTCTCCTCTGAGATTCTTGGCAGCCAAAAAGATAAAGGAAAATGTAATTCTCACGGTCAGAATATTGGAATTTTTTTCTCCCTCCAAGTTCTTAATAAGATGCTTCATTTTTAACTTTATGTAGGGGACACTACATGATGTGGTGAACAATATCTTAAAAGAATATCTTTTTCTAAAATCACAAACGGAGTGGCTGATTGCTTGGATAAGTCTTTGACAAAAGCTGAGGTCATAATACAAAGAGAGTTTATTAGGGGCTGAACGAATGGGTTCAGATACTGTTGCCTCTGATCACATTCAAAAGTCCCCTTGGCTTACTGCACCACTGATGCCCCAAATCTTCTGCTCTCAACTCTGTCTGTGCTCAATCCTGAGTCTCCCTCTCTGGCCTTGATGCTGATAAAATAAATTTTCACATATTGAGGTGTGGGGAAGTCATTCTGGCTTGTACACGAGTTAACTTGAATTTTATGCTAACCAGAACAGCCTGTTTGTGGCCTATCCAACATACATTGTACATCTGCTTTAATTATTAAGGAAAAAGGCACATTGACCAGAAGTAAGGAATGTCCATGTTAAAAATAAAGATTGAATGCCTCCCTTCCTGGATGCCAGAGCTGGTCCGCCTTCCATGATAAGACGCCCTTTTCAGGGGCCAAGTCCTTACTGACACGCTGTGTACGTGCTGATCTATTTTCCTGGAAACCTTGAAGGAATGTATCCCTGACTTGTTTGGTGTCCTTTGTTCTAACAAGACATAAAACTGTGCTGAAAACCATCTCTGGAGCAGTTCCTCAGCGTTGTCTGAGAGGCTGTCTTTTGGGCTATAGTCCTTGGTTTGGCTCATATAAAACTCTTCTCTATTCCTACTAGAGATTGTTTATTGATTATTTTCGTTGACAGTGCAAGTAAACCAGAGCCTGATGGACATGTTCTCTCTGCAACTGCCTTGTTAACTTACTTCTCATCAGTGTCCCTGCACTAAGACGCAGGCGCCAAGATAGCGTGGTCCCTGCCTAGTTCCTTTAGGTCTGCATTTCCAGCTAAAGTAGTGCAGGGCAAGGATGCAGTGAATGTTCAGTGAACGAATCAGTGAATGAATGAAGGAGTGGGCGTGTGTGGGATGCAGGCTGGAGTGTGCCCGCCTCCTCTGTCTCGGGGTCACCATGTGACGCTCTGTTCCCTGACCTCAGGAACCCATCTCAGTGCCTCTTTTGTCTCAAGCACATGACTCTGGTGCCCAGAATCCCCCGAGTTACCAGTTCCCGAATGACACTGGTCAGAAGGGAGAGTCGAGGACAAGATGAAATACCGCCCCTGGTCGGTCCCCTTCTCCATCTCACATCCTGAGATCTGAGTCCCGTCCGTACATTCCTATCTCTGCTGTTGTGAGTGAGACTGTGGGACAGAGGTGGGTGTGAGAGGCTGAGGTGGCCCTGACCCCAGCAGATGGCTGAGAACGTCTCAGGAGGAGAGTGGGAGGCGGCTACGACAGCATCACCTCTGTCCAACTCCTCAGCTCCTGGGCACCCGTCCCTGACACTGTGCCTCCAAACTGTGTTTTTAGCCTCAAAGCCATGTGTTGAAAGCTCTGTCTTTTATGCTGGCCATTGTGCACAAGAGTATCGCGGAGTTACATAAACTAAATTGTGTGGGCTCCTTTTCTTTGAAGGAGAAACAGAATCCCACACATTGCCGGCTGAAAGGGAACATTAGGCAGAGAAAAATTTAATAAGCAAAGCAAGCCAAGCCAGGGAATATCTTGCCTAGGAAGTCAGGATTTAAAAGACATGGGACTTGTTAAAATGACAGTCAACACATTATTTTAGGAACACATAAAGCCTTCTCACTGAGGACAAAGTCCCCCAATACGTCTATTAGAGTTGCTCAGCCCCAGCGCACTTCCCTTGGGCCCCACTTACGGGGAGGAAAGTCTTTGTTTGTGGGTCAGATGCCTTCTCTCTGCTCACACCTAAGAGCAGCTAAGAGGGGTGAGTGGGACACCCTGCCACGCTTTGTTGGGTGTGTGCCTTTCACCGCTATGGTCAAGTCTGGAATTTCTTGGTGAAGCTCTGGGTCACTCTGGAGGTTTATGCTTGGAGGTGTTCCAGAACCAAGTTGTCAAAATCTGGGCAGTTTGTATAGCCAGAACAGTGGGCAGGGGCTGGAGGTGAGGGGAGATAGGAAGGTGGGAGGTAGGGGGGCCTTCCCATGTTTTTTAGGAGAAAGCCCCGATCGCTAGCACCTCCTTCTGTTCTACGTTGAAAGGAAAGGTCCTTGAAAGTGGTATTCCTGTGTGTGTGTGTGTGTGTGTGTGTGTGTGTTTGTGAGAGACAGACAGACAGATGACAGACAGAGAATGAATGGGCACGCCCAGATATGAAAAAGCTCCTGTCTTTCCCTTTTCAATGTTAGAGAGGTCTGTTTCTTCCTCAGGAGGGTCCCATCCTGACAGATGTTGGTAAAGTTCCTTCTTTACCTATTGACACTTGCAGGAGAAAAGGAAATTTTTTCATCTCCCAGAACCACAGTGATGGTCAGGCCAGGTCAGGGCACCCAAGCTCTCAGGGACCCTGCTGAGCACTAGGGAGGCCCCTGGTGGGAGTGCAGGGGAGCAGGGCGTCTGCATGTCACCAGTGTCCTCCTCCTGGCATCCAGCACTGGGCAGCCATGACGGACATCCTGACCCCCAGCAGCTCCGCTCCCGGAACTCAGCGGGGTTCCAGGACACTGGGGTGATGGTGTCTCTCCCATACCCAGGACGCCTGCTTGGCGACAGTCCTGTCTCCCAAACCCAACCCAAAAAACAGAGTCACGCAGACTCCCAGCGTGAGTTGTGGGAGGTCCTGCCCAGCCCGGCTCCTGCCCACTAGCAGCAGAGGCCCCCGGAAGGGCAGCATGAACACGGACCACAGCAAGTGAGCAGTAGTCTCGAGGGAACCCAAGCCCACGGCCTGCCTCCCTCAGTGGGGACATCGGGCTTGTGGAGAACGTGAGGCACCGTGTGTTTCCCTCCTATTTTCACGATCTTCATCAGATTTGCCAGCTAATGGGTAATGAGGCCAGGCAATGAATACAGCTATAAGGACATTTCAGGAGGATTTCAAATGAGGGGCTAAGTTTGCATGCATATTGGACTTAATACTCAAAAGTAAGTGATTATCTGCTGTGGAGGTTCGGGGTGCTATATAGATGCTTTCTTTTAAATTCTTCCGCCCCCCTGGAAGGTTGGACCCAGCAGAGTTGGGTGGATTTTTCAGTAAACTCTTGGTTTTCTTCTCCCTTCTTTTATCCCGTTCAACAAGCAAATGTGTATTGAGTCATTAGTATGTAACAGATGCTGTGCTCAGCACTGAGTGTGGAGGAGTGACGAATTAAACAGTGCTCCTCTCCTCAAAGAGCTCTGTGCAGGAGGCGCACATCTAGGCAGTGCACTATGACACCATGACCAGGGCAGTGACGGGAGCGGCGGCAAGGTCCCGCGTGGGAGGGAGACAGATGCTGGGCAGGGCTTCCCAGGTGGTGGAACAGCGAAGTGGTATTTGGAAGGAGCAGTAGGAAGGTCGCCAGCCGGGCAAGGGCAGAGGGAGATCCAATTCAGGCAGAGGGAGATCCAATTCAGGCGGAGGGAGATCCAATTCAGGCAGAGGGAGATCCAATCCAAGCAGAAGGGACGCGGTGTGTAAAGGCACAGCTTTACAGAAAAGCATGGTGTGCTCCTGGATTGAGCAGAGCTTCTCCCAGCTGCCTGCCAAAGAATCAGGCAGCACAGCTGGAAGGGTGGGAGGCGGGTCTCCCACACCACACCAAGACAAAGGGCCTCCTCCCTTGGAGGATGGGGAGCCACAGGAGAGAGCTGATCTGGGAAACACTACAATTTGCTCACCTTAGAAGTATCACCCTGCAGCAATGAGGAAGAGAGCAAGAAGCCTGCTGTGTCTGGGGGAGCTTGTGCTAAAGCAACTCCGAAAGTCAAGTCCATGTGGAGGGAGAAGCTGCGCCAGTCAGATGGTCCCTTAAGTCTAAACCCTCAGTACCATCTGCAACCTAGGCACTAAGTCTCATTGTGAGAGGAGGAGAAGTAAAGGAACAACATACATCCTGGGTCCTTGAAAGGGTGTGTAAATAAAGGGCAATCTGAAGGCACAGTCATGGAGACCTCGGAGGTACCACACATGGCCTGTTTCTACTGGGATCTCACCGCCGTTGCCGTCATCCTGGAGTACGGCAGTGCCATGTACTGTGCAGCGCGTTCTAAGACAAATGGTACTTGTGCCTGATTTCACTGTCAGAAAACTTTGTATCACTTAGTAGCATGTACTCCAGAATACTCTGCTTCTCAGAACTAATTGGGAGAAGTATATTTCAGGATTTTTGCACTCTTCATTTGCAAAGCTTGCCCAACACATCAGTACAGAGTGAATTAGACCAACTTTCTGGAACATATTGTATTTGTAACCTTATCTTGCCATAGAATTCAGTACAAAGGCTATCCTTCCTGGTTATATAGCAAAGTAATGTTACCAGTGGTGACCAGAGCCAATTAACATGTATGTTAAGTTAAACACACATGAATACTTAGAATGTGATCTGTACCACACTGGGGATGAGGTTTTGGGCTGGCTTCTATCTAGTGCTAAGAAAGATGCATAAGCAATCATTTCAGCACAGGGTGACAAACCAACAAGTTTGGGAAGATACAAAGGATAGGGAGAGAACTACTCATTTTGTCTGATGAGGAAGGAAATTAAGACTTTAGGGAGAAGTGGAGAAGGTATATTTTAGGCAGAAGGAATATATGCAAAGGCATGAGAGTTATAAAGCCCATCCATGTGTGTTCAGGGGACAGGAAAAAGACCAGTGTGTCGGAGGCAGGATGCTTGGGGCAGGAGCAGTGGGAGGGATGAGGCTGGAGCAGAGACAAGACTGATTTAAAGGCCACGTATGCCAAAGTAAGGAGAGGGGCGTTTCTTCCGAGGAGAGTGAGCCCTTCTGAAGATAGGAGAAGATGTAGTAGTGGGCTCACCTACATTGTGTTTCCAAAAATGCTGTGAAAATGCTACTGAACAACTTTCTTCAGGAGCAACTTGGTGGAAGTTTCTGCCAAGCTAGTAGGGGAAGCTACTGGGAGGGTAGATGGATATTGCACAGCTGTCACTGCAGGAGTACGGGAGGTTCTCAGCACTTCCTTTTTCAGGTCACCTATCAGGACAAAGGAAGGCACCATCTCGGACTCCAGCTCTAACAAAGGTGCCAGGCGTTAGGACCACGGACCGTAAAGACCCGTTATCAGGACACAAAGGAACTGAACCACCAGCGGCACTTTGCTTCTCTTATCAACACGCCCAGGAAGAACACATCCAGATCTGCTATAAATTCGATACCTAAGACCACTTTTGGAAGACAACTTAGGGCAGAAATGAAGAGTAAAACATAAATAGCATTTGGCAATATAAATGAAATGCATCATGGTCTCTATTTCTGTTTCATATCCATCCCTCTGCCTCCCTTGAGAAGTGAAAAAGGCAGGTCATATCCTGGATAATACGTTCCTTCCCAACTTCCTTCCTTGTCATCCTTGCGGCCACTCCTGTGATATTTCTAGCCCACGTTACTCAATTCCAATTCTAGCTGTCACTCGTTCTCTTATCCACTGCACACTGCACCAACTCAGCACCCAGGCTAGAAGATGAGGACCAGCAGAGATGGTTTAAATCAAGGGTTATCTGTGGAAGAAGAAGGCGATAAGAGACAGCTGGTGCTATTAAAAAGGAATTCGGTGTATCTTCAGTAATTTAGGATGAAATGATTGGGACAGCTGAAATGACAGGGAGGAAAATCAACCCAGCGGAGAAAAGAAACTTAGCTACTGCCTTTTAAACATGCTCACATCACACTCGCTACTGAAATTCTTTTTTCTTTTTTTTTTTCGCTACTGAAATTCTCGAACAGCCTTCATAGAAAGTCCCTTCTGGCTTTTGTCATACCAATTAATCTTTTGGATTTTTCAGAACTAAAGAGAAGGGACAATCAATCGAGGCAGCTTGGAGCCTTTGAATTCATGGGCAAGAGCTGTAGTCTGCTGGGGATTTTAGAGAGTATTTTCAGTTTTACAGACTAGAGAAAAGGAATGATTTTCTCATAGTCATCTGTTTCGCTTGGATGCCTGGGACCATCACCTGAGCTTGTCTGTGATACAGAAAAGATGCAGCTGCCACAATGAATGACAAACGCCACTGCCTGTCCCACCAGATCCTGGGGGAATCTTTGCTCAATAGTATGGTATGGGTTTACGTAAAATTTAATACAAGTTAATTTGACTCTCTATAGCCATCACCAGAAGGCAAACTAGATGATTATCAACTGGCTAAGACAGTTTTCACTCTGAAGCTGATGCCTAGAAGTCGAGGGTCTCAATGATATGGTAATATATCCCAGGGCACTCACTGCCATTTCAATTACTTAAAAGACAAGCCTCCTACACCCGGACAAATAGAAACTCAGAAGTCTCCATGATCTAGATATCTTAGAATTTTTTTTCATTTGAGGCTGGAATTAATTATTCAGATAACATCTCTAATTTTCCATTTTCCCTTGCAGGCAGAAAACATCAGAGATGAAAGTTCTGTATCCTTCCAGGGATGTGGGAGCCGCAGACACAGTTCTCACTTCGTGGGGCGGCAGCGACAGAGAATCTGTCATCTGCCTGGGTTGCCATTCAAACTGCTCATTAAGCTTTCGTGCAAAGACCCAAGAGACAGCGGAATTAAAAGGAAAATGAGAAAATGAAGTAATTCAGGTTTCTGAAAGGCTGTTCAAGACGAAACATTAGTTCTGAGGAAGAAAGCACCACAGGTACATGGTAATGAGTCTTAAGCGTATCCCTTTCCAAGATGTTAGCTTTGTTCTTTGCAGGCAACAGGGGAAGATGACACACTCCATGTCAGCAGCTAATTATGACCCACCCATCAGAGGCCAGCATTTTACTCTCCATTAAAATTACTCCAAGGTCGTTAAAGCCACATGTCAGTGTGGCATTAAACTGCTAAGACTGCATTTCCCAGACAATCTTCATTTATTTATTCATTCAGTCAACAAATGAACGTGTCAAGCACTGGAAAATGAATCAGAGTATAAGCTATGGCTTATATCTGCCCTGGAAAGCCAGGTCACACTCGTATGAAAAACTAACAACGGCCCAGGGTATCCTCTGGAGTCTTATCTCCCCAACTGCCAAAGTAAGCGTTGCCAAGAAGAAACACAAATGCAGGGCTGGAGTAGGATGGGTCTTCCTGACAGGGAGAATGGTGCCTGCCCAAACATAATATAGAGGATCCAGGACACGTACTTTAAGTCCCACCCAATTTAGGTTTTTAAGGAAAATACTGCAATCACTGCTTTCTAGTGACTCTATTTTATATGTGTTTCAATGGGCATATTATCAACACACAGGAGAAGGATGCTTAGATCCAGACCCAATGTAGCTACCTCATGTAGCTAAGAAAATACTTCTCTGTCTTGGGATACCCATCGAAATCTGGGTCGCAATTGTCATTTTTACCTATAGGGCAGGAGGAGGCATGGGAAGGATCCTTGCTGGGACTGGTGACTAGAAAGCCTTGCAAACCATTTCGGTGAATGGCTCCTTCGGCGTATTAACTGAACTATCTCTCTTCTTGGCTGCCACATCAACACTATCCCTAGAGAACACTGGCCACACACAGTAAAGGGAGACTGATTCCACATAGCCTCTGTTTTACAGGATGCAAAAACCATCTGAAAGATGATCAAAAGCAGTCTCTATAATTAACCTTCCCATCTGCTGATTAGGAAGTGTCAGAAATAAACAAACAAAAGTAATTGTGGCATTTTGACAAGGACTTGAATACCAGGACTGAACTGCGCCCTTGCTTTGGTCGTATATAATTCAATTCTGTTTAACAATATCCACTGAATATCTAGTCTTTGCAAAGCTCTGGGCTAGCTGTTTAAGACATGATCCCTGGTCAATATAACTGAGGGGGAAAAAGCTGACTGTATGAGATGAACACAAAATTAAAAATAAAACAAATGGCCTGACTTCATAGAGATTCTAACTCAGCAGACGGGGGTGGAGCTCAGACAACTGTAATTTAACCATCCCCCAAAAGGGTCCAACACTGTCTCTCATGGGTGGTGGTCACAGAAAGCTGCAAAGAGGAGGTGGCCATTGGGATATTTTAACAACTGTGCATTAAGTGCCTTGAAGGCATGCATCAGACTTGGGGAGGCAGAGGATGGAGAAGGAGGCGGTTTCCAGCCAGAGGCAGAGATACAGAGGCTGCCAAGTGCACCCTGAAGGCTGCTCTTTAGAGGTGCCAGGAAGAACCCTGGAACAGCTCGTTTCTAAACGAATTCACCAGCCTTAGTTCACATCCGGGCTCATTTCTCAATCTAGAGGGGTCGAAAGGGCCATAAACCTGTCAAGTGAAAGTGACATGGAAAAGCTTGCTCCGGACCTGAGAGCACCAGCGGTGGACGAGAGCGGAGACTGTCCCTAGCACTTCTTTTAGCTGGAATCGCCCCACCTCAGATTCCAGCTGCGCCGCTGACCTCAGAGCTGAACATCTGGGTGTGTCTTGTAAGGGCCGCAGACCTTGCCTTCACCACTCGGCATGCACTGCCACAGCCTTTCCTGGGCGTCAAGAAAAGTCAAGCCATGTTCTGCAAATTCCAAGGACCTGAGGGACTCCAGAGTTGGGACTTTTGAGTATAAAAATGATACATGCTAAAATGTTGAAAAATACACAAAAATTATAAATTAAATTAAATTTAAATTAAAAAAAAAAATTCACAGCCCCATAACCATGCCACTCAGAGGCTACCAGAGTGGTCATCTACCAATATTTCCTTCCATTTCTCTTTATGCATTTTGTTAGATAACTGAGACCACACGTTTTTGTATTCTGCTTTTTTTTTTTAAACATCTTTATTGGAGTATAATTGCTTTACATTGTTGTGTTAGTTGCTGCTGTATAACAAAGTGAATCAGCTATGCATATACATATATCCCCATATCCCCTCCCTCTTGTGCCTCCCTCCCACCCTCCCTATCCCCACCCCTCTAGGTGGTCACAAAGCACCGAGTTGACCTCCCTATGCTACACGGTTGCCTCCTACTAGCTATCGATTTTACATTTGGTAGTGTCTATATGTCCATGCCACTCTCTCACTTCATCTCAGCTTACCCTTCCCCCTCCCTGTGTCCTCAAGTCCATTCTCTATGTCTGTGTCTTTATTCCTGTCCTACCCCTAGGTTCTTCAGAACCATTTTTTTTTTTAGATCCATATATATGTGTTAGCATACGGTATTTGTTTTACTCTTTCTGACTTACTTCACTCTGTATGACAGACTCTAGGTCCATCCACCTCACTACAAATAACTAACTCAATTTCATTTCTTTTTATGGCTAATATTCCATTGTATATATGTGCCACATCTTCTTTATCCATTCATCTGTCGATGGACACTTAGGTTGCTTCCATGTCCTGGCTATTGTAAATAGGGCTGCAATGAACATTGTGGTACAAGACTCTTTTTGAAT
Organism: Balaenoptera musculus; assembly: GCF_009873245.2. Lineage (NCBI taxonomy): Eukaryota > Metazoa > Chordata > Mammalia > Artiodactyla > Balaenopteridae > Balaenoptera > Balaenoptera musculus. The sequence continues at coordinate 97,316,391 of NC_045793.1, read as the reverse complement.
TATGGTTTTCTCAGGGTATATGCCCAGTAGTGGTATTGCTGGGTCATATGGTAGCTCTATTTTTAGTTTTTAAGGAACCTCCATACCATTCTCCATAGTGACTGTATCAATTTACATTCCCACCAACAGTGCAAGAGGGTTCCCTTTTCTCCACACCCTCTCCAGTATTTGTTGTTTGTAGATTTTTGAGGATGGCCATTCTGACTGGTTTGAGGTGATACCTCATTGTACTTTTGATTTGCATTTCTCTAATGATTAATGATGTTGAGCATCCTTTCATGTGTTTGTTGGCAATCTGTATATCTTCTTTGGAAAAATATCTGTTGAGGTCTTCTGCCCATTTTTGGATTGGGTTGTTTGGTTTTTTGATATTGAGCTGCATGAGCTGCTTGTGTATTTTGGAGATTAATCCTTTGTCAGTTGCTTCATTTGCAAATATTTTTGCCATTCTGAGGGTTGTCTTTTCACCTTTTTTATGGTTTCCTTTGCTGTGCAAAAGCTTTTAAGTTTCATTAGGTGCATTTGTTTATTTTTGTTTTTATTTCCATTTCTCTAGGAGGTGGGTCAAAAAGGATCTTGCTGTGATTTATGTCATAGAGTGTTCTGCCTATGTTTTCCTCTAAGAGTTTGAGAGTGTCTGGCCTGACATTTAGGTCTTTAACCCATTTTGAGTTTATTTTTGTGTATGGTGTTAGGGAGTGTTCTAATTTCATTCTTCTACATGTAGCTGTCTAGCTTTCCCAGCACCACTTATTGAAGAGGGTGTCTTTCTCCATTGTATGTTCTTGCCTCCTTTGTCAAAGATAAGGAGACCATATGTGTGTGGGTTTACCTCTGGGCTTTCTATCCTGTTCCGTTGATCTATATTTCTGTTTTTGTGCCAGTACCATACTGTCTTGATTACTGGAGCTTTGTAGTATAGACTAAAGTCAGGGAGCCTGATTCCTCCAGCTCCGTTTTTCTTTCTCAAGATTGCTTTGGCTATTCGGGGTCTTTTGTGTTTCCATACAAATTGTGAAATTTTTTGTTCTAGTTTTGTGAAAAATGCCATTGGTAGTTTGATAGGGATTGCACTGAATCTGTAGATTGCTTTGGGTAGTAGAGTCATTTTCACAATGTTGATTCTTCCAATCCAAGAACATGGTATATCTCTCCATCTGTTTGTATCAGCTTTAATTTCTTTCATCAGTGTCTTATAGTTTTCTGCATACAGGTCTTTTGTCTCCTTAGGTAGGTTTAATCCTACGTATTTTATTCTTTTTGTTGCAGTGGTAAATGGGAGTGTTTCCTTAATTTCTCTTTCATATTTTTCATCATCAGTGTATAGGAATGCAAGAGATTTCTGTGCATTAATTTTGTATCCTGTTACTTTACCAAATTCATTGATTAGCTCTAGTAGTTTTCTGGTAGCATCTTTAGGATTCTCTATGTATAGTATCATGTCTTCTGCAAACAGTGACAGCTTTACTTTTCTTTTCCGATTTGGATTCCTTTTATTTCTTTTTCTTCTCTGATTGCTGTAGCTAAAACGTCCAAAACTATGTTGAATAATAGTGGTGAGAGTGGGCAACCTTGTCTTATTCCTGATCTTAGTGGAAATGGTTTCAGTTTTTCACCATTGAGAACGACGTTGGCTGTGGGTTTGTCATATGTGGCCTTTATTTTGTTGAGGTAAGTTCCCTCTATGCCTCGTTTCTGGAGGGTTTTTTATCATAAATGGGTGTTGAATTTTGTTGAAAGCTTTTTCTGCATCTGTTGAGATGATCATATGGTTTTTCCCCTTCAATTTGTTAATATGTTGTATCAAATTGGTTGATTTGCGTATATTGAAGAATGCTTGCATTCCTGGGATAAACCCCACTTGATCATGGTGTATGATCCTTCTAATGTGCTGCTGCATTCTGTTTCCCTGTATTTTGTTGAGGATTTTTGCATCTATGTTGATCAGGGATATTGGCCTGTAGTTTTCATTTTTTGTGACATCTTTGTCTGGTTTTGGTATCAGGGTGATGGTGACCTTGTAGAATGAGTTTGGGAGTGTTCCTCCTTCTGCTATATTTTGTAAGAGTTTGAGAAGGATAGGTGTTAGCTCTTCTCTAAATGTTTGATAGTAGTCGCCTGTGAAGCCATCTGGTCCTGGGCTTTTGTTTGTTGGAAGATTTTTAATCACAGTTTCAATTTCAGTGCTTGTGATTGGTCTGTTTATATTTTCCATTTCTTCCTGGTTCAGTCTCAGAAGGTTGTGCTTTCCTAAGAATTTGTCCATTTCTTCCAGGTTGTCCATTTTATTGGCATATAGTTGCTTGTAGTAATCTCTCATGATCCTTTGTATTTCTGCAGTGTCAGTTGTTACTTCTCCTTTCTCATTTCTAGTTCTGTTGATTTGAGTCTTCTCCCTTCTTTTCCTGATGAGTCTGGCTATGGTTTATCAATTTTGTTTATCTTCTCAAAGAACCAGCTTTTAGTTTTGTTGATCTTTGCTATTGTTTCTTTCATTTCTTTTTCATTTATTTCTGATCTGATCTTTATGATTTCTTTCCTTCTGCGAACTTTGGGGTTTTGTTGTTCTTCTTTCTCTAATTGCTTTAGGTGTAAGGTTAGGTTGTTTGAGATTTTTCTTCTTTCTTGAGGTAGGAATTGTATTGCTATAAACTTCCCTCTTAGAACTGCTTTTGCTGCTTCCCATAGGTTTTGGGCCATTGTGTTTTCATTGTCATTTGTTTCTAGGTATTTTTTGATTTCCTCTTTGATTTCTTCAGTGATCTCTTGGTTGTTTAGTAGCATATTGTTTAGCCTACATATGTTTGTATTTTTTACAGTTTTTTTCCTGTAATTGATATCTAGTCTCATAGCGTTGTGGTTGGAAAAGATACTTGATACAATTTCAATTGTCTTAAATTTACCGAGGCTTGATTTGTGACACAAGATATGATCTATCCTGGAGCATGTTCCATGAGCACTTGAGAAAAAAGTGTATTCTGTTGTTTTTGGATGGAATGTCCTATAAATATCAATTAAGTCCATCTTGTTTAATGTGTCATTTAAAGCTTGTGTTTCCTTATTTATTTTCATTTTGGATGATATGTCCATTGGTGAACGTGGGGTGTTAAAGTCCCCTACTATGACTGTGTTACTGTCGACTTCCCGTTTTATTGTGGTTAGCACATGCCTTATGTATTGAGGTGCTCCTATGTTGGGGCATAAATATTTACAATTGTTATATCTTCTTCTTGGATTGATCCCTTGATCATTATGTAGTGTCCTTCTTTGTCTCTTGTAATAGTCTTTATTTTAAAGTTTATTTTTTCTGGCATTAGAATTGCTACTCCAGCTTTCTTTTGATTTCCATTTGCATGGAATATTTTTTTCCATCACCTCACATTCAGTCTGTATGTGTCCCTAGGTCTGAAGTGGGTCTCTTATAGACAGCATATATATGGGTCTTGTTTTTGTATCCATTCAGCCAGTCTATGTCTTTTGGTTGGAGCATTTAATCCGTTTACATTTAAGGTAATTATCGATATGTATGTTCCTATTACCATTTTCTTAATTGTTTTGGGTTTGTTATTGTAGGTCGTTTCCTTCTCTTGTGTTTCTTGCCTAGAGAAATTTCTTTAGCATTTGTTGTAAAGCTGGTTTGGTGGTGCTGAATTCTCTTAATTTTGCTTGTCTGTAAAGGTTTTAACTTCTCCATTGAATCTGAATGAGATCCTTGCTGGGTAGAGTAATCTTGCTTGTAGGTTTTCCCCTTTCACCACTTTAAATATGTCCAGTAGTATAAAGGCTAGGGACTGGGGGCAAATGCCTCTGAAGTCAGACTTGGGCATAAATACTCTTCTACCTGCTGTGTGATCCTAAACAAATCACTGGCTCTCTCCAAGCTTCATTTGACTCAGCAAAATAAGACCTGACCTCCTTCTCCTCAGGGAGTCATTGCCACAGCCAGAATTGGACTGGGATGTGGATTAAGGAGCCAGGTGTTAGCGAAGGGAATATTCTGTGTTTGCTTGGCCTTATATAAGACTGCTTCCTGTGGGTCTGGAAGGAGCTAGTTTTACAGCAACAGTGGCAGCCAATCCCCTAGGATTTCTCTGAGTCACTCCACTTCTCTCTGCCCAGAAGATGCTCTCTCAGAAATACCCTCCCTCCCACCGCCCACTCCCAGGTCCCAGAAAGGCTGGTTGTAGGACTGTTGCCCTTGTCTTGAAGGTTTTTCCTGTTGTGGTCACCCGTGTGGATGTGCATGTTGCTCTCAAAGAGAGGTGACGGACATGTGGAAATACTAGAGCATCTGAGGCCACAGGAGATGCAGCAGTAACTTTTGGCCAGCTGGCACGGAGAGGTTTATCCTTTAATGTATGTTAAACTTTTCCCCTCTGGGTTTAAAGGTTATATAATGCGCTTAAAGTTGTTTCTAACTTAGAGAAACAAAATCCCACTGCCACACCAGAAAACACATTTAGATCTGAGAGCGCCCTAAAGCATGTGATGCCCAAGATTGAGGACTGGACTTTGGGAAGGTGCAGATGCCAGCAACAGAGCATTATTTGATACAAACATCCAGAGCTTGCCTTGTACCATCAAAAGAGCTGAGATGAATGCACAGCACCCACAACTCCCTGGAAAACGTTTCCTTGCATTCATGGTAAAGTCAGAGAAGAGTGCAGAGCGGTGTGGGGAGTGCTGGGTGGAGGAGGGTGCCATCCAAGCTCGCAACCTGCCCGTCTCTGTCCTCCAGCCCTCCTCTTGCTGCTGGTGGTACCAAGCACCCTCTCAGGCTCTGGGCCACCCCTGTGCTTAGTCCTTAGAGGGCAACTTTGGTGACGCAGCGTGAATTCCAATTTGCTTCTATTCTGCTGTGACCTTGTGACCTGCTTATTAACCGGGCTTTGGTTGGTCTTGTAACTTATCTCTACTTTGTGACTGTGGCTGGTTCCCTGGAGCCAAATGAGATACAGAGGAAAGAGCACTCGCTTTGGATCAGGACACACCTGTGCAAAGTGGTGGCTGTATCACTGACTAGTGATGCGGTCATAAGCCAGCTGTGCTCAGCCAGAGAGTCCTATTGTTTCCTTCCTTTCTGAGCTTCAGTTTCACCAGCTGGACAACTATCCTGGATGGTTATAAGGAGTAAAGAGAACTGAGGCGAGGTACTGGGTCTAGGGGGGCTCCTGGCAATGGTACATGTTACTACTGAGTATCCTTACCTCTTGTCTTGATGGAAACCTCGTCCCTCTCCTTTATCCTCTGGAACTGGGTCCCTGTCTTGTCCTGCCATTCTCCCTGGACAGGGAAGTTCAGTCTCACCATCAGCTCTCAGACCTCTACCATGTCAACAGCCAGCCTGGATCCCCAAATGCGGCCTCCTAGACTCCCTCTGTGCTTCACACACCGGTTACTCCTTGTTGGGTTTCAAGGATACTCTGCCTGCATGGACCTGTCACTTGTCACTATGGGCCCTGGACATTATGACCTTCCCACCTACCTCCCCTGTACCACCTGTGGGCCCCATCAATCCTGCACATGCCTGATGCATCAACGGTGGTTTAGTAACTGTCTCCAGGTTCTCCTTCTCTTCTGTTCTAGCCCATGACCTCATGGCAAGTGAGAACATCGAGGAGGTCTCAGAAAGGGGCTAGAACCCAACCCCATTGGGTGGTGCTACCATTCACATAGGAACAGCATTACTGGGAGACTGCACCCCATTCCTTCATTGGACAATATTTGTTGAATGCCTGCTACTAGCCAGCGCTGTTGTGGGCAATGGGATAAACCAGTGAACTAAAGAGACAGAAAGCCCTGCCCGTGTGAAGCTGACATCCGATCAGGCCCAGCACAGCGGGATATTGACCTAGTTGGAAGGTGAGGATAAGGCAGGAGAGACAGGCTGCGGCCAGGTTTGGGGAGCCTCGAATGTGGGCAGGGGAGTTAGTCTTTGGGATTCATTATCTCCGATGGGGAAGAACATGCCATTACACATTCTTCAGGAAGGGTGGATGGTAACGGGATGACCATGAACTTCTAGCAAAACCAGTCTGATAGAAGAGGTGGGTGAATAGAAATAGCAATCTTTCACACAGCATTTGCCAACTTACAAGAGGCTTCCTCAGCCATCACGTCTAAAAATTCTCCCGGTGGTGGTGGCCAGGGAGACAGATCATACTGCCCATCAGAGGAGGAGCTGGGCTCTGAGGGCAGCACTTGCCTGGGGTCCCAGAGACACAGAGCAGCAGAGTGGAGCCTCGGACCTCAGGCTTGCGACTCCTCGATTTCTAGTGTGTGTACTTCCTTTCCCAGCTAAACTTTCATTTACTCCAAATACACTGCATACTTTCTCATCAAGAAGAAGATTTGGAAAACTTCATCACAATGTTCCCAGAAAAATAGCAAGCAAGAGAAATACTATCAGAACTCCCTGGGGATTTTTTTCCAAATACATATGGGCACCCTGTTCCTCCCTCCCTGCTCTGCCCCCAGATTCTGACAGTGTCACCTCAATGAGTGTAATCTGCCGGCGATCCTGTGACTCTAGCATCTATCAGCCTTCACTATGGCCTGTCCACTAATCCCCCACCCCTCCCTTCACTGACGAAGCTCAGTCCCAGTGGTTTCAGCTGTGTAAGCCCTAAGAGAGAGATGTTAATACAACACTCCCCATGAGAAAAGACTTGGGGAGAACGTCCCCACGTGTAACATGCAGAAAATCATCCGATTAATGCTGGTGGGTCTTCCCTTCCAACCAGCTGCACCTTCGTGGATCTCTAATAGGCATCTCAAGCACAGTATGTACAAACACAAGTTCTTGGTCAACCCAGCCCCTGGTCTGCTCTTCCGCATCTCAGGAGATGGTGACTCCATTATTCCAGGTGCTCAGGCTGAACATCTGGAGGCGTCCTTGCCTCTCCCGCTCACACCTCTGAGCCAGCTCGGCACAAATCCCAACAATGCTCGCTTCAGAATAGGCCCTGCCACCGGCAACTTCTCAGCCTGTCCCCCAATTGCCATCTTCTTAACTTCAGCTGCCAGGGTCTCCTCCAGACTGATGGGTCTCTCTCCTTCCACCTGACATTTTATTTCCCACTCAACAGCCAGAGCAAGCTTTAAACGATGTATTTAAATCGGATCACGTCTCCTTCTGCCAAACCCTCCATAGTTTCCTTCTACCACAGTTTAAATCCAAAATATTTACCATGGCTTCAAGGCTTCCGTGATGTATCCTCCCGCCCTAAGTCCCCAACCTCAGCTCCCATCCTTCTCCTCCTCCTCCTTGGGCTCCAGCAGCCCCGGCCTCGTGACTATTCCTCCAGCCCACCAATCACAGCCGTGACACAGGGCCTCTACCCTTCTTGCTCCCTCGGCCAGGATACTCTTCCTCCAGGATCTACACCTCTCCATCTCCCTTCCCTCAGGGCTCCACTCCAACATCACTCATCACCTACTCATATGCTCATCCCTAATCTCCCTGCAGCAAGTACCATCCTTTTCCCATGTTCACTCACTTTCCCCTCCCCCCTGCGCTCTCTTCATAGCATTTAACACTGCTGACCAAAAAATATGCATCCATTAGTTCATTGTCCATCTTCTTCCACGACAAGGCATGTTTCCTGAGAGCCAGGACTGTTTTGTTCACTCCTGTATCTCCCTGCTGCCCGGGACACAGCAAATCACTCAATAACTTTTGAGTGGGTAAATAAATGAGTGTTACTGCCATCATGGTTGTAAATCCTTTGCAGATCTATTGTCTTTCCCATTTAATTAGTATGGAGACGTTAAAGGACCACCTCAGGAAGTTCACAGTTCTTCACGGAAGGCATTTATGCAGCATCATGGAACTTTCTAAACCCTGCCCATGACCTTCTAATTGTAATAAGCAGCCAGAACACCACAACTATCCAGCAGAGCTAAACGGTGTGACTCTGGGTGAGGATGGTTAGTGATGCTCCTCTTAGGGGTGTCAGTTTGGATTTCTATTGGATATGAAACATTTTTTAAGAGTGCCAAACAGAAACTCTGTGTATCTGCCAATAGGAGTAGTAACAAAAAAATAGTAGCTACAATTTTTGAGAGCCTACAATTTGTCAACATTTCTGCTAAATGTTCTTTTAAATATTTATAAATATACATATAATGAAATACATAAATATACAAATAATATAAATATAAATGTACAATGAAACTGACTTTACTTTTTCCAGGGCAGAAACTGAGCTGTGATCAACTGGACAATCAGGAGAAAGGAAGCAAGAGTGGAAAATGCCACAGCCAGCCTTCCTGCTGTGCTACACTCTTCAGAGGACCCCACCAAGCTGCAGTCTAAAGGAAGGCATCCTAAGGGCTCCCATGGCTGCAGGACAGGTCAGTCTCGGCAGCATCAGCACTGGGCTTCATAATTTGTGATGCACTCAGCGCCAGTGCAGCCTGTTTGGACTGTGCTGATTTCTCATCCCATCTCTGTTCAATTTGCTTCTCTACCTGCCCTCCCTGACCGCCCCCCCCACTCCTGACGGTCTTCCCTTAGAACCAAGGGCAATGATATGTTTGCCCTTGGTCTGTCCTTTCCCTCCTGGACACAGCTTCAAGGCCTCTGTCATCCCACCTCTGTGCTCTCTCATTAATTTGCAGGGTGTAAGTATAGACTTACAGACCATAGACTAAGAGACCTCTCCCCAGTTCTTGCATTTAGACCGCTGACCTTTGCCAATTTGGATTCCTGGTGCTTTCAGTGCGATCTATTCTTCCACGTCTAAGCATTTTCCTGGGATTAAAGAGATTAAAGTTGGCTGCCACAGTATTTGCTGTTTTTTTTGTTTTTTGTTTTTTTCTCCAGCCTAGTCTGAGTCCTTTATTTTTTGTGACTCTGAGTAACTTCATTCCTGACTGTACTTCCAATAAGCAGTTAGAATCCAAGCAGCATATGATTCGTGAACTTCAGGGATGCCCAGTGATCTTTGCAGGGATGTTTCTTGACTTTCTAGTCTACTGGTTGTCAAACCAGAAAGCACTTGGAGTAGCCTAAGGAGCTCATACCTGGCTCCCACCCCCAGATATTCGAACTTAATTGACCTGGGCATCCCACTTTTTCAAAGCTCCCCAGATGAGACTCTGATTCAGTTTGTCTAAACATCTAATCCCTGGAAGCTCTCACAACGACCTATTTCCCTTCCCTGAACCCCATCCCCTGCCTTTGTCTTGAAGGCTCAAGGAATTAATTACACTATGTCTATAAATATTTTCCCAGCAAATCCCAGTTACTGGTAAACCTGCTCGTTTTAAAAAGAGCCAGCTCATTTTATAACAAAAAATTATACTAAGTTCATATAACTAAGTTTAATAAATTTAAATTAAACTCAGAGCCTTAAAACAAGAAAAAAAATCCATACACAAAAAAGACAAATGTGAATAAAACACAAATTGAATAAGATCAGAGCCCTTCAAGATTCTGAATGATAAAGCCTGCTAAGGTCCTTGCTCTACCACTTGCTAGACTTGCAATCTTGGGCAAATCTCTTACTCTCTTACCTCCTCCATTTCCTCATTTGTAACATCAAAACATAAATACTATGACTTCTCAGGTGGGAAGAAAATGGAATAGTGCTTGTGAATGTATCGCATAAAGTTATTGTTTAATTCAGATTAGAATGAAAATTATTTCAGATCCTGGGGAAAACGGTCCTCCCACTTCTTACAGTAAGATGACCTGTGAGTAGGCAAGCCTGCAGACCCAAAAGAAAGGCTCTGAGTCTTGGGACTCTGCTTTAGAGAAGTCACAAGTCCCAAACACAGGAGAGTCCCTACTGCTGGGGACTCCAGACCCCAGGGACATGCTCCCCACCTGTACTCCCCACCTCCTTCACTCAAAGGGCAGCCGCTGTGTCTGGGCACCAGGAAGGGGGTGGGTGATTGTTCCACTGCTGACCCAGAAGTAGCCTCTGCTTTGGGGAGGATTTGAACAGGGCAGTGCTCAGATAAGAGGTGAAGAAGATTCCATTAACTTGTCAAATGTGTCTCTCAGAGTACATAAAGAACATAGATTGTTGCGTAATAAAGGATCCTTTCCCAGCAGGGTCAAGCTCTTGCTTTTCTTCCTGTTCCAATTCAGTGTCTTAGAGGTCTCAGGACCTAGTAGATTAGAGGCTGTGGGTCATTCACATCATTAAACAATACCTATTACTCTTAAAATGGTATTCTTGTAGCTCTAATTCAACAGTTCTGTATTTTGGCTTCAAGATCGCTTTACACCCTCAAATATTGTTGAGGAACCCAAAGGACTTTTATTTATGTGGGTTATACCTATCAACATTTATCATACTATATATGAAATTAAAACTGAAAAATATTTAAGTATATGTATTAACTCATTAAAACAACAATAACAAACTTAAATTAACATGGATAACATTTTATGCAAAATAATTATATTTTTCAAAATTAAAAAATAGTGGAAACTGTGGCGTTTTACATTTTTGCTACTCTTTTTAAGGTCTGGAGTAATAGAAGACAGTTGGATTCTCATGCCTGATTCTGACTTCAGACTGCTGATGTCATCCATCATGAAGCTTTTGAAAAACTCCAGAGCACATATGAGAGAAGTGAGGTAAAAAAGGCAAATAAAGTCTTGATATTACTATGAAATTAGTACTGACCTGACAGACCCCCTGCAAGGCTCTTGAGGACTCCTTGGGGTCCCCCAGACCATACTGTGAGAATTTCTTTTCTAGATATAACATGTGTGAAGCATGATATGATTCTTTCCGTTGGCAATTAGATAACCATTAAAGGCTAGAATGGCAGATAGCCTTGTAAAATATTTAATGAAGTGTAATTAATTTTTGAGAGTTTTAAAATCAGCTCTATTTAGATAACTTTGATATAAATTTGGTATTTATTTTACTTAACAATTTAAAACATACATTTAATAATATTTATTCATTTTCTTATATTGAACCATTTGCAGCTAGCTTTATAACTTCCAAACGTTTAACCATATGGTATGTGGGCCTCCATTATGACTCTTGCTGTGCTCTGGGGTGGGCAAGTGGTCGGATTCGAGATGTTCATGAACACTAAAAACCAGGAAAGAAGCACATCAGCGGGGGTAGACAGTAATTGTAAGGAAGGCAGTTCTGACCCTTCTTGACAGCTTCCCGAGGTCTGGTTGGCAGCCAGGGAAGGAAGATCTCAGCTTATCAGTGAAATCAGCCAGACAGAATGTGGTGCTGACTTGTCATACAAGTGTATGACTTGTCACACACCTGCCTTTACGCCCCTCCCACTCTGTTTGCTGAGGTGATGTGCCTGCCGATTGGCGGGGTGTGGCCATCAGGCATCCTGTCTAGAAGGGCATGAGAGACACGCAAACATCCACGAGAGGGATGTGGGGTATCTGAGCTGAGTAAGACATGGCTCCTGCTTTAAATAAAGGTCCCTCAGTCTAGCAGTAGACATTAAACACGTAACTACGTAATCACACTACCATAATCTGAGGCAGAGAGCAGTAGAGAAGTCACAGTGTTCAATGATAGCTGGAAGGGAAAGGATGGGATACAGAGGAAATCATAGAGGGCTCCATGGGGGAGGTGTCATACATGCTGGGCCTTGAAGGATGGACAGAGGGGTTGGTAGGGCAGGGCTTTGAATACACTGCACATGCAGGATCTGCAGGCAGACCTAGAACAGGCACAGTGAGTAGTCTGGCTGGTAGAGTGTGGTGTGTTGGCGGGAGAGCAGACAGAGGTACAGCTCAAGAGCTGAGGCTGCGAAGGGAGCTGCGAACTTGAAAGAGCTGATGTTGGAGTCCAACCTGGGTTTAAATTCCAGCTCTGCACTTACTATTTCTGTAGCATACAAGTTATTTATCATCCTGAAGAGCAGGTTTCCCATCTCTAAATGGGGAAAAATCCTATTTCCCTGATAAGGTTGTTTGAAAATTGGGGCTAATGTATAGAGCTTGGTACCCAGCAGATGTCCTGTCAATGTCAGCTGTTGTTGGAACAGGCGGTGGAGAGCCTGGAGACCAAGCTAAGGGGAGGGACTTGTTCTCTAGGAAACAGGAAGCCGGGAGTCAGGGAGCATGAGATGCACCGATCAGAGCTGAGCCTGAGATGGTGCTGCACGAAGCCAGTTATTCGGCTGGAGCTTTCTGCCGTGGAGGGGACCAAAGGCTTGTGAAGAGACTCTCAGCGTCACTCTTTGCTATTCTCTCAATCGGGGGATGGTCTGGCAGCTGGTCAGACAGGAGGTGCAGAAATGCTGTGCGAAAGGAGCAGCCAAATCTATCCCAGCGTGAGAGAAGAGGGTCAGAAATCCCCCATTCTCCATTCTCTCAGCCTGGGATCCCAGAATCTGAAAGCCCTCAGCAATCTTAAATGCCGATTTTCAGGGGACAGACTGAGTCCCAAGCAAAATGGGGCAAAGAAAATATTGCATCAACGATGCATGAAAGTCCAGTCTTCCTCTAATGGGCTTTTCTTCCCCCTTTCACCTGCCTTCTGCCTGTTCCTCAAATCCATTTAGTCCTCATGACCAATACTGTACTTTTCCAGATTAGGAAACTAGTTGGCTGGGTTTTTTTTTTTTTTTTCCTTCAAGAATTTCAGGGTCCTCAGGTTTTGGTGTTTATGGTCTTTCTGACAACTAAGATGTAAAAGGAATGAACCGAGACTTCACGTGAAGTGAAATGATGACCCAGTTCAGATACCAGAGAGGGGGCACTGGCTTTCTCATTTTACTAGAATTAGCATGATTGGTTGCACCTTCTCCCAGAAGTCTTCTGAGTGTGCTCTGATACTACTTGGTTAAATTTTTGAAACCTGTCTCCTTGTATTTACAGTCACTAGGAACTACAGTTCATCAATGAAAGAGAAAGCAAGGTGGGCTCTGTTGTGGGGCGTGTCAGCTACAGGAGGCGTGCTCTCCTTTGAGCATCTGTCCCCTCGGGGGAGACGGGGTAGAGATGCCCAGTCCTGACCCAGCATCTGGGATAGACTCATCCCAGGAGCCAGAGTTCGTGCACTCACCACTCCCTTTCTGTATTTGATGCACTCCCACCCCACTCCGATCTTCTTCTCTTCTGCTTCCCCGATGTGCTGTGCACACCCAGTGGAGGGAGTACTGGTGAGTCATGATCAAGGGAAAGTGCCCAGTGAGCACCCACTGTGACAGTCACCCAGCTGCCGGGCTTACACGGCTGAACGCCACCGGCGTGGCCCCATCCTCAGGCAACTTATAGCTTAGGGAAGGCAGTCAAGCCTTCCCTAAGCTATAAAACACAACATAAACATAAACACACACATAAATATACACTTAGGAATTGCAATGTGCCGCAAAGGAGAAAGATCAGTTGCTCTAAGAGAATCAAGATGAGGGACACCTTGGAGACAGTGGCAGAGAAGACCTCTCTGCAGAGGTGACACATCCTCTGAGACCCGAGAGCAAAGGAAAGAGGTAAACCAGGAAGGGGATGCTTTTCTAGGCAGAAGCAGGGCACGGGTGAAGATGCAGGAGATGGGAATTCGTGACAGTTCAAGGAGCTGAATGAAGACTAGTGAGGCCACATACAGTGAACAAAGAAAAGAGCCCTAGAGCAGAGGTGAGCAGGGGCAGGTGGTATGGGACCACTGAGAAGACCTGCAGTTTGTTCTAAATCAGTGGGAGAGCCTTTGAGGGTGTCAGACATGATCCAGTGGAAGTCCAGGGGTTCTGGTGATGAACTAATCACAGTATATTTGAAATGCTTTTTTCAACTTAATTGAAAGTGGGAGATAATCCCTCCCACACCAGAAAAAAAAAAAGGATACAAAGAAGCAGTTTGCTGCTAGTACTTATACAAATGTTTATTTTAGAATTTGTCTCATATATTAAGTAGAGAAAGAAAGAAAGGAAGGAAGGGAGGGAGGAAGGAAGGAAGGGACAGAGAGGGAGAGAGAGGGAGGGAGGGAGGCAGGACGGAAGGAAGGAAGGAAGAAAAAGGCAGCACTACAAAAGCCTAAGACTATCCTGCTATTCAAAATGAGTTCATGAAAATGAAACTTAGTTCATTAGCACAGAGTCCCCTCAGCTGGAAAGAAAGTGCCCTTATTTAGACCTCAAATCGGATACCTGCACCTTGAGCCCACCGTAAATGTTGCATCTGAGATAAAGGAGTAGGAAATGTAGTCTAGACCCAACTCAAAGGAATAAAATTTGCATCTACACCCATGTCCTCGTTCTTAATCACTGAAAACCATTCGATTTATTCATTCATGCAACTAATTTTGGTAGTGCCTATTGTGCTAGGCATACTAGATAAAGCAGCAAACAACAGACAAAAACCTCTGCCTTCAGAGAGCTTAAATTCTCATGGAGGAGAGACCATAAGTAAGACAATTAAATAAATTATAGACCGTATTCGAAAGGGATGAGGGCTGTGGAGAAAGACAAGGTGGGAAAGGGAGTGAGGGTAGTTTCAATTTTAAATGGGGTGGTCTGGGAAGACCTCCTGGAGGTGGTGTCTGAGGAGGAGAGGAAACAGGCCACCTGGACATCAGGGGAAAGAGCATCCGGGGCAGAGGGGAGACCAAGCAAGAAACCCCCAGGCAGGCATGCCTGGAGTGTGGGAGGCACAGCAAGGAGGCCCATGTGGCTGGAGTAGAGTGAGCAAGGAAAGGGGGCCAGATCATGCAGGGCTTCGTAGGCCACTGAACCGGCTTTGGGAGCCATGGGAGGCTCAACCAGAGAAGCGACATGCTCCAGATTAGGTTTGAAAAGGTACATGCTGGTGGATGTGCAGCCATATGTGCCAAAGGTGGAAACAGGAAGAGCAGTTAGGAAGCTGCTACAGTAATCCGGGGAGAGATGCTGATGGCCAGGGTGGGTAGCTGTGGACGTTCTGAGAAATGATCTGTTTTTGAGGATAGAGGTTTGGATGTGGGGTGCAGAGAAAGGAGATGAGTCAAGGATGACTCCACAGTTTTTGGCCTGAGAAACAGGAAGGATGGAATTGCCATCAACTGACACCAGGGAGACTGTGACCAGAGGAGGTTGGCGAGCAGAGGAGGATGTCAGCGGGAGAGTTTAAATGTGAGGTGTTTATTAGGCATCTTACTGGAGATCTCAAGCAGGAGTTGAATTCAAGTTTGGAGTTCAGGGGAAAGGTCTGAAATGGACATAGAAACGTGGGAGCCACTAGCCTACAGATGTTTTTGTAGTCGTAAGAGTGGATGAGACCACAAAGCGGGAGGTGTGTGTATAGACAGGAGGAGAGGACTGAGGTCTGAGCCCTGGGGCAGCCCACAGTTCAAGGTCTGGGGGAGTCAGGGTAAGAGCCCAAGACGCAATCAGCAAATTAGGAGAAAATCCAGGAAAGGATGTTTTCCTGGAAGCGGAGAAAGCAGCGTTTCATGAAAGGTAATGTCAACCGTGTCAAGTGCAGGAAGGTGAGAACTGAAAGTTGACCAATGGATTTTCCAAAGTGGAGACGAATGATGACTAACAAGAGCTTGAGTTCAGGAAGCTTGAGCAGAGAACTGGAGGGAAACTGCAGGCAATGCAGACACCTGCCTGGAGAAGTTCTGCTGTAAGGGGGAGGAGGAGATGGTGGGGAGACGGAGAGGGATGTGGGTGATGAGATGAGATTTGGGAGAAAGAGCTGGGAGTGATCTCACAGAGAGGGAGGGGCGTGCTGGGGTGGTGTCCTCAGCAGGCGACGGAGGGCAGGGTCTAGTGCCCAAGTGGTTTAGAGAGGACCGTGGGCAGTTCTTCTACCGTAAAAGGCAGGAAGGTTTTTCTGATCCTTTCAATTGTCTTAAGAAAGTATGACACGGGGTCATCCATCATCTGAGTAGGAGGATGGGAAGGAGATGATGGAGATTTATTCATTGTCACATTTTAAGTAATTAATGGATTGGTTTTTCTTTTACAAATATAAACTCTGTTCCTACATTAAATGGAGAGAGAAGACGGGCAGGACTAGAAGAGGAGGAGAAAAAAGAGCCCTGAGAACCCAAGAGAAACCCCAAATGAAGCTTCCGGCCAACACTCAGAAGATCTAACTGATGTTTTCTGAGAGACAAAGAGAACCTGACAAAGTGGGATAAGAGACATTTGCGTTTCTGCTGAACGAACTTTCTATTCCGCGGGCAAAGGAGGGCTACGATGAATTCTGTGCGTCTCAGGTTAGTTGACTGCACTTTAGGGAAAGCAAAACAGAAAATAGAAAAGCTGGAACATGTGCCAAAAATAGGAATCACTCCTCAGCAAATAATTCTGCACATACTATGAAATATTAATTGGCTTCAGTTTGAGGTCTACTTCAAATGTGGAATAAATACATCAGTGGACAGGCGTGTTCCTGGAAGAGGTTCCCATACTTCCACATATTCCTAGCATTCTTGGCCTGTTCCCTTAAGACATTTGGCTTAAGGCACCTAGCTGTGCAAAAATAAATAGTATCATCCAAAAACCCCGCACATTTTATTAGGATTAATAATTTATAAAGAAGGCTAGTTAGGGAGTTTGGGACTGACACTGTCACACTGCTATATTTAAAATGGATAACCAACAAGGATCTACTGTAAAAGCACAGGGAACTCTGCTCAATATTCTGTAACAACCTAAATGGGAAAAGAATTTGAAAAAGAATAGATACATGTATAACTGAATCACTTTGTTGTATACCTGAAACTAACACAATATTGTTAATCAACTCTACTACAATATAAAATAAAAAGTTAAAAAAAGATAATAAAATTTATAATGACATAAAGATGATAGAATTCTCCTTCATACAGGGGAAGAAAGGGCTAATTATCACAACTTTTAAAAAAATCATGTGAATTTCTGCCTACATTTTATTTCGAATAGCATGTGATAACATAAAATTAAAAAAAAATTAAATTTAACATCTACTTAAATTCTACATGCCACTGTGTGAGACGTTTGAATATTTTTTAAATCAATGACAAACTGTGAGCCGCAACACTGGGGGTCTCTAGTCACTTGCTAGGACAAAAGGGGAATTCTCAGGGGAGTCACTTGTACCAGGAGTTATGAGTCTTGACGTGGAAATCAATGTTGCTGGCCTTTAGACACCTCTAAAGAACAGGCCTGGCGGTAAGTCAGTCTGTTAGACTGATCCAAACAAGCTGTCCATTGCATGGTTTTTATGCAACATGATTTCCCACTGTTTCTGCTATCCTTTACACAGACAAGAAGATAAATAAAGGGTCACTTCTCACCACAGGGCCTCCATCAACTGGAACTAGAGCGAGCCCTTTGACAAGGGGTCTTATGCACAATCAGTTCTTGAAAACTGCCTCTGCCTCCTTCCAGCACCAGTACTGAATGCCATTCCCTAGAACAGACCTCAATCTATGAAACAATTGTAACGACAAAAATCCACTGAGGAAATTCAATAAAATCTGACACCATAAAATGCTATAAATCCCTAGAGGAAATGGCTCCTTGGATCAATTAGCAGGATATTGGCAAAAATGCTACAAAGCATTTGATTGAATAAGCCTAAAGCTACCACTCCAGTGAAAGAACAATGACTGGATTTGTTGCATGGTGTGTGTGTGTGTGTGTGTGTGTGTGTGTGTGTGTGTGTGTGCGTGTGTGCAAGTGATGGGTGGGGGTGGGTAGGGGGAAAGAAAGAGAGATTTGTTTAAATAATCAGGAGGGATGAACTAATGACCAGACTGCAAGGCAGCTCCATAATATGGGCAGATGTTTCCTGCATCTACATTACTCCCTCCTCTTGCCTTTTCAAAACTTAATACTATTTCTTCCATATTCAGTTTTATGATAAAAACAATGCTAATTATAAATAGCTTACAAACAAAAGCATACAGAGAACGAAAAACCACCTCAAGCCCTCATCACCCCGAGATAAGTAAATACTCTTGATACATCAGGGATTTCCTTCCCAACTATTTTCAATGCAAGCATATGTGTTTCTCAGCCAAAAACTATTGTGCAGCATATAGCAATAATAGTGTGCTTGACTTACGTAACATGTCATGAGCAATTTTTATTCTATTAAACATTCTTTGGAAATTTGTTTTATAAAGCTTATATGTTATTCCAGGTTATGGTGTTATTTTAAGTACTTTAAGTTATATTTTTGTTGGATTCTGTAAGATATTTCTAATTTTTCACTATTGTGAATATACTGCAAATAAACAACTTAACAGCTTATTTTTTGTACCAATATCTGAGTATTTTGTTCTGTTATTCTCTGAGGACCCTGGTAACTCAGCCATACTCTTGATGTGTCCTGCCAAACTGCCAGCTAAAGGCTGGCAGAACTCGGCTCATTGACACTTCCTCTGCATTTTCTGAGTGCCTGTGCTGGTGCATCTTCAACGGCATTGAGTAGTAGCATATAAAAATTTTAGTTTGGTAGGCAAAATGGCAGAGTATTTTTCATTAATTTGTGTTTCATTTTTTAGTATGGCTAAATATATTCTCACTGGTTTAATCATCTTTCTCACACGTGTGACTCAAACCCATCACAGTGTCTGGGACGTCGTAGGTGCTGGATAAATATATATCAAATGAATAACCAATGGAGAGATGACTCATGTCTTTCCTATTTTTGAAATAGGATTGTACTGCTTTTCTTATTATCATAAAAGCATATTTTACTACTATCCAGATTTTTCAATACATATGACAAAATTTCCCAGTATTTACTTGTGTTTTCATTTTGTGTATGGTGTATTTTTTTTTTTAACTTAAAGAGAGTTTGTTATATTGGCAAATATCTGGATTTCTTTTCCATTGTTATCATTGTTATTTTACGCTTGGAATCACTCCCTCTCTCTTTCCCCAACTCAAGATAATATTCAACCATATTGCCTTTTGCCTTTTTATGATTTCACATTTATATTTAACTGAAATCTATTAGGGCCTAGTGTGTGGCTAAAGGATGTATATTAGGGTTTTTCAAAGTAGGTAATATCAGTAGCATTTATTGTGTAATATGTTTTTACTCAAAGACATTTTTATTCCATCACTCTTATTTTTTTTAATGAGTCAGGATCCTTTGTTTTTATTCTTCTTTTTACTATTTTTTTAAACATTTTTATTTGAGTATAATTGCTTTACATTGTTGTGTTAGTTTCTGCTGTGTAACAAAGTGAATCAGCTATATGTATACACATATCCCCATAGCCCCTCCTTCTTGCCTCTCCCCCTCCCACCCTCCCCATCCCACCCCTCTAGGTGGTCACGAAGCACCGAGCTGATCTCCCTGTGCTATGTGGCTGCTTCCCACTAGCTATCTATTTTACATTTGGTAGTGTAAATATGTCAGTGCTACTCTCTCACTTTGTCCCAGCTCACCCTTCTCTCTCCCCGTGTCCTCAAGTCCATTCTCTACATCTGCGTCTTTATTCCTGTCCTGCCCCTAGTTTCTTCAGAATCATTTTTTTTTTTAGATTCCATATATATATGTTAGCATACAGTATTTGTTTTTCTCTTTCTGACTTACTTCACTCTGTATGACATATTCTAGGTCCATCCACCTCACTACAAAATAATTCAACTTCGTTTCTTTTTATGGCTGAGTAATATTCCATTGTATATATGTGCCACATCTTCTTTATCCATTCATCTGTCAGTGGACACTTAGGTTGCTTCCATGTCCTGGCTATTGTAAATAGAGCTGCAATGAACACTGTGGTACATGACTCTTTTTGAGTTATGGTTTTCTCAGGGTATATGCCAAGTAGTGGGATTGCTGGGTCATATGGTAGCTCTATTTTTAGTTTTTTAAGGAACCTCCATACCGTTCTCCATAGTGACTGTATCAATTTACATTCCCACCAACAGTGTAGGAGGGTTCCCTTTTCTGCACACCCTCTCCAGCATTTATTGTTTGTAGATTTTTTGATGATGGCCATTCTGACCGGTGTGAGGTGATATCTCATTGTAGTTTTGATTTGCATTTCTCTAATGATTAGTGATGTTGAGCAACCTTTCATGTGTTTGTTGGCAATCTGTATATCTTCTTTGGAGAAATGTCTATTGAGTTCTTCTGCCCATTTTTGGATTGGGTTGTTTGGTTTTTTGATATTGAGCTGCATGAGCTGCTTTTATATTTTGCAGATTAATCCTGTGTCAGTTGCTTCATTTGCAAATATTTTCTCCCATTCTGAGGGTTGTCTTTTCGTCTTGTTTATGGTTTCCTTTGCTGTGCAAAATCTTTTAAATTTCATTAGGTCTCATTTGTTTATTTTTGTTTTTATTTCCATTTCTCTAGGAGGTGGGTCAAAAAGGATCTTGCTGTGATTTATGTCATAGAGTGTTCTGCCTATGTTTTCCTCTAAGAGTTTTATAGTGTCTGGCCTTACATTTAGGTCTTTAATCCATTTTGAGTTTCTTTTTGTGTATGGTGCTAGGGAGTTTTCTAATTTCATTCTTTAACATGTAGCTGTCTAGTTTTCCCAGCACCACTTGTTGAAGGGCCTGTCTTTTCTCCACTGTATGTTCTTGCCTCCTTTATCAAAGATAAGGTGACCATATGTGTGTGGGTTTATCTCTGGGCTTTCTATCCTGTTCCGTGATCTATATTTCTGTTTTTGTGCCAGTACCATACTGTCTTGATTACTGTAGCATTGTAGTATAGTCTGAAGTCTGGGAGCCTGACTCCTCTAGCTCCGTTTTTCTTTCTCAAGATTGCTTTGGCTATTCGGGGTCTTTTGTGTTTCCCTACAAATTGTGAAATTTTTTGTTCTAGTTCTGTGAAAAATGCCAGTGGTAGTTTGATAGGGATTGCATTGAATCTGTAGATTGCTTTGGGTAGTATAGTTATTTTCACAATGTTGATTCTTCCAATCCAAGAACATGGTATATCTCTCCATCTGTTTGTATCATCTTTAATTTCTTTCATCAGTGTCTTATAGTTTCTGCATACAGGTCTTTTGTCTCCTTAGGTTGGTTTATTCCTAGGTATTTTATTCTTTTTGTTGCAATGGTAAATGGGAGTTTCCTTAATTTCTCTTTCCGATTTTTCATCTGTAGTGTATAGGAATGCAAGAGACTTCTGTGCATTAATTTTGTATCCTGCTACTTTACCAAGCTCATTGATTAGCTCTAGTAGTTTTCTGGTAGCATCTTTAGGATTCTCTATGTATAGTATCATGTCATCTGCAAACAGCGACTATCTGTTTCTTCTTGATTCAACTTTGGTGGGTTGTATGTTTCTAGAAAGTTGCATTTCTCCAAACATTGCCAATCGTCCCCTTGGGGCAACTCACCCTCCATTCCCCTGCTCAGAACCACTGCTTTGTTCTCTTAGCTACATTAGACCAACTGTGTGTTGTCAAACAGTTTAGATTTTGACCACACTTATAAGTGCTCCAGAAACGCCCCAGTGTTCTATGTACTGGTTATTCCTTAGATTTGCTTCATTCATAGATGACTTGTCCTTTCTGTCCGTTAATTTTCTTTAGCTCTCCCAGTATCCTCTCCAGCTTCATTCACTCCCGTATTGAAATTGTCTTCCTAACACAAATCTGTTCCAAGTTTCAATTTCATGTAACCCTAAAATAAAGTGTTGCGTATGTTAGGGAAGTGCCAGGGAGAGCAGTAGATGGATGTCCAGGCCTGGAGTATCACAGAAAACCTCCTGGAGGAAATGGCATCGAAACTGAGATGGGCATGAGCTAATCAGGTGAAGTGTGTGGGTCACAGACAATGCGAGACTGCTACAGGCAAAAAGAGGAGAATACGAGAGTGCTCTGTGGCCAGTGAAGCATGACACTTTCCAATCGTACGGGATTTAGTGTGACTGAAATATGAAATGCCATTGGTAATTTGATAGGGATTGCATTGAATCTGTAGATTGCCTTGGGCAGTAGAGTCATCTGAACAATATTGATTCTTCCAATCCAAGAACACAGTATATATTTCCATCTGTTTTTGTAGTGTTCAATTCCCTTCATCAGCGTCTTATAGTTTTCAAAGTACAGGTCTTTTGCCTCCTTAGGTAGGTTTATTCCTAGGTATTTTATTCCTTTTGAAGCAATGGTAAATGGGATTGATTCCTTAATTTCTCTGATATTTTTATCATTAGTGTATAGAAATACAACAGATTTCTATATATTAATTTGTATCTTTCAACTTCTATTTACAATAGCCAAGACATGGAAACAACCTAAGTGTCCATTGACAGATGAATGGATAAAGATGTGGTATGTATGTGTGTGTGTGTGTGTGTGTATACACATATATAAAATGAAATGTTACTCAGCCATAAAAAAGAAAGAAATAATGCCATTTATAGCAACATGGATGGACCTAGAGATTATCATATTAAGTGAAGTAAGTCACACAGTGAAAGACAAATATCATATGATATCACTTGTATGTGGAATCTAAAAAAATGATACAAATGAACTTATTTACAAAACAGAAATAGACTCACAGACATAGAAAACAAACTTACGGTAACCAAAGGGGAAAATGGGAGGGATAAATTAGGAGTTTGTGATTAACGGATACACACTACTATACATAAAATAGATAAACAATAAGGCCCTACTGTATAGCACAGGAAACTACATTCAATATCTTGTAATAACCTATAATGGAAAATAATCTGAAAAATAATATATATATATACATATACACACACACAGACACATGTATATATGCACACACATTGTTGTTTTAATTTGCATTTCCCTGGTGACATGTGTGTGTATATACATATATTCACTTTGCTGTACACCTGAAATGAATACAACATTGTAAATCAACTATACTTCAATAAAAATATATATATATATATATATATATACATGAAATGTTCTCAGCATGCTTGTTACAGGAGGGGGTGGGAGCATGAATGGTAAGAAGGCTGGAAGAGTAAGAAGTCCCACCAAGGAGCATGGTAGATGGATTCAGAAGATATTTAAGAGATAAACTGTCAGAATTTTATTAAATATAGGATTTCAATGGTGAGGGAAAGAATGGCACTCAGATTTCTGGTGTGAGCAAGTGGGTAGATGGTGGTGTCATTTACTTAAAAAAAATGAACCCAGGAGGTGGCAAGGTTTTCAGGGGAAGATGACACATATTGAGTTTGAAGTGGAAAGGTATAGTGGACAGTTAGATATGGCTCTGGTTCTCAGAGTCCTCCTCTAGGAAACCAGATTTGAGATTCACATCATGTGCTAGGGTTTTTCAACCAGCACTATTGATATTTTGGGCCAGATAATTATTTGGGGGACCATCCTGTGCACTGCAGGATGTTTAGCAGCATCGCTGGCCTCTACCCTCTAGACGTCAGTAGCAGCCTCCCCAGTTGTGACAACCAAACATGTCTCCAGACATTACAATGTCCCCTCGGGGGCAAAATCACTCCTTGTTGAGAACCACCGGGTTAAAGATTTCCTAGCTAATAAAGCAGCAGATCTTTGATACAAATCCTAGGGGTCTGGCTCTGAACTACATCTCTTAACTACTGAGCCCCTTGTCACACACTGTCATAGCCTATTGTGTATCTCCTTCTACTTAATTTGTAGCTAGTTGTGTATGTCTGTTTTCCCCAATAGATTGGTCAATTATGAATAAAAATGCTATAAACATTTGTGTACAGATTTTTGCAAGTATATAAGTTTTCAACTGGTTACGTTCAATACCAAGAAGTGTGATCACTGGATCCTCTGGTAAGAGTATGTTTAGTTTTGAAAGAAACTGTCAAACTATCTTTCAAACTAAAGCTACCATTTTGCATTCCCAACAGCAATGAATGAGAGTTCCTGTTGCTCTACATCCTCACCAGCATTTGGTGGTGTCAGTGTTCTGGATTTTATCCATTCCAATA
The DNA here is from genome assembly GCF_009873245.2 of Balaenoptera musculus. Taxonomy (NCBI): domain Eukaryota; kingdom Metazoa; phylum Chordata; class Mammalia; order Artiodactyla; family Balaenopteridae; genus Balaenoptera; species Balaenoptera musculus. The sequence continues at coordinate 97,292,579 of NC_045793.1, read as the reverse complement.
GGTGTGTAGTGGTATCTCATTGTTTTAATTTGTATTTCCCTGGTGACATATGATGTGGAGCATCTTTTCACATGATTATTTTCAATCTGTAAAACTTCTTTAGTGAGGTGTCTGTTAAGATTTTGACCCATTTTTAAATTGGGTTGTTTGGTTTCGTAGTTGAGTTTTAAGAGTTCTTTGTGTATTTTGGATAATAGTATTTTATCAGATGTGTCTTTTGCAAATATTTTCTTACAGTCTGTAGCTTTTCTTTTCAGTGTTGACATTGTCTTTCACAGAGCAGAAGATTTTAATTTTAATGAAGTCAGCTTATTAATTATATCTTTCATGGATCATTCCTTTGGTTTTACATCTAAAAATCATCACATTACCCAAGGTCATTGACATTTTCTCCTATGCTACCTTCTAGGAGTTTTATAGTTTTCATTTAACATTTAGGTCTATGATCCACTTTGAGTTAATTTTTGTGACAGATGTAAGATCTGTGTCTAGATACATTTTGTTTTTTTGCAGGTTGATATCCAGTTGTTCCAGCACCATTTGTTGAAGAGACTATCTTTGCTCCATTATATTACCATTGCTCCTTTGTCAAAGATCAGTTGCCTGTACATAGGTCTCTTTCTGGGCTCCCCATTGCATTCCATTGATCTATATGTCTATTTTTTCACCAAAATTATACTGTCTTTATAATGTCTTGAAATCAGGTATCATTAGTCCTCTTTGTTCTCCTTCTTCAATATTGTGTTGGCTATTCTGGGTCTTTTGCCTCTCCGTATAAAGTTTAGAATCAACTTGTCAGTATCCACAAAATAGTTTGCAGGGATTTTGATTGGAATTGTATTAAGCTATAGATCATGTTGGGAAGCACTAACATCTTGACAATATTGACTCTTCTAACCTATGGATGTGGAATAGCTCTCCATTTATTTAGTTCTTCTTTGATTTCATTCGTAAGAGTTCTGCAGTTTTCCTCATATAGATTTTGTACAATGCTGTAGATTTGTATCTAAATTTTTTGGGTGCTAATGTAAATGATACTGTGTTTTTAATTTCAACTTCCACTTGTTCATTGCTGGTATATAGGAAAGCAATTGACTTTTCGCATATTAACCTTGTATCCTACCACCCTGCTATAATTGCTATTGGCTCCAGTTTTTTGTGGTTGTTGTTGATTTTTTTATTGTTGTTGTTGATTTTTTTCTACATAGACAGTCACGTAATTTGTGAACAAAGACAATTTCTTCATTCCCAATCTGTATACTTTTTATTTCCTTTCTTTGTCTTGTTACATAAGCTAGAACATCCAGTATGATACTGAAAAGGAGTGATAAGAGGGGATGTCCTTGTTTTGTTCCCAATCTTAGTAGAAAAGCTTTGAGTTTATCACCATTAAATATGAAGTTATCTGTAGGTTTTTGTAGATATTCTTTATCAAGTTGAGGAAGTTCTTCTCTATTCCTAGTTTACTGAGAGTTTTTATCATGAAAGATTTTTAATATTGTCAAATGCTTTTTCTGCATCTAATAATATGACCTTGTGATTTTTCCTTTTTAGTCTGTTGATGTGATGGATTACATTAATTGATTTTCAAATGTTGAACTAGTCTTACATACCTGGGATGAATCTCACTTGCTTTTGTGGTATAATTCTTTTTATACATTGCTTGATTCAATTTTGTTGAGGGTTTTTGCATCTATGTTCATGAGAGAAATTGGTCTGTAGTTGTTGTTTTTTTCTTATAATGTCATGGTCTGGGTTTGGTATTAGGCTAATGTTGGCCTCATAGAAAGAGTTGGGAATTATTTCCTCTGCTTCTACCCTCTGAAAGATATTGTAGAGAATTAGTATAATTTCTTCCTTAAATTTTTGGTAGAAAAAGCTTTTGACAAAATTTGACACCCATTTATAATAAAAACTCTCCAGAAAGAGGGCACAGAGGGAAACTAACTCAACATAATAAAGGCCATATATGACAAACCCACAGCTAACATCATTCTCAACGTTGAAAAGCTGAAAGCATTTCCTCTAAGATCAGGATGTCCACTTTCACCACCTTTATTTAACATAGTTTTGGAAGTCCTAGCCCGGCAATCAGAGAAGAAAAAGAAATAAAAGGAATACAAATTGGAAAAGAAGAGGTAAAACTGCCACTGTTTCCAGGTGACATGATACTATGCATAGAAAATCCTAAAGCTGCTACCAGAAAACTAATAGAGCTCATCAATGAATCTGGTAAAGTTGCAGGATACAAAATTAATGCACAGAAATCTCTTGCATTCCTATACACAAACAACAAAAGATCAGAAAGAGAAATTATGGAAACAATTCCCTTTACCATCACATCAAAGAGAACAAAACACCTAGGAATAAACCTACTTAAGGAGGCAAAAGACCTGTACTCTGAAAACTATAAGACATTGATGAAAGAAATCAATGACACAAACAGATGGAAAGATATACCATGTTCTTGGATTGGAAGAGTCAATATTGTCAAAATGACTACATTACCCAAGGCAATCTACAGACTCAAGGCAATCCCTATCAAATTACCAACGGCATTTTTACAGAAATAGATCAAAAATTCTTAAAATTTGTACAGAAACACAAAAGACCCCGAATAGCCAAAGCAATCCTGAGAAAGCAAAACAGAGCTGGAGGAATCAGGCTCCCTGACTTCAGAATATACTACAAACCTACAGTAATCAAAAAAGTATGGTACTGGCACAAACACAATAATATAGATCAATGGAACAGGATAGAAAGCCCAGAAATGAACCCATGCACCATGGTCAATTAATCTATGACAAAGGAGTCAAGAACATACAATGGAGAAAAGACAGTCTCTTAAATAAGTGGTGTTGAGAAAACACCAGCTAAATGTAAAAGAATGAAAAGAATGAAATTGGAATGTTCTCTAACACCATACACAAGAATAAAATGAAAATGGATTAAAGACCTAAATGTAAGGCCAAACATTTTAATACTCTTAGAGGAAAACACAGGCAGAACACTCTTTGACATAAATTGCAGCAATATCTTTTTGGATCCATCTCCTAGAGTAATGAAAATAAAAACAAAAATAAACAAATGGGACCTAATGAAACTTAAAAGCTTTTGCACAGCAAGGGAAACCATAAACAAAATGAAAAGACAACCCACAGAATGGGAGAAAATATCTGCAAATGAAGCAACTGACAAGGGATTAATCTCCAAACTATACAAACAGCTCATGCAGCTCTATATCAAAAAAGCAAACAACCTAATCCAAAAATGGGCAGAAGATCTAAATAGACATTTCTCTAAAGAAGACATACAGATGGCCAAAAAGCAGATGAAAAGATGCTCAACATCACTAATTATTAGAGAAATACAAATCAAAACTACAATGAGGTATCACCTCACACTGGTCAGAGTGGCCATTACCAAAAAATCTATAAACAGTAAATGCTGGAGAGGATGTGGAGAAAAGGGAACCATCCTACACTGTTGGTGGAAATGTAAATTAGTGCAGCCGCTATGGAGAACAGTATGGAGGTTCCTTAAAAAAACTAAAAATAGAGCTACCATATGGCCCAGCAATCCCACTACTAGGCATATACCCTGAGAAAACCATAATTCAAAAAGATACATGCACCCCAATGTTCATGGTAGCACTACTTACAATAGCCAAGACATGGAAGCAACACAAATGTCCATCAACAGAGGAATGGATAAAGAAGATGTGGTACGTATATACAATGGAATATTACTCAGCCATAAAAAGAATGAAATAATGCCATTTGCAGCAACATGCAGCAACCTAGATTATCATACTAAGTGAAGTAAGTCAGAGAAAGACAAATATATCACTTATATGTGGAATCTAAAAAAAAAAATGATGCAATTGCACTTATTTACAGAACAGAAAAAGACTTTGGAAACAAACTTATGGTTACCAAAGGAGAAACGTTGGGGGGAGGGATAAATTTGGAGTTTGGGATTAACATATACACATTACTATATATAAAATAGACAATCAACAAGGACCGACTGTAAAGCACAGGGAACTCTACTCAATATTCTGTAATAAACTATATGGGAAGATAATCTGAAAAAGAATGGATATATGTATATGTATAACTGAATCACTTAGCTGTGCACCTGAAACTAACACAGCATTGTAAATCAACTATAATCCAATATAAAATAAAAATTAAATTAAACAAATGTTTGGTAGAATTCACCAGTGAATCCATCTGGCCCTGGTGCTTTCTGTTTTTGAAGGTTATTAATTGTTGATTCACTTTCTTTAATATATACAGGCCTATTCAGATTGTCTATTTCTTCTTGTGTGAGTTTTGGAAAATTGTATTTCAATAGATTGGTATATTTCATCTATGTTTTCAAATTTGTGGGTGCAGATTGTGTATTAAAAGGATAATAAAGGAATACTATGAACAAATAGCATAAAATTTGTAGGTATTTGTTCATAGTATTTATTATCCTTTTAATGTCCTTGTGTTCTTTAATAATGCCCCCCTTTTTATTTCTGATATTAGTAATTTGTGTTCTCTCTCTTTTTTTCTTAGTTAGCTTGGCTAGAAGCTTACTGATTTATATTTTCAAAGAACCAGCATTTGGGTTCATTGATTTCTCAATTGATTATCTGTTTTAAATTTCATTGATTTCTGCCCTAGTTTCTATTATTTCTTTTTTTCTGTTATTTTGGATTTAACTTGCTTTTCTTTTTCTGGTTTCATAAGGTGGAAACTGAGATTATTAATTTTAGATCTTCTTTTCTAACATATTCATTCAATGACATAAATGACTTTGTAAGCACTGCTTTTGTTGCATTCCACAAATTTTAATAAGTTGGTTTTCATTTTCAAATAGTTAAAATATTTTAAAATTTATCTTGAGGTTTCTTCTGTGACTCGTGTTATTTAGAAATGCTTATTTAATCTCCATGCATTTTAAGATTTTCAAGTTATTTTTTTGTTATGATTTCTAGTTTAATTCCATTGTGGTCTGGAAGTACATATTGTATGATTTCTATTCTTTCATATTTTTTAAGGTTTGTTGTGTGCCCCGGAACGTGGTCCATCTTGGTGAATGTTCCATATGAGCTTGGGAAGCATGTGTATTCTGCTCTTGTTGGATGTAGTAGTCTATAGATCTCAGTTAAATCCAGTTGACTGAGGGTGTCGTTGAGGTCGACTCTGCCCTTATTGATTTTCTGCCTGCTGGATCTGTCCATTTCTGATAAAGTGGTGTTGAAAGCTTCAACTATGAGAGTGGATTAATCTATTTCTCTGTGTAGTTCTACCAGTTTTTGTCTCATGTAGTTTGATACACTGTTGTTTAGTGTATAAACATTAAGGAATGCCTTGTCTTCTTGGAGAATAGACTCTTTTATCATTATGTAATGCCCTTCTTTATCCCTGATAATTTTCCTTGCTTTGAATTTTGCTCTGTCTGAAGTTAATATAGTTCCTCCTACTTTCTTTTGATTAGTGTTAGTATGCTATATTTTTCTCCACTTACTTTCAATCTATATTTCAATTATATTTACAGTGGGTTTCTTGTAGACAACATATAGTTGGGTCTGGTTTTTTGATCCACTCTGACAATCTCTGACATTTAATTGGTAAATTGAGCCCACTGATCTTCAAAGTAATTACTATCTGGATTCATATTTACCATATTTGTTGCCCTGTTCTTTGTTCCTATTTTTGTGTTCCACTATTTTTCTGTCTTTTGTGGTTTTAATTAAGCAATTTATATGATTTCATTTTTTTCTCCTTTCTTAGCTTATTGGTTACACTTCTTTTTCTCAGTTATTTTCTTGGTTGTCCTAGAGTTTCCAATGTACATTTCAACTAATCTAAATCCACTCTCAAATAACACTATACCACTTCATGGGTAGTGTGAGTACTTTATAATAACAAAATAATCCTAATTCTTCCCTTTCCTCCCTTTTATCATTACTGTCATTCATTAACTTGTATATAAGCATACATAAGAATAAGCATGTATGTGTGTGTATGTGTATACACACACACACAAGATATGCACATAAGCATACACAATCAAATATGTTGTTGTTATTTTGAACAAACTGCTATCTATTAGATCGATTAAGAATAAGAAAAATAAATTTTTATTTTACTTTCACTTATTCCTTCTTTCAAGATCTTCCTTTCTTTATGTAGATCTGAGTTTCTGACCTATGTTATTTTCCTTTTCTCTAAAGAACTTCTTTCAACATGTTTTTCAAGGCAGGTCCACTGGTGACAAATTCCCTCAATTTTTGTTTGTCTGAGAAAGTCTTTATTTCTTCTTCATTTTTGAAAGATAATTTCACAGGGTACAGAATTCTTGGTTGGTGGCTTTTGACTCTCAACACTTCAAATATTTCACTCCACTCTCTTCTGGCTTGCATGGTTTCTGAGAAGTAGCTGGGTGTAATTCTTTTCTTTGTTCCTCTATAAGTAAGGTGTTTTTTTCCCTCTGGATTCTTTCAGAGTAATCTTTGATTTTCTATAGTTTGAATATAATATGCTTAGGTGTAGGTCTTTTGACATTTATTCTGTTTGGTGTTCTCTGAGCCTCCAGGATCTTTGGTTTTGGTGTCTGACATTAATTTGAGGAAATTCTCAGTCATTATTATTTCAGTGACAATGGCAATGGAATTTCTTCTCTTTCTTTCTCTCTTTCTTCTATGGTTTCCCATTACACATATATTACACCATCTGTAGCTGCCCCACAGTCCTTGGATATTCTGTTTTTTGTTTATTTGTTTTTGTTCTCTTTTATTTTCAGTTTTGGAGGTTCCATTGAGATATCCTCAAGCTCGGAGACTCTTTCCTCTGCAAGGACCAGTCTTCTAATACGCCTGTCAAAGGCATTCTTCATTTCTGTTACAGTGATTTTGATCTCTAACATTTCTTTTTGGTTCCTTCTTAAGATTTCATCTCTTGCTTACATTGCCCATCTGTCCTTGCATATTGTCTACTTTATTCATTAGAACCCTTAGCATAGTAATCACAGTTGTTTTAGGTTCCTGGTGTGATAGTACCAACATTCCTGCCATGTCTGGTTCTGATGCTTGCTTGGTCTCCTCAAATTGTAGTTTTTGGCTTTTAGTATGACTTGTCATTTTTCTCTTCAGAGCTGGACATGATGTGCTGGGTACAAGTAACTGCCGTTAACAGGCCTTTAGTAATATAGTGGCGAGGTGTGGGGGGAAGGGACATGCTCTATAGTTCTGTGACTAGGTCTCAGCCTTTACTGAGACTGCACCTCTGAAATGTGAACTTCACAAATGTTTCTATTTTTCTCCCCGTTTAGGTGGGACAGGACGGCTAGAGTGGGCTGAAGTTGGGTATTTCCCTTCCCCCAGGTCAGTTAGGCTCTGATAATACCTCAGCAGCTTAGACTCTGGTTAAGTAGTTTCCACCAAGAGCAGGCCTTGTTAAGAAGAACAAAGTGCTCTGGTATAATTCAAGTTGGTTCCTTTAACACTGCTCCTGCCAGAAGCACAAGGGGTTTTTTTCCCTGATATTTACTGTCAGAAGCTGGTTGAGCTCCCGGAGACAAATCTCACAAAATTGTTGGTGTCCCCCCTAAGACTAGGTCCCTAGAGTTTCTAATTCTCAGCGTCATCCACACTGAGCCTGCATCAGTTCAGGTTTTTCTACCCCAGCACTGGTTGCTGTGGCTGTTTCCATTTACTCGGGTAAGCCATGACTCCCTGTATTTACCAGTCTGTCTCTCTGGTCTTGGGGGCAGTGGTTTGCCCTGTGTCTTCCCTTTTCTTAAAGATCCAAGCTGACTTGCTGATTTTTCAGTCTGTTCAGTTTTTATTTGTTAGGATAGGGTGGCAACTTCCAAGCTCCTTAAATGTGGAATCAGAAACTGCCACACAGAACTGGAAACTGGTATAATTTAAAATTTTATATATCACATTTGATTTCTATGCAATATCATTCATCTCATATTAGTATGCCAAAGAATGTGTTAAAACTCTCAAAAGAAGTACATATCTGCTCATTTTGTGCACTTTTTGCTTTAGCTATTTAAATGCAATATTATTCAGAGCCTAGAGATTAACTTTTATCAATATAATATTATCATTGTTGTTGCATTAAGGACTTTTTCCCATCGAAAATTACTTGATTTGATATAAACTTTTATTTTATTTTAATTTCTCACTTTTCTCTCAATTTTATTTTTATACCCATCTCTTTTAAATACAATATAGATAAATTCTATAGTTTGGTTCAGTTTGAGAATTTTCTGTTCTTAGGAGATACTTATTTATGTTAATTCTTGTAAGAGGTTTGTGGTTTAATAAAGAATATATATATGTTTGGTCTTTGTCCTCAGTTCCTGGCACAGAACAACTAAAACCCTTGTAATTTCCTGAATGATAGAAGTTTTTTTTATTCACAATGAGCCCCTTTCAACAAAAGCTGAATTTATGCTAATGATGTGACTCTGGTGGGCCCCTTCAGGATGGGGGCTGGTCACCAGAAAAACCAAAAATGTGATTAGAGAGTTGAAAGTTTCAGATTGCAATGAGGTGAGAGGGGCTGAAATTGAGTTCAGTCACCAATGGCCAATGATTTAATCAATTATGCCTGCATGATGAAGGTTCCATTAAAACACCTAAATGACAGGGTTCAGGGCAGCTTCCAAGCTGGTGAATACACTCACATGCCAGGAGGGTGGTGCACCCCAACTCCACGGAGACAGAGGCTCCTATGCTTGGGACGTGTCAAGACCTTGCCCTATGTACCTCTGGATGTTCACTTGTATCCTTTATGATAAACTGTAATAATAGGTATAGTGTTTTTCTGAGTTCTGTAAGTCATTCTACCAAATTATCGAACCCCAGGGGAAGGAGTTGTGGGAACCCCCAAATTTATACTTCACTGGGCAGAATTTATAGTTGGCCTGCAGAAGGGTACCCTGGGCACACCATTTGTCAGTAGGGCCTGAGGTGGGACTGAGTCTTAAGCTGTAGGGTCTGCACTTCTCCAGGAGTGTCACAATTGAAGAACTTTTGGACACCCAGTTGGTGTCAGAGAATTGGTATGGGAAAAGCACATATTTAGTGTCAGGAGAAAGACAATGTGTTTTAATCTTATTAGTGTGAGTCTTATGAAATTGCCACTTTTGTAGGTTAAAGTAGAATATTAGCAATTATGTACATTTCAACACATATTACCTGATATTAGGGTTTCTATCTAGTATGCTTCCTTTCAGTGATAAAATCTGTGCCCTTCTCCAAACATGTCTTCCCTCAGCTGTCCAGGCACATGGTAGGATGTCATTTCCTGGTCCCCTTGTGGTTAGGGTGTCATTTCCTGGTCCCCTTGTGAACCAATAACCGCCAAGGAGTTGTGTGTCGCTTTCATGTTGAGGTGTTTCAATGGCTCTGCAAAACCTTTCAGAACTCCCTCTCCTCTGAGATGGCAGCTGGCAACACTGGAGATGATGGCTGTCTGCCACCCAGGACCCACAGTGACTACCTCGAGCAGAGTAGAGCCACGGACTAGGAATACAGGGAACAAACATAATATTTGTTTAAGCCACTGAGACCTTGGGGGTTGTTTGTTACCACAAATAACCTATTTATCCTGACCTACTTTCTGTCCACTTTGTTTTCCCAATTTCTTTATTATATGAACAATATAATTTTGCTTCTATGTACTCAAGTTTTCGTGGTAAATAAGAAGAAATGGAGGGATGAATTTAATATACCAAGTCATTTAGACTAATTACCTTCATAATAATATATTTCATGAAAGGAAAGCAGACTTTAGATACATTTATTTCTTAATAATAGTAATTATTTCTTACTGAAGGCAGATACCTTAAGAAAAGCAAGAACAAAATTTTTAGATTTATGCATTTTATCATTCTTTTGTATTTTGTGAATGGTAAATAGTGAAAAAGAAATGTTAGGTTTGGAAAAATATGAGCTTAAGCTTAAAAAAATGATACTAGAAAGAATAAAATAAATTCTAGAGCTTCTTTCTCTTCCTCTCCTTTCTTCCTCCCTCCCTTCCCTCTTCCCTAGTATTTCTCCCTGTTTTCATTCTTGGTAACAGAGCTCAGAATATTTTAGCGATAGATGACTTGCTCTGCAGTACTATTCCTGACAATAATTTGTAATTTCCTATAATTCTTTGTGTTTACTAGTAAATTAATGAAAATCCACACTTGTACGTCTCTTTGAAGAGGCAGAGGTCTCTTCAATGTTTTTAGATGCTTTAGTGAAATTACGATTTCCTCTCTGAGGGAATAAACAAATTTTCCCTCTTTAGAATGTGGAAATTAAATTGTATTCTTTTCTTTTTATTACATAGGTAAGTAGTATCAGGACATGCAGATGAGAAAAATTATTCAAAATCCTACCAACCCTCAATAACCACTCTTGTCCTTTTGGTGTCTAGTCTTTTAAGTGCAACTTTTGTATACAGATGTATAACCTGCTTTTTTCAACAAACATATAATGTAACCATATATAAGAGGTTGCATCGGAGGGTATGGATGTGAATGTATGGCAGGAGGAGCTGGGGGTGGGGAGGTGGGGAGAAAGTCGATGTAACAACGAACAGGGATACTGGTCCTGCTTGTCTCCCAGGGCTGATGGCAGTTACTTATATAGTCTTTTTGCTCTACTTATAGAAGTTGTTCAGAGGAAACAAAGCAGGAAATGGCATTTTTAACTATGAAGTAATTATTTTTAATAGTCTATTTCTCCTAAGAATGCACGTTAACCTCATTACTGGATTGAAGACTCTTTGGGGAGAAAACTAGGTCTTATATTTTCATAACTTAGTTCTGATAAGACAACTGCTAACTAATTATACAATTGATCTTTGAACAACATGGATTTGAACTGTGTGTGCCCACTTACATGCAGATTCTTTTCAGTAATAAATATTATTGTACTACATGATCCATGGTTGGATGAATCCCCAGATGGGGAACTGTGGATACAGAGGAACCCAATTGCAGATATGGAGGAACCCCCAGATACAGAGTGCCGACTACAAGTTTTTGACTGCACACAAGTTTGGCACCCCTAACCCCCTATTGTACAAGGGTCAACTACAAGATTTATTTGGAGACATCATAACATAGGGAACAGAACCTCAGTTTTGGACCCCACAAAGCCTGAGTCTGAATCTCACCTCCACCTCCGTAGTTATGGGTTCTTGGAAAAGGGCCATGACTTATCAGAATCTGTTTTTTCATGTATGAAATGATGATATCATTGATACCTTGTTGGTTGCTGTGAATGTTACATCATATAAAATAATATAGCTGATGTGTGGACATTATTCAGTCACTGATAGCTATTATTTTCTAACTTTCTTGTATCTTCAAATATTTATCAATTTCTTAGATTTGTAGATTTTTTACTGGCTAATTGGGCTAGGCAAGGAATAAGCAAATAACACTGAAAAATAGAAATCTACCAGTTACTGATTTGTTACAAAACAGAAGCACTAGTGATGGGCCCCTCACCATCACAATAAAGATATAATTAGTATGGCTAAAATTCATGAAATCTGAGTGTTAATTCTGTCAACAGCCACTTGTTAAAAAACTACAGCACTGGTGTGGAAGAAAACACTTTCTGGCTTGTCTGCCTGCTGGTGTGGTTATCCCTCCTGTTTAACGAAGATGCTGTGTAATTGGGGTGGAAGTTGTAACCTGTGCCACATATTCCAAGAGTCACAGAGCTGCCTGGTCCTGAGGCCCCACCAGAAGCAGCCAGACACAAAGGGTTAAAATGCCTTGCACGTGGGGCAGAGCTTCCAAGGGTCACTAGAGGGCAGCAGACAGGTGCAGACTTGTAATCGTGACGACAAGAAGACATTCAAGTAATGCTGCTTGTTCTGCCCCATTGAGAGAGCATACTTGGGATGCTATACAGAGCCCAGCAGCAAAGCTGGTACTCTAGACATAAGGTTTTTAAGGAGGAAAGGCAATTTCATCTACATCCAAGACAATCTACCTTCTCAATGTCAATAACCTTCAAATATTCATCTCTAGCCCAAATCTCTCTTCAGAGTTCCCTCCCTATATCCACTCAATAAATGTCTCAGTCTCTTGACACTCATTATCTTTATGCTTTCCCACAGGCAACTTGGCATAATGGTCAGGAACACATTCTCCGGAGTCAGACTGTCACCTCTCTCCATCTTTACCAATACAACCCAAGTCCAAGCCACCACCATTTCTCAGTGGAATGACTCCTATGGCCCCCTGATCTCTCCTCAGCGACACCTGTGTCTTTCTACTTTATCCAGCATTCTAAGAGTTTTTCAAAACACAAACATGTTTAAATAATGTTTAAATAATCCCTCCTGCTTAAAATTCTTTAAAATCTTCCCCTTTTTTCTTAGCGTGAAAACAGAAGTCAATACTGTGGCCTGCAACAGCTAGTCTGGCTCCTATGTTTTTCCTTGATATCTGTGTTCCACCTACTTTGGACCTTTCGGTTTTTCCATGTGGCATGTTTTCTCTTGCCACAGGAACTTTGCATATACCTGGAACATCTTCCCTACTCTTTGCCTACTTAACATCTCATCTTTCAGATCTTAGCTCAGATGATACTTTCTTGAGGAAGCCTTTCTTGACCCCTTGACTAGGTCATACTGTCTGTTATTTGTCCTCAGAGCATGGTGCATTCTTCCTCCACACAACCTTTCTCAATTTAAGATCCCTTTCCATTGCCTTCTGACTTTAATTGTTCCTGATAAGAAGTCAGCCATCTTTTTTTTTTTTTTGTCGTTGTTCCCCTGTATGTAATGTGTTATTTTTTTCCTGTGCCTGCTTGCATGATATTTTCCCTATCTTTGGTTTCCAGAAATTTGACTGTGATGTGCCTAGGTGTGGTTCCTTTATATTTCTACTGTTTGGAGTTCATTGAAATCTTGGATCTGTAGGTTGATATTTTCCCATGATATCTGACAATTTTCAGATGTTATTTTCTCAAATATATGTTCTGATCCATTTTCTCTGTCTCTCTTCTCAATTTGGAATTCTGAATACATGTGTGTTAGGCCACTTGACAGGTCACTGATGATTTGTAAAGTGTTTTACAATATTTTTCTCTCTGTGTTTTAGTTTGAACAATACCTACTAACCAGTCTTCAGGTTCACTGATCTTTTCTTTCACAGTTTCTATTCTTCTGTTAGGCCCACTGGCACAGACTGAATGTTTGTGTCCTCCCAAAATTCATATGCTGAAACCTAGTCCCCAGTAGGATGGTATTAGATGTGGCCTTTGGGAGGCAATTAGATCATAAGTGTGAAGCCCTCATAAATGAAATTAGTGCCCTTATAAAAGAGGGCCCAGAGAGGTCCCTCATCCCTTCCACCATATGAGGTTACAAGTAAAAGATAACTGTCTATGAACCAAAAAGTAGGCCCTCAGCAGATACCAAATCTGCCCATGCCTTGATCTTGGACTTCCCAGCCTCCAAAACTGTGAGCCATAAATTTCTGTTGTTTATAAGCCACCCATTCTGTGGTATTTTATTTTAGCAGCCCAAACAGACTGAGATACCCATCTAATCTATTTCTTTATTTCAGATATTTTTAGTCTAGAACTTCTATTTGGTTCTTTTTTTATACTTTCCATTTCTCTGCTGAAATTCTTCATCTATTCATCCATTCTAGCCATCTTTTTCAGAAAATCCTTGAATGTGTTCACAATAGATGTTTTAAAATCCTTATCTTTAGTTTTGATATCTGGTTCATCTATGGGCCTGCTTCCACTGATAGATGTTTTTGATTTATCACATTTTCTTGCTTCTTTGCATGTTTTATAATCCTCCAAATTATCTATGGAACACTGTTTATATAAGAACAATGGAGCCTAAAGTATACTATTTTTTTGTCTGTTTGTTTTCCCATTACAGTTCTAACTCTTTCTTATACCTGGAGGTTAAGAGGAGGAATTGATCGTTGATATTTTACTAAGAGTTGAGCTGGTTTAAAGCTGTGCTGCATCTCCCATGGCTAGATGCATGGATTTTCTATCCTAGCTTTCACCCTACAGAAGCCACTTCCCACCCTCAACAATATAACTGCTGCTTAGCTCACAAAATTTGCCTTTGCCAGTTCTAACTACACACACACACACACACACACACACACACACAAATATTTTTGCCAACAAGTTAGGTCAGTGCCAATGACAACTCTATGAGCACAGGTTGTTAGACAAGTAAATATGACACTTTCAATCACACTTGACTCCTACTGGACAAGTGGAGTGTTTTCTAGATTTCCTGGGCCAATACATCAAAAAGAGTCTGGGTCTGTCCTGCCTGTCTAAGTTCCTATTCAATTATGCTAGCTTAGTCCAGTTTTGGAGCCATTCCTGATTAATATCTAGCTGCAAATGAAGTCTATAGTTAGTCCCAGTATCTGTATGCCCCTGAGCTTCATATTAGAACGTTATACTAGAAAAGACATGGGATTTGGAGTTAAACTAACTTGAGTTTATTTTTTTATTATTATTTTTTTCAGTTGAGACTTTTTTTTTCATCTTTATTGGAGTATAATTGTTTTACAATGTTGTGTTAGTTTCTGCTGTACAACAAAGTGAATCAGCTACATGTATATATCCCCATATCCCTTCCCTTTTGAGCCTCTCTCCCACCCTCCCTATCCCACCCCTCTAGGTTGTCACAAAGCATCAAGCTGATCTCCCTGTGATAAATGTTAGCCCCACTACTTCTTATATGTGTGATCCTGGCATCTTATTAAACTTTCTGAGTCCCAGTTTTTTATCCATAAAATAGAGAAGACAATATCTGCCTCATAGAATTGGGAGGATTAATGAGCATTTAGTAAGTAATGAGCACTGAATGAAATCTTGCCACATGCCAGGTATTGTGCTAAGTGTTTCTCCCATGTTATCTCATTTAAATGTCACAATGTTCTTTACAATTCATATTGCTATTGTTATTTCCATTTACGTATGAAAAAATGAGTTTTAAAGAGGTAAAGTCACTTGCCTCAGGTCATGTAAGTCAGCAGTAGTAAAACATGGATATAAACCTAAAAAAAATCTGAATCAAGAGCCTGTAGTCTTTATCCACTACGCTGAAATTCCTGGAACTTACTGGCTCTCAACACAGCGCTTTTACTTTTACTAATTAAAATTATAAAATTAATAATGAAAATAAAGTAAATCCCCATTAAGTCGACTTGGTCTAGATGACTATGCTCTATCTTATTTTTCTACCTCCTTGCCACTAGAGGTTTGCTGCTAAGCCTGAATCAGAGTTAGAACTCTGACCTAGACCCCATGCCTCTTGCTTGAGGCCCTAACCTGCCCTGCTAATATCAGTTTCCTTACTCAGAACGTAGAGTCTCATTCAACTGCTTAGATGAACATTCCCAGAGCGTACTCAAGAAATCATGTTAGTAGATGGTATGTTTAAAAAAATGCCATACAAATGCTGCATTTCTAAAACCCCTTCTCATCACATATTAAACATTCTGAGAGGTCCTTCAGCTAAGAAATCAGATGAAGTTGGTTCGACCTAGTGTTTCCCAGGCTTACGTGAACACGGAACCCTTTTTTGAACAACTGTTGATACCTCACCTTGAAGTGTTAACACATATACTGCCTTTATGTAAACATCTGTTTGTGTCTTGTTCCCTTGGATGCCCCACAGCCCCTAATGCAGAAATCAGTAAAGGCTCACAGAATGCAGGAATAATGGAAAGAATGAGCAAATACCTAGTAGTAATCACTGTAACACAAATTGCTAATCTGGAAGGGGAAGAGAGTAGACATTTTTCCTTTTTGTTTTCTGACTTCTGTATCAAGTATACTAAAATGTTTAGACTCAGGTTGAAATGAAGCCTTAGATAGCACAAATGGAACCAAACAAGCAATTCACAATACATTATCTGTATACACTTCTTTCCTTTTTGGGGGGGAAAGAGGAACCACACAGAGAAGGGAGATAAAGGAGGATCTGTCCTAGGAAATGTTGCTTTTAGTGCAGCAGCTCTTACTAAACTAATCACTCCCTTGGTACACGTTAGGCTAATGTATTACTTATTAATTATTCCAGTATTTTACTGCGGTATTATTAATCAGGAGAAATTACTTTGGTGCTCATCTTTTATTCTATCATATTCTTACTTGGCTTGAACTGTAATTCTTCCTTTTTACAGTGCTCAGGAAGCCTCTTACACCACACATCGCTTTATGACCAACATACTCACCCTTCCCATTCACTATTTTGGGTAGTATGATAAAGCACATAAAAAGTCATTACTCTTTTCCTTGAAAACTCTCAAAATATTGATGAGCGCCTACGATGTTATGGACCTAGAGTATGCAATAACTTGAAAAGCAATTGCCCAGAGCAAAGAGTCAAAATCTACCTACCTAATAATAGGAGCTGGTGTGCAAGGTAATGAGCAGTATACTTTGAAAATTAAAAAGATGGTTCTAGAAAATACCAACTAAAAAGTACCAGCTTGTCTTATTTTTATACCTCTTTATATTAAATAATGAGGTCCAGGTTTTCTTGGAAGCAGATGACATCAATTTTTGTAATAAGGAAGAGATACTGTCCTCTCTTATCTAATCAACTACAATTCATGTTTCCGTTTCCAAGTCAGCATCCCTTCCTCAAGGACACTTCCTAAATCCAGGTAAAGTTTTCCCCTTGTCCGTGCTCACAGAGCCATGGTCTTTGCCTTCAGAATACCTTTATTGGCTATGATTTGAATGAGTTTCTCCTTCACTGGACTGTAAGCCTGGAAAGTCAGGGCTGGCTTTGCTCACCATTTTATCACCTGCACTTAGCACAGCATCTGGCCCCATAGTAGCCACTCCACAAATATTTATGAATAAATAATACATGTTAAATAGTACATATTTGTGGAATAAATCTTGCTGCATACAGTGGTGACTGAAGTTCTCAAGGCAATGCAGTATCTGAAACAGTACTTGACCCCTCAATTGTTTTTATTTCAAACTTTTTTCCTCGGAAGTAGAATTCCAGATGAGGAATGAATATAAATGAGCTAGCAACTTGGATCCCATTGGGCACACTTATTCAGCTTTTAGATGCCCTAATTCTTAAATAATATAGAGTTGGGGTTCTAACTTTTAACTCATTGTGTTGATTAATAGGACACTGTGCTTCTCCTTCTTGACTTGTAATTGTACTTTTCCACACATGTCTGCAATAAAGAAGGGAGTGGGTTACTGGACTGAGTGAATAGAGATGCTATTGGGCAGCCCAGTGAAGAAAGACAAAGTGATCCCGGAGAAAGTAATTAAATACCCCTCCTTCTAGTGACACCTAAGGGTCTTAGGGGTATAAGTGACTGTGGTGGAGACAAATGTAGACAGACAACAGGTACAACTGGTTCTGTGGTTTGCAAGGAAGTAGAGTGTGACTCTTTCTTGGGGAGAGAGACCAGTGTCGGAAGGGGGAGGAGAGAAATGATAATTCAATGGAGGTAGAGCGAGAGGGGTCTGGCTCCCCACCCCCCGCTTTCACATAGCATGTTCCAGGGCAGCTGGGGGGCTGAACTGTCTGCTGAAGAAAGCAGTGGAGGAGACAAGGAGGTTTTTATTGAGTTCCTGTGTGTATGATGTCATTAGATTGTATATTGACTTAATGTTGACATGTGCACTTTCTAGTATATTCTGCTGAATTCCTTGACATAACTTTCCAGCGAGAGTGCTTGTCTGGTATGTCAGATATTTTCAAGAGGGCAGGGAAAGCAGAAAAGAACACCTGGCAATATTTCATAAAATTAATTACTTGAGGGAATTCATGAAAAATTGCAGATACACGTGCTACAATATAAGGTTAGTGGACCATGTCATATTTTCTTCTAACAATTGCCTACATTGTGTTATTTTTCACTTAAGTGAGACTCTATTAGTTTACCCTTAGTGGTCACTGATTCTCCAGTGAAAAAAGGATCCACTGTGTTTGGTCTCCTCAGATATGAAAAGACCCGAAGATAAGATGAAATTGGAACCTGACTCAGGAAACAAAGATATTCCCAGACAATTGTTAATCTAACCTGGGGAGACTTATTAACAGTCGGTCAAGACTTGCCTAGAAAATTCCCCTTAATATGAGCTTTTGGTAGAAAGACGGCAGTCTTTCTACACAGATCCTCAGTCCGAAGACCTGAACCGCATTCCAGATTGTTCAGTGGGCAGCTTTAAGCAAGCCCCTTGCTTCCCTGAGCCTGTTTCCTCAGTTATCAAATGAGGATAAGTTCCTGTGACAGCTCTGTCCACCGCTTATGATTGGAGGGAACGTCATGGACGTTAAAGCACTTGGAAACTTGAAAGTAATGAACAAATGTAAAACAGCATTATTAAAAGGGTGGATTCAAGCCTGCTGCAGAACTACCGGCAGCCATAATAAAATAATCATATTTAATCTGGCGATTTGTTAATGGACCTCTGTACAGGCCCATATATACAGTGAAGCTCATAAAGAATGTAGATTTGTACACATCCAGATGGTGTGTAAGTGCAGCCTGCACCATCACTGTTACCACCACCACCTTCATTATCATTGTATCAGCACCACCGTCATCATCATTATCATCACTATTGATGCTGGACCACCACTATGCGTCAGGCATGAGACAGGACTTTTCCCTTCATGCTCCCATTAAATTCTCTCCACAACCCACAAGACTACTCTTTTATTATCCTCCTTTGAGAAAAGAGGGGTTACAGGCTCCATGAAGTTGCCAGTGGTTCCCAAACTCAGCTGTGCATCAAAAATGACCTGAGGGCTTTTCAAAAATGCAGATACCTGGGTCTCACATAAAAGCTACTGAACCAGGAACTCTACTGATGGATCCCGGGCAGCTGGAAATTTGTTTTCAAGCTCTACAGATGGTTATCCTGAGCAGGCAGACTTGCAAATGACTGGGCTAAGTAACTTCCCCAAGGTCGCATAGCTGGGAGCAAAGCTGGACCCTAACCCAGGCTAGCCACCGGAAACCCATGTCAGCTCTTAACCACTTTTCTGTCTTGCCTGCCTGGCAATAACAATCTATTTAACTGAACAACTGTCTTTTAATGACTTTAATTGGCTTTTCCACATTCTACCTCCACTGTTAAACTATACTGCAAGATTACTTTTCCCTTAATGACCATTTAAATGTTTCATATGAATGACTTAGTTCCCAAGGATATTTTATACTGTGGCCAGTTGCTAATGGTATGGTAGCATTTACCTAGAGCTAAATGTAATAACTAATACAAATTAAGATCACAAAATGTGTGGGTCTGTGTTTGACGGCGGGGAACTCATAACCACTGATCAGAGAATGTCCATTCGGTGCTGAAGGAGTTTTGTACAAGGGGCTGTGAGGGGAAGTGGATGGGGCCCAGGGCAGTAGTGGAAGCTTATGCTTTTTCTACTTAAAGGTCCATGTGAATTTCCCAGGAATCGTATTAAAATGCACATGTTGATTTAGCATTTCTGGGGTGGGCTTGACAGTCTGCATTTCTAAGCTCCCAGCTGATGCGAAAGCTGCTGGCTCCTGGGTTTAGGCAACTGTAACCGTAGGGTGGCTATGACGAGATATACTCTCAGAATGAGCACAGGCCTGATGAGTGAGGGTCACACTGCCCCTCGCTGATGGGGATACTGAGTGTAGAGGACACTCAGAGGTACGCTTCTGACATGAGAGAAGCAACATAGGGGAGGCATGGCCCAGCAAAGACTCTTTTATCTATTACAGAGTAGGGAAAGGTTATTCGTTTAAGTAAAAAGTACATTTAAACATTGATTAGAGGGCTTACAAACATACGGTTATGATATTTATATACATTTGGAAATATTCTGTATAAGTCAAATGAGTGAATTCTAGGCCAACACTGGTTGACCAGCTGGAACAAGAAGAAGGGTGCCGCTGAACGCTGACTTTCTTGGGAGGATCCCGTGAGCCAAGGATCCCGTGGCACGTGCCCTGTCTAGCTCAGGGGACACCGCTTCTTGTAGTCACTGTGGTCACATCCCTACCTGGCAGGTGATGAACGGCATGGTACTCTGAAAAGCCACATAGAAATGAAAATAAACAGCAATTGGAACAAAACATGTGGTTTGGCTAAAGCATTTTGTTCTTCAAGTCTGGGGAAGGTTTTGTTGGTGGAATTGTCTAAGGGACAAAAGATGAAATAACCAGAGAATGGGCTTGCGGTTTAATTAGGCGGAAGTGTAATGAAACCGTAACTCTAAGACCTGCGACTGTCCAGACTGAAAATATACTAGGTGTGGTGAATTGCATTAAGTCTCCTGCTCTGATGGGCCAAATGAAAGCACTCTGGGGTTGCAAAAGGATGGGGCTTATTCTTCGACAAGATGGCTTCTCCAACTTAACCTGGGACTATGTGAGCTTGGCAACGCCCTGACAGTCCCTTGCAGCAGGCAAAGAGAGTTAAATCTACAGAAAATGATTGGTGGGGAAGGAAGGAGGAGAAAGTTTCACAGTGCCCATCCAGTAAGGAAGGGTCCTGATACTGGAGACATCACTGCCCTGCACATGTGCAGGGCTGGCATCAAAACAGGCTGGAACCATGGCTGCCTTCAGAGGCCAACAGGAGGCGAGCTAAGTGAGAATCATGACGATCGGAAGGTCCTAACAGGGACCCCCTCATTTAGCTCTTGCCCACCGTTGCCAAGCAGAACATCAGTCCAGGGCTGCAAGAGCTTTTGCTCTGCTTCAAAAGGAGCTAAGATTCGAAAATTTTATATAAAATTATCCATTTTTTTTAAGTCATCAACAAAATCATATCCAAAAAATAAATAAATAAAGCCACCAGCAGCTAAATAAAAATAATGTCATTAAGGAGTGTAGAGGTGGTGACCATGGGGCTAGATTTTTACACAAGTTCAGAGACAGCATGGCTTTTCAGAGACTGAACCCAGAGGTGGGATGCAGTAGCAGAGCAGGTGAACACAGGGTGTCCCCAGGCCCTCTCTTCCCCATGCATCTTTACTCTGTTCTTTCTTTCTTCTTAGCCCTTCTCCATTCCTGACATCATGTTACGAACTTATCTGTGACTTTCATCTTCTGACAACCCCTCCCCTCAACTAGAATGAATGCTTCATGAGGGCTGGGGCTTGTCTCTCTGTTCTCGGTTGTCCCCTCCACACCTCTACCATGTCTGGTACGTAGTAGGTGCTTGCTTAATAGGTGCCCAGTGAGTAATAAATGACTGGTACATTCCTCCATCTAAAACATCGAAGCCAGGATGAGCTTGTGTCATAGGGGCCCTTAGTCCAGAGTCTGATGTCCAATTTCTAGTGGTTCATGAGGCTGCTTTCGGCCAGGGTGACCCAGGATAACGTCTATCCGAAAATCTGAAGGAGAATCAAATACTCCCAATCCTACTTCTACTTTGTTTTAAAAAATCTGCAAGAGAGAAAGGCAAATACACATCCATCTGCGGTGTGTATTTAGCTGTGATCATGAAAATACTGACTCATTATTTGAAATCGTGTAAAACAAGAACTTTCATTAAGAAAGCATAGCTGAGCAAACAGACCCAGGGCTCATATCTGCTGACACACAGTGCTGTACTGAGACTGAAGCAGGACAGCAACAACGCCGCATTCTCTAAGAATTCTGCACAACACAAATCGGGCATGAGGGGATAAAAAGCAATGATGGGGAACTTCTAGTTATTTCTGAAAAAGAAAATTCTGGCTCTAAATCCGGCACTACCCAGCAAGAGGGGCATCTCATCCGTGGCTGCCTACAAAGCTGGCACTCCTTGGCTTGAACAAAACCACTTACTATACACTACTTCAAATAAACAAAGCTCAAAACAGACACACATGCATGTTTTTTGCCACCTGCTGTCTGAGGAAAATAGCTATGCAATGTGCACGCCCTAGTTTAAACCAGTCTTTGAATTTCACACAAAAGCATCCTTCCTCTACCAATTTCCCTTTCTAAAGTGGAGTCCACAGAAGGACTAGAAATATATTTCCTGTTCAGTGAGAAAAAAATGTGTTTAAAGGGCAGTCCAGACCTTTTGTAAAAACACTTACTTTGAAAGAACAGGACAGATTATGTATTCAAAACAAGACACCTTCTATAGAGTAGACCAAAAAGCTGTTCAATGGCCTGGACTTGCTCTGTGCTTGCAGATCCGGCCCTGCTGGGCATCGTTAACAGAAAGGGTTGAGCCTGCGTGGTCTGGTCCTCTGGGGCTGCTGCATCAGGATAATGCTAGAACAATCATTGGGACAGGCTGTGAGCAAGTCGGCAGGGCAGTCTTATCTCTGCGCTGAGGCTACTGCTTTCTAATGGGAGAATATTGGTGGTAGAGCTCTCCCTTCAGGTACAGGCAGAACCAAGGCTCCTCAGATGATCTGAGTTCGGAGGAGGGAGGGGCGCCCATCACCTGTCGGGCAGAGGCAAGCAGTCCCTGAAGAAGGCATCCTTTGTCAGGTCAGACCCCTTCCAGACTCACCCAAGGTTACTGGTCTCCTTGACATAGTTTCTTGACTCTGCCAAGGGCAGGACCCAGCTCACTCACTAGCAGTGGGGATCACACTGTTTATCTCTCATAGTGCAGGAGGGCTGAACTGAAGGCAGGGACCAGAGAAAGGCCAGAGGGGAGACCATGGTGGTCTCAGTGAAGTTGAAACTCAGTGAAGTTGAAAGCTTGTGGCTTCACATGCAGGGAGATTTAGCTACAGTAGTCACTGAAATACAGTGGCTTAGGACTCTGGAAATTGAAGGCTATTTTGGGGTGGGGTAGGGTGGGGTAGGGGGAGGAATGGAGAAGGAGGAGGAGGCGGAGGAGGGGGAGGAAGGGAGGAGGGCAGCAGTCAGCTTTTTAATTGAGTTTCCAAATCAATACGTGTAGAGAATTAGTGATATGCTGATTTTCTACTGGTGTCAAGATGACAAATTGTGGGGTGGAACTGAAGGCTTCTGATGACTTTTTCCATTTATGCCTGGATGATACCGTAACTGAAAAGCAAGACAGAGATATAGTGGAAATTTAAGGAAGCCAGCTGTGGGCTTCAGAAGTCCAAGGATTCACACACCTCTGTCTACTAATACATTCTAGACACGGAGCTCACCACTGTGGACATGATGGGGTGGGGATAAGTTGCAGGAAATCCTGGGATCATTTTCAGTTTGGAATATGTAAACAAGAACACAAAAGTTATGGAGCCATGAGGTTTCCTTTATCATACAGAACTTGGGGTCAAGGAGAAGCAGTGGACCAGGAACATTCCATATCAGGAGTCGTGAGCAGACACGGGTCTGTGGGGTGTGCAGTCATGAACAGACAGGAAGCTGAGTGGGGCTCGGGACTGAGCCTGGGGCTCCCCTGGGCCCTGCCATCTCTGGGTGATCCTGGATAACACACAAGCTCTCTGGGCTTCAGTTTCGGCAAGAGAAGGTTTAAGATCCTTGGAATCTTAATGCCCTGTTCTTCTAAGTCTGTCCACCTAGCACATGCCCTGATCCAGAGAGAAATCTAATGAGCCATGCTTTTCTCCCGATTTCTTCCATCCCCTCCCCAACCCTCCACATAAGGCAGTAAGTTCCAGCAAAGGACCATATCTCAGTGCTGTCTCTACTCCAGCTGCTTCTGACCAAATTCTGAAAAGCCCAGAAGAGCAGATTTTCTGGAGTCTTTGGAGAGAGTTGCAGATGAGCTGCTAGGACACTCCTTTAAGAAAGGACTCCCCGCCCGGCGGCTAGGAGGGTGGCAGCTGACAAGTAGACAACTCCTTCACGTCCACCTCAGCCTTGGGGTGTGCGTGGTCTTCTTAGGGGGCCCTGAGCTATGAGAGGGTACAAGGGCCTGGCTGATCCCACCCAACATGGGTGTCAAAACAGGCAGGCTTTGCTCCTGAGGGCTCGCCGGGCTGGAAGGGGCTCTGAGGCTGCAGCCCCAGCCTGATTCTACTTCCTCCTTCTCTCCCAGGCTTTACTTCTCTCTTGAACAACCAGCATCTACGTCCCCGGGGACCTGACAAACAGAGATGCTAGTCATTGTAACATGTAAAGCCTAAGGTTTTTTTGTTTGTTTTTCCGAAAAGGAACATTGACAGCCTATCTTTGAGCAAGAAGATCCTCTTTGTAGCATAAAGATATGCAGTGTAGATTTCTTTCCCATTCTTTTATTCACAGACACACAGAGACTTAGTTCCCACCAGTTGTAACCAGTGGTTCTCAACCAGAGGTGCCTCTGAGACATTTCCAAAATGCAAATGCCCAGACTCTACATGCAAAGCTATACTTAGCGGTTTGAGATGTACCCTGGTTGAGAACCACCAGTTTTAGCATGAATGCTTCATCTTCTTCCAGAGATGAGCATTTATCCTGCTGAGGACCATTCCAGAGGCTGAAAGGCCTACATTAAATGCTCAATTAAATGATCCCTAGTTCATCTCCAGATATTTTGGTAAATCCAGCCAGTAATGCTGCAGACTCATTTTGCAGCATGGTGAATCTTCTTGGAAAATATTATAGAGACGTGTAGAAAACCTTAGGATCGTTTTCGACTTTGAAGATTTAAGCGAAAAAGGCAAAAGTTATGGGGCCATAAGATTTCCTTTATCTTGCAGAGTTTGGGGCAGGGAATCTTAACGTGAGTTTCCATGGAAACTGGAAATAAGGCAGCTGGTTCTGTCCCCTCAGGTTTCTAGTGTCACCATTGTGCAGCAGGGTGTGGTTATGCTCACATCTCACAAACTAAGTCCTTTGGGAGCATCAGTTGTGATCGCTGTCTACTCTCCCCATTAATCAGGGAGAGCTCACTCACATAAATGTCAGGGGAGAATACTCGACTATTGTGTTTCCTGCATCACTGAATAAAATCCCCTGAGGTGATGTGTGTGCCCATTTAGCTTTGCTATTAGATTCAGAGAGTTTTTTTTTCGAGGCAAGGTTTGTATCTGAAGACGCAGAGGAGCTGAGATTCCCTAGGACAGGGAAGCCCTCCACTTTCCAAGGACATTAGTCTTGGAAAGAGGAAAGGGGGAGCATTCTCCCTTTGGGTTAAATGCACCCAAAGGAACTACTGGATATTTTAAAAAGACTTCTCACTATATCTTCACAGCCAAAAAGAAAATTCAGAAGTCCCAGGGGAATGTAAACGGATGAGAGGGCTGTGCATCGGGGAAAATTTTCTCTTAGCAAAAGTCAAGTGTCCTCCACTTGGGGAAGACGAGGGGCAGGAATAACGGAGTGAACTTCGAGAAAGCAACTGTGCTGACAGCACAACCAACTGGGACATGCAATAAGAAAAGGGCATTTCAAGTCACTGCAGTGTGACTGCCCCTGGACATTTCGCAGCACGTGATTTAGTCCTAATTTAATGCTTCCTGAATACAACATATTAAATGCTCGTCCCTAAGTGCATTCCTCAAAACTCACTAATTAAGAAAGCGCCCCTCTGGGTGCTCTGGAAGCGGTGCCCTGGGGTGGGGTGGAAGAAGAGAGCTGAGTTTGAGGCTGGCTCTTCCTCCTGCGAGCTGGGCAAGACCAGGATGCTCACGAAACATCCCACGCTTCCTTCTCCTTACCGCGTGGTTATTTCAGGGATTAGCTGAATCCGCGTGTGGATATGCTTAGTAAATCTGTGAAGAGCTATGCAGATGTGAGCTTCTATTATTATTATTTTTTAAAAGCCTCCTCTAAAGATTGGCTGAGTGCATACTCCCAGGGCAATATCAGGGTCCGGGAGTCCAGCTCGGAGAGGCTGGCCGCATTTGAATTTGTGCTCCTCACTTACCCACCAGGAGACTTAGAGCAGTGACGTAGCCCTCTACGGCCCAGTTCTCTCATACGTACGATGGGAACAATGGTCGTACCTACCTCTTCAGATTGTCATGAGTGGAGAGGAACTCACGCAAGAAAAGCATACTATACAAATTACGATGCACGGTGTCCAGTAAATGTGAGCTGTGATTATTACAAACCAGGGCTGACACTGAAAGTTGTAAAACTGTGCAGTGCTAGCAGGAGAGGAGTTGGAGGGAAGTTTGAGGGGGCTGGAGGAAGGTCCTTCTGGGAGAACCACCAGCTGCTCGAGGCCCCTTGCAATGACCTGGCAACCTCCCAGCAGCCGGCCCGACTCTGAGTCAGCAGGAGAAATCGTTGCTCTGGTCTCCAGGCATATTTCTCTGCGTCCATATCAACTGTAAGATAATTACCCACAGCCCAGTGGAGCTCTCAGCTGTGATTTTGGAAGGACCATCAGAGAGTGTTCGCTTCCAGGTACAAATTCACTTGTGACAACTATACGTTCACAGCACACAAGAGGAACTCGACATGCAAACCGTATCATCTCAAAATGGAGCACAGTCAAATTCGGGGTGGATGCAGGCAGTGGGGGAGGGGTGGGTGATGGAGCTCAAATGTCAGGGCTGCACTTGAGAGAACTCCTGGGCTGGGGCAACCGCGAAGGGCTCCGGGTTGAGGCACATTCCATTATGAGTGGAGTGGGTTTATAATGGAATGACATGGATGGGTTCTTATAATCAGAAAAACACACTGACCTTCACACTACACAGGTGCAGCAGCATAATGACCCACCACGTGTACGCGCATCAATTCCTGGGGAAAGTCCAACGAGGTTAACTCAGCGTGTATCCCAAGCAAACAAAATCAGCGACATCACCCGCCTGAAGAACACTCTGCCCCCACCCCCGCCAAGAGAACTGGTTTGGGTAACTGACACGTACAAGGAAAGATTACACGAAGATCATACTCATTTTGAAAAAAAAAAAATGGACAAATGGCAGCAAGCAGCATTATTTTATGCCGTGAATAATTTGACTTGGAGTTTTAAAATTTAAGTGGTAAGAATCATGAGTCTAGAAAAAACAATTATTTTTCCTCTTCAGGAAACAAGGATTTGGTGTGGGATCTGCAGGGAGGGAAAGTTCTGTTCGCCCAGCCTTCTGAGAAAACTACCTAAAAGCATCCTCAGATACGTTCCACTCGTAAGACCCCCCTCAACCACAAAACAACCAGATCTGTAGTTAAACTGCTGAAAATGTCACTGACTTATCTAGGCGCCTTTAGTCACTCAGGCATTTACTCAGATGTGAAAGACTCAAGAGGAAGCCCCATCCCCTTGCAGCGTATCACCCCAAATGGCAGTCACTCGTCACGCCATCAGCCCTTCAAATAGAGAAACCACGTCAAAAATTAGGACTTGAACAGAGAGATGCCAGGCGTAGGAAAACTGCTGCTGGTATTCTACCAGGGTCCTCTTAATCTGGGTATCACTTTGGTTCCTGAGTTTTTAATTCTCATTTTATTCACTCATCTTCCTCTGAAGGTAAAGTTGTGGTCAGAGTAATCAATATGGCCTTATTCCAGAAGAAAGCGGTATGTGATGTCAGCTTTCCAAAACCCCAGTGAAACCTGAAGCTTTGCTGATAAATGGGTTCGTGGAAGAAATGAGCTGCAAGCTTGCATTCTGTGTGCCTGGATTATCTTCCCATCCCTGGTCCAAGCAGATGTGAACAGGAAAGAGAGAGAGGTCCAGCCTCTATATTCTAAGATCCCGCTCTATGCCAACGTCACGTGGGGCGCTCCTCGGCTCTGCATGGGTGAGGCCCCTTTCCCTGGCATGACCACTGGCCTCCCAGCTGAGCTCCATCTGCAGGCTTTCCCATGTTGGAAGTCCCCAGACCCTCCTACGTTCACACGAGGGCCCCTATTCCCACCCACGGCCTCGATCACTCTCTCAATATTGCCAACATCCACGTTTCGTTGACAGTTCAGTGTTCTCATCTGAAGTCCAAACCCAGCATCCACGGGGACTTCTCAGAGCCCTTCAAACACAGTGCAAAAGGAGCTCAGGATCTTCAGCCTCAACCCTGACCCAGTAAGGGCTCTTCATCCACTGGGTCTCCTGTTGGGAACTCTGGCATCCATCTCAGGTCCTCTTTCTCCCCCAGACCACCCTCTACATCCAACCAAGCCCCCAGTACACTCACTCGTTCCTCTTAACCATTCTAGATCCATCTGCTTTTCACCATTTCTACCTCCTCCATCATGGCCCAAGCCTCCCTTTCCTTCCCAGTCTCAGTTGATCCTAACTGGTCTCCAACCCCACCCCAAAGACATTCTCTGCAACAGGCAGAATGCTTCTTAAAAAGGGAACATCTGACCACGCCACTTCCTTGCTTTAGTGGCTTCACACTTCTTTTAGGCTAAAGTGCTAAATACCAGTTTGAGACTTACTGCAGACAAACGTGCCAAATGGATCTGGCCCTGCTTCCTCCCCGGCCCCGCTGCTTCCCCCTCTCCCCACCCTCCGGCCCCTCGGGGAGTTTCACAGCCTTCAGAGACCCTCGCCTCTCTTTTCTTGGAGGCTGCAGCATGCTGTTCCCTCTGTCTGAAACACGCTTCCCTCAGCCCTTCCCTCTCCACAACCTTCAGTGCTTGGTCTCCCTGGGACCACCCTGCCCTACCTCCCACACCCGGCCAGAACATATGTCACTGGAACAGAGCTCTGTATTTATTTTAGCAGGTTTGAAAATAATTCTAAAGAACTAGGTATGTAATTTGTTTAACATCTGTCTTGCAAAGATGACCTGGAATTCTCAGAGCTGGGGCTGTACAAGGAGCGCTCTCTACGTGCAATGAGAATTGGACAAATGAATGAATGAATGATCAGGGACTGTGTACACCCTTGAGGAACTCACAGTCTAGACCTTAGAAGATATAAAAGGAGGCTTTTGTTGCATCTGCCCTAAGCCAAACGTTGATCCAATTAATCAAACACACACACACACACACACACACACACACACACACACACACACACGTTAGGAGAGTAAGCAGAAAAGAAAAAAAAGACCATTCAAATTAGACGTTACCTATTTAGCACTTAGCCCTGGAGATACTGGTGTATTTCACTTTACAGTTTACCGTAAATTGTTTTCTTACAGTTTACTAACGGTTTAACTGCAAAGCTTGACTCTGGCAAAGAAGGAGGAGGGCAGAAGTGGAGACTTTATAAACAGAGTGAACGAGATTAAAAAGGACCCATCTCTAGATCCCCAAATTCCATGCCACCCTACCAAAGAGGACTCAGAGAGAACCCTCTTCCCTCAGGAATAAGCTGGAGCTCAAGGAAATTAAGGTATGAAATGGGCACCAAGTGACCTGTCTACATGAAAGCAACCAGATATGTCTCCATCCTCTGCTTGCAACCCACCTAAGCTTTACAAATCCACAGGGGCTCTTCCATTGAATGAGTGCAAAGATTGCAAGCAGAGAAAACCCCACAAGAAATGACAGGTGAACGTATTAGGGATCAGCAAAGTTGTACCTTATAAGTAACCTGAGGTTAGACAATTCTTCCTTCAAATGCACCAGTGGTTTAATGCAGCTCTAGCCACTTCTATTGCCCTCCAGGGGCTGTGACCCTTGGGGAACACTACTGGAGCCCAGCGCACAGAGCGGCAGGAAAGTCAAGTGGGAAG
Source organism: Balaenoptera musculus (assembly GCF_009873245.2). Lineage (NCBI taxonomy): Eukaryota > Metazoa > Chordata > Mammalia > Artiodactyla > Balaenopteridae > Balaenoptera > Balaenoptera musculus. Next base: position 97,263,066 of record NC_045793.1, on the reverse strand, counting down.
GACGCATGTAAAGACCCTGGCAGCAGTGCCTGCAGTAGAAGCCCCAGGAGGAGAGCAGGGACTGCATCGCACGGACACTGCTTGACAAGCTGCTCCTTCATGGGTCCCTGCGTCAGCTCTCCAGGCCCCTGGCACCCACTCTAGCACCCTGTTAAAAAACCTCCGACAGTGCCATTCTACCGGTCAAGGCTGAAAGGTGGCAAAAGCTGTGAAATATGGAAAGGAGGGGACACTGTGTCTCCGCTACTATATCACCTGGGTAGAAGTTACTATCATTAAAAATCAAATAAACCAGTTAAGATATTACTCCAGGGCCAATATTGATCCTGCCCCAATCCAAATGGGCTAAGATTAAAAACCCAAATCCGGAAAGCATGACACTGGCCCTCAGACCACACGGTGATTTGTCATGCGCTAAAACAAACTTGTTTTAGTCTTGCTTCCCTCCTGTTCCATTCTGTCAGCATCTGATAAGTGGACGATTATTGAGGAAGAGATCAAGATCATTCACAGGTGGAGTGGATAAAACTGAGCAACATACAAGAGGACATAGTTTTAAAACTTTTTTTGTAATTATAGAAACAGTGTACATTTGCTGTTTAAAAAGCCAAGCCATACAGATAATACGATGAAAAGTCACTCATAACCTCATCCCTGAAGAAAGCCAGAGATGCTGGTTGGCACTGAGTTCCTCATTTCTAAGGAACTGTCTGAGGAAAGTCTAACCAAGGTGCCACCTTCTGGGTGGCCAGGTCCTTGCAGGTCCTTCTGGCCTGTAGGTGGGCATGATGGGAAAGGATCCCAGAGTTGCTGGCCCTCAAAGGAGGTTTGTGATACTGAAAAAGAATTTACACTACCTTTAAATGGATGTATCTCCTATCCTCAGAAACCCGGTCAGCTAGTTCAGTCACCCCACCATCATGACTATCAATTGTTTTAACTCGTCCTCAGTATGGATGACTGACACCTAGGATCTGCTGAGTTCCAATGAGGGATGCCAAGTTGCAAGGACATTTAAAGACCTACAGTTTCCATTTCAGAAGCCTCAAGCCCTCAAGAAAATCTAATACCCTCCTTTTTCTCACCTGCAAACACCCTAGCCCAGTGACCACCATCTGATAAATATGTGTTGACTGAGTGAATGAGCAGATCAATGGAGGAAGGAATAACCTGCAAATGCGTTCCTGCACCCGGGGGAAACTCCCAGTATACCACACCAGACTCCCTGGGAAGGACGAATTACATTCCCTTGTACATGTTTTGAATGAGTCTATAAAAAACATTTCTTCTTAGAGACCAGAAAAATTACATTTGCTAATTTAAGAAAACGATTCTTGTTGGGAGATCTCAAGAACAAGTATTCAGTAGTTTCACTAGATCGCCCCCTCCTGTTGGCATCGCAACAAGGACGCATCAGCTGACAACAATGAGGATAGGATGCTGAAATAAACGGCTGTTTGGTCCTGTGTTCAACTTTATGACCATGAGCCCATCAGCACTACTGTTTGTACCATCTGACTGGTTTTGTTTCATCCCAAGCTCATCTCTTTTGGTCCCTTTTCTGGATCCCAGTTAAATGCTCAGGAGACATCGGATTTACTATCACATAACCTTAAGGGTTTTATTATCATCGAATTTGTTTTCCTGGGAGGAGGTCTTCACGAGCCAGTACTGGAGAGCATCATTTTCTGTCATGACTGACCTACAATGTCTTCCAATTTCTTAGGCCCCTCTTTTCTTATAGATCACCTCTCTTAAATTGAAGATAAAGGCTTTGACAAACAGGTCAGGCTTTACTTGAGGAGCATGGACTTGGTGTCATAGCCAGTGAGCTATTTATGCATTTTCTTAACGCTCATTTTAACATATTTTAATTTTTCATTGATTCATGTATTTCTCTAGTTCTGCAGCATACCCCTGACGAAATCTCTACTAATCGTAATGCATTATTACTCTCAAAACTTCCCATCTGACATTTTCTTCCTAACCTGATGGACTCACGCTGGTTCTAAGGAAGACTGTTTCCAAAGATGGCCAGTGTGTCCTCAGAGAGGCAGTTCCAACTCCATGACCAGGCAACATAAATACGTGGGTGTGGCCTCCCCCTCCCAGTACCTTGTTCCTCAGACCCCAACTCTGAGCAGCAGAGGGGCAATGCCAGGAGGAGGAGTAAAGCTGAGTCCTACAGCCAAGGCGGTGAGGACGGGGCCGGGGCAGCCCACAGCCAGGCCTCCTGCTAGGGTCAGAGTTCACGGCCATGAGCTGGGTCCTCTCCCCACTACTCTCTCCCTCCGAGTGCTGTGAGTTCCTGCTGCCCAGCCAGCGCTGTTTGCTCTTCCCCAACCTTCACGTTGCATCGAAAGACATCTGTGACGAGGAAACGCTCAGAATAGAACTCCATACTTGACTGACCCTACGCCAAAGCTGTCTTCTAAGAATAATAGCTGATCCCAGGATGTTTTCATTCAAAACAGAGTTCAGGACTTCCCTGGTGGCGCAGTGGTTAAGAATCCGCCTGCCAGTGCAGGAGACACAGGTTCGAGCCCTGGTCCGGGAAGATCCCACATGCCGCAGAGCAACTAAGCCCATGTGCCATAACTACTGAGCCTGCGCTCTAGAGTCCACGAGCCACAACTACTGAGCCCGCGAGCCGAGAGCCCGTGCTCCTCAACAAGAGAAGCCACTGCAATGAGAAGCCCGCACGTCGCAACGAACAGCAGCCCCCACTCGCCACAACTAGAGAAAGCCCACACGCAGCAACAAAGACCAAATGCAGCCAAAAATAATAAATAAAATTATTTAAAAAAAAAAAAAAACAGAGTTCAGTGACAGACTATCAAAACATTTCCCTTGTATTGTAAGCAGTATGATGGGACAGAATTATGCAAAACATATGGGCTTAACTCTGCCCTCAGCAACTAGGGGCTCGCTTCCACTGGATTCAGTAACTCATTTAACTTACCCGTCATGGGTGTGCAAACAGACTTTGCCCTGCTCAGTGCTTTTTCATGCTCCAAGTGGCAGAAGAAAAACAAAAAGGCTGGTGAACTGCTTTTCTGCCTCTATTTTCAAAATCTGTCACCAGCTGCCTTTGAGGGGTGGGATTCGCTTTCAGCCTGAGGCAGTCAGAGAGGTGCCTTAGAGCAAAGCAGGCTCAGTTTCATTCAACACTTACTGACCATTCACCATGTACCTGGCAACACTTCGGCACTAGAAAATACAGTGATGAAAGCTAACATCCAGCATTTATATAACTTTCCATGTGCCAGGCATCATTTGAAGTGCTTTATGTATACTAATTCACTCAGTCCTCACAATGACCCCACAGGGCAGTGCTAGTATTGTCTACATTTTGCAGATGAGGAAACTGAGGCATGGAGAGGTTACGTCATGTGCTCAACGTCACACAAAGAGTACGGAGTGGAGCCAGGACTCAGACCCAGGCACCGGGCTTCAGAGGTCAGACAGACCTGGTCCCTGCTCTCAAGGAACCAACATCCTAGTGTTAAGAAACACTGAACAGATAAACTGAATACACAGCATGCTTCAGGTCACTGAATTGAAGAACCAAGGAGGGTCCAGGCAGTTTCTGTTCAATGATTTAAAATTTATTTTGGTCATAAATACCTTGAAGACACTGAGGAGAACGTACCTTCTCTCTCTTCCTGTCACCTCTGAAGCCCCAGGCCCCTTTCAGGTAAACAGACACCTTTTTTCTCTTTTTAAGTTTCCTCTTTATGGCCTAATCTTTCTGAAAGTTACCTTTGTGTGTGGCTTATTCTATTTACTATCTCTTTCATTTTAGGCTTCTGCCCCCCAAATAGTTTTGCAAGTGCTATTAGTTAAGCAATCATTTAATATGCTAGAACATACTAAATTTGTTATAAACTCACATGTATTTCAGGATTATCAATCTCTTCTATGTTTTTTTCTATTCATATACTGACACAAAGTTTTCAGGTGTGCATCAGTTTACACAGACTAAAACATATAAACTTATGTGTTAATATTTATAATAATATATCTCATTGGGTAGCACAAGTACCTCCTTCATTAATTTTTTTTAAAGCTATTTTATTTATTTATTTATTTATTTATTTATTTATTTATTTATGCATGCATGCATGCATGCATGCATGCATGCCTGTGTTGGGTCTTCGTTTTTCTGTGCGAGGGCTTTCTCTAGTTGCGGCAAGTGGGGGCCACTCTTCATCGTGGTGCACGGGCCTCTCACTATCGCGGCCTCTCTTGTTGCGGAGCACAGGCTCCAGACGCGCAGGCTCAGTAATTGTGGCTCACGGGCCAAGTTGCTCCGCGGCATGTGGGATCTTCCCAGACCAGGGCTCGAACCTGTGTCCCCTGCATTGGCAGGCAGATTCTCAACCACTGCGCCACCAGGGAAGTCCCCTTCATTAATTTTTGAAATAAGTTCTTCTCAAAAATCTCCTAGCTATGCTTGCATTTTTATCTGTCTAGAATCTGGAGACCTGGGTTGCTATGGCCCCAACGGGACATGGGAGACACCTATGAGAGCATCATGGTTACAACCATGGGTTTACAAGGCAGGGGGCCCAGGGAGCGCTGGCCACACTCCCTGCCCAAGATTCAATGGAACTTCATACTTACACTCAAGTGCCACTTTCTAGAACATAAACATCACATGGATATTGTTAGTTGGACTAAACTAACAAATGAATATGAGAAGGTTTTATGCATTAAGTTATCCCATCCAGGAGCATGGTCTGGGGTCCACCAAAAGCCAGGGAGGGCAGAATCCCACCTATGCCCCTCTCTAGGGAGGGCCCAAATCTCCTTCTCCTGCAGCCAGGGCTGGAGTAGGGGCAGTGGGTCTCTGTGGGGTCCCCCTCCAGGGAGGAGCCCTTGGGGATGGGATCTACCTCTTCCTGCAGCGTTTTAAGGGGCAGAGCTCTGCACGCCCTTGGGCAAGGCTCTGTCTAGTTCCAGGTGAGCACTCTCCCTGACCAGGTCTTCTGAGGCAGGTGTGCTGTGGCCAGGCCTTGGAGAGACAAGTGTGGTCAAGACTTGGGCCTGGACCATGGGTCTGGCAGGGGATTGGCCCTGGAAATGAGGCAATGTTAGTGAACCACAGACTACAAGCCCTGGCTGTGGAGCTCATGTTTGAGGGAGAGAACAACAAAAATCATAATAAATAAGTAAGATACACGTTAGGTGGTAGGAAGTTTTAAGAAGAAAGAAATGAGAAACGAAGTGTTAAGATGTGGGTAGGAGGTGACATTTTAGACTGGGTTTCTCAAAAATGCAGAGATTTTTGAGTAAAGATTGGAAGGAAGAAAAGGAAGTGACCAATGAGATGTCCAGGGAAAGGACATTCCAGGCAAAGGGAACAACAAGTGCAAAGGTCCTGAGGTAGATAGTGCCTGGGTCTTCTGAGAAACAGCAAGGAGGCCAATGTGGCCAGAGCGAAAAGAAGAGAGGGGAGAATAGTAGGAAATAAAGCTGAAGATGTGATGAGGGGCTGGCTGGTGGTAAGTCTCCTAGTTCAGTGGAAGGGCTCTGGTGTCCACACAAAGCGAGGTGGGGAGTCGCTGGAGAGCTCTAAGTAGGGAGTGACACAACCTGGCTGGCAATGAACAGGGTATCTCTGGCTGCTGGTTTAAGAACACGCTGAAGAGAGGGCGAGGGAAGAAGTTGGGAGACCTTGCAAGAATCCAGGCAAGATGTAAAGGTAGCACGATCAGGGTCGGGGCAGAGGGGGTCATGAGAATTTGGTGAGGATTGTAGCTGGAGGAGAGCTGTTACCGGCGAGGCTGCATTGCACTGAATTTGTAACGCGTCTAACTAACCTTGTGTTTGTCTAGCACAACCTGCTCTTGCAGGCTGAGGAGGGATGCCAGCTGTTCCTTACCTGCTCATCGGACTCCTGCAATGAAGCTGATTTCTGGATAATCTGCAGCACCTTCTCCTCCTCTTGCCAGAAACTATAATCTGTTTCCACCTCTATCTCTGAATCTGCCTTTTCTTACCGGGGGCATCACAGCTCTTATTACGCCCATTGTATCTGTATATCCACTTCCAGCTTTGCCCATTTTGGGGAGTGGAAGACCGCAAAGGAGAACAGGAAGAGTGGAGCAAATGGAGCCTAGGAGGTTGGTGGGTGCAGGCCTGGAGCTACGGAGGGCAGGCGGAGTGTGCAGGCAGGCAGAGGTCTGGCCCTGGTTTTCAGGGTCCCAGTCCCACTTTGTATCCTGGAAATCAGTCCTGGAGTCAGATATATTGATCACTATTCCTGGGTTCCAGAACAGTATCATTTTGCATCATTTTTGGAAGCTTTTCATAGAACTATTTTTATGGAACTTGTTCTGGGAGGAGAGAGAGGCATCCAGTAAAATCTATCACGACCCATCAGTCAGCTTGGTAACTGGATGTCACCCCATTTTTTTCAGTCACGTTTTTTTCCACTGGCTAATATTTTAAGACTCCACAGACGCATAAAAGAGTTTCTCAAACATTGAAAAACAAACAATAGCAGCTTTCCTTTGAATACATAATCCATTAAAGATAAAAAATCCACAGGCATACGCTGACCCAGATAATATGTGACTGCGTGTGGCCAAACGTTGTCTTTTCCACAATGGCATCTCAAACTCCTGGGGGGCTAAATTGTAAATAAATCATTCGATAATAAGTGTTGAGGGCTTCTGAGGCAATGATAATATCCAACTGAACTGTGTCCACACTGATGACGTACAAAGACATAAAAAGAGTTTCCAAATGTAATATCAAACACCGTAATGCCAACCAGCTGGGCAGGGAGAAGGAGTGTTAGATTTTGGACCTGGTCTCAGTATTTCAGCCAAAGGGAATATTTACCCACTGAGAACTGTGAACCGATGGGGACTCATTTCCACAACTCCGAAAGCTTGGGTCTACTAAAACTAAGCAACAGAAGTCAGAACGTTAAAAAGTTCGAGTGCCGGGAAAAACGCTCTGTGAATATTTTCAAGTTTCTGAGCAGAGAGCAGTGCCAGCTGGGTTAAAGGATTATAGGTGGTTACCCCAAGGACAGAGACCTCTGCAAAGATACAGTCGTATCTCCTCTGGAGACATCTGTTTACATTCCAGGGGTTGTAAACCCAGAGTCTTTTGCCTTGTCTTCCCAGAGAAGATTTCCTTATATTCCAGAACAAAGGTCCTTCCCTTTTTCTCTCCAGAGGGTAAGAGGGCCAGATGTGCCTGCAGCTCCTGTATAATCTCTGAGAGTCATAATTTCCCGGTTTCTCTCCTGTGGTACAAATCCCTGTATGTACAGGGAACATCTGGCTCCCATCACGTCACCCCATGGGGAACTGGGCATGGGGAAATGATGATAAGATTGCTAGGGTAAACAGTCTGTTTTCTGATCTGGAAACCTCATGTTTTCTGTCACAGTAAATAAATACAAGTAGAGGTATAACTTAATGAAAGGGGAGCTGGCTGTGACAGTAGTACCATTCACTATTATACAGCACACTATCATCATAATCCGTCCATCAATCATTTCATTCTCCTCTTCAGGGGCATGATACATCCCTCCTGCCATGGGACTTGCCCGTGATGCCTGTGGGGAGAGTATACACACCCACCTCCACCTCATAGGTTTTGGACTTGGCCATGTAATATGTAATATGCTTCGGCCAACCCAATGTGATACTCACTTCTGAGCATGATGAGAGGCCTTTTAAGAGGCATCATGAGTTTACACCAGCCTCTTGCTCTTCCTGCTTCTCCCGCAACAGCAGCATGTTCTACTTCTAGACTGGGCTGTGCCTTCAGCCTACACTTCAGAAGAAAGAAGACATATGCAGCACATCTGAACCCAACCCACAAAGTGAAGGTGAGCTGCAGCTGACCCACAGCCTAAATGTGATCTGAGTGAGAAATAAACCCTTGTGGAGGAAGCCCGTGTGATCTTGTGCATGTTTATTTCACAGCCCAAGCAGCAGAAGAAAGTTGTGTGGATGTGTGCTTCTCAACATAACCAGCAAAACAGGCTAATGCAGTGCATACCCAGCTTCCATTCCTAACCCTCTTCTGAAATGAACCCTACTACTCAGTGGGAGGTAGTTCATCCTGATTCTTCTATGCCAACCAGCACTTGGCATTTCCCTAAACTGACCTTCTTTGAAAGAAAGGTCTGACATTTCATGAGTTGGGGAGAGATTTCGGTATAAATATAGACTTGCAAGGTGGTAACGATCTAAGAGTCATCTTTCTTCTCTCCTGTGTCCCATTCAAACCACCCTAATCAACCAAGTCCTCTACTTTTTCTTTCTTTTTTTTTCTTTTTTGGCTGGTTTCTCTCTTTCACTGAAACTCCAAACTCTTTATGGTCATTTTTCCCCAGTTACTTTCAACTCCCAGATCAAATTTCTTCCAGTAGTTGTCATGTCAGGACCCATAGTCTATCTCCTCCTCAATGTTTCCCACAAGGAGAGCATTCTCTGCTCATAAGAGAGGAAGGTTGGCCTCAACTCTGCAGCAATGCTGTGTTGTTGCTAAGGGCTCATAGTTATATTCTTGTATTTTATTATGTTTTTATGCCAAAGCACAGAAAACCAGGGGAAGTAAGCCTCTAGCACCATCCAAGGGCTACTTCTCCTCCTTCAAACTGCTGTCTTGAGTCCTTTTCAATCTCTTATCTGGCAAACAGCAAGTCTGAATTAGGGCACTAATAAAATTATAATATTGGAGTTTAACAGACTTAAACTGGGTCCTCCTGGAGGCATTTACACTTCAGAATGAAGAGCAGTCTCACATCACAGCAGCTGGAACAGGGAGGGAGTAAGAGGAGACCTGCTAGGAGAGGTTAGTGTCTGGTCTCTTCTCACCGTCTACCATGGCCAGGAGAGGCTTCTGACAAACAGAGCCAGAGTGTGTTAGAGATTGCTCATATCAAGCCAAAGAGCTCAAAGGATCTCAAATCTACAGACTTAACGAAATAGCTCACTGCTTCATTTTCCCTATCCAAAATCCAATAGTTTAAGGGGTTTTAGGGCAAGACTTCAACGTGATTTTAATGGTGGGACACTGAGCAAAGTGAGGTAACACGCCCTGGTACATATCAATCCTGGGAATCCACGTTGTGTGCAGGGACCACGCAGATGCTTTTAGATTGGTGAAAAGAGTTACACTGAAAGGGTTTTGATGAGAGAGACTGATGATTTCCAGATGTGGAACAGACAGAAGAGCAGAGGGAGGTGGAGGAACCCAAGTTCAGTCTTATTCTGCCACTTCTGGCTCTAGGTTCTTGAGCAAGTTACTTAACCTTTCTAAATGGTAGTTTTCTTACTTGTACATGAGGATTATAACTGTATCTACTCCCTAGCCCTGTCGACAGATATAGGTGGGAAAATTGAAAGAAAGGCCTTAACAGCACCAGACACATGGCATCTATTGTCTAACAAGACAGAGAGAGCTCAGTGAGAAAAAGGTGTGTCAAGTTTAAGAGATAAGGGGCCTTTATACTCCAGCCAGGGTCCTAAAGATGTACTAACGCTTGGCTGAGCAGGCAATCAACTGGCCACTTTCTGCTTTAATTTTGACATTTTTAAAATACTTTCAGAAAAGTCACAAGAATATTACAATGAATGATCTAAAATATTTCACACAGATGCTCCAAACATTAATATTTTGCTATAAATGTTTTTCCTTTCTCTCTGCATATATATGTGTGTATATATACACATATATAATTTATATGATTATGCATATATATATATACACATATGTGTGCATATCTATTTTTTTTCTGAACCATTCAGAAAAAGGAATCTGTAGACAGGATGCCCCTTTACTCCTAAATACTTTGGTGTATATTTCCTAAAAACAAGAAATTCCCTTACATAACTATAATACAATTATAAAAATTAGGAAGTTGACATTGACATAGTTCTATTATCTGATCTACAGACCTTATTCAGATGTTTCCATTTTTTTCAGTAATGTCCCTCATGGCAAAGGAAAATCCAAGATCCAAGATCACGTGTTACATTCAATTGTCTTTCTTTGTCTTTCATGACACCAATAGCTTTCCAGGGTACAGGCCAGTGATTTTGTAGAATGTTGCTCACCTTGAGTTCGTCTGATGCTTCCTTGTGACTCGAATTCAGGTTATGCACTTTGGGCAGGAATACCACGGAAGCCATGTGCGCTCTCCGTGCACCAGATCCGATGCAGAAGTTGTCACTAGTCCCAGTTCTGGGGATGTTAACTTTGATTACTTAGTCAAGGTGACGTCTGCCAGGCTTCTGCACTGTGAAGTTACTACTTTATCTTTTGTAAGTATCTTGTGGAGAGATACTTTGAGATTATGCAAATACACTATTACTCCTTAAACTTTCACCCACTTCCTATAACATCCATTAATTATTTTTGCCTGAATCAGTTATTGTTTTGATGGTCCTATCCTCTTTCTTAACAGAAGTTTTGAATTTTGTCTTTTGAGGAATCTTTTCCATGGCAGTGGATTTTATAATGAGTCTCACTAATGCCACTACATTGTAAAGCATATTTGTAAAAACTGAGCTCTTGCCTGGTGCCAGCTGGTTGCAAAGACTTCATTTTAAGGAAGGTAAGAACAATCCATGCTGGAAATGCAGCTTATGTGCCAGAAAGTGAGTAAAAATTAAATTCCTCTTGAGTTTAAATTATAGCCATTTTACACCTGGTTTCAACACAGCGTTGTTAGTTCTTCCTTTTTTTTAAAAATTATAAGTCATTTTTATAGTGGAAAATCCAAATGCTATAAAAAGCAGAAAACAGAAGAAAAAAAGACCCCCATCATCCCGAATCTATCACTGTTAACCAATTTAGTATATTCTTTGCAGTCATTTTTTCCCTTTTCTTTTGTCTTAAGACATATCATCTATATCATTTTATATTCCAATTTTTCAATAAAGTATAAGCACTTCCAATGCTGTTAAGATTTTTTCATAAATAAATCTTAATGGATGTCTTTGAGAAACATACTATAATTTAGTTCCTTGTTCCCTATTTGGGACACTTAGGTGGTTTTTATATTTCTGCTATTTAATAATGATGGGACAAACATCTTTGCGTGCACAAAAAAATATTTTCTGCATTTTGCATTATTTGTGCAGGAAAAATTATGGCCTGAATGAGTATGGCTGGATTAAAGTCCATGGCTACGTACTGGCAAGTGGCCTTATGCAAACGCCTCACCAATTGATATCCCAAGTAACAGTCCGTAGAGTGCTGTCTCCACACACACTTACCAACACTGGGTGTTCTCATGGTTCAATCTCCTGATTATACTTTCAGCCTTCTATTGCCCTTTTGTTAACTGTCTGATCTTGCCCTTTGAGGGCTCATCTGCTGAAGCGGGGTGTTATTTTTTACTTAAGAATGTAAGTTCTGTGCACCCTAAAATATTCAGCTTTTGTCCAACATATGTGTTGCAAATATTTTCCCAGTGTATTATTTACCTTCGAATTTTGTGTATTTGGATATTAATGGAAGATTTCCAATTTTACATAGTTAAAACTCTTCTTTCTGATTCCTTCTAACACCTTTAATCTTAGAAAGCCCTCCCCTCTGTCCCTCCTGCATCCACCTAGCATACTATGGCACTATTGTGAAAACCTCAGCCCTTTGTAATTTATTTGGGAGCATGTGACTAACATCCCTCTTCCTTGCTGACACCTGATGTTCCTTATCATGTATCACATTTTCCATGTGTTAGAACTGACTCTGTTATGCAGTTTCATGGAGCTATTGTTTTTTCTGGAGTTGGGACCACATTTTTATTCATTATTGAAGCTTTAAATATGGAAATGTTCATCTCACTTCATTCCTCTTCTTTCGCCCTCTTAAAATCCACCTCTCCTGGCCTGTTTATTCTTTCAGAATATTTTAGAATAATTTTATTAATTTAAATCAATAAAAGATTTTAATTAACAGGAAAATTGAGTCCATTTTAATTATAACATTGTGACCAGTATATGAATTAACATGAAACAGATCAACAACTTAAAAATACTCAGTTTTCTCATGAAAGAACATGGGGTGTCTGTAGATTAATTAAATCTTTTATGTTTCTCAGTACAGTTTTAGAGTTTTACTTTCTGCTCTTCATGAGTATGCATGGATATTTTATGTTTTCATCATCACTATGAATAGGAGGCTTTTAAATGACTTTTCAATTTTATATTCTGAGTATTAACTTTGTAAACTGTCTTAATAATTCAATTAACTAGCTATTTCTCTTACATTTCACAGGTATACAATCATATCTCTAAAAATAATTATCATTTTGCTCTTAATTTTGTAGTAGCATCTGGAGCTTTGGCTCTATACCTTACTTCATTAGCCAAAACTTCCAGATCAATGTTAAATAATCACTAAAAATGGTGGTCAATCAATTTTACATTGTTTCTGACAGCGACAGGAATGTATTTAACATAAAGCAGAACCACTGGCCATTAGTTTGAAATAGACATTGAGTTCCATCTTATAACATCTAGATGAATATATTTTTAATGTCATTTTGCTGTGAGGAGGGGCAGTTATGGTCATCAAACACAAACCACGATCATAGGTAGTTTTCCTGACACTGTGGCAGCCGTGAAAACATAGCTCTCGGATTTCTGACAGCTGGAGGTGGAACCCATGACCTTCACACAGCCCCAAGGCCACGCCTCCACAGGCAACTCCCACCAAGGACTGGCTATGGCACGGGATGCCAGGGGGGCCCATTCTTCGGAGAGGAAAGGCTCCTCTGAAAGGTGTCCCTTAGCATCACGTTGTGACTCACGAGGCTCCCTCTGCCTTCCAGAGCCACCCCCCCCTCATCGCGCCACCCCCACGCTCCTCCCCACCTCGGCATCCGCTGCTCAGAGGACCCAGAGTAATACAGACATTAATTGTTTTGGTCCATGCATAAAAAATTCAGACTGTTTTACTGACCTTTCGGTTGAGTGACAATGTGATGTTGGAATCTATTACTTCAGTAAGATTAAAAACAACAACAGCATTTGGGCAGTGAATTAATGGCAACAAGCATAGAGGCACTTGTACTTTACAAGCCCCTTTCCTGGACCCTGTCTCACCGTCATACCATCGGAGTCAGGGAAGTTTTCCTGTCTTCATTTTACAACAAACAACAAACAGTAGAAATACCGGGGAGTTTATAAATCTGAGCAAAGTTGCATTAAGAAGAAGAACGGAACCAGGGACAGAGCTTATAGCTTTTTAATTTTTATTCAAAACCCTTTCCATTTTAACCCCAATGTTCCCTAAATTCACATAAAACATGTTATTTTTACTATCTGGTTTACAAAAGAAAATATGAGATTTAGCAGCATTTTGACTTTTCATGTCTGCATCTAAAAATAATCTAATAATGCAAACCAGAGGCGTATTTTATTGGTAATCACCGTATCCTGTGCATATTCTATATTGATCGCATAGAAAATTGACAGAATTTTCTGTTATTACTCATGGTTTTTAACTAACCTTTTTGGTAGCATGAATGATTTCACATTAGTATGAGAAGACGTTCTTCACGTTTTAGAAATAACAACTTTATATTTGGAATATTTACCTATATTAATACATAGCTGTCGATTTCCAGTTTAATCATTCTATAATATCTCATTGATGTGTATTCCAAATGTATTTATCTAGTCTCCTCCTGACTAGCACTTAGGTTGTCTCCATTTTGTTTTTCTTTTGCTATTACAAGCAATCTCACTTTCTTACCCACAACCCATCATGCGCATGTATGAGAGGTTCCCGAGAACATACATGGCTATGGGTTCGTTGGATCAGGAAGACTTCTCATCCCACACCTGGTTAGATGGGGCCCTGGTGCTCACCAAAGGGGCAGAACCAGTTTATTCTCCCATCATCTGGGTAGCTCCCATGTTCCTACAATCTTGCCAAACTTCCTGCTGTCAGCCTTCTTTGTTTTTAACTGGATGGATGTGAAACGGCATATCACTGTGGGTTTAATTTCTATTTCTCGTATTACCAGTGCTTATGACGTATTCCCCAGTCATGACTGGCTATTAAAAACAGGTCCATCACCCTTCAATATCTCTGCAAGTCCCTGGTCCTCCTCACCCACTGCCAGGCCCTAGACAAACCTGCAGCATCTCAGCGGCTGGCCTTCATTCTCCCTCAGCCTCCCACAATTCCACTGGAGGTATTGACCTACCATCAACTTAATCATGTTAGTTCTTTGCTTAAAACATTTAATGGTCCCCCATTGCCTAAGGATCAAATCCAAACTTGCCAGCACTACAAACACCCTCCACAGGCTGGCCTCACCCTTCTTTTTCCAGGATTATCCCAGCCCCTCCTGCCCGCATACCACACTCCATCCTGCTGTCCAGTGATGCCACAAACACTTCTTACCTGTGTCCCTTTTCACATGGTGCTGTCTCTAGCTCATAGATGCATGTCTTACTGACCCATGCCACTGGAGTAGGGCCTGGTAAATACTGCGTGATCCACACATGACGCTGTACATTAAATGGGGTTTAGTTTTCTTTGGACAGCAAACATTACTGCCATTCATTTGTTTTATGTGCCTTTCCTAGATTCTAGGAACACAACAGTGAATCAAACAGTGGAAACTCCTTTTTCCACCATCATGGCGCTTACATTCTAGAGCGGAGAAAACCGATAATGAACAAAAAATGATTGACTTATGTAGTGTTGCAGGAATTGATGGGAGCTGTGGGGGAAAAGAGAGCACAGACACGAGATAGGGACTGTGGGCCCGGGGGTGTGCTGTGATAGGGCTGAATCCTAGAAGGGGCAGTGGAGGACGATGGATGGGCAGGAAGGAGGGAGAGAGACACATGACTGTCTACGGGCAGAGCTTTCCAGGCAAAAGTCATGGCGAGAGTAAAAACCCAGAGGAGGGGGCGTGCAGCTCGCTGTGCTGGAGGCAAACTGCAGCAGAGACTGAGGAAGAAGGCTGGAGACGCAGATGGAGAGGGAGGGAGGGAGGCCTCAGGTAGCACCTCATGAGTCAGTAAGGACTCTGCCTTTGCTCCTAAGAGATAGGAAGCCACCGAAGGGATCTGAGCAGAGAAGTTGTGATGGGCTCCCTCACAGTGCTGTGCTATGATCAGCCTGAAGGTGACCAAGAAGAAAAGGAAGGAGAAAAACTAGGAGCCCCCGCAATAATTCCAGGGAGAAATGTTGGTGGTGTGGACTAGGGCGGTGGTGAGAAGTTGTTGCTGGATTCTAGCCACGCCTTGAAGATAGAAGCAAAGGGTCTGCTGCTTGATTGCACGTGGAGTGAGAGAGCAAGAGATGGATGACTCCAGTGTTTGACCCGAGAAAATTATAAGGATGGGATCTGCCAGGAACTGAGGATGGGGAAGGGGATGGAGCAGGGTTTGAGGGGAAAACAGGAGTTCAGTTTGGACATTTTATGTTTGAAAATGCTTATTAGACATCCAGGTGGAGAAAGGAAAACAACTCTGGCATTCAGGGGAGAGGCATGAGATGGGAATAAAAATTTGCAAGTCATCAGTACACAGGTGAAACTGAAAGTCCTAAGACTAGATGGGATCATCAGGGTGGTGAGTGGAGAGAGGAGAGGAGGCCAAGGATGGAGCCCTGAGGCACCCCCATGAGTGCAGGGGAAGGAGGAAGAATCTGCAAAGGAGGCACAGAAGTCAAGGTGGCCGGGGAGGTCACTCCGTGGCTACAGGAAGATAAACTGAAGGTCACAAACCTCATACAGATCAGGTTTCCAGATTAATTTGGTAAACTGAAGCATCTGTGCAAGCTGCCCCCCACTGAACTTGGCTGTTTACAGAAGAAAAACAATTTCTCCAGATTCTAATTCAAGAGTGGCAGCAGAAGAAAGCATTATTAAAAGATCTGACCCTAGACAGAGGCACTGCAAATTTCTTGTGCCGTTCCTCAAATCTCTTCAACCGTCTTCTTCAAAGTCCACATTTTGAAAATAGCTCATCTTAAACATGCCCCCAGTACAATCCCTCATACACAAAGCACCTTCTAGACATGAATGTTCTATAATTTTGCAAGATACGTGAGATAAGAGATGGAACCAGACTTTATTGGAAAGAAAGATGACTCAGTTCATCATGGTGGCATCGGATTTCAGAGCAAAAAACCAGATTGTCCAAACTGATCAAGACTGCTTCCCCCTAACCTGCAGTGCTCTACCCCAGTGGTTTTCCTGGGGAACTTTGAAAAATACTGAAGCCTGGCTTTCACCCACAGAAAGTCTGACTTAGTTGTTCTGGGATTCTAATTGCCACTAAGGTTGAGAAACGCTGTTCTAGAATGGGATTCTTAAACTCAAATGCATATGAACTTCCCACAGAACTGTAAAAATGCAGACTCTGATTAAGTAGGTTTGGTGGGGGCCTGAGACTCAGCATTGCTATAATCTCCCAGGTGAAGACAGGATACTGTCCAAGGACCACATTTCAAGCAGCAAGGATCTATACTGCATAATCATCTCTACAAAAGTCATTTGGCATCACCATGTATGATGATAAAATGCAGTCAACTCGACTATTAAAAGCTAGTTCTCCAGACATTTTATTTAGCAAATATTTACGGAGCACTTAACTATGCATGAGGCTTGGCGTTAGAGACTTCAAGAGATACAGAGGTTAAGGGGAGAAAAAAGTCATGGTTCTGACCAGAGTTAGGAAGGGCAAACAGGCTTCAATTAGAGTATCTTCTCTGATTGATTGGTATATATGTCATCTTTGTCCCAAGAGAGCAAAATATAAAATGACCTGGAAACTCAGCATCAGAAACCACAGACTCTCCTTAATCCTCTGATGTGGTACCAGGTACCATTACATTCTTTAGGGCACATGAAATGGGACCCCTGGCAACTGTCTGTCCAAACTCCCTTAGCCTTAAAGCCCAGGCATTTGATAAATGAAATACTGCCTGCCGTATCAGTAAACAAAGGATGTCACAGTCATCAGTGACTACAGCCCTCCAACGTGAGCCAGTGAGCCCTGAGGAAACTCAGGAAGGAAAGAATACCTGACATCTAGCAACCATCAGACTGCAGCCACTGCCTATGGTGAGCCGTAAGGAAACTCAGGATGTGAAAACACAAGGTACTGGCCCCAGAGAGCTGAGGTGCATATCAAAGGAATGATTTCAGTAAGTCCAGACTCTTGCATCTTCCCATACACAGAAAAGCACTAAATTCCTTAACTTGCGACTTCTGGTTTTCTTTATTTAACAGTAATCTTTTGATGTTCCGACTACCTGCCCTTTGTTGCAAAACTCCTATATATCCTAGCTCTCCACTCACCTCCTCGGAGCAGTTCTCTCAGGGTTACTTGAGGTGCTGCTTCCTGGGCTTGAAGTCCAAAAATTTCCCGCCGAATAAAACATAACTCTCGACTTTTAGGTTGTGCGTATTTTTTTAGTACACGTAATTAACCATTAACCCCTCTATTTGATAAGGGACCTATAGACAGTGCTCAAAGTGCTTCCAGGCCCTTGAAGAAAGATTCTTTAATGCATTCAGCAAGCCCACAGCATCCTGCATAGGTGGCCACCAAATGATGCACCCAAATGTCCCTCTAGGGGTGTAGGATCTGACATGAATATGCATTTCTCATGACTTCCTTCTGTGCGACCAGCCACATCTGATTATGCACAGTGAAACCTGTGAGTTTCTGGCCCAGCTCTGCCCATGTTTAGAGACAAGGGGCACCATAATGGGAAGTGCATAAGAAGCTGGTCTCCCCTCCCCTTTATCCTAGGGTAAGGCCTCGGGGGAGGAAGGGGTTGTTTGCTGCCCTAAAGCTAATATCTGGTTGTCTGGGACCATACCTCGTCACCTGCACCTCAACAAACTCCCTCATTTGCCTGCTCAGCCAAAAATGACTAGGGTTTCCTGTGTAATAAAGAATGTGGCTGGCCCCTGTCTCCAGCTTGTGGGAGGAAGACTAAATCCTTGAAACTTCTCAGGTGACAGCACTGTCTTTGCTATTCGTGGTAGGCCCTGATAGTTTATGCTAACGAGGTTACTGATGGTGGCCCCCCAGATAATTTACACTAACGAGATGACTCAGGATGGGAGCTGGTCACACCAGAAAAGACCAACCATGTGATTAGAGGGTTGGGGCTTTGAGTCACGTGATATCAACCTGACATCTGGGGAGGTGGGGGGAGCTGAAGATTAAGTTCAACCACAGGACCCACGATTCAATCAATCCTGCCAAATAACGAAACCCCAATAAAAACTCTGAACAGCAAAGCTCAGGTGATCCTCCCTGGTTGGCAATACTCTGCATGTTGTCACGCAGTGATGTGCTGGTAGGGTAACCCATCCTGACCCCACATGGAAGGGACACTAGAGGCTTTGTGCTTGTCATCGTCTCAGACCTTGTTCTCTACGTCTCTTCTTTGGGCTGGTTCTGATTTGTACCCCTTTGCTGTAATAAAACTGTAATTTTAAGGATAGCACTTTCCTGTGTTCTGAGTCATTCTTGTGAATTACTGAACTGGAAGAGGTAGTGAGAACTCCTGAATTTGTAGCTAGTCGGTCAGAAGTGTAAGTGACCTTGGGGCCCCAAGCTTGTGGTAGTGGTGGATGGAGGCCGTAACTTGTGAAGTGTGACCCAGCTCCAGGTAGCTGGTGTCAGAACTCGCTGCCGGAGTCTGTCTCAGTTTCCTGAGCAGCACTGCCCTGGAGGGCTGCCTGACTGACTGAGGCTGTGTCAATGTCCTCCAGACAAAAGAACCTTCCCCTATACACCTCCCAACCCTGCTGGGGATTTGCTCCCAACTAATGAACATGACAATTTCTTCACCTTGAACTTTGCTCATCAAGTACCATCAATCCAGACGATGACTTAGGCTGCAACAACCCATCAGTAAAATGCCTATGGATATAAATAGTGACCAAGTTCAGGCTTGCCATGCCTCCCAGGACACTGAGATGTGTGCAGTGTCACAGGCACACTGTGGCCAGGCTTTCCCCTGAGCCCAGCCACACCCCTTTCCCTGCCTCTTCTCCTTCTCCACCAAAACACATCAGGTCCCAGGTGCTCCTAGGATAAGGCCATCCACCGAGACGTGCTATCCTGAGTCACTGTCATCTTCAAATCCATGATACATCTGTTCCTCTTGTTTGGAAAAAATAGCCCAAGCTCTAGAGAAGTTAAGAGCAGGGTTCTCAAGGTGACCCAGTGCCGCTGCATGAGAAAGAAGAACCAGGACCTCCTGACTCCTCTCACCATTCTCTCAGATCATGTTACTGCTCAGAAACAAAAATTCAATCCGTGATCTAAATATACCTTAGGTTGAATGGTCTAACATCGTGATATTGATTTTTTTTAAAGTTAAAAATACAAGATGACCTATCAGTTTTCGCCTGCAAAATTCTGTTCCGAAAGCTTCACCACCCCTTTTTGACACAGAATCTGTGGGCCATTTACACAGGCCTTCTCCAGAAGGGAAGAAGATAAAGTTCCTCCTAGGGCTTGGTGGTACTCTGCCTCTCCCGCCCGGGCACTGCACAAGCCTCCCTGCCTGTCCTTCCAGCTCAGACTCTCCTCTTCTGGGAAATTCTTCCCTCTCCATGCCCATGAGGAGCAGCTGCTGGCGGCCAGGTTTGCCCTAGATGACACCACTCCTGGGCCAACACTGACTCCCAGAGATGGATGTGGCACCAACTGGAGCTAATTAACTGGCTGGTCAGTAACAGCAAGAGTTCCTTTCCTGACGATTCTAAGATACATGAGTGGTGGGTGTTTTGTGAGGTCATCCAAACCTCAAGGCCATGTACAGGGACATGTACAAGGCTATGTACAGGGACAAGCAAAGGAACACAGTCCAGAAAGAAAACTGGAGAGGAACCTATGCCCGTTATGATTTTGCAAGGGAATCCGTCATGTGATTTTACAACACTGTTCCTTCTCTACTTTGTTTTTCATCATTTAAATAGGTTCCTCTTCCTTGCAAGCAATGATTCTAGAGGAAATAAGACATACCTTCCTCTCTAGGACACTGAGATTCACCTACAAATGGAAAGATGCTGCAATAGATCTCATTAATTTGATATAGACATTCAACCATAATCCAACATCGATCTTATTTAACAGAAAGCATGCATTTTAAAGTAGGAAGAAACACGTTTCTTATTTCTTATCTGCATTCCCAGGGAGGGACTTCATTTAGCTAGAGCCAAGAATATATTTTACAAAGCTGAGACTCAATTATAATTTATAGTACTGGGTTCTGGATCAGAATTCAGGCATAAATTGTCTATGAAGCAAAATACAGAGAGAAGATAAAAGTAAGTGAGTCTCAAATTTTTCTAGTCAATTTAAAGATTTCTTTTTATTAGATCAGGGGCCAATTTGATAGTGTAATTGGTAATAAGCTACTGCCATTAAAACCTGTGCATGGTCTAGGGTTGGGACACAAACAGGAAAGTGTGATCAGAGTAGGAGTGTTCAGAAGGTGTCACAAAGGACTCTAATTCCACTGTGACCAGATTTTGAACAGCATTCCCTTGATAGCTAGTCCGAGGAGGCTTTTAGTCCAGGGATGCTTTAAGGATGTGACAAATGCACAGCGTTTGTCACTCTGTTAAAGGCAAGCAGGATGTGTGCTGAGACCTTTGCCTCTGGGCTGACAAAGCATCTGGAAAGCAGGACCAGGCGATGTCTTCAGCTTATTGTGGCCCAGGAAACAGAGAAAAAGGCAACGGTGCTTATGACTAAGCTGGATGGACTGCTTGCTGCCATAGCTGAGACCTTTAAGGTCTTAAAAACCTGCTTCATCTCACCAGATTCAAATTTCATCTCATAAAACCAAGATCACACAAAATGACAGTCAGACCCACCCATGTGACTTCCAAGTCTGCCTTCTCTCTGACTCAGAGGGCCCGAGTCTACTCCCATAAAACACTGGAAAAACATTTCTCCTCCATGGGCATCAGGCATTTTGAAGAAACTACGGTGGTTTCTGCCTAACCCCCTCCTCTGCCCGGATCTCCCACACTGTCCCTACATGTCCTCTGAGACAGCAAAGACCAGAACCAGCTATGGAGGAAAGATTTCAAGATCCTGACAACCAAAGAACAGACTTTGTTTTCTAATATCTGTGGCCATTTACAAAAATCAATTACACAAGGGTCGTACACAAATACTGGATAAATCACAAAATGCAGCACGAGTATGGATGACATTTTCTGACCACAAAGCAACGAGGCTAGATATTAATAACCCAACTTTGAATTTTAACGATACCTCAACCAATTTAAAACTAAGAACCCAAATAGCTTCTTGGTGAAAAAGAAATTCTAAAATGCAGTTACAGACTTTAGAAATTAATGACGATGAAAAGGAACACAAACAGAACTGTTCTCAAGAGGAGAATGAGTAGCATTAAATAGGATTGGCATCCAGCCAGCACTCACTGGTTTGGCCATCTTACTGTTAAAACATGGGAACACTTTTCAGTGGGTTGGCAAATAGCACCACTCTGAGCCTCTCCCCTGGGATTACCAATCCTTCAATTCTGATTGGTCATTTCCTATACAGGATTGGTAGTTAAATATTGTATAGTTTAATTGCTTTTGTGATAAAACAAAAAAAAAGATAAGTAAATGAACTGAGCATTCAATTCTCACACTTCCTTTTTTTTTTTTTTAAACATCTTTATTGGAGTATAATTGCTTTAAAATGGTGTGTTAGTTTCTGCTTTATAACAAAGTGAATCAGTTATACATATACATATGTTCCCATATCTCTTCCCTCTTGCATCTCCCTCCCTCCCACCCTCCCTATCCCACCCCTCTAGGTGGTCACAAAGCACCGAGCTGATCTCCCTGTGCTATGTGGTTGCTTCCCACTATCTATGTATTTTACGTTTGGTAGTGTATATATGTCCATGACACTCTCTCACCCTGTCACATCTCACCCCTCCCCCTCCCCATATCCTCAAGTCCATTCTCTAGTAGGTCTGTGTCTTTATTCCCATCTTGCCACTAGGTTCTTCATGACCTTTTTTTTTCCCTTAGATTCCATATATATGCGTTAACATACTGTATTTGTTTTTCTCTTTCTGACTTACTTCACTCTGTATGACAGACTCTAACTCCATCCACCTCACTACAAATACCTCCATTTCATTTCTTTTTATGGCTGAGTAATATTCCATTGTATATATAGGGGAAAAAAGCAAGAGTCAACCCAAAGAGAGCAGGAAGAATGAGTTGAGAAGGACCATAAATGTGAGGGATATCTTCTGTCTGCTTCTCTTGTCCCACCTCCTCTGCCTGACCCAGTGGAGGCACTAATGGTCTCCCTCGCCTTCTGTGGTCCAGTCGGTTCAGCCAACTGTGAGCACTGCAAGAGCCTGGAGGGAGGGAGAAGCGTGAGGCTAGAGGTGTCCTTTAGGCCCCTCACTGCCAGCTGTGAGCTGGCTCAAGGTCCCGGCCCCCTCAGGGGGACCCTCTCCACTCATCTCTGTGCTCCTTCCACATTGGCTTCTGTGCTCACTCGGCCATGGAGTGGTTTCCTCCAGTCCCTTTACTAAAGTCTCCTCAAATTGCCTGCTTTGAGTTTGCCATCATTTCCTGATGGGACCCTGACTGATGCACTAACAATGATAACAACAGAATAATGAAAAGGAAAATGTGGGCAGGAAAATTAAACAGCCCAACTCCAGTTTGTCTAGTGTTTTGCATATACATTATTCAGGAAATTTACTTGAATGTATCATTTCCTGAATATGTTATTTATTTATGATAAATAAATAAATTACCCAAGACCTTTAGATAGCTTTCTTTTATTCTTTAAAAGCTGTTTTCCCTATCAGTGGTAGTTATAACTTCCTTTCATATCACTCATCTTGTTTGTCTGCTTTATTCTCTTTAATTTTATATGTACATATATGTATACAAAAAAGAATATATTTGAAAAACTAAAAAGGAACTAGAAAAATTAGAAATATATATGAAAAACTAGAAATGCTAGAGAAATAAATACATGTGTCTATGTATATACATATGTGAATTACACACACATACAAGCAGGCACACACACAAATTAAGAAAAGAAAAATTAGAGGGAAAAAACAAATATGCAAAATTAGTAATATGAAAGGAGATTATAGTTACTACTGTTGGTAGGAAAAGTGGTTTGAAATTATAAAAGAAAGGTACCTAAAGTTCTAATAAAATAAATTCCAAAATCCTGATGAAATGGTTAATTTTTCTGAAAATTTGACTTTTCTTCTAAAGACTTTCCTTCTGAAATAAATAATACTGAGACTTGTAAATATGGAAGAAACTCAAAATAATTTTCAAGTGTTTTTTGCTTCCGGAAAAATTATTTCATAAATTCAAGGAATTAATAATTATATAATTTCTCTATTTCAGAAGGTACAAGATAGTTTCCTAATTTATTAAAAAAGCAATGTATATGTCACACCCCCCTTCAAAAACTAGAGTCTATGCATTCTTAAGGTAAATTATGCAAAAAGTCTAACTCAAGATACAGAAAATGAATCCAGAAGTATGTTTAAAGAAAAATAATACATGAATGGAGGGGAGTTTGGCACTTTTACCCCAGTGGTGTGCTGGTAAACTGGCTTTCTGGGGTGGCAGGTGGTGTTAGCTGGTTTCTGGGGTGTAAAGTCCCTACCATATTGATTTCACGTTATCAATGGTTTAACAGCAGGCTCCCAAAATTCCTGAAAAAGTAGCATTTTTTCTTATGAGCCTCTGTCTGAGTGAGTGCTCTCCAGGACCCACTGCTCTTCCATGTGGCAATCCCACCTCTAGAAAAGTAAACTGAATATTTGCCGCCAGAATATGAAAATACAGATGCATGAGGGTATCCACTGCAGTCTCACTGTAATTACAAAACACTGGAGACTACCTCAGTGACCACGTATAGGATGCTGCTGAATAAACTTTGCTTGCACCGTACCTGCACACCTACACAGTGCACACATTACTGGGCACCTCCAGCTCCCCTAAAAGGGTCTTACTCTCTGTGCCTCATCATCCGCTTAGGGTTGGCCCCTCCCCTCCTTTTTCTAGTCCCAGTTCAGTTATTAGTGACTATGGGAAGTTTTCATTTACCTACTGGCTGAGATATGTGCTATATACTTATGGTGTTTACATTAATGGAACCATGTGAAAGGTTTTTATTTCTGTGTAGGCTCTATTACAATTCTTTTGTTTTCTTCAAACATCCTGGTCACATAACCACTAAACGTATTTTTTAAAAACTATGCAATCATCCCAGGGTCACAAGGATGGTTCAACATATGCAAATCAATCAATGTGATACACACTGATTGTGTATCAATGTGATACATCAACAAAAAGAAAAGACAAAAACCACATGATCATCTCAATAGATGCAGAAAAGGCATTTGATAAAATTCAACATCCATTCATGATAACAACTCTTACCAAAGTGGGTATGGAGGGAACATATCTCAACATAATAAAAGCTATTTATGACAAACCCACAGCCAACATAATACTCAATGGTGAAAAGCTTAATACCTTCCTGCTAAAATCTGGAACAAGACAAGGATGCCCACTCCCACCACTTCTCTTCAACAAAGTACTGGAAGTCCTAGCCACAGCAATCAGACAAGAAAAAGAAATAAAATCTAACCAAATTGGAAGGGAAGAGGTAAAGTTGTCATTATATGCAGATGACATGATAATATATATAAAGGAAACCCTAAAAATTCCACACAAACACTACTAGAACTGATAAACAAATTCAGCAAAGTAGCAGGATACAAGATTAACATATATAAATTGGTTGCATTTCCTGGTTTTTCTTTCTTTTTTTTTTAATTTATTTTGGCTGCATTGGGTCTTCATTGCTGTGCACGGGCTTTCTCTA
The DNA here is from genome assembly GCF_009873245.2 of Balaenoptera musculus. NCBI lineage: Eukaryota > Metazoa > Chordata > Mammalia > Artiodactyla > Balaenopteridae > Balaenoptera > Balaenoptera musculus. Next base: position 97,238,173 of record NC_045793.1, on the reverse strand, counting down.
GTTGTGGCCAGTGGGGACTAGACTTTCTTGTGGTGCGCAGGCTTCTCATTGCAGTGGCTTCTCTTGTTGTGGAGCACGGGCTCTAGGCATGCAGGCTTAAGTAGTTGTGGCACATGGGCTCAGTATTTGTGGCTCACTGGCTCTAGAGTGCAGGCTAAGTAGTTGTGGCACACAGGTTTAGTTGCTCCACGGCATGTGAGATCTTCCTGCATCAGGGCTCAAACCCGTGTCCCCTGTATTGGCAGGCGGATTCTCAACCACGGAGCCACCAGGGAAGTTCCTGGTTGCATTTCTTTACACTAACAATGAAATATCAGAAAGGAAATGTAAACAAGCAATCCTTTTTTTAATGGCATCAAAAAAATAAAATGCTTAGGAATAAACCTCACCAAGGAGGTGAAAGACTTATATACTGAGAACTACAAAACATTAGTAAAGGAAGCTGAAGATGATTCAAAGAAATGGAAAGACATCCCACGCTCTTGGATGGGAGGAATTCATACTGTTAAAATGGCTATACTACCCAAAGCAATCTACAGATTTAATGTGATCCCTATCAAATTACCCATGACATTTTCCCCAGAACTAGAACAAATAATCCTAAAATTTATATGGAACCATAAAAGACCCAGAATTGCCAAAGCAATCCTTAGGAAAAAGAACAAAGCGGGAGACATAACCGTCCCAGACTTCAGACAATGCTACAAAGTTACAGTCATCAAAACAGTGTGGTATTGGCACAAAAACAGACATGTGGATCAATGGAACAGAATAGAGAGCCCAGAAATAAACCCACACACCTATGGACAATTAATCTTTGACAAAGGAGGCAAGAATACACAAAGGGGAAAAGACAGTCTTCAGCAAGTGGTGTTGGGAAAGTTGGACAGCTACATGTAAATCAATGAAGTTAGAACACACCCTCACATCATACACAAAAATAAATTCAAAATGGCTTAACGACTTAAATATAAGACATGACACCATAAAACTCTGAGAAGAGAACATAGGCAAAACATTCTCTGACATAAATCATACCAATGTTTTCTTAGGTCAGTCTCCCAAGGCAATAGAAATAAAAGTGAAAATGAACAAATGGGACCTAATCAAACTTACAAGCTTCTGTACAGCAAAGGAAACCATAAACAAAACAAAAAGACAATCTACAGACTCGGAGAAAATATTTGCAAATGATGCGACTGACAAGGGCTTAGTTTCCAAAATATACAAACAGCTCATACAACTCAATAAAAAACAAACAAACAACCCAATTGAAAAATGGGAAGAAGACCTAAATAGGCATTTCTCCGAAGAATACATACAGATGGTCAATAGGGACATGAAAAGATGTTCACCATTGCTAATTATTAGAGAAATGCAAATCAAAAATACAATGAGGTATGACCTCACACCAGTCAGAATGGCCATCATTAAAAAGTCTACAAATAATAAATGTTGAAGAGGGTGTGGAGAAAAGGGAACCCTCTTACACTGTTGGTAGGAATGTGAATTGGTGCAGCATTATGGAAAACAGTATGGAGGTTCCTCAAAAAACTAAAAATAGAGTTGCCATATGATCCAGAAATCCCACTCCTGGGCACATACCCAGACAAAACTATAATTTGAAAAGATATATGCACCCCTATGTTCACAGCGGCAGTATTTACAACAGCCAAAACACAGAAACAACCTAAATGCCCATCAATAGATGAATGGATAAAGAAGGTGTGGTATATATAATATATACAATGGAATATTACTCAATCATTAAAAATGAAATAATGGCTTTTGCAGCAACATGGATGGACCTAGAGATTATTATACTAAGTGAAGCAAGTCAAAAAGAGAAAGACAAATACCATATAATATCACTTATATGTGGAATCTAAAATATGACACAAATGAACTTATTAATGAAATGGAAACAGACTCACAGACATAGAAAACAGACTTGTGGTTGCCAAGGTGGGGTGGGGGGGAAGGATTGGGAGTTTGAGATTAGCAGATGTAAACTAGTATATATAGGGTGGATAAACCAGAAAGTCCTACTGCATAGCCCAGGGAACTATATTCAATATCCTGTGATAAACCATAATGGAACAGAATACGAAAAGATATATATACATATGTATGACTGAGTCACTTTGTTGTACAGCAGAAATTAACACAACACTGTAAATCAACTATACTTCAATAAAATTTTTGAAAAACTGTAATCATGTGGACATTTTTAGGTTGAAATAGAAAATTTTTCATCAAAAATTTAAATTACAAAGGATCCTATTTCTGGTATATTATAATTATTGATATTTATAAATAAAATGGTTACATCTCTCTTTTAAATGTATCCAGCAGAATATAACATATTCATTTGATGCTTAAAACATACAGAAAATTTCTACCTTTTGTTAGTCCCCTTCCCATTCCCTGAAATAATTTAATCCTAATGCTATACATTTATGATGTAAACTCTTTTATTAATTATGCTTTTCTGTAACAAAATATGTATATAAATTTAATTTTAAAAATTCCTATGATCCCCAGCCCTAATTGTTAAATAATTTCTTTCAGGTTGGGTAATTGATTATTATTGTTGTTAAAATTATTATCAGCAGGATACAGCTGATCCAAATAAATATATTACAAATTTGATTTTAAAAATTACTAACATTAAAACATTATCAGAAATGCATCCCTTAATCATACAAATAGGGTCATTTCTCTTCAAGAAGCTCATGTATCCATGACTAATATGACACTGCTAGAATGAGTCAGGCTTCCAAGTTAATGTAATTCCTTTTAAAAATTTTTATTATTATTATTACTATAGAATTAAGCAATAACATATATTAGTAAAATACATAAATAGATATGAGTGAAAATGATTTTATTATAGCAATATTACACATCTTTGAACTATTCCCAAGATTTATACTCCAAATCTCATCGTCATTCCTCTTCAAAATTATCTTTAATGATCATACGCCAACAACTCAATTAGTTCCTGCTTCAGTTTGGTGATAGTAAAGAACTGGAAAACACTTGACTTGGAAAAGATTTGTTCATCAGAGTTATTCACTTTCTGGGAAGTATACAAAAAAGGTTTACCAAGATTTATCAGGGGATCAATATTACACTTTCACTTAGAGGTATAATTGATTAACTCATGAAAAGTTGGGGAAATTTACATATTATTAATTTCATTACACTTTTACCAATACAATATTTTTAATATGGAGAACAGTATGGAGGTTCCTTAAAAAACTAAGAATAGAACTACCATACGACCCAGCAATCCCACTACTGGGCGTATACCCTAAGAAAACCATAATTCAAAAAGAATCACGTACCACAGTGTTCATTGCAGCTCTATTTCCAATAGCCAGGACATGGAAGCAACCTAAGTGTCCATCAACAGATGAATGGATAAAGAAGATGTGGCACATATATACAATGGAATATTACTCAGCCATAAAAAGAAACGAAATGGAGTTATTTGTAGTGAGGTGGATGGACCTAGAGTCTGTCATACAGAGTGAAGTAAGTCAGAAAGAGAAAAACAAATACAGTATGCTAACACATATATATGGAATCTAAGGAAGAAAAAAAAAAAAAGGTCATGAAGAACTTAGTGGTAAGATGGGAATAAAGACATAGACCTACTACAGAATGGACCTGAGGATATGGGGAGGGGGAAGGGTAAGCTGTGATAAAGTGAGAGAGTGGCATGGGCATATATACACTACCAAACGTAAAACAGATAGCTAGTGGGAAGCAGCTGCATAGCACAGGGAGATCAGCTCGGTGCTTTGTGACCACCTAGAGGGGTGGGATAGGGAGGGTGGGAGGGAGGGAGATGCAAGAGGGAAGAGATATGGGAACATATGTATATGTATAACTGATTCACTTTGCTATAAAGCAGAAACTAACACACCATTATAAAGCAATTATACTCCAATAAAGATGTTAAAAAAAAATCAATTGTATTCTATATACCAGCAATGTACAATCTGAAAATGAAATTAAGGGACTTTCCTGGCAGGCCAGTGGTTAAGACTCCGTGCTCCCAATGCCGGGGGCCAAGGTTCAGTCCCTGGTCAGGGAACTAGATCTCACATGCATGCCACAACAAAGACCCTGCACAGCCAAATAAATAAATAAATAAATGTTTTTTTAAAAAAATGAAATTAAGACAACTCCATTCACAGTAGCACCAAAAAGAATAAAATACTTAGAAATAAATTTAACAAAAGAAGTACAAGACCTGTACACTGGAAACTATAAACACATTGCTGACAACAATTTAAAGTATCTAAATAAATAAATTCCAAAAAAAAAAAAGAAACAACATTGAGTTATTTGTAGTGAGGTGGATGGACCTAGAAACTGTCATACAGAGTGAAGTAAGACAGAAAGAGAAAAATAAATACCGTATGCTAACACATATATATGGAATCTAAAAAAAAAAAAGAAAATGGTTCTGAAGAGCCTAAGGGCAGGACAGGAATAAAGACGCAGATGTAGAGAATGGACTTGAGGACACGGGGAGGGGGAAAGGTAAGCTGTGACAAAGTGAGAGAGGGGCATGGACATATATACACTACCAAATGCAAAATAGATAGCTAGTGGGAAGCGGCCACATAGCACAGGGAGATCAGCTCGGTGCTTTGTGACCACCTAGAGGGGCGGGATAGGGAGGGTGGGAGGGACACGCAAGAGGGAGGAGATATGGGGATATATGCATACATATAGCTGATTCACTTTGTTATAAAGCAGAAACTAACACACCATTGTAAAGCAATTATACTCCAATAAAGATGTTTAAAAATTTTTTTTAATAAATAAAAAGAAAAAAAATATTTTATATCAGTCTATGCTTTAAATATACTTTTGTCATAATCTTCGAGCTATACATTTGATAATTCTATTTATGGAAAATATCTACCATATAACATAAGTGGTAAAGCCAGTTCTCTTTGTCAAACCAATTACCCAAATTAGATTTTTTTGGTCCAAAAAATGTCTGACCTCATTTTAAAATTTGAAATCAATGTGTTAATGTACATTTCAAAGAATATTATAAACATGACTAGAAATAAGGTGAAAGATGCAATTTGTAAGTTAGATTACTAAAAACTTCCAGTAAGATTAAAATGATATAGATCTAATATATTTATCCTTTCTAAAGTAAGTTATACAAACAAGATACTAAATTATTCTCATTTCTTAATTTGTTCTAGTGCAATGTAATTTGCAGCTGAAATTACCAGTTATTGGAGAAGAGTAGAGCATGATAATAGCCTTGGCATTCTTTCTGTAATTGTGGTTATATGATTTGGTTCTGAAGGACAATTAAATGAGTCTCATTTATTATAAAAATCCAAAATAACTGCAATAATTTCATTAGACATAGTTATTAAAAATTTTATATCTATTTTAAAAAGTGAAAAGAATGCAGTGCTAAAAATAATCAGTCTAGCAGCTACCATATATTAAAATTTTGTAGTAATATTAACAGGAAGAAAATATTAAACATTTCATAACATGACAAATAATTGTAAAGAAAGAGTATGATATGATTTGAAAAACTAGGTTTTGACTGCCTTAATTAATAACATTTTGCTAATATGAGAGAAGCCAGGTAAAAGTTACATTCAGGAAGTTTATTTAATAGCCTTGAAAATGCTGGTTGTTCCAGGAAACATCTGGAATGAATGACTGGCTCTCGGGATGAATACTGAGGACAGATGTGAAGAAGCGATTACATTTAAATATGGGTGGGCCTGTTTTTTAGTTTCATTATTTTGTACAGAAGCTCTTTTTGCTTTGCTCCCCAGTAAATCTCCCTTAAGAACTTCTTTCACTACAGGCAAAGAATGGAAAAGAAAAAGTCATTAAAATGAAACCTAGGGCTTCCCTGGTGGCGCAGTGGTTGAGAATCTGCCTGCCAGTGCAGGGGACACGGATTCGAGCCCTGGTCTGGGAAGATCCCACATGCCGCGGAGCAACTGGGCCCGTGAGCCTCAACTACTGAGCCTGCGCGTCTGGAGCCTGTGCTCCGCAACGGGAGAGGCCACGATAGTGAGAGGCCCGCGCACCGCGATGAAGAGTGGCCCCCGCTCACCGCAACTAGAGAAGGCCCTCGCACAGAAACGAGGACCCAACACAGTCAAAAATAAAAAATAAATAAATAAATAAATAGAAAGTTAAAAAAAAAAAAAATGAAACCTACCCTTACTCCAAGACCATGTATCTGATGGATTCAGAACCTTGCAAACATGGAAGGCCAAACATCCCCTTTCTAACACCACACTTCATTCTTAACAGAAACTGAGAAGACAGCAACAGCGGGGGTATGCTCTGAGGGTTTATGATGTCTTGATTCATTATTTTAAAAAAGGTTTTCTCTCTGTTTGATGCCCTTGAAGTTTACAGTCTATGGGTAATAACACCAGGGTAAGAGATCTGAGGTAGGTGTGGGGAATGCCTCCTTTTTGTGAAGAGACATTGTGAACCCAGGTTTATCCATGCAGATTAATTTTAGAAAAGAATAGAGAGAAGTTGAGGGTATGAGAACAGAATTCTGTAAAATATTCATGCTTGAGTATTCCTTGGAAAGTCTTCTTTAACCCCCACTTCGAATCATGTTTGCCAATTTGAGGACAACTGTCCCATGAGACTGTGAGTTCCCTGAGGAGACAGACAATCTCAGCTACCCCCGCATCTGTGGTCCCTCCTGGCACAAAGCATCACAAATAAACATTTACTGAAAGGATTAGTTCACTGATTTGCAGAAGAGAAAGGTGGGACATTTCAGAAGGGACTTAAAAGTGGGGACTGCTTAATAACTCATACAGCTCAATATCAAAAAAAACAAACAAACAACCCAATAAAAATATAGGCCGAAGGTGTAAATAGACATTTCTCCAAAGGATACATCCAGATGGCCAACAAGCACATGAAAAGATGCTCAACATTGCTAATTATTAGAGAAATGCAAATTAAAACTACAATGAGGTACCACGTCACACCAATCAGAATGGTCATCATCAAAAAGTCTACAAACAATAAATGCTGGAGAGGGTGTGGAGAAAAGGGAACCCTCCTACACTGTTGGTGGGAATGTAAGTTGGTGCAGCCACTATGGAGAACAGTATGGAGGTTCCTTAGAAAACTAAAACTAGAGCTGCCATATGATCCAGCAATCCCTCTCCTGGGCATATATCTGGAGAAAAACATGGTTTGAAAGGATACATGCACCCCAATGTTCATTGATGTGCTGTTTACAATAGCCAAGACATGGAAGCAACCTAAATGTCTATCAAGAGATGAATGGATAAAGAAGATGTGGTACTTATATACAATGGAATATTACTCAGCCACTAAAAAGAATGAAATAATGCCATTTGAAGCAACATGGATGGACCTAGAGATTATCATACTAAGTGAAGTAAGTCAGATAAAGACAAATATCATATGATATCACTTATATGTGGAATCTAAAATATGATACAAATGAACTTATTTACAAAACAGAAACAGACTCACAGACATAGAAAACAAACTTACCAAAGGGGAAAGAGGGGGAGGGATAAATCAGGAGCTTGGGAGTAGCAGATACACACTACTATATACAAAATAGATAAACAAGATCCTACTGTATAGCACAGGGAATGATAACCAATACCTTGTAATAACCTATAATGGAAAAGAATCTGAAAAAGAATATATACATAACAATCATTTTGTTGTACATCAGAATCACAACATTGTAAATCAACTCTACTTCAATAAAAATTTTTAAAAAGTGGGAACTACTTGAATAAGCCAAAAGCAAGTTGTATTCATATAAAAGTGTAAAGGTTAGATTTTTCCATCCTGATTTTTAGCCTATCTGCCTTCCCAGCACACACACACACACACACACACACACACACACTTCTATTTAATACTTCTTGAGTCCCCTATGAGTCTTCCCCAAGCATGCACAAATTCTGTCTTTTAGATGGTCCGAGGCTCTATAATATTCTACAAGAGCTGTCCCAGGGCCTTGTAGGTTTCCTATACTCACTCTGCTATGGTCTGAATGTATTTCCCCCCAAATTCATATGTTGAAGCCCCAATCTCTAATGTGTTGGTATTTGAAGGTGTGGTCTTTGGGAGGCTATTGGGTTTAGATGATGTCATGAGGGTGGAGCCTCTGTGATGGGATTAGTGCTCTTGTAGGAAGAAGAGGAAGAAATCAGAGCCCTTTCTCTCTCTGCCATGTGAGATAGAGCAAGAAGGCAGCCGTCTACAAACCAGGAAGGGAGCTCTCCCCAGGAATCAAATCAGCCGGCATCTTGATCTTAGCCTTTCCAACCTCCAGAACTGGGTCTCCTGACCCAGGCAGACTAACAGGCTGCAGGGGTCCTGTGGTTGAGGAAAGCCCCAAATCAGACCCCATAGGAAGCTGACTCCAGCCAGGCCAGGGACTGTTGGTTCCATAAAGTCAAAAATCAAGGACAGTGATTTCAAATCTCTCTCAACTCTGCCCACCCCTTTGGGAGAACAGCCCATAGTTAGAGCTGCGGTGGTTCTTTTAATGCAGTTTCCCCCTCCCCCCCCGACGCATCCACCACACACCTTAAATGGAGACACCGTGGGGCTGTGAACGTCAGATCACCCCACGGCAGAACACCAGTCCTGGTCCTCCTCTGTGACTTTGTGCTGTTATTAGTCCTTCGCTCGCCTGGAAATCCAGCCTTATTTTACTCTGGCTCCTTCCCATCCGCATTCAAACACGTTCACTCCTCTCCCACGTTCCTCTCACCCTAATAATCAGTTTACCCTCTTTCCTTCTCAGCAGACTTGTAGAAAGACATTTATACTCTGGGCTTCACTTCTCCACATCTTCCTCAAATTTTTCCCAGTTGTATCCTGGCTGCAAACTCACCCTCCAACTGAAACTTCTCTCATAGAGAAAAAAATGGGGTGGGGGCTTCTTCTTCCTAATTCCAATCTGCATGACACAGGAGAGAGGCGGAGAGGTTCCCTCACAAATATAACAGGGCTTCACAGAGCAGACAGGAGCCCTGACATATCCCTGAGAAAGAAAAACACATCAGCCTGAAAGAGACAGAGAACTGGAATCCAGAAGGAGCCACTCAGGAAGCAGAGTGATGCGTCTTGGGTCTGGAGAACGTCACATACCCACGGCCACCGACTTAGGACATCTGCCTGGGAGGGGGTCACCTGCTCTGAGTCAGCAGCAGTGACAGGGAAGCATCCATCTTCAGTGTGCCCAACGCCATCCTGAAACCATTCATCACGACAGCACTGTGGGCAAGATTATCAGGAAGGCTTGGCAGCTTTGACGTCAATGTTATGCCAGCTTCATAAAACAGTTTGAGGCCTCATGCAACAGGGCCAGCTGAGTTGACATGAAAGGCCCCTGCCTCCCACTCCTGATGCTGCCCTACCTGCTTCAAATTCAGCTGACCGGGACTTCCCTGGTGGCGCAGTGGTTGAGAATCCGCCTGCCAATGCAGGGGACGCGGGTTCGAGCCCTGGCCCGGGAAGATCCCACATTCCACAGAACAACTAAGCCTGTGCGCCGCAACTACTGAGCCTGCACTCTAGGGTCCGCAAGCCACAACTACCAAGGCCTGCGTGCCACAACTACTGAAGCCCGTGCTCCGCAACAAGAGAAGCCACCACAATGAGAAGCCCACACACTGCCACAAAGAGTAGCCCCCGCTCGCCGCAACTACAGAAAGCCCGCACACAGCAACGAAGACCCAACACAACCAAAAATAAATGAATTAAAATAAATAAATTTAAAAAAAAACCCACAATGAGAAACATTAAAAAAAAAATTCAGCTGACCTTTGAAGAACATAGGTTTGAGCAGATTTGGCCCACTTAAATGCAGATTTTTCCAATAGTAAATATTACAGCACTACACGATCCAATTAAATTTTATTTTTTAACAGCTTGGTGGCAGGATCAAGACTGAATCAAACTTCTGATGACATTTGGGGACAATAAGAAATGCAGGCATGGTGCCCTTGAATCCCTGCCCAAGGTCACTGTCTTTTTCACCATTTCCAAGGGCTGTTGGTAAGTTTCTCTCAGTTGATCACCACTATTTTTGCATTCAAGTGTTGGATCTAATTGCCTTTTCAGACCACAATTCCTGAGCTTTTGAGTGGAAAACCTCAGGCCTTAATTCTGTCCCTAGATTCCACATTGGGAGCTGCTGTAGTTCCCCATTTGTTAGGAATCCTCCCCAATTCCACATAATTGGGAACTGTTGGTGGCAGGTGCAGGTCTCCATTTGTTCGGAATCAGTCTGCAGTCCCCATACTTTGAGGTACGCTGGGTTCAACCCCTTCCCCAGTCCAAAGTTACATGGGATTTGGTGGTGGTTACTGGCAGAGCTGGACTGGGTCCAACTTGAGAACTGAACTGAGTCTGATTTAAGAACTGGACTGGGTCTGGGTTGGAACTGGGTCTGATTTGGACTGTACTAGGTCCAGCAGGAGGCTTCAGGGAGATAGTAAATAAAGGCCTTGCTAAAGAAATGGGATACTTTATATTCAAAGAGTTGAGAGCGGCACCTTCCAACACATCTGCTTATTTTATGTTTAACAATTATAGTCCTAGAAGTTGCAGATATCTAACAAGAGGGCAAGATTTTACTAAAAACCTAGAATTACAATGGTCATTTTGGGAAACATTTCAGTTAGACAGGACTGTTCATTTAAGAACTGCACTTGATGTCCATTGACAGATGAATGGATAAAGAAGATGTGGCACATATCTGCAATGGAATATTACTCAGCCATAAAAAGAAACAAAATGGAGTTGTTTGTAGTGAGGTGGATGGATCTAGAAACTGTCATACAGAGTGAAGGAAGTCAGAAAAACAAATACTGTATGCTAACACATATATATGGAATCTAAAAAAAAAAAAGGTTCTGAAGAACCTAGGGGCAGGACAGGAATAAAGACGCAGACGTAGAGAATGGACTTGAGGACACGGGGAGGGGGAAGGGTAAGCTGGGACGAAGTGAGAGAGTGGCATGGACATATATACACTACCAAATGTAAAATAGATAACTAGTGGGAAGCAGCCGCATAGCACAGGGAGATCAGCTCGGTGCTTTGTGACCACCTAGAGGGGTGGGATAGGGAGGGTGGGAGGGAGACACAAGAGGGAGGAGATATGGGGATATGTGTGTATGTATAGCTGATTCTCTTTGTTATAAAGCAGAAACTAACACACCATTGTAAAGCAATTATACTCCAATAAAGATGTTAAAAACAAAGATAAATAGCTCAAACTTCCTGGCTTCAGCTACACCTGGAGAGCTGATAGGATATATTTTTGCATGTGACCCAAGGACGTGAAGCCACACCAAACAAACCAGCTCCATTTGGTTCCCAACTTAAAATCATCATGTGTCTAAAAGCTATTTGATAAAGAAAGAAGAGCTGCATGAAATCATGACCATTGTAGATAACTATGTGAGATAAGAATTTGCTCTACTAAAAAGCCTATCCTAATTTACTGCCATTGGCATGTCATTCTTTAGGGCAGTTGTTCTCAACCAAGAGTGATTTTGCTCCCAGAGGACTTTTAGCAATGTCTGGAGACATTTTTGGTTGTTATAGCTGTGGGGTGCTACTGGTGTCTATTGGATAGAGGTCAAGGATGTTGCTAAACATCCTATAACACATTTGTCCCTTATGACAAAGAATTATCCAGTCTTAAAATGTCAATAGTTCCAAGAAACCCTGCTTTAGGGGATGTCAGTTTCTATTGTGTATTTTTATTTTACTTTTGTTCTCATAAGTTTTAACTATTTGTTACCAAAAACCAGAAGTGTCACCCATTTTTGACAGAATGGAGTCATGGCCAGCGATAGGTAAAAGCCATTATAGGGAATCACTATGTTCAGACGTCTTCCTTCTCAAGATTCCCCATGGGGTATTCAAGTGATGTCTAGGACCTGGCAACTGGTACCACAGGAGCTGCAGTGGGCCTTGTCTGGAATTTTCCAAATGCGAGGTCTCCTTGGGCTACCCTGTGCACTTCTGACATGACACTGAAGTTGGTGTTAGTGTCTCGTGATCATTTCACTTAGCCCAGGGTGGTGCTGGCCCATGCCTGTGCTCTCCCTAAGCCAGACCGAGAATATAATTTTCAGAGGAAAAGAACCTTGACTCTCAAGTCACTATCAAAATGTTTGAAAGTTACAAAAAAAAAAGTGCACTTGAGAGCAAGGAATCCCAAACTTGACAGATAGAATGGATGCCTACTTTAATTGGTATGCAGAGGCTTACAGCAGCCTTCAAGATTCCAAAACAGCTTCATTAAAAGACTCATTACAAAAGGCTAATGAAAAATGAAAGGCACAAGAGGTACCAAAAACAAAGACGATAGGAGTGATGTGACTCTTAATGCTCCCTCCCCATTCCTTTTCACCGGAGTACTCACATTTTACTAATTCTCTGTCTGAACTGCCTTTCTACTCTAGAGAGACTATTAGAGAGTTGGCATTTAAAATAAAAAACTCCCCAAGGTCACAGACAAACCTCCTTAGGTATCTTGCATACCTTGGTCAAAGACTGAACTTAGAGCATAATTAAAGAATTTCTTAAACCTAGGGAGGAACCCCAAAAGTTTTTTGAAGAATTTAGAGTTATTATCAATCAGGACTATGCCTCCAGGTTGCCAGATCTTTATCAGCTTGTGCGTATGCTGGTAGGACCTGGGGAAGGCCCCCAAAATGGATTCAGGAAGCAAGATGGCAAGACCCGAAGGATGATATTCAAGATCCTCAACTGGAAAGGGCTCGAAAAATAGCAAGTAACTTCTACAAGCCGTTCCTAGAGTCTTCCCTCCCTGCACTGACGGTCTATTATTCAAACATGCAAACAAAAGAGAGATGAAACTGGCCAACTTTAAAGGCCCCTTGGAAGCCCTCTTCGTTTGCCATTCTGGGTTCCAAAAAATAAGTAAGGTTACCCAGGCTGCTCTAGATGCCCTCCTTGTAAATGGATTGTCTCCTGAGATTAGTAGATCAATAAAAAGGCAGAAAATAGGATGGGAGGCCATGGGCCTGACCAAACTCATGACTATGGATGAGCGTTTTAAAAGGACCCTGGAGCAAGATTGTAAACAAAAATCCACCAGGCTAATAGCTCTACAGCTACAACAGCTACCAGGGCCAGAGACCCAAAATAACACGTAGGCCTTCTGCATTGCATTCCCCAGGGGGCCATCATCAAAACACTGGTCTAAAGATCGATGTCTCAATTGTAATGAACTGGGACGCTGGAAAAAGACATCGTCCTCAAAAGTCCTATGCAAATTCCTCTCAAATGCCCTCACATCTATCTCCAGGGGAGGGCCCCCATGTGGGCCCCTCCCACAGTTGACAGGGCTCCAAGGGGTTCTCTGAAAAACTATTACCAGTAATCTCCTTAAACAGCCAAGGGGAAGTCAAAATTAAAATTAATAAGAAATTTTGCCAGATTCTAGTTGATATCAGAGCTATGCTTTCTACTTTAAACCCCACCCTAATAGAACAAGAAATTCCTAAAAGTAAAAAAGGAGGTTTCTATACTGGGGGTATCTAATAAAGTTCAGAGAGAATTTTTATCTCAACCAACACAAATGACTCTGGGACCTTTTACTAAAAACACATTCCTTAATATATTGTATATACGTGCCACATCTTCTTTATACATTCATCTGTCGATGGACACTTAGGTTGCTTCCATGTCCTGGCTATTGTAAATAGAGCTGCAATGAACATTGTGGTACATGACTCTTTTTGAATTATGGTTTTCTCAGGGTATATATACAATGGAATATTATTCAGCCATAGAAAGAAACGAAATTGAGTTATTTGTAGTGAGGTGGATGGACCTAGAGTCGGTCATACAGAGTGAAGTAAGTCAGAAAGAGAAAAACAAATACCATATGCTAACACATATACATGGAATCTAAAAAAAAAAAAAGTTTCTAAAGAACCTAGGGGCAGGACGGAATAAAGATGCAGACATAGAGAATGGACTTGAGGACACGGGGAGGGGGAAGGGTAAGCTGGGACAAAGTGAGAGAGTGGCATGGACTTATATATACTACCAAATGTAAAATAGATAGCTAGTGGGAAGCAGCCGCATAGCACAGGGAGATCAGCTCAGTGCCTTGTGACCACCTAGAGGGTTGGGATAGGGAGGGTGGGAGGGAGACACAAAAGGGAGGAGATATGGGGATATATGTATACATATAGCTGATTCACTTTGTTATACAGCAGAAACTAACACACCATTGTAAAGCAATTATACTCCAATAAAGCTGTTAAAAAAAAAATTCCTTTTTTACTATGTGAAACAGCCCCACTCAGTCTATCAGGCAAAGGTCTCCTGTCTAAATTTAAAAGATTGATGTGTTCTACCTCCAATTCTAACCTTAGAATTCCATTCACCAATCTGAACCTGCTCTTTTATGTTCCTTGCTGTCTGTCCTTGATGTAGAAGAAGAATTTCAACAAAAGTCCCCTGATTTAGTTGAGGTACCCCAAAATTTGTGGGTTACTTCTAATACTGATATTTGAAGAGTAAAAAGTTAAAACACTATAAAGATTCAGATACACATGATTAAATTCTCCCTCAATTACCTCAATATCCATTAAAGCCTGAGGCTACGTAAGGCCTCACACCCACAGTAGAAGACTTAACCGCCCAGGGGCTAATCATCTACCTGACTCAAAAGGGTTCACTGCTGTAAACTTTTGTCCTGCCTTTTTTGGCATCCCTGTAGATCCCAACAGCCAATGTCTATTTGCCTTTACTTGGAAGGATCAACAATACACCTGGACACTCATGCCTCAGTCACTCACTGAGGCCCCTTATCTCTCCCAAATGCTCCACTGAGATGTAAGCACCCTCCAGTACCTGAGAAATCGGCACTTTTACAATATGTAGACGACTCTCTGCTGTGCTCAGTAACCAAAAACTTGTCCAGAAAAGATTCCATTTATTTATTGCAACAGTTAGTTGTAAAAGGACACAAAGTCTCTAAGGAAAATTACAATTATCTCTAGACACTGTTCATTACTTAGGTCATCATCTAAGTGCTGAAGAAATCCAGCTATCTCCAAAAAGAATTGACCCAATCCGGGCTTCCCTGGTGGCGCAGTGGTTGAGAATCTGCCTGCTAATGCAGGGGACACGGGTTCGAGCCCTGGTCTGGGAAGATCCCACATGCCGCGGAGCAGCTGGGCCCGTGAGCCACAACTACTGAGCCTGCGCGTCTGGAGCCTGTGCCCCGCAACGGGAGGGGCCGCGATAGTGAAAGGCCCGCGCACCGCGATGAAGAGCGGTCCCCGCACCGCGATGAAGAGTGGCCCCCGCTTGCCGCAACTAGAGAAAGCCCTCGCACGAACCGAAGACCCAACACAGCCAAAAATAAATAAATAAATAAATAAATAAAGTAGCTTTTAAAAAAAAAAAAAAAAGAATTGACCCAATCCAAGAATTTCCTAGACCCACAGCTAAGTGCCAGCTTCATGGATTTCTAGGTCTGGCTGGTTATTGCAGACTATGGGTTCCTAATTTTTCTCTATTAGTTTCCTATTAGCTTTCTTTTAACTTCTATGAACTTACTAAAGTTTCAGTCCCTGAACTCTTTCCTTAGGAAGATACATATGAACAGGCTTTTATAAGACTAAAACAAGTACTCCAAGAACCACCTGCCTTAGGGCTACCTAACTATTCAAAACCTTTAACCTGATTTGTGGATGAAAGAGACACCCAAGCCCTGGGAATGCTCACAAGAGCATGGCGATAAAACATGGCAATAAACATATCCGCTTGGTTCAGTGGCTCATGCCTGTCCCAGCTGTCTTAAGGCTACTGCTGCAACTGCAAAGTTAGTAGAAGCCCCAGCAGATCTACCCCTAGGAAATGATGTTTATTTATACACTCCTCACACTGTCCAAAGTCTTAACTCTGAATCGACTCAACTTTTCTCTGAAAGCCGACCAACCTCCCGTGAGATCCTTCTGCTTTCACCTCCTAATCTGCATCTTAAATGTTGCAACGTTCCTAACCCTGCTATGTTACAACCTCTCCCTGGTGAAGGCAAGCCCCATGACTGCGAGGTAATAACGTCCCATTTTGTGACACTGCATCCTGATTTACGAGACACCCCTTGAACCAATCCTGATTTAATCTTGTTTGCTGATGGGTCATACTGTAGAAACAAAAAAGGGAATTTTCAAGCTGGTTACGCTATTACTACCCAATATGACCTACTCAAAAGGGGAAACGTCCCATAAGTTAAATCAACCCCACAAGCAGAGCTGCATACCCTTACCCAAGACATGCCCGTTATCACAAAACAAACTATTAATATTTATATTGACAGCCAATATGCCTTTGGGGTCGTCCATGACTTGGTGATATTATGGAAACAAAGACTTTTTTCTTACATCCTCTGGAATTCCAATCAAAAATGTGAAACAAGTTAAAAGATTTTTTTATTGCTATTCTCTTACTTTCTGAAATTGCTGTCATCAAAATTGAGGCTCATACTAAAAGGGCTGAACCTGAGTGTCAGGGAAATGCCCTCGATGACTTTCATGCAAAGATAGCAGCAACAGAATCTATAAAGATTGCGGCATGTGTGGATGAAGTTCATTCTGCTTCTGCAAAAAAAAAAAATGGTCCCTCATTGCCAGACTTTTGCTGTCCTGAGGTCCTTGTAACATGGAAACAGTCTGCTACTGAATCAGAGAAATTAAGGTGGGCAAACAATGGCTGCAATTCAATAACTAGTTGGGACTGTGGGAAACTCAAGACAGCCACTTGGTTTGTCCCAGCTTCCTGGAAAATGCCATTTTTTTGTTTTTGCCTTCTTTCATCCGCCATAGTGCATTTAGGATGACTCAAATTATGAATAGATGTTGGTGGGGAGATGTCTATAAAATTGGGAAAACAGTTTGCCAGCAATATTTGACCTGTCAGGTCCATAACCCTGGAAAAACTATTTCTGTCCCCAGACCTCCTCCTTCTGGACCCTTTGAGCACCTGCAGCTGGACTTCATTCAACTGTCGCCCAGGATGGGTTATCAATAAGTTCTTGCCATTGTACATATGTTTTCTGGATGGGTTGAAGCCTTCCCTTGCCGCAAGGTTGATGCCCTCACGGTAGCAAAGAAATTGTTAGAAAACGCATTTCCCACTTGGAGTGTTTCTTCCACAATCTCCAGTGATAGAGGCACCCACTTCACTGGGCAAATCATCTGAGTTTTAGCAAAAACCTTGCAAATGTAGGAATTATCACTATCCTTATCACTCTCCATCATCAGGCAAGATCAAGAGAACTGGATTCAAGCAGAACAAGAATGAATAACATGTAACTGATAAGGATGAATGTAACTGATAAGAATGAACTGATAAGGATAATTATAATTTTTATGACTTTGTCTTTCAAATATTGTTGGTTCTTTAATGTTTTTCCCAGATTTGAAAAAATCTTTCCTCTTAAGCTCTCAGTAATTTGGTAAGATATACCTTTGTGAACAAAGATGAAACATTTACTTTTTCTCCCTACCTGATCCTCCAGAATTCAGAAACTCTTAGCAAGTATTCATTCTTATTGTCACGTTCCTTGTTAATAGGACACAATTAGAAACATCGGCTATATCACCAAGGCTTTGGCTGGAATGTCCTATTTGAGAGAGGTGTGCATAGACTCAGAAATGACCAGACAGCTTGGAGGAAACACTTGGAAAAACTGACCTGGTACCTTGCCTATAGGGTTCCAGCAAAGCAGTCTTAAAAAGAACTTATACAGTCAATGATAGTCTTGCTGCATTTATATAAATAATCAGGCCAAGTTAAATATAAACAAATGAGTTTTACTGTGATTATCTCCGGTAAAAGATCGGGGTAATTGTGGAGAGAAGAGTTATGTTCGTACCTTTGTAGACATTAGCTTCTAGTCCTGTTAATTGTCTTTGAGGTTTTGTTATGTACCTGTAAACTCGACTGGATCCGGAATTCTTCTAGTTTCCTCACATATCTGGCTAAAACTCACCAAATTAATGTTTCTAATTTTCTCCCACCCTTTTGATTTAGAATCACTAAGAACAAAGGCAGCCTTCAAGCCCCGTTCTGACCACTGCTCCTGCTGCAAAACTAGAAGGTATTGAGCCTTGGGTGCACACCTCACAGGTAAGGAGGACTCCACCTGACACTTGGTCCTACACAAACCTGGAGGCCTCCAAGTACAATTGACCAGGAAGAGAAGTGGCTGACATTGAGGTAGAATGTTTCCACTCAAGATGACAGATCAAGACTTTACACTTTAGTTAAACATGAAACTTCTTTTCTTTTCTTTCTTTCCTTTACTCTGGCATTGACCTGAAAAGATAATGCCATCATCCATAACTCTCAGGCTCAGGGGGATAATCTCTGCAATTCATAAAAACTTTTTATTTCAGGTTAGGATAAAATCTAACTGACACCTAGCTTGAATGGGTAAATGCAACAAATTCTTGTGACTCCATTAACAGTGCCACCTTCATGGAAATGTCTTGTGCCCTGACAAGCCATTGTCTGTGTGGTTATCATTTTCTTTGGGCCTATAAATGCCTAAATGGCTGTCACATAACCGGACAATGCCTCTTAGGTTATCTAACTGTGCCCCTACCTGTTCTAGAAAGGACCTACCAGGAGGCATTCACTGTTCAGGTACCACATCCTTTGGCAAGGCCATATTTCCCTGTTGAGGAATAAATACAAATGAGAATATGATCCTGACTCTTAACTCTTAAAAGTATTGCAGAATCTGCTGCTAAAGCATTAGCTGCCCAGCAAAAATCACTAGACTCTCTGGTCAAAGCTGTTCTTGGTAATAGGATAGCTCTTGTTTCTCTTTTAGCCAAGCAAGGAGGTGTCTGTGCTGTGGTCAACACCGCCTGCTGTACCTGCATTAACATTCCTGGAGAAATTGAAACTCAGCTACATAAGATCACTGAGCAAGCCACTTGGCTTGAAAGGGTGACTCCTTTCAACAGGGTCTTTCTTTGATTGGTTTGGTCTTGGGGACCATGGCTTTGGAGTGCACTCTGTAGGGGAACAAAATTTGTCACCCCAAAATATCTCTTAAGCATGTGGATTTATTTTAAGCTTATTTTAAGCTGAAAACAAGGCCCAAAAGACTCAAGAAGATCCTTTGACCTTCCCCCTAACTGCCTAAAAATGCAGACGGAGGACCCGTTCCAGGAAGGGAGCTATCCCCATAGATACCTATAGTATGAACTAGGTGTGTAGACAGGGAGGAACCTAGCAAAGTCTGTTTGTTAAAACTCCTATGTGTCCCATTGTCTGTGCATGGCCCAGCAAATATTTTTTTTACCAAACATTTGCTTTTCCATTTCCATGTCAATTGCCTCTCTCCCCTTTGAGGTCCCAAACTACTACCCCCAACATCCTCTTCTGTCTCTAGCTGAAGATGGTATTTAAGGTACAGGTTTCAGCCATTTTGGTGAGTTATTCAGTTTTCCTTCCTCTCTCCCATGTACACATGTTATTAAACTTTTGTTTGATTTTCTCTTGTTAACCTGTGTCATGTCAATTTAATTCTTACACCAGCCAGAACAACCAAAAAGGAAAGAGGAAAATTTCCTCCCTGATAACTATAAACATTGGGAATTATCCTGTTTATTATAATCATAACAATCCCCCTGGTGCATTATAGTCTCTCAAAAGCTTTAAATGCATGTTTGCAGCTGCTAACTACCAAGCAAATGATCTCCCTAAGACTGGAACATCAGAAAAAGAACAGAGAGAATGATCGACTTAAAGACTGTGAACCTGAAACTGTAACCTGTGAACATCCCAGGGATTAAGCAAAAACATCAAGACCTCTGGATACCTCACCAAAGATCAACAAAGCTGTGAGAACCTTAGCTGAGAGTGGCACTCATGCCTTAATTTCTGATCACATCTTTCAGGCTGAAAGCTTTGATCAAAAGGGGGAATTGTTAAAGAGAAAAACCGTGGGCCCAAAATGGCATCACTTGTGCTAAAACCCATGATACCAAACCTAGATTTAATACCTGACCTAACTGTAGTTTCAACTTTCCCCAGAAATGTAATCTTAATCAACCAGTTTGGAATTGTCTGGTCAGCACCAGTGAGGTAACCTGTCATGTGGGCCTTCTGTATGATAAAACATGTGCCATTCCCTTCCCCTCAAAAAGAGATGACCTGGCCCAAAATAACCTTCTTTTCTTTTGCTAATAACTCCCTTGTCCCACCCTCCTTTCTGAAAAACCTTCCATTTTGTACCCCTCCTTGGAGTGCCCTCTGCTTGCTAGGTGGAATGCTGCCTGATTCATGAATGATTGAATAAAGCCAATTAGATTTTCAAATTTACTTGGTTGAATTTTGTTTTTTAACAAATTAAGAATGTCACCTTAAACTGTTCAAAGAGATGAAGGAAGGTACAAATCATAAGACAATAACAGGATCCTACAGAAAAAGAACAAGTCGATTTGCAAAAGAGGCAAAGAAACTCTACATATGAAATATCTAGTCATGAAAACAGATAAATCAACACACAGGTTGAAGAGACCTCAGAGAATTAGTCTGTTAGAAGAAAGGTATGACAAAATCACCCGGAAAGCAGCAGTAAGAAGCAAAGATATGGAAAGTAAGGTTTAAATAATAGGGAGTGAGAAAGAAAATAATACTATGTATTAACAGGAGTTCCAGAAACTTAGAATAAAAATGGGGAGGGGTGATGTATGAAGGAGAAATTTCCAGACGTGAAGAACGATATAATTCCTATGATTTACAGAGGCACAGTGAGTCCCAATCAGTATAAATTAATCTACAGATACAGCACAGTGAATCTGCAGTACAAAAAGAAATAATTTAAAAATCACCAAAAGGCAAAGGAAAGATTATCTAAAGTGTAATGGCAATTAGACAAAAGTACATTTTTTTCCTAAGCAAGAAAAGACTCTGGAAGAAAATGTAATGATATATTCAAAGTGCCAAGGAGAAATAGAGCAGCTAGCCTAGAATTATATACTTAGCAAGTCTGTAATTCAAGAGCAAGGGTTAACTTACAGATATAACAAAGACAGAGTTTTTTCCCATTCTAAATAGCTTACAGATTATACCAGCACACAGGATATTGAATCTATAAGTGAATTGGATTTAAGACACCACATGAATCACAGAAACTGGCAAACACTTTGGTTCATCTAAATGTAAAATGACTAAAAATAATGATAAATGACCAGACTTGGAAGTTCATGAAAAAAAGGAAATAAAAGCAGTGCCAAATATGGCAGACAGAGGAGGGGAGCTGGGCATTTTAAGGCTTTTGTGTCGTTAGAGGACAATGCAGAGATTAATGAGTTTTAGTGTTTGTAAAGTGAACTATGCCTCTTAAAAAATGTAAAGTTAACCAATAAAAGAACTGAAACAGAACACATTACTTCTGGGGGGGAGGGGAGAAAACTATAAAGAAAATGTGACTGATTCAATAGAAAGAAGAATGAAGGAAGACAAAAACAAGCATGACACGCTTTTTCAGCCAGCCCTCCCCTTTGCACTGTGCCTTCCTCCCTTCTGCCTACCTACCCCTGCTTTACGGAAGTGGAAGTACCAATGCCTCCTGAAAGACTCCTGTGTCTCTGCTGCAGACTGGCTGATGTGTCCTGATACTTTGCTTCCAGAGCTCCCTTACTTTCTCACCAGAACCCTTAAATCTGTTCCTTGTAAGTGTTTCTAGCAGAGTCTTATCTAGGTGTATTTATCTATGTATTTCCTGTGTTCTTTAATTTGCTCTCGTCACTGCAAAGAGGAAGAGAAGACAGGAAGGAGGCCCAGCTGTAGGTGCCAGACAATGTCTGCTTATAGAGGTTTTACTCTCCAGGTAGAAAGGGCAGGGGGCAGGCAGTGTCCTGGATGGGAAGGTAAGTAAAGACCTTCTCCCTGGAGGACCAAAGGACAGGATGAAAGGAAATTGGGGCTGAACTGTGCTCAGTGAATAGACCCACCCACCCAGTAGTTTGAACCACAAATAGCCCAACAGTCTAATGCCCTCAAATGAGAATGAGGGACTTATATGTCATGGGTGGGGATAGGACAGGAGGAACCTTGCCCACAGACAAAGACGGGACTGAAGAGAACCAACTGGAAATTCTTTTACCATCGAAAGTAGCTGTGTTCACAGGACTGCTGCATGTGGCCGTACAGGCTGTGCACTGAATAACTCAGGGGTAGGTAGCCATTCACAAAGGCTATGAAGTAAGTGGAACTCCTAGAGTTGTGCAGTGTACAACTTGCACACCATTCCTGGCACTGACACAATAAGCCTTGTTTTAATTGGCTCTTTAAAAGACTCTTTCCTTGACCAAAATTTACTTAGGCTCCTGAGCCCAGTTCTCCACTAGGATTCAACCTTGGCCTATAAGAAGTGCAACACTCAACACAAAAAATTTTGTCCACTCTCACCACACCCCCTCCCACACACAAACACTAAGAGATCGAAACAGACACTAGCAAAGTTCCTATCAGCTCAAGGTTGTGTTCCTATGATGATGACTCCAGCCCCCTTTAAACACCTGCCTGAGAAAACACAATGCAGCGGAAATAATTTATTGCTTGTTCTAGCCTAAAGCACTTCTTTAGAAAGCTTGCTATTATAAATCTTTTCCCTGCCTCTTTTAGATGTAAACCTTCTACCACCCAGAAATGTCTCCTCGAGATGCTAGAAGCTGTCTCTGAAATGCAGAGAGCTGGGAGATACTCCTTTCTCCCAGTTTCTGTGGGAGGGTAAGACCCTAACTTCTATGGCTGCCTTGCTCCAATTTGCAAAACTACCTCCTGCCCTAAAGAGATGAGGAAGCTGTTTCTCCTCCAGGTAAGCAGCAATGAACAAACCCAGGGGCCTAATCATGTAGCCCGACCCCCTTTAACATCATTATTACCTTTCCTTTAACACATCCCAGGCTTAAAAGGCCTTCTGCCTTTTGTTTTGGCAGAAAATTGAGTTCAGGTTACACTGAGGTCTCTCTCCGACTGCAGTAGTACTGAATAAAATCTGTCTCACTGTGTTTAGTGTCCAGCTCTGTTTTTCTTTGACAGCCCCATATGGGCTATAAGTTCCATCAGGGCAAGACCATGCCTGTCTTGTACAATTGGCTATCAGAAGAGTGAAGGTGCTCAATAAATATTTGTATACTGAATAAATGAGTATAATATTCTTTTTCATTTCATTTGGACTCTGATAGTGACTTGCTCCCTTTAACTGTCATCTTGCAAAAAATAGAGTGCTGGACAAATTGATCCACAAAGGAAATGAGTTAGCGTTTCTCAAACAAAATCAGCAAATAAAAAAAATGGAGTGATCTCACTGCTTTAGATTTCTTTTGTTTATTCAATAAACTATGCATGATTCATGCAAAATGATCTTTAGTTTCAAGCCTCTTTCAGTGATTTCCTCATCATAAGGATGAACTTACACAATGATAGAGCAACAAAAGTAGCTGCTTTGACACCTACTGTTGAAGAAAGCAAAAATATTTATTGTGATGGAGGGGTAGGTAAAAAATTTCTAACCATAGTCTGACAAGAACTGCAGGAATTATTCATACCCTGAGCTAAATAGCCACAATCAGTATTCTCGTTAAATGAAACTTCATTTGTGGTTACTTCAAAATAAATCCTTTGGGTAAGACAAAGAGACTTTATTTATAATTCAATTTGTGCTTTTTTCAGCAATACACACCTAAAACAATGAATACAAGCTATTACTATGTGATAGTCAAACATGTAGGCTATTAAGTATATGTGACTTAAGAAAGTGGGGTACAGTTTGCAAAAGGATTGTAACATTAAAATACATGAACACTTGAGAGATTGTGGAGGAATGGATAGCACACTACATTATTGATGACCACATATAGCCACCCATTTGAAAAGTAATGTGACTTCTTTTTTTGCAAGCAACAAAAAAGTTCTTATCTAAAGGTCTAAAAATGTCTAGTAATCTCCCTCCTGGGGAATTATCCTTACGAAGCAACCCAGAAGAAAGAAAAGAAATAATATATGAGATGTTCACTGCAACGTTATTTGCAATATCACACAAAAAAGGAAACCAAGAGAAGACAGTCTCAATAGATTATGGAATATCAACTTACTGAAGCAATTTACAACTGTTAGAATGATTAAAAGATGATGTTTCAAAATAAAAGTATTTGAAATAAAGTAAGTAGAAAAAGTAGGGAGCAAAATTTTATCTATCCTGTAATTATAATCTTACAGCAATTATGAGTATATATGTACCTAGAAAGGAATATAGAAAATTAAAGATACTTTTCCTTTCAATTCTGTAATCATTGTCATTATCGCTATAGTATTTTTAGTACCCACAAAACTCCAAAATATGCACACAATTTTTTAAAGATGAGAGAAGGATTCTATAGGGTATAGATCTTCACTGAAGCATATGAAAAATCTGCTAAGGCAGTGTGCATAGTACAAACTCTAGAACCAGAATCTGAGTGTTCAAATTCTGGCTCTGCCACTGACTAGTTAGGTATTCTTTGGCAAATTACTTAACCTCCATGTGCCTTGATTTCCCCATCTGCAAAATGGTAATCTTAACAGTACCTACTTGCCCTTCTTAGAGATACTGTGAAGATTAAATGAGTAAGTGCTTAAAATGGTATCTGGAGCATAACGAATAGCTCAATGTTGGCTAAGTATTATTTTTATTATTATTAAAACCCTTCTTTACATAGAAGGCTTGTTACAAATCTCTCTGAAGCTTTCATAAATAAAGCTTCTATCCCAGAGCTCTACACTCACTTCACATATACCATAATTTACTCTCTTAAATATTTTTGGACACTTAGGCGTTTTCTTTTTGCCTTTGTGTTACAGTGTTAATGAAATCTTCATGCACATAATTTTTCACCTAGTAGCAAGAATCTGGCATAAATATTTCCTTCCACACAAGACAGTTGTCTAGACATAAGTCATGGAAAACAAATTCTCTAAGATTCTCTAGCCTAGCATTTAGGAGAATTGCTGAGTTTTTTCTGGAGACTTTGTGTAGGAAAAAGATTTGGAAAGTTTGTGAAGAAAATGATAACTTTAGCCAATTATGTATTATGAGTCACAAATCTACCATGGGAAACATAAAGATGAATTAATGCTGGCCTTACTATTTTTCTTACAGTAATTATCCCAACAATATGACAGGCTTACAGAAAACCCCCCATCATAGCAAGGAGGTGTCCTTCCTCCATGGTGTACACAAAGCACACTTTGCCCTGCACATTCAGGGTCCCTTCACCTCACATGTCACCTTTACAGACCCATGGACTGCTGTGACCTCACCTATCACCTCCTTGAGAAAGACCCAGAAATCTGCATTTGTAATTTCCAAAACCCCCTACATTGGAGACCAGTCACTGGAACCGTCTCTTCCTTTTGGATTGCCCTCTAATTACATAACCACTCCCTTAACTCTGCACAGCACGAAGGAGGGACTCAAACAGGCCAGTCAAAGGAGATCTTGATAAAAAGGAACCAGTGTGTAATGAATTTGAGTCCAGCCTAGAGTAAGGCTGTCACTTCATGTTCTCAGTCTTCAAACTGGGTTTGCACACACTTCCCGTTTCACAAATGCACTCTTTCCATGTTCCAAAAAACCAAAGGTATATCTGTCCCCCACCATGAATCTTACTTTGACTGTGGATATAAAACCTCCTGGAAAACAAAGGATTAATGTGAACATATTCCTGAAGCTTATTTCAATCAAGGTGCTTTGGTAAGGTTTTATAACTATTTTTGTTAAGGTCAAAGCACAGAAACACAGAGTCAGAAATGAGTATTTTAGCTCATGCTGCCAGGCTCGGTAATAAGATGTACTATCGAATGGGGAGGCAAAGTGGTAATAATTTTTAAAGACCCTGCCTCTTCTATTTCCCATACGATGCTCCTGAGAGAGACGCCCACAAGAGCAAAGCAAAGAGCCTGATGCAAAATATTGGTGGCAGAAGGGCTTTATTTCATCAGCAAGAGATTGGTAGCAAAGCTCAGGGTCTTATCTATGTAATTATCTCAGAAGGAGAATTCAGAAGTGAGATGGCTGTCTCAGCAACACGTGTTAACACACACTGTGTGAATCTAAAAAAATAGGAAGATAAAATTTTCTGACACAGAGTAAATCTGACTTGGCTAATTGTTTTGTATGTTTGGTTAAAAGTGACTATTTTACCAATTAAGTAACATTGGGACAGGAAGGAAGGGGGCAGGGCACAACCATTAAAAAAATGATGCAACCATTAAGAACAGGACATGACAAAAATTGCTTAGAACCTACTAGGCCCAAGATGGCAGGAGATTTGACTTCCAGTGGACCTTGAGCCTCATTATACACTCACGTAATACATTAGCATATGCTAAATGACACACCCACCAGCGCCATGACAGTTCTATTTAATTTAATTCAATTTAATTTTATTTTATTTTATTTTGCTATCAACATTTTTTTAACATCTTTATTGGAGTTTAGTTGCCTTACAATGGTGTGTTAGTTTCTGCTGCATAACAAAGTGAATCAGCTATACGTATACATATATCCCCATATCCCCTCTGTCTTGCGTCTCCGTCCCACCCTCCGTATCCCACTCCTCTAGGTGTTCACAAAGCACCGAGCTGATCTCCCTGTGCTATGCAGCTGCTCCCACTAGCTATCTATTTCATGTTTGGTAGTGTATATATGTCAATTCTACTCTCTCACTTCATCCCAGCTTACCCTTCCCCCTCCTTGTGTCCTCAAGTCCATTCTCAACATCTGCGTCTTTATTCCTGTCCTGTCCCTAGGTTCTTCAGAACCTTTTTTTTTTTTTTTTTTAGATTCCATATATATGTGTTACCATACGGTATTAGTTTTTCTCTTTCTGACTTACTTTACTCTGTATGACAGACTCTAGGTCCATCCATCTCACTACAAATAACTCAATTTCGTTTCTTTTTATGGCTGAGTAATATTCCATTGTATATATGTGCCACATCTTCTTTATCCATTCATCTGTCAGTGGACACTTAGGTTGCTTCCATGTCCTGGCTATTGTAAATAGTGCTGCAATGAACATTGGGGTACATGACTCTTTTTGAATTATGGTTTTCTCAGGTTATATGCCCAGTAGTGGGATTGCTGGGTCATATGGTAGTTATATTTTTAATTTTATAAAGAACCTCCATACTGTTCTCCAGAGTGGGTGTATCCATTTACATTCCCACCAACAGTGCAAGAGGGTTCCCTTTTCTCCACACCCTCTCCGACACTTATTGTTTGTAGATTTTTTGATGACGGCCATTCTGACTGGTGTGAGGTAATACTTCATTGTACCTTTGATTTGCATTTCTCTAATGATCAGTGATATTGAGCATCCTTTCATGTGCTTGCTGGCAATCTGTATATCTTCTCTGGAAAAATGTCTATTTAGGTCTTCTGACCATATTTGGATTGGGTGGTTTGATTTTTTGATATTGAACTGCATGAGCTGCTCGTATATTTTGGAGATTAATCCTTTGTCCATTGCGTCATTTGCAAATATTTTCTCCCATTCTGAAGGTTGTCTTTTCATCTTGTTTATGGTTTCCTTTGTTGTGCAAAAGCTTTTAAGTTTCATTAGTTCCCATTTGTTTATTTTTGTTTTCATTTCCATTTCTCTAGGAGGCGGGTTTTGGGTTGTTAGTTAAAAAGGATCTTGCTGTGATTTATGTCATAGAGCGTTCTGCCTATGTTTTCCTCTAAGAGTTTTACAGTGTCTGGCCTTACATTTAGGTCTTTAATCCATTTTGACTTTATTTTTCTGTATGGTGTTAGGGAGTGTTCTAATTTGATTCTTTCACATGTAGCTGTCCAGTTTTCCCAGCACCACTTATTAAAGAGGCTGTCTTTTCTCCACTGTATATTCTTGCCTCTTTTATCAAAAATAAGGTGACCATATGTGCATGGGTTCATCTCTGGGCTTTCTATCCTGTTCCATTGATCTATATTTTCTGTTTTTGTGCCAGTACCATACTGTCTTGATTACTGTAGCTTTGTAGTACAGTCTGAAGTCAGGAGCCTGATTCCTCCAGCTCCGTTTTCATTCTCAAGATTGCTTTCGCTATTCGGGGTCTTTTGTGTTTCCATACAAATTGTGAAATTTTTGGTTCTAGTTGTGTGAAAAATGCCAGTGGTAGTTTGATACGGATTGCAATGAATCTGTAGATTGTTTTGGGTAGTACAGTCATTTTCACAATGTTGATTCTTCCAATCCAAGAACATGGTATGTCTCTCCATCTGTTTGTAATGTCTTTAATTTCTTTCATCAGTGTCTTATACTTTTCTGCATACAGGTCTTTTGTCTCCTTAGGTAGGTTTATCCCTAGGTATTTTATTCTTTTTGTTGCAATGGTAAATGGGAGTGTTTCCTTAATTTCTCTTTCAGATTTTTCATTGTTAGTGTACAGGAATGCAAGAGATTTCTGTGCATTAATTTTGTATCCTGCTACTTTACCAAATTCACTGATTAGCTCTAGTAGTTTTCTGACGGCATCTTTAGGATTCTCTCTGTATAATATCATGTAATCTGCAAACAGTGATAGTTTTACTTCTTCTTTTCCAATTTGTTTTCCTTTTATTTCTTTTTATTCCCTTATTGCTGTGGCTAGGACTTCCAAATCTATGTTGAATAATAGTGGTGAGAGTGGACATCCTTTTCTTGTTCCTGATCTTAGAGGAAATGCTTTCAGTTTTTTACCATTGAGAATGATGTTGGCTGTGGGTTTGTCATATATGACCTTTATTATGTTGAGGTAGGTTCCCTCTATGGCTACTTTTTGGAGAGTTTTTATCATAAATGGTGTTGATGAATTTTGTGAAAGCTTTTTCTGCACCTATTGAGATGATCACATACGGTTTTTATTCTTCAATTTGTTTATATGATGTATCACATTGATTGATTTGCATATATTGAAGAATCCTTGCATTCCTGGGATAAACCCCACTTGATCATGTTTTATGATCCTTTTAATGTGCTGTTGGATTCTGTTTGCTATTATTGTGTTAAGGATTTTTGCATCTATGTTCATCAGTGATATTGGCCTGTAGTTTTCTTTTTTGTGTGACATCTTTGTCTCGTTTTGGTATCAGTGTGATGGTGGCCTCGTAGAATGAGTTTGGGAGTGTTCCTCCCTCTGCTATATTTTGGAAGAGTTTGAGAAGGATAGGTGGTAGCTCTTCTCTAAATGTTTGATAGAATTCACCTGTGAAACCATCTGGTCCTGGGCTTTTGTTTTTGGCAGATTTTTAATCACAGTTTCAATTTCAGTGCTTGTGATAGGTCTGTTTATATTTTCTATTTCTTCCTGGTTCAGTCTCGGAAGGTTGTGCTTTTCTAAGAATTTGTCCATTTCTTCCAGGTTGTCCATTTTATTGGCATATTGTTGCTTGTAGTAATCTCTCATGGTCCTTTGTATTTCTGCAGTGTCAGTGGTTACTTCTCCTTTTTCATTTCTAATTCTGTTGATTTGAGTCTTCTCCCTTTTTTTCTTGATGAGTCTGGCTAATGGTTTATCAGTTGTGTTTATCTTCTCAAAGAACCAGCTTTTAGTTTCATTGATCTTTCCTACTGTTTCCTTCATTTCTCTTTCATTTATTTCTGATCTGATCTTGATGATTTCTTTCCTTCTGTTAACTTTCGGATTTTTTTTGTTCTTCTTTCTCTAATTGCTTTAGGTGTAAGGTTAGGTTGTTTATTTGAGATTTTTCTTCTTTCTTGAGGTAGGATTGTATTGCTATGAACTTCCTTCTTAGAACTGCTTTTCCTGCATCCCATAGGTTTTGGGTCATCGTGTTTTCATTGTCATTTGTTTCTAGGTTATTTTTTGATTTCCTCTTTGATTTCTTCAGTGATCTCTTGGTTGTTTAGTAGCATATTGTTTAGCCTACATATGTTTGTATTTTTTACAGTTTTTTTCCTGTAATTGATATCTAGTCTCATAGCATTGTGGTCAGAAAAGATACCTGATATGATTTCAATTTTCTTAAATTTACCGAGGTCTGATTTGTAACCCAAGATATGATATGTTCTGGAGAATGTTCCATGAGCACTGAGAAGAAAGTGTATCTGTTGCTTTTTGGATGGAAGTCCTATAAAATATCAATTAAGTCCTCTTATTAATGTGTCATTTAAAGCTTGTGTTTCCTTATTTATTTTCATTTTGGATGACTTGTCCATTGGTGAAAGTGGGGTGTTAAAGTCCCCTACGATTATGTTCCTATCGATTTCCCATTTTATGGCTGTTAGCACATGCCTTATGTATTGAGGTGCTCCTATGTTGGGTGTATAAATATTTACAATTGTTATATCTTCTTCTTGGATTGATCCCTTGATCATTATGTAATGTCCTTCTTTGTCTCTTGTAATAGTCTTTATTTTAAAGTCTATTTTTTCTGGCATTAGAATTGCTACTCCAGCTTTCTTCTGATTTCCATTTGCATGGAATATCTTTTTTCATCCCCTCACTTTCAGTCTGTATGTGTCCCTAGGTCTGAAGTGGGTCTCTTGTAGAGAGAGACGGGTCCTGTACAGGTCCTGTTTTTGTATCCATTCAGCCAGTCTATGTCTTTTGGTTGGAGCATTTAATCCATTTACATTAAGGTAATTATCGATATGTATGTTCCTATTACCATTTTCTTAATTGTTTTAGGTTTGTTGTTGTAGGTCTTTCCCTTCTCTTGTGTTTTCTGACTAGAGAAGTTCCTTTACCATTTGTTGTAAGGCTGGTTTGGTGGTGCTGACTTCTCTTATCTTTTGCTTGTCTGGAAAGGTTTTAATTTCTCCGTCGAATGTGAATGAGAACCTTGCTTGGTAGAGTCATCTTAGTTGTAGGTTTTTCCCTTTCATCACTTTAAATATGTCCCTTCAGTTTGCAGAGTTTCTGCTGAAAGATCAGCTGTTAACCTTATGGAGATTCCTTTGTATGTCATTTGTTGCTTTTCCCTTGCTGCTTTTTAAATTTTTTCTTTGTATTTAATTTTTGATAGTTTGATTAATATGTGTCTTGGCGTTTTTTTCCTTGGATTTATCCTGTATGGGACTCTCCATGCTTCCTGGACTTGACTATTTCCTTTCTCATGTTAGGGAAGTTTTCAACTATAATCTCTTCAAATATTGCCTCAGACCCTTTCTTTTTCTTTCCTTGTTCTGGGACCCCTATAATTCCAATGTTGGTGGGTTTAATATTGTCCCAGAGGTCTCTGAGACTGTCCTCAATTTTTTTCATTCTTTTTTCTTTATTCTGCTCTGCAGTAGTTATTTCCACTATTTTTATCTTCTAGGTCACTTATCCATTCTTCTGCCCTGGTTATTCTGCTATTGATTCCTTCTAGAGAATTTTTAATTTCACTTATTGTGCTGTTCATCATTGTTTGTTTGCTCTTTAGTTCTTCTAGGTCCTTGTTAAACGTTTCTTGTATTTTCTCCATTCTATTTCCAAGATTTTGGATCATCTTCACTATCATTACTCTGAATTCTTTTTCAGTTAGACTGCCTATTTCTTCTTCTTTGGTTTGCCCTGGTAGGTTTTTACCTTGCTCCTTCATCTGCTGTGTGTTTCTCTGCCTTCTC
This sequence comes from Balaenoptera musculus, assembly GCF_009873245.2. NCBI lineage: Eukaryota > Metazoa > Chordata > Mammalia > Artiodactyla > Balaenopteridae > Balaenoptera > Balaenoptera musculus. The sequence continues at coordinate 97,206,449 of NC_045793.1, read as the reverse complement.
ATTTTGCTTAAGTTACTGTGTTTGGGGTCTCCTTTTCACAGGCTGCAGGTTCATAGCTCCTGTTGTTTTTGGTGTCTGTCCCCAGTGGGTGAGGTTGGTTCAGTTGCTTGTGTAGGCTTCCTGGTGAAGGGGACTGGTGCCTGTGTTCTGGTGGGTGTGGCTGGACCTTGTCTCTCTGGTGGGTTTTTGTTTTTGTAGGTCTTTGTAGGTCTCTCAAAAACCACCACATCCAGTGGTGTGTTTTTGGGTGCCTGTGAACTTAGTTTGATTTTAGGCAGCCTCTCTGCTAGTGGGTGTGGTTGTGTTCCTGTCTTACTAGTTGTTTGGCATGAGGCGTCCAGCACTGGAGCTTGCTGGCCATTGGGTGGAGCTGGGTGTTAGTGTTAAGACGAAGATCTCTGGGAGAGCTCTCACCGATTGATATTACGTGGGGCTGGGAGGTCTCTGGTGGACCAATGTCCTAAACTCGGCTCTCCCACCTCAGAGGCTCAGGCCTGACACTAGGCGGAGCACCAAGACCCTGTCAGCCATACGGCTCAGAAGAAAAGGGAGAAAAAAAGAAAGAAAATAAATAAAAATTTTTAAAAATAATAAATTAAAAAACTAAAAAAAATTAACATAAAAAAATTTTTAAATAGAAGAGAGCCACCAAACCAATAAACAAATCCACCAATGATAACCAGTGTTAAAAACTAAACAGAAGATGGCGAGCGGCGGTAGTGGGGGGGTTTCGGTGCCTGCGCTCTGGACTGAAGTGAACCGTTATGGCCAGAATGGCGACTTCACGCGCGCTCTCAAAACCGTCAACAAGATACTGCAGATCAACAAGGATGATGTAACTGCCCTACACTGTAAAGTGGTGTGCCTTATCCAGAATGGAAGTTTCAAGGAAGCCTTGAATGTCATCAATACTCACACCAAAGTGTTTGCCAATAACTCTCTTTCCTTCGAGAAGGCATACTGTGAGTACAGGCTGAACAGAATTGAGAATGCCTTGAAGACAATAGAAAGTGCCAACCAGCAGACAGACAAACTAAAGGAGCTTTATGGACAAGTGTTGTACCGATTAGAACACTATGATGAATGCCTGGCTGTGTATAGAGATCTTGTCCGAAACTCTCAAGATGATTATGATGAGGAGAGAAAAACAAACCTTTCAGCAGTTGTTGCAGCTCAAAGTAACTGGGAAAAAGTGGTTCCAGAGAACTTGGGTCTCCAAGAAGGCACACACGAACTGTGCTACAATGCTGCATGTGTGCTGATAGGACAAGGCCAGCTAAACCAGGCAATGAAAATTCTGCAAAAAGCTGAAGATCTTTGCTGCCATTCATTATCAGAAGACTCTGATGGGACTGAAGAGGACCCACAGGCAGAACTGGCCATCATCCAAGGGCAGATGGCCTATATTCTGCAGCTTCAGGGGCGTACAGAGGAGGCTTTGCAACTTTACAATCAGATAATAAAACTAAAACCAACAGATGTAGCATTGCTAGCTGTGATTGCAAATAACATCATTACAATTAACAAGGACCAAAATGTCTTTGACTCCAAGAAGGTGAAATTAACCAATGTAGAGGGAGTGGAGTATAAGCTTTCCAAGAAACAACTGCAAGCTATAGAATTTAACAAAGCTTTACTTGCTATGTACACAAACCAGGCAGAACAATGTCGCAAAATATCTGCCAGTTTACAGTCCCAAAGTCCTGAGCATCTCCTTCCTGTGTTAATCCAAGCTGCCCAGCTCTGCCGTGAAAAGCAGCACACAAAAGCAATAGAGCTGCTTCAGGAATTTGCAGATCAGCATCCAGAAAACGCTGCTGAAATTAAGCTGACCATGGCACAGCTGAAAATTTCCCAAGGTAATATTTCCAAAGCATGTTTGATATTGAGAAGCACTGAGGAGTTAAAGCATAAACCAGGCATGGTGTCTGCATTAGTGACAATGTACAGCCATGAGGAAGATATTGACAGTGCCACTGAGGTCTTCACACAAGCTATCCAGTGGTATCAAAACCATCAGCCCAAATCTCCTGCTCATTTGTCCTTGATAAGAGAAGCTGCAAACTTCAAACGCAAATATGGGCGGAAGAAGGAGGCAATTAGTGACCTAGAACAGCTATGGAAACAAAATCCAAAAGATATTCACACCCTGGCACAGCTTATTTCTGCTTACTCACTTGTAGATCCTGAGAAGGCAAAAGCCCTTAGTAAACACTTGCTTTCATCAGATAGTATGTCTCTAAAAGTAGATGTTGAGGCTCTTGAAAATTCTCCTGGTGCTACGTACATTCGGAAGAAGGGTGGAAAAGTTGCTGGAGATAGTCAACCAAAGGAGCAAGGACAGGGAGATTTGAAAAAAAAGAAGAAAAAAAAGAAGGGAAAATTGCCTAAAAATTATGACCCAAAAGTGACCCCAGATCCAGAAAGATGGCTACCAATGCGTGAACGTTCTTACTACCGAGGAAGAAAGAAGGGTAAAAAGAAGGATCAGATTGGAAAAGGGACCCAGGGAGCCACTGCAGGAGCTTCATCTGAACTGGATGCCAGTAAAACTGTGAGCAGCCCACCCACCTCCCCAAGACCTGGCAGTGCAGCAACAGCATCTACATCTACAAGTAATATCATACTCCCAAGACACCAGAAACCTTCAGGGGCTCCAGCAACAAAAAAGAAACAGCAACAGAAAAAGAAGAAAGGTGGAAAAGGTGGCTGGTGATTAGAACATTCTTTTTGCAGGCTATTTTTAAACTAGTCTCAGTGACACTGGGAACATAATAAAGGCAACACAGCAAGAAGCACAGAGCTGCTCCCTCTCCCATCCCCACATTTTCATAAAATTATTTTCTTGTGCATCAAACAGAAAAGCATCTTCCTCAAACTGCCTAGTCAGACTTGGCCTACTTGTACCACCTTGCTTTGCACAGATGAGGAGAGCTCAGAAGAGTTGGGCATTTACCCACTTTGATATCTGTTGCATCCTTTCTCTTTGTGTGCTATCTGCTGTTTTTTTCAATTTCACAAACAAGGCATGTTATCCAAGGTTTCCTAGGATATAAACAGAAACTACTTCTGTTTCAACTAGAGTGCAAAGATATTTGTTCTATCAAGTCCCACTTTAAATTATGTCTTAGGAGGCCTTAGGAGACTGAAAGTGGAGTCTTCTGAGCATTCCAAATATCTGCTTAGAAATAGCATGTAATAAAAAGGGACCTTATTAGTACACTGGTATTTTTCAGTTTACTACATGAGTGGCCACAGGAAAACTAAATTAAATGTCTTGATTATTCTGACTGTAAATTCTCTCTGCCATGTGATACTGGAATATGGGATGCTATATATATATATATATAGTAATGAAAAGTATGTGTATGTATATACATATATACACGTATATAAATTAGGACTTCTTTGTGCCCGCATGTCATTTTCAAATTATGATAACATTATGCTGATTTAGCACTATTAAAGATCTCAAGGGAAAGACATCGATGTTGCAGGAAGTTGACTCTTAGACCCAGTGTTCTGAGGTCAGATGGATTTGACAGAAATCAGAAAGATTTAAACAGCCCCTATCAAGAGCATGAGCACTGACTTCCTACATAGAGAGGAAGTCAATACTAGAGTTCAGGAGTAGGCAGTATTAAAGCTTAACAGAACTGTTGGCCCAATTGATAGGTCTCAAATGACTCCTCTTTCTAGTTGGGGGTATGACCATTCACTACCCTTCTCAAAGTAATGAAGTATTGTAGTCAGTGTGTGGTATCAGTGTTGCTCTGTTCTTGCCTTGCTTACAAGTCACCTTCCCATTGAACAGGTGTGAGACAGATAACACTGGGATGCCTACCCTTGTTAGTATTCATTTTATGCTGCCCAAGATAGCATTCAGTTTAGACTTATGAGTATTTCCTTGTGATCATATTGCTCTGTCCTTGTTAATAAAGTGCTGCTGTGTTTGACTCTGACCATATCTACTGAAATTTCTTCAAAGAGTTTTTTTAAAGACTTTCCTCCTTTACAAGAGTAAGAAATGTGGTGCTGCCTTTCTGTTTAACATAAACTGTGGTAGCATCTAAACAAGAGACCTTCATATATGAATGATTTATTATGGCATTATACTTTTTGAGCTCTCAGAATAGTCTTTTGGTAAGTGACAGATATTTATTCCTTCTGAATATAAACCCCATTACAAAAATAATTGTTAGTAAATTTATGATTTTAGGATTCCATTAAATTTCTGTGGTGAAGAATAATCATTTTTTAGGTTAACCAAGCTACAGAATTTTTGGTGAAAATTATCCGCCAGTGAAAATTTTGACCCAAGGCACACAGAGAAATTTATAGTTCTCATTTAAGTCATTGTAATTGCCAGTTGTTATTATCAGTCATTACTAAGCAACTGAAACCTCAGTTCAAATAAATTGTAATTGTCAAATGAAGTGTAAACACCTACATTAACTTTCTAGTAATTATTTCTTCTTTTGGACAGGTCTTTAACCAATGACCTATATACTTTGTGTGTGTATATATATATATATATATGTGTGTCTGTGTGTGTGTGCATTTATAAAAACCAATATGGATATATCCATTCACTGTAGCACATTTTAAAATAAAATAATCTAGCAGTGAGTAAAAAAAAAAAAAAAAAAACTAAACAAAGATAAATATAAATATCAGAAACAAATCAGTCACAGACAGCAATCTCCTAGTCTACAGTTGCTCCCAAAGTCCACTGCCTCAATTTCGGGATTACTTATTGTGTATTCAGGTATTCCACAGATGCAGGGTGCATCGAGTTGATTGTGGAGATTTAATCTGCTGCTCCTGAGGCTGCTGGGAGAGGGTTAAAAACACTGAGTGACATTGAGTGACTTCTTCTCTATGTCATTCACAGATTATTACTATAACCATGTCTCTAAAACTGAACAGAATTAAAGCTGAAAATTGTTCCCATTACTTTTAACTCTGGAAAATTTGTTTAAATGTGCAGGATTGATGACTGTCTCAGTCTAGCAGTAAATAATATTCATCCACGGGTACATGAACACTGGAGACATATACACCCCTTCCTACTCACTAAGAGATGCAGTTCTAATACAATTTTATATTTTTCTTGATAAAGATTTAAAATACATTTATGTTGTGATCTATTGTGTACTAATAATTGTAACAATATATCAACTCAGATATTTTTAACACATAGAAAAACTTTATGTTCACAAGGAATTTAAAGAAACTTAATTCCTACTTATGTACATAGTTTTGTTGCAACAAAGTATGACACAATGATCAATAAGACTTCCTTGCATAAAAATATATTTATATTAGAGTAAAATTCAATGAAGTCAATGGAATTAGAAATATGAGTTCCAGAGGGCAAAGAGTAATGCAAATGTCCAACTGTTAAAGGAAAACTTTACAAGTATTTTATAAATCATGATGATGACTACTGAAGTACTATAATATTTAGATTCCACTGGGTATATATTTTAAAACAAAATAAGAGTTTTATTGTAAAATCTCAACAGTAAAATAAGAAATGATATACCTTGCAACTGTTTAGACTTAATGAAGAACACTTTTTGAATGCCAATTTAAAAGTGCCAAAGAATTCACAGTTTAAAAAATTCTTTTAGGGAGGACTTGTGTGAAAGAGCACAAAGAGCACTATTGCAGAGGATATTCAGTAAGAGACACACAGCGTGGGCTGAAAGCATTTATGAGCCACAGGGAGAGATGAGGACAGGCAGGCACACCTTAATCATGACAGAACATTCCGAGTGTCAAAAGGAAAGCACAGAGGATGGTCCTTGAGTGAGAGGTAATTTAGCTTCTCTGGAGAAGGGAGTAGAGAGAGGGAGTATGGAATGAGGTTCTGCAGAATTGTGAGCATTGAGGTAGAATGCTTGGACTCTGTTCTAGAGACATTATGAAGCCATTCAGGGCTTTGGATTTGGGAAGGGAAAGCATTTGACATTACTGAACAGACACAAGGGAGGAAGCACACCGTTAGAACCTTTAGAGAGATAATACCCAGCTGGGTCCTCTCGGCGAGACTGCTGGAAAAGTGTGGTTCCATTTTACAATCCTCTGTGGCCCAAAGTGATCTTGGGAGGAGTGTGTGTGTGTTGAGGGTCAGGACGGCCCAGGGGCGGAGCCATGAAGATGTGGGTTTTGCTGCTCAGACTGCATGAGGCAGTGACAGCTGAAAGGGAGCACTAGGGTCCTGGACAGACCTCATGGATGTGGGACCCACACCTGCACTTGGAAGAACCCCACACTGCCGTCACCACCTTGAAATTCTGAGTAATTTTTCACAAGGTACCCCACATTTTCATGTCTTATTGGCTCCCACAAATTACGTAGCCAGTCCTGGAAGGGGGCTGCCCTGATGAGAGGGCCCCCACCTCCCCATCCTGCCCCATCATCTCCCAGTGACCACCAGTCCTGCTGATGATTCTTCAATCATGTGTCCCACCTGTTCTTCACTGGGCAGAGCCCTACATAGATTTAGGAGCTCAGAAAATGGAGCAACTGCTCAGGGCTGGGGGACCTGGGGAAGACCAGAGAGAAGACTCACAGCAACTGCTCTGTGCCTTGACCCCTCTGCCTTCTCTTCAGGACCATCGCCTGCAGCCATCCAGATGTCCAGGCACACCTCCAGGGGAGCCATTCACCCAGCAGATATCACGGCTTTGAAGCATATTATTACTACCCTCCCACAAATGGCAGGAAAGAGCTCTCAGGAAACAGTGCCTTGCTCTAATTTGCATGAAGACATTATACAGAAAATGTGTGTAAGGGGTTTTCTGCTCCCCTCCCCCTCACTTAACGAGTGCCTCCCATCGTAAGACAGTGAGCCTCACCGATACCCACCCCTCCCAAAGAAATGCTTTTCTGTTTTCTTCTTTCTTCCTTCCTCTTCCTTCCTAATTTTCTTGAATGTACACAGGGTAAGAAATATTTTTCTAAAAGTTGTACTTTTGATTATATCACCTTATAGAAAGGTATACTGGGGCCAGGGATGAAATGTCTTTATGTTCCAATTAATAATACATTTTCATTTTATTTAAGACATGTTCCTTTTATTTAAGGATTTATTGGACTATATGAATGGGTTCAAGATAGATGAACTTGTCCTCTAAATAGCTCACTGCTATCCTACAATGAGCAGATGCCTTTATGAAATGAACATACACGCACACAAACATGCACATAAACTTACATGCTTAAAACAGCTCAAGTGGAGGGGAAAAATAAAACTCTTTTAAAAGTAATTTTTTTTCTTATGAATGCATGTATGTGTACATAAACTATCACAAACTATTCTCTTTTTTTTTAATAAATTTATTTATTTATCTATTTATTTATTTTTGGCTGCGTTGGGTCTTCATTGCTGTGCGCGGGCTTTCTCTAGTTGCGGCGAGCGGGGGCTACTCTTCATTGTGGTGCGCGGGCTTCTCATTGCGGTGGCTTCTCTTATTGCGGAGCACGGGCTCTAGGCACGTGGGCTTCATTAGTTGTGGCACGCGGGCTCAGTAGTTGTGGCTCACGGGCTCTAGAGCGCAGGCTCACTAGTTGTGGAGCACGGGCTTAGTTGCTCTGTGGCATGTGGGATCTTCCCAGATGAGGGCTCGAACCCGTGTCCACTGCATTGGCAGGTGGATTCTCAACCACTGCGCCACCAGGGAAGCCCTCACAAACTATTCTTTATGTGACTTTTAAAACCACCTTGGGTTTACATTTTCAACAAATAAAGGTATGCAATTTAACTCTAAAACTTAACTAAAAACCAGCAGAAGTGACTTCTTAGCTGATGTGTATGGTGAAAGAAGCCATTGAACCCACACTCCTAGCATCTCAATCCAAGCCCAGCCACGTCTCTGACTCAGGGTGGCTCTGACCCTTGAGTGGGCAGCTGCATCTCTGAGGGTGTTGAATCAAGGAGGCAAGAGACTTCATGCACAAAAAATTACCCCCAAGAGTCAGAGCCAAACAGCTAGGACGCGTGTGGCAGTCCCTTCCTTGGACAACACAAATGCTGAATTAGGTCATCACTGAGGGGCTGGCTGTTTGTCATCAAAGTGTGATTCACTCCCTGCAAAGCGAAACAACTGAATATGAAAAATCCCATCCGGGCCCTAGATATTTAATAAAATAATTGTCTTAGAAATAGTAAGACACGTTTGGGTTAAGATACAATCAAACTTATGGTTACTGGGGGAAAGGTGGGGATAAATTGGGAGATTGGGACTGACACATACACACTGCTATATATAAAATAGATAACTAATAAGGACCTACTGTATAGCACAGGGGACTCTACTCAGTACTCTGTAATGACCTATGTGGGAAAAGAATCTAAAAAAGAGTGGATATACGTATATGTATAACTAACTCACTTTGCTGTACAGCAGAAACTAACACAACACTGTAAATCAAGTACACTCCAATAAAAAATTAATAAAAAAAGATAAAATCAGGTGAAGATAGAGATCCAGTCTATTTTTTGAATTAAAATACCCACAAAATACCAAAAACTTTAAAATACCAAAAAATTGAAGTACTACAAAATGTCAAAATTAAGAAACAGACAGAAAGGACTATCTCCTAATAGTATCAGGGAGGAAGGAAGACAGCCACGCATTTGTCATTAGGAACGATTCCCACCAATCACAGCACTGATGGTACCAGCCTGAGGAGCAACTCATCCCCCAGGGCTTTGCCCTTTGAAGCAGCAGAGTGTGAAGCAGGGAGGAGAAGGGTTCGGCTCCACACAGGGGCCCTGGGTTCAAGTCACCAAGTACACCAGCAGCCCAGCATATCACCTACAACAGGTGACAGTTATCTATTGTTCTCAGGTCATTTTTATCATCTGCCTGTCCCTCTATCTAGAGAACAAGTTAGACCTGTTGCAACAAACAAGGGGAATACAGCGATTTCCAAACTCCTGTGAAAAAAAAAAACCCTCTCCCTCATTAAAAAAATAGGCTTGCTGCTCTTTCAATGTTCCCTGCAGAGAAAACTTCCTCATTGAACCCGCCTCGCATGAGCCAGCGGAAGGCTGAAGGCTGGTTACCACAGCCCACCTTTTTGGCTCGTGGAAAGTAATAATAGGTTAAAACACCACCTCCCCTCCTGTTGAAGCATTTGCCTGGTTGTACCCACAGAGATGGGTCGCCATAATGAATTTAAAAAACAGGGGTGGAGGTCAGCTAACCAAGGAAAGGACACCATCTCTGAATTTGGTGAGGTTTTGTGGAAAGAAGGAAGAGCAGGGCGGGGGGCACACACACTGGGGTTATAGTGTTTCATGTACTGTTTCTGATCAGAGAAGAATGACAGAGTACCCCAGATTCTTAAGGACAGAGAAAAATCTCATGTTAGGTCAGCATTTAACACAAGATTAAATTCCCACTAAGTGCAGAAATTAGACTATGTCCTCAACCCAATCTTTCTAGCTTTAGGAACTATTACATGGGTATGTAAACTGCAACACCCTAATGGAGTGTAATTTTTGCATATCTATCTCTAGAGCCTTAAAAATATTTAGGTGCCTTTAACTAGTTATCCTACCACCATCCTTTGTAAATAATATGAAAGAGCAAAAAAGCCTTATTCATAAATCCATTCACGCAGTGTTATGTACGTTATAGAAAATCCAAAACACTCAATAAATCCAAAAAGGAGGACATGATTCATTGAGTTACAAACTCTACAAAAGATATATTTGCACTAAGTGAATATCAAGAGTTTATATATAGTAAGATAGGAAGATGCGTATGTTGTAATATCTAGGGAAAAGTCAGGATACAGAAATAAATGTAAAATCTTAACAGTTGAGGAAAGATGTCTACTAAAACAAGACTTAAAAATACAGCACACCAAAAGTTGACATTGATTATCACAAGGCAGTGGCATCAAGGATGATTTTTGTTTCTTCTTTATACTTTTCTGTATTTTCCAATTTCCTAAAATGAACATGTATAACTTACAATTAGGAGAATTAGTGAAGAACTTCTTTAAAAAGAATCTTCACTAATGGACCATTTGTTAAAGCAGCAGCAATTTCAGGCTAAGCCATCACAAATGTATTTTTCACATTGTGTTTTTCCATCAGTTCTCCTATTTTACTGCATTATGTGAATTTGCCGTCTCATCTGAGACTATTCAATTCAGCTAAAGAGACAAGAAAAGCAAATAAAATGGATGAAATGCATAAGCAATGTAAGGCATAGAGGGTGAGTTAGCAAGTGGCTTGTGAGCTATAGGAGAAACTCATAGTATATGTTAAGTATAGATGATGATTAAGTAAGTGGCTCGTGAGGCACGGATAGAATTCATAGCATATGCTAAATACTGACAGTAAGTTAGAAACCCATAATGCTAAAAATACATAGAAAATGGAATATATAATGGCACCAATGTAAATGTTACTCAAAGTTAGGAATGGATGGACAGACCGAGTCAAGAGCTGACACCTAGGTGACCCCTGACATCAACAACCCATTGGTGACACCCACTGTGTCCCTGCTCTTGTTCCACACATGCTTTGCCCAAGAAGTACAATTAGAAACTTCCTGTTTCGTGGTTAATTGGTAAGCTACAGCCATGCGTTAGCCATGGGAGCCACTTGCTCCCATGTTTCTTCCACAGAGCAAGGGTGTGTCAATGTTCCCAGGCACCTTCAGCCTGGGCCCCCTTGCTCAAGCCCAATTCTGGCACCACTGGGGAAGTCTGCTTTGATAGAGAGACAGGACACATCAGCTTTACTAGCCCAGGATTTAGGTAGCGTGGCCCTATCCGCTGATCTCCTACCCCAAGAATGTTAATCTACACCATCGTTTCCCCTTGTTTGTGTTTTAAGTAGATTTATTAAACTTGGGGGGATTCAAGCATCTTAATTCGGTCTTCGAGCCTTTCTGTTTTGTGACTTCTGGAATATCCTGCCTGGTAGGTACTTGCATCGAGGTCCCTTCTTGCATGACATACGGAAAGGGAAATGTTCTCCTCTAGCCTAGTCTCAAGAATGAAAGTTGAGACAGACTCAAGTTTGGGATTTGATGTGAAATCACACAGTAAACCTATCAGCAGTCAGAAACCAAGACTGGACCTAGATCAGGAATAAACAAACAGTTTGTGTAGAATAATCCTTTACAAACTTAGTGGAATTGAACAAGGTAGAGCAGAGTTTGGAATATGGAGGGTAAGTATCATGGGAGGAGGATGTGTGTGCAGATGGGTTTGTTTGTAAACCATGAGACTGTCCCAATTGGGATGGGTGGTAGAGGGCCCATTTCTCAATTTATCCTACAGCCACAAGCTCTCTGGTCCTTGGACACACTCTAGAAGATGAGGACCTGAAATTATTCTTGTTGTAAATACATCACTGACCAACTGAATACTTTATGAGAAATAATTCTCAACCCATGGCTCCCCTGCACCAATGTATTTCATTGTCATTATTCTTTTGAAAATCCCTCAGGCTTATCAGGATTTAGTTGTACCAGGAAGAAATTCATTCTCCCTCCCCTTTCCTGCTATAACTATGAAATACATTTCCCCAGCAGTGACCATGGGTGGGTGAAGGCAAAGTCAGGGTGAAGGCAATGTCACAGTGAAGAGCATTTATTTGCTTTGAATCCACTCAGCTCAGCTCCTTCTATCCTCAGAGTAACCTTGAAGTGTTGAATATCTACCACAGTTAATAATCTTCCCTGTATTAGAAAACAAAACAATACACAAAAAGCTCCAAGGTTCAAGGTATGTTGCAGGTCTGCTATCATATTCTGTGGAAAAGGTATCCTTGGAACTAAGCAATGAGGTGGTCCTGCCTGAGATTTTGTCAGATGCATCTGGTTGGAGCCTGGTTAACTGTTGAAAAGTCTTAGTACCTTCCACTGGTAACCGTGCACTCCATGTAATATGGTAGAAGCTCTCTTCTCCCCAACATGACTGGTCAGTTAGTGGGAAAAGTGTTTTGAGTAGGGAGTTACTTAAAAACAATAAATGAGCACCAGAAACTTTTACTCTTAACCCCAAACATCTATTTTTTCATTATAGGGTCAAGGTCTTTTCTTTGACTATTTCTCCAGAGTGGGGTTCACACAACCTTTGCGACACAGCCAGCTCTCATGCAATTTCCATGCTCCCCATGTCCAGATTCTATAAAGTGCAACAAGATCATAGAGAACTTCAAGCACAAGAAGGGTAACCTGAAAACCATATCCTTCCGGATTTTAATGATGTTCCAATTAGCTTTTGTAACTGTCTCATAATTTGCTATTAACAGTGTGATCTGTGGACCAGCAGTATCACCGTCGACTGGGAGCTAGTTGGAAATGCAAGGTCTCAGGCCCCACCCAGACCTGCAGGATCAATCTGCCTTTTAACGCCATCTCTGGGTGATTTGTATGCACATTAAAATTTGATCAGCACTGATGTAGCTTTTACATATTTCAGTAGCAATTTTTAAAGAGATCCATCCATGCTTCTTTCTGTCCTCATATTTTATAGTATTATGTACTATTTAACTGAACATGTAATTATAACAAGTAAGCATAACTGGCAAGTTTGGGAGAACACTCAGCTGGCTCTGGAAGCATTCAACTCAACCAGTGGGAAGGGACGCAAGTGAGTGTGGTTAGCTGAGTACTCATCACACTGTGGGCACCACTCAGGATGTTTGACAGAGGAAAGGGAGAACTTCTACCAATCCAGGGAGTGGTTTAAATGTAGACTGTTTAAAAGCACCAGTATTGCCATCGTAACTACTATTCACTGATGAATTTTTGTGAATGGTTTTTAACCCAACAACATGGTAAGAGGGCACAGAAGTAGACATTGTGCCTTTGGTAGACATCTCCAATTCTCCTGCTTCCGGACACCTGCAGGATGGCTCTGGCCCGCTTGTGGCATGGGGGCAGAAGGTTCCTATGGTCAATGAGCTGTGAAGAATAACACATGTCATTTCCAGCAAGAGCATCTAATGTTTAGCGTGAGACATGCCAGAGCACTCTCTTTCCCATTGGCCCAGAGACCAGTGACATCAAAGGGACTCAGCCAGCAAGGGGACACCGCTGACATTCTAAGATTCTGGGGTTTATTGCAGCACAACATAGTCCATTCTGACCAAGACAGTGTTCTTACTCTGAGTGTAGAGTTAGCGGCAATTTGGTGACCGAGATGGTTAACTATATGCGTCAACTGGATTGGGCTAAGGGACGCCCATATCACTGGTAAAGCATTATTTCTGGGTGTGTCTGTAAAGGTGTTTCTGGAGGAGACTAGCATTGAATCAGCAGACGGAGTAAAGACATCAGCCCTCACCAATGGGGCTGAGCATCACCCGACCAGTTGGGGCTCTGAATAGAACAAAAAGGCAGAGGAGGGCGAATTCTTGCTCTTTGTGAGCTGACACATCCATCTTCTCCTGCCCTCAGACATCAGAGCTCCTGGTTCTCAGGCCCTCAGACTCAAGCTGAATCACACTACTGGCTTTCTTGGGTCTCCAGCTTTTGGATGGCAGATTGTAGAACTTCTCAGCCTCCGTAACTGTGTGAGCCAAGGCCTATAATAAATCTCCTCTTACATCTATCTATATATATCCTACTGGTTCTGTTTCTCTGGAGAACCCTGACTACATTACAGAATTTAGATGATAAAAGGTGTGAAACATGACACATAATAAAACTTCAATGATTCAAATAAATGTTCGACAAAGGGAGAATTTTATTGGCCTATAAACTTTTAAATCTGTAGCTCTCCATGGTTAAATATGATGAAATTGGGTGTGGGGGCGGGAGTGTTGAGAGAATCTCTGTTTAATTCTCCTTATTAAATTCATTAAGGAGATTCTGAGGGCAGCTGCAGAGACAGAGAAAAGAAAGAAATATTTCAGGTTCTACAGTTTATAGTGTGGCCTATGCTCTCCATGCTTATTGCCTGTGATTACAAAAACAATTTCATAGTAAAAGTAAAATGTAGATAATAAATCCTATATTAAGGAAATGTGAGATTAAAAACATGCAAAACAAAAAACAAGTGACTGCGAAGTTAAAGGTAGGAAGAACCCAACAAAGAGAATAAAAGGAATGATTAATATGTAAGGTAAAAATAAATGTAAGAAACTAAATTTTATGTTATGTTTCAGCAATTAACTTTAACACACCTCAGTACAGATGGTGTGCTTGAGTTTAATGTATAACGCAGGGGTAGTTAATTGACACCTGAAGTTCCCTGACTCAAAGTCCCCGCTTCCCATTCAACAGAAGCAGTTAGCTAGCATCGGAAGGGTTGTAATGAAGAGTCTTCAGAATATGACTGTTCTTCAAAAATCCCTGAATCTGCATTAGAAAGATGATTAATTGGTCCATGGGATTTGGAAACAATTGTTCACTGACCAGAAGTATTGTTCAGGCACTTCCAACCTGGTATGAATGTGGCTGAAGAATCCAAGAAGCCAGGAAAACAAACCCCTTGGGGGAGACAACCTAAGTCTAGAACTGCATTCAGTCCTGTGCCCACAGAGCATTCTCTCTCCTGATCCCACCACAGGTTAGCTCATCCTGTCATCAGGATATTTGCTACGCTTGCACTGGAATTAGCCTTTCCTGCCAGGTGTGTGCTAGAATTGTGAAAGGGCAGCAGGTGGAGTCTTCACTGAGTTTACAGACAGGACATACAGCTGTTTTGTACCTGTGCCTGCTCGCTCATATATGTTTGCACATGTGGCCCAACTCAGTCTACGACTTGTTTTGTCGTAACATCACTCCTTAGTGTGCCTGTTGGGAGATACCAGAGCTACTACTCACCTCTAAGTGTCAGAGGTTACCCATAACCATCAAAGACCTGACAATTATTACAAGAACCTGTTTTGGTTAAACTGGGTCAGTTTGCAACAGTTAAAATATAAAATAGTTGGAAGTTTCAAATCAAGAAGACAGACTAATGGAGATAAACAAGGAAAGTATAAGGAGTTAGAAGTAAATCCAATTATTGAAAGATTATCATAGTTGAAATAGAAAAGCAAATATTAATACAAGTGAAAATTCTGAATTTGACCATATAAAATCAATAAATGTTTCAGACAAACATCATTAATTAAGACTATTAGTGATAAAAGTCACAAACAAGACTTTAGAATGAATAAAAGGTAACAGTGTCTATAAGAACAAAATACAGATAATGCACTGAACTATTAAAAAGTAAAATAAAAAATCCTAAAATTTGAAAGCATAGATTAGAATAACAAAATGGACTAAAGTTATCTAAAACTATGGTATATGGTGGTTCAAAATATGTGCACAAACTCTTTCACACTCCCTTCAAAAGGTGTAGCCTAACTTCTCTTTCTTTGAGTGGGTTGAACATCATGACTCACTTCTAATGAACAGAATAAAGCTGATGTGATGGTGTGTGACTTGTGAGACCTGGTCATGGAAGTCTTCACAGCCTCCTGCCTCCTCTGTGTGGGATCTCTTGCTCTGGCCAAAGCAGCAGACACTCAAGCAGCCCTATGGAGAGGTCTACACAACAAGGGAAGCAGCCGTGTGATGAGTCATCTCAGAAGCAGATCTTCTGGCACCAGCCAGGCCTTCAGATGCTGCAGTCTTAGCTGACATCTCTACTGCAACCTCATGAGAAACTGAGCCAGAACCTCTAATTTAAGCCACTCTCAGAAACTGGGTAAGATAAGTATTTATTATTTTAAGCTAGTAAATTTTAGGCAATATGTAAAGCAGAAATAGATAATGAACACAAACTGTTGTACCTATTTTTAAAATAAGCAAATACATCAACTGTAGAGGATAGAAAGAAGTCAAATAAGGAGTGTTCTAATGGGACCCTCTCACTCAAGAAAGGATCTCAAAGCATGAAATTCCCAGAGAAGCTCTCTGAGGATGATCCTACTCTTGACCTTTGAGAAGGGAAGCCCTGGCAACTGTTCCTTATCCAGAACCTATCAATTAGAGCAGGCCCATCCTCTTCTGCAAATATGTGTGAGGACTCTTAAATGCATGACTTAACCCATATGCCATTCTGGCTTGCTGGAACCAGCTCACATTGGCTTGTGAGAGAAGACTGTCAAATTTTCAGGAATTCTGCATGCCAGTTGTTAACTAAAACCATGAAATCATTATGAAAATTAAATTATATAAAATTAAAATTAAATCTATTGTATTAAAGAAACAGGTAATAGGGTTTTAGTGAGTTTGCCCCTATCCTCAGCGGTGCGGGTGAAGCTGGTGTCTTCAGGTTTCCAGACTGCTGAGGAGCTCCTAGAGAAGCGAAGGACTGAGAGGAGCTTCAAGATGGCGGAAGAGTAAGACGTGGAGATCACCTTCCTCTCCACAAATACATCAGAAATACATCTACATGTGGAACAGCTCCTACAGAACACCTACTGAACACTGGCAGAAGACCTCAGACCTCCCAAAAGCCGTGTAGATGAAAGGCTCTTGGTGCTCCAGCCAGGCATCAGGGCTGTGCCTCTGAGGTGGGAGAGCCAAGGTCAGGACACTGGTCCACAAGAGACCTCCCAGCTCCACGCAATATCAAATGGCGAAAATCTCCCAGAGATCTCCATCTCAATGCCAAGACCCAGCTTCACTCAACGACCAGCAAGCTACAGTGCTGGACACCCTATGCCAAACAATTAGCAAGACAGGAACACAACCCCATCCATTAGCAGAGAGGCTGCCTAAAATCATAATAAGGCCACAGACACCCCAAAACACACCACCAGACGTGGACCTGCCCAACAGAAAGACAAGATCCAGCCTCATCCACCAGAACACAGGCACTAGTCCCCTCCACCAGGAAGCCTACACAACCCACTGAACCAACCTTAGCCACTGGGGACAGACACAAAAAAACAACGGGAACTATGAACCTGCAGCCTGCGAAAAGGAGACCCCAAACACAGTAACTTAAGCAAAATGAGAAGACAGAAAAACATACAGCAGATGACGGAGCAAGGTAAAACCCCACCAGACCTAACAAATGAAGAGGAAATAGGCAGTCTGCCTGAAAAAGAATTCAGAATAATGATAGTAAAGATGATCCAAAATCTTGGAAATAGAATAGAGAAAATACAAGAAACGTTTAACAAGGACCTAGAAGAACTAAAGAGCAAACAAACAGTGATGAACAACACAATAAGTGAAATTAAAAATGCTCTAGAAGGAATCAATAGCACAATAACTGAGGCAGAAGAAGGGATAAGTGACCTGGAAGATAAAATAGTGGAAGTAACTACTGCAGAGCAAAATAAAGAAAAAAGAATGAAAAGAATTGAGGACAATCTCAGAGACCTCTGGGACAACATTAAAAGCACCAATATTCGAATTATAGGGGTCCCAGAAGAAGAAGAGAAAAAGAAAGGGACTGAGAAAATATTTGAAGAGATTATAGTTCAAAACTTCCCTAATATGAGAAAGTAAATAGTTAATCAAGTCCAGGAAGCACAGAGACTCCCATACAGGATAAATCCAAGGAGAAACACGCCAAGACACATATTAATCAAACTATCAAAAATTAAAAACAAAGAAAAAAGATTAAAAGCAGCAAGGGAAAAACAACAAATAACACACAAGGGAATCCCCATAAGGTTAACAGTTGACTTCTCAACAGAAACTCTGCAAGCCAGAAGGGAGTGGCAGGGCATATTTACAGTGATGAAGGAGAAAAATCTACAACCAAGATTACTCTACCCAGCAAGGACCTCATTCAGATTTTTTTTTCTTTTTTTTTTTCACACACACACACTGTATTTTATTTTTACAAGAGATAAACAGACTGACACCAAGCATTGTGAATGGATGACCACAACAAAAGCAACAATGATTGCAATTACCAAACACGAAACACACTCATACTACGTCATAATATTGACATTCAGTCCAGTAATCCTCCACTGTAACAGCTCCTTTACTTTGAAGTGAAAATTGATTTGTATATTTTTTGCCTCTGAGTCCTTGTGGGATTTTTTTTTATTATTCAAACAGAAAGTCACAAAAATTATAATCATCCTCATCCATTCACTCAGTCCCATGTAACTGGTTTTTTTTTCATCTTGATCTTTTGTTAGCACTTTTATGAGTTCATCAGTTTTCCATTAGAGTTCTGAAAATGCTTATTCATTCAGTTCAGCAGTACAGTCAGTTACCAGAAACCTGTACTTGTCAGAGTCTTTTCCATGAATTCCTTGAAGATGAAACCCTTTTATAGGAACATATTTGCAAAAGCATCAGAGGACACCCAACACTGTAAATGACAAAAGACTTAAAAATGACCACAGTTAAAGATTTGATGAAAGTTCATAATAATGCAATTGACAAGGAAATTTAGTTATTTCTGAGATATACATTTTAAAGTAATAACTAGAATTATGACTTATAACATTATACCAGAACATATAAGATTTTTAGAAATTTCATGTAATGTCTGAAACGTTTATATTAACTCTCATTCAGATTTGATGGAGAAATTAAAACCTTTACAGACAAGCAAAAGCTAAGAGAATTCAGCACCACCAAACCAGCTTTACAACAAACGCTAAAGGAACTTCTCTAGGCAGGACACACAAGAGAAGGAAAAGACCTACAATAACAAACCCAAAACAATTATGAAAATGGAAATAGGAACCTACATATCGATAATTACCTTAAATGTAAACGGATTAAATGATCCAACCAAAAGACACAGACTGGCTGAATGGATACAAAAACAAGACCCGTATATATGCTGTCTACAAGAGAACCACTTCAGACCTAGGGACACATACAGACTGAAAGTGAAGGGATGGAAAAAGTTATTCCATGCAAATGGAAATCAAAAGAAAGCTGGAGTAGCAATTCTCATATCAGACAAAATAGACTTTAAAATAAAGACTATTTCAAGAGACAAAGAAGGACACTACATAATGATCAAGGGATCGATCCAAGAAGAAGATATAGCAATTGTAAATATTTATGCACCCAACAAAGGAGCACCTCAATACATAAGGCAACTGCTAACAGCCATAAAAGGGGAAATCGACAGTAACACAATCAGAGTAGGGGACTTTAACACCCCACTTTCACCAATGGACAGATCATCCAAAGTGAAAATAAATAAGGAAACACAAACTTTAAATGATACATTAAAGAAGATGGACTTAATTGATATTTATAGGACATTCCATCCAAAAACAACAGAATACACATTCTTCTCAAGTGCTCATGGAACATTCTCCAGGATAGATCATATCTTGGGTCACAAATCAAGCCTCGGTAAATTTAAGAAAATTGAAATCGTATCAAGTAACTTTTCTGACTGCAATGCTATGAGACTAGATATCAATTACAGGAAAAAATCTGTAAAAACTACAAACACATGGAGGCTAAACAATATACTACTTAATAACCAAGAGATCACTGAAGAAATCAAAGAGGAACTCAAAAAATACTTAGAAACAAATGACAATGAAAACACGACAACCCAAAACCTATGGGATGCAGCAAAAGCAGTTCTAAGAGGGAAGTTTACAGCAATACAATCCTACCTTAAGAAACAAGAAACATCTCAAATAAACAACTTAAACTTACACCTAAAGCAATTAGAGAAAGAAGAACAAAAAGACCCCAAAGTTAGCAGAAGGAAAGAAATCATAAAGATCAGATCAGAAATAAATGAAAAAGAAATAAAGGAAATGATAGCAAAGATCAATAAAACGAAAAGCTGGTTATTTGAGAAGATAAACAAAATTGATAAATCATTAGCCAGACTCATCAAGAAAAAAAGGGAAAAGACTCAAATCAATAGAATTAGAAATGAAAAAGGAGAAGTAACCACTGACACTGCAGAAATACAAAGGATCATGAGAGATTACTACAAGCAACTCTATGCCAATAAAATGGACAACCTGGAAGAAATGGACAAATTCTTAGAAATGCACAACCTTCCGAGACAGAACCAGGAAGAAATAGAAAATATGAACAGACCAATCACAAGCACTGAAATTGAAACTGTGATTAAAAATCTTCCAACAAACAAAAGCTCAGGACCAGATGGCTTCACAGGCGAACTCTCAAACATTTAGAGAAGAGGTAACACCTATCCTTCTCAAACTCTTCCAAACTATAGCAGAGGGAGGAACACTCCCAAACTCATTCTACGAGGCCACCATCACCCTGATACCAAAACCAGACAAAGATGTCACAAAGAAAGAAAATTACAGGCCAATATCACTGATGAACATAGATGCAAAAATCCTCAACAAAATACAGGCAAACAGAATGCAGCAGCACATTAAAAGTATCATACACCATGATCAAGTGGGGTTTATCCCAGGAATGCAAGGATTCTTCAATATACGTAAATCAATCAATGTGATACACCATATTAACAAATTGAAGGGGAAAAACCAAATGATCATCTCAATAGATGCAGAGAAAGCTTTTGACAAAATTCAACACCCATTTATGATAAAAACTCTCCAGAAAGTAGGCATAGAGGGAACTTTCCTCAACATAATAAAGGCCATATATGACAAACCCACAGCAAACATCACTCTCAATGGTGAAAAACTGAAACCATTTTCACTAAGATCAGGAATAAGACAAGGTTGCCCACTCTCACCACTATTATTCAACATAGTTTTGGAAGTTTTAACCACAGCAATCAGAGAAGAAAAAGAAATAAAAGGAATCCAAATTAGAAAAGAAGAAGTAAAACTGTCACTGTTTGCAGATGACATGATACTATACATAGAGAATCCTAAAGATGCTACCAGAAAAATACTAGAGTTAATCAATGAATTTGGTAAAGTAGCAGGATACAAAATTAATGCACAGAAATCTCTAGCATTCCTATACACTAATGATGAAAAATCTGACAGTGAAATTAAGAAAACACTCCCATTTACTACTGCAACAAAAAGAATAAAATATCTAGGAATAAACCTACCTAAGGAGACAAAAGACCTGTATGCAGAAAATTATAAGACACTGATGAAAGAAATTAAAGATGATACAAACAGATGGAGAGATATACCATGTTCTTGGATTGGAAGAATCAACATTGTGAAAATGACTCTACTACCCAAAGCAATCTACAGATTCAATGCAATCCCTATCAAACTACCACTGGCATTTTTTCACAGAACTAGAACAAAAAATTTCACAATTTGTATGGAAACACAAAGGACCCCGAATAGCCAAAGCAATCTTGAGAAAGAAAAACAGAGCTGGAGGAATCAGGCTCCCGGACTTCAGATTATACTACAAAGCTACAGCAATCAAGACAGTATGGTACTGGCACAAAAACAGAAATATAGATCAATGGAACAGGATAGAAAGCCCAGAGATGAACCCATGCACATATGGTCACCTTATCTTTGATAAAGGATGCAAGAATATACAGTGGAGAAAACATGGCCTCTTCAGTAAGTGGTGCTGGGAAAACTGGACAGCTACATGTAAAAGAATGAAATTAGAACACTCCCTAACACCATACACAAAAATAAACTCAAAATGGATTAAAGACCTAAATGTAAGGCCAGACACTCAAACTCTTAGAGGAAAACATAGGCAGAACACTCTATGACATAAATCACAGCAAGATCCTTTTTGACCCACCTCCTAGAGAAATGGAAATAAAAACAAAAAAAACAAATGGGACCTAATGAAATTTAAAAGCTTTTGCACAGCAAAGGAAACCATAAACAAGACGAAAAGCCAACCCTCAGAATGGGAGAAAATATTTGCAAATGAAGCAACTGACAAAGGAATAATCTCCAAAATTTACAAGCAGCTCATGCAGTTCAATATCAGAAAAACAAACAACCCAATCCAAAAATGGGCAGAAGACCTAAACAGACATTTCTCCTAAGAAGATATACAGATTGCCAACAAACACATGAAAGAACGCTCAATATCATTAATCATTAAAGAAATGCAAATCAAAACTACAATGAGATATCATCTCACACCGGTCAGAATGGCCATCATCAAAAATCTACAAACAGGGCTTCCCTGGTGGCGCAGTGGTTGAGAATCTGCCTGCTAATGCAGGGGACACGGGTTCGAGCCCTGGTCTGGGAGGATCCCACATGCCGCGGAGCAACTGGGCCCGTGAGCCACAATTGCTGAGCCTGCGCGTCTGGAGCCTGTGCTCCGCAACAAGAGAGGCCACGATAGTGAGAGGCCTGCGCACCGCGATGAAGTGTGGCCCCCACTTGCCACAACTGGAGAAAGCCCTCGCACAGAAACGAAGACCCAACGCAGCCATAAATAAATAAATAAGCAAATAAAAAAAAAATCTACAAACAATAAATGCTGGAGAGGGTGTGGAGTAAAGGGAACCCTCTTGCACTGTTGGTGGGAATGTAAATTGATACAGCCACTATGGAGAACAGTATGGAGCTTCCTTAAAAAAACTAAAAATAAAAATACCATACTACCCAGTAATCCCACTACTGGGCATATACCCTGAGAAAACCATAATTCAAAAAGAGTCATGTACCAAAATGTTCATTGCAGCTCTATTTACAATAGCCAGGACATGGAAGCAACCTAAGTGTCCATCAACCGAAGAATGGATAAAGAAGATGTGGCACATATATACAATGGAATATTACCTAGCCATAAAAAGAAATGAAATTGAGTTATTTGTAGTGAGGTGGATGGACCTAGAATCTGTCATACAGAGTGAAGTAAGTCAGAAAGAGAGAAACAAATACCATATGCTAACACATATACATGGAATCTATGAAAAAAAACAAAAAGGTCATGGAGAACCTAGGGGCAAGACGGGAATAAAGACACAGACCTACTAGAGAATGGACTTGAGGATATGGGGAGGGGGAAGGGTAAGCTGTGACAAAGTGAGAGAGTGGCATGGACATATATACACTACCAAACGTAAAATAGATAGCTAGTGGGAAGCAGCCGCATAGCACAGGGAGATCAGCTCGGTGCTTTGTGACCACCTAGAGGGGTGGGATAGGGAGGGTGGGAGGGAGGGAGACGCAGGAGGGAGGAGATATGGGAATGTATGTATATGTATAACTGATTTACTTTGTTATAAAGCAGAAACTAACACACCATTGTAAAGCAATTATACTCCAATAAAGATGTTAAAAAAAAAAACAGGCAATAAATACTGAACATTTATCACATCCTAATTATTTTACTACTTTATGCTATTATCTGTGCTTTTTAGGTACTTTTTGTGTATTGAATCTATACGATAGAAATTCCGATTAATGATCTGATACTGTACACCTCTTCCCAACTGCTTGTTCAGTGGGATCACACTGGTACCTGGAAATCAGCCATGGTGGGAGTATTTACACCCTGGGAATTGATAAATACTACAAATCAGGACTTGGTTTATTGTTTTTTTAAAATTGTCTATTCTTTAGAAAGTGATGGATAAGATGTTAATAATGCAGATTGAAGTGTGTCTTTTCTATACCTGCTACATTTGGAATAGCACAAAATTGAGGAAATATTCTCCCAGTATTCAAAAGAATTTATCCAGTTCATCATGGGTGAATGAATGAGGGTCTAATACACATCTTCATTGTTTCACTTTTGTCTTTCTAGTTAAAGTAAATGAAAATATCAAACAATATTCACTCATCTGTCAGGTGTAACCATAGGTTGTCTATGGATACAAAAATTTGGCAAAAATCAACATAAACTTTCCATGAAAATCAATTGACTTTATAGAACTTACAACAAGAAGATTGTATATTTCATTAAAATTTGTAAGATGTTTGCTATACATCCCTTATATCAGTAAAATTTTCAATAAATGTGTGTATATTTCATTTAAAAAAAAGTCAGTTTTTAAACATTTATCAGTATACCAGTGACACTAACTAATGCTGACTACAATATGTAAATTATTTTTCTTAACAATAAGCCAACACCGATTGGCAGGGACTGTGCTTAGGGGCAGGTATGTTAGGGCATCTTTACCCGAGGGCAGGAGCAAGAGTGCACAAACAAGGCAGGAGAACCAGGTATCTAGTCTCCAGGCAGATGGGTCTACAGGATCCATCCAGATCTATGGGATGGAGGGCTTGTGGCAGAAGCTGTGTTCACAGGGGAAAGGTTTAGGAGGCCAGTGTTACTGTGACCTCAACTGTAACCTAAGCAGTGAGGCCAAATGTAAATGACAGGTGAGCACCTGCACACAAAGACCACATCTTACACCCTATGCTTCGCAAACCAGCACCCACCCTCACAGAGCCTAGCAGACACTTGATAAATATTTGGTGAAACCTGTATTAACATAAAGATGGAGTGAGAGTTGCTTTCATTTTATAATTGATAATTGTATACTACCGACGGGGGTTTTGTATGTGCACTTCAGGGATGTCTGGGGAGGTTCCCTTGAAAGTTACAGCCAAAGTGGCACTGAAAATATACAGAAAGAAGAATATATTTGGTGCCAACAAGCCTAAGTCGATTTGGATACTCAAAACTGTTGGGTTCTTTGGATAGCCTCTAGCCATTAGAGGGGATGGAACTAGGGAGGCTTGTACCAGGGGTGCAGTAGCAGGAGAGCTCCACCTCAGTTGGAAGCAAGCACTCATCACCCAGAGGCTCACACAGTCATACAACTTGTTCTGTACGCTGGTCATGTCCCCAGCCTTTGTCTGATTATTTTACCCTCTGCAGGCAAAGGTGACTGTAAAACCTTCCAGGTCAAATTGGACCTTTACTCATTTCACCAGTGAAAAATTACCCCTAACATCCCTTGTGCTAATTAACAAATCGTTTAGGACTGATTTGGATGGCGATAAAGTTCAGCCATGCTCCGGGTAAAGAACTTTTGTGCTTTTACACAACCCCGAGGTATGGGCTTCTGATTACGAAAATCTGGTTGTTACCTAACCTCTCTAAGATATAAATAAGGTAATCATAGTCTATGGTGCAGTATTTAATATGGACAATACACAATACTAAATATATTAAAAACACACTTTTTTTGTATTCATCTGTTTTTAAAACTGGAAGTATCATTTTTGCATTTAGATATATTTGATCTCTCAGCCAAACAAACAAACAAAGCGTCTATAAAATTTCCCCAAGTAACCTCTGGTCTTCATTTTAATGAGTGAACATAGCCACATTAAGGGGTTCGGGTACTAATAAAATATAAAAACTGTTCAATTTGAATATCACACCTAGGCTCTCACGCACAAGGAACTTCTACTGAAGCACAGTACAACTCAAGCTAAGGTTGGCATTAATATCGCACGTGGAGCTCTAAGATTGGGAGTAAGAACATGATGTTACAATCTCCTTTGCTCTCAGTGCAGTAGATTTCAGCTTCACCTTTGAGGTCTCACAAATAATACAGCTTGATTCAAACTGGAACCCTTCAGTGGAGCTGTCAGCCACTCTCTCCAGCATCCTAGGATGGCTATTTTCCATGTATTATTTCCCATGGAAAGCAAGAATCTCTTTGAGTGTCAACAACTTTGATGGTTTCTCATTGCAGGAGAAAAGTGGATGAGTTATTCTGGAGAAAATGCTTTCTGTTCTCTTGGTGATATCTGTAAAAGACCTGGCACTTCCAAGAAACTGGTTGCTATTCTCTGGGGCCTTATCCTCTAGACAATATTATGTTCACAGTTTCATTAATTTAAGTCAGGTATTACACTCCAGGAAGAAGATATTTTCAGGAAGAGTTCTGAAAATGACACTTTTTCAGTTGAGCTTTCCATTTCACTGAGCCCTCTCTAATTTAAAGAATATACAATGAAAGGACCTCTGTAGGACTTAAAAGTCAGAGTGGCCCAGGACAGGGTTGGGGGAATCAGAGTGGTGCAGCAGTTCAAAGCGTGAGCTACCCTTGGGTGTGTGGAAGAGCGTTGCCTGCCATATCAGTAAACACAGGATGTTGCAACCATCAAGCCACCAGCCACTGAAGCCACCACTGACTGTGCACCCTAAATAGTCCTAAATAGTTAAGGTGCACATCAAAGGAATGATTTCAATGAACCCAGACTCTTGCATTTTCCCATACATAGAAAAGCACTAAATTCATTAACTTGAGATGTCTGGTTTTCTTTAATTAACAGTCATCTTTTGATGTTCCCACTACCTGGGGGGTTTTTTCTTTTTTTTTTTCCCCAAAAACTCCTATATACCCTGGCTCGTCCCTTACCTCTTCAGAGCAGTCCCTTAGAGCTAACTGAGAGGCTGCCTCCCGGGCTTAAAGTCCTCAGAAAATCCGCCAAATAAAACATAATTCTCAACTTTTTTTTTTTTACATCATTATTAGAGTATAATTGCTTTACAATGTTGTGTTAGTTTCTGCTGTACAACAAAGTGAATCAGCTATACATGTATATATATCCCCATATCACCTCCCTCTTGAGCCTCCTTCCCACCCTCCCTAGTTCTCAACTTTTGGGTTGTTCGTGGTTTTTTTTTTTTTTTTCTTTTTTTTTTTTCAGTCAACAGCTGTACAGTCTCTAACTGTGGGAACCTGGGCACCTCTTCCTCACCTCTTTAAGCCTCCACATTCTCACTTTTAAATTCAGGTGTAAGAGAACCCATGTCAAAGGGCTCTTGTGAGGATTAGATGAGGTAGAGCTTTAGAGTGACCAGTGCATAATAAACACCAAACAGCTATTCAATAAACATAAACTATTATATAAAGCAGATGATTGGTAGACAGCTGTCTGGAGGCCAAGCTGTAGAATCATTTGATATTTGATAATGTCTTCTGGGTTACAGAGTCCCTCGTTTATTCCAGCAAATTCATGGGCAACGTGGAAGACACGCTAAATTCCTGTCTATTATGACTAGCATTAAAACTAACTTCTACCTAAATGTCCATCAACAGAGGAATGGATAAAGAAGATGTGGTACATATATACAATAGAATATTACTCAGCCATAAAAAAGACTGAAATAATGCCCTTTGCAGCAACATGGATGGACGTAGAGACTGTTATACTGAGTGAAGCAAATCAGACAGAGAAGGACAAATATTGTATGATATTGCTTACATGTGGAATCTAAAAAAATGGTGCAAATGAATTTATTAACAAAACAGAGTTACAGATGTAGAAAATAAATTTATGGTTACCAGGGGGGAAAGGGGTGGGGAGGGATAAATTGAGAGATTGGGATTGACATATACACACTACTATATATAAAATAGATAACTAATGAGGACCTACTCTATAGCACAGGAACTCTACTCAATACTCTGTAATGACCTATATGGGGGAAGAATCTGAAAAAACAGTGGTTATATGTGTATGTATAACTGATTCACTTTGCTGTACAGCAGAAAGTAACACAACACTGTAAATCAACTATACTCCAATAAAAATTAAAAAAGAAAAAAAACAAACCAACTTCCAATTCAGTACCTGCTATGTGCAAGAAGGCTTTTGGCTGTGTCCCTGGGGATAATCAGACAGGAATCCTGCTCACAGGGAGCAGGGGAGATAAGACAGGTACATAAAAGTCACACACCTTGTGATAACTTTTGACTTATTTTTCCTCTTTTCACTTAACTTCAGATATCTCAAAAGGCATTTCAAGTGCCATTTACCTGAACCGCCCACAAAAAGGAAACAGCGCATTTGATACAAACTGTCAGGAACTAAGTGTCTAGTTAAGTTTTCCAAATAAAAAATTTTCTCCTGTGAAATCTGATATCTTCTACTCTAAACAATGACATGTATGTATGGAGCAGACATTTTATCAAAGTGATGAGATAATAAGTACCCCATCACACCATCCTATGATTTTAAATGAAAAAATTATTTACACTTTCAACAGAATTTTGAAAAACATGTCACGGTTTTTTTATTTTAAAAAATAAAATAAAATAAAAAGTTATTCCAAAATAAAGTTGCTGAGTACAAAAATGGTAAAAAAAAAAAAAAAAAAAAAAAAAAGTCACACAAAGTAGGGAGTGGTCAATGCCAAAGAAAGATAAGAATAAAATGTTACCGGTATTTAGGAGAGGGAGAGAGCACCTCCTGCAGGGGGGAGTAATGGGAAGATCCAAGAAGACTTCAAGGAGATGGACAGGCAGGGGGTAGAGAAGAGGGAAGGCAGAGGGGCAAGAGCAAAGGTGCCAGCATTGTGCTCTTCCCTGTGTGCCAGACACCATGCTAAGCTCCATGTTTGCATGGACTCGTTTAATGCTCCCAGAGATTTGCTGAGGCACGTGCAATCATTCTCACGTTACTAACCATGAACCTGAGGCTCAGTGTGATTAAGTTACTTGCCTGGAATCACACAGCTGACACGTGGCAGTGTCATGGCTGGAGCTCGGGACTGTCTGACCCTGCAATACATGTGGAATAAAATGGATGACAGAGCACATGGAGGATGGCTGGGTGGAATATACTGAACAACTTGCTTGGGGACCAGCCCAGCCCAGACTGATTCTTGTATCAGGTAAAAAAACTCATTATGTAGTGGGAAGCACAGGGAATTTTTGAATGAGGGGTAACGTGACCAGAACTGAGAATTGGTAGAATAACTGGGAAAGTCCTCATCACCTATGGACTAGAGAGGGGAGCCCTAGGGCTTGGTTCTGCCAAGTTCTCTGAGCCATTAAGCCTCTTTGGGTGCCATTTACTATGGAAGCCAAGCCACTCAACCCCAAATCATAAAAAAAAAGGTAGTATTAATTCCTTCAGGGCCCAAGGGTTCTGTTTTCTAGAGTAGTAGTTCCAAATATTATAACCATCATGGAAAAATGTTCATATGCAAATCACCAGAATATTTGCATACAACTTCAGGAAACTTCCGACCCTGAAACTCTAAAGAAGTGGTTCTCAAACGTCATTGCACAATAAAGAACAGCCAGAAGGGCTTGTTTAAAATGCAAATTCCCTAACTCCAGCCCTCAAAATAGTAATCCAGGAGCTCTGGGGTGAGGCCCAGGAAGTTGCCTGTTGACAGGCACTGCCAGGTGATTCTAATGCAAGTGCCCTCTACACAAACTTCCAGAAACTCTGATCTAGAGGTCCCCAGACCCCAGAGGAAGAACCCCTATTCTAGAGCATCACACACACATACTGAAAAATGGCCCCCAAATACAAAATAACAGCTGCTTCACAGCCCCTCACTATAGCTCCATTGTATAGGTCTTCTGGCTGTAGCCTGTCTCTTTCTTCTTCCTGAAAAAAATATGGCAGAGCAAAAGGAGACATTGGGGGTCTCTTTTACAGTCCCCCCACAAAGCACTTTGCACACAGTAATGGACTCCAGAATTGAATCCAGGGTTACAAAAAGGTCCACTGTCATTTATCAGTAACAGCCCACTTTGCCACTCTATCTGCAAACACCATCTCCATCAGGTAATCCATTTTTCCTCCTCAAGGAACACATGCAAAATACATAAATAGTATGCCAAGAAAATATTATGTGGCTCCCTGAGAAGAATTATCTAAAAGGTTACTCAGATGTGAGCACGCCATTAGCCACTGTGAATATTAAGAGGCAATGTGCTCTGGTGGGGCAAGGGAAAAATAAAACTTGAGACATAATTAGATATTGAAAAGGCAGCAGAGCTCAGAGACTGTTAAAATAAGGTACGACTGTAAGAAGGACTAGAATATAAAAAAACCTTCCATGAAAGGACTGCATTTATCAAAATGGGCAGTTTATGGAAAGGAAGTGAGTAAAACGCCACCCCAGCGCCCCCATGAGTTCTTTGTTACATAAAGGCTTCATACTCTTCCCAAAATATTTCCTCTTACACCACGGAGGAGATCTGGTAAATGTTAGTAGATTTACTCTGCTTGCCTTCAAATCAGTAGCATTTTGGCAGTGTGTGTTTATAAAAAGCCATTCATCTGAAAATTCACAATCTATAAGGTGGAGGAATC
The DNA here is from genome assembly GCF_009873245.2 of Balaenoptera musculus. Lineage (NCBI taxonomy): Eukaryota > Metazoa > Chordata > Mammalia > Artiodactyla > Balaenopteridae > Balaenoptera > Balaenoptera musculus. The sequence continues at coordinate 97,176,580 of NC_045793.1, read as the reverse complement.
TCCTACCTACTTGAACAAGAATCAACCAGCATTGATAGAATATTTCGTTACTGAAACTCAGTCTTTAACATTCCAGAAGAAATTTTACTTTAAAAATGGAAATGTTCACACTAAAATTCTTTTAACCTTCCTATGTGTTTGGAAATTTTCACAATAAAATATTGGGGAAATGATGTCAGGAAATCAGGAGGATGGGCGAGGAGAGCACGTAGGTAGTTGTGTAAACTACCCAGTTGCGCAGGACCCTATGGGGCCTTCCCAGGACAGACCTCTCCATGTCCTCCACCTGCCTTTGGTCTGTAGAAGAACTTTAGCCAAAGAATAAGTTTAATCAGAGCAGCAAGAAAATGCAGAAGCAAAGGCAAGCAATCGAACAGGACAAAGCAATAATGGTTTAGTCATTAAGCAAAGTCAAGGACTTATAGTTCCTCCTCAAGGGTTACAGATAATATTCTGGGCCATGTCCTTTGAGCTGTTTTGCAGATACTGAAACCCCCACCAGGTGGAAGAAGTTAACTACATGATGACCAGACTGTAGCCATGACATAGCTGCTTCATCTTACACAATTCCCAGAACGGGCCTCAAGAAAATGGGAACAAACTGACCCTAGAACTGAAGATTATCTGTACTTAAAACAATCAATATGACGTTGATCAGACTACTGCATGACTAATTTCAAGGTGACTGTCAGAGCTGACTGTGCTGCTCTGCACATAGCCCCCTCCCTTTGCCCATACACTCTTGTAACTCCCCTTTAAAAGCTCTTGCCCCCTGATCAACAGTAGGAAGTTGGCTTTTTGACATGAGTCCGCCTTCTCCCCAGGTTGCCAGCCTCCTGAATAAAGCAAACTTTCCTTTCCTACCACTTGAAAGTACTGGCTTTCAAGTGGGAGCAGCTGAACCTGAGTTTGGTAACAGTTTCAGCTGTTCTAATTCTTAAATTGCAAGATGGGTTGGTTTCATTAATATGCCTCATCACTTACATATACATACATTTCTTTTTACCAAAGATTATAAAATAAAAATTTTAAACAGAACAACAACAGAACATGATCACAGGAAATTAAGTGTACCCCATTTGAGTTGCTTTGAGGTCAGAGCAAATGTCAACTATTTTAAATCATTCTATTTTGCTTACTAGCCATGGATGGCCCAGAAGAGGCATTTTGATAGTGTTCCCCATGTGTCAATGAGTTGGTTGAAATAAAAACTTTGTGCATCTGGCAATAAGGAAACAAAATTCTCTAGAGGTGTTTTGGTTATTGTGAGCTGAAAATCTTGTTTTATGAGCAAAAAAAAGCTCTGAAGACTGAGGGCTCATTTCAGCACCTAAGAAGGTCCAAGGTAGGGCTGGAGAGTTATTTCTTGGTCCAGGCTGACACTGGGAGAAGACTGAGGAAGCAGAGCAGGAATTGGGGGTCATATCTTGGTCATATCAACAGTACACAGAACAAAGACAGTTTGGAGTGAGGAACAGAACAGTTGCAAAAGCTAAGGAAGAGAGAGTGTTTGGGGAGTGGGCTGGGAGGGGGCACTGCTCTGAGACCACCTACCCATCATGACCCAGGAGACCCAGATTAATAATGTTCCAGCTTCTTCAAAAGAGATTTCCATGGATCCTTCAGTGGCAAAGATGCTTCAGACACTGGGGCTTTGTCAGGCACTAGGATAAAAACCCTATGCAGTAGGACATTCATGCCACCTTTCTGAGCCTACCTGAAATTCCACTTATCAGGATTCTTTTAAAATAACAGGCATCGAGGTAGGTGGCGGTGGTTATACTGTGAGTCATCCACACCCTGGGTAACTTAATTTAATCCGATTGTTTTCCTGACACATGGTTAGGAGTGGACATCCTCTGGAAGGCAACATATGGTCACTGGTGCCAAGGGAGTAACAGTCATATCAGAGCTTTACATCTGACTGTCCATAAGAAGGCTAGTGTCTTCTCCTTGAGTCCCAAGATTTATTGCTTTCTTCACTACATAAGGAGCCTCCACTCCATGCCTCGTTTATCACCAACCTGAGGACCCCTCTCAGGTGGCCCAGGTATGGTGGTCACGTACATCTGAAATCTGGGGTTTGCTGTCTTTATTTTTTCCCCAAAGAACCCTAGTTTCAGATTAAATTTTACACAAAATCAAAATATACCAAACAGAGAACTAGGGAACCTTCAGTTGTAAGGGGTGGGAGGTCTGTCTGAACTCTTCCCCAGAACCTGAGACTTCTGTGAATACAGAGTGTGAATCACTGCCTTGCAGGGAATCAGGGTTAAGAACCCAAAACAGTGGGTACTTCAAGGCCCAGTTAGGGATTTAACAAGAGCAAACAAACAACCCAGGTAGGAGTGAAATGGTCTAGTTGTCTGTGTCCTCCAACTGCTCATCTGTTCCATCCTGAGTTAAAAAGCAACCTTTTCATTGCACACATGGCTTTCTACAGAATCTCTTCATGCTGTGACCAAGGAGTGCTTGTAATGCAACTGAGAAAATAAGAGTATTTCCCAACACCATGTATTCCTTTGAGCCTCTTATAATGAGGGCAGCTTTCTAATTGTCACATTGGTTCCCTATAGGGATCTGTGCCAATTAAGAGGATTCTGAGCTCTGGGAGAGTGGAATAGGGTGAGAAGGGCTGAGCCCTAAGCATCTCATGTCTCTTTTGATTGTCTATTTTCCTCAAACCTAAAACATGTTTATAAAAGTAACATTGAACCTTAATTAACACATTACATTCAAGTGAATATAATAATAGTTTAATTAGTACATAAGTATAATTTGACCCTGTCTGTAAGTGTGTATGTATGTGTTTGATTTCAAACACAGGCATATGTGAAAGAATTTCTTTAAAAAATTCTAAGTCTCTGAAGCCCATAATGAAAATACTAAGAGTTGTAGTTTTCTTGTTTTTCACTTACAATGGACATAAATAACACTCAGTGACTGTAAAAATCTTGCACCTGCTCAAATATTCAACTCATCGGAACTTAAAGCTCACAGCACACAAATAACATTAAACTAATCTCAAAAGCTGTCACGAAATACCCAAAAAGCATTTTACTTTTATTACCTTCAAGAGCCATCTTCCTGGAAATGATTTCCTGCAATGCAGCTGACAACAGGGAGAAGGGTAAGAGCCTTTGAGGAAGAGTCTGTATTAAACACTTTCAAGTCTGATAGTTTATCATTCACAGGAAATTCTTCAAAATTTCACAACTGGAGATTTTTCTAGGATATGAGCTAAAATTCCCTCCCTTTTCCTTCCATTGTTTCTCATACCTCTGTTATGGTCCATTGCATTGAATTATATTTTATGAGACTGCCTTTTCCCACTAGGTTGTCTGAGGGGGGCTCGTAAGTGTCCTATCCATGGGGCCTGGCTGGCGCATAGTGGCTTTACTGAAAGCATGATGTTTAAATTTTAAATGTTTACTCAAACCTTGAGCAGGACCTAAAGAAATACGACTTGAAATATGAAATTTTATAACAACATTAACAGAGCTTAAACGTGTGTGTGTATATAACTAGTGACTTAGAGTGGCTCAACTCTGAGTGAATTACCTTTCCCATCACTCAGGATCGTTTTAGAACTCCTTGATTGTAGAGTCATAATTTTCATCCCATATAAGAAAGTCAACCACTTTATTTTTTTAATAAAATCACACACTTTCATTTGTTTTTATTTTAAAATTAAAATTTGAGGAAAGGAAGAATCAAATACAAATACATGGGCTTTTCATGCTTGCACTCTCACGTCTAGCCCACGTGTCAACCTTTTATAAGTGGGCGTGAATGCATACCAAGCCCTGATGGTATCACATTCTCCAAGTTAAAGGATGCTGGTTTCATTAATGTTCCCCTTACTGCCTAATCTTTTGCAGGAATATTCTCCTTTCCTCTCTGTGTGCAAAAGGACCCTTTGCCCTGCATATGTGCTGCTCCAGCCCCATTTCCAGCTGAACCCATCGTCTGACTTCCTTGGGATCTGCACACTTGCTGTGTCCCCACTGGCACCATGGTCAGCAGAACCACTTTCATCTCTCATTGGCTGCTGGCATCTACTCAGTGGCTTCTTCCTCAACCTGCTCTTGCTCCCCAACCCAGCCTCCAGGCCTGGACGATCCGTGACTTAACACCTTCTCTTCCCTTTGGACAAATCACACACAATCCCTAATGCTGCTGACAAGTTCCCCTGCTATCACTCTGACTTTGTTTTCCAGCTCTCTGATCTCTGCCTGGGCCTTCTCCCTTCAGGGTCTGTCCACAAGCTGTAATCTTATGGTGGCTGACCCCATCTTTTGGCTTAAACTAGTTTGTGTGGGTTTCTGTTACAACCGAGATCCTGAATGCATATATGACTAGAAGCCAAGTGTGTCCACTGGAATGATCGTCTGTCCAGAGGCTCTGAACATGCTCAGCAGACAAAATAACCACTTCCTCTCTGTACTTGCACCACTCTGAGCTACGCTGGAGGGTCAACACCTACCAAGCCTTGGCAAGCGGAGAGTTGCCCCTACCTGGGTGTGGGGAGTACATCTAAGATACAAAGATAAAAAAGCAATAAATATAATTTTGTCAAGGAATGTATAACAGCTGTTGTTTTAGGGAACAGCAAAGTACTGTATATAAAAATTAAGTCCATTATATTTTTTTCTTGCAGACATGGAATTGGGCTAAGTGCGATGCTTAAGTTCTTCTTCTGGGCTTTCCCTAGACCAGTGGTTTTCCTTGGAGGTATGGGTGTGTCACCCAGGGGAGATCTGTCAATGTCTGGAGATATTTTTGGTTGTCCCAAATTGGGAGATGGGTATGTAACTGAGCAGGACCCTATGGGGAATTCCTGGGACAGACCCTCCCACGTCCTCCACCTGCTTCTTGTTTGTAGGAAAGTTTTAGTTTCCCAGACCTCCCCTGAGTCACAAAAGCCTGGCTCAAGAATTAATGATTGAGGGCTTCCCTGGTGGCACAGTGGTTGAGAATCTGCCTGCCAATGCAGGGGACACGGGTTCGAGCCCTGGTCTGGGAAGATCCCACATGCCGCGGAGCAACTGGGCCCGTGAGCCACAATTGCTGAGCCTGCGCATCTGGAGCCTGTGCTCCGCAACAAGAGGGGCCGCGATAGTGAGAGGCCCGCGCACCGCGATGAAGAGCGGCCCCCGCTCGCCGCAACTAGAGAAAGCCCTCGCACACAAACGAAGACCCAACACAGCCAAAAATAAATAAATAAAGTGTAAAAAAAAAAAAAAAAAAAGAATTAATGATTGAAAGAATGTGAACATATAGTAACAAAAAAATAGCAGTTGGGCCAGGAAAACTCGTAACAATTTAAACAGTAAATCAGCCATATAGCAATCACAGAATCTTTAGTTCCTCCCTGAAGTACCTAGATAACAGTCATGCACAGTCCTGAGTTGTTTTACAGATACTAAAACCCCCACCAAATGGAGAAAGTTAACTACATGATGACCTTGAACACGCAGCCCCCAGACCAGCTGGAGCCTGAGAATTGATAACATTAACCCCTGTGACACCCCCATTACCATGAACCAATCAGAGAACTGGGCACGAGCTGATCACACACCATGCAACTTCCCTTCCTCACCTTGCCTTTAAAAACTTTTCCCAGAAACCCATCAGGGAGTTCTGTCTCTTGAGCATTAACTGCCCCGACTCCTTGCTTGGCACTTGCAATAAACACTGCACTTTCCTTCACCACAACCCAGGGTCAGTAGATTGGCTTTACTGCGTGCAGTCGAGCAGACACAAGTTTGGTTTGGTAATCAGTAGAAGCCAGGGACACTTCTGAACATCCTACATTGCAGAGGACAGCCCCCAACAACATAGAAATGCCTAGTCCAAAATAATAGTACTCCTCTTGAGAAACCCTGCTCTAGACACTATATTTCCCCTCTGGAAACTGGTATTTCCTTTATTTCCAGATTCCATCTCACTAATCCTTAAAGTGTAATGGAAAGATAACAGAATTGGTAATGTAAGCCCTAATTTTTCTGCTGTGAAAGTAACAATGAATAACACAGATCATGATTCTTTGTAATTATCCAATAACACAAAATGAGGAGAGGCAATGATTCCTTTCTTTATTAATTTAAAATAGGCAAGTAATGCATGAACACATTCTCCTAGTAAAACAATTTAAACATTACAGATAAAAATAGAGTTTCCCTAGCAACCACCTCCCTTTGCCCTCAGAAATAACCATTTCAGTTTATTGTCAGTTTGGTTTGTATTTTTCTGTGGTGATAACACAAATTTTCTGCCCTCCTTAAACTGTTTATTTCAGCAATCTGGTGGGAGTAAAATAATATTTGCTGTTGCTTAACTTGCACATTGTTAATTACAGGTGAAATTGAGTATATACTGACTCTTTTTATTTCCTCTGAGAATTGCTTTGTCATTTCCTTTGCTCATTTGTATCACTATATACGAATGTGTCCCTTATCCCCATTGAATAGTACATAAATACCTTGACAATTACACGCTATGTACTGCAAGTAGTCTCTCCCAGACTCTCTCTGGGGAAAAAATGTCTCTCTTCTTTGCTTATATTTTATTTTTGTTACACTCTCTTGAACAGAAGCTTTCAATACTGATAAGTCAAATTTGCCAAGTGTTTCCCTTCAAGGTATAGCTTTTGTGTTTTGTTTAAGAAGGTCTTCCCAACTCCCTGATTTCCAAAACTGCCCCCAACTCTAAAATTCATTCTTTCAGAGTGCAGGCCTCCTACTATTCAGACAGTTCCTCCAATTCAGGGAGCCCAGGATGCAAAACCCAGCCCCTCTGACAACTGCACACAGAGCTGCAAGCTCACCAAGCCCCAAGCCAAAGCATTAACTCCCTTTCTCCCAATTGCTGCTCCCCTGAGGCCCACATCATAAGTCAGTCTTGACCCCTCCTTTTCCCCACCCCCACTTTTTTTTTTCATAGTGACTTGCACATATGTAGCAACAACGTCATTTGTCACACCTCTTGCAGTCCCATAACAATTAGTAGTGTTTGGACAGTCATAACCTGACCATGTGGGAATCCTGCTACCATCTCTCCCAGCTTTTACTCACATACGGAAAGGAGAAAAAATGACAAACATTAACTAAAAGGATGCTTATAATATGATACAGTGTCACTTATATGTTCCACAACATATTACTTGGGTTAACATGAAACTCTCATAGACAGTTTGTGCGGTTGTCATTTTCTGCCTTCCACATCCTTCCCACAGTCAGTGGTTTTGCCTGAATAGACAGAGCCAACATAGTTATATTTGAAACGTTCAGAGACACAGAAACTGATATTTAGCTACAATCCTTGATTTTCCTGAGACCTCGAAGGTCAGTGAGAAAAAGTCAAATCCTATACCCTTCAATTAAGCTAAAGCCTTATGGAGACATGGCTGATGAAACAGGATAGGCATGCAAGGTCATGGCCAAGATAAAATCATTACAAGTTGTTAATTAGATAGAAAGACACGACTTCACAAGAGTGCTTGGACATTGGAAAGAACTAGTTAAGTGTTCTCATCTTTTCACAGAAATCTTTCTAAAATAGATTTACACAAAGTTGCTGTTTGAAACAATGAGTTCAGCGATGTTGAATGGGCTTTCAGTTACTTTGATGTGTTTTTGCTCTGAGAACCCTTCCAGGCCCACTTCCGCTTCTGCCACCAAGTTCTTCTGATCCTACCTTCTAATGGTCACTTTTTTTTTTTGATTAAAAAAAAAAATCTATTTATTTGGCTGCGCTGGGTCTTAGTTGCGGCACGTGGGATCTTCGTTGTTGTGTGTGGGATTTTTGTTGTGGCGTGTGGGATCTAGTTCCCTGACTAGGGATCGAACCTGGGCCCCCTGCATTGGGAGTGCAGAATCTTAACCACTGGACCACCGGGGAAATCCCTGGTCACCACTTCTCATCCCCTCTCTACACCTGCGCTGTCACCCCTGGCTTCTCACTGGCCATACTCTCCTCCGAGATACACAGCTGGCTCTCAGCTGACCCTCCTTCCTCCAGTCTCATCCCCTTTTAGCCTGTCTTCCACCATAAGGATGCCAAGGGGGCTCTCACCAACACTTGAGTTTGATCCTTTGACTCTTCCACTCTTTAAAGTCTTTCCATTGTTTCCTCTGGATAAAGGTCAAACTCCTCAGCACAACAGAAGAAGTTCTGATGGTCTTGCTGCTGCCTACCCGACCAAACTGATCTCCGGCCACCATCCCTCGCTCCCCACCTTCAGCTATACTGAGCCACATGCAGGCCTCCAAACAGAACCTGCTCTCTCTGCCTGGAACCGTCCAGAGCCACCTCTACCCACCCCTTCAGGTGCAGCTCGGGCCTCAGGGCCCAAGAACCTGTCCTTCTCTGAACCTACCCTCTCCCTCCTCAGCAAGTCTGAGGTAAGTGCCCCCCCTCTTAGGCACATCTCAAGGCCCTTATGCTCACCTCTATCTGGCACACAACCTACTGTTCAATAACTGTATGTTTCCTTGTCTCTCTCTCACACAGGCAGGACATCTAATTGTATTCTGGATTATTACTATTGCTTTATTCAGTGGACACTCATGAATATGATCTTTGTGCAATGCAAGGTGTAAGACACTGGGGGCACCAGGCAAAAGTGAAACGGGGGTCCAGATCCTGCCCTCAGGACATGTACACAAATCTATATATAAAAATAAACTAGCTAGAAATTGACAAAGGCCCAAAGAGAACTACAGACCACATGGCATGAGGGTTCAAAGAAAGGAAGACTAACTTTACCAGTGGGGGGTAGGAGTGGCGGTGGGAACATGTGATGTGTGAGTATTTGGGAGCCATGGCTTTGGAGTGCCGTTGCCTGGTTCAAATCCCAGTTACGACATTTCTTTCCTAGCAAGTCACCTGACCTCTCCAAGGCTCAGTGTTTTCCTCTTTAAAATGGGGTGGGTGATCACAATAGTACCTGCTTCTGAAGAATGTTTAAGACTTAAATGAGATAGTGCTAGCAACACTCTTAGCACAGCGCTAGCCATAAAGCGAGGGATAAAACGTATCAGAGAGAGTGGCATATGAGCTAGGACTTAAATGACAGAAAACACCTAGATGTGTAGAGAGCGAATTCTGTGAAGACTGTATTTCTAATCCATAAGCGTTCATCCTTCTTTCTAAACTTTCCTCCCTCATTCTACCTAAACACACTCTTATTGAAACCTGCTTACCCAAGCTCTCACTCCCTCCCCCTTGTAGGTGCCTCCCTAGAATACCTTCCCAGGTCCTTCTAGAATCTGATTATCTGAATCTCTTCCAACCTCTTCCCATCTGTAGTGGATTGACTAGTGTGCCCCCACATTCATGTCTTCTTGGAACCTCAGAGTGTGACCTTATTTGGAAATTGGGTCCTTGTAGATGAATTAACTAAAGATCTCTAGAGGAAATCAACCTGGATTTAGGGTGGATTCTAAATCCAATAGCTAGTGTTCTTACAAAAGGGGAAGTGCCCCAGAGACACAGGGAAGAAGGCCAAGTGAAGACAGAGGCAGTGGCTGGAGTGATGTTGCCATAAACCAAGGAACGCCTGGGGGCCCAGGGGCTGGAAGACAATATAGAAGGATTCGCCCCTACAGCCTCTGGAGGGAGCATGGCCCTACGCATACTTTGATATGAGACTTCTGGCCTCCAGAAGTGTGAGAGGATAAATTCCTCTTGTTTTAAGACACCAAGTTTGTTATAGCAGCCCTAGGAAACGAATCCACCATCCATCAGAGTGTGATCACCAGGATCTTTCTGGAACACCCCTCTCTGATCATGCCTCTTGCCTGTCTAGCATCCTTCAGTGGCTGCCCAGAACCTCTGGCCTTCCTATCGGGCCACTTCGGAACTCTGCAGATGCTCCTGTCATCACTCTTGACCAGACACTCTTGCGCTGCCTTTCCTGGCCCCACCACCCAGCCTGGCATCTGGTAACTTCTACTCTTCTCTAACATCAAGAAGTCTGGGTATATATCCGAAGAAAATGAAAACACTAATTCGAAAATATACATGCACCCCAGTGTTCATAGCAGCATTATTTACAATAGCCAAGATATGGAAGCAACCTAAGCATCCATCAACAGATGAATGGATAAAGATGTGATACATTGTGTGTGTGTGTGTGTGTGTACACATACATACAATGGAATACTGTTCAACATAAAAAAAAAAAAGAATGAAATTTTGCCATTTGCAACAACATAGATGGACCTTGGGGGTATAATGCTAAGAGAAATAAGACAAAGAGAAAGACAAATACTCTATGTTATCCATGGAATCTAAAAAGTAAAACAAATGAATGAATAAAACAAGAAAGAAACAGACTCACAGATATGAAGAACAAACTAGTGGTTACCAGTGGGGAGAGGGAAGAGCAGAGGGGCAAAATAGGGGTAGGGGATTAAGAGGTACAAACATATAAAATAGATAAGCTACAAGGATATATTGTACAGCACAAGGAATATAGCCAATATTTTGTAATAAATTTAAATAGAGTATAATCTATAAAAATATTGAACCACTGTGTTGTACACGTGTAACTAATACAATATTGTAAATCAACTATACTTCAATTAAAAAAAAATTCAAAAAAAAAAAAAATTCAAATGAACACCTCCACTCAACACAGAATGACTACAGAATGATTAAGGTCATTCACCTTAATTCCTTATTACTCTCTAATGGGCAAAGGTTCCTACTATACTTTCTCTCAAGTAACTAACCATCTATAATAATCTATAAAACATAATCTGCAATGTAATATATAATCTGTAATGTGAATTAAACAATTATTAACATTTTTTGGCAAAGGAAAGCTTTTTTAAAAAAAAATGTGGTTAACTGCCATCCTTTCTAAAAATATCAATAATAATGAAGATTTGGCTCAGACGTCAGCTTCTGCAGGCAACTTTCCCTCACGCATCTCTGCCTTGCAGTTTGATTAGGTGTTTCTTTTCTTTTATTTTTTTTAACATCTTTATTGGAGTATAATTGCTTTACAATGGTGTGTTAGTTTCTGCTGTACAACAAAGTGAATCAGCTATACATAAACGTATATCCCCATATCTCCTCCCTCTTTTAGACTAGATAACGTTATATCCTGGGCAGCTTCTAGCTTAACACTTAGCATATTAAAATCATCCGATTCCTTGCCAATCTCCTTCACCAGATTGTAAGGCCTGTGTCCATGTCCCATTCATCTTTGTGACCCAGTGACTGTAAATGTGCTTTGAACCATGTGGGTGCTCATAAACACTGGTAGAAAAACTGAATGAATGAATGCGCAAGGAGTTAGAAGGGAGGTCTCCTTTTGGGACCCAGAATCTCAACACATGCCAGTGGCTTATAACATGGTTTCTTACCTCTGGCACAATTGATTGGTAGACATAGTCTCTAACTTTATTTGTCGGAATATAAAGCTCATAGCATGTTTTCATAACTGCTGGCATGATTGATTGATAGGGAAACCACTACCAAAAGAGTTAAATGATTATACTACGTTCACAGTGCTTGTCTGTGGATTAAAAACTTCAAAGAAATGCAAAAAATTCTGTACAGGAAAGCCATGCCCTTTTCAAACACACAAAGAGCAAAAGGAAAAACACTCCAATGTTCTCAAAGTAATCTAAACTTCACAGAATAAACCTCTTATACCTTTATGGATACTTAATTGAGTTGTTATTAATAACCTGTGATAGTGAAAGAAGACTGGATGTCAGAATATGCTTTATTCATTCACACACACACACACACACACACACATTTCCAAAAGTCCAGACTCCTTGAAATTATTTTCTAATTTTGTAACCTCATGATACGTATATTCTAACATAATTCATACATAGTGTATTAAAATTAGAAATTTCATATAAGTGGCTACCAATGTGTTTTGGAAATCTGCAACTCTGGACACATGAGTCTTTCAAAACTTTGGAAAAGGAAAAAAATATACATATTAATTTTATATATACACAAATATATACACAATAAACATCACAAACAGTTCAGCAACGACCTGTAGTCACACTTGAAATACGTGCCAGTGAAAAATGAAAGTTCTTCATTTTCATTATTTCATTCTTTTCATTATCTAGGGACTGAGAAGCCCTTGACGTTAAAGCCAAACTTCAAACTAGACTAATTTATGGTATTTCTCAAAAAGTGGAAAGGTTCCAAAGCAGGCGAGTGGTTAAAAATAGACAGATATATTCCCAGCTCACAGACGGGAAGGGGCCAGTTCTTTCTTCTGCTACCAACCAGGAGTCCTCACTCCTAAGACACCCCCTGATAATGTGTTCTTACTGTCATGACCCGCGGACTGTGTGGCAGCGTCTGAATAAAGCAGCAGCTAAGTGCTGCTGCAGTCTCTGCATCTTTCTTGACTCTGTAAAGAAGGGTCTGCGCCTGTCCCCCAACTCTACCACACTATGGCGTGCTTTCTCCTCCTCCCTCCTCCTCCATCACTTCTTCTCCCTCCTTCCACGCTAGGCTCAGCCAAAGTCACCAGGCTGGGCCAAGGTCGTGGCACGTGCAGGAGACCCTGGGGGCCGGCTCCCCCCTCTGTGCAAACGGGAACGAAATGTGCCTCACTGTTCAGAAATGGGCTTCCACCTTTGGCTGTTAAGTAATTGAGGTATAAATCAATCATAAAAACAAACAAGAAATAATGAATGGCAATGGAGCAGCCGTTCTTCCTCCTGCCTTCGCTGCCAAATCCCTGTCTCCAGCCCTTACAGACGAGATGCCCAAGCTGACTGCCCCTCACAGCCCAGCCTGGTCCGTGGCCTCCCTTCCAGGAAGGGAAAGAAAACCCAGAGCACGTGCGGGTCCACGGGTCGGTGGTGACCACAGCAAGCTCAGGGGTGGCTGGCCGGTGGCCTTGACCTTCAGATGGGAGGTCCAGAGCTCGGTCACGGTGGGTTAGGGATGCAGACTGGAGCCGTGCCTGCTTCCATCTCCCGACTCTTCCTGGCACCTCCCTCCACACAGAACGAGGGAGATGGCTGGCAGACAGCCCGCAGCCTTGTCGCTGCACACAGGACAGGAGTGGGTGTGTGTATGTGTCTCCTTTCCATATCTGGTTCACAGTCCTCCCCAAGACCATATCTATTTGGTATCCCCAAACCAGTGACAAACCTGATGGCCTTTGATTTCTTTCTCCCAGAGCTTGGCAATGGAAGGAAACTGTTCTGGAAACTCAGCTGGGTTTTTTTGCTTTCTCTAAACTGGGAGCCCTTCCCAAGGGAAAGGACACAGTAGAAGGCGTCGAGATTGTTCTCTAACTAATCTGGGCCACCCCGCTCCTAGTCAACTTCCTCCCCCGCCTTTGCATGTGCAGGTCACAGGGGAGGCTGGATGGCGTCTGTTACTGTGCTGAACGGTCATGGTTACCAGTACAGGACTCGGAATCTAGCAAATGGGACTCTCCCACCTACTGCTCACATGACCTTGGGCAAGTTCCTTAACTTCTCTAAGACTATAAGACAACACTAATAGTAGTTGCTTCCTCACAGACCCGAATTAGCTGAGGTGTTGCTAGTAAAGTGAGTCAGAACAGTGCCAAGTGCTCCATAAATTATAGCTGCTATTATCACATTACTATTACAGTCATATGGGATCTTTGTTAATAGAGACCACTAACTCAGTAGAAAGTGGCATCCCCAGGATCTCCAAGTGAGACCTCACTCAGTTTCCTTTTCTCCCCACAAGATCTCCTGGCTTATTGCCATAGTGGCATGAATGGTGGTCCCCCAAACAGATATGTCCAAATCCTAATCCATGGGAATGGTGAGTGTGACCATATTGGGGGAAAGGGTGCACATGTAATTAAGTTAAGCATCTTGAAATGAGAAGAGCATCCTGGATTATCCAACTGGGCCATAATCCAATGACAAGTGTCCTTGTAGGAAACACATGGAGGAGAAACAGAGAGAAGAGGAGGCAATGTGACCACGAGACAGAGATGGAATTGATGCATCCACCAGCCAAGGAACTCCTCAAGCCACCAGAAGTGACAAGAGGCCAGGAACTGATTCTCCCCAGAGACTTGGGAGGAAGCACAGCCCTGTGACACCTTGATTTCAGACTCCTGGCCTCCAGAACTTTGAGAGAATAAATTTCTGTCATTTTTAAGGAACCAAGTTTGTGGTAATTCATTCTGGCAGCCATAGGACACCAATACACTTATATGTGTTTTAAATTATCTTGGATTTATTTTTTATTTCCTTTTAAAATTTTAATTTGTTTTGTAAAACAAAATGAAGCAAACAAAAACTAGCAAAAAGCGATGCAATCATAAAAGAGGTAAACATCCTAATTGATAAATCTTGACGTTCGCTGAAATGGACAGCCAACTGTTTGTGGTGTTTAATAACATGGAATCACTTTTCTCCTTCCATCGTTTATGAAAAAAGATCACAGAGCAAGTGGCAGATGGTTCCATCACATTTGCATATTCAATAAAGACAAATGGGCTTCGCAAGCTGCAAGCAGATGAAGGGCAGCAGTATTTCCCAGGGAACTACCAGGAGATGGATGGTAGCTGTACTCATAATTTAGGGGACACACACGCACTCAAGCAACACAACAAACAAACTTTGTAGAGTAATGAATAAAGGGAACTAGGGCAAGGAGAAAAATGAAAGGAAGATTTCAAAACATAAACTTAATTAGCCAGGAATTACAGAATCACTGGATCTTAGTGACACAGGGACCTCACCCTCCAAGAGAATGAAGGTAGTAATCAGCTCCACAAAACCCACTGACAGCTATTCTTCAGCCTCTGCATGAATACTTCCAGGAACAGGGAGTTTACTACCTCAGAAGCCTGCATTACCTGAAAGCTGTCTTTGAAAGCTCCTTCTTAATCAAAACAAGATAAAATATATCTCCCTGCATCATTCGTCCACTGGTGATGGTTTCGATTTAAGAACTTTACAGATTTTTTGCATTAGTTCATTGAACAGGTAGTGACCAGGCCTATGAGCCAAGCACTGTAATACACAAGGATCTAGAGGCTCCAGAACCAGTCTGCTGTCAGGGCTGGGCCAGTCACACAGGGTGAGGCAGGTAGGGAGCAGAATGTACAGGGCAGCACTACTCACACAGTTACAACAGGATATCTGAGAGGGGAAGCCAGCCTGAAGGAGGAGATTAACACAGAGAGTTTCCTGGAAGAGGGAGCCCATTAGTTGAGTCCTTAAAGTTGATTAAGTTTCAGCCTGATGAAGGGAGTGTGTGTACGTGTTTTTGTGTATACGTATGTGCGTGTAGAAAACACAGGGCACCTCTTGGCAGGATGGGGTCCAGGCTTTCAACCACTGAGTCAAATATTTTTGAGCCCACCTACATGTGCTGTTTTCAATGCTGAGGATATACAGAGAAGGAAATAAAACACCCAAGCCTCAGCCTCATGCAGCTTCCATTCCGGTAAAGGACACAGACAATAAATTAAATTGTTGACAATAGGGCCAATAAACAAAATAACTAAGAAAACATATAGTCTATCTGGTGATGGCAAGTGCAGTGGAATAAAATGTAAAGCTGAAAAAGGGACCAGAGAGTATTTGGGTGGAGAGGTTGATAATAAATAGGACGTGCTTAGCTGAGCAGACTGAACCAGGGGGAAGCCCAAGGAAAACCACGTGCTGACTGTTCTCTCCTCCAAGCCCCCAGGTTGGCCCTCAGCACATCTGACAGTGTCTAGCCAACCTTCCCTTCATCAGCTCACTCTTCTCATTCTCAGGCTAAGTCTAAAACGCTATTGATATGAATGCCATTAAACAGAATAATGAGAAAATAATTGTATCAATAGCATTTAAAAAAACCCAAAGTAAACTCAAAAAACAATATCATAGAAACCAATAAATAACTGCACCTTTTGGAAAAGTGACACTAAATTAAATTATTTTGTCACCCTTCATGCCCAGTCTTCATTCTCAATCAGTCAGGACAAACAGCCCCACCTGGACCTGGCAAGAGAGACCCCTGCCCTGGACCCCAAGCTTTCAAAGGCCCCGCCAACCCCTCCAGCCCTGCATCGCCCCCTGCCCTGGGTCAGGGGACACATACACCCGGAGCCCACATCCCCTCAAGAAAACTGGTGATACAGAAAGAGAAATTAGCTATATAAGTGAGGGAGTGACAAGTTACAAAAATTAAATAAGGTAAATAAATGGGATAAGGTAAACAAAATAAAACAAATGAAATCAATGGACAAAGGGGCAGACCCTGGGCCGGAACAGTTGGTGTTGAAACTCATGAAAGAAAGAACTTGTTATTGAGGTGAAATTTGACACAATTTTTTGGCTTCTCTGAGGTGAGACAAAATAACATTTTCTTTGGAAATAGCAAGCCATTATAATTGCTAAAGATATTTGGGGAGGGGGGGGAAGGAAACGAAATTAATGAAATGTATTAAAACATTTTAAATGTCAGTTAATTAAAAGTGAGACAGGGTCGACAAATCAATGGAACAAAAAAATTCTAAGAATGAACCCTAATACGTTTAAGACCTTGTAGTTGATAAAAGTGGCATTTCCAAATAATGGAGCATGGATGCATTATCCAACAAGTGGTTCTAGGACATTTATGGGGGGAAAACTATATCTCTGTCTTCTCAAAATAAAGTCTAAACATTGAAACATAAAAAGAAATCAACAAAAATATTAGTAAAAAACACAGGGAGATAATTACATCCTGTTGGGGGTAAAGGTGGTTTTTGTTTTCTAACCATAAGGCTAAAACCCAGCACCATAAAGTGAAGGATTGAGAGCTCTAAGAAAGGAAAAAATTCTTTGAAAAATAATCATAAACAAAATCTAAAGCCAAACACGAAACTGGGGAAAATTCTGAAAACATGTATAAAAGACAAAGGTTGATATTCATTATAAATAAAGAGTATCTGAAATTATAAAACAAATAGACACCCAGAAAAATGGGCAAAGGTCATGAAGTTGCCACCCAAAAATCAATAAGTGCAGATGGACAAAAGCATATGAAAAACCGATTAATCTCACTGGTTACCAAAATAACTTGGAGTAAAACAATAGTTTCATTTTCTCATTCATCAATTGGCAGGGATTTTAATGAATGATAAAATGCTCTACTGTATTTGCAAAGATACACAGAAATGCATACTTTCTTATATATTGGTAGGATTTTAAGTTTATAAAACTTGCTGATGGGCAACCTGGCAGTAAAGACCAAAATAAAAATTTGCATACACATGGACCCAAGTTCTGCTTTTAGGAAAATTTTTGAAGGAAACTAACAGGTCTGTGTGTAATTTACCTAAAAGGATATAAATGTCAGAGTTACTTGATAGGGAAAATGGATGGTTAAGTAAACTATCAGATTCACACAGTGGAACAAATGTTTAGTGCAATGGTTCTCAAAATGTGGTCCCTCCAAGGAACATCTGGGAACTTGTTAAAAATACAAGTTCTCTGGCTCTTCCCAGACCTACTGAATCACAAATTCTCAAGGGTTATGTCCTGCAATCTCTGTTTTAAGAAACATTCCAGGTGATTCTGATGTGTGCACACCACAGTTTGAGAACCTCTCGCTGTGTGTAAATCAAGAGTTTTAGGAGGAACGGGATGGGACACTCAAATTGGGTAGTACGAAGAATTTTTAAAAGGGACCATTTACAAAAGTGAGCTAACCACAAGAGGTGGTGCTGAGACTGATAAGAGTGGGGCTGCATTCTTACGCCTGGAGGGGATGTAACTAGACCCAGACAGAGGTAGCTGGATGCGAATGACTGTGACCTAGGTGGGGGACTCAGCACACCTCCAGGGACCCCACAGCAGGGTAGCAGTAGAAAAAATACTTCTGCCTTGCTTTCCTTCCTCTTGCTGATCTCCTGCTGGGGGTCCCCACTGGATGAACCCAGAAGGCAGGGGAGCTCACTGAGGTGATCCACTCCAGCAAGTCCCCAGGCACAGGCAGGATGAAAGGGTAGAGGAGGGCTTGGAGGGGCAACTGAAGATACGCAGCACGTGCAGCCATGGAAAAGGATTATGCAAAATATTCATGTGGAAGGTATTTATGAAATATCAAATTTTTGAAAAGCAGGATATGATCCCTTTTTCATTAAAAATATATATCATACATATTTTGTGTATACCCACACATATACATGAAAAAATGCTTGTAGGACATCTACCAAAGTATTAATAGTAGTTATTTCTAGGTCTTGAAATAATGGAAAAGTTCTTATTACTTGATTGTTTTTGCTTATCTCTATTTCCTTGTTACTTGATTCTTTTTACTTGCCTATATTTTCTAAAAGTTCTATAATAAACATGTAAGAATAAAAGTTAAGGCACTCAAACAAAATCATGAATAAAGGAATCTCAAAGAACATTAGAAAACCAGTATGTTTTTCTAATACCTGACTTCACTGTTTATGAATAATACACACCCATATGAGTCAACATTTATTGCCTTTTAACTTTAAGGAATGCTGGAAACAATGTGACTATAGAAAGAGAAAATGTAATGAGTAACAATACGAATTAGTACTGTTTAATAAAATTTCGTGAGTGACTACTATACATAAAGCATGTGAACACAGTGCTTCCTGCCTTAACTTAATCAGTCCTCACAAGAAGCTTCAAAGATGGGAGCTTTACTTCTACTGTATAGATAAGAAAACTAAAAGTCTAACACATGAGAGTAACTAGCCTAAGACTTCACATGTTATCAGTGGGGGAGCAAGCATCAGATCAGAAAAAGGCCAAAATCTGTGCTCTACATATCTGCGGATGCGAGTGAATTTGATTTTTGAAAGAACGTATCAACTCTATCCTTATAAAAGTAAACCCTGTGACAGAGCAGTTCACTGCATAATTTCACACAGTAATTAATTAGCTTAAGAGTAGACGATGGTTTCATGTTGAGGTGAGTGAAAATTATTACTTTAATGGTCCAGAGAAAATTTATGTATCAAATATGAAAACATTTCCATTTTTTCTGACTCTAGTCTTAGTACAACCAGAGGAATGAATCTGCTGATAAAATATCTTCTGAGTATTTGATACAAGCTACTGGTAAGAATTTGTTTTCAACTATGAAACTATGAGTTTAAAGATGTTTAATTCAAGCCACTGTACCTGAAGCAACACCTTCCACAACTTTTAATCCATCCTATAAATGTTTGACTTATTGTACTTATATAGGCTGACTGGCTCTTTTTTGTGCATCTGCCTCTCCTATTTGAAGGTAAACTCCTCTGAAGTAAAGGTGCATATTTTACTAGCACAGGCTTCTGCTATGCCTAGCACAATGCCCATTGTGAATGGGTGTGTATTAGCTGTGAATGAACATGTATCAGTGAGGACAGGCTAAATCACACTGTGGTAACAAATAACATGCAACCCCAGGTCTCATTGGCTGAATCCAACCAAGGTGTCTTTTCTGAATCACACTGCATGTCAAATCTGGGTTGCCAGGGGAGGTCTGTTTATCAGGAAGAGACACTGATGGTAGCTTCCAAGTGACACATGCTTTCCCAAATACCTCTGTGTGGAAGAGAATGTGGTGAAGAGCCTCCTAAATCTCACCCTAGAGGTAATGCCTATCACTTCCCCTCATATCACATTGGCCAGTGTTAAGTCATATGGCTACACCTAACTTCCGCGGGCAGAGAAGTACAATCCTACCCCAGGCCTGGGAGATGGAAAGCAAGAAATATCTGATGACTGTATTAAGGACTGCCACAAAGGTTTCAAGAATGAATCATGAAGTTGTTAGTTAGTACTCGTTAATACATTTCCTCGCTGGTGATGGTTTACAACGTCAGTTTATCATTTTGGGTACTAACAAGAACCAAACAGAGAAATAGATAAGTTTTATACATCTCCCTGACACTACAGTTGTGTCAATGCTGAAATATCTATTACTGCTACTTCATCATGTGTGGCTAATTCATATTTATTATAAATTTTATTCCCTAGTTTCATCTGTCCATAGGTACAAAGACAAAAGAAATAACCATTGATTAGTAATGGCCAATAAGAAAGATGAGAGAAGAAAAAATGGCTTGAGGGCACCCCATAATTCATTCACTTGATTCAGTGAACACCTACTGAGACCTGATCTGGCCCAGATACCTGAGAGATGCTAGGGTTATGAGGACAGATTCTGGCCTCAGGCTGAAGGAAAGTGCACCAAAATATTAGAGTGTTGGAATGAATAAAATTTTTTCTTTATGTGGTAGTCTTTCATGTATTAGACTTTTGATATCATGTGTTTCTTTTATAACTTTGTTAAAAAGTAATTTTTAAAGAAAACCTCTCTAATTATCTATCCTTTTCATCAGAGCTCAGAATTGGTATAATTTACTTTCCCTAATTAAATGTTCTTAAGGTACTTAACTACAGCTGCTAATTTTCTTCTTGTCTAGCTGTCATAGGATTCATTCTGGATTTAATGTTTTAAACACTTAAACAAGAAAGGGACAAGTGAAATGTTTCTTGCCAGTTCAAGTGGCTTCATCCATGAATAAAAGACTTTATTGACGATTTCCCTGGTGGTGCAGTGGTTAAGAATCCACCTGCCAATGCAGGGGACACAGGTTCAAGCCCTGGTCCAGGAAGATCCCACATGCTGCGGAGCAACTAAGCCCGTGCGCCACAACTACTGAGCCTGCACTCTAGAGCTTGTGAGCCACAACTACTGAGCCCACGTGCCACAACTACTGAAGTCCACGCGCCTAGAGCCCGTGCTCCGCAACAACAGGCCACCACACTGAGAAGCTCACGCACTGCAACAAAGAGTAACCCCTGCTTGCTACAACTAGAGAAAGCCCATGCGTAGCAATGAAGACTCGACGCAGCCAAAAAGAAATAAATTAAATAAATTTATTTTTTTTAAAAAGGACTTTATTGAGCATATGCTTCTTCTGTTCATTCAAAAACTTATTAAACTTCACACCTGTGACATGATGCCAGGCACACAAGGTTGGCAGGACCTATCTGAGCACAGCAAGCCAGTGAGTGCAAGGTTTGCTACCAAGTCCATTTCATAAAATAGGTGTTTGTTGTATCCCATGATAAATGCCTGCCAGCTTTTATTATCTTGGAGATAATAAAAATTATCATAGAGAAAGAGCAAACTAATAATAATCAACAAATATAGGAATACAGACTCATAGGAATACAGACTCAATTTAAACATGCTGGTTGATAGATTTATTATCTTCACATGTTTAAATATATATTTACAATTCTCTTGCCAAAATACAATTCAATTTCCATAAACACTGCAAAGTCATTTTTAATAAACTCAGATTTCTTAAAACGTAGATTTGTTTTCCCTGTTCGCTAATTTTACTTTACACTTTCTATGTGTTCTTTTCATGCTGTGTTTTATGCAAAAAAAATGTCTCTAGTGAGTTCTAAACCTTTTTTGGTCCCGAAAGTTCTCTTTGTTTTTCCCATTTCCAGATGCCATGGATCCTAACTGCCTTGGTGTGTTCTCTGTTTATTATTTATTTAAAACAATTTGGAAAAACTACTCTATTGAGGAGGAACCAAGATGGCAGAGTAGAAGGACATGCTCTCACTCCCTCTTGTGAGAACACCAGAATCACAAAGAGCTGCTGGATAATCATCAACAGGAAGACACTGGAACTCACCAAAAAAGATACCACACAACCAAAGACAAAGGAGAAGCCACAATGAGATGGTAGGAGGGGCGCAATCCCAGTAAAATCAAATCCCATAACTGGTGGGTGGGTGACTCACAGACTGGCGAACACTTATACCACAGAAGTCCACCCACTGGAGTGAAGTTTCTGAGCCCCACGACAGGCTTCCCAACCTGGGGGTCTGGCAACGGGAGGAGGAATTCCTAGAGAATCAGACTTTGAAGCCTAGTGGGAATTCATTGCAGGACTTCAACAGGACTGGGGGAAACAGAGACTTCACTCTTGGAGGGCACACACAAAGTAGTGTGCGCATCGGGACCCAGGGGAAGGAGCAGTGACCCTGGGGGAGACTGAACCAGACCTACCGGCTAGTGTTGGAGGGTCTCCTGCAGAGGCGGGGGGTGGTTGGAGCTCACCGTGGGGACAAGGACACTGGCAGCAGAAGTTCTGAGAAGTACTCCTTGGCGTGAGCCCTCCCAGAGTCTGCCATTAGCCCCACCAAAGAGCCCAGGTAGGCTCCAGTGTTGGGTTGCCTCAGGCCAAACAACCAACAGGGAGGGAACCCAGCCCCACCCATCAACAGTCAAGTGGATTAAAGATTTACTGAGCTCTGCCCACCAGAGCAACAGCCAGCTCTAGCCACCACCAGTCCCTCCCATCAAACCCCTTAGATAGCCTCATCCACCAGAGAGCAGACAGCAGAAACAAGAAGATCTACAATCCTGCAGCCTGTGGAACAAAAACCACATTCACAGAAAGATAGACAAGATGAAAAGGCAGAGGGCTATATACCAGATGAAGGAACAAGATAAAACCCCAGGAAAACAACTAAATGAAGTGGAGATAGGCAACCTTCCAGAAAAAGAATTCAGAATAATGGTAGTGAAGATGATCCAGGACCCCGGAAAAAGAATGGAGGCAAAGATCGAGAAGATGCAAGAAATGTTTCACAAAGACCTTGAAGAATTAAAGAACAAACAAGCAGAGATGAACAATACAATAATTGAAATGAAAACTACACTAGAAGGAATCAGTAGCAGAATAACTGAGGCAGAAGAACGGATATAAGTGACCTGGAAGACAGAATGGTGGAATTCACTGCTGAGGAACAGAATAAAGAAAAAAGAATGAAAAGAAATGAAGACAGCCTAAGAGACCTCTGGGACGACATTAAATGCAACAACATTCGCATTATAGGGGTCCCAGAAGGAGAAGAGAGAGAGAAAGGACCAGAGAAAATATTTGAAGAGATTATAGTCGAAAACTTCCCTAACATGGGAAAGGAAATAGCCACCCAAGTCCAGGAAGTGCAGAGAGTCCCATACAGGAAAAACCCAAGGAGAAACACGCCAAGACACATAGTAATCAAATTGGCAAAAATTAAAGACAAAGAAAAATTATTGAAAGCAGCAAGGGAAAAACGACAAATAACATACAAGGGAACTCCCATAAGGTTAACAGCTAAGTTCTCAGCAGAAACTGTACAAGCCAGAAGGGAGTGGCATGATATACTTAAAGTGATGAAAGGGAAGAACCTACAAACAAGATTATTCTACCCAGCAAGGATCTCATTCAGATTCGATGGAGAAATCAAAAGCTTTACAGACAAGCAAAAGCTAAGAGAATTCAGCACCACAAAACCAGCTCTACAAAAAATGCTAAAGGAATTCTCTAAGTGGGAAACACAAGAGAAGAAAAGGACCTACAAAAACAAACCGAAAACAATTAAGAAAATGGTCATAGGAAAATACATATTGATAATTACCTTAAACGTGAATGGATTAAATGCTCCAACCAAAAGACACAGGTTCGCTGAATGGATACAAAAACAAGACCCATATATATGCTGTCTACAAGAGACCCACTTCAGACCTAGGGACACATACAGACTGAAAGTGAGGGGATGGAAAAAGATATTCCATGCAAACGGAAATCAAAAGAAAGCTGGAGTACTATACTCATATCAGATAAAATAGACTTTAAAATAAAGAATGTTACAAGAGACAAGGAAGAACACTATGTAATGATCAAGGGATCAATCTAAGAAGAAGATCTAACAATTATAAATATATATGCACCCAACATAGAAGCACCTCAACACTTAAGGCAACTGCTAACAGCTATAAAAGAGGAAATCGACAGTAACACAATAATAGTGGGGGACTTTAACACCCCACTTACACCAATGGACAGGTCGTCCAAAATGAAAATAAATAAGGAAACAGAAGCTTTAAATGACAAAATAGACCAGATAGATTTAATTGATATTTATAGGACATTCCATCCAAAAACAGCAGATTACACTTTCTTCTCAAGTGCACACAGAACATTCTCCAGGATAGATCACATCTTGGGTCACAAATCAAGCCTCAGTAAATTTAAGAAAATTGAAATCAAATCAAGCATCTTTTCTGACCACAATGCTCTAAGATTAGAAATCAATTACAGGGAAAAAAACATAAAAAACACAAACACATGGAGGCTAAACAATACGTTCGTTACTAAATAACCACAAGATCACTGAAGAAATCAAAGAGGAAATCAGAATATACCTAGAGACAAATGACAATGAAAACACGACGATCCAAAACCTATGGGATGTGGCAAAAGCAGTTCTAAGAGGGAAATTTAATGCAATACAAGCTTACCTCAAGAAACAAGAAAAATCTCAAAACAATCTAACGTTACACCTAAAGGAACTAGAGAAAGAAGAACAAACAAAACCCAAAGTTAGCAGAAGGAAAGAAATCATCAAGATCAGAGCAGAAATAAATGAAATAGAAACAAAGAAAACAATAGCAAAGATCAATAAGACTAAAAGCTGGTTCTTTGAGAAGATAAACAAAATTGATAAACCATTAGCCAGACTCATCAAGAAAAAAAAGGTAGAGGACTCAAGGCAATAAAATTAGAAATGAAAAAGGAGAAGTTACAACGGACACTGCAGAAATACAAAGCATCCTAAGAGACTACTACAAGCAACTCTATGCTAATAAAATGGACAACCTGGAAGAAATGGACAAATTCTTAGAATGGTATAACCTTCCAAGACTGAACCAGGAAGAAATAGAAAATATGAACAGATCAGTCACAAGTAATGAAAGTGAAACTGTGATTAAAAATCTTGCAACACACAAAAGTCCAGGACCAGATGGCTTAACAGGTGAATTCTATCAAACATTTAGAGAAGAGCTAACACCCAACCTTCTCAAACTCTTCAAAAAATTGCAGAGGAAGGAAAACTCCCAAACTCATTCTATGAGGCCACCATCACCCTGATACCAAAACCAGAAAAAGATACTACAAAAAAGAAAATTACAGACCAATATCACTGATGAATATAGATGCAAAAATCCTCAACAAAGTACTGGCAAACAATCCAACAGCACATTAAAGTGATCATACACCACGATCAAGTGGGATTTATCCCAGGATGCAAGGATTCTTCAATATACGCAAATCAATCAATGTGATACATCATATTAACAAATTGAAGAATAAAAACCATATGTGATCATCTCAATAGATGCAGAAAAATCTTTTGACAAAATTCAATGCTGATTTATGATAAAAACTCTCCAGAAAGTGGGCATAGAGGGAATCTACCTCAACATAATAAAGGCCATATATGACAAACCCACAGCAAACATCATTCTCAATGATGAAAAACTGAAAGCATTTCCTCTAAGATCAGGAATGAGACAAGGATGTCCACTCTCACCACTATTATTCAACATAGTTTTGGAAGTCCTAGCCACGGCAATCAGAGAAGAAAAAGAAATAAAAGGAATACAAATTTGAACAGAAGTAAAACTGTCACTGTCTGCAGATGACATGATACTATACATAGAGAATCCTAAAGATGCCACCAGAAAACTACTGGAGCTAATCAATGAATTTGGTAAAGTTGCAGGATACAAAATTAATGCACAGAAATCTCTTGCATTCCTATACACTAATGATGAAAAATCTGAAAGAGGAATTAAGGAAACATTCCCATTTACCACTGCAACAAAAAGAATAAAATACCTAGGAATAAACTTATGTAGGACAACAAAAGACCTGTATGCAGAAAACTATAAGACACTGATGAAAGAAATTAAAGATGATACCAACAAATGGAGAGATATACCGTGTTCTTGGATTGGAAGAATCAATATTGTGAAAATGACTATACTACCCAAAGCAATCTACAGATTCAATGCAATCCTTATCAAATTACCAATGGCATTTTTTACAGAACTAGAACAAAAAATCTTAAAATTTGTATGGAGACACAAAAGACCCTGAATAGCCAAAACAGTTTTGAGAGGAAAAAACGGAGCTGGAGGAATCAGACGCCCAGACTTCAGACTATACTACAAAGCTACAGTAATCAAGACAATATGGTACTGGCACAAAAACAGAAATATAGATCAATGGAACAGGATAGAAAGCTCAGAGATAAACCCACGCACCTGTGGTCAACTAATCTATGACAAAGGAGGCAAGGATATACAATGGAGAAAAGACAGTGTCTTCAATAAGTGATGCTGGGAAAACTGGACAGGTACATGTAAAAGAACGAAATTAGAACACTCCCTAACACCATACACAAAAATAAACTCAATATTGATTAGAGACCTAAATGTAAGAACGGGCACTATAAAACTCTTAGAGGATAACATAGGAAGAACATTCTTTGACATAAATCACAGCAAGATCTTTTTCGACCCACCTCCTAGGGAAATGGATATAAAAAAAAAATAAACAAATGGGACCTAATGAAACTTAAAAGCTATTGCACAGCAAAGGAAACCATAAATAAGACGAAAAGACAACACTCAGAATGGGAGAAAATATTTGCAAATGAATCATCGGACAAAGGATTAATCTCCAAAATATATAAACAGCTCATGCAGCTCAAAATTAAAAAAACAACCCAATCCAAAAATGGGCAGAAGACCTAAATAGACATTTCTCCAAAGAAGACATATAGATGGCCAAGAGGCACATGAAAAGCTGCTCAACATCAGTAATTATTAGAGAAATGCAAATCAAAACTACAATAAGGTATCACCTCACACCAGTTAGAATGGGTATCAACAGAAAATCTACAAACAACAAATGCTGGAGAGGGTGTGGAGAAAAGGGAACCCTCTTGCACTGTTGGTGGGAATGTAAATTGATACAACCACTATGGAGATCAGTATGGAGGTTCCTTAAAAAGCTAAAAATAGAATTAGCATATGACCCAGCAATCCCACTACTGGGCATATACCCAGAGCAAACCATAATTCAAAAAGACACATGCACCCCAATGTTCACTGCAGCACTATTTACAATAGCCAGGTCATGGAAGCAACCTAAATGCACACTGACAGATTAATGGATAAAGGAGATGTGATACATATATACAACGGAATATTACTCAGCCATAAAAAGGAACAAAATTGGGTCATTTGTAGAGATGTTGATGGTTCTAGAGACTGTCATACAGAGTGAAATAAGTCAGAAAGAGAAAAACAAATATCGTATATTAGCACATATATGTGGAACCTAGAAAATGGTACAGATGAACTGGTTTGCAGAGCAGAAATTGAGACACAGATGTAGAGAACAAACGTATGGACACCAAGGTGGCAAAGCAGCGGCGGGTGGGTGTGGTGGTGTGATGAATTGGCAGATTGGTTTGACATGTATACACTGATGTGCATAAAATGGATGACTAATAAGAAAATAAATAAATAAATAAATAAATATTTTTAAAAAAATGGGAATACTGCATCCATGGAGAAATGAGACCAAACTGAAAAAAAAAAAAAAAAAAGAACTATTAGTTTTTATCTCAATTCTGTATGCTTTTTACACAGACTCCTCCTAATTCTCACAACTCCACCAGGTGGCTGTTAAGTTCCACTGGGACCTGCGGAAAATGAGGTCAGGACAATTGAGTAAAGTGTCAGATGACACAGCTCTCAGCAGAGTCAGGCCAGGAACCTTTGTCCTTCTTCAAAGCCTCTTCAAAGTCTCTTCAGTCCCCACCATCCTTTGATCAGCACGACCCATCCAGAGAAAACTGCAAGACGCTGCAGAGGACGCTTGAACTGAATATAGATTCATCAATGTTCCCAGATGGGAAAACTGGATAGTAAAAAGAAATCTTTTTTTTTTCCTCAAAATAACATACAGATTTAATGTAATGTCAATCAAAATCCCAATGGGACTTTCTTTTGGAGGGGGATAGGAGTAACATTTCCACAAAAAAGCTAAGTTCATCAATATGCATAAATAGGGAATGAATGCACTATCTTAGCTCTGCCCCCTCCTTCCAAGCTGATGAGAAAGCAGTAGAAGACTTTAAAAGCCATAAAGCCACAGGAACAAGAAAATACAAGAGATAACGACAATGAATGAGATAATCCACATATTTTTTTGAACACTGGATGGTGTGGGGATAAGTGATTCAAAAAATAAAATGCAGAGAGCAAAGAACTAACCCAAAGAAAGGGCAGTCAGCAGGAAACAAGCCAATTCACATCACAGAATCAAAGAAAGTTCCAGAAGTGAAAGGGAGAGAAGAAGAGGGGGCCAATAATAGGAGAAAGTGTATATAGAGTAAGATGGCCTCTTCCCCACCACAGCAATAAATAGGAAGTTTATTTTCAGAGGAAATTTTTGAAAAGAACCTCCAGCTTTTGAGGCCCAGGCACAGAAGAGGGGAGAGGTGCATTACTGAACTAAAGGATGCTGACCTCTGCCTGTCCCAGCTCCCAGAACTCTGGCAGTCAAGCTCTGACCCACAGGAAGAAGTCTAGAGGCTTCTTCTCCAGGAGAAAATGACCAGCCCGAGGGAAACACCTACAGATGTTAGGATTCGAGGGCTCTTCCAAAAGTGAGGTCCACCAACTGATAGACTGGCTCATTCTTAAATATGACCAGATAACCAAGGATGACCAGATATTTTAAGCAAGCTTCTAACAGGAAATATAGAGATGAAAACAAATAGGCAGGTTAAAAGAATTTGGAAGAAACAAACATCAAGGAGCAGAAGAAAACTAATGACAACAACAAAAAAAGTAATGGTATGCCTTTATATGAGAGAGTTGGTCCATGAAAGAACAACAAATATATAAATAATAAATAAATCTTTATTAAAAAAACAGAGTCTGTAAAGATAACAATACAGTAAATAAAGCTCTCAAAAATTAAAAATGAAATATTTGCCTCTCTACCATGTAATTTTTTAAAAAATCATGTGGAACCTCAGTTCCAGATTGTTATTATGATGTTAATTTATGTGTCTTATTTAAGGATTTTTTTGTTCATAGTTATATTAAAGTTCCACAAATGTTTCAAAACATATCTTGGCTTATCTATGAGATTACCAGTTTCAATGCTTAAACCTATTTCCTGCATGCACTTTCCCTTTCATTGGTTCTATATTCCAATGGATTTTAATGAACATTTTTTCCAGAAATAACGCATTGATAGACTATTTCCTAAGTACTGACATGTCACAAGGTGTATTTCTTTTGTGCTGTACAAATACTGGCTTGTCTCTATGAAGTACTCTAAGTCCACAATACTGATAAATCTTGTTCCTTTGTCAGCAGGCAGCGTGGCAAATGAGCTATCTGACAACACTACTGGTCTCTTCCATTTTTTTTAATTTAAATGATGATAGAATTTTTCTCTTTACCCGTGAAATTAAAACATATTGTTAGGATATGTATATGTTGTCTGTCTTTTTCAATACCTTATATAGGCTTGGGAGGACTTTTTCACCAGAAATCTCAAATCTTTCTTTAGCGCAGATAAATTTTTTTCTTTTATATATCTTTAAATATTACTACTTCTCCATCTGCTCTATGTTAGAGTGGATGAGGGGAATAAACATATGTTAGATACACTAAATCTATCCTCTCGCTTATCTTTTATAATTCCTACTTATTTATATTTTCACTCTATGTTCTGTGAATGTTCCTCAAATTAGTTTCTAAATCCCCACTTCAATTTTTAGCAGTGTTTAATTGGTATTTGTTGCCAATATTGGTGGGACTCTTTCAGCAATCAAATTTTCAATTTCCTTTTTCATAGCAGTCTACTTTTTTAGCACAATATCCCCCTCAACTTTCCTCGCGGTTGCTAATTGGGGTGTATTTAAATGTCTCTTCCGTTTAGATTAATTCTATTTAATGCATTTTCTCTGAACAATCAACATCCCCACCAATCTGCCCTGCTACTTTACTCCAACATAAAATAAAAAGTTAAAAAAAAACTTCCAGTTTAAAAAAAGAAAAGATTCCTTATTGTTTGCCCATGTTTATCAAATGAAAGTGTAAATCAATCTTTCTCTGTGCCAAGCACAGTGCTAAATAATATAAAGTTTGTCATGTAAACCCCAAAATAATCTGAGATAAATGCTGTCATCCTCCCTGAGTGTCACCTGGAGGTGAAAAGACATAGGTTGCTGTGCTGAGTTAGGGATTCTGTCCAAATTACTGAGGCCTTTTCGGCCCCTCAACCCCACTGGCTCCCCTAGCCTCTGATTGGGACCACAGGTTCATCTGTGCAGTCAGAGCTGCAGGGACCCAGAGGAAGTCTGGGAAGAGACCAAGAACCAATTTTTCTTTTTCTTTTCTCTGTATTTATTTATTTTTAGTTTTTTTTTTTTTTTTTTAATTTTTTGGCTATGCCCTGCGGCATGTGGGATCTTAGTTCCCCGACCAGGGATGCAACCCGAACCCCCTGCAGTGGAAGCATGGAGTCTTAACCACTGGACCACTAGGGAAGTCCCTCTCTGTATTTATTGTGCAAGTGCAGAGTCAGTGGACATCTCCTGTCTTCTACCCAGGTGGGAGCCAGCCAGGGTCCGGGCCCATGTCCATGTACCTAGCCAGCCAGCCACCAAGTAACGCTGGGGGTGAGACTACAGCGGTCCATGGGGGATGCTCAGGGACAACTATCAAAGCCCTTCTTCTCCCACCCCACCCTCCAAACCTCAGTGGCTCAAGGGCAGGAGTTTGCAGGGTCGCCCAGGACACCCATCTTCTCTGGACGCCCTGCTTGGCCTGTACCCGTCAGAGGATCAAAAGCCACTGATTGACCTCTTGGTCATTCTGCTCTCATCTTTAAAAGGGTGGTTCAGTGATGCTACACTTCCATGTTAAAAATAAATACATCTGAAATCAATTGTTAATATTATTAAGCAGGACATGTAACTGAAAGCTTAGGTCCTGGACTAAGATAACCTTGGTTCAAATCCTGGCTTTACAAATTACTACGTGAACTTGAGCAAGCTATTTTACTTCTCTAAATATTTCCTTTTCGGTAAATTCAAGATAATAATAGGGTTATTGAGAAGAATAATGAGATAAGGCATTTGAGGCATTTAGCACAGTGCCTGGTTTGCAGTAAACACAATAGATGTTTGTTATTATTTTTGACTGACCTCCAGAGTCAGTAAAGCTACCAAGGTATCTAAGATCGCCACAATGGTTTCGAATTGTTTGAGTTCTAGCTTTTTGGGGGGGAAAAGAGGTATAAATAAAAAATTAAGAGCAAAATCATCATCATTTGCAAGTGATATGATAAAGAAATCTAAAGTCTAAACAAATCTACTGTATGAGCATTTTTGTATATAAAAATGTCTGAAAAAAGTTTTAAAGAGTATACCCATAGATTTGTTTTTTTTTTTACTTTTTATTTTTAAATAATTTAGGCACATAGAAAAGTTGCAAAAATAGAAGAGAGTTCCAGTTTATCTTCTACCAAGTATCCCCTACTGCTAACATCTTACACTATTACCATGATGCATTTGTCGAAACTAAGTATTTGTGCAATACTATAAACTAGAGACTTCATTTGCACGTTTTACTGTCCTTTTTCTGTTCCAAGATCCAGTCTGAGGCCCCCCTCCCCCAGTGTATTTGTCATGTCTCCTCGGCCTCCTGTAATCTGTAACAATTCTCCCATCTTCCCTTGTCTTTCATGACCTTGACACTTTTACAGAATTCTTGTCAGTTGCCTTGTAGAATATCCCTCAATTTGGGTCTAATATTTTCTCACGATTAGATTGAGGTTGTGTGTTTTGCACAAGTATGCCTGTGAGTGATGCGTTCCTCTCAGTGCATCCTATGGGGAGGTCAACATGTTTTACTAGTGGTGATATCAACTTTGATCACTTGGTTAAGGTGATGTCTGCTATAAACTTATTCTTTTTCCCTCTGTAATCAGTAAATACTTGGTGAGAGATGCTTTGATACTAAACAAATATCATGTTCCTCCTCAAACTTTCACCTTCTCATTTTAGCATCCATCCACAGATCCTACCCAAAACAATTATTATTGGGATGCTCGGTGATATTCTCTTTCCTTTATTTCTTCTCTATTTACCGACTGGAATTCTTCTGTAAGGAAGAGGTGTCCCTACATGTCTGAGACCCACTGAGTCTCAGAGCTGGAGGAGACTTGGGGTCTTCTGAGATCTCAGATGCCAGCAGCTTTGGCATCACCTGAGCACTTGTTAGAAATGCAGAATCTCAGGCCCCACCGGGACCTACTGGAACAGACTCTGCATTTTAACAAGATTCTTGAGTGATTCATGTGCTTCAAAGCTCATTTTAGCTCCACATTTATTAATGGACCTGATAATTGAGGTCACACTTGGAATGGGTGGCAGAGCCAGCCAACACTCCGTCTCGTGACTCCCAATTCATGCTCCTCTTCTAACTTGGTTGGATCCATTCCCAAAAGAAATCCAGAGCACTCAGGCTTTGAGCTCAGAGCTGAATTTAAATATTTAACACTGTTGTATCTATCTGCCTACCTATATCTATTCATTCTTAGGCAAGCTAGTTAACCTCTCTGAACTTCAGTTTCCGTATCTGTAAATTGATGGGAATGTTAAATTACATTAAGGATAACGGTGAAGACGAGAGATAACATGCGGAAAGCACCTGGTGGAGTAAGCTGGCACCTGACAGACCCAGATGTGCGTGCAGATGTGGCCCCGCTGTTGGTTGTGCTATCCATACACGCCTTCAGCTGTGTCTTCAGCCCTTCCAGGGTCAGCCGCGGTGGTGGAGAGCTGCCTCACCCAAGGTCAGCCCTTTCCGGTGGTGACCCGTATCCCAAGACAGGAATATCAAGGCGCAGTCATACTGGTCCCACATTACAACGCTGACGACCACTTCAGCTCCAGAGGCACACTCGGCTAAACGTTCTAAACACCCAATTCCATCTCAGAGTCCGTTTCTAGGGCGCAAACTGCCATATGATACAAAATAGGTTCTTAAGAATCGGGAGCAACTATTATGAATGTGATTGCTATGCCTTGGGTATAACCTTTGCAAACTGTCCGTATCACTAAATACAAATTGACCCAAATATGTATTAAACACCTATAATGCATCTGGCACAGGGCTAGTTATAGAAAAGTAGAGTGCAGCAAAACAATGCTTGCTGTCAAATAGGGAAGACTGAAAACTAAACAAGACTGTGCAATTAACCAAAACACCATTTTGGCAAAATTACTGTTGCCAGGGGCTGGTCCCTTCTCAATCCAAACTCTCCTAATATTTGAATCCTGATACAGTGCCATCAAGGACTACCCATCACTGGAGAACCCTGGAGTTGGGAGGTGGAAGGTCACCAATTGCTTTCTAACAAAAAAATATATATAAAATAAAGACACGACCTGATTTTAAACTAAAGAAACTGAACAGCTGTTTCCTGGACAACTCTTTGCTTACCCTTGATACAAAAAAGTCCACAGATAGGTGTCAGCAAGTTCCAGACATCCAAATCACAAAGCATGTGAAACTGAGTTTTACAGCCCTGCTTTTAAAAGCACCTTTAAATGTTTCTCTACACCTTCATTCCAGCTGTTCTGTGATAACAAAAGGAAAACTACATTGTGTTTCTATTGCAAAGGAATGTGCCTGAAAGCCAAGTGAAATCATGTTTCTTCAAGAAAAGGGCAAAATTGCACTCTGTCACTATCTCAACAGGCAGAAATTGTGTAAAGCTCAATTATTTACTCTGATGAAAGCTCTCTTAGCCTGAAGTGTTGTTAAAACACACACCCACACCACATTACTATATGATTAAATCTTCATTACCATGAGAAAAATCAGAACAGGCACGTTAAAATGCTCACCTGGGCACTACCTATTATTCTGGAGCTCTGGCTTTGAAAGCTTTCTAAAGATTTCCTTGGATGATAGACAACCTAAATAGTCTTTCACAGAAAATTTTAAAAGTACAAAATTTCCATTACCTACTCCTGGCCAGAGGCAAGTTCCTCAAGGGGTACACCATTCTACTAGCACATAAAGCAGCCTTAAAATAGTCGTTAGAAGCAATAAGGCCCCTGCCCACAGAGTGCCAAATAACCCAGTTCTGTGTCCCAATTTGATAATCTCTATGACCAACTCATGTTCTCCACCTTGGTTTTTCCCCACAGTGCGTGGACGTGGGGCTTAGCCAGTGCCCTGCTACCTCAGTAGCTGATCCGCCCCACTTGTCTTCCTGGTTTGTAAACGAGTAGAGTGGCTGCACCCAGAGGAGCTTGTCCATTACACTGCTCCTATTTCTCTGCTTCAGAAGCTTCTCTCTTTAAAAACACGGCACCAAATTCTGCTCTGGAACCACCAGGTGAATATACCCCCAGGGGTTCGGAACTGTTGCAATGACGCTGGGGTCACTTATTAAGCCTCTAATTTCTAGGTCCATATGTAAATACACCATTCCCTGCTTTTTGTCACCTGTTTAATGCTTATTTATTTCATTATTTATTAATTTAACATTTTGTACATTGCCTTATAGCCAAAAATATTTTAGTGATGACATAAATACATATAATCCAATGGTTCTCAACCAAGGGGCTATCTCGCTCTCCGGGAAACATTTGGAAACATCTGGAGAAATTTTTACTTTTTACAACTTGGGGTGAGTGGGGTTGCTACTAGTGGGCAGAGGCCAGGGATGCCGCTAAACATCCTACAAAGCGTAGGGCAGATCCCCGCAAGAAAGGATTATCTGGCCCATGATGTCAGTGGTGCTGAGTTAGAGAAACCCTGGATCCAACATTATAAAAAATCGAATGGAGGGACCTCCCTGGTGGTCCAGTGGTGAAGAATCCGCCTTCCAACACAGGGGATGAAAGTTTGATCCCTGGTCGGGGAACTAAGATCCCACATGCCACGGGGCAGCTAAGCCTGCGTGCTGCAACTACAGAGCCCACGCGCTCTAGAGCCTGCGTGCCACAACTAGAGAGAAGCCTGCGCACCACAATGAAAGATCCCACATGCTACAACTAAGATCCAATGCAGCCAGAGATACAAAAATATTTTTTTAAAAAATTGAATGGAAAAGGAAATAAGGACAAAGCAAACATTAGAAGCAGGATGGTAAAATTCAGTCAGAGGCAAATATTTTGCTGTACATGGACCCCAGATGTGGCTCTCAGCTTCCTATCAGCCAAACCATAGAGGAACATGCCGTGTGATTGAGGAAACTGACCATAAGATAAAAAAACAAATCACCAACCACCCTGGGAAAGTTTCTGCTGGACCACAAGCCTGACAAGAATTCTTCCTGAGGCCAGCAGGAAGGAGATACAGAGTGATGGAGAGGACCCCATCTTCCTTCCTAAAGTCCCCAGATGATAAACCCAAGTGTGTTTCCATGTGGCTAGTTCTCACAGCAGCCCACAGTGCAAGGATGGGACAAAAGCCAACACAAGAGCAAGTCCACAAAGGACAAAAATCAGGACACCCAAGGTCCACATCTACTTAGTTTTCTTTTGCTCTTTTCTGCCCTTGGGGTAACCTGGAGAAAAAAAAGTGTTGGGTAGACCATAGATCTTTCAGGAAGTGTTTTATGTGCCCTGTTTCTCACAACCACACCCTGATAATGCTTGGGCAGTGGAGAGTTTGAAGTTATCTTCTGTGGCAATAAATTAGAATAGCCTTTTCCATTAAGGAAATTCCAGAGGAGTCAACTGAAAGAGCTCGCAAGTGGCTAAAGCAAGACGAGGGACACTCACAGCAAGAAGACACACAGCCATTGCATCTAGAAACTGTTCATTAAGATAGAAGAAAAAAGGAGATTAGATTGAGTTCACACAGCTTAACCCATAATCCAATCAATCAGTATCTCAAGATTCAAAGGCCAAGGAAAAATTGCTTAAAAAGTGTAAAATAAATCCTATTGAGGATAAACTAGTAATTTATTTTTGGAAAAATGTAGAATATCTACTTTATGCCATGCACCAAAAACACAGCTCACATATTTAAAGATTCAAATGTTAAAAAATAAAGCCAAGAAATAACTAAAAGGACATATGTGCATATTATTTATGTCTAAATTCATGTCATCCATCCATCTATTCTTAGAAGGCATTTCAAGTTTGTGCTTCTTGCAAAGCAAGAAAGTAGTAAGTAAAATATTGATAATTTTATTAAATAAGACTTAATTGCCATGAAATGTATCAAAAATACCATAAAACCCAGGACCCAGATTTTAATGTCTAACTTCATTCTCCAATAAAAGAAACCACCTCCTTGGAGAAATGGCTGATTCTAGGACTGAAACAGGAAAGACTCAAGATGAGCCTGGGTGCCTTTTTTTTGTTTTTTCTCTGGCCGTGCCACGTGGCATGTGGGATCTTAGTTCCCCGACCAGGGATCGAACCCATACACTCTGCCTTGGAAGCGTGGAGTCTCAACCACTGGACCACCAGGGAAGCCCCCTGAGTGTCTTTTATAGTGCCAGAAAGTAAGGAAATGATCAAAAAAACATTAAAAAACGCACACAATGGTGGACATGTCAAAAGGGCATGGGAGTCAACTGAAAGAGCTCCCAATGGCCAAATCTGGGACAACTGGAGCAACAAAATAAATAATGCATCACTGGATTATAACTTGAAATATAAAATAAATACACATGAGTCCATACTGACATAAATGATTGAATCAACTAATAAATGGAGGAGAAGGGACAAATCTGTGGAGAAGAATTCTAAATAATTTATGTAGGTACTCTGCCCACAAGGAGGTGAAGCATACTCCTGACTCCTTGTGTGTGAGCTGTACATAGTGACTTCTTTCCAAAAAGCACTGTGTGGAAAGGGGAAGAAAGAGGAACTTTACAGTGGAAAAACCTGACAAGCACCATCTCAGGCAGTTGATCAAGGTCAACATCAACAGTGACAAACTAGTCACACTGAGAGCATGTACCTTGGATATGATGTGATGAAAACGGCACTTTACCTCTGTGGTCTTCCAACTCAAAACATATAACCCCAGGCTAATCGTGAGGAGAAAGTTCAGACAGAGGGACATGCTACCAATACCTGACCAGTCCTCCTCAAAACTGTCAAGGTCATCAAAAACAAGGAAAGTGAGATACTGTCACAGGAAGAGGAGCCTAAGAAAG
This sequence comes from Balaenoptera musculus, assembly GCF_009873245.2. Taxonomy (NCBI): domain Eukaryota; kingdom Metazoa; phylum Chordata; class Mammalia; order Artiodactyla; family Balaenopteridae; genus Balaenoptera; species Balaenoptera musculus. The sequence continues at coordinate 97,139,487 of NC_045793.1, read as the reverse complement.
CATGAGGACTGAATGCAATGTTGTATCCTGGGCTCGATGAATGGAGGTGTGGGGGTGAAACCGAGCAGGACCCTGTGGGGCTCCTGGGCATGGAAGCCTTTCTGTGTCCCCCGTTTCTTTTTTGTAGGGAATAGACTCCAGCCTCCATGACCTTCCCTGAGTTCCAAAGGGCATATTTGAACAGTTGCTAATCAGGGAAGGGAGGGGCAGCCAAGAAACACTAGTGCAGCCTTGGGGCAGGGTCCTCATTCCACCTCAAGGGATACATATAACAATATCTCTGAGCTCTTTACAGAACTAAAACCCCCAACAAATGCAAGATGTTAGCATTCTTCATTCCAGAGAAGACCACCTGAAGCCAGATTAAAGGAACCAGAGAAGCTCATCAGGAGACCTCCTGAGACCAGATTAAAGGAGTGCAGGCCCTGCACACACTCTAATCTTATTAGCAACCCCAGCCTTGAACCATTGCTGTAAAACTCCTCACCAAATCCTCCTGGGTTGGAACACACAGTTTTGAGAGGCACGAGCCCGCTGTGTCTCCCTATGCCTGGCAAAGCAATAAAGCTGTTCTTTTCTACTTCACCCCAAACTCTGTCTCCAAGATTCGATTTGGCACCAGTGCGCAGGGGCTGAGTTTTCAGCATCAGGGGCTTCCTCTTAACAAATAGGATAAGCCACAGTGTGCATATGTAGCCCCAGGACCATGCCTTCTCAGGGTTAATGAGGATAGATAAACCATCCCTCAGAATGTCCTGGGAAACTGCCAGTAGCAGAAGGTCTCCACGTGTCCCTTACGTGCTCCTCTGTCTACTTTGTAGATTAACCAGGCTAGTAAGGCAAAGTTACTGACACCTAATCAGAAAGGAAAGTGAGGTCTACACTATTTAAATGAATGAGTTGTCCTTTGATTAGAAAGCTGAGAAACTTTTTTAAAATTCAGAAGCATCTTCCCTGAGTTATAAAGTGACAAAAAAATTAAACTGTCAACCAGATCTGGGCCAGCCCAGGACCAACCACTGCTCTCAGCCAAACACTGCCTCTCCCAAACTCATGTATGTTTTGTGTGTGTGTGTTTTTTATTAAGTTACAGAAAATTTTTAGAAAGATTTAAACTTGCTAAGAAATAGTGGTACCCTTTTCAAATTCTGATTCACATGTTCTATCTCTAAGTGGTTCATTGTGTTTTGGGGTGTGTGGGGGGGGCGGTGAGTGCGGATATGTGTGTTTGAGCTCATTAATAGTTCTTTTCAAACTAGGAACTGGAAGATAAACGTCAAGGTGCAGTAGATAAAATCTTAACTTATTAGGAGATAAAAGGGGAAAGCCCTGACTTAAGCTTCAGGGCTCTTCAGAGAGCACCAAGTCTCCCACTGAATCTGACACTTTCTCCTTTCTTCTCAGCCTGTGTCCAAGGAGCTTCAGGACACCTGCGTGTAAATTAAGATGAGCGTAGAATGAGCACTTGCTAGTAATAGTGAACAATTACTGATACTTATTAAAGGGTACTTATTAAAGGGCCAGTCACAATGTTAATCACATTACATGTATTTCCTCATTTAAGCCAATAACAACCCTAGGAAATGAGTGCAAGAATCATTCCGATTTTACAGAGGAAGAAACTGAAGCTTTAAACTTGCCCAAGGCCCGTGGCTAAAAATGGCTGGAGAGTTCACACTCTTGACCTCCACGTTCGTCCACTCTGACAGCTGCTTCACAGATCTGCACGTTGTAACAGTGCTGAGAGGTCTATGAACCGATGAAGAGAGCCTGAGGTAACCAGGGAGGAGTGAGGGACCCACAAAGGGGTGGAAAGTCCAAAACCAGCTCACTCATCCAAAGATTATCAGAGAAGTGGACACCACCAAGGGGAAAGATAGAGTGGGTAGTGATGTCCCAGGTGCTGACATGCCAGCATCATCCAAGGTGATGGAGGGAGAAGCTGAGGCATCAGGGAGGTGACAGAGTAACCACGTATTTCCTTGGGGGCAAATCCTGTACTTCCCGCTGACTGCACTGAAGGGGCTGAAGTAGAGGAGCCAGCCCACTCCTCACAGTTCCCCACCCCCAACCAGCAGGGAGGGAGAGGACTCCCCAGTGAGTGCAGGGGGAGGCCCTACTGCGCTCCCATGGGCTGCTTTTCCTCCCAGCCCAGCAGGTGATGGAGCCGGCTGAGGGCAGGATGGTTGTGGATAGCGCAGCAGGCGGGCTACCAGCTCCATGAAGACCGACACCCTGGGCAAGCAGAAATAGCAGCTGGTCCCAGCAAAGGGTCCTCTTTCCTTCTTTGTGATCAGCACTGGGAACAGGTGGGGCTTGGCGAATCCACGTGAGGCGGCATCGGTGTTTGTGCCTGTGTTTGGCTTGATAACAAGGGCACCTAGGAGGTCTGTCTCAGAGCTTCCCTCCTTACAGGGTGCCTCTCCCCTCCACCCTGGCAGGAAGACCCCTCCTGGGGGTAGCAGATCAGACAAGAATTGTGGAGATACAAAAAGGAGAAGAGAGCTTTCAGGGGATGTCAGAGTCAACGTTGGTGACAACACTGAGACCAGGCAGAGGGTGGGGCTTCCCGATGAGGGTGGGGGCTCAGGGTTTACAAGAAAGAAAGACCAGGGCCCAGGGACATCATGGGCAATGAAACATAGCTCCACCTCTGGGCACATACTGTGGATGTATGGCCCATGGGCCACCCAGCAGCTGCCTCCAGCTCCATATCCATGAAGGCAGGTTAGGTTCAAGCAGGCAGTGGGGCAGGTCAGACCAGAGCTTGGCTGAACACTGCATTACATCCTGAATCTACCCTGACCTCGACCCTGAGACTTGCACCCATTGCTCAAAGCGCTAGGGATGTGGTACTTTGTCTCTCCAGTTGGGAATGACGTGTAATGAGGGGTTTGAGCAAGTCCTCTGCAGTTCTCGGTGGGAAGGGTGTGGTCACTCCACATGCCAGGCTTTTGTGGAGAAAGGCAAAACCCACTCCTACCCCAGAGCATGCGAAGCCATTCTGCCAGGCAGTGAGCCCAGGCTGAGGCATTGTAAGGGAGAAAATACAGGTCCAAGTGGGTGGACAGAATAAAAGGTTGGCGGTGGGGGGGTGGGGAGAGGGCTGGGGAAAAAACAGAAAAACAGAAGCTTCAGGTGCCCTGACCCATTAATTTTGTAAGAATTAATTAAAGTTAATTAATTAAGTTAATTAATTAAATTAATTAATTAAATTTAAATTTGGGGGCAATGATAGAGACAACTCATTCTGCTCTAGGTGTGACTATGAGGTAGACCCTGGAGCAGCGTGCCCCCAACTACAGCTAAAGGACCCTGGTCAAGTCTTTCTTTTCCCTGAAGGTGTGTACTTCTATTGAAAAGTCTCAGCCAACTCCCTGGGAGACCAAAAATCTTCATACACTGAAAGTTGGATGACAAAATAGGGGTCATGATGACTGACCATTCAAACTGAAACAAATAAAAAGAGCAAGTGTTCAGGCAGAAGATTCAAAAATTTGGATTACATAATTTACACAAAAGCAATGCTATCACCCTCCCCTGAGTGAACCTGGGTGAGGTCTGGGCCTTTCTCCTTAGGGAGACAGGAGGAGGTGTTTGAGAAGGTATGGAACTTCCTCTAACAATGCATCTCATGATATTCGGAATGACTCTTCAAAAAAGGACAGTCAAAACACTCAGCCACATTGCAGATCTTTGGGGGATGCAACTTCAACTGACTGCTATCACCTTCACCATTCAACTTGTTAAATCCTGAGGCAACCAACAGTAAAAATCAATCAATCAATCAATCAATCAATACACCATGCCAATGTCATCTCATTTTCTGCACAAGTCAGGTTTTGTCGAGAAAGGATGTAACACACTGTCTACCTAGAAGCATTTTTGGTGGACAGTGGAGTGGCTAGACTCATGGAACTCCTGCTTGCTGATCCACATCTGCTGGAAGGTGGATAGTGAGCCCAGGATAGAACCACCAATCCAGGCAGAGCGCTCAGAAGTGTGATGACCTCAGTCTTCATCGTGCTGGGAGTCAGAGTGGGAATCTCCTCTATCCTGTTGGTGAAGCCTGGGTACACAGTGGTCCCACCAGAGAGCACCGTGTTGGAAAAGATGTCACATGTTGTGGACATCAATGTCACACTTCACAATGAAGTTGAGGGTAGTTTCATGGATGCTTCCAGATTCCATGCTCAGGAAGGAAGGCTGGAAGGGCCCCAGGGCAGTGGAACCACTTGTTGCCAATGGTGGTGACTTGGCCTTCGAGGCACACAGCTCTTCTCCAGGGAGGAGCGGGAGGTTGCAGTGACCATCTCCTCTCCAAGTTCAGGGCAAAATAGCAGAGCTTCCCTTGATGTCTTGCACAATTTCCTGCTTGGCCATGTGGAAAAGCTCTGTGAGGCAGTTCCTCAGGTCCCAGCTAAGTACAGACACAGGATGGTGTGAGGAAAGGCATAGCCCTAGTAGATGGGCACAGTGTGTGTGATTTCATTGCTGGACTCCATTAAATGCCTGTGGCACAGGCCAGAGGCATAAATGACAGCATAGCCTAGATGGCCATGTACGTGGCTGTGGTGCTGGAGGTCTTCAATATGATCTGGGTCTTCTCCTGGTTGGCCTCAGTGTTCAGGAGGGACTCAGTCAGCAGCATGGGGTGCTCCTCGGGGGCCACATACACTCGCTTTATAATGTGATGCTAGACCTTCTCCTTGATGGGCTATTCAGGGTAGAGTTCCCTCTTACTCTGGGCCCCATCACCCACCTAGGAGTCCTTCTGTCCCATGCCCACAGTCATGCTGTGGTTGCCCATGATGGAAGGGAAGACGGCTTCAGGGTCATGATCCTCTGAAAGGTTGGCCCTACACATGCTGGAGCCACTGTCAACCATCTATGTGGAAATATCATCATCCATGCTGAGCTTGCAGGGGAAGGAGTGGCGAGAGGCCAGTGCTTGGTCTTTTGCTCACCCCAAGGTAGCAATCAAATAAGGCAAATAACTCAGTCTCCTCTGTCAGTGTACTTGGAATGGCCATGCACTTTTTGCAGATCGAACAAGCAGTTAGTGGCCAGGAAGATTTTCCCCACAGTTCTTCAGGCAGTTGAAGTAGCAGCTGCATAAGGGTGCTGGGGCCAAGCTCCTACAATCACATACCCAGCTTCAAACTGGGAGGTGAGAGCTGGCATCTGAAAATGTCCTTCCACTCTCCAGTCTGAAGCACACATTGCTGAGCCCAAGTATAGCTAATGCAGCATCCATCATCCTAAGTGGGCCTCACCCTCAGGACCTGGTCCTCTGTCTCCATCACACCCCTGGCAGATGGGAATGGGATCCAGACAAGCAAGGACCCCTCATTTCTGAGCACAAGGCACACAAAGTGAAGAAGAGGATGCTGAAATTTGGGTCCTAAAAGAAGTAACATTTAAGCTTGACAGATCATCCAAAAGACGCCTTTCAAATTCCAAGGGTAAAACAGAAAAGTGGAAGGCACATCTGCTGGGAAGAGAAGCCAGGCCTGTGGGAAGGGGATGTGGGGTGGTGGGGAGCCAGGCTGGTGTCATTCCTGGGCTGAAATTAAGAGGACACATTGGCTCTCTGTGTGAACAGAGTGAGGCAGAGTGGTTTCCTTAGAAAAACAGCCCATCATCCTGGCACAAGGAGGAGCTAACTTCCCCCAAGCTAGTCTCTTGTGCTCCATTCCCTGAAGTGGATTCTCTGTGTAAATAAATTTCTAAGAAGTCTCTATATGGGATACAAAGCTGCACTAGAGGAACACTGAAGTGTGTGCAAGAATTACCCATGGGAACTTGTTTTAAAATGCTGATTTTAGGCAATATCCACAGCACTGTCCAATTCCCAGGGAGCAGATTCCAGGGACATACCCTGGAGGGCAGAATCTGTATTTTTAATTAGGATCCCCCAAGTGATTCTGGTGCAGGGTATCCAAGCCACACATTAAGAAACAAAAGCATACACTTGTTAACATATATGCACCCAATATAGGAGCACCAAAATACAGAAAACAAATACTAACAGACATAAAGGGAGAAATTGATGGGAATACAATAATAGTAGGAGACTTTACCACCCCACTGACATAAATGGACAGATCTTCCAGACAGAAAATTAATAAGGCAACAGAGATCCTAAATGACACAATAGAACAGTTAGACTTAAGTGATATTTTCAGAATATTACATCCAAAAAAAACCCCAGAAAACACATTCTTTTCAAGTGCACATGGAACATTCTCTAGGACAGACCACATACTAGGACACAACACAAGCCTCAACAAATTTAAGAGGATAAAAATTATTTCAAACATCTTTTCTGACCACAACAGCATGAAACTAGACATCAACCACAAAAAGAGAAACAAGGGGGAAAAAAAATGATTTCATGGAAAATAAGCAACATGCTACTAAAAAACCAATGGGTTAATGATGAAATCAAAGAGGAAATTAAAAAATACTTCAAGATGAATGATGATGAAAACACAACCATAAAAAATGTATGGGATGCAGCAAAAGCAGTCCTAAGAGGGAAGGTCATAGCAATACAGGCCTTCCTCAAAAAACAAGAAAAATCTCACATAAACAACCTAATCTACCACCTGAAAGAATTAGAAAAAAGAAAAAAAAAATAACCTCAAGTCAGCAGAAGGAAAGAAATAATAAAGATCAGAGATGAAATAAATAAAATAGAAATTAAAAAACAATAGAAAAAAATCAATAAAACCAAGAGCTGGTTTTCTGAAAGGATAAATAAAATTGACAAACTTTTGGCCAGGCTCACCAAGAAGGAAAGAGAGAGGACCCAAATAAACAAAATAAGAAATGAAAGCGAACAAATATCAACCAATACCACAGAAATACAAAAAACCATAAGAGAATACTATGAACAATTACATGCCAACAAATTGGATAGCCTAGAAGAAATTCTAGAAACATACATTCCCACCAAATCTGAATCAAGAAGAACTAGAGAATATAAACAGACTGATCACTAGAAGTGAAATAGAATCTGTAATTTAAAAAAACAAACAAAACTCCCTGCATATAAAAGTCCAGGACCAAATGGCTTCACTGGGGAATTCTACCAAACATACAAAGAAGAACTTATACCAATCCTTCTCAAACTCTTCCAAAAGATTGAAAAGGGAACATTCCCAAAGTCATCCTACGAAGCCAACATCACCCTGATACCAAAACCAGACAAAGACACTACCAAAAAAGAAAATATCTTTGAAGAATATAGACACAAAAATTCCTCAACAAAATATTAGCAAACTGAAGCCAACACCACCTAAAAAGGATCAAACACCATGATCAAGTTGGATTCATCTCAGGGTTACAAGGATGGTTCAACAAATGCAAATCAATGTGATACACCACACCAACAAAAGAAAAGACAAAAACAACATGAGCACCTCAGTAGGTTCAGAAAAAGCATTTGATAAAACTCAATACCCATTCATGATAAAAACTCTCACCAAAAAGGGGTATAGAGGAAACATATCTCAACATAATAAAAGCTATTTATGACAAAACCACAGCCAACATAATACTCAATGGTGAAGAGCGTAATACCTTCCTGCTAAAATCTGGAACAAGACAAGGATGCCCACTCTCACCACTTCTATTCAACACAGTATCGGAAGTCCTAGCCACAGCAATCAGACAAGAAATAAAATGTATCCAAATTGGAAGAGAAGAGGTAAAATTGTCATTATATGCAGATAACATGATACTCTATATAGAAAACCCTAAAGGCTCCACACAGAAACTATTAGAATTGATAAACAAATTCAGCAAGGTAGCAGGATACAAGATTAACATACAGAAATCTGTTGAATTCCTTTACACTACCTATGAAATATCAAAAAGTTTTTAAAAATCCCTTTAAAAATCTCATTTAAAAAATACCTAGGGGGACTACCCTGGTGGCGCAGTGGTTGGGAATCCGTCTGCCAATGCAGGGGAGACGGGTTCGAGCCCTGGTCCGGGAGGATCCCACATGCCGCAGAGCAACTAAGCCTGTGCGTCACAACTACTGAGCCTGCACTCTAGAGCCTGCAAGTCACAACTACTGAGCCCACATGCCACAACTACTGAAGCCCGCGAGCCTAGAGCCCATGCTCCGCAACATGAGAAGCCACTGCAATGAGAAGCCCGCACACTGCAATGAAGTGGACCCCACTCACCGCAACTAGAGAAAGCTCACGTGCAGCAATGAAGACCCAACACAGCCAAAAGTAAAATATAAATAAATTAATTAATTAAAAAAAAAAAACCTAGGAATAAACCTGACCAAGGAGGTGAAAGATATATGCTGAGAACTATAAAACATTGTTAAAGGAAATTGAAGATGATTCAAAGAAATGAAAAGATATCCCATGTTCTTGGATGGGAAGAATTAATATTATTAAAATGGCCATACTACCCAAAGCAATCTACAGATTTCATGCAATCCCTATCAAATTACTCATGACGTTTTTCACAGAACTAGAACAAATAATTCTAACATTTATATGGAACCACAAAAGACCCAGAATTGCCAAAGCAATCCTGAGGAAAAAGAACAAAGCTGGAGGCATAACCCTCTCAAATCTCAGACAGTACTACAAAGGTGTAGTAATCAAAAGAGTGTGGTATTGGCACAAAAACAGACATATGGATCAACGGAACAGAATAGAGCCCAGAAATGAACCCATACACTTTGGTCAATTAATCTTCGACAAGGGAGGTAAGAATATGACAATGGAAGAAAGATAATCTCTTCAGCAAGTGGTGTTGGGAAAGCTGGACATCTGCATGCAAATCAATGAAGTTAGAACACTCCTTCACACTATACACAAAAGTAACTCAAAATGCCTTAAAGACTTAAAGACATGACACCATAAAGGGGTTAATATCCAAACAGCACATACAACTCAATATCAAAAAAACAAACAACCCAATCAAAAAATGGGCAGAAGATATAAATAAACATTTCTCCAAAGGAGATATCCACATGGCCAATAGGCACAGGAAAAGATGCTCAACGTTGTTAATTATTAGAGATATGCAAATTAAAACCACAATGAGGCACCACCTCACACTGGTCAGAATGGCCATCATCAAAAAGTCTACAAGTAATAAGTGCTGGAGAGGGTGTGGAGAAAAGGGAACCCTCCTACACTGTTGGTGGGAATGTAAATTGTTGCAACCACTGTGGAAAACAGTATGGAGGTTCCTTAAAAACTAAAAGTAAAGATACCATATGATCTAGCAATCCCACTCCTGGGTATATATCCAGAAAAGATTAAAACTCCAATTTGAAAAGATACATGCACCCTAATGTTCATAACAGCACTATTTACAATGGTCAAGACATGAAAACAAACCAAGTGCCCATCAACAGAGGATTGGCTTAAGAACATGTAGTATATATATATACACAGTGGAATATTACTCAGCCATAAAAAGGAATGAAATATTGCCATTTACAGCAACATGAATGGACCTAGAGAAAATCATACTAAGCCAGGCAGAGAAAGATAAATATTATAATCACTTAGGTGTGGAATTTAAAAAATAATAAAAATGAATCTATATACAAAACAGAAGCAGACTCACAGAAATAGAAAACAAACTTATGATTACCAAAGGGGAAAGGGGCAGGGAGGGATAAATTAGGAACTTGGGATTAAAAGGTACACACTACTATATATTGATATAATAGATAAACAACAAGGTCCTACTGTATAGCACAGGGAACTACTGAATATATTCAATACCTTGTAATGACCTATAATGTAAAATAACCTGAAAAATATATATATATATAACTTAATCACTTTGCTGTATACCTGAAACTAACACAATATCGTAAATTAACTATACTTCATAAAAGAAATTAGTTTATATATACAGAGATGAACATTTTGCATTACTAAAGTGAGACAATTTATCATCAATTTTACTCCTTTTTAATGAAGCATTTGAGACAACTGTTCATATATAGAAGTAGGTGCAAATACAAGGAGCTTAATTATACTAACGTCCTTCACTTTCTTTAATTCTTTACAAGCTACATACAAAACAAAAAACATAGTAATCAATCAACAGAATTAATTTAAATCGCCTATCCATGGACAATCTCTTTAAGTCTTCCTTCAGCTTTAATGAAAGCCAGGAATTGGAACCACCTGAGTTGCAAAAGGCAATCACGGCAATCACTGCAGCCATGCACTTTCTCAACAAGCACCAGGATCCTGAAGTGCCCGCTTGGTTGCTCCCTAGATGCTTTTCCACCCCCAAGCCAATGCACATAGTAAGATCTGGAATGGGTGAGACTGATGCCTTTCCTTAACTACATGTGAAAGAGGAAGGGTGAAAGGAGAAGTTGGAAGCGAGAAGCTACAGACCACTGGAAATTCTCAGGCAGATCAATTTCAGGAAAGCAAACATATGGAAACTGAGAATCTGGAATCATTTTTCCTGTTACTCCTGGGAATACCAACATGTACCCTCAAGGAAATATTTACCTGAGGGCTGAAAACAGGCTGATAACAGGTGGGATGAGTGAAAGGGGTAACACCTGGTTTTGAGATAGAGCAATGTTAACTGCAGATGGTTGAGAAGTACCTGAGAGACAGAGGCCCAGCTGAGGTGGCAATGATATTCCAAGCATATTTGTGAACTATTTGGCATTCCAGAGATTCCCAGAAATAGTTGGTGATAAAAACTGGATTTCTTGCAGTCAATGTGAAGGAATCCCAGAGTGTTTAACCATGTAAATGAAATAGCATCCGATTTTCAAATGAGAGGAAAAAGCTACTCCCCCTATTCTCTTATGAGTCACCCAAAAGCAACAAGGAAACAAAAAGGCAAACTCCGTCTTCAATAAAACCACAAAATATCTATAACTCTGAGCACAATATATGAAGTGTGGCCGCCATATGCACTGAAGGTAAAACTGGGGTGTGGGAAGACACCAAGTCAAGATGCGCAGGACTGCAAATGAGGAGAAAAAAGGCAGTGCACGCACCTTGGGATATACTGAAGAAATATGCAAAAGAATAAAAAGATATTGAAAGGTATACCATGTTCTTGACATGATAACAATTTCAACATGATAAACATGATAACAATTTCAGCACTTTCTTAATCTATATTTTTATGTGATCCCAATGAAACTACCCATAGGATTTAAAATTAAAGAAGCTGATTCAAATTCTCCTATGGGAGAAAGAAAAATCAAGAACAAACAAGATTCTAAAAGGGGAAAATAATGAGGAAAAAAATGCTGTAGGAGATACTTAACCATATTATGAAGCTAGAGTAATTAAAAGAGTGTGGTGCTAGTACATGAGTAGCCATAGCTGAAAAACAGATTAGGAATTCCAGAAATAGACCCCCCCAAATTTTTTTAAACCATAAAGGAATTATAATAAAGGTGAATTTTCAAATTGGTGGAGAAAATATGGATTATTCAGTGAATGGTGTTGGGACATCTGGATGGTAAATCAGGAAGAAGGAAACACATTTGGATTAATATCTCACATTATACAATAGGAAAAATTCCAAATTGATCAAATATTTAAATTTTACAATCAAAACCATAAAAGCACTAGGGGAAAAAATGGAAGAACATTTTTATAATCTCAAAGTTGGAAAGGTCTTTCTACAGGTGAAGAAAAACCTCGAAGTCACAAAAGAAAATACTGATAAAACTCAACTCTGTAAAAATAAAAATGCACACGTGGAACACCCACCCTATATCAAAAGATAAATGACAAACCTGGAAAAGTATTTCCAACTCATATTATATTCAAAACCCTAATTCCTTTCATGTCTAAGAAACAAAAACAACGACCAAAGAAGAAGCATGAACAAAGCATATCAAAAGATAGTTCATAGAAAGGAAAGTCAAACAATTCTAAAAATGAAGAGGTATTCAACCTTGGCCCCAATGAGAAAAAATGCTAATCAAAGGTACAACAAGCTCTTGAGTTTTCACCTGTCCCGTTGGCAATGAGCAAAAGTTTGAGAACTCACCGGGGTGATCTGCCAGGTTTTGAGCTGTCTTTCGACTCCATTCCCGCCCTTCTGAACTCTTGTGACGCTGGAGCGGAGACTGCTCACCCCATCTCTGCTTTGCCACCTGCCGCCTGCGCAGGCACTGCCAATAGGAGATGCCAGAGGGGAAGAGGGAGGCTGAAAGAGGAAGAAGGGACTAGCTCCGCCCTCTCTGCTTCCTGTGCCGGTCCACGTTAGCCCAGCAACTGTTTCCACCTGCAGCGTCAATGCTTCACCTTTGCAGCAGCAGAATCCAGTTTGTGGTTTTTTTCTAACACTGGAAGAGTCAGCCTGACCTTTCCCCCCTCAGTGAACCATCAGTAACCAATTAGCGCTCACTTCTCAGAAGTCCACTTGAGGCCCATGGGGTCCCTCCTCCAAGCTCACAGCACCAGCTGAATAAAATCTTCCTCTGAAGAGGTCTGCATTTCAATACTGTGAGGTCCCTCCTCTAAGCTGAAATACCGAGTGTTATGAAAGAGAAAATGTCACAGTAATAACATAGCAAAACAGGAGTGTCTACGCAGGAAGTGGGTTCCCCCAGCATGGTCTGCCCACAGGACTAACATGCAATCTTCTACACACGTATCGTACGAAGAGGTTCTTCTGAGCCAAACTAGAGGCTAAACTCTAGCAAATTTCTAATTTTCCCTTGATGACAGGATTTGCAACAGCCCAGGCTGAGGTTTGACCCGGTGTTTTCCATTAAACACTATTTCCGAAAGATATTCTTTTAAGAAAAAGAGCCTCATGCCAGGTGCTTCTGGAATGCCACTCTAGTCCCCTCTGGGATCACCTCACTGGACCCCTCCCAGAGGCACAGTTCACCGACAGTACCTGCACCAGCCTGCCAAAAGCACTGAGAAGTCCTGCAGCACAGAAATCGGTTTCCTTTTGTTCACACCGCCTTTTATCGACCTTGGAAATCTGCCCCCCCGCCCCCGCCCCATCTTTTCACAATGAATAAGCTTTATTTTTATCCTAAAGCAGTTTTATGGGAAGCGCTTTGGAAAATGCTGTCCTAACAGTGGGTCACTTGGTCTAAGAGAGAGGACCATCTTTTACTAAAGCACAGACCACTGTCCGAATTGTCCAATTTATTTAAAAGCAAATGTTATAGACATAAATCAGGAAGATGATCCTTCTGTGTGGGTGGTAAATCTATCCTGCAGGCAGGTACATATGCAGACAGAAAAGTTAGGCCTTTTGTAACAGCAATTCAGGAACCAGAAATGTGGGGAAAAGACATGATAAATGAACTCCACCAAAGCGACCCTAAGTCCTGCTTTCCAGAAGAAAAGCCACTTGGCCATTTGTGATTAATTTACTAGCAGTGATAGAGCCATCTGTGCTTTAGGAACACAAACAAACAAACAAACAAAACAAAGAAAACAAAAACAACAACAAAAAAACCCACAAACAGAAATGAAAACCCCCAGAAACTTGTGTTTTTAATAAAGAGATATTTAATCTTTAGCACAGATTCAACCATTGAACACGTGTGCCGAGAAAGAATAAAGCATAAAATGATGACTTCATCCCACATCCCGAGAGTCCCTGTGCAACTACGTTATGCCAACCTGAGCAGCACAATTTCAACTGCAGAGACTAACATCTTCTTACGTTACCTCTCAAAGTGCGATGGTTATTATTCTGACTTATAGCAAGGGGGGAAGAAGGCCTAGTTATTGCACATTCTTTTTAGGAGTAGCACAAATAAGATACTTAAGTGAGCATGATGTGAAAGAAGTCACATACAAGGGTAAGCTGGGGTGAAGTGAGAGAGTGGCATGGACATATAGACACTACCAAATGTAAAATAGATAGCTAGTGGGAAGCAGCCGCATAGCACAGAGAGATCAGCTCGGTGCTTTGTGACCACCTAGAGGGGTGGGATAGGGAGAGTGGGAGGGAGGGAGATGCAAGAGGGAAGAGATATGGGGCTATATGTATATGTATAGCTGATTCACTTTGTTATAAAGCAGAAACTAACACACCATTGTAAATCAATTATACTCCAATAAAGATGTTAAAAAAAAAAGTCACATACAAATCCACTGAAATAATTTCCAAATGTGTACATCTCTCTTATTTAGTTTATAATGACCAGAGTCATTTTTTTAAAAAAAGTATCGGTCAGTCCAAACTGACAGCCGTATTTGAGCTGGGTCTTTGAGCAGGGGTAAGATCTAATCTGGTGATAAAAAATGCAGAAAACATTCCGCTAGAAAAAAGTCATAAGTAAAATCTAAGATCTGATGATTAGTATAGTATGGACGTGTGGAATAGACTAATGAGATGAGTATCGTTTTATTTTATTTTATTATTCTATTTTATTTTATTTTATTTTATTTTTTAGTATTCATTCTAGAGAGCAGTGGGAAGTAGTACTGAGTGGATGAGTGGAATTCAACTATGAAAAGTCTCTGAACCAGATACCGCAGGTCAAAGGGAGGAAATGGCAGTTCCTCAGCAAAGTAGTAGTATCACTGAAGCTCTGCCTAAAAGAAGATCAACCTGAAATTGATCTGCCTCTTGAGAGGGAGGGGGGAAGTCACATTAGGAAGGAGATGAGCAGAAATTCTCCTTCGGTGATTCATACATGAAGTAATTAAATCCTGCACAATAGTGGCAGCAATGAGAATGGAAAAGATGGAAAGTGAAATTCTGGAACAATCTCAACGGCATTTAGAGGGTGATACTTCTTGTGTCTGATGCTTAACTCCAACATGTTAACTTGGTCACGGGTCAAGTTTTAAGGGCTGGGAGAATTACAATGTCATTATAAGGAGGTCATAAATTGGGCTTTAGACGTATTAAACTTGAAACGATAAGAGGATTTCTCAGATGAAATGCCTTGAAATCTCAGTGGGATCAGGCTTAGGTCAGCAAAATCCTGGGCTGGATTTGGCCGCCACCAAAACAGAGGTGAGTGTGGACTTCCATTAAGGGTAATGGTTCTGAAAGTACAGCCCTGGGAATTGAGGATACTGACCAATATTTTTAGCTCCCTGGAAGAAATATCTCTTAGCTGCAGTGTGGATAAGCCTGATTACAAAACTGTGATCTGCTCAGGGGGTAACTTTGAAGAAAACAGGGGAGACAGAGGGAGCTTCCACCTGTACCATACCACCCAATGTCAGAGATGAAGCAAGAGCCCCGCCAGAAAATGTACCTGGCTCCACCAGCACTGGAGGAATTGCTTCCTCAGGTCATCTGTTTTTACTGGCTCTCTTCCCTGAGTGCTCTCTCTTTACGTCTTTTGGGAGATGAGGTCACCTCCCTCCCTACATTTCAAGCCAGCTGAGGGACCATCATCAGGCATATAAGATCTAACTTGGTGAAAGATCTAACTTTCTTGAAGAAAGCGTTCCAAGCAGGTAAAAACATCATAAATATAATCTAAGAGTTGAGGTTGGGTATAGAATGGACATGAGGAAGATATACTGAGCTGAGTATCCATTTTGGAGAGCAGTAGGAAGTGACATTGGGTGGATGAGTGGAATTTAGCCACGGAGGGTGGCTGAACCTGATATCACAGGTCAAAGGGAGGAAACGGCAGTTCCTCCACAAAGAAGCATAACCAAGCAGGACCCTATGTGGCCGTCCCAGGTCAGACCTCCACCCCACCCCACCCAGTGTCCTCTGCCTGCCTCTCGTTTGTAGAAAAGCTTTAGTCTCCCAGGCATCCCTGAGTTCTCAAAAGTCTGGCTCAAGAGTTATTGATAAGGGAAATGTGAAGTAGAAACACAGAAACCCTTGCTGGGCGGGGAAACTGGTAACAATTTAGACTATAAACCAGCCACAGAGCAGAGTCACTGAACTCCCAGTTCCCTGAAAAATATATATAAAGGTCTGACACACATTCCCAGTTGTTTATATAGGAGGCAGACGCCCACCAGATGAAAACTGCCTGATCTCAAGCATGTAGACCCCCACAATGGTTGAAACCAGAAGATGCTTGAAACTTCGCCTTGATCCAACCAGTCTGAGAATTGTTGCACGAGCTGATGATGCAACCCTCAGCCTCTCCTCATACTGCCTTTAAACCTCCTAACCAGCAGCTTGGAGATGGTCTTAGGACATTAGTCCACCATCTTCCCAGGTTGCCGGCCTCCTGAATAAAGCAAATTTTCCCACCAACAGTTGTCTCTCAAGTATTGGCCTTTTGAGCAGTAAGCAGGTGAACTTGGGTTCAGTACCGGCCTCTTCTGGTTATAGGAATAGAGCATCACCAAGGCTCTGCCCTGGGATGGGAATGGCCTCCCTTGGGAAGGGAGAGGAAAAGCCCTGCAAGTACATCCCTGGAATTGTTATCTGGGGACAGACCCAATGCCAGTGATCAAAGAAGCACATACAGCAACCCTGGGAAGCTACTTATTCAAAGTAAGCCCCACTAGATAAGCTCCAGTAGAAGAAACGCCAAGGAGGCACAAAATCTGGCTGGAGCTATGTATCTCAGTCAGTCCCTTAGTTAACATTGGGACTCCTCTGATTCTGGCAGAACTCACATAGAAGTGAGGAGAACAGACAGGAACATGGGCTGCTAGTCATCTGGTAAACATCAGCCTAGATGGTTCTACTGTCCAAAGGTGAATAAACTGAAACAAAAATGTGTAACAGGTAGATAAGGGGAATACGACTCTAAAGATTCAGGGAAAAGCATACTTTGAGCTACAGCAAATAATAGGAAAGTCTAAAGTGTATTTTGCATTCTGAATAAATGTCATAAATTCATGAAAGGCCTTGTGAGACCAGATGAAAGGTGAGGTGAAAAAGAACTTAAGAAACTTAATTTCAGAGGAAACGTAAATTCGGAGATAAGAAGAAACTGAATGAAATGCAAGTTGAAATAACAAAAATATAGCAAAAAAAACTAAAAGTCAACAATAGAAATAAAGTCTGCTTTGGAGTGAAAATTCAAATTAGATAGGTAAAAAAGAAATAAAAAGCTCTCTAAGAATACAAAAGAAAGGGTCAAAAGAAAAGCATGCATGAAAAGATGGTAATTGTAGACAGTTTACCTTTAGGAAAGAGGTATTTGTTTATCAGAGAAGGATTTTGTTCAAAGACATTGACCAAAACAAGCCACTAACTGTGGCTTAGCCAAGAGACAAGTTTAATTTTCCCTCCTGTAGCAAGAAGTCCAGAAATGACAGATCTGGGCTGGTAGGGCAGCTACCTTACCAGGGACCCAGACTTTTTTTAGCCCTTGCTACACCATCTTTAGTGTGTGGCTCTCTTCCCCAGCTTACAAGATGGCTGCTGGCACTCCAGCCACCATAACCACATTCCAGATTGAATATGGAGGAAAAGGAAGAGCAAATGCAGCATACCAGATGAGTCAGCTTCCCTTAAAGAGCTTCCCCAGAAGCCCCCACCCAATGACTTACAAATATATCTCACTGGACTCAAGTATGTCATATGACTACTTTTACCTGCATGGAAGACTGGGAAAAAGAGCTTTTAAACTGAGACCATTCCAAAATTAAAGCAGAGTTCTATGAGTAAAGAAAAAAGGAGAGAGGGATATTGGTTGACAAAGAGCAGCCTATAACAAAATTCCTGAGATGAATGACAAAGGAGCACAGCCAAGTCACAAAAATATACAGATGAAGATTGTCCTATGCTGATTTCTTCCAATGCAAATCAGAAGATTTCAACATGTTTCCAGTAAAGTCCAATAAAAACAATAGCAAGAAAGACCTATATTCCTAGATACCTTGACAAAATGCTCTTATTCCATTTTTTAAATCCTAAAAGTATCCAAGCAATAAAATTCATTCAAAAAAAAGATTATCTAGAAAGAATATAAATGTAGGCTAATCCTCAAACTTATCCATGATCTCCAAAAGTAGAGAATCACAAATAATATCTCAAGAGTCTTGGGGCAAAAGTTATTACACAAAAAATGATAGTCACAGTCCAAAAACTATTTATAGAAGTAAGAGAATATATCCCCAGAAATCAAAAGACTCAGAAAATAGCCACTTCAAAACTTGCTTAAACATATGTTTTTCCTTCCAAATCTATGAATAGGAAACTCATTCTGTTCATGTTTAAGAATAAATTTTTTCTGGATAGACCTAGAAGTTATCATACTAAGTGAAGTAAGTCAGACAGAGAAAGACAAATATGATATCACTTATATATGGAATCTAAAATATGATACAAATGAACTTATTTACAAAACAGAAACAGACCCACAGACATAGAAAACAGACATATGGTGACCAAAGGGGAAAGAGGGTGGGGAAGGGATAAATTAGGAGCTTGGGATTAGCAGATACAAACTACTATATATAAAATAGATAAACAACAATGTCCTGCTGTACAGCAGAGGGAACCATATTCAATCTCCTGTAATAAACCATAATGGAAAAGAATATATGTATAAGAATAAATTTATTCTTAAAATTTAAGAGTGAGAAACATGGATTTGGGTAAACTGGAACATAGTAAAGAGGTCTTGCAACCAATTATATTTTCCAAAGATGGACACAGCCGTACCTTCCATCCTACATGTGACGATGTGTGGCTCCACGTTGAGAAGAATTCTTAGAACAAATCTGTGCTCGGCAGGAAAGGATGACTGGCTTAGAATTACTAACACAACAAGATGGAAATAAACAAATTAGCTTTTTATCCAAGACAGCATAAAGAGAAAAAAGTAGGACCTTATGGGGCCTTCCCAGAACAGACCTCACCTCCAGTGTCCTCTACCTGCCACTTTCTCTGTAGAAAAACTTTAGCTTCCTAGGCCTTCCCCAAGTTCCCAGAGTAAATTAATCAGAGAAGTGAGAAAATGCAGAAAGAAAGGAAAACAGTCAAGCAAGACAAAATAATAATACTTTAGCCATTATACAAGTCAAGGACCTTTAGTTCCTCCTCAAGAGCTATAGATAATTCTATCCATGTCCTTTGAGCTGTTTTGCAGATACTGAAATCCCCACCAGGTGGGAGAAATTAACTGTATGCTGCCCACAAGCATGTAGACCCAGACCGGTTGGAACCAGAAGGCTGATCATGTTGACTCCTCATTATCTCACCATCAACCAATCAGAAGAATGTCCACAAGCTGATCACACACTTTACACCCCCCTCAATGCTGTTTATTAAAAACCCTTCCCTGAAAGCCTGGGGGAGTCCAAGCCTTTTAAGCACTAGCTACCTGGACTCCTTGCTTGGTGCTCTGCAGTAAACACTGCACTTTCCTTCACCATAACCCAGTGTCAGTAGATTGGCTTTACTGCACATGGGCAAGCGGACCCAAGCGTGGTTCAGTAACATAAATAGTGCAATAACCATGAGATGAATGAATTAACTTATCAGATTGACCCTGAAAAGGCCTAAAGCCCAAGGAGAGTTTACAGATAAAGGTTTTCTAAATTCCAGGTAATAATAATCCTGACATCATATTCATTTTTCAAGAGAATTAAAACAACAGTTTCCTGATTCATTTTGATAAATGGCAAATACATAGTATAATAAATATGCAAAAAATAATCTCATTCATTCATTTATATTTAGTTATATATAATACAATAAACATATTTATTACATGTATGCATATGTAAAGCTAAGCATACTGAATCAGCACAGAATTCAAAAAACATAAACAATGTTCAAATTGAGTGTATTTGAAGACAATAAAGATAGTTTAATTACTAGGAAACCTATTAATGTAATTGATCGTTTCATTAGGTTAAAGGAGAAAACACCCTGGTTAATTCAGTAAATTCCCCCTTGAGTGCAATGTTTACAACATGATTCTAAACTAGGAATAGAGTAACACTAACTTTTTAAAAACTGAAATAAACAGCCTGTACTATTTAATAGTGGAAAACTAAATCCAATTTAATTAAGGACAAGGGCAAAATAAGATCTCTTTTTACCACTATTACTTAATATTGCTATGGTTTTAGCCAATGTTATAAACACCTCCTACCCCCAACCAAAGAGACAGAAAAGAAAGAAGGGATGGAGGGAAGGAAGGGTAGAAAATTACAAAGACATGCGAGCATTCAATTTCTTGTGTTTGAAATAACATAAAAGCTCCCACTGGCCAAAATTGGGTTAATTTGAGGATCAAATAGAATCACAACTGTAATTGATTATATCACACTGAGTAAATAAAAATCTATTAGGACACAGTGATTTCCCTCCTCCCAAAAGAAGAGAGCAGAAAAAAACGGAAAGCTCTTTTTCACAGAAGAATGGCAGCTAATAAACGTGGAAGGAATTAGATCATTGGAAAGTCACGGATTTGCCGTCCCCAGTGGATAACGGATTCTGAGAAGGTAACAGTGGAGGATAAAACAATTAAGTGACAGGTTATTGGGAAATAGGAGTTTGTCCCTATTATTAATTGTGAAGACCAACTGTACCTTTTGATGGAGACATCTGAAGATCACCAGCTTAACCAGCAAGTCATCATAAATAAAATTAAAAGACATATTACAACCGCATCAAATATGATAGAGTTAGTATGTATAATAATAAAGACTTCATACAAATTGGAAAAAGAAGCACCAAGACCTTGCCTGGGGAGGAGGTGTTGGTAAAATACAGGTATAGAGGATTTACACAAACAGTCTCACTGTCCCTTTGTCCCCCTTCACTGGAAGTGGATAGGATGGCACCTGCCTGAGTGTCAGAACCCCAGCATCAGAGACTTCATTAATCTGGGGTATTTTTCCCATGAGGTACGCGGAGGAACCCCGGACCCCAGGCCACTTTCCTTTTGCCTGCTATTCCTAGCCTGCAGCTTCCTCTCCTCAGCTGGAAGAAGTGGAAGGGCAAAGAGCAAAAACTTGTGCCAACCAAGCCTGTTATTTTTCATCCAGAAAAAACATCTTTCCCAGAAGTCACTCTCAGAGGAGTCACCTGGTCGCAACTACCTACAGAGAGCCAGCCTCCAGCACCCTTCTTTCCTTGACAAAAGAGCAAAAATAAAATGGATAAATCATAGTACTTGGTACTGAGTATTTGGAGATCGGCACCTCACAGACCGTTGGTATATGGCACATGTTGTTACAACTTTTCTGAAAAGCAACTCTTCAGTGTGTTTAAGGAAACTTCAATGTACCTCTAGATTCATCAGCTCTGCTTTGGGGAATCATTTCTATGGAAATAATGTGAAATGCAATGAATGGTTTATGTACATTGATATTTATTAATGCAATATTTCTAATATGCAATCCCCTGACAAAAACAAAACAAAAGGATAAATTTAACTTCAGTGTCCAGTAATAGCTGAGTGGTTGAAAATACAGGGTCAGTTGTCAGAGAGCTGCGTGAGTTGGCCACAGAAACACTTCAGGTCTCATTCGTAAAATGGAGTTAATAATACTTCCCACATAAGCACTTAGAAGGATTAAATAAAATTTTATATGTAAAACATACCTCAAATACCACAATAAGAATCAATGCATAATATAGGGAATTCCCTGGTGGTCCAGTGGTTAGGACTCCGCACTTTCGCTGCTGAGGGCCGGGGTTCAATCCCTGGTCGGGGAACTAAGATCCCACAAACTGGTGGTGCGGCCCCAAAAAACATCGTTGCATAATAGATATATACATGGAGTATTATATAGATTATTATATAGCCGATTAAAACAGCATAGATGTAGAATATTAAGAATTGTATGACAAGAAAATTCATCTGCTGTTAAATGAACACAAAATTGTGTTTATAGTGTGGTTTCAATTTTATAATGTATATATGCATTAAAAAACATTGAAAAGCCAACGGTTGTTACATCTGGTCATTGCAGGTGGTTGTTATTTTATCCTTTGTACATGTTCTTGTTTTCAGATTATCTATCTGGTATAATCATTTTCATATAGATCAGGGATCAGTAAACTTTTTCTTAAAGGGCCAGTTAGTAAATATTTTAGGCTTTTTAGGCCTTATGATCTCTGTCTTCACTACTCAGCTCTGCTATAGAGAAAGCAGTCATAGATAACATATAAATGATGGTGTGACTGTGCTCTGATAAAACTGTACAAAAACAGGTGGCAAGCTAGCCCTAGTTTGTAGACCCTTGCTCTAGATAATGATAAATACATGCTGTATTAAAAAAAATTTTTTTTAAGGTGGTGTAGCAAAAATCAAGAAAAGAGGAATTTTCCTAGTGGTGGGTGGGGATGTAGAAGGTGAAGAAGGCTTGCACAATGTTTCATGGACAAGAGAGAACAGAGCAATTATGGGGGAAAATAGGAAGTAATCCCTTGGTAGAAGGAATCAAGCTGGTGGGGTTTTCTATGAAAAGGAAAGAACGAGAGCAAACTATATACACATAATTTTATCTCACTGGATTTGCCCTGAAAGCTTTTGGCCCATTTCCCATGGCATACTGAGGCAGCAGGAGACTCTCAGGATGACTGCAAAGCCAGTTAGAGAACAACCTTGGAGTTTATCACCAAGTCAGTCATGGAAAGTGCCGGTACCCTAGGCCTCCATCCAGCATCCCAACAAAGGGCCCAGTGACCTCTACTCAGTGGCACCCTGGCACACTAATGCCTCATTTCTCTTAAATAATTCTGAGTAACAGAAAATACTTATTATTGAGCCAAAATCCTCTGCCCACTAGTTTTTTTCCGGACTTGGAGCAAGTACCTCTGCCGCCTTTCAAATTTTAAATATTTGAAGCCATGATCATGGTCCTTTCTTTCCATCCTAGAAATCCTCAAAACACAGTTTTCCTAGAGCAGAAGTTGCAAATTGGAGATTTACAGTTATGCCTGGCTGGGCCCACTGAGTATTGTAAAATCATTAAATTCACTTAGTAAAAAAAATCCTGAAATCATAAAATTTCTCTTAAATATCCAGTCTTTTGGTTTTCTTAGAAAAATCAGAAGAATTACTAACATTGGATCAACATCCACATGCCAACAATTGGCTTGAAGCGGACTAACGACAAGCATGAGCTCCCGGTTCAGTCCCCCTACCCGCCCCCCCAACCCTGAAACCCACATCTGCCTGGACCCCAAGGATATCCGAGTTTCCTGCCCTGATCTAGATGAGCGAGCAAAGGACGCTGCAGAGCACTGAGCCAGGAGCCCAGAGACCGCTTCCCATCCCAGGTTTAACAAATGCAAGTTCTGTGACCCTGGAGCTGGCTGTTTCATCACGTGAAATATTAGGGGGTTAAGTGGGATATAGCTTAGGTTCCTTGCCCAGCCAGCATTCCATGAATCTATAAATGGCTTAGCTAATTTTCAAATCTCACTGAGCTCATTGCCTGAAAAATGCCTGAAGTCATGAGTTCCACCTGCTAATAGCACTTTGAAAAAAAATAGATTTGAAAAATAAAATATCTGGATCTCTCAAAAGCAATTTGCAAATTCATACCAAGATATGCTAAATGTAAAAACAAAGCCATTCACTCTTTTGCCTCTAAAATGAAAATTCAAAGGTGAGAGTTCTAAAAATTAAGAAAAAAATCCTGTCCCAAAGCTTAATGTTTCTGTAAAAATAGCACATCAATTACACTATTCAGTCGAGACAAATGAACCCCGGAAAAGGGGAGAGGTCAGGACCGCAGAACTATGGGTGAGCTTGACACTTCTCCCACCCAATTCCTACCCTCCCCAATCACTCCCACTCCCATACAATGTAGGTTTAGATTTGTTTTGTTTCTCTTGCCGTAAACCCTGAACTTTCTCTATCCAGCTGAAATCCTTCATTCAATGCTTTCTCCAAGAAACTAAAAAGTATGCCAGGTTAGCGTGATCTACACCATTAAAGCAAGAGCAAGACGCAGACCTCTAGAGAGAAGCGTCTGGCCTTTGGTCATCTTGCTTCCTCTCCCCTGCCCACCGGCATCCCACCCCACCTGAAGAGCTTTGATATCACTATGTCACAGCATAAGGTAGGCAAGCAGGCTGGGGCCTGGCATTCAGTGGTGTCTGTGAATATCAGACACCACTTGTGCACCAAGCCAGGCCATTCACTTCACCTGGTCCTGGGAGCCTGTGGGTCCTGAGCAGGTGGTGAGTCTGATAAGAAAAAAAAAAAGTGCTTCTTGTTCCAGAAGATTCTCTGGATCAGTGGGAAAAGGAAAATTTGTGGCAAAGCTTCAAGTCAGGAGGGGAGCATGTTCCTACAACAGTGAGCTCTCAGGTTACAGACTCAGTGTCTCGGCCCTAAGGTGCCTGAGATCAAGGACAGGAGCATTCAATTTTGGTAAAATTAAGCTTAATCAAAGAATATCACAGTGAGTGAGTTCTAAGTCCCTGACAAGGGTGATGTCTGTTTAATGACCAGGAAGCAATACTGTACATTTGAGGACCTCACTCTAAGAATGTGACTGTGTATCTATTCACCATGGTAATCTAGTTCCCAGTCCACTGTCTGGTATATAATAGATGCTTCATTAATAGTGTGAAAAATAAAATAATCACTCTTAAAGGACACAACTTTTTCAGTTTGCCTTCTACAACTGGATGATTCTCCACGGCAGGGATTTCATTCTGCTTTGTCTTTTGCACATTTTCACCTTAAACTGTAAGCAGATTTGTCTGGATGGAAAAATCTCACACACAACAAAAACACTCTTATAATACTCATATAATAGTATGTATATATTATACTATACACACAACATCAATACTCATATAACAGAAGCTTAAGAAATGTCTTCTGAGTGAAGGAGTAATTGAAAATTACTGGAAAACAGTTAACAAGGATTTAAAATATATATATACATATATTTCTGTCATATATATTTCTATATATTCTCATATATAAATGTATGTATACATACATATAATGAATTTTTATTTTTGTTTGTGATCCAGCAGTCACTTGGTCAAATTTCTCATTAGAAGCCTGAAGCCTCCTCTTTTTAAATTTTTTTAATTTTTAATTTTTTTAAATTGGAGTATGGTTCCTTTACAACGTTGTGTTAGTTTCTGCTGTACAGCAAAGTGAATCAGCCACACATATACATACATCCCCTCTTCCTTGGATTTGCTTCCCATTTAGGTCACCACCAAGCATTCAGTAGAGTTCCCTGTGCTATACAGTCTGTTCTCTTAGTTCCTTATTTTATACATAGTAGTGTATATGTGTCAATCCCAATCTCCCAATTCATCCCACCACCCCCCCTTGGTATCCACACGTCTGTTCTCTACATCTGTGTCTCTATTTCTGTTTTGCAAACAAGTTCATCTATACCATTTTTCTAGCTTCCACATATATGCGTTAATATACAATATTTGTTTTTCTCTTTCTGACTTACTTCACTCTGTGTGACAGTATGCATATGGTGATATTTTTCCTCTATCCTGGGAGAAGGATGAAAATAACAATTTGTGACTTTCAACTCTTTTTCTCAGGGATGTCACATCATGATTTGAATGTATGTTTCTAAGAAAGATAAATTTTACTTGCTTACAACAAAAGGATGGTGAATGTTCGCAAAATTCCTGTGGGAGATATCTCATCAGAAACTGTGCCAGGTTGCCATTGGAAGTTTCGTAAAGATGGGGAGTAGCATTGCCAATAAGGCCCCCATTGAAATTGTGAGTGGATAACCTCACTGTCAATTATTTCTACCACTGCAGAGATTCTGAGACACACTGACCACTTCATCGTTCCAAGTAGACACCAGGTTTAAGCAAGAATCCCAAGCACAGCCCACCAAAGTCAAGGGTCCACATCTGCTCAGGTATCTGCATTTGCAAAATGAATGGACCACACAAGCAGAAAGAGAACCAGTGTGGGAACAAATACATGTTGTCTCCTGTTGCAGAGTCTCTGAATCCTTTGAAATTCTGCTGTTTCTACTTTGTTGCTTCTTTCAAATGATCTAAAAAGTTAGGCTTCTTCTGAAGAAGGAAGTCCCTCAGACAGTACTGGTAAGGAAGCAACACTGGTGAGCATCACCAGCGTTGGAAAAGGATAACAGGCATTCTTGCTTCAGCTCTGACACCATTAATGGAAGAAAACAAGTTCCCTGTCCAACTGTGTGATCTCGGGAAAGCCTCTCCAGCCCGCAGGTTTGCTCATTCATATAACAAGGATATTGGAAATTGAAGATGCCATCCAGCTGTAAACTGCATTCTGTCTTTAAGTAGTTATTGTGTTCTGTTACCGAGCACTGTTCTTGGCACTTAGGAGAATCAATGAACAAAGTAGATAGAAATTCCTGTCCTGTAGAGTTCACCTCTTCCTCGTTCTACTTACCATTATGATACGCATTCCATGGATGCACACGATGTATAATGCTGCTCCAGAAGTAATAAAATACAGACCTTCTCAACTCATTCATTTAACATTCAGAGAAGTACCTGCAGTGGCTTATACTGGGACAAGTGTCTTCAGCATACTAAGATAAATGTGACACAGCGAACCTTGGGGAGTCATCATTTGGTAGGGAGACTGAAAGGCAGGAGAGTTAGTCACGAGCATACAATGATACCCATCACAGGGGAGCTCAGTGTGGGAGAGTCATACCTATTGGGAGATTGAGTGATGGCTTCTGTTACAAGGGGATGTTTAGGCTAGATCTCAAAACGGGTAGATTTATAGAGGAGTGGGGAATCTAAGAGTAGAAAAAGCATAAGGAAAAAAGTACATAATTATAGGAAAGCACAGAGCATGTTTAGAGAAATGGAAAAAAGATCCATTTGGCTGTCACTGAAGTCAAATGGTACACTGGGCACAGGGGTGGCCACAACCCACAGACCTATGAGGCCAGCCTGGGGAGCTGGTTCTTTATTGCGTAGACTTTGGAGGCTCCCAGGGTTTTGAACACAGGAATGACAGGCTCACATTGAAGATGACAAAGTCAAGTGGCCCAGAGGAGGCAGAGACCAGAG
The DNA here is from genome assembly GCF_009873245.2 of Balaenoptera musculus. Classification (NCBI taxonomy): domain Eukaryota; kingdom Metazoa; phylum Chordata; class Mammalia; order Artiodactyla; family Balaenopteridae; genus Balaenoptera; species Balaenoptera musculus. The sequence continues at coordinate 97,112,598 of NC_045793.1, read as the reverse complement.
GGCAGAGAGCAGTTTTATCAAGTCCTGGCAACAACAGTAACAACATAGGAGGGGATATGGGGATATAAGTATACGTATAGCTGATTCACTTTGTTATACAGCAGAAACTAACACAACAATGTAAAGCAATTATACTCCAATAACGATGCTAAAAAACAAAACAGAACAAAAACATAGGAGGGGCCAATTCAACAATAACTGAGTGACCAGTGGCTGCCTGTTGGATGTTGAGGAGGAAGCAAAGACAAGCTGGAGCTCTAACTGTCAGAGAACACCAGCCAGGATAAACAACACAGAGACCCAGTACCAACAAAATGCCCAGTAATGAAGAAACCAACCCCCACCTTGAGGAGTGGGGGAAATAGTTATGGAAAAGAAAAAGTATTCTCAGAGGATCCAGAAGCCTAAAACTACCATCCAAACTCGAATCCAGCAGATTCTAAAGGGATTTTTATCCTGTAAAGGATGTCCATTATGTTCCAAGCACTGTTCCAGGCACTGGGCAAAGAGACAGGTCCCTGATTGAATAAGTTTACAAGTTTGACAATAGACACATAAGAAAGAAAATACATAACAACGGATTGGTTCAAGATGGCTGAGTAGAAGGACATGCGCTCACTCTCTCTTGTGAGAGCACCAGAATCACAACTAACTGCTGAACAATCATTGACAGGAAGACACCGGAACTCACCAAAAAAGATACCCCACATGCAAAGACAAAGGAGAAGCTGCAATGAGACGGTAGTGAAACAGGAGGGAAGGAGGCAGGGCACAACATTTGAAAGAATGACATAGCCAGAGGACATGACATAAACTGATTAGAACAAAATGGATCCAAGATGGTGGATGAGTCGATTTTTTCCACTACACCTTGAGCCTCAGAATCAGGAAGCTCATATCAGCAAGCTAAATGACACACCCACAGGCGCCATTACAGTTCCAAGACTGACCATAAGGATCAAAAGTGGGCAGTGACCCAATTTCTGGAAATCCCTGCCCCTTCCTAAAAGAGCTGGAATACTCCTCCCACTCATTACCCTATGAAATTACCCACTCCTATAAAAACTGACAACCCCATACCCTGGTGCCTTTCTCACTTTCTGAGATGGCCCACACTCTGTCTATGGAGTGTGTTTCTCTCTAAATAAATCCACTTCTTACCTATCACTTTGTCTCTCACTGAATTCTTTCTGCAATGAGACATCAAGAACCTGAGCTTCATTAAGTCATGAAACCAGGTGTGTGATCTCAGTTGGAAGACTGTGGGTTTTAGCTGGGTTTGAGTCCCAGCCATATCGGTTCTAGTCCCAATCAGGATTTTGGCCAGGTTCAAGTCCAAACCTGAGGTGCACGGTTTCAGTAGGAGGGGCGCAATCACAATAAAATCAAATCCCATAACTGCTGGGTGGGTGACTCACAAACTGGAGAACAATAATACCACAGAAGTCCACCCACTGGAGTGAAGGTTCTGAGCCCAACGTCAGGCTTCCCAACCTGGGGGTCGGCAACGGGAGGAGGAATTCCTGGAGAATCAGACTTTGAAGGCTAGCAGGATTTGACTGCAGGACTTTGACAGGACTGGGGAAATAGAGACTCCAATCTTGGAGGGCACACACAAGTAGTGTGCACATTGGGACCCAGGGAGAAGGAGCAGTGAATGCATAGGAGACTGAACCAGACCTACTGTATAGTGTTGGAGGGTCTCCTCACTGTGGGGACAAGGACACTGGCAGCAGAAGTTCTGGGAAGTACTCCTTGGCATGAGCCCTCCTGGGGTCTGCCATTAGCCCCACCAAAGAGTCTGTAGCCTCCAGTGCTTGGTCACCTCATGCCAAACAACCAACAGGGAGGGAACTCAGCCCCACCCATCAGCAGACAAGGGGATTAAAGTTTTACTGAGCTCTGCCCACCAGAGCAACACCCAGCTCTACCCACTACCAGTCCCTCCCATCAGGAAGCTTGCACAAGCCTCTTAGATAGCCTCATTCACCATCAGGAAGCTTGCACAAGCCTCTTAGATAGCCTCATTCACCAGAAGGAAGACAGCAGAAGCAAGAAGAACTACAGTCCTGCAGGCTGTGGACAAAAACCACATTCACAGAAAGATAGACAAGATGAAAAGGCAGAGGCCTATGTACCAGATGAAGGAACAAGATAAAACCCAGAAAAAAAAAACAACTGAAGTGGAGATAGGCAACATTCCAGGAAAAGAATTCAGAATAATGATAGTGAAGATGATTCAGGACCTCGGAAAAAGAATGGAGGCAAAGATCGAGAAGATGCAAGAAATATTTAACAAAGACCTCGAAGAATTAAAGAACAAACACTTAGAAGAATTAAAGAACAAACAGAGATGAACAAAACAATAACTGAAATGAAAAATACACTAGAAGGAATCACTAGCAGAATAACTGAGGCAGAAGAATGGATAAGTGACCTGGAAGACAGAATGGTGGAATTCACTGTCATGGAACAGAATAAAGAAAAAAGAATGAAAAGAAATGAGGACAGCCTAAGTGACCTCTGGGACAAAATTAAACGCACCAACATTAGCATTACAGGGGTCTCAGAAGGAGAACAGAGAGAGGAAGGACCCGAAAAAATATTTGAAGAGATTATAGTAGAAAACTTCCTTAACATGGGAAAGGAAATAGCCACCCAAGTCCAGGAAGCGCAGAGAGTCCCAGGCAGGATAAATCCAAGGAGAAACATGCCAAGACACATAGTAATCAAATTGACAAAAGTTAAAGACAAAGAAAAATTATTAAAAGCAACAAGGGAAAAACAACAAACAACATACAAGGGAACTCCCATAAGCTTAACAGCTGATTTCTCAGCTGAAATGCTACAAGCCAGAAGGGAGTGGCATGATATACTTAAAGTGATCAAAGGGAAGAACCGACAACCAAGATTACTCTACCCAGCAAGGATCTCATTCAGATTCAACAGAGAAATCAGAAGCTTTACAGACAAGCAAAAGCTAAGAGAATTCAGCACCACCAAACCAGCTCTATAACAAATGCTAAAGGAACTTCTCTAAGTAGGAAGCACAAGAGAAGAAAAGGACCTACAAAAACAAACCGAAAACAATTAAGAAAATGGTCATGGGAACATACATATCGATAATTACCTTAAACATAAATGGATTAATTGCTCCAACCAAAAGACACAGGCTCACTGAATGTATACAAAAACAAGACCCATATATATGCTGTCTACAAGAGACCTACATCAGACCTAGGGACACATACAGACTGAAAGTGAGGGGATCAAAAAAGACATTCCATGCAAATGGAAATCAAAAGAAAGCTGGAGTAGCAATTCTCATATCAGACAAAATAGACTCTAAAATAAAGAATGTTACAGGAGACAAGGAAGGACACTACATAATGATCAAGGGATCAATCCAAGAAGAAGACATAACAATTATAAATATATATGCACCCAACATAGGAGCACCTCAATACGTAAGGCAACTGCTAACAGCTATAAAAGAAGAAATCGACAGTAACACAATAGTGGGGGACTTTAACACCTCACTTACACGAATGAACAGATTATCCAGACAGAAAATTAACAGATGAATGGACAAAGAAGATGTGGTACATATATACAATGGAATACTACTCAGCCAGAAAAAGGAATGAAATTGAGTTATTTGTAGTGAGGTGGCTGGACCTAGAGTCTGTCATACAGAGTGAAGTAAGTCAGAAAGAGAAAAACAAATACCATAGGCTAACACATATATATGGAATCTAAAAAAAAATGGTTCTGAAGAAACTAGGGGCAGGACAGTAATAAAGACACAGACGTAGGGAATGGACTTGAGGACACAGGGAAGGGGAAGGGTAAGCTGGGATGAAGTGAGAGAGTAGCATGGACTTATATATACTACCAAATGTGAAATAGATAGCTAGTAGGAAGCAGCCGCATAGCACAGGGATATCAGCTCGGTGCTTTGTGACCACCTAGAGGGGTGGGATAGGGATGGTGGGAGGGAGATGCAAAGGAAGGAGATATGTGATATATGTATGTGTATAGCTGATTCACTTTGTTAAAAAGCAGAAACTAATACACCATTGTAAAGCAATTTTACTCCAATAAAGATGTTTAAAAAAAAAGAAAAAAGAAACACAAGATTTAAATGACACAATAGACCAGATAGAATTAATTGATATTTATAGGAAATTCCATCCAAAAACAGCAGATTACGCTTTCTTCTTAAGTGCACACGGAACATTCTCCAGGATAGATCACATCTTGGGTCACAAATCAAGCCTCTGTAAATTTAAGAAAATTGAAATCATATCAAGCATCTTTTCTGACCACAATGCTATGAGATTAGAAGTAAGTTACAGGGAAAAAACGTAAAAAACACAAACACATGGAGGCTAAACAATACATTACTAAATAACCAAGAGATCACTGAAGAAATTAAAGAGGATTTCAAAAAATACCTAGAGACAAATGACAACGAAAACACGACAATCCAAAACCTATGGGATACAGCAAAAGGCAGCTAGGAGGGAATTTTATAGCTCTACAAGCCTACCTCAAGAAACAAGAAAAATCTCAAACAAACAATCTAACCTTACACCTAAGGGAACTAGAGAAAGAAGAACAAACAAAACCCAAAGTTAGTAGAAAGAAAGAAATCATAACCATCAGAGCAGAAATAAATGAGATAGAAACAAAGAAAACAATAGCAAAGATCAATAAAACTACACGCTGGTTCTTTGAGAAGATAAACAAAACTGATAAACCCTTAGCCAGACTCATCAAGAAAAAGAGGGAGAGGACTCAAGTCAATAAAATTAGAAATGAAAAAGGAGAAGTTACAACGGACACCGCAGAAATACAAAGCATCCTAAGAGACTACTACAAGCAACTCTATGGCAATAAAATGAACAACCTGGAAGAAATGCACAAATTCTTAGAAAGGTATAATCTTCCAAGACTGAACCAGGAAGAAATAGAAAATATGAACAGACCAATCACAAGTAATGAAATTGAAACTGTGGTTAAAAATCTCCCAACAAACAAAAGTCCAGGACCCGATGTTTTCACAGCTGAATTCTATCAAACATTTAAAGAAGAGCTAACACCTATCCTTCTCAAACTCTTCCAAAAATTTGCAGCAGAAGGAACACTCCCAAACTCATTCTATGAGGCCACCATCACCCTGATACCAAAACCAGAAAAAGATACTACAAAAAAGAAAATTACAGACCAATATCACTGATGAATATAGATGCAAAAATCCTCAACAAAATACTAACAAACAGAATCCAACAGCACATTAAAAGGATCATACACCATGATCAAGTGGGATTTATCCCAGGATGCAAGGATTCTTCAATATATGCAAATAAATTAATGTGATACATCATATTAACAAATTGAAGAATAAAAACCATACAATCATCTCAATAGATGCAGGTAAATCTTTTGACAAAATCAATGCCGATTTATGATAAAAACTCTCCAGAAAGTGGGCATAGAGGGAACCTACCTCAACATAATAAAGGCCATATATGACAAACCCATAGCAAACATCATTCTCAATGGTGAAAAACTGAAAGCATTTCCTCTAAGATCAGGAACAAGACAAGGATGTCCACTCCCACCATTATTATTCAACATAGTTTTGGAAGTCCTAGCCACAGCAATCAGAGAAGAAAAAGAAATAAAAGGAATACAAATTGGAAAAGAAGAAGTAGAACTGTCACTGTTTGCAGATGACATGATATTATACATAGAGAATCCTAAATATGCCACCAGAAAACTACTAGAGCTAATCAATGAATTTGGTCAAGTTGCAGGATACAAAATTAATGCACAGAAATCTCTTGCATTCCTATACACTAGCAACGAAAGATTAGAAAGAGAAATTAAGGAAACAATCCCATTCACCACTGCAACAAAAAGAATAAAATGCTTAGGAATAAACCTACCTAGAGAGACAAAAGACCTGTACTCCAAAAACTATAAGACACTGATGAAAGAAATCAAAGATGACAAACAGATGGAGAGATATACCATGTTCTTGGATTGGAAGAATCAATACTGTGAAAATGACTATACTACCTAAGGCAGTCTACAGATTCAATGCAATCCCTATCAAATTACCAATGGCATTTTTTACAGAAGTAGAGCAAAAAAATCTTAAAATTTGTATGGAGACACAAAAGACCCCGAATAGCCAAAGCCATCTTGAGGGAATAAAATGGAGCCGGAGGAATTAGGCTCCCTGAGTTCAGACTATACTACAAAGCTACAGTAATCAAGACGTTATGGTACTGGCAAAAAAACAGAAATATAGATCAACGGAACAGGATAGAAAGCCCAAAGATGTACCCACGCACCTATGGTCAACAATCTATGACAAAGGAGGCAAGGATACGCAATGGAGAAAAGACAGTCTCTTCAATAAGTGGTGCTGGGAAAACTGGATAGCTACATGTACAAGAATGAAATTAGAACACTCCCTAACACTATACACAAAAATAAACTTCAAATGGATTAAAGACGTAACTGTAAGACTGGACACTACAAAACTCTTAGAGGAAAACATAGGAAGAACACTCTTTGACATAAATCACAGCCAGATCTTTTTTGACCCACCTCCTAGAGTAATGGAAATAAAAACAAAAATAAATAAATGGGACCTAATGAAATTAAAAGCTTTTGTACAGCAAACGAAACTATAAACAAGATGAAAAGATAACCCTCAGAATGGGAGAAAATATTTGCAAACAAATTAATGGACAAAGGATTAATCTTCAAAATATATAAACAGCTCATGTAGCTCAATATTAAAAAATCAAACAACCCAATCAAAAAATGGGCAGAAGATCTAAATGGACATTTCTCCAAAGAAGACACACAGATAGCCAAGAGGCACATGAAAAGCTGCTCAACATCACTAATTATTAGAGAAATGCAAATCAAAACTACAATGAGGTATCACCTGACACTGGTTAGAATGGGAATCATCAGAAAATCTACAAACAACAAATGCTGGAGAGAGTGTGGAGAAAAGGGAACCCTCTTGCACTGTTGGTGGGAATGTAAATTGATACAGCCACTGTGAAGAACAGTATGGATGTTCCTTAAAAAACTAAAAATAGAATTACCATATGACCCAGCAATCCCACTACTGGGCATATACCCAGAGAAAACCATAATTCAAAAAGACACATGCACCCCAGTGTTCATTACAGTACTATTTACAATAGTCAGGTCATGGAAGCAACCTAAATGCTCATCAACAGGCAAATGGATAAAGAAGATGTGGTACATATATACAATGGAATATTACTCAGCCATAAAAACGAACGAAATTGGGTCATTTGTAGAGACGTGGATGGACCTAGAGACTGTCATATAGAGTGAAGTCAGTCAGAAAGAGAAAAACAAACATCGTATATTAACACATATAGGTGGAATCTAGAAAAATCGTATAGATGAACCTGTTTGCAAGGCAGAAATAGGGACACAGATGTAAAGAACAAACATATGGACACCAAGCGGGGAAAGCGGGGGCGGGGATGGTGGTGGTGGGATGAATTGGGAGATTGGGATTGACATATATACACTAATATGTATAAAATAGATAACTAATAAGAACCTGCTGTATGAAAAACTAAAATAAAATAAAATTCAAAAAATAAAAAGAAAATACATAACAAAGCGGGTGGTCCTAAGGGGTGTGAGGAAAGAGGGGAGGTAGATGGCACAGTGTAAACAGAGGGTCAAGGATAGCCTTCCTGAAGGTTTGTTATTTCATTAACTGAGGGGGCAACTCAGGGAGCTGGGAGAGATCCCCTCGGTCGAGGGAACAGCATGTGAGATGAGAATGTGCCCGGCATGTTCTGGGAAGAACAAGGAGATTGGGGACTGGGACCCGGTGAGCAGGATGAAGAGAGAGTGAGGCAGGAGCTGTAGGCCCAGTTATGCAGAGCCTTGGAGGCCAAGTAAGGGGTCTGGATTTCATTCTGAGCAGGATGGAACCATTGGGGGATTGTGGGCAAAGAAGTAACAGGGATTTGTGACTGTTTGTGTCGTGTTTACGCTACATGCCAACATTTAAAATAATGCCTGACACATAGAAGATATTTAGTCAATATTTATTGAATGAATGATCATTTGGCTGCTGTATAGAGACTAGATTGCAGATGGGCAAGAAATGCAGGAAACTGGTTAGGAGTCAAGTGCAAAAGTCAAGCAATCGTGGTAGCTTAGTTAGGGGTGGTGGTCCTGGATGGAGCGGGTGAGGTGGAAGAAGAGTCATCTACTGAAAACTAGGTTTGGGTGAGAAAGAGAGAGAGAGAGAGAGAAATCAGGGGACTCAAAGGCATTTGGCCTGAGCAACTGGAAAAACAGAGTTGCCGCTTACAGAGATCACTGGAGGGGAAGCAGGTTTGGGGAGCGAAAATCAGGAGTTGTGTTTTGCACTAAAATTTTAAGATTGCGTGGCATTCACGGGGAGGTGCTGGTGGTGGCATATTCAAGTCTGGCATTCCGGGAATGAGTCAGGACTCGGGAAATAAACTGGGGGTCATCAGTGTGAAGGCAGTATTGAGACCGAAGGCGGGAATATATAGGTACGAAGAGACCTGAGAGCCAAGTCCTGCAGAATTCCATCATGTAGAGGTCAAAATTCAGTAGGTCAGTAGGGATAAAACTTCAGGGGCCATCAAGAGTGCCTGAGAAAGAAGACCCAAAGAGGCAGCAGGAAAACCTGGAGAGCCCAGTGTCCTAGAAGCCAGGGGCTCGAGAAGGAGGGAGTGGTCCTCGGTGTGAGATGCAGCTGAGAGATGGAGAACCGTCTTGTACTCCCCAGGGCAGACAGCACTGGTGACTGTCATGGGAAGAGTGGAAGGGATGGATGGGGACAGGAGCCTGGTTGGGGTGCTGCCGAGAAAGGCCGAGGGAGAGATGAGACAGGGGCACCAAGAGAGCCTCAAAGGAACGGACGGTGCTCTGGTCTCAGGCTGCATGGCGGATATTTGTTTTGCTTTGCTTCATAATCTACCTGTGTGTTAAATGTGTTATTTGTCTAAATCAAACATTATACATTAAAATGTGTCTTAACAGCCTGAGATGGAGAGAGTGGAGAAACCCCGTGTAGACCACTTTCTCGAGGCTTGTTCTAGAAGAGGAAACAGACCATCGATGATGGGGGGTGTGGAGTCAGCGGAGGGATCTGTAAGGTGTAATATGTTAACAGTGCACTTGTGCGCCCACTGTTTCCTTACCATGGTCCCCTTTAGCTGCAGGTGCTGAGCCTGGTCACTGATAGAACAGACACGGAGGGCTGGGGGGAGGGGAGAGAATGCCAGCAAAACCCTCAAAACGATTTTTTTTTCCTCAACTTCAAAAAACTCACTGCCACAAAAATAACTTGTGCTCAAAATAGAGGGAAACGTTTGTTAATTAAGTAGTTTTAAGTTTTGATGGCAAAGGGGATTAGGAATAACAGTAAAGAAAAAGAGAAGTCCTTTTAAGGATAAAAATCTATTGATTGTGTTCTGTAGTTTTTCGGCTGGTCAGTGTATTACAGGAAGGAAGATGACGAATAGCTCGTGGGTCCATTAGCTTTGCTACTGACAGTAAGCAAGCAAGGTCTAATGTGTTTATTTCTAGTCTCCCCATCTTTTTCCCCCCTTAACCTGAATCTCTGAATTTCAATAATGTGTAGTACTGAGATTTCTGCTTCTGAAACTGCTGTGACTTAAACCCCAAAAGCAAAAGCAGGAAATGTTTGTACAAGTTAAGTGGGTGTCGATTTAAGGACAAAGTGATTGAATTACAATCCGCGGCCATGGATGTGAATTCTGGTCCTTTTTTTTTTTTTTTTCTTTCACACGCATGATATTTCCCTGACATCTGTGCAATACAAATAGATCTAGAAAGTGTGAAAGGGAAAATCTGCTCTACTAAATATATAAAAGGGACCCCGCATGAAGTCTCCATGATAACATTCGTCATCATGGGCACAGATGGCGTCCTTTCCCAGCTCTCCCCACCTGCCCCTCCTCCAATACCGGTTTAAGCTCCATCCACTGAATTCTCCCCAAGATACTGCAATGCCATAGATGCCTGATAACACCAGAAGAGCCCGTCTGTACAATATATCCTCATTTTTCAGTCTTCCCGTGTGCTTCAAACTTGGGGCCAATAAATCAGGTGGGTTCTGAACTAATCCTGTGAACAGCGCACATCACTTGTTGCTATGGAAGCCAGATGTTTTCCCCAGTGACCTGGGAGCTTAGTGGTCCTTGTGATATCTTGCCAAGAAGCGGTGGTATTATTGTCATCTCACACCGACTACTTGTTTTCCCTACGGTGCCCATGTTATAGAACGTGACAGCCACTTACCAATACCCACACGTCCAAATATTATGGAGTGAGATATATACAACATCTATCTAGTGCCTTGTTTCCTGAAGTGTTTAAGGAGGCTTTAAGACAGAAAGGCCCAGTGGTCAGAAAGTCTGTGAGGCACACACAACTACTATAAGCCAAATGAGCCGACGAGCAGGTCTGCCTCTATCCCTCTTTGTATCTTAACTTGAGAAGCAAAGCTCACGAAGAAAGAAAAGGCTGAGACAAGGAGGAAAGTTCTGAGGCTTCGACACCTGCATTTGGTGGGGCAGGGTGGGCAGTGCTGCTAGAGGATATGTTTTATGGGTGGGACAGGTCAGTGGAGTTAAGGAAGAACAAAACCAAGAAAGAGCAAAATGAGAAGCAGACAGAAATGGAAAGGGACGTTGCCGGATGGATCTCAGGGAATACTTCTGAATGCAAGAGTTAGTTACTCAGCTGGGAGACATACTCAACGACCAGAATACAAATGCTTTACAGTAGCTCTTGGAACCTTTGACCATCAAACCCTAAAACTCTAAACGTTTGATCCAGGAGTTAGAGATGGTGTGTTCTTCCACCACTGCCCTCCTCACTGGGATCAGGAACTGCCACAAACCTTTGCCTTTAATACAGCAAGTTTTACAAATCAGAAAGGATTACTATACTTATAAAGAAGAGTGTTGACAGAGGGCTCAGAGGGATTATTAGATAACCCGAAGCTGACACATGTGGCCTTAAGTATTTCTACTCTATATATCGCAAAGTTAAATTCTTGCTGATATTTTTTGCTCTCCAACTGGCACAATTGCATAAACCAAGAGAAACAATCACAGAATCATGGCGTTAATCCTTTGGGATTACCTGGCTCAACTCCCTACTTTTAAGGAGGAAGAAAGTAAACGTCAGAGAGGAAAAGTATCTTGATAAACACCCCTCTGAATATATCACACCTTTTTCTCTAAAAGTCCATGAATAGCCAACATGCCCAGGACTGAATTTTACAAATGGCACATAGGCACTTAACTTCCTGGTTTCCTAACCATAACCTGTCCTGTTTTCTAAGATGGAAAGGAAGGAGGTGATGGAAGAGACTCAGGGGTCTCTCTGATGGGAGATCCCGTCAGGGTGGGCTGGCCAGCAGCAAGGGTTGTCTATGGGCTAACTGCTGGCTTGTTTCAGAAGCTCAGCTGAAGGTGGTTAAATGTGATTTGAACAAACAATGGGTCCATCAGTGACTGGCTTTCCCTGGATGACTCCATCATCCTAGCAAGCTCTGGGTGGTGGGACCAAGACGTGGAGAGAAGGAGGGCTGAGGGGTGTTCATCCTTTCCATGTAAGCGCAGGTAAGAGGACAAAGTGCTTGGGCTCGACACATTTCCTTCTAAGGCTACACCAAGAACAGAGCAGTGGTCAGCTTGGGGTTTCTCCACTCTCTCTGTCTCAGCTCGATTTTGTCAAAATGGACAATCCAGGTCTTAAAAAGTTAAAAAAAAATGCTTTTAGTTTAAAAAATAAAATAAAAATAAGTAAAAAAGAAAAGATTTAAAAAATAAAAATAAAACAAAAAATAAAGAGCCCCAACCTGCAGGATCTGAACTTGCAGTCTACATGGCTTTTTACTGAGGGTGGGGCTGGAATCTCTCTCTGCCTGGATTTGAGTCCCGGCTCACTGGTTCCCTTCAGCGTCTTACATAACCTCTCTGATTTGCCCATCTGATTCACGAAGGGAAGAATTCCCACCTACTTCCTGCCTAAACAAGTAGAAGACATTTTTCTGACCTGAAACCCACTCGGTCAATATTCCTGAGAACACACCGTGCTCAGGGCAAAGTTTGAGGTGCCAGAGAGATGAGAGATGAATTTAACAATGCCCTTGTCCTCAAGAAGCTCACACCAGGAGTGACACTGGGGGACTGTGCCCATTCACAACTCATGTAACTGCAATATGATAGGTGATGCCTTAGCGGTGTGGACGAAAAGGCTGTGGGAAAACAAGACCGGAAGTGATACATTATGCTCGGCAGGTACTGTTATTCCAGGATGTTATTTTGTTTGTAACTTAAAAAAGAACACACTATTGGGGAAAATTGTGTGGATGAGCATATATCAATAACCAAATACCCCAACTACCCCTAAATTGTAAAAATTGCTGTAAGCACGTGAAAACACTTTGCTTGCCTGTTTAGAATAATTGTTGCCTTATCATTTTTATAACAGGCAACAGTCCTAGCAAGTTTTATGAGCAACACCAAATTCGATCAGGGAAAGTAAGTTGGATGCTATTGACAAATGCTATGTAGGATTAAACAGCTACCCAGAGTCTTTCATTCAAAGCAGATAAACAAAATCAATGATTGGAAATAAGCTACATTCTCGATTATCCACAAAAGATGGGGCAGGAATCGATAATGAAGCCACGAAAAGGAGAAAATCTGTTATCCAATTAATTCAACATTCTTCTCTGTTCCCTCCAATCCCCATTAAATCCCTTGATATAGTGGAAAGAAAAATGACCTGTTCGAATTGTTGGCTAATTGCGTTTATGGGAAAAATGCAGATGCTGGGGTTAAAAAAATGCAGGTGTAAAAATAACCCATAAATTCTATAATCAGTCCGTGGTTTGCTCGTATAGTTTGGGGCTATAGCTAGCTTCGCTAAATTGGGTGACTTTTCTTACTTCTCTACCATTATCATACAATGCTGGAACCGGAAGGAACCACAGAAATGAGCTAGTCCAACTTACGTTACAGATGAGGAAGGGGACGGCAGAGGCTTGCCCTCCCATGGTCACATCTGGCCTTTTAGCATTTCCTATATTAACAGGCATTATCTGATGCAAGTACCGTAGAAGGTAAAACTTAAAACAATCTTCGAAAACACCCATCCTTAAAAGCCAGAAGTGTAAAAGGCACCAAGTGATGTTATATGCACACATCTCAGCGGCTGCAGTCCCTCAATACTGATGCATTGATAGGCTGTTCCGGGCTTGGGACGTGGTCTCCTTACCCAGTCAGTAATGTCACAGTCTGAACAAACTTAGGCGATTCGCCTTCATGAAATAAGTACCCCAGACAAAAACAACCGGCATTCCGCAAAGCTGCCAACTTGCACTAGCCTGGGATCCCAGAATTAGTCAGAACATGGTTTATTAAGCAAAACACTCTGAAGTCCAGCATGCCTGTAGGTCTAGGAATTAAAATAGTGCTATGTTGTCCCAATGCCACACTCCAGAGGAGGGAGCAAACAGGAGGGGGCAACAGGAAATTCTACCACACTCTCTCTCTCTCTACCAAACAGACACACATCATACCAGGGTAGACATGTGGACTCTAATCCCTTCTTAGCGGAAAACACACATTTTCAAAATGAATCCCCGTTCTAGGATGAATTACCGTAAGAGCCACAGTCGGAGCTAGTCCGCTGATGAGAAACGCAGATCTGGCCACCTGCTTTGAGACGCCTTGGACCACGGCACTGCCGGGGTCTTTAAAGGCTGGCCTTTTCGGGTAGGGCATCTGCCCTCCTAAATCGCGTTTAAATTCCAGGAAAAGAGAGACGATGCCTCCCTTGGTCTTTGAACTATGCTGCTCTTCCTGTATCCATTTCTGCTGAACACAGCTTTACCTCTTCAAAGAGAAAAAAAAAATAAAAACAAGAGGAGAATTGCACCACTGCAGATCCCAAGAGAAGTAGGCACAAAACTACAGCAACGTCAAATAATATCTTCAGCAACTAGGAAAATCCCCACATGCTAGCTGGTGTCAGCCCAATGCAGACTGGGGCGCGCTGTGCCCGGAACCACAAGAAGCCGGGCAGCTCTGCAGCCTGTGTCCCTGCCAGCTCCCCCCACGCGCTGAAATTCGGCAGGAAGAACTTACGATGCCCAGCCTCTGTATGCAAGACAGACAGACAGATCACGCACCCACACGCTGCAAATCTGCCAAAGGGCCGGGACATCAAAGAGGCAGAGCAATCAGAAGCCTCTGGAGAAACGGGTGATGGAGGGGCCACAAGGTCTGAGCCCTCGGATTTTGCTGCATTGTCACGATCCAGGAATGTAGCGGCAGGAGCAAGCGCACCTCCAGCCAAAAATGGACCGGACGCGTTTTTCCCAGCGGCTCCCTCCCCGCCTGTGTGCAGGGCGCAGTACGGTAGGCGAAATGACCGGCAGCTCCCGCTGAAACTCGGCTGGCAGGCCCGGCTGAGCGGCCGGGGACAAGGGAGGCGCTGGAGAAGCACCCACACCACGCATCCTCCCCGCCTGCCGCCACCCAGGGGAGCAGGGGCCGCACCTGCCACGCGCCCCCTGAGCCAGCCCCAGCGAGCGCCTCGGCTAACCCAGGGCATTGCCTGGGACACAATCGTCCAACCCAAAAGGGAGCCCGAGGCAAAGCCCAAACCCAGAGCTTTGGTTCACAAGGGGTGGGTGTGGGCTGGGAAGGGGGATTACGTAGGTCTCTCCGCCCCCCTCCCCTGATACCTCCTCACCACTGGGAGGGCGCCGGGGGGAGGGAGGGAGAGGCGCCGCGAACCCGCTTGGGGCTTCTTTGTTTCTCTCCGTGCCCGGCAGGAGGGCCCGGTGTGCCCGCCGTACCCAAGCCGGGGTCGCCACCCGGGGATGCCTGCCCAGCCCGGGTGGCGGCACGCCCCAAGCTGACAATTGAACCTCGCGGGAGAAGCAAGAGGGTGGGGAGGAGGGTGGATCCAGGGCCCTAGGGAGGGAGGGCGCTGACGGGGCCTCGGGAGCGGCGGGGAAGCCGCCCAGAGGAGGGCGGGGGAAGGGGCGGTAGGTAGAGTCCCCGCCCGGAGCCCGCTTACCTTGGCAGCCCCGGCCTGGGCACAGATCATGCTCCCATCTGCGCGCAGGCTGGAGCCGGGGGGCGCACGTGCCCTGCCTGGCGCGCCGGACGCTGGGGACCTGCCGGGGGCGGGGATGACCCGGGCGCCCACCCGCTCTCGTAACGCTCCTGGTGCCGGGGGAGAGCGGCGTCCACGGCCACGGCGGAGGGGCGCGTATGACTTGGTGAGTGTGTGCGCGAGGAGAGGGCCGGCTGGGTCAGAGACGCACCGTATTCCTGCTCCAACAACCGCGCCTGATGCGCGGTAACGCGGCGCACTTCATCGCTTTATCCTCCCGCCCGCATCCCCTCCCTCCCTGCCTGCTCCTCTGTGGGTACCAGACTGCCGAACCAACCACAAGCCGGGCTCGCTCTCATTAGCGCTGCCCCGCCCTGCAGCCTCCGCGCACCCGCCTCCCTCGCCCCCCCGTAATATATATTGATTCTTGTTACCGCCGGTCCCATCCTTCCAACCCCCAGCACGCGTACTGGGCATATCCAGCCCAGCCCCAGCCCTTTTGTGTGTGTGCAAACAGTGCGTTCAGAAGGATGTGGTAGAGACACCCCAGCAGGTACCCTGTGACAGGTGTTCTTGGCCTCTGTCTTACACACTTTCCTTATCTACGTTATGCACCGTTGTGAGCACTCACACATGTCTGGGCACCGTCCTGTATTTGCACCGCAAACACACGAAACAAACATGGTAATTACAAAGGCAAAGGATGAAAATCGCTCCCCGCCCCCCCGAAAATCTATTGTTGGGCAAGACTAGATTTCAAACTGGGTTTTACATTAAACTGCACACGGTGTCAGACTGCTGGAACTGGAAAGACATAACCTCCACAGTCTGTGATTTCCTCACCAAACTGCATTCTTCACAATGCTTTTTTTAATTTCTTCCATCTCCTGCCCAGCATCCTTTACAGTAGATGTTTTTCACATCCTGAGAAGTTATCTTTATTCCCATAGGCCAGATGCAATCCTCCCTAAGCTAAACAAAAGACCCTGACTCCAGACTCCTGACTGAACACCAGAGGACAGACCTCTCAGGTCCCAGACTGTATGATGGGCTGCTTTTCAGTGGCTCTCATTTCACTGACCCGCCTCTTGGTTTTGATTTCTCTCTCATGACCAGAACTTTCCAGAAGTGGAAACCTTGGAAGATGTGAAGACAGCTTCACCAGCTGTACCCCTTTTCTCCAAGGAGGCACACACATCATCAAGCCTTCCCTTTCCGCATTCCCCTGGCGATGGGGGTGCCCAGGCCTCCGCCTTCCCTGAGAGACACCATCTCTTTGCCTGACACCCTTAGATCTTAAACCTCAGCTAAGGATCCATGCAGAAAGCTGGGCACACGTTTCTCCAAGAGATTTTTACACTTCAATTATTATCAACTCCTAGATGAAGAAAACCCTCCAAGAATAGACTAGGGCAGGCTGAAGCAGTGAACGGCAACATCAACCAACCATGTGATGTTTCCAACCAGAGACTTGCATGAAAACAAGAACTCTGCATTAATCAGCATCCATGGTTTCTAAATTGGCACAGGATCACCAAACCACAGTAAAGGCTTTAATTAATTTTTAAAAAGCCAATATTTCAAAACAACCGTAAATGGAAAATAACCTTTAAAAATGGTATGATTAAAAAAAAAAGACCAATGACAAGATTTTGGAGAAGACTAGTAAGTTATTCTTCCCAAATTTAAAAAAGAAAAAGGGCAATTCTTTACGTCAATTAATCGCCAGGATGTTCATCTCATTGTTTTCAGTGATGAAGCATCAACTTGGCTCAGAGATCCTTCTCTCTGTTCTCTCTATCAAAGAGATAACTTGACAAGTCAGTCAACGTCTCTCCTAAAGATTATTGATGTAACAATCCTGAGATGGGCTTTATTTTCCTCTGGAGAGTTTCTTTTCTTATACTGAAGGCAAAGATATGAAAGCAGAAGTACACAAAGTTTCACATTTTAACATGTTGGATTGATAAAGTCCTTGTCAAGGCGCCTCCTACATGCCAAGTGCAATGGCAGCATACACTCCTGTGTTTTGTCCTGTTTATCTCTCACCTCACATGGTCTCATTATTCCTCACGGTCCCACTGCAGTCTGGGAATAATAGCATCATCTTATTTACAGAGGAGAAAAGCAAGGCTACCTAGGGCTCTATAATTTCCTTAAGGTCTCATTGCCAGCAGAAGACCTCAATCTAAAGTTAACTGACTTCAGCTACCCTAACCTTAAGTGAGGCATATTTGGTGGAGAAATGACAAGACTCGCCATGGATTTTAAAGCCATCCATTTATTAATCACATTTATCAAGCTTCTAAGATACTCCAAAAACTGTTAAAATACAATAGTAATGTCACAGTCCAATGCCCCCAACAATACCACCCTCATATAATGGCATAAGATGGTGAGGGCATTTGGAGAAGCGAATACAAACGCCGTGTACTATCATGATGCCAGTACATCCCCATGTTCCCATGTTTTGTAACTCAGGGTCCAGCAGGATGCAGGGAGGGACTGGCACCCCTGCCCATCTCAGGCCACATGCAGGGAAAGACGAGCAAACAGGGCCAGTGGTGCCTACTGTGCTGAGAAAGCTATGACCTGGGCTGACCAGGGGCTTCACCTTGGGGAACAGACCTTCATCATAACGTCAGAAGTAAATACCCTGTGGCTAAGGGAGGGAAAGGACCAAGCTGTTGGAACTGCACTCCTGGTGTCAAGTCTGACATAGTCTATCGCCGCAGGACTAACTCTAGCCAATGATACCAAATTATCATTTGAAGACCCCTCTGGTCCCAAGGCTTAGGATAATAACCCAGAGGGCAGGTGTATGACTTGGTCAGCTGAGCAAGTTACCAGAGAAAGCAGGCCTCCTCTGATGAAAGGATTTTAATTTTGAAGGGTGATTATACCTGCACATGGCTGAGAAGTGGCAGTGGCTGTCTTGGCAGCTATGAAAACCTTGGGTGGTTTTGGGTCAGGGAGGTCAAGCAGAGACTGAGATTACATGGAGAAGCATTGGACTTTTCTTATGTGAATTTATTCACTTATTCTACCATTTGTAATATGCTAATTTCTGGGGATGTAACATTAAAGATGGAGTCTCTGACCATGGAGATCAGAGTTGAGAATATTAACATCTCTAATTAAACCAGTTAACACTACATATTTGATAGATGAAGTGATAGGTCAAATGGAGGGCCATCATCACAGGTTACAAAGGCCACTAATCCAGACCCAGGTGAAGGGAGTGAGGCTGGAGTTCCAAGGTCAGACTTCTTGGAATCAATGGTGCCCACCTTGAGTCTTAAAGGATCGGTAGGAGTTGGCAGGTGAAGGGAGTGAAGGTAGGGCATCCCAGATGAATATGGCAATGTCAGAAGACAGCCAGAAATGTCTGTAGTATATTCAAGAAAATTTCTGTCCTATTGAAATGCAGACAGCTGCATATGTGTAGTAGAATCTTTTTGTGATTTTAATTTGCATTTTCTTAATGACCAGTGAGGATGAGCATCCTTATAAGTGCTTATTTTCCATTTTTGCTGAAGTGTTTGTTTAAAACTTTTGCCCATTTTTAAATGGGTTATTTCCCTTCATATTGTGAGTTTCAAGAGTGCTTTCTATGTTCTAGATATAAGTTTTTGTCAAGACTGTGATCTCTAAATATTTCCTCTCAGTGTGTGGCATGCCTTTTCATTCTCTTGGTAGCATCTTTCACAGAGCAAAGATTCTATGGTTGATGGAGTTAAATTTATCAACTTTTTTCTTTGATGAATCAAGCTTTTAGCATCGTATCTATTATAAAACCCCTTTGAATAACCCAAGAGTTTTGTTCATGTTTTGTTTTACAAGTTTTACAGTTTTATATCTTACACTCAGGTCTTTGGTTCCTTATATTTTAGTGAAGGCATGGGTTTTTTTTTGTGTTTTTTGCATAAGGATGTCCAATTATCTCAGAACTATTGATTGAAAAGACTATCTTTTCTTGATTGAATTGCCTTTGCAAGTTTTCAAAAATAAATTGACCAAATTTGTATGGATCTCTTTCTGGAATCTCTATTCTGTACCACTGATCTATCTATCCTTTTGCCAGTACTGCACTATCTTAATTACACAGATTTATATGGTCTTAAAATCAGATAGTGTGAGTCCTCCAACTTTGCTTTTCTTCTTTCAAAATTATTTTGGCTATTCTTATTTCTTTGCCTTTCCATATAAATTTTAGAATCAGTTTGTCAATATCTACTAAAATATTTCTGCTGGGGTTTTGATTGTGATTGTGTTAAATTTATAGATCAATTTCAGAAAAACTGAAATTTTAACAATCTTCCAAATTCTTAGAGTATTCCAATCCATAAGCGTGGTATGTTTCTGTATTTACTTAGGTTCTTTGACTTATTTCATCAGTATTTGGAGTTTTCAGCACACAGCTTTTACACATTTTTTCGTTAGATATATACCTAAGAATTTCTTTTATTTGGTACTATTGTAAAAGGCATTGATTTTAATTTTGAATTTTGCCTTGTATTAAAATGTATCTGGGATTTATTTTAATCAGTTATGGACATGCAGACACAAAAATGATTTTCATGAAGGAAGAAGTTTATACTCACAGACCCCTAGAAACAGGAGCCATGAGGGGCCACGTGGGGAAGTACAGGGGTCAATCAGGGGGCAGAGGGGCAAGAGGAGAGCATGGCCCAGAGCATCTATTTTGTTCTCTGCAGGAAAGGGTAGAAGAATAAGACAAGGCAAATTTGAAAAAATTTAGGATTTAATAGTGTGAATAATTTTAGAGGGCTCTGGGCTAGAGGGGTAATCTTGGGTTGTTCTGTACTTGGCCGTGGAGTGACTTAGGGCAAGAAAAATATTGGCTTGATGTGTGAGAGCTAGACATAGGAGGTGGCAGGGAGCATGGACTCAGAATTAGTTGGTTTGTATATGGAAGATGTGCTCATAGGAAAGTTGTTTGCTGTCTCTAGGAATTAACTAGTCCTGGGAGGGGATCTCTCCCCAGACAACAAGGCCCCTAAGATTTCAAAACATCATGAAATACAGAAAATAAAAAACATGATTAATACAGACTTGTTCATTGCTAGAACAGAGAAAGAATGTGGGGGTTTTTTTTTGTATATTTACTTAGTATCTTGTGATTTTGCTAAAATCATTTATTAGTTCTAGGAGCTTTTGTGTAGGTCTCTTGGAATTTTCAGTGTAGACAGTTATGTTGTCTGTGAATAGAGAGAGTTTTATTCTTCTTTTCAATCCGTATGCCTTTTGTTTCTTTTTTTGTATTACCTTTTCTATTTCTTGAATATATTTTAATGTTATTAATTAATTCAATAATTCATTATTTGCTGAGCTTCAGTTGGAAGATGAATAATATTTAAAGAGCAAAAAATGTGTGGTCAAGTTAAATAGTTAAGTACAATATGATGTAAGTGCTAAGACGGATGTGTGCTGTCAGTGTGACAGGAACGAGCTTGCTAATTATGGCCAGGGAAACTGGATGCCTTCACTAAGAGAGTTTTAGAGGAATAACAGGAGTTTGTTGAAAGACCAAAAGGAGAAGTGCATCCTAAGAAGAAAGAACAGCATAGAGACCGAAGGAATAGAATGTACTTGAGAAATGGTGAAGAAGAGCTCAAATTAACTGGAGAAAAGAGAGAGTAGGGTCAGGGATAACTGGAAAGGAAGATTTGGGACAGATTATAATGGGTCAAACATGCCCTGCTCCAGATTTTAGAATTAATTTTGTAAGTGATGAAGAACCATAAGGATTTTAAAGTCAGGAAGTAAAATAAAAATATTTGTAATTTATATATACAGCAAAGCAAAATTTACATTGTGACTTCAAGTTTGTAATGTTTTGATAACAGAAGTGTCAGGTTAGGATGGCAGTTGACTAATTTGCCCTCACCCACCTTTCTATCAAAATACTTCTTAAAGAGCACAAGACATAGAAAAGTGGCACACCATTATGAGGTATGAATGTTTATCAACAATTTATCTCACTCCAGAAGGCTTTTCACTAATCCTTCATGGATTAGGAAACATGGATTAGACATTGAAACACAGCCAGACAGAAAAAAAACAAAAAAAGATATGACTGGTTTCCCTTTCCTCAGAAGTGCAATGCCTCCATTTAGGAAAGGAGGATAGTGGTGAAGAGTTTGGACTCTCCAATGATCTGGCTTAAAAATGTGATTCTACTATTTACTTGTTCTGTGTTCTTCAAAAATTTATTTAAATTCAATTTTCTTTTATGTATAAACTTGACTTATTTATATTATTTACCTTAAAAATTGTTGAGGTTATGTGGGATAACAAATGTGAAGTTCATAGCATTGTGCTTAACATACAAGAGTATTTAATGTTCCTTAGCTTGTTCTATTAATAATGTTCTTTATAAATCCATTTGAAGATTCCAGCATGCTGTAATGCATATGACTAAGTTTTAAAGTGTTTGCACAAAAGTTAGATATTCAAAATATGTAAAGAGTTTTTCAAAAAGATTTTAAAAAATCAATTTGTATAAGAGAAAAATGGGACAATGGACATTCAAAAACTTTGACAGATGATTTAAAATAAACAGTGAATGCATGAAAAAATTTAAAATACCCTTAAGAATCAAATAAGTGCAAATTAACAGACCATTTTCACTAATTAGGTTGCACCTAAAAAATACACCTTTAGGAAATTCCCTGGTGGTCCAGTGGTTAAGACTCTGCGCTTCCACTGCAGGGGGCACAGGTCTGATCCCTGGTTGGGGAACTAAGATCCCTCATGTCATGCAGTGCAGCCAAAAAAAAAAAAAAGTACACATTTAGCATAATTGCTACTTAGGGTGCAGTGTATTTCTGCTGGTGAGAAAGTAAATCGTTCCAACTTATCTGAAGAGAAATTTGTGACTTGTTTCACAGATCTTTAAACAACTCATGTGTCTAAATGTAGGTGTATTAGTTAGTTGTTGCTGCAAAACAATCATCCCAAATCTTAGTTGATTAAAACAACAACCATATATTATTTCTCATGAGTCTATAAATTGGCTGTAAATTGCTGATCTGGGCCAGACTAAGCTGATCTCAGCTGGGCTCATTTACATGGGCAGTTGACAGGTTTCCTGAGAGCTGGCTTATCTCAGACAACTTCATCTGAGACAACGGTGCTCTCTTCCAAGTGATCCCTCGTCTTCTCACAAACTGGTCCAGGCTTGTTCTCATGGCAGTGGCTGGGGCTGAGGAGAGAGGGCAGAAATACATGAAGCTTCTGAAGTCTAGGCTCCCTTCGACCGTAGCCCATCACAAGGCCGGCCCAGGCACACGGGGAAGGGAAATAGATCCCATCCCTTGATGGGAGGAACTGTGAGGTCCCATTGTAAAGGGTATGAATATAAAGAAAGATTGAGAATTGAGGCCCCAAATGTGACTGTTATGAGAAACAAGAGACAAGACCACATTGACCAAGATCTTGGATTTGAACAATTACATCCTTGATATGAAGGACTGAGAAGTATATTCTTGGACTATACTTCACAAGCTCCATCCTTTAGCATAGATCATATGACACCAAATAAAGTAAGATAAAACTTTGGACCCTCCCCCGTTTTTCTGCAATCTTCTGAACTAGCTAAAGAAAATCTTGCAACTGCCTCCTTTTTTTTTCTCTCTATGCATCCACTCAGATCTCTATTTCACAAAATAGACATAACAAAGACTAGAACGGCCAGCCATCGATGCATTGCTCTCCAGAATGCTTATTTATCCATGATAAAAGCTTTACAAACTAAGCTTGAGCCAGGATAAGCTGTGGAAGCAGTGGATACTGCAGTAGGAGTACAGACTAAAATAAACCATGCTGTTCAACAAAACTGCAAACTGAGTCTCTAATTTAGTTAAATAACCTGAGCTGTCAAAAGAAGCATACACTTAACCACAATCCTGCACGCCCAGGTCACCTGCAAGTTTCTGAATATTAAGTGGAAACTGTGCACCCACACCTGACTTTCAGGTTTATATCCTGAAACCATCAAATGAGCAATGACAGAGCTAAGAATGTTCCAGCCACCCCATGTCCACTGAAACTGGATAACCCTCTGACCATAAGACAAACAATTCGAAAACAAAAATGGGAGTTCTGAAAGTATACTTTAGTGAAAGAAAGAGAGAACATTGCTCCTAGAAATTAAAAAGCATATCTATGAAATGACTTTCTATTGAAAAAATATTTTTAAAACTTAGAAGGTATATCCTAGGTACCTTTGTGAAGTTGACAAAGGAAATAAAAAGAGAAAAAATCTGATGCAGGTAGAGATGTAAAAAGGAGAGTGAGAAACAATAAAAATGCAAGAAAACTTCAAATGCAGGTACAGATTGAAAATCCGTATTGGAGACTGAAAGGGGAGAAAGGACACTACAGGAAAAAAAAAGATTGATATAATGATATAAAGGATAACCCTGAGAAAAGTGTCAAACTCTAGAGGAAATGACAATGAAACAAATGAGAGAAAAAAATGAAAGCCATATATAGCAGGTAAAGGAGCTCCACTCTTAAAACTGTTATGTATTCCTTGGGAGAATGGGGAAACACTTGAACCAAAAAATCAAAAACATTTTAGAAGCAATCTTTCCCAGGATGAAGTAATCCTTGGGTCTACAAATCTAGAGGATTCTTCTGTTCAAAAGAATAAAAACCCTACACCTAAATATGTGCTAAATTTTAAATCATCACCAATACAGAAAAAAATTATACAGGTTGCCAGATTAGAAATAGAAGTAAAACAAAGGAACGAACAAAGTCTGGCTGGACTCAGATTTCTACTCTGCAACATCAAATGCTAAAACACAATGAAAGAGCATTGGGGAGGGCAAAATATTTTGTAAATAAAAATTCTCTATCTTTTCAAGTTATTCACTTGTAAAAGTGACAGAGCAATCTCAAGATACAGAGGAATTCAGAAACATAACACTCATATTCTCCCCCTCCCAAATAATTCCACTAAGACATGTGTCAAGGCAGCAAGATATAAGTGAAAATGAAGAAATGCAGGACTACCCACGAGCATTGAAAGCAAATAAGTATGTAGAGTTACGAGTGACTTCAGTAAATAGAGTCACATCAAATGCAAAAAAAAATTTTTAATCCTCTTATTGAAATAGATCTGTAAGAAAAAAATCATAAAATAATAATTGTGTGATGATAAATTAGCTTGATAAGGACAACAAAATTAATGTCAGGTGGGAGGTAATGATATACTGTATTTCCTGTTCTGATTCTGATAATTAAAAAAATTTAAAAGTACATAGTTAATCAAAAATTTTTTGACAAATCATAGAAGAATTTAAAATAGGGATTCAGGGCTTCCCTGGTGGTGCAGTGTTTAAGAATCCGCCTGCCAATGCAGGGGACATGGGTTCAAGCCCTGGTCCAGGAAGATCCCACATGCCGCGGAGCAGCTAAGCCCGTGCGCCACAACTACTGGGCCTGCGCTCTAGAGCCTGCGAGCCACAACTACTGAGCCCATGTGCCACAACTACTGAGGTCCGCGCACCTAGAGCCCGTGCTCCACAGCAAGAGAAGCCACCGCAATGAGAAGCCCGTGCACCGCAATGAAGAGTAGCCCCTGCTCGCCACACATGCAGCAACGAAGACCCAACACAGCCAAAAATAATTAAAAAATAAAGTTGGGATTCGACTACTTAAATGTAGACTTTAAAACAGGATTTTATCTACATAAATAGTAGAATTTAAAACAAAATTTTAATTGTTTCTTCAATCCAGAAGATAGAAACAAATAATAGGTCATATTCTTAATAACATAAAACAATGACAGAATTGAGGTTAAGCATACTGTTTTGGGCCGATAGAAGTTACCCCATTGAAAACCAACGGGTTAAATTCCCCTATTAAGCTTCTTCAAAAACAAAATACAGCAAACTAAATCACACATATAAATTATATATGCATATATTAAAAGCCTAAAAATGCTAACATAAATTAAAAATGAACAGTAGACAAATTAGGATAAGCAAGTGAATACATTAAAATAACATTTGCGACCCTGTTAACAGGCAAAATTCCAGCCTTAAAAATACCAACAAAGCAAAAAAATGCATAATAAATAATTTTACATTGATATGAATTATCTATAAGAAGTTTTAAAAGTCAAAATGTAGAGAGTAGCCTTATATCAAAATGTTTACAAGTGTTAAGCACAGAGATTTGTTCCTAATACCTTTTTTTAGGAGACTTTAACATGTCTCCAGCAGTCAAGGTCAGACTGCCCAGGGAAATTTAAAGTGCATATGGTTAGAAAAATATGATGGAAAATCTCAAGTAGGAGATATATATCAAACGTTTTAAAAATCAAACAGATGTGTTTTATTTAACCAGCCATGAAACATTTATAAAAATGGACTATATACAAGGCTACAAAGTAAACCTCCAGAACATCTAAAGTAAGACATTTTATACCCCACATATTATATTAAAACTTTTGCATTCCCTCACACTTTCCTCCACAGGGTAAATATTCTCTGGTTATTTCTTCCTAGGTCTCAACTGCAAAATCTCAGATCTTGCCGGTACACATTAGCCAGATCCTGCAATTCCTTCAGTGTGAAACCTATTTCCTTCTGGAAGATAGACAGTAATCATTAGTACTTGACCCTAATTTATCAGAATGGAGACAAGGACAGGAGATGAAGGATAAGCGTCATCTTGTAAGGCTCCCGTGTCAGGCGAACCTCTGCAAGGCTTTAAGCTAGGGAAGCTTCTCTCCTCTAACAAGGGACATTGTCCCATGCCTGGGACTTTTAGGGCAATCAACCAAATATCCCATTCTCAGTTCTCAGGGTCCCACTGTTTTCTTATCAGATATCTAACTTTGACATAAGGGACCTATCAAGAATCCTCTGCATCACTATCTTACAATAAGATCCTAGGTCCGATTTTCAGCAGCGCCTGCCCTGCAGCTGAAAGACCTAAGGGTTTCCCAAAACCCTGCCTAGAGACCTCTGGTTTTTTGTAGTGTGCTGTAAGTGGATAGTTTGTTAAAGAATTCCAAAGCAATTTAAAAAACCCAGCCAGGATATCATTCCTGTGCACCTACAAATAGAGGGTTATACATTTGTTTTGCTTCGTTGCAAATAGTGTGCATCCAAAAAGGTACCCATCGTCTTTCACTGCCGTAATCTTCACCCAAATATTCAATGCCTCTGTGACCTAGATGTCATGTGGAACCTCTGTTCACTATGGTTCTTGATATCTTCATGATTGGCTCAAACTCTAATTCCACACTCTGAGAAAGTTCAAAGCCTTTTCAAGGGTTCCTCAAATTGCTAGTGAGCTTGCATCTTCACAGTCATCTCTGGCCATGGACAACTTCTTCCGTGTGTTTTCATAATGCACAGATGTGATGCTGTTCTTCACATAACCAAAAAGGAAAAAAAAAAAAAAAACAACTACTGACAAAAGTATTTCTGGATGTTGGGAGTAGGTTGTGGGAAGGAGAGGTGGCATTGGGAACATTTCCTGAATCAACATTTAACAATCTCTTTGTTAAAATTCTTTTTGGGCACCCTGTCACAGGAGCTTTGCCCCATCCCACTGACTCTTCTCTTTCCTCTGTTCCTCGCTTCCTCCCACCCAGATTGCCTTGGAAACCAAAAGTTTTTCTCCTCACCTTTGTAGACAGCAATTCAGCTTTCTGCTAACTCTTACTCCCAAACTTTCCCACAAACCCTTCAGCCGAACGGGAAGGGCTGCTATTCAACTTGTAACCTTTGTTATCAACTACACAGACCGTAAATAATAAAAACTTTTTTCTCTTAACACTTTTCTGATTTTATGACTTCTTGTTATCTCTCAGTAGTCCCAGAGATGTAGCTCCTAAGTACATTCTGCCAACTCTTTTATGAAGATGCAAGAATACTCTTCAAAGGTCAAGGTTTATTTATCCCATGGTAAAAACTTCTCAAATTCTGCCATACTTTATCACTTTATGTAGCCCTAAAGGCCAGTTCCTTCTTTTTCTAATTATTTCCAGCAAAAGTGGCTGATGTGTCTTTGGGTATGTTTTCAACCTTTGTGTCAGTTTCCTTCATTTGAAAATGAGAATAATAATAATGTCCTCAGCATAAAGTTTGTTATGATGATGAAATAAATACACTTAGAACAGTGTCTACCTAGCACAAGTAAGTGTTCAGTGTATGTTAATCATTTTTGTTTTCATTATACTTATCATATACAGACCCAAGAGTCTCTTAGTTCCCAGAAAGAATAAAGTAAAGAAGCATAATGTCACAGAATGTCAGCTAGGGGCTGGACAGGGGCTATTTGAAAACCCTACTGCAGGATTAAAATAGAACTCCCTACAAAATCCCATTTTGTTCCTAACATCTGACTCCATATTTAATTTAATACCTCTAGCTAGAGACTATCAAAATAGACTGAGTCCCATGTTTTCTACACATACACCTACACTTACATACACACAATGTATGAAAAGAGAAGCCTATATAGTAGGCAGAGCGATTTGAGAGAAGATCCACATGACATCTTTTCTAGCCATGCCTCAAAAACATCCAGATTTCAGTGCTTCCTCTTAGACATAAAGCCCATCTGTGACAGTCCTGTTTCTATGCATGTTGAACAGCACATTTTCTCTCCCAGGGAATATTGGGAGCTTGTACTGCCAACGTCCTGGCAGAGCCTTCCTGGGGAACCACGCTCCTCTTTTCCTTTGGCTCTCAGAAGTGACTTATACTCAACATTTGCCTTTGTCAAATGGAGAAGACAAGCAATGTGTCTTAAATAGCACTCTTATAATTAGAAATATGCATGCAAAGATTAATTTTGGAATTTATGCTTTTTTTTTTCCCTGAAGAGCATAATTTTCTAAAACCTTGGGGGAAAAAAATTTATGTTGTCACTACCTTTTTGAAAACAACAGTCTCAAGAAAGCTTCTTATTCCCTCAAATTTCATCTTGCAACCTGAATTTTGTAAGTTGAGCATAAATGCAAAATGCAAATGATAAGAAAAACTAGGCAACTTTTCTTGGTCACCCATATGATGGAGAAATCCATATTTAAAGTTTACAAATTGATGAGAAAAAGGAGTGATCCATTAAAGAAAAAAAAATAATATAGATATGAAAGAATTGCAAATGACTAAAAAACATGAAAAATGTTCCACCTTACTAGTAATCTAAGATAAACAAATTTAAAAACAATAATGACGGGACTTCCCTAATGGTCCAGTGGTAAAGAATCCGCCTTACAACGCAGGGGACATGGGTTCGATCCCTGGTCAGGGAACTAGGATCCCACATGCTGTGGGGCAACTAAGCCTGCGTGCCACAACTACTGAGCTCACGCACCTCACCTAGAGAAGAGAAAACCCACATGCCACAACTAGAGAGAAGCCTGCACGCCACAATGAAAGATCCTGCATGACTCAACGAAGATCCCGCGGGCCGAAACTAAGACCTTACGCAGCCTAAAATAAGTAAGTAAATAAATCTTTAAAAAAAAAACACAAAACAATAATGATAGCTCATTTTGCCTAAGAAATTTGCTGGGGGCTTCCCTGGTGGCGCAGTGGTTGAGAATCTGCCTGCCAATGCAGGGGACAAGGGTTCGAGCCCTGGCCTGGGAAGATCCCACATGCCGCAGAGCAACTGGGCCCGTGAGCCACAATTACTGAGCCTGCGCGTCTGGAGCCTGTGCTCCGCAACGAGAGAGGCCACGATAGTGAGAGGCCCGCGCACCACGATGAAGAGTGGCCCCCGCTTGCCACAACTAGAAGAAAGCCCTCACACAGAAACGAAGACCCAACACAGCCATAAATAAATTAATTAATTAATTAAAAATACATTATAAAAAAAAAGAAATTTGCTGATACTAATGATAAAGTAAAAAGAAAAATATTTGATTTTGGTGATGGGGGTGGTAAACTGACACTTTCTTATAGTATAGAATAGAAGGAGGAGAATTTGGTTCAAATTTTGTAGAAGGCAAATTGGCAATGCATTCAAAATTTTATCGTTTGATCCCCAAATTTCCCTTGTAGGAAACATATCTAAGCTATATTTAACTACTTATCTCTGGTGATGCTTAAGGGAGTATATTTTGTAATGAAAAAAAATTATAAACAACCTAAAAATCCAAAATAGTGGATTTGTTAAAAGTAATATGGCACATTCTTAAAATGGACTCTTATGCTGAAGCAGAAAATGATAATTTATAAAGATTATGTATGAAACGAAAAAATATTTATGGCATTTTTAAGGGAGGATGAAGGTGAGAAAACTATCTCCCTAGTCATACTTCTTTTCTTAACACGATTTAAACCTTCATCACTCCTCCAAGTCCCTAGCCAACACACTTTATTCATCCACAGGGACAATTCTCAACTCTTTAACGGAAAAGAATCTTCCAGACAGGACCTCTCTCCACTTCTATCGCGACACCTACAAGTTTCCTGACTTACACCCACAGCTGCTTAATTCTCTCTTATGACAACAGAAGAGGCACCCCCAATTCTAGCCTCAAGCTCATTCTGCCACCCGGGTTTTTGGTAGCTATCTGCCTACCTGTAATGTACAAGGGACAAGGCAGATTTCAAATGGAAACTCATATATGTGTGTCTAAACATTTTAGTCACAAATCAAGCTAACTCTTATGTAAAATAGGTTCCATCTTTCTGATGAACAAATATGCCTCTCTGAGGACCTGGGAAGCAAGTTGGAATTCAAATTCTTGGGAAGTTCTGAGCCAGAACGGGAGATGCGCTCTCAGCCTGCTCCCCTTCTCTTCCCACTCTCATTGCAGTGTCTTTTCTTGCTGCGGAGCACAGGCTCTAGGCCCACAGGCTTCAGTAGTTGTGGCTCGCGGGCTCTAGAATGCAGGCTCAGTAGTTGTGGCGCACGTGCTTAGTTGCTCCACGGTCTGTGAGATCTTCCTGGACCAGGGCTTGAACCCGTGTCCCCTGCATTGGCAGGTGGATTCTTAACCACTGTGCCACCAGGAAAGCCCCCTCCAGTTTCTTACTGCATTGGTTAATACCTCTCAAACACGTTGAGAAATGCAGTGACAGCAGGCTTGGTCTTTGTCCTGACTTTTTTTTTTTTTTTTAACATCTCTATTGGAGTATAATGGCTTTACAATGTTTTGTTAGTTTCTGCTGTATAACAAAGTGAATCAGCTATACATATACATATATCCCCATATCCCCTCCCTCTTGCGTCTCCCTCCCTCCCTATCCCACCCCTCTAGGTGGTCACAAAGCACCGAGCTGATCTCGCTGTGCTGCGCAGCTGCTTCCCACTGGCTATCTAGTTTACATTTGGTAGTGTGTATATGTCAGTGCTACTCTCTCACTTCGTCCCAGCTTACCTAGGAATATTTTCAGTATTTCTCTATTAATTACAATACAGGTGGTAGGTATTTATTGCATTAAACAAGCCACTTTTAATGTTGGTTTTATTAAAGTTTATGCATTTATTTTAAAATCAGGACAGATGATTAATTTTACAAATACTTTTTCAGCCTCTGTGACTCAAGGATCTCAGGTCCAAGTAAAATTAAGTCTGCTGATCCTGGGTAGCCCAACCATGCCCAGGGAAGGGAACCAGGCCTGCAAAGTCCTCAGGAACTGGGGGACATCACCAAGATGACCCCCAAATCATTGCATGAACCAGTGCAATAAGATCACTTCTGAATGCCAGATGACCCAGGTGATATTCCCAGCACAGCTACCCTGCAGCCCCAGCGCTGGGGCATGATACCACCACTGCCCCTACTTCTTTGCTTTACCTGCTTAATTTTGATTTAAACCCAGTGTCAGTGTGGTTGGCTAATCCTAGGACATGTACTCATGCCCTGGATGCAGGAGAAGCTGCTTTCATCTTCGGCCTCACACCAATACTCACAAGGTACAGGATTCGCCAAACAAATGAAAATGGTTTGATGCTGGGTGGTCACCCACACACAGTCAAAAAGTTGGCTTCTCCACTTTAATTAAAATTATTGAATGGGTTGTCTCCTTTAATCTATTAAAGAGAAATATATATATATTATTAGAGTCTCCAGTGCTGCTCATCTGGAAAGTCAATTCTCCTTGGCTATGGTGCATTATTCTTTAAATATAGTCCTGGGTTTCAACTTGTTCATATGTACCTATATTTATCCTCAAGAGTGGCCAGTAGTTTTCTGTGCTAACTCTGTCAGGGTTTTCAGAGCTACACAAAATGTGTTGGGAAGATTTCCAATTTTATCTAGGTTCTTGAGAAACTCATGTAACGGAAACATCATCTGTTCTTGAAGGGACTGGACTAAATGATCAATACAATAGCCTGGTCTAGCATATTTTGGGACAGTTCTTTGACAATATTCCCAAAGTTTTCCATGATTATTGATCTATTCAGGTTTGTGTCTCTTCTGGAGTGAACATCTTAGAAAATGTCAAAGGTTGAAGTTAGTATGTTAAAAGCTGTGAGATGCCAGCAAGAACTGATTTCTGGTCCATGAACATAAGTTATGGAGATTGCAAATGAATTATCTTTAGAGGGTGTGTAAGAGAAGCCCTTTCAGCTTAGTAAGGCTGTCACATTGTTTGTTGTTACCTATGTTGGATATATCGAGAAAGCCTCTGTCCAGAGCTTGAAAACTGGTGGTGTTTGTTTTGACATACAGGGTAGATTTCTTCTTAACTGAGCTGGTTCATTCTTGTTTGCTACGGTTTCTCAAATTCCCAGGCTTTGTCACACATTCACATCGTCTACAAAGCCCTGCAAGCATTTAGGTCCGTTTCCCTTTATGGCACCATTTTTTTTTTTTTTTTTTTTTTTTTTTTATAATTTGCTTGTATACATAGGAGACATATAGTTTTTTTTGTTTTTTTTTTAAATTTATTTATTTATTTTATGGCTGTGTTGGGTCTTCATTTCTGTGCGAGGGCTTTCTCTAGTTGCGGCGAGCGGGGGCCACTCTTCATCGCGGTGCGCGGGCCTCTCACTATCGTGGCCTCTCTTGTTGCGGAGCACAGGCTCCAGACGCGCAGGCTCAGTAATTGTGGCTCACGGGCCCAGTTGCTCCGCGGCACGTGGGATCCTCCCAGACCAGGGCTCGAACCTGTGTCCCCTGCATTGGCAGGCAGACTCTCAACCACTGCGCCACCAGGGAAGCCCTATGGCACCATTTTTTAATTCTTTTTTGAGCTTTGAAAATTATAACAATAATACATGCATGTTGCATAATAAGTCAAATAGTAACATTATTGTATATATATGTACATATGTAAATATGTATAACAAAGCTAGTCCTCTCCCTGACACCTCACCCATCCCTTTGAGGTAACCAGTGTTAACAGCATGCTATATACCTTATTCATACATAGTCATTTAAACATATATGCTTTCTTTGTATCTTTGCTTGCTTTTACTGACATGGAATCCTACTATACTCAGTCAACAAATTGTTTTTCCTTTAAGGTTGTATTGTGGAAAAATCTCAAACATATATAGAAATAGAGAGGATACTATAATGAATCCCTATGTACCCACCACAGAGCTTCAACAATTATCAGTTCAAGGTCAATTTTGGTTCAAACTCTACCTTCATTTCTCCACCCCCCCCCCACCCCCCACTCCATATCTTGGATTATTATTTTTTTAACATGTAGAATTTTCCCAAAAAATTTTAGTTTAAAAACTCAAACCTATAAAAAAATGTTTGTAGGCTAGTACAATGAAAAATCCATCTATCCATCACCTAGATTTACCAGTTGTTTTTCATCATAGACAATATTTTATGGATAGCTCTATATTTAGATATAACTATCCTTTTCCCCCTAATTTCTTGATGTATAACACACACATATATTACTTTATATAATTACTCATTTTTATAGAACACCATTGATGGGCGGAAGCAAGAGTTGGCTGAGATGCTTAAAGCAAGGTGGCCAAGTTCACCCAAACAGAAGGATTGAACCAAAAACCAAAACAGAGGCCAAAGGGAACAACATAAAAAGAAACTGTATAACAGTGGTCAAGGAAGGCACTCTTCATGCTTAGCTGGGGAAACTCCAAAAATCTCTTCTGCCAGAGTGCTTGCCGACACCTCGCTTTGGGCCCATGCAACTGTCTATGTGAAGTAGCCTCACCCCCTCAGGGGAGAGAGGGCCCATGAAAGCACTAGGTCTTGGCCTTGAGCTCAGCAGACCTCTCCAGTGGCCAACTGATGGCCAGTTTCCTTTAATAAACTGTTGGAACAGTACGTCATTCCAAGACAACTATTTTTAGATTGCTCCAGTTGCCTTTTGGATTGGGCAAAGTTTGCCACTAATCTTGTACTTTTTGTCAATTCTCCTTGTATTTCTAATTGTGCTTTACATACTTTCCCAAAATATTATTAGCCACATCAAAGTTCACGATTACAGCTTCATTTTAAACTTCAGTTTTTACAAAAGAAAAATGATACAGTTTGACCCTGACTAGTAACAAGTAGCATACATTTACCTAAATTTCTCTGAGCGTATCTCTCACCTCACCCTGCAGCAGCAGGAAGCAAGCCTTCTAGATCTGAGAAAATTTGAATACCAACCCTTTCTCTCCGAGATAGGATACATTTTCCTATCTCGGACAATGATGAATTACACCACAGACTCAACCCTGCTTAGGTAGTGTTTAGATCTCTTTTCCAGATTCAGAGATGAAGGGGATGTTGGATTTTGACCTGAAGTCTATAGCAACTAATATTAACGTGATCCCAAACGCGTTTTGGTTTGCATTTCCCTGATGTGCTGTTAGCCATTGTAATAGGTTTAATGTATCCTTTTGTTTGAGGTTTGTTTGCTTTAACTTTGTATTTGTTACTTATTGTTGCACAACAAATTACCCAAACCTTAGTGGTTTAAACAGTACCCATTTATTA
This sequence comes from Balaenoptera musculus, assembly GCF_009873245.2. Lineage (NCBI taxonomy): Eukaryota > Metazoa > Chordata > Mammalia > Artiodactyla > Balaenopteridae > Balaenoptera > Balaenoptera musculus. The sequence continues at coordinate 97,078,442 of NC_045793.1, read as the reverse complement.
TCTCACAGTCTCAGTGTGTCAGGAATTCAGGAGTGGCTTAGTTGCATGATTCTGACTCAGGGTCTCTCATTAGGTTATAGTTAGGATGTCACCCGGGGCCGCAATCACCTGAAGGCTAGTCCAGGGCTGGAGAATCTGCTTTCAAGATGGCTCTCTCTCATGCCAGACAAGTTAGTGCTGGTTGCCAGCAAGATGCTCCAATTCCTCACCACTGGACCTCTCCATAGGGGTGCTTAAGTGTAACCTCATGGCATGGCTGCTGGCTTCCACTGCCAGGACTGATTCAAGAGACAGGCAGGGAGGAAGTCACAGAGCCTCTTGACATCTTATTTCAGAAGTTACACATTATTGATTCTGCCACATTCTATTCACCGAAGCAAATCACCGAGTTTCCAGTTAAGGGGAGGAGAATTCGGCTCCACCTTTGGGAAGGAGTATTAAATAATTTGTGAACCTCTTTTCAAACTGTGATAAACTCTCATATACAACAATAGTTGGAATTTGTTTGGGGACACAATCCAAGACTCTTTGTCATCTAACTGTAGAGTTTAAAACATTTACATCAATTATAAATCATTGGTCTCTTTGGTCTTCCATCTCTTCTTATTTTATTCCTTCTGATTTTATGCATTCTAGCTGTTTTGCTCATTTTCTTGAACTGTAGGTCTACTAGTGAGTTCTTTCAGGTTTTGTGTGTCTGAAAAACTCTTCATTTCACCTTTGTTTTTTAAAAGATATTTTTGCTAGGTATAGCATTCTAGGTTGACAGTGTTTTCTGTTTTTGTTGCTTTTCTGTCAGTATTTTTAAATGTATCTTTTTTAATTTTTATTTTATATTGGAGTATCATTGATTAACAATGTTGTGTTAGTTTCAGGTGTACAGCAAAGTGATTCAGTTACACATATACATGTATCTATTCTTTTTCAAATTCTTTTCCCATTTAGGTTACTACAGAATATTAAGCAGAGTTCTCTGTGCCATACAGTAGGTCCTTGTTGTTGTCTATTTTAAATATAGCAGTGTGTACAGTATTTTAAAGATATTGTTCCACTGTGTTCTGGTTTGTAACAGCTTGTATTGTTCCCAATAAGAAGTCCACTGTCACCCACAAGTTTTGTTCCACTGTACACAATATATCTGTATTTACTCTGGCTGCTTTCAAATTTTTCTCTTTATTAATGGTTTTGAGCAATTTGATTATATGATCTTCCATAGCAAAGTTTTCTTCATATTTCTTATGCTTGAATCATTGAGCTTTTAGAGTCTGTGGGTTTATACTTTCATCAAATTTGGAGGAATTTCAGCCATTGTTTCTTCAAATACAAGTCCCCACCCTTCTGTAGATTTCATTACATGTGTACTTGGCAGCTTGAAATGCTACCACGTATTATTGGTGCCTCATTTATTTTTCTAAATCTTCTTCTGCAGTGTCCAATTTGCTGTTCATTCCATTATATTTTTTTTTCTAACTTAGACATTGAATTTTTCATCTTCAGAAGCTTAATTTGGGATTTTTTTTACACCTATCATGTCTCTCCTTCACATGTTTATTCTTTGTTCCTCTTACTTGAACATATGAAATATAGTTGTTCCACTTTGGTTGGTAAAAATGCAAACTATTCTTGGCCCTGTGTGAGTTCCCAGGATTGTTCTTCTAATCCCCTTGGGTAGGTGTTTCATCAGCACCTAGTTGTTTCATCAGCTACCTTGGGTAGTTTCCTCACTCACGTGTGCAGTTTAGTGCTCAGCTGGAGATTTGAGGGGAACTCTCTGTAGATCTCCAGAGCTCCCTCTTTGTACAGCTCTCTCTTCTCTAAGCAGGTCCCTACTCTCTGGTACTTTGCTCTGTAAATTCTAGCCTCTCTCGAATCTTGAATTCTCAATCTATCTCCTTACCTTAGGGAGACTGCCAGGTCCTATTCCCTTCCCTGCACTGAAGTCTGGAAACTCTCTCCAGGCAATAAGATGAGACAATCTTTGGGCTCATCTCATTTATTTCTCTTCTGTCGGGTTCTGTGCTGCTTGTTATCAGCTGTTTGAAAATCTTTGATTCCTATATTTTGTCTGTCTTTGTAAATACTTAAGAAAGGAGAATAAATCTGACCCTCATTACTCTGCTGGGGTTGGCAACAGAAAGCTCTCCAGAAATTGGTTTTGAGATCAATAGTCTATATAATCATCGTATCTGTTACCTGTGTTGTGCAATAAACCTCCCCCAAACTTGTAGTTTAATATCTTAACCACTTATTTGTTCACAATTCTATGTGTTGGCAATTTGGGTTGAGCTCAGCTGGAAAATTCTTTTGCTCCCTATGGTATCAGTTGTGCTAACTCATGCATTTGAAGCCAACTGGCAATTTGGCTGCTGGCTGGGCCAGGAGGACCTCACTCATATGTTTGGCTATTGGTAAAGGCTTTTGTCTGGGCCCCCTCCTCTTCATGACCTCTCACCCTCCAGTACCCTAAACTTGGCTTTTTAAAAAATGTGATCACAGAGCATACTATTCTTTCTATTTTTTATGGGTGGCTATATGGACCACACTTTCTTAACCTTTCTTTGTCTACTGTAGTATTTTGGAAGGTAAACATGTATGTATTGATTATTGTGACAAAGAAGGCCAGGGTTACCAATATCTAGTTCTACTCTCCTTCCTGGACTCGAAACTAACTACATTTCAAGCAACTGTCCCTCCCCCAACCCACATCAGCTCTGACCTTGTGACTATCCATCAAACGTCAGTCCTGGCCGTGAAATAGCCAGCACCATCCTCCTCATGCACATTCTCTCTCCTCCTCTGCATGGCTGGAAGTGATGTTCTCCAGGATGGTTGGAAGAAGCCCAAATTCCCGAGAAGGGCCATCCAACCAGAAGATCTGCATTGGACTTTGGGTGAGTAAAGAAATAAACCTTTGCTGTGCTAAGCTACTGTGATTTTGTTACAGCAACCTGTTGCTTACTCAGTCTAATACAGTTACCTTCAATTTTCAAGTGTTCTTTACGTTTCTCTAATGTTGTATGGAGAGCATGTTTTACCCATGCTACTTAAGCTGAGGACTCTGTAAAGTTTCAAGGTTCTTTCCTTCCCATCCCATGCAATTCTCGTTACTTTCTTTATTAATTTAACATAAATTGATAATAGACAGGTAAACCTCACTTTATTGTGCTTTGCAGATACTATGTTTTTTACAAATTGAAGGTCTGTGGCAACCCAGCATCAAGCAAGTCTTTTGCGGCCATTTTTACAACAGCATTTGCTCACCTCTTGTCTCTGTGTTACATTTAGGTAATTCTCGCAATATTTCAAACTTTTTCATTATTGTTATGTTTACTGTGGTGATCTGTGATCAGTGATCTAAATTTGATGTTACTCTTGCAATTTTTGTTTTGTATTTTTAATTTAAGGTAGGTGCACTTTTTTTAGACATAATGCCATTGCACACTTAATAGACAACAGTATAGTGTAAACATAATTTTATATGCACTGGGAATCCCCAAAATTTGTGTGACTCACTTTATTATGGTATTTGCTTTATTGCAGTCATCTGGTACCGAACCTGCAATATCTCTGAGGTGTGTCTGTAATATATATATATATATATATATATATATATATATATATATAGTTCAATTTTCAAATTTTTTCTTAGGAAGTGTCTAGATATAAATCTCTTTCTTTTGATTTTTGCTTAGAATATTGTGAGGAAAAGATTTATAATTTGATGTTTTATCAGCTAAAGAAAGTTTTCTTAAATGATGTCTTTAATTTTAATTGCTTGTTTCTCTTGTCTGTGTTTCTTGCTTAAGGGAACTGTAATTCCTCAGTTGGATCTCTGTTCTCTGCATATCATATACAGACTCTACAGTCTCTTGTAATGTTTATGTTTTTCTCCTTTTGTCTTGCACTCTGGGAGATTTAACCAGGTTTGTTCCTCATGTTATTTACTCTGTGGTAACACATTTCCTTCTTCATTTCCTGCCATCACATGTGCTTTAATTCTTCTGATGTATTTTGGGTTTCCTTGCATGCCTTTCCTACCTTAACAATCTCACTCTGCACCTTTAAAATTTTCTCAGGCTATTCTCTCCTTATGGATTTATTTTAGAGATCACGTCTTCAATTTGATTTGAGGGTACAGAAAATTTTGTAAAAATCTCCTGATATAAAAGATACCTGAGTATCAGTGTTTCAATGATATGTGCTTCTTCTGAGACTGTGATTTTGCTCCATTTGCTGGATTCTGCATACTTTTTCCTTAGCACTCCCTTCCCCACCCCCATGATAGTTTGAATTCATCCTGGAGTAAGGGGTTATTTGCAGACTGGGGTATGTTAACTTGCTTTCTGACCCTTTTCACTGTCCATAGGTGTTGTTGCCAGACTTTCTTTTTTCTTTTTTCTTTTTTTTTTAAATTTCAGATGTTTAAGAAAAAGATCTCTTAAACAGTTTCAAATAAAAATAACAGATGAAATTTTTATATGGACATAAGTCTGTTCTTGTTATTCACAGTAGTTATGTTGATAAAGTTGCCCTTGACATCGAATTAGTAAATCCTAAACCATTGCTCCTGGCAGAAATATGGGGTCGTGTCCCTGCAAAATTCTGGTAACAACATTTCGTCAACTGATCAAACATAGCCTTGTTTTATGTGACTTGCTGTTTGAAGGTACCTTGTTTAACATTTATTGTTGATTCACTGACACTGAACTCATGGCCAACAGCACTATAGCTCATACCTGAATGAAACTTATCTGCACACATGTTTTCTCCATAAGGCACACCAGAGCCTTCTTGTGTTTGGAACAACTGGACACCAATTCAGCACTACTCTTGGGGCCACTTTAAACAAAGAAATCACCATCAAAAACACAACACATGCAAAACGTTGCACTGAATAGACTGCAAAAAGGACTAGTTTACAGTATAAGAACTGAAATAAGAAGGTAGGGCATCCCCTTATTCAATCTCAGCTGGGAACATGCACGTTTGGAAACTGAGATTTTTTGCGGCTCTGCACATGTCTGTGAATGACTTCGAAGTGCTGCTAGGATTGATTTGTCCCTCCCCGCCTTTCATATGATATTTGTCTTTCTCTGTCTGACTTATTTCACTTAGTATGATAATCTCTAGGTCCACCCAATGTAAATGGCATTATTTCATTCTTTTTTATGGCTGAGTAATATTCCATGAAATCACTTCTTAATTGTATCCTTGCATTTCTTAGAATAATTTATCTCACTTGACTGTGTTGTATTATTTATTTTTGTACATCACTAGGTTCTGTTTACTATTAGTTGTTTAGGATTTTTGCATCTAGGTTTATGAATGACATTAGATTATAAATTTTTTTTCTCACAGTGCCATTTTCTGAACTTGGTATCAAAATTAATTGGGAAATAAATTTTCCCTCTTTTTGATTCACTGGAAAGTTTGTATAAGATTGAAGAGATATGTTCTTTGAAGATTTTGTAGAACTTGACTGTAAAACCATCTGAGATTGATGTTTTGATAGGAACACTTTGGTTTCTTTAGTGCTTATAGAAATATTCCTTCTTTCTATTGAGTTAGTTTGGTTAAGTCATATTGCTCAAGGAATTTGTTTATTTTGTCTACATTTTAAAGTGTATTTGCATTAATTTGTTCAGTGTTATTCTCCTCTTCCATCTTTCATTCCTAATTTTGTTTATTTGTGCTTCTGTATCTCTCCCTTTCTCTTTTCTTGATCCATCTGTTACAAATTATGAATATGAATATATATATGCATATATATATTCTTGATCAGACGGCAATTGATTGGAGAGTGAAACACATGGATCCACTGAGTGTGGGTTTCATTTAGTTCAGTCAGAATTGAGCACAAGCTTTCAACAGGGAAACAATAAGAAGGAAGGGAATTTCAACACATGAACAAAGGCATGGAGGCACATGAAGAGCTTTTTCATATTTTTATTTTTTAAAGTGGAGATTTTTTTGTCATTGACTTAGTATGAATTTAATATTCTCTCTCTTGGAAATAATCACTTTTTAAACCTTGTTTTTGATTGTGGAATTAAGGGTAATAGGACCGGAAAAAAATTCTAGAGCCCCTGAAATTATTCTTTATTGCTGTTCACTTATTCTGTTAACCTTGACCTCAGGGGAATTATTATGAATTCTTATAGCATGGCATAGAGAAAAAAAATTTTTTCAGTAACGGAATGCTGGTATCATTAGCATTTAATGAAAACGAATGCTGATTCTGTATAGTTTCTTTCTCTTTCAACAGTATTTGGGGTTAGACTTGACTTGTGACCTGTAGTGCAACTTTGTTTAAATAGCAATTCAGAGGGTAGAAAAGAAAAATGGGATGAAGTGTTAACTCCCTGGATCACCTGTTCTAAACCCTTTTGGAAAAAGTACAGGACAAGAAGAGCTGTCAAAGTAGCAAGCTTCCTAAATTGCTGGCACAGTTCACAAAGGCCATCTCATCCGGAGAAGACTTCCGACACCTTCCTGTAGGTTTTCTCCCCCGCAGCGACGTGGTTGTCAATTTGCCCTGATTGTCTAGGTCAGTGGGATACACAGCAGATCTGCATTACTCAAGCCTCACTCCACTGTTTTTATTTATAACCCGAGATCATCCCTCAAACCCTTCCTAAACTCGGTCCCCACCCTATTTAGAATCTCTTCATTTATGACTGGCTCTCTCGATGAGGCTAGAATCTAACAAAGACAGTTGTGAGGGAGACTTGTAGAGCTTAAATATTGTAGAGGAGTTTCCACCCCACTATTTGGATGAGTTCTGGCCAGATTCTTAACTAGTTGTAAGAATAACTGAAAATCTTTTTCCTCTGTCAGTGAACCATATAGTCTTTCTATTTATATTGTTGACCAAGAAAGATACTTAAACCCTCCAAGTATGTATCTCCACACAAAACTTTCCCTCTCTTTATAAAGCTTCTTACTAAATACAATTATAGCTTTTATGAGTGTGTATACATTTCACTACAAATTATTATTCTTTCTATCCTAACACAATAGATTTCCTTTTAGAAGACGCCTATCTCTTTGTTTTCTTATATCATTTCTCATTTTTCAGAGTAACACTTCTATCAAATGCCTTATTTAAATATTCGGTGGGAGAGTAGTTATGTGTAACACTTATGAAACATCTCCGGGTCAGATTTCAGTACCTGGGTACTAGAAGTAGCAAGTGAAGGTTAGAGAGTTGGGTGATGTAATTCCCTAGTGACTGTGGTTTCCTTTGTCTCAAGGCACAGCAAAGCCTACTTAATATGCTGAAAACACCTTCTCAACTCAAATCAGGCTTGAGACATTTTCAGGAGATGACTTTTAGTTGCCCACAGGAGCAGCCAAAGGAGCTTGGGCCCCGTTTTTAAAAATCTTGATGTGATTGCTAAACTTCCAAACAGCTTTCCATCTTTTCGCATTCTTTGACATCTCCCTTTGAAGAACTTGAAAAAATATAGTGTTCTCTTTTGTCTTCCTGGCCTCCTGAAGTGTTGGGATAAAAGCCTGAAGGCTTTGCGTCTGAAAGAGGTAAAACAATCTGCATAGCAGAATATCAAATCCCACTGCATCTCCCTGCCAAATGGAAAAAAAAAAAAAAATCAAAGCAAGCAGTAAGAAGGAAGAGAAAAGGGGAACATCAGTGTTAGTAAATCAATCAGGTCCTGTACAATAATCTTCTTAAATCCATCCCTCAAAGTGCGGAGGGCCTTCTTTGGGTTTTTGGTGAAATCGACACCAAAGTCTGTCGACCCTCTCCTGGTTGATGGTCCACATTTATTTCTATTTATCTGGATATCAGGATCATCCTATGGAAATGATCCACTAGCACAAGTATATGAGTACTTAGTAATTTTATCCCTTTACTCATTAATATTAATTAGTGTTTGGAGGGGAAAGAGGACAGAGAATGGCTTCTCCTATCCAAGATAATTAACTTTGTCTAGCTTCTATGAAAGTGAGAAAGCACTTTATTAAAAACCGTAAGATAAGCGCTCAAGGGACTCTTATTTTCTGCTTAGCCTAAACTGTGATAACATTTGGATTTGAGAGACTCCTAAGAATTGCCAGTGAGAATAAAAGGATCATTACTGGAGAGCAAAGTCTCCAGCATGGTTTCCAAGGCACCCACTCAGTTGGTGGTAACATATATTTGATGTTTTCATGCTGTTTTAGGAAATGAAGAGTGGTTTCCAAGCCTCCTATACAGGACATGATAATATTCCAAGTGCCCAGGAAAAGTAAGAGAATAGAAGTAGTTGTTACCTCTTTTTTAGTAACATGGATTAATATGTTATCAATACTGAAGCAGTGAGCTGAAACACTTTTTAATCTAATGCCTAAAATGTATTTGGTGTCCAGCTAGTATTAGGACACTTTTCTAAACCAAAGATTTCATTAGACATATTTACTATCCCCTAGGAATAAAACACTGTAGCAACTACATAAGGGTGGGTAGCAATTAGAAGCTATGCATTCCATGCGATTTTTACCATAATATTCATTCATTCATTTGTTCTTTTGACAAATTTGATGGAGCACCTACTATGCAGGAGGAACTATATTGAGCTCTAAAACTTTAGAAATCAATGCAAAAAAAAAAAAAAAAAACTATCCTAGTTTCCCCTCATGTTTATGCTCTCTGTTTGTCCAAGTCCTTTGAGAAGCAGACACTGAGACGGGATTAAACATGTGAAGATTTTATCTGGTGATGAAATAGACAGAAAATGGAGAGGGAGCTGGAAAAACCAAGAGGAGCTATCAGATTGCATTGCAAGGCTGTCCTCTAAGAGGAGAGAGGGAAGGAAGACTGTGTGGGACCCGGTCCAGACCCCAGCGCAGCCAGCATAAAGAAGATGCAGCAAGACTGTCCAGGTCAGGGTGGGGAACTTAAAGGGCAGTTGCCTGTCAAAGGAGTCCCGTTTCTCCCCCAGATGGGCCTATTTTAATATTCCCGCTGTGCTCATTCGCTGGCTGGAAACATCCCATGGGAAGCATGGCTTTGACTCATACAGGGCAATGAATTTCCGAACAAGTTGCTGGGCTACTGGTCAGCTAAAATTCTTGCACTTAGAGGCTGTGAGAGGCATTCTCATGGCTGCCACGGGCTCTGTTCATATCTTTATTGCAACATTACCTGTTTTAATTTGTCTTCCTGACTGACAGTGAACAAAAAAATGGAATCTCATTTATGCCCAAATCATAAAAAGTTGATTCTGTTTTGTAGAATTAGATTTTGGAAACTCCACTGTAAAATCCCTAAAATATCTGGTATTTCAGTCCAAAACCTAAACTTATTTCTGGTTTATATATTCAGTGCTTAATGCTAACCTAATGGCAATGAAATGTATTTGCAAAAAAAAGAGCAAAGCTTAAAAATCTTTTATAGCAAAATTGCATGTAAAATATAGACTACAGAGGAAAGTTTCTGGGATGTCCTAATAGTACTTTATTTCTTCTAAGCATCTTGAGTTGGTATTTTTGAATTGATATCAAAGTTGGTGTCTTTCCATTGTTTGAAAACAAGGTCATTGTGAATTCAAAGCATTGTCAAGCCTCATTGATATCTTTTACTTTGTGGTATCAGTCTAATTTGAGGTCATTGATTCTTACTGACCTTTTGCCAGTTTGGAGCTTGATTTTTTGTTGTTGTTGCTCTTTGCTGACAGTAATTCTCTATTTTAAAATGGCCTTACTGCTTTAAGGATTTGTTTATTTTTTAAGCACTTTTGCAGCAGAAGTTTGGAAGGCTGTGTCATATGGTGTAAAGATCATGGTCTTTGAGGTCAAATGGACGTATTTGGGTCTCACTTCTACCACTTATTCATTGCATGACTTTAAACAAGCTGATGAACCTATCTGAATTTGCTTTCTTCTCTGTAATTTAGGGATAAAAATTCCCACCTCTCAAGTTGCTGTGGGAAAGAAATGAGGCAGCTGCACGAGCTGACCCTGAGGCTCCCCATCTGGACTGTCACGTTACCCAGCGTTTTGGCCTCCTTCTCACTTGGGGTCACTGGAGATGCACAGACCCCAAGCCTGCTCAGTCTAATCACCCAGGTCTCCAGCACAGCCCCTCTGCAGCTGGTTGCATGGTGCCTGAGCTGACAGGGTCACGACCCCTTGGCCTCCTAGGGTCTTGTGCAATCCCTCCTTCAGCACACATGTCAAATGCTACCTCATCCTCTCATGCCCATCGCTATCCCATGATTATAAAAGAGGGAGAGTGTGTTGTCTGAAAAGGCCCAGGAGTACAGGAAGCAAGTCCCTCAATGTCCCATAGACCTAGACCAGCCCGTGGTCTGCAGTCACTGAGGTCCAGCAATCAGATGTGGCATGACCCCTCTTCTTGTCAGGTTTGCCATTCATCTTTGAAACTGAGCAGGACGCTGTGGGGCCTTCTCAGGGACAGACACCCCCTGCATCTCCCACCTGCCTCTTGTCTGTAGAAAAGCTTAAGCCTCCTAGGCCTTCCCCAAGTTCCAAAGAGCAAATTTAATCAGAGAAGTGAGAAAATGCAGAAACAAAGGAAAACATTCAAGCAAGACAAAATAATAGTTTAGCCATAAAATCAAAGACCTTTAGTTCCTCCTTAAGAGCTATAGATAATATTCTGAACAATACCCTTGAGCTGTTTTGCAGATACTAAAACCCCCACCAGGTGGAAGAAGTTAATTGCATGCTGACCACCAGTATGTAGACCCCAGACCAGTTGCAACCAGAAGGTTGATGACTGAGATTCCCAAAATATCACTCTGTTACCTCACCGTCAACCAATCAGAGAATTGTTCATGAGCTGATCACACACCCTGTGACCTTCTCCTTCACACTGTCTTTTAAAACCCTTCCCTGAAAGCCATCAGAGAATTTGGGTCTTTTGAGCATGAGCTGCCCATTCTCCTTGCTTGGCCCTACAATATATGCTGTACTTTCCTTCACCACAACCCAGTGTCAGTAGATTGGCTTTGCTGGAGACACAAGTTTGGTTGGGTAACATCTTCTCCTATAAGAGCTTCCTCAGTCAAGGTTCTTATACCTATCATCTTGGCTCTTAAAATCCTGTTCACCCTACTCTCTTAAACTGTATTCTCTAATTTCCCACCTCCGCACACTTCAATCACATACCCTCACAGACAGAGGGTCCCTACAGTACTGGGCACCTGTGTGACAGGGGCTCAATAATGCTCTTCTCCTGGCTTCCTGTCTCTCAGTCTGTGTGGCCTGAGCTTGACAGCACTGCGGTGCTCAGCACACGTCCCTGTGTGAGATTCTCCTGTGAGCTGTTTGGTCTTTGAGAGACTATTTGTGTTGGATATTCCTTAGAGACTCTAAAGGACAGAACTTCGGCTGAAATATTTTTAAAGGCCTTTTTGTTGCATATTCAGAGCTGCAAATAATCTTGTGTGCTTAGTCCATAGTGTGTTTGCATTTCATTCGTTAAGTCACAGGAAGAAATACATGCTGAGCAAGGAGAAACTTCGAGTTTGTGTGATTACCCATTCTGTGGTCCACTGGGAATCTGTGGGCAGGGCATTTGTTATATGCCTGCTGCTTGTTTGGTTTCCTCAACTTTTTGTATCTAAGAGAGCACAGTCTCAATTGCGATGAAGGGTCTGGTGAGTAGAGGGGCTCTGAAAGTGCTGGGGGAGGTGCTAACATCTCCATGCTCATGACGACATGCACAGACCAAGGGTTATTACTGATGTCGGTATCCAGGGATAGAGAGTGTTTGAATATTGAGAGGTAGGATCAGGGTAAGGTAGGTAGGCACTTGCCTTGGGTGAAAAATTTGTAAATAATATTTTAATGCATTATTTTTCTGTGCCATGTCCCATGGCATGTGGGATCTTAGTTCCCCCACCAGGTATCGAACCCACACCCCCTGCATTGAAAGTGCATGGAGTCTTAACCACTGGACCGCCAGGGAAGTCCTTAGTGCGTTATTTTTGAAAACTCAAAATGTATACAAAAAATCCATAATGAATGAAATGTCAAAATTGTAAATGAAGATAGGGTTAGTAACATGTCTCACCAAGTGTCAAGCCGTAATGGAGCCTGCAGCAAAAGGGAAAACCAGGAATGCTGATTCTGGTTTTATTTAAATTTTTAATATTTTATTCATCATGGACATTTAGTGTTCATTTGATTTTTCAGAAGATTGCATTAAAGTATTATTTTTCTTCATTACTGAGTCTTCTAGCATCCCTTAAACTTTGAGCCCAAGGCCAGTGTTTCACTCACCTCATCCTACTTCCAACCCTGCTGAGAGCTGCTGGATTTTAAGGTCATCCATTTTGTTTCCTTTCATCTCTTGCCTACTGGTCGAAGGTAGTTATGGCCCAAGGGCCACAAAACTGCCGTATATCAGAAACTGCATTGACAATATTTAATATGAATATGCATGTGATTTATTTGGGCTTTGTAAATCAATCTTCTTCTCCACCAGAAATCCTTCAGGGGGGGAATTGAATAGTACTAGAGTAAATTAGTAATAAAAAAAATAAATTATTTTTTAAAAATAGATTTTTCAAGCACTGTAAACCTTCAGGGTGTGTTTAAGTAATGGCATTATTTTTCACTCCAACACATTTTCTAAGTAGAACGATAATCATCTTGTTTATGAGATTACTGCATGGTGGTGTATCTGAGGCATATTTCAAACTTTTGCCAATTGGGAGCCATCATCGGCGTGAGCCTGTGTGTGTAGAGCAGCTGGTAGAAAGCTTGTGCTCCACTCTATGACTCGCTTGTATCACAAGGTAAGATGACACAGGGTAAGTGCACAGGATTCACATTCAGAAGCCACTGATTCCTCATTTGCCACTTATTACCAGGGTAAGCTTCAACTTCTCTAAGTCTTGATTAACTACATCCTTTCAATAGAAATAACAATAGATTCTTCCCAGGGCTATTGGAAAGAACAAATTGAATCATAGGGGAAAGTGCTTTGTAATCTGCCAAAGGGCTTTACAAATAAAATGAGTTCTTGCCTTGATCAATGCTCCACCACAGAGCTGATAAGGGTCTGATGGAGCTGAGGTTGATTTCTCTGCCAGAAGTCGAGAGAATATCTACCAGCTAGGTTGCATTTTCAGTTGTAGCATGTTATTCTAAAACACACTACCCAGATAAAGGGATGGTGAAAGGAAATCCTTCATGGAAAAGTTCATGCTTATAAAATGCAAAGTAATCATAAAGAGTAGCTTGCAACAAAGCTTCCTGAGAAAGGTATACAGACTTCAGATGAACTCTAGCTAACTGCACAAGATTTTCATTGATGTGGCAGTATCAAAATAATGAACAAAGGAACGGAAATATGCCCCATGGAGAAGACAATTGTTTCTTCAGGAAATGCAATATTTGCACCAATTCCTGGAAGCCAAGGGCCAATACATCTTAACTAACTGGACGAGCAATTGGTCATCTTGACTTTAAAAGTATCCTACTTATTGGAGAGTGGAATAGTCCCTTAACATACCTAAGGGGAAAACCAAAGTGATAAAATTATCCTTTAGAATTTTCATCTGTCAAGTAAACAGACACCATTTTTGAAGAGTAATTACTTTTTAAAAAAACCCTTAATTCAGAGAATGCAAGTTTCATTGATTTCGTTGCCCTTGTTTGGTGCAAGATGTATGGAGCAGGTGATATACAAAAGTCAGGCCTTCAGTTAAGCCACTGGCAATTCCTGTGGTGAGGAGAAAACGTCCTTAGATGGATCTGTATGAACTCATAAGAGAGCGTGCAAATAGTGTCGATTTGTTTTGAAAACTCAGTTACAACAGGAAGAAGGAGCAGAGTAATATGTATCATACGTGAGCCCAATTTTGTGGAAGAAAATGGATGTTATGATTTTTATGGCTTTCTAGTCATTACTTTTATTTTCCCAGGTATATTTCTCCTTGTTCATTTACAACTTCCCCATGAGTTTTTTTATGTCGAATGATTTATGAACTATGGCATAACATAGTATGTTTCAAGAGTAGTATTGTAGTAAATAGGTCCTAAGTGATAGGAAAGTTAATAATCCGTACAAACTAATAAACACATTCTAAAACCTTAAAAAACAAACAAATAAAAAAACATTCTTTGTGGACTGCATTGTAAGATGGTTATGTCTGAACATGAAATTAGAGGTGAATCAACTCCTATCTGACAAGGTCCTTGATTGGCATTAGTTTGATCTTTGGAAAACCTCAAAGCCCCAGAAGGACTCTCTAAGGAAAATAGCACTGCCTTGAAGGAGAAAGTTGGCAGGGGCTTACTTCTACTATACACTCATCCCAGGTCCCAAGAATGCAATTCCCTGCAGTGGAGGGTTTACTTGGTGTTGTGTAGTGGTCAAGTCTCCTAAAATATTTGTCAATAGTAAACTAAAATATCTTGGTAGGTGAGGCTATTTTAAACAACATTGCTCATTGGGCAGCATTTTAAAAACTTGAGTATTGTATAGAAGCCATCAAAGGAAAGTAACAGACACCTGTTATTGATTTAAATTATTTTCCTTATACTGTTACTTAAATACAATGAACATTGTGATGCACTGAGCAGAATTGTAGTGTGTACACGCTGGGTTGCCTGGGTGATGAGCGAGCAGGGACTGGGGGACCCTTCTCCCCTGTGGCTGGCAGCTCCTTTCTTCCGACAGCAGGGCCTGGGCTGTCCTTTGCAGATCCACTCCTGCAGACAGCCAGCACCCACGTCCCCACTAATGGTTTGATTATCCCCATTGAGGGGACTGCATCCTATACTTGCCATATAAAGAGGAAGACCTACATAAGGAAGGTCCCTCTATTGGGACACAAGCTCCACCGGGTGCCTGGGCTTTCCTCTCCATGGGGCATGGGAAGGTGGGATATCCCATGACTTCTCTTGTGTTAATCCGGTCTTGTTAGTTTTTTTCTTTCCTCAGTAAAGCCTATTCCTTATCTTTTTCCTTGTGGAATTTGTCCCAAAGCACGATAGATGACAGATGAAGACTGTTGGGATCCAGTTTTTAGGACAAACGTGAAGTTAGGTATACATGCCCTATGAGTTTGGCTCTTTTATAACCATGAAACTAAAATTTTAGAATTAACTGCAAGTGTAAAAAATCATATTATAACATTAATTATTATTAATAATAATTGTTGTCTTGGTGAAACTAGATCATACAAGTTGTGTTTAATAAAAGAAAAGAGTATCCTTAGTTTCAGTTGTATATTAATCCATTTTATATTTTAACTTAAATGATATTAAATTTAGAGAATGCTTGTTTGGGTAAGTTTGATGAAGTTATTAATAACTTCAAGGCTTTTTCAGTAAATAGAGCCTCGTTTAACCAAAATTCTTGCAGCAATTCTTGAGTGTGTATTTGGAAGGGATGTCACATAATAACTTGGAAAGCTGATTCGTTCACATGAAAATAAGGTCAGCATTGTGATGATATTGAGTTCACTATACTCGGTGTCTAATCCAATTCCTGGAGGAATTAGAAATAGAAAAAACTCTTTATTGTAATTCTGGCAGTTGCTGCTAATGAATTGTTCTAAGTCAGTGCAGAGGAAGATGGGCTGGACTGTATGCTATGCGCCCACCTGAGATGGGAACACAGAACTATTGCTCATCTGGTGCAGGCCCTTCGAGTTTTATGAAATTAGTACCACACACTGTGTGAGAATTCACATCTTCCACCACTGTTCCCTATTTATAGCACGATGAAACTTCTATTTAAGCCATGAGTTACGTGTGATTTGGCCTATATTCCATTCACTCATCCATTCATCTATCAGAAATTTAGTTAGCACATACCATGTGCCAGGCACTGTTCTAGGCAATTACGCACATCAGTGAACAAAACAGATAAGATCCTTGTCTTCATGGAGCTCATACTCTAGCAGAAGGAGATAGAAAACAAAGCATGCTAATAAGTGAGCTTTATAGTGTGTTTAAAAATGATAAATGCCTTTTAAAAAAGAAAAAACAAAAAGTAGAACAGGGTTCAGGGAGTGCCAGGGTTGGGTGGGGGAGGTGCAGGGGGGTCAGGCTAGGCCTCATGGAAAAGGTGAGAATGGAGAAAACATTTGCAGGAAGTGAGGGACTGAGCTGAGGGTATATCAGGAGAAGAACCATCCAGGCAAGAGGAAGGTCCAGGGCAAACCCACCAGGTGGGAATGTGTTCAGGAAACAGCAGGAAGTCGGTGTGACTGCACACAAGTGAGTTGGGGACACTGGTAGGACAGGAGGTCAGAGAAGTAAGGGGGGAGATTGTGTAAACTCCAGGAAATCAGGATCAGCTCTTTGGCTTTTACTCTGCATGGAGTGGCGAGAACCTACTGCATTTTGAGCAGAGGCGTGATGTGATCTGACTCACAGTTTAGAAGTACTGGAGAGTTCCCTGGCAGTCCAGTGGTTAGGACTCTGTGCTCTCACTTCCAAGGGCCCGGGTTCGATGCCTGGTCTGGGAACTAAAATCCCATACGCCAAGTGGCATGGCCAAGGAAAAAAAAAAAAGAAGTGTCACTCTGGAAGGCTGGAGCCACCTTCAGCCAAGGTGGGGAAGCTGCAGGTAGAGCAGATTTAGGGTGTGGGGAGAGAGAGAAAGTATTTGGTCCTGATCCAATTAACTTTAGGACCATTGGTAGGCTTCCAAGAGGAGAATAAGCTGGGTACAAGAGTCTGGAGTTTGAGAGAGAGGCCTGGCCTGGAGATATAAATTTAGGAGTTGGTGCGGTGTAAAGATGGCCGTTAAAACCAAGAGGCTGAAAGAATGAGACACAAGGGAGTGGGTGTAGATAGAGAAAAACAGGAGCAAGGATCATGACTCATAACATGGAGGACATGTTCACCAAAATCCTGCAGAGGTCTTGGGAGCAAGATATCATCCAGATTGTCCAGACTGCACTGCAGTTACATTGTTCCAAATTATCATTAAAATGAAAACACACTTTATATACTAGAGAATTCACAGACCCCATGATATGTCTGTGGACCTTTATTTGAGAAATCCTGCCCCACAGACCTCAGTCACAAGCAAGATATTTCTTTAAATTAAGATGGATTCATGTGACTCTATAATCATGCTCATGACTGACTTGCTCCAGAGAAGTGATTTTCACATTTACTCCCATGTTCTATTCTATTAATACATTAGAAATTATACTCAAAATATTCTACACTGTAGAAAAAGTGGAATATTAAAAGTGGGAGTTTAAAAAATAAAGAGTTGTAATACTTTCCTTCCACTCCCCACTGGCCCGTATCGCACTTGCCTTGGGGACCCTTAGCCTGGAGCAGCTGTGTTCTTTGAGATTTATGTCCTCTGGGCTCCCATGAAGACTTCAAAGGAATCAGTTTTCAAATCTCAACGTTCATATGAATTCTTTCCCAACTCTGAACTCACC
Source organism: Balaenoptera musculus (assembly GCF_009873245.2). Taxonomy (NCBI): domain Eukaryota; kingdom Metazoa; phylum Chordata; class Mammalia; order Artiodactyla; family Balaenopteridae; genus Balaenoptera; species Balaenoptera musculus. Next base: position 97,061,052 of record NC_045793.1, on the reverse strand, counting down.
TGCAGCATCAACGCTTTCTTGCATCCCCTATCAAGATTTCCTTTCATGTATCTTACAAAAGATTCACCCATCTGGAATCTGATTCTGGTACAGTGGCTCATGTTTCTATGATCATGGATCTATGTTTCTGTTTTTGTGCCAGTACCAAACTGTCTTGATTACTGTAACTTTGTAATATAGTCTGAAGTCAGGGAGCCTGATTCCTCCAGCTCCATTTTTCGTTCTCAAGGTTGCTTTGGCTATTCGGGGTCTTTTGTGTTTCCATACAAATTGTGAAATTTTTTGTTCTAGTTCTGTGAAAAATGCCAGTGGTAGTTTGATAGGGATTGCATTGAATCTGTAGATTGCTTTGGGTAGTAGAGTCATTTTCACAATGCTGATTCTTCCAATCCAAGAACATGGTATATCTCTCCATCTATTTGTATCATCTTTAATTTCTTTCATCAGTGTCTTATAGTTTTCTGAGTACAGGTCTTTTGTCTCCTTAGGTAGGTTTATTCCTAGATATTTTATTCTTTTTGTTGCAATGGTAAACGGGAGTGTTTTCTTAATTTCACTTTCAGATTTTTCATCATTAGTGTATAGGAATGCAAGAGACTTCTGTGCATTAATTTTGTATCCTGCTACTTTACCAAATTCATTGATTAGCTCTAGTAGTTTTCTGGTAGCATCTTTAGGATTCTCTATGTATAGCATCATGTCATCTGCAAACAGTGACAGCTTTACTTCTTCTTTTCCGATTTGGATTCCTTTTATTTCTTTTTCTTCTCTGATTGCTGTGGCTAACACTTCCAAAACTATGTTGAATAATAGTGGTGAGAGTGGGCAACCTTGTCTTGTTCCTGATCTTAGTGGAAATGGTTTCAGTTTTTCACCATTGAGGACAATGTTGGCTGTGGGTTTGTCATATATGGCCTTTATTATGTTGAGGAAAGTTCCCTCTATGCCTACTTTCTGCAGGGCTTTTATCATAAATGGTTGTTGAATTTTGTCGAAAGCTTTCTCTGCATCTATTGAGATGATCATATGGTTTTTCTCCTTCAATTTGTTAATATGATGTATCACATTGATTGATTTGCGTATACTGAAGAATCCTTGCATTCCTGGAATAAACCCCACTTGATCATGGTGTATGATCCTTTTAATGTGCTGTTGGATTATGTTTGCTACTATTTTGTTGAGCATTTTTGCATCTATGTTCATCAGTGGTATTGGCCTGTAGTTTTCTTTCTTTGTGACATCTTTGTCTGGTTTTGGTATCAGGGTGATGGTGGCCTCATAGAATTAGTTTGGGAGTGTTCCTCCCTCTGCAATATTGTGGAAGAGTTTGAGAAGGATAGGTGTTAGCTCTTCTCTAAATGTTTGATAGAATTCACCTGTGAAGCCATCTGGTCCTGGGCTTTTGTTTGTTGGAAGATTTTTAATCACAGTTTCAATTTCAGTGCTTGTGATTGGTCTGTTCATATTTTCTATTTCTTCCTGGTTCAGTCTCGGCAGGTTGTGCACTTCTAAGAATCTGTCCATTTCTTCCAGGTTGTCCATTTTATTGGCATAGAGTTGCTTGTAGTAATCTCTCATGATCATTTGTATTTCTGCAGTGTCAGTGGTTACTTCTCCTTTTTCATTTCTAATTCTATTGATTTGAGTCTTTTCCCTTTTTCTCTTGATGAGTCTGGCTAATGGTTTATCAATTTTGTTTATCTTCTCAAAGAACCAGCTTTTAGTTTTATTGATCTTTGCTATTGTCTCCTTCATTTCTTTTTCATTTATTTCTGATCTGATCTTTATGATTTCTTTCCTTCTGCTAGCTCTGGGGTTTTTTTGTTCTTCTTTCTCTAATTGCTTTAGGTGCAAGGTTAGGTTGTTTATTCGAGATGTTTCCTGTTTCTTGATGTAGGCTTATATTGCTATAAACTTCCCTCTTAGAACTGCTTTTGCTGCATCCCATAGGTTTTGGGTTGTCGTGTCTCCATAGTCATTTGTTTCTAGGTATTTTTTGATTTCCCCTTTGATTTCTTCAGTGATCACTTCGTTATTAAGTAGTGTATTGTGTAGCCTCCATGTGTTTGTATTTTTTACAGATCTTTTCCTGTAATTGATATCTAGTCTCATAACATTGTGGTCGGAAAAGATACTTGATATGATTTCAATTTTCTTAAATTTACCGAGGCTTGATTTGTGACCCAAGATATGATCTATCCTGGAGAATGTTCCATGAGCACTTGAGAAAAATGTGTATTCTGTTGTTTTTGGGTGGAATGTCCTATAAATATCGATTAAGTCCATCTTGTTTAATGTATGATTTAAAGCTTGTGTTTCCTTATTTATTTTCATTTTGGATGATCTGTCCATTGGTGAAAGTGGGTTGTTAAAGTCCCCTACTACGATTGTGTTACTGTCGATTTCCCCTTTTATGGCTGTTAGTATTTGCCTTATGTATTGAGGTGCTCCTATGTTGGGTGCATAAATATTTACAATTGTTATACCTTCCTCTTGGATCGATCCCTTGAACATTATATAGTGTCCTTCTTTATCTCTTGTAATAGTCTTTATTTTAAAGTCTATTTTGTCTGATATGAGAATTGCTACTCCAGCTTTCTTTTGATTTCCATTTGCATGGAATATCTTTTTCCATCCCCTCACTTTCAGTCTGTATGTGTCCCTAGGTCTGAAGTGGGTCTCTTATAGACAGCATATATATGGGTCTTGTTTTTGTATCCATTCAGCCAGTCTGTGTCTTTTGGTGGGAGCATTTACTCCATTTACATTTAAGGTAATTATCGATATGTATGTTCCTATTCCCATTTTCTTAAATGTTTTGGGTTTGTTATTGTAGGTGTTTTCCTTCTCTTGTGTTTCTTGCCTAGAGAAGTTCCTTTAGCATTTGTTGTAAAGCTGGTTTGGTGGCGCTGAACTCTCTCAGCTTTTGCTTGTCTGTAAAGGTTTTAATTTCTCCATCAAATCTGAATGAGATCCTTGCTGGGTAGAGTAATCTTGGTTGTAGGTTTTTCTCCTTCATCACTTTAAGTATATCCTGCCACTCCCTTCTGGCTTGCAGAGTTTCTGCTGAAAGATCAGATATTAACCTTATGGGGATTCCCTTATGTGTTATTTGTTGTTTTTCCCTTGCTGCTTTTAATATGTTTTCTTTATATTTAATTTTTGATAGTTTGATTAATATGTGTCTTGGCGTGTTCCTCCTAGGATTTATCCTGTATGGGACTCTCTGTGCTTCCAGGACTTGATTAGCTATTTCCTTTCCCATATTAGGGAAGTTTTGAACTATAATCTCTTCAAATATTTTCTCAGTCCCTTTCTTTTTCTCTTCTTCTTCTGGGACCCCTATAATTCGAATGTTGGTGCGTTTAATGTTGTCCCAGAGGTCTCTGAGACTGTCCTCAGTTCTTTTCATTCTTTTTTCTTTATTCTGCTCTGCAGTAGTTATTTCCACTATTTTATCTTCCAGGTCACTTATCCGTTCTTCTGCCTCAGTTATTCTGCTATTGATCCCGTCTAGAGTATTTTTAATTTCATTTATTGTGTTTTTCATCGTTGCTTGGTTCCTCTTTAGTTCTTCTACGTCCTTGTTAAATTTTCTTGCATTTTGTCTATTCTATTTCCAAGATTTTGGATCATCTTTACTATCATTATTCTGAATTCTTTTTCAGGTAGACTGCCTATTTCCTCTTCATTTGTTAGGTCTGGTGTGTTTTTACCTTGCTCCTTCATCTGCTGTGTGTTTTTCTGTCTTCTCATTTTGCTTATCTTACTGTGTTTGGGGTCTCCTTTTCACAGGCTGCAGGTTCGTAGTTCCCGTTGTTTTTGGTATCTGTCCCCAGTGGCTAAGGTTGGTTCAGTGGGTTGTGTAGGCTTCCTGGTGGAGGGGACTAGTGCCTGTGTTCTGGTGGATGAGGCTGGATCTTGTCTTTCTGGTGGGCACGTCCACGTCTGGTGGTGTGTTTTGGGGTGTCTGTGGCCTTATTATGATTTTAGGCAGCCTCTCTGCTAATGGATGGGGCTGTGTTCCTGTCTTGCTAGTTGTTTGGCATAGGGTGTCCAGCACTGTAGCTTGCTGGTCGTTGAGTGAAGCTGGGTCTTGATGTTGAGATGGAGATCTCTGAGAGATTTTCGCCGTTTGGTATTACATGGAGCTGGGAGGTCTCTTGTGGACCAGTGTCCTGAAGTTGGCTCTCCCACCTCAGAGGCACAGCCCTGATGCCTGGCTGGAGCACCAAGAGCCTTTCATCCACACGGCTCAGAATAAAAGGGAGAAAAAATAGAAAGAAAGAAAGAGGACAAAATAAAATAAAGCTATTATAATAAAAAATAAGAAAAACATCATTAAGAAAAAATTTATTAAGAAAAAATTTTTTTTAATTTTTAAAAATAAATTTATTAATATTTTATAATAAAAAATAAGAAAAAATTTATTAAGAAAAAATTTTTAATTTTTTAAAATAAAAAATATGAAAAACTTATTAAGACAATTTTTTTTTTAATTTTTAAAAATAGAAAATAAGGAAAAAATTATTAAGAAAACATTTATTAAGAAAAAAAATTTTTAAAGTAAATAAATAAAAAAACAAAACAGACAGACCGAACCGTAGGACAAATGGTGAAAGCAAAGCTATACAGACAAAATCTCACCCAGAAGCATACACATATACACTCACAAAAAAAGGAAAAGGGGAAAAATTAATATATCCTGCTCCCAAAGTCCACCTCCTGAATTTGGGATGATTCGTTGTCTATTCAGGTATTCCACAGATGCAGGCACATCAAGTTGATTGTGGAGATTTAATCCGCTGCTTCTGAGGCTGCTGGGAGGGATTTCCCTTTCTCTTCTTTGTTCGTACAGCTCCCAGGGTTCAGCTTTGGATTTGGCCCCGCCTCTGCATGTAGGTTGCCTGAGGGCGTCTGTTTTTCGCTCACACAGGATGGGGTTAAAGGAGCTTACGGGCCTCTGGCTCGCTCAGGCCGGCGGGAGGGAGCGGTACGGAGGAGGCGGGGCGAGCCTGCGGCGTCAGAGGCGTCGTGACGTTGCAGCAGCCTGAGGCGTGCCGTGCGTTCTCCCGGGGAAGTTGTCCCGGGATCACGGGACCCTGGCAGTGGCGGGCTGCACGGGTTCCCGGGAGGGGCGGTGTGGAGGGTGACCTGTGCTCGCACACAGGCTTCTTGGTGGCGGCAGCAGCCTTAGCGTCTCCTGCCCGTCTCTGGGGTCCGCGCTGAAAGCCGCGGCTCGCGCCCGTTTCTGGAGCTCGTTTAAGCGGCGCTCTGAATACCCTCTCCTCGCGCAGCAGGAAACAAAGAGGTAAGAAAGTCTCTTGCCTCTTCAGCAGCTGCAGACCTTTTCCCGGACTCCCTCCCGGCCAGCTGTGGCGCACCAGTCCCTTCAGGCTGTGTTCACGCCGCCAACCCCAGTCCTCTCCCTGCATCCAACCGCAGCCCGAGCCTCAGCTCCCAGCCCCGCCCGCCCCGGCGGGGGAGCAGACAAGCCTCTCGGGCTGGTGAGCGCTGCTCGGCGCCGAGCCTCCGTGCGGGAGTCTCTCCGCTTTGCCCTCCGCACCCCTGTGGCTGCGCTCTCCTCCGTGGCTCCGAAGCTTCCCCCCTCCGCCACCCGCAGTCTCTGCCTACGAAGGGCCTTCCTAGTGTGTGGAAACCTTTCCTCCTTCACAGCTCCCTCCCACTGGTGCAGGTCCCGTCCCTATTCTTTTGTCGCTGTTTTTTCTTTTTTCTTTTGCCCTACCCAAGTACGTGGGGAGTTTCTTGCATTTTGGGAGGTCTGACGTCTTCTGCCAGCGTTCAGTGGGTGTTCTGTAGGAGCAGTTCCACGTGTAGATGTATTTCTAATGTATCTGTGGGAAGGAAGGTGATCTCCGCGTCTTACTCTTCCTCCATCTTGCCCCCTTCCTTCTCCTCCTCACTGCACTTGTTACCGAGTCCAAGCTCGCTCTGCTCGCCGCACGACAGGCCAATAAATCGGAGACGAGGTGTTGAGGCAGGGGAGACGACTTTAAAGACAGAGAAGCCAGCAGACTAAAGTCTCAAAACTAACCATCTTCACTCTGTATCTTTTAGTGCTGTGTTTGGTTGGTCCCTTCATTATTCTTGACAATTATATCTTTATTTTAGGTCCTGCCTTTGATTTATGAAATGGCCCCCATTTTTCCAGTGCTTCCTTTTCCCCTCATTCTAGTTGGTCTGATATTAATATTGTCATGCTACTTTCTATTTGTGCTTATCTGATGTATCTTTGTCCATCTCTTTAAAACATTTTTTTTTTTTGCTTCAGTTTGTTTTACAAGTTTCTTGAAAATAAGATTTAGCTAGATTTTGTTTGTCTGACCAAATTGGAAACCAGTCTCTGTTAAAGATGGAATTTGACCCATTTGCACTTTATCTCAGTTAATGCAATTGTGTGTCATGCTTCTCTGTTGTTCTGTTCTTCACTTTTCCTGTGGTTTTGTGGGGGCTTGGGGGAGGTGTACCATATTTTATCTTTCTACTGATTTGGAGAATATACATTCTACTCATAGTCTATTCAAGAGCATCTTTCATTAAAAATATATAAACCCTTCTTGCCCTGTTAATATTATCAATAAAGCCTCAGTGTCTCATATGAGGAATTTAACTTGCTTTACATTTTTTCTTTTTTCCTTACCTCCCAGATTGTGTTAGAATTATCTCAGCTTTTTAAACTAGGGAGTTACACTTAGGCTTTTCACTCTGTAGTTTCTCTTTCAAAACCATTTTGACATTTTAATTACATATAACCATCCAAACAACAATTATTCAATGGGAACTTCGTTTCATTGGTATTGTTATTGTTCATCTCCTTTACTTTCTTCTTGGGCATTTTTAATATGACAAGGGTGTTCCACTTTCTGAATAATGGCATGTCTCAGAATCATTTCCTAGTGCTGGGATGATAAATTGTCTCTGTTTAGAATTCTGGGCCACTCCCTTTTCCCTCAAAACTCTGTGGATTTTGTTCCACTATTTTGGCATGATTCTATTACACAGAAGATGGGAGCTAGAGCCTGAAGTTAACTTGGTTTTACTGCTTGTGTCCTTGATCTTTAAAAATCTGAAATGTCACCAAGACATTTAGATGTAAGTCTCTTTTTGTTTTCAAGGCAAAAAACAAATCAAAACAATACTCTGATATTCTGAGAGCCTCATCAATTTGAAGTCTCAAAACTTTCTTCTATTATTTCTTTGTTTGTTTTTCCTTCATTTGCTCTGTTTTTTCCACGCTGAATTTCCTTATTCCAGAACTTCAACCCACTGTCTTTTTCACTGATATTCTAGTTTCCATCTAAGTCTCTTCTTCTAGCACATTTGGGAAGGTTGCCAGGTTGGGAAAGAGGCAGGGAGAAAGGTGTATGACTTTAGCTGTCCTGCAAATTGGCATCACTGCAGGGAGGTGTGGCCTATTAGCCCCCAGGCTGCTGAGATGGTGCTCACAGGCTCTCAAGGTGTCTGCATTCCCAGCACCCACGTCACCTGCACACTTGGGCTGTTCATGGACCCCACAGACCCATTTCTCTGTGGCACCTGAGCTTCTGTGTAATGGATACGATCTCTTCCTTTGTAACTAAGGTTAAGCTGCTGACATTGGCCTGCTGTAAACAGAATTCTCAGTCATCATCTTGGGCAACTTCTTTTGCTCTCTTTCCTAGAGATGCATTCCACAAATGAATATATTCCAGGATTCTTTCTGTTGCAGGAAGGGGACTCCTTCCAGGGCCCGAGAGCGGGCTCTTGTCTAACACACAGAAATGAATTGTCCGAGGAGACACACATGCTGACAGAGCAAGAGACTTTATTGGGAAGGTGCGCCCTAGCAGAGAGCAGCAGGGTAAGGGAACCCAGGAGAACTGCTCTGCCATATGGTTCACAGTCTTGGGTTTTATGGTGATGGGATTCGTTTCCAGGTTGTCTCTGGCCAATCATTCTGACTCAGGGTCCTTCCTGGTGGTGCACACATTGCTCAGCCAAGATGCATTCCAGTAAGAAGGATTCTGGGAGGTTGGTAGGACATATGGCCTGGCGTCTCCTCTCTCCTTTTGACCTTTACCAAATTCTACCGGTTGGTGGTAGCTTGTTAGTTCCACTTTCATTACCAGGACCTCCTATTTAAAATAATTCATGCGAGTGGTAACTATTGGGCCTGGCCAGGGCAGGTGGTTTCAGTCAGTGTTCCCCCTAACATTTCCAGAGTTCTGACCTGCAGCTGGGGTCCTGACATTTCTCCTTCCTGCGTGTTCCTTCTCTGGGACCATCTTCTTCCATTCCAGCTCTCACTTTTCTTCTGGAGTATGTTCAGGCCCGAACATTTTCACTGTAAGCTTTTGTTATGGTTGTTTCCTTCACTCATCCCACCAAATCTGCGTCTTCTTGACCAGGGATTCCCTGGAAAATTGACAGGTGTCATGTTGTTGATTTTAGTTTTTAGTTTGTTCCTTTCAGCCATAACTCCATATATGGTCTTTGGATATGGACTCCAAAATACTCTAAATAGCTTCAATAAACATGAATGGTACCCCCATTCATGGCCTGTAATCAGAAATAATCCAGCAGCAAAGAAAATGCATTACAGAAACGTTGACTTAAAAAATACACACAACCTAAAAGTTGAGAGTTATGTTTTATTCGGAGGGAATTTTTAGGACTTAAAGCCCAGGAGGTAGCATCTCAAGTAACCCTGAGAGACCGGCTCCGAGGAGGCGAGTGGGGAGCTAGGATATATAGGAGTTTTGCAACAAAAGGCAGGTAGTCTGAATGTCAAAAGATTACTGTTAATTGAAGAAAACCAGGTATCCCAAGTTAAGGAATTTAGCACTTTTCTATGTATGGGAAGATGCAAGAGTCTGGGCTCAGTGAAATCATTCCTTTGATATGCACCTCAGCTCTCTGGGGCCAGTATCCTGTGTTTTCACATCCCGAATTTCCTCAGGGCTCACCGCAGGGAGTGGATGCAGTCTGATGGCTGCTAGATGGCAGGTATTCCTTCCTTCCTGATTTCTCCCAGGGTTCACCAGCTCACCATAGGCTGTGGCTGCAATCGCTGATGACTGTGACATTCTTTGGTTACTGATACGGCGGGAAATATTCCATATCTCAATGAATTTCCATGCCCTCGCACTGGTAATCAGAGCCCACCTTTCCCAGACATAGGAATCCTTCAGTCGTGTGACTTTGTTCTTTCAGACACCTCTGGGGTTGTACTGTGAGAAGCAAAATGTCGGAAGACCATCATATATTCATTAATTCTTGTGGGGAAGAAAGGGCTGGCTCCCAGCAACATCTCAAGCTCTCAAATTCTGCTTTTGATTCTGTTAGTGCAAGTTTGTGTGCCTGACACACAGTGAGGCCAAACACACCAACACGTCAAGTCTGGAGCAGAGAAAGGTTTATTGCAGGGCCATGTAAGGAGATGGGTGGCTCATGCCCTAAAAAGCTCTGAGTTCCCTGAAGGGTTTCTTCAAAGCGTTTTTAAAAGCCAGGTTGGGGGTGGGGTCGGCAGGGTAGGTGATGACCTTCTGCGCAATTCTCTGATTGGCTGATGGTCAATCAGAACAGGGCATTGTCACCGGGGTTAACTTTATCAGTCCTTAGGCTCCAGGAGGCCTGGGGCCTATGTGCTCATGGTCATCAAGTAGTTAACCTCTTCCATTTGGTGGGGGGTTTTAGCATCTGTAAAACACCTCAGGAGACGTGCATCAGATACTGTTATCTAGTACTTCAGAGAGGAGCTAAAGCAGAGAATATGGGGGAAGGCCTGTCGCAGGAAGACCCCATAGGGTCCTGCTCAGTTACAATTCCTCTGCCTCACTATCCACCTTTTAGGAAGGATTTGACACATTTAACCCCAAATTCACTTTGAGGAGTGCCTTTCTTCTGCCCACCAAGTAAGCCTAAGGAGGTTAAGTGTCCTTTTACCATTTACAGATAATTTCCCTGAGCCATTTAAATTGAGCCCATTCTCCCTTTCCCTGCATTTTGTCCATGGATTTCCAACTGCTCTACCAAGAGATGGAGATTCAACTGGGATGGCCAAATTCCACAACAGAATCTAGAAACCTTTCTTCAGCTCCTGGCCTTTCAATAGTGTTACAGTTTGTAGCTGTGTCCTGCCTCCTAGACCTGCAAAACTGGTGTCTGGTTTATATTAACTAATGACTTACTAGAACAGCAAATGTCAGCATGGGGTCGGGGGTGGGCTGTGCTGGGCTGGACAAGCCACCAGGGCCTGGAACACCTGCTCACATTCTTTTCTCCACTGACCTCCAATTATTTATGAGGATTGTGGCTCTCTTCCTCCTCTTGTCTTCCAAATGCTCCTCTGCCCTTCTCTCCTTACCAGGGACCCAGTTTGGAATGGAAACCCTGAGGTCGGATAATTAAGAAGCTTTGCAATAATGGAATAATTTTTTATCAACCTTCCATTGTCCGCAGTGACTCTCACGTTCGTGCTGATGGCCCACAATGCCAAGTTTTGAATTTACTGTTGTTCCTCCTGCTTTGGTTTTGCTTTCTCTTTTTAAATTTCCCTTCTCCATTTTAGTTTGTTTTGTATCTTCTGTTATATGTTCTCTATACTTTATTTGCTCTGGAGAGTTTTTACTTATAAGAATGATTTTTGATATATGCACTAGTTTAAATTCTATATTTCACTGCTAGTGTTGTACCTACAACATTTATGTAAACCTGCAATTTACTTATACCAAAATTTTGCTATTCTTTTATTAGTTTTTCAATTAACTGGAATATGTTTTGATAAATCTTTATAGGAAGGTTACATATGAGGTATATTTCAAAATTATTTCATATGTGATCATATCTCTGTTGTTTTCTCTTGGTTTTATTTTTATATATTATGTAATATTGTGAAGGTGAAATCTGAAACAAGCTTGATTTTTTTTCATTGTAGGTAAGTTAGGTGAGTTTTTTTCCTAGGCTGAAGTAGAATTTTTAAGTTATATGTGGGGTTGTTTGTGTGTATGTGTGTGTGTTATCTCTGTGTGTGAATGTCTGAATGCTTTGCTAAAGTCTTTCTTTAACTTTGAAAATCAAAATTTCACTATGATTTGTTGAGATCTTTTTGGATCAATGCATGGAGTGGAAATACAGAAGACCAATGAAATTTAAAAGATGTTCAGTCTCAGTGGTAATTAGGGGATCCCAGATTAAAACTGTAACACGATACTTTAGATCGTGTCAAGCATTTTTAAACTTTTTGTTTGAAATATAATATATGTACATATCCTAATTGTACAGCCTGACGAATTTCCATAAACTGAACCTCAGTGTGTAACCAGTAGCCAGATCTAGAGCCAAACCGTGCCAGCTCCCCCAGAATCCCGCTTTGAGCCCCATCCAGCTATTCCTCAGCAGAAGCAACTGACTTCTAACAGCCTAGATAAACTTTGAGTTTGGTAAACAATTTCAAGTTCGATGACATCAAGCAATGACAAAATTGGGGGAAAGACTTCTCTTTCACAACTGGGGAGAGTGTAAATTTACGCAGCCATTTGGAGAGCAGCTAGACAACGCCCACGTTCTCAATTTGTCAATCTTCCTTTTACATCATTCATTTCTTACTCTCCTTGTCCTCTTTAATGCAGGTTTAATTGTGTTTCCTCTTACCTAATTAGAATCTGGCCAACCAACATTTGCTACTGTATTTCCTCATTAAACAAGCTTGCTCTTAGAGATGACTGTGAATGTTGACCTATGATGCCTCCCACCTTCATCAATTCTGTGCTGCCTGTCAAATGTATCTTGGTTCCAAATATCTTTTTCAATGCCACCCTCTCCTGCCGGTCATCCCCAATCCATCAATTACTTCCCTGAATAAAAGTGAAATTTCTGCCAACTGCAGAAATATACTTAAAGCTCCCCACAAATGGAATAAATGGAAATGATATCTCTGAGGCATGCATTACAACATCTAGCACAGAGCGTGTAGTTAAAAATGGGAGTCTCCTTCCTTTGCCCCTTAATTTCAAAAGCCTCACTTCTAACCTCAAGACATCATGAAAGGCCACACTGGAGCACTTGCATAGAGTGGAAAGAATCCTTTTCTCTTTCAGAGAAATGTTAATTGGTGGGTCAAAGTTTTTAAACAATATTTTGGCTTATTCTTTTGACAGTGATAAATACAATCTGTGAAAATGTAATTTCCTCCAGATTAATTAAAGTGTTTTCCAATTGGTAAAGTCCTTGTGGTGTTTTGTACTCTGAGATGAACAGAATGAGTGGGGACTGAAAGCAAGCAGTGAAGCACAGAGACGTGGCCGGGGCATGCAGTGTACATCACCTAAAAAGGCAGAACATAGTATTGTTTGGAGTTGACGGCAGAATGTATCCCAGTGCATGGTCTCCTGGGCTTCTTCAGGTACTGCAACGTGGTGACATTTAGGCAGATTCTCCCCATTTCCATATTCCTCCGAAATGACTTCCCACAGCTTGCTGTGGCTTAACTTATATGACTTAAAATTATGCCACAGTGCCCCGGAGAATATTTACTCTGATAGAGACCTCATTTTTTTGGATCTAGAGAAGTAGGCAAGAAGGCTGAGAAATCAAAACATCCCTTCAAAAATGAGCTGCTGGAAGATTTATAGAAAGAGTTGTAAATTTCATGAAATCACTACTGGCTTGTAGACACCAAAATAAAATGCCATCCTGCACTCAGAGAAGGCTCTTTTCTTTCTATAGTTTAAGTGAACGTGCTAAAAAGTCATGCGAGGATATATATTTGGAGCTGTCTTTTATTTCCTGGTTGGAGTGGATTTGTACTTAACTCCTTCATCTGCCTCTTTCTCCAGCGTCCCACGTAACCGTGACGCAGAGCTTTGAATTTATTTAACTTGCTTATTTAATTATTACCAAAAGCTTAGAGAATAATCTACAAATAAATATCCCTTTCAGAGACTGCATCTTTAATCATGGTCTCATTAGTACCTGTGCCCATGGAAATAACCAACATCTTGGAAGGATGCAAAGCTACAGTTAGTAATTGAGAAGTCCTTAGTCTTTGAGTTTCAACAGCCTTTGTCTGTTTCACCATCATCACTAAGGTTAAGTGGATAACTTCTTGGCCCTTGATCTTCTGAATCTCTCAAACACTGTTTGTATAACTATGGCGACCATCATCGAAGGACTCTGTGACTAATCAGAAATTGAGGGAAATTGGAAGCCCAGCATGGAAACAACTATCCTTTCTCTAACTTCTCTGCCTTCTCTTCTTTCCTGCCCCCCGGCCACTGCCTTGCCCTGCAGCTCTATCCGAGGGCATCTGTTTTTCTCTCACTGTACCTGGCTGCTCAAGGTCCTTGTTCACTTTCTTATTTTCTTCAGGAGGAGTTCAGGACATGCCACCCCTAAATGTGCCACTTTGGTATATTCATTATTTTGAGCTGAGGACACTTGAAAAACAGCAAATGCAGGGAGAGGCTTTCTTTTTCTGAACTCCCCTCATCTGCCTAAAACCCGATCCCCCAAAAGGAACTCAATTGTCATAAAGCCCCTCCCTGGAAGTTTCATCAACCAGGGAAGATGAACTAATCACCAGAGAGGAGACTAGAAGTTGACACCACATCCAGACACACTTTGTCACATGCTGTCATACCTCCCATCTACTCTGTTAAGGGCCCATTCATCTTTCCTAAAACTCATTTCCTCTCCTTTAAATTGCCTACATCCCTTCTCTCCTTCCCCTATTGAGACAGGTATATAAACTCTCAAATCTCTTTTGCACATTCACATTTTTTCCCCTGTGATGCCCCTTGTATGTGATATTAAAAAATAATAAATGTGTCTACTTTTTCTCCTGTTCATCTACCTGTTGTCAGTTTATTTTATAGAGCCAGCTACAGAAGTTAGGAAGGGAGAAGGAAAGCCTTTCTTCCCCTGCACTTTGATCACTCCATCCTGATTAGCACGTATCCAGTCCATAGACACATGTGATCACCGATTTTCTATTTTCAGCGTCTTCTAGGATATTGCCATTTAGATGGCCCCACCACCCTCACTTCAAATAAATGCATCCAGAACTGCTTATTTCCCCCTGTCTCCTAAAACCAGCTTCTCTTTCCCATTTCTAGGATTAATTCTGCTTAGATTTTCCAAAAGACTGTTGACCTGATCTGGAACCTGAAGGGTACAAGGTATCTATTTTCTTTTGCATTGGTTAGAACAAGGGATGATGAGTTTCTTGAGGGCAGGAATTACTCTTCATGATTTGTATTTCCTATAGTGCCTAGTAAAGTGTCTCAATGAATATCTATTAATTATTGACTGACTGATTAAAATGCCATGATAAATGAGGCAAAATATTATACTCCCCCAAATGCAATCAGCCATTAACTAAAAACGTGTAAGAAAATGTACAGCCTCCCCGTGTCTGCTACAGCCTCCCCGTGTCTGCTACAGCCTCCCCGTGTCTGCTACAGCCTCCCCGTGTCTGCTACAGCCTCCCCGTGTCTGCTACAGCCTCCCCGTGTCTGCTACAGCCTCCCCGTGTCTGCTACAGCCTCCCCGTGTCTGCTACAGCCTCCCCGTGTCTGCTACAGCCTCCCCGTGTCTGCTACAGCCTCCCCGTGTCTGCTACTACCAAAACACCTACAGGTGCCTGGCTTGCCTGGTGGGCAGGTAGCAAAGTTTCTGATCCCTAACTGTCAGCTTTGGTCCTGCTTAACCAAACTTGTGGGGTGGACAGAGAAAGAAATGACTTACGCTTTACCAATTTAATTTTAACTGGCCCTTTGGGTGTAAAAGATAATAAATTAACCCCGGATGGTGAAATCCTAAGACTATCTTCAATCATGGCATTATCATAATAGTACCTGGAGTAACTAAAAACAAAACAAAATAAAAACCAACAACCTTCATTCCAAAAATATTCAGACTTCCTTATAAAGGTAATGATTCTGTGTGCATAATCACATTGTGCAATACACCATTAAGGGGACTGTGTATAGCCTAAATTCTTCAAAGGCATTTTTTTTTTTGAGAAGGAAAATGTCTTCAGAGACTCTAATCTATAGTGATACATGAACTGTTTACTTTGATGCAAGAAAAACAGTAGCAGAGGCTTACTGAGAGGGGCCTGAGAATTAACACTCCTTCCTTTAAGAATTACCCTGGCGTCCTACATAATTAGTCAACTGTGCAAGATTTCTTTCCAGCTTTACAAACTAACTGTATTGCCATTCAAGATTAGAAGATAGGCCGGCAGGATTAAGGGCTTTGCTATTAGAAAACAATGGCTTGAATACCTAGGATGACTTTGTTAGAAAGATGTCACAACTCCCCGCTGTGATGTCCTTAATGGAAGGGATGCAATGTGAACTGCTTTGGAAAATAATTACCTTTTCAAGCGATTGCTGTGAAACCTATTTACAATATTCTTTATTTAATGTCTTCCTGCTTATTGCATTTTCTTTTTCTAAGCCTGGAATTGACAATTAAATGTGTTTTGTGGGCTATCATCTAACTTTGGGGTTAGATGGGTTTTTAAAAGGTGTTTTCCTAGTGTTTAATGATAGGATTATGTACGTGTGAGTAAATTAGTTTCAAATTTACAGAACTAAAAAAAAATGTAGCATATAAGTCTTCACAGTTCTCCTCATCTTTGAACATAGGACCCATCGTCATGGTCCTGTCTTCATCCTGCTGCACTCAGCACAATAGGTTGAGTCAGCGACTTGTGTTTATTGTATTCTGCTAATGTGTGCACAGCCTGGCACCCGTTCACTTTCTACTACGGGCGCAAAAAGAAGCGTAATTCCTCCCCTGTGCACTATGAACACCATATCCTGCTTGGAGAAGCAGGGCTGGGAGCTGGTTTCCTTCTCCATCTGTAAGTGATCAAAGAAATCATATTCCGTTTCCACTGTGATCATTAGTAAGGCTGACGGGCTGTTTTTCAAAGCTAAAAGTAGAATAGGCATCTGTTGAAAGAATTAACAGGATTGCTTATTTTGTCTTTCAATGAAAAATAAGAGGTTGTAGATATTGGAAAAGAAGACACATATCTGGTTTGGAGCATCATTAGGATAGGTTTTTTTGGTCTTGTGATCTCTCAACAGACATCTACTGCACATCCAACTTTCTGATAATTACACGTCTCTTCTGCAGTTTTGTGGATGCATTGGAACCCCAATTGCCTAGGCTCTGCTGGCCAAGGGAAATATTAAAGAATAGAGGAAAAGATCAATAAAATAAAAGAACTACCATGTACTAGATACATTTTATATATTATAAATACTTCGTAATAAGTCCACTGTAAATATTAGAAACTATTTTGGTTAGCTATGGGTGGGATTAGAGGAAGGTTTGCAAGAATGGATTGGAAAATCTTGAGGTCGACCACATGTCTGTGACCACAGACGAGAGCTATACTGCTTCTCTCCTCCCACTCCAGGTAGAGGGAAGGATGCCTGAAGATGAGTGGTTGTGGCAAAGAGTCACAAGAAAGTATGACCTATTGTTCTCAGCCTGTCTTTCTGCCTTCCACGAGGAAAAATATTTCTCTGCCTCAGCCCAAGCCTCACCAGCAGGGAAGACAACCACCCTCCAAATACTCATTGTCAGAACTTGGGCAAATGGTTTTGTTTTTCAGCCTAGGTCTCCTCCTCTGTGGACCGAGCAGGTTCTCCCCAGCGATCTCTAAAGCTCTTCTTGTTCTAAATTTTGATTATTCTTTTTATCTAGGGACTTGCTCTCTAAAATAACTCATGAAATTATTACTTTTAATACCCCATGAGAAAGGGACAACTATTGTTCACCCTCCTTAAGGATGAATAAAGAAAGAAGGAGGAATTAATTTTGTACTGTATACATAATAACATATGATTAGTGAAATAACCAGAAATAGATTACAAATACACAGATGACTTGACTTCAAGTCAGTTTAGCATCCGGCTTTAGCAAAGCGCACGATGTAAAGGATGAAAACAGATGTCAGAGTCAGGCAGGCAGGAACCTGAAGTCCAGTTCCACTTCCACGTGAGCCCAGTTTACTTTCCTCCTTCTCTGGGGAGTGAGAGACACCGTACAACTCAGAATTATTGCAGGACTGAAATTATTAAGCTATGTAACTAGTTCGATGTTTGGTGTGCAGTAGTCCTCAATAAATCTTTGTTTCTCCCATTACCACTCTCTACTTTTTCTGTTTATCTTCATTTCACTAGCCTTTCTAAGGGTCTATCCAGGAAAACCTTTGATTTTTGTAATCGCCCTTGCCCATTACTACATTCTGATTATGTACCTGACACCATGCTAAATTCTTTACCTGCATTTCCTCTTCTAATATTTACAAAAACTCCCTGAGGTAGACACTATTCTTATTGCCCACATTTTCTAATAAGGCAGCTCTGTGTTTAGAGATGTATTATTCACCAGGGTTATACAACTAGTAGGCCCCAGGATTTGAACAAAGTTCAATTAAGTACCAAAGTCCATGCAATCAGCCACCACATTGTAATTTATTATTTCCTGTCTTGAGAGGCGTAGAATAAGAGACCATCATTCTCTTTCCTGGTGAAATAAATAACAAATTAGTAATCAACTGCACTGCCAGCCTTGGTTTTGTTACCTAAAACCTAGAAGGTACAGTTTAGACAATGAGTCTTCATGAATGAAAAATGTCCACATAACCTTCTGGTTCTTGACTTTTAGGTAATATTTCCAGTGGCTGCTGTCACTGGACCAAGCACATGCATTCCAAGAGTTAATTGTTGCTATTTTGCCTCCTGACATTACATCAACTAAAAGAAATACACATTCTCTTTTAGAGATAGAGAGAGAGAGAGAAAGAAGTTGCAATATAATTAGTGATTATGCAAGATATCAACTCTTTGAAAGTTGGGATGCATACTGAGTTTAATAAACAGATAGGTACTTTCCATTATTGGTATTATTTTGAGTAATAATTCTTACATGCAGCAATGAAGATGTAAACCACATGTGAGTTAAAAGAATTTTTTCTGAGATATGCATTATTACTTGAAGACTTTGGTATAAGTTTCCTTCTTTAACAGGAGAAAAAGTAAAATATTTTGATTTTGCCTAAGGCTATTCTGCATTAAATTAATGGGTATATTTTCTTTAAATGCAATCTTTGCTTAATTAGAGGAGAAGGTGTCTTATAATGGCAAGGATATTATGGTATACAATGATAGCATATGTTTTAGCGTCAGACAGATGTGTTCCAAATGTAGCTTCACCCCCTACTAATTGAGTGGTCATGAAATTTCATATGTAAAATTAGCACAGTTATTCTTAGTGTTGTTGAGAGAACTAAGTGGGCTTCAGTTTAAACCTGGGAGCTTAAGCACACACTACTGCTACTCTCTTCTTCGACCTCATCAAAATGGGAGAAATAAAGTAAAAGCATATAAACCCATAAGGGAAAACAGAATGGGAAAGAAAAGGGTAGCAGTTGAGGGATATCAGTACATTTCTTGGAAGATGAAAAGGGGAAGAAAAAGTGGCAACTTACCTAGCAGAGAAAGTTAAATCCTATGTGTTTGAAGAAGGCTGAGAAGCAAGCAGACTGTGTCACAGAACTCCAGAAAGACCCAGGAACTGGAGGCATGGGTGGGGAGTACACTAAATACAGGAGGATTTATGAAGAGCCTTTGCAAGGAATACCTAGACCCATAGATCTAACTCGTATCCCCACACAGTCAGGTGACTGCCCCTCTCCTACCCCAGCATAAGAAGGGAAATGTACTCTCTGAAGGAATAGAGCACAGGTGGCACAGAACTCAGAGACAACAGGTGCGGCAGAAGGTAACTGTGAGGGGCGCAATGAAGCAGGAAGATTAAGAGAAAGTCTATTTACTGAATGGTGATGCCAGCATGATTGATATAAAGATAGAGAGACACAGTTAGAGGATGTAAAATTTCATTAAAATTTGGCAAATATGAAAAATTAGAGAGAGAATTACATGAGCAGAGGACAATATAGCATGAGTCCAGATGGAAATGAAGGCTTCTTGGGACACTTAAATGTTCTTTAAAAGGTCACATGCTGCTGCTCTTATCACTTGCCATGCATGAGGGAAGGAAGACCCAGTTCTCCTAACAGGGTTTACCCTTCTTATAACCCAATTCTACATCACTATCCTGCAAACTTCTTACAAATCCACATGATCACCAGGTATAAGTCAAGAGTGAAAAGCAAACCCAATATATCCCTGAAGTTTTACTAGAAGATTGGATGGACTGAAGGCCAATTGTCCAGTCATAGCACATCTCAGCCTGTAAGGTCCTTTCTGAAGCCACTTTCCATAAAGCTGCAAGTTTCATGCCAGATTACTCCACTTAGAAATAAATGACAAGATATGACCACATAAAAAGACTGTAATCAGTTTTTACATGCTTCACTCTTAAGTAACAATGCACAGTCCAGGAGAATTAGTCATATGAGAAAATAATTCTCTAATTAAAAACAGAGATGAAAACCAAACAGAAAAAATAATGACAACACAAGGAACATGAGAAAGTTACATGCATATGTGCACACATAGGTGTGTATATGCAAGTGTGTGTTCCAGACAGAAATTTAATAAAATATCATGAAATATCAATAAAGTGCTATATAAAAAAAGAAAAATTAGAGGTTATTCAAACTCTTACACTAAAGAGAATTAGAATGCTGGAAAAGAAATACATAAAATCTGTTTGACTGAACCAAGAAGTTGAAAGACTTGTACATTGAAAACTACAAAACATTGCTGAAAGAAATTGAGGAAGAGAAGATAAATGAAAGGCATCTTATATTCATGACTTGGAAGACTTAAAATTGTTAAAATGCCAATACTACCCAAAGTGGTCTACAGATTCAATGCAATCTCTATCAAAATCTCAATGACTTTTTTTTCTGGAAATAGAAAAGTCCATCCTAAAATTCATGTGGAATCTCAAGGAACCTCAAATAGCAAAAACAATCTTGAAAACAAAGAAAAAAGTTGGAGATCTCACACTTCCTGATTTCAAAATTTACTATAATGTTACAGTAATGAAAACAGTTTGGTACTGGAATAAAGACAAATATGTAGATTAATGGAATACAATAGAAAATCCCCAAATAAATCTTCACACATACAGTTTATGAAAAGAGTGCCAAGATCATTCAATGGTGAAAGGGCAGTCTTTCAACAAGTGGTGTTGGGAAAATTGGATATCCATATACAAAAGAACGAAGTTGGGCCCTTACCTTATACCATATCCAAAATGGATCAAAGATCTAAAGTAAGACCTAAAACTATAAAACCCTTAGAAGAATGTGTAGGGGAAAATCTTCATGACATTTGATGTGGCAATGGTTTCTTGTTTATGACACCAAAAGCACAGGCAACAAAGGAAAAAAATAGATAAATTGGACTTCCTCAAATTTAAGAAACACTTGTATATCAATGGACACTATTAATAGAGTAAAAAGGCAACCCACAAAATGGGAGTAAATATTTGCAAGACACATATATAATAAGGAATTAATAACCAGAATATATAAAGAACATCTAAAACTCAACAACAAAAAACAAACAACCCAATTCAAAAAAGGGCAAAGGACTTGAATAAACATTTCTCTAAAGAAGATATACAAAAGACCAATAAGCACTTGAAAAGATACTCAACATCATCAATCATTAGAGAAATGCAAATGCGAATGACAATGACGTACCATTTCACATCCATTAGAATGGCTATTTTTTTTTTTTATAAAAGCAAAACCAGAAAACAAGTGTTGGAAGGATGTGGAGAAATTGAAGCTCTTGTGCATTGTTGATGGGGAGGTGAAATGGTGCAGCCACGGTGGAACACAATATGGGAGTTCCTCAAAAACTAACTAACATAAAACTACTACATGGTCCAGCAATTCCACTTTTGGGTATACTCCCAAAAGAACTGAAAGCAGGGTCTCAAAGAGATATTTACAACATGTTCATAGCAGCATTCTTCATAATAGCTACGATAGAAGCAACCCAAATGTCCATTGATGGATGAATGGATGAACAAAATGTGGTATACATGCAATGAAATATTATTCAGTCTTAAAAGAAATGAAATTCTGATGCATGCTACAACATAGATGAACCTTGAATATATTATGCTAAGTGAAATATATGTCAAACATAAAAGGACAAATATTATTATTCCCCTTATATGAGGTACAAAATATAGTCACATTCATAGAGACAGAAGGTAGAATGGTGGTTACCAGTGGCTGGGGGAGGAGGGAATGGGAACTTATTGCTTAATTGACAGAGTTTCAGTTTTTGGATGTAAAAAAAAGTTCTGGAAATAGATAGTGATGATGGTTGCACAACAGTGTGAATGAGCTTAATTCCACTGAACTGGACACTTCAAAATATTTAAAATAGTAAGTTTTATGTTATGTATATTTTTACCACAGTAAAATAAATCTGCGTGAAGTTATCAGAGGCCTGACAAGAAGGTAAAGATAACTAAGTCAAGTCTCAGAGAAGGCAGCCAAAACCAAGCAAAAAAAACCTAAAACCAGAAAACAAGAAAGATAAGCCCATCATTTGGGATAGCTTTCTGCCCAGGGACCATTGCCAATGTAGACAAGGTAGCTGACAGTCTAATCAGCATTTTTCACAGCATTGTGGAGTCTGAGAGAAGAAAGTATTCAGGAAGAAGTAAGAGCTCAAGACTACTACAGCTGAGGTCTCTGATAAACTTCACGTGCTCTGGGGTGAGTCCTAAAAGGTTGTACCCTAGGGAGGGAGAATTGGAAGAAAATGCTCATTCACATTGCATCCCATCTTCAAATCACCTGAGTGGGCCAGAAATGTCAATTCTGAAAATGTATTGATGTAATCTGGATTGCTAGGACCCTACAGGGACATGGCAAGAGTAAATAAAAATTGTTTTTGGAGGAAAATGATATGACCCCAGGTTTCAAGTTACTTCTACAAATTTTTAATACAATTCTTGAAATGCCCCTCTCCACCTCCAAAAAAATAAATAAGTCACAATCAGAGTCAATACTACATAAAGGAGAATCAGCAGAAGCAAACTGCAGTAGAAACAGATCTGTAGCTCCAGACATTGCAATTATTAGATTTAAAATCAGTCTTATTCTGGATTAGGAGCTAAACCACAGGATTGACTATTTCTTCATAGATCTAGAAAACAAAAAATAACATGTCTTTTAAAAGAACAAAATGTAATTACAGAAAAAAATTTAAATATAATAACTAAAATTAAGAACTCAATGTTAGAGTTAACAGAAGACTAGAAAAATTTGAAGAGAAAATTAGTGAATTGGATAAAAGATCAAAAGAAAAATATCCAGAAGATAGCATAAAATAAAAGGATGGAAATCACAAAAGAGCGGGTAAGAAACACAGGGAATACAGTTAAAAGTCCTAACAAACATAATGGCTTTGAAGTTTCCAAGATGAATGAAAAGCATCAATTCGCATATTCAAAAATTTCAAACAAAACCCAAGCCAGAAAAATAAAAAGAAAACCACACCTAAAAATACCAGAGTAACACCAAGGGCAGTGGTGGCGGACTGGGGGGTAGAGAGACAAGGGAAAATAAAAGAAAAAAAAATCATAGAAGCAGTCAGAAAAATTACTTTCCAAAGAACAAGGATGTCTAAAGTTAATGGGATAGTATCTGCAATGTTCTGAATCCGATTTTGCAGCAAAGACATCCTTCAGGAATGAAGGTGAATTAAATATATTTTCAGACAAACAAAAACTGAAATAATTCATCACTAGCAGATCTAGTTTTAGAAAGAAAACTAAAGGATATTCTTCAGGCAGAAGAAGACTTATTCCAGATAGAAAGTTTAAGATGCAGAAAGAAATGAAAATAATAAATATATAGATTAATCAAAACTAATATTGACTTATGTTATTATTTTCATAAGGTTTCTATTGTAGGCAGACTTAAAATTGCACAACAGGAGAATAAACTGAACTAAAGTGTTCTAATGTCCTTGCAGTACCCAGGAAGAGGGTAAAAGTGCAGAGTAATGTACAACTCTGATGAGTCAGGATGCATGCTGTGATCTCAGGAAGAACTGCTAAAAGAATCGTAAGAGGGCATATCTTCCACACTGCCAAAATAATGAAATAATTTTTTAATCCAAAGAAGTTAAGAAAAGAGAGACAAGAGAATATGGAATAAGTACGAAAAATAGACATTATAAGGGTTATATATAGAATTACATTCAAATGTAATATAATATACAAATGTAATATTTGTATGTTATACTCAATATAAAAGAATAATAACTCAAATAAAAGACAAAGCTTATAAGTATGATTTTAAAAGTCTATATGCAATTTAGGGGAGACATCTAAAACACAAGGATACAGAGAAATTGAAAATAAATGAATAGGAAAAATATTTCATGTAAACATAAACCAAAGTAGAATGAAATAGCAATATTAATATCAAAGTAGATTTCAAGGCAAAATCATATTGATATTACTAGATAGGAGGAGAGGCACTTCAAAATAATAAAATATCTAATTACATAGCATTACATGTATGTATCTAATAACATAGCATTACAATACATACAAGAAAAAGTGGGAGAATTACAAGGATAAATAGACAATTAGTGGTAAATGATAAAACAAATAGGGAAAATACCAGTAAAAATTTAGATTTGAATATATAATCAGCAAATCAGATCTAAAGAACATCTATAGAGTACTGCATCCAACAACTGCAGAATGAGCATCATTTTCAAGGGCAAATGGACCACTTACAGATATTGATCATATATTGAGTCATAAAGCAACAAGCCTCTACAAATTACAAAAGATTAAAAGCATACAGTACCTTCTCTGACCACAAAGCAATTAAGCTAGAAATAAAACGTAGAATATAGTTAGCAAGGGCTTCCCTGGTGGCGCAGTGGTTGAGAATCTGCCTGCCAATGCAGGGGACACGGGTTCGAGCCCTGGTCTGAGAAGATCCCACATGCCACGGAGCAACTGGGCCCGTGAGCCACAATTACTGAGCCTGTGCATCTGGAGCCTGTGCTCCGCAACAAGAGAGGCCGCGATAGTGAGAGGCCCACGCACCGCGATGAAGAGTGGCCCCCGCTTGCCGCAATGAGAGAAAGTCCTCGCACGGAAATGAAGACCCAACACGCCATAAATAAATAAATAAATAAATAAATAATTAATTAAAAAAAAAAAAAAGGCTTCAGTTCTAAACATTTAAAAAATATATATATAGTTAGCAAAACATCATGTGTTTTGAAATTAAGAAGAAGTTTATAAATAATCTAAAGGTAAAGAAAGAAATGCAGTAAGGAATTAAAATCAAGTTGAAATTAAAGAGAAAAGAATAATAAAAATCAGAAAATATTTCAAGATAAATGTTAATTAAATAGTCCATATCAAAACCTGTGAGAAAAAAGCTGTGCATAAAAGGAAGATTTTAACTCTAGGTGCTAGAAAATAATAAGTAACTACATAAATAAATCAGGAAACAGCAAAACACACAAAAGAAAGTGGAAAAAGTGAGTAATAAAGATAAGAACAAAAATTAACAAAATAGAAAATAAATATACAAATAATTCAACAAACCAAAAGTTGTTTTTCAAGTTGATTTTTATTGAAGAATATTATGCACACAGAAAAGTTCACATATTATAAGTATACAGCTCAATGAATTTTCACAAAGTGAACATTCTTGTAATCAACACCCAAAGTCAAGAGAGTACTACCAGCATCTTTGATGCCTACCATACTACTCTCTCAAGAGAAACTACTAGCCTGACCTCTGACACCATAGATTAATTTAACCTGTTTTTTATTTATATTAATGGACAACAATTCATTTCTTTAAAATAAGTAAAATTGATATATGCCTGGAGGCGGCTTATTAAATTAAAAAAGAGAACAAGTACAAAAACAGCCAATGTCAAGGATAGGAAAGGCAAACATCACTATAAAGCCCACAAAATAAATGTAATAAATGAATATTATTACAATCTTAATGTAACGGGAAATTATTTTTTAAGTTCCATCTTAAAAAAACAGAAATGAGAAGAAATAGAAATCTGAATAATTCTGTAACTAATAATGAGATTAAATATGTAACTTAAACCTTTCATGACAAATCATGAGGGCCATATGACTTCAAAGGGAATTCTTCAAACATTTATGGATGGAATAATTCCAATCTTATGTAAACTCTTTCAGAATATAAGGAAAGAGGAAATAGTCTCCAATTCATTTTATAAAGCAAACATATCTATGTTACCAAAACTTGACCAGGATATTATGAGAAAGGAAAATTATAAACTAATATCACTCATGTTCATCAGTGCAAAAATCCTAAATACAATATTAGCAAACCAAATTCAGTGAAATATAAAAATCATAAAACATCAAAATTAACTTTATTTTTTCCAAGAATACAAAGATAGCTGAACATTAGAAAAAAAAATCAATGTAATTTGCCACATTAACAAAATTGTGTAATAATCTCAATAAATGAATATGGTAGACTGATTTATTGATCTCAATTCTTTACTCATCTGCCACGATTAGTTATTGTCATTGCCACATTGTGGAGTTGGCCTTGTGATTTACTTTGACCAATATGATATTAGTAGATGTGATACAAGAAAAGACTTAAAATGTGCTTGAACAGTTGGAATTGCCCTCCTGCATTTCTGCCGTCATCATGCTAAGAATATGCCCCCAAGAAGCTTGCTGTTTCCAGAATGAGAAACATGAGGAACACACTTGAGCCCAACTCATGGTCAGTTCTGAGACCAACCAAACCCAGCAAAGCCCAGTCTAGATCAGTTGTTCGGTTGTCACAAGCCACTGAGTTTTGCTGTGGTTTGTTAAACAGCATTATCATGACATTGGCTGACTGATATTATACATGAAAAGGATTTGGTAAAATCCAACATTTTGTTATAATACAAACTCTTAGCACGCTAAAAGTAAAAGAGAACTTCCTTAGTTTGATAAAGAATATCTACAAACTCCTAGAGCTAATATCATACTTAATGATATGGTTGAATATGTAGAAAATTCAGATGATTATCTGTAGATAAATTATTAGAATCAATAATGGATTTATACAGATGGCCAACAAACACATGAAAAACTGCTCAACATCACTGATTATTAGAGAAATGCAAATCAAAACTACAATGAGGTATCACCTCACACCAGTCAGTATGGCCATCAGCAAAAAATCTACAAACAATAAATGCTGGAGAGGGTGTGGAGAAAAGGGAACCCTCTTACACTGTTGGTGGGAATGTAAGTGAATACAGCCACTATGGAGAACAGTATGGAGGTTTCTTAAAAAAGTAAAAATAGAACTACCATATGACCCATATGACCCAGCAATCCCACTCCTGGGCATATACCCAGAGAAAACCATAATTCAAAAAGATACCTGCACCCCAATGTTCATTGCAGCACTATTCACAATAGCCAGAACCTGGAAGCAACCTAAATGTCCATCAACAGAAGAATGGATAAAGATGTGGTACATATATACAATGGAATATTTCTCAGCCATAAAAAGGAACGAAGTTGTGCAATTTGCAGAGACGTGGATGGACCTAGAGACTGTCAGACAGAGTGAAGTCAGAAAGAGAAAAACAAATATCATATAATATCACTTATATGTGGAATCTAGAAAAATGATACAAATGAACTTATTTGCAAAGCAGAAACAGAGACACAGACATAAAGAATGGACATATGGGTACCAGGGGTGGGGGGGGGATGAATTGGGAGACTGGGATTGACATATATACACTATTATGTATAAAATAGATAACTAATGAGAACCTATTGTACAGCACAGGGAACTCTACTCAGTGCTCTGTGGTGACCTAAATGTGAAGGAAATACAAAAAAGAGGATATATATATATATATATATATATATATATATATATATATATATTTGTATATTTATATATTTATATATTTATATATTTATATGTATAGCAGATTCACTTTGCTGTACAGCAGAAAGTAACACAACATTGCAAAACAACTACACTCTAATAAAAATTAATTTAAAAAATAATGGATTTAGAAAGACTGCTGGAAACAGACCAATATACAAAAACTAATTGTATTTCCTTATACTAGCAGCCCAGGTAGAAAATATATATAATAGCAACACCATATACTAGCAACATTTTACAGAAAAATAAAATTTTAATAAGATATTATATACAACAGCATCAAAATAAATTATTAGGAATTAATCTTTTAAAATAGTTTTGAAAAATTCTAAGCAAAAGTTTAATAATACTGTGTTGAGAAAGAATTATAAAACTTATTTATAATAGAGATATAGATTGTGTTCATGAAATGGAAGATTCAACATTGCAAATATCTCACCCAAATTGATAGATTCAATGCAAACCCAATAAAAACACCAAAGTATTGTTTCTGTGTGTGTGTGCATAGGCGAAACTTGACAACCAGATTTCAAAATTGCTATGAAGGTGCAAGAAGAATTTGGGAATACTTGTCCTATCGAATATGAAGAAATAATAAAGGTGTGGTGATTGAGATAGAGTGGAATTGTTGCATGGAAAGACAAACAGACAAATGCAACAGAATCAAAAGCCCAGAAACAGAAGCATGTATGCATGAACACTTGATTTATACTGTAATGAAAACTGCACTACAGAGTAGAAAACAAGGACAGATTTCAATGAATGGCTCTGGGATAATTGGATATCCTCATTTAAAAAAACTTGACCTTGCCCTCACACAATCTATAGTATCAATTTCTAGTGAATTTTAACTGAAATGTGAATGAAAAGTAGTGAATCACAACATCATCTGTCATCAAGAATACATACATTCAAACCACAATAAATTACTATCTCACACTCCTAGAATGGCTAAAATTAGGAAGCTGACAAGTCTAAGAGTTGGTGAGGAGCAACTGGAACTCTCACACTGTTGGGTGGAGTGGGAATTGGGAGAACATATTGGCAAACACTTTGATTTTCTTTACTAAAGTGAGGATGTGCTGACCCTATGACCCAGGAATCCCACTCCTAGGTATATGTCTAACATAAATATCTATCAATGGTAAAAAGGATTCATGCATTCTAGCATATTTATAGAATGCTGTAAAGACTACAAATGAACTTACATGCAACATGGATGAATTTCTCAGACATAATGTTGAGCAAAAGACTAAAAATGACACATATAGTATAATTCCAGTTATATAATGTTAAAAAAAGAAAGGCAAAACTTAGCTGTAGTTTTTAAGAATCCATGATGTGATGACTATTACTCTAAAGAAAGCAAGGAAATGGCCATTCCCAAGGTCACGACAGTGGTTACATTTAGGGAGTAAAAGGAGATTATATCTGGGGAGGAGTGTATGTATGAGTGTACTGGGGCAGTTGACAGTGTTCTATTTCTTACTTAGACTGGTAGGTATAGGGGGCTTATTTTATAATAATTCATTAAGGTGAACATTTATTATTTATACACTTATTCTCATGTGTTGCTTTACAATTCTTAATAAAGTTTAAAAAAAGGAAAAAAATCACAGAATAAAAACATGTCTTAGAAAATCAAAATATGATTTCAAAAAAAAAAACAACAACTCTGGAATATAAAGTCCAGTATATTTCCTAGAAAGACAAAGAAATAGAAAATAAATAAGATAGAGGATCAACCTTGAAGGTGTGCATTGAATGGTTAGTAGATCTGAAAATAGAAAAGAGAGAAAGTGGATGAGAACATATTCACAAAGAGACAATGAAATAGTTTTCCAGAATGGGAGGACATAGTTTTTTAGATCACAAGGGCCCCTTCAAAATAGCCCACACTAAGGCACATTACTGTGATATTTCAGAACACAAGAGGTGAAGAGAAGATTTTGAAGTTTCCTGGAAACAAACAAGATAAGTTTACATTAAGGATCAGGGATCAGAATCCTGTTGTGCTTAACAACAGCAATGCTGGAAGATTCCAGTCTCTGGAACATTATTACCAACTTCTAGTTCTACCCCAACCATGTTGTCAATCAAGTGTGAGGGTGGAACACAGAATTTTAGACCTGTGAAGTCTCAGTTTTCTTCCTTGTATTCTTTCTCAGAAACTGAACTAATGCTTCCTAAAATGAGTGAGTACAAAGTGATACGTCATCTGATGCAAAAGAGAGAGGATTCAGGGTGATAGAGAGAGAGCAATTTCAGGAAGAGGTTGAAGAGGAGATCCGGGCTGCCATCAGTGCTGAGAGAGAAAAAGACAGATCTGACAGGAGGTGAACAAAGGGTCCTGGGAGTGTGTCGGAAAAGAAACCAGGAGCTGGTAGATTTCCTAACTGGTGACTGGTGAATGTATTGAGGAATTCTAGAGCTTTTAAAGCTTTGGGGCTTTGGCAAGATTTAACAATAGTATACAGAAAATTAAGCACATGAAAAAACAAGGTAATGATTAAATCCAGGAAAACAAAACATATATAAGAAAAGAAATGTAACAGTGAAAGAAAAATAATTAGTATAGATTCAACCAAATATTGTGTGAAACTGTATTGAAAGATGGAAGGAGCGGGAGAGAGTGTGGGGTAGTGGGGAAGGGTTCGAGGGCTAGGAGGTCTAAATTGTCATATTCAATCATTAGGAAGTCAATCAATAAGGACTAAACTTGTAAAGTCAAGGAGTAGGATAGGCATGTTATTTAAACAAAAAGATCAAGTATAAGACTTCCAAAAGAAAGCGTAATAGAAAATCTTTTCAACTTTGAGCTAGGCAAAGAATTCTTAGATAGGACATATTTTTATATTATATGCATTATAGCACAAGCTATAAAAAATTGATAAATTTGACTACAATAAAATTGGCTAAATCTATACTGTCTTGATTACTGTAGCTTCATAGTAATTCATGACGTCAAGGAGTGTAAGTCCTCCAGTTTTGTTCTTTTTCAAGAATGCTTTGGATATTCTAGGTCCTTTAGATTTCCAGTCATTTTATTTTATTTTATTTATTTTTATTGACATATAGTTGACTTATAATATTGCGGTATACAGCAAAATGATTCAGTTTTTTATATATATATATAGAAAAATTTCATATTCTTTTCCACTATGGTTTATTACAGGATATTGCATATAGTTTCCTGTGCTATACTGTGTGACCTTGTTGTTTATCTGTTTTATATACAGTAGTTTGTACCTGCTAATCGCAAACTGCTAATTTATCCCTCCCTGCCTTTCCCCTTTGGTAACCATGTTTGTTTTCTATGTCTATGAGCCTGTTTCTCTTTCGTAAATATGTTCATTTGTATCATTTTGAAAGATTCCACATGTAAGTGATATCATATGATATTTGTCTTACTCTTTTCCAAAGTCATTTTAGAATTAGCTTGTTAATCTCTACCAAAGCAGCCTGCTGAGATTTTGACAATTTATTTTACTAAAACTATATCAAAGTTCTTGACAATTAGTCAAAAAGCCCCCAAATCTCCATGTCTGAGTTTGGCTGTTAACTAAGCGAGTATTATATTTGTGAACTGGGGGTGTGGCTTAGTGGTCAGGATGTCAGTGCCATAGCTAGATGGCTCGGGTCCAAATTCTGGCTCTGCCGGTTACTGGCTGTATGACAAGCCCATGGTACTGAATGCTCTACGTCTCTACTGCCTAATGTGTAGAAACCCTGTAATAATTGCACCCAGTCCATGAGGCAGTAGCAAGGTGGATGAGTTAATATGTAGAGAACTCTTAGGTCAGTGACTGGCATGTATCAAGTACTAGGTAAATCTTTGCTCTTACAATTATATACTGTATATATATTTTCCTTACCTCATCCCCAAATTTATTTAAGGTGGCTTACAGTGGTACATAAAACATCAACATAGTTAAATTAAAAATCAGAACAAAAGCAAAGAAAAATAACTTGCACTAACTGATTCTGGATTTTTCCATATTTTCCAAAAGTTCTCATTAAAGATTTTTTTCTCTCTCTCTCATGGGCATTATTTTTATGAGGAATTTTACATTTCTAATTTAGATACATGGATGTAAGAGAAAGTAGATTCAACAGGAGCAAAAATATGAGCAAAGCCTCAAGGAGACCTGTGGAAAAACAAAACCGGCAGAGCATCCAGAGCAAACACGCACCGGGAGTAACAGGAAGGGAGAGGAGTTCCCACAGAGTCACTTTACAAACAGCCTGGAGCTCACGCTGAGGAATCCCATCGAGGGTAACAGGCTTTCGAGAAAGGAGTTTGCATTATTCGACTGATGTTTCAAAATATTAACCTGAGCTTGGTCCTTATTAATTTCATAATCAGATGTGTAAGAGTCATCATGGTGAGATCCAAGTAACCTTGTAGTAAAAGGAAACAGAAATATAAAATAAAATGACGGTAAGGAAATCAAGCTCTTCTCTTCATAGGGTCGACCATGCATAGCACACTGGTGAACACTCGTTTTCAGAAATCTAGGTCTAAATTACATATGGCCTTTAGGTAACTTATACTGAGCATCAAAGGGAAATAATTTAAGGCCTCAGAGCTCCAGACTTTCTTATGTTTTTTGTATAATTTTCTATAGTGCAAAGACATTTAATAGAAAGAGGGAGAGCCAGTGTTCCTGAGAAATGACTGTCCTTTTTCACCCTTCTTTGCAGTCAAGGTTGAAGTAGCCTGGGAGACATTTACCCTGCAGGTTCCGGTGGCCTGGGACTCTCACTCGTCCAAGCTACTTCTAGGCAGCTGGTTAAGTTCACAACTTTGCTGTAATATCATACCCAGGACTGAAACAGAAAACCCCTGAAGACAATGGACATTTACTACCCTGATGGGTGATCTGCTCTTTCTCTAGTTTCCTGGGATACACAGGGAGGTGATGGCGGATGAGCCCTCAGCACAGAGCGTTGATACTCCCTCCTTTTTTTTTCTAAGTTTTCCTTTCTATAAAACTTTTCCAGTAAGTCATAGAGTAATAGAAGGTTCAGGGGCTTGATTAAAGTAGAGAAAAACACATTCCAGATCACTAACATGAAACCAACAACATTTTAAATGTAGGAAATATAAAATAGAACAGAAGGGAAAATGGCATAGGGTCCAGTTACAGTATCTATATTGCCAAACCTACAGAATAGGGGAAATCTAAATATAAAAGTAAATAGATGTATTTGTTGATTTAAAGATAGAGGGAAGTTAAAGATAAATAAATAAGGTTGGCTAAGACACTATACCCCACATTACCGGTGAATTTTAATTTGGACAGTAATAGTTGTATAAGCAGAGGACCATGACCCAAAACACTGCATAAACAATATTTCCTTGTTCCAGAATGTCATTCTTTCCTTTTGAGAGGAGAACAAATTTTTCTTCTGGAAATAGCCAATATGTCTGTTTTTAATAAAAATCCCTCAGTTGAATGCCTGAGCTGCGTTCTGTGCTTCCTGAGTCAGAATCTCAAGGTGGATGGAAGCATTCCTACATTCTTTTCATGCCAAAGGTGATTCACAGGGTTCTTTTCCAGCACTCTTCCAGGTTTGGCTGAGAACTACCTAATGACCGTATTCGATGCTCAGGCTCTAAAAGCCAGTTCTGTTTTTAGCCAATACTTTTCTTCCCTTCTAAATTACAAAAGAATCAGCTTTTCTCTCTCAAATTTCACCTGGATATTTTTCAAGAGCAAACGAATTCTGAAGCAGGAGAGGAAACCGAAAACGACAAGGTTCAGTGAATGGGTTTTATCAGCCTAGTTAACATTAAAGTAAATTCAAGGTAAGATTCCAGAGGAGAATAAAAACATTTCTTGTCATGCTAAAGTACTGGAAGCATTCATTTCATTATACATTCATGTTGCGTCTTTTGGTGACATTTTTTAAAAAATAAAGAAATAAAGAAAAGGGAAGCTGTGTTAGTCATATATCAAATCTCGACTCAGTCTGCTGTACAATGAAAGGCTGAACGTGGGCGAAAGTGCGTTGAGGTTGGAAACCTATTACTAATTCAGGAGCAAATGCATTAGGAGGTGCTTCAGAGCAGTGGTCCCATCAGATACTATCAAAGAGCTGCACATGGAGACAGCCTCTTCATAATTCATGAGGCAGTTCCACTTTCTTTCGGTGGGGGGTAGAAGGTTTCTTATCAACAGAAATGTGTCCTCGTGAGTAAATTGCTAGGAATATCAATTACGTGCATGAGTATTTAATTCTACAGATATTCTTAGTTAAGTCGTGAAAGCATGTGGCTGATCAAAATCGAATTTTAGCATCTTCTTACAGTGTCATTCTTCAATAGCTCCAGTCTTGCTAAATGTGGGTTAATACAAAGTAAAGTTTATTAGGAATAACTTCTTTGATGTTCAGAATAGCTCCAAGGCTCCCCTTCTCCCAAATCACTGAAGTATCAATGCTCTAGCTGCCCCCCTGCCCCTCAAAATACTCCTGACTTTGATGCAAGAAAAGTAACATTTATTTTTTATTCAGCGTTTAATGTTCTCTTCTTCTTGACTTACAATGAAAATGATTCCCAGCTAACACTACTGATGAAAGCAAGTGAATTCATTTACAATCAATCAGTTGTCTATGAATTTTAAGATGTTAAAAAGGGACTTCCCTGGTGGCGCAGTGCTTAAGACTCTGCCCTCCCAGTGCACGGGGGGGGGGGGGCTGGGTTCAATCCCTGGTCAGGGAACTAGATCCCACATGCATGCCACAACTAAGGAGCCCACGTGCCACAACTAAGGAGCCCTCAAGCTGCAACCAAGGGGCCCACCTCTTGCAACTAAGACCCAGCGCAACCAAATAAGTAAATAAATATTTTTAAAAGATGTTAAAAAGAGAAAAACTTGCGGGGGGGTTTAGTTGGGATTTCTTGCCTATATGTATCTCTCTTAATGACTCTGTGTTTTTTTAAAAAATTATTTCCCATATACTACTAAGAGTTACTGAGTTTTAAGTGTTCATTTGCTGGAATTCAGTCCAATGCTGACAGCATTTAAGGGCATAGTCTCATATAACATTAATTCATTTCACAACTAGACAGGGCAAAAAAAGTAAAAAGTTTAAATGGAAAACAATGAAAATTCTACATAATCTCTGAGATTTAAAAAAACCCTAAATATTAGATCTTTACCAATTATGACAGAAAGGGACTGATTCCTTTTCTCAATGTAAGAATAATCCTAGGAAACCAAAAGGAGCTTTGAAAAGAAGATACTTAGGGAAAAGTACTCAGTCTTCCAAAAATTTATAGTGGGGAATATTTTACTGGAACATACCCAGATACCTTTGCCTTTTTATTTCCAAGAGTGTATATTTTAGAATTCTAAAAATAAAATTTTTGAAAAAGACATCAAAATCAATGAATGTAATATACAGCCACTGGAAAAATGAGGTCTCTAAGATTTATTTATACTGAGTACTGAAAAGTAGGCATGAGTACTGCAAAGTAGAGGGGAGTTTGGGCCATGGCTTTTTTCTGGGGGTGCCCAGTGGTGTGACCTGGAAATGGCCAGAGCAAAGGGGACTTAGGGGAGAGAGAATTTCCCAAGTGGACGGAAACTAGCAGTGTCTCCCTTTCTACCATAAATGATAAAGGAGTCAAGATTCTGGTGTTATGCAAGAGGGCAGAGGTGACATCCAGGAAGAAACACCAGTTTTAGGAAGAGATTCTCAATGGTAGACACTGAGTGTGGTTTGCTGTCCAAGTCTAAACAGCAATTGGAAAAGCTGACCCAGATCAGGAGGGTGATTGGTCTGAAGATGGGGCCGCAAAGGTAGAGCAGACTTTAGGTTAGGATGCTTTGGTGAGAGGACCAGAGATTCGAGAACTAGATTTGGGATATATTCAATTTTAGGGGAAAGGAGGGTGGTAGGCCCTAGCGCCAGAGACAGGCTTCTCCATGGCTTTTAATTTAATGCACATTTAATTCTCAGTATAGAGATTTATTTAGAAAGTTGGGTTATTTTCTTGATATTGGGTAGGGAGAATTTCTAAGCGTTTATGTTAATCACTAAATTACTTTAGGCTTAAAAATAGCACAGTGTTTCATACAGACTCCCACTGAGTGAGCACAGTGTAGTAAATAATTTAACATTGTTCAGCCAGGCAGGTTTTTTTAAGCTGAAATACAGTTGATTTACAATATTATATAAGTTTCAAATGTAAGACATAGTGATTCACCATTTTGAAAGGTTATATACTCCATTTATAGTTATTATAAAATATTGGCTATATTCCCTGTGCTGTAGCTTATTTATTTTATACCTAGTAGTTTGTACCTCTTAATCCCCTACCTTTATCTTGCCCCTCCCCCCTTCCCTCTCCCTGATGGTAACCACTAGTTTGTTCTCTATATCTGTGTCTCTTTCTTTTTTGCTATATTCACTAGTTTGTTTTACTTTTTAGATTCCACATATAAGTGATATGATACAGTATTTGTCTTTCTCTGTCTGACTTATTTCACCAAGCATAATACCCTCCAAGTCCATCCATGCTGTTGCAAATGGCAAACTTTCATATTTTTTTATCAGCCAGGCAGTTGTTTTCTTTCTTTTTATTTTTTTTTCCCCTTTACTTGCTACCACATCTAATACTGAACAGCAATTTCTTTGCAAGGCAAGGTTATTCTCTATTTCTTTATCTTCCTCACAGGTCTTGAGAAATAGAATTAATTTTTAAAATTGAAGCAGTCGAAAGGTTGCTGACTTGATACAGTTTTGCATGTGTGAGTTGTAACAATATTGGTTCCTCCAAAAGACATTTTCTGCATCTGATTGAAGACAAGCACTTGCCTCAGTTAATATTACCAGATTCTAAGAGAATGCTTTCTTAAAATCTGAAGCACTCAAAGGACAATGATGATTTCAAATCACATCTTTAAGATTTAGTTATCACTCAAATCCCTAATAAGGTGTTTACATTTTAGGCCTTATACCCATAAGGCCACAGCAGCCAACACAAAGGCAAATTTATGATATGGGGATGGAAGCCTAGCTTTCGTTCTATTGTACCTAGTACTTCTAGTTGCCTCTAACTACTGGAAGAGATTATTCTCTCTGAAGGGAAGGTGGTAGCAGGGCCACGTGGCCAGAGTGAGGTTGGGTCTCTCAGATTGGGGGTTGAGAGCAGGAAACTGCCACCTGGGAGAAAGGGAGAAATCAAGGCATAGAGTAGTTGGAGAATCCAGAGTTCATAAAGGAAATGTGAGGATCAAATGCTTGGGGGAGTAAAGGTGGAGCTGCATCAAGATGAAAGCTGAACTTGGAGTTTGGGAGGCAAGAGGATGTGAATGAGAGACCAGGCACAGGGGTCCCGAGCTGCTTTCTGGAAAACTACTTTCAGGAAGGCTTCTTTGATTTCTCCTTTAATTCTCCCTATTAGTATCTTTTTGTGGTACAACTAGTAATGTGCTTTATGATCTTTTGAGGGTATATTCACCGTGCCAAGTCCACAGTGCCCTTCATCCTGTGTCTTAGTAAAGGTAATAAGGAGATAAGAAAACAGGCGTTTATGGAGCACCTGCTATGCAGTAGGTACATTTATGCATTATTTAATTAAACAATTTATGTAATTGACAGACGAGGAAACTGAGGCTCATGATCACTGAACTAACAAGCAAAGGAAGAGCCAGGACTGAGTTCACGCCCCACCCTGTGGTCTGCTTCTCAAAGCGCCATCAGCCTGCTGGCCATGAATGAGAGAGGGATCCCTGTTCCTGCGCTTGGAGCAGGAGGAGACCCACAAGCCACAGCTAGCTCCTGTTTGCTCCAAAGTGGACGCTCCAACTTGTGCATTATTCAAGCCCTGGCTTCTTCAGTTGCCTGTTCTCCTCTTACTTCATCTTTACTATGACCTCCACCCAGGGAAGCAAAGGCAGGACAAGGAAGGAGAACTCTGGTGTGGATTTTACTCTTCATTGGAAGCTCTGGAGAAATTTTGCAGCTAGAAATTATTTGCTTAAGTTAGTTTTATGGAGTAACTTTCTGACTTCAGAGAAGCTTAAAATTTCCTTTTTTTTTTTTTTTTGCCACACAGCAGCATGCGAGATCTCATTTCCCCGACCAGGGATCGAACCTCTGCCCCCTGCAGTGGAAGTGTGGAGACCTAACCACTGGACCACCAGGGAAGTCCCAAATTTCTTATTTTGAAGGCGTCGAAGAGATCACCTGTGTTACGCATTTGCCTCCTATTTCTCATGACAGATAAAAGTGACTTATAAGCACACTCTGGAGATCTCTGGAGATAAAGACCTATTGTTATCTATTGTAGAGAATATCTTACTATTATTTTTTAAAATATCTCTATCATTTTAATAAGAAAAGGGGAAAAGCTAAGTGTCCAGAATGCCTCCCCTTTTGACTGTAGAACCTCAGAAGGTAGATATTCAGCAAAGAATCTGTTAAGCTGGAGACTAATTCCCTCCAACTTTGGTTTAATTTCTGACCCCTCCATCTAAACCTCCAAAAGTAAAGTTGTTAGGAATATTCATTCCTGTCTAAGAGCCGGATGTGAACCCCAGATAGTTGTGTTTTTTAATTTTAATTTTTAAAAGAAAATATTTATTTATTTATGCTGCTCTGGGTCTCATTTGCTGCATGCAGGATCTTTAGTTGCAGCATGCAGACTTCTTAGTTGCGGCATGCATGTGGGATCTAGTTCCCCGAGAAGGGATCAAACCCGGACCCCCTGCATTGGGAGCACAGGGTCTTACCCACTGGACCACCAGGGAGGTCCCAGATAGTTGTGTTTTGAGCACAAAGGTCCCGTGCACAAGACTTGCAGCATCATTGAGAACCCTTCTGAACATTTCTTTCTAGAAGATACTTTCTCTTTGTGGCTTCCATCATTACGATCTGATCCCAGGCTCCATCTCCTCTGTAACCTCTCAGACAAGTAAAAACTGCAGTTGTCTTTGAATGCCAGGAAATAAAATGAAAAGTAATGAGGAGTTTCTGCCAGAGAGGTTTTGTTTTGATGCTTTCTTCCATCTTCCTTTACCTCCCCAGTGGGGAAAATTAGGGCGATGCATTCATCAGCTTTTATTATCTTGATTTATAACCTGAGGTCACATTTGGGAGGTAAAACATAAAGGCATAGATTTAAATAGTGCCAGTCGTGCCCTCTCCATTTTGTTCTGATCTCTCTTTTGCCAGAAATGAAATTCCTCATGCCCTGTAATTGTGTATAGATCTGCCAGTGCAGAGAATGCGTCATTGTTCCCTTGTCTTTACTTAACACTACCCTTTTCTGCATTAACTCCAACCCACACGCTATACATTTGTGTCCTTTCATGTCTGGTTTGCACCCATTCAATTAGATGTACAACGTGCCTCCCCTAGTTTAATGAGTTGATTATGACAAGACTTGAGAGGAACGACATTCAGTAGCTTCAACTGATCAGCCAGGAATTTTCATTGTCTGACATCGATCAGGGAATCAAAAGAATAGCTAGTAAGCTGACCTACTGTGAGTCTTCATTCTCATGCATCATTTCACATTCATTATGGTTCACAGTGCAAAACGATGACATTCAGTCATTCATTAAAACAAGGTTCATTAAGTTGCCTTCTATGTGTCAGATACTAGTCGACGTCCATGGGCAACAACAGGGAGATGACAGGCAAAATCCTGGCTCTCAAGAGGCTAGCCAGCTAGGGGCTGGAAGGATCACAGACCAATAAACAGTCTGTTTGTAATACATCCAGGGGGATGACAGTAGGCAAAGGGATTGTGAGCCAGGGAAGGGAACTGAGGTCCCAGGAGTCGGGAAGACCTCTCTTAGACGGTGACCTGGGACAGAGACCTGAATGAAGAGGAGGAATAAAGCTGTGCAGCTATGGGTAGCCTTCCAAGCAGAGGGAGCAGTGCATGTCACGAAGCCCAGGACGGAGCAGGTTTGGCATGTGTGAGGAACAAAAAGGACACAAAATCTGGGGCACAGGGAGCAAAGGGAAAGTGGTTGAAGAAGTAGGTGGCTGATGGACAGACTTAGGTATGGCCTTGTGGGTCAAAAATAGCAGCTTAGGACTTCCCTGGTGACGCAGTGGTAAAGAATCCGCCTGCCAATGCAGGGGACACAGGTTCGAGCCCTGGTCCGGGAAGATCCCACATGCCGCAGAGCAACAAAGCCCGTGAGCCACAACTACTGAGCCTGTGCTCTAGAGCCCACGAGCCACAACTACTGAAGCCCGTGCGCCTAGAGCCCATGCTCTGCAACAAGAGAAGCCACCACAATGAGAAGCCAGCACACCGCAATGAAGAGTAGCCTCTGCTCACCACAGCTAGAGAAAGCCCGCATGCAGCAACTAAGACTCAAAGCAGCCATAAATAAATAAATAAATAAATTTATTTTTTAAAAAATAGCAGCTTACATTTCATTCTGATAAGGTGTGGATGCCACAGGAGAGTTTTGAGCAGAGGGGGCATAATCTGACCTTTGTTTCAAAAGAGTCACTCCAACTGAGAATGGACTATAGGGGTAACAGTAGAAACCGGGAAGCCAGTTAT
Organism: Balaenoptera musculus; assembly: GCF_009873245.2. Taxonomy (NCBI): domain Eukaryota; kingdom Metazoa; phylum Chordata; class Mammalia; order Artiodactyla; family Balaenopteridae; genus Balaenoptera; species Balaenoptera musculus. Next base: position 97,021,540 of record NC_045793.1, on the reverse strand, counting down.
GAGTTAATCACCGTAAGCCAGTGAAGGACCAGGATAGGAGTGGTGGAGGGGAGACAGGCAAGGTTAGGTTCATGCTGTACTTTGAAGGTGAAGCCAACAGGCTTCGCTGGAAGACTGGACATGTGGTAGGAGAGAAAGGAGACAAGGATAACTCCAAGAGCGGGGGATGCACTAGATGAACAATGCTAGTGTTTACTGGACGAGGGAAGCCTGAAGGAAGAGAAGATCAGACAGAAGGAGAAAGAAATCAAGGGTTCTCTTTCGGACATACCAGCTTAGAGAAGGTTGTTGGATCTGTAGGTGGAGATGAAGTTGAGTTGAGGTTAGGTTGCAAATGTGAGGCCAGCCTCTTTTGACATCTCTATATCAAGCTCACCTTAGGTTTGAGTCTTTGTTTATGTCTGAAGTTTAGTTCCTTTTTTTCTCTTCCCTTATGCTCACATCCTTTTATTTCCCCTCAGGAGTACACCTTCTGAATTCCCCTGTCCCCAGCCCACAAACCAAGTATTCCCAGAGTGCTGCGTGTGAACTCAAGCACTTCTTCAGAAAAAAAGCAAATTCCTCCTCTCTAAAGTGTGTCTTGATTACTCCCTCATATGCCACTTACACAGTATGACCGAGAGCCTTCACATTTTGAGAAATGTGAAGGATTCTTTTGGGGGAAAGTAGTTGCCTGTAGAATAAAGGCTGAACTTGTCAGGCTGGCATTTAAGTTTCTGAATAATCTCACCCTGTCTCACCTCTTCAAGGCTCCATGTGTTCAAATTCAGATCTCAGATATGACCTCTGAACTTCAAGAGTTGCTCTAACCTTCACTCGGCGGGTACAGGCTGTTACTCCCAGACACTCAGGGAGAGCAGGTGGTCGCAGCATAAAAGGAAGATCCACATGAACAGAAGCTCAGTCCCAGAGGGAAAGACCCTTAATTTTGAGGACAGGGATGGCTCTGGAAAGGTGATCTCCTGTGTAGGGAGGAGTGATTCCACCACTGCTCAGCGCTTCCATGCTCTTTTGTGAACATCTGAATCTTGTTCCTGCAAAGAGGGGTGCCCTAAATTGCAGAAGTAGTATTTGGATCACTGGAAACGGGGCTCCCATCACGATCATCACTAATTAATAAATTGTTGTTCTTCTTATAGACAGATTAGTCTCATTTGCTGCACAGAACTATGCTTGAGCATGGTCCCTGCTGCCTGTCTACCTGGACTTGGAACCTACCCATCCTGGGTCTGTGATGTGGAAGAAATGACTTGACTTTTCTGTAACTCAGTTTCTTTCTTTTTTTTAACTTGTTCTTTATTTTACTTATTTATTTTTAAAATATTTATTTAATTTATTTATTTGGTTGTGTTGGGTCTTAGTTGCGGCACGTGGGCTCCTTAGTTGTGGCTTGCAGCCTCCTTAGTTGCGGCACGCAGACTCCTTAGTTGTGGCATGCAAACTCTTAGTGGTGGCGTGCATGTGGGATCTAGCTCCCAGACCAGGGATCAAACCCAGGCCCCCTGCATTGGGAACGAGGAATCTTAACCACTGCGCCACCAGGGAAGTCTCTGTAACTGCGTTTCCACACCTGCAAATCTACTTCAGAGGGTTGGGGTGAAGAGTAAGTGACTTCATACACATAACGTGCTCAGAACCATGCTGAGCATGGAGTCATTGCTTAGTGAATGAGAGGTATTGTCATTACCATCCGTCCACCAGGACTGAGAATCTGATCATCTATGGGTTATGAAGAAAATGCACTCGAAGGAACGGAGAAAGCTTGACTTAGAAACTGGCTCGGCCATGGTGGTGTCCTTGAGTGGTTCTGCCAGTGAAGGGTCACCTCTCCACGGCCCTCTCCTCTCAGACCCAATCCTGACCCCCATCGAGGCAGACCCACTGTCTTTCTTTGTTTCCCCCTGAAAAATACTTCTTCACTGGGGTAAAGTTAGTTATTGCTGAGTAAAAATTACTCCAAAACTTAGTGGTTTAAAACAATAAACATTTACTATCTTGCAGGATCCAGAATCCGGCTCAGGCACACAGCTGTTGGTAGGAGGCCTCAGCTCCTCACCACCGAGACCCCTCTGCAGGGCCACCTCATGCAGTGGCAGCTGGCTTCCCCCAGGGCGGGTGATTCAGGACAGCAAGAGGAAGCCATGATGCCTTTTATGACTAGTTCAGAAGTCACCTGCTGTCACGTCTGCACATTCCATTTGCTAGAAGTAAATCTCTAAGTCCCACTCATGTCCGTGCAGAGAGGAACTGAGCTCCACCTTCTGAGGGGGAGATGGGCAAAGAATTGTAGACATATTGTGAAACCGCAACAATCGGTGGCTGAGACTCAGAGCTAGTGAGTTATAACATTTAGGACAATATAGACTCCCTCCTCTTTAAACCTCTAACTGGTTTATAAGACCTTGGGCCATCTACCCAGATATTCACTAAAAACTCTGAGAACCCCAAAGCAGTGCTTTGTGGTCATAAAACTGAGCAGGGCGCTGTAGGGTCCTCCTGGGTACGAAAGCCTTTCTGTGTCCCCCGTTTCTTGTCTGCAGGAAAAAGGCTTCAGCCTCCTAGACCTTCCCTGAGTTCCAAAGGGCAGATTCAAACAGTAATTAGGGAAGTGAGGGAATGTAGAAACAAGAGTGGATTTTGTTTGTTTGTTTGTTTGTTTCAAACCACTGAGATTTCAGTGCTGTTTTAATATAGGCAGACCCTAGCCTATCCCAACAGATACAATAGTTAAGCAGAAAAGGCAAGTGCTAAGAAAACTTTATTTCTTCTGTGTCCTTACATGAAAGAAGGGGGAGAAATATGATAGATATAGGTATTTGCTTACATTTTTCAGAAAAACAGTGAAAGAATAAAACAAGAACAAAATTTTAAAAAATTATTGATAATGAAAGAGAGGAAATAGAGTTAGGATATGGATGGAAGCCTGACTTCTCTAATTATGTCTTAATATACAGTACTCATTTTTGAATCATGTAATTATCTTCCATATTTAAAATATAAATCAGGAGAGGGGTCCTTGTGGTGATGGAATTGTTCAGTGTCTTGACTCTGATAAAATTATTTAGAGCTAAACACACACACACACACACACAAGTACAAGTAAAACTGCAAGAATCTGAATAAGATCCATGGATTGTTTGAATGTTGATATTCTGGTTGTGATATTATACGACCGTTTTACAAATGTTACCATTGGGGGAAACTGAGTTCTCTCTATTATTTCTTACCATGTGAAAAATAGCATTTCATCACAAGAAATTTTTAAATATTCAAAACACAAGGAGAAAACTTCAAAAACTCAATTGTCATGGAAAGCTTTAACTCATTACTCCTACACTATGACAACAGATGAAAAACATACTTACATTTGACTAATTTATTTTTATCCGTTCATCTATTTTAGGTAAATGCATATTTATGAAATAATAAAGGCAAAACTCTGATTAATGAATTGAACAAGGAAAAGAGAGTAAAATTTATAAATAAGGACAGAAATTGCTTCTTTTGAAGAAAGGATCATAAAATAGAAACACATCTGTAAAATGTATTCAGTGTTGGTGATGTCACAGTGAGATGGATTTTCACATGTAAGCCTGGGGAATTGTAAATTATCATTCATTTAACCAATATTGTCTTAAGTATAAAATACAGAGATGAGTAGAGGGTGTGTTAACCCCAGTATTTTGACACTAAGGAGACTTTGAAAATTGACAGTGTTCAGCGTGAACTCCATCAAATCCATTTCACTCCTTGATCATTTTCTGTAGAGCAGCGCTGCCCCACGGGCCTTTCTGAAATGATGGAAATGTTCCACATCTGCACCGTTCAACATGGTGAACCTAGTGTTAGAAGGAAATCACCAGGTCTATTATACTTGCTACTCTTTGTATAAACTGGTATCAGAACCATGGGAGAAGAAGTATTGTTACCTCCAGAAGTTACAATGAGAGTGTCTCATCACCTCCATTTCTGATGACGTTTGGTATTTGTGTCATTAAAAGAATAAACATTTGAAAAGTCATGTATGGCCGGGATCAGGGTCCAGGTAAACAGTTCTAGACCCACGTGTAACATTCATTCGCTTTGTGATCTTGGGTAAGTCTAGGCTTGAATGTCGTGAGCTCCAAGTGAAGCCATTGGACACATCATTTCCCTTCAAGCTTGAACAAATTCTACTATAAATATCCATATGCCATCTGGGAAGCTGGCCAACATTTGTTCTATAGAATTAAAAGGTGCAGCTTTAAGATGTGCACACACCATCTCTGTGGAGGCCGTGAGGCTCACGTGAGTAGGAGCCCGAGCTGGCCTCAGACTCGACCTCCCCTCTGTGAGCTCCAGGCTGTGGGTAAGTGTGTGTCATTTTTGCTGTGTGTAAACCCCAGGGCGGCCTATCACAGTGATAAACCCTTAAGATTTCACTCTTTTTTTCCTCTCTTTATTTTTTATTTTTGAGGTATAGTTGATTTACAATGTGTTAATTTCTGCTGTACAGCAAAGTGATTCAGTCATACATATATATATACATACATTCTTTTTAAATATTCTTTTCCATTATTGTTTATCATAGGATATTGAATACAGTTCCCTGTGCTATACAGTAGGACCTTGTTGTTTATCCATTCTCTATATAATAGTTTGCACTTGCTAATCCCAAATTCCCAACCCATCTCTCCCCACCCTCCTCCCCCTTGGTAACCATAAGTTTGCTTTCCAAGTCTGTGATTCTGTTTCTGTCGCATAGATAGGTTCATTTGTGTCGTATTTTAGATTCCACATATAAGTGCTATCCTATGGTATTTGTCTTTCTCTGTCTGACTTACTTCCCTTAGTATGATCATCTCTAGTTGCATCCATGTTGCGGCAAATAAGCCCCTAGGGTTTCGGATTTAGAACCAGTTTAGGTTCAAACGGTAGCCCTTTTGCTGGTCTGACACTGGCCAGGCCTTGCTTCTGCACCTGAGTCTACCTCACAGGGTGAGGCTCCAATCCGCCAGGGGACAGACCCGGCTGCCAATTCAGGGTTCACGGGTCCCCCCCCACCCCACACACACACGCAGCACCCTATCTTTCTCAGGGATGCTTCCCTTTTTTCCCTTGAGATTTTGGAGGCCTTACCTAGTAACAAGTGACAGGAGACAGGGCAGACATAGGCTCTCAGTGTCCACTGAGAAGCCATCACCCTGTCTGGCCCTCTGGTTTTCCATCCATGTGACCTGGAGTGTCACCCTTGGTTGCTGTTGGCAACACCCGTCAGGACCAGACATTCTGTGGCTCCTCTCTTCTTCCCTGGAGTCCTTCAGCTTCCCTGAGTCTGCACCCAAAAAGGAAGACATTAGGCCTCCCTCCAGGGGTTGAGCTTGACTGGGGATGTGGTAGGGCTGGGGCGCAGGGCACAGGGACCTTTCTCAGACTCCTGCTCTCTGGCCCAGGGCATTTATCAAGTCCTTGGGATGAGGAAACTTATTGACTAACATGTGCCTTCCCCAAGACTTCAGTTCTTTGCTTTCTTCTTAAAGGCTAGGATTTTTAAAAGCTTTCTTTTTTTTCTCTCTGTTTTTCCTTCCTTGAGAAATTAAAATATCTGGCTTTCTGGATCAGACACAAGGAAATATCACAGAAAAAAATGTCAGTTAGCATTTTCCAGCAATATATGCCATATAAAAGTTTAATAAGTAATCTATGTAGAACACAGCACTGGGCCTCATGCATTGTAGACACTCAACAAACAGTAGCTGTGATGATTAATATTTACTCTACAATGTTATTTTAAAGATTATTTATAACGTATGCAAAATGTCTGACATATAATAGATGTTCATTAAATGTCCCCCATCACAGTGAAGAAAATGGTTTTGAGTTTAATATAAAGACTGATACTGTTTTCAAATGATGGCGTTAACTGGAAATAATTTTTTAAAAGGCTTTGAGAATTTGTCTTTCCTCTTGCTCATTTTTATCTCCTGTCAACCACATCTGATGCTAGCTCAAAGTATACACTTAGATGTCCCTGGTCTTCATATTCTGGAAGATTGTATCAGCAGAAATAACCATTAACCCTCTGGAATGACACATGACACATAACACCGGCCATTAAATCATCAATATATTGACCAAATGGAATTATTTGCTTCATCTAAGTCTAATGGCAGGAAAATGGGAAAAGCAAAATTATAGATTGGGCTGTTGTGAGGGCAGATTCAGAGACCCAGACTTCTAGGCATATTCCAGAAAAGTATGGAAATGAATCAGGCTTCTCAGATTTCTTTTAGCTTCTTCGGCTACTCTGGTAAATAGGACGTGTCTGATGGAGGTGGAAGCTCCACTGGCTGACTAATAGGATACAGTCTCCTCTCCACTGCCAACATTTTGGGTCAAGGGCATTGAACTGACCCTTGCAATGAATGCATGGGATCTGTATGAGGAAAACCAGAGAATCTTAATTAAGGGTAGGAAATAAGATGAAATAAATATAGAAAATACCACGTTATGTAGAAAGACTAAATATGCCAAATTCATTAAATTTTAGGGTTAATATTATCCCAAGCAAAATCCCAATGAATATAATACTGGCCCAAATGATTCTAAAGTCTGTTCTGAAAAATAAATATAGCGCTAATTTTTTTTGAGACAATGAAGAGTAAGGAGGAGATACCTCCTTTACCATGCAGGAAAATGCATTATAACGTGGCAGTAATTAAAATGGCATTGTTGTGGTTCACGAACAGAAATGGGAAGGAATAGCCTGAGACAGACCCTACCATATGTAAGAATGCATAATGGAAAAGTGTGTAATTGTTAAATAGTATTCATCTTTTGTGCATCAAAGGATGCCATCCATAGAGTGAAAAGGCAATCCACGAGAAGATATCTGCAAACCATATATTTGATAAGGGGTTAATATCCAGAATATATAAAGAACTCCCACAATTCAACAACAACAACAAAATCAAACAACCTGATTCAAAATGGGCTAAGGACTTGAATAGACATTTCTCTAAAGATGAAATCAGTGATGCACCCGAGGGTAAAAAAAAAAAAAAAATCGTTTTAGATTCTGTCCATATATCACATATCAAAATTAATTCCAGATGTAGTAGAGCTTTGCATATTAAAAAAAAATCAAATCATAGGAAAGCTGAAGAAATTATTTTTGTTAATCTGACAACATGGAATAAGGTCATAAGCATAAAAATAAAACCTAAGAAAAGTTATCATACATGTGGCTACCAGCCTGGGGATTCAAAAGAGTTAGGCTGCAACTGTTGTTTCCTTTGCAAAACCAATTTTTAGTTTCTCCCCATAAATACTACAACTACTCTCTACTCATTTTTTAATTGTAATGTTATATTGGAGTACAGTTGATTTACAATGTTGTGTTAGTTTCAGGAATACAGCAAAGTGATTCAGTCATATACATATCTATTCTTTTTCAGATTCTTTTCCCATATAGGTTATTACAGAGTATTGAGTAGAGTTCCTGTGCTATACAGTAGGTCCTTGTTGATTATCTATTTTATATATAGTTCTACTCATTATTTTTAATGAGCAAAACCATTTCCTTGACACTAACTTGGTGCAACCTTGTCCCAGGTCTTCCTCCTGGTTTAACCTTCAGATGTTAGGTTAGAGGGTGCATTCCTCTTTCTGAAGAGTGAGACTTGGGCCCATGCTCTCACTTCATTAAAGACAGCTCCCTCTGTCTGGCTGTCTTCTTTCCATCATTTTGCCAAGTCTCCTCTTTTACTGGATAATTCCCATGAGCATAAATACATGTTTGCTCTCTCAGTTTGCAAAACTCACACACACACACACACACACTCGCATGCACACACTGGCCCCTCCATCCCCACCCCTCCTCCAGCTGTTGCCTCACTTCTCCACTCCCCTGCAGAGGATGACTGTTGGGAAGAACTGTCTAGGAACACAGCCTCCATATCCTCAGTTCATCTATCCTTCAGCCCACTCCAATCTGGCTTCTGCCACCAACACACAAATGAAACCGCTTTTGTCATGTCACAAACCAATTCCATTTGCCGCAGTCTTTGGGCCCTTTTCGATCCTCATTCCAGGCACATTTGACAGAATGGATGCTTCCTCTCCTCAGCATGCTCTCCTCTCTTGGGATCTGTGGCAGGACGACATCTCCTGATTTCCCCCTCCGTTTATGGTTCTCTTCTCTCTCCTGAATACTTGCCCTGGATAATCCCATTCATTTCCATGGCTTTAAAAACATCCCATCTGGGGGAGTTCCCTGGTAGCCTTGTGGTTAGGATTCTGGGCTTTCACTGCCATGGCCCGGTTTCGATACCTGGTTGGGGAACTAAGATCCCGCAAAAAAATTCCATGTGCTGACTGTTTCTGACTTTACACACTCACATGTCCATCAGCTACCCCTACATCTCAGCTTGGAGGTCCAATAGTTATTTCAAAAAAAACTTGTCGAAAATGGGCATCTTCGGTTTCCCACATAACCTGCCTTCACCTCACACAGGCTTCCTAATCACATCTTTTGTGTTGCTCAAGCTAGAAACTTGGGAATCATCCTTGACTCGTAATCACGAGTCCCATCTATTCTGCTTCTGAAATAAATACATGTCAACTTCCTCTCGTTCTATGTCCACTGCCACCATCCTGGTCTGTACTATATCATCTCTGGCCTAGATTACTGCCCAAGACCCATTCTTGCCCCTCCCTAATCTTTCTCTTTGCATCCCTGCCTATGGCTCCAAACCAATTGCCTCGGGTCTCAGATATGTCGTCGGGATAAAGTCAAGAGGAGTTTGCTTTTGAATTGTATGTCCAATGAGAAGGGAAGAGAAAAATCAAGAATGACTAGGGTTTTGCTTGAGCAACTTTGCACGAGGCAATGACTGTTATCAAGGTGGGAAAGTCTGGGTCAGGTACAGGTTTGGCTGATAGGGATGGGTTGGAGGGGTGATCAATAGTTTTCCATGTGCTAATCCTGAAATGTCATTTAGCCAAGCAGGAGTGTGCTATAGTTGCAAAAAAATATTAGACAGGATAGATGTTTGTTGAATGAATAAGTGAACAAAACTAGGCTGCCGGAGAAGCAAATTCTGGGGGAAAGATTTGGAAGAGTTTGTAAGGCTGTGAGGTAACATTCTAATGGAAATCCCTGGTATTATTTGGATATGTGGGCCTGGAGAGCAATAGGAAAATTAGACCTGGAGGCTTAGACCTGAGGGTTATCTTGAGAGTTTAAACTATGGAAAAGATAAGATGAAAGTGAAACTTCTAGAAAACTAAAATATTTTCTTTTCACATATTTTATTCAAAATAAAATCAGTTTTATTGAGTTTGATGGGGAAATGTTTAGTGTCATCCCTTTCTTCTACCCACTAGAAGCCAGTAGCTCTCCTCTCCCTCTACTCCAAGTGGTGACAACCAAAAATGTCACTAGACATTTCCCGTCCCCAGGGTCGAGGAGAGAATCGCCCCTTGTTGAGAACTACAGGATTACAGCAATGGCAATGAGAAAATCGGTACTTCTTTTCAGCCACTGAAATGTTAATATTAGAGAATACTGGAGAGAGAACTACCAAGTAGTGGCGTTCTGAGCTTTTACCCTGCAACAAGCTCTTGGAAAGAATTTGATCATGAAGCAGGCTGCGTGCACCGCGAGGGCGTGGGGTAGGGAAAGAGGGTGGAGGAGCGCTGCCACGCAGGAGAGCATCGCTGAAGGCCGGGGCAGAGGACAGCAGCCAGCACCTGGGCTCAGCGTTGCAGACAGCGCTGTCTCCCCCTGAAGAAATCCTGGCTGCTCTCCACACGCCGATGGCTTTGGTGGAAACAGGTATGTCCCAGCATTGCCGAACCTGATGGGTGTTTATCTCATTGGAGATGACTCAGTACAGTTCACCTGCTGCCCCCTAGCGAGGCGGCTCGGGATGCCTGGTAAGTTGTGGTACCTCCCGAACTGCGGGCCCAGGCTGAACTGCCAAGCTGGCTCTGAGCGTGAATAACAGGGGTGGTGCCGTTTGCAGCAACATGGGTGGACCTGGGGATTGTCGTGCTGGGTGGGGTGGGTCGGACAGAGATCGAGGTGGTGTCGCTTATGTGCCGAATCTAAAAGAAAGGTGACGGGGGTGAACTTATTTGCGAGGTGGAAACAGACAGACTGAGAGAACGAGCTTGTGGTGGGGGGGGGGGGGGGGGGGGGGGGGGGGGCGCGTGGGGTGGGAGTGGGGGGAGGGATAGTTAGGGAGATTGGGATTGACATGTACCACTGCTGTATTTAAAATGGATGACCGGCGGGGACCTGCTGTGTAGCTCGGGAAACTCTGCTCAGTATTATGTGACGCCTAGATGGGAGAATTTGAAAGAGAATAGATACACCTATATGTATGACTGAATCATTTTGCTGTGCACCTGAAGCTGACACGGCATTGTTAATCAACTATACGCCAATATAAAATAAAAAGTTAAAAAAAAAAACCAAAAAAAAAAAACAACCAAAACACAAAAAACCAGGATCCAAGAGACCAGAACAGGTTGGCCTTCTAGCTTTCCTCCCGTCCTTGCTCCAAATAGCACCCTTAACAGTCACTAGCGACTTCCCAAACGTGGCGAAGGGGACGGCACAGGACGTCAATGGGACAGCGGGGGCGGGGGGGCTGGTGGTGACGGAAAGGCTCGACGACTGCAAGTGCTTCCCAGGCGGTAAAAGTAGCCCGGCGAAAAGTGGGCTGGGGCAGCCGCTAGGGCACCAGGAACATGCTGTCTCTCGGTCGCCCTCTGCTGTCGAGACGAGTGAGGACAGCTCCTGCAAGAGACACCGTTCTGTTCCGGAGTCACAAATTAAGATGCTAGGCACCGATATAGGCCACGGGATGACATTGCTTCTTACCAGCTGCAGTGAAGACAGATCATCTATTTCAGTGTGTGTGCCAGGAAAAGAAATGCTAATCATAGACCGTAGAGTCCCAAAGCACAGATTTAGAGATATTGAGGGACTAATCCTGTCCCTGAAACATAACAACTGCATATAGGAGGGTAGCAGTAGGGATAAGAATTAGTTCTCTGAGGAGAGGGTTAAAATGATCTCCACACCGGGGGTGTATGCAAGGCCCCTACTCTTTGTACTTCTTTTGAGAGGAAATCTTGAGTTTAAGTCATACCACAAGGATTATGAAAAAAATCATTCATATATTTAAAAGATTTATCACAACTTTAAATAGAGGTCATTCTAAATAACTAAAATATTTTTGATTTACCGAAACTTACAAGGAATTTGTATGTATACATATGTTTGTGTGTTTGTGTTGATCACATAAAGCAAAAATCCTCATGTATGTATCTGCATGTTTCATCTGAGTTAAGGTTTTGAATAAAGGAATTTGAAGAGAGGAGACATGATTTGACCTGTTCTGAAAGGATTCTGGCTGCTGTGTTGGGAATAGACTATAGGAGATCAAGGTGGTGGCAGGGAGACCAGTTAGTGGGGTACTTTGGTTTTCTAGGCAAGGTGATGGGGGCTGTGATCAGGGCGGTAGTGGTGCAGGTGGTGATGAATGGTCAGAATCTAAGTATATTTTAAATGTAGAAGCAGTGGGATTTGTGGATGTGCTTACAGATTGGGTGAGCGAGAGAGACAGAGAGACATCAAAGTCAAGGATGACTGAGCAACTAGGAGAATGGAGTTGCCATCAACCGAGATGGAGGAGACTGTGGTCGGGGTGGGAGGGGAGGGAACAGTAGGAGCTGGAGAGAAGAGATTCTGAGTGTAGACACTGAGTGAAGACATCTATTAGACATTCTACTGGAAGGCCAAGCATAGTAAGTCTCCTACATACGAACGAGTTCTGTTGTGAGAGCACGTTCGTAAGTCCAATTTGTTCCTAAGTCCAACAAACGTAGCCTAGGTACTCAGCTAACACAATTGGCTATACAGTAGTATACTGTAATAGGTTTATAATACTTTTCACACAAATAATACATAAAAAACAAACACAAAAATAAAGAAAACACTTTTAACCTTACAGTGCAGTACCTTGAAAAGTACAGTAGTACAGTGCAACAGCTGGCATACAGGGGCTAGCATCAAGTGAACAGGCAAGAAGAGTTACTGACTGGAGGAGGGGGAGGAGGTGGGAGATGGTAGAGCTGAAGGGTTGTCAGCAATAGGAGATGGAGGGCAAGCTGCAATTTCACTCACGCCTGACGCTGATGGAACGCACATTCGCATCTTTGAAAGTTCGAAACTTGAAGGTTCGTATGTAGGGGGCTTGCTGTACACTGTTGAATATGAATCTGGAGTTCAGGGGAGAGGCCCATGCCAGAAATTTGGCCCATACCAAATTGGAAGGCATCAAGATAGAGTTGCTGTTTAAAGCCCTAACAGTGTATGAGACCCCCAAGAACGGAGCCTTGGGCACTCTCAAGAGGTTAGGGGGGAGAGAAGGAATCAGTAAGGGGGTCTGAGAGGGAGACTCAGTGAGGTGGGACAGAGTGAGGCCAAATGGGGACAGGGGGAAGGGTGATGCGTGCCGAGGAGGGCGTCACAAGGTCTGCTACACGTGGTTATGATTTCAACAAACTGAGGGGTGGGGTGTGTACCTCGCTGTGTTGGGAGGTGGGCACAAAGACTGGGACAGATCGTGAGGACACCAGAGAGGGTTTCATTAGGAGTCTGGTTTTGATCAGGGACTGATACGATCAAAAGTGTTTCAGAAACCACCGCGTGGCAGAGTGTGGCATTTAGAAGCATATACTCCATAGTGGTAGAGTAACGATTCTTCACTTTTCGCTTATATACTGAGCATTGCTTCATTAACTATAGTGATGTATTAATTTTGTAATTGAAAAACTATTAAAATGAATGAGAAATATGAGAAGACTGGAAACCAGTAATTGGAAAGTGCATTGTAACAGCTCGGAAAAGAGATGATTAGGGTTCAAAGGAGGACCCTGGCTGGGAGATGCAGTGAAGTCAGACGCTTAGATCTTCAGCATCTGGCGATCTGCTAGGAACTGGCTACAGGAGACAGGAAGATGGAGGGGACTTGTCACCAAGCTCAGAGGGGACATCACCTCCTCATCCACCTCTCCCAAACAAAACCTGGACCCCTCCTTCCAAAAGTAATCTGTCTCAACATCTTGACGACGCGGACAGGTAGGGATGAGATTCATCTCTACTGTTCAGAACATGAACGAATCAGTTACGTAAATGATTTTATTCAAACTCATGTGTTTTTTTTTCCTGAGAGTAAAAAAAAATGGAGGTATTAAGTGATATAATGTTATAAAGATAACTTTGTGGGGACAACCTCTTCAAAAAAAGTGATAGGCACTCTCCCTAATGACATGGCTTTCTGACATGAACCAGGTATCTGGTTTTGCTAATTTGGGGATGCATTTGATGTTTATCTGTCCACGAGTAGCAGACAGAAAAGTGGACCTGCCCACACATTCTCATTAGGTTCACCTGTGTAGCTTTCTGCTAAATCAGTGGACAATATGTTACCCAGACATACACTTTGCAACCTGTTAAGACAGTCAACTGAGAGGCTGAGTAGGCGGTGGAAGATTCAGGTGTGTACTTTTTAGCCTTAGCTTCCAAGTATACCTACCTGAAGTTCGACACTAGGCATTTCTAAGGTTTGTCAGAGTGAAAAATCAGTATCTGCAGAGGATTGCCTTAATAAGAATATGCAGACAACCAATTCCTCCAGAATCTGGTTTTTTTTTTATGTGTGGGTGGAGCTAAGTCTTAAAGAGCTATTTACTGGGACTCCGGTACTTTGGAAGATTTAAGGATTTGCTTTCACTGAATTGCACTCCAATATATCATCGATCTGTCCTATACCACGACATTGGTCACTTTACTTCTAGGAATGTTAACCTGGATGACCCCATCAGAGTCCTCATGAAGTCCCAGGGGCAAAACTTACCTTAGGCCTCAATACCAGGAGAGAGGTATACTTCTGGATTATGTGTCTTAACTTGTGGAGACTTATCAATGGACGTCCTTTTCAAGGCAAAACAAGTTCAGGGTTGAATTCACTGCCTAATTCTTGTAAGTACTCAGGCTACTGTAGCATGCATTTTGTTCTGAATATATCCCTGGGCTTTATCTTGTCTATTAATTTTCCATTCAACTATAATTCTTTTACTTTGTGTTTTAATATGCTATCTCACTTTTATTATTTTTTTCAACGAGGCAGGAAACAGCAAACCTTGGACTCAGGGTAGACACAGGAATGGGGGAAGGAGACGGAAATATGAAAGGAATTACGTTAAGTTAAAAAGGCCATTGCTACAGAGATAAATATGATGAAATGTGAAATAAACTAAAAGGTCATCCTAGAAGGAAAATGCAAGGGCAGGCCCCTCAGCACATTTTCTGTGTGCTACTGAATTCAATCACATCTCCTTTAAAAATATCTCTCTCCCCAGACTACAAATGAGCATCTAATGAATTCTGAATGTCATCTTGATTTAATGTGAAATGTCAAGAACTACTTCTAAGTAAATGAACATGTCTCCTATAAAGTGCCATACAAAGGCAATTTTAATTTGCTAAAACAAACAAACAAAAAACCCAAACAGAACGCACTTTTTCTTACTGCTACATCTACCATCTTAAAAAAGCGATACCCAGAATTTAAATAACCTATTTTCAGGTGTTACTTAAACAAAAGCATTTGTGTGAGTATTCTTGTAAGAAAAACCAGTGGCAAACAAACAAAACCAGAGCCCATACGCGTAATTCTGGCTACGAATTTAAAATTATGTTTTATTTTTCTGTCCTGAAAATTCTGTTTACTAAAACTTCATAGTATAGTAGAAACAGACACATAAATCCATTGAGCCTCTGCATAAACAAACATTTTCAGACTTTACTCCTGATGCATTCTTCAAATTACCCGCAAAAAACTAACTGCTTATAAAGAATGTTTTAGGCTATGCTGATGATTTAAAAACAAGCACACAACCAACATAAAAACAAAGAATCTCCCTCTTTCTCAGGAGAAACGTCTTATGTGAAGTTATCCTCTCGAAACACGTTTGGTGTCAATTCTGGGTGAACCAGGAAGGCCGCTTCCGTGCTCGCTCAATGATCCTCTTGCCCTGATCTTGCTTGGAGGGTGTCTCCCCCAAGTACAGCACCATGGTCTCCACGGTAGGAGCCTTGAAAGGGCCTCCCTCTTGCTTCCCTATCTGTCGTCTGATTTCCGCTGTCTCTTTACACACCTTCTCATAGCAATAGCCACAGAGGACGTGTTTCTGTTTCAGGTGACCACATTCAGGACAAACGTCTATATTGTTCTTTAAAAAAAACCAACCAAACAAAAACATTTTAACAAGAGGCAACATCACGCACACATCATCACTGACAGGAATGAGGCTTATATGGAAACTTTCTTGGAATGTCCATGCCGCACAAGGTCACAGGACCACCCAGTTCAACCTCATTTTAATAGGGAAACTGAGGACACACACTGATTTGAATCAGTAGAAAAACTGGGACTAGAACTCAGGTCTGCCGACTTTGAATCTGGTACATTTTTACTGAAATACAACAGTCTTATTATGTGAAACGGTACTCCATTCCCCCATCCTCAAAAACTAAACATCTGATAAGGAGCCCATCAACACACTGGGGTGATCCACACAGCCAGCATCTTAAATAAGACACCAAGGTAAAGGGAATTCACTTTTCCTTTCAGTCTATCCTGGGAAGAACAAGAAGATAAACACATTACGAGTTGGCTTCCCCTGGTCATCAGAGTGTAATTCAAATTCCTGTGTGAAGTATAGCTGGTATGTGGTGTGAGTTTTCTTCCTATAAATGAACGCTGATTATTCCTTAATGTAAAACTCCCTATATATTACAATTTGAGGGTATTTTCATGAGTTTGATATGTCTACCCAACTTTAATAAGACAACTCTAACCTCTAAAGAAGTCCTTTCATTGTGTTCTAAAGGTAGGTTTGAAATATAAAGAAAAATAGTAAATGGGAACATCAAAGAAACTCTGAGCACTTCCGAAGATTAATCTACAAACATCTGTGAGGCAGACGACAAAAAGAACTCCATTTTCTGAAAGAAACAAAAAACCTTGCAAATCATTTGCCTCACCGACTTCTCATCTTACTCCAATACCTGGAAAACTGGATCGCACATCCAACTTCGAGGTATGGAAAAAATACCCACCGTCAGTTGGTGCCCTTTTCCTAACAAATCCCTCAGCATAACACACTATATGTAGCAGAAAACAATTCACCAAAGGAAATGAATGCACAAGACGAGAGCTATTCTTTTCCCTCAGAAAAAACAAAGTCAGGGAAGTCAAGTAACAGATCTCATTCCTAAACTCTTAAATTCTCTCAACCAAACTGTATGAATTACTGGTGCCTCAATTAATGAAGTATTTTTCAATTGCACATTTTAAGTCTGGTCCCAACTGCAACTCAATAATACTTTAGAGTTTAAGTTCTAAGGGTTTGGTTTAATACTGAACGTGGAGGCTCATGAAAGTCCATTTTCTGTCCTTGAGTTCCATCTGTACTGCCCCACTGCTGGGGAATGCCGTGGAGTAAACAGGAACTCAAATCACAGCTGTTAAAGCCATAAATAAACAGATCAAAAGTAACAAACGCTAAAATTTTTGTTACTAGATCAATGAAGAAAGTGCACCCATGGGACGTGGTTGGGGGGGTGAGGGAGAAGGAGTGCTGAGATCTAGAATTGTCTGCGGATAGGAACACACACAAAAAAAGTTTCAAGAGAAGAATGTGACTTCAATAGGAGACTGCTAGGGTTCAAATCCTGGCTTCCCCTTTTAAGTCTGGGACCACAGGCAAGCTCTTTTTGCCTCAGTTTCTTCATCCTAAAACTGAGCAAAACAGTATTTACTCTGGAGGGTCGTTGTGAGGATATGATGAGAAAGTTCATGTAAAGCGCTTAGATATATCATCAGCACTTAATAGATATTAGCTATTTTTATTACTTATCTAAGTATTTTCCTTCACAGTATCTTATTGGATACAGTGAAGAACAGAATAAATCTGTAAGGGCTAGTAAAACCCCATAATCGAATAGATCTATGCTTCTGACTTTAATTTTAGGGTCTGCCATAGTTAAAATGTTTATTCATATATGGTTCAAAATCACACAGCTCAGGACGGGCACAGCTCATAATACAAAAGTCACATAGACTCTTAACAACCCAGCCCTCTGTCCAGACTCTAAACTCCCTCCTTGACTGTGTTCCCAAGACTTAGGCTACAAGATAGTAGATACACACATACATAATGACAATATTGTATTTAATTTAGGCCAGAGGAAGGTAGACATGTAAGATCTGAAAATAATTCACTCATGGGTTATGTGAATTAACCAAGAGAATATGCAGTGGTGGACATGAGAAAAAGCACACCCACAAAAATCACCACATTACCTTAACTTTAATAAGCTTATGAGGGTTTCTTCTCCTACACCTGTTAACTTCAATGCTGCGTCTGTTTTTGGGAGCTGCCATCCAAAAGATGCTCTCCAAAAAGCTGGAAATCTCCTTACTTCCATTGGTATCATTTGCTGGTTCAGTAAATATAGCTGGACCTCGGATCGCTAATGCTGGTCCTACAAAACAAACATGGAGATACAGAATCAGTTTCTAACTTCTAAATGACCATTTACAAGTATCATTCTCCTTAACAATCAACAATGATATATCAAAAGGCACATATAACTTAAAATATTACATTCAACAGGCATTTAACAGGAAACCTTAGTAGCTATTGAAATATAGTAAAGCTCATACGTAAAGTAATTTTAAAGAACACAGAATTTTTCTTAGTGGCACCTGCTTAAATGAATCGGTTAAATTCTACCAAGAGTTTCTCATAATACAGAACTCAGGGGTTTAGTAGTAAACATGAATAAATCTAAGCTTGAGATTTCCAAAATCCACTTCCTACTGGCACTGAGATAACTGTTGATTGCCCTTTTATGTTATATTCAAATTGGGTTAGCTACTCAGTCATATCCTGGTAGGCCCTTTAAGTCACTTCGTTCTTCCTAATATTTAATCTCAATCCCCGTCAGTTCTCTAAGGAAAAGAACTAGCTCGTCACTCTTTGTAGAATATTAATTTATTTATGTGACCATCAACATTTCACTTTTGTTTTTTAAATTGTTTATAAAATCAGAGAGATTCCTTTACCCTCTCTTTGCTATATTCCTCAGACTTGCAAAAGTTCTTTTGACTTTAGAAACTCTTAAAAATATACAAAGCTGTCTAACACTTAACAACTGGTATTCCTTTTCAATATATCTAAAAGTATTGCTATGCATAGCCTGATGTAATAGCGCAGGCTCTGGAAGGTGTGTGTGACCTTGAGACCTTTCTGAGCCTACTTTTTCATTTGAAAAGTGGAGACACCTAATGCGATTGTTGTGGAGATTATCTCAGGAAGCATATGTAGGCTTTGACATATAGGGGGCTCACGGTTCAGACTGCCTGGGTATTATCATTAATATGTTCGTGATACCTTGGAAATCGAGTGGAATGTAAATGTCAAAGCTATGACAATTTCAACAACCAAGACACTTCCCTTTAAAATTAGTTTCCGGGGAAAACATGGGATCCGGATTCAACTGCACAAAGCTCAAACGCCACAGAGAGCAAATTGCTTTAGGGGGTGGGATGACTGGAAAAGAAAGATAAGAGAATCTAGATAGTGGCGTCCCTTGATGCTAAGCTAATGCGCTTCGGCTACATTCTGTGTACGAATGGGACGATAAGAGGACTTTTTTCCCTTTACAGTCTTGGGGGACTGGGGAGCAAAACCAGGTGTCTCTTGTTTCTAAGTAAGTGAATGTCCGGGACAACGTCCCCTACGCGTGGGCGAAGATCAGGACGCGGGAGCAGGGCAGAGTACGAGCGGTGCCCACCACTCTGCCTGGGGTCCCCTCCCCACCCCCCTTCTCCACGGAGGCTTTCCTTACGTACCCCATTGAGGACTGGGAAAGCCTGGCCGGCTCTGCCGAAGTTTCCGCTGCAGTTGCTCCCAAAAGTTCCGGAAGAGTCCCTGGGCTGCGGGCCACAGCAGAACCTTCAGCATCAGCATGGGAGGCGCCATGTTGCTCGCCCGAAAACCACTCCCACCGGACCGCTGGGTCCCGCCCCTACCTCGAGCATGCGCACACACGCAGAATCGGGCAAACGCGCACCTGGAACTACAACTCCCAGCATGCCCCTGAAGCGGCTCTGCCTTTCCTCCAATCAGAGAGAGGGAAAGGAAGGCGCGGGGAGGGGAAATGAAAAGAAACGGGCCTCAGTGCGCATGTGTGCGGATGTGCGCTGGGTCTTCGGGTAAAGATGGCGGAGCGTGGTTACAGCTTTTCGCTGACTACATTCAGGTATGGAAGGGGCCCCGGAGGTCCTCCCCGTAACCGAGGTTGCAGGAACTTTGCTGACCCGGTTTTTACCGTCCTGGTCTCTGGCTTGGTGCTTCCGGAGGGCCCAGTCGGGAATGGGGGTGGAAATGCGACTTTGCAAAGTCATTTGCAGGGCCCTCCCGCGGCCTGGGGAGCAGTAGTGCCTGGGGGCCGTGGGAACGCGAGTCGGGGGGGTCCGGGGCGACCTTGACGCTGCTGGAGGTTGAGGCCCTCACCCAGGGATTTTCTTTAGCTTTGGAGATTAGGGAAGAAAGCAGCTTTGCATTAGCTGTCTCCGGGTGTCCCGTTCAGAATTCAAGATTTCCTTCCTGACCGAAGTAGTCCTGATTCGGGAGTTTCTGGAGCTCGGAATCTTGGTCAGACCTATGGGGTCCCTTTTTCTCGGAAAGCCCTAACTTTACAGTTTGGTCCGAGTCTTAGTCTCCATTTGGCACTAATGTCTCTCGAAACCTCTTCCCGCTTTCGTTTTCTTTGGTGCCCCTACTGGAAGCTTAAGGACTGAAAGTTAAAGCGTTATTTATCTTTCTATCCTCTAGTCTTTGTAGGCGCCAAACTACTAGGCTACGTTTGCGTTTTGGCTATTATTTTGGGAAGGGGATATATTTACTTAAAAAAAAGATTGTAGGCTTTTTTATTTTAGAACAAGTAGATAAGTATATTTTTCAAAATAAACTTGAGTTAAACTATCATCATTCCCAATGTAAGAAAACCGTCACCAAAGGATTTAATAAATCGACCGGGGAAGGATTCAGTTTGGCCATTTTCCTACAGACCAGTGATGCCCCGTTTAATTAAAATGTATTCTTATCTGACTGCTGAAGGCGAGCCGCATCTGACTTGTTGAGGACTTTCTCTGTGTGTGGAGCTTAGTCCATCTCTTTGGGCTACCATCTGTGATAAATGGTATCTCAACACCTTACAGATGAGCTAACCACAGCTCAGGCAAATTAAATAACTCGTCCCTGGTCATAGGTGAGTAGCTGAGTTAACATTCAGACTGGGTTCTTTCTGACGATAAATTTAATACACTTTCCATTACTGTGCGACGTCTTCTTAAAATGCTAAAATACCTCTCTTTTAATAAAAGATCTCATCATATACAACAATAGGGAGCAATGTTTGCCAAGTAGTCAACTGTTCATATTCGTGAACAAAGCAAACCTGGACCTTTATTTTTAAGAGAGTGTAATCCTAGTGGAGCTGAAACATAAAACAACCATATGTTGTTATCAGGGACTGAATCTTTCTATAATAAATTTCCTTATTAAAACATACTCTTTTGTTTTTTAACATGATAGTGCATTTCTGTTTTAGATTTAAAAATTTGTTTCTAGCCTGTTGTACTCAGAGTTAAACTACTAAAGGTGGAATGACAAGAGACTATACTATAGGAGGTGTTCTTGAGGATTACATTTAGTTGGGGATATTGACAATAAGTGGATAAACAAATGGGTGCCTACTAATGCATTCTGAAGAATGTTTTTCCTTTACTCAGGAATTTTTATCAAGAGAGGGAGAAAGAAGGAACAAAACTTTAGATTGGGTAGTCAGGAAAGACCAGTGTTCTGGGGGACTGAAAGACGAAAAGGAGCCAACTATTTGAAGATTTAGGGGTAGAGAGAGTTGCAGACAGAGGGAAGAGCATGTATGAAAGTGCCAAAGTTGAGAAGGACCGAGCTGATAAGAAGGCCAGTGTATTAGAGTATAATGAGCAGAGAGTTAGCGTGGGTCAGGCCAATTTTGCAGGGCCCTGTAGGCCAGAGTAAGGAGCTTTTATTGTAAGTGAACCAAGAAGTTATTATAGGATTTAAATGGGGAATGACATGGTACAAAAGTAACTCCGGGTGGGGGAATGGAAGTAAGAATGGAAAAGATGAAAACTAGTTAGACGGCTATTTCAGTTATCCCTGGTAGAGAGGCTGGTGCTTTGGAATTGGGTAGTGGCATGATTGAATACAAAGACGGTTGATAGCTCGGTGAGCTCACAGGTTAGTGAGCTTTCATACAGAAAGATGCAATGATAGAAGTGTATATGTGTGATTATGGCAACAGAAGGAAAGCTAACTTTAAGTTTACCTAATCCTTTAAAATGTCCCCAGAGGTATTTGAACTAGGTATAGAAGAATAATTGAAAGCTGGATGGACCCAGAAAGTCATGATATGATTATCGAAATAGGGACCATTAAAGGAAAACAAGTACAGCCTAATTTAAAAAATTTAAATGCTTATTGCTGTTATTCTGCTCAAGTCAGCTAATTTTGTCATTTAACAGTCTTTAAACTGCTGCCCCTAGGCTTATTCCTTAAATAGGTCTAGATGTGTGTCTGTCAGTCATATGAACCTGGTCATAGGCTGTGTGTTGGAGTACTGACTGAACAGAGCTTACACTTTGTAAATGTTGAAAAAGTAATTCAAGTGTGATGAATCTTAGCCAAAGAGGAAGCATAGGACAGTATAGGTATGAGTGTGTGGGATTCAACCTAGTGTGGGTGGTCAGGGCAGCTTCCCTGAGGACATGACATTTCTACTGAGGATTGGAGGATGACTTGGAAGGAGTTCACCAGACAGTGGTGAAGTGCATTGCAGACAGAGGGATTAGCTTGTCAGAGGGGTTTTTGAATGTTAAGAGTAGTTGTGTGTCTGGAGCAAGGTGGGATGGTGTGAGTTGAGACTTGAGTGACAAAGAGAGTATCTATAATTTTATGAAGATAAAACAGATGATCTTCTGAAACTGAAGATTATATTTTCAGTAGTAGACTGGAGATGTGGACCTAGTTGTGTGTAACTCTGGACACATTACTTTCATTCAAGGACTTTGTCAATAAAATAGAAAGGTTGGTGACATTTATAGTAATTGTTCTAACTCAACAGCAAGATCGAAATAAAATGTGACCTAAAAAGCCAGTTTGGACCTAGCTAGCATTTGGCTGCCAAACTCATGGAACCAGAAATGTTAGGTATAACCAGCTCACGGCATCTCGAAATAGTTTTGTATTATAAAGCAAATACTTTGTTGTGACTGATATCTAGGTTTTATGTCTTAGGCCATGTCTGCTTTATAAAATGTTTAACTCCACCCACATGGATTGTTTGCTGTTATTTGGTATTTAACAGACACATACATGTTCTTAATAATATTACTATTTGGTATTTACTTGCTGCTTATTTTGTGCCAGGAACAAAAGGCATCACTTCATTTAATCTTCACAACAACCTTTGAAATATTGATAGGTAACTACTATACTACTATTATCCCCGTTTCACAAATGAGAAAACTGAGACACAGAGAGGTTAAGTAATTTGCCCAAAGTCACAAGGTTGGTAAGTGGTGAAAGGCAACAGTAATGATGCTGCTTTAAGTGGCAGACAAGAAAAAACAACCTAAGGAAAGAGATTAGTGTAACACTATGAATAAACTTAGTTTCCGTACAACTTCATGATAAATTTTCAAAGCCCAGCTATTCCTTGGTGCTTGATTAATGGATTTGGCCTATTTACCTGCCCTTTCTCAGAGGTGTTCCTCTAATAAGTATTTGAGAGTGTGAATTTAGCAATACCTTTGTTTCTCTTTAAGCCCGTCTGGTAAACTTGTCCAGATTGAATATGCTTTGGCTGCTGTAGCTGGAGGAGCCCCTTCAGTGGGAATTAAAGGTAATTAAATGCTTCATTCATTTCAGATCCTGTTATTAGTTGTCATAATGTGTTCTTTTGGAATTAATAGGTAATTAATGTAAAAGTAAATAGCTGTGGCAGCATAATTTTTTAACAGTTCTTTTTGGGTTTTTTTGTTTTATAAATTTATTTATTTATTTATTTTTGGCTGCGTTGGGTCTTTGTTGCTGCACGCGGGCTTTCTCTAGCTGCGGCAAGCAGGGGCTACTCTTTGTTGCGGTGCGCAGGCTTCTCATTGCGGTGGCTTCTCTTTGTTGCGGAGCATGGGCTCTAGGCGCATGGGCTCAGTAGTTGTGGCTCGCAGGCTCTAGAGCGCAGGGTCAGTAGTTGTGGCACACGGGCTTAGTTGCTCCGCGGCACGTGGGATCTTCCCAGACCAGGGCTTGAACCCGTGTCCTGAGTTGGTAGGCGGATTCTTACCCACTGTGCCACCAGGGAAGTCCCAACAGTTCTTTTTGTTAATCTACAGTATTTTGATGTTTAAAGAAAGTAATAAGCCAAAGAGATGATTAATTTTTTTTTTTTTCAAAATAAATATAGCACCTTTATCTATTGTGATAACCCACAAATAGTCTTTCCTATTCAGAAAACTGAGTATTCTTTTGTTTTTTCCACTGATTATGTATCGCTGTTCTCTGGCAGTTTTTATTCTTCCCATAACTTAGAAAAGGTTAATCATAAAACTTAAAGATAACTTATAAAAAACATATCATTGGCTGTAAAATTTCAGATTATTAGAACAATAGGCCAGGTAGGCAGAATTCCGTTATTTTAAAACACATGGACTCTTTCTTAAGAAAAGTTGTGTAATACCTTTAGCTGAGGGATTTCTTAGTACAATACAGATGACCATTGAGGGAAAGTTGATTTACCATTCCTTGGGTAATTTTAATATAGAAATCCAGAAGAAAAGGTTTTATAAATAAGAAAAGGAGTTTGGCTGAAATGCTTCCACAACTAGAAAACTGTTGAAGCAGAGTCTTTAAATAACATTTAAGTCTTTTTTTTTTTTAAGCTGCAAATGGTGTGGTCTTGGCAACTGAGAAGAAACAGAAATCCATTTTGTATGACGAGCGAAGTGTCCACAAAGTGGAACCAATCACCAAGCATATAGGTTTGGTGTATAGCGGCATGGGCCCAGATTACAGGTACCTTGTACCCTTTATTCTTTTTCTCACCATCTCATGAATTCCTTGTAATCTGTACTTTGAGGAGAAAAATCAAAGGATGTTTTTCCTTTAACCTCCCAACTTCTCATCGTTGGCAGCTGAACTTAGTTTGCCAGTATGAGACAGACTGGGGCTTATTTGAAGGAGAAGAACTCAGTGCCACTCAGTTGTAAAAGAGGAGATGGATACAGTACTTACCCTTCTCATCTCTGTTCAGTGGTTTTCCCTTCTGGTCATAATCCCTCTTCTACCATCCAGGGGCTCAGCAAGGGCTTTGCTGTTCTCTAAATGTACTTTCAAAACAACAAAAGCAATACATGTTATAATAAACTATATTTTTTAAAAGTTGTCAGACAGCAAAAGAAAGCATACCATCCAGAGTTAACCTCATTTTATTTATTTCTGTTTTTAGCAAAGGGACAGAATTCTCAAAAGGCCACTGAATGACAGCCAGTCCGGATCCAGATGTTTATATAATCACTCCTTTGGTATTTCACAGGAAGAGAGTAATCCTGTTACATCAGGGTACCAGCAGGTTTAAAGAGACTGGCAGCTTTCTGTTTGTCATTTAAGAAGCAAAAGGAATATTATTACTTCATTCTTGGTTTTGTGGAGCAAGATAGGTAGAGCCAAAATTTCATGAGTTAGAAAAGCACCAGTGTCACTGGCACGTGATCCGGCTTCACTGCAGTGGATCCTGTTACCACGGCACGGAAGGGAGACTGCAGTGTCCTAGCACGCACAGAATAACTGACACCACAGGAGTATTGTTCAGAGGGGTAACGTGCAGAGCTCAGATTAGTACACGAGCAGGTAAAGGTGAATCCTGCTTCTTTTGCTAGTATATTTAATTGTTACACTTTTGACAAATTTTACATTATTTTAAGTTATAATTAGTTTCACGTTGTTCATTAATCTCTGGAGGGTACTCTTTGAAGTCCAGTCTGTGGAACAAGATTGAGGCAGAGTGAGAAAAATATGCCTGAACACGTGTGTGTGTGCATATTAGCCTGTTGCCTGGAGTGAAATATAAAAAGACAAGGTGCCTGCCCTTGGGATAAGGGGGGCACAATCTTGAAGACGCTGTAGTGAGATACAAAGTTCTTGCGTACGCTAGAGCCATGGCTGCTAAGCTGATGGGCACCCCCCAGTCCATAGTTTCCTTCCTTTTGCCTTGTTCTTGTTCACCTATGGTCTATCTCCTCAGTGATGCTCTGAAACTTTCTTGTAAATTAACCATAATCGGATGTAAGAACAAGACTGGCTTAGAGCTAAGAGCTACTATTAGAGATACGTGTCAAACTTGTGCTATAGGTATATGCCTATAGAAGGAGAATGAGTCTTTAGATAGTAAAGCATCTGAATTTTAATTAAATCGTATTTCTTTTCTGTTTGTCAGAGTGCTTGTGCACAGAGCTCGAAAACTAGCTCAACAATACTATCTTGTTTACCAAGAACCCATTCCCACAGCTCAGCTGGTACAGAGAGTAGCTTCCGTGATGCAAGAATACACCCAGTCAGGGTAGGTTGATTTTATTACTTGAAATGTGTCATGAATTAGAAGAAAAATCGTTTTATGAGTAGATGTATTTTTTTTGAAAAAGAGGGCTTAGTATTCCTATATTTCCTTAATCAGTGAAGAAAATCACTATGATGAACATTTCTGATCTTAACTGGACCCGAAATATTTTTTTAAAGAGAAAATGGGAATGTTTTCTTGCTGTTCGTATAGTAGCAGAAACCAACTTCTAGATAAAGTCCTTTTGCTAGTAATTAAAACATTTCTGTATGGGCAGACAGTCATTGCTTCTTCCAAATTTATCTTCTAACCAGAAATGATTGTAAGCACATGATGAAAGCAATAACTCTTGGACACATCCGTGTTTATTTAATTCCAGTGTTCTTGAGCTTGGGTGTGAACACGGATGAGGTAGCTGCTGATTTGTAAAGCCAGTGGAAAAGCTGCGTTTGTTGAAATGTGCCATTTTGTTAGGACACTGTTACTCCACACTTACTAACCCCGATGTTTGTATCAGTCCATTTACCAAAATGATTTGACTGTCTTTCCTCAGTACCGTAAAGAAAATCCATTTTGAATTGATTTGTTTAGAATGGTGTTAAATACTTTTTAAGGAACTTAGAAGTCTAATTCGGTTTACCTGATCGCTTGCTTTACTTGAGGGTTTTAATAAATTCTTAGCTTAGGTTGACTTTAACACCATGAAGATGGCAAATAATTTTCATTTCTCTCTCTTCAGTGGTGTTCGTCCATTTGGAGTTTCTTTACTTATTTGTGGTTGGAATGAGGGACGACCATATTTATTTCAGTCAGATCCATCTGTAAGTATCATTAGATGTATTTGAGGGATTTGTTGAAGGGCTCTTTGAATATCTAGTAAAAATAGAAGCCATAAAAAGCTTAAAAATTAGAGTATTTTCTCTTTTTGTTTTTCATTTGGGCTTTAGAAGTAGTATATATTCACTTACACGTTTAAAATGTTGGTAATTCAGTCTTCTGATAAAGAAGCTACTTTAGTTCTGCCCCCCGGTCTTCTTCTGGTATGTTGCTTGACTTCACATACCTTGAATGATTAGTTGAAATAGTTGTGATCAAGTCTCTTTGAATCTGTGGAATTCTTTTACTTTTAAAAAATTATAATTAAAGCTAAGGGTCTGGGTGGGGGCAGTGCCCTTTGCAGTCAGTTTAATCTTGGGGCTGACTTCAGTGGGACTTTTCCTATACAAATATTGATGTCCGTCTTGAGTTCGATGTTTTGCAAAATGGGTGAGTTGTCTGCTCTAAAGCAGAAGACTGGTGTTCAGGTTAGCAGGTGTCTGTAGAGGGTACCACTCCTCCACATGTGTCTCACATCTGTCACTCATGTTTGCTGTAGGGAGACCTGGAAGAAAAAACTCGTGATTAGAAACTGATCTTTCGTAGTTTATAGATCACTAGATAACGGCAAGTTCACTCAATTCAAACTAGGTTTGTAATCTGAAAAGGCAAAAAAAAAAAAAAGTTTGGTTGTTACTTAAATCAGAAAAATTAAGGATTTAGGGAACTTTGACAGTGTCTGTTACCCCCTATCTGAGCTTCTGAAGCTGAATGACAAGCTCCCTTACCTTCCTTTCCCGTGGGTGGCAGAGCCAGCGTCACTGGCATCCAGCTTTCACCTTTTGCCCTTTTTCCCCTGTTGTGTCTAAAAGGCAGTTGTTTCTTTTAAAATATGTTTGGTTTGTTTCTTTCAGTGTGTGTATGTGTGTGTATGTATTTTTTCAATAGGTGAGTCATGTTATATACAACATACTGCTGCTGCTTTCATTTAACATTAGATTACAAAATATCAACACCTTTGAAAAATTTTAATGCAAAGCTGTGTCTTTTTCATTTATTCGCTGATGATGATGAAGAACTAGTCACCATTTTTCAGATATATATGACAGATTTCTAGAGCCCTTCAATCCTAGTAAGCTACAATATTACTTTTGATTATTTGCTCTAAGTTACCCTCAGTTTCTTTTTTTTTTACATAAATTTTGTACAATAAGTTGCACATATTTAAAGTGTACAATTTGATGGGTGTTTGATGTATGTAAATGCCTGAGAAAACCATCACTACAGTGAAGATGCTGGACTTCGCCATAACCTCCAAAAGTTTCTTCATGCCTTTTTGTTATTTATCCCACTAACGTATTTTATGATGTATTCCGTTGCATTCCAGTAAATATTTTGTGACCTTAGAAGTTAGAGACGAATTATTGAACTGAGACATAAATGTCAGCATCCTAAGTAATTAGGTTAATGATTTAAAATGTTCTTTTCCTCTTCCCTTCGTGACTAGGGAGCTTACTTTGCCTGGAAAGCCACAGCAATGGGAAAGAACTATGTGAATGGGAAAACTTTCCTTGAGAAAAGGTGGGCTCATAAAACTAGATTCATTAGCAAACTTACTTTACAGTTTTCAGCTCTCTTTAAATAATATCATGAATCTAAACAAATTTGTTGTATGACTGTGTATTCAAGCCTATGTACCTGATAGAACAAACAAACTTTTCTCTACTCTGGCTCCCCGGCCTTCAATATATTAAGTGGTAATATTCATTTCTTACGAACTTCTCTTTCTGTATTCTCATGCTTTTTTTCCTAAATATTATTTATTTTTTTACTTCATTTTTCCTACTATCTCAAAAAAAAAAAGAAAGACCATTGGATTTGGAGTAAA
This sequence comes from Balaenoptera musculus, assembly GCF_009873245.2. Taxonomy (NCBI): domain Eukaryota; kingdom Metazoa; phylum Chordata; class Mammalia; order Artiodactyla; family Balaenopteridae; genus Balaenoptera; species Balaenoptera musculus. Next base: position 96,993,047 of record NC_045793.1, on the reverse strand, counting down.
AAAATTGGGGAGGAAAATTTTTAAATGATTTAAGTGATAACAGTTTACATTTTGACAATTACAAAAAGAAAAAACTGTGAAGCCAAACCTGGTGTTGATGGTGGATTAAAGTTGTGATGTATGTACTTGATAAAAAGTGGAGCGATATGTAAAAATCTGTCCTGCCAGCACAGCAGACTGCTCTCACTTACTTCCAGCTGTATTCTAGACTCAGCATTATTGTAGCCCACCAAAAAATGTCCTACATTTTGAATGGGAAGAGTTCGCAATTGATTTTAACCACCAAATGAACCTTCTCAGTACATTTTCACATCATATTCATGTTAAGATTATTTAAAAATCTTAAAGACTCGGGATTAATTGGTAAATTTAAATAAGCTTAGGATCTTAAAGCAATTTTTTTTCCTTTTACATATTAGTGAGTCTTCCAAACATAAAAAACATAAGAAATTTTAGCAAAAGTCTGATTTCTCTGCTTTATTTTTATAAATTGTTATAATATTGCCACCACACTCTGATTGTATTAAAATGTTTATACTTAAGGAAGTTTCCTAAAATAAACTCACGTTAGGGTTACACTCTTCATGATATCGGGAATGCACACCAAATAATTGTCAATTTCTTATCTGGGGGCAGCTAGCTCAGTGAGGTGACGTAAAGAATTAATCTGTAACTTAATATTTTTAAGAGTGTTTTAGATGTTTAAAAAAATCTTACGCTGTTGCTATCATTGTGTTTACATAGTCATAAATAATGTTAATAGTGCCGTAAATCATTGGGTTTTTTTCAAAAAATTCTTCAGATATAATGAAGATCTGGAACTTGAAGATGCCATTCATACAGCCATATTAACCCTAAAGGTTAGTTCAGTATCTAACAGTTGGATTTGTAGTGACTGTATAATTAACTGCTTGGAAAATTCAAATTTTTCCCTCCCTCTTGATCAGGAAAGCTTTGAAGGGCAGATGACAGAAGATAACATAGAAGTTGGAATCTGCAATGAAGCCGGATTTAGGAGGCTGACTCCAACTGAAGTTAAGGATTACTTGGCTGCCATTGCATAACAATGAAGTGACTGACAATCTGGAATTTCAGATAACCTCTCTACTTAAACATGTTTAAAGTATGTTTTTGTTTTGCAGACTTTTTGCATACTTATTTCTACATGGTTTGATGGACTGATGTTTTTAAAATGAGACTTATAAATCATAATAAACCATTAAATTCAACTTCCTGCTTTTTAGGAATTAGTAAAATTTTAACATAGTTATATCCTGCTTTTCATCACAGTTGATTTCTGGAAACTACATTACAAAGCAGAATGGTGAAACTGTCTTTAGTCCTCATGCAGTTTGGGTTAAGTCAAATCTTGTTACTCTGTTTGCTGTCAGATGTCTGCTTCAGTAAAGCAAAATGCTGATTTCGGTAAACATCACTGCTTTTAGAGCTGGGAGAATCTGCAAACTTTCATGGATTCTGAGACAAGGTGGAAGCATAGATGTTTTTCAGGCACCATTAAGTGTGGGTCAGTGAAACCCTAGGATGCTCTGTGAGATTGCACTGGAGCTGCCAAGAGTGTTAAGCCAAACAGTCTCCTATAGGAGATATATTATGTACATACATAAAAAATGGTGTGCTAGTTCCTGTTGGCTTTTCCATCACAAGTAGGTAAATGTATTTAAAAAGAGCCCCCTAGAATCTACTAAATCTTTTTAACTCAAGGATGAACGTGAGTGCTGGAAATAAAATACTAATACTTAAATGTCAAAATTATGGCTTAAGTCTCTCCCTCGTACATGTAATCTCAGTGTAATCAGAACCTTCACTGCAAATTAAGGCTCATAGAAGCAAGCAGATAATGGGGTATCTGAAGCCTGTTTTCATTATATGTGAAGGCATAGCACTTAGTTTTCTTTTTTGGTTTTTTAAGGCATCATAGGATAAGAGAAATCATGACATTAGTCTTGCTTACAGAACATAGAGTTTATGAATGTCACTGTTCTTACCAACAAAGAGATTGTGGGCATTTCTGTGATTTAAATGTGGCTCAAAACATCTTGATTATGATCTAGCCAAGTTTAGTCTCTTTAGGCAAGAGCCTTATCTTGGAGCATTTTTGTCAGGATTCCCAGTTCTACCCACTGTCACTGTAACTAACACCCCTGTAGTGGCTGAAGCGTTATGATGGGAGATGGGAGATACCAACTTGACCTATTTCTAGACATTTGTCTTGAAGACCTCATTTAACATAACAGTCTCTCCTCATCAGCTCTTCGTACATTGTGAATCCAGCACGCTAGAAGGAGAACTTAGTGTTAAAAAGGAATGGTTTTTGGAGTTAGGTCTCAACTCTCCCACTTAACTGGCCGAGTGACTGCACAAAGTAATTATCTCAGAGGGTTTTCTCAGGACTAAACTTGATTATGCAAGTGAAAGGCCTGGCAAGGTTAATGGTTAAATACCCCATAAGTTTTAGCTCCTTTGAGCTTGCTTAGGCTCTCTCTAATGTCCAATATTAAGAAGCCAGAGGAATGCCAAAATTCTACAAAATCAAAGAAGGGAAGACTAAAGGCATTTTTATTTAGGACAAAAAGAAAGCACGTGGAGGTTCTTATTGGGTGCTAACACAGTAAGTCCTATGGAATAGAGAGAGGAAGAATTAGCTGAAGCAGATCTGTGTCCAGGTTCTATTCTCTGCCTCTTGACCCATTAAGTACAAAGCCCAGTTCAGCTGAAGCTGCCTAGAACTCCCTTGGTTTTCAGTTTGTTCTTTTCACTGACCTTAATTTTCAGTTGTCCCCTTTTGTTCCAGTTCTTGGGAAACTCAAGTTTTTGGTCTGACAACCCATTATGCATCCCTGAATGTTCTCCGACTCTTCTGTCATTTCTAGCCGGTGAATTCCAGCTTCTTTTAATCTTATTTAAGTATCATAATGCTCCTAATATACATTCCCCTCTCCATTTTTGGTCCAATTTTTTGGTATCTTCTCTTAAAAAATTTGCCTCCACTTGTTTTTCTCTTCCAGTTCCTCAACTGAACCGTGAATCCAAGTTCACAAAACAATTATTAGCAGTGAAACATGGAAATGTTTAAAATTCACACGGTGGGGGGGGGGGGAAGAGGGAGTTGAAAAGGAAAGGGAAATAAGGAAGAAAAGTAATATTGATCTTTATAATTATCCAGTGCTGGCTCATTGGGCACTGATTAGGTGAGAAGGGTGATCAAAGGATTTTTCATCTATTGCTCGACTGTGTTCATGGGCTGAAACCGCCAACTCTAAGCCTTAACTTCACCTGTTTATCACGCGTCTCCTTGCTAAAGTAGGCAAGCTCTGAGCCCCTGTTGTAAAGAAACACGAGCTGATATTCAGTGAAGTGCCTGAGAACTTGTAAGAGTTGGTAACTCCTTTGGTTTAGAATCCTAATTTCCTGAAACCCAGTCCAGTGGTCCTGTATTAATGTCACGTTGCCTCACACGGTTCCTTCAGTTCAGACTCCTCCCTTGACCCTGCTCTCAAGGACCTTATTATCGAACCAGCAATACCTGCCTGCCAAGTAAGTGATAGCATCCTAAGCATGAGCCTATTTTAAAAGTTAGATAACTTTTAACACTTGATCAAAGGCCCTGTCCCTGAGTTTCATCAGTTTTCCCATTTTAAGTATTCCATCAGGTACTCCCGTATTTCAAAACAGTAGGCATATTATGGTTATTTCTGGATTCCTGAAGGTCAGCCATCATATAAACATTTTATTCGGCAAGATGAGAATTTAGAACTCTTATACCACCCTCACTTCCCTTCTGCTTTAATTAGATCACAATGTTTATTTAGCATAAAAGATTTTTATTAGGGGTATGTAAGTACGCTGTGATTGCTTTTCCTCACTTTTTTGCTTTGTTTTCTCTGTAGCTGTCACTAATTCTTGCCAGTTCCTCCCTAACGGGATTGCAAAACCCTCTGCACGGTTTTCCTCACTGTCAGATACAAGGTAATCTGACAGTTCTCACCCAACCCTTCGCAGCCCCTCTCCCTCAGCACCATTCCAAGAAGTTTCTTGAAACCCTCTCTTTCTGCTCTAATCCAAGCTGGTTGCATCTTTGAAACTCTTTCTTCTCTTGTCTCTTGATTGGCTGTGTTTAAAAATTCTAGGTTAGAAAGAAATGTCTCCACATTTAAACTCCTATTAATTGGATACCGGAGCCTTTTGTTTTTGCTATATTTTTCACCTGTTTTTTTAATTCTACTTTTTAGTAGATCTTTACACTCTTCTTACTTTTCTATTGATGTTTTTTAAGATTTGGGATATTTTTAATTTTGAAGAACTCTTTCCTGTACTCCATTATCTCCCCTTTAAAAACAAAATTCTTTTTTGATTTATGGCTGAAATATCTTCTATCTGAGGATGCTAGTTAAAGATATTAAAAAAAAATTTTTTTTTGTTCTGCTTTCTGTTTCCTTTAGATTCCAAACAGAAAAATGTTTGGAAGTGCTGTGTTTGTGAATCCCAAACCTACCTACTGGGGGATGCCGAATATCAGCATCTATAAACTATTTCTCTGTGGTCTTTCATTTGCTCTGTTTCTCCAGAGAAAAATAGGGTTTGAGGGAGAGGGTGATGAGGGGAGTGGGACATGAGTGCCAGCGTTCCGTGAGGGGCAGAGAAGGGGCCGACAGCATTTGACTATTCAGGACGAAAACTTAAACTCTTTTCCTGATGTGTCTGGAACCCCTCTGATTCCCTGTCTTCAACATCATACACTCGACTTCTGCCTGGGGAAGGATGGGTAATGGTCCCAGTTCCACAGGACGGGAGAGAGGACTTGGTGTCTGTTCCTTATACAACATGTAAGCAATGCCCATTTTCAGCCCCGCCTCACTGCCCCCCTCCCTTCCAGGCATCTGTAGTTCAGCGCCTTCCTGGGGTCCTGCTTTGTGAATTACTTGATGCAGTTTCTCTCTGCTAACTACTTCCGCAGAGAGGCCTCCCTGCTTCAAATAACCTCTCTCTGGCGGACTTAACTCTAAACCATATCTTTTAGGCTCAGAGGATTGAATAAATATGTTGAAAAGCACTTGGAACAATGACACATAATAAGCATTGAATAAGTGTCATTATTGCTCTTTGTCTTGAAAAATGTATCGACATATCTCATGTGCAATCATCTCTTGTTCTTTTTAGTCTTGTGGGTTTATTCCTTTCCTGTCATTTAAGTAAGGTTTAGGAAAGGAGCAGGCAGACATAGGATTAATTTTAAAGTCCTCTTAAATGTTTAAAATTAGCCTTACTTTATGGGTGACTCTGGACACTCTACTAAAGCTGATATCAATTTCCCAGCCCTTCAGAAGCCAGCCACCGATCGTTTGTCCTCTTGAGAAAGGCAGCGCGTCTCTAATAAGACACTTTCTAATGGAGAGCCCGTGATGGCGCAGTGGCAAGTGCTTTGGGGTGGGGTCAGAAATCCCAGCGACAGCACTTAACCAGCTGTGAAACCTTTGACAAGCCTCTCCAGCCAGTTTTCTGTTAAAATGAGCCAAACTTTTTCTAAGACGACAACCATTGTCTGGCACTCGTAGGGGTTTGAGCTTGATAGCAAAACGGTGTACTTGACCCGCGGAGAGGAGGTGGGCGCGATCGGGAGGTTTTCTCCACCAAAATGCACCGACTGCCGCCCCAGGCAAAGTCTAACCATGATTAGATGCTAGGATACGGGTTCAGCCTGCCTGGCACGCTGGGTATCAAGCGGCCGGTGCCCCAGTGGGAGATCATCTTTCCTGGGGCCAGGTGGCCGCGCGCCCCCGCGCTCGCCTCGCGGCGGGAGTGGGAGAAGCCTCTTCCCTCAACAAACATGGCCGCCGCGCTAGCGTCAGCCCCGCTCTGGAGGCCGCGCTGCCGCCTGGGAATAGCGGGCTCGGCGTCACCCGGCGCGGGGCCACGTGACGCGGGAGAAGCCCGAGGCGGCGGGGCTGGCGCAGGCGGAGTTCGTGCCAGCGGAGCAGCAGCAGAGGCCCGAGTGGGTTGGGGGCTACCCGGTGAGGTTACCCGGCGGGTCCCGGCCTCGCGCGCACGTGCCAGCCTGCTCGCGCTCGCGGTCCTGGGCGCTGCCGGTGAGGAGCCGGGGAAGGGGCGAGGGGGTGGGGGAGCCGTGCGCCCCTTCCGAGGCCGGGAGGGGGTTGGGCCGGGTCGGCGGGGCGGGTGGCGGGCGCCGAGCCGCCGAGCGCCCTCTGCCCGCGCCTCCGTCCCGGCGCTGGCCGCGGGGGCTGTTGGAGCCCGAGCCTGCCCGACGGGGCCAGCGGTGCAGGTGGACCGAGCAGGGCCGGATGCCCGCCCGGAAGGCCCCGCCGACCTCAGGCCCGCCCGCCCGGGCCGCCGCGGGCTGCTCCGTGGAGTTTATCTTCGGGCTATTTCTTCGGAGTGGGAGCGGGAGCCAAGTTGGTGGGCTCCTTCGGTCTTTAGAAATGGGCTGGGTTGGCGTCACATGCAGGTACGAGGCGGTCTGGATTCCTGGGCGTGTGGACCGTGTGCCCCTGGGAAATCAGGAGGCAGCAGGTTGAAGGAGACCCACTCATGGAAGGGTTAGCGTGGTCAATTGAGGAGAGAGTCTCTTGTTTTGGACAGTTTGTTCACCAAACTAGTCTGTGTGGATATTTTTATTTTAATCATTTTTATCTTGACCCTTCTACTAAAATTTCTCGACAACCGAACAGTAAGGCTGCTTATAAGGGAATTCTTTATGTAGCAGGTTGCCAGCCCCCTGCGTTTTATCCTAACCCGGGATTTACTGTGGATCCCATGACCTTCAAGCTGAAGAAATGAAGGCGCAAAGAGTGTTAGAACCCAGCGGACGTAAGGAGCAGTTCAGAAGTCTAGCTATCATCCTTTCCTTAGCTCTCAGAGGAGGGAGTCACTCCAGAATCAGACACGCAGAATCCCAGGTTCATAGACCCGGCCTCCATAATCTTTGTGGTCCGATTGAAGTCTTATAATCCTGAGTGAAGAATTGCTTGCGGTTGATTTGTTTCTTTTCATAGGAAAGGCATAATGCTGTCAGCATGTCTGCACACTCCATGCTCTGTGAACGAATCGCCATAGCCAAGGAACTGATGAAGAGAGCAGAATCACTCTCCAGGTCAAGAAAAGGTGGCATCGAAGGTAGTGCCAAGCTGTGCAGCAAACTGAAGGCAGAATTAAAATTCCTACAGAAGGTAGAAGCTGGGAAAGTAGCTATTAAGGAGTCCCATTTACAGAGCACTAACCTGACGCACCTCAGAGCCATCGTGGAATCGGCAGAAAACCTGGAAGATGTGGTCAGCGTTCTCCATGTCTTTGGTTACACAGACACCTTGGGCGAAAAGCAGACCCTTGTGGTGGATGTCGTTGCAAATGGTGGTCATACTTGGGTGAAGGCCATTGGCCGGAAGGCCGAAGCTCTGCATAACATTTGGCTGGGCCGGGGCCAGTATGGTGACAAAAGCATCGTTGAGCAGGCTGAAGACTTCCTCCAGGCCAGTCACCAGCAGCCAGTGCAGTACAGCAACCCTCACATCGTCTTCGCATTTTACAACAGTGTCTCCAGCCCCATGGCCGAGAAGCTGAAAGAAATGGGTGTATCTGTGAGGGGAGACATAGTAGCCGTGAACTCTCTGTTAGAGCCCCGTGAAGAGCTCCAGGCCAGTGAGAGCGAATCAGACGATGAGGGCCCCGAACTTCTGCGGGTGACCAGAGTAGACCGAGAAAACATCCTAGCGAGTGTCGCGTTTCCAACGGAGATCAAGGTTGACGTGTGCACAAGAGCCAACCTGGACATTACTACTTTAATCACATATGTATCCGCCCTCAGCTATGGAGGCTGCCGCTTTATCTTCAGAGAAAAAGTGCTCACCGAACAAGCAGAGCAAGAGAGGAAAGAGCAGGTTCTGCCGCAGCTGGAGGCATTTATGAAGGACAAGGAGTTGTTTGCCTGCGAATCTGCCGTCAAGGACTTTCAGTCTATCCTAGATACCTTAGGAGGACCCGGGGAGAGAGAGCGGGCCGCTATGCTAATTAAGCGAATTAACGTGGTCCCAGACCAGCCTTCTGAGCGTGCCTTGAAACTAGTGTCCAGTTCAAAAATCAACAGCCGCTCATTAACGATTTTTGGGACAGGAGACACCCTAAAAGCCATCACAATGACTGCCAATAGTGGTTTTGTCAGAGCTGCCAACAACCAGGGTGTTAAGTTCAGTGTGTTTATCCATCAGCCCAGAGCACTTACTGAGAGCAAAGAGGCCCTAGCTACCCCCTTACCAAAAGACTGCACAACTGACAACGAACACTGATGATATCCTTTAAATACTGTCATGGGAATAAGTTATATACCAAAGGCTGTGTCTTCCCATTCTTAATTGGAAAAAAAAAAATGGTCTATAGTAAAAGTAATACTCTTTAATACTCTTTAGAGCTCTTAAACCAGTCAAGTTGACTGTGTGTCTCATCTATAAAGTATATAACCTAAAGTAGGAAAAAAGCACAAGAGGCAACCTTATTTATCAAACTGGCTACATTATAATTAGAACAGAAATACATCTATATGAGACTTGTAGCTGTATCACAGTATTTTGATTTGTTTCATTCAGTAGGGCTACCACTCCCCTAATGGTAACTGCATCTCTTGGACTGTGGCTACATGGCATCTTGCATTAAATATCTGGAGAAACCTCTGAAGCTTGTTTTTCGTTATATTGATTTAGCAGTCGATATGGGTTGAGGCTGGGAGGTTATAGTTTTCAATTAATTTTGGATTCCAAAGTTACGGCTGTTATTGAAAAGACACTTACTTGATTGCTATCTGTCAGGTGCAGTCTGGTGGTTATGTTTACAAAGAGGATGTTAATATAGAAGGAAATAAAGGGAATTCTGATCATGGGAGTCCCATGAATCTCTTGATATACCATCGTGATAAGATAGACAACAGTCACACTACTACAAACCTAAGGTGTTTTAAGGTTAAATATTAATTTGAATATATTGCAAAAGAATTATATAAAATAATAGGTTTAACTTTTAAATATAAATATGCCCCACATTAGCAGTATTTGGATTATGAATACTACTTTTCCCATTCCTTTTGCAAGTGGGAAGGGACAGCTGCATTATTACGTCTCTCTTGTGAAACAGTGGCAGGGAGATTCCATGCCTGTTTCATGACACAGTTGTAATTAAAAAGAAATTTTTATGTCCATATTGTGCTAGGTGTTTCATGAATGTACAGTGAGGACAAATTAGCAAAGTAGGTGCGTATTCACATTTTAAAAATTGGGAATTGAGTCTTAAAGCTGAAGTATTAACTTGTGCTAAGTGTAGGAGCCATTATTAGAACTTGATTTTGTGTTCCCACAGCGTGGCCTTTCCACTGAGCCAGCCCCTCTTCTGTGAGTAGGGAGACTTCAATTTCCAGCCACAATGTTGAGCAGGTGGAACTTGATTGTTGGGGCCCATGAAATGAAATGCAAAATTAAGTGTATGGGGGGTTTTCTCCTGGGAGAGATTCTATTACTAACTCAACACATTTCCTAGGGGAAAAGGCTGTGATTGGGGCTCCAATTTAGTGTGGAGAGGTAGATTTAACTTTCACTGCAGCAGAAATTGTCTATGTTAGGAATTGGGCTTAGGCCTTTTCAAGCACCTATTAAAGTACTAATTACTTGGTACTGTTATGTACCAAGCATTATAACAGTTATTGGTATAAAAGATGAGGAATTGCTCTTTGGTCTAAGGAGTTCTTCGTCTGAAATGGAAGGAAACAATTGAAGTATAATTAATGTACTAAATTTTCTAAAAGAGTTACGTTTAAAAGACTGGGAACAGAGTAAGGGAGTAATTTGTGCTATGGGGACAGGAAGTCAGAGAGGCAGTGACCTCTGAGGGGTTGGGTGTGAGACTCAACAGGAAGTGTACAGGGAGTGGATTGGAAAGGTACAGAAGTGTGAATATGAGGGCCTGTTCAGAGACAGGGCTCATGTGGACAGTTTATAAAACTGGAAGTGAAGTAGAAAAGCAGGCAAGGTTCTCCAAAGAGTTTGGCATTAGAGAGCCATCGGCCATTTTTAAGAAAGGATGGGTCATGATCAAATCTCTTAGTAAAACAAAGACCTGTAGTGTGGAGGAAGAATTAATGGAAGGAAAGATGGGATTATAATGATAGCTAGTGCAATATGGTGGAATGTAGTATATGCTGGGTGTGTTCAAGGCAGAATTGATGTGATACTCATTCATTTAATAAACATTTATCAAGTTCCTGTCATGTCAAACACAGTTTGCCATAGAGCAATATAGTTGCGGGTATCAAACAGGAGATATTACTGATACTAAAAGTGAAACCAAGCTGAATCACTTCCAAATGAGGGGCAAGGGTGGAGAATAAATGTGGTCCATGTAAGAGAAGACAAGTCGAAAGAATTCTCAAGGGAAGCATAAAAACCAGAAAGCACAACATAAGAGAGCTGTAAGACCAAGAAGGATATAACACAGCTTTAGAGAAGCTGTAATTTCCCTAATTAATTATAGGGAAATATACAATAGCTAGATACTATTTTGATAAGTTTAGAAATCTCAGTGGAACAGATGATATTCTTAGGAAATGTGAATTAAAATTGAGGAAGAACTAGAAAACCTATTTAACCCATAGTCCTTGAGAAGATTGTTCAAATAGTTAATTAACGACCTCCAAAAAATTTCCAGGTCCAATTCTTTAGGTAAGTTTTTTTTTTTTTTTTTTGTTTTTAAATACATTCAACTCAAAACACATCTCTTTTAATTGTTTAAGGCAGTTCGAATTGTGTGTTCTGTTATAACAATGTATCCTTATTGAAATAGAATTTACATAACAAAAACTATTTGACCTTTTTAAAGAATGCAATTCAGTTTTAGTATATTCACAGTGTTGTGCAGCCATTACCAGAACATTTTCATCACCCCCAAAAGAAACCCCATACCCCTTAAGCAGACACTCCTCATCTCCCTCTCCCCCTTCCCCCAGGCAACCACTAATCTACTTTCTGTCTCTATGGATTTGCCTATTCTGGACATTTCATATAAATGGAATCATACAATATGTGACCTTTTGTGTCGGACACCTTTCACTTTGGGTAATGTTTGCAAGGTTTATCCATGTTGTAGCAGGTATCAATACTTCTTTCCTTTTTATGGCTGAATAATATTCCACTATATGGATATACCACATTTTACTTATCCATTAATCAGCTGATGGACATTTGGGTTGTTTCCATGTTTTGGCTATTGTGAGTAGTACTGAACTATTCCTGTACAAGTTTTTGTTTGAACATTTAGGTAAGTTTTTGTTTAGGTTTAAATATCAAATAATCCCCTTGCTCTAAAAAATAATATGGGCAAACTGAATCTGACACATAAGTGCCATGCCAATTCTGCCCTAAACAACTTGGGGTGATGAAAATGTTTTGGAACTATATGATAGAGATGGTAGTTACACAACAGTATGAATGTACTAAAGCCACTGAATTTTTCACTTTAAGTCAGTTAATTTTATGTTTTGTGGATTTCACCTCAATTAAAAAAAATAGTACCCCATAAGTGGGGTGGAAATATTGAGCATGGTAAGATGTGATGTTCCATTTACTCGCCCTCCCCTCCCCCCGAATGAGAACTTGGGCTGCTCCTGCTTGAGGACAGGGTCCTGTGAAGGTGTGCAGCCCGAGGGCTGTATCTTAATTTGTGTAATTGCAATCTGGTTGTCTCAGATCATTACTGTATTGGGAATGTTTTCAAATTCATTTTGTGGAATATAAGCATGATTCTGATACTAAAACAAGATATCCTACAAAAGAAAGCTGCCTGAAAATTTCAATCCCAGGCAAGGGACACCTCACCCTGTGGGAATCTTGTTTCCCGGAGGATAAAAGACAGAGACGAACCCCCCAACTTAAGTATTAGGGACTTGGGGATTAATCTCCATGCTGGGATAAAATTGGAGGCAGGAGGCTTACTTTGAGGTAAAGAGGTAACCCCAAGACTCCTCCCTGCATGAAGCCGGAATCTTGGAAAGGCTGGAGTCCCTGAGAAAAAGGATCTTGTAAACACTGCCCAGGGCGACAGCAAGGAAATGTGACTCCAGTGGCTCTGAGTGGAAGAAAAGGAGCCTGAGAGAAGTCAAGTCCAGCCTGTGTTCTGCTAGGAGCGTCATGGGGAAGGCCCAGGCGTGTGAAATTAGTATAAAAATGGGTCCCAGGTAAGTACTATCGTTGAGATACCTCACAGAAACATGCATGGCATCATTCGTGACTTCTGGGACACTTCAGTTTCCCATGCTTCACAGAGTCCAGTGGAAATGAAGCTTTGCTTGGATGGGCTTTCTTTGAGACACTGTGAAGTCATGTGAGGAAATCTTCTACCACCAGTGAGTCAGCAACACAAAGTTCCTCGACAACTTAAGATCATAGTAAAATAATCTGATAAATAATATAAAGTAAATATGGGGGTCTTTGACGTGTTCCCCGCGTATATTATTTAAAAAAAAAAAAAGAGGAATGAGTCAAAGAGGTAGATAGAGCCTAAAATACCATCTGTGACAAAACACTGCATGTAGCTAAGATGGAGGATGTGGTTTATATCTGCAGAAAGTGGGCTGAACCCCAGAACTAGGCAGACGCTACCCACCCAGGCACAAGTAGTGCTGGGCATGTGATGGGAGAGCTTGTCTGGTGCAGAGGACACCTCACTTGTGGGAAGCTTGTTCCCAAGAGGAAAAGGGCAGAGATGAGCCGAGCATCCCAGGTGGTCCAATAAATGACTCTGTGTTCCCAGAAGGGGAGAAGGGCCAGGAGTGCACTGCGGGGAAGACCTCCCCCAACCTGGCGTCATGGAATCAGAAATCCGTTTCCATATAAATAAAAAATGTTTTAAGAAGGTAACGTATAGAAACCATAAGGAGAGAATACAAGCAATCGGAAGTTCTAGTAATAGAAGAAGCCTCACTAAAATGAGAAGTTCAGAAAAAAACTTCAAAAAAGTCAATCAGACAAAACTAAAGAAGAGATTCGGAACTGAAACATAGCTCTTAATAAATTTCCCAGAATGCAGCAAAGAAGTAAAAGGATGGAAAATCCGAGAGGCTGAGACCTGGAGGACAAATAGTGAGGTCCACAAAGGTCACAGCAGACAGCAGGGGCCAGCCCACTGCAGCTGGTCCACGTTCTCCCTGCCTTTGCCTGCCTGTCCTGTAGGGGCTGGAAGCACCCACATCCTTGCTCTCTCAGCCTGAAATCCTTGCCAGTGAGACCCGGGGGAAGTCTGTTAGTTCTGCTTCCTCTTCCTTCCATCTTTTTCCTGGTTTGACGTGGGCAATGGCCAGGCTTGCCCCGTGGAGGAATGATAGCTAGTGCGCCAAGGAAACAGTAGAGTCGGGGAAATCACCATTTTGTGACTGAATAAATGATCTTATAAGGATGAGAGGAAGGCCGAGGGAACGTCATAGACTCTGGTGCTGACGTCAGCTTCCCTCAGGACTTCTTGCTGAGAGAAAATATAAAACCCCGATTTATTTAAGCCACTGGAGTTGGCTTTTCCTTTCGTGTATTAGAAAATATTTCTAAGTGCCATTAAGGTTTATTTGTCCCCCAAAGGAAGAATAGACAAAATGGGAGAGAAGCAATAAATACAGTTTTCAAATGTACAGAAAAACAGAGTATGAGCATTCATATACCCATCACCTCAGTTAAAAAGGTGTTATTATTTTGCCCTATTTAAGTTTTTCTTTTGCTGAAATATTTCAAAATAAATTACAGACACCATGATGTTTTACCTACACCTCCCTCAGTATTCATTTCCAGAAAGAACATTTTTTTGCACAACCATGATTCCATGAGCACACCTAAGAAAATTAGCAATAATTCTGAACACCATCTAATGCCCAGTTCATATTCTGATGTCAGGGCTTCTCTCTAACCAGGATCCAGTCAAACACTAGGCATTACTTTTGGCTTTAATATTTCTTAAGTTCTATTTTGATTTAACACATAATCTCACTCTTTCATGACTTTGGCTTTTGAAGATACCAGTACCGTTGTCTTACAGGATATCCTATATTCTTGATTTATCTAATTGTTTCTGGTGGTAAATTTTATTTCCTGTAAACTGGAAATGAGATCTAAAAGCTGGATTAAATATTTTATAGGTGATACTGTATTCTTCATTTGCATTACACCAGGGGTCATATCATATCTGGTTGTTCCACTGTTAGTAATGTTAAGTATTGTCCCTTTGAATAAAATGGTGACAGCCAGAACTTTCCATTGTAAAGTGATGTTTTTCCCCTTGGGACTAGTAAATTAACTATGAAATAATGCTTTTGCACCATATGAATATTCAGTTCCCCATTGTCCTTTCATCTAATGATTTTAGCATGCATTAATCATTATAACCTTGAATCAATTATTTCGTTCAGAGTGACAAAATGGTGATTTTCCCACTTCTACCATTTCCTTTACACTTATTAGGTATCATTCTTCTATAAGGGTACCGAAAAGCTTTCCCTATGAGCTGGGGCCATTTGGTTGCTCTGAAATATAGTTTCTTCTTGAATGTCAGGGTATCCTTAATTCCTTTTCTCTAATTAATGGTTTTCAGAGTATGGATTGGTGTAATAGTCACCTTCAATAACAGCAATGAATTTTTTGGAGGGAGATTCTATTTTGTGAGTACCATATTGGACTCATGAATTGTTATATATTTAAATGTGCCCAAATCAATTACACTTCTTTTTTGTTATAATAATTTATTTCATCTTATTTTAGTTTTTACTAATGATACCGAAAATTGGCCTCTGTATGCCGGCACCAAATTGAATCTCGGAGACAGAGTTTGGATGAAGTAGAAAGGAATAACTTTATTGCTTTTCCAGGCAAAGGCGGGCTAATGCCCTCAAAACAGTGTGTCCCAAGCCAGGGGGGTTTGTGGGGAGTATTATAGTCGAGGGGCAGGGCTGCTGATAACGATCTGGGCGCCTGCAAGGCCTGCATTCCTTCAATCCAGAGGTCATCTGGCGTCAGGTGGTTTTGTGATGGGCTTCTGTGACCACCTCTCTGGAATGAAGAATGCTTCATCAAGCAGTTAACATCTTCCATTTGGTGGGGGCTTTAGTTCTGCAGAAGAGCTCAAAGATAGGTATTGTTAGGTATCCTTGAGGAGGAACCAGGACCCTGTTCCAAGGCTGCACTCTTGTGTTTTGACTGCTCCTCCCTTGTCTCCTCATCCCCTCGCTGCTCTGATTGGCAACTATTTGAACCTGCCCTTTGGAACTCAGGGACGGTCATGGAGGCTGAAGGAAGCCTATTTCGTACAAATAAGAGACGGGGCACATGGAAAGACTTGTGCAAGGGACATGGAAAGACTTTTGTGCCCAGGAGCCCCACAGGGTCCTGCTCGGGTTCACTAAGGCTTTTTTTTTTTTTTAGAGAAATTTTAGGTTCACAGCAAAATTGAGAGGGTAAAGATACAGAGGTAAAGTACAGAGATTTCCCATAGATAGCTGACCCTTGAACAATGCAGGGGTTTGGGTGCTGAGCCCCAAGGAATCAAAAATCCACATATAACTTTATAGTCAGCACTCTGTATAGGCAGTTCCACATCCAAGGATTCACCCGATTGCAGATCGTGTAGTACTGCAGTCCCAATTTACTGAAAAAAATCTGCATATAAGTGGACCTGTGCAGTTCAAACCTGTGTTGTTCAAGGATTAACATACTCTCTGACCCCCATATGCACAGCCCCCCATTATCATCCCCCACCAGCATGGTACATCTGCTACGATTAATGAACCTACAGTGACATGTCATAATCGCCCAAAGTCCGTAGTTCGTAGTACTGTTCACTCTTGGTGTTGCACATTTTATGGGTTTGGACAAACTTATCATGACATGTATTCATCATTAGGGTATCACAGAGTGTTTCCAGTGCCCTAAAAATCCTCTGTGCCTCACCTATTCATCCCTCCTTCCAACCTCCCCCAAACTCCTGGCAACCATTGATCTTTTTACTGCTTACATAGCTTTGCCTTTTCCAGAATGTTATATAATTGGAATCATCCAGGCTTTTTAGACTGGCTCCTTTCACGTAGTATTAGGCATATAAGGTTCCTCCCTGTCTTTTCATGAGTTGATAGTGGGTATCTTTTCAGTGCTGAATAATATTCCATTGTCTGGATATACCACAGTTTATCCATTCATCTAGAGAAGGACCTCTTCATTGCTTACCACTTTTGGCAATTATGAACTGAGCTGCTATAAACATCCATGTGTGGGTTTTTGTGTGGACATAAATTTTCAACTCCTTTTGGCAAATACTAAAGAGTGTGATTGGTTCTCCCTTCAGGTCCATTAATATTTGCTTTGTATGTTTAGGTGATCCTATGTTGGGTGCATAAATATTTGCAAATGTCATATCCTCTTTTTTTTTTTTTATTATGGATTTAATGATGTCTCAAGTGCTATTTCTTCTTTTTTTTTTTTAAAGATTTATTTATTTTATTGATTGATTGATTGATTGCTATGTTGGGTCTTCGTTTCTGTGCTAGGGCTTTCTCTAGTTGCGGCAAGCGGGGGCCACTCTTCATCACGGTGCGCGGGCCTCCCACTATCGTGGCCTCTCTTGTTGCGGAGCACAGGCTCCAGACGCGCAAGCTCAGTAATTGTGGCTAACGGGCTTAGTCGCTCCGCGGCATGTGGGATCCTCCCAGACCAGGGCCCGAACCCGTATCCCCTGCATTAGCAGGCAGATTCTCAACCACTGCGCCACCAGGGAAGCCCTCATATCCTCTTGATATCATTATCATTATATAATGATCTTCTTTGTATCTTTTTACAGTCTTTGGCTTAAAGCTTATTTTGTCTGATATGAGTATAGCTACCCTTGCTTTCTTTCATTTCCATTGGCATGGAATATATTTTTCCATGTCTTTACTTTCAGTCTCTGTGTGTACTTAAAGCTGAACTGTGTCTCCTGTAGACAGCAAATAGTTCGGTCTTGATTTTCTGTTTGTTTTTATCCATTCAGCCACTCTATATATTTTAATTGGAGAATTTAGTACATTTATATTTAAAGTAATTATTATTAGGTATGGACTTACTATTTCCATTTTGTTAATTTTTCTGACTGTTTTGTAATTCCTTTTTCCTTTCTTCTTTCTTTGCTCTCTTCCTTTGTGATTGGTTGATTTTCTGTAGTAGTGTGCTTAGATTCCTTTCTCTTTATCATTTGTGTATCTAGTCTAGGTTTTTGCTTTATGAATACTACACTGTTTTGATCACTGTAGCTTTATAATAAGTGTTGAAGTCAGGTAGTTTCAGTCCTCCAACTTTATTCTTCTTTAATATTTTGTTGTCTATTCTAGATCTTTTGCCTCTCTATATAAACTTTAGAATTGATTGTTGATATATGCAAAATAACTGGCTGGGATTTTGAATGGGATTGCATTAAATCTATAGATCAAGTTGAGATAAACTGATACCTTGACAATATTGAGTCTTCCTATCTATAAATATGGAACATCCCTCCATTTATTTAGATCTTTGATTTCATTCACCAGTTTTGTAGTTTTCCTCATATAGATGTTATGCATATTTTGTTAGATTTATACCTGAGTATTTAATTTTGGTGGGTGCTAATGTAAATGGTATTGTGTTTTTAATTTCAAATTCTACTTGTTCATTGATGATATATAAGAAAGTGAATGACTTTTGTATATTAAAGTGTATCCTGATGTCTTGCTATAATCATTTATTATTTCCAGGCGGTTGTGTTTTTTTTTGCTAATCCTTTCAAATATTCTACATAGATGATCATGTCATCTGAGAAATAGGACAGTTTTATTTCTTCCTTCCCAGTTTGTATACCTTTTATTACCTTTTCTTATTTTATTGCATGAGCTAGGACTTCCAGTATGACATTGGAAAGAAGAGGATATATCCTTGGCTTGTTCCTGATCTTAGTGGGAAAATTTTGAGTTTCTCATTATTAAGTATGATGTTTGCTGTGGGATTTTTTGGCTATTCTTTATCAAGTTGAGAAAGCTTCCCTCTATTCCTAGTTTACTGAGAGTTTTTATCATAAATGGGTGTTAGATTTTGTTAAATGCTTTTTCTGCACTTATTGATATAATCATGTGATTTTTCTTTTTTAGTCTATTGGTAGATTATATTAATTGATTTTTGAATGTTGAACAAGCCTTGCACACCTGGGATAAATCCCACTTGGTCATTGTGTGTAATTCTTTTTATATGTTGTTGGACTCAATTTGCTAATTTTTTTGAGGATATTTGCATTTGTGTTCATGAGAAATATTGGATTGCAGTTTTCCTTTCTTATAATGTCTTTGTCTTTGTCTTTGTTTGGTATTAGGATAAAGGTGGCCTCATATAATGAGTTAGGAATTGTTCCATCTGCTTCTATCCTCTGAAAGATTGTAGAGAACTAGCATAATTTCTTCCATCAGTGTTTGATAGAATTCACCAGTAAACCCATCTGGGCTGGGTGTGTTCTGTTTTGGAAGGTTATTAATTCTTGAAGCAATTTATTTTATATATATATATATATATATATATATATATATATATATATCCCTATACATGTTGTCTGTTCTTCTTGTGAGAATTTTGGCAGATTGTATCTTTCAAGGAATAGTCTGTTTCATCTAGGTTATCACATTTGTGGCATAGAGTTGTTCACTGTGGTCATTTCTTATCTTTATGTCCATGGGTTCTGTAGTAATGTCTCCTCTTTCATCTCTGATATTAATTTGTGAACTCCTCCATTTTTTCTTAGTTAACCTGGCTAGAGGGATTGATTTTGTTGATCTTTTCAAAGAATCAGATTTTGGTTTTACTGATTTTTCTCTGTTGATTTCCTGTTTTCACTGTCATTGATTTCTGCTCTATTCTTATTTTTATTATTCTTTTTTAAATAAAAATTTAAATTTTGAGATTATAGATTCATGTGCTGTTGTAAGAAATAATACAGACAGAATCCATGTACGCTTTACACAGTTCCCCCAATACTGTAGTAACATCTTGCAAAACTATAGTACAATAGCATAGTAAGATATAGAACATATCCATCACCACAGGATTTCTCATGTTGCCCTTTTATTATCCTTTTTGATGCTTAAGCTGTTCAAACTTTGGCCCGTAGGAACCCTTTTGACTTCCCCGTGTCTTTTTGATGTAATTACATTATCTTCATTTTCTTGCTTTCTGGCAGAACGAGATACCTCAAAATTACCTGTACTATTCTACCAGAGACCTGGAATCAGCTATTTCTTCAAGGAACCTTTAATAACCAATGGCATTTCAAAACAATATTCTGATGGCTAGGGCATCATTTCTCCTGGGCACTTTCAAAGCATAAAGATGAAAATGTTTACATATTTCAAAGTAATTATATTGATGTCATCAAATTAAATCAACATTATAAGATTTTACTTAATATTAATTTCAAACTCTTTTCTCCTGCTCTGAAGATCTTTTTTTCCTAACAAGATTGCTTATTTGACTTCTGCTACAATATACATTAAAAATTTCAAAATTCTATTATTACTGATTATAATAAAGTCACTAAATAAATGTGAATATTTCTTTGTAGTTCTTGTCCTTATAGCCTATTAAAGAGATATGGTTAAAGTACTGTTTTAAAGTCATGTAACTGTTTTTTTTCCTTGCAGGGTTATGTTACTAATTACATATCTAGTTAGGTTCACTAGTATCAGTTTACTATTGATTTTAGAGTTTTAAAAATTAATTTTATTCTTTAAAATATGTTAATTTATGTGGTTCAAAAGTGAAAACTATATAACTGTGTCATCAGAAAAATATTGTTTCTATCTCTCTCTCTCACATCATTTCCCTCCACCCCAATAGAAACCCATTTTTATTCATTTCATGTCTTTTTCCTTCCTTCCTTCCTTCCTCCCCTTCTTCCTTGTCTCCCCTGTCCCCTCCCCTCAGTTCTTCTCCCCTTCCCCTCCCCTCCTTTCCATCCTTTCTCCCCTCTCTCCCTCCTTCTGCTATTTGGCTCTTGTTATTTTATTTTTTTAGCTTGAAATGATATAATCTGTTTCCCAACACTTATTTACAAGTAAATCAAGGAACTAATCATACTTTTTCCTTTCTTTTTTTCTCCTTTTTAAGTTATGTTGTTTTTACTTTGTCAGGTGGTTTAATGTTTACATACTGTTCTTTCACCCTTATTCTCACCTTTGTTTTAGTCTTAGATCTTCAGTTAAATATATTTAATGCTTACTACTAATTTCCTTTTACCAGTTTTCCCAGGTATGAGCTTCCTCAAAAGGAGCTCACGGGTCATATCCCCTGAGTTTTTGCATGTTCAAAACTGTTTTTCTGTAGCTTTGATATGTGAAGGAAGGTTGGTTGGATATAAAAGCCTCATTTCACACTTTCTTTTCTTGTTTTATTGTAGATGTTTCTCCATTATATTCCTGCTGTAAATGTTACTGTCAAGAAACCTGATGCCAACTTGATTTTCTTCCTTTGGTAAGTGATTTCGTCATTTTCCCTGGAGGTTCAGAAGATTTTTTCTATAAATTTTAATAATTTCTTTGGTTATGACTTGGAGTCTGTTTTCATATATGTGCTATACCTTTTTAATATGTAGATTCAGTACTTCTTTTTTTCAGGAAAGCTTTCTTAAATTATAGTTTTACATATTCTAGTTCTTGTATTTCATTTTTCTTTTTCAGGTATTCTACTATATTTGTGTTAGATTTGATTTGCATTCTTTTCTCTCTGCTTCCGTTTTCTTGGCTTTTCTCATTCCTACTTGTGATTTCTATTTGTGATGTCCCTTATGACATTTTTTTGGTCATCCTATTCTCCCTTATTTATTTAAATTAATATTTTAATTAAGTTTATTTATTTTAATTAATTTTTGGTCATCCTATTCTCCCTTATTTTATTTAAATTAAAGTAATTTAATCTTTATTTCTGAGATGTTTTGTCTTTTATCTCAAATTCTTAACCGAATTATGTCAGTTCTTCTTTTCTTCTTATTGTTTATCTGTTTTCTGAGACGTTATTTAATATCTCCAGTTGCCTATTTAATTATTCTTTCCAATCAGAAACATTACCCTTAGAAGTAACCATTATTCTGACCTGGATAGGTCTTATTTGTTTTGCATTCTATATAAATGGAGTAATACATTATGTATTCTTTTGTTTCTGCCTCTGTTACTCAATATTTTTTCCTCATGATTCATTAATATTGTTGTATGTAGTAGTAGTTATCTTTCATTTCTCTAGGGCTCTATTGTATGGATACAAGACTTACTTTCATTCTAATATTGATGAAAATTTGTTGTTTCCAGCCTTTAGTTATTATGCATAAAGTTGTTATGAATGTTGTTTTATGTATATTTTATAGGACATATGCACTCATTTCTATTAGGTATATACCTAGAAGTGGAATTGCTGGGTTGCAGAGTATATGCATGTTTAGTTTTGCAAAGTACCACCAAGCATTTTTCCAAAGTAGTTGTACACATTGACACTATTAGAAACAATGTAAGTGTTTTAGTTATACCACATTACTATCAAACACCCAGTATTTTCAGTCTTTTTATTTTAGCCTGAATGGAAAGTGTTATCTCATTGTACTTTTAATTTGTAGTTCTTCTTACTGATGATATTGAGCAACTTTTGTGCTTATTTTGGCCACTTTAATATTCTTTTACGGTAAGTTTCAAGTGTTTTGCCTATCATTTAATTGGCTTGTCTGTCTCTCCTTGTTAATTTGTAGGAATTCTTTATATATTCTGAATATGAGTCTGTTGTTAAAGCATGTATTGCACATATCTCCTCTCATTCTGTGGTTTTCTTTTTCACTATCTTGTGGTGGTGTTTCATGAATACATATTCTGTTAATGATGTCCAATTTAATTATATTTTATTTTTTATTAGTAGTTTTTATTGTATGTTTAAGAAATATTTGCCTACTCTTATGATGATATTCTCCTGTATTATTCTCCTATATTTCTTTTATAAGTTGCCTCAACTTTTATATTTAGGTTGGTATAAGGTAAGGGGTCAAGGTTTGTTTGTTTTTTCTGTAGAGCTGTCCAACTGACCCAGCCCCATGTACCTTTTCCCACTGAATTGCAGTGGAGTTTTTCCCTCACAAATGAGATGCAGGAGACTTGTGCATCTGTTCTGAACTCTTATTTCTATTATATTGGTCTCTTTGTGTGTTCTAGTAACAGTAATGCATTGTCTTAATTTCTGTGGTTTTTTAGTATGTTTTATATCTAGTGGATTAAATGCACTTGCTTTGTTCTACTTCTTCAGTATTTCCTTGGGCATGTTAGGTCCTTTGCACTTCCATATAAATCTTAGAATCACCTTATCAATTTCTACCCAGCTCCCCAACAAAAAAGAAAAACGGTTAGGATTTTATTGGAATTGCCCTGAATTTATAAATCAATTTTGGGAGAACTGATATCTTAACAACATTGAATTTTCCAGTCAATGATTAGGGTACACCCTTCTGTTTACTTAAGTCTATTAAAAAAATTCCCATTAATGCTTTGCAGTTTTCAGTGTAGACATTTTATACGTCTTTCATTAGATTATTTAGAGATATGTTATGTTTTGATGCTATGGTAAATGGTAATTCTAAATTTTATTTTCTGCTTGTTTGTCTCTCTCATATAGAAATACAACTGATTTTTGTATAGTGATCCAGGACCCTTGATAAATTTCTTAATTATCAATAGTCTGTTTGTAGGTTCATTTGAATTTTGCTCATTTTTCTCATTTATTGATTTTTCTCATTTATTTTGTTAATGTCATTAATTACATTGGCTTTCATATGTTAAACTAGTCCTTTATTTCTGGAATAACCCCCATTTGGTCAAGGTGTATTATTCTTTTTACATATACCTGCATTTGATTTACTAAAGTTATGTTCTATGTTCACGAAATATATTGGCCTGTGGTTTTCCTTTTTTATAATGTATTTATTTATAGGTTTAGGAATCAACATTCTGATGGCCTCATAAAATGAATTGGAATGGATTCCCTCTTTTTATTTTCTCTCTCTCTTTTAAGGGTTTGGTTATGACGGGTCTTAGGTTTTTCTTAAATATTCAAGAGAATTCACCAGCGAAGCCATCTGGCCTAAAGTTTTCTTTGTGGGAAGATTTTTGAATAAAAGTATGTTATTACAGATTCAGTATTGTTCACATTTTCTATTTCATCTTGTGCCAGTTACGGTAAATTGGGATTTCAAAATTTTTTTTCGTGTCATCTAAGTTATTGACATAAAATTTTCACATTTATTGGCATGAAGTTTTTCACAGCATCTTTGTATTATCTTTTTAATATCTGTAAGATGGTGCGATATTTCTTATTTTATGCCTGATAGTGATCACCTGTATTTTCTTCTCTTTTTCCCTTGATTAGTCTGACTAGGGGTTATTAATTTTATTACATTTTTCTAAGAAGCAACTTTTGGTTTTGTTGACTTTCCATATTATATTTCATTGATTTTTGCTTTTACACTTATTATTTCCTTCCTTTTCTTATCCTTGTGTTTAATTTACTGGTCTTTCCCTCATTTCTTGAGTTGGAGACTTAGATGAGTGATTTTCAATCTTTTTCTTTTTATATGTATTTAAAACTATTAATATTCCTTGAAGCACCCTTTGTTGCATCCCATAAGTTTTGGTTTACTGTATTTTCTTTTATCTTTCAGCTCAAAATATTTTTTACTTCCCAAGTGTTGCTTTTCTGTTTCTATTTAACTTTCTGTTATTGAGTACTCATTTAATCCCATTATGGTGAAAGAATATATAACGTATGATTTAAATCATTTGAAATTTGTTGAGACTTGCTATTTGAGCCTACAATATAGTCTGTGGTAAATGTCCTATGTGTAATTTATATGCATGTGGATGAATATATCCAAAAAGATATATTCAAAAGAAGGGAAGGGAAAACACACAATACATATATATAATATATGCAGATATATGATAAAATTTCTCATATTTTAATCCATTAAAAATATTTTTTAACTAAGTCCTTGTCTGCTAACTCCCAAATCTGGACCTTCTATTGATGTGTTTCTATTTATTATTTTGTCTCCCAATTATCTGTAACTTTTTCCAGCTTCTCCACTTGCTTAGTAATTACTGATTTTTTTCTTTTTTTTTTCCATAAATTTATTTATTTATTTATTTATTTATGGCTGTGTTGGGTCTTCGTTTCTGTACGAGGGCTTTCTCTAGTTGCGACGAGCGGGGGCCACTCTTCATCGCTGTGCGCGGGCCTCTCACTATCGTGGCCTCTCTTGTTGCGGAGCACAGGCTCCAGATGCGCAGGCTCAGTAGTTGTGGCTCACGGGCCCAGTTGCTCCGTGGCATGTGGGATCTTCCCAGACCAGGGCTCGAACCCGTGTCCCCTGCATTGGCAGGCAGATTCTCAACCACTGAGCCACCAGGGAAGCCCCGATGTTTTTCTTTTTGCTGGACATTATAGATGATGAGTTATAGAGGTTCTTCCTTTAAAAACTGTTCAATTTTGTTTTGGTAGGCAGTTCATTTACTTGTGAATTACCTTGATCCTGTCCATGTTTGGTTTTTGGTTTGATAGGGCTAGTGTCATGTAACTTATTGTCTAAACTGAGAAACGTCTGAAAATAAAAGAAGATGATAAGACAACAGGGATGTCCCTGTTAACTAGGCTGTCCTGGGCAAATTGGACACCCTACCTTGCCCTAAACATAAATTCCTAACAATAGAATTAAAGTATTAAAATTGAAATTGAATTTTATTGCCAAAATAAATTGAAATTGAAAGTATTAAAACTGAAATGGAAACTTTTTGCCAAATTGTCCTCTAATAAATTGTACCAATTTACAATTGCGTAACTCGTTTCTGAAGGTGTCTTTAACCCACATACCCATCAATGCAAAGTATTATACAACGTTTTGAAAATTTTAATAAATCTGATTAAAAATTTTTAAATATTCTAAAGGAATATACATTTAATTGTGAGTGAGATTGTTGATGGCTTTATTGGCCATTTATACTTCATTTGCTTTGAATGACTACATTTTTTGAGCATTTTTCTTGTTATGTTTTTCTATTTCTTTTACTCGACTTATAGGTACTCTGTATATGACGGACGTTAGTCTTTTATTTATAATGTATTGCTAAATCTTCTACTTTGTAATTTGTTTGTGTGTGTGTGTGTGTGTGTGACTGGGAAAATGCTATTATGTTTATCAAACCCTATTTACTTTTTTCTCCTGAGCACACAGTGGAAGCACATTTATCAGCCTCCTCTGAAGTTGGACGGGGCTATGGAATATGGGTGGGGGTGATATACACCACTTCCAGGCTTGGTTCCAAAACTTCTTGTGTGATCCTTGTCACACTTTTTCTCATCTATAACCAGATATGAAAGATCCTGTGGAGGACTCTGAGCCTGGGAGCAATTCCACCGGGCCTAACTGAATGACTCTCCCATTTTTTCTTCATTACTGAACTCCATGCAGGTTTTAGGGGCATTATCTTCTCATATCATTGTATTTTGAAAGGACTTCTTTGGATGTGATCTATTCTTTTCATTCTCTTTGTAGAGTTTTGGCTGGTTCTTTGGATCTTTCTAAGAAGAAAGCAATGCAGACATCAGTATAAAAGATTTTCCAATTTAGACATTAGGATTATACCAGGAGATAAACACTTTTAATCCAAAAGATTTCGTTTCAGGAAATAATCTTTTTTTTCTCCTCCACCTGTCAGATATGTTACCAGAGGGTTTAAGGAGTCATACAAAATGACTACAAGTCCAAACTAAAATTAATTTCAAATGGAGCATTTTGTCTTATTTCTTTGATGACAACTCTTTCTACCAGTGAGGTGTATAGCAAACACAACACACACCTACAACACAGACATAGCAATTATACACATGCACACAGGTGTGTGTACATGTTGCATGGTTTTCTTCCTTTAAATACAAAACCTCCCCCCCAATTTTTTTAAAATATATTTATTTATTTATTTTTGGCTGCGTTGGGTCTTCATTGCTGCGTGCGGGCTTTCTCTAGTTGTGATGAGCGGGGGCTACTCTTCGTTGCAGTGCGTGGGCTTCCCATTGCGGTGGCTTCTCTTGTTGTGGAGCACAGGTTCTAGGCACGTGGGTTTCAGTAGTTGTGGCACACGGGCTCAGTAGTTGTGGCTCATGGGCTCTAGAATGCAGGCTCAGTAGTTGTGGTGCAGGGGCTTAGTTGCTCCGCGGTATGTGGGATCTTCCCGGACCAGGGCTCGAACCTGTGACCGCTGCATTGGCAGGCGGATTCTTAACCACTGCACCACGAGGGAAGTCCCCCAACCCCAAATTTTTGTAAGCAATTTTTTCTCAAAACTGTATACACTAAGGAAAATAATTGTCCATAATCTAAAGATTAAGGGTGGAATTCTTGAATGAGTTGTGTGTGTGTGTGTGTGTGTGTGTGTGTGTGTGTGGAGTGGGGACTAAAAAAGGGCAGAGGGCTGTGGTTCCTAAATCTCCAGCTCAGGAAAAAAAGGCAAGAGCCTCTGACACTTCTTCTCCTGGGATATTTCACAGTGAATAAAGAAGGAAGAATTCTCAGCCAGTAGGACCCTTAGAAGATGAAAATGATGACAATAGTAATAATAATACTGGTAATACCAATATTGATATAACAAAAATGTCGTCTCTGGGCCTAATTTAATCACTTATAAAACAAAGAGAGTGAACTCAATAAATTATCTTTAACTTCAATTCTAGCTCCATTTTCTCCCCAGTTTTTCTTTCCTTTTTCCAAAAAAGACAAGTGTGGAGGTGGCTTAATGGTCTTACATAGGTCCCTGAGGATGTGCTAGTCGTTTCTGAGACCCTCTGGTGTGAAAGACAACTGTTCCCAGTGCCGAGAATGCAAAGGTGACACAAATTAGTCATAATGTGTAATTTATAAATTCCGGGCTGAATAAATTGCCATCTATTTGGTCATGAGGTCAGGATACTTAAGAATCGATTTGATACGTGGACATATGTTTGCAAATCTGGTGCAATGAAGAATGCTGGATAAAAAATGGACTTTGGAGATCATTTTTGCCTAACCCATCTCATCTTATAGGTAGAAACAGTTTTAGAGAAATGAAGGAGGAACAGCTAGAATTCAGGTTTG
The DNA here is from genome assembly GCF_009873245.2 of Balaenoptera musculus. Classification (NCBI taxonomy): domain Eukaryota; kingdom Metazoa; phylum Chordata; class Mammalia; order Artiodactyla; family Balaenopteridae; genus Balaenoptera; species Balaenoptera musculus. Next base: position 96,965,816 of record NC_045793.1, on the reverse strand, counting down.
GTAATTACCAGCTCTTGCCACTGGGAGGCAGCACAAGGTAATGGTCAGACCTCACCTGGGAGGCAGGCAGGCCCTGATTTGATTCCTCATTTTGCTACTCTTGGCGTGAACCCTGAGCAAGTGACTTAACCTCACCAAGCTTTAGTTTCCTTATCTGCAAAATAAGACTAGTATCTATTTTACAGGGTTGTTACGAGGATGAAAATGAAATAAGACACTGTATGGACAGCATTTAAAGCAGACTCTGACACATAATAAGGCCTAGTAACCAACAGTTCTTGCTAGTTGTCATACTTTTTGTATATTTTACATATGATTGCTTTGAATTTTCATGCTGATTATTTCTTATTAGAATAATTTATACATTTATATTATATATACTACATATGCTACACACACACGTGTGTGTGCATGCACACACCCAAACTTTTGGAACCCTTTCTTTTGCATCATTCGACCCTTTATTATTTTGCACCTCAACTACGTTTCATTTTGAGAATTCCAATTCCTTTTGATTTTTGTTTGAATCCTAAAATAATTACTCCCCTTTCCTTAACTCCTGGTCATAATTCTGGCAATAATTCAGACATGGCAAGTAGAGGACCTTGAGAATGGCACTGCATGACCACACAGCTTCCAGAACGGGGTAGGTATTGTTAGGGGATCCTAACAATTTTAATGAGGGTCATTTTCAGTGTCTGTGATGAAGAGTACATGGACTTGGGGTGCCTTTCCTATATGTCTGTGTGTCTTTGGGGGTGAGGAGTGTGGAGTCAGGGGGAAGTTGGGACTTTTGTGGGCAGGTAAGTTGTATGTGGGTCAGGGGAGTTACAATGCTGATGGCAAACAATTCAAAGATGTACAAATGGATCTTGGTCTCCAGATTCAAGACTGTTCATCTACATGTGTGCAGCTTGCCATCTGCTAACTAAATTCTGAGTTTTACCTCTGCCCAACCACAGGGGAGTGCTTGGGTTAGATGGTGGTGGGAGAGATGCCACACACATTAGAGTCACCCAGGTGGGGCAAGGGGAACTACATGGCATTCATTCCTAGAGATCTACTTCAGTTCTGATTCTAGGTAAAGTTCTGGCCTTTGTTTACCCTTTTTCCTTCTCACCTTATAAACTACCTTAAATCCTTTTTTGAATCAAAGTGGTGATACAAGTAAAATAAGCTCCTATTAAATGTTCTGTGATTTTAATAACCATCAATTTATTATTTAAAGTCATGTATGACAAAAGGGAGTGAACCATACAGTGTCACTAGCAGAGCATTTTTGGACGTGATGTGTGATTCTGTGTTCCGTATTTTACCACGGATAATGTGGAAGAAATGAAACCATTTGGCAAGAGGCAGAATTTGGGAGGGGGGAGCCATCTCACGGTATTTATATTCTTTGTGTCATTTTCAGACTTGATGTCTCTGTCATCAGTTCTAGTTTGTTCCATTATTAATGCCACCATCTGGTGAGATTCTAGCCCTCTTGGCATTTCTTCTGTTGAAGATTCTCGTGATCCTAGTCTATAAAAGAAAAACAAATGGGCACAGTGTGAGTAAGGACCAGAAAGTAAATTTACTTCTGCCCCCTAAAAGGGTGCCCATGCATTCTCTGCTGTGTCCCTTTCTCTTCCTGTTTTGCACAATGTGTATTGGAGATAGGGAACATATATTCTGCCTGCATGATTTCTAGAACATAGAACACTGTTTCAAAAGACAAAAATGTGACAGTAGAGCAAGGTTACAGTTCTAAGGAAAATTCTGCAGGAAGAAAATCAAATGGGAGATGCTAATAAATCCTACTGATTTTTGAATTTCTGAGAACCAAGTGAGGCGATGGCTTGACCACAGCAGAGTGGCTGTTTTGTTTCCATATTTATCAAGGGTGGTAGGGTGGGAGCCAAGCAGACTGGTGGATTGTAAAAGGTACAGGAATGAAGAGGGAAAACCGACAAAAAAATAGGGTGATCAAAACAAATCTGGAATGTCAACCAGGAGTCCCTACCTCAAGTCAGGGAACAGAGTGTGCTTACAGGCAATGGGACTCCCAGGTGGGTCTGTTGGTGTTTCCTCAGTGGCACCGCTGGACTCCGAACAGCCATCATGTCATCCAGGTCGGTGACATTGCTGATGTCTGGCTCCTGGATTGACGCTTGACTGGTCTCCTGGGAGAGAGGGCAGATGGTCCATCCGTGGTTGCTTCATTTTCAGCTGGCTGCATAACCACAGTGTAATCATCTGTTGAGCCTTGGCTAGGTGGAATAGTGATTTCTTCTGTAAGCATGGGACTTAGGTTCTCAGGTGGCAAAGTTTGAGATAACGCTGAAACATAACAATGACAACAACAACAAATGAAACATGACTCTCTGTTAGATTATTCTCTTCATTCCATTGCATTTATCCCATTCCTAAATCAAGGCAATTAAGTCAGAGAAAAGGGACAATGCAAGCTATTTTAGGAAAAGTTTGCTTTCACTAAAAATCACGCCTGACATAAAAGATGCTCAACGTTGCTAATTATTAGAGAAATGCAAATCAGAGCTACAGCTTCACCTCAAACCTGTCAGAATGGCTATCATTAAAAAGTCTACAAATCATAAATGCTGGAGAGGGTGTGGAGAAAAGGGGAGCCCTCCTGCACTGTTGGTGGGAATGTAATTGGTGCAGCCACTATGGAGAACAGTATGGAGGTTCCTTAAAAAACTAACAGTAAAGTTGCCATGTGATCCTGCAATCCCACTCCTGGGCATATACCTGGAAAAGATGAAAACTCTAATTCAAAAAGATACATGCACCTCAGTGGTCACTGCAGCACTATTTACAGTAGCCAAGAGATGGAAACAACCTAAGTGTTCATCAACAGATGAAAGGATAAAGAAGATGTATATACATAATGGAATATTTCTCAGCCATAAAAAAAATGAAATATTGCCATGGATGGACCTAGAGATTTATCATACTAAGTAAGTCAGACAGAGACAGACAAATATTATATGCTTATCACTTATATGTGGAATCTAAAAAAATACAAATGAATCTATTTACAGAACAGAAACAGACTCACAGACATAGAAAACAAACTTATGGTTACCAAAGGGGAAAGGGGGGAGGGATAAATTAGGAGTGTGGGATTAACAGACACACACTACTATATATAAATAGATAACAAACAAGGACCTACTGTACAGCACAGGGAACTATATTCAATATCTTGTAATAACCTGTAATGGAAAAGAGTCTGAATAGATATATAACTGAATCACTTTGCTGTACACCTGAAACTAACACAATATTGTAAATCAACTATACTTCAATAATAAAAAAATAATCATGCTTGCATCACATGGTCCAGTTAATGCAAGCCCTCCTCCATTTCCTTTTATAAGAATTGCTCTTGGCCTCTAAATGTTGATACAAGTGATCAGATAACCAGGTCTGGAAAATAATGAATTTACCAAATTTGTACATTGTAAGGCATTTGTTATGTTAAATCAAGGCAACGTCTTTCCATAAATACGGCAGTTGTATTTGAATGTGTCCTGAGAGGGGAAATAATCTTTCCTATAACTAGAAATCAACAGAAACACATGATAGTCAACCCAACATATTTAAATTTCAAGAAGTTTCTTTTACCATGCTTGCTTTTCCTTGCTCATATCTCTCCAAACAGTGGTTTAGACGACTGACGTGTTCTGTGCTTAGCCAGGGATGGGACAGTTGCAAGCCAGAGCAACACAGAGAATAAACTTTTCATTCAAGAAGAATCTTTTCGTTAAGGAAGAAACAAAGTCATACTGAACAAATTTTCTTATCGATGAACTCCTAAGTCGGAAAGTATAGAAAACAAATTTTCAACTTCAGAATCATCATAGCAAAATACAAGCAAAATACATGCTAAGATGTCTGGCTGCCAAAAGTCAACTAGAGTATAAAAGCACTATGTTTTTAAGAACTCGAACATAAATTCATTCACTCTGAAAATGTCAGCTTCTCCAAAGGGTTTGCGGTGACTAGGAGAGAGAAAACTCAAATTCAAATGGGAAAGCAACTCAATTGAGGTGCTGAGCTAGAAATAATATAGACATCAGATGCAGGCTGGAGGGATCGCCGCCCTGAGTTATCCGGCTCCAGCAGCTGATAATTAATATTGTGTTTCATTCATAATGCCTGTGACTTCAGCCAGCTGCCAACTACAAACTGGCAGTTGCCATCTGCCTCTAAAAGGACTAAGTCACAAACTGCTGCAGCTGCTGACCTTCAACACACCCTGAAAGGAGTTCAGGGTGGAGATGAGGAATGAGGCACCCTGCGCTCTGGGAAAAACTGGCAGAACAGGCCTTTAGATAGTTAGATATTTTCAGGAGAGGAATTTTTTTTGGGGGGGGTGGTGAATCTTTCTTTTTTAAAAAAATTTTTATTGGAGTAGAGTTGATTTACAATGTTGTGTTACTTGCTGCTGTACAGCGCAGTGCATCAGTTATACGTGTACATATATCCACTCTTTTTTAGATTCTTTCCCCATATAGGTTATTACAGAGCAGGAGAGGATTTTATGAGCCCAATTCTTGCATCTTCTCATATCTAGAAAAGCACTAAAATCATTAACGGTGAATCTGCTCCTCGTGACTAGCAGCAAGCCTCTGGGAAAACGTGTGTGCGTGCCCCCCTTCACTAAAACCATATATAACACTGACCTTCCCCCCTACCCCTTTGGAGCAGTTTCTCGGAGCTCTCTGAAATGCTGTCTCTGGGGCTATAGTCCTCATTTTGCCCCCAAATAAAACTTAACTCACAATTCTCACATTGTGCTTTTTCTTTTCAGTTGACACAGCCCAGGCAATCATTCATCACCCACCTTTCCCTCCATCTTTCCTTAGTGAGGCATGGGGGAACCATCTCCAAATTTATCCTGTCTGAGAGCATGTGTCCAGAAGGCAGAGGTGTGAGGGAAATAGATGAGGTGTGTCTTCTGAGCTACGCTCCATTCCTACTTCTTCCCTAAACTGCATATTTCTTCCAAAATCTAGTTCATAGTTTCTCCTGCCTTAGTTAGTACATTCCCGAGGCCACCTGGGGTCTGGACTGTTCCCAGTGCTCAGAGCATTTTCTCAACTGCAGCGATCGGGCTCTCAGGACAGCAGGCTCGCCTTCTTGGGTCCTTGTTGGACCTGGTCACCTCTGTCACCCAAGTGGCCCAATGGCCCAGGCTCAGAGGCACACTGGGCTTTAAGACGCACAGTCCAGTGGGCAGAAATTGAAGATTTTACAGAAAGATGTAAAATAAGACCTTCTTAGTCTCACCCTCAAGGATATTCTCTGTCAACCATTTGGTTATACATCCCTCTAGATATTTTCATCTCAGATGCTACATTATCATCGCAAAAGAGTGAAACGCTATGGACATTGCTTAGGAATTTGCTTCCTCCTCCCCCTCCCCCATTAAAATACATATAAATTGAGCATTAATCATATCAGCTCCGAAAACCTGTCTTCAGGCATCCTAGACCAAAGGGCCAGTTTCTTCACAGGAGAAAAATGTTGGTTTGTTTTCTATAGAAATGTACCTTTTCCTTATTTATTTATTTATTTATTTATTTCTGTAGGAATGTACCTTTTCCTTTCCAGAGATTTTTACCTTCAGGCCCAGTGAAGACACTGTGTATCTGCCTTTTATTCTACAAGAACGAGGCCTAACCAAGGATAAAACAAGAGCCTTTCTAAAGACAAACCCCACTACCACCCTTAGAACCAGTGGGTGCCCATTTCTGAAAGTTTTATGAGTTCTCTTTCCTTGAAATTTTAGAATACCACTGAAGAAGTATTGTGGTCCAGTCTCAAAGTAGCGATCTATTTTCCATAAAATTTGTAATATTAATAAATAAACTTTTGTGTGATCATTAATTATTTTTCACTTTACTAGACAGGAAGCAGAAACCCCAGACTGTCTGCTTTGTCACATACATGAAAAGAAATCCATAAGAATTCGTTTAGAATGAATTTAGAATCATTGTTCCACCGAAGTAATTTTTGGTTTCCTTGATGAAGCTTTTGTTATCTGTTCAACCCAATCATTCTGTCCCTTAGCCTGTGAGATTGTTACTTGATCTTGCTGATTCTGTCAGAGAAAACCTTAGGAAGATTATTCAAGACATCTTTAAATAAACAAAAGGAAAGTCAAAAGGGCATGGAGACAGGCGCGATGAAAAGGCTCACCAATTAGCCCTCTGCATTAGATATTCAGGAAATGTGAGTGAGGGAATTTGGTTTATGAGCGCTTTATTTTTCCTTTGAAAGATGATTGTTGACATCCCCAGGTCCTAATGTACATCTGATCCCTCTACAGGATCTCGGTTGTTAGGGAATTTGTCTTGCTCTGTAGACATAATAGCAACCTTTTAACCCTTTGGTCGGAGATGTCCCTGCCATGACCAGCCCAGTGTGCTCTATTGAAAGGTTTCACGTTTCTCTTTGCTCTAATCCCATCCTGCACCTGGGAAAATACATACCACCTACATCCCGGATCTCTCTACCGGCAGCTTTCCTATCACAATATTTTCGTAGGGCGTCTGAGGACCCAACAGCAGCGATGGATCTCCACCTGCCCATGAACCGGAGACTCTTATCATGTCCCACGGTCCCTCTGCATCACTGAGAGGAAACAGGAGCTGGGCTGGATGTTCTGGGTGGGCCTCTTTTAAAAAAAAAACATTTAATTTAATTTATTTTTTAAAAAATTTATTTTATTGAAGTATAGTTGATTTACAACGTTGTGTTAATTTCTGCTGTACAGTATACATTCTTTTTCATATTCTTTTCCATTATGGTTTATCACGGGATACTGAATATAGTTCTCTGTGCTGTACAGTAGGACCTTGCTGTGTATCCATTCTCTATATAATAGTTTACACCTGAGCAGCCCTCTTTAAGATCTTCACCAGGGGCCCACACCAGCCATCTCTCTGTCTTAGCTTCCCCAAACACCATGACCAGCCCTAGCGCATCGCTGGTCTTAATGGGGACTCCTTTGTGTAATCTGTCACTTTATTCCTTCAACTGCCCATGACTTTGGGAAAGGAGACCAATTAATGTCTCCTCCAAGGACATTTCCCTCTCTCTAGTCTCTCCTTTTGCATCTATCAAAGCCCCTCGTATCACATGATATGGTTGCCCTCTGTGGCTCTTCTGTGCTTTGAAGCGTTTTCCCAAAGCTTGTTGAGGGTACTGCCTGCTCCCGGCGCCTCTGCACTCTCCCGTAGAACTGTGTGCTTCTCAGGGAGAGGGACAGAGAAGTTATGGCCACACACCACGGTCACCAGTTCAGATGGTTCCCTGGAACAGGTGTGGGATTCACAGCAACACACCAAGATGTTTAGTACGGTGGACTCAGTTTTCAGGGGAGGAAGCTAGGGCTCTGGGCGGGTAAGTGACAAACCCACAGCGACAGGGTCCTTGGTCCCGTGGCTAGACTCGGGACCAGCTCTCCTAAATGCTTTTCTGCTCACTCCCATTCTCACCATCTGCTGCAAATACAGCTCTGCTGCAAACAGGTATAACCAGGCAGGATGGGAACCCTCGTGATTTTGAGTTAGAAACACATATACGCTTCAGAAATGATGAAAATGTACATGTATCTTTAAATCAGGAAATTCACCAAGATGTAAGACTTCACCAACCGACACTTCCTATGACTTGAGAGATCTATCTAGACAAGGGTTTGTTTTTCTAAGAATTAGCTAGATTTTTTTCCTACTGCAGATAATCCTTGGAAAGATAACTTTTCTTTTGTCTTTTAATTATAGGTTTCTACTACTCTGACAGTTTCTAAATTCCTGTCATATTTAAAAGCATTGTAATAGTAATAGATAACTCTGTTTCTGAAAATCCAAATTTGGAAAATTTTGTTTCTAAAAGTGCCCTGGTTTTATTTGTTTCAACCAGGATTTCATCGTTAACAGACATTCATATATTAAAATATTTATTATGTTTATTTTTATTTTTCCAAGTATACAAGTAACGTATATTAACAAGAACTTTGGAAACCACAGAAAGTAGAAAGGACTTCAAAGTACTCCATAATTCTACTCCTATAGTTAACATTTTAGTACCTTCTTCCAGTCTTTCTGTGTCATTTTTTGTATATTACATATATAATATAATATATATTATATATATATAAAATATGTATGTAATATACATAACCTCTTATATGTAAATTTCATATATATGAAGATCACTGTGTTTTATATATACATATATATGGTAATTTGAACATTTGTAATAGTAAGAACATTAACAATAAAATTATCCAAATGTTATTATAAAAATGTAGATAGAAAAGACAGTTGGTTTTTAAAAACAGGAATATGGTTAAAATGATGGAGCCTGTCTTCAAATGTAAATAAGGACACTGATGGACTCAAATAGCTATACATAATAGATGAATGAAAGTATAAAAATATGCATATCAGTAGTTAAGGAGGAATATAAATAGTACCTATTTACAGTACAAAGCACTTTGTTCCAAAAGGTCATTTGCAGATTGTGCTGGGAGGTTTGCATTGAGAGCCGGAGGACATCTTCCCTGGCAGAGGGGCGCGGGCACTTTCATGCCCGAACACTGGTTGGGGGGTCCCGAGGTTGGGCCTGGCTGGGCTCCAGAGGTGTAAGTGAGGGGCAGGCAGATGAGGCTGCAGAGAATGGGGCTCAAAGGAGTTCCTCTGTGGGTGCAGCTCTCTTTCCTCTTTGCCTTCCTCACTCCCCTCCTTTCCTCTGGCTGCTACTGAGGACAGCACTGAAGTGGGGGTCAGAGAAGGGGAATGGTGGGGGGCTTCCCTTCCCTCTCTCCTTGCATCGTCTCCTCTCTTTCTTCCTCTCCCCTCTTTCCACCAGCTATGCTTTCAGAAGACTAGATGCTCCTGGCCCGGGACCTTGGGGTCAGAACCAAAGAAGTGTAAGGAAGGTGACAGGTGAGGGTGGGCTTGAGTCTGTAGGTAGGTTAGCAAGGTGTGGGCCAGGCAGGAGACCCTCTTCGGCTTTAGAGAGAGAAGGGGGTTATTTCACAGCCGTACGCATGCAAACAGCCACTGATCTACAAGGCGCATGTGTGTCTTATGGACAATTCAACAGCATCACCTTGATTTAAAATCCTGGTCACATCAGTCAGTAGACAAATCAGTAGGTATATCCAGCTCTAGGAGGTGAAAGGAAAGAAACTGAAAAAGCTAAGTCTACAAGGTACAGGGCATCGAGATATTCTTATTTAAGGAGTTGAGTGCACGTTGGAATTTCTGCAAATTTAGAAGAGGGTGACTCATACCTTACATATGTACGTATGAACTTAGGAAATTTTAACATTGGTTCCTCCTCAGTGGTTTTTACACCTGCAAGAGGCACGTCGTTTTCTTTTAAGAGATTCTGGTACGTGTTATCTTCTTCAGGTTTAACCTTCTTATTCATAGGTGCTTATTGTTACGTTGGGCCAAATGACACCAAGTAATGAAATTTTTCCAGATCCAACATCGATAGAGGACGTAGATGGTCAACCCTTACGTTGTATCACCAAGCATCAGAAAAAGTCATACCGGGGTAACAAGGGAAACAAAGTTAAACAAAACAGTGTATTATTTCCAGATTATCTCGAGGGTGGAAGGAAGGCAGGGGCCGTGTGATGATAGGGCTGAGCAGCGAAATTACAGCGCTTGTGGGGAAGAGGTTCACTGGCAAAGCTGAATGGAGACAGACATAGAACATGGGAAAATAATCGAAATCAGGCATAAACAGCCAATAACTCTTTATTAAGTGCCCACAGTGTGACGAATGTTGTTCCAAAAAGAGGCTAGAAAAATGTGAAGAAATTATCCCAAGTAAATCTTCCTAAATGATTTGGTTGGTTAAATGTTGCTAGAAAGAAAAAATGGCCTGGCATTCTTACTGAGTCTCAGTTCAGAGGCAAGCAGATTTTGTTCTTGGCTAGAAAAGTGAAATGAGTAAGTCAAGTTCTAAAACAGTAGGACCTTGGGAAAGGTCTGGGGGACAGCGTGAAAAATCCAACAAAGGTGGGTGGTTCCTGATGCAGTAAAGGAGACATCCTGGCCCCAGGCATCCTGTTGCCATGGTGCATCATTGGGTCTCAACACTGTTAATCTGTAGATTGTCTCATCTGTGGCAAGGGCCAGAGCATGGGCAGAATTGCCATAAGCAAAACTCACAAGACAACAATGATGGGGAACCTCTCATATTAGTCTTTTTAAAAAATGTTTATTTAATATTGGGGTAGGGTCACAATGTCATGTTAGTTTCAGGTGTACAGCAAAGTGATTCAGTTATATGTATCCTTTTTTTTGTTAAAGATTTCTTTTTGATGTGGACCATTTTCAAAGTCTTTATTGAATTTGTTACAATATTGCTCCTGTTTTATGCTTTGGTGTTTTGGCCCCAAGGCATGTGGAATCTTAGCTCCCTGACCAGGGATTGAACCCGCACCCCGTGCATTGGAAGATGAAGTCTTAACCCCTGGACAGCCAGGGAAGTCCCTCTATTCTTTTTCAAATTCTTTTCCCATTTAGGTTATTACAGAATACTGAGCAGAGTTCCCTGTGCTATACAGTCAATTTAAAAATAAAGTGAAAAAAATTGTTCGTTTTAAGACTCACAGATTTAGAAAACAAACTTATGGTTACCAAAGGGGAAAGGTGAGGGGAGGGATTAATTGGGAGTTTGGGGATTGACATATACACACTACTATATTTAAAACAGATAACTCGTATTAGTCTTTATCAAAGCCTGTGACTGTTCCGCCGGCCAGAATGCTTTGTCAGCTGATCATATGCTATCAGGGGGGTGATGACACCCAGGAAGCCCAAAGACCCTGGAAGTCACCTAGGAGCAAGGGCACCTGAGTTAACTGGACACTTATAACGGCTCCCTCGGCTCCCGCAAGGGGTACGGGAGACAGATCCTGGGCCCTGACCTGCTTTTCATCCCTTTAGTTCACCCAGCCTTTCTTCAGATTAACTAGAGTATGTTTTCTTTTCTGTTTGGTCATTTGTTTCGTTTCTTAGCCTGGTTTCTCCTGATCCTGTTTGGGAAGTGGCATGCTTTTTAAGAGGCACGTTTGAACGGATCTGTATTGTTTTTACTAGTTAATTCTCAGACCGGGGGCTGGGCAGGCCTAATCCCCAACCCTGGGCATGGATGGGCGACAAGGAGCGTTCCCACAGAGGGTCCTTGGAGAAGGTACCTTCTCTAAGGGAAGGGGGCGGGCTGGGCAGAGTTCAGGTTTGCTTCTGTGCTGTCTGGTGTGTGTATGAATTTCTAGGAAATACGACTAAAACTATGTGAAAGCTCTTGTTTTCCTTCCTGCTGTGTTCATTCAGTACTCCATTGAACAACTATCCGTGTTGCTCTAGTCACATATAGTTTATTGCTTCTAAGTGCATCTGTCCTATTTCCTTATCTATTCTCCTGCAGTGGACCTCTAGGTAGCTTCCAACTTCCCATGAATACAAATAACTCTGGGATAAACATCCTGATGTGCCTAAGAACTGACTCATGAGAGTTCCTTGGGGTACATCCCGGAAGGGGGATTTCTGGATCCTGAAGGATGAGTGTATTAAACTCCAGAGTGACTGCACTCCGTTACATTCCCTACCTACACTTACCTACACTGCCAACAAATGCATTTTCTCTTCACTGTATCTAGAATCATGTGGAAGCCCACTTTCTAGAATGGAGCCCAAGGCTGTCCGTAGGCTGGTAGTATGGAAATACCAGTTTGACCCCTCCAGATTAAGGTTAGATCCTGGGGCCAGCTGAGTCTTTAGGTGGGGTCGGGTGGCCTCACCCAAAGGAGGGTGTGTTCTTGAGGCAGTTTTCTCACCCTGGCTGTCTAGACTCACTGAAAGAGACATTTAGGCTCCAATATCTGCACTGGTCATAAGCACCTCCTCCCCACACCCGTTACCTCCCCAGTGATTCTGCTACAGCTTGAGAACCACTGGGTTAGGTCAAGCTTTGGTAGAATAGAGATAGTGAATCTGATGGGGTGGAACATCAAGCCATTCACTTTCATTCATCATCACCATCATCATCATTGTCGTCATCAATACCTAATGCTAATAGTATAAGAACAAAAAGTTACTGAGCCACTTTCCCTGTGCTAGGCACCAAGCTAAACCCCTTATGACAAAGTCCTATTTATCAATAATTCTTACAAGAAACCTACCCCTGGGTACTACTCCCACTTCAGAGATGCAGACCCCTGCCAGGGAGATACAGGTCTCACACATACCACTAAGACACCAGGCTCCTGAAACCCTGCAGCCTGGCTTTCATTCCCTCGGTTCTGCCTTTGATGAACTCCCTCTGAGATGGAGGTTTGTGGGCCCGTGGAGGTCTCTTGGGGGGTGCCCTTGGGGTCAGTACTGCACGGAGTGAATGGAGTAGGGTTGTGCAGGGGGACTAGTTAAAATTCGATGCCCAGCTGAGGCTGGGGAGCCTGGTGCAGTGGCAGCCCTTCAGAATTGCCCAACATGAGGCACCAGGGCTCAGTCTCTGTGCCCCTCTTTGGGTCACTGGTGTGATCTTTTCCCAAAGAGGGACATCACTTCGGGCAGGAGGCTCCCCTTGGCACAGAGCAATCTGAGGGGAGAGGCTTGTGTCAGAGCTGGGCAGTAGTTAAAGTGTAAAAGCAGATTTTATTCAGGACTATTGCAAAAGGGGAAAAGTGACCTCAGGATAGAAGCGGGCTTGATTCCATACACAGTGAGAGCAAGCGGGGATTTATAGTGAAGGAGCAGAGTGGGGGCCAGTGGATGGAAAATTACTAAGAGGAAACATCGGGGATGAAGGGGATTCTGGCTAAACCGACCTAACAGGATCTTTGCTGGAGGCGGAACCCAAAGAACAAGGATGGAGGGACACCAATATTCACCCCATTTGGCGTGTGTTCAGTCTGAATTTTGCCCCGGCATTTGTCGCAAAACTAGGAAAGTGGCCACCGAACAAGCTTTTCCTAAACTTAGGCTCTGAGCACATTTCAGTTTCAATCATTAGAGAAATGATAATGGTTTGGCCTTTGAGTGGAATGATCATCTAGCCCGATGCCCTGATTTTGCAAAAAAGAATGGAGGCCGAGGGTGGTCATAACCTGCCCAAGGCCTCACAGTCGGAGAGAGCTTCCCAGGCAGCAGATGCAGAAGGGATGTGACTGGGTGAGGCAGGCTGGGCTTGTATGTCTGCTCTGCCGCGTGCTCCTGGGCGGGTCACATCCCCTCTGTACCACAAAGACAGAAACATCGGCCCCCTGGAGCTGCTGTGGGGACTGAGTCCAGAGTGGTCAATCCCTCTTTCCCTTTCTAATCCCCAGGCCCGGGCTCCTTTTGCTGCCTTGAGGCTGCCCCATTCATTTATGTGGATGGAGTGCCCTCTCGGAGAAAGTCAGATCTTTTACACTATTATTTTTTAGGATTCTTCTCTACTTGGACCCATTAATAACTTACTGTAAAGCAGAACAAAGTGTCTACACCTTTTTATATGCCAAAGAGGTAGAAATCACCTAAGACATTGGCAGGAGCTAACGTGTAAGACCACAAACACACAAAATATCCAAACCTTTTAGAAATACTATGATTGGAGATTGTTGTTCTCTTCCAAAGAGAAGTAATTTATTTTTGATTACAATTAGGATGGGAGATCTTGGTTAACATTTAAGAGTGTTATCAGGCCTGGGACTTACCTGGTGGCCCAGTGGTAAAGAATTTGTCTTACAATGCAGGGGAGGCGGGTTCGATCTCGGGTCAGGGAACTAAGAACCAACAGGCTGCAGGGCAACTAAGCCCGCGCGCCACAACTAAGACCCGATGCAGCCAAAAATAAATAAAATAAATAATAAATAAATCTTTAAAAAAAAAAAAGGTGTATCAGACCTGGCAAAGTGCGCTCTCTTACAAGATCTCTTGGTGTATCTGCCATCTTAGGACAGAAAGGGATAAGGAGGCATCCAGCCGCTTTTATGTGTTAAGCACGCCTTGCTTTAACCTGTACTGGCCACACGGGGGCGCTTTAGTCCTTTTCTGCTTAGTCTAGTCGCCCCTCTAATATTAATTGGGCGGCTCCAGGACCAGAACCACATTTTAACCAAATGGATGACCCCTCTTCTAACAAGTACACCAAATGGTCATTTGAGGCGGGCTGTGTCACTAGAAATCAGTGTCAATTTAAATATACGTAGGAAGACAATGCAGACATTGCAAAGATTGCTTTGTGGAAATGGCCTGTGTGGAACAGGTCATCTTTGAAGCGGAAGAAAATTTGCAAGTACGTCCCAGACTGCATATGTTCTGTTTTTACAGGATCAGTAAATAGAATTTGTCGCCAAGTTTGGAAGGGGGAAAAGACGCTAATTTATAAGGGTTCTTGAGCTCTTTGAAAACTTTTTTATTATTGAAAATTTCAAACATATACAGAGAAAACAGTACAGTGAACCTGATGGATCATTACGTATTCATGTATATCCTATGCAACTGTATTATCAATACCTGGACAATCTTATTTCAACTATACTTTCTTCAGTGTTATTTTGAACCCAAATCCAGACCAAACCTTCTCATTTCATCTGAATATTTCATTATGTACCTCTATAAGAGAGTCATAATACTATTATTCCACCCAAGTAATAAACATTAATTCCTTAATATTCCTGGATATCAAATATCTAGTCAGTGCTCACAGTTTCCTGATTGTCTTGTAAATTTTGTAATAGTTTGTTTTAATCACAATCAAGATATAGTCCATATGTTGTGGTATTTCTCTTATGTCTCTTAGGATCTATATGCCCTTTCTGTTGTTGTTGAATAAACTGGGTCTTTCGTCCTGGAGAACTTCCCACAGTTTTGATTTTGTTCTTGACTTGACTTTTGTTCTTGTATTGTTTCACATGTTTTCCTATCCCCTACAATTCCTATTGGGAGTTTAGAGTTATAGGCTTGGTTAGATGCAAATTCTCTCTCTGACCATAGCCTGGATTCATTAATACTGAGCAGTTGCTAAATAGTGATACTCCAATTCTTTTTCTGTTTATTAGCTGGAATACTTCTGCAAAGAGACTGTGCCCCTCATCAACTGCATGGCTCACTTAGGTTCAGATCATACAGAAGAGATGGGTAAATGGTGGAGGATTTCTCTCTATTTACCACTTTTCTCAACAATGTGTTCATTCCATAGCATCCACCAAAGGTGACCAATATAGTTTATGTTGTTGCGTCGTTATGAATTATGGATTTTAAACATATTTGATCTGTTTCAACCCGTTGCAGTTATTGCGTTATCTTTGCCAGGTGGGGGTTTATTCAGGTTGACTTCTGTCGTGGTCCTAGTAGTCACCAAGAGCTGTGTTGCTATTTGGTAAGGCAAGATGTCCCAGGCTCATCTTGGACTCCTGGTTCCTTTGGTGAGAAATGATATTTAAGGCCATAAGCTGGGTGTGCCAGACATTTTATGCTTTTCACCTCCTGAGTCATGAGGAGAAGAGGATTGGGCATTATCAACCCACTTGTAGATGTGCTGGTAAGATCCAGCAGCAGTGTGCCTTGTTCTGTCCTTGCATCTTTTTCTTCGTATAGCCAACCAGTACTGCTGGGACAGTGCAGTCAGCAAGGGACTGGTGACTTCTGCTCAGTCTGGGCATTGGATGCACTTGTTTCCTCTTGGAACCTAAGAGGAGACCAACTCAACTACAGATGGTGGCCTGACATTGTGGAAAGAAGCAAGGGCATCAAGCTCACTGACAACCTAAATCCATGTCATGGCCAGCCACTTATTAGCTCTGAGACATGGCCTAGTTATTTAAACTCTTTGAGCCTCTGTCTCTTAATCTGTAAAATGGAATGAATAACATCTATCTAATACATTTTTTTATGGGGATTAAAAAATCCCCATAAAAATTTATGGATGATCTTTTCTAGCTTACTGATAACCCGTAAAGAGCCTAGCATAGAACCAGATACACATTAATATAGACCATTACCTCACACCCTAAAATGGTAAATTGGGGATGATCATTTTAATCCTAGATAGTAATTAGATACCCACTTCTAATTAAATCAAGCATCATGCTGCTGTGAAAACAAACAAATAATGAGGAAGAAGTCCAAATAAGGGGACAGGTGAGCTGTTTGCTGGTCTGGTTTTATCCGTTAGATTAAGGTCTAAAACATTTCTGTTTTGAGATAAATTTGTTAAGGTAAACACCTTCCCACTTCTCATCTCCCAATACATTAGTGGCAAGCATATAATAAACCTTCAATTTATGAAATCAGGCAGGAGTCCATTTCATAAGCATGAACCTAAAAAGGCCATGTCCAGATGGAAGGGCACCTGAGACCAGTAGATTTCCAAGAGTTTCCAACATGGTGCCATCTTTGTCCCTGTTTTGTCATGTTTATTCCCCTCTGGGAAGGTACCTTCTTCCACCCTTGTTTTACCTTTCTAGTTGGGCCCAGTGCAGTGATTCCTTACTACCCAAAGTTCTGTTCTTTGACCCTGTTTCTCACACTCATAAAAATCCCCAGAAGTAGGACTGGGACCATTGCCCATGTAAATATATGTACATGAAATCAAGCCTGTGACCAGCACTCTTATGCCTTTTGAAAGATCCCAAAGGAAGAAATGAATGCAGGTAGAAGTATTCTTGTGTATCACATCATCAAAATGCAGATAATATATTCTGAGGCTCAACTGTGGGACCCCTCCAGTGCTATGTACACATATCTGTTCACACTTACCTCACCACATTGCATTCTTCGTTTAGTTGACTGAGAGCAAGGACTATTTTTTTTTAATGTTAAGTGGCAGTGGTGTTACATGAAAGCTTAAAGATACTTCTTTAATGGTGGTCACTGAAATCTGTTAAAATTCCTTCCAAAAGACTGGTTTTCATTTTAAAATAACATATTTGAATTGTACAAAATTTATAAAATAATGACAAGAAAAAAGATAAACGATCCTCTCATCACCTGTATAACTACTGTGAGCATTTTGCTTTCTTCCTATACATAATGAAATTTTAGAAAGTATAGTTTACACATTTTCAGTATTGTGTTTTTCTTAATCTAACATGGTGTCATAAACATTATGTTGTTACATAGTTATTATAATCATATTTAAATAATTGCACTATTTTGGAAACTTAGATTATTTCCTGTTTTTCTGGAAATAACAAATAGCACCATAATAAATATGTTAGTGCATATAATTTTTAAATGAATTTTGAATTATTTCTCCATGAAAAAGTTAAAGATATGGAATTTCTCTATTAAAGGATATGAATATTTTTATGGATGGTGACACATACTGTCTAGTTACTCATAAAAATTTTATATCATGTTATAACCCTGTCACCCTTATGCATGAATATCTGTTTCACCGCACTTTGGTGAGATGTGGGTGTTTTTCTTTAAACTCTTGGGAAAAATGGAATTGCATTTGATTATCGTTGAGGATAAGCAGTTTTTCATGTTTTGTAACTAGTTGTTCTTCTTTAGGTTATAGAATGATGGATCTTGACTAGATCTTAGCAATCATCTGGTCCATTGTCCTTCAAACTTTTTTAATCACAGTAGTATGCATTTTTCAAATGAGATTTACACACTCCAGTCTCTAGAACAGCTACAAATACAAGTGCTCTGGTTGGAGTGGGAGTGGAGAGTCCTGTAAGCCCTGCCACTCAACTTTCCTTCAACTCAAGAGACTGCTCCATGAAACCCCTGGTCTCTGGGAAAGAGTTTGCAAATCACCCATTTGCCTGTAGCGTGGTCTTACCCCCTTCGTAGACATTCCTGCTGAATCCCTGCAGAAGTGATTTAGTGACCTGCGGAACCACAGCCTGTGTAATCAGAAGGAACAAAGTGCTCTGAGGGATGCCAAGGACCACCCACAAAATCCCACTGGGCAGGTAGGCAAGGAGTGGTGTTGAGGAGGTGTGTGTGGTGGTGCTGGGAATATTTCTGCTGAGGAGGAGATATAACCTTTCTCTTATAGGACAGCCTTTTACATTACTGAACAGTACAAGTAACATTGGTATCTAAACATTTATCTTGCAAAGTTGAAACAATAATGGGTGTAATGACTCACATTACAAAAGGACCATAGGGTCTCTTTAAGTGGCATCTTCTTGGGAGCTTATATGCAAATCATTAAATACTTAATAGAGGGAGGAAGAAATAATTGATGTGCTCTGGGCCACTGGTGTTTAAGCAGCAATCAGATATAAAAACAAATGGGATCTGAAGTTAACACTGATTTATGTGTCTGATTTTGAAGTTTTGCCTTTTACTGGCCAGGGAGCTAAAGAATGAAATGATGCAATTTTATATCTAGGGACCTGCCAATGAAAAGTTATTTCTCCAGTCCATACACACCTGCTGGTGTTGCCTCTGCGGTGCATTTCAATGTGCATACCAGCCCCCTGGGGATCTTGTTACAATGCACAGTCTGGTTCAAAAACTCTGGGGAGGGAATGGGGCATCTTCATTTCTGACAAACTCCCAGGTGGTACCAATGGTGTTGGTTTCTGGACCACACTTTGAGTGGTGAGGGTCTAGGGAACCTTTCAACAGAATCGAAATTTCCTCCATTGTTCCTCTCTTGGAACAAATTAGGACCACTTTTTTTCCCCCTACAGATAATAGCGTTCAAAAATGAGAATCACTCACTCGAATGAAACAGACACCACTGACCAACTAACTGATCAATCAACTAACCAAATACAGACACCCCAGAAGTTTTTCTGTTCCTTACAATACTCTCATGCTCTTCACCAAATCCCACTTTCATACTTGTTATCCCTTCACCTCGTAGGTTAAATACAAACAACTCACAGAACTGAAGAGCCACTTACTTAATGAGCAGATATTGAGCACATTGATGAACCACTTAATGAGCAGATATTGAGCCCAGTGTGTGATTTTCTGGGGTTTCTCAACATTTTGGACTGGATTATTCTTTGTTGTGGAGGGCCGTCTTGTAGGATGTTTAAGAGCATCTACTCACTAGATGGCAGTAATATTCCAGCTCCCCCCTCTCCCCCAGCCAAACACTGTTCTGGACAATCAAAAATGTCCCCTGGGGGATGGGGAGTCACCCTGGTTGAGAACCACTGCTCCGGACTGTGCATGGCTTGGGGAACAAACAGAAAAAACTTCTGAGTGGAGCAAGGAAGAAAGCAACATTTTCGATTGTCGAATCTCGACCTCGACAAAGTCAGGGACAAGGTGCTGGGATCTCTGCTTCAGCCACTGCAGAGTAAGGGCCAATGTACTTGAAGATCTTGGCTGCCACCTTCCAAACTTTGTATGGGTGCGTCTCACTGGTGGAACCCAAAGCATTTGCTGAACCCTACTTGCAAGGGTGTTCAGGAAATGTGGTGGTTAGCTTTTCACCTCTGCAGTGAAGGAAAGGCTCTCTAGAAGAGTGTGGAATGGACATAGAGTGGGCCAGTCCATAGGTCCACCCCTCCCCTAAGCCTCAGAATTCCCTGGTAGCAGCTACACCTGGAGAAATGGAAGTTCGGCTAAACCAAAAGGCCCATTAGAGCTTTTTGTAACAGCAGGGCAATTCTCCTGAATAGTTTTAACGTGATAATTTGCTTCTTTTCTACCAACAGAAGTAAGATTAGTTATCACTAGAGAAATATACAAAGCCTGTACAAGACATCTCTCACCAGGCCCGTCTATGGCTGATTGTTTATGATTAAAAAATGTGCATGGGCTTCCCTGGTGGCGCAGTGGTTGAGAATCTGCCTGCCAATGCAGGGGACACGGGTTCGAGCCCTGGTCTGGGAAAATCCCACATGCCGCGGAGCAACTGGGTCCGTGAGCCACAACTACTGAGCCTGCGCGTCTGGAGCCTGTGCTCCGCAACAAGAGAGGCCGCGACAGTGAGAGGCCCGCGCGCCACGATGAAGAGTGGCCCCCGCTTGCCACAACTAGAGAAAGCCCGCGCACAGAAACGAAGACCCAACACAGCCATAAATAAAAAAAAAAAAAAAAAAAAAATGTGCAGACGTTCCATCAGTAGAACGGCCTTTCAACCTGGGACCTCATGAAAGATTAACAATCATGGCTACTGCTTATAGATGTTTCCTATGTACCAGGGGCTATTTTTAAGGACTTTTTTCTATATTAACTTACTTAAGCTTCACAATAATCCCCGAATAATGGCTTATACACGTGAGAAAACTGAGGCCCTGAGGCCTTAAGTGTGTTGCCCAAGGTCACCCAACCAGGAAATGGTAGGGCTGGGATTCCAACTCATGGAAATTTGGTTACAAAGGCTGTTTTTTTTTAAATTTATTTATTTATTTATTTGTTTTTGGCTGTGTTGGGTCTTCGTTTCTGTGCGAGGGCTTTCTCTAGTTGCGGCGAGCGGGGGCCACTCCTCATCGCGGTGCACGGGCCTCTCACTATCGCGGCCTCTCTTGTTGCGGAGCACAGGCTCCAGACGCGCAGGCTCAGTAGTTGTGGCTCACGGGCCCAGTTGCTCCGCGGCATGTGGGATCTTGCCAGACCAGGGCTCGAACCCGTGTCCCCTGCATTGGCAGGCAGACTCTCAACCACTGCGCCACCAGGGAAGCCCACAAAGGCTGTTTTTTAATAACTGTGCTATAACTAGGATTCAATTCGATTTAATCTTATTATTTATAAAAGTAATCTGGTCCTAACAGGGAGAATATGAAAAAAATGCAGAAGTATGTCAATTCAAGGTCTTTATGGCTTGTGAGAAGACATTTAAATATTGTATGAAGGAAAGAAATGGAAAATTCATCTAAGTGAATGGGGGTCGCAGATTTTCACTGAGAAGAATTCAGTTAGATGAAACGAATCTAAGAGACATAGGCTCTCTGTGATGTCAGCCCCTTCACTACGCAATGAAGTCTCCCTTATAATCTGTACCTGTGGTTAAAGGTGGCCCACTGGGGTCACTGGCTAGAATTTAGTCAACTTCTTGCCTGATACTCCTACCCACCTGCAAAGCCTCAAATACAAAGTCATTCATGAAATAGCAAAAGCCTCTCCGTGTGTAATTAACAGGAAGGCAGACGGATTTAAGAAAGGACAGAGAAGATTCATACCCTTTCTCCAAATTAGGAGCCTAAGTTTTTCAATTGAAAGAAAAAAAAATCAAATGGAATATTTTGATCAATAATGTATTTCAGCACTTTTGTGTTTCATCCTCTGCTCTCTTCTTTCAGAAATTTTGGGATGAGTTTCCCCATTCAAAGATCAAAACAGCGAAGCAACTCTTAATAGCAATTATGAAGTTAATGTATTTCACAATAGACTCTAAAGAGTCTATTGTGGTGGCTATACTTGCTTCTCAGAATATTTCCTACTTTACTTAAGCAAAGGCAGGCCTTCATCTTTGAAAACTTCAGTCTTGAGGACAGGGCTAAATCAATGTATCGTTCATGAAAAATTCAGAGTAAGACTTTATCCATTTGGCTTAGAATGTCATTGTTTGTTTTTTTTTAATAATTGATTTGTATCTATTTTATAGATTTTTTTTTTCCTTAGATTCCATCTATATGTGTTAGCATACTGTATTCGTTTTTCTCTTTCTGACTTACTTCACTCTGTATGACAGACTCTAACTCCATCCACCTCATTACAAATACCTCCATTTCATTTCTTTTTATGGCTGAGTAATATTCCATTGTATATATGTGCCACATCTTCTTTATCCATTCATCTGTCGATGGACATTTAGGTTGCTTCCATGTCCTGGCTATTGTAAATAGAGCTGCAATGAACATTTTGGTACATGACTCTTTTTGAACTATGGTTTTCTCAGGGTATATGCCCAGTAGTGGGATTGCTGGGTCGTACGGTAGTTCTATTTGTAGTTTTTTTCAGGAACCTCCATAGTGTTCTCCATAGTGGCTGTATCAATTTACATTCCCACCAACAGTGCAAGAGTGTTCCCTTTTCTCTACACCCTCTCCAGCATTTATTGTTTCTAGATTTTTTGATGATGACCATTCTGACTGGTGTGAGATGATATCTCATTGTAGTTTTGATTTGCATTTCTCTAATGATTAATGATGTTGAGCATTCTTTCATGTGTCTGTTGGCCATCTGTATATCTTCTTTGGAGAAATGTCTATTTAGGTCTTCTGCCCATTTTTGGATTGGGTTGTTCGTTTTTTTGTTATTGAGCTGCATGAGCTGCTTGTAAATCTTGGAGATTAATCCTTTGTCAGTTGCTTCATTTGCAAATATTTTCTCCCATTCTGAGGGTTGTCTTTTGGTCTTGTTTATGGTTTCCTTTGCTGTGCAAGGTTATCTATTTTATATATAGCAGTGTGTATATTTAACAAACTCTTGAGCTGATTCTCAGTGCCCTAAACTTTAAGAGTCAATGCTCTAGGTACGAATGATTCCTCAACTTTAAATATAAAAAAATACTTAAAAGGGATACGTGGTTTTAGGTCAGAAACATGGAGCTTAAATTCCGTATTTGAGGCGTTAGGAAGAAGGCAGGAGAGTTTGAGACACTAGTGGGAACTCTGGAAATTCTACCCAAGTTGTCATTCACCTTCTCCGTCTACTTGCAAAACCGGCCTCACTAGACCCAGTGATTTCTGGCATCCTCCTCCCCAGACAAGCCATTTCGGAGGTTAGAGTGGCCTCTCTAGAAATGAGTTATTCAGGAGTGACAGATCTTTCAGAAGGCATAATTCAAGATCTTCGGGCAGGGAGGGGTGTGGAATAATGACCAGACTTTTAATTGGAGAATGCTAACTTAAAAACTTTGGAAAATATCAAGGTGCTTGCTTGTGTGTGTGCGTGTGGTGTGCCTGTGTGTACAAGTGTGTGTGAGTGAGTGATAGGTGTGAATATGAGTGTGTGGCGTGTGGCGTATGTGTGATTGTGCGTATATGGTATGTGTGTATTTGGGGTGTGTATGTGCTGTGTGTGTGTGTGGCAGGTTTTGACCTCTGCTGAAACAGCAGTGCAGGTGATGGAAGCCTTCTGTTCAACCACAAAGCAGATTGTTTTCCTCCAGATCCCTCGGACGTTGCCAGACCTCTGAGCCAGGGTCTCTATCCCCACCATGATAAACACTGTAAGGCTGACAGTTTCCCGAAACGAACTTTAGCTTGGGCTCCTATTTACTATAAGTTCCTAAGAAAATTATTTGAGAACATAATCTGTGCTCAAAATGCCTCAGTTGGAGTGAGCTGTGGGACGGAAGAGATGATTTGAGTGTTAAATCTGTAAAAATACCATATCACGTCTTTTTTTTTTATTATATCTTATTGGAGTATAATTGCTTCACAATACTTTGTTAGTTTCCGATGTATAACAAAGTGAATCAGTCATATGCATACATATGTCCCCATATCCCCTCCCTCTTGAGCCTCCCTCACCTCCTCCCTATCCCACCCATCTAGGTCATCGCAGAGCACCGAGCTGATCTCCCTGTGCTATGCTGCTGCTTCCCACTAGCTGACTATTTTACATTTGGTCGACATATATTCATGTCTTTTTTAAAAATTTATTTATTTATTTATTTATTTATTTATTTTTGGCTGTGTTGGGTCTTCGTTTCTGTGCGAGGGCTTTCTCTAGTTGCGGCGAGCGGGGGCCACTCTTCATCGCGGTGCGTGGGCCTCTCACTATCGCGGCCTCTCTCGTTGCGGAGCACAGGCTCCAGATGCGCAGGCTCAGTAGTTTTGGCTCACGGGCCTAGTTGCTCCGCGGCATGTGGGATCTTCCCAGACCAGGGCTCGAACCCGTGTCCCCTGCATTAGCAGGCAGATTCTCAACCACTGCGCCATCAGGGAAGCCCTTCATGTCTTTTTTTAAAGATGTTTTTTAGAAGCAGCTCAGGCAACATCAGTAGCATTTTCTTCCCTGGCCAATGTCTACTTGCTCCTTTTTCCTTTGGCTTTTCTTTCTGATCCGTCACCCATCACTCCAGGACTTGCTAATCCAGCACACACACTTGCTGTTACCAAGTCCAAGCTCATTCTGCTCTTCACTTGACAGGCCAATAAATCGGGAGACAAGGGGTTAGGACAAGGAATAGTGACTTTATTCAGAAAGCTGGGAGTCCAGGAAGATGGCGGACTAGTGTCCCAAAGAACCGTCTTACTGGGGTCTGGATGCTAGTTTCTTTTATAGAACAGAGGGGGAGGTGAGGAGGTAAAGTAGAAAAGCCATAAGTTTTGCAAATATCTCCTGGTTTTGCCAGACTCAGGGAGGGGATGTGTTAATTTCTTCTTTCCTGCAGCTGTTCATAGGTGGGCAGGATCAGGTTGTTTCCCTGTGAGCTGGACAAAGGTACAGTAAGTCCCCTACATACGAACCTTCAAGTTGCGAACTTTCAAAGATGAGAACGTGCGTTCCATCAACGTCAGGTGTCGGTGAAATTGCAGCTTGCCCTCCATCTCCTATTGCCGATGATCCTTCAGCTCTACCATCTCCCACCTCCTCCCCCTCCTCCAGTCAGTAACTCTTCTTGCGTGTTCACTCAGTGTCAGCCCCTATATGCCAGCCGTTGTACTGTAATACTCTACTTTTCAAGGTACTCTACTGTCAGATTAAAAATGTTTTCTTTATTTTTTGTATTTGTTTTTTATGTATTATTTGTGTGAAAAGTATTACAGTATAGTACTATATAGCTGATTGTGTTAGTTGGGTACCTAACCTAACTTTGTTGGACTTATGAACAAATTGGACTTACGAACATGCTCTCAGAATGGAACTTGTTCGTATGTAGGGGACTTACTGTATTTTAGTTTAATATTCAGGCAGAGGGGGCAGGGTTTCCTGAGACGGGCCATTATGTATGCTTGTAGCTATAGGCAACATCCTTTTAGTGACTAACTTGTAACAAAAGCAACAGGAAACAAAGGTTAAAGTAAAAGAAACAAATCTAATATGGAGTCAGATTTGTTCTTCCCTGTTACATCACCATCCTAATGATCCCATGGACTTGGACATACACCTCCAGGTGGAATATACTGGACTCTTCTCAGGCAAAGAATAAGGACTCTGAACCAGCAGAGGGAGCTTTCTATCCAAACTGAACTGCCTCCGAATTTGCTGCATGGATCCATGGCCTCTCCCCTTTTAAAACTTCAGAAGGAATTTTCATGCAGCCTGGCTGAACTTGAAATCCCAGCCTGGCTTGGTGCATCGAATGGCCTGTGTAATTCCAGATCTGAGGCATGTGTTCAAAGCTTCTCACCAGCACCTTCCATGCGGTGGTTTGATGCTGAGAGAGAAGGCCTAGCACATCCTGTGGGTTGACTTCAGGTTAACTTTCCGAATCCTGTTTCACTGTCCTGCCCTTGTCATAAAACCATGGTGTGAGATTGGACTCTCTGTGAACTTTCTTGTTCTTTGTTCCTTCATTTATAAAACGAGGCCGCTACAGCTATGTGGTAAGACAAACAATGACCTCAGCAAAAGAATACAACGCCGTGCTAGAGCCAAAACCAGGATCAGAGAATCACAGCATCTCGAAGCTGGAAAGAGATGGGAGGGGGCACCTGATCCAGCCCCCATCTGAGAAGGCAGAACAGCTTCCAGGATGGAAGGGCGGTTTTCCCTTGGCAGCCAGCCCAGGACTTGGGATCGCAGCCTATTGTTATCCAGGCTATTGGGTTTCTGCAGCCTTGTGTGTGTGAGTCCGTGGAGCCACGGTTTTTGACTCCGGGACAGGGAAAATGAGCTCTCTGATGTGGCTGATGCGTGACCCCTGGGTCCTCCCATGAAACAACACCATTTCAGCTTTTCTCTGTTTCTACTCCATCTGCAGAATTCCCTTGTTTTATGTGCTCATTCATTCAGCAAATACTTTTGAGTTCTTCCTGAGTATCAGTTACTGGGCTCCATAGTGGGGCTGTTGCCATGAGACATCACTGCCTTTGCACAGCTTACAAAGAAAGCTGGGATGAATGCAGCCCACCTGACCTTCTTACATCTTCACCTGCTTCCACATCCATGGGTATGGCCTTCTGTCTGAATCTCCATACTGCACTTTGATGCCGGTTGAGTTACTGTTTCATTTATTTTCCATGGTGCCATTGATGTAATTCACCAAATATTCCCAACTGCCTTGCAGTTTGCACGTCCTGGCCCTTTGGACTTGAGTGGGCTCACGTGACTAGTTCTGGCCAGTGACCTGTGAGTGTGATGGGTTTTGCTTCTAGGTCAGAGCATTGATTATGGGTTCCAGACTCTCCAAACAAGAACAATTCTGGAGAAGGAATGGTGGTGCTCCTCTGCCTGGTGCCCTAAGTGACTGTAACAAGCACAGTCTCCTGCTGACACACCAGGACCATGTGTTAGGAATGAGAAAAAAACGACCACTGGGTGGTTTCTTAACCAGGAGCCTGTTCCAACTGATTACTCTCTTATAGAACAAGCGGTTTGGCTCCTGCTTTCTCTGGGCTAAGCAATGGGATAAATCCATTTATCTCTTCATGAATCCAAAAATAGGTAGCGGGTGCCTCCTGCGTGTCAGGTGCAGTTAGGGGGTTGCAGCGTGAACACAGAGTCAGTAACTGTCCCCTCATGATGCTTACTTTCCAGCAGAGAAGAAGAGGCAGGATCACAATAACCTCCAGATAGAAACACAAAGCCCAGTGGGCTCCGCAGTTAATGAGGCTATTCCTGATAAATCCTGACATTTCAGAGTGTTGTGCACAATACGTGTGGACGACAACACCAGAAACTCCCATACTGTCATCCAATAGATTGTGCTCAAAGGAAACCTCACAAAGGACTAGGGGGCCCACAGCGTATGAACTTACTGGGTACCACTGTCGAATGTTTTTAGGCATCAGGTCATGTGAGGAAAGACCTGGAGCTCCCCAAAGCAGTCACGTGAATTCCAAGACTGAGGAGATTCTCCCCACTCATCTGCTTCCCAACTCCTGCCCTCACTCAACTCCATCTAGCCTATTCTTTTGCCACATGGGTGGGGTCAGGAGTTAGTAGGAAACAAAAAATAGTCTTCGAGGGAGTAGAGGGGACCATCTGTGAAAGGCGGGGTGGACTCTTTCCCCTTTTTCTCAGGCACAAAGGTGAGAATGAAGCTCACAGAGAATGACTGTTGTTGTTATTTAGAATCATCTTCAGGTGGACTTCTAATCCTCTGCTTTCTAGTCTATGTGGCCTTGGCAAGTCACTTCCCCTCTTTGAGCCTCAATGTCTTCCTCTAAAATGGGAATACTAGCTACCTTATGGTATCACTGTAAAGATGGGAGGCAATAGGAAGAGTACCTGACCACACACAAAGTACTTACTGGTAGCCATTATTTCATGAAGGTAGAACATCTTTCTCCAAGGGTGTTAGAATCTATTGTCTCCTTTCTTATTTACAACACTCCCAAAGGGGATGGCGGAGAGGCACTGGCATTGTTGTGATTCCCCCAAATAAGAAAGATGCACACAGTCTACATAATGCTACCTTCTTGTTATTAGGTCACTATGGTTTTTTCTTGAGATATCTGCTTTCTCCTGAACATCAACTTTTCTATTTCAAATAAAGAAACATCTGTAAAGGTGATGTCTGATTGAGCAGAGAAGTGGCAAGCCCTTTAAATACCTGGGTCATGGGGGTTCTGAATGCCAAGTTCTGGGTTGTATTTGGGACTCATGAATTAAGAAATACTTGTAATGGAACAAACTCACAGATATAGAGAACAGACTTGTTGCCAAGGGGGAGGTGGGATGGGGGAGGGATGGATTGGGAATCTGGGATTAGCAGATGCAAACTATTATATATAGAATCGATAAACAACAAGGTCCTACTGTATAACACAGGGAACTATATTCGATATCCTGTGATAAACCATAATGGAAAAGACTATAAAAAAGAGTATATATATATATATATACACACTTATAACTGAATCACTTTGCTGTACAGCAGAAATTAACACAACATTGTAAATTAACTATGCTTCAATAAAATAAATTTTAAAAAAACAGATTTTGGTGCCAGTGGCTTTAAAGTCACTAGCTATTCATCCGTTCAACTGAAAAAAAAAAAAAGAAATGCTTCTAATGGTACTTATTAGTTGGTACCTTAAGGAGCTTAACATCTAGTCCAAGTATTTAGACCTATCCCACCTGTGGTTGTGGACTCCTAGGAACAGACATAAGCCTAGAAGGTGTGAACTTGTTACTGCTCACCTGAGCTGAACCTGTGGGCAAGACCTGTGGGCTGCCCTTTCTCAAGAACTCAAACTGGTTCTTAAGTTTATTCTGTGTGGGAGGTATCCTGGACTCCAAATCCTTAAGCAAGCATCTGTCTGATTAGAGTTCATGGTAGTTTATACATGAAAGCAACCTTGACCATTTACTTTTTCTTTTTGAGGTGTTGGTTAAGGAATGATGGCCGCCTGGGCACATTATACTATGGAAGACCTATTGCTTTCTAGAAAATGGTTCCTTCCTTTACATATGTCGTGAAACCATGTGTAGGTGTCGGCCTTTGGTATTTTAGATGATGAATAATAAGAGATACTGAATCGAATCAATGCTTTTTGTTATCTCTCTCACGGAGTGTTGGATATTATTGCTCTAATGCCCTTAAAATAACTGAGTGAAAAATGAAAAACCCTCTTTCTGTTCAACTACAGCCAGTTAACTTCCTTATATAAAAATGCAGGTTGTTTTTTTTATTAGGCTACAAAACTATTTCAAGAAAATGAAAACCAAATGTGTACCAAACAAGCCCATGTGTCATTGGTCCATGCCTTTGGGCTCCAGGGCAGAGATCAGCCAAGTCTCCCTCTTTCCTTTGTGCCTTGAGGTGGGAATAAAATATATACCTGTTAAGAACATGCTTGTGTCATTGGATTAAATAAATGATGTATTAAAATAACCCCAAACATTTTGAATGGAACCATTCCAATGTTTGGTTAAAAGCTACTTAAATAATAAATACATGATCATTAAGCTCCAAATACTTACTATGGAAGAGAACAGTTCTTTATAGAGATTAATCTTAGCTTTTAAATAGTCCTGAAATTGGAATATCTCTGATTTCTTGAAGTCTGTTGAGCAAGGGCCTGTGAATCTCTTAATCACCAATGCTAATGGAATTTAATGCTCTTAAATGACAATTTCCACTTGAAATCAGTAGGAACTATTTACATACCACAAAAGTCTGTGAGGTAAGAAATGGATGAAAATATGACCAGAACAGCAAGCAGTCAAGGAAAAGAGTTAGATGCTACAGATGCACACACATAGTCAAACCCACAACCACATGCTCAGACACCCAATTTGTAGGGCTAAGTTTAATTCACGGCAAACGTGGGATAGTTAAAAAAAATTTTGTTTCCAAAATTGAGAAAAATGGTATTCAGTGGAAAAGATTTTGAAGAAAATATCTTTAATTTCCTTGCATATTACTCCTTGAGCCTTCCCTGCTCTCTTTTAAAAGACTGGATTCACATAATGTTATCTTCTTGGCAAGCTAGGCCACTGTGGCACACGCAGTGTAATCAATAAACAAGCAATTAAATGCCCTATCACAGAGGGAAGCAAGGCTGGCCATAGTCCAACAAGAGCCTTCCCCGTCCTCTGGATTTATTAGACTTTGCGTTACCCTTGTTCACGTTAGGCTTAATAAAGGCCAAAAGAGGTGCCAAAGAATAGATTTGTTCAATGTTCGACGCCTGTTTTTCTCACCATCAAAGCATCAGCTCTGATTAGGAGGAACACTGTCTCCAGCAGGACCCAGAGCTGGAAGTAGCATTCGGTGGGCGGATGTCAAGTGCACAGATGTGATCTTTGAACAACAGAAAATCAAATGAGCTAAAGTCGGACCAAACCAGATGCAGAGCCTCCAAGCTCAACCAAATGAACTGTAAAGAAGCAGTTGTTCTGCTAAGGCAAAGGGATCCAAAAGTTATCCATCTGATGCTGAATTTAATAGGACTCTCCCAGCCTCCTCCATGCATCATCTTGAAGTGAACATCCCTTTTCCCTAAGATGAGGAAATCATCTCAGCACGAGTGCTGTAAAGGGATGCAAAGAGGATGACAATCTGTCAGAGCCTTAGAGATGCAGCATCTCGATGGGTCCAGGGTCTGGGGGACGAGGTACTCATGCCCCAGGCTCATTCACCCAATTTATCAGTTCCCCCAGAGGTAGTTCAATTCAAGGGAAGTGATTCAGGCTAACCCCAAGTTTGTAAACCAAAGAGACAGTGTTTTCCCAGCGGTGCCCACGCCCCCCTTTCTTGGTATAAACTTGCCTAGGGAACCAAATTTGCTTTCAAGGGATTGCTTACTAAGCTTCAGAAATGGAGCAAACATTTTGAGGACTTGTCATTCAGAGCCTTGTGAACTACTCCCTCCTTCACCATAAATGCAGCTTTCTGGAGAGAGCCTGGGAGGCCCCATGGTCTGTCTCACTTGACTGTCTCACTTGACTTGAAGTGTAGAACCACTGATACAACTTTACCTGTGTCCCCATGTCCTGCCTATGAAGAAAGTCTGACATCCTGTCTGTCTCTTCTGCATTTGCTTTTTTTCAATTCAGTTTATTTTCATGGCATGACTTAGTGTGGGTCTGTTTGGTTTCATCTTGTTTGGGATCCTCCATGCTTCCTGTACCTGGATATCTGTTTCCTTCTTCAGGTTTGGGAGTTTTACAGCTATAATTTTATCAAATACACTTTCAACCCCCATTTCTCTCTTCTCCTTCTGGGACCCCTATAGTGTGAATTTGGTACACTTGATGTTGCCCTAGAAATCCTTTAAGCTGTTCTCATTAAAAACATTTTTTTTTCTTTTTTCTGTTCTGATTGGATGATCTCCATTATTCTGTCTTTCAGAGTACTTATGCCTTCTTCTGTATCAGCTAGTCTGCTGTTAATTCCTTCTAGTGTGTTTTTCATTTCAGGTATTGTATTCTTCAGTACTGTTTCTTTTTTATATTTTCTAGTTCTTTGTTAAAATTCTCACCGTGTTCATCTGTTCTTTTCCCTATTTCAGTGAGCATTCTTATTACAAATTCTTTGAATTTTTTATCAGGTAAATTGTTTTTTCTGTTTCATTTGTTGTTTTTTTTCAGGGGTTTTCTCTTGCTCTTTCAATAAAACAAACTCCTCTGTCTTCTCATTTTCTTAACTTTCTTTGTTGTATGAAATTAGATGAAACAGTTACCTATTGTGGTCTAGAGGGGGTGTCCTTATGTAGGCGTGTCCTATGCAGCCTGTGTGCGCCCAGTGCCTTTGGTAGGAGAGCTGGATTTGATGTCAACACAAAGCCATGACTTCCCCCAGGTGTGCTGGCAGCGATCACCTTGGTAGCAGGTGGGCCTAGAGGTGGAGGGGCTAGGGCCAGAGCCGTGCGTGAGCTGGGGCTTCTCCCCTGCTCATTGGCCATCACTGCCCTATGTGGGTTGGGGATGGGTTCCAAGTTGCTCAAGTAGAAGACTTGAGGGTTGGGTCCAAGCTAGCTGTGTCTCCCACCCCTGGCCCAGCGCTGGCACTCGTGCCCTAGAGGGGAGCAGGGCTGGTAGGGTTCCAAGTTGCTCAAGTAGAAGACTTGAGGGTTGGGTCCAAGCTAGCTGTGTCTCCCACCCCTGGCCCAGCGCTGGCACTCGTGCCCTAGAGGGGGGCAGGGCTGGTACGGGCACTCGGCATGGGTCTGGGTGCAGACTGTGGCGGTCCAGCTGCAGCCAGAGACCCAGATTGCTTCTGACGCTCTGCCTGTGTGAGCCCCAGTAATGGCTGCCGCTGCCCTGCTCTGGCGCCGCTCCAGGCCTGAGCCACCTTTGTGCCCCGCAGCCGAGTTCTCTTCTAGGTCACAGCAGCTCTCACCCCAGCGTGGAGCATGCACTGTGGAGCAGCTGGGGTCAGCGAGCTTGCACTGTTCGGGCTGGCGCACGCGCTGCTGCAGTCCCGGAAAACTGGCCAGCAAACCATTCAGTTTCAATCCTCCCTCCCCGCCTGTTTCGGGACTAGGCAAGCATGTGTGCACGCTCCCTACAAGTGTAGTCTGAGCTTTCCATGGCCCTCCTGTTAGTCCCACCAGCCCTCCAAGCAGCCTAGGGAACTAGGCTGTCCAACCTAGTTGGACTGGGGTCCAAGGGGGGTTCCCAGTGTCCAGCCCCAGGACTGGGGTGCCCAATATGTGGCTCAAGCCTCACTCCCCAGCAAGGTTCTCTGCTTGTGTGATCTCCCTCCTCTTCGGAGTCCCCTCCCAGAAGCACAGGTCCTGAGCTGATTCCTTCTTTTCCCTTCCTACCCAATTCCATGTGGATCTTTCTTACATCCTTGATTGTACAGGAGTCTTTCTGCCAGTCTCCAGTTAGTGAGAAATTGAGAATTTTTCCACACGTAGATGTATATATTTTTTGGCCGGGCGGCATGCGGGATCTTAGTTCCCAGACCAGGGATCAAACCCATGCCCCCGCCCCCCCCAGCAGTGGAAGCGTGGACCTCCAGGGGAGTCCCCGTGTAGATGTATCTTTGATGTGTTTGTGGGGGGAGGTGAGTTCTGCATCCTCCTACTCTACCATCTTAATTTTTATTAATTCTCTCACTCTAGCCCTCCTGCTCTGGCTCTTTCCATCCATTATTTTGTTTATATAAGGGTTTTAATTTTTTTTTTTTTTTACATTTTTCCTGTCTGTGGATTGTCCCAGTCAAGAGCTACTGGATCTGATAGTATCCAAAAGTGCTCTTGTGAGGAAGACTAGAACCCAGGACTCTGCTGGACGAAACCCCAGTAGGAAGTAGGATAGCAGGCTGCAACATGAAGAGTCAAATCTTTTCTCCAAAGGAGTGATGAGTGGAAAGAGCAAAGACAGAAAGAATTTAAATGCTACCAAAACTTAATATCCCATAAGACTATCTGGCTGAAATTCAGGCTCCATCTCTAAGTAAAACTGCAAGATTTGGCATATAAATATATAGGATTTCAAATATTGCACGGGATATCCCATCTGTTAAAAAATTCCTTGTTTATCTCAAACTCAAGTATAACTGGGCTTCCTCTTACGTCTAGAGATGAGGATGTATCTGGCAACCTTATCTCTAGAGGTTGTAACCCGGGGCTTAGTAATCTATCAGGTGGGAAACATTTTTAACCAAAGCTGTCCTCTACACTGGAGGCAGTGTAGTGTTTTCAGAGGAAAGAAGGGCTACCTTTAGATAATATTTCTTAGACCTGAAAACATATTTGTTGCTTCAAAAGCTCATATTTCTAATCAAATTAGGCCAGCTCTGCCCCACACTCTTTCTAGTTGGATGTCCTTGAATTTAAGGTCGCTTATCTTCTCCGAGTCCCAGTTTACTCATCTCTAACTGCTTCAAGGACTGAATGGTGACTTATAAGGAAAAGTACTTCACAAACTTGTCAAGTGCTGTACAGATATAAACTATTATTATTATTTCCTCACTAATTTTCTTTTTAGTCTCTTTTCTACCAGAATAATGATGCATGTTTTGATGTATTTTTAGTCTACTATAACCCTATAGACTTTTCAGAAAAATATTGTATTCTTTTACAAGGAATGATGTGTCACTGGGCACCACTTAACACATGTTCCAAATTTATTTCCGTCCAGGAAGTCCTATCTCCCAACTCCCAGAAAATCACAGACATTTGGGCTTCAGATAAACATAGAAAATGCTTCCAAAACTTTTCTTGCTTCCCTGACCCAAGTAATGAACTGCATAAATTTTCCAAATCTCCAGTATTTCCTGTTGACTCCACATCGCAGGAGGCCACTTGGTCACTGGGTCACAGGTGATCTCACGTGGCTTTATTGACACTCTGTGGTGGGTGAGAGGTCAACGGATTCATGGGTCCCACAAAATTCCCTCCATAAGTGGTCAGCCAGTGGACCACAGCTGACTCCAAACCCTGCCACCACCAAGACAAAACCCAAAAAACGTTTCAGGGCTAACTGTAGAAAATGTTCAAAGTGCAGAAAAGTATGATTAAGGAATTAGAAGTAATCAGGAAGCTCACCACCTAAAGAAAACCACTGGTGGCTTATATATATAGTTATAGTTATAAAATTTTTTATAGAGTTGGGATCATACATCATACTGTGGAATTAAGAGTTTTGCATCCTGCTTTTTTTCACATACCATTATGATTTTTTCAGGCTATTTCATAGTTTTCAAAACAATAAAAAAATAATTATCTTTATAGTAGTCTATCATATGGATGCACTCTGGTTTATTCAAGCATTTTCTATATTCTGAGGCATTTTAAAGCACAATACATCCATTAAACAGGTACTATTCCAGGGATATGTTCCAAGTGCATATTTATTTTTGTGTCCCTAGTTTTTCCCCATCCTATGGCAGGACCTGTGGCTTCTCTGTTATGTCCTAGGTAATAGAAGGTCCTGGGACTTTCCATTTGATAATTAGAATGCCTAGTCTGGTGTGTACTTCAAAACCTCTGAACTGGATTTAGAGTTAAATCTCCTTTACTAGCCGATAGCAGGCAAGAAGCTTCAGTGTGGAAAGTGAGGGTGGCTTCTCCCTGTTGTATATTTTGGGCCTGGTTGCTGTTGAAAGCTGAGGATTTTCTCCAAGAGCACTTCCTGGCTTCTTCAGAGGGTCCCCTGCTCGACCTTCTGACTATGCCCTTGACATGGTAGCGCCCCCCTCACCACGCTCCATTTCACCTGGACTCTCCCTGTTCCCTCACCCTGTGACAGGTGTCCTCTTGGGTAGGATCCATTAAAAATGACCTCAGGCCCATGTTCCTTCTCAGGAGGCCACATCCAATCTTTGAGCGTCCAGCAGCTTGGACAAGCTATCACTCTGCTCAAGGCTTTGCACGAACTTACACTTTCATCTCTCTTTGGTAAATATCTAACAGTGGAAAGTCTGGTTCATGTTTGGAAGTGATGATTTTACATTCCCACCAGCCATGTAGGAGAGTTCAGGTTAATCTAAATACCCACCAACTCTTGGTGTGGTGTCTTTTAAATCTGAACCATTCTACTAGACGTGTAGTGGTATGTGTGGTGATTTAAATTTGCATTTTCCTAATGATTAATGATGTGACAGTTTTCTTGTGACTCACAGCCAGAGCATAGAAGGTTAAGGAGGCAGAAGTTTTGTGTGTCCAGTTTGGGGCAGGGAGAGCCCAGAAGTGCTGATAGAACTATACGCTGGAAGGCCCAGGAAGAGGAGGCCGAGGGAGGGACTGAATTCATGAAGGTCATGGTGAGAGCTGCATACTTTAGCAGTTGGTGTCAGCGTGACATCTCAAAGACCAGACACACCTAGGGAAACATCAGTTAAAGGAGACAGTGACCCGGGGAATCAGGGAGACCTTTATGCCCAGGGGACAGCATGGAGGCCAGAATCCTCTCCTCTGCTCCTCTGAAGATGTGTGAAAGGAAAAAGTGGAGTAGGACCCCCACTGGAGAAGAATCATTCCTAAAAGAGAGTCTGAATTTTGAATTGACCATACATTCACTCAAAAGAGACTGCTTTAAAGCCAAAGGAATGAACACAGCACAGAGGAGAGATACGAACAAGCTCACTGGGAGTGAAGGGGTGGGGACAGATGACTACATAGGAGAGGGAACACTGTTGATGCCTGGGTGCCACGTGACCCTCGCGACATGATGGTTTTATGAGCGAGTCAGCCAGGTTGAAAGCCACATCAAGAATGAGCAGCACACTTTGATCAAGTCAGAGTATATTCTCAACTAATCTCTCTAATCTCCTTTTATAAGTCTATATTTAAGACAACTTGTGTAGCTGTGTTTTTCTAATTTGATTCCAAGTCCAGAGCCTTATGTTTGTGCATTGTGTTTATCTTGTTGAATATGGAATATATATATATATATATATATATATATATATAAAATTTTTATTGGGATATAGTTCATTTACAATGTTGTGTTAATTTCAGGAATACAGCAAAGTGAATCTGTTACACATATACATATATCCACTCTTTTTTAGATTCTTTTCCCATATAGGCCATTACAGAGTATTGAGCAGAGTTCCCTGTGCTACACAGTGGGTCCTTATTAGTTATCTATTTTATATCTAGTAGTGTGTATGTGTCAATCCCAGTCTTCCAATTTATCCCTCTCTCCCCTTACCCCCTCACTCCGGTAACCATAAGTTTATTTTCTACATTTGTAACTCTATTTCTGTTTTGTAGATAAGTTCTTCTGTAGACTTCTTTAAACTTTATTTATTTATTTATTTATTTTTAACATCTTTATTGGAGTATAATTGCTTTACAATGGTGTGTTAGTTTCTGCTTTATAACAAAGTGAATCAGCTATACATATACATATATCCCCATATCTCTTCCCTCTTGCGTCTCTCTCCCTCCCACCCTCCCTATCCCACCCCTCTAGGTGGTCACAAAGCACCAAGTTGATCTCCCTGTGCTATGCGGCTACTTCCCACTGGCGATCTATTTTAAGTTTGGTAGTGTATATATGTCCATGCCACTCTCTCACTTTGCCCCAACTTAACCTTCCCCCTCCCCATATCCTCAAGTCCATTCTCTAGTAGGTCTGCATCGTTATTCCTGTCCTACCCCTAGGCTCTTCATGACCTTTTTTTTTAGATTCCATATATATGTGTTAGCATACGGTATTTGTTTTTCTCTTTCTGACTTACTTCACTCTGTATTACAGACTCTAGGTCCATCCACCTCACTACAAATAACTCAATTTCGTTTCTTTTTATGGCTGAGTAATATTCCATTGTACATATGTGCCACATCTTCTTTATCCATTCATCAGTCAGTGGACACTTAGGTTGCTTCCATGTCCTGCTATTGTAAACAGAGCTGCAATGAACATTGTGGTACATGACTCTTTTTGAATTATGGTTTTCTCAGGGTATATGCCCAGTAGTGGGATTGCTGGGTCGTATGGTAGTTCTATTTTTAGTTTTTTAAGGAACCTCCATACTGTTCTCCATAGTGGCTGTATCAATTTACATTCCCACCAGCAGTGCAGGAGGGTTCCCTTTTCTCCACACCCTCTCCAGCATTTATTGTTTGTAGATTTTTGATGATGGTCATTCTGACTGGTGTGAGGTGATATCTCATTGTACTTTTGATTTGCATTTCTCTAATGATTAATGATGTTGAGCATTCTTTCATGTGTTTGTTGGCAATCTGTATATCTTCTTTGGAGAAATGTCTATTTAGGTCTTCTGCCCATTTTTGGATTGGGTTGTTTGTTTTTTTGATATTGAGCTGCATGTGCTGCTTGTAAATTTTGGAGGTTAATCCTTTGTCAGTTGCTTCATTTGCAAATATTTTCTCCCATTCTGAGGGTTGTCTTTTGGTCTTGTTTATGGTTTCCTTTGCTGTGCAAAAGCTTTTAAGTTTCATTAGGTCCCATTTGTTTATTTTTGTTTTTATTTCCATTCCTCTAGGAGGTGGGTCAAAAAGGATTTTGCTGAGATTTATGTCATAGAGTGTTCTGCCTATGTTTTCCTCTAAGAGTTTTATAGTGTCTGGCCTTACATTTAGGTCTTTAATCCATTTTGAGTTTATTTTTGTGTATGGTGTTAGGGAGTGTTCTAATTTCATTCTTTTACATGTTGCTGTCCAGTTTTCCCAGCACCACTCATTGAAGAGGCTGTCTTTTCTCCACTGTATATTCCTGAATCCTTTATCAAAGATAAGGTGACCATATGTGTGTGGGTTTATCTCTGGGCTTTCTATCCTGTTCCATTGATCTATATTTCTGTTTTTCTGCCAGTACCATACTTGATTACTTGATTCTGTAGTCTTGATTACTGTAGCTGTGTAGTATAGTCTGAAGTCAGGGAGCCTGATTCCTCCAGCTTTGTTTTTCTTTCTCAAGATTGCTTTGGCTATTCAGGGTCTTTTGTGTTTCCATACAAATTGTGAAATTTTTTGTTCTAGTTCTGTGAAAAATGCCAGTGGTAATTTGATAGGGATTGCATTGAATCTGTAGATTGCTTTGGGTAGTAGAGTCATTTTCACAATGTTGATTCTTCCAATCCAAGAACATGGTATATCTCTCCATCTGTTTGTATCATCTTTAATTTTTTTCATCAGTGTCTTATAGTTTTCTGCATACAGGTCTTTTGTCTTCTTAGGTAGGTTTATTCCTAGGTATTTTATTCTTTTTGTTGCAGTGGTAAACGGGAGTGTTTCCTTAATTTCACTTTAAGCGTTTTCATCATTAGTGTATAGGAATACAAGAGATTTCTGTGCATTAATTTTGTATCCTGCTACTTTACCAAATTCATTGATTAGCTCTAGGAGTTTTCTGGTAGCATCTTTAGGATTCTCTCTGTATAGTATCATGGCGTCTGCAAACAGTAAATTTTACATGTCTAACAAGATCCCGGGTGGTGTTGCTGCTCTAAGAACCACGCTTTGAGAACTGTTGACTTCAAGGATGCAGCTTTAAGTCCTCATATGGTGTGCATTGTCTTTATGATCTGACCTCTGCCTGCCTCCAGATGATGGAGTCTTATACTCAAGCCATGTGGAACTCTTAACCATTTCTCAAATTTCTGATGCTCTTTTATGCCTTCATGCCAGAGCTGCAGTTCTTGTGTCTGCAGGAAAATTTCTGATTCTCCCTTCAATATTCCTTTCCCCCATCCCACTCCTCCTGCCCTTAAGCAGAGAGGCGCCTTTGCTCTGCTGTACATCAGCAATCACTGTGCTGACTGTCCACGTATGTACATCTTGGACAGCAAGTGACTTCATCTTTCATCTTTGTCTTTTCAGGGCCTAGCACGCTCTGAGCCTTCAACAGTTGGTTCAGAGGATACATTCATTATTTGTTCTAAGTAGATGCATGATTGCTCTTCATGATTCCTGTCATCTGGGTGGAATTCAGAATGAGTGAGGGACTTTTCCTTCCAACGCCTACAAGTTGTCTTAAAAAGGCATGCTACTGGTCCCAAAGAGAACCAGACTAGAGGCAGAGGTACATCATTGTTGATCCATTTCTACAGGTGGGAAAAGAAGTCAAAACATATTCTCTACTGAATCAGCCTTTTGATTTTTGCCTTTAATGAACAGGTCTCTAAAGGACATTTTCAGCTCTAAAGCTATTACCATAATATTTTCTATGGAATGAGATAATCTTTTGCAAAGAGCAATGGTAGCTTAAGGAAGAGATTCATTAGTATTTGGGCTTTTGTTTTTCCACTTGGTTGCATATGACCAAACATTGATTGGGTTAGAAAATTATGTGAAAATGAG
This sequence comes from Balaenoptera musculus, assembly GCF_009873245.2. NCBI lineage: Eukaryota > Metazoa > Chordata > Mammalia > Artiodactyla > Balaenopteridae > Balaenoptera > Balaenoptera musculus. The sequence goes on along the minus strand of NC_045793.1, from coordinate 96,926,578 downwards.
ACTACAGACACAGATGTATAGTTGAAAGATTAATGAAAAAATATCCAAAGTTTTGGGGTCAGTTGTTGGTCCACAGAGCCCTGCTTTGGAGTGTGTGTGTGTGTGTGTGTGTGTGTGTGGTACATGTGAGTCTGTGTGTGTGTGTGGTACATGTGAGTCTGTGTGTGCGTATGTGTGTGTGGTACATGTGAGTCTGTGTGTGTGTGTGGTACATGTGAGTCTCTGTGTGTGTGTGTGTGGTACATGTGAGTCTCTGTGTGTGTGTGTGTGTGTGGTACATGTGAGTCTGTGTGTGTGTATGTGTGGTACATGTGAGTCTGTGTGTGTGTGGTACATGTGAGTCTCTGTGTGTGTGTGTGTGGTACATGTGAGTCTCTGTGTGTGTGTGTGTGTGTGGTACATGTGAGTCTGTGTGTGTGTGTGTGTGGTACATGTGAGTCTGTGTGTGTGTGGTACATGTGAGTCTGTGTATGTATGTGTGTGGTACATGTGAGTCTGTGGGGGGGGGTGCTGTGGGTCGAGGAGGAGGTGGGGGGGAGAAGAGAGATTTCTTGAGGTTTCTCCCTCGAGGGATCATGCACACCCACATAAAATCCAAATATAATAAATTTTGGAATGCAAGCACAGATTATCCATCTAGCTGCAGAGGTGGAAGGCTGCCTTCAGACATGGGAAATGACAGATAATTACCCAGTCTTTTGACAGCATGTCTGTCTGCTACCTAATAATTCAAACTATGGGTATGAAGAAGAAAGCCAAGAATCTTGCTAAAGTTAGAAGGGGAGCCTAACAATTTGTCTCCACCTTCTGCATTGGAGTCTTTTCTTCTATATTTAGCTGCCGGAGTGGTAAAAGGTGGCCAAGCAGAGAAGAGCTCAGATGCTTAGGAAGACTGCAACTTTACCTTTCAGCTCATGCACAGTGCCTTTTTCTGCAAATGATAAGTGCAACTCCAAAGAATAATGGAATAATGACAATCCCTTCCATTTGCAGAGTGCTTCAGATGTCAAAAGAGGTCTCACTTATTTCTGAGAACAACCCTGTAGTGGAGGCAAGATGCACACCGTTGTTTCTCTTTTACAGATGAGGGCCTACAAGGCCGTGCAGAACGGTCGCTGGCGTAGCTAATAGCAATTCATGTCTCCGATTCCTTGTCCACACGTCCCATTTTAAAATTAAAATTCAGTGCTCCCTTTATATTCATGGGGTTGGGTGTTTAATAAGGAGCCCTTAAGACAGTGCCTGAGCAGTTTTATTTGGAGTAATTTGATTAGTGCAGATGGAGTTCACAGGTTCCATTTACATCAAAAGGAATTTTTAAGGCAAGAATTACATAGGTACTTGTCTCAAAACTTCCCTTGATTCTGCTTCCTTTTGCTCACACATTCTTTATTCATTACCGTCCTTTCCTTCGTATGATCTGACTTAACAAATCTCGAATGATACATAAATCACTATTGTCAGCATCGTCAGCCCTTGTTAAGAGCTGGAGTCCATCCAGGGGCCTCAGATGCACAGTGACATTGCTGTCCCATTGGTTATCTGGTTTAGGTCCCCAGAAAGAAATGTATCATTCAACTGTTTGATAAATATTGTTCAAATGCATTTTCTTTCATCGTTTAAAGTGTAAATGCACGTGTGCGTGCGCACGTGCACACACACACGCATTCCTGAGTTACTTAGGCATGTTGAATAGGTGCATATATATATATATATATATATGAAATATATATGAAATCTATATATAGATTTCACAATATAGGAAAACTAAAAATGTTTTCCTGGGTCCCAAGTGAACTTAGTTGAAGGATGATGTGTAATGAACTAAAACTCAGTGCCTTATATTTTCCTTCACAGGAGAACCAAATAATTATTCGGTTTTATTATATAAAGAATTTGATGAAAATTCTGTAAAAACTATTTCTGAGTCTTTTATATTACACATCAAAACAACATGAGTCCTTTCCACCGTCCTTTTGGTTGAGATGAATATAAATAACAATTCCCAAATGGACTTCTCTTTTTCACAGTTGATAACGCCAACATCGCTGTCTCTGGGGCAGAGGAAAAGAGAAAACTTTCCTAAATTCTTCTCCCCATCGTTTCCCTTCAGCCAGGTTCAAATGAGCTCACGCTGGTGTTCTCATGCTTTGAGAAACAGCCAAGACTTTTGGGAAAGCCATCAGGCGTCGCTGCTGTGTATGTGGCCGCGTCCTGGGGGCATGGCCTCCCCAGAGTCCTGTTCAGCCTCTCTGGGCTCATCATTCTTCAGAGGTGAAACCAGTGGAGAAGGGAGGTCTCCTTTTTATTCTCCCTTTCCCGGGGTACCGAGGAGAGCCCTGAACCACTCTGCACACAGGCAGTGCTGAGGAAATTGCCTCACCCATGCCAGGCAGCGTTCACCATCCAAGAGAAGAAGGAGAATTTAATGAGGACAAAGCATGGCAGGGTCCGTGGCCAACTATTGAATATCTGGCCCCATGGTCTAAACGTGCTTTGCTCTTTCTCACCTTCATGCTTTTGTTTTTTTTTTTTTTCTCATCCGTCTGAAATTCTCTTCTCATCCCTCTTCCCAAAGCCAGCTTGTGATGCTTCCTCCCCGAGTCCTGGGGACTAACCATAACCTTCACTTGTACACCTGGGAGAGGGTTTTCCCCGGGGACCAAAATAGCTTCTTCTAGTTGGAACCCAGGGCAAGGCCAATTTGACGTAACCATCATTTAATGAAATAATCTCAGGATTTGCGCAGCATCGACTTTTCTTAAATCCCAAATTCCATTTGGAACTGCAAATGAAGTTAATCCTGCAGACTCCCAATCCTGTCATATTTCACCTCTGCCCCAAAGACCCACGGGTCATTTAGCTTTTCCTAATGCTCCAGACACCCCCTTTTCTATTCCTTCCTCTTAACTTCCTACTTCCCTCCAAACTCTCCCTGGTGCCCTCTGTCACCCCTGTTCCAGTAGAAACAAACTCCCTTGCTGTCTGCTGACTCTTTCTTTATTGTCATCGGCTCTCCCCAAGGACATTGCTTCCTCTACTGATTTTTCAGGGGGGCTCACCTTCCCATGGCTAGCACAGTGAGAGGTCAGGAGAGAAGACGGTATAGCACACCTTCTGTGCTTGTAGCTATAAGGCATCCCTTTAGGTTCCTCTTCTCTCTTTATTAACGCATTGGTCATACATCCTCCAGCCTCAATCCTGCCATCAACCAGGGCAATTCCAATGGCCAGTGGGTGACCTAGGCAACAACTTAGCAGCAGAATTCTTTGACAAAGGCAGCCACATTGAACTTCGCCTTCATTTCAGCCACGCATAGCCACGGCCTCATCCTGGGACTGGACAGCACGTCAACCTTTAATATTAACATCCCGTACTTTGGACACAGTGTCTCATTTAAAAAACTCTCCTAATTCCTTTATTCCCATCACGCTTATCTGGCGGCTTCAGGAGCAATTCCCCTTTAATCCTGCGGTTCTCAAGCTTTAATGATGGTAACAAGCACCCGAGAAGCTTGGAAAAATGCAGTTCCCTAAAGCCTGCCTCCATAGCTTGCAACTGCCTAGGTATGGGGGCAGTGCCTAGAAGTCTGTAGCTCATAGACCTCCTAGGTGGTTCTGGTCCAGGTCCCACAGACAACTCTGAGAAACTGCTTGAACCCTTTACTTTTTTCCCTCAGGGTGTCAGTTTTCTCCTGCTGCACTCTCACATGTAATCAGTGTGGGCTTTTAGCTGTAATCTCAATCACTCTCTTACTATGATCATTGTGATGGTTAAGTTTATGTGTCAGCTTGGCTAGGCCACAGAACCCAGATATCTGGTCAAACATCAGTCTCGATGTTGCTATGAAGGTATTTTTTTCTAATCACTTTTAAAAAATGTTTTCTATTATCTCTTTTTTAAAGTTGTTGTTGAAATATAGTTGATTTAAAATGTGTTAGTTTCAGGTGTACAGCACAGTGATTCAGTTGTACACACACACACACACACATATGTATATATAATACACATTTTTAGATTCTTTTCCATAATAGGTTATTCCAAGATATTGAGTATAGTTCCCTGTGCTATACTTGTTGGTTATCTACTCTATATATAGTAGTGTGTGCATTTTAATCCCAAACTCCTAATTTACCCTTCCCCCTTTTCCTCTTTGGTAACCGTCAATTTGTTTTCTATGTCTGTGAGTCTATTTCTGTTTTGTAAATAAGTTCATTTGTGTTAGTTTTTTTTACATTCCACATATAAGTGATATCATACAATATTTGTCTTTCTCTGTCTGACTATGAAGGTATTTTTTTAGATGAGATTAACATTTAAATCAGTAGTAGGGACTTCCCTGGTGGTCCAGTGGTTAGGACATCGCCTTCCAATGCAGGGGGTGTGGGTTCGATCCCTGGTCGGGAAGCTAAGATCCCACATTCCTCGCAGCCAAAAAACCAAAACATAAAACAGCAATATTGTAACAAAGTCAAGACTTCTTAAAAATGGTCCACATCCTAGAGACTGTCATACAGAGTGAAGAGTAGTAAGTCAGAAAGAGAAAAACAAACACCGTATACTAACTCATATATATGGAATCTAAAAAAAAAAAAAAAGTGGTGCTGAAGAACCTACGGGCAGGACAGGAATAAAGACGCAGACATAGAGAATGGACTTGAGGACACAGGGAGGGGGAAGGGTAAGCTGGGACGAAGTGAGAGAGGGGCATGGACATATATACACTACCAAATGTAAAACAGATAGCTAGTGGGAAGCAGCTGCATAGCACAGGGAGATCAGCTCGGTGCTTCGTGACCACCTAGAGGGGTGGTATAGGGAGGGTGGGAGGGAGACGCAAGAGGGAGGAGATATGGGGATGTATGTGTACATATAGCTGATTCACTTTGTTATACAGCAGAAACTAACACACCATTGTAAAGCAGTTACACTCCAATAAAGATGTTAAAAAAAAAATGGTCCACATCAAAAAAAAAAATCTTTAAAAATAAATAAATAAATAAATCAGTAGTAGACTGAGTAAAGCAGATGACCCTCCATAATGTGCATGGGTCTCACCCATCAGTTGAAGGACTTACAAGAAAAAGACTGAGGACCCCAGAGGAAGAAGGAATTCTGCTTCTAGACAGCCTCTAGACTGGAGGTGCAACATCAACTCTTCTCTGGGTCTCTAGCCTGTTGGCCTGCCCTGCAAAATTTGGTCTCTCTCTCTCTCTCTCTTACGCACACACACACACACACACGCTATTGGTTCAGTTTCTCTGGAGAAGCCTAATACAACCATATACTTCTGTGCCCATTTGAATAAGTACATCCTTTAGGATTCTAGGCTTCTGTCTCTGAGTTGCTGAACCCAACCTCAGGGATCGAGGCCACCAGGCCTTCACATTCTTCAGCCCTGCAAGGATCTCGGTACAGTAAGTCCCCTACATATGAACGAGTTCTGTTCTGAGAGTGCGTTTGTAAGTCCAATTTGTTCATAAGTCCAACAAAGTTAGCCTAGGTACCCAACTAACAGAATCTGCTATATAGTACTGTACTGTAATAGGTTTATAATACTTTTCACACAAATAATACATAAAAGACTTCACACAAATAATACATAAAAGACTAACAAGCACAAAAAAATAAAGAAAATATTTTTAATCTTACAGTACCTTGAAAAGTACAGTAGTGCAGTACAACAGCTGGCACACAGGGGCACGTTTGGATCTTTGAAAGTTCGCAACTTGAAGATTTGGATTCAGGGGACTTACCGTATTTCCTGGTTGTCCTTCTGTGCATCTGTACATTCTGCAGCACTGAGTTCCCACACGTGCTTTTTCAAACCTCACCACTGTTTTCAAAGCTCCGTTTCTAATCATCTCTGCTATAGATATTGACTGATGACTGGTCTCCTATTTCACTGAGAACATAGAAATCAGGTTAGGGACTTTCTCTATTTCTTACCCACTGTAAAGTTTCTCTGTGTACATCTATCATTTGGTCTGGTGTTGGCGGCAGGGTAGGTTCAAGGTGGATGACTTCCACTTTGGATTCCATCCTTTCACTCTTCCTCAAAGGGCCTTCTGTGCTCTATTAATGGCCCACGCTCCTCTACTGGCACCATTGCTACTGCCCTATTCTTGTTGGGCACACTCCATCCATACCATCCTAAACAACTTAACAAGACGTCCCCCCCTCACCCACGTTCCCCTCTAGCTCCTACCATTTCTCCTCCTTTTATGGCTGTCTCCTCTTTTTCAACTCACAGTCACACAGCGGTGCCCCAAATTTGCCTGCTACTCCCACTGTTTTACTGAAAATGCTCTTGGCGAAGTCACCTTCCAGCTGCTAAATTCAGAGAAAATTTTCAGTCCTTCTCTGGCTCAGTATCTCTGCACTATTTTGCACTATTCGTCAATTTCTTCATGAAACCGTCCTTCCACTTTTCCCCCTCCAAGACGCCAGACTCTATTGATTCTCTCCTATCTATCTGGTCTCTCCTTCTCTCTTAGTTTAGTTTTTCCCTCCAAGACTCTGAGATGGGGGCGGGGGGTGGAGGGAGAATGCAGGTTGTTTATTTGGGAAGTGATCCCAGGAAGTGCAAACAAGGAAATGGGGAAAATGAAATAGGACAGGAAACAAGCCAATGAAAGGTGTGTTAGTGGTCAGGTTGGGGCAGTGGGCACCATGGGCCTTGGGTGGACCCTGTGGAACACATGTCAGAATTGACCCACCAAGGATGGGAAGCTGGATTCTTTCTCTACCTGAGTTCATTAAGTTCTCAGCACCTGTGAGATGCCCTGTGCTAGCTGAGCCAGTTCTTCTGGCACCAGAGAGGGCCCTCAGACAATGAAGCAAGAGGTGGGAAGAGGCCAGCTCAGCAGGAAAATGAACTCAGGTGTGGGTGGCCAGGGGAAGAGGTGGCATCAACAGCTTCAGAATCCTTTGTGAGCTCTTCTTTCTCTTCCCTCCCTTAAAATACTGGTTTGCTAGTGTTTTGTCCTTGCTCCATTTTCTTCTCTGTCTGTACATGTATCTCCCAGGAGTGCTTATCCACTTTCATGCCTTCAGTCACCTCTTGATTCTGAAGTATATATTGGGTTGGCCAAAAGATTCGTTCAGTTTTTTCCGTCACATAGCTCTAGTAGCACTTAGTTGTCTTTAACTTCATTTGAAACAATTTTGTTAGATTGTATGTGACAGCTGTCATATCAGCATGCATTTAAAAAAAGACTTATCAAAATTGGTGAATTTTTGTGTAGCCATTTTAATATTGAAGATGGAAGAAAAAAAGGAACATTTTCTGCATATTATGCTTTACTATTTCAAGAAAGGTAAAAACGCAGCTGAAATACACAAAAGGATTTGCGCAGTGCATGGAGAAGGTGCTGTGACGGATGGAACATGTCAAAAGTGGTTTGCGAAGATTCGTTCTGGAGATTTCTGGCTGGATAATGCTCCATGGTCGGGTAGACCAGTTGAAGTTGATAGTGATCGAATCAAAACAATAACTGAGAACAATCAACGTTATACCACGTGGGAGATAGCCAACATATTCAAAATATCCAAATCAAGTGTTGAAAATCATTTGCACCAACTTGGTTATGTTCATCACTTTGATGTTTGGGTTCCACATAAATTAAGCAAAAAAAACCTTCTTGACCATATTTCCACATGTGATTCTCTACTTAAACATAATGAAAACATTCCGTTTTTAAAACAAGTTGTGATGGGTGATGAAAAGTGGATACTGTACAACAATGTGGAATGGAGGAGATCGTGGGGCAAGTAAAATGAACCACCAGCCACACCAAAGGCCGGTCTTCATCCAAAGAAGGTGATGTGTGTATGGTGGGACTGGAAGGGAGTCCTCTGTTATGAGCTCCTTCTGGAAAACCAAACGATTAATTCCAACAAATACTGCTCCCAAGTAGACCAACTGAAAGCAGCACTCAATGAAAAGTGTCCGGAATTAGTCAACAGAAAATGCATAATCTTCCATCAGGATAACGCCAAGAGTGCACGTTTCTTTGATGACCAGGCAAAAACTGTTACAGCTTGACTGGGAAGTTCTGATTCATCTGCCATATTCAGCAGACATTGCACCTTCAGACTTCCATTTATTTCAGTCTTTACAAAATTCTCTTAATGTAAAAAATTTCAATTCCCTGGAAGACTGTAAAAGGCACCTGGAACAGTTCTTTGCTCAAAAAGATAAAAAGTTTTGGGAAGATGGAATTGTGAAGTTGCCTGGAAAATGGCAGAAGGTAGTGGAACAAAAGGGTGAATATGTTGTTCAATAAAGTTCTTGGTGAAAATGAAAAATGTGTCTTTTATTTTTACTTGAAAAACTGAAAGCACTTTTCAGCCCACCCAATATTTTCTACCCAGACCCGTCCCTTGAATTCTAGGCATATATATCCAGTTGTCTGTGGCAGTCTCCTCCTGTGTGTCCCCTGGGCATCTCACCCTACACAAGGTTGAATCCATCATGTCCACAGATACTCCCTCTTCACCCCTAGACTCCAAATTCACTCCTGCTCCGTGATTCTCTCTTGGAGAATGGCACAACTAGGTACCCAGTTGCCAAAGTGAGAAAACCTAGAGAAAAACCATCCTTGAAGCCACCACACTCTCTGTTAGCATCATATCCATTGCTGAGTTTACATCAAGGTCAGCTGTCCTTAGCCCGACCCCACCTCTCCACTCCCACAGGCATTAGTTCAAGCTCTTATCAATAACGCTCCCTCCCCAGTAGGTCTCCCTCCTGCAATCTTACTCACTCCCACACAAATATGACTTTTCTCCCATGCAGGTTGTAATGTACTTAAAAGTAGAGAACTGATATTAACTGACACCTCACATATATGGAACATTTTGCAGTTTAGAAATAACTTTCAATTCCCTTTTCTTCTTCCCTTCCTCTATGCCACCAATGATCAAGGCCAGGTCCAGAGTTATTTAGCAAAGCCTATGATAGTGAAGTTGCACTCGGAACCCAGATTCCATTGTCCTATCACAATCCCAGGTGACCTGACCCCAAACATGGAAAGAGCACATTTACCGAATCCTCAAACAGACTGAAAATATGAGGGCAATGCCATTAATATTTACAGAAGTTTGGGGATTGTTTATTCCTGTTTTGATTCCAAAAAGGATTTGAGGAAAATCATGAAATTATTCCTTTTGTAGGAGAACAATAAATAGCAAGTGTTAAAAGATAAGACACAGAGTCTCGTGACTGATCTACCAAGGTTAAATGAAATCAGTGACGTGAGCATTGCTGGTTATGGACAGAGCTGGCTCTGCCCTCACTCCCCGCATTACCTGGATGTGTTTCCTATCTTAATAGCTAGCTTAACGTTTGTAAAATGAAATGGAAAACAGACTGAGTCCATAAATCCAGGTGAACCAAATGAATTCCTAGGGGGAAATGCACTCCACTTGTAAATAATTCTCATTTATATCTTGTAACTTGGAAAGGCTGAAACCCACAATCATTAAAATGACATTTCCTGTATTTTTATCATTTTAGTAGGAATGTCTGTAATCACCATATTAAAGATCCCTAGAGGAGAGGATTAGTAGGAGGATAGACGGATCCTACAATATTCAGGAAGCATAAATCCAAAATGCAGCTTTATAGCCTTAATGCTAAGGAGAACACTTTTTGGAAAATTCAAGGTTTCTTGTTTAATTATTTTGAGAAATTTGACAAGCCTCTTACTACATTTATAAAATTCAACTAACATTTTAAAGAAAATAACTGAAGACATTGTTAGAGCAGGGCATCTAATTTCTCTCTATAAAAAAATTCCAAAGGTATTTAGTGGTTGTTAAACACATCTATGCACTCAGTAAATAGTAGGTCTCTTAGTGTTGTTATTATTAGATATCAGGTACTCAATAAATGTCTGCCCACTGAATAAACCATTTTTCCATACTAAAAATTCTAAACACTTCCCTGATTATAGTGGTTCCTTGGTCAGAAACATTCCACAGTTCCCTATTGTTTAGATCAACATTGTCCAATATGGTAGCCAAAAGCCACATGTGGTTATGAGTACTTGAAATGTGGCTAGTCTAGACTAAGATGTGCTGTAAATGTAAAAACACACTGGATCTTGAAGACTTAGTATAAGGGAAAGAATGTACAGAGTTCATTAGTACTTGTTATATTAATTATCAATTGAAATAATATTTTACATATATTGAATTAAATAACATATAATTCCTTTCATTTATTTTATTTTATTTTTTTACTTTTTGTTTTGTTTGGCTGCTAGATAATTTAGAACTACTTTTGTGGCTTGGATTTGTGGCTCACAGTATATTTCTATTGGACAACACTGGTATAGAGACCAAGCTCTCTTTTTTTCTCTATACTTAACTTCCAAACCTTATTTCCTGTTATGGTTTCTTTTTTGCTTTTCTCTTGCTCCTCCCTCCTCTTTTTGTTCCTTTTAAGGACTAACCACACTTTAGGATTTAAAATCCTCCCTTCTTTATGAAGATTATCTGCTTCTCCTAGCCAGAAGCACCTTTTTCCTCCTCTAAACCCCTAAAACTCTTTACTTATAGATTTTTTTATGGCACCAATCAATTTCTGTTTGTATTATAGATGTTTGTGCCTATGTATTATTTCCTCACTAAGTTGTGAGTCTTTGAAGAAAAGGGGCACTTTGAATTCTGTTTCAAATCCCTCAAACTGGGTGAAGATAGCAGGGTATCAGTCAGAAAGCACACTCGATGTTTTAACAGAAATTGTTTAATGTAGGGACCTGGTTAAATAGCTATGGGAGACCTAAGAAGTGAAAAAGGGAATACCGAGGTGATGTAGAGGTAGTAACTGCAAGAAGCAGCTACCACCCTTAGGGCAGCGGGATGCAGGGAAGTGGCAGGATGATCAGAATCTAGGAGCTGGGAGAAGGGGCTGGGGAAGGTGGAACTCAGACCTCTGAAGAGGTGGGCTCTCAAGCTGGTGCTTGGAGGAGGGGCTTCATGGCGCTAGAGTTCTAGCCTCTAATGAGAGGATGCCGCCCAGCTGGTGTTAGTACATAAAAGTAGGTGTGATGAGACTGGTTCTGGGAGTATAGACAAGTCTGGAGATTGTAACTAACTGCTACTCGTTCTAACTGCTGCTTCCAAGATGAAGAGTCATTGCTGCAGTGACACTAATAGGAACAGTAGGAGATCGAAAGGTGCAAGATTCTCTCCCACTTCGGCCTTCCTACCTCCTCTAGGGCCCCATATTGATGGACCTTAATAGGAACCAACTGACAATGAAGAAATGTAGAATCCCAGTCTGGGGTAAGAGCTTCTGGCATGTCTCCCAATGATCCCTGCATCTGGTGTTCAGGCACCTGTATAATCCCCTCTCCTTGAGTGTGGGCTGGACCTGTGACTTGCTAGAACTTGGCAAGAGGTACCCGATATCATTTCTGGTGTGACTTCCATCTATCTATTGTCTTCTTGGCTCTCATACTTTAATAAAGAAAACTGCCATGTGAGAGAAACCCATATGTTGAGTAACTGAAGTTGGTTTCCAGCCAAGAGCAGGTGAGGACATAAGGCTTGTGGTTCAATAGCCTGTGAGGAATGGAACCACTGAATGAGATTGGGATTGGACCATTCCCCAGGTGAGCCATGAGATGAGACCCCAGATCCTGAGCTGACACATTGCTAGCAGCTCTGTGAGGGATAGTGAAACATGCAGCTCAGCTATGCCCGGATTCTTGGTCCACAGAAATTGGGAGATAATAGATATCTGTTGTTTAAAACTGCTAAATTTTGGAGTCATTTGTTACATGGCAACAGCTAACTAATACATAGCCTTAGAATCACAAAGTATTAAAAGATAGATTTGAAAATAGGAGATAATAGCTTAATAACTGGTAAAACTAGTATCTAGAATCTCTCTCTCTATACATACATACAGAGAGGGATAGAGAGATAGAGATATTTATCTAGCCATCTATAAAACAATCATTTAATCATCTATCTATATTTCTTTAAATTCATAAGTAATAAATACCAACGACCCAATAGAAAAATAGACAAAAGAGTGAACAAGCTCTTAACAAAAGAGGAAAAACATGACCAATAAGTATATGGGAAGAAACAAATTTTTTTAATTTTATTTATTTATTTATTTATTTATTTATTTATGGCTGTGTTGGGTCTTCGTTTCTGTGCGAGGGCTTTCTCTAGTTGCGGCGAGCGGGGGCCACTCCTCATCGCGGTGTGCGGGCCTCTCACTATCGCGGCCTCTCTTGTTGCGGAGCACAGGCTCCAGACACGCAGGCTCAACAATTGTGGCTCACGGGTCTAGCTGGTCCGCGGCATGTGGGATCCTCCCAGACCAGGGCTCGAACCCGTGTCCCCTGCATTGGCAGGCAGACTCTCAACCACTGCGCCACCAGGGAAGCCCCAAGAAACAATTTCAGTAATCAGACAAGTACAAATTAAAGCCACAGAGAGCAACACTATTATATACATACTGGTTGCAATAGATTTAAAAGATTGACAATACCAAGTGCTGGTGAGGTTGGGAAGCAATGGAAACTCTTATTCTTTGCTCTTGGGAGTGAATATTGGTCCAATATTGATGAATACTGGAAAAGAAGTCAGTATTACTTAGAAAAGTAGAATGTTTGCACAGCAAACAACTCAGCAATTCTACCCTGAAGAATAGATCTTAGAGACACTCTTGGACTCATAGGCCAGAGATTACTCAAAATGTCCATGGAAACATGATTTATATTAGCCAATAGCTGAAAACCCAAATGATCATAATCAGAGGAATGGAAAAATAAATTGTAGTATTTTCATATAATGGAATAATATACAACATCAAAAATGAATGCATTACAACCATCCATATAAACATACATGAATCTTAGAATTATAATAATGAGCAAAAGAAGTAAGCCACAAACTAGTGCATACAGTATGATTCCTTGTACATTATATTCAAATCTGGCAAACCTAAACAAATATTGTTTAGAGATGCTTCCATATACAGTAAAACTACTAAGTAAAACAAGGAAATGATCATTGCAAAAGTAATGAAGGTGATGTGAATGTGATCTAGGAAGCCCCACAGAGAGTTTTAATCTCTTAACCTGGGTGATATCATGTGGATATATTGACATAAGTATAATTCTTTAAAATACACAGATTAATTTATACATTTCATTTTCAAAAATTTATCTGAGGTTCCTTTAGAAAGAATCCTTTTAGATTCCTTTAGAATCATTTTAGATTCCCCTTTTTTGTGTGTTAAATTTGAGGGAATTAAATGAAATATTACATATACATAAAAATAGCCTATGATTGGGGCATCATTCCTGCATCCATCCATCATTTTATCTTTGAGAGATATCTAGAAGGATGTTCGCCAAATTTTGATTAGCATAAAGTTATTTTAGTACAGTTAAAAACATTTCCAAATTATCACATTGATCAAGGATAGCAATAAAAAAAGTTAATATTTGGATATTATACTTGCAAGTTGCAGTCATAAAGTACTTTAAATATTCACATTTTGAGGGGCTACAGAGTGTTGAGAAAATTTGTATTCACACAGTCTAGTAATGAAAATTGTACACTTTGCAACTGTTCACCTTCAATCTTGGAATGTTCTTCATTCAATTAAACAGTGATGGCAGAAGTAACTTTACTCTTTAGTCTTAGGAAAATCCCGTTAACTTACCTGAATGGTAACAGGTAGGTAAATCTCGAAGTTGGGTTTTTAAAATGAAGGTTCTAAAAAAAATTGAAAAATGTTTAAAAAGTGAAACTTGAATCAAGTATTTGTGGAAGTACTTCTGTGGAACCTTACGGTTGGCAGGGATGCTTCTTGAAAACTATCGTACTGGGCATTGTGACAGATTTTACTCTAAATATATGACAGCAATTTAGCAACACTTTTGTAAAGTTGGTCAACAGAGCCAGACAATTTAGATTAAAGCAAATGCTGTGTTCTTCTCTGGGCAACTAATTTAGTAATTAACTTAGTAAACAAAATGAAGCTGTTCATACAGGCACAGAATGTTTACCAAAGTTTAACACAGATCATTTCTGTAAGATAAGAATTTGGGTGATGTGTTGCTTTATTTTTGAAATTTTCTATACTGTTTGAAATGTGTGTTAACACACATGCGTACTTTTTATAAAAATAATAATGAAATTAGTAAAAACAAAGAAAGGAAAAAAGCATTTTTACTCATTGCCTCAATGGAGTCTCAGGAAAACCACGTGAAACTTGCACTAGATAACCTAACTTGCCCAATGTCAGACAGAGACTGGCAGAATTAGAGGGCAGATCTGGAATTTCTTTGGCCACATATCTGGACTCCAGTGCCTGTGGTGTGTAGCTTGATGTCCTGCCCATAATCCTTACTCATGAGAAGCTCAGAGTCCTTCCATCCCCAAAAGGCTTTCATACAAGACAGCAGTCCTGCTACTCACTTCAGTGACTCCATGGCTTAGCCATGTGACTCCAACCATTTGTTTTTACCTTGATGTCATCTAAACACTCCATAAACATTTAACGCTATGGCCAAGCACACGTGCACCAATTAATTCTCTGTCTGATCACTTCTTCCATTTCATCATGCGGGGAAGGTGACCTGTCAAGTCTGCAAGGCAGCCCTCTTAACAGATGATGTAATGGAAGCAAGGCACACCAGCCTTCTCATGTGACTTGAATCAATCCGTCTCTTTCCCTCCATTCATTGCCGGCATCTCAACTCCTGCAAGTGAAATCAGATTTTCCATGTTTGGACCAAATTTCTCAAATTTCCTACTGGCAGGGGGTAAAGTTCTAATTAGTTTACGTGTACCAGCTAATTAGGTAAGAGGTTATTTTGCTAAGAATCTCATGCAAGCCTTAACCTGGGGTCAATTTGACTGTATTTGAATCAAAAGCTGCATATTCATGTCCCTGCTCTAGTGACAAAATGACAGGACAATCATTTAGTTTAGAAAAAAGAGGAACAAATGGAATTATGATTTTTCCTATGATTCAAACCAACTTCAGGCAAAATTGTGCAGAGGCCAGGTTGGTCCCAGGTCACACTAGTCTACACTCCTGTGGATTTTCTCTTACCTAGAAAGTTCTCTCTTGCTTTTTTTGTCTCTGAAGTTTCTCTTAGAAAATGAACTGATAAACTTATTCATTCTAAGGGATAAATGACTATTTCTCATGGAGATATCCTTACTTCATAATGGGATAAATCCTTTTGCCAAATGGATACATTTTTAATCTGTGATTCAGATTTGAGCCACATTAACAAAACAAAACTAGTTTCTAGGTAATTGTGAATTTCATGTATTTTCATATTATCATTTTCTATATGAAAGACAATAAGAACATTCTACTTACTTTCTTACACAGGAAACCTTTGGACAAATGTTTTTAGAGCAGCTCTGAAATGACTTCACTGACCATGTATTTTATTAATTTGGTCCATGTCCTTATTAAGAACTAATTAATTACACATGCACACAGTTGTTTAAACCACCACAGACCATCAGTTCTGGAGGTGTTATTCATGTTCATCTGGCTCTATTTTCCTATCTCAGAGAGGAAGAAACTGATACCCATAAAAGCAAACTTGACAGACCCCAGAATGCTGCTGGTTAGTGGCCAAACAGGGATTAGAACCCAGGTTGGCCAATTAACAACTAAAATAAGGAGATGGACTATGCCAGTCTCTCCTTAGGGCACAGAGAAGGAGACTCCATGCACACAGAAGTAGTGAGCTAAAGGAGAGAGCTGGATTCCACAGGGGAGTTTGATGCCTTTAACAGTTCAGAAGATTACTCTGTATCGTTTGTAGAAGTCTGACCCTGGTACTAAGCATCTAATACTAAAAAAGGAAGGGAAGCATATATTTAAAACTTGTGTTGCATTGGGTTCCATCCAATGTTCAAAGGATCAGTGGTGCTGTGTTTATTCTGTCCAAAAGGGCAAACATCACAGATGACCACTGTGTTTTTCTAGTGCAAATAGAAGTAAATCCCCAGGGACACAAAGCTGATCTTGGGTCTCCAGGATTTAACAGAAACACGATGAAGATTTCCAGAAACACATAGTAATTTACCTTCTTTGCAAGAAATATTCCTTTTACTGGCTTCAAAGTTTGGTGGCTACTGGAAGAAGAGAGGTGGGTAGACTTCTTTCACATAACTTTTATTTAGATTGGTCTTTACTGCTTCGAAGTATTATCACATGCTCTCTTGTTGGAGTATAAAAGAAAGCAACACACACTGAAGCTGTTCAGATGAGCTCTTTATTCCAAAATGGGGTAAAGAATTGAGACATCTACCTCTTCATAAAATCTCCTGCGTGATTAAACTTGTAGCAGGCCCATATGGTTCTAGCGTATTTGTCTGATCGGTAGCCATTTACTGTGTTATTCAGGATCATAGTTTCTGTAATTGTGATTGACTTTACGTGCAATGAAACATCTAAGTCCTGTTTCCCTGTTTCCTGGACTGGTTCACACTTCGTAGCCTTTATGGGGAAGCCTAACTCTTTAAGTTTCAGAATTTCTGGTGTTAAAAAAAGCTGCAATGTCCCCATCTAAGCTATATCAAATTGTTATTCTATATTTATAATCATTTTAGGAAGGCATAAACATTTTAAAGGTTAATATTAAAATAGAAATAATAAGGGCTAACACTGATACCTGAGTCAGCCAAGGCCCCATGCATAATTACGTTTGAGATTTAAACTCTTGCATTGGAAAGCAGTGAGGGTCTTTGTCTGGTTGGAGTTAATGATGTGGGTTAAGGGCGCCAGGGCTCCTGGCAGTTCCTTGTACGTAGGGTGACAATTGTTATTAGCAGAAGTGATTTGCAGAAACTTCTCTCCTCCATTGGAAGAATAGAGAACGGATGTGGGAGGGGAGTGGGTCCCAAGGACTGAGTTCTGGAATTCATTCTCCTTAAAAATAGGTCAATTCTATTTTTCCTAGGAAGTCCCCTGGGCAAAGACCCCATCTCCTGCACTCTTTCGAATATAAATTGACCCTGACAGTAAAACAACTTCTAACTTTTGCAACTCCCTTTGGGGAAGGGCTTTAAATACATTTCACCCTGCAAGTTTAGAAATGACCTTGGTGCTCTGGAGAGCTTGGGCTCAAGGTTGTAACCTCTCTTGGGCCCTGGGACTTAGAAATGCAGGGACCAAAAGACCCCAGAAAGTAGGCTCACTGGCCTGCATTACCTTTGCTGAGAGGGTTGAAAGTAAACACTTTCTTACTTCCCACAGAAGCAATGCTTTTCTTTCCCTGGGCCTAGTGTCTCACATACATGATGATATCCAGAGAGTGCTAACCTCTGGACTCCATGAAAAGCCTTTTAACTAATCATTCCGCCCTCAATAGTCAAGTTGTCCGGAAGACGCAGATTGAACTGATCTGAATAACTTTGGTTTTTTGGTTTCTTTTGAAAATATTTTTTTTTGTCTCTGTGGAAAATGAACTCTTTTAAATAGATTTTCCTTTATTGTTGAGAATTATGGGAATGGGAAAGAAAAAGAAATAAATCGTACTGATGAAGGAACATGTTAAGAATCTCAGAAACAAGACTGTATTGTTGAAAAATATTGCTTAATAAATGCAAATTGTCTTCTTATAATAAAAACTTGTCTCATTCCACACTTTGCAGTTGTGGTTATAACACTATGTTCAAATTTGATTATTTACAGAATCAAAGGACACATGTCAAATTCAGATTGGGCAAAGGCCCTTCTGTTTGTGTTTTTAAACCAGATCA
This sequence comes from Balaenoptera musculus, assembly GCF_009873245.2. NCBI lineage: Eukaryota > Metazoa > Chordata > Mammalia > Artiodactyla > Balaenopteridae > Balaenoptera > Balaenoptera musculus. Next base: position 96,908,806 of record NC_045793.1, on the reverse strand, counting down.
AAGGGGCCCCTTATTTAAAACAATGACTGTAATGCTCAGCTTGTGTCCAGACACTAGCGACCCAGCCTCTTGGGAAAAGAGAGAGAAATGGTGTTGAAACCTTTTGGTCTGTTTTTCAGACTTTCTTCCAGATAAAAGGAGGCTCACTTATGAGGTTCTCGCAGCCCAGTATGGCTAGGGTTGTTCTCCAGGGCTGGTTCACAGGGGACCTTGGGTGGGTGAGAAAACGTTCCACTCTCCTGAGCTTACCCCTTTTGTTTGGTTGGCCTGGGTCTATATATATAGAAGAGAATCTGCGTAGATATAAAGGCTAAGAGAAATGCTAAAATGTTTATTAAAAAAATCACCAACACTGGTATCCTACGAATTATATTAAGTCCCTTTATGTACTAATCAAGTTGAAAGCCATAATCCTTGCCTTGAACATCTTAACATCTAAATATGCTATACTGGCAGAGTCAAAATCAAAACTGAAAAAGAACTTTAAAAACTCCAGAAACCTACAAAATGACGTTAGCAATGTGACAATCATGGATGATTGATGAATTTTAGTGAAAGTCATAGTAAAAGTCTAATTGACATATCTAGTTTGGGAATTCGTGGATATTAGGGAAGGAGATTTATTTTCCTCTATTACATCCTCTAGTAGAAATATTGAAAAGGAGATTCTGGGATCCATCACTAGGCCCATTGGGTACCAGGATTCATTCACTTATTTATTTGATAATATTGATTGAGTTCTTGCTATGTGCCAGGTGCTGTTCTAGGGACTTGTGAACCAAACAAGATTCCCTGTTCTCGTGGCACTTATTCTAGTGAATATTGTGGGCCAGATAGTAAAATAAATATGTAAGTTATATAGTATGTTGGAAGAGGATAAGCACCGTGCAAAAATAAAGTACGGAAGTGGGAATGGGGAGTGTAGCAGCATGGGGGCTGAGTATGCCAGAGCAGCCCTCATTGAGAGGGTGACAGTTGGGCAAAGACTTGAAAGAGGAGGGGAAATTAACCACGCAGATATCCAGGGGAAAGGCATTTCAGGAAGGAGGAACAGCCAGTGCAAATGTCCTCCAGTGGGAGCATACTGGGTGTTAGAGGAACATAAAGGGAACAAGTGTAGGTGATAAGGTTGGAGATAAAGGGGGAGCAGATTGTGAAGGGCTTTGGAGCCATGGTAATGACGTTGACCCTGAAGAACATTTCACTCTCAGTGAAATGGGGCATGACATGATTTGACTCAGATTTAATGTGATTACTCTGGCTGGTTTTGAGAACAGATTGTACGGGGCAAGGGTGGAGGGAACAAAGCCAGTCAGGAACCTATAGCAGTTGTCAGGGAGATCGATGATGGAGGCTGGGACCATGGTGAGGGCGATAGAGGTGGTGATCGAGAGTTATATTCTCAATATGTTGAAGGCAGAGACATGAGGAATTCCTGTGTGAATGGATGTGTGGAATTAGCAGAGTTGGATCTGGGATTTAAAGGGCCAGAGGTTATACAATTTGAGAGCAGAGACAGGCTTGAAGCTCACCCATCCATGTGTCCCTCTTGAGTACACAGGACTTCATTTTCCAATCTTCCTTGCAGTAATTTTGGACCATGTGACTGTGTTACGGCCAATGGGAATGTGAAAGGAAGAGATGCGCTACTTCCTGTCTGAGGCAGTTGAGTCAGTGTGTCCTCTTCACACTCTCTCTTGCCTGTGTAGCTGGAAGTGGAGGACTCGAAGATGCTAGGATTATAAAATGCAAGCAGCCTGAACTGCTGAATCACCACTCGGACAGTAAGCAGCATAGAAAGTCACCAGAGCCACGTCAGACTGTGATGTGAACAAGAAATAAACTCTTGTTAGTAAGCACTTGAAATTTAGGGATTTATGAGTTATTGCCGTATAGTAATGTCTTCTTTAGTAACAAAGTCCAAATCTGTCAAGATGTGAACACAATCTAATACGGGGAAAATGTATACGTATGTGTGTATGCATATACATCGATCTCCACAACGCTTGCTTTGTTGTTCATGGTTAACAAGAGGAAACAACTTTGACCCTCGCAATCTAGTGTCCCACACATACTTCCTGATTGAATCCTAGAGGGCATGAAAAAGGAAATATTTAAATCAGAAGAACAAAGATATTTTATAATTCCCGAAAGGTTATATACAAAGGTTGACCTAAAGAGCTCAAACCTTTTGAGGTAAAATTTTTTCTGAGTTGCAGCATGTAGGTGTAGGATCAGTACTGAGAGGGGGCAGAACATTGGGCTTGAGTGCAGGCAGGCAGGGGGGTACTAGTAACCTCTGAGCAAGTATGTCAGCCACCCCAAGAAATGGAGGCATCTGAATGGCTTGGAACCCCAATTCTGCCATGCTCAGAGCTACCTGTGCAAGATGGTGGCCATAGATGAGTCCTTAAACATAAATCACAATGTAGGTTCCATAGGACTCCACAGTTCAGATGGGCACAACTAACTGGTTCATGGAAGGGTCACGTGATCTAAAGGTGTTACAGCACAAAGAGCATGAGCTTTGGAATCAGATCATCTGGGTAATTCACTAACTAGCTCAAAGTCTTGGTTTCATTTTCTGTAGAAAGGGGCTAATACTTAGAAGGTTACATGGTCTGTGGTACAAGATCAAAATATTACAGCTATTGCTATTATCATCATCTTTTTCATCATTATTGTCACTTTTCATGTGCCAAAAGCTGGAAGTATTGATGTGAGAGATCGTCCCCATGGACTCTTTGATGAGCAAATTGTAGTAATGCTAGAGAACTAGCACAAGAGTATTGATCAGTAAACTCCTATGCTAATCACCCTGTGGTTGATGGATAGAGCATAAATGGTTATTGGGTGGACTTTGCACTCTGTTTCAGTCCTTACGAGGTCTAGCTTCTTGGCTGTGGTGAAGTTCCTTGAGTTCTAGCTGAGGTTTCTATCCTTCTCATTTCCATATGTAAGTCTGCGGTATCCTCTCCCCCTGTTATGTGCTTAACCTCAAGGGAATCCCTGAGCTGACCTGTTCGCCAGAGCTTTTGGGCTATAGAGAATCCCCTTTACCGTTCCAGAGTTGTTTCCTCACATATAAAATTAGAGCATTGTCCTAAGTACCTATTCCATTGGCACTGGCTGATATGACAGATGTGTCCAGAGAGAGAGACAAAACCTTATAAACACGGCAGGGGGTGTATCTGGGTTTGATGCCACCACATTTACAGAGCAATCATCATCAGTCATCAGAGATAACATAGCTAAGAAGCCAGCCACCTGATAATATTTATTAACCATGGTGACAGAGAGTCCAATTTATGACCGGAATTAAGTTAGTCTTTCTGTGATCCTCAAAACGGTCAGCTCTCAGGAGTTATCTCTAAAGCCTAGTTCTTGGCTTGCAAGGAAATCTAACTTGTCTTATAAGCACATGGAGCAGGATGTCTCCTGAATATTTTAGCCTATGATCTGTCATAGAGGTCACAACTTCACCATGAGAAAATCACTCCTTTCTTTTGGGTGTCTTCCCAGCCTTTAAGAGATTCTTTATAAGAACTCAGCAGAGAAGAGTAAAATGATTACCAGAATGGCACTGGTGTAACAGGAAAGGAAAGACACTTCAGGGAGTTAGACTGTTTAAGGCATTCGTATTTGCTATTACGTAACTAGCAACTTCCTCTGGATAATATTTTCCATTTGCTCCAAAGTCGCTCCTCTTGACCAAAGCAGAGTCATGCTGCTAAAGTTGCAGTAAATCATGGATTGCTAAGGAACACAGCTGGTCAGCCTCTTTCCCTTCCTGAAGCTACCATTTGATACCTGCCTGATCTAGCTTCTCTGCCCCAGATCTTTTGGACTGAGTCATTTCCATGGCTACTGATTTGCCAGGATTCCAGAGTCAAGTCCATTACTCCTAAGGTCATATGGATGGAATATAATCTGCGTGGCCTTAAATGGGGCTCAGTTTTAGGCAGTGGAGGCATTTTAAAAAATAATAAAAGATAAATAGAAATATAAAATATGAAAAATGATAAGATTATCTATTGTTAGACTAGAATAAGATAATAAAATATTACACAGTAGTGACAAATATTAACTGTTTCTTCTGAGATGGTCTTATCTTGGTATGCAGGGTCATCCTTAGGTATTTAGGAAGGTAATCTTTCAATTCTTTAACTTCCACTTACGATTTACAGCACAGTCAATAAATTTTTTCTATGTGCCTCTGTCTCCCTACTTCTCCCAGTTTTCAGTTGAATTATTTCTACTTTGTCAAAACATATAACATTTACATAAAATTCTTCCACTCTTCCTCCATCTTTGTTTTATTCTCAGCTCTATTCAATATATTTTGTTCTCATCACCAGACTTTTTGCCAGTTTCTCCAGTCATCTCTTGGTTTAAATCCTTTAGTAGATTTTTCAGGAAGGGCCTATGAGTGCAGTATTCTCTGAGTTCTCGCAGATTAAAACTGTTTTTCTATAACCTTGGTACTTGAAGGAAAGCTTGAGTGGATTTAAGATCATTGAGCTTATGCTTTACTATCTTGAGTTTTTCAAAAATGTTGCTGCAGTGTTTTCTTGCATCCATGTTGCTGCCAAGAAGTCTGAGACTCACCTGATTTCTTCCCTTTGTAAGTGAGGTGGCCTTTTATGACTGAAGATTATTTGTAATAAAAAATCTAAATTTTGTTTAATAAAATATAAAGTTTAAACACTTTACTAAAATACATTTTGTAGTTGACAATAATGAATACATTGTAGGCATTTTCAGTGTGAAGATTCAATTCTATTATTTTTAGAAAGCTGCTTTGGATTGCAGTTCCCAGTATGCTCAAATTAAATGTATGTTGCATCCTCTTTGTAATTTTATTTCTCATTTTTTTTATATCTCTTTATGTGTTTTCTCAGCGATCCCTCTCTTCAATGTCTCCAATCACATTTTTATCCAAATCTCTTTTCCTTTGGGCACCTTGTAATTTAGTGTTCATTTCTGAGATGATTTTAAAAATTCAATTACTTTACTGAGTTTGATCAACTCTTTTTTCTCATCTTTGTGGGTTTTTTGTTGTTTATTTCTTCACTGAGTTTTGAATCTCTGATTTGAGATATTCCTTCATTAAATAGATCATTAAACAAATTGTTGTATAATAATACTTAATTCTTGTTGGGATGCAGTGTTAAATTTCTTATAGTTTTTCTTGGGTCAGCAATTATAGGTGTTTACTCTAGGCAAGGGAGAGGAAACTGGGTGGTTTACTAAGTTTCTTGGTCTAAAAGTCTGTTGGTACAGTAAAATGATATTTCTTTAGTAAATGATGGCTTTTGGGTGAGGGGGTGGGAAATTCAGTGTGTTTCCTTGTTTTTACTTTGATTTTTCTTTTCCAGCAATTGCCTTTTTCTTATCCTTCACCACCATGTCCCTAAGCGTTACCGCCCCTTCCAAATCTCCTTCTCTCCCAGAATCTGTGCCTTTCCAAGACTGCTGCCTCTGGTCAAACATACCTGCAAGCACCTTCCTTTCAGATCCTTAGTGGTCATGACTCTGTTTTACCACCACTGATCAGAAATGCTTTACTATTTTTCCACTCAGTGTGGACTCTTTTGGGAGTGATTGTGTCTATATTCTGCCATTGACAGGCTCTTATCTCCCTGTTGTGGACTGAATGTTTGTGTCCTCCCCAAATTCATATGTGGGAAGTCCTAAGCCACGATGTGATGGTATTAGGAGGTGGAGACTTTGGGAGGTGCTTAGGTCATGAGGGTGGAGCTCTCATGAATGGGATTAAAAGTGACAGTAGAGAGCTCCCTTGCCCCTTCAACCGTGTAAGAACCCAAGGAGCAGACAGCCATCTTTAAACATGAAGCAGGCCCGCACCGGACACAGAATCTGCTGACACCTTGATCTTGGACTTCTCAGCCTCCAGAACTGTGGGAAACAAACTTCTGTTGTTCATAAGCCACCCAGTCTATGGTATTTTGTTACGGCAGCCTGAATGGACTAACACACTCTCTTTCCTGGTTTCTGCAGTCCGTCCTTGCCTGACTCTCCTTTCCACTGTGGGCTTCAGGAACTAGCTCATATGGTCCAGAATGTTTATTTGCCCATTTTCATAAAAGTAAAGTTTGTAGTAGTCTTGGTCTTATGTAAGTATAGGCAAAGGAGTAAGTATAGGTAACTTGATTTGTCTCCTTTTTGAGCTCTATGATTTTGTAGTGTTGTAAGATTTGGCTTTAGAGGGCTTCCATTATCCCGTGAGAACTTGACAGCCCGAGAATAGCCTTGGTTCTAGAGGCCTTATTAAAAAGGGAGAAGGCATAGAGAAGTGGATACTTTTATTTAGTGCCTGTATTTTATTAACCACTAAATAAAATAAAATAAATTTTATTATTTATTTAGTGTCTGTAATTTATTAACCACTTCCCAAGTGTGAGTAAGGTCTGGTCCATGATGTATGTTTATTAAATTTTGATGAATTAAAGTGCAGCAGGCACTTTATATATTAATATATAAATATATCTGATTCTATATGGTGGGTGTTATTATCACCAGTTAATAGAGGAGGAATCAAGGCTAAAGAGGAGTGAATACTTTCCTCTTGGTTACACAGCTAGTAAGTAATAGAGCCAGAGTTTGAGTTCAGGTCTCTCTGAGCCCAAACTGCACATCCTTTCATTCTTACTAGGCTGCCTTAAGGGCCTTAGGAAAGAAATGCTGAATAAAAATGAGGAAGAGAGCCCTGGGAATGCAGAGAAAGGAGAAAAAAGGGACTAGATGAAAAGGAACAAGAGTTTTCAAATGAACAACACAGATACAATGAATCAGGAGGTAATTATCCTTTTCTACATCTTAACTTCTTAATTATGCCAGAAAAGCGGACTCTGCAGAAAGGGTGGAGTTGCAGCTGCATCATCTGTTGATGTGGTCACATATTAAGTCAATCCCATTTAAAGTCTGTAAACTTCTAGATTGCTTCATCTCATGTGTCTCAGAGGAAACATAACTCCTCAGAAGACCATATCGAAGGTAGAGCAAGAGCAGGAGGGAAAGGCGTGAAAATCTCAGAGGACAAAGTTCTCAGAAGGCATGTCGAGCTGGAAGCCAGATGGAATGAAACTGAAATTGCAGTATCTTATCTTTGCTACATGCTTTACAGTTTACAAAGCATTCTCGCATAAATCATTGCTGTCCACACATCTCTGAAGGAGGTGGGGAAAATGTTATTAACATAATTTTAAATACAGTGGGGCTAAAGTTTAGAGAAGTCAGGTATCTTATCCAAAGGTCCCAAAGTAGAAGGCAAATCTGGGGCTAGAATTTAGATGTTCTGCTCCCCCAAGCAGACCTTTTCCCACAGAGAAATATATTTACATACAGAGCAATGAAACGATTTATTGTCACTTTAGTTAAGAAACTTGATTTTTAAAAAATGTGGTGAGTCTATTTGGCCCTCTCCTTTGGGTGACCGATCTTCCCTCTTGCTTGAAAGAGACTTGATCCCTCCTTGCACTTTGTAAGATTAACAAGTTCCTGAAATAAGACAAAAAGTACTTTCCAAAAGAACAACAATAAATAGATCAACCTTGTTTTCACTCTTGAAACTGACAATGTCAATATGATTTGATTTGTTGATTGTATTATAAACACTGATCTCTGGGATAATGAAGAGAGCAAATCTAAACATATCAAGAGTTTTTTGATTTATGGCCATCTGGGTACTAGTCCAACTGTTTGCTTCCAGTATAGCGATCAGCCAGTTTTGTAGAACACAAGACTCTGGAAGTCAAATAGGGGTCAAAATAACATGGCAGAGTAGTACATTTCTACCGCTCTCATCTACTGCTGTTGTAGGATTTTAACATGTTCCTCTAAGACCCCAGACCTCTAGTCTTTATGGTTTTCATAATATCGTTGGTGTACCCACAAATGCATCCTCTAAGCTATCACATGGATAGCTTTTTTACCTCGTGTTTTTTTTGAGATCCACTCTTAGGGCCTCTGATCCCTGTGAAGCAGCTAACGTCCACCAGGGGCGCTAGACTTTGGACGCTGGACAAAGGTGTCACAGCTTCTGGTGATATTTGCCGGTGTTTGAGTTTCAGTGACTCATGCTTGCTCTCCAGGGCGCTGGTGTCTGTCCCCCCCCCCCGAGGGACTGCCGAGAACTCCAAAGAGTACAACAAACCGATAGTGGCTGAGTCCGTCTCCCTGAACTTTGTGCTACCAGATTCCAAAGCAGGGCTTCCCGAAGCTTCCAAAGTCTTCTAGACACTCAACGGACACAGTTCTTTCTGTTTTCACTCACAGGTGCATCCCAGAGTAGACCCATTCGTGCTCTAATCACCCCTCCTCACTGATGAGGAAGCATTGCTGTCATTTACACCCCCTCCTTCTCCACGGTCAGTCCTCTGCCAGGAAGCTCCTCGGACCCTCATGCAGACATCCTCAGGGAGCCCACTTCTCAGCCTGCTCTATTTTTCTCCTCTTTTCAAAGGAGCCTTTGAATCGGAACTTTATAAAAAAGTCAAATGTATACAAATGTATGCTCCTTTTCAGTAACTTCCTGTTAATCACTGTGAAGTTATCCAAGTTATCATTATTTATCCCCCTCAGTTATTAAAAAAATTAAGTTTTAACTACCCCTGAAATTTAGCCTAGGGAGTTCAGTGGTTAGTGTATGACTCCACTAGGGGAACAAAAGGCACCTTTCCAATTAAAGTTAATAGTGGGATAACTTCAGACACACAAAGGGAGAGAAAGGCAGGTACGAGTCATGTTGCCTTCAAAGGGAAAGCGTTAAGGTGGAATCACGGAGCATCATGGGAAGGGCTATTCAAGGCGCCATGTCAAAAAGGCTGATTAACAGCGGTCCGCAGTCAGCCTCATCACCAGGGAGTCTTACTGATAAAATTATTTCCCCTCCAGGGACAATCTCCCTGAACCGAATGTTTCGCTTCTGAATAGGATTCATGAAAAGGCAGGGGGATGGTAGCGGCAAGAAGAAAGAACCACATTCACAGAACGATCTGAAATGTGTCACCTGATATTGCATCCTCAGTGAAATCAAAATTTATACTTACGTCATTAGTGTGCCAACATTTCAAGCGTCTCTTTACAGACGCATAATTAATAGTGCTACAATACGGGGAGCAGCTATTCTAGATGACTTAAAATATTATTTGATTGTCTCTCAACTTCTGAGTTAATATTTTCAATAAACACGTTGGTAAATCCTGCTAGGTATGACGCTTTGAACAGCTTGATTTTTTTGGTAGTAATTTGACAGTCTTGAATTTCTTATTGTAAATGTTTCTTCTCTCTTGGATCTACTTATTTTAATACCTTTGTGTTGCCTTATTTCTTTTAAGCAAGAAAGAAACAAGCAAGCAGTGTGCAGTATATATAGGAAATGATGCAAACCACAGGGAAATAATGTACAGTCAGGAAGAAGGGTATTCGTGCGCGCCATAGGAGCACGTTATTTAAAGGGGCGATATGTTGTTCCTGCATACTATAAATATGTCATCACTTTAATGAAATGATAATGGGGTACTTGTGACTGCATATTTGTTACCACGGAAACAAACCATGACATCATAAGCACAAATGACTGACATAGTTCTGGACGGCAGCTGGATGAGGAAGGAAGAAATCTCACATAGATCTAATTATTTCTGACGGCAACAGCTGAAATAACATTTTACAAAATTAAATGCAGTAAAATGATTTAGAACAAACTATAATGATAGTCAATGGCTACAGCTAAAATAAAGGATCTTCTCAAGTCTTTACCAAGTATGAAATTCCTCTACAAAGAAGGACCATCTTACACAAACAGAGTTTTTGCCAAGATATCCAATTAAAAAGCTGCAAATGATCTTGTGGGACGTTTTGGGGTTGTCCAGAGAAAGAGCTGGAAGATTTGGGTAGGAGCTGGGAAGATTGCTGTAAGTAAGCGGGGAGGAGGACAGATGATCTCAGTCAAAGCAAAGAGAGTTGCAGGAGTGCAGAGGTGGTCAGTGCAGCCGGTGCTGCACAGAGAAGCAGGTCATAGAAACACATAGGACCTGGCTAAAGGGAGAATGTGCCGCAGTAGGGTAGTTGGAGTAGAGGAAAAGGAGGATGAGAGGGTGGAAAGGAAGTGCGTACAGACCTCAGCCGGGACCTCATCTCCTTTTGGTGTCTAAGAGTACACTTTGAACATTGATGTTGGAATTTTCTAGATTCTTAGCCCCATCTTCTTAGTGCAAGCTCTTTCTGCCTCTCCTCAAAATCTTCATCCCTCATTTCTCAGAGTTTCGGAGAGAGGGTCACATGGGCTCAGACATAAATGTGCTCATGAGCTTCTAGAAACTCCAGATGGCTTGTGGGATTGCTTCTGCAAATTATTGGAGGGAAGAATTGGTACTAAGAAGCAGCAAGGCTGGCCTTGCCTCAGTGTGAGAGTAATAGCCCGTCTGTTCCCACCAGCTCTCCCACTCCCCATGGGCGTGAAACCCTGCCACTGTCTCTCCACAGCCCTCAGGGGTGCAACACTGCAGGCACAGCCAGGTGGTGGGGAGGAAAGTGGCCCCGCCTGTGCTCAGGAACTCACAAAATCGCTCCAAAAAAAACCAGACTGATACCCACTTTCCAAGGTGTTCAAAATTGCCCAAAGTAGGGACAGATATTACGTCATCTTAACATTATCCTGCTTTTTCCCTCCTGTCTCTCTGGCACCCATGTACAGACCTCTCCCCATGGACTTCAGGAAGAAATATCCATTGTGCACATCAACTCATGTGTAGAGACCCAGGCCCGGGGGAATGAGGGTGGAGGGGTGGGGGGTGACCCTGGACCCACAAACCTGACCTCTGTTTAAGCATAGCTGTCTCCATGGCTACTTCAGTGTTTCACGCTTCATCATCAAAGCAACTGATGCTTTCCCTAGCTCCAAATCCTCAGGTGAAATTTGCTGTTAGTTCTCTCTAATTCTATCCCCAGTCTCCGATCAAAGTGACGGTCTTTATTCCTGGAAAGCAGAATAGTTTTCTTTCTTGGTCCTTTATTAAAGCAGCCACCTGGACCATGAATGCTGGCCCTGGATGCTGCCTACATATATGTTGCTAAATAGTCCTTTTAGCTCAGAACACAAAATAACCTTCTTACTTTCTCTGAACCCAGCGCTCTCACAGATTTCTTCACTCTCCCTCTGATCTCCCGGTTTTCTAAAGATGGCTCAACTAGATGAAAAATCACCTACCTCAACCTTGATATTAGGAATGTATCTTGGGTTTTTAACCTGCGACCAATGTGTCCCTCCCCCTGGGGGAGGCATGTATCCCAGTGCCCATCCCACATTATTTCTGCTCAAGTCAATGTGACTATGGCGTTACTTCAACATATCACAGCTGACGTTTTACCCTCTGTCGGGTACCTTCCAATGCATCTTATGTTTGGAAGTTTTTGCCCTATCCCCAGGTTCTTCCTAGACAAAGGATTTTTTTTTACATGGATTTCATAGATTTGCTTCAAGTCATAAAACCCTTTGAGAATTACGAATGATCTTCTCAGAACAATGCGCATATTCTCATAGTCATATAATACTGCATTTGATTTTACAAATTCCTGAAGTCCTTCCTTGCTCTACAGGTTAATCACCCCTGAACGGTCCTTTTCAGGATTTAGGGTTTAAATTAGCCTTCTCTGCTACTGGCCTACCAAAACCACTGCTCATTCAGGAGCAATGGTAGGTACTGAGATAGACCCTCCTTTACATTCATTGGATAAACAAAACACCCCTGGACCAAATGTCAGTGAAAAGGAAGAGAAATGATCAAGTTGATATATTGGATTATCTTAATGATTCGATTGTAGCTGATAATAACTATTTTGCATAAATGAGCTTGCCTTTAGTAAGGTGTTTAGTAAAAATGAGTAAATAAAAATGTGGCTACATTTCCATAAGTTGAAATTTCAAACACATGGGCGTAATGGGAGGCCATGTTCAAGCAGCATTTTCATATGCTGATAACTCTCAGCAAGGTTTTAGACTCAGTACAAATGTTACGGTATCTGTGGAATCGTAATTGATGAGTTTGCTAGTTCTTCTTCCTTGCAGGGATACTTAGGTATCTTTTTTCACTTGGGACTTGGAGCGAACTCATCTTCCAGTTACACCAGTGAACACTTGTGTTTAAGGAAGTCAAATTCTAGTGTGCATTGCTCGAACCTCATACTATGAGCCCCATTGGGTTTGGTTTGTGAATTCTGGCCCAAGCAGTCAAGTACAGATTGAGTACAGAATGGATGGAAGTAAAGTACTGTTGGATATTCCTCCTTTCTGAGTCATTTCTGGGAATAAACTCTTAAAAATTTATTTAATGTCTGTTTCCCAGCTAGCAATTCAAAACGAATCTATGAACCCTAAGCGGTGGTATTTATTGGTGAGTTTGGGAGAGGAGCCTAATCTTGTTTAGGTTTACATTTTCCTCAAAAGGGCATATGTTACAGGAAAAGCCTATTGTCCCCTCTCTGGACCCTAATTATAGAAAAGTCGGTGGTCCAGCCATTGAATTCATCTTCCCCAGGGGCCTCAACAGAGGGCTGGCTTTCAGCCTGAGACTTTGGGGTGGAAATTTCAGGAGTTTCTTAACTGTTTTCCCTGCTTCTTGTGGCTGGTAGGCTGGGTTTCGTGGAAGCGCAGTGTGCTGGGTGGGTTCTTACGACACAGCTCTCCAACCCCCTCATTTTACAGCTGAGAAAACAGAGGCTCGGTGGAGTTCAACAACTTGTCTAAAATTACGTCGTTCTGCCTGAATCACACGCTCAGTGCTCAGAATCTCTCCTCTTCTGTTCCTCTCCCTCCGGGCTTGCTTATTATGCCCCCAACCCACACCCAACACACACAAGCAAATCAAAACCCCGCTTTCCTGTTACTACATCTCTTTCATAGCATGAGTAGAGCCTTCATCACAAAGAATTCACTCCATGTCTGCATAGCAAAGATATTCTCTGATAAACTAAACTTATATTTTATCTTTGGAATTTAAAAAATATTTATTTAAGTATAGTTGCTTTACAATGTTATGTTTTGGTTTTTTTTGGTTTTTTTGTTTTAATTATTATTTATTTTATTTATTTATTTTTGGCTGTGTTGGGTCTTCGTTTCTGTGCGAGGGCTTTCTCTAGTTGTGGCAAGCGGGGGCCACTCTTCATCGCGGTGCGCGGGCCTCTCACTATCGCGGCCTCTCTTGTTGTGGAGCACAGGCTCCAGACACGCAGGCTCAGTAGTTGTGGTTCACGGGCCTAGTTGCTCCGCGGCATGTGGGATCCTCCCAGACTAGGGCTCGAACCCGTGTGCCCTGCATTGGCAGGCAGATTCTCAACCACTGCGCCACCAGGGAAGCCCCTACAATGTTATGTTTAATTTCTTCTGTATAGCAAAGTGACTCAGTTATATATATATATATATGTGTGTGTGTGTGTGTGTGTGTGTGTGTATATATATATATATATATATATATATATATATTCTTTTACATATTCTCTTCCACTATGGCTTATCACAGGATATTGCATATAGTTCCCCATGCTACACAGTGGGACCTTATTGTTTAGCCATCCTCTATATATAATAGTTTGCATCTGCTAATCCCAAACTCCCAATCCTTCCCTCCCCTACACCCCCGCCCCAGCTGACAACCACAAATCTGTTCTCTATATCTGTTAGTCTGTTTTTGTTTCGTAGTGGAATTTTTGTTGTTATTACTTTTCTATTTGTACAACTGTAGGAATAAATGGAATGGTAACTTTAAGGAACCAAGTCAAGAGTACTTCAATAACAATCAAATAAAAAGTTAAAACGCTGTAGTTTTCGACCATCATCATTACTAAATAAATCCATAGGCAGAGTCCTGTGAATAATTATATTGTGTCTGCAAGGTTAGCTAAGTGTTAGGTGAGCAAAAGCACCCAAAAAAGGCTTTCACAGGCTGCCAAAGCCAGCAGGGCACCAGCGGGCATGTGCGGCTCTCGCCTTTGGAAACTATGTTTCAGACAGTGATGAAAATGTAAACCACACGAGCCACTTGGTTTCCAGGAGAACACATTTTGAAAAACCATGTTTTGGAAGAAAGCCTCAATTTTCCATTTCACAACAAAACTCCCCAAAGAAATTTTCTAAAATTATAAGGAATACTGAGGAGAGCATGAGTAGAGAAGGCTTGAAAAAAGAAAATAAAAACCTAGTTTAATCATGAAAGGCTTGATTGCCCAACGAGCAGAACTGGTGTTCTAGAGTGGTCTTATTCCCTCTTTCCTACCTCACAACTTCTTTTCACAAAACCCCAACCCTCTGCCACGGCTTTTCAGTTCAAAGCTCCCTAAAATTTCATTCCTAGAGCTTAAGCTCCAGAACTCTACTAAAAGTGAAATTTTGGTGGATGAGAAAACACCAGGCTGAATACTCATATTAACTGATTTTATATTCTCCTTGAACATAGGTTTTGCTAAGAAATTAGCATGAGAGCATTTGGACACTTACAAGAGTCAAAGGGAAAAGTTATAGGACAGAGAGTTTGGAGACATGGGATCATTTTGTCCATTTCATCATGTCTGGAGGGGCTAATGCAGCTGGCAGACCCCAGTTCTCCTTATGGTAAGGATGAGGTGCGAATGGAGCCAGAAGTGGGCTTTCTGATCTCTGATTGAATAGCCCTGAGCAAATGACTTAGCTTCTCTGAACCTCAATTTCTTTCTCTATAAAGTGAAGTTATACCTGTCTCCTACCTGAGAGCATTATTAGGAGTCCTGGATGTAATAACAGATACAAGCATGCTTAATAAACTATCAAGTGTGATTCATTTATAAGGATAAGCTTACACGTAATCGTATCTTCACTTTATAATCAGAATTTGTTATTTTGAAAGGTTAAAATAAACTGAACACACTGTAAGTGGTTTGGATGTCTTCTATTCCAGCAATTAGTTACAAATACTTTTTGTTGTTGTTGTTGTTGTTTTAAATAGCTAGTGGGAACTTGCTGTATAGCACAGGGAGCTCAGCTCAGCGCTCTGTGACAATCTAGATGGGTGGGATGGAGGGGGAGGGAGGTCCAAGAGGGAGGGGAGATATGTATACATATAGCTGATTTACTTCACTGTACAGCAGAAATTAACATGACGTTGTAAATCAATTATACTCCAATAAAAAAATAGACATTGAATAATTAAAAATAATTTAAAATCAATGCAATGCAGGGGGAACATCTGAAGGCTCACCCAGGAATGTGAAAATGTACATAAAAAATGAGGTCATTACTTTAAAATTATTACGACTGTGTCGTTATAGTGCTGTGTGTATCTGCCCACATTAACTTGATTACCATCAAATTTAGAAACATACCTTTCAGGCATACTACATATCCATTTCATAACATTTGTTCAACTTGGGTGAACTTTTCTTCCTATAAAGGTGAAAAATACAGAAAAAGACGTGACCCTGAATGCAAGGCATTTATATAGACATAAGACAACTGATAGAGAGGACTGTGGGAACTTACACATGAATGATGGTGGAGATGGAATCTGGTTGTTTACCAATGTATATACTGAGAGCAAAGCCAAGTGACTGAAAGGCAGCTCACACCCATGCTTCTCCCCCTCACCCCTGTCATACTGATTCAAAACAGTTCTGTTTTCCCAGGCGTGAACTTCAATCTTGAACTAGAGTAATTTGCAAATTCAGAGTCTGTCTGAGCATTTTCAAATCCACCTCAAGGATTCCCGGGAAATATTGTGTTGACTCACAAGTTTTCCCAAGGTCAAGAACTCATTCCCAAGGTCAAGGATGTTTGCAGTCTGGCACACCTGATCGATTTTCCAACTTCCCTGTGGTTGGTTAAGGTCTGATTTAGTCAATTCTTGGTTTTGCCTGGTCAGCATCCCAAGTCAATCGCAGGCAGCATTCATTAGCATTACACCCTTCCATTAAATCATTCTTTTTTGTTTCCTGTGACTTTTTATAAGTGAACTGTGTGTTGACATTTAAAATTTGAGTTGGGGAAAAGTGCCTGTTTGCAGCTGCCCCCTGCTTTGGTGTGGATTTCTTATATGAAATGTTTAAGGAAACCCATAGCCGTCACCAGGGTGAGTAGCCTGAAAACTCATAAAAAAGCCGCGTGTCTGAGCTGGAAGGAGTTGTAGAGTTTGTCTAGTCCAACTCCTCAGATTGGAAATGGAGCTCAGACAAGTGTTTGGACCCATAATTCAATGTTGTGTGGTAGATAAAGGACATGAACCCAGCTTTCCGGATCTTGGTCCTGTAATTCCATTAAACCACTCCTAATCGATGAAGAGATGGAGTGATTATAAAGGCTTCATCTATTGCTTTGCATTGACTCTGAAATAACAAGTTGTTTCTCTGGGTGGCAGGTGCTGTTGGCACCTTGCCGTATTTCTCCATCAGGCACAGTTCCTGTACACACTGAGCTGTCAGCTTCCCCCTGGACTCATCTGTGACTCCCAAGAGCCTTTAGGAGATGCCCTCAGAACAGCCCTCAGGCTGTTAAGTTGTCCCTTAGAATGAGACAACTCTGAAGTGAGTTCTACACCATCTCCCAATGTCCCCAGTAGGGTTATTGATTCAAGCAAAGGCATGAATTCAAACACAATGTGCCCAAGTGCCTACTGTAGTGACCTGCTTATTAATGCACATTCTATGGGCTTCCATCTCTTTTTTAAAAAAAATTTTTGTTGGAGTATAGTTGATTTACAATGTTGTATTAGTTTCTGCTATACAGCAAAGTGATTCACTTAAACATATACATATATCCACACTTGTTTAGATTCTTTCCCCTAGGTCATTGCAGAGTATTGAGTAGAGTTCCCTGTGCTATACAGCAGGACCTTATTAGTTATCTGTTTTTTATACAGTAGTGTGTAGATGTCAATCCTAATCTCCCAATTCATCCCTCCATCTCTTTTTTTTATTGAAGTATAGTTGCTGGACAATATTATATAAGTTACAGGTATACAATATAGTGATTCACAATTTTTAGAGGTTATACTCCATTTATAGTTATTGGCTACATTCCCGTGTTGTATAATATGTCCTTGTAGCTTATTTTATACCTAATAGTTTGTACCCCTTACTCCCCAATCCCCGTATCATCCTTCCCCCTTCCCTCTCCCCACTGGTAACCACTAGTTTGTTCTCTAAATCTGTGAGTCTGCTTCTTTTTTTGTTATATTCATTAGTTTGCTGTATTTTTTAGATTCCACATGTAAGTGATATCATACAGTGTTTGTCTTGCCCTGTCTGACTTATTTCACTTAGCATAATACCCTCCAAGTCCATCCATGTTGCTGCAAATGGCAAAATTCTGTTCTTTTATATGGCTGAGTAGTATTCCATTGTATGTGCACACTCTATGGGATTCCACCTCTCTGATGTCTCACTTCCACACTCCCTTTGGTGGACAGAATGATGGCCCCAAAGATGCTTACACCCTAATCCCTAAAACCTATGAGTATGTTACATTACATGGCAAAGGGGACTTTGCAGATGGGATTAAGGTTATGGAATTTGAGACAGGGAGATTATCCTAGGTTATTTAGATGGGCTCAATCTAATGGCCTGGGTCTTTGAAAGCTGAGAATCTTTCTCAACTGTGGTGAGAGAGACATGATGATAGATGAAGGGCCAGAGAGATGCAAAATTGTTGCTTTTGAAGATGGTCTCCTTCAGGTGGAAGAAGAGGGCCATGAGCCAAGGAGTGTGGGTGGCCTGTAGAATCTGGAGAAGGCAATGGCTACTGACACCTTGATTTTTGTCCAGAGAGATCTATTTCAGACCTCTCACCTACGGAACTATAAAACAATAAATTTGTGTTGTTTTAAGCCACTAAATTTTGTGATAGTTTTTTTTTTTTTTTTAATTTTATTTATTTATTTATTTATTTATGGCTGTGTTGCGTCTTCGTTTCTGTGCGAGGGCTTTCTCTAGTTGCAGCAAGCAGAGGCCACTCTTCATCGCGGTGCGCGGGCCTCTCACTGTCGCGGCCTCTCTTGTTGCGGAGCACAGGCTCCAGACGCGCAGGCTCAGCAATTGTGACTCACAGGCCTAGTCGCTCCGCGGCATGTGGGATCTTCCCAGACCAGGGCTCGAACCCGTGTCCCCTGCATTGGCAGGCAGATTCTCAACCACTGCGCCACCAGGGAAGCCCATAGTTTTTTTTTATGGCAGCAATAGAAAGCTTATTCATTCCCCTACTCATTCTAGAATTACCTCTGAAATAAACCTCTTGAATTCAAACCTTTTTCTCTGGGTCAGTTTCTTGGGGCAATCCACTTTGCAATGTACCCTACGGAGTCTTCTGTTGCCTATACCTATTCTTTGTATGTCTGTGTTCCCTAGTCAGGAATTAGACCTTTGTGTTTCGTAGTGTGCCTCTCACTAGTTAGTATAATGTCTAGCAGTAAGCAAATACTCCATAAATATGTGTTGATTCAATTGAAGAAATAAAAACATCTATTAAGTTTAAGTTCAGCAACTATGTATGTAGTCATGTGCTGTGGTAAAAGTGGATTTTAGGGAAATTCCACCTCAAATATCTTAGCAATGGCAACTGCCTTTCTCTCCTGGTCATTTCAATATTCGGAGTTTTCTAGTCTTAGTTATACCTCTCCAACCAAAGAGGAAATTGTTCTGAATTGGAGAGTAGGGACTATTGTGATTAGCTTAAACCTACATTGTGTACATTGTGTTTGAATTCATGCCTTTGCTTGAATCAATAAGCACTCAGTAATTTTTCTTTTAGTGGAAATATGACAGTAAATAGTCTTACTTTTATTTGAAACCACAATTCCTGCAACTTTCAGAAGTAATGTTGGCAGAGTTATCAGATTACAGTTGTGGCGCAGGTCACAGAGTTACTTTACTAGCATTCACCAGTATCTGCTTCTCCCCTTCTGAGCTCACAGAATATGGCACTTCCCAATCTCCTGTGGTTGGACGGGGCTGTGTGATTAGTTCTGGGTCAGTGTCACCCTCTGAACTGAAGCATTTCACTGCCAGTATGATACCCTCCTCTCACTTTCTTTTTCATGATAGTTAAGGAAGCTGTGTGTTTCAGATGTTGCAGCTTCCGAAGGACATGGAACCACTTTCTACTTGGACAAGATGGAGGGCAGTTGCTCTGAAGATTAGGCTGGGTTTGCAGTGGGCTTTTCATCCAAAAGAAATAAGCCATTTATGTGTCAAACCACTGAGATTTTGAGGTTGTTCCTCAGCATCACCTAGCTTAAGTAGGCCCCTACTATGGTTACTATAACTATGGGAAATACCTCGGTTAGGGAACAGATTAGATGACTGGATGGCCAGAGGAATACATAGATCTTCTCTGCTTGTGGTTGATCCATGCTGGCTTGTCTGAGCGGTCTTGGGAAAAAACAAGATTGGAGGAGGGTGATAGGAAGTCTTTTGAAAAGACACATGGAAGGACATCTTGGAATGGGTGCAGAGAATGAGGACATTTGTGTCCCGTGTCAATACCTCAACAGAAAGCACTCACTGAAGAGGAGGCTCTCTGGAATCACATGGACAACATGCCCCAGGGCTAAGTTTGCCCCCTCTTCTAGTCACATGGGCACTCTGCAGCGGTAGTGGCCAGGTAAACCTTGATTGGGAGAGTCCTGGTTGTTGGCCCCTTTGGACTTGCAGCTTCAAGGATGTCACATCTCACTCCTGGGGGCAGAAGTAGGCACTGGCCACAGGAATCTTTCCATTTGAGAGAACAACTACTAGATATTATTTAATCCCCTTATCATGTCTACAAGGCAAATATCATTAAAGTTTCTAGATAAGGGAACCAAGATTCAAGAGGTAAATTAATCACGACTACAGAGCTGGTTAGCAGAGGAAACAGCAACTGGTCCAGACCTGTCTGACGCTATGCCCATGCCCCCTTCATGGTACCCGTGATCTCTCAGCTGCACGGAGTAAGTGACTCTCCACTCAGGGGCTCTTCTACCCCAGGTGGAACTGCCTTCTTTTTTTTTTTTTTTTTTTTTGTGTTCAACTTCTGCATCTCTCTTTTTTAAAAAATTTTTTGTTGGGCTATAGTTGACTTACAATGTTGTGTTAGTTTCAGGTGTACAGCAAAGTGAATCTGTTATACATATAATCCACTCTTTATTTATTTATTTATTTCATTTTTTTTAACATCTTTATTGGAGTATAATTGCTTTACAATGGTGTGTTAGTTTCTGCTGTATAACAAAGTGAATCAGCTATACATATACATATATCCCCATATCCCCTCCCTCTAGCTCCTCCCTCCCACCCTCCCTATCCCACCCCTCTAGGTGATCACAGAGCGCCAAGGTCCACTCTTTTTTTAGATTCTTTTCCCATATAGGCCATTACAGAGTATTGAGTAGAGTTCCCTGTGCTATATAGTAGGTCCTTATTAGTTATCGACTTTATATATAGTAGTGTGTATATGTCAATCCCAGTCTCCCAATTTATCCCTCCCCTCTCTGGAACTGCCATTTGGAGCTGATCTGTGCTGCAACTCTGGGCTGTTCATTCCAGTCTATCTGGAATGTGAGCGCTTCCCTCCACTCTGATGCTGTAACCTGGTCCAAACCTTCATCACCTCTTGCCTGGATTATTGCAATGCCTCCTACCTGGGATCCTGCTTCTACATATTACTCTGTATGCTTATTCTCAACATAGCAGGTGTGATTCTGTTAAAAGTCAGAACCTGTCACTCCTTTACTCAAAGCCTTATGGCTACCCATTTCCCTTGGAGTAAAACCACAGTTATAGTAGTAGCCTCAAAACCTTGCAGATCTTGCTTTATGCTTCCTTTTCACCTTCTCTGACCTTCACTCTCTAGTTCACTCCACTCCAGTCACGATGACCTACATGCTCGTCTTCCAACACAGCCGGCGTGCATAGTATTTTATTTTTCCAGATATCCTATGTTTTACTCCCTCACTTCAATGTGTTCAAATTATCATCCTCCAAGTGAGCTCTTCCTCCACCACTCTATTTACATGGTCCCTCCCAGCCCAGAATTCCCTTTATTTCTTCCATTCCTTATTTTTTCCATAGCACTTATCACTTCTACCATATTATATCATCCATTTACATTATTTTGTTTACTCATTGGTTCCCCACACCCTGCACCTCCCTCTTCCCCACTGGACTATACATTTCATGAGAGTAGGACTTTTAAAAAAATTAATAGAGTTTACTTGTTAGAGCGGTTTTAGGTTTACAAAAATATTGAGTGGCAAGAACAGAGTTCCCATATTCTCCCTAACCTGCTCCTCCCTCCCCCACTCTCACTCCTTCTCTTCCTCTTTCTCTCCCTCCTTCCCTCCAATCCAACCCCTGGTAACCACCGATCTTTTTATTGTTTATAGTTTTGCCTTTTGTAGAATGTCATATAGTTGGAATCATACAATATGTAGCTTTTACAGATTGGCTTATTTCACTTAGTGATATGCATTTAAGTTTCCGCCCTGTCTTAGCCTGGCTTGATAGTTCATTTCTTTTTGTGTACCAGTTTGTTTATCCATTCACCTATTGAAAGACATCTTGATTGCTTCCAAGTTTTGGCAATTATGAATAATGCTGTAATATTGCTCTAAATGCTGTAATAATGCTATAAATATTCATGTACAGGTTTTTGTGTAGACATATGTTTTCAATTCATTTGGGTAAATACCAGGGGGTGCAGTTGTTGGATCATATGGTAAGAGTATGTTTAGTTTCTTAAGAAACTGCCAAACTGTCTTCCAAAATGACTGTACCATTTTGCATTCCCACCAGCAATTAATGAGAGCGCCTGTTACTCTACATCCTCGCCAGCATTTGGTGTTGGCAGTTTTTTGGATTTCGTACATTCCGATAGATATGTAGTGGTATCTCACTGTTGTTTTAATTTGCATTTTCCTGATGATATATGAGGGGGAGCATCTTTTCATGTGCTTATTTGCCATCTGTATATCTTCTTTGGTGAGGTGCCAGTTCAGATCTTTTGTCCATTTTTTAGTTGGGTTGTTTGTTTTCCTATTGCTGAATTTTAAGACTTCTCTGTGTATTTTGGATAACAGTCTTTCAGCAGATATTTTTTTTCAAAGGTTTTCTGCCAATCTATGGCTTTCCTTTTCATTCTCTTAGCAATGTCTTTCACAGAGCAGAAGTTTTAAATTTTAGTGAAGTCCAACTTCATTCAATTTTTTTCTTTCATGGATTTGTGCCTTTGGTATGAGAGTAAAATTTTTCACCTGTTTTTTTCATTGCTTTATCCTTAGCTCATAAAACATTTCTTGGCACATAGTAAGGACCCAATAAATATTTGTTGAATGACCAAGTGCTGTTACCTTGGGAAATTACATGCTTTCCTTTTTGTTTTTTTTTTTCAAGGGAAGTTTTCATTTGTTGCATCACCCTTGAGAAGCAGCCCCAGCTCAAAGCCCATCTATCCTACACAAAGGATCTGTAATGCAGATGTGAACATCATCTACCTGTGTGAAATGAATGGCAGCAGTTTAGAGTGCTTACATTTTTTTCAGGATGATAAGGTTTTGGGTTAACCTATCATCTGAGCACCTTTGGTTAATGTGGATTCTCACTCTCTCTCAGGTTAGAATAAAAAAGAAATAATAAGGCTAGAATTTATGATGACACATAAAATACTAAGTACGTAAAGCTAAATAAAGCATGGGCTTTTCTTTATGAAAGAGAAAGCGCTTCTTGTTTGAGGGCCAGAATGAGCACTCCTCTGGTTCTCTTAAAGAAGTACCTTTGTGGAGCTGAACTGCTAAGTAGAGTCAAGAAAAGGGACCCCACCAAGGATTAGGCCTTCATCTACTAAAACAAGAGAATGGCCTTCCTTCCTTCCTTCCTCCCTCCCTCCCTCCCTCCCTCCCCCCTTTCTTTCTTTCTTTCTCCTTTTTTTCTGGGAGAAATGATTTTAGTAAGCTTTAATTACATCATGCAGTGATAAATGGAAAATACTGATGCATAAATATATGTAGATGGGTAAAATTTGATGAAGAGTAGTGGGAACAAAAGTCCTATGAAGAGTAACAGGAATGAGCAAATGTTCCTGAATTTGTTATTTTTGACTAAGATGTGAAGAAGGAGAAATGCAGGTATAATCTTTTAGAGTGAGAGGGGGAGAGGGGCTGCAAGAAGCAGCCTGATGCGCCTTTATCATCTTTATTTTGAAAACTCGGAATGCATTGCATCACACTGCTGCTGGAGTTTTAACTTTAAATGTTTAGGATTTTTTTTTAAAAGGGAAAGAAGATTCCTTTGCCTCAGGTATGAAGTCTTTGGCTTTTCCCCATCTCCCCACCTCATCTATAGACAGACACACGGAGTCCTCGGAAGTACTAGGATAAGACAGTGAAAAGAAAATGATCTTTCATGAACAGTTTCAATTTCGTTGTTGTACAGAACAAGGCTCAAGCTGGGAGCAGCCCAGGGCTGACCGACCTGTACAGCACATATCTGAGAGTACGGCCTCCTTAGATGCTGGCCCTGGGCGCCTGATTGTGTGGGAGTTTCCATTATAACTTTAAGTGTTATATTTTTATTGCTTATTAAATTTTTTATCAGAAAAACAGTTACCACAGCTAAAAGAGGAAACGGCAATAAAGACTTATAATGAGTACCATTATTTTAATGGGCCCATTGGATGGAGCAAAGGCATGTACACGTGCTCGATTCACCATCTTAAACCCAAGGTCTGACTGGGAAGCAAGACATCTTGGTTAATACCATGAACTCTGCAGGGAGTCTGAGTTCTAATTCCTGCTCTGTCACCTCCTGGTTGTGCAACCTTGGGCCCTATGTGCCTAATTTACTTTATCTCAAAAGTTAAAATGCAATAGTGCCAAACTTCTAAGGTTTCCATGAATGAGAGAGAATGTCCTGTACTGTAAAATATATCAGGATTTAGATTGCACCTGTGGCGCATACTGACTCTATGAAGACCATGTCATCTTGGGCTTCTTCTCAGATATCAGTGAAAATGTGTCTGCTCAGAGCTCCCTCCCAAATTGTGAGGACTCAGTTAATGAAATAGGACACATAAAAGTATCTAGCATATGGTAGGCACTCCTAGAGAAATGCTAGTTTCTCTCTTTCAGTTCTGTTAGGAATAGATGATTGCTCTATGCGCAAAGATCTTCTGTAGTTTTCTATTGTATCACCAACAGTTCCTGAGCTTCTTAATTGCTTACAGAATGTCTGTCAGGGGCTGCAATTGTTGCATGAGCCTAAAAAGTTCAGCCTTTGATAAAGAAGAAAAAACATTTCTCATTCTAACTATGACAGAGAAATGCAGGAGGACACAAATTTCTTCTATTTAAATTAATGTGTGATCATTCATATGTCGACCATGCCCATTTTTATTGATTATTTGGGGAGAAATGCCATTTTATTTAATTTTCATTAACATTATTTTATCTTGGTTATTAGCTGTTCCACTGTTAAAATTAATTATAGTTGACTTTCTTTAGGTCATATATATTTCTGATTTTGATTAATTTGAAGAAAGCACTCTAAATATGAAGAAACATGAAGATTTAGTATAATGTTTGCTTATACTTCCCCACATACTAAGATTAATACTAAACTTAAAAATGCCCAATTATACTTGTGCAATAAAAGATATCTGTCACAGCTTTTAATGTTTATGATGTTGTACAGGAAGATATTTCAAATTTCTAGTTAATTGTCCAAAGTAAACAGGTCGGTGGGTTCTGGGAGCCCATTTCAGGGAAGAATTCTAGCTAAAGGGAAATACCAGCAGCAATATTATAGAACATTAACAATTTTCTGTATTTAGAAAAGGAACTGTAGTGTGGAAAGAAAAGTCTTGATGACAAAGGTGTATCTGATGTTGGTGTACAACATACTATTTGAATTATTTTCTTTCATCTCTCTAGCTGGTTGAATTTGGATGAGATTTGGCATACTGAGTAGCTTAGACTGAGTTTCCCAGAAGTCAACCCTAAGTCAACGATGCCAGTTTTTTAAGGACTAACTTCCAAGAGAAACTAGTAAGGGAGTGGTTGAAGCAGGACAGGGAATAGGAGGGGGCCAAGCCAGGGTGCAATTTCAGCCTGATTCTTAGTGAGCTTCCACAGGGAAACTCCCTAAATTGCACTTGGGAGAGTCCTGCCCTGAGTGTGGAGGGCTTTCGTGTTTCCTCATCAGTCAGTCAGCATTGTACCATGAATGCCTAGAATGTACTTCCAGCTACGGAGACAGCAGATCTGGTGGCTTAAGGACAGTTTCCTCTAGGTCACAGATGGGAGCTGTTAGCCTCAAAGCACATAGCAGCTAGGGGAGTGTCCAGGGGACTGGTACCAAGAACCAGGGAATCTGGACCAAGAACAGCGTCAGCATCTGGGCAAGACTGTTAGAATTCAAATTTGAATTCTAAGCCAGTCCAGACCAATCAATGGCATGAGAGAGAAAACTAGAGATATTTTTGATAATACATAAGCAGCAGGACAAAATAAAACCTTGAAGACATGTAGATTCATTTTGAAATTTTCCATCTATTTGTGTTTTTAAGTTCAGAGTCCAATAGCCTCTGGAAAGATGACACTGTATAAAATTCTTAGAACCAACATGGCCTGGATTCACTTTTTCCAAAATGGTTTATCGCTTAGTAGGCCTGCCATTTCTTTTTATAGAGTTAGATTTTAATTCATACAATTAATATTCATGGAGAATCTAACGATGTGTTATGTATTCTGCTGGGAAGTCAGGGAAATAGAAGCATCGTTCCATTTCAGCCCTCAATTTGACTTCTAAAACTCCAAAAGTCTGGGGAAACAAAGCCGCTGTCATATGCTCTCCTGTGGGCAAACCGGTAGGAGAGAGGCAGCAGCAAGCAGGGAGTAGGGACTTTCACAGGCTACTTGATGCATTGAGTTAAAATTCAGAATTGTGACTACGTGAGTTACGTCTCCAATATATGCAAATTCTATCAGCCTGCTAATGTGCATCAACTGTCATCCATCTAGAGCACTGCTTCTCAAACTGATGTGAGCTAGCCTCACACTAAAGAGATGTTGATTCAGGATGTCTCAGAAGGGTCAGAGAATTTGCACTGCTAACAAGTTCCCAGGTGCCACAGATGCTGTTGGTCCTTGGACCACACTTTGAGTGTATCCTTGATGTAGACACATTTTCATGCTATTGGATTTGTTTTTAACGGAAAACTTCAGTAGGCAGTGGCACATCAAAGTCATTTTTCTAGAGCTGGCAAATTGACAGATTAGCTTTGTGTTTCCTTCTTTAGCCTTAGGTCGATATTTTGATGTGAATATTTTAATGAGGCAAGAAAGTAAATTCATTGTGTCATACATTTAGCATAGAGATGTCAGCACATGCGTACTTAAAAAAATTTTTATTGGAGTAGAGTTGATTTAAAATATTATGTTAGTTTCTGCTGCACAGCAAAGTGAATCAGTTATACATATACATATATCCACTCGTTTTTAGATTCTTTATCCATATAGGTCATTACAGAGTATTGAGAAGAGTTCCCTGTGCTATACAGTAGGTCCTTATTAGTTACCTGTTTCATATACAGTAGTGTGTATATGTCAATCCCAATCTCCCTATTTATCCCCCCCCCATTCCCCCTGGTAACCATAAGTTTGTTTTCTATATCTGTGACTCTATTTCTGTTTTGTAAATAAGTTCAGAGTACCAAGGGATCTTAGAAGCAAGACATATAATGCCATTACCTTACTGATCACTTTTGGTCAGTCAACAAGATAATGCATCCATTTTTGTTTCTTGGCTTTCAACAACATAGACTGCTTTGTCCATGTAAGTAGAAAATCTAGTACTTTGAAATCAGTTTCAAGGTTACATTAGATCCATCTGGAATAGTCCAAATGTAATACTCAAGTAATGCTGTTTTATTTGTTCAGATCTTGGGCTAAACCACTAACTGGCTAGACACTCTAAAGTCTAGTAGGAACCTCTGTCTTTCTTTATTCACCCCTTCATCTCATTCCCATTTCTGATCAACACCATCGAGAAAAAGGGCCCCTGATATGAGTCAAGGAAAACCTAGTCTCCAAGGTCACAGTGAGACCACTAGACCCAGAGTATAGATTTTCTAGAGTAGGAATAGGGAGATTGCAAATAGAGCCAGACTAGGGAAAAGGCACTGTTGTGATGTTTCTCACACTGGAGAGGTTGTGGATCCCTTGTGCTCCTGGCGTTCAGCAAGACAGAGTTTAAAAACAATTGCATTGCCTTTTAAATGATATCACTTAATGGTGACTTTGTGTCAAAAGATTTTGCACATATAAGTAGAAATGCAGGCACTGAAATGAAGTGGCAATACTCAGTTACAAAATGATAAGCAAAGACATTTAAAATATGTTTATAGTAATTTATTTTAGGTTATAGATGATATAAATTAAACAGATTTTATGGGAAGTTTCCAGATGTATGATAATAAATCTATAGACCTCCAGAAGTCCAGTTTGAAAATCATGTTCTGGTGCATCTTTTGTATCATGTTTTCTCTTTGGATTGAGTCTCCATTTCCCCTCCATGGGACTGCTGTGATGAGAAGGCAGGTCCTTCTCTCTTCTAGGGGAGGCATATCTTCCCTGACCCTCTCTTCCCTGACTTTAGAACGCCATCTGGGGATGGGCTTAGAGGAAATGGGAGCAGACATCATAAGCCAGCTCTGTTCTAGGCTGTAGGGGAAATATTTCCCTTTGAGTTCATCCTTTCATGCCATTTACTGATTAACCTTGAAGGCTACAATCAGACCACAAGCAAAGGGACAATGCCTAAGCAGAATGCTCAAACTATTTTTGTTTTTTAAAGCCACTTATTGAGGTATACTGACATGTAAAAAGCTGTACATATTTAGTGTATACAAGTTGATGAGTTTGGGGATAAGCATATACCTGTGAAACTATCACCTAGACATACCCATAACCTCCCAAAGTTTTCTCCCACCCTCACTATTATTATTATTATTAATAATTTTTTGTATGTATATGTTATATGTACATGTGTATGATAAATACCCTTAACCTAAGACCTACCCTCTTGGAAAAGTTTAAGTATACAATACAGTATTATTAGCTATAGACACTCTGCTGTAAATCTCCAGAATTTATTTATGTTGCATAAAGTTTTGTACCCTTTGACAATCACCTTCCCATTTCTCCCTCTCCCCAGTCCCTGGTAACCTCCATTCTACTCTCTGCTTCTATGAGTTTAACTATTTTAGATTCCACGTATAAGTAAGATCATACAGTATTTGTCTTACTGTGTCTGGCTTATTTCACTTAGCGTAATGCAAATGCCCTTTAGGTCTATCCATGTTGTCATAAAGGGCAGGAATTTCTTCTTTTTTTAAGCCTGAATTATATTCACATATATTCATATATAAAATGTGATATATATATATATATATATATATATATATATATATACATATATAATGTGAGATATATATCTCACATTTTCTTTATCCATTCATGGTTGATGGACATTTATATTGTTTCCATGTCTTGGCTATTGTGTCCAGCTACTTTAAGTTCAGGCAAAAAGAGTCCTCAAATCTTACCCAGCATCAAACTCTGATCACAAAGGTAGGAGAATAGAGAGGGATTTGGGGCTAGGGGTCAATTATATATATATATATATATATATATATATATATATATATATATATATATATATATATATAAAATTGGGGAAGGTGATGGTCAAAGGATACAAAACTTTATGCAAGACAAATTCTGGAGATTTATAGCATAGCACCTATAGTTAAGAGTATTGTATATATTTTTATACTATATATATATTTATGTGTTTGTATGTATAAAAAGCATGTTAGTGAGTTAAAGGTACTCTTTAGAAATCTGGGGTAATGGAATGAGCCAAAGAATCCTGGTGGAACCCATCATGGCAAATAAAAAACAGTGGATCTATTCGTAAGTGTAGTTCTCTGCCACAGAGGCAGTGACATCACCCTGCATTGTGAAAATAGATGCTCCCATTACAGAAACAACATGGAAGCATTTTCCATTTCTCTATCATTTTAAATTCTAACTTCTAACATGAGCTTGGCTTGCTGACAGATGAGCCAGGTTTCCAAGTTTTTCGTTTTATGTGAGCTGAGTTTTTTTATCCAGTTTGGATTGAGTGAGGAGTCAGTGAGTGGTTTGGGGGGATACCCTAAGACAAAGAAATTTGGTCAGGATTATCATTTAAGACAAGAGAGTTTTTGAAACCCTGGACACTGTTTCAACTTGAAACTATAATTATGAAAGTATGTAATTGCAAAGTCATAACATCGGTCCCAGACCTCCAAGAATATTCAAGGAATGTTTGAATATTTTTTACGAGGTAAACCCATCATTAAACACATTACCTAAAACTCTGAGCTCATGGGAGATTTCCTTACGTAGTTATTACAGTTTTATGGGTTTTTTTCAGAGTCTTTTTCCTTCTTTTCTAGATTGTTTATAATTGCTTTTTAGAGTAACATTCCACTCCGAAGTATTAAGTACTTCTACTTAATTTTAGAGTCTCATTTCATAGAATCATGACTTGAATATTTTCAAACCCATTTTTCCTAATGTTGATGATCTCAATGGCCTTTTCCTAGTATTCAAAAGGTGGTAAGGTCACTTTCTGCCTACCTCTTATTTCTAAATGCAGATCAAAATTAGTTTTACAGTACTTGGTGTCCTTAAGTAATTTCCACTATCAGGAGATAGTTTTTCACTTTAATTTTTCAAAACTTATTTTACAGGTGCTACAGTTTCTTTGGAGATTTGTTTTTGTTATCTTTTTTTTTTTTTAATTGAGGTATAGTTTACTTGCAATATTATATTAGCTTCAGGTGTACAACATAGCGATTCAATACTTTTATACACTACCCACCTTACAAAGTTATTACAATATTATTGACTGTATTCCCTGTGCTGTACATCACATCCCTGTGACTTATTTATTTTATATCTGTTAGTTTGTACCTTTTAATCCCCTTTACCTATTTCACCATCTCTCCACCCCCATCCCCTCTGGCAACCACTAGTTTGTTCTCTGTATCTGTGAGCCTGCTTCTGTTTTGTCATATTTGGTCATTTGTTTTGTTTTTTTTTAGATTCCAGATATAAGTGAAAAAATACAGTGTTTTTCTTTTTCTGTCTGGCTTATTTCACTTAGCATAGTATCGTCTAGGTCCATCCATGTTGTTGAAAATAGCAAGACTTCATTCTTCTTTATAGCTGAGTAATATTCCACTGTATGTATGTATGTATCTATCTAGATATATATATATACACACACACACACACACCACATCTTCTTTATCCATTCATCTGTCGATGGACACTTAGGTTGCTTCTGCACCTTGGCTATTGTAAATAACGTTGCTATGAACATTGGGGTGCATGTATCTTTGAAACTCTGGAGATTCTAGACAGGCAATGATCAATGGAGTAACTCTTTAGATATGGTAATAAAAGAATATTAATCCTAATTTAAACAATAAACTATATATTTTTCAAGTGGGGAGGCAAGGCTACCAGAGCTTCTTAAGTAATTTTACAGTTGAGGATTTGAGGCACACAGTTAATGATTGCATTGTCACCAAAGTGTTTGTAAGACTATGTAGAGATGTGGACACCAGAAAACACGTTTTATGTCTGTTTTAATTCATGCACTTTGCATACAAGGTGGAATTATATGCCACCTAGATCCAGGTAAAAGCTGGTTTTAAATCGCACCTGTGCAGATGTAGAAAACAATCTTATGGCAACCGGGGGGGAAAGGGTGGGTGGATAAATTGGGAGATTGGGATGGACAGATACACACTACTATATATAAAATAGATAACTAATAAGGACCTACTGTATAGCACAGGGAGCTCTACTCAGTACTCTGTGACCTATATGGGGAAAGAATCTAAAAACAGAGTGGATAAATGTATATGTATAACTTATTCACTTTGCCATACAGCAGAAACTAACACAACATTGAAAATCAACTATACTTCAATAAAAATAAAAAAACAGAATAAAATAAGTCACACAAACACCCGCAAAAAAAATTGCACGTGTGCACAGAATTGGCAGTTCCAATTGGTCTGCCATAAGCTGTTGGGAAATGGGTGAATGCTTTCAAATTGTTTATGGATGAAAATGCAGAATGTTATTCTAAGTTTTGCAAAAAGTTGTGGATCCAGTTGGAACTTTTTGCACTAAAATAATAACTTGAGAGGGAATTTACTTCCTTTTTTAGGCAATTAGGCAGTGCTTTATTCACCCTGCCAATTCTAGAATTGCGTAATTTATTACTATTTTAAGAATTAAGTTTGTTTGTTTATTTATTTATGTATTTATTGGCTGCCCTGCAAGGCATGCAGGATCTTAGTTCCCCGACCAGGGATCGAACCCGCACCCCCTGCAGTGGAAGCGCAGAGTCTCAATCACTGGACCACCAAGGAAGTTCCAAGAATTAAGCGATTTTTAAATTAGTGTGCTAATTTATTTATCTTCCAGAGTTTGAGAAAAAAAATAGGACCCCAAGTCCTGGTGTTCCTCAGACTTACCTGACTTGTCTGCTTGTGAGTGCTCTTAATGCAATTCATCAGAATGGCACACACCCGCCTTCAACTCAGAAGCAATCAGAAAACAAAATTGCCGTCCCAGGAGACAAGCTTGAATAACATCCCCTCAACATTCCCCAAAAACTGTGCTCTGAGTTCGTTTTGAGAAATAGAAAGAGAAATCAGATCCAGCCTCACACGCTACTGACTTGGGTTCTAAAACGATGACATGAATGTGGATGAAGGGGCTTCTGACACATCTCTCAGTCACGGGCACTGACCTGTCATACATCTGTCAAAGTCACAATTAACCCAGGGACTTAATATCTTTGAGGTAATAGAGAACTCCTTTTTCAGGTGGACTTAAAGAAATGAATGAAGGCTGGTCAGTGGGGTTTTAAACACACACAACTCTGGTTTAAACCTTCTCACTGGAAGATAGATGGATCTCCAGCATCATAAGTTCAGGAAGGAGTATTCATTGGTTATAAGAGCCGATGAGCTAGAAGGAATGATAAAAGATCTCCAGGGGGCATCAACCAATTGGCCTGCTCTTTGAAACTCTCTCCCTCTGCGTGATCTGGGGACTCATCCACTGCCAGGGTGCTGGTGAAGGCCTGCTTTTCCCACCTTTCCCTCCTCCGCCACTACACCCCTTGCCAACTATTCTAGAAAAGTCTGCATCCCAGTTGCTACTTTTTGGATGTCTGTACAAATAACGTCTGCATTGTTGTGTATGTTTCCCCCGGTGGGTATGAAAGGTTCTAACTCTGCACAAGCAAAATGACAAATAGTTGTTGGGAGGAAATGACTTGTATTAAAAATGCAATGAGCTACGTGGAGATCCTTCTAATGAGCTACGTGGAGACCCTTCTTTAGGTTTTACCGATTACCTGGTCTCGTCAGGGCAGGCAGCAGAATCTGGGACCTAGTAGCAGGGAGAAGCCACTCCATGCAGGGGTTGATATATCACAATATCTGCACGAATTGTTTGATTCATGACTTTATGAAAAAGAAATGTATAAATTAGTTGACTGCAATACACTGTGGAATTAGGATTACATATGTTTTATAATGAGGAGGCCCAAAATATATAAACATGAAGTATGGTAAAAACATATTCTCCTCATAAAGGGAACCCTCTTGCACTGTTGGTGGGAATGTAAATTGATAGAGCCACTATGGAGAGCAGTATGGAGGTTCCTTAAAAAACTAAACCTAGAACTACCATACGACCCAGCAATCCCACTACTGGGCATATACCCTGAGAAAACCATAATTCAAAAAGAGTCATGTACCACAGTGTTCATTGCAGCACTATTTACAATAGCCAGGACATGGAAGCAACCTGAGTGTCCATCGACAGAGGAATGGATAAAGAAGATGTGGCACATATATACAATGGAATATTACTCAGCCATAAAAAGAAACGAAATTGAGTTATTTGTAGTGAGGTGGATGGACCTAGAGTCTGTCATATAGAGTGAAGTAAGTCAGAAAGAGAAAAACAAATACCGTATGCTAACACATATATATGGAATCTAAAAAAAAAAAAAAATTGTTATGAAGAACCTAGGGGCAGGACAGGAATAAAGACGAAGACGTAGAGAATGGTCTTGAGGGCACGCGGAGGGGGAAAGGTAAGCTGGGATGAAGTGAGAGAGTAACATCGACATATATACACTACCAAATGTAAAATAGATAGCTAGTGGGAAGCAGCCGCACAGCACAGGGAGATCAGCTCGGTGCTTTGTGACCACCTAGAGGGGTGTGATAAGGAGGGTGGGAGGGATACGCAAGAGGGAGGAGATATGGGGATATATGTATATGCATAGCTGATTCACTTTGTTATAAAGCAGAAACTAACACACCATTGTAAAGCAATTATACTCCAATAAAGACGTTAAAAAAAACCATTTTAACAAAGGAAAAAAAAAAACATATTCTCCTCATGAAGAAAAATCCCGATACACCTAAGAAACAGGGGAGCATTAACTCCTCCACTCCACACAAAAAATGGTGACAGAAAAATGTCTGGCCAGAGAGGTGAAGCCCAAGAGAGAGTTCAAAGTAGTCAATTTTTTAAAGGAGGGGCGTGAACAACCAAGCCTGCTGAAAAGTCATATAAGGTGAGCACCAAAAAGTGACAAGTGGATGTGAAAAATATCTCCTTGGCGATTCAACCCATTTTAAAGTCACGTCTGAAGCCTGGAGTTAGTTCTGGGCAGGGTTTGGCCCCTGGCCATCTCACTGACTCCGAAGGCATCTGGTATATCCACACCACCAAGTAGCTCTCTCAGGGCCAGGCTGGTGATAGTCTCGTGAGAGCCAGAATGCCACCCAGACACTCTGTCATCCAAGCTTGCATGCCTAACGTCCATGGGCTCACTGCTCCATGCTGATCATTTGTCTGGGAACTTCCCTCTGGGCATCCTGGCTGGGACCTCACTGCCCTTTCCAGCTGGCTCAGTGAACTGGTCTTTCTTGGCGTATCACTGCCCTCCATGCCAATGTGGAGTCTTCCTTACGGCTGTTGTGCTGATAATGATTTTTGTCTGTACATCCCTGTGAGGGAGACAGTTTCCGTGGGACTCTCCTTCACTTGGTAAGGAACTAGAAATGGGGGAAGGTGGACCCTGTGCTGAACTGTAGGAGCAGAATCGACATCAAGGAATTGAGTGCAAGTAGCTTACCTGGGAGGTGACCCCAGGAAGCATGGAGGCTTAATCCCACTGGGGGACTCTGGAAGCCAGTGCAGATGACGTGATCAGACTTATCCCAGCCGGGGGTGAGCGTTAAGGCGTTTCTATATCACCTCCTCTCAGTCATTGGTGGAGGGCTGCTGGGTGAGGGGAGGTTACTTAACCTCTGGTGTTCCTGCCTGCTTCCGGGGCGGGCAACACGGACTCTGGCAGCTTAGACACAAACAGGCGACACTGGCAGGTGGAAATCAGGCTGGTGTGCACTTACGGGCTATAGAGGAGGAATGTGGGCGGGGCCCTGACTTCCTGTGTAAGTCCGATGAGCTCTCTTCCTCCCCATCTTCATCCATTGTAGTCTCTAGGGAGCCTTGCTTCACTAAATGGGCTGCACTCTGTTTCTGCTTCCTCCTCATCACAGCAGCCCAGATTTTGGACCTTCCTTATGTTTCTGGGAACCTCTGGGACCAGCTCCCCCTAACCACCCTGGGCTTCTCTGTGGTCAGCCTACACATGATCCACGTGGGTCTGAGCTTTGCTCAGCAGAGTCTTGACATAAGCTCACACATATTGGTAGAGAAGTAAGGCAGGGAGATGAGTGTATACTTGCAAGAGGTTGGACTGAGGTGCATAGTGTCCAGTCCCCAGCTCCCAACGGGCCTCCTCGGGTGCTGAGCAAGGGGGCCCTTTGGCGGGAGTGTTGCACAAAGATGGCGCCCAAAGTCTTAACATGAGGCTGTGTTTCCGGTCTCCAGGAAATAAGGAAAACCATACCCCCTTTATTTCAGCCTCTGTAACCTCAAGACAAAAAGTTTTTGTTTTTAATCAATCAATCAACCAAGTAACAAATGTTCATTAGGCAACGACTGTTTGCCAAGCAAAGTGGCAGATGTTGAAGGAAACACAGAGATGCTGGAAGGAGTTCTTGCCCTTGGCAAGTGTACAGTCTAGATGAAGAGACCACATAGATAACATGTGACTCTAAGGTAGTTTGACTTAATTTTTAGAACAAACATGCCAGAATTTTTACACGGCATTCTCCCTCAGATGTTCCTATACTAAAGTGTTATCATTTCGTATTACGTCATGTTTATTATTGTCGTTACACAGCTTTGCACAGCAACATGTTTGTGGTAACTACATGGAGTGGCAGAAATGTGAAAATGACACGATTTTTCTCAGTTGCCACATAACCTGAGGTTATTCTCCTTGATCACCGGACAGTGATGTACCATTTTTAGTAAATATGCACAGGGCTTGGAGAAGCATTTTAGAGAAAACGCTCACAGTGCCGAACTAGCAGCAGGGCATGGAGGCACATTTATTTTACCATTATTGGATGCTGTAATTTGAACTTGTATAGAACAAGGGATTTTTAACTTCAAAAAGCCTAATTTAGGATGACTCTTTCTTTACATGGAGGAGAGCTGATTTCTGGAGATACAAAGTACTGCTGTGAGCCCAGGAATTGATATGTATTTTAGCCTCACACAACCCTATAGATCAATTTCGTTTTCCTTCATTTGCCAGATGAGGAAACTGTGGCTCAGAGAGCTGAGATAACTGAGCTCCATCACACCTGGAAGTCAAGTAGGTGTGAATGCTGGCTCTTGGGACTCCGTAGTCAGAATAATATACCTGCTGCCTCAGCCCAGTGAGAAGTCTCTCCCAGCAAGGGCTGCAATTAATAGGAGCCTTGTCTCTTCACTGAGGTATAAAAAGAGACCGTTGCCAAAAGCCCTGCTGGATTTTGTTTCCAGGAAAACCAAGGTGGATGCCTGCCAGGGGCTGCCACAAGTTAGCTGGCGCTGCCAAGACACAGAGGCTCAAGTGACGTTATCTTTGAGAGTAACAATCAAATCTGTGCTATCAACCTGGATTCAAAAACCCAAATCTCATTCTTGGGGTGAGAGATACAGAGCAAGGGAGAGGGCAAGAAATGTTCTAATAAAAGAACCGGTGCCGTGTGAATTCCATTTCTTAGAAAGAGTCTTAAGAAGTTCTTTCTTTTGTCTGCATTGTCAACTCTCTTCCTGCTGTGCTGGCTTTCTTTCCACTACCCCTTCCCCTCAATGTGCATCGAAACTTCTTTCTCCTCTTTTGTTCAGTTTAGCAGGAAAGATCTTTGGAGCAGGAGGAATGGGCACCTTTAGCAAGCTCAGATATCAAATAATTTTTCACCTCCCTGTAATTGAAATCACAGGATCGGGATTTGCTTCCCTTTGGCCTGCTCTTCTCTTGTTCTCCGGGATCACAGATGGAGTGGGGTGAGGGTGCTATTGACTCCCCACGGCTTGTCATCTGACAGACGGACACACCAGCCAGGAAGGGGTCTGACTCTTAGATGAATTCTTTTATCCTCAAAGGGGCTTCCTGCAAAGGAAACCATTAGTGTTTTGCTATTGGGTTTCTACTCCCCATGGTGTCTAAGAAATCATTCATTTAATTTTGTGACATTTTGAGTGGATTTGGAGAGCTAAGCCCATTTGAAAAGGCCTGTTCCTGTCTAGGAGGACAGAGGAGATGCAAATAAATTCCAAATGGTCAAAACCCCAGCAGCCTGAGTGTGGGCCAGCCTGCATCTCTCTTCAGCCTGGGTTACATGTCTGAATAGCTGGTGATGCATTACCCAGCCTCTTCCCTGTCCACGGCCAGGAAGTGACCCCAGAACATGAGAAAACTGGCCTGAAGTTCAACAGCAGAGAGCTTAAGAAATCTTATGTCTTAAAGAGAATGACACTGCACATGTTCCTTCCTAATTCTCATCTGGTGGATGAAGGTGAGGCTGGGTGTCAAGGTGTAGAGTACGTGCTCTGTCTCACACCGGCCATGTCACCTGGGTAAGGTCACAGTAATGCTTTTAAAAGATGTAGCAGTCACCTGCCCTGTGGGGTTGTTCTGAGACCAGAGGTGAGATTGTTTGTGTAAAATATTTAACATAGTACCAGTACACAGGAAAATCGCAGTAAATGTCAGGTGTCACTAATACTGTTTTCAATATTGCTTTTACGTTCATGGTAGTTATCCACTGTGATTTGTCACGTGCCCTGTTGGTTACCAGACCAGCATTGTCCAATCAAAATATAATGCAAACCACATATGTAACTTTACGTTCTCTAGTAGCCACATTTAAAAAGCAAAAGGAAATGTAAAATTAATTTTAATTTTAATGATATGTTTAACCCCCCCAATAAAAGGCTATTATCATTTCAACATGAAATCAGTATAAAAATTATTGAGATAGTTTACATTCTTTTCTCCATCCTAAGTCTTCGGAATCTGTGTGTACTTACATGCATAGATCATCTCAATTCAGATGAGCCCCATTTCAAGTCCTCAGCACCCACATAGAGCTAGTGGCTCCTTCCATAGAATGGAGAGGAGGTAGGTCCTATAATCTATAACACAGAGACTATACACCCCTTGACATTTGGGGAAAAAAATGTGTAAAACCGTTAAAGGCAATTCTTCGGTGACTTCATTTTATTAGGTCAAGCTTTTGTTTCTCTTTGAGTCAATGTTGATGATTTGTATTTTTCTAGATCCTAGTCTATTTATTCCATTGAGGTTTTTAAATTAAGTACTGTTTAACCTACTGTTATCTTTTGATCTAAAACACACCTCCTATGCTGGTGGTTATATCCTCCATTCCAGTCCTAATTTCATGTAACAAAGAGATGTTACTCCTGTTTACCCTCACAAGGCACACAGTTACTGAAGAGAATATGTACAAGTCTCTTTTTTGAGAAATCTTAGTGAATTTCCATTTAACACAGACTGGGAAGTGTCCTTTGTGTTTAGAGCCAGGAGGTCGTGATGGTTAGAGCAGATCTGGAAGCAGAGCTGAAACAGAAGCCACACGACCATGAGCTGAGGGGTCAAGGGAGTCAAGGATGTAGAGATACAGAGTATTCTGAAAAGAGGTCCAAATAAGGGGTGAGGAAGGGGTGATGCCCAAGATGAAGAAATGACCAGCTATGTGGTGGGCAGGCTG
Source organism: Balaenoptera musculus (assembly GCF_009873245.2). Lineage (NCBI taxonomy): Eukaryota > Metazoa > Chordata > Mammalia > Artiodactyla > Balaenopteridae > Balaenoptera > Balaenoptera musculus. The sequence goes on along the minus strand of NC_045793.1, from coordinate 96,870,501 downwards.
ACACCCACTCCAGATCCTTGTCTACCCAAACCTATCCTCTCAGAGAGAAACCTCCCCACCCCTGGGCCCAGGAGATCTCCCCCGATACAAGCTCACCTGGCAGCTTGTGCTTCTGTTTTATAGTTCTTTTAATGTTTGTCATTATATACTCATTTTGTGTGTATTGTATATCATCTGTCTCGTTCACTAGACCCTAAACTCCATGAAGGGGGGTGGGGTCATGTCTGCCTTGTTTTCCAGTAAGTTTTCTTGCACCTGTCATAGTGGATGACACCTAGGAGGCTCCCAGTCAATATTTCTTAAGTGAAAGAAAATGAAAAATGCACTTCAGCTTTGATTTTGTGTTAGATGGGAGATAATTGTAGGGTGTGAGGAAATTACCATCAGTGATGAAGGGGTTGAAGCTATGAGAGAGTATAATTATAACAACATCCTTCACAAAATGGGATTAAATGGGACTAAGAAGAAATATAAAAAGACAATTATTGAGAAGGAGGAAGAAGAGAGACACCCATCTTTTGTTTGAAGAGGATTAAAAGATTGCCATAAGTATTTGTAAGTGAGAAATAGACATTTGGAGCCACTGTCTCTCAATAACTCTGTCTTGATGAAATGGGATGAAGGGTGGTTGAGGGGATCAGTGAGATCAGTTGCTGAAGAGAAAGGGGATGGGAAAAGAAATGCAGAAGGACAGGTAAATGGGCCAGTGATGGACCTTGGGATTCAGCAGAAGATGGAGAGCATAGATGGGGCTGTTTCCAGCCCCTCAGTAGCCCAGCTGGCAGAGAAGGTGGATTAAGAAAAGCTCCTTGGAAGATTTCAGATGGTTAGGTATATAGTGGAACACCAGGGGATCAAAGATGTTGAGGAGCTGGTGAGAGGATTCAGGGGACTAGCCTTGGGGTGTGGACTGAACAGGTGAGAAATTATGACCAAGAGGCTGTAATTATGGGAAGCATCAAGGAACAGAAGGATGTGGGTCAGAGACATGAAGATTGGAGTTTAAACTTTCACAGGTGGAGTTGTTCCCAGTGATACATGGTCCCTGGAGGGAGCAGGGAAGTAGGTAGCTGAAGCCAATAGAAGTGAGGGTGGGGTTTTGGATGGTTATTATCCTGACTGTTGATACCCCTGGTGTGCTTTTAGACCATGTGTTAGAGTGGAAGACTCAGGTTTCACATCTTGAAGACCATGGAATGGGTAGTTGATAGGTAACAGAAGCAAGGAATGGTGGAGCTAGAGGGTCATCTGTGAACCAGATTTTGTCCTTTGTCCCTCTTGCTGTCTGTCAGTTTCCCATCAGTGACTCCCAGACCACAAACCTTGTATATAAGGCCTGGGCAGGTTCATGAAAGTCTGCAGTGAAATTGATGCCTATCCTTCAGTTACCTGCTCACAGTTGGGAAAGTAAAAGAAATTTGCAAGCTTAGCAAACTTTCAAACTTACCTGAGGATGATAAAAATCTTAAGGGAAAAACTATTAGGGATGTAGGCCAAAATATCTTCAGATTAATCAGATGTTCACCAGAGGCCTGGACAGCCTGTCAGCCAGTGACTGAGATATATGAAAGATCCCATAGTAAGTTTGGAGCAGAGTTTAGGCAACTGACAGACACAGTCTGCTTTCTCTGAAGCATCTGGTTTTTAGGGCTGCAGGCCTGTCTCTCCAGGGAATGTATGATTCTGCTGACTGATGATTCAAGAGAAAGGAGTGATCCACTGAAGCCTGGCACATGGTCTGCCGCTGTAATTACTTGGCAAGTCCGTTAGCACTCTGGCCCTAGTTTCTTCATCTGGAAAATAAAGCTGGTGGTCAAGATGGATGTTTTCAAACAATGTTCCAGTTAGAAAACCTGGGGGATGTCTCAGCACACCTCATGGCTCATGTTCTCATCTCCTTGGCTTTCAGATTCTTGATCTCATGGTCCCAGCTTTAATACCTGTCTTTGGTGACTTATTGGAACCTCCACTTTGGCTTTTTGGATCTTGTCTCACTACTCAGCTCTTACCTATACTTATTCTTCCAATGTGAGGATCCCTACCAGCTTCCAGAAATTCAGTCCCTCTTCTTTTTCCAAAGGGACCTTAGGCACCCACTCACCAGAACACCTCTGAGTCTGTGCAGTGGTACCCAGCTGAGGACCGGGCATTACACCTTCCACATCCAGTCCTCACCTTCCTGCTGGATGTCTGCATCAAGGACCACACGAGGCTACATTCATGTGTTCATGAGAGGAGTTGAGCTCAGCATGCTCCTACTCTGCCATCTTGATCCCACCTCCCCAAATCCATGCTTTTAAAGGACGGCTCCCTCACCTTTGTCATCCTCCCTGTGGGAGACTCTGTGTCTTGTCATTGATCCTCTCCTTCTCTGTATGACTTTGAAGCATTCACTGTTTACTAGCATCTCTCATTTTGAGGCAAAGAGAGAAGATGCAATAGGTTCACAAACTTGCGACTAGAAGATGGATAAGTTCTGGAGATCTAAAGCACAGCATGGTGACTGTAGTCAACAATACTGTATGGCATACTTCAAAGCTGCTAAGAGACTAGATCTTAAATGTTCTCACCACAAAAATGAAATGATACTTATGTGACACCATAGAGGTTTTAACTAATGGTATGGTAATAATCATGTTGCTGTATATAAATGGATCAAATCAACACATTGTACACCTAACACTTATGCAATGTTATATCAGTCATATCTCAATAAAAAATAAAAATATTGGTTGGCCAGTATTTACCGAGAAACCCAAACAAACTTTTTGGCCAACCCCATAATAAAATAGAAAATAATTTATATAGGGCAGGAATAGCCGGGACTTGTGATTGCGTCAGCCTGTTTCCCTGCCTTGACTGCAGGTTCTTCCGGCACATCCAGGATGATGCTTGTTTGGTCCAATACGTTCACCATGTTTGCACTGTGGTTGGCACACAGCTGTGGAAAGAGGATGTCACGTATTGTTTCTAGGTCGGTTTAAAAAAAAAAAAAAGGAATTCAGTAGATTCACTTGTCTCTTTGTTAGTAAGCCACCAGGTAGTTTGGCAGTTTGAAAACAAGGCCTCAACTTTTGATTCACGCTGTCAATTTTGATAGTTTTATGCTCTATATGATCCTCACTTCTTTTTCACTTAGTTGAAGTCAGTCCTGATGGAAGAACTAAATATATACATATAAAAATATATATAATATATATAATAAATACATATAATAATATATAATATAATAAATATAATCATTTATATTTCTCATATTTATAAATATTATAAATATTAATAAATATTTATAATATAAATAATATAATATTTATAAAGAAATATTTAATATTTATTATATTTAAATTATAATAATAATATTTATTTATATAAATAAAATATAAAATATATAAAAATATATTTTAATAGTTAAGGTAATAGAGCTTATGAATATTTAATCAGGATGAAGAGGATCTGAACTTTTTAGGCAGATGATTGAGCTCTGACCCTGTGTCAGGCACTGTGCTAGATGCTTTGAATATATCACCTTATTTAATAATTTCAGCAATCCCATGAAGGAGTATTACTCACTATTTTACTATAAGATAACTGAGTCTCAGGGATTTGAAGTACTTGCCAAAGTCTATACAGCTAGTGGGAGATAGATCCAGGATTTGAATCTGGTCAGGTTGCAAAGCTTCTACTCATTCCATGACACTATCCACAGGGAGACAACCAGTTACTTGCTGTCACCCAGGAAGGTGACTCACACTTAGACACTCTTCCAGGCAGAATGACCTTTGCACTCTGTCATTCTGAAGAAGTCCCTGAGTTGGCTATTTTGGCTTGGAACTTTCCAAGGGTTCCCAGGAATATTCTGATATGGGGAAGCACAGTCAATGGCACCTTAAACTGTGGGCTTGGGGACTGAAACATTATCATTTATCCTGTTCCTCCTTCAGAAGAGACTTTAGGTTGGAGGATTAGGTGGTCCTGGGACAGAATGGACAACCCATATGTGTATATTGGTTCAGATCCCCAGAAGAGGCAGCTGTAGTTGCATAGTATGCGGCCTCCCATCCTCTACCTTGGACGGAGTGCCTTTCCATGAAGTAATGTCTGAGGATATCAGCTGTGATGGTTCAAGCAAGTGTACGCTTTGCCAGTAAGTTGATGAAGGCAGGAAGTTGGGAGATGGTCTGAAAGGGTCAGGGTGGGGAGAAGGTTCTAGCATTCTTTTTGGCACACTGATTCAAGTTCCTTGCCATTTGATGAGCAACAGTCTGACTGTCTGCAAGCTGAAGTCTGGTCTTCTGTACTGAAGTAGCTGGAATTTGAGGAGGTCCCAACCTTCTCAAATGTCCCCAGTCAGGAGGAAAGGACCTGCTGTTTCTAAACTGGGTATTTTAATATTAAGTAAAATGTACAAGAGTTTTCGTAAGGATTATACCATCCAAGCAGGCGTTGGTAGCAGATCTTCCATATCATTCAGGAAATAAAAGGTTCTCAAATAACTTATTTGTTTGAAATACACTGAGTGATGGTCCCAAGAGTTAGTTATGTGTAACACTATCTACATGACTTCTGCTGTGTAATAAAAAGAATACTAGGATCAACAAATGTGAGGATGTGAAATCTACTGTATTCTACTCCTTTTGAAGATTGAGTGACATATAAATTCTGCAATACAGTTTGTTTATGTTTTCAAACCTGTTTGACCAAGGAATCCCATTGTATTTAATATCTATCAACATCCCTTAAAACCTATATTCTCCAGCACCCTTTTTGGGAAAGGCTGGGAAATGAGCAAGTCATAGGACAGAGCCTGGGACCAGAAGCCTAGTGGTCCCAAAAGCAGCTGGGCCCAAGACATACCAAAAAAACAGAACTTGGCAATCACACAGGTGGTTTGATTCACAAACTCAGCTGCGTCATTCTGAGCCCTATTGATGTGCTGTCCACACGGATTATATTAATCAGATGACTGCCAATTATGTGCATCCTTTTAACTCCTTAGGGTTTTAATGGTGGAGATGGAATAAGTCCTTTGATTTTTGGTACCTAAACTTCACCATCGATGAAACGGGACCTATTTTCGTGCTTCTCAGAGATAGAGTAAAAATGAGGTGAAAGGTGCTCTGAAATCTCCAGCCCATGGGGCATTATCTTGGTGCTGAGTACAACTCTTAGAGGTAATGACTGCTATTAGTATCACAAAGGAGGTGAAGCACATTTAATGCAAAGGAAAGTGAAGCTATTTTGAACAAAGGTCACACAGGGTGCATGTTATGTGAATTTAGCTTGAAGTTAGAGTGAGGAGAGTGGAGAAAGTAAAAAATTCTACCAGTGGGCTGAGAAACTCCATGCCTGTGCTCATGTTTTATGTGAAAATGCAGGATAATAAGAATTTAGTTAATGAGAAATCAAAATGCCTCTACATTTTCAGTATTGAGTATTTAGGAAAATAAACGGATATTGGTGACTTGGTTTAATTATCCCCGCATCCCAACTCAAAGAAGCCCTTTCCATTTGAGGGGTTTAGTGTGCGTTTAGTCCATCTTTTTGTACACTTTGTACATGGATTGATTTTTATATCTAGCCTACTGTACAATGGGAATTTATGTTCAGAGATGCACAAGATCTTAAATCTATCAAAAATATTGTATCTCCGTGGTACTTTGCACAGGAGACAGACAAGCACTTACTTACACATTTTGTGTAATTACACCCTGCCCCATTCCAAAGGATTTATAGGAGTTTATAAAGAGACATATAATAAGAAATATTTAAAATAAATTTAAATTCAGGTAAAGAGAAAATAGGGTAGAAAAAATTAGACCCGGCCATAAATTATGTTAATAAAAGCAATTTCAGTGCAACTCACTACAGTTTTATTTAAAACCTAAAGAGGTTTTCATAGAATTGGACAAGCTGAATCTGAAAGACACTTAGAAAGTAAAAAGGGCCACAAATGGCCAAAGCAAAGTTTTTGAAGAAGAACATCAGGAGAGGAGTTTTGTCCTCTGGGATACAAGGTATTAGAAGACAGAGCACCTTGGGCAGCATGGTATTGGTGCAGGATTCAGAAGCCGACTTCACCGAGTCAACAAATTGACTCACATGTGCCTTGAAACCTGACCTATGACAGAGCTGGCCTTACAAAACGGTGGGGATAGATGAGCTGTGTAATAAAGGATGTGGGCAGAACTGGTTATCCATCTGTAAAAAAGTAAAATAGAATCAGCTCTCTATCTCATACAATGCCTCCAACTCAATTCCAGGGTGAACGTTGACTTAAAGGTGATGGCGGGAACTGGGTAATGCTTAGGAAAAAAGATAAGGAGAATATCTTTATGGTATCAGCATAGGCAGTGCACTTCAGACAAAGATAGAAAAAAGGAAAAAATATTAATGCAACTGCATTCAATTACAAACTTTTGTGTAAAAATTTTTTAAAAAGGAAGAAAGGAAGGAAAGAAGAGTCATGCTACAGATTAGGAGAAAATATTTTCAAAACTTACCCAAAACAGGTAAATATCAATACTATACAATGGATCAAATATAGTGAATAGTATAATAAATAGTATACAAATCAATAAGAAAAATAAACTCAATAGACAAATGAAATGGGGAAAGGATAAACAAGAGATTTTTGGTAGAGGAATCCAAACATCTGAGAAAATGATCAAACACGCTAAGGTGGTAATGAAAATGCACATTAAGTTACAGCGATATACTATATCACTCACATCAGTTTGGAAGAAAAAAGTCTACTAAATATGCTAATTGTTAGAAAAAATATGGAGAAAAAAGAGTTGTCATACACTACTAGTGAAATTTGGTAGTATTATGTGTTTGATGACTATTAAATGTGAAGATGTGCTTTACCCCTTTACCCCTTCCACTTTTAGGTACACACTCTGGAGAAACTTTTGGACATGTGCACATGTAAATGAACTGGATAAAACTTAAAAGTTCCTCATAGGGAACAGGCATACATAAATTTTCATATGTTTACAAAATGGAATACTATAACCAGTTAAAAGACAAAAGGAAAGCTTCACCTATCAATGTGGATAAATCTCATACACATAATATTGAGAGACTAAAGTAAGTTTTACAAAGATTGATAAATAGAATACCATTTTTCTAAAATTTAAAAAATAACAAAATAGCCCTATTATAAAACAGAAATATGTGGTAAATCAAAAAAATGCCTGAGAAAGATAAGTACTGATTAATGAGAGAGTGATTTCCTTTAAGGAGGGAAGATAAGTACTGATTAATGAGAGAGTGATTTCCTTTAAGGAGGGAAGAAGGCAATGTGACAAGAGAGCATCAGCTTTACCTGTAATTTTTAATCTATATTAAACATTTCTGAAACAATGAACAAACAATCCAATAGAAGATGTGCAAAATGCACAAGGAAGTGCTTTGTAGAAAACACAGATGCCCAATAAACTTATGCAGAAATAATTCCACCTCATTAGTAACCATGCAAATTAAAATCAAGACCAGAATGAGATACCATTTTGCACCTATTTTATTGGCAAAAATCAAGGAATTTGAGTGTTGAAGAGTATGTGGGATCAACAAGATTCAGGATCCCTGCTGGTGTGAGTGAAAACTGGTCCACCACCTTGGAACATGCCCTGGCAGTATATCACAGCACATCACGGTATATTACATCTATCACAGTATATCATAGTGTATCACAGTACATCACAGTGTATCACATATGTCACAACATATGATGTTACATCACAGTATATCACACATGTCACTATATCATGATATAACATGGTATATCAAAGTATACCACAGTGTCATTACAGATTTGGGGGCTGCACAGAATAGAAACTCGCTCATGCTGCTACATGGAATTCTATTTAGGGGTAGAGATAACATCAAGGGAATGGAATCTCAGGGGACAAGGAGGAGATGTATTTGAGCCAGGACATGCAGAGCAGAGATCTGGAGGGTCCTTGTGGTGGCGAGGTGGCTGGAGGGACCAGGCTTCCCTCTCACTTTCTTATATGACTTTCTGTGGTTGCTGTCTGATGACGCCATGAGTCACTTATCTCACTGTTGAGGAATTGCTGGGTCAATACGTTCTTCATGGGCCTGTTGCTAAATTAAATGATTCAATTGATATGAAATCCTTTAAACAGAACCTGTATTTTTTTAAAAAATGTTTTTATTTATTTATGTATTTATTTATTTTTGGCTGTGCTGGGTCCTCGTTTCTGTGCGAGGGCTTTCTCTAGTTGCAGCGAGCGGGGGCCACTCTTCATCGCGGTGCGCGGGCCTCTCACTGTCGCGGCCTCTCTTGTTGCGGAGCACAGGCTCCAGACGCGCAGGCTCAGTAGTTGTGGCTCACGGGCCCAGTTGCTCCGCGGCATGTGGGATCTTCCCAGACCAGGGCTCAAACCCGTGTCCCCTGCATTGGCAGGCAGATTCTCAACCAGTGCGCCACCAGGGAAGCCCGAGCCTGGCATTTTATAAACACTGTTATTGTTTATTATTGTTGCTGTCTCAAAGTAGCTGTCTAGTAACATCCTGAGTTTATTCAAAACTTGAACTTATTTGGGGTCCCCGCAGTTTTCCTTCTCCCCATCATTTTATCTTCTGTTTAGACTGTAAGTGGATAACTGAGTCTCATTTTTAAACTCCCCTAAAGAGGCAATCTAACTGGTGTATTTTTTTGCCAAGCCCCATCGTGGTCTGCTTGATGATAGGCCTTTTGAGGTTGCCCAGCAGTTAGGAGGGATGGAGCCTCGTGGTACAGTGGATGGCACACAGCTCATGGAACCACCTTGGGCTCCTTCCTTACTACAGACTGTGGCCTTGGCTGCTGCTCAGAAGGGACCATGGCAGGTCCTTTGTGAGCAGGGAGTGAAACTGACTTGTTTACACACACTTCCTATCCCTTGTACGAATCATTTATCTACGTATTTTGCTTAGTGGAATCCAATTAACCTTCAAATATGAAATCAGTGGTCCCAGTTTGGAGTTACTGTACCCATCTACCAAAGAAGCTTTATGAGAACATCTGTTTTAGCTCTGGAGTCATCCTGCACAAATAGAAATCACGCCTCAATCCACTTGAAAATCATTATATCAGCAAGATCAAAATAATCCTTAGCATATTTTGATTTACCAAGGTAATGTTCTGACTAACACCAACTAAAACATTGATCTAATACTTGTTTTTCAATATCAACATACATTGGAAATACCTGACCACCAATACATATTGGAAATAAGTGTGGATTTTGGTGTCAAAGGACTTGAGGTTGAACCCTGACACTGTCACTCAATAGGCTGGTGACTTTCCGAAGTAATTTAACATCTCTTAGATTAATTCCCTTAGTTTCAAAAGTTTTCAATACTTTAACATTAGCACAACCATGTTATAGAAACATGATGTAACATGTTAAAAAAAAGAAGAGGGCTTCCAAGTCAAATACCAGAGATACAGTAGGTTAAAGGAAATGAAAAATAAAATTGGATATTATTCCTTCATGTTATTGATTTTTTATTTCTCAAAATATGGTATATTTTACAAGGATGAAAAAAAAGCATGGAAATATGACCTAAACACAAATCAACTGAACAAAATACAACAGAAGGTTTTGCTGTTGACTGACTTAATACAGGCTATATTTTTGTTTTCTGTAAGTAGAATGACCAGGTGCTAAAAGATCTCCATTACTTGTATTTCTACTTTCTTCAATTGTATTTTTGGATAAACTGAGGATACGCAAGAATTCCTGATCTGATTGAAGTGTCTTATAGACCAGAGTTTTCAGTTTGCTCCAGAGAATGTATGGCTTTTTCCTAATTTATGGATCCTTCGGTTATGCTATTACCATGTGGTTTTTAAACTGTATTTTAAAATAGTGGTGTATTTTGTAAGACCCCAGTCTAACACTCTTTGGGGCAGTTAAAGATATTAGCTAATAAATTTGAATTAATTTTTCAGAAAGTGAGTATAGGATGAGTTCTAGCACTAAAAGCCTTTCTCCAAGGTTGACATAGATGAAGAAGGAGCGAGACGGGAATGACACAGCTGACCTACCTGGTCTCCCCACCTGGGCCCGCGCTGTTGATGCTCTGCACCGAAGAGCCCAGCGCCTGCAGCAGCTAATAAACACTTTGCGTAAAACCCAGGTGGAATAAAGCTATTTCTGTTTCCCAGCAGCACGTCCTCAGAGCAGAAATTATAAATGAAACCTGAATCTGGGAATCCTCACTAATGGGAATCCCACTTTTGGCTGAGCCTTGATTTTTCATGAGCAAACGTATGGGAATCCCCTTCCTGTCTCCTCTCTCCTCCAACTTTCCCTAGTCAGGGCTTTGGTGACAATCCACCCTCTCTATTGCTTTTATATTTATTTATTTATCTATCTATCTATCTATCTATCTATCTATCTATCTATCTATCTATCATCTATCTATCTATCTATCTATCTATCTATCTATCTATCTATCATCTATCTATCTATCTATCTATCTATCTATCTATCTATCTATCTATCTATCTAATCTTTTTGGCCTCACCACACGGCACGCAGGATCTTAGATCTCCGACCAGGGATCGAACCTGTGCCCCTTGCAGTGGAAACGCAGATTCTTAACCACTGGACCGCCAGGGAAGTCCCTCTATTGCTTTTATTTGTAGGATGTCTCGCTTCAAACTGCCCATAAGTTACAATAGAAAAGATAAGAATAGTGATTAGTAATGGCTATATACCAAAATATAGATATATATATTTAGTATAAAATTTAATATAAATATTCTTATTTAACCCCCAGAACAATCGCACAAATAGTTACTATTAGCTTTATTTTACAGATGAACAAATGTGAGGTTTGGAGATGTTAAATAATTAGTTGGCCAAGGTTGCACAGTTGGTAAGTTACTAACTTGGGATTCAAACTCAGGCCCTTCTGTTTCCAGAGTCCCAGTTCTTGAAATGCTGCACTAAGTGGGCAGGGCAAGTGGGAGCCCCCATGGGGAGGAGGAGACCCGCCCATGGGTGTGTGAGCATGTGTGGAAGTTGGGGGTGAAGGTCTCCTGCACTTCTAATCTTGCACTTATAACTCTGTGTTAGTTTCCCCTCCTCAGCAGACTGGGGTGAGCTTTCGGAGTGAGTGCTTTTTTTGTTTTTTGTTTTTTTTATAAATTTATTTACTTATTTTTGGCTGTGTTGGGTCTTTGTTTCTGTGCGAGGGCTTTCTCTAGTTGCGGCAAGTGGGGGCCACTCTTCATCGCGGTGCGCGGGCCTCTCACTATCGCGGCCTCTCTTGTTGCGGGGCACAGGCTCCAGACGTGCAGGCTCGGTAGTTGTGGCTCATGGGCCTAGTTGTGCCGCGACATGTGGGATCTTCCCAGACCAGGGCTCGAACCCGTGTCCCCTGCATTGGCAGGCGGATTCTCAACCACTGCGCCACCAGGGAAGCCCCGGAGTGAGTGCTTTTGACTGTATGTCCTATGACCAGCCTTTTCAACAATAGGGATAACTCTGAGAGAACCTGGTGTGGCCTTTATTATAACTGTCTTTAAAAAGTAAAAACCAAACAAACAAAAAAGCCCTTCTTTGGTTAAAGAACCAAGAATCAACATTACCCAATATTGCTAATTTCAGTAGATAGCCCCCAACTTGGAAACACGTTACCACTCAACACTTATTTTTAGTTTGGGTGTTTAAAATTCAGAACACATTTTCAGAAATAGTATTATAAATGGCAATTTTGTCTCCAGACTACCCTATAAAAACCTGTTTAACACACAACATTGATGAAATATTTTGTATTTCTAATAAAAATAATAGAGAATACTGCGATTGCAATGCTAGCAATTAAAATAAGTAATAATGGTGAGCTCATTAACTTTTACGTAATATACATGACTTATACAGGAAATCCAGTGTAGCCTAAGAGCCAAGAGCTAGCTCTGGGATTAGAATGTCTGGTCCAAATATTAGCTTTATGGACTAAGAATGACCATGGGACAAGATACAATTCACTGAGCCTCCATTTACTTAACTGTAAAATGGGGGTAAAAACACTTCATAAGTTAGATGTGAGGATTAAATGAGATAATGTATTTAAAGCACTAGTGTTCTGGGGTTTAACACAAAGTTCCGAGGGTATCATAACTGTGGTGGATATGATTGATACCTGTTGATTGTCAAGCCCTTCCCACTGGACTGAAATGTGCCAAGGATTTTGCTTGTAATTTAAACCTATAGCCCAGTGGGGAAATGTAGTACTTGAGGGTCTCCGAGATAAAACAACTTTGCTCAAAGTCACATAGAAATGTGTCGACTTGACAGGGCCACAGGGTGCCCAGATTTTTGTCTAAACATTATTTTGGGTGTGTCCATGAGGGTGTTTCTGGATGAGATTAATATTTGAATTAGTCCACTGAATAAAGCAGATAGCCCTCCCCAATGGGTAGATGCGTGAGCCTCATCTAATCTGTTGAAGGCCTGAATTGAACAAAAAGGCTGAGTGGAAGAGAATTTTCTCTCTCTCTGCCTGACTTTCTTTGAGTTGGGACATTGGTCTTACCGTGTCTTGAGACTCAGACTCATATGAAACTTATACCATCGGCTCTCCTGGTTCTCAGGACTGCACTCAGACTGGAACTGCATGATTGGCGTCTTCCCAACTGCCGCAGATCTTGAGACTTCTCATCTTCCATGATCATGTGAGCCAATTTCTTGATTGTAATAATCTTTCTCTTTTTCTCTCTCTTTCTATGTCTCTATCTCATTACAACTCTTCCTGTGCCCACTACGAATACTTCAGCCACACTGGCCTTCTCTGTTTCTCAAACATGCCAAGGTCATCTTAACCAAGGAACCCTTACACTAGTGGTTTCCAATGCCCGGAATTCTCATGACTCTTCTCATTCAGCGGCTTCTTCTTATTATTCTGATATTGGCTTAAATGTAATCTTTGTTATTTATATCACGATGGAATCATAAATTCCTATTTTATTCAATGTGCTATAATCAATAACTAGTGTTATTCATTGTGCTGCTCAAAGTGTTCCAGACTTGGCCATTAGGAGTCCCTTCAAGTTGCTTGCCATCTGTGCCCTTCCTGCGCCCTTTTGAGATGTCTCTGTTATTCTTTGAGTACTTTACTATGTTCTGGTACAAAAAGATGTTTCAGGCTCATTGTATACTTTCTCTGGAATCAGCCATTTCTTCAAGGAGTTTTGATTCCTTTTAGTAGAGAATGGTATTTAGTAACCAAGATATGGGTTCTAGATGTGCTCATTGTTACTGGGGTATCATTGCTTTTAGGCCTTCTCTGTAGACACAACTAGAAGACACATCTCCTTTCCTTTCTTTCTTTCTTTCTTTCTTTCTTTCTTTCTTTCTTTCTTTCTTTCCTTCCTTCCTTCCTTCCTTCTTTCTTTCTTCCTTTCTTCCCTTCTTCCTCCCTCCCTCCCTCCCTCCCTTTCTTTCTCTCTTTCTTTCTTCCTATCTATTATCTATCTATCTATAATGTGTGTGTATATATATATATATTATATATATATATATATATATATATATATATATATATATATATATATATAATATATATATGTATCCTCTATTTGTTCTGTTTCTCTGGAGAACCTAACACAGTCACATAAATGGAAGAAGAGGGCCTAGAATCCAGGTCTGGAGGTTTGAAAGCTGAGACTCCTCTGAGGTCTGGTGGTGACTCCCTTTGGGTCCACGATTTGGACTCCACAGTTCTTACTCTGTACAGGGCTGCACTGCCCAGGGAAGGGCTGGGGGCAATCAGGGTTATCTGAGCCAGGATGGGGGAGGAGAAACAGTGAGGAAGAACTTTCCAAGCTGAGGAGTTGTATCAGCCAAGACAGAAATGAATCCCCAACTCTTATCAATTTTGCTTAATTTAATTTTGGAGTTCTGCCAAGGCTTACACTGGAGATATCTTTTAACTGACTCCAAAACCTGATACTAGAATCCAAGAGTCTTCCCAAGGACATGACCTGAGGGCTTCCAGCACAACACCTGGTGCACAGTAGGTGTACAATAAACCTTGTTAACTGTGAATAAGCTCTCATAGCACTGACATCATTTCAATGACTTTAACTTCCTTGGGAATGGGTGATGAAGCCTTTGATTTCTAGAGGTTCCTGATGGGCAGAGTGCCCCATGCTCACCTCTGAACTTCCAAGTGACTCCCTGTGTGAGGGAGCAGGGCAAAGACATAGGTTTGCTAACTACAGGTGCCAAGAGACAAATTCACAAATGCAGTGCCCTCACCCAGAACCTGAGCCCACAACTTTACAATTTTCCTGACCGGAAGAATTCTCTCTCCTGCTCTACTAACTTGGCTCCAGGCTTCTCCATTTCAGAAATTGATTCTTGCCAGATGGTGGTTCATTATCTTCAATGCAATGATTATGTTTATTTATTTAAATGTCCTTGGAGCTTCAAATCATAAACTTGGTTTTGCTCATCTTCCTTTTGACTCAGAGTAAATGCTTTAGAATATAATGTTTCCCATTTAAGTTTAACAGAAAGAACCTCACCACATTGAAACACTGGCAGAATTTAAAATGCAGATTTATAAATAAAATCCACTTAAAAATTAAATATATATGGATTAAGAGAAATAAAGCTATCATAGAAAATCTGGAAAACAGAAAACAGTGAAAAGCAGACAAACTTTCTTAAGTAGCGCTAACTGATAAAACCACCCCTACCACCATTCCGGAGTAACCCTCTTTGGTATTTTCACTATCTGTTTTTGTTTGTTTGGTCAGTAGACTTTCTTTTTCCTTGGCAATTTTACAGTAAATTAAGTAAAAGAGATTTTGTTCAAAATGCCTGGTTCAAAGCAGAAGTGTAAGTGATTCCTTCTACTTTGTTAGAGATTCCTTCCTGCCTTGCCGAGTGCTGTGGGCACAGAGAGTGACCCCGGAGACAGAGACAGTGCCAACTGTAGTTCTCCATCATGACCAGCACTGCATTTCCTGGTTAGGAAAACCCTGGAAAATCCAGGATGCTGAAAATACCCAACTCAGGCTTTCTCCTCTGGAATTCATTGAAAGGGTGACAACATTATCTACTCAGGACCCAGCTGCCCTGTTCTTTTTCCCTTCCACATGCTTTTTCTCTGTACAGAACTTCTGACACTGAAGCAGATATTTGTACATGAAAATGATACACAGAAAGCTGAAAGAGACTGGAATCTCTCTCCTTATCTACCTCCATGTGGCTGCTGACAACAGAGATATATAACTTCTGGGGTACATCCAACACATGAGCGAGTGGGACATCCATATATCACCCATTTCTTTCTTTCAAGAATAGTTTCCTAATTTTTGCAATCACTTGACAGGTCTATATTTCACTGCTTTATCTGCTTTCTCCCCGTCACTGATTGCTGATATAAATGTGGGTAGCAAAGAATCATTCTTAAGACTTTTCCCTGAGCTTTAGAGTTGCTACCAACTGCTTTGACACAAAAACTACACATAAAAATAGGCTCCACAATGAGTGAAGTCAACTGGGGACTTTTATTTAGAACCCAATGAATTGGTGTCTAGAAATAGGTTTTCCATCTGTGTGCAGCCTTTTGGCAAAACATGTGCATTTTCACTAACCTATGTGCTAAATTACTGAGCTTTACTGCATTTTAAATTATTTCATATCCAACTCATAGTTGCAGAGATATGTGGCATTCATCCAAAAATTTTTTTTGGCTTAAGTTTTACTCTTCTATGGATTAGGACAGAAGCAGACTTAAAGCAGAGTGTTACTGGTCAGAATCTACCCCCTGCACAGGCCAACTGCAAATATAATAGTTCAGTGTTTGGCAGTTACCTAAGTGAAACTGCCAAAAAAAAAAATGTTTAAGACAAATCTTTACCCCCATTAATGAACGAGTCCCTGGAGAAGGAAATAATGTAAAACTTAACATATGCCAACAGCTGTTGTGAATGTAAACAGTCATTCCAGCTTGATTAAAGTCATCAAATTTTGTTCCCCCATTCTACCATACATTCTAAGTAGAACGATGCCCTGGAAGTGACTAATAGTAGAGGGACCAACTTTAAAACAAAACTAAACATCTAGATAAATATCATGGATTAAAGAAATTGAGCCACTATATACATATTCCAGTGATTGTACCAAGTCCTTCACTTCTCATTTGAGTAAGTTTGAGTCATACAGAAAAATGTGCTTGTTGCATTATGATAATTAAATCTACTCCCAAGGATGAAGGTCTATTACCATTGATTATATTCTCAAAACTGGATCTATTTGTGGGTTACAAATAGGTCTATTAAAAACAAACTCATCTAGCCATTGACTATCTTGATTACTGCCTGTAGGTGTATAATGACCTACACCCATGTGGAGCCAATTTGGAAATGCTCAGGCCCCTCTGGAGGGGGTGAAGGCAGGGCCTGCCATGGTTCCATTTCCATTGAGACAGACGGCCACCAAAGAGTAAGACTCTTAGGAAGCCAATGTACTCAAGATGGTCCAAGAACAAGGCATCATTGTTCAAAGGGAGGGCTACCTCAGAGTCTTCTGTCTGTCACTTATATGTGTCTGCTGAGTAGGAAGAGAAGACTGCACTTAAAAGTGCTGCTGTTATTTATTGCAACTGTGCTTTAAAGAAAAGAATTCATAAGAAAAAAAGATTGCAAATAAATACACCAAGATGTAAAAAAAATTAAAAGGACTGCTTCACTACATGGCTGAAACTGCTCAATAGGAGAGTGAGGGGTAGCAAAAAATAGAGAAATGCTATTTTCATCGTTATTTGGATCAGAACCATGTTTATAGCTATCTAATGAAACAACTCAGCAGACCTGGTCCTTCAACATTTAAAACAATTATTCATGGAGTCTTCAGATCAATACTTTCATAGTACTTATCTAGAGAATATAAATTATCACCAGAGTTTTCATTTAACAAAGGCAGTGCAGTGGTTAAGAGCTCAGGCTTTGAAATGAGGCTGGTGTGGGTTTGAATCCCAGCCCCACCCTTCACTAGATATATGACCTCAGGCTGGCCATTCACCCTCTCTGAGACCCAGTTTCCTAGTCTTACCAGAAAGAATGTTGGTTAAAAACATAGTACATTATCTAATCACAGTTGAATTTCTGGATTGCCCAAGACAAGTCAGGAATGAAATCGGCCTCCACTTTTCTAGTCAAGTTGCCAACTACCAAAGAAAACTCTTATTTATTCAGAAACTACTTCTGTTACAGCTCTTCAGATAAAAATTGGCCTGGGAAAAAATAAAAATAAATATTGACCCTTCAAAGCAGTGTCCTGTGGTTCTTTGCTTGTGACTTGTTATTCCTGTTGCTCCTCTAGGGACAGCAGTTGTGGTTTGAAGCAACGATGGTTCCTATTAGACCCAATTTAACTTAATCCTATATTCCCTGAATCTTGTTCGGAAATACTTATTCTTTTTCTTCTATAAGCTGTATGATCCTTCTGTCTCTGATTTCTTCTGTACTCTGTGTATTTACCATTCAACTTCTTTAATCTTTTTCTAATTATCACAGGGCCAAACTATCACCCACATGTTGGAAATGTTCTTGATTGAAAAGAGAGAGTAAATCCTTCACTTCTTTTATCCCTTCTTTCCTGGAAACCCTGCTCTGGTCTCCCTGCCTCCAATCTTGCAGTCCTTCAAACTAGAGCAGGAATCATTTTTCTAGAGACAAAAAATTATAATCTCTCTTTTCGTCCTTCCTCCTTTAAATAGTTCATTGGTTCTCCATGTCCTTCAAGATGAAGGTCAAGCATCTTTGCATGGCTTACACGACCCTTTACAATCTAGCTCTTGCCTGCTCCTTAATTTGCTTTCTCCATCCCCTGGCTCCTGCAGACCCTTCACCTGGCCACACTCCCTCTTGCTTTGGTGTCTTTGCCCACACTGATTCCATGCCCTGGCCTCCAGGGCTCCCCCCTTCTTCCTGCCACGTGGCTAACCACTGCTCCTCATTCAAGAGTCAACATAGGGCCTTCTCTCCCCAGAAAGTCTTCCCTGACCCAATCTACCCCCTACCAACCAGTCAGGTGCCCCGGATATAGGATCTGAAGAAGGGTTTATGATGGAGAAGAAAGGGGATAAAGCAAGTGAAAATGCGCAATACACAGTGGGCTTTCAATAAATGTTAATTCTTTTTCAGTGATGAAGAACAACTCTGAACATTATCTAGCCTGCTCCTGGGTTGCCTTTCAGAGTTTCTTCAAAAAATTATACCTTCTTTCTTGAACCTAGCAGTTTCCTATCCCTTGTTGCAAAAACATGTTGAGCATCTTGTCAGCTGTATAAATTATTATCCAACTGAAATTTATTTTCTGAAACATTCTTATCAGCCCCTTATTCCGGGATAAATGTGGCCTTATCTATCTCCTTAAATAGATGGGGTTCTAAGGATCTTTTTAAAGGTCTCTCCCAGCTCTAACATTCTTTGATCGTAAGATTTATTTTGGTAAAACTCCTTAACGCAGATGAAGTCAAATTTCTGGAACCCGATTATACAATTTAAAGATTATCTGGGGCCTCAGTTCCTCCTCCTCATCCCCTTCCTCCCCTCTACTGTGTGCCCTGTAGGCATTTTTACTTCTCATTAACTCCCCCACATGGGGAGGCAGAAAGGAGAGGCAATGCTAACACCACAGTTTTGGTAAAATGCATGATGGGGGAGGTTGAACTGTGGATTAAAAGAGATTTCTCAGATTCATTATCCCTCCACGTCTTTAGACTGACCAAGATAAGTTAGCTGGAAAATTACTAGACTTCTAATTTTTTTTAAATAACAATTGCTGGGTCCACATAAATCACGAGCTCCCCACCATGGCGCTCCAATGCTTCCTTTTATTTGTTATTTTTTAATTTTTATTGAAGTATAGTTGATTTACAGTGTTGTGCTGATTTCTGTTGTACAGCAAAGTGAATCAATTCTACATATACATATATCCACTCTTTCTTAGATTCTTTTCCCGTGTAGGCCATTATTGAGTAGAGCTCCCTGTGCTATACAGTAGGTCCTTATTAGTTATCTATTTTATATATAGTAGTGTGTATATGTCAATCCCAATCCCCCAGTTTATCCCTCCTCCCCCCTTACTCCCCTGGTAACCATAAGTTTGTTTTCTACATCTGTAACTCTATTTCTGTTTTGTAGGTAAGTTCATTTGTACGCTTTTTTTTAGGTTCCACTTATAAGTGATATCATGTGATATTTCTCTTTCTGTGTCTGACTTACTTCATTCAGTATGACAATCTCTAGGTCCATCCTTGTCACTGCAAACGGTCCAATGCCTCCTTTTACAACTTTCAGCGAATTCCCTTTCTTTAACTAAGCTTTCTTGGGCTTTGCCTGTCTCTGCTTCCCTCTGTGCCCCGTCACACTCACATCTCTCTATTTTGATGAAACATGAAATGAAGGACAAGAGGCCTCAAAGGCTTGGAACATTTAGCTGTTTCAACCTAGCATCTTCTATTCCCCTAAGGAAACCTTGCTGAACTTGCCACTGAATGCTATAAAGAGATCTCCTAGTTGTAACATCTGAGACTGACCTGGAGACTTTGTGTAGAACTTTGCAATGTTAGCAGCTGCTTAGCTATGCGTATTCCACACACGACCGCTTTTATAGCTTGACTTAGAGCTAACTTCTGTTTCCAGCTCCAGTGCCCAGAGCCAATGGCTGCTTGGGTTCCAGATAGCTTATGCTGCCCTAGAACTTTCTTTGAAATTCAGCTGACAGAGGCAGAGCACTGCGGTCCTTAATTATCCCAGGGAATATCATGACACTGCTTGCAGAATGAAGATTGGGTCCTGGTAGCCAGTTTGAATGCTGCTGTTTCTATGACTTTGCTGCCCTGGGTCTGCATTGTCCCCAGGTGTCTTCTACAACCAAGGCCAGGCAAACCAGTGAGTCCAGTTCTGGTTTGAGTTTAACCATTACTGACTTGGTTTCTTTCTTCTTAGCCATGGCCAAGAGTGTTTTGGCAAAGTTTACCAGACTTGAGTTGGGGGAAGAAAACAAGAGTAATGTGTGATCAAAACCTTTTCTAAACTGTTTAGCACCTCATGTCCCTTCATAATACAGCAGACCTCAGAAACTGGCCTTGCTTCCAGCTCATGAATTATGAGAGGAGAAATCGAGTTGACGGCTGCTGTCATGCGGATTGGGATCTGGCCACATTGTCAGGGCAGTATCCTTGATTAAGGGAGCTTTTGAATGATGATAGCAGCCTAATATTTCTTAGCTGTGTTCACATAATTGTAACATGGCCCTATTAGTTTTGTAGTAGTCTTATCCCCATATTACAGATGAAGGAATATGGATTTTTCTATGGTCATAGAACTGGTAAGAGGCAAAGCTAGGCATTGAACCATGGTGATGTGCCTACGTTTTTACCAGGATTTCATACTGTTCCTTCTCCTTGAATCACCTTTCCAGGTTATGGTTTTTCTATTCAAGTTTAAAGCAATGACTGTGCGTCAGATAAAGCCTGGCAGGACATAGCCATCTTCAACTCGAGGTGTGGAGGTTGGGTGAGTTCTGTCATTAATTCAACAAGTACTTGCCAAGTGTCTTACTAAAGCCCGGCACCAAGCTAGGTCCTCATGGCCATGGTCTTGTGGGGACACAGGCTCTCAGCAAATTGTTATAACTGGGTGCCATAGAAAGGAATTGACCAGGTACCAAGGTAGGTCATAATGAGGTCCCAGTCCTAAAGACCAACTGGAATCTGAAGGAAGACTAGGAGTTACTCTTATGATGAGCCCAAGGAAGAGTGTTTTAGGTGGAGAAGAGGCATATCCAAAGCCTGGAGGCCAACTAAAGGCATTTAGCTGAGGTTCTTTGGTTCTCCAGAAATCACAGAGGGGATGGGGAGGGGGGTGGACAAAGCTCACAGTTACTTAGGTACATGTGAGGAACATGTGGGTACACCTAGGCATGGAATCTTTGGGGGCCATCCCTGCCAGCCTCCTGCCCAGCCACCTCCATGGAGATGTAAGGAAGCATGGAGGCTTATTTCTGAGTTTCAGTTGCTCCAGGGAGTTGTGTAGGTGGGGAAGGGGCCAGTGGAGTCCAAACCACTGTGAATCAGCACAGGATCATCAGTAGAGTGGAAGTCAGGATGAGGTCTAATAGAAAAATAACATAAAGCCATCCAGCTCACCATTTAGGCAAGGAAGCCCAGTCCTCCAGTCAACTGTGATCATGGGGGTTTTTGTTTGTTTGTTTTAATTTTATTTATTTATTTATTTATGGCTGTGTTGGGTCTTCGTTTCTGTGCGAGTGCTTTCTCTAGTTGTGGCAAGCGGGGGCCACTCTTCATCGCGGTGCGCGGGCCTCTCACTATCGCGGCCTCTCTTGTTGCGGAGCACAGGCTTCAGACGCGCAGGCTCAGCAATTGTGGCACACGGGCTTAGTTGCTCCGCGGCATGTGGGATCTTCCCGGACCAGGGCTTGAACCCGTGTCCCCTGCATTGGCAGGCAGATTCTCAACCACTGTGCCACCAGGGAAGTCCCGATCATGTGGTTTTTCTTTCAAATATTTTTCAGAGTTTGTTATTCACTAATATGTAAAATCTTGGGAAAGAAAGTGCTATAGGCTAGATCAGGGCTATCCATCAGAAATAGATAGGAGTGATCCTAATACGTTTTATTTCTGGGGGCTTTAGGATACCCGAGACTCTTGCCGTCACAAGTAGAGTTTCCTTTTTGGAGTGGTGGTATCACCTCTGTGAATATCATTGATCCTGGTTACACACTAAGCTTTTATTCATTGATGAATGCTCTGTGCAGGTTTGTTCTCACTGGAGTGAGACCAGTAGAGGCACTAGGACAGTTACGCACCAGGCGAGGAAGCAGGATCCCTCATTCCAGCACCCCTCACATATTTGAGCGCCTACAGCATCCCAAGTACAGTACCAGGCACTGAAAAAATACACCCTTTGCTGGAGGTCACTGGGGCACATGGTTTCATGGGGGGAGAGGCTGGGGAAAGAGGAAGAGATTAAAAAGGGGCCCAAGAGAGGGCTGGAGACAAAGCTCACCTGCTTTCCAGGTGCACACAATGAGCAATGGGGCCAAGAGCCCAGGCACTGGGGAAGAAGCGCTGACATAAGTAAGATAATAAATGTTCTGAGATTTCATCACCATCGAAGGGTCCTAACGGATTACTGCCAGGACTTAGTTCTCTCTCTAATTCATATTTCTTCTCTGCTCAGAGATCATTTGGTTCTTGAACCTGTAGAATTACTGGCTGATTTCTTTCAGGTCAGATTCTTCTTAGCTACACACAGACTCCTCTTGTAATGAAAACCAGGTTTCCTGTTACAGCTTGCTTTACGTCCAGGTAACATGTTGCCATCTGGAATGAGCAAGTGTTGAGTCTGAGTCATCTTTTCCACCCTGATGCTAAGCCCCTGTGCTTCCTACGTCTGGTGCGGAGGGGGAGACTGGGAAATAAAGAACTGCAGTTAGGTCAGAAAATGTATTTCCCACCCAAAGGGTTAATTGGCTTCTGGAAGGAACAAAGACACAGAGCTACTGTGGCTGCTTCCCAAGCACCAGAGTTAGTATAACACCTTCTAAGTCTCCCCAGAGAGGCTGGCCTCAGTCCGTGGAGAGTGGATCCGTCTCCCCATCGGGCACAGAACCGGAGGGCAGCTTGAAGAAGTCATTTGATTTTCGGTGTCTCTGAGAACCTCACTTTGAGTTGCCTTCAGAGACTCATAGGAGACCTTGAGGTCCCTGACTGAAAAGGGCAAATTGGGAAGAAGACCATTACTGGAATTATCTTCCCCAGGGAACAGTCCACGTAAACAGGAACAAGTGTTTGGGGAAAAGTCCAATAATCAGCAAACGACAAGAGTTCTATGCCAGTGTGAAAGCTATATGGGCACATATAGTAACACAGTAACCAGGTTTTTTTGTGTTATTGAAGAGATCGAATAAACTTTTAAAATAGTTATTGGCACTAATTTGTTTGCAATCATTTTCCCTCTGCTCCAAATGCGAGGATGAAGGAGAGACACGCACACACACACACACACACACACACACACATACACACACACACATATGAAGGACAGGATCTGGGGGGAGAGTTATTTCAGAAGTCTGATAACACTTTAAACCTATCGCTTAGGAAGAAGTCAAGATTACTTTTTATGGAGGAAAATATCTTAAGGTAGTAAAAAACAGTAAGGCCACTTGGGCATAGCTTAGATAAGAAAGAAAATCACAGGGATTTGGTAACTGCAGTAGGAGAAGTTTCTTGAAGAGGGGATAAGCTGGGGAGACAGGAAGGACAGGCCAGGAGGCAACTCCCTGTGGTGCTAAATGACCCTAGGGGTTTTCCTGTATGATGATGCCTAGAGCTGAATTTGGAGTTCTTTCTTTTCTGGTGCTGTGGTTATTCTCAGCTACTCCAAATCTTTACAATTCAATACTCTGGTGTTGAACTTTCAGCTCATTTCCCCTAGATGTATTTGAAAGTGACACCAGAAAATGGGGGTGCAGCTGGAGGAGGGGAAGGGAAACATTGGGGTTACTCCTATACTCAGGTGTCTTATCTTGAATCCCAAGAATATTTTCAGTAGCTACCACCTTGCTCTGTCACCCCCCCCCCACCGCCCCCGTGCTTCTGCTGCTGAAAGGTAAACAAACACCTTCCTAGAGCTCCAGAGATGTTGCTTTAGTGTGAGAAGTCTGAATGCTTGTGTGGCTGCTAAGAGGAGTTTGACCCCTAGGGGGGGATCACACCATACGGTAAAGGGGAGGGCAAAACAAAGATAAGAAAACAGTCGTACGTTCCCGATTTCAGCTCCAGCTGCTGGGTAATGACACACACGCACCCCTGTGAGTACAACGCATCTGTCTAGTTACACCCCCAGGATTGAAAGACAAATTCTTCCTGGACTTGGAGTTTGGTGCCTTCCCAATGCAAGAGGTTGAGAGCAGGTGAGCCAGCCCCTCCTGTCACTCATGGGAGGCTTGGGAGTGAGGATGGGACAGGACGGGACTCCTTCTATTTCTGCGACAGTGACGCCAGTCCCTGAGGAGACAGCCTTCTCTGCAAACACTCTGACTAAGCTCGGCAGACCACGTCTGTGGGAGGGAACGTGGACCACCCCAGGGGGACATGGAGACTGGAAACCAGGAATTGGAGGCAATAAAATAATACAAGTTCACCTAAATATGACTGAGTGACTCTCAGTAGAGTGGGCTCCAGCTCTGGCACAGTTCTCCAAGGTCACTCCTGGGATTGGAAGGCCCAGAGTTGAGAATAGCTCCACCTAGTTTCCACATGACACGATTTCTCCTCCGGCCCCTGTCTCCTTGCGTGAAACTGGACGGTGAAGGTGGCTTCTCTCTTCTGCTTAGTTGCCGGCAGATTGTGTGAACCTGGGAGCTCTCTTCCCAGCCCCAGCAGGCGGCAGGAAGTCCCCAACATCCCTCAGAGGAGGATGGGGACCAGTGCATGACAGACTGATGGACTGGGAAATACTTATTAGACAGTCTGTTTTTAAAGAAAAAACTCTACTTTTAAAATGTGTACTTTTCAATGAATTTTGGTAAAATTTTACACACATATAACAACCATCACAATCAAGATATTTCAATCTGATCTTCAATCAAGGTAACATTTCCACCACCCCAACAAGCTCCCTGTGCTCCTTCCCAGTTTCCCCTAACTCTGCTTTCTGTCGCTATGGATTGTTTTGTTGTTCCACATAAATGAAATCATCTAGCATTCACTCTTACGTCCCTTCTTTCACTCAGTGTGTCTTTTTTTAAAATTTATTTATTTATTTATTTTTGGCTGTGTTGGGTCTTCGTTTCTGTGCGAGGGCTTTCTCTAGTTGTGGCAAGCGGGGGCCACTCTTCATCGCGGTGCGCAGGCCTCTCACCGTCGCGGCCTCTCTTGTTGTGGAGCACAGGCTCCAGACGCGCAGGCTCAGCAATCGTGGCTCACGGGCCCAGGTGCTCCGCGGCATGTGGGATCCTCCCAGACCAGAGCTCGAACCCGTGTGCCCTGCATTGGCAGGCAGATTCTCAACCACTGCGCCACCAGGGAAGCCCTCAGTGTGTCTTTGAGATTCATCTGTGTGTGTGTTAGTGTGTGTATCATTCCTTTTAATTTCTAGCTAGTATTCCATTGTGTGCATGTGCCACAATTTATCTGTTTATATGTTGGTGGACATTAGATTGCTTCTAGTGTTTGACTGTTGTGAACAAAGCTGCTATGAACATTCATGTACACGTCTCTGTGTAGTCTAATGTTTTCATTTCTCTTGGGTAAATAATAGCTATGGGATTTCTGGCTACATGGAAACTGTATGTTCAACTTTATGAGAATCGTCAAATAGTTTTCCAATCGCTATTACTAATTTGCATTTTGACCAACAAGATATGAGAGTTCCAGTTGCTCCACATCTTTGCCAACACTTAGTATTGTCAGTCTCTTTTATTTGGACATTCTAGGGGGTGCGAAGTGGTATTGAATTGTGGTGACTGATGTTGAGCATCTCATCATGTACTTATTAGTCTTTTGAACATATATTCTTTTGTGTAATGCCTGTTCAAATATTGTTCTCATTTTTTATTCTGTTGTTTGTTGTCTTATTAAGTTGTAATAGTTTTTAAAAATATATTTTGAGTTGCCTTTCATTTTCTTAACAGCAGAAGCTCTTAATTTTGATGAAATCCAATTTATCATTATTTAATGGTTTGTGCCTTTTGCATCCTATCTAAGAAATATTTGACCATCCTGAGATGATGGAGATTTTCTCTATATTTTCCTCCAGCAGTTTCATTGTTTTAGATCTTATGCTTAAGTTTATGATCTATTTAGAGTTAAATTTTGTGTATGACATGAAGGAAGAGTTGAGATTATTTTTTTAATGAATAGCTAATAGTTCCCACATCCTTTCTTGAAGAACTATCATTTTCCAATTAGTTATTTGGCACCTTTTCTTAAAATCAATTAATCATGTATGTATGCATCTACTTTAGGACTCTTGATTTTGTTCCATTGGTCTAGAATATCTGTTCCTTCACTAATTATATAGTGAGCCTTGAAATCAGGTAGTGTAAGCCCTTCAACTTTGTACTTTTTTCCCAGATTGTTTTGGCTGTTCCCTATCTTTTGCATAAGCATTTAAATTTTAAAATTAACTTGTTAATTTCTACAAATAATCTACTATAATTTTGATTGGAATTATGTTAAGTTTATAGATCAATTTGGGAAGACTCTACATCTTAACAATGTTGAATCTTCCAGTCCATGAGCATGGTATGAGTCTCCATATACCTAGGTCTTTTTGAATTTCTCTTGATAATATTTCGTGCAACTTTTCTGCTAAATTTATGCCTAAGTATTTCATGTTTTTTGATATTACTGTTAAGTGGTATTTTTATTTCAAATTCTGCTTGTTTATTGCTTAGTATATAAAAATAAAATTAATTTTTATTTATTTTATTTTATTTTATTTTTTAAATTATTTTATTTTTATTTATTTATTTATTTATGGCTGTGTTGGGTCTTCGTTTCTGTGCTAGGGCTTTCTCTAGTTGCGGCGAGCGGGGGCCACTCTTCATTGCGGTGCATGGGCCTCTCACTATCGCGGCCTCTCTTGTTGCGGAGCACAGGCTCCAGACACGCAGACTCAGCAGCTGTGGCTCACGGTCCTAGTTGCTCCGCGGCATGTGGGATCTTCCCAGACCAGGGCTCGAACCCGTGTCCCCTGCATTGGCAGGCAGATTCTCAACCACTGCGCCACCAGGGAAGCCCTATTTATTTTATTTTTAAAAATTATTAGTATTTGTCACTTTACAAAACTCACTAATTAGTTCTAGTAGCTTTTTTCTGGATTCCTTAGGATTTTCTATATTCATGATCATGTGTCTTCAAATAAAGTAAGCTTTGCTTCTGCTCTACTGTGTGTATCTTTTACCCCTTTTTCTTGCTTTATTGCACTAACTAGGATCTCCAGTACAATAAGGGATAGAAGCTGGGAAAGTGGGCATCCTTACTTTATTCCTGATCTTAGGGGGGGCATTCGGTCTTTTATGACTAAGTGTGATGTTAGCTGTAGGTCTTTTGTGGAGGCACTTTATCAATTTGAGAAAACCCTCCTATTCCTACTGAGATAGGAGGTTTTATCATAAATTGGTATTAGATTTGGTCAAATGCTTTTCCTGCATCTGTTAAGGTGGCCATATCCATGTTCATTTTTAGGGCATGTTGCACAGCTGGTGGATCCCAAATTTCCTACTGTCTTTCATTAGTCTTTTTTCCTGTGTTTTACTTTTAAAAATAACCCTCCCTGGCTCCTGATCTATCTCTCCTTATTCCTTATGCCCCACCAGACTGAATCACAGCAGAGGATTCAGCAGACTGAATCACTGAATCTCCCTGCTCTAAGTGGGAGAGCAGAGGATTCAAGGCATGATTGGGCTATGTTCCAGGTCTTTTCTACCTAATAGGTCTGTTTAGGATATTAGTGCCTCTATCTTTTCTTCCTCTGTCTATGAAATGGGAATAATGTCTGCTGCACTTAAAAATATCATAAACTGAATGGGACAACTTGCCCAGAGAGTTACATATATGAGATATTTGTAACATAGTGGAATCATTATTGATCTCAAAACAGTTTTCTTAAGGGAAACTTAAAATGAGGAAATAAAGCAAGAGAGTGAAAACAAAAATTCTGGAAATACTTGCACTGGAAAAGTTTCCATACATTGTTAATCCCAGCTTTCCTGCTCCTACTTACTTGCAATCCATTCATACCTGGATATGTAAGGAAATAAATGTTAGCATGAGGAGTATCTGCTGTCTAGGTGGCAAAAAGAGAAAAGTCATAATATATCTCCCAAGCAAACAAATGAACAAAAACTCTGATTGCTTATATGATTGGGCATGGATTTTATACACAAATTATTTCAAAGGCCAAGGAAGAAAATAAGAGAAACCTAACTAGAAAAGCAGATTCTTGACTTACTTTTCTTGGAAATCTCTGATATTGGATTTCTTCACCTGCTGGATTCCATTGACATTTTGCAAACATACTGTAAAGTATGATAAAAATTACTGAATATTTATACATTGTTTCATTTTGTTTTGTCTTATTTTGGGTCAGACTAGTGTTTAAACCTAAAAGCCTACAAACATGCTAAATACACAATGATACAATCATGAACAATTACACAGATGCCTACTGGCTTTTCTTGGGACACCTTTGTTCATGCCAAGAGCTGTCACTGTGTGGATGTAGATGAATTATTTTCTGGGAGTAAGAAGTGGAGAAAAAGCAAAGGACATCTCCCTCGTTGCTTTAACCTTGGGGGAAAGAGAATAAATCTGGTTTTGGCATCTCTCTGAGGAAAAGAATATCTTGACATATACATAGAGCTCTTGGAGAAAGCCTAGTATCCATTGGCAAGAAAGGGCGAGATTCTGAATGCATCTAAATAATCGGCATAGCATTGAAATGCCTGAGTATGGCAGAATGCTCACCAGGATATAAATCATGCTGCTTTGCCATGTGAGACACATCACGCGTGACTATGACTCCAGCTCACGTAATGAAATGGCTTTTTATGAAGTTTGTGCAGGTAAACTAAAGCAGCATTGCTAAGAATTATGTGCAATAATCCAGTTTTGGGAACAGAACTGAATGGACGGAGCTATACCTGTAATGAAAACGATGTATTTCTGTTAGGATGCTCGCAGATAGGTCTATGTATTGAGTGCCTGTAGGATCTCCACATGCTCCTCCTTAAAGTTGGGGTGACTGGTGTGAATTTTGGCATCCATCCTAACTTCTAAGATTTGTCCTTAATTTGTCCTCAAACCATGAGGTAC
This sequence comes from Balaenoptera musculus, assembly GCF_009873245.2. Lineage (NCBI taxonomy): Eukaryota > Metazoa > Chordata > Mammalia > Artiodactyla > Balaenopteridae > Balaenoptera > Balaenoptera musculus. The sequence goes on along the minus strand of NC_045793.1, from coordinate 96,841,608 downwards.
AAGAGCCTCTTGGGGGCAATGATTGTAAGGACTCTGCCCACCTGGGGGAGAAATCATGCTGCCAGAATCACTTTTCATTCCCTAGTGGGCCATAGTTGTTAAAATATTCCTAACATTGAAATTAGGATTCCTTTGATATCTTCCCCAGATTTTTTTCTTCAAAAAATGTAGGACAAAAATAAAGCAAAAGGCATCTGACTTTTCTCCTACTTATGTTATCTAGAGGATAATTTTCTTTTCTTTATTTATATTTATTTTATTTTATTATTATTTTTTATTGGAGTATAGTTGATTTACAATGTTGTGTTAGTTTCTGTTGTACAACAAAGTGAATCGCTTATATGTGGAATCAAAAAAATGGTACAAATGAACTTATTTGCAAAACAGAAATAAAGCCACAGATGTAGAAAACAAATTTATAGTTACCAGGGGGGAAAGCCGGAGGGGTTGGGGAGAGAGATACTCTGCTTCTCTCCAAGTGGTCTTGGCTCAGAACCCAAGAAAGAGGGTCCCTCTCTTCCTGGGAGTCTGTAATGGCCATCACAGCCCGAGCCTGTGTGAAAATTCTCCCAGTTACCTGTCTGGCTGGTTCAGCTTTGTTCTGATCAGAACGTATTTTTTTCTTCGTGATGTTATTCCAGGGTCAAATTCCTAGCTTCCCTGGTGTAAATAAATCGGCTGTGTGTAACTTGTCTACAACAGAAGGCACATCACCGTATATAGAGTGTAAGAGAGATTTCCCTTTGATGAAAAAAAAAGTTAAATGTTTATAAGAAATTCTGCAGGTCTGGATACCATTAACTTTAAACAATTAATAAAAGTGACACTAGGACACAATAAATTCTAGTTTTCAAAGAAACAATTTGACTTTCTACATTGCTTCTGCCTCACTGGTGTTTGAGATGAAAGGGACAGTAATTGAAGTGAAACTCATCAGCATTAAAGAAGACCTCATGGGGAGAAGCAGAGGGGGGCGGTGGTTAAGAAGGCTGTGGAATCCTGCAGCACAGGAGGGGCTCAGGGATCTGAGGGAGAGACAGCCATGGGGACACATATCTACTTAAGAGCCAGACCAGGACCTGGTGAAAATATTTTTAGTTAAAAGAAAAAAAGAGGGAGAATAAGCAAATGGTGGACGAAGTCCTTTTTTGCATCTTACTTTGTTCCAGTTTCGTTATTTAAAAAAAAAACAACCCTCATGCTTTTTTGTTTTTAACTTTTCATTTTATATTGGAGTATAGTTGTTTTACAATGCTGTGTTAGTTTCAGGTGTACAGCAGAGGGATACAGTGATACATGCACACCTATCTATTCTTTTTCAAGTTCTTTTCCCATTTAGGTCGTTACATAACATTGAAAAACCCTCACGCTTTAACAAAAGAGGTTTCTGTAAACTGACTCTAGAAACCAATGGAAGAATAAATCTATTATGCGAGTAAGGAATAATGAATATGTAACCTAAGTGGTCCCAAGTTTTCTCACCAGTTCTGGGGTTCCCCTTCTTTTGAAATCTAAATAGTTCTACTGGCTAATGCTTGTTGAGTGCTTGCTCTATGCCACGTGCTGATCTACCAGTCTTTACTGGGACCATATCTAATCTTACCTCCCCTACCCCCTTACTCCTGAAGAGTTGAAATTACCTTTTCAAAGCAAATCTAATTGTCCTTCCCTTGCTTCCACCTCTCAATCACTCCTCATTACTCAGGAAAATATCCCAAAGTTTTGACCTGCCCTACAGGTGCTGCAGGTCTCCAGACACTTTATGGCCCCATCTTGCAAGCACTGTGCTCCGCCTGTTTTGGGGGCCTCAGGTTGCTGGCTTTTCGGTTAATCTGGTGCTCACACCACCTCCTGCCTCAGGGCCATTGCCCATGCTGGACCCTTTCCCTCTGCTTGTTGTGATGAACACCACATAGTTCTCAGATCTCAGCTGAAATGCCACGTCCAGAGAAGAGTGTCTTGACTCCCCAATTTAGATCAGTTTCCATATCACACTCTCTCACCACACCTGTACTTCTCTCCTGTTGTCCTTATCAGAGCTGCAGTTGTGTGTTTTGAGGGTGACCCTTTGGTTCCTGTGTGTCTCCTCCACTAGACTGGATGCACTTTGAGGGCAGGGTCATCTCTAGTTTTGTTCACCAGAGTTCCTCCCAGCATCGAGCACAATGCCTGGCACAGAAAAGGCATTCAATACGTTTATGGAATGAATGGATGGATGGATTCTGAATAAAAAGACCAACCTGACTTGCCTTAAATTAGGACTCATATTATGCCGGGAGCCAGCACTCCTATAGGAAGAAGCACCTGCCACATCAACTGATGTGCTCTCAAGAGGCTACATTGCTGTTGTTGTTGTTTTCAGGAACTCTAGACACACTAATTTAAGCCCTGTTTTCCATTGTTGAAAGTGACTTTGCCTGAATGCGTCAGTTAGCAGTGAGAGGGCTGGGGTTATTTAGAGCCTGTGTTCCACAGGCTACATTTTACTTAAGGCTTATATTAGTCATATTTGAACTTCCCCTCTCCCAAATTAAGAAAGAATGGAAGATTAGACACTTACATTTAAAAACTGCTCTCTTCTCTTTGAATACTGTCTTCTCTCTTCATTCAGACTCACAGACATAGAAAGCAAACTTATGGTTACCAAAGGGGAAAGGTAGGGTTATCTATCTATCTATCTATCTATCTATCTATCTATCTATCTATCTAATCTCTTTGAATCACTTTGCTGTACACCTGAAACTAACACAACATTGCAAATCAACTATAATATAAAATAAAAAGAAAAAAATATGCTCTCTTCTCTTTGAATACTGTCTTCTCTATTCAAACTTTTGGAACAGAGTCTACTTAGGTGATCTACTCAGACATTTGATTAATTCATCATGGGGTGAGCTCATTCAATGTGAATGCAATGCAGTTTGCTTACTGGCAGGGAAGGGGGGGCAGGGAAAAATAAGGGTATGAATAAAGGAAGAAATAGAAATTTAAAAATCAACAGTTAGACACCAGGGCATGATACGGAGACTATCGTTTATTGCTCTTATTTTCTGCGTACATAAGGTAGGATCAAAAACTGGGAAAGTTCAGAACATAAACGTGTGCCCATTATACCTTGTCAAAAAAAAGGATGAAATAAAAGAAATATGTCCTTAAGTCTATCTCCTGGAAAAAGATAAGCTTGGCAAATAAGGGAAATGGTATGCTTTACCTGAAGGGGCCTTGGAGACAGAGAGGTCTCACCTGGTTAGCTGGACATCCTGCTTTATTATGTCACTTCCAAATGCCACAGTTTCTCAACTATAATGAACCAGCCCTGGACTACATCATCTCCAAGAGCTCTTCAGGACCTAAATTCTGTATGACCTGTGTTCATCTTGGTGGGCACAGGAGTAGAAACTTAGAAAGTGCTTGCCTAGCTTTTAATTCCACATGTACTTTAGATTTCCATATAATGAAAATTCCATGTTTCCTCAAAGGTCAGATAAATTCAATGAGTGAGAAAAAATTTGTTAGAGAAACGGTCTGTCTGATAAGTCAGTTCCTAATCCAATATCTCACCAAAGTACCCTGACAGCAGAATTGGGTTTGTGAGGGTGGGACCACTCTGACCCGCTGGGAGAACAGAAAGTCTGCAGGGTTCTCTGATTTTTCAGCTAGCACAGCCATCTTTCCAAATAAGTAATTAAAAACCTGATTGTGTCCTCTTTTCTCTATGCATCTGAAATTTCACATAGACTCTTCTGTTGTTCCAAAGAGAGTGAAGGGGAACCTGGAAAGGAGAATGGCAGCATGGTAGTGGGGGGTGAGAGGCAGAGTGGGCGAGGCACAGCCTGGAAGTGACGCTGAGTCCAGGTCTCCAGGTGGCCCCGGTGTCCTCTCCCCAGACCCTCCGTCTCACAGGAGAGGTCGGTCCCATCTGCAGCCTCTTCCTTAGCAATTCTGGTTCCTGACTTTAGGAACACTTTGTGTGACTTTTTTAAAACAAGTTCTAGGGGATTGAAGTTTATGTTTTCGTTTCGTTTAGTTACTTTTCTTAATCCCTTAAATATGTTTCTAGAGGACTGGTTCCCAGACATTCATGAATATTTTTTTTTTAATTGAGAACATAGTTTGCTCTAGTGCAACAATTTTAAAAAATCCCACAAAACTACTAAGATTATCATCACCTCCTTTAAAACAGGACATTATAACACCAACCATGTAAAATGGAGAGAGGGTCTTATATCACAGAACAATCTCTACCACAGGAGTTGAAAACCTTACAAAGATGTATTTCAAAACACAACACTATCTTTATTTTTCTCATTTTGTCTTAAACCGGTTAAAACTTTGCCACAAATTGGCACTGGTGCATGGACCAGCATTTTGCAATTACATTACTCTTTTAAGGAAGACTTCTAGATAAAAACTGATGGCCCTTTCCTATATTAATACATTTTTAGTAATGCTCTCGCATTAGTGAACTCCCCAGAAAGGTGGGATCACTCCTTTCTCATACTGTATGTGTGTTGGGCATATTTTAACATGGCACATTCTCTACTGAACTGTGTGTCTTCCTCTCTTACCTATTGGGAGGGCAGGGACCCTTTCAGTCTCTCCACCCTTCTGCAAAGAAGCAGGATGGGCTGGTTTTCACTGGAAGCTGTTCTTTTGTGTGTTGAAGAGGAGCCGGGGTCCACACTCTTGTCCACAGACAACGGCCCCTTATCTCCGGTCATTATCCTCAATGGGGAGCCAGAAACTCGGTCTAAACATTGTTGTTGAGTATAGAAATGATTTTTCCCAAGTCAAGTGGATGGACTTATGAAAATAAATATGGAATGATATGTTTTGTAATTGAGTCCTTCTGTTAGGGAACCACTGACTGAAACCACCCGCTTTGACCAGGCATGATGATAATCTCTTGCCTGAGTTGTCTCACAACAGGACGTCTTGATAAAGAACACTGTGCTGCTGTAGAAAACTAATCAGGAGAATTCAGGAGGGACCTAAAGGAGGGAGGAGATGATATGTCCTGACAACATCCCAGAAACCCTCATGCTGAAATCCATCTTGGCTGAGAGATGCACGTGCCACCAGAAAGGACCCTGAGTCAGACCATATATGGGCCAAGCAAGATGATTGGCCAGAAATAACCCAGAAACTAACCCTATTACCACAAAACCTGAGGCTGCGAGCCACATGGCAGAGCAATTCTCCTGGGTTCCCTTACCCTGCTGCTCTCTGCCCGGGGGCACGCCTCCCCAATAAAGTCTTTTGTTTTGTCAGCATGTGTGTCTCCTTGGACAATTCATTTCTGAGTGTTAGGCAAGAGCCCACTCTTGGGCCCTTTCTGCAACACTGATTTCTAATGCGAATGGGTACATTACAGTATTCCGGTAACTTTTAAATGACTGATTTAAAAACTAACATAGTGGATGGGAGTTGAGAAACAAAGTTTAGCTGGCAGCGTGATTGGTGGTTGTTGAATTTTCTCAGGGAAATAGATTCCAGACCTTGGTGTGGAAGAGGAGGAGTGAGACAAAGAAAATTAAATTGACTTGCCCAATAAAACAAGGAGAATTCAAAAATTTCATGGCGGCTTAAAAGGAAGGCAGTGTGAGACTTTATGGATGGATGGGGAATAGGGAAGGATGGGGGCCAACTGCATGGAAAGAGGTCTGAGGCAGGGGTCAGCCAGGGAGCTGCTTCCTCTGGGGAAACGCCAGGAGACTTCCAGGAACAGGAGGGTCTCATATGCACTGATGGGCAGTTTCCAGCCATCTGCTGTACATCTATGTGAGCAGTCTCCTTAATGCTGACTCCTTAGGAAACTTTGTTAAAACTACCATCCTGTGTGGGTAAAACCTTGTGTGGAAACATTTTGGAAAAGTATCCATGTTTCCACGTTTGGTTTGATGCAGAAGAGAGTGAGGAAGAGGTCGCAAGAGATGAGAATCTAAGTGAAACAGATCATTGAACAGAAGATATTAGGAGAGGGAGCCACTATGAGAAATGGAAAGTCCCTGAGATTCCTGGGAAATACAGTTCAATGAGGGATGGTGATGAAACTAGTTTTTATTTCCATGTTAAAGACAAGGGCGCTCTCATAGGATGGAGGACTTGGAAACACCCACACAGCTCATTCTAGGGATGTGCTAGTAATTCATCTGATGTTTTTAGAAGTGGCAGCTTCTCCTGACTTGTTGCTGAACGAGATGAGCGATGTCTTCAACTTCACGGTGTAAACGGGAGCGGGAATCCTGCCCACGACATGCAACATCCTCACGTCCTAGGCGAACCGTCCTAGAGTTTTACTCAGCACCCAGAACTTTTCATAGGAAAATGATTATGAGGGTCAGACTCCTTCAAAATGAACTGGTTTAGTGCTCAAGCCCATAAAACTATATATTTGTTTCCTCCAGAAATTATGGGTTTTTTGAGAAAGGAACATCAAACAGAAATTTCTGAGATCAAGAACAGGAAATGAATGATTCAGCAGGCTGGATTTCACCCAAGGAGCTGTCTTCGCAGCTGTAGAGAATAGCCGAAAAAAGTTCCAGGGGACTTGCCTGGTACCGCTTGAAAGCAGTCAGGCTGGGAACCAGAGAGAACTCTTTGGAGCATGATGTAGGACGATTGGAAAGCCCAGCTTAGGCTCCCCAGAAATATGTCAGCTTGGTGCCACTGCTCCGCTAGAAGATCCTTTAATTGCCTCTGAATCCACATTTGGAGGTGGTCCAGGGTGACTCAGGATTTGGGAGAGAGGGAGCCGTTGCCCAGACAGGAGCATCCAGGTGTTCTGCTCCAAGAGACCAAAAAGACAATTGACCCTGGAAGCTGGCACTGCCGTGCTGTGTTCCCAAATTGAATACAGTGCTGGTTATCGGGGGAGGGCTACCCTTCGGGCAGGTCTGGGCAGCTCAGTTACCACTGATTCATTTGCTCACTCTCTTTCTCTCTCTCACATCATAAAGTGCAATCAGCAAACACCTAACTTTGCTTGTTACCACCTGATGATTCTACGTGCCCAACTCTGCTGAGTCCGTGGAGAACCATTCTGGAGGGCGTTGACCAGGCAATATGACTGGAGGCTGGGCATTGGAAAAACAGGAGTAGCCCTTAAGTGTGTCTCCTTGAACCCACTGTGCCTTGATTTCATCAGGGAGCAAGACCCTTCTACATTCTGTCAGCATTTCGGTACTCAGTCAGTCCCCAAACTTGTTCCACACATCCTTCTCTCGCCACAGCTACCTGCTCACCCACAGCCAGGTACTTTTCAACCACGTGCCCAGCTTTCTGTAACAAACCTGTTTAGTGGGTCTCCTTGTCTCCAGATTTTTCACACTCTCATGCATCCCTCTACCCACCCTCGGTTTAATCTTTCTCAAACATTTTTATCATGCTACTCTCCTGCTCAAAAAAACTTCATGTATATCTGTAGTATCTTTACAGTATCAGATGGATTTTTTTTTTTTCTGGATCTTACTTGCATTATTTTTTATGCATTTTTAAATTTTATGCGTTTCATGCATTTTTATGTATTTCAGCAGCTGCACACAATATTTTCAAAATGAGCTGGGGTATATACACTGGGACACGTACATGCATTGTATGCAATAAAATACCAGTTAGACTTTTTCTGCCATCCAACACTTCTGTCAAAGCCCCAAGCTGAGGAGGCTTGATAAGTACCCCCAAATTCTTGTAAGTGCCCAAATAGCCTGTATGGATTATTAAGAGGTGACCAAAGTGCTCTCACAAGTCTCTGAACCAAACCCCAGATATTCATAAAAGAGACGACTAGAAATTTGAGGAGCGTTTACTATAGTGGAGAAGTTTTGGTAGTTTTGGGATTACTCTGATGGCTGAGAGGGGAGTGCCAATCACTTCTCCTCTCCCAGACCAGGTGAGAGGGGCTTGAAGAAAGCCACGTGTGAAAACTGGGGGTGCGTGAAAGAAGGGAAACCACATTTCCCTCCATGGCGAGATATTTGCCAAGCTATTGTGTCTTCAGGCCTTCCCTAGGGCTGGCAGCCCAGCAGAGGGAAATGTGATGAGAGAGTCCTTGGGATAACTTTACGTGTCCCCAAGAGTTTGTGGTGTTTGTGAACACGGATACCAATGCTTGCTTCTCGCCTGGAGAATCTTGAAGGCAGGAGACTGGACTGAACAGCCTGTAATTGCAGGGTGAGGGAAAAGGTCAGCAGCTTGGCAAGAATGCTTGAGTTTCTCCAGGTACCCAGACATTGAAGAATGTAGCAACCTCCAGACTTCTTAAAGGTGCCTCTATGAAAAAGACCACCTTCAGGGCCCCATACCAGCTGTAACAGTCTTTGTGGAGGGGTCCTCCTAGGGATAGTGGGTGGAGGATGGTCAAGAGGAGAGGAAAGGAGAGCTGGAGAGTGTAGCACCTACGTCAGAGTCTGCACGGGGCTTCTAGAGAAACAACACATGCACCCCAAGGGAAATGTAGCCTTAGGCTGGCCTGTGTTGACCAAAAGCATCAGCAGGAAAAATTATGTTAAACAATGTTTTTAAACCCCATTCTCCATACTTGAGAGGGACTGTGGAATCTGGCCCAGATGTTGATAAGGGAAGGGAGGGCTGGTACAGAATGTTTAAGGCAGTGGATGGACAAAATAAGACTGTTTCTTGTTTTTACTCCAATGGGTTTAGACTATAGGATAAATATTTTACTTGTACATATATGTAAAAAATACTATAGCTAAAATTTTTATTTTTAAAACATTGATTCAATAAGCACTTTGCAGATCTCTTATATCTTGGCAAGATGTGTGTCACTTGTGCTATAGAAAGACATAATTAACAGATCTTTCCTTAAGGAATCCACATGAGGGAGACTGTCATGAAAACACATAAACAGAACCTAATATGTGCTGTCAGTTAACAGACATTTACTGCTTATTTTCTTTGTACAGGAGTTTGCACTAAAGCAATGTGATGGGAATGCAGAGGAATAGCATCCAATGGGTATTCCCAGCTCTGATGACTTGACCACAACTGAACTGATCAATTTCACTTATCACTTATTCAGAAACCTATTATTTTGGTTTTCCCTAGAACAGAACTCATGCTTCTCTCTCCTTGTTATCTCATTGACTTATTTTCATTGAAAATCCCATGATTCCCATTCTTTGCTTACAAGATGTTACCCATCTTTGAGTTCCAGCTCAAGTCCTGCCTCTTTCCCTAACCACTATCTACCGCTATGGTCTAAGACATTTTCATCTCTCATTGGTGCCTAACCACATTGTGTCTCTTGACTGTTATTTAACTTTAAACTTGTGACACTACCGTTTGCCTATTAACATGTACTTCCCACTTTAAGGGTCAGATACTCAGTTTTCTAGCTTCCTTTCACTCGTCACTGGTATGTGACTCTATCCGGTCAATGAGGCTTGGCAGGAAATCTGCATCTCACAAGAGAAAAATCCCTCCACGTCCTTCTCCAGAGAGTGTTTTGTCTGTGTGTAGTATTTGACACAGAGCATCCACCTTTTGACTATGAGGGGACACTCTGACCATGCATTAGGTGATGCACCCTTCAGGGTCCAGTCAGGAGACAGTCATTTGACTAGAAAGTTTCATAGAAAGGATTACTAACTAAACAGAGAATTAACTACTAAAGCATAAGGAGAACTCTAAGAATACAGGAATAGGAGAGTGGGGCTGTGGCCCACTGGACCGTGGAGGAGTTAACTGAGGTGTCCCAGGATGGGGCTGGCAAGCAGGAACTTGCCCATTGACATGCAGGCAAAACACACTAGGAAAGCACCAGGCTTGCGGCATAGCTGCTACCGCGGGTGAATGCTGCAGCTCATCAGGAGCTGGCTGAGGTGCAGGCAGAACTCCCTAGAAAGCTGTTCTCTGGGATGCTGCTGAAACTCACTGGGAACCTGCCTGCTCGGATACCCGCTGGGACGCTGATGGGTGCACGGGCGGGATTCGCTGGGAGCCCACCCTCTGGAGTGCGGTGAGCATTACAGGATGCCTCGGGCACTGCCAGCCTTCAGGTGCTGTGGGAACCAGCAGGGAATTGCTCAGCTGCACCAGAAGAGAAGCCCTTTCCTCCTGCAGTGTCCTCAAGTGCCCTCTACTGAAAAAACTTAACATCGTGCCTTCCGGCAAAGGAGAAATGTTTACAGGGCCCACCCCCAGCATCACGAAGCAGAGCAAGGAAGGGTAAATTTGAGGCTGAGAGGCAATAAACTGATAACTGGCACAGGTGAAGGGAATTAATAAATGGAAAGACACCGCGCAGGATGGCACTGATGGACTGCCAATGCGAGCCCCAACCTGCTCTGCTTCCAGACCTCTTCTTATGTGAAATCATATTTTTTTTTTAATACTGCTTTTACTTGGAAATTCTGTTACTTGCAGCTGAAAGCATTCTATCTGATGTAAAATTTATTTGTTTTGTTTTTATCAGAATACTATATGCACATGGCTAACAAACCTAAATAGTACAGAGAGACTTTTAATAAAATATAAGAGTCCCATATTCCACTTATCTCTAACCCAGAGCCAACCAATTGCAACCTGTGCTCTCTCCTTAAACATTGTTTAATTGTGGCAAAATGCACATAATATAACAGTCACCTTCTTAACTATTTTTATGTGCATAGTTCAGTGGCATTAAGTACATTCACATTCACACAGTTGGATACTCAATTCTGTTTTATAATTTTATTTTGGTTGCCTCCATGTAACTGAGATATTTGCTTCATAAAATGCTGGTTTTATTTATCAGCTGAAGATATTATCTTTTTTACTTCCTCCTAAATTACATGCATTAAGTTCACTTATTTGATATCTCCTCCTTCTTCAGCCCAAATAACTATGTAACTGTTTCAAATGTGACTCTAACTCTGTTCATGACTTTTAGGAGTTTAACCTTTAAACAACCATTTTTTCACCGTAAATGGTAGGAAGCATTTCTCTCACTGACTTTTTGAAAGTCAAATATGCCTCATTTTCTAAAGGTAAAAGGAGAATTATAAAACCAGTTTATTTACCAAACTACCATGTAATGACTGAGTAAAGTGTTGGATTTTTTTACTGGAATCCCCAAGTGACCCGAGGTTATAGGCAGAAGGCCAAATTTCTGTGCTGTATTTCCCAGCTTAACTTTATGAAGCCTTCTAAATAATGTCAGTCCTTTTCAGTGGTGTCACTTTTGCCAGGGAAGGTGCAGGCATTAGAGATGCCATATGCGCCACTGCTAGAAGTTTATGGCTGGGCACCTCTAGTGTACTCAGGACATCCTTCTGAGGAATTTTAGCAACAATGGCCCTTGTGTTTCTGCTGCAGAGCCTGCTGCCCAGTTCTGATTCTTGGGACCTGGTTTCTGTGTTCCCTGGGTTTTATGTTCTCCTCTTTTTGGTTAAATCTTTGGTTTTCCTACAGTATATTCTTCAGTAGCTTCTTTTTTTTTTTTTTTAGCATCTCTATTGGAGTATAATTGCTTTACAGTGTTGTGTTAGTTTCTGCTGTATAACAAACTGAATCAGCTATATGTATACATATATCCCCATATGCCCTCCCTCTTGTGTCTCCCTCCCACCCTCCCTATCCCGCCCCTCTAGGTGGTCACAAAGCACCGAGGTGATCTCCCTGTGCTATGTGGCTGCTTCACACTAGCTATCTATCTTATATTTCGTAGTGTATACACGTCACTGCTACTCTCTCACTTCGGCCCAGCTTACCCTTCCCCCTCCCCATGTCCTCAAGTCCATTCTCCGTCCACGTCTTTATTCCTGTCCAGCCCCCACTAGGTTCGTCAGAACCATTTTATCTTTTTTTTTTACATTCCATATATATGTGATAGCATATGGTATTTGTTTTTCTCTTTCTGACTTATTTCACTCTGTATGACAGATGCTAAGTCCATCCACCTCACTACAAATAACTTGATTTAGTTCCTTTTAATGGCTGAGTAATATTCCATTGTACATATGTGCCATATCTTCTTTATCCATTCATCTGTCAATGGACACTTAGGTTGCTTCCATGTCCTGGCTATTGTAAATAGTGCTGCAATGAACATTGTGGTACATGACTCTTTTTGAATTATGGTTTTCTCAGGGTATATGCCCAGTAGTGGGATTGCTGGGTCGTATGGTAGTTCTATTTTTAGTTTTTTAAGGAAACTCCATAGTGTTCTCCATAGTGGCTGTGCCAATATACATTCCCACCAACAGTGCAAGAGGGTTCCCTTTTCTCCACACCCTCTCCAGCATTTATTGTTTGTAGACTTTTTGATGATGGCCATTCTGATCCGTGTGAGGTGATACCTCATTGTAGTTTTGATTTGCATTTCTCTAATGATTAGTGATGTGGAGCATCCTTTCATGTGTTTGTTGGCAATCTGTATATCTTCTTTGGAGAAATGTCTGTTTAGGTCTTCTGCCCAGTTTTGGATTGGGTTGTTTGTTTTTTTGATATTGAGCTGCATGATCTGCTTGTGTATTTTGGAGATTAATCCTTTGTCAGTTGCTTCGTTTGCAAATATTTTCTCCCATTCTGAGGGATGTCTTTTCATCTTGTTTATGGTTTCCTTTGCTTTGCGAAAGCTTTTAAGTTTCATTAGGTCCCATTTGTTTATTTTTGTTTTTATTTCCATTTCTCTAGGAGGTGGGTCAAAGGGATCTTCCTGTGATTTATGTCATAGAGTGTTCTGCCTATGTTTTCCTCTAGGAGTTTTATAGTGTCTGGCCTTACATTTAAGTCTTTAAACCATTTTGAGTTTATTTTTGTGTATGGTGTTAGGGAGTGTTCTAATTTCATTTTTCTACATGTAGCTGTCCAGTTTCCCCAGCACCACTTACTGAAGAGGCTGTCTTTCCTCCATTGTATATTCTTGCCTCCGTCATCAAAAATAAGGTGACCATATGTGTGTGGGTTTATCTCCGGGCTTTCTATCCTGTTCCATTGATCTATATCTCTGTTTTTGTGCCAGTATCATACTGTCTTGATTACTGTAGCTTTGTAGTATAACCTGAACTCTAGGCGCCTGATTCCTCCAGCTCTGTTTTTCTTGCTCAAGATTGCTTTGGCTATTCAGGGTCTTTTGTGTTTCCATACAAACTGTGAAATTTTTTGTTCTAGTTCTGTGAAAAATGCCAGTGGTAGCATGATAGTGATTGCATTGAATCTGTAGATTGCTTTGGGTAGTAGAGTCATTTTCACAATGTTGATTCTTCCAGTCCAAGAACATGGTATATCTCTCCATCTGTTTGTATCTTTAATTTCTTTCACCAGTGTCTTACAGTTTTCTGCATACAGGTCTTTTGTCTCCTTAGGTAGGTTTATTCCTAGGTATTTTATTCTTTTTGTTGCATTGATAAATGGGAGTGTTTCCTTAATATCTCTTTCGGATTTTTCACCATTAGTGTATAGGAATGCAAGAGATTTCTGTGCATTAATTTTGTAACCTGCTACTCAACCTAATTCATTGATTAGCTATAGTAGTTTTCCGGTAGCATCTTTAGGATTCTCTATGTATAGTATCATGTCACCTGCAGTCAGTGACAGTTTTACTTCTTCTTTTCTGATTTGGATTCCTTTTATTTCATTTTCTTCTCTGATGGTTGTAGCTAAAACTTCCAAAACTATGTTGAATAACAGTGGTGAGAGTGGGCAACCTTGTCTTGTTCCTGATCTTAAAGGAAATGGTTTCACTTTTTCATCACTGAGAACGATGTTGGCTCTGGGTTTGTCATATATGGCTTTTATTATGTTGAGCTAGGTTCCCTCTATGCCAACTTTCTGGAAACTTTTTATCATAAATGGGTGTTGAATTTTGTCGAAAGCTTTTTCTGCATCTATTGAAATTATCATATGGTTTTTACCCTTCAGTTTGTTAATATGGTGTATAACATTGATTGATTTGCATATATTGAAGAATCCTTGCATTCCTGGGATAAACCCCACTTGATCATTGTGTATGATCCTTTTAACATGCTGTTGGATTCTGTTTGCTACTATTTTGTTGAGGATTTTTGAATCTATGTTCATCAGTGGTATTGGCTTGTAGTTTTCTTTTTTTGTGACATCTTTGTCTGGTTTTGGTATCAGGGTGATGCTGGCCTCATAGAATGAGTTTGGGAGTGTTCCTCCCTCTGCAACATTTTGGAAGAGTTTGAGAAGGATAGGTGTTAGCTCTTCTCTAAATGTTTGGTAGAATTCACCTGTGAAGCCATCTGGTCCTGGGCTTTTGTTTGTTGGAAGAGTTTTAATCACAGTTTCAATTTCAGTGCTCGTGATTGGTTTGTTTATATTTTCCATTTCTTCCTGGTTCAGTCTCAGAAGGTTGTGCTTTTCTAAGAATTTGTCCATTTCTTCCAGGTTGTCCATTTTATTGGTATATAGTTGCTTGTAGTAATCTCTCATGATCCTTTGTGTTTCTGCAGTGTCAGTTGTTACTTCTCCTTTTTCATTTCTAATTCTATTGATTTGAGTCTTCTCCCTTTTTTTCCTGATGAGTCTGGCTAATGGTTTATCAATTGTGTTTATCTTCTCAAAGAACCAGCTTTTAGTTTTATTGATCTTTGCTCTCATTTCCTTCATTTCTTTTTCATTTATTTCTGATCTATGTTTTATGATTTCTTTCCTTCTGCTATCTTTGGGGGATTTTGTTCTTCTTTCTCTAATTGCTTTAGGTGTAAAGTTAGGTTGTTTGTTTAAGATTTTTCTTGTTTCTTGAGGTAGTATTGTATTGCTATAAACTTCCCTCTTAGAACTGTTTTGCTGCATCCCATAGGTTTTGGATCATCGTGTTTTCATTGTCATTTGTTTCTAGGTATTCTTTGATTTGCTCTTTGATTTCTTCAGTGATCTCTTGGTTGTTTAGTAGCATATTTTTTATCCTCCATGTGTTTGTATTTTTTACAGTTTTTTTCCTGAAATTGATATCTCGTCTCATAGCGTCATGGTTGGAAAAGATACTTGATACGATTACAATTTTCTTAAATTTACCAAGGCTTGATTTGTGACCCAAGATGTGGTCTATCCTGCAGAGTGTTCCATGAGCACTTGAGAAGAAAGTGTATTCTGTTGTTTTTGCATGGAATGTCCTATAAATATCAATTAAGTCCATCTTGTTTAATATGTCATTTAAAGCTTGTGTTTCCTTATTTATTTTCACTTTGGATGATCTGTCCATTGGTGAAAGTGGGGTGTTAAAGTCCCCTACTCTGATTGTGTCACTGTCGATTTCCCCTTTTATGGCTCTTAGCATTTGCCTTATGTATTGAGGTGCTCCTAAGTTGGGTGCATAAATATTTATAATTGTTATATCTTCTTCTTGGATTGATCTCTTGATCATTATGTAGTGTCCTTCTTGTCTCTTGTAATAGTCTTTATTTTAAAGTCTATTTTGTCTGATATGAGAATTGCTACTCCAGCTTTCTTTTGATTTCCATTTGCATGGAATATCTTTTCCATCCCCTCACTTTCAGTCTGTTATGTGTCCCTAGGTCTGAAGTGGGTCTCTTGTAGACACCATATGTATGGGTCTTGTTTTTGTATCCATTCAGCCAGTCTATGTCTTTTGGTTGGAGCATTTAATCCATTATCATTTAAGGTAATTATCAATATGTATGTTTCTACTACCATTTTCTTAATTGTTTTGTGTTTGTTTTTGTAGGTCTTTTCCTTCTCTTTTGTTTCCTGCCTAGAGAAGGTCCCTTAACATTTGTTGTAAAGCTGGTTTGGTGCTGCTGTATTCTCTTATCTTTTGCTTGTCTGTAAAGGTTTTAATTTCTCCACCAAATCTGAATGAGATCCTTGCTGGGTAGAGTAATATTGGTTTTTTCCCTTTCATCACTTTAAATATGTCCTGCCACTCCCTCTGGCTTGCAGAGTTTCTGCTGAAAGATCAGGTGTTAACCTTATGGGGATTCCCTTGTATGTTATTTGTTGCTTTTCCCTTGCTGCTTTTAATATTTTTTCTTTGTATTTAATTTTTGATAGTTTGATTAATATGTATCTTGGTGAGTTTCTCCTTGGATTTATCCTGTATGGGAGTCTCTGCTCTTCTTGGACTTGATTGACTATTTCCTTTCCCATGTTAGGGAAGTTCTCAACTATAATCCCTTCAAATATTTTCTCAAACCCTTTCTTTTTCTCTTCTTCTTCTGGGACCCCTATTATTCTAATGTTGGTGCATTTAATATTGTCCCAGAGGTCTCTGAGACTGTCCTCAATTCTTTTCATTCTTTTTTCTTTATTCGGCTCTACAGTAGTTATTTCCACTATTTTATCTTCCAGGTCACTTGTCCGTTCTTCTGCCTCAGTTATTCTGCTATTGCTTCCTTCTAGAGAATTTTAAATTTCATTTATTGTGTTGTTCATTATTGTTTGTTTGCTCTTTAGTTCTTCTAGTTTCTTTTTAAACGTTTCTTGTATTTTCTCCATTCTGTTTCCAAGATTGTGGATCATCTTTACTATCATTACTCTGAGTTCTTTTTCAGGTAGGCTACCTATTTCCTCTTCATTTGTTTGGTCTGGTTGGTTTTTACCTTGCTCCTTCATCTGTTGCATATTTCTCTGTCTTCTCATTTTATTTAACTTACTGTGTTTGGGATCTCGTTTTCGCAGGCTGCAGGTTCGTAGTTCCTGTTGGTTTTGGTGTCTGCCCCCAGTGGGTGAGATTGGTTTAGTGGCTTGTGTAGGATTCCTGGTGAAGGGGACTGGTGCCTGTGTTCTGATGGGTGGGGCTGGATCTTGTCTTTCTGGTGGGCAGGGCCACGTCCAGTGGTGTGTTATGGGGTGTCTATGAACTTAGTATGATTTTAGGCAGTCTCTCTTCTAATGGGTGGGGTTGTGTTCCTGTCTTGCTAGATGTTTGGCATGGGGCATCCAGCACTGGAGTTTGCTGGCCGTTGCGTGAAGCTGGGTCTTAGCATTGAGACGCAGATCTCTGGGAGAGCTCTTGCCGATTGATTTTACGTGGGGCCGGGAGGTCTCTGGTTGTCCAGTGTCTTGAACTCAGCTCTCCCACCTCAGAGGCTCAGGAGTGACAGCAGGCCGGAGCACAAAGACCCTGTCAGCCACACAGCTCAAAAGAAAAGGGAGAAAAAAAGAAAGAAAGAAAATAATAATAAAGAAAAAAAATAAGGTATTAGAATAAAAAAATAAAAATAATAATATTTTTTTAAAAAAGAAGAGAGCAACCAAACAATTAAACAAATCTACCATGATAACAAGCTCTGAACACTAAACTAAGATAAGTGTAAAAATAAAAATCAAATCAGTCACAGACAGCAAACCCCAAGTCTACAGTTGCTCCCAAAGTCCACTGCCACAATTTTGGGGCGATTCATTTTCTATTCAGGTATTCCACAGATGCAGGGTACATCAAGTTGATTTTTGATTTAATCCACTGCTCCTGAGGCTGCATGGAGAAATTTCCCTTTCTCTTCTTTGTTCACACAGCTCCTGGGGTTCACCTTTGGTTTTGGCCCCGCCTCTGCATGTAGGTCGCCCTCAGGTGTTTGTTCCCCGCCCAGACAGGAAGGGGTTAAAGCAGCAGCTGATTAGGGGGCTCTTGCTCATTCAGGCCAGGGGGAGGGAGGGGTACGGTAGTTATAATTGGAATGCGGGGCAAGCCTGCAGCAGCAGAGGCTGGCGTGACATTGCAGCAGCCTGAGGCACACCGTGTGTTCTCCCAGGGAATTTGTTCCTGGATCATGGGACCCTGACAGTGGCGGGCTGCCCAGGCTCCCGGGAGGGGCGGTGTGGAGAGTGACCTGTGCTCGCACACAGGATTCTTGGTGGCTGTAGCAGCAGCCTTAGCATCTCAAGCCCGTCTCTGGTGTCCGCGCTGATAGCTGTGGCTCGCGCCCGTCTCTGAAGCAGCTTTAGGTGGTGCTCTGAATCCCCTCTCCTCGCACACTAGGAAGCAATGGTCTCTTGCCTCTTAGGCAGGTCCAGACTTTTTCCGGACTCCCTCCTGGCTAGCTGTGGTGCACTAGCCCCCTTCAGGCTCTGTTCATGCAGCCAAACCCAGTCCTCTCCCTGGGAGCCGACCTCCAAAGCCCGAGCCTCAGGTCCCAGCCCCAACCCACCCCGGCAGGGGAGCAGACAAGCCTCTCAGTTTGGTGAGTGCTGGTCGGCACCAATCCTGTGGGAATCTCTCTGCTTTCCCCTCTGCACCCCTGTTGCTGTGCTCTCCTCCATGGCTCCGAAGCTTCCCCTCCACCCACCCCTCGTCTCCACCAGTGAAGGTGCTTCCTAGTGTGTGGAAACCTTTCCTTCTTCACAGCTCCCTCCCAGAGGTGCAGGTCCAGTCCCTATTCTTTTGTCTCTGTTTTTTCTTTTTTCTTTTGCCCTACCCAGGTACATAGGGAGTTTCTTGCCTTCTGGGAAGTCTGAGGTCTGCCAGCGTTCAGTAGGTGTGCTGTAGGAGTTGTTCCACATGTAGATGTATTTTTGATGTATTTGTGGGGAAGAAGGTGATCTCTACGTCTTACTCCTCTGTCATCTTGATGGTCCCCCCTAGTAGCTTTTTAAGAATGGGTATATGAAAAGTACGTTTTCTAAATCCTTGCATAACTGAATTGTTTTTATTTTCGTGTATACTTTATGAATAGTTTGAGTATTTTTGATAGTTGGTGAATACAATTCATGTAACATAAAATTCATCCTTTTAAGGTGTACAATTCAGAGGGTTTTAGCATATTCACAAAGTCGTACAACCTTTGTCACTTATTCCAGAATATTTTCCTTATTAACTCAGTATGTAACTTTTATGTATTTCTGTGTCCAATCTCCTATGTAAATTCTTGGGCACAAGGACTACACGTCAAACACCTGGTGCTAAGCAAAAGCAGTTGCTCCTTTATGTATTGAGTAAGAGGAAAGGTAAATGAAAGTTTAGAGACTTCCATTGCTGGCTTGATGAAGCAAGCACCATGCTGGGAAGGCCCATGTAGTAGGCACCTGCAGGCAGCCTCCAACCAACAACCAGTAAGAAGCAGAGGCCCCCAGTCTTACAACTGCAAGGAAGTGAATTCTGCCAATAACTTGAGTGAGCTTGGAAGAAGATTCTTCCCCAGTAGGGTCTCCAGATGAGAACACAGCTCAGGTAACATTCTGATTGCAGCCTGATGGGATCCAGAGGAAGACTCAGCTAAGCCATCTGGAACCGTGACTCACAGAAACTGTGAGATAATAAGTGTGTGTTGCTTTAAGTTGCTAAGTTTGTGATAGTACATAACACAGCAATTGAAAATGAACACATCTGGCCTTAACATCTTCTGTTGCTCAGTGAGTACTCCAGCATCCTGAATTTGGGGCAGCCAACCTTCATCCAGCCTTTGCCAGCACTAAGAATAGAACCTCATAAACTGAAGAGAAGTCACAAAGATGTTATTATGGATGTTACTCCAACTTTTGAAGAAGTCAATATTCTTCATATTCCTTTGAAGAACAGTAGCCTGAAGGTCTAAAAGCAAATGTGCAAGGTCAAGACATGATGAATGGCTTCAGGAGTCT
This sequence comes from Balaenoptera musculus, assembly GCF_009873245.2. Lineage (NCBI taxonomy): Eukaryota > Metazoa > Chordata > Mammalia > Artiodactyla > Balaenopteridae > Balaenoptera > Balaenoptera musculus. The sequence continues at coordinate 96,822,105 of NC_045793.1, read as the reverse complement.
TTCCTCCCATATGGAAAAGGCTGAGAAATATAGCATTGATATTAGCAGTGCCATTGCTAGGACTGATAATCTGAAAGAGACAGAAGGTATAAATCTCTTTCCCCCACCTCCCCGAGATATGATAGGAAACAGCTTGATAGAGTGTACAGAGCATCAGATGTAGAGTCTGGTAGACTTGTGTTCAAATCTCACATCTGCTACTTCCTGACCTTAACAAAGTTACTTAATCTCCATGATTAAATCATTCCATATGAAAAAATGCAGCCATAATTTACCTTAAAATTTTCTTGTCATAAATAAATAAGTAATGGGTAAATCACTTAAGATGTATTGGCACTTAGTACATGCTCAATTCCTTTTATAAACTTCCCATTCTCACCCCATTCATGATCACAGGGTTAACGCTATACACAAGTTTTATTTTGTTTAACTTTTCCATCCTAATTACTAGAGTGCTTCTCCAGGAAGCCTCTGACCCAGCCATGGCTGGGGCTATTGTGCAGTACAGCCCACAGTGCATTGGCAGAAGGTTGGCCATCCAGGTGACTTCAGAGATTGCATCTTGAGCTTTGCAGCTAAACAGGAAACAAATATCCAAGGAGACAAAGTGTTGGACTCTATTTCCCTACTGGGATTTGCTTTTCTATATTAAACCCTCCTATTCTCAGGTTTCCAGGAATCTCCTAGGAAACATGGCATGAGATGCTACCTTCCACTTGGCTCTAGTTTGCCCTTGTCCAGAAACGCAGGGCTCGCATAGCTCTCAAACTCATTAAATTGGATGGAACATGATGGTTAAACATTGAGGGTCAGTGTCCTCACTGCCTGAGTTTGACCTTTTTTCTGAGGAGCCCTTTTATACTTTCCAGGGACACATTTTTCCTGAATCTGTATCACTAAGGTTTCTGGGCAGGAGAAATAGCAGTAAAAGCACTGAGATAGGGAAATATTTGGAGCATTTGAGGATATAAAAGAAAGTCAATGTGTTTGGAAAATAAATGAATCTTGTTAGAGTGGCAGCAAATGAAACTGTAGAGGTAGAAGGAGGCCAAAATAAATAAATCCCTGCTGATTGTGGAATTTGAAAACTTTCCTAATCGTAATGAGGTGTTTATCTTTTAATGATTTAAGTTATCAAATAAACAACCAAATATAAGCAACAGAGCATCATGTATAGGGCCAGCTTGCCAGTTCCCTGGAAGTCAGTCTCTTTAGGCTCTTTCTCTTAGTTGGGTAAGATTCTACAAAGAATAACTCTTAACTTGCTATCTTCCATGTCTTACTCTTCTTTTTAATATTTTCCATCTCCTTATCTCTCTGCTGCCTACCAGATAAATTTATTCAGTCCTACCTTCCAGTTTACGATCATTTCAGTTGTTTAATCCGTTGATGATATCTTCCTTTAATAAAATAACTGTATCTGTTTCTAAAAGATTTTAAACAAATCTGCCTGACCATTTTGTTAGTTTTGTGTTTCTTAGTAATGTTTTAGAGTCTGTATTTCTTTTGAAATATTTCATACATACTGACTTTATATTCTAAATTTTTATCATTTAAATATTAGTCGTCTTTGAGGGGCTCTGATCTTTGTTTTTCATCTGCTTACTTTTCTTATGGAGGACTATTTCCTTGAATGTATGGGAATATATTACTGTAAGCTCATATTCGGTTGAGCATGAGCTCTGGAAGCACTGGTGATCATTTTCTTCAGAAAATATGTTGTTTTATATTAATAACCTGTTACCATTTTAATTAAACTTTTTGGGCTTGGATCTCCCTGAATGCAGGTAGTATGTTTTTGAACTCTAGATCTGCAGGAGAGCAGGCTTAAGATTGCAGATTCTTAGTGATAATCATTATTATTTTATCCCATTTGCAAGAGGAGAAAAAAGACATGTTTCCTTGTAGGCAACTGAGTATCAGTCAGAATAGGCTCTGTAATGCTGGGTAACAAACAACTCTAAGTGATTTACACCACACTCTCAATGAGTTAGACTAAAAGAGTTAACTTCTTGTGTAAAGTCTGATGTGGATCCAAAAAGCTCTTCAGGGGAGTTGTCTTCCATGCAGTGGTTTAGAACACATACCACTTCAATTCTGTGGCTTTTCCAGCTTAATATGATGCATCAGGATTTACCACAGCGGTGGAAAATAGCTTGGAGGAGATAAGCACCAAGAGTTCAACATGAAGTGACACATGTCCCTTTCACTCCTAGACTGCTGACCAAAGCTGTTTTCACCCATCTGTAAGAGGGCTGAAAGCTTGGTCCAGCAAGGGGAAGAGAGCTAGAAGTATTTGTGAGTACTAGTAATATCTACCACACTCTTTTTTGACTGGCATTGGATTCTTTTTCATCTTTTAAGATTGTCCTACCTTAATGGAGAAGACTCAGATTTAGCTTCCTGATCTTGTAGAATCCTATAGCTTAATCTATTTGTGGCATGCAAATGTTAATCCCCTAAATGCTACATTCTTCATATCAGTATTTAGCCCAGGGCAGTCTTCATTTTTATATTCATTTACTGCTTGCTGCTCTGTTTTTCAGTTCACAACTTTTTTCTTTGTGGGCTGGGGATTAAGAGAATTCTTTGGGGATTTCCCTTAATTTCTTGCTAGCTCCACAATTGATTTAGAAATATGTTCATGGTAATTTATCAAGAATTTGAGTTGTGTTAGGGGCAATTTTGAGAATAGCTAGTTGATATTACTTCCAGAAGCAGTTAAAAAAGAATATTTCCAAGTGGCAAATGACAAAAACATTTGAGACAAATAGCAGGCCTCTAACTTAATAAGAAGCTAATGAAGACCCAAGCACTGCTCAGTGGTTATCTGCAGCATGGCGCTGGAGTAACTGGCGTTCACTTAGATCGACTTTTGCATCATGTAGAATTATGCTATATGTTTTGTCCTAATGTGAAACATTTTTTATGGAGTAGAATCATATGGTAGTGCTAGAGGATTTAACAAGGAGCTAGGAGGAACATGTCAGTCTACACATGCAATCTTCAGAAAGCTGTTTTGGAACCGCATGGTAAGAAACCAGTTAAGGAATGAAAAATCAACTTGTATCAGAGAAATCTAAAATTGAGGAGCCAATATTTACATGTTTGATAGAGCATTGATTCTGCTAGTATTACTCCCGCTGCTCTGCTAGATCAAAACAGCTTCATAGGGGGATCAGGTACAGGCCTTTCTATGGTCAGGTCCAGATCACCCACACGCTGTTCCTTCTGCTTCAAAGCAGACCCTGGGTTCTGACCCAAGTCTCTTGACTTGATGGCAGTTGCTCCTGCTCTATCCCATGGGTAGGGGTCCCCAGACTGGCTCTGGAGTGGAACAGTCCCCAGGCACATCTTCTCATCCCTGCCTCTGAAGGTAGGCTCATGTATCCTTTTTCATATTAATGGTTTTATGGAGGAGAAAAAAAATCGGGTTAACATAAAGACATACTGAAACATTTGTAATCCAATTTTCTAATTGTTTTAGTCCCTGATTTCCTTTCTCAGAAGGAAGTTGGGATCTAGATTGTTCTCTCTGTCCATACAGCAGAGAAGTACTTACCAGTGTTCTCCTTTAGGTGTGACTGTGATCCCTCCTTCCAGGAATTCCCTTCCTTCCTGGCAGGCATGTCATAAGATGCCACCAAAGCTCAGGTGAGTGTTCACATTTCTGAGGACCAGGAGATTAAACTGAATCAGACCCATTCCACAGAAGCTCTTTCCCATAAACATGTCTTAACCAACATGTCTTTTGGGAGGTTGTTGGAGAGCCAACTAGCATAGCGCCAAAGAGCTGGACAAGTTAATTCACATTCTGAAAGGAACTTAGTAAGTGGCCACACCTACAAGCAAAAATCAGGAAAAAAAAAAAGCTGGGAAATATCAGCTTCCATGCAGGTCCATGCTGGAATGTGGAGAATTGATACTGGGAAGAAATTAGCAGGCTCTGCGTCTTGAATAATTATTTAACCAATAGCTATCACAGGCACATCCTGGCCAGTCTCAACACCTTGTTAGGTAACTGGGGTACAAAAGTGAGAAAAGATACACATCGTGTCGGCTCATGGAGATGATACCCTCATGAGTAAGGCAAACATTAAAGAAATTAATCCATAGTTAATGACAACAGTTTAAGTATTAGGAAGAAACATCACTATTTTTTCCTTCCCTGTATTTTTCTAAACTCTTCGGCTTTTCATTTGTTTATTGAACTCTTTTGGTTTCACGTGGGGTTTTCCTTCCCAACTGGTGTAACTGTCTTGATATAATTCGAGGTCATGTTTAGTGCAAGTATATGGGTTCTGTCCAGGCACCAAGTATTACTCCAATCATGCCCCATGCCAGAGATGTCCATCCCTGTGTCCCTGAGGGAAACTACAGATACAGGAAAATGACCAGCAAGGGGCACAAAGAGAAACTTTGTTCTTTAGCTGGGACTTCGGTCCCAAACCATAGTGTAGAACTCTACAAAACTGACCTGCACGACATGTCACCCTCCTGTACTTAAATCTGTGTGAGCTGGGGGATGGCTGGGCATTGCATCCCATTCAAAAACTCTTGAAAAGTAATGCAAGCCTTTGCTGAAATTCTGGAAGACGTAGAAAAAGGTTGAAATACTTCCACACGTGCGCAGTGTCCTAAAATTCTTCTTCACACCTCTATCTCCCTCAAGTCCCTCCCAGTGTGTTAGCTGCCCTAATCTCTCTTCTTTCTCTTCCCCTTTATTTCTGCTTCTCCTCAGAACCTCAAAGTCAACCTGCAATGGCTTAAAGTTCTCCATCCTTCTCCTGCATTCCCCTCAGCCCTCCAGATGGACTCTTTTGCCCTTACTCATGATACCCCGTTAGAAATGTCACAACTTTGTCAGTGCTGGCTCAGCTGATGTCAGCCTGGTACCTCTGCCTGGCTCTTCCATGGTCTCTTTGCAAGGTTTGGCTTAGTCTGCCAGCGACTGCCTCTCGTGTAAGATCTGGAAGGCAAGCTGGAAGAAGCCATCGTTCTGGAGGAGATGCAGTAGTTGCAGGTAGTTGCAAGGCCAGAGGTGGATCTCAACAACCACCAGCAATTCCTAAGTTTCACTGCAGCTTTGGGGCTGGTTCCAGGAGTACTATCCCCGACCTTGCTCCACCAGTGCTTCTTGTGGAAGCAAAGCTGTCATCCCCTGTCCAAAAGCCCTCCCCACTTGACATGTCTATAGTTACGGTGCTCAGACATCTGATTTACCTGGGACGGTCTCATTTATACCTGTTTTCCCCAATTAATTATTAATAATACCTCCCTTTGCTCTCCAGGTGTTCCAGATTCAGTGATAAATTACACGATGGCTTTGCCTAGCAAGGTTTTTGTTTCTCTGATGGAATCCTGCCTGATATACCGCCGCTTATAATTCTCTCCAGTCATTGGCCTGTGGTACTGGAAACAGGGAGGTCTGTGAATGCTTCCTTTCTGTCCCTGCCACACTTCAGATCAGATGAGGTAGCCCCAAGTGGAAACCTAAAGCAGCCCCTGGGTGGAGCCCTCTCGTGCCTCTGTTCCGGGGTCGGGTCCTGGGTACAGCAGGGGCAGCCCTCAGAGAAGTGCAGCTGAGCTTTTGTATCTGAAGGAGAAAGCACACACTCACATGTGCTCAGAAACTGCTGTGTTAGCTCCACCACTAGAAACATGGCTTGATGACAGGTCTTTGAACTTGACCAAACCTGATTATCCACTCCCCACTTGGGGGTGAAGAGAAATGAATTAGATGAGAGAGATGGTCTTGACTTCCCTCAAGAGAAAAAGTATCTATGGTTTCATGCTGAACTGTTTCCCTCTTTGCTGACAAGCGAAGTTCTGGTGGTAGGATTCTCGTGGTTAGTCAGACCACAATAATTTCAGTGCTAAATGGTGAGCTTGAGATGAGATGTGCTGGGACCAAATTAGCGAACAGCCCTCACTGCCACTCCAAATGCAGCTGGGTGTCTTCAAACTGTATTTCAGCAAGGGGGAAAAAAAGAGGTAATAGAAGATACTGAAAAATAACATCAAGGAAGACACATTGCCTCATTTTGAAGTCAGGGGGCCAGTGCTGGCCCAGCTGGTGTCTCCAGAGTGCCCCCAGCTTTAGGAGTCACCGATGGTCTGAATGCCAGACAGTGAGAATAGGGAAACTCTGGATCTTGGCTCTGTATCAGTGGGATGGGCTGAAGATAGAATTTTCTTTGGACCCCCAAATACTTTCTCTTTCTTCTGAGTTTGTCCTCTAAAATCTTTGATCCCAAGTCTTTAGATGTGGGAGAAGGGTGAATATAAGAGAGTCAGAGGCTATAAATTTTATCTACTGAAATAGTGCTGTGTCATTTCCTAAAGGACAGGAGAAGAACATTTAATGGGTAGAACAGAAATGAGAAGGAAAATGATTAAAGGTAAAAAAAGTAAGCAGAAGGAAAATTCTAGGAGGTGAAATAATAAAAAAAAAAGAACCTTCCTTTGATTGGAGAAATGGGAACACGGTGGAGGAAAGGATTTGTCAAATGGTAATACTATCACTCTTTTTTTTTTTTTTTGGCCAAAGCTATAAGTTCCTGTCACTTTTGGGAGCAGTGGTTCTGAAAGGTTCATAGTTACCCACCATGGAAGACAAAAGACTTTTGTACATCACTGCTTTTAATTCTCAGCTAATTTTGAGTCCACTCAGTTCAGTATGAGGGGGGGAAGCTGGGAAATGATTTGGATCAGCACCAATGGCTAATTTGGATCATTCAGGATCTCAAATGTGACTTTCTTTTTTTTTTTTTCTTCCAGTTTTCTTGAGATATGATTGCCGTAAAGCATGGTTAAGTTTAAGGTGTACAGCATAATGGTTTGACTTACATACATTATGAAATGATGACCACAGTAAGTTCAGTGAGCAGTCATCATCTCCTACAGATACAAAATTAAAGAAACAGAAAAAATATTTTTTCCAATAACTCTTAGGGTTTTCTCTCTTCACAACTTTTACATATAACATACAGCAGTGTTCATTATATTTATCCTGTTGTACATTACATCCCTAGTACTTATTTATCTTATAACTGGAAGTTTGTACCTTTTGACTGCCTTCATCCAATTCCCCCTCCTCTCACCCTCCACCTCTGGTAACCACAAATCTGATCTCTTTTTCTATGAGTTTGTTTGTTTTTTCCTTGTTTTCGAAGTATAATTGACCTATAATACTATGTTAGTTCCTGTTACCCAACATAGTGATTTGATATTTCTATACATTTCAAAATGATCACCATGATAATTCTAGTTATACTATGTCACCATACCAAGATACAAAGATATTACATAATTATTGAATTATAGAAAACATTATGGATTCCTCAAAAAATTAAAAATAGAAATACTGTATGATCCAGCAATTCCAGTCCTGGGTATTTATCTGAAGAAAATGAAAACACACCCTTATGTTCATTGCAGCATTACTTACAACAGCAAAGATATAGACGCAACCTAAGTGTCCATTAACAGATGAATGGATAAAGAAGATGTGGTATATACACACAATGGAATATTACTCAGCCATAAAAAATAATGAAATCTTGCCATTTCTGACAACACGGGTGGGCCTAGAGGGTATAATGCTAAGTAAAATAAGTCAGAGAAAGGCAAATACTGTATGATTTCACTTATATGTGGAATCTAAAAAACAAAACAAATGAACAAACATAACAAAACAGAAAGAGAATCATAGATGCAGAAAACAAACAGGTGGTTGCCTAGGGTCGGGGGCAGTATAGGGGGAGGAGAGAAATAGGTGAGAGGAATTAAGAGATACAAACTTCCAGTTGCAAAATAAATGAGTCACAGGTATGAAATGTACAGTGTGGGGAATATAGTCGATAATTATGTAATATCTTTGTATCATGATTTCTTTTTTAATTAACTGCATATAAAGCTGCAGCATACCCCTCGGTTTTGATAATTCTTTCTCTTTCTTTCCTATTCTTAATTGCCTGTATCTTTTTGTCCCCTTCTCTCTACTTATCATTCAGAGTAGTCACTGACCACCAGCTTTTCCACGAGGTTATTATTATTACTATCAGAAATATTTATTGTGATGCTTGCACAATTATACTAAAAACCATTGAATTATATACACTTTAAACAGGTGGATTGTACAGTATGTGAATTATACCTCAGCTAAAGTTGTCATTAAAAAACACAAAAAAGGGAAATATTTCTTGAGTGTTCAAAGCATGGCCAGCAGTCTTCTGTTTGTTCAAGTGTTTTACATATGTTAGAAAATTTTAAATTCCTGCAGAGCTGGGTGATAGTACTATAATCATCCCCATTTCTCATATGAGGAAGTAGAAGTAAAGTGGTGATAAGCAAGTTGCCAGGATCACTCAGTTAATAAATTGGAAAGTTGAGGTTTGAACCCACATCTCTCTGAATCAGAAGCCTGTGCACTTTATCACTCTGTGCTAATGCCTCAAATTAAGGCCAGTTATGAAAATCAATACAAGATTCACATTCAGTGACCAAACCATACGTTACTCTGTTTTTTTTTTTAAACCATTTAGCCGCACTGTCTGAATAAAGGAGCTGCTGGCTTGATTGTGGCCTCAGCCAAGGTCTGGACACACTGCGGTGAGGTGCTAAATATGGTCTATTAGTAGTTTGTTGTAAATTTTTTTGGCATCAATGCTTATAAGGGATATTGTTCTGTAGTTTCCTTTTCTTGTAGTGTCTTTGTCTAGCTTTGGTACCAGGGTAATGCTGGTCTCATAAAACAAGTTAGTAAGTGCTCCCTCCTCTTCAACTTTTTGGAAACGTTTGAGAAATATTGTTATTAGTTCTTCTTTAAATATTCGGTAGAATTCACCAGTGAGGCCATCAGGTTCAGAGCTTTTCTTTGTCAGAAGATTTTTGATTACTGATTCAATCCCTTACTGGCCATATGTCTACTCAGATTTTCTATTTCTTATGATCTTGTCTTGGTAGGCTTATGTTTCTAGGATTTTTTTCACTTCACCTAGGTTATCCAATTTGTTAGTGTATAATTGCTCATAATACTCTCTTATAATCCTTTTTATTTCTGAAAAATTAGTAACAATGCCCCCATTTTCACTTTTGATTTTAGTAATTTGAGTATTGTTTTTTTTTATTAGCCCATCTAGCTAAAGGTTTGTCAATTTTCTTTATCTTTTCAAAGAAACAACTTTTGGTTTTATTGATTTTCTCTATTGTTTTTCTATTCTCTATTTCATTTACCTCTGCTCTAATTTTTATTATTTCCTTTCTTCTTCCAGCGTTGGCTTTAGTTTGCTTTTCTTTTTCTAGGTCCTCAAGTTGTAAAGTTAGGTTGTTGATTTGAGATCTTATTTTTTGTAGTAAGCATTTATAGCTATAAACTTATTCCATAAGTCTTGGTATGTTGTGTTTTTGTTTTCATTTGTCTTTAAGTATTTCTAATTTTCCTTGTGATTTCTTGTTTGATCAATTGGTTGTTTAAGAGTGCGTCGTTTAATTTTCACGAATTTGTGAATTTTCCAGTTTTACTTCTGTTGTTGATTTCTAACTATCCTATTCTGGTCAGAGAAGATGTATGATATTTATCCTTCAAAATCTATTGAGATTTAATTTGTGGCCTAACAGATAATCTATCCTGGAAAATATCCCATGTGCCCTTGAGAAGAATGTGTATGCTGTTTTTGTTGGGCAGTTTTTTCTGTATATGTCTGTTTGATCTAGTCGGTTTATTGTATTGTTTAAATTCCTATTTCCTTACTTATCTTCTTTCTGGTTGTTCTATTATTTTTACAGTTCTCAGTTGGCAGCTCTTTTTCTTTTAGTACTTTTAAAATGTAACTTTTATGTCTACTTGCTTGCATTGTTCCTAACAAGAAATCAGCTGTCATCTTTTTTTGTTCCTTGTATACAATCTATCATTTTTTTCTCTGGCTGCTTTAAAGATTTTTCTCTGTTTTCACTGCTTTTGAGCAAATTAATTATGATGTGCCTTGGTGTAGATCTCTTCATTTTTCTGAAGCTTAGGGTTTGTTGAACTTCTAGGAACTGTGGGTTTATAGTTTTCATCATTTTTGAAAAATTTCAGCCAAATGGTTTTCTCCTTCACATTTCCCTCCTCTTCTATGAGGATTTCAATTACATGCTTGAAGTTTTTCCACTTCCACTATTCACTGAAGTCCTGTTAATTTTTTAAATTCTCTTTTTCTCTGTATTTGAGTATTTCCTTTTTTTTCTTTTTAGCTTTTTTTTTTTTTTTTTGGCCATGCAGCATGCGGGATCTTAGTTCCCCTACCAGGGATCGAACCCATGCCCCCTGCAGTGGAAACATGGAGTCTTAACCACTGGACCACCAAGGAAGTCCCTCTGTATTTGCATTTGAATAGTTTTCATTACCATGTTCTCAATTTTACTAATCATTTTATTCTGCAATGTCTAGTTGTCATTAATCCCATGTATGTATTTTTCATCTCATTGTTATTTTCATCTCTAGAAGTTGATTTTTTAATATATCTATCTTCCATTTCTCCACTTAGCTTTTTAAAATTTTTTTAATTTTTTAATCTCCATTTATCTTTTGAACATATGAATTACAGTTATTTTAATGTCTTTTTTTTTTTGCTAATTTTAGCATCTGTGCCAGTTCTGATGTGGTTTCAATTGATTGATTTATCACCTCATTAAGTACTGGATTTTCCTACTTCTTTCCATGCCTGGTAATTTTTTATGGGATTCCAGATATTATGAATTTTATCTTGGATGCACCTTATCTTTATATTTCTATAAATATTCTTGAGGTTTTTTTGGGGGGGGGGAACAATTTACTGGAAAACATTTTAATTCTTTTGGGTCTTGCTTTTAAGATTTATTAGGCAGAATCAGAGCAGCCCTTCATTCAGGGCTAGTTTTTTTCCATTAGTGATGCAAGATCCTTCAGGTACTCTATCCAATGTGCCACGAATCATGAGATTAGCTAGTCAGTCTGTCAGTCTAGATTAGGCATTTTTCCTGGTCAGGCTGTTGTTACTTCTGTTCTTTTCAGGTGTTCTTTTCCTGGCCTTGGGTATTTCCTTTACATGCATGAGTTGATCAGCACTCAGCTGAGTACTTGGGGCATACCCTTTACATATCTCCCAAATCCTCTCTCTGTGCTTCCCTCTTCTCTCGGTACTGTCCTGTATATTCTAGTCACTTTGTCTCCGCAACTAAGGGATTCCACTAGGCTACACCCAGGTTCCCTTGCCTGTGCCATGATCCGGGGATTCAGCTGGGTCAAAAGAAGAACTCACTTCATTTGTTTTCATAATTTCAGGAATCACTTTTCTTCATTGCCTGATGTCAAGTGTGTTGAAATCTGTTGTTTTGTGTATCTCAGATTTTCTATATTTTGTTCTTTTTAAAAAACTGTTTCAGTTGGGAGAGTCAGTCTGGTTCCTGTTACTCCATCTTGGCTGGAAGCAGAAATCACTTCAGTGTCTTTTAACCTCTCTTTCATATATTCCACATCTTTATCACTTCATTTTACATTCTGCCTGTGCTTTTTAAATCGATCTTCCAGTTTTCAATTTTTTTTTAAAGCTGTGCTTATTTAATCTATTTAACCTCTTCAATGAATTTTGAGTTTCAATGGCTATATATTTCATTTTTAGGAATCCTTTATATTTTTTATGGTTTCTATTGCTTCTGTTATCCTTTTTGTTATTCGTTTTAAGCAGACCTATTTTATTAATATTATAAAGACTTATAAAGGTTTTTCTGTCATTTCTAGATTGTAGAGCACCAATTTCCCCTTTTATTGTATCTACAAAGTCTCTCTTGTGGTTATTTATTCCTTCATGTGATTTGATTTTTTTATTCTGACTATTAATCTTAGTCTGTGTTTTTTATTTGACTTAATTTTGTTCTTTGTGAATTCAAGGAATTGCTGTTTATGGGCCCTGAGTTATAGATGTGCCCTTACAGAACAATTTTCTATTTCTTCTGCAGGATCCCCAGGTATTCCTTGGTTTTTGGATGGGATTTCATTTTAATGACTTGGTTTGTGTTCACTGAACCCCATATGTGGTATAAATTCTGACCCTACACCTGTCTGTTGTACAAGCTTATATTTGATTTCTCACAGTATAATAATTTCTTTTCTCCTTCTTACAACTGGTTTCTCCCCTGGAGTCTATATATTCCAGTCTGTTCTATCTTAAAATAATAAAATTTACTTGAATATTCTGCCCTTTTATCTTCTTTCATCCTTAAAGTCCTTAAAATTATAGTTTATACTCACACCTACCCATTTCTCAACAACCAACACTGTACTAAAATAGCTTATTAAAGAAATTCTCAGAAACTCCATAGAACTGTCTGGCATAGACTTCATCCTCTTTTATTTCCATGACATTTTGTGGTGCTGACCCCCTTCCTTTTTTGCATGTTCTCCTTGCCCTTGATGAGAACTCATTCTCAGTATAGCAAGGGGGCCATTTAAACAAAAACTCTGCACTTAACCTTCGAATGAGTGAAGACATGATATATATCTGTAAGGAACTAAGTGTTGATACTATTCCATCAACAGTTATGGATATTGGTGGGAAAAAGGAAAAGAAAGGAGATTTCAAGTCTTTGGCCAATTCTTCCATATTACTAAAGGGTAATTTAGTAGATGACACTTTGTTTAACCGAGTATATTTATGAGTCTTTAGATATGTAAATACAGACCCAGTTCCAAGGATGAGGTGAGGAACACAATTGGTCTGAATCATAGAGTGAAAGGAATTACATTTTAGCAGGGAAGGAGGAAGGAAGGGAAACTCAAGAAACAAAGAGACATAGAGAGGCTGGCAGGAACTTGAAGGGGACAGGAGGCAAGCCAGAATAACTCCAGGCTGGACACCATGCAAGTATTGGCCAGGGAGAATCTTCCTGTCAACTACTAGCTTGCCTCAGGACCTGGGGGCATGGTGGGGCTGCCACAGATGTAGTTTCCAGGAGCTAAAGGAGAACAACGTACAAGGGGCAAAATTATTCTCCGGAAATCTGTCAGAAACCAGTCAAGACTCTTTTTTGCATGTCTCATACTGTCCACACCACTTCATTCAAATTCCTTAATCAAAGCAACAAGAAAGAAACTTTATAATAGAAATAAGCCCAAACAGTGCTACCTCAAACCTTGACAGAAAGTTTATCTAGACCAGTACAACGCAATAGAACTTGCTGCAGTAATGAGAATGTTCTCTATCTGCATTTTTCAACATGGTAGCTTTTAACTACATGTAGACATGGAGCACTTGAAATATAGCTAATGTAACTGAGAAACTGAATTTTTAATTTTCCTTAATTTTAACGATTTAAAATTTAAATAACAAATGACTAATGGCTACAGCAAACTTTTTCTGTAAAGGGCTTTGTGAGCCACATATGGTCTTTGTTGCATATTCTTTGTTTTTTTGTTTGTTTTATTTTGCTTTGACTTGTTTTAATTTACTTTATTTTCACAACCCTTTAAAAATATAAAGTATTCTTAGCTGGAGGGCTGTATAAAAACAGGCCACAGGACAGATTTGGCTTGTGGTCCATAATTCGTCCACCCCTGACCTAATCTCTCAGTGCTTTTGAAAATCTTTGTTTTTAATATTATTAAAAGTAATCATTACTATCGTTCCAGTGTTAGATGGGTTAGTGGTCTTTCTTCTTCTAATAGAATTTTTTGCAAACTGTGTTCCATGGTACACTCATCCATTTTAGGTTCTCTCCACAACAAAACAACTCTGTTTAAATAAGTTGTGAAATACTCAGTACTAAAACGCTATTTTTAAAGATTTATAATGCACATTAGTATATTAAGGCTCTGATGCAGAATATTGGTTTTGCATTGATTTGGGTTTTCTCGACTTATTTGACCACCATGCATGTGGCAGGCAGGGTATATGGCAGGGTATATGTGTGTGCAAGAAGAAGTGTGTGTAGGTATTATATGCAGCACGCATAGCTACATGATATGTGCATGTGTAGGTGTGTACATGTGAGGGGGGAGCAGGTTTGTAGCAGGTGACACGTATTAATATTCGGAAGAAGGAACGTTCTACAGAACCCACTCTTGAGAAACACTTGCTGAACAAGCCTGACAATCAAAATCTTTCTCTCACGCATAGCACAGGGAAATCAGCTCGGTGCTTTGTGACCACCTAGAGGGGTGGGATAGGGAGGGTGGGAGGGAGGGAGACGCAAGAGGGAAGAGATATGGGAACATACGTATATGTATAACTGATTCACTTTGTTCTAAAGCAGAAACTAACACACCATTGTAAAGCAATTATACTCCAATAAAGATGTTTAAAAAAAAAATCTTTCTCTCAGGGCTCAGAGCAGAGGCACAGGCAGTAAATAAGTGATATTCAGGAGGAGTGGGAGGATTTATTCCTGTTGAACTAGTTTAGAGACGCTGTCATTAAGACTTTTCAAGAAGGGCTGGTGAGGTCAGCTCTCCCTGGAATGTTCACAGATTGAAACAATGGGGTGAAAGAGGCTGCTGCCTTGGAAGGATGTCCCACGGGCCCCTCAGGTGGCCAGAATCAGCTTAGGTCCACGCATCACGCGGCGCAGGCTGTGAGACCCAGGGAGACGGCTGGTGGAAATGGCTCTAAAGGGACTTTGGGGACCCTTGGCAGAGCAATTAAAAGTCACAAGACCTCTGTGAGGAAAAGAAAGTTCTTGGTCGACTTTAATTGAGGAAATGGAAGATGGCCTGAATTCAGTGGAGACCGAACAACAGATTTTGAACACTTAGGAGCCCTAACTGGTTAATACGGAGGAAATCCTGCCCTGAGGGCAGGAAAATTGAACAGCTCCATTGCTCTGCTAAACTTTGGAGAAGGAAGCTGGGTACAGAAATGGCACTCAATTCAGGAGCCTTCAAGGAACACTTTCAGCTTCTCCGAGAACAAAATTCCTAGATCGTCTTGTTTGTTTTTAATTTTCCAAGATGCTGAGGAGACAGAATAAAAGTAGAGTTGATTCACTGAAAACGCCTGGGTTTGAGTGCGGCCAGGAGAGGAAAAAAGCATCTTCTGCAAAGTTCCTCCTTCCTTTAGGATATCTGGAAGCTGAGCTGCCACTTTCTGAGCACATGACTTCGTATATTTACCTCCTGCTAAAGGCATTTTCATGCCTGCATCTTGCCTAGGGAGACTGGTAGTTTTGTTCTTTCCTGCAGATGTTTATAGTAACGTTCTGTCTCTACAATGGCCCATTTATGCTCCATTGATTTCTCCTCTTGATGACTTTTAATAACATTTGAGGGAAATGGGTGGGTGAGTGAACAGTTTTCCTTTCTTGGTCCAACACAGATGGTGGATAGCTAAGCCCGTGCCTGCCTCTGCTCTCCACGTCTGCTGAGGCTGCCTGGGCCTCGGAGCACGTTGCTCTGTGCCTGAGAGAGCCCAGTAGCTGAGGATGTGAGCCTCATACCCTTGGCCTGTGGTTGAGGCAGGTCCAATGGGCGGTGGGGATCCAGTCAGCTACAAGTGAAGGAGTTGGGCCTGTGATACCAGCATACGATGCCTCCTCTCACGGACAGCTGCTTAACCTTTCCTGCGAGTATTCAGATTTTGAGAAGCATCTAATGAAGATAGAAATCCCTTTGCTATATAAAGGGACACATTTCTGGTGGTGACATTTCCTGTCTACTTGCCTCGAGCACTCATCAAAGGCCCTCATAGATGTGAACGTCTGAGCGACTGATCCTGAAGGCCAGAGTGAAAGAGAATGCCGGTGGCCCAATGTCAGGGCCGAGGGGTGTTTCTTAGCTGGAAGCAGCAGTGGCGAATGAGTGGCTGGCACATTCATCAGAGCCCATGACTGGGTACAACCAGACCAGCGTGAGTACTAAGTTTAAACAAAGAACACAGGACGGCTGTGGGGCCGGCTGAGGCAGAATTCCCACTTCGACACCAAGACAATCTTCTTGCTGTTGCTGAGTTTACGACCGTGATGTCACCGAACGCTGCCGACAACAGAACTGTTATATCGCTAATGAAAGGGACTTAAAAGTAACTGAGGGACCCCATTATGCCAGTACTGGAGCTCGTCATAAAAATCATCAGTCACCGGTGCCTCTGAGCTTGAGCCGGGCCTGGAGGTAAAAGAACTGTGAAATTCGGGTTCTGTTCAGTTGTTTTGATCTGGACTTCTTTATGAGTAGAAAGAATGAAATTGGCCATATGTGACCTTGTATTTCAAGGAAATCAAATCATTCAAGCGAGAGAATTTATCCTCCTGCCTAACAATTCCTCCACTTCTCTTCAACGCCACGGTAATGGACTGAGGCCCTGCGTGGCTATATTTTACTAGCGTTTAGAGAACTGTAATAGTTGCGTTGTTTCTCTGGTTACACCCCAAAATGCATTGCAGATTTCCTCAACTGAAATCACTCCCTGCCATTAATATGTTGTTGGAATAAAGGGCTGATTTTGGCACTGAAACTTACACCACCGGCGGGAACAGCATCAGGCAGTGCTAACAGCCTGACTCCTTTCTTCCTGTCTTATCTGTTCATCCCTTCACCTGACAGATATTCACTGAGCGCCAACTATACACCAGGCTTTTGCACCAGGAACTGGAAATATGATGGTGCCCTAAAAAAATGTGTCATTCTTACCCTCACGGACCTTTGCATTGCTGGTAGGAAATAACGCTTTTCTTTTGTTTCCTTAACTCCAAAACAAATCATTTCATTTCCAGCTACTTGGTGGCAGGAAATATTATCCTGGAAAATGATGGGTCAATAACAAAAGGTGGCCTTGAATCAAAAAACTAAATAAATGCTCATGGAATTCTACATAGGAGTTATAGTAAATATACAAACATACAAAACAATCCTCTCTGTATAATATACGTGGGAATATTCGGAACACCCAGCCACAGATGAGGCTCTTCTCTGTGTATGTGGAAAATGAGCTCAGAGACCAGGGAGGGATACAGGGGGTTTCAGCAAATGTTAATATTTAATTTTTTAGCTGGGTACTGTGTACACAGGTGTATATAATATATATACATAATTATATGTACAGGTGAAATGTATATAAATGTGTCTACACATGTATACACACATCCATATACAATACATAGAATATTTTTTTTTTTTTAGATTTATTTATTTATTTATTTTTGGCTGCGTTGGGTCTTCGCTGCCATGTGCGGGCTTTCTCTAGTTGTGGGGAGCGGGGACCACTCTTTGTTGCGGTGCGTGTTCCTCTCATTGCGGTGGCCTCTCCCGTTGCGGAGCACAGGCTCCAGGCGCACGGGCCTCAGTAGTTGCAGCACGTGGGCTCACTAGTTGTGGCACACGGGCTCAATAGTTGTGGCTTGCGGGCTCCAGAGCGCAGGCGCAGTAGTTGTGGCTCACGGGCCTTGCCGCTCTGCGGCATGTGGGATCCTCCCAGACCAGGGCTCGAACCTGTGTCTCCTGCACTGGCAGGCGGATTCTTAACCACTGCGCCACCAGGGAAGCCCACGTAGAATATTTTGAAATACAATTTCCATTTTACAATTAAATTTTAATTGTAAAATTTCACAATTTTAATTTCACAATTAAAAAGCTCTGGCTGAACATCCGCTGCAGAAAATCGGGTACGGGCACTGAGAACTAGTGGAACTCACCTGTATCTGCTCTTCACTACACCCTTATCCCCAAACACAATTCCCTGAAACACACCTGTCTATTTCTTTAATATTTTCCTTTTTTATACTAGTCCCTGCTCCCTTTCTTTCCCAGATCTGTATCTCTAGATAGTTCAAAAGCTCCCTGGCAAGTGAGAGAAGCTTTCAAGGAAGCAGCAAGGGATAAAATCACCCCCTCTTTGCTCACTTACCCCCATTTAGGAGGGGATGATGAGGTGCCTGAGAGCATCCTTAAGGAGTACCCAGTTCAAAGAGTTAATATTTATTTGTTACATTTTACAAATTGCGGAGAATGGTGTAGAAGCTGAGATACAATGGAGAACTAACACTTATCATATGAGGGCCAGAGTGAACTTTAAGTAACTCCTTGGGATTTCTCAACTGGAAGATTCCCATGAAATTTTGTGTTGGATTACCCTGGGGGGAGGGGGAGGGATTAAGTTGTTTAATTACTGTTACCATTCTGTGTTTTATGCATTTTAATTAGTTTTACTTTTGTACTCTACCCTGAGTCAGTTCCACCAAAGGCACAATTTTGAAAATAATAAAGATAAAAACATATCAATTTTTCCAGTAAATGATTCTATGCTCGTCACAGCAGTGGAGAAATCTGTCAGAGCCAGACCATGATATTTGTTCTGTCTGTTTTATGACTGTGTGAATTCTGAATGTCTGAGCTGTCCAAGACAGACATTGCATTCATCCAGACTTTAGACCTACCTTGACTTTTACGGCTTCTTAACACAGCTGATGTATCAGCAAGCAATTTACTTTAAGACATCATACATCCAAATTGGTATTTCAAAGGTTGATCTGAAATGCCAGAGTAGAATATGCTAAGTGGCTAGAGGGCATTATTTGGCTGGTAGGGGATGGAGGGCAGAGGAATGGGGCACGGACATGAAAAACAAATGAGAATGTCATAAACTGATTTCATGTGGAGGGCTGGGCTCACAGTGGAGATAGGGTCACCCAAGTATAGGCTTGGCTTAGAGGACTTTCAGAAGTGAGCACTGCCACAGGAGGTAACCCTCCTGTGTTCATAGCCTGGGCAATTTCTTCTCCCAGATGTTGAAACAAAAATACTTTTGTATATGTGAGAAAGTAAGAATATATGGTCTGACATGGTTTACTCATAATCACAATGGGAAAGAATATTTGAAGTCCAGACTGTTCTGGAAATCTAATCACTACAATTATGTTTTGAACAGATCAATTATCTGATTTTGAAAAAAAAAAAAAAAGGTATGTATGGTATTAGGAGAAAATCTTTTGTGTTGAAAACTTGAAAAATCAGTGAGGTATTTACAAATGCCTATTATTTGGTTTTGACAGTGAATGTGACACTTGGGAGCTACCTGAGTCCCAGAGTGGGGAAGGGCCAGCAGACAATAGTGAACACAAATGCGCAGATATGGTGCTCCCTGGGTTCCAGCACTTGATAGTGACTCTGGAAATAGGTACTGCAATTATTCCTATTGAACAGATGAGAGAAACTGAGTCAAGTAACTTACCCAAGGTCACACAGCTAGTAAGAGGTGTAGTTGGTATTTAAACCTAAACAATAGGACTCCAAAGTCCATCTTTTCTAACCATTATACAATAGTTTCTCTTACATTAAGCTTTCCTTTCGCTAATTTGCCTCCTCTCTGCCCCTCGTCACCATTTCCTCCTGGTTCTCTCTATTTTTTTCTCTTCTTACCTCTTCCAGAATTTCCTCTGGCTCTATTCCTACCTCTGCTTCTTTTCTGTCTTTGTTTTCCATTTCCTCACTTTGTTCTTTCTTTTATGGTCTTTGTTTTTCCCTTACTCTCTGTTTACGTTTCTTTCGCCTTTAACTGACTTGCCTACTACACGTTCATGGGCGTGCTTCTTTCTTCTATGTCCTTAATAGTCCTTTTCTGTAGAAATAAGGGAGGCATGGTACATAGTCAATAAGGCTGTTTATTGATCTAGCATTAAATGTGTATATGTGGTATATACACAGAATGCTATACCGTATGGACTTAGTATTCTTTGATCGATTTAATTTAAAAAGAGATAATTCTAATATCTTCTACTTCTAAAAATAATGCCAGTAAAGATGACTATATAATACTTGATAGTTATATTACACTCCCATGTCTTTTCCTTTTTTTCCTTAATAAGTTAAAAAAAAAAAAAGGAAAGAAAAGGAATTTTCATCCATGATCTAGAACTCATTTAGAAATCTGAGTATACAGTTTATTTGACAAAAGTGGATTTCTCCTTGTGAGATGGTGATGAAATACGTGCCTTTTCGAAGAGTTAAGAACCACTGCTGCCCAGGAGAAAAAAGCATAAATGTATTCAGAGGATATATATGACCAGGTAACCTTTAAGAACTCATATAAATCTGAGGTTCTATAAATCTAGGCAAAGCAACTTAGTGCAGGAACATTAGCATTAGCTAGACTTTGCCAGTGATACTCTAAAAATAGACTAGTTCTAAATAAATCTGCCTACCTGTGTCCTAAAAGACAACCGGACAGACTACCATGTTCATCTGTTACCTTGGATTCAAGTTCATCTCAACAAATACTCACCAGTGCCTTCTTGAGGGAGGAAGTGGGTTACACATTGTGGCTACCAGGAGAATGAGGTCAGAGTTTCACCAGCGGAAGAGGTCAAGGGTCAGGGTAGAGACAGATCCCTGCGGTCCCCCAGAGGAACAGACAGCGAAGCTACATAGTCTCGCTGAGCTGTCTACCCAGCAATTAGAGGGGCATGAGAAGCTACACAGTGACAACCACAAGGAAGTCATCAGCGTGAGTCATCTGCAAGTATAGCCAACTTCATGTCAGCTCCTTGCTTCAGCAGGTGGATCATTTATATTTTCCCTGGAAGCCATCCGCTGGTCTAAATGTTGGGGTTGATTTGTTTTTCTGTTACAGGGGAGAAGGTGGCATTCCCAGAAGTAACTAGAATATGCCTGGACTCGGGCAGAGGTCCAGGCACAAGGAGAAAGATGGAGAGCTTTTGAAATTTTCTCTCTCCTACTGTGTGCCAGCTAAAGTTCCACTCATCTTTCCAGCGCTCTAATCCTGAGCGAAACATGCGGCTCAAGTTCGGTCACCGTGGGGCTTCTTTGTTGGCTTTCTGATCTTTCGGTATTTAGCGGTTGGCAGTTAAAAAACAGGACGTAGCTGAGAAAGGAGAATTCATAACACACCTCATCTTTTCTGCACACTGTTCATTCCTCTCACATCTAATGTTTAATCAGAAAACATTTTGACAGTTATTGAAAAAGAAGAGTAGTAACTATTGACTCTTTCCATGCACGACTTAGTCTGGGAAAGAGAGATCCTGAGATGGCAAATCAAAAATAAATAAATAAATAAATAAAAGTCTGAACATGTGAAAATTAGGGTGGGGAGGTTTAAGGGAAGGCGTCCTTTATCTACTTGAACACAAGTGTTGCAACACTATGACAAAATGGAATTTCTCCTGTATGTGTTTGTTTTCCCTTAGAGTTGGAGTCGTATTTTTCTGGAAAGTTCTGTAGAATCTGGGTACAATCAAATAATAATTAATATTACAGTGTGCTTTAAATCATAAGTATAGAGGAAAACTAATTTTCTAGTTAATGATTATAATGATTAGATTAGCAATGGTACCATATTATTTTCACAGATGGCAAAATAAAAGGAAAAATGAAAGGGAAGAAGGAATCATTTTGGCTGAGTAATTACCTACCTTGGCTTACATCTTACTCCCAGCTTGCAGTCTCAACGTGTGGCAAATTCAGACTTTCATGATCTGACAACTGTTTTCACTGAAGCAAGAGGACAAAACAGCTGGTTTTCAACTCCAGTCCAGTACAGTTCTGCATGCTGGAACCACGCTAACTAAGCCCCATACCCCTTCCTTCTGGAAATGCTGAAGCAGCTCAGCCTGTTCTGGAACATTTCTTCCAGTTGCATCTTGTCATGGGCACTCTTATTTGACATCACCCAGTGCAATGCCCCAGCGAAATCAAAATTCACACTGTCTTTGGGACTTGTGTGGGCAGCAGAGTCTGGAGGAAGGGAGTAGGCAGTGGGGTGACAGCAGAGGAACGCCTCACAAATTGGTGCAGAAGAGGCTGCGGACCGTTCCCTTGTGAGCGGCCTGTTTGCTTTTCCTCTGGCTAACAGTGGGAGGAACTGCAATTCCTCTTGGCCAGCCTCAATTTACAACCAGCTTTTCCTGCCTTTTGCTTCAGGGAATGGGGTTCCCAGACAGTAAACCTCTGACTCTTGCCTAGTTTTCAGATAAAGACCCATTTTCGGACATCTGCCCAGCGCTTGGTGCCATTCTACAGAGCTGACTTTTCATGGTGATCATTCCTTTCTCTTACATATCTGTCTGTTAAACCACAGAAGGCAGACATATATGGAAAAGGAACCATCAAATATGGGCTTAACCAACATTTAAGAGTAAATCTCTGGTCTGGAAAGACAAATATATGATATCACTTCTAAGTGGAATCTAAAAAACAAAAAATGGTACAAATGAACCTATTTACAAAACAGAAATAGAGTCACAGACGTAGAAAATAAACTTACGGTTACCAAGGGAGAAAGGCAGGGGGAGGGACAAATTGGGACATAGGGACTGACACAAACACACTACTACATATAAAATAGATAACTAATAAGGACCTACTGTATAGCACAGGGAACTCTACTCAATACTCTGTAATGTCCTATATGGCAAAAGAGTGGATATATGGATATATGGATATGTATTACAGTGGATATATGTATACGTAACAGTTATACATATATCCTAACAGTGGATATACGTATATGTATAACTGACTCACTTTGCTGTACACCTGAAACTAACACAACATTGTAAATCCGCTATACTCCAATAAAAATTAGTTTAAAAAAATTCTCTGGTCTGCCTGTAAAGTTGGGTGACAAGCACTGACCAGGCATGTGAGATGGACTTTTACTTCCCAGGATCTCACCCATGGTTTTTAACCTTTAATAGGACCGGCCATTAAATAAACACATGGTCAAACTCTCCATCAATTGGGCTACATATCAGCTCATAAATATCTAACTGGGCTGGATTCTTTCTGTGGCTCTGGGTATGAATGCTTCTATTACTCACCAGATACAACTGCTGCAATTCAGGAAAATGCCTCTCTCTTCCAAGGCTGGGGAAGTCCTAACTTGTGTCCAGAGGTCTCTCATGGCCAGTTACATAGGGATTAGGAGAGATCCAAGCCACAAAGCCCCTCCACTGATGCCTTCCACTGTCCAGTCAACATTTGAATGAGTGTATTCACATGTGTCGAGCTGGTTGTAAAGCTGAGGCTCTTCATATTGTTTTGTTTTATGGAAAAGGAAACCAAAAACTTCCTGTATCAGTATGTTCAGTGTGGGTAGGCTTGCGAGACAGAAAATGGGGAGATTTAGCATTAAAATGTGAAAGCAGTACTTTAAAAATTGACTCAGATAAGTATGACCTTATTCAAATATAGGTTATAACTCCCAGGAGCATTCTAGAACTGATTTAATCCCACCCATTTGTTTTGGAGAAGTAACAAAGATCAGAGGTAATTGACACCAGGGCAGTAGTTTTGAAGAACTACCACATGACTACAGGAAGACCATGAGGACAAAAAGCCCTTCTGTCTCCCAGGCAGCGTGAGTTGAGTTTAAAAAGTGAAAGGGGGCCTGGTCTGCAAAGGCGCCAACATCAGCACTTCTGCTTGCACCACAGAAAACGTGGGGGTGTTCTGGGCTCTGTCCCGGCTTTGCTGCCACTAACTTGCTTTGCTATTTTATACTCATCCTGTGATTCCCCTGGACCTCATAATTGTTCATCGCACACCTTTATAATGAGGGTATTGTGTCTGAAAAACTGCAAAGTAACTTCTCAAATTTGAGGGTTTAGTCTCCGCAGTTCTTAGACTGAGTCAAGCAACACAAGGAAAGACGATGGTTACATACACGTTTCTTTTCTTTTTCTTTCTTTTCTTTATTTCCACCAGAGACACTTCCAGTTGTAGAATCAGGGGAAGGTAGTCTAGGAAACACTTAATGAATCTTCCTGGTCTTCTGATCCTTTTCTGTTCAGTCTTCAGAAGTACTGGGGTGTGCTTTCCTGGGCCTGCTTCTTCTCAGAAAGAGACCCCAGGCAATCTGGATGACCTGGTGGAGAACCACACCACTGGCGTAGATTAGGGACCATTCTTTTCAGGCTCTTCCTGAGGCAGGTCTGCACACCTTGCTCAACCAACACAAGCTGCCTCTTGTCCCATTCTACCCCCTTTCCTTGTGCCCCACACTAACCTTCCTTCTTCTCCTGAGGAAAGCTCCTTCCCATCTTAAAGTCTCCAACCGGTGGGATTGCATCTGTCAGGAATGCTCCTTCTCACTCTTCTTCACCCAGGTATGTCCTACTCACCACTAAGCCTTGACTTCCTTAGGGAAGCTAATATCACTTCTTTAGGGAAGCTTTCCATAGCCTCTGTCCTGATTACCGTCCTAGGTTCAGGACTCTATGGCGTACTCTTTGTTTCCTTCCAAGTGCTTATTGCAAATTGAATGATGTAGTTTTGTGTGTAGGTATATGTGTGTGATCCTTTATTTATCGCTTTCCATCCCTTCACTTTCAGCTTATGTGTGTTCTTAAAGTTAAAGTGAGTTTCTTATTGGCAGCGTATTATTAAAATCTGTTTTTCTTTTAAAAAATGCATTCAGTCACCCTGTGGCTTTTTGATTGGAAAATTATTCCATTTCCATTTAAAGTTCCATTTATTTGATAGGTAGAACTTAGAACTGCCATGTTGTTAACTGTCTACTCTCAAATCTCCTATTCAGTATTGTCCTAGAGTGTTATCCAAAGCAATAAGGCAAAAAAAAAAAAAAGGAGAAAAGAAAAGAAAGGAAGGAAGGGAGAAAGAAAGGAAGAGAAAGAAAGAAAGAAAAAGAAAGAAAGAAAGAAAAGAAAGGAAGGAAGGAAGGAAGAAAGAAAGAAAAGGTTTACAGATGGGAAAGGGAAAAATAAATCTGTACCTATTTACAGATAACATGATTGTCTATATAGACAATGACAAAGAATAGGAAAAAATCTTCTAGAATTAATAAGTGGGTTTAGCAAAGTTACAGAATACAAGTTTAACACACACAAGACAATATTTTGAAGTATATAGAAATATATTTCTATACACTAGCAATGTACATGGAAATCAAATATTTTAATAACAATAAATGTGAAATAGGTTCAGAAATGAAATACTTAGAGATAAATTTAACAAAACAAATATGCAATTTGTAATCTGAAAACTACAAAATGCTGATGAAAGGGATCAAGTAAGAACTAAATAATTGGAGAGTACACATGATATTTATGAATTGAAAGAATCAACTTAGTAAAGATGTCAACTCTCCCAAAATTTATCTATAGATTTAACACAAGCCCAATCAAAATCCCAGCAGGATTTTTTGTAGATATAGACATACTAATACTAAAATTTATATGTAAAAGCAGGGAACCTTAGAACAGCTACTAAAACAATTTTGAAAAAGAAGGTAAAGTTGGAGAAATTATATTGAGATTTTAAGGTTTACTGTAATGCTATAGTAATCAAGGTAGTGTGATATTGGTGAAGAGATAGACACGTAGATTAATGGAACAGAATAAAGAATCCAGAGTAGATTCATACAAATATGGCCAAATAATTTTTTCACAAAGGTGCAAAAGCAATTCAGTTGGGAAATAATAGCTTTTTCAACAATTGATGTTGGAACACTTGGGCATTCATATGTAAAATAAATAAATAAGTAAATAAAGAGAACTTTAACCTAAACTTCACACCTTATACAAAAATCACCTCCAAATAGATCACAGATACAGCTAAAGTTATAAAACTTCTAGAAGAAAACATAGAAAAAAATCTTTATGACTTTGTATTAGGCAAAGCATTCTTAGACATGACACCAAAAGCACTCCCCATAGAAAGAAATGTTGATAAACTGGATCTCATCAAAGTTAAATACTGTTTCTCTGTTAAGGAAGTTGTTAAGAGGATGAAAACATAAGGTATAGACTAGGAGAAAAATATTTGCAGTCACACATCTGCTAAAGGATTTGTATGCAGAATATATAAAAACTCTCGAAACTCAGTAAGAAAATAAAAAACCGAATTACAAAATTGGCTATAGAGCAATTATCTGGTAACTCCCAAAGTTCACTGTACTTGAATGACCTTCTCAAACTATTTATTAATGAGTTAGACGAATCCCTGCTTTCTGTGTCCCCTTTCTGCATTGTCTCTTGGTATAAGAAGTCCTTTTACTCATATAGTGTTCTTTTAGATAACCTTCACAAACAAATTCATTCAGATCCCATTCACACACTTACTATGTTTTTCTTCTTCCTTAAAGAATGATTGTGTGCATGTGTACATGCGTACGTGTGTTAACACTGTGGGTCTTCTTTTTTCACTTGTAAAGTTTTATTCAGAAATCCTTTACACATTACGCAGAGGTGAAAAAAGGTAATGTTCAAAGCTTCTGTGCTGGTTTCGGATCTGTGTGTATAGATGGCCGGCACTCTGGGGGCGAGGTAGTGGGCTCTTGGGGTAAAGGGGCCTTCTCAACACCCCTGAAATTGTACCACATGGGAGGTGTGTCCACTTTTCTGAGAATACAAGACATTTCCCCAGAGCAGAAGGGCGTAGCAAAAGGGCACTCTCCGTTTTATTCTGAGAATGTAAGAAATTGGCTCACTTGAAAAGGAAAAGGGGCGAAATTAACCATTTAAGGAAAGTCTCTGCATCATTGACTGAAACAACAAGTACAACGACAGAACACTCAGACGTCTGTGGGGAACGAATACCCTCTTGCTGGCTCAGTTTTCTTTCTGCCCAGGGAACCGCCGATGCCCCAGCCTCCCTTCAGAGATGAGGAGCCAGAGGTATAGGGAGAAATGAGTCAGGGAGGTAGCGGGCCTCCTTCTTGTCAGCCCAGGGGGCTGGACTCTCACCTGGAAGGCCCTGCTGGTGCCCCAGGGGATGCGCTGGGAGCCTATCCTGCGGCTGCTGGGGGAGGGACCACGGAGGGAGGGCAATGGTCCCAACCCCCAGCCTCTGTGCGATGGAAATGCGCTCTCTGTGTCCCACCCAGTGTTGCTGCGATGATTAATGAGCCCGCCAGCTCCCGGAGTCCTTCCTGAGCTGGCCTGGAGCTTTTCCACAGGGACCGTGGTGAGCGTGTCTCAGGTCCCCCTGTCTCTTTTCACTTCCCGTCTGATCATTTTTCCGCCTGCGCCAAGCTGCCTTCTTGTTGGATTTGTTGCATTTTCTTTTTCTTTCAAGTTTATGTCTCTTAAATAGATAACCACCAGTCTGTAGAAGAAGCGTGACATCCCTAAACATGCATCAGAGCCCCGGGGATGGGGATACAGCTGATTATTCTATTGATGGTGACAGTAAAATAACTTGAGATTTAAGCAGTGAATTTCCAAAAAGCTGAAAACACTGTGTGTATAATCAGTCATTTACTCCCAAAACAATCCAGTAAGAAAGAGAGCATATTATATTTCCTTCCTTTCTCCCTCCCTCCTTCCCTCCCTCCCTCCTCACTTCCTCCCTTTCTTCCTTCCTCCATCCCTCCCTCCCTTCCTTCCTGCCTTCCTTCTCTCCTACCCCATCTCTTTCCTTCAATAAATGGAACATACTAGGCACCAGGCATTTTGCTGTATACGATACACAATAAAGCACAAAACATAAAGTATTTTCTGAAGTCACCTGCTGACTCAAGATATACAATTGAAAAGCTGGTGCTTCTGGTTCTATGACATTCATAACTCAGATATTAGACCTTATGGATCAGGACCATGAGATGACATGGGCCAGGCAGGGAGGTAGAGGCAACCGGGAGCCTGCTAAACATCCTTTGAACTGAATGAGGCTGGGGGAACCCATCTGCCTGTGCAGCCCAGTGAGTCAGGAATAATGTCCAAAACACACCTCTGTCTCAAGCACAGTTTCAGAAATGGTGAACAGTAGGAGAGTTTGAGGTCAAGATTTTAACAAGTGGGCAGAGCATGCAGAAAGGAGATCTTGGAATCTGCTTCTCAGGCAGGAAGTAGACATTACCTGGGAAGGACTTCCATGGATTTCCTGCCTTAGCCACTGCTGGGGACAGGGGCAAGGCTCTTGTGTCTAGGAGAGGACTTGGAAGACCAAGATAAGTTACTAACTCCAGGTCCATCGGAGGACAGGTAGACCATATGAAGTAACCATCAGAAGCAGGGAGAACTGGGATCAAGGCAGAAAAAGCAAACGTCAACGGCAAGGCCAACATAGGTGGAGGAGAGAGATCCAACCTGTGGGCTACGTGGGGACTGACAACCTTGAACTTCATCTGAGCCCTGTGTTCCTGGAAAGCAGAGACAGATGAGAAATCTTCTCATTTTGTGTTTCAGGAAACAAGGACCACCTGCTCTCCATATTCTGAGACAAGACCCACCTCTACCCTTTCTAAGCGACTATAAGTCCCTGTTTCTTCGCCTCTCTATGGAACCCTAGGCACCCTACCTTTTCTTTTAGATGATCCTCATGAATGAACCTTCTCCCATAAGAGCATTCTCCTTAGGTGTCTGGTGTATTTTGTCTTTCGCAGGACCCAGATCAAGTTACGGTTAGCCTAAAAACTCAAAAATGGAGAGGAATAACAAGTAGGCCAGCCTACAACATGGCTCTGCGGTCTTCAGACTCTGGAGCTGGTGAGGTCAACATTCTAAGTCCCAGAGCATGGAGACCTGGGCCATTGGATATGTATCCTGCAGCCTTCAGGATGTGCTTAGGAACTGGAGTAAGGCTGAGCATTGTGTAGTGGCTCCAATGTGAGAATGCATCAGAGTTACCTAAAACACCCCAAGTTCCTGATTCAATAGGTCGGAGGAGGGGAAGGGGCTAAGAACTTGCCTTTCTAACAAGTACCCAAGTGATGGGGATACTGCAGGTCCAGAGACCACACTTGGAAAACCACTGGGGTAGTGAATGCTAGTAGAACCATGTGTGAAAACTCAAAGAAGACAAAGATAAAGAAAATGAAGCTAATTCTCAATAAAATGAGAATGCCTTTGACACCCACTTCATAGGATTGTTGTAAGGCTCATAGGCATAGACAATGTATGTGCATATATCTATGTAAATTATCAAATGCTACACAAACATAAAGTATTTTATTTTCCCTTCAATATATGGGGTTCTCTTGAATACTTCCATACCACAGTCCTTAATTTTAAAGAATTAAGTAATAGTTGTCACTGTAAATCACTGAGTTTAGGAAATGCAAGCTGGGTGAGGAGTAGTTGGCATTTAGGATGAATAAAAGGTATATTTCATGGTGAAAGAGATGAAGTACTTGATCCTCTCTCAGTTTCTAGGCTACATTGCTAAGGATTAGGAAACGTCTATGACTGACACTTAGATATAAATCAGCTTGGAGATTCCCAAGTGTATGTATGAGTCAATCATTCAGTGTTGAAGACATTGAGTTTTACATTCACGCAAAACGGCAGCCATTTGTCATTGCCCTCCTTGGAATACGTTACATCCTCAGGGTCCCATAGGGTGCATCCTTGCATTGTACTTCTATTTAAAAAATGCTATTCTGAAGATGTGACTGCTGCTATATCCGACCTCAGCACCTCTTTGCAGCTCCTACTGCTGGTTTTAGCATCTTTAGGGGAAAGGCCCTGCCAACCCCTTTAACTGCTACCTTGTCAGAGGGAGACATTGCCTGTGCCTCTTACATACTATTACTTGAGAATCTGGCTCTTCTTTCCTTCTTTCCACCTCCCTACGCTCCTAAGTATAAATCACCAGCCATAGTCTCCCCATTTCTTTCTTAGGGCTCAAATGCATTAACCCTATCAGAAAATGGAAAACAACCCAAATTCTTAAAAAACCCAAAGGAAAGATAGCCAGTGCTAATTATCTTGAAGTAATGTGAAAGTTATTTCCCCCAATTACCTACTAGGTAGGCTGCAACCATTCTGCTTTCTTTAAGCCTTTTCCTAAAAGTCTTAACTTTTTCTATAGAGAAGATTCATTGTGGTACGGTAATGGGAATTCCTCCCTCCTTAGTACTGCCTGGGGCAGATCAATCCCACAGTCATGTCTGCCCTCAGTTCTTTCAGAATCAACTCTGGGGAACATGGTCTCATTATCCTAATAGGACAAGGAAAAGAAGGAAGGAGGAAGGAAGGTTTGACCCAATATTCCTGGCTCTGGTCAAATGGGGATCTTCAACCCCAAGAGCTCCAGCATGGAGAAGGGCAGGATAATCTTCTCCACTCTTGGATTGTCGGCACCTCTTTTCTCTCTCATCTCCACCATCAAGCACAAAATGTCCCGAGACTTCCCTGGCGGTCCAGTGGTTAAGAGTCCACACTTCAAATGCAGGGGGTGTGGGTTCAATCCCTGGTCAGGGTACTAGGGTCCCACATGCCGTGAGGTGCGGCTAAAAAAAAAATGTCTTCAGGTGAGAAACAAAGTTATTCGCTTTCTCAAATGTGTCAGGAGGCCTTGTGAACACACGTTTCCTCTGATAAGACCACACTGTTGATACGCTTTTTGCATCAGTGACCTGGGCAGACTACAGATAGGCTCATAAAAATCATCTTTCCGACAATGGCTGGTCCTGAAAGCAAACCCTTGCTTAATTTCACATCCATGTCGTTTACATAAATGTACGGTCTTACACAAATATCAACCTCTTTAGGTCTCAAGTCTCAAACAGAAGTTAAGAGGCTAGGCTACATGATGTTTAAAAAACGTTTCTTTTAGTTCTGCAGAGTTTTCCTATGAGAATAAAAATGCATGGATTTGAGTTCCAGATCACTGATCCTTGACCCAGTTTTAGTTTGTTTTTATGTGTTCATTTGTTTGTTTAATGACTATACTCTATAGTTTATAGTAGGATATATATAACTGTATCAGATTGAGCAGTATGAAAATTGGCTTAGATAAAAATGGTTGAATCTTTTCTATGGTTCAACCTAATATATTCTAGTAAAGATAATAAAAAGCCACACTTTAAGTGGACTTGAATTTTTTTATTGAATATTATAGAATCAGGTTTTAAATTGGACATGATCTCTTAAGATCTAAGACATTTTTAGCTCTAACTTAATGTTGAAGAAATCTCTTTGTCAGAAGGAAATTGATATATTTCTTTTTCTTCCTTTCCATTCTTCATTTCTGGGAAATCTAGATCCTCTAGCCTGAGCTGATGGCCTAAAAGATCTTGTAAGCCTGGAAACTCTCAGTCAGTAACTGGCTTACAGGTGCATGGAATCTTGGGTGACTTTTCTTTGGCATGAAAGTTCAACCTATGGAAACATCCATACTTTTCTTTTTTCATAAGTCACACTAAATTAGCACAAAAACTCAGGAACTGACCAGAAATTTCAATAACACTGGGCTCAGCTTTCTCTCTCTAACCATCCATTTCTCCCTTTCCTCATGTCTTCACCAGGATGTACTTGCCCTAGTGGGCTGAGATGCTTCCAGCCAACTCACATCTATCTTAATTTCTTTGGCTTCCTTCCCTTCTGCCAGAAGGATTTGTTTTAAAGGTTTGCTAAGATCTAACAAATGGGGAAAGTGGGGTCCATCATATAGAGTGTGGTGATAAAAGCACAACAGAACTACCAGAGGATGTAAGGGACCAAAGCCATGTGGGCCCGTGGTTTTGGGGTACACTCTGTGTTTTTAGGGATTCCTGTTGGCTTCATTCTTCAGCTGTAGGAGCTTAAGGGTACCTCAGATTGATTTATTAATATCTCAACTTTATTCACGGTTCAAGAGGAACTGTGTGACATCTTTGGAATGTTTCAGCTAGAAATCTCAACGCTTATGCTGCTCAAGTCTGTTCCAAATGGAAAAAAAATGGAATTTTGAAACGTATCCCCTAATATCGGTTTCTTTTTTGTTCCTGCCACATCCTGTGTACTCTTTAGTTTCTGGACTAGTGTTTGTAGGAAGGGTTGATAACAAATGATCATTATTTTCCTAGACAACTAGAAAGAGTTAGTTACTTTGGGGAATTAAATCAGCTGAAACTGTACACAGCAACACAGATCCCCATGCAGAGCTGGGGTACTCACTCAGAAAGAAGGAGGCATGCAAAGATGGGCTATCATCTGAGAGGCAGTACTCATAGCCTCAGGGCCCCAACTGCTGCCCTAAGTTCTTAACTGGCTTCATACCTCCAGTGTCCAGCCCCATAAAGCCCATAGCTCCTTCCTTGGTTAATCTTCTCCAAGCACCAATGTTTTCTTGTTATTCCACAGCTTAAAGACTTATCCTTAAAGACCATATCCTGCCCTTCCCTTGTTATGGAGAACGGGTGGCCTTCAGCTTGGACTGGAATACAGTATAGGCCATCTTTTCCCATGTTAGCATCCAAAGATCTACCTTTCCACTCGTCCATCACAAACCTGCAGCACATTCAGCTCCCTGTTTATTTATTTATTTATTTTAATTTATTTTTTTGATGTATAGTTGATTTTCAAAGTTGTGTTAATTTCTACTGTATAGTGAATTGATTCAGATATATATGTGTGTGTGTGTATATATATATATATATATATTCTTTTTTATATTCTTTTCCATTATGGTTTATCACATGATATAGAATATAGTTCCCTGTGCTATACAGTAGGACCTTGTGGTTTACCCATTCTATATATAATAGTTTGAATTTGTTAATCCCAAACTCCCAGTCCATCACTCCCTCACCCTCTTCCCCATTGGCAACCACAAGTCTGTTCTCTATGTCTGTGAGTCTGTTTCTGTTTTGTAGATATGTTCATTTGTGTCAAATTTTAGATTCCACATATAAGTGATATCATATATTTGTCTTTCTCTTTCTGACTTACTTCACTTAATATGATGATCTCTAGTTCCATCCATGTTGCTGCAAATGGCATTATTTCATTCATTTTTTATGGCTGAGTAATATTCCATTGTGTGTGTGTGTGTGTGTGTGTGTGTGTGTGTGTGTTTGTGTGTGTGTGTGTGTGTGTGTGTACCACATCTTCTTTATGCATTCATCTGTTGAGGAACATTTAGGTTGCTTCCATGTCTTGGCTATTGTAAATACTGCTGCAGTGAATGCTGGGGTGCATGTGTCTTTTCAGATTATGGTTTTCTCTGGATTTACGCCCAGGAGTGGGATTGCTGGATCATATGGTAGCTCTATTTTGCATTTTGTAAGGAACCTCCACACCGTTTTCCACAGTGGCTGTACCAATTTACATTCCCACCAACAGTGTAGGAAGGTTCCCTTTTCATGGAGCTCCCTGTTTAGAGATGAACGTCCACTTCAGGCACAATTCAGAAACTCGACCTCAAAGCATTCCTGCCAAAAGTATGGCGGAAACTATTATTTAGTAGACATCATTTAAGGCTTATACCCTCCATCCACTTTTGCAGGTCTCTACCCACTCGTAAGTTAGGTTACCAAAAACCAGTGCATATGTTTGGCTCTCTCAAGAAAGCTTTCCCAGAGAATCATGATTATACTTGCCTTCATTTAAGGAACTCTGCAATATCAGTATTTGAAGAAAGGACTTGTGAATCCCGTGAAAGTACAGCTAAAGATAGCATTCCTGTTTCCTCCACATGTATTATGTGGCAAGTATACTGGACAATTCTCAGGCCAGCACTTTTTTTTTTTTTTTTTTTTTGGTATTAGGAGTGTTGCTGACTCCAGTTTGGCTGCCCACCCCCCCACCGACCCCTTCCTTTCTTTTAAAACTCATTTATTCCTCACCTTAGTTACTCAGGTGTACTTCAAATAATATTGTAAACCATCCTCAATTCTTTCTGAAAAAATGGTAGGTTACCAGTAAATACCCCAGTCTGACCTTCAGTTGGACACCAAGAGACAGAAGAGTCAGGTCTCCAGTGTCAAAAAAATGCTCCACATAGCACCGATCGGAGCTGATGCCTCCTTGACCACATCACAGCCTCGGATGATCTGAGCTTCCTTGCGGAATCCTTAGTTGCCCATCCTGTTTTCTCATGGGTCCCATACTGCCCCACATTCTTTGCTTGCTTTGGCTCCTGTGGGTAACTTCATTTTCAATTCAGGTGATTTCTGAATCCCTCCTCAACCTGACTTCTAAGGTTCAGTCATTTGAACTATTTAAACTAGCCTGCATGGGAAGGAACTTCTCTTATTGCAGCATTTTTCAAATTTCAGTCAATTGCATCCTGCTTCACATCTGTATCCTTATTTTGCTTAGTATCTTTTCTTAAATTCCCTCCTTGTATTTCCGATTGGACCTGAAATACAGAGTCGAGTTCATCGTTATTTTTCGTTCTTGACAGACTCTTAACATCGGCGCAATCAAGGCTTACATTTCCTTATTTTGTTAATTACTTAATTACTTCGAATATGTAATAAGTGTCTGTAAACCACCATCCCAAACAAAAGCCAAGATGTTAACAATAAATCCAGCCCTATGATCCCCTTCCACAACCTATCCCCTGACCGTTGCCCCCTGAAAGACATCTTGAATCTTGTATTCATTGTTCAGTTGCTTCCTTTTATACCTGGTCTCTTTTCATCAATACGTACATCTAAAATGTGCATTTTAAAATTTTAACTGTTTTTAACCTTAAAAGAAGAATCTAATGGCATGTAATCTTTTGAGTCTTGCTTTTTTCACTTTATATGACTTAGATCTATCCATATTGTTCTCAGTGGCTGTAGTTCATTCATTTTGACCATTATATAATATTCTGTTATATGAATTCACCACCGTTTATTCATCTACTTTCCTGCCATTGGGTATTTGGGTGAGTCCCATGATTTTGCTATTGTTAAGAGGGCTGCTGTGAACCTTTTTCTGCATATCTCCTGCATTCCAGGGCTAAAATGTGTCTTGGATATGGATACACAGGTGGGATGGTGGCTTATTAGAGCAGGCAAATGTTCCATTTAAGGAGGCAATGCCAAACTGTTTTCCAAAGCAGTCACACCAGTTTTTTTCTGCCACCAATCACTACAGGTAGCTCTGAATTCACACCCTGCTCAGTGCTTGTGAGTGTCAGACTTCTGAGTTTATACCAACCGGCTAGGTGACAAGTCTCACTTAAACATTTTTTAAAGGGAAATTTTATATTTTTAACCATAAGTAGAAAATTCATATCACTTGTTATAAATAGGAAACCATGAAAATAAATAAATAAAACAAAACCAAAATCATGTTCAAAATCATCACTAGATACTCCTACCTACTGAAAACAATTAGCCTGAGGTCACCGTTTCCTTTATTAAAAGGGAAAGCTAGCAGGTGTTAGAGAGCATTAATGATTGAACAACAAACTAAGACAGTCTGACTGAAAGAGCATTGAAAAGGAAGTGACTTTCTCATTCTGTGACTTACTGTATTTAACTTTGAATACTCTTAATTCTTAAAATCGTCTTCATTGCCACCCACGTATTTGCCCTAATTTGGTTCTCTGCTGTATTTCCTTAAATAATCTCTTGTGAATCACAGCCAATTCCTGAGTGATCCTGTGAGGTTCTGATGCGTTGTTGACAGTGTCAACTTGTAATATGGATCTCTTTGAATAAATTCCTATTTACATTTCATATCAGCAAACAGTTCATTCCTCGGCTGGACCTAAAGAGGAGAGCAAAGTCTGTTTAGATTTTACATTCTGCTTCAATAGTTAAGAGATTCGTGTTGTACTTGAGGGCTCTTAGTTGAATAGTCTCTTGTCTGTCTGAACTGTTTCTGATCTTTCTGTCTTAGTTTTAACATTTTGTATCACATATATTTTAACACTGGAAGCTGCCTCAAGTGTCTTGGATGTGTTATTAAATAAATTATGCCATAGAAAAAAGAGCTTCCACTGTGAAAGAAAGAATGAATGTGAATGAAAGCAGTGATCAATACTACTTTACATCGTTTTTAAACTATTGTGTGTGGTTACCTCATGTCTTTCCACCTAGATTATAAGCTGCTAGAAGACAGGAATTGCCTTACGTTAAATGTATGTGTTCCTTGGTCCGTAGCACAACATTGGACGGTAGGCATCACATAAACACTTGTAAAGGCGTGTGTTTAAGTAGCACACCTTCTAAAGTAATGGCAGGAAAGCTGGAAGTGGCAATGATCTCAGAAGGAGGTTGCCAAATTTTGCTTGAAGACTCGACACTGTAATTCAAGGCTTTATTTAAGAAGATAGTTGTGTAGTGAGAAGAACATATGCTTTGATAGTCAAAGAAACATGGGTTCAGGTTCAATTCGGCCAATGATCAGTTGTGCCATCCTGGGTACATTACTTAATTTTCCTGGTATGAGTGGTTAATCTATAAAATAGGATTCATGAGTCCTTCCACATTTGACTAGGTTAAATAAAGGCAAGACATGGGCTACAGAGCAGATGTTTAAATATTGCTAATTTCCCCTCCCCCAACTTCTCTGAAGGAATTGTTTCCTATGTAGATTTGAACTTCGAAGAGAGTTTCTGCTCACACATAATAATAAGCATTCACGCTAGCGTCAGTTTGATTATATACAACGGATTCGAGTGCTGAGTTTTCGTTGCCTTGATGTATGACATCAGGCAAGCATTGTCTTATGTTGTGATAGGGAAGAACAAATCTGACTCCATATTAGATTTTTTCCTTTAACTTTATGCTTTGTGCTCTGTTGCCTGTGCTTAGTCATGCCGGCTCTGCACCTTTTGTAAAAGCATGTCGCCTGTAGCCTGAAATATATAGGATAACCCATTCTCAAGGTTCTGACCTTTAAGAGTCCATTCATAATAGAGATAAGAAGTTGGAGAACAGAAAATAACATCTGTTTTTTTGGAGGTTTACAGGAACATCATGACCTGACCTACCTAGACAGCTGCAAGAACAAAGGATTCTGACACCAAGAAGTCTGCAACAACCAACCTCATCCCTCCCTCACCTTGCCTTTAAAAGTGCTTTGCTGAAACACTTTGGGGAGTTCAGAGTTTTGGGGGACAGAGGGCACAAGCCACCTGTCTCCCTGGTTGGCCCTTCAATAAACCTTTCACTGCTACAAACTCTGATGTTTCAGTTTGTTTGGCCTCACTGTGAGTTGGGCATACAAACTTGCATTTGGTAACAATGTCAGCTATCCTTAAATGACATCTGGGTTATCTGTCATTCTCCTGAGATCAAGCCTTATAAAACAGAATGAGGAAGGCCTTCTAAAATCATGTTTCCTTCCCATGCAATAGTACTACTACAATACTGTTTTTCTTCATAAAACCAGTCTGCCGGTTTGCTGGGTGACAATTCTGCTTCAGCTCTGAACGCTCAATGTTCCTTCACCTCATACATAATCAAGGATAAAAGATATTCAGAATCGTGTGGACACTGCATCTCTCCCAAAGGATTCTATTGACCCTGAGAATACGTGCTGGAAATGACGGATAACATTTGCGTTCCGTGTGGGATAGGGCCTTGCATACTCCAAGACACCCTGATGAGAAGGCTGGAGAATGTTATTCACACGAGGCCAGCATCAGATCCTGGGCAAATCAATGGGGGTTCTTGTAAGATATGAATCACGTCCATTATTTGACCCACACTTAAGATTCTGAGTCTGTCAATGAAGTTGGTCAAATTGGCAGAAATGTCTGTTCTGGTCTCTGTGAACAGTGGAGAGGTATAAAATTGCTCTGAGTGGAAAATTCAACTCTAGCAGGAATTACGAGTCTGCAGCCAACACCACCAAGCAAACTGAAAACCAACCAGAATATTAAAAAAACAAATGACCACAAACCATACAAAATGTTCAGGTCCGTGGTATAAAGAAAAATACTCCAAGGACTCCAAAGGTCTGATTTATTAAAGACTTCGGTTCTCGCAAATGCATAAAATTGCACAATGACTCATAGAAAATCTGTCCCTCAATGCATTTTGCACCAGGTAGAAGATATATGAAGAAAAACCCCATTTATATAAGGAGCCCATGATCACTGTGATTTATTAGGCAATTTCCCCACATGCAATACTGTGTGAACACCAGGCCCAGCATGGAACCCTAACCAGAAGAAGAAATCAAGATGAAGCCAGAGGGCCCGGCAAATGTCTGGATTCAAAGGCATGTTTGTGTGCAACTTGGCAGCAATGAGAACAAGTAGGGAGGCTGGAAATCTTAAAGAAAGAAAAACATTTCCTCTTGGGCTCCAACAACTAGAGAATGAAGGTTTTCCCAGAGACCATTCATTCCCAGCTAGCTCTCTGGTCCTACAAAATATTAGGGCCTCACCGCATCCCCAATTTCTTCCAAAGAAGGCAGAGGTGGCCTGATCCGCTGTGGACTGGCTCCCAGGGGCCTTTATTGGACGTGTCTGTTCCCCTGTGGGCCCCCCTTCCCTGAGCTGTGCTTCCATCGTGCTGGTCCAGAAGATTAAGATTTGCACTGAGCTGCACTGAAATATTATGCCTTAGGGATGCAAAGGCAGGGAAGAGGATACTAGATGATAATGCTGAAGTCATGTTGGCTGAAAACAAAGTGTGAATTTTCGTCTAAAAATGCCTGAAACCACTCCCTCTGTGATCCTGGATGTTACATCTAAAATGGAGCCTGTTTGGGATGCTCAAAGTGTATTAAGGAAATCTCATTTAACTAGATGACTAGGAATAAGTCATGACTTTCTCCAGCTAGTTTCATGGAATATTGCCATGTGGCATATTTCTGTCTCCAGGCACTCACAGAATATTTAAATTACATGGCTGGAACTCAACATGAGATGATATTAAAAAGTTTAATTAGGAAGTTCGTATATATATAACAAATGATGTATGTGTGGAAAAAAGTATATATATATATATGTATATATATATATTATGTGTATGTATGTTTTCCACAGACACAGAGAATTCCTGAGCAACTTTGTTCTGGAAAGCCCACTCCCTTTCTTTTAAGAAAGCTCAAGGTGGGCTTCCATGGTGGCGCAGTGGTTAAGAATCCACCTGCCAATGCAGGGGACATGGGTTCGAGCCCTGGTCCGGGAAGATCCCACATGCCGCGGAGCAACTAAACTCGTGTGCCACAACTACTGAGCCTGAGCTCTAGAGCCCGCGAGCCACAACTACTGAACCTGTGTGCTGCAACTACTGAAGCCCGTGCACCTAGAGCCTGTGCTCTGCAACAAGAGAAGCCACCTCAATAAGAAGCCCATGCACTGCAACGAAGGGTAGGCCCCGCTCGCTGCAACTAGAGAAAGCTTGCGCACAGCAATGAAGACCCAACGCAGCCCAAAACAAAATAAATAAAATAAATAAATAAATTTTTAAAAAAGAAAGAAAAAAGAAAGCTCAAGTCATATGCAGCCTTATTTCAGGCTTGGTAGTTTGAATGTCATGATGGAATTCTGTCTACTATGTTGACTACAGCTGTAGAAGCTGGTGGGCCTCCATGTCTCTTCCTGTACCTCTGGCCTTCTCCTGGGTGTTTTCACTGTAGATGCTCAGAGAATGAATGGTCTTAGTCTCAGGCTCCACTCTGTGTTTGATTTTTAAACTTGTGGCTGCAGGTCAATGAGACCAGGATCCTTCAGGGTGCGGGGATGGGGGGAAAGGAAAAGAAAACTTGAATGTTTCACTTGGGGTCTTTCCTGTCCTCTCTTTTCTCCAATAAGATTTTTCTGTCTGCAGAGGGTCATCCCCTGATTTCTCGAGTTCCCCTTTTCCCGTATTTACCTACTCAGCTCTCCAACTGCATTAAAAAAGCACAGTCAAGGAAAACAAACAAGCCAACAGTTAACTCATCAAAGCATCTATTTTATTTTATTTTTTTACTATGCATTTTTAAGTGAAGCCTTGTTAATTTACAATGTTGTGTTAGTTTCAAGTGTACAGCAAAGTGATTCAGTTATACATATATATATTCTTTATCAGATTCTTTTCCATTATAGGTTATTACAAGATATTGAGTATAGTTCCCTGTGCTATGCAGTAGGTCCTTGTTGTTTACCTATTTTATATTTAGTAGTGTGTATATGTTAATCCCAAACTCCTAATTTATCTCTCCCCACCTCCATCTCCTTTGGTAACCATAAGTCTGTTTACTATGTCTTCAAAGCACCTATTTTTCAAAACAACCATTGGAATTCAGGTGCAGGTTCTAATCTCAGTTTCACAATTTGCCAACATTTAATTAATCTGTCTGCACCTCTGTTTCCTCATTTACCAGATGAAGATAGTAATAACCAACTCAAAATATAAATGTAAAACATAGGGCCTGATACATGCAAAGTGCTTAATAAAAGGTTAAAAAAATCATCGTTGTTAATATTAACAGCTGCTAGATGATGTCGCTTGATAAATTATTAGCAGTTCAAATTCAGACAGATTTTTTTCAAACAGATGTGTGTAGCTACTGTCTCACATAGCCTTGGACATCCTCAGAAGTACATCTGGAATATTGACATGGAAAAATCCACTAACAACTCTTCCTTGCTGTTTCTCAGTTATTATCCTATGTTCCCTACTCAGATCCTTGCTTATACTTAAAATTGATGCATTCTTTTTACTTCTCATACTTGCTTAGTGTTTTTTTCAGCTCTCTGTCTGTGATAACTATTTGCAACATGCTTTTTTTATCTTGCTTCATGAACAGACCCACAGTCATGGGGAAGTCCACATACACTTTGTGTAGCACAGCACTCGCTATAAATGCTGTTGATAATCCTGAATGCAGAAGGGTTCATCACATTTTAAAAGCCTTTCTGTGATTTTTTTTTTTTGGTGGTTTGTGCCTCACGTTGGGCCTTCACATAAGCCTACCTCTAGTTACCAAATCATTGATTGTCTTCTGCAGCCAACCCGTATCAAACTGTATGGTTTCAAGGGGAAAGTCACAAAAGGAAAATGTAAGTTACTCACATATATTGCTCCAGTACATGACCCCAAATTTGAAGGCAACCATCTCTCTTTTTATTCTTTAAATTAGCTCAGAACATCTGTTCTAGTGTCAGAAATGTTGTTAGAATGATGGCGGTAAAAGCATTTTTGACTTATTTGTTGGTCTGGCTACCAGTGTACAAGAGTCACTAGTTCAGGAAAGTTCTTCCCATAAGCCCAAGTGATATAGATATATTACTATCACCCCCAAAGCAAAGATGTCTGATTTTCAATTTATAAACTGATAACAACTTAACAGCAATTATTATAAGTGGACTATATTAGGTCATTGTGTTAATCATCAACCTGCATTTCAGAGCCTTGTGAGGTTCAATTGTCAAAAAGTAATTTTTAAAGTTCCATGGTTAAATGTGGAAAATATATCTCAGCTTGAAAATAAAATTATATATTGTGGTTTCAAATACTGTATTTTAGAGAGAAGTATTTAATAATTACTGAAGTTAATTAAGTAACCATGAATACTAAATGCCTTGC
Organism: Balaenoptera musculus; assembly: GCF_009873245.2. Lineage (NCBI taxonomy): Eukaryota > Metazoa > Chordata > Mammalia > Artiodactyla > Balaenopteridae > Balaenoptera > Balaenoptera musculus. The sequence continues at coordinate 96,781,006 of NC_045793.1, read as the reverse complement.
TTCCCTACTTTTTGAGTGAGACTATAGAGTACAGATGGTACTTGGCATTTGTGGGCATTTATGGGGAAGGGGGGAAACGTGAACTTTAAGTTAAAAAATTCCTGAGGAGTTCCCCCCCACCAAATAAATTTCTGATGTCCCATTTTGTTTTACCAATAAAACTTTCAGGGAGTAGCTGATTAATTAGAGGATATATTTGAGAATATTCCACTCATTTTTTTTTTCTGGTAAGACTAAATGATGGAAAAGAAGTATAAAGTATAAGAAATTGATGAATTTATGATCTAATATGAGTGGAATCATGCACAAGTTGTGTGTGTGTTTTTTTTCTTATTTTGGGGCCCATCCTGATTCACTATTAATATGTTTTTAAAAATCAAGGAGGAACTTGTCCAAACCTCAGTTCATAGGAATGGAATTAATATTGCTGTAAAAACAAAGAGTGGGGGGAATAAACTCTGGCACTCTAGCTAACAGGAACCGTTGAACTCAGCAGCCGTGAGGACCATGTGACTCATTCCGGGAAAGAACTTTCCTCTGCCATTCTCTGATGGGGATTCGACTGCTTCCATCAGCTATTAGCTCAGCTTTTTAAATTAACCATATTAAGACCCACCAAAATTGCCTAGAAAAAGTCATGTGTTGATGTATTGTCCATGTATTTGAAGATACAAGGATTGTGAGAGATGGATGGTCTGAAGAATGTTTTTTCTTTTTGTAGCATTTCTTGTAAAATTTTAAAAAACTGAGTTGGAAAAATAAAGTTTTATGGAAAAATTTCTGAGTCCTGTTCAAATGAAAAACATTACAGGGATTTTTTTTTTTCTTACCTCAGTTGGTCTTGTTTTCAAAAAAATATGACACATGCCATTTAAAAACTTCAAGATGGGAGAAGAAAAGTCATATGATTTCAATTAAAATAGGTTCTTTTTGTCTCCCAGAGAGTATTTAAGTATTCCATGGGAGCCTGAGAAATCAGTGCAGTATTATACGTTTTTCAGAAGAGATGTGCTGCATTATCGCGCAATTTCTTGCCTGTGGTCTGGTCTCATGCAAATTTCTCAATTTGCTTAGAAGAGGAAGGCTATTTCCTGATTGAAACAAATTTCTCTTTCATATATTTTATCAGACTAGGTTTCAGTGATGAACCCTCACATCTCAATGGCTAAAACCACAGTGGTTTATTTCTCATTCACGCTACACAGCTACACATCCATCATGCTCATTTTGGGCACTCGGGGACCCAGTTGCTGAGACTCAAGCCAGGTGGAAAGAACGCTTGGAAGGTCTTGCCTTAGCAATTAAATGCTTAGCTCATAATTGACCCAGTTCAGATATTGGCCAGACTAGTCACATGATGCCATCCTACCCTAAGGAAGCCAGGAAGTACAATCTTTCTGTGTGTTGGATTTATTTGATTAACTGTATGAACACAACCGTACATATAATTGCACACCTACATTAATTACTTGGAGCTTGGCTTCCAATTCTTCCTCCTTGGTATGAAGGTTGTCCATGAATTCTAAAATCACTTGCAATTCATGTAATATGTTGACCCATCTCTTCCCACCTTGTTTTTATCAACAGACATCAGTTTAGGTTAAACATATGGACATTTTGAGTATGGTTATCATAAAGCTAGAGGTTGGACATATATTTACCTTAGATTCCTGTATTTTCATAAGCCAGATAATTCACCAATTATCATCCAGTTGAGAATTTCTTTGTGCTCTTTTTCATTAGTATGAGATTTTAAATTTCTCTATTATGACTCACCAGAGAAATCACTAGTTGGAAATTGTTTCCCCTCCAGGAACTCACAAAATCTGACTCAGCTTTCTGGTTAGAAAAAGAGATGTTTTCAAAAATTAATTTTAATAGCTGTCCATTCAGTGAATACTTTGAAGATAGCGTGAGGATTTTGCAACAATTTTGGAAAAAGCACTTCGAAATGTACTAACAATAATTTCAAGATTCTGTCTAAATCTACTTTCAGTCTAACATCTAGTATGTGAAGGTATTTGGCAAATGCCTTGAATTCCTAATTTTAAAGATATTAATCATGAAAATTTGAGAAGCTGCTCTAACTAGATACTACTGCTAGGAAAAATATCCTAAAAATAATCAATGAAAGAGTTAAAGAAACGATGGGTTTAGAGATCAAGTGCACTGGTCTTGAAACTTTCCTCTTCCCCAAATAAATATTTACTCAGAACTCTAAAAATATTAAAAGGTAAAAACAAGTCTTTCCTTGACACGGAGCCACTGCAGGTAGTAGGGATGGGGAGGGGGGATTGAGGCAGGGATATGGTAGAGGTTTTCTGCCCTAACCATCTGGCTTTTTCCTTGCTCCCTTCTACCTCATGATGGCTTTGGGGGCACTTTCAGAAACCTCTAGGGTTCCATAGAGTACAGGTTCAAATTTGCTGATCTATTCCAACTACTTATTTAGCAGATGAGGGCAACCAGGTTCAGAGAGGTCAACCCGCGAACCAAAGGGTGAAAAGTAAATTGATTGAAAAGCCAGGTGTCTACAAGTAAAAGATTGAGGTTTAGGGGTTTTACAAAATTATTTTGCTGACAGACTCCAAGCCTGGCTCCTTTACTGGCAATATATGCCAACTATACATATAACACCTCAATTGGCTTACATTTATTATGTCTCTACTTATTTACTGAGTAGGGCAATATATCCTAGGTGCCATGGGATTTAAACAATAAGTCACATTTCCCAACCCCAAGGAGTTTGTTGTCTAGTTGGAAGAGAAAATTCTTTTAATCTATTTTTCTGAATCTAGCATTCATCCATCTAGGCACTCCAGGAGCACTTATTCAATAAATATTTAATGAACATCCGATTTATCAGATATACTCCATGTCAGCTCATATGCCTCTTCTACCTCTTGTATATCTTCTGCCTTGCAACTTGTCCCTTTACCCCTCCTTATTTCTGGTCTCTTCCTTTTTTTCTTTCTCCTCCTTCACCACTACCATCTAAAATATCCCTGAAAGCTAGTTACAGCCTTGTAGCATAGAAAATAGCCTTTCATTCCACATTGGAAGATAAAAGGATTAAAATGCAAATGAACAGTTGAAAGCACAGGTATACTTGGGTGACTAGATTTCAGTTAAAGTGCAATTAATCAATCCATCATCAAGGGTAAGTGACTGATTAACAGAGTCTTTCCTGTTTTCATAGGTGTAGTGGGTGGGAAAGGGAGAGGGGGAGTGAAGGCAGTAAGAGGCATTTGGGCAAAGGGAGGGCATGGGGGAGACGTACCATCAAGAAACAGAGGGGATCTGGGACTGCCCAAGTTTGATAGTTTTGCCTGGGACAAATAGAAGCATTACCCTGAAGTATCTGTGCAGTGCAGCTGCACCGCAAAGGCAGCTCTATGTGATTTATGAAAGAGCTCACATGATTTATGAAGACTTAAAAAAACATCAGCACACAGCTGACTTTCTATAAAGGAGCTTCTTTCCCCCGGGATTCAAGGAGCTTGGAATTTAATGAGGGAAATGGAATCTACAATGAGAGACGATAAGCAAACTAGATTGTTTCTCACACAGACAGACCAGAATTTATGTATCCTGATACTCTGGCCTTCACAGGGCTCAGCCAAACCCAGCAACGCCTTGTTCTCAAAACACTCTTTGGAACTCTTCCACTCTGCCCATCACCCTGACACCCTTTCTAATATGGATCACCCCTGAGGATTTTCTCAGAACCTTTAGTTGGCCTGGAATGCCGGCCCAGCTCCTCTTCGCCCTTCCCCAGGGCTGCCAGTTGAAATCCTATGCAGCCTTCAACACTGTAATCCAAATATCACAGAGCACCTCTCTTGCCTCCAAACTTTTCTAGCGCTCTGCTCATGTCTCAATCATACTATGTAATATATTTTACTTTGTTATTGGTGTACATTTTTTCAGGTGTGTTTAAACAACAACAGAAAGGCAAAACCAAACAACTAAAAACAAAAAAAAACAAAAAACAAAGAAAGGACATGTTAAGTCTAGGTGGCTAGGCCGTGTGTGGCCCTGGTATGATGTATAACAGATAACAAAGGAATCCCCATCTCCTAGTTTACTCCCATTGTCTCTGTGTAGAGAACGGAAATCGTTTCTGTTCGTTTGCCTGGCAAGTATTCCCATTACCCTGGTCTTTAGCCATCCATAGTCAGGGTGGAGCGGTGAGGGGCAGGGGAATGGCCGTATAGAACAGGACTGGGTTTGGTCCGTTACTTTAGTCCCTTTTCTGGGGATGTACTGATTCGTCTACGAGCTGGCAGGTGTCTCAAGTCCAGCCAATCAGAGTCCGAGACCTCTTGATATAAAATTAGATAAGAAGCATTTGGGGCTATGATGTGGGGCAGCTGGAATGAAGTCAGATGGACGAGTAAAGAAGCAGACAGTGGTAGAAAGAGACCTGGGTACATTACATCCTTGTTCCAATCCCCAAGGTCATGGTTCCTCCAGTTTTTGTTTCTAGATATACCCTAGTACCTTCTTTTTTTTTTTTTTTTTTTGCTTGTGCTAATTTAAGTTGGCTTTCTAACACTTGCAACCAAATATCTTTGCTAAATTGATCTCAATTAAAGAGACTGATCTTAAGACCTGAATGAATAGGATGAACTTTTTTAAGCCAAAATAGAATCACTTAATGAATGGGTGAAGTAATTCTAACAGAACTTTTAAAAAATTCTTTTGATGTCCTGGTCTCCTGACAAATGCCTGTTAGCAATGCCCAAGGACAAAAAAATGAGAGAAAAAAGAGGGACAGATACTTGCAAACAGAGTTACAGTTTTTAAAAGGAAAACAGGAAATATCATTGCTGACATGGCCAGCTGCCCAACAAAGATTTCGTTTCCCTCTCCATAGCTTAGAGTGTGGCTGGAAGAGTCTAGAACAACACCATTTGGTAGAGTCATGTGTCTGGTTGTCATCCGTGATGCGTGGGTAAAGGTAATAGAAAGTTAAGGGGCAGGTGTACCTTCTCCAGTTTCTCTTTCCCTTGGAAGCCCTGGTATATAACAGAGCCATGAGTGATAAAGTCCCTAAACCATGACATGGGTGTTATAAGAATCATGAACTACTCTGAGAATGAAATAAACTTTTGTTGCATTAACCCACTGAGATTGTGGAGCTTACCTGTTATGGCAGCCAGCAGAACCCTACCAGTTGAGGGTTTCTCAAGCTCGGTTCAGAGAGCGTACCACTAAGTCTTGGAAAAACTGTGTGCCAAATCTTGTATGTTAAAAAAGGAGGCTAGCACCTAAGAATAAGTTATGTCAGACTAACCTCAGTCCTTATTGAAACAACTCCTTATTGAAACAAGAGTGAGGTGTATTAGTGCATCTGGTATCTCTGGATGTAAACAGGAAAACTGACATGACTCTCTTGATATCCTTGGAAACAAGGTGAATTGGTAAACAACTGACCTAGAGGAGTTACCATCCATTGATTATTAGATTGATGTTTCCTGGGGGAGGCACTAGTGGTACACGACAGGACCCGATGCTATTCTTAACCTGTCATATTCTGTACCCATTTTTAGATTTCATCAAAGGTATAAAACATTATCCTTATCAGATTAGAGCCCTTGTGTAAAAGGGACAGGTTCTTCTATGTTCAACAACAGAATTAAAAATCTAGATGATGCTTTGGCAAACTTTTCCTGTAAATGGACACACAGTAAATATTTTAGGCTTCATGGTCTAAGAGGTAAAATTGAGGATATTATGTAGGTACCTTGACATAATTTCCATGTGTCATTAAAATATTTTTCTCTTGATGTTTTTCCAATGATTTACAAATATAAAAACAATTCTTAGATGGTGGGCAATAGTAAAACAGGGGGTGGGTCAGATTTGTCCCATAGGCCACTATTGTCAACCCCTGATCTAGAACAAAATATTGGAATGAATATAAAAAGGAGTTATTATAGACTAAAAATAGGACAATGACATTAGACCTAAAAAATCAGCCTCACAAGCATAGAATGAGGGAGACAAGGCTTAGGAGTAGATGAGTCTCCTGCATGGACCACATCACAGAGAAATAGTTGAAGGCCCTGGAGACAGTGCTAGGAGGGACAGAGGACACTAGGTTTGGGATAACTGATGAGCTGCATCCCGGAAGAGGAAGCAATGCCTTTAGCTTAAGGCACAGTGAGTCATCAGGGGCATTCTTCCTGGGCTCTAAGTCTGCCTGATAAGGAGACAAGCCAGGGGATCTGAGCTCCCAGGGCAGGCAGGCCTAGAGGACCCTTAAGCCCTTTCCAATCTTGAGAGTCTTTCTTATTCTCTTACAATCAGGCTTCTTTAAGACATGGGAGGAATCTATTTCATGATTCTATCTCTTACCATAAATGAATATTTACTAGTGAGTGAACCTACCAGAATCTGCCAATTGCTTTGATATATGAGACAAGGAGAAGCAAATTCTCTAAGCAGAGGGAGGTGGGCTGCCCAAGTGAGGGGCTTGGTGGGGTGAAATGCTCAGAGGTTACTGGATTCAATGCAAAGTTTGGCTCCCGTTCTTTTTAACCCTGGCCTTGAGAAGCAGAGAGCAGCCCTGGGGCTTTTCTTCCCAGCCTTGGATTGCATCCCATTACGCCTTTCAACACCAGGACAGACGTTCCTCCGGCTTTCAGGCTCAGCTAATCCAGGGTGCCCTCTGACACTCACCCACACATGGCAAGGCAGGAATCTTCCCCCAGAAAGGCTGAGTTTTCCAGCCTGGCTCACAAAACAGGCAGCACACAAGTCCTTGGAAACCCATTGAACAAGTGTCACCCAGGACTTACAAGCTGGCTGCAAAAATAGAGAGAGCTCAGTAAAACACCCAGTGGCGGCAGAGCTTCTGGAAACCGAATGCAGGGACAGGCACCAGGGATCTTTCAGCGAAAGTAATTTCCAGAGCTCACATTCAGCGCCTGGCACTTTGATAAGCATTTAGAAGGGGTCCTATTACTACCGAGAATGAACCGGCAGCTGCCTCGCCTGGATTTTGCCCCAAGGGAGAGAGGTCAGCGGAAGGTCAACCCAGAGCAAGGCTGAGACCAGGGGGGTGGGCGGGGGTCCCCATGGTCCTCAGTTCTCACCCTTAGGAGTAGATGCTCTTCTCAGAATAACTTCCATCAGGAAGGTCGGGCCTGGATGACAGGTAAGCAGATTATTTTCAGGACAAAAAGAATGCGGCTAACTGCCTCCCAGAGGCCTGCAGACCCCACCTCCTAGGAGCTCACACGCCAAAGCGCAAATGGCTCTTCCTTTCTGCACATCACGTCTAGCAGGCTTTAAACAGACACCGAAAAGCTTGTTGATTTAATGAGAAGTTTTCTTAAGAGACAAGTCCCACCTGTTCCTTCTGCTGCCATGAGACTGTCCGTTTACTCAACAATTCAGTCCTCTCCCTGGGAATATAATCAGGAAGGCAGAGACCCAGTGGCTGCCGGCTTCATGTCGCTACCTAGACGGCCTCTCACCGCAGGGCCAGGGCACCCAGAGGACAAGGTGGGCCACGCACAGCCCTGCAACGCAGATGTTCCACTAAGACTTCCCGTTTCCAGTTCTCTGCATGGATTTGAGAAACCCCGGGTAGCGCTGGGATGCCGCATAGGCCTGGGTGAGATTTGGCAAAAAGCTATTAGTACACTTGCTTATTCCCGGGTCATCCTCTGGCCTTGAGCCCATGCTGGGCCTCACCCCTGCTCCTCCGCTAAGGACAAGCAGGTCAAGAAAAGGAGGCTCAAGGGACCGACATTCTTTGCTACTCTGAGGGCAAGAGGGGCAAATGTGCAGATGAGAGACAAGATGGCAGATGTTTAAGAAATGTCTTCTGTGCTCTGGTCTCACCTCCCAAGTAGCCAGCTGGCCCCTAGGGCAGGCCTGGAACTTGCTGGTTCTCTGGGCCCCTGTTCCCCCAACTACAGGGGGTTCCCCAGCCAGCTCAGAGGGATGGCCCTGCTATAAGATGACAAATGGTCCAGACTTCCACTGGCACTGCTCCAGGACCCACATCTGCTTTGATCATGCCTTGATTAAAATCCTTTGGAGTAAAGTGTAAAGTTCTAAAAATCATGTCAAAGGAGTTCTGGGCCCTTCCAACCTCTTTCATAGCATCTTCTGATGATGTTTTGCTCTCCGCTGTTCCTCACCACCAGTATTCCTCCAGGTGTCCACTCTTCTACTAGCCCTCTCCACACTGACACCCCCTCAACCCCAAGGTACGTGCAGACACACACACGTACCACCTGGCTAGCACCTATTTGCATCTACAAATCAGCATTAATGTCACTGCCCTTAGAAGCCTTTCTTGATCCCTTACTTCTCAAAGTATATTAGATGTCCTTCTAAGTTCTCTCTTAAAACTTTGTTCTCACCTTCATAGTTCAATGGTTATACCATCGTGACTGAATCACCCACGACACAGGAAGTTCCAGGAAGGTAGGACCGTATCTGTTTTTCTCTCCATTATGTTCCAGGCACTAACACAGAGCCTAGAACTTAGTAGGAGCACAGTGAAAACTGGTTTATTCAATGAATGAATGAATGAATGCACTTTCCAATTGCTTAGTTCCTTTGGTCGGCTGAGATTGTATCATAGTCTCTGTATCAGCTGCCCGTCTACAACGATGGATGAGTTACTGAAGGGTGCCGTGTGGTGGCAGCTAGCCTGGACCGTCTCTTGCGTTGTCAGCTGGTTCCAACACAACGCCTCCCTCATTCTCATGGGGAGCTCTGATTCCAGGTCCTGTCCTCACCTAATCTGCTACCTTGGGTGATAGTTGACTGGGCCTTGCCGTGTAGTATCTATAGACCCAACAAGTGGAGCTTGATAGAAATGCAACTTAGCATCAGTATATCAAGAAACATCCTCAGAATTTTAGTTGCTGGAACATTCTGGGTGAGTCTGCCATGGAGTTGCCGAGAAAGCAAGTGCTAGGGTCTACTTTTCCCGAACTACGGTCCTGATGAAGAGGAGGCAATGGCCTATCCTACTGGGCATGTTTCATACCAAACCCATAGAGCCAAACTCAATTCAGCACATCCCCAAAGAGGGAAAATGAACAGATTCAATTTGGGAGAAAAACATGGCAAGTGAGGAAAGACTTGCATAAGTCAAGTCAGAGGTAGAGAGGAGAAAGAGATACTTGAGAGCTCTCTTCAAATACTTGAAGCTTGTCATCTGAAGGCATAATAGGTCCAGTGAGGACTATTAATGTGTTTTGTTGGGATGGGGCTGGTACGTGAATTCCCTGAATTATAAGCATAACTTAAACTGTAGTTACATTTTTCTTCATACTTTTGTTTTTCAAAGAGGTCCCCAAAATATTAAAAAAAATATGATTGAAAGCCAAAAAAGTATTAAAACTGATGTCTATTATCAAGCAGAATTGGAGATAGATTCAAGGCAGGATTAAGTAGGAAATGAATATGTCTAGTAGGAGAAGGGGCAAAGGAAAGGACAGAAGGAAAACCATAACATTGGTTATGGCAAGTGTTTATAAAAATGCTCTTGAATTGAGGTTTCCAGATGAGATTTTCTCACATTCATTTTGCTGAAGCCTGACTACTCCTGTAGTTTATTCCTGTGGTTTCCTTTAGTTGGTCTTAAAGATGAGCTTTTCTAGCATTTGACACATTTAGTATATTATAAACCCTTAGTTTGATTAGTTTTTTCTAGATATCTTTAGCTGTGTACAGTTGCTGGGCAGTGTTGAAGAGAAATCAGCCTCAGAAATAGCCTCAGGTAGCCCCTGAAACACTCTTGATTCAGGGCGCTCTCTGTGTAATCATCCAGAATCCTTGACACTCCTCCATATACCCCAAGAAGCAAACACACAGGTGTGTAATTACGTAGCAGTAGGTATGAGAAGCTTTAGCCTTCCCTGGTGGAAGAGAGGGAGTCTGTATAGGCCAGGGTGAGGGTCTCATTCTCACTCTCCAAAACCCCAAGAGTGGCCCTGCTTCCAGGAGCATGACAGAGTTGAGTATTAATTACTTGCTGAATTTCATGCCAAATAAAACCACATGTGTCTTTCAGCTGTGGTTTGGAAACATTTCTACCCTGGATATTATCTGTGAAAATTGGATGGGATTACATCACCTTGCTTCTGGTTTATGCATGTTCAAATTTCACATCAGCAGGGAAAAGAAGGCGCTTCTGTGTGCATTTAACTTCAGCCTGCACACCATGGAGAGCTATGTCTGCCATCTTGGGAGCCCGGAGTTGATCCTGCAATCAATAGGGAACCCATGAAAAGTTTTGTTTGATAAGTTGAGTGAAATGTTAGCATCAAGCTAACAGCATGGAGTAAAGAGTACAAGAGGAGAAGCAAGAGAAAAGTTAGGGATTGAGAGCCTGAGAATACAAGATATAAAAGGCGACAAGCATTTTGAAAAACACTCAGGATAAAAAGTGGATAACTTTGATGATTCTTTGGGCATTGGATAGTGAATGGAGGGGAGACTGTCAGAGGAATCCCTGGTTTTTGGCCTAAGTGGCTGGAGCTATGATAAAAAAAAGGTGGGTGGGTGGGGAGGGACTTCCCTGGTGGTGCAGTGGTTAAGAATCCACCTGCCAGTGCAGGGGACATGGATTCGAGCCCTGGTCCAGGAAGATCCCACATGCCGTGGAACAACTAAGCCCGTGCACCACAACTACTGAGCCTGCATTCTAGAGCCCGTGTGCCACAATTACTGAGCCTGCACTCTAGAGCCCGTGAGCTGGACTACAGAGCTCACAGGCTGGACTATGGAGCTGGCCTGCCACAACTACTGAAGGCCTCACACCTAGACCCCGTGCTCTGCAATGAAGAGAATCCACTCAATGAGAAGCCCACTCACTGCAACTAAGAGTAGCCCCCGCTCGCCGCAACTAGAGAAAGCCCGCACACAGGAACGAAGACCCAATGTGGCCAAAAATAAAAAAATAAGTAAATAAATAAAATAAAATTTATTTTAAAAAGTGTGTGGGGAGGAATTACAGGGAATAAGTTTTAGAGGAAATAATGAGGCATGTTGTACCCTTTGAGCTGTGAGGTATCTGTGTGACAACTAAGTTACATATTTCAGGGAGCAGGTAGGTATACACATTTGATGTGCTTGTGAAAAGTCAAGGTGAGAAAGACAGTTTGGGGGTCAGTGTCCCATAGGTGGCAGATAAACTTGAGTGTGGGTGGAATTGCCCTGGGACAGCAATTGAATGAGGACCATTGCAGCCAAGTTGGGAATTCTGGGAACACGGATATTCCCATGAAGGAGACTGAGAAGAAATGCTTAGCTTTGGGGAGGATGTGTCAGATGGGAATAAAGAGGGAGAAAAAGTAGTGGGTTTGGAGGGAGAGGGGATATCAGGAAGTCATGGTTACAGGAATCCAGGTATACACAGAGTTCTAAGAAGTATAATAGTAAAGTGAATCAAATTATGCAGAAAACCAAGGACCGTAATAGCAAAAGATAATTATTTTTTACTGAAATGTCAATGGGGAGAAAGTTGGTGATTTTTTTTTCTGGAGCAGTTTTAGGGTTTTAGTGAGGGTGGAAGCTATATTATGAGACTTTGAGATGAGAATGGGCAGTGAAAGAATTTAGTGAGGAAATGTACTCAACTTTTTCAGGATCTTTGACTTACAAGAGAAGTGGGATAAGTCAAGGGTAAAAGGATACTGTTAAGGGAATTGTTTAAGTTTTAGGGTTTTTGCTTGTTTCTGTTTTTATTTTGATGAGGGAGATGTTATCAAGTTTATAAACCAAAAGAAATGAGACAGAGTAGAATAGGTTGAAGGCAAAAAGATTATAGTGATAAGAAATTGAGTCAGGTCTTTGGGGAACAAAGGCAGAGAGGATCAAGAGCTCAAGTGGATATCTTGGCTGTTAACAGAGGGAAGAACTAGGTGGGAAGGAGAATGTGATATCTAAAGATTGAGAAATTCATAGCCAATTCCCTCAATATCCTCCAAAAATGTTATAGAATACAAGGTCATCTTTGGAAAGAAGGGTAAGTATAGGATAGAGGGCTTGAGAGAAGTTGTGAGTGTTTTAAATTATTGCTTAGGTGAAGACTGAGCTAATCAAAGACTAGCAAAGGAGTTTCAAGAACTATTACTGGGAGAATTGGGAATTTCTTCCTAGAATTAGTAGGAAATTGTAATTGCACGAATGCCCAGAGTTGTAAGATTTTCCTATCAGCTTTCAGCCACTAAGGTGCATCAGTTGGCATGAACTTGAAATGGTGCAACTGACCACAAGGACATGAAATTCACATAGGAAGAAACATGGAATAGAGAGAGAGAGGCTGAGTCTTTTGTCATTGTCTTTCGTGAAAATGAGGGAGTGTTCCATAGTATGTTTAAGAGCATGAGTTTTCAAAACAGATACATCTGGGTTTGAGTCCCAGTTCAACCACTTACTAAGTGTAAGATCTGACTAGTGGCCTTGTGGCTTCTTGTGCCGTGTAGTCTGCAATGCTGACCAAGGAACCACAAATTGGTATACCAGGTGGCCAGAATGCTTCCCTCACCATATCACTGAAACCAAAAGGAGTGAGTTGTCTTTAACCACTGATGTCTGACCCAACTAGTTTGCCAGCCACCATCCTGCACGCTGTCTCACAAGAGAAGAGTTTCATGTGGGAAAATCTGAGGTAAGAGAGAAGTTTATCGCTGATTGTCTTTCTGCTCTAACCAGGCCATAACGTGAGAACTCTGGTCATTAATCATGCACCTCCTCCACTCCTAGATGAGACCATGGCAGAAGCTGGAGATAAAAAGTAGAAGTGTGTCCAACCTTACATCCAACCTAGTGGAAAGATACATTAATGCATCTACTACTACTTATAACTTGTTAGAAAATGAAAAATCCAGGACAAATGCAAAACCAAAGGGGGTTCCAAGACAACAGGCATAAACCAGAACTCTCTGAGGCAAATCAGAAAGTAAGGTCACCTTTGTGGAAGTATGAACACCACCCCCAGAGAAGAATAGATTGAAGGTAACATCCTCAGGGAAAGAGCTTTAGATACCGCTGAGCCCTGCTCTAACTTCAAGCAGCTGTCTCCAAGCCTGTTTCCTACTGGACCAATAAATCTCCACCCTCAAACACAACTAAAGATGCAGGCATTTCTCAGCCTGGTCAGAAGAACAGACAGTGCTTGGATGTTTTCCCATCATGGCCTCTGCTAGGGTTGACTTCTAGCTTTTTCAGTGGCAGCAGCTAAGAAAAATTTTTCTGCTGTGAAGATTAGCTTTCATCTTTGAATTGTGGCTTCTGGTTCGGAGGCCAGAGGGATAAAGTTAAAGGCTTCTTCTTGCCTTCAGAAGTCCCCTTGCTTAGAATAGACAAAACCTTACAGGGCAGAGGGTCTTGGGTCTACTCACTGCAAGAAAACAAAGGTAATGCCATCTTGATGTAATGGAAAAAGCTCATCCAAAATCTCCCCCAGTATTCTATCACCATGGCTGATCCTTTGTGGTAACTTTTCCCTTACCATTGCCCTTGTTAAATGTAGACAGCCTCTAGAAATATGGAATAATCCCTCCTTTTTCACATTCCACTGTGAATTATTTTATCAGATTCTTTTTCATCAGACATGGAGAAATCTGGATTAAGCATGGTGCAGGGGTGGGACTTACGGATCAAAAAGGAAAACACAGGGCAAAAGGACAAACAGGTGTATGTATGTGTGTGAGAGGGGCTGAGGGCTGTTAAGAGCCATGTGACTGAGACAATTTACCGGCTCCATAACTTTGCCAGAAGCAGATCTGCTGGGGAAATCTGGCTGAGTGAGCACTTCTTTGTTTTTGCTGTTTGAATTTTGGTCTTATAAACACTTTAGGTGAACTTACTTGACAGAGTCCATATTTGTTATCCCTGTGTCTGGTCTGGACTTGGCAGCAAAAGTAGAAAGATTGAGGTGTTTGAGAAATGACTTTCATTCCAGCCTCTCTGGAAATATTTAGTGTCTAAAATATTTGGATAGTTAGGATTTACAGCTTTAAGGGACCTGCAAAGAGTAACAGCATCTACCTAGCTACTTAATCTGATCTTTCAGAGTTTTATTTTCACTTGTTTTACTGTAAAATAAAGCATATGCATATATCTTTATATAAAATACGTATGTATGATTTTAAAATAATACAGGCATACCTCATAGACATTGTGAGTTCAGTTCCAGACCGTCACAATAAAGCAAATATCACAATGAAGTGAGTAACATGAAATTTTTGGTTTCTGAGTGCACATAAAATTTATGCTTACACTGCGTTGTAGTCTATTAAGTGTGCAATAGCATTATGTCTGAAGAAAACACCAATGTACATACCTTAATTTAAAATATTTTAAAAACCCAATTACAATAGTAACAGCAAAGATCACTGATCACAGAGAACTATAACAAATATAATAATAATGGATAAGTTTGAAATATTGCAAGAATCACCAAAATGTGACACAGAGACATGAAATGAGTGAATGATGTTGGAAAATAGTGCAGATAGACTTGCTAGAAGCAGGGTTGCCACAAAAGTTCACTTTGTAAAAAATGCAAAGCTATGTGACACAATAAAGCTAAGTGCAATAAAAAAAAAAAAAGTAGGCCTGTAAATCAGGGAATGAACAAACTATTTATGCATGGAAAAACATAGATCAATTTCACAAACAAAATATTGAGGGAAAGCAGCCAGGAAAAAAAAAAGTATATACCATGTAGTTCCATTTATATAAAGTTCAAAAACAGGCAAAACTGATCAGTGGTGTTGGAAGTAAGAATAGGGTTACCTTTGAGAGGGAGTTAGCAACTTGCCATTCCTTATTTTGTGTGTTTTCACTTGTTATCTTTTTCTTCGTTAGGATAGCTAGTGATTCAGATGTAGGAAAGTTTTGGTGCTGGTGCAATGGGAGCTTTAGCTTCATTCATTGAGCTGCATACTTCTCTTTGTGCACTTTTGTGTATATATGTTCTATTTAAATAGCTTGCTAAAAGTAATACAGCAAATACCCGAGAACTCAACACCCATTGAGACTGTGCCATTTTCTTAGATAGCTCCTCTGTGCTTTGCTCCTATCTCCCCACCACATGTAACCACTATCTTGACTTTTGTAATAATCATTGCTGTGCATTTCTTTAGGACTTTTGAATGTATCCAAGTATTGTTTTGTTTAGTTTGGTCTGTTTCTGAAACAGTACTGCATGTACTTTCTCTGACTTGATTATTTTGCTTACCATTATGTTTTTGGAATTTTTCTGTGTATCAAGCTGTAGTTTATTCATTTTCACTACTCTGTAGTATTCCATTACATAAACATAACACAAATTATTTGGCCATTGATGGATTGCTTTTCAATTATGCTATAAAATTAAATATATATATATTGCATTCAGGGTAAGAGGCTCGGTCTTTTTTGTCTAGGAGTGAATTTTGCTGAGAGGTCTAAGGTCCGCCATCACTCTGTTCTTCTTGGCAACATTACTGCATCTCCATGGCTTCTGAAGCTGTGTCATTTGGTGCATATACATTTAGAATTGTTTCTGTATATCTTACTGGTAAATTAAATCGTTTATAATTTAAAATTAACCTATATCTAGGAAAACTTTTTTCCTTAAGATCTCTATTGTATATTATTAACATACAGTGGCTTTTGTTTTTATCATTAATATTTCATGATTCATATTTTCCATCCTTTTATTTTTAGACTTTTGTGTCCTTATTGTTGGGAATCTGCCTTTTATAAACACATATCTTATAGAGTCAGATTTTAAAATATCCAGCCCAACAACTCTAGCATTTTAATTGGATTATTTAGTCTATTTACATTTGCCATAATGTCTGATGTGCTATATTTGGATTTTTATTTATTGTTTTATATTTGTGCTTTATTTTTTGGCCTCCACACCCCACAGGATCATAAAAGCTTAAATGGTCAAGTTTTGCAAATCTTCTTAAGGTAAAAATACTGGATGAAATGCGATGCTTGCTTCTCCAGGTTTTCACCTTCACTTAGATTTTGGCCTAAGGATTCATTATTTTTTTTGCTAGCTCACCAAATTAATTATTCAACAAATATTTGGGGACTTCCTGCAATAAGGCAGCTACTATTTATGTTCTGGGGATATAGCAGGGTAAGAAACAGGCAATAGTCCCTTCCCTCAGGGAATTTATATCACAAAAATTGAGTGGTTATTTTAACAAGATTTAAAAAAAAATTTTTCCTCCAGCATTTTTGTTTGTTTTCAGTGGGTTGATGTAGGTACCTAGCCTGACATATACCAAAACCAAAATATCTTTCTTTCCATCAGGCCTTGTAAAACAGAATAGTGACAGTTTTCAGGGTCTTTTTTGTTTTGTTTTTAGGTGTCTTGGATTTAGTGTTTTGAAATGAGCACAGGACTGAGAAGTGGGAGACCTAGACATTAGTCCCATTCTGTATCTCACAAGTGCAAATATCAGACCTTCATTTTTTTTCCTCCTGGGTTTAATGGGCTGATCATGTCTCCATCACAGGGTTACGTGGGGGCACTAATTATACAATGTAAAGGAAGACATTTTGTGTAGATTATTCTTCAAAGGTCAGTGTTCTATTACTTTCGAACTAGAGAATTAGTTTTAAAGGAGTGAAGTATCATATCCGAAGTCACATAGTAATAATTTAGTGTTCAAATCAAATCAGTTTTCTTTGAGTAAGAGGGTAAGTGTGAAAGAAAAAAAAAAACCCTCACTTCTAATAGAGGCTTTTAGTTTTTCCAGCTTATAGTGAGAAATCATTCTCTTGAATTCACAGGACCCATCATGCCTTACGCACTAAATGAGGTGTAAGTGACATCAGTGTGGTTGCTCTGAAGAGCTACACTAAAGCCACATTCTGTGCATTAATGAGAGCTGGAGAAGGAGATGGAAGATGGAGTGTGTGTGTGGAGGGGCAGGGGCGGGTGGTAGAAGGCCAACCCTTCTTAAAGGTCCTACTTTCTAATACCCACAGCCCTTTAAAACACGATCTCATCTGGGTCTACTTTATCCCCTGATATCAGTGAGGAGGCTGAAGGGCAAAGCAACTATTGATGGGCCTCTTCCGTGTTCTGATAATTAGTGAAGTGCTGACTGAGGTGCGTTTCTCTCGCAGGAGCTCCAAGCACCTCTGCACAATTTGGTTGTGATGTAAATCAGGAAAATCAAGACCATGTTCCAAGACTCTTCAGTGTAGCTGAATCAGCTGCTACA
Organism: Balaenoptera musculus; assembly: GCF_009873245.2. Lineage (NCBI taxonomy): Eukaryota > Metazoa > Chordata > Mammalia > Artiodactyla > Balaenopteridae > Balaenoptera > Balaenoptera musculus. The sequence goes on along the minus strand of NC_045793.1, from coordinate 96,763,787 downwards.
TAGAACGAAGCAAAAGCCTGCCATGGACTGGCTAATTGTTTGTCTACTCTGTGTCCGCTGATGGATTCTAGCAAGATTTAGGTCATACCTTGTACTTCTGGCCCAGCACTCATGTTGCTCAGGAAACGCCAGTCCTTGGACTAATGGAATTTACAATCTTACCCGGACAAAGTGTTTATTTATAATAAAAAGAGAATTTTTCTAATAAAGAGAGGCAGATGTTAAGCATCTTGATTCATTTCAAATGTGCTTGGACTAATTCAACAGGCTTCAAATGGAGGGTCAGAGGGCAAGCCCTGTTTTGCTTATACCCTTCAGGGTCACATTAAATCCATGTTGTGTTTTCTGAAAGATTAGAAACAGACTGCTAAATGAACTCAACAGCTCTAAGATGCAACTTTTCTGGACTGAATAGAAAATCCCACAGTTTCGTTTTCATGCTTATGAGTAAGAGTTCTTATTTATGCTAAATAGTCTTTTATTCAAAAATCTCAGATGTGCAAGGAGGCTGGCTTAGTTGCTGATTATTCTACACTCTCTTTATTCACTGTTTATTCATCATTAAGTGCCTAGTGATATCAAAGTAAGTAAAACTCAAGGGATGTGAGGAGAAACATTCATAGTTTCTTAACAATAAAAGTACATGTTTCTCAAACAGAAAAGACAGCGTTACATGAATAAGAGTCCCTTGAGTCCAGGGGATGATGTTTAACTCTGAGAAGTTTACTCTTGCCTCAAGTGAAATAAAACTACTAAATATTAAACCTCAATGCAGACCGACTGATTAACAAATTGCTTTAGTGCAAATGGAGAGGCTCAAATATTTTGACTTTACCATTTTTCACTAAAGTCTTTCACTAAACCTGACCACAGCTGTCCTTGAGGCCAGATGTTAGCTGTAAAATTCAGTGAATTTAATATACCATGCAATCTCCCTGCCTTTTTAGACAGGCTGAAGCCCACAGCGTCTGTGTGTATTAGCTTTACATAGCTCCGGTCGCAGTGCTGAGATGGCTATTATCCTCATGCGGTTTGGCTGTGGCTCAGATTGCCCCTGAGCTTGTGCACAATCACTCCATTTAGAACCTTCTGCTTCTCTTTGAGTGAAGGAACCTCACAAATGCACTCGAGACTGGCCGTTCCTAAAAGTATTTGGATGCAGTCAAATACCTTCCCTTTTTTATCATTGTTCAGCTGCCCAAGCCCAGCTCACTGTGGCCTCATCAAATGCGTTTTCCTGGAGGGTTGCAGGACTGGGGCTTGGCATGCCTCACAGGAGAGCCAGCAGTCTGCAGAGTGCCGAGTTGTCGGGGTCCTCCACTCCCTGCCTTTGCCAGTGCATTTTCTGGTCTGTTAATTAGAGACTTGGGACGGCAAACGCTTGTCTGAAACTCCTCAGGGCGAATTCACAAAGCCTGGGGAGCAGTGATGCAATGGAAAGAGTACAGGGTTTCAGGATTGGAAAGACCCAGGCTTAAATCAAGCAACACCATTGAATTCCCTGAATGCCCGTTGATTCCAGTCTAAGCCCTACTCCTCCCAATTTAAGGCAGTCATTTTCAAGCCAGGTTCAGGACTGCTTCAGGGTCTGCAAATGTTTGAATGGCTTTGTAAAGAACACATTAAAGGCTTTTAATAAAATTGTGCTTTAAAAAAGCACGCATACTCAAATGTGTTAGGTACCAAAATGTGGTTTTCCCTAAACTGCCCCGTTTTTCTTATTGATTGCCCTTACAAATGTGAAATTATAAATTAAACTTTGACTCATAAAGTTCTACTTTAATCTATATTATGTGTTGGAATCTCAAGTAATTTTTCATGTGAAAAAACAGGCCTCCATCTTTAAAAATGTTTAAAAATCACTGCTTCACAGCGTGAATTCCAGCTCTTCCAAAATGTTCTTTCTCTCCCGGGGAATTCACTGTTGCCCATCAACCCATGAAATGCTGCAGTTTTAAGGTGCTTAACTTCCAGATCTCTCTTTTATAATTTCTTTTGAGGTTTGAAAAATGACAGGGATGTGGGCAGGTTTGGTGAAACACATCCTCTGTGCTGCCCAAGAGATAGCAGGGAACCTGGGCCCGGGTGGCCCCATCCAATGAACCCTCTGTGGAGGAGTAGTCTTTATCCAGTGGGTGGTGTGGCTACCGGGCAAGGTGAGGGCAAGCTTTGCCACAGAGGGAGCAGTACTGGCAAAGGCAGAAGACAGCAAGGCATTTGAAAGTCCAAGGTGTGACCGGAAGTTGTTCTGTATGACCGAAAGGAGCATGAAGAAAAGAGATGGATCAATACCTATAGAAAAGTAGGTCATGAGCAAACGCTGCAGGCTCTGTATGTCATGAAAATGTGTTTGGATTTTATCCAGTAAGAACTTGCTAAGCCCTCCGTGCTTTGTGACCACCTAGAGGGGTGGGAGGAAGACGGGAGGAGATATGGGGATATATGTATATGTATAGCTGATTCACTTTGTTATAAAGCAGAAACTAACACACCATTTTAAAGCAATTATACCCCAATAAAGATGTTAAAGAAAAAAAAAAAAGGAACTTGCTAAGCCGTTGGAAGTTTTTTTGTTTTATAAAGAAAGATGTTTAGAGACTTCTGCATGTATCTTCTGTATTTCCCAGTGGTAGTATGACTCTTCCTTTTTTCAGCTCAGATGGTTAAATTATACAGATTTTTTTTTTTTGATCAAATAGGTTAAATAAAGCTGTTTAGCTTTTGTCTAGTCCTTGTCACTTCTGCGTGTGCCTTTGGCCAAGCCCTTAAACATCTGAATTGAGTTTCGTAGGTCTGGTGCCATTCCTCTAAAGCAAATTTGAGCTCACTGTAAAGGAAAAACTCATTTGCACATGCTCTTTCTTTCCAAAACACTCTTCTGACTCCTCTTCACAAAGTAAACTTTTCTTGATCTTAGCCAGATGTGCTGTCTCCAGGGACACCGTCCTCAGATGCTCAGGCTGGATCCAGGCCACGTTCCAATAGCACCCAAAACTAGCCTATAGCAGTGATCACATCTGTAATGATTTGCAATTCTTTACTTTTTCTTTTAAAGAAATTCTCATAGATGCTATGTCCTCTGGGTTCTTACATACTTGAGAAAGTCCATCAACTGTCTTCATAAAATCACTAAGTAAAGAAAATAAAATAAAATAAAGTGATATTGCCATGGAGAAATCTGAGGTTAGCTTGATCTTTTTCACCATTTTTAGTACTCGGTTTCTGTGCTTAGATGACTGAAGAACTAATTTTTAGAGCTTTGGGAGAAGTATAATTTACATACAATAAACTGTACATATTTATAGCGTACAATTTGTTGTTTTAAGATATGCCTATTCCTATGAAATAATCACCATAACCCATAACCCAGATAATACACATGTTCATCACCCCCAAATGTGTGCTTGTGCCCCTTTGTAACTGTTCCGTCATGTCCGAATCTCCCCCACCCTGGCAACCACTGCTCTGCATGTTTTCCTGTATTTCCTAGTGTTGTATATAAGTGGAATCATACAGTGTACGCTCTGTTTTTTGGTCTGGCTTCTTTCACTGAGCATAATTATTTTGAGATTCATCTGTGTTGTTGCGTATATGAATCATTGCTGATTAGTATTCCATTGTACGCGTATACCAACATTTATTTTTCCATTCACCTGTTGATGGCGTTTCCAGAGTTTTGCTATCGCAAATAAAGCTACTATGAATGTTTGTGTGTGTGTGACTGTGTGTGTATGTGTACGTTGGAATTTATGAAAATAAGAACTTCTGCCCTCTTTGAAAGACATTCTTTAGAGAATAAAAATACAAACTACATACTGGGAGAAAGTATTTGCAGACCGTGTATCTGAAAAGGTCTTGTATCAAAAATACATATATTGTATATCTGAAAGTTTCTAAGAGGGTAGATCTTAGAATTTCTCATCACAAGAAAAAAAGTTTGTAGCTATGTGAAGTGATGGGTATTGAGTAAACATGCAGTGGTAATCTTTGCATTATATACGGATATTAAATCTTTATGCTGTACACCTTAAACTAATACAACGTCATATGTCAGTGATGTCTCAATAAAACTGGTAAAAAGAATATATGAAGAACTTTTAAAACAGTAACAGAAAACAAAAAATTCAACTGAAAAAAAATAGGCAACAGATTTGGTCAGACATGTAACCAAAGGAGTTATTTGGAAACATTGAACAAATTGGAAACATTTGGGGTCTTGCTTCTAAGCTTTGTTAGGCTGGCCCAGAGCAGCATTTAGTCTAGAGGGAATTTTTTCCTACAACTGAGACAGCACAGCACTCTACCCGATGGCCCATGGTTTCTGAGGTTTCCCATCTGGCCCTTGGGAACAGGGACAATTTCTGGCCTTCTGTGATCCTCAGAAATTATTTCCTCTAATCCTTTCAGTGGTTTTCAGGTCCCTTCCTCTAGTGCGTGTGTTGCCCTACTCAGCTGCAGACAGGAGGGGGTGCCCTGCAGATCTCCAGAGCCACCTTGAGGCAGCTCTCTCCTCTCCAGCACTCCGCCCTGTGTCCTCTGGGCACGTGGCCTCCCGGACGCCCAGCTTCATCTCCTCAGCTCAGGGAAACCCCTCTGCTTGGCCTGGGGTCCCCTCTTCCACACTGCAGTCTAGAAACTCTCCCCAGGAAGAAAAGTGGGGAAGTGATAGGGCTCATCTTGTTACCAGTCTCCCAGGGATCACTGTGGTTTGTTGCCCGGGGGTCTAATGTCTTGAAAACCTTTGCTTCATAAGGTTGGTCCATTTTTTCAATGTCAGGAAGGAGAGTCAATCCAGTCCCTGTTACTCCACGTTGGCCAGAGTGGAACTCTTGAGTGATTGTTTTTTATGGCAGCGGTCCCTAACAGTTAGTGACACACTTACTGACAGTTGGTTAATCCTCAGGACACCCCTGAGAGATGAGTACACTCTGAGCCCCCAAAGAGGTAGCACAGATTGCCTGGGAAGACAGATGGTAACTGGAAGAACTGTGGTTTGAACTCTGGGGGTCTGACTCCCAGCCCCACACACTTCAGCCATACAGCCTTTTTCTGAAATGTGATGCCTTAATCAGAATGTCTCCCATATCCAAATTCTCTGTCTATTTTTTTCTGAATCAGAGTGTATCTTATTTCATGGACAGTTTTTCCTTACAATTTGAATGCATCTTCAAAAATCTATTCTTTGAATTGTTAATTCAGGTACGTCTGCCATGTATATGTTAGATTATCTTTGAAACAAATATTCATCAATGGCAGAATGACTCAATGGCATATTTTCTTACTAAGCGGTAGCACTCACAATTAGGTAATGCTGTGTTACATTGTGTTACTGAGTATTAAACAGAAAAAACACAGACATCAACAACTCTGAGTTGAAAAGGGACTCGGAGCAATTCGACACCATGAGAAGAACTAGGAATGTCTTAACTAATTTATCTTGTTATATATCTTGATAATGTATCCTTTTTGTATGCACCAGAACGATATGTGATGTAAAACAATCAATGTCTAAGATTAAATGAGCTCCTTCGGTAAATACAAAAATTCTAAGAAATAAGACAGCCTTGCATCATAATGTAATTTGCAGTGCATTTTTGCATTTTGAGTGGTACATAAAATAATGGTGTGTCTTACAGTTGATGGCACCTTTGATTTAACAAAACATGGTGTCATCTATCTTAATGTTTTATTTTTTTATATTTGCCCTCTGCACTAACTCTTGTATCTCAAGTCTTTATTATAATAATTAAATTTCAGGCATGGTGTTCTGTTTATTATAGTTTCTAATGTATGTGTTTCTAATATTGTTGTTTTATTCCTTGTTTTATTTCTTTAACTGCAATCTCCTTTTTTTCCCCAATTAATTCTATTGTGTTTACTATTCCTTTTTTTTGAGCTCTTTCTTTGAAAATCAGTTTTCATTAAGTCCTATAGTGGTAAGGGAATTTATTTCATTTCCTTGGACTGAGTTCTTGCCTATGGAATCAATTTCCCAAAAGAACTTTCCCACTTTATTTTTTCTACTGAAGCTCTGGTCAGTTTGTTCCATATTTATCCATTCCTCCCTCCTGCAGTGTTCTGCCCTGGCCTGCCCTGCAACTTCTGCTTGTCAAAATTCCCATCAACCTTTCAATGTCTATCTCAAATACATCTTTAATAAAGATGTTATGGGAGTGATGAGACCTTTCCCTCCTTCAAACCCTCATAGCACCTTTTCCCTCTCTTACAGATCCTACCAGCTTCTCCCTTGAAGTTCAATTATTAAGGTAATTGTGCAATAGGTTTTTGGTTTTTTGTTTGTTTGTTTGTAGCATATCCTTGTATTCCCCAATCAGAGGAAGGTGACCTGTGCATAATAGATTCTCGATAAATATTGGTTGAGTTGAACCAAATTGATATATTTAAGTTATATGGGAAAACTCTGTTATATGAACAATGAATTTTCTGAAATGATTTTTAAAATCATTGAGAAGTTATTATATCTCAAGATCATGGTTCTCTACCTTCAGGACATATCAGAATCACCCATGTAAGTTTCATTTGTTTGTTTTAAATAGCAATCCTTGGTTCCAGCCAAATCTATTAAAACGGTAATCATTGAGAATGAGCCCCAGGAAATTGTTTTGAAAAGCTCTACAGAAGATTTTGATGCTCAAAAAAGGTGAAAATACTGGTTTTAGGAACTCAAATGATGATTGTCTTCTGAGCTCTGTGTAGACTTTGGGACCTTTCTTGGATCTCCTAATGATTGGGCACGTGTCCTAATTAAACAAAATGGTGAATGAACTAGAATAGTGAAAATCTATTTTCTGAGAAAGGGAAAGAGAACAAATAAAATATGTTACTATAAGCCATTCCTTCACAAATTCAATATATGTGTTGATGTAGAAATAATCTAGCCCTGACAATATTCTCTTTCCATGAATATATCCTCACAAAAGAGAGAAATGCATATTATAATTATGTTGTGCCCTTCCAGTGACATAGACTGCTATACAAAAATATACAAATCAAGAATACACATACATCCTTTCAACCAAGAGTAAAACACTTTTTTTGGCAGCTTCATCTTTATTTTGTGTAAATAGTCTGGAAACGTGATTTTCAGCACGACTAGCAAAGCGTGTATGGACAAATTTGTAAAAGAGTATTTATATACCACCCCAGGTAAGTCGTTAATCAGATAATGTGCACAGTTCTCTACTATGTACTGAGTAACCCAGTGTTAATCATCCTGAAGCATTAGAGTCTTTATTAAGAATTAATGTGTTTAAGTTAGTGTCTGCACAAACTTCAGAGTACCCTCTGGGGTCCCTTTCCTCCAGAATTTAGAATCTAATGTGGATGAACGAATGTGGACATAACTGAATTTATTTAAAAGACACAGAGTTGATAGAATAAGTACTTTTTGCCCCCATTGGCTGTAAATAAGCATGTCTTTGCAGATCTGAGACTACTAATGAATTTGCACAAACCATGTAGCAGAAATGCTATAAATCGTCTATAAAGCTACTGACACTTGAAATGCCAAGCTTTGGAAAATCAGGATTACCACCTCTGAGTTTTAGAAAGAGGATGAGTCTGGACTTAAATCACCCATAACTTCAGTTATGGCGTCAGGTACCAGGCCACTTGGACAGAAATGTGTGGTTCATCTATGAGTGGTCCACAGTTAACCAATGTTCACACAGATGGAGAACGCCTGCTGAGTTAGTTGAATTAGGATAAGATTTCCCACTCAGTGCTAGCTGCTTTAGCCCCTGAAACATACTTGTATTGGCAGTAGAGTCTGAGGGAGATGTTTTTGTGTGATCTGTTCCTAGGATGTAAGGTTCTACAAGGGAGAAAATTTGTCTGTTTTATCCCTGTTGTATCCCCAGCACCAAGAACAGGGCAGGGCACATAGTAAATAATCAATAAATGTTTGCTGATTGAATATTTATGACTTAATTATAAAATTCTATGTGATGCCTTCAATTTAAAACTACGTTTTAATCTTAATAACTTAATTCCCACTTATAAAATAAATAGGTTTACTATAAAAATTTGGAAAAAATTTTAAACACAAAGGAGAAAATAAAAATTATCGATGATACCATTAACTAGAGCTAATCATCATATACTTTTTGATATATTTTTTCCAGTTTATGTGTGAGTGTTTTTATACACATGGTTTGGTACTTTTGTGTGTGCACACACGTGTGTGTGTGTATGTACACATAGAAAATAACTGGAATCATGTGGGTAAAGTTTTTGACTTGACATATCATGAGCTTTTTCTCATATGATTAAATTTTTTGAAACCATGATTGTTAGTAACTTTCAACCATGTGGTTTTACCATAATTTTTTGGGTGTTTACCTTATTGGGGATCATTAAGTTTGCATTATTTAGTTATTGTTGGTAAAAATAAATAATACAATCATGAATATCTTTTTTTTTTTTCAATCATGAATATCTTTATGTTAGTTTTATAACATCATTATTTATTCCTTTAGGATAATTTCTCTCTGAAATGGTTATAGAAATTGATAGTCAAACTAAAAGTTTTTAAGAATGCCCTTTTACTTCGCACTTGATAACAGTGATTATCATTCCTTTAAAATTTTTCAACCTATGGAAAAAAACTTCATTTATTACTTGTTTATGACATGCTTTCATAAGTGGACTTTTTAATTGAATAAATTAATTTTATATGTTATTTAATATTTTTAATTGTCTTTTTCTAAGTGATGTGTAAAAGCACTTTATATATTACAGATAGGAAGCATTTATCTGTTGCACAAATTTTTCCCTCTTTGCAATTTCACCTTAAGATTTTATAATGCTTTTTTATGTACAGAAGATTTACTTTTTTATATATACAAACACATTAATTTGTGGTTTCTTTTATAGCTTTTATTTCTATGAGGCTCTTAATCAACTAACATCACCTATATTTACTTCATTTTAGTTCTTTTATGGCTTTGTATCTTAGAAAAGTTAAATTTTTTAACCTATCTGTAACTTACTTTAAAGTACAATGTGAGATAATAATTGAATATAATCTTTTAACAGTTGTCATAATTTATTCAACAATTGTTTCTCTCTTCAATTATTTTGAATACAAGTTTAATCGCATACCATTGAATTATGTTCCTGAGCTATTCTGTTTAATTAAAATATCTGCTTCTTCATACTTGTACAGGTACTGAAACTTGATAATACTTTATATGTGGTAGAATAAATCTCTTTATTCTTTTTTTTAATTACAAGACATTTCTCAAAGTTAAAAATTTCAAGTAAACATTATAATCCTATTAACAAGTACAGAAACAGGGGAAGATGAGCTTTTTACTAAAATTAGTTAAATAATTTACTTAAAATTTTAAAATAACTTGGCAAGAGTTAATCTGCTTATAATATCAAATTCTCCAACACATTATGCACTCACAAAGCACAAAATTCTGTTTACACAAATGCATAAGTCCCTTTTTTTTCAAATTTTCTTTTATGTCCCTCATCAAAGTTACAGCATTTTCTTCACATAGAACAAGTGTATTTCATGTTATATTTATTAACATATATTTTAATATTTTTCTTGAGATTTTTTAAAACAGTTGTTGGACATGTGGGTTGTTTTCACTTTCTAGCTGTTATGTATAATGTGTCTATGAATATTCTTGTGCAAGTTTTTGTGTGGACATATGTCTTCATTTCTCTTGGGTAGATACCTAGAAGTGGAATTATTGGATCATATGGTAATTCTATATTTAACCATTTGAGTAATTACCAGACTATTTTGCATGACGGCTGCACCATTTTGCATTCCTACCAGCAGTGTATGAGGGTACCAATTTCTCCATTTTTTGATGTTAGCCATCTTAGTGTATGTGAAGTGGTATCATATTGTGGTTTTGAATTGAGATTTTTATAATACCTTTAAACTAGTTATTGCTGCTATAAAGTAAAGCTATAGTGACTCTTGTAATAGATATCCCCAAGACCTCTTCCTCCTGTGCCTCTGTCAGACATACTGGCTAAGGCCTTCTGCACGATGAACACTTATGGTCTGTCGGCTGCTCTCCAGCACTTGCACAGGAGAATCAAGGCAGTGCGCTGCTTAAGAATACAGGTTGTGTGTCCAAACTGTCTGGGCTCAAATCTCAGCTCTGTCATTTACCTGCTTGTGTGACCTTGGGCAAGTTATGTACATTGGGTCACAGACGTCCTTGAGGTCTTGGCTTTAATTGATGTGATGTATGTAAGAAAGAGAAAAGGGAATTTTAATGAGTGCACACACTAAAAGAGATAGACTTAACTTTATGCCCCCCCAAAATGGCAAATTGTCTCAAATATTTAAGTTGAAATGTATATAATTATATTTTAAAATATATAATATTTAAATAAATATATAATTTTTAATTATTCTTTACTTAATAAGTTGTTTTCAATTAACAAATCAAATACTGCTATCAATTTTATCAAATAAAATATTTCCATAAGTATTTTTGCATTTATTTATACAGTTAGTTTTTTTCAAATAATTCTTATCAACTTTTAGGATATAATTATCATCTACAAAAAGTGATGTGCTGGTAAATGTTTAATAACTGGCTCTGGAATGTGTATATGTATATACATACACAGGGGCTTATAAATTTTACTGATATAAAGGATTATAGCACCGATTTTTAAAAACTTACAATACTTCTTATTGAAAGTCCTATATAGGTAATTGATTCTCACAGAATGCATTCATTGATTTTAGCCAAACTCTAGTATTTGTAGCCAACTTATGGTTTCAATTCAGCCATGAATTGAAAAGTAGACTCACAACCCAATTTGCTTTTCCTGATAAATTTATTGTCATCAAATTGGGTGTGTGATCTATGGTTAAACTCTTTCTCACCCTTGATAAAGTGCAGGCCAAGAACAATAATCCATAACATTCAGACCTTCATCTCTGCCAGGGTTCTGCTAGAGAGGTTGTCAAGAATGTTGTCTGTAATTGGAGTACATTCATCCCTCCTTTGATTGCAGAATGAGTTATTAAATCATTCAACAGGACAGAGGCTGCTCAGCTAACAGTTAAGACACTGTTCATATGTATCAGCCAATGGTAGTAGAGGCAGTTAACTTTTATTTATTATTTTCCTCTTTTCATCTTTTCCATGTAACTTTTTTTTTTTTTTAAGATTTATTTATTGATTGATTTATGGCTGTGTTGGGTCTTCGTTTCTATGCATGGGCTTTCTGTAGTTGCGGCAAGCGGGGGCCACTCTTCATTGCGGTGCGCGGGCCTCTCACTATTGTGGCCTCTCTTGTTGCGGAGCACAGGCTCCAGACGTGCAGGCTCAGTAGTTGTGGCTCACGGGCCTGGTTGCTCCGCGGCATGTGGGATCTTCCCAGTCCAGGGCGCGAACCCGTGTCCCCTGCATTAGCAGGCAGATTCCCAACCGCTGCGCCACCAGGGAAGCCCTCCATGTAACTTTAAGATTTCTCATATATGTCTACTATTTTTCCAATGTGATTTTTACAAAAACTAATCTATCATACTCTACTTGTTTTGTTTATAATCCCTCAACTAGCCCATATATATTTTCATTCTTTTTGCAGACTCCCTTGAGCCCTATTCATGGCTGCTCAAATTTGTTTCAAAGATAAAATGTCCTCTTCAATCATTTAGAATTGAACATGAGAAATTCTCTAAATTTTCCTCCTGTTCCTCATAGCAAGTTACTCTGTTTTCCTAGAGAACCTTTTTTTTCATTGATATGCGCTATTTTTGAAGACAGTTGATGATTTTTCTCATTGTGCTCATCTTTACACAGTGGACTATGGTTAAACATGAGTTATAGTTATCCCAAGAATGGGATAAACATCTTCGTGAAATTTTTGAATCCAGAATGAAAAAAAAAGATGACATTTACTGTACTTATGTATTAGTTTACAGACATCCCCCAAACCTAGCAAAGTGGGTAAGCCATCACTTGACAATCACAGAGTACTTTGATTCTAATAGTCCTTCACTGAGTTTGAAAAATCACAAGGTGGGCACAAGCTCTTCTGGTAACCAGCTTTCCATTTAGCATGGCCCAGACTCTAGGAATAAGCAAAGGCAGGAGACGGTCAATCATGTTCTCCCTTCATGCCAATCACCCCAACCACTATGGCCTCCAGTGCTTCGGTGGCTTCCAGGTGGCGGAGGGCACCATATGCCCCATGGTCTTTTCTCACCTCTAGCTCTCATATTGTTGCTGAGTTAGGAGACCTTAGAGGAGTTTTATTAGCATCTCCTCTGATTACTTGTCAGGCAGCTGCTGTTTCTCAGGAATGGAGTCTGATTTATACTACTTCCTGCTAACTATATTCCCTGATGTTTCTAGTATGTGGATGGCAGTCCCAATGCTGGTGGAGGTTGATCTCTGTTTTTACTTCCATTCATCATTTGAATAAAAATCTGAGAGCTGGAGATGTTATGTGCCTATGCTGGTTTTGCTATTCTTCTCTGGAAGTCTTTATTTTTTATGTTAATTTTTATTATATATTTTTAAATTAATTTTTATTTTTATACATATTTTATGCTAACTTTTTTTATATATATGAAAGTCTTTCTTTAAAACCTCAATAAAGAAGGAAAAGCAAGAATATTCAACTCAAATTTTAAAAAATATAATTTTAATTAGGTGTCACCTTGAGGCAAATTTGATCTGTTTCATAATAAGCTGAAGAAAGTTTATAGGTAATCTTTATATTTGATCTTTTAGGAAAACATGAAATATTCTATGTGAATTTTAAAATACTATTTGAATGAAAACATCTCATCTCTGACTTTCGAAGGAGGAGCCAAGCAAAATAGAGGAAAGTGTGGAAGAGAAAATTAATTAGATAAACAGATAAAATCAAATGCAAGTCTGAAGTTTCAGCTGACCTTAGGGCTTTCACAAAATGATCTTCCTTCCCTTCCTTCCTTTTTCTTTTCTCTCTCCCTTTCCCTCCTCCTCTCTATCCCCTTCCCTCTCTCTATCTCTGTTTCTATCTCTATCTCTATCATCTCTCTCTTTCTTTTTTCTTCCACAGAGATTCCTAGAGAACCATTGGTTCTGGCAAATTAACTGTGATGCATGTAGTCAACTTCATAAACCACTATGATTCCCTCATGTAGATCCTACCCCAGAATCTTAGTATATTAGTTTCCAATTAATGATGTAACAAATTACCATAAACTTAGTGGCTTAAAACACACAAATGAATTATCTTATAGTTCCTGAGGTCAGATGTCCTAAATGGTTATTATGGGGCTAAAATCAAGGACAACATTCCCATTGGAGGATTTAGGGGAGAATCCATTCCTTGCTTTTTTCATCTTCTATAGCCTGCCCTCATTCCTTAGCTCTTGGCTACAGCACTTTAACCTCAGATTCCATCATCAATCTTCTCAGCTCTTTCTCTTATGAGGAAGCTTGTGATTACATTGGGCCCAACTGGATATTCCAGGATAATCTTTCTGTCTCAAGGTATCTTTAACTTAAACACACTGCAAAGTCTCTTTTGTCATATAAAGTAAGATATTCACAAGTTCAAAAGATTAGGACATGGACATCCTTGGGGGATTGTTATTTTGCCCATGACACTTGCTCTCTTATGCATATCTTATGTTGTCACTTCTGTGTTTGTATGGGTTTTATTTGCAAACAGTGTTACCATGAGAAAGAAGCTTCTAAACTTCTGCTTCAGTTCTGTATACATATGCAGTGATTTCTGGAGCAAACTATGACCATGGGGTATTGATCATCTGCCTACCATAATGTAAAAAATATCAAGAAAATCCAAGCAGTCAAATATTCTTGGCATAAAAAAAAAATCAGAAACCTTTCTTATGAACATAGTAAAACAAATAATAAGATACAAATTCTCAGCATAGATATAGAAAATATAAAAAAGAACCAAAAGGAAATTTGACAGTGAAAAAATATGAAAACTGACATAAATAATTCAGTAGATGGGGGTCAATAACAGAACAAGAATGATAGAAGAGAGAGTCAATGAACTAAGGAAAGAAATTAGACCATCTGAACAGGAGAGAGCTAACAGAAATTGAACAGAGAGTCAGAGACTTCTGGAAAAAGCAAAAGACCTAACATTTATGTCATCAGAATCCCAGAAGGAGAAGGGAAAGCATAGCACAGAAAACGTGTTTGAGGGAAAAATGGCTGAAAATTTCCTAAATTCAGCAAAAGATATAAACTTACAGATGTAACAAGTACAACAAATCTCAAATAAACTCAAAGAAATCCACACCCAGACACATTATAACCTAACAGCTGCAAATTAAATAAATAGAAAAAAAAAAATCGAAAGCAGCTAGAGAAAACATGCATTACCTATAAGGAAACAATGGTTAGAATGACTGCATATTTCTCATCAGAAACAATGGAGAGAAAAGACAGCGCAACAACATTATAAAAGGGCTGAAAGAACAGAACTATAAATTGAGAATTGCATATATAGCAAAAAAAAAAATTCTATAGGAATAAAAAGAAATAAAGATATTTTCAGATAAAATAAAACTAAGAGAATCTGTTGGTAGTAGACCTGCTACATAAAAGAAATATTAAAGTAAGTTCTCCAGGTATAAGATAAATTATATCAGAGAGAAACTTGGAACATTAGCAATGAAGGAAGGGTAAAAGAAACCATAAATATATAAATAAATATGAGATGATTCTTTTCCTCCTATGTTGTGTGAAACATGTATGCAGTTGAGAGAAAATGTCATAGCATTGTCTATAATTACAGTTTTCAAGTGTGTAGGTGTAATATATGACAACTACAACAAAGGATGGGAGAGAATAAAGACACCTATGTGATGGGAAGTTTTCAACATTCCACCTGAAGCAGTAAAATATCAGTCCTAAGTAGACTGTGAAAAGTTTAGTTTGTATGCGTATTATAATCCCTGAAGCAACCACTAAAATAACTATACAAGGAAATATAGTCAAAATTCCACAGAAGAATGAAAATAAAATGCTCCAAAAATTCAAATAATTCAGAAGAAAGCATCAAAGGAGAAAAAGAGGAATGAAAAATAGAGGAAACGAACAGAAGACAAAAATCAAAATGACAGGTCTAAATCCAAATATAAAATAATGTCATGAAATATAAGTTAAAAGATGGAGATTATTGTTATGGATGAAAAGAAGATCCGACCATACACTCTCTAAAAGGAGTCCACTTTAGAATAATGGTATGGGTAGAATAAAGGTAAAAGGATGGAAAAGATACTGCATGCAATCAATAACAGGAAGAAAATTTATGTGGTATATAAATATCACATAAAGTAGATTTAGAGCAAGGAAAATTACCAGGGATGGAGAGAGACATTGCATAATGATAAAACCCCAAGTGAACCCCTAAATACTTAGATACCTAACAAAAAGTTTCAAAAAAGTGGGAAAAGTGATAGAAATAAAAGGAGAAATTATAGTTGGAGACTACGTCACTTCTCTCTCAGTAGTCAAAAAACAGGTCAAAATAAAATCAGTGAGGTAGAACAAAGTAGCACCTCAGGAAAATGGATCTAATTGATATTTATAGAATGTTTTATTTGATAGCAGCAAAATTCACATTCAAGTGCACATGGACATTCACCAAAATAGACCATATTCTGGGTCATAAAACAAACTTAACAATCAAAAAATATAAAATCATATGAAGTATGTCTTCTGACCCCGGTGAGATTAAACTAGAAATCAATAACAAAAAGATAATAGTAAAATCTCCAAACTCTTGAAAATTAAACAACACACATCTAGATAATCAATAGGTCAAAGAAGAAGTCTCAAGGGGATTTAGGAAAATAGTTTGAATGGAATAAAATATATATATATATATAACATATAAAAATTTGTGGGATGCAGTTAAAGCAGTACTTGGAGATTTATAACAATGAATGCTCATGCCATTGCAGAGATGTCTAGGACCCAGCTAGTGACTGAGGGATTGTTCCGCTAGATGGAGAAGGTCTGGAGCAGAGGCATGAAGGATCTCAAGTTGTGTGTTCAGGCTCTGTCATGTTTCAAGGAATGAGGACAAGCTTAGGGAACCTCATTTAGTGAGAGTTTATTGAAAAACGACACAAGGAGTACAGAGGAGAGCGAAAATCAGTTTAAAAAATTGTTGGTAAATATATAGCCATGTCTCACTTGGGGCCATCTGTGTTCATCACCTTTCAGGGTGTAAAAGCATGGGCTTTTTGGCATATTTTGGTTCAGATCTAGTATCTGCCACTTACTAGTTAGTTGTTCAGAGGTGATGGACTACACTTCAGTCCTTGGCACACAGCAAGTCCTCCATAAATGGTAGGTAATGGTAGGTGCTGAAGGTGGTGGTGATAGCAATAGCAGGTAGTACCTTTAGAGACCCAGCACCCCGGTAGTCTGTGTGCTGTTGACTCAGCTCCTACATGTATGCGTCTTGCTGCTTCTTTCTTCTCCTCTCTTATTTTATTGTCTTTTCTTCAGATCTTGCTTCAGGATCCTTCAGGATCCTGGATTAAGACTTGCCTGTTTGGGGGATGAGCCAGGGTTCCATGCTTTAGCAACACCAGCATCATGGAGAGACAGTGCTCCATGCTGAGGATTCAGTAATCCATTTGGTTCTTACCGGGACCCCATGATGTAAATCGTTTTCTCTCAATCTTACTAGTTATGAACAGAGTGTCAATGTGCCAAAGAATGATGTCTAACCAACTGGCAATCTCGCACTGTCCTTTCTGTACTAGACTGTTCCCGAGAGAATCCAAACGGATGGCATTCCCCTTATTGCAATTTATGAAGTAGATTCTGGTCCCTCTGAGTTTTAGGAGGTCTCTTTCTCTAGCAGAGCTAATATATAGCAGAACTGACTTGAGTTTTCCCCTTCAGTTTCCATCCACGATGAGCACTTGGTGGAAATTCTAAAAGGCAGTGAAAGGATTAAAAGGCAGTAGAAATTATCCACCAATGAGAACATTCCTTTTCATTAAGAGTAGACTGATTTCATGCTCTAATTTGGATTGTCAGGAAGTTCCCAGAGGATCCTTCAGAGGATTGTTTAAACCTAACAGGCTCTGTTTGCCTCATTCCCTCAAGTCCTCGATGTTTTGGCAATCCATGCATTAGAAACCTTTATACATCTGCTTCTTTGGATGGATTTTGCAGAGACGTCCAGGACTATCTCAGGGAAGGGAGAAGAGCAGCTGTGAGTGCAAGGGGCACCACCCTAGCAGGCAGCACCCTCTGGGGAAGAACCTTGCTTAGCCTCCCGCTGTAATCCATGCTGTGTCTGATCTCAGGACTTTCCCTTTAGAAAGGATCTCCTTACACTGCCCTGCATCCGCTGTGTTGCTACTTAAGCCCACTTCCTCTGGGAGAGGGAAAACAGCTGGTCACCCTTCTCTGTGTCATTATCCCTCAGGAAAGCGAGCACTTGTTGCTGGCATGTTTAATATATGTTGAGGTCACTGAAGCTGCCAAGATACTTGTTGCAGGGTGTGTGTGTCTTTGCCTTCCATTATTCCAAGATGACACTGCTGAAGAGTTGTTCTCCGTGTGTCAGGAGGGCCGAAACAACTGACTTGCGATCTTAGAAAATGTGTATTTTATCCTTAGCCTGTCTGTAGAATCCGTTGCTGTTTAGAGCTCTGCCTCTTGACTTTGCACAGTCACCTAGTGCCTTTGCTCAAACGCTCTCCTCCTGTTCTCTGCCCTGTCCTCTTCCCAATACCTCTCAGATCGCTGAATCCTGGCGCCTCTGTCTTCCTTGCTTTCCAAATATGGCTGAGCCATGCCACATTATCTGAAAGAGCTTCCCTGGTCCTCATCACATTTCCTTACCCTGCCTGGCTTGACTTCTTTCTGCACAAGCTGCTTTCAAATCCTGGGGCCACGCAGTTTCCAATCTGTTCAAATTCATGGGCTGTTCTTTTTTTTATTTTTTATTTTTTTAGATATATTTTTCATTGAAGTATAGTTGATTTACAATGTTGTGTTTATCTCTACTGTACAGCAAAGTGACTCACTTATACACATATATGCATTCTTTTTTACATTCTTTTCCATCATGGTTTATCACAGAATATTGAACGTACTTCCCTGTGCTATACAGTAGGCCCTTGTTGTTTATCCATTATATATGTAATAGTTTGCATCTACTAACCCCAAACTCCCAGTGCATCCCTCCCCCACCCTCCTTCCCCCTTGGTAACCACAATTCTGTTCTCTATGTCTGTGAGTCTGTTTCTTTCTCGTAGATAGGTTCATTTGTGCCCTACTTTAGATTCCACATATAAGTGATAGATATCATATGGTATTTTGTCTTTCTCATTCTGACTTACTTCACTTAGTATGATAATCTCTAGTTCCATCCATGTTGCTGCAAATGGCATTATTTCATTCTTTTTTTATGGCTGAGTAGTATTCCGTTGTATATATGTACCACATCTTCTTTATCCATTCATCTGTTGATGGACATTTTGGTTGTTTCCATGTCCTGGCTATTGTGAATAGTGGTGCTATGAACATAGGGGTGCATGTTCTTGTATTATGGTGACTGTCCCCACACATAATTTTAGCCACCAATCTTACCTTAAACTTTGAAATCTAGCCACTAACCTTACCTTAGACATTTCACTCTTTTCCAACAGTGGCCCTCAAACTTGAGTATGCACTTGGATTACTTGTGGAACTCTGGGAAAATAGAAATGAATAAGCACCATCTCAGACCAGCCGAATCAAAATGATCAGAAAAGAGCTCCACGTGGTGGTCTGTTAAGAAAAATTTCCCTCTGTGGTTCTGAAGTGGCCAATGTTTAAGTGGTTTTTAACTCTCTCTGGATAGTGGTAGTCCTCAAGCTTAAATGTGCTTCAGAATCACCTGCACAGCTTGAGCAAATACGGATTGCTGGGCCCCAAGCCCAGAGATTTGCTTTAGCGGGTCTAGGATAGAGCCAGAGTATCTGTTTTTCTAACAAGTTTCCAGCTGATATACATGCTCCAGGATCACACTTTGAGAATCAGTCCTTTAAAGAATCTTTTTTTTTTTTCTGATTGGCTTATGGAGTTAGTAATCTGTACAAGGAAAAAGAGAATACAGGAGTCAGAAATATTTCCTTCCAAGTGAAGATATCTGATCAATGGGATGACTAATCAAGGAACCAAAGATGTAACTGTGACATAGGTTTAACATACACACTAGTATATATAAAATAGATAATCAACAAGGACCTACTGTATAGCACAGGGAACTCTACTCAATATTTTATAATAACCTATATGAGAAAAGAATCTGAAAAATAGTGGATATATGTATTTGTATAACTGAATCACTTTGCTGTATGCCTGAAACTAACACAACACTGTGAAACAACTATACTCCAATATAAAATAAAAGTTAAATTAAAAAAATAAAAAGGTAAAAGGCCTAAACTGGGAGGCACACAGCCAGACTTTATGTTTGTGTGAAAAAATTTAGTGCACATCTGTTGATTTTTTTGCCTGCCTGGCATCACATCTTCTGTCTCGTGTTAAAACAAACAAAAAAAAACCCCAAAAAAACTCTCTTATCAAGAACCTGCCCCATGTAGTTAGAGTGGACATAACTCCCCCTCCTTCGCCTCCACTGTGGGGTGAACACATGACCTCGACCTAGCTCCCCATCATTCAGCATTCCCCTGCCCACAGTGTTTGGATTACAGATGGATATATCACTCAAGCTGGCCAATGAGCGCTGTCTCTGGATGGTGCTGGGATTCCCAGAAAAGAGGCATTCTTTCCTTCTGAAATCACAGATTTGCCACCTTATAGAAAGGGCCTTTTCAGGAGGTGGGGGAACAGAGAAAAGCAGAGCTGAAAGGTGGAAGGAGAGAGAGAGGAATTGACCAAGAAAGAGCAGGAGACCAAGTCCTCCACCCGAACACCTACTCAGCCCTGCATCAAGCTGCTCTGTAATGCTTCTCAGCTACACGGCCAGTGCATTTTGTTTTTATTTCAGCTATTTTTGCATTGAATTTTTATCACCTTCATCCCTAAGAGTCCTTCCCAATCCAGTGCACCCTCCCAGATGTCTACCATCTTAAGGAAAGCCCCATCCCATAATAATTGGGATTTTATACCACGCCAAGATCAAATGTGTTTGAGTGACATTATGTCACATAAAAGGATCCTCTTGATCAAATTATGTTCTTCTCTTAGAAATACATTTCACACATTAGCATATTTAAGGACCTGAGAAGTTTTGAAGTAAATAAACCATTTAAGTCTTGTAATCCAGCATTCCCCTATTACATTTGATTATAAAGACGTGTGTGTGTGTGTGTGTGTGTGTGTAACTGGCTACCAAGCGTCCACAGCTTTCATTTTGCTTCTGTGATGAGGTCATTTTATATGGTCCATAGATGAAGTATTACTCTTATGTATAAGCCATTCCTCCAAAAATCACATTATACCTGTTATAGAAGAAATCCTATGTGAAATGCAAAGGCATGTGGCCCCTTTCCTGGAAGGATTGTTCTCTATATAAACAGCACTACGTTTAGCTTAGACTCTGAAAGATTAAGTGGCATGATCAAAGTTAGGAGGAAAAGAAGTCTTCCTTTGATTTGGGAAGAGACCCTGCATTTTCTTACAGCTGGCCTCTCTTTTTGTTAGCAATCTCAGAGTGTGACCTCAAAGTCTCTGCAGTAGAGTGGAGCATCTCTCGCCCTGGTTCTCTGTAAACCTAGAGAGAAGAGCACGGGGACCTGGGGGTTATCACTTTTTATTGAGGAAGAAGTGTGTGGAGTGAAGTTAGGAGAAAGTCTGACCAGAGGCACACACACTCTCTGCTTCACATCCCTGCTGGTCCAAGACCAATTCTCTGATTCCCATCCACTCTGATTCCCTTGATTACTTTCAAAACAAATGGGAAAATAATTCTGTTAGAAAAAAAATATTCATTTTGCCCACTCTGGTGTGGTCAGGGTCTATCTTTTAGCAAGTCCCAGAAAATCTTTCAAGGCTGGATTCCTGAGTGATGTTCATTAACCCTCACCAACTCTGCCAGGTCCCCCAGGCCCTGGGGAATATAAGCAGGCACTGAGCTTCTCTCTACACTTCTTATACTGTAGCCTCCACCGAGCCTCAAGGGCTGGTACTTCTCTTCAACTTTTCTGTTCAACCAAGTTTTACTCAATAAGCACCCCTAAGGCTACTGCCTTCCACCGTCTTGGCTGTTGCATCCCTGAGCACCAAAAACTGACCAGAGTTCACACATGGCCAAAACCTCATGTTATGATGTGGCACCATGGGGAGAGATGCCCCTCTCCCTTTCCTTTGTGTGACTATATCCCCCTTCAAAGAGATCCCAGAGCAGCACTGCATTTGACTGATCTCTTAAAGAGATTGTAGTGAAATAACTCAGTAAAAGAATTTTTTGTTAGAATGGGAGGACATGAGTTCTATGGAGTTGGAACTGGAACATAGATTCATGTAACTGAAACTGAGCTGTGAGTTCTCCAAAGTTGTTCCTCGGTCCCCATAAAAATGGGTTTCTGGATCCCCCAGCTCCCTGCCTACATATGTCTGAGGCTCGTACTTGAGCTGGAACACCTACTACAAGGTCATTAAAATGAAACAACAAAGATAGCAAAGCAAATAAAGAGGCTATCTGGACAAAACTATAATTCAAAAAGATACATGCACCCCTATGTTCATAGCAGCACTATTCACAATAGCCAAGACATGGGAACAACCTAAATGTGCATAGACAGATGAATGGACAAAGAAGATGTGGCACATGTACACAACGGAATACTATTCAGCCATAAAAAAGAATGATAATGCCATTTAGAGCAATATGGATGCAACTAAATGTTATCATACTAAGTGAAGTAAGTCAGAAACAGGAAGACTAATACCATATGATAGCAGTTATATGTGAAATCTAAAATATGACACAAACGAACTTATCTACAAAGCAGAAACAGACTCACAGACATAGAGAGCAGACTGGTGGTTTCCAAGAGGGAGGGGGCAGAGGGGAGAGAAGGATTGGGAGTTCGAGGTTAGTAGATGCAAACTATTATAGAATGGATAAACAACAAGGTCCTACTGTATAGCACAGGGAACTATACTCAATATCCTGTGATAAACCATGATGGAAAAGAATATAAAAAAGAATGTATATCTATATACTTATAACTGAATCACTTTGCTGTACAGCAGAAATTAACACAACATTGTAAATCAATTATACTTCAATTTTTTAAAAAAGAAAATATCAATGCTATTTCATACATTTTCAGGGATTGGTAGTCATAGATACATGCAGTTACCCCTTACCTTCTTCCATGTCAGAGTTTGGAAAACATTTTCTAGAAAGGGGCAAATAGTAAATATTTTAGGTCTTACAAGCCAGATAGTCTGTGTTGTAGCCCCAAAGCAGCCATAGGCAATCTGTAAATAAATGGGCAAGTCTGTATTCCAACAAAACTTTACAAAAACAAGGGGCAGACTGGATTTGGTCTGTAGGCTGTAGTTTGCCAACCTCTGTTCTGTATGATAGAAGTGTTTCATGGTCTTCCTTCTTTGAAGTGTTAATCCAACGCTTCTAATTCATTTTCCTGATATACATATTGAAAAAAAGCATTCGATTGATATTTTCTTTTGTTGTTGCTGTTCTTGGTCTTCCGTTAAAATGTTCGATGCTTTGTCATTAGGAGCTGTTGAAACACGCCTTTTAGCTCCCACTCTGCAGTGAATTTGGAAGCCTGAGATACAAGCTGTCTGGGAAATGTTTATTTAACTCATTCTTATCGTCAGAGATGCCCACCTCTTTTGCAAATAGGGGAGCTAAACACAGCCTGAACCCCACCTGATGTGCACATGAGAAGGTAGCAGAGGTACCCGATTCCTTCAGTTCTGAAGCGCCTATCATTTCCTTCACCCCAACCCATCCCCGAGAACAGCTCTAAGGCCCAAGTGTATTTTGTGTCCACTTCATGGAGCTGAGTCAAGACGGTATCATAAAAACTTCTTTGGCTTCTGCTCTATCTCCTTCTTTCCTCTCCCTCCCTCTAGTTCCACACTTTTCTAACTATCACTTAGATAAGTAGCTAAAAATCTCTGCATATTTTAAATGAACTTACCTTCGTTAAGAAAAATATATGAAGAAGTAAATGCAGTTACATTACAGATTCATATAAGAGGATCTCAAGGTTGGAGAAATCTTTCCTTTTCTATTTCTAGAATGAGTTAGACATCCTTGCAATCATCCAAAGAACCCGTGTGGAACACCAAACACGCACCAGGTCTGTGCCAGGTGTTTTACCTGGTTATTGCACTCAGACACTGTTAGATTTTGCTGCCTGAAACACCACCCAGAGCTTAGTGAATCAGAACGACAAACACCATTTTCATGATCGTGTGCCCTATTAAAAGGCAAAAATGGGTTTATATGCAAACATATTCCACTGGTAACTCTGCTAGTGAAACGCCAAGAAGGACATTTAAAAGTGAAAACTTTCAACAAGAAATTAAGAATGTAATTTCATTAAGAAATGAAGTCATACAGTATTTTTTTTTTTTTAAGTTTTCCCAAGTATCCATTGAAGGGGAGAGAAGGCTGGAAGGGCATAAGAACATCCCCGAGAGTTCACATCACCAATTTTCCAGGTTTCTGTGGTCTGGGGCCTCTGCTGGGCTGGCTGCACTGCTCCCTTTCTACAGGGTCCTCACCCTGCAGCCTGCCAGTCTGGGCTTGCTCACCTGGCGACAGAAGGACCCCGACAGCAGAAAGCAAGTCCCGTGGGTGAGCACCTTCAAGCCTCTGTATGCATCACTTCTGTACTTGTCGCATAGGCTAAAGCAAGTCCCTGGCCGAGGGTTAGAGAAATAGACTTCGCCCCTTGTGGGCAAAGTCACATTGCAAGGTGGCCTGCATACAGGGAGGCGGGAACACATTGGGGCCATTACCGTAACGATCTCTTGCAGCCAACCAGCCTTGGAACGAGTATGCATCCCTCTTTGTTGTATTTCTTCCTAAAAAAGAATTAGAAAAGGTCTCTGCAGCCCCACATGCCCTATTACAACTGACAGCAGCAAATGAGAAGGCCGGCTGCCCCACTGCCAGGTTGTGGATGGTGCAACCCAGAGTCCTTACTGAATGGCTCCGCAAATTATACTTGGGTGGAATTATGGCTTTCTACCTAGAATAGCTGTTTCATTGGAAAAACAATGAATAAAAAGTAATAGAAAAAATATATCCTTCCTGGCACTTACTGTGGGCCCCAGAATTATCACATTTAAGAGATGAACCCATTATTTGGAGAATATTCTTTTCTCCCTTCTAGACGTTGGTTATAATAGGAGAAAAAATTACCCAGTGTCCAGTGAAAATCAGCACACCACATGACCAGAAACCCTCGGTAGGAATTTTCAAATGCACATAGTTGTGAAGATAATGTAGTGAACACAAAGTCGTTATTCCTCAGTGTATTTTTTAACAGATATGCTGGATCCTACAGAACTGAAGAGCCAAGAATAGAATAAGATGGGCGTCACCCCTGACATGAGGAATAAGTGGAAATTGTATTGTGGGAAATGGGAGTGTAGCTGAGAAACACTGAGCTTGCAATGTCCAAAGCCTAGTGGCTGTATTCATTATAATTACAATCTGTTTTCCATATCTGCAGGTTTCCCATGTGCAGGTTTTGCATCTGCGGATACAGAGAGTGAAATGTATTTATTGTACTCCGCCATCTTATTTAATTTATTTTTATTTTTTTGTGAAGATTTTTTTTTTTAATGTGGACCATTTTAAAAGTCTTTATTGAACTTGTTACAATATTGCTTCTGTTTTATGTTTTGGTTTTTTGGCCCCGAGGCATGTGGGATCTTAGCTCCCCGACCAGGGATCAAACCCACACCTCCTGCACTGGAAAGCGAAGTCTTAACCACTGGACCACCAGGGAAGTCCCTGTGCTCTGCCATTTTATGTAAGAGACTTGAGCATCCGTGGAGTCTGGTACCCCTGGGATCTCCTGGAACCAATCCCCGGCAGATACTGAGGGACAACTGTACAACGTTTGAGCCTCTTCCGAAACCCCAGATTTTAACTTCTTGCTGGAACCAGGCATTCTAGGTAGGTTTCTAGTGCTTCTTAGTCCTAGTTAGTATAGTTAGATGACCACAAAACAAACAAACATAAACAAACAAAATAAATAGCTCTATAATCAGGATTTGGGGGAAGGGAGGGAGGGTGAGAGGTGCTGTGAACATGGGCCCCTTTGTCAGTCATGGGCCATCCAGGAAGGAAGAAATCACTTTCCATCTTTCACACCAGCCATTGAAGAGCTGAGAAGCCAAACCGAGGAAGAGAGACAATCAGAGATTAACATCAGCAAGAAGCCACGCACACCCCAGGGATGGAGAGAACTTGTGAGGAGGCCAGCAGCTAGAGACATGCGTTTGGGAACTAGAATCACACTGGGCCATTCAGTGGGAGCTGGAGCCCCACAGCTGCTGGTGGAGATGCTGCAGGTGGGTCCTCCTCTTTCTGGGTGATGCCCCACCTGCAGGTCGTGGGGAGAGCTGCTACAAGGAGTCTCCAGCTGCCCCACCTGGGGATCCCCCACGGTGCCTACACCCTTCCCACATGCTGGGCTGCCCCACAGCTTTGCCTGAGCCTGTGGGCTACTAGGGACAGGATTCTCCAGCAGCTAGGCCAGGACGCTGTCAGGGCTGTACCACAGTTTGAGGTTCCTCCTGTTCAGTCCTTTGTACTTCCCTTTCTTCTCTGAATGTATCCGACTGTATTGCTGTCCGAGACTCTCACAACCTCCTCCTGCTCCCTCTTCCATTTCCCACTCCCCAGCATCTTCCCCCCATAAATCTCTTGCATGTTTGATTCTATCTTGGTGTCTGCTTCTCAGACAACATAAGCTGTTACACCTTCCCCATCTTCTCCCAGTGAAAAGAGGAGCCCCAATTTGCTACAGAAAACTCAGGGTGGGTGGTGGTGGGATGAACTGGGAGATGGGGATTGACATATATACACTACTATGTATAAAATAGACAACTAAAAAAAAATAGATATCTAATGAGAACTTACTGTATAACACAGGGAACTGTACTCAGTGCTCTGTGGTGACCTAAATGGGAAGGAAATCCAAAAAAGAGGGGATCTATGTATACGTATAACTGATTCACTTTGCTGTAGAGCAGAAACAAACACAACAGTGTAAAGCAACTATACTCCAATAAAAAATCTTTTAAAAATTGTGCAACAAATAACAATTAAAAAATATTGGCAACATGTAAAAAAAAAAAACACTCAACCACAAACATACCCACCTCTTTCCCCCTCTCTCCTACCACAATGGAAATCTGTCTCCTGCTCAAGTCTTAGCCCCCACCAGTTCTCCGAAGCCCCTTTCTCCCTCCTTTCTCAGAGACCTCCCTCCATCATTTGTACCCTTCCCCCTCTTATATCTTCAGTTGCACACTCCCTCCTGGCTCCTTCCCACCAGCATAAACATGTACGAGAATCCTGTCCATTCCCAAAGGCCTTCACCTCAATTCCCAGCTTTTCTGCTTTCTCTCTCTTCTTCTCACAGCCAGGCTCCTACAAGCACCAGCTACAAGAACTGCTTCCATGCCCCACCTTCCATCTACACCTGAAGACCCTCCCCACCCCATGAAAACACTCACTTCCGGGGGGTAAAGGCTCCCTGGTCACTAAGTCCAGTGGTACCTTTCTGTCCTTAAATTACTTACCATTCACCCTCTTTGGAGCATTCGGCACTCTTAGCTATGCCTTACTTTTCTGGAAACTCTTTTTTCTCCTTCATTTGGGGGCACATTTTTCTTCAGTTGTATAACCAGTCTTTCCTAGACTCTTTCTTTGATCATCCAACTTTCCCGGGGGACCTTTTCTTGGGTCCCTAATCATCCCACTTTTCATACAAGGACTTTCATGCAAGGACTATCATTATGCGGTCTTAGATCTTCACCCTGATCTTCAGCTTCTTTCCACTCCCCACCATTAACTCTCTCTTCTCCCTCCTTTTTCTCATCCTCACCTTCTCTCTCCCTCTTCTCCTCCTGCTCCTCCCCGTTTCAGGTCATGTGTCAGCAACTGCAGTTTTCTGGTCATGTCATTTCTCTCCTTTACAAAACTTTGTCCCAGTAGCCCCTCTTCTTGGAAGATCTTCTCCACATCATGCAACTCTGCCAATTTCAACACTTCCATGGCCACTTCATCAGCTAAATCCCACAACCCTTCCTCTGACACCTGTCCCCTCGCCGCCATAGCTTGCTAAGATGGCTGATGTCTTTCCCTGTAGAACTGCACATCTCCTTTTATGGCCTTTAACACACTGTACCGTAATTGCTTGTTTTCCTGTCATTTTTCCCAATAATATTTCCTTGAGGGTGTAGTTATGTCTTCTTTTCCACTGGATCCCCAAGACAAAGCACAGGGCCTGGCAGAAAGAAGATTGATTTATTGACTGAATAAACAAGCTATTCTGCTTTAAATCTATTAAATAGTGATCTATAGATAATAATACTATTTTTGCTTAGGAGGTCACATCCTTAAAGATAACTATTGGCCATATAGTGAAATGACTATACCTTTAAAAGGCATTTTAGTTTTATAGTTGAAATTCTGCATAGTAAGTCTTAAGGCTGTTGAAAAAAACTCTCCAATATCATGTCCAATATGTGAAAAGTACAATTTTTTTTCAGAAGGGTAATTGGAAGGAAGAAAAAATTACTCAAAATTATACCAATGTCCTTTCATACATGGAACTGATCAAGGAATTTTAACTTTTGGTCTATTCAAGTCTCAAAAAATTTGATAACTGATATTTAGATATTTCAAATAAAGGAATGGAACTGTCTTTATGCAACCAAGGCATAGACCAAAGGCTAATGGATGGAAGCTCTAAATAAATGAAGCTTATCCCTGGAACAATGGGATGAGGTGAGTTCCCATCACTACAGTTATGGAAGTGTAGGTTAGATTTAAAGCATCAGATTTGGGGAGAACTCATCAGATGATATTTGAGGTTCTTTTTGACCCAGCAGTAAGATTTTGATTCGGATGACTTATATGTTTAGATCATACAATTTCATGCCTGAAAAATATCTTAGAAGTTAATGCAGAATCTCAGTGTTGAAACCTTGAAGAAAGTAGTCTATGAGGCTTTGAGTATGTATGTTTGGTTGAATAGCTAGAATTTTTATTATTTTAAGAGAAAGTAGATTATTTATTGAGATTAAGTTGCTTTCTATTTAGGATATTTTAAATGATGACTTTTGAATAAAACACCTCTAGTATAGCAAATAAAGATGAAAGTAGCATTGCATGAACATCAGCCAGTTTTGCCTACAGCTCTTGACCTAGTGGTCAATTGGCGGTGTGTACAGTAGGGTCTTTGCCCAGCCATATCAAACAACTGTAAAGTTGCAAAGTTCATCTTTGTTCCTATTTGGCCCCTTTATCTTTCCCAAGTCTCGTGCCCATTTCATCTTCCAGTGCTTTCACACTTTCAGTATGATCCCTGAAACGGCCCCCTAGATGCCTGGTCTGGAACAGCTCCTCTGGTTAGTGTACCACAAACCAATGGGCATAGGCCACACCACCACAGCTTGCCCAATAGACTGGTCTGTCACCATGTATTTTAGACAACACATGTGCACGGAGTAACCTTTGAGTATAGGCAATTGTCAAAAACCAAACTCTGCAGACTGAGTAAAACAAAGCAGAAAGATGAGTTTGTTGCAAGGGTTTCAACCTGTAAGCTGGGAAACTCAAAGCTATGGGAGCAATGAGTTCCAAGTTGCTCACAGACTAAAGGGATTTTGTTGTTGTTGTTGTTGTTTTATGTAATTTATTTTTTTCCTGTTTCCCCATTTTTATTTATTTTTTTATTTATTTTTTTCACACACACACACACACACACACACACTGTATTTTATCTTTACAAGAGATAAATCAACTGACACCAAGCATTGTAAATGGATGACCACAACAAAAGCAACAATGATTGCAATTACCAAACACAAAACACACTCATACAATGTCATAATATTGACGTTCAGTCCAGTAATCCTCCACTGTAACAGCTCCGACTAAAGGGTTTTTATGGGGTAAATGTGTAAGTTATTTGGCTTTTTCAGCTGATTGATTGCCTAGTGGTCTTCTTCCTTACTTAGATCAGGGTAGTTGAATCAGGGAAACAAAGAAGTCCAAAAATGGTGTGAACAGACTTGGCGTTTGGGAGTTGGCTGGTGTCCTTTGGTTGAGTTTCATTTTTCTTTCATGCACCTGTGCTAGCCAACTGGCTTTTGTTCTCAACATAAATGACTCCATTTTACTTTGGGTTCTTTAGCAGGTACTTCTGAACAGGCTCTCCCACATTCACCATTCCTGGAGAATAATGCCTGACAGTCACATTTTTTTTTTTATTATAATTTACAACAGTAGGGCTCTGGGAAATACAGTAATGACAAGACCTTTCCAATTCCTGCTGAGCTCTCCGTTCCTGATTTTTTACTCTATGATATGCTAGCTTTTGGCTTATCCCATGACTCCTTGGTTAGATAAAAGCAAATAAACAAAATAAAGGAATCAACAGGAAAGACAGGAAACATTTACCAAAGATACATCAGTAAATAAATGACTTCTATATCAGGCTAAAATCCTCTCTTATAACCTCAGTATGCCATCTCTTGCTCAATTACTCCCCTCTTAATAAAACTACCTGCTATATTATCATTTCCTCAGAGCCCTGCTAAATGAATTGTCATCTGATTTCTGAGAAATCATTTCATTAGAGTACTAACACTCACCATTGTTTAACATATTATCCTCTGCCAGATAATATTTGCATTTTAAGGGGTACCTTCAGTGCCTTAATCAGAATACTGAGCAATATGTTAATTTTAGGCACTATGTCAAATCTTTGGGTGACCTATATCTGCCCATTAAATCTTAGAGGAAGCCACCCTCATCTAGCATTGTTCCAATTTATGGTTCTAGTTGTTAGGGTGTTTTTTTTTTTTAACCAATGTTGGGCAAAAAAAATGTCCCAGAGGATGAAATTCCAGGTACAGCTGGTGGAGGGTGGTTAGTGAGAGACCCGTTTTGGATCCAGTGACCACAGTTCAGCTTCCAGACTTGATACTTCATGGCTGTATAACCTTGGACATATTATTGGCCCTCTCTTTGTCTTTGTTTCTTTCTCTAAAGTGGTGCTTGCCATAACAAGAAACACCATTAGAATTTGCCATAAATTATTTTTTACAGGTTGAAAAAGTCCCGTTGAGACACACTATAAATCTGAAATATTTATTTACTAAGAAATGCCTGTGTTTTTCAGCTACTTGTTACAGTGAGCCTTAGAAAAGCCATCCTTTTGTGGATGACAAGAGAAGTGGCTTACACGTGGCTAATGACAAATACCAGTGAGGGCTGAGCTATTTGAGAGTTGGCGTAGCTTTATTACTTGGCAAGCTCTCCTTTTTCCCTAACTGGTTAATTCATCTTTTGTTTACAGAATCCTGAGCCTCTGCTTATACCTTAAAGGCAACAGAATTTTACTTAGTTCCTAAGGCAGTTAAGCCTAGAGGAAGATCTTAAGAAGATACCCTGAAAGTGGCGTTTGACATTTAAAGGATGGATAAGTCATTCTCAATGTCTCCAAAGTTAAACTCCGTGGCTATTATTTTAAAAAGGGCAGTACAGTCTGCTTTACCACAACCTAGAAAATAGCAAGTTATTTTCTCTCCAGGGGTGACCATTTTTTCCTAAACAAATAGAGGTAATTGCCTATTTAATTTATGACTCAAGGCAAGCCACTTATTGCCTGAAAATACTCATTGGAAGAGCCTGGCATTTTTAAATTAAAACACACTGTAATTTAGGTTACAATCTGTAATTTCTTTTTAATCCAATCATCATCCATTTTTATATAAACAATTTTGATTGAAGATGTATATTTTTATAAAATAGCTCCTTTCCCAACTTCCTGCTAAATTACCTATTGTAGACTCAGAAAAACATAAACACTCAGAACAACAGAGAAAACTGCAAGTTACCAACAGTCCATTGCCAGAATCTGGGGGAAATTTCTACTAATGACAAAGATGAGATAAATAGTTTGGAGCACTATTAGGCCACCAGCCAAGTGGTGAGTGTCCGAGATTGAATTCCATGAGGCTGGAACTAAGAAAAGAAGAAGGTCCTACCTAAAGCAACATAAGACATCAATAAATGGAGAAACATTCCAAGTCAGAGCCTTTTCAGGAAAATTAAGGTTTCTACCGTAGCAACAACTGGTTTTAAATATCAAATATATTTACAGGATTTCTTACACAGAATACAGAAAGCATTAATAATAAAAGAAAAAAATGATAAATTCAGCTTTATAAAAACTAAAACTTTTGCTCCTCAAAAGACACCATTAAAATATAAAAAGGCAAGCTACAGACTGGAGAAAGTATCCACATATTGTAACTATATATATGAATACATTTATATATAAATATATATAAGTGGGCAAAAATTTAAACAGTCGCTTGTCAACATAAGATATACAAATTGCTATCATAGACATGAAAAATGGCTCAATAGCCATTGGGGAAATGCAAATTCAAAACACAGTGAAATACAATTCCATGTCCTCTGGAATGGCTAATATTAAAAAGAATGACAACACTAAATGATGGTGAAGATGTGGAGCAACTGGAAACCTCATATATTACTTTGGAAAACATATATTGCTTTTTAAAAAAATTGTAAACATATATCTACTCTATGCTCCATCAGTTTCACTTCTAGGTAGTTATCCAGGAGAATGACAACATAGGTTCTCAAAAAGACTCATACAGTCGACAAAGAATTTGTCATATATTCACTCATACAGTGGAATACTGATTGTAATGCAGAGGAAAACAACACCGTATTCCCTAAAAGACTGCATGAATCTCACAGATGTCACGTTGAGAGAAAGAAGCAAGATGCAAGAATATATACAACGTTTAGTGTGTACTATCCTAATTTCTATCGTCATCATTGAATTTTAGAAAAGGCCATAAGGGACATTTTTGAGATGATAGATGATCTATATCTTAATTGGAATGTAGATTACACAAGTGCATCCATTTGCCAAAACTCCTCAAACTGTATTCTTAAGATATTTGCATTGTAGTATGTCAACTTTTAAAAAGTAAAAACATTAAGTAAAATTATTACATTCAAGGAATTAAAAGATAAGATGGTGAATTTTGGAAGAGTACTTCTAACTTGTTTTAATTTGGGTTCCCATAAAAGCACATTTTGAGACAATATTTCAAAAGTTTACTAGGTAAGTTCGGGGAACACGAGAAAAGGGTGGGGAAGTAGAACAGGGAAAGGAAGTCAGCTAGTAATGGGTGTGTTTTAAAACAGATTCCACACTGGACAACTAGAGTTTCATTTCCTGGGGAAACCTAGGAACCAGCGCAAAACACAGGCCTCAGTGTTATTCTCCTGGGGGAAGAGGACACTGGAGTGTTTATATAACTACTCTCAATAGCCTTTGGTTGAGGCTATTCACACAGGTTGTTAATTTCTGGACACCCCCAGCCTGCCATGTGAGTAGGAAGAGAAAAATTCTGTGATTCCATAAAATGTCTGCAGGCACAGTAATACAGATACCAGCAGTTAGAATTTATTTGTCCCACACTGAATGATAGTGTCCAAGGGATATATGGGGACATGGATAGCATCTGCTAAAAACCTTTAAAAGTAATCAAATGGGGAAATTTGGCTTCAGGTTGACATACGGGTAATATTAGACTGCACACTGCCAAGGAAAACTGTAAAAGATCAACTAAAAACAATCAAACAAACAAAAACCAAAAAATAAAAGGAAAGGAAAGGAAAAAAATAAGGAAGAAAGGAAGAAAACAACTGTCTTAAGGCATTGGAGAGCAACCAAGGTAGTCAGAACTTGAGGGGCTACGTTTCTTGGGAAAAGAGAAGAACATTGAAGTAAGCTCCACATCTGAAGTTACTTTGTCCCTTTGGGACAATTGCCAATTCATAGTATGAGGCACAGAAGCCGAACAGCAAACAGTAGTTTACAGTAGTGTTGTCCAATAGTAAGCCACATAATCTTAAATGATCTAGTAACCACATTCAAACAGGTAAAAGGAAACAGGCAACACTAAATTTAATAACGTATTTTATTTAATCCAATAGAAACAAAATATCATTTCAACATGCATTTGATACAAAGAAAATGAATGAGATGTTTTACATTTTTTTGTGTACTACAACTTCAAAATCTGGTGTGTATTTTACACTTACAGTGCATGCCAGTTCAGATTAGCCATATTTAAGTACTCAGTAGCCACATATGACTAATGACAACCATACTAAACAGCAGAGGTCTAGAGCTGGCAGCAGTCTCACTGGGCTGTGATGTCTACAAGGTCATCCAGGACTTGAGGTGCCAGGATCCTGGAGAAAAAGAAACTGTAGACAAGTGAGCCAGAAAGTCTGCATGCAACTTTTCCTCTAGATATCTGCTAAATCCAGTAATGTTTCAACAGAGTTTCAGAGAGACTCTGAAAACTGAGAATTTAGCTGCTAATATGGTTAGAAGTTTCGGCATACCAAAGGAGCTGAAAAGACAAAAATTGGAATTCAGAACCTCTCAAGTTGGGAGGGGACTGGGTCAACAATACAAGGAGTAGATTGAAACCATTTAAAGGGTTATGGCAAAGAATACGAAATAGCAGAAATGGAACAGTATCAATTGAATTCAGCTGAGATCCTCATACTATATCCCGGAGAGTAAAAATTAAATTCTCTATAGAAGAAGACATCATTATTGAGAGTTTCTATGTCTTTAAAAATATCTGACATTTAGCCAAGAATTGCCACACATTTCAGGAAACAGAATGGCATGGCCAAATCCAAGGGGAAAAAGCAGACAATTGAAACATACCTACGTACAGTTGAGCCTTGAACAATGTTAGGGGTGCTGATCCCCTGTGTAGTCAAAAATCTGCATATAACTTCATAGTTGGCACTCAGTATCCTCCATTCTGCATCCACGGATTTAGCCAACCATGGACTGTGTAGTACCATAGTAGTATTTATTGGGAAAAAAATCTGCATATAATTGGACCCACACAGTTCAAACCCATATTGTTCAAGGGTCAACTGTAATTCATACACAGCTAAATTTTAAAAACTGGACTTACCAAGCGTTAGCAAAGATATGGAGTGATGAGAACACTCAGATACCATTTGTGGGAATGTAAGTTGGTACAACCACTTTGGAACACCTGAATTTATAAATATAAGATTATACATATAATTCGCTCCTGGATATATACTCAACAAAAATGTGAAAATGCACCAAAAAAATATAAAAAGGAATATTTATAGTAGCATTATTTATAATAATTAAAGACTTAGAACTATTCAGATGTCCATAAAAAGAAAAATGAATTAATACATTGTGATATATTTATATAAAGGAATACTACTCAGGAATGGGAACAAATGAGCTATTGCTGCACACACACAAGAGTAATAAATGAATCTCATATACATAATATTGAGGACATACACCAAAAAAGAAAGATTATACTCCACTTTATAAAATTTAGAGACAGCAAAAATGAACTATATGATAAAAGTTAACAGCTTCAGATTGGAAGAAATTTCACCATGTGCCTCTTGATATTATGCACTTAGAAGGGCAGAGCATCACTTCTATGGTAATCTTGTAATGGATTATATAAAATATATATATTACATTATATACATACTATATATATATATATATATATATATATATATATATAGTGACAGATTTATTATTATCAGGAATTGACTCACAAGATTATGGGCACTCAGAAGTCCTACAATCTGTCATCTGCAAGCTGAAGGCCCAGGAAAGGTGATGTTGCAGTTTGAAGGCCTGAGAACTGGGGAGCCAAAGGTGTAAATTCCAGTCCAAGTCTGAAGGCCTGAAAACCAGAAGTAAAAAGGGCAGATGATTGATGTCCCAGCTCAATCAGTCAGGTGGAGAGAGAGAGAGAGAGAGAGAGAGAGAGAATCCTCCCTTCTTCCAAGTTTTTGTTCTATTCAGGCCCTCAGTGGCTTAGATGATGCCCACTTACATTGAGGAGGGCAACACACTTTACTCAGTCCACCAATCCAAATGCTATCTCTCTGGAAACATCCTCACAGACACACTCAAAAATAATGTTTAACCGGATATCCAGGTACCTGTGATCCAGTCAAGTTGACACATAAAATTAACTATCACTTATGCATAACCTAAATCTATTCATGAGGAAATATTAGATAATTCCACATTGAGTCATCTGGATCCAAAATTTTATCTTCAAACTTCTCAGACCCATGCACATGCATGTGAGAGAGACCTGGACAGGAGCAGGGAGCTAGAAGCCAGGCCTCAAATGTTGCATATCACTTGAACTCACAGCCTATTGCCCAGAACCCCATAACGTCATCAGTCTAATCACAGGGTAGCTGAGAAATATGAGGAGCATGTGGGTATGAGTGAGCACTGACAGTCTCTGTGACAACAGCTCAGAGCCAGCAGGGTCCAATGGAGAATAGGAATGAAGCCAGGTAATGTGTTCACCCAGCATTCACCCAGCACCACAATGACCAGACACAGAGCCAGATGACAGCCCTCCAGATCTGCCTGTTGTTGAGTGACAGGTCTTAGGAGGTCTCTTTAAGTGTGAGCATCAGAACATGCAATGATAGAACCCATAAACTAATCTGTGGAACCACAGAGAAGAAATATTACTCTGTGAAGTCAGAAGCATAGACTTCTAAAATTCATTTTTTACTGAAACCAGGGGAAATTTTCAGGAAACTGTTTGATATTACTTCTGTGACATAGGAGCCTAAAGACATACAGATATTACTGAGATAGAATGAAAAAATGGGAAATGTATGAGATAAGAATGATTTATTGAGCACCTAAAAATGAAATCATAGAAATATAATATTTACTGGAGTTAGTAAAGAGCAAAATCAACAGCACAAAAATCATATCAGTGATGTGAAAGGCAAAGACAAAGATCTCCCAGGATTCAGAGAAAAGGACAAAAGAAAAAAGAATGAATGTAGTAGATACAGAGAATAAGGAGCAGAGATACAAACTAAAGATTTACATATATTCCTAAGGAAGGTTCTAGAGCAACTGCAACAGAAATAGTTGAAGAAAACTTTCATAAGCTGAAAGAAAAAAAAAGATGCATATCAATTTTAAAATATCAACATAGGCATGATAAATGCAAATATAATCACATTTAGGTAAATCCTGGAATTTTTTTATATTACAAATATAATGGAGAAAACCTAGAACAAGTAAAACCTGCAAGAGAAAAATAAATAAATAAAACTGACCTCATATTTCCCTTTACAATAAAAATCCCCAGAAGACAATGGAATATTCTACAAAGTTTTGAGGAAAAAGGAAAGTAACTGGAGAATGTAAACACAGTTTTTGTGATTGACCCTTGGAAAAATACTAAAACCCACTAATATCGCCATTAGATGACCTTTTTTTCTTTCTTATGAAGAACAAATGAAATTTATAGATGTGACTATTGTTTTAAACCATTTATATCTGTGTGCTTTTCCTCCAGAATATTAGCTACAGATTGCAGCAAAGTCGAGAAGAATCAAGGGAAAACATACAGCTTGCAAATTTCCTATTAAAAACTCATCTTTCTTTTTCAGCTACCTTATTTCATGTTAAAGGATAAAGAGAATCTTATTGATACTATGTATAGAATAGATAACTAAGGAGAACCTACTGTATAGCACAGGGAACTCTACTCAGTGCTCTGTGGTGACCTAAATGAGAAGGAAATCCAAAAAAGAGGGGATATATGTATACGTATAGCTGGTTCACTTTGTTGTGCAGTATAAACTAACAAAATATGGTAAAGCAACTAGACTTCAGTAAAAAAAAAAAAAAAAGCAAAGAAAAAGAATAAAGGAAATCTTACCCTTCAGTGCCCCAAATGAATACAAAGTGTAATGACTGTGAGTCTCCATTAAACTTTCCCAAAGTAAAGGGTCTGATTCCCTATCCAGAGCCAACTCTTCCCCTTGGGCACTGACTCCCAACCCCTCTTATCTATTCAAAGACATCTCATCTATTTTCCCTTACATGATCAAATTTCCTTCTCTATCAGATCTTTTCCATCAGCATACAAATAAATCCTGCATATTTCCCCTCCTACTAACATCCCATTTCTCTGCTCCCCTTTACAGCAAATGTCTTTTAAAAATTTCCTTTCTTTCCTTTCTTTCTTAGTAAAGTTAACACATAGAATGAATCATCACATCTACCAAGGGCCTTGACATTTATTCTTCCCTCTTCTTAGAACACTCTTTCCCTAGGTATTCACATGGCTCCCTCTCTCAGTTCCTGCAGGTCTCTTCTCAAATGCTGTAATATCAGAGGGGTATACTCTGACACCCCCATATCTCACACTAGCATTCCCTGCCCCCCCTTTCCAACTATTATTTTTCCTCTTTGGCCTGTACCACCACCTGTTATAGTATGTATTTCTTTGTTGACCATCTTCCCTCTCTCAGCCCCCGATTGCATGAAGCTTCATAAAGGCAGAGATTTTGTCTATTGTATTCACTACTGAATCCCCGAGCCTGGCATATATTATTCTTTCAGTGAATATGTGTTTAATGAACTAATATTTAATTACAACCATGAAAATAATCCCACCAATGCAGAGAAAAGAGGGAGAAGATAAATGAAATTCACATATGCCAAATAATGTAATATTCCCTTGAGTTTTAGTATTTTGAGGGATTTCTCTTTCTTTTTTTTCTCTAGTTCCATTAAACAAAAATATGTTAATTCTATCCACTGAGAAGAACAAAGTTGGAGGACTGATGCTATTTGACTTCAAGACCTATAAAGCTATAGTAATTAAGACAGTGTGGTATTGGTGAAAGAAAAGACAAATGGATCAATAGATCAGAATAGAGAGCCCAGAAATAGACCCCCATAAATATAGTCAACTGATCTTTGACAAAGGAGCAAAGGCAATACAGTGGAGCAAAGGTAATCTCTTCAACAAATATTGCTGGAATAACTAGACAGCCACATGTAAAAAATGAATCTAGACACAGACCTTATACCATTCACAAAAAATAAAATAGATCATAGACCTAAATGTAAAACACAGAATTATATAACTCTTAGAAGATAAGATTGGAGAAAACCTAGATGACCTTGGGTAGGGTGACATCTTTTTAGACACAACACCAAAGAGATGATCCGTGAAAGAAATAATTGACAAACTGGACTTCGTTAAGATTAAAAACTTTTGCTCTGCTAAAGACAAAATCACGTGAATTAGAAGACAAGCCACAGACCGGGAGAAAATATTTGCAAAAGACACGTCTGATAAAGGACTTACCCAAAATATACAAAGAACTCTTAAAACTCAGCAGTACAAAAACAAATAAGCTAATTTAAAAATGAGCCAAAGACCTTAACAGACACTTCACCAAAGGAGACATACAGATGGCAAATAAGCATATAAGGAGATGCTCCACATCACATGTCATCAGGGAAATGCAAATTAAAACAACAATGAAATATCATTACCCATCTGTTAGAAGGGTCCAAATCCAAACACCGAAAATGCCAATGGCTAGTAAGGATGTGGAGCTGCA
This sequence comes from Balaenoptera musculus, assembly GCF_009873245.2. Lineage (NCBI taxonomy): Eukaryota > Metazoa > Chordata > Mammalia > Artiodactyla > Balaenopteridae > Balaenoptera > Balaenoptera musculus. Next base: position 96,725,027 of record NC_045793.1, on the reverse strand, counting down.
GGAACGCTCACACCTTGCTGGTGGGAATGCAAAATGGGGCAGCCACTTTGGAAGATGATTTGGCAGTTTCTTACAAAACTAAACATACTTTTACCATAAGATCCAGTAATCACATTCCTTTGTATTTACCCAAAGGTGCTGAAAACTTATGTCCACACAAAAACCCGCACAGGCATGTTTATAGCAGCTTTATTCATAACTGCCAAAACTTGGAAGCAACCAAGATGTTCATTAGTAGGTGAATGGGTAAATAAATTATGGTAGATCCAGGCAATGGAATATTACTCAGTGCTAAAAAATAAATGAGCCATGAAACCATGAAAAGATGTGGAAGAACCTTAAATGCATATAACTAAGTGAAAGAAGCCAATCTGAATGCTTACATATGGAAAAAGCCCCGTTATGGGAGACAGAAAGAAGATCAGAGTTGCCAAGGGTTGGAAGGCAGGGGAGAGATGAATACGTGGAACAGAGAATTTTTTTTTTTTCAAATGAAAGCTTCTTTCTTTCTTTCTTTCTTTCTTTTATTTTTGGCTGTGTTGGGTCTTCGTTTCTGTGCGAGGGCTTTCTCTAGTTGCGGCGAGCGGGGGCCACTCTTCATCACGGTGCGCGGACCTCTCACTGTAGCGGCCTCTCTTGTTGCAGAGTGCAAGCTCCAGACGTGCAGGCTCAGTAGTTGTAGCTCACAGGCTTAGTTGCTCCGCGGCATTTGGGATCTTCCCAGACTAGGGCTCGAACCCGTGTCCCCTGCATTGGCAGGCAGATTCTCAACCACTGTGCCACCAGGGAAGCCCCAGAGAATTTTTAAGACAGTGAAAATACTCTGTGTGGTATTGTAAGATTAATACGTGCCATTATACATTTGTCCAAACCCATAGAATGTGCAAAACCAAGAGTGAACCCTAAGTTAAACTATGGACTGTGGGGAATATGATGTGCCAATGTATGTAAAAATGTACCATTCTGATGAGTGATGTGATCATGAGGAAAGCTCTGCATGTGTGGGAGCAGGGGATATATGGGAATCCTCTGTACCTCTCTTGAAATTTTGTGGTAAACCTAAAACTACTCTTAAAAAAGTCTTTAAAAAGGTCCTACCCATCTACACACTATAATATTGCTGATTTTGTTGGTGTTTGAACTACAAAGAAAGGAACTGAAAATCAGAATTCAAATCTTTTTTTTTGTTCCTCAACTTTTTATTTTGATGAAAATATTTGTTTTGATGCCTTTTGTTTAAGAAAATGATCACTGTTTATTTAAAGTGAAGGGGAGATCGTGTGAATTTTTTTTTCATGTATGGGTATGAGAATCTGTTATTTTCCACCAAATATCTCAGTTGAGAGAAGAATATTAATTTTTTGGACATTTCTCAAAACATTTTAATAAATATTTATTGAGCACTTATATACCAGGCATTCTAAGAGAAAGTTATTATTTTCTTTGTTGTTAATAAGACTGGGGTTGACATACTATGGCCTCCAGGCCAAATCTGGACCATTGCTCGTTTTTATTAAAAAAAGTTTTATTGAGGCATAGCCACATTTATTCATATATGGATTGTCTATGGCTGCTTTCACTTTACAATGATAAAGATGAGTAGTTGCAATAGAGACTGTAGACCCACAAACAAAATATTTACTATCTTGTACTTTAAAAAGTTTTCTGACCCTTGATCTAGGGAATATGCCGTGATAAAAAGGCATTGCCTCTAGGACAGAAAAATATGAATGGAGTTAAGAAGAATGGAAGGAAGGCTGCCTTGGGTGACCAACGAGGCAATGCAGGGCCAAGGAGATAAGACCCTGACCCAGGGGAAAGCTGGTCAGGTGTGTGAAAAAAAGAATGATTGGCAATGAAGGGTTGGTCCCAAGGGAAGATGGTGACTTGCAGAGTTGCAAATAAGGGATGTCTGTTGGAGTGAAAGTCGGCTGAGACAGTCTGCTCATAAATCATGTGGAAATCCTTGACAGAAAGAGACCTGCAAAGGAACAAGAATGATACTGTGGCTGGAGAAAAATGTTTAGCAGAAAAGGAAAACAGAAATGCCTCATTTTTCCTATGCTTGAGGAAAAAAAAACACGTTGTTGGTAGCACAGTGATGGGAGGAGAGAAACAGGTAACCACAGCCTCTTGTTCTTCTGCCAGAGCCTGCAGCTGTTTGTCAGAATCTCACAACAAACATCCATGTTCACATTGGTCGTTAGTGAAGCTGAGTCTTTTGAGGATTATCCTATTGGGGGAATACTTAGCTTTGAGCAAAGGGAGGAGGCATTTCAGCACAGTTGTCTCAGTGGTAGGTGGACAGTATTGGATACGTTTGAAATGAGAAGAAACATACATCATTCAAACAGGAGTTCTCATAGGTCCAGGGACAGGACAGGGGGAGGGAATGTCATAGAAGCAAAAGGTACCCCACCTGTATCCCCGTAAACAACTGCACAACAGCCTAAGTTCCAACTGCCTACAGGCTCTTTCTGGCAACTGATGCCCACTCAGTTGGGCACAGAAAGCTGGAAGTTCCAGAAAATACCACTCCCGCCTCTGCAAGCAGCCCTCCGTTAGTGACTAAAGGGAGTGGGCAAATAAGACTCTAATTCCTGTAGCCCTCAGGTGGGATAATTCTGAGGCTGGTGTCCCACTGTTTCTCCCAGAGTTCCTTTGTGGGGTTGAGCTCCTATCAACCACAGTGATACTGGCTTGAGAACCTACCCTTTTCCTGTCTCACTTCCCCACTCCCTTACCAGTCCTGGGATCACTTTGAACCCTTGTCTCCAGGTCTCCTTCTGGAGAATCCAAATTAAGGCAGTTCTCTACATTGAGGTGAGAGGTGGCATAAAATTGGGGGCCTACATGAGAATATATCTGAGTTGTACTCAAGGAAGAATATTAAGATTGTATTGAGACCAACAGGTTCAACTTCCTGGCTTGAGAAGCAAGATAAAGCCCTAAATATGAGAACAAGTAACTAAGATCACAGACAATAAGAAAGATTGAAGGCATTCGGGATGGTGTTGCTGAGCCAGTTGGGCTAGTGGTTTGGAATTAAAGCCACAAATGACAGAAAGCAGTTCCATGAAGATGTACCACTCTTTGGCCTAGACTTGGAGCATCTAAATAATAAGAATTAGTAAAACTTAGACATCCATTACATGTAAATTCAATCCAAACAATTCTCATATCAGACAAAATAGACTTTAAAATAAAGACTATTACAAGAGACAAAGAAGGACACTACATAATGATCAAGGGATCAATCCAAGAAGAAGATATAACAATTGTAAATATTTATGCACCCAACATAGGAGCACCTCAATATATAAGGCAAGTGCTTACAGCCATAAAAGGGGAAATCGACAGTAGCACAATAATAGTAGGGGCTTTTAACATCTCACTTTCACCAATGGACAGATCATCCAAAGTGAAAATAAATAAGGAAACACAAGCTTTAAATTATACATTAAACAAGATGGACTTAATTGATATTTATAGGACATTCCGTCCAAAAACAACAGAATACACTTTCTTCTCAACTGCCCATGGAACATTCTCCAGGGTAGATCATATCTTGGGTCACAAATCAAGCCTTGGTAAATTTAAGAAAATTGATATTGTACCAAGTATCTTTTCCGACCACAACGCTATGAGACTAGATATTAATTACAGGAAAAAATCTGTAAAAAATACAAACACATGGAGGCTAGACAACACACTACTAAATAACCAAGAGATCACTGAAGTAATCAAAGAGGAAATCAAAAAATGCCTGGAAACAAATGACAATGAAAACACGATGACCCAAAACCTATGGGATGCAGCAAAAGCAGTTCTAAGAGGGAAGTTTATAGCAATACAATCCTACCTCAAGAAACAAGAAACATCTCAAATAAACAACCTAACCTTATATCTAAAGCAATTAGAGAAAGAAGAACAAAAAGACCCCAAAGTTAGCTGAAGGAAAGAAATCATAAAGATTACATCAGAAATAAATGAAAAGAAATGAAGGAAACAATACAAAGATCAATGAAACTAAAAGATGGTTCTTTGAGAAGATAAACAAAATTGATAAACCATTAGCTAGAGTCATCAAGAAAAAAAGGGAGAAGACTCAAATCAACAGAATTAGAAATGAAAACGGAGAAGTAACAACTGATACTCCAGAAATACAAAGGATCATGAGAGATTACTACAAGCAACTATGTAAAATAAAAATAAAATGGACAAACATGAAGAAATGGACAAATTCTTAGAAAAGCACAAACTTCTGAGACTGAACCAGGAAGAAATAGAAAATATAAACAGACCAATCACAAGCTGAAATTGAGACTGTGATTAAAAATCTTCCAACAAACAAAAGCCCAGGACCAGAGGGCTTCACAGGTGAATTCTATCAAACATTTAGAGAAGAGCTAACACCTATCCTTCTCAAACTCTTCCAAAGCATAGCAGAGCGAAGAACACTCTCAAACTCATTCTATGAAGTGACCATCACCCTGATACCAAAACCAGGCAAAGATGTCACAAAGAAAGAAAACTACAGGCCAATATCACTGATAACATAGATGCAAAAATCCTCAACAAAATAGTAGCAAACAGAATCCAACAGCACATTAAAAGGATCATACACCATGATCAAGTGGGGTTTATCCCAGGAATGCAAGGACTCTTCAATATATGCAAATCAATCAATGTGATACACCATATTAACAAACTGAAGGAGAAAAACCATATGATCATCTCAGTATATGCAGAAAAAGCTTTCAACAAAATTTTTCACCCATTTATGATAAAAACTCTCCAGAAAGTAGGCATAGAGGGAGGCTACCTCAACATAATAAAAGCCATATATGACAAACCCACAGCAAACATCGTCCTCAGTGGTGAAAAACTGAAACCATTTCCACTAAGATCAGGAACAAGACAAAGTTGTCCACTCTCACCACAATTATTCAACATTGTTTTGGAAGTTTTAGCCACAGCAATCAGAGAAGAAAAAGAAATAAAAGGAATCCAAACTGGAAAAGAAGAAGTAAAGCTGTCACTGTTTGCAGATGACATGATACTATACTAATCCTAAAGATGCTACCAGAAAACTACTAGAGCTAATCAATGAATTTGGTAAAGTAGCAGGATACAAAATTAATGTACAGAAATCTCTTGCATTCCTATACACTAATGATGAAAAATCTGAAAGAGAAATGAAGGAAACCCTCCCATTTGCCACTGCAACAAAAAGAATAAAATACCTAGGAATAAACCTACCTGAGGAGACAAAAGACCTATATGAAGAAAACTATAAGACACTGATGAAAGAAATTAAAGATGATACAAACAGATGGAAAGATACACCACGTTCTTGGATTGGAAGAATCAACATTGTGAAAATGACTATGCTACCCAAAGCAATCTACAGATTCAATGCAATCCCTGTCAAACTACCAATGGCATTTTTCAAAGAACTAGAACAAAAAATTTCACAAATTGTATGGAAACGCAGAAGACCCCGAATAGCCAAAGCAATCTTGAGAAAGAAAAACAGAGCTGGAGGAATCAGGCTCCCGGACTTCAGACTAACTACACAGCTACAGTAATCAAGTCTGTATGATACTGGCACAAAACCAGAAATATAGATCAATGGAACAGGATAGAAAGCCCAGAGATAAACCCACACACATATGGTCACCTTATTTTTGATAAAGGAGGCAAGAATATACAATGGAGAAAAGACAGCCTCTTCAATAAGTCGTGCTGGGAAAACTGGACAGCTACATGTAAAAGAATGAAATTAGAACACTCCCTAACACCATACACAAAAATAAACTCAAAATAGATTAAAGACCTAAATGTAAGGCCAGACACTAGAAAACTCTTAGAGGAAAACAGGCAGAACACTCTATGACATAAATCACAGCAAGATCCTTTTTGACCCACTTCCTAGAGAAACGGAAATAAAAACAAAAATAAACAAATGGGTCCTAATGAAACTTAAAACCTTTTGCACAGCAAAGGAAAACATAAACAAGACGAAAAGACAACCCTCAGAATGGGAGAAAATATATACAATTGAAGCAACTGACAAAGGATTAATCTCCAAAATATACAAGCAGCTCATGTAGCTCAATATCAAAAAAACCCAAGCAACCCAATGCAAAAATGAGCAGAAGACCTAAATAGACATTTCTCCAAAGAAGATATACAGATTGCCAACAAACACATGAAAGAATGCTCCACATCACTAATCATTAGAGAAATGCAAATCAAAACTACAATGAAATATCACCTCACACCAGTCAGAATGGCCATCATCAAAAAATCTACAAACAATAAATGCTGGAGAGGGTGTGGAGAAAAGGGAACACTCTTGCACTGTTGGTGGGAATGTAAACTGATACAGCCACTATGGAGAATGGTATGGAGGTTCCTTAAAAAACTAAGAATAGAACTACCATACAACCCAGCAATCCCACTACTGAGCATATACCCTGAGAAAACCATAATTCAAAAAGAGTCATGTACCACAATGTTCATTGCAGCTCTATTTACAATAGCCAGGACGTGGAAGCAACCTAAGTGTCTGTCGACAGATGAATGGATAAAGAAGATGTGGCACATATATACAATGGAATGTTACTCAGCCGTAAAAAGAAACGAAATTGAGTTATTTGTAGCGAGGTGGATGGACCTAGAGTCTGTCATACAGAGTGAAGTAAGTCAGAAGAGATAAACAAATACCATATGCTAACACATATAAATGGAATCTAAAAAAAAAAAAAAAAAGGTCCTGAAGAACCTAGTGGCAGGATAGGAATAAAGACGCAGACGTAGAGAATGGACTTGAGGACATGGGGAGTGGGAAGGGTAAGCTGGGACAAAGCGAGAGAGTCGCATGGACATATATACACTACCAAATGTAAAATAGATAGCTTGTGGGAAGCAGCTGCATAGCACAGGGAGATCAGCTCAGTGCTTTGTGACCACCTAGAGGGGTGGGATAGGGAGGGTGGGAGGGAGGGAGACACAAGAGGGAGGAGATATGGGGATATAATGTATATGTATAGCTGATTCACTTTGTTATAAAGCAGAAACTAACAGACCGTTGTAAAGCAATTATACTCCAATAAAGATGTTAAAAAAAAAAAGTAGCACTAAATGGTCTTCTAGTCTCCAGGGAAATCTCACTAAGAAATCAGCTTCTGAGCACACATTGCTGGCTGGATGGAATACGGCTGATGGAGAGGAGGAGGGATGGCTGCAGGAATAGCATCAATGGGAGGTGAGCAGCATATGGGTGGAGAACAGTGGATAGTATTAGAAGAGTATTTTACAGCTGTTCTGATGGGTTTTTCAAGGTTTTTTAAACTATGACCAAAATATAAATAATGATGATGATGATAGTAATTTAGTACATGATAATTTGCACAGCTTTCCTTGATCCTTATCCTCTGTTTGAATCTCAGCTCTCCCTGAATCTCATTTCTCCTCATCCATCACCTTATCCCAGCACCCTATCTCATCCCTCATCCTTACTCCTTCTCTAAGCCTATACTATTCCTCATTGTACCTCTGAATTCCAGCCTATGCCCAAGGTGCATTCCTTACCCTCCAAGATATTAGTTGTTAAACAAATTTCTAATTCATTGGTAATTAGGTACTAATTAGTTAAACTTATTAATTAACTAATTAATAATAATTACTAATAAACACAGAACGAATTTTCTAAGTAATAATTAACTAATAAGTAATTAGTTAAACTAATTAATTAATTGATTATTAAACTGACTCACTGGTAATTTTTTTAAAGCTGAAATTTTAATGATTTGGTTTTGGCTACATTAAAAATTTCCTGCATCTAATACCCACATGAAAATGCTTTGTATCTCTTATACAATCTTGGTAACATAGCCAGGTAAATTACAGCATAGTATTTACATACCATTGCTGAAATCAAAGTAAGGTGAAATAAAATTTGCTGTATCACTCAATATGCCTTTACATGGCCATGGGTCCCCATGACTCTATCCAATTACATTCATCCTAATGTGCATATAATATTTTGATATGGCTTTTAATTTCATATTTCTCAGAGGCCTTTAGATATCACCAGCAAGTGAACCAACAGTGAAACCCATGGTGGGGTTGAAGAGAAAAGGGGAGATGGATGTGTAAGAGCCCTGGAAAGGAGAAGGAAAAGGCTGCCCAGAAGTAAGGAATGACTAAGTGTCTGACTCAGAGTTAGGGGAGCACTTGATTTTGAAAATAGATGGCTAGAGGAATCCCTTCTATTAGGGAACTCCTTTTATACAGATTATCGTTTTATGATGGGTAAACTCAGTATCATCTTTAAGGCTGATGGAACTTAATAATTATGGTGGATATAAAAGTATCCACAATTCTTTGCCTCTCCTCCCACCAAGAGATGGAGTCCATAGCCTCACCCGTGCTGGCTCTGGGCTGACCCTGTAATTTGCTTTGACCAATAGAATGTTCTGGAAGTGACATTGTTCCACAGCCTTGGCTTTCAGAGGCCTGGCAGCTTTTGTGTTTGCCATCTTGGAAGCCAGTTGCCATGTAAAAGGTACAATCACCTTCTCGGAAAGAGGGGCCATGTGCAGAGAGGCTCTGGAGAATGGGAGATTACAAAGGGAGAGATGCAGCTCTCCCAGCCACCCAGCTGAGGCATCAGACATGAAAGGGAAGCCATGCTGTGTCTTCCACGCTCATGAGTGACCCCACTCACACCACAGCGAGCAGAGATAATCCACCCTGCCTAGCCTCACGCTGGCTGCAGATCATGAGCATATAAATTGTTGTTCTAAGTCACTAGGGTTTGGAGTAGTTTCTTCCATAGCAATAGATAACTAAAACAAAAATTGGTACTTGAAGCTCAGGTACTGCTTTTAAATAAGTTAAGTAAATAAAGCCCTAAGACTTGTGGTGTTGGCATTGAGGAAGAGCTGATGGCAAAGACTGGCACGGTGACAAGGAAACTATTAGAGGAGCCTGAAAAAGCAATGAGGAAATTACTAATGGAAGCTGGATACAGGACAATCCCTGTTTGGTAGAGGCAGAATTTTGGCAACACTATTGCCTGCGGTAATGTGAAAGATAGAAAATCCAACTAATAAATTTGTGGATTTGGCTAAGCAGATTTCTGGGCAGAATGTTTAAAGTGCTATTTGGTTTCTTTCAGCTGTATATGGTAAGGTATTAAGAGAAAGATGAACTAAAGTATTAAGAGTGCAAGCAAAACAGAAGAAATACAGAGGCCATAGACCGTCTCTCCGGAAAGCAGAATTTTTTCAAAATGAGATATTGCCGTATGGCAAAGACCAAATCCAGGGTACATTGAGTAAAATATGGCCTCAAGCTAAAAAGCAAGTTAAGGAGGTGGACGTAAGATGCTCCTTAAGATTTCTGAAAGATTCACAGCAGAGTCTCCTATATTTGAAATCACAAAATTTTGAAAGTATCCTGAAGATTTATCCTTAGGAGACTGGTTAAATATACAATAAGCATCTACACAATGAAGCACTATGTACTCATAAAGAAGAATAAGGGAGATCTCTATGTGCTGTTATGGAATAATTAGAAAGATATATTGTTGAGGGGAAAAAAACAACATAAAATGAATATACACAGTATGCACTCTTTTGTGAAAGAAAGAAGAATAAAGATATATAGGTTATATATTTTTAAAAAGTATTACATAAATATAAATATAAATGGCACACACACACACATTTTTGCCAAAGGAAACAGTTAAGAATAAAGCAGATACTAATGCAAATGTTACCAATAAGAGGTGGGTGTAAATGAGGTGAAAGAGATAGGAATAGACATAAGACCCTTCTAGTATATCTTTTGATATAACTTTAAATTTGAATGATTTAAAAATTTACACAGTCGAAAGTATAATTAAATTATTAGAGTAAACTTTACAGTTGAGTACAAACAGAATAAAATGAACTCAACTCAGTATCAAATAGACAATCTAACCCCACAGGAAAAAAAATATTAATTCCTATAATGTCTATACACATCATACTCTGATTCTACACCTTTAGTAGGATAGATTTTAAAGACAAAAAAAGAAATCTGGAACTTTGCTTAGTAGATTCGTTCTTGGTAGAGGTAATGCTGAAATCGTTTTGCATGAATTGTAGGCTAGTGCAAATAAGTAAATATATTGATGGTTGATTCAGTCCAACTCACCAGTGGAAACATAACACTTTGTGCACCTTAAACTTATACAATGTTATATGTTAATTATCTCTCAATTTTTAAAATGTACTAGGTGTGAGAATGATTTTGTGATTATATGTAGGAGAATGTCTTTTTCAAAGAAAGCAGAAATGATTAAGACATGAGTTACTTTTTGCATATGCAACTTAATTCTACCTGTCTTCGTAAAAGTATTTTAAAATCACAGATTTACCCATCTCAGCCTTCATTTTCCCCAATAAAAGAGTTTTCCTTGAATAAATTTGTATTTCTGAAAAGAAAGCTAAGTTACTGCAAAATTCTCTTAAGAGGGCTTATGATTTGCTAATATATGCTTTCCAAGCCAGGAAATCAGTTCATGAGTCTTCAGACCAAGATAAAATCTGAAATTTCTTTTAAACATTTTAAGTAGATTTACTCTAATTTTTCTGCAGAAAAATCCTCATTACTTTGAAGAGAGAAATTACTTTCCTTTAGAAGATTCTGTCTTTATGATGATTGTTTTAGTAGCACTTTACCTAAGGCTTAAATCTCTGTAACCCATTCTTCTCTTCTACTGAAAGCATTCTACACTTGCTCTCTTTTTGTCTCTGTCTACATCCTCACCTCCTACAATTCCTTGTTTTTTTTCCCTAAGTTCTCTCTGACCTACTCTCCCATGTGGTTACTTTTGGCTTCATGCCCACAAGCCAATAAAGGTGGACCAATCTTTCTTTCCAAAGCTCCCAAACACATGCTCAATTATAAAAATCCTAATAGTTTCCAATAATCAGAATTTCTAATAATCAGTTTTCTTCATGAAGTCTTCTCAGTTTCAATATTTTTATCCTTTCTCATCTGTTTGCAATTTAGAATGGATGATTGTACATGTTTTCAGTGATTTAAATTTAAAATAATATTAGTTTAAATTCTTTCAATTAGAATTTCTTCCCATGTCCTCAGACCCACATAGTCTTACCTTAGTAGTAGTCCTAACACAATGCAGCCATTTGTTTAGGCTTGGAGTACTTTAGAGCAGGAAGGCATAGGTAGGAAGTTGCTAAACTGGAATCATTGATGCTTAAGACAGAAGAAATAGCCTACCTGAATAGAATGTTGGATGCTTTCAAATGTGTTTTAAAACTATATCGAATTTTGAGTTTATTGTTCCCTTGCTTTCTTAAAGTCAAAAATACTGATGTATAATATGTATCCAATAAAAATCACCCATTTTAAGTGTACAGTTTAATAAATTTGGACAAATGTATAGTGTTATGTAACCAACACTAAAATCAAGACAGAGAACATTTCCATCAACTCAAAAATGTCCCTCCTGAGTCATGATCTCTGGGGACATTCCCTTCTCTCTACTCCCAGCCTTTGGCAACCACTGATCTATTTTCTGTGCCTATATGACATTTTGCAGAGTGTCATATAAATAAAATCACACAGTACGTAGGTTTTTGTGTCTGGATTCTTTCATTTAGCATATTTGAGATTCATCCATGTTTTTACATGTATCAGTAGTTCTTTTTATTTTACTGAATAGTATCCCATTGTATGGACGGACTACAGTCTGTTTACCTATTCACCAGTTAATGGACAGTTGGGTTCTTTTTAGATTTTTATTATGAAAAAGTCGCTTTAAACATTCATGCAAGGTCTTTGTATGGATATATGTTTTCATTTCTTGTGGATGAATACCTAGGAACAAAATGGCTGTCATGTGGTAAGTGCATATTTAATTTTATAAGAAAATGCCAAATTGTTTTTGCAAAGAGATTGCACCATTTTACATTCCCACCAACAATGTATAGATATTCAGTTGCACCATATATTATACCTACCAAAACTCAGTAATATCAGTTGTTTCGATTTTATCAATTCTAGTAGGTGTGTAAAGGTATATCACTGTAGTTTTATTTTGCACTTTTCTAATATCTAGCAACATATTGAACATCACCTCATGTGTTCATTTGCCATCCATGTATCTATTTTGGTTAAATGACTGTTTCAATCTTTTGCTCACTAAGAAAAAAAAAAATCTGGTGGTCATCTTCTTATTGAGTTGTAAGTGCTCTTTATATATTTTTAATACAAATCCCTTAACAATTACGTGTTTTGCAAGTATTTATTCCAACCTGTAGCTTATCTTTTCATTTTCTTAACCATTTATCTCAAATCCAGATGTTTCAAATTTTAATAAAATCATTTCTATTAATTCTTTGATATTTCATGGCTTTTTTTTTTTTTTAGTTCTATCTAGGAAACTTGCCTAGCCCCAAGGCCACAGAGATTTTTGTCTCATGTTTTCTTCTAGAAGTGTTGTAGTTTTAGGTTTTACAGTTAAGTCTATGATTAATTTGAGTTAGTTTTTGAATGGCATGAGGTATAGATTGAATTTTCATCTATTTGTAAATATCCAATTGTTTCAGCACCATTTGTTGAATAGACTATTCTTTAAACATTGAATTACCTTAGCTCCTTTGTCAAAACTCAGTGGATCTCATATGTGTATGTCTGTTTCTAGACTATTTTATTACATTGGTCTTTATATCTACTGTTATGTTAATATGTAGCTTTGTAGAAAGCCTTGAAATTGGGTAGTATGTGCCATATAATTTTGTTCTTCTTTTTTAAGATTTTGCTTATCCATGTAAATTTAAAATTTTTGCTTATCAATTTCTATAAAATAGCTTGCTAAGATTTTACTGATTTTTACTGGCATTATGTTGAATTTATAGATTACTTTGGGGGAGAATTAACATCTCAGTCATATTACTCCAGTTATTTATATCTCCTTTAATTTTCCTTAGCAATATTTTTTTCATTTTAAGTGTAGTGATAGTACATATCTTTTGTTAAATGTATTCTTAAGTATTTCATGTTTTGGACACTACTTTAAATGGAATTGTTTTCTAAAATTTAATTTTAAATCATTTGCTGCTGCTATAGGGAGATATAATAGAGTTTTAGTGTACAAACCTTTCTAAATTTACCTATTAGCATGAGCTGTTTTTTTGTAGATTCCTTGGGATTTTCTATGTACAAAATCATGTCATTTGCAAGGAAAGACAATTTGCTTTTTCCTTTCAAATATGTATGCCTTTCTTTTTAAACTTGCTTTGTTGCATTGGATATAACCTCAAGTAAAATGTTGGATAAGAGTGGTGAGAGCAGATACCTTTTTCTTGTTGCCTATCTTAGAAAGAAAGCACATATTCTTTTGCCATGAAGTACAAGGTTAAGAAGAGATATTTTTATAGATGTTATCAGGTTGAATAAGTTTCTTTCTCTTCCTAGTTTCTATCTCTAGTTTTCATAAATGGATGTTGAATGGTTTTGTACCTACTCACAGATATTTGCTCATGTGGTAAATTACAGTGATTTATTTTTGAATGTTGAACCAATCCTACATTCCTTGGCTAATCCCCAATTGGTGGTGATTTATTATACTTTCTACACAGTGCTGGATTCAATTTGCTAATATTTGGCTAAGATTTTTGCATCTATGTTCATATGATATATGGGTCTGTAGCTTTATTTATTTATTTATTTATGAAATGCCGTGTTTAGTTTGAGTATCAATGGCTTCACAAAATAATTTGGGGAAATTTTCATCCTCTTCAATTTTCTGAAAAAAAATTGTGTAGATTGATATTTTTTCTTCTGTAATGTTTTGTAAAAATCACCTGTGTGTCTATCTCAGCCTGAAGTTTTTATTTTTATCTATCTATCTACCTACCTATCTTTCTTGTGGGAAGACATTTAACTATACATTCAAATTCTTTAATAAATATAGGATTATTCAGGTTATTTATTTCTTCTTGAGCAGTCTTTGGTATGTTGTGTCTCGCAAGGAATTTGTCAATTTTAGTTAAATTATATTTATTGGCAAAATGTTTTTTCATAATATTCCATTAATATTCTTTTATCATCTGTAGTATCTTTAGTAATGCTCCCACTTTCATTCTAATATTAGTTATCATGTCTTCTCTTTCTTGATCAATCTAGCTAGAAGTTAGCAATTTTCTTGGTACCTTAAAAAAAACAGTTTTTGCTTTTGTTATTTTTCTTTATTGTATTTCTGTTTCCATTTTCACTTGTATCTGTGCTTATTTTTATGGTTTTCTTATTAATGATTGTCATGTATTTAATTTCCTCTTCTTGTTTTAGAGTATTAGGTTGGACACAAGTCATAGACTTGAATCCTTGCCTTTTTTTTAAAAGCATATAAACCTATAAACATCCCTTTTACTACTGCTTTCATTGATCTTACACAGTTTGGTATGTTGTGTCTTTATTTTCATTCCATTTACAGCATCTTCTTATTTCTGTTGTGATTCCATTTGTTACTTGTGGGTTATTGTGGTATGCAAAAAAATCTTAATCTTTTAAATATCTTAATCATTGCAACCAGTGAATATGATAAAAGGGACTTTGCAGACGTGATTAAGTTAAATATCTTGCAAGGGAAAGATTATCCTAGATTATCCAGGTGTACCCAACATAATCACTAGGGTCGTTATAAGGGAAAGAGGGAAGCAGGCGGTCAGAGAAGGAGACATGACAACAGAGGCAGAGGGTAGAGAGATGCAGCCTTGAGCCAAGGAGCGCAGGAAGACTCTAGAAGATGGAAAGACAAGGAATGGACTTTCTCTTAGGGCCTCCAGAAGAAATGCAGCCCTGCCAACACCTTGATTTTAACCTGCTGAAACCCATTTTGGATTTCTGACCTCCAGAGTTGTAAGACAATACATTTGTGTTGCTTTAAGCGACTAAATTTGTTATAATCTGTACAGCAACAATAGAAAAATAATACAGTCATGTAGAATTATTTTAGAATAAATACATAGACTAACGAGTTGACTACTTTCGAATCTCTCTCACACACACACACACACGTTGTGGACTTTCATTACACTCATGTAATCCCCCCCAGATCAAGATATAAAATATATCCTTTCATTTTTAGCTTTCTAAGGAACCTCCATGCTGTTCTCCATAGTGGCTGTATCAATTTACATTCCCGCCAACAGTGCAAGAGGGTTCCCTTTTCTCCACACCCTCTCCAGCATTTATTGTTTCTAGAATTTTTGATGATGGCCATCTGACTGGTGTGAGGTGACACCTCATTGTAGTTTTGATTTGCATTTCTCTAATGATTAGTGATGTTGAGCATCCTTTCATGTGTTTGTTGGCAATCTGTATATCTTCTTTGGAGGGATGTCTTTTTAGGTCTTCTGCCCATTTTTGTATTGGGTTGTTTGGTTTTTTTGATATTGAGCTGCATGAGCTACCATATGACCCAGCAATTCCACTACTGGGCATATACCCTGAGAAAACCATAATTCAAAAGGAGACATGTACCACAATGTTCACTGCAGTTCTACTTACAATAGCCAGGACATGAAAGCAACTTAAGTGTCCACTGACAGATGAATGGATAAAGAAGATGTGGCACATATATAAAATGGAATATTACTCAGCCATAAAGAGAAATTAAATTGAGTTATTTGTAGTGAGGTGGATGGACCTAGAGTCTGTCATACAGAGTGAAGTAAGTCAGAAAGAGAAAAACAAATACCGTATGCTAACACATATATATGGAATCTAAAAAAAAGGTCATGAAGAGCCTAGGGGCAGGACAGGAATAAAGATGCAGACCTACTAGAGAATGGACTTGAGGACACGGGGAGGGGGAAGGGTAAGCTGGGGCAAAGTGAGAGAGTGGCACTGACATATACACACTACCAAATGTAAAACCCGTAGCTAGTGGGAAGCAGCCGCATAGCACAGGGAGATCAGCTCGGTGCTTTGTGACCACCTAGAGGGGTGGGATAGGGAGGATGGGAGGGAGACACAAGAGGGAAGGGATATGGGGACATATGTATATGTTTAACTGATTCACTTTGTTATAAAGCAGAAACTAACACACCATTGTAAAGCAATTATACTCCAATAAAGATGTTTTAAAAAATACACTTTTAAATAGCAGGGTAGAGAATAGTTTATATCCTATCATCCCATAACTGTAAACATGTATTTATATGTGTATGTACATAAATCTCATTTATAGAGAGAGAAATGTTTGGGAGATTGGTCATTAAAGTATTATTAGTATTCAGCTCCACAGTGTGACATTAGGTGATTTCTCTTTCACATTTTCACCTCCATATATTGTTTGAATAATTCCAATGAGCCAGAATATGGTATGTAAATATTTATCAGGTTGTACACTAAAGATGTGAGTACTTGTCCCCACACCCAATCTTCCATGAACAGGAGGCAACTTCAAGGTCTCCATATCTCCCAAGGAGGACATGTTCCACAATCCCTACCACAGCTGTGGCCAAGGAAAACCTTAAAAAGCGGAAATCTCCCTGAGGGTGGAGGAAGGCACCATTGAGAACAACAGATGAAGAAATTACTCCCTGTGCAGACCCAGGACCTGGTCAGAGAATCCCCACACTCCACGTGATAAAGCCTTCACCCTGTCGGCCAGGAAGATGTCAGAATTGCTATGGGTCTATCATTCTTCACTTTGAATATTAAAGTAATAAACAATTCCAAGCATTCTTGTTTAAAACAACAAAAAGCTTTTATTCCCTTTTATATAACTCAGCAGGGCAACTCTGCCCATTGTAGTCCTCAAAGATCTGGGTTCAAGAACCCTCTCTCTTCCCTTCTGTCCCACATTTGGGCAGCTGATTTTTTAAAAAGCCCAGATGCTCCCTGCTTTGGCAGCGGTGGGAGTTCAAACCTTCAAATCCATCCTTGTGGAACCCTCATCCCAGCCTCACATGCTAACCATCTTAAAAATTCCAAGCCTATTTCCTTTCTCTACTCTCCCAAGGCATTTTTCAGGCCAGCTGAGAGGCTTCTCCTGCTGTTCTTGGAAGACCTTATTATGTGAGACATAAACCTTTTCATTACCTCTCATGTGTGTGTGACTTTATCAATCTCAACATCAAACTAGATTTTGAGTGGGGGTCCATACTGTCTCTTCACGGTATACAAAACCCTCTGCTTCCTCGATACACCTTAGATGTGCAGCTTAACATCAGTTGCAATCCTGGAATGTAGCCACTTTTTTTAGGCTCTGAGCATGTATAGAATCTCAGCTGACCTTACCTTTTTCAGGGCCCAAGAGGTCCATAGCTTCTGCTTATACTTATTGCTGTGTGGTCCTGATCCACTCAGATCTTTGGAGATATTCCTGTTGTTCTTGAGTTCAGCAATGTGTTATGACTAAAAAAATATGTTATCTATTGCTGCTATGTGTTTGTGGAGGAAAAAGTAGAGAGAGCTATAAAGCAGTTTGCAAGTAAACAAAAAATGGCAATACAAAGTGACAAGTACTATGACATGGTAGTAGCATCAAAAAGTCTGGAAGAATTCAGACTATTTCCCATGACCCAATTAAGAAGAGATCAGGGAAATCGTCTGGGAACTTAATAGTGATTCACAATTTTTATATTCCATTTATTCCTATTATAAAATATTGGCTATATTCCCTGGATTGTACAATATATTCCTTTTTAAAATTAATTTTTATTGGGGTATAGTTGCTTTATAATGTTGTGTTAGCTTCTACTGCACAGCAAAATGAATCAGCCATACATATACATATATCCCCTCCATTTAGGACACTATAGTGCATTAAGTAGAGTTCCCTGTGCTCTACGGTATATTCCCATCAGTTGTCTATTTTATACATAATATCTGTAGTTTATATGTGTCAATCCCAATCTCCCAATTCCTCCCACCCCTCTCCTTCCCCCTTTGGTTTCCATACATTTGTTCTCTAAGTCCATGTCTCTATTTCTGCTTGGCAATTAAGGTCATCTATACCATTTTTCTAGATTCCACATATATGGGTTAATATACAATATTTGTTTTTCTCTTTCTGACTTATTTCACTCTGTATGACAGTCTCTAGTTCCATCCATGTCTCTACAAATGACCCAACTTCGTTCCTTTCTATGGCTGAGTAATATTACACTGTATATATGTACCACATCTTCTTTATCCATTCCTCTGTTCATGGACATTTAGGTTGCTTCCATGTCCTGGCTATTGTAAATAGAGCTGCTATGAACATTGAAGTGCATGTGTCTTTTTGAATTATGGTTTTCTCTGGGTATATGCCCAGGAGTGAGTTTCCTGGGTCATATAGTAGTTCTATTTTTAGTTTTTTAAGGAACCTCCATACTGTTTTCCATAGTGGCTGTATCAATTTACATTCCCACCAACAGTGTAGGAGGGTTCCCTTTTCTCCACACCCTCTCCACCATTTATTGTTTGTAGATTTTTTGATGATGGCCATTCTGACCAGTGTGAGGTGATACCTCATTGTAGTTTTGATTTGCATTTCTCTAATAATTAGTGATGTTGAGCATCTTATCATGTGTTTGTTGGCCATCTGTATGTCTTCTTTGGAGAAATGTCTATTTAGGTCTTCTGCCCATTTTTTGATTGGGTTGTTTTTTTTTTGAACTTGAGCTGCATGAGCTGTTTGTATATTTGGGAGATTAATCCTTTGTCACTTGGTTCGTTTGCAAATATTTTCTCCCATTCTGAGGGTTGTCTTTTTGTCTTATACCTAATAGCTTCTACCTCTTAATCTGCTACCCCTATATTGCCCCTCCCCACTTCCCTGTCCCCACTGGTAACCACTAGTTTGTTCTCTATATCTGTGAGTCTGTCTCTTTTTTTTTTACATGCACTAGTTTGCTGTATTTTTTGGAGTCATTTAATTAACTGCACTTAGTGATTATGTGCAAAGCAGCAGAAGCAGAAACCTAGAATAACTTC
Organism: Balaenoptera musculus; assembly: GCF_009873245.2. Taxonomy (NCBI): domain Eukaryota; kingdom Metazoa; phylum Chordata; class Mammalia; order Artiodactyla; family Balaenopteridae; genus Balaenoptera; species Balaenoptera musculus. The sequence goes on along the minus strand of NC_045793.1, from coordinate 96,706,010 downwards.
AAGCCTATGCTTGGTCAGCTGGGTGCCTGGCAGTGCCATCATGATGATAAGCGATGCACCAGGAGGAACAGGATTGCCAGAGAAAATGATCACAAAGCTTCTGACTGTGTTGAGTGGAACTATTTGTGGGAAACCTGGGGGTGATTTCCAGAAGGGAGTTTAAAATAAAAATGTATATATCTGGACAAAATTTAGGGTTGGAGACAGTGATTTAGGAGACATCTGTGGGAGCATATAAGTGTCTCCAAAGAGAGTGGGTAAATGAGTACAGAAAGAGGTCAAGGATAGAACTTTGAATTATATTAAAACCTAAAAGTGAACCTTATCTGCCTATAAATTTCCTTACTAGTTCCTATGTTAGACTCATTTCCATAGCTAGATTGTAATCCCTTTGAGGGAAAAATAAAACTAAGCAAAAAATGTGTCTCATAGTACAGAAGAGATTATTTGACACAAGATAGGTGAGAAAAAGCCAGGTCAGGAGACAAAATACAGGCCTGAAAATTATTGAATGCATCCATTGAGTACAGAAGATAGAAAAGCATATAATAAATGGAAATTAAATGGATAATTTGAATCAAAAGCCATAGAAATCAGGGTCTCTCCAGACCTGTAAGTTATTAAATAACTAGTATTTACAGCATGATCCAGTTTTAACTGGAAAATGTAGAAGTTTGGCTTTCATGAGAAACAGACTTGATTTTAATGAAGTTGTTGAAACTCTTACTTTCACATGAGTAGGGATAACTTAAATCGTATTCAAGTGTTGTGTGGTTCTGTTTCTAAAATATCTTGCAAAACGATTTTAAGGTGACCCCAGCACCTAAGAATCACTTGGGAAATGCAGGGTTTCAATTGGCTTGAGTCTTCAACCCCAGTCTTCTCATCTTGGGTTTCAATTTTCCAACTCATCCCTGTGGAGTGACCGTCTTCTAACCAGGAAACCTCTCCCAGCCTAAGTCCCTCCCATGGGGCCTCCAAACGGGGACATCCTAAAATTCCCCGGATTCCTCTGCAGATTCAACCACCACCTGGGCTTCATTTCTTTTCAAACCAAACCTATAAAAGATTTGTCAGCACTCTTCCTGGGGGTAAGGGTCACTTTTTTCTTAGATAAGAGGTCAAGCGAAGAAAGTAGAATCTATTTGTGCCTCTTGAAACTAAGGACAAAAGGGTCAAAGAAAGTGCTTTTGCTGCTTCGTTTAGCCATTCTATGTTGTTACGAGAAAGTTGTTTTAAGCCTGCCTCAGCTCCATCCAAATCCCTGTTTAGATATCAGTCATATCACCCTGATCCAGCTACTCCCAGCCTGCATTAGATTTACCCTCCGCTGGTGTCTTGTGGTTGGGAAATGAATCACTCAGACTCATGCCATTTTGACAGAGAGCTTAGAGGCAGCTCAGCCGGGCAGAGTTGGACACATATGCAAAGGGCACCCCAGACCCGTCATGCTACACTCGGGTCTGTGTAGCTGAGCTACTTAATTGGGTTCTTGCTCTTCGCAAGCCTCCAAATAGTTCTTCAAGTCCCAGAGTTGGTGGTGGAATTTTTCTTTTTTCTTTCTTTTTTTTTTTCATCTGGTTAATAAGATTTTCCAAGTCACCAAAGCCAGAGGGGTTTGGGAAAGAAAAAGCCTCCTTTGTTAAACAAAGCAAGTTCTATGGGACTTTCTGCCTTTGAATTTAGGGAACCTGTCCCAATGAAAGTGTGAAATGGTTGTGAATATGGAGGGATCTCAGTGGAAAAAGCAGCCTCTAACCCTGATGAGCATGGGCTAGAAATATTAGTTTTAGTGCAAATCCCTTCTTTGAAAGATCCGGAGGCTTGGACTTTGTTCAAAAGAATTTAGAGAAATATCACAGAGTCAAAAGCAGCAAGAGACTCTCCAAAGAGTCTAGGAATTTTAAATGTGTTTGTTTTTCCAGTTATCATGCTACTGATTCTTTTTTTTTTTTTTTTTTAAATAGAAACTCAGGAAGTAGCCAGCCCTGGCAGATGAATAGAATTCAGTGAAATTTCCTTTAGAGCCCCCAAGTGAAGTGTTGCATCAGGTCATAGTTTAGGCTTCTAAGCCAAGGTAGGCGTCCTGGGGTATTATTTTCATCTAGCATATTTCATGTAAATTTATAGTAAGCTCTATTTCCTGCAAATGTATCCATATTTAACACGATGATATACCGTATTATATATAGATAACAAATACAATAGGAAATGACTTTCATTCTTCAATGGCATTTTGAGCAATGGGAATAGGGAGGAATAATCCTGAACGATTAGTTGCACAGCTCCAAAGAGACTTCCCATGGGCTCTGAGATTTGAATAGGCGTGTAACTGTTTCCTTGAGAATTGGGAGAGCCTGAGGGAGAAGCTGCAGGAAGGAACATGTTCATCTAAGGGGGCAGCAGTAACCTCATCTCCAGCAGAGGGCTGCCTTGTGGCAATGAAGGCTAAGTGATAGTAGTGATGCTGAAAATTCGGCCTCTGTGCACTAGTGTTGAATTGACTCTCAGAGATAGAGTTTTGGGTGAAGTAGAAAAGAAGAGCTTTATTGCCTTGCCAGGCAAAGAAGGACACAGCAGGCTCATGCCCTCAAAACTGTGTGTCCCAACCTGGGGGGATTTGGTGAGGAGTTTTATAGCAAAGGTTCAAGGGCAGGGTTGAAGGTAAGGATCCGGATGTGTGCAGGGTCTGCATTCTGTTAATCTGGCCTCCGGTGGTTTCCTGATGAGCTTCTGTGCTTCTCGAGGTTATCAAACTGTGACCTTCTCTCTGGAATAAAGAATGCTTCATCAAGTAGTTAATGTCTTCCATTTGTTGGGGGTTTTAGTTCTGCAGAAGAGCTCAAAGATACTGTTACGTGTACCTCTTTAGGCGGAACCAGGACCCTGTCCCAAGGCTGCACTATTGTTTCTTGACTGCTCCTCCCTTGTGTCTACATCTCCTCCCTTCCCTGATTAGCAACTGTTTGAACCTGCCCTTTGGAAATCAGGGAAGGTCATGAAGGCTGAAGCCTATTCCTTACAAACAAGAAATGGGAGACATAGAAAGGCTTCCATGCCCAGGAGCCCCACAGGGACCTGCTCAGTTTCACTAGTTAATCTGATTTTTCAAAAGAAGCTGGAAAATCCAGATTAATATGTGACATTTCCCAATAGAACATGGTGGCATCTAATTTTAAAAATGGGAACAACTTGCATTTGGCAAACGAGTTTCTGACATCTGGTTGAGAGGACTGTGGGCAGGGCTACATGAAGTTATAATGTGCATGCATATGAAGATCTCAGATGGTACTAAAATTCATCTCTTATTCAAATTACAGGATCACAAAATCCATACCAATGCCAGCTTCCTATTTCTAGGGCAGTGGTTCTCAAAGTGTGGCCGCAGAACAAGCAGCATTATAACCCCACCTGGGAACCAGTTAAAGTGCAAATTCTTGGGCTTCACCCCAGACCTACTAAGTCAGAAAATCTCTAGGAGTGGAGCCCACGAATCTGTGTTTTAACAAGGCTTCCAGTGATTCAGATGCAGCTGAAGTTCAATAACCACTGTTTTAGGATATTTTCTCTTGAGTTTCAGGACTCCAATTTTTTGTTGTTGTTTTTTGTTTTCAGATGTTTTAAGAAGAGTATTTATTTAAGAAGAATATTTATTCCCATTTTATTTGAAATTTTAGTAGGTACAGTACAAACCAGAGCTTGCTTCGGTGAAGTGGAGATGGGGGGGCCCCAGTCCTTTTGGCTTCTTTCCTGTCCACTCCCCACCAAGGGGCTCCAACACCACCCTCATTCAACAGTTTCACAGAGCAGCCAGCCAACCATTTATCAAAATCTGCCTCAGCTTTCTCTCTACAGAAAGGAGGCAAAACACTACAATGAAATAACCTCTCATCTCAGAGGAGACATTTGCTAAGAACAAGACCTTATAATGTCAGTTTAGCAAAAATGTAGTCAAAGATTTGGAAGATAGTACAAAAGAGGGCTCATTAAAAGTGTAACTTAAAAATTCGTCAAGGGCTTCCCTGGTGGCGCAGTGGTTGGGAGTCTGCCTGCCAATGCAGGGGACGCAGGTTCGAGCCCTGGTCTGGGAGGATCCCACATGCCGTGGAGCAACTAGCCCCGTGAGCCACAATTACTGAGCCTGCACGTCTGGAGCCTGTGCTCCGCAACAAGAGAGGCCACGATAATGAGAGGCCCGTGCACCGCGATGAGTGGCCCCCACTTGCCGCAGCTGGAGAAAGCCCTCGCACAGAAACGAAGACCCAACACAGCCATAAATAAATAAATAAAAATTAAACTTAAAAAAAAAAAATCATCAAGAAATCAGCACTGGCTTTATACAGCAAAGCACTGGAAATTCGAATATCCTAAGCAACCAGATGCCACAGAGGAAGATGAACCAAGGAGACTGAAGGACTTACATGACCCTACCCTGACTTCTCCTAGGGCTGTTAGAATCAAGGACATGGAATTGTTGGGAAAGTCATTTTATTATTATTATTTTTTATTGAAGCATAGTGTACAACATAATGATTCAGTATTTTTATAGATTGCACACCATACAAAGGTATTATAATATTATTGACTATATTCCCTGTGCTGTACATCATATACCTGCAATTATTTATTTTATAACTGGTAGTTTGCACCTTTTAATCCCCTTCACCTAATTCACTTACCTCCCTACCCCCAAACCCCCACCCTTGGCAATCACTGGTTTGTCCTCTGTATCCATGGGTCTTTCTGTTTTGTTATATTTGTTCATTTGTTTTGGTTTTCAGATTCCACATATAAGTAAAAACATACAGTATTTGCCTTTCTCTCTCTGACTTATTTCACTTAGCATAATACCGTCCAGGTCCATCCATGTTGTTGCAAAAGGCAAGATTTCATTCCTTTAATGAGTAGTATTCCATTGTATGTATTATATATATATATATATATATATATATATATATATATATCACATGTTCTTTATCCATTCATCTGTCAATGGACACTTGGGTTGCTTCCATATCTTGGCTGTCGTAAATAATGCTGCTATGAACACTGGGGCGCAGATATATATTCTAATTAGCATTTTCATTTTCTTTGGATAAATACCAAGAAGTAGACTCTCTGGATCATATGGTAGTACTATTTTTAATTTTTTGAGGAACCTTGATATTGTTTTCCATAGTGACTTTACCAATTTACATTCCCACCAGCAGTGAACGAGGGTTCCCTTTTCTCCACATCCTCTCCAACATTTACTTCTTGGCTTTTTGATTATAGCCATCCTGACAGGTACGAGGTGGTATCTCACTGTGGTTTTCATTTGCATTCCCTGATGATCAGTGATGTTGAGCATCTTTCCATGTGCCTGGTGGTTATCTGTATGTCTTCTTTGGAAAAATGCCTATTCAGGTCCTCTACCCATTTTTTAATTGGATCATTTGGTTTTTGCCATTGAGTTGTATGTGTTCTTTATATATTTTGATTTTGGATATTAACCCCAATTCGGACATATTATTTGCAAATACCTTCTCTCATTCAGTAAGTTGGCTTTTCTTTCTTTTTCTTTTTTTTTTCTTATTTCTCCTCTTTGTTTTGATGGTTTCCTTAGATGTGCAAAGCTTTTTAGTTTAATATGGCTCCATTTATTTATTTTTGCTTTTATTCCCCTTGCCTGAGGAGATAGGTCCAAAAAAATATTGTTAGGATTGATCTTAAAGAGTGCACTGCATATGTTTTCTTCTAGAGGGTCTTTATGGTTTCAGGTCTTACATTTAAGTTTTTAATCAATTTTGAGCTTATTTTTGTGTATGGTGTGAAAAAGTAGTCCAGTTTGATTCTTTTGAATGTAACTGTACATTTTTGCCAACTTCATTTATATTCTTGCCTCCTCTGTCATAGATTAATTGACCATATGTGCTTGTGTTTATCTCTGGGCTGTCTATTCTGTTCCATTGATCTATGTCTTCCTTTGTGCCAGTACCATACTCTTTTGATTACTATAGCTTTGTAGTATAGTTTGAAGTCAGGGTGCATGATACCTCCAGCTTTGTTCTTCTTTCTCAAGATTGCTTTGACTATTCGGGATCTTTTTTTTCCATGCAAATTTTAGGATTATTTGTCCTATTTCTATGAAAAGTGCCATGAGTATTTTGATAGGGATTACACTGAATCTCAAGATTGTTTTGGGTAGTATGGTCATTTTAACAATATTAATTCTCCTAATCTGTCCATTTATTTGTGTGGTCTTCAATTTCTTTCATCAATGTCGTATAGTTTTCAGAATACAGGTCTTTCACCTTCTTGGTTAAATTTATTCCTAGGTATTTTTTCTTTTGAATTCAATTGTAAATGGGATTGTTTTCTTGATTTCTCTTTCTGATAGCTCATTATTAGTGTATAGAATGCAACAGATTTCTGTATTTTAATTCTGTATCCTGCAACTTTACTGAATTCATTTGTTATTTCTTACAGGTTTGTGTGTGTATTTGTGTGTGTGTGTGGAGTTCTTAGGGTTTCCTATATATAGTATCATGTCACCTGCAAATAGAGACAGTTTTACTTCTTCCTCTCCAATTTGTGTCTTTAGATCTGGAGTGAATCTCTTGTAGGCAACATATAGATAGGTTTTTTTTTTTTTAATTTATTCAGCCACCCTTTATCTTTTGACGGGAGTATTTAGTCCATTGATGTTTGTTTGTTTTCTGGTTGTTTTGTAGTTCTTCTCTGTTCTTTTCTTCTTCTTTTGGTCTCTTCCCTTATGGTTTGATGATTTTCTTTAGAATTATGCTTGCCCTCCTTTCTCTTTGTTTTTTGTGTGTCTATTGTAGGTTTTTGGTTTGTGGTTATCATGACATTCATATCTAACTATCTATCTACCTACCTATCTATCTACCTATTTATCTATCTATTTGTTTTAAACTGATAGTCATTTAAGTTCAAACCCATTCTACATTTTTTACTCCCCCATCACGTTTTATGTTTTTGATGTCATACCTTACATCTTTTTGTGTATCCCTTAACTTCTTATTGTGGATATAGATAATTTTCCAACCTTTGTTATTTAAAATTTCTACTAGAGTTATAGGTGGTTGATCTACTACCTTTACTGTATATTTGCCTTTACCAATGAGATTTTTCCTGTCATAAGTTTCATATTTCCAGTTGTGGTCTTTTCCACTTAAAGAAGTCCCTTTAATATTTCTTGCAAGGCTGGTTTATTGGTGATAAACTCTTTTAGTTTTTGCTTGTCTGGGAAACTCTTTATCTCTCCTTCAATTATGAATGATAACCTTGCCAGGTAGAGTATCCTTGGTTATAGTTTTTTTCTTGCAGCATTTTAAAAGAATATCTTCTGTTCTGCAAAGTTTCCACTGATAGCCTCATAGGGGTTCCCTTGTATATGACTGTTTTTCTCTTGCTGACTTCAAAATTCTCTCTCTTATTTTTGCCATTTAAATTATATATGTCTTGGTGTAGATCTCTTTGGGTTCATCCTGTTTGGGACTCTCTGTGGTTCCTGGACCTGTTTCCTTCCCCAGGTCAGGGGAGTTGTTAGCCATTGTTTCATCAAATACATTTTCTGCTCCTTTCTCTCCCTCTTCTCCTTCTGGGACCCCAATAATAATGGTAATGTTATTATACTTGATATTATCTCAGAGATCCCTTAATCTATCCTCATTTTTTAAAGTTCTTTTTTCTTTTTGCTCTTCTAATAGGGTGATTTCCAATATTTGTCTTCTAAGTCACTTATGCATTCTTCTGTATCACCTAATCTGCTTTTGATTCCCTCTAATGTATTTTTTATTTCAGTTATTGTATTCGTCAAATCTAATTGGTTCTTTTTTATAATCTCTAATTTTTTGTTGAAGTTCTCACTGTGTTCTTCTACTCTTCACCTGAGTTTGATGAGCACTTCTATGACCATTTCTTTAAATGCTTTATCAGGTAAATTATTTATCTCCATTTCATTAGGGCTTTTTTTCCCCCTAGGGTTTTATCCTGTTCTTTTGTTTGGAACATATTCTTCTGTCTTCTCATTTTGTTTGACTTTCTTTGTTTGTCTTTATGAATTATGGGAAAGAGCTTGAATTTGTGTCCTTGAGTGGGTGCATCTCTATGCAGACTGTGTATGCCCAGTGGCTTTGGCAGGAGGGCTGGAGCAGAAGTGAGTGCAGGTTGGGGCTTTTCCTGTGGTGAACCAGGCCTATAAACTTAATGAGGGGACCTAGAGCTGGAGCATGGTGCAGACCAGGGTTTCTCCTGGGGCATGCTGGGGGCCACTGCCTTGGTGGGGGCTGTTGGAGCTGGAGCTGGATGCAGGTTTTGGGGTGTGCAGGCCAGCTAGAGTGCAAGGCTCTTTTCAGTCTGCTATCTCCACACTGGGTCTCAGAGCAAGTAAGTTTGTACACAAGTCCTTTAAGAGTGTAGTCTGGGTTTCCTATAGCCTTCTGGTTCTCCAGGTGGTGAGCCTCACTGGCTTTCAAAACCAGTTAAGGGGGCTTGTCTTCCCAGTGCCAGTCACCAGGATTGGGAAGCCCAATGGGGGACTCAAACCTCTTGCTTCTTAGGGAGGACCTTCAAGTTTGTGATACCCCCTTCTTTTTTGAGTCACCTGATTGCTCCTCTTCCCCTCTTACCTATCTTGGTATGATGTTTTCTTTATATCCTTAATAGTAGAAAAGCTGTTCTCCTAGTCTTCAGGTCATTCTCAGAGAGAGTTGTTGTATATGTGGTTGTAGTTTTGATGTGTCTGAAGGTGGAAGTGAGCTCAGGGTCTTCTTACTCCACCATCTTGATCCCACCTCTCTCAGGAAAGTCTTCTTGGAACACAGCTTCAGATGATCTGACTCTGTCATACTTTTTGCTCTTGCTTTTCATGTGACCCTTGTTTAGAGAAAGTCTAATGACTGGATTTTGATTTTACAGTTTTTTGGCTTGTTGGGAAAGTACAAATATAAGAGCACTGGAGCTAATTAATTGCTTCAATACATGGTTTTATCATCTTTTCTGCTTACATCTGAAATGTATGCCATCTTTAGAGTATATGAGCTCTTAATAAATGTTTTTGTACTGAATGAGTTAATGATCAACTCTCAATGGAATAATTATCCCATGAGCTTGTTAATGCTGTTACCCTTAAAGATAACAACTAGATGGAGGCAGGTTTGGTGAGAATTACTTCCAGTCTTTCTTTAGCTCATTTATGGACTAAGTCTTACTCTAATTCAGAATTGGCAACTTTCTGAAGTGAAATGCATCTCCACCTTGTAAAGTGGAGATACAGGGAAGAGGGAGGAGGGTGAGAGTTTGCAGTTATTCTCCAGCTGAGATAATGTATCTTTCATCTCAAGTGCCAACTCCAATCTGTCTGCCTGGAGCCATGCATAGAAAATCAGTCTTAGGCAGAGTACATCAGAATCACTGAAGGGCTGATTGAGTAAATCTAGGATGAAGCCTGATATTTTTTTTAATCTCTGCAAATGATTCTGATGTTCAGCCAGAGGTAAGAATTATGGCCATAAGCACATGTCTACATTCTGGAGGAAAGCATGCTCAAATCAATTAGTGATGTCTGCCTAGAGTGTCAGAAGAAAAAACAGAGGTGTATGTCCCCCATATTTTCTGACCTTGTTTTATAACCTTCTCATTTTCCTATAAGATACACCATTTAAGCTTTTATTGTTGCTAACCTATCAGAAAAGATTATAGGGGAGAGAGGGAAATCACACAAAAAAACAGTCTAGGAAAGAAAGCCCACAAAAACCAAGGTTCCATACCTTTGTATTTCTTAAGAACTTATGCTCCTCTCCAAAGTAAAGTCATTGAACCATCAGAAACTATCTCATATATCTAGGGTTTCCTCATTATAAATTAAAGAATCTATCAGCATTGGTTAGACCTAATTGTTGGGAATAAAATACCTTAACTTATAGCATCAAAAATCAGGATGGCCCCAAATCAGAACCCTATCTCAGAAAATTTTTATATTGATAAGCTTTCTAGACACCAAGTTATATATACATGTATCTTTAATTTCCTAGAGTCATATTTCTATCACCTAAGAATCAGAAAGATTCTTATTAATCTAAAACAATAAAAGCTGCAAAGATATTGGGGGCATCTAGGTTAACCCGCTGAACTTACTGATAAAGAAACCAAGGCCCAGTTTGGTTGATGACTCTTCTACTGATACACACTTCCAAGTTTTCCCCTCAGTAATTCTCATTTTACCTACTCCTTATACTCATAGAGACCTTGAATCCAGACTCTCTACTTTATCTGTACCCATCAGTTCTCTCTTGTATTCATTGCTTTCACTATCCAGTTTACATTTCACGGTTCCCCACTTTGATCACTTTCTTGCCAATATCATCAACTTCCATTTGCCGCTGAACCATTCCTTGAACCCTCTTTCAAAACCCCAAGCCAAGACCCTTTTAACTGTCTATATTCTCTTGCCTGGGCTGCCATGTCTGGCCAGATAAAATAATACAACAACAAAATATAAATTCATTACTTCTCACCCCATTACCCAATGCTGCTAAAATTATCTTCACTAAGATCATCAATGACATCCTTGCTACTAAGCAGAGCTGCTTTCTAGGCTTCATTTGGATTAAACACTTAGCCACATTTACCCTTAGGAATCATATTTTTCTTACTGAAACATTTTTTCCCTTGGCTTCTATATTTTTTCCCTACTTCACTGACCAATCCTTTTCAGTCTCTCTTAGGGGATTTTCTTTCCCTTTTTGGTTCCTAAATTGGTGGCTTTCAGTGTTCTATCCTGAGGACTCTTATCCTCTCACTTTCTATACTCATCCATGTTCATGGATTAGGTACCAACTCTGTCAGTGGTTCTCAGCTGGGGCAATCTGTCCCCAGGGGACATTTGGCAATGTCTGGAAACATATTACGTTGTAACAGCTTGGGTGATGTGCGGCTCGCATCTGGTGGGTAGAGGTAAGGGGTGTTGCTGAACATCCCACAGTGCACACCACAGGCCCCACAGCAAATAACTATATGGTCCCAAATGTCAATAGTGCCAAGGTCGAGAAACCCTAGTCTATGTGATAATGAATCACAAATCTATTTCCCTAGTGCGGGCATCTGAGAGTCAGAGCCACAGATGTTAATTGTCCACTAGGCCTTTCCACTTGTTATCCCACTGGCACTTCAAACTCAAAAATCCAACACAATGATGTCATCTCCTCCTGAAGACCTGACCTCCTCCTAGGATCATTTTTTTAGGTAAATGGTACCACCTTTTACCCACTTACTCACAGCAGAACTCTGAATGCCAGCATTGAGTCATCCTTTGCCTTACCACTGGAATCCTCTCTTCAATGAAATTCTGAAATATGACTCTTAGAGATCTCTTGAATCCATCTACTTACTGCCCTCCTTTGTTGGATTTCTACTTCTCTAGTCTTCTTGCTGGTCATGGTCCCGCCCAATCCTGTTAACAACAAGCATGCCAGAAACACTCTATATTTTAACTGTACTAAATACAGCACAACAGGAATGTGCCATGCTTCTCCTGGCCACCAAGCCCCCATCTATTCTGTTCTCTTTGTCTGCAACAGTTTGAACTTGCCTTTCCCCCGCAGATACGCCATTACATGTGTAATGCCCTTCACCTGTTGAATTCGTTCAAGTCTCAGTGTGGATGTGATTTCTTCCAGGAAGCTTTCTATAATATATAGAGTCTGGGCACCCCTCTAATCTTCTCCCCTGGCACCCTGTCCTTTCCCTAACACTATTTGAGTGGCTTGTCTACTAGACTGGAATTTCTGTTTTATCTTTATATTACTGATGCCTATCACATTCCCGGCACCTGGCAGGCACTGGATAAATGTCTAGCAGGTAAGTGAGTAAATGAATGTTCATCTAATTAGTACCAAAATGTATATTCTTCGTGAACACTCTTTTTCAAACAAGTTTTAATATGAACCTGGCCACCTTGAAAATGTTTTGGTTAAAAGCAATTTGACAGAGGGAATCAGAAATTGTAACACACTTACTTTATGTGTTTGGTTATCTATGGCTATATAATATGCAAAGGTTTTTGTGAAGAATGGAGCTTAAACATGAATTGGATAAATACAGTTGGTATGTGTACTTTCAATCCTTTAGTGACAACTCATTCCTAAATTTGGGTAGAGTATATGAGTGGTATCTGAACGGCTGCAAACCCCTGGATAATAAAAAGAAAAGTTAACTAGACGCTTTTATCTGATCTTTTAGCTCAAGTAAGCACACAAATTCTTTACCAGAACCTGAACTTGATCCTTATTTCTTAAATGTTCAACACTGCTTACACTTAGCCTTCCAAATAGGATCATTCTAAAGCCACCCCAGTGAGCTTTCTTTGCAACTGTGCTTAAGGCTGATATCCACACAGCAGTGCTAGGTCTAAGTAACTTTTACAGATAAAAAAAATACAAAGAAAGTAAAAAATGGAAAGTTAATGTGAATCCCTCTCCTGCAACTGTACTCTTTGGATCTTAGATATTGCAACATCCTTGCCACAGAAAAGAAGAGATTACTGATGGGTTTCAGCCTCCTATCATATTAGGTTACACTATGTAAAACAAATCTACCTCCAAGATGTGGGCAGAGGGGGTGCAGGAAAAGCTACTCCGCAAGATTTGGACACCTCTATGGATTTTACCTTAGTTTTCTTATTTTAGAGGTATGTGAACTTAGATCTTAGTCATTATTTGAATCTCTGTTGAATAGAAATTCTTTCACTGTCATATAACATATATGTGAGAGGACTTTCTCTATGGAACGTAAAAGAAAGCAAAACATTGTTTACTTATATACTTTCATAATCTTTACCCAGTGACTCTGCAGAAAATCAAAGGACCTCTTCTGAGGCTTCATATATTTTTCAAATCCCGAGACCATTTGGTGGACCTTCTGCTTTCTGGCCTACTGACAAATTATAACATGCTCTGTGATACCATTAGAAATGAATTAAAAAAAAAAAAAAAGCTGTGGAACTCAGTTGGTAGCTACAATCCTTCCCTTTCCTTCTTTGGAAAATAACCTCAAATATTATAGCCCCTTAGCCCTCCAGTGCGATGGAAGAGTAGTCTTTGTTTTTTTTAGAAGGATATTTATTTTACTTTTTTTTTTTAAAGGAATTCCTTTTTTTAAAATTTTTTATTTATTTATTTATTTATTTTTGGCTGTGTTGGGTCTTCGTTTCTGTGCGAGGGCTTTCTCCAGTTGCGGCGAGCGGGGGCCACTCTTCATCGCGGTGCGCGGGCCTCTCACTATCGTGGCCTCTCCCGTTGCGGAGCACAGGCTCCAGACGCGCAGGCTCAGTAGTTGTGGCTCACGGGCCTAGCTGCTCCGCGGCATGTGGGATCTTCCCAGACCAGGGCTCGAACCCGTGTCCCCTGCATTGGCAGGCAGATTCTCAACCACTGCACCACCAGGGAAGCCCGGAAGAGTAGTCTTCATCAATGGATCCTTCATATGGCATTCTTCTAGGTTGTCTGCAAGCCATTTCAAAATTGAAATAAAATTAATTATTCATTCAAAAAAACTTAACCAATCCATGCTGTAGGTCAGGCTGTCTACAAAGCTTTGGGTCCATACATGAATAAGAGACTTCAAAGTCTAGGAGGGAAAGCAGACATGTAAAATAATTATAATACAGTATAATATAACAAACGCTATATTAAGAGTCAACATTTATTGAAGATTTGTCACTTACCAAATACTATTCTAAATGCATGATATGGATAAACCCATTTACTCTCTATAATGGCCTTATGAGGTAGGTTCTATTGTTACTGCCACCCCACCCCCTCACCTTATTAGTGTGATGGCCTTTTGATGTGTCAACTTTGTTAAGCTATAGTCCCCCAGGTATCCAATCAAACACTACTCTGTGGGTTGCCACAGTGATATTTTGTAGATAAAATTAAAGCCCGTTATCAGTAGACTTTAAGAGATTATTCTAGATAATCTGGGTGGACCTGATTCAATCAGTTGAAAGACCTTGACAGCAAAGCTGAGGCTTCCCTGATGAAGAAGAAATGATAACTTTGGGCAACAACTTTATCTGCTGCCCCAGTGTTCTAGCCTGCCCTTCCTGATGGCCTTGCCTTAATGGATTTCACACTCAGCCCTCGCAATCGCATAAACAAATTCCTTGCAATAAATCTCTTAATATACATCTCCTACTGGCCCTGCTTCTCTGGTTGAACCCTGACTGATAGAATAAGTGAGTAAACAAAGCCAGGGAGGTTAAGTAACTTGTCCAAGGTCATAGGGCTAATGCATGGGGGAGGAAGGTTTAACCTCAAGGAGTTTGAGTGCAAAACCCCTGCATCGAACAACCATATACATGCGTCTGATAGAAATTCTGGTTCAAAAGAGATTCAAAGGAGGCAATCCTTAATTCTGATTGAAAGGATAGGCGATGGAGTAGGAAGGCTTCTCATAGGAAGATTTACAATGGAGGAAATGTTTGGACTGGATTTTGAGGGATAAGATAAACTCTGTGAGCAACTAATACATAAAGGATACACCAGAAAATGAAGCCACAAAAGCCATGGGTGTGATTCAGCAGGGTGTGAAAATATACATATGTCCGTAGATAATTAGGGGCATTTCATGTCACCACTGGGAATGTTTCTCTCCAGTTTCTCATCTGTGAAAAGCTGGATTAGATGATCTCTATAAGACTTGCTGTAAAGAAAAATTAGACAAGATGTGTAAAGTATCTTGCAAGCTGCCTGGAACAGCTGGGTATTCTGTAACAGTCACTTCTCTCTCTCCACCCCGACTCTACTCTCCCCACCAAAGTCCTCTCCAAGTGCTGTGTGTTCTGAACCTAATGATAAATTTATACTCATGACAGACATTCCATGATATTCAACCCCTTTCTCCATGGAATTGAACAGAATATACCCACCCAGTGCCAAGAACAATGAAGTCATGGTCTCTAACATCAAGCTGCTTGCAGTCTGGTCTGAATGGCATAATTTTAAGTGGGCTATGATAGCTCAAATGCAGAGGAAAATGCATTGGGCTAAGAGAGCAAATAGGCAGAGGTTTGAGAAAGCAACTCAGACTGAGATTGTCAGGGAAGGCTTCCTGGAGGAAGGGACATCTCAACCGGAACCTGAAAACTGAGGAGTAATCAGCTACATGACTGGGGCTCTAGTTAGTAAATAAAATGTGTTTGAAGTCTGGACATGAAAGCAGGTCTAAAAGGCCATTGTCATTGTTTATTTTTGAAGGAGTAATTAACATTAAGAGTTCCTAAAGAAGATGTGGTACATATATACAACAGAATATTACTCAGCCATAATAAAAAATGAAATAATGCCATTTGCAGCAACATGGATGCAACTAGAGATTATCATACTAAGCAAAGTCAGAAAGAGAAAGACAAATACCATACAATAGCACTTATATGTGGAATCCAAAATATGACACAAATGAATCTATCTGTGAAACAGAGACAGAATCACGGACATAGAGAACAGACAGGTGGTTGCCAAGGGGGAGGGGTTGGGGGAAGATGGAGTGGGACATTGGGGTTAGCAGATGTAAGCTTTTATATACAGAATGGATTAACAACAAGGTCCCACTGTATAGCATAGAGAACTATATTCAATATCCTATGAAAAACCATAAAGGAAAAGAATATTAAAAAAAGAATGTGTGTGTGCGTGTGTGTGTATATATATAAAATTGAATCACTTTCCTGTACAGCAGAAATTAATACAACATTGTAAATCAACTATACTTTAATAAAAAAAAAAGTAAAAAAGAAACTCTAGACACTTAAACTTAGAACCTAAGAATAAAACTGAATGGATCCATTAAAAAAAAAAGTTTCTAAAGTATCCCCTATTCACTCTCCCCCTCCTCAAAGGTTGTCTGTAGGCTGACAGGTTACTGAGGTCTGCCTTTTAGCTGGCAGCGCTCAGACAGTGAGAAGGACCCATATATGGAATCTCCATCCTGTACAGACCATAAGTCAAAATAAACATTCCTGAACTCAAGTTCACTGCGTTTCACATTTGCCTGTGCTTTTCCTGAAGCTTGGAATATTTACTCACTTGGCGTTTCAACCAGACGCCAGCTTCTGCCTAGTTGGCTAGCTTCCAATGATAATTTCATGTCATGTGGTGTGACAACAATAATTTAGTCTCTATAGTAAAATGGAAGGTAATAATTAGAGTGTGAGAGAGAAGAGCGCTGATTTTCCTGTGGCAGTACAAAAACTTTTATAGCCACATCGGATCCATTTTAATCTTGATTTTTTTTTTCCCTTTACATGCCTTCTTTTTTTGTTGTTACACAAAAAAACATTTTATAAAGAAACTCATGATTGATATATTTTATGAAGTAGAGTTGTACTTATGGATTTATGTGAAATCCATCTCTGTGTGGCATCTTGAGACAAGATCATGAGTAAACAGTCCTGATAGGACTAACTATACCAGCCCTTCAGAGAAAAGAGCAGAGGAAGGTCATCATCAGGTACCTGAGGTTCATCTAGATGGGCCCCAGGCCTCAGGAAGAGCTAAAGCAAAAGTTTGCAAAGAAGGGTCCCAAGGACTTCAGCTACTTGGCAAACTGAGCCTTATCTGATCGGGCCTGTACCCCACTCCATGCATCCAGGGGGGATGGAATTCCTCAGACGGTGCTGCTCAAGGGGCCTTAGACTCAGGTCTCAGAGAGTTGAAGGTGGATACAGGACATTCCTTGGAAGTCCCAGTAGCATGTAACATTGCATGGAATTGGGTGACTACGTAAAAGTAATGAGCTTAGTTATTTGTTTGAAGGAGTCATGACTCTCTGGTGAAGTCCAGTCACCTCTGGGGCATAATTGTACTGTATGGGCCCAGGAACAATAAAAGGTATCTGCATTCTCAGAAATAGTAAGTTAGCAGCAAATCCCAGGGAAACACACCCTGAAGTCACAGAATAGCAGTAGGGCTGGGGGTAAGGGGGGCAGGACCTGGACAGAGCTACACAGCTCTGGAGTAGCAGCTTTAGAAGAAGATACAACAGCAAGAACCAGCAAGGACCAGCAAGGAGGACATCAGAGTTGAAGATCACGGCATGAGAACATCATTTGTCTGCAATGAAGAGGCTCAGAACCTGCATTCATGTACCTGAGGGCATATGTGTGTGTTTGGGGGTTGGGAGCGTAGAGAACATTTATTCTCCACCAGTGTGACTGAGACAGTGAGGCCCCGTCCTGGAGCAGAAGTGACAGTCTGAGCGTCCAGGCTCTGAGACAAGTGCAAAGGGAAGAGTGTTTGCTCTGCTTTGTCAGAATTCACGCTCTCTCCCTCAAGCCTGTATAATCGTAGAATAAAATTCCAGCAAGTGATTGGAGCCGTTTTTCCCGGTTAAGGGAACATCCCTGATTTGATCATATCTGTCCAAAGAAGAAATGCCTAAAAAGGGGAAAGAGTCTGCTTCTAAGGGAAGAAGGAGAGGGAGAGTGAGAGTGAGAGAGAGAGAGAGACCCTCCATTTAGATAAACCAGAATCACTAGGCATGGACAGACTTCTCTGGATTTCTACATCTCAGTAGCTGTGCTATTCCTGCCTTAACTGGGTCTTTTATTTTTGCAAAGGAGAGAGAGAGAGATTCTCGTGGCAGAATGTAGGGGAATTAAAGTAGAAGATAAATAAATCCAACAGATGCAGAGCAAGGTGTCACAGAGTAAGACAGGCAACTGCAGGTGGAACTCAGGCCTTCTAGAGAAGCAGAACATCACTAAGGAGTCACCCAGCTCCAGCAAACTGACTCTCTGATTGTCCTTGTGATAGTTTTCAATTATGGTTGCTCCATGCCCTCCCTTTCTAGTATGACCTGCTGCTCTGTCCACATGAGCTGACCAGCAGGTTTCCAGTCCCCTCAGGGCTTCTGTATCTTATGACTTCTGCTACATCATGGCTTCCTCTCTGTTTATTACTTGTTCCCCAACTGTCTTCTAGAGTCTACTGTTCAGGCTCCCTAAGATGCTGATCTGAACACTCAGGGGGAAAGTTTAGAGCCATCAGCCATGAATCCTGCCCTTCCAGCTGTGGCCACATGATGAACGGCTTGCAGTTCTTTCTTGGTCAGTAGGGATCCACGGGCAGAGGGTCATGAACAATCTATTATAGAGATAGTACGATATATGGGAATATAGACGTGGTAGGAAACAAGTAGATAAATTGAACATGCTCAGAAAATACTATTAAGATATGTCACCATATACCTCTTAAAAAAAATTGTATTTGTCTAAAACACACACACACACACACACACACTTGCTAATAGAAGGTGATATTCCAAGCGATCTTTGTGTGGCTAGAACTTACATGCACATCAAGATAGGAGGGACTTTCTGTTTCCTCTAAAGATGAAGGAAAAAGAGAGAAAGGAGGAGGAATAGAAGAGGTGAATAATTATTAACAATGTCACAAAATATTTAGCATGAGGAGAATTTTGTGAAATTGGTGACGGAATTGGGTTCACACCCAGATGGATGAGAAGAAAAATAGTACATGCAGATGCAGAAATAGAGGGCACAGAGAATGTATTTTTGAAAAAACAGCGTTATATTTAACAATTTGAGAAAGTAAAAGGCTTTGTTAAGCAGAATGTTTTATAAACCACTTACTGATCACTCACTCATTTCAATTCTCTGGAAAATACCTTACGTTCCTTGTCTTAAGTAATTCTCTCAACCCCTTGAGATATATAGACCTTCAATTTACAGAAGTGCAAACTGAGGCTCAAAGCAGTTATGCAACTTGCATGAGGTCACACAGCTGGTAAGTGTCCCTGTTATGTGTTCACTTGTGGCATTAAGGTTCTTTGGTATAAAAAATGCCCAGGAATTGGATGTAGGGGTGCCCATCAGCCAAGGAGCCAGAACTGGGCTCCCTATGTGAACTGGAATCCAGGAAGATATGGTAAGTTTAGAAATAAAAACCCAGAAATCATTATCCTCTAGACTAGAAATTAGCCTCCTGCACTATGTAATGAGTACAAGATGTGTCACTGGCTTGAGCTCAGAACACTAAGCCTTTGTGTGACTAGATACGAACCCTGAATTTGAGCTATATGTCTGGGCAGTATAAACCCTGAGAAGATACACTTACATAACAATTGACTTGGAGCCAGTGAAATCCACAGGATCAGGCATAAGCAAACAGCCTTTTAGGAGGTGCCCATATCCCAAGGCACAAGATGCAAGATGAACTCACAGTCAAAAATTCCAAAGCTTGTGAGAAAGTTTAATATCATGATAGACAGTTGCCAGATGCAGCCACTGTGGGAATTTACGTTTTAGGAGTTACAGATAACGGAACAAGATAAAAGAGACTCAAATTATGAATGTTTAAAATTTTCTAAGGAAAAAAAAACTGGCATCTGCAAAACAAGAACAGGGATTATGAAATAAGATCCAGTGCATTAAAAGAAAAAGAAGTAGAAATGCTGGACATGAAAAAATATGGTCACTGAGAAAAGAATCCAAAAAACATTTTCATCAACAGTTCTTAGTTCTGGTTATACATCATAATCACCTTCAAGCTTTAAAAATATTGATGTTCATGCCCTTACCCACACCAATTAAACCAAAAACTCTGGAGGCAGGGCCAGGCATTGATATATTTTGTCATCTGCCTGGTGCTTCTAAGATGCAGCCAGTTCTATGAAGTACTTTGTTAAATCAATTACTGGACACAGCAGAAGAGAGAAATAACAATTAATAATAATACTGATACTAATAACAAAAACCAAACTAGACATAGCTTAAGACAGAGGAAAAAGAAAGAAAAAGGAAGATGATAAGAGAAGGAATACAAAGGCCATAATGAGAAAAGTTTGGCCTCTATCCCATAAGCATTCCAGAAGGAGAGAATAGAAAGAATGGTGGAGGAGAAATAGTCAAAGAGAAAACGGTTAAATATTTTCTCAAAATGAGAAAATACATGAAAACCTGTATTGGACTCTGAGTAGATAAACACAAAGAATCCAGACCTAGACACATCACAGGAAAATGAAAAGAGAAAATGCCAAAGTAGGTGTGGGTGGAGGGCAAGCAGGCATCTCGAGTACAGACGTGGTTGTGATGAGAAAAAGTATCAAATGCCATTGGAGTATCAGAGCTGATTCAAGGTACAGTCCTACTCAAACCAATACAAGGTTACTTACCAAGCATGGTCTACGTGCAAGTGCAGTCCTAGGAACTGGCAGATCAAAAGGTGAATAAGGCACAATTAAAGAACTCCAAGGAAAGAGAAGACAGGCACAGACAGACCTGTGGTAGGTTACACTGATAATACCAATACTTCAGTTCTCCCTGTATCCATCCACTGTGTCTTGTGACTTTACGGGTCTTCTTAGAGTTTATTTCTCAATGTCTTAAAATCGGGCTGACCTTGAGACTTCCTTTGGCTAACAGAGTTTATTGGACTTGACAATGGGCCAGTTCTGAGCTTAGTCCTCAAGAGGCTATGAGGGATTCTGCTGCACTTGGCCTTCACTCGGACAACACGCCCAGGTTAGCCGCCTGGAGGCTGAGGTGTGGGGAGCAGAGATCAGTCACCCAAGTCACCAAGTATGTGAGTGACCCCAGCAGAACTGACCACCCCAGATGTCTGATGAATAAATAATTATAACTGTAGGCCACAGAGATGCCACTGGTAAGTAACAACCCCCCATATTCCAGTGTGACAGAGGACACAGCAAATATCAGCAGGAAAATAACTCTAAAATCTAAACTCTTTCTCCTCTAGCGTATTAAACCTGTTTTAAACTTGTTTCTTCGGTTTCACAAAGTTCCAGCTTGTTCTGTCTGGTAAATGCGTTGGTGGCAAAAGCTGTGAAGGGTGGTGGCAGCCGAAATCTCTTGCCCTTAAATAGCTGTCAGCTCAGAACTATAAACAGTAAATACTGTGAAGCCTGTCTTAAAACCGCAGCCCAGGGGAGCGGCAGAAATTGGATGCCTCGTAGAAACGATCTTTAAGTAAAGGTTGAATACAATAGCCTTGGGGATACTTTCAAACGGTGGCTCCAGACAGAGTTGTCTGATGGTTGGCGTTGCCAATCTTGGCTTCGAGGGGCGCGCTGGCTCGGAGACACTTAATGAAAGAGAGGCCTTCGGAGTTCATCTCGGTGTACGCAGAGGGGCCAGGAAGACCCCAAAGTATTTGCAGACGTCCAGGGAAATCGTCTGCTTGTGGGTGCATTCATCAGACTTGAAAAGATAATAGGCCAAGTGGAGAGCTGAACTTTGTCTCAAAGCCTCCATTCATTTCGGGAGCGGCGTGCGCCACGCCCCTCGCCATCAATCCTTCCCTTTCCGGGGAGGGCACCCCGCCCGGGGCGCGGGGGATGGGGGAACGCTGAAAGCCAGCCCGAGCAGACAGGGGAGCCCTCTTGATGTCCCCCGACAGGAGGTGGCCGACAGCTCTGCCCGGCAGTCGGCAAGTACTCACTCTGCAGAGGCCAGAGGAGCTTAAGCTCTTGAAAGGAGACTTAGGGGCCCTGGGGTCACAGGGGCAAGATGCTACAGCCCCGGTAGGAATGGCCTCGGGGTACTGTCGCCGCCAGAGCCACCTTTCCGTGGGCGGAGCGGGAGTGGGGTGAGCCGTGCCCGGGGAGGGGGAAGGCGGGGGGGGGGGAGACGGGTTTACCGTAAACGCTGCTCATTCTCGAAGCGCTTAGGGGCTGGATTCCCAGAAGGTGGACAGCCCTCTAGGAAGATGCAGACGCCGGCTCTTCCACGCCGCCACCCAGCAGCCTCGGAGCACCCGCAGCCTTTTATTTTCCGTGTCCGCTGAGTCTGTCAAACCTCGCCCTGGGTAACTCACAAGAGCCCCTACTCAGCAATGGCCGCGGCGGGGCCCCCCCGAAAGCAGAGCCGGCTGCGGGTCCCCAGCCGCTCACCTGTCACCTGTCCCTAGCTGGCGCTCCCTCTACCCCGCATTCGTGGGCCTCAGGCCGCCACCCAACTGCGTGTTTCCCGACTCCCCCTCTCCATGAAACGCCACCAATAATTTCAGGCACCTGCCTGCGCATCTCAGCGCCTGGCAGGAGGGGGATTGGAGGGTGGAGAGTGTGGTCTCCTTATCCTGTGGAGTCAATGCCAAGGGCATGAGCGGATGTACAGTTAGGCCCTGAGCCCTCACCCTGCCTGGGCACTGACAGGTCATTCACAGGTTAGAATAACATGGCATCATGCTAACAGTTCTTGATGTGCAATTTGTCCATTGTATTAAAATGCCCCCAATTTGACACAATATACTCCGTTTTGTTATCACATTTACGGTCTGTGGATTTCTTCTGCGTGGGCCTTGCAGGAGTAAGGATCCCATGAGGAGGCCAGACTGGCCATGCGTTCAGATGCCAAGCTGACTCCACACTCAAAGCTCTTCAGTATTTCCCGCCTCAGTTTCCTCATCTGTAAAGTGTGACTATTAATAAAACCTGTTGTGATAGTATCTGGTTTTTGTTTTAAAAAAAGATAGTCCATGTGAATCGCTTAGCTCCAAGGCTTGGCACACAGTAAGTCCTCAGTGTTAGTTAGCTACTATTATTCTAACGATTACTTCTAAAAATGCTATGGCAACGATGAAAATCTTTTGTTTTTGAGTTAGCTCTCAATTGGTGGGCTATCTGAAACCTTTACAGAAGTAGTTGAAAGTACTTTTTATAAAGCAAAGCCTCTGAGTTTTCATGTTTTTCTGACTAAATACAAGAAAAGCTTACGAAGAAAACCCAACAAAGTAAAGCTATTCAGTTAAAAAAAAAAGCAGGGTGATCAATTTTATCATCAAATAGAGCAAAGACATTAAGAGGAAGATAGAGGGTCATGTTTGTGTTTATTAAAGACAACATCTAAATCAAAGGTGTGACAGTAGAAAACATACAGAGGTGCTAACAACTTCATGTTCATACTTTTGAAATATGACTCCTAAAATGGTATAAAATTTTGGTCTCACAAACATGAATCTGCCCCAGAAAACATGTAAAGTGAAAACTAGTAGACATACAAGGGAGTTAAATAAATTAAACTTTCTTGTATTTGACTAGAAAACAGATATAGGTGAATAACCACACAGGAAGATGATCCTGATATATCACATAGAAGAAAAGAACACATAATGTAGTTTTTTTTTTTTTTTTTTTTTTGCTGAATCATATGGTACTTTTATTTTAATTTTTTTAGGGACTTCCATACTGTTTTCCATAGTGGCTGCACCATTTCACATTCCCACCAACAACAATGTACAAGGGTTACCTTTCCTCCACATCCTCATCAACACTTGTTATCTTTAGTTTTTGTTTTGTTTTGTTTTTGCTTTTGTTTGGGGTTTTTTTTGTTTTTTTTTTTTTAACATCTTTATTGGAGTATAATTGCTTTACAATGTTGTGTTAGTTTCTGCTTTATAACAAAGTGAATCAGCTATACATATACATATATCCCCATATCTCCTCCCTCTGGCGTCTCCCTCCCACCCTCCCTATCCCACCCCTCTAGGTGGTCACAAAGCACCAAGCTGATCTCCCTGTGCTATGCGGCTGCTTCCCACTAGCTATCTGTTTTACATTTGGTAGTGTATATATGTCCATGCCCCTCTCTCACTTCGTCCCAGCTTACCCTTCCCCCTCCCCATGTCCTCAAGTCCATTCTCTATGTCTGCATCTTTATTCCCATCTTGCCCCTAGGTTCTTCATGACCATTTTTTGTTTTTTTAGATTCCATATATATGTGTTAGCATATGGTATTTGTTTTTCTCTTTCTGACTTACTTCACTCTGTATGACAGACTCTAGGTCCATCCACCTCACTACAAATAACTCAGTTTCATAATGTAGATTTTAATACATGTGTCCTGAGGTCAAATCAATTGTGAAGCTCTCAGACCAGTTCACCTTTTGGAATTTACCTTTAAACTCCTAATTGGCATATCAATGGCTCTGACAAATCTTAGGACTGAGTTTAATTCTTAAACCTAGTGTTTCCATCACTTTTATGGGATCATGGAATACTCTTTTTCACAACACCCATATTAAGTTTCTTTTGCACTATCTTTAATAGACACATTTTGGGGATATGCTAACCTAGAAGCATTCCCATTAAAATCAGATAAATAAAAAGGAAGGATAACTCTATCAGAGTTATATATAGAGAGAGATATATATTGATAGATATATATATGCAAATACTATATAAAAGGGTACTGGAAAGAACACTAATTATCATTTTTACAGATGACAGTTTTCTCCTTAGGCTACTCAAGATGGTCAACTGAAAAAAAACTGGAACCATTATAATATTCTAGAATATATAAAACCAGTTCTTCATATATGATGTCTATAACACCTTGGAAAAGATCATGAATAAAATAATTTATTCACAGTAATAAAATCAACTACCTAGGAATGACCTTCAGACTTGGTTCAGTTAACTTCCTCTGGATGACTTTGCCTGAGCTGCCTTCCTGTGCCCCTGGTCACCTTCTATCCTGTGGCTCCCTTGATACAGAGCTTATCTTGTTGGACTGCAAATCATCTATTTGCCTGTTGCTTTTTCCCAGCTCACACACATAAGGCAGCTCCTCCTGAGCCGGAAGGATGTTTACTTATCTTAGCATCACCAATATATAGCCCAGGGGCGGATGTGCTCCACAAACATTTATCCATTTAATTAACTAATCCACGATTTGAGACTTACAAGAATGTAAATATCCATCCCTTTGATGTCAACTTCTTTGACTTAATATTTTTATCTGTTACCTATCTACACTGTTTGAAATTTTATTTTCACATGATGTATTTTTACAATGTAAAAAGTCTCCTCCTTTAAAGTCATGAAGGGTTAGACATTTAGATTGAATGTAAATGACTACCAAATTTTTTTAGAATCAAAACTTTAAAAAATCAGTTAAGCAATCAGTAGTGTCAAAGTCTGATAAGACAAGAATCTCTCAAAATGGTATGCATCTCTGTGGAGCAGGGCTCACTCCAGTTTGCTTGGAAATGACCTGGAGCTCAAGGCCCAGTTTCCTAGGTCTCCAGGTCCAGCAGGGGAAGAGCTGCACCCAGATCAGTTTCCATCAGGCCCTGGGTCTTCCATGTCTCCAGGCTGGGGTCTGTGGCATTTCTCAGCATCCCACCAAACAGGTGGCATCTGGGCTCAGACAGCCTGATGCAAGCCCCAGTGTTAATCCACTGCCCACCAGGTCACTCGCACTGTCATTCTGCTTTAAAGAAAGAGCAGCAAGGGAGATGAGTCTCTCTTCTGAGCAGAGCCCAGAGTGCTCAGGCCCAAACACGTGGCCACAAGGACCTGTGACCTGCTGGTCTCTGCCCAAGTGACCCTGTCTGGTGTCTGCCCGAGGCTTTGGCTCAACAGGTGCACACGACCGACTCACTTGTGTCTTCTGGTTGCTTACAGAGTGGGACTGTGCAAATGAGTTAATTTTAATGAAGTGAGATTGTTTGGGTACTTTAGCGATGACACTATCACCTCAAAAAATCAAACTTTACTTCTGGTGGTAGGGACATGAACTCAAGGGGTTTGTCTTCTTAGTTTTTATTTTTGCTTTGTTTTGTTTTCTTTGGGTGGGCACTTTGTACTAACAGTACTTCTCAACTGAGAATTTCAAAGGGATTCAAAGCTGATGGAAACCATAATGCCCCCCCCCATGTCACAGAAGGGGAAACTGACTCACTGCAAGGTACTGAGTTTAGGCTTTAATTACTAGTAACTGAGCTGGGTGCCTCCAAAGTCCATCCTTAATTCTCTTTTGTAGTCTGTGTCATACATGAAAGAAGAGCAGGGCATTGGGGTAGGCTTTCTTGATAAGTCACTGAGTGGAAAATATTAATACATTTTCTTTTTCCCAAAGATAATGCCTTATCTTCTTACCATGGGCATTAACCTACAATAAATATATTATTAGGAGAAAAAAACTTCAAGGTGGATAATTCACCCACTGGCAGCCATTTATTAAGTATGTTTAAGGGGCTAATAAATCCATTTGGACTACAAATAATTTGAGAACCAACCTACTTATTTACATGAATTCAGTGATGCCCTGTAAATCTTCAAAAATCAATATTTTCACCAGATTATAGCAGTCGATTCATCTGTGAAGGATCACGTATTGGCCAAATAACTCATGATTTTTAAGCTCTACCAATATTTTATATCTCCTCTGCCTGTTTACTCAAATTACATTATGAATTCCTGGAGAGTATAGTAGGAGCCTAATAATAGCTTGTCGAATGAATGTACAAAGGATATTGCAAGTTCAGTGTGATCAGAATATACGGTATTAGGGCCAAACATTATAACAGGAGCAACTTAAAACCCACAATGGAGAGGAAAATGGGAACAAAGGCTAGAGGTTGGTGCCCACGCCCTACAGAGCAGGCATATTTCTATCCTACAGGCACCAAGGGGAGTTTGGCAGTGAGATATTCAGGGGGTAGGGACATGCTCTTTGCTACCTCTGAGGGGACAATCAACACAGATCCCCAGGGCCATTTGCCAACCTTCTCCTCACACATTTCCAGGACCCCGTATTTGGCCCAGTAGTTACTAAAGAAAAGCCCGTTGGGGACAGTTGCAATTGGCAGAAAAAAAATTCAAGCTAAAGAAAACCTGGATGGACTTTTCTCTTTCTTTACCTTTTATTTGATATCCTGGAGAGAACTAGGAGATACATACTGCTAAGTAGCGCCAAGAGAGATGAGAGGAAGAAGAAGTAACTGAAGAACCAAAGAGATTCACGTCGCAGGAAATGGCAAGGGGATTTTCTTTATTTGAGGAGGCACTGTTAGTTTTTGAGGCACAGGACCCAAACGTAGAACAGTACACGAAGGTTGCAGCAGCTGTTCAGAATGCAATTCAGTGTTCCCGTGTCGTCTATGACGAGAAAAAAAGAGCTACTACCCAGACATTACTGGATTGTCTTTTCTAGAGGGTAGATAGAATTGAATCCAGCAAAGAACCAGAACCTGTGCCATCAACATCAGGCGTGAGTGAAATTGCAGCTTGCCCTCCGTCTCCTATTGCTGGAGATCCTGCAGCTCTACCATCTCCCACCTCCTCTCCCTCCTCCAATCAATAACTCTTCTTGCTTGTTCACTCGATGCCAGCCCCTGGATGCCAGCTGTTGTACCGGACTACTGTACTTTTTAAGGTACTGCACTGTAAGGTTAAAAATGTTTTCTTTGTTTTTTGTGTTTGTTTGTTTTTATGTACGTCTTATGTGTGTGAAAAGTATTATAAACCTATATAGACGATTGTGTTAGTTAGGTACCTAGGCTAACTTTGTTGGACTTATGAACAAACTGGACTTCGGAACGTGCTCTCAGAATGGAACTCGTTCGTATGTAGGGGACTTACTGTGCTATTTCTGGTGAGCCAGGATTTAGCCCTTTTTTTTTCTTTAGGCAAGTAATTATCAAGAGAGCATAGCCTTTTTATTGTTCTAAATCCAATGAAGCAGCTGCCCCTCGTCTGACCTCTGGGGGCTCTGCCAGCTGAGGCTCAGCCTGGCAAATCCCGTGAATCCTCCCATTGTCATCTCTTCTGTGGGTCCCCCAGTTCCTGCCCACTTCCCGGCCCTTCACCCTCCTGCACACATGCACACTCTCACACCAGCTTCTCAGCACGGCTCCAACTACTGAACGGGAAGCTTGTCTAAACTAAGAAACCAAGATCTTGTCTTGCATCCCTTGCTAGCAAAAAAGTTCCAAACCTTTTTTAGGAAGGCAGAACTTGTATCACATCCAGACGTACATACTAGCCTAGAGAGATGGCTACCAGGCACCTGCCACCTATAAAATCCTTGCCAGGATTTTCTATAGTGTTTTTCCTCTTTATTTTTTTTTTCCATTTGGATCTGTGTTGGATGAAACTGTTTGCATAATCTCTCAACATTACCACCAAATTAGTGTGTGAGAAATAAAGATTCTTGAAATTATCTACTTCACATATAAAGCATATATATACACATGTAGCTTAAAATGTTACATGAAGCTTAAAAATGAACCATTTGGAGATGCATTTTTTGCTGGAGAAATGGTTCATACAAGAGTACCTATCATATAGGGAATCCACCCAACAGACTCACACAAGAACTCAGATGATAGAGTGAATTGACAAGATTGACATTTACCACATAGAATTCCTACCCAAAGTACAATTAGGGCAAACTCACTATCTTACAAGCAGTCTCATGCTGTCATGTGAAGGTACCTCAGAAAGGACCTTCCTATGGAGAATGTCAAAGGGTAGAAAAAAAAAAAGAGCATCCCATAGCTCTTGTATTATTAGTTTAAAAACGTGAGTTTGACTCTGGGGGAAAATGGCCTCAGATCAAAATAGCCTCCATCACCATCATGGCAGGTAGGGTTTATGGTGGCAAACGAAGGGGTGGGCATGGGTTCCAGCTGGGTGAGCGATCATCCCAGTGGGATCCAAGGACTCAGGTAAGCCAGGAAGGTAAGGGACCAGAAGCTGAGTGCAAGGCAGGCCCTAAGGAGCGCCAAGGGAAGCTGCTCTGCTTCCTGCTTTCAAGTTCGAAAGCAAAATGTGGGCACAGAAAGATAACAAGGACAGGAGACCCAGGAAGCAGGGAGCTGTAGGGGCAAAGCAGGATATGAAGGACAAAGGAAAGACTGAAGAAAGAATTGAACACAACAGCGTGAGTACACAGGAGTGTGAAGCCAGGTTTGTGGCACATAGGTGATTTGGTCTGGTTTAAAGTCATGACTTCATGGCCAAAAGGTCAATCGACCTCCATTCTGAATTGTCCTCTATTCTTGCCCAGCTAGTGCCAAATAGGAGAGCGGAGTTCCCTTAGGATGTAAGGGACCACTCTGGAATTGAAAAGGGAAACTAGACTTTGGGTTGTGGTCAATATCCAGATGTCAGCAAGGAAGCTGCTAATACAAAATCTGAGCAAGTGAGAGAGAAAGCCCAGGGTCCAGCGTTCAAAACCAGCATGAGATGTGAAAAAAGGAAGGCTAGAGGACTAGGACAAAGTCACATGGTTAATATGCAGCTGCACTGCCTTCTAGAAAAGAATAGGGAAATCTTTTCCCTGATATTATTGACTCTCCTCTCTTTTTAAAAAACTACTCATCTTTTGGTTAACATGTTCCATTCTCTCTGGCTAATGTTACCTGTCATGCATTCTCCCTTACTTGGGGAGATGATGGCCAAGGAGCCCTTGGTGGTGTCACTGCTTTTTTTTCCCTTTTCTTGGTACCATGGACACTACTAGGCTCCACCCCCATTTTCTGCCAAGCAGGTGGTCTTAAAGATGGAGGGAGGTGTTTTGTGTATATGTATATGTATGTGTATAAGTGTATGTATAGGTATATGTATATGGGAGTGTATATAGTGTTCATACATTTTTTTAACTTGATAAGAACCTATGTAGGACCCAACACAGCAGTCTACTCCATGAAACTCCTACCTGAGGTTAGCCAAAATTACTCATCTAGTCAAACTTTCGGAGGAGAAAAATCAGGTTATTACTGTGTGACATTTTATTTTATTTTTTTAAACATCTTTATTGGAGTATAATTGCTTTCCAATGGTGTGTTAGTTTCTGCTTTAGAACATAGTGAATCAGCTATACATATACATATATCCCCATATCTCCTCCCGGTGTGACATTTCTAAATCACAAAATTAGGTAGGCATAGAAGCAGGTTTAGTCATCAGAGGATCTGACATCCAGGTTTTATGATAACTATCCAGCTATCAGATTTTCATGAGAGTTGATAGATTCCAAGAGGACAAGCTGTTAAAACTCAAAAGTTTCCAAGTTTGACAAGAGCCTTGAAAAGGGCCTTACAAATGCAAAAGCAAGCTCTTTCCCTGTGATTGCACATTCAGAAATCCATCTGAAAACAATCATCCAAAACATGGTCTAAAGAGCCATTACATAATTATTTATATTAGCTGAATATTGTAAACAAATGTTCAACACTGTGGAATTATTAGGTATATTGGAAGTGATGAAATTCCATTTGATGGACTCTCGTTCAGCTATTAAAACTGATGTTTACAAAGAGTTTTTTAAAGCTGGGAAAGATGTTTACATTATAATGCTAAGTGAATTATGAGGTTTCACCAATGTATGTGCCATATGACCTCAACTTTTCTTAACATGTACCAAAAAATGAGGATAAAACATATATAAATTTTAACTGTGATTTTTTCCCCTAAGATTATAGGTGATTTTTTTTTCTTTTTTCTCTTCTGCTGTCTCCATTTTTTCTGAGTAAGCATATATAACTTTTATAGTAAGAAGAATATATAAATATGTGACATTTCTTTTAAAAGCAATCCCAAGGCAGCACTTGACTTCACTGTCCTTTTACTCATGAATCAACATGACATTGAGAACAGAGGACCTCTGAGCCATTGTAACAAAATACATGGGCCCCCAGAACCAGAGATGAGAGAATTCGCAGAGAAACTTGAAACATGAAGCCCAATTTACAGAAGAATGGTGAAATGGAGATTACTATTTGTGAAAAGTGAAAAAACTCATAGTGGATTTTCAGTTCCAATTTGGTTATGCTGCTTTCTAGAAGCCAGGGAAGCATCTCTTCTTTATTTCACAGAAGCGGGTGAGGAAAGCTCAGAGGCTAAATCTGTGATAAAATTCAATATTTCATGTGGCCAAACTCACAGTGAAGAAATCAAATACAGTTAACATTTTTGGTTGCAAGTTTCAGAGACTCACTCAGGTTAGTTCAACTCAAAGGACCAGTTATTAAGGACATACATGGAGTGAGAAGCAGGACAAATTTTCCTGGAAGACAACAAGCGGGGAGAGAGGGTAACCAGGAGCTATTATTAGAGCAAGTTTCACAGACATGTGGCCTCAAGGGTCCCTGGGTATAAGGATGTTCTAAAGACTTCAGCAGAGTGAGTCCATACCTGGGGGCTGGTGCTCCTGTATTCATACAACTCAGAACTTCTGATCACCTCTTTTTTCCTGTCCTGTATCAACTGACTTCTACACCTTCTTATGCTATATGTTTTCTGAACTGTGTATCTTTTGCTCTGTTCCCCATAAGTTCATTTGCCTATGGCCATCTTAAATTTCCTCTCCTCCATGGCATTCTGTGAGCTTCAACTCTGGTCAAAGAGAAGCCAACTATATCATTCTCTCTGTATTCCTAGTACAGGAAGGAGTTGAAGTGTCTCATCTCTTATTTACAGTAAACCATTTAATAAGCCCCTGAGAAGCCCATGACATCACTGCTCTGGGTTCACACATTTTCTCCTTGTCCATGAAACAGAAATTCTACCTGTGACTGTTCAATGAGAAGGATTCTTGGGCTAAGCAGATTCACTTAGAAGAGACAGGAAAAAAAATATTATAACATAGGGATGGCACCTAAGTCTTCTCACCTATCATCCTGTGAACAGCCATTGACTGAGTTCTGTTTGCCTGATGAACATTTAGGGTAAAGAATCCTGACTCTGGAATGTTGACACGTCTGTCTCGAGTCAAATCAACATCATTGAGCCCACTGAACAGGGTGGCTGTATAAACTATTGATAGTTTGTGCCTATTTGCTAACAAATATTTCATGAATATTTTTATGTCAAGAAAAAAATATATAGGTTATTTACATATTTATCTAAGAACCACGCCACATTTCTGATCCTTTATTATGTTTCACACAGACATACTATTCTCTATGTTGGTTATGTTACCAAAAGGAGTGGTGACATCTTGACTGCTCTAGGTTTCTTTCTTTTTTTAAATTAATTTATTTTTTTTAACATCTTTATTGGAGTATAATTGCTTTACAATGCTGTGTTAGTTTCTGCTGTAAGGGTAAACTGGGATGAGTGAGCAGCATATATACACTACCAAATGCTCTAGATTTCTTAATCACAATTTTGCCTAAAAGCCAGTTACATCAGCTACTTAAGACCTTGATGCCTATTTGTTCCGCGAGCCCCCCGCAAAATAAGGAGCTTCCTCCTTTTCCTGCTCACTACTATTTAGATTGCTTTGGGCAAAGCTATAAGCAAAACAAAAACAAAATGGAAATCTTGCCTTCGGTATTATCAATGAAAAAACTGTTGCCTGCCATATCAGTAAACAAAGGACGTTGCAGCCATCAAACCATCACACTACAGCCGTCCCGAGGTTAAGCCCTGAGGGAGCTCAAGGTAGAAAAAGGATGCCCACCATCGAGCAGTCAGCTGCTGAAGCCACCACCCCCCTTCAATGCTGCACCCTGAGGAGACTCAGGATAAGAAATCACAGGATGCTGGCCCTAAATAGCTAAGGTGCCTATCAAAGGAATGATTTCAGTGAGCCCAGACTCTTGCATCTTCCCATACACAGAAATGTGCTAAATTCCTTAACTTGAGATGTCTGGCTTTCTTTAATTAACAGTAATCTTTTGATATTCCAACTACCTGGTCTTTGCTGCAAAAAATCCTAAATATCCTGGTTCCTCCTTTATCTCTTCGGAGCCATTCCTTAGAGCGATCTGAGAGGCTGCATCCCTGGCTTAAGTCCTCAGTTTTGTCTGCCAAGTAAAACATAATTCTCGAGTTTTAGGTTGTGCATTTTTTTTTCAGTCGACAGCATCTAGATGTGTTTACTAAACTGAGAGTGTGGGGGACTTCCCTGGCGGTCCAGTAGTTAAAACTTCGTGCTTCCACAGCAGGGGGCACAGGTTCAATCCCTGGTTGGGGAACTAAGATCCTGCATGCCGCACAGTGTGGCCAAAAAATAAATAAATAAAAATAAAGTACAAAGACTGCATCCATTAAAAAAAAAAAACAAAAAAAAACAACTGAGAGTCTGAGATGAAAGCAGTTGAAAGGAAAAAAATGCCTTAAAGGAGAAGCCAATGGCAATTTTGCAAAGAAATGTTTCCAAATGCCCTTTCCATGGCAGGATCAGCGAGCCTCAATGCCCCTCGGCCTCTGTGATTCCATTACTCTCAGGGCTTGGCAAAGAAATATTCAGATAGCAGTTTGATGCTCGAGGATTGGAGGGAAGGAATGGAACATTTATCAAGTGCGTGCTACACCAGACACAAGAGTTGGTACCTCTCTCACATATTATCTCATTTAAACCTCACAAAAATGTTGGGAGTTAGGCGTGACAAGGGCCAAGTCTCAGGAAATTGAGGCTTAGAGGGGTAGCCTTTAAGAAGCCTAATCAGAAGAAGAGAAATTATAACTGATATAATAGAGATTTAAAAAATCATAAAAGAATATTGTGAATAGTTATATGCCAACAAATTATACAACCTAGAAAAAGTATTGTTGTGCAAATTTCTAGAAACATAAAATCTTCCAAGACTGAATCAGGAAGAAATAGACAATCTGACCAGATTGATTACTACTATTGATATAGAATCAGTAATCAATAAACCCCCAGCAAAAAAAAAGTCCAGGACCATAAAGCTTCACAGTGGAATTCTACCAAACAAAGAATACCTATCCTTCTCAAACTATTCCAAGAAATTGAAGGGGAGGGAACACTCCCAAGTTCATTCTATGAGGTCACCATTACCCTGTACCAAAACCAAAGACACTACAAAAAAAGAAATTTACAGGCCAATATCTCTGATGAATATAGATTCAAAAATCCTCAAAAAATATTAGCAAACCAAATTCAACAATATATCAAAAGGATCATATACCATGATCAAGTGGGATTTATACCAGGGATGCAAAAATGGTCCCATATTCACAAATCAGTCAATGCGATATACCACATTAACAAAAGGAAGGATAAAAATCACATGATCATCTTAATAAAAAAATAAAGAAGAAGACTAATTAAGTGAGCTGGGTTTATTCCTTTTTGCCTCAACTTGATAACTGAAGAGTAACTGTAATTATCTAGATTAATAATAAATAGTACATTTCTCATGTCCTCACAATAGAGGTGGTATCCAGCCGTTCAGAATACTGGCCAGTAGATCAGGTGCTAACAGGAATGGGCATACCTGGCCAAGGGGAGGAAGACAGAGCCTGATGAGAAGGAGAGAAGGGCAGTCAATACCAGAGGACCAGAGCGGGGATTTCACAGATGGTCACACGTTCAAATAGAGACAGGCCTTGCTTGAAGGCTGGGCTTCCCGCCTTGCTGCCTTGACCCGTTTAGGCCTCCATCTATTTCTGTCCTTGACTGCCAAGTTGACTTCAATCATCGATGCCTATTGGTTCAGAACCCCAGATAAAGTAATGAACATCCTAACATGTTTGAGCAACGCATGGTCAGTGGAAAACGTAACGCTCTTCCTTGGTGGTTACTCTCTGTCCAATGTCTGCTAAGAAAATATAAAGCTTCTTCTTTGCCCTTATGTGGTAGGAAAGGTCTTAGAAATACCCTTGGTTTTAGGCAGGCAAGAGCTAACTTCAAGGCTGAGTGCTACTTGACTTCCCCCCCGCTTTTCAGAGACCCATCACTCAACAGTCGTTTCCTGCACACGTGGCAGAATGCCGTGGGCCGGGAGAAGACACGGCTCTAAGTTTCACTCTTAGGGCCTCGTTGGTATTGTGCTGTTCATTGCTTTCTAGCACTTAGGTGGAAGTTCCCTGCCTGTCGATACCCCTCTGTTAAAGTTCAAAATGACAGGAACAGTGAGTAACAATGGTATGAATCAGCAGGATCACCGGGGAACGAATTCATAAGGACTGAGTGCATAAGAATGAAGAATGCACTTGAAGTCTTAGTAAAGTGCAAGTTGAAGGAAACAAGCAAGTTTCTGGATCCAAGAAGATACTTCAGATCAACGTCCAATCATGTGGGCCAAGCAGAAGGGACGCAGAGAAATGACCCCCTGAGTGAATGAAAAGGAGAAAATGAAACTCAGACTGAGCAAGAAAGCACAGGAGAAAGGAAGCCTGTCTATTCAGTGGCCAGTGCATCAAAGTTCCAACTGAGCAGCAAGAATCAGAAGGGAGTTTTTGCAAACGGTCCCGACCAACATATAACATCTGGGTTGGCAACTGGTTCTCAGACTTGAGCCTGAATCAGAATTAACTCGATAAAACACAGATTGCTGGGCCCCTCGCCAGGACTTTTGATTCAGTAGGTCTTGGGTGTGACCTGAGAATTTGCATGTTTAATAAGTACTCAGATGGCGCTGATGTTCTTGGTCTGGGGACCAACTTTGAGAACCATGAGAATAGCAGATGTATCCAAGCAGCCTGGTTAGAGGACGCCTGTTGACCTTGGGCAGTAGCCAAGTGTCCTCTTGCTGTAGCCCTCCTCTTTCAGTGGGCACACTTGTGCCAAGGCTGGCCACTGAAAGACATCATGCATGCTTCTGAGTTGATGAAGTTGATTTCTTTAGGTGGGCCTTGAGGAAAGTAACACATATCATGTGATCATTTTTTGCGTTATGTCTCTGCTGCCTCCAATAAAAAAAATAGAAGAAGGCTTATAATAAATGATGTATGTATTTAAAACTCAAAATGGAAATAAGAGAAAATATGCAGACAAAAAAAAAGAAAGCAAATACACCAACAAAAAACGAATAGGGGTCTAAGAATCAGTATTAAATGAATCAGCCCTGACTTTTTAAGCAGCCAAGGTAAGAATGGGAAAAATGATGGGTGGCATAATTCTCAACATTGACTAAACATATGTAGAGCCATTCTTCAAGAGACACCCATAGATTTGGGATTTTAAATAATAAGGAGGAAAGAGGAGCTTGCTATCACATGATCAGTTTTTCTTAAAGATTGAAAGAGATAAGAAGGGCATGTGTAAAGGATGGTGAGGAAGATGATTGAAGCTAAATAAGAGCTAATTTTGACAATAAGTGAGCAAGGCTTCCAACACCCAACAGATAGTATTCCAGTGGCACAATATGTCAGCTCTAGAAGACCTCAGGCGTCCACGCTTACTGCCAAATCCGGCCCTGGTTCCCGGAGCTAAGCAGAAACCAAGACTCTTGAATTGTTGCTGGGTCACTAGGAAAACCAGACCAACTTCCTGTGAGCCCTGGCATCGGGCAGCTCTCCTCGTAAAAGCAACAGCTTATAGTAGAACAAGGAGGCAGTCACAGGTCTGGAAAAAGGCCAGAAGGGATTCGCCAGGATCTTACACAAGGTCACCCACCATAAAACAAGCACCAGAGCGTTTATAAAATGCCCCCAAAACACACAGATCCAGCCCTTCTACTCTGCCCACAGGGTTTTGTGAGGTGTCTCATGGCTCCAGTTCAACTTCCTGTCGTATTGTCAGAGTTTCCAGACTACTGGGACATTTGGCGAAGGCCAGGCGTTACATCTCCTGTCGAGGGACCCTCTCCTGCCAGGAAGGGTGGAGTGGCGCAGTGGAAGAATCCAATCAGGTCTTTTCCATTCCCACTTCTGTGGTCTCCTTTAGACTCTCATCACATCATCACATGAATCAAAACAATCTGGAGACACGTGATCAGACGAATGTCCCAACATGCCTTTTGTCCCTAGTGGTATCCTTCTCAGGAAAAAAAAAAAAAAAAAGACAGAAAAAACAGAGTCTCCCAAATAAACATCATTCCAATTTGCTTTGGAATTGTCGGGAAAGAGAAGGCAGCTGAGCAATTTCTACTCCTCCACGAAGTCATGTGGCACTTTGTTTACACTCAACTATTAGGATAAGCGTGGAAAGTAGAGGTCCATGAATCTAAGGCTTTCTGGCCCCAGGCTGATTGTTTACTTTTGCCTGACTGTCAAAATCCATCATAGGCTTCTCTTATTATCTTTCCCGTAAATATACCAGACTCAGTGGAAAGGAAGACATTCCTCTGGGCTGCTTAACAAGCAAATTATTTTTCAACTGCTTCATCCCCTTCCTCCCCACCCTCTTTTGAATAAACATTTGGGAGACACAATCCTGCAGCCTGGAAATTTGCAAAGACTCTCTTTGTCCTCACAAAGGCAAAACAAGATGGACGAGGTTAATGGAGGATGTGAGTTATCTTGGATAATCAGTTGAAATATCCACATCTCTAATTCAAGGCTTCCTTTGATTTATCAATGTCAGATTTCACATTAAGGCCCCCAACGTCCATTTTCTTCATTTCCTTTCTAATTATTGCTTCCCAACTCAATAATTGGCTGTTATATAGCTTCTGAAGTCTTGCATCTAGTTTGTTCAGCATCTTGGAATGTGATGAGAAAAGGGGTCTCTCTGTTAGAAAAACCATATGGACTTTTTGTTCTTTTCATTTGTTCGTCCCGTCCATCCTTGTCAGCGAACATATCCAGGCTGGTGGCTAAGGATGCAGGACACAAAGAGTATTTAACTTTTCTCAGATCACTGGAGGAAGGGCTGGAGAGAATGGGCTCAGGACCCAGTGTTACCCTTTACCAGGGGCAGAAACTGTACGAGTTTCTTAACCTATAGGATTCACAGATACCTTATCTATAAACTGAGAGATTTCAAATGCTCAGAAGATGTAAACTCCGAGGGTTAAAAATAAAAATCAGTTCCGGGGTTGTTGAGAGAATCAGAGAATGGATACCACTTCTTGCCCCTCCACTGTTTCCACCCCAGTACAACCCACTAGCATCTCTAGCCTGGATTTTGAAACAACCTCTACTCCCGACCCAAGTCCATTCTCAGCACAACATCAATCAGACCATGTTACAGGCATCCTCAAGACTTTTCCCATAGGACGGACCCCTACTGTCTCTGACTGCAACTGTTACAACTTTCTTCCTTGCTTACTCCACTCAGCTACGTTGGTCTTCTGGTGTTCCTTGAATGCCTCTGGCATGGTTTCTCTCACCTCAGGGCCCTTGCACTGGCTGTTTGCACTGCCTGGGATATTCTGCACCCTGCCCTACACCCTCAGCCCACCTGCCTTTGCAGCTCTGACGGGCTGTTCCATGTATGCCACCAACCTCTACATCATGAGTATGCCACTACATCGCCCTGTTTGGCTACCCTGGAACCTTGGCTAGCCTGAGTTCAGGTGCAACGTGGTCCCACAGGGAAGTTAATGTGCCAACAGCATCCTGAACCAATGGGATTTGGTAAATCAATGGCCAACCTCCCCTCCTGTGGTTGGGATTCTACATGGGGCCTCAGAGGGCCCCTGAAGGATTGAGTCCCAGTTGTGCACAGTGGTAAACAGCTGACGTACCCTCAGTTGATTTTCTTACTTCCCCATCTCACTCTTCCCCACTCTTTACTTCTGGTTCTGGGATCATCTGGGATCTCCAATCTCAAAGCTGTTTTCCTTGATGACATTCTAAGATGAAAAGCAAAAGGCAATGTTCCTTTTTGGTTGGATTACCATGGGAGCCTAGAAAAGGATGCTTCTGAATTTCTCAAAGTCAGACAAAGACTCACCTGCTCCTTTCCCAATTGTAGCTATTTCTGGGAGCAGACAACCAGGGATACCTCTTATCAACAGCAAATTTGGAGATGGAAGTCAAAGCATGTGTCTCAAGGGGTAAGAGATAGGTCTTTCTAAAAGTATTCATGAAATTCCTTCCTGCTCTTGTTAATTTTCGAGTCAGGCAACACTATTCTCAGATCAGAAAGTGCTTGTCTCTGCTTACCATGGTCTGCACTTCCTGCTGGGCCCCAGCACAGGTGATCTAGAAGGAATGGGAGGATGTCGGTCTCATCATTGTTTTGGGTACTTTTTCCCTCTGAGAAGAAAATCTCCCTGAGGCTTTAACAGAGAATAAAATGAAGTGGTGTATTAGTCCGCGCAGCCTACCATAACAAAATACCACAGGCTGGGTGGCTTAAATAACAGATATTTATTTTCTCATAGTTCAGGAGGCTGGAAGTCTGAGATCAAGGTGTCGGCAGGGTTGGTTCCTCCCAAGGCCTCTCTCCTTGGCTTGCAGACAGCCGTCTTCTCCCTGATCCTCACATGGTGTTTCTTCTACGTGAGCACATTCCTGGCGTCTCTCTGTGTGTCCAAACTTCATCCTTTTATGAGACCACCAGTCAGATAGGATTGGGGCCCCCTCTAATGACCTTGTTTTACCTTAATTACCTCTTTAAAGGCCCTCTCTCCAAATGCAGTCACAATCTGAGGTCCTGGGGGTCAGGGCTTCAACATGTGAATTTCTGGGGGCACAGTTCAGCCAGAATAAGTGGGGATAGATAGAATGGTTTAACCAGACACAGCCCCCTCTGGCTCACTCTCACTCACTCCCCACTTTACACTCTGCCCCAAATTTTAACCTTTTCTAGCAAGGTATCTCAGGATGACCCTCTTTGTCTCCTGTCCTGACCCTGGACCCTGTGGGACACTCATGGGCTGGCATGTGGGCATATTTCCTGTGTCACTGTCCCTGGTTCTGCTTCCTGTGAGTCACCCCCTCAATTGCTCTGTGCCCCTGACACATTATGCCAAAGGCACTCTGCTGGAGTAGGCAGGTGCCCCTCGGTGCCACCCCCCAGCATGCCAGCCCTAACATCTCCCAGAGATGGCCCTTGACATCTGCACTGCCATGTCTGCCTCTGGTTGTGGTCTCTAAGACCCACTAACAGATCTTGGAGACAGACACCACGTTATCTCCAAAACCCCTCCCCTCAAGGGCACAAATGCCCCTTCACCAAAAACAACTTCTCTTTCCATCACTCACAGAACACCTGCGTAATCCACTCACTTTGAAATTTCTCCTCACCTGAAAGAACCATGATTTGCAAGACTCAGATCAAGTGTTATTTCAAGAGTGACTCCTTCAGTGAACTTCCAAACATAATCCTACTGAAAACTAAAAAAAAAGATAGTTCAAGAATCTCTTACAGGGACTTCCCTGGTAACCCAGTGGTTAAGACTCTGGGCTTCCATTGCAGGGGGCTGTGGGTTCGATTCCTGGTCAGGGAACTAAGGTCCCACATGCTGCGCAGCGTGACCAAGAAATAAAAATAAGTAAATAAATAAGAGCAGAGAGAGAGAGATTCTAAAAAAAAAAAAAAAGAATCTTTTACATTCACATAGCATTCTAGAGTTTACTAAGAGCTTTTCTATACTCATTAAATCATTTGATCTTCCAAAAGCCCTGGAAGGAAGGCATTTCCTCATCTTCACAGGTAACCTGAAACATGGAAGTTTGCCTGGCATGGCCACGGTCAAAGGCCATTGAAGGGAAGATCTAAGATTAGAACTTGGATGCCTATTTCAATGTTCTTTCAAAACTGCTGTCATTCTTCCTAAGCCTCCCTTACAATATACGGCAAAATCCCTAAGTTAATTTTTATTTCTAGGAAATACCCATGTCAAAGTGGACATGTGTGACAAGTCATTAAATGCTTTCTACATTCTTTAAAAAAAAATTAGCTATAATGTACCAATTTACTGTTATAACAACTCAGTTGATTCTTTTGACCACCCTTGAAGTATTGTATTTATTTCTTAGGGCTGCCATAACAAGGTACCATGAACTGAGTGGCTTAAAACAGCAGAAATGTATTCTCTCACAGCTGTGGAAGAGAGACTCTGAAATCAAGGTGTCAGTAGGGCCATGTTATCTCTGTAGGCTCCAGGGAAGGGTCCTTCCTTTCCTCTTCTAGCATCTGGTCCTTGCAGGCAATCCTTGGCTACCCTCAGCTTGTGGACACATCACTCCAATCTCTGCTTCCATCTTCATGTGGCCACCTTCCATCTGTGTTGCTTCTCTCTTTCTTATAAGGACACAAATCATTGTATTTGGGCCAATTCTAACCCAGTATGACCTCATCTTAACTTGATTACATCTGCAATGACTCTATTTTCTAGTAAGGTCACATCCACAGATACCAGGAATTAGGATTTGAACATATCTTTTGGGGAGGCACAACTCAACTTGTAACATGTATGGTGTTGTGATATTATTACCTATATTCTGTAGATGAGGACCTTTGTAAGGCTCAGAACAGGGAAGTCAGTATTTCTCTATGCTTGGTCCAACAGACGCCCACATCAGGTGCACCTGGGGGTTTATTACAGTGCAAACTCCTGGGTTTCACCACAGAGCTGCAGAATTGGAATCCAGAATCTGTGCATCTAACAAGGACCATAGGTGGTCGTAGGCACACTAGATTTGGGGAAACCCTTAGATTCACGAGAGCCACCAGAGATTTTGTGAATAAGTAAATGCAAGCCTAAGCACTTAGATTTCAGAACTTTGTTTGCATAGTGGGTCACTTTATCTTTTAATTTTCTAATCCAAGAATTTGCTTGATTATTTGCCCCAAACCCTTGTGAACACTCATCTTCCTTGCTTGGCATACCTGTCCCTTGCAGGAGCCCTGGGCAATGCTGTACAGGTCGGCCTTGCTAGCCCACGTGGAAGCACCATTCTCTCACCAAACCCTTATTCCGCTTCCCTTATCCTGCATCATTTCCTCCACATCACCTTGGGCTACGTAGCTGTCTCAGCCGTGTTAGTGGGGAGGCAGAGCTAGTCTCCACTCTGGTTGCTTACAGAATCTTCAGGCTGTTGCATTTTATACCATTTCCTCCTAAGAATTATACCAACTGTCTCTTAGGAAACATTGGGCAGTTTCACTTCAGCCATCTCTTTCCAAGATATGATAGTGGTTTTGTCATGCTAAATCCTTTGCTCAAGAGGAAAATACTACCACTACGTATAAATAATAATGATAATAATAACTATAAATAGCACAGGGAACTCTATTCAGTATTCTGTAATAACCTATATGGGAAAAGAATCTGAAAAAGAATGGACGTATGTATACGTATAACTGAATCACTTTGATATACACCTGAAACTAACATAACATTGTAAATCAACTATACTCTAATATAAAACATAAATTGAACTAAAAAAATTAAAAATTAATTAATTAATTATTTAAAATAATAATAAACATTTATTGAGTCTCAACTATGTGCCAGGCATCCTGCCATATCATATAGTTTCTCATTAGATCCTCCTGTAGAGGGATACCGTTCTCATACCTCTTTTATGGATGAGCAAACTCGGTCTTAACACCAAGCTCAGAACCAGGATTCAAGCCAAGCTACTTAGACTCCACCTTTTGCTCGTCTGCCTTCCAGCCCTGCCTAGGCACTCCAGTCCCAACTCCTCGTCCTGGATTCCAATAAGGCTTCTCCTTTTCATCTGACACCGTCTGCAATCACCGTTCACTCTTCTCTACTCAGCCGGCCTCCCCACTATAGCCTTTCACTTCCAAACACCACTCATTCCCACCACTTGACATCCCATTTGGGCCCTTAGCATGTACTGTTACGTGTTGTTGTTATTTATGAGCAAGGACAAGGTTGGGCGCCCACCACTCATCCTACCAGGAGGGCAGTTAGCACAGAGTAACCGTATCTTGAGTGAACGATGGCAGCCTGTCCTGTGGATGGCCCCTCTGCACACAGGGGAAACCCTGCACTGAGAGTCGAGAGCCTTGCTTTCTTTCCACCCTTGTCTCTGTGACTCCTTAGAATCATGCCTGGACATGTCCATTCATCTCCCTGGCCTGTACCAAGAAGGGTTGGACTACAACATTTCTGAAATTTCATCCAGGTCTAACACTCTCTAAATCTAAGTCCTGCTTCTCCCATGAAGACACTCCTATAACTTTTGCCAATACCGATCGCTTCTGTTCTTAATCAAGTCCGTATTTCAGTACTGAAAATCAGAATGCTATCTGACCAAAATATTTTGTACTGCTTCTGGATATGGGAAGCAATGAAATTGCAGCTTGAATTGCTACTGTGCTACCAAAATGCTGCTATGCTTGGGGTATTTTAGTAGCAACAAAGGGGCAGAATATTTGAAAACAAGGTTGTCCCTGAAAAAACAGAATGTGTTTAGTCCTGATGGCAGAACTAAACAGTAAAGGGAAAATTCACAGCCTGTACATTCGTGCTGTATATTGAATACCTTCTTTTGTACTTTTCATGTACTTTTCTACACTCTTTATTTGCAATGTGTAGAAAACTTAGCTCCTTTCCAGATAAACTCCTTGAGACGAGAAAGCATCTGATGTGCTTTTGGTAGCTCCACAGCCCTTACCCAATGCAGCCTCACAGTAGAAGCCCAATATGTACAGGCAACAAAGCTAGAAATACAATACAAAGTACTCTATGGATTAAGCATTAAATACTTACTGCAGGCTGTTCGCAAGCTAGAACTCCAAAAAAGGGATAATTTCAGTTGGAAAGGAGTCGACAAAAAGGGAGAACAAATATATCAACATAGGCTTTCCACAGTCATTCGTTCATTCACTGCCAATGACAGCTTGCTGTGACTTTTCAGAGATCATCAGGTCTAATCAAAATTGAATAATTAAATTCATCTTTTTCTTTCTTGACAGCCACAAGAGACTTGTACCCAAACCTAAAGGAATTCAGGGGTACAAGAGAATTGCCTGTTTCCAACCACAGATGCACAAAGTCATAGAAACCACCTGGCTCTAGAATTTGAGCATGAAAAGGACCTTTTAAAATGACCAAATTCACATTCCTCATTTTATTGATGGAGGAAGTGGGGGCCAGGATGATAAGGCAACTTGCCCAAGGTCCCAGAGTAAGTTAGAAGCAGAGGCAGAGATGGAAAAAAGCCCTCTGACTTTCAGGCTGGCGTATTTTCCAGGAGATAGACTGAGACTTCTTTTTCAGTAGTACCATAAGGATATATATTTGACTGGAGTCATTTCTTCCCTTGACCCCCATCTCCCCATTTGGGTTAAGGATCGAGGTGGGGACCCCTAAAGAAATGTCGGTTGTTTATTACAGAATAGTGTGGTCAGGACAACCTTCCTGGTTTGCCCAGGACTTTCCAGGTTTGGCCCTGAAATTCTCACATCCGGGAACTTCTTCCGTTCCAGACAAGCCAGGACGTGGCCCCCTTATTCCACAGGAAGCCTGTGTTCCGAACATTGCAGTTCCCCACGTTTGATTTGTGGCAGAAGCTGCTGCAGCAAGGGCTCTGTCAGCTCCCACTGTTCTGGTCTGTTGACACACAAGTTTCAGGATGTCACCGTGATGCCTGTTCTATCTGACAGAGGTTCAAAATCTGCCAGATCACACTTTTATTTGCAAAAGCTCTTAGTCTTAGTTTCAGAAGAAAAAAAAAATTCTCCACTTATCTATCACCCACCCCAGATTTTCTGTTGCCCGCTTATGGGAGATGCCCAGCACTGCTGAAGTCCAAGAGCTCCCTACAATGACAGCACTTCTGGGGACCACAGAGCTTCCCAGCGTCTACATGGACAGTCTCCTGTCACCACAGCAGCAGCTGCATGCCCTCTGTCACTTTGCCAGTGTCTTTTTTCAATCATCAAGAGGCACCCAGAGTATTCACTCAATCCCTTGCTTCAGAATCTTTCCTTTAGATCAAGAGTTGGCATACTACGGTCTATGGACCAAACCCAGCCCTGTGGCCTGGTTTTTCCAAATAAAATTTCACTGGAATGCAGCCATACTCATTTGTTCATATTCTGTCTGACTTCTCTCTACGCACTGCAATTGAGTAGTTGGGACAGAGAATGCATGACCTGCAAAGCCTGAAATATCTAGTATCTGGGCCTTTTACAGAAGAAATTTGCTGACTCATGAGCTTTGTCAATAGTCATGGATAAGATACTCATTACTAGTGGAATTTTCTATCACCACTATCAAATATGCTGATACGGCCTTTTAACTTATAATTGTTGCTTTATTCATTATTCTTGCCAGTAATATTGAGATGCATACATAATAAAGGGTACCTAGCTTTTGATAAATGAAGAAATTAAGTCAAGAGTCTAGTGGAAAATGAAAGGCAGAAAGATAATTGACATTCCTGATTAGCACTTTTGTAGGAAGCTCTCCTTCCTGGTGAGGGCTGGATCAGGAAGT
The DNA here is from genome assembly GCF_009873245.2 of Balaenoptera musculus. NCBI lineage: Eukaryota > Metazoa > Chordata > Mammalia > Artiodactyla > Balaenopteridae > Balaenoptera > Balaenoptera musculus. The sequence goes on along the minus strand of NC_045793.1, from coordinate 96,661,176 downwards.
GACAGATCACAGGGAGGAATAACCACAAAGTTATTCCCAGCTTATCTAGAACAAGTGGAGTGGCCATTGCCAACAAAACAGCACTGCTAACTTCCCCAGGGCAGAGTAAAATGGGTAAAATGATTAGTTGTAATCAGATACAGTCAATATCCGAACAGATTACAAAGCGATCACCCACAGGCAACTTGATCTTTTAAAGGACCAGATGGCATACAGAATAGAAACAAAACATTATTTTTTAATCCATGGCTTAAGCAAGATAGACATTTTTTTATTACACTCTCATGCAAAAGTCCAAAGGAAGGACTGGATTGGTAGTACCATGGTGTTTAGGATCCCAGTCTGCTTTATCAACCTACCATAGGGCTTCCAGCCTCAACATCACCTCACAGCCCAAGATTGATGCTGTCACTCCAGCCATTGTGTCCCACTTGCAGGCTAAAAGAAGGAAGAATGCTGATGTTGCAAAAAGGGTATTCCCCAGCAGAACTCTCTTAAATAAGTCTTCTAGGAAGTACCACCCTAGACCTCAGCTTACATCTCATTGGCCAGAACTTAGTTGCAAGGGAAACTGGGAGCTGTAGTCTTTTAACTGGGTACATGGACTTGTAGAGTACAGTTGGAATTTTCGCACCAAGGAGAAGGGAAAAAATTCCTCCTATTGGCACTGAAAACCCTGAGGAGAAAACTTACTTCTCTAGATTTACTTTCAAGAAGAATTTGCTCTGACTTTTGCACTTTGTCCATAGATAATGAAAAAGCTAAAAATAATAATATTTACAAATGAAGTGCCTGTCATTTTACCACCCGTTCTTCCCTAGGAGGTTGACACCTGAGGGAATGTGATGGATGCCTGTGTACATAGCTAAGAGACGGGATTGATGTCCGCCTTGTTCTTCTGTTCCAGAGACAAGAAAGTCTGAAAAGCCAGAAGCAAAAACATGTGGGTTTGGACTCCTCCCACTCATCATGCTTTGAGTCTCACTGGAACTCGCTCCCCTCCAGGGACAGAGGGCAGAGTCTCTGGTCAACACCTTGGCCATGTGGCTACGCCCGCGGCTGCCGCGTGGCAGGAGGAGCACCTTCCCTACTCTCTGCTGAGGACCGTGTGACGGCATCGCAGAGAAACGCGGTCACAGCCGCTGCCCGAGGCCAGACACTTGCTGTGTAAATACGCCGCTAAAATAGATCCCTCCGCCAGGACCAGGGAGGGGTGTTCCGAGGTGAGGAGGCCAAGAGTGGAGGGCTGTTGTTTGTTTAAAAAAGAGAGACACGGCACATCGTCAAATATCTGCGTGTTTTTTCCCAGCGTCATTTCTGCTTTCTTACCCGCTAGGTAATCTTTACCAAAACAAACATCAAAAATCAAACAAAGAAAAAAAATCCAATAAGAAAGTGCAAGAAGTCCGTCACCCTCACACTCAGTCACCCCATAACAAGATGCCAGAAGAAGCCGGAAGCTAGAGAGGAGAGAAATCAGACAAGGCCCCCCAGAAAAGCCAGCGGCGCTGCAAACTCCGCGGCGACGAGGGCAGGAGGGGCCCGAGGAGGGGCCGCGGGCCAGGATGGGCGTGGCCAGATCGTGGGGAGGAGCCAAGGTGACTGCGCGCGCTCACTGTAGACCACGCCGCCCCAGCCTTCGTTCAGCTCCGCTTCTTCCGCTTCCGTCCTTCGGCCTTAACTTCCGTTCTTCTGAAAAGGAGGGAGCAGGGTTTCCTTGACTAGCAACGGTGCTGCAGGGAAGGGTCCGGTGAAAACCCTCAGGCGGGATTCCAAGTCTGGCCAGAGCCACCTCCGTCCATCTCCCTGCAACCGTAAGCCGTTATGATGACGCACTTTATATCGCTGCATTTGCCATCTGGCTTTTCTGCCCACTTACTAAAAAGTCAGAGAAAATGGGAGAAAGCTATCCAACGCTATCCGCAGCAGCGCCAAAGGTCACTTTTCAGGGAAGCTGAGGGTCCTGCCTCAATGGGCTTCTGGGCTCTGTGAGAACTACTCCTCTTCCAGGCGGCCGTAAACTGTGTGTGGAGCACATTTTTCCCCAGGGAGAGACCGTGTCACAGATGTCGACAGAAAATGCTGGATCGATGACCGATGGCTCCCCAGCCCCAAATCTCGCCGTATTTGAAGGCATTTTTCTGATGTGTGTCATTTTCTGCCAGAAGGTCTGTGTCCCCCAGCCTGCCTCCCGCCCTGCGCAATCCACAGCATGGGTCTCCCAGGACTCATCTGTGCCGGCCTCCGGGGAGACACAGACCTGGCCGTGACCACAGATGCGCTGAGCTGTGTTCTCAGAGCCCCACACTACCCTCTCCAAGGCCCCATAGGTTGGGACTGAAGGAGCACAAAGACCAGATCTGCACCGCGGGCCCTCTTAGCTGCAGGTTCCAAGCCATTAGCAAGGAAGCAGCGTGGGGCCGTTCCTAGCTGTGCCGTTTGTTCTAATGGATGAGCCTTCACTTATAAGAGAGGCTGAACCCTAAACAAGTCTCAACCCGGCTCCGCTTATGTTGTCCACCGACGGTTAGAACAGAGACGGACTGCATCTGATGTTTGACTCCTCCCGAATATGAACTGAGAGCACCCCTCCTACCAGTAAGTAAATTGCCTGCGTTTGGATTATAATTGAACTGTTCGGCTGCAAGCGCTGCACTTGGAAAATTATAGCTCTATCGCAATAAGGAGCCAGAAAGGGTTCATTCACCTCTACTCTTTCCTCCCCGGAAGGATCAGATCAAGAGGTAATTATAAATGACTGATAATCTTATTTATGTTTTTATTGGGCTATAATTAAACAGCATGGTATTCATCTTCATTATTCTAGCAGTTCCACATTGGGTATATCCTCAGAGAATCTGGAAGTAATAGACCAGAATCTTCTCCCCTATGAACTTTGGCATCTTCTAAAAGATGAAGAGTTCTAATATTGAGGGGCAGAAAATTTGATCTACAGTAGCAAGACCTGCTCCCAGAGTCCAGTGCAGGTTCCAGTCATTGCTTGCTGATTCTCAAGGTGCTAGAAGGAGACTGGAGGTACCAGAGGAGTGTTCATACTGCCCACTGGGCTTTCTTCAATGGCTTGGAAATAACTTCCTTGCAGGGCTCAAGAGCTGTCTTCAAATAGATATCAAAAAGCAGATCCGGACACTGAAGGCAAGAACATTTAGGTTCACGTTTAAGGACTTCTTTTTTTGTTGTTTTCTTTTCCATTATGGTTTATTACAGGATATTCATTATAATTCCCTGAGCTGTACAATAGGACCTTGTTGTTTAGAACTTCTAAACAATGAGGTTCTATGGGAAAATGTTGGGTATTCAGTAGTACATAAAACAGATATACTCCCTGCCCTTGTATAGGTCACAGTTTGGAGGGAAGTGAATTTAAAATGCATTAAAATATGTAAATCATGTTTTCCAACTATGGCAGTGGCAGGAGTGAAGGGTAATGGCGTGAGAGTGGAGAATAAAGGGCGATGATGAACTCGCTTAGGAAAGGTTCTCAAGGAGATGACCATTTATCCAGACCTGAAGGCTTTGGGGAAGGGAGAGCATGCGTGAAGACCTAGGACAGAGAAGGAGCCCTGCCAGCTCACGAACGAGCAGACTGGTTAAGGAGTTGAGGTTGGAGAGATAACATTTCCAAGTAGCAGCTGGTCAACCACTTTGTTGGAAATGTGATAGTGGGAAAGTGTACCTAGGGGATAGAACTGACCAGTATGGACCTTCGTAATGTGAGGATGTTTAATTTTGCCGTTTAAGAGGGGCTTGCCACGTTGTGGCACAGGTGGTAATAGAACCAGGAAGCCTACCTCCTCGTGTATTTGCTTGGAGGGAAGAGCCTGCAGATATCCGTGCTGCCCCCGGGCCCCATTGGGGTTCAGGAGCTCATCCTCAGACCCTCCCCTCCCCAGCTCAGCAGCTCCCTGCCTTTCTTTTGGCCATTCCTCTTTCTCTCTAATCCATTCTCCACACTGCACTGGAAATGGTTTTCTAACACCAGATCTGACTAGATCCCTTTAATAAATCACTCCCTGTTATCTACAGAATAGAGCTACTGAGCAAATTTTTGTTATTTGTATCCTGCTCACCCCTTTCTTGGGTTCATCTCTTGCTGGTTTGCACTCTCATAATCTAAACTACCCATAATTTTCTAAACTCCACTCCACCCACCTCAGATGCAAGCTCAGGCTTGCATTACTGGTCCCTCTTGCATTACCTTCAACAGTTTTTGCAGATCCACCCACCTCCAGGCTGAGCTTTGCTGCCTTCCAAAGATGCCCACAGCCTGCATCCTACTGACTGCCCCCTGAGAATTCCTCAGCTCCCCTCTCCCTCAATTGTGAGATGATACTAAGGAACTTCTTTTACTTTCTTGGCCACCCTCCTCATAGCTATGGCTTCTGTTCCTAACTGCTCTGTGAACCAAAATTGCAAGGCCACTATATTTGCTCACAGGTCCACCCAGATGGGACTAAGATCTGGGGAATGGTAGGCAAATACGTGTGTACATCATGCAGTCTTAGGGCTCTTGCTCTTCCTTCTGCCTGGAACACACTTCCCTCATTTCTTCCCCTGACTCTCTTGTTTTGAGCATTTTGCAATCAATCTATGATGTTACTGCCCTCAGGGGTCCATCCATAAGCAACCAGTTAGATCTGATTATTCCTTCTCTCTGCTCAATATCTTGTAGACAACAAATACATTCAGATTATTTGTGTGTGTGTGTCCTCATCGTACTTTATGCTTCTTAAAGTTAGCAGTGTGTCCCTTCAACCTGTATATCCATTTCATCACTCTCTGCCGAACATTCAGTGGGCACTCACTAAATGCTCATGAGACCTTGGAAATGTACAAGAAAAATAACAAAACAGAGAGCCAGTTGTAGAAGACAATCTTTGACTCTCCAGTTCCAGCCAGTGGCACATCCTGAAGACCTTCAATTTGTTGGCTTAGCTCATCTGCTCCCTGAACCACCCATAGCCTAGATGTACATGGGGGTCCAACACTATTTAGATTGGAGGCCTGGGCTTAAACTTATAGGAATTCATTCTTAATTCCCACAACCCCTTATCTGAACCTCTTTGAGGGTACTTGTTACTTTCTACCTGTATACATTTTTATCTTTGCAACTTTATAGCTCCTTATAACTGAAATATAAACTCAGTGAGGGTTGTACCTAGCACACAGGAGGTACTCAATACATTACTGGTGAAAGATTAAATTATGTCTTTTGCTGCATTCACATAACTCATGTGTGCCAAATAAGTTATGTGTTGTGATCAAATTCAACGTAAATCCTGATCTGTGATTATCTAACACATAATGAATGCTACTACAGTCGTCAGCTGCTACTGAGGATGCCAGTACAGATCCTAAATCTAATAGTCAGGTCACAAACAAATGGAAGCGTGAAGATTCCTCAGGAAGTTTTTCTCTCTCTCTCTCTCTCTTTTTTTTTTTTTTTAAAGTCTAGTTGATTTACAATGCTGTGTTAGTTTCTGGTGTACAGCAAAGTGATTCAGTCATATATATTCTTTTTCATATTCTTTTCCATTATGGTTTATTACAAGATACTGAATATAGTTCCCTGTGCTATATAGTAGGACCTTGTTGTTTATCTATTTTATATATAGTAGTGTGTATATGTTAATCTGAAACTTCTAATTTATCCCTTCTCCGCCCTCTTTCCCCTTTGGTAACCATAAATTTGTTTCTATGTCTGTGAGTCTGTTTCTGTTTTGTAAATAAGTTCATTTGCATCATATTTTAGATTCCACATATAAGTGATATCATATGGTATTTATCTTTGACTTACTTCACTTAGTATAATTATCTCTAGCTCCATCCATGTTGCTACAAATGGCATTATTTCATTCTTTTTTATGGCTGAGTAATATTCCATTGTATATATGTACCACATCTTCTTTATCCATTCATCTGTCGATGGATATTTAGGTCGCTTCCATGTCTTGGCTATTGTAAATAGTATGAACATTGGGGTGCATGTATCTTTTTGAATTAGAGTTTTCTCCGGATATATGCCCAGGAGTGGGATTGTGGGATCATATGGTATCTCTATTTTTAGTTTTTTAAGGAACCTCCATACTGTTCTCCATAGTGGCTGCACCAATTTACATTCCCACCAACAATGTAGGAGGGTTCCCTGTTCTCCACACCCTCTCCAGCATTTATTATTTGTAGACTTTTTAATGATGGTCATTCTGACTGGTAGGGAATTTCTCAAGAGTATCAGAACTAGATCATTTTGACATTGACACACAGCTATGTTTTTAATATTTGTACATAGACATAAACTTTAGAACACTAAGTTATTTTTAAAATAATAAGACTGATTCAATTAAAATGATTCTATTCCAATAAACAATGACAACAAATACTCACTCTCACATACACCTAAAACATCCACTCTGACGTTCAGTTCACATAAGGATCTATTCAGCCTAAAAGGATTATGTTGAGTAAGACAGAAGTAAGCGTAGAATGTACTGTGTGTGGAATACTAACTGCGGAATTCACTTCACCCCACAATAATATTAATGATAACTGACATTTTGACTTGTGTAGGACTTTTTGTCTAAGGTGATTACATTGTAGGTGCAAATCACCGTATAATTGCTCTAATGTGAGCTTAGTTTTAATCACAATACCAAAGTTTGATCTTGAACAATTCATCACACCATTATCCAAGAGAGAATTTATAAAATGGTAAATTGGACTGTGAGAACCCACTTTACCCTTGGTCATGGGCAATTAAAGTTGGGTTTCAGTTGATGAGACATGAAGAAGACTAGAAATCCTACCTACACCAAATTTCTTATGCTTCGTTTATGGGCTCCAGAATATCATGAACATCAAATAAAATGGTGTTCAGTCTTGATTTTTTTAAAAAGACAGCACCATTAATTGAGTGAGAAAAGAAAATAGTTGTGATGTGTGGTAATAGAACAAATGGTTCTCTTTAAACTTGAATATTTTGTAAGCATGCCCCTAAAAAGTTTTCTGGTTCACAATAGTTATCTACTTCTATTTTATTTTTATTTTAAATTTTGTGTGTATTTCTTTCTTTTTTTTCACTATGCATCCTGTATGTGTCCATATTTGAACATAATCCATTTCCATTTATTGTACTAATAATGTGTAGTATTACTTCTATTATCTTGTTTTATGCTTTATATGTTTTATAACTCATGACTGTTTCCTTCTTGTTTTTCAGTCTTTTACTATGTGGGAAATGTTTTCTAATCTTTTTGTAATCTGGTAATTTTCAAGCTGTATATTCTGGCTTCAGTTGTATGGATAGTTAATTCAACTGCAAATTTTAAAATGCTCCCCCTGTGTACATTTTTTTCTCAGGAAGGAAACAGAATTGTTGACCGTTTGCATTTAATAAATAAGATGGCAAAATGAGCATTATTTTACTGTCCTTCCCTTTTTCCTTTTCCTGGCTCCCCTGGAATAGAGCATGATTCGGATGCTTCTGATGACACTTGCAATTATCACTATTATGCATATTACTTATATTTTTCCCCCTTTTTACATTTCCATTCAACTTTCTAATCACAATTACAACAATTATTTAGCCTTGATTCAATATTGACATGCTTTCCATAATACCACTACTTGCTGACTTTTAGCTGTTTAGTTTTGATTCATTTGTTGGTCAATTGCAACGTGTCATCAAGCATTTTTCAGGATGAGGATACAGGTGGTTTACTTGATGAGCTTTTCCTATAGTAAGTCTTTATTAGCATGCTATATAATTCTGCACCTTGACATTAATGATACAGTTCTTTTATTGTTCTATTTGTCCGATGAGAGTTTTTTTTTTTTTCCTGTTTACTCATTCTTGAATGATCTGAGGGTTCTCCGTGCCTGAAGTTTGCCAGTATTTACAAATGCATGGCGTCACTTGGTCCGATCGATAACCATGAACTCCACCAGCATCTTCCTCCTAGACCCCAAACTGGAAGGCAGCTTCATTGCAGAGTTCCATGTAAATTTTAGTCTTTAAATGTCAATTATATAATATGGCCCTTTAGAAGTGGTGAGGGTCTGCTTCCCCAGCCTGATCATCTTATAATGGGAAATACAAGTTATTCATAGATAATTGACAATCTCTATGTCTTTCCTTTTCAGATGCAAGCTGAGGCTGCATTTCCCACAGTATGCTCTTCTCACTATTCTTCTGTCCCCTCCAGTTATCACTGTCAGTATCTTATACCTGCATCTGACTATTTCTGACTGGTCCCTCTTGCATTACCAAATGGTACTCCCCAAATGGATAGCCAAATGGAAGTGCCAATGAAAGAGCTTGATTGGATGAAATAAACTTAGCCAAGACAGAAAGCTGTTGCTTCACCATTTAATTGGTGACGGCTCCAGAATTCTCAGATACATAACTCAGTAAGACGGGGTGGAAATTCCTCAGTGTCCTTCTGCTTGATCTGGCTTGTCTACCTCAGGCACCATCCAAGCTTTAGTTGGTAGAAATTCCTCCTGGCATCTAGCAAATCATTAGTCTGTATTCCTAATTTCCAGTATTGTGGAAGCTTTTCTCTCTCGTTCAATTTCCATAATTATTTCAATTAGAATTTGGGAAGGTAAATAACACGCCCCTAACTAGCTGCCATCTTATCTGGGAAGTTCATCTTCATAGGAATTTTAATGGGAACTGGGAGAAGGAATGTTAATTTGACACCATCGTAAAAGATAGTTTGCCCTCTTGACTTTCTTTACAGTAGAAATAACTTATGTAAAAGTAAAATAAAAATAATAGACAAAAAGATGACAGTGATTCTACAATGCTGCCTTTTTCTGCTGACCATCAAAGTAGCCAAGGGTCAGTGCCTGATGGAAGCAATCATCTCACACCTGGCATTTCTCAACAGAGAAGAATTAACCAAAGCAGCAGCTGATCTAACAAACCAAGGCTGCCAAGAACAAAGCAGAGAGGTTGCTGGAAGAGGGTCTTTGTCTAAGAAAAAGAGGCCAAAAGCTAATGTGAGGGAGTAGGACACAGTTTAGGACACAGGCTCTGGCCTCTGACTGCTTCTCTTCAAACCCTGGCTCTACTGGCTGATTAGCTGTAGGTCCTTAGATGGGATAGCATGTCTACACTTCTGGTTCCTTATTGCAGAGATTGTACCTATCTCAACAGGTAGCTGTAAGAAAAAAATGGCCTTACACATACAAAATGCTTAGCATAGTACCTGGCCCATGGTGAGGGCTCATTAATGTTCATTATTGTTATGTTTGCCCTCATTTCTTAAATAGAGATCAGATGCAAACAAAACAGAGCCAGCTACTGGACATACCGTTGAGGCAGGTGTGCAGATGAGAGACAGAACATGTGTGCTGTTAGTTCCAGAACATCCTAGTGGCTCTGGGGGAGAATGAGGGGACACAGTGACCTGGACTCAGGGGGGAGGATGGCTGTTGAGATTCTGGGAGAGCAAGAAGTCACTGGCCTCCATACTCCCTGACAACAGGAATAGGGTCTTATTTTCCTCAAAATCACTGATTTTCTGTGTCTAGCCTAGAGATCTGTCTATCACAGACATCTAATGAATATTTGTTAAAGGAATGCATTTGTTCACTGAATTCAGTAGGATCAGGACAAGCCTGGAGCAGTCACAGCAGACCAGAGGCAGCATGGAAACAGATACAAAGCCTGAGTAGATAGTCATAATATTAGTGTCCAAAATAATAGCTTAGGTTATTTATTCACCAATTTACATGATCCAGGTGAAGGACTTAGTATATTTAAAGTCACTTTATTTTCAGTTCTTACCAAACTTTTCATTTTTTGAAATGAAGAAACTGAGGATTAGGGAAAGTAAGTCATTCATTCTCTCTCCACTAGCTTGTGTCCAAGCCCCAGCGTACACCTTCCCCTGACTACACCACCTCTCAGAGTCCTGGGCACGGGCAAAGCGCCCTGGGCCTGGGAAAGTGCGTGCCACAAGGCCACTGGCTTTGTAAGCAAGTGCTCACATCAGAATACGTGCTTGAGAGAGAGGGAGAGGAAGAAAACTGAGGGATCTGTACCTCAAGATTCAGTCTGGAGGTACCAGAAAGAACAACGGCGCCTTGAGATACTGGTGAATCAATCTGAGATCTCTGGCTGGACCAAGCCTCATACTATTTTGATCATAATTCATCCCTTACTAGGAATTGAAATCCTAAAATACTCAAATATTGTTTGCCTTTTTATTAGGCTGCTACAACATCCAAAGGGGCAATTGCCATGACTGTCACCAGGAAAACCATGAATTTGGATACCGCTGGGTCATTGCAAGGAAGGAGGTAAGAGACAACCTGAAGGGAACCATTATTATTATATGATTTTAATTCACTGCAAATGAAAGGTCATGTATTTAAAAAGAAAAACCACACGTGAGTGTTGCAATGGAACACCCATGGTCCATCCCAAATTAATAAATAACCTTCCATTTCCACCTCCCAACTGACCATGATTACAAGTCTGACCTTTCTGGCCAATGACACAAGAAAGAAAGGCCAACGATTTAACTGCTACTTGTCTCCATGAAGTGATGCATATTTGCATTTTGAAGGAAATCTTGTAACATTGGAAACGTCCTGGAAGCTCTCTGAAAGGTTACAGGTGAACAGAAAAGTGCCATCCTGTGGGCTTCTCAGAACCCTTTTCTGCACCAGCCTGCAGTGCCAATGCATTCCCAGTGGACCCAGAGTGGACTCGGTGGGGGACGCCTTGGCCCATGGGGTCAGCTGTGCTCTAGGGCCACCAGAATTCCCAAAATAGCCCCACAGAAGGAGAGACTTCCCACTGGTCAGAGCCCCTGGAGGGGAGGTGACGATGTCCCAGCCATATCACCTTTGCTCTCCACCCCTGGTGCCACACCTGCCTGCCCAGACGCAGCTGCTGTCAAGGGAGAAATCCTGCTCCTCACCAGGACCTGCCCACACTTCCCAGTGGGAGGGAATATAGGGGCAGCACCTGGCTCCTCATCTGTGTGTAGGCAGATGACAGTAGAGTCTTCCTCAGACTGGGGCTTAGAAATGGTTAGGATCTCACCCACTGCCCCACGGGTGGGAGAACAAGAGGAGGTTTGGGGAAGGGTAGACCCTACTGCACTTGCCCAGATCAGTGCATCTTTCATGGGATGTAGGGAGACTGGAGCCACCTGGGAAGAGCGTTTCGTAAAACCAGGATCTGGAGCTGAGAATTTTTGTTTGCGCTGACAGAGGATGCTAAAATGCACAGCACACGAAGTCTCAGACATCCCGAGTCCCATGATCCAGGTTCTAGGGGGTCACAGCCTCCAGGTGCCTCAGGGGCAGGTCTGACGGAGATGAAGGTCCAGGCAGGCCAGCATGGGGGGAGGGGGCCAGAGAGAGGGGGCTGCTGCCCGCCCACGTTGGAGTTTGAGCCTCAGGCTTATCAAAGTGTGGTCCAAGAACCAGCGCTATAAGCGTTACCTGAGTTCCACGCTACAAAGGCAGAATCCTGTGTTCCATGTGACACCTGTGAAGCGGAATCTTTGGAGGTTAGTGTGATCTGATCCTCGAGGGCCGGAGAAAGAGGCAGAGACTCAAACCCACCTCACCAGAGGTTTCCTTTCTTTTCCCAGCCTTTCCCAGGCCACTGCCTCTCAGACTGTCTCCAGGGCCAAGAGTCCCTGGGACAAAATGACTTCAAACCTGAGAATCCACTTAGCTGTGTACAAGGCTCATTACCCCTGGGGCTAATCCCCAGCGCCCTGCCTGCTGCGCTAAGGGGCCCTCATCATTAGTCTACGCCTCACATGGGCCAAGAGCCCGGCTCCCCAGGGTCACAAGCTTGGGGCTTGTCGCTCAAGCGGGGGGACCTGTGCCAGTCCCCCACCCCCTGCCCTGCCTTAGCCTGGTCTTTCCCAGCTCCCTGGGGCCAAAGCTGCCCAGAGGCCCAACCGCAGGCTGCATTTGGTGCAGTTACGAAAACAATTACAGGCCCAGGACATCTTCAGTTCTCAGCAGTCCTGACAGGGTCAGAAGAATTATCTGCATCCAAAACCTGCCTTCTGGTGTGACTCAGAATCAAGATCTCCTATGATACATCCGAGATCTCCTGGCTGTGCGGCCTGCAGTGCCAGGCACGATTACTCAGCCATAAAAAGGAACGAAATTGGGTCATTTGTACAGACGTGGATGGACCCAGAGACTGTCATACAGAGTGAAGTAAGTCAGAAAGAGAAAAACAGATATCGTATGTTAACGCTTACATGTGGAATCTAGAAAAATGGTACAGATGAACCTGTTTGCAGGTCAGAAATAGAGACACAGATGTAGAGAACAAACGTATGGATGCCAAGGGGGGAAGGGCGGGTTGGGATGAATTGGGAGATTGGGATTGACATGTATACACTAATATGTATAAAGTAGATAACTAATGAAAAGCTGCTGTATAGCACAGGGAACTCTACTTCACCTCGCCGTACAGTACAAACTAACACAACATTGTAAAACAACTATACCCCAATTAAAAAAAAAAAAAAGCCACACAGGCAAAAATCAAACACTTGAGATGCTCCAAGTCACAGATCACCTCGCTCCACCCCACAGCATGTGGCCTGCCTTGTCACCATGTCATCTGTTTGCTCTGGAGCAGACACTGTCTTTTTGTTTTTTTAATAAATTTATTTTATTTTTATTTATTTTTGGCTGCGTTGGGTCTTTGTTGCTGCACGTGGGTTCTCTCTAGTTGCGGCGAGCGGGGGCTACTCTTTGTTGTGGTGCGTGGGCTTCTCATTGCGGTGGCCTCTCTTGTGGAGCACGGGCTCTAGGTGTGCAGGCTTCAGTAGCTGTGGTGCGTGGGTTCAGTAGCTGTGGCTCACAGGCTGTAGAGTGCAGGCTCAGTAGTTGTGGCGCACGGGTTAGTTGCTCCGCGGCATGTGGGATCTTCCCGGACCAGGGCTCGAACCCACGTCCCCTGCATTGGCAGGTGGATTCTTAACCACTGCGCCACCAGGGAAGCCCGACACTGTCTTTTAAGACCCCGAGGAACTGTTTCTATTCTCCTTGAAGTTGGTTCTTGCTCTATGTGCTCCCAGCCTCCAGCTAGAGGTCTAATAGCCCAAAGCAGGAGTCAGCAAACTTTTCTGTAAGTGGCCAGAGAGTCAATCTCTTAGGCTTGTATGGTCTCTGTCACAAATGTGTCACTCTGCTGTCCCAGTGCCAAAGCAGCTGGGGACAATAGGTAAATGGGTGGCTGTATTCCAGTGAAATGCTCATTACAAAAACAGGCAGTGATCTGGACTTGACCCGAGGGCTGTAGTTTGCCAACCCCTGGCATAGGAGGGGAGACCCTAAAGACAGATGGTTCGTTTCAAATTTGAGCCCCATCAGTTTCCTATCTGCGCAGCCTTAGACAGATTACCCGGCTTCTCTAAGACATATTACTAATACCTACATCACGCTCTTCTGAGAAGACTGCAGTGAGAGTCATGCATATAAAGTGCTTCAGGGGGTTTCCAAGCGCATGGAAAGCAAAGCTACCAAAAAAGCTACATTAGCTACAAAAAGCGCTCATCACTCTTACTATGACCCTTTCAGACCGTGACAGTTCTGCCTAGGACGTCTAGCAATGGGCTTACGCCTTCCCCTGCGGCCCAAAGCGTCCCATGGGCTCGCCAGTGCCCAAACCAAGTCTGAGTTTGTGCCACTCTCAAAACATTATTTTATCGGTTGGTCAGCTGTCCTTGCTGGGGCCAGCCTCTGCGACTGGGTTGTGTGCCATGGGCCCCTCCCCTGCACTGCTGAGCAGGGGTCCTCCCAGCTCCTGGGTCCCCCATCCCCCCTCAGGGCTGCCACGTGGGCCCCGATGCCTCAAGCAGCAGCCTCTGCCCTTTTGGCAGCCTGGACAAACCAATAGGATCATGGGCCAGGCCATCAGCTTCCTATCAGTACTTGCCAGTGACCTTCTTCAGAATCACCGTTCTATGAGACGGTACTGAGTGCTCCCAAAAGGGATAAATGACTCGCGGCCAATTAAGTATTGGGAACATAGGGCTAAAGACCCTTTAAAATGTTTCTTTTGTCCAGAACATCTCAGGGCCTTTTAATAAGCTAATACGTACTGTTCATCTTTAAGAGGGGAATCCAAGCACTCCGGCAGCGTTTCCAAACTTTATTTTAATATGGGACCATTCTCAAGGGCCATGACACAATCAGGATTCTAGGAGACACATTTTGGGAAATGCAGCTCTGGAGGAAGGGCAGTGTGTCTCCACTTTCTGAGTTGATTGATGGCAAAGGTTAAGAGTGTGCGCCTGGTAGAGACATCTTTAAAATCCTTCCTGTCTGTAATCCGTGTCCTCATTTCCCATCGCAGGTCACTCAGCACATTTGGGCTGTGGGTGCTGCCTGGGGAGCTGGGTTTTCCCAGCATCAAGGCTTGTTCCTTCTGTCAGCCAGACCGGCCGGATCTATAAAGAATTCCCTGAGTTAGTGAAATCCAATGCCCCTTCCTTCCTGAAGACACCCCAGTCACCCCAGTCAATCTGTATCTTGCCAAATGTTCTCCTCTTTGACTCTTAAAAGAAGTTCAAAGTGGCCCACAATTCATGTCAAATGGACCGGCCTGCCATTTCCTCGTTGTCTCCAAGGGCTCCTTATATAAAACCGTGGCTTTATGGGCCTTAGTCATCCTATATCCTCAGGGCCCTTTTCTGAACTCAGTGAACTTGTTTAAACATCCCAGGCCTTCTCCTGTTTCCCTTGCCCCCCTCTCCCTGTGCCTGAGCCTGGTGGCACTGACCTTGGGGGGAGGGGAGGGCACCGTGGAAATGCTAAATCTTCCTAGCAGTTTCCAGCACTGGGGATTTCATTCTTCACCCCCCATCTGTGTCCGCGGCAGCCTCAGCCATGTTGTCCGGAAAGAATCTCTCCCTTTGCAGGGAGTGGAGCTGAGACCCTTATCCGAGAGGCAACCCCGCTCCCGCTGCTGGCCTAGTACCTGTTCACTGGGAAGAGACTCCTCTTCCTCGTTTCCTTTATTGCAAATCGGTGGGAAAAGAGCTTCCAATCCAATGATGCCTGGGAAGAACCTTGAAGTTTCCTGATGAAAGAGGCCGTGGAGGTGCCCGTACTATGATCTACAACCCGCGAGGCAAGTTTGTGCCCGTTCCTCCCTTGGGTCCCAGCACCCACACGGAGGGAACACATGTGTGTCTTTCCCAAGCTGGGGGCCAAGGTGCTGGAAAGATGCTCTGAGGGGACGTACGTAATTCTCACCAGCTCAGGTCAAAGTTGGCCTCTGACTTACCTTTCTTCCCTTTTCAGCTTCCTTCTCAAAATGGAAACGGGAGGGTTGATGTGGTTCATGGTTCCCAGGCCGCTCCTTCCAGATATCACATTCTTCAGGGGACACTTGCGGCCTCTCCACTGGCCAGGAGGAAGCCTGCTGGGCAAGGGGTCTTGGATCTGACTGCAGAATCAGATCCACTCTGATTCTCCACAGTATGCATGGTATTCTCCATGTGTAGTTCCCCATGAGATTTTATTTGGGGGACAAACAAAAGGTTTCTTCTGTCTGAAAATGACCAGGTTAAAATATTGCTAAGAACTTTTCACTCTTCATGTCCTTTGATCCCAGTTCTAAGCACCTCCCTTTCACCCCAAAGCCTAGCTTTTCACGCCCCATGTTTTCTCTCATACTTACCCAACTGTCAGTGAAAACTATTAGGGTGTATTTGTGGGGATGAAATAAATGTATATTGGTTTGGGGGTGGTTTTTTTTTTTGGCCGCATGGCACGGCATGTAGGATCATCTTAGTTCCCCGACCAGGGATCGAACCCATGCCCCCTGCACTGGGAGTGCAGAGTCTTAACCACTGGACCGCCAGGGAAGTCCTATATTGGGTTTTCTAAATCTAGTCATCTGGTGGAAATAGAACCCCACCTTTTATAGTCTGGGTTGTCAGGCGTGTTTATTGGAACAGTTTCCCATATCCATTGTTTTCCTCAGTCCTTCTGCCTTTACAGGCCAATCCCTACCAGCTCCGCAAGGATTTTGACACCTCCACCCAGCATCAAGCTAGAAACCATTGACATCATAGAGTTTCCCCTCCTGTGCTTTTTTTCTTTTTTAAATTTTAATGATGTATAGTTGATTCACAGTGCTGTGTTAACTTCTGCTGTACAGCAAAGTGACTCAGTTATACACATATAGACATTCTTTTTTAAATATGTTCTTTTCCATTATGGTTTATCACAGGAGGTTGACTATAGTTCCCTGTGCTATACAGTAGGACCTTGTTGTTTACCCATCCTATATGTACTAGTTTGCATCTGCTAATCATAAACTCCCAATCCATCCCTCCCACACCCCACTGCCCCTTGGCAATCACAAGTCTGTTTTCTATGTCTACGAGTCTGTTTGTTTGGTAGGTAAGTCCATTTGTGTCATATTTTAGATTCCACGTGTAAGTGATTTCATATGGTATTTGTCTTTCTCTTTCTGACTTCACTTAGTATGATAATCTCTAGGTCCATCCATGTCACTGCAGATGACATTATTTTTTTATGGCTGAGTAGTATTCCATTGTGTATATATAAATATATATATATATATTTATATATACCACTTCTTCTTTATCCATGCCTCTGTCTATGGACATTTAGGTTACTTCCATGTCTGCCTATTGTAAATAGTGCTGCTATGAACATTGGAGTGCATATATCTTTTCGAATTAGAATTTTCTCTGGATATATGCCCAGGAGTGGGATTGCTGGGTCATATGTTAATTCTATTTTTAGTTTTTTAAGGAGCCTCCATACTGTTCTCCATAGTGGCTGCACCAATTTACATTCCCACCAACAGTGTAGGAGGGTTCCCTTTTCTTCATACCCTCTCCAGCATTTATTATTTGTAGACATTTTAATGATGGCCATTCTGATGGGTGTGAGGTGATACCTCATTGTAGTTTTGCTTTGCATTTCTCTAATTAGCAATGATGAGCATCTTTTCATGTGTCTGTTCTTAAAGCATCCCTCATGTTTCAGTTTCCCAGTGAGCTTGGCTTCTGCACGCAGCCCGTGGCCAGGAGCCCTCCTTTATGTACTTTCCAGCTGTGGCGCTTGTGCAGGAGAAGCTGTACCCAGCCCAGCTCACCCTCCTGTGAGCTAGAACTTCTAAGGGCGCTCAGGGGCTCCTTCTGAGGCTCCGTTTCATCTCCTCCCCTTCCTGCGGCTTAACCTCTCCCCTCCCAATGCCTCCCCAAGTGCTTCTTTCAGAAGAAAAGGCTTCCCATCTGCTGACTCCTTTCCTCCCTCCCCAAGCCTGCTCACCTCCACCAGCCTGATCTGTCAGAACTTCTGGGAGGACTGCAGACCCTCCCTGTGTCCCTGTAGCCCCCCCGCCCTCCCTGAGTTTCTTCAGGGACGCTGACACCCGTGGTGCTCTTGAGAAGGATGCAAAAGGGACAGAGCAGGGAGCTTTCCTGCAGGCCTGCCACCTGCTCTTACCAAGGACATTCCCCCGGCCATCAAAGGCTGCCTTGGCCCCGGATGTTGCACCTCCAACCCACAATTCTCTGGCCATGAACTACCACAGCACCCAACTTTGTTCTCCGAGGCCTTAGGGAGCACGGGGAAGGGGCGGGCCATGTCGATCCCCTGCTGCTCACTTCCCCGTGCCGGGCCGCACCTCACCACTGGGGCTCAGCCAGGCGGGGTCCATGGCTCCACCGGCTCTGGAGGTCCCTCTGGCCAGTTGAGGAGGGATGGGAGATGACCCCAGGGTGCTCCCCTGCTCCTGGGCTAGACACAGCTCCCCGACAAGCTGTCCTCCTGTCAGCTTCCTTCTGGCCTTCGTCCCCAGCCCGGAACAGCCCCGTCCCTTCTCCCTCCCCTACCCCCAGGCATACACCCCTCCCAGACCTCCACTGGGCCACCTTTGGCCAGGCCTTTGGAGAAGGACATCCTTGGCCAGTGTGCTTCTTAAACCTCATTTGGCCCAGGACCCCACACGCTTTATGGGCTCCTCCCTTGCCGGGGCCTGTACCACAAGGCTATTAGTTAAGATGTTTCCATGCCGCAGTCTGACCCCGCATTTTCTGGCTATTTCCTTGACTTCCCCTCTTTGCCCCCAGCTCCAGGGCTCCCACACGTCGATTTCTCATCAGGGCTGGGGGTCTGAGAGCACAGCTTTCCTCTCTCTCTAATTCCTTTCCTAGGAGTCTGAGCCAGCATCTGGCTTGGGCCAGTCTGGAGAGATCTGGAATCCAAACAGTCTTTAAAGAGTTACGACTCCGGGAACCGTGGATGGCAACGTTTTCTATTATTCACAGTTCCAACTTTCCCATCTGGCTGTTTTCAGAATGAAAGCTGGAGATTACTGTCAGCATTAATTACAATCAGGTGTACTTTTCTTCTACTCCATTTTGCCCCAATGGTTTCTCACACAGCAAGAAATCCCTAAAATGCATGTCCTTTGAAATGGGGCACATAAATCCTTGCTGCTGGTGAGAGCTGCTCTCAGCCCGTGGGGCTCTCCCTGGATCCGGTGACCTTGGTGAGGTTCACCGAGCTTCATCAGGTTGAGAGGTTCGCCTGAGCCCCTTGAATCTTCAGGGCAGGAAATGTCAAAAGAATCAGCTTCCTTGCAAGATTTCTGGCACTTCCTGCTCCAAGTCAAACCCGAGCTACCACAAGAACGGGTTGTGGAATGTCTGTCTTCAGGGCCCTAGCTGAACCTGAGAGGGTGAAGCTGCAGAGAAGAAAATCAGTCTCCCTGATAGTCCCCTCTAGTTCTCATCCCAATCTCCTTCCTCGTGTCTCAATTTTCACGTCTTCTCCCCGGACCCCTTGGCCTATTTCTAGTCAATGTTTGAAAAACATCATCTCATTCGGAAGTATTTTCTTCCCCTCCATCTTTGTCCCTATATGCATATTTATAGACGTGCCGCTTTCCTTACATTTTCCAGAAGTGTCTTTTTTTTTTTTTTTTTTGGAGTAGAGTTGATTAACAATATTGTGTTAGTTTCAGGTGTCCGGCAAAGTGATTCAGTTATACATATACATGTATCTATTCTTTTTCATATTCTTTTCCCATTTAGGTGATTACAGAATATTGAGCAGAGCTCCCTATGCTCTATAGTGGGTCCTTGTTGGTTATCTATTTTAAATATAGCAGTGTGTACCTGTCAATCCCAAGCTCCCAATCTATCCCTCCCCTCCAGAAGCTTTTTTAAATTACTCTCCTCAGGTTTATTTTTCTCTACAGACTCTCCATAACTTTTTGTTTTTGCTTAACCATCCAACACATTTAAGTTATTTTTTTAATTTATTTTTTTATTGAAGTATAGTTGATTTATAATGTTGTCTTCATTTCTGCTGTACAGCAAAGTGACTCAGTTTTATATATATATATATATATATATATATATATATATATATATATATATATATATATATATATATATATATATATATATATATATACACGTTCTTTTTTTTATGTTCTTTTCCATGATGGTTTATCCCAGGATATCAAATATAGTTCCCTGTGCTATACAGTAGGACCTCCATAATTATTAGTCTTCAGGATTAATTAAACATCAGGACCATTCTCCTTTTATAAAGACATTTGAATTTCATTCAGAAAGGCCATTCTGATATTTAGTTATTCTTTTTAACAGCTCTGCTATGTAAGCCACGGATCTACTACTACCAGGTGGGTGATGCTGGGTAAGCTACTTAAACCCACTGCCCTGGGGTTTCCTTGTCTGCAGAAGGGGTTGCTGTATCTTCACAGGGCTCCTAAGTGCATTAGGGAAAACAACAGCTCAGCAGTGGCAAGTGTAAAGTGTTTGCTCCTCACCTAAGGCATGCTCCATGATTTGGGGCATTGGAAGAAGGAACAAGGGTCCTCGTCTCGAACATTCACGAGAAGACAAATCTCTTTCTCTGGGAGAGTGGAGGAAGGGATTGCTGCTCAAAGACCACAAAATGTGTACGCAGTACAAAAGCAAAACTGTTTTTAATACCACCCATTTTTTCCTCATGGAGCCCAATCTTCATGGGTTCCCTTTGTCACATGTGGCTCATTCCATTTTCTACTGGAATCCAGTTGGCCTGTGTCTTTATCCCTGAGCAACTGCAGTATAAAATGCCAGGGTTTGAAAAAGAGAACCATTCACTTAGAACCTTTGCCCCTCCCTAACGTCCCCTGACACATCACCCACAAACTAATAATCTTGGGAAAAAAGAGAGGGAGAGAGTTGACAACTTTGAAAAAGCTGGACAGAGTATGACATTTCCGCAATAAAAACTGAATAGAGGAATTTACCGTAACCACATTGGTTTTGCTGCTAATTCGACCCCGGCCATAACTTGCCCTAGTTCGCTGCTCCCAAATCACTTGCCTCTTTGAGCTCTAGTCAGGCTGTGTCTGCCTCATCCCACTCATCCTCGCCTTCCTCACCTCGGCTGCTTGGGGACCGTGCGCAGGGGGTATTAACCGCAGAGCCCCGGCAGCCATCCTGCAGATGAACTCTCTGGCTGCATTTCATAAGCTCGGGAGAAGAAATGAAGTTTTTGACAGTTAATTTATTTCCTTGATGTATTTCAGATGTCTCTTCAGACGAAGCACTGGGTCAGTCCTGCTGGTTGCCTTGAATCGGATATTAGGTAAGAACACTTCCTTAGCACTGTTATTGAGATGTGCATTAAGTGTATTTGCACACACTCATAGAGCTGAATGAGCCTCTGAGCTCCTAACTTTTCCACTTCATCAAACTCGATGGGTGTGCTGAGATGCACAAATGAGACAGTTATGAATGTGGTCACAACCGCGTGGGTCTGCTTAAAATCGGTATCTCATCCCTGTACTAGTGAATGTACAGGAATCATCCATTATGAGCAAAATTAAGGGAAATATGTTATGTAGACAAATGGCTTTGTCATACACTCCCCTTTCCAGATTTTAAATGCTTTTGCACAAGTGTTTTTTATTGTCCTAGTTCTTTCCCTATTTTCTCAACTTCTGAAGGGAGCGTCACCACCTCAGCCCCCTGCCCAGGCACGGACCTGAGGAGGTGGTTGAGCAGGTCTCAGAAACCCTCAGGTCGGAAGGGCTCAAAGGAAGAATTGCAGGTTGAATGAACACAAAATTCTGGGTATGGCTGTTACCATTTCCTATTTCCCAGACCATGCTACAGGTCAAGCCTGTGCAGAGAAAGCCGCAGGCATCACTGACTGTCTGGTGGTGAACCCCTGGACCACCCCAAGTGCCATGGCCGCCTTCACTTCAGCGTCGTATCCCCGTACCAGTGATTAGGGTGTAACTTTTGGAGTCAGACAAATCCATATTTCAATCTGGGCCCGGTTACTTACTAACCCAGAGAATCAGACTATCCTCTTGGGGCCTCCATTTCTTTATACGTGCAATGGGATAAAAGCTATTTCAAGGATTCAGTAGGCCGTGAGTATAAAACTCTCAGGACACCTTATGATGCCTGCCACACAGAATATGCTCTCTAAATGGTAGCTTTATTGTTACAATAACTGAACAACAGACATGATCCACCTTGGGAACCACTGACTCTTCCTGACAGAGGTTACCTCTGGCTACTCCAGTCTCTGGACCGTAACTGCTAGTTTCCTAGGCTGTGTAACAAATGACCAAAAACTGAGTAGCTTAAAACAACCTACATTTATTCTCTCCCAGTTTTTATGGATCAGGAGTCTGGGCACAAATTAATTGGTTCTTCTGTTTAGCCTTTTGTGATCAAGGTGTTGGCTGGGCGATGTTCTCATCTGCAGGCTCGACTGGGAACTAATCCTCTTCCCAGCTCAGTTAGGTGTTAGCAGATGTCAGTTCCTTACAACTGTAAGACTGAGGGTGCTGACTTCTTCCTGTATGTCAGTAACCAGAGGCCACCCATAGTCCCTTGCCATGTGACCCTCTCCATAGGCCCTGTCACAACATGGCAACCTGCCTCTTCCAAGACAGCAACAGAGAAAAAGAATGAATCTGCTAGCAAGACAGAGTCTTGTACAACATAGAAGTAACATCCCATCACTTTGCCATATTCTCTTGGTTAGAAGCAAGATGCAGGTCCCATCCACACTTAATAAGAGGGGCTCATACAAGAGGACACCAGGAGGAGGGGATAATGCAGGTGACCCTAACGTCTATCTGCACAACCAGAAAAGGCTTCAGAGAGTAAGAGGTACAAGTAAAACCTACATCTGTGGTTCTTAAAGTATGGCCTCCTGACCAACAGCATCAGTGTCACTGGTTCCATTCCAGTGCTACTGCATTAGTATTTTATTGCTGCTGTAACAAAGTACCACAAATTTAGTGCATTAAAAATCACAAATGTATTATTTTATCGTTCTTGAGGTTGAAAAGCCTGAAAAGACTCTCACTGGCCTAAAATCAAGCTGTCAGCAGGGCTGCACTGCTTTTGGAAGCTCTGGGGGCGGCGGGGATTTTTTTCCTTGCTCTTTTGAGCTCCTAGAGGCTGCCTGAAATCTTTGGCTCCCAGCCACATCACTCCATCGTCAAAGGCAGCAAGAGTGGGTTGAGTTCATCTCACAGTACAACACTCTGACCTCTTCTGCCTCCCTCTTCTACATTTGACCATCTTTGTGGTTCCTTGGGTTTACCTGGATGATCCAGGATAATCTCCTTATTTTAAGGTCAGCTCATTAGCAATCTTAATTCTACCTGCAAACTTAATTCTCCTTTGCCATGTAAGGTAACATATTTACATGTTACAGCTATTAGGATGCAGACAGCATTATGGGGCCATTATTGTTCCTATTTCACACACTGAATCAGACAATGGGTCCAGGTACTTCGGGTTTACCAAGCCCTCCAGATGATGCTGACACACACTCAAGTTTGAGAGCCACTGGTCTACCTCAACAGAGTTTGAAACAATTAATTTGTAAGACACTGGTGTCAACACCTGATCACTGGCAAGAGTTTGGAGGCAGGAAATTATTGTGACGATTGAGTTGTGTTAAACAAAATATTAAAGAATCCAACAGGTATAACTAACAGGAATGCTTTTTCTGGACAGAATTTCTGAAATCTGTACTCTATCCACCAACAAGTTAGGAGCAATAAGCCCCTCCTTCCATGTCCACGCAGTGTGAAGAGAGCACCAGAGGAGACAGAGTCAGGGGATGAGCCACTGCCACTGGTGTTTCTCAGAGATGGAGCTGAGGAGGAAGGCAAACCTTATTATGCCATTGAGGAGGATGTGAACCACCCCAGAACCCTTTGTAATTAGTAATAAAAGGGCACAGACAGACAACGAGCAGCTAAGTCCACTGATGTGAATCCAAACAGTACATAAAACAGTCCCCTAAGTCACAGGGTGCTGCCTTGGATAGAAATGCTCACCTTAGCAGTAACTGGCCAAGCTGTCACCAAGTATGTTCTAATAATGTGATTTAAAGCACATTGTTCACATTGGATGCTACATGTGGTTTGTTGCATGTTCTAAGGGCTAAATAGCTAGGACAATAATGAATGTGCATTTCTTATTTTCTTTCTAAGATCGTGACTTTCTTACTCATTGGCCCAGGGTAGCCTCTTGGTTGGGAGGATGAGAGAAGAGTTGGGGGAAGAGACAGATTAGGATTTGTTACAGAATTAATTCAAAGTTTGATTTCCAGCCCTCAAAATATGAGATTATTCAAGATAGTCTTTCCTTCCTTTTTCACATGTCAAGGGTTAATCATGGAGGACTCGGATCATAAATTTCTCTTTATGGAGAAAGAATTACCTATTTTCTATTAAAGCCTAGTCGTGATGGATTAAGGAAGAAGGAGGAGATGACCTAATTAGTCATTCTCAAACACTTGCTACATCAGAATTACCTGCAGTACCTGTTAAACTACAGATTCCTAAGCCCTACGCCAGAGATTCTGACTCAGGGGAGGAAAGCCTGCCTCTTCTCCTCCCTGGAGTGTTTACGAAGAAAGAGGAAGAGAGGTAGAAAATGATAGAGCAGAGGTATATGTCCCAATCTTCCTCTTTTCCAGGTTCACCCCAGAGAAGCTAAAATAAATTAATTAAATTAGGGTAATTCAGAGGGCAGAAGGGGGAATTGTGTTCCCAAATCCTCCATTCATGATTTTGGAAGATCAGTGCTCAGAGCCCTATGCCATTGTGTTGCATTCTAGCCCAGATAAGAGAGTAGAACAGTGGGGTCAGACAGACAGAGTCCTAGTTGGTAACTTCATGCTTCCCATAGCCTGCAGTGGTGGACTGCTGAACATGGGACACAGTGGGGGGGTGTGACAGTGACTTGGTGGTCCACAGCCACCAGAAGCAGAGAGGAGACCATGTCATCCAGTGGGAGATGAATGGTGACCCCACAGAACAACAGCTGAGCCAAAACAACAGACCACAATCCACCAGTCACAGACTTCAGACTTGGGTGCCAACAGGACAAGGGCCACCTGGATACAAAGAATATTGAACAGCCCAGGGAGCGGGCCTCCAAAGACCGTCCACCATGAAGTCCCGTAAGCCAGCCCACTCCCCCAACTCCCACACACCCCTGGGAGAGCAGCTAGAAGGGGAAGGACAGAAGGCTAAGAATCAAGAATCAAGGCTGAGCATTACCAAAAAAAAAATCCAACTCAAGACATCGACTTGCACTAAGTTTAAAACAGATAGGTCTAAAAGCGAATTTATTTACAGTAATCAAGACTTTATTGTGTATGCAAATCACAGTAAAATGGATGGTCACCTTGTGTCAATACCCATGGTGCAGTGTCTCCCTGGGGTGCTGTTTTGAGGGTTTGGAAGTTTCCAGAGAGCCTGGGCATTCAGCAGTGACTGCCCTAAGTGGGAAGTCAGGTGACAGTTTCTGTGGCACAGGGTGGCCATCACTGGAATAGGCTACATTCTGGTTTTCGTGAATCAATGTAAGCACAAATTCACAAAGATGGGCAAAGAATCATGCTTCCTGTGGCCCTAGAAATGTGCCTATTAACAACAGAAACAAAGCAAAATATCTGACTTTGAGTCTTTAGCAATTCGGCCAAGTATCTGTCAATATCATTTTAAGACTGAGACTAAAGTCTGCAACAGATGTGGACAGAAGAGAGAGAAAGAAAACTAGTGAATTTTCAACAAATGTGTGCTGAGTACCTTCACACGTTAAGACTCCGTGCCGGATTCTACAGTAACACAGAAACAAGTATGATGCAGACCTTCTCTAGAGAAAATACTGTCATTCTGACCAACAAGCCTTTGAAATGTGGGTGGCTGATGTGTTTGCTAGACAGGTGACAATGACCAGGGCGATGGCAAAATGCCTTCTAGTGCCCATTGTGATATGAATCCAAAATCCCTTCATGTACTGCACATACCCACCTGCGCCCTCACCCCCTTGGAAAGCAGAGAGCAATGATGCTGGAGGGAGCTTCAGGAGCACGGGGTCTCCTAGCCAAACGCGTTATGAGGTTCCAGGAAAGCCGTGGGGAGAAATACGTTTGGCAGTAATAGTAATTTTAAGGCCATTTATTTAACTATGGGATCATCCCAATTACACATCGAACCCTTGAGCACTGATGAGGTGTAGGGCGGATGGGTGAGTATTTTCCTGCTGGTCACACCTAGTGTGAACACTGCACGATATTTCCTACCAGTAGTAACAATCAGGTGACAATGCATTTCTTCCAGTGTCTTTCTTCCAGTTGTTGGGATTTTTTTTCGATATTCCCTGGGTTTCAGATCTAAACAAAAAATTCTGGAAATACATTTTGGTGAAAGAAGTAGTGTTTTCTGGAATGTGCATAGCATAATGTGTGCGGCTAAACTCTTGCTATCTAGAACCACAAATAAATTATTTTATGTCTGACTCATTTATGAAATGTACTCTGGGGCTATTTTTTTCTTTGAGGTTCATACAATATCTATTATTAAATCGTGTTGTAATGAGTTTTAGAGATTATTTAAGTAATTCTGTTAGTGCCATGGCTTAATTTAAAGATACATAACACTCATGTATATTCAAAAATTTGATTACAAAAGAATTAGAAAAGTTATGGCAATAAAACTTTAGTCATTCATGTATTTGGAAAAGGCTGTTGGCTGTGTAGCACTGTTTAGTGTGAATCCATATAATCACGTACCCGTTCTAGGTGATTCAATAAATGCTACATGATTATGACTTTTCACATTTAGTATTAGTGCACTAGAATGTAGTGGCTGTTCAGTAGTAGACCATCAATTAATCAAAATTCTTGGGAGTAGGATGCTTCTTCCAGTTAATTGAATTTACTGATACATTCAGGTTTCAATGACAAATCCTTTTATTTTTAACCCGTTTGAGGACTCCTTCTACAATGCATTAGTTCACGTTGGTTCTACAGTGTACCAGGGATTCACATTTGATATTCACAAAAGATTGGTCCTTTCTGTGCCTCTTTTTATCAGCCTCAACACCAATTCTTAGAGAGTACTGGTTGTTGCCTTGACCCAGGGTGTGTAATTTGCTTCTTTCTCCTTAATAATGAAGTAGAACAAAATATCTCAATCTTAATGTCTTTTGCTTAGAACAGTTTTCACAAGTTTAGAATTGCAAAATGGGATTTTTTTTAACAAAAAGGAAATTCCCAGGTAAAAGCCTTGTGCCTTATGAACTTTCAAACAGGCATGTCTGTCAGGGGAGAGCCTCATTCTTTAAAGCTTTATGGCCAAGGCTAGAGTTACAGCCCTGAGAATGTGGGCCTCAGACTAGGGCAGGTGTTTCCATTCTTTTCAGATGCTTATCTGAACATGGAGTAAAGTTGAGTCTATAAAACAGGGGTGGGAATTTCACCGAGGAAGATTCAGGCCAGACCATAAAATTGTCCCCAGCCCTGTGTCTGCACTGCCTGTGTGTGAGCCCTCTAAAGAAACTTCTAGAAGTGCAGTCAAGGACCTCAGTCTCCCTGGTGTGTGTGTGTGTGTAAACATATGCATTTTTAATGTATTCTAATGGATTAAAATTCATGAAGAATTATAAACACCCATTTTAGACTTTCAGCTCTGCTGTCAAGAGGCTGAAGGGATTTGAAAGCAGTTATGTTCGTCCTTGTACTCAGAGATATTAGAGTCTTTTAGATCAAAGAAAATGGGTAAAGTAAAATCCATAAGGAACACGTACCCACTGGAACTGTGTCTCTAGGAGAAGTTCTCACAGATTTATAGAAACCGAGGCCAGGAGATTTGTTCACCATCTCTGTAGCTAAGAAAAGTGACGTTTTAAAATGCACATCGGAGCACATGACTCCCCTGTATAAGACCTTCTGGGGCCCCTTCTTCCATTTCAGATCAGTTATGGATTCTACGAGGTCCCGAGTATTCTTCCATGTACCCCCAAGATCCTTTGTTCCCAGCTCCCTTCACACTGGCTTTTTAAAAAAAATCTCTAGAAAGTACCAGATATTCCCCCACTTTGGAACCCTCTCAAATGCCCTTTGCGTTAGTGGCCCTGCCCTATTTGCCTTGCTAATTTCACTCAGGTCTCACATAAAATGTCACCCCCCCCTTCCAAAATCCATCTAGTTATGTGGCCAATTTTATTTTTAAACTTTCTCTTCATTATACATCTCAGAATTTGTATCTAAATGAATGTTTGAATATTTAGGGCTTTTTGTTCCAATTGTACTATATAATTGATGAAAAGAGGAGCCACGTCATTTTCATTTACTTCTGGTTTCCTGGTGCCTAGCACAGTTCCCGAACGTGAGAAGTATTCAATAAATGTCTGTTGAATGAATGAGTAAATAGATGAAGGAACACACAGAATAATATGAAATGGAGTTGTATGTGCACTACATGTGCTTTTCAGTGATGCTGTTAGCAACAAACACCATCATCTAGTGATTCCCATCGCTTGTTAATTTATTCATTGGATATTTTTTGCATGCCTGCTATGTGCTAGATATTGTGCCAGGTATAGAGAATTCATGAGCAGCGCAGTGGACCTCTGGGGCTTTAAATCCCGGCTCCATCAATTACTAGTCAAATGACCTGGGTTACTTAATTGTGTAGACCTGAGTTTTTCTCATCTGCTAAAACAGGATAGTAATACCTGCCTTTTATGATTGTTGTGAGATTTAAAAGAGTTAATATGTATAAAGAAATTAGGATGGTGGTTAGTGCCTAGTAAGTGCTGTCTGTATGTCAGCTAAGTTACTATGATGGTTAATTTTATGTGTCAGCTTGACTGGGCTAAGGGGTTCCAGATATCTGGTAAAATATTACATCTGGGTGTGTCTCTGAGAGTGTTTCCAGAATAAATTAGCATTTGAATCAGTAGATGCAATAAAGAAGCTCATCCTTACCAATGTGGGTGGGTATCATCCAATTGGTTAAGGGTTTAAATAGAACAAAAAAGGTGGAGGAAGGGTGGATTTGGTCTCTCTACTTAAGCTGGGATATCCATCTTGTCCTGTCCTTGGACAACAATGGTCCTGGTTCTCAAGCCTTAAGATGCAGACTGAGACTTATACCATCAGCTTTCTCAGGCCTTCAGGTTTAGACTGAACCACCAGCTTTCCTGGGCCTCCAACTTGCAAATGGCAGATGGTGGGACTTCTCAGCCTCCATAAGCATGTGAGCTAATGTCTCATAATAAATCTCTATCTATCTATCCATCTATCTGTCTATCTATCTATGCTATTGGTTCTGTTTCTCTGGAGAGCCATGAGTAACACAGTTACTATGTTGGAAGGAACCGTGGACCACAGCCAACCTCTATGTGTTAGTTCTCATTGGATTAGGTGCTGGGACTGGACCTCAATGTCCTCATCCACAAATGGGGAGAGTAATACCAAATGCCATACCAAACTTAGAGGATTATCAGCGAGATCATGTAAACTGCAAACACAATGCTAGTGTAAACTATTCTTCTTCCATGGGAGACTTCTTTATTCCACTTGGTATTTAAAAACTTAGAGTGTTCTGATATTATTCATTCTTTCTAAGTGAATATTCTACTTTATTTGACAGTTTTATACTTCATATATTGTACTGGGACACTTTTCACCTTTTTCTCGTGTTTTTTTTTTTCATTTTCTCTGTAAATCTAAATAAAAATTCATACTCTATCTGCAGTATTAAATATTACAATTTTTGGAGCTTGAAACAGGAGAGCTGAGCTACATTTTCAGTAAAGTATGTTTATTTTCTCAGTATCTTTTTATACAAGTCTATTATTATTATTATTGATAATAAGAGCAATCTTCTTCTCTAAAATTGTGAAATATGTACATATTTTCAGAACCTTGGGAAGAATTTTCAAGGAAAATATGTTAGTCATGTTGCTGTTAGTCACATCTGAAATAAATTAAAATTTGAAAGTCTTTATTATCCCACATAGGTCATGGAGAAAATGCATAATTTCCCAGGAGGATGAGGAAGGGTGGAGGTATTGGACTAAAAGGCCTTGTTTTCTAGATGCCATTT
The DNA here is from genome assembly GCF_009873245.2 of Balaenoptera musculus. Classification (NCBI taxonomy): domain Eukaryota; kingdom Metazoa; phylum Chordata; class Mammalia; order Artiodactyla; family Balaenopteridae; genus Balaenoptera; species Balaenoptera musculus. The sequence continues at coordinate 96,631,706 of NC_045793.1, read as the reverse complement.
GATATGTTCTCATTGGAGTTTACAGTGGGCCCCTCACATTACCAGTCATGCTGTGTCCTCTTTTGCATCTTTTTTTTTTTTTTTTTTTGGCATTTTACCCATTTCACTGTAACATAAAACATTTGAAACTGAAAGCTTCTGATCGTCTTTAACTCTTTACATCACTTATCATGAGTAGACATTTGATAAATTCATGTTAATGTTTTAGAACTTTCTGCACTTTTGCTTTAGTATACAGGGTCCTTAGGTGTTGAAAAACCTCACACTCTTATTGGGCTATTCATCACTCATTACCTTGCCTTCTATAAAAGAAATGCTAGGTGCACTTTTAAAGAATCTCACCTATAAAGTAATTGTATGTGCCCCCAAAAGTAGAAATCTGTTGTTATGTTATTATTGGCATCACTGTGATTATTTATAAGAATCATTTTAGGAAAGAACTTGCCATTTCTGGAGAGTCCATAATCCCAAAATAATAATCATAGCAACCGCCATAATAATGAGCAATAGAATCATCATTCATTTAGACAGTGATTCGTAATCTGAGCTATTATCCTATTACGCTTAATTATCATGATGGTGGTGAAAATTACTATTTCCAGCTATTGAGTATACAAGGAATTTCAGAACTCACGGGAAGAAAATGAAAGTTAAAAATTTGATGAAACTTTTTTCTTAAAACTCTCAAGTAAAAGCTATTTAAAATAAAGCTAAATGTTCAAATTTTATTTTGATTTAACTCACACTCATTTGCCTGATCTTGAATAGAGAGGTATGTGTTTTCAAGTTGTTAAAACCTCCTATTTGTGTGACTTCTTCCTCCCAAATTTCCACCAAAACCATTTCTGTTCAATTCCAAACTAAAAACAATCAGGAGCAATCCTGACAGGAGGAAATGCTTGATTTTTGAAAGTCATGGTGAGCGTTTATGATAAAGTTGGTCCCGCCACTCAGGAGCACGGAATCGTGATGTGACCGCAGCACAAGAAGGGAAGGTGGGCTTCTTGGCTTTTTTTTTTTTTTTTTTAATATTTATTTATTTATTTATTTTGGCTGTGTTTTATTTATTTATTTATGACTGTGTTGGGTCTTCGTTTCTGTGCGAGGGCTTTCTCCAGTTGCGGCAAGCGGGGGCCACTCTTCATCGTGGTGCGCGGGCCTCTCACTGTCGCGGCCTCTCCCATTGCAGAGCACAGGCTCCAGACGCGCAGGCTCAGTAATTGTGGCTCACGGGCCTAGCCGCTCCGCGGTATGTGGGATCTTCCCGGACCGGGACCCGAACCCGTGTCCCCTGCATTGGCAGGTGGACTCCCAACCACTGCGCCACCAGGGAAGCCCGGCTTCTTGGCTTTTTATGACTCTGGCATCAGAGAGCTGGATGTACTCAATGGTCTTGTCTGTGAAGAAAACAAAGGAGAATGTTTTACCCTCTGGGATGCTGAAAGCCTTTTAAACATGACATGAAAACCATAACCATAAAGGAAAATATTGACAAGAGGTTTGACGTTTGAAAACTTTAAATTTCAGTAACAGAGAGAACATGATAAATTAGCTAAAAGACTATTTTTTGAAACTAATGAAAAATATAGCAGACAATGGATTATTATTTGTAAGACATAAATAATTTTTTAAATTACCATGGAAGGCCAATAGGCCAATGGAAAAGAACACACCACTAGGGTATGAACTGGCAATTCAAGGTAGAAGAAATATAAATGATACAGACATTAAAAAATAATCATCCTACTTATGACTCATAAAATAAAAATAATATAATAAAACACCACTTTTACCTATCAACTTGAAATTTTTTAATTGATAAATAATACAGTGCAGGGAAATGAACACCATCGTGCACTCCTGGTGAAAGTGTTTTTTGGAGAACATACACTTTGGGAAGTCTCAATTCCAGGAATTTACTCTGTGGAAATATTGGCATAGTACAAAGATATGTGCATAAAAATGCTCAGTAATGCTTTACTTGTAATAGTTAATCAGAAATTTCTACAGATATATCAGTAGACAACTAGTTAATTTATACAGACAATGGAATAAAATCAAAGGAAATTGGACAGCTCTTTTATGGATGTTTTGAACAGGACCAAATGATCCTGCAAATATCAAGAACCCTTTAGCAGGGACCAAATGTCTTATGGACCGATGTCTTATGGACATTTTGATAGGACTAAATGTCTGCTAATCAGGAACATAACAGTAAGCAAGAGACCTCACTGCCTCCATAAACTTACAGAGTAGTGAAGAAAATGGATACCTAGCATGAAATCACAACTCACCTCGAGATATGGTGGAATACTCTCACCGAGGACGCTGGAGGACCCAGTCAGGCTTGAGATAGAAAGAACCCACCAAAGGTGGCACCTGAAAGGTATAAAGAAATTATTCAAGCAAAGAGTGACAAATTATGGTTGAAGCAGAGATTTCTAGGGAAGAAAGCAAGAGATATACTTGGAGGCTGCTCAGGAGACCCATAGAGAGCCTGACAGGCCATGCAAAGGAATTTTCATTTTATCTTCAGTGCAACAGAAAATTCAAGAAGGGTTTACACATGTTTACACAAGGGAGAGATATGGTCAGATTTGTATTTCTGAAAGATACACAGCCCCGGCCACAGTGAAGAATGGAGTGAAGACTTCCTTTTCTGGCAGTGTGGCTGGCTGGAAACTTTAGGGCAAAATAACTAGATCTTGCATTAGAAACAGTCTTGTGTTTGTGTGTGTTTTGTTTATTTTAATTGCTGAGTTTTCAGAAAATATGGGAAAGGGAAAACAAAACACAATATTTCAGATCAGTGGTTCAAACACATGGCCCGTGGGCCTCTGGGATTCCCCAAGAACATTTCAGCGGGTCAAGGTCAAACTTATTTGCATCGTAAGCTGTTACTTGCTCGTTTTACTGTGTTAACATTTGCTCTGATTGTGAATGAACAATGATGGTGAAACCACATCAGCACAGTGGTACAAACCAGTGTCTCTTCACCTCCATATGCTCGCAATGACAAAAATGCCAGTGTCCCACGAGAATGTCCTTGATGAGGCTGTGGGATGGTCCGTTTTGTTCATCTCAGCACTGGAGAATCAGTCTTTAAGAGTCTCTGTGACGATGGGGGAAGAACACAGAAAGCACTTCTGCTGCCCACAGACGCAGGAAGATCGTCTCAAGGAAAAACACTTGTCTGATTGTTTCAGCTGTGAGCTGAATGAGCCACTTTTTTCATGAAGCAACATTTTTACCTGAAAGAAGAGCTAGAAAACTATAATTATCCAGACTTGGGTATTGGTCAAATATTTTCTTGAAAGTGAATGAGGTGAGCCTGTCGCTTTAAGAAAAACAATGACAGTCTGTATTGCCATTGATTGAACTGAAGTTTTCAAAGATAGAAATTAAAAAAAATACAACTTGTCCCCATCACATTGAGCTTGAAAGTCTCCCAATAATTAAAGATTTTTCTCATGTGATCAATGGACTTTTAACAAATGTGTGTTATTATACTGTACAATGAAATGTGTCAATATTGGAAAGATTTGTATAACCCAGTGAACCAATATTGTCCAAATGATCAATATATGATCTATAAAATCACACATGTGTAAAAAATCCACCTAAGTTGAAGATAGTCCAAATGGATTTTAATGTAAGAGAGAACAAAAATTTTATCGATAAAAGTACAGAATTACAACTAACCTTTAAGAAACTACCATTTGTCTAGTTTTGGTGATATATCACAGAATAGCCACAATTACCTGAAAAAAACTACTAAATACTCCTCCCTTTTCCAACTACACAGCCTCTGTGAGGCTAGATTTTTTTCAAATACTTGAACTAGAACAACTTATCACAAAGACTGAACACAGCTGCAGCTATGAGATTCCAGCTGTCTTTTATTTAACCAGACATTAAAGAGATTTGCAAAAATGTAAAACAATGCCACTAAGTATTTTGTTTTGTTTTGGAAAATATAGTTAGTATTCCATAAAAAAAATGTGATTTATATTAACATAGAATGGACTTATTAATGTTAAAAGTAAATGTAAAATTTTCAAGTTTTCATTGCTAATGTTGTAAATCTCAGTAGATGTCACCCATATTAAGAAGCTTTTCGGGATTGTCATTTTTAAGGGTAGAAGGTGTCCTATAGAGAAAAGACTGATGGTTGCCAAGGGGGAGGGTGTTGGGAGAGGGGTGGAGTGGGGCATTGGGGTTAGCAGATGTGAGCTTTCATATATAGAATGGATAAACAACAAGGTCCTACTGTATAGCACAGAGAACTATATTCAGTATCCTATGATAAACCATAATGGAAAAGAATATGAAAGAATGTATGCATATGTATAACTGAATCACTTTGCTATACAGCAGAAGTTAACACAACATTGTAAATCAACTATACTTCAACAAAAATATATTGATTGATGAAAAAAAAAAGAAACAGGCTCACAGACATGGAGAACAAACTTATGGTTACCAAAGGGGGAAGGCAGCAGAGGGATAAATTAGGAGTATGGGATTAACAGATACAAAACAGATATAAAGTAAATAAGCAACAAGGCCCTACTGTATAGCACAGGGAACTATATTAAATATCTTGTAATGACCTATAATGGAAAAGAATATGAAAAAGAATATATGTATTATATACATATAACTGAATCACTTTGCTGTACACCTGAAAGTAGTACAATATTGTAAATCAACTCTACTTCAATAAAAAATTTAAAAAATTTTAAAAAAAGAGTAAAAGATACCCTGAAACCAAAAAGGTTGAGAACCACTATATTGCATACTGTAATAAAATTATTACAGTTCAGTGTCTGTTTGACAGCAGAGCCTTGGGTAAGGACTCATGTGCAGGTAGCTTATTTGGTAATGAGATCTCAGGAATGCAGAGAAAGTGAACATAAAAGGAAAGAAAACCAATGTGTTACCAAGTCAAGCATGCCTATGGGACCATGGGACCCTCTACTGAGCTGTATGGAATAGTTCTCAGAACCATGTGCCTAGACCATGAAAGGCAGAAGGCATCAGTCCGCCAGCTTCCTTCCCCTATGGGTCAAAGTTGTCTCTGCAGGCTTTACCCTCCTGAATTTCCTGGTTGTCCGATGGCTGTCAGAGCATGAAGGCTAATCCAGGTCCTCTGAAAATCCCAGGGCAGGAAGCAAGAGGCCCATTGCAGATATTCTAAGGCACAGTGTTGTAAGAGTGTACCTGGGTGAAACTGGTTGGAGCCTGCACAGACCTGATTGGTCCAGAGGTGGCCAGAATTAGAAGACAGGGCAAGAAAATATGAAATAATGCACAAAGTTTCCAGCATAATCCACCCCCTTGCACTACTCGGATCTCTCCATGCCTTCGTTCAGTCGAGTCCCCTTCACGGTGGTGGTTCAACTTAATCACTTCAAACATTGATGACAGGGGTTTAATAGAATAAGCTATGGACTGCAGTCCCTCTGCTGCATCTGGTCCCAAGGCCATACTTGCTATTCACCATCTCCCTCATCTACCCTCCAGTCTACATCTCCCTTACCTTTAGCCAGCACTTGGGCTGGTCTACATGGCTGGTCAGGTGGGGTGACCCAGACCTTCATCACTGATAAATCTGTGCCCCTGTCCTTGTCAGGCTCTGGTTGCTGTAAATGTTCACTCAGTTAGATCACCAGGCACAAGAGCAGCAAGACACATCCCAGTGAATATCCCTGATTCATTGTAGCAGCATAGCTAGCTCTACATGGCAATCGGGGTCAGCCACCTGTAGCCCAGAGTGACCCAATGGTAGTCATAGCTTCAAGTTCAAAGGAACCCTATACGTTGTGTTCTCGTGAAAGTGTCCCATCTGCAGGCTCTTGTCCTCAAGCAGACCCATTAGCTGAGCTTTAACAGGCTACTCTAATATTCTATTATTCTTGCTGAATCTGGGTGATAATATGCCATGAGTGGATCCTGTGGTCATGTACTGGTTTTTGCAACTCTTTGGCATGAAATCAGTCTCTTGGTCCAGAGCATTGTGTGATCCCATGTTGATACATCTGGTATTCTGTAAGCCATTGGATTGCAGTGATGGCAGAGGCAGAAGACATACCCACAGGTGGGGTAGAAGACACACTCACACCCGTGGTAGAAGGGATTTGATGGAATCAACCTTCCCCTAAGAGACGGGCTCATCTTGAGGGACCAGACCTCCCTTTGTGACGCCTCTGCCTCAGCTGAGGTCTTTTCAAGGAGAAAGTGGTCTTTTCCAGCAACGGGAAGAGGTCACATCCGCCAGCTGGCAGAGTTCAAGGGGGAGTTTGGGATTCAAGATTCTTAGGCTCATCCACTCAGCTGTTCCATCCCAGGTCTCCAAGTCCCACTCATTTCCTATCATGGTCCTGATTCTGACATGGCAACATATTGAACCTGTACACACTTGTTGTTCTTAATTGTCGCATTTAAACAAATAACCTTGCTGTAGAACTCTTGTGCTTGAACTTTATCTCTCTTTTTTTTTTTAATTAATTAATTAATTAATTAATTTGTTTTTGGCTGGTTGGGTCTTCGTTGCTGCCCGCGGGGCTTTCTCTAGTTGCAGCGAGCAGGGACTACTCTTCGTTGTGGTGCGTGGGCTTCTCATTGCGGTAGCTTCTCTTGTTCTGGAAGCTTCTCATTGTGGAGCATGGGCTCTAGGTGTGTGGGCTTCAGTTGTGGCACGCGGGCTCAGTAGTTGTGGCTTGCGGGCTCTAGAGCGCTGGCTCAGTAGTTGTGGCGCATGGGCTTAGTTGCTCCGAGGCATGTGGGATCTTCCCAGACCAGGGCTTGAACCCGTGTCCCCTGCATTGGCAGGCAGATTCTTAACCACTGTGCCACCAAGGAAGTCCAAATTTTGTCTCTTTTTAAACACATTTTAGTCTCCTATATTTGTTGCATTTGCCCTATATATTGTGATTTTTAGGTATAGAGTCTATATTTTCATGGTAGTAGTAATTATCTTTTCAAAAATACGTATGGGCATATATTTATCCAATTGGCCAAGTCAAAACCTAATGCATATTTTCATTCCCTCCTTAGTAAGATGAATAAATTTATGACACCTCTATTTCCTTATTCACTCACTTCATGGTGTTGCCGTAATTTGAAGTTTTAGAAACCAAAATATTATTGTTTCCATCACATGATATTCACTTATCACCCTAGTACCAGCATGGGGAACGTAGAAAGGCTGCCGCTCTCTGGCCGTTACCTGCAAAAGCAGGTTTAAAGCCTGAGCTAATGGTCACTTCATATGAACGGGTGCTGCAGGGCTGTAAATGAAACCTGCCCTCAAAATGTCTTGAGGGAGATAATGGCCAAAATATTTCAAATGGTGACACATTAAAAAAAAAAAAAAAAAAAATTAATTGGTATCTAATTTGTAGGTTATTTAAAATAAATATTTTAAATTAAATTATTAAAATAAACTTTTTAATATGTTTAACGATTTCAATGCTCATTGTCACATTGTTAATATATGATTTGTACATTTTGAATTCTTAATAATAATTTGCTTCTTAATTATATTGACATTGTTCTTAAGTAACAATTTTTCTGCTTGTTTGTTGCTTTGTTCTTATATGCATTGTACACTTCCTAAAACTGCTAATCTCGTGTTACCGTGCTATCATTCAAACACCACAAGGCTTGGATTGAATATACAATATGGAGTACAAACTTTCCCCAATACACTGTAATCATTGTTTCCGTATGTTCTGGCATTCAGAGTTACAAATAAGTCTAAGACCAGCCTAACTATTATTCCTACATGAAAAAAGTAAATTGCTTTACTTTTTTCTTTGTAATTGAAGAATTTTTGCCAAGATTTGTCCAAATGCAAGTCCCTTTTTATCAGCTTTGCCTTATAATATAAGAAAAACACTTTAAATCTACATGTGTAGGTCTTTATTTAGTTCAGAAAATTTTCTTCTATTATGCACATTTTTAGTCACTACATTTTTCCCATTTTTCTAGTTTCTTAAGGAATTATTACTATTTGTATGTTAAATACAACACACAGAAAAACTAAATCCATCATTCTCTCCCTTTTCTTCTACAGCCCGAGGGAACTCCAGTCTATCCTCAAAAACTGTCCTTTTTTTGTAGTGTCCATGTTTTTCTATATTGCTTCCAATCTTAATTTTCATTCTGTGTCCTTTTCAGTTTCCCAGAAGTCTTTCCTCTTCTCTGCCAGCACCCTTTTCATCTTAGACTTAAATTTTCAGCCTTTTCCAAATCAGTCTATTCTCTTTTAATTATTTTTCCTGTTTCCTACATTAAAAATTTTTTAGGAATCTACCATTCCTCTGAATCTCCAAGATAATTCTTTCTTTTCCTTTTGGACCACTGTTTTTACTCAGGACTCATTTTGGCTATAAAAGCTACATGCCCTGTATAATACAGGAATCAGAGGAGGAAGAGCTTACAAACATGAAGGGGTCTGGAAGGTGTTCCTGAAGGAAGAGGGTGTCTGCTGAGCTGGAAACTACGAGATTGAGTGGCCAGGGAAGACAGAGGTGTTTTAAAAGAGACTGACTTTTTCTCACTATGTTTCAGATGGATAACTCTGGCAGTCAAGTGGAGGAAATGCTCAAGTCAGGAACACTGGTTAGGAAGCTCCTGAAATAGGCTGGTGAGCAAAGATGAGGCCCTCAACAAGGTCAATGAAAGCAAGGCTTAAAAGAATAGAGCTTTCAAAAATATGTGAAAAGGTTAAGTCACAAAACGTGATACCTCATTGTGTCACTGAGGAAGTGGGAAGATTCCACTATGACTGTAAAAAGAGCAGAGTTAGGGAGATGACATGCTGGGTTTTTATATACTGCATGCGCCGTTTGTATGGGATTTCCCGGTGCAGATGTTCGTACCAAGCCTGAAGCCTAGGGGAGATGCAGGCCTAAAGAAATGTGAAGTGCTTTGGACTATGATGAGGCAATAGGTCCTTCGTCTGCCAAACGAGGCTAATACTGCTGCACTCACAGGATTTCTGTGAGACTTCCATGAGATGATGTATGCCCTGTCCCAGACTGATTCTGCCCATGGCCCTCTAGACATGATGTCTTAGGTCTTTTTCCTCCTTTAAGAATCTCTCTGTTCCTTGATGGACTCTGCCTTAGTGTGTCCCCTTGGGTTTCTGAATCTCTTGCTACGTTGGGTAGAGACACCTGCCATGGTAATAGCTCCTTCCGTCCAAATTTCTGACTGTGCTCACTGGGTGGGCATTTGTGCAAGTTAAGCCTTGTTCCCCAGAAGGGGCCTTTGAGTCCTGCCTGGCAGAGCTCTGCCCCACACCTCTGTTCATCAGAGCTGGACAGCGGGAGGAGGTGAAGAGAGGTTAAGATGGACCAGAAAATCTGGCATCTATGGAGGATCCGGCGGCTCTCTGTGGGCAAAAGTGACTAAAGATGGAATATTATGTTACTGATGGCCTCGGTGATTTGAACAGCTTTTGACTTTGTATCAGAAAAGGCTACTGGAGAAAAGGATACTGAGGCTTTAAGTTCTCTGGCTTCTCCTGCTGCCCTGTGTGGTGCCTAGTTGGGGCTCCCTGGGTTGCACTGCAGAGCTTCTTAGCAGCCTTCAGACCTCCTCAACCCCACGTGGCAGCAGGGGAATGCTGGGGCTCCAGAGTGCAGGGAGGGGGCAGGAGTGGAGGGCAGATTCTGGGCAAGGATGCAACGGGTTGCTGTGATGTTTGATGGTCAGAATCATGGCAGGATCAATAAAACTAGTAAAAGAGACTATGAGGTCCTTTTTTTTTTTTTTCCAGAGTAAATATTTTTCTGTCAACCTTCTCCTGAGACCCAAGGAGTGTGAAAGGGATAAAAGGAATTACAAAAAATATAAGGAGTAAGACACTAAAAGCTGTCACCACAAATAATGATTATAGACTTTAGCGTCATTGTAAGTTCTCATTCTAACCCAAAGTAGAATGACCGGACCCCAGTAAGCACCTGGATGCCTTCACCTGCACTGAAGTATTTTAGCACATATAAGGTTTTTCCCTCTTTCTTTGCATATTAGTCATAAATTATCTCAGACTCCAAAAATTGAATATTGTCTGCAGAGGGGAAAGCAATCGCTTTCTTGAATATTGATTGATTTAGTTTAGTCGTTTAGAATATAGAATTCGGTGGGTATTATGATATACCCATCATACATATTATATGCACGGTAGTATATGGTATTAAACCAATAATTATAAATATATATTATTACATGTAATTTTTTTCTATATTACCTTGGACAAATTATTTCACAACTTTAAGCCTTCATTGTAAAGCTTATCAATAAATCAATATTACCTATCTCTTAAGTATATAATGAGAAAGTGTGTATAGATTTGCTGAAAGACAGTAAGGTCTCAATAAAAGCTAAGTATTATTGGTATTATCGTTATCCTACAGGAAATGGCATGGAAATTGAATTAAGATGTCAGACTAACCAAAGTTTCCTCTCTTCTTTTTCTGTGTCCCTTCCCTTCTCTTTCTCTTTTTGTCCAAGATACTATAGAAAAAGTAATTTTTTTAAGAAAAATTATAACTACTCTCAAAAAACAAAGAAAAGGGAAGCTCCCTACTTCCTTACATATGGCTATTTCTTAATCCCAACTGTATTGACCAACTTTGTGCACATTTTGGAGTTAGTGTGCTTTAACTTTTGCTAAAATATAATCAATTTCCTAAAATATAACTGAAACACAAAATACCCATTAAGTAATTATGTTAGAATGTGAAGTGGTTAAAATATCACTTCTGGATAACCAAAAAATTAATGGTTGTTAATAAATACCTGCTTCATATGCAATAAAATAGTACAGATGCCCTCTGTTGACATTTGGTGCACTTTCCAAAAATAGCCACATGTGATTCTGACATTCTACCTAATGTATTTGGAATATAACTTGAGAATTTTCCAATCCATCATTTTGTTTAAAATGTTATATTTGGGTTTGGGGAGGAAATGTAAATGTTTCCTACATTCATGTATTCTATGATTTGGGAATATGAAAAATGAAAAGAATTTCTACTGAGAAAGTAGTAACCAGAGAGATATTTTATAAATTCTAAACATGCAGAATAAACATTCTTTGGTGAAAAGCACAAACAGTAGAGGAGTTAAACAGTAAAGATACAGCTTCAGATAGAACTAGTGAATGTGAAAATAGAGCTGAGTAATTCAAATACATGTAGTGAAGGGGTAAATCAGGAAACATGAAGGAAGTTAAATGATATGGAAGATGCAGAGAAGGACCACTATGTATCAAATAAGCATTCCAAAAAGAAAGAATAGCTAGAATAGAGGATGCGTGATATTGAAAGAAATGATTTTCTAAAAGTGAATAAATCCATTAGTTCTCAAACAAGCTAAATCCCATCTAGAAAAACTATAATAAAATTGTAGAAAGTCAAAGAGAAAATTCTTCAGTAATTAGAAGAAAAAAAGATTGTATAACAAAGAATACAGAGCAGGAGAAGAATTCTCTGAGTAATCAGTAATAGCATAAGAAATTAGAGTATCTTCAAAGATATTATACAAAGCAATTATGTCACTCAGTATTGAGAGTGAAATAAAGATATTAATAGGCATATAAAAATGAAGGTATTATTTACTGTATAAACTACTAAGGAGTAGAATGGAGAGCAAAATAACAACAACAAAAGGTGAACAAACAAACCAATAAAGAGATGATAAATCTTAAGAAGTATTGGCAAAGTTAATATTTCTCAGTTTAGAAAAAACTAAAACATCAGATATTAATAATAGAAATGGTGGAATTTGGAGGAAAATTAAAGTGTGCTAATTTCTTTGAGAAGAGAATAAAGATATTGAGCAATCTTAGGCTTTGTTATAAAATCTAAAATTGTAAAAATTTTTTCAAAATTTAAATCAATCCTAAAAATAAAGAAGTAAAATATATAACCTTTAAGTTAGTAACAAATAATGAATAAAGAAGATCTCATCAATTTATAAGAAGGTAATGAAGGAAAAAGAAAGACACAAAGAGAAAGCACAATAAATAGTCAGTGCATATTAATTAGTGTGGTGGAAATAATTTCAGATACTGGCAAAAATAACAAATAAAAGATGGACTATTTTAAGACTGATAAAATTAGATAAGATTAAAATAATAGCTACAACAAAATCCAGCTATATTTTTACACAATAAAAACATCAGTGTATAGAAACATTAAAAAAAGTGAGAACAGTTAAAAGAGATGGGTAAGTTATCTTCTAAAAGTCACAGGCTGTAACAATTGTATAAAAATATTAGCAAATCAAATCCAATAGTATGAAGAAAAATAATACATTAGAACCAAATAGAGTTTATGCAAGTCAGGTTCAACATTAAACAATCTGTTAACATAATTTTCTCCATTAATAAATTTTTAAATGTATATGTTCATTTCAGTAGAAGTAAAATTTTAATTAATATAAACACTATTTTTTTTTAATTTGCAAACTATGAATAAAATAAAACTTCTAACCTAATATAGTAATCCATGACCAAATGCACTCCAGACCTGAGGACATAGTAAAAATAAAATGCTGAAGAATGTAACAAAATGCTTAGAAGGACAAATTTCTTATATGGTAGGATATAGACGTTGGGCCTAGTGTGACCCCCTCTCCCATGCTATTTGTATAAAAAACACTGAACTGGTGATTCTGAGTTCCTTCGACAGATAGGTTTCTCACTCCTCACAGCTGAAAGTAACCACCAATTTGGACATGGAACTCTGAGCAATAAAAGAGTTCTTGGAATCTGCATCCACTTAATTGGGTTACTTATTTCCTTAGAGGGCTTGTTTTATGGTTAGGAAACTAAAGTGAAAGCAAACCTGAATTAAGTCTGATCCAGTATTATTTTTGACCTTGGTGAAATGGTAGATTCAATCTCTCCAAATTGAGGAAACCTTACTATTGAACACCATCACAAGTACCAGTCAATGTGATCAGACAAGAAATAGACATAAGGATTATGAGATTTGAAAGGGAGACACCAAGTTGTCATTATTGGCAGACAACACGATTGTCTACATACAAGGGTTAAGAATGCATCAAATATAAATCTATTAAAATTAAACTATTAAATTTATTACATTAAAATTAAAACTGTTGAAACTATTAAAATTAAGATTTTTAAGGTTTCTTATTTTAACAACCACATCACGCATCAGTAGCATCTTTACACGTCGGAAATAACCAATTAAACTGTGGAAAAGGAAAAGAACCTTATTCACAACAGCAACAAATACTAAAGATACCTAGGGGAAAAGTCTTCTTAATTGTATAGAAGACCCATGTAACATCACACACAATTAAGGACATACACATTAAAACAACAGTGGTGTAAGTACTTCACACACTGAGGTTTGGCAAAAGCAAAATGTTTGAAAACATCAATTACAAAGGATTTAGAGAACTGAGTGGTTATTCATTATTTGGCTGTAACAACTACTGCTTAGGAGAGAACACTCTAGCAATACCCATTTAAAATGAAAATGCATCTACTCTAATACCCAACATTGTGTATTTCTAGCTATACATGATAGAAAATTTTTTCACGTAAATATTCAAGGAGATAGGTACAAGGATGTATAGCATTTTGTAAAAGTAAAAAATTATGAACAACCTAATGGAAATGGATAAATAAATAATGTCGTATTCACACGTTGGACTCTATACAAAAGTTAAAATGAATGAACTAAAGCTATGTATATTAACATGCATTGACATAGTCTTTTATATTCATCTAAATTTAGAATAAAATAATGGGACTAGTTCAAATGACAGGAAAAAAGGAGTTATTTGAGCAATAAATTGTTTAGAAAATTGGCTATTAAGCTGAAAAAAATGAAAATCCCTAATTCACAACCACACAACAATAAATTACAAATTAATTTAAAAACTAAGCAGAAATATGTAATTTTGTATTTGTAAACAAAGTGGGTTTTTTGTAATAGATATAATCATGTGTTTATATTGTTTTATGTGATTTTAAATGAAACCTGTAAAGCAATTTCTATTCCATGGAGTAAAAAGGAAAAACAAAAACAAAAAAGGAAGCTGTGGGCTTAAAAGCAGAGAACAAAAAGCATAAATTTTAAACACAACTACTATGACCAAATAATTTTTTTCTAGGAAGCTTTCCAGAATACTTCTATCTAAAGATAATTTTTTCAGGATTATCTAGATAATCTGGATAAAATTGTTTCTATTACCATATGTTTAATGCAATCCATTGCCTTTCCAATCTGTTTTATTTTTTCCTTCTAGTTTTATTGAGATATAATTGACATACAGCATTGTATAAGTTTAAAGTGTACAGCATAATGATAAAATCAAGAATGTCATTTTTACAACTATTTTAGTGGGGAAGGTTTTCTCGAGCCAATATTCAGAATCAAAGCAATATTGTTGGATTTGACAACGTGAAAATAAAAGTTTATGGACCCTTTTGTCATATAAAAATAAAGTACAAGTGGCCAAGAAATATTTACAACATAATATCAATTACATAGCGCTTCCATACTATAAAAGAACCACATACCCTAATGGAGAATATTATAAAACAGTAATGAAAGACAGAAAAGAACATTTGTGAGTAGAGAAAATTAATATTGCATGGATATTAATCTCTCCAACCTCATATATGAATTCAATGCATAGCAGCATAAGAAAAAAATATGAACAACCCATGGAAAAATTTCTGAAAAAAATTTAAGAATATGAAATGGAAATGGCCAACAAACTCATGAAAATATATTCAAGTTCACTAACAGACTTAAGCAATTTATCACCTATCACATGGTCAAAAAATTTAAAAGACTGATACTGTTCAGTGTTAGAGAAGACAAAGTTGAAACAATTGTCCTCAGGCTTTGTTGTAGAGGTGAGAGAGTTGAACACACAATTGTGGGGGATGATTTTGCAGGATCATTTAAATATTTAAATATGCATTCCTTTAGATACATTAAAAAATGTAATGGTGGTTTTTTCTATTTGATTATACTTTGTAGGCCCCCATATCATGCAAAATGCATACTACTCCCACAGACTCTAATTAAAGTAGATAGTGTGAAAATGTATAAATATTGCAGATCCTTTGGTTTTATTATGGGCTTAATATATGATGATTTAAGTGTTATTTGACACTAAGGTATTGTTCATGACTATCTTCCCTCAAAACCCTGAATGATATTTTCATTCTGTCAAAACCCAAAAAAAAGCGAAGCTTTTCTTCAGTATTCATTATTTTCCCACTGTTCTCCATCCACTCAAGAAATACGTTAAGATATTTAATCTAGAAATATAACAAGATAGAAGTAACAATAATGATACAGAAGACAAACTAAATTAAATTATCAGGTGAAAACAGGAGTTCAGTCGGTGAGGAAAAAAATACATATCATGCCATTTTATGTCCTTGCTGAAATCTGACATCCAGCTTGATCACGATCAAGATAACATCAAGAGGCATGACCAGTTACATCATTCACAGTGTCTTAGGATAAGTACAGACCAGTCTCTCAGGAGATCCTCAGCCTGTCCTTACAATAAGGCTAGGACCAGAGTCCCCAGAAGAAAGACAAAGAGCAGAAAGCAACACAGGTTGTTTCACAGCAGCTTCACAATGAACAGAGCGACAGATTTTAGTGAGGCTGTTCTTATAACTTCTCTTAATTTAGTAAACGCCACAATTCTTTAAAACTTATCAAATGGGGAGCCAATTCAATGCAACCCAGGAACGTGGCTCTCTAACAAACTGGCTTCCACCAAGAGAAGATTTTGCAGAGGCTGCAAACAGGCAGCTAAAATCTGGCCTAAAATAAATTTGGTTTGGCCACAATAGTGGCTGGAGAGTTAATAAAAATTGGGCAACTGCATATAAAAATCCAGATTTTTCAGCATTCCTTGAAGAATTGTAAGATTTGGCAACACTGGACTCACATGGCCACAGTTGGCTGGCCCTGAGTATCAGTAACCCCTTTTGGACAGGGGATAGGCAATAGATTTTCCATAACCCTCACTAGTCTGCATAACTCATTTATGTTACCTTCTTGGTCCACTTAGGCATTTTGCTTGTGATCAATCTTCAGACTATTGTGCAGTAATTCTCAGCGCTGGCTCTACAACCAAAACACCCATGGAGGTTTTTAACAATACAGATTTCTGGGTCTTACTATAGACCTGCTGAATATGCAGTTGCCTGAGCCTCAGCCACTGAGTTCTGCAATGGATGAGGCTCAGGCATCTGTATATTCATAAGTGCCCATATCATCCAATACCCAGCCAAGGTTGAGAACTGTGAATCTAAAGAAATGAATTTCCTGTTGGTGGAAATGTAAATTGGTACAGCTACTATGGAGAACAGTATGGAGGTTCCTTAAAAAAACTAAATATAGAACTACCATATGATCCTGCAGTCCTACTCCTGGGCATATACTCGGAGAAAACCATAATTTGAAAAGATACATGCAACCCCAATGTTCATTGCAGAACTATTTACAATAGCCAAGACATGGAGCAACCTAAATGTCCATCAACGGATGAATGGATAAAGAAGATGTGGTGTACTAATACAATGGAATATTACTCAGTCATAAAAAAAGAATGAAATAATGCCATTTGCATCAACCTGGATGGACCTAGAGATTGCCATACTAAGTGAAGTAAGCCAAACAGAGAAAGACAAATATCATATGATATAACAAATATATGTGGAATCTAAAAAAAGGATACAAATGAACTTATATACAGAACAGAAATAGACTCACAGCCGTAGAAAACAAATTTATGGTTACCAAGGGGGAAAGAGGGGAGATAAATTAGGAATTTGGGCTGAACATATACACACTATTATATATAAAATAGACAACCAACAATGACCTACTGTATAGCACAGGGAACTCAATATTTTATAATAACCTATAAGGGAAAATATAGAAAAAAAAGATACATGTGTAAGTACAACTGAATCAATTTGCTGTACACCTGAAACAACGTCAATAAAAATAAATTAATTAATTTTAAATAAATAAATTTCTAAAACATTACTCCGTAAACATTTCTCTCAACTGAGCTTCTGAAAATTACTGAAAATCTATGAGTCTGAAAACCGCTGAGTCTGAGGTTAGGCTTCAGGAACAGTTCTTTTTTGATGCCCCACCAACTGTAACAGTGAGCTAAGCATGGAGCAGGATTGAAATCTGTCAATACATCTCTAAAAAGAATGTTATGCCATTTCTTTTTGGACCCTAGAAAGCACTTTTACAGGTCAGATTTCTCTAAGACATAATCTGTTGCTGCCCCAAAACAGGGACATGTAGAAATCATCTCTCCATCCTCCTTCCACAAGGGAACATGAAGACATTCCACCATCAGCACCTGCTGGGCTGACAAGCATTTGTCACCAGGAGCCCTTTTTGGACCCACACTTTCTCTGTCCTTGTAGACACACTGATGGGCAGCTCGAGAAGAATCATCACTTGTAGAAGTTTCTAAGGTGGAGTGATTTTATCTCCTCCCCATCCTTGCATACCTCGTCCCCCTCCAGCTCCTATTTACTATGGAACCTGGGCACATCAAAATGGTATGGGGACCAGAATGTTCTAGGTGGCACCTTCACACTCTGTCTTCTCCATTTCCTCTAAGACAAGAAGGGTAGAACTACACCATCCAGAAGAAATGATATCCTACTAGTAAGGTGTGATTTTATTCACTTACTCAGCACATCTGTTGAACATCTTCTAAGTGCTAGGCAATGTTTAGGCACTGGGAATACAACAGTGAACAAAAAGGGAGAAATCTCTGCCCTCTTGGGGTGAATATTCTAGTGGGAGGGAAGATGATAAGTCAGATAAATGAAAAAATAGATCATATCCCATATGGTGATGAGTCACCAAGAAAAAATGAGGGGGAAAAGAACAAATAGAAAGTGTTGGAAAGGAGAGTCAATTTTAGGTGGTGTGGCCAGGCAGGTGAGGAGGCATTTTGTAAAGATCTGAGTGAGCTTAGAGTGGTGAGGCCAGAAGAGCATTCCAGGCAGAATAAATAGTAAGTAGAAAGGCCACAGGTAGGAGGTGTCTGGAATATCCAAGGAAGATCAAGGAGGCATTTGAAATCGGCAAGAGAATCAGTGTTGGAAAGAGGGTGTCTGGAGACAGAAGCACCTGCATGTGTGTGACCCAAACCTGGGCCACCCAGGTGTGGTGGGTCCTCTCTTTTCCATGTTTGCTTTTTTAAACCCCTTACACCTCCCATCCTCGGGACCAAGTTTCAAAAGTGATTTGGGGAAAATCTTAGAAAAACTTTTGGGCAATGCTGCAAGGCTAGGCGTTTGTCAATAAAACCCCCGGGTAAGCTCCTCCACCCCGTCATCCCAATGTAACAGCAGTGATTTGAACCATATGTTCAAATTTGAGCATCTTTCAAAATTTCACTCTACGTGGAGTTTGCACCCAGAGACTAAAAACCTTAGTAACCCTTAGATCCGCTTATGTTCAGGGTCCCTAGTCCACATCATAGTAAACATATGGAAATACACACAAATCCCATGTAAGTCTTTTGCCCCAGATTTGAACACATCTTTATGATTTGAGTTTTCAGATTATTTTTTATTTTGATTTGGTCCTTTCCTATTATATTTTCATATTTGGCATGACTCATCATTTTTCAGGTCTCAGCCATTTCCACACCCTTGAAAATCATCTTCACATAGACACTGTGCCTATAGGCACAAGGCACCTGGTCTCACCCTGAGGGACTGCCCCATGTCAGAGCGACTGCTGCCCCATCTCTCAGAGCAACTGCTGCCTTCTCCCCTCTTGTGAGAATGTCCTAACCCAAGAGAGAGGTGCCCTGACAGCCAGAGAACAAAGCTTTTATAAGTCCCTTCAACTCGTGCAAGACTCTTGGTAGCCCCGGGTCCTCGATAAGGTGATGTGGAATTTTACAGTCTATCAGACCTGGCTCTACGCTGAGACTTGCCCTCAGGAAGATGAGGTCATTTGCAGTTTCTGACAACCCAACCACACTAATGGCACAGCAGTGCTTTTCAAATGTCTTAGTCTCCGGCCCCCTTTACAAGCTTAAAAATGATTGAGGAACCCAAAGAGCTTTAGTTTACGTAGGTTATATTTGTCAGTAGTGACTATATTAACAATTAAGACTGGGAAATTTTTTAATGTTTATTAACTCATTTACAAATAGAAATAATAGACCCCATTACCTTTTAATAACATAAATAATATATTCCTGTGAAAAATAACTATACAAATAAAATTTAGTGAGAAGATTGATGTTGCTAATCTCTTTATGCCTGGGTTGACAGAAGACAGATGGATTCTCACACGTGCTTCTGCATCAATCTGTTGTGACATTGGTTTAGCTGATGTACATGAAGAAGATCCTGCCTCACAGACGTGTCCTTGGAAAAGCGAAGACCTCACAGCCCCTGTGAGATGCTCGGTGACCTCAGTGGGCTCGCAGACCACACGTTGAGCACCATTGCTCTGGTGACAGGGATGAACAGGAAGCAGCACTTTGTGTGTTGACATGCGCAGTTGTGGTTAAGTGAGAAAGAGAGGTGGAGAACAGTGGGGCAGCTAATACTACACCAGCTCTCGAAAACAAAAAAAGGAATGTTTAGCATTTGTCAGTTTCTGTGGTGTAAATACCCCCCACTCCAGCTCCCACAGCCATGGCTGTGTTTAACAGCCAGCTCAGAGAAATTTCTGAGAATTCAACATCAGCTCCAACGCATGGCTGGTTAGAACTAAGATCAAGAGAGTGCTGATAAAGAAGTTGTCCTATATCTGATCATTTGAAATAATTGTGTAATTAAAATAAAAATAGTAACGAACCGTTAAAAATAAAATGGGGAAATGCTGCAGAGGGTTGATCTCCTAAGTTTCTCTCTTTTAAAGAACAAGCTGGGCTTCATGTTAAGCAGGTGAGTCAGTCTGAGTCCTAATTGCAAGCAACAGAAATAAACTGTGTTGATCTTAAAGGAAAGGGAGGTTAGTGGAAGCATATTTGGTTTTATAGAATTGATAAAAGGCTGAAGAGCCAGGATTGAAAAAATGGGCAGATCCAGAGGCAGAAAGTATAATTGTGCTTCAGAAAAAAATTGGTGCCAGGACAACATGACACAAGGAAAGAATTGTTTCCTTGAATGGAACAATACGGGACATAGTCACATACGGAAAGTGGAAAGGGATTATCAAATGACACTGGGCCGGATAATGACAGGAGGAGAGAATTCAGGGGACAGAGGTATTTCCCAAGCCCCAACTGGCTAATGATTTCACTTATACTTTGGTGAGAAAGGACTTTGTATTAACAGTAGAATTGCTCTTTGTTTTATGAGTTAATTATTTTTAGCTGGAAAAATATACATATATAAAATATATATGAGATATATAAATATAAATTGTGTGCATGTATATAAATATAAAATGTGTGCATATATAAATGCATAAATGCATATATATGTATCTATATATGCAGTGCAAAGGTAAACGGCTTAGTAAACTGCATATAATGCATTCCACAGACTAGATTTAGTATTTCCCAAACCCTCCTTTTCTGTTGTTTTAGAAATCCAAGTTAACATATGTCTCTAAGGTATTGTTACAGAAATATGTATTGACTACTGCATGAATATGGTTCATTCCTAATCATTGTAACAGTCACACTAAGAATAAAAAGTAGTAACAGGCTTCCCTGGTGGCGCAGTGGTTGAGAATCTGCCTGCTAATGCAGGGGACACGGGTTCGAGCCCTGGTCTGGGAAGATCCCACATGCCGCGGAGCGACTAGGCCCGTGAGCCACAACTACTGAGCCTGCGCGTCTGGAGCCTGTGCTCCGCGACGGGAGAGGCCGCGACGGTGAGAGGCCCGCGCACCGCGATGAAGAGTGGCCCCCGCTCGCCGCAAGTGGAGAAAGCCCTCGCACAGAAACGAAGACCCAACACAGCCAAAAATATAAATAAATAAATAATTTTTTTTAAAAAATGCAGTTTCACATTAAAAAAAAAAAAGTAGTAACAAATGTTTGGGTAGGGCCAAAAGTGCAAGTGAAAGTTTGGGGATATAATCGGAAAGACTTGTTTTTAGTCCCTCTCTATTAGGTCTTAGACTTTATCAATAATGAGAAAAAAAGGAACATTTTTCTATTGAGGACTAGTCACAGGGAAAGAATTAAACTACAGCTAGTAACTAAAGGCCACGCTAGGTTTTGTTGATAGAAATTTAATTAATTTTTTTTAAGGCTAAGAACGGATAATGCCGCTTTCTTCCATCAAAGAGCAGATATTGTGTTAAATACTTCAATTTCGTATGTTTACCAGCAAGGGGAAAGGGAAAACCAAAGAAGCAGAGGCAAATTGAAGACCAGATAGAGGAGATGGGAGAGCTCTGTGGAAAAGAAGAAAGGCGAGCATAAGAAGACTTGAGAGGGTGTGTTTCAGAACTTTCAACACAGAGTGGAGAGTGGTCTGGGGACCACACAGAAAAATCTCGGGCAAACCTGTGCCATTACCCTTCTCTTCATTTCAGACTGTTCTTCCTCAGAGCTGCCTCTGAGGGGCTTTGCACTCCAGACTGAAAAGCAAATGTACTGTGAAAGAGCAATTCTTATACGGAAGCGAAACTTACCAAGACTCTTTGTTTTTATATTCTTTAATTATTGGTCTTGCCTGGAGAAAATGCTGTGCTTCCATCTGCATTTCTTTCTTTCTCAAAAACTTCTCTGTGAGCAGAGGATTTGCAGTAATTTGTCAGGGAGGGCATTTTCTGAATTTCTTGGAACGTGGTCTTTCCTACACCTGCTCTGGGCTCTGGAACCCTGCATGGAAACTTCCCATAAAGTCTTTCCACAGTATAATCTATAAATCACCCTGTAGAGCAATATTAAACTTTAAAAATCAGCTTCCCACCTA
This sequence comes from Balaenoptera musculus, assembly GCF_009873245.2. Lineage (NCBI taxonomy): Eukaryota > Metazoa > Chordata > Mammalia > Artiodactyla > Balaenopteridae > Balaenoptera > Balaenoptera musculus. The sequence goes on along the minus strand of NC_045793.1, from coordinate 96,609,739 downwards.
GGAATGCTGGTCAGATGAAACTTCTCCGTGTTCTCTCTTTAGCTGTGTGACTTCTCTCTTTGAAAAGTTAAACTAGAACGAACGGATAAATGGTTCTTTTACGACTAACCCGAATCTTCCACTTCATCACCACCACAAGTCAGATGAGGTTAGGACTTACTGTAAATATGCTCTTACAGCATCTTGGACCCCTTTGTAGCTGCGGTCACCAGATTTAGCCATTAAATACATAGAGCGTGGAGTTAAATTTGATTTTCAGACAAATAGCAAATAACTTCTTAGTATAAATAAGTTGGAAATATTTTTCTGAAATTTAGATTTAACTGGATATCCTGGATATTTTCTGGCACTCTTATCCATCACACGTGTTGCAATTGTCATGAATTAAGCATTTGTATAATTATGTGTTTAAGGTCTGTCTTCTCCTTAGAGTCTATAAGTACCATGTGGTTACGACTCTCTTGGTCTTAGTTGCAATCCTATTCTCAGCGCTTACCCCAAGGTGGGCACAGGGTACAAGTTCACAAGGAATTTGTGGACTGAATGAAGGTCAACTCTGAAAGGCATGGTCGTTCACACACCACTGGGAAAACATTGTCCTGTCAACTTCTCTGCCAGTGACCAGAGCCAATATTACCTTAAGATTCAAGCCAAGTGGTAGATTTGTCCAGAGCCCACTCTTACCCACCTCTGAAATAGTTATCCCATTGCTATATAAAGTATAAAGAAAAGAGGTGCTGTGTGCATGCCCTTCCACACAAGAGCAAGTAGCGAAAACAGCAGTAAACACGTGCAGGGAGGGAAGGAGGGACTCTCTAAGTCCCAGTGCCCGGTGATTAGAGCAGTAGGATAAAGTGTCTGGGTGCCTGACCCAGCCAAGAGAAACAATCTGCCTTCGGTTTGTCACAAGCCAGCACCGAGTGGAATTCAGCTTCCAGACCCTCCCAGGGAAGAGTCCCGGTTTGCCCTTAGGATGGTCACGAGAGCGGGCCAGCTCACCACATCCCTGTGCAGGGAGGGGAGACCTGATATGGAAGAGATAACAGGGCAAAAGCTGACTGATTCTTCCCCCATCCATCCACCGTTTCATGAATGCATGTCTCTTTGAAGTACCGTCTGAGTTAGGAGAAGTATAAAATAGTTGGATCAAGGCCACAGAGGGCAGCCCATAAATTACATATTTTGCTAACTTTCGCCTTTTCTCTTGGTTTAGCTAAGCAAAATAAGCTCCATGGTACTGAGACAGGATGAGACCTGGGACCTGGGACCCTTTGCTACAATGTTTGCACCCGGACAAAGGTCAAAAAAAAAACTATAAGGGACTAAAAATAACTGTGTTTCTGTGCAGTTGGGGCAAATTATGGACAAGATACAGAGACCAAAAACCCAGCTGCCACTTCTGAAGAGCCGGGAGCAAAAGCAAGGGACTGAGCATGCCCCCTGTACACAACGCCACTCAAGGGGCGGGCAGACCCCCTGAGCCACCTCTCCAGCCTGACCCCTGGACCCTTCGTACCCCCACCCCATGTAAGGAACCAGCTCGCCCCCCATCGCGGAGCTGGCCAGCAAGCAGGGGAACCTGTGGCTTGTTCTCGCTGCCCCCGCTGCAGCAGGGGCCCCAGTAAAGCCTTGCCGGAATTTCTTGTCCGGCCTCTGGTCAATTTCTATTGATTAAGGAGGTCAAGAACCCTGGTCAGTAACAGTATACTGATACCTTGTGTTCTCCAAGGGCCCCAAGGGGTTTTTAGAACTGCTATTTGTATAAGTGCATTACGGTTTCCAGAACTATTTTGCATATTATTCATCATCTCAGTTAACCCCTGACAACAACGCTGGGAGAAAAGTACTAGTTCCTTTCACAGATAAGGGCACTGAGGTTCATGGACATATTTGGTACTTAGTCAACACTACTGCAGGACTCAAACAACAGCACTCAGATTCCCGAATTAACGTCCTGCCACTCTGCAGTGCTCCTCAGCTGGTGGTCTTTCTGCTGCTTTCAGGCCCATGGGGCTGGAGCCAGTTCTCATGATCCAGGTCTAGGGTTCCTTTTCAGGCCCCAAGGTGGGGGCCTGAAAGCCAGTCTGCAGAATACTGGTGTGTAGAAGACATATTAAATTCCAACCATTATCATTTGAGTATGAATTTGTTCATAGTTTTACCAGGGAAGGATAAATGTCTTTCTGTTTTGCCTGTTTGTTTTCTGTGCATTTCCCATCTCCTCTTCCATCTGCCATTCCATCGGGAAAAAGACACAAACTTAAAGAAACAGCTCAGCTGTGGGGGGGGGCGGTACCTACAGATTCTCAGATGCACGTTTGCCTCCATGGACTAAACGACTGTGTATGCAGAGAAGAGGGAGGGGGCACAGGGTTGAGAACAGAAGATGGGAGAGAAGCACAGTCCTTGAAGTGGGGAAAAAAGGCAGGTGCTAAAATCAAAAGGCCCAGGAAGCAGAAAGAAGGGACTTAGGGCCCAGCTACACTTTAGCTTTGGACAACATTCTGAGGAACTTGGTGAGGAATTTGAACAATCTGTTTGGAGATACGGATTTCAAGAGAAAGACCTTCATCTCCTGCCCAAGACATGGTTGAATAAAAGGAATGGGCTCGCTGTGCTGACACAGGCCACACAGGGACGAAAACTTTAAGGGTCAAGGCAGAACTATACTTCTATCTATGTGTTTGTAAGAAGCTACCATATGACCCAGCAATTCCACTCCTGGGTGTATGTCTGAAAAAAACAAAAACACTAATTCAAAAAGATACATGCACCCCAGTGTTCATAGCAACATTATTTACAGTTGGCGAGACATGGAAACAACCTAAGTACCCATCAACAGATGAATGGATAAAGAAAACATGTTTTATATATATATATATATATATATATATATCTGAATCACTTTGCTGTATACCTGAAACATTATAAATCAAGTATACTTCAATAAAATAAACAAATAAATAAAAATAATAAAGGAAAGGAGGAAATATATGGAAAAATTTTTTAAAGTAGAGAGTATGTAACTACTCCCATAGACCAGTCACCCAGCTTCAGCTGCTGTCAGCTCAAGCTAGTCTTCCTTCATTTACACCTCATCCAATACCTTCCCCTACCATGACTCCCTAACGTTAGGTTGAACCAAATCCCAGACATAATTTTATTTTGTCTATAAATAGTTCAGTCTTTATTTCTAAAGATAGACACTCCAGACTAACAATTTTTATTGGTCTGGACTGGACTGCACTCCATGAGCTCTGCCTGAGGCGTACACGTAGAAAATGGAAAAGGGAATTCCCATGGCTAAAGGCCATGGTTAGAATATAATAAAACCATTTAATAATATTTGTACCCCACAAAGTTTTCGTCTGTTCAATAAAATTATTACAATTTGAGTATGAACAACTTTATGGGATTCACACAATGAGTTGATTCAGGAGCAGGAAGCTGGGAACCTGAAGCCCTGGACTAGGGCAACATAGCCTTGATCTCCAAGATGGCAGTGCCCGTGCTGGAGGTGGAGGGGGTCTCACAGCAGAGGGAGGCTTTTGAAGAGGACCATGCCCCCCTGTGGGGAGACAACAGCATATCCGGTTTAAGTTCTACTACATTTTACTTTCGATTCCAAATTGACATTCCATTTTTATACAGACTTATCAAAGTAGCACTGTTGTATTAGGGAGTGTATGTCACAGTCTAAATCAGAAAAGGAATATGGATCATTTCTTCCACTGTGTGTGGTGACCACTAAGGATGAAAAGTTTGCAGTGTCCAAAGGACTTCATAAACAAGATGAAAAGACAGCCCTCAGAATGGGGGAAAATATTTGCAAATGAAGCAACTGACAAGGGATTAATCTGCAAAATATACAAACAGCTCATGCAGCTCAATATCAAAAAATCAAACAACCCAATCCAAAAATGGACAGAAGACCTAAATAGACATTTCTCCAAAGAAGACCTACAGATGGCCAACAAACACATGAGAAGATGCTCAGCGTCACTAATTATTAGAGAAATGCAAATCAAAACCACAATGAGGGATCACCTCACACTGGTCAGAATGGCCATCATCAAAAAGTCTAAAAACAATAAATGCTAGAGAGGGTGTGGAGAAGAGGGAACCCTCCTACACTGTTGGTGGGAATGTAAATTGGTACAGCCACTACGGAGAACAGTATGGAATTTCCTTAAAAAACTAAAAATAGAATGACCAAATGACCCAGCAATCCCACTCCTGGGCATATACCTGGAGAAAACCATAATTCAAAAAGATACATGCACCCCAATGTTCATTGCAGCACTATTTACAATAGCCAGGACATGGAAGCAACCTAAATATCCATCAACAAAGGACTGGATAAAGAAGACGTGGTACATATATACAATGGAATATTACTCAGCCATGAAAAGGAACAAAATTGTGCCATTTGCAGAGACGTGGATGGACCTAAAGACTGTCATACAGAGTGAAGTAAGTCAGAACAAGAAAAACAAATATCATATAATATCTCTTACATGTGGAATCTAGGAAAATGGTACTGATGAACTTATTTGCAAAGCAGAAATAAAGACACAGATGTAGAGAACAAATGTATGGATACCAAGGGGGGAAGAGGGGGCAGGATGAATTGGGAGATTGGGATTGACATATATACACTACTATGTATAAAATAGATAACTAATGAGAACCTACTGTGTGGCACAGGGAACTCTACTCAATGCTCTGTGGTGACCTAAATGGGAAGGAAATCCAAAAAAGAGGGGATATATGTAAAAAAAAAATTTTTAATTCTAAGCTTGTGTCATTTTGCACTTACATAGCCCTTTCCTGCTCCCCACAGCTCAACTAATTATTGTGTGTAGAAGGGAAGGATTGAGATTTTGACCAAAAGATCCTTCAGAATGGGAATTCTGAACCTCAGGGCCTTGGACAACTGAGAAATCTGTGAATTAGTGAATTGAGCCCTCCAATCTATATCACACAAGCATCATCATTTCGGTTTTTATTTAAATCCAATAAAATATGTGATACGGAGAATGAGTTTTGAGCATAAAGCAACACTGTCTATTTTACTCAGTAGATACATTAGTATCAGTAAGCAGCCATATGTTTTATAGATTGAATAAATGATATTTTCCCACACATACCCTCCCCTGCCAGTTCTAATGTATGTAGATATATTTTTGATTTATTAAAAAAACCATTTATATAACATTAGTAGATTCATAGAACTTTCTCAATCAGTGTTTACTTAAAGGACACTTGTACTATATGAGGGTCAACAAGACATTCTGATGTTTAAAGAGAATTCTCATATCAAAATCATGGAAAGCACAAGGTTACCATGGACTTCATGAATAAACACACAGGGAAAAATGCCTGTAATTCAAAGTCCTCCATCACCAGAAAGCTGGGAAGCAGAGGGAAAATAGAATATCTGTACATGTGTATTATGTGTGTACATATATACATATATATGCACATGAATATATACAGAAACATACATATATAACACATACATTCACACACACACATCCCTATATACATATACAGACACATATACATGTATATACACACATGTATACATCCATACACATGCATGTGTATATGCACATATACATACATGTACACATACATACATGCATATGTGGGTTAGGCACATGGTTCTAAAAGAAACATAAGCAAGGAAAAGAAAGAAGGGGCAAACACCTGTGTTTTCAGGTAGAATGGAGCTTATAGCACTGGCTCAGAAAGTGCATGTCACTTAGGAGCCTTGATGCCCCACCTCCAAGGAAATAAGGGAGTGAGCAGTTCCGATGTCTGGAAAATGTCATCCACATATTAACAGTGGTTCTCCTTGGGTGGCAGAGATGATGAGCAATGTTTACTTACATCTTTAATTTTCTGCTCTTTTTCATATTTTATAATCAGCATGCAGTATTTAGGTAATCAGAAAAATTAATACCTCTATTTTAATTTTGACTACTACTACTGTAGAAGTCTCTATGGAAAGTGGGTTTGTTGTCTCTCTAGAAAGGAAGCCCAGGCCAGTGGTGGCTGCATGAGCAGTTGGACCTCCAAAAACAAAGTGAAACGTGAGATAAGTTAGGAGTTTGGGATTAACAGATACACACTACTATATATAAAATAGATAACCAACAAGGACCTACTGTATAGCACAAGGAACTATAATCAATATTTTGTACTAACCTATAAGACAAAAGAATCTGAAAAGAATATATATATATTCATATATATAAAACTGAATCACTTTGCTGTACACCTGAAACTAACACAACATTGTAGATCAACTATACTTCAATAAAAAAAATAAAATAAAATAAATTTTTTTAAAAAGCAAAAGGAAACTCTCACCAGGGACTCTGTGTTTCTAGCCTCTAGACCTCAGGGATTTTTCAAGAAAATCAGATCCACATATTTCTAACTTGTTCAGTATGAAATCTTCAGAATGTTTTCTTTAAGTGTTCTCTGATACGTATGAAATCCTTTGAACATTTTCTCTTAAACTAATTTGTCATTTCCGCTGACAAATGAAGGTAAATGAGTTTCAGCAGCATACAGTGTCGGCCATAGAATGAAAGGCTTTTTCTTTCTGACTGTGAATTTCAGCAAGCATTTTCTCTGTTGCTTCGTCAGGTGCAGTTGAGAAATGAACACTCATGTATATCTTACAGTGGGAAGAACAGGGATTTAGAATTTAGAGTGAGATGGCAGGAGGTGAAGTTTCAGATTCAGCATGTTCGGCAGGTTACTTCTCCCTGAGCCTTGGTGTCTTGAAATGTGAAAATACTTAGGTCAGAATATTTTGAGGGTCAAAGAGCATCGCATGTGAGAACCCTGGGGACAGAAGGAAATCTCTGCATTGGTTAGGACTCTGTCAGCTGCAAGGACCAAAAGCCAGCTAAAACTGGCTTATGCAAATGAAGGAATCTGTGGACAAATCATGGCTGGGAACGGAGCTGAAAGGATCCCACTTGTGTTAGGACCACACTTCTGTCTCCGCTGGCAGGCAGGTCTTCATCGTGGTGGCCCATGGCAATTCCAGGCTTTCATCCCACTAGCTTAGTGACTCCCCTTTTCCAAAAGCACCAAGAACAAAGTTCTGTGCTGGGCTCTTGCTGGATGTGTTAATTTCTTCCTTCTTGCAGCCATTCACAGGTGGGCCTGGTCAGGATGTTTCTTGTGAGCTAAAGATATTTTAGCTTACAGCTCAGGAAGGGTTCCTGGGGATGGGCCATTATGTATACTTTAAGCTATAGGCAGTATCCCTTTAGTGATTAACTTGTAGCAAAAGAAATAGAACACAAAGATTAAAATAAAAGAAACAGATCCAATATGGTGTCAGATTTGTTCTTCTCTATTACAAGAAGATGGACCAGATTTGAAGTCTGGTCCTTGAATGACATATTGAAGAACCAAAACCTGCAAGTTTTAATTCTTCTAAATACTGTCCTGTTTCTCATCACCAAATCCTCATTTCTTGACCCTTATAATGACAGTTGGGCCCAACTCTATCTTTCCCAGCCACCTTCAGTCATTGGAACAATACTCAGTTTTGGAATTCAGGGCTCTCCTCTTCACCTCTCCCTAATGCAGGCTGGAGCTATGGTCAGAGTCAGGGCAGGACCAAGCTCTCCCTCAGCCTCTTCTGGGCCCAAGCCCCTCTAGCTGTAAGATGCAGAAGACGGAAAGAGGAAAGGCATATGCCCCTCATTTATGCTGGAGGAAAGAGCGCATTGACAAAGGGCTCCTTCCCATGCACCGGGCATCCCTGGTGATGGGGCTGCATCTCCAGCAGGGGGCATCACGCCATGCCTGGGACTGGTCCCTGGAATCCCAAACTTTTCTGTCACCCACTGCTCATTTCAATACAATCCAGCTTCTATACCTCTCCAGAACTGGCACAGTGCTGGCCTTTTCTGTACCTGGAACTCTATCAAAATGACATCTCTCCTCAGTTTCTTTTAGGTTCTCACAGCCTTAACAGTCCAGGGTCAGGTCAGGAAATAGACAGGCTAAGCAGTCCTACCAGGGATGAATGTCCTGTCTCCCTGTGTTGCAGGACTCTCTTTCTGAAGAGTTCCTGCCAAGCTTATGGGAGACGAATTAGCAGCAACTCAAAGCCCATTCCCAATGCAAGGCTCTAGAGGAGAAAGTAAGCTCTCTTTGCAGGCTCAGCCTCTCCCCAGTACCTCCCTTCTCAAGGCCCCCCTTAGAGTAATGATGGGGAGTTGGTGGTAGGTCTCCCTCTCTCTCCTGCCAACTGTCTGGCAGCCTTCTGGTGAGATGGCTGGCCAAAACTGTTGGCAGAACTCTGAACTTAGAATTTAGGAACTTAGTACCATTTGCCTATAATTTGGGGCTTTAACTGCAGTTCCCATCAACAGGGAAAATCCCATTCAAATGCTCTGATATGTTTTTTCTTTGTTTTCTTTGTGTTAAGTTGGTTTTGTTGTTGTTGTTTGTTTTGCCTTAGCAAATAACAAGGTACTTCTAGATATTAAAAAAAAAAAAAAAAACTCCCCCTGGAAAGCCCATCTTTGCTTTTCTAATCCCTTCTTGGCAAGTCCCCTGGATTGCATTCAATGACTGTGCTTTTTGTGTTTATCCTTGGGAAGAGCAAGGTTATATTTGCTTAGATGACAGACATCTTTCAAAGAAACTTCTTTCAAGATTGATTTTAAATTTAAAATTGGGTACTTGGGCATAAAGAAATAGAGTATTCCTTTTCAGATCTAACTTTCTTAGAATTATGCATTCTGTATAACACTCCTGGAACCAGTCATTGCAGAAAGGCTTGTACATACAGTTAGGGAGTCAGTCTCTCATATGAACCATAAGCAAATCTCTACTAAATCCATGTCTGTGCACACAGATTTGCACATGCATGACTCCCATCAGTGTGTTCCCACTGTTACACTAATGTGCGTTTTAGTAGGACCGGGCTGGCAGAGAGCTTCCGGTGGGACATCAGTGCCTGTGGGGCAGGAGGTGGAAGAGAGAAGAGCAGCGCAGCGTGGTCGCTGGAGGGGCGGTTTTCCCAGAAGGGATATATCGATTCAGACACACAAGATGCAAACTGCACTTTGAACTTTGATGCAAGGGGGACTCGTCGCATAGGAAGAGGAAGGCTGACTGGTGTGAAGACGAGAAGCAAAAGCAGAGAGCATCCTTCTTCACCGCAGCATGGGAAAAGGCGAGAATTCAGTCCTTTCCTTCCCTCACCTCTTCATACATATGCAGCATTGCAAAAGAGAATTTACATCCATGTTTAACTTTTTTGGAAAAATTATTGCAAATAGGCAGAGCACAGAGGATTTTTAAGGCAGTGAAACTACTCTGTGTGATACTATAATGGTGGATACGTGTCATTCTGTATTTGTCTAATCCCACAGAATGTACGACACCAAGACTGAGTCCCAGGATAAACTATGGACTCTGGGTGTTAGTAATGTGTCAGCGTGGGCTCATCCATTGAAACAAATGTACCACTGTGATGGGGGGTAATGATAACGGGGAAGGCTGTGTGTGTATGGGGGCAGGGGATGTATGGGAAATCCCTGTACCCTCCACTCCATTTTGCTGTGAATTTAAAACCGCTCTAAAAAATAAAGTTTATTAACAACTACTACACAGACCTGCCTTCTGTAATACTGGAAAAAGCAAAACTGCATTTGACTCTGTCCAACCCACACTTAAAGCAAGAAGCACTATCACTTAAGACCTGTCTCAGGGTAGGCTTTTGCCAGTAGCACCTGGCTGGGATCTCTCTAGAGGGTTCTCTGCTTTCCTGTTGGATGCCTGCCCCCATGCAATTGTAATCTAGCCCAGGTATCTAAGAAGATGCAGACACCAGCCCGGCAAAACAAGCAGGGGGCATGTTAATGAGTCATACCCCTTGGCTTTCTCCTGGAATAAGTCTTTCTCTCCGGCCACCATATGGACTTGATTCACCCCCTGGAGAGGAAGACTGCTGCTCCTGTCCTGCAACTGCTGGGAATTTTATGCCTAATAAAGGCTTCATTTAACACACAAGTATAATTATGGCTTGTATGCAATGGCTGGGAGGTCTAGAGGTTTGGTATATTTTATATTAAAATGTGCACATTCTTCCACCTGTATTTTTTAAGAAGCGGGGGGAAATAGTGAAAACGTGTCCATCTCTAATGATGCGTCCACTTGCACCTTCTTGCAAATGAGATACAATATTGAGGGCCTCTCACACATAGATGTGAATTTATTTAATAAATAGGAATAAAATAGCTGTGTCAAATTCTGCTGGTATGGACCCCTTCTTCCTCTTTTCTCAAAATCTTTGACATTGAATGTGGGTTCCAGGAAGACAGGTTGCTCCAAAGACACAATTTATGCATTGCTAGATGCACCTTAGCAAGGGCTGCAGGCAACTTTAAGAGATTTAAACAATGTAGAGATGGCCTCAACGATGACTTCATTCTTGGTCCCAGAGAGCACGTCCATTAACTCTGCTAATGCCTACATTTTGGTTTTCTTGAATGGTTTGCCTCTCAGGCTCAGAAAGAGGATTCTTTCCCATTAGTTTCCACTCCCACCTCCTCATTAACCCTTCAACTTGGAAAGAAAAGAAAAATTGGCAATCTCTGAAAACATTCTGTTTGGGCTTTTGTGTGGTACTTACAGGATGCCTAAATTAGCTCAGAGGATTCTGGGCGGGCAATCCTTATTACATCTATTGTTAACTCATCAGTAGACCAAAACTGCCTAAACCAAGTTTTCCACTCAATAATTAGCCAATGGTTTCATTTGGTGGTTTCTTCCATCAACTAATTACAGCCTTCAAAAGAATGATATCACTGCCTGGCTAGAAGAAAAGTTAAGCTAATCAAAAGCCATTTTCAGAGTCGACTGAAAAGGGAGAAAATGAATTTAGGATATCAAAGAAATCATGCTGCCAGCTTTGGGGAGACAGTGAATTTACAGCTTGGACTTCTAAACCTCGTCTTTAACCCTGTGCTTCCTTGACTAAGTTGTGAAAATATGAAGCTAGGGATATCAACAACTTATTAGGATTATTAGAAGCTCCTCAGGTCCCAAATAAAAAAGTGAGGTCAAAATCACTTCCTCAAAGTCTCAGAACAGAATTGAACTAAAACTTTGATCCCTCCAAGATTCCTTGAAACTTTTAGAATAGAGTTCTCTTTGAATAAAATGAAATAAAGTGTAGAGGAAGAATAATCTTACACTGATTTGAATACATTCACAATAATTTTTAAAATTTTTTTATTTTTTAATTTTTGGCTGTGCTGGGTCTTCACTGCTGCGCACAGGCTTTCTCTAGTTGCGGCGAGTGGAGGCTACTCTTCGTTGCAGTGCACGGGCTTCTCATTGCAGTGGCTTCTCATTGCAGAGCACAGGCTCTAGGCGCGCGGGCTTCAGTAGTTGCGGCACGCGGGCTCAGTAGTTGTAGCTCACGGGCTCTAGAGCACAGGCTCAGTAGTTGTGGCGTACGGGCTTAGTTGCTCCGCGGCATGTGGGATCTTCCCGGACCAGGGCTCGAACCCGTGTCCCCTGCATTGGCAGGCAGATTCTCAACCACTGTGCCACCAGGGAAGCCCCACAATAATTTTTAAGCATAGTAATTAGTCATTAATGCACAGGAGTTTGCAGAGGTAGCTCTGATTACTGTAAATTTCAAAGAGCCAAACCAGGATTTCTGTGTCTTCATTGGCTCCTGGGCAGCCGACAATGGTGTAAATGGACTGGTGGTTTGCAGCGTGTAGAATTTACAGACGCACATTGACTGTCACTCACTAGACCCTGACACCTCAAGGTGATGCTGATCTGGCAACCCAGGCCTTCGCGCCTCAGGTGAGCAGAGCTGTCTGCCAGAATTGAAGGAAGATGATGCAAAAACATACCTTTGTCATTTAAACCCTGAGTCTGGGGGTTATGTGATACCTGGTAAACATGTTCCAACCTTTTCTTTGTCTTTTTGCTCTTTGTACAAAGTTGAATGCATCACTTTTGGTTTCAATATCATTCAAATACTCTCCTATTCATTATTTTAAAAGTTTTGTTGTTTTGCTCAGTCTAGAATTTAGTTTTGCTTATGGAATGAGGAAGGATCTAATTTTATCTTTATTCCAAATGGGAAGTCCAATATTTTATTGGTTAGTTCATTTTTTTTTTTCCTCACTAGTTTACAATGCCACCACCTGCATATACTTTTCAAACATGCATATGTAAGGGTTTGTTCTGGGCTCCTTACTTTATTCCATTGGTCTATCCTAGAAACGGACACTACACTGTCAATTACTATTATTTTATAGTAAATCTTCATACCTAGTAAAATGTGTCTTTCTTTATTTTTATTCTTGTCCAAAACTGTCCTAAATGTGCTTGACCATATAATATTTATATGAATTTCAGCATCTACTTGTAAAGTGAAAAATCATGTTGGGACATTATTTGGACTTACATTGAATTTATACATTTATTTGGGGAAAATTGCCATTGAGTCTTTCTTTCTCTGAAAATAAAACATGGTATAGTTCTCCATCTATTTAGGTTTCCTTTAATTTTTTCCAAAATTGTTTTTTGTTCCTAGTTACCTTACAGTTTGTGGTGCCATACTAATTATATCATTTTTTATTTGTATTTGTGATTATTTGTTGCTCACATATAAGCATATAATCATTTTTACATGTAGAAACCTTGCTGAAATTTCATTATTTCAAATAACTTGTGAGAAAAGGAAACTTTATTTCTTTCCATTTTTTTAAAAATTGATCTTAGTGCACTGCCTAGGACCCCAATTAAATGAGGGAAAAAGGCAGAGATACTGGGTATTCTTATCTTTTTCCAGATATTTAAGGAGTTGCCTCTAAGGTTGCATGTTTATGTGCACCTGTTGTGGGTATTTGTGTGTTTTTTTAACCTTGTATTGAATTAAGGAAGTTCCCTTCCCATCATAGTTGTTAGAAAAAAAGAGAAAATCTCATATAAACATTTCAGTTTAGCAAAATCTGGCTTTCCCAAAGCCCATTTTGAATCTCATGGACACTGAGTTACTAAAGAGTTTCTCTGAAGAGGTTTTGCATTTGCTTCTTCTTGGTGCCCCAAGAGTATCCACTACTCTGAACCAATTCTTCTACTAATGCCTTGGCTTGTGATTTTTCACCCCTTGAGGGTTAGGATTCCAATTCAGGTGCAGGTCCAGTGATTTAATTTCTCAGAAGGATTTGGGTTTCCATGTCAGATTCATGGTATAGATGAGCTTCCTTGTCATCCCTCAATTCTGTAAAGGGAGTTCAATACTGAGACCAAGCAGGACCCTGTGGGACCTTCCCGGTGACAGACCCCTCCCATGTCCCCTGCCCCTTGTCTGTAGAAAAGCTTTAGCCTCCTAAACTCCTTCCCTGAGTTCGAAAGAGCCAATTTAATCAGAGAAGGGAGAAAATGCAGAAACAAAGGAAAACAGTCAAGCAAGACAAAATAATATTAGTTGAGCCATAAAACAAAGCCAAAGGCCTTTAGTTCCTCCTCAAGGGCTATAGATAATATCCTGAGGCATATCCTTGACTCGTTTTAGAGATACTAAAACCTCCACCAGGTGGAAGAAGGTAACTGCATGCTGACCACCAGCATGTAGACCCCAGACTGGTTTGAACCAGAAGGTTGATTATGTTAACTCTGGAATACTACCCTGTTACTTCACCACCAACCAATCATAAGAATATTCACAAGCTGGTCATGCATTCTGTGACCCTCTCCCTCATCTTGCCTTTAAAACTCTTTTACTAAAAGTTTTCTGGGAGTTCAGGTCTTTTGAACATGAGCTACCTGTTCTCCTTACTTGATACCACATTGGGCATATTGCAAAAACATTGTACTTTCCTTCACCACAACCCAGAGTCAGTAGATTGGCTTTGCTTTGCGTGGGTGGGTGGACTCAAGTTTGGTTCAGTAACAATATTCCCCTTTCTCCAGGATTATAGGTGTTCTGAAGTCTTGACTTCATACAGAGACCTCCCATCTGACTCCCATTTATGCAGGAACAAGAAATAGGGACCCTCTATGGGCATTAAAACTCAAATCCATAGCCCTAACTGAGTCACTAGACCCTGGGGACAGTTGCTGCATTGCTCGTGGCTTCTTGTCCTGATGGTCAGCTCTTCTCTGCTTCAGACACACTTAATGTCAGTCGTTCTCAAATTTTTTGGTTTCAGGAAACCCTTTAAATTTGTAAAATTTATTGACAACTCCAAAAACCTTTATTTGGGTGGATTATATATGCTAATAGTTACTTTATTAGAAATTAAAACAAAAAATACTTATTTAATAATTCATTTAAAATACCAGTAACAAATCCATTAAATGTTAACACAAGTTATGTATTTTTATTTAAAAATACACTCTCCAAAAGAAACACATTTGTATAAAGAGTGGCATTGGTTTACATTTTTGCAAATATCTTTGTCTGACTTAATGAAAAACAGCTGAATTCTCATATCCGCTCCTGCATTTAATCTGTCATGATATACTGTTTTGGTTGAAATATATAAAGAAAACCCAGCCTCACACAGATAGGCAGTTGGAAAAGGGAGGAAAATTTTAGCAGCTTTTTCAGATAACTATAGATATTCTCCTTTGATACCACACCTGAGCTCAAGTGGTAGTTTTTTACAGATCAGTTGCAGTGTGGAATCTGAAACCATGACGCTGTACCTCGCTACTCCGTAACATTAAAATATGTTTGGTCTATCTTACAATTGGGTTGGATCTTGCATGCATGATTTTATACATTTAAAAAAATATTGGTTCACTGTTTTTCAGATCTTCCAAACATTAATATATTTCATTCACAATATTAAAAAACCACATTCATTAAAATCACCAGCTATCTCATAAATATTATGAAAGTAGTTTTAATGTCACAGACCTCTACAAGGAGTTTTCAGGGGTCCCTAGACCACTTCGAGAACCATTGCCTTAAGTGATACAGTTATATTTTATTCACCATCTCTCAGGTTTCAGCTCTTCCATATCTGCTAATTTTCCTAAACCAGAGACAAGAAATATTTTCTGTCAACAAAGAAACATGCTACAGTGAAGAGTTACAAAAAGCTGTCAATAATCTCAGCAATGTCTTCAAGCATAAACTTTCTGCTTGCTCACCATGGGCCAGGCTCTGTTCCAGACAACAGTCTAGTGAGTAAGAGAACATGAATTATATTTATGAATAAAACAGTTCTGTTGGTTTCTACTGGAGATCCAACTTCGTTTCTCTCACAACAGTCCAATAACTATCGTTCATCACATAATTCATACTTGCGTTTTAAAAATACAAGTTGCCAAGTGTTATATGGGAACTCTCTGTGCTATCTTTATAACTTTTCTGTAAATCTAAAATTATCCAAAATAAAAGTTTGATTTTAAATTAATTAATACAGTGTGCTTCCATCAAGTTTTCTTGAGTCAAAAGTACTGCATTATGAATTCAGTTTAAGCTGGTAGCCTCTCTCTTATAAAGACATTGACTTTATTTAGAAACTTGAATTCCAAAACAGAAAAATGATTTGGTCACAAAGGAAGAGATGAGTTTGGAAGGAGTATAAAAATGAATTCAAACTATACTCCAATATAAAATTAAAAATTAAATTAAAAAATAAATAAAAATGAATTCAGAAACACTATAAATTATTAAAACACATATATTATTTTAGTATGTATCCTACTGCATTTCTCTCTTACTCTGTGTCAGTCTCTAAACTAAATGTACTTCTTTTAACTTTTACAGTAATCCTATGCATTAGGCACTATGAATCTCTACTCTTCACAGAGCTACTCAGAAAGTTCAGTAAGTTGTTTGTCAGTGACAGAGCCAGAGCAAAAGACAGTCTCTCTGGATCCAGAGCCCCTGCTTTTAGCCACTTGGCTCTACAGTTCTTATTGATGTGATTTCCAGAAATGGAAAAATTTACAGCCATTGAAGCCACCACAGGGAACGGAGAAATGTTTTCATTGTTGTTGGACTCAGTCCCTAATTTTCATGCTACCTTTCTCCTGAAGCCACTTTTAAGGATGTGACTGTGGATGGTTTGGTTGGGTGTTTGGAGGGTGGTTTCATTGAGTAATAAATCAAGGTATCCAAGAGCAGAAGCCCAGAAATCTAAAGCAGTCCTCAGAGGAAGAAAAGGGGGATTTTAGATACTCTCCCTACCAGAAGGGAAATTAAACAAATGAATTTAAACCAATTAATGTTTACTTTTTAAATTTATTTTTTTACTTTTTAAAAAAATGTTAAACATTTCATTGAAGTATAGTTGATTTACAATGTCGTTTTAGTTTAGGTATACAGCACAGTGATTCAGATGTAGATATATAGATATATATATTCTTTTTCAGATTCTTTTCCCACGTAGGTTATTACAGAGTACTGCGTAGAGTTCCTTGTGCTATACAGTAGGTCCTTGTTGGTTATCTGTATTCATATATAGTAGTGTGTATCTCTTAATAATTTAATGTTTACTTTTGCTTACACAACACCTGATATGTTTTGTAAGCATTTTATTCTGGAGATTTTTAAAACATACTCAAAAACAGAGATAATAGACATGTAAGCCATAATCAGCTAAGTTAAACAATTATCAACATTAAAGCAGTCTGGTTTAATCATTCACTCACACACTTTTTTGGAAGGATGGCTAAAGCATTTTAAAGCAAATCCCATATTTTTTTAAGATAACCGTGGTATAACGATCTCTTAACAAAATGAACGATTCCTCAATATCATCTAATAGCCAGTTTGGATTTATATTCCCCTGATTGTCTCAAACATAACATTGTACGGTTAGTTTATTGAAATCAGGGTCCAAATAAGTTCCATACATTGCATTTGATTGATCAGTCTCTAAGGATTCTTTTCATCTCTAACAGTCTCCTTCCCCTCATTTTCGTCTATGTCATTTGTTTGTTAAAATAACCAGGACATTTGTCTCCTTGCATTTTCTACATTCTACATTAGGTTGTTTGCTTCCTTGTGGTGTTATATAACACATTCGCCTACTCTTTATATTTCCTCTAAACTGATAATCAGATGAAAAGTCTTGATTAGATGCTAGAGGTTTGCTTGTTTGTCCAAGAATGCGTCATGAGTGTCCCATTCTGAGCGATGCTAGATGTTAGTATTGAGTCAGTAGGCTCCAGTGCTGTCAGCCTGGTCCAGCTATTAGAGTTCCCAGCGACCTTCACCTAATGATTTTAGCAGGCAGTTGCTAAGTGGTTGCCTATGTTCACTTTCTCATGAGGGGCTACAAAATGATCATCTAATTCCATCATTCCTTCTGCTTTTATTAGCTGGAATTCTTCTACGAACTTCACTCTGAAATAGGGTTGGATTTTATTTTATTGCTCTATAAATTCATCTAAGAGCTTTTGTCTTTTAATAAGGAGTCTAGACCATTTATGTTCAGTGGCCTATTTGATAAGTATCCTCTTCCTTTTTTTTCTTTCTTTTTTGCTCATTATATTTTTGTTTTCTTTTCCTATGTTTTGCTATATGGACTATACTTTGCATTTTTGTTATTCAGTGTCTTGGAGCATATATATGGTAGACAACCTTTACGACTTCTTCTCAGGCCATGCCCCTTTGCCTAAGAACTCTTCTCACACTTCTGTGGGTGAGCCCTTGGCAACCGTATTTGTACAATATGACCCTAGAACACTGGCCTGACTTGAATGAACTAAGGGTAGACGTTTGACTCTAATTGGGCTGATCAAAATCTCTCCCCTGGGGATTTGGAATTGGGACCTTACATGCACTAGTCAATTTGGGGTTCTTACTAGAAGTAAGAAAATCTGTAAGCTTGAGCTGTGTTTGTATGTTTGCACCATTCATAGTGGAAACTGGGGAGAAGGAACAAAATGAAAGAGAGGTGCAAATATATGTAAATGTATGTATTCTAGAGCAAGAGAAGGCAAGGGGCAAGAGAGGGTGGGGTAGCAGGAAGAGGGAGAAGCCTGCCTGAGCCCCCAGGTTACCTGCAGCTCTTTGGTCCCTGAATCTCATCCTCCATGGCTCTGTGCACGTCCTGCCTTGGTGGCTGGGAGACATCCCAGCCACATTTTAGGGGGACCAACCTGGTGTGGGCTCTGGCCATGTCACATTTTAAGGTGGCTGTTTTCTCTCAGAGGTGACATGGGGCAACTTCCAAAAGGACTCATCATTGCCGACTCACTGACCCCTTCACTTTGGCTCCTGGTTCTCTGGCGTCCACACCCACTCAGATCCTCTCTGTTGAAGTCCCATCACCTCTCTTGGGGTAGAGTCACCCCCTTATGAAGGTGGCTCTTTTTCTCACACACACCTGGCCCACATCTGATCGTAGGACACTTGTGCCTTCCACAAGGGAAGGGGTGTATTTGGGGAGGTGGTCCTTGAAGCTTCTCTCACTAGACTTGAGATTAAGAGAAGCACTTCCTCCATGGGTGGGGACAGAGGTCACAGCACCACCACCCTCTATCCACCCCCCACGACACACACACACCGGACAACATTTTGTACAGAAATCCACTCTGGAATTTCCAGCTTCAAACATTTATAAGCATCAGAAGGGTGTTGAGCTCAGGGTCACAAAGTTAGCTGTTGGCCACCTCCTTTCCAGATTATGCTTAGATGATCAGCTCTTTACTGCCCTAGGGGTCCAGGCTAACTGGGTAGGTTTTCATTTCTACAAATGTAATACACACATACACATAGTATTTTCTAAGTCTCATCTGCTCATTCAGAGCTAAGGGTTATTATTTATTCAAAATATACTAAATGAATGGGGTCAATTAGAAATCTCTCAAAACTTAAAATAGTCTGAGTGTTTAATAGATTGATTCATTCTTTGATTTTTTTTCTCTCTCATTTGGCTTAATATTTCTTTAAGTTTAAAACTAATACTTAATACCAACATCTTCTATGTGCCTATTCTTCAGCATTTACAACATGATTTCAGGTGAATAATTTCATTCTACCTTCCTAGCAATCCTTTAGTGTTAACCTCATTACAGAGGATAAGAGAACTTGATCCATTATACAGATCCAGATGCTCCTTATTTTATGCTGCTACTACAGCTTAAGTAAACACATAAATACAGTTGAAACAACAACAATGACACGTGGACCCCTGCCTGAGAAAAGAGATTTTAATCACAAGTCACGTTTGTAGTGGAGTGAGCTATTACCTAGAGTGGAATCTCGGCCCCCAGAGTTGTGGCTAATGGCAGTCAGCAGGGAGGCCACCAGCTGGATGGACTAAATGACCTTCTTTATGCCAATGGCTCAATCTTCCTGGTGAGGTAGGAGTGGGAGGTGGGGAGAAAGTAAGAACTTTCTTTCTTGAGACCCCAAAACGAAAGCATCCCTATGTTATAAAGATGTCTGATCTCCAATGCTCTGTAGGCCTGTGAAGTTAAGAAGACCACGTTCACGTCAAAGTCATGTAAAAAGAGTACAAACTGTGAGTACCTCCATTTCCCTGAGTTTCACATGCTGGCATTCCTGCTGAGCTGCAGATCTCACCCCGAAATGCCTTGGTCCCCCAGGAATCAAAAGTGCTTACAACACACACCCAGCCTCTTATTTCACCCCATCACTGCCAGCTGGAGCTTCCCACCAAGCACTTTTTTGAGTTAAGATTAATAAATATATTTGACACTGAAATCATCTTTTCCCCTGTGCCTTCTCCCTTGCTCTGAATTCTGACTCCTTTCTCAAGGCATGATAAATACATACATAATTCATTATGGGATAGATTTGCCTTCTCCTTTTGCTGCCCTTCTTCCATTTGCAACTTCCTAGCACCTTCCAGCTTTAAGAGAGAAATTCCTGCCCATTCCTACCCCCATCCAAGTCACTAACAGTATATTTTGTAAATTCCTCCAAGTTGTCTGTATAATATTCTATTTTGCTGATATTCCAAAATATATTCAACTCTTCACTAGTTCATAATATTTCCAAGATTTTTGTTGTTGGAAACAGATCTGTAATCAGCATCTTCTTCTTCCCATATTGTTTTCCATATTTATGCTTATATTTCTGTGGGATAGATTCCTAACCGTCAAGTACTGAGTCAAAAGTTACGCCTATTTTCAATTTTAATAGATGTTGTTAAATTGCTTTCCAAAATGTGCTGAAACAATGTACGTTCCACGTGTCATGGATGAAAATCCTCTTTTTTTCCCTGCCAGTATTATGTGTTATCACTCATGAATTTTTACCATCTGGTGATTCTGAATAATATCTGATTGTTACCTTAATTTGTAATTTCCCTGACTGTGAGGGACGTGAAGAATATTTTCATATGTTTTTTGAATGTATTGTTTGGATTATTTGCTTGTTTGGGATTTACTTTTCTATGAAGTGTCCATTCATATTCTTTGTCCATTTTTAATTTGAGTTTTCTCTATTCATTATCAATATAAAAAGCTACATTTTAAATATGGAGATTAAACTTTAATCTGTCATCAAAACACAAATATATCCCTATTTTACACTAATTTATAGATTTAATGTATCTTTTCTATTAATTTTTTTAGGTTTTTTAAATTAAAGCATGCTCAACTCTCTTTGATAGTGTATTTCTTAACATTTATTTATTTAATCAACTGGAATTCATTTTTTGTATAAGGTGTTAAGTGAAAAATTAGTTTCTTTTTTTCTGAAGCACGGAGAAACTTCTTAGCAACATTTATTAAAACATCTTTTGAATCAAGCATAATAGCACTTTAATTATATTCAAAATTCTTACGTATTTTAGGGCCTATTAATGTCTCATTAGGATCCAGTGAGCCGGCTATTTTTATAACAAATTTTAATAATTTCAAATTGGTAGGATAAGTTCTTCCTCTCTTCTCTCTTTTCATCTTGTAAAAAAGAAGATATAGGAAATTATATTGTGCTTATTGAGGTGAACTTTGGAATAATAGTTTCAAACTTCGCAATTTTGATTACAGTGGCGTTACTCAGATCACATACACTAATTTAGAGGCCATCACCATCTTTAGGCTTTAGGAACAAAGCTGATCTATTTAGACAAGTCTGAATTCAGATCTCAAGTTCTTATTTAGTTTTCTTCATATTTCTTATTAGAGCTGTTTTTACATATTTTATATTACTTGTTGTTTAGTGAATCAAATCCCCCTACTTATTAAAATACACTTAATTATACTTTAACTTTCAGAGAAATTTTAAAAGTATAAATGATTCAGTGCTATGAGTCTGTAGAAGGAAATATGACTCACAAGCGTTTGGGAAGATTTCAAAAATTAAATCCTTTGAAACCATAATAAATGATTCCAATGAGACATCTGTTTGAATAGGCAATTGGCTAACAGCCACCAGTGTATTCTCTCTTGATGTCTCCCCAAAATACCCATGAAGACACAAGAAAAGTTGAAAACATAAAACGAAACTGACAACTAAGACAGGCAGTTGACCTGATTTTAGAATTGACGCTAATTATATGTCAGATAACACAGGATTGAGAAAAAAGACAATGAGGGCTTATCTCATGAAATATCTTGACTTCTCTTCATGAAATCAAAACCACCTGAGCAAAGGGAAGAGATGCTTTGCATCTCCCCACACATGTATCCCAGGAAGCAAGGATTTACGGTTTGTACCAAAAAGGAAATGGTATCATCATTCTTTGGCCTCCAAGATGCTGATCTGGGAGTTGACCGCTCTAGTTCCTGTACTGCTTCTTTCCCTGTCTCTCTTACCTTAATGTATCTACTTATTCAAAGACCTAAAAAAGATTCAATCAAACCACAGGGTATTGTTCCTTGCTAACCCTCAAGGGCCACTTTGCGAAGCAAATTAAATGTCTATTACTGCCACCTGATCTCTTATGGTCATCCTTCTATGTTTCAGCCAAGCAACTCAGGGCTAGATATAATCCTTAAAAAATGAGAAGCACATGAAGTGAGTGCCACATTCACTAAGGCTTTCCCTCTCAAGGCATTTTCCAAACCATGGCAACAGGAAAATAGAGCCCAAGAAATGAGTAGAAATCTCACAGGATGGGAGAAATGAAGATAGGCGTTTGGGATTGCTAAGGTGGCTGGTATTTGGGTGTCAAGACACCAGAGAAGAGGAAGCTGCAGAAAGGAAGTTCAAAAAGTCTGTTTAAAAGTATTGTTTTTTCCTAAGCCAACTTCTAAGCTGTGCATGCCCAAGATGGGTGTCTAGAAGGCTTGAATCAGTAGCTGCTGGGAGGCTAAAAGCTTAACAGGGATTTTAGGGGGTCACAGAGTGGGTATATATTAAAACAATTCCGGCTCAGTCAGAGTGGAAGGATCTTGGTGAACATCTCAGAGAGCCCAGAAAGACCACACCCCAGGAGAAAGGACTATGCCCCAGGACTAAAACAAATGCTGAAACAGGGGTGAGGTGAGGTTCCCAGGGTGCAAACTTTCATGCCCCTGAGAGTGAATGGTTCGTTTAATACTGTGCTCTGGGCAACTCACTTGCCTCATCCTAGTTTTGGCCGTGCAGACAAGGACTTCAACATCACTGTCATTAATATGCTTTAAAACACACACACACACACACACACACACAGCAAAAGGATGTATAAAATGATTGAAAGGGAGGACATTTTAATACAGAATTTAAATTCTCATGAAAAAACAAAATCAATATTTGAGAATTAAAATACCTAAATAAAATCATTAAAAATTAGTGAATGAATTAACAACTGGAGGGACAGAGCAGAAGTCATAATTAGTGAATTCAAAACCAGGTTGAATTGAAAAAAAAAAAAACAAAAAACCAGGTTGATAGAAAGATAGCCAAATGGAAGTATAGAGAGGAAAAAAAGGAAAGAAAAAGAAAACCAAACTTAGAAAGAGAAGATAAGAGCCATATGGGACGTAGTCAGAGATCTAACATAAGTGTAATTATGTTACACTTTGGAGTCACCAAAAAAGAAAAGAGAGAAACTGAGGAATTAAATTAGAACTCAAAAAAGAAAGATAAATAGAAAATCTCTTAGACATTAAAACACATATGCACACTTCTAAATGACTGTTAGGTCAAAGAAGCAATAATAATGGAAATTAATAAGTATTCTGAGCTAAAAGATTATGAAAATATATTCAGAAATTGTGAGATGCAGTTACTTAGCAGGAATTTAAAAGTTTAAATGCAAGTATTTTTTAAAAAAGTCTTAAAAACGGTGACCTAAGCATTCAATCCAACAAGCTAGACAAGGAGAGCCAATTTAACCCAAAGAAAGTATAAGAAAAGGGATAATAAAATTAAGAGTAGAAATAAATGAGATAAAAAACAGCATATAATAGAGAAAATCAACCAGGCCAAAAGTTGATTCTTTGAAAAAAATAAATTTGATAAATCACTAGTAAGACTGCTCAAGAAAAAAAGAGGGAAAACACAAATTATCTGTATCATTCATGAAAAGAGAAACATTACTACAGGTCCTACAGTTATTATTTATTTAAAGAATTATGCAAAGATACTATAAACAACTTTGTGCTAATAAATTTGAAAATTTAGATGAGATGAACCAATTCCATGGGAAAAAGCTTACAAAATAACATCAATCTTACATAACTTCATTCGGAAAATAAAAAGAAAAGTCATGGTCAGGGATTTTTTTTTTTTCCTGGGAAAGAGCAGAAGGGAACTTTCTAGGGTGAGGCAAATATCTATATTTTGATCTTTCTGGTGGTTACAAAGTTGCATACATGTGCAAAAATTCACCAAGATGTATACTTATGATTTTGCACTTTATATGATTTACATCTCAAGAAATACAAAGCAAAAAATAAAAGACTTTTATACTCAGATTTCTCTAATTTCATACTCTAAGGCAATTAATTTTTGACAATGTAAAAATAATTGTGATCTATTTAGGAAAGCACATAGAACGCCACTCAGCAGAAGCATACACAAAGAAAAAGACTTGATCCTATCCCACAATTGTGGCCAATGATTGTACACTTACAAATTTTAAGTACCAATCAGTGATATTAAAAAAAAACAAACTACTGTTCTATGCCTATGTCATGAAGGTATTTTCTTATAACAATTTCTTTTAACACTTTAGATTTGGTCTTTTATCTATCTGGAGGCTATGTTCCTATGCCATTTAAAAAAACTTTTTATTGGAGTATAGTTGCTTTTCAATGTTGTGTTAGTTTCTTGCTGTACAGCAAAGTGAATCAGTCATACGTATACATATATACACTCTTTCTTAGATTTCCCTCCCATTTAGGTCACCACAGAGCACTGAGTAGAGTTCCCTGTGTGCTATACAGTAGGTTCTCATTAGTTATCTATTTTATACATAGTAGTGTATATATGTCAGTCCCAATCTCCCAGTTCATCCCACCCTCCTATACCATTTTAGGTAAGGATTCAATTTCTTTCTTTTTTTTTTGTATAGTGATCAACTTCTTTGCTTGTTGAAATAATTTTCTTCTTTTTTATGCATTAATTTCCACTTATACATGGATCTGAGTTCCCAAGTCTATTCTATTTGTTTTCATGCCAGTCCTACATTCTTACTATTCTGTAGCTTTGTCTTAACATCAGGGAGAGTGAGCTCTTCTCAAAGCTATCTCCTTGTTAACTTAGCTAGTCACAGATTCTTATCCCTCAAAGGATGTTTAGTAAATCAAGTTCTTTATAAAACTTCCAGTCAGAATTTTGTGTCGGATTGTGTTGAATTATGTTTATTATTTCAGCTCCCATATTTTTCATATTTTATGAAATATGAAACTTGGTTTTTATTATTTTTTCCTGCTTTATATTAATAATATCCCCCTTATATCTTGGACATATTATTATGCTTATTATAAATTTGTTGTTGACCTAATCTAATAATTCTCCTTTTTGCAATATGTTTTTCCCTTTTGTTGATGTTTTTTAAGTGGTTGTGTTTTTCTCTTGTCTGTTCTTTTGACCTGTGACTTTAAGTTTCCTTGGGAATATCAGCTACCTTATCCTGTAACGTGCATAGGGAAGGGTCAAAACACACACTCTAGTTCTCATCCTACTAGATAGTTTAGGGGAGAGTAGGGGTGAACCCATAGAACTCCACTGATCACCATCTCTTTATTGTCATGCCACCAGGCAACTGTTGGGCCAGGAAGCCATCTATAAACTCATCCAAAGAAACAGCTCTGGGATTTAGGAGGGTGATGGGATGGGAGTGGTGGATGTTAAAGGCCTGGGCTGGTTGCCACATCTGATTTCCTCAGCTCTGCAGGGCTTCTACGAAGCTCTGATATTTCCCTGTGAATGTGTGGTGTACTATGGCAACCTGCAACAATCTTCCAGCTGAATGGGACAGGCAACAGCCAAATGTAAAATCCTCTGGAGGTTCCATAT
Organism: Balaenoptera musculus; assembly: GCF_009873245.2. NCBI lineage: Eukaryota > Metazoa > Chordata > Mammalia > Artiodactyla > Balaenopteridae > Balaenoptera > Balaenoptera musculus. The sequence goes on along the minus strand of NC_045793.1, from coordinate 96,584,331 downwards.
CTTGATTGAAGTGCGGCTTACCTGGGGTATACATTTGTCAAACACATTGAACTATACACTTGAGATCTGTGCATCCCAGTATAAGAACACAATACCTAGGAAAGACGGGACATCTACTATCATCACCCTTATTTTACTGCTATTGAACACTGAGCTGGAAAAGCTAGCAATTAAAATAAGTTGTAAAACTAAATAAGAATTATAAATATTCAGAAGAAAGATATAATATTGTATTTCTTTGCTCTTATCACATTTTCTCTGGAATCCCCAAAAACTCATTGAAAAAAAATTAGAACTACTGAGAGTTTAGTAAGATTGTCAGTTAATCAATAAACCCACACTGATCTATAACGGGGCACAGTTCAAATGCTTACAGCATTTTCACCTAATGAAAATGGATGAAAGAAAATAAACTGTTAGGAAGATAATACAATTTTTTAAATTTTATTGAATTGTGGTTTAAACAAGTGATATAAACATCTGTGATACTGAAGATTATATTTTAAATTTGAAGTAGAAAAAGTATGAATGGAGAAATCAGAACAATTTTATTTTATATATTTTTTTCTCATTTGGGGATGCTGTTTTAAGCCTGAAAAAATGCCATATTTTGCATAAAGATATCAATATCAAGCTTTATATTTCCATTGTAATGTGCAGAACAGAATTCAACCTTGAATTCTTTAACTGGGTGCAATATTTAATTTTATATGGTTTCATATTTCATGAGAGAAAACAGCTGCTCACAAATTTAGGAAGTTCTGAACCTAACAGAATCTTTGTACAATGCTTTTTCTATTTAGTGCAATCACATTCCGGATATTTGTAGAATTACGGAATTCTGGCGTAATGATGTAAATATGTACCACAATATTGTACTAAGCTCAGAAACTTTTCTTTGTAGCTGTTCATTCAGTCTTCTTCTGATAAAGAAGAAGTGAGCACTATTGGTAATTTTTCTCAAAATGTGAAGTTATCACAGTAGACTGTGTAGACTGGTTTAGAGGTTTAAGAGAATTGATTCTGCGGCCAGACCACCTGAATTCTATCCTTGCTTCAACACTCAGGAAGTGTGGCCTGGGGCCAATTTCTCAGCGTCTCTGGGCCGCAGTACGTAATCTGTAAAGTGATGAGGCTTATAGCACCTAACATCAGCAAGAAGATTAAATTACCTAATATACGCAAAGCTCTTAGATGATCCCAGTGCATAGCAAGCTCAGTTATTATTAAGAACCTGTTTTTGAATTCAGTCTTTCAACCCACTATTTAGAAAGTGAATATAGAAACTAAAAATGGTAAAATCTTTTGGATGGCAGAATCCAAATATATATGGATGGTTGTGCATATGTAAGTGTCGGTTGTGTATGTGTGTATGTGTATACGGATATACTCTTTATTAATGTTTGTATTCACTTGGATCCAGTAATTCCTCCTTTGGGACTGTATCATGTGTCTAAATAATAATCATTTCAGTGTCAAAACAAACAAACACCAAAGAACAAATAAACAACCCAGAAACTTACTTGCCTCAACAGGAGGGAGACTTATTAAGTCAGAACCTAAGAGAAACATTTGAGGTCAAGTTTGAGACAGACCTGTGAACCGGAGGCCTCAAGAACACAGGCAGCTATCATCCCATCCTTCTCTTTACCCAAGGACAAACTCTCTGAGGAGGGGATGTGAGAAGAGCCTCTAAGAAGGGAAATGGAGGAGTAATGGGAAGCTTTTGTAGTAGGCTAAAGAAATAATCATGGATTGTACAAAGATGTACCCAAAAAATTGTTTATAAAAATAATATATGTCATACAATGTCTAAATGTATTGTCTAAATTATAGTAAAATATATAGGCATTTAAATTACATTAGAGAAGACTATTTAATAATATGGAGAATCAGTTACTATATCATCTCTATTATTATGGAAAAATATGTATTTCAAAAAATGAGAAATATGATGTGAATTAAATTTACATTTAAATTATAAATATAGCCTGCAAATGATCTGGTTTCATCAGCCTGCAACTAAAAATTAAGGGGATACTGCTTTTTCATGTTCAGTAACAATGGAGAAGTGGTTCAAATGGACTACACAAAATACCTGGTCATTTCTGCCCTTTCCACGGGTCCTCTCACTCGGTGTTTCTGGGGACTCCTGGTGGTTGGTGCCAGCATCTCAACCAGTGGTCTGGTTTCCTATATGGTTCTGTTGTCCCCTGGGACATCGCTTGCCCTCCTACAAGGGCCTTCAGCAGTCTCAAGACTCCTTGCCTCATGCTTATTGCTCCCTGCTCCCGTCTGTGTCCCCATTGTGGGCACACACTCTACTCCATTACCTAGATCAATAGAAAGGGGTAGGCTGTAAGTTTCTATGAGACATTAGTTAAATTTCATGGATAAGTAAAGGTAATATCACAAAGGTTAAGGCTAGACATGGTCATGCAAAGAGCCCACCTACAAGGCTTGGTTGGGGGGTGGGTCCTCAAAGAGCATCCTCACTTGGTATCCTGATCACCTCCCCAGGCTGGGGGCCCCTCTTGACCTGAGCCCTGGGAGAGCTTTGGGAGTCTCCTTGCCTCAGATCCTAAGCCCAACCTCCAGGAAACTCCTAAAGAGAGACTCCCCCTCCCCTTATCCCATTCCATGATTCACATTTAAAACTTTTTTAATATTAGGTTGTTTTTACTGAGATACAACTCACACAGTAAAATTCACCATCTTGCGGGGGTGGGATGAATTGGGAGATTGGGATTGACATATATACACTATTGGTACAATGTATATAACAGGTAACTAACGAGAACATACTGTTTAGCACAGGGAACTCTACTCAATGCTCTGTGGTGACTTAAATGGGAAGGAAATCCAAAAAAGAGGGGATATATGTATACGCATAGCTGATTCACTTTGCTGTACAGCAGAAACTAACACAACATTGTAAAGCAAGTATACTCCAGTAAAAAAATAATAAAATAAAATAGAATGAAATTCACCATCTTAAAGTGTACAATTTAGTGAGGTTGTTTTTAGCATATTCACAGAGTTCTGAAACCACCACCACCATCTAATTCCAGAATATTTTCTCTGATTCAGTTTTCAATCCTTATTTCCCATTCCTGGTGTTTGAGAACAAGTTTGAGAACCTCACGTCTAAACCGGTGGTTCTCAAAGTTTAGCATCATCCAAATCCCCTGAAGGGCTTAACACACCACCAGCTGGTTTCTGATTCTGCAGAGCTGGGCTAGGGCCTGAGAATCTGCATTTCTAACAAGTTCTCAGGTGATGGAGCTGCTGCTGGTCTGGGGACCACACTTTGAGAACCACTGACCTAGATATTTAATAAACTTAGTTTTCAATCATTTTAATCTACCTTTGAGATTTAGTTTGCCCGCTAGTCTTTCAGATTCCTGTCTTCTGCAGAAGGTGGGATTTTAGGATCTGTGCACTAGGGAGGGCTCTCCCCTCCACTGGGTCCCCGGGAGCTGTGACTACCTCTCTGCTCGCATCATAGACTGTCTGCTGCTGTCTGAGGCTTGTGGCTACCAGTGTTGAACTTGGGATCTGTCCTGGGCTCACTCGGAGCCCGGTGGCCCTTCAGCTCTCACCGGCCCTACATACCCTGCCGGAACTGACCCTGCCTTTGCTTGCGGAGGGTCACTTTGTCCCCCCTCGACGGGCCCCATGGCCAGCCCATGGGGCTGACGGACTCAGCACCACAGCCTCTCGCCTCTCTCTGTTGCACGACGCCGCTCTCCCCTTTCAGCTCTGCCTCTAACAGGAGGACAGCAAGGTCCCTGTGCCCCAAGGTCCCTCCAGGCTTTGCATCCTGGAGCAGAGGGATGAGAGCACCCTCTGATCATAAAGAACCACTGGTCGAGAGGGAGACGCCCTCGGCGACTCCAGGACTCTCAGGTGGAGGGACCGGCAGACGCCAGGGCTGGGAGGCGGGGTCCCGCTTTCTCAAGCACGACCTCTGCTCTCCCTTATAGCACTCATGCTCCTGCTCTGCTCTCTTTTCTGCTTAGCTGCCCTCCTTCGAGGTGGCTCCCTTTTTCTTTTCTTTTTTGATGATGTGGACCATTTGTAAAGTCTCTGTTGAATTTGTTACTGTATTGCTTCTCTTTTATGTTTTGGTTTTTTGGCCGCGAAGCACGTGGGATCTTAGCTCCCTGACCGCTGCATTGGAAGGCGAAGTCTTAACCACTGGACCGCCAGGGAATTTCCCAAGGGGGCTCGCTTCTGACTTGCAGGTGTTATGACATATTCCTGAATCCTTTCTGTGAAGTGCCTCTTGCCTGATCATCAGACCAGGGTGTGGTCGGGGGTGCGGGCATCTGGATCACCTGCGCTGCTAGCCGAGCAGCCGGCTCGCAGGCCACAACCCAGACTTACCGAATCAGAAACTCCAGGCATGGGACGCAAGAACCTGCACTTGAACGGGCACCCCAGATAATTCTATGTACACTCAATTTGAGGACATCTGTACTAGGCTAATAGCCACAGAAACTGAGGGATAGAAACTGTGCTGTTGACAAGCGTATTTTCACCACGTGGCACACAGCATGTGCAGGAGTCGCCGTACAGAGGGCTGGGTTCCACAGTGGGGATGGGGTGGGGACAGTCATAGGTATAGTGACACGATGCTTGCAAATTGTGCGTGTGTGTGCGCGCACGCGCGTGTCATCTCAGCACCACCTGAGTCCTCTTTGGCTCTGGAATAGACCCCTGCTTTTGCTTGGACACTGCTCACCAGAAGTGATGGGGTGCTTTAAACACCAAAGTCACAGCCTGTTGCTTACATGAGAAGAGAGTCACAGAAACCAAGACCCACGTAAGGTCAGAGCCGGGGTACCCTTCTCTGGTTTTCCATTTTCTCTGGTTTTCCATTTTCTCTGGAGCAATTCCTGGTGGAGTGCGTGAGTGGCCAGGACTGGGCTGGGTAGATGTTCTCTCTCTCCTTGTGTGGTTACATTCACGGAACCTAAAAGCACACGTTACACGTCTCCACTGTGAACACACATAAATGTTTGCTGGAGGACTGAAGGAACAACACGTGGCAGTCCACGGTCTGCAATGAACTTTCTATAATACAGAAAAATAGCTGTCCTGTAGATCGTACTTTTCACGCACCAGGTCCTGTTCCAAACATTTTCCATATAAGACTCAATTAAATCTTTGATTTTATTTTTTTTCTCTTTTAAATTAAATCTTTGATTAAAAAAAAAAAAAAGTTTCCCATTCGGCAGAAGCACAGGCACAGAGATGAAGAAACTCACCCAAAGTCCCAGAGGCAGGGGCTGAGGCAGGGGCTGAGGCAGGGCTGAGGCAGGGCTGAGCCTCCGCAGTCAGTTACAGCATCTGGGTGTTTGGCCACCTCCCCCTTGGCTGCCTGAACACATAAACCAGGGGATTCGAGGGCGTTTCTGAAAGTCTTCCTCAGCCAGTCCCCCTTTCATGAGCACATATGGATGTCCCCCTGAATCAAACTGGAAAACCAGGTACAAATATTTCTCGAGACAGAAGCCACCTTCTACGCTAAGGCATGTTTCCTCCAGCATGTTTTGTGCTGGTGAGGAACTGGTGGTCGGCTGGATTGAGATAACTCTCTTTTTATTTGAAAACCACACACACAAAAGAACCCCACAGCTCCTACTTAGTTTGCTTTCTCCTGCACTTTATATTATGTTGCATTCAGGTGGAATTTTGATATTTCAAGTCATTGTAAATTTTATAGCTAAATAAACACCCCAATTGCAGGCTTTACTGTGTAGTCAGGGTTAGGTGTAAACATGAGAAGCTTTAGTGGAATTATTATAATACCTGTTTGTATTACAAGATTATAAAAATTCTGCTTAAATAAAGTAGTACATATAACCTACATAACATTAAGTTATGTCATAATCATTCTTCTACACACACAAAATTTGAAGGCATTCCACTGATAATGATGGAGAGTTTCAATAATTTGTACCTTTTCTAACAGAACTAGAGTCTGTTTTGCTTGTTAAAATGCATAGTGATTTACAATAGTCAAAACTGCATTTGGCAACAAGTTATGTTGAAGACAAGATAGTAGGAAATATTTTCTTGATTAGATAATGGTTGGTGGAAATTCTTTCCAGCTTTGGTGAAACAAAAGTTAGCAATTGAAAGCATATCAGATGATGCATCAATTTCCCATAAACAGAAGACTGTGCAACCTACTTTATTGAAAAAACCTTTATGCGGAGCTAGATTTAATCTCTCAATTTAAGAAGCAGTGCCATGAAATAAGACGTTTGCATGCAAAATCTCCAGATTTCCAGTGGAAATATAAAACAAAGAAGCGCTCCGTTCCCTTGGGGATGGCACCTACCTTGGATTTGTTTTTTCTCTGATGTTCTTGCATGGTTTTATCAGTGGCTTCAGGGAAGCGAAACAGCAGTTTGCTTCCTTCAGAACAAAGGCTTGGAGAATTAGGAAAAAAGAAGAAGATAATATATTAAAAGTAGTTCCCCTACTGTTCTTTATATTTGTTATGGATTTCCTGAGGAGTGATCATTGTTTCAGATAATTTGTCTTTGAATGATTTTAACATTTAATCTAGCAACTAAACGTGACCTGACTTTATGCTTTGTTTTCTTGGTTTTTGTTTTTCTACATCACACATGCAAATGTTTCTTGAAGAAGGCAAGTCTTAACTCTGTAAAACCGAAGAGAGTATGGACTTCAGCGAACTATACATTCTTCCTAAATGGCTAGTTACTTTACCAAAATGAAAGCGAAACTTTACTAGCATCTTTAAATTTATTTGGTAATTAAGTATTTAGCACACGCTATGTGCCTGATAAATGAATAAATGACAAATAGGACATGGCCCCATGGTCAAGGTCCAGTAATGTAGTTGTGCATAACTGGTGTATATTATAAACATGGTGCCCAGGGAGAAAACACATCCTTTCCAGCACATGCACCTTATTGGCTATATGGCAACCATATTGGTTTCTCCTCTTTGTTTCTGTAACAAGACAGTCATTTCACATTCTGTAAAATTTATTGATTTCTATTTTCAGTTGTTAAATGCTCCAAAGTTCTACCTACTTATTTAAAGCACTGCTGCAAAAATGTCTAGTGTTTCACAGTCCATGTTTATAAAGCCATTTCTCTCTACATATTTATTTGTGTCTTAATAGGCAATCTTAGGTAAAGTAAGCATAATTTCTTACCAAAGCAATTTAGCCAAATTTAGTTAATTATCTGAAGCCATAATATCGTGATGTGCTTGGATGGTTTTCCCTAAATACTGTTTCCCATGAAAGGGAACCAGGCAATCTTGGAGAAATCTCCAATTCCACATCTGATTCCTATAGCTGGAAATGTACAAGATAAGCCTGGATTATCTCAAGATTGTGTCAAAAAGACACAGAGCATTTGAAGAGGTTTCCCTGTCTAAAAGTGGGACAATTTCAGCATCAAAAAGCATTGATATCCTAAAACAAGTAAATAAAATGAGCCAAAGAACAAAGTCAAGCACATATACAATACAAATACAAACAGCAATATAAAAGCCTGAGGTCAAAAATAATAAGTCGGGGGACTTCCCTGGTGGCACAGTGGTTAAGAATCCGCCTGCCAATGCACGGGACACGGGTTCGATCCCTGGTCCAGGATGATCCCACATGCCGCGGAGCAACTAAGCCGGTGCGCTACAACTACTGAGCCTGCGCTCTAGAGACTGCAAGCCACAACTACTGAGCCCACGTGCCATAACTACTGAAGCCCATGTGCTTAGAGCCCGTGCTCCGCAACAAGAGAAGCCACTGCAGTGAGAAGCCCGTGTACCGCAACAAAGAATAGCCCCCGCTCGCCGCAACTAGAGAAAGCCCGCGTGCAGAAACGAAGACACAACGCAGCCAAAAATAAATAAATTAATTAATTTAAAAATAATAATAATAATAATTCGGGACTTCCCTGGTGGTGCAGTGGTTACGAATCTGCCTGCCAATGCAGGGGACACGGGTTCGAGCCCTGGTCCAGGAAGATCCCACATACCACGGAGCAACTAAGCTCGTGTGCCACAACTACTGAGCCTGTGCTCTACATCCTGTGAGCCACAACTACTGAGCCCATGTGCCACAACTACGGAAGTGCATGTGCTTAGAGCCCGTGCTCTGCAACAAGAGGAGCCACCGCAACGAGAAGCCTGCGCACTGCAACAAAGAGTAGCCCCCGCTCGCCGCAAACAGAGAAAGCCCAGGTGCAGCAATGAAGACCCAATGCAGCCAAAAAAATAAAATTAAATTAAAAAAATAATAATAATAATTCATGTTACAGGTAGTAATGAGACAGGGGACATTTTAAGTTATTAAAAGTATAATTCACAATAAATATATATATCAATCATAAAGATTCATGTGATAAACAATCTATGTCTGAATATTTAAATTAAAAATGAAACTGAAACATGACAAAAACATAATAGTAGAAGATGTGAACATTATCTCTCAGCTTTTGTCAAGGAAGTAGACAAATGTTTTAAGAACGTATAAGAAATTTTATTAAGGCAATGAATAACTGTTATTTTTTAAATGTTTTTAATTTTTTTTTTTTACCTTATAAGCAGAAAGTATCATTTTGTTTGCTGTGTCCACGAGTAGTTTTTAGAAAATGATCTTATTTTAAGCCACATATTGAATTTCAATTTATTTGGAAAAACACATTCTCTGTCTTCAATAAAATAAAATTAGAGGTAGTGGTAAGGGTTTAAATAAAGAATTCCTCCAATTAGAAATTTTACAATGGCATTCTAAATGACTTCTAAGTTAAAGTGGAAATAAAAACTGCATATATAAAAATTTTGTAAAAATTAAAATGCCAATTCAAGAAACTTCAACAAGATGTTAAAGTTTTGCTCAGAAGGGATTATGTATCCTGATGGCTTTATTAATCTCAATACATAATGATGTAAATGAATGTATTATTCAAAACTCAAGGATTAGAAAAAGAATAAACATTGAAAACTAAAGAAAGGATTCTATAACTATAATTTCTACATTCATAAATTGACAGAATGCTATCATGTCTAATCAGGATAATATAGAAGAATACGAAAGTATATACAACACTAGGCACAAGAATGAGGATAGAGAGACATATAGATAAGAATTTTAAAATTATATTGACTTAAAAATGTTATAGCTAATTCTTCTCATGTGAATATGGGATTTCAATAAAAATATCAAGCAGGAATTTGTTTTAGGACTTGGCAAAATGATTCTAAATGTCATCTGAAAGAATTATCAGACAAGAACAGCTTCCAAGCCTCCCAGTAAAACTTGTTTCTGTCATTTGTGTTTGTGTGTGTTATAAATGTCTATATTGTATTATTTGCTGTATAAAAGTTTTAACAGTTATAACTTCATAGTAGATTAAGATTTTTATTAATATAAAAACACTCTGTCCCAGATAATGACTTTTTCTAGGAATTATTTTTGGTTTCTTGACTTTTTCTTTGTGTTTTTGCTTGATGTATTTGATCTTCCTTTTTATTTCTAGACTTTGTCTTGATTTATTTCACTGTAGGCAACATATAGTAAGATTTTGTTTTTGAACCTAATCTAAGGGTTTTCTTTTGTTTCTTTTTTGTTTTGTTTTTTTTTTGAGTTTTCAAGAGGTTAAACCATTTGGTTTTATTGATATGTTTGATCTTCTGTTATGTTTTTAATTCCACCTTCCTTAGTGTCTGCTTTGTTTTTCTATGTAAACCGTTTTCAAACATACAATTTAAATATATACTTAAACCTGTAGTTCTCTAATTATGCAAATTATAGTAAAATGAGATCCTTTAATGTCCTTGTTGCATAATAAAGAGTGAAACCTTATTTCCCCTAAAAAAAAAAAAAAAGTTATAGTTATATCTCAAAAATATATCAATGTAAATTTCTGATGCAGTAAATACTTAAATATTTTTAAATCACTAAAATAAAAAAGAGAATATTAATATTAATATTAACCTTGGATGGAGACAGATTTTCTGAGCATTACAACAAATGCAAAACCCAAAATGTTAAGTATTAGAAGACTTGAGAGTTTGTCTACAGCCAACTGTGGATCAGTGCAGACAGATTCAATAAGTGAGTGGCAGTGAGAAGAGCAAGTGCCCCAATAAAAGACCAATGAACATGTCTTTTTTTGGATGCTCCAGGCCAACCATTCAATCCAGATTGAGATGGGGCTACCACACTGGCTTGGATCTGGTGGAGGATATTTCCAGCAATGCCACTTCCAACCATATTAAAAAAAATTTTTTTTCAGTCAAGCAGGGTGTATTTCCTATGAACCAGCCAGGTCAACTGGCTCAGACCCAGTGTTTTTGAGCAAATGCTTATTTGTTTTAATAGACCTTAGTTTTCAGAGCAGTTTTAGGTTCACAGCAAAACTGAGTGGAAAGTCCAGGGATCCAGGGACTCAAATGATGTCATCCAGACATGATCTGACTCCCTCCATCCTCTGTGTTGGCTTCATTTTCAGGTAAGCTCGTCTCATGGATGGCAAAATTGGCCCCCGGGGAGCATTAGGCCACGCTGTGCCAGTCCGTTCCTCCTGGAATCTTGTCATGGTAAGAAAAAAAATGTTTAAAAAAAGCAGGAAAACTCCTTTTAGAGGACAGAAAAGTCTTTGCTGAGCAGAACACCTTGAGGAGGCTTTGTGGATATAGAAAGACGCACTGGGGTCATGGCCAGTTGGGCTAGAAGAAACATGTATTTTATTATCAAATCAGGACACTTTGGAGGGTAGGAGGGAGTACTATTAATCACTTCACTGGAAAACAGGTATCATCTGGCATCGTTCCCTATAAACTAAGCTTAGGCTCCCCTTCTGAAGAAATGAAGCCAAGAGGTAGCTAAACTGCTGTGCTAAAAAAAAAAAAGCACGATGAGATGACTAAATGACTGACCATACCAAACGTTGGTGAGCCCATGGGGCATCTGAAACTCTCACACATTGCTAGCGGAAGTGAGATGGTACCTACTGGTATTTGCCAAAGAAAACTGAAGTCACAAAACCCAAAGATTTGTACGTGAATGTTCGTTGGAGCTCCATTTGTAGTAGCCCCAAACCCAGAAACAATCCAAATCCATCAATAGACAAATGAATAAACACGCTGTGGTATATCCATGCAATGGAATGCTACTCAGCAATAGAGACACATAGCTATTGATGTACACAACAATGTGAATTAATCTCATAATCATTACACTGAGTGCAAGAAGCCAGGCTAAGAAAGAGAACAAATTGTATGATTCCATTTATATAAAACTCAAGAAAATACAAGCTAATCTATATACAGAAAGAATGTAGATCAGCAATTGCCTGGGGATAGAGGTAGAAAAAAGAATGAATGAAAAGGGGCACAAGGAAACTTTTGAGAATGATGGAAATGTTTGAGAGGCGATAGTTTTGTGGGGTATGTATGTCAAACCTAATAGAATTGTACAGTTTAAATATGTGTAGTTTTGTGCACTTCAGTTAGACCACAAAAAAGTTGGAAAACTTCTAAAAAATAAAAATAAGTGAGATTTTTTTTTGGAGAGGTGGGGATTGGAGTAGTTTGAGCCAGGGTAGAGAGGAGGAGGTTGAGGGGGAGTGAAGGGGCCCAAGAAGAAGCAGAGTCTGAAGCTAACAGCAGAGACCAGTGCACATTCCCCGGTTGGTCTGGGGCCCCTGGAGAGAGGGTACCAAAATGCTTCCAGACAAATGATATCTGACAGTCTACTTTACCTGCTGCGGTATTCTCTGATGTAACCTCCATACTTACACACTACGTCTTTAATAAGAAATGGCCTTGGATGAGTGCCGTTTAGGGGATATAAAGGAGCTGAATCTCTGATTCAGGATAGTGAGAAGGGACAGCTAAAATATGCAACATGAGAGAAAGATCCAGGAGTCATTGGCAGCACAAAATCAGTCTGAGATGAACCAGTGAAATATGACTTTCAAGAATCATCACTGATATTTGGAACTTAGCTTAAGGTCCCAGCACACAGGGAAGCGGGGGATTTGAGACAGTGTCATCTGACTTTTGAAGACTGTTAGATCCTGACTGACACCTGAGGTACATGACTATGTCAAAGGGCAGTGGTCCCGTCATTCCAACCAAGTGCTGCATTCTGGAGCCCCTGCTCTTTATAACCATTTTCACCTGGGGTCAAAGAGATCAAGGTCAATGGCCTCCTGCTTCTTAGTCATCGGTTTCAAAGGTAAATTTCAATTCAGGGGGAGGGAGAGGTGGTGGAAGATGAGAAGGAAAAGCAGTTTTCAATTTTCAGTTTCAATACCCACGGTGCCAACACTGGAAATGCCATGATGAGCAAGATACTTGAGTCCTCTATTCCCAGAGCAGAGAAGCCAGCAGGAACATAGACGTTAAATCAGGAAGAGCAATGCGTGCTAGCATGAAGAGGAGAGGAAGGGAATTCCGAGTGAATGAAAAATAACTGAGTCTAGGGGACTTCCCTGGGACGTAGAGGGTAGGATGGGATTTGAAACATGAATAGGGAATGTGCCCCACCCCCTGTCCTTGCAAAGCAGTCCCCATTCCCCAGTCAGTGAGGTTCAGCCAGGCTGCTGACAGCTACCCCGGCACCGACACTTGTGCATCGACCAAGCTGGATACTGTCCTGAATGTTGGTGTGACAAAGCAACATCTCCTACTGCTGTGGCCTCAACAGTAGGTTTGTCACTCTCTGCCACAGTGGGCCCCTGTGTTCCCAAACTGATGAAACAACCAGGCATTGGCAGTACAGTAAGTCCCCTACATACGAATGAGTTCCGTTCCGATAGCACGTTCCTAAGTCCAATTTGTTTGTAAGTCCAGGAAAGTTAGTCTAGGTACCCAACTAACGCAATCGGCTATATAGTACCGTACTATAATAGGTTTATAATACTTTTCACACAAATAATACATAACAAACAAACACAAAAAAATAAACATTTTTAATCTTACAGTACAGTACCTTGAAAAGCACAGTAGTAGTACAGTACAACAGCTGGCATACAGGGGCAAGTTCGCATCTTTGAAAGTTCGCAACTTGAAGGTTCGTATGTAGGGGACTTACTGTACACTTGAATATTCTAAATCAGAGCCTGCCTTCCTGGGAGTCATGGCATGGGATGGCACAGAAGGGCCACAGATGGACACCGTGGGCGATGGTAATAGACATACCTTCAGCCTCCACACTTAGTCATGGAATTTTACTTCCTCTTCTGCTCTTGTATATAGACACTCAGCCATGAATCCCACTCTCAGGAGCGTTTTTATCTGGTTCTCTGAGTCTACGGCTCTACTACAGAGCAGCCTGTGCTTGACTGTTACATTGGTGACCCCCAGTGAATCATGCTTCCCGGTACCCTTGTCCCTATGTAATTCCTTCTCCCATTGATTCTGGGCTTGACCATGTGACTTGCTTGGACCAGTGGGACATTAGCAAGAGTAAGGCAAGCACGGGTTTGATGAGCACCTGCCCACTGGGTCCTGTCCTCTCGAACTGTTCCCTGTTGGAATTCAGCTGCCATGTTACATATAAGGAAGTCCTTGCTCTTCTGTTGTGAGAGAGGGGCCACGGGGAGAAGAACTAAGGCATCCCAGCCCACAATCAGCACTGAGGCCTCAGGTGTGTGAGGGAGGCCTTCCAGAAACTTCCAGCCCAGCCCAGGCACCAGCTGGCTGAGCCAGCAAGAATGGGAGACGTCCAGCAGAAACCACAGAAGCAGAGAGACCACTTAGCGGAGCCCTGCCAACCCACAGGGCCATGAAAAAGAATACACTGCTATTGTTTTAGACTTATAAATACTGAAGTGCTTGCCTCACAACAACAGTTATCTTATAGATAGATGTGCCCCTCAGGCCTGTTTTCCCAGACTTATCCACACTGAGCCTCCATCAGTTCATCAGTGACAGCTCAGATTTTCCTACCCGGGTGCTGGTTCCCATGGGGGTTTCTGTTCATGGGTCCCCACTCTAGTAAATTGTGATTCTTTGTATCCACCTGTCTGGGTCTCCAATTTTGGGGCAGGGGTTTCACCCTGTGACTTCAATTCTCCAGCAGATGTAGAAAGAGTAGTTGATTTTTAGTTTTTCAGCTTTTTACTTGATGCTATGATAGAGTGACAACTTCCAAGCTCTTTCCATGCCAGATCGGAAATTGGAAACTGGAATTCCAAAGCTGGTTTTTTAATTGAGATTATATTGATAAGCAAAATTAAACTACTTGTTTAACATATTAACAGCTGGCTTTTTTCTGCTTTTATTCTTAGAACAATTTTCCTGTGGATGCTATGTTTTCTGGTACAAGTTTTTGAGTTGATCATAATCTCTACTGAGGGCAGATACCTACCGATTTTCATTCTATGATTGCAATTTTCCCTTTCATGGGAAGCCACAGGGTAGGGTGCTCTTCTGACAGACGCGATATTCTCTAGGTCAGCAGGTAGTGCCCTCAAGTGGAAGTGATCAAAGTGCTTCCCTGGTCACAGTACCTACACAGTCTCCCAACCGGAAGCGGGCCTCCTTTGCAGGAGCAAAACGAAACTAAGTAGAGGGCTTCCCTGGTGGCGCAGTGGTTAAGAATCCGCCTGCCAAGGCAGGGGACATGGTTCGATCCCTGGTCCAGGAAGATCCCACATGCCACAGAGCAACTAAGCCCGAGTGCCACAACTACTGAGCCCGCAAGCCACAACTACTGAGCCTGTGTGCTACAACAACTGAAGCCTACACGCCTAGAGCCTGTGCTCCACAACAAGAGAAGCCATGACAATGAGAAGCTCGCGGACCACAACCGCAACTAGAGAAAGCCCACACACAGCAACGAAGACCCAACACAGCCAAAAATAAATAAATAAATAAATATATTTATTTTAAAAAAACAAAAAAACTAAGTAGAGGTGGATTCCACCCCTCACTTTCCCCAGCTCCACTAGAGGCTACACTAAGGAAGTGTGGGCAAATTCCATCCATCCTCTGTTTCTTTATTTGCTCCACTCCTCCCGCAACTGATTCCACTGATGAAAAGTAGAAGCTCAGGATAACTGTAGAAATGGAGGTGCTGATGACAGCCATGGCTTGGGAGTGAAGGGTTGGGGTGACTCCCATTGCTTTGGAAAGCAGAATTTTCATGGTAAGAACAGGTAGTGATTTTATAGAAGTGAGGATAAATACCCAGATGTATTCATTAGAGCCCTACCAGCTTCTTCAAGAGATAAACCGCAAGTCAAATTAACACAGTAGAAGTGTGTTTCTCACTCACAGTAAGTCCATTTGGCAGTTCACTGAGCGGGGGATAGGGAGGGAAGCTCTGCTCCATGCAGTGACCCATGGAGCCAGGCCCCTCCGTCTCGTGGGTCTTCCATCCTCTGGAGCCTCAGAACCCTCTCCACTCAGTCAGTAGAGAAAGTGGAGAACCATGCAGGAGGTTTTATGAGCCCGGATGGTAAATAGGACCCACCATACCTGGCCGTATGGCCACAGCTAACTGAAAGGGATGCTGGGGAATGTAGCCTTGCAGTAAATGAGAAGATAAACATTGGGTTTGGTGAACACCTAGTCAACTTCTTTTATACCAAGATGAGGGTAGACAAGACTGACAAGTCTTTGCTTCCTACATTAGTGACTGTGTTTTAAAGGATCAATGTGCATTAGCCACAGATTGTGTTTTTCAGCATACTCTTCTGTTTTTTTTTAATGTCCTAATATCTATTTATTTTTAACATCTTTATTGGAGTATAATTGCTTTACAATGTTGTGTTAGTTTCTGCTGTATAGCAAAGTGAATCAGCTATATGTATACGTATATCCCCATATCCCCTCCCTCTTGAGCCTCCCTCCCACACTCCCTATCCCACCCCTCTAGGTGGTCGCAAAGCACCGAGCTGATCTCCCTGTGCTATGCAGCTGCTTCCCACTAGCTATCTATTTTACATTTGGTAGTGTATATATGTCCAGGCCACTCTCTCATTTCATCCCAGCTTACTCTTCCCCCTTCCCATGTCCTCAAATCCATTCTCTACATCTGTGTCTTTATTCCTGTCCTGCCCCTAGGTTCATCAGAACCTTTTTTTTTTTTAGACTCCATATATATGTGTTAGCATATGGTATTTGTTTTTCTCTTTCTGACTTACTTCACTCTGTATGACAGACTCTAGGTCCCTCCACCTCACTACAGATAACTCAGTTTCATTTCTTTTTATGGCTGAGTAATATTCCATTGTATATATTTGCCACATCTTCTTTATCCATTCATCTGTCAATAGACACTTAGGTCAGCATACTCTTCTTATCTAAGCCATAATTAGTCAAAACTTCCACCGAGAAAATAATTGCAATTCATATGTATCTGACAAGAACTCTCATCTTGAATACATTAATAATTCCTAAAATCAATATGAAAAAAAGAAAAACAACTTTTTAAGTTTTTATTTTATTTTGGAATACAGTTGATTAACAATGTTATATCAGTTGCAGGTGTACAACAAAGTGATTCAGTTATGCATATACCTATATGCATTCTTTTTCAAATTCTTTTCCCATTTAGGTTATTACAGAATATTGAATAGAGTTCCCTGTGCTATACAGTAGGTCCTTGTTGTTTACCTATTTTAAATATAGTAGTGTGTATATGTTAATCCCAAACTCCTAATTTATCCCTTGCCCCCCACCTTTCCCTGTTGGTAACCATAAGTTTGTTTTCTATGTCTGTGAGTCCGTTTCTGAAAAAGCAACTTTTTTTTTTTTAATGTTCAAAGGACAAAAAAAGGCATTTCACAGAAGTCATCCAAATGGTGCCTAACATCATCAGAGAAATCCATATTAAAAGCAAAATGAGATCCACCATAGAGCCATCAGAATGGTGAAAGTTGAATTTTCAATTCTTATTTTTAAAAAACTGGAAATACCAACTATTGGAGAGAATATGGAGCAACTGGAATTCTCGTATGTGTTGGCAGGTCATAAAGCATTACAACCACTTTACAAAATTTTTTGCCAGTCTCTACCAAACATATATATCTAAACTGTAATCCACCAATTTCCAGCTCAGGAATTGAGTGGATTCCAATTCCAAAAGAATCAAAGGTGTATATCCACTAAGAGCCTTGTTTCTGAGTTTCCATAGAGCTATATTTATAGCTGGGATTTTAAAAATGTACATTAGTAAGAGAATGGGCTAACTAAAATGGACTAACTGATCTGGGTGGTACCTACACTGAAGTTTTGTGCATTTTAACTGTATGTAAGTATTTTTAGATCTGAATTTTTTAAACATCAGGTTTATTGAGGAACAATTGAGGTAAAATGTCCCCTTTTTGTTCAGTTTCGTAAGTTTTGACAAATGTATATACCACTATAATCAATATATAGTATATTTCCATCACTCCAAAAAGATTCTTAATGGCTACTTGTAGTCAGTTTCCTCCTTCCAGCCCCTAGCATCCACTGATCTGAGTTCTGTTTCCAGAGTTTTGTGTTCTCTCGGTTGTCATATAAATGGAATCATACTTTATGTAGAATTTTTGTATCTGGCTTCTTTCACTCAGCGTAATTCTTTTCAGATCAATTTGTAACGCATATATCAGTACTTCATTCCTTTTCACTGTTTAGTACTATTCCTTTGTTATGGATTTAGCACTCTTTGTTTATCCGTTCACTAGTTGATGGATGTTAGAGTTGTTTCCAGGTTGGGTCAATTACGAATAAAACTGCTGTAAACATTTACATACAAGTGTTTATGTGGACATATGCTTTTATTTTTCTTGGATAAATACCTAGGAGTAAGATTCCTGGGTCATAAGTTAAGATGATGTTTGACTTTGTTAGAAACTGGGAAACTGTTTTCCAACGTGGCTGTGGTATTTTGCATTCCCACCAGAAATCGACGAGGGTTCTGGGTGCTCTACATCCCCACCCAGCTCTTGGTATCATCGGTTTATTTTAATTTAGCCTTTCCAAATGATGTGTAGTATCATTTTGATTTTAATTTGCCTTTACCTAAAACTAACGATGTTGACCATCATCTTCATGTTTATATGACATCTGTAAATCTTTTTTTGCAAAGTGACTGTTCAAATCTTTTGCCCATTATTTGTTGGGTTGTTGCATTTCTAGCAAACAGTATGTAAAAATTACACGTTTTGTAAACAAGCCCTTTTTCTGACATGTGTTTTGCAAATAATCTTTCTCAATCTGCACTTGCCTTCTTATTTCCTTAGCAGTGTCTTTCAAAGGACAAAGGATTTTAATTTCAATGAGGTCCAATTTATCATTTTTTTTTATGATTTCTGCTTTCTGTGTCCTAAGAAATATTTGCTTAACCCAAAGTCACACAGATTTCTTCTGTGAATGCAAATCAAAACTACAATGAGGAATCACCTCACACCAGTCAGAATGGCCATCATCAAAAAATCTACAAACAATAAAGGCTGGAGAGGGTGTGGAGAAAGGGAACCCTCTTGCACTGTTGGTGGGAATGTAAATTGATACAGTCACTATGGAGAACAGTATGGAGGTTCCTTAAAAAACTAAAAATAGAACTACCATATGACCCAGCAATCTCACTAGTGGGCATAAACCCTGAGAAAACCATAATTCAAAAAGAATCATATACCACAATGATCATTGCAGCTCTATTTACAATAGCCAGGACATGGAAGCAACCTAAGTGTCCATCGACAGATGAGTGGATAAAGAAGATGTGGCACATATATACAATGGAATATTACTCAGCCATAAAAAGAAACAAAATTGAGTTATTTGTAGTGAGGTGGATGGACATAGAGTCTGTCACACAGAGTGAAGTAAGTCAGAAAGAAAAACAAATACCATATGCTAACACATATATATGGAATCTAAAAAAAAAAAAAAAAAAGGTTCTGAAGAACCTAGGGGCAGGACAGGAATAAGGATGCAGATGTAGAGAATGCACTTGAGGACACGGGGAGGGGGAAGGGTAAGCTGGGACTAAGTGAGAGAGTGGCATGGACTTATATACACTACCAAATATAAAATAGATAGCTAGTGGGAAGCAGCCACATGGCACAGGGAGATCAGCTCAGTGCTTTGTGACCACCTAGAGGGGTGGGATAGGGAGGGTGGGAGGGAGACACAGGAGGGAGATATGGGGATATATGTATATGTATAGCTGATTCACTTTGTTATAAAGCAGAAACTAACACACCATTGTAAAGCAATTATACTCCAATAAAGATGTTTAAAATTTTTTTTCTTCTGTGTTTTCTTTTGGAGGTAATAACCAGTTTTAGGTCTGGATATCCATCGTCCTAAAACCATTTGTTGAAAAGACTATTTCTTTCATTTAATTACCTTGGGGTCTTTGTCAAACATCAATTGACCGTACATGTGTAGGTCTATGCCTGGTATTTATGTTCTATCTCATTGATCTATTTGTCTATTATTTCATCAATACCATACTATCTTGATTATTGTGATTTTATATTAAATCTTGAAATCAGCTAGTATAAATCCTCCAACTTTATCCTTCTCTTTCAATATGGTTTTGATCATATTTGGTCCTTTGCTTTTCTGTGTAGAATCAACTTACTGATTTTTACCAAAAAAAGAAAAAAAAACAAGATGTTGACTGAGATGACACTGAATCTATAGATCAATTTGTGATGAACCAACATCTTAGCAATACAGAGATTTTCAATCCATGAACATGACATAGCCCCACTTTTATTTAAATCTACTTTGATTTCTCTCATAAATGTTTTATAGCTTTAACATACATATCTTGCATGTATTTTGTATTAAGTATTAGGTATTTTAAGAGTTAAGGATTTTGTATTAAGTATTTCATGTTTTGTTATTATAAATCGTACTTTAAATTTTTTTAATTTTAATTTTTAAAACACCTTTTTAATATTGGCTTTGTATCCTATGACCTTGCTAATGTTACCCGTTAACTTTAGGAGCTGTTTTTGGAGATGCTTCAGGATTTTCCACTGGCTTAGTCAGTTTGAGCTGCTATGACAAAGTACTATAGACTAGGTGGTTTATAAACCATAGAAACTTATTTCTCACAGTTCTGGAGGCTGGAAGTGCAAGATCAGAGTACCAGCGTTGTCAGGTTTTGGTACAAGCCCTCTTCTGGGATTGCAGATAGCTGACATCTCTATTCTCACATGGTAGAAAGAGTGTTAGATAGCTCTCTAGATTCTTTTTATAAGGACTCTGATCCCATTCACGAGGGCTGCACCTTCATGACTTAATTACCTCCCAAAGGCCCCATCTCTAAACACTGTCACATTGGGATTAGAGTTTGAACATATGAATTTGGGTGGGGGGGACACAAACATTCAGTCCATTGCATCTACATAGACCATCATTTGATCTGCAACTAAACACATATTTATTTCTTCCTTTCCAGTCTGTATGCTTCCCTCCTTTTTCTTCTCTTATTGCATTGTCTGGTAACTACACTACAAAGGTTGAATAGAAGTGGTGAGAGACAACAGCTTTGCTTTGTTTACAGTCTTAGAGTGAAAGCATTCAACCTTTCATTAAGACAAAATAATTAGAAATGTCAGCTGTAAGTTTTTTTCCTACATGTCTTTCATCATGTTAGGAAAGTTCCTGTTTATTCCCAATTTGCTGAGAGTTTTATCATGAATGGATCTTAAAGTCTGTAAAATGCCTTTTATGCATTTATTCAGATGATCATATGGATTTTCTCTTTTAGTCTGTTGATATGGTGAATTACATGGCTTGGTTTTCTAATGTTGAACCTTGCATATCAGGGATTCCCAGCCTGTTGCTTAAGCTAAAAAGTCTTGACATTCAAATTAGTTAGAACACATAATCAGTTATGATTAGTAATGATTTATCATACAAGCTTTGAGTTTTTTTAAAATAGATCTTTATTGGAGTATAATTGCTTCACAATACTGTGTTAGTTTCTGAAGATGTGACACATATATACAAGCTTTGAGTTTTATTCATTCAGTTATTCAACAAGTATTTATTGAGACCTACTATTCTCCTGAATTAGGTGGTGAGGAAGATCTGTGCTTGGTTTTCTAATGAGATAGTCCTGACTCTATCAGTTTTTAGCTATATGACCTTCAGCAAGTCATTTCACTTTTCAAAGCTTCATTTTTTAAAAAACAAAACATCAAACAGAAACAATAATTATACTTGCCTTATCCTAGATTCCCACAGGGCTCATTTCTTTCAGTTCTGTTCTCCTGGAACCATCTTACAGAAGCCTACCTTGACCACCCATGAAATGAGGCTCTTCTCTCACTCCCTTACTCCCAGCTTTTTTCCATGACACTTCAAGTATGTATTCATACTTTCTGAGCCTGTCCAGTACAATTTAATCTCCACAAGTTCAAAGTCTTCTGCTTTCAACACTAGTTCCCAAAGCCTAGAGGTATACCTGATATGGAGATATGATCAAATTGTATGTTGAATGAAGAATAAACTAAATGAGATAGTACATGAAAAGCATGTAAGCCTTATCTGGCACAAGATAGGTATTCATTAAAACTAACTATTAATATAAATATGTATTCTTCATCGTGCTTTCTCATATATGTTCCGATCATGAATTGTCAGGTCCCAGCAGATGGCACACTCAAACAGGGTATTTGAGGAGAGTAATAAATGGGTTTTTTACAAAAGGTGACTTTAGGTGGAGAAGTTTTAAGGGAAACCAGAGAAGGAAAGAGAGGGCTGAATAACAAGAGGGGCAGACTTTGGGGAATGGACCCCATCATAGGGCAAATACATGTAGACCCTAACATCGCTCCTCTCCAACTACTGGCTGAGCCGAGAAACCAGAGGGCAAGGAAACCCCAGTGAGGTGCTCCATACAGGCCAACCTTTCAGGGAAAGAGACAGAGTGGAGAGGTGTAAAATAGATCTGGAGGGGAATATGCAAACTGTCCAGCACCCATAACACACGAACCGATTTTCCAAGTTTAATGCTCAACAACCAGGAAATTTTACAAAGTGCTACCCTTCTAGGTTACCTTTCGGAAACATCTTTTTGCCCAATCCTTTCCCTCCTTGACCTAGCTCTAGAAGGGTTGTTTGGCTGGATGCAAGCCTTGGGTGAAAGTGCTTTGTTCCTCTAAGATTCTAAGAAGAGCACGTTCATAAGGACCACTGTAGTTCTCCCAGGCAATTTCCTGGTTCTGTTCTCCCGATCTGTGTCTTTGCCATACAAAATAAAAGAGAGCTGCGAACCCGGCAGCCAACTGCGTTCATGTAGCATGCAGTATGTCTGTGCATTGTTAAGCAGCTGCCACAATTTCCCCCAGAGGTTGCTACATTTCAGAGCTGGATGAGGTAATGGGGATATTTAGCCCAAATTAAGCTTGTAAAAGTGCTTTGGGAATCTTTGGAATGAAAAGGACTGTGCATACACAAAGTTCGCTATTAATTACACGATGTATGCCCAGGGTTGGGAAAAGATCTCTGCATGGGTGTCTCCCACTAGTAAATATGACTATTTCTTTGCTTGGACAAGATTAATCTGACAACTGAAATGCAGTAAAATAAACTTTAGGCAGTATTAGTGGTGGAAAAATTTGAGATCATTCCCCTACCTACAAGTTGGGAATACTGATAATTATTACATCATCGAGACTAGGGGAGGGTATAATGGCAGTAATATGTATGAATTCATTTCTGAGGAGTTTCGTTGAGGTGTCAAATAACATTCTTGGAATGGTAGCTAGATCATGACAAGGCTTCTTGACATGCAAGGCTGGTTACAGAGCCATCCACCTGCAAATGAAATGCAACTTATCCCTCCGTCTGGGTTATATCTTGAAATACAGTCAGGCATGACTCAATTTGTTGAGTGGACTGAGGGGCCTGAAGACAGTCAGACTGAGGGCTGGGGTTTTAAAACCAGACCTTCCCTCCTGGAGTGGGACAGGTGGTGGGCAGCTTAACCCAGTTCCTGATGCTTGGAGGAAGTCCAGCCCAGCAGGCAGAGTTTAGCTTCTAAGAGAGAGGCAAGAGGCCAGGCCAACAGTCAATTTCAGAGAGTTTACCAGGAAGGTCCTCATGGGATAGAACAGTGCAACCAGGAATGGCAGATACATGGAAATCCAAACGGGCAAGGACCACCATGGATGTCCGTCGGCAAGGGGCTCCAGCTCAGATTTTTACTTTACAGAAGGAACACTGGCAATTGTAAGCCAGAGATGGGGGTAAGAGGCAGGAGGTCTACGGAGAAAGACAACCAGGTGCAGGGAACATCACTGCTCCAGAATTCCTACATGAAGTGCATTTGGGGAAGGCAATCTGGTTGGAAGGGGAAGTTTGAGGCTGTGTTTACACAGAACTTTACAGAAAGTTGATAAGATAACAGTTTTCCATATCACAGAACATAGTAATTATGGAAGAAAGGGGATTACAGCCCTACTCACCCACGCATACTCATACACACTCACACTCACAAGCTACCTCCATGCACTACTAGTAGCCCAAAACTAGCCATCAGAATTAAAGTCCAAAGTTAGTGCAGGTAAGGAGACAGCAAGACTGAGGTCAGGATCTCAGCTCGGTCAGCTCTGCCAAGTACCAGGTGATGCCTAAAAGGCCCATCCTAATACACTCCCTATGTTTCTGACATTCACTCCCAATGGTCCTTTTCACCTGCATGTACAATACAAATGAAAGTCTTGTAGAATGATCATCTCTGCAGCATTCCCTGAGCCATACATAGTAAGGGAAATTAGATACTTGAGTAGAAGGATGTATTCAAGACTCTTCACATCCAATATATCCCATCCACCTTCTCCCTTTATCACTTTCCCCGGTAATTAATGCCTAACATGTCCTACTGGCCTGAGGATGTCTCTTCTGTGATTAAAACCCTTCCAACAAACAAAAGCCCAGGACCAGATGACTTCACAGGCGAATTCTATCAAACATTTAGAGAAGAGTTAACACCTAAACTTCTGAAACTATTCTGAAAAATTGCGGAGGAAGGAACACTCCCAAACTCATTCTATGAGGCCACCATCACCCTGACACCAAAACCAGACAAAGATATCTCAAAAATAAGAAAATTACAGGCCCAGTATCACTGATGATCATAGATGCAAAAATCCTAAGGATGTTTCTTGAACCGCATCTAATTCAGGGGTGTTTTGACTCCAGAACACCTAAGCAAACTTTTTTTTTTTTAGTCTCTTTTTTCACAGGTTGTGTCAGTTTTATGCATAAGACTCTGGGCTGAGGATCCACACCGTGAGCCTCAAGAAGCAAGAAAACTCCAGCTTCCATTATAGAGCCGGTTCCTTGTGACAATGGCCCCTGGCATCATCTTCAACAGAATTTTCCTGACACCCAATAAGACACCCCAGTACAGCCCCGAACCATGGACTGTGCCAATGGGTCAAGAATACCTATAAAGTTGGAAATAAATAGAGGTGCCTGGGCCCATCCATGGAGATCCAGTACTGTAGATTTGGGGTGGTATCTGGGCACTGAACCAGAGGCAAGAATGCAATCAGTCAAAGTCCAAATGACAACCATTATGGAATGAAAAAGATTTCTAAGAGTTCCCGGTGATATATTCTTCCGCCTGAAGCGATGAAGAGAATTTGAATTCAGGAAACACAGGTCTTTCCCACCATATTCTGTTCTGCATGCAAAATTGTACAGCCCTCTACACCATTGCATGTTCTCTGTGCTTTCCTCCTTCGTTTGAAAACCAAGGGGGGAAAGCGGCAGGGGTGGTGGTGGTGTGATGAATTGGGAGATTGGGGTTGACATATATACACTAATATGTATAAAATGGATAACTAATAAGAACCTGCTGAATAAAAAATAAAATAAAATAAAATTCCAAAATTCAAAAAAAAAGAAAACCCAGCAACCAGGAAGTGATCGCTGTCATTGCCGGCTTGGCAGGGGCACAACTCCACAGCAGCCCTAAACAAGGAGCCACTGGCCCTGTGTTGTGTGCGGATTTCAGGGATCTGTCCTGAGTGTCAACTAAATTCGTCTTGACCTTAGAACAGATGTTTCCACTTAATTTTTCGGAGCCATAGACGGTAATCAACTTACAGCAAATCTTGCTCTCAAATACAGCCACCTGGCTTCCCAGAGCAAAACCCGCAGCATTTCAGCAAATCTCCGGATGGAGAACTTGGAGGAAAGCAGAGAAATATAATGCTTTGTAAATGCCAGGCGTGGTAGGTGCACAGAAAGAAAAATTGATTTAGATCAGAAAGAATGCAAGATACATTCTATAATCAAGGACCTTGGTGGCCGAACAGGATCCCCTTAGGAGATAAAGCTCAGAGCTCTGAGATGGTGTTCCTCAGATTTAATGTGTGTACAAACCACCTGGGTGCTTCTTAAGATGCATATTCAGATTCAGTGTTTGGTCCTGAGACTCTGCATTTCTAAAAGCATCCCAGATAATGCTGATGCTCCAGTCCAACAGCCACATTCTGGTAACAAGACCCAGGCCACAGGCCTCTGACCCAAGTTCAGTAGACAGATTATCAGCTTTGGTGAATTATCAGCCAAAGACCACAGTGACTTTAAGGCCAAAGAGGAACTTGATCTTCATCAGGCTCTCCAAGGGACAAAGACCTTCCCATCCATTGAGATGCAAAGTAATTTTGTATCCTCTCTCTCCCTCTCTTTCTGATCAGAGCCTCAAATAACCTGTCCTATAGACTCCAATGTTTTGCAATTGTGAGTTAAGTAAAGGAGACATTAAGATGATTTCAAATTTCGAACAAAAATTGAGTCTGTTTCTTAGGCCATGTTTAATTCAAGCTCTTGCCATTGATTTTTTTGGGGGGATGGGGGTTGGATTCAACCACATCATCACTTTCACCCTTTCTACACAAACGAAGGGCTGAAGAGTTGGATTTTAGTAGGAACTGGGTGAGTGTTCTGCTCAGTGTCTGCCATATTCAGTCCCCCAGTCTCCTTGTGACAAATGGCAGCTGGCTCAGTTTCAGACTGCTGCCCCAGGTCCATGTGGGGACTGAATTCATGAGTGGGATGCATTAGAACAACCGTGGTAAAGCAACTGAGCAATGGACCAATGAATGTGACTAATGATGCCGAAAATTCAGCCTCTGTGCACTGGTGCGGAATTGAATCTCAGAGACGAAGTTTTGGGTGAAGTAGAAAAAATTAGCTTTACTGCTTTGCCAGGCAAAGGGGGACACAGCGGGCTCATGCCTCAAAAACTCTGTCCCAACCCGGGTGGGAGGGTCGGGAGAGGGGGCGGGATTTGGTGAGGAGTTTTATAGCAATGGTTCAAGGGCGGGGTTGCTGATAAGGGTCAGGGTGTGTGCAGGGCCTGCATTCCTTTAATCTGGCCCGAGGTGGTCTCCTGATGAGCTTCTCGAGGTTATCAAACTGTGACCCCTGGAATGAAAAATGCTAACATCTTCCACTTGTTGGGGGTTTTAGTTCTGTAGAGGAGCTCAAAGATATTGTTATGTGTAACCCTTGAGGTGGAGCCAGGACCCTGCCCCAAGGCTGCACTATTGTTTCTTGATTGCCCCTCCCTTGTGTCTGTATCCCCTCCCTTCCCTGATTAGCAACTGTTCGAATCTGCCTTTCGAAACTCAGGGAAGGTCACGGAGGCTGGAGTCTATTCCTTACCAACAAGAAATGGGGGACACAGAAAGGCTTCCGTGACCAGGAGCTGCACAGGGTCCTGCTCAGTTTCACTAACAGGAAAAGCCAATTCTGGTAAGGCAGGGCCTCAAATCCCAGGGCTGAAAACATGATGTTTAATGCTACCCCAAATATGACACACAATCACCTAACGCATTCACTAAAGGGCAGAACAGTGGCTGCCTGTTTGCTATGCCTATCTGAATCTTTCCCTCCTTCCACTCTGACAGCTCGTGTAGCTGGCCTGATTCCCTTTACCATGGTATTTTTGTAAGTCAAAATTTAATACATATTTGTTGAACCATTTTTTCACTGTAGTCATAAAGAAGAAAAATGATTCTTTCCAAAAAAAAGTCTTGCTAGGATTTATCAATGGAATATGGAATTTATCAGAGTCAAGCTGGTAGAACCCACCATGTTGCCCATCCCCCTGCTGTAGGCATGACTAATATTTAAACATCCCTGCTTATTAAGACCTTTTGTGTTATTTTATAATAAGCATTAGAGAAACAGATTCTATAACCTTCTTAAAGAATGTCATTTACGGTTAAAAGCATCTACAGTAAGGAGATTCTTCTGCCACCTGATTGTATTTCTTTGCACTGACAGTTTTAAAAGAAAAAAGGGAAACAAAGGATCACAATGCAACTACCATGAATTCTGCTTCCAATATCACACCTGTTAGTGGACATCTTTCTTAGCACATTCCCTTATAGGTCCTAGAACAGAATGACAAAACCGCTATTCAGTTCCACAAATAAGCAAGCCCTAATGAGCAAAACCACTGAGTTCCTGGCACTAACAGTTTCCTGGCATTCCTTTTTGACCAGTATAAATAAAATATGGTTTTTTAAAAATCTATGTTTATATTGAACATATCAGTTTGCATATTCAAAGAAAGACAAAGAGGAGCTTGGGATTAACATACACACACTACGATATGTAAGATAGATAACTAACAAGGACCTACTGTATAGCACAGGGAACTCTACTCAATATTCTGTGATAACCTATATCAGAAAAAAAATCTGAAAAAGAATAAATATACATCTATGTATAACTGAATCACTTTGCTGTACAGCTGAAACTAACACAACATTGTAAGTCAACTATAATCCAATAAAATTTTTTTTTAATTAAAAAAAAAAAAAGACACAGACCACAGCAATGTGGCAGTCACCAGCCACATGGAGTCATGTCCACCTACATCTAAATTAATTCAAATCAGGTTATATTAAAAGTTTAATTCTTCAATCGCATTAGCCACATTTCAAGTGCTCAACATGGACAGCTAGTAACTATTTTGTATTAGCGCAGACCTAGAACATTCCCACATCAGAAGAAAATTTTGTTGGACAATGTTGGTCTAAAAGGATGCATAGCGGATAGTAACTATTACTGATATCCCAGAATATTAGTGGTGATTATCTCTAGAAATTGAGATTGGAGGGTGGTGGAAATGTTGTTTTCTAATTTATGTGCTATTGACTTCAGTTACTTTAAGGAGTCTTATTTACTTTTATTCTTTTTTTAACATGAAAATCCTGAAGGTTGGTGAGGAATCTAACTTGAATTAAATGTATTTTGGAGCCACGTTGGGTCAATGTGTCCTGTTTCTTTATGTGCATTTAGGAATCAAGCTCTATTTAAGTAGATATGGAATATGCCCATGTGAGCACTGCTCCATGATCAAAGCAGAATCATTCTCACTGTTTTTCCCATTTCTGTTCTATGAATAAAGGATGAAGGAACATAAGCTTGGAAGCACAATTCTAAGTTGAGTTGAGTTTAACAAAAATGTATTGAGCTCCTGTTGTGGTCTGCCCTGTGTATCAGAGTATAAGCATGAATGTCACCCTTGAGGACCTTACAGTCTGGTGGGAAGACAGGTCTGGAAACAGATTATTCCAAGGCAGGGAGGCAGGTGTGATGACGGAGGTACATGTAGCAAGTGACAGGAATCCAAGAAGGGTCATTAGCCCCACCCTGAAGATCAGAAAAGTCATAGTTCAACTGACTTAGAAAAGGGGAGCACATATTAATGAGGAAAAGAAGGCATTTGGGGAAGGAGAAGAAATCCATGCTTGGAGAATGATATGAGCAAAGGAAGGGGTTAAAACAAAGGAGGGTAGTGCAGTCCCCAGGCAGGGTGGCCCCAGTGGGAGAGGCCACCCTTTGGCTGAAAGGCTTATGCTCTGCCTGACTCTGGAAGGGATGGACACTGCACTCTTGGTGAGAACAGCATGAGCTGTCATGTCCAACAGCCCTGGGTCTGAATCCCAGCCACCTTCCTTCCCAGTTAATTGAATGTGTAAGCCACCTCACTGATGCAAGCCTTCTTTCTCTCTGTGCAAAATGCCCAGTCATACCCAGCTGGCAGGATGGGGTGAGGACCAAGCAGGATAAGATGCGTAAAGCACAGCACACTGCTGGCCCTGATGCCCTGTGATGCTCTATCACTTTCTTCTTTTATCCCAATTGGACGATTTGCTAAAGCATTTCATTCCTGGGACTCATGGAAGAGGTAGAATCATGATAACAACATCACCAGCATCATACTGAGCATCCTTTGTGTTCATCGTCCCTGTGTCAAGGGCAATCACAGTACCCGTCTCCATCCTCCTAACAAATCCCTGGAGGAAGAATTATCCCCCTCCCCGCCACTTTGTAGCAGGGAAAGCTGAAGCTTGGAGTGGTAAAGTGACATTCCCAAGCTCCCACGCCCAAACAGAAGCCCCAGAACTTGCAGCAATGTCTGCCTGGCTGGCAAGCCTGCCTGGGGACCTCTGCGCGCTGTGCTTCTCCAAGAGGAACAGCTGAGCATCATTTTCATGCAGCCGAGGATCCACTTTTTAGAAGAGATTTTGGAAATAGTTCGAACAACAAAGAATTATCATTCATGATCTCAGTTCCCTGAAGGACCGTGCACAGGACTCTGTTTTAAAAGAGGGAAGAGACATGGGAACATATGTATATGTATAACTGATTCACTTTGTTATAAAGCAGAAACTAACACACCATTGTAAAGCAATTATACTCCAATGAAGATGTTAAAAAAAAAAAAAAAAGAAGAGCACAGAGTTTCTCTTAGGATAATATGCCTGCATGATTTAATTTTTTCCCCAAGGCAGAAAGGGTAGCCTGATTGGAACCTTGACCTTGGAAAGCCAAGCTCTAGCAAGCCTGGGCAGATTTCCGGCCACCCCTCCAGCCTCCAGGGGCTCTAGGTGGCTGCAGGGTGGGCTCTAGGAGACCCTAGACTCCAGCTGTTCAAATTCTGATCAAGGAGTAATTCAAATAACAGTAATTGAAATGATAGCTGCAAGCAGTTTCTCCATCGACAGTAGGCAACCCAGGTACCTCTTCAAACCCCCAAAGCCCAGCCTCAGGTGCCGACCCAGGCCAGGTGTTAACCAAGCCAAGGAGCTGACGGGCTGGAGCCACGAGACGGGACCCTCTTAGTGCCGGCTGGAGCCCATCCACCCCCCTCTCCCACGCTGCCCTTTCCGGGCACCTCCCAGGGCCCTCTGCCTCTGGCCAGCGTCTTGTTTCAAGAGAGAACAGAGGGAGCCACAACCCCGGGAAGGACATTTTTAATCAGTTACCAGACGCCTTTGAACTTCAGCATGAGTCCCCCTCAAGGTGTGCTTCAGATTTAAAGTGGAAGCCGTGGAGAGAAGCAGTCTGAGATAATCGGAAGCAGAGTGGCAAATGCCAGGCATGCACGTGTGCATGAGCCACGCCCCCCAGCCCCGTCCTGCAGACACAGACATTAGACACAGGACTCGGGAGCTCCGGCCCTGCTCTGAGGATCACCCTGTAACTCTGCTGGGATGCGGCTACGGAACAAGAGGTCACCCCGCTGAGTCCCCATTGGGACCAACGTACCTCTAGGGCCCCAAACCCAGTGGGTTTGTCATCTGTGAGCAAGAGATGCTGATTATCATTCTTTTTTTTCAAATTTATTTTTATTGAAGTTTAGTTGATTTACAACATTGTATTAATTTCTGCTGTACAGCAAAGTGATTCAGTTATACGTATATATACATTCTTTTTCATCTTCTTTTCCATTATGGTTTATCCCAGGATATTGAATATAGTTCCCTGTGCTATACAGTAAAACATTGTTGTTTATCCATTCTCTATATAAGAGTTTGCATCTGCTCTGATTATCATTCTCAATATGGTTGTTTATTATTTGCATCCCAGGACCAAACAATTACTCTGAGGCAGTAAACATTGTGCAAAGCACTTTAGCAATAACCCCCCATTTAACCTTACCCAAAACCTTGCAAGGAAGGAAGCACCATCCCCTCTGTACAAATTAGGAAACCAAAGCTCAGAGAAGTTAAATAAACTGGCCCAGAATACGCAGCACTTCGTGGAGGAACCGGGGTTACTAAGGACATATTGTGATGATTAGGAAAGAAGGGCTGGAGAGCAGAAAGCTGGCTTTAGAGCAAAGGATGTTTGTTAATTGGCTTTAAGTGACATCTGTGCAATTAGCCCTCATGTCGAACTGATCTTAATTTCCTCTGGGCCATGGATCTCCCATCAGGAAAATGGGACTCATGGCTCTGCCCATTAAGACCACCTCGCTAATTAATTGACTCACCTATAACCTCTACGTGCAAGGTCTCGACTCTTAATCGTGAAGCACTTATATCTCTCCGCTCTTTCAAAGAAAACTTCACAAAAGGCGTGCAGGCTGTGTGGTGTATGTGCACACATGGGTTAAGATGCAGCATCTATTTAGCCAGTGGTCCCCAACGCAGGCAGTGTATTGGATACTCTGGAAATCACGTTTTAAATGATGGGGGGGTGGGTGCTGAAGAGAACATGTCCCTTTAGAAGAAATAATGAGGTCTTTGTCTAATTGCTCATTCAACACAGGATTTTATCTCAGTCTGCCAGCCCACAAAAAGGAAAAGGCAGCCACTGACTTAGCCTTAGTTCATCCACAACTTTAACCAGCATGTGCTTCTAATGAAGCGAAGACTTTCTGGGCTGGAGAATTTACTGGTCTAGAAGGTAACCGAATGTCCTATCACCTCCTCTAATTGAACAGTAATAAAAATGTCACAAACGGTGTCAATTACCCATTGATGGGTTGCTTTCCTCCTATGTACCTTTTAAGACAGCAAGTGGTTGTGGAAAATACTCCAGGCTGCTTTTTTTTACCTCCAACTCTCCCCACACCCAGTAATATTTCTTTCAGAAGTGACAAGGAGAGAGTGTCGCTTGTTGGTGTCTGGTCATTAAATATCTGTCGGAATCCGTGACTTAGGTTGGGTCCAGACACTCAATCACAGAATGGGGTTGGGGGGGGGGGAAGTCAAAATAAAAGCAAAAAGTGAGTGTTGGTTAATTATGATCTAAAAGTCAATAAAGTCATCTGATGGCAGATTTAGGGGAACTCGTTAGAGAGTGGAATTCAATTGTGGAGAAAAGCAAGCTGCTACAGCTCCAAAACCAGCCCGTTTCATTAGGGTCTTCAAATGGGATGAGAGAAATGCCTCCAGGGCCTGAGTCCCCCCGCCCTCCATCCCAGCAGCCTACCAGTGGAGCATCTGTAAAGCATTTGCAGGAATAAGTCAAGAAGTAAGAAAAGAATAAGATAGCCAGGTATCCAGCACAAGCTACTTTCTTCTCATTTCACAGAATGAAATCCCTTACTTAAGAAAGCCAGACAAACTTAAGGACCGTAAGGAGTACAGTGGCTGCAGTGACCGCAGTTTTTTGCTCGGCCAGCATTAGGCATCTTAAAGCCATAGGCACCAGGGAGAGACGTGTGACACTTTCGCGTGTGTGACCATTTTGAGTGTGGCTATTAGTAAGAAACCGAATAGTGCAAGGCTGCAGAAGATGACAGTGAAAACTCCTCGTGAACCGTCTAGTATATATTTGTTTAAGAGTGGAATTTGGTCTGGAACTTAAATCTCCCAAGGCAAAGCTATAAAACAGGCAGTGTTTATCTTTGGCTTCTTACTGCCAGAATCCTCTCCTTTGGGGGGCCCTCTGCTCCCTGCATGTTTGTCCTCATGGCTCAGGGTCCTGCTCCGCAGCCTCTTAAAACTTACCTATCAATCTTTTATGGATCAAGCGCCCAGCTTGTGACACCCTGCTAGGCTCTGGGGGAGTGATAAAAAGATGAGCAAACTGGAGTCTGTGTCCGCCGGGATCTGTTAATATTGGTGGAGAAACAAGAGATGAACATATGCCAAGCATCCATCCTACTCTGTCTGAGCCATCCCTTAAAAGAAAATGTCCGGTTCTCCCCATTTATCAGACAAGGTGATCTGATTTGAGGCTCGCAAAATCTGTACCTGAACATATATACCCAGATCCCCATACTAAAAAAAAACAAAAACAAAAGCCACATGAAATCAAAGCATCTCCTCAAACAATCAGGTCCTAATAAAGGGCAAGAAGCAAGGCAGTGAATTATAACAGTATGTTTATACTACTGGGTGTGCTTACATGGGTCCATTTCTACTGTCCAGCCCTTAGGAATCAGATTTTCCCTGCCTTAAAACATAGAAATAAAAAGCTGGCATCACATATTTCTCTGAAGCTGGTGCCTTCCCTGGAAGGTAGGGATTTCACAAATCAATATGAAATAGATGGGCCCCAAAATGGAAAAAGAAATGGAGGGAAAAAACAGAACACATACCCATTAAAGGAGAAAAGAATTCAATTTTATTAATGCTCATGTACAAATTAAACAACTGTGAGTGTCATTTTTCACCTATGGTTCGTGTCCAAAATTGGTGAAGGGTTAGTGAAAAGGGGACAGCAGTTTGCTGCTTAGCGCAAGTGTAAACGGGGACAACGTTTTTACGGAGCAATTTTCTGATCAGTAATCGTCAAAATGTTCATAGCCTTGGGCCTGGTAATTCTCCTTCCAAGAATGTTTCCTTAGAAAATAAGCTCAGATGCATTTGAGGCTCTAAGCACAAAAGCATCCAGCACACACCCCCGCCCCCAAGCGTGGCTGCCTCGCCCGGGCTGGGCTGCCAGGACGCCTCCTGCACCAACTTCCCCCCAGGGAGCAGCTTCCACTTTTCAAACACACTGAAGGAATCCAGATGTGCTCCTGACCTCCCGATGGTCTAACGTCCTGTCGGCCCTCGATCCTTTAACCTAAGGGCTATTAGCAGGTTTCTGCCTGTGTCTCTGCCACTTACCCTGTCTGCACACTGCCCCGCTTCCGCTGAGGGTGAGTCATGAGCTTGCCTTTTCTTTCAATTCATTCTCCTCATGCAGAAATTCCTGGAGATTTGGTGTGTACATTTCAGCCCGACCAAGCATCAGCACTGGCTGCAGTTTTTCCTCTTCTTTTTCTATCGGTCATTTTATTTATTTTTTTATTATTATTATTTTTTTTAATTTTTATTTATTTATTTTTGGCTGCGGTGGGTCTTCCTTGCTGCTCACGGGCTTTCTCTAGTTGCGGCGAGAGCGGGGGCTACTCTTCGTTGCGGTGCGCGGGCTTCTCTTTGCGGTGGCTTTTCTTGTTGCGGAACACAGGCTCTAGGCGCATGGGGTTCAGTAGTTGTGGCTCGTGGGCTCAGCAGTTGTGGCGCATGGGCTTCGTTGCTCCACGGCATGTGGGATCAGGGCTCAAACCCCTGTCCCCTGCATTGGCAGGCGGATCCTTAACCACTGCGCCACCAGGGAAGCCCCTCTCTCGGTTATTTTAATGGGGATCTGGAAGGAGAGGAATTAGACACTTGTTCTGACATAACATTCTTACCCAGAAGTCCTGGGTTGCTTTTCTAAAACAAAAGAGCATCAGAGGGAGGCGAAGAGGGAGGAGGGAGGGGAGATCAATTTGCGTGGCTCCTCTTCATAATTGCAGATAAGTCGCTGCAAGTTTGTCTGTTGGTGTGAGTTATTTTAAACAGTTTGCCACTTGTCTGGATGTTACCGAGCAGGGATTTGAGGGGGAGGGGATTGGAACAGAAAGAAAAATAGCTGCAGACTTCTGGTGAAGAGTAGATTTAGACGTGACACCATGATGCAAGGGAAGGGATTGGTTTGCCAGGAAGGACCTTTAGAATCTGGAGTCAAGATAACTGGCATCCTGAGAAGTCACACAGAGTCAGTGAAGTACACCAAAAAGCAGAAGGGAGAGAGGTTTCTAAAAGTCTTATTTTGCCCCTCTTGCAAATTTTCCTACAAATCTGGTGGTAGAAGCCATCTCCTTTGCAATCCCTGAATCAAAGGTCCACCTTGATGAATTGCACGAAGATGTTTGGCTACACAAAATCGATTTCCTCACAGAGCGATTAATTTTGTTGGCTATTTTGAAAGTGAGAAGTGGATAGCCAGATGCTTTTGGAGTATCGTACAGATTTGACAGAATACAACCAGAGCTGTGTGGAAGCAGAGTTGGCTTTACAAAACCCTTTAGAACATACTAAACCGTGCAGTTGTAGTTTCTTTGTCTTTTAATATTCATCTGAGGTCTACAGACTTCTTTTTTCCATCTTCAAATGACCCATAGATGATCTTCTCTAGAGGGTCTTTTGTTCTATACGGCGCATCGTAGAAAAGATAGCCATGCAGATAGGGAAACTCCAGGCTTGATTTGGCAGTTATTATTTTTGAATCACTGAGAACCCTCACAAAATTGTCATTGAGTTCAACAAAATTTGTCATAACATCAGTGGTGTGCATGTGTGTGTGTGTGTGTGTGTGTGTGTGTGTGTGTAAAAATCTTTTTTAAAACCAGGCTGATTATAACTGGAAAATGCTTGAGAAAAAACAAAGCTGATCAAGGAAATTTGGGTGATGTTTAACAGCTGTTTCCTGGGTACATATCTGTTATATTTTTTCAACCACAATTAAATGTGATCTTAAGAATCATTTGGTATTTAAATAATATAGTATGATTGTCATATGGAATTTTAATTAAATGCACATTTTCTTCTAAAATATGAAGCGTTACCACTGTGAGAAGACCTCTTCTCTCCTAAGAACATTTTTTAAGAGTAATGTTCCCTGTGATTCAGTAAAAACAAAAAAATTCTTTTCCAATATTATTTACCCTCCTCCACTAATCCGGCATTTGATGA
Source organism: Balaenoptera musculus (assembly GCF_009873245.2). Taxonomy (NCBI): domain Eukaryota; kingdom Metazoa; phylum Chordata; class Mammalia; order Artiodactyla; family Balaenopteridae; genus Balaenoptera; species Balaenoptera musculus. Next base: position 96,548,592 of record NC_045793.1, on the reverse strand, counting down.
GTCTTAAGGGAATAAAAGACAAGAATTTTAAACTAAGTAAGTGTTCTCATAATCTCCAAATGAGGATAATGAAAACAGTGCACAGAAGGATATGTTTAAGATAAAACATTCTTCAAGTAAATAGCACATAAGAAGCAGAAGTTACTTCCATTCTGTCTCTGTTCAAGGCATTTCCTAAACGCCATGTTTGTAAAGCAGTCACATTCCATCTTCTTTACCTTTGTTCTCCTTCTCTTTGGGAAACTTTATATCTTATATATTTTCCCCTCAGCATTCAAAGGCTCTGAACTTAGATCTTAGTTAAAAGCAAGCTTGCAAATGGCACTGGTCAAATCACCATCCATCCTTCCCAGACTCCAGAAAATCATTGTTTGGGTGCCCGTCCCATTCGTGTGCTAAAAACCCCTTTATTTTCTATAATTTTATAGAATCATTTTCCAAGGATCATTTTTCTGGTGGTGTCCTTTTATGATTCCTGCCACCTGTTTACCTATTCTTACCTCTGGTTTCAGTGTGTCTACTGAACTATGATCTAAGGATTGGTGTTGGAAATCAAACTCCTGATGCATTCAATGATAATTTAAAAATAAAAAAACTACAATGTGCAATAATTCCCCTTCATCAAGTGGCAACAGCTCCAGCAGCTGCCTTTTCTTTTTGTCCCTCTGTTTGCTCTTCATCTTCCTGGAAATCCAAGAACCCTTCCTGTTAGAAGCATGTAAACCAGATTTCAGCCCCATTTCAGAGTCAAAGACAGTTTGTCATGCAAGTAGTGAAAATCAGACAACTTCCAGTTATTTTTTAAAGCCAAGGGTTAGCATACGAAAGGGAAAACATTGAGCCTTGTGAATAGCTACTGAATCTCCTCCTACGGAATCTCTCTCCTATGGATAGAAGGAGGGACGAAATTATGAGAGGCGGGGGAGAGGCAGCAAGAAGCCTCACCTGGTTGAGAAGGATTCCTTGAACCTCAGGTTAGGTAAGAGAACGTCTCCTCCCCCCGGCATAGGGAGCCTGACACCAGCTGAGCTGAGAGGCAAACAGGAAGTTGAAGTCTGTAAAACCTAGAAGGGATTCCATGTGAGCCACCAAATGCAGGGGGCAGAGCAGATATCATAGGGTAGAGTATGGAATCAAGGACTAGAGGACCAGAGAGGCAAGATCATGGAATCAAGTGCCGGAGCTCCCCAGAATGTCAACCGGGGTCCTTAGTGACATTCCCTAGAGTACCATCATGGTCACCAGGGCAGAGGGCAGAGCAGATATCACAGGGTAGAGTATGGAACCAAGGACTAGAGGACCAGAGAGGCAAGGTCATGGAATCAAGGGCCAGAGCTCTCCAGAATGTCAACTGGGGTCCTTAGTGACATTCCCTAGAGTACCATCATGGTCACCTGGGCAGAGGGCCAGGATGAGGTGTGGAGGGCAGGGTCTGGGATGCAACGGCAAACACCGAAAGGTGGGGGTAAGGAGGTAACTCTGGTACCTGGAAAGACCAGAAGAACCATATTTGAGAATTGGCAGGTGGTGTATAGATGTGAAAAGAGAGTGTAATCTCTCTCCTATTCCCATATACATCTCTACTGCTAAGGTAGGAAAATATGCTTAGGATGAAAAATATGTGGAACAAAATCTAACACGTCCTTCTTCTTAGCCCACAGTGAGCATTGCTTATGGACTATGGGACTCTTTGCATAACCAAGTTTCAGAATTCTTTTTAATGCAGCCTTCTAAGTTCTTAAGGACTGCTAGGAGTTAACACTCAAGTTAAACCCACTTGCCCTCTCTACTTCATGCTGTTCTTTGATACAGACAGTCCCTGCATCTCTCCCTTCTCTAGTTACTTGTTGGCTGCTGGTGACATAGCATAGTCGTAGGGTTGGCTCATACCAGCTCACAATGCCAAGTGTTAAATTTTCAGGAATCTTGCAAGACAGTTGTTAATCACAGCCATCTTTAAGAGTTAAATTATATAGGGAATCCCCTGGTGGTCCAGTGGTTAGGATTCCAGGCTTTCATTGCCAGGGCCTCGAGTTCAATCCCTTGTTGGGGAACTGAGATCCTACAAGCTGTGCAGCGCAGCCAAAAAACAAGAGTTAAATTATATTAAAAACAAATAAATACTCAAAACTCCCCACTTCCTAATGATTTTATTACTGCCTGTGAGGTTATTTACATCTATTGTATCTATATGGTGGACATACTATTACCTGTGCCCTTGAGGTTATCTATTACATTTCTTGTATCTGTATGGTGGAGAGATCTGTTGTATCTGTTTTTAATGCTCTGCCATGAGACATCTCTTCCTCACTCCACTGTTCAGTGGCAGTATTGGTCGTTTAAAATTGGCCAGGGTGTAAATACCACTGAAATAGGCAAACACTGTAAATCAGACCTTTTTACTCCTCCAGGATAGCCTGTTATCAAACATTTATCAGCACACTACTGGAAACAGTAGTGCTTGAAGTTGGGGAAAATGTTGGAGGAGTGGAAGTTAGACATTTGAGAAGACATCATCTGGTGGAAGAGTAGAGTGAGACTTGCTGTGGGGATTGGCTTTTGTGTGCTCATCTTGGTGTGCTCCGTGGGCAAATCAGCACCATTTACAGGGTTAGTGAAAGGGTCAACAGTCAGTGCCTCTGAAGGCACCATTCATCTTACCAAATGAAAAGTGCATCACAAATGATGGATTTTTCTGTAAACTGTCATGGAGGACCCTTGAGATGATTCTCACGGGAGAAACGAATAGAGTACAGGTGGCCAGGAAAGGAATGGAAATTAATATAAATCAACATAAAGAAACTACAAGACAAAAAGAGGAATTGGAGATAATAGTGATGATATAAGAAATAGGTATGTGGAAGATGCCCAAAATAAATATTTTAGAGGAAATACTAATGCAGATGGAAAAACCAAAGCCATGGCAATTGCTCCTTTTTTGATCATGCTTGACAGGGTAAGCCAGTGGATGTCAATGGTGTTCCCTAGAGAATTCAGAATGTAGGTCAGAACCGAAAAGGAGGTTCAAGATTACAGAAGACCAGGTTCCCCTACCCTCTCACCAGGGCAGCTATTTTTCTCATTTCACATTGAGTTTTCTAATATGACTCCATTTGAAGAAGGGCTTCCTCTGATTTCAAAAAATGGGGGAAACATGAAAAAAAAAATATTGGGTTTCTATCTCTTTAATTGAAACATGAATTTATAATCAAAGTCATTACAAGAATCCTATCAAGCATTATCATTAAAAATATTATTGAAAAATCCATTTTAAATGCAACAACTCTAAATTATCTACCTATTCATGAACCCCTGAATGTGCTGTACTGAATGTGGTGTGCTTCGTGCATAAATATTTTTAATGTCTTCACATTGAAACACATAGTTTGATTAATACTTTTTTTGCCATCTATTAAAACATTCCCTAATTTTTTTAAAGTAGGAATCAGGTATGAAAGGCTGAACAAGCAGAAAGGAGCCATCTCATGTAGGGTCTTTAAAATGCGGGTCTGTAGTTTCAGCTGAGGGTGACGTGATTAGATTTGCATTTTGAAAATGGACCCTGATTCAATGTGGAAAACAGATTTGAAAGGGCTAAGAATGGATATGGGAAGATTAGTTAGGAGATAATTAAAATGGTCCAGATTTACTATTGTGGAGACGTGAAGATGTACAAAACTGGATAAAAGAGATATCTGGGAAGTAAAATAAGCAAGACTTTTAAAAAGAAGGAAGTGCAAAGAATGACTCTTGGGTTGCTGAACTATGCAACTGAAAGAGAGAACTGAGTTATACAACTGAGATACGGAACTCTAAAAGAGGAACACGAGGGGAGGAGGAAGATTATGAATCCAATTTGGGTATACCGTCTTTGAGACATCTTTGAGGCATTCAAAAGGAGATTTAAGGTGAGCAAGTGGATATTATGCCTCTGGAGCTCAGAAAGAGACATGATGCTCATAAATTTATAATTCACATACCATAATTCAACCATTTAAAGTGTGCCATTCAGTGGTTTGTAGTATATTGACAGAGTTAGTAATCATTACCACAACCAATTTTAGAACATCTTTATCACCAAAAAAGAACCCTATTCCTATAAGAAGTCACACCCAATTTTTCCCTCACCCTATCCATAGGCAATCACTAATCTACTTTTGATATTGTGGAATTACATATTCTAAACATTTTATGTAAATGGAATCACAAAATATGTGGTCTTTTGTGTCTGGCTTCTTTCAGGTAGCATGTTTCCATGATTCATCCGTATTGTAACATGTATCATACTTTATTTTTTCTACAGCTGAATACTATTTCATTATATGGGTATAACATAGATACCACATTATGTTTACCCAATCATAGGCTCATAGACATTTAGGTTATTTCTACTTTTGGGTTACTATGATTAATGCTGATACAAACATTTGTTAATGAGTTTTTGGGCGGACATATATTTTCATTAACCTTGACTGTATACTTAGGAGTGAAATTCCTGGGTCACATGAAAATTTCATGTTTAGCATTTTGGGGAAATGCCAAACTGTACTCTGCAGTGGTTATACCACTTTACTTCCCACCGTCAGTGTATGAAAGTTCCAATTTCTCCATACCCAGGCCAACACTTAATATTGTCCATTTTTTAAAGTATAGCCATTCTTAAAGGTGTGAAGTGGCATCTCATGTGTTTTGATTTGCATTTCTCTAATGATTAATGATGGTGAGTATATTTTCATGTGCTTAGTGACCCATTGCATATCTTCTGTGGAGAAACATCTATTTAAATCCTTTACTCATTTTTTAATTGGGTTATTTGGGTTTTTACTGTAAATATTTTTTATATATTCTAGATACAAGTCCTTTTATCAGATATATGATTTGCAAATATGGTCTCTCATTCTTTTCACTTCCTTGATAGTGTCTTCTGGTGCACAAAAATGTTTATTTTTTTTTTGGAAATAAAATTCCTTTTTTCTATGGTTGTTTATGCTTTTGGAATCACATCCACCATTGCCTAATTCAAGATCACAAAGATTTAAATCTATGATTTCTTTTAAGAGTTTTATAGTTTTTGATGTTACATTTAAGTGTTTGATCAATTTTGAATTAATTTTTGTATATGGGGTGAGGAAAGTGTCCAACTTTATCCCTTTGCATGTGGTTATTCAGTTACCCAGCACCATTTGTTAAAAGGACTGTTTTCCCCATTGAACTGTCTTAACACCCTTGATGAAAATCAATTGACCATAAATGTAAGGGTCTGTTTCTTGATTCTTAATTATATTCCATTGATATATGTCCATTAATATGCCAGTATCACATTGTCTTTCTACAAAGCTGAATATTACAACTCTGTAGTAAGTCTTGAAATCAGGAAATGTGAGTACCCCAACTTTGTTCTTCTGTTTTCAAGATTGTTTTGGCTATACTGAGTCCCTTACATTTCCCTACAAGTTTTAGGATCAGCTTATTAACTTCTGGGGGAAAAAAAGGCAGCTGGGATTTTGATAAGGATTTCATTACTTCTATAGACAAACTTGTGGGGTGTTTCCACTTAACAATCTTGTCTTCCAATCCATAAACATGGAATGTCTTTTCATTAGGTCTTATCTAATTTCTTTCAAAAATGTTTAGCAGTTTAAAGTGTACAAGTCTTGCATTTTTTGTTAAATTTATTCCATTCCTCAACATTTTATTCTTTTTATGTTATTTTAAATGAAATTTTTTGAATTTTATTTCTAGATTGTTCATTGATAGACATACAACTTATTTTGGTATTTAGATCTTGTATCCAGCAACACTGCTGAACTTGTTTAACAGCTCTAAAAGGGTGTTTTTTTGTTTGTTTTCTGAATTCCTTAGCATTTTCTGTATAAAAGATCAGATCATCTGAAAATAGTAGTTCTCCGTTCCAATTTGAATTTGTTTCTTTCTTTCTTCCTTTTTTTTTTCTTGCTTAATTGCCCTGGCTAGAAACTTCAGTACAATGTTGAAGACAAATGGTGAGAGCAGACCTCCTTGTCCTTTTCCTCTCCTTAATTTTGAAGAATTCTTTTGCTGGATATAGAATTCTCAGGTAACGGTCTTTTTCTTTCAACACATTGAATGCATTATCCCACTGCCTCCTGGCCTCCATGATTTTTTTTTTTTTTAAATAAATTTATTTATTTATTTATTTTTGGCTGAGTTGGGTCTTTGTTGCTGCGCGTGGGCTTTTCTCTAGTTGTGGCGAGCGGGGGTTACTCTCCATTGCGGTGCTTGGGCTTCTCACTGCGGTGGCTTCTCTTGTTGCGGAGCACGGGCTCTAGGCGTGCGGGCTTCAGTAATTGTGGCTCGTGGGCTCTAGAGTGCAGGCTCAGTAGCTGTGGCGCATGGACTTAATTGTTCTGCAGCATGTGGGATCTTCCCAGAGCAGGGCTCGAACCTGTGTCCCCTGCATTGGCAGGCGGATTCTTAACCACTGCACCACCAGGGAAGCCCTCCTCTGTGATTTCTGTTGAGAAATTAGCTGTGAATCTTATTGAGGCTTCTTTGTACGTGATGCTTTTCTCTCGCTGCTTTCAAGATTCTCTCTTTGGCTCTGGCTTTTGACAGTTTGATTACAATGTGTCTAGCTGTGGATCTCTTTGATTTTGTCGTACTTGGAATTTGGTGAACTTCTTAGATTCACAGATTAATGCTTTTCATCAAATTTGGGAAATTTGGGGTCTATCTGGTGAGACATTTTTTACACACTTTCCTTTAGTTCTTTAAACATAGTTTTCTTTAGTGCTCTGAACATATTTAAAATAACTGACTTAAAGTTTTTGTCTAGTGAGTCTAATGTCTGGGATTCCTCAGGACTCTTTCTATTGGCTGCTTCTTTCCTGTGTATGGGCCATACTTTCTTTTTTACTTCCATATCTCACTTTTTGTGTTGAAAAACTGGACAATTTAATTAATACTATACGGCAACTGTCAGATTCTTCTCCCTCCCCAGGGTTTGTTGTCATTGCTGTTTATTGTTATTGCTTTGCCACTGCTATTTTTTGGCAACTTCCCTGAACTAACTCTGTAAACTTTGAGTTGTTTGTTGTGTGTGCCATTGAAATCTCTTCCTGGTTAATTTAGTGGTCAGCTAATGATGATAAGACAAATATTTCCTTAAATGCCTGGAACCAGTAATCTCCCAGTCTTTGCCAAGGGCCTCTGTGTAGGTGTTGGAGTATAACTTCTGCCTTTAAATGGGGACACCACTGTTCACAGATGTTATGAACAATGGCACAAGTTCAGTAAATGCAAGTGGATGCATGATAAGAACCAGGAATTTTTGACTTCATACTCTTCTGAGACACCACACATGTTTAAATTTTAATCTTCAAAAGTTAATGAAGAGGAGGAAGGAGTATCTACACTCATTGAGGCTCCATCATGCCACATACTAGCCAATACTTAAATAAATGTTATTTCACTTTATCTGCCCCAAAACACTGTGAGGAATCAGAAATACGGAGATCTTAAAATATCTGATAAAGTCACACCTTTAGAAAATGCCCAGAACATAGATGTTCAATAACAGTTTATTAAAAAGATGAATACAAGTGGTAGAATCTGGCTCTAGTTCTGATGGATGACCCTTTTCTCTTCTGTAATACTATCCAGCTATACTGATAGGCATGGAGCAACATATGTGATTCCTCATACACAACTGGTTCTTTTTTTTTTTTTTCCTGTCTATTAAAGAAGCAGACCCTGGAAGAATCAGATCCTTGCTTTGGTAGGGCAAGGAGATAAGAAAGTCAGGCTATTGCAGTGCCCAAAGCAACAGACCAGTTTAAAAGCCTGGAAAATGCTACATGGTAAAGATAGGGCCCCTGGCAAGCAAAGTCTTTGCTTTCCACCTACAACTAGGGCTGCCTAAAAGCCACTCTTCTGTTAGTCTTAAATTCAAACAATGATTTCACAACAATCTTTTCTATTTTCATCATCTGAAAAGATGAAAGATTCCAAAGAAGGTGGGAAGAGCACTTCAAAATTTCATCTCACAACTCTTTTGGATCACAGGAGTTTTATTTTCTTGGCAGTGAAGAACTGAAAGGTCAATAAAAAGGCACAATATTTTATAGGGTTCTTCACTGATGGGTTATTCTTTAAATGCCAAGGAAGGAAATAAATAACACGCCTATTTAATTAAAGCATGCCCAAAGCCTGTGCACAGCTGTGTCAGAGGCACCTCCGCAGAACTGTTAATGAGAGGGTCAAAGTTAACACATAAGGGCACTTCTACAAAAGTCTCAACAATTACTAGTCATCTCTTCCAACTTCCTTCCCTTAATCTCCAGGATGTAAGTAGGGATGAAAATGCACAGTCACTTGATTTACCTACAAGATCGACTTGGGGGAAACAATGTGAGAATTTAAGACAAATGGTTGGAGAAGTGATGAGTTTCAATGAGTAAAAATAAAGGGTAGTTCTGGTAAAGAAGGGCAAGAAATCAACACAGGATCAGAGACAAGGCCATGCAAAACCAGGCTTTGCCCACCAGTCTGGTCTGATCTCTGCCACCTACATACGCACTTTTCTCCATCCCTAAAATGAGCTACCTGGGTTCCCCAAGCCAGTGATAGCAGTTATAAAACACTGCCTTCACACCCAAAGCTGTTCCAGAATTCAAGGATGTGATTTTTTTCAGTTGATCTACTGTAGTTTGTGCTCCCACTTTCCCCTCCAAGAACACTCTGCTGCTCAAACTGTGAACATACCTTGTTTCTCTGACCCTGTGTCTTTGTGGACCAGACCCTCCATTTTTTTATTTTTTATTTATTTTATTTAATTTATTTTTTTGCCACACCATGCAGCATGCAGGATCTTAGGTCCCCAACCAGGGATCGAACCCATGCCCCCTGCAGTGGAAGTGGGGAGTCCTAGCCACTGGACCGCCAGGGAATTCCCAACTCTCCACTCCTTTCAACCTCCTTGTCTGGCCTTATCCCACACACTCATCAGAGCCCCATCCAATAACACCTTCATCCTGGAAGTCTTACCAAATAAATCCTGCTCATTTGCCTCAACCTATTAGCCTCTGGGGACACTCTCTGTGTTCACTCTCTGTCCCACTCATGTAGTCTCCGCTGACCCTTTTTATTCAACTTGCATTCTTCCTTCCTACAGGATTCAAGTACAAACACAGTACCCTGTGGATTTTTCTATTGATGCTTCCAGGGCCTTATGTTAACTCTCTGTGACTTGAAAACTGAAGGCCCTTTGACATATTGAGCCCACACTTATTTTCATAAGAGTGAATTGATTGTGTGAATAAATAAAGTACTAATAAAGTACTCATTTTGAATGATACAATTTTGGTAATTTATAATTGTGGTTGAAATATTTGAGGTCACATTCTATTCCAGGTTAGAATGATCTGATTCTTCTTACAATATCTGGTTATGACATTAACTTTATTAGGCACATATTAAGTCATTTTGGTGAGTCGTTTTAAAAGCAAAGGGTTAAAACTTACAATAAGGTCCAGAACTAATAACTAATAGCTATACTGAGAACAAATTCTGACCCATGCCTACCTTAGATGCTAGGAGACTATAGGAGCATGACACACAGATCCAGCCAGAAGTGCATCTGTACATAACAGCTGGAGTTTTAGGAGGAGCCAATATCCAACACCTATCTGGGCTGAATTGTGACCCCTACCCAAATTAATATGTTGAAGTCTTAGCTCCTAGTACCTTGGAACGTGACAGTATTTGGAGATAGGGTCTTCAAAGAGGTAATTAAGTTAAAATGAGGTCATTACGATGATTCCTAACCCAATAAGACTGGCATCCTTATAAAAAGAGAAGATTAGGACTCAGACAGGGACAGAGGGAAGATGAGGTGAGGACACAGGGGGAAGATGAGGTGAGGACCCAGGGAGAAGATGGTCTTCTACAAGACAAGGAGAGAGACGTCAGAAGAAACCGACTCTGCAGACACCTTGATCTTGGACTTCTAGCCTCCAGAACTGTGAGGAAATAAATTTCTGTTGTTTTAGCCACCCAATCTGTGGTACTTTGTTATGGTAGCCCTAACAAACTAAGACAGTACCTCTTCTCTTCTTCCAAGTTCAAAGTTGGTTGAGAGTCAGTCATATAAACAGGAAAACACTATGTTTATTCCTGACTGATCATGTTGAAGACCATGGCTTTAGTTCTATGACTCAAATGGCTTGGTAATACCCCTTTTTAAATTAGGCAAACTTTCCAACCAGTTTCAGGTATAGCCAGACAACCTCAGGCCCTGGAATTAGGTCCCTTACTATGTGGCAGAGAACAGACCAGAATGTATGCCTCTTACAAAGACGAAGATCTGAAAGAGAGAGAAAGAAGGAGCTGAGTTCATTTTCTTCTAGAAAATTCACCAGCAACATAGGACTGAGGGTATAGAAAGAGGCCAGGAGTGTTACTACCAGAAGTTGCTAGTCATGGAAACAGAAAGAGTGGGGTTAAGTACCCCACACAACAATCCCCAGGGTTTTTGCTTTCTTGACTCATTTGGGGTAAGTGCTAAGACTATGGTCAACCAGGGATACGACCATTTCTCCTAGGAGAGAGAAGATTTAACATCACAGAGCTGGTCTAGTTGCATACATCCCAAGCCCCGTGGATTCCATCAAACCTCATCAGGGTTACCCGGAGAATGAGAGCAACCAGTCAATGCCCATTGTCCAGGATGGACAGTCAGGAGGTTAATTGTAAGACTGTGTTTATCATATCTGTGTCGGAGGGTGGAAGGTGGACTTTACCTATGCTTCTTTCCCAGAGAGAGGCAGCATTTGCATTTTATAATATTAAGTTTAATATTCTGATGGAAGAGGAAATGCTAAAAAGCTATTATATGGTTATTAAATTTAAGAAAAAACTGAACCATTTGTTTAATAAAATCCTGACCTTTAGAAGAGAAAAAATTATCCATAGCAAGTCAAGTTTAAGTTAAAACTATATTCACCAAAAAAGCAAGTTATTGATTTTTTATATTTGAAATTAGATGCACTTTCAATGTGTTTATTAAGTTCAGTCATAAGAGAGAATGCGTGATTATCTTCTTTTCCAAACTTTTACTGAAATGAGAGTAAAAGTGAATAAAGGTGAATTAGTTTATAGTAGCACTGAGAACAGGAGGGAAACCATCAAAACACAGATTTTTGATTAATTTCTTGAAGATACAGAGATAGGAGTGCTTTGAAAGAAAGCAGCAGCTATGAACGTGCTTAGGAAAGGCTGCAATAAAGGTGGGAAACATTGATTCTCCTCAGTGGAACCAGAGAACTTCCAAGCCCAAAGTCAGAAAGTACAGAATATAGATGTGAGCCATGTGGCATAAACCCTTGGGGTAGGTAATTAATTAAAAACTGCCCACAGAACAGCTGATCCCATTCTCCCATTCATAGCGCTGAGAGACTGGAAATAATAGCCTCAGTCCTCATAGCAAAACTGGAAGTTTATCCTCCAAAGAGAGTGAGCACTCTGCCCTGGGAAGGCTGAGACTCCAAATATTGGCACCCCAAAGAAGGGTGTTCCATATTTGGCACCAAGGAGAATGATCAGCCTGGTTATACTTTCTGCCCTTACACTCTAGAGCAGAGTTTCTCAGCAGTGGCACTGTTGATATTTCAGGCTGGATACTTCTGTGTGGGAGCTTTCTTTGAACTGTAGGATGCTTACCAGTATCCCTGGTCTCTACCCTAGTAACACAGTAGTAACCCCATTTGTGACCACCAAAAATGTCTTTGGACATTGCCAAATATTTTGGGGGGGACAAAATCATCCCTGGTTGACACAGCTGCCCCTGAATGAAGTCTAAAGATGAGACCTGCCCACAAACACAAAACCGGAAGTTGGAATTGAAAAGAGAGAGCAGTTGGGGAAAACCATCTACACCTGTTCTTCATAAGTGTGAATGGACAATCAAGATCCTCAGATATTTGAGGAAAATCAAGTACAAAATTAAAAGGTAATCAAATACAATGACTGACCCTAAGAGAAACAGATATTTATTATCCAAAGACAAAAAGAAAACCTTTCAAAAAATATAATTAATATGCTCAAGAAGTTTTGATGATAATGGATCTGTAAAATTTTTTTAAAGATTTTATTTTTAAAAACGACCTTCAGAGAATAAGGAAGATTTTGTGGGAATGAAAATATGATCCCTCCCCTCCAAAACAAATGTACACACTTAATAGAAGCTCTAAAAATTAAATTCAAAGAAAATAACTTGAAACTAGAACAAAAATATCAGAAATAGAAAATATAAAAAAAAGAGTTAAAAAAGTATCAGGGATAAACCCAAAGTTTAACATCTGTTTAACAGGAGTTCTGGAAAACAGAAAACTGAATGGAGGAAATGAAAAGGAGAAAGAGGAGATTTCCCAAAGCTTAAGAAAGATGCTAGTCTTCAAACTGAAAACAAATCCCACTCTTAGACTCATCTTAGAACAATAAGGATGAAAAAGTATCCTAAAATGTTCAGAAGGTGGAGGGATGTCAGTGTTTATTTACAAATAAACAGTAATCAGAATAGTAGAGTCCTTATGTGAATGATAGATGGAAATAGAGCAATGGTTCAAGTTCTGAGGGATATGATTTTTTAACATAAAATTCTATGGTCAGCACAGTTGTCAGGTTTTTTTTTCCACACACCTTTTCTGAAAGTGTTACTGAGGGTGTGCTGTAAAAAAATGAAACTGGGATCTAAAGAAGAAAAGGTAGGAGATCCAAGAAAAAGTGAGACTAAGCCAGAAGTGAAATGAAAAGAAATTTCAGAGTGAACTCTGTTCAGTCAAAACTGGAAGTGAAGTCTAAAGTCTCTGAAAGAGCCTCTTCAAGAAGAAAGTGAATTCCACTCAATCAATAATTAAGAAGTTGGGAGATTGAAGCAATATGCCAGAAGATTGTTTTTAACATGTAACCATTCATTGGCAAGGACTACTTTGCCATCCTTACAGTGACAGTGACAAAACCACTTCTCAAAATTACAAAGGAATTCCCAAAATGGGTCTAGGGAATCAGTATTAGGATTAGATTAATCTCCAAGTTTTATAACGTCTTGTCTTGGTTGTTTTGGACTGCTATAATGAAATACCACAAACTGGGTAGTTTATAAAAAACAGAAATTCATTTCTAACAGTTCTGGAGGCTAGAAGTCCGAGATCAAGGTGCAAGCCCAAGATCAAGGTGCAAGCATGGTCATGTGCTCATGAGGGCCCTCTTTCTGGTTCACAGCTGGGGTCTTCTTGTTGTATCCTCACTGGCAGTAGGGGCCAGGGATGTCGCCAGAGCCTCTTTTATGAAGGCATTAATCCCATTCATGAAGGCTCTGCAGCTCCCACAGGCCCCACCTCCTAATACCAACATCTTTGAGGGGGGAGTTAGGATTTTACATATGAACTTGGAGGGGACACAAACATTCAGACCATAGCATATTCTATAAGAAGTGTAAAACTCTTAGACCTAAAAATGGGTATAAAGTGTTGAGAAGATGAAATAGCATGATAGCACACAAAAGCAACAAGTAAGAATGAAAGCTAATAAGAATTCCATGTAGACACGTGGGAAAATAGTATTTGTTGAGTAATCATAGCTTATTTTTCGTCACTTTGGAAGCTGTTTTTCAGTCATTATCAGCTTAATCCTCACAATAATATTAAGAGGTGGTTATGACTATCACAATTTTACTTATTAAGAGATTAAGTAACTTGCCCCAGGTCTCAAAACTGTAAGTAGCAGAATCAGCCTTCCCAATCAGGCCTGCTTGTTGTTATTATAAATTCTGGGCTTCATTTTCTCCATTCCACCTGTATGAGGGATGTACAAACTTAATTGACCATATGCGAGGTATCAATTATGTCAGAGGAAAGACACAAAATTCATATCAGACACTTCTCTAAACACCTGAAGCCCCATAGTTGGCTCATTCTGAGATATTATCAGGAAAAAGGAATATTTCCCTTCCTTTATACACAACAATAAAAGGTCATCTACAATGCTTGTCCATATACCTCAAGAAAAACTTCATAAAATCAGAGAAAGTCCACGAAAAAGCAATTAAAATGACCAAAGGGCTAGATGCACTGTTTTATTAAGATAGACTAAAAGGATTGTGAAATTATTGGTATAAAGAAAATCATAGACTGTAAACAAGAAAATACTTAATCCTGCCAGACATCTCAAAAATCTTTTCAAAAAGGAAAATTTAGGTAAAAGTAAAGGAAGAAGAGCAAATAACTCAATCTTAAAATAGACAAAAGATTTAAAGAAACATTTCTCCTAAAAAGATATACAAATGGCCAAAATCCTATGAAAAGATGTTCAACATCATTAGTTATTAGGGAAATGCAAATCAAACCATAATGAGATACTACTACACACCCACTAGGACGGCTATTATCAAAAGAAACAGACAATGACAAGTGTGGACAAGGATGTCAGGAAATATGAACCCTCATACATTGCTGGTAGGAATGTATAATGATGAACCCAATCTGGAAAACAATTTGTCAGTTCCTCAAAAAAAAAAAAACAAACATAGGTACCATATGACCTAACAGTTCCATTTTTAGATGTACACCAAAATGAAATGAAATATGTCCACACAGAAACTTACACATGATTGTTCATGGCAGCTTTATTCATAGTAGCCAGAAAGTAGAAAAAAAACACAATATCCATCAACTGATGAATGGATAAACAAAATGTATTATAGCCATACAATAGAATATTATAAAATATTATAAAAATAAATAAATAACTGACACATATTACAATATGGATAAAACTTGAAAAACTTATGCCAAATGAAAGAAGTCAGACACAAGACACTATATAGTATATGATTACATTTATATGAAATGTCCAGAATAGGCAAATCCATAGAGACAGTAAGAAGATTAGTGGTTGCCTAGGGCTAGAGGGAAGAGGGAACAGTGAATAAGAGCTAATGAGTACAGGGTATCTTTTGGAGGTGATTAAATATTCTAAAATTAGATTGTGCACAATCTGTGAATGTACTAAAAAACATTGAATTGTAAAGTTTAAATGAATGAATTTTATGGTATAAGAATTATATATTAATAAAGCTGTCTTATAAAAGAAGTAAAAGATGATTGACTATCCATTCATGATAAAACTCTCAGTAATAGAAATAGGGGGAAACTTCTTCAACTTGATCAAGAATATCTACAAAAAACCTGCAACTAGCATCATACTTAATGGTGAAAACTTGATGCTTTCACATTATGACCAGGAACAAAGCAAGGATGTACCTTCTCACCACTCCTTTTCAACATGGTACTGGAAGTGCTAGCTAATGCAGTAAGTAAAGAAAAGATATACTGATTGGGAGGAAGAAATAAAATTGTCTTAGTTCACAGACTACATGATTGTCTATTTAGAAAATCTGAAATGATTGACAAAAAAATTCCTGGACCTAATAAGTGATTACAGCAAGGTTGCAGGACACAAGGTTAATATATAAAAGTCAACTGCTTTCCCATATAACAGCAATCAACAACTGGAATTTGAAATTAAAAGCACAATACAATTTATACTAGCACCACCCAAAATAAAATTCTCATGTGTAAATCTAAAAAAATAATAATTACAAGATCTATATAAGAAAAACAGCAAAATTCTGTTGAACAAAATCGAAAAAGAACTATATAAATGGAGAGATATTCCATGTTCATGGATAGGAAGACTCAATATTGTCAAGATGCCAGTTCTCCCAACTTGATCTATAGATCAATGCAATACAAATCAAAATCTCAGCAAGCTACTTAGTGGATATTGAAAAACTGATTGTAAAGTTTATATGAAGAGGCATAAGATCCAGAGCAGCCAACACAATATTGAAGAATAAAGTTCTGACACTTC
Organism: Balaenoptera musculus; assembly: GCF_009873245.2. NCBI lineage: Eukaryota > Metazoa > Chordata > Mammalia > Artiodactyla > Balaenopteridae > Balaenoptera > Balaenoptera musculus. Next base: position 96,532,686 of record NC_045793.1, on the reverse strand, counting down.
CCAGCTTCAAGACTTACTATAAAGCTACAGTAATCAAGACAGTGTGGTGTTGGCAAAAGAACAGACAACTAGATCAGTGGAATAGAACAGAAAGCCCAGAAATAGATTCCCATAAATATAGTCAACTGATCTTTGACAAAGGAAAAAAGGCAATACAATAGAGCAAAGAGAGTCTTTCCAACAAATGGTGCTGGAACAACTGGACATTCACTTACAAAAAAAGGAATCTAGATGCAGACCTCACGCTCTTCATAAAAATTAACTCAAAATGGATCACAGACCTAAATGTGAAAAAAAAAAACCCAAAAAACTATAAAACTCTTAGAAGATAACATAGGCAAAAACCTAGATGGCCTTGTGTTTGGCAGTGACTTTTTAGACACAACACCAAAGGTATGATCCATGAAATAAATAATTGTTAAGTTAGACTTCATTAAGTTAAAAATTTCTGCTCCACAAAGACGCTATCAAGATGACGAAAAAACCCACAGGATAGTAGAAAAAGTTTGTAAAAGACACATCTGATAAAGGACTGTTATCCAAAATACACCAAAAAAAAAAAATCCCACTTAAAACTCAACAATAAGAAAGCAAACAAGCTAATCAAAACAGTATGGTATTGGCATAAAAACATATAGATCAATGAAACAAAATAGAGAGTCCAGAAATAAACTCACACATATATGTCAATTAATTTACTACAAAGGAGGCAAAAATATACAATGGGGAATAATAGTCTCTTCAATCAATGGTATAGGGAAAACTGGATATTCACATGCAAAAGAATAAAACTGGACCATTATCTTACATCATACACAAAGTTATCTTACATCTTAACTCAAAATGGATTAAAGACTTGAAAGTAAGACCTGAAACCATAGAACTCCTAAAAGAAAACATAGGCAGTAAGCTCCTTGACATTGGTCTTAGCAAAGATTTCTTGGACCTGACTCTAAAGGCAAGAGCAATAACAGCAAAAATAAACAGAATACATCAAACTAAAAAGTTTCTGCACAGTGAAGGAAATCATCAACAAAACCAAAAGGCTACCTATGGAATGGGAGAAAATATTTGCAAATCATACATCTGATAAGGCGTTAAAATAAAAATACATAAATAATTCCTACAACTCAGTGACCAAAAAAAATCTGATTAAAAAATGGACAGATGATTTGAATAGACATTTTTTCCGAAGAAGACATACAGATGGCCAACAGGCATGTGAAAAGATGCTCAACATTGCTAATCATCAGGGAAATGCAAATCAAAACCACAATGAGATATCACTTCATGCCTGTTAGAATGGCTATTATCGAAAAGACAAAAAAATAACAAGTGTTGGTGAGGATGTGGAGAAAAGGGAACCCTTGTGCACTGTTGGGGGGAATGTAAATTAGTGCAGCCACTACGAAAAACAGTATGGAGGGTCCTCAAAAAAATTAAAAATAGAACTCCACATGATCCAGCAATTCCACTTCTGGGTATTTATCCAAAGAAAACAAAAACACTAAGTCAAAAAGAGATATACACCCCCGTATTCATTGCAGCATTATTTACAATAGCCAAGATATGGAAACCACGTAAGTGTCCATTGATAGGTGAATGGATAAAGAAGATGGGTTATGTATATACAATGGACTACTACTCGGTCATAAAAAAGAATGAAATCTTGCCATTTGCAACAACATGGATGAACCTTGAGGGTATTATGCTAAGTGAAATAAGCCAGACATAGAAAAACAAATACCATATGATTTCACTTATATGTAGGAATCTAAAAAACAAAACAAAACAAAAATCATAGATACAGAGAATAAATTGGTGATTGCCAGAGAAAGGGGGGTTTGGAGGGTGGGCAAAATTGGTGAAGGGAATTAAGAGGTACAAACTTTCATTTATAAAATAAATAAGTCATGGGGATGTACCGTACAGCATGGTGATTATAATCAGTATTGTACTGCATATTTGAAAGTTGCTTAGAGAGTAGATTTTGAAGGTTCTCATCCCAAGGGAAAAAATAATTGTAACTTTGCATGGTGATGGATGGTAACTAGACTTAATATTGTGATCATTTCACAATGTATACAAATATCAAATTATTTTCTTGTACACCTGAAACTGATGTAATATTATATGTCAATTATACTTCAATAATTTTATTTAAAAAAACCAACAAGGGCTTCCCTGGTGGCGCAGTGGTTGAGAATCTGCCTGCTAATGCAGGGGACACGAGTTCGAGCCCTGGTCTGGGAAGATTCCACATGCCGCAGAGCAGCTGGGCCCCTGAGCCACAATTACTGAGCCTGCGCATCTGGAGCCTGTGCTCCGCAACAAGAGAGGCCGCGATAGTGAGAGGCCCGCGCACCGCGATGAAGAGTGGCCCCCACTTGCCACAACTAGAGAAAGCCCTCGCACAGAAACGAAGACCCAACACAGCCATAAATAAATAAATAAATAAATTTTAAAAAAGCAGTCACCCATTCACTTTAAAAAAAAATAAATAAATAAATAAAAATAAAAATAAAAAAAAAATAAAAAAACCAACAAGCTGATTAAAAAGCCAAAGACTTTAACAGACACCTCACCAAAGAAGATACACATATCTCAAAGAAGCATATGAAAAGATGCTCCACACCGTATGTCATCAGCGAAATGCAAATTAAAACAACAATGAGATACCACTACACACCTATTAGAATGGCCAAAATTCAGAACACTGACAATACCAAGTTCTGATGAGGATGTGGAGCAACAGGGACTCTTATTTATCACTGATGAGAGTGCAAAATGCAAGTATTGCAACTTTGAAAGACAGTTTGGCAGTTTCTTTGAAAGCTAAGCATCTGTTACTATATGATCCAGCAATAGCACTCCTTGGTATCTACCCAAAGAAGTTGAAAACTTATGTCCACCAAAATCACCTGCTTGAGGATGTTTATAGCGGCCTTGTTCATAATTGCCAAAACTTGAAAGCAACCAAGATGTCCTTCAGTAGGTGAATGAATAATAAACCATAGTGCATCCAGACAATGGACTATTATTTAGCACTAAAAACAAATGAGCTATCAAGCCATGAAAAGACATGGAGGAACCCTAAATGCATATTTCTCAGTGAAAGAAGACAATTCGAAAAAGCTACATGCTATATGGTTCCAACTTTAGGACATTCTGGAAAAGGGAAAACTATGGAGATAATATAAAGATCAGTGGTTGCCAGGGGTTAGTGAGGAGGGAAGGATGAAAAGGCAGAGCACAGAGGATTCTTAGGTCAGTGAGACTACTCTGGTATGACATTATCATGACGGATACATGTCATTATACATTTTTCCAAACCCATAGAATGCACACCACCAAGAGTAAACCCTAATGTAAACTATGGACTTTAGGTGATAATTATGTGTCCATGTAGATTCATTGATTTTAACAACTGTACCACTCTGGTGGGCATGTTGTTAATAAGGGGGGCTATGCATGCGTGGGGACAGGGGATAAATGCAAAATCTCTGTACCTTCCATTCAATTTTGCTTTGAACCCAAAACCCCCCTAAAATAATCAAAGTCTATATTTTTTTTAAAAAAAGGAAAGAATCATTTTATACATTTATGGAATTCTTTTCCTTCAAGAAGTGATAGAGGCCAGAAATAAAGGTAAGTCTATGCACAGCGAGGTAACAAATGGCATATGATGTGTTATGATGAAAAGTTAGGCTATTTTGAAGATTTCCATAATCTTTAGAAGCTGAGCCTTCTAAAGAGAGCATAATGATCTCCCACAAAATGTTTCCTTTGTGTTAATTTTATGAAATAAAATATTGGGCAGAGTAAACCATTAGACTGACGTTGAATAATTCTTGCTCTCTTTCTCCTCACTACCCACCCCCCCAAATTTTCCCAGCAGAATTAAGAAAGCTTACTAATTACAAGGATAGAAAAAAGAAAGAGTAACATTTCTCTTCTATGGTGGCCCTAAAAATAATATAGTACAGAATAGCAAAGGGCCACAGGACACCTGAGAATTCTAAAAGTTTCTACATGAAGACTTTGAAGCAAAATGAAAAATATCACAGTGCAGGTAACACAATCAAAGGAAATGTTTTCTCCACGTTGTTTACACTCTCTCACTCCCAACAAAAACAAAACCCTCACAATCATGCACTCAAGACAAATTTTATGTGGACAGAAAATCAGTTGTTCAACTTTTTTTAAAGAAGTCATTGCAATATTATTTCATTAAGGTTGAAAGATGATGAGCCATTGTTTGTTCAATGAATATTTAAGTGGTATAGTTTACCAGAGTCTCACCACAGAGCAGTTTTGTGTGTGCAGCACAGCTGGAAGCAAAAATGCACACAAAAGAGAAAAAACAAACCACTGAGTTATTAAGCTGAGACAGTAGAGTAACAATGAAACCAGTCTGGATTTTTTTTTTCCTTTTCCACATAAAGATACTATTTGTTTGAATAAACAGTGCATTCTTTGCATTTAAATAAACTTAATTTTAAACAGCAGAGGGAAGAGGACAGATGAAACTAAACCAAACATAAAACAAAACCAGAGATCATTAAAAAAGGGACTTCAAACCAAATTTTTATTCAATTAAGACAACACCCAACAACAGAAATCTGGGAAGGATGTTGATGCAAGGACCAAACTCTTTCTTTTTTTCCAAATCTAACTAATCAATTGAGGTGGATGGCCTCCAACTACCAATATAAATGGAAAAGATCATCATATGTCCCAGTGGAGCCATGTGACAAGAGAAGCTTTAACTGCTTACAAGATGTAGTGGTGACTTACAGAAAACCTGAAAACAATGCGTGCTTCCCAGCTCTCTAACTCGTAACTAGAACCCAGGAGGTTACAAAAACAAATGCCACATTTTTCCGAGTCTAAACAAACTCCTTTGAAGTGTCATCAGCCATATGAAATGCACCTCTGTTCCCTTTTGCAAAGGGAGCATAGGGAGATTACAGAAAGAACTCCTCTGAGGAGAGAGAGACTTTCTTGCATATTTTAGAAATCCATGGCTGCCTCAAGGGACATCCATTATCCTAATCCTACCCAAGTCTCAACTACTTCTCAAGCTCTGGCCGAAAGGCAAACCTTCTCCAACATGTTCTAATTATTGGATTAATTTTCATTCACTCAGTCGTTGTTGACTCATCGCCTTCTTTAGCACAGGATACAAGTACTACCCAGAGCAAACTACCACCACAATCTGCCTCTTTTACTTTAAGGAAATGTAACTTTCAGAAGGTAGACAGTAGGGGGTAAACAGGAAATGTGACCAACTTGAAGCTAGGAGGTGAAGGGCTTCCAAGGAGATCCTAAGACCTTCATGACAGCCCCAATCTCTATGGCACTGAGAGGCTAGGGTTGGCCCAAGCAAAACAATGATCAGATTTATCTTCTCTATCCTTGGCTGTAGGTGTTTCTTTGCAGCTCTGAGGACTGGCTAGAGCAAAATTTAATGGCTTTTAGAGGTGGAGCTCTTTCTGGCAACAGAAAGCCAGGACCTAAAAAATGGATGGATTTGTGAGTGATTTGATTTTGAGAAATACAGACTTAATTGTTCCCTCCTCGGTCTCCAGTTACCTTTCTCTTTTGCTTATGTAACACTAAAACAGGAGGGGAGGTAAAGATTTTTCAAATTCACTAATGTGGTTTTTTTTAAAGAAATACAGAAATAGTGGAGGATTTAGTCATTTGAACCAACTTTCTTGCTAAAATAATTAGGAAAGCAGTTCAGAATATCAGAAAATTTTAAAAAGTCGTTCAGAATATATTTGAAAGCATAGAGAGCTAATAAGTTAGTGAAAAACTACCATGACAGGATCTGATGGAGGATAAAAACTCAGAAGAATTTTCCTTGGGGGTGTTTGTTGAAAATGAAGGGAATGGCTCAAAAGCTAAGTAGCATTTTACTACCCTCACAAAATTATCAAAATAGAGATGGGAATCTAGGGCTCAACACAATGAGAAGGCCCTGGAAAACTCCTAGCACTTTTCTTAAGACCTCAAACATCTGGTCTTAGAATTAAGAATGAATTGAAATAGTCAGGTTCTTGCAGGGGATTCAGATCAGCTTTGAATCATTGTTGGATTAAGGTGATCCCATTTTCCTAAAGTATCAGGCTTCCTAGAGTGATGGTGCCCTCACATTTCTGACAAAGACAAACATGAATTCTCTGTAGGGAAGGAGAATCTCATACTAGGCTTCAAATTATTTTTAGAAACTGCTGTGAAACTACATTGTCCAACAGAGAGTTAAAAGTAACCAGGCATACAAGGAAACAAGATACCATAAATGAAAAGCAGCAGGTAAAAAAGATAGGTGATAGAAATAGATGTTGGAGGTATACAATTCAGATTTTTAAATAATGCTCCTTACTATGTTTCAGAAGATAAAGTAATCAACACATCCTGATTTGTTTTAGTATTGAAAGTCCCATGTCCCAGGAAACCCCTCATTCCTGGCAAAATGAAGGTTTGTCACCCTAGAAAAGACAACACTGAAAATTTTAGCAAAAGAACTGGAAACTGTTTTAAAAATGTAAATTCTACTAATTAAAAATACAATAGCTGAAATTAAGAACTCAATAAATGGGATTTATAGCACACACACACTAGAAGAGAGAGATAATAAACTAAAATTTGGTCAGAAGAAAATATCTAGAAAGAAAAAAATATCCAGGGAAGGCAAATAGAAAAAGGAGAGTGAGGAATATAAAGAACAGAGAAGGGGCCTAAAATACGTGTAATTTGATTTCCAAAAGAACAGGGGAGACAAAGTGTGTTGAAATCAATATTTTAAAAGATAATGACTGAAAATATTTCTAAACTGAAGAAAGACATAAAGCCATAGAGTCAAAAAGCACTATGAACAACAGGCAGGAGGAAATCCTAGGCCCATCACAGTAAAAGTGCTAAAAAATAAGGAAAAGAGAAAGTTTTTAAATTGTCAGAGGAAAGGGACAGGTGACTTACTGTCAGTAGTGACATTCTGACATCTAGCTTCTAAATAGAAAACATACTATCCAGAAAACAATGGAAATATACCTCTGAGGTAGTAAAGGAGAATGATTTCTAGGATATTGGATAACATGAAACACCTAAATCTGAATCTCTTAAAAAATACTTCAAACCCTATAAAGAACAACAAAGAAAGCAAATTAAGCCACCTATGCCTAGAACATGACTGAGAAACAAAGAAGACTACAAACATAAAATTCCATGTGAGTAAGAAAACAAACTGCAAAACCAGCAGAGCCAGCTCCAGAGCACATGCTGGAGCAGCGGCACAGGAAGCCTGAAAAAGTAAATAAAACAGGAAAGTGTATCCTGGTGTTAAAAGTGATGACCAAGGATTAAATTGTATCACCACCCCCCTCAAAAAAATGAGTTCAGCTGGGAATGGAGAAAACTTTAGAATAGGTCTAAGACCTAGCAGATTTCTCTGACATATGGGTAATTAAAAGAAAAAGAAAAGAGTGTAGGACCACATGTTGGGGTCTCAGGAAGATAGCACTTCTAGCACAGAGGGGGCTGATTTGAAAGTGGTGGTAGTATTTGGTAGTCATGAGAAAGGAGAGATTATAAGCAGTGAAAATTAAGGGCTTACAGAAAACAAATCACAAATTCAGAACGTATACCAACCTCTTTCCGCCCCCCACAAAGAAAAGGGAACCATCATCTTTTAAAATTGCACATTATTATGCTAAAGAAAAGGGTGTTCTTGAACTAATAAATCAATTAAGCCACCCAAACCCATCATATCTTCCTTCACTTGTTTGTCCAGAAAAAAAAAAAAGACATTTCAAAACAGCAAATAACATCCATACAAGCTAATAATAGGAGAAAACAGAAAATAAAAATCAAATATTTCAGCTGATGAAAATTCTCGCCATGAAACAACCACAAAATACACTACCCCAAACTAAAATAAATATCTTTAAGCAAGAAAATATATGTATTTTTCAGTTATAATGGGAAATTTTTTAAAACAAAAAGTAGAAGGACATAAAAACATGACCATGTGAAACAGGAGTTGACAGAACTCAAGAAAAAACTTCTTTTAAAAAAGACAAAATCCTCTAAAAAATAAAAACATAACGAGAAGATGTCAGAGGGAGAATAGATTTGATTGAAAATATAACAATGGGAATTGAGAGGAATAAAACAACTAAGAAAAAAATAACAAAAAGTCAGAGGTAAATAGGATCAGAGTGAAGAAAAATGGATGTAAAAAGACAGGCAAAGATCCAACATACATATAATTGGAGTCCCAGGATGGGAATGGGGGTGGGGATAGGGGAGCAGATAAAAGAAAATGAGAGCAGTGGAACTGAATACATATTTTAAACCATAATGAATAAATTTTCCTGAAATAAAAGAATCTGAATCTACAAAAGAGTCAGAAAAGAAAGAGCTCACCATGTACCTGAAAAAATTGGTTTTGAATGGTCATCTCCAATATATACTATAAATATTAGAAAAGTGTTTCTGTATCTGTAGGCAAAAAACCAAGTCACAAAGGAAAGACATGCAGGTTAGCAAAAGACATTGCCACAGAAATATGCAAGGTGAGACAGCAAAATTTTCAAGAAACTTGAGGAAAAAAATTATGAATGAAGAATTTTATATCCAGCCAAGCTCTCCTTGTAATACCTATTTTACACATGCATAATCTCAGGAAATATTGTACTTACAAGCCATTCCTAAGGAAGCTAGTAGAGGATCAGTTTCATATGATCAAAAGACAACAAGATAAACTTCAGCAAAAGGGCTGTCAGTGACAACTGAATATATCACATTGTAGATCTAAGACTAAAACAAAAGTGGCAAAAGGAAGGAAAAATAGTATGTAAATGTTATATGTTATAACAAAGTACAAACAACCAAAATAAATGGAAATATAGGGAGAAAAAAAGAGGAAAGTAGGAAAGAAATCTATTTTATTATTACATAGAAAATGGGGGGGAGTCAAATGATATGTTTTAAAACAAACAGACTAAATAGTAGAAGCCCCACCTGCAAAACAACTAAGTACTAAGGACATTATATAATGTAATAGTAATAAAGTAAGCAATAGAACAAAAATACAAACTTTCCTAAATATCCAAAGGAAGTATAACATGGAGCAAACAGATAACATAAAGAAAGAAACACAGTAAATATAACAAAAGACACACAATAAATATAACATAAAATAATATGGCATACCAGTCATATAAATAAATGTAAAAGGACATAAAACACCTATTAAAAGAAGAAACTTTCAGATTTCTTGCAATGGCAAAATTCAGCTCTATGCTGAATGCAATAAATGCACCAAAAAATAAAGTGGTCCTGAGAGGCTAAAAATAAAGGGATAGGCAGGGAGGGGATATGGTGATATATGTATACATATAGCTGATTTACTTTGTTATACAGCAGAAACTAACACAACATTGTAAAGCAATTATACTCCAATAAAGACGTTAAAAAAAAGGAAAAAGATACACGCAAAAAAAAAAAAAAAAAACAAAAACGGAGAGGCAAATGTACACCAGGCAAATGCAAATATTATGAAATCAAGGATAGAGAACCTGGGGCTTCCCTGGTGGCACAGTGGTTAAGAAACTGCCGGTCAATGCAGGGGACACGGGTTCGAGCCCTGGTCCGGGAAGATCCCACATGCCGCAGAGCAACTAAGCCCGTGAGCCACAACTACTGAGCCTGTGCTCTAGGGCCCATGTGCCACAACTACTGAGCCCATGTGCCACAGCTACTGAAGCCCGTGGCCTAGAGCCCGTCCTCTGCAACAAGAGAAGCCACCTCAATGAGAAGCCTGCGCACTGCAACAAAGAGTAGCTCCCGCTCGCCACAACTAGAGAAAGCCCGCGTGCAGCAACCAAGACACAATGCAGCCAAAATAAATAAATAAATAAATAAAATTAAAAAAAAAAAAGGTTAGAGAGCCTGATAGCAGATAAGATTAAATTTAGGCAATAAACATTAAACATGGTAAAGAAAAATATGTTCTAATGCTAATGTCAATAATTTTCAATGAAGACACAACAGTTATAAATGCTTATGCAGCAAGTACAAATGACTCTTTAAAAAGCAGACTACAATAGATGCAAAGAGAAATTAACAAAAATACACTAGGAATAGGAGATTTTGAAGCAGTAGGCAAGTGGACAAAAAATAAATTATGCTATAAAAGTCCTAAACAATATCATCCATAAAATAATATTTGGGGCCATATGTTGAAATTTTCATACATATATATAATTTTTGTAGTGATGTCTTCTCCAGATTTATCATATCTAATTAGATCACAAAGGAAATTTCAACAATTTCTATGCAAGTTCTAAGTAGAAATTAATACAAAATTTTAAATGCATTGGAAATTTTTTTAAAGGAACACCTCTCTTCTAAAGAACTCATGTAAAAAATGAAAAAAAGACTAAAATTGCAGAAGGTCTAACAAATGACAATACTACATATTGAAATATATGGAATACAATTAAAGAATTGATTAGGGAAAAATAATAGCCTTAAATAGTGGCCTATCAGCAATCAAAATTGAAGAATAAAATTATAAGAATTAAATGATAGCCTCTACAAAACTAGAAAGATGTGTAACTAGACAAGGATGGAAATAATAATAAAAGCAGAATAAATACAGTATAAATTACAGAGATAATACAACTAATGAATAAACCAAAATGCTGTTTCATTAAGGAAATAAATCACCTACAGAAACAAACTACAAATTTCTACAGTAGAAATTTACTTAAGAAAAGGAAAGAAATGAAAAATATACAAAACAGGAAATGGTAAGGCAGCAGTAACCATTAAAAGAGATGAAATTTTCAAAGTAATAAGGGACTACTTTGAACAACTCTGTGCAATTTGAAAACCAAGATCCAATGAAAAGAGTAATTTCCTTGGGGAAATACAATTTGCAAAAGTTTGCTCCAGTAGAGATAGAAAGTCTAAACCATCCAGTTTCTGTAGAAGAACTTAAAAAGTTATCAAATAACAACCCCCACAAAAAAGTCCCAAGTCAGAAAATTTCCTAGGAAATTCTACCAAATATCTAAACACCAGATAATCAAAATGCTACATGTATTATTTCAGAAAATAGGAGAGCAAAAATGAAAACCTCAAAACATTTATGAAGCTAGTATAACGATGATAACTAAAACTGATAAAGATAACATAAACAAAAGGATCTACAGATAACTTATTAGAAATAATACTTGAGATAAACATATAAAATGTAATACTATTTCTATATATCAGCAATCAAATCTGTAATAACATCACTTGTGATATCAAACACATATCAATATATCTAACAAAGACTGCACAAAATCCAAGCCAAAAAAGTATATATATACATATATATATATACATAATTATTGAGAGTTTAAGAGAATGAAAGGGAAATCACAGACTGGGAGAAAATATTTGCAGAACTGATCTGATAAAGGGTGTGTATTCAAAATAACACAAAGAGCTCTGAAACTCCATAATAAGAAAACAAACAATTAACAGTTGGTGAAAGATCGAAATGGACACCTCAACAAAGATGTATATATGGCAAATAAGCATGTGAAAAGCATATCAACATTATATATGATTATGAAATTGCAAAATTAGAAAATGAGATATCACTACATATCTACTGGAATGGCAAAAAATCCAGAAAACAATATCAAATACTGGCAAAGACGTGGAAATACGGGAACTCTCATTGATTGCCGGTGGGAATGCAAAATGGTACAGCCACTTTGGAAGACAGCATGGCAGTTTCCTACAAAGCTAAACACAGTCTTACCATAAGATTCAGCAATTAGGCTCCTAGTTGAGTTGAAAACTTTTATTCACACACAAACTTTCTCATAAATGTTAATAGCAGCTTTATTCATAATCAGCAAAATCTGAAATAACAAAGATGTACTTCAATAGGTGAATGGATAAACAAACTATAGTATATTGATTCAAAGGAATATGATTTAGCAATAAAAAGAAATGAACTATGAAGCCTCAGAAAGGCTTGGAGGAACCTTAAATGAATATGGCTAAGTGAAAGAAGTCAGTCTGAAAAGGCAACATACTCTATGATTCCAACTGTGTGACATTTAGACAAGGCAAAACTATAGAGGCAGTAAAAAAAAAAAAAAAAAAATCAGTGGTTGCCTGGGGTTCAGGAGGAGAAGGGGAGTAATGAATAGGTGAAACACACAAGCTTCATAGGGAAATGAAACTATTCTGTACAATAGTGTAATGGCGGATACATGATACTATGCATTTGTCAAAAGTGATAGAACTGTACAAAACAAATCTTACTGAAAGTCTGGATTTTAGCTAACAATAATGTATCAGTAATAATTCTTTAATTGTAGCAAATGTACCACACTAATGCACGATGTTAATAACAGGGGAAACTTAGGGCGGGGCAGATGGTAATATAGCAATTCTCTGTAATATCCCATTACGTTACTAAAACTGTTGTAAAATATTGAATCTTTTTTTTAAAACTATATTAAGCAAAAAATAAAGACCTAAATAAATATTCATGAATTAAGACTGAATAATAGATTCTATGTAATACCAGTCAAAACCTAACAGTTGTTACTGTTTTGGGGAGTTTGGTTTGGTTTGGTTTGGTTTTGGTGACGCTTTACAATCTGGTTCTAAAATTTGTGTAAGAATGCAAAGTAGCTAAGACAATGTTCAAGAAAAAAGGACAAGTTAAAGGACTTACTCTACGAGATATCAAGACTTGTTTTAAGCCTACAGTAATTAAGATAGTATGAAATTTTTGCAAAAATAAATAGAACAATGGAATGAAATATAGCGTCCAAGAACAGACCCACATACATAGGTATACTTGATTGATAACAAAGGTGGCACTATAGAGTAGTTGAAAAAAGATGTTCTTTTCAGTCAGTGGTGTTGAGAAAATTGAAAATCCATGTGGGAAAAAAAAAATGAATCTTAATCCCTACCTCACTCTATAACAAATCTCAGTTCCAGATAGACTGTGGAGCCATATGCTGAAAGTAAAGCAAGAGAACTTCTAGAACAGTTCTTAGCCTGGGGTAAGAACAGGCCCCTGAAGAGTCTGCAGCTCAATTTCAGAAAGTTCAGAAACTTGAATGGGGAAAAAAATGCATGTTTAATTTTACTAATTTATAACTCAATTTATTATTTCCTTCGATTTATCAATATGGGCAAAAAACCACAGTAATGTTAGCAGTAACCATCAAAACGACACCAACAGCAATCACAGATATTTTCATATCAATATAGTAAGTATAGATATTACATATATCTTGATATGTCATTTATTTTTAACCCTACTTCAAAATTATTGTAGTTTTTAGACCTATTGTTAGAACTTGCTATTCAGTGTATTAACGAAAACACATAAATTACTATATAAAAATTATTTTTTAGATATTTTCATAACTATATTTTAATCAATCGAGTTCAATAATAGCAGCTTCCTTTTAATCTTATGTATTTTATTTTATACATTTAAAATATTCTTATGAGAAGGTGTTCATAGACTTCACCAAACTTAAAAAAAAGTAAATATTAGGGCTTCCCTGGTGGCGCAGTGGTTGAGAATCTGCCTGCCAATGCAGGGGACGTGGGTTCGAGCCCTGGTCTGGGAAGATCCCACATGCCACGGAGCAACTCGGCCCGTGAGCCACAATTACTGAGCCTGCGCGTCTGGAGCCTGTGCTCGGCAACGAGAGGCCTCGATAGTGAGAGGCCCGCGCACCGCGATGAAGAGTGGCCCCCACTTGCCACAACTAGAGAAAGCCCTCGCACAGCAACGAAGATCTAACACAGCCATACATACATACATATATACATAAATAAAAAGAATGTAAGCAGACAAGACTATCATTAAAAAATAAAAAATAAAAAATAAACTTTTTTTGGAAAAAAAAAAGGTAAATATTAAAAGTAATATAGGATAATATAACAATCTTCATAACTTTGGAGTAGGGAAAAGACCAACCAAAAAGGAAAAGAATGATAAAACAAAATAAATACTTAGATTCAAGAATTTCTTCTAATCAAGACATCTGAAAGAAAGTAAAAGGATAAGCCAAAAGTGAGAGAAAATATTTGCAATACATGTAATCAAATGAAGTTTTTGCCCCAAATATACAAGGAACTTCTACAAAACAATAAGAAAAGATGGATAAAACAAAAGAAAAGTGGGGAAGAGCCTTGAACAGTCACTTCACAAAAATAGAAAATTTAAGTAGACAATAATCTTGTGAAAAGATCATCAGTCTCACAAAAAATCAGGAAAATTAAAATTAAAATCACCATAATACACCATTATACATTCACCAGAATGACAAAAATGAAAGAAAAAAGACAGAAAAACAATGAGTCAGCACAGATGTGGAACAACAGAAACTCCCATTCATTGCTTGGGAAGACAGCAAATTGGTACAACTCTTTTGGAAAACTATTCGACATTAACTACTAAAACTAAAAATACATTATGCCATGGCCAAAATATTTCACTCTTGATTACATATCCAACAGAATAGTTCCAAGAGACATGCACAAGAATGTATATAGCAGCATTATTTCTAGTGGTCCCAAACTGTAAACTTACATTTCCTTTAACAGTAGATATAGAAATTGTAGTATAGTCACACATTAGAATTCTGTACAGTAATGAAAATGAACAAATTATAGCTATATGCAGCATTGCTGATGAGTTTCACAACAAAAGTCACACATAAGAGTACGTACTGTATGAATCCATTTATATAAAATCCAAAATGTATGCAAAACTAAGCTGTAATGCTCTGATGGGAAAGAGAAGCAGAAAAGTGATTGTCATATTGGTCAAGATCATGGTTATCTCTGGCAGGAGAGAAGGGTAGTGATTGGATAGATGCACAGAGTGGCTTCTGGAGTGCTAGCAGGGTTCTAGTTTGTCCCCTGAGTGGTGGTTGCACAGCTACTCACTTTGGAATACATCACTGAGCTGTGCTTTCTCTGATTTGTGCAAGTTCTGCTGAGAAAAGAAAACTGTACATGTAGAGTTGACAATTTATTTTGTAATAACCATGTTAAAATAAAAAGTTATATATGCTTTTGATATGATAGAATTCAAGCTATACAAAAAGGTAATATGATGAAAACAAAATATCTCTCACTAGAGACAACCACAGGTAACATCTCCCATATATCTTGTAAAGTTTTTCTATATATAAGCAGATGAAAGAAAAAGAAAGAGAGAGATTGAGGTAGGGGGGAGGAAGGAGGGAGAGAGGGAGGCTAGGAAGGAAGGGAGGAAGGAAGGAAGGGAGGGAGGGAGAGAGGAAAGGAGGAAGAGAGAGAGATATATGATAAATAGAAAGAAAGATTAGATAGATGATAGACAGATAGAGAGTATAGATGAGAGAGACAGCAGGATAGAGAGATGGAGGAATAGATAGACATGGAGAGATAAATGTTCTACAGGGTAAACATACCATAAAAAAGAGAAAATACTGTATTTGCACTGCTCTGCATATCTTTCTCACTGAACTATATATCTTGGAGGTTATTCCATATAAACACATATAAAGTTTTCATGTTCTTTTTAGTGACAATATTACACTTGTATAGATGGACCACCATTTCTTCACTTAATCATTGATGGAGATTTATACTGCTTCCAGCCATTTGTCAATATAAATAATTTTAATTTTGCAATGAACACCTTTATATGTGTTGCACTGATATATGAAAATATGTGTAGGTAAGTTTCTGGAAAAGACATCGCTCTGTCATAGGGCATGTTGATAGCTACTGATCTCCAAGACGTAGAATCCATTTACATCCCACCAACAGTGTGTGAGAACCTGTTTTTCAACTCTCATCAATACTCTGTATTACTTTGTGTTTTGATCTTTGCCAACTGAATATGTAAAACTTGGCCTCTAATTTAAATTTACACTTATTTTATTAAAGGTAAGTTTGCACATCTTTTCATATCTTTATAAACTGCTTGTTTTTCTGTGAACTATTCATCTAGATAACACAGTTCCTTGGTTCCAAAGTCAAAAGTTGTAAAATGAGATACATTAAAATTTTCCTCCTATCCCTTGTCTCCCCACTATCCAGTGGCCTGCTCTCATAAGCAACAAATTTCATTACTCCTATATGTACCCTTCCCAAAAATATTCTACGTATAATGTGGGAGTGTGTGTTTCCCCTTTTTTTCCCCAAATGGTAGCTTACCATACATAATCTTCTGTGCTTAAATCAAAGATTTCCGAAGACTTTTGGAGGCTTTGTCCCATCCCAGCTGACCAAGTGGAGGCATGCAATAGACACGATAATTCCTACCATCCAGATACAACAAAGGAGGCTTAAATGCGGATGGCAGGAAGAAACCAGGAGAAGGAGGTCTGTTTCTAAGAAGTGTTTTTCCTAAAGAGTCTGCCCTGAAGCTGTTTCTGCCCACCAGAAACCACAGGGATAAACAGCCCCTCCCAAAGTGCTGAGAAAAAAAACCCCAGCAGATGTACAGCTGTGACCTGAGCACATCGGGAGGGGCACAGCACAGACGTCGGAGTCCTAGACAGCAAGGGGACGTAGGATGGTCAGTCTGAGGCCAGACAGGTGAGAAAGCAGCTAGCAGGGGTGGTGGGATGGCAGCACACCGCCAGCAGAATTCGGACTCATGAAGGCAGGCTTCCGGCCTCTGCCTGGGTGCAGCGCGGTGCAAGGGCGAACTGCAGAGGCCCAGAGCTGCCAGGGCAACAGCAGCAGTGGGAGTCACAGAAGCACAAAACGCCCTGTGACCAGGACTTGGCACTGAGAAAACGCAGAGCAGCCCGAGATCCCGGAACAGACCACATGAGTCAGGCACCGGGGGTGGGGCTTAGTCCCACACCATTATTCCAACTGAGACGTGGCCGCCAGGCACTGTGATGACCCAGTAGGGATGAGTGATTAAACAAGATCTTACCTGCACTCTGCCTATTGTAGTCATTAGTTATGTGTGGGTCTAAATTATTTAGGAGGTAGATTTTTATGTACTCACCCGTAGGATTGTGCGATGCTGCTCAGCGTAGCTCCTTTTCTTGTTTTTCAGTATTCCTAACCAAAGAACTTCATCCGTTGTCGGAAAACTGAAATCCGTAAACTATCGAGAATTATCCGAACTGACCATCCACTTGTGCTATGAACGCCTCCGCGGAGCTACCTTCACATCAGTTCGTTCTTTTGTCCTTCAGACATTGATCAGTGTTAAGCACCTACTATGTTCCAGGGAAAGTGATGGAAGCTGAGGGCATGACGAGTGAAGCAGACACTCCCAACCCTCCAGGAATCCAATCTGTTATGGGTAAGAGAGACAAATGAACGCAAACTGTTAAAATTCAGTACAAAAAGTTCTGCAATAAAAGTAGTAACTGAGTGCTTACAGAGGAAGGAGTCACCAATTCTGCCTGAAGTTGTCAGGAAAAGATTCCCAGAGGAAATGAAATATGAGCTAGGTCTTAAAAAGAGACTTTTAGGAGTTTCTTAGGCAGAGAAGTGGGGGAAGGCATTCCTGGATGGGAGAAGAGTTAAGTATAAATGCAGAGTCATATCTGGGCATTGCATCTCCAGGGAAGACTCAGAGTTTCACTGTAGCTGATGCCGTGGTACTCGGTGAGAGGAGAAGTTTCAGAAAAAGAGGGAAAAGGCCCAAACTGTTAAAGCATCCAGGAAACCAGCAAGACCCAGCCCAGATGGATTTGAATGAGAGGAACCAGTGGCCAAGTACCCACCTAGGCAGGAAATGCAATCAGTGGGAGAGAACACTGAGAACCACCAGCGATGCAGACACTTGGGTTGCACTGGCCAGCTAGGAATCACCTGGGATGGGATTTTGCAGGTCATCAAATTTTGCACATTAGTGCTGAGCAGGAATTACCCCTCCCATCCTTACCCTACACCAGTGGTTTTCAACCAAGGCAGGTGGTTGAAAATGTCACAACTCAGGGAGCTATGGATCTGTCTAGTAGGTAGAGGTCAGAGAGGCTGCTAAACATCCTAACACACACAGGCCAGCCTCCAGAGCGGAGAATTATCTGGTCCTAATGTCAATCATGCCCATGTTGAGAAACCTGTGGTACACAGAAATATTTAACCACATATGGATCTCACATTAGAGGCACTACTACACAATGGTTGCATCCCTTTTCAAATCCAAGACATATAGCATAATTATTTACAGCAGCTTAAGTACTTCTTCTTCTATCTTCCTATCTTTTCCTCCTCCCCCGCCCTGAACTTTAACTTCCTGAACTGCTGGATCATCTGCTAACCACCTACTTCTGCAATCCGATATCCTCTCTTCCATTCTTGGCTTCCTGCCCCTTTGCATCCATAATAATACCCTGCACTATACTGTCTTCACAGTGTTCAGCGTGCTCTCACCTGCATTTGGTACTTTTATCCTAACAACAGTCCTGTGAGGATAAGACAGGCATCATCAGAACACCTTGTTGGTGAGGAACCCAGATCACATAACAAGCAGAGGCAACAGTCAGACCTCCAATCTGGACTGATTCTGGCATTAATGCTCTCTTACCCACCCAGCTACCACCTGCAGCAGGTTGCCTTCAAACTTTTTAATTTGAGGATAAAAACTGCCATAAAGGGGGGGAAGGATAAATTAAGAGGCTGGGATTAACATATACACACTACTATGTATAAAATAGCTAACCAACAAGGACCTACTGTTTAGCACAGGGAACTATACTCAATATTATGTAATAACCTATAATGGAAAAGAATCTGAAAAAGAATATATATATATATAACTGAATTGCTATCCTGTACACATGAAACTTAAATGATATTGTAAATCAACTATGCTTCAAAAAAATTATTTTTAGAAAACTGCCATAAAATTCTGACCACTGTGTAAGCAATTTTAATATTTAATGGATCTATGTGTTCAGTGATATTTCAATTACACAGTGAGACTTAACAGTTCTGTTCACTGGATGTCATGTCTTTTTAAGGATTATTATAGATGAGAGTGACCCTCACTTTCTATTTCTTCCTTCTGCTTTTTTTTTTTAACATCTTTATTAGAGTATAATTGCTTTACAATGGTGTGTTAGTTTCTGCTTTATAACAAAGTGAATCAGCTATACATATACATATGTTCCCATATCTCTTCCCTCTTGCGTCTCCCTCCCTCCCACCCTCCCTATCCCACCCCTCTAGGTGGTCACAAAGCACCGAGCTGATCTCCCTGTGCTATGTACCTGCTTCCCACTGGCTATCTATTTTACATTTGGTAGTGTATATATGTCCATGACACTCTCTCACTTTGTCCCAGCTTACCCTTCACCCTCTCTGTATCCTCAAGTCCACTCTCTAGTAGGTCTACATCTTTATTCCCATCTTGCCCCTAGGTTCTTCTGACCATTTTCTTTTCTTTCTTTTTTTTTTTTAGATTCCATATATATGTGTTAGCATACGGTATTTTTCTCTTTCTGACTTACTTCACTCTGTATGACAGTCCCTAGGTCCATCCACCTCACTACAAATAACTCAGTTTAGTTCCTTTTTATGGCTGAGTAATATTCCATTGTATATATGTGCCACATCTTCTTGATCCATGCATCTGTTGATGGACACTTAGGTTGCTTCCATGCCCTGGCTATTGTAAATACAGCTGCAATGAATATTTTGGTACATGACTCTTTTTGAATTATGGTTTTCTCAGGGTATATGCCCAGTAGTGGGATTGCTGGGTCATATGGTAGTTCTATTTTTAGTTTTTTAAGGAACCTCCATACTGTTATCCATAGTGGCTGTATCAATTTATATTCCTACCAACAGTGCAAGAGGGTTCCCTTTTCTCCATACCCTCTCCAGCATTTATTGTTTGTAGGGTTTTTGATGATGGCCATTCTGACCAGTGTGAGATGATATCTCATTGTAGTTTTGATTTGCATTTCTCTAATGATTAATGATGCTGAGCATTCTTTCATGTGTTTGTTGGCAATCTGTATATCTTCTTTGGAGAAATGTTTATTTAGGTCTTCTGCCCATTTTTTGATTGGGTTGTTTGTTTTTTTGATATTGAGCTGCATGAACTACTTTTATATTTTGGAGATTAATCCTTTGTCGGTTGCTTCATTTGCAAATATTTTCTCCCATTCTGAGGGTTGTCTTTTGGTCTTGTTTATGGTTTCCTTTGCTGTGCAAAAGCTTTTAAGTTTCATTAGGTCCCATTTGTTTATTTTTGTTTTTATTTCCATTTCTCTAGGAACTGGTCAAAAAGGATCTTGCTGTGATTTATGTCATAGAGTGTTCTGCCTATGTTTTCCTCTAAGAGTTTGATGGTGTCTGGACTTACATTTAGGTCTTTAATCCATTTTGAGTTTCTTTTTATGTATGGTGTTAGGGAGTGTTCTAATTTCATTCTTTTACATGTAGCTGCCCAGTTTTCCCAGCACCACTTATTGAAGAGGCTGTCTTTTCTCCATTGTATATTCTTGCCTCCTTTATCAAAGATAAGGTGACCATATGTGTGTGGGTTTATCTCTGGGCTTTCTATCCTGTTCCATTGATCTATATTTCTGTTTTTCTGCCAGTACCATACTGTCTTGATTACTGTAGCTTTGTAGTATAGTCTGAATTCAGGGAACCTGATTCCTCCAGCTCCGTTTTTATTTCTCAAGATTGCTTTGCTATTCGGGGTCTTTTGTGTTTCCATACAAATTGTGAAATTTTTTGTTCTAGTTCTGTGAAAAATGCCAGTGGTAGTTTGATAGGGATTGCATTGAATCTGTAGATTGCTTTGGGTAGTAGAGTCATTTTCACAATGTTGATTCTTCCAATCCAAGAACATGGTATATCTCTCCATCTGTTTGTATCATCTTAGATTCTTTCATCAGTGTCTTATAATTTTCTGCATACAGGTCTTTTGTCTCCTTAGGTAGGTTTATTCCTAGATATTTTATTCTTTTTGTTGCAATGGTAAATGGGAGTGTTTTCTTAATTTCACTTTCAGCTTTTTCATCATTAGTGTATAGGAATGCAAGAGATTTCTGTGCATTAATTTTGTATCCTGCTACTTTACCAAATTCATTGATTAGCCTTAGTAGTTTTATGGTAGCATCTTTAGGATTTTCTATGTATAGTATATTGTCATCTGCAAACAGTGACAGCTTTACTTCTTCTTTTCCAATTTGGATTCCTTTTATTTCTTTTTCTTCTCTGATTGCTGTGGCTAAAACTTCCAAAACTATGTTGAATAATAGTGGTGAGAGTGGGCAACCTTGTCTTGTTCCTGATCTTAGGGGAAATGGTTTCAGTTTTTCACCATTGAGGATGAGGTTGGCTGTGGGTTTGTCATATATGGCCTTTATTATGTTGAGAAAAGTTCCCTCTATGCCTACTTTCTGGAGGGTTTTTATCATAAATGGGTGTTGAATTTTGTCAGAAACTTTTTCTGCATCTATTAAGATGATCATATGGTTTTTCTCCTTCAATTTGTTAATATGGTGTATCACGTTGATTGATTTGCATATATTGAGGACTCCTTGCATTAATGGGATAAACCCCACTTGATCATAGTGTATGATCCTTTTAATGTGCTGTTGGATTCTGTTTGCTAGTACTTTGTTGAGGATTTTTGCATCTATGTTCATCAGTGGTATTGGCCTGTAGTTTTCTTTCTTTGTGACATCTTTGTCTGGTTTTGGTATCAGAGTGATGGTGGCCTCGTAGAATGAGTTTGGGTGTGTTCCTCCCTCTGCTATATTTTGGAAGAGTTTGAGAAGGATAGGTGTTAGCTCTTCTCTAAATGTGTGATAGAATTCACCTGTGAAGCCATCTGGTCCTGGGCTTTTGTTTGTTGGAAGATTTTTAATCACAGTTTCAATTTCAGTGCTTGTGATTGGTCTGTTCATATTCTCTATTTCTTCCTGGTTCAGTCTCGGAAGGTTGTGCATTTCTAAGGATGTGTCCATTTCTTCCAGGTTGTCCATTTTATTGGGATATAGTTGCTTGTAGTAATCTCTCATGATCCTTTGTATTTCTGGAGTGTCAGTTGTTACTTCCCCTTTTTCATTTCTAATTCTATTGGTTTGAGTCTTCTCCCTTTTTTTCTTGATGAGTCTGGCTAATGGTTTATCAATTTTGTTTATCTTCTCAAAGAACCAGCTTTTCGTTTTATTGATCTTTGCTATCGTTTCCTTCATTTCTTTTTATTTCTGATCTGATCTTTATGATTTGTTTCCTTCTGCTAACTTTGGGGTCTTTTTGTTCTTCTTTCTCTAATTGCTTTAGGTGAAAGGTTAGGTTATTTGTTTAAGATGTTTCTTGTTTCTTAAGGTAGGCTTGTATAGCTATAAACTTTGCTCTTAGAACTGCTTTTGCTGCATTCCATAGGTTTTGGGTCTTTGTGTTTTCATTGTCATTTGTTTCTAGGTATTTTTTGATTTCCTCTTTGATTTCTTCAGTGATCTCTTGGTTATTAAGTAGTGTGTTGTTTAGCCTCCATGTGTTTGTAATTCTTAAAGACTTTTTCCTGTAATTGATATGTAGTCTCATAGCATTGTGGTCGGAAAAGATACTTGATATGATTTCAATTTTCTTCAATTTACCAAGG
The DNA here is from genome assembly GCF_009873245.2 of Balaenoptera musculus. Lineage (NCBI taxonomy): Eukaryota > Metazoa > Chordata > Mammalia > Artiodactyla > Balaenopteridae > Balaenoptera > Balaenoptera musculus. The sequence goes on along the minus strand of NC_045793.1, from coordinate 96,510,035 downwards.
CTTGATTTGTGACCCAAGATATGATCTATCCTGGAGAATGTTCCATGAGCACTTGGGAAGAATGTGCATTCTGTTGTTTTTGGATGGAATGTCCTATAAATATCAATTAAGTCCATCTTGTTTAATGTAGCATTTAAAGCTTGTGTTTCCTTATTTATTTTCATTTCGGATGATCTGTCCATTGGTGAAAGTGGGATGTTAAAGTCCCCTACTATGGTTGCGTTACTGTCAATTTCCCTTTTTATGGCTGTTAGCATTTGCCTTATGTATTGAGGTACTCCTATGTTGGGTGCATAAATATTTACAATTGTTATATCTTCTTCCTGGATTGATCCCTTGATCATTATGTAGTGTCCTTCTTTGTCTCTTGTAATAGTCTTTGTTTTAAAGTCTATTTTGTCTGATATGAGAATTGCTACTCCAGCTTTCTTTTGATTTCCATTTGCATGGAATATCTTTTTCCATCCCCTCACTTTCAGTCTGTATGTGTTCCTAAGTCTGAAGTGGGTCTCTTGTAGACAGTATATATACGGGTCTTGTTTTTTTATCCATTCAGCTAGTCTATGTCTTTTGGTTGGGGCATTTAGTCCATTTACATTCAAGGTAATTATCGATATGTATGTTCCTATTACCATTTTCTTAATTGTTTTGGGTTTATTATTGTAGGTCTTTTCCTTCTCTTGTGTTTCCTGCCTAGAGAAGTTCCTTTAGCATTTGTTGTAAAGGTGGTTTGGTGGTGCTGAATTCTCTTAGCTTTTGCTTGTCTGTAAAGGTTTTAATTTCTCCATCAAATCTGAATGAGATCCTTGCTGGGTAGAGTAACCTTGGTTGTAGGTTTTTCTCCTTCATCACTTTAAATATGTCCTGCCACTCCCTTCTGGCTTGCAGAGTTTCTGCTGAAAGATCAGCTGTTAACCTTATGGGGATTCCCTTATGTGTTACTTGTTGTTTTTACCTTGCTGCTTTTAATATTTGTTCTTTATATTTAATTTTTGATAGTTTGATTAATATGTGTCTTGGCATGTTTCTCCTTGAATATATCCTGTATGGGACTCTCTGTGCTTCCTGGACTTGACTATTTCCTTTCCCTTATTAGGGAAGTTTTCAACTGTAATCACTTCAAATATTTTCTCAGTCCCTTTCTTTCTTTTTTTTTTTTTTTTTTAAATTATTTTATTTATTTTTTGGCTGTGTTGGGTCTTCGTTTCTGTGCGAGGGCTTTCTCTAGTTGTGGCAAGCGGGGGCCACTCTTCATCGCAGTGCGCAGGCCTCTCACTATCGCGGTCTCTCTTGTTGCGGAGCACAGGCTCCAGACGCGCAGGCTCAGTAGTTGTGGCTCACAGGCCTAGTTGCTCCGCGGCATGTGGGATCTTCCCAGACCAGGGCTCGAACCCGTGTCCCCTGCATTAGCAGGCAGATTCTCAACCACTGTGCCACCAGGGAAGCCCACAGTCACTTTCTTTTTCTCTTCTTCTGGGACCCCTATAATTCGAATGTTGGTGCGTTTAATGTTGTCCCAGAGGTCTCTGAGACTGTCCTCAATTCTTTTCATTCTTTATTCTTTAGTCTGCTCTGCAGTAGTTATTTCCACTATTTTATCTTCCAGGTCACTTATTCGTTCTTCTGCCTCAGTTATTCTGCTATTGATCCCTTCTAGAGAATTTTTAATTTCATTTATTGTGTTGTTCATCTCTGTTTGTTTGCTCTTTAGTTCTTCTAGGTCCTTGTTAAACGTTTCTTGTATTTTCTCCATTCTATTTCCAAGATTTTGGATCCTATTTACTATCATTATTCTGAATTCTTTTTCAGGTAGACTGCCTATTTCCTCTTCATTTGTTAGGTCTGGTGGGTTTTTACCTTGCTCCTTCATCTGCTGTGTGTTTCTCTGTCTTCGCATTTTGCTTAAGTTACTGTGTTTGGGTCTCCTTTTCCCAGGCTGCAGGTTCCCAGTTCCTGTTGTTTTTGATGTCTGTCCCCATTGGCTAAGGTTGGTTCAGTGGGTTGTGTAGGCTTCCTGGTGGAGGGGACTAGTGCCTGTGTTGTGGTGGATGAGGCTGGATCTTGTCTTTCTGCTGGGCAGGTCCACGTCTGGTGGTGTGTTTTGTGGTGTCTGTGGCCTTATTATGATTTTAGGCAGCCTCTGTGCTAATGGATGGGGCTGTGTTCCTGTCTTGCTAGCTGTTTGGCATAGGGTGTCCTGCACTGTAGCTTGCTGGTTGTTGAGTGGAGCTGGGTCTTGGCGTTGAGATGGAGACCTCTGGGAGATTTTCGCCATTTGATATTACAGGGAGCTCTGAGGTCTCTTGTGGACCAGTGTCCTGAAGTTGGCTCTCCCACCTCAGAGGCACAGCTCTGATGCCTGGCTGGAGCACCAAGAAAGAGCCTGTCCTCCACACAGCTCAGAATAAAAGGGAGAAAAGAAAGAAAGAAAGAAAGAAGAAGATAAAATAAAATAAAATAAAGTAACATAAAATAAAGTTATTAAAATAAAAAATAACTATTAAGAAAAAAAAATTTTTTAAGTAAAAAAAAAAAAAAAACGGACAGACAGAACCCTAGGACAAATGGTAAAAGCAAAGCTATACAGACAAAATCACACACAGAAGCATACACATACACACTCACAAAAAGAGAAAAAGGGAAAAATATATATATATCATTGCTCCAAAAGTCCACCGCCTCAATTTGCGATGATTCGTTGTCTATTCAGGTATTCAACAGATGCAGGCACATCAAGTTGACTGTGGAGATTTAATCCGCTGCTCCTGAGGCTGCTGGGAGAGATTTCCCTTTCTCTTCTGTGTTCGCACAGCTCCCGGGGCTCAGCTTTGAATTTGGACCCGCCTCTGCATGTAGGTCGCCTGAGGGAGTCGCCCAGACAGAACGGGGTTAAAGGAGCAGCTGCTTCGGGGGCTCTGGCTCACTCAGGCCGGCGGGAGGGAGGGGTACGGAGGCGGGGCGAGCCTGCGGCGGCAGAGGCCCACGTGACGTTGCAGCAGCCTGAGGCGCGCCGTGCGTTCTCCCGGGGAAGTTGTCCCGGATCACGGGAGCCTGGCAGTGGCGGGCTGCACCGGTTCCCGTGAGGGGCGGTGTGGAGAGTGACCTGTGCTCGCACACAGGCTTCTTGGTGGCGGCAGCAGCAGCCTTAGCGTCTCCTGCCCGCCTCTGGGGTCTGCGCTGGTAGCCGCGGCTCGCGCCGTCTCTGGAGCTCCTTTAAGCGGCGCTCTGAATCCCCTCTCCTCGCGCAGCAGGAAACAAAGAGGTAAGAAAAGTCTCTTGCCTCTTCGGCAGCTGCAGACCTTTTCCCGGACTCCCTCCCGGCCAGCTGTGGCACATTAACCCCTTCAGGCTGTGTTCACGCCGCCAACCCCAGTCCTCTCCCTTCGATCCGACCGCAGCCCGAGCCTCAGCTCCCAGCCCCGCCCGCCCCGGCGGCTGAGCAGACAAGCCTCTCGGGCTGCTGAGCGCTGCTCGGCGCCGAGCCTCTGTGCGGGAGTCTCTCCGCTTTGCCCTCCGCACCCCTGTGGCTGTGCTCTCCTCCGTGGCTCCGAAGCTTCCCCCCTCCGCCACCCGCAGTCTCCGCCCGCGAAGGGGCTCCTAATGTGTGGAAACCTTTCCTCCTTCACGGCTCCCTCCCACTGGTGCAGGGCCCGTCCCTATTCTTTTGTCTCTGTTATTTCTTTTTTCTTTTGCCCTACCCAGGTACGTGGGGGAGTTTCTTGCCTTTTGGGAGGTCTGAGGTCTTCTGCCCGCGTTCAGTAGGTGTTCTGAAGGAGTTGTTCCACATGTAGATGTATTTCTGAGGTATCTGTGGGGAGGAAGGCGATCTCCGCGTCTTACTCTTCCGCCATCTTGAAGCTCCTCCCTTCTGCTTAATGACTCGATGCTTTCTGAATAAACACAGTTATGCGTAGGATACCTGATGAGAGTCTTTCCAGTCCCAGCCACCGTTCTGCACGTACTCCTTCCTTTCTTCCAGAGCTGCACGGTTCAGAGGGAGCTGTTGGTACCCATGGTTGACTCCTTCTGGTACTGTCAGTGAGTCCAGGGCCTTAGATCTGGACCAAATTGGGCCAGAGTCCTTTCCCTGAAAGTTGACATTGAGACCACAAGTAGCATTTAGCCTCTCCCCAGGTGGCTACAACATGTAACCTTGGGAGCTATCAGCTTTCATGTATTAAACATGTGGACAAAAAAAATAAACTAGTTTGTAGAAACAGGATAATGAAGCAGATGACCAAACATAAAAAGAAATGGGTGTCTATACACAAAAGAATGAGATTAGACCCCTTCCTTACACCATGGACAAAAATTAACTCAAAACGAATCATGGAATAAATGTAAGTGCTAAAATTCTTGGAAGAAAACATATGAGCAGTATACTTGAAAGTTGCTAAGAAAGTAATTCTTAAATGTTCTCAGCACAAAAAAGATGGTAATTATGTGACACAATGGAGGTGTTAGCTAATGTTATAGTGGTAATCATTTTGTAAGATATAAATGTATGAAATCAATACATTGTATACCTTAAACTTACTCAAGGTTATATGTCAATTATATCTCAGTAAAGTTGCAGGGAATATAAAAATTAAAGAAAAGAAAAAAATATAAGTAAATCTTCATGACCTTGGGGTAGGCAACAACTTTTTAGAAATGATACCAAAACCACAAGCAACAAAATAAAAATAGATAAATTGGACTTCATTAAGACTTTTGAGCTTCAAAGAACATGAAAAAAAAGTTAAAAGACAACCCCCAGAATGATAGAAAATATTTGTAAATTGTATATCTGATAAGAGAATTGTATCCAGAAAATATCATGAACTCTTATAACTCAACAATAAAAAGATAACCCAATTGAAAAGCAGGCAGACAGTCTGAAGAAAGATTTCTCCAAAGAAAATATACACATGAACAATAAGGACAGAAAAAGATACTCAATACCATTAGTCATCAGGGGCTAATCAAAACCACAAGAAGATACCACCTCATACCCACTAAGATGGTTATAATCAAAAAAGCAAAAAATAACAAGCATTGACAAGGATGTGGAGAAATTGGAACATTTTCTTGCACATTGCTGGTGGGAATGTAAAATGGTTCAACCACTGTCTTTGTCAGTTCAGGCTGCTATAATAAAATAGTACAGGGTGGGTGGCTTAAACAAAAGGCATTTATTTCCCATAGCTCTAGAGGCTGGGAAGTCCAAGATTAAGGTGCTGGCTGATTTGGTTCCTGGTGAGAACCCACTTCTTGGCTTGCAGATGGATACCTTCTGTCTACAACCATACATGAGGAGGAAGAAGGAACTCTGGTCTTTCTTCCTTTTCTTATAAGGGCACTAATCCCATGCTGGGACTCCACCTTCATGACCTTATCTAAAACTAATTACCTACCAAAGGTCCCACCTCCAAATACCTTCTAGACACTCATATTGGGAGTTAGGACTTCAACAGTTGAATTTAGGGGAGACATAAGCATTTAGTCCACAACAAACACTGTGGGAAACAGTTTTGCAATTCCTCAAAATATTAAGGGCAGAGTTACCATATGGCCAGCAATTCCACTTCTGCTTATATATCCAAGAGAAATGAAAACATATGTCAGCATGGAAACTTGTTTATATATATTCATAATAGCCCCAAAGTGAAAACAACCCAAATATCCATCAACTGAAGAATGAATATTAACTGTGGCATATCAATACAATGGAATATTATTTGGCAATAAAAAGAAATAAAATACTGACACGTACTACAACACAGATGAACTTTGAAATCATTATAGTAAGTGAAAGAAGTAAGACAAAAGGCCACCGAATTTATGATTCCATTTGTATGAACTATCCGGAACAGGCAAATCTAGAGAGAGAGAGAGAACGGAGCAGTGGTCGCCCTGAGCAAGGGGGGTTTAAAGGGAAATGTGGGGTGACTGCTATTGGGCATATGGGGCTGCTTTTGGGGATGATGAAAAATCAATTCTAAAAATCTAAATCTAAAATCAATTCTAAAATTGATTGTGGTGATGGTTGCACAACTCTGTGAATATACTAAATACCTTTGAACAGTAAACTTCAAATGGATGAATTTTATGACATGTGAATGATATCTCAATAAAGCTGTTAATAAATGAAAAGAGAAGGAAAGAGAACCCTGATGGTATTCCCAGGATTTCCCAGTCGTGAAGTCCAGCTCTTAGGGTATGTGAGACATCGCTGTGTGCTAATAATGACATCGCCTTTTTTTTTTTTTTTGAGTGAGTGGACTCAGATGGAGCTACAATATTTGCCACCAAAAGTGTATGCCAGAATTGCATCACGTGCCAAGAATGGATATTTTTCACATCAAAGGAACACAGTAAGTATTAAAATTTGGTCTGTACTTGAGCTGATACTAACTCAGCCTTTATCTCCAGCTTTTGGTTTTATCTGCTAACCCCACAGAATTGTTGTAAAGTGCCAGTGAGGTGCTGGATATGAAAGCTTTCTGTAAACTTAGAGAAATAAGCAAATGTATGATATCATCTAGCTTCTGGGCCTCTTAATTTTGATAACTGTTTTCTTTCCAGGTATGTTAATAGCAGGCAAAGAATGCTTTCATTTTACAGGCCAGATGCACATTGTTTTGTACATAGGTTGATATTTAGTCTGTTAAAACCATATCCTAAGAATTGATATAGAAGATCAGAGCCTGCTAACCTTAAAAGAACTGATAAAACTTCACATCTGAACACACAGGCTTGGAGATCTTAGTAGAGAAGTAATTAGACAGTGGATTACATACGACCACACTGACCTAGGAGAGATCCCACTCTCGAGAGACCATCAGAGAGAATCAGCAACTGGTGTTTCCCAGAACTTCAGTGTGTTCTGATGGGACAATCCAGGTCTACCGCTGTCTTGCTTGAAGGTCTTTAGTCCTCTTCTATTTCTTCAGGATAAGTGTAGCACGCAACCTTCGTGGCATTGCACATACAAGACTTTTCACATCTGACCCATCAATCAAGCCCTTCCCCCCACCACAGGTGCTCATGTCTCCTGCTCTTTCTCATGCTGACCTACTGGTCATTTCCTGACTGATCGTGTTCCTTCACACCACCATGCTTCTACATAAGTCGTATCCTCCCCAACTCCTGAGTCGCACATAGGAATGAAGCTTCTCATGTGTGAAGATGACTCCAGTGTTATTTCTCATATGAAAGTACTCTAATTTTCTCATGTGGGCTTAACCATCCTTTCTTCTATGCTCTCGTCATTCTTTGTAAAGGTCTCCACTTAAACATCCATCGTAGTGGATTGGCATTTTCTGCAAGAAAACAAAAACTTCTAGATAATGAGATACTTCTTCCAAGTCTCTTTTACCAGGGGCCAAAGCTGGCAGGGATTCTAAACAAGTGGATAAATGCCAGGGTGTGGGTCTTGAGCTTGGTCAAAGGAGAAGTTCCTGGGCCAGTAGGCACCAGTGTGATGAATCAATCAGTATTCCTTGCGAACGGTGGGTGCCCATGAAGTACTGGTTAAGTATTTTGAATGTCAACCCTGACATTGGTTACCCAAATCATCCTGCAGTAGGAAAAGTTATGTCCTTGGGCTTAGCACAGTGTCAAAAAAGAAGTCACCTAGAGATTGTCATATCTCATTTAAAATGGCTAACCTATAAGGACCTACTGTATAGCACAGGGAACTCTGCTCAATATTGTGTAACAACCTAATTGGGAAAAGAATTTGAAAAAGAATAGATACACGTATACGTTTAACTGAATCACTTTGTTGTACACTGGAAACTAACACAACATTGTTAGTCAGCTGTACTCCAATATTAAATTAAAAGTTAACAATAAAAAAGAAGTCAGAGCTTTAGAAATTGAAGAAGGTGAGGTCAGGAGCCAAAGAGACTTAAGAAGAGAAACCAAAGTGAGGGGAAGCACCAAAGGTACGGAGGTGGGAGTGGCGGATCTAAGTAAAGGGAACGTGATGGGCGAAAGAACGTGGGGTCTGCATTCCCAGTTCCACTCCCAAAGGTTCTCCTTACTTGCTTTGAGATCTAATTATATAAGGTAACCTCTTTGGTTCCCATTTTCCAAATTAATAAAATGGCGGTTTTATAACCTACTTTTCAGAATTGCTAAAAGAACTGGAGGAATGAACATTTCTCTTCTGTAATAAGGTAATAAAGCCATATTAGGGCATGTCTACATGGGGTCCTAGAACATTTCAAGAAACACAGTAATTAGCTATTCAGCAAAAACTCTCTATTAATCGTTATCCTATAGTATCTGTATCTTGTATCTTCCTCTATCAATATGCTTCTCAGGGTGCAGTATCATTAATTTGCTGTCACTCTTTCTCTCCTTTGAGGCCTTGGGTTACTTGTGGGCAGGGACTTTATCCCAATTGTGTAGCACAATGCATGCCTTTCCCAAAGGAGGTGTTCCATAAGGATTTGGTGAATGATGTAAGTGAATGTATTGAATGGACCTTGGGTGAGACCAGGAGAAAACAACCTGAATAAAGTTGAGGCAGAACAATATAAGCAGATACAAAAGTCACAATTATGTTTTCCATGCCCAGGATGCTATGGAAGGAATGGGAAGTATCTGTGCTCTGCCTTTAGCTGAGTCTTAAAGGATGAGTAGGAATTAGTCAAGTAAACAAGATGTGGAAAGGAATTCCAGGCAGAAGGAGCAGGATGGAGGTGTGGAAATGTGAACAAATGCCAGCAGATAGTTTGCGAGCATTCGAGGGAGCGAGGGAAGCAGAGTCTGTGGTCAGGACTGAGGCTATTAACCTTGCTAAGAACTTCAGATTTCATCCTAGGGTAAGGGAAAGCTGTTAATGAGGTTTAGACAGAAAAATAAGTGATAGTATTGCCATGAAAGAAACACAAATATGGAGCACAGATCAAAGACAACCTGGGGGAAAAAGGGAGACCAGTTTGAAGGCTCTTGCAATCCTCTTCTTGGGAGATGATGACAGACTGAAGAAACAGAAGAGAGGGACTAAAGGTGGAAAGTTCTCTGGGGTGCTTGGCTAAAGCAGGGCCATGTTTATAAGCCCAGAGCTTCGCCAATGACCATGAAGTAAAGTATTAAGGGGAGACATTTTCTTAATTAATGAAGACCGTATCTTCTGAGTAATTGACATTAGTGTTGTTCTAATTGAGATATAATTTACACACAGTAAAATATACTCTTTCTAGTAGACAGTTCTATTAATTTAACAAATGGACACAGTAAACAACTACCACCGCAATCAATACATAGCTAAATTCCATCACTGTAAGAAATTTCTTTAAAGCTTCTCCCCACTCCCAGCCCTACCAATCTTGTTTTCTGTTCCTACAGTTTTTCTTTTTCTATAATAGAATGTCTTATAAATGGAATCATAGAGTATGTGACTACTGAATCTGGCTTCTTTCACTTATCACAGTGTACTTGACATGTTTCCATGATGCTGTGTGTATAAATTAGTTTGACTTTTTATTGCTGAGTAGTATTCCAATGTATGGATATACCATTGTTTGCTTATCTGTTTATCTGTTTAAGACTTCCAGTTTTGGGCCATTATGAATAAAGGCTTTATAAATATTTATGTACAGGCTTTCATGTGACCATAACTTTTAATTTCACTTGGCTAAGTAAATAAAAGTGGGTTTGCTGGGTACTATGGTAAATATTATGCTTACTTTAGTAGAAACTGTCAAACTGTTTTCCAGAGTGGCTCTAGCATTTTTCATCCCTGCCAGTATTGTATAAGGATTGCAGTTACCCCTGACCCTCTCCAGGGTTTGGAGTAAACATATTGTCGGTATGTTTGGTTTGGTGTTTTGTTTAGAGTAGCTGTTGTTATTGCTTTTAGCCATTCTAATAGGTGTATGCTAGTAACTCACTGTGGTTTTAATTTGCATTTCTCTGATGTTAATGATGTTGAGTATCTTTTCATGTGCTAACCTGCCATTCATATATTTTCCTTGGTGAAGTGTCTATTTAAACCTCTGCTCATTTTTTTTGAGTTGTTTATTTTCTCATTACTGAGTTTTGAGAATTATCTATATATTCTGGATACAAGGCCTATGTCAGATGTTTGCTTTACAAATATTTCCTCCCTGTCTATGGCTTATTTTTCATTCTCTTAATAGTGACTTTCAGAGAGCACAAGTGTTTAATTTCGATGGAACCCAAATTATCTTTTTTTTTTTCTTTTATGGATTGTGCTCTGGGTATCATATATAAGAAATCTTCTCTCAACCCAAGATTACAAAGATTTTGTTCTGTGCTTTATTATGGATGTTTAATAGTTTTTTTTTCTTTTTTTAAATATCTTTATTGGAGTATAATTGCTTTACGATGTTGTGTTAGTTTCTGCTGCACAACAAAGTGAATCAGCCGTATGTATACATATATCCCCATATCCCCTCCCTCTTGAGCCTCCCTCCCACCCTCCCTATCCCACCCCTCTAGGTGGTCACAAAGCACCGAGCTGATCTCCCTGTGCGATACAGCTGCTTCCCACTAGCTATCTATTTTACATTTGGTAGTGTATATATGTCCATGCCCCTCTCTCACTTCGTCTCAGCTTCCCCTTCCCCCCTGCCCCGTATCTTCAAGTCTGTTCTCTAGGTCTGAGTCTTTATTCCTGCCCTACCACTAGGTTCATCAGTACCACTTTTTTAGATTCCATATATGTGTGTTAGCATACGGTATTTATTTTTCTATTTCTGACTTACTAGTTTTAGACTTTATGCTTAGGTTTATGATCCATACTGAGTTAATTTTTGTATATGGTGCCTGATAGTAGGTGTCTAACTATAGTTTAGAAAATGGTAGTTTGTATTCCTCGTCCTAGTCATTTTGCCTAAAAACTAAAGAAGGAATTTCCTTCTCTCCAAACTTTCTTCAGTGCAGGTCAAAAGTGGAAGAGATAGGGCTTCCATGGGGGCTCAGTGGTTAGAGGTCCGGCTGCCAATGCAGGGGACACGGGTTCGATCCCTAGTCCGGGAAGATCTCACATGCCACGGAGCAACTGAGCCCGTGCACCACAACTACTGAGCCCGTGCACTTAGAGCCCGTGCTCTGCAACAAGAGAAGCCACTGCAATGAGAAGCCCACGCACCACAACAAAGAGTAGCCCCTGCTCCCCGCAACTGGGGAAAGCCTGCGCGCAGAAACAAAGACCCAACGCAGCCAAAAATAAAATAAATACATTTTTTTTAAAAGGTGGAAGAGATAACATTTGGTCAGATCCCAGATAACCTACAGATCTACTTAAAAGAATTCTAGTAGATGACTGGGTTTCCTAAACATTTCATTGTTTATCTAGAGTAAATAATCAGTGAGTCTAGCTTTATCATTATAGCTTGTTTTTTATGATTCCTATAAAACTATCGTAGAATAATACTAAGCTCAAATGACTCTTTGATTTCTGCTTTTTGAATCTCCAGCTTAAGAGTTATACTCTTGTGGCAAGTTTATCTGTTGTAAGTCTCCCATGCTATTCCCTGATAAATTATTGGGAATTAAATGAAAAGCCTAACATTCCCCACAAAGATCTAATGTGATTTGCTCCTCTGACCCCAAGCTCTTAGCCCTGGTGATACATTAATTAAGAGGGCTGCTGGTCAGTTTTATAACTAAAATGTTGATATTTTGAGAAATAATTCTCACCACTTAAGCTAGACAGCAAAGCAGATAGCTGTAATAGGCTTATCTATATGAGTCAACAATAACATCTGAGGTGGTTTTTTGAGTTTTTAAACAAGATAGAACTAAGTGCTTCCAACTTGAGGAGATGACATTTGAATTTCAAGCTAAAGTGGTGCGTTTTGTATTTGGACCAGTATTTTGAGTTGAGGACTAGCTAAAACATGGGGCGGAATTTACTGGGCTGTTCACTGCAAAGGCTTTTAATTAACATTGCCATTAGCAGAGCTAAACCTGATAAGGGGCAGGCCAGGAGGTAGCTAGTCTTCCAGTATAAAAAGGATAGGAAAATACTACTGTGACCACGAACTATACTGGAAATAAAGAGAAGTGGGGAAAACCTTATTTTATAGAGTTCTCATGGAGAAAATGACATGATTGTAAGAACTTTGGTGGACCACTCAAAGGGTGCATTGGGCTAAAGCTCCCGGAGGGGAGGAAAAAAAGGTCCATGACAACATGAATCTGTAACTGCCCACTAAGGTGTCGAGGTTCATCTTTTTTCCTAGGAGGAGTATATGTATAAGACTCTAGGTCCTTGACAGTCCTCTCCCCTAAATGGATGTCAAATACTCAGTTTTTAAATATCATATTAAGGTCCCCCAAATTATTAGTCCGTGTGGAGGTTCACACGTAGCCAGCTCTGCCCTTACCTTGAAGTAGTGAATGACATTGCCGAAACCTTAATCCAGATAGTTAACGGATTTCAAGAGAGGTGTAGTAAAGACAGATAGTATGCAATTCAAATTTGATGTTCAAGCTAAGTTTGTCCCTTGAGCTGCAACTATTTAGGCATTGGTTAGGAGAAATGTTGCATCTGGAACCAAAGGATGAGTTCGGTTTGTGGGTTGGTTGCTTGGTTGCTTGGTTGGTTGGTCGCTTGGTTGGTTTGGGAGCTGTGTTGCACTTGGGGAAGTGGATGGGGGTGTCTGTTTCCAGACATCTAAAATCTGATTAGATTTAACAGGTAGGTGTGGATGCCACGGTGAGAGCTGTACACTCATGATCTAGGAGACCAACTAGAATGAAAAATGTACTCTTCACACCCTCCTATAAATGATGACTGAGAAGCTCTGGGGATGTAGATAGCAGTTGGCATTAGCCCACTTTATACAATGGGCAGTGCTGTAGGGAGATGTGGAGCAGAGCTTGGCTAGACGATGTCTCCCAAGTATCCCTGCTCAATCTCTGAGTCCCCCACAAGCCCCTGGGGGAGGGGGGAAGAGATGATCTGCTCCTCCTTCTTACCCTATCTCTGCAGCACCTTAGGAAAAATGATTCCACGAGAGATAATGTGTCCAAAAGGGGCAGTTGAAAAGGCTGGAGAGTGAGGGCCATGCAGATCTACGCATGGCTGGTATTTTCTGGAACAATCCTGTAGTGGCTTCAGGACCTGGAGTTCACGTTAGCTTCAAATCTCCATTCTACAGTATTTCCTTATTGGGGGAGAAGATTTGAAATGTTTCCTTTGATTTTAGGTTGGCTGCCTAAAATATAAGTTCTTCTGTAAGAAGAACTTACAGACAGACACATGACAGTTTTAAGAATGACTATGACCCAAGCCATTTGGTAAGCGTGTCATCATTCTTAGAAGTAGAAGCCAGCTTCTATTTGCTTCTATTTCTTTTAATTCTGTGAGGAAACATAAACCATATACTCATAGTGTCTTGAGATGAATCATTCCTATGACAAGAATCTGAAAGCATTGCCATCCACTGGGCATCTAAACCTCCCTGGGATGTCAAGAAGAGCAGCTACTGACAGCCATTGGTGTGGACTTCAACAAATCACACACTCTCTGATGCTTCAATTGCCCCAGTCTTAAAGTAGTACCCTAACATTTGCAACTGCTACCCTCCATCCCCCAACACACACACGCACACACACACACACACACACACACACACACACACAGAGCAGGCTAAATAACTAAAGATAAATAACGTGCTGAGCACTCAGTGGGGGTGAAGGGTGCTAAAAGAACATAAAGGGACATTAGGAACCAAACTCCCACCCTGCACACTCAACCAGGAAAGAACTGAGCACCTATGATTATTAAATAATATTGTCCTGGGCAGGAGCCAGGGCGCCCGAGACTCTTTTTCTGTAGCACCATTAAAGGCATGAGAATCAAAAGAAGGTAATTTCCCAGCTATAATCAGCCCTTCATTACAAGCCAGCTCTGGGATGGGGGGTGAGTAATTAGCCTCTTCCTCAGAATTACTTCCCCTCCTTACATCACCCCTACCTTACATCTTGGCTATGACTTCCCCTCCAGGAAGCACGGAACTCCTGCAGTCACCCGCTCCATCCCTGAGAGATCTCTGCATTTCTGTTTCTTTGCTGGCTCTAGAGCAGCTCTGATTTACTTCCATCTTTTTCCAACTAGTCCTCCTAGTGTCAGTTATTGAAGGATAGCCTTCTGCTTCTAAATACACGTCCTAACAAGCATAAATCTGTAATCAGTTTGGGGACGTGATTAGAAAATGTATTTAAATTTGTTGCAGTAGTGATGGGGCAGAAGACAGGAGGCCTGGGGGGAGGGTGTCCGGCCAGCTGCTCAGAGAAAGCCTTGTAAGAGCCGATACCACCGCAATGGGGTCCACATGTTCCAAGAGCTGGACCGCGGCAGGTGAGACATGCAAAGTGGATTTGGTCAGTTTTCCACAGTGTATAAAACTCAGGGAACAGAACTCGTATTAACCAAACTCATTAAAATAGTGGTTGTCAAAACCAGCATTTCTGCTCATCATTTTAACAGATTAACAGGGAACATGCAAGTAGACCCACGTTTCCACCAGCTAACAGTACATTTTCTCCTCCAAAGCAAACCCTTCCAGGAAGACAACCAAGAGAAGGTTTGGCTAATGCCCTGCTTCTGGGAAGTGTGTCCACCAACAGGTGACATCAGCAGCTTTGGGGATGCTTGCTGAGCTCTCTGGGGAGACTGCCAGGAAATCTGTGCTTTACTGAACTCTCTCAGTGATTCTTATGCCTGCCGGTTCAAGCTCTGGCCAAAAGGCAAACCTTCTCCAACATGTTCTAATTATTGGATTAATTTTCATTCACTCAGTCGTTGTTGACTCATCGCCTTCTTTAGCACAGGATACAAGTACTACCCAGAGCAAACAACCACCACAATCTGCCTCTTTTACCTTAAGGAAATGTAACTTTCAGAAGCTAGACAGTAGGGGGTAAACAGGAAATGTGACCAACTTGAAGCTAGGAGGTGAAGGGCTTCCAAGGAGATCCTAAGACCTTCATGACAGCCCCAATCTCTATGGCATTGAGAGGCTAGGGTTGGCCCAAGAAAAACAATGATCAGATTTATCTTCTCTATCTTTGGCTGTAGGTATTTCTTTGCAGCTTTGAGGACTGGCTAGAGCAAAATTGGATGGCTTTTAGAGGTGGAGATCTTTCTGGCAACAGAAAGCCAGGGCCTAAAGAATGGATGGATTTGTGAGTGATTTATTTTGAGAAATACAGACTTAATAGTTCCCTACTAGGTCTCCATCTACCTTTCTTGAAGGAACTTGAACAAGAAGTTGCACAGAAGATCCCTTAATCCTACAAACATTAGTAAGCCTCTCCTCTGTGGGAACATGGTAGTAAAGAAAGAAATCCTCTTCCTGAAGGAACTCATGATCTTATTCAGCAACATAACATATAGAGATGTTCAGTGCAACACAGGGCAGGATGCTAGAGCTACACACATGCTTCTATTAGAACACCTGGGAAGAAAATCCCAACTGGCATGAAAGAAAGTAAAAATAAACAAAGATTTCCCATCTAAGAGACTTTTCATGAAAGCATATGAATTAGCCAGATAGATACAATGGGGAAGGGGTTTATCATAAAAAAAACTTTGGGTATTTTAATTCCCCAAAGTTAGAGAACTGGTTTACTCATCCAATTTGAAATTTGGAAGTCTTTTTTCTTTTCTTCTTTTTCTTTTATTGAAGCATAGTTGATTTTCAAAGTTGTGTTAATTTCTACTGTACAGCAAAGTGATTCAGTTATATGCATATATATATATTCTTTTTCATATTCTTTTCTCTTATGGTTTGTCACACGATATTGAATATAGTTCCCTGTGTTATACAGTAGGACCTTGTTATTTATCCGTTCTCTATATAATAGTTTGCATCTGTTAATCCCAAAGTCCCAATCCACTCCTCCCCCACCCCCTTATTTTATTTTTTTTTAGGCTTTGGATTCTTCCTGACTTTAAACAAAACATGAAGCGGATGTTATATGCGTAAAGCAGCTAAAAGCAAAGTTGCACTGAATGTGCTCCAAGTGGGGGACCCTCAGCCCCTTGCCCGTTTCTCCCAGTACCATTTGCGGGGACCCTGGACAATGGCAGGTTAAGTAAGAACATGCAGCTCTGGGGAAAATTCTGGGAGGTCCGCTAGTAAGTGAAGGAGCAGATCACAACCCGGGCGGTCACTCTGCAAGGTCATCTTCCAAAGTGCACATTCCTAGCCCGATGGATGGACCTGGGGCAGGTGATGGGGTTTGGTGGGGGAGACATGCAGGCTGGGTGGTCACACACATGCCAGGCCCTCGTGGGACATGAAGAGGACAGGCCAGGGGACCACGATTTCTTGCCACTTTCCATCATGGAACATGGAGGAGCCCAAGAATTCTGTTTCCGTCCTTGGGCTTCCAATTTGTTTTGAAGGTTTATGTGTCAAAGTAGAAGAGAACATATTTTATTTAACAGTTTGTTGGTTTGACTTTTAACCTTGGAATATTGAGACGTATGGTATGAGGGTCTCTGTTTGTACTCTTGTTCCAGGCCCTGAAAATATTAGAGGTGACTTGTTTTTCTTAAATTGACAATGCCAACCCCATCATGTTTTATTTTGGGTTGTGCTTGCTGAATAAATATTTATTTAACCTTTTATTTTAAACTTTCTACATAATTACAATTTAGGTGTGTCTTTTTAAAGCAGCATATAATTCCATATTTTTTAGCCCAATCTGACAATTTTTTTTATCTTACTTGGGAAAATTATTTATTTAGTTTTATTATCTTCTTTTCTACTTTCTCAATATTTCTTATGACTACTTGCTTTTTACACCTTCTTTTCTTTGTTTTGCTATATGTTTATTTATCCTCCCCAAAGATCCGAAAGGTATGCATCCTGTTGCAATTCTATTTCATGTTACATTTAAGTTTAAAAAAACTCATTCCTCTATTGAAATAAAAAATGGAAAGTTATCTTTTTACTCCTCATTGTTGGAAAAAGAATCTTATTCCAGTTTTCTTTCCTTCACTTCCCATTCCTTACTAATATAAAATGAGATTTTCAAACCAGATTGTTATTAATTTTCTTCATTTTACAGAGTCCTTTTCAGAAATTATTTTTGACACGAGAATTAGATTCTGTAATAATATTTATTTTTTTCTTCCAAATTTTCATCCTTGAGATCTTAATTTGATTCAACTTTCAGTAAGGAGAGTATACGTCAAGTAAGTTTTAATTGAAATTTTAGTTGAATAGCTGTAATTTCACATGCAGTTGTAAGAAATAATACAGAGCGATCCCACTTACGCTTTACTTGGTTACCCTAATGTCTTGTTGCAAAACTTCAATACAATATCATAACCGGGATATTGACATCAATACAATCGACAGATCTTATCCAGATTTCTCCAATCTTATTACTTGTACTCACTCATTTGTGTTTGTAAGTGTTTTTATTTCTACACAATTTTATCACATGTAAGTTTGTGTATCCACCACCACAGTCAAGGTACAGAACAGTTCCCTTGCCGCAAAGATCCCTCTTGCTGCCCTTGATCACCACACCCACCTCCCCCCTACCTTCACCCCTATCCAGTCCCTAACCCCTGGCAATGACTAATCTGTCCTCCATCTCTTTTTTTTTCTTTTTCGTTTCAACAATGTTATATAAATGGAATCGTACAGTATGTTACATTTGGGAGGTGGCTTTTTTCACTAAGCGTAATTCTCTAGAGATTAATCCAAGTTGTTGCATGCAGCCATGGTTTGTTCCTTTTGATTGCTGAGTAGTATTCTGTGGTCTGTACCACAGTTGAACCATTCATCTTTTGAAGGACATCTGGCTGCTTCCAGTTTGGGGTTATTACAAATAAAATTTCTATGAAAATTAGTGTTCAGGATTTGTGTGAACCTAAGTTTTTATTTCTCTGGGATAAATGCCAAGAGTGTAATTGCTAAATCATTTGGTAATTGCATGTTTCATTTTATATGAAACTGCCAAATTGTTTTTCAGAGTGGCTATACCATTTTACTCAAGCAATTTTCAAAAGAAAGATATGAATTTATATTTTCTGGGCTCTTATTTATCTCCAAATGTCTCTCTGTTGCCTTCACACATATGATAAATTGGCTGGGAAAATGTACTTGTTTCACAATAGTTTTTCCTTAAAGTTCTATAGAATTTGTTCCAACATCTTCTAATAGTCTATGTTTCAGAGAAACCTGTGTCTAGCTCAATTTTTGTTTCTTTGAAGACAACCAGTTTTTCCTGTTTGGTTACTTCGTATGATGCTTTTTCTTTGCTTAAAAAAAACACATAAGGTATATAAAAAATGGTCTCTTTTTAACAATGTTACATGAAATATGGTATTTTCTATCTCTATTTTTAGGCCTTTGTTTTAGCTCAGAAAAAGTTCCTCAATTGTGTTTTCGATCATTGATTCTGTTAGGTTCTGAGCTCTGCCGTTCTTTGCAGTATTTATTACCTACACTGTCATCATTTTCTTATGTTTGTTCTTTCTTTTTACATTCTGAGAGAGCATTGCAACTTCGGGGTTTTTTTTTCTTTTGCATCAATCATTCATTTTTGCATAGTGACAATTCACGTATTGAGCAGCTCCAACGGGATTTAAATTTTGCTATGTAATCTTAATTATATTTCAAACTTTCCATGTCACTCATAGCTTCCTTTTTACATCATTCTGCTGTCCTACAGCTCAGAAAATCCTCCCACTGGATTTCTCTGCACCTGCCTCAAGAAGTCGTAACTTCTCACTGTCAGTTGAAGTTACTGAGAATGCTGTTTTTTTCTGGTTTACGCAATAAATTGTTTTCAAAGGCACGTTTCCCCCTGCATTTTCAGAAGATGTTTCCTTCCCTTGTGCTGCAATATTTTTCTAATTTTTTAGTTCAAAATTTAAAATGTTTCTGATCTCACAAAAAGACAAAACGCACCATTTTAACTATTTTAAAGCATACAATTCAATGGCTTTTAGTACATTCACAACGCTGTACAGTCGTCACCACTGTTTAATTCCAGAACATTTTCATCACCCCCAAAGGAAACCCAGCACTTAGGAAGTAATCACTTCCCATTCCCTTCTACCTTAGTCCTTGGCAACCACTTACCTGTCTTCTATCTGTGGGGATTCACCCACTCTGGATATTTTATATAAACAACATCATACACATTGTGGTCATTTGTGTCTGGCTTTCTTTCACTTAGCACATTGTTTTGCAGTATATATATATATTTTTTTTTAATTAATTAATTAATTTTTGGCTGTATTGGGTCTTTGTTTCTGTGCGAGGGCTTTCTCTAGTTGCGGCGAGCGGGGGCCACTCACTATCATGGCCTCTCACTGTTGCGGAGCACAGGCTCCAGACGCGCAGGCTCAGTGGTTGTGGCTCACGGGCCCAGTTGCTCCGCGGCATGTGGGATCTTCCCAGACCAGGGCTCAAACCCGTGTCCCCTGCATTGGCAGGCAGATTCTAACCACTGCGCCACCAGGGAAGCCCTTGCAGTATATTTTTAATTAGATTTTTGGTTTTGATCATTATTCTGACCCACACAGATTAATCTGGCCACCGTGTTTGTCAAGAGGTAACACGGCTGAGTTGCTGCCCTGGTTTTTCCTTGGTGGTTGGGATAAGCTCCTTCTCTACTCTCTATCTAGCAGGAGAGCCCATAGATGTGCTGAGATTTTATCTCCATCCCCAGTGCCTGCTGGCTTTCATCAAGTGTAGTTCTGCTGGAATCAGACTGAATCATCTCTCATCTCCACTGGTTAATTTAAGAAAAGCCTGCATGATTTTCGGAAAAAGTAGTTTCTTTGACCAGTGTAAATAAATGTTTAACAATGATAGCTTTGAAAATTGGCTCCTTCTGGAAAGCTAGGGAGCAAAAAAAAGATACTTCCAAAATTTCAGTGTTCAGCCAAACCCAGGCCAGGAGAGCCGGGTAACTCCTGCTACCAGGAGTCCTCGAAAAAAATTATGGACTTTTTTCTTAGAAAAGAGTAGCACATTTGTGGTTACTGATGAAATCACTGAGCTAGGCAGACTTTTCAATTTGGATCTGTTTCCTAATTGTAAACTTGATGTGTCTGTCTATATCTCCAAGTAGAGTATGACATGATGGCCTGGGTTTTAATTCCTCTTCTTGTTTGAGATCTCTAATCAAGTTTAAATAAATAAATTTGCTCTTATGTAAAGTCAAAAAAAAAATTCAGTGTTCAAGATGGTTTATGTCATTGGAAGGCAGAATATCACAGGGCTGAAGAACTGAGGTTCAGAAGTCTGGCATAGTGGGTGGAAGGTTGCTCTGTGACTGATAGGATGACACGTTCCTTAACAATTCTGCACCTTGGTGGAGAGAAATAATAATACCTACATCAGAGTGTCTTTTGGGTAATTAAATGAGTTACGACACAGCTGACTTATAGGAAAAAAAATTAGGTCGACGACAACTGCTAAATTAGAAAAAAAAAGGTTGATAATGTTAAATTTAAGCATACATTTTCAATCAAATCATAAGACAAATTATTCAAGTCTCATATTTGCTGTCATTTCAGAGACCCCATGATTTTTTCAGATTTCTTTTGCATTCAGTGTTCAACATATGAAGGAAGCCAGTAGCAACTCAGTATTTCTGATTTCTCTCTTCTAAACACAAAGTTTGCTCCTGATCTTTTGTTCTCTACTCCCAGAAATATCCTTGTCCAATATCGTCTACATTTTCTGGCAACTCATCATGAGCACACTGCACTTAGGCTATGATATCACCATGCTCGGTAAAGTTGGAGCAGAGAAATGTGTTCCCAGTGGGGATCCATCTCTGCGTGGTCCAACTCTGCCACCTTCCTGGGGGTAGACAGGGAGCAACTAAATCATCCTCTGGAGGGGTGAGATTTTAGGTTCCCTGGGTAGTTCTGTCAAGCAGCCAAGGAGAAAAGTTACTTTCCTAACATCCATTCCTAAATTTCCTTCCAGGTGTACCATTCTATAAATCAAAGTAAATTTTTTTGTTCTTCTTTTCCTTTTTAGCCAGAGTCCTTGACTTCTAGCATTGCAGAAAAGGGCGTGTGATAGACATTTATTTATACTCAAATTCTGACTCAGTCATATCTGGGTAAGGACCTGGGCATATCTTCTTTTAAAGAAAGATCATTTTCCAGGAGAAAAGTTGATAATTCTTAGAAATCTAAGGCCTTCTAAAAAGACCTGTGCCTGGGGAAGCACAGCAGGGGAGACAGAGTCAGAGGATCCACATTTTAAAGAAGAGATGAAAAGGTCAGAGAGGCCTTTGGGTTTTGCACATTGGGAAGGAACCACCCACCCACCTTACTAGATAAAAGACTTCCATGCCTTCAAGAAAGTGACTGGGAAGGGATGTTTCTGCCTATTTGGGGTTTTCAGAGCTAAAAATCGCAGATGTTTTTTAAGTGTATGTAAGAGACAAGTACTGTACAATGATCTATCACATCCTGGCCGATGGTCGTATCCCATTAGTAGCCTAGTGGGCTGACCATCTTGGCTCTGATTTTATAAATGATGAAGGCTCTGAGCTTATGTGTGCCTTAATTATCTTTACATAAAAGTATCTAATTCAGAAAATTAATATGGATGGTTAAATAATACAGTTACCCCTCACCTCCAAAGAATGCAACCATTTGGCCCTCATATTACATGGGAACAGAGAGTCCTACAATCAGAGCTAGCTTTGTTATTCACTGGGCATTTGCTTTGGTCATATTATATAACTTTTCCACGTCCTGATTTCCTCAATGCCTGGCCCACGGACCATCATAAATGAATATTAGTTAATTGTATGAATGAATGAATGAAGTATGATTATTAGCTCTGCCGACCTATAAGAATTTTGGTAAGCACCATTTGAGAAAAGATGGGTTACAATGTTTACAAACTGAAGAGTGTCATTTACAAAAGTAAGGTAGCTGTTATTCAAATCAGTAATATCAGTACTAAAACTGATAAAGTATATAAGCAAATAAAAGACCTTTTTGTGACCAAAAGAATGCCTCCAAATCCAAGCACTTGATTTCTTGTATTATATTCATAGAAGAATAAAAATGTTTTAAAACTCTTACTCAAAATCCAAGCACACTGAGAATATGTTTTAAAACATAACAGTTCTTTACAGGATGGTAGCTTTTGATTCTGATCAGAAGCAGCCAGCTCGAAGACTGGACAAGGTGAATGACAGGACAGACAGGACGTAAGAATTGACAAGCTGACAGTAAGAACAGGGACTGCAAAAAAACTATTAAAACTTCTGGATTCTGGGGCTTCCCTGGTGGCACAGTGGTTGAGAATCTGCCTGCCAATGCAGGGGACACGGGTTCGAGCCCTGGTCTGGGAGGATCCCACATGCAGCGGAGCAACTGGGCCCGTGAGCCACAATTACTGAGCCTGCGCATCTGGAGCCTGTGCTCCGCAACAAGAGAGGCCACGATAGTGAGAGGCCCGCGCACCGCGATGAAGAGTGGCCCCCGCTCGCCACAACTAGAGAAAGCCCTCGCACAGAAACGAAGACCCAACACAGCCATAAATAATTAATTAATTAATTAATTAATTAAACTTAAAAAAAAAAAAGAAGCCTGAATTCTTAAAAAAAAAAAATTCTGGATTCAAGGAGCAGATTATGATTATGTAATTTAGGTGCAAGTATCCCACTCTTAGACAACCCTATGAATATCATTTTATTACAACATTTTGCAACAACTGATTTTATTAACAATGATGAAGACAACTTAATTGCCATGAGTATACTCTAGTCAAAAGGCAAAGAAATGATTAGGGCACATCTTTGGGATAATTTCCATTAAAAATGCTTCTTAAAATTTTGGGTGCTTTAAAGAGCAATTCTCAACATGTGGGAGAGGAGTGATTACCTAATTCTATATCTCATTCCCTGGGAGCTGGGTTTTGTCTGCTGTAAAGGTTGGTATTAAGTGAGCCTACTTACCCCAAGCAAGGCCTTGGTCTTCCCTCCTACATGCAGAATGTTCCAGCTCATAGTTTCTTTTTTTAATTTTTTTATTTTATTGAAGTAGAGTTGATTTACAGTGTTGTGTTAATTTCTACTGTACAGCAAAGTGATTCAGTTATACACCTATATACATTCTTTTTAACATTATTTTCCATTATGGTTTATCACAGGATATTGAATATAGTTCCCTGTGCTATACAGTAGGACCTTGCTGTTCATCCATTCTCTATATAATAGTTTGCATCTGCTAATCCCAAACTCCCAATCAGTCCCTCCCCCTTGGCAACCCCAAGTCTGTTCTCTATCTCTGTAAATCTGTTTGTGTTTTGTAGATAAGTTCATTTGTGTCACATTTTAGATTCCACATATAAATGATATCGTATGGTATTTGTCTTTCTCTTTCTGACTTACTTCACTTAGTATGATAATCTCTAGGTCCATCCATATTGCTGCAAAGGGCATTATTGCATTCTTTTTTATGGCTGAGTACTATTCCATTGTAGATATGTACCACATCTTCTTTATCTATTCATCTGTCTATGGACATTTAGGTTGTTTCCATGTCTTGGCTATTGTAAACAATGCTGCAATGAACACTGGGTGCATGTATCTTTTTATAGTTTTCTCTGTATATATGTCCAGGAGTGGGATTGCAGGATCCTACAGCTCATAGTTTCTTGAAGTATAGTTCATAAAGGTCCTACTAACAAATCTGAAAGTTCATTTGTGAGTTCTTATGGGTAAGTAACATAACTTCATAGATCCTTACCACTTGGTGCTATTTATTTATAACTTACTAATGGAGATATTAAAGATAACGAAAATTTGGTGTTCTGAGACTAAAATTAGCAAGTTCCCTGAGTTTCTTGAAGACTCTAAATCAGTATTCTTCTAAATACATGACCATCACACAAGGCTCTGTGGCTTGGCAAAGGTCCTAGCATGCATGTACATGTAGGTTACAAAATGTCCAATTTGGGGAGAAATTTGTACTTTGTTATTAGTTTTGCTGTCTCGAGTCAGTTGTAATTTTTAATTGTTGCTTTTTTTGCTTTTTTAAATATAAATGATTATTTATCTTCTGCTATTAGTTCATTGTGTTGTGGGTTGCTTGGTTAATGACAGCATGGTGAGACATAGTTGCATCAATAATATTCTGACATGAAACTTCCAGTTACTGAGCTCTAACACATGCATGTATTGGGTTTCAAACATGACTCATTCTCTATATAAACATATACGAAAAAATGCTCCCTTGTTTTGCACAAGCCCTCTGCATTTGTGCTGTTTATACTATTAAAGTAACTATAATGAAATTACTGGGCTATTTTTTAAGTTTATAGAGTATAATATCATAATATAAAACTGTGATAGAAGCTAATCATTTTCTCCTGTAAAATAAATAAGAAACAATTCACAGGTGCTCCTAGCAAGTTTACTTATGTAGTTTAGTCCCCTCTAATGCTTCCTTATCTCAGAGTTATTTTCTACTAAGACAGAAAGGGAGATAATGGAGCTGGGGTTAGGGAGGAGAGGAAGGAGTCTGTTAAATCACTAAAACCATACTGCTCTCCAGAATGAATCATTCTGTGCGGATTCCAGATAACTAAAGTCCTGATGTACACGGAGAACCGTCCAAAATGTTTTTGCCCAAAAGCTTATAAACAAGCTGTAAACAAACACATGTGACTCTGTTGCCCTGCAGTTGGAATCTCCTGACTTTCCTGGCTGGTCCTCTGAACACGCAGAAGAGAATTTACTTCAGGATCGTTTTAATCAGCCTGAGGTTCTCTGCTGGTCAAAGGAGTGTAGGAATTTACATTCCCCAGAATGCACTGTCCATCCCCAGCCCGGGATTCTCAGCTCAGATCCCTCCCCACCCCCAGGGTGCAGGCCTTTTCTAATCCCCTCCCTCTTCCTTCCAGATGGCAGGTCATGCCCCCCAGACACCCTCGCTCCCTCCTGCAGCGTGATGTTTGGGGCCTAGTTTCTGTCTCCCAGCCTTGTCTCTTTCCGTGGATATAAACAGAACAAAATCTTTCTCTCTTTAATTTGTGACCTTAACTTCAGCCTTTATGCAGCCTTGAAGATTTTCCTTGGATAGTCCGTGAAGGGGTGGTCTAATCACTTTTCACACCTGCCCCGGAAGATCTGTGTCCTGGGCAGAGCTTCCAGAACATTCCTTGGAGGCGTTGTTTCTAGTTGGGCCTGGTGCTGCAGCTGATTGTCCCATGATGACAATGACAGGCATACACAGAAGCTAATGCTGTTCATGAACTCTTCCT
The DNA here is from genome assembly GCF_009873245.2 of Balaenoptera musculus. Lineage (NCBI taxonomy): Eukaryota > Metazoa > Chordata > Mammalia > Artiodactyla > Balaenopteridae > Balaenoptera > Balaenoptera musculus. Next base: position 96,484,788 of record NC_045793.1, on the reverse strand, counting down.
ATCTCTGTCCTCAGCCCACAACTTCATCTCCCTGACTACAAGATACAATGGCAGTCTGCCCTGTATTCCTGTTGAGTTTCAGGAAGTGATGTAGAAAAATGTGGCAGTGAACGGCCCCCAGAAGTGATGACCGCGTAGCTTTCTGGTTGGGTCTGAGTCGGGGGTCACAGTGTGGGGAAGCCAGAGATGAAATGCTTTGTCTCCTTACTTCCATCAAGTTTTTGAGCAAGAACGTTGTGTTTTAACAAGGTGATGGGTGGGTAAGCTACCAACCCTCGTTCTTAAATCCCTCTCCACTAGCCTTATAGTTTGTGAAAACTCCTCAAAGATTAGAATTTTAATCTAATTGAAATCTAATTAAAATTAGAATTTTAATTTAACCAGGCTAATTCCTTTTGTGAGGTATATATGTGTGTGTCTGTACCATTTTAGAAATTTTAGTAAGTTAGAAAAGACCAGACCAGACACTGTCATTTTTTAAAAGTGTATTTAACAAAGTATTTAAATTGAAAGCAGGAACATCCAGTTTCAAAAGGCATTTTTGAGTGTCTTCTCCCATAGCTTTATTACAACGACTAGAAAAAAAAAAATAAAGCAGCTCTGAAAGCCAAGGATCACAGGCAATATTTTGGAAAAGTCTTGGAAGTATTGCTAAAATCACTACCAAGCAGATTTAGTGAGAGCTGGGTAGAGGAACAGAACCGGTTTCTACATGCTTTACCTTTTGAAATATAAGATCCCCTTTCCCAAAGTACGTAGGAAGAAGTTTAGACTTTCTCCCGCTATCTACTTCTAGCTGGGACATCCATGGTGTCCACAGCTTGTGGGGAAAAAGAAAAAGAAAATCTGTGCAGCCATCGTTGCCAAGATACAAATGCTTCTGCTTTTACCATGTCCATTCCATGCCCCACTCCTACCAGCATTCTCTTTCTACATTTGTCTAGAGGTTCCAACCAATGGGAGAAGAAGGTCTGTTTCATGGACAGAGTTTCCTGTCCATTTGGAAGAGGCATTGTCTTAAATGGCTCTGGTACGAAATGGGAGAGACATGCAGTCCTAAGACTGATTTTCTGATCATTTGAATGACAGCCATATACAAAAACCTTTCCTGTTAAGTGGACTCTTCCCTTCTCTGTACTAAACCCAAGGGAAAACAGAAGAGAATACATTTTACCCACAGGTAGGTAGAGAGCAAGATCCCAAAGACCATGTACCCTGGACTGAGAGTTTTACATGCGTGTATCTGTTGAAGGAGCCTCTTTTTAGATAAAATGTAAAGGTTTCCCTAAGTCTAAGAGAACTAAGCAAAGAACAGGTAAATGAATATTCCCCTTGATTCTGGAAGAGCAGAACAAGATAAATGCCTGTAAGAAAGGAACTGACAGCATTGACCTCCCCTACTGCTCTGCATCTGGGAGGAATCTACATGGACTCAAGTGCAAGTGCATGGGACCAAGGGTCTGGGTGGGTCTCATGTTATTAAAGGATAATTAAAGAGAAAACAAGCACACAGTGGCATGGAATGGAGAAAATGCACAGGGCACCACAAGGAAAAAGAGCATTTTTATCTGCAATTTTGGAGGCACAGTTCACCTCTGAAAATGATTTTTGACAGGAAGCACAAGGACATTTCAAAAAAGGGCTTCTTGGTGTTCTCAGTAAAACAGGAATTTACAGCTCCTGAAAAAAAGGAGAATAGGCTTGTATGGAAAGATCAAAGATAAAGAAGAGATGCAAAAACAACAGCCCAAGAAATAGGCTGAGGGATAAATTGAAACTAAAGCAATGCTAATTTTGAAAAAGTACAAAGCAATAGAAATTAAAATACTAACGGCAGAATTAAGGGTAATTTTAATTTTATTATTCAGGTTTTTCTGCATTCTCTAAAGTAACTATCTTTTCATAAATAGGAAAAATAGAAGTAATAACGCTATTATGTTTTAATTATAAAAAGCAACATAATGTAGTAGAAAAATTTAACAATAGGAAAGATGTATAATTCACCCCTTTTATCATTACATGAACTCTCTTCCTTATTTCTTTCACATTTATATTTTATATGTTTTAATCATGCTATAAATACATTGTTTCAATTTATGTTGTTTAGGGATTTCTGTTCATTTTATTTTGCTGCATAATCTTCATAAGTGTTCATTTAGTGGCTGCAAAACATTCCACCCAAAAGCTATTCAGTAATATGCTTAATGTCTCTCTTATTGATGGACATTAAGTGACTTTCAAAGTTTTAAAATATGAATGATGCTCAAATAAACACTTTTGTATATGCAATCTTTTACTTTTAGATTGGTTTTGTAATTTAGATTCCCTGCAGTTATTATGGTTCTTCTTAGTCCTAACAATGACTCTTCTAAATTAGGTATTATTACCATCTTCATTTTAATGCAAGAGGAAATTCAGCCTTAGAGAAGGTGAGCACTTGCCCAAGTCCCACTGTTGATGTGTGGTAGAACCGTGTTCACACAAGGCCATCTGCAGGGGCAGTTCACACTGCCACATTTCTTTCCAAAATAGGTTCTTTGCAGATTAACATTGCTAATTGCCACAGCTAACAGTTCCCATTTCATGGCACCTTTACCAGCAATTGGATATTTATGTTACATTTTTGATGATTTAATAAGCCAGGGTGGGATGGAGGGGAAAATAACAAATTACTGTCCTGATCTTGGCATGCTACACAATGGTACTCTTTTCTTTGCTGATTATTAAGATCACTAAGAGGATTGTCTAAATGCAGAGCACTGCCTTCAAGTGATGAGAAACTAGACTCATTCCGACTCACTATAAGCGGGAGCTATTCAACACAAATCAGAAACAAAAACACAGAGCCCAAAAGAACTTAAATTGAAATTCTTGCAAGAATAAAATTAATGAACTAAAAGTAATCTATATGGCAGTGGATGCCATATTCTAGATATAATGTATTAGACTAAAAAGCCTCTTCAAAAGTTTCCAGAAAAGAAATCCTGTGGATTCACTGGACAGGGGTTTTGGTATGAAAGCCATGGCTCAAAACTGCAGATTTCTACATAACAATAATCATAACAGCTCTTACAGTCTCTCAGATTGCCTTATATAAAAATTGTCTGTATTCCTAAGGAGAAAAGAACAATTACCAAAATAAATTCTAAAGGAATAAGAAATAAAGTAACCTGCCTGTATCTCTATAACATCCAGATTGCAAAATAATGTATTTCACCCCAAAGTACTCGATTCCTGATTGTAAAACACCGTAGCCATCAGGTGACTACTTTATATTTGCCACAAAGATGAGAGCTTTTCTACCATATGATCCTGCAATCCCACTCCTGGGCATATATCCAGAGAAAAACATGGTCCAAAAGGACACATGCACCCCAATGTTCATTGCAGCACTGTTTACAATAGCCAAGATATGGAAGCAACCTAAATGTCCACTGACAGATGAATGGGTAAAGAAGATGTGGCATATAGACCACATTCACAGAAAGACAGACAAGACGAAAAGGCAAAGAACTATGTACCAGATGAAGGAACAAGATAAAACCCCAGAAAAACAACTAAATGAAGTGGAGATAGGCAACCTTCCAAGAAAGAATTCAGAATAATGATATTGAAGATGATCCAGGACCTCAGAAAAAGAATGGAGGCAAAGATCAAGAAGATGCAAGAAATGTTTAACAAAGACCTAGAAGAACTAAAGAACAAACAAACAAACAGAGATGAAAAATACATTAGAAGGAATCAGTAGCAGAATAACAGGCAGAAGAACGGATAAGTGACCTGGAAGACAGAATGGTGGAATTCACTGCCGTGGAACAGGTTAAAGAAAAAAGAATGAAAAGAAATGAAGACAGTCTAAGAGACCTCTGGGACAACATTAAATGCAACAACATTCACATTGTAGGGGTCCCAGAAGGAGAAGAGAGAGAGAAAGGACCCGAGAAAATATTTGAAGAGATTATAGTCGAAAACTTCCCTAATATGGGAAAGGAAATAGCCACCCAAGTTCAGGAAGCGCAGAGAGTCCCAGGCAGGATAAACCCAAGAGGAAACACGCTGAGACACATAGTAATCAAACTGACAAAAATTAAAGACAAAGAAAAATTATTGAAAGCAACAAGGGAAAAATGACAAATAACATACAAGGGAACTCCCATAAGGTTAACAGCTGATTTCTCAGCAGAAACTCTACAAGCCAGAAGGGAGTGGCATGATATATTTAAAATGATGAAAGGGAAGAACCTACAACCAAGATTACTCTACCCGGCAAGGATCTCATTCAGATTTGATGGAGAAATCAGAAGCTTTACAGACAAGCAAAAGCTAAGAGAATTCAGCACCACCAAACCAGCTCTACAACAAATGCTAAAGGAACTTCTCTAAGTGGGAAACACAAGAGAAGAAAAGGACCTACAAAAACAAACCCATAACAATTAAGAAAATGGTAATAGGAACATACATATCAATAATTACCTTAAACGTGAATGGATTAAATGCTCCAACCAAAAGACACAGGCTTGCTGAATGGATAAAAAAACAAGACCCATCCGTATGCTGTCTAAAAGAGACCCACTTCAGACCTTGGTATACATACAGACTGAAAGTGAGGGGATTGAAAAAGATATTCCATGCAAACGGAAATCAAAAGAAAGCTGGAGTAGCAATACTCATATCAGATAAAATAGACTTTAAAATAAAGAATGTTACAAAAGACATGGAAGGACACTACATAATGATCAAGGGATCAATCCAAGAAGAAGATATAACAATTATAAATATTTATGCACCCAACATAGGAGCACCTCAATACATAAGGCAACTGCTAACAGCCATAAAAGGGGAAATCAACAGTAACACAATAATAGTGGGGGACTTTAACACCTCACTTACACCAATGGACAGATCATCCAAACAGAAAATTAATAAGGAAACACAAGCTTTAAATGACACAATAGCCCAGATAGATTTAATTGATATTTATAGGACATTCCATCCAAAAACAACAGATTACACTTTCTTCTCAAGTGCACACGGAACATTCTCCAAGATAGATAACATCTTGGGTCACAAATAAAGCCTCAGTAATTTTAAGAAAATTGAAATCATATCAAGCATCTTTTCTGACCACAATGCTATGAGATTAGAAATCAATTACAGGTAAAAAAACGTGAAAAACACGAACACATGGAGGCTAAACAATATGTTACTAAAAAACCAAGAGATCACTGAAGAAATCAAAGAGGAAATCAAAAAATACCTAGAGACAAATTACAATGAAAACACGATGATGTAAAACCTATGGGATGCAGCAAAAGCAGTTCTAAGACGGAAGTTTATAGCAATACAAGCTTACCTCAAGAAACAAGAAAAATCTCAAATAAACAATCTAACCTTACACCTAAAGGAACTAGAGAAAGGAGAACAAAAAACACAAAGCTAGTATAAGGAAAGAAATCTTAAAGATCAGAGCAGAAATAAATGAAATAGAAACAAAGATCAATAAAACTAAAAGCTGGTTCTTTGAGAAGATAAACAAAATTGATAAACCATTAGCCAGACTCATCAAGAAAAAGAGGGAGAGGACTCCAATCAATAAAATTAGAAATGAAAAAGGGGAAGTTACAACAGACACCACAGAAATACAAAGCATCCTAAGAGACTACTACAAGCAACTCTATGCCAATAAAATGGACAACCTGGAAGAAATGGACAAATTCTTAGAAAGGTATAACCTTCCAAGACTGAACCAGGAAGAAATAGAAAATATGAGCAGACCCCTCTCACAAGTAAAGAAATTGAAACTGTGATTAAAAATCTTCCAACAAACAAAAGTCCAGGACCAGATAGCTTCACAGGTGAATTCTATCAAACATTTAGAGAAGAGCTAACACCATCCTTCTCAAACTCTTCCAAAAAATTGCAGAGGAAGGAACACTCCCAAACTCATTCTATGAGGCCACCATCACCCTCATATCAAAACCAGACAAAGATACTACAAAGAAAGAAAATTACAGACCAATATCACTGATGAACATAGATGCAAAAATCCTCAGCAAAGTACTAGCAAACAGAATCCAACAACACATTAAAAGGATCATACACCATGATCAAGTGGGATTTATCCCAGGGATGCAAGGATTCTTCAATATATGCAAATCAATCAATGTGATACACCATATTAACAAATTGAAGAATAAAAACCATATGATCATCTCAACAGATGCAGAAAAAGCTTTTGGCAAAATTCAACACCCATTTACGATAAAAACTCTCCAGAAAGTGGGCATAGAGGGAACCTACCTCAACATAATAAAGGCCATATATGACAAACCCACAGCCAACATCATTTTCAATGGTGAAGAACTGAAAGCATTTCCTCTAAGATCAGGAACAAGACAAGGTTGTCCACTCTCGCCACTATTATTCAACATAGTTTTGGAAGTCCTAGCTACAACAATCAGAGAAGAAAAAGAAATAAACGGATTACAAATTGGAAAAGAAGAAGTAAAACTGTCACTGTTTGCAGATGACATGATACTATACATAGAGAATCCTAAAGATGCTACCAGAAAACTACTAGAACTAATCAATGAATTTGGTAAAGTTGCAGGATACAAAATTAATGCACAGAAATCTCTTGCATTCCTATACACTAATGATGAAAAATCTGAAAGAGAAATTAAGGAAACACTCCCATTTACCATTACAACAAAAAGAATAAAATACCTAGGAATAAAAAAAAAAATGAAGATGTGACATGTATATACAATGGAATATTACTCAGCCATAAAAAAGAATGAAATAATGCCCTTTGCAGCAACATGGGTGGACCTAGAGATTATCATACTAAGTGAAGTAAGTCGGACAGAGAAAGAAAAATAGTATATGATATCACTTATATGTGGAATCTTAAAAAAAAAAGGTACGAATGAACTTATTTACAAAACAGAAATAGACTCACAGACATAGAAAACCAACTTATGGTTACCAAAGGGGAAAAGGGTGGAGAGGGATAAATGAGGGATTTGGGATTAACATATATTAATATATGGGGAAATGGGGAGTTTTTGGTTAATAGGCACAGTGTTTCAGTTTTGCAAGATGAAAAAGTCGTAGAGATTGGTTGCATGACAAAATGAATGTTCTTGATACTACAGAACTATACACTTAAAAATAATTTGAATGATAATAAATACATAAAAATGAATAAGTATACTGAGAACACGTATTGCACACGCACTATATGTCAGGTTCTGTGCCAATGTATTTTAGATTCCATGTCAGAAAAGCATCTTGAAATACAAATGCCTGTGCTTTGCTTTTCTTCTCTTCCTCGTTCAGCTCCCACAGAACCTGAAGGAGCAGGAGGGCAGCTTAAACACAGAGAGAAAGAAATTGTCAGTGTTCGGTGTTTTAACTTCCAAAATAAGCTCTTGATCCCAGATCCGAAACAAAACTTTTGAGAGCCAAAGTTTTTGATATGCAAGAGGAAAGTTTTCAAGAGAAGAAAAGGCTATTAAGAAGCAAAAAGAGAAGGCCTGAGAGTAAGGAGGGCAGAAGATTTGTGCCAGAAGCAGGGCTTGAAAAGAAGATGGCGGAAGACCAGGCTCCCACGCTCCACCCCAACCCCTCAGGCTGACAGAGTAGCTGCAGGTCAACCAGACTCCAAGGCTGGAACATTCCACCAGAGGAGTAGAACGGGGCTGGGAAGGGGATGAGCTAAGGCGCATAGACCACCATGACTCAGTAATGAGTGCGGAAGGCCAGGCACCGAGAGCAGGTAGCTCCTACCGCCAGGTAGACGGAGCTCATCTAAGTCGCACACTTGTGACCTGGCCGGTACTGGGTCCCATTCCACCTGCCCCATTAACAGACTCTTTTCAGGAGGTGCTGCCCTGGAATGGTTGAGAGTGCTTAACCCCTTCACCTGCGTGTGACTGTGGGCAAGTTACATCCTGTGGGTCTTAGAAGCAGAGCTGCTTCTTGTGCACGTGACTTACAGAGGAGTTGTTCCCTGGCAAAACCAGTAAGAAGTGAGGGAAGCAGAGGAGAAGGAGGAGAGGTTGGGGAAGATGGGCAAAGAGGTGGGTGCAGCTGATGTGTAGCCGTGAGAGACTTTATCTCTCACCTGAGAGGAATTCCAGACGAGTACGACAAAGGAAATGGCAGCAAGGCAGGGTTTAAAAACTAACTAGCTTAGAATTTACCAGAATTAAAGAAAGACATGAGTCATCCTAGAAAGTATGAATTGGGTGTCCAGAATATATACAACTCAACTGATCTGGGTGAACCTACAGAACTTTAAAGATAAAAATAGTGTCAAAATCTAACAGAGAGGAGAGACGGTTTACCCACCAAAAAAATAGCACTTATGGAGACAGCAGTTTTCTTACAAGTAGCAAGTGAAGCCAAATGTCTAGGAAGTCATATCTTTAAAGTGCTGAGAAGGAGGAGGAGAAGGGAGAGGGGGAGGAGGAGAAGGAAAAGGAGAAGGGGGAAGGGAGGAGGGGGAGGAGGAGGGGAGGGGGAGGAAGGGGAGGGGAGGGGAGAAGAAGAAGGAGGAGGAGAGAAGGAGGAGACGAAGAAGGAGGAGGAGGAGGGGGAGGGGAGGGAGGAGGGGAAGTGGGGGGAGGGGAGGGGGAGGGGAAGGGAGGAGCTATCGACCTAGAATTCTACACTTCTCTAAACTACTATTAAGGATTGAGAACAAAATAAAGTCATTTTCAGTTGTTGAAAAACAAAAACAGATTATTATCCATGGACCTTCACCAAAAAAAAAGTGCAAATGGATGAAACATAGCAAGGAGATAAATAAATCAAAAGGCCAGAATATGATGTAGGAAAGAATGAGAGTCTAGAAATATATCCTCACATTTATGGTTACTCAGTGCTCAACAGAGGTGCCAAGACACTTCAAAAGGGAAAGTGTACTCTTTTCAACAATTGGTGCTGTAGTAATTAAATAGCCACATACAAAATGATGGGCTTGGACCCTCACCTCACGTTATATATAAAATTAATCCAAAATGGATTAAAAACCCAAATCTAAGAGCTGAATTATACAACTTGTCAAAACCATAAGAAGTAATCTTCAAGGTACTGGTATGGACAAAGAGTTCTTAGATAGGACACCAAAACATAATATAAAAGAAAAAAACCTGATAAATTGGATTTCATCAAAATTTAAAACTTTTGTGCTCCAACAGATAGAAAACACAAGCCACAGATTGAGAAAATATTTATAAATTGTATATTTCATAAAAGACTTGCATCCAGAATACATAAAGAACTCATAGCTCATTAAAAAGACAATTCAATTAAAAACGGCCAGAAGATTTTAATAGACATTTCATTTAAAAATATGCAAATGGATATAAAGCATGTGAAAAGATGCTCACAGTCATTAGGGAAATGCAAATTCAAACCACATGGGATACCACTACACACTCACTGGAAAAAAAGACAAGACAATATCAAGTGTTGGTGAGGATACGGAGAAACTAGACCCCTCATACATTGCTGGTCATAATGTTAAATGGTCTGACCACTTTGGAAAAGAATTCATCAGTTTCTTAAAAAGCCAAATATGACTTACCATACAACCTTGCAATTTCACTTCTAGGAATCTACTCAAAAGAAATGAAAACATATATACACATAAAGACATGCCTGTGAATGCAGCATCATTCATCATAACCCCAAACTGTAAACAAGATGAATGTCCATCAAGTGGCGAATGAATAAACAAAATGTGGGGCACCTATACAATGGAATACTATTCAGCAATGAAAAAGAATAAACATGCTACAACACAGATGCATGTTCCTTATTGCTCTGTAAAAATGAGGAACAGAAATGCTGGTTTTGACAACCACGTTTTTAGTGAGTTTGGTTAATACGAGTTCTTTTCCCTGAGCTTTATACACTGTGGAAAACTGAACAAATCCACTTTGCATGTCTCACCTGCCACAGTCCAGCTCTTGGAACATGTGGACCCCATTACGGTAATATTGGCTCTTACAAGGCTCTCTCTGAGCAGCTGGCCGGACACCCTCCCCCCAGGCATCCTATCTTCTGCCCCATCACTACTGCAACAAATGAAGTATCTTTCTCTTTCTAATCACTTCCCAAAGTGATTACAGATTTATGCTTGTTAGGACGTGTATTTAGAAGCAGAAGGCTATTCTTCAATAATGGACACTAAGAGGACTAGTTGGAAAAGAATGGAAGTAAATCAGAGCTGTTCTAGAGCCAGCAAAGAAACAGAAATGCAGAGATCTCTCAGGGATGAAGGGGGTGACTGCAGGAGTTCCGTGCTTCCTGGAGAGGAAGTCATAGCCAAGATGTAAGGTAGGGGTGATGTAAGGAGGGGAAGTAATTCTGAGGAAAGAATCACATGTATAAAGATCTTGGATGCAAGAAGGAGATCAGCAGGTTGTGAGGAAAACAAAGGACACTCGTGCAGATGGAGTATAGTAAAGGTTGGAATGTAGCATGAGATCAGGATAGAGCCATAATTTAGGTTTCATTATAGTAAATTTTTTTGTGTTTTACTTTAAGAGCAATGAGAAATAATTGAAAAATTTTAAACTAAGCAGTAATGTGATTACATTATATGGATTTTAGGAAAATCACTCGTTACTATAGATCAAGGGTCAGCCAACTTTTTCTGTGAAGAGCCAGATAATGAATATTTTATGCTTCTGAGCAGCACAATCTTTGTCCAGCTATTCAGTGCTGTCTTTGTGGCACAAACGCTGCCAAAGATAAATGTAAACAAATGAGCTTGGCTGTGTACCAGTAAACTTTATTTGCAAAAACAAGCAGCAGGCAGGACTTTTCCTTCAAATTCTAATTTGGCCACCCCTGCTACAGATGGATAATGGATTACAGAAAAAGGCAAATCTGGAGTTAAAGAAACCAGGTTAGAAGGCAAGTGAAAAATTTAAGTGAGATCATGCAATATTTATCTTTCTGTGTCTGTCTTATTTCACTTAACCTAATGCCTTCCAGTTTGGTCCATGTGGTCGTAAATGGCAGGATCTCCTTTTGTTTTTAAAAGCTGAAAAATATTCCGTTGTATATTCATAGTAACAGAATGGTGGTAAGTAGAATGTGGTTGCTAGGGGCTGGGGGGAGGGTGTCATGGGAAGTTATTATTTAATGAGTACAAAGTTTCAGTTTCGCAAGATGAAAAGTGTTCTGGAGATGGATGGTGGTGATGCTTGCACAACAATATGCAATGTCTTAATACCATGGAACTATGCACTTAAAATGGTTAAGATGGTCAAGTTCATGTTATGTGTATTTTACCTCAATAAAATCTGGTGGGGGGAAAAGAAGGCAAGTGGAAAACGATACATCTAACATTAGGGTTAGCAGCAGAATTGTAACGTTGACTCCAGACAGAAATTACATTGTATACAATGAGGAGAGGTGGAGGGAGAGGTCAAGAGTAACCCCTGGCATAAGTCGCTGGGGAGACGGTGGTCCTCTTGGTATCTCGGTGGAGAAGTAAACGGGGGCCTGGGATGCGGAAGCACAATATTTGGAGGAAATGAGAATCATAGAATCTAAGTGTTACTGACATGTAGGTAAAATAGTCCAACAGTAAATGGTCATTTGCAGGATGCTTCAAAGCATTCTGTGGGGAGAATTCCCCCCAAAAGACCAATAGAATGGAAAAAGGAATGCTCATATTCTCTCCAGCGTGCCTGAGGTTCCCTCCACTCTCTGGGACCATTTTAGGCTCTAGCAAATTTGCACAGGTAGCTGGGGTCAGATTTATGGAACTTGAACCTTATTCCATCAGCAGTGGAAAGCTGTTAGAAGGCTTCCCATCAGTGGGAGAGAGCATGGGGACTTCCCTGGTGTTCCAGTGGTTAAGATTCTGTGCTCACAATGCAGGGGACACGGGTTCGATCCCTGGTTGGGGAACTAAAATCCTGCATGCTGCACAGCTTGGCCAAAAATTAAATTAAATTAAATTTTAAAAAGGTGGGGGACGAGCATCTGACTGCCATTTTAGGACGCTGTGGTAATGGTCGAGGCATAAACTTAGGTAGACTGTCAGTCAAGTGATCAATCAATACTGAGGTCCTGCTACCAAGCACTGTGGTAAACGATGGAGTGCTAGAGGAGAAGAAAAGATGGATTTAAGAGCTATTTTATAGAAAAAAAAAAAAATGGAAGCGACTTGCTGACTGCTTAAGGGGAATTTTAGAAGAGGGGTATAATTTTATATTAAAGCAAAGTTGGGAATTCGAGTGACCAGGAGAATTAGTACCCATGAGGGAAACAGGAAAATTTAGAAAGTTGGCTAGTATAAAGGCCAAGATGAAAGATGTTACATTCTAATTGCTGTACATTCGTGTTGACTTTGGACTTCCAGTAGGTTCCTTAGGAACCATCAGCACCAAGATGTAAGTTGATGCCAAGGGAGATGATGAATTTTTTTAAGGAGGCATAAAGAGAGAAAAGAAAGGACCAAAATGGAATTTCTCTCTATCGTGAACTTGTCCTGCTATGAACCAAAGGGCAAGAGAAAGATGTGAAGCAAAAAACAAGGGTCAGAGTGAGGCAATTTCCCAGGTGAAGAAGGATCACGTGGCTACATGAAAACCATCAAGAGTTTTCATATATGAACCTTGTTTCTCTTCCAAATGCGTTCTCTCCTTCTCCACTGTCTCTCTTAGTTCAGGCCATCAGCATCTCCCTCCTGGATCACTACAATATTCCTTTAACCCACCTCCACGCTTCTGGCTCATCCTTTTAACCCACCTCCACGCTTCTGGCCCATCCTTTTGACCCACCTCCACGCTTCTGGCCCATCCTTTTGACCCACCTCCACGCTTCTGGCCCATCCTTTTGACCCACCTCCATGCTTCTGGCCCATCCTTTTAACCCACCTCCACGCTTCTGGCCCATCCTTTTGACCCACCTCCATGCTTCTGGCCCATCCTTTTGACCCACCTCCACGCTTCTGGCCCATCCTTTTGACCCACCTCCACGCTTCTGGCCCATCCTCTTCAATCCTGACTCCAGATGTCTTCCTTTTTCTATGGCTTCCCCTTCACCCTATTGGATGTAACTGAAACTCCTTAGCACAGAATGCACTTCGTGAGCAGATGCCTTGTCTATGCCTTCTGCGTTAACTTTCCCCACCACCCCTTCCCTACCTGCTCTGCCCAACTACCTGAACCTGTATCTCCTTTCGTCGGGTTTGTGGTGTAGCACAAGGAATCTGTAATTAATGATAAAGTTCTGAAGTTTGTGAATATTTTCCTTTTTAATTAATAAGAATACATTCACAATTATCCTAATACTATTAATGTCACTATCTCCTGTTTGTATTCCGATGTGCTGTGTTTTCTTGACTAGGAGGGAAAGGAAGTGGGTTAAATTCTCAGTTCGTGAAACTTGCCAGGCATGGGAGAGTTATCTGTCACGGGGTTAAGATAGGAAAAAAGAGAGAACCACTGTTCTTCGATTAGACAATGCAATACTCAGTGTTCCACCCATCGCAATGGTCCGACTTAATCATAATTACTTATCTATCCATAGCTCCCACTGTTAGCTCACCAAGAGTACACGCTTATGACTTTTACCTCTGCATCTGATACCTGAGATGCCTAATAAAAACAGATGAGGTTTTTTTCCCTCCTGTCAAATGAAGTCAGAAATGTTGGGGCTTCTCATGAAGATGGCCAGTGATGCCTTCCAGAAGTAGGAAATACATTTCATGGGCTTGGCTGAGGATGGAGGAGGGAATGAGTAGTTAGGAAATGGAGACAGAAGGTGCAGACAATCATTTCCATCATTTTGGCAATAAAAGGAAGGGGAAATACAGGGCAGTGCATAAAAGAGAAAATAGGTTCAAACCAACATTTTTTGGCTTCCTCACTTCCCATTTCCTCCAGTCTGGCTCTTCTCTAACCATTTCACAGAAACTTCTCTAGCTAAAGTTACTAATAACTTTTACTGCTGAATCCACAGCATGTTCAAATGCTCACCTTCCTTGACTTGGTTGGTGAGCATCAGCTTCCAGCTCAGTAGCCCAGCCTGTCTTCTTGAAGGACTCTCTTTCTTGTCCTCCTGTGTCACCATGCTAACTTACCTGTAAGATAGGATTTTCTTCCTGCCTTTTGGGCCACCCCTTGGCTAATGCCTTATTCACCTGCATTCACTCTCCATGTTGGAGATCAAAGCTTTGAACTGGGTCACCTCGTCTTTCATGCCACATTCTTGTCCTGGCTATCTCATCCATCCCAATGACTTTGAATCCCACCTATACATCAATGACTCTCTTCTCTTTAAAAAAAATTGTTTTTTTAGTCCACTATATTTCCAGACATCATCACATAACTGTCTCACAAATACCTGAATGTATGTTCACAGTTAAGTTCTTTATACTTCTTCTCAAATCCCAGTAAAAGGGTATCTACTTGCTCAAGAAAGACAACTGAGAACCGTAATTCCCTCCTCCCTCTTGTTCACCTTGCCTTTACATCCAATTTTTAACCAGGGCCTGTCAATACTACTTACAGAATACATAATCATCCACCTCTTTCCCTCTGTCTCCACTGCCACCACCTGGTTTAAACCACCATCATTTCTCACCTGGGGTGACTGCAAATAACACCTACTGAGCTTTCAGCTTCCATTGCCTTTCAATTCATCTACGCACACCACACTTTGGATCATATTTCTACTTCACTCAAAACCCCTCATACCTTGGGTTAAAGATGAAATCCCCCCAGGTGGCCCATAGGGCCTTATAAGATCTGACCACTGTTTGTTTCTCCAGCCCTACTTCAGGCCACTCCTATCCACACGCGCTCATGACACTCAGCCCACGGGTTTCTCTATTACAGACACCAAGTTCCTTCCTGACTGAAAGCCTTGGAGATGTGATTTCCTAACACTAGAATCCATTCCCTGCTCCCGTCCCCATCCTTGCCAACTCCTACTCAATTCGCGTGCCCTCAGTTTAAATGTCCTTTGCTCAGACCACAACCGCCTACCACTTTCCAAACAGAATTAAGTAATTTAATGCCGCCGTTAAATTCTCTTCTGGTGTCCTGTGTCCTGTGTTTTCCTTCATAGCATTTATCACAGTTAGTCTCTATACATATATTTATTTGTTTGTAGTCTTTCTTCCCTACTAGACTATAAGTTCCATGAATCCAGGAACCATATTTCATCTCTAATCAATAGCTCTTAGCCCAGGACTGGCACATAACAAGTACCATAAATAAATAAAAATAAATGTTTGTAAGATGAATAGATAAATAAATGAATATTAAGTGATTGAGAATAAAAGAGAAAAAGCTTTCAAGCTTAAAGACAATAAAACCAATATCTAAATTCACACTACTCTATATAAAATAGGTAACTAACAAGGACCTACTGTATAGCAATATTCAATATTTTATAATAACCTATAAAGGAAAATAATCTGAAAAAAATAGATATAGATGTATGTATAACTGAATCACTTTGCTGGACACCTGAAACTAACACAACATTATAAATCAATTATACTTAAGTTAAAAAAAAATAAGAAAGATAATTTTTATTTATTTATTTTTAATTATTTATTTATTTTTGGTTGCATTGGGTCTTCATTGCTGCGCGGGGGCTTTCTCAAGTTGTGGTGAGCAGGGGCTTCTCATTGCGGTGGCTTCTCTTGTTGCGGAGCACAGGCTCTAGGCGTGCGGGCTTCAGTAGTTGTGGCATGTGGGCTTCAGTAGTTGTGGCTCGCGGGCTCCAGAGCACAGGCTCAGTAGTTGTGGTGCACGGGCTTAGTTGCTCCGTGGCATGTGGGATCTTCCCGGACCAGGGCTCGAACCCGTGTCCCCTGCATTGGCAGGCGGATTCTTAATCACTGTGCCACCAGAGAAGTCCCGATAATTTTTTAAAATAACAAAACAGTAAATTCAGTCACTAAGCAACTGATGTTGAACTCAAGGATTTGGGAGTGATAACCATGGGGAACAGGTTCAAAGTACTTCACGTGCAAAGTCACTTAATTCACATAAAGCCTCTGAGCTTACAAATGAGAAAGCTGGGAAATAGAAATGTTAATTAATTTACCCCAAAGACACAGAGCTGGGAAGAGGAGAAACTGGGATTGCAATCCAGGCCATCTGGCTCCAGAGCCTTCACGCTTAAGCACTATTTAATTCAGAACTTCCCAGATGGTGAGCCAGGAATGAGCTGCAGAGGTGCCAACAGAAATCGATTCGTTTAGCCATGGGGCAGCCAGGCTGGTGGCCTCGGGCAGTGAGCAGCTTTGTCCGGGGCTCCTCAGAGCATGGCAGAGTAAGTCTGATGTCATACCGCCGTCCCACAGCAGGAGTGAGGAGCCCTGACTCAGGCCGGACCACGTGCGGACATGCTGATCCTCGGTGTTTATCTCAGCAGCAGCTGCAGAGGGCGCCACTGTGCACCGCGGACAAGGCGCTCCCGGAGCAGGCAGGTGCACCGGGGGCGTGGCCAGCAGCTCAAGATGCTGAGGGTGGAGGGACAGAGGAGGAAGGCCGGAAACTCTGTCTGCAGCTAAGTGAACACACCTGTCCAGGCGTGGCTGCTGCCACCGTCCTTTCGGGCGCCTCAGCTGGCTGCAGGGTGGCCCCCCTGACACCCCACGTGCCTTCTGCTGACTCAAGCTTCATCGGTGTTCTGAAACGCTTTATTACTAACGGTTTGCCTGCTTTGGGAATCCATTCTCATTTCCACCTCTGTCCATGAAAGAAAAAGAAGAGCTCTTAGATATCTTAATATAATTTCAACTTTTGTACCTTTTTGAATGGTGGTAAAATAAAACATCTAAAACGTTTTATTACCTGTTGGTGTGAACAAATTTTCTGTTGATGGTCACCGACAGGACTTTGAAGAAATGAACATGGAGAACTCTTTGAGTGGAGATCCTGGTGGACATTTAAAGCACCAAACCTGTTATTAAAAAGTTATCTTGGTGGAAGCAAGAACAAGTTTTTCACCAAAAATGTTGAAAAGATTTTAGAACTTTTACGTAAATTTTATATTAACATCTTCTTAATACTTTTCATTTTATTTTTCTAGTCATGATTATATAATATAAAGAAAATGTAAGTAATTTTCATCAAGCATCACACCTCCAAATTTTATCCAATGGTCACTTTCTGTGTGTGTACAATGAGAAAAAAGTTGAGGACTCCCTCTCTGAAGCGTTTTCTATGCAAAGGGTGTTCATTTTGTGATGCACTTAACTTCACAGGTATGGTCCCAGTCAATCATACTAGATAAGCTGCAGTTACTTCTGAACCCACCATAATTTCTCTTGCTGTTTTCTCTGTGTAGAGGTTAAGAACTAAAGCTCTGGAACCAGGATGCCTGGTTTGAATCCCAGCTTTGCTACTTATTAGCTGTGTGACACTGAGACGGTAACCTAACCTCTCTGTTTTATCATGGGGAAAGGGCATCATAATAGTAACCACCACAGAATTGAGGTAATACAGATAAACAGGTCAGAATTATGTCCAGCATATAGTAAGCACCCCAAGAATGTCAGCTATGGTTGTTGCTCTCTCCCACTTTCTCCTCTCTGCCCTTCCTTATCCTGCCTTTGCCTGGCCGAGTCGTACTCAACTGTATGACCTCAGCTGACATGTCATTTCCTCTCACTAGCCTTCCCTGTCCACCCTAGCCTAGGCTACCACTCCCTTAGGAGCTCATGGAGCCCATAGTATCGCCCCTGACGTAGCACTTAGCGCAGTGCTTGGTAATTTTCATTTTCTTGTCTATTGCCCACCACGGCACCATTAGAGCAAGGTCCTTCAGAGCAGGAACTGTTGCATCAGATTGTGAATTCCCAGCGCCTGTTATGGTGTCTGGTACTCAATAACCAGCCAATGAATGAACATCATATGGAAGAACCCCATTCTGTGCTGTTTCCATAGCAATGACTCTGGAAGACAGGAAGAAGATAGGCGACTTTCCTAACAGGTTTTAGAAGTCTGATTACAGAAGTAAGTATTCATGATATTTTCTTACTCATTCTCTCAATCCCAACTTCCCATTGACCTTCATGTTGGGAAAAATAGCATCCCTTTTTTTTTCCCATACAAATTCATTCAGCTGCCCTTTTGTGACTTTCTGTCTCCTAGCATTGTGGGTCAGAAGAAAGCTTGGGAACTTTGGTGTTAGCCATGGGCTGGGCTGTATGTGGGTAGAAGTTTCTTGATGCCCAGGCAATGGGTGGAGCATCTGTCACAAGTGCGATTGCTCTGGCTGCGTGGAGGTCAGTTAAGCTGGGCTCTGAGCCAATGCCTGAGAAGCGGTAGCAAGGGCTGGTCCACACCTCTCAGCATGGTGATGACTCCCAGGTGACAGCTGCAGAAGGTTCTGGACTCTGATGTGGTCAGCAAATTGGAGTCCAGCTGCCTTAAGGCAATATGTGTTTGGCAAAGCTTTCCCATTCTTGCCTTGAATCGCCCAAGTTCACATCATCTGTTGTTTCCTACACCTGGACTCTTGAAGATGTCAGGTTTATTTGTTTGTGGTTTGTTGGGACTGTTTTGTTTTCATTTTCAGGAGTAAAAATAGCAAAGGGAAAACAAGTGGTCCATAGTATGAATACTGATTTTCCAAACAGAACACTGATTTTCACAAGTGGGCCTTGTGTGATCCTTTACGTACTTCAGTGCCATGGGGTAACTGGGAAAGAGAAGAAGGAAATAAAAGGAAGGAAAGAAACTCACTTTTTTTAAGTAAAATATGTATGTGTGTGTGTGTGTGTGTGTGTGTGTGTGCATGTGTGTGTACTTGTATGGGGGTTAGAAGAGCAAAAAGCAAGACAGGGAACTAACATTTATTCAACATCCGCTCTGCACAGACTCCAAGCTGAGCCCTCCATGTGGTACCCCACTCAGGCCTCATGGCCACCCTGTGAAATAGGTGGTGGCCCCTGCATTTCCAGACAAAGATGCAGAAAAGTTAAGTAACAACGTCAAGGTACATTTTGAAAGTAGGTCTTTTATTTATTTATTTATATTTTGCATTAAAATTTTTACTACAGTTTTAAAGTTAATTTCCATCTACAGTTACTACAAAATATTGGCTATATTTCCCGTGTTGTACAATACATCCTTGAGCCTATCTTACACCCAAAAGTTTGTACCTCCCATTTCCCCACCCCTATATTGCCCGCCCTTCCCTCTGCCTGCTGGTAACCACTAGTTGGTTCTCTATATCTGTGAGTCTGCTGCTTTTTTGTTGTATTCACTAGTTTGTTGTATTTTTTAGATTCCACATATAAGTGAGATCATAAGGTATCTGTCTTTCAGTGTCTGATTTATTTCACTGAGCATAATACTCTCGAAGTCCATCCATGTTGCTGCAAATGTCAAAATTTCATTCTTTTTTTATGGCTGAGTGATATTCCATTGTATATAGGTACCACATTTTATTTATCCATTCATCTGTTGATGGACACTTAGGTTGCTTCCGTATCTTGGCACCTGTAAATAGTGCTGCAATGAACATTGGGGTGCATGTATCTTTTCCAATTACTATTTTTGGGGGGGGGTTGGAGGCGATATATATACCCAAGAGTGGAATTGCTGGGCCATATGGTAGTTCAATTTGCAGTTTTCTGAGAAACCTCCATACTGCTTTCCACAGTGGCCGCACCAGTTTGAAAGTAGGTCTTTCAAACGTGAATCCCCAACCACTTTTTTCCCCACTAAGACAGGTTAGCACACACACAAGCCAGATTTGGCCCTCTACCTGTTTTTGTACAGCTTCAAGCTAAGAAGACTTTTATCTTTTTAAATGGTTGGGAAAAAATATCAAAAGAAGAATAGCATTTTGTGACACATGAAAATAATGAAAACTATATGAGATTCAAATGTCAGTGTCCATAAATAGATTTACTGGAATACAGGCCCACCCATTCTTTTACTGTTGTCTCTGGCTGCAGAGTGGAGAAGTTAAACCGACTGTGTGGCCTGAAAAGTCTAAAATATTTACTACCAGGTCTTTTACAGAAAAAAAGGTTTGCCAGCCCCTGTTGTCAGGGAATGATTTTGAAAGGCTGTAGTTGCTGAGGAAAGTTTATTAAGAAGCAGAAAAAGGGCATTTCTCACTAGGCACTCTGATCTGAAGTGCCGGGTGTGAGACCTCTGCATGAAGCACCCTGGGAACAAGTAAAACTAGACGAAGCACAAAGGAAAAGAAAAAAAAACGCAAGCTGCAAACCCTCTGGAAAAAATGCCTCTGCACCTCTAGCTCTTGCGGAGGTTGGCGTCTTCAGTGGAGTCTCCTATTGCAGGGTGACCTGCAAGATGGCAGAGAAGTAAGACGTGGAGATCACCTTCCTCCCAAAAAGTATGTCAAAAATACATCTATGTGTGGAAGAACTCCTACAGAACACCTACTGAATGCTGGAAGAAGACCTCAGACTTCCCAAAAGGCAAGAAAATCCCCACGTACCTGGCCATGTGGCAGACATGGTCTTGGTGCTCTGACCTGGTGTCAGTCCTGAGCCTCTGAGGTAGGAGAGCTGAGTTCAGGACATTGGACCACCAGAGACGTCCTGGGCCCATGTAATGTCAATCAGCGAGAGCTCTCCCAGAGATCTCCGTCTCAACGCTAAGACCCAGCTCCACCCAATGGCCAGTAAGCTCCAGTGCTGGACATCCCATGCCAAACAACTAGCAAGACAGGAACACAACCCCACCCATTAACAGGGAGGCTGCCTAAAATCATACTAAGTTCACAGACACCCCAAAACACACCGCCAGACAAAGCCCTGCTCACCAGAAAGGCAAGATCCAGCTCCACCCACCAGAACACGGGTACCAGTCCCCTCCACAAGGAAGCCTACACAACCCACTGAACCAATCTCACCCACTGGGGGCACACACCAAAAACAACAGAAACTACGAGCCTGCAGCCTGTGAAAAGGAGACCCTAAACACATTAAGTTAAGCAAAATTAGAAGACAGAGAAATACGCAGCAGATGAAGGAGCAAGGTAAAAACCCACCAGACCAAACAAATGAAGAGGAAATAGACAGTCTACCTGAAAAATAATTCAGAGTAATGATAGTAAAGATGATCCAAAATCTTGGAAATAGAATGGAGAAAATACAAGAAACGTTTAACAAGGACCTAGAAGAACTAAAGAGCAAACAAACAGAGATGAACAACACAATAAATGAAATTTAAAATACTCTAGAAGGAATCAATAGCAGTATAACTGAGGCAGAAAAGTGGATAAGTGACCTGGAAGATAAAATAGTGGAACTAACGACCACAGAGCAGAATAAAGAAAAAAAAATGAAAAGAATTGAAGACAGTCTCAGAGACCTCTGGGACAACATTAAATGCACCAACTTTCAAATTATAGGGGTCCCAGAAGAAGAAGAGAAAAAGAAAGGGTCTGAGAGAATATTTGAAGAGATTATAGTTGAAAACTTCCCTAACATGGGAAAGGAAATAGTCAATCAAGTCCAGGAAGCACAGAGAGTCTCATACAGGTTAAATCCAAGGAGAAACATGCCAAGACACATATTAATCAAACTATCAAAAATTAAACACAAAGAAAAAATATTAAAAGCAGCAAGGGAAAAACAACAAATAATATACAAGGGAATCCCCATAAGGTTAACAGCTGATCTTTCAGCAGAAACTCTGCAAGCCAGAAGGGAGTGGCAGGACATATTTAAAGCGATGAAAGGGAAAAACCTACAACCAAGATTACTCTACCCAGCAAGGATCTCATTCAGATTCGACAGAGACATTAAAACCTTTACAGACAAGCAAAAGTTATGAGAATTCAGCACCACCAAACCAGCTTTACAGCAAATGCTAAAGGAACTTCTCTAGGCAGGACACACAAGAGAAGGAAAAGACCTACAATAACAAACCCAAAACAATTAATAAAATGGTAATAGGAACATACATATCAATAATTACCTTAAATGTAAATGGATTAAATGCTGCAACCAAAAGACATAGACTGGCTGAATAGATACAAAAACAAGACCCATCCATATGCTGTCTATAAGACACCCACTTCAGACCTAGGGACACATACAGACTGAAAGTGAGGGGACGGAAAAACATATTCCATGCAAATGGAAATCAAAAGAAAGCTGGAGTAGCAATTCTCATATCAGACAAAATACACTTTAAAATAAAGACTATTACAAGAGACAAAGAAGGACACTATATAATGATCAAGGGATCAATCCAAGAAGAAGATATAACAATTGTAAATATTTATGCACCCAACATAGGAGCACTTCAATACATAAGGCAAGTGCTAATAGCCATAAAAGAGGAAATCGACAGTAGCACAATAATAGTAGGGGACTTTAACATCCCACTTTCACCAATGGACAGATCATCCAAACTGAAAATAAATAAGGAAACACAAGCTTTAAATGATACATTAAACAAGAAGGACTTAATTGATATTTATAGGACATTCCATCCAAAAACAACAGAATACACTTTCTTCTTAAGTGTTCATGGAACATTCTCCAGGACAAATCATATCTTGGGTCACAAATCAAGCCTGGGTAAATTTAAGAAAAGTGAAATTGTATCAGGTATCTTTTTCTGACCACAACACGATGAGACTAGATATCAATTACAGGAAAAAAATCTGTAAAAAATACAAACACATGGAAGCTAAACAACACACTACTAAATAACCAAGAGATCACTGAAGAAATCAAAGAGGAAATAAAAAAATACCTGGAAACAAATGACAATGAAAACACGATGACTCAAAACCTATGGGATGAAGCAAAAGCAGTTCTAAGAGGGAAGTTTATAGCAATGCAGTCCTACCTCAAGAAACAAGAAACATCTCAAATAAACAACCTAACCTTACACCTAAAGCAATTAGAGAAAGAAGAACAAAAACACCCCAAAGTTAGCAGAAGGAAAGAAATCATAAAGATCAGATCAGAAATAAATGAAAAAGAAATGAAGGAAACAATAGCAAAGATCAACAAAACTAAAAGCTGGCTCTTTGAGAAGATAAACAAAATTGATAAACCATTAGCCAGACTCATCAAGAAAAAAAGGGAGAAGACTCAAATTAATAGAATTTGAAATGAAAAAGGGGAAGTAATAACTGACATTCCAGAAATACAAAGGATCATGAGAGATTACTACAAGCAAATATATGCCAATAAAATGGACAAACATGAAGAAATGGACAAATTCTTAGAAAAGCACAACCTTCTGAGACTGAACCAAGAAGAAATAGAAAACATAAACAGAGAAATCACAAGCACTGAAATTGAAACTGTGATTAAAAATCTTCCAACAAACAAAAGCCCAGGACCAGATGGCTTCACAGGTGAATTCTATCAAACATTTAGAGAAGAGCTAACACCTATCCTTCTCAAACTCTTTCAAAATATAGCAGAGGGAGGAACACTCCCAAACTCATTCTACGAGGCCACCATCACCCTGATACCAAAACCAGACACAGATGTCACAAAAAAAGAAAACTACAGGCCAATATCACTGATAACATAGATGCAAAAATCCTCAACAAAATACTAGCAAACAGAATCCATCACACACTAAAAGGATCATACACCATGATCAAGTGGGATTTATCCCAGGAATGCAAGGATTCTTCAGTATATGCAAATCAATCAATGTGATACACCATATTAACAAATTGAAGGATAAAAACCATATGATAATCTCAATAGATGCAGAAAAAGCTTTTGACAAAATTCAACACCCATTTATGATAAAAACCCTCCAGAAAGTAGGCATAGAGGGAACCTACCTCGACATAATGAAGGCCATATATGACAAACCCACAGCAAGCATCATTCTCAATGGTGAAAAACTGAAACCATTTCCACCAATATCAGGAACAAGACAAGGTTGCCCACTCTCACCACTATTATTCAACATAGTTCTGGAAGTTTTAGCCTTGGCACTCAGAGAAGGAAAAGAAATAAAAGGAATCCAAATTGGAAAAGAAGAAGTAAAACTGTCACTGTTTGCAGATGACATGACACTATACCTAGAGAATCCTAAAGATGTTACTAGAAAATGACTAGAGCTAATCAATGAATTTGGTAAAGTAGCAGGATACAAAATGAATGTACAGAAATCTCTTGCATTCCTATACACTAACAATGAAAAATCTGAAAGAGAAATTAAGGAAACACTCCCATTTACCACTGCAACAAAAAGAATAAAATACGTAGGAATAAACCTACCTAAGGAGACAAAAAACCTGTATGCAGAAAACCATAAGACACTGATGAGAGAAATTAAAGACATTACAAACAGCTGGAGAGATATACCATGTTCTTGGACTGGAAGAATCAACATTGTGAAAATGACTCTACTACCCAAAGCAATCTACGGATTCAATGCAATCCCTATCAAATTACCAATGGCATTTTTCACAGAATAGAACAAAAAAATTCACAATTTGTATGGAACACAAAAGACCCCAAATAGCCAAAGCAATCTTGAGAAAGAATAACAGAGCTGGAGGAATCAGGCCCCCTGACTTCAGACTATACTACAAAACTACAGTAATCAAGACAGTATGGTACTGGCAGAAAAACAGAAATATAGATCAATGGAACAGGATAGAAAGCCCAGAGATAAACCCACACACATATGGTCACCTTATCTTTGATAAAGGAGGCAAGAATATACAATGGAGAAAAGACAGCCTCTTCAATAAGTCGTGCTGGTAAAACTGGACAGCTACATGTAAAGGAATGAAAGTAGAACACTCCCTAACACCATACACAAAAATAAACTCAAAATGGATTAAAGACCTAAATGTAAGGCCAGACGCTATAAAACTCTTAGAGAAAACATAGGCAGAACACTCTATGACATAAATCACAGCAAGATCCTTTTTGACCCACCTCCTAGAGAAATGAAAATAAAAACAAATGGGACCTAATGAAACTTAAAAGCTTTTGCGCAGTAAAGGAAACCATAAACAAGATGAAAAGGCAACCCTCAGAATGGGAGAAAATATTTGCAAACAAAGCAACTGACAAAGGATTAATCTCCAAAATATAAAAGTAGTTCATGCAGCTCAATATCAAAAAACCAAACAACCCAATCCAAAAAGGGCAGAAGACCTAAATAGATATTTCTCCAAAGAAGATATACAGATTGCCAACAAACACATGAAAGGATGCTCAACATCAGTAATCATTAGAGAAATGCAAATCAAAACTACAATGAGATATCACCTCACACCAGTCAGAATGGCCATCATCAAAAAATTTACAAACAATAAATGCTGGAGAGGGTATGGAGAAAAGGGAACCCTCTTGCACTCTTGGTAGGAATGTAAATTGATAGAGCCACTATGGAGAACAGTATGGAGGTTCCTTAAAAAACTAAAAACAGAACTACCATATGACCCAGCAATCCCACTACTGGGCATATACCCTGAGAAAACCATAATTCAAAAAGAATCATGTACCACAATGTTAATTGCGGCACTATTTACAATAGCCAGGACATGGAAGCAACCTACGTGTCCATAGACAGATGAATGGATAAAGAAGATGTGGCACATATATGCAATGGAATATTACTCAGCCATAAAAAAGACACAAAATTGAGTTATTTGTAGTGAGGTGGATGGACCTAGAGTCTGTCATACAGAGTGAAGTAAGTCAGAAAGAGAAAAACAAATACCGTATGCTAACACATATATATGGAATCTAAAAAAAAGAAAAAAGGTTCTAATGAACCTAGGGGCAGGACAGGAATAAAGACACAGATGTAGAGAATGGACTTGAGGACACGGGGAGGGGGAAGGGTAAGCTAAGATGAAGTGAGAGAGTAGCACTGACATATACACTACCAAATGTAAAATAGATAGCTAGTGGGAAGCAGCTGCATAGCACAGTGAGATCAGCTCGGTGTTTTGTGACCACCTGGAGGGGTGGGATAGGGAGGGTGGGAGGGCGACGCAAGAGGGAGGGGATATGGGGATATATGTATATGTATAGCTGATTCACTTTGTTATACAGCAGCAACTAACACAACATTGTAAAGCAATTATACTCCAATAAAGATGCTAAAAAAAAAAAAGAAGCAGAAAAAGGAATCATTTTGTCCCGTAAAATATCCTCCTAAATGCTCAGAAGGATAACAGAATTATGAAATAGATGTGAAATTAGTATCTTATTATAATAAAAATACTAATATTGGGTCACATGGATGATAAAATAACTTTTCCCTCTCCTCTATGCATATGTTTTCCCTTTTCTCATAGGTATTTACATGTTTAATTTTGCACGGTGTCGCCGGCGACGAACTTAGCAGAGAGGAAAGATGGAGCCGTGGTCCTGGCTTTGCTCCTAAGTACATTAAACTAATCACTTTGATTTAAATTTCCTTATCTCCAAATTGGGGGCTGGACAAGATAATCCCAAAGGTCCCCTACAGTCATAAAATGATAGGCCTCTGTGACTTAGAACATAATTTTAAAATGTTAAGTGATCACTGAGGTTTATAGCAGTTATGGCTTTGCATTTATGGTAGATCAGTGGCCATATTTATGATTTATTTGACTCCAAATCCTTAGTCAATATCTCAACTCCCAATTACGGCATTGTCCCTATAGGAAAATATGAGCAACTTTATGATGATTTGATTCCCAAGAAGATTTCCAGGGATGCATTGAGGGAAAAACTGTAGAAACTTTTATAGTTCTATAGTTTATTACCAATTTGAGATTTGAGGGTCTTTAGGAAAAGACAAAAAGTACACTGGTATGACTTTAAATGGGCACTTATTATTTTTTCTGTTAAATAATATACCTCTAGTAATTGACAATGAAAATATTGAATCACTTTTTCCAGAGTGTTCCATCCATTGACCTATATGTGGATCCAGACATCGAAACAAATACTCATTGTGTTTCTTAGATGTACATATGTCTTTCAGAGCTCTGGGTCTGTTCTGATTGGTGGATCAGCTCGGAAGGTTGAGAAGTAGAACTGTAGTTCTATCAAGGGCAAGTTCACATTTTATTCTGTATTGCCACTGCGTTGTTCCCTTCCTTCAGGCAGAGTTGCCGTGATTATCTGTAAAGAGAAACTCCTGCAGGGAGTCTGCCCAGAGCTGGGGCTCCAGACCAGAACATGCAATGCCTATTTTCCCTGGGGAAACAGCTGAGCTGCAGGAATGGGTGGAAGTGTTCAGTAGCCCCTGCCCAATGCAATGGCAATGATTTCTAACCCTGTTCTAATACTTTGGGTTTCATGTCAACCTATTATAAAATTAAGTACCAGGTCATGTGCAACAAATTTCAATGGAAACAGAATAAAGATGCAGAAACCTGGTAATGAATTGAAAAGAAATGGAATATTCTGCATTCTTTCTTTCTGTAACATCGTTTGCTTTGTTCCCCCCTGAGATCTAAGGATGTTTGTAGCTGGATGAGACTTGAAGCCTCTCAATACATTAGGTGATGACTGTACAGGATCGTGGTTAGAGGTTCTTTGTTTGTTTGTTTGTTTGTTTTACTGGGGTATAGTTGCTTCACGATGTTATGCTAGTTTCTGCTGTACAGCAAAGTGAATCAGCCATAGGTATACACTATTCCCCTCCCTTCTGGATTTCCCTCCCATATAAGATACCACAGAGCATCAAGTAGAGTTCCCTGCTCTATACAGCAGGCTCTCACTAGTTTCTCCTCCATACATAGCAGTGTATACATGTCAATCCCAATCTCCCAATTCATCCCACTTCCCTTCCCCCTCCTTGGTGTCCATACGTTTGTTCTCTACATCTGTGTCTCTATTTCTGCTTTGCAAATAGGTTCATCTGTACCATTTTTCTAGATTCCACATATATGCGTTAATATATGATATTTGTTTTTCTCTTTCTGACTTACTTCACTCTGTATGACAGTCTCTAAGTCCTTCCATGTCTCTACAAATGACCCAATTTCATTCCTTTTTATGGCTGAGTAATATTCCATTGTATATATGTACCACATCTTCTTTATTCATTCATCTGTTGATAGACATTTAGGTTGCTTCCACATCCTGGCTATTGTAAATAGTGCTGCATTGAACATTGGGGTGCATGTGTCTTTTTGAATTATGGTTTTCTCAGGGTGTATGCCCAGTAGTGGGATTGCTGGGTCATATGGTAGTTCTTAATCAAGAAGTAGCCTGGAAACTCACACCAAGTTGTCCACCTCAGTCCTGGGGGACCTTGTTTGCAAGCTAGAACTGGCCTCAGCCCCCTGCAGCTGGGGGATGGAGGAAAGACATCACGTTTCAGTTCAGTGGTTGCAGAATGCAGTTTAAGAAGAAGCGAGTTCAAAGTCCTTCTACTCCACCATCTCGTCCCGAGATGAGAATGCAGGTTAGAATGTTCATCTTCTCCCGTCTACCAACCACCTCGAAATACCTTGCCAATTCCCCCCTCAAAACAAGACAAACAACATTAGCCACTGCATTGACCCCCAAGCTTTGAGAAAACAGACATTAGGTAGGCCTGTCCCCTGTAAAACCAGCTGAACAGAATCAGTCAAAATTTATGGTGCAAATAATTTTAGACTGTATTAGACTGTATTTAGACTATGGTAATGAAAGCATTAACATATAAGTCACTGGTCCAAGAAATCAACATCCCAAATTCCCAAAGGAGTCTTTTTGTTAACATTTCAAGTACAACCTTTTTTTGTTTTTGTCTTTATAGTTATGTGCCTGGGATAGACCAAATTTTAAGCAATATACCTGGTCAAGACTAGAGGGACCTCAAAAACGGTACATACCACGTTTTTTTTTTTTAAATTAATTAATTAATTAATCAATTTATGGCTGTGTTGGGTCTTCGTTTCTGTGCGAGGGCTTTCTCCAGTTGCGGCAAGTGGGGGCCACTCTTCATCGCGGTGCGCGGGCCTCTCGCTATCGCGGCCTCTCTTGTTGCAGAGCACAGGCTCCAGACGCGCAGGCTCAGTAGTTGTGGCTCACGGGCTTAGTTGCTCCGCGGCATGTGGGATCTTCCCAGACCAGGGCTCGAACCCGTGTCCCCTGCATTGGCAGGCAGACTCCCAACCACTGCGCCACCAGGGAAGACCCATACCATGTTTTAAAAAAGGGAAGGAGGGAAGGTATGGCTGAGGGACAGAAGACGTTATCTGGAAAAATCTTCCTACTTGTTATGGTTGGTCAATCAAAATGGTACACATACAGCCAGAGGTTCCCAGGTCAGCTGCATTGCTACCAACCCAAACTTTCCTCTTCACAGTAATTCATCCCCACTCTCTGAACACTTATTGTCTACTGGATTCAATCCTCCACTCACCTGAAACTGCTTTCCAAAGGCACCAATAGGTCCCACTTTTTCACTGAGGACCAAAGCTGACTTACTATGACCTATAATGTCATCGTGTCTAAACTCCTAGTGCTCAAAGTGAGACCTTCAGGTAAACAACATCTCATCACCTGGGGCTTCTTAGAAAGGCAGGACCTCTGGTTCTACCCCAGGCCACTGAAGCAGATTGTACCTTGTACAGAGATCCCCAGGTAACTGAGATGCACACTAATGTTTGAGAGGCACCATAGCTCCTGCCTTCCTCACCTCCACCCCAGCATCCGTGCCTGGCACATATTAGATGCTCATTAAATGCTGACTCAGGAAATCAAATTGCCAAATCTGATAGCTGCTTTTTAATGCTCACATCATTTAACCTCTCCTTATATCTGAACAGTGGCCACTTCATTCTTTAACAACCCTTCCTTTCATTTTTTGGGGGGCGTGGTGTCTGGTTTATTCAAACAGTCAGGATTCCCACCAAGGAACAGAAACTGACTAGCTGGGAGGTGTGGGGCTGAACAGGGCAGGGATGTCCAATGCTTCTTTTCTTGGTTTCCTTCCTACTGCTCCAGCTTCACCTTCTCAGTCTCACTTGCTGTATCATCATTAGTCAATCACTTAAGTGTTGTCATTGCCCAGGGTTGGATCACATTGTCTTATTCAGGTCTATCTGCTTTTCCTGTTGGATCCATCTTTTCCCATAATTTTCACTAATAGGTATTTAGGATTCCAAAGTATTTAGAATTTATGTCGAGCTCAAACCTGTCTGGCTTCCTTATCTCAACTCCATGTTTACGTTATCTAGTATCCTCGGAATATTTCTAACTCATTACCACACAGACTTCAAACTTGAAATATCAAAATGATACATATTCACCCTGCCTTGCCTCCTACAATTCCCCTCATCTCTATCATCTCATGCTCTTCAATCCTGTACTTTACATGAGGTTGATGCCACCATCTCATCACCAACATGAGGAAGTGGAAATTAGGCTACACTCTGAGGCACTCCCTACAAAGCAAACCAATCACCAAGTCCTAATTCCTACATCTAGGTTTATTGGATTCACCCCATGGGATTTTTGACATTAATCTGAGATAGAGAGCCACCCCCTCTCCAGGGTCTGAAGCCATAAGTGGTAAACTTTCTTTTCTTCACACCTGAGGTCATGTGTTCTACCATGTGGCTGGAGAAACCCAGTTCTCAGCAAGACACTCTAGCCGAAGCACAGAGTAATCTAGAGATAAGAGATGCTCTGAAGGTCATCTGCATCCTTTCTTCCTGGAGCCTGCTCTTATATTATCCTAATGATTTACCCTTTTTGATTCAGGCCATTGGATTTCTGTGACCTACAAATAAAAAGAGACCCATGAGCTTCAGATATCTGAGAGGCCACAGCAGGAGCCATAATATTCAAAGGCCTGTGATTACAGACCAGCTTGCTTGGGGGGCTGGTGCATAACAGATCAGGTGCATATAAACCCACCCTCAGAAGGTGTCAAGGACATCATAAGATTTTGCCAGATAGTCCCAGCAGAAATAAGATGGTCTCTTAAAAAAAAGATGATCCAATAAACCTTTAACTCCCAAAGGACTAAAAATGTATGAACTGTTGAAGATAACAGTTGTTTTGGGGGCCTTCAAAAATATTATTTAGAGAGGAGAACATAATATTGGGGATTCCTTTGGGTGTGAGTGTTGTAGGTCCAATGTGTTTCTATTTTTCACATCTGTACAGTGTGTTCTCTTAAAATCAATATGGCTCCATGATAAGACTCAGGTTTTCCTCTTTTACTCTTAGTAGGCTATGTGTAGTGCTCAGAGACAGCCTTGTCCAGTAGAAAATATGCACTTGTTAGTAAATGAATAAATGAATGAATGAATTTTCACATGTGAGTTGATGCTGTTTTGACCATTCCTCTGCATATAGAGATAAGTTGGGAGAGAGTTAAAACTGAGGACTGAAAAGCAGTGTTTGGGACCAGGAGGTGGGTTTGGTTGAACCCTGTGAAGATGTCAGTGGTGGGCTGATATGACTCTATTCCCCGATTAAGAGGAATGGGTGTGGCGTGGGGACCCCTCTACTCCAGGCAGGGGTGGAAACAGATCCCAGGGATTCAGGTTTTATTAGATCTATGCATCAAGTCTTTGAATGAGCAACGGTAGATCTATACTAGGTGAAAGTTGGTGAGGGAGGAACAGAGGGTGTGGGGAAGGGGCCTAGCTCCAGAGAATGCGGTCTTTAAGAATTTACTCTTAGTGGGTCTCTGCCCAACCTAATTTCAATCAAGCTTGAGCTGAGGATGTTCCTTCTAGTCTCTGTGACCTTTATGCCCCTCAAGCTCGCCAGCTCCTATTTGAGCAGAATACATCCAGCTTCATCTCCTTATAGTCTGTCTGTTCTCATGGCACTCCATCTATCTACCTGTCATTTGTCTATCTATCTATCTATCTATCTATCTATCTATCTATCTATCTATCTTACTCATTTAAGACATGTTTATTGAGATCCTACCATGGATTTACTCTAAGTATCATTTAAAAAGGGGGGAAAGAAATCAAGTTGAGTGTCTATGTGCCAGGCAGGGAATAAGTATTATCTTACTGGATTTTCTAAATCATTTTATAAACTAAGTCTTATGATTCGACTTGACCTCTAGGAAACTGCAGCTCAGAGAGGTTGAGTAGTTTGCCCAGAAACATATGGCCAAGAAGGGGCAGAACTAAGATTGACTTTGATTCTTTAATCCTAGGCTTTGTCACCAACACCAAGCTGAATTTTAAATGTAAGAGAGCTCCATATTGACTCGATAGTAAGTGGACGGACTAAATCTTTTCCTTCCATTACTTCTGTAATGGGGATCTTGTGGAAATGAGATAACAATGGGAAAGCCCAGTACACCATAAACCAGGAGACACTTTTGTGAAGACTCTTGGAAAGCATGCTGGAGCTGTCGGTTAGGATTCTGGGACATGAATCATTTCCCTTGGGAAACATTGGTGTCTGTGCCCATTCCTGCTCCAGGGCATGGTATAATAGACAATACAAAATAAAGAGTTAGTCTCTAAAAACCCTAAAACCTGTTCTTAACAGAACCTTTATTGTGAAAGGTACCTTGTCCAAGCTGAGCACCCTCCCTTCCGTTTTGAGAAACATGCAGGAATTTAATTACTGCCCAGATCTCTCTTATTTGTGCAAGCTTGAATAGATGCTTCATGGCCTGGCTTCTTCTCTGGGAGACTTTAACCTTGTTGACTA
Organism: Balaenoptera musculus; assembly: GCF_009873245.2. Classification (NCBI taxonomy): domain Eukaryota; kingdom Metazoa; phylum Chordata; class Mammalia; order Artiodactyla; family Balaenopteridae; genus Balaenoptera; species Balaenoptera musculus. The sequence goes on along the minus strand of NC_045793.1, from coordinate 96,452,177 downwards.
TCTCCCTAGCACCTTTCCAATCAACACTGTGATTATTTTTTAAATAAACACATTTTTTAAAAGAAAGGTGTTTTATTCCGGCTTTCTGACTCAGCCTTCTGATAAGACCAGAATCTGGATAATCCAGGCTAACTAACCACGTTTTGCCTTAATTGCCTGGCCCATATAAAGATAATTTACTCAATTCTCCACTTCATTTTGCATGTGCAGAGGAAATCTGACTGCAGAAGCTCAAGCACTGTTAATTCAAGTTAACAAGCAACTAAGACTGCGGTGCATTTGGTATTTCAAGCTCAACCTTGATTTTACTTTACTGCCTTCATACAAATGTGCTCATGGCATGCCTCTCTTTGAAATGTGCTCCACAGATAGATACCACATGTAACCTTGTATATTTCTGTTCTAAAACATATCTAATATTGGTGGAGCTTAAGAAGTGGGCAGAAGGAATATTTTTTATTCGGTATGTCAAATGGTAAATAAGTGGAGCATATGTTTCTCTCCATGGTGTCTTGGGAACTGAAGCAACATGTAGAATCAACACTTTCAAATGTGATGTGAAACTTGAAGGAAAGAAAAATAAATGCAGTGTGCGGTTCTTAATTCATGCAGGAGTAAAATTATGAGCTAAGCATATACGGACACTTCATTATAATAATATGCCTTTAAAACCAGGATCTTGAAACCCTTTTTGACATCACCTAAGGCTGTGGGATTAATTTCCTGGGTCAAGTGGAATATAAGCAAAGCCAACGCTGACATTCTGTCCTGGAATCTGGCAGGCTCTGCCTACCTCCCAGCCTCTGGCCATGCTCCTTCCTCGGCTTCCCTCTGCCTGGACCACACTGCCAGGCTCAGCACTGCTCTGCATCCTTGGGTCTCAGCCTCAGTCACCTCCTCAGGGAAGCCCTCCATGACTCCACCATTTATGGCAGCCCCCCCCCCCTGAAATCTGTCACATACTGCCCTGTTCTTGTCCTCCATGGTCCCCTCTAGAGTCTAAGCTCTGTGAGGGCAAGGAATGTGACCACTGGCTCACCGCCATAGGCCCAGTGAACTTGTGCGGCCTGTCTCATAGCACATGCTCCCTGCACGTTTGTTGAATGAATACATGATTGAACGGAGAATCAACCAGAGTCCCTTGGGTGTAAGCAACCCAAACTAGGAAGGAAACCTCACCTCTTCACTGAGGCTTGCCTACACAGTGATCCTGCAGGCCAGGCCTGTTGATGGGTTTGTATAAAGAAAAACCTAGAGTAGCCAAGGGTCAGGTGCTTTGGATCTTTGTTGCTTTTGAAGGACATGGTGGTAAATGATTTCTAAACGATTGTGGGCATGGCAGAACAACAAGTTATCTGGAATTGGCAGGTTGTTTCTTTGGGGGAGACATTTTTCTCCCAAGAACTCTTTGTGAGTCATAGACTCTTGAAATAGTTCTGTGACTTTGAATATTTTAGTAAAAAAACCAAAAAACCAAAAAACTATTCAAAACAAGTCACACTTTTATAGGGGAAGTAGAACAGAGACTGGAAACCCTACCTCTCAAGTGTCTTCCTTACTGAGTGTGCAAAAGCTGTGACTAGTAACATGGAGCTCAGCTGGCATAAAAAGGAGGAGAAAGAGGAAATCTGCTTTTCTTGGCATCTCTTAATCCATCCAGCAGGCCCATCCCTTTATAATCCGCCATCTCATTTCCTTCTCACAAAAACTCTGGGAGATGGATATCATTATTTCCAATGTACAGATGGGCAAACTCAGTGAGTTGACTTGGCAAAGTTACAAAGCTAGTGATGGTGGAGAAAGGATTTAAATCCAGGTCTGTTTTGTCTTGGATGCTTCTGACGAATATGAAAGCCCCAAAGAAGTGAGACTGTTAGTTATTATCATAAAAAGCTGAACCACATGTTACAGGTTATGGATAGGTAGAGAAAGAGATGGAGATAGATAGAGACAAAGAGCTAGAGACAGAGACATAGAGATGGGGAGAAAGAAAGAGAGAGAGAGAGGGTCCTATCTTCCACCTTCTGTACGTAACTGTGCTTCTCTATTCAGCCACAGTGGACCCTGGAAGAGCCATGAAAGGAGTGTTACAATAACAAAGGTATAAAAGTAATCACTGGCTTGGAGCTCTCAGCTGTTGGGATGATGGGACACAGAGCTCCTACATCCTTCCTGTCCCCCACTAGGTTCTCTGGTTGAGGAATATTCTCCCATGGCCAACATGAGCTCTGCTGGAACAGTTCTGCTTCTCCTGGCTGGCCTTGCTACTATTTGGGGGCTGAGACCCCATTTTTCTTCCCATCACCATTCATGTTAACCCCTCACTCTGATCTCAGAGCTCCTCCTCTGAACCCCACGGTTATTGAGGTGGGGGAGGTCCCTCTTTCCATGAGTACGATGGTTCCCAAGCAAATGACCACTGCTTCTTGTCTTTTCTTGAAATATCCCAATTCTTCATTACGTTCCCAGGTTCATGGCCTCAGTTTCCTCAGTTTCTTATGTAGCAAATACAGGAAGTTTCATTCACCAGAACTCCTCATAGGAATTCCTCCTGCTCGTTTGGAAAAGAAATACACTGATGAGTTGCTGGGTGCATGTGTGGAGGTTTAAGGGAGTAAGACTCAAAAGATAAGATGAGCTCATGAGCGCCTATGGATGTCCTAAACCACTTTCTAAGGAAGATGGGTCCTGGAATCTCTCAGAACACCCAATTTAGAGGTGCAGAAGCAGATTGCTCTAAGAAAAGGGAAATCAGTGGGACTGGGTACCGAACAGGAGAAGATAAAATAATGTAGTAGGGGCACAGCCAGAGACAAATGAAGGACAGAAATTTTAGAGGGAAATGTTGGAGATATCTGGTGTGATGTGTTTGATGTTACCTCCCCTCCTTTATAGCCTGTTTATAAAAACACTCGGTAAAACCTGCAGTATGTGTCAGTGGATCATTTAGGGCAAAACCAAGCAAACTCAAAATGTTTTCAGGAAGGAGACAGATGATGCAAACATGTGTAGCTGCAAGTAGGCTGTGGCGAAATGAAGAGTCCACGGCAAAATGTACTCATGCACGTGAAATAATAGACATCGGCAGACAACATGCGTCCCATGCACCACTGCTTGTTACCTTAGCTTTACGGAAACTCAAAGAAGTACCGAGCATTGCTGCCAGGTGTCTGGGAGCTGATGACAAAGGCAGTGGGGCAGATCCTGGGCAAAGAGACACGGAAGAGGCAAGAGAAACCAGCATGTCATGTGAATAAGCTCCTGGGAAAGGAAGGTGAGACCTCAAGAGACAGACGCTGGCCGCTGAACTGCTTTGTTTGCGACACAGAGGGAAAAACTAGTTTTATTTTTGAAAGAGAGGGATGGAGAAAAATCACCCTTGAGCTACCCAAATCATCACTAAAATCTACCAAGCTCCCTCCGCGCCTGCTGTAGGTGGGTTTCCTGTGGATTGGGCAAGGGGCAGTGTCATGCAGCAACCACAGGGGGGGTCTGAACTCTGCTGCAATCCAAAGGGAGGGTTTTAGGTCTTCCCAACTTGTGGGATTGGCTGAGGGCCAAGCCAATTATAGCTACATCTCCAAGGTGAAGAGGGACACAGCCCACATCTGGGTTACATTTAGAATCCCAATGTTGTAGGAAGATGCAGGAATAAGTTATGCGGGTGCTGAGTGAGAGACCCTTGGAGGGCACCTGTGCGATGCACTTTACAGCATTCTCCCTCTTGGCAAGCGGCCAGTCAGCGTGGGGAAGCTTGGGCTGTCCACTGTGGGCCAACTCAGAGAGGGTTTCTTTCCCTGGGGTGCTTGCAAGACGTGTGTGTGTGTGTGTGTGTGTGTGTGTGTGTGGCTGGGGGTGTCTGCCTGGGTCCCCCAGTACTATCCCTACATGCACACCGGTGGGTGCAGTGCATGCAGAAACACCATGTCCAGGAAATGAGAGGGGTGCAGCAGGAAACCTAAAGGGGCTGAGGTGCCCTCAGGACATCAGATCAGCTCAGTCTAGGAATCAGTTGTCTTGGCCCTGGGGGGTGAATCAGAAGAGAGCACTTGAGGAAACTAGGGGTCAGAGGAGAGAGGGGGAGGGAGAGAGAATGATGAGTAGAGCGACACTGGGTTCTGGAACCCTGGCTCCTGCTCTATCCCCTTTGCACCCTTCCAAGGGCCGAATTCCCCTTCTCCTTGTACTCACATCCACGAGATAGCTCCGAAGTCAGGGCTTCCTGGCTGGGAGGGAGGTCTGCCTTTTCCAGCTGCTCCCACTCGTGGCGGGGGATAGGTCAGCTGGGGGGAGCATGGTTGGATGGAAGAAACCTTATTGTGTTTGGAGTCTAGTTCTCTAATGCAGCCCATATGGTATTTCTATTCCCATCATTTCTCCAAAGGGTGAGACTCCTTAACTGGCACCTACAAACTTCCGAAAGACATACAGACAGACAGATGTTAAACGTCCTAGTTTCAGCATTAAGCTATGTTCTCTACTGAATTCGGAAACATCTGGAAATTGGGTGGGCTGGTTATGTTGTCTGTAAGGAGTCTATTTGCATGCCAGACTGAGAAGCCTCCCGGAAAATAACTCGCCATAAGTGTAGACAGTATGTGGCAGATAGGCTTGGTCCAATAGTAAACCATCACTGGTGAATGGGTGGGTGGATGGGGAGGTGGATGAATGGATGAATGGACGGATGAATGGACAGACGGACAGACAGACGGGTGAGTGAGTGGGTGGGTGGCTGGCTGGCTGGGTGGATGGAGGGGGATATGGATGTGAAGGTTTGCATTTTCATTATGAACATTTATTATCTTGAGTTTGTGGATGAAAAAGGTACGAATCCTTGAGCTATTTTCAGAAAAAGAAATTGGTGGGATATTCATACACGAGGACAAAATATTAAGAAACTTGTGATCACGTATAACTTCATAGAACAAGAAAATCCTTCTCCCCACACAGATGTGGGCTGTACTGACTTCAGAGTGCTGAGGATGCCCCAGAACATGGTGGACTGAATGTATCACCTCCCAGTAGGCAGCCCTACGTTGGGCAACTGAAGCAGAGGTGACAGTCCTGCATGTATAGGAGGGGAGCAGTGGAAAATGTGACAGTCTTGCATTTACAGGAAGGGAGGAAGAATATGGTGGCTATCATGTTGGGCTTTATAGAGGACTTATGCTAATTGTTTACCTGGCATGCAACTATCCCCCTTGCCTGGCCAAGAGGAATATTGCATCCCCTTGGCCAAGGTGATTATTCCCTGGGAATGCAAACAGTAAGACGGACTGTGTAAAGTGCAGCTGCCTCTGGCCACCATCCTTGGTTGCCTAAAAAAAATTTGCATGAAGTGTGAATAAAGCCTAACTGAAAGATGGAAACAGGACTTGGCTGACATTGTTTGAGCCCCTGGATCCTACCTTGCCTGAAATCTACCTAGACACTTCTGGACTTTTCAGTCAACAAAACACCCGTTCCCCACTTTAAATTTAACTTAAACCAATTTGAGTTGGAATTTTGTCACTTGCAGCTGGGAGCTTATCAATACACATGAAATTGTACTTGGAATTCCCCAATAATTAATAGGGGGCTTATGTGAAGAGAGATGGAAGAGCTGTAATAGTAAGTGAGGGCAAGAAGAGTCATTATGGAAAAGCACACGTGACAGGGCAAAAAAATACAAAGGAGCATGCAAAGTTTGTTCTCAGGTTCATCCTTTGTCCTCTTAGTTGCAGATCCTTCATCCTCTTCTGTCACTTTCAGTATTTTTATGGGTTGAATTGTCTCCGCCCCAAAAAGATATGTTGAAGTTCTAACTAACTCCTGTACTCTCAGAAGGTGATCTGATTTGGAAACAGGGTTGTGGAGATGCACTTAGTTAAGATGAGGTCATACTGGAGTAGGGTGGGCTTCTAATCTGACTGGTGTCCTTAGGAAGAGGAGAGAGAGAGAAACAAAGGGAGGATGCCATATGCCTATAGAGTCAGAGGTTGCAGTGAAGCAGTAGCAAGCCAAGAAACACCAAGGACTGACAGACACCACCAGAAGCTAGGAAGATGCAAGGAAAGACTTTCTCCTAGAGGTTTCAGAGGGAGCATGGCCTTGCTGAGACCTGGACTTCTAGCCTCTAGAACTGTGAGACAGTGGATATCTGTTGCTTGAAGCCACCCAGTTTGTGGTCCTTTGTTATAAGCAGCCCTAGGAAACTCATACTAAGATCTTCAAGTCTCCTACTTCATCCAATTTGTTGCCAAAAGACATACAAACAAAAACTGTCTTATAAGCTTAATCATTTTGAAGACATATATATATATGTTTAACATATATATATGTTAAAATGTCCTAGGACATTTGCGTTTGAAAAGAGAACTGATGAAAGCTGTCAGTAAGTGACTCTATAATGGTGGAATTTTACACATGGACAAAGGCCTGTAAATCTGTAAGTGCCTGTTTATCATTGCAAGGAGGTTACACTATTGAGTGTCAGGGTGACTTTGGGGTTTTTAGAGCTGTCTCAGGAGCCATTGAAGAAAACAAGGCTAGGGGGCTGGGCCCTGAGACTCCTCCCAACTGCAACCAGAGTAGCTTTCTTTTGTATTTTGGGATTCCACACAAGATTTCCTTTGGAAAAGTAATTTTTGTGTTAATATAGATTGAAAGTGATTGTATTATGGCAGTATTTAACTCACACGAGGGCTAACCAAGTTTTTTATTTCCGCTACTATTTCTGCCAAATGTTCCCACTCACATATATGTTTACCACTAAAGCAGAAAACTGTTCATTTCTGTCAAGAATCTAAGGTGAGGACACAGGGACACACAGGAGACGCCAGCTTTATTTCTCCTCTTGTTTTTAGCTATTCTGATGGGCATAGGGGGAAAGACGAGCTGCTTTTTCTTTGTTCTTGTCTTTTTAAAACTGAGAATCAAGATCTTCATGATCCAAAATGTGCAAAAGACGTTTAAGTAAAAGTCAAAATATCTAGTTTATTCCAGTTGTTGATTTATTGGCTGTCTGTCTCCTTTTTATTTATTTTTTTGCCATTGGGTGAACAGAGGAGGCTATCAGGATGTATTATTTGCATTCATGTGATTGAGGCAGAAGCAGTACTTGAATACAAAAAAATATTGTGACTGATGCTGGAGCATATACAGGAAGTATAATAATAATTCTTACACATTTGTGTCCCTTTCTACTTTCACACGCATTATCTCATTGGAAACCCTTACAAATCCTGGGAGGTATGCGGCCTGGTTTTCCTATCACCATCCCACAGATGGGCTCAGACAATCCTCCTGGGCCTAAGGCCAGTTAGTGAGGGGAAGCTGGGACCACCACCCATGTATCCTGAGACCCCTGCTCTGTATGATGAGTCAGTGGTGAGTTTTTTTTTTTTCCAAGCATGGTGAGGTAGAGAGAGAAATCGTAAAATGAATGGCTAAAAAGGACCTTCAACCCCCCTTTATCTTCACTGCTTCTACCATAAAAGCTTAAGGCAGGGTCTGCTTTTGTGGAGTCTTTGAGATAAGCAACAAGTCCCAGGAAACAAATAGTGAATACCACCATCAATTCCCTTCAAAATTCTCCAGTTAAGCATTTGAATCTCAAAATGCTCTTCAGATCCTAACAGCTAATCATTCAATCACCTACGCTCTTCTTTCTGTCAGGATGCTCCGAGTCAACACAAGTGCACCCTGAGCTCCGAGGCGCTGCTGGCGGCCGGTGGGTGGGTGGGTGGAATCTCAGCTTACCCCACGAAGAACGGATTTGGGGATGCCACAGGGGTTTTCTTTCCTTTCTTTTTTTTCCCCCCTTTGTTTCCCCCCATGGGAACTCTGTTTTTTGGGTTACAGGTCCAGGTTGAGTACACTGAAAGGGAACAGATGGATGCAGGCTGGCCGGTTGAGAACAGAGGGAAAATAATTTTTTTCTGGTATGGGCCGCTGAAAATCAATCAGGGACAGAGACACTTTGTAGCTCAGGGAAAAGCACCACGTTGGAGTCCAGGCTCCAAGCCCGGGGTCTTTGTTTTTGTGTCCTTTATAAAGTAGCCCATGGGGACAGCAGGCTGTGTAGTGGGAGCTCCTACTTCCCAGATTTGGCCCCAAAGGGCAGATGAGTCCGGTGGAGAGAAAAACCCTGAACTTTCAAAAGCATCCTCCGGCGAGGGGGAGTTTCAGGGTTGGCCTGGGGAAATGTACAAGGAGTGGGCGAGCCAAGGAGGGGGGGTTGTGATCAGAGAGGCCTTAAAAGAAGAAAAAGGGAGCCCAAACTGGGAGCGGGGAGAAAAGGGAGCGGGAGAGGCGGGCTGGGAGGCGAGGGGAGCTGGGAGACGCTGCCGGGGCGCGCGGGGCGCGGGGCGCGGGGCGGCGGGGGCGTCCCGGCGGTGTGGCGAGCGCGGGCGGGGAGGGCGGCGGTGACCTCACGCCCGGGCCCCCTTCCCCTCGCCGGGTGGGTGGGGCCTCGGCGCGCCGAGCGGGCGCGGGGTCAAGGAGGGGGAAGAGGAGGAGCAGGCTTGAATGTGTCTGTGTGAGGATCGGGGAGGGGCGGAGGAGGCGGAGGGTGGGGAGGGAGCGCGCGCGTGGCTCGGGGCGCCCGGGCTCCCCCCCCGCCAGCCCCCGACCCCGGCCCGCGCCGCCTCTTCGCCACCGCCCGCGTCGCCGCTGGGACCCGCTGCGGGCCCGGGGACCCGGCGGGCGGGGAAGCGCGGGCACCCGGCGCGGCCTGCAGGGAGCGAGAAAGCAAAAGTAAGGCGAGCCGCACTCCTCCAAGTTTTCCCAACTTCGCCCCCTGCGGCGGCAGGCGTCCTGCTGCTCGGCGCGTCCCCACCGCGCCGCCGGAGAGGGGCCGAAAGAAAAGGGACGGGGCGGGGGCGGGGGAAGAGGGAGCACGAGCGAGAGCCGAGAGTCCGGCAACATCTGTTAAAACTTGGGGGAGGAGGAGCGCGGGGAGGAGGAGGAGGAAGAGGAGGAGAGGAGGGAAGGAGGGAGCGCGAGGGAGGGAAGCGCAGAGCCGAAGAACAACTTTTCCACCCGTGAGTAGCGCAGGCTGCGCGGGTCCGGGCGGGGGGCGCCTCCAAGCCCGCGCGGGTTTCCAGGCCGGGATGGGACCTTCTTCCAGAAAGTCGATTGGATGCCAGGAGGGGAGTGCGGTGGGGGCTTTCTTTCTTTCTCTTTCTCCTCCCTCCCGCGGGTGAACCAAATCAGAACTGTCACTCAGGGCCTGTGAGTCAGAAGGGATCGGATTACACGATCCCTGAAACCGATGCCGGAGCCGCACGAGCGGGCGGGAGCGGGCAGGGGCAGCGCCACCGCCACCGCCACCGCCGCCGGCGCGCTCGCACCCTCGCCCTCGCGCCCCCTCGCCACTCCGACCCGCCCTCCCCGCGCGCCCGGCGGCCGCCTGCGCCGCACCATGCCCGCCGCCGGCGTCCCCCGCGCCCTGCCCGGCCGCTCGCCGTAGCCCGAGCCGCCCGCGGCCGCGCGGAGCCCGGAGCTGCCCGCCCGCGCCCCGGACGCGGGTCTATGGGAAGTTCGGGGACTTGACAGCCGCCGCCGCCGCAGGTACGTCCCGCCCGAAGTTCTTTGTTTCACGGGGCTCCGCACCCGGGAGCCCGCTCCGGCGGCCGCGCCCGCGCGTCCGGGGCGACAGGGGGGGTCCCCGACGGGGGGGCTCGGGAGGAACTGAATATGGCTGTCTAAAGGCGCCCAGATTTCGGGAGCAGCGGGTAAGGCGTCGGAGCGAGTGTTCCCTTCGCCCCCTCCTGCTCCCCTTCCCAGCGTCTGACTCGGCGGCCATCCGGAGACGGACTGGAGAATTTCACCTCCCGAAGTTGGGGCGGGGGGGGGGGAGTGAAGAAGTTTGCAGCAGCCGCGGCGACGGCGCCCCAAGCCCCCACTCCCCACGCCGAGGGCTTAAAGGAACTCCGCTAGCCCCCGGGGCCCCGGCGCCCGCCTTCGCACTGTTGCATCCCCCCCGGGGGGCCGGGCGCGGAAGTCGGCGGGCGGCGAGGTGGGTGCGCGCGGGGAGCGCCGCGGCGGGGGCTTCCTCCAGCCTGCGCTTCTCATCCGAGGGAGGCGCGCCTCCGTCCTGAGAGAGGAAAAGTGAAAGCTGTACCATCTGTGGATGATTTGGGATTCTTTCATTTCTTTTCTTTTCCAGGGACAGCATTAAAAAAAAAAAAATAGAATAAAAGAAAGAAAAAAAGAAAACAAAAGAAAGAAAAGCACTAGAAACTGCAGGGAGTGAGCGGTGGAAGTTGGGCGGGGGGTAACCGTGGTCCCTGCAGCAGTCATTTAAGAGGCCGCATTTTCACCGAGCAGAGTTGGGTATGAATCACTCTGCAGGGGACAGTTACTTTTTGGAGTTGCAGAGGGCACAGGGCCGGGAGGAGGTGGAGAGGGAATAAATATTTACCCAAACTTGGAGAGTTTGTGAAGCGACTTCTAAGCAGATTGCCAGATGCCGAAGCTCCACCGCACACCCAGGCCTTTTATCCTCCCCTGAACTTTGTGCTCACGTCCCTGATTACACCTCCTTTGGGAGATGCCATCCCGAGAGCAGCTGGACCCACGCTTCCCTTGCTGACCCCGTGTAGACAAGAGTATGAAGGAGGCATCCTCCCCGCAACTCCTCCCGCCCGCCCCCAGGGTCTCATCTCCCGGGTGTGCAGTCCCGAACAGACTCTGGCCTTGGGTACAGCGCTCGTGGCCCTCTGCCAGTTTATATGTACATATATTTATGTAAAACATTTTCTCCCAGCTCTCTGCCAGCTGTTCCACATTTTCCAGCTGCCATTTCAGTTTGAAATGATGGACTGTCCGCATCTCCAAGTAGAAGAGCCCTTTAGTCGGAGGTATGGAGGGTCGGCCGCTGTGCAGAGACCTGCGCAGTGTGCCATTTGCCGGACTGGTTCTAGAAAACATCTTCTGCTCTCCTTTATCTTTCTTCCTTCTTCTCCCTAGTTCGTCTCTGCAGAGCCCTTTGCTGGAAATTCGCGTTAATTAGGCTTTTCCCTCCCAATGTGATTTTGGACAGAATTGAGATGTTTTTGAGATCCCTGAAATAAGTGTATGGTGGAAATCAATTAACTTTTAAAAAGCGTTCCAGCGTGAGCGCCTTGGGCATGGCCGGTGTGGCCCTCTGCCATGGTCCTTTCTGTCTGTTTAAGGCAGGAACTATTCATGGTCCCCATGTTACACTTTTTGTGTTGTTTGAAGTCTTATTATATTATAGACGGAAATCTTCAAGAATTGGCCTAAAGTATTAATTTTGAGTATTTATGTAATTGCTCTGTAATTTGAATAGGTGCCTTATTGATTGATTCCTGTAATTATTTCATTTAGGTTTTAAATTAAAAATTAATAATGGTCTGACAGTTTCTTAATTACATGTGTCAAGATTATTTTGAAGGAGGAAAATGCTGTTTCAAAGTAGTGAAATAACCTCAGAATCGCTTCGTCTTTCTGAAGCAGAACAGTATTTCAGTTGAGGGGCTTTATTAAAGCAGTGGTGATTGGCTTTACAATGTAAACTGTGTGAAGTATCTAAAGAATTTGTTTATGTTAGGAAATATTGGTCTTAACCTGGTACACAAACACTTTGGCCAGTTGGACTATAGTCAGACCTGAAACAAACATGAACTAACATTTAAATTAGTTGTAATAGCATACTTATAGGGAGAAGAGGTTTATTTTATACTAAAAGCTATTTAATTAGAAACTGCCTGCCTAAGGGGAGATCCTTTCAGGGTATATGATTCTTGAAGTCAGCCTAGGGAAGCTTTGGTTTCAGATGCCTGAGTAGGTCCAATGTGAGAGATGTCCAGTGAAATTTCACACACGCAGAAGCATTTTAAACGGTATAGATTGTATTGTTATGAAAAGCTAGTAGATTCAACTCAGATACCTACCACTTCCCGGTACCTTTAACATGTTTGTGTTCCTTGATCGAACCCTGACATAAACACATTTTTCCAGTATGTCGAAATTGCAAAGGACTACAGACAGAAATGAGAAAATTCAGTACTGATGAAAAATGACTCTGGTGAATTATTTCATTACTTATTTAATGAAAGAGTCATTAATTTATCAATTTGATGCCCAAGCCTAAAAGTTGAACTTTCCTTTTGTTTCTTGGCCAGTTTTCTTAATTACCTGCATGCTGTAAGGGTTTCAGACTTCCTCTGTGCTTTGCCATTTAGGGGTCCTTACAATCTATGTGAGGTATCCTGCTTACTGAGATTCCCCTTGCCCCCCTTTTTTAAGGATAGGGTTTGGGAGTTTACGAAAGGAAACAATTTAATGATCATTGTGCCGTGCACTCACTTATATGGAGACAGTAATGTATTAAGAAAAACCAGTCTTGAAGGAAAAGTGAATCAGTGAGTCATGAAATCCTCAAGAAAACCTTAGTAATGGAATGTTAATGCTTTTAGACTATAGTAGATTATCTTAAAAGTCAGCCTTTTCTTCTTTATGCAATTGTTGTAAATCCCCAGCTAAAGAATTCTTTGAAGGAGGTTTTAGTTTTGCTGGCATCCATATTCTATAGTCGGTCTGATTTGTTTTGGAAGATTCAAGAAATTTTCTGCCAACTTATATCATGAGAGTCAATTAAAATGCTGACATGACTGTAGAAGAAATTGTGCGTGCATGTGTGTGCGTGTGTGTGTGTGTGTGTCTCTATTTCATTTGTTAAGCACAAGATTCCACTCTAATAATGACTTCAGGTTGTCTTTTCATTAAAGGCTACTAGAAGATGCTGCCCTTCACTTCCTGTTGTCATTTTTCCAGATGAAAATTGATTTGTTCTAGTTTCAAAGCAAATAAAGGGAGACAGAATAAACAACAACAGGGCAGGGGGAGCACCACAAACTTTTCTCAAGCACTTTCAGTGTATTTTTCATCTCTACTTGTATTTGATGGGCCTGTGAAATAGAGCTGTAGACTGGCGAAGACTTTAAATGAAATTTCACACTTTGATGATTTTTTTTTTTAACTTTGATATATTGACAGCAAAAGGAGCTGCAAAGCTTTTTTATAACTTGAGCAGTAACGCCAAGCAGCAGTCAAACGTCTCTGTGCATTTGTGTTTAACTGCAGAAGAAAAACATGTCCGTGGGCAGTAGAGGTTCTTATCAACCCCCTAATCCCAGATCCCAGCAAACCTTGAGGGCATGCCTCAGATCTTGCTGAAATCACTGTAGACTCTCACAGTTTGCAGATTAAATATGCTATGTGTTCCTGGCTCCAATAACAGGTTTATGAGCTCACTAAGCTTCCTGTTTTAAGATCCTTTTCTTAAGTTTTTAGAAGCTGTTAAAGGCAAATGCTTTAACAGTAAGTGGTACTTGTTAATTTAGAGACACTCTAGATATTTCATGCTCTCTTTCGAAATTGCCAAAATTATGATTTTTCCATCTAAGCGCTGGTTTTACAGGGTTATAAGGGAGGGGAGCCGTTGGGAAGAAATCGGATGTTAACTGGGTTGGCAAGTGTATTCGATTGCAAACCTTATGTGGTGTCTCAATTGTTTCAAGGCACTTTTCCTTCGCCTCGCCCCTTAAACTTAGACTTTTTCCACTTGTAATTCTAAATGCACTATATTTTAGTGCCACACTTCTTAGCTACTCATGACCACTTTCGGGTTTTTTTTTTTTTTTTTTTCTTTAATGTGAAAGTGTTTTTTGTTCTGTGTGTGTATATTTCAACCCAACAAAACATCCCAGAAAATCTATGGCTCTCTAAGGAAACTGAATGAACGGGCCATTACCTAGTTAATAAGGTGGCATTGGAACATTCCAGTCCCCTCCTGAAAGGCAATATTGTGTTGAGCTCCACATATGCATCTGCAGTATCTGGAGTTGTGTCCTCACATTAGGGTGCTTTTGCATTTTGCATATGGAGTCATAATTAAAAAAGGAAAATACTCACATCATCGTCCAATGACATGTCACATAATTCCCAAGAGAACTCGAGCCAATTTTGTGCTTAAAGGTTATTCAATGAATGAAATTGTGAAAGCCCATTTGTCAAAGTACTGCATGGTTCCTGTTAGTTTTCAAGCCCCAAATTCATTGTCTGCCCGGCCGGCATCAGTCATCAGGGTATTAGCGCTGCCTTCAGGCCATGTGGCCCAGCACTTCTTCACACCATTATAGCCTTGAAAGTGTACTCTGTCGACTTGTAGAATTACTGCTCTGATTTCTGCTTGGCTGGGTTTGAGGTAAGTCCCCTCCCTACCTTCTAGCTGACTGTAATCCTTGCTTTCTTTTAAAGCTCCTTTCCAGAGATTTAGGGGAAAACTTTCTTAAGGGCCCTATTGGCATCACACTGTGGTTTCGTTGTGGCATGCAGTGTACATGTAAATTGTACCTGCAGTAAATTGGATTGATTGCTAGCCTCAAACAGCTAGTGGGCTTTTCTTTTCTTTACTTTTATTTTGGGGGGGGGTGATGGCATGTGTGTGTGTGTGTGTGTGTGTGTGTGTGTGTATGTGTATGTGACACAGGAGTATGTTTGAAACATCAGCATTTGTTGGTATATTTGGGTAATTTTTGTGCCACAAAATGAAATATAATGGGAGATAAGTGTCCTTTTATTTAAATCTCTGTCTCTTGGAGTACCTTCAGAAGGCAGTGTGACATCTTATTTGTTTATTTTCATGTGGAAATCTGCAGCTTTAGCTACTTGGACTTTTGGGGGAGATTGCATAAAACACCTAACAATATTCCAGAGTGCTGTACATTACAAACTATGGATTTTTACAAAAAGAGACTGAAAATTCACAGTTCAGATGAAAGCTAATTCTCAAATTGTTGTAAGGAAGGAATGAAGCAGTTAAACCAAATTCTCGATTTCAGCTTGTGGTATTTTAGAAAAGAATAATTCAGTCTCAAGGGAGTTACCTGTGTGTCGAGGAACCTCAGGCAGCAGCTCAAGAATGAAGCCTTAATGAACTAAGATGTATGGAAATCTGAATGGAGCGTGGACCAAGCCACGCCACTTCAGGACAACATCTGCTGTTTGAACTGTGAGATTCAAATGAAATTCCACACCAGGGCATTTCACTGGGAGGGTGCATCGTTCGGTATAGTTTGCTTTGGTGGTTTTGTACATGATTGGTGGGCAGGGGCCAAAAAGTAAGACAGCTGAAGAATTCTGCAAAGTTTATAGGCTGAGTGGGCCAGGGGGTAACTGTTACTGAATAAGCCCTGATTAAAAATCCTTAAATTATGAAAAATGTGCTTTTCAAATTGCAGTTAAGATTCAAGAATCCCCAGTTTAAAAATCGGGAGGTTGAAGTATGATGAACAGTACCAGACAAAAAAAATAAGTACCTTTGGGAGATCTCCAGCTGATTTTAACACCCAGCGGATATAGGTCTCATATTTGTGATGGTTTAAAAGTATATTCCTCTTCATAGAACATATATTCTACTCTCTTAAGCTTGATTGTAAAGGCTCACCTGATTCTAGGAACCAAAAGTTATAGAAGTTCTCTAAGAAGGATTTTAAAATTTAGGGAGTTTTTTCTTCTGAAAATATGTGAAAACTTAATTCCTGTACACCTTAGGGAAGTGAGACAAGGGTCACCTTTGATCAGTCATGCTGCTTTCGTGATATACGTAGGTTTAAGGGAAATGCAGTTTCCATGAGCTTAGCGGATCTATAGACCGATAACTGACTTATAGATCTCCTTTTCTGTCTGAGGATTGTCTGTCTCCAGCAAGCCCACAGAAAGTCGGGGTGCCAGCTCATTCCTTCATGGCACCTGCTATGCAGGGCACTTCCTGCAGAGCCTAACCAAAGTACACCAAACTGGTGTTTCATAATTTTTGCAAAACTCAGAAACAGTAACAAGTATTAAATAGAGACCTTTACCCTTCAAATGTTTCTCATGAAGTCCTCCTGGCAGCAGAGAAAGAGTAGCTGATGATCTTTCCTTTTAAATACACATGGCAGAAAAGTAAAACTGGCACACAAAATGTAATTTGTGATTTTAACGCTAGTAGCAATGATGACTTCACGTCAAATATGCTTTTCAGTAGTTGAAGTTAAATATATGGGTTTCTTAAAAGTTGAGATGTAGTTAATCTACTAAAACCAAACTCAGTCCATAGCCAGGTAATTATTTCCCCTTAGAGTAATTCCATTCTCTTTTCGAGGGGCATCTGTCATGAATACTGTTTATCTGAGATTAGGAGCTTCAGAAACTGGGAAAGAAAGATCTGAAAACAATAGGCAGCAGATTTGGGGAACCCTCTAGGCTACGAAAGACCATTTTTGGCAACTTGAACAGATAGGAGCTTTCTTACTTGCAGTTACGGCTTCAGGCTTTCCTAATTATGGGGGGGGGGGAAATCACATGTAAAGGTAAAATAATTGCACATTTAAAAATACTATAGTTAAAAATTCATGAAGATTTCATTAAGAACTTATGGAGCTGAGCTTGCAGGAAAGAAAGGCAGTGCAGGCAGGGGAGGGAGAGGAAGCCTTAGGAATCTTGGGAACTGGGAACTAACTGTTGGTGTGTCACAGAGGTTATGCATATCTAATTGATTTTAAGTTCAGAAAGGTATTTTGAGCACTAGGAAACATCAACATTACCAACCTATACGAGGTTTTCTGTAAAGCATGATTACATGGAATCCACTGAAATGTTTCAAATTCCCTAAATTTCGCTCATGGAAACTCATGCTATTTCTCACTTCCAGAATTGCTCAAAAGTTAAAATCAGCATTAGTTTGTGCTTCTTGATTTAAAAAAAAAACTTTTCCTAGAGCAGTCATGTTCTTTAGGAACTGAATTTTAATGCTGCAGGAAGGTATAACTATTTAATAGGAATTTTACCTAAATGGTTGCTCTCAGACTGGCGTCTTGAAGGAGCAGGTAATCTGCTAGTAAGTAATACAGTGTGAGAGAAATGTCACTTTTCAGTGTTATGGTGGCAGCTCCTTAGAAATCCTTACACAGGCTAGTTTTTCTGGATTTTTGAAATATTAGCATATTAGGAAGATCATTCAGCTTGTAAATATACGGGCAGGTGTAAGTAAAGGTACTTTCTCTGGAGGAAAGTCTTATTCCTCTTGAGCAAAGAGTTCCCTGGGTTGCAGAGAATCATTTCTCACTTAAGGCCTAATCGCCATGCTGTTCAAAGTGCTGCCCTTCCTCCTGGAATGCCTCTTTTTTCTGATCCCTCCTTGGCAATAGCTGTTTTAACCCATCAGAAACTGATCAGGTTGGCACGAATCAGGCTTTTAACTTAGTTGTTTTAAATCTTTAAATGCATTAAGAAAAAAAAAAGAGGAAAACCCAAATTCAGGCCACTGAAAAATAAACCAGCTGGATTAGGGAAATAAATGAAGTAGTCTGCTGTTCACAAAGGATGCATTATCAGTTTATAACTACTGTTTCATTTCACCTTCGATTAGAAAGTCGTTTTATACAGTTCAAACATCATTTCAAACGTTGGTTTTAGCACTGGCGCTTCCTTTTGAACATTGTAAGGGTTTAACCCATCATGGAATCCTGCTTGTATGCGCATTCCCAGGGTTCACTGCAGAGATCTGCAAGGGGAAAGGCTGATTTTTGCACATGTTCCCAGAATTGTGATTTCTCACGCTCTCCATTTACTGTCTAAAGCCTCGTGGTTAAGGTTGAACTTTGGAACCCCACTGAGGGCCCTCCTCCCCGAGAGCCCATGAGATGGGTCTGTGCCTTCACCATTCACAACACCTCATCTATGTAGGGCAGCTGATGAACGAACAACATTTGGAACAGGGTTAAGAGCCGGTGAAGCAAGTTAGAAGTTTGGTGAAGTGACGCACACAGCCAGGGGTTTCCTGAAGACGTCAAGGGTTCCGCAGTGTTGTATTGTAGTGCCGCACAGAGGGTGTTGCCTTGCAAAGTGCCCGGAAAGTTGCATCTCTCCGAATTCAGCCAGTGAAGCAGCTGTGTGACTGCATGCAGGGCGGCCACCGACCACTGTCTGCTGGAGATGCTGCCCAGTTGTGCCGAGAGTTTTCCAGTGCCCGGGGAGCCGGTGCCCGGGGTGATGCAGAGTGCACAGGGCTGCTCCTTGGGCGGCGGAGGCCCTGCGGGGTTCCGATCGTCCGGCCCCTGCTCTGCGCTTTCCGCGGGGACGCTGCCGGAGGGCGGATGCGAGCGGGGCCGGCCGATTCCGAGGAACCAGCGCTGCGCGGCCGGGCGCTCCGGGCTCGGGGCGCGCACCGGGAGCTGCGGCCGGGTCTGCCCGCGCCGGGGAGGGAGCAGACGGCGAGGCGGGCGCCCCGGGGCCGCCGCTGCACCGACTGCGACCGCGTGCGGGGAGCGGGGCCCGCACGGCGACGCCGGGATCCCGGGGGTGGGGCGGGGGGGAGGCGGCTGGGACGCGGGGACGCGGCCGAGGTGTGAAGACGCGGATCCTGGAACCGTGCGGGGAACAGAAGGGAAGCTGGCGTGGAAGCGCAGGATGCGAGCGCTCCCAGGCAGCACTGACCGCAGCTCACTGCTTACTAAACGGAAAAAGAAACACGCAAATGACAGCTTATCTTTGCAAAGATGAAAGTTCTTGTGTTTTTTGGTTTGGTTTTGTTTTTGTATTTTTTAATTGCAGCTCCAAGTGGCCACTCTAAGGAGAGGGCCACCTGAGGCTTTGCGGGGGTGGGGTGGGGGAGTGCTGTTTCCAATGCAGGTCTTGCCCCCTCCCCTCCATTTCTCCAAATTGGTGATAAATATTGCAGCTTTTCTTTGGCTGCCTTTCGAGTGGAGACATGCACTACAGCATCACCTGGTCAGTGGCTCCAGGATAGGATGTCTCGTTTGTTAGGAGGTTGACGCAAGTTCAGATTTATAATCTAGAAAGGAAAGACCCTCCTGTGGGCAGGTCACTAGTAGGAGAGGGATTAGTTTTAAAAGAGGGTCCGGAATTAATTGTGCCCTGGGTTTAGGCCTCGGGAAAATTACAGAAGGATCAGGGACCGCTGAATGGGGAAAAGCCATGACTGTTTGCTTTCAAGAAGGCGTTTTCATTCCTGCTTTTACCTATGAAACGTCAGGCTTTAGCAGGCCTATTAGAGCAGTTTTTCTTGGTTGCAGGGTTTTTTTTGTTTTTGTTTTTTTTCCCCATATACCCAAGCTGCTGGGACTCAAACATCAGCTACAAATAGTTTTTCTTTTTTCTCTTTTTTTTCATAAGCATATAAAGTCAAGGGGCATGCCAGCAAATCTTGCATGTAATGTTGCAGTGGTGGAAAGGATTGAGGGAGAACAGTTTGGCCCTGTAAGAAAAGGAGCAGGGTCTAAAAGTCTTATTTCATTCACATCTGAAAACCAGTGGCATGTTTTCCTCAGAGAAAGATCTTTGAAGTGAAGCAGAACTGAAAAGTTTTCCTTGAGAGTTACGTTCTAAATAAATTATACTTTATTATTTAAGAAACGCCAGGTTTTATAAGGAGTCCTATAGGCTACGGCCCTAGTTATGTATGTTTTAGGATTCCATCAGGAATTTTTACTGGTCACTTCTGTACTACCTCATGCTTTCCTGTATCAACTCAGGACTGAGTTTCCCAACTCGGCTGAATATTCTATGAAAAAATTGCCACCCCAGCTAGAAGCAGGCGCTCTTTTCTGCTCCCTAATTCTTGGTGCAGAGTTTTGCTGAGGTGTGAGAGTCTAGAATGTTAAAACTTTCTCCTTTAGGGCTTCCCTGGTGGCACAGTGGTTAAGAATCCGCCTGCCAATGCAGGGGACATGGGTTCGAGCTCTGGTCCGGGAAGATCCCACATGCCGCAGAGCAACTAAGTCCGTGTGCCACAACTACTAAGCCCACGTGCCACAACTACTGAGCCCACATGCCTAGAGCCCGTGCTCCGCGACAAGAGAAGCCACCGCAATGAGAAGCCTGCGCACAGCAATGAAGACCCAACACAGCCAAAAGTAAATAAATAAATAAATTTATTTAAAAAACCCCCAACTTTCTCCTTTGTAACTGACAGGGACAAAGTTGGGTTTTTATCAGTAAAATAAGCTGATATAATTTATAGGGATATACAGGAAGCAGATGTCTGCCTTGGCAAGTTGCCATTTTTATAGCCTTGTTCCAAGCATAAACCACACTTTTAAATAATTAGTTACTAACTAATGAGATCCAAAAATAAGTTGTCAAAATAGAAGAAGGGGGTAGACTTTTGAGTGACCAAGGGTCTATTTAAAAAAAAAATCCATTTTGAACAGGGGGTGGGGGGAGGAATTAGTGTTCTCCAAGACCATTAATTAGTGCGATTTCAATCAGCGCCTGGGGCTTTACCTCTTCTCACTGAGCCTCTCTCTGGTGATGAGTATTTGGAGGGTTTTTATTGCTTTGTTAAAATGAAGTCTTTTGCTTGGGGGAAAAACCAACAACTCCACAAAAACCAAGTTTGTCAAGGAGCTTTGGTGACTTGTCTCCTCACTACTATTAATTAGTTCCCTCTCCTAAGGAAGAGACAAGAGTCCCATCTCTTCATGGTTTTTTTTTTTCTTTCCCCCCTCTGGTCCATTAGCTTGTTTCTGTGTCCAGTATTCGTAAACTCCATCCAGATTCGACCGGTAAAACTGTATTTGTGTTTTGAGGGAAACAATTATAGTAAGTGCCCCTTTTTCTCCAAAATGGTTGAGAATGGAGTGTTTTGATTAATTAAATATTCCTATTAAAGTTTTTAGTTTTGATATAATTTGCCAGTTTACAAAGAAACACTGGCTCTAAAAGAAAAGAGATGTAGCTAAATCTATGGCAATTAAGATTTAAGACACTACTGAACTGTCTGGGTCATGGGATCATTGCTGGATCGCTTATTACTCAGTAAATATTCTTACAGGTATGAGGTGCTGGGTAGATAGCCCGGCCTTTGGAGTTTAGGGTCTGGAGGGGAAGACGGACATTCAACAAAGATTCCCGACCGATGCAGAGTTCATTATTGGGATGGCAGTTGGGATAGGCTCTTTTGGGCTGTTGGAATTCAGTACTTCATTCATTAGTTCATCCAATCTGCCAAGACTTAAATGAGGACCACCTACAGTATGGGTACAGAGCAGCAAACAAAAAATATGTAGAGCAGTTGTCTGCGAGCTTCATTGAGACTGATAGTCACCAGTGCTGGTTCAAATAAAGGTTCCAGGGGCCACCTCAAAGACATCAGGGGTTGGACCTGCAACTCTGAATGTTTGCAAGCACTGAAACAAGGCTCATTCAGGTGGCTTTTGTACCACGCTGAGGAACAGTGCCATGGAATGGGTTGAATTGTTCTTGCGGCATGCTTTAAAATGATATTTAAGTCAATTTGGGGGGATCATGCAAAAAATGTAAAGAATCATTCTGAGATTGGTAAAGCTAGAAGGGATGGTTGAGAATTTCTCCTTCAAGGGTTCTTTATCTGGTTTGGAGGGCCTGTGATCCCTTGGAAATCAAATGGACAATTTTTTGTGCGATTAAGGGGATTCTGGGGGGAGAGGGTCCGTAAGTTTTAACATATTCTTAAAGAGGACTGGACACCCCCCCCCCCACTGAAGTCCCACTGTGTGACACTGTCATGTGACAGATGAGGAAACTGAGGCACTAGACAACTCCAGGGGGTGCCGATCAGGCCCTCCCCTGTGGACTTGTGTACGGTGGCAGCCTTGAGAAAAGAAGGTCTATATTCCTTCACTGTTGTGATCTATGGGGGCTCTTTGAGGGATGTTTCTGAATTCGGAGTGGATCTTATAATTGATATGTACATTTAACTTAGGGCGTCTTTTTGTCTTTTTTATTCTAGAAAAGCTGTTCTTAAATAACTTGTGTGTTTTACAATGAATGCCACTGGATAATCAAGGAAAAGAAATGGAAGTTACTGGAAGAGCTGGTGCTCCAGGGCCATGAGGCCTCTGGGCCTTCAGCTTTTCCAGTTACTTATCCCAGATTGCAGTTCCCTTGCAAGTTTGAGTTAAGGATGACTAAAAATCTTCCATCTGGTACTTTAACTCTTTTAGTCTGTGAAGCACGTGCTCGTTTTATTTCTCTAATCCTTGTTTTGATGGAACACGGTGGCCTCCGCTAAATGTAGAAAATAGGCAGGTGACTTCACAGAAGAAATGCCCACAATCTAGACAGCTTGAGGGAAACATGGTAGAGAGGAGACTTGTCATCTTCTCTTGTATTCTTTGTAGGTGTAGATCATGACTGCCAAAAAAGAACATGAACCAAACGGAGTGAAAATTGATGAATGATGAGTTAGGGCGATTATCACATGAATGAAGCTGGTGAAAGACAGAGTAACTGCCCTTGCTTTTAGCTGAGTTTTAATATTTCTTAAGTGGTTCCAGCCTTTGCTGTGGGTGATCTTTTGCCTTTTCCTGTGGGATCCAGAGTGTGTTGTTCTGTCACCTTTGTTTGTTTTAAAAATGTAACTTAAATGAATGGAAATGTTCTACTGTTTTAAGAAAGCTTAAAGAGTATGGTTTTCCTGAAAGAATTAGGTTTAAGAGGCATGTTGCGATTCACATATCTTGGTGAGGGAAGCAAAATCATTGACCAGAATGCTCTGATTCAGAATTTTGAGTTGGGCTTGGATGGGAGAAATTGTCGATCACTCTTTAAAACATCTAATTAATAACTAAAAAACTTCCCTGGCTTGGAAAGTTGTCCTACTGCCCCTTCTTAGAAAATCGGCCACCTTCTTATAAATGTCGGAGACATTTGTAGATGTGGCTTGAAGGAGTAATGTGACACTTGGATTTCTCGCCATAAACACAGCTGAAAATGGAGATATTCAGACCATTTAATAACAAATGCCCAGTAGGATTTTAGGAAAAGTCCCACATTATGGGCAAGTCCCTTTCTCCTCCTTTTGCACGTGTAGACAGAATTCTCCTGGCTTGTTACTAGAACTTTGAGGCCTTTTTGCAAGAAAGCCTGCGGGTAAGGGTCTTCCAGATTTTGAATTGGCTGATGCTCTGGGCACCTCCTCAGGTGACAGGTGAAGCGGCCTTCGGAATGGGATTTCCTTTTCCCCCTTCTTATTTGAAATTGATGGCGCTGCTGTTTTTTCAGGGGTTCCTGGTCGCCCAGAGCTGAAGTAATGAGAAGGCGTCATGGAGGCCCAGTCCCAGAGCTCCACGACCACTGAGAAGAAGAAAGTGGAGAATTCCATAGTGAAATGCTCCACTCGACCAGATGTCAGCGAGAAAGCCGTGGCCTCCAGCACCACTTCCAATGGTGAGCGGCCACGGGGATTACCAGCAGTCAAGCCTACAGTCCTTTTCTGTGCTCTGCATTCCTTGCGAGTTGAGCATTTGCACCTGGACCCGTGTTTGTTCTCTGAGATCTGAAGAGCGCAGATGGAGGTGGAGGTTGGGGTGTGGGCTCGGGCTGGGCAGGCTTTAGCCATCTCTGTTTTGGCGCTGAAACTACACGTTTTCTTCCAAATTTGCTAATTCGAGATGTAAATGTGATAGGTTATTTATTATAGGAAGTTCCTGTTTTGGCATTTTGGAAATCATCTTGATGAGTCTGGCTGGGGTTCAAAATACTTTGCATTTCACATGGAAAGTCTCCACTCGTCGGGATAATTAGTTATCAGTTATTACAAAAGACACAAGAGTTGCCTTGTCCAAATTAGTGATAGTGTCCCCTCCAGACCCCAAACCCTAAAGGAGTCTGCTCTAAAGGATTTTAAAAGTTGTTAACGGTTGAGCCTCATCTAGTTTCTGAGTTGCAGGTTTTGCTGTTGGCGTATAGAAATTTAACGTCCTTAATTTGCGTTTAGAGATACAGAAAGCCAACTGTTTTATATGCTGTATGTTTTAATATTTTAAGCAAAGTGTTGAGAGGCATTTCAATTCAAGCATGGAGCACTGAAAATAAATTCCAGAGCCCCCTCTGGTAAAAACAGACTGAAGAAGTGAAGAGTAACCTTCACTTCCTTTCCCTGCCTTTCGGCTCTTGAAGGCCATCAGCGCCTTGGCTTTTTGTAGATTTCATAGCCACCCCTGGCCTCTGCGAATTGCTCTCCGCTTTGCCATGTGCCCTTAGGAAGAATGGGCTGGTCCCAGTCCTGGACGCTGCCTACCTGGGTACAAGGATTTGCATCTGCTGAGCTCCCTCCCTCCCTGTGCATTTATATTTTATTTATTCCAAAAAGATTTGACTAGGTTGATTTCCAATTCTTTACATACAATGGGAGAGTCAGAATCTGCTTTGGAAGGTAACAGCCCAGAAGTGTAGGCTGTGAGGGCAGACATGCAGTAAAAAAGCTGCACCTTCCTGTCTGAACTGTGGCACTGCCTGGCCCTGCTCTCTGTGACCAACCTGGTGCACAGTGTGTGCCGCTCACTTTTCTCCTTCCCCGATGTCACCAGTGCGCACTGCTGGCTTGACCGGGCCAGGGGAGTGGGCTGGCATTAAACCTTTCGGCTAATGAGTCCCATTTTGAATGGATCCTTAAGGGAGATCTATTTATGTCTGAGTTAAAATAATGAATTTCCTTTACATACATACGAAACTATATTTCTCTCTTGATTCGTGGTCTTTCAAGTCAGGACTAGAGCTTATTTTAATAGAGCCAGATTTTTGCATTATTCCCATGATGAGGTTTTAGAAGGCATATTTTCTCCTTAAAAAAGCATGCTGTGGCCCTTGTTTCTTTTCTCTGGAATTTGTAAAAATTAGACACGTCTCTTATTTCAGAAATAGAATCAGTCTATGCCATGTAGGTGATTTGGTCATTTTAATAGCAAATTTGTAGGAATAATCGCTTTCTGGATATCACGCTTCATGAAACATCCATGTTGGGTGATTTTTATAGCGGTGTGTGTGAGTGTGAGTGTGTGTGAATGAGTGAGCGTGTGTGTAAGTGTGTGCATGAGAACGGGCTGCACCACGTGGAGCCTCCATAAACCACTGTCCTTTCTGTGAATTTCAGCAGAGTAACAATAGCGATCTGTCCTTGTGAAGGTGCTGCCACTTTGGCGATTCCGGCCCCTGGACACATGCTGGGCAGGTTTTTGGTGCTGTTGCATTTGTCTGGAGCTACTCTGACCATGAGTTCTGCCCATTAACCTGCTTAGGGTGACCAGGAACAGAACGAACCGAATCAGCCCAGCAGCCAGGAAGCCACCGGGGATCAGTATCCAGGGAAGAAACAGTCATGGTTTATACAAGTTAGTCCTTGAGTCCGAAATAACCACGGAACTGACTCCGAAACCGAATTCCATGGGCTTCCCACCCTGATCAGCCTGGGTCCTTGAAGCACCTCCTAAATGGGTGTAAGACATGTCCTATCTTGGGGCAAAACCTCATTAGTCAGGTTTGCAGGGCTCCTGCGTGAATGATAGCTGTCCTAGAATCCTGTGAGCTCTGACCATTTTTTCAGTGTTCTATTTCTTGTAAGAGATTGACTCCTTTTTGTTTTGGAATAACATAAAGAGCCAACCAAATAAAGGAAAATGGAAGTGGTGTTTTTGAAATATCAATGGCAATCCTGCTGGAAGATTCCAGGAAAACCAGCAAACAAGTTTAAAGATGGGAAAAATTGAGACAAAGGAAAATAAACTTTTTTCTTTGTGATTGCTTTACATAAGCAATGCTAATAATTGTAATGATTTATTTTTTTTACAAAGTCCTCTGCAGGATTCATCTAACTAGTTCAGAGCCTCTTGATGGCCCCAGGATCATGCTTAGGAGGGTGTGGAATGGCCCGAATTCTTTGTTCTGCCAGCTTCTACCCGGTGGCACGCTGCCCTTTGCTCTCAGCTCTGGTCACACAGCTAGTCTGGGGGCTTTGGTCTGTGGTTTGGTTTGGGTTTAAGAGCTGGTGTGGGCAGGCTTTCAAAGGTTGGTATACTGTCGTTGCTATGGTCATCCATCCGTCTGTCTATTCTGTCTGTCTCCCGTTCTGTCTTTTCTCTGCACACATTTCAGAAGTGCTTGGATACTTCCACTGAGGCTCTTCACAAAAAGGAAATGAAAATTACTTGGATCCTATAATAGGTAGTACCAATTGCTACTGTTCCCAGGGGGTTCTTACGCTTTCCTTACAAAGTTCTGCAATTCAGAGACTTGTAAATGAACAATGAAAACTGAGTTCGGCACCAAGATATATTAGGGGTGTAACCTGTGTATTTCTTCTCCTGTCCACGATTTCAAGATTAAAATAAAACAAACAAAAACGTTTTGCTATTGACGCTGTGTTAGGTTGACTTAATTAACTTTTCCAGCCATTATGTGCTGCAATTTGTTCCTGATTGTGAGCCTTCCAGCCAAACCATGCACATTCCTCTGCATGTCCTTACAGATCTGTTTTCTTACTTTTCTCAGCTGAGTATCTACTCCTAGAATAACAGTCATACAGAGTTTTGTTTAAACGCACACATACACACGAACCAAAATGTATGGTGCAGAAACCTTGAACAACATTTTAAGGAAGGATTTGCCTTTTAACATTGAAATTTAAAATAACACAAGTGAAAAACTGTTCTAAATCTTCTATGGATAAAACACAGCCAAATTGATTTTTGTAACAATTAAGAACCTATATCAACATATGAAGCATTCAGTATACTTACTCAGGAACCACAATGTTTGCTTCATGTGTTATAGTTTGATTTTAAGCTCTAGTGTTATTTATTAAACATAAATGACAAAAGAGAAGACATTCAGTTTTCGGAATATTTGTTCAGTGCAATTGACATGTAAATGATCATTTTTGGCGTCCAAGATGGTGTCTTTCACATATAAAGTGCATTCATATATTAGGTGTCATTGTTTACTTAAAAATCTCAAATCTGTTAATATGCTAGTACCTTAAGTAAAATGCCTTAATGATCTGTTTTTTTCAGGTATGGATTCATTACTTTCCAAGCTACATATTGTGTTTTATAAATAATAGACATTTTTTAATCTAGGTGTTCCAATGTATTAAACATTCTCATTGTCCTATAAAATTTCCTTTAATGACTTGCAAATACTGACTTTTCAATGTGAAGTGTTTTATTTCATTTTTGGCCTATGATTTTTTTTTAAGGAGTAATCTGATATTTCTTATTAACGTACCACTCTGCTTTAAAAAAGAAAGCAGCTAATAATAAGCATATGTAGGTCCTGGTTTGGGGATCTTTTATCAGATCTGATAGTTATTGGGAACATACCTTAAAGTGATAGAAAGCAGAAATTATCTTAATGGTGATGCAATATGAAACCAAAGTTGATAGATTAATAATGGAGAGGAAGTTCCCTGTTCACTTTGATTCTTTCAAAAGGAGGGCTTGGTTCTCCTCTGCTTAAAAAAAAATTCTTTGAGGTTTCTAAGGGGAAAGTGTTGTGGTTTGCAAATATGTAGGAGATACTTTTTTTTTTTTAATTTTAACTTTTGGTCACTTCCTGGCCTTGTGATTTTCTTTCAAACTGTCCAATAACTCCTATGAGTGCTAATCAGGATATCTGTTGGTCTCCTGGCTGGGAATAAGATGGCTCAGAATTTTGTTAAGAGTTGGGAATTCATCAGCTGTTCACCACCAAGATCTCTTGTCTCTTTTTGTCCTTTTTTATGGTAAGAGTTTATGTACCTAATTCTTCTCAGAAGTGGGTGGACAGTTCACACCAGAAAGCCTGTAGGTTGTGAGTTTTAGGTTTCCTGTCCCTTTAGATGTTCAATCCTTTTTTTCTTGGCCACATCCCATTTCCTAGCACATGACAGATGGACAGATGGATGGAAAGGACTTTCAGATAACGTAGTTTCACATTGTAGGGTGTTGGATAGGAGCACCCTTGGGGTTTGGATTGAAAGTTTGGGCTGAGTTCTGCCAACACCAAGGACTAGCTTGGTGCGTGTGGGCAAATTCACTTCTCAAAGTCTCAATTTCCTCAGCTGTTTAGCAAGATATTAATTAGACCCACTTCACAGGATCTTCAGGAGGATTAAGTGAGGCAATGCCTGTACCTTTCTGGTAGGACTGCACACAGTAAGAGCTTAGCAAAACACCAGCCATCGTTATTAAGACAAAGCATGAGGATGAGTTAAATGTTATGAATCCAAAACAAAACGATTGTGTTTTCTTGAAAATACACATAGGTTTTGAAATTAAGGGGAAAACGTTTGACAAAAGTAATTTTAAATTTGCTGGACTCTGTGTGAAAAATAGTTCAAGGTGTTTCACAAAGCCCCCAAATGACAGAGTTTACACATCTTAAGGAAGAACTATCAAAAAAAAATTTTTTTTTCTCTACCTTCCTTCTAAGCCAGAAAATAGGGAAGGCCATTTTGAGAAAATTTATTTTGATTTCCTTAACCTTGAAAACTACCATTGATTATATGTCTTAACATTAGAAACAGCATATGGTACATCCCTTTTCTTGAGTCTTTTTTTTGGGTAAACTGTTTCCTTTCAGGTTCGTGGTACCCATTTATAGGGTAGTTTGTGCTGCATTAAATTTTATGCTTTTTCAAAGAGCTTTCATGTTTTTAAGCCAACTAACTCATGGCAAATAATCTGATTCTCATAAGAGCCCTGACTCTTTTGAGCTCCAAACTCATGTGTTCCTTTACCTGGTAACCTCTGTCTTCTTGTTTTGGCTGAGTGTATCAGCTTCCCTGTGGTCACCCAGGCTTGAAACCCCACAGTCACCTTTGACCCCTTCCAACCTCCGGCTTCCCGTGTCCTACCAGTTTTGAGGTCCTGGTAGATTTTCCTCTGTGATTATTCACCCACGTGTCCCTTTGGGCCACCCTACTGCACACTGCTATTTCAGACCTCACTACCTCATGCCTAGACAGGTAAAGTGACCTTCTCTCCAATCGCTCGGCCCTGATTCATGGAGTTGCTCCTGCCCAATTAACCTTTTTACGGTTATGCCACACCCCTACTCTAGAACCTTCAGTGATTCTCAGCTACTTATAAAATAAAGTTCAAAATCCTTCGCTTAATATTGAGTTATCTTCCGAAATCAGACCCCAGTCTGCCTCTCCAATCTCTCCAATCTGATTAACTGCAACTATGCTTTCCTATCTATAACCTGTGCTTTAGCCAATTTGAAGGGCTCCTCGCCTTCATTCACACTGCTCCCCCATAGAATGACCTTTATTCTTAACATCGGTGCACGTTGCATGTTTACCTTCTTCTCAAATGCGACTCTGCCCTCCATCTCTTTCTCTTTCCGTATAATCTTGTGTCCTTTGGGGAGCTACCTAATAACACTTGGTTTTGGGAGGCTTATTTTATTTATTACTATTTTAATCAATAGACTATGTTTTAGAGAAGTTTTGGATTTACAGAAAAATTGATCAGAAAGTACAGAGAGTTCTTATATACCCCTTCCCCCCTCCCAGTCTCCCCTATTATTAACATTTTGTAATGGTGTAATACGTTTGTTACAATTGAGGAAGTAATATGGATACACGATGATTAACTACAGTCCATGGTTTCCGTGAGGGTTCATTCTTTGTGTTGTGTGTCCTATGGGTTTTGACAAATATATAATGTCCTGTAGCTGCCATTATAGACTAGTTGCACCCCTAAAATTTCCCTGTGCCCCATTTATTCATCCCTCCCACCTTCCACATAACACTTGAAACTTTTCGACATAGCACCTGGTTTGTCTTTTCCCTGCCTCCCCCTCATCCTCCTTTAGTATTTTGGGCTTGGAGGGGCCCAGCCTACACAGTACACAGACCTGCCAGAACTTTCCTCGGCTCAGTGGGGCAGGGGGCATGTGCAGAACAGCAGTGGTGTGGATGCCAGGGTTCGACCCTGGCTCAGCCACTTTATCCCTGTGTGATCTTGGGCTAATTACTTAACATCTCTGAGGCTGGCACAGTAAGTGCTCAAACATGGTAGCTATTTTTAGGAATAGTAATAGCCTCTTCTGGATAAAATCTGGCAGGATTTAATATAGTGACACTTTTCATCTCACTCTTTTCAACACAACATCATTTGTTAATAATCTGTGCATGGTTAAGCTTGAATCTGATTGAGAGAGATAGAGGGTGTTGGCTTACAGAAAATCCTTAAAATGTGGTGGTCATCAGGACCTAGCTTAACAGACAAGGAGATGATAGGCGATGGGAGCAGGAAACAGTACCTCAAATCACTGATCTTGAAATTGGCACAAGTTGGATTTAAAGAATCAAATTTTCAGGTCTACTCCTCATTCATAAATACGCCTTCACATTATGGGATGAAGTCAGTAATTCCGTGCAAATGGGCTTCCCTGAGGGCAGGGCCGCTCTTTTCTCTTGCGTATAGCTATTGGATTTCTCCTCCTAAAGAACAATTCTTGGGTGCTCTGAGAAATCAGGAATAAGTCTCCATCCCTTCTTGTCCCAGTTTTCCAGACTTGGGAGTGAAAAGAAGCCACAGCGTTATGTGTTCAGCTTGTGGGAAGTTTCTGGGTTGCCCTGATTACTTGTGATCCAGTGATGTGAGTATTTCACATTTTCAGAGAGAAACTGGTCAGAATCAGAAACAGGAACCCAAGAGTTGAAACTCGGGGCCAAAATGGAGCTTGTGGGAGGGCAGTGTCTCTCTGGGGAGGTATCTCGGTGGCCTTCTGCTGGGTACCACTTTGAGCCCCAACTTGGGGCGAGGGCTTTTGTTCCAGGGATGCTAGAGGGTGAGATCGGGAGCGTTGGGAACCACGAGGGTCCCAGGCGGAGAAGGAGGTGGGAGATGGTGAAAGCAAAACCCTTCCCGTTATCCTATTTACGTGGAAACCTTGCCAAATCCACCTGCTGTAATTTCTATTTTTAAAACTTTACATACAGCGTCATTTACTTTTTTTTGGTGTACACTTCAGTGAGTTTTGACAGATCCATAAAGTTCTGTAATTACTACCACAGTCAAGGCACAGAACGAATGGTTCCAGGCCCGTCCCCGCCAAATTTTGACAGATACTTGTTTTTAAACTCAGTGTAGTAATAGTTACCTTATGAGTCACTGATAATAATAGAAAGCATTAGAACTGTAGAAGTTGCTTGATGTTACGGTTTTTTTGTTTTTAAAAAATCCGTGAGTTTTTAGATCCTGTTTGCTATACTCAGTTAGTTTTCTTTTCCTTTCTATCTAAATATTTCATATTGAATTGGTAGTAGAACTAATATGTTCTTAAAAACTGCCCAGAAACATGTAACCTTCTGTCTCTGCCAGTCTGAGTCTTTTTTGAGTGTCCAATCAATGTATTGTTTCCTTTTAGGCCAGTTGAAGATGCCATTTTATACTTAAAACTACAAGGCAGTCATATTAATGAGGGTTTTTTTGTTGTTGTTTTGCTACCATGAATGAACTGCAGGAGAGTGTTAGAATGAGAACATTTAATGCAGCTCTAACCTAGAAGAAAAGTATCCAAGGCTTTGTTAAGTCTTTCTTTTTTTTTTTTTTGGTAACATCATTCTTTTCCCCTTTACTTTTATAGATAGGACTTCATCTCAGGTAGGGGAAATTTTTCTATAAAAGTTATTCTTACTCTGACTTAGGCTGCTGTTTTTTTTTCCTTTTTCACTCTTTTTTTTTTTTCTCTTTCTTTGACTCTTTCCTCTTCTTGGTCTCTTTCTTTTTTTTTCCCCCCCTTTAGTTGTAGAAAGTTGAGTTCCATCCCAATTATTAAATCTTAGGAGACCATTCCCACATGGTTCCGTAAATGGTAGCTTCATCCTGCGTTCTTTCATCTCTTCCCCTGCTCTCTGGCTTGACAGTTGAAAAGGTCTGACTGTGCCACACAATGGTTTGATTGGTTTCTCTGGGGGAGACTTTTCCCTGCCTCATCATTCGCCAGGCAGGTGGACCAGAAAGTCTCTTGATTCTTTTGTTGCCTCTCAAAGTCCGAGGTCTTTGACTGAATAAATCCGCCGTCATGGGATAATTTGCTAAAAGGAGTCTGAAAGATGTGAGAGAAAAGCCTCCCGACTTGGGTGCTGCATTAATGAAATCACGGGGCCTTGGAGTTTGCAATTGAAAAATCACCAGGAATGCAATGGGTGGAGACGGGGCTTCTTTTATTTCCCATAATAAACTTTTAGTTCTATCATTTAAAGCACGCCTAGCCCTTTGCTGGCCCACTGGCCCGAGTGTGGTTTTTTTTTTTTTTTTTTTAATTTATACCCATGTTTCAGGGGACAGCCCTGTCCGGCTGAAAGCCATTTGGGTGCTGTGTCTAGTTAGTCATTAGATTATTACTAGTAGATGGAAAGAATTCCATATGACAGGACTAAGGTTGAGTTAACACAGGACGAAAAGTAATTTACAGATAGGCTGTCCCCAGCCATCTTTGTAGCCCCTGATAAGGTTTCATTTCAGAATGGATACGCGACATTTCCACTTACGGGCCCATTCTGCGACACCTGTGATAACAGCTTCTGGATCCTAATTGAAATTGGTTTCAAAATGGATTTTCACTTTTCTCTGTCTGTGGAAAATATTGAATGGACTCAGAGCTGCCACAGAGAACCCCGGACCTTGGAAAATGGAGCGGGAGGCTAGGATCATCTTTCATAACAGTGTCGATGATATGACAGTTTTGTTATCCGTCTTATTAATGAAATCATTGATCATCTGATGAGGGAGATAATAAACTACATTTCCGCCCCCCCCCCCAGTGTTCCCGAAGCGCAATTAGATTCGGATTACCAATAAGGAGGGGGGAGAAAAAAACAAACAACTATGAAACTCAAGTCGTCAAGGTCGATGAAAAGTTTTCCTTCCCCAAGGGAGCGTTTCAGATCAGAACATTCTGAGTGATTGCAATCCAAGTATTTTGAAATTATAGAAGCCAGCGTTGTATTTGAAGACTATCTTTTTGGCGAAGTCACCAGCATTTTTAGTAAAGACCTATAAAGTGAAATTCACAAATAGAAAGGGCAGTTCTGAATTAAGTGCTTTGTAATGGGGAGAATGGGGAAAAAAATCCCCAGATTCTCCCCTCCACCCCTAGGGTGAAGGGATTTGGGGCTTGTCCTGGGTGGGTATAGTGGACGAGGAAGACCAAACTGAAGGAAAAGTAGCTTATTGTCTGTCCCTCTCTTTAAAGCGCTCTGGGAATCCTAGTAAGATGGGAATTAGGTTTGGATTTAACGAGGTGGCTCTATTGTTTGGTGTTGGGCTGCTTTGGAATGTGCCCTCTTGTTCCTCTCCAAGGAGGGGAAGTGATGCTGATGGCTCTCATGTTTCATGGTGAATTGTATTCTTAGGTGTTTCTCCATTCTCAGAGCCAGCAAGGATCAATCCAGTCCCATCTGAGCTTGAAACAGGAGCTGTGATCAAAGGCTCTAATGATGTCACTGGTCTCTGGTGATTGATTAGGAACAGAAGTTCTGGAGAATTCTGCCTTTCCTTATCATTTCCAATTCATTAGTGTCTACCATTAGAGTAGCTAGCTCTTCATTTTTGTAAAATTATAGAAAAGAATGATATATAAAATATTGTATTTTTCTTCTGGATGTGTCTATCTATCTATGTCTATTTTTTTTTTTAAGTTTATTGGAACCATGGCTGCTTTTTATAAGCAGTCTTCCCCTTTAAGTACACTGCAGAGAAGTAGAGTTCGCTATATAAATCGGGGTAAGTATTTGGGAATTTAAATTGGGATAGTATTTGAGAGCGAAAACAGTTCCATTGTTTCCAAAGCAGTTTAAGCATATATAGGTAATTACATGTTAGGTCAACATTAAATATATTTAAATATTTTATTACCTTGGAAATTTATGATTTTAGGACTTTTTAAGTTCTTTTAGTTATTTTTATGGAACTATCTAACATTTTTCCTCTTGCCATTGAGAAATAAAAACAAATGCATTTCATGCCAAGAGGTGACAAATCTTACGACTGGGGAAGATGCAACTTGAAAGAAAATCATAAAAAACCGAGAGAGAGCCTGAGAGATCTCTTTCTGGAACTGCTCTTGCCTGTACTGTAACTATTGGCTTAGATCCACCTGGGGTGGGGATTGATTGCAAAAGCATTGAAAAAAAATTCTGTTTTGGAAGGCTCTGCAGCCCAAGGAAGAAAAGTTGAATGGAAAATAGAGAATGTGAATTATATTAAAGTGACTGTTACCTTCTATGGTTTGCTGTTGATTGTCAAGGACTATTGCCTCCTGCTTGCTTAGAGCTAATTCCTTTCATAGAAAACTTCATTCTGAGAACTGCTCTCTGAGTAGGACTGATACATGTGTTTATAGTCTAGGGTGAGTATCTAAACAGAAGTGATCATGCAAATGAGCCTTTGGGAAAAGATGGTGAGGCAATTATGAATACTAAGCTTTAATGGATGTCAAAGACTCCCCTTTCACAGAATATTTTTGTTCTATTGGCAGTGATAAGAAAAATAATCCCAGACTCTTGCCCGTAACCAAAAGAGAACTTCTAGAAAGAATACAACAAAGGCATGGTTAAAATAATGGGACTTGCAGCAATGTAAATATTTTCTGGTAAAACAGGAATCTAATATTCAGTTGAAGATTTCTTCCAAGCATTTAAAAACTAGAAAACACACAGTGGCCCATTTCACATTAAGTTTAAATCAAATCTGTCTTTAAAAAAACTAATGTTTCTAGGCTTGTTTTCAAATTCTGGCAAGATTTAGAGCAGTAGAAAAGTTCCTTTCCTATAAATGTTGACAGCAGTTCCGGTGGAGGCTAACAATATTTTATAAATAGAGTTTGCTTAGCAAAAACCATATGTACGCCTAGTGAAATAAGCTCACATTTATTTATGTTTTGATTTATAGAAAACATGTGCCCCTTGACAAAGCCTTTGGGCTCTTTTCCGCAATTAAAAGGAATCATGCTTGAGAAAAATAGCTACCGTCTTAACGGGAAACTTTTTCACATCAGTTGAAAGCATTTTCTTTGATCACTTTCACACAAATTGAGAATATTTTCATCTATCAGCTTGACCCCCAAAGTTGGGTGAATTGAAAAAAAGATGTCTATAAATATGTACACATACACACATATATCAGCATATATATTGGTTGAATACTGGGGAATCCCAGATTTTTAAATCTTGGGTAATATGAAAGTGGTAGTGTACAGTTTTATAGCAGGAATTATTTTATTTCATTTTTATTCAAAAAATTTTATTGATGCTTATTCTTGCTGTGACTCGTGTTGGTGCAGCATGAGGTGGTCTCCTGTGTGGTTTGATTTGGGTTTTTCAGACTGAAGACGGGCACAGATTCTGTGTGTACATGTCGCTCGCGCTTCGTCTAGCTAAAATAGCTGAAAGATATCTCTATCTTGATCCTCTTTCGAGCAACAACAGATAATAAGGCAAAAGAAGGATAAGAAGGTGGTTTGCAAATCTCTCATCCCTGTCCTTTGAAGAAAAGACTTCAAAAGTCTTTTTTGTACTTTTTTTTTAAGAAAAAAACTGTATAATTTAGTTAAAAAGATGTTCCTTTTGCTTATTGATCTTTCAGGAAGTTCAGGATTGGGAACGTGTTGCTGAGAAGAAAAAAACCCCTTTTTTACCTCAAGAAAGAAGTGGTTATATTTGCTGGGACCAGGCTACAAAATACTGTTCTGTTTCTGTTCTAGACTAGACTGGATCAATGG
The DNA here is from genome assembly GCF_009873245.2 of Balaenoptera musculus. Classification (NCBI taxonomy): domain Eukaryota; kingdom Metazoa; phylum Chordata; class Mammalia; order Artiodactyla; family Balaenopteridae; genus Balaenoptera; species Balaenoptera musculus. Next base: position 96,416,630 of record NC_045793.1, on the reverse strand, counting down.
TTTTCACACTGCTGCGGGGGTGGGAGGAGGGTGCGGAGAAAGTCAGTGTTTAACTATAAAAACCTCATGATACGTGAGTATACTAATGATACAGGTACAAATCTTACATGTAAGGGCGAGTATAATTTGGTACCTTGTTTTAACTGGGGGGGGGGCGGGTTTTATTTTTAGATACAAGTGAGAGATTATATGTGCTTAAAAAAGATTTAAATTAAGAACATTTTTCATTGAAGTATAGTTGATTTACAGTGTTGTGTTAGTTTCAGGTATATAGCAAAGTGATTCAGTTTTACATATATGTGTGTGTGTATATATGTGTATATATATATACAAACACACACATATATATATATGTATATCTCCTGAATATATATATCCATATATATCCATATATGTGTATATATCCATATATGTGTGTATATATATATATACATATATATACACACATATATATATCCTGAATATATATTTATGTATACACACACATACACACACATACATATACATGTATATATATCTATATATATAGATAGATAGATTCTTTTTTCAGAGTCTCTTCCATTATAGGTTATTACAAGATATTGAATATAGTTCCCTGGGCTATACAGTAGGTCCTTGAGAGTTAAATTTTTAAAGAAAATCTTTCTCATGAAGGTGATGTCAGTGTCTCACGCCCTAGGAAAGCCTAGCTCCTAGCTCCATGCACTCAGGAATAGGTACCATTGAGTCTGGTGGCTGATATCTCTAGGCCAGCATGGCATGTAAGGGGAGTGAACCATCTTTTACAGCATGGGGGCTTCATTGGGAATCCAGGAACCCTTGAGGTTCATGCTTCAGAGAATGGGCCAACCCTCTGAAATTACTTTATGCAATGCTTTATGGGTGTGAGCCTATATCCTCTTTGTTCAGGTTCTTAAAGAGACTTGTAACCTAGTATTTGCCAGAGCCACTGGTCTGCAGGTAGGCTTTGGAGCTCTGACTTTCTTCAGGGAAATACTGATTGAATGATTAGAATTGCTCTTTGAAGGAATGATGTTCTATGAGAAGAGAACCTCTTAGGGGTGAGGGGAGATGAAAATGAATCTTTCTCATGTAAAATGTGATGTGATAACCATAGTCGTGACCCAGCTTACTTGATAGAGGCCACACATTAGGAAGTCAAAAGACTGCTTCCACATCACTTTATTGTTTTAAACGAGGAACTTGAGTATCTGATTTAAAGAGCTCTTCCCCATGACACTCTGTGTCTATGACATTTGCCTAAGGTTCCCTAGGAATTTAGAAGAGTGAAAAATGACAGGAAAGATGTCAGGTAGATGAGAGGCACTTGAAAGGAATGAGTTAACATAATCTAAGTTGAAAAAGGGAAATCCACCATTCTCTTTAATCTGTATCAGTCACATGTATGTGTCCCTCTTGGGTTAAAAGCCACTGAAGATTGTGTTTAGGCCAAGATGTGTGGTCACACTGTTAAGTCAAAATAATACCAAGTATTTTGGAGGGCTGTCTATAGATATTAGTTTCAGGTGCACGGGTAGGGAGATTTTTTTTGCCCCGTTTTGACTGAATTGCGGATAATTACACAGAGTTGCCACAAAAGCAATGGATCCTCTGAAATCTGAGATGTGCGTGTCCTTGATTTAGACCTGGTGTCATTCGTTACCGACCTGATTTCCTGCACTGGTCTTCCTGGGAGTACTTGGGCATGGCTGGAAGGAACATTTGACTCTTGTGTGAGACTAACTCTTCCCAGACCACAGTCCTCTTTTAAACGTCCCAAACATCCTCAGAGAGGGGTCTGCCTAGTTCTCTGTTTGGCATCTGGTTTGATGTCGTTACATTTTATCACAGGCCTCCCCGAGAGCTTTGGCAAATTTCTTTGATGCTAATTTAGTCGCTTTAAACTCTGGAGTGGAAAAAAAGAAACAAAACCAAGAATACAATAAACTTTGATTACTAGTCTCCTAAACACTGCATCTCTCGAGTAACCCATATTTGTCATTATTTTTTGAGAATGGAATTTATAGGGGGAAGCTGTTCAGATACAGCCCAGGGAAGGGGGCAGAGTCAAAGGCCAGAAGACACCGCCCTTCACAGGTTGCCTTGGGAAGATGCTGCACCCTCCAAGGAAGACGAGATGGTTCCTTATACTATAATTATTAAAATAATGCATTTTCAGGGAATTCCTCAGCAGTCCAGTGGTTAGGACTTCTCACCCTCACTGCCAAGAACCCGGGTGCAGTCCCTGGCCGGGCAACCAAGATCCCACAAGCTGTGCCTCCAGGCATCCAAAATCATAATCATAATCATAATCATAATCATAATGCATTTTCGAAAGCGTTTCAGTGAAAATGGAACGTAAAGGGGTATGGGGAGTGAAGGACGTGCTTACCACAGCCCGAGACCTTAGAACTACCCTTATTGTTCTCTGCTTTCCTCTCTCTCTTAAAGTTTTTGTGTGTGTGTGTTTAGTTTTATAAAAGGAATACCTGCTCACTGGGAAATTTAGAAATGCGTAAAGAAAAACATGGGCGTGTCTGGGAATCTCACCACCCAGAGATAACCTTGGTTAACATTTTGGTATATTTTCAGGTTTTTTTCCTCCATTTTCTATGTCAAGTACTACAGGTTCAGGTGACCATATGTTTGGGGCATATTTCTATGTCATGTGCTACTTTTCTCCAACCTGACTTTAATGGTGATGTAATTTATTCACCCATTCTTCTTATCATTTATGTTCTTCTTTTCTTCTTCCACTTGTAAATAAGGATGTGGTGAAAATCCTTAAACAATCTGTATGCTTTGAATACCTCTTATCAAATTAACTCCAAGAAATGTAGCAACGTATATTTCCATCAGCTGTTTATGTGTGCTCACTTTCAGAAATGCTTATTAATATGAGTGAAATCTTTTTAAAGAAAATATGATCGGTGAAAACGTCACCTCATTTTTAAAACGTTTTTCACTGAAGTGTAATATGCAGAGAGAAGAGTGCGTATAGTGTAAGTGAGCAGCTTTGATGAATTTTCCCGATGTGAACACATCATGTAAACAGCATGCAGATCAAGAAAAAAAACACTACCAGTTTTTCTCTGGATATATGCCCAGGAGTGGGATTGCTGGATCATATGGTAGCTCTATTTTTAGGTTTTTTTTTTTTTTTTTTTTTTTAGAGAGAACGTTTTGCTTATCTCTTTTAAATTTTATTTATTTATTTTTTTATTTATGGCTGTGTTGGGTCTTCGTTTCTGTGCGAGGGCTTTCTCCAGTTGTGGCAAGTGGGGGCCACTCTTCATCGCAGTGCACAGGCCTCTCACCATCGCGGCCCCTCTTGTTGCGGAGCAGGGGCTCCAGACGCGCAGGCTCAGTAATTGTGGCTCACGGGCCCAGCTGCTCCGTGGCATGTGGGACCTTCCCAGACCAGGGCTCGAACCCGTGTCCCCCGCATTGGCAGGCGGATTCTTAACCACTGCGCCACCAGGGAAGCCCTATTTTTAGGTTTTTAAGGAACCTCCATACTGTTCTCCATAGTGGCTGCACTAATTTACGTTCCCACCAACAGTGCAGGAGGGTTCCCTTTTCTCCACACCCTCTCCAGCATTTGTTGTTTGTAGTTTTTTTGATGATGGCCATTCTGACTGGTGTGAGGGGATATCTCATTGTAGTTCTGATTTGCATTTCTCTAATAATTAGTGATGTTGAGCATCTTTTCACGTGCCTCCTGGCCATATGTATGTTTTCTCTGGAGAAATGTCTATTTAGGTCTTCTGCCCATTTTTTGATTGGGTTGTCATACTGAGTGAAGTAAGTCAGACAGAGAAAGACAAATATTGTATGATATCTGATATCGGTTATATGTGGAGTCTAAAAAAAATGATACAAATGAACTCATTTACAAAACAGAAATAGACTCACAGATGTAGAGGACAAACTTATGGTTACCAGTGGGGAGGGATAGTTAGGGAGTTTGGGATTAACATGTATATACACTGCTATATTTAAAATGGGTAACCAACAAGGACCTACTGTATAGCACAGGGAACTCTGCTCAGTATTATGTAACAATTTAAATCATTTGAAAAAGAATAGATACATGTATGTGTATAACTGAATCATTTTGCTGTACACCTGTAACTAACACAACATGGTTAATCAACTATACTCCAATATAAAATAAAAAGTTAAAAAAATAAAAATAAAAATAATCTAAAAAAAACCCCCCACCACTACCAGTGCCTGGAAAGGATGTCTGACATCCTGGTTAGTTACTCCTCCGGCCCCAAGGGCTGGCTCTGTTCATCCCTTCTGCTGAGGGGGGCATCTAGATGTTTTCCAGTGTGAGGAGCGTTGGCTGTTAGGTACCTGCCTTTTGGTGGACCTGTGTGCACATTTCTATTGGTTAGGTACCTAGAATAAAATTGCTGCATCCTAGGGGTGCATATATTTAGCTTTAATAGATACTGTTCAATAGTTTTCCCAAGTGGTTGTACAGAATTTTTCCTCATTCTTGCCAAACTAGGTATTTTCTCTATTTTTCATCTTGGCCATTCTGTTGGCTGTGTAGTATTCAGTTGTGGTTTTAATTTGTTCCGGATGACTAAGGGAGTTAAGCACCTTTTTAGGTATTTATTGGTCATCTTAATATGCCCTTTTGTGAAGAATCTGTTGTGTCTGTTGGAAACTTTTTTTAAAATTTGTACTTCTTTGAGGGTAAATAATTATTTAGTAGTTGTTCTATCACTGATTTGAAATGATACCTATATCTGACATTGCCTTAAAATATTTTATAGCTTCTTATTCTGAACTCTTTTATGCTATTGACCAGTTTGTTCTTTAGCCAGTAAGCACCACACTCTCAGATATTATGACATATATTTTATTTGAGAGTGCCGTTATCTTTTATGATTCTTCCTTTTCAAATGCTTCTCGGCTCTTTTTCAAGTTTTTTCTTCTAGAAGAATTTTAGGAATTCTTCTAAAATTTGGAACTACTTGTTTATGAATTCATCCATACGTAGTAAAAGTATAAAAACATGAACGGATGCAATTGATTTCAGCAATAGAGGTTGCCTCTGGGGAGAGTGGAAGGGGAATAAGATGGGGAGGGTTCAGATGTATCTGTACTATCTTACTTCTTGAAAGAGAAAAGATTTTAAGCAAATATGGCAAAATATTAACATGTGTTAAATCTGGGTGGTGGGTATCCTGATGTTACTTATATTATTCTCTGAAATATGTCATGATGAAAAGATTCCCCTTTGGGATTTTATTTGGAATTATATTCAGCTAGCTTATCTAGGCTTTGTAACTATACTGGCTATAAGAAACAGCCTTGGTTGCTTTTCTGTCTCATTTTCACAAGGTTACTCTCTTCCCAGACGTACATCAAAGCGCACATAAATGCACACTCTCTTTGGCGCCCATGTTCTGCATTCATCTTCAGAAGTATTTTTAAAAAAATCTGTCACTTATAAGAAAATACGTAGGAAATCACAGTTGGCATGACCTAACAGGTGTTTGCTTTATTTTCACCTTTTATACTTTAACATGTCCTGGAAGCAATTTAGTTTTACTTTTGTCTCATCTGTGTTGAATTGAAAGTTGCAGGTACATCGATAAGTACTTGGGTTAATGTAAATACCTCTTGTATTCTCTCAGGACAGATCTGATGCTCCAGTTTCTTGGTATCAGGCTAGGTTTTTATCAAGCACCAGCAGCTGCCCTCTCTATGCCTTGATATTGGTATCTGTTACGTGGTGGCTTTTTCTGCTGAAATCAGTCAGTGCCAGGATCAAGGATTAGGAGTGGGTTGAGGGTCTTTGTTATTTGTTTGTTTGTTTGTTGTTGGGAGAAGATTGATTCAATGGAAAAGGCCAAAGGAATCTTGGTACTCTCATTTTTGACCTTGGAGTAACCTTGGTTCACTCATGACTCAGGCGTAGAGGATTTAAGTGGATGTTGGTTGTGGCCAAGTGGAAGAGAGAGGTCTGTGAAAGGTCTGGTGTCAGTTCTGTGTGTGACATGTTGCTATGATGCACGTGTATCCAGCAGAACTCATAAAGAGAGGCAAATCACAGACACCTTTAAGGACACCAAGTAGCAGAATATTCGTGCCTTTGAAGATAGGAAGTGTTGCCTTCAAAGGTGTAATTCCAGTAGCTTCTTAAGCCTCAACTTCATACACTTAAAAGCATGCCCACAACCTGTTGCCTAAAGCTTTTGGAAATAACTTAGAGACATGATTCTTGTTTATTCTCCAAATTTCAGATCATCCAGCATTTTGTTGCCTTTTTGTCTGGGGAGATACACATTCACCAGAGTGATGCCAATAAGCACAGAAAATTTGCCAGCCCCCAAAGAAATTCGAACTTCCTCCCTTTTTCCCCACAGGAGTGTCTTGGGGAAATCGCGCATACAATAGAACTTTTCATGTCTAGGCCCTGCCCAGGGGATTTCTGTCTAATAAGAACCTTTTGTTTTTTTTTTTTTTCTTAAGCATACCCATATGGAACAAAGCTCAGGAAGAGGTTGGGGACCGAATGCAGGGAAAGAAAATATAGAAAACCCTGGACCATCCGATTTTCCCAAGTTTCCTTTGCACCCAAGTCCAGGCAGTTATAAGTGAAAGGTTCTATTTTACTGATGTCCTGCCTGTAGTCAACATTCTTGAATAAAATATGGTTTCTGCTCTGAAGATACTTATAAGTGAAGGTGTAACCAATCAAATTATAGTACACTGATTTGGTGCAGTATAAATGATACCTACTGAGTATCAAGGAAAGCCTCCTCACTTGAATTAGATCTCTTAAATGTAATTGGTTAAGGCAGGGCTAGACAGGACTCTGGACAATGAGGGCTGGAGGATAAAATAAAGAAGAAAGATGTTCCAGGTAGAGGGAGCTATGTAAGCAGCCACTTGGAAGCAAGGATGTTCTTGGTGATTTGGGGAATTGATTCCAGTCAATGTAGATGGCTTATTGGATGGGCATGGGTCGAGGATAGGGAGCCTGATGATGGAAAATGCTACTGAAGAGGCATATGGAGTCCATATGGTAGAGGCCCACGAATGCACCGCTAAGAAGTTTGGGCTTCATCCTGAAGGAGAGTGGGAAGAGGGGAGTGATAGGGTGTCATCTGCTTAAAGATAACACGTTTGTCCGTGGTGAGAAGGACGGCTCGCACTGCGGGGAGAATGGACGCATCCCGACCATCAGGAGGCTGCAGTGACCTGGTGGGGAAGTGGAGGGCAAAGGACACCATGCAGAGGAAGGCAAAGGAGAAAATAGGATTGTGGACAGAGAAATGAGCGCGACTTGGCGGAAGTAATCTGGTTGTAAATGTTTCAATTTCCGGTGTTTATCTGAACTGAACATCCAGAGCCCCAGGAGAAAGATGAGGCCTGATGATAAAGATTCGAGATTCATCTCAGAGGAAGGTAGGTGGTAAAGGCAACAGGAATGAGGGAATGGGCTGGAGAAAGGACCACGTCTGTAGCTAAGACTCAGCAGGAACATGGGATGGGGAAGAAGAGATTTGAGATAGAGGACCAGGACCAAAGAGGCTGAGGTTTTTAGGACGGGGGGGGGGGGGGGGGGGGGAGAGGGGTGTGGTTTCCAATGTGTCAGAGAGGCCAGGAAGAGGGAGGGCTGGGAAGAAAACGCCGTCTCTGGCAGTTGGCACTGGAAACGCATGCAGCCGTCAAGAGCAAGATAGACTGGAGGGCAGGACACAGTGGATGTAAGTACAGGCGTATGGGAGCGTGGGAAGGGGACGTACCGTGAGCGGGTCACGCTTTAAAGGAAGGAAAGGGGAGAAACAGACGCTGGAGTGGGAAATAGAGGCAGGTTTAAGGGAATGTGCTTTTAGGATGGAGGGTCTGAGTCTGATTGCAGGTGCCGGGCGGTGACGGAAGAGGGGGCGGAGGTGTAGGGACGGTGATGCTGAGGGGTGAGGCTGTGCAGGTTCCCTGGGCACAGCGCCTCTCCAGCCGGCCTGCGGTTAGGACAATGGGACCCGCAGCTCCGGCCTCGGGGCTAGTGGTTTCAGCTCCTGGGTGCTTCCAGTGTGCGTTCAGACTGTGAATCTCTGCTCTGGGGGATGAGGTGGAAAGGGAACCTTTCATCTGAGAAAGATGGGAAGCCAGGGGGACTCCTGGGTAGAATCTGTGGATGAAACTAGAGGTGGCGGGGAGGGAAAGTAAGAGGTGCTGCTCCCACTTTCTCCCGTTTTCTCAGTGAAGGATGATAGGAGAGTAACGGGGACAGTTGTAGGCGAGGCAGATCTCTTGTGAGGAATGGGAGAAGGTGCTGAGGACACGTGAGGAGGGTTGTCTAGTCGCGTCGGGGACCCAGCTGCGGTCAGGCAAGGTCACTTTATGGCTGCATCCATAAACCCCATCCATTCGTGGCAGCTTCTAGCAGAGCAGAGGGGACAGGTGGCTGGCCTAGGGTTGGGGGTTGGCAGCCCAGAGGTCCAGAGGGCACAGGGAAGGACGGATGTGTGTTTCCCATCTGCACTCTCACCCCGTGCACCTGGTGATACACATGTGCGTCAGGAAGGTTCGCAAACTTCAGTCTTTTTCTTTCGTGCGAGAGTACAGTTATAAGGTAGCCCTTGTAGAGATGAGACCTGTAAGCTTGCCTTCCTTCATAGGATGCTAACCAACTCTGCTAGCGGATCATTGACACAGAATGAATCAAGTCAGTACTGACTACCGCCCTGACATAGATTGCTTGCTTTTAGTAGAATTGCTGTCTTGCGTGTGTGTGTGCGTGTGTGTGTGTGTGTGTGTGTGTGTGTGTCTGTGTTTGTTTGTGTGAGAGAGAGAGAGAAAGAGAGAGAGATCTTATGAATTTCAGGTGAGGTCAGATTTTGGGGAAAACATTAACCAAAGAAAGGCCAATCCTCTATCTTTGGAATCTTGTTGTAATCTGATTTACTGTAAGTTTTAAATATTAATTTTTTTTTAAAAAAAAACACAGATTGCTTTTCACTTGGGTGTGTATCTATATCTACTCTGATCTCATATCCTTTTATATGGAATGTTTAATTCTTTTATAAGGGAAGCATGTTAAAATATCCGTTGTTTTGGTTTTTGTTCATGCATTGCTTAGCATTTCTTAAAATGAGTGGCTAGGATTTGAATTTGTCTCAACCTAGAAGGACGCTGGAGAGATACTTAGAGCTGAGTTTTATACACACACACTCACCTACACACACTCACTCACTCATCTTCCTTCCCTTCCGCAGTTGATGTTGCTTAAAGGCTTGGAGCCCAGCAGGAGAGAACAGTCAAGGAGCATTGACTAAGGCCAGGTGGAGGAGGAGTAGTGATCTGACCTCATGCTGACGATCTTGGCAGCTAGAGAAGGAAATCTGGGCCCTGAAGGGCCCATCAAGTAGCTGGGTGTGTCAAAATCATGCGGGAGTTGGCAGGTTAGTACCGGCAGAAAACAGCCAAGGACTAGACCAGGAACACAAAATAGCACTTTCCCCACCAGCTGCCCCTTCTAGAAAGCAGATTATTTTTGAACTTATTTACAAAACAGAAATAGACCCACAGACATAGAAAACAAACATATGGTTACCAAAGGGGAAAGAGGGGGCAGGGATGAATTAGGAGTTTGGGATTGACATATACACACTACTATATATAAAATAGATAAACAACAAGGGCCTACTGTACAGCACAGGGAAATCTACTCCATATTTTGTAATAACCCATAAGAGAAAAGAATCTGAAAAAGAATATATATGTATGTATAACTGAACACTTTGCTGTACACTGGAAACTAACACAATATTGTAAATCAACTATACTCCAATAAAAAAAAAGAAAGTAGATTATTTTCCTGGGAGAATCCACTGGTGGGTAAGTGGAGAAGATCAGCATATAGGGTGCCTGGAAGCAGGAAGCCAGAGCGGTCTGAAGTACAGGTGATGCCCCCCCCCCAAAGCCCCATGGAGACCCCCAGCACCCAGGCATCCCCTGCCCTGTGGGAAGACCTGCCCTGTGCGCTTGCAGGACCAACTAGGCAATTTCATGGTTTCTACTTCTTTCTTTCTTATATTAATGATGCTGGAGTGACAGCTTTGGGGATTTCAATGTGGGGACAGATATACATGTGAAGTCCTAGTAGTTGCTTCCTGAAAAATAGCTTCAGAGGAGCATGGGGGTGAGCCTTAGGCATCTTTGTTTCCTTGAACCAAAATAGGTTCAGTGTTTTGGAATTCAGAAAGCATGACCATCTTATTAAACCAAAGAAAGAGCTCTTCTTGTGGACAGCTTGGATGTCTGGGAAGGAGGGCAGGAGTTAAAGAAAGAACTGTTCTGGTTGATGAGCTCCCAACCCGTGCCTTACGCTTCCTCACTGCCGCCATGGCCCGGAGTTTGTGTTGGGTCTTTCAGAGAAATTTCCTGTGCTTATGCTGAGATGTCATTCCATTCACCGCAAAACCCAGCCTGGGTGCCAAACACCCATTTTACGGATAAGGAAACTGGGGCTGGGAGATTGGTTTCTCCAAGGTCTCCTGGCTGGGTAGAAGCAGGGCTGCCCCGGTCTCCTGCCCTCCTGGCTCTTGGCCTCTTGACCAAGGTGGGATGGGGTGGGGACCGAGGAAGTGGTGTACTGTTATATTTTTGTGTCTTGAATCAAAGATCAAGAATTGCAGTATATGAGAAATGATCATTTTCTGTTGGGTAAAGTTTAGTTGCCAACCACTATGAAGTTCTCACTATATATATATATATATGTTGTGTAGATGCCACTGATTGTGTTTTTTCTGTTTTTGAATCAGCACACAGCATACATGTTTTTCCTCTCTAAAATCTGTGTGCTTTTTTTGCCTTTGGATGGAAAACTGAAACATATGATTCCATCTCAACGCAACAAACTGAAAAAAGGACCACTTTGAAGTACAAATGACGGTATCCGAAAATACTTTAAAAGGCACTGAAAACACTCTGTTTGAGGCAGCCATATTGTGTCATTGCTGGTGGCCAAGCTTGGCCAAGCTTTGGGTTTTAGAATGAGGAACTTCACCAGTTTCACAGCTGTGGCAACAACAATTTCTCCCTCATTGATTGAATCTGTCGATTGCCTAGCAAGTTTTGACCACTTATTATTTTTTCATTGCTATTAGTTAAGACTAAGATGTTCATTATCCTGTCATCTTTCAGATCCTAGAACATGTAGACCAGGGACCCCTTCCATCCTGCTGGGAAAGGTTCATGCCTTTTAGTGTCTCCTTGTGTCTTCAGGCAGGCTCATCTTGAACCAATCCAGATATAAATGTCAGTTTTTTTCCTGAAAACTCTTGCCTGAAGGAGCTTCTTCTGCTTCATTAGCCCACGGGGCCCAGGAGTCGTGAGAGAGTTAGAAGAAGCCTGGACGCCTGGACGACCTCTCACAACCTGAATGGCCAGACCAGAGCCCAGTATGAGAAGCATTCTTTCAGACACAAGAAGACAGTTCTTGCCAGCTTTATTTTAAATGTATAGAGTTCATCATTCTTAAATTCAATGTTTGAATTTAAGTTAAAGTTTGAGTCCCATCTCCACCAATTTCTACCTGTGTGATTTTTGAGCAATTCAGTTAAGCTCTCTGAGTTTTAGTTCCAGCATCCATAAAACAGATATGAAAATATATCCCTGGCAAGGTCGTTGTGAGAATTCGAGATGATATATACAATGTTCTTAGCACATTGTTACAACATTAATTGTGTGTGTACCTGTGATCATGGAGCAAGAGGGTAAAACACTTAGAGCTCAGGACTAGCACGTGTTGAATACTGTGAAACTAGATGGAAAAGTGCATGCTGCTATCAGTCGTGTACGATGGCATAAATGTGGACTACTGAAGTTGATATTTCTGACTCTTCAAAGTCGTATATTAAATCTGATATACCTATCACTTTTTCGATACACCATCCCTCCTTAAAGGAGACAGATTATTTTAAAACAACAAATGCCACTAATACTTTTTAACTGGCTAGCGATTTTCATCAGTTTTGCAGGTGAAAAGGTAGGGTTAGTTGGAAAGCTGACTTCAAAATCTTTGGGGAGCAAGGCTTCTTGGGACATAGTTGATGTTAAGAGAATTAGAGAGGTTTTCCAATCCATTCCGTTCTCTGCCTCCTATGGGGTCCTCCCTGAAGAGGCAGGAGGATGCTGAGATGATAGCCCATCTGCGGGACAGACCTGGGCCCTGCTGGGGGCTGGGGCGAATCTGCACCGACGGTGCTTATGTGGTGGCCATATGTATCCACCTCCCCGACCAGGAAATGCCCAGATGCCCCTTACGGCCACTGCCCAGGCCGTGTGTCTTCTCCCCCGTCTCCCAGGTCAGGTGAGGAGTCGGTGTCCCATCAGGATGAGATGGGGAGCAAGCATACCACGGATAAGATGCTTCAGATGTGAAAACACGTCACTGGAGTCATACTTCTAATGAGTGGGCTGCATGTCTCAGATTCATTACCATTTTCGTGGCCAGCATTACAAGGCTTGTGTGAATCCTTCCCCTCCCTTTTTGGTTTTTATCAGAGGGATGATTTTCTTTTTTTAATATTCTTTTCAAAAATATTTTTAAAAAATTGAAGTATAGTTGATATACAATGTTTCAGGTGTACAACGAAGTGATTCAGTTTATCTATCTATCCATCCATCTATTTTTGAGATTCTTTCCATTATAGGTTATTACAAGATATGGAATATAGTTCCCTGTGCTATACAGTAGGTCCTTGTGGTTTACCTATTTTATATACAATAGTGTGCATCTGTTTATCCCATACTCCTAATATATCCCTCCCCCCTCTTTCCCCTTTGGTAACCATAAGTTTGTTTTCTATGTCTGTGAGTCTATTTCTGTTTTGTAAACGAGTTCAGTTGTATCATTTTTTTTAGATTCCACATATACGTGATATCATATGATATTTGTTTCTCTGTCTGGCTTACTTCGCTTAGTATGATCATCTCTAGGTCCATCCATTTTGCTACAAATGGCATTATTTCATTCTTTTTTATGGCTGAGCAGTATTCCATTGTATATATGTATCACACCTTCTTTATCCTTTCATCTCTTGATGGACACTTAGGTTGCTTCCACGTCTTCGTTGTTGTAAATAGTGCTGCTGTGAACATTGGGGTGCATGTATCTCTTCAAATTAGAGTTTTTGTCTTTTCTGGATATATGCCCAGGAATGGGATTGCAGGATCATATGGTAACTCTGTTTTTAGTTTTTTAAGGCACCTCCATACTGTTCTCCATAGTGGCTGCACCAATTTACTTTCCCACCAACAGTGTAGGAGGTTTCAGAGAGATATTTTTCTTAATGGTTAAGAGCTCTAGTACACAGACACCGCTCGCCCACCCAAGGTGGAAGAATCTCTGTGAACCATCGCTCCTAGAGATGGCGAGGACTCTTAGATCTTGAAGTCCGTCCTTCTTCGATGTACACATCTTTCGGTAAGAGCCCAGGAAGTGCTGCCGCCATCAGTCCTCAGGAGGGATGAAGCCTTCACAGGGCCGCTCATTCCATTTTCAGACAACTTTCATTATTAGAGTATCCTTCCTTGTGTGGCGCAAAGACCCACCTCCCATCACTTCAGCCACATCTGCGCCCTCCCCTCCCTGCTGCCTTCGAAGGCACTTTAGGTGATGGATTTGGGAAGGATGACTGATTCTCTGGCCTCTGAATCCACACGAGTTAGTGCTACTTTTCTTCCACAGATAACGTACAAATATCTGAAGAATAAGGCGCCGAGGCCTCTGGGGTGGCTTTGAGTGTTCACTGTCTGTGCCCATGAGCTGGACACGCATCTCAGTACGAAAGCACGCAGTACGGCTGAGCAATACTGCTCCCGTTACTACGTGAGATTGGAGCTGGGTCTGGGCAGCCAGATTCCACAGCTGATCATGACCGAGAAGAGCATCCCTAGGTATCCTTTCCCATCTGCTGCTAAGTCATAGTTCTGCCCCCTTGGACTGCAAATGACTTGAGTATTCATTTTTTTTGGCTGAAGGATAGGCCACTGTGTTTACCCTTATTACATTTCTTCTTCACCTCAGCCCATCATCACAGGATAAAACTGATGTCATGTGGCTTCTGCCCTCACAGAGCACAGAGCTCCCCATGTTGCTGAGTTACAAGGCTTAGGTAAAAGGAGGGGGCACACACTCACAACACACACACACACACCACACACAGAGTCTTTTATTCACCTGTCTTCTGATTTTGAATGCCAGCCATCACACATAATAACTCACGTCAAGTTGCTGTGACTATACGGCAACAAACTGATTGGAATGGAGGAGGAGAAGCATAGGGGAAGCATGGGGGGTTGTGCCTCGCCTGCCCCACCAGCCTTGCAGCCTGCTGGGGAGACAGTGGGATTGAAGGGAGGGGAGCGAGCCGTCTACCCACCTCTGCAGGTGTGTACTGAGGAAAATCAGAGTTCTACTGTGCTTTAATGTGCTTTCTGTAAATTTATTAGAACTAGATACCTTGCCTGGGGCCTGTTATTTACCTTACATCCTAATGTCTGTGTATCAACAATGGAAAATTTTCATCTGCTCCCAAGCAGGCGAGCAGCCTGAAAATCATTTTCAGAAATTTTAGAAATGTTAGTAACCCAACTTTGTGGTGAGTAGCTCAAACCACATCTAACATTTGGATCAAACCGTACGTTTTCAAAGCACGGCCGCCTCTTGCATGTCTCACTGGCATTTTCTAACCATTCCTCATCTTTGCAGTGTATTCTTTTGTTTTTGGTTATTGACTGATTGCTTTATAGATGCCATTTGTTATCTATCAAAATAGGAAATTTAGGGGGAAAACACTTTGTCATTCTGTTTGGCAGTGAGATTGTCCCCAGTCTTTTCCTAAGTTTTTTTTTTTTTTTTAAAAGAAACTTTTTGAAAGAGGTTTGAGGATTGGAAGCTATGCAGTTTTGATACCATGGATTGTGCTTCATCTGACTGTTTCTGAACTATAATGGTCTAACATTTCCTCTGCAGGAGAATGAATCTGTGTACATGGTGTGCGTGCGCGCGCCTGCATGTGTGTCTCTCAAGGTATCAAAGTTAGATCCTAGAAGGATGTACTGATTTTTAAGGATTTAGATATCAGATCAATCCCTTGAGGGGAGTTCTGCAGCCTTTATCATCTTTAAAGACACCACAGCCATTTGCCTAGAAGGCCTTGGTTCCAGATCTTGCCAAACCTCCATGCGATGAGGTAGAGGACCTTTGGAGAACAAACAAAACTTGTCTTGGCCTGTGAGTGCAGTAATGCAGTCCTCCCACATCCCCTGGGTTCAGCACCCCCGGGATCGGCTCCAGCACTGAGGCAGCTCCTGGGATACGTACCGGAGTTGGAAAAAATCCCATCCCATGGGCTTGGTCCTGTCCTGTGCCTGCCCGCTCACCTCCGGTGCTCCAGCCTCCCTCCCCACCCCTGCCCCGTGCTCCCTACCACATTTCCCTTTCTTTTTTCTTCAAAGAACGTAGCTCTGTGAAGTTAGTTATTTTACTTTTTATATATCTGCGTGTTTACTGTCTGTCTCCGCACCAGGATCTGAGAACCAACAGCCCCCTTGGTCTTCTCTACATGGTACCTCTGCTTGGGCCAGTGGCCAGCACAGGATGGGGACTCAATAGATTCGTGTTGAATGAATGAGTGGGTCTAAAAATGACCTTAAACCACACCTGGAGGGATTTAGAATTTTCACTCCTTTTACAGGATACAGTTCTACAGGTGATATTCAGGTTTTGGTGGGTTCTATTTAATTTGCCGAGCAGATATGTGTGCCGTATGTTTTGGACAGCTACACCTCTAGTTACCAAAATCGCTCTACTTTGCTCCCAATTCTGGTCTATCTTTACCATCTTTGACTGGTTTCCATGGAAAGAGCAGTGTAGGCTTCATAAAGGTTATGTGGAACCTTCCAGAAACATGGAAGGAACCTTCAGGGGTCCTCACAGGTGCTGTAACCCCCGGTCACATAGGGTTTTCGTCCAGAATACGAAGGCAGGTGCTTACTTTCAGGGCTGAGGTGGGGAAGTCTGAGATGGCCATCAGGCCTGCGAGTAGCGAACTGTCCTCTTGCTAATGGGATCACTGGCGTGGTCCATCTTGATGTGATCAGAAGTCAGCACCCTTCCCTGTATACTCAGCAGGGCTCTCAGCTCTAGAAGCAGGATGTTTGTTTTTGCTTTGAAGTTATGTAATGAAGAGTGACTTAGTGGGTGCCTGAACATACAGCTTCAGGGCTGTCCAGTGGTCAGATACCTCTGTTCTCCAGCAAGTAACTTTGGTTATCTAGTGAGTCGGAGGATTAAAATAAGAAAAGGGCTTCCAATGCAAGATCCCTGCATTCTCTAGAAAGTGGCCATTGTTTTAGGGCTTTAGCTCAGCTGGGGAGACTTCCTGACTTGGCCTCATCTTGCTTTGGTGTCTGTGAGGTGCAGTGTCTTGATTGCTATTGGTAAATTAGAGAAAGCCTACAATGGAGTAATTATTTTACATAATTACTCATTTGGCTGCATAGACATTGGATAGCTGCTGATGGGTTGTGAAGACTTGATCTTTCTAGGGATCCCAGGAAAGGTCAACTAAATTTTATGACATTAAGAGTGATAGATGTATGGTGGAGAGCTGTAGTGGGAAATGGTAGGTTATATAGGCAGAGAAACTTGGATGTGAGTCTCGGTTCTGCCCTTAGTGGCAGGGGCTAGTAAGGCCCAAGGAAAGGTACTTTCTAGGCCTCAGTTTCCTTATTTGTAAAACGGGGATAATAATAATTTTTGAGGCTACTGTCAGTAGTAATAGAATGATGCCCATCAAGGACCTGCAAGATTGTCAACTTCATGTTCAATTCTCGTGCTGGAAACTTTCACTCTCTGGCTTCTTTCCCATTTTGTTCCAGAAAAAAACACGTTGCCAACCAATATTAAACTTGATTTCTTTCTTTTTCTTCTTTTCTCCTCTTTCCCTTTTTCCTCCCTTGATGAGAAAGGTGCAATATTCTCTAGCATCTCAAATGAGACATGAAGACACCTAGAAGATGATCTCTTATCAAGTTTACCGACAGAGTTTTTAGAGAAAAATTGAAATCTTCATTCCGGAAACAATAGTTTTCATCAGGTTCATAAGTCGAAGCCAAGAGGAAATTGTAGCAGTAATTTGGAATGACAAAAGTGGTGACCTCTTTAAAATTGATGTAAATCAAATCTTTAATGCTTTTAAAAGTAAATACTGGCCAGTGCCTTTGTGTGATATACTTTTTGGTTGTTCTCCCATTTAAACATAGATTTTTAAAAGGTCTTTTTTTGGAAGTACATCTTCTGTCATTATTTGTTAATCAAGACTCCTTTGTAAGAAGATAAAATATTTAATCCCTCCTATGTCTGCCCTCCCCTCCACATTTTCCAAAGCTCTTATTTAACCCTGGTGAGAATTGTTAGTTAAATTGGAACTGCTGACCCACAGTTATATTTCTTTACCACTTTTTGCTAAGAGATTTACAGTGTATCTATTAATACATTTAGATGTAGGTCCCTTTAAAACATATTTCCCTTATTTTTTTAGGACCAGGAAAATATCTTTAATCCTAACTAACTGAATGGAGTCAGCATTGTTTTCTGAAGCAACTTGGAAATCTTAATTAATTAGTTCATCAATTATTATTAATATCCGTGCTTATATTAGCGAGGCTGGGAGGCCATTTTTGCTTTTTGAACCATTAATTTTTGTGTTTAACTTTGTTTAGCTTACTAGAGACATTCCACCTGGACAACCTGGCAACAAGATCATGTTTGAAAAGTGATCAAAATGGAAATAAATTCAATTATAGTATTGTAGCTAGAGCCAAGATACATGGAAAATGACATAGTATGTCTGTTGACTTGGCTCCTGGGTCCTGGAGGAGGAAGACAGCACACCAGATTTATTGAATCTACTCATCCATCCATCCATTTGTTCAGTAAATACTTTTCAGAAGCCTCCTCTGTCCCAAACACTGTGCTAAGTACTGAGGGGTGAATTAAACAGAAATGATTTCTGCCCTCAGGAAATGTCTAGTCTGTATACTGATTAATTGTGATAATTGCTTTCATAATGCAGACCGCAGGGGCACTGGTGCTATTAGGACTGCAGTTGGGTATCAGGGAAGACTTCCTGGAAGAAAGCACATTCAAGCGGAAACCTATAAAGTTAAAAAAAAAAACTGGGTGAAAGCAAAATAAGAATGGCTGAGGCAGTAGGTACAGAGAGAAGTTATGGTCCAGAGAAAGGGGTTGTAGGTGAGAATTCTCAGAGGTGCAAGGGATCCTTGTGTATTCAGGCAGCTAAAATAACCTTAATGGAACTGGGGACTGGACAGGGAGGTGGTGAGTATTGATAGACGGGGTAAATAAATAGAGTCCTGGTGATGGAGGTCCAGGAGGTCTTTTGTGGATTTTATCTTAAGGGCAGAGGACAAAGGGTTTAAGCGTGGAAGATAGGATTATATTGGGGTTATATCAGTGTTATCTGTCGTGTATATAGTAGTAGGTTAAGAGGGCAGCACAGAAGATAGGAAGACCTGTTGGAAGCTACTGCTTTAACTCACATGCAAACTGGTGGTGGCTTAGACTGGATTGGTGGCGGTGGGGATGAGAGAAGTGGAATGCATCAGAGACATAGATTTGGGAGGGTTTAATAGGACTGTGGAGGTGAAGGAGGGAGGGTCAAGGATGTTACCCAGTGATCTAGCTTAAGCTCCTTGTGGAGATGGTGTACCGTTCACTGAGACAGGAAAGGGAGCAGGCTGGGAGACTATGACGGCCTCAATTTGTCAGGTTAAGTTTGAGGGCATCTAAGTGTTCGGCACATTAGAAAAGAGGCCTGGGTTGGAAATGCTGATGGTCATTGAGAAAGCAGGAGCTCACAGAAGCAGAACAAGAAGAGATGAAAGTGGGCCTGAACCCCGTGGGAGAGCAGAGCCTGACGCCCAGATAGAGGAAGAAATGCCGTCTTTCCAGAGGCACTTTGCTAAATGAGAATGGGATGGATCTTCTGAGAATGTAAACCATGAAGTTGGGACCTATCCTTTCTAATTGTAAATATTTATGAGTCTTGTTTCCTTTTCTTAATTCTGTCCTAAGTTTGTTATCCTCAGTTTGATGTTGTACAGGCAAAAATGTGCCTATGATGAGGTTGATCATTATTGGAACAAATAGAGTGGGTGTCAGATGGAAGGCTTTTCTGAAAGCGATTTGCTGTACAGAATTGCTAGTGGCTGGGACTAGGTCAAGGAACTGTCCTTTATGCATTTTTAAAACATAAAAATTGATATTATTAATAGTCATGGGCAAAAAAGGAAAAAATATCCACAGGAAAGACTTAAGTTATTTGCTATGTTTGTATTTCTGGAGAGGGAGGGAAAAGAATAAGCCTTGGGACTTCCCTGGTGGCACAGTGGTTAAGAATCCGCCTGCCAGTGCAGAGGACACGGGTTTGAGCCCTGGTCCCGGAAGATCCCACATGCCTCGGAGCAACTAAGCCCGTGCGCCACAACTACTGAGCCCACGAGCCACAACTACTGAAGCCTGTGCACCCTACAGCTTGTGCTCCGCAGCAAGAGAAGCCACTGCAATGAGAGGCCCGCGCACCGCAACAAAGACCCAACACAGCCAAAATAAAGAAAGAAAGAACATAAACATTAAAAAAAAAAAAGACTAAGTCTTTCAGGGGCAGGGGATGGGAGACTTTGGCTCTATCTGTTTTATTTCCTTCAAATTATCTGATACAAATATGAGAACCTGTTAGCATTGCTGACATTTGAGTTGTAGGTGACATGAATAACTACCTCATCATTTCTAGTCCTTTTCTGTACCTTTGGAATATTTCATAATTTAAAAAAAGGAACAGAAGTACGGTGGGATGTCGTATGCGCTGACTGCCTGTTGAGTTTATTTAGCTCAAAGAATCCAAGGAAACCAGACTAATAACGAGCAATAAATAAATAATAAATAAATGTTTAAAAATAAAAAACACATTAAAAGCAATGGGAGTGTCCAGCCATGCAAACACATTTCTGTGTTCAGAAACCTGGCCTTTGGTGGACATAGATGTTCAGATAGTTCTACCTAAAAGTTTCAAAACTTTTGTTTCAAAAACAAAACCAAACATCCGTGCTGCTTGTTGCACACGGAGACGAAGCCCCACCGAGAGCAAATTCATCCTAGAAGGAGGTCTTTGCTTTTCCCTTACCTTTTGCTACCAGTAGAATTCCAGAGTAATTGGATTCAGGAGTTTTTTTTTTTTTTTTTTTTTCTTGGAGCTCCTGATCAAAGCTGTTTCCATCCAAGTGAAGGCAGGATGGCGCTCAGGAGACGGGTGCTGTCAGACTGGGGGCGTGGGGTGGGCAGTGCTTTCAGTCCAGGAGATAGAAGCTTCCTCCAGGGATTTTTAAAAAGCCCTTTTGAATGGGCTCATTGTTTATAAGAACAGCTCCTTAATGGAAAAACAAAAAAGGCAAGAGGGTCTGGAGCACGCTCTCTGCTTTCCTGTGCCGGTCTCATTGTTTATTTGATTTATCAAGTCTCCAGTAGTTGCTCTGCTCTGTGACCTTCCTTGAGCTATTTCTCTAGAGTATCCATTTACTTTATTTAGAAACATAATATTTAAAAAAGCTGGAGCTGAGTCAAAAAATCATCACCTATTTGATGTGGCCGCTCCCCCCGTCTTTTGAAACTTTAAACTTGCCCTGAGGCTTACAGTCTCTGCATCAACAATGTTTCTGGGTCCTGGCTTCTGCTCCCAGAGCCAACTGATCAGAACCGTGGTCCTCAAAGAGCTAGGAAGTGGGGCAGCAGCTCTGCCCACCCCTATAGGCCGGCTTACACACACCGAGAGGGCACGGTGCCGGAGAAGTCGGTGCAAAGGTACCAGCTGAAGGTGATTGCTTGGATGATGGGGGGAAACCTGGTGGAGAGGTGGCCCTGAGGTGGAACAGGAAGCATGGGCTGGTGCGGTTCTGTGAAGAGATGTCAGGGAATACAGAATTCGTATTGGGCGTCCCTTTTTTTTTTTTTTTAATTTTACTGAAGTATAGCTGATTGACAGTCCTTTCCTTTTTTAATACAGCTGTTGAATTCTTCCTGAGCCTTGCTTTTCCAGATTCAACATTCTGAACGTCTGCCATCTTTTTAAGAAGTTTTCTTAAGATAATTTTTCAATTGGTTTTTTTTAACATTTGTTCTCCCACCTTCTCCTTGATCTTTTTTTTTTTTTTTTTAACTTTTAATGGTAAAGGTTCTAACTATAAAGAAAGTTTGAAGACCAAAGAGCAGATATCAAATATCATTTCATCAGTTGAACACATTAGCTGTTTTAAATTTTAGCATATTTTCTTATGAGTCTTTACCTGTCTGTTGTTATTAGGTTTTGTGGGTTCTTTTGTACTTTTCTTTATCTTTCTTAAAAGGGGCCACCAAAGGTGTCCGTAGAACTCCATTAGGAAATTGCTTGTGGGAACAAGGAGCTGTATGGACACAAGCCTGGAGATGACAAAGACTAGCATTTAAAGGAGAATTTAATCCCCGTTATTAAAATTTCTTGGCTGGATATTCACTTCTTTTTCCTTTAGAGGAACTTTAGAATCACGTTATTAAATTCTACATCCCACCAAGGAAAGCACGTCAACAAAAGTAATATTTTCTTTGTAGAATGTGATTGGAATTACATTAAATCTATTTATTATTTGGGGGCTAATTGACATTTTTATAAAGTACAATTTACCTGTTGTGAAATATGGTGTGTCTCTGTTCAAAAAGGGTCTTCTTGGTGATTGTCAGAAAGTTTTTAATTTTTTTAACATCTTCATATGGGTTGCATGCATTTCTTGCTCTGTTTATTCTTGACATTTTTGCTTGAGGTAGGAGTGTGCTCTTCAGTCTATTTCTTTATTTATTTGACATCCTTAAATTTTTTTAATTGAATGAAAGAGTCTTTAAATTCTATCGTGCTTTACAATTTTCAAAAGTTTCACAGCCCTTCAGTTTAATTGGGAGGCAGAGGTGAGATGGAGTGGATGTGAGGCGTTTTTATTCACTGGCCCGGTCTCATACTGGCTCTGTCATGTGCTACCGTGTGACTTGGGTAGGATATGGAATCCTTCTGAGTCTAGGCTTTCTCACCTATAAAATGTGGATCATAATGGTGTCTACTTCTTAGGGTTGTAGTGAAAATTCAGTGAGCTAATAGATGTTAAGGGCTTAACACCATTTCTGGCAGTTAATACGTGTTCAAAAAATATTATCTATTTCTATTAGCTGGTAATTGCTGGTAAATGGGAAAGCTGTTGACTTCTGGATATTTATTTTCAATTGTATGGCTACACTAAATGTCTTATTTGCTCTAGTAGTTTTTCTGTTACATCTTCTTGGCTTTCTAGGTTAGACTATAATGCTATGTGCCAATAATAATATTTTTCTTTGCTTTTCAATTGCTGTGTACTTGATTTCTGTTTTATATCTCATTGAACTGCCTTCAACTTCCTGGATAATAGAGATTAATAGTGATGATCACCATCTTGGCTGTTACTTTAATATTATTACTATGTTTTTTTATCATGCAAAGGAAATATCTTTCTAGTTGGCTTTGGTACTTTTTTTTTTAAATCAAGAATGAGCGTTGAATTTTATCACATACTTTTTCATCATCTTTTGCTTTTATGTTACATGATTTTTCTCCCTTGACCTATTAATGATGTTTATATATTTTCTCATAATATTTCCTCTTTCTTAAAATTCAATTTATTTAAACTTAAAAAAAAAAATTCACCCATTTCTCCCATCCCCTCCACCCTCCGCCTCTGGCAACAACCGATCTGTTCCCTGTATCTATGAGCTTGTTGGTTCTTTTAAATTAATTTTTTCTTAGACTCTGCGTATAAGGGAGATCAAACAGTATTTGACTTTCTCTGTCTGACTTACTTCACTTAGCATAATGTCCTCGAGGTCCAGCCATGTTATCGCATATGGCAAGATTTCATACTTTTCATAATTTTTTAAGGCCAAATAATATTCCATTGTATATACATAGCGCATCTTCTTTATCCATTCATCTGTCAGCGGACACTTAGGTTGTTTCCATATCTTGGCTATTGTAAATAATGCTGCAGTGAATACAGGGGTGCATATATCTTTTTGACTTAGTGTTTTTTGTTTTCTTTGGATAAATACCCAGAAGTGGAATTGCTGGATCATATGGAGTTCTATTTTTAATTTTTTCGAGGAACCTCCATACTGTTTTCCATAGTGGCTGTACCAATTTACATTCCCACCAACAGTGTACAGGGGTTTCCTTTTCTTCACATCCTCACCAACACTTGTTATTTTTTTGTCTTTTTGGTAATAGCTATTCTAATAGGCATGGGGTGATATTTCGTTGTGGTTTTGATTCATATTTCCATGATGATTTTTTTAAAAGATTTTTTTGATGTGGACCATTTTTAAAGTCTCTATTGAGTTTGTTACAATATTGCTTCTGTTTTATGTTTTGGTTTTTTGGCCCCAAGGCATGTGGGATCTTAGCTCCCCGACCAGGGATCAAACCAGCACCCTCTGCATTGGAAGGCAAAGTCTTAACCACAGGACCACCAGGAAAGTCCCTCCCTGATGACTGACGATGTTGAGCATCTTTTCATGAGCCTGTTGGCCATTTGTGTGTCTTATTGGGAAAAATGTCTATTCAGGTGTTCTGCCCCCTTTTAATTGGCTTGTTTGGTTTTTTGCTATTGAGTTGTATGAGTTCTTCATATAGTTTGGATATTAGCCCCTTATCATATATATGATTTGCAAATATTTTCTCCCATTGAGGATGTTGCGTTTTCATCTTGGTGATGGCTGCCTTTGCTGTGCAACAGCTTTTTAGTTTGATGCAGTCCTACTTGTTTATTTTTGCTTTTGTTGCTTTGCTTTTGGAGTTACATTAAATTATCATAAAGATCTGTGTCAAGATGTTCAAGTGTCTAATCCATTTTGAGTTAATTTTTGTGTATGGTGTAAGATGGTCCAGTTTCAGTCTTTTGCATGTGGCTGTCCAGTTTTCCCTATACCATTTACTGAAGAGACTGTCCTTTCCCCATTGTGTATTCTTGGCTCCTTTGTTGTAAATTAATTGGCCATGCATGCATAGGTTTATTTCTGGGCTTTCTTTTCTGTTCTATTGATCTATGTGTCTGTTTTTATGCCAATACCCTACTGTTTTAAACACTATAGCTTTTGAATATAGTTTGAAATCAGGGTGCATGATGCCTCCAGCTTTGTTCTTTTTTCCTCAAGATTGCTTTGGCTATTCTGGGTTCTTTATGGTTCCATACAATGTTAGGATTGTCTGTTTATTTCTGTGAAAAATACCATTGGAATTTTGATAGGAATTTCATAGAATCTGTATATTGCTTTGGGTAGTATGGGCATTTTAACAATATCAATTCTTCCAATTCATGAGCACAGAATACCTTTCCATTTATTTGTGTTGTCTTCAATTTCTTTCATTAATGTCTTGTAGTTTTCAATATATTTCATAATATTTATAAAATCATGTTTCCTGGTATAAAATCTGTTTGATTCTAGACTTTTGATGTGATTTGATATGCTAATATTGTATTTAGAAAGTTAGTAGTTTTGTCTATAAATAGTTTCAATTCTTAGGTTTTTGGGGTTTTTTTGTCCTCACAATATTAGATTTTGGCATTGGATTGCATTAATTTTTGAAATGAATTAGAACTTTTCCCCAAAATGTTTTCATCTAGAAAATTTTTTATAATGTGAAATCATCTGTCCTTTGGAAGTTCGAATAAACTCACACATAAAACTATTCATTGGAAATAATTTTAAATGACTTTTCAGATTCTTCCATTATTATTGGATCTTTTATATTTTCCATCAATTTTGGTCACTTAGATTTAATCAAGATTCTAAAATGTAATTGCATAGAATTTTTGTAGCTTCATTTTAAAAGGCAACTCTTCCTTATCTGTGTTTATATCTCCCTCTCAAGTTGTGCTTGCATTTTCTATCTTTTAGTCTTATGTAGACTCGCCAGAGGTAGTTTAGTTTATTGTGCCCCTGTCTCTACAGACAACCTGCTTTGGACTGTATTTATAAATTCTAATAATTTTCAGTTTGATACTTCATAATTTTTGCATTATTATCATTTTCACTTATTCCTGCTTTTTTTTCAAATTCTAAAAATTTGGTGTGTGATTCCATATATTGGGTTTTATAATAGTAAGACAGTATTCATGACACCAGTTTTGTTACTGCATAAAATGACTGTTGGTAATATTATTTGCAAATGTAAATATGTATTTTATTTTCCCTATAGATTTGTGAGGCATGAAATTGTGTGTGTGTCTGCACACATGTGTATCACATGGGTATGAATGTTCATTATAGGATATATACCCGAATCTATCAAGATGTAAGATAATATGGCATTATAGCTTTCAAAAAGACTTCAAAGGTAGGTTGATTTTAGACTTTTGGTTCTTACAGTCCAAGAAAGGAAATGGTTCATTCTGTTGTTACCAATAAGCAGGGAGGAAAAAAGGCTCTTGCTATTCTTGGTAATTTACTCCAGGACTTTGTAAGATTTTGGTAAGAATATTATCACTTCTGTGTCATCAGGTTTTACTTGCTATTTTTTAACCTATTTCCTCTTCTTTATCCTTCAAAGCCATTGGAGTACGAAGTGGGTGTTCTTAGTGATATTTTATATGCTTGACGATATGTATTAGATTATCTCCTATATTTAATTTTCTCCACCAATCATTTTATCCGTTTTTGGCTGATTGCAGCTTCTCCTGATTGCCTTTTATAAATGGAGAATAGAGGGACTTCCCTGGCAGTCCAGTGGTTAAGACTCTGTGCTCCCAATACAGGGGATGCGGGTTTGATCCCTGGTTGGGGAAGTAAGGTTCCGCATGCCACGTGGCATGGACAAAAGAAAAAAATTAAAAAAAAATGGAGAATAGAAATAAACCTTTACTTTTAGAAGAGTTTGATTAACGCTTAGGACAGGAGCTCTGAAATGTTCACTGTTGATTAGATTGTTCACATTAGTGGTTTTATGTCTACTTCTATCTTTTTCTGACAGTTTGACTTTCTATACCATCTACATGTCTTGAATGAATGTTTAGGATTTCTGTACATTGCATATTCTCTCTTGGTTGATGATCATTCTGTTTTAAGTTTGTCGTTCCTTCCAACTATTACACTGGTGGGTTGCACCAAAATTTATTTTATCAATCCTTTATTGTTGCTTACAGAGTCAGTTTTTTAGTTCTCTTTTTACTGTTATAATAACAGTGCTGTGGTGGTTATCCTTGTAGCTAATTTTTTGTTCCTAGCTCTGATTATTTGTATAAAATTTTTAAAGTAGAATTGCTGGATCAAAGAATAATCACATTCTGAGGCTTTGATACATATTCAGAAAGCCTAACCCAGCTTACCCTTTCACCAGCCATGTGTGTACTGATATTTTTAATCTTTTTACAGTGCAACAGATGAAATGATAGAGACCTTTCTAAGTAGTTTTCTCAGGCTGTCGTAACAAATTACCACGAACTAGGTGGTTTAAAACAACAGAAGTCTGTCATACAGAGTGAAGTCAGAAAGAGAAAAACAAATACCGTATGCCAACGCATATATATGGAATCTAAAAAAAAAATATGGTACTGATGAACCTAGTGGCAGGGCAGGAATAAAGACGTAGACATAGAGAATGGACTTGAGGGCACGGGAGGAGAAGCAGGGGTGAAGTGAGAGTAGCATCGACATATATACACTATCGAATGTAAAATGGATAGCTAGTGGGAAGCAGCCGCATAGCACAGGGAGATCAGCTCAGTGCTTTGTGACCACCTAGAGGGGTGGGATAGGGAAGGTGGGAGGGAGGGGTGGGATAGGGAGAGTGGGAGGCAGGCTCAAGAGGAAGGGATATGGGGATATGTGTATGCATATGGCTGATTCACTTTGTTATACAATAGAAACTAACACAGTATTGTGAAGCAATTATAGTCCAGTAAAGGTCTATTAAAAATAAATACATAAATAATCCAATATGTGTTTATAAAAAAAAAAAAACAAAAAGCAAAAAACAGAAACTTATCCTCTGAGTTCTGGAGGCCAGAAGTCTGAAATCAAGGTGTGGACAGGGCCATGCTCCCTCTGAGGGCTCTGGGGAGGAATCTTGCGTTGCTTCTTCCAAATGCTGGTGGGTGCTGGCACTCCTTGGCTTGTAGACGCATCACTCCAAACAGCCTCCGTCTTCACGTGGTGTTCTTCTGCCTCTCTCTCTCTCTCTCTGTGTCTGTGTGACTGCTGGTCTTCTTCTAAGGACACCACTTGGATTTTGGGCCCACCCTAATCCATCATGACCTCATCTAACGTAGCTAATTACATCTGCAGTGACCCTGTTTGCAGATAAGGTCACATTCTGAAGTTCCCCATGGATGTGAATTTGGGAGGGGACACTATTCAATCCAGAACAGTTGCCTTTATTTTTTTTTGGTATTCAGTTAAAAGAAAGGAATGGAAATCTGATTAGAAAAGTAAAATCTTACCCAGCAGCCGTAGGAATGATGGATTACAGAACAGTTCCCTTTATTTTATGTTGGTATCATCTTCAGGGATAAACTGGATAAGCCTTGTTCTTGATGTCTTCTTCCTTATTAATACAGATGTTAAATAGCTATATCCTACATGCCAAACTTCACTATAATATTTTAAAAAATAAAATATGTTGTGTGTTTACTTAGGCGGCATATAGCTTTCCTTATAGTTTTATTGCTAACCTTTAACGCTACTTAGTCATTTTTATTCCAGACAGCCCAAAACATTTAAAAGCTCTCTTTAGGGCAGGGGTGCCTGACCCCCGGGCTGTGGACCGCTATCCGTCTGCAGACTGTTACGAACCGGGCCGCACAGCAGGAGGTGAGCGGCGGGCGGGCGAGTGAAGCTTCATCTACTGCATCTGATCTCTGGTTGGGAAAATTTGAATTTCCACTGCCTTCCCCATCGCTCGCATTACTGCTTGAACCATACCCCCTCCAACCCCCCCGCCGTCCGTGGAAAAATTGTCTTCCAGGAAACCGGTCCCTGGTGCCAATAAGGTTGGGGACCGCTGCTTTAGGGAATTCCCTGGTGGCCCAGTGGTTAAGGTTTGGCACGGCACTGCCGTGGGTCTGGGTTCAGTCCCTGGTGGGGGAACTAAGATCCCACAAGCCACAAGGCTTGGCCGTAAATAAAAAATAAATAAATAAAAGCTCTCTTTATCTATCCTTTTACTTAATCCTAAAATACAGACGAACTCATGGAAGGAAGATGTAGTGGATTTTAAAAGCTGTTATGATGTAGAACCAGAAGTCAAGTCTGTTTGAACTAACTGAAAATTCAGGTGTTTACATCTAGGATAAGTTATTTTTTTATTGAAGTATAGTTGCTGTACAATATTTTATAAGTTACAGGTATGCAATATAGTGATTCACAATTTTTTTTTTTTTTTTTTTACAGGAACAGAAATTTTTTTTTTTTAAGTGTTTATTTATTTATGGCTGTGTTGGGTCTTCGTTTCTGTGTGAGGGCTTTCTCTAGTTGCAGCAAGCGGGGGCCACTCTTCATCGCAGTGCACGGGCCTCTCACTGTCGCGGCCTCTCTTGTTGCGGAGCACAGGCTCCAGACGCCCAAGCTCAGCAATTGTGGCTCACGGGCCCAGTTGCTCCGTGGCATGTGGGATCCTCCCAGACCAGGGCTCGAACCCGTGTCCCCTGCATTGGCAGGCAGATTCTCAACCACTGCGCCACCAGGGAAGCCCGATTCACAATTTTTAAGGTCCATTTATAGTTATTAAAAATATTGGCTATATTCCCCCTGTTGTATAATGTATCCTTATAGCTTATTTCATACCTAATAGTTTGTAACTCTTTGTAGGATATGTTATTTTTAAAGATGGTGTTGTCTAGGCTCACTAAGCCACCTAGATTCATTTGTTGTGAATGTCGTGGGCCTTCCAGTGGCTACACGGGATGGAGGACTTCAATTTCATGTTCCGTCGCATGCTCATGTGGACGGGCCAGAGGTCGGGTCCCCGAGTCGGGTGGGCCTCATCCCACTGCAGTTTTGTCTGTGTGGTCGTGTGGTTGCCCAGCTTTCTCTCTTCTGGGCCTTCTTTTCACATGTGGCATTGCCTTAAAAATGGCAGAGGATATTTAAAGTTCCCTTTTCCAGTAAAGTCAAGAGCTTCCTTGTCTTTTCTGTACATCTGCGCTGCTGTGCTGGTCACGGGGGATGCTGACCGAAATGGAGAGGGCAGGTTTTAAGAAATTCAAACTTAGGGTGAAATAGAATGCGTAAGAATTCTGTTATAATACAGTGCAACGGATATTATGGTTGAGAGGTTTTAACAGTGCTACGGAGAGACAAAAGAGCGAGCAATCAGTTATTTCATTGAAGGGGGTCTTTAGGGGAAGCTGATGAGAGGAGATAAGGTCTGACTGTTTTTTTGTTTGTTTGTTTCAAATTCTGGCTTCTGCAGTATCAAACAGTGGTTTGTAAGGATGCTAATTGGTTCTGATGTGCCGAGTCTCATTTTAAGGCGGAATTTCATACCTGGGATCGCTGATGACCTGTTAAGGCTTGTATGATCATTTGCTTAACGTATGGTGACAGTGAGGCTAAACTCTCAGTCTCTGCTCCCGTAAGGCCCCGTCTACACTCGTCACCAGCCAGCTATTTTGAAATCTCTGCTGTTGTCACTTATATGTGGAATCTAAAAAAAGGATACAAAAGAGCCAGGCCACTGGTGCATCCTGACAGCAGGGACAGGTCAGGACCCTAGCAGCGTCTGCGAGGCTGTGTCTGTTTAGGTGGTCAACCAAGAAAGCAAGTCCTGAATACTGCTGCCGGGGGGTTCTGTGTTTTGTTCTATAATCACGGTTCTTCGTCCTTAACTAGTAGTATAGTCCCCGGAGAGGAGGACTGTTGCAAGCTAGAGAGGACCACTGGTGGGGCTGGAGGGTCATGCACATGTGCCCTGGAGCAGCACATCTGTACAGCTTCGGGCTGCACAAGGGAAGCTGAAGCACATCTGGGCGCTTCTAAATTGCACGCAGAAAGCATTTGGATATTTGTATTTCCTTAGCGCTGCAGACAGAAGCTAAAGCTCCTCTGTGGCATCTGAGAATTGCACCCAAAACATCCCTGAGCGTCTTGCCATCATTATTAAAAAAATATGGCTGGGAGTGTGGGATCCAAACTGCCACTTGAAAGGCTTCCAAGCATATTTTTGAATCCTCTCGGAATGGATGCTGGAAAAGGAAGCAGGGGAGCATGAAGGAGTGATGGGAAATAAGAAAGCAGCCGGGGTCTGGGGGGGAAGCCGCTTTTTAGATGACTTCCCGTGAGTCTGAGAAAACAACACGTGGCTGAGTTACAGAAAGAATACCACTTGTAGAATTTTTGCTTTTTTTTCCCACCTTTTTCTTGAAATGTAATTGCCATGTAACGTGATGTTAGTTTCAGGTGTACAACATAATGGTTCAATATATGTATATACTGCAAAGTGATCACCACAGTAAGTCTAGTTAACATGCATCACCACATACAGTTACACATTTTTTTCTTCTGATGAGAACTTTTAAGATCTACTCTCCCAGCAACTTTCAAATATACAACACAGAATTATTAACTATAGTCACTATTCTGTACATGCAAGGTTAAATTTTTCAACAGCTTTATTGAGATAACTCACACACATACCGTCCACCGATCTGAAGTTCTCAATTCAATGGCTTTTAGTATATTCCAAGAAATGTGCAACCATCATCACAGTCACCTCTAAAACATTTTTATCGCCTCAAAAATAAATAAATCCTGAACTCTTTAGCCATCACTCTCCTCCCCCTGTCCCTCCCACAGCCCTAAACACCACTGATCTATTTTCTGACTCTAAATTTGCCGATTCTGGCCATTTCAATAGGTGTGGATTCCGACGGCCCCAGGAAAATGTGGTCTGAAATGTCTACAGGAAGAGCATGACCCCAGCAAGGTGGGCCCTGAACCCTGGGCACCATCGTTATAAAAAGCCGTCGGTCCAGGCAGAAGAGGGGGACCCAGTAGCATAGGGCAGAAGATGCCAGGTGTGCGGACCTTCCCAGCCTGCATACCTGCATGCCTGGGCGGATGGGGGCCAGCGTCCACCTTAACGGTGAAGTTTGTGCTGCAGGTTACGTGGCCTGGGAAGCAGCCTCTGCGATGGAGTCGTGCCTGCAGGCTGTTTATTACACAGTGTGCCTGAGGTGGTCCCTGTGGAAAAGGGGGGAGAAGCAGCAGCGGAGGCAGGGAGAAGTCGAGATGCAGTGCAGGCCCAGGCCCAGCTCTGGCCAACCCCACAGGGAGTTCTGCAACTGGAATGGACCGTAGGAGGTGTCCCGAGTTGGGCTGAGATGGCCAGACCTTCATAGTCTCGCATCGATGAGTTAGCAGGTGAGCGCTGCTCCAGGAACAAGGGCGACCCGGAACAAGACAGCTCTTGCAGCTCGGGCAACCCCTGCACGGGCTGAGCTGAAGGGTGTTGGCTGACACCAGCTGGGTCGTTCAAGGAGGGGGGATCTGGGTTGGGCATTTTGGTGTCCACCACTGTATACGTTCGTTCGTTAGCTTGCTCGTTCATTCATTCCGGAAAGCAGTCCATCAGTCACCATGTTCACTGCCCACTGACGGAAACCAGGCGCTGTCCTGAGTCCACTGAGCTCAACACCGAGGACCAGGCCTGCCTTCTAGTCGAGAGACAGTCTGTGCACAGGGAACGTGAGGGTACCCGTCGGAGCGGGTGCCCTGATGATCAGGAAAAGGCTGAGATGGTGAGGGACTGAGGGGCCATAGACACCAGAAGGCACAGCCGTGGGGGAGCTGTGGAGAAGAGCGTTGCAGGCCGCGGGGATGGCGTTTTCATTTCTCTGTCTAAAACTGTGTGCTGTGTCCAACTTGGTAGTCACTAGCTGTATTTGGCCATTCATAAGTGAAG
Source organism: Balaenoptera musculus (assembly GCF_009873245.2). Classification (NCBI taxonomy): domain Eukaryota; kingdom Metazoa; phylum Chordata; class Mammalia; order Artiodactyla; family Balaenopteridae; genus Balaenoptera; species Balaenoptera musculus. The sequence continues at coordinate 96,384,561 of NC_045793.1, read as the reverse complement.
AGCCTCAGACAGAGAAAGACAAATATCCGACTGCTGTCGCTTACATGTGGAATCTAAAAAAATGGTACAAATGAGCTTATTTACCGAACAGAAACAGACTCACAGACTTCGAAAACAAATTTACGTCTACCAAAGGGGAAAGGTGGGCGGGAGGGATGAATTAGGAGATTGGGATTGACAGATACACACTACCATATATAAAATAAATAAACAACAAGGACCTACTGTATGGCACAGGGAACTCTACTCATTATTCTGTAATAACCTATAAGGGAAAAGAATCTGAGAAAAAACAGATATACATGTATATGTATCACTGAACCACTTGGCTGTACACCTGAAACTAACACAGCATTGTAAATCAACTATACTCCAATATAAATAAAAATTTAAAAAAATTTAAATAGATTAAAATGGAATCAAATTAAATATTCAGTTCCTCAGTCACACTAGTCATATTTGAAGCGCTCAATAGCCACATGGCTACCGTATTGGACAGAGCAGATATGGAACATTTCCATCATCATAGAAAGTTCCCCTAGACAGCGCTGCTCTAAACCTTAGAATCTAAGATTGACTTGGAATCTTGGGGTCACATTGTAAACTGTGGTGCTCAGGAGAGTCCAAATTTTTGCAGAGAAACTTGTAGATGGGCTTAAACATGAAAAAAGAATGCTACCCCATCTAAAGGAGGAGATATAGGGATATATGTATATCTACAGCTGATTCACTTTGTTATACGGCAGAAACTAACACACCACTATAAAGCAATTATACTCCCATAAAGATGTTAAAAAATAAAATAAAATAAATTGAAAAGACCACTCTGAAGTTCCACCATCCGAAGATGATAGTCTTATTTTTCTGGCCCGGTTAATAGATGGAACCATCAATTTCTGGAAAGTTGGGTGTGTGGTTGAGCTCTCCAGCTTGTTAGTGCTTGATTTTGTTTAGTAGGACATATAGGACCTTTTCCCTTTTTGTAAGTATTTCAGTAGTACATTCCAACCCAGGCCATTAACTGTCTGGAAAATGGGTATAATAATTGCAGAGGGATATAGTGTAGGCTCATGGAAGTTTTTAATTACATTTTGAAATTACAGGTGAAAGACGTTTATATAGTTATCCTAAGACATCTATATAAACTAGAAATAGCCTTTGGATGTTTTACTTGGGATTTAAATCATGTCAGCCGTTATCATCTGAATTGCATTTGGAGCTTCCTTTTGTTAGGTAGTAATAATTTTAGTGTAGATGAGAAGTTATGATACTCTAACATTATCTTTAGAGGATGCCTGTCTTCTAGATTATAGGAGTCTTCAAGCTACAGTCCGAGGGTTCAGTCCAGCCCACTGCCTCTTTGTGTAAATAGAAATTTTTTGGAACACAGTCATGCCCATTTGTTTGGGCATGCTGTAGCTTTTTTATCGCAAAATCACATAGTTGTAACAAAATGATGTGCAAAACTGAAAATATTTACTTTCTGGCCTTTACAGAAAAAGTTTGCCAGCCACTGGTCCAGATAATGGGTAAGTGTTTCGAGTACCTTTGCAGTTTGGAAACATCTGTGCAGGCCCAGGTTTGCAAAAGTCTTTTAAGAGTAGTCCTGAATTTCTTGATGCTTCTAAAATCTTTTACGGCCGTATACTTTTGAGGTGTGCTTCTGCTGTATAATTCTGAGCTGAGATTGTCTCAGACTGTTTCTTACTACTTATACCAGACATCCCTAAATTCCAAGGGGAACTGGATATTGAGGAAACCATCGAGTTTATAAAAGATACAGGTCTTACTTCCTTTTAAGCATCAGAGATATACCTCAGCCCTTGGCAATATCAGTTATGTGTTATCTTTAAGTGAACTAAGTAGTATCAGGTCCATATAAAATATTGGGTCTTTAAGTATGTAAGCTCATCTTTTCAACATTTTTGGTAATGTTTGCGGTTTAAGATGACCATTCCTGAGAAATAAGCATGCTGTTAGAAGGAAATAACATTATTCCACTCACTCTCCTTAATTTTTATTTAGTACACCGTAGAAAGGGTAATCACACATAAAATGTCACTTCCTGGGCACATCCTCCCCCAGTTCTTTTACTTTCCCATTCTTCCTGGAAGACTGTTTCGTGTCTTCTACTCATCACTCCAATAACTATTCTGCCTCATTCCTCAGCTGATGATGTGACTTTTCTCCTTTTACTGATTGAAGCCAGCCTCCTGCAACCATGTCTGCTCAGCTCCCAGCATCGGTGCCCTCACTGTCCGCTGCCCCTGTTCTCACAGGTGATATCTAATGCCAGTTCCTCCAAATGTCCCATCTCTCCCACCTTCTCCGGGCCATCACTCCCACCACCATCCCCTCTCTCTTCTATGTCAGCTATTTTGTTTTTCTGCTGCATCGCTCCTATCAGTATATAAATGTCCATCCTCTTAAAAGAAACAAACAACACTCCTTGATCCCCATCACCCCCACCAACTGCCACCCTGGGTTTTTGCAGCAGATTTTCAAAGAGTTGTTTATATTCACCGTCCGTGTCTTCTCTTCAGCCATCCCATTTTACACGTGCTCTGGCTTTTCCCCTGATCTCTTGCTCTGTGGAAGTTGCTTTGTCAAGTTCATCAGTGACCCCCACGTTGCTAAATCCAGTGGGCAGTTTTCAGTCTCCATCATCTTGGCCGGTCAGCAGCGTTTGACCCAGCTCTTCCCTCCCTCCTCCTCCGTGTTCCTTCTCTCCTTGGTATCCAGCTCATCTCTCCACCTGCTTTCTGCTTTCTGTCCCCTGCTGGTCCATCTCCTTTGGTGGCTTCTTCTCTTTTCTCCAAACTTTTAATGATGGGGGCCCCAGAGTTCAGTCCCCGGTCCTCTTCTCTATCTCCGCTCATCCCTTTGGTGAAAGCAAGCAGCCTTAGGAATTGACGTTACATTGGTTTCTTGATTTATTCTTAGCTCCCAGATTTGTTCTTTCAGTCCAGACTTCTCTCCCAAAAAGCCCAGACTCATATATTCAACTATGTTTTAGACATTTCTGTTACAATATCTAATAGACACCTTTAACATGACATTGACGAACTGAGCTGATTTCCAGCCCCCTCCAACCTGCTGGGCCCCCCATTTCCTATCTCCTGCTGATGGCAAGGCCATCCTTCTGTTGTTTAGGCCCAAATGTTGGAACCATGTTCTGTCTGTCTCTCTCTCTCTTTCACACGCACGCACACACACACACACACGCACGCATACACACACCCCAGGTCCAGCTTGTTAGGAAATTCCGGCTGCTCCACCTTCATGAACCACCTCTTCCCTGCTCTCCACCTTCCCGGGAGCCACCTTCAGCTCCTTCCTGGATGACATCAACAGCCCCTGGCCTCCTGCTCCCATCTTTGCCTGCCTACCATCTCTCATCAACACCGAGTCAGAGTGAGCCTTTAAAAACATAAATTGGATTACATCACTCTTCTGTTCAAAGCTCACTAAGCGGGTCACCATTTCACTTGGAGCCAAAGTCCTCACAAAGGCCTCCCAGACCCTGCGTGCTCTGCCCCTCTGCCCACACTCTCGCCATCACTCTCTCTGCTCCATCCACACTGGCCTCCCTCTGGGCTGTTTCCTAAACACACAGGGAAGCTCGTGCTCGGGGCCTCTTGATCTAGCTGTTCCTTCCTCTTCCATATCTATTCTGCTTCCATGCCAGTTTTCCAGGGAGGTCCACCAGGATTGCCTTACTTCCTTCCCCCGCCTCCTACCCCACTCCCATCACCTGATTTTGCTTGTATCGCTCTACGGTAAGCCCCCTACATACGAACCTTCAAGTTGCGAACTTTCAAAGATGCAAACGTGCGTTCGCATGTCCAATCACTTAAGTTAGTTCACGTGTCTGATGTACATTGTCACGTGCGTGCATCCTCTACAAGTGGTTGTGCTTTTGTGTACTGTACAGTACTGTATAGAGTACAGTAGTACAGGATCTTTATTTCAAGCCCAGGATGTCCGGAAGCAAGTGTAAAAGCAGCAGTGATGTAGCTGGTGCTGCTAAGAAGCGCCAGGAATTGGAAGCCCAGAGAAAGGACGGCGCCAAGAGGAAGAAGAAGTAACCGAAGAACTGAACAGATTCACAGCGCAGGAAATGGCAAGGGGATTTTCTTTATTTGAGGAGGCACTGTTAGTTTTTGAGGCACAGGACCCGAACGTACAATGGTACACGATGGTTACAGCAGCCATTCAGAATGCAATCCAGTGCTACCGTGTCATCTATGATGAGAAAAATAGAGCTACTACCCAGACGTCACTGGATCGTTTTTTTCAAGAGGGTAGATAGAATTGAATCCAGCAAGGAACCAGAACCTATGCCATCCACGTCAGGCGTGAGTGAAATTGCAGCTTGCCCTCCGTCTCCTATTGCTGGAGATCCTGCAGCTCTACCATCTCCCACCTCCTCCCCCTCCTCCAGTCAGTAACTCTTCTTGCCTGTTCACTCGATGCCAGCCCCTGTATGCCAGCTGTTGTACTGTAATAATGTACTTTTCAAGGTTCTGTACTGTCAGATTAAAAATGTTTATTTTTTGTGTTTGTTTACTTTTTATGCATTATTTGTGTGAAAAGTATTATAAACCTATCACAGGACAGTACTATATAGCCGATTGCGTTAGTTGGGTACCTAGGCTAACTTGGTTGGACTTAAGAACAAATTGGACTTATGAATGCACTCTTGGAACGGAACTCGTTCATATGTAGGGGACTTACTGTACTTTTTATTTTTCCATATTTCTTGCTACCTCTAACATGCTGCCTGTTTCCCCTACTGAACTCTGAGCTCCCAGGGAGGGGGGTCCTATCTACTTCGTTGACTGATGAAGCCCAAGGGCCTGGAACGGGGTCTAGTTACTAGATTCTGGTACATAGTAGGAGCTTAATGCAGGTGTGTAGAATGAATGAAGAGGCCTTGGTTCAATCTGATGGAGCCCTTCTGTGTGCTGCTCCCGGAAGAGCCCTCCTTTCTTCTTGAGAGGGGATGATCAATTCCTTGGTGATCAAAGGCACAATCTTTTTGTTTTATTGTGTTCTACCTTAGGTGGTAAGAACAGGCAATCTTTTCCAAGGCGTACATTCCAGTGTGATGGTAGCGGCCAAAGGAACGTTCACGAGTGACTGGGGACGTCAGCTCCTGCAGCTTGGTGGCCTGCAATCTGCTCTCACGATAGGACCAACTGACTACTTATCGCAGACTGGGGCCCCAGCGGAAGCTATATGCCTGAAACTTGAGCTAATGTTTGAAACTTTGTGCTTCGGGTGATGCACATTTTTGTCCTGTCTTTCCCCGGAACTTTTTGTTTCAAAGCAGAGAAGTGGCGAGGGTGACCTCTGGCCCCCTGTGACATTTGCCTGCTATCATTAGCAAGCATCCTCTCAGCTGGCACCCGGCTGGGTCCTTCTTGTCCTTGGGCCCAGGAGGCAGCGCATCTGCTGTCTCCACTTGATTTCTCAATTGGGCGGCACCCTAAATCTGTTTTAGCTCTGATTTGATTATGTGTCTCATTCAGTTAGTAGACTTTGAGCCCATGAAGGCAGAGCTATGTGCTCTGTCTTGGGACACTGACCTCTGGCCCAGTCTCACCCATGTCAGGGTTTAATGAATAATGTTCATGGAATTGTGAGTGATATTGCCTGAAGCACAGCCTAATCAGAAGTTCCGCGTGAGGCAGATGGAAACCGTTCTGGAGATGGATGGTGGTGATGGTTATGCCACAATATGATTGTACTTAATACCACTGAACTGTGCACTTAAAAGTGGTTAGGATAGGGACTTCCCTGGTGGTCCAGTGGTTAAGACTGTGCCTTCCAGCGCAGGGGTTGCCGGTTCGATCCCTGGTCGGAGAACTAAGATTGCACATGCCTCGTGGCCAAAAAACCAAAACAGAAAACAGAAGCAATATTGTAACAAATTCAATAAAGACTTTAAAAATGGTCCACATCAAAAAAAAAAAAAAAAAAAAGGGTTAGGATAGTAACCTTTTGTGTGTTTGACCACAATACAAAAAATTGGAGGAAAAATTATGCATGAGGCATCCCATCAGCATATGGTACTGTTGTATTGTCTTACTGGAGAAGCCGAGAGAGCAGGAGGCTTGGAGAATTTCTACTGAGGAGCATGGAGTTGTTGGCAACAGTTTTGCGCTATTAAAAATACCCCTTTCGGGCTTCCCTGGTGGCGCAGTGGTTGAGAATCTGCCTGCCAATGCAGGGGACACGGGTTCAAGCCCTGGTCCGGGAAGATCCCACATGCCGTGGAGCAACTAGGCCCGTGAGCCACAACTACTGAGCCTGCGCGTCTGGAGCCTGTGCTCCGCAACGAGAGAGGCCACGATAAGTGAGAGGCCCGCGCACCGCGATGAAGAGTGGCCCCCGCTTGCTGCAACTAGAGAAAGCCCTCACACAGAAACGAAGACCCAACACAGCCATAAAAAAAAAAAAAAAAAAATACCCCTTTCTTGTCTCTGCTGATTCATCTATGTTTTAAAATTTGGTTCACTCTATCGTTTGTCTTTGGTTTCTGTATCTCTTTGATAATCTGCTTATTCATGATCATCCTTCCATTGAATTGAACATTTAAAATTTCTACATTATAAAGTCACAGACAAGTAGAAGTGGAGATCATGGATCAAAGGCTTGGGTCCTGGAGTCAGACTGGGTTCTTATCCCAGCGCTGCCGTTTGCTACATGTGTTATTGGACTTTTTGCACCTCGGGAAGGTCCCAGGAGGAAGGACCAAGCCTGTCTCATCGGCTGTCCCCGTGTACCATGTTTTGAATATGGATGTATACTACATAAAATTATTCTACTAATGTTAATTTTTTGGTATAATAATGGTATTGTAGTTCTATAGGAGAATATCCTTATTCTTAAAAGACATGTGCTGAAATACTCAGAGTGGGAAAAAAAACAACAACCTGGTTTTTTCCCTTCATTCTCTACAGTTGTTTAAAGAATAAAGTCCAAAGTCAAACCTGGTCTTGTTAACCTAGAAATACCTCTGCCTTACCTAGAAATACTCCTTACGATTTTTATAAACAAAAGGGTTTTGATTCTAAATGCAGTTTTAAGTATTGTTTTCAATTTAAATGAAAGTCATTTGAATTTCAAGCATCCCAGGACAGTGCCTTCATTTGGACCACGATGGTTGCAAGTATCCTAGAGAATTCACAAGTCAAGCAACTCTTTCATGTAAATGTGCATATTTTTTCAGTCTAGAGCAGGCCAATATGACATTTGATATAGAAATAAAAAGTTGCCCAACTTATTTTGGTATTCTGACTTGAGCTCAAGAAATGAAAAGGGGAGAGTAGAATAAATATATTTTATTAAAAAAACAAGCCCCCAGTGGGAGCTCAGCACGTTCGTGAACTGGACAGGAGTCAGTGAATAAACAAACAGGGGCGTCTCCTTACTGTAGCGTGTGTTTTCTGTCCAATAGCTTGGCGGATGTCTCGCAATTGCGGGAAAGGTTTCACAAGTGCCGAGGGGAGAGGGCAGAGCCTCTGTGTTCTTCCTGGTCCCCGGGCCTGGCCTGCTTCCTCAGCCCCCTCTGGGCAGTGGAGCCTCGGAGCTGAGCAGCTAGAGGATGCGATGATCAATAATCCACCTTCAACCCAAGTCCAGAGCAGGCAGCACAACTAGCTGAAGACTCAGGAGGTAGCTCCTTGGAGGAATTCCTCACTGAACTAAGTTTTGGACCTTTTATTTTGCTCAATAGCCTAGGGCTGGAGAAGCAGTTTGTCTGAGACACATGAAAGGTGAGGAAGCGGCTGGGAGTCTGCTATTTGCATGACCGATGGGCTTGTGCTGCCTTGGGCATCTGTGTGCATGAATTCCTGTCTTATTCCGCTTTTTTCCCACTGACTGGAGTTTTTTGGGGCCAAGCTGGGCCAATCACCTGGAGAGAGAGATACAGAAAGAGAGGAGAAAGTCACATATGTGTGTGTTTGTGAGGGGGAGTGGCGGGGGGGGGGGGAAGATACTTTCAGGATTCTTGGCCCCAAGGACTGCTTTTGATCCTGGATGGGGGTAGAAGAGAAAGATTAGAAAACTGAGCCGACAGGTCTGTTTTCATGAGGGATTTTGTATGATCTATGGGCCTAAACAGGATTTGTTAGGACCTCGGGGCAAAGGAGCGCACACGACGGTGGAAGGGGCGTTCTCTGAGCCTCTGCTTGGAACCCAGCTCCCTTCTGGCACCTTGGTGAATCTTTGCGGCCACCTTTGGGTCAGCACCAGCTTCTGTGGGCTTTGAGTAAATGTTAAATGCAGTTGAAGTAGGATTTCGGTCAGGCTGCCCAGGGCATCTGTGTGTTTGTTTGTCACGACGCCTGATTTGATAATCTGGCTGGCCAGCCTGTGTAGCCATCCTTCTCCATCATTCTGTCTGTGACTTGAGCTCAGTTGACAAGTTCAGACCTGCCGCAGTAAGAAGAAGTTTCTGGGGCTTGTACTGTCCAGGGTTGAGCGCGTGTGCTCTGGGATTCGACAGACCCAGGTTTCATCTGATGGCTGTGTGACCTTGAGGAACTTTCTTTCCCTCTCTGAGCTTTGGTTTTCGCATTGGCAAATGGGAATAATAAGATAGTGGTGAGGATTTAAGGAAATCAGAGCTCTGAAGTGTTTGTGCAGCCTGACATTCAATAGCTAGTGGTATTGCTGTTCGTACTGTTATCCATCTTAGTGTATGTGTTGGAACCCACTTACTCGTATAGAATGGTTTCTGCTTTTCTATACAAGCTGGTAGCACTTAACTCATTTCCTGCCCACAGGTTGTATAAGGGAGGCTGCTATCACTTCCATTTTTCAAAATGAAGAAACAGAGGCCCAAAGCGGTGGAGTTTGTTTCCTCAGCTCACAGAGCAGGACAGAGTTGCGGCAGGCGAGCATTTTGGGGGAACTGGTCCAGAGCACTTTGATCTGTCAGTGTCACGGGCACACGGCAGCACTTAAAAACATGTGTATCACTCCGTTGGTCACAGACACGCAGGTGGATGGAACATCACATAGGTGGTGTGGTGGTGTTTTTTTTTTTTTTAATTGAAGTACACTTGATTTACAGTGTTGTGTTAATTTCAGGTGTACAGCAAAGTGAATCAGCTATACATCTCTCTCTCTCTTTCTCTCTCTCTCTATATATATTCTTTCTTAGATTCTTTTCCATTATAGGTTATTACACAATATTGAGTAGAGTTCCCTGTGCTATACAGTAGGTCCTTGTTGTTTATCTATTTTATACCTAGTAGTGTGTATATGCTAATCCTAAACTCCTAATTTATTCCTTCTCCCACCCTTTCCCCTTCGGTAACCATGAGTTTGTTTTCTACGTCTGTGAGTCTATTTCTGTTTTGTGTGTAAGTTCATTTGTATCAATTTTTAGATTCTACATATCAGTGGTGCCCTATGATATTTGTCTTTGTCTGACTTACTTCACTTAGTATGATAACATCTAGGTCCAGCCATGTTGCTGCAAATGGCATTATTTTCATTGTTTTTATGGCTGGGTAATAGGTTTTGGTCATGTAGTTTTTCGAGGTCTCTCTTGGACCTTAATATACTCAAAAAGTTGCAAAGGTGTGCCTCTCAGGCAGCAGGCTGCCTTTATATAAATCAGGCAGGACAGCTATCCCAGGCCTCTGCAGACAGAGTGCCTGTCAGCATGGGGGGAGAGGTTGGGCTGAGAGCTGACATCTGGAGATCACGTGTCACCGGCATCCCCTTAATCCTCACGGCAAGCCCACTGCCATCGTCACACTTTGCAGATGAGGAAACGGCGCTGGGGAGATCACTCGTGCGCCGAGGGTAGTGAGGGCCAGGCCTTGAACCCTGGCAGCCAGACTCCAGGTCTGCGCTATCACCCTCTGTGCGGCCCTGGGGGGGCGGCCGATGAGCACAGTTCATCAAAAACGCGCTCGGAACCGACAGATGAAAGAGGAGGCCTGCGAAGACGCGGAGGTTCCTTTGTGAACCGAAATGTGCTTTAGTTGTTCTCTGTGTCAGCGAAGAGCCACCGTGAGCTCCCAGGTCGCCCACCCCGGCAAAGGGCTGATTTATGAGGATTTGCTCAAGTCTACCAGCTGGTTAACGACAGGACCCTTTTAACGTTTCAAGGGGAGGAAATGAATAAATAGGCGTTGGGGGTGAAGCCAGCCAAGTCCCTGGGGTTGGCTGAAAGGTGAATTCAGTTGAAAGAAGTTTTGACACAAAGCTGACATCTCTAGACCCAATTTTGAACCAGAACACCCAGTAAACAAAGAGTCAGGAAATCAGAATTTGGGGGTCAGTTCCCCATTTCTCACGGAGAAGAGTCGTCAAAAGAAATTTCTGTGTGTATTATTGGGGGGTGGAGGAGGTTATGTGGTTTAGGTGGAATAAGTCAGATGGAAAAGAAAAGCTAGTTGCCCAGATAGTAACAGGTAATGCGCACCTTTACTTCATTTTAAATGTGATAAAATACCCATTTGAAGTTTTTGAACAATTAGACTATTTATATTTTATATTATATCCTGTTAAAGACTTGTGCACATTTGCAAGCCTTTTATCCCATAGAGTACATGAAACCATTCTACAATTTTTTTTTAGTCCAATACCATAAGGAATCTACTTTACATCGCTCTTTTGTCCTTTGAAAGAAATATAAAATTAGGGTGTTTTTGTAGAATTAACATAGTGGGCCAAGATTTCTATAATTCTTCAATGTGTCTCAGAGAGAGAAGCCATGAGGCAGTGGTCCAGTGTATAACGACCAAAACGATAAAGTTGTAAGAACTGAAATGGAAATGGACAAGCTCTGTTTTGGTCCTTAGGTTTTCACAACCGTCACTTTTCTTGGGTCGCTTCCACACTGGAGTGAACACAGACCCCTCCTGAGGGCCATTGGCTGTATTTCGGTTGATGTTCCTAAAGAATTCCCTGAGGTTCTTTCTGCTTTGGGAGAATCAGTGACTCAGAAATCCCTTTGTGCTCATAAGAGGAGCCAGTATTCTGGGAGGCCCGTTTTGGGATTCACATGAGGAAAGGGAAGGAGAACTGGAAAATACAGGAAAAAAAAATGGTAGGAGACTATGATAATATTTATTTGCTTCTAAATCCGAATAAATGGGCAGCTTTCCACAAAAGCAAACATTGACTTACGAACTCATTATCCAGCTCTGTGCAGGATACTCATTCATTCCTGCTGCTGGATTGATGGCAGAGACTAAGAAAGTAGTACTCGTACAATTTAAAAAAATCCCGTTTTAGAAATTAGAGCCAGACTTGGGCCTTAGAAGTTAAGAAACTTCTAGTTGCTTGGGATGTAATGGAAGAGAAGGGAGGGAAACGCTCTCAGTGTGTGTTAGGCTTTTCGATTGATTCCTTGAGAACAGTTCTTGCCCGTGTGTCTGTCCAGGGCAGCTCTGCGAGCCCAGCTTGGTGCTCGTGAAAGGCTCCATCTCTCCAGGTGAGCCAGGCATTTCATGCGCGTCTCTGGGGCATCTTCCTGGCGCAGCATGCAGAATAAAAAATAAAGTGTTAACGGTAAATGATGATTTGTGTTCCCTCTACTCCAGAGAAAATCCCAGGTCGGCTGCTGAAGGCTCTTTCCTTCCTCCTGGGCAGCCGGTGGGAAGCCCAGGTCCGAGCACGGCCCGGGAGAGCTGGGATGCCTTCGTGCTGTCCGTCTCCACTGCACACATTACTGAGGTGCAGAGCCTCTGAGATGGGCTATGACCAAGGAAGGGGCCAGTAAAAATGTGTGCAACCCATACATTTACCTGGATGTGGGATGATTTTGAGACCAGTTCCTCCCTTTAGCCCATTAAGCATCTAACACTTTTTCATTTTACCAGCTAATTCTGCTGGTTGACAGAAATGCCAGTCTCCCAGGCTCTCCAACTCTAGGGATACGCCATGGTGACCACCATGATTGTTCTGCATCTCGTCACCCACAGGCAGTGGTGGGGCAGGGAGGGCACGCAGGGAATCTGGCTGAACTGAGATATTTGAACGGGAACAGCATGTGTGAATCCTGCAGAACCCGCTCTCCTCCACTTTTGGAGCAGTTAACATGATTTTATTCTTAGAGTCAGTGTGAGGGCACACTCTGTTCCACTTTTATGGGTGAAAAATACATCCTCTTCTCCTACCCTCCCTGCCAAAAAAGCATCATTAAAATGTAAGAGAGAGTTTTTGGTAGAAACAGTGAAACCAGATCATGTCCCAATCTTGGGTCCTTTCTTTATTCTCCCCTGTATCTTCAACCTCGACATGGATAATAAATGTCACATGTTTTCTGCATACCCTTGGAAGGAATGCCTTTGGAAGGAATACCCTTGGAAGGAATGCCTTTGGAAGAAAGCTTTGGAAACGGTGTAAACTTGAGTGTTTGTGAGGAGCGCCAGATACCAGGGCCCTTGATTCCCAGTTCTCTATTCTTTTTATCTCATTACACTTTCTGTGTCCTGTAGCATGTGAATATGGCTTTCTAATAACAAAAGCAGTACTTAATCGACATAGAAAATATTGAAAAACATAGCTAAAGAAAAACAAAAATCATCCTTATTCTATGACTCATGTGTGGATGAAAATGAACATTTTAGTACATTTCCTTCTAGTCTTTTTTCTACATGTATGTATCTTCACATGGCTTCAGCATAGCGACATAGGAGTTGGAAATTCTCCTATTTTATTCCTTAAGTACTTAGTCTCACTACATCCTTCTCAGTTCCTCATAGGAAAGGATTTTTAAAGTCTTGAAGTTTTCACTTAGGAGGAAGGTTCTGCTCCTTACGGAAGGCAAAAATATGCCACTTAGTGAAACCCATGATACGGTTACGCCTACGATAGAAAAGGCCGTGAAATTGTATCTCATGCAGACTTCTGAACAATCTTTGAAAATTTTGCAATCAAGGTTGCTTTTGAATCTGACACTTACTAGGAGCAGAGGTGAGAAGCTGGGCAGAGTGAACTGATAATACAGTGCCCAGAGCTACATAGGGTCAGGAGGGCCCGGAAATGGTGTGAGTTGGCAATGGAAGACATTGCGGCTTTTATAGAGCCACGCAATTGCCCATAGAATGATTAATAAATAACTGTGTGCTGAGTCAACTGGGTCGTTGCTGCAGGGAAGAGAAACAAATGAATCCTCACAGGTTACATTTTGTCTGGGGAATGAGGGTTAATCTGGGTGTGAACTCACAGAATATCTGATGCCTCCTTCCCACCCCCAAGGGGGGGTTTAGCAAAGAAAAGAAATGCCCAAGCAAATACTTGATTGTGGCAATCACGGTGAGAGTTCTGGCATTTCTTTTCTTTACCATTAACTCATGTTTCAAAAAGACCAAAGGCTTTCTTAAAGGGCCAATAAGTACTATATAGAAGAAATTATATTAGGGCTATAATATTTAAGCTTGAAACAGCTCTGAAAAGACACATTTATTTCTGAATTAATCATTCTTTTAAAGCTTTTTTAAAAAAAAATTTAGAAATAGAAGGGAAGTAAAAACACTCATAATCGACTTCCCAGTGATAACCATGGCTACTAACATTTTGGTATCCACTCCCTGCTTTCTCCACTCCCAGCCCCTTTTCTCTCTGCTTTGTGGATATTATTAATCTCCTACTGCGGTCATTTAGGAACTTTATCCCTTCTCTTATAAGTCATGTTTCAGTGAACATCCTTGTAGCTAAGTCTTTGCCAGGAACCTAAATTACTGCTTTGGGTACGTACCCAGCAAGGGCAGGATTGGGTCAAGCAGTATATGTAGTTAAGATTTGTCACAGAGGTGTACAAAGATATGAGTATATAAAATATACTCCTTTTACCCACTGATAACAGTGTTTTCTCCATTACTCAGCCTTTACCAGCACTTCCTAATTTGGTATCAAGGCAAAACCACAAAACAGTATCATATTTCAATTTTCACTTCTTTCATTACGTAATGGAGTAAAAAACTAGTTGTCATTTTCTTCTTACACATTTAAATTTCTTCTTCAATGAACTGCCTCTGCCTGTCAGTTCTGTCCCACCCCCCATTTGGGGAGTTCTTTTTATTATAGAGTAACATTTAAAAAATTTTTTTTTAATTGAAGTATAGTTAATTTACAACGTTGTGTTAGTTTCAATTGTATAGCAACGTGGTTCCTTTATACATATATATATGTGTATATATACATATGGATATATTCTTTTTCAGATTCTTTTCTGTTATAGGTTATTACAAGATATTGAGTATAGTTCTCCGTGCTATACCGTAGGTCCTTGTTGTTTACCTGTTTTATATATAGTAGTCTGTATATGTTAATCCCAAACTCCTAATTTATCTCCCCCCTTCCCCTGCCCTGCTATCCCCTTTGGTAACCATAAGTTTGTTTTCTATGTCTGTGCATCTATTTCTTTTTTGTAAATAAATTCATTTGTATCATTTTTTTAGATTCCACATATAAGTGATATCATATGGTATTTCTCTTTCTCTTTCTGACTTGCTTCACTTAGTATGATAATCTCTAGGTCCTTCCACGATGCTGCAAATGGCATTAGCTCATTCTTTTTATGGCTGAGTAATATTCCACTGTATACGTGTATTGATACCACAACTTCTTTATTCATTCATCTGTTGATGGACATTTAGGTCATTTCTATGTCTTGACTATTGTAAATAGTGCTGCTGTGAACATTGGGCTTCATGTATGTTTTCAGATTATGGTTTTCTCTGGTTATATGCTCAGGAGTGGGATTGTAGGATCATACAGTAACTCTATTTTTAGTTGTTTTTTAAAAAAATATTTATTTATTTATTTATTTATTTATTTTGGCTGTGTTGGGTCTTCGTTTCTGTGCGAGGGCTTTCTCCAGTTGCGGCAAGCGGGGACCACTCTTCATCGGCGGTGCGCGGGCCTCTCACTATCGTGGCCTCTCCTGTTGCGGAGCACAGGCTCCAGACGCGCAGGCTCAGCAATTGTGGCTCACGGGCCTAGTCGCTCTGCGGCATGTGGGATCTTCCCAGACCAGGGCCCGAACCCGCGTCCCCTGCATCGGCAGGCAGATTCTCAACCACTGCGCCACCAGGGAAGCCCTCTATTTTTAGTTTTTTAAGGAACCTCCATACTGTTCTAGAGTAACAGTTTTTATATGTGGTAGATATAAGCTACCTAAAATACACAGCCGCAAGTTTCATATTTAAGAAAGAGCACTTATGAATGGGAGCACATGAGACAGATCTGAAGAAGAGGACATTTAAGAACTGTCTGGAAGTTTTTAGAACTGATACTTAACCCCTTTTTCCTGAAGGAAATATGCATGTAGAAAAGTGCTCATATCATAAGTTGCATAGTTCGATGATTTTCACAAACTGAACGTATTTGTGAAACCAGCACCAAGCCCCAGAAGCAGATGGTCATCAGCATCTTTGAGCGCCCACCCCTGACTTCTACCGGCATGGACTAGTTGTGGCTGTTTTTGTACTTTATAAATTTGTTATCTGGCTTCTCCTCTTTTGCTCTACATTATGTTTACAGGATTCACCCACATGTTGTGTAGTTTTGGGTGTTCATTCACCTTGTTCTATGCTATTCTGTTGTATGAATATGCCACAATTGACAAATCCTTCCTACCACTGATGGCCACTGGCAGTTTCAAACGTTTGGTTACAAATGGTACTGCTACAAATATTCTAGTTCATGTGTTTCGGCACCCCTGGTGTTGGGAGTGGAGCTGACATTTTAGCAAACTTTCATGGGCTCACATGCTTCTTTTGTCCTCTCCAACTACCTCTCTTGAGCCAAGTACAGAGCAGCATGGACTTGAAATGAAAGTGTTTCTGTTTTGTCTTTTCTTGCTGTTCCTTTTAGTAAGGATGCGAGTAATGACGTTCCCTTAACAAGGTACTGATATAAATTGTGGTTAATCACTGTTGACTTCAGCCTGGGCTCTCATCTCTACATGAAGAAATACATTTTCCATCCTGTTATTTTCTTCTTCATCAGTCCTTGACTCACCCTACTAAATGGAAGGTTCAAATTGTCTTAAGTGGAAAGAGTTTATTAATGTTATCGGTCTTACAAGCAACCTCTCTCGGTTTACTAGTTAAATGAAAACCACATCTTTGGGGCAAGAAATTGGATGGAGGCCATGTGCGTGCGTGACTTGAGGTTGAGATGTACCAAATCTAGATCACACTGCTGTGTGATCTTCTGGTAGAATTAAATAAAAGGCATTAAAAAAATTTATAGCTGCCTTTTACCAGCTTTATGTCTGATTTTTTTTCTCTCTCTAGATTCTTTGGCTGACATGAGTTTTGAAGTTCTGCCATATTCACTTATCAGCCTATGGCAAATGCAGTCCTACCAGAGTGAAGATGAAAGGCTGAGAATTTAAAAAAAAAAAAAATTCCATGTGCTACATAAAAATGCCCTACCTTTTAAGGAATTGGAAGAGTTACCTTTATTTCTCTTACCCCTCCCTTGCTCTCTCTCTCTTTTTCTCTGAATGTGTAGAAAAAGGTTAAATTCTTAACTTGTTTTTGTTAGTCTTTAATCCATCAATTGTATGTATATCTATTTGACGGTCATCAACGCTTTCCAAAAGACATCTAACATGACAATTCAATGTCTCAAGGTAGGCCAAAATGTTTGTTGCTGTATTTCCAATGTTGTGGGTATCTTTGTAAACTACGAATCACTTTGTATTTCTCTCATCTGCATGGGCTAAATTTTCATCTCCACAGCGACTCCCATGAGGTGAATATTCAACGCATGAAAAATCTCAGCCAAGTCTGGGATAGGGTAGTTCGTATCCGTTTCTCTTGCCCTTAGTCTGTTTGCGTATTTTCATCCTCCTTCCTTTAGTGTCCTCAGTGTTTTATCTGTCATTAAAGGACACTATCCTTAAACTGATGAATAGCAAGATAATGTTCTTCATTGACAACCTGGCAACAGTAAACAGGGGCTTAAAAGAATCAGAACCAGCCCCTGGCAAAAGGCTGCCATAGGTGACTCCCCTCTGTCGCTCACTCCCTTGTTTGTCACCCCACCCTGGTTTGGAGCTGTGTTTTTACTTTTGGCATCTTGTTTCTTGGGGTCCCCTTGCCAGGGCCCACATGGACACCCCAGTGTCCTTTCCTCTGGGGCTTGATTCGTTTTTTTTTTTTTTTTTAATATTTATTTATTTATTTGGCTGTGCTGGGTCTTAGCTGCGGCACGTTGGATCTAGTTCCCTGACCAGGGATCGAACCCGGGCCCCCTGCATTGGGAGCACGAAGTCCTTAACCGCTGGACCACCAGGGAAGTCCCTGGGGCTTGATTCTAATCAGATAGATGCTGAGCTGCCAGGCCCTGGAAACGTCACTGTAAGACAGTACCTGCAAGTCCCACCCCATTCATTCAATTATTTATTCATCCCCAGAATGATGCTCTAGCGCCTGTGGTATGCCAGGTGGAAGAGATACCAGAGCTAGCAAGATTCAGCCCCTGCCCTCGAGGAGCTTATATTCTGGTGATGGAGATGTACAAGTATATAGCCCATTGCAGAATAGTGTGAGAGATACCTTGTAGGTGTTGGCTGGGGAGGGAAGCAGCCTCAGAGGATGGGGAAGGAGAGGCCTGAAGGTGGTCCCTTTCACTCGGAGCCCTTATTCAGGCCCGGAAGTTTGGGGTTGGTTGTGTAGACACCTGAGCTTCCTGGAAGGTTTGTGAGCAGAGAAGCGACATGTGTTTCTAGAAGGTTTTTAGGCATTGGAGTGAGGATCATCAGGACTTTTAACGTTGCTTCGGCTTTCAGAAATCCCCAAAGAGTTTGCTTTTGCACTTTCGAAATTAAGTTTGAATACACGCAATTTTAGGATTCGCAACATTTCCATTTCCCAGTGCTTTTGTATTTTCGTCTATGGTTTGAAGCTTCTTTGCAAGACTGGGTTTTACTTTTTTGATTGAATTTTTCAGAATGTTAGGCTGCTCAGTAATTTTATGGACTCTACTTGCTCACTTTTTTCAAATAAATTTATTTATTTTTTATTTTTGGCTGCGTTGGGTCTTCATTGCTGCCTACGGGCTTTATCTAGTTGTGGTGAGCGGGGGCTACTCTTCGTTGTAGTGTGCGGGCTTCTCTTGCTGAGGAGCACGGGCTCTAGGTGTGCGGGCTTCAGTAGTTGTGGCACGTGGGCTCAGTAGTTGTGGCTCACGGACTCTAGAGCACAGGCTCAGTAGTTGTGGCACAGGGGCTTAGTTGTTCCGCGGCATGTGGGATCTTCCCGGACCAGGGCTCGAACCCGTGTCCCCTGCATTGGCAGGCAGATTCTTAACCACTGAGCCACCAGGGAAGTCCCTACTTGTTCACTTTTAAGGGGACTTTTAGGTGTTGCTTTCTGCGATCAGCCTGGCAGAGCACAAAAGAAGTTCAAGACTTGATACCACCAGTAACTAGATTTCAATGAGACTAGGCCTAAGCCTGGCACAAGTGGGGAAGGAGAACCCCACATGCACCAGCAGTGTATTTTGATTTAATGACATGATAAATTGTACAGCTCATTTATATCTTCATGACCTGATCATTGAAATTAAGCTAATTTGTGACTTCTGCTTTCTCACTTTTCATTGTTTATGTGGAGAAATGATTCCATATTTGGGTTTCAGGAATATGTATTTATGAGGGGGATATTTTAAAAAGTAATCCTCCTAGGCCCCATGAAACTCTTGATGTTTTTGCAAATTATTTCAACTCTTAAAACTTTCAAATAGAACAAATAGCAAGACACTTCACATTGGATAAGGAAGTACTTTACCAAAACTTTTGGTGGTTTCTGTGGTTTCTATAGTAGGGTTTTGCTTAAAGCCAAAGATCTTCAACTCATTTGCTATACCTGTCAGGAACTGCAATCTATGAGTAAGCTTTAATTCCTTCATCATTTCATTATTGCTTTCTCTTGCACTAATAAAACTGCTCCTAGAATGTGGAGTTTTACTGCATAAATCTAAACCTGTTTTTAGATTTCATAAGAAATGCATTGAAACATGGAAGTATGTAACCATATTAAAACGCCACCTTTCAAAACTTTGTAGTGCAAGTGTATGTACAGGTTTTTTTTAGTGATTATTTTCTGTTTATGCTATTAAATTAGAACTTACATTTTTACACACACGTTGATTTTTCACCCCACAATGAATTTCAAGTCCATCCAGATAGACCCATTAAACGAATTTACAAAGGCCTGGGATATTCACATTTTGGAGCCATTCAAATTTATTCTTTATTTATTCGTTTATTTGTTTATTTAGTTATTAAAGTGTAGTTGATTTACAATGCTATGTTGGCTTCAGTTGTACAGCAAAGTGATTCAGATTCTTTTCCATCATAGGTCATTACTAGATGTTGAATATAGTTGCCTGTACTGTACAGCAGGTCCTTGTTGTTTATCTGTTCTATATATAGTGGTGTGTATCTGTTAATCCCAAACTCCTAATGTATCCCTCACCCCTCCTTTCCCCTTTGGTAACCATAAGTTTGTTTTCTATGTCTGTGAGTCTCTTTCTGTTTTGTAAATAAGTTCACGTTCAAATTTAAAAGATGGAAAAAGACAAGTACACAAAGGTTACTTGAAAAGAGTGGGTGGAAGTTTGTGTTGAAGCATCAGGGCAGAGAGGAAGCCATTAAATTGGCCAAACGAGAATTGTTGGAAACCTTACAGACAAATTCAGGAGTCAAGTGCAAGCTACAGAAGGTCAAGAAAAAGAGACGCTGGGGTCAGGAGAGTTTAGGATTATTGCTCGGTGGTTCTGGTGTATACAGAAGAGAGATGGTGTATTGGATAGAGGCGGTGTTGGGTCCAATGAAGACTTTGTCGGAGAAAAGCTGAACAGACAGAGGCAGCTACACGGCAGAGGCAAGTTGGTGATGCGGATGAACATTCCTCGCCGGCCCCGGGAGGGGTGTGACAGTCAAGGGTGAGCTGGAAGATCACTCTTCAATATGGGGCAGACAAGGAGCAGAATGAAAGGAAAGGCAGGTTCGTGGAGATACACACCTGTCTTGGTTTTATTCCGAGTAATTTATGAGGCCCTTGGCAAGGAAGACCATGGCCTGACTCTTACAGAAAGAGGTCAGTATTGCACAGAATCAGTGTTTGATGGAAGATCCATAATTTGTGAATACTGCTGTTATTGGACAGGTTTGTGGTGTAGCGTTGGAGATTAGGTTCAAAATATAAAAAAGTGTTTGCTTCTTCCTCTTCTCGACCACGCCTCCCCAGGAGTCCAGAGCCAATAATCCATAGGAAGGAAGACGAATAAAGATGAGCTTCCTTTACTCATTGCTCTGTGAGGCTGGCTGCTTGAGAGCCCAGGGGAGGCAACTTCTCTCTGGCTTGAAGTCGCAGTGGTTGCTAACATTCTGTTGAATGAACTGTGAGATGCATTCATTTTATAGGGAGGGGATATTACATTGGCTAGCTGGACCATACTAGGATTTTTCTTCCTTTCCCTACAAAAGATAGAATAGACTAAAGAGACCCAATAGAATTAATAAAATTGTCCAGGGCAATAAAAGTGCCTGGATTATATGTTTTGGTTGCTGTTTCCTGCAGCCCTTCTTGAGAGCTTTAGTAGAACTGGACCAGACAACGAGAAGAGGATGGAAGAAATTTTATCTGAATGGCTTGGCAGGAAACGTAAAGATTTTCTGCCAAGAAAGAGGAATTTCCACTTGTGTCAGCAAGATGTGAATGAAAGAAGAAAGAAAAGTGCAAAAAGAAATAAACAAAAAATCATACAGGTGCCTTCAAACCCCAAGGCACAAGGTTTTGGAGCTTCAGAGTCATCGTTAATACTATGCTGTTGAGTTGAATGTATCCCCGAGGGGTTAGAGGGAAGTTGACCAGCCTCTTTGAAAGTCTGAATTAGAGGAGACTCAGCAAAGACTTTCCCAAACCGGATCTTGTCCAAACCTCCTTCAAGAATGTCTGCCTGGTCTATACGCCCACATCCAACAGCTGAACGAGCTCCTTTTCCTTTCCAATAGTCTCCTCCTGACATTGACTTAACTGTCCATTGGTCTACAGCACCAACCCTGTGGCCTGTGTTTCTCTTCTCAGGTGGTTCCAAGTCTAGAAAAATCACAGTCATAATGGCTGCGAGGGCAACAGCCATTCGTTTTTACTGGTCTGTTTTGCTGGGACACACGGGCACCTTGACGTGGATGCGTCTGTATGAATCCAGTGTAGAGAATGGCTGGCCTGGGCCACTTTGCATGCTTTGTGTCAACTCAACCAACCCTATACCCCCTGGATGCAATTTCTCACACAAGTTGCTGAAACACTTTCTCGGAACCCTGACTGAATTTGCTTTTGCCTTTTGATTGGGAGATTCCCAATTTGGTGGGAACAGGAAATCTCCAAACTTGATGCTTGCAGGTTCCTCCTCCATCCTTATTAGCAAAAATACGTGCCAGTCTGGGTCATCCCGCCTTCAAAAACAGATCAGTAGGGATTATATCTGGCTCAGCAGAGGGCACGTTCCCTTGTATTTAAAAAAGGCACATTAAGTAGCTTGATGTGTGGGAAATGACCTCTGTCACCTTCAGCTTTCAGGGAGAGTGTGGCAGTTTTGACCGACATGTACTTGTTTGGTTTGTGATTGTTCTGAAAAGAACAAAACTCAAACAACTGCAGACACACCCTAAGTTGGATAAGGAAACCGATCTTTAATCACACACATCTCAGATTTTTTTATTTAAAATTCATTACTTATCCCAGTGCTTAACACACTGAGAGAAGGAAAAGTCAGGAAATGTTTTCTACCTTAAGGTTTATGAGAAAGGCCCAAATCCTCTTTTCCCCACCATATACATTGTCAGGTTTAGAATTATAGGGAACTGATTTGATTGCCAGCTCACTGACTTGGGACTTTGGGGAAGTTCATCTCTCTAAGCCTGTTTCCTTCACCTGTAAAGTAGGATGATGTTAGTACCCACCTTAAGGTTTGGAAGCATCAATACTATTGCTTTGAAATGGTGCTGCCTTATTTTTGGTATGTATTTCTCAGGTGTGCTTCATCATTTCACTGATGGGTGTCCTGAGATGGGCAAGTCAGGGGATGGCACACTTTTTCTGGAAAGGGCCAGCTAGTAAATATTTTAGGATTTGCATGGGCCCTTCGGGCCCTCTGCTCTTATAGGGATAAAGCAGCCACAGACAATACGAAAATGAGTAAGCCTGGCTGGGTTCCCGTAAAAGTTTATTCATGGACACTGAAATTTGAATTTCATATACTTTTCATGTGTCATGAAATATTCTTCCTCTTTTGAATTCTTTTTCAGCTATTTGAAAATGTTCAATCCATTCTTAGTACACAGGCCATGCAGAAACAGTCAGTGGGTGTAAGCTGCCGACAATCATCCTAAGAGAATTTGCCTGGTCATTTTTAGTATTGTTCATGGAGAAACAGCAAATGTATTTCTTGGGAAGGTTCAAGTGTCTCAAGTCATTGTAGCAAACCAAGTAGAGAAGAGATTGATATTTTCAATGTAAATTTCAAGCAGGCATACTTTGTAAGTGTTGATTATGGGCCTGATCCAAGATACATTAAAAAAGTGGGTGAAAGAGATGGCCAGTTAAATTATAGGTCATTAACTTGGATCTTCTTTGTGGTTGTGAAACAGCGATTGCTCTCTCCCAAGACCTCCAGCCTGGTGATTGGTAATGGCTCATTTTATATAAGGGGAAGCAGCAGCCCAGAGAAATTCTGTGACTTGCCTGAAGTTCAACCAGTGTAACAGTAGAATCAGTCCTGGAAACTCAGCCATCCACCTCCTGACCCAGGGCACTTGCATCCCACTGTCCTGCTTTGCATGATTATCAAACAGATAATGAGGAGATTAGTGCTGGTACCCGGCATTCATAAATGCTATAATTTATAAAGATCCTTTTCATATTTTGTTTAACCCTCAGGAAACCCTGGCAAGTAAGCAGGGCAAGTTTTATTGTCTGCCCGTTAAGTGAGGCAACTGACAATCCGATATAATTTAAGTTACCCAGGGTCACACACCCATGAATGCTAGAGGCAAGTCTGGGACCTTGGTTTTCTAACTCCTTTTATTATACCATGTTGCCTTATTATATATACGATACGGCAGTTGATGTCATTAATATCCAAACATTGAAAAAATAAATTGAAAAAGAAATAACACCCTGCCCTGGTTCCAGCCCCTGGCAGTGATTTTTAAGTGGAGGTTTGTGTTATGAGAATTTTTTGCTTTCAGAATGCTGCACGTGCCTCCTGTAAAAGGTTGAATTAAATGATTTTAGTTTTGGTAAGTGGCCCATGTAAGTTTATTATTTATTTATTTTGGTACTTTTTGCTTCAGCTCGTTTGGCTAAACGAAGCACTGCTGTATTTTTATTGCATACCCCATCATTAAAAGAAATTGAAAAGACCCTTGTTAGTTTGAATATTGCATGGATGGAAATATATCTGGCACTTTTAGGAACGGTTACAATTCCTAATAGTGCATTTTAAGGAGTCTGGTTTTGTTCTTGATTAAAAAAAAAAAACTTTCTGAAATTTGCTATAATTCGATAACCATCTTTCTTGGGAGAGAGGGTCTCAGCTCACTGTGACCCTGGTTTTATTGACTTATTCGGCATTCCCTTCCAGCCTGTGGGAGGGGAAGTATACTCTGGGGCCGCGTGACGGGCCTTTCATTTGTTGGTAAATAATCCACGCAAAGCTGCTTCCAAGCGCAAGTTTTCCCCTCTTTTCTATAAACCATATGCTTCTTTAACTATTCGACTTATGCCCCTTTCCATAAACTACATACAGCTTTAACTCTTGGCACTATTGTTAACTTGAACACAAACCAAATACTCAGACGGCTTCTGGCATCTAAGTCCGCAACACAATCCCCCAGAAGATGGTGGTAAACATTCCTTTGCACAAATAGCTGTTCAGAACCTGGAGACCCTGGATAACAGGTCCTTTGGTTACAGACTGAAGTCTCCTTTCCTGATAACTTGTATAGGAAGAGGTAGAATAATTTTAACAATGATGATCATCTTCACCTATACGTATAAGGAAATGACAAGCAAATCAGTGCTCAGCTTTCAGAGACTTTATAGTAGACACTTTGCAGGAGTTACTCATCATTGATAATAGATGAGAAAGTCCCGAAGACCTGGCGCTTACCTGAAGGATGGCTTGAGGCGGGTTGCTTAAACTTATTAAGCCTCAGGGTATTTACCTGAATAACTGGGGTGATGGGACTGAGTA
This sequence comes from Balaenoptera musculus, assembly GCF_009873245.2. Taxonomy (NCBI): domain Eukaryota; kingdom Metazoa; phylum Chordata; class Mammalia; order Artiodactyla; family Balaenopteridae; genus Balaenoptera; species Balaenoptera musculus. The sequence goes on along the minus strand of NC_045793.1, from coordinate 96,360,303 downwards.
CCTGGTAGACTGTGAGCAGCCAATGGGATTAATGCCTTTGCACTTGGCACACGACCTGGCTTTTAGCACAAGCTCAGGAATATGAGCAACAGCCATGGTTTAATGATAATTTCTAATGCACTTTCCCTTTATACCTTTCAGGGGGTGCCCTGGTGAAAGCTGAGTTCCCAAGTTTAGCAGGAAGTGATGTTAGGGCATTTTTGGTACTTGTTTGGAAGGCGCTCGTGTATAGATACAAAATAATTAAAAAGTCGCATAGTTTTAAATAAATGAATTTATTGACATCTCCATAAATCCCAACATCATTGTAAGGTGTTATTAATGCATGTAAAAATAGCCTAGCAGGCACTTACAGTCTTAAGAGGTGGGATAAGTAGTTTAAAACAAGACTACAGGAGATAAACTTGTGGGATAATTTTTCAATATATGTGTACTTAATTTGGACTTCTCTAGAGAATTATTGTGAAGGTCATGCTTAGGATAGAATTAAAACCAAGAGTAAAAGAAATCGGCTATATCTGCAGTCTAAAGTGGTTGGGAAATATAGAAACATAAAGGAAAAATAATCCATAGAAATATTTTCATGCTATCTTGGTGCATTTTTTAAACTTAAAAAAATTTGCATAGAAATAAATATATATTTGTCTTCCTCCCTTAAAATATTTGGAGGCATGGTAGTCTAGTGGGTGAGTGGACTCGGAATTCCAGTTCAGGCTCTGCCTCTTTCTAGCTGTGTTTTCTTGGATAAATATGCCTCAGTTTTTGTGTCTGTATAATGACAAGCACAAGAGTATTTACCTCATAGGATTGGCACGTAACACCTTAGAACAGTACTTGGCATTCAGTAAAATCCTTTCCTACGTTCATTAAAATGCTTGATTGCACTGTATTTAATGATATAATATTCCATCCTATCATAAGATAATGGACCTCAATTTTGTTCCTGAGTTTTCCCTACTGTAAATAACACTGTGATGAATATCCTTGAACATACATTGTCTTCTTTTCTAATTTTTTTCCCTTAAGATACATCCTGGAAGTGGGATCATTTGATACAGCCGATTATGGAAATATTTTAATAGTGTGAGAAAGTGACTATCCTTTTGTATCCTCCCTAACACTCAATATTATTGCTTTTGCAATTTTACTGTAATATTCCTCATTGTTTGGGGGTGCAAGCTTTATTAGCAAAGGGCTGTAAGTTCCTTTAGGGTAGTAGTTAGTCTCCAGTGTAGCAGAATCCAGTCTGCTACCTGTTTTTGTACAGCCTACGAGCAAAGAATGGCTCTTCACATTTTTAAATGTGATGTGAAAATTACATGAAGTTCAGATTTCAGTGTCCGTAAATAAAGTAGTGGGACACAGCCATGCTCATTGGTTTATATCTTGTCTGTGGCGGCTTTTATGCTGCAGCGGAGTTGGATGGTTGAGAAGTTCGCAGACGTATGCTAGGGCATTGATCAGAATTCAAATTCAAATTTATTTTATATTTCTTGACGCTGAGTAGAGAGGTCCAACAGCCAAATCTTTAAGTGGGAGCTTTAGAGTCTGACTGCCTGGGCTCCAGGCTCTGTTTGTGAACCGGCTGTGTAACCTGGGTACGTAACCCAGCTTCTCTGTACCATAATTTTCTTATCTGGCAAATGAGCAGAATGACAATGTCTTTCTGATCAGGATACAGTGAAGAGTAAGCAAGACAGGTGAGGCCCTCCCTATGTCATAGTAAGCAAATATTAGCTGGATTTCACCGGTACATGGTTAATGGATTTGAATTGGTCGGAAGAATGAGTGAGACTAAAATTACTTGTATTTTGGAAATGTAGATGAATTGGTCTTTTGTTTCCTTAATCGCTTTTATTGGGACTTCTTGAATATAAAAATGTATTCCCCTGGCGTTGGGGCATTAAGTTCTCCTGAATGTGTCTGGAAAGCTAGCAAAAGGACAGAAGAAAGGTCTGACTGTGTCCTGGTTTCTAGTCTCATGCAGAGGAGAGTGGGTGATTGGTGTCTGCCCCGTCCAGTTGGTCCGAGGAGGGGAGAGCAGCGGGGGTACCAAAGCATCCTGTCTTGGCTGTGACCATGAACATGGGCTTTGGGGGAGATCAGGTTTTGTGACCATTCCTGCTTTACTCATAGTATCTGAGCTATTCCTGGAAAGTGTTTCCCAAAGTTGCAGACCTTTGTGGCTAAGTAGCTAGAAGTAGGCTGACCTCTCTAGTAAAAGCGTGAAGAATCAAAACGTGGTATTTTCATTTGGATTTCTCGAATGCACATTTCATAACTAAGGTCAAAGTGGGCAGTGGCTAGAGGGAGCTTCTGTGGTTAGAAACGTGACCCGGGCAGCCCCTGGCCTTGCCCGGAGGCTGGGTCAGCAGAGGCAAGCGCCCTGGCACCATCCCTAATCTTGTCCCAGCGCGGGTGGAGCCTCCAGCTCCTTTCAGTACAGTAATGATATTCGCTTGATATTTAAATGCACTCTCTGGAGGGTCTGATTCCTCCCATGCAGTAAGCATGGTCTTTAAAATGTTATTAAAAATATAATACCACCATATGCTCAGGCTTTCTTATTACCCCACCTTCTAAAAACAAAAACCAGGCAACATACACACACCAGATGAAGCCAGTTAAATTTGTGTTCACCCCTGCAATTTAAAACATGGTGGAAAAGTTAGGAAATGGGACTTTGATGTTAGGGACGGGTCCAGGGTGGGCGCGAACCTGGGAACCACCATTCAGAAGTGCGGCCAGAAGAAGCTGTCACACACAGAGATTTTTTTTCCTGCCTACCTTTAAAAGAAGAGCAGGAATCCCCTGGAGGTCCAGTGGTTAGGACTCCGCGCTTCCGCTGCAGGGGGCATGGGTTCGATCCCTGGTTGGGGAACTAAGATCCCGCAAGCCGCCTGGTGCGGTCAAAAATAAAAAATAAAAATAAAAAAAAGGAAGAGCAGCCTCTGCGTCCTCCTGCTGGACAGGAGCTGGGGTAGATCTCCAGGGCGACCGATAGGCTTGGTCCCATTGGAGAATGCAACTGGCAGCAGCAGCCTGGACCCTCTAGCCTCGTGAACAGACATCGCACTATTTCTGTTATGACTGTGGGTTGCAGATGTCATTATGGAAAGTTAACTGTTCAGGTCTGTAGGTGCAAAGCAAGGAAGAGGGACTCTTCATTCTTTGCTTATAAAACACTCAAACTAAGTTCTCAAAGAAATCTCTAATACTTAAATGTTCCAGAGACCGTTAACTCGCAGATAGGCATAAATGCGCTCTTAAGCAGAAGGAAAAAAATTGGGGCCCTCCTGAGAATTTATTGTACTGCCTTTGATGTCACTAATTAACTCACTCTGTGTAAGCAGCGACTAGCAGCTAATGGCAGGCTAATAGAAGAAGCTTCATGACATTTCAGAATTCTTAACGCAAGGAAGGGTCTTCGCGAGCTCAAGGAAAACAAGGAAGATCTCTGTTTTATAGGAGAGCCTGCCCGGTACTCTCAGGGGCCTGTTTTGGTCTTTTTTTTTTTTTTTTTCTCTTCCCATGTACAGGCGGGGCTTGGCTAGTGCTTTCTGTCTGGAACTTTGAAAGCTGGTTAGTAAGGTTGGGTTCGTGCTGGGTGATACTGGACCAAGTCACAGCGACTCTTTCGCTGTCCGTGTCATTAAGGCTGAGAAGCATCCTCCCAGAGGTGGGCGGGGGTGTGGACCTCTGATCGGTGAGGGTTCAGAGAGAGGCACAAGGAAAGAGAATGGAAACCCTGTAGGCCACAGGGCATGCCTGGTGAGGCCTCAGATGTGAAGCTGGTGGTGTGATCGGCTCCTGATTTTCCAGATGGCAAGGAGCCCTCATTGTATGATCTTTTTAAAAAGGCAAGAGGCTGCTTGCTCTCTGCTGCCCTGGAACAGCCATGTCAGGTTTGCCCTTCAGTTTATCCAAAGTCTCATCTTGCTTTCTCTCCACTCTTTCTATCTCAGGAGCCCCCTTTGAAGCTGGGTGGAGCTCTGTAAGCTGAGTAGTAGGAAGTGAGGCCAGAAATTGCCTTGGGTTCAGTTGTAACCTACACTTGGGAGCAAATAGTTTCTGGTGAAGGGCTGGTGGGATATGGGTCAGTCTGGACTATGTTTTGTTCTTTGGCAAAAAGAACTCTAGAAATGTTAAAACAATTATGGCATTCGTACTACTCTGATGGAGGGCGTTTTGTACTTTCTCTCCTTCCCCCTTGGGATCTCCTGGTTGATGAAAGTGGGAAGAGAGAGCTACCCGTTAATCCTTGAGCCCATGATCTTTGAGGGAGGGTTGCCACTTGAATTTCTCCAAAGCTTCAAATCCCCCAGCAGCCCGCTCGCGTTGCAGGCCTTGCAGTCGGTTTAAAGGTTGCAGACAAAGCGGAGAGCTCTCCCCCATCCATCTGGGCCACTCCCTCTATCATCACTCATTGTCAATGGGAGATGTATGTGTAGCCGCATAAGGGCGATGTCTGACCCCAAGGGCATTGGAAATGTTCTTAGAGAAGGCATTGTTTACTCCTCCCCTTGGAAGCCAGGCTCTAAGACATTCTAGGGAGCAGCCTCTGGCTTAGGCATCACTGCAAGCAGGATGGAAAGAGGCAAGATTCTGCTTATAAAAACTACAGGAACTTCCCCCCCATCCCCCAACTTCCTGGCATAATTCTACGATGCTTACGAATGTACTTAGCCTCTTCTCTTTCATTTCTGATCTCTCTTTGGTCAAAGTCTTAGAGAGAATTCTGAAACAGGGAGGCGAGGACTTGGGTTCCATTGGTTTTTATTCAAAGAAAATCAGAATGTAAATAGCCACAGAAATAAAAGCTGACAAGATGCAACCAATGTATAATAGGAAAACATGAAATAATGCTCTTTCCAAACACAGCCGGGCAATTTCCTGGGAGGAAAGCAGAAAATGATGCTCTGTTTCTTGCTCGGAAGAGGAAGATGGGGCCCCAGGCTTGTGGGAGCACATTAAAAACTGCAGTAACACACAGATGCCATTGGTTGAGCCTCAGCGTGTGAAAGGGTGTGTGTGTAGCCTGTATAGGGCATGTGTGTGTCTTCACGCCTGTGGGGATAAGATGCTTCATGGTACTAAGACCCTGAGGTTGGACGTCTCACCATGGATTTGTCACTGGCACCCTCTGGGTGCTTCCCAGGAGTAGACTTAAGTGATAAAAACTTGATAGGAGAGTATCAAAGGTTTGAAAATGTCTGTGCATCAAAATGTAATTACTTTTTCCCCCCTTTTATGATGGTTATGGGGGTGGAGGCTGGGAGTGCATACAAGTGCCAGGTATCATTCCCCAAACCGCCTGGGAGCAGACCTCTTGTCCTGTTAACAGGACTTTGTGGCCTCAGTAAGGCGTGGCTGGGATTCCTCTTACATCACTTACTCATCAGGGATGTGGCTGCCTGTTTCTGATTAGGAAACTGGACCTAACACCTTGTCCTGCTGCAGCATTGGGTTCTGGTGAGGATCAAGTGAGATGATATAAAGATAAAGCGCTCTGTAGTGGAAAAGGATTATTTATTTTCTTAAGGAAGGGGGTGACGTCTGCTGGTGAGGGGTCAGGAATAGCCCTCTACGTGTTGATTGAGCCTCAGCCCTGTGTTTTAATCCATTTGAAGACGACTTGATTATATCGTTCAGTTTGGAAATGATGAGACTTCACAAACGCAGACCTTATTAAACACGGAAATATTATTTTCTTGTTCGAATCCCATTCGCCTCGAAATCTTTTCCGAGTCTGCAGTCTTTTTTTTTCCCCCCCCTTAACATTTTGTGGCTTCTGTCCCTCTCCCCAGCCGCCCTGTCTTTTGGGCTCACTGAAATCTGAGTGCCACTTTTCTTGGAAAACCTGATATTCTGACTTCAGTTTTGTAATTTAATGATGGAGAGTTTCCTTAGTAAACCAAATTTAGAGTCCTAGAATGCTTATCTTATATCCAGACCTTGAACATAAAAGGCATTTTATACCCGCAATTGTTCATTTAATGAGCAATTGCAGAGTGCAGGCCGGTTAAGGGATTGAGCTATATGCACTATTATTGCAAGAAGTATTCCGAAATACCAGAAATAGGACGTAAGCTCTGATCAGGGAGACTGCGAGCACAATTACCTTCTTTTCAAATCCTTCTGTGACACTGCAGGAGGAAAAAGGACTTTGAAACTTGAAAGGAAAGAGCTTGCTTTCAACCTCAAAAGCTAGGAGGAAAGGGCTCTGAAATTTGCTCTGAATTCCCAATTCACCATTAGCCTGTTTCTTCCTTTAGCCTCAAGGCATTCTCCGCTTTTTGAAAAGATGTTAAGAAATTCAGTCACAATAGAGAGCCTAGTTCTGAACGTGTTTCCCTCGGTCCATTGAGGTCTGGGCTCCAGCCTTTGTGTGGAGTGAATTGAGCTGAGCAGCTAGCTGGTTGGAGAGAGGTGAATGAGCAATCGCTGTGCAGTGGCAAATTCTGGCATAGAAAGAAGCTCCCCCTCTTCCTTTATTTTCCAGTATGCATTCCTGTACAACCCTGCTAGTGGCCATATGTGGCATCGAGCCTGTTCTTAAGTCAATACGGGATCCTTGGTTTATTGCAACTCTTGTTAAGTTTGTCTTGTAATTGAAGCTGCTGTTGACCTTGCTTGGGGACCGTTTGTAAAACCGTTTATTTAGCATAAACTGAAATAATAAACCCTCCTTCTCTCGGGCTGATTGTGATAGGGTGACATTAGTTTGATTTAATGATTAGCCAGCCTGACCCTTCTGCTGGAGAGAGCGGCTTGAATAGAGAGAGTTCACTCGGAAGCACTCAGAAAGAATACTAATGAGCTTGTTAAATTTAGCATGGCTCCAACCACTTTTAATTCCTCTAATGGGAGCAAGCACTGCCTGGGAGAGGGAGAGGGCCAAGGCTCAGGGGGGCAGGGAGACACCGAGAATGTTCCTCGAGGGTCTGCACCGCTAGAGAAAGCCCACCAAGAGAAGTTTGCAGAAAGTAGCTAGCCAGAGCCTGGGACGAGTTGTAAGTATTTGTTCTCTTTTGCTCTGTGTCTCCTGTGTCTTGGGGGAAGAGAGGAGTGATGCTGTTAAAACGGGATTTCAGGGAACAGCTTAAAATCCATGTTCATTTCAAAGAGGTGAGCACGTGTACGTCCCGGGAGTTCCTCGGCCGCTAATTCGGTCAGGGGGACAGGAGGTGTTCCTAGTTAGTCAGGCAGCGCAGGGTTTTACTTTTCTAACCGAAGAATTCTCTGAAACTGTTCTTTCCAGTCCGAGGCGAAAGAGCGCTTGTTTCCTGGGTCGCGAGGAGAAATCGTCCCAAGAGTTTGTGAGCGTGCACGGGCGTGTGTGTTGAGTCCTGCTTCAGGCAACACGATTACTTCCTTTAAACCGTCCCTGTAAACAGTCTCAGCAATGTTGGCCACGAAGCCACTTTTGAGTTTTGAGAGTTTATGGCACTAAGCGTGTCCCATGCCATGTGGGTTGCCTTTGGAAGAGCTTGGAAGATCTGGGACAGTTTCTAAAGTGAGATGCAGGGGCAGCTCTCCCTAGGGGGGTAGGAATTCCCTAACTTCCACTGGAGCACAGATCTACAGAAGGCAAGGGGGTCCCAAGTGGGATCCCGATGACAGTTTTGAAAATAATTTTCTCCTGAAGCTTTTAGTGAATTGCATGTCTCAGTGTGACCCCCGAGCTTGCAGCTGTTGAACAGAGAGAGGCATGAACAGTCGCCTTGTGTTTGGCTGTTCAAGTCCATTGGCAGATGCTTCTGGAGGACTGGGCTGTTTGCTTACATTTTTGCAGCCGACTTCTACTTGTTGCCATGGTGGACAGTATGTTTCTGTCAATAATTTGGCCTGGCGTAGCCCGTCTGCGCTGACTCTCAAACTTTATTGAACAACTCAGCTCAACTGAGCAAGATTAGACAGCTCTCGTCTTTCTGGCTTGCTGAAGTGGTTGCTACATTTATAAGAGCAGGCAGGAATATTGCTTGGAAAGTTTCCTTTCCACTGTAGAGTGCATGCTTTCAAGCCTCTTAGCTGTTTGTGTGTACTGTCAAGTTTTCATCTGAATGCCCCTCAGAATCAATTCAGTACACGAGATGAACTTCATGAAATAATCGTCTGCTGGAATTTTCTGGAGGGGGAGGGTAGGTGAAAATTTGGGAGCATTGACTCTTGTAAAAGTCAGTCTGATGAAAGTTTCCACGTGAAAAAAAATTCTGGCCTGCATTGTACTTTACTAAGGGAATTCATTCTTTTTTTCAGTATTAAATGTTTGAACTTTGCTGATTTCTTGTTATAATTTGATATTCACACATGTTGTGTTAACGCTCATGAAGAAAATAATTTTTAGCTAAAAAGTCACCCCCCGTTTCCACTTACCCCGCCCCACGACTTCCTTCTCCCACTGGTGGGGAGAAGGTGGGAGGGCTGTGATCAGACCATGCCAATTACTCAGTGATTCGTGAAGTTGGATTCAGATGCTCATCCGTAAAGGCATCGTGTCGAAGAAACGCACTCTGTTATAGGGATGCAGTTTTAAGAGAAGAAAAGTTAATTTCTTCTAGGAAGATTAAGTCAAGGGAATCCTGTTTTAAACCTGGAACAGATTAGTAGGGCTTGGTTAGTCATCTTGCCCAGAGAATGCTAATTATGTGTCGCAGCCCCATTTGATAGGGGCTTTCTGGTTTTCCAAATGAAGGTCCATTCTACAGAATTTGCACCTCAGTGCTCTACGGTTGAAATTGGAAATTTGGGCAGGCGCAAATTAGTGGAAAACATGACTTTGGTCATTTGTGCATTATAGGAATTTTTATAAAACCGACTAAGAGTTTTGAAGTGTTTTGACACCCTTCTGCTTTTACATCACTGCAAACCCTCATTCTGTAGTCTGCAACTTTACTGCTAATGAAGTATGAGAGTGGCCTAGGGCCTAAAAGTATTAGTCAGAAGGGAAAATTAAAATGTAGGGGTTTTTTTTTTTTTTTGAGTTTGTTTTTAAATTAGCAAAAGCATGGTTGGAATTGCTTTTGTAAAGATCAATGGGTGAAAATGTGGGATTGCACCATTTTCTTTTTTAGTAGTTACTTGATAGATTAAACTATAATTTATCCCATCATTACAAGGTTTTGGGGTGAGGATCTGCACAAAATAACACTAGAATAATGTTTCACAGTTATCCAGCAGTAGTCAGCAAAATTACTGTAAAGTCCAGAACATACCTCATTGCCTATTCAGTTTTGGAAGTCATTTGCTAGGCTAAAAAAAAAGAAAACGTTGCTTATTTCTTCAAGTCCCAAACATAGGCAGAAACATGAGAGTTTCTACTGGCTTTAGGTAGTTCGAATTATTAGTCATCACAAAACAGTAGTTGTTACTGTAGTTTGTATTTTCACGCTCATTCAAATTTATAGCTATTCTTCTGAATTTGTCAAAAGAGCTGTGAAACTGTTAAAGCATACGTTTTCTGTTTTTTTAGAGGCTCTCAGCCAGACATACCTGCTTTATGGGATACTTTGAAGAGAAGTTTGTGTGTTGAGATTAGATGAGTTCAAAATCTGCTCATCTAAATAGTACAACAGTATTATTATTTATACCCACATATAGTTTTTGTTTTTAGGATCAGGAACAGGAAACAGCTTTCAGATGAGGTGTCTAAGTAGTGTCCCACCAGCTTGGTTTCCATCAGCACTTATCTGCCAGAGCAGTCTGTGGATTAAACACAGAGCTCGTGTGGGCGTAGTTTAGAGTGTGTGTATGATTCTGACAGATGAATTGGTCCACTAGTTGTGGGTTCCGATCACCAGTTCAGTTTGATTTTATGCCTCGGCTCTTTGATCTGCTATTATAGAAAGGTCATCCAATCACATTGGCGGAGAATCATAGTGGACAGATGGAAAGTTCTTACAGATGAAAAGCAGCAGAAGTATTAGCGAGCTGGTATTTCAGCAAGCCATTGCTTACATGTTGGAAGTGATGTCTGGAGCCCACCAGAGCATGGATGTAGACCAGCGTAACTGATGCCCTCCACACCCATGGCCTCACCCCGTTTTCGACTTAGCTCTCAGCTCTGCTCTGTGGGCTGAAGCAGGAAGTGTCCTGCAAGGGGCACTGTAGGTTTCCATGATTGGCATCTTTATCCCTTGGAACCAATGGGTTTTCTGTCCCATGTCTGGCTCTGTTTAATCTCTCAGTGGGTCACAAATCTGACTTAAAAAAACCCCCAAATCACAAAAACTTTGGGATCGCTTTCTAACGGGTCCTTTTCTGAGGAACAGAGGTCCCTCGCTTCCTAGATCACCCGGAGGCCTGGCTTCCTCAGACCAGGGGAAACTGGACATCCACAGCCTCAGGCTGGTGAAACTTCCAGTTCCATGTGGGACCCGCGGGGATACTGGAGAGTCCCCGCTGAGCCTCCCTGGCAGATTCGGCTGTAAACCGGGGATGAGAATTTGCTGACCCCCTACATCTCAAGTGAATAGGCTCATTTCCTGCTCCCCTTCCTCCTTCGATCTGTATCTTGGACCCTCATTCATAAGCAGTTTTGGCTTGAGACCGTCCCGTCGTGGTGTAGCTTTCAAAGTTGCCAAGAATGAGAAATAGGCTTCTTTTGCGGGGGGGAGATGGATGGAAAGGGAGCCCTAGCTGATGGCTTCTCAGAGTGCTCACAGAGTTTCCACTTCCCTTCCTTCTTCAGAGGATGAAAGTCCTGGACAGACCTATCACAGAGAGAGAAGAAACGCAGTCACTATGCAGCCTCAGAGCGTCCCGGGGCTCGGCAAGATCAGTGAGGAACCTTCGACGTCCAGTGACGAGAGGGCCTCGCTGATCAAGAAGGAGATCCATGGGTCCCTGCCCCACCTGGCCGAGCCCTCTGTCCCCTACCGCGGGGCTGTGTTTGCCATGGACCCCAGGAACGGCTACATGGAGCCCCACTACCGTAAGTGGTCCCCTCCCCGTGGCACTTGCTGTAGGAGCTACGGCCGGCTCTGCCTGTGTGGGCGTGTGTGGGCACGTGTGTGCGTGCGCTTAATTAATGAGGTATTTGGCATGCATTAATTTATACAGTGGAATTTATACAAACGTTTAATTTACTGTCTGCTTTACTTCTTACTTCTCCCACATCCTGTCCGTTCTTTTTAGGGAAAGCCATCTCCTTCCATCCCTAAGCAGCTCAGGCCTCGGAGGGGGCTGGAGGGCTGCCGTCAGGAAGGTGTCCATCTGTGGCTAATCCACATGGACCTTTCCCGGGAACTAGAACCAGATTTGCTCCGCCCAAGTAGATGCTGCTGGAGGAAAACTGGTAGAGGGGGGCAGTTATGGAAGTGGGAGGCATTAGCAGATGTCTTTAATGGCAGCCATTCCCCGTTTCAATGATTTGTGTTTGTTTGTTTGTTTGCTTCATTGTTGAGGAGGAACAAACCTCTTCTAACCAACCAAGGCTGAATTCCTTCCTATGGAAGATTTTTCTATGTGTTCTACTTTCTTCTGCAATCAGCAGACCAGAAGACCTCGGAAAGCTCCTTTTACATCACTCAGAAAGTTTAAGAAATTAATTAGGGCTCCGAACACACCTATACAATGGTTTTCTCCCAAGGCAGAACGTAAAGGAAAATATCTAAGGGTTCAGTGTATTTCTGGCCTGGTTCTAGTTAAAAAAATGTAATTCAGTGGTGGAGTAATGAAGTTCATATCGAGATGCCCAGGCGAGCAGCTCTTGATTACAGATTTATCACCTTGCCAGGATACAGACCTGCTGTTTAACCTTCCCGGCTCCGGCTCCAGTTGATCCATCGCGCTCCAGGGAGGGGGGACTGATTTGTGTTTCCCTTTTTCCACATCGTTCAGAAATTTTAGTGTTTTAAGGCAAAAGGTCATTAGCCAGATGACTGATGAGTGAGGACAGCTGATTAGTGCATGTTTTTTGGCTCAAGAAAGTGCCCAGGATAAAAGCTAATTTCATCCCTTCATTAGTTGGCTTGAAGCAGAGGGGAATGTTCACTCATCAGGGTGCAGATCAAAGAGCTTCGCACAACCTTAAGTCTCAGTAAATGCTCCTTCTTCCTCCCCCCAACGAGAGTATATTGTTGGTAAAGATGGAAGATACATTATTTTCTTCAGTGGAGGGAGATTTTTTTTTTAAGTGGTCAGAGGCATGGAGGAAAAGGTTTGGCTTCTTGTTAGCTTTCAAAAAAGGCTACAACTTCTCTGTTTAAAAAGTGCTTATCGGCCCTGTGGCTACAGTTGTTACTTTTACAGATACAGAAATAAGGAGGAGGTGTAATGTGTATGTTCCTTTCCTTCCCTCATTAGAGGTTTCTTTCGTTTTATTTTATTTCTCCTTTATTTTCGGAGTGAGAGTTTACAACAGTGTGGGTAGGGTTTTTCTCCGAGCGCATTCCTAAGTTTTCTACATTGTATTTTTGTGGATGGGTCTGCATTAGATCTCATCCATGCAGAAAATTGGAGGGACTGTACATACTCTCGACCTATATTAATATTCCCGGAGAGTACGCTTACTTTTGAAAAACGATCAAGTCCAGATTATTCGCCACACGTTCCCTGCCTTGTTTTTGCCCTTCGATGGGAACACAACTTTCCAACTCTCCCCATCTCATATTTGTGTTGTGTTTTCGATTCCAGATGCCCACTAATTGGTGAGGTAGTTAATTGGTCAGGACAGCTGCCCGAAGTAGGCAGGTGACTGCTAACTTTCTGTCTGTGCCGTCCAACTTGCAGCTTGCTCTTGGCCTATTTGTTCTAACGGTTTGCCCATTGAATTCTCTCCCCGTCATTTGAGGGGCCGGGATCTCTGCACACCTGAGGCCCTCATCCCCTCTCGGTGGTCCATGTGTGCAACCCCCCCATCCTGGGCCTCCAGTGGAGTACGAACTAGCACGGGGCATTGGAGAACTCTTGGTGGCTCTTGGAACTGTTCCTTGTCACTGTGTTTAGGGGACATCGCACCCATAGGTTGGTTGTGCTTCAGCATTTCCCACTGCATTTTCAAATCACTATTAAAATCACACGGTAATTTATAAGCAAGGTAGGTTGTCTGTCACCAAACGGCAAGTGCCATTTTGACCCACCCTCCCAACGTACTCACTCAATTGGACATGAATAAATGCTATCGTTACATACGTCATATGGATGGGGAGACCTAGGGATTACACAGATTTTAGCTCAGCAACTAGGGCACTCAAGTTCCAGCCTTGCCACCTACTGGCCGTGTGACTGTCGCCAAGTAGGCTTGTGCTCTCAGGTCCCTCTAAGGATCCCTTCCTAACTGTTGAATGGGAGTGATGTAAGACCCCCAGCCCCATGGCGTCCTTGTGACGATTAAGCGAGACAATGCCAATAAAATATTGAGTACAATCTCTGGCTCATGGTGACTGCATCGGAATCATTACGGTAGCCGTTTCTCCTCTGCCTCATCTTCCTTCTCCTGTTCCTCTTTCTTGCTCTTCCTTCCGTTCCAGCGTCATCATCATCATCTGTGTCCTCACCACCATCTGTACGTGATGCGTTCACTCTCCAAACCGACGTGTTTTTTTATCAGAGTTGCAGTTGTGTTCGGTTCAGTGCAGACTGGCTTTTCTCTGCCAGACCTGCTTTCCTCCCTCCCTGAGGTCAGCATCTTCTATAAATACAGATTACAGATGGAGTGAGTTGTAACCCTTAGGGAAAGGGTGTGCGGTTAGCGAGGGGTGCCGTGGCCCTCTGAACAGAATCCTTTCTCGATGAACCTTAGTGGACAGACTATCATTTTTTTCCTGTTTGGGGAGTAGAGAAATTTTAAAGCTTTTACGTGAGTTGGAGTTTTAACCTTTTACATTCCTAGCAGAAAGTGTTTTATGTAACGAGTACAAACTTAATACATGTGGAAAAATTAAAAGTATAGTGTTAGGTGTTCATGGTAAATAATTTAAAGATGTCCTAAAACTAAGCCTCAAGGGGTCAGTAGGATATGACTTTATTTTTTCTAGAACCGTGTTGGATTATTTAATCTTCTGCCAGTATAATGAACATTTTTTTAGGTACCTTGTAATAATATTTATCCACCTCACCTGGATTTAATTATCCAGATAAACGACCGATGGGAAGCTGAAACTGACACATCTTCTAAGAATCTTTTAGTGTGTGAGAAAAGTACCCTCTTTTTAAAATGAGACGTAAAAGTTTGGCCACGTTTCTTTACCTTGTCTCAGTCGGCAGCCTTGTCAAGAACATAAGTTCACTGCAGACCCTCGGTAGCTGACGGTTCAGAACATCTTTTCAGGCCATTCCCTTTTCCTTTGAGTCGTCTGCCAGCCCCACCAGACCGTCGGAGAGGAAAGACTCCTCTAATCCAGTGTATCTGGGCATGTGAACTCTCACAGTAATTCCTGCGTTTCTCTGTGGTTGGAAAACGCAGACGTTCCAAGATGCCTAATTTGTGCTTCTATATATACTAACTTTGTATTTCTAACGTGTGGGCAGGCTTCCTGTAAGACCGGAAAAGGGAAAATCGCTTTTCCCCTCAGAAGGACATCTGTAAAATTTTTATTGCACAACACTCTGTTATACTTGGGTAGGCAATGTTGCATCTTCACAAATTGCACTTAGGCGGGATTCAAAGTATTTTCGGTTTTGTGGGTTTCACTTAGAAAAAAAGAAAAAGAAAACCCCAGGATAGCGGGCACTTCAAACATTTGCAACATGTGTTTGGAATAAAATCCTCACTGGGGGATTGGGGGGTTTGTCTCGCCAAGGGTAGCTGTGGATGGGGTGTATGTCAAGGCAGGAAAGTTGATGTTCAAGCTGCATGGCTCAGACCTGGGGCGGTGCTGACAGGCTGGCTGGTGCAGGATCACTAGCGCTTTATAATTGGGGAGAGCACGGGAGGGGCCAGATTCGGGGAATCTGACCTACTTGTCCTGGAGTCAGGATAAGGATCCCCATCTCCCGGCCCAAAGATTTCTCAGCAGTTTTATTCTGCTCCTGCTTCATCTGTAGCCAGATATTTCAAACCACCATCACCACCCCCCCCCACCCCCCGCCTTCACTTAACCACTGTGCATTTCTTCTTTTATAAACTTACAAGGCAGGTGACATAATAGTTAAAGCATTCCTGTACCCTGGCCGACACTTAACTTTTATTCTCTTCCCCATTACAGAAAACATGTGTTGCATTGTCTTCTATCTCACTGTGCAGAATCCAGTTTTTTAACGGTCCCTGCAGGGGTCTTGGTGGGGAGTTTCTTGGAATCACCAGTCATGTCATACAGATCCCCTGCTGGTTTTGTTAAAGGCGGGGAGGGTTTAGAAAGATGCCCCCTTTTCTAAAATTTCAGGTCTCTTTTACAGTTTTATAGTTGTGTGAAGACTGCTTTCCTTCTGCCCCCAACTGCTCCCAAGCAGTAATTCCTCCTGGAAAATATGATTCATTCCTCCATGTAAATGCTTTGATTGAAAACATACCGCTGGTATTCTTCCTTATGTTTCCCAGCTCGGATGACAGAACTATTAGTTGCTAATTAGCAAAACCTGAGGAATTAGCTTAAAGAAAAGAAACTGAATTTTTAATTGGCTGGCATTTGTCTTCTGTGCAAAGCTGATGTGCTGAGCCCACTTGCCTTCTTATGTGCTAAAAAAAAAGGGCATGGAAGATGTTTCTTCTACCTGTGTGTCTTTATATTGGGTGACTTTCCACACCCTTTAGAAACACGTTTTCTAAAGTGAGGGGAAGGGAAGAGGTGTATTTTACATATTTAATAGACGTACCTGCTCACATTTCTTTTACTCTTGGAGTGTCATCTGGAGGCTGTGAAAGAGAAAGACGCCTACGAGGCACAAGTGAACAGTTTGGTGTTGACCAAACTGCAAAGGCAGTGACAGTTCCCCGAACACACAGTTCTGTTCTCATCCAAGCTGTCGTTTCCGTCTTTGGAAAACAGTTGACAAGCCAATCAGGAGTGTTGGGATTGTTTTTTGTTTTTGTTTTTTTTCCCCTTGAAAGCTAGAGGGTTTTACCAGAAAGACTGATGTTGGGTCATACTCTGGGGGCTTTGCTAGGTGTCTTGTATCCTGGGCTGGTCGTCTTGAATTGTAGGGAAGCTGGAGTGGGGAGATGCAAGCAAGTCTAGGAAGTTTTGCAAAACCTACTCCTGAGCTTAAGAATAGCTCCCTGCTAATTTTTGTCCTCTTAGAAATTCAATGTCAGGATCCAAGCTTTCTTTCAACAACCTGGAGGTAATGTTTTAAGACCAGCAACAGTGAGCCAGTTCCACAGATTTTTTTTTTTTTTTTTTTTCAGAGCTGCATTGCAGTGCACCTCTGCAGAAAGCGGTAGAAATTTAGGGATCATTTTTAGGGGGCTCCAGATTCCACTCTCCCGGCTGAATCTTGACTACTCTCATACTTGACGTGACTGTGATTCCACGCATGGGTCTTCTGAGATAACGACTTGAAACTGGGACCCAATGCGGAGAGAAGCACTGTGACCTTTGGAAAAATGAGCTATTGATTTTACCCATTGAATTACTTATTGGGACATACTTATTAGAGGGGACCAGGGAGAAGCCTGAAGGCCATTCCTCCAGGAGAGGAATAGAAAGGCAAGGCAAAGGGAGATCATGTTCTAGAGAGAACGAGTTGGCCTGTTTGTTGGTGCTCTGGCGCTGCCCTCTCACCCTCTGTTGTCCAAATAGTGCCCCCTGCAGGCAAGTCTGGCTCCTGACGTCCACTGCTCAGGCCGCCCTGCTCACACTGTGGTCCTCCCAGAATAATTCTTGGCTTTCCTCCTCGCCTTCAAGTCCTACTTATTCTTTACTAAAGATGCACTTCCTGTGAAAGACTTCTCTGAGTCCCATCTCACAAGGATATTTTCCTACCCTGCACTCCAAGTTCACGTGTAACTCTCACCCTGAAACACATCACACATCCATTTTATAATTCACCCATTATATGCAACCTCTGATCCACACTTACTCCCCTCCCCCATCCTTTCTGAACGAACGTAAGCAGGGTTTAAAGTGTTTATAACACATTTATACATTTATAAACATCAAGCACATTTGCTTCTGCCTACCTATAGCACATCTAAAGCTGCCAGGGTGCTCCGACGAGGTGGGATGTGGTACTTTGGAGGAGATTGACACTTTGCTCCCGGAGTTGGATGAGGACCAACTCATTGTAAACACCACGGGATTCTCACAGGAGATTCACCCCTCCTGTGTGTTTTGAAGCCTGTCTAAAATCGAAGGGGTAGGTATCTTTTCCTGTAGTTAAGGTGAGCATGATATTTGTTTTCCCCTTTAGCAAATTTCGGTGATTCGTCTTATCTTCAGTAACCTCTAGGCAAGTCATGATTTCGGTAACATCTTTCCCACTCGTTAGTGTGCAAGTATGCGTGTAATCCATGGTAATGGGATCCTCCATCGACAAATAGATTGAGATCATGAATCCAGTTGTTTAAATATTCCGTGGAATTATTTTCCTTTTCTAATTTGGCCACCCGCCCAACACCCAACACAAGCGGCAATGTTTTTAGTTGCTTATGATTTCTTTCCCTCCCCCCGTCCCTCCCTCCTTCCTTGAGAAAAAGCACAAGAAACACAGCAATGCCTGCCATTTCATAGCCATGTGCTAACGGCTTTCCAGCCTATTTTCTAACAGAGGCAACATTATCCTTGGCCCCCTCCTCCTTTTTGTTGTATAATTAAAGAATGTTACCTTTGATGTCTCTTGAAAGCTGCATCTCCTGCCTTGCTTTAGCTTTCTTGATCTTGTACCTATAAATCTGTGCTGTATCTTCATCCTACTTAGTGAAAGGGCTGGATTTTTCTCTTTGTGCCTTGTGCAGTTTGGTTTAATATAGGGCAGCCGATCTGGCATTTTATGGCTCTGTCCTTCTTACGTTCTGATAGAGTTTGGATTCTTGTGGAACTCTTTGAAAAGCATCCAACCTTCAATCCTTTTAGCTTTTACATGTGGGTCTCTACATTGGGTCGCTCCTAAAATGCATTGTTCTTATCTTCCTAATATCTTCTCTTCTTTGGGGGGCCTCCTGGCTTTTTGTTAACCTCAGTTTTTGATGAGTTTCTTCCTCTCAGAAAAAAATGAAGAAAGTTCTTGACTCATTGAGCTGTTTGTATTTTTGGTTCCCCTGTCAGTCATTTGTTAATGAATCATGCTTACTGAGCATCTCTTAAGTGCTAACAAGTGTTGGATAGAAAGAACAAGGTCATTGCTTCCATGGAGCTTCAGGCCAATGGGACAATAAGACAAGTAGAGAAGCCCTTGCCTAAAGTCAGCACAAAGGATGTATCATAAAAGATAGATGCAGGGCCCCTGAAGAGAAGGTAACACACATACCTCACCCTGACTTGATGGGTCAGGAAGGCTTCCTGGAGGAAGTGACGTCTCTACCTGTGATAGAGAGGTAGAGAGGAACGTTTTTGAAGGCGTGGAGGCCAAAGGAAAACATGTCACTCGTGAGGACCCAAGAGGACTCTGGGGTTGGTGGGTGGAGCTCAGGTCAGGGAGTGGCTTGAGACAGGCGGAAGAGGTGCCGGCCAGTGGGCTCCCTGGGAGCTGATCCTCTTCTGCATGAATCCACGGTGAGCCCGAAGCCTTGTTTCTTGGCCTTTGCGTATTTAAGCAGATCTTTGGGTAACTATGCTTCCCATCACCAGCCCAGGATTTGTTGCAGAGTTTAATTCACCTCCTCCTTCTGATTTGCCACTGTGATTCCATCCCCAGCCCCTCCCGACTTCTCTGGCTGACTTCTTATCCCGTGGTCTTCAAGGACGTGCTGCTGTTTCCCCTGAGTCGCGTGTTATATTTTCTTTCGAAGACAACAAAATCCATTTCTACTTGTTCTCCAACTGCTGAGCTTTTCTGTATTAGGTAACCCTGATAATCACGATAGCTGGGTCTCAAAGTACAAATCCCAAACATTGGGAAATAAATGTGGTTTCATTTCCAGTGAATCAGGAATGTTCTGTAGCAAGACACGTTTTCACTTCAGAATAATAAGATTCACGATAAAATAAAAAACCTTGAGTTTTATTTCATTGAAAAACGCAAATCCCCTAACGTCAGTTGAGCTAGAGGAATTGTGCAAAGGGCCCACGGCAAGGTTGGCGAGAGGGGCCAGAAATAACAAAGTGAAATTCAGCTGGGAAATCAAGTAGCTAATACCACTGGGAGAAAATGAGAACAAAGACTTCCAGGGGTGGGATAAGCCCGCAATCTGGCCTGGACAGAAATAGTCTTAGGGGAGATGGGGGGACCCCTGAGGAGGAGCCAGGCCTCTCTATGGGGCTAATCAGCGGGCATTGTGTAGGTCAGAGGAAGCCCACTCTAGGAAGCTGGGTGTTTACTCGTCCAGTTGGGGGGGCCCCAAATCTGCATCCTGACTGTGCTTGTGACTTGTGAGTGGGATCAGAGGGGGGCCTGCTTTCTAGTTTAGAGAGGAGCAGAGAAGTGTGCATGGAGCGTCCTGGGAAACAAGACACCGCCTCTTCTTTCCATTTGCTTTCGTGAAATAAACCTGCATTCGAATTCAGCAAGATTTCAGATTTCCCCTCCAATCCCTGTTTTTCCCCTTTAAGTAAGGAATGTCATAGGATGCCATCACTCCCCCCTCACCCCACTCTCCCCCAGCATCTGTGATTCCAGCTTGGCTCGACAAATCTGACCACATAGGTTGACTCTGTCGAGCAAATGTGTAGTTCACTTCTATATTTAATGTATAGGATGTACATCCCACAGCATTACATGCTGTGGGATGCATTTCTATGTAGCCTCTGTGTTTTATCTTTAATGATGTCTTAAGCATAATTTTTGCCCATCACATTCCACAAATGATGATATAGAGAGATGATCAATGAGCAGTTGAAGGCACCTGAATGCCTCCAGTGTCCCCAGCTATTCTGATCACGCCCCTGCTTCAAGTCTTACTCCACTGGGTACATGATGCCTGATCTTCATTCTCATTTCCAAAATTCCATGCATCTTTTTGAGAGTCTGCTGTAAGTCAGGCACTGTCTAGGTCCTGAGGGGCCAGCACTTGCCAAGACCAATCAGGTCCAGGCTTTCGTGGAGCCCATATTCCAGCCAGAGGAGATACACACCAAACATGGGGCAGAGACATCGACAAGATAGCACAGTGGGTGCTCTGAGCCCACTGAAACAGGTGGTGTGCTGGGGAGAGACTCGGGGTGGAGCATGGTACCTTGGAATGGGTGGGCAGAACGGGGAAGGCCTTCCTGGGTGGTGTTTTTGCAGCTGAGACCCAAGTGATAAAAAGGAGTCAACCTTGGGAAGGTCCAAGGGAAGAGCATTCCACTTCAAGAGTGGAATTCGTGGGTTTGCCATGGCCACGTCCTGGAGCAGAGAGAAGGTGAGTGTGGTGGGCAGGTGGGGGAGATGAGTTGAGGGGATCTTTGTAGGCAAATGGAAAGCCAGTGGAGGGAGTGACGTGATTTGATTTTTTACTTGAGAGATATCACTCTGGCTGGTGTGTGGGGATTGTCCTGAAGGGGCAGAGTGTAGAATGAGGGAGACAACTGTCAAGAGGTGTTGCAGTAGCCCAGGTGGGAACTGGTACCCCTGGCTTAGAAATTATAGCCGGCAGCAATCGAGCCCTCACTGTGTGCCATATGGCATGGGCTTTGTTCTTGAACTCATTAAATCCCCGCAACAACCTTATGAGAGGCCGCCATGATTTTCCCCAGGGACAGATGAGGAAACTGGGGTCCAGGAAGGCTAAGTCACTTGTCCATTTTTACCTGGTTCAAAGTGGCCGAACCAAGATTCGAACTTACGGAGTTTGCCTCCAGAGCTCAAATCCTTAACTCATGCCCCATAACTGCTGAGACTTCACAATGGCAGTGCAGGTCTCTACAAGGGCCTGGGCATGCTGGCTCAGTAGGGAACTTAGGGATTCTTCCAGAACTGGATGGTGGTGTTGCCAATGGTGACGGGCAAGGGTCTGGAGGGCCTTGGGAGGGCAGGCTGCCTGCCACGCGGGTCTCCAGGTCTGGACTGTCAGATCCTAGCATGGAGATCGCAGGTGTGCCCGGTGCTTCCTTTGCCCTTGCTATATGTTCCAGGCGTGGCTACGTGGGAGAGAAGGCGAAATTGCTTCTCAGCTGAGACTCTTCCAAAGAATTGGAGGTTACCTATGACCTGAATATGGGGAGGCCTCCTGGTCCTCTCTGTGTCTCTATTTTGGGGGGATAAGTGTGTGGGGAAACAGTGGCGGTCACCACAGGCCCATGAGTGGAGCATTTATCGTGTGCCAGGCGCTGGGCTAAGGACCCCATAACACGATCTCATTTAGCTTTGGCACAAACGCATTTGGCACCTGCATTAACTGAGGCTGAGATCTGGAGTGATCATGTGGCTTGCTCCCAGGGCCAGTTTGAGTCTGGATTCCACGGCCCAGGGCTTAGGAGCCAGTGAGGGAGGCCCCACGTGCACTGCTCTCCTACTTGTCTTGTTAAATAGACTCTGTCTCCCCACTGTGTCCCTGTTTCCCCCATACCTGCAGGGGCTTTGGGGCCATAGGCTGTCTGTTGGATCAAAGGTGGATTCGTTATGTGAACTCTCCATTCCGAAGGGCAGCCTCTGTAAGTAACTGGGGCTTTCACGTGTCACCAGAATAATGCAGCATCTGGACCCACCTAGGCCAGCCTGGGGACAGCTCCTCCAGCTGCACTGAGGCCACCATGCCATCCCTCACCTGTTTCTCCTGTGACATCAGAGCAGTGGACCACCCTGCCCCACCCAGGGGAGGAAGCTGCAGGGAAAGAGCATCCCTTATTTATAAGTATGCTTGGAATGTTTATATCGGAGAGGGAGAGAGAGAGAACCATAGTCTTTTCACACAAAAGCATCTTCTTGTCCCACTAATATGGGCAGTTCCTGGTCTCCTGGCTTTGGTGTCTCAGATACACTGAAAGAATCCTGGGGAACAGCAGTTGAGCCTGATTAAGAAGCTGGAGGAATGATTTATGAGGAAAGATGAAAAGGACTGAATACGAATAACACAGCCAGTGCAGGCTAAAGAGACACGTTGAGACTCAAATGAGGAAATAGATGCTAAGGAAAGAAAAGACAGAAGCAAATGCATGAAGACAGTCAAGGAGGAGACCAGGGGGTATCCCTTTCTCTCAAGGACCTGCAGGCAAGACTGATGTTTGCTTTAAAGACTGATGTGAGTATCAGACCCTCTCTGCATAGAGTTGCAGTTCAGGGGACTTGATCTGACTTGAGATAAATCTGGATCTGGTAATAAGGATACAAGTTGTAATAATGCTTCCCCTGTACCAGGAGCATAAGAAACGTTAATGTGGAGACTTTCAAGAGTGACTACCATCCCCTGAGATACTTATAACTAGAGCAGTCTAAAAATTATGGACAATTGCTTTAAGGTTTTTAGAGAAGGCAGAGGGATGACTTAGATATTTTTATTGATTCCCCAGTGTTAACTTAGCACCACACACAGTAGAAATACAAAGTATGACCCTGGCTCTTGATTTTATATTCTGGGGAGAGATCGCATGAAACAACACATGAAAACAATTAAGTCCCGTATCAACAAGTATAAAATAGCAGGATGAAAGGCACGACCCGGGTCCGGGGAGGGTGATTTCTGATTCCAGCGGGGTTTTACAATAGAGCTCTGACTCCATGGCGAATTTAAATCCGGTATGAAATTTCTCCTAATTAACATTTCCCTTCTTCCTTCCAAATATCAAATGTATGGACTTTTAAGAAATTCACATAACCCATATGCCAATGCTGCATTTTCTTTCCGCTTGACCTGTTCCAGCTGTTATAAACTTTCATGTCTGACTTCCATTAATTTATGAGGAGTTCTGAACTGCAATCTGAAATGTTCCCCTGAATTTTTGACTTTTGGGGGGACAGATTTCACATGAGTTGATCATGACCCTTGCTAACACTTCAGCCAAGCATGGGAGTTTATTACTCTCTAATACGCTTTCCAGGGCCCTCCGGTGACGTGTGCTTGCATGCGCTGTCACGGCTCCCGAGGGGGTGCACAGATAGGCTTTGTCACTGGTCATGTCACCACGCCCCCCCTCACCACCTGACTGATGGAACCTGAGCGTCCTCAGTGGCTCTCGTCCGACACACAGTTCCTGCCCTTGAAGTCTAAGAAGCTTGTAAAAAATAGGTTTTCTGGGTGTTTAGAGGCGTGCCCTCTGATCTAGGGCGGGCAGAAGTTTTAGTTGGCATTTTCGTGTACATCGAGGCTGCTGCAAATGCTCCTTCCCTTTCTTCTCCATCTTCGGTTTTTTTTTTTGCTTTTTTTGCGTCATGCGGGGTCCTAGTTCTCTGACCAGGGATCAGACCCACAGCCCCTGCAGTGCAAACGTGGAGTCTTAACTACTGGACCGCCAGGGAAGTCCCTCTTCTCCATCCTCTGATGGTTCACAGGAACAAGGAACTGAGTCCAGGTCATGAAAGGTTCAAGGGCAGTTTGGGGTCATGCGCTCTAGATTTTTCTTAAACGTGAGTCTGTTTCATGCTTGGTTATGGAACTTAATATTTCATATTGGTGGCCACGTGTTCTTAGTGTCTGGGAGCATGCCCGCTAGACTGTGAAATGGCCCACCTATGACCGAGGCGAGTGGTCCGCACTTGCACTACCCACCCCACAGAGGAAGAGCTGGGAGACCTGCCTTATATAGACCTGCCTTTTTGGAAATCTGCTCCAATAGGATGTTCTTAAAAAATCCGTTCTTTTTGGTAATAGCACAGCCTTGTTCCTTTCATGCTAGTCTCCTGCTATTAATGTTCAGGTTTTCTGAAGTTTTCTCTCTTAATGAGTCACCAGGTGAGCGTGACTTTAAGGCATGGATTTCTTTGCTGCTGCCTTGTGTCTTGAATATGAAGATTCCAATTAGAAACTCTGTTAAACAGAGTCTGATATTAGGGCTGTGATTGGCACCTCTTCGAAGAAGAGTCGAGGTCCTACAGGGTGATACAGTGTGGAAGCATGGGCACTCCCGTCACGGGAGTTCCCGACACCAGTGGGTGGCGGGCACTTGGTGGGGTTGGGAGTGAGACCCGGATGCAGGTTGGCTAGAGGCTCTGCCTTCTGCATCCTGTGATGGGTTTTGAAGTTCATGACCTTGGAGGCATCAGCCATACTAAAGATGTGTGTCGTATCCTTACTTGTCCTACGTAGCTAATAATATCTGAGACCAAGGTAAAGTAGTTCTCCCCGAGTACTGCTTTATTTGAATGCCAGCCTAGTTTTACAAAGAGCCGAGGTAGAAATAGATTCTGAGAAGTTGGAGCTTCGTTTTCTTTCTTTCCCTCTCTAATCCGATGGCTTAGGTATTAGGAGATGAACCGGTTTGCAGGGCAGAAATAGAGACACAGAGGTAGAGAACAAACGTATGGACACCAAGGGGGGAAAGCGGCGGGGGGTGTGGGTGGCGGTGGGATGAACTGGGAGATGGGGATTGACATATATACACTAATACGTATAAAATGGATAACTAATAAGAACCTGCTGTATAAAAAAATAAATAAAATAAAATTCAAAAAAACAAAAAAAGCTTTGTTTTAAGTTTTATATGTATTTTTAAAGAATTTCATTTAAAAAAATTTTTATTGTGGTATAGTTGATTTACAATATTGTGTTAGTTTCAGATGTACAGCAAAGTGAGTTAGTTACACGTATGCGTATATCCACTCTTTTTTTAGATTCTTTTCTCATGTAAGCCATTACAGAGTATTGAGCAGAGTTCCCTGTGCTATACAGTAGGTCCTTATTAGTTATCTATTTTACATATAGTAGTGTGTATATGTCAATCCCAATCTCCCAGTTTATCCCTCCGCTCCCACCCCTTACCATTTGAAAACCATAAATTTGTTTTTGACATATGTAACTCTATTTCTGTTTTGTAGATAAGCTCATAAAGAATTTCATGCTTTAAAGTAAATATTCCTAAAAAAGTGTTTTTTTTCTTTTAGAAATTAATATTGAAGGTGGCCTTGTTGTGTTCTGAAATTGGAGGAGAGGCTTTTCACATTGGAAATAACAGTGGGATATGGCGATATGCAAAGAATTAAAGCAATTGATTCTTTTTTTTAAGCTTTTTTAAAAAAAATTGAAGTATAGTTGATTTACAATGTTCCAGGTGTTCAGCAAAGTGATTCAGTTTTATATATAATGTATATATATATACATATATATTCTTTTTTCAGAATCTTTTCCATTATAGGTCATTATAGGATGTTGAATATAGCTCCCTGTGTTCTACAGTAGGTCCTTGTTGTTTATCTATTTTATATATTGCAGTGTGTATCTGTTGATCCCAAGTTCCTAATTTATCCCTCCTCTTCCCCCTTTGGTAGCCATAAGTTCATTTTCTATGTCTGTGAAAGCAATTGATTCTTTTTTTTTTTTTTAATACATTTATTTATTTATTTATTTTTGGCTGCGTTGGGTCTTCGTTGCTGCACGCGGGCTTTCTCTAGTTGCAGCGAGCGGGGGCTACTCTTCGTTTCAGTGCGCGGGCTTCTCATTGCAGTGGCTTCTCTTGTTGCGGAGCACGAGCTCTAGAGCGCAGGCTCAGTAGCTGTGGCACACGGGCTTAGTTGCTCTGAGGCATGTGGGATCTTCCTGGACCAGGGCTCGAACCTGTGTCCCCTGCATTGGCAGGTAGATTCTCAACCACTGCGCCACCAGGGAAGTCCCACAGTTGATTCTCAATAGAGTGGTAAGTGTAAGTGAAGATTCTTGTGTTCACTGAGGGCTTATTTGATTTTAAACACCTTTTAGGGTCTTTCTCTACTCACAACTAAGTGATTTACAAAATCAACCTGTGAATATTGGCTCATCTCTGTCAAGTGATGGCTGATTTAGTTGAACAGTTAGAGCTGATATCCTGAGGATGCCAAAATGGAATGTAACTTGTGGAGCTATAAGCCTCCAATCCACTCAGGAGTTATAAAGGGATTTTACTAGGATTCCACCCCAGAGTGATATTCCAAACTGGGAAAGCTGAGTCAGGTACAAGCAAAGGTACAAACTGAACAGGAAAAACTGATTTGTAAAAGCTGACCTTGTTTTTTCTTTTCATATTTGGGGATTATTTGATTACTCCAATATTAGTTTGTTATTATCCCTAGAAAAGATCCGGAAAGAAACCTTGAAGTTCTCTTTATAATTTAACATTTTATTATATTTTTATTAAAATTACATAATTTTATGTAATTACATAATTAATTATTAATTACATAAAATTACATAATTTTATGTAAATTAAATAATTAAAATTATTTATAACGCATGCTCATTTCAACAAATTATAAAGTTCACAAGAGCTTAGGATGCAAAGCTAATGTTGCCCCACCCTTCTTGCTCCAACCCCAGGCCAAGGACAATTTTTGATATTTCTGTTTTAATTCCTTTGGTAGACAACCGTTACAGCTCCAGAATGTGCCAGTGCCCTTATTTCCTGACATATCAGCTCTAGATATATTTTACTCAGTACAGTTTATTGACTCTCCAATAAGACAGTTAACCTTTAATTTTCTAACACTGTGCTTCCTCTCCTTTCAATATTAATATTATATTAGTGCTAATTGTTTTGCCTAATGGTGATTTTTATAACTTTAAAGACTATCTTAAACCTCTGTTTCTTTTTTTCATCAACTTTTCGTAGTAACCTTTTTTTTTTTTTTTTTTTTAATTTTTGGCTGCATTGGGTCTTTGTTGCTGCGCGCAGGCTTTCTCCAGTTGCGGCAAGCGGGGGCCACTCTCCATTGCGGTGCGCGGGCTTCTCATTGTGCTGGCTTCTCTTTGTTGCGGAGCACGTGGGCTCAGTAGTTGTGGCTCGTGGGCTCTAGAGCGCAGGCTCAGTAGTTGTGGCGCACGGGCTTCGTTGCTCCACGGCATGTGGGATCTTCCCGGACCAGGGCTCGAACCCGTGTCCCCTGCATTGGCAGGCGGATTCTTAACCACTGTGCCACCGGGGAAGTCCTCATAGTAACTTTTGATTTTCCAGTTCAAAAGATGAGGGATATTAAGGTTTCCCGCCTCCCCCTCCCCTGCAATCACCTGAAGCCAAGCTTTCCTAGTACAGTGTCAAAGTTGTTAATATCTCCATGTATCTTACAATCAGCACCTCATCTGCTACGTTTTTGTTCATAAGTTGACTTTAAAAGTTGAAAATCAATAAAGCATCTCTAGCCTTACGGCTGTGGCAATTCTCCTCCCTGTTGCACCGTAGAATGTTAGGATCTCACTTACCTCTTTGTGGTTCCTGACAGTAATGTATCCAGTATAAAGAACAAGTGTTTTAATAGCTTGCATACCTAGTGTATTGCTTTTTTGTAGTTGCTCTAGCTTTTCCTCTGTTATTTGCCTTTATATTATCCTTATGTTTTTTCCCCAACCTCCCAACCACATCTTTTGCCCTTAAGGCGGAATATCCAGCTTTCCTGGGCACTTCATTCTCCCAGGTAGTCTGGACCACGTGTCTCAGGACATCCGTTTACAACCAACTGGGCTGGAACCACTGCTTCCCGGGTCTGACAAATTTGTCATTCTAAGTTTATTCTTTTATTTTACTGGAGTACATCAAGTAACTTTTCAACAACAGAGGATGTACTTTCTGAGTTCTTGCCTGTGTGAAAATATCTTTATTCTGCCCTTGCTTTGTTTGATCATTGAGTCAGAATTCTAACTTTAAAAATCTGTTAACATCCAAAGTTGTAGATGAAAAGTCTGATGCCTGTTTGATTTGTATTCTTTTGTAGGTGGCTTATTTTTCCTCTCTGGAAATTTTTGGGAAACTTGGTAGTCAGAAAGCATGTCCCTAGATGTAGGTATTTTAAAATAAATTAAATTAAATTAATTTTTGCTCATTTTGCTTATCACTTGGTGGACCATTCCAATCTGAAGATGCACTCTATATCTCTGGGATGATTTTTATTCTGCTATATCTTTAGTCATTTTATCCACCCTGTTTATTTTTTCTGAGACTCTGCTTAGTTGAATGTCTGACCTCCTGAGTTATTTCTCTGTGTCTATTATCTTTTCTCTCACTGTTTGCTTTCGGTTCTGTGTTCTGGGAAATTTGCTTGAATTCATTTTTCAGTGCTTTTGGTGATAGTTTCATTTCAGCAATCGTATTTTTAATATCTAAAGGCTTTTTAAAAAGAAAACTGTTTTATGGCTCCCTTTTCTCAACATCTTGCTCTTGTCTTTTGTATGTAATACTTTCCCAGAACCCTCTAAAAGTTTCCTCCAGGGTTAGGTTTTCTTGTTTATCTTGGTCATTCTTGCTTATGCCCTTCCAGCTCCTCATAAGCCTAGTGATCCTGAGTGTGAGTATGTGTTTGTGTTAAAACCTCGGGGAAGGAGGCCATCCTGGTTTCCTTTCCTTGGAGTGAGTGTCCTAATGGTGCGTATCTATGGCCAGGATCATCTTTTGGGAGATACAGCAGGGCTGTCCATATGCCAGGGCGGGAAGGGCTTGATTCTGGGGAGCAGGGAGAGTCAGCGTGGCTTGGACCGATGAGGGGTCATGGCAACCTGCAGCGATAAGAGCTGGTATGGCTCTCGTGGGGAGTGCATTTGAGTGAGAGACATGGGACTGGAAGAAGTCTCCAATAATCCATAAGGAACTCGCTTTCCAAGTCCAGTGCATTTGTTTTTTTTTTTTAAACTTTTAATTTTATATTGGAGTACAGTTGCTTAACAATGTTGTGTTAGTTTCAGGTGTACAGCAAAGTGATTCAACTATACATATACATGTATCTATTCTTTTTCAAATTCTTTTCCCATTTAGGTTGTTACATAGTACACACTGCTGCATTTAAAATGGATAACCAACAAGGACCTACTGTAGAGCACAGGGAACTCTGCTCAATACTAGTGCATTTGCTTTTTGAAGAAGAAGCATAAAGCTATAGCTCAGGAATGTGCCAGCCACCTGTGCAGGAGACAGGCACAGGAGAGGCGCCGGTGTTCCATGCAAAGTTCTGCCCAAAGTCTCCTTGGCTGGACTGGCCACCACCTCTATCTTTGCTCCCTTAAAGAATAATCTAGGCCCCTCTACAAGCCTCAGTTATAATTCCAGTCTTATCTTCTTTGCATCTTGTAGGAAGTCATTGATATTTCTTGTTCTGATCTTATTGTAAGAGTGTGGGTTCTAAAGCCAGACTGCCTGGGTTCCAATCCTGGCTCTGCCACTTCCAGCGGTGTGATCCTGGGCAAATTCCTTAGCCTTTCTGAGCCTCGGTTTTCTCATCTCGGCAATGGGGATAAGAGCAACACCTGCTTCATAGGCTTGTTCTGAGGATTAAATTAGTTGATATAAATAAAGTTTTTAGAAGGGCCTTGCATAAAATATGTACTCAGTAAATTTTATTATTATTTGTTCATATTTTTATCATCCAACATCCATTTCCATCTATTTATGTCAGAGAGGTCTTCAGAGGGGTGGGTGAGAAATGTGTTTGCCCAGACTGCCATCTCGAACTGGAAGTGGTAAATTAAATATTTTGCATATTTGGTCTGCTGCAAAAAGATCTAGAGTCAGTGAAATTTAGGGTCTGGTCCCAGCTCTGTCACCTTCTGACAGTCTGACCTTGAACCAGCACTTAACTCTGGTTTCCTCGTCTTTAA
Source organism: Balaenoptera musculus (assembly GCF_009873245.2). Classification (NCBI taxonomy): domain Eukaryota; kingdom Metazoa; phylum Chordata; class Mammalia; order Artiodactyla; family Balaenopteridae; genus Balaenoptera; species Balaenoptera musculus. Next base: position 96,330,644 of record NC_045793.1, on the reverse strand, counting down.
AATGGGGGCACACATGGCAACCTCTTAAGGTGGTAATGGGAATGACATGAGAGAATGAACTCAAACACCTAGCGAATCGCCTTCCCTCCTGGGAAAGACCCTTGCATGGTTGCAATTACTTTCACCTCTCCTCTGCCTTGGTTCTCACCCTAAAGAAGATACTCTTACACAAGGAGAGTGTAGCTCATGGACTTCCCTCTTCCATTTAGGATCTCTTTTGATGCCATTGAATCCTTCTTTTTAATTTACTTTTAGCTTTTGGAATGCCTTTTATTCTCTTTATGATTTTACAAATTTGAGAAGCTTGAAAATAATGGAATTGAACCCTAAGATCTGGGTAAAGCCCTACTTCAGTAAAAACTAGGCATGGTCATTGTGACATATTTGATGGAGTAATGTACAAAACAATTTAAATAGTACAGCTTCCCAAAGGCAACTAACATGCCAGACAAAAAGTCTTTTAAAAGTCTTATCCTTCCCACTGGAAGGACCAGTCATTCATTTCCTGAGAAAAGTCTCCCCTCGTTTATTTTTTTTACCCAAATAGACTTTTAAAAAAAAGCAACTAATATGGTAGTTTAGTAGAAATTTAAATTACAAATAGTTCAACTCTGACTAACATCATAACAAACAATTAAAATGGATGATATCGTCAAATTAGATCTTAAACTGAGTGCCCATTCACTACAGACTTGCTACACGGGAAAGTTTTTCTCCTAACATCAATATATATATATGTTCCCATATGTGTCTCTTCTCTTTAGTTATTTCTTTTTTGCATATTAAGTCTATTTTAAAGCCGTTGGCTAATACACTCTGTTTTTAATTTATTTTTTAACATGCTCTATTTTAAGGTCACCACAAAGAAATCATTAACTTGGAGAAATCAGTAATATTATATAAACTTATCTTGCTTTTAAAATGGAAAAGTTATTTTCAACCTGTCCCAGGTACTATCAGGGTTTAAAGGTGTTATGTTGGTGCTGTATTGAATCGAGTCTGCATGGTGGAAGCTGGCCATGTTTAAAAGATGGGCGTAGTGAACTGTTGAGGATGCATGTGTGCTGGGTAGAAGGGACCACAGTCTGCAAACAGTTTTACAAGTCAGATCTCATTGAGATGATGGTGGCGAGTAGATTTCTGAGCTTTAAACACACACCGCCCACCTCACATGAAGTAAACGTGATTGTGTTCCTTTTCTTAATCATGCATCCCTGAAGATCGTGTAATGGGCTGTAGAGTCAGGGAAAAACGTCTTTACCCCGGCTTGGACAGAAGAGGATAAGGCAGGATAAGGCCTGGGAGCAGTGGTCCACCCCTTGCAGGGGCCCTCAGGCCCAAGTTGAAAAGGCTGGTTACTGGCAGGGCTGCCTGCAGTGGTGAGCCGTGTCAGAAGTGGGAAGATAGACCGTCCATCAGACAGCAAGCCCGTGGGGTGGAAAACTGGTGAAAAACGGAAAAGCTAAACATCCCAACCGAGAGAGCTGGAATCGGTTGGTGAGGCCAAGCTGGGGGCGGGCAGTGTGAGGACGTGTGGTTGGAACCAGGACTGGCTCTGAACTGACCCTCATTGTGCTCTCCTGTGGGGTCCTCAGAACCCAGACCAGCAGGCTGTGGTAGAAGCTATAGAATTGCTGGTTTATTTCACATGAGGTATATACTTTTCCGAAATGTTTAACCATTGTACACACAGAACGCAAGACCATGATATACGATAAGATAGGGAGGGTATCTGACTTCTTGCAAAATAAATATCATGTGTCTGACTGTTTCCCTTTTCTCTTTGGCTACCGGGAAACTCAGATTTAAATGTGCTGCTCAGCTATACTAACTCTATGAGATCTATGACCTGCATATTTTCTATTTCGCTTTCTCTAGGTCTTGACCATCTGGACTGTTCTCTGACTGGATTTTTATTTAGTTAGCATTTTCTACCTTTTACACACATTTTTAATGCTGCGTGAAATCTTTGGTGAGAGGAGGCCACATATTAAAGTAATACCACTCCTAATCAGTCGCTAAGGAGTGCTAGAATTTCACTAGACATGAGAAATAGTCACAGAAATGAGTATTGTTAAAGCCATATGTGGAGACAGATTTGTGTGAGTGTAAGTAGGTTGTTGAGAAATCTTGTATTGAATGGATTTGGATGGTAGCAGTGTTCCTTTCCCTTAAATGGAAGACCTTTTCAGAGATACACAGACACTGCCCTTCCTCTTAGTATGATTCGGAAATGTCAGATTCTTTCAGCCTCTGAGAAAGGCCCCACAGGGAACTAGTTCAGCTTTTAAACTTTTCTCACCTGCAGTATATGAGTGTGTTTAATATTTCTCCCTCCAATCACCTTTTTTTTTTTTAAGTTCTTTTAAGTTGAATCAGGTTTGGGGACATTTGCTTGTTGCCATCCTTTTTTCAAGTCCCAGTGTGCACTGACTTGGTAAGCATGTTTTAATATTTTAGAACATGTAGTCCTCCTGTGAAAAAATGAGATTATTAAGCAGTTTCCATAGGATCATTCCTGTGTTTTCAAGTTATCACAGATATGCAGCTTTGGGATCTTGGCTCCCAGCACCATTGAACCCCGACTGTAAAGCTCCTCCACATAAACTTGGTCTAGTTACACTCTCGAAAATAAGAGGCTTGTCTCCCGAGGACCGCTCCCTATTACAGGCGGAGTATAATCCTTAACGTTGTTTTTCTTTGCTTTCAAATGGCTGGAGACAGTGAGTCAGGAGTGAGAACTCCCTTTGTTTCATGTCCTGTGCATGGCGGGGGAAGAATGTAGCAGGGCAGAAAATGAAGAAAGACATAAAAGGATCTCAGCTCAAGGAGGTCAGATCCATCAGAGGCTTAGCGTTGCCTTCAAAGATGCCTGGGACAGGTGGCAGTTCAAGACAATCACAGCGGCCGCATCCGCTGGAGCTGAGATAAGGGATTTCTCCAGCAGTCTGCTATCTGGTGCCCGTTCGCTTTGATGTAACTCTGCTAGCAAGACTTTGGGGAACGGGCGACTGCCTGCTTCTGTGATAGGCTGCTGTTGTTCAGTCTTTTAAGGTCTCATTACAGTGCTCCTTGAGGATTAATCCTCTTTAAGGTTTACATGGATGGTTTTGTCTAGAGGCCCAGCCGGGGACCCATGGTACCACCTGGACAAGGCACCGGGGCAACCTCTGTTTTCCCTCTGTCCTCCCCGGGTTGCTGATATTGAAACCGCAAACCTTCAGCATCCTTTGCTTCCCTTTCTGGCAATGGCTGAGTTTTTTGTCTCGCTCAGCTTGAGCTCTTCTTTGGAGGCAGTGAACCATTAGCACTAAATCATCAGCTTCTGTTACTCATTCATTCTGCTTTTCCAGCTTTTTAATATATATTTTTTTCACTATACTCCCCGGTCTACCCTGTCCCTTTTTAGAAAGAAATCATGATGTTGTTTGGCTCTGGAGTGTAGTGAGTTCTTTTGACCCATTGCCCTGAAAAACACACTGTGTATAGAAAGATTCCATGGGTGCACCTAGGAAAACATCTATTTGCATAAATTGCATATATTTGGAACTCTTCATTATAACACACACAGAATAGCAACTCAACAAAACTGTGTCCTGAATTTCATAAGTAAACTTTGTCCTGACACTTTTCAACTTTTAGTTAAGCAGAGCTTTTCACAAACCCTCAGCTGGCACTTTAAGGGGGCAAGTGGGGAACTCTGAGATGTGTTTAAAGGGGAGCAAGTGGAGGACTGACTTTTGGTCCCTTTTGCCACACTCAGCCAGCTTACTGTACTTGGGGACGGGACAATTCTGGGAATTAGTAGTGGAACACGGGGACTTCTCATCCCGTAGTCGGTGGTTCATGGTAACTTCCATTGTCAGTGGCTGAAAGGTAATTAACATCCAACTAACTACCTTTTCCCAGCTCCTCTGGTGTCAGATTGGTTGTTCAGAGAAGGGGGCACTTGGATTGAAACTAGCCCCCTGACTGGTCATTGCTCCCAGACTAAGTGTCCTCCACATGCTACTTTGTGCAGGTCAGACTCTTCCCAAATTTGAAATAATCTTAAAGTAACAGAAGCCAGTTAAGCCTCAGCAGTCAATATAATGAAGGAAAAAGATGTAGTCATATGGGCCACCAGACATCATAAAGATAATAAGCATGTGCTTGACTTTACTGCAAGGGATTGTTTTGTTGTGTGTTTACATTGATTGAAACTTACCAGTGATCAAAAGGAAAATCACCACCACCCCCCTGCAAGATAGCAGTTTTGGGGGGGTGACTTTCTTATCCCCACAAGTGTCTAATGGAAGGCAAGACAATGGGAAGAGGCAGTTTCAGGGGGGTCACACAGAGATGACGTGATGGGCTTCTGGGGCCTTGCCTCGAGGGGGACTCTTGAAACTGTAGCATCAGAACTAACTTTGTGGTCCTTATAGAGCCATGAGGAATCCTGAACTTCACGCCAGACCTGCTGAGTTAGAATTTACAGGAACTGAGTCTGAGATTCTGTGTGTTTAATAAGTTTTTATACAATAGAGTGTGAGACCCACTGCTTTAAAAGTTTAAAGCATGATGCAAATGACCCTGTTTATAAAACAGAAATAGATTCACAGACATAAAAAACAACCTTATGGTTACCAAAGAGGAAAGGGGAGGGGGAGGAATAAATTAAGGACTTGGGATTAACAGATACACACCACAGTGTATAAAATAGATAAACAACAACGACCTACTGTATAACACAGGGAACTATAGTCAATATCTTGTAATGACCTATAATGGAAAAGAATCTGAAAAAGAATATATATATATATATGTATATGCGCATAACTGAATCACTTTGCTGTACACCTGAAACATTGTAAATCAACTATACTTCAATAAAAACAAAACCAAAAACATATATATGCACAAATTTTTAAAAAATTATATTTTTCTCTATGTTAACATTCTAAATAATTTCTAGGAAAAGCAATAATTCTTGAGTTTAGGAGACATCACATCTTTATTTTAATTTCTAGTATCAATCTAAACCATGGTGACATTTGTTAATTTCTTTCTCATGTTTATGTTTGAATATGGATAATCTAAAAAAATTATTTCATACATGTTTCTAATTAATTCATAAAACACATAAAACATAAAAATATTTTTGAAGATATTTTACATTTCCAAGTTATGTAGACTATTAAAATATTCTTCACCACACTTGCATACTTGAATATGAATGGACATATTTTGCATGCAAAATTTTTACAGTATTAGAGATACATATATAATAAAATTTACACAATTGTGCAAAAAAAAAAAAGAGTTAAAGGTCAGATGTCTGTCTCAGTATCTTTAAATTCGCAATTGGTAAACACTTAGATTTTCTGTCTTAAAAAGGTTCTATAAATTTACTCACCTGATTGTTACATATTATATCCCTATTTGAATTACCCTTTATTTCTGATAGTTGCTTAAATATAAATCTGAATACTTATGAAATAACTTTACTTTCCCTATGTGGTAAAGAAAGTTGGATACCAAATTATTTGATGCTGTGGAAAATTTTTATTTATTATTTTCCAAGTATTGTGCCTAAACTGAATTAGCAACTGTCTTAAGGATAATTTGTACAGTTGTGTTTCTGTATATCTGAATTTCTCTATTCTCTTTATGAATAGAAACATATACCTTTGTATGCATTTTAATACACTTGTGTTTGAATGTGTGTTGGCGCCAAAAACCACAGACCTTACTAAATACAAAAAGACTGTCGTTTGCTAAAATACCAACCAAATTTATGAATTATTTTTCTGTTGTTATTTTTTTTGGCCAAGACTTCGCATTTGTTTTAAAGTAAGGTCTCAATACTGAGACTACTAGTTTCAGGATGTAGAAAAGTTGATTGAGTTTGATTATCTCCAGAAATGGGAAAATATAGCCGTGACTGGTGAAAAACGTTGGTCTGATCTGTCTAGTGATCCCACCACAGTGGAAGCTGTTAATTAAAGAGCTGATTAATACATACTTCAAGCATGCATATTTAAAATAAATGCTGTAATGGACTTAACAATCAATTTTCTTTGATATGGATGCTAACATTTTGTTAATATTTGTAATAAACACTTCAAAACAGTAGCGGTATGAAATAAGTTTGGAGTAGTCCAAGTTTAGTATTTAATATCCAAGTTTTTCCTTTTGTCCAGTTTGTTTGTAAGGTCTCAAAGATACTCTTGTTCGTTCTAGTAAAAATATTCCATATTCAGTCATTTTTCACCCTGCTACAGTTTCTAGGGAAATCTGATCATCAAAAAATGTGATGTCTTTTCTGATACGTCATTTGGTATGTGGCAGATTTAGTAAGCCTGGGTTTCCTTAGTCAGTTTTAATAACTGCTCATCTTTTAAAATAGGCTAGTTTTATGCATGCTTCCAATAAAGGAAAGATGGGTGCTGATGATTTGGTTGCTTAGAGGAAAATCGGGGGTGATTTTGGAAGCAGAAAGAACACAATTCAACTCTTCAGCTATTTGCTTACTGAGATATCTTGTATGAGTCACTTAACACCTCAGTTTTCTTACTGATACCAAGTACCTTCTTCAGAGGCTTGTTGTGTGGGATGGAGCAGATCTGGAGACCTTTTTGGTATGAAGTATCTACTTCTAAGCAACTTTAGTACAATATGATGACTATAGTTGACACTGCTGGGTGGTATAGTTGAAAGAGAGTAAGATCCTAAAAGAGTAGATCCTAAAGTTCTTATCACAAAGAAAAAAATTGTAACTATATGAGGAGATGGGTAACTATTAACTACGCTTATCGTGGTCATCCTTTCCTAGTATGTGTGTGTGTGTCAAGACATTATACAGTATACCTTAAACTTACAGGAAGCTGTATGTCAGTTATATCTCAATAAAACAGAAAAAACAAACAAAAGAAACAGAATACTCTTGGCACAGAGCAGGTTAGTTTCCTGCCCCAGCAGTATCACTTTTGGCCAATTTGGTCATACATACAGGCTTGGTGTTTCTTCTCTAATAAAGATCATACAAAGTCTGATTTTATGTAACCAGGAGGTGATGGTTTTATCATCAGAAAAAGTATGTAAAAGCCAGGACTTTCTCTATAAAATATTTAAGTTAAAAAAACAAGCTGCTTGATTATCTTACCTGGCTTATTTTATCGAACAGCATTTTTCATTTTGATATTTCTTGATGGTCACTAATTTGTTTGCCTTCATGTCACCTAATTGGAGAGAACTTGCTTTAAAGATGCAGGTGCCGGTCTGCAGGAGACACGGCCTCAATCAGGGCACAGCGGCTACCCTGTTACTGGTCTCACCAACCATCCACGTGATGCCACTGCTTGGGATCTTTTTATTTTAAGATATGGGACTTATTAACTACAGATGTGAAAATTAAGAAAATCCAAGTTGTCCTGCAGAGTTTGCAGCCTCGAGGCGAGGAAGAGGCACCCACCTGCCTGCGTGCCACTGTTGGCGTGTTCTGGTTTTACCCCAGGGATTAGAATTTTTGAAGGGCAGCAGCTAGTATTGAGTGAGTGAGTGCCCTATTGCATACCAGGTGCTGCCCGGGTCTTCAGGGCCACTGGTCGTGAAGGAGGAAGGGGCTGTGTGAGGACGGCGCAGCTCTGAAAAGAGCAGATGTCTAGACAGGGTGTTCTTGTTCCCTGGATGGGATCTGGGCTCCCATCCGGATCCTTAGCAGGCTTCAGATGGAAGGACAGGTGAGAGGGCCCTTGTTAATCCTAGATGGAGACAGTGTGTCTTCAACCAAGTGGATGGCAATTGACATTTGTTGGCTAAAATAGCATACACTGATATTTCATTTCTGCGAGGAAAGAGGATGTAATGTAATCTAGTTGTCATTACTTGCTATTTTTTTTTATACCTGCCACCTTGGCTGCTCTGCGCTTCTGCCCATCTGTCTGCTAGACCAGTGGTCCTCAAAGTGTGGTCTCAGGCCAGCAGCGTCTGCATCCCTGAGGGAACTTGTTAGAAATGCAGTCTGGGGCCCTGCCTCAGACCTGCTGAATCAGAAACTCTGGGACTGGTACCCAACTATCCACTTTAACAAGTTCTCTAGGTGAGGCTGACGCTGCTAATGTTTGAGAACCTTTGTGTTAGAGCATCTTGTCAAATGATTTGCGTCCCTCGTTCGAATGGGAACACCAAAGCAGGGAAAGAGCTGTGGTCCAAGTCGGGAAGAGGGAGAATTTTCACCTGCTTGGTTTCTTCTGACTCTTCAAACCCAAAGTAACTCATGGGAGGGGAATTCAGAGACAGGAGCCCGTGAACCTAACATGCCTTTTTTTGTTATTTGTTTAAGTCCCTTCCTTATTAATGTATGACATTATGAGCCTGTCCTTTGATATTGTTTGAACATGTATCCGATTAGCCCTTAGGTTTGCAGGCTGCAGGGCAGGAATGATCATGGAAATTCCATAGGAGAAAATGGTAACTGTTGACTCCCCAATGATGGATTCGTGGAAACTTAAGAATTTCAACAGAAAGTTACAGATTCACAGGATGAAATCAGCAGGACAGATGCGGAGCCCTGGGTGTGCTTGAATTCCAAGTTAAGTCAGGACCAACAGCCACTGAGTATGTGTCCAATTTCAGCTTCTTCCTCACAGCCTTTGAAATACCGTTTTGGCCTCTTAATTTAAAGAAATGAAAAAAGCCAAACACTTTATTCTCCTTTACAAGGCATCAAGGAGAGGGGGTAATAAGCAGGACCTCGCTGATGGAGTTTAATAAATACTGGTTTACTGCAGCCCACAATGGAAAGCAAATACATGCAATTACTTGCAAATTTCTTCAGTGTTTGTACTTATAAATCTCTGCCTAAACCTTCCCAGCTGGGAGTTCAGTTAGTCTTTCTGCTGTGGAACCAGGGCTTTGTTCTCCTGTTCAGCCTCTGCACGGTCTGGAATAATTCAGAAACGTATTAGCGAGATTGCCGCTCCCACAAGGCATAAGGAAATAACCTTCACTCCTGGCCTTAGGGAAATCAGCCCAATCAGGGTTCGGGTAGATTTCTCGATTAAACAAAGAACTAACTGTGCACAAATTGCACCTTAACAATTTCTAAGGAGTCCACCTTAGAAATGTCTTGCAGATGGAAAGCTGATATTTTTTAATCAGGGCAGTGGGGCTGCTCAAGTCAAAATGTCACCAGCATTTTCCCACTGCTCCCCAATTAGCAACCCCCCAAATTAAATCGAAAGTTGCATTTATAAGCAGTCCACTGCTTTGAACCCTCTTCTCCGGGTTGTCAAACAGAGAGGGAAAGAACTCCCTATGTTCGTGCCAGGGTTCCGGGGGTGTGTGGGTGTGTATCTGTGAGTCTGTATGTGTGGATGACTCAGTTCGTCTGGAACACGTCCCAGGGGGCTTTGGGCTGTCAATTTCTATTTCAGCCAATTTCATATCGGGAACCGAAAAGGGGGGTAGAGAGTTATTGTGTGTAATGTGCTTGTGACTTTATGTGCTCCTAGTCAAAGTATTTTGAAATCAAAATCGGGCCCCTGTGTTGCTGTGGAATGTTGTTTAGAATAAGCCTTTTTGGAAAGATTTAGTAGATTTCTGCTGATTGTAAGAGATGCTCATGCCAAACCACTGCCCTTGTGACGTTTTTAGAGAAATGACTGTGTATTTTGATGGGGGTTGTGGGGATAAGGGCAGGTGTGTCTAGATCCATCCCACTTGTAGTACTTTTTGCTTTGAATCAGCGAAGAAGTCCATGCTCAGCTAAAAACAGGCACTCCCAAGCCATCATGCTCTTGGGAGGAACCTCCCAAACCCCTGTCACTGAATTTCAGAAGAGGGCTTATGTTAACATTAGGTCTGGTGAGCACATCCTGGCCCTAATTAGACAGCCCTACATCCTTAGTGTAGTGGGACCACCAAGAATGCTTGTCAGTGTGGTTTACCTGCTCTAGGGTTTTGAGCTCTGTTTTGTGAAAAGAAACTGCAGCCCCATTGATTCCACGGAAACTCTTGAGATTCCTTGTGGGAATCAAAACCCAGTCTGAGAAAAACAGAGTTTGGTGTCTTTGATATTTACAAATGGCTTTCCTCAAATGTTCTTTTTGGTTTTCTTAGAAATGCAAGGCATTGGACAAATTCATCAACAAGGTCCCTTTCCTTAGTAATAAACGTCTGAAGGAACGACTCCTTTACAGAAGTCAGAAGACCTGGGTTCAGCTTCTCGACTTTGCAAGGTGGGCTGGCTAGCCCAGCTCCATTGCTTTTTCCATAAGGAAGTTGACGCCAATCCTGCCGGCCTCACATATCTGGAGAGTTTATGTGAGAGCAGATTGAAGGTTCTTGGAGTTTCGGGATGCTTTCAGAATGCTGGTTTTGCAGTTTCTGTTTCCAAACAGTGGTGACGGTCTGTCATTCCATGCTGACAATATCAAACAAGCAAGTTAACCTGGTGGGAATGTAACTGTGGAACTCAGAACGTGGCTGGGACCAGTGTGGCAGCTGGGGTTACAGTGTGTGAAGATTTGGGGATACCCAGCTGGTGCATATTATTTAAGATTGAGTGGAACTAGGATGCCCATTTTCAGTCAGGGCTCTGCCAGGTCCTAGCTTTGTGACCTCCGACGGTTGGTTGGTTTCCTCTAGACTTCAGGTTTGTCACCTGGAAATCGGGGAGAAGTAGATTGTCTTCCCAGATCTGCTGGGAGGAGGTGGCCATGACTCAACACCATGAGCTGTGTAAGAGCTATTTAGGTTTTTTTTTTTTTTTTTTGGCCACACTGCACAGCATGTGGGATCTTAGTTCCCCGACCCGGGATCGAACCTGTGCCCCCTTCACTGGAAGCACAGGTTCTTAACCACTGGATCGCCAAGGAAGTCCCTTTTCTTTCTTTTTTCCGTATTAGCTATGTTGGAGTTAACTTCTGCATGAAAAAAACCTAAATCAATCAGTGGTGAAAAAAGCCTTTGAATATATCTCATTAAGGTTATTAAGCTTTAGAGAGAATGCGAATATTTGCAAACTTGAGTTTGGTATTTTGAGCTTCTATTTTTAAAAGCATCCCCATATTAAAGACAAATTCATCTTATCTTTCTCTGTTTCATGCATGACAGAACCTTCTGGCAGCTCTTGCCCATATACCTGCATTTGCAGTGTTTGACGACGAACACTGCTGTTAGAGTGTGCATGTAACAAACTACGGTGTGGTCCTGACACAGAGAAGCCTCAGTTACTGGGGGCAGCGTATCCCAGGCCACAGAATCCACAGTGGCATGTGGGGCATCAAAGTCCCAACTTGTTGTTTTTCTTCAATGAGCACCAGATCCACACCCATCACTTTAAACTCTTCCATCAATTAGCATGTATGGCCTGTGAGATCATACACTTTACCAGAAGTACTTTCATGTCACCTGGCAGCTGCAGCCTGAAGCATCATTTGTTCCATTCACCAGCAAAAGCAGGCAGCGAGCAAGTCAAAACTATTTCCCTTGAAGGGTCCTGGTCTTTTTTAAAGCTTGAGCTTCAGACATCTCCCCCTCCTGCGCCCGTTTCAGGGAGACTGGATCGCGCCCATCAGATGGGAAGCCTTCCCCGTTTGCAGTGTTCAGTTGTCATTTTTCTTAAAACCGAGCTGCAGCTATTAGTGTCTAAGTGGCTTGACGTTCTCAAAACTGTTACTAGAAAGCATTTGGTCCTAGTACTGCAACATGTAAAACTACCTGTCAGAGAGCTGCAGGTATTATAAATCAAGGACTCAGACGTGTAAGGGTGCACCTGGGTGGTGGGAGTGAAAACACTGCTTAAAAAGGCATCCACGGAATCGAACTGTAAGACCCTTCCTTTATTCCTCTCCGTCCTCTTTCTTTCCTGTGCTATTTGCCTTCTCTCCTTCCTCCTGTCCTTCTGAGCAACGTATTGAGTGAAATCTCAGCAATCCATATTCCGTGACAGTAATTTTTTAATTTAAGTTTTTTAATTGAAGTATAGTTGATTTACAATGTTGTGTTAGTTTCTGCTGTACAACAAAGTGATTCAGTTATCCATACATATGTGTGTATATATATATATATATACACATCTTTTTATATTCTTTTCCATGATGGTTTATCACAAGATATTGAATAGAGTTCCCTGTGCTGTACAGTAGGACCCTGTTGTTTATCCATTCTAAATGTAATAGTTTGCGTCTAACAGCCCCAAACTCCCAGTCCATTCCTCTCCCTCCCCGTCCCCCTTGGCAACTATAAGTCTGATCTCTATGTCTGTGAGTCTGTTTCTGTTTTGTAGAGAAGTTCATTTGTGTCATATTTTAGATCCCACATATAAGTGATATCATATATTTGTCTTTGTCTGACTTACTTCACTTAGTATGATAATCTCTAAGTCCATCCATGTTGCTGCAAATGGCATTGTTTCATTCTTTTTTATGGCTGAGTAGTATTCCATTGTCTATATGTACCACATCTTCCTTATCCATTCATCCGTCAATATACATTTAGGTTGCTTCCATGTCTTGGCTATTGTAAATAGTGCTGCTGTGAACATTGGGGTGCATGTATCTTTTTGAATTACAGTTTTGTCTGGATATATGCTCAGAAGTGGGATTGCTGGATCATATGGTAACTCTGTTTTTAGTTTTTTAAGGAACCTCCATACTGTTCTCCTTAGTGACTGCACCAATTTACATTCCCACCAACAGTGTAGGAGGGTTCCCTTTTCTCCACACCCTCTCCACCATTTGTTATTTGTAGACTTTTTAATGATGGCCATTCTGATGGGTGTGAGGTGGTACCTCATTGTAGTTTTGATTTACATTTCTCTAATAATTAACGATGTTGAGCATCTTTTCATGCGTGACACAGTAATTTTTAAATGCCAACACCAAAAATTAGTATTGGATCAAAGACCTGAAACTCCCAACAAAGTACAGAACTCTGGCTGGTACATTGAGCATTCACCCACAATTGAAAGTGTGCGTCTGTGCATTGGAGCCTTTACCCCACCCCAGAGGAAAAATACTTTTTAGTTCATGAGTGAGATCTGTCTGTGGATGGCCTGTTATTGGCCAAAGTGGGTGCCTTGATAACTTCATGGACAGGCGAGAATTGCTCTAAGTTGCTAAGATGGAAGGGGCTTCAAAATGACACACTCACTATTGCGAGACCATAGACTGACCTCTTAGCAAATTATGGGATGTTGAAAGGGATATAGCTTTAACTATGTGTGTTTGTGGATTCTATTGGTGTTTTGATATGTTTTGTATTAATATTCCTGAAAATATGACAAAATGACCTACATAACAGATGAAAAGCCTAATTTGATTTGGAGAATCCTTTGGCCCAGTCTGGTAACTCCTTCCTCTCAGGGGATCTATCTAGAATTTTTAAAATTGTTCATATAACAATAAAAACAAGTGGATAACTTTTATGAATGGTTTAAAAGAAAGCTTCCCACATATTTAGAAAGGGGATAAAAAACCTTCAGGTTAATTCAGTTCTCTGCAAAGCTAACACTTGGGCCCAATCCTCTGGGTATTAGTGAAGATGTTTAGTTTATTTAGTGTATTCACCATTTTCAAAGGCCCAGAATTTCTTAGTATAAAAGTAGTTTACAAGTGGTTCATCTTGCCCCCTCTCCTCTGTTTCCTCGATGTCTTTTAACTGACACTCACATTTGATCACATCAAATTAAACCCTGGAAGCTCATGGGTTGCTGTTGAACAAGATTTTAGAGGTTTTCATTGAGCACTTAAATAGGGGACCTAGACCTTCAGGTGTGTCACATGGAAATTGTTCTTCTCATTTGAATTTGAGTTTTTCTGACATGTGACGTGTTTGGGATCCAATAGTTTCCATCAAGGCAGGTTTTGCAGAAATGTATGTTCATGGAAAAGATTCTTTTGGAATGTTTTCACCTTGTTGCTTTAGAACGATTTCAAGACAAATCTTTACCAATTAAGGAAGTATCTACAGTGGTCACCTCTGCACTGGTGCTGAGCTCTCCACTGAAGACTGTTCACTGACAGTGTTTTCTTCTTCAGGACTTTTGAGGGAAAACCCAAGACGGCCCCCCACAATCTCTAGCTCAGTCCTATTTTTAATACCGTCGTGGGTAGGTGTGACACATGTTAGTAGTTGCTACCAATCCCAAACTGTATAATGTGCTATGAAAATAAAAACCTCCCTGCCAAGTCCTTTTCACTGTGAGGTGGGACAAGAAATAAGTCAGGGCGTAAAACTACTTACGTGTGCCTTTGATCGCCATAAAAGGACCTCATTTAGAGAAGAAATTTGTTGTTGCCCAAGCAACTTAACACGTACGTGGCTTCACAGTCTACCGCTGTTCGTGAGGCTGGCTCCCTGGGGCACTCTGACCGTAGAGAGCTGGATATACAACTTCCGCAAAACGCATACCTGATGGGGCCAATGCAGCGTCCAGGTCGCGTGAGCTGTCAGGTGTGAGGAGGACGAGAAGAGAGACGATTTATACAGCGTTCTCTTTGGAGAAAGGAAGATGCAGGATAGCTAGAAGATTGCAAAAGTGTAGGAAAATGATTCGGGGCCCAGAAAAGGGGCTTGCATTGTTACCAATTTTTGTCCCCTTTCTCTTGTTTCCTCATTATTGAAAATCACAAGTTGGAGATTTTTTTTTTCAATGATACCCGGCCCCAGCATACACACAAGGGCACATCTACATGGATGGATTTCTGCAACAGTTAATACTGGCCAGGGAAGGGCCCCTGGGCAAAACGTGACTGTAGGGTTCTGGGGCTTCCACGTCACAGTAAAAAGGTGTCACCTAGAGATGGCCGAGGGCCACTTTTCTTCTTCCTAGACCTCTTTGCCCTAATAAGCAACTCAGTCCTCCACCCACGTTGCTCTTAAGAAAGCACTTCTGTATTTCTCACGTGTCATGCTGCATACCCATCCTTCCTCAGGCTCTGTTGTTCCTGGACACCTCTTCTCTCCCCGCCAGGCTGGGCTGCATGATCTCAGTTTCCTCATCTATAAAACGGGATGACGGTAGTACCTTCTTCAAAGGGTTAACGTGTTTCTAGCCCATAGACTCTTCTGGCATTTACCCAGTGTCACATCATCATTATTTATCAGTTAAATGAATGTGAGTTGGGATTGGAGGTATATTCTGTGGTCATGGAACCTAATCTAGCTCCCTAAGTCCCCAAAGAACTGAACCCAAGCCTTGCCCCTCAACAACTGAAGTTCCCTGCTTGGCTTCCTTGCCTGACAATGGTGAGCACAGTTTCCTGGTGCCCAGATATACACAGTGAGGCATAGTCCATTTCAGGAAAAAAGACCTGGTTTCCAGAAAAGGTTCATTATCTCTTCATTAGACCCCAGATACATCAGGGCCGTATCAGCCGCAGGAAAGGTATTGGTTTTCATCAATCCCATCAAAAGTTTCCCCAATTGATGCTTATAGGTGTTGGCGGTATCCAGCACATTCTCTTTCTCAGGCTCTGCTGTCATCCTTGGTGGTTTTACGTTGTTCCCATCTGGCTCGTGTTCCCTTGATCTCCAAGGCATTATACCCTGGAGCTGGGTCCCAGGATGGCCAAGCTATGGATCTTTCCATTACAGAGCCTGTGCTGTGCTCTGCCCGTGGTGGGCCATCCAGATAGAGCCCTTCCAGTTTACCCAGGGTGTCTGTCACCCTGGCCGTCACCTTATGGACTGTGCTGAAGTCTGAAAGCCTTGCCACCTGCTTGCATGTTCTTTTTCCCGGATGAAAGCGTGTGATCGGACAAAGAGCAGAGCTGAGTGAACTGGTCCAGTAGAAAGGGTGCTTAACTTCCTGGATACTTAGAGGGGCTCCAGAACTACAGGTCTTCCTGCTGGGTCTCAAGCTCCTGACATTGGCTATTCTAAACATTTTCTCCCTTCCTTAGGCTTCCCCTGTCCCCTTAGAAAAGATAACATTTCTTGAAGTATCCCCCTTCCATTCTACTCCTGATGTCCGGTTCATGCTTGCACTGTTGTGACGGGCTTCTGGCTTTCCATTAATGTTGCTGCCTTATTAATCTTCTCGAAATGCCCAGAGATGCATATGCCCTCCTGGTCCATGGCCCTGTCTCCCCTTGACCTGATCTTCAGCTGCCACTGGGCACCCGTGAAAACGTTCTGCTTTAACCAGACTGTTTAACTTGCTTCAATGCTGTCATTCCCCACATCAGGATGCCCTCTGATGCCAACACCACGCATAGATGCCCTGCTCCTGTTCAGGCCTCTGCCTGGTCTTGGTCCTCCCAGAAACCTTTCCTGCAAAGCTTAGTTTGGAGGATAGCTGAAGGGCCTCAAGTTATGACTGTGTCATTATCTATTCCAGCCAACGGTGTGGCGAGTCCTCAGTAATCTTTAATACTCCTTTTCCTACTATGACTGATTGTAATGATGGAGGAAAATTGAGGCTTGGAGAAGATGACTAGCTTTCCAAAGTTGGCAAAATTATGGTTGACCTGAGATATGAACCCAAGTGTGATGGTTTCCAAAGCTTGTGCTATGCTGGATGCTCTAGCATCCCCACTCTCCCCTCTCCCCAGACTCGCTTGCTACCAGCCAGCAGCGGGATCTGTTTGGTGAAGGAAATGCCCGGGGTACAACCTTCACTGAATAAATTAACATCCCTCTTTAGGAACAGATCTACTGAAAGAAATACAACCTGCCTGTGCTATTGATTTATTGCAGGCCCCTCCCTTTCTCTCCATCATTTAAGGTCGGTGAATGGCTTACTTATCTTTCAATCAAAATAATTTTATTTTGATAGTCTTTGATAATATTTTCATAATATTTCATAATTTTATTTTAATAATAATTTTATTTTGATGTTTTTGTTTCAAAACATCTTAAGAGAATTGGCAACACCTAGTATTCACAAAAGCAACCGATGATTGGTTTCCCATGCTTTATGGGTACCAGGAGGGTAGGCAATTTGGTTGCCTGTTTGTTCTGAATTCCTTGGTTTACTCTAGTTTTCTCTTTGCACCTTGGGCTTTGCCTTCACTGGACTTAGCACAGTTTTTTTTGTTTTTTTTTTTTTAATTAATTAATTAATTTATTTATTATTTTTGGCTGTGTTGGGTCTTCGTTTCTGTGCGAGGGCTTTCTCTAGTTGTGGCGAGCGGGGACCACTCTTCATCGCGGTGTGCGGGCCTCTCACTATCGCGGCCTCTCTTGTTGCAGAGCACAAGCTCCAGATGCGCAGGCTCAGCAATTGTGGCTCACGGGCCTAGTTGCTCCGCGGCATGTGGGATCTTCCCAGACCAGGGCTCGAACCCGTGTCCCCTGCATTGGCAGGCAGATTCTCAACCACTGCGCCACCAGGGAAGCCCAAGCACAGTTTTTAATTACGTAGTTACTTGTGTGATGAATTAACATGTCTCCCTCGTTCTCGCTAATGGCAGGAGTGCAAGGGCCACGTCTGTGCAGCTGAGGCTGTATTCTGAGTGTCCACAGTGCCTGGCACAGTAGGTAAAGTCCATATTTGTTGAAGTTTAAATAAATGAATGAATGAATGGATGAATGAGTAGGGACACACCCTTACTCAGGTATCCTATGTAGGATTTGCAGAAAACTTGGTCGCAAGAGGATTTTTTTTTATCCAATTAGATTCTAAACCTGAAAATTTACTTATGCTCAGAAACTACCAATACACTTTGGAAATATTTGAAGGAAGAATAAAGATGGAGGTTGGTTCCTCTATCTTTTTGTTACATATATTTTCTATGAGATTCTTTCACTTACCACTTTGTATTTTTTGGCAATGTTTGCGCCTGTGTTCAGGCAACATATACGATTTTTGCTGTTGTAATAAAACAAGGCATTGTGTAAGAAAGATATGCATATTCCTCACACTTAGTCCCATTAATAGGAAAGTAGTACTTGGTTTCCTATATTAAAGTATCCAAAAGCAGAGTAGCCAGCATCCTGTAACAAAAGTATTCGGAATTTTTTGTGTTCTTGGTCAATATTCCCAGGTGTCAAGGTGAAGTTAAAATCTTTCTTTTTCCAGTGGAAAAACTGTTGTTCACGATGACTGCTAATGGCGCTAAGTTTAGAGTGCTGTGTTTCTCTTCAGCAATAAGCCGTCTAGTTCGGGATATGGGGTTTGTATCTTTATCAGTAGGTATCGCTTCATCTTATTTGCTGATTCTTCATTGTTCTGAAACCTCTTGTCCAATGGTGTTAGTCTGCCTCCCAGGAAACAGGTTTCTCTGGACAAAGGCCGTTTCCACTCTGCTACGTTCTGTTCATTATTTTCACTGTCAGCTCAGAAAGCTCAGCTGGAAAAGGCCAGTGCCCGCTGGGTTTCCTACAGTCATCTCAGTGTCTAATTTTGTGGCTTCAGATGCAGTACGTTACACTGTTATTCATTCCAGTTTCCAGGCCACTTTCCTCTCGTGGCTCTCGGGTGTAGATCAGCCAAAACATCAGCTCTATCTTATTACCGCCCATGGGGTTCGTGTGCTCCTTAAATTTCCTGAAGTGCTAGACTATTTCAGAAATTCTGCTCTCTAAAACATGGGATTGCCTCTTCGTGGAAGCAAGGTTGTTTCTCATCTGGATCTCAGCTGCTCTGCAGTTCCTGGGATGAACCACAGATACGCTTGTGGACACTGTTAGTTACCTTAGCGTTGTTGGAGGGGTCGGATTAGGAGTTAAGCTGAGGGTTAGGGTTAGGGTTGGGGTTAAGGTTAGGGTTAGCAAGGGCCTTTTATTTAGCTTGGAAAAGAAAACCTGGTGTGGGGGGGATGATTAGATGTACTTAAACAGCCATCACAAGGAAAAGCAATTACACTCACTGTGAGTGTCTTCAGAATACAGAGCTGGGACGGACTGACGGGTGAAAGTTAGAGGGAGGCATACTTGCCAGTGTGGAGGGGTCGGAGTTCTCGTCCACAGAGCAGTGTGAGAGTGGAGTGGATGGCTTTTTCAGACACCAAGTTCTCAGACACCATGTTGGGGGTTCCTGCAAGGCAGTAGATTAAACAGATAACTCTTTAGGTATCTCCAGGTTCTGAAATCCCATGGTTTCATTATGCTAAGTTAAGCCATTTTAAGACAAGTTTTCTTTTCTTTTTCCTTTTCTTTTCTTTCCTTTTCCTTTCATGGAGCAGGGATTGTTGATCCTTTTTGTGGTTCAAGTTAAAGAAGAAGTCTTATCATGGACCATTTCCTATCCTATTGCTTTGAAATGGTCACACTTTTAATCCAGTTGTGTTTGGACAGGTAGGGTCGCCGAGTACAGTTGTCCAGGCTGTTCACTGTACAAAGGACCTAGCTAAGAAGAGTGAACTTGAGCAGGTACTCTGCTTACCAAACTATGCTTCTACTCAAAGGAAGGGTCTATCTTTCTAATTTGCAAAAAGATACCATCAGCTCACCCAGTTGAGTGCCAGGGAACTGGATCACCCCTGAAGAGACATAGTTTTCTAATATGTGTGAAGATATTGTCCATATAGCAGCTGGTCATGAGTCTGGAGAAAGGTATACCATTTCATTTCATTTGTGGTTCATCAGAACTGACAAAGTTAAGCCTAGACACACCTGCAATTTTATTGGTGGGCTGCGCTAAATGCAGTGCTGACCATTGCCACTCATAGTGACAGATTCCATTATTTTTGCCAACTCATCAAGCATTCCGATCTTGGAAGTATCTTGAGGATTTGCTGCATATTCCACTTTACATTTGAATATTTGGCCTTGTGGGGACATGACCCTGTACGTTCTCCTTCTGAGCCCAGGAATTCTTTTTGACTCTTTTGTTCAGTGTCAACCTGTAGGAGCAATATATATGGTTGAGAAGCAGTTGGGTTATTTATGAATGCCGGGCACCTACAACCTCTCTGGATTCTCAGATGTATCCTAACCAGACTGTGAGTGTGCCTGTGATGAGGATAAACATTAAAGAATCCGATGCACCACAGGCAAGATTGGTTATTTTTAAAAAATAAAAACAGCAACAAACAAAATGAAACAAAACACCCCTCAGGTTGCTACTACAGAGGAGCGGTTCTTTGAACAGGCGCCAGAGATGCCAAGTGTCCCCAGAGACCGGCTCCTTCAGTGTTTCAGCCCCCTCAGCTGTTGTGGCTGTTCCTCCCTCCTCTGGAATGTGCAGGAAATGAACGCGCCACACCCACCCATTCACAAAAAAGCCTGGAAGAGAGCCACCTCCCCTCCACAGTTCTCTTCTGCCAGCTCGTGCTCTGTTTGCTGGCCCCTCCCCCTCTGGTCCCCGTCCCTCACCCCCATCCTTGTTCTCAGGCTGCAACAAGGGAGGAGCTGGGGCCTTGCCTGGCCTGCTGCATCAACCCTGGTTGTACCATGACGTATTTTTATTTTATTGAGGCAAAACCGGTATATAACATTACATCAGTTTCAGTACGAAGTGATCACCATGATAAGTCTAGTTACCATCCATCACCATACAATTGACCCCCTTCATCCTTTTTGCCCGTCCTGTAACCCCCTTCTCTTCTGGTAACCACTGGTCTATACTCTATGAGTTTTGTTTTGTTTGTTCATTTGTTGTGTTTTTTAGATTCCACATGTACGTGAGATCATACGGTATTGGTTTTTCTCTGTCTGACTTATTTCACTTAGCATAATGCTCTCAAGGTCCATCCATGTTGTCACAGATGGTAAGGTTTCATTACTTTTTATGGCTGAATAATATTTCATTGTATGTATATACTGCAATTTCTTTATCCATTCATCCATCCCTGGACACTTAGGTTGTTTTCATATCTTGGCTATTGTAAATAATGCTGCAGTGTACATGGGGGTGCAGATAGCTTTTCAAGTTAGTGTTTTCTTTGTATAAATACTCCCAAAATGGAATCCTCTGCCCATTTTTAATTGGAATGTTTGGTTTTTTTGCTATTAAGTTCTTTGTGTTCCTTATATATTTTAGATATTAACCCCTTGTCGGATATGTGATTTGCAGACATTTTTTTCCCATTCAGTAGGTTGCCTTTTCATTTTGTTGATGATTGCCTTTGCTGTGCAGAAGCTTTTTAGTTTGAAGTAGTCTCACTTGTTTATTTTTGCTTTTGTTATTTTTGCTTTTGGAGTCAGATCCAAAAATTCAAGGCCAAGACCAATGTCAAGGAATTTACCCCCTATCTTTTCTTTTTGGAGCTTTATGGCTTCAGTTCTTACATCCAAATCTCTAATCCATTTTGAGTTAATTTTTATGTCTGGCATAAGACAGTTGTCCAGTTTCATTCTTTTATGTGTAGCTGTTAGTTTTCCCAACACCATTTGTTGAAGGGACTGTCTTTTTCTCCACTGTATATCCTTGCCTCCTTTGTCGTAAATTAATTGACCATAAATGTGTGGGTTTATTTCTGGGCTCTCTATTCTGTTTCACTGATCTATGTGTCTGTGTTTTTTTTTTTTTTTCCCCAATACCATACTGTTTTAGTTACCATAGCTTTGTAATAGTATAGACTGAAATCAGGAAGCACAATGCCTCTGGGTTTGTTCTTCTTTCTCTAGTTGCTTTGGCTGTTTGGGGTCTTTTATGGTTCCATACAAATTTTTCCCTGTGAAAAGTGCCATGGGTATTTTAATAGGGATTGCATTGAATCCATAGATTGCTTTGGGTAGTATGGACATTTTAACAATGTTAATCTTACAATCCATGACCATGGAATATCTTTCCACTTATTTGGGTCTTCTTTAATTTCTTTCATCAATCTCTTATAGTTTTCAGTGTACAGGTGTTTCAACTCCTTGGTTAAATTTATTCTTAGGGTAAGTCAGAAAGAGAAAAACAAATACCGTATGCTAATGCATATATATAGAATTTTAAAAAGTAGTACTGATGAACCTAGTGGCAGGGCAGGAATAAAGATGCAGACGTAGAGAACAGACTTGAGGGCACGGCGGTGGGAAGGGGAAGCTGGGATGAAGTGAGAGAATAGCACTGACATATATACACTACCAAATGTAAAATGGATGGCTAGCGAGAAGCAGCCGCATAGCACAGGGAGATCAGCTCGGTGCTTTGTGTCCACCTAGAGGGATGGGATAGGGAGGGTGGGAGGGAGGCTCAAGAGAAGGGGATACGGGGATATATGTGTACATATAGCTGATTCACTTTGTTGTACAGCAGAGACTAACACAACATTGTAAAGCATTTATACTCCAGTAAAGATGTGAAAAAAAATTATTCTTAGGTATTTTTATTCTTTTTGATGCAATTTTAAGTGGACTGTTTTCTTAATTTCTCTTTCTGATAGTTTGTTATTAGTGTACAAAAACACAATAGATTTCTGTATGTTGATTTTTGTATGCTGCAGCCATACAGAATTCATTTATTAGTTTTAATAGTTTTGGTGGAGTCTATAGGGTTTTCTACATATAGTACCATGTAATCTGCCAATAGTGACAATTTCACTTCTTCCTTTCCAATTTGGATGCCTTTTATTTCTTTTGTCTTGCCTAATTACTGTGGCTAGGGCTTCCAATATTATGTTAACTGGAAATGGCAAGAGTGAGCATCCTTGTCTACTTCCTGATCTTAAAAGAAAAGTTTTCACCTTTTCGTTGTTGAGTATTATGTTAGCTGTGGGTTTGTCATATATGGCCTTTATTATATTGAGGTATGTTTCCTTTATACCCACTTTGTTGAGAGTTTTTCTCATAAATGGATGTTGAATTTTGTCAATAAATGCTTTTTATGCATCTTCTGAGATGATTATATGATTGTTCTCCTTCTATTTGTTAATGTGGTGTATCACATTGATTGATTTGCAAGTGTTGAACCATCCTTGCATACATGGAATAAATCCCGTTTGATCACAGTGTATGATCCTTTTAATTTATTGTTGAATTTGGTTTGCTAATACTTTGTTGGGGATTTTGCATCTACGTTCATCAAGGATATTGGCTTGTAATTTTCTTTTTTGTGGTATCCTGTCTGGTTTTGGTATCAGGGTAATGCTGGCCTCATAAAATGAGTTTGGCAACATTCCCTCCACTTCAATTTTTTGGAAGCATTGAGAAGGATAGGTATTAAATCTTCTGTGGCCTATTTCTTAAGCCAAACACTCTTAGTTCCCTGAATTTAATACACTCTGCTCACTGACAAGTTCATTTATGACTTGGTGCCACTGCTTTTATCTGTCCTAACGCTTTGGCATTTCACTTCTTTCTTCAGAACCCTTCACCGTTCCTTAATTACTTCAAATCAGTAGTTTCCCAATTTTGGCAGTAAAGTTAAAAAAAAATACTGTGGGAGAGACCACCCTAGGGATACCAAATACTTATTTGCCCAAATACGGACAAGAGGGCTGGGATGAGTTAGGATGCTGGAAACATAAAAAAATAACAAAAATATCATCTGCTGTTGCCATCAGTTCAAAAAATTGGCCACTTTCACACCATAAGGGCATTAAGCAGAGAACATTCTTTTAAAAAGAATAACTTTAACTGTTGACACATTCACCACTTTTATTCTAATTTCTTTAGCTTTTTTAAAAATAAATTTATTTATTTATTTATTTATTTATTTATTTATTTATTTATTTATGGCTGGGTTGGGTCTTCATTGCTGCTCATGGGCTTTCTCTAGTTGCGGCGAGCGGGGGCTACTCTTCATTGTGGTGCACATGCTTCTCATTGCAGTGGCTTCTCTTGTTGCAGAGCACAGGCTCTAGGCACGCGGGCTTCAATAGTTGTGGCGCATGGGCTTAGTTGCTCCACGGCATGTGGGATCTTCCTGGACCAGGGATCGAACCCGTGTCTTCTGCATTGGCAGGCAGATTCTTAACCACTGCACCACCAGGGAAGTCCCTCTTTAGCTTTCTTTAACTTCTGTTCATCCAACATAAATTCAGATTTCCAGCCACTATTTGGAGGCCACTGCTGCAAAGGATTCTAAAATAATGAACTCTTCCTTCCAGCCACAGAATAAAGCCACCAGGGAGCCCAGCTTACCCGGGCAGAAAGCCACCAGATGGATGTCTTGGTCAGGGTCTGTCCCTGTTCATGTGGCCATAAAACCAGAAGTGACCGAGGTTCTGTTGTTCCTTGATGCTTACTTAATCCTCTAACCCTAACGCTAACCCTAACCCTCTAACCCTCTAACCTGCTGTGACTGGGGATCCTGTTGCTCTGCTTCTGTGGCCTCAGTGGTGGCAGCTCAAGGGTCACTGACAGATGTAGGGATGCTGTGAATCTGATCAGGATGGAAGGTGGGCCCTGAGGCCTTACACAGGAATCATCCCAATTCTGAGGCTCAGCCACGTACGTGCTCAGACTCTGGACCTTTCTCTCTTGGAGAAGGTGCAGATATCAAACACTGACAGCAGCATGGACACTGCAGGCCATAGAAAGAGGATGCTTGCTGGACAGTGCGGAGAGCCTGTGTGATGGCAGAACACACTAGAACCGCTGGGAAGTGAGACCGGGAAAACACACGCTCCCTCTTGCCTGCCCAGCTGCTCCCACCCCAGCCTCATTTGGCTGTTCCACAATTTAGCCTGCTTGGCTGAAAACCAAATGTAAAAGGGATACGAGAAACCTTTAGGCACTCAAAGGAAGGCTTGAAGTTTAGGTGTGTGCTGAGAAAATTGATTTCCTGGTGGGGTGTCTGGGCCCCTCGGATGAGCTGAGGCAGGTGGGTGTCAGCTCACACCCTGCTCATTAAAACCGCTTTTCTGTGACCCCCCCCCCCCACCTTGTGGGCTGCTATAAGAAACTGCCATATAGTGGTTGGCTTATAAACAACAGAAGTTTGTTTCATACAGTTCTAGAGGCTGGGGAGTCTAAGATCAGGGTGCTGGTAGATTTGGTGTCTGGTGAGGGCCCACTTCCTTGCTCATAGATGGCCACCTTCTCACTGTGTCCTCTTATGACAGAAAAAAAGAGCTAGTTACCTCTGGTGTCTCTTCTTACAAGGACACTAATCTTATTCATGAGGGCTCCACCCTCCTGACCTAATTACCTCCCAAAGGCCCCACCTCCTAATATCATCACACTGGGATTAAGGTAATAATATATGAATTTTGGGGGAACACAAACATTCAGTCCATAACACTGGCAATACCTTGTAACTTTAAATGTTTCCCTATATCCATCCACCTGTAAACATTTGGAAGCCAGGAATCTGAACCTCAGAAATGTGTTTATTAAGTGATGGTTTCATAATCTCACACCCATTACATGTGGGAGTCTCAGGAAATCTCATTAACTCAGTAAATATTTGGAAATGCCTCCTAGGTGCTAGATTCCCTACTGGGTTTATGGGATTCAAAGGCTAGTAAGACATTTTCTCTTCCCTGTCTTTTTGCCCATTGTAGTAATGGGAAGTGAGAAGCAGCTCTAGAACTGACGCGTGAGAGTAAAACTGGAAAGAAAGGATGTCAGCCAGCTTCCCAGAGTGGGGGACATTTTGGTTGGGTATTAAAGGACACTGGATACTGAGTATCCAGGTAAGTTCATGTGATGCGTTATTGCCTTTTCTAACGTCAGTCTTTGATTTAGGTGTAATATAGATCGTCAAAGACATTAAGTTCAGGATTTTACTGAGTATGATAGATTCTTCACAACTGGCCCATCAGGCACCATTTTTCTAGGTAAGCCTTGTATCCCCTTCAAGTACAGGTAATAAGCATCCTCATACACATGGTGTACCAGGTCCTCACACATAGTATAGTGAACAATAAAGAAAAGGATGCACAGTGAATATTCACAGGTTAGCCAGCGCTCACCCGACCTGTGTCCTAGAGCAAGCACACCTGTCATCAGCATCAGCGTCATTACTATTTTCTCTTCTTTTATTGACTTCGCTATTATTTATGGTTAATGCAAATGGCTTATCAAATTATGGTGCTTTTATTTCCCCTGTTTACTTTTTTCTGAATCTTTTCACATGTCGTTTTATCTCTGAAGCTTGAGAGACAGGTTTAGGGTCCCAGCCTGGCCCTGTGCCACCTTGGACAAGTTATTTCACCTGTTTGTGGTTCCATGTCTGCAGCTGAAAAAATGAAGATTCAAATATCTGCCCACTTGATTAGACTGTTAAAAGGATCCAGTGAGATGGTGTGTGTAGAGCATTTGGCACAGGGCTTGGCCAGAGTGGAAGCTCCAAAATGGATTCACCGGAGGCTCACCCATTATCTTGGGTCGCATGAAGCTAAGATCAGAACTTGGATGAAAGCCACAGTCAAGGCACAGCTCCTAGCCCGGCTTCCTTTTTAATGAGATACATTTGGTCTTTGAATCATTTCACTGGATAAATTGGAGATGAGATAAGAAATTCAGCTATTTACAGCCCTGTAGGGTTCTACAGATATGTCCACACATTTTTGATTCTCCTGACTCAAGAGGTGGGGCTTACTTTTTCTTTCTGGACTGCATGACAGTTCTAGCAAATAGGGTGTGGCAGAAGTGATGGCACTTCCCTTCTGAAATTAGGTTATAAAGGATGGTGGCCCCCGTCGTGGGTGGTTTTCTTACTGTCTCTTAGACTACCCGTTCTGGGGGTAGACAGCTGCCCCATCACGAAGCCTCTTAGGCAGGCTATGGAGAGACCCGCGTGGAGGAACTGGGCTTGCCAGTGACTCCGCATGTGACCTGGGAAGCACATCCTTCTCAGTCAGGCCTCAAGATGACCACTGCCAGGGGTTAACAGCTTGACTGCAACCTCACGAGAGATCCTGAGCCAGAACAACCCAGCTAAGATTCCACACCCACAGGAACTGTGAGACTGTAAGTGTCTGTTGTTTTCAGCTGGTAAATGTGAGGTCATTTGTTACACAGCAAGGGATGACTAATGCAGGGTCTAATCTGTAGAGTGGAGTTGGAAGCATTTTGATTTTGGAATCTGATGTATGTTGTAATGCACGTCAGTTGAGTCCCTTCACTGCTATGGTTGGTTCACTGAGACAGCACCCATGTACCTGTATTCAGGTGGTTTTTAGGACTCAGCTTTCAAAAGGTCCTTCTCGACTTTGGGGCAAGCCAGAGAGGAGTGCTCTCTACCTGTGGTTCAGATCCCTGTTTCCAAACCTTCTGAAATTTACTTCCTAAGCAGAAATGTTTAGAATCATAGGCAACCTAATCATAAGCATAGGAAGAGAATTGGGGGTAACCTGACCCAGAGCCTGCCTCCAGCCAGGTAAGGGATTATCCTGACTTTCGTGATGAGGCCCTAAAGTGACTCATGGCGCTGCTACAGCTGCTCAGCGGCTAAGTTGTGCGTTTTCTTCTCCCATCAGCCAGGGTTATTTAATGGTAAGCGACAGAAACGGATTGCAATTCTTGCACCAACAGGAACTGCTGGGATGACATCAGGAGCTTCGATCTATCAGAAAATCCAAAGAAGCAGGTGGCTTTAGAGGCCAGGAATGGTAGGAGGGCTCTAAAGAGGGGTGGTCTCTTCCAGGGGGAACGAACTCCAGCCATTTCTCCTTTTCCTCCTCATTTCCTGAGGCTTGGGTTCTCAGGAGAGACCTCAGCTGCCAGCACCAGGTGCCCTGGCTGTTCCTGGATGGTGAGGATCCTGGCTTTTTGATTCACCCTCCTACAAAGCCTAAATACAGCAAAGGAGTAATTCCCCAAAGGAAATCAGATTTTTGGAGAAGAAAGAATGGATACTCTCCGGCCAAAAAAATGACGGAGGCCTCCTGCCATGTGCTTCTCTCTCCCTAGATTTTCTGAGAATTTTTATATTCTTTGTTTCTTGTAAATATTCACCTCTACTCCTGCCCAACAGGAGAACAGAATGTGGACTTCTCTCCAAGAGTTGCTGATGTACCCTGGCCTTCCTAAAACGAGATTGTGACGTTTCCTAGGGCTCCCATAACAAAGTGCCACAGACTGGGTGGCTTAAAGCCACAGAAATGTATCCTCTCACAGTCCTGGAGGCTGGAAGCCCGAAACCAAGGTGTTGGCAGGGCCATCCTCCCTCTGAAGCCTCTAAGAGGGTGCTCCTTCCTTGCCTCTTCCAGCTTCCAGCGGCCGCAGGTGTTCCTTGGCTGTGGCATTATCGCTCCGATCTTTGCCTGTCTTCCTATGGCCTTCTTCCTGTGTGTGTCCGAATTCCCTCTTCCTAGAGAGACAGTAGTCATACTGAATTAGGGGCCACCCTAATGACCTCATCTAACTTGTTTACTTTCACGAAGACTGTGTTTCCCCATAAGATCACATTCACACGTTCCAGGGGTTAGAGCTTCAGCGTATCTTTTCGGGGGACATGATTCAGCCCACAATACCAGGCGACTTATTACATCCTTATTCGGCAGCATACAAGGTGGGCACATGCTGCTGAATTTTCACACTCATCAGGGACCTTTATTTGTGCTTTGGCTGCACTGGAAAGCTCCCAGAACACTACTCTTAGCTTCCTGAGAAAACATTTGGCGGGGGGTGGGCGGGGGGGTGGTCCCCTGGTCCCCTGGTCCCCTGGTCTTAACTGACTGGTTTTGATTTGCACAAAAGCGAGTATCATGTTCGTGGAGATAAAGTACTCTAGTGTGTACGTGCTTTTCACAGAAGCTTCTAGAATATCAGACTGTGTTTTGAAAGCATGTTTTGTTTTAAATGTTATTTATTTATTGGCCGCACGGCTTGGGGGATCTTAGTTCCCCGACTGGGGATTGAACCCCGGCCCTCAGCAGTGAAAGCGCAGAGCCCTAACCACTGGACTGCCAGGGAATTCCCATTAAATTTTACAATATTATATATTTATTGTGGAAAATGTGATGTTACAGGGGAAAACAAACCTAGTTCGTAACAAATATTGTTACTGCTAAAAAAACTGTTCTGTGCGCTCTATTTTATGTATTGATTGATTGAGTCATTGATTGGTTGGGGGATGGATTTTCTGTCGTAAATACAATATGGGAGATGGAGTTGGAGTCAAAAGAAGTGATCATTCAAGGTTAGCATCATGGTCAGAGGGCGGAATCTTGGCTTGCATTTGTATTTCCTACTCCTGATTTTTGGCTCTAAGCTCATCAAACATGAGGTTGGTATTGATACAGCTTCTGGTTTCTCTAAAAATGGCGATTCCAGGGATTCCCTTTGTGGGTGATATAGAAATTGGTGAAGGCTGAAGTCTTTGGGGGCAGAGCTTTCCTGGCCTCTGCAGACCATGCTGCTGATGGGGGTGCGGGTGTGAGAGGGGTCCAGTCCCTGGAGGGAGAGCTGCAGAGACCATTTTCATGGATGTCCCACTGTTAGAGTCCCAGGACCACACATGGATGTCACCCCTTCTTTTTTTTTTTAATAGAAGCTCTGCTTTATTGAAGTGGCATTACTTTTTCTGGTGTTGAGAGGAGGGCCCACACTGCACAGCTTGCACGATCTTAGTTCCCTGTCCAGGGAGTGAACCAGGGCCCCCGGCAGGAGAAGCTTGGAGTCCTAACCACTGGACCACCAGGGAAGTCACCAGAAGTCACCCCTTCTGTTCACCCAACCTTAGGTGTCCCAGCCCCACAATACGTGAGGAGACTGAGTAGGAAATGGCCTGTGACCATTGCCACACATCCTCTCTGGAACCAGGCAGGATAAAGAGAATCCTGTACTGGCCTCGTCTGAAGCACAGTGTTAATTTTGGTTTCTCTTGGGGTAGCTCAGCAGTCGGACTCATTAGGGAATTAGGGACATTTTAAATTTTTTCAAAAATGTAAAAACAAGGCATGATGCTAATTAAAAATGGCAGAATGGAAGAGACCCTAAATTGACATAGCACTTTCCAGGTCACAGGCAGTTTTATATGCAGTATCTCCGTTTGGTTTGGATTCCGGAAATGACCTGTGGGTGGATCCAGCAGGTTTTAGACCTGAGAAAGTGGATGTTCAAAGAAATGGGATCATCTGTGTAACTTATCCCTGGGGATGTCCTCAGAGCTCCTTGCTGTAGGTTCCACTGGTCGGTACACCAGGAAGCAGCAGAGAATGGATCGCCTCCCAAATTCCATAGGGGAGGAAATGGGGACTCAGAAACCTCCAGAGGGAGGGCTCCAAAGGTCCTAAATCAGTAAGTGGTTGAAATGGGGCTGACACTTAGGGCTTCTTTTTCCATTATTATGGGTCTCTCTTTAGTACATTCTAGAGACAGAGAGATGGTGGGGGGCAGGGGTGAACTGTTTTTATTCTTTCTTTTTTTATTGAAGTATAATTGATGTACAGTGATTCAGGTGTACAACAAAGTGATTCAGTTTTATTTATATATATGTGTATATACCTAATATATATATATATAATATATATGCACATTCTTTTTCAGATTCTTTTCCATTATAGGTTATTACAAGATATTGAATATAGTTCCTGTGCTATAAGTAGGCTCTTGTTGTTTATCTATTTTATATATAGTAGTGTATATTCTATATATAGAATTAATCTCAAATTCCCAATTTATCCCTCCCCCGTCTTTCCCCTTCGGTAACCGTAAGTTTATTTGCTATGTCAGTGAGTCTATTTCTGTTTTGTAAATAAGTTCATTTGTATCATTTTTTTAAATTCCACATATAAGTGATGTCATATGATATTTGTCTTTGTCTACTTACTTCACTTGGTATGATCATCCATCTGTGATCCATCCATGTTGCCACCATGGCATTATTTCATTCTTTTTTAGGGCCGAGTAATATTCCATTGTATATATGCACCACATCTTCTTTATCCATTCCTCTGTCAGTGGAGTGACCTTTTTTGTCTCTGAGTTTGGGTTGGTTAAATGTGTGCGGAAGTGAAGCCTGCATTCCCTCCAGCTTTCTGATGGGCACTCAGCATGCTTCTTCCTTCCTCTCTGGGTAGCAACCACAGGACACAGTGGAAAACAGATGTGCCTTAGAGCCCTGAAGTTTTGGGTTTGGATCCTAGCTCCTCTGTTTGTCAGCTGGGAGGCTGGGGGCCTTGTGCTTAGTCTCTCTGAGGAGGAACCTCCTTACCTGAGAAGATAATATCCTGTGCTTCCTGGGATTGTCATGGGAATTGCATAAGGTAAATACAGATGATTTCCCTTCCCTTGTGTGCCGAATATAGAGCATCCCATGCATCTGTTCTATAGGGTGTCACTGGGGCATCCTGGAAGGACAAGGCAGGCACAGAACTGAGATGCTTTCCTCAAGGATGTCGTGGAAAGGAACCGAGGGTCATAAGGACAAGTTCCATGCAGTCATGTCAGTACTCACTTCAGGATGGAGAAAATGGCATGATCATTTTTTTTTAAAGATAATCTTTAAAGACTGTTGCTTTTTTTTTTTTTTTTAAATTTTTGTTTATTTATTTATTTATTTATGGCGGTGTTGGGTCTTCGTCTCTGTGTGAGGGCTTTCTCCAGCTGCGGCAAGCGGGGGCCACTCTTCATCGCGGTGCGCGGGCCTCTCACCATCGCGGCCTCTCCCGTTGGGGAGCACAGGCTCCAGACGCGCAGGCTCAGTAGTTGTGGCTCACGGGCCCAGCTGCTCCGCGGCATGCGGGATCCTCCCAGACCAGGGCTCGAACCCGTGTCCCCTGCATTGGCAGGCAGACTCTCAACCACTGCGCCACCAGGGAAGCCCCATGATCATTTTTAAGAAGTAATCTTTTTCTCTTTCAAACCTGCC
Source organism: Balaenoptera musculus (assembly GCF_009873245.2). Lineage (NCBI taxonomy): Eukaryota > Metazoa > Chordata > Mammalia > Artiodactyla > Balaenopteridae > Balaenoptera > Balaenoptera musculus. The sequence goes on along the minus strand of NC_045793.1, from coordinate 96,299,077 downwards.
TGGAGGCAGAAGGCTTGGGAGAGATATTTGGTTAAAATGTAGATCAGTGCATGGAGCTTGCCAAACAGTCTCACCCAGTAACGTCTAGGAGGGGAGATCCTGGCCATTTCCTCGGTCGTGGAAGCCGCGGGTGGGGTGGGCTTCGTGCTTCTGGCTGTGGAGGGCTAGGAGGGCTGCTGATGCCCAGGGGAGGGGCATGGCCTGGGCCTCCCCCGCCTCCCCCCTCCAGCGTCCTCTCCTGTCTAATCGGAGCCTGGGTGAGGGCCTGCGGGGCTGGGACCGTCTGGGGTCTGACGCCTGCTGCTCGAAGTCGCGCATCTTCCCCTCACGCCTCTCCATCCTCCAGGGGGAGTGACTGTCTCTAATAGGGTGGCTCTGACAGATGCTGTGGGGATTCTGAGTTTGGGATAATGAGCTGTCGTATGTCATTTCCCTTAAACACAATAGTACAAATATTTTGATCAAACATTTTCTCCAGCTGTTGAGCGAAAGCAATAAAAGCAGCAGGGAGTACCAGTGAATTCACTGGTTTTTGAAATGTTTGAGCCTCGAAAAGCTGTTGCCTGTTAACTCTTTCTGGCTCTGCCTCTCTTCCCGCTCCTTTTCCTGGCCCCTCTGATTCCCCACGGCATGTGTAGGGCTGTAAATGAAGAGACCGAATTTAGGGCCCTGAAGGGGCTGAAATTGACCACAGCTTTTAATAAACGTCCCTTCTGCTGGTCTCAGAGCGGCCGCAGCTGCCGTCACCTCCTAAAACCCGCGTGGCCTGGCTGCTGCAGCCAACCCGCAGGCCCTACCTGCCTCTGCCTCTGCCTCTCTCCCCGGGTGCAGTCTTGAACCCAGGGACTCTGGACTCACATCCAACTGTTAGGCCACCGTCTTTTGAGACAGACTACTGCTTAGGAGCTCCTGGTACTTGGTTCTTCCTCCTGGTTGGAATCAGGTTCCTCCGTTGATTTCCCTTGTAGATTTCTCCGTCTCATCCTGTTTGCTCTCTGCTGCTCTGACCTGGCTGCTGGAATCTCTTCCTTGCTTCTCTTTAGAAAGAAAGGGATGTGACCCCATCATGAGCCTTTCAGGGGGCAAAGGAGGTGCAGTGAGGGATCTGGGGGGACCCTGGGGCACAAGCTCCTGGCTGATCACGGCAATTCTGCTTGCCGGTAGGAAGGAAGCAAGGGGTCTGACCATTCTGAATGCATCCTCCTAGCAGAAATTCCTAGAAGGAATAGGCTGTACCCCATCGTTTTTTGTTAAACTCTGACCGCAGTTTTAAAAGAGCCCTCTCTGTCACTACTCTGTAATAACCTATGTGGGTAAAGAATCTGAAAAAGAATAAATATATGTATGTGTACAACGGAATCACTTTGCTGTACACCAGAAACCAACACAACATTCTAAATCAACTGTATACTCCAATAAAATTTAAAAATAAATAAATAAATCAGTGAAAGAGCCATCTCTGACTCTGCATTGCCACTGGGTCTGACGTTTGTCACGTGAGCCTGGGGTGGAACAGATCGGGGTTTTTTTATTTGACGCTTTTTAAAGTGTCTTTAGGGACCTCGCTGGCGGTCCAGTGGATAAGACTTGGCACTTCCAATGCAGGGGGCAAGGGTTTGATTCCTGGTCAGGGAACTAAGATCCCACATGCCTCGGGTGCAGCGAAAATCAATAAATAAAGTGTCTTTAAAGCCCCTTCCCATTCTCTCCCTTCCTTGAATGGGGTCTAACCTGCTTCCTGTTCTGGGTTCTAGGAAAGCTGACCCATCAGTGCTGTCCTCTGACTTCTGTCTTCCAGCCCAGGCTGTGACTGCTGTCATTCCCCTCCGCTGACCGTGTGCTCAGATGCCTGTCATCTGTAAAAACGCCCACGCCAAACTCCTCCCTGACCCTCGATCTTCTCGAGCTGCTGCCCCGTCTCTGGCCCTCTCTTCTCCCTCTGCAGCCACACTTCCGGGGCGTGTCGCGGTCTCTACGTCCCCAGCTCCCACAGCTGCATTATCCGCCGCAGCGCAGGTCTTCCTGCTCCCGGGAGGTACCCCTTCACACCCCCTCACTGCTGGCTCCCCGGGGGCTCTGGTGTTTCCTGATCCCAGCTTAGTTTCATCCTCTCCCTCTTCTCATCCTTGAACCGTTGCCCTCCCTCCGGACGTCCTCTGATCTCCTCCCTCCCCCTGTCCGATTTCACTCATTCCGTTGGCGTCCACTGCCCCTGCGATGGCATCTCCTACTCCAGGACAGACTTGGCTCTGGGATTCCAGACCTGGATCCACCTCCCTCCACATCCTCAAACCCCACCTGTCACAGCCTGAACCCGTTCCTGCCCGCTGGTTCTTCCCACACCTCTGCCTACCTTTTCTCTTGGTTCCCACCACTGTCAACAGGGACCCTAGAAGTCAGCCCAGCCTTCTTTTTTTCTGTTCTTACCCATATCCATTCATCCTTCTTCACTGGAGTCTCCAGCCATTCATTTGTAGTCCCACTGCCCGGCCTCAGTGTCGGGGCTTTTGTATCTCTTGCTTCCCCACCTAGTTTCATCCACTCCAACCCATTCTCCACCTTTCCACCAAGGTAATATTTGCAGAATGCACGTCTGATCACTTCAGTCTCCTGTGTCAGCCCTCCCAGCTCACTGGCACAGCATGCAAGATCCTCCATGGCCTGGCCTTGTTTTCTTCCACACGGCTCTAGAATGGTGGTTCTCAGAGTGCGGTTCCCCGGCCCAGAAGCGTCAGCGTCACCTGGGAACCTGTTAGAAAGGCAAATTCTCACTCTCCTCCCCTCCTCAGGCCTACTGAATCAGAGACTCTTGAGGGTGGGCCCAGCCAATTTGCCTTTTCAGAAGCCCTCTGGGTGATGAGAGGCGCACTGCCGTTTGGGGACCAGTGCTCTAAAGCAGTTCTGGGTCCTTAGGGTCACCAGACACACCCTGCTGCTTCACGCCCTTTCTCTGTGGGTTCTCTCAGCTTGCTCTCACTCATCTTTCTGAACAAGGCTTTTCCTCAAGCAGAGGAGGTTTCTCTGACCTTCTTCCCTCCCCACCGGCGCCCCCTACTCACTGCTCACCTGAGTGCCATCTTTTCACCGGGACCCTTTGAGCTGGTGTCCTTGTTCCTGGCTTTCTGACCAGGGGGTCCCCAAGCTTCTCTTAGGCAGAATGGCCTATTATTAGGCTCCCCGTGTTTCCAGGGCCCCCATGGTGCCTGGGACCCAGCAGTGCTGGTTAGGTTTGTATGTGAATCCATCTTTACTTATTCATGCATGGGTTTATCCACCAGTGATTGAATCCTGAGCTGGTATTGTTAGGGAATCGGTGATGGAAACTGCCCACCTTGGCCAGGCACGATAATAACTGCTTGCATGAGTTGTCTCACACCAGGAGGTCCCGATATGGAACACAGGGCTGCTGCTGAAGACTAACTGGGAGAATTCAGGAGGGGCCGAAAGGAGGGAGGAGGTCACAGCTCATAATAAACCCTGCCAACCTCCCAGAAACCCTCACGCAGGAATCCCTCTTGGCTGAGAGATGCGTGTGCCACCAGGAAGGACCCTGAGTCAGACCAAATATGGGCCAAGCAAGATGATTGGCCAGAGACAACCTGGAAAGTTCACCCCATCACCGTAAAACCCGAGACTGCGAGCCATGTGGCAGAACAGTCCTCCTGGGTTCCCTTACCCTGATGCTCTCTGCCCGGGGCTGGGGGGGGGTCCCTTCCCAATAAAGTCTTTTGCTTTGTCAGTACATGTGTCACCTCAGACAATTCATTTTCGAATGTTAGACAAGAGCCCACTCTTGGGCCCTGGAAGGGATCCCCCTTCTGATAACAGTATGACTGAAGCAGCCCAGGAAAGAATTCTGGGTTCTAGCTATCCTAGCTCAAGTGGAAAGATTCAGAGTAGTTGAAGAGCTGAGAACAAATGATTTCTCAAGGAAGCAATTATTATTATTATTATTATTTTTTATAAATTTATTTATTTTATTTTATTTGTTTTTGGCTGAGTCGGGTCTTCGTTGCTGCATGCAGGCTTTCTCTAGTTGCGGCGAGCGGGGGCTACTCTTCGTTGCGGTGCGTGGGCTTCTCATCGCAGTGGCTTCTCTTGTTGTGGAGCACGGGCTCTAGGCGCGCAGGCTCAGTAGTTGTGGCACACAGGCTCAGTAGTTGTGGTGCATGGACTTAGTTGCTCCACAGCATGTGGGATCTTCCCAGACCAGGGCTCGAACCCGTGTCCCCTGCATTGGCAGGCGGTTTCTTAACCACTGCGCCACCAGGGAAGCCCGGAAGCAATTATTTGAAGGACAGTACGAGTGAGGTGGTAACATTACAGGAACGACTGTGACTCTTTCCTGTAACTTTCCTTCAACCCAAGATGCTTCTTGGACAGAGTCACTCCTCCTTGTCCCTGACATTACTTCTCCTTCGTTCCTTTCTCTTTTCCTTAATAGGCTAGCACAGAACTATGGCAGATTTTCAGTGTTGTTTTTCCGCTTTGAAGAAGGCCATTATGTCATAGGCCCTCAGTCCTGAGTTTATTTGGTCATGTGGCCCTTTAATGATTCCCCCCCCCCCCCCCGCCAAGGACCACTGGATGTGGATAGGGAAACAGGGAGACTTCCTTTTGCGGGCACAAAGATTTGTCTTAAAGCTCTCAGACATAAGCATTCCCCTGCCCTTTAGATTCCGCATTGTTGTGTGTGTGTGTTTTTTTCTTTTGTAGATTTATTACATTAGCACTTAATTACTCTTCATGACAGTATTAAATTTCATGAGTGATTTATAGTTTTAATAGAGACTTGTATGATTTATTGCAGTTGGCATTTGAGGTTTACCAACTTCTTAAAAGCCGTAAGTACTGGAATTGCTTACTCTGACCCTTTCCAGCACAAGCAGGACATGGGTGAAACCACAAATTCAAGTACAATAGGGATGCCTGCCCGGCCTGGACCATTTTTGTTTGATGTTACCATCTCCTATTGTGATATGTGTGTATGTGTGGGGCAGTGGTGGCAGGTATGTGTGTTCGTAGAGAAAAAAGAAAGTGGATCCCTTCTGTTTTTTATTTATTTTTATTTTATTTTTTATTTATTTTTTTAAACTTTTTATTTTATGTTGGAGTATAGTCGATTAACAATGTTGTGTTAGTTTCAGGTGTACAGCAAAGAGATTCAGTTATACATATACATGTATCTATTCTTTTTCAAGTTCTTTTCCCATTTAGGTTGTTACATAATATTGAGCAGAGTTTCCTGTGTTACACAGTAGGTCCTTGTTCATTATCCATCTTAAATATAGCAGTGTGTATATGTCAATCCCTAACTCTCTAATAGGAGCCCCAGATGGTCTCCTGTGCCCTGGATGGGTGGGTGTGACATGAAGGCCTGAGATACAGTGGCCTGGAGGAAGCTGGGGACAAGTGTGGGTCAACCCCATCTGCCGAGGGGTTCCCAGCTCAGGCCTGCAGGGCCCGGCTGGAGCGGTCACGACCAGCCTGCTGTCCGCAGATGCTGCATGCTTCAGTGGGCCGCCAACCTACCCCATTCTGGGCTCTCACAGCTACCGGAGAAGCACCAGCTTAACTCGCACATGACCTGTCCCCCAGTTTACCCCAAGTTTTTGTTGGGAGAGTGTTGATTCCTGCTTCTGAGCTGGAATCCCGAGAACACACCCAGCATGGTCTTTGCTCTCCTGTCCTGGTCCTTTCCTGCACTTTCTATCAGTGCCATCCCTGGCTGCCCTGGCCCTGGTGTTTTGCCCAGGCCCAACTTTGCAGCTGTGGCTGAGATGAATATCATTTCCATGGGATGTGGGTTCGTTATTTTAAACTGGGGATAGGTAGCTGCTCGCTTGGGCATTTTCCTAGAAGACTTGATCCACTCCTACTCCCAGAGAAAAAGGGTGTGCCCTCCAGGCTCTGCCTTCTCCAGAGAGAGGCCCTGTTGGATAATCCTCTAAGGGCCCTCAGCCTCTGGGCCGATAATCTCTTCGGGGTTATCTGTTAATTACCAGTGAATGTGTGAAGTATTTGTGAAAAGGCTTTTGAAGTGAGCTGCAGCATTGCCCTCCCTCCGGGGCTGCAGCCCAGGCCTCCTTCCCAGGGCAGAGGGTTTCTGGGCCCAGCGCGGGTCCCCCTCAAGTGCTGGTATTCTCTTGCTACATTGTTTGCCTTTCTAATGAAGTGAACTGTTTGTTTGACTCTGCTTGGAGGAAGGTATTTAACTGGGGGACTAAAGTAAACGTTGGAGACATTCAAATAAGCCATGCATCTCTGCTTTGTGAAGCGAAGGAAAACAGTTTGGCCTCGTTCACCTCCGGGAAGAGTCGTTAAGTTACTGTTTAAATAATAAACGGAGCCCAGCCAGCGGATATTGCCCGGCCGGGCTGGGGCTTTTCTGCTTGCCCCTGCGGGACTGGGAATTTCTCTGCCAAGGCCACAGGGGAGGAGAGAGCCGCTCCAGTCTAGCAGTTAGTAATTGTGATTTATTTATGTGTAGAGGGACTTCTGCTTCGTTCAGTCTCGATGAAAACAAGCCAATTAGCCCTCCGGATGGCTGGGGGATGGCGGGGTGATTTTGCTAGCCATGGGGAAAGCTAGAGAGAGAGTGTCATAGGGGATCCAGCCTGGGTCCACCTGGCCAAGCAAGCTGGGGACCTGCTACATGTGAGCCGGGTCCCCGGTATCTGGGAGAAGTGTCTGAGATGATGCGGGGATGATGGACCCCAGAGGATGTACGGCTGAGACGGGGCCCCCAGAAGGAAGGCCCCCCCTTCTCCTGCCTCAGGACCTGGGGTGAAGGTGTCTGTGAGTGAGGCCCTTTAACCGCTTGTGGCTTTTGTTATGGGGAAGAGTGAAGTGGCGGGAGTACCCAGGAGGGGAAGTGTAGCTGTATGCAGGGCAGGCTACGTCACTGGTGGGACCCAGCGCCCAAAGAAGATTCCGGCCCTTGCTCAAAAATTATGAAGAATTTCAAGAGGGTGACAGCAGAGCATTAAGCCAAGCATGGGGCCTTCTGAATGGGGGCCTGGGCTGCATGTCCAGGAAGCTGGCTCTGGAGAAGGCTTTGCAGTCAGGCTGGACCTGAGGTCCAGCTTTGTCAGTTCCTACCTGAGGGCTGTTCAAAAAGCAATATTCAACTGAGTAAATTTTAAAGATCTTAGTGTCATTGTTCATCGATTTATGAATCAGGCAGCCTCCCACCTAGCGGAGAGAAGGGGGCTCTGAGGAGTGGTACAAAGTAAGAGACTTTTAGAGGCAGAAGGGAGCGGGGATGGGGAGTTAACACTAGCAGAAAGCGGAATGGTTGCGACAGAGGTCATTTTCCTTGAGGGGACGGGATTACGTCACCAGTGCCGACCAGGTGATTTCTGATTGACTAGGTTAAGATTCCATTTCTGGGGGAGGCCAAAACTATAATTCGGTCTCAGCTTGGTGGGTTTGGTGATGTGGAGCTTAGCATAAGTGACTCCATGTTGCGAATGTTGTCTTGTTTTTTCAATAGTGCCTTTTACTTCCTGTCTTCCCTGATGACTGTTTGCTCATTGTGAAGTAGGGGTAGTTATACCTACTTCATCGGGTTGTCTTGTAATGTAAATAAAAAATATCTGAACAGCGTTTAGGGTAACCCTGCACACAAGAGTGAATGCTCAGAAAATGATAGCTATTTATTATTTGAATGTCTCTGTGGCTGTCATTTTTTCCCTCCCCTGATGGTTGAGCTGACAACAGTGTATGGTTGATCTGGAATTTGGGGGACAGAGTTGAGTATTTGCCACAGAAATTACGTAAAGACAAGGGATGAAGAACCTTCACATGCCTCATGATCAGTAATGGCTTGAGTGCAAGGGAGGAACATGGGTGGAGCAATCAGGTCCAAAGCTCATGTAAAGATGTTGACTATCAATGCCCACTTGGATGTCTGGATTGAAGACGAAGGACTTAGAAATAACAATAACCCCTTAAACGTGAGGACTTTAGATTTTATGAACAACCTTCACCTTTGTCACTTGGCCTCTTGGGCAACTTTGTGGAGTAAATAGGGCTGAATCTTACTGGCTTTATTTTATGTGTGAAAAAAATCTGTATTATGATGAGAGTCATTTGTTTCTATGTAATTCTATAAAATATGGTTTACAATGGGAAGCCTTTTCAGCTGCACGTGCAGATGGAGAACAGACATGCCCTGTAAGGGCTGCGGCATGCATTGTTCAGAGGGCTGCGTGTTTGGCTTTCTCCTGATTTTTGAGAAGGTGAAACTGCAGGGTGGGTTTTCTAAGGTTTCATACTGAGAGGGTGATAAATGTGCAAATATATATTGGCTCCGAGAAGACCAGCTGGGCATCATCAATTTTGTCTATTGAGTGGTATTAGTTATTAAGCCCATGCTCTGTTTTATATACATTGGGGTTCTCATATTATCACTCTTTGAGTCTTCGTTAATACTTGCAAACAGCAAAGTGTGAGAAGCATCCTTGCTCCTTAGAAATGTATCTGGGCTCCACTCTCTGACAAGTGGAAGCTCATTGAGAAGGTGCAGGATGGGGTCCTCTCTGTAAGGATGTGCCCACTAGTACCGGGGAAGGTGCATACCCATGTATCGGGGCTACAGTCTCTGGGACTGTAAGTGGCCTGGGGTACCAGAAGTAGGTATGGACTCCAGAAGTAGACCATGTTGTCTGTCCTCAGGGGCCCATAGGCACAGATGGACATCAGTGAGTTCAGATACTTACCAAGTATAGTTTGTAAAGACTGGGTCCCATGTAATTGGTCTGGAAACCAGGGTCACTTTGGGGAGAGGAAGGAGAGGACCCACATGGAGATCACATTGAAAACATATAGAGCCTGGGTCTTTTGAGACAAGGTAAGAAGCTGTCAAGTCCTGACGGAGGGCCTTGGGGAGAACCGCCAGTTAGGTCACCCTCTGAGGCAGTGTAATTGTCAAGCATCACAGCAAAGGTAGGGGGTAGCATGGAAGCAGAAGGGGCATAGGCTGTCCTGGTGGCAATAGGGGTGGAGGGCAGGAGAGCTTGGGCCTTAGGGAAACACAGGCAGCAGGTGACCCAGACAAAGCCCTGCTCAGTGAAAGCAGTCTCGAGACCACTGACCTCTCCAGGAAGGAGTGCCCACCTGAACACACTAGAAGGTTTGTTAACACCCCCCAGATCTCCATTCCTCCCTGTCTGAAGTAGAATGCTGACAATGTGGTTTCCTCTTGGAGATTTTTGAGCAGTTCAGCTCGTCCGGACTGTAGGAAACATGAGAGGAAGAGGGACAGGAATGGCCTCTGTCCTCTGTGGGCAGGGCTGGGGTTGTACCAGAAGCCCGGGGAGGCCAGTGCCTCTTGTCTGCGGTGTAGCTTCACCGTCCAAGGGCATTGCCATGCCAGCAGGTGCTGTCAGGGACAGTGGGTCAGAGAAATCCTGAAACTCATCCGGCATCCAGAAAGGAATGGGGCTAAAAAAATCAAGATAAGAAGTCCAGTGAGGGAGGGAAGAAGGGAAGGGTAGCCAGCAAGAAAGGAAGTCCCAGGTGTGAACTCTGGGGAGTGGAGATCGGGGTGGTTGTGGACCCCCTGCACGCAGCTCTGGGCTTTCTGTCCACACACCCAGGAGCGCGCACAGGGCAGCATCAGGGTGGAAGAAGGGGTCCCGAGTGCAGCTCGGGGGCTGTGCGTGGACAAGGAAGGAGGGAGGTGGTCAGGTAGGTCGCATGACAGTGGGCGTTGAAGGGCTGACAGTCAAATGGGCCTCACGTTCCAATAAAGGTGGACAGAGTTCAGGTGTGGTATTGTGATGAACTTGAAATAGGTTTTGATTTTATTTTTCCTTTGAATTTTCTCCTTTCTTGGTCCATGCTATCAGTGTCATAATTCTTTTTTTTTAATTAATTGTTATTGGAGTATAGCTGCTTTACAATGTTGTGTTAGTTTCTGCTGTACAGCAAAGTGAATCAGCTACACGTATACATAGATCCCCTCTTTTTTGGATTTCCTTCCCATTTAGGTCACCACAGAGCATTGGGTAGAGTTCCCTGTGCTATACAGTAGGTTCTCATCAGTTATCTGTTTTATACATAGTAGTGTATATATGTCAATCCCAATCTCCCAATTCATCCCACCCACCCTCAGTGTAATAATTCTATAAGCTCAGCCTTTATTCATGGGCCACAGGAAGCCGCAGGTATCGAGAGCTTCCAAATTTTGGCTATCTAATCGTTAACAGTGGGGATGCCAGAGGTGCAAATACCATAGCTGGCACTCAGAGCACCATCCTTGAGCAGAAACTTATTTCCCTCAAATGATACCATCTGATGTATGCTCACATAGCCGACGTCTTTGAGGGCGTGTGTACAATGTATGCCTAGTGGCTAATGTAAGATTGCAGGGAAAAGAGGCATCTAAGAAAAATCGGGAATGTTTTGGTACTTGCATTCTTTCCCCCTTAGAAATGGGGGATTCTCTCCCTTTTCTCCCATTTCCTTGCTCATCCGTACAAGGGAATCACTTCACGTCGTGTGCTTTATTATTTTACAGTCCTGGTGAAAGAAGCACTTAAATAAACTCTTTGCTTAAAAGCTTTGTGTGTCCCTGCTTCATGGTGCTTTAGCGGCAGTGAGAATTCAGGGTTTAAGGGGCAGGAAAGTGGAGGCTTTCAGGGCTCCCAGTGTGCAATCAACGTGCTGGAATTTCAATGGATTCCAAAGGCGTAACAATAATAGCATTAAGAACAGACCAGGGCCTTTGATGTTATTGACAATAAAACGGGGAGAGGGGGCGAAGGGGCCCCTGTCATTTCTGTCATGAGCTTTTAAACTCTTGACCTCTAACCTTTTGTGTCAAAGAGCTTTTTCCATATGGGTGTTAGCAGCCTGCTCAAGTCTCCTGAATTCACTGGAGCGCCCACGTTTCCTTGGTGGGAAAGGACATTCAGCGTCTTGGAAGAGACCCAACGTGGGGCGGTTATTGCTGAGTGCCCACCATTGTCTGCTCCATCTTAGGGGGATGGCAGGGTGGGATGGGGTGAGGACACCACACGTCCACATGAAGTGACTCCGGCCTGGCGGGAAGCAGGCAGCCTTGCAGGGATAGAAGGTGAACTTCAGAGCTATGGTTTAGCTCAGGGTGTGCAGGCATCTGCCTGGAGTTGGCTCTGAGCATGGGGTGGGGGGGCACCTGGAAGCTGCATGGGGAGGATTCGGAAAGATGGTGGGGCCTTTGGGGTGCCCTGGTTTGGCCTGTTATTGAGGTCTGTTAGGTAGATGGAAGGGTCCTGCAGTGCCAGACGGGCCTGGTTCACTGCTGCTATTATTTGGCCTCAGTTTCCTTTCTTGTCTTTCCTTCCTCCTTTGCCTTTCTGATAAGAAACATTTATTGAGTTCCTGCTGGGTGTGCGGTACAGTGAGCCTCTTCTGCCCTCGAGCCCCAGACAGCCTGGGAGGGAACGCAGATGGTTCTGGTCTGACAGCAGTGCCAGGGCAGGGCCTCATCCCCAAGTGGCCTGGCACGGTCCAGGAACACAGTGAGTGCCCCTCCTGTGTGTGTGTTTATCCGCCACAGCTGTGCGTACAGCGCGGGCTTCAGTGTGAGGGAGAGCTTCTGAGTAGGAACACAGGGCCTTCAGCGGGCTTAGCATCAGGGAGAGAGGAGATGTGGGCAAATAGAGTTTGTCCGGGGGGGGTCCCCAGTAACCTGAAGGATGCAGAAGGGAAGAAGGAGCAAGTGGTTCCCACAGGGACTCAGGGAGGCTTGACTGAAGGGGTGACATTTGCACTGAGTCTTGAAGAGAGAGTTGGACTCGGAGAAGGGGGAGAACTTCTCAAGCAGGGCACAGCATAAGCCATAACAATGAAGGCAGCACTGCATCTCGGAGGGGGAGGTACCCTGAATGTCGCTGGGGTGTTGGGGGCCTTGAATGCCATGGTAAAGGGTTGGGCTGGGCTGGGAAGGCTCTCCTGGACCACTGCAGATTTGGGGAGCAGGGAGGACCATGGTCCAGTCTAAGGCTTAGGGATGTAAGTCTGGAGAATATAGTTTAGAGAAGAAATGTTAAGAAGCCTGAGCTCTGACCGTGTCATGGTAAGAAGCAGAGTGGCTAAGAGTAGGGGCTTTGGAGTAAAAGGGACACCAGCTCTGCCACTCTCTCCCTGCATTTCCTTTCTTTGGATAAGGCCCTTAACCAGTTCCCTTGTCTGGAAGAATGGGCATACTCATTCCTGCTCTCCAGGGTCAAAGGAAGAAATAGATGAGGTCATGAGTGTAAAAGGCTTATTTAGCACAGCACCTGACATATATTAAAGTATTCACTAATTGTCCTTATACTCATGATTGTTTTAGTATTATCAATTTCTATTAATGGGGCAAACCTTCGAAGACCTTTAGTTGTTGATCGACAGGAACTAAAATGGGGTGGGTGGTGGAGGTTATCTGAGGAAGAGTCTATAATCTACTCTGCGACAGCTTCTCGCCTGATTTTGAGCGGAATGAATATGGACCTCATTCATTATTTAATGGCTACGCAGACTCTAACCAACACACCCTGAAGGTCACTGCTGGGTTTCCAGTGCCTTCAAAATATTTCTCAGGGTGGACTTGGATGGGTGGTTTCTGTTTGACTTAGCGGCATCGTTCTCTGCTGTGGAACTCTGGAGAGAAAGGTAAAGGTGAGCTCTCTGATGCTCTCAGCCTCAGCCCAGGCAGTTACCGTGCAGGAGGCCTGGGTTTGTGTGCCTGAGCGCTCTTCCTGGTTCCTGGTTCGGAGCAGGACTTGAGCATCGAGGTGGGGCTCCACGACGGTGTCTGGGGCTGTGTTGGGAGTGCCACCTCTGGTGGTGGAATAGAAAAAGCACCAACTTGCATCACAAGGCTCTGGTTTCTGTGACTTTGGGTACATCATTTAGCTTTTCTGAGCAGATAATGGAATATTCCCTTCGTAGCCCTCAGGATCGTGTGATAATAGGAAATAAAGAGAAACAAGACTTAGGGGGATAATAATAAAGCCTTGGAAATGATGATTTTAGGGTTGTCATGAAGAAACGGACATGAGTTTTATGAAATGTAAAGCATTGTATTCCTTTGCTTTTACATTTTGCTACCTGCTTCTGCTAATTTTGCAACATTGAAAAAAAAACATTTGGAAGCTCCTTTTTGAGTTGGTTTATTTTCGATAGGACACAGCTTCTAGATCTCATCATCATTGTTAATTGTTGGTTTACTAGCTAAACCAGGCAACTTCTGAATTCATTGTGTCTCTAAGGCTTCTGTAGTTAGAGCTGAGATACCAGATGCTTTCCTGGAAACATTTCATTCTCTGCCTTCACTTCATCAGCGTTAAGAATCCCAATGTATATTTTTGAAACTATGAATTTGGCTTTTAAATTGTGCCATACAAAAAAATGGTCATTCACATAAGAATTTGTCACTGGTAAGAATTTCCATCTTTTAATTTCCATGCTTTCATAAGAAAATACACCATTAGCATAGTTCAAGTAAACGGATTTGTCACTTTTAAATATAGTGACTCCTTATATGTTTTCACGTGATTTCCCTTGGACAGTTTTGCAGTTTCAGTATAATGGCTGGAAACCTTCTCTTATTTCTCTTTGCTGCTTTTCCCTCTGATCTTGGCAGGAAAGCTGGAAACAACAAAAATATGATGGCTGCATATATATGGGATCATAGGCAAGGCATATTCCAGAGACTCTGGATGGAAGGATTTTATTGGTCGGTCAGTAGGCAGATGTGGTCTATTTCTGCCATTGGGAATCCAATGGATGTGATTTTTAGTTGAGAAACTTGCAAAGACTAGTGGATAAAAGAAGTTAAAAGGGACCAGGAAAGGGAGAGCTCAACTGTTTGTTCACTACCCAGGATACATTTGAGGTAGTAAAAGCAGATTTCTTGTTAATTTACTTGCAGAGGGCTATTTATCATTTTCTTGTAGAAACACATAATTATGTTTGTAAAGGATCATGGCCTGGATGGATTGTGATATGACCAGAGTGTAGTGCTGGGTAGCACTTAGATCTATTTAAAATATTAGATTAATTTAATATATCTGCGTGCTGGCACAAAAGAAATAATAGATTGCTATCTGAAGAGTGGGGAATGCCCATGGATATTTATACAAGAGGAGTCCAGGACTTCCCTGGCGGTCCAGTGGTTAGGACTCCGCACTTCCACTACAGGGGGCATGGGTTCGATCCCTGGTCAGGGAACTAAGATCCCACATGCCATGCGGCGAGGCCAAAAAAAAGGAGTCAGGAATGTTGGGTGGTTGCCAGAAGTAAAAATTGCTTGGGTTTTATACATAACATAGTTTTGTTAATCAGCTTTCTGCGTAACTTTGTGTCTGTTTTACTTAACTTATAAGGAAACTTAAATTTGCAAATGTTAACTGTTTATTGCCATCATTTGCTAGATTTACAGTCAATTTCATCCATTATCATTTTTATCTTAGAATTTATTTATGATAAATAAAATCACAGGATAAGTATCCTTTTTCTGAATAATTGTCAGATTGGACACTTCTACTGTAAAGATTTTTTAAGTCACACAAATAGGCATATCGGTATTTCACACATACAGTGTTATCACTCAGAAACTACGTATCCATGAAGAAAAAAAATGGTGTGTGGTTTTTCTGAGTTGTAAACATTTCTGAGAATTACTTTCTTGGGGTATGCTAAGGACAGGGTTTGTCAAACCGTTTTCCGTAAGGGCCAAAAGAAATATATTAGGTTTTGTGGGCCATGTGTTTCTCTGTCGCAGCTCTCCAACTGTGTCACTGCGGTTTACAGTTTGAAGGCAGCCATATACAGTATGCAAACGAAATGGCACCTGTATTCCAATAAAACTTTATTTATAAAAACTGCCCAGGGGCTTCCCTGGTGGCGCAGTGGTTAAGAATCCTCCTGCCAATTCAGGAGACATGGGTTCGAGCCCTGGTCTGGGAAGATCCCACATGCCGCGGAGCAACGAAGCCCGTGAGCCACAGCTACTGAGCCTGCGCTCTAGAGGCCGCGAGCCACAACTACTGAGCCCGAGTGCCACAACTGCTGAAGCCCATGTGCCTAGAGCCCGTGCTCTGCAACAAGAGAAGCCACCTCAATGAGAAGCCCGCGCATCTCAACGAAGAGTAGCCCCCGCTCGCTGCAGCTAGAGAAAACCCGCGCGCGGCAACAAAGACCCAACGCAGCCAAAAATAAATAAAGTAAATAGATTAATTTAAAAAAAAAGAAATTTAAAAACTGCCCTGTTTTTTGCCCCCCATAGCGTATGCTCCACAAGTTAAGGTTCCTGCCATGGTATAAAGAGACAAAATAATAGATCTTTTTTTATGCAAGGCGTCTATCAGATGTCTCGAGTATACTATAACTGCATTTCCTTAAAACTTGCACCGCGTTACAGAGGGTCTTATAAACAAGATGATCTACACTAACGACTCTGGAGATGCTTCCAGCTCCACACAACATGCATGTAGGACTGGAAAGAAGATTCCTGATGCTTCATGAAGCGCTTGCTTCATGGGATGATGCCACCTGGATGTCCAGCAAGTCCACAGCTGGTCCCTTTGGGGTACCACGCCTTAGATTCTGCTCATAGCAGACCAGCAGGGCCACATGCTTTAGACATTCCCGGTCAGGCATCCCGGGGCTGTCCTCAGAGGGGCAGATGAGCCCCTTGCTGGCGCTGTGTTATCCACAGGCATGTCCCCGTCCATGGTATAATCCTGTCCGCAGGCAGGAACACAAGGATGTCTGGATGGGGAGTCAGTCCAGGTGTGGAGTCCATCCACATGGTGATGTGTCCCTTAGGCCACTGAGCCCTGGAAAAGGTCTTGCAGGTGCCAAGGTAATGATTGGAGACACTCAGCAGGGGGAAGAGGCAGAGATGGCGCTTGGGTGCCACTCCACCATCTCATCGGAGTGGTGAGGGCCCCTGTCTCCCCCTCTTGAGACCTCTCCTTTGATAGATGCTGGATGATTCCTTTGGTTTTGGCATAGTGGATGTTGCCCACATTGGGTTTTAACATTTCTACTGATGGCAGGCGATTGAGTGAATTGGAGGGGACTGGACATTCCTACAGGCAGGGCTGACCCCAGTGACAAGAAAAATCATCTCTAGTGCAGGTCTAGAATAAATTCCAAAGTCAGTGAACAGATGACTTCAGGATTTAAATAAGCCAGGAGAATTTATGCCCTGGGCGGTTGACTCTTGTGGGTCCTCCTGTACTGTTTCCTGGGCACTTTCAGGCCACTCAAATATCATTTGGTGAATTACTCCTTCAGGGCACAAACGGAGCGGCCTTTGATCTCTCTTTTTTAATCTACAATTTTTGTATGTAAATTTCAAACCTTAAAAGACAGTTTCCCAGAATGGCATCCGAGAGATCTCATAGCCTGAGGATATTAAAACTATTTCTTGGGAGAAGGCTGCAACAACTGAAGATAAACCTCCAAGTGTCTTTTCCTGGCTACAGGTTTTTTATGATCAACCCAGGCTGTTGTGAGGAGACCTAAAAATCAATGCCTCCCATTCCTAATGAGAGGCTCACCGCACAACCTGATGACAGCCAGCATGAAGTCAAATCCTGACAACGATACCCAGCGCAAATATTGTTACTATGCATTTCAATTTAAACATGTGTCAAGCCAGTTACATATTTATGGGGTTTAAAGACTCTTCCACTCGTGCCTAGGATAATAGGCACTCTGCAAATCTCCGTTTAGTCTAAGAGGAATTTGGTCCAATAGTCAAACCTCTTGCGAGTCTGTAATAAATCATCTTTGCAACCCAAAGTTGACTGCTTCCCACAGCTCCTCAGACTTACCCCACCTGGTAGAATTTTAATTCCTTCAGTAAAATTGATTCCCCCAGTTCTGCACATTATTCTCCCTGTCTTCCATTTAGCCCGTTAGTTTGCTGACAGCAGAGTACACAGCACTTAGCAGCTGGTTTGTGGAACCATCAGTCAGGAAATTGTATGATAAATAGGAGGGAGCCAGGTTTAGTGGCACTTCCTTCTGCTTCAGCAGTTTTTGCCCGACTTTGGAAAAGTCATCATGTGGTGTTTTGTCAAGGGCCAGAGCAGGAGATGGCTGCGGTGCGGTGACTTATTACACATACCCCTGAGTTACAATGCTCTGCAGCTGTGCCGCTCATGTGTAAATAATAAACCGGTAGGTGGGTAATTATGGCGGCTGCTGGCGACACGGGCCTGTTCTCATCCTGTGGGTTTTCTTGGAGAGCTTCTTGGGCTCGTGATGGAATATACTGCGGTCTTCCACATAGAAACAACCAGCTGAGATGCAAGGGAAGCACTCCACGTTTGAGGAGTCGCAAGCACTTTTCTTTTTTTGAGAGGTGTGTTGGGATTAATGTCATGTGATGCCACATATGTTAAAGGACATGCTCGTCCTGCTTTTTATTCTTCGTTTTTACTGTTAAGCTGTGGTCAAGCGTGTCTTGAATTGGAAGAAGGCTGTTCCATTGCGTTTACCAGAAAGCGGCTTAAGAGGTGTGATTTCCACTGATAACTGAACATGAGGTATAATTGTTCGCACAGACTTTATTGGTCCAGGAGACCAATAGTTATTTTAGTTATTTTCAACTAAATCGAGAAGGAAACAAATAGAAATAAAAATGCTTAAACTAAAATCAGATGTCTTTGATGAAATCAGATCATATCCATATTTTTTGGCTCTTTATTTAACCTGATTCCAGAATGTGGAATTCATAAATTTCCTTGGGACATAAATAAACACTTGGAGTAAACAGTCCTGCAAGATGCATCACATACTTTCATTCAGAATTAACTTTTAAACTCACAAAATACACTCAACAGTGAGAAATGACTACCAAATGCCCCAGTAATTCCTAACCCTCACCCTCACCCTAACCCTAACTCTTTTCTCTTAAATATTTTTTCAATGCTTGGTCATTTTCTCTCTCATTCTGAAAGAAAGACAGAGGGTGAGAGAGAGAGAGAAAGAGAGAGACAGTGAATTTAAATCCTGTTAATTTCTTAAAAATAAAAGGATGGCAATGCCTTTAAATATCTGTAATAATCTTGTAGTTTTCCTTGGGGTAAAGATTTATACTGCTTGGGTACATGCTTTTGATTTTATTGAGTTATGTGCCTGGTTTTCACCCCCTGTGCATATAATCTTTGCAATGTTATTATAAACACTCATATAAAAAATAATGACTGTTACTTCCTGGATATATGGGGCATATATTGAAGGTAGAATAAATTCACACATTTTGAGCCCTTGTGTGTATGAAAAATCTGGATTTGTGCTTCTTCTGAATTCACAGCTGCACCCACATAGAGAAAAGCAGATACAGTTAACACCCACTTATCTGTTGCAGAGAATTTAATCACACAGCACACAGCCAAGAGCCAGGAAGTAAATAAGTGAAAATATCTTCCAACTCTGACATGGTTGTCACAAAGTCCCTCAAAACGCCCTATAAAATGATGTGTGGGAAAAACCTTAGGAGGTGTGTCAGATGGTATGAATGCTTAATTCACACCCAGTTCTAATAGGTTTATTCCTCCGGTTTCCAAGAGCCCATGACACGTGTTAAGTTTGAAGTCCGCTGGAAGCAACCTTGTTCGAATCAGCAGTGACCACTAACAGGGGAAGAAGAGAAAGAACTACGCTTGGGTCTCCTGGCCATCTCCCTGACCCCCGATCCCCGTGACCTCTCAGCCACCTGACCCCGAATGCCAATGATTCATTTGCACCTGTTCGAAATTTAAAATCAGGAAACATTCACTGAGTAGGTGTCAGACTTTCAGACTCATGCAAAAGATGACTCCACTCACTTTTACGTTGTTTTAGGAAGGATACGTCATTTTCTAACAAAATGGTTAGATGGAATAGGACATTAGGGCTCTGCAGGACATTGCTGGGTAAACTTTTCAACTTAGCACACAAAGTATCAAGATTTGTGTTACCAAAAAAAAAAAAAAAAAAAAAATTCCAACATCGTCTCATATTAAATCCTAAGTGGTGCATTTAAAATAGAAATGAGTTTTTCGTATGGACTTTATAAAATGTATAGAGTGTGATCAGGCAGTCAGCCCATCGCTCACCTGTTGAATTTGCAGCATTGCTGTGACAATGATGAGACATTACTGAGATATTTCCTTTTCTCCCTTGTATCGCTCCCTCCCTGCTTTACCGTATAACAAGCACAAAATGCAGTGAGTAATTGACATTTTCGGTGCTGTAGAACCTCTTCTTCTGGGTTCTAAATCTGGTGGAATTTAGCTTTGGGTGCCTCCGTAGTGCTGTCAGTGCTATAATGCTGTACATTGATAGTTTTTCTCTCATTTTTTTCTCCTAACCATATTCTTAGATTCTCAAAGGAAGGCAACAGGGGCAAAGTCTCAAGAAAGGAAAGTAAGACATCATAATTATTTTTTTTTAAAGCTCTTTTGTTTACATTCTGAAAGATGCTTGTTGAAGAAAATTTGGAAAAAAGAGAAACGTATAGGGAGGAAAATGAAAACCACTTGAATTCAACAAGCACATGTATAATGGTCACCCCCGGGACTTAAGGAGGTTCACAGTGGGAGGTGCAGTCACACCCTAATCTGTGTTTGACACACCCGCTCCCCTGCCCCACGTGGAGGTTCTGTGTCACTTTTTCCAGCCATCGCTCAGAGCCTGTTTGCAGGGCGTCATTTGGAATTGCTTTTGCCGCCTACTACACTAGGCAAAATCTTCAGACTTTTGGTAGGAGCTCAAAGCCCTTCTGAGGCACGTTTGGTGTACACATCAATTCCTGGGAGTGTTTTGAGGAACAGCAGCGTGATAGGTACATGCAGGCTTCCAGGACGACCACACGTGGAAGGTAACATTTGCAGCACGAGTTCCGAGGTCCTGTATATTTGCTGTCTTATCGGGCTCTGAGCCGTGGAGGCTCACCTCCTGATTTTGGACTTCTTTACTGCTTCTTGAAACTTGGGAAAAACCTTAGTATCAGTGGTGCTTCTCATGGTACAACCTGGTAAAACTATTTTCAGTTCTTGCAGTGAATCACTATTTAGAAAAAAAAGTTTATTTTCAGATTTGTCAGAGATAATCAGGGCAAGTAAATGGAGGTAGAAGAACTATTTTAAGTACGTGCATGCGCGGGAGCCCCAAAACAGTGATGACTGAGAGCGGGAGGGGAGGCTGGTGTGGGTCCCAGGGGAATGTTGGGGCTGCAGGGAAGGAAACTTCAGTTTGCGCCAAACCGCCCTCTGTCAGGCCATGTAGCATTTCTCTGGCCAGCCTATAGATTTGCTGCCCCTGTGTTGGGATTCCGGAGGCCTGACCTAGAACAAGAAGGAGGGGGAGCATGCATTTAAAAATTTAAAAAGTGTGTGTGTGTGTGTGTGTGTACACGTGCCATGGATTCTAGCAGGGACTTTTGGTTTTTTATTTAACATCTTTATTGGAGTATAATTGCTTCACAATGCTGTGTTAGTTTCTACTGTACGACAAAGTGAATCAGCTATATGTATATATATATCCCCATATCCCCTCTCTCTTGTGTCTCCCTCCCACCCTCCCTATCCCACCCCTCTGGGTGGTCACAGAGCACCGAGCTGATCTCCCTGTGCTATGCGGCTGCTTCCCACTAGCTATCGATTTTACATTTGTTAGTGTATATATGTCCATGCCACTCTCTCACTTCGTCCCAGCTTACCCTTCCCCCTCCCCGTGTCCTCAAGTCCATTTTCTACATCTGCGTCTTTACTCCTGTCCTAGCAGGGACTTTTGAACATGACTCTTTTCCTTACAAAGCATCATGGGTATGGGAGAAATGAAAGCTAGTAGTGATATACGTCTTTGTCTAAAACTCACTTGACAGTGTCATTTTAAAATTAAAAAGTGGGGAATTCCCTGGCGGTCCAATGGTTAGGACTCTGTGCTTTCACTGCCGGGGGCCCGGGGTTCAATCCCTGGCTGGGGAACTAAGATCCCGCAAGCCGTGTGGCAAGGCCAAAAATAAAACATAAAAATAAAAAAGTGTTTTGGAGTCTGTTCCTCTTGGCTTCGTGGCGGCCCTTGCCCTCTGGCCGGCCTCCTGCCGGGTAGGAGCACGTGTTGTTTCTCTTTCTTGCTTTCCTGCCTGCGTTCAAGTTGCATTCAGAGGCTTTACTGCCTCCGGTGCTGATATTAGTATCTGCTTGGTTCTGAACTGTGAAGAATTCTTCCACAAATTCTTCAGGTAGATTCAGCATCAGTTGTGAAGACGGTGTTAGCGGTGTGGTTTCATGGATTGGCATTCCATTTCAGAGTGTTCCATTTATACAGGCTGTATACTTTCTTTCTTTTTCAGACCCTCCTCATCTCTTTCCTGCATTCCATCCTCCTGTACCAATCGATGCAAGACACCATGAGGGCCGTTACCATTACGATCCGTCTCCGATCCCTCCGTTGCATGTGTAAGTATTACAACTTTACCTGTCAAAGATGTAGCACAAAATACTGGCTTTCACCATCTCAGGATTTTTGTTACCAGCACAGCTACTGGGCTTTGAAGATGTGATAGAAGTCTAAGATTTACTTTTGAAATATAGCAAGCCTATATGTTCCTGCACTCACTGAAGCAAATCCCCACTGCTTCCTGAAGAATGCCTGTCACACTAGGTGGCTGGCAAGTATTTCTTATATAGTTTTGCTGACATGTGTTCCGTGGGCTGTAAATACTAAATTAAAAAATTGGGCCTAATGGAAGGTTACCACTCAGGATATGCATTTGGTCGAGAGTGGGTGTGAAGTTTTTCATGCTCCAATTTCTGTTACGGGAAAGTCCTGTTCCAGGGATCACTGATGCATCGTAATGAAATTTTCATGGTAAATTTTCGTAGCCCCTGTGTTGTGTACACCAACGGTCACTTGATTGGTGGGAATGTCACCCAAACAAAATGGCAAATGTGATCGAGCACATAGTTTACACAAAGATAAAAGGAGAGAATGGGGGTAATAACATACATTAGAAAAGGAAGAAGAAAAGCCAAATATCATATATGAGGCTAAAAAAAAAATGATACAAATGAACTAATTTACAAAACAGAAACAGACTCCCAGACCTAGAAAACAAACTTATGCTTAACCAAAGGGGAAAGGTGCAGGGGAGGGATAAATTGGGAGTTTGGGATTGACATATACATGCTCCTATATTTAAAATAGATAACCAACAAGGACCTACTGTATAGCACAGGGAACTCTGCTCAATATTCCTAAATGGGAAAAGAATTTGAAAAAGAATAGGTACATGTATATATATAAATGAATCACTTTGCTGTACTCCTGAAACTAACACGACATTGTTAATTAACTATACTCCAATATAAAATAAAAATTAAAAAAGAAAAAAAAGGAAGAAGAAAATCTCCTGGAAATTAATGTGATCTTACTCAGGTTAGGGGGGAAAGAAGATCAGGTAGTCAGGATAGCCCTCACCTAAACTAAAATGGTCTTTGTTTGCAGTATTGTGCAGAAAACTGATATATACTATAACAAGGGGAGTCAATCTCTGGGAGCCGCTGACCCTTATGAATGGCCTTGATTTTACATTTAGTCATATCTGGTAATCACCCTTCATTCTGAGAGAGTAAAGTTAGAAAAGCCCAAATAATACTTTGAAGAATACTGCTAGTTATTTGGATGGTAGATTGCATCTCCATGGCTATTAGTTACATCTGTGTAATTACATATACGCCAAAGAAAAATGAAGTTGTTTTAAAACAAGTCCTCCTCTGTGAACAGAATTAATTGATATTAACAACCCTAACTATATGCCCAAGTACACACATAATATTTTACCCACAGTTTTTTGGATCCATCTCCCATTACTGACTTGTAATTTCAGAGCAGATTTGCCTGGAGGTAAGTCATAAATCTGTGTTCAGATTTCTATAAGCATTAAAGGAGAAGTGGATATTTAGGGAGAGAGAATGCAGAAACTTGTGACTTATTCTTCAACTTTTCACTAGAACACAAGTAAGTATTTACAGGCTTCTAAAGCCTGGTAAAAATACACTCAAATAAAACCAAGATGCCAATTTAAAGCCCCCTAATACAAAGGGAAGGAAATTTCAATTTCAGGCCGAAAACTGCTATGGAATTCATCCTGTTCTACCAAAGTTTTGCAGTACAGATGGGACCACAAGGGTCTCAGACGAGGATCTGCCCTGTGGTACAGAGCCAGCAAGGGCCCACCGGGCCTGGGAGAGGCAGACACCTGATTTCTCCCAGACTCCAATCTCTGAAGTGATGAAGTAACTTAAATCAGATTTTCTATGGGCTTTCAGAGTGCCTCACTCTTAAAAAATCACCTTATAGAGAAATTTCAAAAAATGAGTTTACGTGATAGAATAGACTAGTTCCTCTGCGTTCATTATGGTTTGCCTTGTAATTAAATTCAAATATGAATTTATCAGTAAAAATCGCAAGTCTTGGTTCTTTGGCAGAATGTAAGAACAGCAAGCCCTCGTGTAGATCACACTGTATGCTCTAGACCCTCATTGCTGTATCTAAAGAATTAGCTTGCTAGAGATAAAAACACCACAGGATAAGGCAGGTCACGTTTGGAGAATCCTAGGGGAGAGGGTTGCAATTTCTACAGGACTGCTGAGCAGGGATTTTTATAGGTTTTAATATAGTCAACCCTTTGTGTCTTCCGGTTCTGCATCTGAGGGTTCAGCCAAACTTGGATTCAAAATATTGGAGAAGAAAATTCCAGAAAGTTCCAAAAAGCAGAACTCGAATTTGCAGCACACTGGCAACTATTTACAGAGCATTTCCATTGTATTAGGTATTATAAGTAATCCGGAGGTGATTTAAAGTATCCAGGAGGATGTTCATAGGTTATACGCAAATACTTTGCCATTTAATATAGGGGATTTGAGGATCCACGGATTTTGGTATCCGCGAGGGTTGTGGAACCAATGCCCTTCAGATACCGAGGGATGGTCCTACTTCCTGCTTTTTCAGCCAAGCTTTAGGATAATTTTGCAGCAATTGACTAAATTGTTCTCTCGCTGCCTAAATGTTTAGTTACCAAAGATTCATGATGTAAGGCTTGTAGATAATCCTGAGCCTCCCAACACACGTTCTGGAGGTGCTAGGGGAATGTCATTGCTGGGCACAGAGCGTGGTGAGCACGTGCTTTGTGGTCTCCTGGGACTGCTCGGCATAGCGGGGTCCTGGGTGGAGACACTGAGCTTATGGAGTAGGCTCTGGGAAGCTGGGGTCAGTCTCACCTCTGTGCTTTTATAATGTGACATTCTCTCTGTATTACCCTCAGTGGTCTTCCCTCCCTGCATGGCAAACGCTGGTTAAACTCCTCACCCTCAAGGCCTAATTCAAAATCACCTCTGCTGGCTGTCCCAGAGGCTGTTCCTCAGAGAACCTTGTGTGCCTTTATCGCAGCCGAATCCTCTTGCCTGGTCAATTATTGTTTAGCAGTCACTGGCCCTGCTAGATTTGCGGGCATTGCCTAACCCTCGGCCAGGCACTTAGTAAAACATGCTCAGTAGACCTTCAAGGTGTCCAGTCTGGGAAACAGTGGACCAGCACTCAGAGAGCTTGACTCCCAATCTTGCTCTGTGCTGGGAACTGGCAACTTAACAATTTCCATATATTGGTTTCATTCTGTGGAAATGAAGTTACCTGCCTTGCCCGACTCTCCAGATCGCAAATCCAAGAGTTCAATGAAATCGCTCCAAATCGCAAATCCAAGAGTTCAATGAAATCGCGTTCTTGTGAGTGCCCTTGAAAGCAGGATGCTCTAAGCAAATGTCGAAAGTTAGCATCGTGACAATTGGGGGCGTGACAAATATTGAGATTCTCTTCTGGCCTGGCTCAATCCTGAATCCCTGGGATGCTTTGGCACCTTCTGTGATGCAAATGTAGCTGCCTGTGATCAGATCATTTTGGGCGTGGAGGTTAATCTAGGCAAATATAGCTTGGTTACTAAATCTTAAAAGCACATCTTTGCCAAGGGGCTAAAGCAGTAGCCTGGAAAAATAAAATGATTTTATCTAGAAGTTGAATTCCAAAATGCTTGTTTTATAATTAGCTTCTAGAAAATGAGATCAAGTGAGCTTACGGAGTTTTTAGAATAAATATTTTTAATTATAAGTAGACAACATTTGGGGATATTCTCATTGTTTCGTACACATGATTGTTCTTCTGGTGCCAACTTCAAAAATTAAATTGTAAGTCTCTTGAAACAGGATGTGTGTTGATGATGGAAATGCCAACAGGTCTCTGTTTAGAAGGATGGCAGACACTGCGATAATTATGCTATCATATCCTATCATTAATGATTCTATTGAAAGAGGTTTGTAAATTGCTCCTCTTTTTAGATAAACCACCCTATATTAAGGCATCAATGATATGGTGCGGAATTAAATTAGAATCTCAGAAAATGAAATATGCTCTGTATTAGCTGTTTGACACTTAATTTGCCTCTGAATGAGTACAGGAAATCACAAATTAACCTGCCTTTGTTTTTCCAACCATGGCTTATTAGGTGTTAGAACAACTGCAATTACAGCCTAATAATAACCACCAAGCCTTATAAATATGTACGGAAATGCGTCAGTTTGTGTTAAAGAACCCAGTTTGTTAAATGGAATGCCTTTAGCTTACCCGATTTACTCTCACAGTGTTCTCCAGAGTTTATGGTTAGGCAGTGTAGACGGAGTATAGACATTTAAATTCTTCCAAATACAGTACTGGAAATAATGTTAGAATTTATTAGTATTTCCTTTCTTAACTCGAAATCATTAATTCGGATGTGGGATTTCTAAGTGGGACATGGAATGTCAGTGTCATCTTTCCCTGAGTTGTCATGTAAAGGTTGTCAGAGAAATGTATGATTCCTGCATTATGTTTATTTAATTCAAGTAGTTTGAAAATTAAGAAACACTGGATATGGGGAATTTTCCCCTTTCTTCTGAAAGTTATTCTCCCCTGAATTCACCAGAACTTATGTTCAGTAGCTAATTGGAGTGTCTCGTTCTCTCTCAAATCCTTTGCTTTGACCACAGAGTCCATGTTTTATTAAGCCATGTAGAAAAAAGTACAATGTTTTAGAAAAATATCAATGAGTATATTTTATTATGTTGCTGAGATCGTTTGGAGCGTTAGTGATAGAACCTGAATCTGTAGCCACATAGTCGAGGCAGAAATTTCATGTGGTTATTTCTACTTCTTGGTCTCTCTGCTTCCTGCTCTGCGTTGTCTCCATCAGGGCTGTGGGGTTGCATAACTCCAGGAGCTATTGTTGTAACCTACGGGAATTGATGGTGTTCTCTAGGCTAAGGCTTACTACTTGTTTTAAAATTCCACTTGGAGACTTAGACATAGAGAATGGACTTGAGGACACGGGGAGGGGGAAGGGTAAGCTGGGACGAAGTGAGAGAGTGGCATGGACATATATACACTACCAAATGTAAAATAGATAGCTAGTGGGAAGCAGCTGCATAGCACAGGGAGATCAGCTTGGTGCTTTGTGACCACCTAGAGGGGTGGGATAGGGAGGGTGGGAGGGAGATGCAAGAGGGAGGAGATATGGGGATATATGTATATGTATAGCTGATTCACCTTGTTATAAAACAGAAACTCACACACAATTG
Organism: Balaenoptera musculus; assembly: GCF_009873245.2. Lineage (NCBI taxonomy): Eukaryota > Metazoa > Chordata > Mammalia > Artiodactyla > Balaenopteridae > Balaenoptera > Balaenoptera musculus. The sequence goes on along the minus strand of NC_045793.1, from coordinate 96,272,435 downwards.
TAAAGCAATTATACTTCAATAAAGATGTTGAAAAAAATAAAATAAAAATTTAAAAAATAAAATAAAATAAAATTCTACTTGGAAATTTAGACAATGGGAATATTACATCCCTCTCCCCTAGAAACAGTTGTATTTTCAAGTGACTACTTTCACGTTAATGAAGAAAGCGCTCTTTCTCTTGCATTTTGAGTGTGTGCTTTTTTTCCTTTGCTTTAGTGTTAGAATGCATTTAAGCACGCTTACTTTTGAAAGTAATTTTTTTGTTTTGTTTTGTTTTGTCTTGTGGCCGCACCGCACGGCACGCAGGATCTTAGTTCCCTGACCAGGGATCGAACCCGTGCCCCCGTGCAGTGGAAGCACAGAGTCTTAACCACTGGACCGCCAGGAAAGTCCCCAAAATATCGATCTTTTACATACAGGTTTTCTGAGCCAAAGTTTCCTCGTTTATGGACCACTATGAATTTCGGACTGTCCATTTGCTTCTGCTGAGCTTGGCAATTCATTTTTCAAAGCAGGATCAGCCTCAGTTACTAATGTATTACCATAATTCGAGCCCCACAGATCTTGCCGGTGGAGCCGAGAGCTACCCTTGTCTCGTGCTGTGGATGCGGGCGGCACTGCATCCCAAGCTGCATCCCAGGCCAGCGCTCTGACCGTCTGTCGCACTTCACCATCCACTTAACTAATTCAGTTTACAAAATCAGCGTCATCTCTTCTCTCCTGGGGGAACTGAGCACTGTTCTCATGTTCTCTTCTACTCGGCAGCTCTTTCTTCTCGTAGTGGAGTCAACGTGCCTCTTTCCAAGGCTGCCTGACTCACTGGAGTTATTTCACCGAAGTATGATAGAGCTGCTCCTCCCACTCAAAGTGGTCCACTTCGTGGCGCCTGGGGAGAGGGCAGGACGCGGTACATCATTAATATGAGCTGGGAGAGAGGGGGATTTGGAAATAAATGAGGCTCCCCCCGCCGCCACCATGGTTATGACTGCCTTTTAGGGTTCCGAGTGGGGAGACTAGTAGCAAGTTTGGAGTATGAATAAATACATTTCTTTCCAGACAGAGGAAACTCTAAGAAAAGATAGAGTATTATGGTAAAAGCTTAGAGAAAGAAAGAGGAAATGGATGACCAGAAGTACTACTCAGTTTCCCTCCGTCCTCTCCTCCCTCCCTCCTCTCCTCCCTCCCTCCCTGGATTCAGCACCTTGTGTGAGAGTTGCTTAGTGGGAATTCATCTAATACTTATTCAAAAGCAGCCTTCAATCTAGCCATCTACTTAAAACTTGGTGATGGGCTCATAATACATAATAGTGATTTCATTATTTTCATTCACAGGGAAAGCCTCCAGTAAAATGTAGAGATTGAGCAAAACCTTGTATTTGTTTGGGGGCATAACTTGTTTGGACTATTTTAATAGTACAATTTAAAATTAACACAGGCAAGCCCTTTTCCCCCGTGTTTGTGCTCTACCGTAAACGTTATTGAGACCGATAAAGTGTGATGACATATCAGATTTCAGGCATACCTTGTTTTAGTGTGCTTCGCAGATATTTAATTTTTTTACACATTGAAGGCTTCTGGAAACCCTGTATTGAGCAAGTCTATGGATACATCTTTCCAACGGCATTTGCTCACTGATAGTTAGCATTTTTTAGCAATAAAATATTTTTTAATGAAGCCATGCACATTGGCTTTTTCTTAGACATAATGCTATTGCACACATAATAGACTACAGTATATTGTAAACATAACTTTTATATGCACTGGGAAACCAAAAATTCATGTGACGCGCTTTAGTGTGATATTTGCTTTATTATGGTCTGGAACCGAACCCATAATATCTCCCAGGTAGGCCTATACATCAAATACTGTAGCTAACATTTTGTAACACTCACCTCCACCCTCCAAAATAAGAAAAGAAAAAAGACTAGAAAAGAGAAGAAAAGAAAATGAACTAGGTTATGATCACATCTCTTGGGGGCAAAGACCACCTGTGTATGTCTTTGCATTTGCTAGGCTGAGCCCGTGCCTTTGAGAGTGGCTCCTGGATAAATATTGTTTTCCATGGTGATAATGGGCTGTCCTTTTTTAGGCCAGTACAGGATGACTGCCATCTTCTTTCTTTTGTTTTTGTTGGTTTACGTTGGTAGGGTGTGTCACCTCATGCCAACAAAGCTAGCACACTGAAGACTCAAAATCAAAAGCTCGATTCCTTCTGAAGATGATGTTAATATAAATACCTACCGCAGTGTCAGATGCTCTCCACTGCCAAATGAATTCCCCGATATTAAATTACTTACTGGTTGTGAAGGTCTGAGGTCACCTTATGTGACTAGGTACCATTGAACTTAATAGCTGCTTCTCAGGCCCCTCACGTGGCAATAAAATTAATGAAATTAGCAATCTTTAATTGATAATGTAATATGAATACCAAAATTCCAAATATAAGGGGGAAAAAGAAATGACTAGACCATTCACATAAAAAATATAATAATGGCCGTAACTGACATTTTTGACTACTTACTGTGGGCACAATTTTAGAAACTTTACAAAACTATCTCATGTAGTACTTAGACTATTCAGCCCTAGGATGGAGTTATTATCTCTAGCCTCCTTTCCAAGATATGGAAACCTTGACACAGAGAAGTTAATGGTTGTGCCATTATTTAAACCTAGACATCAGACACTACACTCCTTGCACTTGACTTTCATCCTCTGCTCATGAAAACGAACACTGGGGCCTTTGGTGCTCTAGTTTCTACTTACTGGATGAGCCCAAATAATTCTAACAGTACCTGATAGGAAATTTTCAGTGTCACTGGCTGTCATCGTGTTCTGCAAAATTCTAAGATAGGAACATGGCAGTGAGGAGAAGAGCTGGAAAAAGCCTTGTCTGTAGCAAAACAAAACAAAATAAGATACACATCAAGGTTTGCTACTGTGGAACTTGTAACCCCCAACAGCTGGACATTTATATATCCAGCTACATGGAGTATTGGGTGAATTGTGATTCATCCACTTGGCAGAATATTGAAAAAAACAGTAGCATTTGAGAAGACCATATGAAAACATGGATAAATAGTGGTCAGTGATTACAGCTGTGTACCCTATAAAATGTAAGGCATGTTGGATGAGATCATAACATGTATCTGCCTGGAACCTCCTTCCCTTAGACGTCCATGGCTTGCTCCCTTACTTCATACATTTCCCTGCACAGACGTCTCCTTATCAGAGAGGTCTTCAATGAAGAACCATCTAATGAACAGGGACTGACAAACTATGGCCTGTGAGCCAAATTCAGCCCATGGCTTGTTTTATTGGAATCCAGTGACTGCCGCTTATTTACTATTGTCTATGGCAGCTTTAGCAATCAAGGGCAGAGATGAGTAGCTGAGATAAAGGACATGGCCCGAAAAGCCTAAAATACAAAATTTCCCAAGGCCTGATCTAAAAGAACACCCCCTTTCTAGCCTCACTACCCCCTTTCTCTGCCTTACTTTTCTTTTTTTAATAAGTGATGCCATGCACCATATTTTCGACTTTCAGGCTTTCCCACTGCTATTCCCAACATTTCTTGTTGCATATCATATCAGTTCACAAAAAAGAAAATAAGTCTTATTGTTTGGGTATCATTTCTCATGATCCACTGAAAAAATGTAAAGTCTGCCTCATTTTCAAGCACTACCGTAGACCACCTACATCCACAGTTCCCAGTCTAAGTATGAAAATATTGGTGAGCTTCAATTCCTAAGCTTTAAAAATTATAATGAGCTGGCGGTATCAATCCAGATGAACCCACACACACTTTACTTTGCATTAAGAAATGAACATGAAGCAAATAAATGGTACTCCAAGGGCATACTACATTTTTCTGTTTTGCAATATTCCTTTCTTTAAAAAAAAATTATTGAAGTATAGTTGATGTACAGTGTGTTAATTTCTGCTGTACAGCAAAGTGATTCAGTTGTACATATATAGACATTCTTTTTCATATTCTTTTCCATGATGGTTTATCACAGGATATTGAATATAGTTCCCTGTGCTCTACAGTAGGACCTTGTTGTTTATCCATCCTATGTAGAATAGTTTTGTCTTGCAATATTTCTAATGACTGAAATATTGAATTCGGTCATTGGTTACAGAGAAAGCAGGCCCTAATTATAGTGCATATTCAGAGAGTCTGAGAGCCAGCTTCTTGGATAAATTCCTGTGTTCTTTGTGCTGGGCTCAGCAGTCCGGCCGGGAGCAGATATTGACTGAAGGTATTCACGGCCACTGAACCGGAAGCTGCCAGCTCTATAGAGCCTGCCGTCCAGCCTGTTGCAAGGGGCCTGGGGGGCACTGGGCTGTAACAGACTTTTCTTTTTGTGTACAATGCTTCCACTCATGTTAAGCCTGGCTTCAAAGAAAACAGAAATTTACTGCCATCGTTGTATTTAGTTTTCAAAGTACGCGTTGGAGAAAATTGAACTTTCACAGAATTTGTCCCAACGGGAAGGCACTTTCCGGTTAGTTTTTAGGTGATAAATACCACCCAAACCCAAGCTGCCTGCAGTTCTTCCTCTGTGGCCATCCCTCCCTCACTTAGGTAACACAACCTGCTTTTTCCAAACCTAAACAAAGACATGCCATTTCCTATAGCCGCTCAGCAGGCTGAGTTCATTTCAGACCCTTCCCCAGGGGAACAAAGGCTGGGGACACAGAGCTGCCTGTCACTCACTTCTTTTTGTTATTGCTGCATCCCCACCCCTGCCCCCAGCGAAATTCATACAGAAAAAAAAAAAAAAAACAAACAATGTTCGCAGATTTGTTTCCAGGAACCTGCCTGCTAACTTTTTGAATCCTAAGTAACAAGTTATCTAGATTTTTGCATCTTTGGTCATCCGAGCCAACTAAGCATACTAAAAGGAAAGAGCAAGAGGAAGGTCTGTTTTCAAACTCATCCTCTGAGTCCAAGGGTAGTGATGTGATGTGTTGCAGAACATGCATTAGATAACTATTGAAAAGAAATTTGAAATAAATATATGGACCATTTTTAGTTCTGATGTGATCTTTGTAAGAGGCATATCAGAACAGTAATGGGCATCGTGACATTGCAGTTGGGTAAAAATTAACCAGTTAAATGGCGTATTGGTCCCATGTTTACCTCCTGCTTTAACCCAGCTGAACTGGTGACACTGTATCAATGTTTGTAACACTGGTGTTGAAAAATGTCAAGTGTAATGAGAGATCTATACCCTTCACCTCCGGTCTCTCCTCTCCCACTGTCTCTGTCTGTCTCCCTGTCTCTCTCTCTCTCTCTCCCTCCACACAGCGAGGGGAATTGAACTCAGAAAGGTAAGAAGTGGCAGGAACTGCCTTAGGGCATGAGAGTACAGCCCTCCCTTTGTATCCGTGGGGAATTGGTTCCAGGACCCCCGCTGGATACCAAAATCTAAGGATGCTCAAGTCCCTTATATAAAATGACATGGTGTTAGCACATAACCTATGCAAATCCTCCCATAAACTTCAAATCATCTGTAGATTACTTATAATACCTAATACAATATAGATGTTACATAAATAGTTGCCAGCATGCTGCAACTTCCACGTTTTGCTTTTTGGAACTTTCCAGAAAATTTTTTTCCCCAACTATTTTCTATCCATGGTTGGTTGAACCCATGGATGTGAAACCCCAGATACAGAGGGCTGACTGTACATTTCCAGTAAAGAAAAAAAATAAGGATCTCTAATCCAAAGCTATAGATTTTCTAACATTCAACCACGAATATTCTGGGTAATGAAACATCCCACATGTTTATGAGTTATAGATATTTAAAACTTTCTTATCCAACTACAGAGAGATTATAATTTCATTAAAAATTTTGCCATTGAGACTGTTATAGGGAATAGAAACTTAGCCTCCATCTGAAAATCTAATTCATTAATACCAAAATGAATGAGCGGCAGTTGAAGGCATTCTTTTACAAGTTCACCTGTGAGGGTCCCTCAGCGCTGGTTGCTAGTGGGTACCTGTGAATAGTTCCTAAGGAACCTGACACCGCCCCCCCCAACCCAGGCCCCAGTCATTCCTAAGTAGTAAGAGCTTCTGCCTGAAGGCAGAACTCAGTGCATTAAATAATTCCCAGGGCCTGACAAGGTTCATGTGTGTCTTCTACTACCTAGAATGAGTTTAGCACTAACCAGAGAATCACCATCTTCCAAATACATTCAAATAGTATTCAAATATTGCCAAGTTCACCAGAAGTGAACAGTGTCTTTATTATGTAAGGTGGGAAAAGAGATGTACTGGCAGTTAAATGACCTGCCAAATGATTTGCAAAACAAATCACCAAACCCTGTTGCTTGAATATGATTTACATTTTGAAGACAGGGTCCAAAGAAAGCATTCCTAGTTTCCTAAAATGCTTCTTGCCTCTATTCAAAGTGATCTCTGACTCCTCCATGGAACAAAATCCCCATCTTCCTAGCATACATGGTTTTCAACATAAACTGTGCACAGCCGTGAAAGTTTTCAGAAACAGATTCAAAGGTTAAATCAGGAAAAAAGGCAATCAGACTTCTAAAGAGGTCTCTGATTTTTAAAGGTTTTTCCTACCGTATTTGCCTGGGATATAACACATGAAAATTAGGATTATATGAGATTGTGTTAATATTAACATTTTGGGTTTCTTTATTTAACGTAAGCATTTTCTGTTATTTCACTATGCACACACACACACACACACACACATATATATACTCACATACATATATACACACACACTACCTATCTATATATATATATATGCACACTCACATACATATATACACACATATACACCCCCCAAACACACATATATATACTCATATACATATATACACACACACACTATCTATATATATTTACATGCTCACATACATATATATATACTCATATACATATATACACATACACTATATATATATATTTACATACTCATATACATATATACACACACTATATATCTATATATATTTACATGCTCACATACATATATATATACTCATATACATATATACACACACACTATATATATATTTACATACTCATATACATATATACACACACTATATATCTATATATTTACATGCTCACATACATATATATACACTCATACATATATACACACACACTATATATATATATTTGCATGCTCACACACATATATAAGCACACACACACACATACACGGTGCTCACGTCTGTCCATTTTCCTCGTGGTCATCTCAGCCTGTCCTGGAGCTTAGCCGATAAAAGACTGCATGATCCTCTTCTTCATGGAAGTAGTCAAGAGGAAAAAGAAGGTCAGCCTGAAGTATTTTAATCTTGTTTTAATGTTCAAAATCTGGTCACTCAGACTTTGGATTTCAGGGCTGCTGAGATACATGTATCAATAGTTACTGGATGGAGGGAAGAAGAGTCCAATTCAAGAGTTTGCCAGATGTCAGGGAATTGGGGGTATGGGGGGTGCTGAAAGCAGAGGCCCAACCTCAGGCCTAAGGCTGCACTGAGCTCTATGGAGGGATTCTCTCCAAGTCGACAGGCACCCGGTTGGTGATGTCACGTGCTGTTTGTGAGACTTTTCAAAGCGAAAGTCCTTGAGCCCTTCCTGAGTCTCTCTCCATCTCTGGGGTGTGCAGAGCAGGCTGTGTGGCTCTGACCTGGACGGGTCGTACACTGGTGAGGGCCCTCCCGTGACCTGAAGTACAGTCAGAAACTACACTGCACCGTTTTTAATTTGGCTGGACTTCCCCACCTCCCCCCATCTTTGGACCCAGACAAACATAGGACTGTTCAGTTATTTTGATTGTTGTTGTTTGGTGTTTCTTTGTTTGCTGGGAGGAGGAAGGTAAGAGGAAGTTGAATTGGAAAGACAGAAAACTAGAGTCTGGGCGCTTCTTCCCCAGTGCAGGAGGGAAACGTCCTTCAGGGTCTGTTTGCTTTGCAAGGGTGTTCTTTGATGAGGTCTTTGTCTGGGGGACCCCACTGAAGTCTCAGTGTACTCAAGCTTTAGAAAAGGCTATTGGCCCGTCTTTGTTTTCTTTGTTGAACTGTTTATTTTGCTTTCTTCCCACGAGGTTCCCTGGCCTCGCTCTGACAGCGCTTTTCTGCATGAATTACATTCCTCGGAGCCAAGTCTCCGAATTCTTCCAGCCCATTTGATTCCGGCCTGGGTGATTAGTCCACAGCTTCGAAGTGCCGTGGACCTCTGCTAAGCAGAGTGCTTGTAAGTGCCCCTAACACGGAGACCTAAAGACATTTTGTAACCTCATTAGCGAGAGGGTAGTGCTTCATTCTGGTTTAATAACATAGCTGCTGTTGAATCATCGCTAGCTTGAAACTCATGGAAGGAGGGTACTAGTCCTTTCAACGTGAATCAGGCTCTTGAAAGAGGACAGTTCAGGTTATTATACTCATGCCCAATTCAGTAACATAAATTGTCCTGGGCCGGGTGGGAGGGGAGCCCGCTAGCTCCATTCAAGTTAAATCTACATCTGGAATTTCGTAATTATTTTGTACAAAATGCATGTCTGTGTAGAAATAATGAACAACAGTAATGAAAATTATGCAGATATCCTAATCATAGCCGTTATATTTTCTTGTGCGTATGTTTTCTGAAGTACAGTTTATGACTGAGACAGAGATGGTCAGTGAACAGACTTATGAATTATGGTTTTTTTAACCTCTACTAATATAGATTAAATATTTGATTCTTTAATGAATTATGCCTTCATTATAGGTATTGTGAAAGCATTGTGATACCGCCAGAAAAAATTCAGCTGTCTTAAGAATAAAATTCTCTAAGGGGTCTGTCTGTTCACCTCTTTTTACCCATTTTTTAACACGTGAGAAACTTGACTCTGACAGGCAGGTAGGGTGTGCTATACCTAACAGGGAACCTCCATTTGTTGACAATGTGCCTGGAAGTGGTTTTGACTTGAAACTTCCCCAAAGAGGACCAAAGAGTTTTTCAGAAATGATTGAACACACAATCTGTGATGAAAATTATATGCATTGTAAATGCCCATATAGACACAGAAGCTCTTCCTTAAGAAACTGGGGAAGGTCCCGAGCCGTGTGGCCAGGGCCTGGTTCTGATTTCTTGGGATCCTTTATCTTCTTGCTGGTCCTGGTTCGAACTGAGCTCTTGGTGTCTGATGTTTACGAGCCCTTGGAATGGCTGCGTACTGCGGGGCCCGGTCTTTCTTTGAGAGTCTGTGTTCTCTTCGGCAAATAAATGCATCCACTCTGCGGGATCACGGTGCTTCTTTACATGGGAAGTAAAGAAGATTTGGAAGATGGGAATTAAACCTCTTTTGGCTACAAGAGGCCCTTCCTCCTTGGAGTGGGCTCTGAAAACAGATCCCCCAGGGAGCCAAAACACAGCTGTTGGAATACTTCCTGTGTAACACAATTAAACATCCCTTACAAGTAGGACTGGATTACAGCTTTGCTGAGTAATCGCCTCTGAGCATTCCCCCTCTCCACCCAATAGAAAGTTGGTGACATTGGCCCATGATAATGCTTTTTTTCCGGGTTTCAAAGTGTAATTCCAGAAAATTCCAACCTAACTCGATTGGCACCTGGCTTCGGATGAGCCTCTTCTTAAAGCCACTGTATAAGCTGTTTTCACAATAAATGTGGGCCTCACTCATTTCCATCTCGGCTCTGCCACAAATCCACTGGGTCCTTGAACACGGACCCTGACCTCTCTGGGTCTCCTTGTTTTCATCTGCGAAGTAAAGCCATTGGATTAAATGATGTTTCAGATGCCTTCTTAACATCCCACGGTTATGGAAAGTTTAGGTTTGTTCATGGTTTTTTTTCCTTAGAAGAGGAATCTATGAAAACATCATGGCCCTGATACGTACATGCCCACATGCCAGTTTTTTCTCCTGCCCTCTTTCCTCCTGTGAAGATCTGCTGGGAGAGTCTTGCACAAACACTGGTTGTACCTCCTGCTTTTTTCCCCACACTCTCTAGTGATGCCTTACACATCCCTGGGACACCGGTGCACAGGGCCACTGGGTGCCATGTGTGCCCCGTGAATATGTGAATGTTCAAATCAATTCCCTTTGGAGTGAAAAGGTCACTGGAAAACCATACTGTCCTGGTTGTTTAAAAGCCTCAATAATGCTAAAATATAAGTGCATTTAAGCATGGATGCACATATTTGTATTTGTCTTGGATTAATTTTCCTTTGTGTTTAAAATTATAGACTTGATTTGAATCCAGCTTGGGTACTTACTATCAGATTACCTACTCTGTCCAAGCCCAGTTTAATTATTCAGTCCCAGGTGAATCAAGAATTCAATGAAGGAGCAAATAGATAGCACATAACACAGTCTCTGGCACGTCATAAGTGTTTGACAAATGGCAGAATGACCGAATACGTGTCTATTACCATATTTAAGCCATCTATTCTAAGTTGTCCATCTTTTCTTCACCTTTTAACATCTCTGAAATTGGAATGTATCTTCCAGTCTGTTGTGTTTTACGATTGCTACTGGGAAGTGGCAGTCATGAGGAAGTTTCAAGTATCTCTTTTTTTAAATTTAATTTAGTTTAATTTTGTTAGTTTCAGGTGTACAGCAACAGGTATCTCAATAAAATTACTTTGCCTTAGAGTTTCCTTTTTGTGCAAGTACTACAGTGATATATGACAATGCCTCTGTCCGAATAAGCCTGAAAGAGCTCTTTTCTTAAGTATAAAGTAAAAATTGTAGGTGATAAGGAAGAACCATCCTTCTGAGTGGTTCCTAAAATAATGCTGGATCTTTAGATCAATAGCATGTTAGCTTTGATGAAATACAGTATAGATCATATATATATTGACTGTGTAGGTTTGTAATCAACAAAAAAATTATTTCATCGTCAAGCATTTTTTTCCCCCAAGAACCCAGCTGACTTTTCCTCAATGTTGTAATAAAGGACCCAGTTGCAGACTGTAAAGTTAAAATGCAAAGAGAGTGTTTTCAAAATGCTCTTGCTGCTTGAATCATACAAAATGAAAAAGGAGGCCAACTTCATCCTGAAAGGGTATAAAGCAGGGAAGTATATGTTGCCTGCTGGTTGTGTTGGTGTATTTGTGCAGATGCATAGCACAGGCTCTCAGAGGGTAAGACTTCATGATTAATGGTGTTTATTCTTGACAGAAGCCTCCTTTATTTATCTGCAATACAGTTTAGCGATTTTATCAGGCACCTGAATGAGAAATATTCAGTCATACCAATATTGCAGTGTAAATTGAGTAGAGTCACTTTTTATTATATCTTTCTGCCTTATCATCTGCACAGTAATTTTCTAGCAGAGGTTTGATATGGAAAGGCTGGATTTAGCTGTACTTGACACAAAGCCTCTTCAATTTCCCTTAAAAGTTCAGGCTGCTCTTAGAAATGTGTGTCTGTGTGTGTGTGTGTGTCTGTGTGTGTGTATAATATATAAACCCTCTCTGTTATCCAAGCAATTTCAGGATGTGAAAGAATAAAGATAAAATGCACAAACCTGGATGGGAAAAGTGTTGTTAATATAAAAACATCTAATAGCCGTGAACTCACTGGTAAAAGCTCCTTTAGGGTTTAAGCTGAGGCTCAGTACCGAACTGTTTGCATGGTTACATGGTTGCAATTTTTGCTCATCCATCATCATCCAAATCCAATCAGCATAAAGCCAGACCCTTTCATTTCTCCAGGGAGAAATATCAAAGTTGAAGACCAGAGTGGCCAGGGGCAGGGGGACATCAGTCGCAATGATGATGGCAATGCCATTCAAAAGAGGGAACAGCGAGAGGGAGGAGATATGGGGATGTATGTATATGTATAACTGATTCACTTTGTTACACAGCAGAAACTAACACACCACTGTAAAGCAATTATACTCCAATAGAGATGTTAAAAAAATAAAAAATAGAATGTGGAAAAAAAAAAGAGGGAGCAAAAGACATAGAAAACAAACTTATGGTGACCAAAGGGGAGCAGGGGGAGGGATAAATTAGGAGTTTGGGCTTAACGTATACACACTACTATATATAAAATAAATAACCAACAAGGACCTACCATATATAGCACAGGGAACTATACTCAATATCTTGTAATAACCTATAATGGAAAAGAATCTGAAAAAGAATATATATATATATAACTGACTCAGCTGTACACCTGAAACTAACACAACATTGTAAATCAACTACGTTTCAATAAAAATTTTTTTAAAAAATGAAAAAAAAGAGGGAGCAAAGAAGGAAAATGAGACTCAAGTGAAGTGTCACTAAATGTTCAAACTAAACTTTATTCAAGTTACAGACTTGGTAACATGAATTGTCAAAGCTGCTCAAAGGCAGATGGAAACAAATGGTTTGGATCATAGAAAACATTGGATTTTAGGACCAAAAGATACTTTAACCCTGGTGGGTGGAGTGGAGATCATCTCATCCAAATCCTCCCATTTTACAGATGGGAAAAGTAAAGCCCAAAAAGCTGTCTTCAGAAAGGCTGTGGTCCCGTGCAGGTTCTCTGAGGGTAATCTGAACAGGTGATTTCCACACATCATATAGATATTCCCAGTCAGTTCAACCCATCCTTACTTGTGGTGTCGGAAGACTTGCTTTCACTGGGCAGAACAGAGTGCAGCAAGAGGCTGTGTGGTTCCTCTTCCAGTGGCCAGACGGATCTTCAACCTCTCCTGATGTTATTCCCTTTTCCTGGAGCAAAGTTCTCCAAAGCCAGGTTGACAAGAACCCTAAGGACATTGCTGTCTCCTTATGTAGCGCTTAATGCTTCTTTTCTATGGAATAATATAGACAAATTGTTCCCCCAGGACATTAGATCATTAGATATACGCCTTTCATATTTAACTTATTTTGGAAAAGTTTGACACCCTCAGTATGTAACTGAAAATGGGGTCTGGCTGCTTACCGCTCAAAAGCCAATAAAGAGGCAAGGTTGGTGGAAAGGAAAGTTTGCTTTATTTCATAGCCTTTGAGAAGGAACTAAAAGTCCTTGACTATGCTTAATGACTAAACTATTATGATTTGGTCTCCTCTGACTGCTTGCCTTTGTTTCTCCATTTTCTCACTTCTCTGATTAAACTTATTTTTTGGCTAAAGTTTTCCACAGACAAAAGGCAGGCGGAGGACATGGCTTGGGGGGTGGGGCAAGGACCGTAGGGTCCTGCTCCATATCAAGAAGGGTTAAAAGTCTAGAATATCAAGAAGTGTGCCTGGGATATAAAGTCTTGATCCACATGAAGTAGAGTCTTACAAGATCTAATTCCAGTTAAATCTAAAGAGCTTGGCACTTTAAAAGGGCCTCTTATTTTCACCTTTACTAAGCCAGAGGCCCCTAGCAAACCTGGGGGATTTTCTTCTGGAGGAGAGCTATTTAGATAATGATAGTTCCTTGATGGACATCTCTGTTATCACTTAAAATAGGGATGATTTAAAGCATGAGGGACAGTGTGAGTCACATGCATCTTGCCAAGGATGATAAGAGACAACCCAGTAAACACTCTCGTCTGTAGTTAACAGTCATCATAATAATTACGAGGATTATGATGATGATGGGCCCAGAGAAAAAGTCCACACCAGCTCCTGTCCTGGAAGACGCACCTAAGCGCAACAATGTGCCAGACTGCTGTTGATAGAGGATTTACTCGAGCTGTTTCTTGAAGTAACGTTTACAAAATATCAGTTAGTACAGAAGCCCCACCTCTCCTTGGGTCCGCATTCCAGATGCACGCTGTCTTTGTTATGAATGTCTTCCATACCATCTGTAAGAGGACTCAACATGAAGCAAGGATTAAACTGTGGAACCTCACTTCCTGTTTCTAATTAATTATGTCCACTCAGTATCTGAAGCCTCCAGCTGGGAGACTTCTCACTTAAAACCCTGGCTTGGGGCTCTTGAGATGTTTTAAGTATCTGTTGACCTTAAATGGTGGAAATTTCCAGGTAAATGATACAAGCACAGGCTTGTTTGTTTAGTTAATTAAATCAGCAGTTCTAATTGAATCTTGTGTACTACTTTACTGTCCTTTTTCCTTATACCTGGTGGGTATTGTGGCTCAGATCCTACCAGAAGGTGTCATGGTTGATAGAATTCTACATTATCAGAAAATGTTAACACCTGAAAGAAAGAAAGAAAGAAAGAAAGAAAGAAAGAAAGAAAGAAAGAAAGAAAGAAAGGGAAGAAAGAAAATGTAACACTGAGGAACAAATGCCATAGGACCCAGGGATTTTCTAGATGCTGTTAGTTCATGAGACTCAGTCCTTGGTCACGCCACACTGTTGTGTTTCAACATCTTTCTGTTTTGCAATGTGTTTTCTTCTTGGAAAAGGACATTAGTTTGCCATTTTGCCTGCTGTTTGGGGGGTATTGGTAATTCATCAAATTCCAAAAAATTCCGATCTATTAGAATGAGTGGAAAGTTGGCAGGAATGTCAGAGAAATCAGACTTTGAAATTTTCGTCCCCGCACCACCACGTTTTCTTTTTTCATGGCAGTGAAGTTACAGAATAATCATGCCCTTGAATTTACTTGCAGGGGAAAAAAAAAAAAAAAATCCCATCCATTTTACTATGGTCAGGTAAAGTCACTAATCTCTTTGCTTTGTCTAAAGAGGTTCGCGGGGACCCTCCTAGATGACACCAAGGGTGTCAGGAGAGCTGAACCCAGGCCGGCTCCAGAACTAAGGAAAGGAATGCACAAGGATACAATGAAAGCAGCGTGGCTTTGACCTTGACCACCCAGAGCTCTAGTAGCAACAGCAGCAGTAGGAATGAGCATGTTGGTCATAGGGGCCAACATTTACTGAGAACTTACCACGTGACAGGTCCCCGGCTAAATGCTTTATGTATATTTTCTTATTAAACATTAAATAGTACAGCTCTGCTTTTCCATCTAGGCCTAAAGAGCCTTGGAGCAAAGCAGACTTTTAATGATCTTGTTGACCCAGCACTCAGTCTAAATCTGAGACCTTGCCACTCTGATGGTGCAGAACAGCTGATTAAAGGCACTATCCCCACTGCAGGGAGAAAAAAAGGAGGAGGCTGAGACAGGACGGCCCCCTGGTCCTGCGGGCCTGGCTGGATTGGCCTCCCTGGTGGCCTGCCCCACTAGAGGAAGACAGAGCATCCAAAGGAAAAAGGGAACAACTTATTATCTTAGGGAAAGAAGGGAGAAAAGGACAGTGTCTGTTCGCTTTGTTACCGCAGAACAGTTGGGAAGGGCTTCAGAAAACAGGCCCCATCAACTGTCCCAGAAGCTGACCACTGAGACCAGCTCTCCGTCCCCCCCCATCTGCCAGGCATCGGGTTAGGAAAGCGTCACAGCTGGACATCTCTCTCCTGCAACCACAGCTGTTTCCTCATCAAGGTGGTATCTTTGTTGTGACATGCGGGTTTTACTCTCTCTTGTTGTGGTGCGTGGGCTTAGTTGCCCCGTGGCATGTGGGATCTTAGTTCCCCAACCAGGGATCGAACCCACATCCCCTGCATTGGAAAGTGGATTCTTTACCACTGGACCACCAGGGAAGTCCCAAGGCACTTTCTTTATACAAGGGTGAGTTGGGACAGGAAGCCCCATGCTATATGAGATGTGGTTATTTATATCCAAGTGCTTATTTGAACGAATAGTATGTTTAAGAACTCTTGTTAATAACAGTGCATTGCACATTGTAGTTGTTTGAATGGACTTTCTTTTACAGTTTTTTGACTCTTTTCCTGACCTTGGAATCCTAGTCTATTAGTATAGAGTTCTATTAAAGTACAGAGTAGAGACCAATTTTAGCAAATTATTTTTTGCAGTCTTCTCAGGAAGGAATAAAATCACTTTTAGCCATAAACAATTGCATTGTTCTTGTATAAAACATAACATTGCTCCAGTTGTCAAAGGACATGACTGACATGAGTTATGAATATTTGCTTGGCTTCTCCTTTTGATTGGCTTCGCTGGACCTTTCCTCCCCCAAAATGAATATACAGAAGCCTATCTTCCACAGTTTACTTTGAACTGAGACTAATGTGTCAACTAGACCATCTTTGTTTAATAGTGGTAAATATCATGTTATTATTTATGGTCTTTTTTTAAGCAATATTTTTCAAATTTTGAAAAATACAAGTGCACATCTATTTGATTTTCTGAACTTGATAGGAGCAGTTTGAAATCACTGTGGAAAATATTGTTATAGTCGACACAAATCAAATGCATATATTCTTTTCTTAAAAATTGGTAATAAATAGTACACATACAGAAGAGTATACAGAATATACACAAATAGCTCAATGAATTATTGTGAGTTATCACAGAGTGAAAACCTCTCACCACTAACCAAGTCTAGAACTATAATAATCACTGGCATCCAGAAGCCCTCCCCGGGCACCACCCCACAATAACCTACCAAAAGGTAAACATTATCCCGACCATCCCAATGCTAATGTTTAGGTCTGTCTGTTATTGATCTTTATATAAATGGGATAATACAGTATATTATATTCTTTTGTACCAGGCTTCTTCTCCTCAACATGATGTTTGTGAGATTTTTCCACATTATAGTTTGTTCATTTTCATAGCTAGTCACTATTTCATTGTATGAATTATTTGCCCAGTCTACTGTTGTTAGATATTTGGTTGTTTCCAATTTTAACATGAATGAATAATGCCGCTCTGAACATTCTAGTATATTGTGGCACGTGTGTACACAGTATTGTACAGTATACACCAAGGAGAGGAATTACTGGACCATAAAGTGTGCATCTGTTTGAATAGATAATGCCTAACTGTTTTCCAATGAGGTTGCCCCAGCTTATATTCAGGTCGTTTGAGAGTTCCTGTTGCTCCAAATCCTCATCAACACTTGGTGCTGTCAGTCTTTTTAAGTTTAACCATTCTAGTGGGGTTTTTTAAAATTAATTAATTTAAGCATAGTTAATTTACAGTATTGTGTTAGTTTCCTGTGTACAGCAATGTGATTCAGTTATCTATTATATTTTTTTCTGATTATTTTAAGTCATAGAAAGATAAATATTATATGACATCACTTATATGTGTAATCTAAGAAATAATACAAGTGAATTTATGTACAAAACAGAAACAGACTCACAGACATAGAAAACAAACTTGTGGTTACCAAAGGGGAAAGGGGCAGGAGATAAATTAGGATATGGGATTAACAGATATAAACTAATAACATAAAATAGATAAGCAATAAGGATTTATTGTATAGCACAGGGAACTATATTCAATATCTTGCAATAACATTCTAGTGGGTTTTTAATGATAACTCATTATGGATTTAATTTGAGCAGCAAATTAAGATTAAAAAAATAATTTGCCAAAAAAAAAATACTGGAGTATATAGGTTAAAATATTGATGTTGGCTAGGTTTGAATAGCTTGGATATAGGGAACAAATATTGTTTTTTAAAATAATCTCAACTTTTCAATTCATGGATATAAATTCCTTTTATAATTAGACATAAATAGGAAATAAAAATAAGAAGGTCATTCTCAAATCCCTTGAAATGATGTTTCCCCATTAAAACAAATATTTCTCTCCCTTGCTCTCTCTCGTTTTTTGTTGTTGTTGTTGTTGTTAAAGAAATCAACCATAGCCCTTGAATTCTCCCTCTAAAAAAATATTCAGCATCTTAGCATTAATGTGTACATTAAGTGATGTCCCTTCAACTTCAGTGGCTACTTCTATCCAAATCTTATCTACTCTTGGTAGCACAGTTCATGCTGCATATTTTACATAATGAGGCTGCATCCTGGAAGGCTCCTGTTGATGCATTTTGACCCAACAGATAATACTTGTTCTATGTACACTTCATGTGTGTGTGCCTTCACCTCCCCCCATTTGACTATAAACTCTTTGAGAGCAGGGACCAAATGACCATATATTATGTTTCTTGAAATCCCCCAAAGTGCTAAAATCATAATGGATTCTTAGTAAATATATTTTCAATAAAATGTATATCGAATGAACATCTCATTGAAATATTCATCTGTGTGGTTATACATGTAGCTTTACAAAACTGAAATCCAATATGGTACATTTGTAAAAGGCCTGGGTCAGTTAAAAATTCATGGGAAATATTCTTTAGCTGCAGAGGAGATGAAAATGAGATTTGAAACTGAACCATCTTATCAGCTAGCAGTTTCCTGGCAGTTCCATGGAGCAGATATTTACAGAGGTGTGGACAAGGTTAAGGGCTCGGAAAATGATAGCAAATCCTCCAGGACTAGCAAAAGTTTGAGGAGGTTACCAGCCCTAGCCTGAAGGTGCGGTCAGAGGGCAAGGGCAGTGAGGGCTAGAGCCAAGGAAGAGGGGTCACACTTGGGGAGCAGGGGCCTTGCGGGGAGGAACGCCACCAACAGAACTGTAGCTAGTGAAAGGAAGTGAGGGGAATTAATACCCTGACTTCTCTCCCCTCTGCCGCCAGCTCTTGCCATTGCATTTGCTTAGTGGAATCCAGAGGGAAAGTGAGCCTGCTGATTCAGACCGCAAAGTCCAGCCTTCAGGGCATGCAGAGGTTCCGGGGTGAAGGCTGGCAAGTGGGAAATAACCAGCACACCCATGTGTACATTGCAGGGGCACGTGATGATTCTGGGGCAGCAGTCATCTGAAAACTCACCTTGAACAGAGAAAAAGACCAAGTTCAGGACTATGCAAATTTCCAACGATGTCTAGTGTATTAGCCATGGACATTTTAGTTATTTGTTTCTGTCGCTGTATGGAAAGCAACATTTTTTATTACAAATTTTGGTTTATTAAAACTGTGCTTATTGAGTAATTAATTAGTTGATTAAAAATACATTATAAGGGGTAGCTCCCCTTTGTTGTCTGTTAAGCCACTACTTGAATATGAAGAGTGTGTACTTTTTATGGAAAGAACAAAGTTAAACAAATATTAACTTGCTATGTAGAAAAAAAAAAAACCCCAGCATCTCAGTCTTCTGGTAGTTGAAGCTCTCATGCGTACCGCAGAATGCAAGGGGTATGTGTACATTTCCAGTGTTCCAAGCAACATGAAAGCGAATTGTAATAATCCAGCCTATAAACCTTGTTTAATGCTCTCATAATGGGTAATGCAAGTGATGGAATACTGTGATTTTAATCTTGGCATTTTAGTAACCCAATAAGATAGATGAAAAGGCAGTAACAAATTAGATGATATTATGATATTTCATTTTAACTAAGAAGTCCAGTTATTCTCTGCAATACATGTTTTTTGTTTTTAAGTGTATCATAGTATAATGTTTAAAAGGCTCTAATAAGAATCCTCTACTCTTTTCATTGTAATCTATTTTCATGACCTTATAAAAGGATTAATCCAAAGTTAAATTATTTCCACAAACAAACGCAAACTTTATATTACTTCATTGTCTTTCGGGAGAACATAAAAATAATCCCCACCTGCTTTCTTGTCTGAAGCTATACTTCATTTATCCATTGGGCGATACGGAAACAAAATGGTAGCCACGCATTGGGTCTTCATGGCCTTGGGAAGACAGAGAGGTGGAAGCAGTATAGGGGACGTTATCCCTGGTGGGCAGGCCAGGGTCTTAAATGCGTGAGCCAAGATGCAGAGGTCATGGAACCATAGCTCCTCCCCTCGGTGATGCTCTGGCCACCCAGACAACCCTCTACAGCTTGGGCATCTTTTTCCTAGACAGCAGTTTTATGATTTAGTTTGAGGGGGTCACAGGCCTATTTCTATACTCTTTGGCTACAAAATAAATAGCATGGGATCCCTGTTCTTGGAGCAGTTCTAAATTTCAGTGTTCTTCCCGGAATGTTTGTTTGTTGTTTGTTTTTTTTCCTCCGTGGTTTGTGTTTGCCTTCCAACCACGGAGCCACGTACAGCCCCAGAAAAGAGAGAACCGAAAGCTACAAAAGCAGAGAAAGTCTTGAGAGGCCAACAGTAATCTTCAATTCAATCTCTGTGTGTATCTACTAAAAATATAAACCGAGAAAGTGACACCTATAATTTTTTTTCCTCGTGCTCCTGTAATCCACAAATGAAGATGTTGAGCAAGCTTGACAAATATTTACCAGGTCAACTTTAGGATAGTTTGTGAAATGATATATGTCATTTCTATGGAAAACTTGGTGACTGCCTTCCTCACATTTCCCACCTCTTCTTTCTTCAGTAGAATTCACCCCTCTGGCCGTCAACTTGAATGGCTCTTTCTTCCAGCGGTGAATACACATCTGCCTATTAAATATAAAGTCTTCCCTTTCAGATTTGCTTTACAGTTAAAAGCAAAATAAATGATAGATGATCTAGATGCCAAGAATTTGGAAATGACTCTGTTAGGTAAGGTCAAAAGCAGCTTTATTGAAAAATTGTGGTTTATGTATGTTTACATCCATGTCAGGTGGCTGCCATGGCCGTTGTAGTTCAAGGCTGGGTGCTCAGCTTTGATGACTTAGAAAGCCATTTTTGTCAGTCTTCAGTGCTAGAGAAGGGTCATGCTAGCCCAACTCACAAGAGCCTGATTTGGAGACAGAATGAATAAGTCATCAACTTTCAGTGAGAAATTGAACAGCAAGGAAATGGGAACACCAGTCTCCAAAAGTCTTGCTATTTGGACATTTGTGTGCTGAACTGCAAACAGGTGACACACAAAAAAGTTGTTGGATGGTTGTGACAGCCACCAAGAACGTCAGCGGCCATCACCATTTCCTGAGTGCCCTGTGCCGGTGGTGACAGCAGCCCTGGCAGAGAACTGTCATTGTTCCATGTTGTGTATAAGGAAACACGCCTCAGTGACAGAGTCGGGGATGAGCCTGAGTTCAAGTCCGGTTCCTTCAGAGCTCTTGCATTTAATGATAACTGAGTTCATGTTCTTAATCACCTTGTGTGGTTTTATGATTTTGAGTGGAGGTCCCGGGAAACCCAAGGAGATGCTCCCGGGATACTGACAGGTTGGGGAACAAAGCAGGCAGGTGTGTTTCCACCATACGATTGGCTTTGAAAAAAGGGTTCCAATATTTCAGTGTTTGAAAATCACGTAGTATGCTATATTTGCCATCCCTAATATGCGTGTGTGTGTTTATGTGTATGTATGAGTATATACGTACATACATACATTTGTCTCTGTTGTATATGTGTATATATTAGGAGTGGAATATATTAGTATAGTTTGTGATATAAGTTGTATGCACGTATTCAGCATTTATTAGATACTAGGCTCAGTACATGAGGCTTTAGTTATATTCACTTGCCAAGACCCCCAAGAGGTAGGTATCCTCCCCATGGGACTATTTAGGACAAGAAGGGGGTGAGTATCACGGCCAAGGTCACACAGCCGCTGTCCCATCCACGTCGGTTCCCCTTCAGCCCTGAGCCCTCCCATTGTACCACTGCTCTGATGGTCTGACTCAACTGTCCCCAGAATTCCTGATGACCCTTCCCTGAATGACCCTCGTTAAACATTTTCCTGTTGTATCCTGGGGATGGCTGGCCTTTGACTACTAGATGGTTCTTTTCTTTAGGGCAGTTGATAACCTTGCGGCTTTCTTAGTTGCATTCCTGTCTGAAAGCATGTCCCACCAGCTCGTTGAGAAATAGGTGACTCCATATCTTCCCAGCATCATCTCTGGAGGGGAGGGACAGGCATGGGTATGACATTCACCAGAGTGCGTGGAGTTTCCTGACTTCATCTCCAAATCCTGGAGGGACCAACCCTCTTCTCTGCTGTTGCTTCTCACTGGTGTGGAAGGGAGGACGGAGCCTGGGCATTGCTGCTGGGGAAGATGTGTCCGGATCTTGATTCCTTACTCATGGAAGAGTTATCTTCAGTCTTCCTGTGAGAACAGGTCAAATGAAAGTGAAAGGGGGGAGGCAGACATCAGGCATCCACAGATTTGTGAGGAGAGAAAAGCATCAGCCGTCTCCTGGCTTCCCTGCTTCTTTGGGACTGGTGAGTACCCCAGCCCGACATCTATAATCTTCATGTTGTTCTAAGTGCTGATTTTTTTTCCATCCATGATTCTTCAGTGGAATCTAGGCTTCTGGGAATATTCTTACTACCATTCTCAATTCTAGAATTTGAGAAAAATTACAGGTTCCAATTTTTTGCCTAACGAAGAAACCAGTTAGCAATGTCATTGCTTCACTGATTTTTAGTTCATAACGTTCAGACTGAGTTTCTCGTGGATCCTAAGAAAAGCTTGTCTAGGAGGTATCATCTCATGGATCTCTTGAAATGTCTGCTTTTTTACATTTCTGCGGCACCTGTCTCTCATCATAAATCTGCAAAGGAGCCTGTTACTTCATAATAATCACTTTCGAATCGGATTGGAAGGATTGATTTTCCTTTCTGGTGGAAAATGAATGAATGAATTTGAGCGTCTGGTGTGCTCTAAGGTAGTGACAGGTCTAAATGGAGCATCAGATTTAACCAGTGACACAGAGCTACCTTATTTTGTAGTAAAGAGCTAAAATAGGATAGACTAATAGGTCTTGCCAATTTCTATTTGAGGACAAGGAATTTTTACTAATTTCTGAGTGGGTATGGAAAGCCTCAAGTTGTTTGGAAAAGAAATAGCTATTTTCAGGTGGTGACGTCTCACTCTGCCCACATGTAAATTTAGAAAACTCTGGATTTTTATTTTATTTCACCCAAAGTGACATCTGAAGAACAAATAAAAAGCCTCTTTTTTTTTTTTTAAGTTCAAAATGAAAAAAAAGAGTAAGAAGGAACAAGTAAGAAAATCCTCTCCGTCCCGTGTGTTTTAACCTCTTTGATTTTCTACTGAGAAGATTCACGATCTGAGCTTTGGGTTCATTTAACTCAGTGCCTGCTCCGTGCACTTGGAGGAACTGGCTTCTCCCAGGACGCTGTTCTGACGGTGCTGGGGGCCAGAGCCCAGCTGCGGCTGCATGTGCCTTTGCTTGGGAGGCGGGATGAGAAAATGTGTTTCTCCTCCCTTTCCTTTCACTCCTAAAGCCAGCGCCACAAGAGGAGCTTGCAGTTTTTCAGAACGTCCCTCTCTATCACGGTCTCGCCTTTTTATGGCCATATTCTCTGTGGATGAAAAAAGGGAAAGTACAAGTGTGTAGCCTGTCAGAGCCAGTTCACTGGATTATCCACACAAAACGTTTTCTATTAGAGGAGGAAAAGGGCAGCAAGCGGAGGGGGTGGGGGTGTTCCACAGACTGGCCGTTCTAGAAATGCCTGTCCCCGGGGCTTGGGGGTGGCTCTGGGGAGGGAATTCCCTGGAGTGGATGAGGTATGGTGGCAGCAAGGGGTGCCTTAGAATTTATTTTCATCAGCCAAAAGCTTCTACCTTTGCTCATTATAACTAAGGCATGAGCTTGATCAAAAACCCTGATCTTTTCCAACTTTCTAACCCCAGGAGCACTTCATTACGGATTGTTCACTGAACGTGGCTGATCAGGAAGCCACATGCAGAACGAGTACGAGAGGAAGCTGCCTCCCCAGGGCTGCTGCTCACGGAGAGGGGGGGCTGCCTTCAAAACAGGGAAACCCGTATCTGTGAAACTGGTTTTGCTCACAACCTCAAGACCCAGAACACTAAAGCTGGAGCACCTATGTATAGAGTGTCGATTTCATGTTTCTTACAGACTTTTGCAATGAGTCTCTTTTCTTATTTGTAGGCATCTCTACCATGTACATGCTGAGACTCCCAGACCAGAAGAATCTTCCTTCCTTTCTTTCTCTCTCCATCCCTCCCTTCCTTCCTAGCTTCCTTCCTGCCTCCCTCCCTCCTTCCTTTCTTTTTTTTTCTTTCTTTCTTTCTTTTCTTTTTTTTTTTTTTTTAATGCAGTACCATGATGGTGAGAGAGAAGTTCAGTGGGAAAACTAACATTCAGGTCAAATGGAAAATAGAATCGCAACAACTACTTTAAGCTCAGATGCCTGTTTAGAATTTCTTCTCATGAGGAAAACCAAAGGCTTTATTTTCCTATATTCTGAGTGCCAGGAAATTTCTCAAAGGTCCATTTTCTTCGCCCAAATAATTGCATAGTAGCATTCTACCTACATGATGTCACCATGATCTTAAGGTCCTAGTACTGGAAATGTATATGCCTGATCTTCTTTCCCCCAAGACGCCTTGAGTTCACGTAAAATCTTACTTATTTTCTTTCACAGACAGCCTCTGCCTACGGAGCTCTTGGTCTCATGCGTACCTCTTGTGTCTGCTCTTCTTTTTACCTAGGCCTTCTGCCTTATCTAGTAGCCCCACGTATTCCGACCTGCCCTTCATCAGGATCTCCCCGCATCGGAATCCCGCTGCAGCTTCTGAGTCCCCGTTCAGCCCTCCGCATCCCTACATCAACCCCTACATGGACTACATCCGGTCCCTGCACAGCAGCCCGTCCCTCTCCATGATTTCGGCCGCCCGCGGGCTGAGCCCCACAGATGGTGAGTCTCAGACCAGCCTGTTCTGCTTCCATACGTCATGCCTCTCCTGGAACGTGGCATAGAGTAACTGATGCTTCTTGAGTCCCGTGTGCCGGGCGCTGTGCTAAGTGATGTGATTACGTGCTTTCATTGCAGCCTTATGACACCTCCATGAGGGTGGGATATTATGTCCATTTTCAGGTGAGGATAAGGGCAGAGGGTCCAAGTAACTTGCAACCTGGTTCACTGGCTAGTAAGTGGCAGAGGTGGCACTCAGAGCCAGAATGCACTGATGCCCAAATCCTTGCGTTCATTCACTGCTCTGTTCTGTGGCTTCACATATATTTAGACTGGCCCTGTTGCCATTCCCACATTGTGCATGTGTAACCAGCACATTTTGCTCACCTTCTGGTGAATGCTTTTCTGTTCTGCATGTCTGAAGGACACATGTATACAGATGTGTCCATTGGAGCAGCACTTTTCAAACTCCAGTGCGCATAGGTATCACCTGGGGATGGTGATAAAATACTATTCCGTTTGGTGTGGGTCCAGGTGCGGCCTGAGGTTCTGCACTTCTGAGAAGCTCCCAGGTGACGTCAGTGCTGCTGGTTCAGGGACCACACTCTGAGCTGCAAGGTCTTAGAGAACATGATGGGCCAGCTCTGTTGTATGTGCCCTGTGTCCTTGACCAAATGAACACCGCAAGAGGGATGTGGTGGGACAAGAAACAAACGTTGACTTTAATCCTCTTATACTTGATGTTCATCTTAAGCTCCAAAGCACCAAACTCCTGTTGTTCTGTTGGCCTCCCAATGACTTGTCACCTGACTCTTTTAAATTGGAGCTGTGCATTACACAAGTGCCCAATGATGAAATGTTCCTTTGGTTCAGGAAGAGCATTTCCCATCTCAGGCACACATATACAAACTCACTTGCCCACAATTGCTAGCATCTGAGTTAAGGTCCAGGATGGCATAAGCTGTACTGATGACAGGTAGAGGATTATGAGCTCTCTGCAGCAAACCACACATCGCTGATGCTTGTGTTGGGGCACAGAGACACACTATGCAGTCTGTCTCACCGGGCAGCACGGACCACATTCTCCACTCAGATGCTTCCCGAGGCTGGCTGTGCATGGTGGGCATAGTAGATGGAAGCTTCCTGAGGTTTTTCAGTAAATACCCACTCATTCATACGAGAAGCTGTGCTCCAGCAATAGCTGCTGGCTCACTCTTTTCCCTCTGATTCAATGCAGTGAATATACTTGTAAGGTACCTAATGAAAAGTTTTGCCATTTCGACAAGATTCACACTTTAAAAATAAAACTGTAAAAGAGTGAGACTGGAGATCGTTCTGCTTTGGATTTGGTTTTCTAGTGGGAAAAATGGAAAGTCACCTCCATGGAATGCTTGGGGGTTCAGGGAAGTGACTAATAAGAAGAGAGGGAGAGAGGGGTAGGGAGGTCAGCTGACGATGGGCTTGGAATGGTGCCTGGCTTCTGGACATTTAGTGGGGCCACTGAAGTTGGTACCTCTAGTTAAAACATCTTGTCATCTGCTTTTCATAGTATTTGGTGATGAGTATGACTAAAACATTCTTTGATTGGTTGTTCTGCCTCTCAGGAGCCCAATTAATACCCAAGTCAAGTCACTAATGTTTGTCTCTTGTGGTCTATGATTTTTGTATATATCTCTCTATCTTTATGATGTATGAGAAGTATGTGGACACATATAAAAAAGAATGAAATAATGCCATTTGCAGCAACATGGATGGACCTAGAGATGATCATACTAAGTGAAGTAAGTCAGAAAGAGAAAGACAAGTATCATACGATATCGCTTATACGTGGACTCTAAAAAAATGATACAGATGAACTTATTTACAAGACAGAAATAGACTCACAGACATAGAAAACAAACATATGGTTTGGGAAAGGGGGTGGGAGGGATAAATTAGGAGTTTGGGATTAACAGATTCACACTACTATACATAAAATAAACAAGGACCTACTGTATAGCACAAGGAACTATATTCAATATCTTGTACTACTTATAATGGAAAAGAATATGAAAAAGAATATATATGTGTGTGTGTGTGTAACTGAATCACTTTGCTGTACACCTGAAACTAACACAACATTGTAAATCAACTATACTTCGATAAAAAAATTAAAAAGTATATGGACACAAATGTAAAGCCTACACAGACCTATCGCTAGAATGCTAGTGTTTCTACATCATAATGATAAAATTAGCTTTTATTGATCGAATGCTATGTGCTAAGCACTCTCCATGCACCATTGCCTTCACTGCTCCCAGCAACTTCCTGTGAAGCTGTAAGAGGTGGAGCTGGGATTTGCATCCAGATCTTAGTGTATTTGGAGACCACCCTCAGAACTGCTACAGCGTCCTGCAGCTTTGGCACATAAATTGGCATGAGGAAACCGATCATTATCCCACTGCTATAGAGCTGACACTTGCCAGTAAATTGCTCCAGATTGATAGGTGTATTTCTTTTTGATTTTGTAATGAAAAAAAGAGAAAAAAAAGATCTTTAAAATTATGGAACACAAAATTGCAGCTTGCCACCGTCATGTGTTATTAAAGCCAGCTGTGCTGCCTTTTCCACTCGTGGCCCAGGGTCCTCCAGCTCCTGAGAGCTGACTCAGACCCTCCTGCCAGAAGGCTTAGGGATGTAATGTTAAGTATGTCGTGAAGGACGTCATGGTTATCCAAGTTGTTTACTACTGTAAGAAATGTGGAAAAATAAATGTGAACATACAGTGATTTGATATGACACTTTTTTTTTAAGATTATTTATTTGATTTATTTTTGGCTGCGTTGGGTCTTCGTTGCTGCGCGCGGGCTTTCTCTAGTTGCGGCGGGCAGGGGCTACTCTTCGTTGCGGTGTGCGGGCTTCTCATTGCAGTGGCTTCTCTTGTTGAGGAGCACAGGCTCTAGGCGCGCGGGCTTCAGTAGTTGTGGCTCACGGGCTCAGTAGTTGTGGCTGATGGGCTTAGTTGCTCCGCAGCATGTGGGATCTTCCCAAGACCCTTCCATTTTGGGGAGCAAAATAGGGGAATGAGTGTACAGATACATGCACACATATATTGGGTTGGCCAAAAAGTTCGTTTGGTTAATGAATACGTTGTTCAATAAAGTTCTCGGTGAAAATGAAGAATGTCTTTTATTGTTACTTAAACCCGAACGAACTTTTTGGCCAACCCAATACAATTTAATCATTTGGAATTCCTGGAGATTCTTAAAACTAACCTCGAAAGTTTTATCATGTATTTTATTTTTTCTATTCTTTTCCTTCCGTTTTATTTTCGAATCAATGATATCTGGGAGACTTCAGTGAAAGCACAATTTGAGTTAAGGAAGTTTTCCTAGAAAGAACCACAAAAGGAATGGCTGATGGCGAATGGACTTTGGGATGTCTCAGGAAAAGCTTCGTTTTGGCCTTCTTTCAACTAGTAACCATGTTTTCTTGTCTCCTCTTCCATCCAGCCCCCCACGCTGGAGTCAGCCCAGCAGAATACTATCATCAGATGGCTCTGTTAGCCGGCCAGCGCAGTCCCTACGCAGACATCATCCCCTCTGCTGCCACCGCCGGCGCAGGGGCCATCCACATGGAGTATCTTCATGCCATGGATAGTAAGTGGCGGGGCCCTCTTCTATAGTCCTGGGCGTGGCCAAGCTCACTCATGAAAGGGAGAGGAAGATACAAAGATGGGTTGATTACCTAATTTTTCAAGCCAGAAGAGGAGGAGGAACCACCAGTATTTGGGGCTCTGGTTGCCTTGGTTTCCCAGGAAGCTTCCACAGATGTGGCCATCCTGAGACTCCCGCTTAACTCGGTTCATATCAATGAACTGGAAGATACAGGCGATTGTAATTTGGCAGATACACAAAAAACTAGTCAGCCCTGACTGTCTTGGTAGCAGAATAAGGGAACGTGTTTGATTAGATGAATGTGCTTCATCGAGTCATTCCTTGGTTTTATAGATTTTATGCTTTATAAATTAACTAAAAAAGAGACCTATACTTGGTTTTACATGTTTCATTGATTTATTTTTTTCTTATTTTCCACATGTTTTCTTTACATTAAAAAAAAATCTATCTCATTGAGACCTTTTACATAGGAAAAATAAAAACATTTCCACATCGGGAAGGCCTACTTTTAGCCCTCTACCTAGCAGTGGAAGAAAATGGGATCATTGGTTGTACTTTATATCACTTTCTTGTGGGTCCCTCAAGGCTTATGACAAGTCCTTTGTGTCACTTCTCTAGACACATGAACAAGAGCCTATGATTATCATTTTTCAGAACATCCAAGAGTTCTTATTTATTCGGATTCTTTAAGTCCACATCCATTTGCCAGGTGCCAGGAAGTGAACGTGAAACATCGTCCAAGGTGTACATAACGAAACCCTTTGAATATGACGACAATATGAGTTTGAGTAGGACATCTGCTCGAGGTTTTGTTTGTTTCTTCTAGTAGCAGCAATTAATTTGTGATTTTCCGTGTAGGGTCTGTTTGGATTCTTCTGTGACAATGGGTGGACCTTGGTCTACTCTCTATTAGTGGTTGATAATTCAGTTCTCAGATTTAGAAGAGAGAGAAAATGATTGGTCCACAGGGCATAAAATCTACAGCCTTGGTCCCCTTACTGTCATGAACTAACTTAGCTGTGTTACATACGAACACAGCTTGGGTGGGTTTCCAATGGGGAGCTCATTACCACACACAGAGTAAGAGGAATGTGTTACGTCTTCCGCAGGGATTTTGTTTTCCGCTTTGTAGAAGAGAGAGTTTTCATTTCAGATTCATCATAACCACGTTTCAATTAGGGATTATTGGGGAAAAAAAGTTGAGTGTTATTATGCAAATTAGTTATTTAAAAATCTGCAAATAAAGAATTAAAATAAGAGAGAATCCTTGAAAGGTCAGTCCATATTACCTTCTCTACTTGATGAGAATGTGTTTAGTCAGGCAATGGCGGTTTTTATCTAAATAAAGGATGAAGCTACCCTTTTACTTTGTAAAAACTAATTAAAGGCATTTTAATTTGCCAGAGTATGTGGTAAATTGATTGTCATTAACTAGGAATTTAGATGTCCTATCATTCATCACATAAAAAGAAACCTCCTTTTTCTTTGTCAGAATCTTTTATTAGAATAGAGAAACAAAACAATTAACAAAGCCAGATTGGAGAGATCTGTGTTGGAACAGTAAGAATGCTGGGGCTTAGATTTAAGAAGGAAGGCGTATCATCAGTGAAGAACTGGCCCACTTCTCTTTCAGCAGTTTTGAAATCCACACCTCATAGTTTAGCTGTTCCCGTCAACAGATGATCCCAAGTCACTGCCCCAAATGCTGACAACTTTCTCTTTCTATGCTTCGTTGTTAGGGGGTTGGGGAGAGCATAATAAAGGGTTGGAAAGTGCGTAAAGTACTATATCCCTGCCCTCTAAAATAGCTGAAATAGCATTTAGTTTAACAGAACATAACCAGAATGTTATGTTTTAAATCGAAATCGTAGGAGACTTTTTCAAGGGAGGAGTGAAATGACTCTAAATTCCTACATTGGCTCTGCAGTAGCAAAACCAGAGGCAAACTGGGATGGAGCTGGTCATTCTGATCCACTGTTACACATCTTCAGGACTCTTCCATTGGCAGAAACGGCAATAAACTGGATTCAGATGAGCACCTGACTTTCAAATGTGCCAACAATGGGCCTACCTGGGTTTCAGCCAGCTTCAGGATAGAGTATTTATGTGTTGCACATTAGAATGAACAAGTCTGTTTTATGGCTCTAATTCTACCTTTTGGGATTCGAGTGACCTTTAAAGACAGGAGAGCAAGTAATCCCTATAAGGAATATCCTAGAGAAATCCTAGACACTCATGAAAACCACACTATTTATATGGGTGGAAACTGACTTAAATAAGTACCCATCTTGGAGGGAAAATCAGAGGAGCCGGACCATCCAGGCCCTGGGCAACCTGGAGGCTTCCATGGAAGGGATGAAGCCAGGCCCTGGGCTCTGTCTTTGGATGATGTGATGGGGATATAGGCCTCTGGTGTTTTATAGCCCTCAGACGGCCTCCTTATCTCTTTAGTGTTTTTTTAAAAATCAGGAAATCAGCTCTATCTGGAATGTCCTGTTACTTCTAACTCTGCCAGGGATCACTGAATCCCACTGAGAATGGTTACTCTTGAGGATGATATGGAAACTGACCAGAAGTCTGGTTTGTCCTTGGAATCCTTTGGAAGTGGAATGCATTTCTTCACTGAAAAACTTTTATGATGAAATTAGCCTCTCATAGTGAGTAAAAATGAGACATTTATGTGTAAGGCAGATGCCATAATAAAAGTAAGATGCTGGTTTAAACACTAAGAGCTGTGAACATAGTGGGACTGTTATTTTTGTATGAACATGGCCTAAATCAGGTTGGTAATGAAACTATTCTAAATGAAGAAATTCAATTTTCAATGTGCCTGAAAGAAAGCTTTGAGTAGGTACCACATTTGTCATTCAAATTGGTTTTCCAGTTTTATATACATGGATGGTACTAAGTTCCAGTTTGTGATTTATTTTTTATTCACTATAAAGTATATCTATTCATCTCTATAATATTATCTATAGAGTCTTTCATATTCATCTATTACATTTCATTAAACTATCTCAAAGCATATGTTGGATTGTTATCTTGTATCAAGGTCCATCTCTGGTGAAGAAAATATTCCCAATGAGTTTTCTGGAGACCAAGTGCCTAGACATTTTTCTATAAAGAAGGCTTAACTTCTACTTCAGTTTTCTGGGGACCCCAAAATTGCCATGTCCCTGTAAGCAGGTGTACCCATGCTTTGAAATAGAAACCCTCCGTTATTTCTTAAAAGTAATCATGTTTGATTTTCCTCTTACCTAGTGGTATTATGTTCTCATTCTGTCCTTAAACTTTAGTTTGATGACTCTGTAATGTAAATGTGACCTTAGAAAAGGCAGGAGTGGGCCTGTGGGCCACATTCATAGCTCTGCCCTAATTCAAATCTCTACCATCTACCAAACTGAAGGCAAATGGACATTTAATTTTTAACTCTCCATGTAAAAAGCATTGTATTAAGTTGGCAGGCGTTTAAGTGTGAGTTACTAACCTCCAGAATAGAACTGCATCAGTGGAATCTTCTTGAAGTCTCAAAACTCTTATAAATGCAGAGAATTAATTAATCGATTGATTGATTGATCTAATAACCAGAGGCTTAAAATTGACTCATGTTATCTTACTATAATGCTTGCAGGGTTTTTCTCCCCCAACCTTGGAAAATCTGTAAACAAACCACGTCCCAAGCTTTTAAATGTTTCTTGGGACTTAGGCTGTATAGATTATGGGGAATTTAGGGCAGCGTTCCTCCATCTCGGTGCTACGGGTGCCAGATGATTCTTCATGGCGGCGGGGGGCTGCCCTGCCCATTCCCGGGTGTGCAGCAGCTTTCCTGGCCTCTAGATGTTTCTAGCACCCCGTGAGTTGCGATAACCAAAATATCTCCAGATGTTGTCACATGTCCCCTGGGGGCAACATCGGTTCCCCCCCCCATCGAGAACCATTAATTTAGGATAACGTATTTATCAGTTTTGTCAGTAAAGCCGTAAGTGTTCCGTGGATCAGATAAATACAGAAATCATGGGGAAATGCGGGCATAACTAAGCTGGATTTTTTTAATCTTAGGATACTTTAATTCATTTTTTTCCTTCGGCTCATTGCCTTAAAACGGTGTGCATTGCGGTGGGGAGGGTGGAGTGCGGTGCGACTGTGGGAACCACTGTCTTTGTCGCTGGTGGTGAATTAATGATGAGCATATCTAAGCAGCTGTCAGATTCATAAATCACTGGAAATGAGAGGGAGAACACATAAAAAGTCTCTCCCTTTTGTTTAGCAATTTATCATTTTGCCTGCACATTAATAAACAGAGCTCCCCCGAGGTAAGCCCCTGGAAGATAAATATTTCTCCCTAATTTCCTCAATTGTACCCAGTAGATCACAAGTGGGAGGAGAGAGGTACTTGTCAACGCCAGTCGCCGGCTTCTTATCCTTCACTTCTTCCACGCAGGGTAGTAGGAACAGATAATGGGTACCGAGTCCAGCCACAGGTAATCAGGTTCTGTTTTGTTTATACAACAGGCACCAGATTCCCCAGCCCCCGGCTGTCAGCCAGGCCAAGCCGAAAACGTACACTGTCCATTTCACCACTGTCTGATCATAGCTTTGACCTTCAGACCATGATTAGGACGTCTCCCAACTCCTTGGTCACCATTCTCAATAATTCCCGCAGCAGCTCTTCAGCAAGTGGCTCCTACGGCCACTTATCTGCAAGTGCAATCAGGTATGTATTTTCCCCAAATCCATGATGTGTTTCTTTAATAAAACGTCACTGCTTGCCTGCACCTTGCGTTTGCGGTACTGACTACCTACAAGGAAGGATTACAACAGGACACCGGGGAGGACCCGGGATGCGGATGCAGGTCACGTTTCACTACGATGAGTTCCAGAGCCAATTATTAGGCCGAAAAGAATTATTTTGCAGACGTCAGTTAGCAGCTCATTTAGAGAAATAGTTATTCAGGAATGAAATCCCCTTCCTAGAGACAGTGAGTACAGCGATCTTTTCATCTTCTTACTAGTTATAATTGCCTAGAGGGAAAACCAACTTTGTACCTGATTTGGGCACACTTGCAAGGACAGGGACAGAAATCAAAAAACCAGACGTGGGACTTCCCTGGCGGTCCAGTGGTTAGGACTCCACACTTCCACTGCAGGGGGTGAGGGTTCGATCCCTGGTCGGGGAACTAAGGTCCCACAGACCATGAGACATGACCAAAAAAGAGAAAAAAGACCAGACGTGAGTCTTGTCTCACGGGGGAAAAGTGTGCATTGGGAGGAAGAAAGAAAAGGGGACAGAAGGGTTTTTAGTCTAAAGGAATTGATGGGTCTTCCATGATGAATATATATATTAGGGAAACCCTAACAGTCCAGAAAAAAAAAATGTGTTAGCAATAGTCACACCATATTTACTAGAAATGATGAATACCATTAGTTTTTGTCCTTAATGTTTCCGTTACGGTTTTAATTCTTTGCTTGCTCAGTTATCAGCAATCCTCCTTGGCAGGCAAGCTAACGTTTAAATATTATAAATCCCCATTTTGATATGATGTCACTTTCTGCAGCATCTGTCTTTTAATATGGTCAGGAAAGTGTGGAAACAACGGAACAGAGCAAATAACTTTGCTTGTATGATAGCAGTCCGTACTTACAGAGGGGATTGTTTCAGGATTAGCCGATGTAGTCACGAAGGTAGGCTTTGGAGTCGGGCAAAACTGTAGTCAGATTCCAGCTTTGCCACCAGCTGTGCAGACCTTACTTGCCTGTAGGCTCTGAAATTCAGTCTTCACATTTGTAAACTACAGACAAGACAGCCACGGTAGAGGAAAGGGGTACCTTTTATTAAAGCTGGTGTGTATGGGCAGGGCCTGGATGAAGACCCCTGCCCACGGGCAGAGCCGCAGGAGAACTGCCCCTGATGGTGCATCCAGAGGATGAGCTACCAGGGCCTGGCCGTGCTACCCCCAACGTGATCACCCCAATCTGGCTCCGAGGAAGTACGCCCATCTCCAAACCATGCTGGCTGTTCTGCACTCCGGGCAAATTTCCCTGGGCTCATAGGTTGCCATTGACCTTATCTCCATTTGCTGAAATCATATCATTATTATGTGGCTTGACTAGAAGTCATAGCATCAAAGTGGTGGAAATGAGGTACACAGTGAAAGTTCACAGGAATGCTATTCACACGGAATCACTTTGTGAGCGTTCCTTTCTCCTTTGTGTTTTCCTCCCTTCTGCTCTCTGCCCAGCTACCGTGACTTTTCACAGCCTCTACAGGACTTAGATTAGAGAGTGGTACACAGATAGTCTCAGTGCAGTCTTTATTCTTACCCTAACATCTTCACCCGTTTCCTCATCTCCTCACCTTTCCCAGGTAATCTAGTACCAGTCCTGGAGAGACTGTCAGTATCCTGACTTGGAATGATCATTGTCTCCTGCCTCCGAGGAGCTACCACAGATCTGATTATTCTCATTTGAGCTGGAAGCAGAGATTCCTAAGTCCAGTCAGGCCCCAGGAGACCCGTTTGCAGTCAGGTGACCAGGGCCGTCGGGCACACAGGTCTTTCTTGCCTTCGTCTCCTCACCAGCCTGTCTTCTCTCTTGCAATCTGACCTCTTATTCTTCAGTACACAGCCCCTGTGTGCTAGGATAAGATGTAGCTTCTGATGCATATAAAGTAATACAGATAACCCAAGATGAGATCGGCTTGCAGGAGCAATACAATAATTAGAAGAATTACGACCGGCACCACCCGCCAGTCCTTTAGCTGGAGTAGCGTTAGTGCTTCACTTGCTCTGTTCCAAGTTTCACTTTGTGAAATCTAAAGACCGACTGGAGGACTCCTCAGTAAGTGGTAGGACCGGTGGCTGATGGGAAAGGAAGCAGCATGAAGAAATCTACAAAGGGTAACTTTCTCAGGAGGGAAAGATACAGGAGTGCATCTCATCTCTGCTTTGTACCCAGGGACACGGTAGGCACAAGATGCGCTCACTCTTTTCATCTGTCAGCAGTTTTGGAAAGCGTAGTGTTATTCTTGTTTTGTGCATCAGCACGGAGGGTCTTTGCAAGAGGACCAGCCCCCCAATTCCTTGCTTTTTAATTGGCCCCAAACACGTTTGACTTGCACACTTGCATGTTTTCTAATCCTAATCTGCTTCTCGTGATGTCAGTGCATATGGTAACGGGGTCAGTTTCTAAAGATGTTTTTCAGTGTGTAATGACACACATTCAGTTTTCTAAAAAAATCTCCTTCACACGTGTATCCCAGTTCAAATGCTATTCTCTAAGAGGCTGGTAATAGTAGGGACCACTGTTTGAAATTCTCCTATTTACATGCTCATCTGGTAGTTGCTATATGTCTCCCTCTACTAGAATACAAATGCCAGAAGGTCTAGGACTGTGTATGTTTTGTCCATGGCCACACTGCCCACCTCACAACATCTGTGCCCTGTCACCTTGATACCGCTCAACAAATATTTCTGGAGTGAATAAATGAAGGAGCTCTTTAATGAGCCATTAGAATTCTAATCGCCCTCCTTATTAAAAGGAAGTTTCCATGTGGAGGATGAATAATGCTGGCTTTCAGAAAGTTATAGTGTATATGGATAGTATATCATATATCCATAGGTTGATAGATATATGGAGATACAGAGGGATGGACACAAAATAAAGGGATAAAAAAGCAAATGCCCATCTTCAGTTTGTATATGGTTCTTTTGTTTATGTATTTACTTAATTCAGACTGCTATAAGAATTCCATGTAAAGCACATATTTATTCACAAAAGCCTATCTACATCTTAAAACATAGTACTTGATTATGGCTAACTTATTAAAACATATTGTCCAAATGTATAGCAAAAGTCTTTTTTATATCATAACTGAGAACATCATTCAAAAAAAATAACTCCATGCATTTAAAAGGATGTTGTGAAATAGTTAACTGTCTCAAAAAGTTTTAACTTCTCCATCACCCTGAAGACTCCTGTCTAAGACTAGCTGATTCACATTTATCAAATACAGCCTGTAAGCCCCACCTTCTCTGGTTAAGGCTAGTATTATAAATATCCAGTTAATGGCATTAAATTAGAAATAGTTTGACCTCTGCTAATACCTTCCCCTAGAAATCGAGCTCCCATCGGAGGAGAAAGTGTTTCAACTGACCCTCAACTTCCATCTTCTAGCAAAAGTAAAGGGAATGAAGAAATGAGTAATCTATTCATTTCTAACCCGCCAGTTACAGCTTTCTCACTTTGGGTTTAATGGCGAAAATGAAGATGGCTTCATATCCTTAGTAGTTTCAGATCTGGTTCGGCCAGGACAGACATCTCACTGGAGACTGCGTTCCTGCTATTTATGTTCTTGGAGGTTTTGTCTGTTTGGCTGTTTAGTGGCAACCCAGCTTTTAAAGCCTTTTAGGACTCTTGCATCCTATAAAGCATAATGTATTTTTGTCCGAAGCATTATTGAAAGAGTGCATATGCCTCAGTGTAAACATTGGGATGATACTTAACTCATTTGGTGGGTGT
Organism: Balaenoptera musculus; assembly: GCF_009873245.2. NCBI lineage: Eukaryota > Metazoa > Chordata > Mammalia > Artiodactyla > Balaenopteridae > Balaenoptera > Balaenoptera musculus. The sequence goes on along the minus strand of NC_045793.1, from coordinate 96,235,853 downwards.
GTGGGTCTATGTGTGTGCTCATTACTTCTTCCGAGGCTGCTGGGTTTTCCAATGAACTTGCCCTGGGGGGCTTTTATGGATGGGCGTGGAAGCTTTACTTTTTTCCTTTCCAATAGAAGCACGTGCACACGTGTGTGTCCCTATACCAACACGTATACAGATGATAATGGCTGTTGGCCTGTTCTCTGCAAAACTGGGAAGAATTGTTCTTCCTTTGAATGGCAGCTGTTGTACAGTAAATTCGACAGCTGGAACCAGAAAGTGGACAACCTCGTTCGTACGACAACCACAAAGTAACCACAAAGTTGGTTTTGATTAGATGCCTCCTTCTCCCCCTTCCTCTCTCTTTTCTTGAAGCCAGTTTCTGAAATTTTGGGGCCCTCATGTTACAGTGTGGACTGTTGCCTGGCTTCACCTCCAGTACTGGTTTCGTGAGCCAGAACTAGGAGAGATGGGACACTGAAAAGGAAATAGCGTCATTGGATTCATCAGCCTATAGAAAACTGGGTTAATTGCAACATGAAGTTTTTTTTTTTTCTCTTTTATCAAAGTATAGTTAATTTACAATGTTGTGTTAGTTTCAAGTATACAGCAAAGTGATTCAGTTATACATTTGTGTATATATATTCTTTTTCAGATTCTTTTCCATTATAGGTTATTACAAGATATTGAGTATAGTTCCCTGTGTTATGTAGTAGGACCTTGTTTACCTCTTTTATATATAGTGGGGTGTACATGTTAATCCTAAACTCCTAATTTATCTCTCCCCTGCCCCCTTCCTGCTATCCCCTTTGGCAACCATAAGTTTGTTCTCTATGCCTATAAGTCTGTTTCTGTTTCGTAGATAAGTTCATTTGTGTCAGCATATTTTATATTCCACATATAAGTGATATCAGATGATATTTGTCTTTCTCTGACTTACTTCACTTAGTATGATAATCTATAGGTCCATCCATGTTGCTGAAAATGGTATTATTTCATCCTTTTTCATTGCTGAGTAGTATTCCATTGTATATATATATATATATATATATATATATATATATATATATATATATATATACCACATATTCTTTACTTATTCGTTTGTTGATGGACATTTAGACTGCAGCATGAAGTTTCTTAATCCCAATGCCCGACCTGAAGAAATACATTATAAAAGCATCACATGAGTTTCTTTTAAGGAAGTCTTAAAAATGCACATCTGAAGAAAACTGACCAACTAGGGCAGTTGGAAAAAAATGTGTTTATAGGTCGTTAGCATTGATTTTACATTTAAAACATTTCCTAAGAATCTATAGCTGCCACGTAGTCTTCACTCCTCTTCACTTTGGGTAAGAGATGGTGCCTTTGTGGCCTTCCTGTGACCACCCATGTCAGGGCTCTGCTGTGGTTTAATTCTCTCATCCATCTCAGGCCAGCCCAACTCCGTGCCTCGCCCTCCAGGTCAGGGAGGGGTTCCGGAGATGAACCTGGAAACTGATGAGCCTTTCGGCTGAGTTTCCAGCAACCTCCCTCATCCTTCCCCACATTAGCACAGAGGAACCCCAGCACTGAGACTCAGTGGAAGGAGATGTTCCATGCAGCTCTAAGGAAAAACTATGATTTTTTCTTTTTTTTTTTTAGAAAATGGGTAAATGCCACGTGGATTGACGTCATTAAACAATAAAACAGAAACTTTTACCTGTAAGCATGCAGTGGCTGGGTGATCCAACCCCTCGCCATCTTTCTTATAGTTCAATTTTTTTTTTCTTTTTTGGCCATGCTGAACGGCATGCGGGATCTTAGTTCCCTGACCGGGGATGGAACCTGTGCCCCCTGCAGTGGAAGCGCAGAGTCCTAACTGCTGGACCGCCAGGGAATTCCCCCGAGTTTTTTAAATTCACTTTTACTTAGAAACAGATCTCTTCAATATTGTAATTGGCTCTATCTGCCCTCCCAATATGAAGGACTACAGCAGCCCACACCATACTGCTTTATTTATTGTACTGGTATTAAGTTATCCAGCCCGTCCCCCATCCTCTTACCCTCCACCATATACAGAGTTCCTGAAGTGTTTTTAAAACATTACAGGTTTGCCTCGCATGCTATTTTAATTGGTTTTTATCTTTTTGACTTGAATATTAATGACTTTGAAATGCCTATATGTATAGTAGGGTTGAATACATCTTAACAAATGATCTTCTACAGTATGAGCTTTTAGTGTCCCCCACTAATATAACATTTCTATAATTAAATGTGAATTTACAGATTGATCAGAGAGGCTCTGTACAAATGATGACGCACATCACTTCCTTGGTGTGAAAAAAATAATGTTTGTTGTGCAAGTCAAACATGATTATGAATCTCCAAGTTGTATGTATTGATTATCATTAATATGTAACTTTCCAGTTACAAATGATTATTTTATTCTTTGGATATATAAAAGGGATCTGTAGAAAGTACTCAGCTAAAACTTGTTGAATTAATGAATGAGTGTGTGGATTTTACGATATTTATTTTTTATTTAAAAAAATTTTTTTATTGAAGTATATTTGTTTTACAATGTGTTAATTACTGCTGTATAGCAAATTGATTCAGTTATTCAGTTAAACATATTATGATATTTATTTTAGTTGTTTAACATCCTGTCTTTCTACTTACACCCCAGATTTCAACCAGATTACGCATAGTTGTTGAGATTCCCAGACAGAAGAGTTCCAGATAAGGGAGGAGTTACTGGGCTATTTACTGCAATATTCAGAAATAAGACCCGGTTTGCAAAATTTGACCCCAGTTTGAAAAGTGTATTGACAAAACGTTACTTTGGATTTGTGATGGAGAATAAATACATCAAAACTTTCTTAACGATTCAGACTTTGGGAATTTTAACATTAAATTTTTGGAAAATAGAAGAAATAGTTCCCACTCAGATAGCGATTTGCTGATCACTTTTAACTCAGCTCGGAGCAAAGAATAAAAGGGAAATTGACCTCAGTAGTTATCCTTATTTAGAGTTCTGTCCCCAAGTCACTGCCTACCATGTAATGAGTGCTCCTTTAAGGTATTTTATAAAACTAAGACTTAAGTAGCCATAAATCGGTTTTGATGGGTAAAGATTATACTTGGTGGATGAGAACACCATACACACTATAGTCAGGGATCGAAAATCCACATTTTTCTCATTTTCTGCTTTTTAGAAAAATACAGGACAGATTAACATTTGAATTAATTTATTCTGGCTTTCTTTTTTCTTTTATAATTTTTCAAAAATTTTATTGGAGTATAGTTGATTTACAATGTTGTCAGTTTCAGGTGTACAGCACAGTGATTCAGTTATGCATATACATATATTCATTCATTTTCAGATTTTTTTCCCATATAGGTTATTGCAGACTATTCTAACTGTTGTCCTAGAAGACTGTTTCTCAAAGTGTTTTGTGAGGAACACTAGTCTCTAAAAGCTCCTCCAAATGTTGCTACAAACCATCTCTGGGGTGGGACATTTGGAACACACATTCAAGTATTAAACAGTTCCAGGGAACCCCGGGGCTGTATTCCTCAGACTTTATCACCTTGGCACTTCTTTTGCCTTTCCTCCCTAACACTTACTTTTGGGTGACTGTGTTAGCACATTGCTTGGGAAGATCTGGGCCATCTGACACTTTCTAGCGATCTTATCGATTAAATATAGATTAACAGTTGCAAGTCACATTCTTATAAATGTGTGTTTTTAATTATCCCATCTCTCATGCAGTCATCTAGAAGTAAATGCTATAAAAATTTTTTAAATTATACTTGATTAAATGTTGAGTGAAGAGAATTCAAAAATCAGAACGTAAACTTAATTGCTCTTCAATTGATCCAGAAGAACGAACAGGGTGAGCAGAAATGTAAAGGCTTTGAGATCATAAAGTTCAGGTGGACCACGTTTTAGACTAGACTGTGTCCTTCTTGAGAGGAGACAGAAGCGTTGTATAAAATTTTTCAACAATGTCAATACTTTGTATTTCTAGGAAATTATGGAACGAATACATGAACTGTTTAAGAAGATTTTTTTTCAGGGCTTCTAAAAATAGAATTTACTTTTCAAAAAAAATTCCGACCTCTGTAACCAGCAGTCTGTCTTCAGCTGCTGAAGTTCTATAAAAATACACAGATCTAGTTTCTACCTTTGTACTGTTTTATAAACACGTTGTCAAATTGCTTTTCTTTGAAGTGACTGTTCCGAGTTCGGTAGGCAGAATAATGGCCCCCAAAGATGTCCACATCTTACTCCCCGGAACCTGTGAATATATCACCTTACAGGGCAAAAAGAATTGTGTAGCTGTGATTCAGTTAAGAGTTTTTGTTTGTTTGTTTGTTTTTTAATAGTCTTCGTAGCAGCTTTATGTGTAATAGTAAACCACAACAACCTGAGACGCAGCAAAAGAGCGTGCATAGAACATATAAGGAGCATACATAGCAAGCGTGCTATTCTTAGACTCTAAGATTCTATTCAGCAAAGGAAATGATTGGAGCTCAACTAAATGAAGCAACATGAAAAGATATCACAAATACAATTTTGACCAAAGAAGCTGGACACCAAAGGTTACCTCCAAAGGTTACCACGTAGACTTTAACACATCTGAACTTACAGTGTGTGGACCAGTTTTCCCCAGTTTTGAACTTGCCAGTGGAATCATGCAGTAGGTAATCGTTGGTGTCCAGTTAAGGGTTTTGAGATGAGGAGATGATCAGGTGGCCCTAGTATAATCACAAGGGTCCTTATAAAAGGGAGGCAGGAGGGTGTCGGAGTTACAGGGAATCAGAGGAGGAGGTCGGGGTGAGGTGGGACCCTGAGCTGCGATGGAAGCAGCCTCTAGAAGCGGGAAGAGGCCAGGTGCCAGGGATTTCCCGAGAAACGCAGGCCTGCCCACCCGTCTGAGAATTCTGACCTCTGGAGCTGTAAGATGGCAAGCGTATTTTGTTTTAAAACAACTAAGTTTGTGGTGATGTGTCGCAGCAGCAGCAAGAAACTCATTCCTAATGAGGGTGGTTCGGTCACTCACTGACTCACCTCGAGGGGCTGCCCCGTGCCAGGCAGTGTTCCGGGCACCAGGGGTCAGTGGGGGACAAGGCAGACCAGAGCCCAGATCCCCTAGACCTTCCATTGCAGAGGGAGGGAGAGAATATGGTTTCAGAGAGCCTCATCCTGCAGTGAGAATACAAGTGTCAAACAACAGAGCGTCATGGGGCGAGGAGCTGCAGAGGGGGCTTGTTTGGATGGGGGTCTCGGGCTCAGGAGACCCCTGTGTCTGAGGAGGTGACATTTAACCTGGAATCTGAGTGACCAAAAGGAAGCAGCTAGGCTGGCCTCTGGAAGGACACAGCAAGTACCGGGATGCAGAGCTTAGGAAGACAGCTCACTTGGGGGTCAAAGAGCAGGGGGTGGTGGTCCCGATCCCCTGGCCACCCCCCCCCCCCACACCGGTGGGGAAGTCCTCGGAGGTTCTTTCCATGCTCCTGGGAGGACGGCATTGTTTTCTGCTCTATTTGACATCACCTGCGGTACCTGGTCATCCCCCATCCTCTGCTTCTTCCTTACACAACTGCGTGGACAGCCCCGCAGGCTGTCGGCCTGACTCTCCAGTCCCTTCACCGACGCTGTGACAGAGCCAAAAACATCAACTTCTGTCATCAAATCCTAAATAGGCTTTGTAATCTTGAGCAAGAGGCCTTCTTTCCAGGAGCTGACGGCAGCAACCGCTCTTGTGGGGTGACACGAGGTCTTCCCCTGTGTCCACTGTTGCCCAGCTCTTTGCACGCAGAGGAGAGAGGGTTTCCCTTAGCAGTCCCTCCTTATGGGTAATCAGGGACTGCTAAAAACTGCTGGTCCATCCTGTATGTTCTCATATCCTTTGGAATCTGATAGTTGACATGGATTTTAGGGAAGGTTTATTCCTGTCCCCTGGTTTGACCAGCGAAAACGCAGCGCCAAAAGGGGATGCTACCCACATGGGTTGAAAGCTGTCGCAGCCTCTCCTGCATCTGAGGTCAGAGACTTCGCACCTGGGGACGGGGCTGCACCACCAATGCTGGTCCTTCCTTTTGTCTTCTACATATTTTTAAAAGTAAAAATCGACCTACTCTGTCTGGCTATTAACATTTGTAAATTGCATTACATACAAAACTGAGGGCATTTTCTGCCTTGTGAAACGTTTTCTCGAATGGTCTGGATTCTTAATTGGGTCCTGACTTTTTTGAGCCTCCCAATATTGGGCCCCCCAGAATGAGAGGTGTACATGACCCAAGGGGCCCCCTTCCCAAGCCCACCTACTCGTTCAAGCTCATGAAACTCAGGAAAGATGCATGGAGGTTTGTGCAAAGTCCATATCACATTATAAATATGTGTGTAGTGGGGTCTTTTAGTTTTCCTTTGTTTTTTTAATGAACAGAATGAGGTAGTTACACTTAGTAATACCCATTCACCAAAAGGAAAGGAGGGGGGTGGGTGGGTTAAATCATTGTGTTTTTTGATGAATGGCTTGTACACCAAAAAATAAATTGGACAAACTGGCATAGAGCTCAGTGAACATGAAATCAGCTATTAGAAGAAAGCTTGTGAACAAATTCTGAGGCAGATATGCATCTTTTGATTAATGCCCTATCAATCATCCACACAGCTACCTTAGCTAAGTCTTGCTGTAATCATTCATGGTTGCTTTCCGAAACACTGGCAGAAACTATAGCGCTGCAGAAACAGAATATTATTACTGATTTCTCCCTAACTTACTGTGAACAATGACTGTTTTCACCAGGTTTCTGCTCTCCTTTATTAAAGAAATACAATACAGAATGAAAGGAGATTTCCTCCAAGCCCTGTGAAATTCTCCTAGGGTATTCTTAATGATATTCAGTCTTAAATGGGCAAGCTATTGTAATGCAAGTTTCTCCGTAGGAATAGTAGTAATGTAATCCCATTGAAACCACCTTTTTATGGATTGTAGTCAAATGGGCAAAACGTGGAGTCACATTAATGAAGGGAGTATATCTTCGGCGTTATTACTTAAAGTTGTTGAAATGGTTTGAATTTTGTTATTGTAATTATTATAGTCTCAGTTAATACGCTTAACAGCAATAGTAATTAACCCACCAGATTGGAAAATTTGCATGAATTCTACCTTTGACTTTGCAAGAAACCCTGATTCTTTCTGGGCCGTACACAGCAGGATGGAGAGAATATCTACGTATCTATATATATTTTTCCCACTGAGTATTTTTTAAGGAAGAAATTTTCACAAATGCCATTACAGTGTTTCATGCCTTTTTTTAAGCCATCGGCAAATTCCTCGAGAGCACTTCATTCTTTTAAGAGGATTGGATTCCTAAACTATGGTGGTGCAGAGAATGATTTGGCACTGCCTACTAGTGCAGAAATCTTTAGGTGATGGTGTGACTTCCTCAGAACTTCCTGTAGCCTGGGAAATACTCTGGCATAATGAAGTGGTGACAGGCACTAGCATGTATAATGGGCGTTAATAGGCATTTAATGCTCCTTAGCTGGAAGAGGGAGCGGATGCTCTCCCATTGGAATATTCCTCAATCGAAGCCCATTGATCACCGATTTCAGCCAGGAGAGGTTAATCCATCAGCTTCTGTAACCAGACGGCACTGATGGAAATTCTTTAGGTGGCATTCAGGATGAACCAAGCTTTCCATCTTTACAAACAAATGAGTGATATGACAAGCATGGCGTTCAAAACACATTTAACCAATTGATTTTCTTTCCTCTTGTAATAAGATCTGGAGACATATGAAAGCGTGCAGCGTGAGCATAGATGAAAAGAATTGCTCCGTGCACGGGAACATATGGGATGGGGAGCTGAGAATAGTACTATAAAGCATGTAGTCACCCATTCTCTTTGTTATATAAAGTTTGTTATTGCAATAAATAGTTGTTATTGAGCCTATGCCTTCTGCTGCCGTTCTGCTGAATTTTATCTCAGGTCTGCGTGTCTGTGCCAACGCCCACGCGTGTCCTGTCTAAGCCGTCAGCTTTCTCTAGGAAGTTTCGAGATGTTCGTCAATCATTTTTACCTTCTAATTTAAATGCACAGCCCTGATGCGATTTGGGGACAAAAAAACTAGGTATAAAGGTGCGCTGGTCTCTGTGTCCGTGTAAATGATGGTTTTCCCTTTATTTCCCACCCGCAGCCCTGCCCTGAGCTTCACCTACCCTTCTGCACCCGTGTCTCTCCATATGCATCAGCAGATCTTAAGCCGACAGCAGAGCTTAGGCTCGGCCTTTGGACACAGTCCTCCGCTCATCCACCCTGCCCCAACCTTCCCGACACAGAGGCCTATTCCCGGGATCCCTACGGTCCTCAACCCTGTCCAGGTCACCTCCGGCCCTTCCGAGTCCTCACAGGTGAGAGAGACAGCTCGATGACCTGGTCTGTCTTGGGAATCATAGAGGAAAGCCACGGGGCCACATCAGCCATGGATATGCGCAGGCCAGTGGCATCCTCACCGCTTCCGTACTGCAGCCTGTGGTCCCAACCCAGGGCCGTCATCTTCAGATTTTGTGCCGTGTGTATGCTCCTCAAGACACGAGAGCTTCTTCCACTAGAGTCATTTTATCCTCGGTGGAAAAGCAGGCTGCTTGATCGGGCTTCCCTCTGACCCTGGGCTGTCTATAGCCCGTTCAGTAAAAAGACATCCCGTGAGTGGGTTGCTGGCATTTGGTCCCTTTCCCCTGCACTATTAGAGTTCATTAAAGCCTGGATCCCAGCTCTTTTCCTCTAGCTTTAAAAAGCCCCGGGGAGTTGCTACTTATGAGTTAAAAACAAAGAGCTGTCTCATGAATGTATATCCTGGCTTTTAAAAAAAAAATGTATTGGAGTATGATTGATTTACAGTGTTGTGTTACTTTCTGCTGTACAGCAGAGTGAATCCGTTATACATATATATATATCCACTCTTTTTTAGATTCTTTTCCCATGTAGGTCATTACAGAGTATTGAGTAGAGCTCCCTGTGCTATACAGTAGGTTCTTATCAGTTATCTATTTTATATATAATAGTGTGTACATGTCAGTCCCAATCTCCCCTTTATCCCTCCCTCCCCCTCTTCCCCCCTGGTAACTATAAGATTGTTTTCTACATCTGTAGCTCTATCTCTGTTTTGTACATAAGTTCATTTGTACCATTTTTTCAGTATATCCTGGCTTTGAACACATTTTCTGAACTCTGCTACCTAGAAATAGGAGCCATATCTGTCATCATTCTAGTGCCAGGGAAGCTTGCTGTTCTCGACTTGTGTGTTTTAGCCATGGGCCTGCTCATTGATCAGAACTTAATTTTTGTCTCTGTCCCTGCCAATGTGACCCGCAGAACAAGCCCACGAGTGAGTCCGCTGTGAGCAGCACCGGCGACCTAGTACATAACAAACGCTCCAAGATCAAACCCGACGAAGACCTCCCCAGCCCGGGGCCTCGGGGCCAGCAGGTGAGGGAGGCGCCCGGCTCTGGCTCCCTCCAGCCTGGCGTCTTTTCACAGCACTGGCTTGTCTACTGCGTTCTTGGCTTTGGGCGTACCCACACGTTTAACAAAAGGCCAGGGCTGGAGTGCAACGAGGTTTGTTTCTCCAGCTCAGAAGCAGACACACAAAAATGCAGGCAGCTTTGTGGGGTATAAACTGGAGTAAGTGAGTGGATGCTTTTACTGTTGACCAGGGATGTGAACAGGCTTCAGTCCTTGGCCTTGATCTTGGGCCTGAATTACAAGCTCCTGGCTCTCAGCCTGAGCTGGGCAGACCAGGGATGCTCCTTATAATGATCAAGTTCTTATTTGTTCTTATTTTGCCACTTCCTACTGGCCGGGAGGCCCTGCATAGCCAGGAGGGATCCAGCGACAACTAACCTAACCTAAGGCTACTTAGATGCTTGTTCTTTACCCCAAGTCCTGAAAGGACAAGCTTAAAAATTCCAATCTTGTCTCTGCTGTTACTTAGATCCTGAGCCTCAATTTTAAAAATGTGTAGATTCGGACTTCCCTGCTGGCGCAGTGGTTAAGAATCCACCTGCCAATGCAGGGGACACGGGTCCGAGCCCTGGACCAGGAAGATCCCACATGCCGCGGAGCAACTAAGCCCGTGCGCCACAACTACTGAGCCTGTGCTCTAGAGCCCGCGAGCCACAACTACTGAGCACGCATGCCACAACTACAGAAGCCCGGGCGCCTAGAGCCTGTGCTCTGCAACAAGAGAAGCCAGCGCAATGAGAAGCCTGCGCACCGCAATGAAGAGTATCCCCCGCTCGCCGCAACTAGAGAAGCCCACGTGCAGCAACGAAGACCCAACGCAGCCATAAATAAATTAATTAATTTAAAAAAAAGAATGTGTAGATTCTGCTCATAATCCTATCTTGTAGGTTCCCTGGGCCTGATATGGAGCTCAATGAGTATAATTCCCAGAGATAGGGGTTGGACGAGAGTCTGGATGTCCACAGAATCTGGACCTTGCAATGTTCAGGCTGCTTCAGCCCAAACCTGAGAGTGCTGAAGCCCACGTTTCCTTTTTAGGGAGCACTTGGAAGATGGAATGAATGGGTGTCATGGGCTCCCAGAGCCATCCTTCTTGCATATTGCTGGTTATGCCTAAACGCTTGTATACAACTTTTGCCATCTAACCCCAGATTAGATCCCGAATTTACACACCTAATCATCTCCCAGAATTCTGGAAATTCTTTGTGTTTTCATTTCTGCAAAGCTGCCTTAGAAGACTAGAAAAGACTTTACCGCCAAGCTTTAGATGCTGTGGTTCTTGGGCAGGGAGTGTATGCTTGGAGACCAGAAGGTGAAACCAGAAGACATCATCCCTGTAAAAATCCACACAGTGCCTCTCATAGCCTCCAGTGGCAGGGAGAACAGAATTAGAATTAGCAGTAAACCATTTCCCTGGATTCCAAAATAGGAGAATAAACAAATTAATATGCTGAAAATAATTTAACCGAAAGAGCAGTCTTTTGGATAAAGACCACATCACCTAGTTTAATTGCTTTTCTTAAGAGATGACATCTTAGGTTGTTCTCACCTTGGTGTTCAGGACAGCAAAGTTTGGCCTCAATATCTTACCGACATTCTGGTTTGGACCATTGTCTTTAATCACAAGTTAACAACCTTCAAAGTTGTATTGAGTAAATCTGAAAAAAATGCAAACAACTGATTCCATCTTTGGTTTCTTCAATTCACAAAACTGAGTTGATAGACTTGGGCTCTATTTTATTTTCCCCCCAAAAAATTGCATCCAGAGAAAGACAAGCCTACATCAGGTTTTTCATTTCTCTTCTTTTTTTTTTTTTTAACTTTTTATTCTATATTGGAGTATAGTTGATTAACAATGTTGTGATAGCTTCAGGTGTACAGCAAAGTGATTCATTTACACATTTTCCCCTTTAGGTTGTTACATAATAGTGAACAGAGTTCCCTTTCTCTTCTCTCTGCCGTCCCTTTGTGTCTGATTTTGTCCCTCTTTCTCCTCCCTTCCCCACCCCTGCCTTTCAGGAACAGCCTGAAGGGACAACCCTGGTGAAGGAGGAAGGGGACAAAGATGAAAGCAAACAGGAGCCTGAAGTCATCTACGAGACAAACTGCCACTGGGAAGGCTGTTCTCGGGAGTTCGACACCCAGGAGCAGCTGGTGCATGTGAGTGAAGGGGGCCGGGAAGGGGGCTTTACAGCTATGTGACCTTTCCTGCGGGGTCAGCTCCCCTGACCCCATGCTGAGTCAAGTTTCTCAGCTAGCAACCTAGCAAACTGGAGGGGGCTTTATGACTTTCTGAGAATAAAGAAAACTCTGAGCCACGGTGCTTGACCTGTTCAGTCAGCTAAAGCTTAGTGTAAAATTCAATAAAGTCTTCAAGAGAGAGTGTAATGACTCTGATCCCATAAGCGAGAAAACACTATTTTGAGTTAGCGACTTTGATGGTTATTGAGTAATAGTAAGCTGGACATGAATTATTATTAACCTTTTAACCAAGTTTGATTTTAACCAAGTCCCAGTAACAATCGAAAAAAATCATAGAGGTGGGGGAAGTCCTTTTTCTCCCTCCTCCCTTCCTCTCCCCGACCCTCACCAGCTAAGGAGTCTCCCATGATTTTAGGCGGCAGTTGCTACTTGCTGTGAGAAGTGGGTAATGGTTTGCGATAAGCCATTAGCACAATTTCTTGACTTGAAGCCAATCCTTGCGGGCCTCACGGTTCCATGGAAAAAGCAATATATATTTTAAAATGTGTCTAATGATGTATATTTTTGAAAACTGCAATGTGGTCCGACTGAGACCCTCACCTCACCTTCCCACACCAGATTCAGAAGTCTTTCCCTTGCTCCCTTGCCAGTTATTTCAAATAATGCAGGGTACCCCCGTCTACATACCTGATTAGCCCTGTTTCCTTGGCCCGTGCTTCATCTTTGTTTGGTACTTTCTCAGGCCAGTAGAGTCTCCCTGGCACATGGGACCAGGGGCAGCTGAGATGGAAGGATATTTGCATAATCAAGGATGAAACGATGTCAAAGCACAGGGTTGCATTAAGGCATTAAGGATGGTTTGCTATGTGTAGCCCTTTCGTAAGCTTTAAATACGACAGCAAATCTGACAGAGTAACTTCCTTGTGACCCCCCCCCGCCCCATCACCTACACACACCATACACACCCCCATTCCATTCTCTTTACTTTTTTACAGTCACTTTTTATTTTTAGATGATCCGTATCGCTTGATAACCCTCCTCCGTTTAAACACTAAGATTATACAATTCCTATTTGTTCTTAACCTCTAATATATGCCACATGCTGCAGTTACATTATAGTGTCAAATATATGGTTTGCCAGGTTTTGAGATCCATCATGTACAGAATGTTTTGAGGGCTTAACATGACCTCAGGGTTTCCCCCCCATTTCTTTTTTGATCATGTCTCCTTGTAATAGTATAGAGAGAATTCTAGATTTCTCTGCACAGCAAGAAACTAGAAAGTCAAATGTTTTTAATTAAGGTATATTTCCAGATTTTTCCATGAACTTAATTTGATTCTTTCTCTTTAATTTGATGCAAGTGTTATTTTCAAGCCAAGCCTGACTTAACAGCCTTTTATTCTTGCTGATTGTTTTAATGGAAACCACAGACATTGTAACACTAAAGGGAAAAAAAAAATAGCTTGGAATTTTTCTTTTAATGTGGGGAAATAAACCCAAAGAGGAGAGAATGCCAAGAATACCCTCAGTGATAGAGTGAGTGAACATCGTACATGAGAAGAACTGGTTGTACAAAACCTGCCGTCATAAACGAGATGCTGTTAGGCAGTGCTGCTTGCCTTTTACAACATCCTTCTGAGAGAGGACACGGTCTCACGGTGCCTTTTCTGTGGATAAGTCATTGCAGTTTCCAAGGAGTGCTGTGATTTTTGTTCAGCTGTTATCAAATGAGGAAGGAAATTCTAAGTCTACATTTAAAAGAAATTCAGTTTTGAGATAACATTTTTGGGGGTTGTGGTTATACCTTCACATTTTCCCTGCCTTATATGTCACGTGAAAGCTTTTAAAAGACAGTGGATATTGCAGGTATTTGTATTTAATCTCAGTGGCAAAAGGTTTTAGGTAGGGATGATGCTTTAATAGAGAGATCTGAGTAGTTTTAAGGCAAGGCTGCTTAACCTGTCAACTAAACGGCCACCGTGTTGTCTGTTTTATTATAAAAACTAGGAAATGAATTACATATACACTGGAATTTTTTTTATTCCAAATTGGCAAGAAGAAATTCGTGTCAGGATTAGGAGAAAATCCAATGTATTATCTTTATGATATTAATTTTAGTCTGAGATAAATTATATGAGTTAAGTAAACTTAGTTAAGTGAATTAAAAATTTTAACTTACAATAACATAAATAAAGATGCTGGTTTATATCGCTTATTCTCTACCTTTTTACTCGTTACCTGACGTGTAGAAATTCCAAATTTGTACGTGTAAATTGATTTTACTTCGCATGACAGACATATAAGAAGTGCCTTCCTACCCACGGTGACTCTGGTAGCTTCAGCAGTGGCCTGGTATATTATTTTTTGTAGACTGAAATGAATAGCTAGTTGAAATCCACCTAATTACTTGGGTGACAGATGGAAAAAAGACCAGTGGCAAAAACCAGTTTTTTAAGGATGGAGGGAAGCATGAACTATTTGCATTCCTATGACTCTCCCTGGAGAGAGGACATTTTGTGAATTAGTTGAATTTTCATGCTACAGACAACCAAGAGGCAAGGTGTTAAACCATTCTGATGCTCTGCCTTATTTATAGCCATGACCCATTCTTTTTCCCCCTCTTACAGTTAATAGAAAGATTCATGATTCTTCATGGTTGTCTATCTAGTGTCTGACAGTCCCGACTGCCTGCGAAAGCAAGTCACTATCTATAATTGATATCCTCCCGTGGAATAGGGTGCTGGCTGCAATTGAAGGGCTTTGCTGAAAGCTCTTAAATCCTGACAAGTTCTCCCCTTGTTCTGGTTCAGTCGCTGAGCTGCACGGTTGGAATTCCAGAGTCATTTGAACTTGGTGCAGAAGGGAGACATGTGTTTCGCATTAGCAAATCAGAGTTGAAGAGGAGAATTAGGGACTCGGACGACTTTTCCCGCCAGGTAGTCTCATTTTCAGCGTAATGCACTCCGTGTTCTCTTGAAAAGATGACCCCATCCCATTACTGTCCGAACAGATGGGCTAAATATTGCCTTTGCCTTCTCTTCTCCTCTGTTTCAAGCCCCTGTCCTTCTCCCGTGGTGTGATGATTCCAGGTTTGCTGTGGGGTCTTTATCACTGGGATGTTTAATTAATTTCTCTTCCCAGCAAGATAATTATAATTGGGCTTCATGACTCTCCAGTTAGTATTAAATTTGTCATAAATTTACTTCTATGCCCAGAAGCTAAGAAGACAGATGTATATTTTTGTTAGCTGGTTTTTTGTTGTACTTTGTCCCCTTCTTAGTAGCAGTTAAAATAAGAGAGTAAGAAGGATATAGAGTACAAAAATTAATTAAAGTACTTGCGATTAAGATGGAATTTATTATTGATTTGTCAGAATGCCAGCCCTTTCTCTTGCCTTGACAGCTGGAGAGCGCATAGTCTAACATCTCGAAATAATTTGAAAAGTCCACACTTCCCCTTCAATCCCAAATGAATTAGATTCTCTTTTTTGCTGTTGTGCATTATATATTCCTAAACGCATGACTCTTATATCTGATTCTGAAAGTCATAGAATATCGGTTCACCCAGTGTGGTTTCTGGTTTTGTTTTGTTTTGTTGGTTTAGCTTTTTTACTATGTAAAACAACTCAAATTCTGTCTGCTGGCCTTGCTTGTCACAGAGATGAGAAAGGTTTCCAAACCTTCCTGAGACCCATTTCCCTCTTGCATTAATTCTGTCCTGGAAGACAGTTCCAGCTTTGGCTCTTGGATGATTGAAAAATATCCAACATGCATGCCTGCAGCCCAAGTTAGTCTCAGGTTCTTTGCTTCTGAATGGCGTTGTGTGTACCACTGATGTTCTGAGAGGCTTTTTAAGAAGAGGAGAAAGGAATACATGTGAAGAAAGAGGAACGTGTACCTCGGTGTGGGGTCACCACTGCCAGGCGTCTAGTTATGCTTGAAAACATCACTGCTGGTATCCGAAAGAATAAAAATAGTACGATCACCATAGCTAATGCCCACCTGTTTGCTCTGTCACTGTAATTCGCTTAACTTCTATTACACCGACCCAACCCTTTCTTTCCGTTTCAGGAATAACACATATAATATTCTTTCCAAAGGTCTTTAAAAGGTCAAATTATTTTTTACCAGTTTTATTCCCCATCCTTATCCCAGCAGAATAAGCTTATCTGCAGGGAGGGCCTTGGCAATTACACTCTGCGGGCTCTTGTCTCCTGCCTGTAGGGCCGAACGGCAGAGAACATGAGGGGTGTTTATATTAGTCCCCAGCTTCAACTGGGTGGCATGTACGTTGCTGTACTCCTTCATTTGTATCTTTTAAACGTGGTGTCAAAAATTCACCTTTTTGTACAATGATTAGCCACCTCCTTGGATTTTAAATGCTTTCATATGCTGCAAATTTTGATCTTTAAAAGCGTGCTGAAGTTTCCTTTATCAGAAGAACGCAGTTATAATCACCTTTGCTGCCATTGGAACACAAATTCTATACATCGGCAGCATGAAAATGAAAGGCTTTCTTCTTAATATCATAGAGATTTAGATGTAAAGGAAGCACATCTAATCTGCAAAGAATTGATGCATCCGTAGAAACACGGGAAAGTGTTAGGATGTGGTGAAGACATTATTTTCATATTAATACCGTGTTCACAAATTTGCAATTTAAATGTTTTCCAGCTAATTTTGATCCCTTTGCTAAAGTTGCATTGTATATCTTTACCTAAGAGAAAATGGAGTTTAAGATGTGATCGGGGCCTCCGATAAGAGGCAGAAATAGATTTGTGTGCACATAAAACCTAAAATGAATGAGTGAAGATTTTGATCTCATTTTCCCTACATCGAGTTGCTAGTTAATTTAGTGACTCTAATTATTTGGAAATAACTGCATGGAAAAATGTAGACGAAGAACCACCAACTTCAAAGCCATCCTTTGACAATCGTGCCCCAAGGGTCACGTTCTTTTTCAAGTTACTGGCTAAATTGCACCTGCAGAAATTGTTCCCATAAAGACACTCGGGAGATTAGACTGAGTGGGGGGCATGGAGGGCTGTGTGGTCCACCAGTCAGAGCCTCCCAGCGCCAGCGGAATTCTGAGTGGCAGCGCCATCTCTGCCCTGACCCTTGGGATGACCTCCCTGGAACCATTTGACCCTTTAGAACGTTATTTTCTCACTTATCATACTGTGAAACAGCCGTGAAAATAAGTGCCGTCCCCCACGTCCAAGGCCAAACAGAGATCACATGCAGCAGGCCTAATGAGAAACAGACAGAGGGTCTCAAAGAGGTTACTCGTCTCTTGGTTTTATGTATTTGTGTTTTGCAGGGCGGAGTGGGGGAGGGGTGGGGAGTGGCGCTGTTGGGTTTTGTGGCCTCTGTGTATCAGCTCTAAGGCTTATTTTATATTCATTGTTGCTGAACTGAGATGTGCACTTGACCGAAGCTGGAGATCCCATTCTCTTCCCCCAGTGTGGTTCTAATGGATGGGACTTGGCCGAGACATTTCACCTCCTCCAACCTTGGTTTTAGTAAAAGCAAGGGAAGGGTTCAGAGTGGATCGTCCTTAGGCTAAGGATGGCAGGCAGGTTTCATTTCAGGTACAAACTTACTGGCTGGCAGTCACTTGGGGTGCTGAGCTGCGCTCTTGCCCACTTTCAGCTGCAGAGGCAGGGGGGTCAGGATGATGCGAAGCCTGCCATGGATGAGGTTTCGCAGGAGACAGGTACTCACTATATGTTTTCCAAAGTCCTCTCCAACTCTGTAGGTTAAGTGCACTCCAGAACAATCGTGGTTAATTTTTCTAGGGGGTGGTATGTTACTTACTTGAGCCATGATTAAATTATTAAAATTCTCCCTTTACTAATGCTCCTTAACCCGTGAATGAAGAACAACAAATCAATATTTTAAATAAGATATAATGCGTATCGAGTCATATCTTAGTTACTTTCTTAAATTTGTTCAGCCGTTGTAGACCCCATGAAATAGTTCATCAAAACCTTCATCCAAATAACTGTTTACTGCCGTTTGGGGAGGATTTTTCTATCAAAAGCTTTTTGATTGGTTCTGAATGATACTTTGGGTGAGATTCTGGATTCTGCTAATAATTAGTCCCCTGGAGTATTCTGTGTGGACGCAATTTATACAAGAGAAGATGATGTCACTTTGGGCTGGGCTGCCTACCTCACTAAAGTTTACTTGCCAATAGCAGATCTTGCTGATACCATGTATCCTCTTGTTTGTCAGCAAAAGTGTGAGCTGACAAACAGCAACTCAGTAGAAGAGGGCCTGGGTGCAGCCTTCATACTGCCCACTGCCCCAGCTTTGCAGTGGGCACATGCTAGCGTGACTTAGACCAGAGCCTCCTGGGGTGGTCCTTCTCATTGGGAGGGGGAGACAAGGAAACATAAAAGCATAGTAAACAATGTCAAGTTGGACCTAATGAAGCCATAGAGTGTAGTTGTGATTTTAGGGGCTCAGAAGAGGAAGAAGTGTATGAGGGGTACCCAGAAAGGCTTCTGGGAAACGTGGGAAATATGGTTAAGGTCAAAGCAAAGCAGACCAAATATGCAGGTCAGCTTTTGAGATATGATGACTATGACGATGGTGATGATGATGGTGATGGTAATGGTGATGATGGTGATGGTGATGGTGATGGTGATGGTGATGGTAATGAGGATGGTGATGATGATGGTGATGGTGATAGTGATGATGGTGATGGTGATGGTAATGATGATGGTAATGATGATGGTGATGACGATGGTGATGATGGTGATAATGATGGTGATGGCGATGAGGATGAGGATGGTGACAATGAGGGTGATGGTGATGATTTTGTAAGAAGAAATAGCACCTTATCTGAAAGAAAACTTTGGCTTACCACTGTTCTCCTGCTATAGTACAATGCACTGCGTTTCAAAGCTGACAGACCTGGGTTCAAAACCTGCTTTCCACACTAGCCATGTTACATTCCTTCTCGTGAAACAAGAATAATAATAGTATTTACTTCATAAAACAGTTGGGGGAATTAGCTTAAAAATTATACTCAATAAAGTGTTAGTGATTCTCCATATAAAAGTGAAAAGTGTAAAGGTATTTACCGGCTGCTAAGTGCCTGTGTGTTGCCTATGAAAACATGGTTTAGGCTGGTATTTGGGCAGTGTTTGCGTTGGCATGTCACCATGAAATGAATAACTGCATAAAGGTGCTGACTGGGCCCCCAGTTCATGAAACCTAGGAGAGAAGGGCTGGAGAAGTCCCTGGGCCTCTTCCTTGTGCTCCAGATCCCTCACTGGACTTGCTTGTGCTGTGTTGAGATTCAGAGCCTCATCCTGTTATGAGTTCAATTGTGCTGACATCCCTCTGAAAGTTCTCCTTAGTGTTTGCCCTAAAACGGGGCTCCCCAGCCTGGGCACACGGGGGCAGGGGGTTCTTTGGTGTGGGGACTCTCCTCTTCCTTGTAAGACTGTTAGCAGCATTGCTGACCTCTGCCCACTAGATGCCGGGAGCGCCCCTCCTCCATTGTGACAACCAAAAATGTCTCCAGACATTGCCAAATGTCCCCTGGGAGGGGGGAATTACCCCCAGTTCTGCTCTAATCTTTCCTCTTGCAGTGTGGGAAGAAAAAAAGCAACAAAAATTTAAAAAGTATATTTGTGATTAAAGATAAATTTTCTCCTGCTTAAATGTACTTTAGAATGTTCAGATTAAAAAGAAAAGATAACCTCATTAAACAGTCTCCAGCAAAAGACTATATGTATTATATATATATTTATAAAATATATATATATACACATTCTGTATTACTATTATGTGTGTGCATGTGCACGCATGCATGTGTGTGCATGTACATGGTGTATGTGTGTGTGTGTGGTGTGCATTAATTAGCAGAACTTAATTTTAAAACCACATTTGCTAAGGTTAGGCACACACAGTAGTTCTCAGGAAGTCCCATAACCAGCCAAGCCCTTTGTCTTGGTGGAGAAATTCCATCACTGTTTTTCTTTTTTTTGCAGACCGAGGGAAGTCACTCAGACTTCAGCTTCTGAGACCATGGCAAGCAGGGTTGGAGATCAGGCTCCTGCTTTGACATAAAACAGAGCTCAAAGAACAGAAAGCAATTTTCTAGTGCAAGGACTTTTTGAAGATTCAGACATTTAGGCTTTTCTAAGATTAGCTAAATACTGCCATAGATGGATTTTTTTTTTTTCATTTCTAGAACGATTAGTGTTGGCAAGAGAAGAGAACTGTAAGTGGCATATTCTCAAAAGACTATGTATAGGCCAAGGCCTTAAACATAAGCCATCCCCAGCCCCCCAGTTGACAGTAAAACTAGCATTAATCAGTGAGTGGGGTGTGGAGAGAATATTGGATGGTGTGTTGGAGATTTATCTTTTATCCCTACATCTGCCAAAACTTGTTTCTGACTTTGAGTAAGTCACCCTACAACTTCAATCATTAGTTTCTCATCAAAAATGGAGATAATATCTATCTTATTTTCCTCACAAGATTTTTTAATTTGTTTTTTGTTTGTAAGGATAGAATGAGATCATGTAAATGGAAGTGCTTTGTAAACTCTGAAACATTATTCAAATATAAAGAAGGATAGGATCCATGAGAAGTAGCATTAATAAACCTAACTAATTGAAGAATGGAGAGATTAAGGAGACTTTTCACCAGAATAAAAAAGTTTATAAGTATGTTGGTAATTCACTTGTGCCCTCTCACCTCTGTAGGCTGTTGATCTTACCTGCTACAATACATCATCACCACCTAGTGGCTGCTACACAAATTGCAGGCATAGTGTTGAGAAGAAAAAAGCCTCATGCACATCAGACCTATGGACTTCAGGTTGGGGTTGATACACCTTTTTATGTTTATCCCTTTGAGTAAGGAGAACATGCAGGGCAGGATGTTCAGGAAGAGATAGAGCAGGCTATTGGGAAGACGATAGATGTACAGGCAGAGCAGTGGGAAGACAATTAAAGTGAAGGTGCAGAAGACGGACTGAGAGAAAGGTCTTGTGGAGATCAGATTTGAGCATGGTCTTGAAAAGGAAAGTGGATTTAAATAGGGAATGACCATTGCAGGGAGGAGCTGGAGCTTCCATGTGGAAAAGACAGTAGGAAGAGGTTAATGGATGCAGAATATATGGGAGAATTTTATCTATGAGTGGGTTATATAAGGCTGGGGTTTTTGACACTTCTTGGGGTCAGAAATATAATTACAAAAGGATTCATTCTGTGCCTTTGGACTGAAAAGTGGTAAGTAATGCAGTTATGTTAGAACCAAGTGTGTCTGGAAGGCAGAGGGTAGTGGGATGTAAGGTTATGGAGCAGAGAAGCACCATTTCATGGGTGACCTGACTGCTAGATTAGTAGTCTGACTTATATTCCAGATGGAGTAAGGAGAATCGATGTTTCTGATGAGAAAGTTTGAGCCCGTGCGAGCTTTAGAAAGATGAGGGCTGAGCTTTGCACAGCTGTATTTGAAGAGGGCAGGGGTACGATTGGGGCAGGGCCGGAAGTGAGACTCAGAAGTGGGAATTATTTTAACTTATTTTTTTTTAACCTGGGAGTAGAGTTCGGAGATGTTTCACAATTATGGTTTTTGTAGCTAATGTGGGCATTGTAGACGTTGTTCAGAGATCAGTTCGAAGTTTCCAGTTGCTGACTGGGCACCTGGGAGGTGGTTTTGCCCATGAAACCCCTGTCTCTTATGTGAGTGGACCAGGTTCATTACTTAAAGCTCCCAAAATCCTGTTGTCTCTCTTAGAAGTAGATTGACCAGGGTTGTTGGGAGAGTAATCTCTGAAGACTTTTGGAAGATGCCTCCTATGGTGTTAGTCAAGTTTTTAGCACCCAGGTAGTGATGGTTTTATTGCTACTATTATCAGTTTTCTTTCTTTGTTGTTTTGTTTTTCTCTTATTTTCTGGTTATGGGTACCTGATCTCAAGTTCTGAAAATGTCTTTCAAGTCAGGAAAAGGAAACTGTGCCAGCCCTCTTCTGTCAGCTTTAAAGGATTTGGGGATGGGAGATCTCTTTACACACCTGGTCCAGCCCTGTCTCACCTGCTCCCTCCATTCCACCTTGAGGGACCTCGGTTTCTCGGGTGTTACCTTCAGCAAGTGTGATGTGTCCCAAGGAGCCAAGCTTTCTCTCCAGGATGAGCAGGAGAACCCTGGCTCAGGAAGAGCAGGTCTTCCCCAGCATCCTTCCCTGGAGGTAGTGAAAGTGTTCACCCTTCCCTCTCCTGGACCACTTGGCCAGAGATGGTGCAGTTCCTACTGGCCAGATAAAGCAGCCAAACAAACTGCAAAGAAAACACAGCCTCCTTGTATTCTCCTTGTGTTCAGCAGAGATAACTTTGCTGGAGTTTCAGTACTGAGTCATTTGGCTTCTGGCAGGAGCTTTAATTGCTAAAATGCAGACTTTTTTTTTTTTTTTTGATCAAGAAGGGATTATTCTTGTTATCAGTCCAGAGCATCTTATTTCAAGATGAAAAGCCTTTACTGAATTACAGATGTACGTTTGTACAAAGCTTTTCAGCGATTGACAACTCAAAGAGAAAGTATGATTTATTAGCCTATAATGGCTAACCCTGAGCTATGGTCTAGGTCCTCCCGATTTGTGAAATTGCTTAATATGAACTGCCTTTTATGCCATTCAAGCCTCAGGTGACTCAAATAAATGTAGAGTCTCCATTACAGGATATGTTACGGAAGAGGGAAAAAGAAAAGCGGGGGAGGGAGGCAAAAGGAGAGAAGTGGCTTCTAAAATTCATCTTGGTGGTGCCTTTTACAGTAGTTTGGCTGATAAGCTGGCAGAGGAAAGATTAATAACGAGGCTTGTCGCTATCAGTACCTGCTTGTCGATTCTCTGTAACAGGGCTGTCTGTTCAGCATGGAAATTATTGATTAAATAAAAATGGCTATTAGATTGTGATGTGATCCATAATCACAAACAATGGTGGACATTCCTCTTTTAGATCCTCAGCCATGCATCAAGTTGTTTCTTTTTTTCCCTTGCTGTAATTTATATCGTGCTGACACTTGAGCTCATTAGGACTAGCCTTTCT
Organism: Balaenoptera musculus; assembly: GCF_009873245.2. Lineage (NCBI taxonomy): Eukaryota > Metazoa > Chordata > Mammalia > Artiodactyla > Balaenopteridae > Balaenoptera > Balaenoptera musculus. The sequence continues at coordinate 96,213,079 of NC_045793.1, read as the reverse complement.
GCTCGGAGGCAGGAAAGCACGGGCATGCGCAGACCGGCCAGAGCGGGCCGGAGGATGGAAGGACCATTCTGGTCGGGGGCCTGGCCAGTTCATCCAGTGGGCAGCAGCAGGGTTTTTGTTTGTTTGTTTGTTTGACTCTCTTTTTTAATTGTGTTAAAATACACATAACATAAAATTTACCATTTGACCATTTTATTTAACTTTTTTCTAGTTTTCCTGAGGTATAATTGAAGTATAAAATTGCATATGTTTAAAGTGTACAAAGTGATAACTTGATATACATATGCGATGTGAAATGATGAACACAGTCAAGTTAATTAACACATCTATCACCTCACAGAGTTACCTTTTATTGTGCTGTGATGAGAACGCTTAAGGTCTACTGTCTCAGCAAATTGCAAGTATACAATAGGGTATTTCTAACTATAGTCACCGTGCTGTATATAGATCCTCAACTTACTCATCTTATAAATGAAAGTTTGTACCCTTTGACCAGCATCTATTCATTTCCCACACCCACCCCCAGACCCTGGCAACCATGACTAATACTGTTTCTATGAGCTTCACTTTATTTTTTTAGATTCCACATATACGTGGCACCATACAGTATTTGTCTTTCTCTATCTGACTTATTTCACTTAGCCTCCAGGTTCATCCATGTTGTCTCAGATGGCAAGGTTTTCTTTTTTTAATGGCTGAGTAATATTCATTTTTTGAGGAAGCTCCTTACTGTTTTCCATGATGGCTGTACCAATTTATATTTCCACCAATAGTGCACAAAGTTTCCTTTTTCTCCATTTCCTCGCCAACATTTGTTATCTCTTGCCTTTTTGACAATAGCCATTCTAACAGGTGTGAGAGTATATCTCACTGTGGTTTTGATTTGCATTTCCCAATGATTAGTGATGCTGAACACCTCTTAATGTACCTGTTGGCCATTTGTGTGTCTTCTTTGGAAAAATGTCTAATCAGAGCTTTTTAAATTGGATTATTTGGGGTTTGTTGGTTTGTTGTTTTTTTGCTATCAAGTTGGATGACTTCTTTTTTTGGATGTTAATCCCTTATCAGATATGTGGTTTGCAGTTTTTTTCTCCCATTCTGTAGGTTGTGTTTTCATTTTGTTTCCTATGCTGTGCAGAGCTTTTTAGTTTGATATGCTCCCACTTGTTTATTTTTGCTTTTGTTGTCTGTGTTTTTGGTGTCATATCCAAAAACTCATTGCCAAGACCAATGTTAAGGAGGTTTTTCTTTCTGTTTACTTCAAGGAGCTTTACAGTTTGGGGTCTTTAATCCATTTCAGGTTTTTTTTTTTTTTCTATTTCTGTGGAAAATGCCATTGGAATTTTGATAGGGGTTGCATTGACTCTGTAGATCACTTTGGGTACTATGGGTGTTTTAGCAATAGTAATTCTTCCAATCCAAGAACAGAATCTCTTTCCATTTATTTGTGTCTTGTTTAACTCTTTTCATCAGTATCTTACAGTTTTCAGTGTACAGATCTTTAACTTCCTCCTTTAACCTCTTTTAAATTTATTCCTAGCTATTTTATTGTTTTTGAAGCTATTGTAAATGGGATTGCTTTTTTTTTTTTTTTAATTTTTTATTTTTTTAATTTTTTAATTTTTGGCTGTGTTGGGTCTTCGTTTCTGTGCGTGGGCATTCTCTAGTTGTGGTAAACGGGGGCCACTCTTCATTGCGGTGCACGGGCCTCTCACTATCATGGCCTCTCTTATTGCAGAGCACAGGCTCCAGACGCGCTGGCTCAGTAGTTGTGGCTCACGGGCCTGGTTGCTCCGTGGCATGTGGGCTCTTCCCAGACCAGGGCTCAAACCCGTGTCCCCTGCATTGGCAGGCAGATTCTCAACCACTGCGCCACCAGGGAAGCCCAATGGGATTGCTTTTTAAATTTCTCTTTCAGGTGGTTCATTGTTAGTGTGTTGAAACACAACTGATTTTTGTATGTTGATTTTGTATCCTGAAACTTTGCTACACTTGTTTATTAGTTCCAACAGTTTTTTGGGTGGACTCTCAGGGTTTTCTATACGTAAAATCATGTCATCTGTAAACAGAGACAGTTTTCCTTCATTCCTTCCAATTTTGATGCCTTTTATTTCTTTTTCTTGCCTGATTTCTCTGGGGCTTCCAGTACCATATTGAATAGAAGTGGTGAGAGTGGGTGTACTGATTTTGACCATTTTAAAGTGTGCAATTCAGTGCCATTTAGCACATTCACAATTTTGTGCAGCTATCACCACTACCTAGGTCCAGAACATTTTCCTCACTGCAAAAGGGAACTATACCCATTAAGCAATCACTGCTCTTTCTTCTTCCTCCACAGCCCCTGAAAACCACTAATCTACTTTCTGTTTCTGGATTATTTGCTTATTCTGAACATTTTGTATAAATGAAATCGTATAATATATGATCTTTTGTGTCTTCGTTGTACCACTTAGCAGTGTTTTCAAGGTTCATCCACATTGTAGCACGTGTTAGTGCTTCATCCCTTTTTATGGCCGGATCATGTTCCATTGTCTGACTATACTACATTTTGTCTATCATCCTTTTATCTGTGGAAACAATTTGGATGTTTTCCACCTGTTGACTACTGTGTTCTTATGAGCATTCGTTTTTCATTTCAACATTTATTTTCAAATCTTTCTGGTATAATTCTGCGAGTGAGACTGCTGGCTCATATGGTAATTCAATGTTTAATTTATTTGAGAAACTGCCAAACCTACAGCAGGTTTTAAGCTGTCTTGCACAAGCTCTGCCTTCTCAGGGGGTCTTACCTCTAACCTGATTAGCCCCTTGGAAGTACTCATTATTCTGTCCCCACCACCACCTCCCCACCTTGCCTGGGCTCTGCCTACCCTCCCTGGGCTGCAGGCTCAAGCTGGCTGGCTGGGTGCTTCTCTACAGAGCGACTGGTGGCTCTACCCTCTGTGGGCACGTGGGCATCACTCAGCAAAGAGGACCATACATCACCACTTTTCCCCCCAAAGGGGTGGGACCGTTTTGGACAAATGCATAGACTAAATATTCAGAGCATTAGGTCATGTGGGCTTGGCCAAACAAAATAGACTGACAGGTTGGCCAAATTTTATATTTAAATGGTGATTCAGATGAAGTTCTGTTCAGGAGGAATGACCATAGTCCTTTCACAGTAGCTTGTTTGCAGGTTCATAGCTGGATATTAACTTAATTTGTTTTTTGTGGATATTAATTTTATGATCACTTCTAAAATGTAGAATCTTAAAAACGACCTAACCCACTACCTGCCTTTTTTTTAACCAAGTCCAGTGAAGTCTAGAAAGGGTAAGGACCTTATCTAAGGCCACTAAACTGGTTAGTGAGTGGCTTTACTACCAATTAATTTGTTCACTCATACACGAATTCTCTTGTTTTAAATGGTTGCTTGGCCCATATAATGAAGGTCTGGCCTTTAGACTTCCTAAGCGATTAAATTTATGCATTCTACCATCCCCCACTTCACTCACCTCACCCCTGCCCCCAACACACAGTCCTCTTCTGTCTGTCTGTCTATCTATCTGTCTGTCTCTCTCTCCATTTTCCTCTTGCAGGGGAAAGCTGCCCCCAACACGCACACACATTTACTGCAAGTTGGAAACCACTGAAAGTAAATGTAACTCTTCATCACAAACATCAGACCCCTTTAATCCAAACAAGGGTGAAAGTCAGATGCCCATCTAGGGCTGATCATCCTGATTCAAGATAAAACTCATGCACTCATCCAAAACATGCATTTGTCTTTTGCTTGAGAGAGAATATGTGTGATTGATTATATTAAACTTAGGACTGGAAACCACACTGCAAGAAGGCAGAACTTTTGGAACTTGAAACCCCAAGCTGTCAGTCAGCACTCCCACCCTGCATTTCTGCTGTTGTTTCCTAGTGTCGCTTTAAGCTCTAGCCCTTCACACGGACAGAGGCAAGGATGGGACTTCTCCAGGGTGGAAACAGCCAGCAGGACAGCCCCTTGATACCAAGGCTCAGTACCAGCTACAGAGGTGCTACTCAGACTGGACATCCAAGCTTCCTGATGGGCCTGGATAAAGGGCTTGAGGCCCTGGAGGGGAAGCGAATGCCAGAGAGTTGGGGGGTCACCCAAGAAAGCCCTTCTGACTGAGTAACCACAGCTTCTCGAAGAAAGCAGGCACCAAGTGTGCAAAATATAGATCCCAATGGAATTCTTTGATAAAGTTAGGCTTTAAGTCATCCATACAAAAGCTGGAAAGAAAGCGCATACGTGGAGACAAGAAAGAGGTGTGGCATAGACATATCTGACCCGCCTCCAATCCAGTGGCTGGTGGGCAGGTTGAAGGCCTCAAAAGGGCTGCTGTGGACTCTGGGGCAGGGGAGGCGTATTCCTTGGAACTCATGGTTTAGAGGTGACACAGGGCTGTGAAAGCAAAACAGCTCATTTTCTAGTTTGCTCTTGCCTTTGTGTTCATTTGAATGAACATGCACTTGGGACCAGGAGCTAAGGGTACATCAGCGATTCACACGAGGCCTGTCCTCTGGGGCTTCCCATCCAAAACGGGGGCACAGCAGGAAAAAAAAAGAAGGGTGCCTGTCCAGCTGAAAAGGGATGAAGATCATGATTGGCAAAGGGGATCAGAAGCCAGCTGAGTGACAAAATCTCTCAAGCAGAGAGGTTTATCCGATGCCAGGGGACTGAAGTTCATTACAAATGGAACCAGGAACCAATATGAGAAATTTTTGAGCAGCCACAAAAAAAGTGGGTGACGGGCTGGGAGACTGAAGATGGTGATATCATTCTGCACTTTCAAAGAGGGCAAGGGAATGAATTCTGAAAATGACAGGCGGAGGATGTCGAGTCAGTGCTAGAGGAAACTATATTTTTATTGTTAAAAGTTTTTTGTCTTATTACAAGATGAAATAGTAATCACTGGGACCCTCTGGGATCACCAAGAAAAACATTGCACTGGACCGGGCTGATGTTTTCTTTGGCAATTTTGTTAGGCTGGTTGGCCACGAAAATGCAGAAAATACATGTTGGGACCTCAGCAAAACATTTAATAAGCACCTTTGGCCAAGACAGAGAGTGATGGTTGCACTAAACAGCAGTTAAGAGATGTATTCACTGGGCTTGCCCCCAGCCCCGTTTTGCTTAACAGTTTGATGTTTGTTTGGTTCCAGGACGAAGTTGTAGAATGCAATTATCATGAAAGTTGTTTATGAGGCACTTTCAAATCCAGTTAGTGACTGAATCAAGATCCTCAAAGATCCTGAAAAATCAAAACACTGAAATCACTCCAAGGAGGTTTAAAATGATGATAATAACATAGGGCCTTTCATGAACTCTAAATTCACTTTTACTAGACACTGAGATTTGCCCCCAAAAGTAGCTCACGGGATTCTCAACTACAGAAACAGAAGTACACTTTATTAGAATCACACTCAAATTGTTTCAAGAAAATACCACTTAGCTCAGCATTCCGATTTCTAAAGATACTACTGATTGGATCAAGCAGAAATAGACCCAAACATGCCTTGTTAATAGTGGTTGATAGAAACAGGCAAGAGAGATTTGGGGGTTTCAGGTGGACAGAGAGCTGGGGGCATGATAACCGCCTTCAAATATTGGTGGGTGTGTTGCCGTCTTGTAGAAGGTGGATCTGATTTTTCCCCGATGCATAGAAACCATAGGGAAACAAATTTAGGTTTAATATAAGGAAAACTTATTTGACAGTCAGAGCTGGCCAGAATGCTACCCCAGGAAAGAGAGAGTTCCTGAACTCAACCTTAGGTATTTAAATTGGACACCATTGGGTGTGGAGTGTTATGAAGGTCATTTCAGAGCTTCCCTGGGTTCTGGACTAGATGAATTCTTAGTCCTTTTAAAGCCTGAGAGAAATTGTTTTATTTTTTAGACATTTCCTGAAGCCAGTCATATGCTGTGTTCAGAGGAGGAATAGTTTGGTATTTGTTCTTAACTAAGAATTAATGAAATCATCTCAGTTTTAGAACAGTTCTAACAGTCTTTCCTCTCTCTTTATTCCAAGCTTTTCCTTTCCTCATTTAAAAATATTTTATTATAAAACATATTACTAGTTAGTAAAATGAATTAGCTGGACAAAGCATTTGAAAGCTGAACCTCTGAGTTCCTCAGATAACAAACTCGGGATAAGAATTTGGGGAGTCGTCAGGCCAGAGAAGTTCCCTTGTATTCCAGAACTACCTCTAATCCAAAACTTCTTGGAATTTTGGGTTTTTTCTCATTGTGTTTTAGTATGACTAGTCCTGCTGTGGTTATTATTTATGAAAACTTCCCTTAGAATTTTCTTTAGAAATCAGTCTTGTGTGCTGCGTACTTTTAGATCACATCCATTACTTTTTTTTCCTGAGATACTTTCAGATAAAAGCGTTAACGCTAAGGCCATTGATGTGGAAAATCATCAAATGTGTTTTGAATACTAGAAAAGGAATTTTTTTTCCTCAAAAAATACCTCACTTCCCTCTCGGATTTGGACTGTGCCTGTGTGGCCTGAGTCTTTTGCAACATGAAGGATATAAAACTTAGCCTGACCATTCAGAGTGCTGGCACCCTTTTATATTTTGTCCAGACTGCAGTCCGTATCAGAGTAAGTCCCGGCCTTGTCTTTGTGTTTATTGCAGGCACGCAGGAGATTACATAATACACTTGAAATTTTCTGCTCTTTCTCATCCTTTCTGTTGTGTAGCCACAAGCGGCTCTTGCTGGGTTCTGCTTTTCTCCTTTTTTTCCTCTTTTTTTTTTTTTTCTTTAATTTCCTTCCTGCACCTCATTATCTTGAGGATTTATTTCACCCATCACCTGTGTTCTGGGCAGAGCTAAGGCATCTGCAGGGATGTTGATTGCTCCTCAGTAGCTAACCGGCCCTTCGTTTTCCTCCTTTCTTTGGGAATCACGAGATAAGGAGGACCCCTTCGTTTTCCTCCTTTCTTTGGGAATCACGAGATAAGGATGACCCCTTCATTTTCCTCCTTTCTTTGGGAATCACGAGATAAGGATGACCCCTTCGTTTTGAGGGGCTGAGCTCATAGCATCTGGAGGATTCCCATTAGTGTGTTTTTTAATAAATTTATTTATTTATTTATTTATGGCTGTGTTGTGTCTTTGTTGAGGTGCGCGGGCTTCTCACCGTGGTGGCTTCTCTTGTTGCGGAGCACGGGCTCTAGGCGCGCGGGCTTCAGTAGTTGTGGCATGCGGGCTCAGTAGTTGTGGCTCGCAGGCTCTAGAGCGCAGGCTCAGTAGTTGTGGCGCACGGGCTCAGCTGCTCCGTGGCATGTGGGATCTTCCCGGACCAGGGCTCGAACCCGTGTCCCCTGCATTGGCAGGTGGATTCTTAACCACTGCGCCACCAGGGAAGTCCCCATTAGTGTGTTTTTAATCATCAGAAATTCCTGAAAAACCTTAAGAAATTAAGAAATTAGTAAAAAGAACCAAATCAAAATGAACCGTTCTTTACCCGAAGTACTAAGAAAGTATGAAATGCACTTACCAACCACTGTTTCCATGGCCTTCCCCTTTAGGGGTCCAAGCATCAGTAGTTTCTCCCCTGAGGAACTTGGGGGCCATCTGTTTGGTCCACTTGAAAGGACGGATGTTTTCTTTGGAATCGTGTGTTCCAACTTGGGAATAAACCAAAATGACCCTGGCCGCCAAAATCTGGAGGTTCAGTCCCTGTTGGGGCTTTTTAGGCCTGCCCTCTAATATCTGCAGGAGTACAAATAGGGGCTCACATGCTGTGTACCTCAATACTTAGCAGCTGCAAGTCAAACTAAGGAACCGTTCAAGAAGATATTTTATACTTTGACCTGGTCTAACATGTCATCTGAACAACTGGGAAGGCCAGATTTAAGAGAGGATTCTGAGTCCTGTGCCAGGATGTGGTGGCCCAGGGATGACTGTCTCCCACCCCCACTTCTCTCCCCCCTCTGGCTCTGGAGAGCCATGGATACTCCCACGTGCTGGTCCAGACCCCATCCCTATCCCCCCCAATAGCTCGCCTTTGGTCCAGGGACACACATACTTGGGAAGATGGCATGGTTTGTCTTCCGAAGGAGGGACCCCAAGAAGGGTCCTGTCCAGACGTGAGAACCAGGCTCAGAGTCTGTTTGTGCAGGGGATTCCAGAACCCCAGGATCTAGAGTGTGGTCCAGAAGGGGCGCTGTGCTCCATGCAGGCCTCTCTGACTCCTCTTCCTGGGGGATAGGTGTTCGGCTGGAACAGGCTGGAACCAGACCCTCTGAAGCAGGGTTGCTGAGTCTGGTCTGCAGACCAGCGGCCAGTTCATGGACTGTCCCTGGTCTGTAGGGAGATGAAGAAGCTGGGTGCCAGGTGGAAATCAGAGCACCTCTTCCTCCATCGAGAGCATATTGCTTCAGGGCTTCCCTGGTGGCGCCGTGGTTAAGAATCCGCCTGCCAATGCAGGGGACACGGGTTCGAGCCCTGGTCTGGGAAGATCCCACATGCCACGGAACAACGATGCTCGTGCGCCACAACTACTGAGCCTGCGAGCCATAACTACTGAGCCCACGTGCCACAACTTCTGAGGCCCCCACGCCTGGAGCCCGTGCTCCGCAACAGGAGAGGCCACCGCAATGAGAGGCCCACGCGCCGCGGCGAGGAATGGCCCCCGCTCGCCTCAACGGGAGAAAGCCCGCGCGCAGCAACGAAGACCCAACTCAGCCAAAAATAAATAAATAAATAAATTTAGTTTTTTAAAAAAGAGCATATTGCTTCCAAAAAATGTTAGTCGAACTGAGCAGCATGCTTCGCCAGTCTACTGTCAGACACGCACACTTTGTCTTCGTCCTCGAGGAGCTCTCCTGAAAGCCCTGGGCCCCTAGGGCCTTTCTTGGCTGAGTCTAACGCCAGCCCTGCTCAGTGATCTTGGCTTCTGCTGGTCCCTCAGGTCGTTTCTGGGCCGAGAGTCTATGACATCTCCTGTATTTTCATCTCCCTGGATGCCTTACATCTTCCCTTCTTTCCCTGGTAAAACTCTGCAAATAGGTAGAATTTCTCCCACCCTCGTGGGTCCGAAGCCTCACCCTAGAGCCGGTAGGGGACTGGGGAACCTGCATTTCTAACCAGCTCCTGGACAATCCCTGCTCTGCCCTGCCGCCGCTGGCTCTCTGGAGCAGGTGCACCGCCGGGGCTGGGGGCTTGGGGGGCAGGAGAGCCTGGCCCCCTGGCTATGTGGCTTAGAGCTCTGGTCCCTTACACACTCTCTTAAGTACAGGAGAATCTGTATTTTAGTGTAGAACCTGTTCCCTGCTTAATTTATTAAGTTCATTTTGCGATTGACATATACACACTACTTACTATATTTAAAACGGATAGCAACAAGGACCGACTGTATAGCAGAGGGAACTCTGCTCAATAATCTGTAATCACCTAAATGGGAAAAGAATTTGAAAAAGAATAGATACATGTATATGTATAACCAAATCACTTTGCTGTACACCCGAAACTAACACAACATTGTTAAGCAACTATACTCCAATACAAAATAAACACTAAAAAAAAACACCTCGTTTTGTTCTCTTTTGAGGGGTGACACATTCAAATGAGATGTTAGTGGTAAAACAATTAGCTTCTTTATGGTAGAAACTTGCATGAGATTTGATTCTAAGAGCTGTAGCATCCTTTGGCCATGCTGAACTCGGGGCTCTGAGAAGGAAGTGATTTGAAGTATCCGCTTCCTCCTGCCAAAATTGCCTAATCCCCCTCTCCTCCCCACTGCCGTCCCTTCATCAACTCTTTTCACCAACTGGAGCCTCCCAGCTGACTCGACTTTGGAGACTAGAGATGAGCAGCTAAAGGGAGAAAGAAAAATTGAACAGGAAGCTGGGGAGGTAGTAAAAGAAATGTCCTTGCCTTCAACCCACATCCTCCCTTCCCACCCTGGTCGGTGGTTGGTTGGGCCAGAGCCTAGGGGGATGGCATCTCAATGACAGACACAAGGAGGCCCCTGGTGAGTAAGCAGCCCTTTTCTAGAGCCAGGTGTCGGCTGCTTCCTGCTGACTGTGCAAAAGACCAGCCCTGTCCTCGCCCTGCGGGCCCAGTGGAAGTTTAAAGTGCTTCTCCTGGGGTGAGTTCTTGGTCCTTAGGCACCATCCATCCATGTGTGTAGGCCAAAGAAATAACCAGGGCAGTGCAGGCATACGATGATGTCCATTCGTGTCTTGTTAATGCAGCGAATAATTACAGAGGATGATGATGGCTTAGGTCTCCAGCATTTTATTTTGTTCTCAAAGCTCCCAGCTTCATTGGAAGTCTTCATTCCAATACACTCATGACTTTTGCAGACCTGTCATTTGGATCTTGGGATTAAGGGCTTTGTCTGTACTCATAAAATGTTATAAAGCTGCTGGCCTCTATAGATGCATTTAAACTCAAAGAATTCATCAGTTCCAACATGCTGGAAGTTTCTTTCCAAATGTTTTAATTGCAATGAAGTGTAAAATTTAAGAGGGTTTGGGGGGGTAATTAAACATATGCAATTAATGTAGTGTCTAATGGCTCTTCCTATTAATTTTCACAGCCCAAATACTGTTTTTCCTTCATATCCAGCCCCATGGGCTCCTTTGCTATTAATCATACACCAAGGCCACACCATCCACAGGACCTTTGCACCTGCCATTCCCACAGCTGGGATCAGTCTTCTCATAGAATCTTCTCTTCTCACAGACCTTCCTCCAAGCCTCTGCTGAAGTTCTCATAGTATCGAAGAGGTCTCCCCTGACCGGCTTGTAGAAAATGACTCAAATGACCCCTCCATCACTCCCTTAACCTGCTTTGTACCTTTTTACATATCTCATAATCTGAAACATTACTTTTTTAAATTAAAAGAAAAATTATTGAAGTATAGTTCATTTACAATGTTGTGTTAGTTTCAAGTGTACAGCAAAGTGATTCTGTTATACATATATATATATATATATATTATTTTTCAGATTCTTTTCCATTATAGGTTATTACAAGATTTCGAATATAGTTCCCTGTACTATACTGTAGGTCCTTGTTGTTTACCTATTTTATATTTAGTAGTGTCTATCTGTTAATCCCAAACTCCTAATTTATCTCTCCCCTGCCTGCCCACTATCCCCTTTGGTAACCATAAGTTTGTTTTCTATGTCTGTGAGTCTATTTCTGTTTTGTAAATAAGTTCATTTGTATCATTTTTTTTTAGATTCCACATATAAGTGATATCATGATATTTGTCTTTCTCTGTCTGACTTACTTCACTTAGTATGACAATCTCTAGGTCCATCCGTGTTGCTGCAAATAGCATTGTTTCATTCCTTCTTATGGCTGAGTAATATTCCATTATATATGTATACCACATCTTCTTGAAACATTCTTTTTTAATCAGTGTACTGTCTGCCTTCCACCACAAGGCTATAAGCACCATGAAAGTAGAAAATTTTTTTACTCATTCCCAAGACTGGCCTGGCATATAGTAGGTATTCTGTACATATTGTTAAATGAATGCATTAATGAATATTGATTTTCTCCTTAACACCATGGCTTAGAAAACTGTGTGTGTTTGAATTCGGGGTGAAGAATACTTTTTCAATCAGTTAAACACTTTGCTATCCATTCTTAAAATAAACTTTAATAGTTCTAGAATATGGTGAATGTTACATTGATGATATACAGAGGAGAGCCCTTGAAAAGAAGACTATATTCACCTAAGTATTAAATAAGGTTTGGTATTACTAAAGCAACATGGAAACATTAAAGTTCAGATGACTGTTAAAAAAAAAAAAGACCAAAATAATCCATAATGCCTTCAAAATCAACAAAACCAAGGCAAATTTTATAAAAAATTTTATAGATTTTCTCTCTTCTTAATCTGTTGCTTAAAAGTTGAGAATATACTGAGTGTATTGGTATGTAAATTTATATTTTGTACCCTGATTTCATCATATAGATAACCATAATCGCCTAATCATTGCTATTTGACATCTAGGATTTTTCCAACATTTTTTCACTATTAGAAATAATAAACATCTTTGTGTAAAATTCTTTGCTCCTAATTAGGATTGTTCCCTTCAGATAAAATCTTTAAAACAAAGGAACTGAGTTCAACAGATTAACTTAAGGATGATTTTTGACTAAATTTAGAAGAATATACCATTGGGATTTTGCCTGGAATTTTGTTAAAATCTCAAATGAAAAGAATCTATATCCTCTAAAAATTCAGTTTTCTCATGTAGAAATGGGATATTTTTTTTATTTCTAAGCCTTCTAACTTGATATTTTTCTTCTCCTTTTCTTACCCATTCCTAGGCATGAAATTCCCCACCCCCACCCAATTCGTTATTGCTTTTAATAGAAAAGGGACGGGGTTTGTTTATTTTATTGTGTGTACACTCAGCCTCCTGAATCGTCTTGATGTTCCTAATGGTTCTGTATTTTATTGTCCCAGGTTTTCTAATAATACACTTCTATCATCTGCAAATAATAATAATATCTTCTTTCTAATAGATATATATTCTGTTTCTGTCTCATTGCATTGGTTATATTTCTTGGAATAGTGTTGGATAATCCTGATGGTAGCCATAACTGCTGTTTGGTACCTGGCTTTAATGGGAATGTCCCTCTAGTTTTCAGTCTTTATATAATCTGTTCATTTAAGATGGATACAATTTGGGCATGTGAATGAAGTACCCTTCTTTCTGTCCCTAAATGTATACAGATTTTATCTTGAATGGTTATAGTTACTTTATTAACTTTTTGCCACCTAAAGAGATTACCATGTAGTAGGATATAGTTCTTTGTCACTCCAGAATATGCCAGATGAGTTATTCTTCTGATATGTTACTGGATTTAGTTTGTTCTTTTTATTTATAATTTCCCCATTTTTATGATGGAGATTTATATCTTTCTTTTCTTTTTTGTGCTACTTTGGTATCAAAGTCACTCTAGATTTTTTTTTTTTTAATGTTCTTAGTCATTTTCATCTTTTCCGTCTCCAGAGAGCATTACATAGCATAATAATCTGGTCCTTGAATGTTTGAAATAACATTCCCGTAAAACTGTTTGGGTCTAGAGTCTTTTCAGAATAAAATCATTTGGTAACTTCAAATTTTTTTCTTATGGTTTGAGGAACTTTGGAGTTTTTTACCACTGAGTCAGTTTGAATTATGTTTATTTTTCCAGAAAGTCACCCATTTCATTGAGATTTTCAACTTTACTGTTTTCACGCTGTGGTAATTTAAACTCTTTGATAAATGCCCTCTGTGTGCTTCATTGTACCATCTTTATTTATTTATTTGTTTGTTTGTTTTTGTGATTTGTATTTTTTCCCACTTGCTTGGGTATGTCATTGGTTTCATCCTGTATTTTTACTTTTTCCCTCCAAATCCGTTTCTGGGATTAGTTACTAATTCTACTGTTTAAATTTTAATTTGTATCTTTGTTTTTATTTTTTAATTATTCTCTATCATGCCTTCTTGGGCTGATTTTTGCTTTCTCCTTATAATTTCTAAAATGAAATATTATTTTTTTCTTTTTAAATAATAAATGCACTTAAAGATGTTAACTTTCACTTTAATTCACTTTGACTCTCATAAAGTTTGACAGTCCTGCTATTTCAAAATCGTCTGTAGTTATTTTTATGGGTTTTTTTTTTTTCAGTAGATAAAAAGTCACTTAATTGTCAAACATTTTTGAGCCCCTGCTATAAGCCAGACACTGTTCTAGGCTCTGGAGATACATTTGTGACCAAAACAGTCAAAAATCCTTGTCTTTACGGACCCTGCATTTCAGTAATAATATAGCTTCTACTACTACTAGCAGCCAGCTAATACTTGGTTTTCAGTCAGGTATTATGCGCCAAGCACTGTACTAAGAGCATGCTGTGTTAACTCATTTCATCCACTCATAACCTAAAATCTCCATTTTATAGATGAAGGACCCAAGTCATAGTTTCGGTAGCTTGTCCACTGTCACATTGCCAGTACATGGCAGAGCCAAAGGGCTTCTTAATAACTATGCCAACAAGGACACTGGTTTGTATGTTCCCTGGACCTAGGATTTTGTTTGTTTATTAGCACATTTAAACTTGTGTTATTATTTTGTAATTTTATCTAGTCAGTAGAGATTTGGGTGTGTGCAATTTCTGCTTTTAATATTTTATGGAGGTTATTTTCACTGTGTGATACACATTCAGTTCTTTGATCATTCTTTTGGACAAGTACAAATAAAGAGTCTGAGGTAATATTCATTCATTCACCTGTCTTAATGGTGTTAGTCAAAATCTTTTTGTCACCCCTTATTTCTTTGTCTACTTATTCTAAAACTGGTATTGGTGTATTAAATCTCATATGATTATGTTTCTAGCTATATTCTTTATAATGTTAACAGGTTTTGCTTTTTATATTTTGGTGCTTGGTTATTTGGTAGAGAAAAGTGTTGCTTTCCTTTAAGGATTGTACTTTTATCAGTACAACTTTGTTGTTTAATTTGTTTAATATTAAGATTAATATCACTAATATCACACCCACCTGTTTATTTTTTAACAATTTCTATAATTTTGTTTTCAGTGACTCCCTGAGGTTTATAGTTATGTTTATTACCATCTGAAAGAGTTTACCTACAGTGGGTAGATTTGAGAAATTTATTTTGAATGTGAATTTTCGTGTGCTTTTTCAAGTTTTCTCTGTATGTGTGTGTGGGTGTGTGTCTGTATGTGTGTTGCCATATTTTCTTTATTTTTACCATGGCCAATTTGAAAGTTAATATAGTGTTTTAAATATTGGTATGCTTGCCTATACATTTTTAAAATACACAATTAAATGCATAATTTCCAATTACTGGAAAACAGATATCAAAATATCCCCTACCTGTGCGTTATTTTGCAGGACAAATAATTTATTATTTAAAAAATTCTTTCTCTCCGTTTTCTATTCTTCCTGCGTTTGCCAATTTAATTAGAGCTTATGGACTCAATTATTATACATGTATTAATTTTACTATGTCACCTCGCTTATGGTTTTATATGTTTACTTTTTTTAAAAATCAATTTTATTTATTTATTTATTTATTTTTGGTTGCGTTGGGTCTTTGTTGCTACACGCGGGCTTTCTCTAGTTGCGGCGAGCGGGGGCTGCTCTTCGCTGTGGTGCGCGGGCTTCTCATTGCAGTGGCATCTCTTGTTGTGGAGCCCGGGCTCTAGGCGCGTGGGCTTCCGTAGTTGTGGCTTGCGGGCTCAGTAGTTTTGGCCCGCAGGCTCAGTAGTTTTGGCCCGCAGGCTCAGTAGTTGTGGTGCACAGGCTTAGTTGCTCCATGGCATGTGGGATCTTCCTGGACCAGGGCTCAAACCTGTGTTCCCTGCATTGGCAGGCGGATTCTTAACCACTGTGCCACCAGGGAAGTCCCTATATGTTTACGTTTATAACAGTCTTTTCAACAATCTTTATACTTTGCCCTGTGTGTTCATTTGACTTCTGCTCTTCATCCTTTCATATAATGGCTTCTTTCTTGAGATCTTTTTCTTTTTTCCATCTTTTTGTCAAGAGGGAAAACTTTTTTAAAAATTTCCTTCCTACATTAGTAACAATTTAGATGAGTCAAGTTTGGGGGGGGGCGGATTTTATTTTCTCTTATACCCCTATAACTCAACATTTTCCAATGATGGGTGGCCAGTGAAAAGCTGGATTAAACATTCAATCATTTCTTGCCACTGGATTATCCAATCCTTTAATATGTGAGCAGGGCCTCCAGTCCTATTTCTGACCAGCATGTAGCAAAATTATGTTAACCTGTGTTTTCCTCTATGGAAGGATACTGCTATATCTTGTTTCTGTTCTTTTCTTGAATTTTTTTTTAATGATGCCAAGTATATCTAGGTCTTTCTTCACTAACTTCAGATCTGGTTTATTCTTAGGCCATTTCATTTGCAATGATTTGGTTTACCTCTACTTTCTTCTACTTTTGTCTTTGGGGATGTATATGTGTTCGTCCTCGACATCTTGATTTGATTTGACGTGGTTTCTCTGTTCCCCGTCCAGTTCCCTGCTGCCTCCATAGTGGATGCCAGAGGATGCTTAAACATCTTCCTTCCCGCCAGCTTCCCACCTACTTGTTTCTCCACTTGGGTACTTCTTGTGTGCAGGCATCCTGGCTTCTTTTATCCTATTTGGGAACAGCAAGCAGCTATTTCTAGTTTTCTTTCCTGATTGTTTTTCAATTCATTGTTTATAAACTCTGTTCTCACTCTAAGTCTTTCACAGTCCTTCCCTTTTTGCTGGTAAGAGAAAAATGTTCATGGCCCTCCTGTTGATGGTGGATGTTGTTGGCATCTACCTGAATGTAAGGTGTGCTATTCGTCCCCTAGGGTGGTGGCAGATTTCCCATCTCCACCCACGCCTTTGTTTTAGGTTTTTTTAAAATTACTTTGTGTTTTCTAGTTTTTTTTAATATTATCTGTAGAGTTTCAAATTGAAATACATTCATATAGTTAAAAAGCCACAAGTTGTAACAGGTATACATCAAAATGTCTCCATCTTTTTTTTAAGCAATTGATATGATAATTACACATCATTTTTATTTATCCATTAAAACTGGGATCCCCTAAAGTACCCTGGTAGGAAATAATGTGGTTAGCCTAGTATTTTGTTTGTTTGTTTGTTTGTTTGTTTGTTTTGGCTGAGCCCGGGGGCTTGCGGGATCTTAGTTCCTCGACCAGGGATGGAACTCAGTGCCCCCTGCAGTGGAAGCGTGGAGTCCTAACCACTGGACTGCCAGGGAAGTCCCAGTCTCCATCTTTTCTTGGTCTCCCAATTCTCAGCTCCCTCTACAAGTAATAACTGTTCTTAATTTTTGTATCTGTCCGGAATTTCTTTTTTTTTTTTTTGATTATTTATTTATTTATGGCTGTGTTGGGTCTTCGTTTCTGTGCGAGGGCTTTCTCTAGTTGTGGCAAGTGGGGGCCACTCTTCATCGCGGTGGGCGGGCCTCTCATTATCACAACCTCTCTTGTTGCGGAGCAGAGGCTTGTCCGGAATTTCTTTATGGGCACATTAGCAAACACACCTATAAATTCTTAGTCTTCCTCCATGCTGTCCGTCCCTCTCAACACTATAAACAGAGGGTGTGCTTGGATCAGGTGGTCCCCTCTGTGAACAGGTGGACTGTCCCTTCTGTCCGTCCAGGTGAGAGACCACTGTTGGGTCTTCTCTAGTGGGTACAACGTGTCAGTTGTGGACCCCCATGCATAGCCCTCGGGTCCACGGCAGCTCAGCAAGGAGGCATAGACCACGATGCTTTCAGCGTGTTGTTGATCCCCTCCTACTTCTGGTTCTGTAGAGCAACGTGACTCAGTGTATCCAGTGATGGCATAGACAGTGTGCATTCAGAGACTTTCGTGGCATTTTGTCACTGCCACCAGTTTGGCATCCGATAGTGTGATCAGTGGCTTCTCTCATTAAACAGGGTGTAGACCAGTTGGGTGTGGTCGAACTGGGAGGCGTGCACGCTAACGTAGTCGAGCCTAGGACTGTCCATCCCTCCGCTACAGATGGGAGAGCGCGAGATGGTCTTTCACCCCAAGAGTTTGAGAACCGCTGATGTAGAGTTCTTGGAGATATAGCGTGTGAAGATTATAAAAGAGGGGAATTGATGAGAGAGCAAGAACTGCCCTGGATGGCTTGAAAGTTGCTGTGGTTTATGGGAGAGTGATGGGTAATTGCCTAATTCTGTGGTCCATACAGCCTCAGGAACCCAGGGCCAATGGAATGCAGTAAAATCAATGAAAACCTTTTTCTGCCTTTTTGGGTATTTGTGAGGTCTGGTTCAGAAGATGTATCCAAAGAACCACATTACTTAAGTCAAGACTCTGCTGCTTTAGTAACAGGTCTATGGCGTGAGTCTTCAGTGCTACTGTTGCTCTGTATACAGTGATGGAAGCAGGCATTCTCGGTCATTTTTGTGTGTCTCCCATGTTAATCCAGTTGGTTTCCTTTTTTCTTATGCCATCTGAAGTTAGACCTTTTTTTTTTATTTTTTGGCCATACCACACAGCATGTGGGATCTTAGTTCCCCAACCACGGATCAAACCCTCGCCCCTGCATTGGAAGCGCGGAGTCTTAACCACTGGACTGCCAGGGAGGTCCCTGAAGTTAGACTTTTATCGATAGTAACTTCCTATCATGCAATTATGTCCAATGGAAAATGAAGAAAATGGTATGGTACCCTCTTTTCAACAAGAAACTCCACTCATCTGAATCATCTAATTTATAAACTAAATCAACTTGCAACTTTTTAGGTCAATTGACACTAAATATAGAAAACTGTGGATACACTTCAAGGAGAGTTAAATCATTGTGCCCATCATACTCGAGTATGAAGCTGAAAAGCCATGTGGGAGGAAACGCAGGAAAGGGAAGGGCCACTGAAGTAGATTTGGAGTGAAAAAGAATACTTTCAGGCAGAAGAGAAAGAAACAAAATAATTAAAGTTGTTAGTCCATATTCACCTCAAAGCTTTACTTAACAAAAAGGCGATTTGACTGTTGATGTCCGAAGTTGAAGGATAATTTGGTGAGTAATGTAGAAGGTGAGAATATCCATGGCCTGAGCATTAAGTCAGCTCTGTCAGTGTAATTTGTATGGAGCCAATATTATGTTAACACCATTTAGAACCTCTGCCAATAAAATTAAGTGCTCTATTGAAATGCTGTAATTCATTATTTTACTTCCTTGCTAAAAGTCATGTATTTTGTATTTCATAGTCTGGTGAGAGGTGTTAAAGGTGAGAAATGGAATTTATTTTTGAGGCACTAAAGAAGGGAAAAGTTATGTAACGGATGGTTGTGGAATAGGCCCATTCATGTTTCATTACCAATTTGTTTGACATAACCCACATCCTGCTGGGGTGAGAAGCAGTTGTTGCATCCAATCTTGGGCATCCTTTGAATGGTTTTTACAGGCTTTCTGGGCACTTCAGATAAGATGAAGTAAAGGAGCTGGTTTTTAAAATATGTATAAAGAAAATACAGTGTTCTCTGTCACATGCTTGGAATTTGAGCCCGTGGTGAAACTCCCTTAGAAGAGGTGCCATATATTGATTACTTCTGCCGTCTCAGTTTACTTATAAAATAAGTGAAGTCAGCCCTTCACCCAAGTCCCTAATGACCACTTCCATCATTTACCTCCTCTTTCCAAGCATTACCCTGAGATGACCTGGTGGAGCCAGCTTAATGACAACATCTGAACCAAAAAGAATGCCTGATCCTTGACTCTTGCCAAAAAAAGGGAAAAAAAGAAGAGTGTTTGGGCAGCAGGCACCTAGGAGCTGTCTTGTGCCTTAGAGCCTAAGTTTCCATCCAAAGCACAGCAAGAAAAACATGGATATGAGAGTTAGATTGAGAAAATCTTTTTAGTGCATTTGCCAACTCCAGCTACAATGAAATATGAGGAAACTGAGATTATGGGATCGTATCTTGGATTCATGTCGTTCAGCTGAGCACCGTTTCCTGAGCACCTGCTGTGCGGAAGTCACAGGAAAGGCCAGTGGGGCACCAAGATGAATGAGATCCAGTCCTTCGACTCAGGAAGCAGCCT
Organism: Balaenoptera musculus; assembly: GCF_009873245.2. Classification (NCBI taxonomy): domain Eukaryota; kingdom Metazoa; phylum Chordata; class Mammalia; order Artiodactyla; family Balaenopteridae; genus Balaenoptera; species Balaenoptera musculus. The sequence continues at coordinate 96,193,477 of NC_045793.1, read as the reverse complement.
GGAAGGGGGGAAAACCACGCTCGTGCAAAATAAACCCATCCCCAGTGTAAAGCAGAAGCTTCCATTAGAGAAATCTCAGAGTTAGGGCACACTTAACCCTAACGTCCAGCTGGGACACCAGCTCCTGCTTTTCCGCCTCTTTCTTTCTCGTTGAATTTCCATTGCGTTGTACGCTTTCTTCTCTTTTGCTCATCTAATCCTAGGACTGACGAGAGAGCAGCAGTGGCTCTGATACTCCATGATCTAGAATGATCGTGGGCTCCGCCAGGGAACGTCAATAACATTCACTTTAATAAAATGTGAACATTGCCAAACCCTCGGTCACAGGCAAGCCTGGCGTAAAAAAGTTGACCTGCAAAGTTGGCAGTCCAGCCATCACATAGCCGCTTTTAAGGATGCTGTAAAATCCTTTCCACAAATAATGTTGAAGAGGCGGGGCGGGAGCTGAACTTCTCCAAATGTCCCTTTTCTTTATCAACCTCCCAACCAGTAAGGCCAGGATGCAGTTCTTTCCTGGGAGATGGCAGTTGAGGTTTAGATTATGTCGTGTATGGAAACATCAGAGGGGGAAAAAACCCAAACCTAAACCCCCGTTTAAAAAAAAACACAACTTTTTAGATAGCCATAAAAGGGAAATGGGAACCGCTCACAGCACTCACACCTGAGATGCCGCGTCCCTCCCAGCAGCTTTGCAATATGAAATAAAAATCCCAGTCTGCGGCCCTCATTTCATGGCCCGTGACCTTGCACATGGAATCAGGGAAGACTTGTAAAACACTGCATTCACGGAGCTCACAGTTTTTCTTGACCACACTCACCGCATACAGAGGCATCGACGCAAATCGGACAAGATGTGATCTTACTGAGAAAGATCCTATAAATATCACGTACCTCCCCTGAAAATTCCCCTAGCATGTACAAAATGCGAAGACCTAAAGGAGGTTATCGAAGAAAACCTTTAAGGCTGACAGCAAACTGCTTTTGCTTTCCTTGTATCATATTATATATACATATTACAATTATGTCAGCGATTAAAAGCATTGTCATGCCACATTATGAACTGTTTTTATGTTTAGGATTAAATAACTCTCCCCACACCCCTATGGATTCCTTTTATGTCCTCAGGGCAAATCCTTTCTCTCAGGTCAGGAATGTAATAAGGTAGGTTTTCCTCTCTCTGGGATATTGTGTCTGTCTCACTGTGTTTAAATTGATGCAGAAAGCTCTTCAGAGCAAAATACAGTATTTTCTTTGTATATGAGCCAGCAGTTGACTAACCCACAGGGAATTCTCTGTGTTGAGCATTTTAAAGGTACAGGTTGGGAATGTTTGAACTGCTGACGTTCAGTGAAAACCACTGGGGAAGTGTATTGGCCATGACTACAGGAAGAGATGCTTTCTTAGGCAGTCATGAGGGGAAAACCATCATTATTCTAAACCAATAATTTTTAAGTGATAAATTAACTTAGGAAAATTACCCAACTCATTTTAATAATAATGGTTCAAGACAGAAATAAAGAGGCATTGCAGTTTGTATAAATGTGTATACATGTAATTTAAAGGCATTTAGCTTCTGAAAATGAATTTCCTAAAAATAGCCATCCTTCCTCCATCAGATGTATGAAGTGTTAACACATCCCTTCTGGGAGTTGAACCACAGACCCTGGGATCCAAAAACAGCAAACTTAGCATTTGAAGTAAAGGGAAATTTCTTTTTGATTTGATAGCTCCTTCCAGACCACCAGTTGCTAGAGGTCAAGGCCATTTCCAACCAAAGATAACTTATTTAACCCTTGTAATGCTAGTTATTGGTTTTGATAGTACCCTGGGTTCTAGGATCTTGGAATACACACAAAGTGTAAGCAGGATACACTGTGTGTGTGTGTGTCTGTCTGTCTGTCTGTCTGTCTGCAGGAACGCATGTGTTTTCCTCTTTCCCTTCCTTCTTTAGGGATACAGGTCACTCTCTCTTGTCAGTGTACTTTCTGTAGCATTTCATTAAAAAAAAAAAACTCTGGGAAATTCCCCCTCTGGTGAGCTTTTGGCCCTTTATTTCTGACACATGATCCAACTCTTTTTTGGCTGTAAATTCACCACTTTTTTTCTAAGTTCCGTCTATGTGTAGGTGGAAAGTTTAGCCCTGCGTTCTGTTCTTACTACCTATGCCAGGAATTCATGGCACACTCTTCGGTAAGTTACTGAACCTCTCCCAGTGTCAAGAAAAGCCTCCTGAGGGAGATAAAGGATGGGGAAGAATGAGCCAAACAGAGAGACATTGGACAAGCAGGCCAGGCACGAGCGTTTGTGTGAACACGTGTACTGCGCATATAGCCTACAGGCCATGTGCCCAGAAACAGACAAGATGGAAGACAAAGCAAGAATGGCCATGATGCTTGTGCCACTTCCCATGGCCCTGTGCAATGGACTTGATGCCGAAAACTTGGCCCCTGTGCACCTGTGCCAAATCCAATCTTGGAGACAAAGTTTCGGGTGAGGTAGAAAAGAATAGCGTTATTGCTTTGCCAGGCAAAGGGGGACGCCATGGGCTCGTGCCCTCAAAAACTGTGTGTCCCCAACCTGAGGGGATTTGATGAGAAGTTTTATAGCAGTGGTTCAAGGGCGGGGTTGCTGATAAGGGTCAGGGTGTGTGCAGGGCCTGCGTTCCTTCAACCTGGCCTCAGGTGGTCTCCTGATGAGCTTCTGTGGTTCTCGAGGTTATCAAACTGTGACCTTCTCTCTGGAATGAAGAAAGCTTCATCAAGGAGTTAACATCTTCCATTTGTTGGGGGTTTTAGTTCTACAGAAGAGCTCAAAGATACTGTTATGGGTATTCCTTGAGTCGGAACCAGGATCTGGTCCCAAGGCTGCACTACTGTTTGTTGACTGCTTTTCCCTTGTCTCTGCATCCCCTCCCTTCTGTGATTAACAACTGTTTGAACCTGCTGTTTGGAATTCAGGGAGGGTCATGGAGCCTGAAGCCTATTCCCTGCAAACAAGAAATGGGGGGGCACAGAAAGGTTTCTGTGCCCGGGAGCCCGACAGGGTCCTGCTCGGTTTCAATACTTGTGGTTGAGTTATCTGAAAAGTGAAATGCATAGAAGTCATTCTGCAGACAATCTAGAAAAGATAACAAACATATAGCCCACTGTTACTTTAAATAACCAGGTGACAAAATTTGGACCAAACATTGAGTTTCCATTAGCTTCAGTCTCTGGTTTTTGGGCAAGTGCATTCACTATTGTTCCCCTATAGAGTGTTAACATTCATAAACTTTTAACCAGTTTCTGTGCTGTTATAATCACACTGTATTAATATTCTGTTCAAATATGCAATGTGGAGACAATTAGGCTAGCCACCTATATGTCAGAGGCATGCATACGCTTGAAGGGTCAAATGAAACTTTTTAAAAGTTGCATGATTACTCAGTATACACTGGCCACATTTTCCTAGGAAAACGTGCTTATAAAAATATGCTTTATAGAATCAAGCCCCCAAATTAAAAACATATTTTTAGGAATAATTTAGCACTTCTTGAGAAATGAAATTCTTACTTTGGTGGGGAGGTGAAAGGCAAAGCAAAAAAAAAAAAAAAAAAGCAGAAATGGCTGAAATTCAAGAAAAATCATCCTCCCCCAGGAGTGATTTCACCATCTGAAAAATAGTGCGAGGAGGGCTGGCTTCCCAGTTCTCTTTTGGAGAGGCCACAAATCACTTCGCACACACACATACCCTTAATTTTTAAAATGTTTTTAAAAGTTGCCAGGTTGAAACCTGCATCTCAATGTAATGCCTTCCTCATTTATTTGTCCAACTGAAACTCTACAGGAGCAACCTTACTTCCTTGTTTCTGTCTCTTCAAGCACTTTAGTCATGGAAGGGGGCAAAATTTCCATTTCATTAATGAGATTTCCACAAGCAGATTAAAGAGGAAATATGCCCTTCAGTCTTCTGTTACTTAACAGCATTACATTAGGAAGAAATCTCAGTATAAACTATCCACAGAAACAATAACCAGGGGGCCAAATTCCAGTGAGACAGAGTGTAGCTTAATCACAAGGTAACTTGGCCTTTTTCTCTCTCCTTCATGGGAAGCTTTATTGAATTATTTCAAGAGAAACCTATGGGAAAACATAAGATTATTTGCTTTCTATAAACAGTGGAACATAACATTGAAAGTTAGGATTACCACTTAAATGTTAGAGCCTTTACCCCAAAGTTACATCAACATTGTCATGGTGGGCAAAAATAAAGCTTAGAATTCCTTTTCTTTAATAACGAACAGGAACCAACTAAGATAACTTTGAATTATGTCATTACTAGTTCAAAATCTCAATTTACAATTGAAATATAAAAGGCGGCTCTGCTTGGTGGACCCTAAAGGCATATGAGATGCTGAGATTTATCCGATTGTTGGGAGTAGAGGAATCACAGGAAATTGCTTCTGTTTCCTGTGGCTTCTGGTTCTTAAAGCACAAACCTAAGAGGGCAGGTTGGGAGTATATCGACTCCTGGGACCGCATCAGTTCTAAACGTGGTATTTCCAATAATGCATTCTTCCAACAAATATTAATTGAGCATTTACTATATGCTGGGCACAGTTCCAGGCACTTGGGAAACATCGTTGAACAAAATCAATAAAAATCTCTGCCTGTGTGGAATTGACATTCTTGTGGGAAGGCAGACAATAAATCATACACAATCTCTGTATGTAAATTATAGTATGTTAGGGGTGATAAGGGAGGGGGGCGATACAGCAGCAGGGAAAGGGGGGTGGACAGTTCAGGGGGGAGGAGGTTGTGTTATAAACGGGGTGGTCAGTCTCATGAGGGAAGCAGCATTCCAAGAAGGACTTGAAGGAGGTAAAATAATCTTGAATTAGTGGCCCCATCCTAGATGTAACCCAGGTGTCTCCAAGCTGCCGGTCCAGCCAGGTTGTCTAGCCTCTGAAGTGGCATTTTCCTTTAAGGCATTGGCTCTGCACTTCCGTCCACGTTCTGTCCGGTCCCCCCCGGCCTGCATGGTCTAGGTGGTCTTGGATTCCCTCTCATTCCATCTCCTGTCTCGCTGGGCACTCGGTCCCCACTGATGCTCTATTTCCTGCAGTCTGTGCACAGAACTGCAAGATGCAGGTGGTCTTTACTTCTTCAGCTCTGCGTATCTCCTTGATGAATGCTGTTACACAGAACTGAATTTTATAGACAGCCTTGGGGAAAACAAAAAGGGTTCAAAACAGCAAATAGCTTAAAAAAGGAGGACTGCCGACTTCTATCAACCATTCTTTAGCCCGTTCCAACCTGGGAATGACAAATGAGCCAGTGGTTTCCCTTCTTAAGTTCACACTCTCCACATGTTCCTAGACATTTTCTCTCTTTCCTATCTGATCCGTCCAGACTTACTGGAACTGAGAAGCTGTCTCTGGAAGAAAACTTACCTTTTACTGCTTTAACCTTGTCTGTCAACATCTGCCCAGGAGTCTTACAAATCCACCCAACACGGTTGATGTGCCCCAGTCCCCGCCATTTTGTTCTGTCTCCTTTGTTTTCTCCTTTATTTCCTTTTTTGTTTCCCTATCTCTTAAACACCGGTCTCCCATCTTTTCTAATTGCTGTCCTTCTTCATCCTCTGTACAGTCTCCGTAGGTCAGGGATTTTCAAACTGGGCTTTGTGAAATCCTTAAAATTCTGTGTATTGGGGTCACCAAAGACAATATGGGGTAGGGAAGGGAGCTGCCCTCGTTCTTCAGCTACAACCTTTCTTTGTTTCTTAAATCTTTATGTTTAGACTTGTCTTCTCTATTGGAGATGTCCTGGAGGCACTTCCAATATGTCATGTCTCAAACAGGAACAGAATCTCTCTCAAATCTGTTTGACCTCCCATGCCAGCTATTGTCTCAGAATCTTTCAAGCTAGAAACTTTGGTACCACCTGTTATACCTCTGTCTAATTCACCCTGCACACATTATTCCAAGGGTCTCTCAAATGGAGCCCCTTCCCGCCATCCTCATGGCCTCTGCCCTTAGTTCAAGGCCACAGATCTCTCTTGGATAATTATAGCAGCTCCCTAAATGGGTTTGCCGTCCAGGTCCTCTGTGACACCTACTAGAGTTACCTTTTCTAAACACAAATCTGATCACTGCCCTGCTTAAACCTTCTTTTTGTTGCCTGGGGTCTGGAGTTTTAAGCCACTCACCCCCCCTCATGGAGGGTAGCATGTGAGTAAGTTAAGAGTTGATTGAAAAACGGTAAATTGCTCTACATGTTGAAAGCTTGCTAAAGCTGAGAGGTCTAGGGGTTTCCTTTCTATTTTGTTTTGGTAAGACAGGCCTGGAAAAGCTCTGGGCAACGGGCCTGCTAGTTTTCTATGATGTGGGGACTCGTGCATTCTTCTGGGTGGCTTACTTAATTGCAAAGGTGTCCATGATGTGAAAGCTAATTTTGAAGCAGTATTCCTTTCTGCGTTCTGACAGCCAGTCTTGGACAAGATCCAGTGGACGTGTCTTATTCAGTCTTGGCTCTTCAGCGTCTAGCGCGGTAACTGTCATATCATAAATAAGCATTGAGTTAATAGTGAATGAATGAGTCAGCCCAGCAGGACTGTGGGCAGATTTCCAAATGGATAATTTTGCCTGGTTGCCTGCCTCCTTCGTTTCTTCCAATAGTTCTTGAGATTTGCCTGTGTTTGTGCCATCAACAGTCACCACTGCCTTCTTTGCACACACACGCACACCGAATCTTTTTCTGATTTCTGAGGAACTCTCCTGCCACTTTTCACGCAGGAGGATTCTTCCTTTGCAAGGTGATGGGCAGAAGACCTTCAGGTAGGGTCATGGCCAGGGACGTGGTTTGGACTGGGCTGGACCCAGAATAACTTTTCTATCCCATATCTTCAAAGGATTTCATTAAAACAAAAGATACTTGACTCTTCTCCAGACACTAAAAATAGATTTGAAATCCAAATACGTTTTATTGCATTTGTTATTACTTTCACAAAGATTCTAGCCATTAAAATTATGACATCGAAATGAACAAAACAGGATGCTGGTTCAGGGGCTGATTGCTGGAATGTTCAGAATCAGACTTGAGTGGAGGGAACACGGTTGCTTTTATAAGGGTAGTGAAGAGTCAAAGTCAAATCGCATCTTTAATTCACCTTTATTTTTTCTGGAGTTGTGAATTTTCTCATAATCGTACTGTATGTTTAGGCTCTTTCCAAAGAGCAATGCCTGGATATTCAGGTTCCTGGTGATTGCTGCGATCATAAAAATTAAAAAGTTGGCAACTGTACTCAATATTTTCTTATAACCTATACGCAAAAAGAATCTGAGAAATAATAGATATATACATGTGTAACTGAATCACTTTGCTGTACACCTGAAACTGACACAACATTGTAAATCAACTATACTTCAATAAAACAATTTTTAAAAAGAAATTTGATCAGAAAATACATACATACATACATAAATACATAAATAAATAAAAATTAAGAAGTAATTAAAGGCTAATACTTTGTATGCCTCTAGATAATGGTACTCTTAATATTTTATATCACAAACAGGAAGAGTTTGTATCTACCTTTGCATTCAGGGAGACTTTAAAAAAAATGAGTCTAGTTGCGGGGGGTGTGTGGTGTGTGTGTGTGTGTGAAAACATTAAGCGCCTCACATTAAAAGTGCAAGGTGTGCTGTTGTAATTATATGATTGCACCTATCTAACCTACCTTTCAGAGTTTTATAACAGAAGAATTATTGTGACAGTAAGTTGCAGGGTGTAACTACTATGCAGATACTAGTTGGAATTCTTAGTACACAGAGAAACCACCCATTAACCCTCCTTTCTGTCTGTGGCAGAAATCCAAGCCCACAAGGTGGAAGGATTTTAATGCTCTAGGACACAATTCGGCTTCTGAAATCTTTTGTTTGGCAATAAATGCCATTGCCACGGATGGTAGTGCCTTCCAGGTACAGTGGACTCTTAGAAATGACTCCTACATGTGAGTGACTGATTTCATTTGGTCCTTGGGAGAGGTTGCATTTTACGACCACCTTCCCTGGATCCCCTGTCCTTGCCATTCTTCTCAGCCTAGGAGATGGTTGAGGAACAGAAGGTGGGGCCTTTGCCAGAGATTCTGGCCTTTTCTGTTTTGGAGCTACACCTTTGGTCAGAAAGCTTGGCACTTACTGTTTGGTGGATTTGTTCATTGCAAAGAGATGAAATAGAAGATGCTTTTGGAGAGACTGGTTTTCCAAATTATTTCATTCCATGATTACACAGTTGAAATTGTCTTGCCTGTCTGGAATGAGTAGTATTCTTATTATTTCTAGAACGGGTACTACTCAATCCTTACCTGCTTCACTCTTTGGATTCTTTTTTTTTCTTTAACCAGGCCCCCAATCAATTTGCTTAGGGAGAGATTGTGTTTTTATTGTCTTTTGGGCCAAGACAAAAGTTGGTATTTAGAAGAATAAGATAAATAATTAAATGTGCCCAGTAACTTGAGAAGTGATGTAAACAGAGTCTTAGAAGCTTGGAGGGTGTGATGAAACCACATTACATCTCTATTTAAAATCTCAATGGGATTCTCAGCTCTTCCAAGAAAAGAAATTCTGAGTCCTTCTTCAACAAAAGCCACCTTATTAAACTGTAAGAGAACCCTCTCAAAAGAGAATTACATTCATGTTTTAGGAAAATAACTTAGAATTCAGAGAGCAAAATTGTAAGAGAAAGAGTGCTTTAGTTCTCACAAGGAATTGGAGACCCTTAATCCATTTTCAAGAATGAGAATGTTTTCTTTTTACCTAAGTGAAATCAATAACATTAATCAATAATATATACATTTTTCTTTTTAAACATTCTTCTCAAAAACTGAAATCTCCTTAATATTAGATCATCTTAATCATTAATTAATATACTGGCTTAATATTAAGCCAGTATATTATTCTGTGTACTTGAGTTTGAACCAGTAACACATGCACTTCTTATGGGGGAGGGGGTATCAGCTTAGATAAATTATATCACAGATTATCCATTTATACCTAGTGATTTTCTAATTCAGTGTAACAACAAAAATAAAAATGTAGAGATTCTGAATTACCCGTGCTTGAATTTTCCACGAGCATTTAGTGAATCTTAGCATATAGCATGCATTAGAAAAATACCAGTTTTTCCATCATGTGCTATTTTGCATTAAATTCCTTGAGCATACATATGAATTTACCTATTAGCGTACGATGTTTTCATTTTGTTTTGTTTACAACTCTGCACGAAGTTTAATTTTCTCCTTCTTTCTACTCATTTTTACAACTTGAAAGATGAGGAAGGGCTACTCAGAGAAACTTGTCATGTAAGTGAAGTTCTCAGGTTGTTAGCTCTGGGGCTAGTATGAAATCCACCAGGAAGTATTGTGTCGTAAAAATACGTTCTACTCTCACTCAATCTGTCTGTGGATTGTGTGTGTATGTGAATATAACTTCTGATTAAGATGCACCCTTTGCTTCCTTGGGAAATCATTTACCAGCCCCAAACCCTAGATACAGCCCTGGGGGGAGCAGATGCAACCTGGCTTTTCCTCTACCACTTTTCCTATTTTCCCCAACAATTTCCTCTGTTACCAGAGTAGTCCATCACCAAGCTTACTTCTGTGGTTTTACTTTTTTTTTTTTTTTTTGGAGGGGATGGTAACATCTTTATTGGGCTATAATTCATATAGCATGCTATTCACCCATTTCAGGAATACAACAACTCAGCATGTTTGGATATATTCACAGAGTTGTGTAACGATCACTACAATCAATTTTGCAACGTTTTTGTTATCCCAGAAAGAAACCCCATCTTCCAATCTCTCCTCAGCCATAGCCAAGCACTAACTTACTTTCTCTATGGTTTTTGCTATTCTGGGCATTTCATATAAATGGAATCATACAATATTTGTCCTTTTGTGACTGACTTCGTTCCTTAGCATAATGTTGCCAAGGTTCATGCTTACTTCTAAATGTGAACAATGGATGGAATTCCACTGTCCAGCTTACCTTAGTGGGGATGGGAGTGAAGGCAGTATTTTAAGTTGGTTTCCATTCTCTAAATTCAACACTGTGAAGCCCTTCGTCCAGACATTAACTTTTTTAAAGAACATTGCCTTTCTTACCCATAAAATAAAATAATTTCATTACAAATTCATAGATAGAAACAAGATTTTAATAACTGTCAGAGGGACTCCTTGTTAACGAAGAAGCACATATATTTATTTATTCTCAACCAAGAAACACATTTTAATTTTTATATCACCCTAATTTCTAATATTCACAGATCAGAGATAGGAAAAAATTCTACTTTTAGGAAGAGAGTGCAGTTCTGTACCCAAACTCTTGAGTCCTTTTGATGTTTTTCTGTATAATTTTATACTTAGATCAAAAACTGAAAGATACTTGGATATTTTTATTAGCCAGTGTGAATTGAAACAGTCATTTTGTGAGGTCTTCATGAAGATCTCTCCCACAGCAAACGATTATAGCTTTTTAAATACTCTGCCAGGAAGAATGCTGGGTGCCACTGAAACCATTTAAATTATTTTATTTATCTAAAATTAAAGTGCATATTGAAATAAAAGGCCTGTTTCAGCCCTGATAGTCTCTGATTCCTGCTTTTTTCACTTCTGCCTAGTAAAGCCTTAGGAATCCTATCACAGGTTCTCCCTAATAAAATCCATGTCATGACAGTTGTAAAACTTCTGCAAATGTTAACGTGTGTCAAAGAATACACAAAACAGGAAGGTGTATGCCACCTTTCAGATGGAAAGTTTTGAGGGATTCTTGTAGAGAGTTTTCTTTTAGGCAAAGCATTTCAGCCTCTCCCTTGAATCAGTTTGAATGTACTTGGTTCTAAATTGTTTTTCCTTCTTTCTCCTTTTCAGAAAAATCTCTGGGCTACTAAGTCAAGAGCTAGTCATAGATTTATATTATAAAGTCAGGAAACCAGTTGAAAACTGAGCTTTCTTAAAATTGTTTACTTGTTGATACCCCATCCCATGCCAAAATAGAAGCCCTTCTTAACATACTTCCTGAGCCAATCCTGAGAAGTTTCAAACGATCAAGTTCTGTTAAACGACATTTGTGTGCGGAGAGAGATCATATTTACCTGAACATTATTTTTCTAAAGACCGTAACTCTTTGCTTTTACATGTACCTTGTGCTGTGAAAATCTTGGCAACTTAACCTTGTAGCAATTCTTTTAAGTTGGTGAAAAAGTTCCGTGTTATTTGAGAAACAGTAGATACTGACAGAAAGATTGGTGTGTAATGTATATGCCCAGGGGGGCCGTATGGAAATGGTGGTGAAGGTTGAGTCTAAAGCTTTACATTTCCTGCCTTCACTGTGTTTAGGTGTGTTTAACCGTAATATTTTCATTACAACAGTGGAAGGAATTTACCTTCTTGACGTTAAGGAGCCTGGCTTATTTAGAGAATGAATCGCAAGCAACAGCAAGGTGTTTGCTGATTAACCTTAGCCCGGCAGAGTGTGAACGGGGCTGTGCAAACCTTCCACACACACCTCTGTGCCACGCTGTAGCCTCTCCTCCGAGGAAGTCGCTTAGAATGGAGAATGCTTAGCCATCCACGGGACAATGCTTTCTGGGTGGGAGTCGGTGGGGAATCAGGCCAAAGGAGAGGGAGCTAGAAAGGAAGCAGAAGTGTGCTTCCAAGGTTCACAAACTGCTTGAATAGCAGCTTTCTTTGGGGAGCAGTGAACATTCGGGGATAGATGGACAGCATGTGTGTGTTTCATCTGAAGGGTTAGGAATAGACTGAGGACGAACCGTCAGCTCTGAACTCAGAGTGCAAAAAGAAACAAGAAGAAAGGACCCTGATTAGCCCAGTGAAGTCCACTGTGGGCTTCCATTTTGCTGCTAGTAAAAGAAAAGCTTCAGTTTCCCTCCTGCACCACTGCAGCCTCCGAGGTTGACGCCAAGGGCTGGGCTTCCCAGAGAGAAGCCCTGAAAACAAAGATGTACTTTCCACTTCCCCGATGGCCAGGCCAACTGGAGTGATTCCCCCCACCTTTCTCCCTGCCCCCAAAGCTCCATGGAGAGTGCAAGAGACAGGAATCCTGGGTCTTAGCTCATCTTGCTACAAACATGGTCACGATGGCCAAATACCAGCTTGGTTGGTTGGCTATGGGCTCCTGAGATGTTTTATTTGTTCCATCAGCCATCAGTTTCCTGGGGCAAATGCTTACAATCCCATTTCATCGGGAAGCCCAGAGTCTGGATTCAGCCTTTCTGGGGTTGCCTGGTCCTGGCATCTTCGTCCTGTTTATTCAGACAGGGAGCGTCCGGACTGGCCCCGCGGAGAGGGTTGGCGTCCACCGCCGTAATTTACACCATCTATCTCTTTCTGGCGCTCAGGCCTCTGGCAAATTGCATGTCTTTGTGTTGGATTAGTTTGGAATTTAATCATGCATTATTTTCCCTCCAATTAAATTATTTATATATTTGATTAACGTTTTCACTGCCAGGAAGGCAAATTTTCAGTGAAACCACAAATAAACACAGGCCCATCGAATTTCAGGCCAGTGTCCCAGGGCACCGGCCTGTTTGTTGAGTGTTAAGAATTCGCTGTGTACGACTCTTCGTAACTACCTAGGGTTTTGGTGAGCCAAGAAGGGGTGCTTTTTCCATCCAGTCCCAGGACCATGATGCAGAGGGGGACGTCTGTCTGTCTCCCTCCCCTCGTGTTATCTCAGGACCCTGACTTTTATTCCTTTTTACTGCCTTCTCTTTGCTCTGGCGCCGAAACATACCTCCTTCTAATTTTACCTCCTCAGGCTTGAGAGCCAGCCTGACCGAGAACGTCGAGGGCTCTGTTAGCCCAGAAAGGAAACTTTGAAGTCATCTAGTTCAGGGAGAGCAAATGAATGGCCCACAGGCCAAATCTGTCTGCTGCTTGTGTTTGTACAGCCCATGAGCTAAGTATGATTTGTACAGTTCTAAATAATTAGCAAAAAATGTAACGGATACCCCAGGATACGTGAGATTTTCAGCATCCATAAACAAACAGCTGCACCGTGTGCTGTCTGTGCTGCTCTCCTGATACAGCAGCAGATGAGAGCCGCCCCAGCAGAAACCTTCCGGCCTGCAAAGGCCTAAAATATTTACTCTCTGGCTTTTTACAGAAAGAGTTTGTGGACATCTGATGGGGCTCATCACGCTCATTTTACAGACGAGAAAAATTAAGGCCCGAATAGGTGAATTGTCCAAAGGTACACCGCTTATCACAACTTGGTCTGGGGGGCATCTTCCAATGCACCCACCCCCCCACCTCCAAGCTCATGTTTTATAAGATCTGCCCTAAGATGAGCCCTCCATGAGCACCCCCACTGCAGAGGCCAAAGCAGCTTTTTTAGCAGAGTAAATATTTAGGACATCTGGACGTGTAAGATCTATGATTTCTTAGAATTGTAAATTTCACCTGAAATCTAGCTTCGGGAAGTGTTTTAAGCTCAAAGATGCAAAATGACATATACACATATTTAAATATACTATATTTAAAATAGATAACCAACAAGGCCCTACTGTATAGCACAGGGAACTCTGCTCAATATTCTGTAATAACCTAAATGGGAAAAGAATTTGAAAAAGAATAGATACATGTATGTGCATAACTGAATCGCTTTGCCGTACACCTGAAACTCACACAGCATTGTCAATCAACTATACCCCAATATAAAGTAAATATTTTAATGAATAAATAAATAACCTAAATAAGCAGAAAGATTTCTGTGTTTCTTTGAAGTAATCGATTATGTCTGTGCTCAGTATTTGGACCCTAAAGACAAGGAGGGTGGACCTGTTCCCTGCTGGCTGAGGTCATAGAATATCATTTAAAGAAAAATAACTCGTAATCTCAATCCAAGTTGGTCAAGAGCGGTTTCAGAAAATTACAAAAGCATATTAGACAGGCCTTAGGTCTACTCTACGGAGCAGAAAGGGAAAATTCCCAAGGTGCTAACCTTTCTGAAAGTGAGGTTGCGTCCACGGTCCCGAGAAGCTTCTTGCCTGTGCCTCCCCACATGGAGACAAGGCGGGGTGCTGTGTTTACTGATGGGCACTGGATTCCCGCCACTGGGGTTTTCAGATACCGTCCCAGAGGCCAAGGCCGATGCAGCTTGGCCAGGTATTAATCTGAAATGGTTTGCACTTTCCAGTCACCGGCCTCATCAGCCTGTTGTCAGCTCTCCCCTCCCAGCTCAGTGGCAGATCCTTCAACACCCTGGTCGGCAGCTTCTACAGCGTCTCAGCCACTTTTGGTTACTAAAGTCCCATCCGATTTAAACCTCTAACCTGCTATCCACTCAGAGCCTCCCCTCCCTATACCAGCCGGGCTCACAGCTCCAGGGGGCTGGCAGGCTGTTTGTTCATCCCCTACCACGCCACCCATCCAGGAGGGGACCTCTTCCCTCTCCTCCTAGAGCCTGGCTCCCTCCAGCATGATGGGGAGGGCAAGAGACAGGGTCCATTGCTTCACTAGCTGCTGGTGGTGCTTCCCTGTTGGTCATCCCCGTTCCCCTGAGTGACTCCAGGTCGCTTGGGGCAGGCGTCCAAGTGCTGGCTTTCTGGTGGGGGGTGCGCTTGAGTTCTATGCAGGGGTCTATCCTATAGTCTCCCTGCTGGACACCTGACCCAGCACTCTGCATTTTAGGTGGGCCCAAGCTTGGCTACCTCACTGGTATCCACTGGACCCCTGGAAACTCGTGCCTTCGTACTACACCAAGCAGTGGCAGTGCTGGAAGCCTCCTGTGTCAGCCTGGCCCATCCTCTCCTGCCCTGTGTGTTCCTCACCCTGTTCCTCAAAGGCACCAAATTCTGTCCTTCTCCAGGGGTTTCCGTCCATCTTTCTCCCCACCCACACCCTTACCTGCACACCTGCCAAGTCTCCACTCATCCTTCAGGTCCTACTTTAAATGCCACTTCATTGGAGAAGCCAACTCTGGTCTCTGGTGCTCCCCGCGGATTTGGGACCTCCTGTTAATTGTTTTTCTAAAACCCTCTTATTTCCCTTCAAAACGCTGATCACAACTATAATTGTACTGTAGTCCTTTAAGCCATTATCTGTGTCCCTCTGGTAATTCCATGTCCCTGCCCTGTAATTTCCTCAGGGCAAGACTCAGGTCTGTCTGATTCCTCAGCACAGGGCCTGGTGTGGAGTGGTACCCAGTACCTACGTGTCAATGTGTGGGCGATGAATGAAATGTTGGCAGTCGCTGAGTATTTGTTTTATTCTCCCCAGCAAGACGGGGTTCTCATTGGGTTATCATTCAAATCATTCAAGTCCTTTTGAATTCTTGATGCTATATTATTTTAAAGTAACATAACACCTACATTAATATCTTACTGTACGGATACTGGATGAAATGCATTTGAAGTAAGCTAGGCAAACGCATCAAGTATAATTTCTCTGGTCCAGGGAAAGTTCAGTTTCTCACAGGAGCCAATCAGTCCAACAAATATTTACGGAGGACCCGCCAAGTACCAGGGCCACCTGTCAGTTGCCGAGAATATGAAACCGAAAGGTGTGGGTCATGACTCAAGCAGCAGGCTCAGCCCAAATTCTCAGACCGTTTTCCAGTTTTAACTGTGTCTGCCTCCTTCTTTCCGTCCTCCTTCCCTCCCTCCCTTCCTTCCTTCATTTTCTTTCATGCCTATTCATCCAGGAAGCTTGATGCCTAATAACTTGGAAAAAAACTGAACCAAGAGCAATTTGTATGGAGTGGACTTGTGTGATCATTCATTGCTTTGCCTGGAAAGGAGAATTCATAGAACCTCTCTGTATCATGTGGGCTTAAAGATTGGGCTCCAGCACCCATCTGGGACAATCCTGGGTGATGTGAACAGGTGCAGACCTGTTCTCGAAGCATAAATTTAAAGATGGCATGTTATCCCCTGGCCGGCACATCTGTTCTCTTCATCCACGTATGTGCCCCTGCACCACATTTTTAAAATTTTTATTGGATATAGTTGCTTTACAATATTGTGTTAGTTTCTGCTTTACAGCAGAGTGAATCAGCTATACGTATACATACATCCCCTCTTTTTTGGATTTCCTTCCCATTTAGGTCACCACAGAGCACTGAGTAGAGTTCCCTGTGCTATAGAGTCGGTTTTCATTAGTTATCTGTTTTATACATAGTAGTGTATGTATGTCAGTCCCAATCTCCCAATTCATCCCACTCCTCCTTCCCCCCTTGGTATCCATGTTTGTCCTCTATGTCTGTGTCTCTAGGCTTGTCGGACAGAGTGAAGTCAGAAAGAGAAAAACAAATATTGTATAATATCACTTAACATGTGGAATCTAGAAAAATGATACAGATGAACTTATTCCCAGCATCACTTTTAAGAAACACTCATACTGAGGACAGTTGGCTTTTTATAAGAAACACACGTCTGTGTGCCGGGGGTTGGGGTGCTGTCGTGAACCTGAGCGATTCTGTGTGGTTTCCTCGTTGTGTTCAGAGCGCCTAAAAGGATCCTAGTTGTGCGCCTGCGCCCTGGGCTGTGTCACCCGCTCTCCCCTGTTTCTCGGGCTTTCTGAGAGCTGTTCTAGGAGAGGAGAGTACACAGCAATTGCTTTTCTCTGCCCGCATCCAGTTTTATAAACTCCCCAAACAGCACAACAGACTGCTTTATTTATTTATTTTTTTCCCTGCGGCAGCCGGCTGCCTCGTGGAATAGCTGAGAAAGGTCGAGTGATGGTGGAATTTTACCACCAGGTCCCCAGAGACCACTCAGTTAGGAACCAGAGCCTACGCAGGAACGTAATTAAACGTCATGTCACTGTTACGGGGCTCAGGGAACCCAGAGGAGGTTTCTCTCATTGCACACATTTTTTAGTGATATGCTTCCACGTTATGTGGGAGAAAGGACTCACAAAGGCCTTGAATTAAGGCAAATAAAGTATGGAGTGGCCAGAGAGTAAAAACAACAGGATCAACCTAGGGCACAAGCTTCCTCCATCATCCGTGACTGGACATTAAAATCATAGGCTCATCTTACTGGACTAGACTTGAATTTGGTCCAGATTAAGAGCCATCTCTTCCTCTGGCGCTGCTGTAGATTTCACGTGTCTCCTAGTTGTAGGGCATTTGACGTATGAATCCAAGGAACTCTATTAAAAAATTGATCCTAAAACTTTGAATTGGAATTCAGGGAAGTTCATCTTCATTTTAAAAACCGAACTAACAGAATCCTGGAGCTGGGAAGAACCTTAGAAACTAGGGAATCCATTCCTTTAATTTGTGTATGAGAACAGCAAAGGCCCTCAGACACTAAGAGTTTTGTTGACGATCGCCTGGCCTTCACCTTCAATATCAAGGGCATTTCTCTGTGATTCTTATCAAAGGGGTGAGCCCACTAATTGGAACTAAAGTGTCGTTTGAAAAAGTGCTTTGGATTTTCTTGGTCCTTGTTACAGACGTGTGTGTGTGTGTGTGTGTGTGTGTGTGTGTGTGTGTGTGTATGCCCTTTCTGCAGTCTTGAGCCACAGCACTAACCCAAGGTGCTACCCAAGGCCTGGAGGGAGTGAGAGCTGGAGGTCACCTCTGTGGTCAGTTCACCTTGACCCCGACTTGGCCGATGAAAGATAACGGAGGCCCAGAGCAGACGTGGGTGTCTCACCCCGTTTCTGCTCTTCTGATGCCCTTGCAGGACTTTTTCTGGGACACCAGGCTTCTTGCAAACCGGATCACTCCTACAAGTTAGGAAGTATCCCTCCACAGTCAGTAAGAGCAAATTTACTTAGGAAACATCCTAAATATAGTAAAGGTATAGTAAAGGTTTGCAATATAGTAAAGGTACCGTGGAGTCTTTAGGACTTAAGGTTGGGGGATTTGGGACACTCCGTTCTGTTGCCTTCAGAAAAGAGTAGTACATTTCCATTTTATTTCTCTCTTTCTTTTTCCAAACTCCAGCATATAAATAACGACCATATCCATGGAGAAAAGAAGGAGTTCGTGTGCCGGTGGCTAGATTGCTCGAGAGAACAGAAACCCTTCAAAGCCCAGTACATGTTGGTAGTGCACATGCGCAGGCACACGGGGGAGAAGCCTCACAAATGCACTGTGAGTACTGAAGGGGCGGGGGCCAGCTGTCCACTTAGGGGAGTCTTGCACCTGTGGGTCCTTCCTTGTACTCCAAGGGCCGTGCGAGCTGATGAGTGGTGGCGGAAGAGGGTTGGAGTGCTGTTTGTGATAAACTCCCGGGGTTTTGAGAGGGGTTTCCAAAACGGGGGGGGTGGGGAGGTGAGAAATGGAGAAAGGATGCTGACAGCTTTGGGGGATGCTGGAAGGAATTGATCTAGACCCGCCCCGTCCAACATGGTGGCCATGAGACACACGTGCATTTGAGATGTGACTGGAGCAACCCACAGGACTGATTTTTAAATTTTAACTTAACTTAAAATTTTAAATTTAAATAGCCCCACATGGCTAGCAGCAACTGAGTCAGACAGCCCAGCTCTGCAGAGTGGCAGGCGGGCAGGTGGCAGTGGGGACGTGCCATCCGGCACTGGGAGTGAGCACCGGGCCACTGGGCCTGCCCCAGCACCAGTGCCTGTCACACCAGAGCCTTGGGGAGCACAGGGAGGGGCCAGTTTCGACTTGATAAACTTAGGTTGACTTTTTACAACTATAACCCTTAGGGCTTTAGAGTTTTTCCTCGCCCTCCTAGTCTGTCCCCATGGCCCAGTACAGACCTAGAGGAGCGGGTTGGGATTCCTGCGAGGCTAAGGCTTCTTTCACTAAGGTGCCTGCCAGGCAAGGCTCAGCCCTGGTACTTTACATCTTAAAGGCCCTTTACAAACAGGATCAAATTCCGTGCCTTTGTAGGCACACAAAGCCATATTAATGAACTTTGTGCTGAATCTGAAATCAGTGGGAATTCAAGGAGATCCCTGAGCAGATAATGAAACCCATTGTCCACATTGAGTGGCCTATTAAAAAAAAAAAAAAAAAAAAGTCCAGGATTTTTACTTAGCCCTGAAAACGCTTTCTCTCGAACGGCCCTGAGCCCCATCTGAATCCCAATAAAGGCAGAGTTTAGTGGACTTTTGTTCATTGGTTTTGAAAACCTGCCAACCCTCCAAACGTACCCGTCTTTTGTTTTTTAAATTAATTAATTAATTTATTTTTGGCTGCATTGGGTCTTCGTTGCTGCGCATGGGCTTTCTCTAGTTGCGGCGAGCGGGGGCTACTCTTCTTTGCAGTGCGTGGGCTTCTCATTGCGGTGGCTTCTCGTTGCGGAGCACGGGCTCTAGGTGTGCGGGCTTCAGTAGTTGTGGCACGCGGGCTCAGTAGTTGTGGCTCGAGGGCTCTAGAGCGCAGGCTCAGTAGTTGTGGCGCATGGGCTTAGTTGCTCCGCGGCATGTGGGATCTTCCCGGACCAGGGCTCGAACCCGTGTCCCCTGCATTGGCAAGCGGACTCTTAACCACTGCGCCACCAGGGAAGTCCCCCAAACATCCCCGTCTTTCATCCACGCGGAGCGAGTGGGATACATCAGCCGTCATTGTGTGGGATCATCCAGATTTACCTGTTTTCTCCTCAGTTTGAAGGTTGCACAAAGGCCTACTCGAGACTCGAAAACTTGAAAACACACTTGAGATCTCACACTGGAGAGAAACCGTACGTCTGTGAGCACGAAGGTTGCAACAAGGCTTTCTCGAATGCCTCTGATCGCGCCAAGCACCAGAATAGGACACATTCCAACGAGGTAAGGCCCCTCCAGGAGACACGTGTTGGGTCCAGAGCTTGTGGTGGAAATAAAAAATCCTCTGGGGAACGTACTTGGAAACGCAAACCTGTTCCGTTGTATTTGCCTCTGGCCACTCCCAGCACGAGTGGGTCCTAATGCTGCAGGTGAAGGCTCGGGGCCCCAAAGGTAGGGCTGAAACCTGGGCTCGGATGGGAGAGACGTGCAGGGTGAAGGGGGAACGAGTTTCACGTTGTTCAGTACTGCCACCTAGTGGTCAGACAGCAGGAGCATTTAACTTGGAATTCCATCCGCTCGCTCTGCCTGGAAGAGCAAGAATGCATTCAAAGGACGACCCTGTAAGCACCAAGGAGAGACTCAGAAGCGAGGTGTTGACAGCCGACAGCTTACTGCTGAGACAGCCACCTTTATTTGCTTTCTCTAGGTGGTATCTTCAAAGGCGCTTATATCAAAAAAGACTTTTGCAGAGTAACCCACCTTGGCTAAATAGGATTTCCAGACATTCTAAATTCCAAAGGATCTTGGAAGGTAGAAACCCAGAATGGTTTCTAGTCAGTTATTTAAGATAATATATTGAGTAAAGCTTCATGGTCGTAGGTGGTTCCTATTGTGTTGTTGTTATTTTTAGGTATTTATCCCCCCAAATTTCAGAGAAGCATAAGAATGAACAAAAATGATTTCCAATTCATTTTGTTTACATTTTAATGCACGTCTGCCTGCAGACCTCCAATTTCTCCTTGAAGATCTAGCTTAGATTCTTCCTCCTCTGTGAAGTCTTCTCTTGAATGTACCCAGAGATTAACACAAAGGCTCCCTACGTTTGTGGTAGAAATAGGCTAGCTACCCAGAATTTGTTCACATGAGATGTAGTTCTGCCCCACAAAGTAGGTCATCAGTTTGCTTGAAATTGTGTGAGAAAAGGAGCATTTTGACCTTGGCCTGACTCTCGTCTGACCCCACGAGGTGCCAATCAGGCCCATTCTTGATCTTCCAGATGGAGAGCTGGGAGAGGGAATTTGGTAAAAGTGGACCATTCAGCTCACTGGCCATTGGCTTGAAGGTGGCAGAGATGGTCCTCACCAAGTTTCCTTTCAGCCGAACTGACAGAGCAAAAACAACTCTAAGAGGATTAGCCACACTCTAAAAAAAGCACGCTCACACATAAACTCACACACATGAGTTCACTTATACAGACCCTTTCTGAATGGTTCATAGTAGAATAAGGAAACCTGAGTCCTTTAGGATCTCTTATTATTGATCCACTGTTTGCAGGTGTTTTAGAGGAGATGCCACATCTCCATCTTTTACGTCAAAAATGCTTTACAATGTGCGACAGTTGCGGTGTAATCCACTGTACTTGTTTTGTACCAACTTCTAGGGGGTCTAGAATAGGCAGATCCATAGAGACAGAAAGTAGATTGGTAGTTGCCAGAGGCTGGACGAGGGGGAATAGGGTTGACTGCTAATACGTGCAGGGTTTCTTCTTGGGATGATGAAAATATTTTGGAATTTGATACTGGGGACGATTGCACAAGATTGTGAATGTACTAAATGCCACTGAATTGTGCAGCTTAAAAGGGTTATTTTTATGGGATGTGAATTAAATCTCAATTTAAAATGTTTTAGGAGATTTGATTAACTTAGAATTTAATTAATATGTTTACATTTCATGTATTTAAGTACAATTATGACTAGAAACTTAGAGGGCATTCATTCCTACAGATTCTCTCCTGTTATTGTGGATCAGTTTGGACACTGGGTATGTTAGGACTTTAGCAGTGCATACATATAAACATACTTACTGAGCTTTTTATCTTTTTATGGACTTCAAATGTGTGCCCATGTCTTCTTTGCTTTAATTAAGTGCATTATATTTAAACATGAATCCTTCTGTGCAATAAAAAGTGCAATGTTGTAGAGAGTTTAATATTCATCATGAGATTAAAACACACCTTGGTCAACAATATCTTTCACCAAGGTTGAGCAATTTACCTAAAATAAATGATTAACATTGGTCATAAACACATAAATATAATTTTATTCACAAACACGTAAATCATTTTTCCTCTATTCCACATAGAGAAAGCCCTCGTCCTGGCGTATGAATGATGGACGGTTTCAGATACACCAAAATTAAGTGTATCCAGGAAATCCAGACTTGCATCATCAAGCAATTGTAGACAAATCTAGATGTCTTCTTTCATTTCTTTGCTCTCTTATTTGTATCTTCGTTCTTTCACTGAACAAATATTGATAGCTAGTTACCTGCCGAGCACTTTGCTATTCTAGATGAGGCAAACAGGGTAGAATAGGACAGGAAGGGAGCAATACCCATTCGGGTAATCTAGGTCTCCTCCCCGCCCCCATGGCTGCCCTGCCCATTTAGGGTCACTGAACCATCGCAGTGGCCTCTGACCGGGCTGCCTACTCCAGGACATGGAGCTCCCGTTCCTCCCAAAACCAGACGCAGCCAGTTTCCTGGAGCTCTGATTCGGTTGTGTCTTCCTCTCCAGAAAGTTCCAGTGGCTCCGTTTTTCCTATAGGAAATGTTTAGACTCCTTAGGCTTGTATTTGCTCTCACTGGACCCAAGCCTTCCCTTTCACCATTCCCTTGACCTCTCACAATGGTGACCATGAATGGAACCTTCCAGACAGCCATGCCTGCATGCCTGAAGTGGTCCTGCTGCTGGACCTTTGCTCTGGATACTTTTTTTTTTTCGCATCCTCTTGCCCTCATTTTTATCCTTCAGCATCTTGTTTGTCTTTCAGGACCCAACTATGACACCTCTTCCTAATCAAAGCTCTGTTTATTGAGCACTTATTATGTGCCACACATCACATCGTGATAAGCACCGCCTGTACGTGGTCTGATTGAGCCCATACCCTGACCCCATGAGCTGGGCATTATACCCAGATACAGAAACTGAATTGATGCCTCCCATGATCATCCCAATGCAAAAATGATTCCCCTCTGTCCACATCCTTCTCTAGCATCCACACTTTGTACTGTAGATAATTCATGCTGTCTTATTTTTCCTACCATATTTTATACCCCTTGAGATTTTACCCTGTCTTATAAAACTTTGTGCTCAGAGTTTTGCCTATAGTAGAGGCCATTAAATGTTTACCAAAAATTTGATTTGGATACATTCTACACAGTCAAGTAGAATAAGTATCCCCACTTTCACAAAGTACCTTACAGTTCAGGGAGTCAAGAAGGCAATGACAGTACCAAAAGTTAAGTATCCAGGACAGGAAATACGCGTAACTCAGAATCCTGACAACATTTATCTTAACCTACAATTAGATTGCATTTCAGTCATTCATCACAACAGAATTTGGGGGCCAAGATACGTAACTGAGTTAATGTGTTTTCTTGTGAAGTTAAGTTTCCTGACCCTGTGTTCTTGGAGTTTTTTTGTAGGTGGCTGTTGTATATGTCCACATGCAAGGGCACATGGGCACACATGTACTTGTATGTTCTGTTGGTCCTGGAAATGCAGGAGCTGATGAACATTAGCAGATTCATTCCACCTCTAGCTGTGTTCTCATTTCCAAGCTAACCCGTGATACATACATGCAGATATTTATGGGAAGAGTAGCTCTTCAAACATGTAACAGTGGCCTGGCTTTGTGTTCCCTCTCCCTACGCCATACATTCCTGCCTGTCTGTCACAGCGGCAGAGTGAGCAAGCACAGGGCCAAGGTCAGATGCTACACGGTAATAGCACTAATCATCAGAGCCATTCTTCTGTCCCTAATGCATAGAATTTGATGTGCTCATTTCATTATATATATATATATGCTGCAAATCACACAAGCTCCTGAATAGAAGTAATTTGTAGTTAATGGGAATCAATTCTACCCAAAAGAATCTCAAATTTGGAGGTGAGGTTTCTCAAGATAATTTCTGGAATCTTTATTTCACTACATTAGGACATTTCATCATTTTAGGTAGCTCTCAGTCTGTTCTTGGGCTTTTAGGGAAAAAGCACCATTCTATAAGACAGGGAATCTTTTTAATATAACTGTAATGGATGCATTATATTAAGCATGATTTTTATGACTACTGTTTACCTAATAGCTCATATTCTGGTATACACAGAGGTAAATATAGACTCATATAAGTAACCGTGAATATATTAGATTTCAAGGAAAGTAAACGAAATCACAGTTCTGATGTTGGTCATGAATACAATGCCATGAGTTCTGTGATTTGAGTATATTCAGCTATAAGGGTTCATATAATTTTTTATGACTGTATCTGTAGGCTTGATCACTGGCCCACATAGAAAATAAAAGTAGCATGAAATAATTTCTAGATCTTAGTACTTGCGAGCAGAGCTTCATCCAGGAATCCTCGTCTCCAGGACGACATCAATCTGCCCTCATCAGTTTACGAGTAAGCATTCGTGGACATTCCAACAGGGCTTACGGCTTTGAAGATCAGAAAGGTTCTGGATATTCTGAGCCCTGAACAACCGCCCCCCCCCCGCAGTTGTAATACAACCCAAAGGAAAGTATTTTAGTGATATCTAACCCAGGAGAGGCTGCAGGCAATTATTTTTTTTACTGCGTCAATGTGTAAAGAGCTCATTTTCAAAGGAGGTAGAGTGATATTAGGTCTGAGAACCAGGACATTTGTAAGAAAGGTCTTCACACCAGCTCTCCCCAAAGTGTTCTTCTCATTAAAGGATGGGTGTCTTTTAACCTTCTTCTGTTATCATCAGCAGTATCATCACCACCATCCTCATCATCAAGTTATCTCTTGAGCACCACGTGACACCATGATACTTCTTCCTACTCACAGGATAAATGCTTCCAAGAACATAAACGCAATTTACACGTTCTTCGCTCACCCTGAGCATTCTCTAAAATAATAATGTATTCAAGCTGGATTCCGTTTATTAAACCTTTGCACCATTTAGAGGGTTTTGAACACCTCACAGCCTTGTGATCGTGCTTTGAAAGAATTAAAAATATAATGAGTAGCCACAAAAGACCGTCGGGCGGGGGGATAATCGCTTTGATAACAACCTATTCTTTCATCCTTGGGGCATTTGGCAGAAACCGTACGTGTGCAAAATCCCCGGCTGCACCAAGCGCTACACAGACCCCAGCTCCCTCCGGAAACACGTGAAGACCGTGCACGGCCCAGAGGCTCACGTCACCAAGAAGCAGCGTGGGGACGTGCACCCCAGGCCCCCGGCGCCACGAGATTCCGGCGGCCACTCACAGTCTAGGTCACCCGGCCGGCAGACTCAGGGAGCCCTCGGGGAGCAGAAGGGCCTCAGCAACACTACCTCAAAGCGGGAAGAATGCCTCCAAGTGAAAACGGTCAAGGCGGAGAAGCCCATGGTATGTCACTCGCTTTCCTTCTGGTTTTCCCCAAAGTTCTCCCAGGTCTTTAAAGGGGCCAGGTAGGGCGCTGGGGGCAGGGGCGAGGGGCGGACTTCACTGCCCCGTTCTCACTGCATCCCACTGTTTGATTTACGGAGGTCAGAGCTCCCTGATCCGGATTGCCTACCCCAGGTTGATCTGCACAGCAGAGCTCAGCTCAGAAAAGAGTTCCAGGGTTTCCTAACTGGTTTTTGAAATCGATCTGGAAGCATCCCACCTTGTGGGAGGTAGACAGACACCACGGTGCACATTTTCAGCGGGTCTCTAATGTAGAGAATCATCCATTCATTCCTTCTGTAAACATATTTTCTGACTTCTTTGCCCTGGTGACCCCAAGATAAATAAGCCACGGCCCCTATTCTTTATGGGTCTGTAGTCCAGTGGGATAGGGAGACCAAGAAACAAACACAGCTCAGTGTGATGGGCCTTTAAGACAAGTCTGGGTCAGGGGGTTCGGAGCCAGTGCACTTGAGGACACGATGGGAAGGCAGAGGGCAGGTGGCCGCCAAGTTCAGCGCTCAGAGAGGGGAAGGACCGCATGCTGGGGAGCAGGACCTGAAGGAGCCAAGCACCGGCCTTGGCGCCCCGGGAAAATGTGCCAGAGTAAAAAGAGGGGGAGGATATAAAGGGATTTTTTTAGATTTTCTAAGTTTTTATTAAAGACAACTCCAGTGCCAATCTAGAGATTGGTTGATAGACTTCGAGACCGTATATCTGCAGTGGTGCCTGAACTGAGGAGGTGGAAAGCAAGGGAGGGATTTGAAAGATGTCATCAGCAAAAATCATATGGTTTGATGACAAATAGGATACATGGATTAAGCTACTGTTGCAGCTTCTTTCAAACTTCACTTGGTGATTTTGCCTTATGCATGGGCCAGAATAAACTATCTAAAACTTTTCCAAAGACAACGAGAAAAATGAAGAGAGTAGCGATCAGAGGAGATTTAGCACATTTGCATTTGGCATATGTATAATGCAGTCAGCTCTGTGCTTTGGGCTCTAGTCTGTCAATCTCGGGATATGGAAGAAACGTACTAGATAGAAGTCACAGGCTTAGACTTCCAGATGCATGGAAATGACCAGACAGGCAGATTTCTACTCAGTTCAAGGAAGCATTTGCTTAAAATTAGAGAAGTCCAAGAATTGGATGGACATCCTATGAATTCCTAAGTTATGTCACCATGTGGCAGTATGTATGGGCGGAAATAAATGCACATACAATTTCAGAATCGATAGAGTGGAATTTAATGACTTAATTGAATTTTAATGACTTACTGAGTTTGTCTTTAAACTCTTACGAGTCTTAGAAAGTGACCCTAAGTCTAGCCAAAAGTCATGCAAATAAGCTATCCAGATGTATCATTATTTCCCAGTGGGTAGCCGTGCTTTGCTTTTAAAAAACACCTTAGTAAGAAGTTTATATACGTGTTATGACTGATCACTATACTTTTAAATTAATCAGTTCGTAAACTGTGTTTTATATACTTTTTTGGGGGGGAGCATTTATCAATTTCCTAAAATAAGGTCCACCTATATAATAATTGTGCAAAAGATTCAACCATTTATCCTCAAGTGTTTAATGAAACAAGGAAAGTGAATTTGTGGTCTCCTAGATTATGTCATTGAAAGACAATGATTTATGTTTTTAGGACATCCTAGGAACCCAGAATCCCTTGTACTTCTAATGTACATCCGTAGCAAAAAAAGTTTAAAAAAAAAAAGAAAGAAAAGAAAAGGAAACTTATCTCTTCTCCAAACACCCATTCTTTAAAAAGAAAATTGGTAGAAATAAAAATTTACAGTGAGTTTGCTCAGTGACATCTGAGGTTCTCCAAGATGTGAAATATTTTATAAAATAATTAAATCATAGAAACAAAGGGCTGGAAAGAGTTCACAGAGACTGAGACTAGGCCCCTCATATTACAGGTGTGGAAACTGAGGCTCAGTGAGGGTAATAAATTAATCAAATTTCCACGGGGGACTATTTTATGAATATGTACACACACATGTAAATATAAGTAGGTATCTTCATAGGCATTTACTAAGGCACAGGAGATTTACATTTCTAATATTCTTTCTTCAAAAACTTGTCTTTGATTTGCTCATCATGCTATAAATTAAATTCTTTCTTCTTTTTTTCTTATTACTCCAACTTCTCTTCTGTGTAATGCTCCTAAATGTCTTGTTCTCACTTCCTAAGGACAGTGGGTAATAAGGTGAGGGAATTTTGGCTTCTCTGCTCTCTGTTTTGTTTTCATTTTAACATTTAACTTTTATTTGTTTCACTTTTCTTTCGTCTTTGTCCTTTGTGATATTTTTAGTAGTGGACATTACTCAGATATGTTTCCAACATAGAAGTGATGTGTTTTGAACATTCAGCATGTGGAAATGTGGAGTTAGATGTTGAAATTCATCATTCTATTTGTCTAGGTTTTCATAATAAATCACACTGGGACCGACCAAGCAGATGTTCTCAAAGACTATTTAATTGTCATATTGACTAGTGTAAATTTATTCTTGGACCGGACGTGCACCACCGTCTTAGAGCAAGATCTGAATACACTTGTTGTTGGCAATTTAATCTATATTGAAATGTCTGCGCTCCTTTAAGCATTTTCTAATTGTAGGTGCATGTGAGCCTTCTTCCGGGCCCTGTGGAAGTGTGAGCCTGCATGTGTGTGTGTACATACTCACAGATTCACATACACACACACACACACATGCTGATTTGACAATCCAAGCGTAAAAGACATCCAAAGCCCTGGATGATCTAAGTTCTCTGCAAAGGAGCAGGTGATCTGGCCCTTCAGGACACTGCAGGAGCAAAACCTTAAGACAGGCTTCATGCATTCATGATCACATTTGTGTATCTTATTTTTCTCTGCTTGGTTGCCCAGGACACGCTTAGTATACCATGCGGTGCTCGCTTAGAAAGTGTTCATTTGCTTGGGTGTATGTACTGTGTTCTCAGAAAAACTGTAACGGGTTCCACGGAAAATGACTGTGTCCAGACCCCTTGCTGACAGCACTGTGGTTCCACCAGAGACCACAGCCGTCTATACTGGAGTGTGTGTAGTTATCGCTCCCTGCTCTTGGGCTGCTGTCAGGCTTTAGTTTTTAGGTGACAGCGGAGAGGGTGCTACAGAGGAATGGAAGTGAGGCTGGGCTGGGGGTCTAGGTCATCACAGTGTTCGCTTTGTGACTTTGGGCAGTCACTGAACTTCTCTGAGCATCACATTTCTTATCTCTGCATAAAGGATTAGAGTGTTTATCCACCAGGGCACCACTGGAATTTTAGAGGGGCCAGTTCCAGGTTGTGTGGACTGCTCAATGCAGGCCATTCTATAGAGGGCTCCCAACTGTGGAGACAGCTTTCCAGTCCCCACGGCCAGGGGCCCGTGGAGCGGGGGGGTCCTTTCCCTGAGAACCAGTGGACCAGATTAAGTTCCCATCGAGTTGCAGAATTGGCTTACCCAGTCCACTTCGTTGGGGTTAGGGAAACCTGGCCCAATTCTCCTAGTGCAATGCAATTCTCCTGGCTATAGCAGAAGCTAAGTGATTGAAGTTTTCCCTCTTACAACTGCTTTTACCTACACCCTGCTTGGAGTTCTACAAAGCAAGAAAATGTAGAAGGAAAGTAGAGAGGTTACAAGAGCTTGGGGAACCAGCCTGGAATGGTATAGAGGGGCTGGTTGGAGGGGAGGTAACATGTGCTCTTGGAACATATATTCCGAGGACTAAAGCAATTATAATAACAACTGCTAATGCTCTCCGAGCCAATTAATTACTGTCATCCAGGTCTTTTTGAACTTTGTGTGTTTTCAGGGCTTTACACCTCATGCCCACAACAATCCCTAGGATAAATAAATTGTCCCCATTTTCTGGATAAGCAAACTGAGGTTTAGAGTGGCTAAGTAATTTGCCCAAAGGATAAAGTCATGGAGGCGGGGTGGGAACCAACAAGGAAGTGTGATGCAGAGTTGGCATTTGGGGCAGGGTTCCATGGCTGATGCATCATATCCGCACCGCCCGCTGTCCATTCCCTCCACTGCACATCTGCCTGCTGCGCAGTCACTGAGGCTGACAGAGGCCACCTCCACTCACCGCAACATAGTTCTTCTCATCCCACCCACTGAGAATCCCGCAGGACTTGATCTGCGTGGTCTCTCGTCATCCGCTCCCTGGCCTTCATCATTCGGGTGACATTTCTGTCCTTTCCTCTTGACCGCACAGACATCTCAGCCAAGCCCTGGTGGTCAGTCTTCATGCAGCAGCCAACAGTCCCCCATCAGCAACTATTCCAACAGTGGGCTCGAGCTTCCTCTAACCGATGGAGGTGGTATGGGCGACCTCAGTGCCATCGACGAAACCCCAATCATGGACTCGACCATTTCCACTGCAACCACAGCCCTCGCTTTGCAAGCCCGGAGGAACCCGGCAGGGACCAAATGGATGGAGCACGTCAAGCTAGAAAGACTCAAACAAGTGAATGGAATGCTTCCGCGACTGCATCCCATTCTACCCCCCAAAGCCCCTGCGGTCTCTCCTCTCATAGGAAACGGTGAGTTCTGGCCAGTCCTCGTGTCCGCGCGGGGTTTTCTGTTCTTTCAAGGGCAGCCGGAGCACTAAGCAGACCCGGGCCCTTGGTTTTCCATTTGCTTGTTTGCCCACCAGCCCTAAAATGATGCTGGAACCATAAATATTAGTGTTGCCTTTCTGGAGAGTCCATATTTTAAAAGCAGGCAGTAAGAGGATAATCCTGAAATGAAAAGTAAGGCTGTGCATGACTGATATTCTGATGGTGAAATCACACCTCTTAGACCAGGGGAAGGAAATCCCAGCCGCAGAGGCGTCCCAGGTTAGCACCTGTCTCTGGCTTCCATAGTCTGCAGCCAGGAGCTAAGCAGCCACTTTGACTGATGGCCCAATTCAGAGAAAGGCAAGCCATCTTTGTCACTGTCGGCCCCCAGTCAGTTTGTGTTTCTGAGATTACACTCGATATCTGCAGCATATCCCAAGGGTGAACCTCCCCCACCCCACCTACTCAGGTGCGCTCCACCCGCATAGGATGTCATGGGGAAGCCCTGAGTTTAGATATATGCCTTCTGCCCTGGTACTTCCTGTAACTTGAGCACCGTATATACTTCCAGGGACCCTTCACTTGGCCCTTACACTGCACCAGTGAAGGAGCTTAACTCATCCAGGGAGTTATTACTGTTTCCTTTCAACCAGGCGTGGGCCATGTACCGCTCCCACCTGCTCTTGTAAATAAAGTTTTATTGGCACCCAGCCTCACCCACCCCTTTACTACTGTCCCCAGGCCCTTTGGTGCTGCAGGGCGGCGATGGGTAACCACGGCCGAGACCGCCCGGCCCCGGAAACCGAAAAGAGTCACTGTTCGCCGACACCCGTGTTAAGTCACCCTGAAATGAACCCCTGTCTCCCCGGCTTTCTCCGCAGGCACGCAGCCCAGTACCAGCTGCAGTCTGGGCGGGCCCCCGCCGCTTCTCCCGAACAGAAGCGACCTTTCTGGGGTGGACATCACCATGCTGAACCTGCTCAACCGCAGAGACAGCAGCGCCAGCACCATCAGCTCCGCCTACCTGAGCAGCCGCCGCTCCTCCGGCATCTCGCCCTGCTTCTCCAGCCGCCGCTCCAGCGAGGCGTCCCAGGCCGAGGGGCGCCCCCAGAACGTGAGCGTGGCCGACTCCTACGACCCCATCTCCACCGACGCGTCGCGCAGGTCCAGCGAGGCCAGCCAGGGCGACGGGCTGCCCAGCCTGCTCAGCCTCACGCCCGCCCAGCAGTACCGCCTGAAAGCCAAGTACGCCGCTGCCACGGGCGGTCCGCCGCCCACCCCGCTGCCCAACATGGAGAGGATGAGCCTCAAGACCCGGATGGCCCTGCTGGGCGATGGCAGGGAGCCCGCGGGCACCCTGCCTCCCGTACATCCTCCCCGGAGATGCAGCGACGGCGGGGCCCACGGCTACGGGCGGCGCCCGCTGCTGCCCCAGGATGCGCTGGGCAACGGCGTGAGAAGAGCCAGCGACCCGGTGCGGACGGCCTCTGAGAGCCTCTCGCTGCCCCGGGCGCAGCGATTCAACAGCCTTAACAGCTTCAACCCTCCGGTGTTGCCTCCATCCCTGGAGAAGCGTAATCTAGTGCTTCAGAACTACACGCGGCCAGACGGGGGCCAGTCCCGACCCTTCCACGCGTCTCCCTGTCCCCCGAGCATTACTGAGAACGTCACCCTGGAGTCCCTGACCATGGACGCCGATGTGAGCCTGAACGATGAGGATCTCCTGCCCGACGACGTGGTGCAGTATTTAAACTCCCAGAACCCGGTCGGGTATGAGCAGCACTTCCCGGGCACCGTCTCTGATGACAGCAAAGTGCCCCACGGGCCCGGCCTGGGGAGCGGGCCCGGCGACTTTGACCCACTTGGGCTGCCCGGCAGCCATGCCAGCCAGCAGTATCGCGGGCTGGAACCGCCCTGCACCGATGCCGGGAAATCCGAGCTGCCCATTCAGTGGAACGAAGTCAGCTCAGGCAGCGCCGACCTGTCCTCCTCCAAGCTGAAATGCGGCCCGCGGTCCACAGCGCAGCAGGCCCGCGCCTTCGCGTTGTACGGCCACGTGGGCGTCCACCCACAGAATCCCTTGAGGAGCGGGGCTGGCCCGGCTGGGGGGTATCCGACCCCCGGCGAGCACGGCAGCTCCTTCGGGGGCCCGGAGCACTTGGTGAGCCACGGCGGCGGCGGCGGCGGCGGCGGAGCTGCGGGCACCAGCGGGAACGCCTTCCACGAACAGCCCTATAAGGCCCAGCAGTATGGAAACTGCCTGGCCCGGCAGCCCGGCTCCCCCGGCTTGCTCGACGGGGCCTGCGGTGCCGGGATCCAGGCAGCAAAGCTGAAAAGCATCCCCACGCCAGGCAGCGGGAGCCAGCCGGATTTTGGCCTGTCGGTAGCACCGAACGAGTCAGCCGGCAGCACGGGGAATGGCATGCCCAGCCCAGACCCGGTGGGACAGGGGTACCTGGCGCATCAGCTGCTTAGTGACAGCATGCACCCCCAGGGGGCAGGCCGCCCCGGGCAGCACGTGCTGGGGCACGGCAGCGCTACCTCACATATCCACGTCTATCAAGGGCCAGAAAGCGGCCTGCCAGGGCCTCCCAGCACCGGCATCCAGCTGTCAAGCTTGGCAGCCGTCAGGGGCTACCAGCCGTGTGCCAGCTACGGGGGCGGCCGGCGCCAGGTTGGGCCGAGGGGCGGCCTCGCTCTGCAGCCAGGACAGCTCAGCGACCCAAGTCAGACCTGCAGGGTGAACGGCATCAAGGTGGAGATGCCAGGGCAGCCCCATCAGCTCTATTCGAATGTGCAGAGTTACTCTGGTCAGTTCTATGACCAAACCATGGGCTTCGGTCAGCAAGACATGAAAACCGGGTGCTTCTCCGTGTCAGAAGCCAGCTGCCTGCTCCAGGGGGCGAGCGCCAAAAACTCTGAATTACTCTCCCCAGGTGCTAACCAGGTGACGAGCACAGTGGACAGCCTCGACAGCCATGACCTGGAAGGGGTGCAGATTGACTTCGATGCTATCATAGATGACGTGGACCACGCCAGCCTGATGTCAGGAGTCCTGAGCCCAAGCATCATTCAGAACCTCTCTCATAGCTCCTCCCGGCTCACGACGCCACGCGCCGCCCTCCCGTTGCCAGCTCTGTCTCTGAGCACCACCAACATGGCAATCGGGGACATGAGTTCTCTGCTGACCTCCCTCGCGGAAGAAAGCAAATTCCTTGCAGTTATGCAGTAGGCATTAGGGGGAAAAAAAAAAAGAAAAAAAAAAAAGACTGCCAAGAGACCTGAAACTTTAGGAGTTTAAAAGATTAAATTGACCCTTTTTTTTTTTTTGGCTGTTTCGTTTTTGTTTTTTTTTAGTTCTGTATATGTTTTAGCAATCTCATCTCACCTAACTGGGATGTGTTTCAAGTATATTCCTTTTATGGAAAAGGACTCTGAAAAACCCTAAAGTATTCTAGGGAGAAACTGTCTTCCATTTCAGTTTTGAATCAGTATTGTTACACTCGAAACACCCTCTTTTTTTAAAAAACTGTAAGCCCGCCCTCCCCCCCCCCTTTTTTTTTTAGTAAACCGGTGTAAATGTGTGGTGTGCACGTTCTTTCTTTTTGGAGAGAGGGCAAAGGAAAGGATTTGACAGGTTTCTCTGTTACTCCAAGGAAATAGGAATTGGTGTGCTTGTGACCAAGGGGTTACACTTCCAGCTTTTTTCCATTTTCCTTTACATACGTTCAACGTTTGTTTTTGTGTTTTGTTTCTTTTGTTTTTTTAATTCCCACACTGGGCACGAGAATCAGAACATGGAGAGTGAGTTTGGGAATCCATGGAGAGTGAGTTTGGGAATCTCTTGTGAGCGTACTGTATCAGAGGTCACAGGTTTTTGAGACACTCCTCGCCCACAGTTCAGTTCAGAGCATGCTTTAGACAGATACACACAGGTCGAAATTTGGGACTCTTGCACATGACATGGTGTGCCCACCATTGGGGTTTAAAATTCTTCCTGTCCATACACGAGCTTAGGGTGGGTACGTGTATACGACAGTTCTCAGTTATCGACCTTGCCTCCTCTCTCTCTTTCTGTCCGTGAATGTTCAGTGCTCTTCCAGGGAGACGGGGAAGGGCGCTGGGTGACACTCAGACATGCTATTACTTTCATCTGTTCTGGTAAGAAGGTAGGTGGATTGCAGATTCAAGCTACTGTGGAGAATTTGTTTTGGGGAATATTTGTGGGTTTGCATATTTGTTGATAGTTCCATCTCTTGCCCCGTTTTCATAGATAACTGAGAATTGATGATATCTAGTTCTGAGTATATAGGTACTTAACCCCACAGCTGGCTATGTCATTAACATATGTTAATTCCACTATAGCGAAGGAGTATTTCTATTCTAAGTGCCCTATTTTAGGGGATTTATAAAACTTGGTTGTAAAAGAAAAAAGCTCACAGACAAAGATATTTGGAATAAATCGCTTCAAATATTTTTAGTATTTAAAAGCACTAGGGAAGAAGTTTTGTAGCTGTGTGGATACCTTTTTTTTGCACCCTATCTATTAAGTGATGCATCCATTTAAGAAGTTAAGTGTTCCACGCAGTTTGTCCTTAATGTGGACTTAATCTGGACTTTTGTTTTGGATTAAAACATTTAAAGATTTAAAAAGTGCAGCTACTCCCCAGGTGCAGTTGCTACACATAAAAGACATACTATGTGTGCACAGAGTACGTGGATTACCCAGCATTTTACTTTTAAAAATATGTAAGCTATGAAAATAAAACATCGACACCTCAGGCTACCTGCTGTATTCTGTCCCCTTGACCCTGGAGTTGGATTTTTCCAAAGTGATTCATGAGTCCATTATGTGGCTTTTTCCCTTTATTCCTGCCATTTAAATTAGTATTAGACAAAATCAAATAAAAGTATTAAATAGAAAGAATATTAGGACCAGCCCATTTTTCTCATGTTTATGTTCTCTCATTTGGACCAAGAATCTCAGTGTGGAAGTAAAATTGCCCTTTGGGACCTTGGCTAAGACAGTTGGTTTGCTTTCAACTAAATGAAAGCACAGAGATGCTGAAGTTCTCCGGCCATCCGCCCTCCCGCCGCCCCCCCCACCCGTGCAACACCTACATTTAAATCAAAGGAAGCATCCACTTCAGAACAGAGTCCAAAATCAAAAGACAAGTAGTGATCTGAGCTAGGAGAGTTGAGTCTCTACCACTTTTCAGTGGAGAGATCAAGCCATTTTCTGTGTTCTTCAAACAGGTCATGATCTGGTTACAAAATCAGTAATCCAGTCCCTGAATCTTGTTTTTTCCATGAACTCAGAATCTCCCGGTCCTGGTCTGAGCTGGCATGCCCTTGTGGCTTAATCCAATCCCTGTCCTCCTCCTCCTCCCTCTGAATCCTTTCCCCACTAGCATTCCTAGATGTGTCCTGCATTTATCAATTGCCATAATTTCCCATGTCACCTTTGCCCTACATGGAAAGATGGACGGAGCCTGGGATGAGCAAGGTTGTCACCTCGTGCCTCTGTTTTTCCTTTGGTTTCTGTTGATTCTCCGGGTTACCCCCTATCTTTTTCTCGTCATACTTTGTTTTCTTTGCTCCCGCCTTCAGATTTGCAGGAGACACTCATGCTTCAGCTCAGTATTTGGCTTCGCTCAGTATGGAAATCTCAGAAGGATGGAGGAAAGGAGAGGCAGAAGAGGAAAGTGTATTTTTCCAATCTGTTGTGATAGTGTAAGGAAGATCTTTTGGGGCCACTTACAAGTGTCCCGTCTGGACATGGATCTCTGTAGACTTGGCATCTCCCGTGATGGAACCCATCCCCAGCCTCCCATCTTCTCTCCACTTCCCTGTCCCTTGCGTTTAGGGAGATAACACCAACTCTCTAGGGTCATGGCTACTTTTTAATGCAGGCTCATACACGGTACCGCTGTTTGGCATCCATGTTAAACATGTTCAATCCATTTTGTTTTCTTTTCTAAAGAACTAATTAGACTGCCCCTGCTCCTCACTCACTGGCTCACCCTCCTGAGCTGCAGAGTTTCAATTCTTGCGATGTATGTGCCTTATTTTATGTTAATGTCGTCGAAGCGAGGGACCAGTTGGTATTGCCCAGTCAGGGCTCAAGGCTGCGTGCTCCCCAGCCGAGAGCACACGATTGTAGCAGAGTCTGAGCTGTCTTGTAACCTGGCTTCCCATGTTGTTTCGAACTGATAGGAGGATGTCCTCTTCTGACAAGTTACTGTTGTGTATCCTGCAAATGTGTAAGATAAAGTACGAGTTCATTGTTTTCACCTTTTTTAGATTTTTTAAAAAATAAAATGTGTAATCCTTTTTTTAAAAGAAACACGTGTAAATACATTTAAGTATTGTAGGCATCGTGTTTGGACGTGGCCGGCCCCGGGCCTTCCTCTGATCAGCCCGCAGCCCATGCAATGCCCACCCGCGCCCACCTCTAGCCCGGGGCTGCAGCCCCGCCACAGATGGACTCTACTTTTGCTTTCAGAACCACTTAGTCTTTTTATAACAAAGAGAAAGAACAATGTTTCTTACAATGTCAATAAAAAAACTCTTTGTACTGAAATTTCTTGTAGGTGGTTTATTTAATTCACAGTTGAATGGGAAAAGGGCTTTCTTTGGAAAAAATCCAGAACCTGTGTTTAGACCCAGGCCCCCTGACCCCCGACACACACACACACACACACGCAGAGGGAACTTTTGCTCTGAGACCCAGATTCCTCATCCCTAAGATGGAGAATGGGGCAGTACACCCTACTAGTGGTGTGTGAGGAGGGGGACCTGGGAGGCACACCAGTTGTAACCTGGACTGTTTTTCTTAATTTTGTCTCTTTGCCAAACTCTAGGAGGAAAGACATGAATAGGTTTAATGTCTAACAACTTGTCCCTCTTTTATATATTATCCTCTCATTTCAGAGATACCCTACCACGTGTCAAGAGAAAATCTGACATGGTAGAAGCCTACCTTTATGTGGCTTTTAATAACTGACATCAGACAGAAATATAAGCTATTTCTCTCATTTGTCTTTTCTCGTCAGCTTGCGGTAGTTTTCTCCAGATCACTATAAAAGACTCCAGAAGAGTTCCCTTCTTCTTCCTGAGTAGTATCAGGTGTCTTTTGAGCCACCAGCTGAAGGCATTGGTTGTTGCTGGGAAGGACAGGTGGTCCAGGTTGTCAGTATCACAGGGCTACGAAGATGGGTGCAGCCCTCACGCACAGGTGCACACACATGCACAGGTGCATTAGCACTGTCTCAGGGAACCTCCTGTCCCGTGGGTGGTGAATGTTTCTCTCCTTGTCCTATAGCAGAGATTGTCCAGTCATAGGGATGTTTCATGCTTTTCTCATTCACAAAGGAGAATTTCCTCCCATAAATCCAAAATTCTTTGCTTTCATAACTAGATCCTTCACATAAGGTGTCCAAATGCGTTCAGAAAAAAATAGGAACTTATGCCGTCTTAGGAATAAATTGTCAGCTTACAAAGAAGCGTACGAGATAACAAGTTAAAATAAAATAAATAAGACAAATGAGGCTAATAGAAGGAAAAAGTAGGAAATGGGACACTCCCAGGAGTGAGGCGTATGAGAGACTCCTGTAAGTTCATGTGAGCAGAACGCAGGTACCACTCACAGCTTTGTTTAAAAGATGCCTCCTGTAAAGGAGATGTGAAGGAGGCAGAGTCCGGTAAAATGGCAAAGCTGCAATCCATTTGGTATTTCGTAAAGATTTATATTAAGGAATTTTGGTTCAAAGATGTTATGTGTTACCCAGAAAAGAATATGACAGGAGAATTCTAGTATTAAGATGGAAAATTTTAACCAAGTGCCAAAATGTCTTATTCATCCCTTTTTCCTCCATGGCTTTCTCTTTATTTTCTTGGCAGTTTTCCCCCTTTGGTTTGTTAAAAAAAAAATTCAGCTGAGTAAATCTGAAGATCTAATTGGCTCTATTAAAGTGTTCATGAGTGGAGCAGCGTATGCTCTAGGAAGCAGAGAGAGACACCTAGGTGTGTGCAAAATGGAAGGCTTTTATGGAAAAGAGAGTGGGACAAGAAAGTCATTAACAAGAGAAAAATGAAAGTTCACTGGAGGAAAGTGAGAGTTGGGGTGATGACAGCTCCTTGTTGGCTGAGCTGCATTTCCATCAGCTGCGTTTGTTGATGGTCAGGAA
Organism: Balaenoptera musculus; assembly: GCF_009873245.2. Classification (NCBI taxonomy): domain Eukaryota; kingdom Metazoa; phylum Chordata; class Mammalia; order Artiodactyla; family Balaenopteridae; genus Balaenoptera; species Balaenoptera musculus. The sequence continues at coordinate 96,155,557 of NC_045793.1, read as the reverse complement.
GAAAATCTTCCTTCTTCCTACTGGAGTAGTGAAGTTGTTGTACTTCCTGTTTGGGAGTACAAGGTTGTCTCTTCCTGTGGGGGTCTGTAATTGACATCTTCCTGTTTGGGGTAATTGACAAGGAGTGGTAGTCTTCCCTACTCCAATTTTCTTTGAGGTTTCACTTTTATTAATTTTCACAGGTTTTACTTTATAGTATATTCACTATTCCAAATACAACCTGAGCTAATCTCTCCTTTAACGTTAGCTTTCTTAAAATTTCATTTTACCAACATAAACCTGGTTTATGCCTTCTCTACCTAGTTATTCAAGCTCTTTACTATTTTTAGGAATAGTAATAGAATCTAGAATAGAATCTGGTTTTAGACTTTTTTTTTTTCTTTCCATATAGTTTGTGGCCCATACTCACCCAGCAGAGGCATGGAATCTTAGGTTCTCCAAATTTTCTCACCCTTCGCTGAATCTTCCACTCCCTCCCTTACAGCTTCCAACCTTCCTCAATGCCCAGTGGTAGGTTATGATGGTCTCTGCCTTCAGAGAACTTACGGTGTATTTGGGGATATTAGACAGACAAGAGTTACACATTCCATTCATTCAACAGCGCTGCCTTGATGTCTAATATCCCATTCAGATTCCTTGCTAGGGACCGGAGAGGGGAAGATGAATAAAGCAGTGGATCCGTAGGCTTGTATCCCAGTGGGAGGGACAGACATGTAACCACAGAATACAACGGCATGCCATAACAGGAAGACATTCAAGGGCAGGTTCAGTGTGGGGCGTTATCCATCTGAGGTGCATATGGCAGGGCTTCTCAACCTCGGTATTGTTGACATTTGGGGCCAGAGAATTCTTTGTGGTGGGGGACTGTGCCATGTACTGTAGGATGTTTAGTGGCATCCCTAGCCAATACGCACTAGATGCCAATACCACCCCTACCCCCAAGTTGTAACATCCAAAAATGTCTCTGGACATAGCTACATGTCCCTTGGAGAGAAAATGATTCCAGATTGAGAAGCTCTGGCTTAAGGAGTGAAAATACAAGGAGACACACACTGTAGGCAGGTGCCCAGAAGAGAGATTTAAGTACCAACCCAGACTTGGGAGCCTGTGGTATACAGGTGAGAGATGAAGCAAAGGGTAAGAGCACCATTAACAGGCACAGGTATTGAACAAGAGGAAGACTGAGAAATGAACTCTAAGGAACACTGGCCCCATGGACCGAGAGGCAGGGAGGGCACAGGTGAGGCGGGCTGGACAGAGCGGGAGAGGGGGGTCGGAAGGCAGGAGAGGCTGCGTGCTCTAGAAACGAGGAGGCATAGATCAGGAGGCCAGGACTGTCAAAAACAACATGTAGGTCCAGGGAAACGTGGGCTGAAAAATACCAGTTTTAAGAGTCAGGAGACCCCGGGACACTATGGGGAAACACTTATCAGTGGGGTGGTGAGAACAGAAATGGGCTCACAACAGTTGAGGATCAAATGACACATGACACAAAGGGGAACTTGGTGGCCTCTTTCAAGTAGCCTGTGCCGTGTCATCATCCCAGATGCCATCAGGACTAAGACACCTGTTGCTCCATGTTCTCACTAAGAAAGAAAGCAAGCATGCAAGTAAGCTGTGACATCATGCTTCCTATCCTCTAAGAGACAGATTACAATTTCAGTGGTGTCGTGGGCACCTCGGCGAGTATGAAATACATTATCTCCAAGGGAAAGAGACCGGAGAGGTGGAAAGTTGGATTTTTCTTGTGGTTGTTCCCCTTCCTTTCTTCCATTTTTCCTTTTTCCCTTCTTTCTTTCTTCCCTCCCTTCCTTCCTTCTTTAATGCAAAAGGCTTGACCGTGTTAATCATCCAATAGGAAAGAGGCAGAGGAGAAGAGGTGCTTGACGTTACAGAGAACAAAGCAAGCATCGTTGGAACTACCTGGATCGCAGGATGGGTGCTTCTCCAGGGAAACGAGGGAAGGAGTGAAGGATGAGGGTAGGTTTAGACAGAAGCGAGGAATGGGTACAGGAGATCAAGAGGCTGAGGGACTTCAACAGTGACTTAGACCTGTGAAGACACTGAATGGTCTGGCACATGTCAGGAAGGCCAGTGACCTTGAACTGGGCCTTCAGAACGAGTGGAGAGTGAGGAAGGGAGTGGAAGATAGGAGGGAACAGCATGAAGTCACGTGAGGCTCACAAGTTCATACCTGCTGCTGCATCCCTACAGGATCCAGATCGGATTGACTGGGGGACAAGACTCAGGGGGGAGATTATTGTGATCTTTTGGGGGAAAATAACTTAAATACCTTTAGGCAGTGATGGTGGGTGGCATGTGGAAGGGAGGGGGAGTGGAGGTAATGCCCTCAAACTCATACAGGAAGAGCCCAGAGCTGCTGTGCCTTAGGGAAGCAGGAGAGTGGGCAAGCGAGGGCCCCTCACCATTTTCTTCCCATTCCCCAGGAGGTGGGGTCCAGCCCAGCCCTGCAAAGGCAGAGCAAGCCCAAGGGAACGGGAGTGCTGGGGAGAACAGGGCCCAACAGAGCTCTCCATCACTGGCCCTTCACCAAGTAAGCAAGAAACTTTATGTGGTATTTCCAGTTAATAGTGCATAGAGGGTTTTGGTTGTTTTTTTTAATTTTCATATTAGGAGACTATTTTAACAAAGTAACAGGCGTGCTTCCCAACTCTTATCTCTGCTTCCCACCTGCCAAAGCAGCTCTGCAGGGCTCAGCTCACACCTCCCTCTTGCTCCTAATTTCCCTTTTGCTGGAGTTTTCCCAGGCCCGGGCTCAGTGAGACGTGTGAGGTGGCCTGGAAAGCTGGCCAACCAAGCTGGAAGGAGCACTGGCAGTCCCGGAGAGCCGGCCAGCCTCGCCCCAGCACCGGCCCCTTGGGAGAGAGGTCCGCTGCTGCCTGGGTTCGCAGCCACTACCGGGCCGGGGCAGGGAAGCGGGTGGATTGGCTGTGTTCTCTTCCCGAGATGCTTCTGTCTGATCGGGCTTCTTAGTCAAGCTCTAGCTGAAGAAAGATTCCCCAGCCACCCCAATTAGAAGCAGCTAAACCCCTAGCCTGTCCCTGCTTTTAAAAAAGCTCTGGAGTTGGCATGAGTGCTTCTGATGTCAGTGGTAAAGGGATATCACAGGTTCTCTGTGCCTGAACCATTGACATAAAACCCCCCAAAGATGTGTTTGGTAATATTTTTGACCCAGTGCCTCACTGGTGTCTACTAATTTCCCTGACTACCAGCTGGAGGGCTTATGAAACAGTGGTTTATCTTCTCTGAGATCAGGGGGAGGGGAGGCAGGAGAACCCCGCAGACTGCTCCTTCTTAGCTGGGCCTGCCTTGGAGCCCCTGCGCTCCTGCAAGGACCCCTAAGGAGATGGGAAAGGGACGGCTTGCCCCTGCGAGCAGCCCCGCGGGCCTCCGGATCAGCGATCTTCCCCCGCAGCTGGGAATCCTCTTGTGCTCAGTCTCAGCCCACGTGATCCGTGCTCAGCAGTTGGACCCTGGCTCCTCCCATTTGGCAGGCGCAGGCCTGCAGCCCTCAGGGCTTGCAAGGGCCAAATGCACTGCAGAGGTGTGATTCATTGAGTTCCCAGAGGAAAGAGAGGCAGCCAGTTGGCAGAGGATTACTGAACAGTCAGTCCAAGGAATTCCGTTGCTGTTTGGATGGAGATGAGCAACTAGCTACCTCACTTCTCTTCCTCCCTCGCGGAGGCGTGGAGATGGAGGCCGGCCAGGGCTTGGGGGGCAGAGGAAAGGAACCAGGCTGCTTCACTGACCACCAAGATAAGGGTCTGTGGCCATGTCCCCAGGGAGTCAAGGCAAGAAATCCTTGCATTTTCATTTGCAGATGATTCTGGGCGCCCCCAAATGTGTATCCAAAACACCCCAAGATGCATTGCCCAGAGGTAATTTTTTTAATAAGCATCAAACTTGTTAGGCAAGAAAAATAATATTGGCTAACAAACAAAACAAGCCCGGTGTGTACGTTACAGATCAGTGATTGTCAAGTCTCCCGAATAGGAGATTTCTTCCCCCTGCACATCGGCTATCTCAGGCTCTCCGGGTGTCTACCAGTTACAGATCCATTGCACAGTCATCCTTAACCCCGTGACACTTAAGAAACGGGCTGCTCCTTGAACCCAGGCCCCTGGACACCTCCCATTTGATCCACACCCTACACAAATGAAGTCATGAACCATCACGGCAAAGATTTCCCCTGAAGTTCATGCAACAAACCAACCCCGAGGACCCCATCCAAGCTCCCTCCCACTCGAGCTTAGCTTCCTGCATCCCTTGAATTGAGGTAACAGGTAACAGGGTGATGTGATCCTTTTTCAACTACCTCTGCCCTACCTGCAGGGCAAACAAACAACACTCTCTCTGAGTCCCAAAGCAGTTGGGAGAAGAACAGAATGTTCCATTGACTTTCAAGACAGAAGGTCAAGGAACAGCCTTTCCTTGGGTTGCCTTGACCCGGGCTGTCTTCACTTGCTGTGCAGTTTTAGACGATTTAGTATCACTTTCCACTGTTCCGACTGAAAGGCCGACAGCTTCCAACACGGCGGCCTTCCAGCTGGTTGGAAAGGCGTTCTGAAGCTCTCTTAAATCAAGTGGGCTTAACATTCAGCCAAAAGGAAGGTTTTCGAAAATAAGCTGATTTCAATCCCTCCTTACTGGCCTTGTGCACCAGGATTCCAGCTTCATTCAGGCACAGGGTTTCCCCTTCAAAGAAGGAGTCCAAAAGGGGTACAGGCAAGGGGGTTGCTCTGATCCCACCCCCAGCTGGTGGCTTGTGAGTTCTGGCCCCTCCCCCTGGATGGTGATGTTAGCACAGATCCCATAAGACCTCAGTCTTCCACAAAATTGCCCCCATTTCAGAAAGCCCGCCATAGGTTCAAGGGGGTCCCCAGGTCACTTGCACTTCTGACTGACTAGCTACAAATTTAGGGGTTCCCATGACCCCTCAGGTCGATAATTCTCCAGAATGACTCACGACTCAGGAAAGTGCTCTACTTATGTTTACAGTTTTATTATAAAGGATGCAACTCAGGAAGAGCCGAAGGAGGGGGTGTATAGCTTGAGGTCTCTGGGGGTACCCTGAATGCAGAGCTTCTGTGCTCCACCACATGTGGAGTCAGCGCCTGTCACCTTCTGGGCACATCAGTGTGGCCCCCATGGAGAAGCTCCGCTGAGCCTCGGCGCCCAGAGGTTTTATCAGGGTTTCATCATGTAGGCACAATTGATCAAATCACTGGCCACGCGTTTAAACGCAATCTCCAGCCCCCATCCCCTGCCCAGAAGCCAGGCTGGCTCAAAGTCCCAACCCTCTAATTTCACGGTTGGTTTCTCTGGTGACCAGCCCCCAGCCCTGAAGTCATCTTGGAGACACCAAGAGTCACCTCATGAACATAAACTCAAGTGTGATCCCATGGGCTCGTGAATAACAAAAGCACTGTTATCACTGGGGAGATCCCAGGGGCTTAAATCTCCCCAAATTCTTTATTACACAACAGAGAGCTCCTTGGAAATGCCTAGAAAGGAAGCTCTGAGGTCCCGGCTCTCCGGAGAAGAGCCAGCCCTGCCTGGCATGGGGACAGAGCGCCGGCACCTCCTCCGCTAGCTAGATGTGATCCTCTGAGCGTCAGTGGCGTCATCTGCAAATGTGGCTTAGTTATTTATGTCTACCCCAGAGTTATCACGAGGAGGGCTTCAGATGGCGGGTAGAAAAATGCCTGGCATGTGTAGGAGCCAGCGAGCAGTCAATGCACATGTTTATCCCTCACCCGGGCGGTGATTCCACGTGACTGAAGTGCAGGAAAGGAGACCCACAATGTGCAGGAAGATGGAGGTCCCCAGAGCCAGGGATCTTACAAAGGGATGCATTTACGCCTTTACCCGCAAGCCAGCCTGCCTGCTTGCCAACTCTTGACTCACAAAGGCAACAGACGTGTGCACCTGGGTCAGAGTTCTCAGACTGAGAACAGAACACTAAAAAGATATTTCCATCTAGACCGACCTCAGAGGAATCAACAAGTCCAAAGAAGTAAATACTGAAGCTGGTATTTTACCCAAACGTCTGAGATATAACAGGTTCCTGGTAAACAGTAGTGCTAGAATTTAGATCTTTTAATCCTGGAAGAGCAAAAGAATATGACTTATTTACAAGTCCCCTACATACGAACAAGTTCCGTTCCGAGAGCATGTTCATAAGTTCAATTCGTTCGTAAGTCCAACAAAGTTAGCCTAGGTACCCAACTAATACAATCAGCTATATACTGCTGCTTTTACACTTAATCTGGACATCCTGTGCTTGAAATAAGGATACCGTACTACGGTACTCTCTACAGTACTGTACAGTAAAGTACACAAAAGCACAACTACTTGTAGAGGATGCACGCACGTGACAATGTACGCCAGACACGTGAACTTACGTGATTGGACGTGTGAATGCACGTTAGCATCTTTGAAAGTTTGCACCTTACTGTATTTATTTATTTGTTTGTTTGTTTTCTTTTGGCCATGCCACGAGGCTTGGGGGATCTTAGTTCCCTGACTAGGGATTGCACCCGGGCCCATGGCAGTGAAAGTGCCGAGTCCCAACCACTGGACGGCCAGGGAATTCCCCAAGTATGACTTTTTTTTTTTTTTAGGGAAGGATTTTTTATTTATTTATTTATTTATTTATTTTTGGCTGTGTTGGGTCTTCGTTGCTGCGTGTGGGCTTTCTCTAGTTGCGGCGAGCGGGGGCTACTCTTCGTTGCGGAGCATGGGCTCTAGGCGCACAGGCTTCAGTAGTTGTGGCTCACGGGCTTCAGTAGTTGTGGCACACGGGCTTAGTTGCTCCGCGGCATGTGGGATCTTCCCAGACCAGGGCTCGAACCCGTGTCCCCTGCATCGGCAGGCAGATTCTCAACCACTGCGCCACCAGGGAAGCCCAAGTATGACTTTTTAAAGAGACATTTTATTATCATGTATACGCGCGCACACACACACACACACACACACACACACACACATACATTTGCACAATCCAGATCCACCCTGCTGCCCTTTCCGTCTCTGCCCTCCACCACAGCAGGGCAGCTGGATCCACACTTCTTTGTAAGGTCAGAGCTCAGAGACAATCCCCATGGAGTCTCACCAAACACTATTCCAACTTCATCCTCAGCTAGTTCATTGCAGTAGTTTTGAAAGCGGAGGATCATTTCTTCACACTTACTTCATCACTAATTTTGTTCTTTGGATGCTTCAAGTATTTAGAATTTAAGATAAATTATCTTCTGTAGAATTCAAGAATAAGACCCAGTGGTAAGTCTGATGATTAGAAACATATCCCTGTTGTGTGCAAAGACAGCCACTCAATATTTTGGTGTGTCTTCCCCCAGGCTTTTTGGTGATGCATTTCTTTGTTCCAAATAACATTTGTTTTCTTATTATAAAATGAATACATACTCTTTGTGGAAAACAGAAAAAAAAATCAGAAAAAAAAAAGTCAGCTGTCATTCAACCACCCAGAAATAACTGCTGTCAACTTTTTGTGATCTAGTTCTGGGTCTTCCTTATACAGGTAACATTCAATGATGAGCATTTTTCCATGTCATTAAAAATTATATTAAAACATGTGGCTACGGGCAAGGGAATGGAAAGACCAGTGACGGGGGGGTCAGGAGATGGGACCATTGCTTCTGTGCCAAGGTCCTCCTACCTCTTAGCTGCAGGTTGGCCACATTCTTTCTTTCTTTGAGCTTGTGTATCTGTAATACCATCACGATTTTCACACTCAGCCTAAGATACAGAAGAGGCAGACAAAAGCTGCTCTGTGCCTGGTGGCTACTGGAAAAATGGGTGATAAATGGGCAAGAATGAGGCACACTCATTAAAGGTGGAGTCACAAGAGCAGAGGCTCTGGCACTGGGACCCAGTCAAGCTCTCCAGCTGCTACAGCAGTTCAGTCCCTGAGCTCCCCAGCAGGCGGACAAGAGGAACCAGATGATAAAGGAACGTACACTACAGGCCGCTGAGGACGAGATGGGTAATCCGTGCCTCTCCACTTACCCCAGATCCTACGACACGCAAGGCTGGAAAACGCTCACCAAGGTTCCAGGGTACCTTGATCGTCTTTCAGAACCTGGCTCACTCCCGCAGGCCTCGTGCGCATGTGCAAAGCCGCAGCGGAAACCTGATTGGCTGCCGGCCGCACCCGCAGGAAAGGCTACGCATGCGCTGAGGGCCAAGGGCCCCGGTATCTCAGCGGCTTGAAACAGTCACCTGCAGTCCCGCCCGCGCTGCCTGCCCTCTTGTCGCTGTCATGGGCACCACCCTACACATGCTTCCACAGGCGCTGCCAGGGCGGGGGTCTGCGCCCTGGATGTGGCTGAGGTAGAGGAATGGGGGTGTGGGGAGCCGGCGGCCGCGGTTTCGGGGGAGAGCAGACTGGCTGAGGGGCCTACAGTCCAGGTCACTCAGGGCAGCGTGTTGGATGCTCCTGGAGCCTCCGTATCGCCCTCTGGCTGGCGCTTGGACCAGAGGCGGCTGACAAGCGAGACCCAGGGGAGCGTGGCCTGGGGGTGTGGAACCTTGGAACGGGGTGGGGGGCTTGTATGATGGAGACGCTTTGAGATGGCCTGAGCCACGGCCAGACTTTAACATGTGGGTGCAGAGGTGGTGCCCGGCCACACCTCCCCCACGTTCCCGTGCCTTCCTGCGCGTCTCGGCGTTGCCGGCTCCCCCCCAGTCCCTCCCCGCCGCCCCCCTCCATGACATCCACGCCACCCGCTGCTTTCTTTACTTGGAATCACGCAGTGACTGCACGTTAACCCCGCAGTGTCCAACAGCTGCCTCAGAGTGGCCCTTGGTCCAACATACTAACCCGCAGGGGCTATTGGTTCAGTGCCCGGCTTGGCTTCCTTGCACTTCTCCCGAGACAGCGGAACAGACAAGCAGAGGCCGCGGGACTTCCAGAACTAGCCCCCCAGAGAGTCAAGGACGGTGTTTATTGAGTACTTACTACCGGCGTTTCCAAAAAGAACATAATGAGTTCTTGCCTTAAGGACCTCACATTCCAGATGGGAAGAAAGAAAAGCATGCAATAATTCCTGGAGAGAATGAGATGTGTTGTGAGAGCAGAGGCCCGGGGTGCCAAGGAGGGACTGAGCTGCCAGCGTCAGCGAAAACAAGGCGAGCGGAGTCTAGTACGATACTGGTGGCACCAGGCAAGCAGTGCATGTTAATACTCTGGACGTCAGGGAAGGGCTCTAAGGATACAAGCGAAGGTTGGGACGGGTAGGTGTCTTTCAGAAGATGCAGAGGTGGTGGAGGAAGGTATAGGAACTGGTGTGAGACGGCAAAGCGGACCCCGCGGCTGGGGGCAGGAAACAGACAAGTCTGGCCAGAGAAGGGAGGGGATTGACAAGAGCAAAGACTCAGGGCTACGACACCCGATGAAGGAAGCTGGGCTTGGTCCTGAGGACCAGAACTGCAGGGAGACAGCAGGTAAACTAGGGGGTGTGCTTTGGGAGAGCATCTAGAAGGAGAGGGAACAGGCAGAGCAAGTCTGTGGCGCCCAGTCTAGAAGTCATCACTTTGCGAGTAATGAAGCCCCAAATACAGTGAGAACAGGCTGGTCTTTGGGAGTTTAGGATCCAAAGGCAGGGTCTGTTGCACCACGATGGCAAGAGAAAAATTCCTGATCCTCTGCTGACATCTCTAGCTCCCCATGTCGATGAGAGAAAAGAAGGCGAAGTGCATGTGCAGAACGTTCAGCCATCAGACACAATTTCTAAAATTTGACTGCCACTTTTCTCCCTCCCTGCACACTCCCCTCATCCCACATTCGGAGAGCTCCCCGGGGGCACAGCCAACCTGGAGGGCGTTCAATAGTGGCTTCTCAAGGTGCAAAACTGAAACGTCTCAGCCCTTACATTCTGAGCTGCTACTGCCACCCCGTGGTGGAATCAGGAATTACACCCACTCCTCCTCCCCAGTTAGAGCCCCCAAGCCCACCTCCACCTCTACCTCTCTGCCTTCTGGCTGATGGAAAAAGAACAGGTGGACCCAACGCATAGGAAATGTTTCCCTGTTGGAAAGTGTAATGGAAAGGTTGAACATTAGGTAAAAATTAGTATCTTTGGAGATGGGGGTCTTAGTTCAAATGCGCTTGGGATTCTAAATTTTATGAAATGAAACTTATTTAATATAAAATAGATGACCAACAAGGACCTACTGTATAGCACAGGGAATTATACTCAATATTTTGTAATAACTTATAAGGGAAAAGAATCTGAAAAAGAGTATATATCTGAATCACTTTGCTGTACACCTGAAACTAACACAACATTGTAAATCAACTCTACTTCAATTTAAAAAAAAAAGAATAAAAAATAACTTATTTAGAGAAACATCTCTCTTGCTGATACTGTGGTTTCCCTTCATCGGAACCAAAGACACTGTCTTTGTTTTTTACTAAATACAAACAGGAGGGCTTCCCTGGGCTGCCTGGGATGGAGAGGTGGGTGTGAGGTGGCAGTAGCCCCACTGCTGACCACACCTGCACACAGTCTGGATAGAGCCATCCAGTCAAGTGGAGTGGAACAGCTCCCAGCCTCTCTGTTGATTCTGTTTGCCCCGTCCCAGGAGTGATCAAATCCAGTATTTCCTAGAGTGCCCTCATGTATTTATCATTTCCCTTCTCTCTTTAGAGCCGTGGCTCCCTTTTTTGGAAGGCATAAACAGGACGCCCTCGCTCCGTGCCTCCATGGGACAGGGTGTGAGCAGATTTGCAAGGAACCACGAGTTACAACGGGATGAGGATGAATTCTGGAACCACAGCTATGAGTTCAAGTTGTACCCCTGGACGTGCAGTGACTCTGAGTGAGTTATTTAACCTCCGGTGAGCCTCTGTTTCCTCATCTGTAAAATGGGGTTGCTCTCTATCTAGCAGATGGTTGTAAGGATCAAACGAGGTGTGTTTTCTCTCTAGTCCACTCACCCCGGACCATTTGACAAGGTCCTTGTCCCCTTATTCCCTGGACTGTTTAAACGAATGGGCTGTGATCCCTGTAGTCATGTCCAGGTCATCTTTTCCAACACGGATGTAAGAGAAGTCTGTGCAGCCGGAAGTATGTGGCAACCCTGCCCTCCAAAAGGAAAGGACAGGTACAGGTCGTGGTGACAATCACAGGTCATGGTGATGACCATGGGTGCCCTAGAGGAAGCCCACGGATGAGGAAATTAAGGAATTTGAACAGCAGAAGGTAAGAGAGATTAAGGCAAGTGCCCAAGGTTCCCTACCTGGTCTTACAGAGCGAGGCTGGGTGCTCAGCCAGGGTGAGGGCAGGGCTCACGCATCCACCATTTCACTGGGCTGCCTCCCTGGGGACAGCAGATGAGGGGAGAGGGCTACAGACTCAGAGGGAGGAGGGTCTTTTGACCCTGGACGTGCAGGGCGAGCTGGATCTGTGGGTGAGAGGCAGGTGGGGTTTCAGGTGAAGTGGACCAGCAAAGGCCAGGGAGAGGAGATGAGAGCGGGCAGAACAAGGTCATGGGCAGTCTGGGTGAGATGGGGGCTGCCAGACCCAGGGCGCTGGGGAAGGGAGCCCGTGGGTGGGCGGGAGCAGCCCGAGGACGACGAGCTTTCCTGGGGCCATGCTGAGGGCAAGGAGACATCGTGTGCAAACGTCCAGGAGGTCAGGGGGTCGGAGCTCCTGTGCGTGGGCATCTCATACTCAGAGTTCATCTCTGATGGCCGTGTTCATTTCTCAAAACAGAAATGACTTACTTCTAGGTGAAAGGAAGGAGAAAGACAGGAAAGAAACATAATAGACTGTCCCAGACAGGACCCAGCACCTTCAGGACAGAGGTCAGCCACCCCTTCCTTGCCCATTTCCGGTTAACAATCTATGATTCTTTGCCTTTATACCCTTCTCCGAGTTGTCTGGGCAACCAAGGAAACATTTTCCTGCCACTAAGAATGCCTCAGTATTATGTAACAACCTAAATGGGAAAATAACTTGAAAGAAGAATAGATACGTGTCTATGTATAACTGAACCACTTTGCTGTACACCTGAAACTAACACAGCATTGTTAATCAACCATACTCCAATGTAAAATGAAAAGTTTAAAAAAAAAAGAATTACTCGACTGCAGCTGTTGTGGACTTTTTTGTTACGAAGTTCAGTTTTATCACTCAGGGGAAATTCTGTCAAGAGAGTCAGTGAGGTCCATGACTTAGAACCAGCGAAGTGGAGGCCTGTTTTTTTGGAATAAAACTGCTTTGAGGTGTGGAAGAAGCGAGCCCAGGGAGAAACGGTGGTCACACATCGCCCCCTGGTGTCCGCAGCGTTTATTGCATGTCAGCTGCCGGGAAGGGCGGCAGGACGTCCAGGCTCATCTTACCTAACAAAACTCCTTCTTCCTAGTCTTTTGTGTTTCTTACAAGTGTTCATCCCAGCAGTCAATGATGAGGACCAGATTCTGTGTTTACCACTTATTTGCACACTAGTTGGTTGCACAACCCCACCTGGGAGGCGGTCTGTGTGATGGTTAAAAAGCATGCGCTTGTGTCAGTCAGCATGAAGGAGTCAACCTTAAAACCATGTGGCATTAGTACCAAGCAAATGAAATACCAATAAGAGGCAAAATTACGGTGGATCAGAAATTGACAGCCTTGCAAAGGAAGTCAATCTGCAAAGAAGTGAATGGAGCAAAAGTGCAGAGAGAAGCACTAGTGAGACACTACATGGAGAGAGACCGAGAGAAGATACAGAGAAATACCAGATGACTTTCTCTTTTCCACTGGACGTGGAGTTACTTCTTACATGTAGGTTCTATACGTTTTCCTCTATGTTTGCAATAAAGGTATTTTGAGGAAAAAAAAAAAAAGATGCACTTTATAGACAGGTCGGGATTCAAATGCTGGTGCTGCTGGGACAGGCTGGGACCTGGGACCTTTACTGCAGTGCTTGCACCTGGACAAATGTCTCCTCAAGCAACAGAATACAAAGAAACTATAAGGGACTAAAAATAACTGCACGCTGTGTGCAAGTGGGGTCAGTTATGAACAGTAAGATACAAAAAAGCCAACTGCCACTTCTGAAGCTCTGGGAGAAAAAGCAGCGGACTGCGCGTGATCCCTGCAAACAGCACCACCAGGGGGATGGGCAGACTACACAAGCCACGCCTCCAGCACCACGCATGGATTCACTCCCACCCTCACACCAGCTAAGGGACCAGTTCACTCCCCCCTCCGGGAGTGAGCAAGGGAACCTGTTACTTGTTTTCACTCCCTCGTGCTGCAGCATGAGTCCCAATAAAGCCTTGCCTGGAATTCTCCTCTGACCTCTTATCAATTTCTATTGATTAAAAAGTCCTGGGGGGAAGGGCGGGCTTCCCTGGTGGCGCAGTGGTTGAGAATCTGCCTGCTAATGCAGCGGACACGGGTTCGAGCCCTGGTCTGGGAAGATCCCACATGCCGCGGAGCAGCTAAGCCCGTGCGCCACAACTGCTGAGCCTGCGCTCTAGACCCTGTGAGCCAGAACTACGGAAGCCCGTGCGCCTAGAGCCCGTGCTCCGCAACAAGAGAAGCCATCACAATGAGAAGCCTGCGCACCGCAACGAAGGGTAGCCCCCGCTCACCGCAACTAGAGAAAGCCCGCGTGCAGCAACGAAGACCCAACGCAGCCAAAAATAAATAAATAAAATAAATAAATTTATTTAAAAAAAGTCCTGGGACTTCCCTAGCAGTCCAGGGGTTAAGACTCCGCGCTTCCACTGCAGGTGGCATGAGTTCAATCCCTGCTCAGAGAACTAAGACCCCGCATGCTGCGCGGTGTGGCCAAAAAAAAAAAAAAAGTCCAAGAAGCCTGGTTGGTAACACTGCCATGGAGTATCTGTGTGACCCAGAGAGTGGCAAGTCCCTTAATCTCACTACTTCTTCTTTACTCAGCACACTGAGCTCTGCACCCCACGCACCACTTTGCTAGGAAGTGGGAGTTAAACAGGAAACGCACCCTAATCTCCAAGAGCTTGCGGCTGGCGGAGCACATAGGTGACAGGAGGACATGATAAACTTCAGGACAGGCTGGTCTTGGGGACATTTCATCTGAGGACTAGAGACTGTGATACCTGTATCATTATATGAGATAACATGGGAAGCCTTTAGTGTGGTGTCTGGCACACAAGAAGCAATAAGGGATAGTTACTAGGGTTCCAAAGGGACCTTATAAATTGGGGGCAGCGGTAGGTGTGGGGAAAGGGTGGAGGTGGTATTGTCTAGACCAGCGCCATCCAATAGAAATAGACTGACAACCGCCAATACAGTGTCAAATTTTCTAGTAACCGTGTGAAAAAATTTCCTTAAAAGTGAAATTAATTTTGTCGTAATTTTCTTTAATCTTATATATCCAAAATATCGTCAATTCAGCATGTAATCAATGTCACAAATTATTATTGAGATCTTTTACCTTTTTTCTATTTGTACCGAGTCTTCATGACCCAGCGTCTGTACTGTAGTTGCAGCGCATCTCAATGTGGGCCAGTCACATTTCACAGGCCCCATGGCTAACATGTGGGACAGAATGCGTAAGTGGGCCCTGGAGGGCTGTGGAGGCGCAGAGGGGACAGGACACTGACTTATAACCCTGTGGTTGAGCTGGAGGCACTTCCTATGGCAGCTGCTGCCTGTCTAGGAGACAGCAAATCAGTGCTTGTTAAAGGACCCCTCAGAGGTCATTCGCGTTAGAATCCCTTGGGCTGCTGCTTGAACAGAAAAATTCCTGGGCCCTGGCCCATCCAAATTGCTGGCAGCTAGGGATCGACATTTTTGAGAGGCTCCCCAAATGATTTAGGGGTCCAGACTCTCCTTTCCAGTGCAGAGAATGCATGACTTTGGATTACAGGATGGTATGTTTTCCTATTTCTCGTGCTTCTCCTTTTGGATTACGTGTCTGGAACAGGGTGGAGGTGGTCATTACGGTCCATAATTTGGGAGGTGGCCATGACCCGTTTGCCTGTGTCCTCACTCCTTCTTAGCGATTCCCTTCACCTGGAGTTTAAACTTGGCCGTGTTCAATCACCTCCTCCAACAGCAAGCATTCCCTCTGGCCCGTGGACTCGGTGCAGGCACATGCAGTGAATTTCCCACAGCATCTGAGGAGGCATCGCTTACCTCCAGCGGAACACCCAGCCGTGTCCACCAACATCCCCGTCCTGTACCCTGGAATGTTCCCTCACCCTGCCCTAACTTCCCCACCCAGAGGAGCCAGAGGTAGGAATTTCTAGGTATCTAGTCCCCTCTCTGATTTCTCTCTCTCCTCCATAGAACCTCCTGCCGTAAAAGCTTCTGTGTATGGAGGCAGAAGGGCAAGAGATAGGATAGTGCTATGAAGGAAAACCTGATAGAAACCAAGGCATTTCATATTTAAAAATAGTAGCTCCACATTTGGGGTTTCCTGCATCTTGGATATTATATGTTAAGCTATTTACTCTGCAAATGTCTCCAAGTGCACCAGCTCATCTATGTCTTCCAACACCCTGAGAGATAGCTACTAGATTTCATTTTACAAATGAGGAGAGTGAACCTCAGAGAGGTTTAGTAACTTACTCAAGATCACACAGCAAGTAAGTAGTGGAAACAGTGTCAGAGCCCACAAAGACAGGAGAGGAAAACTCAGTGAGCTGAGTCATGAAACTGGAGTCCTATTCCACCCCGTTTGAAATCACTAACCATGTAGCTTAACGTAAATCTTTTCCTTTTTCTGAACTTCACTTTCTTTCCATGAAAATGTGATGATCGAGCTAGGTGGACTTGATCATCTCTTTTCTGAATATTCATTTACCCGCTTGTCCTAGGTCAGGTTTCTCTGCTGGTCTTGTGGCTTACTGGTCAGTGACTCAGACCCACATTCTTGAGGGATCTGAGCCCTTAGTACCATGACATTCTCCAACCATGGCTGCTTCTCTGTTTCTTGTCAAATTTGGTCTGAGAGTAATGAGAGATGGCTGGATCACGTGGGGTCCACCCTTTCTTGCCCTCATTGCATAACAGCAACCATACCTCCTTCTAAATGTCAGGGCCAATGAAACCTGCAAGTCTGGTGATTCCTTTCTGAATTGATGGACTCCTGACACAGGAGCCTAAAGTTATCAGCCTAAAGACAGAGCTCAATGTTGAATGGGGTCCTTCCAATGTTCCTTGTGATCCTCCTCTGGGAATCAGGATTTCTACTTATGTAGAGCCTAAAGTTTCAGGAATGGAAAGCTCAGTTTCCCCAAGTGGATCTTTGGGAATAATGGTAAGCAAGACACTGCCTATTTCGATGTCTTGGTTCTTGGACTCTGTATTCTACTTGTCAGGGTAAGAACATAGTGTATGATTTAGCGTGTACACTTCGCATGGAGGACGTGTCCCATTCCTACATGGCATCATCTCCAAGGGAGCGCTAAGGCTGGTCACTCCATTGCTCTATCAGGCTGGCAGCTTCTGGTGGTGTGATATGCCATAGGATCATAGGTCCTGTGACCTCCTGATACAGCTCCTTGGTCACACTTGGTTTGAAGCAATGCTATGTGGAATCCCATGTTGGTGGGTCAAATACTCTGCAAGCCTTTGGATAAGACCCTGCAAGCAAGAAAAACCAACCTGTACTCAGAATATCTACTTATCCAGTCAAGATGTCTTTCTACCCCTTCAAGGATGGAAATGGTCTAGTGTAATCACCTTGCAACCAAGTAGGCATTTGAGAAATGGTGCCATATTCGATGGCTCAGCATGGTGTCTGTTGCTGGTATGTGTGGCAGCAGCAGTAGCTAATCAGAACTTGCTGGGTGGGAAGCTGGCTGTGGGACCCATGCATAAGCTCCTTCTGAATACGCTGGTCATGAGCTCATTGCACCAGAGCTGAGGTGACCAGTGACAGAAGGTGGCTGCTGTTGAGTCTTATGGTCGTTCTGTCTACCTAGCTGTCTACAGGCTCTTTAGTGGGGGCTGCTTTCTGGCGAGTGTTAAAATGTGATACAGAATCTCCAGGTATGGTGCCCGCTCCATAGGCTGATCCACAGACCTCCTTATTCCTGATCTGCTCATCTTTTGTTTTTCATGGCCATGACAAACAGCCAAACCATTCACTACTGCCCGTGAGTCTGTATATAGTCCCACCTCAGATCACTTTTCTTTCCACACAATGTGAATGACCACGTGCATCACCCAAGCTCTGCCCATCAGGAGGATTCACCTTCACCACTGACTTTCAGGATCATCATCTGAGCCCGGCCGTATATCAGGATAGTCCATTTTCACCTTGCACCCACATACTTAGCCAACCAACCCTTTTGTGGACCAAACTCGGCCTGCTTTCTCTTCTGCCAATCATAATTGCTGAAGAGGAGATTCCAGTACAACAGTGGTGATTGACATGGGGGTCTGGGCCAAGTGCTCCTGCAATTACTCGTGCCCTCTCCCCATCCCTGTTTGTTCTGGTCTTGGATATGCCACATCTAACGTAAAGTGAATTGTTGATGAGCCCGCCTGACCTTACGGCCTGATGGATCTAACCCAGCTCATGATGGGCAGTTCTGGCTCCGTAGTTGATCACATGATGTCCTATTGTTCTGCCCTCTAAGATATCTCAGTAACAGGAGCTACTTTCCAAACAGTGTATAATTCTCTACTGCAGATGAGATGGCCTTGTGCCAGAACCTTAGGGAATGCATGCTGGGATTTTCCCATCAGGGCTTGCCAAAAACTCTACACCAGATACCACTGAAGCCATAGGTTCTTTGATGTCATATAGCCCATGTGGAAAGATGGTTTTCACTGCAGCCTGAACCTGTTATGGAGTCCTGATCTGCTCATGGCCCTGCTCAAAGAACAATGTGATACTCTGAAGAACTGTTACATAAGTGAGCCAAAGATGGCCTCTGTATATGAGCCCCTAGATTGTTTATTCTTCACAGCAAGCTGAGACTGATAAGCTCAAAACCCACTGGAGTCAAACTCAGAATTTTACACGTTCAATTGTATGAAACATAGCTCAAATCATTTTAGCCACTTAGAGCCTGCTTGCTTTGTATACCCTGCCGAACTACACCCAACCTCTGCTAGCACAGAGAAGCCTCAGGGCTATAAAGAATCCCAGCCTTGCTGTCCTTTGGAGCTCCCTGACCCAGAGAGTCCCTGCTGTTCTGCTGAGTGACGTCAGTTACATCCATAAATCCCCTCCTGCCCATGGAACATATTTGAAAATGTTCCAAAATTGATTGTTGTGATGGCTGACCAACTCTGAATATACAACAACCATTGAATCATGTAGTTTAAATAGGTGAAGTGTATGGTATATGAATTATATCGCAATAAAGATACAGAAACTATAAATAAAAGGCAGGGTCAATTCTATGATTGAGTGTCTACATAAATCTTATCTATAGAGAGGGAAGAGCAGAACAAGGATAAAACTGTGCTTGATAAAGAAGTAATTGGTAAAGTCACTCATTTTTGTCAAGAGGGGGACTTGCAGTGTTTTGTCATTGACATAGCGATCTTGGCTCTGTCTGTGCTTAGACAAAAGTATGGAGCAACCTGGCTTTGTCTCACTTTTATCAAGTTCTCAAACTGACCTTGCCTGACACTGATGCTGGCTGACATTGGCGAGACTGCTGGGGACCCAAGCCCGGGGGAGTAATGCAGACCAGCTGTGAGCGCCAGCAAACCGCTACCAGCTCTTAAGTGCTGGACCAGTTCTTGGATGTCAGGGGTTGATTTTCTCCTTTCCCACACGGATGCTGGGGAGGTTATGGGGATGCTTCAGTGGGCTTGTGATCCCCTGAAATTATGTGCCACATTTCAGAGTGAGAGCATGAATTTTTTACAGTGAGAAAATCCATAGAATTTATTAGATTCTTTAAAGTGGTCTGTGACCAGAAAAGATTAAAGAACACTGGCCCAGGTTAAAATGTGAAAAACAACAAATATGAAACCCTGATGCTGCAGACACTTCAGGGGCAGCTAGAGTAAGAAGATAGAGGGTGCCGTAGGGGCTGAGGAGCCCTGATGAGACAATAAGGAAACTGACCAAGACAGATGAGTGCTTGAAGCCCCGGGGGGACGCTCAAGATGCCGCCTATGCCTGTATCAGCAAGGACCACAGAGAAGTCGGGAGAGGTCCAAACCAGACCAAGTTAATTACACAGTTACGTCTTGGGGCTGAGCCATCAGTGTGGGATACTATCCCAGGAGATACTTTTGTAAGAAAAATCAGTATTCATTTTCCCTGAATGGTTTAGTCATTGACCTGCACGAAATACCTTATGGTTTTCGGTTGCTTTGGGTCTGTGAATTTGAGGCGCCACATTTCCTTCTCCAGAGGCAGGGTCAGGATGCAAAGGTCACGGGTCTCTGTGAGTGACTGAGAAAGCCAGGCAGGCTGTGAGCCTCCTGGAGCCGGCTCTCCCAGACCAGCTCCCTGACTCACCCCATCCATCCCTCAGTGAGCTTTGGAGGGTGACAATAAATGGAAACTATAAAAATTCCCAACTCAATGTTTCTGAAGCAGCCACCAGGGAAACAGGAAGTCGCACACCTCATAGGTCTGTGTCTCCAACTTATGAATGTGTTCCCTTCATTCAGCCAGGAAGAATTTGCTCACAGCTCTGCCCCATCTGGAAAAAAAAAAAAAAAAAGCCAGAGATGGGTTTTCCTGAAATATAGTGGTCTCTCCTCATCCCTCCTCCTCGACAACGTGGTTCCCAGCTTCTACCAGCCCCCACTTCACACGGGAAGAAGTGGAGGGGGAGAGGTTAGTTCCCCTTAGGACTGTATTGGGAATATTTCTGAACCAACTCAAGGACTCTGGTTATGACCCGTGATCAAGATTCCAAGTGGGAATCCGTTACTTGCCATCCAATTTTGTTCCTCTTAAGCCCAGAATATTAGAAAGATTCTGTACCTAATATTTACTGAATACTTACTGTTTACCAAATAAATACTTTACACACGTCAGCTCATTTAATCCACACAACTCTATTCTATAAGTGTTATCATTATCATGATTCTGCAGATGAGAATGTGAGGCATGGATAATTTAACTCTAAGTCCTACGACTACCTATTCCATACATACTGTATAACTCTATTCTATAAGAATGCTATTATTATAAATATTCCCCCTATTATTCAATAAATAACAGTATGATTCCCATTTTATAGAAGAGAAGATGAGGCACAGAGCATGTTACTAACTTGCCCAAAGTCACACAGCTAAAGCTCGAAGGAGGATGGCACCGTCGTATATGGGGATCTCTGCCTTTCTTCTCATTAGCAGCATATTGGTTTTTTTGGGTTTTTTTGTTGTTGTTGTTGTTTTTCAAGCCTGAACTCCCCAGTGGGTTTCAGCACGGCATTTAAAAAAACAATTTTTTTTTAATTAATTAATTTATTTACTTTGGCTGTGTTGGGTCTTCGTTTCTGTGCAAGGGCTTTCTCTAGTTGCAGCAAGCGGGGGCCACTCTTCATCGCGGTGCGCGGGCCTCTCACTATCGCGGCCTCTCTAGTTGCGGAGCACAGGCTCCAGATGCGCAGGCTCAGTAATCGTGGCTCACGGGCCCAGCTGCTCCGCGGCGTGTGGGATCTTCCCAGACCAGGGCTCGAACCCGTGTCCCCTGCATTGGCAGGCAGATTCTCAACCACTGCGCCACCAGGGAAGCCCAGCAGCATATTGTTGACTAGTACTCACCTTTCCGGCAAATGCCAGAGGCTCAGAACCTCTCAGGTGGCTGTGATGGGGGTGCTTGGTCAGGCACATGAGGATGTGGCCTTGGTCTTTCACAGCAGGACCTTGGGCATCAGCAGTGGGCAGTGGTACCCACGTGGGGGTGGGAGGACAGCTCTCAAATCAGGGTGTCTATGCAGCAGCCTCCACTGGGGGCTGTTATCTTCTCCTCATTCTGCAGATCACATCCCTACCTGAGTGGGAGGAGGATGGTTACCATTCCAGTGAATTTTCTATTCTATTAGTTAAGCTGTTGAGTGTTTCAATTATGTAAACTTTCACTCAGCATCTAAGAGCTGTGTGAATAAACCTGCCAGACACAATGATAACACTGAGAGTCGAAAAACACATATCGTAATACCCAAATACCAGTGGACCCAGTCTTGGATCTGAAAGTCTTGTGAAATGTGTCCTGGAACTGAAGGGTCTGAGTTATCAGGATGTGTGCATAGATGCCCTGAACAGATAAATGCCCTTTGGAGATAGAGAACTTGGAAGAAAAAAAAAATCAATATCTATAGCTATATCTATCTATATCTATGTATACATATGTATGTATATATATATACACACATATTTTATATATAGGCTGATATAAAAAAATGTATATCTCTATATCTGTATACATATGTGTGTGTGTGTATATATATATATACACACACATATTTTATATATAGGCTGATGTAAAGTATATATATCTCTATATATGTATACATATGTATGTATATATATACACACATTTTATATATAGGCTGATATAAAAAATATATATCTATATATATGTATCTGTATATATATATATATATATATACACACACATTTTATATATAGGCTGATATAAAAAATATATATCTATATATATATGTATACATATGTATGTGTATATATACACACATTTTATATATAGGCTGATATAAAAATATATAAAGAAAGGAAAGTACCTCCCATATGAGCAGGCTGGAACATGAAGATGTTTCCTGAGCACATCGGCATTACAGAACTTCCATAAACTCCTTGGCCTTGCCAAATTGGCAAAAACCAAGCATTATGAGCACTTATCCATGAAGTTGATTTTTTTTTAAACTTTTTTATCTTATATTAGAGTCTAGTTGATTAACAGTGTTGTGTTCGTTTCAGGCGTACAGCAAAGTGATTCAGTTATACATATACATGTATCCTGTTTCAAATTCTTTTCCCATTTAGGCTGTTACATAATATTGAGCAGAGTTCCCTGTGCTATACAGTAGGTCCTTGCTGGTTATCCATTTTAAATACAGCAGTGTGTACATGTCTTTGCAATGTACATGGCTATAGCATGGACTTCTGTAAGGCAATCTGGAGTGGCTGATGGGTTGCAGCGGCAGAATATTTCGATGGCAAAATGTAGGTAGAGAGAAAAGAGAGGATTCTCCATAAATCTGAGTCCCTGGTTTGAAATGGAGACCTAACTAAATATAACATTAGCTATAAATCAGAGCAAATATTATACTGTATCTACCATGAGGCTTCTATTTCTTCCCCAATACACTTACTTTAAAGAAGTATTAGCCCAAAATGTGATGTTTAATTGAAATGTACTTGCATTTAATTTGCCTGTCACCAATTATATTTTCCTTAGAAATTAAGGCTTGAGAATGTGTGGTTATAATCTTCAGATACATTAGAGAGCTGTACTCAAAACTCTCTGGAGTGGTGTAAGCAGATAGGTTAGGGCATCCCCGGAGAAAGAGAACCAGGCATGGCTTTCTTGACATAAGAGAAGCCATTTTGGCCTAAGACATTTTGTGATCTAAGTCTGGCCACAGTGCTTGCCCTGGAACAGTTCTCAGTAATTAACAATCTTAAGGGAACAAAGGAATGCAGGAACAGAAAAAAAGGCAGTCAAACAATAGTGCAGCGATAAAGCAGAGTTTTAGTTCCTCCTCAAGGGATACACATAATAATATATCTTGGAGTTCTGCAGGAACTAAAGCCCCCATCCAAGTGGAGGATGGAAGGATGGTGTTGACCCTCCAGACTTCAAGCCACTAAGGCTTGGACTCTGTCGACCTTTGCCCCAATTCTATGCTGAATTCTCCTCTGCTCAAGACCCTTCATGAATATGCATGTGGCCTTAGCTTAAAATTTCCCCAATTTTGCTGTTCGGGTAGACACTGCTTTGGGAAAAACCCCCAGCGTCCTCCTTACTTGCTGCAAGTAATAAATCCTTCCTTCTCCAGCACTTTGGTTTGGCTGTGTCTATGGGCTCGACACCCACCTAGAGGTGAACCCACTTTCTGGGTAACAATGGTACATCCCTTGGCTGATGTACAAAGTGAGAGGGGTGAGCTATCTGCACATCTGAACTTCATGGACAGCAAAGGATGACACGTCCTCAAACACACGCCACAAACTGATGGGTAAACAACCGCTTGACAGCCAAATAGTTTTGCTTGAATAGTGTAAATTTGGCCTCCTGTTATTTTGCATAGCGTGGGAAGGGGGAAGTTGACTTTTCATGGTGGGAGCAGACGGCATTGTCAGCGTGATGTGTGGTGACACACCCGGTGATGCCAAATCAGGCTTTGCTTTTGCAAGGCCAGGTGGATGTACGTCTCTGGAATGGAGTGCGAAATAGTACAAGTGAGGAAGTGGAGCAGATAGGATATGCAGGTCCGAAGTCCAAGATCAGAGATGTGCACTCTCTAAGGAAGGACAGGGAAAGTCAAATGCAGAAAGCCAGCAGCCCAGGGACTGTTAGCAGAGCCTAGGAGCACTGGCTGGAGAGAGAACAGGGAGTTAGAATTCTTTTTTTATTTTATTTAATTTATTTATTTATTTATGGCTGTGTGGGTCTTCGTTTCTGCGCGAGGGCTTTCTCTAGTTGTGGCAAGCGGGGGCCACTCTTCATTGCGGTGCACGGGCCTCTCACTATCGCGGCCTCTCTTGTTGCAGAGCGCAAGCTCCAAACGCGCAGGCTCAGTAGTTGTGGCTCACGGGCCCAGTTGCTCCGCGGCATGTGGGATCTTCCCAGACCAGGGCTCGAACCCGTGTCCCCTGCATTGGCAGGCAGACTCTCAACCACTGTGCCACCAGGGAAGCCCCCTAGGATTCTTAAAAGAGGAATAGAATGAGGTTATGGAGGGAGGTGCCTGGAGGGCAGGTAGTTCTGATGAGAAACCACAAGAATTATTCACAGAACCCAAGAAGTGAAGGATCTGCTTCCTTGACAGTCTAATTGCAGGCCAGTGGCAAAAACTGACTCTGGCTGGAGGATGCAGGTAGCCTATAAGAGCAGAGGAGGGAACTTTCAGGTTACAAAAGGGAGTGGAGACAAGGGAAGATCAGAAAGGGATGTTTGGCAATCAAAATCTTTCCCAGACAATTGAGAAAGTTCAAACTATCCAGGGTTTCCTGTTGGCTTCCTGTGACTTCAATCTGCACATGGTGGCAGCCTTGAGTTTTGCACTTGAATCAGAGAGGGTTCTGGACCGAAATGACCCAGCTGATGGGAAGACAGGGAGCCTATCCAGGCCACAGTGGCTTGATCTTTGACTTCCTTCATCAGCAGGGCGGGGCTCTCAGCTTCAGGTGCTTTTAGTTCAGTCTTTCCACTACGAATCCAAAATGGCTGGGGCTGGGGTGACACCAAGGCATGTGGAAGTAGGGAGGGACAAGATTAGTAAGATGAATAAAAGATCTAATACGGAGAAAAATCATCCTGACTGCAGTGGCGAACTTAGAGTCTGAGAACGTGGCAACTCTGAGATGACCCTGTGTGCCTGTCTAACCCTTTGATCTATGAAAACCCACCTTTATTTAGTTCTTTTACTACACAAGCTTCTCAGTGTCATCAACAGAGCAATTGTTTCCCTTTAAGCTCACCGTCTATCAGGACATGTTTGAGGAGTTTAGGTCACAGCGCCTAAACACGGAGCTCATTGCCTGAGCCTAACAGCCCTGATGCTCTAATAACAACACCACTAACATCAGTCTAATAATAATAATAATAATAACCTCACAACAGCAAACACCTATAGAGCCCTTGTTACCTGCCGGGCACTACTCTGTACACTTTGAATGTACTATTACCTCATGAATCCTGCAGAAACCTTAGGAGGTTTCTGTAAGAAACCTTAAGTAACCTTCTGTAAATAACCTTAGAAGGTTTCTCATTTTCAATAAAATGAGAAAAAATCCTCATTTTACTGAAGAAACTGAGGTTCAGAGACGTTAAGAAACTTGCCCAAGGCCACACACCTTAGACTATTTTCTGGAGTTAGAATTTGAGACTAAGCAGTCTGGCCCCAGACTATGTGCTCTTAGCCCAATACATGATGTGAGTATAGTCAGGTGTGATCAAGCCCACCTGGTAGAATGGAACACGTTCCTGGGCAGCAGTGTACACTGTACTCTACCCCCAAGAAGCCAGCTTGCAATGTACCTCAGAGGCCAAGAAGAGAATAAGAGTAAAATTTGAGTTACACCATCTAGGTCTTAATCTTTTCATCTTCACAAAGCCATGGGAAATTCTGGACGTTATTTTTAATTCTCTTAATTTCAAATTCCTCAAATAGCAATAATAATACCTCTCTTGCCTACCTCATCAGGTTTTGGGTTATATCACATGAAATCAGTTTAGGAAAGGGCTTGGTAAATTGTGAAAGAGTGTGAGGAAGCAAGTGGTTGTTACGGCTTCATGGAAACTTCTTATCACAGCACAGTGAATGGCCAGCCTAGAGTAAGACCGTACGATCATTGTCACTCACTAAGGGCAGCGTATTCATTTTTCTATGTCACTGGGAAAGTAAAAACAGGAAGCATCCCAGCTTCTGGAGTGATGGGCTTGAGTCAGAAGACACTACCCTGACCCATGATGATAACTTAATTATGTTCTCTTTGGGAAAGACCATAAAAGGCTAATGTACTCTGGGTAGTGATGACATTAAGGGGCACTGGTGAATATCCATCATCTTTGGGGTTATTACACTACATTCCTTGCACTATCTCTCAGGAAGATTTCCAAAGAGCACAAAGAATCTTGCTGTTTGACTTGTGAATCTTACTCCAAAAGTAGGCATGGTCCTAGATAGAAACTTTCTTCTTCCAAAAACTAACGTGAGCGCCTCAGAACTCAAGGCCACAAGTTCAATTTCAATTCACATCTGGGTGACGAAATCTTCTACTAATGACTGTTCAAAGGCTGAAGAGGAAGACATTGGTCAAGTTGGGAAGCTCCCAGGAGACACATCAGTCTCAAATCACAGCCACAGCAGACACCATCTAACGGCCTTGATGACTCTTCAGTAGACACATGGAAGATATACACAATAGAGAGTAAATTTGAGTGAAAAATAGGAGAAAACACATGTTCAGAAGAAGAAATATCCTGAGGAACATTCATTTAAAACTATGTCATTTACACAGACTTATTAGAGAATGGACTTTAGGATATGGGGAGGGGAAAGGGTAAGCTTGGACAAAGTGAGATAGTGGCATGGACATATATACACTACCAAACGTAAAATAGATAGCTAGTGGGAAGCAGCCGCATAGCACAGGGAGATCAGCTCGGTGCTTTGTGACCACCTAGAGGGGTGGGATAGAGAGGGTGGGCGGGAGGGAGATGCAAGAGGGAAGAGATATGGGAACATATGTATATGTATAACTGATTCACTTTGTTATAAAGCAGAAACTAACACACCATTGTAAAGCAATTATACTCCAATAAAGATGTTAAAAACAAAAAACAAAAAAAACTGTGTCCTTTAAAAGTTCAAGTATTGCTGAAAAACAACACATATTCTATATTTGTTGGATAGAATGCTCCATATTAGATCAATTAGGGCTACCAGATCTCCAAGACCCGTTAATTCATTTAGTACTTTTTCATTTAGAAGATAATAATCACAATAAATTGATATTAACAACAAAATAAAACAAAGAAAAAATAATAAACACAAAACTTTTAAAGATAAATATTTAAGAAAATATGTGATCACTCTTATTTGTTAAATTTTATTCTGTATCTCTACCCTTGCTTTTCTTCTTTCAGAAGCATATTCCCTGGAAGTTCTTTTGAGGAACTCTTTGGATAGTAAACGTCCACAATCTTTACAAGTTTGAAAATGCCATCATTTTCCTCCCACTCTTCAATAATAGTTTAGCTGGGTATAAACTCCAAGCTTAATGGTTGTTTTTCCTCTACTCTTGGAAGACATCTTTGAGAAGGCTGCTGTCTAATTTTCATTCCTTTCTAGGAATTATTTTATCATTTATTTTATCAGTCTCAAAGCCTTTAAGATTTTCTCATTATCTGATTTTATTTCCTTTATCTGTTTTATTTTATTTTATATGTTATAATGATATTGATATTTCTGGGTGTGAGTCCATCTTTATTCTTGGTATTTGGAATCTATTTTCAATCTCAAGACTTTCTTATTCCTCATTTCTGTAAAATTCTTTTCTAATGTTGGTGCTTTCCTACCATTTCTTTCATTCTTTTTCGTGGAACTCCTTTCAGACATAAGCTGAGTATTTAAATGATCCTCCATATCTCTGAACTGGACTTTCTTTCTTGCTCTGTTTTTTAAATCTTTGTGTCTTTCTGTGATGTGTTCTAGTCTTAATCCTGTTAGATGCAGAGGGCAATGCTCTTGTCCCCCTATATGGCATTAGCAACCTAAGATTGTGGTGCTTTTCATGTGAAAATAAAGCACATGTATCTGTTGAACAACTAAAGTTGTAAACTGAAGACTGAAACTCTTATTTAAGCAAGTATTGCACTGCCTTATGGGCTCCAGTAACTCTTTAGCATGCCATGCAGGAACCATTCCAATCTGACCTAAGGCCTCCAGACACGCCTCCTGCAACTTGCACACACTTTCCCTTTCTTACTGTGTAGACACAATGTTCCTTCATGACTTCAAGTCTTTGTATATACTATTTCCTTCTCCTGGGATGCCTGAACACCTTTTGAGACCCACTTCAAAACCAGCATTTCTGTGAGATCGTTCCCAAGTTCACCAGAATCAGCACTTTTCTCCTTGCTCCACGAAGTCTATAAAATCACAACATACTGTAATTTTCTACTTACAAGTCTATTTCTCTAAGGAGACTTTAAGAGCTATTTGAGGGCAAAAAATAACAGTCTCTGTATATCCAGCAGATCATTGCCTGTCAAAGTTGTCATGAAATGTGTTTTGGATAAGTTTTCAATGACAAAGAGAATTCATTATGGTTTGAAATGAATCTCCTTCTTCTTCTAAATTTTCTTCTGGACCACCCTCCACTGACAGTTGGAGCTGCTTTTGATTTGGTAGTGTTCATTTTTTTTCTCCCAGGAGGTTGCAATCACATCCTGCAAAGAGGAACCAGCAAACCCAGCTCTGTCCTCTCATTATATGGACTCTGACGCTCTTTTGCAAATGTTTGAGTTCAGCAAGTTCCCAGTCATATTCAGCAATGGCACTTCCCCTGTTGCATTTTGAAGCCAACACGAGAAAGACAATCTGTCTGGTTTTGATTGGTTAACACTCAACTGGTCAAAAATGTGTTTTGTAACACATTGTTCATGTCCAAGAGGTCTTGCGAGATTTCCAAAGCTTTTCCCACACCATTTTTCTTCTCACCCTCAAAAAAAGAAACAATGTTTTGCCAAAAACAGATTTCTCCAATTCTCAAAAAGGACTGCTCTTGACTAGGAATCTTCAACTCACAAGAGTTCATTCGGGGCCTCATCTTGGCCAAAACTCATGTCCATGTTGCCTGTTGCAAATCTAATTGGCCTCCGGCTCAAGAAGCCAAGCTGAGTAGTATCATCACCTCTGCATCCATCTCTCAAGGCTGCCGGCCCTGAGTCAGCGTGGACTGGAGATAAACAGGACACTGAGTGGGAAAGTGGACCCGGGAAACGCCTGAGGCTCTACATACTGGAAATGTTCCCTGATGGCCAGCTGTGGCCACAAACACTATTGGCCACAGGGCAG
This sequence comes from Balaenoptera musculus, assembly GCF_009873245.2. Classification (NCBI taxonomy): domain Eukaryota; kingdom Metazoa; phylum Chordata; class Mammalia; order Artiodactyla; family Balaenopteridae; genus Balaenoptera; species Balaenoptera musculus. Next base: position 96,126,837 of record NC_045793.1, on the reverse strand, counting down.
GCTAAGAGTCTTTTCTTTTTTAAGCCAAATGAGGACTGGTTGGACTTCACCTCAAATTGTATCTTGTCACCAGGTAGAACTGGCCTGGAGGAAAAGACAGAAGCAAAATTCCAGAATAAAGAACTCCCTGTTTCTTCACAACAGGAGCAACTTCATGTAAAACCTGAGGTCCTCAATCATTAAAATGCCTTTAAAATGGTTTTGTAGAAAGGAAACAAGAATTAATGTAAAATTGTGTCAAAGCAAAAAAAAAGTGCAGGGGAGGAATATATTAGGAGGTTGGTATTAACATAAACACACTACTATATATAAAATAGATCATCAACAAGGACCTATTGCATAACACAGGGAACTCTACTCAATACTCTGTAATATTACAGTGTAATATTCTGGGAAAAGAATCTGAAAAAGAATAGATATATGAATATGTATAACTGAATCACTTAGCTGTGCACCTGAAACTAACACAACATTGTAAATCAACTCTACTCCAATATAAAATAAAAAATTTTAAAAATTGCTATGGAGAAAAAGAAAGAAAGAAAGAAAAGAGTTGCAAATGTATATAAACTGTAGAAATCAAAAAAGTGACTTAGTCATAGTTATATTAGTTAGTCATAGTTGAACTGTTATAAACAGGATGCTGAATGATTCTTTTTCTCAAAGAAGGTCAAACTGAGGGACATAGAGTATCTTTCCCACCATGCTAGCCTCATTGACAACTGCCAGAGATATGTCTTTTCTGGAACAATACAAGAGTCTCCCAGAATCTGACCTCTGCCTCCGCAGAGCCATCATACCTACTACTGTCAGAGAAATTTATCTGAAGTGCATATCTGGTCATTCCAGTCTGCTACTAAAACCCCACTTAAAATATCTCACCTTGACCTTTAGAGTCCACCATGACCCACTATATCTCACACAGCTCCCCACATGCAGCCAACCTACAGTCTGGCTAATGCAGGCTAAGGGACATAGGTTATACACATGATTATTAATGAATCTAGTGAGTGTTACTAAAGAAATAAAGGAAAGAATACAAATATATTTAAAAACCAGACACTAAAAAATAAAGTATGTGTATAGTAGTAGAAATGAAAAGTATGGTCATTGAACTGAAGCCCTTAATAGACAGTTTAAATGGTAGAGATTGTAGAGAGAATTAGTGAATTGAAGGACAGGGTGAGAAATCACCCAGGAAGTGGCACAAAAAGATGAAGAAATAAGATGTTAAGAGATATGGAAAAGAGAGGATTCAGCATTTGTTTAGTAGCAATTCTCAAAAGAAATAAACTAGAGAGTCAGGAGCAAATTTGAAGAGGCTGTGATTGATAACTTCCCAGGATTGAAGGAATACATAAATCTGGGATTGAAGAGCCACAGCTTGAAGAAGGAAACCCAAAGTTGAAAGAAAAAAATCCGCACATTCACACATTATATCAAAACTTTAGAATTACCAAAGAGAAAAATTCTAATAACAATCAGAAGGAAAAGACAGATTCTCTTGAAAGGAACAAAAATTAGACCAGCAGAGGGGTTCTCAACAGCAAAATGAAACAAATTAATGAGAAAATATCTTCAAAGTGTGGAGGCAAAGAACCCATCATTTTAGAATTCTACACACTATGATATTATAATTTAATAGTGAAGGTGAAATAGAGACATCTTTGGACAAAGCCTGAGAGAATTTACTACTCACAGGTCTATTATTGAATGTAGTTCAGTAAGAAGTGAATTTAATTCAAAGAAAGGAGTGATATGTGGAGATGAACTTGAATGCTATCTTAGAGGCAAAATTTACTTTACCTAACTCCCAGACCAGGGCTCCTGATAAAGTGGAGAGAGGCAAAATATGCTCTTGGGAGAGTTTATTACAAGTTCTGCTTTCAATTTCTACTGTCATTTCAACATTTTCTCAATGTTGATGAGAACTAAGGGTATATTTATTTGGCCCTTAGTTCACTGGGTTGCTGATTTCTAGCAGCTGGGTGCCTCCAATAAGGTTTGGGAATTTAACTAAACAGTTATTTTGTGTCAGGGTAAAAGTTGGAGTCACTCCAATTAAATTCTGGAAACATCTTAGCAGAATCTATTTATGGCAAAAACACTGGTTCTTCATTTCCATTTCTGTGTTCTAAATTTACAATCTACTTGTAAGTTTTGTAAGGATTCCTGTAGGGACCATTTTTATCATTAACAGGATGTAGAAAGAGCACGACACAGAATAAGCAAGGATATTTCCTGTCTCTCCATATTGGCATTATGAACTTGTACAAGTTACGTAACTTCTATGAACTCTAATTTTCCTCATCTGTAGTATGGAGATAACAATCATTTCCTCTCTGAGTTATTATGACAATTATGGAGACTATTGTATGTGCACTCCTCCCAGCTACATGTCATATCAGAAAGTCCAGCACTGGTGCCCAGGAAAATTGTTCCCTGGGACACAGGAGTGTAGGAGTGTAGGCATCGCCTCACCTTGACTCTTGTGTGAGTGCACAGTTGACAGTCATCCCCCCAGCACCGTGCCCACCCCATCCACCTCTTTAGAAATCTGAGATTTCAGGTCGTGGGAATTGTGTCCAAAGCCACTTCCTTTGACTCTGTGGAATCTAGATCAGTTGTGGTCACTGAGTGTACAAGAAGGGGGTCCTCATCTGGGCTGAGTCTTGTCAGACAATTTCTGGTCATGGGTATCACGCATCCTAGCCTACTGAGTTTCCCCCAAAATGTATCATAGACGTGTGGCTTTCCTTCTCTTTCTGGTCAGTTTCCCCCATAGTGTCTGTGACTCATGCGAGTAACACACGTTCTTCTCATGGGAACTGATGTTTATTCGCAGTCCTGAGCAACACTTTGCCTAACCCAATGGTGTAAGGATTTTAGCTTTCTGAACAGAAGCAACTTACATAACTAATTTAGTTTAGGAGAAAGAAATTCTCAGCATCATCTGGCGGTATCATACCCTGTACTATGGAAAAATGACTTGGAATCCACTATTTGGGTCCAGCGGCTGATATATGAATGGGACTTGAGTGGTCCCTTTGCCTCTGTTCCCCAGCTTAATGGTGAAAAAGAATATTTGTTTATATGATGTGAAAGGACATAAAGGAAAAGGGGAGAGAAGGAAGGGACTGAAGGAACCTAGCATGTGCCTTGCATAGAGTCTGTGCCAGGTTGTGGAAGGTTCTGGGCAGGTGTTATCCTATGATGCTCCCATTTTATAGATGATGAATCAAGGAGGTCAAATAATTATAAATCCAGTGCTTTTTCTACTATACCATCTTGGGATATTATAGTTCATCCAGCTTTGAATTTCGATGGTAGAGGAAGCTCTGTGTGAGTGACACATTAGGATACTCCAAAGACTTAATCCCTGCCCTTTAGGGACTTATAACCTAGTAAGGATCAAAGATCATAAGTGCTGATTGACAGACGGTTGCTGATTGACAAATGGATGCAATGGTTCCCAAGAGCAAGCAGCCTGCCTGACCTTCCTAGAGGGCATTTGGAAATGAGGATGACCTGGGCTGCCACGGTGACAGGCAGGTGTTTAGGAGGAGTGGGCAGGGGCTGGTGATGCTAAGGATCTCTACTGTGTGGGACACTTGAACAAAAGGGAACTTTTTTCCCTCCCCAAATGCCAAGCTTTGCCTGTGGAGGAAATTCTTGTTTAGATAGAACCTTAAAAAACTAAAAATAGAACTACCACATGACCCAGCAATCCCTCTACTGGGCATATACCCTGAGAAAACCATAATTCAAAAAGAGTCATGTACCACAATCTTCATTGCAGCTCTATTTACAATAGCCAGGACATGGAAGCAACCTAAGTGTCCATCAACAGATGAATGGATAAAGAAGATGTGGCACATATATACAATGGACTATTACTCAGCCATAAAAAGAAACGAAATTGAGTTATTTGTAGTGAGGTGGATGGACCTAGAGTCTGTCATACAGAGTGAAGTAAGTCAGAAAGAGAAAAACAAATACCGTATGCTAACACACATATATGGAATCTAAAAAAAAAAAAGGTTCTGAAGAACCTAGGGGCAGGACAGGAATAGAGATGCAGACCTACTAGGGAATGGACTTGAGGACATGGGGAGGGGGAAGGGTAAGCTGGGGCGAAGTGAGAGAGTGGAATGGACTTATATACACTACCGAATGTAAAATAGATAGCTAGTGGGAAGCAGCCACATAGCACAGGGAGATCAGCTCGGTGCTTTGTGACCACCTAGAGGGGCAGGATAGGGAGGGTGGGAGGGAGGGAGACGCAAGAGGGAGGAGATATGGGGATATATGTATATGTATAGCTGATTCACTTTGTTATAAAGCAGAAACTAACACACCATTGTAAAGCAATTATACTCCAATAAAGATGTTAAAAAAAAAAAAAGAAAATGCTGTAAGAATTTGGAACAAAAATAATTCTAGATTCATGGAAGAAAAAGTCTGCATCCAGGAGGAACTCTCAACTGTACTTTTAAGGAGAGATTGGATTTAGAAGGTAGGCACGTGGCAAGGAGACTTTCTAAGTAGGCAATACTTGCATCATTTTTCCTGATACAACATACCAGTGGTGATGATTGACGAGCTCTGAAGCAAGGAATGGAAGGGCAGAACGGTTAAGGAAATGTCTGGCAGCTTGGTGAAAATGCACGGAGAAGAAGGCCATTGGCATGGTTCAGGCACAGTCCAGTCTGGGCCTGGAGAAGGAAAAAGTGAATCAGAGGTTTAGAATTTAGAGCTGGAAAGGATCTTGGGTGTTATCTAGCCTTGTATTTCATAAAATATTTCTCAGAACTCTTGTCTCACAAGATGCTCAATGATTAAAAAAAAAAACTCCCATCAATTATGTTTGAGAAATATAGTAAACCACATTCCCCTGGATAAATTAGAGCCCAACGCATCTGAGAAATCCTATGCTAAAGACACCTGCTACCTGAGGTTTTCCAAACATAATTTTACCTTTAAACACTACTTACTATCTAACAGTACTAATGTTCTGGAAAATTCATTCTGGGAACCAATGATCTAGTCTTATCCTTACGTGTCACAAATAGTAAACTGAAGCTTGTGAAAGCTAAGTGACTTATTCGAGGAGAGACCCAGAGCTAAAGAACTGATTTCAGCGGCCCTTATCACTTTATAAATTTTAAAAATATACATTAATGTCTATTATGCACATAATGGAAATGAAAATTACATATCTAATTACTGTTTACTCAACAAAGCATTAAACCCATACACTTGAGAAAAATTCTCAACCGAAAAAGGATTTTTAGAGACTAACTTTCCATCAAGTAGCAACTCCCATTCCTGCACGCATCCTGGATCCTGGATTTTATACTTTACAAGAGTTTAGTTTTTGCTCTCAATCTGTGTTTTTTGCTTACTTGTAATATAACAGCTAACAATAATGAGGCACAGATGATGTTCCAGGCACTGTGTGAAGGGCTTTGTGTGCATGTTCTCTGTTAAACCTAACAACAGTTCTACAAGCTAGTTGACATTATCGTCCCATTCGAAGCTGAAGAGGCTGAGACTCAGAGAAGTAAGGAACTCGCCAAAGTTACAGAACTCATAGGTGAAGGAGCTGAGTATCTGATCCAGGTCTGGCTGACTCCAAAGCTTATAGGCTTAACCACTATGTCTTCATAATATTCAGGAAGCTCTGCGGATTTAGAAGATTCCACACTGACATCTCAAACTGTTCCATATCATCAAGCCCCATTAGGAAAAGCAAGTGACTCAACGACTGACGAATTCATACTAAAGCACTCACATGTTGAGCAAGGCTCCAGCCTGCTATTTATTCTATGGCCTTCTATAAATCATGAAGAAAAGAGGTGGGACTTTGTGTCGTCAACTTTGAAAAAGGCAGCAGAGGGCAGAATGGCATCATCAGGTTAGGTCTGTGACTGACCACCTACTTTGTCATCACTTGACCAGTTGAGTAAAATAGTCGGCCCATGAGAGGAAACATCAAGGACTCACATACAGGCATGCTATATTTTTGCCTTCCCTTTTATTGGTGACCTCTTATGGAATGCTGTGGGAGAACACTCAGTTCCTGAAGTTCCGTTGACTACAAATGAAGATGTCTAAACTAACTCTTGCCAAGAAACCATAATTCAGAAAGACACAGACCCTGCCACAATTGTACTTGTGAATTTCATTTTGTTTTATTTTTTTCTAAGTGAAATTGCCTCAGAAAATTGTAGGGCTATCTTACTTTCCATGTGTAGAACTGATTAGATATGAAAATAATTCATCTCCTTATAGGTAGACATTGTGATTAACCTTTAAGGAAAACTAACATCAGAGTAATAAAATCTTCCATGTGCAGTGTGTACGTTCAAAAACTATGGTCACATCCATTTCCTCTCTCTGATCCTCACAAGAGCGTTTGAACGCTGGCAGGGCTGCTAGTATGAGTCTTTTTCCTAGCCATTCATTCATCCATCAACTACGTATTGAGTGACTATTTTGTGCCAGGCACTGGCAATGCACTAGCAAACGAGGTAGGTAGGTTCTTTGCTCTTAGGAAACTTGTATTCTACCAGGGGTGGCAGTCAATGAAAGAATGAATACATAATAAGTAATTAAATAAGGAAATAAGATGGAAGAGTCATAGATGCTACTTAAATGAAAGGGTCACGTAGTTGCTGTGAGATAGAGAGCCTGGGCAGATACCTCAGATGGGGTGGTCAAGGAAGGATCTCAGAGCAGGGACATTTTAGCCTGAGACCTAAATGATAAGGAGCTAGATCTGCAAGGATGGGGCCACCCATTCTGCATAGATAGGAAAATTGAGACTCAAATAGATTCAGTGACTAAAGATTATGTAGTTAGCCCATGATGGACTTAGACTTCAACCTTAAGTTTCTGAGTCCAAGACCAGTGCTATTTCTGTCCACCATCTCCCTCAACAGTAAACATGGCAAAATATATAAATAATGCTCATCACTGCTTTTGTACGCTAGGAGCACCAGGTTAAATAATATAAATGGTCATTTTGATAATTTAATACTTACATTTTGATTATTAAATTTCTTCTAAATGAGTTAGGCAATTGTAGTTTGAACTTTTAAGAAATATGTAGTTAAACTGGACCCCTGCCTGGATGATGGCTTATTTTCTGATCAAAAGGAATTTATACAACAGTATTTCCAAGAGGTTCTTTCTTCTTTCTGCCTCCTTCCCTCTCATATTTAAGTATCTCTTGGTTTCAGGCAGGAAAAGGCACAATGCATAACAGCCTTGACTATCCTGCCCAATCCCTAGGACTTATAATTTCTCGTTTCCTCTCTACTAGTAGCATGCTGGATGATGCAAAATATTTGAGCCTCTCTTTGCAAATATATTAACAGGATTATACGGTAAGCCTTTTTGGTGGAATAATACTGCTATTACAGCTTGAAAAATTACCCTGGAGTTCATGACCATAGGTGATTAAGGAATCTTTTAAGATTCCTTAAGTGAGTTTAAGTGTTGACAAGAATCCTTCCAGGATGGGTTAAATATAAATTCGAGAAGGAGGAAAATATATATATATATATGTATATATATATATATATTATATATATATAACACATATGTATAAATGTGTATACATATATATGTATATTATATATATTACACATATGTATATAAAGACAAGAGCTCTTAGAGGCTCTTTCTGATTCTTTGTAGGAAAAAGAGGCAATTAATACATGTACATTTAACAAAATCATTTGGTATTGGGACTTGAAATTTTCATTCAAATTGCGAAAGACACAAAAATATCATGTCTAATAAACACCTAATTAAATGATAGTCATAATTGACCAAAAAACTTATTTAATTCGTTTTTGTTGGTATTAATTCATATAAGTATACAATTTTAAAGTAAATTAATTTTATTTATTTATTTTTATTGAAGTATAGTTGATTTACAATAGTGTATTTGTTTTAGGTGTACAATATAGAGATTCAGTATTTGTATAGATTACACTCCATTAAAAGTTATTATAAAATAATGGCTATAATTCCCTGTGCTGTACAATCTATTCTTGCTGCTTATCTATTTTATACACAGTAGTTTGTATCTCTTAGTCCCATACCCCTATCTTGCCCCTACAGCTTCCCTTACCCCACTGGTAACCACTGATTTGTTTTCTATCTCTGTGAGTCTGTTTCTATCTCGCTATATACATTGGTTTGTTTTATTTTTTGGATTCCACATATAAGTGATATCATGCAGTATTTATGTTTCTCTGTCTGACTTATTTCACTAAACATAATATTCATAGGTCCATCCATGTTGCTGCAAATTGCAGAATTTCATCCTTTTTTATGACTAATATACCTTATACCATACATATATATATATATATATATATATATATATATATATACACAAAAATAAACTCAAAATGAATGAAAGACCTAAATGTAAAAGCTGAAATCATAAAAATCCTAGAAGAAAAATAGGCAGAACACTCTTTGATATGATTCGTAGCAATGTTTATTTTTGGATCTGTCTCCAAAGGCAAAAGAAATAAAAGCAAAAATAAACAATGGGATGTAATTAAACTTAAAAGCTTTTGCACAGCAAAGGAAACCATCGACAAAACAAAAAGGCAACCTACTGAAAGGTAGAAAATATTTACAAATGATATGACCACAAGGGGTCAATATCTAAAACATATAAACATCTCATACAACTCAATATCAAAAACATAAACAACCTGATTTAAAAAATGAGCAGAGGGCCTTCCTTGGTGGCGCAGTGGTTAAGAATCTGCCTACCAATGCAGGGGACACGGGTTCGAGCCCTGGTCCGGGAAGATCCCACATGCCGAAGAGCAACTAAGCCCGTGCGCCACAACTACTGAGCCCGTGTGCCACAACTACTGAAACCCGTGCGCCTAGAGCCCGTGCTCTGCAACAAGAGAAGCCACTGCAATGAGAAGCCCGCGCACCGCAACAAAGACCCAACGCAGCCATAAATAAATAAATAAATAAATTTTAAAAAATGAGCAGAAGACCTGAACAGACATTTTTCCAAAGAAGTCATATGGATGGCTAACAGGCACGTGAAAAGATGCTCAACATTGCTAATCATTAGAGAAATGCAAATCGAAACCACGAGATACCACTTCACACCTGTCAGAATGGTCATCATCAAAAAGTCTACAAATAACAAATGTTGGTGAGGCTGTAGAGAAAAGGGAACCCTTGTAAACTGTTGGTGGGACTGTAAGCTGGTGCAGCAACTATAGAAAACAGTATGGAGTTTCCTCAAAGAACTAAAAATAGAACTACCATAGATCCAGCAATTCCACTCCTGAGTATATCAATATATCCAGAAAAAAATGAAAACACTAATTTGAAAAGATACAAGCACCCTGACATTCACATTTTAATGTGAATTAATTCATATACTATACACTTAACCTTTTTGTTAATATTAATTCATAAACTGTTCAATTAACTATTTTAACATGAATTGCTTCCGTAGTTTTTAATGTATTCACAAGGGTACATAACCATCACCAGTATCTAATTCTAGAACACTGTTATCTCAAAAAGAAGGCCTCTGGCAACTAGTAATTGCTTCTCTTTCTTTATGAATTTGCCTGTTCTGGACATCTCATATGAATGAAACCAAACAATATGTGGCCTTTTGTGTCTGTCATCCTTTATTTAGCATGTTTTCAAGACTCATCCTTGTTGTAGCATGTATCAATACTTCATCCATTTTTACGGCTGAATCGTATTCCATTATGTTGGATATACCACATTTATTTATCCCTTCATTGGTTGATGGACATTTTGTTTGCTTCCATTTTTTGGCTATTAAGAATAATGCTGCTATGAACATTTGTGTACTAGTTTTTGTGTGGACATATGTTTTCACTACTCTTGGGTATATACCTAGGAGTAGAATTGCTAGGTCACCTGGTAACACTCTGTTGAACTTTTTGAAAAATTGCCAAACTGTCTGGCACAGCAGCTATACTATTTTACATTCCCATCAGCAGTGTATGAAGATTCCAATTTCAACACTTCTTCATCAGCACTTACTATTAATTTTTTGCTTGTGGTTATTTCCTTGTGCTATCTCATGAGTGGTATCTCATTGCAGTTTTGGTTACATTTCCCTAGTGACTAATGATGTTGAACATCTTTTTGTGTACTTATTGCCCAGTCGTATATTTTCTTTACAGAAACCTCTATTTCAGTCATTTGCCCATTTTTAAATTGGGTTCTGTTTCTTTTTATTTTCAGTTATAAGATTTTTGTGTGTATTCTGGATACTAGACCCTTGTCAGATATAGATTTTGCAAATATTTTCCCTAATTCTGTGGATGTTTAGTTCATTGTTATAGATTCTGTCCGGTTACAGATCTGGACTACAGTTGTTAGTATAGCATATATGTATTATTTTTGTCTGCATATCACTCCTTCTTCCCTCCTCTTTAGCTGACAACACTCTCCTTTTCCCTTCCATCTGTGAGTTTCTAGCCTAATCATCCTTCCTTCCCTCCCCAGTGCCTGATCCCCTCATGTCCAGGACCCAGGCTAAGCCAATTAAAACCCATTGCCAGAATTTGTCACTTTGGTTGGAGGTTATTTAAAGATCCTTTTCCCCTCTGCTCGAAAACCTGTGAGTATGTAACAGAACTGTTTTCTTCGTGTTCCCCGCATGGCAAAAAGCCCTTTGGTAGTAAGAGAGAGTGAAATCCACAAGCAGAGAAGCAAAGCAGAGAAAGACAGAGCTGTGGCTGTCCATTTGTCCCCAGCTATACCCCTGACCTTCTTTGTTGTGTGAGCAAATAAAGTCTTGATTGAGCTGAAGTTAGTTATCTGTCACTTGTAGTGTAATACTCACTGACTAACGGAGTATGTATATGGCTTATGAAAGATATTACCAGCAGCTCTTGCATAGCGAGAGCTTGTAATTGTTAGTCTGTGGGAAGAAATGCAAGGAAAATATAACTGGGTAGAATTTGGGAAAACACAGACTAACACATCTGGGGAAACAGGATAAAATGTTTGAGTTTATGGGAAAGAGACTTGCAGGGAAAAGAGTCATTCCGAAGTAGTTGCAATGAATGGCAGTTGACAGTGAATCATACTATATGAATCGATGATATGAAATGACAAGTAAAACAGCCTTTGATGTATGGAAGAGATGACAGTCAAAGGTACTGTGAGTCACAGACATTTGTGTTAAGCATCCTTTGCAGAGCACTCCATGGAGACCAGTTGTCAGAACCAGCTGGCATGTCTCACATATGAATGTGGCTGTTTTTTCTCCATCTCCCTTCTGTGTCATCTCTCTGTATCTTTCTCTATTCTCCCCTAACAATCTATCCTTTGGTCCTTTTTTTTTTTTTAAAGATTGAAAAGACCAGGTAGGTATTATGAATAAACAGAACCAACAAGTAGTCCTTCCCTCTTTCTTTGTTAGTAATTTTCTTTTTTTAAATTAATTTTCATTGAAGTATAGTTGATTTACAATGTCGTGTTAGTTTCTGCTGTACAACAAAGGGAATCAGTTATACGCATACATATATCCACTCTTTTTTAGATTCTATTCCCATATAGGTCATTACAGAGTACTGAATAGAGTTGCCTGTGCTATACAGCAGGTTCTTATTAGTTATCCTTTTTATATATAGTAGTGTGTATATGTCAATCCCAATCTCCCAATTTATCCCTTCCCCCACCCCACTAGTAATTTTCTTTAGCTTCAGTGTGAGCTCACCTCAGAGTCTCCATTACATGCCTAAACAGTTAAAATATCAGGGGATGGGGCTCAAATCACCCCACTCCAGGGACTATTACTGTTACTTTTTATTCTGTTGTCGGTGTGAAGCTTGCTAAGAATGATGGAGGATTTATGGAGTGTTTCTGTGATCTAAAATGCACAGGCTTGGATATGGTACGCAAAACCCTGCCTCTGGCAAACAGCAGAGTGCATCCTCTTAGAAGACTGTCTCTGCATTTTTGGATGGGTTCTTTCCTCTCTGGAAATCAGTGAATGCATTGGACTCAATGGGAGGGTAGGTGAGTGGTCACTTCAAGATACTGGAACCAGTGTACTGCAGGAATAAAACAGTATTGGGTTAATATCTCAAAAATATCACCCACATCACACATGGATCTGTGCAGAGTTGAGAAGGAGATGGAAGAGCTAAACCTACACAAGAATAGTTGCCCACGTCTTTGTCCTTTAAGTGTGAAATTAAAAATTATAGAGTCTAAGTAATAGTAAATTTCCTAAGACACCATCCAAGAAATGCACCATTGTATAATGTAGAACACTATGGTGATACAAGAGGATGCAGGCTCAGGAAGGGGGGAGAAATATCTGACACAGCCTTCTCAACCATAACTCATCTAACTAAGATAGAAAGACTCTAATATTTTAATATATTTTCTCTATAAGTTGCTTAGATTAAATATTTAAGATCCTCCATATATTTTTGACTCACAAGTGTCAATGTTTCTTGTTCAAAAGTATAAGTTTAAAACCCTCTAGAGCCTTGTTTGGTTGTTACAACCCCGGGGTCAGGTGGAGCCCACCAACAACTGTAGTTGAGATTCTGGGGTTGAGAGTGAGCAAAGGAGAGTTAACAGTGCCCCCTACGACCCGGAATATTGTCAAGTATATTTCTGTCTGGGAAACAGCATATACTTGCTTCAGGAAAGGAGTATCTGAAGCTTGGGTCTTGAATTAATGATTTTTTTTTTTTTGTCTGGATGATTTATCCATTGTTGAAGGTGGGGTATTGACGTCCCCCACTATTATTGTATTGTTTATTTCTCCCTTCAGATCTGTTAGTATTTGCTTAATATATTTAGATGCTCCAAGTGCTCCAATGTTGGGTGCACATATGTACATGATTGTTATATTTTCTTGATGAATTGAGCTTTTTATCATGATATATTGACCTTCTTTGTTTTTTGTTACAATCTTTGGCTTAAAGTCTATGTTATATGACATAAGTATAACTACCTCTACTCTCTTTTGGTTTGCACTTGCATGGATAATTTTTTTCTATCTTTGCACTTTGAGCCTATGTGTACCCTTAAAGCTAAAGTGAGTCTCTTGTAAGCAGCATATAAGTGGGTCTTGGTTTTTTTGTTGTTGTTTTTGTTTGTTTGTTTTCATCCATCCATATACTTCTTGTCTTTTGACTGGAGAATTCAATATATTTACATTTAGAGGAATTGATAGGTAAGGACTTACTAATGCCCTCTTATTATTATACTTCACTTATTCTTTTCTTCCTCTCTTGCTGCCTTCCTTTGTGAACTGATGATTTTCTATAGTGGTATGCTTTGATTCTCTTCTCTTTATCTTTTGTGAATCTACTGTAGATTTTGGCTTTGTGGTTACCATGAGGCCTGTATCTCATTGATATAACATCTCAGATATAACAGTCTATTTTATGCTGATAACAATTTAACTTCAATCACATTGAAAAACTCAACCCTTTTACTCCCTTCTTTTGTGTTTTTGATGTCACAGTTTACATCTTTTTATATTGCATATCAATGAACAATTATGGTACCTTAGCTATTTTTAATACTTTTATCCTTTAACCTTTATGCTTGAGTTAAGTGGTTAGCACATAACCACATTACAGTTTTAGAGTATATGCTTACTTTTAACAGGGTGTTGTATATTTTCATGTTAGTATTTAGCATCCCTTTATTTAAGCTTGAAGAAATCATTACATCATTTCTTATAAGGCACGTGTAGTGGTGATGAATGGTGCATGGAGCCTGGTGATGGATGTCAGGTTGGCAACATGCAGTTGCACATCTGGAGGGATCAGCCCTGAGCACATGCACAGCAGTGAGGGTCAGCTGCAGGGGCCTGGGCTGGTGTTTTGCACTCATGTAGCCACGAAGGCCTTGGCTGGTTGCAAGTGCAGATCCCAGGATCCGGCAGGTAGGGGAGGAAATGGAAAGGGACTCAGGTGACTGGTGCCTGTAAATGCAAATACCTGTGTGGGGCAAAAGCTGGTGAAATCTGCAGGGGTCCATGGTGGCTGTTCTGGCCATTGGTTTCTTCAGTGGCGAAAGCTGATGGGGTCGTCCACAGAGCAGATCACTGGGAACTGGGGTTGGTCCTGCTTCTTGGCTGATATTAGTAACCCTTGCCCTTTTTTCCTTGTCCCTAGTCATCTCTATACTTCTCAGCTTTGCTGGTTTCTCCAGAGGGATTGAGGTTGACACAAAGCTACTCATGGAAGCATTGTTTGAATAGCAAGAGACTAGATACAAGAAAATGCTCATAAGCAGGCCTAGTTAAAGAAACCATGGGGCATTCATACAATGGAATCACACTATGCAGCCATAAAGGAGAATAGGGGCTCCTTTGTGTATCAGTATGAAATATTTTCAAGACACATTCTTAAATGGAAAAAGTACAGTGCAGAATTTTGTGTAAATATGTTGCCATTTGTGTAAAAAAAGGAAAAACATACATGTAAGCATTTTCCTTTGCCCTTGGTTTTTTTTTTTCCCCCCCCCGCAGGGAAAAAAAACTGAAAAGAAGGAGAGGAACTTTGGGAAGGAGGATTATTTGTTGTTTCCGGAAAATAGCACAGTGAGTTTTCTCCGCTTAGCTACTTATAACAACAGGTGATCCATGACACTTTGTGTATTAATTCCAGATGTTATGACAGCAATCTCAAGTTCAGGAAAGCTAACAAAAGAAACTTTCTCTTGCCTCTTCCAGACTTTCATCCCCCCATCAATGGCTCAGAAGAGGTGCACCATCCACCAGAAGCCCTGTTGTTAGAAATGGAGATAACCAAGCCCTTGGCAACATATATTCTATTCTGAGTGTGAAATATGTGTGAGGATATTGTGACATGGGGAAGATAATAAATCATGGGATCTGTACCCCCAGCATGTTCAGAATATTGTTGGAGAGACAAGACAAACATTCCTTGAGAGCACTAAAGAGAGGAGGAATCCACTAATGTGACTTACGTGAGTTTTCTTAAATCCGCCCACATATCTGGATTGATTGGGTAGCGCCAATAAAGATCCCAAGAGATTATGTATAGAAAGCACTTTGTGAACTGTAAAGTCCTATGTAGTGTGAAATGAAAAATATTGCCTGCTATGTCAGTAAACAAAAGATGTTGTAGGCGTCAAGCAATCCCGGAGGGTGAGCCCTGCGGGAAGTCAGGATGGAGACAAATGGGCTGCCCACTGCCAAGCTCTCAGCCACTGCAGTCACCCCCAACTATACACCCTGAGGGGATTCAGGATGGGGAAAATCAGGATAGTGCTCCTAGGTAGTTAAGCTGCATATCAAAGGAATGACTTCAATAAGCCCAGACTCTTGCATCTTCCCATACGTAGAAAAGCGCTAAGTTCTTTAACTTGAGATATCTGATTTTCTTTAAGTAACAGTAATCTTTTGAAGTCCTGACTACCTGATCTTTGTTGCAAAAAGTCCTGTATATCCTGGCTTCTCCCTTTACCTCTTGGGAGCAGTCCCTCAGAGGCTGTGTTCCAGGAATAAGTCCTCAGTTTCGTCCACCAAATAAAACATAACTCTCAACTTTTAGGTTGTGCATTTTTTTTTTCAGTTGACAGTAGATACTGTAATTTACTTTGGTTGTCCTTTTTTTTTTTTTTCAGTCGACAGTAGATACCGTAATTTACTTTGGTTAGAGAAGCCTTCACAAAGGAGGTAGGTACATAAGCCTGAGCCGGAAGCATGGGTGGCAGGTGGCAGGGGGGTGAGGAAGGGCCTCGCAGGTGGGGAGATACAGGTGTGCTGGGAAGCAGGAGTAGGTGTGGTCAGGAGAGGTGGGTGAGCTCTCCTCACAGCCAACTTGAAAGGTTGGTGTTGGTCTCCATTTTACAGCTGAGGACGTCGGGGAGCCAAGGTAGTGAAACCAAGCGGGACCCTGTGGGGCTCCTGGGCACTTAAGCCTTTCTGTGTCCCCTGTTTCTTGTTTGTAGGGAATAGGCTTCAGCCTCCATGACCTTCCCTGAGTTCCAAAAGGCAGGTTCAAACAGTGGTTAATCAGGGAAGGGAGGAGATGTAGACACAAGGGAGGAGCAGTCAGGAAACAATAGTGCAGCCTTGGGGCAGGGTCCTGGTTCCCCCTCAAGGGATACACATAACAATATCCTTGAGCTCTTCTCCAGAACTAAAACCCCCAACCAATGGAAGATGGTAACTACTTCATGAAGCATTTGTCATTCCAGAGAGAAGGTCACAGTTTGATAACCTCCACAACAGCAAAAGCTCATCAGGAGACCACCTGAGGCCAGGTTGAAGGAATGCAGGCCCTGCACACAGCCCTGCCCTTGAACCATTGCTATAAAACTCCTCAACAAATCCTCCCCAGCTGCTCACCCCCAGGTGAGGACACACAATTTTTGAGGGCATGAGCCCATGGTTTCCCCCTTTGCCTGATAAAGCAGTAAAGCTAACTCTTCTACTTCACCCAAACTCTTGTCTCTGAGATTTGTTTCGGCACAGGGGCACAGAGGCCGAGTTTTCAGCATCAGTGAGAAGCTTGGCAAAAGACATGGTTAATGACAGTCCAGGTCTGTAGCTCTTTCCACTTAGGCTATGAGAACCTAATCTGAGGTTTCAAGCTCAAAGTCACAGCTCAAGGTCAACCAGCTCCAGGCTTCAAATTTTTCTTCTGAAACTCAACCTGCTACCTTCAGCTGGCATCAGCAGAAGTGCGCGGCATGGAGAAGTGAGGTTGGAGGAGACCGATCCTGTAGGTCTTGTTGTGCTTTATAGAAGGTTCTGGGAGTGCAGGGAGCATGGAGGCCCGCAGACCAGACTGCCTGATGACCTGGAGGGCTGATTTCCGGTCTTGTTGTTAAAGAGAATTTAGGGAAGCCAAAAAGACACAAAGCAGCACGAAAAAAATTAAATTAAAGCAACAGAAGAAATAAGGTAAAGGGAAGATAGGAGAGAAAGATGAATCTGGAAGCGTGGTTACTCCACACAACGCATGCTGTAGTTTCCGTGCACTTGCTAGAACGGACCCTGCGTTTGGCTCTACACTGCGTGAACAGGGAAACAAAACCAGTCAGATGATCTGTGGCTTCTCTGGCCGCACAAAGGTGGATGGAGACCTTGCTTTGTCACCTTACACCTAGGAGAAGGCAGAGGAAGTAAGGGAGCCTGGCCTCCTGCCCTAAAGACATTGGCTGGCAGCGTAGGCTTACGGAGGGGCGGGGCAGGGGCTGGGGCAGAAGCTGGCCTGCAGTGACAGTGAACCAGCAACGCTGAGGAGCCCTCAGAGGGAGAGCAGACCAGCCCCCCTGGTTCTTCTAAGCCTGAGACAGCTGGCCAGGCTGCTGGGGAATCACAGCCCCGCTGGGGAGCCTATTCCCGGCAGGGCCCCACTTGCAGGCCTGCGGGTGAGCCTTCCGGGCGCTGCTCTTGGGAATCCGCCCCATCTGTCCTGCCCTGCAATCCCCATTCCTGGCTGCTTAGCTGTTCAGGCAGCCGCCTCGCTGGCGAAGAGGCTGCGCCCCGGAGAGAGAGCCAGGGAAAGGGAGGGCCCCGCTCGGAAGCTAAGGCAAACAGATCAGGAGCAATCCGGACTCTGCACCTGCCACATGGATGAACTGTTCTGTGTCCAGGGTTCTGCGATTAGAAAAACATGACTTTGCTGCCTGGAAGCTCTCTGAACGCAGCGCTGAGATGCAAAGTAGAGGGGAGAGAAGAGGAAATGATTCCCTTCCTCTCTCTAGTTTTTTCTTACTTTATACTCACCACCCTCCTCCCCCCAGATTTGTAAAACGCACACATGCACACACACACCCCCTGATGGGTTAAGTGAAAACAGTGCCCCAGGAGGGTTCAAATGCTGCGTTCGCGGGGTCCCCCAGGAAGCTGGTGCTCTTTTCCTAAGGAGCTGTAACTTCTTACTCTGGCCTGCAGCCGCAGCTTCCCTTTGGTGTTGCCAAAAGCACTTAGCCAGCCTCCGACAGAGCCCAGCCCCCGGCTTGCACAAAGGAGCTGAGTCATCCTTTATGGCTACATTGGCTCAGCGGTACCCTAAGCCTCTCCCAGGCGGTCAGGAGGGAGCCTGGAGTTTCTGGGAGCACAGTGCAGACTCCAGGGCTGAAGCTCCCCGCCCCGTGGTGGGCTGAGTCTGGCAGGGCGGCTGAGAGCCCTAAGCGTCTGGGTCAGGAAATACTCGTTCTCTGCTCCCAGCTCTCTGGGCCTTGCGGGGTCCATTTACTTCTCTGTGCTGCAGGTGGTGGCTTTCTTAGTCCTGACCTTCAGCCACGCCCAGGAAGGAACTGAGTGTGCTTAGGGCCTGTTTGGGACCACTCTTGGTCACACTGAGGAAGGGAGATCCTGTTTATGTATTTCTGTGCAATATATGTGTCCTCAGCTGAATAAATCTTCCACAGAAGCGAAGGCTGATGATTTGGGAGACGCGTTCGTTTCCACTTAGCAGGTGGCGATTTAGGACTGGGTATACAGTTGTTCTGCCTACTCTCTGGCCCAAGGAGATTAAGTCCTCACCCCATGCCCCTCACGTGTGTCAGAGTGCTCTCCCGCTGGCAGCTGGGTGGTTCTTGAAGCAGGACTGAGAAGTCAAGGAGAGAGAAGTGGGGACCAAGGATAGGTGGACATCTCTCTCCTGATATCAAACAGAAATCTCTAACTCAACAAACCCAAATTTCACTTACATCTCTAGCCCCCAAACTGCTCCCCCTTCCCTATGACCCCTCCTCCTCTTCCCAAGCCCCGTAATCCAATCACCGGGTCTGGCCAAGTCTATTGGTCCGTCTCCCCTCCTGCACCCACCCTCACCTCCCATCCCCACCACCAGCTTGGTGTCCCCACCCCCAATCTTATCTTTCACTGTGACTCCACAGGAAGTGCCGCCATGTTTCCCCTCGCCTCCAGGGTAAAGTCCGGAGCCCTAATAGGCTTTCAAAAGTCACAGAAGGAGAGCCTCCGGCCCACTAGGCTACCTCATTTCTCACCATCTCTCACCTCTGAACCTTCTTTTTTCTTTTTAAAATTTATTTATTTTATTTATTTATTTTTGGCTGCATTGGGTCTTCGTTGCTGTGCGCGGGCTTTCTCTAGTTGCGGATAGAGGGGGCTACTCTTCGTTGCGGTGCGCAGGCTTCTCATTGCGGTGGCTTCTCTTGTTGCGGAGCACGGGCTCTAGAGTGCAGGCTCAGTAGTTGTGGCTCGCAGGCTCTAGAGCGCTGGCTCAGTAGTTGTGGCACACAGGCTTAGTTGCTCTGCGGCATGTGGGATCTTCCCAGACCAGGGCTCGAACCCATGTCCCCTGCATTGGCAGGCGGATTCTTAACCACTGTGCCACCAGGGAAGCCCCTCACCTCTGAATCTTTGTACACACAGTTCCTTCTGCCTGAACAACCTTCCCTGTTCTCAGTTGGCTACTTCAAATTCATTCTCCAGATCCCAGCTTAAATATCTCCTTCTAAAAGGCTTTTCATAATCCCCCAACTGTCGATTTGTTGCCCTTTTACCCTGTTTCTTTGGAACCCACTACTCCTGCTGTTCCTTGTGTTGCATCACTTGGCGGTGGTTTCTAAATGCTTATACAGTTTTGTGGGATTTCTGGAATCCAATACAGGACCAAACACATAGTAGGTGCTTTATAATGTGTTCTGAATGAGAGAGTGGATTGAATGCTGTGTCTATAAGCCTTCTGGTGATGGGGTGTCATGAGAGAGTAAGATCCCTGTACTTGAATCATTGGTCCAGTGGTGGCAGAATGTATTCGTCAGAGAGACAGAACCAATAGCAGATATATATGGTAGGGGTGGTGAAGGAGAGGGAGAGGTTGAGATTTATTTTAAGGAATTGGCTCACATGATTGTGGAGGTTGCCATGTCTGAATTTTGCAGGATAGGCTGGCAGGCTAGAGACCCAGGGAAGAACTCATATTGCAGCTTGAGCCCAAAGACAGTCTGGAGGCAGGATTTCCTCTTCCTCTGAGACTTCAGTCTTCTTTCTCTTAAGCCCTTCAACTGGTTGGATGAGGCCCACTCACAATCTGGAAGGTCATCTGTTTACTCAAAGTCTACTGAGTTAGAAGTTAATCACTGGGCTTCCCTGGTGGCACAGTGGTTAGGAATCTGCCTGCCAATGCAAGGGACACGAGTTTGAGCCCTGGTCCGGGAAGATCCTACATGCCGCGGAGCAACTAAGCCCGTGGGCCACAACTACTGAGCCTGCTCTCTAGAGCCCACGAGCCACAACTACTGAAGCCCGCACACCACAGCTACTGAAGCCCGCGAGCCTAGAGCCCATGCTCTGCAACAAGAGAAGCCACCGCAATGAGAAGCCTGTGCACTGCAATGAAGAGTAGCCCCCGCTCGCCACAACTAGAGAAAGCCTGCACGCAGCAACGAAGACCCAATGCAGCCAAAAATAAACATAAAATAAATAAATAAATAAAAATAAATTAAAAAAAAAAAGAAGTTAATCACATCTAACAAATACCTTCACGGCAAAAACTTGACTGGTGTTTGACCAAATATCTGGATACCTTGGCCTGGTTAAGTCAACACATCAAATGAACCATCACACAGGTGATCCAGGTGAGTAATTTAATGCCCCCTAGCCTCTGTTTGCTTCCCATTAATGGGGATAATGTAGCACCCACCTCACAGGGATTTGGATAGAATGAAAGGAGACCGTGTCTGATGAGCAGCCTTGACATTGCCCCGCTCATGGTAGACGATAGTCTTGCCTTCAAGCCTCACCCTTATTCCAACCATGTTTTGCCCCAAAGGAAGGGCCGTGTGACAAAAGAGATTCCAAGTGCCAGGCCTTTCCTGCTCTTTCCACACCCATCTCAGTGGAGAGGCGGCTCCACTCTCTTTTCCCTGTTCCTAGAGGCTGGCCAAGTGTGATTCCTTCATTCCATTTCTATACCCTCTGGAAAAGGCGGTTGAAGGGATGGATATTGCTGAGGTCAAAGTCACATATAGACTCCTTAAAGGAAGGATGGGTGAAAGCTAGATTGGAATTGGAATTCTGCTCCTAGTAGATTTTGTATCCCAGTCCCCCTTCCAGACTCTGGCTCCACACAAGCTCTGGAATCACAAAGGCCAGAACCCAAGATTTTATTTCTACCGAGGGGCCTCTGAATCTGAAGACACCGCTAGTGTATGTGCACATATGCTGCTGTGCCTTTGGCTTTTGTTCTCATTTCCTTGAAATAGAGATAATTTTGTGTGATTAAAAAAAAATGCTTAAATGTAAGACCCATAGACCTCCTTCTATTTTAAGCAAAATTAGCTTTCTTTTTCTGTAAAAAAAGGAAGAAAAAATATTGCCCATCATGTGTGTGGCCTGAACACAACCCTCAAAACATCTTAAAGGTTATTCATCAAGGTTTTTAAAAGGAAATATATTATTCTTAATTGTTCTTATCTTATTATTATGTAATACTTTATGGATTTATTTTTTAACCTATCATCTTATGCCAGAAAGGGCCATTTGGCTTATTTTTATTGGTAGACTGAAACAAAACTAAATATATGGGACTATGTTTACTATTTTAGACTTTATTCTCTATTACTTTGCCTTTCAACTTGAAAAGGAATTTTGTGCTACGGATCAACGTTTGGCCCCGGTCAACGGTGCTCCCTTCAGGCCAGGAGGGAATGCCTAAGAGAATTCTGGACCAGCAGGCGGCCGTATATTTCTTGCTTAATCCTGTGTGCGTGGGCGAAGTATCAGGCAAAGGTATAAATAAAATGTTCTAACTCCGCATATGGTATTTGGGGTTGAAAAATCCTTCATAAACTTTTTCCATTCCTATCAGCAGTTTTATTCATTATGGGACATCCAGTAACTCTCCTTTTGGGATTATTTGAGAAGCAGCAACAACTTATGAAAAGAGCATACTGGCTGTAAGATTCAGTGTAAAGATTGACTGCCTGTGGGCGAGTAATCCCCATATAGCCGATCTAAAATGTTCGGTGTGGTTTCCCCCTTTCGCCGGCTTTCCTGTCCCCAGGTGCATGGATTCTTCAGTAGTGTAGCCATAATGACGGGAAAATGCCTTCCCCTTTCCCTCCATTGGACCAGGATCAGGTCCATGGGCTAGCAGATGGGTTTTCTCCCTTCTGTCTGTACCCAGTTTGTGTTTTTACTAACATGGGGGTCCAGAGCAGGAAATCAGGCCCAAAGGGTATCATTTCAAAACTTTAATACTGCATCACTCTGGTGAGCTCCCTGTCTGGCATATCGCCACTGGGTGTTGGATGTTTGGACAAATCGAGAGGAGCGAGCATCAGACCAGATGGTGCCACAGCCTTTTCTCTGTCATCTTCCATCTCTAAACATCACCAATCACCTGTCCTTTCGCTGCAAGGACACTGCCTCTCCTTAGGTCATTTCTTTTACTCCAGACAGGTGTCCTCAGCTACAGTCAGACCACATTCAACATCCTTAGAGAAGGGTCTTGTAGCTAATAAACTAGTAAGCTTCAGCCTCAGGGCCTCTCCCTACACAGGTCCCCTTCCAAGAGCCAGAAGAGCCCTAGCAATGTGTTCACATAGTCACTTATATATTTTAAGTGTATTAACAGTAAGATAAATGTACTCACAATTGGTTAAGACTGTTTTCTGTTTCCATTCCAACTTCCCCAACCTAGCTACTGTTGTGGGGTTTGTGTAGTCACAGGCATTTTGGGGCTTCAGCTAAAAAGAAGTGGAGTCGGGAATACAATTGGTTTGGGTTTAGTAGGGGGTACTTTTGTGGTTGGTGGTAGTTTCCAATTGCAGCGAAGTTATGGCTAGCCATCCTGGTGTAGAACTGACCTCTAAGAATACTCCTTTGTCTTCCTGCGCTGAGGTACCCAGCTCTGGGACACGAAGTCAATTGAGTGTGCCCTACAGCATCTGACACTGAAAGTTAGTGCAGCGTCAAAGAGAAGCAAAATTTAAGATGCACAAAGCAGGAGGCCAGTCTGTAAAGATTCTTACAAACATCAGTTACATAAAATTGTAAGCAGAGGACTTCGTTTTCAGTAACAACCAGTCAAAACAGAAGTTCTCTCCTTTCCGGAATAGAATACATCATGCTATGTATACAGTTATAAAGACACCATACCATGTTTTTCTCTTTCAATGCAAAAGAGATTTCTTGGAATTGCCATGTTTTAACCCGTGTTTGTAGTGTGTTTTTTCACAATCTAAAATTTGTATTTTGTTGTGGTTTATTCTCATTCTAAATAGGTGTTTGCTTTTGTACCTAATTATATATCCTCAGTTTTGAATCCTTTGGCTTTACGAGGGCTCCCCGATTGTATAATCTTCAGGCTCCAGAAAAACGTTCATAAGCCACTGACTGTCCTCCAGACTCTGGTCAGGTTGGTCCTCTTACAGTAGAAGTGTGCCCTGGTGATGACTGCATAATGTGAACTCTTGCGTGACTTTCATCTTTTCGTAATCAGGACAAGCTGCCCTCCCCTCCGCCCTCCTGCCCTCCCATCCTGGGCACCAGAGATCCCTCACGCCCAGGGCTCCTGGAACATGCTGCCCCGTTTGGCCCTCACCTCCTTTGACTGCGTGGGTCCCCCTAATGACAATAACTCCTTCAGTATTGGTTTGTTCGATAACCTTCTATTCGTCGTTCACCAAGCAGCGAGGCAGAAGATCACTCAGGTGAGTTGGAAACCTGCCAGGACTCGAGTTGGGTGGGGTGGCGGGAAGGGCTCTAAGTGTTCACAAATGGCTTTTTCACAGAAGCTGGGCTCGGTCTGTTTGAAGGGCAAGAGCACAGTGGCCAGTGGGAAGCGTACCTCACATCCCTGGGGTCTGGCTCCTTGCTTGGCCTCGAGCAGGAGCTTAACCCCTGGTGCTGATGAGAGTTGGACCACTATTGTATGCTGCTTATCATTGACAGTAGTTCCAAAAAAAACCTTGTGAAAATGTTATGCCTTATGTAACAGCAGAGTAACATAAAATATAACACAGTTACATTTCATAAACCATTTACTATGGCTTTGTAACAACTGCATACTCATATTTTAAGGGACAGGTGAATTTACTACTTCCTGAAGTTTATTGATGCTTCCCTTTTATCTTACGTAAAATGGAGTAGTGATACCCATTTTTCTGCATTGTAATACACGTGTCTAGGGATGCCTGGACAATTAGAAAATTGGACTACATTTGTTTTTTTTTTTTTAATTTATTTATTTTTGGCTGTGTTGGGTCTTCGTTTCTGTGCGAGGGCTTTCTCTAGTTGTGGCAAGTGGGGGCCACTCTTCATCGCGGTGCTCGGGCCTCTCACTATCGCGGCCTCTCCCGTTGCGGAGCACAGGCTCCAGACGCGCAGGCTCAGTAGTTGTGGCTCACGGGCCTAGTTGCTCCGCGGCATGTGGAATCTTCCCAGACCAGGGCTTGAACCCGTGTCCCCTGCATTGGCAGGCAGATTCTCAACCACTGCGCCACCAGGGAAGCCCTGGACTACATTTCTTAAGAGTTAGTGTTTTACTAACTCAGATCAATTTTGTGGACCCTCTCTTCCTTAGATGTAAATGATATTAGTTCGCTGTTAAATGAAATAAAGTGGACATTTTAAAACTAGGGCCATCAGAAGGTGGCCCAACAGTGGGATGGGACTTCCTCCCTTTCTGACCTTCTGGTCTCCCCTTAGGCTACATCCCAGCTGCGGTGGCCATCTGGTCTGGGTACAGGCACCTTCAGATCCCCTCCTGCCCCTCTCACCCACACTTCCTGACACTCCCGTTTTGTTCCTCCTTTCGAAGCCAGAGCTGGGGAAACACCCCAGAGAGAGTCATTTATTTCTCCTTTCTTCTTCATTTATCAAGGTTGTCTTACTATTTTCCCCACTCTTGATTAGTCTGCCGAGAAAATGGTTTCTATAAATAGACTTCACCTTGTATTTGTGACTCAAGGGTCCACATCACATGTGACAAGACACGGCGGGAAGCGTGGTTGTAGACACTCTTTGATTTCCGGAGGCAGTATTATTAGCAGCCACGCTGATGATGGTAAAGCAAAGGCCGATTATTGTTTACACAGTAACTAAAGCCTTTTCAGGCAAGCACTTCTTCCCTATTCAGTGGGTGCTTTAATTAATCACAGAACTGTTATACTAAATTAAGCCATTTACAGGTGACTTTCTCCTCTTCATTTCCTTTCCCATCTTCTGTCTGAGTGTATAATCCAATCTTCCCTTTAGTTTAGGGATTTACATGTAAGGAAGATTAGGCCAAGTTACAATCCCCACCCTCAACCCCTTAGAAGGCAGGCTAGGTATCGAGAAAAGACATAAGGAGACTCTGGGATACTTCCAGGCCAAAGAAAGCAAATGTTAAATCTATCATTCTTTAAGTGTGTCCTTGGACAACTTTGCAAAGCTCTCCTGTGATTAGCTTTTGGGGGAAAAATGAAAACACATTCCTTTGCATCCCCAAATCCATGCACTTTATCTCTTCTTCCAGATATCCAACTGGCCTGTTTGAAGCCCACCCTCAACCCCGGTCTCTCTACCTGATCTGGGAAACAAAACGCTACACCTCTCCTCACTCCCAAGAGCTGCGACTCTGTGTGGATAAATCTGCTCTTCAGATTTGCTGTTTCTGATGTTACCTTACTTAGTTAAGCTGGAGAAGGAGTCCTAAAAACATGGTCTGGTATGGTATGTACCTGTCCTCAAGGCAAGCAGAAGTTCACCACTGCTCTGTCAACTTGACCTTGAGGAATGAATCAGGTAGGAACGCTGTCCCTGGCTTCTCCTGTCCAGGTTCAGAGTTTTATAAGTGAGATCAGGTTGGGAGCTGGAACCGCTGAAGTGTACTTGCTCAGTCAGGGCTGAGAAGTTGCCAGGACTCCTAGACTTACTTTAAATGCCTACCGGGTGATGGGGGCTTTGGGGCCACTGGAGGACTGACATGAGATCGATGACAACTTCCCAAATACAGCATCACCCAGCTGGACTTGAAACCAAATGTTAAACACCAGAGAATCATAATCACCCAGTAATCAAGAGTGAAATGCTTTCAAGGACATTGACTGTTATTCCAACAAAACAGCCATCCAATGTTCAGCTCTAGAAAATTCTGATCTTGCTTTCATCTCTTGGAAGTAATAAGGGTTACAGTAGGATCAAGGGTGCAGGCTGGGAGTGTAAGATAAATGACAACCTACCACGCCTTCTAGAGAACACAGAAAGGAGACTATTTATTTTATGCAAAAATAGTTATAACTCTTAGATATGCTCAGCAGATCTATTTTGCCCCCAAAGATAAGTAGCCTTTCTTTCTCTTTCACATAATTAATAGTTTCTTATCTATAGTTCCCTTGTTTAAGCTCTGCAGCAAAGCAGAGTAGAAGAAAAGCAAGGGAACATTTGATATGTTAATTATGAGGTTATGACATTATTAAATGTACCCCGAATACAAGTGGCCTCAAAGATTCTGAAATCTGTTTCAAAAATGAAGCATAGAGCTGCTGCAAAACATTCAAGAAGTGACCATTTCTATAAGTTTCTTATTTATCCATCATTCCTTTGAATAGAGCTGAGGTGGTTCTTTTACCTTCTTCTATCTGGCCACACTTTAAATTTATATATTGAGTAACTGTCTCTGGGAGATGGAGGGAATGGGCCCACCACCATGGCAGGGATGTTGTGAGGTTAAGATGGGAGGGATGCTTTAACCCAGCAAGAGATATGCTGAACACACAGGGCTGCTTGTCAGCATATGGTTTCATTGGGTCCCCAGAAGCCCACATCAGTTGAGAGCCAGTAACAAGCCAAGAGGAGGGTGCCCGAGAGAAGCAGGCAGGCTGGCCTTAGCCTGAGAATTTCTTTCTGTGGTACCTGCACGGGGAAAGAGGGGCCTGACCAAGAGGCAAAGGGAAGTTTTTGCTGCTTCCAAATTCTTCGATGACCTGGCTTGGACTTTAAGCCACTTCTTTCTAGAGGTGGAGTGAACTCCTCCTGTTTTTCCTTCTCTTGGACTAAATCACTCAGTGCCAAAGTCTTCAGTCAAATCGATGATTTCATCTTCCTTTAAATCTTGTTGCTTGCCACAAATGGTGTTTTTTTTTATTTTGAACTTGAAGGAGAGAAGTTTGAAACAAAGTATTTTTTTCATATTGTACATCAGATATTCATTTTATCTGAATTCAAAAATGAATCCAATGAGTAAACATAACAATTCTGCCCACTTTCTAGGGCAAGCCACCTCTCCCATACATCTTATAATCACTGTGTTTTACACACACATCTGTATGCCCAGCCTGCCTCTGGTCCAGGGCCCCCTCTCAAAGACTAACCTGATTTTCTCACACCTGGCAGGCAGGGGGCGCTGTGGCCTGGGGGAGGTGGGAACTTCTACTTTCCGAATGCTTCTGCAAATTCAGCTGCCTCTGGGACCTTCTCCAAAGCATTTCCCTGCTCTACCCCACCCTCTCCACGTCTTTCCACTCCATCCTCGCTTCTTAGTTTCCAGCGGTGTTCTAGAATCTCTCCACCAGGGCCCAAGCCCTACCTGCATCTGTCATCCAACACTGGACTTCCACAGAGCCTCTTGCCAGCTGACCTGGCGACACTCTGCACATGCTACATGTGATTTTTCCAAATGGCTGGCCTTTGACAAGCCCCAATTATATTTTGTCAATCACTTTTTTTCTCCAATTTTTCAATCCCTTGTGTATTTTAAGAGGAAATTTAATCTGTTTCTGGTTCATTTGCAATTACAGTAACTCATCGGAACCTGGTGTTGTTAAGACTTATTTGATGTTCAAGAAGTCTTCTGAACTTTCTCAGAGTACTTTAAAGGCATTCTTCCTAGAACCTGGAAGTAGCCTTTGGCCAGCTATAAACAAACTTCAACATGACATGGTGTGGTTTCAGGAGCTAGATGAGCTCAAATGTGTTTTCTCACTGCCATGAAGCAGTGGTTCGAGTGGACTTGGTTACTGAATGCCCCAGGAAGAACTTTAATGGGAACTGCTTCTGCCTGGAGGGCAGAGTCTCCTGGAGGGCCAGCAGTTACAGGGTGGGGTGAGGAGGGGAGCCTGGAGAAGGTGACTTTAGAACTTCAACCCTTTAGGGTAACCCCTGAACATGAACGTGACTGTGAAAAATCCCAGATCCAATCATCCCAGTTCCTGATAAGAAGTCTGAACTCAGGAAAGTTCTTAGACACATAACACTCACACACACACATCCCAGTGAAATAACCAACAAAACCGGTTGGTGGCAGAAGTGGGGACGGAAGTGAACGGAAGTAGGTCTTTGGGGACGGAAGTCACTGGAAATGGAGCTGACTGTGGAAATGATGTGTGGACAATTGAAACGGGGGCTGGAGTTTCCATTCCAGGCCATTGTAAGAGGAGTGAGGAGAAGAGTTTTAACCGCTCTTGCTGTGCTCGGGAGGGGAAACTGCACACAAACTGCAGTGTAGACTGGACATTGAGAAGCCTAGACTTACGGGAAGGCTCCAGACAAGGACTCAAGGACCCGAGGAAGAGCTGGGGAAGCAAACGTCCTTCTGAGCGTTCTCTGGGGAAGTGTGTCTCTAATGGTGCCGAGGTGGTTACAGCCACGGCACCCCAAACCACCAGTAGCTACTGCTCGCTCTTTGCAGAATCCAAGCGGAAACTGGGGCTTGCCTGGATCTGCCCCTGTTTGCTACGCAGTCCGTCTGCATCGGTACTAGCTGGAGTCCACTCTGATTGGGCAGTACCCCTACTGGGTCAGTGGTCAATTATCAATATTTTGTAGCTTTCTTTTTTGATTTAAACCTTGTAATCCCATCCTATAGATAAGCTTCTGAGAGCATCTTTGGGGATGCAGTGACAAGCAGAGAATTCTTTTGATTAATTCCACAGGCGGCTCCACTTCCAGCAACTTCCGTCCAGACACGTGTCTTCCACCAGAACAATGTTATACAGAGGACATGGTAGGAGTCAGAGCAGAAGAAGTTACGAGGAAAAACAAAAAAAATGAAATAAAGAAGAGAGATCCAGTTTGATCACGGTTAGTGGAGACAAGCTACAGACCACCCTCTGACGTACACCATCCCTGATTCAACCGTGTTGAGATTTGGATTCCGAGTGAAGTCAGATAGGAGATTTCTCTCTGGGGTGAAGGTTGCTGCATGTGGAGAGCTGTGGGCCCCTTCTCAAAGCAAGCAGCAGTCAGCTCAGTCCCCGTCCTTGTCACCCGGACCCTTTTACTTCCTCACCACATTTCTAAATCCTACTTACCCCTCAAGTCCAGCTCAATCCCCATCTTTCCACGAAGACTTCCTGGGTCTCCGAAGTCCCCGTGGTGCCCCTGTTCATCTCTCTGCCCTAGATACTGGTAGATCATGAAGTTTTATTGAAGTTTCCTTGCATTGCTATTCTCCTTTTTATAGATGTTGGTCTGGTCTCCTCCAGTCACATGGTTAAATTCTCCAGGACTAGGGTTGTATCTATACCATGCTGGTTTCCTACTAGCCTAGCAGAGAACCTTCATTAACCAACTGTATGAAAGGCTGTGAGGCTCCCTGAACCCTCTGGACCTTAAGGTGGCTCCAGGTGGCCACACTGACTAGTTTTAGGGTGGAAAATAGACTCTTGGGCTCTGGAGGAAAGAGGCAGAGAACAGGTTACGGCAGAAACAAGAACTTGAGAGGCATCCTTGTTGGGGGAGCAGTTGTGTGTGAAGGTGGGTGCAGAGAGGGGCACTTATCTGTGTGTCCTGTGCAGCAGGGGAATCGAAGTCTGTGGCAGAACAAAAGCAAACTGATTCTTTGGCTTTAGGTGCATCTGGCCAGACAATATGAGGCAGCCTGGAATTGCCACCATCCCCACTGGGAGTTTTTTTTCTCCCATCTGTGACATTTTACCCAAATAAGGATGCAGATCAGCAACATGATAGGTGCTGGGCTTTATTCTCGTCCCCTTTCTCTCTCTCATGCAGAAGAAACACAAGTGACCCCAAGGAGGGATACTATTATAATTGGTGTCACTATCATTTAAATCAAACTCTACTTAATTATACATTTTTATGAAATGAGATTTGCCCAATCTCAAGTCTAGGATCATTTTCGGTCACTACCTGAGACCCACTATTTATATATAATGCCACCTTATTTTTAATTTATTCTTTTCTATAATTTTTTTTTTTTTTTTTTTTTTTTAGAATTAAGGCAACACTACTGATAGTTTTTTTTTTTTTAATTTATTTATTTATTTTTATATTTATGGCTGTGTTGGGTCTTCGTTTCTGTGCAAGGGCTTTCTCCATTTGCGGCAAGTGGGGGCCACTCTTCATCGCGGTGCGCGGGCCTCTCACTGTCGCGGCCTCTCTTGTTGCGGAGCGCAGGCTCCAGACGCGCAGGCTCAGCAATTGTGGCTCACGGGCCCAGTCGCTCCGCGGCATGTGGGATCTTCCCAGACCAGGGCCCGAACCCGCGTCCCCTGAATTGGCAGGCAGATTCTCAACCACTGCGCCACCTGGGAAGCCCTCTTTTCTATAATTTTTATTGTACCCGTAACTCCACATATTTTATCTACATCAGGGATTATCTATGCCCAGCAAAGTGGGCCAAAAGGGAACACGCTGTGAAAGAGAGGAAAGCAGAGACGTCAGGCAAGAAAGATTTGCAAGAAAGTGTGAGCAGCCAAGTGCCTTCTTAACTTCCCAGTTCTACTGAGAGTCAAATCAAATAGCAGAAACATTGATACTGGGTTTGAATATATGGATGTAGTTGTTCATCTGGACAAGGGCAAGGTCACAGATGTCTTTGGGGAGGAAGCGAGGTTGGAGTTCTTTGAAGAGTGAGTTGGAGGTGAGAAAGTAGACACCGGTGAGGACAACTTAATACAACAAACTAGTGAATGCAACCAAAAAGAAGCAGACTCACAGATACAGAGAACAGACTAGTGGTTACCAGTGGCGAGGCGGGTAGGGACAATGCAGGGGTGTGGGAGTGGGGAGGTACAAGCTATTGGGTGTAAGACAGGCTCCAGGATGTATTGTGCAACACGGGGAATATAGCCAGTGTTTTGTAATAACTAAATGGAAAGTAACCTTTAAAAATTGCATAAAATTTTTTTTTTAATTTACACCAAAAAAAAAAAAAAAGGATGGTTAGCTATGAAAGAGAGAAGATGAATGAGCTAGGAAGGAGTTTGCTTTGCTTTGTGGCCTTTTCTCCTTAACTTTCCACTATGTTGCAGGACTTGTTCACTCTCTTCTCCTCTCACCCAGATTCTGGTCTAGTCCTCCAAGATATCTGTTCTTTTCTAATGCTAAGGACTTTTGTTCTTCATACCGAATCAGACTCCGAGCCCCCCTTTGCATTGCCTCTCCCCAGCGTGATCACCACGCTCCGCCCTGGTGTCATACACCTTAGCCTGATCTGCTAAACCTGGAAAGGCTCCATCCTTAAAAATAGGAAAATCTAGATGAAGCTTAAAAATTAGCTTTTTTTTTTCTCTTAAAATGTTTCCAGTCAAAAACAATTACTTAGGTAGGTCTCTAACTCCACTCTCCTCCATAAGTTAAAAAAAAAAAAAAAAAAGTAGAAAAATTTATTCTATTCTTCTCTTTAGCTATTTAGCAGATGGCCAAGGGCTGTGTGTGTGTGTGTGTGTGTGTGACAGAGAGAGAGAGAGAGAGAAGAGAAGGCACAGGCTAGAAAGAAGTTGAGAATCAGTCAGAGGCACCTCTTTATGTAATTATTCTGCTCTCCAACTACATTTTTGGCAGGTGTGTATAGAAGCATCTTGCATCACCAAATTCCAATCCAGGCCTGAAAGTTACAAGACAGGATATAACAGCTGTTTGTGCTTTCTTTTCTTATACATCTGTTCTAGTAGATTTTCCATTAATCTTAGGGTATTCTGGGTGCACACTTTTAAGTACAAGGAATTTTTTTCTTCTTCCTTCTCAAGAGTTATATGTTAACTTTTATTTCATGTCTAATTTGCATGGCTGGGACTTCAGAACAATGTTAAATAAAATAAGAAGGAATGGACATTTTTGTCTTGTTCCTGAATTCTCATGTTTCAGCATGAATTTTGATATTGGCTTAGTATCCATATTCTTTTTTATGTTATGAAAACATCCACTTATTCTTAGTAGAGTTTTTGTTTGTTTTGTTTTAACATGAAGAGTGGGTGTTGAACGCTGGAGAATGCATTTTCAGGATCTACTGTAATGCTAATATGATTTTTTCCTTGCACCCGCTGAGATAAACTTTGGAGTTTCTAATCCTAAACCAATCTTGCATTCTTATAATAAATTCAACTTGCTCACAAACACTTATTTGTTGGTTGTTCTTGGACTAACTGGCTTTTGTTTAAAATGTTTAGGATTATGTAAGACAAGTATTTAGTGTCCATGTTTACAAAGGAATGTTTATGTTATCTTCTATTACGTTGTCAAATTTTGATATAGCAGCTACATGAAAATGAAGTAGATTGCTTCTTACAGTTTTCTAAGTACTAGATTACTTATATAGCATATTAGTTAGAATAATACTAGCTAGTTGCTACAACAAACACCAATCTCAGAGCTTTAACCCAGCACGTTCATATCTCAGTGTGGGTACAGTTAGATGTGGGCAGGTGTGGTGTGTTCTGGAGCTGGCTCACTCGGGCTCATGAGAACTGACTACAAGCACCTCCTCCTGACAATGTGTCTAAAATCAGCCATACTCGGAACATTTACAATAAGAGAGAGCGTGGAAGGTCCTATAGGTCCTTTTATAGGTCAGGCCTGGAAGTGACATCCTTCATTTCTGCTGACATTCCATTGGCCAGAATTTGTCACAGGGGCCCCCTTAGATGCAAAGAACATGAAACAGCTGAATGTCATCCTTCTATGTGTACGAGTAAGTCTCCTTTGGGACATGCAGTTCAGTCCCATGGACTGTCTATATGGTACCAGGACTAACTATTCTTATTACTATAGCATCACATTTTTAGATCAAGTTCTTCCTTACTTGTTTTTTTTCCCAATATTTTATTTGCTATCTTTGGCCATTTGTTTTTCCAGATTGATTTTAGAATTCATTTGTCAAATTCCAAGAAAAAAGATTGCGTTTATATTTTATTTAAATTGCATTTAGCTTATAGATTATTTGGGGGTAAAACTAGCAAATTGATGCAGATATTACACTAATATGTTAACTAATATTAAATAACTTTGTAATTCCTGGAATTAAACCTCCTAGGTCACTTTGTATTATTCTTTTAATAGACAGTCAAATTGAATGGATACTATTTGATTTAGAATTTTTACGTGTAATTGACAAACAGGATTGGCATCATGTCTGTCTGTCTGTCTCTCCTTCCCCTCCCTTTTTATACCATTGTCAGATTTTACTATTAACTTGAGAAAACTAATTGAGAATGGTCTCATCATCCTTTTTTCTTCTTTATAATGGCCAGGAAATTATTCGTTCCTTGAAACCATCTGATATTGTTTGCCAACTTTTATTTATTTTATTTTATTTTATTTTTCAATTTTTGGCTGCGCTGCGTGGCAGGCAGGATCTTAGTTCCACGACCGGGGGTCGAACTGCGCCCCCTGCAGTGGAAACGCGGAGTCTTAACCACTGGACTGCCAGGGAAGTCCCCCTGTTTGCCAACTCTTTGCCACAGTTTTTGGTTTATTTGATTTTTCTACTGCTTTCTGAATCTATTATTTTAGGAATTATACTCTTAAATCTCTTAATTGAGATTCTCAAAATTATTAGCATACAATTGAATTGCCTGGGAAGGGGTGCTTTCTGAGATAATGGAAATGTTCCATATTTTGTTTGTAGTGATGCCTAGATGCAATTTGTAAATTTGTCAAAACTCATTGAAATTTGCACTTAAAATCAGTGCATCTTATTGTATACAAACTATACATCAATAAAGTTGATTTCTTTAAAAAAATCTTTTTTTAACATTTAGTTATTTTCAATGTGTCAGTCATACATTAAGCATAGTTTTACTTTTCAGCCTTACATTTGTGGTCATGATAAGAATGCTTTCATCTTAACTTCTTTCATTTGTTTTTTTTTCTTTCTTTCTGTTTTTAAGATTTCTGTGCTGCTTCTTTGTTTTCTGGCTCTTGTTGTATACATTGTTTACTTTTATAATTTTTCATTAGATAATTAAAAGGCATAAACTCTATTTTCAATTCTACTAGTGAATACAAGTTAAGAAAAAAAAAAACTCTTAAAGATATGTGTACCCCTATGTTCACTGCAACATTATTTACAATAGCCACGATATGGAGACAACCTAAATGTCCATTGATAGTTGAAGATGTGGTCTATATACACAATGGACTATTACTCAGCCATAAAAAGAATGAAATCTTGCCTTTTGTGACAACATGGATGGACCTTGAGGGCATTATGCTAAGTAAAATAAGTCAAAGAAAGACAACTACCATATGATCTCACTTATACGTGGAATCTAAAGGGAAAAAAATCCCCTCAAACTCATAAAGAACAGATTGGCAGTTGCCAGAAAGCAAGATGTGGGGTATGGGTGAAGTGGGTGAAGGGGTCAAAAGGTACAAACTTCCAGATATAAAATAAATAAGTCTGGAGGAGGTAATGTATAGCATGGTCACTATAGCTAATAATACTGTATTACATATTTGAAAGTTGCAGAGAGTAGCTCTTAAAAGGTTTAATCACAAGGAAACAATTTAACTGTATATGGTGACAGATGTTAACTAGACTTACTGTGATGATCATTTTGCAATATATACAAATATCAAATCATTATGTCGTACATCTGAAACTAATACAATGTTATATGTCAACTACACCTCAATAAAATAAAGAAAATAAAGTATGATTCTTCTAATTACCAGTGTCAAAAATTAAGCAGTATCAACTGATCTCCCTGATGAACAAAGTAAATATTTTAACTTCTTCTGACCCTCTCCCTCATCTCTTTCTTATTTTAATATACAGTTGGCCCAGGGCAGGCACTCAATAAATGTTTAAATCAATGAATAATTAGAAAATAGACAAATGTGATTAATCAGCCCTTCTCCAACACCAGCTATAGAATGTATATATTCATAACGCACCACCTTTGGATGGATAGTGGGTTTCTCCTCATTCAAATGGCAAGTTCACTGAGGGCAACGTCCACTATGGTGCTAGGCATTTAAAATGCCCCATGTGTGCTTATGAAATGAATGCAAATTATTCATGAGAAAAGAAGTCTTCCATTGTATTGGTAGGGCATCAGAAGTAAGAAACATAGGATTGCCTTGATCTCCATCTGTTGTTTGTTGTCTAGTACTAATGGTGAATGGAAACTTTCATCCAGCCTAACACTGACTGAATAGTGTGTCAGTTTCACAAAGTGTGCAAATGAGGGAAAATTAGGAAACACAAAATAACTGTTATATTCAATGTCAAAGAGGAATTACACCCTGTCTCTGGAAGTGGAGCTTTAGTACACTTCGTGTACCACCATCTTTTCCCCACAAATTATAATTTGCAATGTAATGTGTAATAAGGCTACCACTATCCTGGTTTGCCAGGGACTGAAGGATTTCCCAGATGAGGGGCTTTCAGTGCTAAAACCAGGAAAGTCTTAGGCAAATCTGAAAAGTCCCAGACAAATCAGGAAGAGCTAGTTACCCTAAGTATAGAGCTGAACACATATAGCATGCTTTATATCATAGATGGTAAACAGCATATTATATAGCAATGAAGATGTAATGAGACCCAGCATTAAGCTGAAATTTTTGAGACACAGGTTATGAACTGACTATAGCATCGTCTCCACAGCAGGTAGAATTCACGCATCAGGTGATTTTTTAAAATGGTGTAAGAGTGTTTTGATCAGTGGTCTAATTCTGCATCACTGGTGGTATTTACAGACTTTGAGGGCAAGGATGCCCATGTCGATCAGTTTGCCATGGTGATTAACCATCATCACCCAGGTTTATGAGACCATGTTGGAACCTACGGACTCTTTCTGACTCTGGTCTGCTGTCATCAGAAATGCCACAAATTTACCAAAAGTGCCAAGTCACCGGACCCACGGGGTTAGTTCATTTAGAAAACAGAACTGGATTTCCTACCAAGATCCAGAAAAACATTGAAAACATAAAACACCAAAAATCTGTGGTGTGTTTGCAAAAAACGTAAACTCTAACCCTGATCTAAACCAGACTGTTTTCCTCCTGGCTCCCTCCCTTTTTCCCTTAATTAAGCTAACTGGAAAGGAAAGGCTTTCATCAGACCAAAACGGCAATCTCCCTACCCTAATCTCTAGGACAAAACAGAGAATCTGGTCTGGAATTGAATTTGAAATATTAAAGAAAAATGACTACCAGCTTAATGCTGTCACTGTTCTGTGTTTATTTTTCTTTCTTTTATGTCTGA
This sequence comes from Balaenoptera musculus, assembly GCF_009873245.2. NCBI lineage: Eukaryota > Metazoa > Chordata > Mammalia > Artiodactyla > Balaenopteridae > Balaenoptera > Balaenoptera musculus. The sequence continues at coordinate 96,090,427 of NC_045793.1, read as the reverse complement.
TGTCAAGGAGAAAATAATGTCATCTGCTGGAAATGTGAGCATGTTTGCATTTTGAGATAATTAGAATTAATGTTGGAGGGCCAAACTAACACCAAACAATCCTGTGCTTCCCATGTGTGTAAAACATTTTGTAATGACTTTCACTTAATCTGGGAGCCTGGCAGGCTGCCGTAAACCACCTAGATCCAAACAGCAGAGTTTCTTTCTCAAAAAAGAAAAAAACGTATATGCTGGAAGTTAGAAATCAGAACATCAGGAAAACAGAGCTGTACAAATCCCTTTATCCATTTGGGTTTTTCCTCCATCTCTTTCCTTCTTTTCCAGCTTGGATGCCAGTTCTTCTAGCGCTTTTAACGATGGTCATTCATCTCACAGCTAGTGTAAAGGCAGGACTTTTAGAGGAAGGGGCAGAAATGAATTTTCCTTCAGGAGCTGTAAACTCTGGGAACCTGGTGCTGAACCCTCATCTGGGAGATTCATTGAGAGAGGCCCAGACACAATGGTCATTTGGGTGGGGTAGACAGTAGTTGACAGGATGTTTGACTTTTCAATAGACTGTTTTGCCAACTGTACACACAATGTGAATCATGCATAAAAAAATCTCTCGCTTAAAATCTTTCAGTAGCCTCTCAACACTCAGAGGGTAATTCCAAACTCCTAAACCCCTTGGCATGAGGCCCAAGGCTTTTCTTGCAATAGGTCATCTTTCGTGCCCTGGTTTCATTTCCCTGCTGCCCATCCCACATACCACAGGTCACAGATATCAAATGCTTTGCAGTGCCCTGCTCTCATTGGGCTGGTCCACGGACACACACTTCCCTCCATTTGGAAACTCCTATTATCCTTCGTGCATAACCAAACACTTAGCATCTATTGTTGGTGTTCAATATTTTTATGGAATGAATTCCAAAATTCAGCTCCAATGTCATTTCCTCTGACTCCCCAGGATGGAATAAGGAGTCTATTCTCTGTGGGTCCACAATTCCTTGAATGTGCTTTTGGTACAGTGGTTCACAACCAGGTGTCATTTTGCCTCCCAGGAACAGTTGATAACATCTGGAGACACTTTTGGTCAGTACACTGGGGGGACACTACTGGCATCTACTGGGTGGAAGTTAGGGATATTGGTGAACCTTCCATGCTACACAGGACAGTCCTCTACAACAGAGAAATATCTGACTCAAGATATTAATAATGCCAAGGTTGAGAAACCCTGTTTAGCATCTCATCTTTTGGGATAGTCACCTTAGGGACATCTGTTTACTCTATGAGACAGTAAGCTCCTTGACATCAAGGACTATATCTTAACTATCTTTGCATCCCCATTATCCTTCACAATGTTGGGCACGTACAGATGCTCAATGAGAGTTGAATGAAACGGATAATAGAAGAAAGGAATGATGCATTGCAGATGTATTCACTAGTGATCATTCTCTAAGGAATTATGAAAAATAAAGATTTGGCTTGTTCCTAGACATGACAAACTGAAAGATAAGCTCAAAGAAGTTGCCCAGTTTCCAGGAAGTGGCATCTCTCCGCTTCTTCCACTTTGAAGGGATTTCTTTCTAATGATGCATAACCAGCAGTGCCATGTTGGAAAGTACCTTCTGCCTTGGGAGAAGTAGCTTCTACCTCACTGCCCTTTTCTTAGCTCCTAAAATTCATACCAAAAGTTGATTTCTATTTTTATGCCAGCTCTCAAAATCATGGTCTCTTTGTAATTGGTGTAGCTACAGCATTGCAGAATGCCCCATAAATAGGCCCCATTTGGGAGCTTTTGGAAGTGCTATTTTGATACCCCCTCCGCATATTCACTTGGACTCCAGCCATTTGTCAGGGAAACCATTTGAAAAGGCAATTTGGAAGCCCACCCACATGATCCCAGTAGCTTTTTCTTCTTGCTGATGGTATTAGGCTAAAATTGGTCTGGTTTTGACTTTACCCACCCCTCTGACTAAATAAGTAGATTATGTTTAGAATAAGAACTTGAAGCAAAATGGTCCAACTGTGAAGTCTTTGCTCCTCAGAAAACTTCACAGGGACCTTCTCTTCACTTTGCAATTCCTCCACAGAATTGTGTTTTGCTTGGAAACACTACAAGCAAATTATGTTCAAAGTTGGTGTCTGCCATAATGAAAATGTGAGGGGTACAATTTTCATTTAAAGTTTATCTTCCCAGGAGGCATACCCTGTTTTGCTGAAAATTTGGGTTGGGATTATCCTTACCAACCAAATAAAAGCGTGCACAATTCTGTTTAGATTCCCACAAGAATTAAGTTCACTCCACATGGGCAAAACGTTTCTATCTTTCCTTTAGAGAACTCTACCCAATTGTCTTCTTGAAAGGTGAATTTATTACATTGAAGACTATGCATTGAACTTAATAAAACAATTTACGAAACTTAATGAATATGTTTCACAAAAGCCCTTTGTTTATTTGAAAGCATAACAAACAATTATTACATATTACGATGTGCAAACAAGAGATGGGGATCCAGAGAAGGATAACACAGGAAATTTACATTATCGCCAAGAAACTTTGATTGGGACCAGGAAGCGCAGAGGTAAAAGGCCTTCAGAGAGAATATGACAGTGAATGGTTGACAGATGTTATTTCAGCGGTAGAGAAATGAGGAATTCGGAAAATGAGGAAAATAGAAATGTAAATTTCTTAGAGATGCTTCATTAAAGAAGAGGAAGAGATCAATGTTTCTTCATACCCTCTTCCAGACCCTCATGGAGCTTTGTTTCTCTAGTTCGGTATCCTCAAACCTGGATTGGTTTATCGTGTGTCATCTCCGTTCTCTGATATCATCACCTTCTGGGGGACAGAAGACACGTATTGCTCAATGCCGGATCTCTGTAGCGGATATCACAGCGTCTGCTACAGAGATTTCAGTGGACCTTACTTGAAGAGAAAGTGGTAACTATCCGTGATGTCTTACACACACTGGGCAGAAGTGCTCACTTTAACAACATAAAAAAGGAAACAAGACATCAGAGCGTGTGCTATGCAGGTTCCCCCCGGTATCCGAAAGTAGAGTGTTCCCGTGAAACCTTCCGTAAGCCGAAATGATAGAGCCAAGAAGCAATTACTTTAGGACACATCTTGCTAAGGGCTGCACAAAATAAATTGAGATAAAGCACGGAAGCTCACAGACACAGGTCAAGGTGATGGCGGCTTGAGTGTAGTTCCCGGGGAAGGAGCCTGGCAGGGCCGCTCTCACGGCTCAGAGCGTCTGCTGCCTCTATAACGACTAGATGCAAAACAAACCCTGATGCTATTTTTGCTTTTTGCCTTTTTTCGAGAAAGTGAACATCCTCTTCAGATTTCTTTCGGTTAGTGAAAACAGGTACTAACGTGGGTCTTTCGTAAAAAGAGGGTGCAAGGAGGTGGCACGGTGGATCGTAGGTTTGCAAGAGTCACCCCCACCCCCCCACCATCTGATGCTTCCTTGCACTGTGCCGAAGTCCAATTGCTTTTGTCCCCTTCTGGGCTTATAGAGGATAAAAATGTGCCGTGTGTTCCCACTTAAGGTAGTTTATTCAGTTTTATTCTCCCATGAACATTCCTAAAATGACTAAATTCAAAATAATTTGAAAGCCACATTAAAAATAAAATTGAAATCCACAAGTCAATGCCTTCATCTCTTTCTTCATGGCCTAATTCACAACTTCTTTAGAGTCTGGAATTTACTCCAAGGCAATTCTGCAAATATTCTGTGTTTAATTGCAGCTTGGAGTTTGAGATCATTATTCATGCTCATGAATTGCACTGAATTTACACATAAATTTTACTTGTCCCATTTACTAATTACTGAGAAGGAGTAATGTGGCAGCATCCTAATCTAGGAAAAACATCTCAAGCGCTTTTGCACACATTTTACATTTAGCATAACCGAAAACACATTTCCCCACAAAACTTTTCCCCTTAACTCTTAAGCCCCTGAGTATTTCAATGGAAACGCAATACTTTTTATCTGGATTCATTTACACTCTCATTTACTCATCAGCATGGTGTTTTGTAAGAGATATTTAATATTCTCCAAGAGCCCTTTTTACTTCTGCACATTTCAAAGTTTTTCCTGTAGGAAACACTGTGTTCCAAGCCATAAATTGAGCCTGAATCCAGAAAACAGGAGTTGGGGGAAGCCGTAAATTCCAAATGAGTTCCAAGTGGTACTGAGCTCAATTGCCCATTATCCATATGACGTGGTTTCCACAAGGGGAAGTGAGCAGCAAGGGTGAAGGAGACTGAGCCCGGCGACGTTAACAGGGATTCAGCGCTCATGCTTAGCAAAGGGTAACTTGTGGTCTCACTCTCACTTCGTTGATTCTAGCTAGGACAGCTTCATTTGCAAGAAACAGGTGTCACAACTGATGAGCCCTCTCTGGGAGTAGTAAGCCGTCCAGAGTGACTTTCTCCTACTGGAAGGAAAGGGCCAGCATGGTGACTAAGCTGCCTGTCACAGTGGCCGAAGGACCCTCCCACCCAGGACCATGAGCAGCATCGTAGCCGACGTTACCCTTCCTGAAACGGATCCAGGCCTAGAGCTGACGCTCCCGTCACATTTCTTTTGATCAAAAGTGTTCGAAATCAATTCTAGTGAGCTCTTTTAAAAATAAGTGTATTGGAAAGATACCAGGCCTCCCTTGAAATTCGAGGAAAAGTTGAAAATGCAGCTCCTTAAGATGTGGCCAAAGGGACAGTGTAAGGAGCTGCTGGAGCCCAGGGGTTGGGCTGAACCCTGCAGGCCTGCAAGCCCTGTGCTTGCCCAGCCTCAAGACCGAAGAAAGAGCCCAGTGACGGCGACAGAGACATCAATGGTTTAATTCATCTGGGGATCTTACATGTGTGAAGCAGGGTCCTGGAGGGATGCCCCACCTGTGTGGCAGACATTGGGCAGGACATGGCATCAGTCTTCGCTATCTGGGGGAGGGAGAAGTTACCAGGTACAGAGGGAGTGGATGCCAGGTTGGCTCATCAGTTACCAGGGAAACCAGCAGAGGGACAAACCCCTTTGATAAACCATCATAGTAGCAGTAGTTCTGATCTAAGGATGAGAAGGATCACTGGGGCCAGGGGCAAGTCTGTAGACATTTACTGATTAGGCTCTATTAGTAAGAGGGAAGGTCAGTCATGTGAGTAGGGTGTGGGTGAGGCAGGGACTGGTCCAGCAGGGGATGTACAGAGAACAAGAGAACAGCCATCCTGAGTGGCCTGACCGTACACCAAGGCTGTAGGTGGATGGGGCAAATCACACAACATGAAATACAGCTGAGCAGATGCCCAGACGGTGTCTAGTGGTACTATTCTAAACTAATAATTCCGCAAGTGACCACCCTTCGGGCTGACTGATCTCTGGTTTGTTCCTTTTCTTCTTCTTTTCTTCAATATGGAGATTGTGGCCTCCCTGTGTTCTTTGGTTTAAAAAATTATGTTATTCTTATAATTGATGATTTGTCTGTAGAATTGACTATATTATTATCACCTTCAGATTTAACATTAAAAATCTGCTCTTGCTTTCTGTATATAATCTGTTCATGGCTTCTCCTGAGACTTTGGGTTCCTAATATGATGAAACTATTTCTGTAACTGATTCACACTGTCCATTAAGAACAAGCCTCAGTATAGCACAATTTAAGTCTCCAAATTCCCTCCCAGTCCAAATGCTTGTAGTTGTTGGACTTTTCTTGGTGACAAGCACGCCCCAATGCCTGAGAAGCCTGGTTCAAAACAGATGAGTTAGTTTTTCTCTTTTAATTATTGACTTTTCAGTCAAAACCAACTATTGAATTATTGGATCAATCAGTATACTTCCCCAAATGTATGCACATGAAGCTAGCACATCATTATTAGATAATTAGATAGAGCCATACATTTATATTTTTATAAAATTAATGAGAGCCACTAAAAATTTGATGATAGAAAATTGATAGTCTGTTTTGAATGACTTAAATCCATGCGTTTTAAACGTGATAAATTTCTGCTGGGACTTCCAAGTGGCCAGTGATGCCGAAGGCGTAGATTCAAGGGTTGGTAACGAGTGAATGCAGAGACTCTAAAAGGCTCCCGGACTAGAAGACAAGAGAAGTCACACATCTGCTCATCAGTCACGTTGGCTTCCCAGCCTCCCTAGGTAATGTTTACTCCTAGCAACCTCAGTCCTTGTAAAAAATCTTATCCTCCATCTAAAAAGCAGATCTATTCAAGGGCTGCAAATAAAAGACAGCCTTATTAAAGGCATATCCTCTTGCTTTGCTGATTATTGGTGTGCTTGCTAACAGGACTCCAAAGTGTTCATCCTTGGGAGTCATCATGTCCACGTTCTTAGGGTTGAAAAATCAGAGAAGTCACTAATGTATTCTTTCTCTTCTCTCTGACTTTACTGGGTCAAGAGAAAAACCTGTAAACAGAGCTTGCTTTAATCATCTGCCAAACACATGGATCCAAGGTTTTCCCCCAAGGGGAGGAGATCTTATAGGCAGTCCCAGGAAATAACTTTACCCATAAGAAGCAAAACATAGACTTAAGCAAGCACCTTCTCCTTAGGTGGACACAGGTTCAAAATTTTAAATATCTAGGAAGACGATATTCTTAAGGGAATAAGCATTAAGGATAAAGATATGTGTTAGTGGTAGAGAGCACTGAGGCAATATAATATAATATAATATAATATAATATAATATAATATAATATAATATAATATAATATAATATAATATAATATAAAATAATATTTCATCTATTCTCACTATGGGACCACACACTTCCACAAATTAACCTGGGTCTGAAAGAAAGTGATCTCTGTGGTCAAATGAGAATTTGAATTTAAAATGCTTTAAAATGTGTTTCTCACCAATTACAGTTTTTTGCACAGAAGGTCAAGAAATATATTATGGTTCAAAAATATCTATTGTAAAACCATCTTAAAAAAATACTATCTTAAAACCATAAGGTGAAAGGATCTTTCAAGATATAGCTGCACAACACTGGTTTCACAAATGAGAGAGATAAAGACTTAGAGAATGAATTTTTCAAAATGGCATAACCGTTATATGGCAGACTTCAGAGCAGAATTGGATTTCATGACTTCCAATATTCTTTTAATTTTATTTTTTATTGAAATATAGTTGATTTACAATGTTGCGTTAGTTTCCTGTATACAGTAAAGTGATTCACTCATATATATATATATATATATATATATATATATATTCTTTTTCAGATTCTTTCCTCTTATAGGTTATTACAAGATATTGAGTATACTTCCCTGTGCTATACAGTAGGCCCTTGTTGGTTTTTTTATACATAGTAGTGTGTATATGTTAATCCCAAACTCCTAATTTATTCCCCCTCCGCCAATAGTTTTTTCCAGTTTGATTGGGGTTAATGTATGGATTCTGATTTACGGACTTATAAAAATTATTTACAATTCCACCATCAAGTGCTGTCTGTACTCTCTTTGTACTGAGATCTCACGGAGGTTAGGAAGAAGAGTAACAGAATTTATGCCCTAAATAATGTGTGACCTAAATAACAATATAAATATCAGGATCCATCACCCTTTGAAAATGTCAGTTCAAATAATATTTTTCATAAAATGTTATCAATGACTTTTTAAAAATAGAGTTTTATGTTCACTTCCACTTGAATACAAAGAATAATTCACCATTTTTGGGACTAACGTTGAAAAGAAGAAGCCCTTTGTTCAGTCTCAGTTTCTTTACCTGTATTATGGGGAAAATAATTCTTAATTTGTCATGAGCAATATGGGAGTTCCATGAGATAATGTATGCAAGGCATCTAGAATCGTGCCAGGCACATAGTATGTATTCAGTGAATGCTGGTTTCCTTGAGGAATATTAAAATCCTTCTAATATCTATGACTTGACTACTTCAAATCTTTTTTGAATAAAACAGGGCATAAATTCATTGATACACAAAGAGTGCTGGAATGAGTTCTACAATTGTTGGTTGAAAATATGCATTTAGTTACTTTTACTTGTCTTTGGTTGTGTCAAAATGGCCACCCAACTTCAGATCTTGGGCCCTTTTTGTGCTGGCCTATTATGAGGTTGGCTTGCAGGTATGTTGGGGAACAAAGAGCCCAAATTCACCTCTCTGTACGTCAGTTGGTCCTTCATATACCCACTGTACTGGGTTGAATGGTGTCTTCCACTCAAGACCTTATTTGGAAATAGGGTCTTTGCAGATGTCAAGATGAGGTCATACTGCGTTAGGTTTGGGCCTAAATCCAATATGACTCTGTCCGCATAAGAAGAGAAGACAGAGACACAGAAGGAGGATTGCACATGTGAAGGTGGAGACAGAGATTGGAGTTATGATGCCATAAGCCAAGGAATGAATGACAAGGATGGCTGGCAACCACCAGGCAGGGCGAGAAAGATTCCTCCCCTAAAGTCTTCAGAGAGAGCATGGCCTTGCGGACTCCTCAATTTCAGATTTGAGTCTCCAGAACCATGAAATAATGCATTTCTATGGTTTTAAACTATCCAATTTGTGGTAATTTGTTTCGGAAGGGAAATGAACACACTTGCTCATACAAGTTCATGGGTGTTTGGCAATGATTATGCAGACCATCCTCTGCACTGGACCAATGAGATTTGTATTCCCTTAGTAATCCTCATTTGCACCCAAATATAGGACTTGGATTTGTGTCATCTACACCATTCCTGTTATTTCCTTCAGAGAGAGAATTTTGAGAAATGAGGTCACCTCTGGTGTCTTTTCCAAGGAGTCCAGACTAATTTTCTCCCCTTGAATCTCACCACTCAGGCTTTCCCTGAGATAAGTTTCCAGTTCTCATGAAGCAGAGAACTGCAAAATCCAGAAGGCCTTGGAGAGATACCATTAGTGTGCAAATCTCTGACAACTGACAAGTTCAGGCAAGAAAATATTTTTGGTGAATTGACCTTGTGGATATTAAAGTGGGTTTCAGGATTTGGAACTTCCCTATTTGAGCTTCCCTCTTGACCCTCTTCTATAGTGATTGCACAAGACTTGACGTGAAAAGCAGGCTTCTTTTCACCCAAGCATTTTGTTTCCACAGGATTTTTCAGTTCATGTCAAACTAAGCACGTGTGTTCAGACTTAGGTAAGGGTCTGACTTCATTCAGACAGTGTTACATGGGAACACAAAGGGCAGGGTACGAAAATATAAACAAATCTCCTCAGAACTTACTGGAAGCAAAGGAAGGCTACATACAAACATCCATAAATTCGAATCCATGTTTCTCATTGGACTCTTTTATTCCAGTTTTCACTCTATTAATAGACTATTGCAATAATCTTCAAATTAGGCCTCTATAGCTTTTCTCAGCCAAACTGTCCTTTTTTTTAAAAAATTATTTATTTATTTATTTTTGGTTCTGTTGGGTCTTCGTTTCTGTGCGAGGGCTTTCTCTAGTTGCGGCAAGCGGGGGCCACTCTTCATCGTGGTGCGCGGGCCTCTCACTATCGCGGCCTCTCTTGTTGCGGAGCACAGGCTCCAGACGCGCAGGCTCAGTAGTTGTGGCTCACGGGCCTAGTTGCTCCGCGGCATGTGGGATCTTCCCAGACCAGGGCTCGAACCCGTGTCCCCTGCATTGGCAGGCAGACTCTCAACCACTGCGCCACCAGGGAAGCCCCAAACTGTCCTTTTGACAAACAAATCTGCATACAGCCCAGGGCTGGAACGGAAGATAGGAAAATGAAGAAGGCCAGACTCCTGTCTTTGAGAACTCCTGTTTCTGCAAAAGACAGGCACACACAACTTAGGAAAAACTATAAATGTAAAAGGACTATGGCTCTAGAGAAAAAGATCACATAATTTTTCTTGAGAGGGTCAGTCTTCAAGGACAAATGAAGGAATATTTGAACTGGTCTTAGGAAGTGAGCAGGTGTGAGAAAGAGAAAGAAAGAGGGGGAGAGAGAGAGAGAGAGGGAGAGAGAACCAAGCCTCTTAAATCCATGTACCTTCCTGGAAGCTCTGTGTCAGACTAGATTAATCTACCTGCTGCTGCATGGCTCGACCCATGTCACCCCCCGGCTTGTAAAACATCACTGTCTGCCCTGACTCTGACTCGCCCCCCATTGCTTCTGCAGTGCAGTCCTGACACCTCGGCCGGAATTGAAGACCTCGCACCATCACACCTCAGTTGTATTCTTGTTACACCCATACCCCGCCCTCTCCTTTGCTACATCAGCAGAGTCATGCTCAGGACTTTGCCTCTATGGCTCCAGGCTCACCCGTTCCCTCCCGGTTCTCATCCCCACTGCTAGTGTTTCAAAACCCAACTGGGCATCACCTCCTTCAGGAAGTCTCCCTTCTTTCCTTCCGGTAGAGGTGTCCTTCAGGTTTCCAGATTCCCGAAGCACTTCATCTAGCCCTCTCCCACGACACGTGTGATAGGTTGTGTTTTATTTCCCACATATTCGCTGCTCTCACAACCGCGCCCATCCCTGTGACCCCTCCCTGGTGTCCCATGGACATGAGATACGGCTGATGACTTCCTCAGACCCTTGGAATGTGAGAGGGAGTTGATCTCAGGAGGTCTTGGCCTGCAGCGGCTTGAAGCAGGATTTTGGTTCCCGGCCAGAGATTGAAGTCAGACCATGGCAGTGAGAGCGCTGAATCCTGGCCACTAGAGCACCAGGGACCAGTGGCCAGTGACAAGCCCCCTGGCCCGTTGACTTTGTAGAAATGAATTCCCACAGAGAAACGGAAAGTAGTGAAACAAGTCAAGTGTTCATTAGGAGGAAAAAGAGTGCGTGTGAACAGGCACATGTGGGCCAGCTCAGAGAGAGAGAGTTGCGCCCTTGTGGTAGTTTGAATCACTTATATGGGGCATTACTCCTGGGTTTCCTCTGGCCAATCATCTTGCTTTGCCTGGCTCTGAGTCCGTATCTGGTTTATCTCAGCGTCCTCCCACGTGTGCATGCACATCTCTTAGCCAAGATGGATTCCAGCAAAGAGGCCTATGGGTAGGTTGACATCACTCCCTTTTGACCTCCAAGGAGCATTTCTGTGCATGTACAGTCGGGAAGGTCTCCTTGACTTCGTGAATGAGGACTATGTGGTCTCTTTTATCTGGGCAGGGCCCAACCTCTCCTATTACCCTCCTGCTATTATCTTCATCCTGGAGCATCTGTCCGCAGGGGACAAACTCCAGCGGCTCAGCCTGGGGCCCATCTATCTCCTGCCTCAGAGTGACATGTCACTTCTGTGCAGAAGCTTTACAGGCCTCCACATGGTGTGTCCACGGGACCATGTCTCAGGAGGGGCTGCTCCTTCTGCCTGATTCCAGGAATGTTGACAACGTATGGAGCCAAAACGTGGCAGAGCCATAAAGGACTTCCCCACACAGGAACTGTTGAGAGCCACTGAGAGCTTGTGGTTATATTATCACAGCATAGTCTCTCGAAAGATGATTTCTACCACAGGTTTCATATTCTGCCTTACATGACCAATGTTTGTATGTGTGTCTTTTCTTCCCTATGGGAGCATGAGCTCCCTGTAGAATCCGCGTGAGATCCATCTTTGGGTTATCGCTCTCATCAAGGTGCCTGCCGTTCAGTAGCTGCTCATTGACTCATTTAGCAGATGAGTGAGTGACTGTAGGAAGTATGTGTGTGTGATGCATGAGCGTGCAGGGCTAGGGGTGGGAGGGCTGTGATGATGAGAGGAAGAACCGACTCATTTTCTAGTTCAAGTTAGTCCTGACTCTTTATCATTAAGGCTTCCTGCCCTGCTGGGCTATATTATCAATTAGTCAGCTGGAAGTTTATTTTTCATTTAGAGATTTGGTTTATAGTCTTCAAGACAAAGAGCAGAATTCATTTTGAGAGGATAGGCTCTGAAAAGGGTAGAACCAAAACATTAGATGAGCAAAGTGATATTTTAGGATAAAGGTATGTTAATATCATAACCTGATATGATAAAAATAACAGATGTGGTGAAGATTACGGGCTGTAGCCTAACTTTCAGGTCTCTTTGATGACACCTGGGAAGTTACAAGAGGTAGATGTGATAGAAATTTCACTAGGTCTCCTTGGAGGGATAGCATGGAGCAGTGCATCTTCAATTTTAATGTGTTTGATAAAAATGCAGATTCTCATAGGGTAGGTTAATGGGGAGGCATTGAGGTAACACGTTTCTAACAAGCTCTCAGATACTGATCCTTGGATCACCCTTTGAGTAGCAAAGTGTTGAAGGCTTTGGGATTGAGTCAGCCATGGAACACTATGCTTGACACCTTCTAGCAAAAAGAAAAGTAGGCAAAGTCAGTCCCAATGCCTGATGGGAGTTTGGGACACAACTAACCTTTACAGCATTGGGGAAAGTCTGTGCTCTGCACTTTTCTCAAAGTCAGAAAGGAAGCATTTTTTATGTGCCCCACAGTGGACGTCATAGCCAAGAAGTTTAAAGTACCAGGACTGGAGACAGTGTCTTGGGTTCAAAGTTCAGCTTTTCAATCTAATGGCTGGGTGACCTTGAGCAGTTTCTTAACCTCTCTGAGCCTCCATTTCCTAGTTTATAAAAAGAAAGAATGTCAGAATGTAGCCCAGGTACTGGAGGGGAGTGAGCCCTCCATGGCAACAGGATTAAGATATTAAAAGAGGACTCTTCTCACCATAGTTTTGACTTGGGTGTGAATTCTAGAGATATCATATACCAAAGGGGATATTGGGGTGAGTCCCATCTGCAAAATTTACAGAAACTTTTTGTAAAATGGTTACATGATATTTAAATTCTTTCACTGACTACAAATAAAATAAGAATTGAGAAGAAGGAAGGATTTGAGAAAAGATTTCTTTGTAAAGGGCTGTTGCAGTGCCATGTTGCAGTGTCCCTTCCTGGAGGGTATGAGGTATAGGGATGGGTGCTGCCTCTTCATCAGCCCAGTGAGAGGCTTTCATGGGCCAGTTGGAGAGCTTGCATCTGGGAGACATGGAGGACTTGAGTTTGATAACTAGAACACTGTCAGCCTGTCAGGACAAGATGTAAGTTGCTGTAGTGAAATTTGCTGGTGATCCCAGCACTTGTTGGGTCAAGGGACACTTGTTCATTTCTTATGGAGCAGAGCAGGGATAAAGAGAGAGAGAGAGAGACAGAGACAGAGAGAGCGCAAGGCCAGGCATGTGACTGTCTTGGGAGCCGTCCATAAGAAAGTGAAGGAACCCAACAGTAGGAAGCTGAAGGTTAACATGAGATCCATAGGGGTTTTCCATTTGGAATAGAATGTTTCTTTCAGGATCAAGGTAACAGCATAAATAAAGTCCTTGGTGGTGGAAACTCCAAAGAACAAGGAAAGTGTCAACAAGGGAAAGCATAATCCTTATTCATCTGTCAGACCCAAGGGTACAAGGTCAATAAGGCTTTCATTTCTTCTTTCCATTCAATCCTCTGCCTGTTCTGACCTGATCAGAAAACATCTAGCAAGTGCAGGGTCAGCAGAGAGGCAAATCTCAGTAAGAAAAGAAAGAAGTGCTTACCATCTTCCTTAAGACTGCAGGTCTCAAGACTAAGGAGGAAATAGAGGACATTGAGAAATTTGGTGCATTGATTAAATCTTGGTCTGGACATTCTGACTTCAGAATCAAGACTTTTATAGTTATCATTTAAGATCTACTGCATGTCTATTTTCTAAGCAGAAAATTCTTGAGCCACCTCAAGTTTTCATCTAAGGGCAATGGAGGGTAACCTCTTTAAATAATTGTAATGAAATAATGTCAGATGAATAACAATATTAACATAATACTAAATTGTATGTCAAGTCCATGACAGTTGTGCTTATTCAAATACAAGTTAAATCCATTTTGGCAGCAGAATTAAAGACCCACTCATGACAACAGCAAGGCTTACCACGTGGTGAGGGGCACCTGGTGGAGGAAGAGGGAAACTAGAAAACCTACTGAAGAGGGTGTTTGAACCACCTGGTGCCCCTTGGAAGCAGGTGTCTTGAGGGACTGGGAAGTCTCTGGATTTATGGAGCGCCAGCTCAGGAAAACAGCAGATTGCTTTCACCCAAAGAAGGACCTCAAGGCAGCACCAGTGATATTCTCATTACCACTGTAAACGTTAGCTAAGCCTCAACTGTCTGTCTTCCTGCTTCCGTTTCCAACGTTAGGATAGGGAATGCGGAGGAAGGAAGTCTTGCCAAAATCTGAGAGAGTAAAGCATTGTCTGAATTCCAAATTGGTGATGCAATTTCAACAGTAGTTTTAATTGCTGGTTCAGGTAACACTGGGCAAGTCAACGAGGGAATGATTGAAGTACAGAGGAAATGTTTCCTGAGTTACCAGGAAAATCCTAATCCGAATTCCTTCCGCCCTCACTCTGCCCGCAGTGGCAGCAGGTAAGCCAGGCTTCCTTCCCAACTTCCTGCCTCACTTCCTGTCATTTCCAGAGAGCTGCTCAATTCTGATGTCTTTCTTAGAATGATCTTACTTCCTGGCTCTATTCTTCGCAGGCAACTTTTTCTTCTGACTTTGATTAGGGAGAAGAAGAAGTAGGGTTTTATGCGGCCGAGAAATGCAGGGAGTTCTGACCTGACACAAGAGAAAAGAGAAAATAAATCTGGTGAAGCCGCTAAGAGTAAGGCACTTCAGATCCTTTCACACTCTTCCTGACCACGGACGGGGGTGGTAGAATCTTACACTTTAAAATGTGTGACCATTGCAAATCTATTGCATCTGTGTGTCCCAGCACCAGTGTCATGTGCAGGCTGGCTCCTCACAGAGCACACTGTGGTAGGAAGAACACAAGCTTTGGGGTAGGACAAGCTCATGCTCGAATTCCAGCTCTGACAGCTGTCGGAGTTTGCACATTGACGCACTCAGTCATTGATGACTACAATACACTTTCCTAAAGCACCTTCCATGTGTGGAGTGCTGGGGAGATGCTGGGGCCACATGGCTCCAGGAGATGAGTGCCTGCCCTCTAGCAATTCTTAGGGTAGTAGGGGAGATGGCGATTGTGACAGATAGAGTGCAGTGTGACTAGCACACAGATGGAGATACGTGGAGGTCTTCCTGCTACCCACTTGGGGAAGGAACACCATTCACTGAGGCAGAAGTAGAGAATGAGTGAGAGGTTAATGGCTGCACATTGGGCTGAGTGATACTAAGTGTGTGTTAATTCCCAGAGGATTGGAAAGATACGGTGCACTCTACACCCTTGGCACAGAGCGGTAGTGGGAAGAGGTTGGATGTAGGGATGAAAAGGCAAACATGGGCAAGGTCATGGGATCATGGAAGACCTTATAAACCATGCTAAAGAGTTTATATTTTATCCTACATACAATAAGAACCACTAAAGAGTTTTATGCCAGGGAAGACCGTGATCATATTTGTATTTTAGAAATATTTATCTGAAGGAAGTATTTGAAGGGAGAGATTGAAGCCATGAGGAAAGTTAGGATATTATTGCAACTGTTCAGGTGAAAAAAAAAAATTTTCTGAACTAAAGTGGGAATGGAGAGGAAATGTCGGAAGTTGGGTTCCCAAAGTAGCAGACCTGAAGATAAGGCTTTGAGTGCATGTGGCTTATTTGGAAGAGTCCAGGAATAGAGGGGTAAAGCCTGGGAAGTGGCAGAAAGAAGGAAGCCAAGAAAGGCTGCCAAAATGATCAGGTTACCTCTCTGGGGTTGAGGCTGAATTTACCTGGGAATCTGTACAGAGTGTACTAATAGTTGCCCCATCCGAGGGAGGGGGAAGAGGGGGTATTTATCCACTAACTTCTGTCCGTCATTGGCTAGGAACCTCTCCTAAGGGCATTAGCTCTTTGACGCACTAGGCCTGCTTTACACATATGCAGAGAAGTAGGAAACAAGCTTGACATTCTATCCCAAATGCCAGCAAAACAAACCTAATATTTATCTAGAAAAATAAATAAATAAAAGAATAGTCAAGAAAATGTTGAAAAAGAAAGAGAACTGTTTAGGAATTGACCTACCAGTTACAATCTGCATTGTGCTTTCAAAAATTACAATGAAAGTAGTGTGATTCTCATGCATAAGGTGATAGTTGGAAGAATGAAATGGAAACATGGGAGTTAACAACATGGGAAAATGCCCTTAAAATGCAATTAAATTTTTAAAAAATTGGTCTTCTCAGGCTATCATCAAATAGAACACAAATAACAAATGTTGGTGAGGATGTGGAGAAAGGGGAACCCTAGTACATTGTTGGTGGGAATGTAAATTGGTGCAGCCACTGTGGAAAACAGTAGGGAGGTTTCTAAAAAAAACTAAAACTACAACTACCATATGATCCAGCAATTCCACTCCTGGGTATTTATCCAAAAAACACTAATTTGAAAAGATACATGCACCCTCATTTCATAGCAGCATTATTTACAATAGCCAACATATGGAATCAACCTAAGTGTCCATCAACAGATGAATGGATGATGTGGTATATATACATACAATGGAATATTACTCAGCCATTAAAAAGTATTAAATTTTGCCACGACAAATACTGTATAATATCACTTATATGTGGAATCTAAAAAATACAACAAACTACTGAATATAACAAAAAAGAAGCAGACCCACAAATACAGAGAACAAACTGGTGTTGCCAGTGGGGAGAGAGGCGGAAAGGGGCAGTATACAGGTAGGGGATTAAGAGGTAGAAGCTATAGTGTATACAGGAAGCTACAAGGATATATTGTACAACATGGCGACTATAGCCAATATTTTATGATAACTCTCAATGGAGTATAACCTTGAAAAATTGTGAATCACTCTATTGTACACCTGTAACTTATATAATATTGTACAGCAACTATACTTTAATAAAAAATAATCTGTCTATTCAAAGGAAAGAAAGAAAACATAAAAAATATTAACAGAAATATCTGTAGTTTGTGGATCGCCCATGAGTTTTCATATTCATCTGCCTATTTGTATTTTGTAAGTTTTCAACAATGATCGATATGGATTTTAAAATCAAGAAAAGGCCTCGTTTTCAAAAAAAAAAGAAAAGAAAAGACAAAGAATCCTGCCAGCTCCAGGAGAGCATGCGTCTGCCTTTTGGAAAGGCCCTTCCATGAGCTGCCTCAAGCAACTTCGTGCTCTTTTCTTTGTGTGGGCAGAAACAGAATAAAATGCTGATCTTGAGGAAACGCTGGGAGATGCTATCAGAGAGAAATTAAGAAGTAATTTTGAATGGAGATTGGAGGATTTGTCAACAAACTGGAGGGAATCCAGAGAGGAACCGAGGAATAACTGAAGACCTGGGGCTGAAGGCTGGACTTGCGAGTAGAGATGAAAAGAATATGTGTTTAGCTTGGCTAGATTCTAAGGAGAGACTTAGAAACAGCATTGGAGCCCAATCAAACCGCCATTAACTACTGCCAGGCAGATCCTCATCCTAAGTGACCCTGAAAGGTCAAAACAACCTCTTAAAATTTCCAGTGCTTTTTAGTTCAACCTGAGGTTAGAGACCATATCTTCCACACAGCACAGATTGCTTTTGCATGGATGCCAAGAGCTTGTCTTCGAAGTGCATTAAGGATGCAAATACTGCGGAGAGGAAGTGAGTCTCTAAGGGCAGCTCGAAAGCATCCCCATGACAGAGGATGCTGACGGGGTCAGAATGAGCAGGGGTTTTTCCCAGGTTTGCATGGCACGATGCTCTAATAAAATGGTTTATTCTTCCTGTGGTTCACTTTTCATGCTTGTTTTGTGTTTATCTGGGGAAACAGAGGGCCACTTAGAGTGATGGCAAAAGAGAGAAGCAGAAAGAAACAGAAAAGTGAAGCCAAGTGAGTTCCTGGGAGAGACCCAGGGAGGTACCCAGAGGGAGAGAGGGGTTGATAAACAGCCAGAAAAATAGCAATTAGATTGGGATAAAGACTGGAGCGGAGAGAACCGGAACAGGCAGCCAGAAGGGAGGGGAAGGACAGAGAGGGCCCAGTGATCTGTCCTGGGTTGGGGAACAGTAGGAGGTCTGACTCACTGGTACTAGTCAGACCATTTAAAGGAGAACAGAGATTCATGGCAAGGCGGCACTGTTTATTTTTAATATGGACTTGTATTTTGGTAACAGAAAGGGGAAAAAAAGCAAAAGGGAATTTAGAATGGAGCTTGGGAACTCTGCACTGAATCTTGAGAAGCTCTGAAAGAAAGGCTGTGGTCAGTGGTCTGTGGATGAGCTGGGGCTGCTCTGTCTTGCTCCTATGGATGAACCTTGACCACAGGGAAGGACATTGTCAGGCATTATCAGCCAAATTTAGGAAATTTTTGCTTTGGTTGCTGCACTCTGAGGCACTTAAACCCAGACACAAGGGCACATACTTAGGGGGCTTTTTCGATGGAAGCTTCGCAACCTTGCCTGGCCAATGATCTGGACCTCTCCAGCATTGCACAAATGCATGCCTTCATGGTTTCTCTTGCTTCATTCTTGTCCTGCTTGTTTAGGAAAATGTCACTAAGTAATAAAAAAGTAAACATTTGTACTTATCATTCTATGGTTTGATTACAAATATCAGAAAAACCTCTTAAGGAAGAGGTTTACAAATTCTCAAACTTAAATTGCTTTTTTCACTTAAGTAGCAATATTGACATTCACTAGGAAATACTGCCATTTCAAAATGACAAAGATGCACAGTACAAGAAAACAATGTGTCCTGTCCTAGGAAAATACATATTTGTAATATTGGCTCTAAGCCTGGTATACCTAGTCTCTTCATTGGTGATGCCCACGTCTGGAGATCAGTTGAATGGCTTGCTTGATCTTGGGGGGTAAGCTCTTCGGGATTTAAACATGATTCTTTTGAAATACGATGCACTTATAAATTTGTAATTAAATAAATATACCCAAATCAGGGATGTGCCCTCAGTGATAGGAGTGAAAGACCCAAAACATTTGGGTACCACTCCTGTAGACTACAGCGTATGGTGGGGTTTCTCTGAGCACAGCACTAAGGAAGAGGAAAGTTACAGAGAAACCTGGGTTAAGGTTAAGAAGCCTGGGTTAAATTCATCAGAATCACCTTAGGAACGCTTAAAAAATACAGACTCTTGGGATTTATCCCAGCGCTATTAAGTAGGAACTTCATACTGAGACCTAGGAATCTGTATTTTTGAAATCCTTTTAATGTCTAGACTAGGATTGTGAATAGTGGGCTAGAGCACCTTCTGTTTCTTGTCTCTAGTTACTGAATATGTTCTAAGTGTGATTACCAATTTAACATAAAAAACTACCTCCGTCAGAGCTCATCATGTCTTTTAGAGGCAACTAAACTGACCTCTTCCATAATGAATGAGATGATTTCTCTTGACATTTGGATCACCAATTCTGTCTAATAACTTTGGAATTTACACAGTTGGTTGTACAGTAGATGCAATTCAGAGGTCTTCTTGAATAAAGATGCCACAGAGGTTCTACTGGCATTTTTCACCGTGTCAAGTTTATTAGGGTGAGTTAATATGCAAATATGTCCTTTTTTTCAGGTGAACATTACTCTAAATATTTACAAAACATAGCACTTCAGCAGCTCTCTTGAGGCCCCAAGCCTGTCAGTTTTCATGGCAGTTGTTTACTGCATGAAAACATAGTTGCTGACTTTTCCTGAGTAAATGAATTTTAGGGTATCCTGAGATGTTCTGCGATATGGAAGACAGGAAGAGAAAGAATGGGGGCAAGGTGGTGGGAGAATGCTGGCCATTGACTCACTGTCACCACCACTGAGTAAGACTCTTGACCTTTTGGTGTCTCAGTGAATGAACCCACATGGAAAGAAGCAGTGGGAAAAAGTAACACGGTCAAAATGGCCACGAGGTCTCCTAGGTAAATACCTGATTATATTGGAGTTGAGAGTTCTTGTGACCTTTTGTGGCTTCTTTAGTCTGGGGAGTCACTATCATTGCAGGAGCCAGCTTTGTCATTTTCACTTTGTGGTGCGGAGGGAGCGCTTTGATGTGTAACTCTGGGATCACTGTGGGAGCTAAGAAAAGAGTAATCCCCTCGTCATCCACCCACAGCTCCAGTTGTCTCCGGAATAAGTGGCAGAGAGGCTTCCTGCAGTCAGTTTTTGAAAAATCAGTTTTCCTGTACCCATTTTAAAGGGTGCAATTGGAAAAGTTTTGACACATGTACACACCTGTGTAACCACCACCTCAGTCAAGATATAGAATCTTCTCTTCACTCCCAAAAGGTTCTTTGTGCCCCTTCTCAGGAAGTCTCCCTCTACTCCCAGCTCCAGGCAAGCACTGATTTTTATCACTATAGATTAGATTTATCTTTTCTAGAGTTTTGTATAGATGCAACCACACAGTATGTATTCTTTCATGTCTGGTTTCTTTAACTTGGCTTAACAATTTTGAGATCCATCCAAATAGTCACATACATTAGTAGTTTGTGTCTTTTTACTGCTGAATAGTATTCCACTGTAGGAGTCCGCCACAATGTGTTTATCCAGTCAACTGTTTTTGTTTTTTTTTTTAACATCTTTATTGGAGTATAATTGCTTTAAAATGGTGTATTAGTTTCTGCTTTATAACAAAGTGAATCAGTCATACATATACATATGTTCCCATATCTCTTCCCCCTTGTGTGTCCCTCCCTCCCACCCTCCCTATCCCACCCCTCTAGGTGGTCACAAAGCACCGAGCTGATCTCCCTGTGCTATGCTATCCAGTCAACTGTTGATGGACGTTTGAGTTATTTCCTGTTTGAGGCTGTTATGAGAACAGCTGCTACAAACATTTGCATCCAGATCTTTGTGTGGGCATAGGTTTTCATTTCTCTTGAGTAAATATCTCGGAAAGGAACTGCTGCATCACGTATAGGTGTTTGGTTAAGTTTAGAAGAGTCTGCCGAACAGTTTTCCAAAGTGACTGCAGTATTCCCACTAGAAGTGTATGAAGGTTCTGATTTCTCCATATCTTTTCCAGCACTTATTATTATCTTTTTATTATAGACATCCTAGCTGGTGTGTGGTGGTGTCGCGTCATAGTTTTACTTTGCATTTTCTTGATGGTTAACGTGGTTGAGCATCTTTTCTCGTGCTCATTGGACATTTGATTACCCATTTTGTCAGTTTTAGAAACAGAAGTTTTTATTAAGAAGGTAAGAGCTGCCTACTCTGTGACATTTGTGGCTCCTTCCGTGTCAGCAGAAGGAGACGAAGTTCCGCTAACTGGTGCTGAGAATGACCAGGACTTACTTCGTAGAATCAGCCATAAAGCTGCCACCTCATCCTCCTCGAGCCCTCATCTTGGCTACATTCTTTGCTCACAATTCGACCCTTCCCTATCAGATCACTTGTGGCCTTTCAGCAACCTCTTTTCTCCTTCAAGTCTTCCCTTAGTGTTTTGTCTTGGGTTCAACTGGTGAAAACATTTGTTTCTGTAAAAGCAACTCGCTAAGATCTGCTCTGGTTGGTCCATTCCCCATGGCCCCCATCTTTGAGATGGTTCTTACTCTGATAATCACAGCCTCCTGTAGTAGCTGCTGAGAAGTGCCACCCAGATTCCCTCTTTTGGATTGAGGCTTTCATTTTCCCAGCTGCCAGGTGTGTACCCCGCTGACAGCCCACAGTTAAGTCCATGCCCTGGAATTGCCCTCGGATGAAAGGAGCTGCCTTGTCTTTGAGGATCGTTGTGTGTTGCGCAGGGGATGAAAAGTCAATACAGGGACTAAAAGGTTCTGCTCCTCTTTCCTCAACTCAAGAAATATTTGAAGGGCTGTATCTGCCTCAAGCTTCCTATGGGGTCAGCTGAGGCCAATGTTACAAATGTACTGGAGTTCACCTTTTCTCTCTGTCCCATCCTGCATGCAAATCTCTGCCTCAGAGTGTGTTTTCCTGGGAGTATTAGCTTCCTGTGGCTGCAATAACAAATTAGCACAAACCGGGTGGCTTAATGCAACAGAAATTTATTCTCTTACAGTTCAGAAGGCTAGACGTCCCAAGTCAAGATGTTGGCAGGGTTGATTCCTTCTGGAGGCTCTGAGGCCATGCCTCTCTCCTACCTTTTGGTGTTTGCCAGAAATCCCTGGCCTTCCTTGGATTGTAGACAAATCACTCCAATCTCTGACTCTGTCCTCACATCACCTTCACCTCTCTGTGTTTTTAGAAGAACACTTGTCATTGGATTTAGGGCCTACATGGGTAATCTAGGGTGATTTCATCTCAAGATTCTTAATTATATCTGTAAAGACCCTTTTTCCAAACAAGGTCATATTCAGAAGTTTTGGGTGGACAGATCTTTTGATGAGGGGCCAGTGTTCAACCAACGACTCTGGGAAACTGACCTAGTTGCTGACAGGGGCCTAGTGAGCATATTTGAAGTGGGATTTGGGAGCTGGATCCACCACTAGCTGGCTAGCAAGGAGGACCCCATCACTGAGGGTGAGTGGAGTGCTGACCGCGCCTGACGTGCAGTAGTGGGGTGATCAAGGTTTACATTTTCACTGGTTGTGAGCTGGAATAGGAAGGAAATATACTGGCAGATGCCTCCAAAATTTAAGGAAAGTGGTAAGCAAAAGGACTATGGAACGACATGGATATTATTGTATTGGGGAAAGACAATGAAATCCTGCCAATCGTTAATCACCAGTTTAAAGCAGAGTATGAGAACAATAGGGCCTCATTGGCAGGATAAAAAGACTCATCTACTGTAGATGGAAGGCAGAAAAAACAGAGGATAAGTCCTAGGACTTAATTAAAAGAGTAATAGAGCTCCAGAGAAGACTGGCTTCTTAATCTTGACACGTTGGCTATGCCCAGGGCAGAGCCCTGTTTGGGAAGGAGTAGGGCCCTGAGGTTTGGGAAGGCACATGCAAGTTGATGCATTCAAAATCTTGAATTATCCCAGATTCCCCTGACACTTTGGGCCTACAGAAATGGCCACTTCTCCCTGTAAGAGTCCTTGCCTGAAGGTAATATAGAAGACTCTGCCTAAAACGTCATACTTTCCTCCTTTAAGACCAGCCCCATCTCCATTCCTGGCCACCAAGCCAAGCACTCGTGGTCAAAATCACTCTTCAAAACATAACGAGGCTGGGGAAGTGCTGGCTGGATCCCCTAAAGAAACAGAGGGACTATACCTCCAGGAATAGCTTACATGTGCCAGCAGGGAGCCGAAGGGTGTGTACAGGCTGCATGCTGAGGGCGCTGGCTCCAAGAGGGTGCAGCATAAATTTGGATAAGGTGAGAGTTTCTCAGTATGGAAGCACTCTCCCATGATGCAGAGGCTTTGCCCCAGAAAGGACCCTAAGAGGAAGTACTAACACACAGCTACGATGGGTCCTGAGGCTTGGAGAAAGCAGTGGTCACACCAAGTGAAGTGGAAACCATGGTCCTCTTGTCATATACATGGACAGAAGGATCAAAAAGTTCAGAGAAATGGACATGCTGGAGTAAGGCCAGAAAACCCAGCCACCCACTCTTGTTCCTCAGGACAACTTGGAGATTCATTCCCCAAAGTGATAAGGAATCTGATGGTGAGCGCGGTGGGACATCATTAAGAAGCACCAGTGGGACATGCAGTTACAGAACTGATAGCAATGGGATGGCAGGATCTTTTTTTTTTTATGATAAAACTCTTTTTTATTTCTCAGGCAGTATTAGAAGTATTTTTTAAAATTTTTATTGGAGTATAGTTGCTTTATAATGTTGGTTAGTTTCTACTGTACAGCAAAGTGAATCAGCTATATGGATACATATATCCCCTCTTTTTTGGATTTCCTTCCCATTTAGGTCACCATGGAGCACTGAGTAGAGTTCCCTGTGATCTTCAGTAGGTTCTCATTAGTTATCTATTTTATACATAGTAGTGTATATATGTCAATCCCAATCTCCCAATCCATCCCACCCCCCCCTTCCCCCTTGGTATCCATATGTTTGTTCTCTATGTCTGTGTCTCTATTTCTGCTTTGTAAATAAGATCGTCTATACCAATTTTTTCAGCCATAAGAAGGAACAAAATTGGGTCATTTGTAGAGACATGGACGGACCTAGAGACTCTCATACAGAGTGAAGTAAGTCAGAAAGAGAAAAACGAATATCGTACAGTAACGCATATATGTGGAATCTGAAAAAATTGGGATGGCAGGATCTTGAGTTAATAGAGAATTAGATTTGTCAGAAGCAAAGTGGCTGCTTGAGCATCCTCATGACATGGCGGCTGGCTTTCCATAGAGAGTGAGAGAGGGTATGGCAACAGTAAGCTACTTTTTTAATAACCTAGCCTCCGATGTCACTTCTGCAACATTCCATTCGTTAGGAGTGAGTCACCAAGTCTACATTCAAGGGGAGGGAAAATTAGGTTCACCTTTTTGAAGGGATGAATGTCAAAAAATTTTCAAACATCTTTTAAAACAAGCTCAGGGACATTTCTAAAAGAACTTGGTGCTTTTTATCACTGCAAACTCAAGAACCTGTGGGTGTAGAAGTCATGGTTCCCAAATGGGAATGTTTGCACGAAGAGACATTAAGCTTTAAGCTACAGCTGTTGCCCAGTAACTGTTGGCCTTTGCGTCAACAGACCAGCAGGCAAGGGAAAAAGTCAGCAACCTGGCCAGGGAAGTTAGCCCATTATGGGTGGAGAAAGGGCTGCTGTAAGAGTGAGTGAGCACATGCCCAACTGGGGCATTTCTTGATAGTCTTCTGCCCAATTGTGTTAGTCAATGGACAAGTGCAGCAACCTGACCTGGGGGTCTGGGAGAAACTACTGGAGTAGAAGGTGCTATCCATGGGTCGAGGGAATGTAGGTAGGCATAGAGAAGGGAGCAATGAACACCAGTGTAGATCCCAAGACTAGATACTGAAGCAAGGTTGTCTTCCATCCCACTAACTTTCCTGGTGTAATTTTCCCTGGAAAAGCAGCCTTGCAGGATGTTGGAGGAGATTTACCAAGTTGGAGTAAACATAATCACATGAAGGCAGTGCACCGAACCGCATCGTGGTGGACTGTGGGTGGAGCTGGGGTGGACCCCAGACACACAGCCCCTACTGGACTGAGGCACGCATTCCTGCAGCTGCTGGAGTGCTGCCTGGCTTGACTCGCAGCCACGTCTATCTCTAGGAACAGCTCTGGGCTGAGAGAGCAGCCCTGCCCATGGCTATTACCTTCCTCCCTGGGGACAGCCTCCAGGTGAGGACTGGTCAGATGTGAGGGTACAGCCTCACTCCCTTGCCTCAGTCTGGGACCTCTTGGAAGGGCCATCCCAGCTCCCACGCTCACTGTGGAATCATCTGTGGTCCTGATGCAACTTCATTGTCCTTCACCTCCTTTCTCTGCCCATCCCCTTCGTCCTCACTCCCTTACAGCTGAAGCTCAGAGCGCATTCACCTGTGTATCGTTTAATACTGCTCTCAGATCCTATTTCCGAAGACTCTCAAAAATGACACTCATGTTTATGCAGCGGTCACTGTGCTAGCCCTCGCTTTCCAGAGATCATCTCTCTAAACCTGCTCAATAAGTCTACAGCATAGCTACCCTTAGGATCTGCATTGTAAGGTGAGATATCTGAAATCATCTGTCAAAGTTCACAGATATGAAACCTGCAGTGGAAATGGGGCATGGCAAAGAGGGGTGCTTTGGAGCTCTACCAGACCAGACTTTGTGAGTTTGCAGGATTTAGGTCCTCCACGTTGGGGACACTTTTTGTGGCCACAGGAAATACCCTCCTTCCCCAGCCAGTCTTTGGGAGGTGTAAGTGAAGGCAGGATATCTGGGTTTGCCATCATAGAAGAATGGCAAAGAAGCGTAGTCCAGTTTTGTATTTTGCAAGAGAGATTTTTGGTCTTGTATTTTTGACGTGAAAATAGTGATTTGAAAATACCTTTTCCCCGCTGTGCTTTGCTTTCTGTCAAGTTCAGTACCACCAAGACCCAAATGAACATTACTTGGCAAGCTGCCAAACTAAACACATCCCAGCCAAGCACCTAATAATGGAAAGGAACATGTGGTGGGAAAGCTTCTTATGGACGTTTGGTGGAAATAAACTGATGAAGCTGCAAAAACAGTCATTTCTTCCTTGCTCCTTAAATCTCAATAAATGAGATTAAATCTACAAGCTCACTTTTGTTGTCGAGTTGGAAATTTTAATTCCAAATGGTTAGCTTTGACTAGTAACATCTTAAGGCATTCCAAAAAGTTTGTATCTTTCTTAGGGAAGCTCCTGTATTATAAAAAAAAGTTCCAAAATACAGGAATTTTTTCAAAAGTGCATTATAACTAGCTTCATATTTGTTTGTTGGGGCTTATAAGGTATCTGGGTGCTGTTGTATGAAAATTATAAATAATTTAAATATTATTCATTCGTACATTAAAAAAAAAATAAAGCCACCCACTTTACCATAAAAACTTCAGGAACCTGGAGTAAAGTTAGTGATATTTGCAAATTCTCTATTCCTTTGACTTAAATGAATCATGTCCTTATTTAAGTCCTCAGAAATCAACGTTTCCAATTCTATATACACATCTATATTTCTCTGTACTGGTGTCTCAGACAGATCTTCCTTACTTGGGAGATACATGTTTGTGATTATTTACATGAATATCATCTGCATTTAGGTTTTGACAAAACCAGGAGCATGGTTCACGCCAGCCACCCCCTTTTTCTTTCTGTAGAAATAATGTCTGTTTTACACCCGTGCGTGGACTGACTGGAAATGCATTTATTTTGAAATTGATTAAAGGCAAGGAAATGTTTTCAGAAACCTGTCACAGAGGCCTAAATATCTTAGCCTTTTGCCATAAAAATAAAAATGGACTTTAAAAAAGGACATTTTCCGAAGACTGCTTTGTTAAAAAGAAAATGGTCAGAAGAAATGACTTTCCAAAGTTTTGCAAGCGCGGTGTCACTTTCACTGGTGGAGGGGAAATCCTCTCTACTGGACAGACTCCTTTTACTTTTCTCATAACTAAGACGTTTTTCCATTCGAGGAAGGGTGAGGCCAAGTCCTTGGAGCTACGTGGAACTTTCATTCATGCACCATGTTGAGTTCAACGTGCAAAGTCATGAAGGGTAATTCATATTCATAGTGACCTCTTTGCTCAGATGGACCTACTGGGGGAAGTCATTAGACATTTGCTGGTGAAAATTTTGCTTAGCTCAATGTTTACATGTAAAGTTCATTTAAAAAGCACTTCAGATCTGGGTGGGGATGAGTCAGATTCAGAACTAAGAAATTTGTAATCTGTGAGTTTCTAAAGAAAACTTTTGGAGCCAAATGACAAAGAAGTATCACAATGGTCTCGTTTTCTAGGATTTCACACAATGCCTCTTTTTAAATATTCCAGACTGCATGATGCTTGAATACTACTTATACTCTTTGGTTTTATTTCAGAATTCAGCTTTACCCTTGTTTTTCCCCAGGCCATACTGGCCTAATATAATTTAATTCATTTCTTTCAGTCCCCATTTATCATTTATTCATTCAAGAGATATTTGTTGATTTTCTACTATGTATCAGCCAATGGGGATTCAGTAACAAACTCTCCGGACTTAAGAGTTAAATCAAGAAAATAATTTTTGGTTGTGAGAAGGGCTAGTTAGGAATAAATAATTGTATTAGAGGGAGTAAGAGGTGGCAGATGAAGTAGGAAAGCCTTGTGTTATAGGGTGACAAGGGGTGGCCATATCTAAAGCACAGGAAGGAACCAGCTGTGCAGAAAGCCCAGAGATGCCTGGCATCCTAGCATGTGGAGGGGACCAAGTGGGAGGGCTCTGAGATGGTTAGGGGTTTGGCATGTTCTGAGAACAGAATGGATCCATTTTGGCTTGAGTGTAGGGAGTGAGATGAGATTGTAAGAAGCGTAGATTCTCTTCCAAATGCAATGGACACCCTGAAGAGGAGGAGTGATGAGATCCTAGGGGAGTGATGAGATCTGATTTTCATTAAATCACAGTAAGAATAACAACCAAAAACCCCAACATTTAAGGGCTTCACATACACCCCTGAAATTTTTGGTCTTCTACTCCCTACAATTTTCTCTTTGTATCAGGGAACTCCTAGATATCCTTATATGTGCTCCTAAGTTTCCAGTTTGTGGCATCTGTTTTCCTCCATCCTGACATTCTCAACACTCATAGAAACCTCGCTGATCACGTTATGGCTTCATCCCACTTAGCTCAAGATGCTCTTGTCACCGGGTTGATAGCATACTTCCTGGAAGAAGCTGTTGCCCTATCATTTTTTCATGATATCAGCTCTGTAATTGGCTTTATCAGTGTTCCTTTGCTACCTTCCATCAGTGCCCACAAGCAAGATAAAGGACATACACTCCTTCCACTTGTGTTCAAGTGTGCGAGGGTACGCGAGACAGGTAGGACCAGCTGGCCTGGGAGCCAGCCATGGATGGGGAAATATGATGGAGCACTATGGCAGCAAGGGTTGAAGAAACCTATCCACAGCAGATTCAGTGGTGGCACACACTTCCCAGAATGCAAGAGAGGTAGAATCCAAGAGCACCTGTTTGAGTTCTTGCAATTCCAAAACTGGCTGTTGAGGATACTCTCAATTTAACTCTTAAGATTTCTGAATCAAAAACTACATCTGAGAAACCGTTTATTCATTTATGTTCCTGGAGTATATTGGGGGAGGGATTTGCAAGTGGTGCTAATAGATGAGCTCAAAGATGTCACCCGGCATGTAGTGATGGTGATGTCGTGGGTTTCCATCTGGGAAGATGGAAGTCCAAGGAAAAGGCGTCAGTTGTATTTGATGGAAGTTCTCAGAGGGGTGGGTGAGTCCTATGACTCACCCTTCCTCTCAGGAGTGGGAATCTCTGAATAGTGTCCATCCACACATCATGAATTTAGTCCTGGGTTTGACCAGACTAGAGCTGCCCTGTTTGGCAATCTCCCCCACCCTTCTAAGGGCGGATCTAATTGTAGCAGGAGAAACTCTGTGATTCTCTGTAGGCTTGGAAAAATAGAATGAATAGGGAGTGCTTTGGTTAGAGTTTCCTTAGGAAAAATTATTGTAGGGAATTTGTGGAAAAACACTGCTTTGCAATTTCAGAGCTACTCAAAATATCGGGTAACTAAATATAGAACAGTGTTCACAATCTTGCAGGTCCTGAAGTCTGGCTAAAAGTGAGTTCTGGGAGGGGGTGATGTCTTCTCTTTCTTTTCTTCTCTCTCTCTTTTTAATTTTTCTTCCTTGGTCAACCTTGTAAGCTTGACCACGGATGATTATCCAACAAGAATCTTAATTGTTGTTCTAACACAAGTTCTTACTTAATTTGAAAAAATGTTTGGTGTTAATGAAATTTCCCTCTGAAAAAAATAATAGCTGACATGAAAAAGGAGCTGTTTCACAGACTAAAGAACTCACAGATGCATCTTTCATGAAATGTTTTACAAAGTTTGTCAAGGTCAAAGGAATGTCACAATCACCCAATGTTCTCAGTATGAATTGTAGAGTAAGTCAGTTCAAGGCTTTTGTGTGGTGGATTGGAAAATCTTGTTCTTTGCGCCCCCTGAAAGAGAGCTTTATCAATATAAGGAAACTGAAATGGATGTAAAATAAAACTTCTCAACTGTAAGATGTGTAAGGCTTGAAATTCACTTATAAGTAGAATCATTAAAATGTATTCTTTGGTGATACAACTTTTCTTCCATTTTTTAACCTTTCTTCCCTAAGGCAATTAAAATTAATAAAAATTTGTAGAAAAAAGTGGGGCGGGATACCTGTAATCATTCTCTTTCTTCTTTCTTCTTTTCTTTATATGTATGTATAGTTGATTCTCCTTATCTGTGGCTGTTACGTTCTATAAAGTACTGAAAACACTGAATTAGGGAATATTGAGCCCTTGCTCCTAGGAGAAATGCAAGATTAGGTTCCTGCAAGTTTCTGGGCACAATATTTTCATCAACAGATCAATATGTAACCCTGTTTTAAGTGTGTTTCTGTTTAAAGACATCTTATTTCATATACATTATTGGTTTCTGAACATGGAACTCATGGCTAACAACTATAACTTATGACTAAATGAATCTTAATTAACACACATATTACTGCAATTTGGAAAAAAGTTCAGAACCCTGTCACAAAGATTTTATGAAATATGCTGGCACTTGGCATAGGTTGGTCCTCAAGACTCCTTGGATTCCAAGAAATCTGAAACTCTTTGTAGGCTGGTCAAGCCAGCAGAAGTCTTATCTAGTAGAAATCCCTTTTCTTCGAAATTCTTCAGGACTCAGACAGAGGTTGACTAGGATCCTAGCTTCTGGGAATTATTAGATTATTCGCCTTTGAGAAAGATTGAAAAATAGGAATTTCCCCTTTGTGAAAGAATTGTCATGAGGAATCAAGCAACATGCTCTCAGTTTGAGGGGTGTTGATGTAGATTTGCTAAACTTCCTAATTTTACACTTCCTAGAACGTTTCAATTTCCATGAAGACAGATGACATTTGTATTTCACTCTAGCATTTATGGGTACTTTAAGGAACTAGAAACCCGGAGACAGGGGACTCAGAAAAAACTCTTCTCTCCTTTTGACTAGTTTACTTCTGCTTGCTTCCCCCTGCCCCTGATTATAATTTTCATCATCATTTTTCGTCCTCTTAACTCAAAAGGGAATGACTCTTGGCCTTCGTGACAGTGACTCAAAATGAAATGAAATAAAAACGCATAACTGACTTTATGTAATCAAGCATAATATTTTTTCAGCTGAATTTATTTCACCTGTAATGGATTTCTAAGATAAGCAAGCCCAGAAGATACAGGGTGGTCTGGTCGGTATAAATTACTTGATGCCTTTGTTCTGTTTTCCTCATTAGAATGATCATGATAATGGTAGCTATTCTCCCTGATTTATTGGAAAGATGCTGCATTCAGGCATGCTGTTTTTAAGCGGCTGCAGAGCTAATAGAGGGACCACATGGCTCATTTACCTAGAGTACATTGTTGACGCCCTGAGTTGCTGGACGGACAGCTTGCACTGAATTGATTTGTAACCAGAGTTTCCCTAGACCTCATAAGTTTTTGGCGGCAAATACTTTTGTTACCAAACCAAACTTGAGTCCACTTCACTCTTCTTCCTCGCACTTTGAATAAATAGAAGTCAGCAGGACTTTCGTCACCTCTCACTTCTCCTCAGTTCAAGTTTCTGTCTGCACATGTGTGCACATGTCATTTGGAGGCAAACGGAAAGGCTGGGTTAGATCAGTCACTGCGCCAGAGTGTTTCTTCATTTCCTAGACCGGGAGTGGCAACCGAGTGCAGTTTTCCATATGGACCAAAGCATTGTTCTCTCTTAATTCATCTACAGTTCATCCTTATTCCACACGTGTCACTGTGCAGCTCCTGCCTTCAGTCTGGGCTCTAACTGTTGGCCGCTGGCTGCTGAGACGTACACTGTACAAAAAGCCCACGGTCATGTTCATGAGCTGTGACGATGGTTCATCCATTTACCTACTTTCTCATTACACACCCATCTACTTCCAGATGATCTTTTGTTTTTGTGAACACAGACACACACACACACACACACACACACGTATCAGCTTTCTCTGTTCATTTCCTCTGAAGTCACATTGCACAAGCATGAAAGCTGAAAAACATCCCACTTCCTTACCAGCCCGTTGAAACTTTCCTGACTACAGTCCCAAGTAACCACAATAGGCAATGAGTTAACATTTCAGTTTGGGAGGATTTCCCCACCCTCCTCTCCTGTCAATGAGGCATAAAGTTCCCAGCCGATTTCTCCATCCGGCCCTACCATTCCTGGAAACCTGTTTCCAAAGAAGTCAATGGGAAGATGTGAAAGAGGAGCTTGCCTGAGCATGGAGACAGGGGTCTGATATGATCTAGTGGCTCTCCCATGGGACCAGGAGTGAAAGCTTGCTGCCTAGTTTTGAACTTTGTCACTAGCTTCGTATAAGGATGCAAGCCCCTGAGTTCTCAAAACAAAATAAAAATAAAAAATAAAAAGAAGTTACAGTTCTTTTTTGGAAATATTTTGAGCATGAAAATTTCAAGAATTGGCCTTGTACATAAAAATCCCAATTGACTTGAGATAAGAATATAAGCCACAAGTTCAATAGGAAGAGCTTTTCTAAACACACTCATATACATACACAATATAGCCAACAGCCAGAGCAAGATCTAATCTCTTAAGTGTTGAAGGGCAGACATCTTTCCCTGCTCCTTACTCTTTCTCAGCCTTGAGTCAAGAGGATGGGCTGCATGTTATGAGTTAAATACAGATTTAGTGTTTTTCAAACTGGTGAGAAAAATTCTTAGAATTATATTTTCTTGTGAGTCAGGTTACCATGCCATGCCACATGTATTGTGCAAAGCCAACTGCCTCTGTAAGATGCAGGGACTTAAGAC
This sequence comes from Balaenoptera musculus, assembly GCF_009873245.2. NCBI lineage: Eukaryota > Metazoa > Chordata > Mammalia > Artiodactyla > Balaenopteridae > Balaenoptera > Balaenoptera musculus. The sequence continues at coordinate 96,058,118 of NC_045793.1, read as the reverse complement.
TCTAATAGTGATGTGGTATGCAGGTAGAAAATGGTCAAGGCTTCCCCACGATCTTTTATGGGGCAGAAATTCTTCACTATGGCATAGAAGCTCAGGAATTCAAGGGAATGCAGATCCTCAGATCACACACCCCCAACACAAACGTTGAACCAGGATGGGTGCCCTCTTTGAACTATTACACCAGGCACACGACATTGCTTAAGCAATGTCCATCACAAGAGGATAATTATTTCCTTTACTTTGCAGCCTTGTTAACCACAGAAGTTCAACCCCATTCCCTTGGGGTCCAGAGGAAAGACTATTGTTATGGTTGTTTCAAGCCAGGCTGAGAGGGATACCTTTCTGGGTGGTCAACCAGTTGCAGGCTGGGCCATTGACATTCTGGACTTCATGGGACACAGCAGTGGTGGCAGTTTGTATACTCAGTACTTGTCAGGTACAGAGCTAATTCATTCACATGTGCTATCTCATTTAGTCCTCACAATATCCCTTTGTGGTAGATATCAGTATCCAGAGTTTACAAATAAGTAAGCTGAAGCCAGTTACTAACTGTTAAGTAACAGGGTTAAGTAACTTAACTGAAGCCAGGTAGCTATTAAATGAAAGAGCTCAAATTCAAACCGAATCTCTCAGACACCAAAGCCAATGGCTTTAATGGCTACGGTAAACCACCTCCAGCACCGTCTGAAATCCAGGAGGTAATGGGAGAGACCTCATTGTAGTCCAAGTTTTTTCACCTCAAACGTATTAAAAAATTAAAAGAAAAAAGAAAAGATTTGTGCAAAAAATATCCACGACCATGGTTTGCTAAGGACACTCTACGAGAAGCAGGGGAAGGAGCAGATTGGCAGCAAACACTATTCATTGCCTTATTCATGCTGTGTTCTATCTTCCAAGAATTTTCCCTTATCCATGGGCATTAGTATCAGCACAATCAGTTTAGCTTCCCAATTTTTGATGAATTACTCTTTTCAAGTTTTGTTCCTAGAAAAAGACTGTGTATTTCTATCTTGCAAATGTATCGGTGGAATGACTTGATCCTTAAAGAATAGCACTTGATCTCCCTAGTAAAGATTAGTTATTCACACATCACCAAAGAAGATAGACAGACAGCAAATAAGCAAATGGAAAGATGTTCCACACCACATGTCATCAGGGAAATGCCAATTAAAACAACAATGAGATACCGCTGCACATCTATTAGTATGGCCCAAATCCAGACCTCTGACACCATCAAATAATTGTGAGGCTGTGGAGCAACAGGAATTCTCATTCACTGCTGGTAGGGATGCAAAATGGTACAGCCACCTTGAAAGATAGTTTGGCAGGTTTTTACAAAACTAAATATACCCTTACCATACAATCCAGCAATTGTCTTCCTTCAACTCCTGGGTAACCAAAGGAGTTGAAAACTTAGTTCTACACAAAAACCTGCACACAGATGTTTATAACAGCTTTATTCATAATTGCCAAAAGTTGGAAGCAACCAAGATGCCCTTAATAGGTGAATGGATAAATAAATTGTGGTACCTCCAGGCAATGGAATATTATTCAGCACTGAAAAGAAACGAGTTAGTAAGCCACAAAGGCATGGAGGAAATTTAAATGCATATTACTAAGAGAAAGAAGCCAATCTGAAAAGGCTACATACTCTATGAATCCAACTATGTGATGTTCTGGAAAAGGCAAAACTATGGAGACAGTAGAAAGATCAGTGGTTGCCAAGGGTTGAGAAGGGAAAAGCGATGAATAATCAGAGCACGGAGGAGTTTTAGGGGAGTGAAAATACTCTGTATGGTACCACAATGTTGGACACCTGTCATAATACAGTTATCCAAACCTATAGAATGTATAACACCAAGAGTGAACTCTAAGGCAAACTGTGAACTTTGGGTGATTATGATGTGTCAGTGTAGGTTCACCAAGTGTAACAATTGTACCCTCTGATGGGAAATATTGATAAAGGGAGAGGCTATGCATGAGTGGGGACATGGATATGAATATGCATAGAGAAAATATCTCTACCTTCCTCTCAAATTTGCTGTGAACCACAACTCCTCTGGCCCAGATGAAGTCTTACAGCAGCAGTAAAAATTCCTCTCCCACTCTGGCTTCTAAAGCGGACCAGCTGGAAGATATGCTGAAGATGCTTCGAGAAGATCTGAAGAAGGAAAAAGAAGACAAAGCCGCCCACCTTCAGGCAGAGGTTCAGCACTTGCGAGAGAACAACCTGGGGCTGCAGGAAGAATCCCAGAATGCCTCCTACAAGCTGAAGAAGTTCGCGGAGTGGATCTTCAACACCATAGGCATGAGCTAGGCCGGGAGAGGGGGCCGCGGGGGCGCGCGCCCCTTAGTCCCGCCGGTGAAGGCATCCTCCGAGCTGCAGCCCCAGCTCCCAACTCTGCCCCCTTTCGGGGAGTGCACAACACAACAACTGCAGATCAACAATCATTATCTGCCTTTTGTAGAAAAGAAAAAGAAAAAGGTAAATAAAAATTTTAAAAAGTAAAATAAAAGTTTAACTGCTAAAAAGAAAAAGAAAAAAGGTTACTCAGAGAAGATCTTAAGAAATCTGTCATCTAGTAAATCTGTCATCCAATTTGTACACAAAACAAAGTCAAGCCTCGTGCCCATATTTGAATTATCATCAAAATGTTGGTGAAAGTTACTTAAGCAAATTTTCTACGTAGCTACTTTACTAGAGGAAATAATCAGTAGAAAAATCAACAAACTGTGCAATTTTTAAAATAAAAGAATATCTTCTTTTAAGTCGAAAGTATTAGTCTATATCATGAGAAATAAAGTAACATTATTTAAAAGTTCACAGATCTGATATCAGATAATATTCCTGAAATAACAACAAAAGTCTTTTCTGAAAGACTTTAAACAGTTGCCTTTACTTCATTTACTCTTTTAAATGTATGAACAGTTATAAGGCTTTATTTCAAGGCCCAAAGGCTGTGAGTTTCTTTTTTTTTTAACATCTTTATTGGAGTATAATTGCTTTACAATGGTGTGTTAGTTTCTGCTTTATAACAAAGTGAATCAGTTATACATATACATATGTTCCCATATCTCTTCCCTCTTACATTTCCCTCCCTCCCACCCTCCCTATCCCACTCCTCTAGGTGGTCACAAAGCACCGAGCTGATCCCCCTGTGCTATGCGGCTGCTTCCCACTAGCTATCTATTTTACGTTTGGTAGTGTATATATGTCCATGCCACTCTGTCACTTTGTCCCAGCTTACCCTTCCCCCTCCCCATATCCTCAAGTCCATTCTCTGTGTCTTTATTCCCATCTTAGCACTAGGTTCTTCCTGACCTTTTTTTTTTTTTCCTTAGATTCCATATATATGTGTTAGCATACTGTATTTGTTTTTCTCTTTCTGACTTACTTCACTCTGTATGGCAGAGAGGTTCCTGCACAGAATTGTGAGTTTCTTACTGTTACAAGTGTGCAGCTGCCAACATCCTTGAACTGGTTGCATCAAAATCACTTAGGAAATTTTTTAAAATTTAGATTACAGGTCGCTTCCCAGAAATCCATTGAATAGAAATCTCCAGGGTGGAACCAGGAATCTGTTTTTATGGTTCCAAGTATTTTGGATAGGCATACAAGTTTTGGAACAATTGAATCCCATGGTTCCTGGGGTTTTGTTTGTTCGTTAATTTAGACTTAGAATGGGAGAACTGACCTAAATTGCACTTAATAATTCTTTTTATTATTAAAGTATGAGCTATTTACAATATTATATTAGTTTCAGGTGTACAACATAGCGATTCAATATTTTTATAGATTATACTCCATTTAAAGTTATTGATATTATAAAACATTGGCTATATTCCCTATGCTGTGCAATATATCCTTGTAGCTTATTTATTTTATACTTAGTAGTTTGAATCCCTTAATCTCTTAGCTCTGTCTTGCACCTCCCCTCTTCCCTCTAACCACTGGTAAACACAAGTTTGTTTTCTATATCTGTAAGTCTGTTTCTGTTTTGTTATATTCATTCATTTGTTTCATTTCTTAGATTCTACATATAGGTGATAACATATACTATTTGTCTCTGTCTGACTTATTTCACTCAGCATAATCCCCTCCAGGTCCATCCATGTTGCTGCAAATGGCAAAATTTCAGTCTTTTTTTATGGCTGAGCAAATAATTCACATACATATATGAATTATCAGTATTATTCATATAATATGTATTCATTCATATGTATATATATACACACACACACACAATATCTGTTGATATTGTGCAACTTAGGTTGCTTCCATACCTTGGGTATTGTAAATAATGCTGCTATGAAAGCTGCAGTGCCTGTATCTTTTTGAGCTGGTGTTTTCAGAAGTTTTCTTCAGATATATACCCAGGAGTGGAATTGCTCGATCATATAGTAGTTCTATTTTAAGTTTCTAGTTTTGTGAGGAACCGCCATACTGCTTTCCATAATGGAGGTACCAATTTACATTCCCATCAACAGTGTACTAGGGTTCCCTTTTTACCACATCCTCACCAACATTTGTTATTTGTGGTCTTTTGGATGATAACCGTTCTAACAGATGTGAGATGATCTGCATTTTTCTTTTGATTAATGATGTTGAGCATCTTTTCATGTACCAGTTGGTCATTTTTATGTCTTCTTTGGAAAAATGTCTATATATATTCAGGCCGTCTGCCCATTTTTTAATTGGGTTGTTTGCTTTTGGATATTGAGTTGTAGGAGCTGCAAATATATTTTGGATATTAACCTCTTATTGGTCATATCATTTACAAATATTTTCTCTTATTGAGTAGGTTGTCTTTTCTTTTCGTTGAATTAATATTGTTAAAACTACATACTAACTAACGCAATCTATAGATTTAATGCAATCCTTATCAAAATACCCATGACATTTTCTACAGAATGAGAACAAATAATCCTAAAATTTATATGGAACCAGAAAAGACCCTGAATAGTCAAAGCAATCTTGAGAAAAATGAACATGGAAATATCATGCTCCCTGACTTCAGACTATGTTATAAAGCCAAGTAATCAAAATAACATGGTACTGACACAAACACTGACGCATAGATCAATGGAACAGAATGGAGAACCCAGAAATAAAGCCATGCACTTATGGTCAATTAATCTATGACAGAGGATGCAAGAATATGCAATGGAGAAAAGAGAGTCTCTTCAATAAGTGATGCTGAGAAAACTGGACAGCTATGTGTAAAAGAATTAAATTAGAACATTTTCTCACATCATATACAAAAATAGATCTAAAATGGATTAAAGACCTAAATATAAGACCGGAAACCATAAAACTCCTAGAAGAAAACATTGGCAAAACTCTCCTTGACATAAATCCTAGCAATATTTTTTTTAAATCTGTCTCCTCGGGCAAAGGAAACAAAAGCAAAAATAAACAAATGGGACCTAATTAAACTTGAAAGTTTTTGCACAACAAGGGAAACCATTCACTTAAATTCAAAAACTCTGTGGTTGAAAACAATTCTGAAACATCCACACTTTATAGTACAATATATAACTAACACTTAGGACAAGAAATGGGACAATCACAGAGCCATAGAAACCTCTCTGTGTGTTCCCAAACAGAATTCCTTGTTCCCTAGGAGAAATAACCATGATTCTGACTTCTGTGATAATCATTTTCTCTTTTTTCTTTACAGTTTTACTACCTGTGTAGGCATTTCTAAACAAGAGTTTAGTTTTGAATTATATATAAACTGAATTATACGTATGGTTTCTTTTGTCTTGCTTCTTTTGTTCAAATTATGCTTATAAAACTCATCCACATTATTGTATAGCCTAATGCAGTCCTTTTCTCTGCTGTATAATATGCCACTATGTAAATAGATCACAATTTAGTCACCCATTCTCCTTTTGATGAACATATAGATTTTCCCCCAGGTTTTAGATATTATTAGCAATTTGTAATTGATGTTCTTGTTCTTTATCTTGGTGCACATATGCATAATTTTCCTTTGAATTTATACACATGAGTGCACACACACGCAAATGTACACATATTGGAGGTCCTTGCTTTGCACAGAACCATGTTAACTAAAACATGTACATATCAGAACTGTGTCCTTACTTTGCAGGTTCTGCGTTACTTCAGTTGCCCTGGAAGTATGCAAAGTGAGGACACAGTTTTAATATGCAAAAGTATCACAATACAGTATTATGCCATGCAAGAACTATCTGTAAATACACACATATCCCTGGGAGTGGAATTCTTGGATCATAGGAATTCACATCCTCAAGCTCATTAAATAGTACCCACCTGTTTTCCAAAGTGGTTGTATTAATTTACTTTTCTGTCAGCATAAGAGTACACTTTTTCCCACATCCTTACACAATCTTGGCATTTCCCTGATTAGTTGTGAAGGTGAGCACCTTGTTAGGTGTTTTGTTAGCCGTCTGTATTTCACTTAGATGAAATGTCAGCTTAACTATTTTTATATCTTTCTGTTAGGTTGTTTTTCTTCCCTTATTTACTTATAGAAGTTCTTTATATATTCTGATATGTTCTTTGCTCATGTGTTGTAAATATCTTTTTCAATTTTATGGTATTATTTGATGAGTAAAAGCTCTCAATTTTAAATGGAGTTAGATTTAATAGTATTTTCTTTTATAGTTATGCTTTTGTGATTGCTTAAGAAAGTCTATCCTACCCTAAAGTCTAGAAGATTTTTACTTAAATATCTTCCTAAGAATTTTAAGATCTTGATTTTGAGATTTAGGCACTTAATTCATGTGGAGTTGATTTTTGTTTATAGTTGAGGTATAAATTGTGCAGACAATTTTTCCATATTCATTTGTAAGAAACCTTTCTTTCCATAATAAATCTGCCGTGCCACACTCTGTCATGTTTCAAAAGCCCTTGAATATCAAGTGCAGCTGTTTCTGGATTCTTTATTCTCTTCCACTGGCTAATTTATTTACTCCTGGACAAACTCTAGGTTGCCCAGTTACTACAACTTTATAATGAGTCTTCCATAATCATTCTCTTCAGAAGTGTTTTTGCCATTAGTAGGCCTTTGTTCTCTCAGTGACACTTAAAAATCAGCCTATCAAGTTTCATGAGATTTTAATCAAGGTTGTAAGAAATCTACAGATCAAGTAGGGTCAAACTGACCTTTTCAGGGAACTAAATCTTCCTGACCATGAACATACTATTCCTTTCAATTTATTCAGATTTTCTTTAATACCGTTGAGTAAGGATTATTTTGTGTACAGGTCTTATACATATTTTGCTACATTTATTCTCAGAAACTTGACAGATTTTTCTATTGTAATTTTCTGTTGTAAATGTTATCTTTTTAAAATTATGTTTTTGAAGTATTTATTGCATAACTGCTGGTAGGGGACCATTCTCTTTAAAATTAGGTAGTAGATAATGTTCCTCCCTATCACTTCTATAGTGAACATTATATTGGAGACCTTAGCTAGCACTATGATACAAGAAAAGATACTAAAAGCATTATGTTTGGAGAAGAGGGTCATGATTTACAAACAATACCATTGTACACATAAAACACAGATGCATCTATGGATAAATTACTTTAAAAAATAGATGAATCATCAAGTTGACCAGATGTAAGACTGATATATTGTACCTCTTAGTAGTATTTAGATTCCATATGACCAAAATGTAATATCTTGGAGACATAAGGAAACATATGTCCTGGTACAATAGCATTCTATGAAAATGTGTTCTGTTTTATGGGTTTGGTTTACCATTTAACTAATTCACTGTACAGAAGCCAGAATCCTTACATTGTCAGATGGGATTCAAACAAGTTAGTATCTATCTTTACCAGTATACAAGGGGGATTATTTAGCACAGAACTTTATAAAGACCACAGAAAATGAATTGAGGATGACCGAATCCACACTATGGAATGAGACTATACACAAACTACTCAATTATAGTAAGAATAGTCATTATATTAATACAACACATTGCAAGTAACAAAGTTTTATTCTGACTACAACTTCTAATTCCTTCTAGTAGAATTGGTGAGACATGTAAGGATGGTAGAGTTAACGATCTTTGTCTAAATTCCATTCACTTTGCTGTTGTCATTGGCCAGATTCTGGATTTTCTACTGATCCCTTTCTTAGTGTCTGATGTGAATTTGCACTGGGATAGTCACCTCTCTACAACTCTTAATATCAAGCTAGATATTAGGGGGCTTTTGTTTTGCTTTGTTTTCAATTTCTTAGCATTATTTTAATAAAGAGCTTATATCATGCTCTATCCCAGATCCATGTACTTGTGGACTTTAAGAGCTTCTCTCCTTCTTTTCTTCCTGGAAAATGCCAGCAGCTGCTGCTTATTATAAAGGATATCGTTAGTCTGTCTATTTGTGTAAGAGTTCATCCTTCTGTTCTAGCTCATTGTTTTCTCCTCTTCCCCTTTCAGGTGGGATAAAAGCAGTTTCCAGATTCCTAATAGTTCTGATTCTACATGGAAAACTGCCCAAATCCATAGTGGCCAGGGGAGTCCATGGCATCTCTTTATCCCATTTGCAAACTTCTCAGTACAGTGGGCCCTCCATATCTTCAGGGTTCCCAATCTGCGGAATTTTATATAAGGGGCTGGAGTGTCCACAGATTTTTGTATCTCCGGGTGTCATGGAACCAATGCCCCACAGATACCGAGGGATGACTGTAACGACTTTATCTCACCATTTTACAGTTTAAACTTTCCATGCCTACTTTTGGGTGAGTTGCAAACCCCCTCCATATCTCTACTTTAAAAGTTGCTGAGCTCTGTTTACATGGCTTTGATTAAAGCCACATTTAAAAAATACAACATCTCCCTTTTGTTCATTGCAACACTATTACAATAGCCAGGACATGGAAGCAACCTAAATATCCATCAACAGAGAAAAGGATAAAGAAGATGTGGTACATATATACAATGGAATATTACTCAGCCATAAAAAGGAATGAAATTGGGTCATTTGTAGAGAGACATGGATGGACTTAGAGACTGTCATAGAGAGTGAAGTAAGTCAGAAAGAGAAAAACAAATATTGTATATTAATGCATATATGTGGAATCTGAAAAAATTGGTATAGACGATCTTATTTACAAAGCAGAAATAGAGACACAGACATAGGGAACAAACGTATGGATACCAAGGGGGAAAGGGATGGATACCAAGGGATGAATTGGGAGATTGGGATTGACATATATACAGTATTGATACTATGTATAAAGTAGATAACTAGTGAGAACCTTCTGTATAGCACAGGGAACTCTACTCAGTGCTCCATGGTGACCTAAATGAGAAGGAAATCCAAAAAAAAAGGGGATATATGTATACATATAGCTGATTCACTTTGCTGTACAGTATACAGTAATACAATATTGTAAAGCAACTATACTCCCTGAAAAATTAAAAATATAAAAAAATTAAAAATAACATATTACAGTCTCAAATTACTTGCATAAAGGTATGGACACAGTTCTAATAGAACTACTTTTAAAATTAAAGAGATATATTTTTGACCAAAAAAAAAAAAATCAACAGAAATAAAACTGCAGTGGTAATGAGAAAGATAAAATGCCTGGGAATAAAATTAAAATTTTGATGTTCTCAAGGTAGTGGATTTTAAGCCTCCCGCAGACTCCATCTAGAAAACACCCTCAGTAATTACTGACCTAACAACTACTGCACATCTGTTCTGGACTTCAATTTGTAAGACCCAAATGCCCAGGAAGCTTGGCTATGTTACACTGTTGTTGATGTAACTGTTTGCTGTTTCAATACTCCTGTTTGCCAACAAATATCATAGGAACATTCCCGCTGTCACAGTTGGGCCATCAGAGGATGATGGAATGTTATTGCCCTAAGTCACAGGATGGCTCAGGTAAGAACTATTCTAAGCACACAAGCACTGAACGGCATCTCCTGAGAGGATTACCTGGATGAGCATAAGGTTATCCAGATAAGCCTGTTTCTGCTTATATCTCTAAGAAATACAGTTTTTCCTCCCTCAGCTTAAAGAGGACACTGACAACTCTATTATTTCTATATATTAAAAGTGGCATAAATGAAAGCAGGTTCAAGCAATTTAAAAACTATCACAAAAAGCGCATGAAAGTATGGAGGAATCATTCAAACCTAAATTGCAAGAACTTCATATTTTAAAACATTGATGATAAAGCTGGGTGTATGTTCCCTTAGTGGAAAAAAGCCCAGTGAGGCTCATGTCAGATGAAAATTATATTTCTTTACTTAGTTCTCATAGGCATATTTGACTGATGATTTAAACTAATGAGGCAGTGACAAACTTCACTTTGCATTGCAAAAGGAGCAGAGAAACACATGACTCAGTAGGAATATGGATTTAATAGCTGTGAACATAAACTATACCACGATAAAGGTCAGAATTGTGTTTTCTCTTCCCATAGCAAATAGAATCAAAATATCAGTAAAAGCATCCCTTTGAAATTCCTAGATCATACCATAAATAGGAAGAAAGCTTGGCAATAAACATTATCTTTTTAAAAAGTCATCCTCTTTGCAGTGGTGTGCTGGTTTCTGCTTTGCGGCAGGGCGAATCAGCTATGCATGTGCATATGTCCCCGTGTCTCCTCCCTCTTGAGCCTCCCTCCCATTATACTCTAATAAAGATGTTAAAAATAATAATAATAATTTAACTTCTATATGTTTAGGTTTGTTTGTTGTTGCTTTGGAAATTGTTGCTTTGATTGTTGTTCTATTTTTTTTTTAATTTGGGAGAAGTGTAAGAGTGGTTTGGCTATTTATCATAAAAAAATTTGACTCTTCGAAAAAAAAAAAAGTCATCCTCTTTCCTAACTCTAGAACTAAAAAAGGATTAATGTTATTTATATGATACCTAGTTTACATGCAAAGAGAACTTTAGACCTGTAAAAGTTTTTCTTTAACCTTGTCAGCATATATTATATGAAAATAATGTAAAATTAAAAAAGGAAACACATTCAAATTTGTCTTGGTTTATTTGTATTAACCAATTTGTTAAGTGTTTCTACACTTTGTCTGCTGAATGTGTTATAAAGAGAAGTCTTCGGAACCTAGAAGGTTGGGATGATACAAAATAAAACTACAATCTATAGAACTCCAAAAAAAAAAAAAATTTGGCAAAATCTATGTGAAAAAAATTTTAAATCACTGAAAGACAAAAAGGGCATATCATATTCTTGGGTAGGAAAATTCAATACCTTAATGAGGTCAGTTCTCCCTCAATCAATCTATAAATTTACTGTGAGCCCAACAGAAATACTACTGGGATAATTTTTAGAACTAGATAAACTGATTTTCAAGTTCATGGGTAAAATAACTGTGAAAGGATAGGCCAGAAATATCTGAAGAGAAAAATTAATTGGAGGATATTAGGTATATTTATGATGTAAATCTACAGTAATTAAAACATCATGGTATGAGAGTACAAATAAGCAAACAGATAAATATTATTGCTCAGAAACTGATCCAAAGACAGTATGGGGACTTAGTATGTGAAAAAGTCATCACTGAATATTAGTGAGAAAATATGGGTCATTAAATTAGTGATGTTGAACATTTGGATATTTATTAGGGAAAAATACCATACTGGATTCTTATCTCTCTCTTTACATTAAAATAAATACAAAATAGGGAAACTACAAAAATACTGGAAGAGAGTTTTCAACTAATCTTGGTAGGAGGAAGGCCTTTTTCAGCATGGCAGAAAAATCAGATAAGAAACTACTGATAAACTTATAAATTTAATTAAAAAACAATAAAATAGTTCTGTCAAGATTTCTTGTGCTATTTGAATATAATTATGAATTCTAATGCTTAAATATTACTCTATCTGAATAAGTATTTCTATACTTGTTAAAATAAAAATGTGGTTGGGTAGAAGAAAGATTTTATTACTCTCTCAATTAAATGCTGGCTACTTGAACCACAAGACCACCTTCATATTTTGAGTTTTATTTTAGTTTTTGTTTCTGTTTTTCTCTCTCTCTCTCTTTTTTATTAAAGACAAAGTAGCCAGAAGGAATAGGCTCTTGAATGCTGGTATCATAAATCCAAGCCTATGACGCAGGTCCTATAAGATCATACCACCATGTTACCCTGAAGGGAAACGACATCCTTGTGTTTCATTGGAGTGATGCTTCGTAAACTTGTCAAAGTTTCTGTAGTTATTTTTATTTTTTATTTTTTTAATTTATTTTATTTATTTATTTATTTGGCTGTGTTGGGTCTTCGTTTCTGTGCGAGGGCTTTCTCTAGTTGCGGCAAGCGGGGACCACTCTTCATCGCGGTGCGCAGGCCTCTCACCATCGCGGCCTCTCTTGTTGCGGAGCACAGGCTCCAGATGCGCAGGCTCAGTAGTTGTGGCTCACGGGCCCAGTTGCTCCGCGGCATGTGGGATCTTCCCAGACCAGGGCTCGAACCCGTGTCCCCTGCATTGGCAGGCAGACTCTCAAACACTGCGCCACCAGGGAAGCCCGTTTCTATAGTTATTAAGGAGAGAGAGACAGAAACAGAGGGAGAGACAGAGGGAACTCTTGGGCACTTTCAGTCTGATGCTCACTCATTCATTCTAACATGTCTTCAACAAATATTTATTGCAGAGCTATCGTGTAGATGTTGCTGAGCGTGGGGAAGATTGTCGTGATCCCTGCCCTCATGGAACCAGCAGACTCTCAGAAAGAGAGGAGAAGTTTCCTTTTTGAGTCAAAGACAAATATGTAAGTTGATACTTAGTAGACTTGACATGATGTATATTGCCTGGGTCTGTTTCAGATCAGCTTGGTCTTTCTAAAGTATGACTGGGACCCAGAGCTTGTGCCATTAGTCATTTTTTGAAGAATTGGCAGTTGAAAGTGAGCAACGAATTCCTGCTATTGTTTAATCACGTTCTTATAAGCATTTTCTTAAATTCCAGACTTGGTAATAATTTTATGAGTTGCTAAAGACACTTTTTCTATTCACTGCTTATATGGATGACAACAGTAACGTGTATGTTTAGAGGGACAAATTTAATCTAACCCATTATCAAATTCATCTCTCCATCTATTTTTGTGGGGATATGACTAAATGAGGAGAAGAAAATGATTGTCTATTCATTTTGGGGTTCTAGGGGTTTTTTAGCATCATACATGAGTTTCTTGTTATTTGATTAAAGAATTTATTAGGGTTACTTAGGTGAGATACCCCTAAAACTATATAACTGTGTATGCCTGAGTTTTCTTCTTTATATTAACTGGCTGTTAATTTTTTGGTTGTTAATAGATATCCAACTAACTTTGCAAAGACCATTCAAAGGCCTTCCCTAGTTCCTTGAACTCTATTTGCTTTCTCAGTATCTTTTCCCTTTTGGAGCCCTAAAGTAACCTAATGAGTAATTTAAAGGTGAGTCAGGTACTGGGTAGCATTTTCAGAGCAGATTGCTAGCCTGGTAATGTGTCCTGGTTTCCATACAAAAAAAATCCACCATAGATCATAAAACTAGACCTGTAGTAACAATCACTAATATTTAATAAATCACCAAATGGTTTGAAAACCTGTTCAGATATTTGGTACCACCCACAAAAGCAGTCATAATGAACTGTTTGGTTATAAAAATCACATAACATCATTATTGGCATTATCGTGTTCATTTGTTTTCTTATTCTCTCTTTTTGGAAACAAAATTCTTGGTTTGAAAAACAACTTTCAGTGACATTTCCTATTCTGAGTTATGATGTGAATTTTAAGTAAAAAATAAACTTGGGGCAGTGATAAAAATGACATTGGACCTTTTTTAAAAATAAGAGATCACGAACTATAATTTTAAATGAGTCACTGCTGATTAATATAATAATAATTTCATAGGGAATTTAGTACAATGTGTACAGAAAACCCACTATGGAAACTCATAAAAATGCTGTGGTTTATCAAAGTTTTAGATTAATTTTTTTGTAAGAGAAGTGACTTGGAAACTATAAACATGTGCTTGGGTTTAGCAAGGGGAATTTTGGATTTTAAAAGAAGTAGCCAAGGTCCTGACTTATTTATACTGGCCAGGACTTTAGTTTCTAATGTCCTAAGAAATATTGAGTTTATGTGCTTCAAATAATGTTAGAAATGGATATTCCAGCACCTGCCAAGAATGTTGCCATTGTGCCTGTCCATGTAATGGGTGTTTGGATGTTAAAAGCCTTGAATTTAATGTGGAATCTGCTCTGGCCCACATGTCAGTGTCAAAAATTTTGTCAGCCCAGCCAAGTATTAGAAATATGTAGGAAAAATAGCCTCCCAATCTTAAAGCAGCTTTATCCAACGTTAATTGGTCATGTATTCCATGGGAATTCTATAATATAACAGGGGGCTTTGCCCTTGTGATAGCCATTGGCCACAGGGATCCGACTGCCAGTGACAAGTAACTTCCAAGATCCTAATTGAAATCGGCATTCAGAGCACCTCTGCTCAATATCTCAACATCTGGGAACAATACGTAAGTTACTTTGTTGACAGTTTCCTGTATAAACTAGATTCAAATCTCAGGCTGTTTCTGGATAGGATGAAGGTTAGGATTAGGTCAGTGGTAACGGAGTGCTCCTGATGAATTGGGAAATCTTCATGGAGGCAAGTTTTAAGTTGCCTTGCAATGTCTATGTAAAACTCATCAATCAGGGACCAAAAGGAGATTTCACCAATGGGACCCAACACCTACCAGGTGCAGGTAAAGGTGTGAAAAACACCTCACACCTCTTAAAATGCCTTCAAATTAATTTCAGCTGTTAAAGCCTCTGAACCCACATTATGTAATTTCTCTTGCTGTGGGGTTGCAACCATCATATATCTTAATTATGTAGAAGGAAGTTAAGCCACAAAGGATGGGTGATTTCCCAAAGACTTGGGAGGAAATTTAATTAGAACGTTAATTAGACCTGGTAACTTTCTCTTTTCCCGTAAGTTCTCTTTCGATTGGAGACAAGATGGTGGAGTAGAAGGACATGAGCTCACCTCCTATCACCAAAATCACAACTAACTGCTGAGCAACCATCAACAAAAAAAGACTGGAACCTACCAAGAAAGATATTCCCATAAGTTCTTTTCTGGTTTTTCTGGTTGGGTAAGAAAATAACCTACTTGGGTAAGCAGGTACCCAGTATAAACTACCCCATTGCCAGAAGGAGCCTCCTGTGTCAGATGAAGATCTGGGCAGCAAATACCTGCAGACGAAGAGATGCAGACAGAGGAGACACACCTGAAAGAAGATAATCATCATATCTTAATAGTAGACTTTGTGGTTGACACTCCCTCCCTCCCCCATCCGTTCTACCCTTCAGATGATCAGTCTAACCAGTGAAGGTAATTTCCACCCTGGCCAGTATTTGGTTCAGGAATTGCTGAGCCTAAGCCAACCAGGGCCAATGAAATGTCAGGAGAGCTCAGGATAGCTTAAAAAATCTAGTTGAGAGAGGAGAGCAAGAAAGGGAAAGAGAATACATATACACATACGGTTATGTGCACGAACATAGCTGGTGGGAATGGAGAGGAAACACCTCCAACACCACTGAATACCTCCTCATCTCCGCATCCCTGGGCAACCCCAGACATGAACAGAGAGGCATGTTTTCTTCATTGCTACTGGGAAACCAGCCTTAGAATAAATTGACCTTGTTGAGACAAGTAGAGCAGGGAGATGCACATCCTTAGATCTCCTTGATGATGACCAAGAGCTACTAAATCAACCCGGCCTGAAGCCCTTGAACTTCTGGTCTTCCTGTAATGTGAGTTAAAACATTTTCTCCTTATATAAACCAGTTTGAGTTGGGTTTCTACACTTGTAATGGAAACCCTAATCAACATACCCTAATACTTACTCATTTGCTTCGCATCATACTGTTTTCTGGGGTCTGGGTGCTAGTCAGTCACCTTCTCCACACACCCCAGTCTCTTTTTTTTTTTACACTCCAATCTCTTGTCTGCCCTTCTCCGCAGCCCGGCAGTTGACCACTTTGGGCTGCATCCCTAGTTCTGATGTTCTCTGGCTTCCAGGTGGGTTCAGCCAATGGGACGCACCAGCAGGATACGAGAGGACACAGGAAGACATTGGGGGTAACATTGCAACCAAGTACGAAGCTGCCTTTCTGTGGGCAGCTGTGCCCTCCCTGACCAGAGCTCCCAGAGGGGGATTCTCCTCCTTGGGCCCAGTAACTCTTTCCTGCCTTGTTTCTTCATCCCCGGGTGGTAACAGCTTCCCTCTGTTGCCTGCCTCTGGGTGCCTCAGCACCTCTTGTCCAGTCCTTTAAGTCTGTCCATTCCTCTGCAGGTCACCTTTCCTGAAGTCTCTCCATTCAGACGATCTGTGGGGAAATTCTGTTTTCTTCCAAAAATATGACTGACGTAGTCTGCCTTCTGCCTGACATTTTGGTTTCATTCATTAGAAGTTATAAAACCCTCCAACCCTGAACTATAAACTGCCGCTCTTCAGGGCAGAGATTGGGGTTTGGTGGGGAATTCGCAGGCTTTCTCCTTCTGCTTATTGTTTGACTTTGGATGAGAGAGGGAGTGGCAAATTTTTAAATGCAATTATTTGAGGTTTTGTGGATCGTGCAGTTTCTGGTGTAACTGTCAACTCTGCTGATCTTAAAATAAATGGGTGTGGATGTGTCCCAATGAAACTTTATTTACACCAACAGGTGGCGGGCCAGATTTGGTCCCTGGGTTACAGTTTGTCAGTCTCTGAGTTAGTTCATTTGATTTATGACCTAAAGTATGGGAATAAGATGTTAGTCTCCTTGACAGTTTCAAAACAGAATGCTCTGGGAGGCGTATTTGTTTTTTATTAAAAAGTGACTTGTATGTGATGTCATTCTAGGCAGATAAGTTTTATGTCAAATATAGCATGGAAGAAAATTTTCTTTTCTCTACCAGCAGAAAGGCACTTCATGGGTGCCGTGCTCTCACCAGGATGTGAGCTCTCACCATTGGCTGGCCCTTCCCAACTCCCCTCTGGAGGCTGAGCTAGACTATTAGGTCCAGGGAAAGGCACGGGGTTTTGGAAGCCACTTTATACGGCTTACTAGTTTTTGTCAAGCATGGACACGGATGAGGCATTCGCCCACGGTTGTTTCTGAGGCCAAAGGAAAATTTAGATTGGAAATCTCAGGTCTTCCTAGAAGCCTTCTTAGATTTTTCAAGGTCAAGACTGCCTCCCCCTCTGTGGTGCTCCCACAGGACTCTCCCTGTACACATCTTGGAGCTGTTATTACATTTTGGTGCGTGGTAAGTAAGCAGTACACATATCAGCCTTCAGGTCCTAGGTGGTATGGGTCTTGAGGACAGAGCTAGACTCAATCATCTTTCCAAGTGCCAAGCACTGGGCATCACACATGGTGGCGGCTCACGGCTTAAGTAATTGAGCTCTGTTTAATTTCTCAATAATTCTGTTTGATCTTAGGCATACCTTCAACATTGCCTAGGACGAGAATATAAAGGGAGGCTCATATACCACATGGCTAAATATTTAAAAGTTACAAATATCATATGATATCGCTTATATGTGGAATCTAAAAAAAAAAAAGGTACAAATGAACTTATTTACAAAACAGAAGTAGAGTCACAGATGTAGAAAACAAATTTATGGTTACCGGGGGGAAGTAGGGGGAGAGATAAATTGGGAGATTGGGACTGACATATGCACACTAGTATATATAAAATAGATAACTAACAAGAACCTGCTGTGTAGCACAGGGAACTCTACTCAATACTATGTAATGACCTATATGGGAAAAGAATTTTAAAAAAAAAAAAAGAGAGTCGATATATGTATATGTATAATTGATTCACTTTGCTGTATACCTGAAACTAATACAACATTGTAAATCAACTATACTCCAATAAAAATTAAAAAACAAAAAAAGTTACACATTGAACCATGTCTATGGCCTGGCTTGTCGTTCCACCCCTGGGCCCACTGCCTGCTCGTTGGGGGTCACCCTTGTTTTTTGGGGCAATGCCTTCTCCCGGGCCAGCCCTGCTGTCCTCAGCCTGAGAGGTTGCATGGACCTCCCGGGGCAGAGCAAGGGGGAAGCTGGGCCCAAACTCAAGATTTCTGGGCTGTCCTGGGGGAACCTGGGGCGAGCACTACCCTAGCTTCCTCGGGAGACAGGCTGCGCTGGGTCATTTCCCTCAGGCTACACTTGTCTGACTCAGGTCTTACAGGTTGTTCCAAGGGGCTTCTAGAGCCACACAATCTAAGAATAGGTCAGCAAGAGCACAGATATCTGGGGAATTGGTCTGCTAGACATCTACTTTGGGTGATGGAGGGTAGCCAACTTAAATAAAAGCACATACTCTGCTCTCCTGGGGCAGCGGCTGTGATCATAGCCAACCCTTCCCACACCTACACCCTCTCCCCCCTCTCTCTCTCTCTCACACACACACACACACACACACAAGCATTTTCAACCCTGCTTCCTCTGCCCCGGGAGTTCATTTCAGCTCACACTATTCTCTCCCATAATCCATATTTGTTCAAATAGGGACCAAACTTTCTAAAATCTCTTGGCACAGACAAGGAAAATGAAGGAGCTTTTATTGTAGAGTTTGTGATCTCTGGTGCACAGTGGGCAGGGACCATCTTAAGCAGGTCCAAGGGCAGCACCAGAACCCAGAAAGTGCCTTTGGAGGATATCACATGCATCTTCCCAGATATCACATGAATCTGCCCACTGAACAAATCATTCCCGTTAAAGCTTTGTGCTATGGTTGGTGTACACCGGTGGTCAGATCCACCTGCAGGGCTTGCTAAAGTCCAGTCTGCTGGGGCCCACCTTCAGAGTTTCTCATTCAGTAGGTAGGTCTTGGGTAAAACCCCCAAATTCACACGTCTAACAAGTTCCCAGTGGTTGCTGCTTGTCTGGGGCCCACACTTTGAGAACCACTGGTGTAAATGATTGTGTAGTCAGTGGAAACCCCAAAATAACCATGGCACTCATTCCGCAGACAGGCAATGGGTTACCCTAGCTGGCAGTGACCCTAAGATATTGTTAGAAACTTGATCTTTAGTAGCTGGGAAAAGAAGGAAAACATTTAAAGCTGCAAGCAATTTCCAGTCTCTAAGGGTAGGGACATGCATTTACCTCAGAGGCAAATTGTTGCTTTTGGTCTGGGAAAACCACTTGAGTCTGCCATTTATTTACAAAAATATAAATCAAATATTCACCCACCATTCTAGAGGGAAATGTGAAGTCAGGATTAACCCAAACACAGCTGTTTGAGACTGAGAAGTTAAGTGTTCTATTTGATATAAATTTGGGGGGAACATTGAGTCAAACTTCTGTCTGGGAGACATAGCTGTCTGGTGGGGGTGGGGGGTGGGTGGATAGGGGAGGGGTGCATGTTCCAGCATTTCTAGGCCTGCCTCATTCTAAGGGCGCTTGGCTTCAAGCTGTGTCGTGTTCTTGCAGCTTTGTGTGTGTGGTGGTTGTTTTCCCGAACTTGAGCTGAGACCCAAGGACTAAGAAAAGAGGGGCAACTCCACCAGGCATGTGGTGTGTCTCACACAGGGTTATTTCTGTCAGAATAACCCACCATGTAATGAAGCTTAACTATGATTTTCTGTTGTAGTATTTTTTTGCTGGGGTTTTCCTCTGGAGGAAATTAATATTTCTAATGTCAGTCTAATAGGTGGTTCAGCCTGGGAAAATAAAAATAAGAAAGGGGGAGATGTATGTCCTCTGAGTGAGGGAAGGGAGGTTCCTCTCTGGGTCTAAGGGTACTTGGGTCTGGATTGTAAGGCCAGCTAGCCCTACTGGTGACGGTGGGAAGGGGACACGGGCAGACTGCTTATAAGGGTCCTTGAAGACAGTTCAGGACTGTGGACTCTGAAAGTCGCCAAGTCCAGTCCAGGTTTACACTTTCTTTCTCCAATACCTGAGTTTTTGGTGAGGTATTGTTCAAAGTTGGGACATGAGGGTTGTTACCATGGAGCTAATTGGCCAAGAGGTCAGGGCTCCCGTCTGTGGCTACTTCTCAAGGAGAGTGGACCTCCTTGAGAGGGTAGGGGCCATCCAAAGATTGCTGCAGGGTGGAGCAGAGAAAAAAGGGGTCCAGCTATGCACAAAATGACACCATGGAGAGAAGGGACAAAGTTCTTTCAGGTTGGAGCTCCAGATCAACTGTAATTTTGAAGTCGTGGCATGAATATTTGAGCAACAAGTGGAATATAGTTGTTCGGTTTGGTTAGTAACTAGACATAATTTAGAAACAGGCATTGTATGTTAACACCCATCCTAAAGATCAGAGACAAGGAGAAAGTGTTCCCTCTCTTTAATAGGATAAGGTAATTCAAGTCCTCCTGACAAGTGAATATATCCAAATAGCTGTCTCAGCAAGAAATGGAATTTTTTATCTGGAGATCTTAGATAGGAAATGAAGTTTCATTGTATAAGCTTCAAAAACTCCCTCTAATTAGGCAATATGATTTCCATCAATTCTATTAATCTTTCATGGCACGTAGATAAAAACCTAAACATAGAAGGAAATAAAACCATGTAAGAGCAACAGAAGGGGTTGAGTAGGTGCAGAAGGTCATGAAAGAAAATCAATTTTCCTGTAATTTACTTGAGAGCTCCAAAAATAACAAACAAATATCAATTTGGAACCAGATTCTTTCCTTCTTCATCATGGCTTCCAGGGACCAGAAGACCGGACAAGGCCATCCAGAAGGTGGGACGTCTTGATTTTAGCCAAAGTAAGCATACTTGTGCAGAAAACCAAAACAATTTGGGAAGAAGAAGCCAACATGTAACACATGCTGATTCAGTGAAAAAGTGAATTTATATCTAGTACATCAAAGAGTTGGATCAAGGACAGCATAGCGCGAGCGCAGGAGCCTTGGAGACCATCACCAATTACTCACGCTGGGAGGCAAGTGGCTTATGTAGAACGCAGTCATCTACTGCTTAACAAGAGGGAGTAATTATTTTCTACTGAAGGAGTTTTGTATGTCCATTGGTTTCTTGATCTTGAAAATCACAAGAGAAATGAGTATATATTACACAACTGTTTTCAGGAAGATGGAAGCTATTATATTCTTTAATAATTACCCTTTCCTGCCGTACACCTGAAACTAATGCAACATTGTAAATCAACTATACTCCAATAAAATTAAGATTAAAAAAAAATTCCATGAAAAGAGGAAAAAGATTATCATGCATTAAGCTAATAATCAGATAGTCTCTTTATATGGTAGATAAAGGGGGGAACCAGGATGACCATCTGTGTTTGAGCAGGAAGTGTGGTTATGCTGGGGGAAGGGGTCATTGATACTCCTCCTTGACTTACCATGACCTCATCCTTCTACCCTGTCTGCTGACAGTGGTGTTTATAATATAACACGTGACCTTCCACTTAAGAGTAATAAATCTAGACCTATTTAAGTAAAAAAAAAAAAAAAAATACTCTTTCCTCTAAGAATTACAGTAACATTACATGGGAAGGTTCTTACAACTAAGTCCAGGCCTTGTGTACAGAATAAGGTGTAATCTTCATTGAGTTGTTTCTTGACCTGTGCCTCAGTGTCTCCTTTCGCAAAAGATTTATATTGCATTGAGACTGGGAAACATTTTTTAAAAATTTCTTTACCCTATTTTTTTTTTTTAAGAAATTCACGTTCTTATTTATTGATTGATTTATTGATTGATTGATTGCTGTGTTGGGTCTTCGTTTCTGTGCTAGGGCTTTCTCTAGTTGTGGCAAGCGGGGACCACTCTTCATCGCGTTGCGCAGGCCTCTCACTATCGCGGCCTCTCTTGCTGCGGAGCACAGGCTCCAGACGCGCAGGCTCAGTAGTTGTGGCTCACGGGCCCAGCTGCTCCCCGGCATGTGGGATCCTCCCAGACCAGGGCTCGAACCCGTGTCCCCTGCATTGGCAGGCAGATTCTCAACCACTGCGCCACCAGGGAAGCCCTTCTTTACCCTATTAATGTGAAAATTTGAGGGGCATTGTTTTCCACTTAGAATATGTTATAGACTCACTGACATTAGATGGTGTTTCTTGACTATACTATTTTCCCCTGCTAACACAATTTCCTTGGGAAAATCTACTGGTGTGTCATTATCATTTAATCATCCTTTTCTCCTAGAGACTTCAGAACGTCTTTCCAGTATTTTCCTATCCGTGTCCAGGACCTCCATCTGAAGCAGTGATGATTCTTCTCCTTTGAACAATGGAGATAGTGCAGGACACATGAGTGAAATTTGCCCAGGGTCCCGCTGTGGGTCAGGGTGGAGTCAGCCTCTGACCTTTGGGCTTTAGACTCTAACTAGGGCTTCCTGCCTCGGCAAGAAGAATGTCCCACTTCTCATGGTCATGGACCTTTGGTGGAGTTGACCATGTGTCACTATTTGTTATGGGGAAGATACTGTTTCTATAGCATTGAACAGTGACATGTAATAGAAGCATTACAGGAATGTTCAAGAATTGAGGAGATGAAGACATTCTACTTTGCTGGAATTTTTCAAACTAAGTTTTTGTCACACTGCAAATGTTTATCCTTAGTTTGTAAGACCCTTGTATTCCAGAGGCTACCAAACAGTTCTGAGTAGCTGATCCTTCACTCATCAGAATAGTTGTTTTACAAGATCCGTTTTGCTGCCAAAGTATTTGGGGTGACGTTTAAAAGAATATTTTGAAAGAATGTTCCTTTGAAGTTCTGAAATTGTCTTTTTGGCAAATATGGATGGAATTTACATTCTAATTCAACTCTTCACAGATAATTCATTAAGTTTTTTGTGGACTCTCATCTTGGGTACCTTATTATCCATCTGGCAATATGATCTTTTATAATATTAACCAAAATATAAGCTGTTGAATCTACTGTCTGAGAAGAAAGCTGTAAAAAAGTGTGCCCAGGATCCCCAAAGCATGAAGTATAATACGTTTGTACACGTGCCACTGAGTACCGACTTTTCAATGCACCACAACCCATGTTTGGAAGAATAGAAAGCATGACCTTTATTTCAAGGAGTTTAACTTTGAATGAGGAGAAGGAAACT
Source organism: Balaenoptera musculus (assembly GCF_009873245.2). Lineage (NCBI taxonomy): Eukaryota > Metazoa > Chordata > Mammalia > Artiodactyla > Balaenopteridae > Balaenoptera > Balaenoptera musculus. Next base: position 96,035,059 of record NC_045793.1, on the reverse strand, counting down.
CACAAAAAGCTAATACACGCTGTACTGGGGACAAAGTGCCACAAAAGTAGAGAGGAGGAAAGATCATTTCATGGGAGACAAGAAATTCTTCGTGGCTAAGATTCCCTTTGAACTACCAGTGATTGGGGGTGTCAAACCGGGGGAAGAGGCCCAGGACTCTCACTGCAGGGATACTAAAGGGAACAGGAGCTAATTCAGGAAACAGTTACTGGTCTGATGAGACTGAAGCACAGGTTTTCCATCTTTGCTGCACTCTCCCAAAATTCTCATAAAGCATTAAGGGGAGAGAATCCATCACAGTGTACCAACTATAAAGATCTGTGTGGTCTTTTTACAGCCCCCATTTTATAGCTAGTGGATTGAAAAGCCTGTCACACGCCACGTGCAAAGGACAGAGTGGCTGGTTGCAATTTAGAGCATGATGGCCTAATGGGCCCTGGCGATGCTGGTTGGCATGTAGGTTACCAGCAGACGGGGGCACACCCTTGATCTCCACACCATGCCCCTGGATCCGTGCCTGCTTTTCAGGTCTAGAAATTTGCCTTTGCCTCTGGGAATACTTCACTGTAAAAGAGAGACCTAACTATCACTTTGCCCAGATTGTTTGCAATTCCCAATCAGCATGTTCTATTCCGGTGCAGATTTATTAACTGACTATAGGGGATCTATCATTATGGTGAATGAGATACTTACGTTTGTTATTAAAAGGATGTACCTCCTGATAAGTATGCAAGACTTACCATTGAGGGCTGGGAAGACAGGACTGGAGATATGTTTCCATTTCCATGTAAAAATAAGAAAGAAATAAGCTTTACTAACTTATAACATTAAGCTTCTGGGTGTGCCTGTCAGATTCTCATGGCACTCTCTCCAAGTGTGGGTACGAGGCCACAGGGACAGCAGGCAGGGCCTCAGTCTTTTGCTATCATTGAGACTTACATTTATAATCTTATTCTATTGCATTTTATTTTATTATATTATTGAGTTTAAACTAAATAGCAAGTATATTTTAAAAATTCTGCAAAATCGTGAATGGAAGATATTTCTAATAATGCAAACCCAAATAAAAGCCTAAAAATGGATAGGGCAATGACCTTTCCTCCAAGCCCTTCTGCCACATAATGAAGTTAAAAACACGACAGCATATTGTAATCTGTTAAGAAATTGGCCAAAATAATTATAATTACCAAGAAAACTTTTTAGATAGAAATTTACAAGACCTGTTGTTGAGGGTAATCTGGCTCTAAGAATATATTGTGCCTGGAGATATTATTAATAACAGTAGTAAGTAAATGTGATTCATAAATAAATACATATGTATTGAGATATATACTTAAAATGTTACAGACACTGACTAAGGGCATCCTCTTGTCTGTGTTAGATACCCAATAAGATTAAAAGCATCCCACAACAAGGACCTACTGTATAGCACAGGGAACTATAGTCAATGTCTTGTAATAACCTATAATGGAATAGAATGTGAAAAAATAATATATATATATCAATCTATATAATATAAAATATTTTATATAAATATAGGATATATATTATTTCTGTGGACATACTTTTAACCCATTATATTTTGATTCTGTTGAGCCTTAAGTGAGAGAGATCCCTGCCACCACACCGTTCCCAGGGTAGAAGTGAAAGTCATACTACAAGATAACACTATCACATAAGATGGCAATAGCTACAGCAGCCTGGAGATGTGTTCCCATCCTGAACTTCTCACCTTTGATTTGGAGTAGTGATTTAGTGGTTAAGAAAACAAATATGAGAAGGGCATGGAGTATACCATTTCGTAATGAAATGAGTGCTTCAATCTGTGATGGCAAACATGCTTGTCATCAGTCGGAGTCCTTCAGTGGACTACCTGGTACATCAATGCAAAGTGGGCTTAATTGTTTCCTGCAAGTGGTGGCAAGCAGGTTATCTGAATGAGCTAGTTTAGTTTACCAAACACCTTACTTTTCAGGGAGCAAGTATGCCCCCGAGAAGGTGGCTCACTATTCCTCTGCAATTGATGTCACCCTACAAGAACTGTTAACCTTCCCTTTAGTGCCTTGCCTGTCTCCTTTAAGGAAGCTTGCCTCTCCCTTTGCCTTTGCCATTCAAGGTCTCTGGATGGAACCCTACTTGGTGGGGGGGGGTTGGCTAATGGGATCTCTCTCTGCATTCTACTGAGGATTTGAATCTAACTCTTGGCTTCTCTGCAGGATGTAGCAGGTCCTAATTGAAGCCCAGTAACTCAGAAATCAATTTAGAGGCCAGAGTCCTGCTTCTGGCAAGTCTCGGAGGACTGAGCCTCTTAGCTTGATGAATATAGCTCTTTTTCATTCCTGTAAGCATCAGAGAGTAAGACCAAATAGGTTCCTGCCAGCTCGCCTGTTGGCTCTCCCTCATAGGACAGTGGAACCAGGAAAGTGTCTCACCATACGTGGGAGGGTGTTGAAATACATGGAAGAGTGGCAGAAAGGAGGCTCAACACCAAGACTAAACATTTTGGTAAGATTGAGGAGTTGGCTTTTGGGAGGGAGGTACTTTAATGGAATTAGAATTGGTTGCTGCATTATCGCCATCAACAAGGTTAGGGATGAAAGAACGAGCGCAATAGCATGGAATTCAAAAGAACAATCTTGCATATGCCATTCCGAATAGAGGTGCCGGCAGTCAAGGTCAAAGTTGGTGCCAAGAAGCAGCTCTTAATGGTCTCCACCTGCTTTAAACTGTTTTAAAACATTCTGAAAATTTCCCTTTTCTTTTCTTCATGAGAGAATAGGGGATAGGAGTGTTGGGGGGGGGGTGGATGTGTGTGTGTGGATGTGTGTGTGCATGCGTCCACACACATGCACATGTGCAAGTGTTCATGTTCTCATAAGTACACCCTCATCTTGGCCCATGTGTGTTTGTCATAAAACTTGAAAGAAGGGCAAGTTTTAGCTGGAAGGAAAGCTTTTTATAGCAACGTTATAAATCACTTCAAGGAGTGATTCTCAGTTAAGGGCTGACAGCTCCCTCGTGAAGTGACCATGCCAGGCCTGCCATTCAAAAGAAGCTTGGAGACCAGTCTCGTTTGTCATCTAAAATGAAAGTGATATGTTCTTGGGGATGTCACGTGAGAAGGCAAGATGGAATGTTCCTGCCATTTGCACTATCTTTGGATGAAACAAGAAGGAGGTGTTAGTATGATGTAATATATAATATTGAGCAGGAAGTGATGGAGGAGTTGTATACTGGGCTACTGGCTGAGGCAGAGTGGAAACAGAAATGCTGTTTATTGTAACACAACGGATGCCTGACTACCACGTTTCTCTTCAGTAAAGGATCCCTTTGCAGTAGGGTCTTCAAGCAATAAGCTGCTGCACCGGGGTGGTACGCTACATTTGGAGTGAGAGCTCCAAGCACAGAGACAAATTTAGACTCAGATGTCTCAGGCTATGGGTGGAAATCCACAGCACAGCAGTTGTTAAACTTGACAAAGTATCATGGAAGTCAACAAAGACAGTCATAGCAGCCCACTGAGAAAGACTCCTCTTTAAGCAAGAGATTAAGTCATCCGGTCTTTGAAGCAGGAAGTGGACCTCCCAGAATACCAGGCCCAACAGTTATGAATAATGGAGGACACACAATGTCTAGACCAGATAAGAACTCATCCCGAATCTCTCTTTCTGTAAAGGAACTGGAGACATGTCAGAAACCACTGTCATCTCCATTAGAGTTTACGGGATATAACTGTGAAAACTTAACTGCAGTGAAAATTAGAATGAAAACAGAAAAGTAGTGGATTTTTTTTTTTAAAAAGCATTAAAATAATTTTTAAAATAAAAAATAAATATTGATTGCCGAAAAGCTGTTGTCTTTTTCTTGCCATATTCGTTATTTTATGGAGAGTCAAATATTAAAAAGAGCTTATTAATAGAGTAAACAAGTCATAAACAATGTCAGTTAGAGGCAGAGATAGTTCCAGGAAAAAGGATTTGGATGCTGTTCTCCACCCATTATTAGAAATCCTTGCTGAAGAAGCCTCTGATACCTTCAGGGCTAGCAAAGACACTGTCACATATTGCTATTCTTGTGCCTTCTCTAAGCTGAGGCAAGGGGCCAAGGTCAGGCATGTGTTCACCACTTTCAGTGTAGCTAAGAATCTTCCTTCTAACTGGAACTGTGATACTCTCCTGCTTCTTTTCATCTGCAATCCTCCCAACAATGTTAACCAGTGCCTTCCTTGCTTGATTTCATGTAAGATCTAGAAAATAAAAAACACTGGGAAAATACACACATTCAGAGAGGAAAATGTCAGAAACTACTGCATTCTTATTTTTGAGAAGTACTAATCTCTTCCTCACTTTATTCCTTTATATGGATGAATTTATACACATGTAATTTACATGTAGCTTTTATGGCTCTGTATAAATCTTGAATAGCTTGAGAAATGCCTGTGATTCTCATGACCAAGTGCAGGATCTGTTTTCCAAGTCTGGTCATCTACACAACCTGAATCGGTAGGCTTTCCCTGAGTTTTCGCAGCCGAGATCCTATTGCACGTAGCAGACAAGACCAAGGTAAGACGCATCTTTGCACCCCTCTGCTTCGTGAGGCTTACTCCCTTCTGGGCGGGCAGTGTGTTCAATGGCTCCACCAGATGGGATGGTGAACGCTGTCAGCACCTCTTTCACCCCAATGTGCCTCCGTGTGGGAGAGGAAGCCATGCAGGAGACGAGGACGAAAGAGGAGGGCGGGGTCCTCTTGGAAGTAAAAGTGTGGCACTCGTGAAAGCAACAGGAAGAACTTTGAGTTCAAGAATTTGGAGGTGGGGATGCAATGCCTCATTAATCAGGGGAGGTGGACCTGGGACACCTGGGGTCGTTTCCTTTTCCTGGGCTAGACGGCAACTTTGCAGATGTTCCCACCACCCCGCTCCCTCGCCACCCCTGCTCTGTTAATTTCACTGACTTAATGCTTTTGCAAAATGAAAAACAAAATCAAGGCTCTTGTTATTATAGTCTCACTCTTCACTGTTCCAGCCCGATATGGAGATGCCCAGAATGGTCCCCCCCCCACCACCCCATCCGGTGTCCTTAGTCTCCTTCCCACGTTCCCCTCTCTGACAAGGGGAATCTTAAATCTGTTAATAAATGAAGGGAGACATTCCTTAGTCCCCAGCCTTGCATCCTTTCTCTGTGTCTTCCATCAGCCTTTAGTAATGCGGAGCTTAAAGTGCCTGTTTGATGGCAAAGCTGGGGAAAAGGCTGTCTCTCTCATCCCTGTTACATGTACCTTTCCGTAATCTAGTGATTCTTCCTGAATAACTGGTCTCCCTTTTCTTTTTAAGGTCCTGTTTAACCCCCCCTTTCCCACTTGATTCTTTGGGTCTGCGCTTTCAGTGATGTTGCCATACAAACACCTCAGAGTTCTTCTTCCCTTGAGCAAAACTTCTCAGGAACTGGCCAAAATGTGAGCTGGAGCTACCTGGGGGTACCGGTCATATGTTCAACACATGTAGAGGCTGCAAAAAGCATTTCCTCAGTGCATTTCTTTACGTTAATGCACTTCAAAATCTAATAGTATTTCATTTAGGGGAAAAGTAAATTGTTCTCTGTCAATGAGGCAGATCATTACTTTCCCATTTGCCGACGTGAGCTTGCGTGCTGTGCCTCATAACTCAGATGCCACAAACACACCAATCAGTGCCACGCGATGTGAATTCTTTTTCTAATAAACAGCACCCGATATTGTGCTGACCCAGGTAGGGTACATCACCCAGACCTCTAGTAAACAATAACGCGTATTTGTAAAGTTCCTGCCTGGTTGGGTAATATGGTTTATAATATTTCTTTCCCTCTGTGAAGCTAAATTATTTATTTCAGTCAAACTCCTAGGCATTTCGTGTTTAGACTCTTTGTGAAGGAGCGGCAAAACATTGTGGTTAAGAGTTTAGGCTTTGGAGTCAGAAAGATCTAGATCAGAATCCAGGCTCCGCTGTGACCAGCTGAATGGCTTTTTGCAACTTGTATGTTCTTGGAACTCCTCTGAAAGTGAGCGATTGTCAAACTGGCCTGGCAGAAGCTGTTTGTCTTTTAGAATGTTGGATTAAGTAATGCAGGTGACATCAGCTGTATAGCACCTGGCATCTATAAAGATAACTTACTGATATATTCAGTTAAGTTAATCCTAGGGCATGGTGGCGAGGCACCATCCACAGGGTGTTCAGGAAGTAGTCACCTTCTTAATATCATCGTAACCGCCTAGGAGAATATTCCGTCTCTACCTTGGACTTCTATAGGCATCACACCCTGTGGTTGTCCCCCTTGATCTGTCACGTCTCAGTGCACATCTTTCTCTCCCAGGCATTCAGTGTCATGCTTGACACCATCTTCCCTAAGCCAATGCATCAGCGAGCCTTATGGATTTGTCCCCTGAAATTCACACTTCTGTCTGTGTCTACAGCCACCAACGCCTCTTGCCCAGGGTACCGCACCAGCCTCCCAGCTTCTCTTCTTATGTTCAACCTCCCTCCTCAGCTGCTTCTCTACAGACCAGTGATCTCTGAAAGAAATGCAATTTGAATAGAATTTCCCCAGTCAAACCTCTGCTTAAATCTCTTCCTTAGCCTTGTCCTAAGACCAAGTCTGCTAAGCTGATCCTCCAGGCCCTGTGGGTACAGCTCTGCCTATCTGGCCTGGCTTCGCCTGCATCCCTCTCTCTCTGCATCCAACCACATCAGCCTCCTACTCCCAGCAACAGGAAGCCTTGACCGAGCAATGGTTTCTTTTCCCTTCCGCAGCTACTTTTATACTTATAATCAGGAGAGAAGAATTCAAAACTTCCCTTTTTTTTTTTTCCCCCCTAAGGGCATGGAGACGTTTAGTGACTTCATATTTTCCAAAGACATTTTTTGGAGAGTCTCAGATGAAATGTCAAAAACAAGCCCAATGTATTATTATGATTTGAACTAGGTCCAAACAACGTTGGTATTTCTAGTAGGACTGAAATGATTAAACCAACAGCCATTCCCTTAACATCTGTGAACTTCAATCTCAAGGCCAAAGTCTAGCTAGAAAAGTGCTGACGTTTTGAAATGTTATACAGCAGAAAAAGGTAGTGGAATGTTTTGGTAACCTCAAAAAATGTTTAGTTTGGGATCCAATCCCAGGTGTCAAGGCAAGTTTGTCAGGTGTTGGTGATGTAGCCAAAGGTGGATACATAACTCACCAGGGACCAGGAGTTTCAAACCCCCCTTAGACGCGAGGATCCCAGGGTCTAGAGCAGAAAGCTGTTCTGTAGTAATTTCTGCTTGGTACCCCAAGCAGAGCCCCCCTCCTCTACTCCTGCTGCCGTCCTGATACCTCCGTGTTATCCTCATTCACTCCCGGCAAGTGCCTGGAGGTAAGCCCAGAGAGAGCCAGGTAAGTAACGAGAGCGTGGCTGGGGGGAAGCTTCGGAGGGTACTGAGAACAGGCACTGGAGGGCGCCCCGCTATCCACAGAAGTCTCTATACCTGATAGCCACCTAGGATGCGGACTCCCAATTCTTCTGACGTTTATAGGTAGCTTCTGGCTGATACGCTGATGTCATATCCCCGCCACCCCATGGGTGGACAGTTGGTGGGGACATGGCCAGGGATGGTTGGCGTGTGTGATGCTGGAGTTTTCTCATCAATTCCCTCTCTATCTGCATCTAAATTTCACCAGCAAGAGTATTGGAATTGTTAACTGTTTTTGATTTGGGTCGATTTATTTCAACTATGGAAGACTTCAAGTTTCAAAGGTAAGCTTTTCTACTTCTACCAAAATCCATTGGCCGAGGGAATTTTATGATGCTTTTTTTTTTTTTTTAACATCTTTATTGGAGTAAAATCGCTCTACAATGGTGTGTTAGTTTCTGCTGTATAACAAAGTGAATCAGCTATACATATACATATATCCCCATATCTCTTCCCTCTGTGTCTCCCTCCCACCCTCCCTATCCCGCCCCTCTAGGTGGTCACAAAGCACCGAGCTGATCTCCCTGTGCTATGTGGCTTTGTGATGCTTTTTGAAGGTTAAAGGAGGTCTTCCCAGACCCTTTAGGTTAGGTTAGGTCCCTCTGATATGCCCTGCATAGCACTTGTTCACCACAGTTAGCCCACCTGTGATAATTAGTTTAATATCCTTATTCCCTGCCAGACTGGATGCACCACATCTGCACATGAGCTCTGCCCACCTTATCCACTGTTGTTGTTTCCCCACATGTGGTACCTATAGTAGGCACTAAATATGTGTATGTGATATAAAAGATAGATAGATAGATAGATAGATAGGTAGATAGACATTTGATCTATCCATCTATCTATAGCATGGATGAATAAAATAAGCCAAAACCAGACTATATACCATCAAATGAGACATCCTACAATATTAGTATATTAGTACGGGGTTTAAAATGATGAAATTTACTGCTGCATTTTAACTATGGAATCTTAGAACCTACTTATATCAATGTAATAATAATAATTTATAATAATAAAATAGCTAACATGTAAATGATTCTCACAGTGTGCTAGAGTAATGTTCTAGTACTTTACCTATATTCAATCATATCATTCTCACCACAGCCATAGGAGGTAGGTATTATTATCCCCAATTTACAGATGAGGAAACTGAGGCTCAGAGAAGTCGGAGATTTGTCAACTGGTAAGGGGAAGAGTGGGGTTTCCACCCAGCTCTGTTCTCTCAACCCTATTGCTTTAGATTGGATAAGATTCCATCCCAGTCCGGAAGGCATTACCAGCAGTTAAGTAGCATTTGAAAAGCTAAATAAAAACACAAGGCAATAAGGTCTCTGTGGAGACAGGGCATGAGTAATTGTTACATGAATTGTACTCCATCCTAAATGCCACGGTGCAGAGGAAGTGGGGAGAGAGGGCCAGGGCCTGGAACAGCCTGGGAAGGTTCCATGGAGAGCAGCTGACCCTGAACTTAGTCCAGAAGGATGGGTGCAGTGTGGATGGGGGGAAGGCTAAGGAGAGTCACAAAGGATAAAGTGAACAAATATGCCACGTTGAAAGTTTTTTTTTTAAACATGGATTCAATATAATAAACGAAGTACTGTCCCAAAATCCAGATTTTTCTCTGCCTCTGAGAAGAATGTGGGATTTGGAGTCGCCTAAGTAGCGACATTTTTCCCCACGTTTGTTTTCTCCAGCTATAAAACGGAATTCTTACTTGCCATATTCCTCCCCCTTAGAGATGGTGAAAGGGTTAAAGGATTCCGTAAAGTGTTGAGGGCTTCTTGAAAGTAGTTATGCAAGAACAAATTATCATCAGCGTCACTGTTTTTGCTGTTGGTTTTAATTTTCATTATTGTAAAACTGTCCCCGGGGAGGCGTAACTTTTAGGGCGGTCACAGCCTGCTCAAACAATCAACTGTCTGCCTCGTGATCCACCTGCGGGAAGAGGCCGGACAGAACCTTGGCCTTTGCAGGTCCTTCTTCCTGCAATTCCTGCCGCTCCAGAAGGTTCCCTGTGGCCAGAATCTGCTCCCTGTCTCTCTTTGACCAGGACTGGCTCATCACTTATGCGTTTTCCCCCTCCCCAGCACATACACTGTTTTAAAAAATTCATTAGTTACTGATATTTAAATATCAGTACATTTCAGATATGAATCTAGAATTCCAGCTTCCCGTCTGCAGAAGAATGGCCACTATGGGCCCACATTTAGCGCCCGCCGCAGCGAGAATCAGCGGGTCCATTGAAGGTACATCCATGCCCTGACCAGGCCCCACGTGGCCTTTGTTGTCATGCGGGTGATTGCCAGTCCTGCGGGCAGCTGGGTCTTCTGGCTACACCTGTCTATTTTCCACCCAAAGGACTGCCAGGTCTAGGGTGAGCTGCCAATGAGGGCCACACTAGGTGAGGAAGATGACAGGGCTGGGCCCAACAGGACAGATGTGGCATTACTGATAGTCAGTCCAAAGGGACTGAGCCAAAGAGAGAAAGAAAGGATCTGAAGTTAGAGCCTGGAGCCAAAGACCAGAGTCAGGAAGTGGAGGTGCTAGGCAACCTCCCATGGGATAATGGAAGCCCACAGCATCAGTTCTGGAGAGCGTTCTAGGAGCCAGAGTGTCTGCTGGGGCATGCCCTTCTATAACACTGTTTGTATTTTTATTTTTTATTTTAATTTTTATTATTTTTTTGCTATCTACAAGAGACACATTTTAGTTTACTTTTTATTTTTATTTATTTATTTATTTATTTAATTGACGTAGAGTTGATTTACAATGTTGTGTTAGTTTCAGGTGTGCAGCAAAGTGATTCAGTTATATAGATATAAAATTTTTCAGATTCTTTCCCATTATAGGGTATTATAAGCTATTGAATACAGTTCCCTGTGCTATACAGTAGATCCTTGATGCTTACCTAACACCATTTATTTTGATTAGATAGTTCATACTTGTGCATTATAGACACTGGGAAATCACATACATTTGTGGTTTTGCATACATGCACACCTACACTCACACCCAAGCCCCCGCCGGTGATCCTGAGTTAATAACTGGGGTGGGAGCAGGGTGACAGCTTTGTCTGAAAGCTCCCGGCCCAGCACTTCCAACATGTGATGAAAACCACCACTCTAGGTGAGTTAAGCTTCCTCCTGACACCCTATTTGCATTCGGTGACCTCGGTCTGACCCCAGAAGTTGAACATTCTCTAAATAACTCAGTTCCTTTTGCATAAAACTCCGTCCTCTTTCAGTTCCCTGATATGGTATCTGGATGGATGAAAGCAGTTTTCTGTGTCTCTGGTCTGGCTGGTTTCTCTTTCGAGCCTATGGATGACATCTTTTGTCCTCCCGGTCACTTGCAGCTTGAGCTGGTCCCTGGTGGAACACGACCTGGCCACGGTTGGTGTGGTCAGGGTCTGACAGCCTCCCTGGCTGACATAGCCCCAGCCTGCCTCATGTAAGTGCATAGACCCCTCAGGGCCAACGCCACTTGTGAAGCCGAATCTGTCCTCTGTACCCCAACACCGAATTAAATCTCAGAGACAGAGTTTTGGGTGAAGTAGAAAAGAATAACTTTATTGCTTTGCCAGGCAAAGGCGGCCACAGTAGACCCTCAAAACTCTGTGTCCCAACTTGGAGGGCTTAGTGAGGAGTTTTATAGTAATGTTTCAACGAGGGCGTAATCAGCTCATGGACATACTTCTGATTGGTTAGTGGTGAGGCAATTGGGAGTCGGTATCATCAACTCTGGTTCCAACCAGTCTGGGGTCTTCATGCTTGTGGGCAGCATACAGTTAACCTCTCCCACCTGGTGAGGGTTTCAGTATCTGCAAAACAGCTCAAAGAGATTGTTCTGTGTATCCCTTGATACACAGAACCAGGACCTTGCTGCAAGGCTGCACTACTGTTTCTGGACTGCTCCTCCCTTGTCTCCACATGCCCTCCCTTCCTTAATTAGCAACTGTTTGAACCTGACCACTGGAACTCAGGGAAGGTCATGGAGGCTGAATAAAGTCTGTTTCCTGTAACCAAGAAATGGGGGGTACAGAAAAGTTTTTGTGCCCAGGAACCCTACAGGGTCCTGCGGAGGCAGCTTTCAAGAGGATCTCCTCCAAGGTCTATTACAATTGAAACAAACACACCCTGACCTCAGTTTTCCCCATGATCTTCACAGCTCCCCTCTGGTTTCTGAACTCCTGCCTCTCCTGCCTTTTTCTCCATTTCTCATCCCAGAATTTCTGTGGTTCTCAGGGGGAAATTTCCCTCTACTTCCCCTCCGTGTATGTCTGGGATCCCCATGTCACATCTTCTTGCCTGACTCTGGCTTCACTAAGACTCAGCCAATAGGAATCTCACAGTTAAGGAGACCTAACTCAGGAAGGATTCGTATGATTGTCTTCATTACAGATTAATTTTCACTCATTCTTCTTTTTTCAAATGTTCTTTGCTCTTCTTCCCCCACTTGCCCTGTAAGATGAAGGACCTGGAACATTTCTTTTATTTGATCTAGTACCCTTTGTGGGTAAGACGTCTCTTTGGTCCAACTCTGTAAGACAAATTCCCACATAAGCAGTATTCGGGACATTTGTAAGAGTTCCTTGAAGGTCATAGCTGCTATACATAATAGAATTTTGTGTTTGAATTGGAAGAAAAGGATATGGTATTCATTGGAGCTGTTCACAGGTATTCTGACCCTCCTTCTGGGTGCAAGGAATCTCCTTCATCTGCGGGAAGACAGGTTTGTCCATAGGATTTCCTTTGGCCAATGACATGTGAAAGCCAATTCTGGCCAGCCCTTTAACAGCCAATTTGAGCTTCACCATGGCCTTGGTGTCCTCTGACAACGTGTTGGGCAATGTTCTAGGGGTGGCCGCACCATCAGCTGAGGTCCTGGATTGAGAACATGGGGCAGCAGAAAACTACCCAACTCTCACTGGACATGTGGATGAGCAAGAAACAAATCTTTGTTGTTTTGAGCCTCTGAGATTTGAGGTCGTCTGTTGCCACATCAAAAAGGAGCCCATCCCGAGTAAAGTGAATAAGCAGCGTGTGTTTGGACATATGCAACCAGGACCGCAGACACACCTCCACCCAACCCCAACACTTATTTTTTCTTTGCTCTCTCTCCTTCTCTTTTAATTAGCTTATTTGTGTTGAATATTGAAATCATCCTTTTAGAAGATAGATTATAAGTCCAAAATCACTCATCAAGTGAAGAAATGGTCTAAAACAAAATCTACGGCGGGAATAACGACAGCAAGAGAAAAAAAGGACATGAGATTGGTGGGTTGTGCCCTCCAGTTTGCTCTTTGCCATCATGTTTCCTAGGAAACTTGGAGCAGGGATGCTCCAGGCACAGACACAAGCTTCCCTGAGCAGCACCTCTTCACGTCCTGCCTTCCCCGCTGTTTCTCATCTTGACCTCCCTCTTCCCCGATCCCCACGGAGCAGGGCAGACCCAAACCTGAGGGGTTCTAATTGCTCTGTTTCTGGAATATGGAATTTAGAGCTAGTTGGTCCAGAGAAGCCAGCCCTCTGTCTTGCCTCATTTGGGCTTCACATGGCTTTTCTAGCTGAGACGACAAAGGCATTTTTATGCTGCTGTTTTCCCATCACAAAGCCTGTGATTTCTTTAACCAAAGTAGCAAAGCAAAGCTACTCATCTTTCTAGTTAAAAAGTCCCAAACTGAAACGTTACACCATTTAAATGCCTTTAATTATCCCAGATTGCTAACCCCCTTCTCCAAGGTGCCATCTATCTGCATATCTTCCTAGAAACAGGTGCCTGCTACCTGAGCTCCACTTTTCTTATTTTTAGTGGATTTACCTTTTTGCCATTTTATATTATTATCCACTCTAAACTTCCTTAAAAGAAGACTCCAGGAGGACAAGAAGGATGTGTTTCTATTTCAAGATACGAAATAAAATACCTAAGAGGCTAAGCAAAGTAGCCCAGAGCCAGAATGAAATAGTTGTACCTTGAAATCTTTTCCTGTTGCTAAATGTAGGCTAACATCTGATTTTTCTAGAAAGGTCTTTAAATTTCAGTGTCCACAAGGTTAACCCAAATCAGTTCAGGAAAAGAGCAATAGTTTCCTATAGTGACACTAAAACAACTTCCCCGCAGGACTCCCCATAGAAAGGAGACTGTACGAAGTAATGACAACATCCTGTCTGTAAGCAGGGGACAGATTTCACAGACTTGTCACTTCTAATTTCCTTTAGTATAGGATGATGACACACTATCCTATACTATACTATACAGATTAGACTTGGCCAAACAATCCATGGGCATGGGGTGAAATTGAGTGGTAGAATTATGCTATCCAGGAACTCAGCTCTCTAATCAGCTGGCTGATCCAAGCATGTGTTTCAAACTACCTAGAAGGAAAAGATCAGCCCTCTGTGAATTGTTGTTTATCTGGTCAAGCTTCTGAAAGACATAGGGCAGCAGTGAGTTTGAGAATATCTCCCTAACCAGACACGGAGTGCAGGAATATTATGTGACTAGTTAAGTGCAAAGCCATATATATATTCTTTGCAGTCAGCAGCTTACTTAATGCAAACAGTACAATGAAATAAGGTCAAAGAACAATTCAGTAAGAAGTCTAGACAGTCAAAAAATAAACAAGGTCAGGCTCTCTTAGTGCTGGTGGCCACATAAATGAATACACTAGTGTTGGTAGGCATTTTAGGAACAGACAAACGTAGGTATACGCTTTGACCCAGATAATCTATTTCTAGATTGCTTCCTGAGGGATTATTTAAGAATGTATGCAAATATTAATAGAAAATGCTATTTGTTCTATAACTGTGTAAATTAATGAGAAAAGAATGAAAACACTCTAAGTCTCCAACGCTAAATTGTGCTACCTGCATGGAACGGAATAATATTCCACTATTTAAAATGATGTCTACTCACTGAGCCATTTTCTAACACCTGAGAGCAATTAATGTAAGCAGAGACAGGAAACATCATTAATTATTTAAAATAAAATGAATATGTAATGCTGAAAAAATAAATAAATAAATAAAATGATGTCTTAGGCAAATATTTATGGACAGGGTCAGTGTACATTATATACTGTGAAATTCCATATAGAGTATGAAGTGTGATCTCGCTTTTATGAAAACTAGTATCAATGTGTTACAAGCATGTGTAATAGTTATTTTTAACATGAAACATTTTTTTCCCTCCACATACTTCTTTCCACTAAGCCCTTTGCATCCCCATTTCCTTTTCAGATTCCACACATTTCTAGTCACTTTCAGTTATTACAAGTGCTCTCCAATTTAAAATTTCAATCTTAAATTCAGGTCCAATTTCGTCACCTGGTTCTTAGGTGTCAGCTTGAAGAAGGTGGAAGTTGACAGCTCTGCTCCTCTAGGGGGACCAGGCCATGGCCAGTCCTCTCCTTGTTGGAGCCTTTGCTGCCATGGCTAACACCAGCTGACAGCACTGCCCTCTGCGGGGTGGCCATCCAGAAGCAGACTCTTCAGAGTTCCCAGAAGAGCCTCACAAAACCTCCCAACTGCACACTTTCCTTATGTAGTGAATCAATGCTCAGTGAGTCAATACTCATTGTCAGTTGCCACCATTCACAGCCACGTGCATTCTCCTCCTGGGATCCCCTTGCTAAGTGGGAAGCAGGGCAAGACAGGCTTGACCCAGGTATCTTCTGTGGTTTCCACTTCACCCCACAGGAGACACATGCCTCCAGGACATGCCAAATTGTGCAGGTGCAAGCTGCCCCACTGACACCCCCTCTTGCCAGACTGCCCTCTCTCTTATGTTCATTTCTTTTGCTAATTAGGCAGAGTCTGTTAAGCAATTTCACCACCTAAGTAGACATCCAACTGGAGAGTTTATGCCAGTTACCCCGTGTTGCAAGCACCCCCAATCTGCTTCAGTGACTCTCTTGGAACTGTCCTCACTTAACTTTGAAGAGGGAAGAGCATGACCGTCCTTATTAGAGGAAATAAAAACAACAACAAAACAACCAAACAAAATCCTTCTTACCCTAAATCTAAACACTCTACAAGGCCAATTGTGCTTCATCAAAATTTAAAATTTTGTGCCTCAAAGAACACTATCAAGAGAGTGAAAAGACAACCTATAGAATTGAAGGAAATATTTGCAAATCATATATCTGGTAAGGATTTTTATCCAGAATATATAAAGAACAATTTACAGCTCAACAACAAAAAGATAATCTGATTGAAAACAGCCAAAGGACTTGAATAGACATTTCTCCAAAGAAGATATCCAAATGGCCAACAAGCACATGAAAAGATGCTCAACATCATTAGTTATTAGGGAAATGCAAATCAAAATCACAAGATACTATTTCATACCCACTAGGATGGCTATAATAAAAAGAAAGAAAGAGAGAGAAAAAGAAAGAAAGAAAGAAAGAAAGGAAGGAAGGAAGAAAGAAAAAAGAAGGAAGAAAGGAAGAAAGAAAGAAAGGAAGGAAGGAAGAAAGGAAGGAAGGAAGAAAGGAAGAAAGAAAGGAAAGAAGGAAGAAAGGAAGAAGGAAGGAAGGCAGGAAGGAAGCAGGGAGGGAGGAAAGAAAGAAAGAAGGAAAGAAGGAAAGAAAGAAAGAAAGGAAGGAAGGAAGGAAGGGAGGAAGAAAGGAAGAAAGAAAGAAAGGAAGGAAGAAAGAAAGGAAGAAAGAAAGAAAGGAAGGAAGAAAGGAAGACAGAAAGGAAACAAGTTTGGGGAGGATGTGGAAAATTGGAACCCTTTATTTACATTGCTGGTAGGAGTGTAAAATCATGCAGCCGCTCTGGAAAACAGTTTTGTGATTTTTCAAAAAGATAAATATAGAATTACTATATTGCCCAGTAATTCCACTCTATATACACGAAAGAACTGAAAGCAGATATTCAAACAACAACTTGGACACAAATGTGCATAGCGCTATTATTTATAGTAGCCAAAAGACAGAAACAATTCAAACATCCATCAACAGATGAATGAATAAATAAAATGTGGTATAGCCATACAATGGAGTATTAATCAGCCATAAAAAGGAATTAAGTACTGATATGTGTTACAACAAGAGTGAACCTTGAAGACATTATGCTCAGTGAAAAAAGCCAGACACAAAATGCCACGTATTATATGATTCCATTTATATGAAATATCCAGAATAGACAAATCCACAGAGACAGAACATAGACTGGTGGTTGCTAGGGGCTGGGCCGGGAGGGGAGGATTGGGAGTGATTGCTTAAGGGTACGGGATTTCCTTTTGGGGGGATGAAAATGTTCTGGTGATGGTGACGATGGTTGCTCAACTTTGTGAATGCACTTAATGCCACTGAATTATGCACTTTAAAATAAAGTGATGAATTTTATGTTATGTGTATTTTACCACAATTTTAAAAAATCAGAAAGCCAAATGTTGTGATAAAATAATTACACATATTTTCCACCTCTCTTATCATGTGAAGGAATTTCCTGAGTTATATTTCTGGCCTCTCAGTCTGGGTTCAGTCCCTTCCTCCTTCTCTCTTTGGGATCAACCTGTCTTAAGGACAATGCTCGTCAGAATGGGTTGCCCTGATGGAGACCTGCTCTTGCCCAGCATGGCCTGTGATCGGCTAAGTTGGCCTCATTCAGGGAAGAGGTCTTAGCAAGAGCACTTGACTGTATCTAAATCACGTCGTCCAGACAAACTTACAGATTAGAAACTTGCCGTTTGCTCTCATCTGACTTCTTCATCTATCTCTCCAGATTTCAAATTTTAAGTTGGGTAGAAAGAAGGATACCTCCCCCAAAACTCTTCTCCCAAGACCCCAACAGATCCATAGTTATTAAGCAGAACGCATGGCCACAACTTACCTCTAAACATCTTAAAGTATGTGCAAGCAAACACCTTGGCAATTGAAAAGAGAAATCGAGCCAGAAAAATACCAAAGAACATCTGTCTTTGAGCAACAAGACTTCCTGATGCAGCCTGCAAGTTAACTTGTAAATTGTGCTTTATATAATCAAATAGGTTGGCCTATTCTGTATGATTTATTAATTATACGCTAATTAAAATTAGAGAGACATTTAGGAAAGAAAAACATTGCAACCTCTATCACTGCCTGTGTTTCTTCATTCCTCTCTCCACTTTCCCTCTACTGTGTGTCATGTCACCCTTTTTTGGAGAGTATGACTTACAGGAGGTAGTATAGGACTGCGAAGGCAAAATACCACCTAGAACCGAAATAAGTTTTCAATAAGTCAATAAGTATGGTATCACATTTTTCATTTTAAAAGCTTGCTGTTGGAATCCCCCAAAGTATTCCAAAGCAAAAAACACAACATTTTTATAAAACTGCTCTCTGATTGGATGCTTTAAAAAGCCTTAGTCACACACCAAAAGGAATACAAGAAAACTTGGAAAGAACTTGTATAAAGAGTGTAAGGGGGCTTCCCTGGTGGCGCAGTGGTTGAGAATCTGCCTGCCAATGCTGGGGACACGGGTTCGAGCCCTGGTCTGGGAGGATCCCACATGCCGCGGAGCAGCTGGGCCCGTGAGCCACAACTACTGAGCCTGCGCGTCTGGAGCCTGTGCTCCGCAACAAGAGAGGCCGCGGTAGTAAGAGGCCCGCGCACCGCGATGAAGAGTGGCCCCCGCTCGCCGCACCTAAAGAAAGCCCTCGCACATAAACGAAGACCCAACACAGCCATAAATAAATAAATAAATAAATAAATTAAAAAAAAAAAAAAAAGAGTGTAAGGAAGAGTTGAGCAGTTTAAAACATGAAAAGATGAAAACATTTAGAGACGGAAGATCTGATTGGCAATAAAATAAGTATCTTTACAGATTCTGAGGGCTTTTACTTAGGGAATAACCTGTCATGGTTTTTGTCTCTTTGGTCATAGCAATTGAATTTTCTTTTAGAAAAGGAATGGCTTCCTTCCACTGAGAACTACTGAAAATAAGAATGAGTTCTCAGCAGAGGCTGGAGAGTTTGCACATAGATGTTGGTGTTCGAGGGACGTTCTCACTGTGCTGGCTTGGTGCAAGCTCATGTGTGAAAGGCATGCAGGAAAGGATGGTTTGTGTTCATTTCTGTCCCCAGTTCTGTTAAGAACGTTATTAGTTGCTGAAATGCAGAGTGGGTTGAAGAAGGGGACAAGAAGGCAGCCCAAGTGCTCCCAGCAGATTTTGTTCTGTTTTCTTATAATAACAACACTGCTATGACTATGTTCTCTACACCTGGGAATTTGTAGGAATCCTCTCAGCGATCCACGTGATCTCCAATTTTATATTCTATAGGGAACTGTGCCCTCTTTCTGAGACAGAGAATCTTGGAGGGGCCAACACCTATGGCTCCAAAGAGGAAGGAATGTGATCCCACGTAACTGTTGTAAATGCAGTGGTGTGGGTGAGAGTGTCAGTGACAAATGGGCCATACACACTGTCACCAGTTAGGTTTGCATGCTTCAGGTTAAGTTTTAAAAGCTCAATCCTTAGATCTGACCAAAGTAAAAGTGGAAAGACTCAAGTTCATATAATTGGGAAAGATATATTTTGTTCCTATACAAATTAAATTCATTTTTTTAAAGACACTGCAATATCTACTAAAATTAGTATTGACTATAGCCTGCCATATAGGAATTTTTCTTGTAGGTATCTATCCTGGAGAAGAATCCACATGTTTACACAACAGGGTTCATTGAAGCATTATCTCACCCTGACTAATTGATAGCAACCTTAACACACAGGAATGGTGAATTTATCTGTGATGTATTCATGCCATGAAATATTACACAATCGTTATAATGAAGGAGGTGGAATCATATATTTAGACACAGAAGATGTCTTAGCTATCTTGCTAAATGAGAAAGTTTCATAAAGATACATAAAGTATGATTCTATTTGTGTAGATAAAAATACATAAAACCAAACTGTATACAGAGATAGAGATATAAGAATGTTTGAAAACTTCCCATGTGCCAATCGCTGTACTAATGGCTTTGTATATATTATCTCATTTAAAACTCAGAATAGTTCCATAAGATGTATAGTATTATTATCTACACTACAGATGAGGAAACTGTGGCCCAGAGGTTAAGTAACATGCCCCAAGGTCACTATGTAAGCATATGAAAATACATAGAAAAAGTCCAAGAAGGGTATACAGAAAAGTGATAATAGGATTATTTTCTGGAAGGGGAATAAGATTGGATAGGAGTCAATGGTGGCTGTAGTTTTTTACAAAAAATAATTCATTTATATATCTTAACTCTGGCTGCAATAACACAGTACTATAGACGGGGTGGCTTAAACAACAAACATTTATTTCTCACAGTACTGGAGGCTGGAAAGTCCAAGATAAAGGTGCCACAGATTTGGTGTTTGGTGAGAGCTCTCTTTGGGCTTGTAGACGGCCACCTCTCACTGTGCTCACATGTCTTTCCTCCCTGTGTGAAGGTGGAAAGAGAGGGGGCTCTGGTCTCTTTCTCTTCTTGTAAGGGCACTAATCCCATCATGGGAGATCCATGCTCATGACCTCATCTAAATCTAATTACCTGCCAAGGTCCCCACGTCCAAATACCATCACACTGTGGACTAGGGCTTCAACATATGAATTTTGGAAAACCACAACCATTCATCCATAGCAAGGGGTGTAACTCTGTGTGTGTGTGTGTGTATACACATAAACATACACAGATAAAGTATTTACTTTCTTTAAGGTAAGAAAAAGTAAAAATAGAAAAGGAAAAGAAAAGTGACTGTTCTTTCATTATTTTTTTGTATTAGATCTTTATTGGAGTATAATTGCTTCACAATACCATGTTAGTTCCTGTTGCACAACAAAACAAATCAGCCATATGCATACACATGTCCCCATATCCCCTCCCTCTTGAGCCTCCCTCACCTCCTCCCTACCCCACCCATCTAGGTCCTCACGAAGCACTGAGCTGATCTCCCTGTGCTATGCTGCTGCTTCCCACCAGCCAACTATTTTACATTCTGTAGTGTATATATGTCGAGGCTATTCTCACTTCGCCCCAGCTTCGCCCTCCCACCCCCTTTGGAGAACAGTATGGAGGTTCCTTAAAAAACTAAAACTAGAACTACCGTATGACCCAGCAATCCCACTACTGGGCGTGTACCCTGAGAAAACCACAATTCTTCTTTCTTTTTAAACCTTAATGGAATAAGTAAGAAATTTCCCACTGACCTAAAATCTGCCCTTTGATTCATGTCTGTGTAATGCTACCCTGACTCTCTGCCAGAATCCCTTGGCAACGTATTCGTAACTCTTGCTTCGTCAGGCAACCCTAGCTTTGGTGAAAAAAGGACTAGCCAATGGTCACAGAGTGATGTGAACATCACTGATGGTCCTCAAGCCTCAGACCCTAAAAAGGAGGGAGTTCAAAGACCAGGGAGTAATCTCATTGATTTGGTGTTTCCAGGCTCCACCTTGCAGAGTCACTGGGACTCCCCACATATCTGCCATTTCCCTAGCAGGGTCCTGGGGAATTCACAGAGACTCTCCTTTATGGCTGTTCATGGTTCCCTATCTGGACAAACCCATGATACCCTCTATTTCATGACTTCGTTCAACACTCATCTATATGCTAAAACCTGTTCCAAGCCTATAAGTCTTTTCAATGAAGGAATTCTCTGTCACCAGTGTTGACATTTGAAATTTGTTCGGTACATGCATGCAGGCTCTTCAGAGGGAACTGTAGCCCTTTCTATTGTAATAGCCCTACTCTGGAACAAATTGTGGCAAATTCTCTCCAGGACAGCCAGAGGACATTCGAATGAAACCAACTCAAGTCTCTCCTTTACCCTCACCTTTAATGGGAGTCTCTCCTTTACCCTCACCTCTAATGGGATCCAAAGATAGTATCCAGGAACTCTGGGGTTCTCTTCCCTTGAGGTGTGGTCCCTGTCTACTTGGGCACCCCACTCCAAAGCTGGGGGGAGACTTGATTTACTCTTTCTATTCAGGAATCTACATTTTAGTGACAAAGAATCTGACTTTATTTATGTTTATTAATTCTCCAATAAAACCTATCAGAGTTATATACAGACATTACTTCCAATACCATACTTTGCTCCCACGTTTCCTGAGTTGGACATGCTGATCATGATTCCTGCTTTTCTTTGTCTCTGGGTACTTGAGTGAAGTAAGTCAGACAGAGAAAGACAAACATCATATAATATCACTTATATGTGGAATCTAAAAAAGATGGCACAAATGAACTTATTTACAAAACAGAAGTAGAGTCACAGATGTACAAAACAAACTTATGGTTACCAAGGGGGAAGGCGGGGGATAAACTGGGCGATTGGGATTGACATATACACATTACTATATATAAAATAGATAACTAATAAGAACCTACTGTATAGCACGGGGAACTCTACTCAATACTCTGTAATAACCTATATGGGAAAATAATCTAAAAAAGAGTGGATATATGTATATTTATAACTGATTCACTTTGCTGTACAGCAGAAACTAACACAACATTGTAAATAAACTATACTCTAATAAAAATTAATTTAAAAAAAAACACTTTCCTAGTGATAAAGTTGGGAAAACAAGAAAGTATCTGGAATGTGTGTGCTCCTTTATCTGAAAGGTTAAAAAAATGGGGTGTTTATTATATATTTAGTCATGCCTGAGATAAGATATAAAAAATTTTAATATAAATATTCCATTAAGACAAAACCAATATTTTTCCCTTCTCTTTTATTGCACCCTCACTCTTTGAGTATATTTTGATGTGATGTGCATGCATATGTTCCACTCCAAAATTAAAATTCTTTTTGGAGTGTTTTCCTCCAACTCCTAGCACATGATGGAGGGGTGATAAGTGCATTGGGGGGGGGGGTATTTTCTGGCTGTAACCGAGACATAACATTTAATCCGGTTTGATTATTCTTTCCTAGGGTAAATAAATGTAAAAGAAGACAGAAATTGCCTTTTGTAAAACTCTACATGACACCTACTAGATTGTCCATTATCTAACAAATGGAAAACGAGTATTGGCGAGGATGTGGAGAAATTGGAATTCTCATGCATTGCTGGTGTCTTTAATTTTCCCTCAGCCTTTCTTGTATAAGAGACATTCTGGATGCAATATTCTGGTTGGACTTCTCCCTCTCGTCCCCAGCACTTTGAAGATACCATTCCACTGGCTTTTGGCTTCCACTATTGCTGATGAGAAGCCTGCTGCCAGTTTAATTGTTGTTCCTTTGTAGATGAACTACCTTTTCTCTCTGGCTGCAGCTACTATTATTATTAATTATTATTATTATTATTATTATTATTACCATCAGTCTTTGAGGTTTTGCAGTATAAAGTGTCTAGATGTTGTTTTTAAAATCAATACTTATATAAATTTTATTTTGACTGCTTGGGATTCCTTGTGCTTTTTCTCAGTGTAGGTTCTTTCTTCCATCTTCTCTGGAATATTTCTTTTTCCGTATCTTTTCCATGCAACCTCTCCTCTTCATTCTCTCTATTCTCTGCTTCTGGGACTGTAATATGATATATGTTCAAACTTCTCATTCTAAAGCTCTTAATGTTTTCCCTCTCTGTCTCTGTGTGCTGCATTTTGAATAGTTTCTTAAAATCTGTTTTCCAGTTCAACAATTCTCCTTAATTTATTTAAACATTGTGTACAATTACTTTATGTACTCTGTCTTATAATTCCGATATCTAAACTCCATGAACATTTAAATCTCTTGGTGTTGTGTATGTTTTCTGCCAACTCTCCTGCCTGAAGTTTTTTCGCTTGTGCATTTGGTTGATCTTAACTGGAGACCTAAGCTGAGACTTCTTTTTTCTACAGAGAATTTGTGCTTAATTCAGCCAGGGAACTGTTATTCTGGGACAACTGTCACCTCCTTGTGGGTCCCAGGCTTCACCAGTGCTTCAGAGCCAAAAGCCAGTTTCCAGCTTAAGGTGTTTTGTTCTGTTTTATTTTCCTCTTAGAGATAACTTTACAATCTGTCAGTCTCACATTACCAATTTTCTTTTACTCTAGAATTTGTAGCAAGAGAACCACTCAGGGTTCCTGTCTTCTGTATTGCTGGCAATAGAAATCTCTGCTTTATTTCAGTTTATTTTACATTATGTCAAATTTATTTAGCAAAATAAAGGGCCCGGCACTAAATAATAGGAAAGATGAGATCCTTTAACCCATCTCCATAAACCAAAATCATTTTAATAACACGAAGAAAAAGATGGTTTGTATCCACAGACTGACATGATATTACTTTCTCTATGAACTTCATTTGGTGGAGTCACAGAATTGAGCTGGAATCATTTCTTTCTTTTTTTTTTAAACATCTTTATTGGAGTATAATTGCTTTACAATGGTGTGTTAGTTTCTGCTGTATAACAAAGTGAATCAGCTATATGTATACATATATCCCCATATCCTCTCCCTCTAGGGTCTCCCTCCCACGCTCCCTATCCCACCCCTCTAGGTGGCCACAAAGCAACAAGCTGATCTCCCTGGGCTACACGGCTGCTTCCCACTAGCTATCTATTTTACATTTGGTAGTGTCTATATGTCCATGCTACTCTCGCAGCAGCTAAAGTGTTTTGGGATATGTCTCCATTGGGTTACTAGTACATCCATCCTATTTATTTGTGTTAAAGGATACATTTTAAAAGAGGGTAAAATCTTAACTCTAATATAGATATAAAATAAACCCCACCAATGACTTTATTATTTTTTTCTTTTTCTAAAATTAAAGTGTAGTTGACTTACAATATTGTATTAGTTTCAGGTGTACAACATAGTAATTCAATATTTTTATAGATTATACTTCATACAAAGTTATTAAAAAATATTGACCCTGTTCCCTGTGGTGCACATTACATCCTTGTAACTTATTTATTTTATATCTAGTAGTTTGTACCTCTTAATCCCCTTCACCTATTTTTCCCCTCCCCTCTGGTAACCAGTTTATTCTCTGTATCTATGAGTCTGTTTCTGTTGTGTTATACTTGCTCATCTGTTTTATTTTTTAGATTTCACTTATAAGTGAAAACGTACAGTATTTGTCTTTCTCTGTCTGACATTTCACAAAGCATTATACCCTGTAAGTCCATTCATGTTGCTGCAAATGGCAGAATTTCATTCTTTTTTATGGCTGAGTAATATTCCACATATATACCACATCTTCTTCATCTATTCATCTGTTGGTAGACACTTTGGTTGCTTCCATATCTTGGCTATTGTAAATAATGCTGCTGTGAACATTGGGGTGCATATATCTTTTCAAATTACTGTTTTTGTTTTCTTCAGATAAATACCCAGTAGTGGAATTGCTGAATCTAATAGTAGTTCTATTTTTAATTTTTTAAGGAAACTATACCATTTTCCCTAGTGGTTGCACCAATTAACATTTCCACCAACAGTGCACAAGTGTTCCCTTTTAACACTTGTTAATTCTTGTCTTTTTGACAACAGCCATTCTGACAGGTGTGAGGTGATATCTCGTGCTTTTGATTTGCATTTCTCTGATGATTAGTGATTTTGAGCATCTTTTCATGTGGCACTGGCCATCTGGATGTCTTCTTTGGAAAAATGGCTATTCAGGTCCTCTGTCCATTTGTTTTTTTTAAACTGGTTGTTTGTTTGTTTGTTTGATATGGAATTGTATGAGTTCTTTATACATTTTGGATATTAACCCTTATCAGACATACCATTTGCAAGTATCTTCTCCCATTCAGTTGGTTTCCTTTTTGTTTTGTGGATGGCTTCTCTTGATGTGTAAAAGCTTTTATATTTGATTAGGTTTACCTGTTTATTTTTGCTTTTGTTTCCTATGCCTGAGGAGACATATTCAAAAAAATATTGCCAAGACCAGTGTCAAAGAGTGTACTGCCTATGTTTTCTTCTAGGATTTTTATGGCTTCAGGTCTTACATTCAGGTCTTTAATCCATTTTTAGTTTATTTTTGTATATGGTGTGAGAAAATGTTCTAGGTTCATTCTTTTGTTTTTAGCTCTCCAGTTTTCCCAACATTACTTATTGAAGAGACTGTCTTTTCTCCGTTGCATATTCTTGCCTCCTTTGTCATAGATTAATTGACCATATGTTGGTGGGTTTATTTCTGACCTCTCTATTCTGTTCCATTGATCTATGTGCCTGTTTTTTTGTGCCAGTACCATACCATTTTGATTACTGTAGTTTTGTATATAGTCTGAAGTCAGGGAGCATGATGACTTTAGCTTTGTTCTTTTTTCCTCAGGATCTGTAGATTGCTTTGGGTAGCATGAATATTTTAACATTATTAATTCTTCCAGTTCATGAACACAGTATATCTTTCCATTTATTTGTATTGTCTTCAACTTCTTTCATTGATGTCTTAGAGTTTTCAGAGTACAGGTCTCTCACTTTTTTGGTTAAATTTATTTTTAGGTATTTCATTCTTTTTGATATCATTGCAAATGGGATTCTTATCTTGATTTCTCTTTCTGATAGTTCATTATTAGTGTATAGAAATGCAACAGATTTCTGTAAATTAATCTTGTATCCTGCAACTTTACTGAATTCACCAATGACATTATTTAATTCACTAATTAATGAGGAAACCAGTAAGATGTTACAACCTCTCTGAGAGATAACTGAAGAATCTGAAAAATCTACTAGCCTATTTTCTGCTGTTCTTTCTTCTGTCACTATGACTTAGTATCATTGTTGAACACAAATGGTCCTGCCTAGTCTGATGTGATTCCTTGCTACCTTTGAGATGCCACTGTTGGTTTTGCAGTAATCACTCAGTGTGTAGTGAGAGTGAGGAAGGGAGAAGAGGTTCTGGCTCTTGGTGTTACAGTTCCTCAGATGCAGTGCTGCTGCAGAGTAGCGTCTGAATGGGTCACAATGGTTCTTCAAGTGAGGACCACTCCACTCCCTGCAAACCAGACTCCAAAAGAAAACATTTGTCAAAGGAAAATGGGGGTCTGGCTCCCTCAGAGAAAAGGTTTTGGAGCATGTTCCTAAATAGATCTTCTGGAAGTAGGTCAGTGTTCTGGAGAGGTGGCTGTTTGTGTGAATCTAAAGTGTAGCAAATTGAATGCTTGGGACTGTTCTCTCTTAACATCTCTAACAACTAGGAGGTCTATTGGCTGCATCATTTTGTTCATAATTCCATCTGGAGACTTGCAACTTGTCAATATCAGTTTTCAGTCTCCTCCTTTCTCAGCTCAAGTTGGCTTTCCACATGAGAATAAAGAGCTTAGATAAATTTCATGTTCATGTCTCAGTTAAGTACTTTCATCCTAAAGAAGGATTTCAGTACGTGTTCTTCCATGACCACAGTCAATGGCAGGGAATTCCTGATTCCGTTAAAAAAAAGACTTCATTAATGTTTCTCTCATTTTTTAAAAAATTTATTTTTATTTATTTATTTTTGACTGCGTTGGGTCTTCGTTGCTGCGCTCAGGCTTTCTTTAGTTGAGGCGAGCAGGACCTACTCTTCGTTGTGGTGCGCGGGCTTCTCACTGCCGTGGCTTCTCTGCACAGCCTCTAGGCGCGTGGCCTTCAGTAGTTGTGGTGCATGGGCTCAGTAGTTGTGGTGCACGGGCTTAGTTGCTCTGCGGTATGTGGGATCTTCCCAGACTAGGGCTTTTACCCCTGTCCCCTGCATTGGCAGGCAGATTCTTAACCACTGCGCCACCAGGGAAGCCCCTCTCACTGTTTTAAACATATTTTAAGGAAGCAAATCTTAGGATGATAACTGCCCCTTCACATGATTATTTATATTTCCCTTATTTATATCTCTTCTAACGTCATAACTGAACTTGTTTCCCTTTTCTGGTGATTTTCCCCTCCTACTTCTTTATTGCCCTCGTTCTCATTGCCAGTGTTTCATTTTCCCACCAGTGCTTTCCAATGAAAGGAAACCTTTCTAGTTTATTTCAAATAACAACTCCATCCACAGCCCCCTAGATACTTTCTCTTTACAATTGACCTTTTCTTTACTTCAGCAATTCTGTAAACCCTCAAAGAATTCTTGGGAGCCTCTCTTTTTGGGGTCATTATCTGCTAATTGACATCCACATTCTCCACTATGTAAGGGATACATTTTATGGACATATTTTTAAGTTCCTGATCATTTTGGCAATAAGAAACTACAGCTTCTCATTATCCTCTAAACTGCACATTTCCTCTTATAAAAAGAAATGCCTATGGGATGTTGGATGGATGGATGCTTTGCTTTTCTGACCTGACTGTATTTATCGTTCCACTGTGTATTGGAAAACATTTACTGAGTGCTGATTATGTGTCAAACACTGTGGTGGTTACTTGGAATACAAAGGTGAGGAGGATTCCACCCCTGGCTGCAGGAGCTCCTGGTCTAGTGGATGCTATAAATACACAAGCAAATGTAACACAGTGAAAACTACCAATAGAGTAAGAAGGAAGTCCTCTGAGAACACCAAAGTTGCGTTCTCTTGGGAGACTGGAGATGAAGGAGGGCCACAGGAAAGAGGAGGGAGTCACGCATTTATCCCACAAGATGTTTGAACAAGGTTTTGGAAGAAGAATAGGGGTTCTCCAGGCGGTGCACACAGATAGGGAGAGCCTACAGGGAAGAAGCGAGCAGGTTAGGAGGCTCCAGGAACCATTACATTTTGAAAAAAAGCCACAGTTGGCTGTAGCTGAGCCTGTACTTTGGGGCATAAGAGTGGAATGAGGGTTCAAATGTATACGGGGCCCAGAAGGCAAAACTCCTCATATGTGATGCTACTGTATTTCCATTTATTTTGCAGGTGAAAATAAGATATTGAAGACTCAAAGTCTCAACAATGTGTATAAACCTGCTTTAGACACTGTAGAACGTCTCTCTCTTGTTTAGGTTAATCTTGGGAAGATTGCGCCCTTGAAATCCGCAGCTTGTGCTGTACTACTCAAAGTACCCGCTGTGACAATGGTCCCCGTCGCTCCTCTTTTCTCAGGGAACTGTGTGTCCTGCCCTAGGCCATCGCTTCTAGGCAGTTTATACGGAGAAAACTCCCCGTCCTCTTAAGGAGGGAGGACGTGACGCCTTCCTCATCTGCAGGGTTTCACGCATGCGCTGAGCGTAGCCCTGAGAAGGGGCTGCGGAGCAAGTCCCCGCCCCTCGGTGAACCTGGGGTGAATCCAGGGGGGAACGCAGGGGACAGCCTGCGAGAAAGCCCTGCTGCCCAGCAGGCTGCCCAAGTTGGAATGGAAGCTTCAGTCCTCAACTTACGTGATGTCTTTGCAAACCCGGCCGCTGTTGAATTTCTTCTGTAAAAAACGAGGTGTTTCCTGAGGCCAACACATACTCGCATGGTTTCTCCCCCCCCTCTCTGGCAGGTCCTCTTCTCTCTCCTTTAAGGCTGTCTTCCTGCCTTTCTTCCAACTCCATCTGGGCAGTATCATGAAGTTACTTATTTTCAATCCTGGGACCCAAGGCAGGAAACTTCCTTGGCTTACGTATTTGGTGAGCTCCTGAAAACGTGAGTCCGTGGCTGTTAACATACATGTGATATTGTATCGTCCCTGAGTGTCCATTAAATTTTCAAAGACTTTCCCGTGGGTGGCTGCAGAGTGTCCCACACGCTTTCAAGAATACAGATCCACAGTCACGCGTAATTCTGCGTCAGGGGCAACGCTGGAAACTTACTATTTGGGGTAAATTATCTGAACTGATTTGAGACTACTTGGTGGTGGTTTCCCCACTTAGCTTGAAGCTTTACATGTTTGTTTCACTGTATAAAAGTTAATATGTTTGAGTGCCTCTCCCAGGCCCCAATGGGGGGTGCTACACAATATATAGTACGTGCTCACGTTGCCTTTCTGAAAATATATACAACGAATTCTGAAGTCTGGCCTGCAGGGGTTGTGGTTCAAGAATTGCGATCCAATATTAATACTCACTTTGGGAAGCAATTTGCATTACCCATTGTATAATCAATTATCATCTGATTCGTACACAAACTCAGGGAATGAAATTAGATGGATATATAAGCCATCCGTTTCTTTTATATTCAAATAAATGCCAAAAAAAAATGGTTATATACTTCCAGGTATTTCTATTTCTTTGGGAATATTTGGTGACTGCGTGGAATTTTAATGTTTAAGTCTTAAACCTTTAGCAACCAGTTCCTCAGAATTTATTAGAGTTTTATGGAGTCAGTAATCCTACATATAAATATTACAATAAAGAGGTTAAAGAGGTCACTGCTTTAAAAATATGACATTACTGCAGTAATGAACATTACTAACCTCACTGGAAACAAACAACAAAGAAAATACAACCTTCAGACACATTTAATCTATAGGTAAAGTTATTCAGGGACCAATAAAAGTATTTTATTATCTATGGGAAGCTATGTATAATGTGCCTGGTGGCACATTTATAGTTCTGTAGTTAGTGAGTGAATACTAACTAATTATATTTATAAACTGGGCAAAAATATGAATCTCTACTAAGGGAGGCCGATTTGATTGTTACCCCCATTTACCAGATAAACAAACTGAGGCACAAGAATAAAAAAATGTTCTTCTTCGACCTTTTAGTTTACTGTTGGCTCAGATAATAACTCATTAGTTCCTGTATGACATTCTTCCCCTCCTCTTTTTTCTCCTTCTCATTTGGCAAGTTCAATGCCATAAGTCCACTGTTTATTCTTTTTTAAATTAGAGTTTCTCTTATCTTCATTGACCCTAAATGTTTTTCAGTTCCTGTGTGGAACATCCACAATGTCTTTGGGATCAATGATTATCTTCTTGGAGACAGAATGCCGTACTGAAAACTGTATGAGGCATAGGATGGGTTTTATCGGCCAATGTAAGAAACCCATTACTTGACAGAGCCAGTGCGATTTTAATAGGATTAACTCTGACAAAGATCTAGTAGTCATCGTTTTAAAAACATTACTAAAAATGTGTCAGATTTAAAAAACAATGCCGCAATTATGTTTGGGGAAATCTCAGTTTATGGAGAGTGAATGTTCACAAAGCATCGCTGTGGTGGAGGGCTGTGGAGGGGCTGGGGGAGGTGCTGACGTCTGGCAGCCTGGAGGATGGTGCAGATGGAGACAACTTCCCAGGGGACTTCACAATAAAACTTGGTGTTCTTTATAATTTGGTAAGGTGAGTTATAGAGTTGAATATCATCTTCCAGGAGCCATAGGCCTGGAGACGGTTATAGTATACCTACTACAGAAATGAAGTCAGTGGTAGAGCCAGAATTAAAACTTAGGACATCTGAGGATCGCGGATCTGCTCTCAGCCATTTAGCCATAAAGGGGATGAATTGAGTCACCAGTGCAAACTCTGGGGGAGGGGCCCTAAAATAATTTCTTCTGACTATGCTACATCTTATCTTGCCACATTGTGGGTGACAGAGCCTGTCCTCATTATCTTATGCCCAAGCATGAGCCCTTGTGTAGGAGAAGTGAGAAAAGTGAAGTCTGGGGTGTGATTTTGATTGTCATGTGGGAAGAGGATGGAAGTGACTCCCCCCGCATGGACCAGGGATCTGAGTGAGCAGGGCTTTCGGGATGGATCCGGGCACCACACTCTTTTCTCCGCCTTAGAGCTGAGAGTGCAACTCCTACTTCTTTGGCCACAGACACACATTTTTAATGACATCAGTTGAGCAGCAGACAATTGGATCTGACTTTTAGTTGCATTCTGCTTCCCAGAAACTCTACCTCCTCATTGTTAAAGACAATGTCACCGCCTTTGGGGTCACAGGTATCTTTCTTTGAGGCGATATCCAAATTTTACATAAAAGTTCTTAGGAGGATATGACCCACTTCCCAGCTTGTGCAAAATAAGGTCTCATTCCTCCTTATGTCCAAATCATATGACTCCCTATCTCTGTTCTACTAAGGCTCGCCCTCTGGAGGTACCCAGCCAATGCTTTCTCATTGGAAGGGGATCATTAGCAATTAATAACCCTTACAGAGGAGGAAATGGGAAAGTTTGGCCATTTCCCCTGAGGGAGACTCTTTCTCTAGTGCGGTTGCCACTGCATGGTGTTACCACCAAGACAGGAAGCCAAGCTTTCCAGGGCAAGGCCTCCACTACTTATAAAGCTCCAAGGCACTGAAGCCCACCCCGACCCCACCTCTGCATCCAGGGTGTGAAGGAAATTCCTTCCCCACAGGAAGGATTCTTCTCATCCAGGGTTGCTTCACACCAAGCCAGTCCAAATTGCAAGACATAATCCTATCACTTTGCACTCATGCACAGATGGTTTCCCCAGGGCACACTATGGTACCCAGACACTGGTCCATAGGGGTCATAGAACTTCTGCAGCCAGATGAAGCTCTTCCCATCAACATGGGCCCTGAGTTTGAGTTTAAATCCAACTCTCCTGGGAGCCCCTTTTCTCATTTGTTGGTCTTACTCAGGGCAACCCTAGGCCATCAGACATCCTCTAAGAACTTGGAACCTCAAAGCTTCATTTCTTCCTCTTCAAGATGGCTATTTGGCCTCAGTATGAATCTGCTGATGCACAGGAGAGGGGCAAGCCCAGCTTTATCCATCCATAGAGGTGATGCCTGACAGCTTGCCTTGCCAACAACAAAACCCCTATGTGCTTGTCTCACTTGACGTATTTAAAGTGACTGCCTCTTTTTTCCTTGAACAAAAACAGAGGACTGTTATGCTGCTAAAATGAGAAATGACTAGTGTAATGTGCTGTTTAATGTCAGTTGTCTAAAATACATAAATAAATAAAACAAAGTAAACAATCACACAAACCAAAAGATTCACCCCCCTGAGCAGTACTGCTGTGAGTGATGTAGTGACCTCAATAGAAACAATAGAAGCACTGTTGTTGAGGAAGAAGACGGACTATTTCTGAGAAAATTGAGAAAGTAACCACCAACATAGATGTTCTGAGTATGTTAGGGATCAAGAGAAAGTACATTGACTGAATAGTATTCCACTGTGTGTGTATATATATATATATATATGGCATATATATATATATATGGCATATATATATATACACTATATATATAGTGTATATATATATATACAGCACATCTTCTTTATCCATTTATCTATCGATGTACATTTAGGTTGTTTCCATGTCTTGGCTATTGTGAATAGTGCCGCTATGAACATTGGGGTGCATGTATCTTTTCCAATTAGAGCTTTCTCTGGATATATGCCCAGGAGTGGGATTGCAAGATCACATGGCAACCCTACTTTTTGTTGTTTAAGGAAACTCCATACTGTTCTCCATAGTGGCTGCACTAATTTACATTCCCACCAACAGTGTAGGCGAGTTCCCTTTTCTCCACACCCTCTCCAGCATTTATTATTTGTAGAATTTTTGATGATGGCCATTCTGACTGATGTGATAAAAAAGAATGAAACTGCCATTTACAGTGACATGGATGGACATACTAAGTGAAGTAAGTCAAACAGAGAAAAACAAATACCATATGATATCACTTACATGTGGAATCTAAAAAAAAAAAAAGATACGAATGAACTTATTTACAAAACAGAAATAAATTCACAGATGTAGAAAACAAACTGATGGTTACCAAAGGGGAGAGCAGGGTGAGGGGAGGTAGAGATAAATTAGGAGTTTGGGATTAACATATACATACTAATATATATATAATAGGTAAACAACAAGGTCCTACCATATAGCACAGGGAACTATGTTCAATATCCTGTAATAAACCATAATGGAAAAGAATATGAAAAAGAATATATATATATGTATAACTGAATCACTGCTGCACACCAGAAACTAACACAACATTGTAAATTAACTGTACTTCAAAAAAAAAAAGGAAAGTGTGTTGACTCTAACGTAGCCAGGAAACCCGAGTGTTGGATGAAGAAAACTCCACTTCAGTCACACAGAGGATGCCTAAGGCTGCACAATGTAGAGAGGGACGTGAGGGTGACCTGCCAGGACTCAAGCAAAGAATACTCCACACACCCTTTCTGTTGACAAACTTAACCTGGACAGTCTGCACCCCACTCTGGTTCAGGCAGGGCGAGATCACATCGAACATAGGGCTCATATTATATACAATGAAATTATCTTGAAAAATTCCACTGTCCGCCCAAAGGTTCATAAAGTATTGCTTTGTGAGTATAACCCCTGAAGAACATCAGATTCACATCCACTTCCCCTAATCTTGGGCACATGCATAGAGCAGAGTGGCAGGTAGAATCACCCACAACACTGTTGTGCACTCTCTTTCCTTCCACTTCAAGGAATTCAAATCACACGAGTTAAATTTGCATATGATGTGACTGCCCTGTAAGTGGGAGGGGAGCCATATACATGTGAGGTCTTGAGAAAATAACATCACACAGGGAAAGGCAATTATTGTCCAGGAAGTGTAAGGAAAAGCCTACTTCTAAAATAATTTTGGTATGGAAACAGGAAATTTTTTTTCCTGTTCTCAGTAAGCTGTTAGCCTGAGATGAAGCCAAGGCTACTAAAGAAGAGATGAACACAATTCTTTTTTTTTTTTTTTTTAACATCTTTATTGGAGTATAATTGCTTTACAATGGTGTGTTAGTTTCTGCTTTATAACAAAGTGAATCGGCTATACATATACATATATCCCCATATCTCCTCCGTCTTGTGTCTCCTTCCCACCCTCCCTATCCCACCCCTCTAGGTGGTCACAAAGCACCAAGCTCATCTCCCTGTGCTATGCAGCTGCTTCCCACTAGCTATCTATTTTACATTTGGTAGTGTATATATGTCCATGCCACTCTCTCACTTTGTCCCAGCTTACCCTTCCCCCTCCCCATGTCCTCAAGTCCATTCTCTACGTCTGCATCTTTATTCTTGTCCTGCCCCTAGGTTCTTCAGAACCTTTTTTTTTTAGATTCCATATATATGTGTTAGCATACGGTATTTGTTTTTCTCTTTCTGACTTACTTCACTCTGTATGACAGACTCTAGGTCCATCCACCTCACTACAAATAACTCAATTTCATTTCTTTTTATGGCTGAGTAATATTCCATTGTATATATGTGCCACATCTTCTTTACCCATTCATCTGTTGATGGACACTTAGGTTGCTTCCATGTCCTGGCTATTGTAAATAGAGCTGCAATGAACATTGTGGTACTTGACTCTTTTTGAATTATGGTTTTCTCAGGGTATATGCCCAGTAGTGGAATTGCTGGGTCATATGGTGGCTCTATTTTTAGTTTTTAAAGGAACCTCCATACTGTTCTCCATAGTGGCTGTATCAATTTACATTCCCACCAACAGTGCAAGAGGGTTCCCTTTTCTCCACACCCTCTCCAGCATTTATTGTTTGTAGATTTTTTGATGATGGCCATTCTGACCGGTGTGAGGTGATACCTCATTGTAGTTTTGATTTGCATTTCTCTAATGATTAGTGATTGAACACAATTCTTGAAATATACTCTAAAATGTTTCTAACTCTGCTTCGAGGCCACCGCCCCAGTTTTCCTGTTGGACTGGTCCTTCCTTCTCAGTCTCCTTTGCGTCTTCCTCCTCATCTTCCCAACATCGAAATGTTGGGATCCCACAGGGCTTAGTCTTTGGATCTCTTCTCTCCTAAATATATGCTTGCTTGGTGATTTCTTCCATTCCCATGGCTTTATATACTATATACCATAATCTGATGGTTATGCCTTTATATCTACAGCCCAGAGCTCCTCTGGGAACTCCAGACCCACTTATCCAGTTACCCACCTAACATTTCCACTTCAATGCAATAGGCTTCTTAAGCAAACATGTCTAAAGCTGAATTCTTGATTCCTTATTTTCATCATATTTTCTCTTCCTGTACCATATACTCTGTCAATGGCACCTCCATTCATCAATTGCTCAGGTCAAATATATGAAGTCACCTTTCACTCTCTCTTTCTTTCCCACACCATGTCAAGTCCATCAGCAAATCCTGTTGTCTGAATATTCAAAATATATGCACAATCTGGAGTCTTCCCAGCATCTTTCTGGACACCACCCGGATTCAGGTCATGGGCATGTCTTGCCTGGACCACTGCCATCCTTCCTTAACTGGTCTTTCTTCTTCTACTCTTGCCTCCCACAGACTATTCTCCCCACAGTGGTAAGAGATGCCTTTTAAAGGTATAAATCAGAGCACCTATCTCCTTTGTCCAAAAGTTTCTGATGGTTTCCCACTGAGGCTAGAATAAAATCTCAAGTCTCTTTATGGCTTTCATAATCCTCCAGGATCTGGCCTCTGCCTAGGTCTTCAACCACATCTCATGCCTTTGGACTTTTCTTTGACTAACCCCAAGTCACTTTGGCCCTCAATAGTTCCTAGAACACATCAAACTCTTTACTTCATGAGAACATTTTAATTTATTTTATCTTATTATTTATTTTATGTGCTAATCCCTTAAGCCTGGGATCACCCTCTGCAGTTTTAGCATAGCTGTCTCCGAGCCTACAAAGCTCTCCATAGAGCAGAAGGGAGAGTGTAATTAAAAAAGATAACCAGGTCTTAATTTACACTTCAGATTCTTAGTGTTATGGATCAAACTTATGTTAGGAAGAAGATATAGTTGTTTAAATCAACTTTATGATTGAACCTTTAATCTAGATGCATTTTAGTAATGAAAATATTATGGAATCTGCCCAAGATATTGTTAAGAGTTATAGATGGGAAATTTACCACAGTGTAAACTTTGAAGGCAAAGTTTAAGGGGAGATTAAGAAAAAATGAATAAAACACATTTCATATTTGTAGTGCTTTAAGTTGACACATCTCAACAAACCAGTTCCTGTGGTTTAGAGAAGACCACTGATGCACACATATCAGAACCAACCATGTTGCAAGACTTCCGTGTTCCTTCTAATAATATTACAGCTGATTTGTTTAAGTTTTCTAAGTAATGTGTCTGGGACACATTACAAGAATATC
Organism: Balaenoptera musculus; assembly: GCF_009873245.2. NCBI lineage: Eukaryota > Metazoa > Chordata > Mammalia > Artiodactyla > Balaenopteridae > Balaenoptera > Balaenoptera musculus. The sequence goes on along the minus strand of NC_045793.1, from coordinate 95,998,693 downwards.
ATACCCCAATTGAGTAGTAGTATGTACGAAGCAATACAAAAATTCTCAAAATGCACTCATAAAATGGAACTCTGTATGCCTTTACTAACACAAAGCAGAACAAAATAAAGGTAAAGATGTACTTCAAATGATGAAGATGGAGGTTTTAAATAAGAGCAACTATTCAAGAATGGAAAAGTCAAACATAAAAGGACTCAAAGTAGACATTAAAACCAATAGAGCATATAGAGTGATTACATTACACATAATTTATACATGTATATATAAATTAGAAACATAATGCACAAGTCAAAACAGTTCTTTAAAATATAATGGCATATCATGAAATTCATCATGTAATAATACAATGGATCTATTACCCCAGGTCAATTAATAGCAATTAAGAAGTAGAGCAAGGGAAGAGTAGATGAAGTAAAATGCACCAAATTCCTTATGAATAGTATCAGGTTCCAAAATTACTGAGAATTAGAGATGTATAAGTTTAAATATGTAACTTGATACTCTACTATGACCAGTGGAATTAAAAAAAAAAATTACAACTTGAAAATTCCTACAGAATAGAAAGTAAAGACCTTACCATCGATATAACTGTCGAGTCCTTGTGATCTGAAAAAAAAAAAAATCACTTTCATATTGCAAAAAAAAAAAAATTCTCAAATATAGGAAAAAATGTAGGAAAACATCAGAGTGCTGTAGTCATTAATACAGTGTCTGTTAAAGAAAATTATTTTTTAAAAAAACTTTGGCATGTGAAATGTATAATATCCATAAGGATAAATTAGTATGTATCTATTTATTTTGAATTTAAAAGAATAAAAGTATGTCCTCTTTTTATATATTCATAAAACATTTAGAAAACATGAAGCATAGATTAAGATACAAAACTTCACTAATTTTCAAACAATAGAGATTACACAAAATAGATCAAAATTCCATGAAGTTAAAAAAAATAAGTGCATTTCATTGTATTTTTAAGCTCCATTCTCATTAATTTCTTTGTACCTTTGTTTAGCATTTAGTACACGGATTTCAAAATGCCCCAATATTAGTTTTTTCCTTCTTCCTGAGTCATAGAACCTCCAATTTTAGTTGGATATTTGGCCAACCAGAATATTCCCTTGCATCCAGGTCTAGACGTGTGACTGCATTCAAGCCATTGAATTAAAGTTAAGTTATACTAGTGTGCACAACTTCTGGTAAATGTCCTTCAAGGGAAGGGATGCATCTTTCTGTATCATTTCCTTCTTCCTAATGGCTGGGCAGTGGATTAGAGCATAGCCAGTCTTGGGCTCTGGCGCATCAGCTAAGGATGGCTGAGAACAAGGTAGGTAATCCTGGGAACCTGATGTTACAAAGGCCTTTCGTTGCCTTTGAGAGAGCAGTTCCTGATTTGTGATAGAAAAATAAAACCAAAGTGGGTTGTATAGAGGAGTGAGTGTTTAATGGAAAGTAGAAGCAAGGAATACAAGCTACTCTTTCCAAAAGCTTCACAGTGAAGCCAGGGAAATACGGGGCCGTCATTTGTGGGAGAGTCAAGGTTGGGAAAGGGTCATACATTTTGGGTGGGGGAAGCAGAACGGTGGAGAATCTGCAATGTTTATAGTCTGAGTCTAATGAAGAAGTACCTTGGAGAGAGAGAAAAACTGAACAGATCATTGCAAAAGTTAAAAAAAAAAAGAAAAGAAAAAGAAAAAGGGGGTTGAGAGGGGGTAGAATCCAAAGCAAATGGAGAAAATGCTAATCTCCCATCGCAGAAGGGAAGAAGAAGGCAGATATAAACAAATCAGGAAGTGCAGGATATGGGAATTTAAGGTCCAGTAGCCTCAGTTTCTTTCTGAAAATTAAGAAGCAAATTGAGTGTTAAGAATGAGGGGAAAAGGCAAGGTTCGAGTGATCCTTAAAGGATTAGAAAAATAAGCAAACTACAGATAAGAAAGAACATGGTTGAGCATTCCTGAGGTCTCACCTGAGATTAGCCCAAAGAATTCATCATCAGCCAATGAACAAAGCAATATGATTTTCTTCAGCAGTGCTTCAAAGCTTAGAAATTGGAGTCAGTTAGAATGAATCATCAGGCTTTTGTAGAATAGATTATTTGCAAAGCTTATACAGCAGACGATCAAAGGGTTGGTGGAAATGAGTGGGTTGATGACAATGTGGTTGAAATAATAAACCATGAAGTCCAGACAAGTTAGGACATAAATTGAAATAGGGAGGGGTGGAGAGTCTGATTAAACAGAGACCAGGGAGGGAGTCTAGGCTTGGTCTTGTTGACAGTGGGCGTGAGATGTTCGTTGGGTGGCGATGAAAAGAGGGAACTTGGTGGTGCACGGGGGGCATTTCGGAGGTCAGAGCGGAGCAGACAGGTCAAGGGGTGACTACAGATGAAAGAAAGAAGAGAGCAGGGAGAAAGTGGGAAGAGCAGAAAGGGTGAAAGGCTTGTGAGGCTGACTTAGGAAATGTGGCATCCAAATGAAGTTGAAATCATGCAAGGTTTTGGAAGAAAAATGTTTAATAAAGAAAACTGGTCCTGGGACTAACTCCACTTCAGAGGCCACGGCTGTAAACCAAAAACTAATGGCATGGAGACTTGGAGTCACTGGAAATAAGACAGCAGGCCAACCAGCTACCAAGGAGCTTCTTGTTCATACTTTCAGGAGTTTTTGTAAATGTAAAACCCGCAAGATGTGCACCATGAGCTCCATTAAATAAGCCATTTTTAGAAACAATTTTGATCACTATCAGGTCACTGTGAATGAGATAGGTTGAGTTCTCACAGTTATTATTATTTCCCCAATAATAATACCATTTTAGTCGTTAGGACAAAACCCTACCAAGACCTCTGTGCTATTGATTTTTTACTTTTTTCTTGTTCCAGTAGAGGGCACTCAAAGCTCAAAGAAATGCCTACCATCCTTTTTACAGCAATGGTGGTTTTATATAATTAAAGCTCATATTTAAATGAAAGAGAGAAATTCTGATTTAATAAGACTTAATTACCAGCTCATGCATGTAAACGTCACTAAAATGAGATGAGATCTTATAAGTGACTAAATGAGGATGTGCCTCCCCAGACACGCTTCTTTCCTTTCCACTCAGCACACACTGAAAGTAGAAAGGAAATTCTCTTGTCGAAAAAACAAGATGGGCTTCCTAAATGCATGTCTGCCATGGGTCCCTGATCCTCAGTTCCATTTTCATTCCCATGTGACTTCTTTGACAGGGGTTTTTTAAAGTCTAGAAATAATCTGGTGGGCTACTGGAGAAATATCCTTCCATGGAAAAATCTGGGAAACAGCTAATTAGAGGAAAGGGACTTTAAAACTAGAGAAACCTCCTGTTGGCAATTCTCTACGACGAATCAGTGAGGTCTCTAAGACAGAGGTTGCAGCCACTGTGCACGGCCCACAGAGGTTCTTAGGGAAGTTCCCAGAAGACCCTGTGCTCTAGAGAGTTGTGAAAAAGCAAGTATTGTTAGTACTTGAGGGGAGACTATGTTCCAAGCAGAATATTAACTTTGTGTGGCTCTGGTTGCCAATTTGGCAACATTACAGTGGAAGATATGAACAGTGATAACGTAGCTGTCAGCATTTCATCAGACATTCTCCTGGATTCTCCAGCTCTCATCTTTGCCACAAAAAGGCTGCCATGATCCAAATACAGCAGCTTTTCCAAACACAGAGGACCTTTCGGTTTGGCTTTCCACGTCTTATGTCGGAGGGAGGGTTATTTGCCGGAAGTGAATGGGAATCACTCCCAGCCTCCTGTAACGGTGGTGATGCATCAATATACGGTAGCTTCTTAGGTAGAGCTCAGGCTGCTAAAGGAAAGAGAGAATTCTCTCCAAAAAAGTCTTTTTGGCAGAGATGGTGGATCTGGCATTATAAAGGATGTGTTATGAGTTTGCAACTTATTTATAACAGATATTTTAAAGCACTTGTTGCTAGACTCTGAAGCTTTACTACTTAAAGAGCTTCCCTTATCTGCCCCCATTCTCACCAGACACACAGCCCTCCCAGCACTCATAAACTCAGTCCTGTCTCCTCTGGAGTACCTTCGTGCTGGGCGTCTTCACTTGTATTATAAATGCGTTCATTCCCTTACGCTCAGGATGCAAATGCTAGTGGGGCAAGGGTCTGTGAACCTATGCAAAATGGAATTTTTTAAAAAGCACTTTTCCTTTTTCCTAATACCATGACAGTACAAGATAATGAATTTAGAATGTAAGACCCGGAGGGTGTGCAAACATCAATAATGAAAATCAAACAACTTCTAAGATTGTGGGGTTAAGTATAGAATATGTATTTATGGCTTGGTTGTAACCGTTGGGCATGTCTAGCCTTGCCATATATTGGTGACAGATCAGCTGCCTCACTGTTTATTCTTTTTCTCAGTTTTCTGGCATTGGCTTGATTCATAGTGGTAGGCAATAAATTCTAAGGTTGAGTCTAGTTTCTTTTTTTTTTTAATAAATTTATTTATTTATTTTTATTTTTGGCTGTGTTGGGTCTTCGTCGCGGTGCATGGGCTTCTCGTTGTGGTGGCTTCTCTTGTTGAGGAGCACGGGCTCTAGGCACGTGGGCTTCAGTAGTTGTGGCTCACGGGCTCTAGAGCGCAGGTTCAGTAGTTGTGGTGCACGGACTTAGCTGCTCCACGGCATGTGGGATCTTCCTGGATCAGGGCTTGAATCCATGTCCCCTGCATTGGCAGGTGGATTCTTAACCACTACACCACCAGGGAAGTCCCTGAGTCTAGTTTCTAACCCTCTGGCTAAAGATTTCCCATTCCATGGTTAGGCAAGCTAAATATTTTCTTTGAAATGACATCAAAATCATAATAAGAAAATCATTCAAATGAAATTGAATGCCAGTGGATTTAAATTAACAAGCAACTCCCTATATGACAGCGTGGGAGAGTGGAAAACACATAGTCCCGTGAGCAAATCTGGCTTCTATAACTAAGGCAAGCCACATCTTCTCTGTGAGTCTGAGTTACTCTTTCTCCACCCCAAACAATCTCAAGATTCTGTGCCTCTAGGGATGATTGTTGTATCACTTAGGACACATTCAGCTGCAAGTAACAAACGACCGAGCTAAAAGTGACTTAACAAATAACGAAGTGTATGATCTTAGTTCACAGGAAGTCTGGGCACTGGGTAATCCCAGGGAAGTTCATTCAGTAGCTCAGTGATGTCAGCTCTCTTGCAATAATCTGGGATTTTTCTTCTTCAGGGTCACAAGTTGACTGCACTCAGTATCACATCTGAGTGACATTCAGAGATAGAAAAATAGGTATCTTTCATATTTCCATTTTCTTAAGGGCAAAGAAAACTTTTCCAGAAGTTCCAGACTTTACTTACTGGCCAGAATTGTGCACTGGGTCCATCCCTTGGTGAATCAGTGGTCCAGGAAACGGAATGACCATAGTTAGCCTGGATCAATCAGCACTGACCCCTGCAGCAGGAGGAAGTCTCAACCTGCCCTGGAATACAGGGTGAACGTGAACAAAAATCAGGGTTCAGTGGGATAAAGGCGATGGCGACGGGTCTTGTGTAGGTGATGGGCAGTGTCTGTGCCTTCCTCTCAAGCTCTATTTGCATGTAACCGTGCACACAAGACTCACTCGCTTGTACGTTTCAGAGTAACCTGAAAGCACAGTAAATACCCCAAACGACAGATCTTCCTATCCAACTAAATACAATTCCATTAGCTACTACACAGTTTGAAAACCCTCCTCTTTGAACATATTTGGAGTTTGTTCACTTAGGAACACATATTACATTTCTCAAGCAGGATCTCCTAAACCTACTGAGTTTAATTGAATCCTTGCAACAAATGACTGAAAACACATGGCACTCCGAGATATAGATTATGGGGGAAAGCTGCTTCCTCATTACTGCCCAAACCTTACTACGTGGTGATGGTGGGGGAGGGGAGAAGAGTGCAGTGTTGCTTCTAGAACCCATCATGGTCAAATCGTAAAGTTCACACAGTCAGTTTTTACTGCTCTTGGTGTTGGATAATTTCCTTCCAGAGAGATCCAGAAGATTCCCTTTACCAGGTGTTTCCCACTCTTTCCATTTCAGGGAGCCTCTTCAGTTTACGATGGTTTTGTTCATGACCGACACGATGGTCTGTCTTCCCGTCTCTTCATGTGGATGATAACACAGGTGAAACCAGGGATCATTTATGACCAGGACAAATGTCAGGAGGCTGCCACTTTTTATTTTCATCACTCTCCAAACCCCAATAAATTGATGGTGTAAATGATATGGAAGACCATTTTTACCTCTGGCTTTACTATATTGTCTGAAACTTTCCTGTTCCTGGGCATGGAGGGAAAATGGGCATTTTCTGCTGGAGTGGGGCTGGATTTCCTTCTCATCCAAGGCCAACTGAGATGGAGGTGCAATGTGAAGTTCTAGGAGATAGTCACGCTACAAGAGCAACTGCACTCATAAATTATTAGAGTGGAGATCCCAAATTCTAGAAAGAGAATCAGGATGTTCTCAGCAGTCAGAGGAGCAGGGTAGAGGTGGATGTCTGTTGGGAAATGGATCCAAAAATTCACAGCCAGGATATTATGAGCAAGAGAAAGCCCACCAGGATCTAAGAGCACAGGTAGAGAGAAGGGGACCCAGCAACTGATGCTCATGCAGGTGAGTCAGCCTGGCTTAACCAGGAGCAGTTTGGATAAAAAGAGTCTTCCAGATCATTTACACCATCTATTTATTGGGGTTTTGAGAATGGCAGTGATGAAAATAAGAATGCATTTCAATAAAAAAAAAAATTTTAGAGTGGTTGCTTTGGGATCCAAAACTATTTACTCTCAGGGTAATTTGAGGTTCCGTCAACTCCTTTTTTTCTCATATTTTAACCTCATCTTACTCAAGATTGTTCCTAGATCTGGGGATAATTACTCCACAGGCAGTTAAACTATGTCTTCAGGAATGATGAGTTGATGTGGAATTTGTTGTGTTTGCCTACCTATTATTGCTATAGGTTTAGGTGTATATATCTTGTAGAACATCACAAAGAAACAGTCTGAAGACACTATAAATATTTTGAGTTCAGATTACAAACGTAGTCTATGGATTCACATCATATAGAGTGATTAAGCTGTATTTGCTTATATGTACCAGTATTGAAAAGAGTCAGAAGAGTTTTCAAGGGAGATACACACACACACACACACACACACACACACACACACACACACACAGTTTAGGTTGGTTTGTGGCTTCAAGTAATAGAACACTTGACTAATTGTGACTTAACCAAATAAAGACTTGTATTTTTCAGTTAACACTTCTCGAGACAGACAGCCCAAGCACTGTCTTTTTATCTTTTAGTCTGCCATTCTCAGCATGATGACTTATTGCCTCAATGTCAAAAGATGGCTGCTCTGGCTCAAACCATCTCTTCTGTGTTTGAGGCATGAGGTAAGGGAAATTGCTGGCACCATCTATCCTTTGATCAGGAAAGGACAGGTTTTACTGACCAGAACCAAGTCACATGGACATTGCTAGCTGCAAAGAAAACTGGGAAAGTGTGTATATTATTTGTCAGACTTAATGTAGGAGGTGGCTAAGGGAGAATGGGGTTAGGAAGGGACTTGGAATAAACCAGCCGACTATGACTGCCACACCTTGCTACACTAAAGGTCCCACACAGGGAAGCTATTGAGTTCTAAAGGCAAGTTTTTATTTAAACAAAACTTTGTCTGGCATGTCGTAACAGCCCTGAAAAAGAGGAGAAACTTAGAATTTCACAGACTGAATTTGGAAACAGTCTGAGAGCTGATGACTATGAATGTGAAAACCAGTTTTTAAAGTCTAATTTACTTACTTATTTGCCTTCTTATTTTTCTATACCTATACCTATCTCTTCATAAAAGAAGTTCAGGAATCTTATAAAAATACAGAAAGTATTACAAAGTAATGCAAGTGAAAAATGGAGCAAAGAAATAAGAAGGAGAACAAATTGGAACCAAGAATTTGACTAAAAATGCAGTCCTGGCGGAGGTCAGCATGCACCATGGGTGAACCCAAAATTTGCCTTTAATCTCTCTATCAGAAAGGAAAACCATGGCAGTTGATACATAGTTCACAGGGCATAGAAGGTAAAAACAAACAAATGTTTGGAGGAAGAACTGAAAATAGGGTCCTCAAGCCAACGATTTCATTTACTTGCTTAATTTCTCTTCCTTGTTGTTTGCCCTATGTTTCCTCTAAAAGAGACTCTGGGGAGTGGAGTTTTCTTCACCTGTAGTGGGCATGAACTCTTGTTGGGGTCTGGAGCAAAATCAGTGCAGAGAGCAAGCGTCCATCCAAGGATGAGCTTCTCCCTCTGAAGTTATTGCAGCCATTTCCTGGGACTGAGGTCTTCACAGTTCGTTGGAAACATGGAGTGTTTTTTCAGTGCTTCTTTCATTAAGAGACATTTTATTGTTATTGTTGTGATGCACTTGATAAACAATTTTGCTTTATTTTCTTTCTTAGGAGAAAGGAGACAGATTTACTTTTTTGAGAACTTACACAGTGTCAGATACTGTAGCTCATTCAATCTTCCTGCTGCCTTGGAAGGAGTCTCTTATGGCAGATGGAGAGGCTGAGGTTTAACAAAGTTAAATTACGTGCTCACGGTTAGACCTCATCAATGACACAGATAGGATTCGAGCTTGGATTTTACTCTAAAGCCTAGGTTCGCCCATTGGACCACTTTAAAGGAACTGTATTTGTTCATAAAATCAAGGTCCACTGTCAGAGTTGGACATCTAAGGTTACGTCATTTCCCCTAATTCTCTGCCCCCCAACCAACTTCTCTGAAGGCTGTTCTAGGAAGATTCCTGGACTTGGAATCGGAAGGCTTGCTTACTACTTCCTGATCTTTTACTTAATAGCTGGGGTAATTCACTGAAGCTTCCCAAAGCCTGGTTTACTTATTTGTGGAGTGAGGATGGTGCTAGGACCCCACTCACTTCCTGGCAGTGGTGGTGGGAGGGGAGGGATTGGTGTAAAACGCACCCTAGATCCTCTGTGTTGTGCACACTTTGGAAAAATTCTAAGCTTTAATCACATTCAGTGCACTATTTTCTATTTATTACTGTGATCTCAAGATTTTCAAGGATATATCATACAACATGGGGAATATAGCCAATATTTTACAATAACTATATATGGGGTATAACCTTTAAAACTCTGAATTACTATATTGTACACCTATGATTTATATAATATTACTGTAGATAGACTATACTTCAATAAAAAATAAAATAAAATAAAAATTCTTTTAACAAATTCTATTAAAAGATACTATCTCATTTTGTTGAATTTTCCCTTTCTTTGATGATTAATTGTATTAAATAGTTTTTCATAAGTAAAAAAAAAAAAAAAAGCATTTGTTATAGAGAACATCTTACTTATCCTTTAGTTTTCCAGCTTCAGGTAACTTTTTAGGAAGGTCTGACCTTTCTGTCTAGGAAAACACTGACTTTGTGAACACACAGTAATCTGTTCAGGGCACTCACCTCAACTGTAATCAAATAATCAGCTCTTGTTGTGTGAGAGGGGAGTTTGCCTGCTTTATTTGAAGCTCTGTTCCCTGCACCCACTACACTGGTTAATGGGTATCAATAGGGATTTGATGAATTTTAATGTCAAGGATACTGTCCTGTTGAGGAGTTACTTAGAAAATTCCTAAAAGGTGAAAGAGTGAATTTCTCTTAGCCTATGTCACCTGCCACTGGGGTCGTTCCTTTGGAAAGGGAAGGCTTTTCAGGTCATGTCCAAGGTAAATGGTTTTTGACTCAGACATCTTGCAAGGCTGATCCCATTCAGCTGTAAGAGGAAGAACTCATGCTGGAGAAGTAAGCACAGGAATTGCTAGATAATAGATCCTAATTGACATTTTAGTGCACCCCTAAAACATGAATTGCCTGTGTGCTGCATTTATTCGCACACAAGCACACGGGTACTCATGCCCCTCTACATGGGCTCTCACGTGCACGAACATGTACCACTGCACCGGGCACCTCTGAAGAGCCTTCCCTGGGCGGAAGGGTGACTTGGGAAAGCCAGCTCATTCTCCTGTAGACCCCTTTGTTACTAGCAGCGAAATCAGCCACCATGTAACCACAGAGTCAGGAAGTCTCTGGATCCAACCCTCTGGATTCCCAGTCTTCTGTCTCAGCATAATTCCCAAAATTTAGAAAAAAAAAATAAGTGGAAAAAAATTTTTTTTCTCATAATGAATGGATGCAAACCAAACTCAGCTTATACCTAGAATCCAGGGTCATGTTCTTGGACTTGGTTACCTGGAAACAAGACATTTGAAGCAGGGTCCTCCCAGCATGACTGCCTAACCACCAACACAGTTCGGGTACGTGTACAAGACAAGAAACTCAGAATATGGAAACATTCAAGGGAGACGGTAGGAAAAATTTCTTTTGACTGTGCAGCCAGTCAAGCAATGGAATAAATTACTTGGGGAAACATTTGTGGCTCCCTAAATAGAGGCATTCAGGAGAAAAGGGAGATGGAACACACACCCCCATTGTCACTATTAAGCAGCATTTATTGAGTGTGGACAGGGTACAAGGTAGCTTTCCAAACGTGGAGGCACCCCCAGTTCCTGTGGTAAGTCTGGAGAAGAGCTGCATTTCGGGCAGCTCTGGGCTGCGGTGGAGCTCATGACTCACGAAGACCCTGCTGGCCAAATGTGCAGCTCCGTGGCAAGCTGACAAATTCTGAGATGCCTCCTGCTCAGAAAACCATGTCTCAGGCTGGCTATGAACACAGAAACATCAATTACTATCGTGATCATTAGTGGCAACTCTAACAATTAGTACGCTTAGAATTCTATGTGTCATTTGACTTGTTACCATGTTTTAAAACATTAATAATCTGACAAATCTTTGTCTTTATTTGATAGAGAAAATTTTGATTGGGAATAGCACCCAAGTCGTGACATCTACTGCCTCATTTTGAATAGAAACAGGCTGGTTAACAGAAAATGGCATGAATACAGGGAATCTGCTTTTCCTTAGAACCACTTCACTGATGGAAAATAGAGACATAGTTGAATTGATTCATTGTTTCACTGAAAAAAAACATGCTCCTGATTCACTTTTTGGTTACCTTCAATACCAACAGACAACCAAACCGAGAATTTGGGGACCTGTTTCATTAACTCTGATTTCACTGGGGCCTGATTGGCCAAGCTGTACATTGATCCATGAAATAAAGAGCACTTTTCATTGTACAGAAGAAAGGAAAACGTTTGTTCCTCCCCAACATTTGATTCCTGGCTGGTCAACTTAGCATCCCCACTTTCACTGCATAGGTAGGGCTTTCCAACGGGGCTAAAACATTGCTCTTTTCCCTTCTTTCCTCTACTTTTCTGTCCCTTTCACCTTTCTGCATCAATCTTGGGACTGTCACTTCCAGAGAACAAAGGGACAGATACTGACACATTGAATCCTGGAAATATCACCCCCTTGGTAAAGCTCTCCTGGTTAGAAGTGGAAGTACCTCTTCAAAGGTGTCTTGGGAATCATAGGTTTTCATATATGCCATTGGTACAGAATATCACAGAATCAGTCCTCTTAAGAAGAACACTTGCCAGATTCTAGGAATCACTACAAACCTTCCTTCCAGGGTACTTCACCACATCATAGAAGTCAGAGAACAGAGCTGAAGAATCCACACACTCTGTCTAATTGCAAACATCAAATGTGATAGCTCTCTTTGCAATGGAAGAGGAAAAGGAAAAAAGAAAATACCAACATAGGAACTATGCAGTTGAAAAAAAGAAAAGTGCCCATGATGTATAACGTTCAACGGAAAAGTATTCTTCCTACAACTATTTACTAATAGAAGAACATTTTAGAAATCTGGCATTCTAAAGCAGTCTAAGAAAAAGTAACCTGGAAAGAGAAGGCGACGTGATAAAAGGCAATAGAATAACTTACAAAGAAATAAAGGATGAAAAAATAGCTATGAGAGATAAAAAAGACTTGTAAAGAAAGTAAGATTGCAATAACAGAATCAAAATCTGTACTAGAGACTATACAGAACATGATCCGTATTAAATAAACTTTAACACTGATGTGAGTGACACACTACAGTAGATCCTCCAGAAAGAAGAAACATACCAAGAGATGAACACTGAGAGAAGAAAGATATGTGGCTCATAAGATGAAAAGCCAAGCTAAGAATTAAAGATGTCTCTGGAGAGGAAACCAGACAAATTATAAGAAAACTTTCTTGAGCTAAAAGAAACACCAGAGTATGCAGGTTGAAAAGCTCTAAACAGGCTTCAGGAAATATTAATAAAAGAATCATCTATCATTGCATCATGATGAGTTTTTGAGATATGAAGATAAAGAAAAACAAAATAAAACAGAGCTTATAAGCATCCATGAAATAAAGAAGATAGGAAAAATCTAACTTTGAGAGCAACAAAAAAATGAAGTGGGCTTCAAACCTCTCCAGTAGCAAATAGAAGGCTATGAAGAGAGAACATCAGTAGAGTGTTAAGATTAAGAGATTAGTGCCAGAGAATCTGATTCAATCAAGTTTTTATTCACACATGACAACACAGAAAGACATTCTCTGATATGTGCTATGGTATGAGTTATAGGTACAATTATAAGTACATAATTATGGTGCAATTATGATGAATGAAGGCTGGTGATGAGTATTTGTAAAACATATTGTTTATAAAGTGATTGAAATAGCTTTTTAAGACATTTACTTAAATTCCCACAAAACCTGGGAAACAAGCATTTGATGAGATTTACGGCCTCTGTATTTAGAGAAACTAGGATCTAGCTAGATTAAGTAATGCCAATTAGAATCTCACTAATACAAATGGTATCAGGATTCCTAGTTTCTGATTCTTGATGCAGAGGGTACTAGTAATCAGAGTAGCATTACCTCTTTCTATTTTTGATTTAATTTTAGGAAGTTTCTATAACAAAAACAAGAGAAAAAAGAAAATTGGCTTGAAAGGTTGACCATGCTTAAAATATGTTCCTCTTCTCCTTCCCAGGTTTAGGTTAGTGCCTATGTTTCATTAGATGCTTTCTTTAGATTCCATTAACAATCTTGTCAACTACAAGAGGGAAACTCCTTCAACAATGATGGGTTCTTATTTTTAGGTCCTAAGTATGTGCCAGGCACTGTTCTGGGCACTCAGTCTTAAGAAACAGAGAACTAAACCAAACAAAACCACAAGTTCATGTCTCTGACAGTCAAGTTAGAGGAGAGGCTTTTTGGAGAAACAGACCTGCCTAGACTACAGCCAAGGCACCCATTCCAGTCTGGTAATTAAGATGCCAGCTGTGATCATTAATATAGTTCAACTTGAGTATGAGGGTATAACCCAGGATCACGAGGCATGAGGAAAACCAAAGGTATGAAAGATGAACAAACAGAAAAACTGCTGATGGAGAAAACAAATTATTCAGGGCACAGAACAGAAAGTGTCTTTTCTAAGGTGCTTTTAAAAAGTGTCCTTAGGACTATTTTAATAGAAATTAAACCCAAAGACATAAAAGAAACAGAGACAATACAAAAGCTTTTACAAATTAAAAATATAAGTTAACCAAAAGTAAAGGAAGGGCTAGAAGATGAAGTTGAAGAAATCTCTAAGAACACAGAGCAAAGATATGGAAAATATGAAAGAAAAAAGAAAGAAGGAAACAATAGGAGCATTCACCCAAAAGATCCAACATCGGATTAATTAACAGTCATGGGCTGTGGTGGCACCATTTGCTTCTATTGTGGTGGTAGTGGTTGTTATTGTTTGTGTATTAATAAAAAAATAATAGCTAACATTTGTTGAGGGTTTTCATTGTGCTGGAACCTGGGCTAAGGTCCTAACCCACAATGTCTTGTTTTATTATCCTACCAATTTTTTAATGGAACAGTGAGGCTAGACCAGAGAAATATTTAGAAGGTAAATTATTATGATGAGGTTATTGATTATATTTAGTTGTGGGGAAGAGAAAATAGTCAAGGGGTAACTCTTGGGTGATTGGATGGCAACAACTGAGATCAGAAATGCAAAAGTAGGAGCTGGTGTTGGGGACCAAGTAGATGTGTTCAATTTTAACACGTTGAGTTGAAGGTACCTAAAGGATATCCAAATGGGTATGATCTCTAGATGGTTGACTATGTGAGTCTGAGGTTCAGAGAGAGATTTAGGAATCACTCACATATCAGTTAAAACCAAAGTGGATGCAATAACTCAAAGAGAGTTTGAGTGTAGACAGAGAAGAGCCAAAGGTCAAGGAGAAGGGAGCCCAAGAGAGAGACTAGGAAGGAACATTTAGTGAATAGGGATCCTAGGACCAGAGTGTCAAATAGCCATGGGATTAGAGAGGTCTGGGGAGGGAGTGTCCAAGGACGGAAACACATGCACAGAAATTTTTTTTTTTAATGCATACTTCAAACTAAGGAAGTCACAGTTATTTTTTTTGTTTTGTTTTGTTTTTTAAATTAATTAATTAATTAATTTATGGCTGTGTTGGGTCTTCGTTTCTGTGCGAGGGCCCTCTCCAGTTGTGGCAAGCAAGGGCCACTCTTCATCGCGGTGCGCGGGCCTCTCACTATCGCGGCCTCTCTTGTTGCAGAGCACAGGCTCCAGATGCGCAGGCTCAGTAATTGTGGCTCACGGGCCCAGCCGCTCCGCGGCACGCGGGATCTTCCCAGACCAGGGCTCGAACCCGTGTCCCCTGCATTGGCAGGCAGATTCTCAACCACTGCACCACCAGGGAAGCCCAGAAATTTTTGATGTAGAGGATTATTGGTAGGTAGTATTTGTCAGAACAGTTTTAATGGCATTCTGGGAACAAGCCAGATCAGAGCTGAAGAATGAATAAGAAATGAGTTCATCAAGTTCTTTATCTTCTTCATGTGTGAATAAGGTCTATGACAGCAGGTATTGTAGGACTAAGAGATAATGTCTGTAGAGTACTTAGCAAAGTGCCTGGCACATAGTACATGCTCAACAAATGCAGGAGATATGCATATATACATATATATATATATATATATATTAATTTTTTAACCAATGTGTTATAGTGATTGAGTGCATGAGTTTGGAATCTGGATAGACATGGGTTTATAGTCTACTCTGCCACTGTACAGTTGTGTGAACTTGGACCGGTCACTTTGTTTCTGTGAATGTCCTCTCTTTCACCTATAACAAGGGGGATGGAGAAGCACCTACCTTCTAAAATGATTTCTAGGTATTGTCCATCACATTTTTCCTTTTAGTAGTGATATATTAATTTCTGAATATTTGTATTCTGTCGTCAGGGTGAACTCTCCTATTAGTATGTGAATTGATATAATTAGGGTTTGTCTGGCTATATAAGCATGGATACAGTTTGGTTTAACATTGGTATGGGTTAGTTCTTCCTATCCTTCTCTTTTCCCCACGCGAAAGATAGAAAGCCAGGTCTTTTGTACATCTTTGCTCTGGGTACTTCTGCAGGGCAGACACTTCCTAAATTTGGAAGAGGCAGTGATGAGTATCCAGAATAGGAAGGGAAGAGAGGACATGGCCAAGGGCAGAGAAAGAGAGGTGGGTGGAGGCCGGCATTCACATTGCAGGACCAGTGGAGACTCACAGGAGGCTGGGTGGTGCGCTGAGAGAGCAGCAAAGTCTCAGTGCTTCTGGGACCTTGTGGCCCAGATACTGGTCTCTCAGCACTACCCAGTGGGGACCTAAGGGCTCTTTCCTTTGGCTAAGGAAATAGAGAAAGTCTATATGTAGTGGACTCCAGAGAAGCAGGGCCCGAGGAGGGAGCAGCCAGTCAAGGACTATGTCAGGGCTACTATAGGAGAAGGGACCAGCAAGGCGGGAGCAGCGGCCGGAAGAGGGCTGTGGCCCACACCGTGATAACTGCAGATGGAAGGGCTCAAAGATGACCTGAAAGCTCCCACAAGGGAATGAGTCAGGGTTAAATATCTGCCAAGCCCAGAGTGCATGAGGCCAGTTTAGTTTTCTCTCAGTAAGTTTTATTAGTGGTGGTACAGGCTCATCTCTAGAGATAGGAGGTGGAGGACTTGTCATAGGTGAGAAAAGAAAATAAGGAATAAGTGTAATGGATGTGGGGGATGAAGAAGGGTAAAATACAGGTAGCAGTAAAAAAGATAAAGGCTGCACACTGTGTAGCATCTTTCTAACCCAGTTAATTCCAAAGCCAGGGAACAAACTGAAACCTAAGGGACATTCATCAAACAGAAAGGAATGTGCTTCCAGCTAAGCAGAATGGGCCCTGGCCTCAGGGTCACATTGATAGCTCCTGCCCATAGCTCCAGAAACCATCAGCACCCAGCGCTCCAACTAAATGTCTAAGACAAAGATTGAAATAGTGTTCAGGGAAGTAGAAAGGAGGATAAGTGAAAATTCACCTACTGTTTTGTGTGGAACCATGAAAGCCACAAAAGAGCCAAAGCACTCTTGAAAGGAGAACAAAGGTGGAGGCATCCCACTTCCTGATATCAAGCTACATTGCAAAGCTATAGTAATCAAAACAGTATGGTATTGGCATAAAAACAAACACATAGATCAATGGAACAGAATAGAGAGCCCAGAAATAAACCCACAATTGATGGTCAATTAATTTACAACAAAGGAGCCAAAAATATACAATAGGGCAAGGACAGTTTCTTCAATAAATGATGTTGGGAAAACTGGACAGTCATATGCAAAAGAATGAAACCAGACCCCATCTTACACTATATACCAAAATAAATCCAAAATGGGTTAAAGACTTGAACATAAGACCTGAAACCGTAAAACTCTGAGAAGAAAACATAGGTGGTAAGCTCCTTGACATCATTCTTGGCAATGATTTCTTGGTATGACACCAAAAGTAAAGGCAACATAAGCAGAAATAAACAAGTAGGACTACATCAAACTAAAAAGCTTCTGCACAGCAAAGCTTCTGATTTTTTTTTACCAAAAAAGCAACCTATAACATGGGAGAAAATATTTGCAAATTATATATCTGAAAAGGGGTTAATATCCAAAATATTTAAAGAACCCATACAACTCAATAACAACAATAAAAATCTGATTTAACATGGGCAGAAGAACTGAATAGATATTTTTCCAAACAAGACATACAAATGGCCAACAGGTTCATGAAAAGGTACTCAATATCACTAATCATCAGGGAAATGCAAATCAAAACCACAATGAGATATTACCTCACACCTTTTAGATTGTCTGTTATCAAAAACAAAAACAAAAAAACAAGACATAACAAGCGTTGATGAGGATGTGGAGAAAAGGGAACCCTTGTGTACTGTTGGTGGGAATGTACAGCCACTATGGAATACAGTATGGAGGTTCCTCAAAAAATTAAAAATAAAATTACCATATGATCCAGAAATTCCACCTCTGGAATTTATATATACAAAGGAAACAAAATCACTATCTCAAAAAGATACATGCACCCCATGTTCATTGAAGCATTATTTACAATAGCCAAGACATGAAAACAACTTAAGTGTCTACTAACAGATGAGTGGGTAAAGCAAATGTGGTATATATAAACAATGTAAAATTATTTTGCCATAAAAAAAGGAAATTCTGCCATTTGCAACACATGGATGACCTTGAGGACAATATGCTAAATGAAATAAGTCAGAGAAAGATAAATATTGTATGATCTCACTTATCTGTAAAATCTAAAAGAATCACCCAAACTCATAGATACAGAGAAGAGATTGGTGGTTGCCAGAGGCAGGGTTGGGGATGGGTGAAATGAGTGAAGGGGGTCAAAAGGCACACACTTCTGGTTATAAGATAAATAAGTTCTGGGGATGTAATATACAGCATGAAAATAAAAATAAAGTTAAAAGAACAACATTAAGTTGTATAAAGATATGAATGGAATAGAAAGCTCAGCAACAGATCACTGGAATAAAGTATAATGTTCATACCTGTACATGTTCAATATGTGATAAAAATGGCATTCCAAAAGGGCAAATGAATAAATGATACTGGTGAAAGCTTTGGAAAAAAATTTTAAGTTCTAGCTCTTCCTTCTATGTATGCCAAAATATATTCCAGATATTCTGGATTAAAGAATAAAATGCAAAACAAAAGTTAGAGAAAAGTGTAGATAAATATCTATTTGATTTCCTGATGGAGAAGAAGCATCACCAAAAAGCAGAAGATTCCTAGATCAGTCTATGTAAAAATGCAAATTCTTTTTTGGTCAGAACACTATTAAAAAAATTAAACAGCAAAGAACAAACAGGGGAAAATTAAAATAATATGTAGCAGACAATGGGTTAGGGTCCTTAATATTGAGTTCTCATTAATAATAAAAATATTTTAAATACATACATATATATATAAATTTAATACAATTAATTTTATTTAAAATATAAAACTATTGATATATGAGTTCTTATAGATAAAAAATATAAACAATGGGCAAAGGACATGAACAGCAACTCAAAAGAAAACTGTGAGAATGGACAATAAAATGTTTTATTTTAACTAATAATTTAAAAAATTCAAGTTAAAACAACCCATATAACATATCTGGGCTGGGGGAAAGACTACAATAACCTCCAGGCTAGATCATGGGGCAAGAGCTATGCCCTTACACTACTGGTTGTAAATAAGTAAAAGCCTTCAGGGGAGAAATTTGGCAATATATATGACGATCTGAAATACATCCATACTCTTAGATCCAATAACTCAACTTCTAGGAATTTATCTGAAGGAAATAATCAGAGATGCATTCAAAAATGTAAAAATATGTCTGTAATACTATTTATAATTGCAAAATTTTGTAAATGACTTCAATGAACAATAATAGTAGACTGGTTCAGAAATAAAGACACATCTCTATGCTAGATTACTCCCCAGCCATTAATATTTTTCAAGGACGAATTGGACCATTGAAAATAACAAATGAAAAACACCATCGTGCAAAATTATATTTACAATATATATTTACAATCTGATCTCAATTTTATCTTACACATACTCATGCGCATACTCTTGTGTTTATATATGTATATATATTATATATACATATATAAACATATACATGAGTATGTGTAATCATATAGATATAGATATATAGGTATGTATGTATATATAGCAACATTTTAATAATGATTATTTCTGGTAGGGATGATTATATGTGATTTACATCTCTTTTTTTTTTTTTTTTTTTTTTTACATCTCTTATATTCATCTATCTTTTCCACATTTTATACAAAGAATCTGTGTTACTTTTAAAATCAGGACCGATGCTATTTAAAAAGCACCGATTTTGGTATTGGGTTCCCCTTATTGGTACCTTCATGAGCTTTCTTTCTGTCCTGATGCACCAGAAGAGGGCGCCTCAGCCTCTTCCCACTTGCATAACAGCTGCATCACCTGGTAGGTCAGGAATGCTCCAGATTCTAACTTGAGGAGTCTCACTTTCCCTGGAGGTCACATTCCTTTTCTGGGTCTCCCAGAAATTTGTAGAGAAGAAGGAGATGTTGATTTGAATGCCCCCGTGAAAGTTTCTTCTGGTTTGTTACAAACAAAACCCAGTGTTGATGACTTGTACTTGTCATCCCTTTGCCCTAGTTCCACCGTGGCAGCTGCTAGAAATCAGGAGTCCCTCCTCACTAGGAGAAGATGGAGGCAAAGCATGACTCTATTCCATGGCTTTGCCTTCCCGGACACAAACAGATTCGTAGAAGTGGCCAAATTCACACCTACAACCTAACAGACTTAACTCAGTACCTGAACCCTCCTTTGCTTCTTGAAAAGGACCTGCTATTCTTCATGGTATCAGTTAGGGGGCAGCAGATATCCTGGCATCCCTTGCTGTCGAAAGGAAGCTTCCAATTTGGAGATCCTAAAGTTGCTGTGTAATGTATGACTATTTTACTTATGGAATATGGTCTGGCAGTTCCTTCCTGCAACAGCTGATGATCTTTGGGAGCCAAACCTCTCACCTATTAGAGTGCTTATAATTCAACACTGAGCAAAGGTGAACCCAAGTGATAAACTACCCAAGTAATAAAGTGTAATTACTGCACTCTGCTTCGAGTCAGTTTCATCACTATCTAAATATTACAGAGCCCCAGCCCTCTCTTTTGGTCTATCATTCTGTCTGTCAAACACGCCTAAGTAAGCTTTATTTTGACTCCTTAAAATACCCTCAGGATGGGACTGCAAGTAAAGGGAGGAGTGGAGACATTTATAAAACGCTTCTGAAAGGGCCCAAGTTTAAGAGGATGAAGTATAACTCGGCCCTGATAAAAACATTATTTTTTTCTGATGCATACACATTATGGAGATGCTCCTTTTTAACTTACGCAGAGAGAGCGGGCACCACTTCCCAGCTTGACAATTTTGTCTGTCCAAAACGTTTTAAAGAAACCATAGTATCTTGAGTCTGAGCTCTTGAGCATCTTCAAACCAATGTCTCCTTTTGACTTTAGTCACATGTCTTTTTCAGTTGTCAGAAGTTCCTTATCGGACATATAGGACGTGGGGAAACCGGGCCACAGAGAGGCGGACGGACTGGTAATGGTCAAGCCAGTGATATGGCCAAAACGTGCAGTCGGGGCTCACCAGGACCAGTCTGCCCAATGCCTTCTCATAGCACATTTGCCCATCTTTCCAGTGGTCTACACGGCAGGATCCAGAAAGGTCAGTTCAGTCAGCAAAGCCTTTTAGAGAAAGGAGAAGTAACACTACTAAGTAGCACTTACTCTCTGCCAGGCACGTTCTCCATGCCTTGCAGGCATTAACTCATTGATTCCTCACAAGGATCCTGTGAAGGAGATACTAGTATTATCAGCATTCATTGGGAACTGAGCTAGCGATAGGTAATTTGTCTAGCATCCCGCGGCTCGAAAGTGTCGAACGCTGAATTTGAACCCTGTCTGTCTAGCTGCAGGGCCCACACACTTAACCACCACCTTTGAGCACAGCTTCCAATGGTGCTTTTCACATTTCAGATCCTTGGGGCGCAGAGCCTATGCCCTTGGTTACCACGAGACCATGGGGAGCTGCATCCACCCAGATCCTTCTGGTCCTCTTCAGAATGAGCTGTCTTCTGCCGTCAGAGGCTGGAGTAAGCCAAGAGTTATTGGGATGCTGTGGTTCTAGAGACCACCTTCATCTGCATCTTAAGACCAGGAAGAGCTCTTTTGAGCAGGACCTTCCTCCTTGGGACAAGGACCCTTGGTGAGATCTGGCCTCTATGTGCCTCCATCTGAGAGCTTAGCTTTTCTATGGGAGTTTGGATTTGAAGGTTAGGGATGATGGCTCAGAGGAGGAAAGTGTGAAATGGTAATCGCTTTCATATGACACTTGAGAGATGTTATAATAAAGCTGAGTAAATTGGAACATGAGTTAGCCGGCCCTTTGCCTAATGATGTCACCCACTTTCTGCTTCCTCCAGCCTATGATTAATAAAAGGGGGATTATTACAGTAACTCACTCCTAGTGGGCAGTAGTGACTTCAGCACCAGCTGAGAAAACTGACTACATTTAGTCGTGCGTGTGCATGTGGGCATTTTTTTTTCCCTGTGACTAACATGAAACTAACAGCATCTAATAAAACAAAAGCTCCTTGAAATT
The DNA here is from genome assembly GCF_009873245.2 of Balaenoptera musculus. Taxonomy (NCBI): domain Eukaryota; kingdom Metazoa; phylum Chordata; class Mammalia; order Artiodactyla; family Balaenopteridae; genus Balaenoptera; species Balaenoptera musculus. The sequence continues at coordinate 95,977,061 of NC_045793.1, read as the reverse complement.
TGGGGAACTTACTGGGTGAACTCTTTTCTACAGGGAGCACCATTTTATTTATCCTCATTTCATACTCAAATGATGCAAAAGTACAGGATTGCCTTCGTGTTCCCATTCATTAAGTGATCACAAAATCACCCCTGGCCTGTTGGGAGAGAGGTGTTCTGAAGCTTTTTTCCTTCACATACAATGGCTCTTCTTTCCTCTATCATTCGATATCGTCTTTAAAGAGGAACTCGATGAATATCAAAAAAAAGGGACAGTGGCCACAAGTTAATTTTTGAAAGTTTAAGGCTAGTTGTAGACTCCAGAGATTTCAGTGAAACTCTCCAAACACTGTGCTTAATTGTAGTTTGCTTTTCCAAGCCGATAAAGACTAACAGAAGTCCTGCCTGCCAAGGCACCTTTGCAAACTTGACCTTCCTAAAATTAGAGTGGGGCACCTGTAAATATTTACTAACCAAGCCAAGGCACTGCCAGAGCACACTGCCAGTGTCTATGAAAGTACACCGTGCCCAGAACAAGGGCACTCCCATTCTGCAGGCCTGGATGGGCCTTGGAGGTGCTCTGATAGAGGGGCAGAACCTTTGGACTCTTTCTATTAGCACACGAGGGAGGCAGCAATTCACTGATAAAAAGAAATACACACAGGACTGCCCCCAGCCTTTTCCGCATCTTCCCTCCAAAGCTACAACTTGGGAGCAGGTAGTGGGGCATCTTTGTGGAGAGACGACACTGGATTAGGATCAAGATTTCTGCTTTTATCAGTCCGATGGCATCTATAGGCTAAGCCTATATGTCCTCAAGTCAGCAACATGGAACTTTTAACCCAAGGGCATCCAGGTGAGAACCACGATTACGACAATCTGTTATCCGTTCTCTTGTAAGTACTTTCCGTAGTCTTCTGGGGCAATAGGAAGATGAACCAGATGTTTCCTGATTGGATTAGAACTGAGTTTTGATAAACAATTTGGAAATATATGTTGGTCAGGAAGGCCTTTGAGGGCATGTTTATTCCATTTGCATTAGTGTTGGGTTTTTTGGGGGGGTTTTCCTCTTTTTCAATATCTATTTTTCTCTAGAGGTTAAAAATGCTTATTTCTCTCTCTAGATTGAGTTTTCCACAAGTACTAAATGGTTACTTCTTGGGAAGAAATGCGGGCTTTTCTGAATCATTTGGCTTTTCTGAAGCATTTGGCCTTTGGTTCTAAAATCACCATTTACCTGAGGAGACTGTGATTCAGGTGTTGGAGTTGATGAGATGGCTTCCGAGTGTCTAAGACATTCCCCTCGTGCTTTGTTCATCTCAGCACAATCTCTGACTGACCCTCTCCTCTCTAGATGATCCAGGTCACTCAGGGACTAAACGATAAACCTGGGAAGTTGGCCTCATCGTACGGACAACAGCATTTCACATCTAAGCTAGTTAGATCCAGGCAAATTCCCTTTTGTGGGTTTCACCAACATTTGTTGATGATGATGATTATTTTCCTTGATGTGGGATCCTTCACAACACTTCCCCCAACTCTCACAAGACAGCAACACCTGAAGGGCCATGGCCTTCCTAAGGAAGTCTGGAGAATATAATCTTGCTTGGAACATGCACTAGGATTTAGCAAAGCATTCTGTTTTCTCTCTGTGGATATTGATTGTGTGTCATTCCCCTGAGGTATTAAACAAATAAAATCAGCCACATCATATTTGTTTGCTCTGGGAGCAAGGCATGGTAATCTCACTTTTGCGAATTTTACTTCAGGGAATTCACTAGTGCGTGGATTTCTCTGATACTGAATTGCTCAAGTGAATAACTCATTCCTCATTCGCTTTTTGGTTTCCGTGATCTGTTGCCTCCTAACGACTTGGGTGGGGGCCAGCTCATCTCATTTTGTTGCTGGTCACCCAGATTGTGCTTTTGACTAGGACACAAAGCCATCAGGGAATACATGGAGGCCACACTGGAAAGTTGGTGGGGACGCCTGAGAGGTACCGTCACTGTGTCAGTATCTGCTGTGTGGTGTGGGCCCCCATCAGTCAGGAAGCACAAGACACATGAGGAAGCAGAATCCCTGGAATTATTAGTCTCTTGCCTGGTTGCTAAGGCCCCTTGGGTCATGGATGGGAAGGAAAGTAGGTGAAACTTTTAAATGATAACTCTAAACAAGGGTGTCTCAACTGCAAAGCAATTAACATTTGGGGCCGGTAATTCCTCTCTTGTGAGGGCTGTCTTGTGCATTGTTAGGATGTTTAGCAGCTCCCCTGGCTTCTACCCAGTAGAGGCCAGTAGCACCTCCCTCCCCAGTTAGGCCAAGCAAAAATGTCTTCAGACATGGCCAAATGTCTCCTGGGGAGCAAAATCTTCCCAGTTGAGAACACATTGCTGTAGATGGAGAGATAGCAGTTTGTTTACTGGGGTTTTTTGGTTTGGGTTTTGTTTTTGCTTTTCTTTCCTTAGTCATTTTAGTTCTAGCATCTGGGTTCCCTTGGTTCAGATAAGGCATTTCCAAACACTCTTAAAACAGAGCAGTTGCGCATAGCACAAAGCCTTGTGGGATATTCTGGTGGTTCTCAGAGAAGTGGGAGGCTTAGGAATAAGAGTTTTGGATTAACTACTTCTGACCCTGTTGTCTTCTCATGAATTTTGGAGGATTTTAAAAAATCTGATTTTACTGAGGTATAGTTGATTGACAGTTTCTGCTGTACAGCACAGTGATTCAGTTACACGTATCTATACTTTCGTTCTTCATATTCTTTCCATTCTAGTTTATCATAGGATATTGAAGTATATGGTTCCCTGTGCTCTACAGTAGGACCTTGTTGTTTATCCATCCTATATATAATAGTCTGCATCTGCTAATCCCAAACTCCCACTCCAGCCCTTGGAGGAATTTTAATGTTTCCCTCTCTCTCTCTCTCTCTCTGTTTAGCTGTATTCATTCATTGATTTGACGTAAAAGCAAACAGCTTCCTAGCTCACTTTGGAATGTGAGATGCTCATCCTTCTTTGTCCCAAATCTCTCTACCTAACCTAGAGCCCAGGCAATGGGCAGGCTCCGGCTGTCCAGGAAACAGGCAGGGGTTGCCAATCCTGTATTCAACCCAAACCATTTGATGAGACTCCAGAAATCTCGCTGCAGCAAATATCACTCTGGATCCCGCCCACGTTTTCTGGATCCCGAGCTGCCTCTCGAGGGAGTCCATTCCCCACCGGGGGCAAGGTTTTCCTGCCTTGAGCCCAGAATAACACGTCAGCTGCTGAGAACACCTCGAGACCTTTTGATTTCTCCCTCTAGTCACGTTTTATGTTCCGTTTCCCAGACGGGATGAACCAGAAATCATGCTCTTGGGGGGAACAGATTTTTCACAGGAAGGAACTAAAACACCCTGAGTCGTCAGCCGCCTAGCCAGTGCCCTGAACCCCCCAGCCTCGTGCCATTTCAATTGAATCAGATGACAACTTCCCAGTCACCTGCTTGGGGCGTTCACGCCTCCTGGTGTTTTATTTTTTTTTTTTAAACAGAATAACAGGAAAGCGTGAGCAGCAGCTAAAACCACAGAGCCATGAAAAACGGGCCCCTTTTCTAGGCCTGTCTCCTTGTTCCAGGAGTAGTGAGTAAAGAGACCAATTAATAGCATGGATGGAAGCCGAAGGACAGACGGTTTGCTTGAGAAGAAAAAATGAACATACTCGCTCCTTGATCTATGCCAACTTTGTACGGGGACAGCTGTTGCTACGAGTAAACGCCACTATAGGTTAGCCGTGCCCCAAGGTGTGTGTCACCGCGGGCCCCAGGATGGCACCGGGACGCTGGTCTCTCCCCCGCTCACACCCCTGAGCTCTTATCCTTAAAGGAACTTTGGGTTTTGACCAGCTCACTAATTGTGATCGAAAACACCAGCTTTCCCAGCAAGGCACAAGCCCTGGAGTTTAGCAGCAGCAAGACAGGCCCTAATTGCTCCATTTACATAAAAGTAGAAACATACAACTTCTAAATATACATCTCTGGCACATCGCGCCTTTTGCAATTACAGTAAAATAAGGTACCACAGTTTCCCTCCCGGCTCCTCGAAGCAAGCTGCTCCACCGGATTCTCCAGGGGCCGCTCCTCCAGGCGAGAACAGAGCCCTGCAAAAGGCCCCAGCGAGGAGTCGGGGAGCTTTGTGAAGTCGCCAGTAAATCAGGCCGCCTGCACTAGGTGAAAAGCGCGGTGGCAGCGGGCCACCGCGCTCGCGCAGTGGCTGGGAGGACCCGGCTCCGCGATCGGAAAGGGGACAGAGCTGGCGGGGCAGGAGCGCTCCCCGCGCGCGTCTGTCCGCCCCGGAGCCAGCCCGCAGGTCCCGGTCCTGGTCCCTGACATTGGCCGTGCTTTCAACCCTGGCCCTGATGGCTGGGTTCAGAGATTCCCAGCTGCCCTCCCTGATCAGTGATTTTTTTCCCCCTCCCTCTCTGAATTCTCTAGCTGCCAAAAGGGGGGAAAAAATCAAGAGCTGCTCTTAAAAAGAAGTTGCCCTTGCTGGTGCTCGGGGTAAAAATAGAGGCGGCCGCTTGCGCACTGCTTGGCCCGGACTCCGGCCCCGCGAGCCGGGCCCGAGCAGCGGCCGCGATCCGGCGTGATCCCCGGGAGCTGCCAGCAGGTGTTGCTCAAGGTACAGTAGCAGGCCGAGCAGCGCGACCGCAGGGCCGGGGTCGGGGAGCCGCGGGGGGGAGGGGGGCAGGAAGTGAAAGAGAAACCAAGCCGAGGACGGAACGGGAGACGCTGATCAGGAGCTGGACGAACCAGCTCCCCGCCCCTGGGCCCCGGAGTCCGGGACGGAAAAGATCATTCCGCCATCCAGAATAGTCGACAGAAGTTATTTTAACCTGCCAACTTCCCCTCCCACTCCCACCTCATTTCCACTGAGTGAGGAGGCATTTCCAGCGTGGCTCAGCTCTGAGGCTGGGGATTCAGGTGGAGAATGACATCACAGCTGGTGGGCTGACCGAGGCAGGTGGGCCCTTCGGTGGCATCCGTGGCCAACGCGATCTGAGTCACCCGAGAGAGGGTGTCTCCTCTGGTCGGGGTGCCGCAGATTCCTGTGACACAGATTGTTCAGAGAGAGGCACCGGGGCATCTCAGAAATCATATCACCCAGTATTTTCTGAGCACCGTGCTTGACCCTGCAGTGGAGTATTGTGGATCCACTTTATAGATCAGGACACTGAGGCCTGATGTTATCTGGTTAGTAAGCAGTGGAACCAGGGTCTCATCCGGGTTGGTTTGTGCCCCCAGACTCATAAACATGGTGGTATTTCCAGGACGCCAACGTTCATGTTGGGGGGAGGGGTGCATTTAGATGCCCGGCCCGGACACCGCTGTCCCGGACTGCTCATGCAAAAAGGATGGGGAAATTCCTTTCTTATAGAGGGGCTGGGTCCGTCCAGTTTGAAACTGATGGGCAGCTTTGGAGTTAACCAACACTGATCCAGTTTCTATCTTTCCTTCTCAGATTCCCTCTGTTCCTGTACAACCTAACGATTTTATTTCCTACTTCATTTCTGCATATGCAATTCTTAGAATACTCCCCCCCCCCCAATACACAGCTCAGCACCCACACTTTCTCTGTGTTTAGCCAAGACAGACCCCCTGAGACAGACTTCTGGTGTCCTAAAGGAACCTGCTTAAACTACACATCAGGAGGCCAGAGCCTCTATATTTTGCTTGTGGGCACAGTGAAAAGTTTATTTTATGCATGTTAAATCCTGCATACAAAACAGCATATCTGGTCATATGGCTTTCATTAGCTCCCAATTTTGCACATTTTATTCAACTTGTCATGAGTACCCGGCTTAGGCTTCAGCTATACTCCTTCAAACAACCATTCCCCAGCATTCTTGTCTGAGGGGTCCTTTCTCCTGTGTTATTTCCCTGGCTTGCTAACACTGCCTCTTCCCTCCCCCAAGACACCCTGACCAACTTAAGTCCTGTTTCAAGAAACGTTCACTTCTTTTCATTAATCTCATGTTATATTTGTAACAATTTAGAAATCATAGGACTTGACGTTCTGGTAAGGAAGAATGATGTAGTGTTTTTTTTTTTTTTTTTTTTTGCTAGTTAGACTGGGATTCTTAAGACTGGGAAGGATACACATAAAGTTCACTAGCAGAGAATGACTATTTCCAAAGTTCTTGGTGATAAATGATTTATAAAGCAGGCATTCAATTTCAAGATGTAAAATAATAGTGTAAGTCGGCAGAGGGGAGACTATCAGCCTGTAAGTATACATATTTTCCTTTTCTTTTTCTCAATACAATATCTTATTTTTAAAAATTCAGTTATTCAAGATGGAAAATAATAGTGTAAGTCAGGGGAGGGGAGATCATCCCATATAGGTATACATATTTTCCTATTGTTTTTCCCATCCTGAACTATCTTATTTTAAAAAGTAAACTCAGAATCTCTCTGAAGAGCGCTGTGAATTCTTCTTCCCTGTTAGAAACAATAAAATACTTTGTAAATAGAGGCAACTTCATGAAGTAACAGATGTTTTATGTGAAGATATAAAACCAAGCCTGAATATAATGAGAAGTGTGTGCATGATTGGTCAAAGAAAAGTTGAAAGTTGGAACCTCAGTGAGATAGAGCTGTTGGATTCCGGGATTTTTCTAAAAGGGAGTCCAGTCAGTCAGAGGTTTTTCACTGCCTCAGTGATCACCCAGTAGTGTCACAGCAGCCAAGAAAGGCTTTCCATTAGATAATGAGTTATGAAATATGTCTCACACTGGAAAAACCAGTCATCTGCTGATGTCATGCTGATCCTAACCAATCCCAAACAAAGCCCCAGCCCTCTTCTGCTTGACTGGTACCCGTGTGTGACTGTACAAATAAGTAGTACAGTATAAAACTGCTCAGTGCCAATACCATGAAGAGGAACTTGGACAGCTCTTACCACATGAGACAAGAGTCTGCTGGTGAGAGGACCGGAAAGGTAATGCTTTTTCACTCTTACTTCTGAGCTCTTTCCACGTTCATAGTCAGATGGTGAGCAGGACTTTTACAACTTACTGGCACTTCCATGCAGATTGTGATCTGTACCTTTTTACGTATTCAAGCAAGTTAGTAGAGCTATTAATAGTACAGCATGCAAATAGATTATGTGTTTCTACAACCCAGTTCAGCACCTCTATACAAGGACCTGTGCCAAAGAGAAAGCTGATTTTTAAGTTACATTCACAAACAGTAAATTCAGGGAACACAGACAAACTCACATACAGAGAGAGTTCAAATGATGGGTTGCTCTTATCTAAATGCAGCTATTGGGACTCTCAAGTTGTTTGGAGTCGTGAAACTTTGAGTTCTAGTTCAGCCTCTCTTGTAAAACTTAATTGGGCTACGAAATGCTTTGGGTATTGCATATGTGACGCCAAATAGGTAGATTATAAGTCTTCTATTTCCAGGGTATTTTATTAAGCGATGATTAACACAAATGCTCCCCCTCTTTCCCCATTCTCTTTCACCATCCCCCAATTAAAAAAAAAACTAGACTCTTTAGGGAAGGTCAACAAAATCTTAAAAATAGTAACAGTGTAATTGATGGTAACAGAGAAAGCCTCGCAGGCAGATGCTTCAGCAAAGGGGGGCAGGGTATCCAATTCAGAAAAGCATTGTTACCTGTGCAAACTGTAATTGTAACTTAGTATCACACTGGTCTCACCCTCCTCCCCTTGCCCTCAGCTCTTATGCTTGCAAGTAATGCTGTTTATTAACTTTTCCCACCCAAAGTGCATTGCTTGATTCTAATGCTCTGAACACACTAGGTGTCAGATATAAGCTGACTGTATCTACAGAAACTCAGAGGGCTTATGTGTGGGGAAAAAAAAAAAAAAAAAAACCCAAGAGGGAAGGAAAGCTTTAACAGATGGACCTCTTAAAGATACTTCTGCAAGATAAAAGCAATAAGACAGAAAATGAAAAAAAAAGGGAGGGGGGCAGGGGGGAGGAGAATTAAAAAAACTCAGAGAGGCATTGTTTAAAAATTCACATTTTTCTTTTTCCGTGAACACTGAAATCCATGATGATTTCATCTGTGCCGTTCCTTTGAGAGAAAAAGAGACCATCAAGAGGCCAGTCCGTGAACAGACTGGTCCGGGGTGGGGGTAGGGGGCAGGCTGAACAAACTACCACATGACAGAGAAAATAATTTGCCAATATATTTTAGAGATTCTTTCCCCCTAGGACCAGTTATTCAAGTCACAGGAGTGCATTATTTGTATAAAATAATGTGGGAAAGGCCAACGGAATTTTGCATTTTGCCTGTGAAGTCAGGGCCAGCGGTGGTGGGCTGTCATCCCGGAGTGTGTGTGCCGGGCAGGAGGGGCGGTGGCTAAAGAGAGGGGACAGAGCTTCACATGACGAGAGCATGTACCGTGCTGCCTGCCTGCCTGTGGATCTTTCAATGCCCCGGCTGCATTCTGCAGTTGGGAAAAGTAGAGTGTATTATATGACCCCAAACAAAAGTTCTATTGGGCTCCCCTCTGATAGCCTGCCACTGTTGACGGCCCTGAACATTGAAATATGAATGAATGGGGGAAAAGGAGGGTCTGCAGGATTCCCTCTGGCCAGCAAGATCAGGCTGGCCCCAGTGACCCCTCTTTCCGAGCCCCACCTTCCAGGCTGTGGCCGGGCAGGATGGAGGGGTGCTGGGGGCAGGCTGTTTCCGTCTGGTCCTCCCTGTCGATGGAGACAGATTGGGGCTTTGCTTTCCCCTGCAAAAGAGGAAGAAGGTGAAGCAAGGGGACTGGGCAGAGAAAGAAAGGGGAAAGTAGCAGCAGCAAATCAGGAGAATTTCTTTCAGAAGGGAAAGTAGAACTCCAGAGGAGAACGGTGATATTTGAAGAGAGGTGTGTGTGAGGGAGCCGTACGCAGAAGGCAGGCAGCCTGTCAGAAAGAGCTGTCCCTCCCCTTCCTAATCACAGCCTTTACTCACAGACAAACTCCCTCCCTCTCCCATTCACTCACTCACTTAGGGCCAATCACTCCCTCTCTCTCCCTCTCCCTCTCTCTCTCTCTCTCTCTCCCTCTCTCTCCCTCTCTCTCTTTCCCTCCTTCCCTCCCTCCCTCCCTCCCTCCCTCTCTCCCCCTTCTCTCCCTCTCTCTTCTCTCCCCCTCTCTCCTCTTTCCCAGTCTCTCTTTCCCTCCCATCCATTCTCTGTCTCTGTCTGTCTCCCCCCCCCCACCCTGTCTCTCCCTCCCTCCCTCCCTCCATCCCTCCCTCCCTCCCTCCCTCCCTCCTTCTCTTTTACTGGGAGACAGTCAGAACTCTCCTCCCTGACAGCCACAAACCTACAGCACTGACTGCATTCAGAGAGGGAACCTGCAAACAAAACTTCACAGAAAACTTTTTGTTCTTGTTCCAGAGAATTGACTGAAGAGGAGAAAGAAAAAAAAAAAAAAAAAAAAACCCAAAAAGGAAAAAAAAAAAAAAAAAACCTGTGCGTGAGTGGGGGGGAGGAAAAGCAGAGCCTTTTAAAAGGGCAATCACAACAACTTTTGCTGCCAGGATGCCCTTGCTTTGGCTGCGAGGATTTTTGTTGGCGAGTTGCTGGATTATAGTGAGGAGTTCCCCCACCCCGGGATCCGAGGGGCACAGTGCAATCCCCGACTGCCCGTCCTGTGCGCTGGCCACCCTCCCAAAGGACGTACCCAACTCTCAGCCGGAGATGGTGGAGGCCGTTAAGAAGCACATTTTAAACATGCTGCACTTGAAGAAGAGACCCGATGTCACCCAGCCGGTACCCAAGGCGGCGCTTCTGAACGCGATCAGAAAGCTTCATGTGGGCAAAGTCGGGGAGAACGGGTACGTGGAGATAGAGGATGACATCGGCAGGAGGGCAGAAATGAATGAACTTATGGAGCAGACCTCGGAGATCATCACGTTCGCGGAGTCAGGTGGGTGCCGGCCCTGGGGGGATGGGGCGGGGGGGGGGGGGTCACGTTGGTCTGACAGTCCTGGGAGGAACTTCTTGCCCTCCAGGGGTACCCTGCCGGGCAAGGTCAGGAGTTATTAGGGGACGCAGGGGAGGGGGAGAGGACCGCACAGAGCTGGGCTCCTGGGCTGAGCCCCGGCAGGAGGTGACTAGGTCACACTTGCGTATCTCAGCCCGTCGCCCCGGAGGAAGCACTCGGCCCGATCTGGAGCAGGAAGCCGCTCTGAGAGAGGCTCCCTCGGCCTGCCGGGGAAACCAGATCAGAGCAGCCCGGAGGAAAAGCCGGGGCATTTTCGGGTGCTGGCCGGGGGGAGGGGGGGTCGGGGGGGAGCCTGGAGGCTTCCGGACCCCATCCCAAGTTTTTACTGGGGGGAGGGGAGGGGCGGCGAGCGCGGGATCGGGGCGGCATGGCACAGATGAAGTCATTGTCTTAAAAGCAACCCCTTTCCTTTAAAAAATCCAATCAGGGGCCACATCCGAGAAGCAGGGCATATTAGTGACAGTCATTTTGACCTTTAGAAATTCTGCCTGTAAGAGCACAGACATCACATTCTAGGCAGCGAAGAGCAACTTTGGGGGCTGGGGGGTTAGGGAACAGATGACATTGAACCAGCAGTCCCTTTCGGAGCACTGACTTTTGCTCTCTGAACCAAAAAAAAAAAAAAAAAAGAAAAAAAAGAAAAAAAGAGTTTTGTTCTCTGTAAAGTTACTAAGAGCTCTCGGCCAAGGAATGCAACCTTGACAAAGTGCTCTCAGATACTACGCTGAGCGCTCCCTCAATCCTTAAGAGGAAGAACTTTAATAAATAGATTCTCATCGTTGGCTCAGGACCGAGCTAACCTGTTGCTGAAGAAAAAAATTACCTGTCAAAAGGGCGGGCTGGAGACCCTGGGGGCCAGGTTATTTTTACAGTTAGGTGACCCAGATCCTTTTGCCAGCCTACAAGCCCCTGCATGCAGCCCAGGCACACAGATGTGTTAATTTCATGTTACTTTCATGGTAATGCCAGGCTAAAGAACTGTCTCCCTTGCCAAATCCATTTGAAAGGAATGCCATTGTTTTGTTTGGTGGAGCATATGGCCAGTAAAGTATGTGCCGGGACTCCCAGCATTGCTGTTTAAAAGTTTGCCGCAGTAGTATAAACAATTAAGGCAACACTCAGAATTTCCAGTCCTGAAAACCTGTTGACTCAGATGTTATATTTCCAAGAAAACCATGAGAGACCTGGGCATCCTTCTGGGGGAGATAGCCTGCTGGTTTGCTGGCTTCCCCTCGTAGGAAAAGCCCTGGTGTCCTGTGGGCAGTTTAGCTGTCTCACCAGAAGCTTCTTTCTTTTCAAGAACCTCTGACTTCCTTCGCTTAAAGCTTTTTTTTTATAATGCAGCTGCAAAGGACATGATACTTTTGACTTTATCTTGTGAAGCTTATTGAGTGAAAAAAGGCAGGTTGGAGTTTTTGAGTTGCCACCCAGTTTTTCTCAGCCATTCCTGGGGTCCTGAGCAGGGAATGGATTCCAGTGGTCTAGGGACTGCTCCTTCTGCCACAGAGGGACCCTATATATGTTTCTATATACCAATTGCCACACAGAATGGCCTTAATTGCAGCTCTTCCTCAATTGGCTTTTCCCACATCATATGACTAGGTAGACCTCTGCCTTTGGCCACTTTTAACTCTACGCCTGATGCTAGCAATATGCCCACTTTCTGACTTCTCTGACTTGTGTAGCAAATTACTCTCTTGGCACTGAGAGATTTTGCAGTAAAAGAATTTGACTCTTTACCTTCTTTCTCACTTATGGCCCTCATCTGAGTGCCAATCTTTTTCTCAGTTATATGAAATCTCGTCATTTTTAAAAAGATCTTTTCTGGTAGGTGTTTAGTTTGAAAGAAATTGAGCTACTTTTTGAAAAGGTGGATTCATTTGACTCACACGTGGACTAAAGTTTAAGGTCTGTAATGCAGAAGTCCTCCTGGTTGAGTTTACAACTTGACTTTGGGTGAGCCGCTGGATTCTTAGAAAAGGTGTATGACGCGCTTGCTTCTTGTTCTCGTTTGAGGAGTTTCACGCCTCAACTTTAAGTCGATTTTGTATGATTTCACAAAAACGATTGCTCTGTGGACAATCTACTCTCCAAGGAGAGTAAGTACCATGTGAGTATTTTGCTGTTCTTTTGCTGACCCAGGAAAGAGATTTATCTTCGGGATGATTGTAGTGAATATACGAAAATGTCTTGTTACTTTTGGAACAATTCAACCTTAGCAATGCTCAAACGACGTCAAACGTCAAGGTTCTGGGAGGTAGCAAAGGGCATTCATTTTTCTTTTCTTTAGAAACTGTTCTGTACAGCACAGAATCCAGTCAGTAAGTCATCTGTCACCTGCACGCATGTCACCGATGTTCACCCCTAGATGAATCCTTCAGCCTCAAAATTCCTCATTTGGGGATTCTTGTTTAAGTGTGGCCTCTGCTCATCAGGATGGTTGAATAAGGCCAAGACATGGCCACCGCAGTTGAGGAACTCCAAGAACTCAAGTGCCAGGAACTTGTTGGACTGAGTCTGTCCCCTAGTGCTCAGGTGGAAAGCACCCCATCTTGGTAAAGCTGATATGAGCTGTTATTGACTAATCAGCGAAGCCTTGCCCTCAGGCTCTCTGAAATGTATTCCCACAAACAAAAATGATTTTCAAGTCTGTCACCCCAGATTGCTCACCGAGGTGACTGTATTCTTTGCAAGGCTGGCAACAGAATCCTCTGTTGTTTACTTTAACACCTTAAAGGAAAAGAGGAAGGGATGGGTAGGGCCAAGCCAACTATCACCATAATTGTCCTTGAAGTCAAAATCAGTGGTCTTCTTGACCGCTCTATCTTAATTTCTCTCTCTTTTTTTTTTTTTTCATTTGTGACAATAGCTGGTCAAAGTACAATAACACTGTATCCTTGAGTCCTCCTATGAGGCCAAATTTATACTCTGATTCTGGTAATGAAGTTAGCAATTGATAGCACTTGTTGAAGAAAGGATAGGGGAAGAAAGACAAATCAAGCACCAACAAATAGAAAATGCTCACATAGCCCAGCCATGTGGGTTTGAAAGCAACACATAAAGCTCCTCCCTTGGAAGATACTAGGTACAGAAGATTTGAGTTAGAAATGTACACAAATGTTCCCAAACAGGGGTCGAAGGCAGCTTGCTGGGATGACTATTTTCCTCCACCCCAAGAAAGCCATCTCAAGGTGAAGTTGACTCCCATCACCCCACGCCAGTCTTCTGAACTTGCCTGGGAATGAATTCGCCCTCACTGGAGGGTGTCTTTAGGGGTTACACACTTTCTTCGCTGAATAATGGGAAATGATCGGCCACAAGAGGGCGCATTCCAAAGACTTTTGCTCCTTAACCAGTTAATCTTTTAGGGAAACACAATTTCACCTACTGGAAGCCCTAGCCTGAATCGCCCTAATCTTGGTGATTATCAGCTACCCCCTCCTTCCTATCATTCTGCAGGAAAAGTTAGGATTTTATGGGTTGGGAGGGACATGACTACTACCTGTAACATTTTAAATGAGACAGAAGGAAAGGAAATGGGAATTCTAGTGATACATGTGAACATTCCGGAGCTCTACGGAAGACAGAGGAATGAGAAATTTCAGAAGCAAACAAAGCAGAGCGGGGAGAAATGTGACCATGAATCATCAACAATACTGCTTTGCTCACACGTCTCTCCCTAATACGGCCGCCTGGGCTTTTACAAAAAAACCTCTTCCATCTCCCCTGATGTTGTAGCCTAGTTGTCCTGTCTTATCAACGGTTTTCACCAGCGACAAATGACAAGTGACTTCGAACAGGGAGGAGAAAGTCTATTTATTTAACACCTTGTGGGAACATAGCTTACGGCTTTGGAGGATGCGTTTGTTTCTGAACCAAGAGTGTAGAGAGAAACGGTTGGGAAAAGATGTGAAAAGAGATGTGTTAGTGGTTTGGGCCGGTGGAGGAGGTGCACTGGAGTCGGGGTGCGGGTAGAGCGTCAGGGTAGAAATGCAGTTTTCATATTTGGAGAGCCAGGAATCGTACCTTCCTAGGACTTTTCGTCTTGCCCCCTCTTCTGCTAAAATATACTCAGGCACGATCTCTTAGCTGTAGTTCAGAATGCTTCCTACCCAACTGATTCCTAGCTCCAAAAATTCATAGCGTAAGAGTTCTCAGGAACTTTGGAAGAAGTCTCTGAAAGACTGTGGGTTGAACCTTCAGGATTTTTTTTCTACTTTTTTTAGGAAACTAAAATCCCTTTCTCTCTAAATATTTAAACTTTTTCATCACCCTTCAAATGAAAGATGCAGGAGTGTGGCCGAGCATTTACAATTCAATAGCACATCCTAAGAAAAGATATTTCAGGCTAAAAAAATCAAAAGATAATTTATAACCAAACTTGTAGTTCTGCTACAGGCAAGACCCTCTCCTGTAGGTTAAAGGAGGCATAACCTTTAAGGCCTCACTTGCTGCTTTTTTGCAGAAACCCCTGGAAACAGTCCAAATGCAAAATTAGTGCTTCAGGGAACACACATGCCTTCAAAGGTAGCTCTGTCTTCTCCCACCCATGACTATACCACATCTAGGCACAGGGAAACCTTGGTGAAAGGACGGAAAATTGAAGTCATAGCCGCGTTTTACACTGAGGTTTCCCTCCACCCCCCATGGTGACTTTAACTTCTCCATAAACAACAAGGCTCTTTACATTAACATTTGGGATTTAATCATTACCCACATGGAGAAGGGCAGCATACTTTGAGCAGGACCCCGGTGAGGAAGAAACCATATCAAAAATGAAACCCTGCTTGTTAGTATTGCTTATTTCATTGGAGTTGTTCAGGCGCCCATGAACCTGAGATGCTGGAGGGGGGGGTGTGGGGTGGATGAGCAGCGTTTTGTATCCTGATGTGGGCGGAGGGGAACAACCAGGAGGCTGGCTGCTTAACCCTTGGCATGCCGGTTCAGTGAGTGAGTTCTTAAAAACACTTGAAAAATTCTGAAAGCACAAAAGCCAAGGAAAATGTGCTTTCAGGTGTTTTCCCTTCCAGCCTTCCAAAGTCTTTCCTCCCGTCCGGCAACATTTCTGAGGTGTTCCCTATAAGGTGCAGTAGTCATCCCTCCTACCCATTTTTAGGCCCTTTTTTTCTCTCCCTTTGGTATGTGTCCACCGAGCTCAAGAGAGGTTTAAGTGATGAAATATTATCACCCACATGGGTTTGCGTGGGACTTTCTTAGTGAATTACTCAGGCGGAGCAGGCTGTGATACAAGCCTTGCTCACAAGCCTCGGGAGAGAAAAAATAGCACAGAGGATGAAAAGAATATTATCAGAGAGTAGGTAATGAAAGGTTAGCAAAGCCTCCAGCTCTATCTAGATAGGTAGGTAACAGTGTAGGAACCCAGTGCACACCTGTATAAACTGATGCTGTACCACAAAGCACTATGGGAAGACTTCCATTCCGAGATTTTATAGCAGGAGATATTTAAGTCAAACCTGAAACTGACTAGCAATTGATCCTAAACACCTCAGCCTTAGGCAACCTCCTTCCATTTTTCGAGTTGCTGTGCGTAGAGATTTGAGGATTGGAGCATCCTGAAACCATCACTGCAGTATAGCCATCTGTCTCAGGTAAAACACAGATAAAGCAAATATAATCAAGTGGCTGACTACTTATATTTTTCATGCCTAAGAAATTTGAGGGTTGTAATATCTTTCTGAGACCTACAGCCCTGGTATATATGAATTCCATCCAGCGTCTAGCTGTCTCATTCTCCCCACCCACTTCTGCAATGAAAGCTAGATGTAAAAGAAAAAAAATATGCACTGCTGAATAAGTCAGAATACAATAGAACTTTGAAAATGTACCTGCATGTAAGGTAGACATTAGGAAGCCTTGAATCTCTCTCTTCCCCCCGTTCTCCTGAGCATTATGGCAACAGCATTTTCATGAAATTGGATCTCAGTTTTATTTTTTTCCCTGATAAAACCTCATGCAATATACAAATAGCAGTTCCAGAAATGGACACCAGGAGAAGGAGGCGACAGGCATGTCAATTAGTAGGGGGAAAATCCAAATGTCAGAAATATGGGGGAGAGATCCGTCCGCAGGCAGTGGAGGCAAATACAGGGAACCGAGTCTTTCTGCTCAGATCATTAAACCGATGCATATTTCAGCACGGTGCCTCTTCCCAGGACGCAGGCGATGCCATGCAGTTAATTACCAGCCAGGACCAGGATGAAAGTCATTTTATGATGACTCTCTGATCCTAATATAACAGCACCTGACAGATTGAGCCCCCTCTAATGAGTACTCTCTTTGCACAATCCTCTCTCAGGAACACTAAATCATTTGCTTCCAAGTACGGCTGCCTGTGAAGAAGGGGTGGAGCCATATCTTGCTTTAGAAACCAGCTCTTGTGAAATGAGGGGCCGCCCTGTAGGCTGTTGCTGGAAGCAAGGGGCCTCGGCCTCGCTGACCCTCCAGAGGCAATTTGCATGCGCTCTCGCTTGTACAGGTCGGCCAGTGAGCATCTCACCACCCCCTCCCAGCATGTGTAGACTTCTCTGGATTTTATTCAAGGAAAGTCCAGTGTGGGTGGGTCCACACTGCCACCTGGACCCTCTCTTTACCCGGGGACCATCTCCCTTCACCCTCAGCGCCCCGCTGGCAAACATGGGTTACAGCAGAGCAGAGCCTGTGGGAATGAGTTAACGTCAAACCCAGAGGGCTCTCCCAGCCCGGGGACGGACAGACTCTCGCGTTTCACACTCTTTCCTAGAAAAACAAAACAGAACCTTGTGGCCTCTGGCTTCTCTAATTTTGCAGCTACTACCTCTTTGTCTTTAGAGTGGCACCCTGTGCGGTTTAGGGTTTCAGAAGCCGGCCGGGGGCGGAAGCAGAAGGGAGAACAGCGGGGGGCTTGTCTAACATCCTCCGCGGGGCAGGGCGGATGTGCGGGAGCTGGAGGGGACCACACTCTCCTCCGGGCCGGTTCGCAGAGCCTAGGGCAGCTTCCGGCAGCTTTTTCCTCTGGTCTCGGCAGGACCCTACCACTACAGCCGACCCTCTTTTTAGATTTAAACCATGAAGCTCGGTCTCCCGGACTCTCCTCTTTTGCTTTCTTAAAAGACCAACAATCACTACCATCCCCCTCCCCCCAACCCCCCAGCACCCCGCCGTTTTTTTAGCAAAGGAGAGTACTGGATTCCCATTTTGGAAAAAAAAAGTCATCATGCTTCCTAAAAAAAGACAGTTTCCTCCTCTGACTGCTCCCCGCTCTGGTGATCTAATCATAAACCTAACTTCATGATTCATTTCAACTCCCGCCAGAGATGCGAGGTCTGCCCCTCGCCACCACCGCCATCAGGGCCAGTGTCCTCCCAAGTTTCTACAGAGATGCCGGAGCACCTTTCCTATGCAAACCTTCTCGGCCCCGGCCTCCGTGAATTTACCACTAGCACAATCACACTGTGCAGAGCGTGTTAAATTAAGAACAGAATCTACAGCTCGCCATGCACAGAAGAGCCTGCATTCTGCCGCAGAGAACTTGAAACCGGGCCTAAAATTTATAGTACCGTAAACATCTCAGGGCTGAGAGTGATAAGTATGGCTGGATTTCCGTTAGCTATAGAAATCCAGGCAGGGAGACCACCCCCCAACCCCCACCCCCCACTCCCCAGGGAGTTGCGAGTTCTAAGATGAACTTTCAGATGGTTGTCAGATTTGGACTCGGGATGCGTGTACTCAGAGTGGGAAGCAGGTACATGCAGGCAGTGGTCTGGGGGATGTAGGGGGTAGGAGATGGATCTCTTAATCTAGCTCAATGCAAAGGGCGCCTCCATGTGTTAATAAGGAAGCAAGTAATTGCCTACTTTCTGCTAAATTCTGGGCTATGACAGTGAATGAGACAGACAGGACCTCAGACCTGGGGCGTCCTAAGCTAGACTGGCAGGAGGGTGTGTGTGGAGATGTCAGAGGTGGCTTAGGAAGAGGGTCGTCCCGTCTGAAAACTGAAACCTCATTAAGGGCAGCCACCGAAGCTGGTGTTTTGGGAGCGGGAGTCTTCTGGGCAGAGCGGCAAGTGTCCCTGCCTGGGGGTGAGAGATTGTGTGAGATGCTCAGGCTGCGTGGCTGGCCCGTGAGGATGGAGCAGCGGGAGACAGCTGAGCTGGAAGGCGGGAGCAGCTCAGGCAGAGCCCAGAGCTCCGTGCAGTTTCTGTTTTATACTGAGGGCAACAGGAACTCAGTGAAGGATTGGAAGGAACAAGTGATGCAAACAGATACACCTGTGGGAAAGATCCCTTTACCTGCTTAATGGAGAAATGATGGGAGAGGGGGCCTGACTCCACGCTGGCCTGGCGGCTTGCACATAAAAGGAAAGGCTGTCGCAGTGACCCTGGAGAGGAACGATGGGGAGTGAAGTGGCTTGTGGCCGTGGAGGAAGGGGAGGCTAGCTCTGTGGGTACAGGCCATGCAGACTTACACGGTGGTGGTGGGGGGGTGTGTGTGTGTGCACATTTGTGTTGGGGATAATAGTATTCCCACAGCTTGCTAGAGTTTATAGTGTGTCTTCATCTATGTTATCCCATTGGGTCCTTCCAAACCTATGGGATAATGGGTCAAATGTCGCTATGTCATTCCCCTTTTATAAAAGATGAAACTGAGGTTAAGTCAGTTAGTCAATAGACCCAGTCTCCCAGACACACTCAGATCCAGACCCTCTTCTTTCTAGAGCAAGAGTTGACAAACTTTCTCTGGAAAGGGCCAGAGAGTAAATCACTTGAGCTTTGTGGGCCAGACGGACTCTGTCTGTCACGGCTCCTCAAATCCAAGTTCTAGTGCAAAAGCAGCTGTAGACAACCTATAAAGAAATGAGCCTAGCTGTGGTCCAGTAAAACTTTATGGGCACTGAAATTTAAATTTCATATAATTTTCACATGTCACAGCATCCTATTTTTCTTCAACCATTTAAAAATGTCAAAACCGTCCTTAAGATCTGTGGGCCTTCATCTGAGGAGCCCGGTTGGAGATGGTCTGTAACAGAGGCCCCCATGCTTGCCTGAAATTAGGGAGTGGCCATGAACCCCAGAACTAACCCTATCCCTGCTCTCTCTTGTGCTGTTTCGTCCTCAGGCACAGCCAGGAAGACGCTGCACTTTGAGATTTCCAAAGAAGGCAGTGACCTGTCCGTGGTGGAGCGTGCAGAAATCTGGCTCTTCCTGAAAGTCCCCAAGGCCAACAGGACCCGGACCAAAGTCACCATCCATCTTTTTCAACAGCAGAAGCACCCGCAGGGCAGCTGGGACACAGGGGAGGAGGCCGAGGAAGTGGGCTTGATGGGGGAGAGGAATGAAGTGTTGATATCCGAGAAGGCGGTGGATGCCCGGAAGAGCACCTGGCACATCTTCCCCGTCTCCAGCTGCATCCAGCGGTTGCTGGACCAGGGCAAGAGCTCCCTGGACATTCGGATTGCCTGTGACCAGTGCCACGAGACCGGCGCCAGCCTGGTGCTCCTGGGCAAGAAGAAGAAGCGAGAAGAGGAGGGGGAAGGGAAGAAGAGGGACGGAGAAGGAGGGGCGGGAGGGGACGAGGAGAAGGAGCAGTCGCACAGACCCTTCCTCATGCTGCAGGCCCGCCAGGCTGAAGACCACCCTCACCGGCGCCGGCGGCGGGGCTTGGAGTGTGACGGCAAGGTCAACATCTGCTGTAAGAAACAGTTCTTTGTCAGTTTCAAGGACATTGGCTGGAATGACTGGATCATCGCTCCCTCTGGCTATCACGCCAACTACTGCGAGGGTGAGTGTCCCAGCCACATAGCAGGAACGTCGGGTTCATCCCTCTCCTTTCACTCGACGGTCATCAACCACTACCGCATGCGGGGTCACAGCCCCTTTGCCAACCTCAAGTCGTGCTGTGTGCCCACCAAGCTGAGACCCATGTCCATGTTGTACTATGATGATGGGCAGAACATCATCAAAAAGGACATCCAGAACATGATTGTGGAGGAGTGTGGGTGCTCGTAGAGCACCCAGCCCGGGGGGGATGGGAGCAAGATGGTCCAGAGAAGACAGTGGTGACATGAAGACATGTTTAAGGTTTCTGACTGAAACAACCAGAAGAATAGAAATTAAAAAAAATAATAATAAACTTAAAAGAAAACCTGAAGCAGATGAAGGAAGATGTGGAGAAATTCCTTAGCCAGGGCTCAGAGATGAAACAGTGAAGGAGGTGGGAATTTGGGGGGAGAGGGAAAATGGGGTACCCTTCACTTCTCCCTCCAGCATTCAAGGGGTGACAGCAGTTGCTCAAATGGGAATATTGTCCTCTCCTTTTCGGTTCCCTTTCGGTATGAGCCTCGAAGTCAACTTGTCCGGTCTGCAGTAATGTGGGCTGACACAACCCAAATAGCATCTAGAAAGCCATGAGTTTGAAAGGGCCAGTTATAGGCACTTTCCCACCCAGTAACCCAGGTCGTAAGGTATGTCTGTGTGACCCTCTCTCTGTGTATATCAGCCCATGCACACACACAAAGACACAACTGCACACAAACACACACAACCCACCACACACACGGACACACAGACACACACACACTGCACAAAGACATGCACAACCCACACACACACACACAAACACACACACCATACAGACACCACACACACAGAGGCATTTCCACACCACACACACACACACACACACACACACACACGTTCTGGTAAAAGAACACTCGTGTGCAGGTGGTCACACCTTCTTTTTCTGCACCACTTCCACAACAAAACAAAAACCAAAATGAAAAAAAAATTGAGAACAAGAATGGGAAGCATGAAAGATCAAGGAAAAAAGAATACCAAGTTACATTTCGTTAAGGTGCTTATGATCTTAGAACTATGCAACCTAATAGGTTTGAAACTGTTTACCTGAGAGAGAACAAAAAAGAGAGACTTTTTTGTATTGGAAGTAACCTGATTAATTTTTATTTTCTTCAAGGAGAGATACTTGAAAGGAATATGTTTGTCCATCTGTTGGATCCAAACATTTCTATATTTTGTAAATGTTGTGTTTTTTTTTTAATCGTTTACTATTTGCACTACAATGGTGTTCGACCTGTCTAATCCTTATTTAACAAGTATTTTCTTTGGGTGGGGCGGGGCGGGTTCTGAGCTGCACTTAATGTGAGCTATAAAAGAACTGCTACAGCACACAAAATAGCTATTTTTATTATTATAATTCTAATTATTATTATTATTTTGTACCTTAAAAAATAGACACATACACCAAAGACATTTGTGTGAGCCTTTAAACAGTCTGTCTGTGGTTGGTATCATTCACCGTCGATGAGTCAGGGGTTGGGATCCAAGGTTGAGTAAGGTGGATTGTGTTCAGGCTTGAAAGACCTGAGAAGTTTGGTTTTTTGACTCCTTTTACATCCATGAAACAGGACATTTCATACTGGATGTACAGTAGTTGTACACTGTTGGCTATCAACTTCAATCAGATTCATGGAACGCTCCATGCTTGTATGTGTATATATACAGTGCTCGGGCACATGCATGTCTGTGTGTATGTATACATGTGGCGCATCGTGTCCATACACATTTTAAGCACTTCAGGCTGTCATTTTTTAATGTTCTTAAAGCAATGAATGTTTGTGTGCAAAACACAGTATTTTTAAGAAGGATAGGCTATCGTTTTTGCTTTTACTCTGAACTAGGTGGGCACATTTCAGAAATTCGGATGGGAAAAAGCCTGGGAATTCCAGTGAATATTCAGCAAGACCCTCCTTCAATGTACAGGGATCCAATTCCCTCCTCTTTCTTGTCCCCCACCCCCATTC
This sequence comes from Balaenoptera musculus, assembly GCF_009873245.2. NCBI lineage: Eukaryota > Metazoa > Chordata > Mammalia > Artiodactyla > Balaenopteridae > Balaenoptera > Balaenoptera musculus. The sequence continues at coordinate 95,955,254 of NC_045793.1, read as the reverse complement.
TACAAGTTATTTACTCCCTGCTGGGAAAACAAAACAGGAAACTCATGTTCAATCTAGGCCGATTATTTTTGGATAACATATGTATTATCTGTTGGAATCAATCTTAAATCAGAAGCTTTTGCAGACAAAAATTAACCTTTAGCCCAGGATAAAAGAGGTGGTTGTGTTTGTTTGGGGTTTTTTTAATCTTTTTTTTATGATTAAGGCCTGGTTGTGAAAAATACTACCCTACACAGCTGGGCTCAATAATCATGTTGTCACTAGTAAAACAATAAATAATTCAGGGGAAGGTGTTTAAGAGAGTAGGAGTAAGGAAAAGACTGGGGAGCAGGGATGGGGGGCAGTAGTAAAAATTGCGAATATTTTAATTTACAGCCAAAACTCTTGATGTATAGATTGGTATGCGTCGATTCAGATGCAAGAAGGAAAAAAAACAAAAAACAAAAACCACTTTGTTTTATAAATATCAAAGTACCTGCTTAAAGCTAAATTGTTACTAATTTATTCTACAGTATTTAGCTTGCCTAGATCGGAAGTTATTCATTTATGTGCTTTTTAAAATACAGAACCTTATTTGTACTGACTTGTTTGAAGTTTGCAAAAATTGGAAAAACAAAGTCTAATTCAGAAAATTACGTTATTAGCGTTTTGCAAAATATTGAAGCTTTCAGCCCTATGTCAATTCATAGATTTTTAAAAAATATTAATAGTAGGAAAATAAAATATCAGTGAGAAACCAAATATTACTCAAGGTGGTTTAGCTCTTCTTGAGAAATAGACCAGATCAGTCTGCTATCACACTAGGCTGTATGGAGGCAGATTTAATGTCGTTACGTTACCTGGCTATATTTACTAAAGTCTAGAGGTTGGAGGGCTTTTTGAACTGCCTCTTTTTTTGGCACTGGAACTAATGGGAACCTGTAAATAGCCTGGGAAACCAAGTCGTAGTTCACTGTGTGATAACAGAGCTGGCCCAGGCAATGGCCAAAGCAAAAAGAGGTTAAAAAAACAGCTGATCCCCCTTTGTGGCTTCCATTCATCTCAAACACGTATGCCATCTACTAAAACCTTTAAGTCCTGGACATAGTGAAGGTACGATGGGGTTTGATGAGTGGCCACAGTAATTAGAAGCAGAACTAAATGATATTCCATATGACAATATTTTAATGGGAAGATTTCATTTACATTAAATTACACATCTTTGAACTTTAACCAAAATATTTTATTAAGTGTATACGGCCTTGAAATAAAATGATAAACTACTACTATCTTTAATAATCTTGGAAGTTATGCCGCTCTGCGAACAGCCACACTTTTCATGGAACAGCATGAGGTCAAAAGAAAAAGCTTTTAAATTCCACCAGATTGGGTCTTCCTTGTCTGTTTTCCTAAAACAAGTGTGGCTTCATCTGGTCTTTGCATCTCTCTACTCTTTCTGTAGGGCCATCTCTAGGCTTTTAAAAATCTACCCACATCAATCTTCAAAGCTCTGAAAAGCCTTTATTACCAAATATTCTTTTAAGAATGATAAATATGTTGAAGATTGGATTAACATTTTCTTTTCTTTTCTTTTCCAAAAAGTAAGGTGAATTCTGGCACACTGAGTTGGGATTTTCTTGTCCCTGAAGATCAACCAATTTCATACTTATTTAAGATTGATTCCACACTCTGATTTTAAGGAGAGTACCTGCCTTCTCCTCTTAGATAGAGCAAGTGAATTTTTTGTCACCCTCGTGGGATTGGACATCAAGATGACTCTAAAAATCAGAGAAGGTATTAAGCTTAGATTCAAATTATCATGTTCACTTGATAAAATGATTTCCTGTGGGCCTTTTGGCGACTTCCCTTTTCAATGTAGAGAAAAGTTAGTCACCCTGAAAACCTACACAATAAATGGAACTTGTAGAAGTGGGCAGAAGTCTTGGGGGTGGACATTGTGTGTGTTTAAATTAAACCCTTTATCACTGAGAAGCTGTTGTATGGGTCAGAGAAAAATGAATGCTTAGAAGCTGTTCACGTCTTCAAGAGCAGAAGCAAACCACATGTCTCAGCTACATTATTATTTATTTTTTATGCATAAAGTGAATCATTTCTTCTGTATTAATTTCCGATGGGGTTTACCCTCTATTTAAATGCTTTGAAAAACAGTGCATTGACAATGGGTTGATATTTTTCTTTAAAAGAAAAATATAATTATGAAAGCCAAGATAATCTGAAACCTGTTTTGTTTTAAAACCTTTTATGTTCTGTGGTTTATGTTGTTTGTTTGTTTGTTTGTTTGTTTTATTTTGATTTTATTTTGGTTTTTTTTTTTGGTTTTTTTTTGGCATACTACATGCAGTTCTTTAACCAATGTCTGTTTGGCTAATGTAATTAAAGTTGTTAATTTATATGAGTGCATTTCAACTATGTCAATGGTTTCTTAATATTTATTGTGTAGAAGTACTGGTAATTTTTTTATTTACAATATGTTTAAAGAGATAACAGTTTGATATGTTTTCATGTGTTTATAGCAGAAGTTATTTATTTCTATGGCATTCCAGCGGATATTTTGGTGTTTGCGAGGCATGCAGTCAATATTTTGTACAGTTAGTGGACAGTATTCAGCAACGCCTGATAGCTTCTTTGGCCTTATGTTAAATAAAAAGACCTGTTTGGGATTTATTATTTTTATTTTTTTGTCTTATTGGTTTCCCAAGATCAACCTTGCACACATATTGCCACGTCGTTTGCTGGGTGATAATTTCATTTCTACTATAATTATCTGGAAGAGTATGAGAAAAACAGATCGAATGGGAGAGACAGAACAAAAGCTGAATTGAGAGAGCGCATATAGAAAAAGAATATATATTGCTGTGGCAGAGGTTTGTAATGGGCTGCAGGTACTTGGACCAGCAATATTTATATTCGATTTATTTTTTTAAATTTCCCATTTCTCAATGGGAAAATTCCTGTGGTGGCAAGGAACATGAAATAAAGAGACATTCCCTCTTTCCCTCCCTCCCTCCCACTTTCCTCCTTCCCTCCAACCCTCCTTCTTTCTTCCCTCTCTTTTTTCTTCCTCCTTTTCTTTCTGGATAAACAACTGGAATTGCATGGAACAACCAGGGCTCAAGAACTGCATACATAGGAAAGAAAAGTACTGGGACCAACCAGACCAATTTGGAATCACACAAGTACAGTCCAGAATGAATTGATTGTACACCCTTTTCTTCTATAGGTTTTTCCTTATTATCTGTGCCCATCCCAGAGGTTATATGGAGAAACTAACTTCCATAAATGCCCATATGAACAGGCATGTCTCCATTCATCATCTTATTTGCTGTTCCCACATTGTTGTTTCAGCCAATCAGAACAGTAGATACTTACAACCCTGCTTTTACAGATGAATCTGAAGCACGGTTAAGTAACATTAATTGGAAGTAGGATTCCAAGCCAGGTCTGTATTCAAGTCTCAGGTTAATTTTTTTTTTTCTTTTGCTGTTCCATACTTCCATTTCTTTTGTTAGTTTCCTTATGTTCCAAGGAAAAAAAGGTGGTGGTGGAGGTGAGGGTTGAGTGTTGAACACACTTCTAACTTTTTAACACAGGTACTTTATTTATACTCACCAGACAGCTTACTTATCTCCAAGTGAAATGCCCAGTTTATGTAGATTCATACCAAACCCTTCTTATCTGTTTTAGGTAGGAAAGTTACAATTTTTTAAAATTAGAAAAAGAGAATGGTTATAGTTTTGCTTTATATTTATTAATTTGTCTTTTCTATGCTTATATTTTGCTAGAGGAAACCTTTCGTCCGAAGTATTTTACTTTATGGGCTCAGTGATGTGTGTGTGTGTAATTGTGTGTATGTGCACACATTAGCACATGCATTAGCCTTCATTTCCTGCCAAGTTTAATAATGAATGTATATTAGGAACTAAGTAAAAACCCCACTGAATTACAAATGAGTAACATATGAAATTTATACAGATGTTATCATAAGTAAGAAAAAATAACTAAAAGAAAACAAAAGTCAGTTATAGAAAAAAATATAAATATGTGTACGTGTAAAAACACATATATGTACTTGTAATACATATATTACACATCTAACATATGTGATGTATATATACATATATATGGGGCAGAGAGAGAGAGAATTTGTCATCATTTAAAGCAACCAGCTAAATCCATTTCATTTAGAGGTTTGATCCTTTCTCAGAAATCAGTTGCCTGAGAATGTGTTCAAACAAAAGGGAAGAGAGCAGTGCAGTAATTCCTTCCTGCATCAAATCAAGTGTCTGCTCCCTTAAAAGAATTTTGGTGTTTCTCCTATGATCTGATGTTTTCTTCTCTTTGGTCCATGAAAAGGCAGGATCCATAGAAATTCTCCATAACTCCCTTTCAGGGTTTCTTTAATTGTCATGTCACCAGTGCCTACAGTAAGAAAAAATAAGGAAGACAAATTGTTTATCCACGAGCAAGGCTCACAGAGCTGTTTAAAGACTTCTTAGTTATAGACGATTGCCCCACTTGACCGTGTCCACTTTTGAGAAGAGCCTGTCATCCTAGGAATCCTACCACGCCTTCAATTCACTAGAGGGATACCAGAGAAGTACTTTTCTTGCAGAAGACTTGGCAGATAAAATCTGAAAGCAGTTTTGGGAAATATTAGGACAACTGATTGCATAAAAATGATGAAGGATCGTCTTTTTAAGAAACTGATTTCTGCTCGGGAAGCAGTTAGAGGAAGCGTGGAGAGAAGGTCTAGTCACTGTCAGAAAAGAGCATCAAAAGAGCCACCCAGGGCAAGAGTTACTTTGCTGCTGTCATTCTGACTGTCATGGTGGTGGTGGTGCCCGCATCATTGTCATGTGGGGGACACAGTGTTTTAAGACAAATAACAATAACGAGGCAACAAAGATCCCAGGGAGTACGCCTTTCATTAATGAAGTTGTCCACAAAGTTCAGGACCATAGCCTAAGCTGTTTGAAAAGCTTGGTACTCACATGGGAGAAAGACATTCATTATGGGGAAACTCTTCCATTGTGAAAGAGAGAAAGAAAGAAATAGCAAACACCGCTAATTTATGCCAGAAAGGGCAGGCCTGAGGCAGGGGAATGACAAAGCATTGGGCTTCAAAGTGTTTATTGTCCTAGAGTTGCCAAGCACTTTGAAGACAATCATCAAACCCTTCTAAATGGAACCAGGGAGGCTTCTCACCATGGATCTCAATAACAAATGTTTGTGTTTCATGGTCAATTTTTTTTTTAATCCTTCAAAGACTCTAAGTCAAATTGTCATTAAATAGGCTATTTTAGAAGATAAAACTAATTTTCCATCTGAGTAATCATATCCCAAATATGATCAAATTGCCAACTAGATGAAATGGCTTGAAATGGTATCGCAATAATACACTTAGTAGCTATTTTTATGCCAAATTATTATGGGGGTTCACAATCCTGAAATCAACTAACCCTTATGAAATCAACTAACTAAATCACCAGTCTCCATAAGATCATGGACAGGCCCATGTTGCCAGGAAGTTACTACTAATGGCCTCAGATTAAAAACATGGAGCAAGCGAATACAGCCTCTTCCTTTTGGACTTGGGATAAGATTTGAATTACATTGAAGATTCTAGCTAATTTGGTTGATTTAATCATTCATTTAGCTGCTTTACAAAAGCAGTCTGGGCAGAGGACTCAAAAGAGTTTTCTCCAAGTTAAATGTTGCCCAGTAGGTAGGATGGCCCTGTGACCCCTCGAAAGCAAGTGCTCAATGGCCCCATCAATGTCCCAGCAAGCCAAGTGTCAACAGGATACAGAGAATCAGGATAAGCATGGCTTCCTTTTCCTAAGAGAGCTTGTTCTCACGCCTGTACCTGGGGCCCCTCCAGATCACTCCTGCAACCAGGCATCATAGGGTGAAGGTGAGCAGCTTTTATCTTTGGGCTTTAACCACTTCACAAGACAGGAAATGTAATGGGAACCCATTTTATAAGGACCAAGTACCCAATGATGCTTCTGATTCGATCCATCCATCATTTGGAAAACTGATGTTCAAAGTAGTCATCCCAGAACTGGGAGAACATGAATTAAGCACTGGAAGTACATTCTATGGAAATCCCTGTAAAAAAACACCTTTCAGATGATCAAAAAATGGCGGGGAGGCGGGGGGGGGGGAAGGAGGTGAAACCCAGGGCTGGTAAGGATGAGGTCAGCTGTGACTTAGCCTCACCAGGAAGTGATCTGATCAGTACATGTGCTGACCCCTAGGAATCAGATTGCTTGAGGTTTCTTTTTGTCGTTTTCCTGAAGGAGGAGTAGGTGCCCAGGGGAAAGTAGAGTGGGGAAAGCTGCACCCTCCACCTGTCAGACTTCCAGGACTTGGGTCTACACCAGTGGAGAGAAGAGGCTGCAGGCAGAAAAGGAAGAAGCCTTTACATCAATGACTTCGTGTAAAGGGGCCATTCCTTTGGTACCCAAGAAACAAATTGTGATACTCTATGGAAAAGAGGACGATATTCCCAAATTACGCATTGAAAATAGCACTATGGGTGATGCATAGAAAATGGTCCAACAGCTTTGGGAGCCTTGAGAGATATGACCTTCACCAGATTTTGGCATTGTCAAGGTGGCCTCTGGAAGCAGTGGCATTATGATGGATCCCCACTGGAGGTATGGAAGAACCTGAGAGAGACCTTGTAGGAACTGAAGCTGACTGGGTGGTTTACGGGCACATGTGAAACACCTGAGGTTTCCCAGGCAGAACTGGATAAAATTTAGGGCTGGGCTATGGACTTGACTCAGTTCCATCTTTGAAAAGGTGGGGTGAGAGCTGATGAAATTCAGCCTGTTTTATTCAATGGTACCATCTCTGCTTCTACAGATTTGTAAGGGTGGAGGAAACTGGGTTTACATTGGCATTCTATATGGTGACACAGAAAAGTGTGGTAGATCCTCAGGAAATATTTTTGAACCCAAATTCAAGCAAATCACAAAGGTATTTGTCTTATTAATGAAAGTCTTTAAAAGCAACTCCTTATAAGAACTCTAGGGGGCTTCCCTGGTGGCGCAGTGGTTGAGAGTCTGCCTGCCAATGCAGGGGACACGGGTTCGAGCCCTGGTCTGGGAAGATCCCACATGCCGTAGAGCAACTGGGTCCGTGAGCCACAATTACTGAGCCTGCGCGTCTGGAGCCTGTGCTCCGCAACAAGAGAGGCCGCGATAGTGAGAGGCCCGCGCACCGCGATGAAGAGTGGCCCTCGCTTGCCGCAACTGGAGAGAGCCCTCGCACAGAAACGAAGACCCAACACAGCCATAAATAAAAATAAATAAATTAATTTAAAAAAAAAAAAGAACTCTAGGAGGTGGGACTTCCTTTTCAAAGATGGACCATAGCCACCATTTTGCAGGTGAGAAAACTGTGGCACAGAATAGTTAAATAACCCATTCAAGGTGAAACACCTAGCATCTGACAAGAAGTAGGGTTTCAACCCAGGGAAACCTCGAACTCACCATTGCACCCTCAGCCATATGCTTTATTGCCTTTCCACCAAGGGCATGATTGCTCTTACCCTATGATTCTGCTGATTACACACAACTGCCTTATTCTACTTCTGCCTGTGGATTGTGTATTTACAGCTGATACAACCAACTACTTCTTCAGTTGGTAACCTGCGGAGCAGAGACATTTTAGTGAGGATAAATAAAATGCTGGAGCATGAGTCAGGAAATCCAAGCTTTAGACAGCCTCTGTCATGAAATAACTCTGTCTTGTTCAGTCCCATTTACATCTTTGGGTTTCATTGTCCCTGTCTATAAAAAGAACTGAGTTAGAATCTCCCCAAGTGCATTTCGGCCTCAAGATTCTAACATCCAAACTGTCCAGATCTGGGTTAGACACATATCTTTTGGCCAAAGGACCTGCTTCTCCCTTTGTAACAGATATTACCCCCAAGGACCTACGTAATTAGGAGATATACTTTTAAATTGATTGTCATTCTGTTTTTGATGTTCCATCCAGTGCTTTTGTTGTAACAGGAACAACAGTGAAACATTTGGCTTAATTACTTCTTGTGGAAAAAATAATTGTCAAAAACACTCAACCAAATTGGCTAGAAGAGTTGCTTCAGAATTACTCATGTTGCTTTGAAAGAAGAGGTCAAAGCAAAGAGATGAAGTTTGGCTACACGGCAGATGTATTTACGTACAACTTAATGTTCTTTTTAGCCTATCTGGCTGTTTCTTGAATGCATTTATGTATTTCTGGACTGTGTTTCACTCTGCACATCACTGGATTTCTACCTCTTTTCTCTTTCACTATAAAGAGACTGTAAGTTTTTGCTTCCGTGTTTTTATTTTCAATCATTCTTTATTTCTTTAGAGTATTCTTCTGGCTTTTTCTGAAAGCCAGGATAAGGTCATTAAGAGTAAAACATTTAGGCAGAGAAAGTTTCAAATGGGGCTTCATGCCCAAGGCCAGAAATTCTCCAACTTTAATGTACACAATCACCTGGAAACCTTCTTAAAAATACATACTTCCATGCTCCACTCACCAAGATTTTTGAGACCGTGGGTCTAGAATAGGACCCAGGAATCTATTTTATAAAAGTTCTGGAGTGGTAGTTTGCTGCTTTCCACTTTTAAAATTATTCAACAAGTCAATACAGGGGAAGGGCTCAGTGAGGATGAATTTTGATTGGTTTGGTTTTGGTTTTGGTTTTGGTGTTTTTCCAAGTGAATGGAGGTAGCCAAGTTAGAAAAGTTGGGACCTGCCATACTGTATTGGTAACCCTGAATTCCTCTCTGGGAGCAAGTAGTAGGTGGTGTGGCTAAAAATTATACCTGCCCAGTCTGGGTTTTTTTCTCTGTTCCAATAGTCTTTTCCAGAAATATGGGTAGGAAATGCGAGCCCATGGTGTAATGACTGAGGAAGTAGACACTTTCTTCAAAAGATTATTAGTAGTTGTTATCTAATTAGAGATGGATAAGGTTTTAAACTGTATATATAGGGCTTAGTGATATATTCCTACCTCCTTGTTCTCCCTTTAGATTTAATATGAAGGCAATTTTAATAATCATACAAATTCATATCTGAAAAAATTCAACCTCGTTTCACACTGCATTCACCTTGCTGGAAATTGTGTATGCATGGAGAAATGGAAGATCAGGGGATCATGAAGTGAACACTAAATGTATTTGGTCCAGGCTGTCCTTGGACTTGGTGATGTGACCAGATGTTCAGATTCTAGATTCTAGATTCTTCTGTATGTGGGAGCTGATGATACCTATTCCGCTTATGTTCCTGAGGTGCTATAAGAGTGAGCTTATGTCAAAGTGCTCTTTCCATTTTCTTTGATCAATAAATACAATCTCCCAAGGCATCCATTTTTTTCTAACCTTTATTTTTTTTCATTCAATAACTAACCACTAATAACTAAACGACTCAGCACACCACTGTGAGATGAGTGGATGAAAAAGCACAATCTGTTTGAATATAGTTTTTAAAGAATGATAGAGACTAACCTTCATCAAGCTGGATTTTTGATAGTTAGTTTTTTCCTAAACTTGAAAAGCTATTTCTCCATAAAATAGTAGAACCAGTCTCAGAAGCTCTTTGGATGGATGTGCTATACATTTACCATCTCACTCCAAGGTAAAGTCACTGGAAACGCATTTGTTGTACCACTTTCCAGAAACCCACAACAGAGAGCTCTTTTATTTGAAAAGGCAGAAGGACCCCTTTGGCCCATTGAGAGTGTACAAAGGAAGCTGAGTTAACTGTCAGTAAAGGAAAGTGTTGGAAGATATCTCTAATAATTATAGTTATGCATGTCCTGTAATACTTGGCTTCCAAGGTTTTTTTTTCTTTCTTTTTTTAGCTTTTGAGTTAAAGAAATGAATTCAATTAAACATATAGTGGTGAAGAGAATAAATTCTAGGTTAGGTAACAGAAATTTTAGGTCAGCTATTTAGTGGTACTGTGACGCTGGGCAAATTATTTAACTTCAATAACCGTGTTTCTTTCTCCCCTTATCACCTTAGAATAACTACTCAAAAAAAGTGGTACAGAATCTGGGAGAGGTCCAGTTTTTTCCTCCCCTGTACTTGGTCAGCAACCACAGTTCACTCTGGTGTCCTGAGGGTTAGAAGACAGCCCACAGGGGAAGACAGCTGTACCTGGTGGGGATGGTCCTCTCTGGGAGGACCTGGCAGGATAGGTAACAGGGAGACACTTCGATGAGATATTGAAGAAGAAGAGAGAGCGCAAAGATTTTCACAAGCCCAACTGAGAAGCAGAAATGACATGCAATACATGCTGTATCCACTCCAGAGTATGAGCTTCCTGATGACAGGAACTCTGTCCACCTGGCCCTAACATCGAAGAGTGTCTGACACAAAAAGCCCAATAAATACTTGAACGAATGAATGAATGAATTTATGAACGAATAGCACATTTTATGAATCTGTCCAATATGGAGTTGGATACGTATGTCTGATCACAAGAGAAAGAGATCTTGGTTCAGTGTAGACATGGGAGTAATTAAATCAAGGCTTTGAATACAATTCCAAGGACCGACTGAGAGACAGGAACCTACAGGGCATCAAAATTCAAGGAGTGAGCAGAAAAGGAGAGGACATGAAGGGTCTAAGGGTGTGGCTGTAGAAGCAGGAATAGTGCTAGGAAAGAATGGTGGAGAAATCACGTGTAGAAGAAAGGAGTGCTCAAAAGAGACAAATGCTCCAACAATAAAAAGACCAAGGAAGATACTGACTGAAAAATATCTGTTGGATTTAGCAACAGGGAGGTCATCTGTAACTTTGGGGAGAGCCATTTCATTGGAGTAACGGAAGCAGAAATCCGATTATTCTGACTTAAGAAGGCAACGGAAAATGAAGAAGTGAATACAGTGAAAGTATTGTTTTAATGAGCTTAACTGTAAAGGGAAGGAAAGCCACCAGACAGTCCTAAGAGAGGAGCAGAAAATGAGAGATAGCTTTTTAAATGAAAGATTTCACCCTGTTTGAAATTTTAACCCAAATTTCAAATTGGACTTCCCTGACTCTTTTTTTTCCCCCCTGACTCTTGTGATCAAAACAAGATTGACTTGAAGTCCATCCTCAAGTAGTTGTTGTGGTTACTGCTTGGGGTGGGGATTATTGACTGCTTATTTTTTTATGGTCTGACCTCATTTTTTCCTTAGCTTCCTCAGTCATCACTGAATTGACCAGACTGGAAACTTAGCCCCTCTTCAAGTTCGTTAAAATCTATACAAGTTGGCAATTTGGGGGCATTTAAGGGGTATTGCTGAATGTAAGCTATTATCCATTTTTTACTTCCAAAATAAGCTTAAGTTCTACTTTCTAAGAGTCTCTTTCTTTCTTTAGCTACTTCTTGGCTCTACACATTACAGAAAAGTCCTTGCTCAGTCATCTTTGGGTTTGATCATACATGACCTTATTATTATAATAATTATTAATATTATGAACATAAGAGCCTCCTCTTCCAATAGCCCCTTGAATAATGGTTCTTCTCAGTTGGCCATGTTTGTTTGCCTTCTGTTTTATACTCCTTACCAGAGACTTGTAAACCATCACCATGTAGATCATATCCAGGTAATACAACATTTTTCTTGACCTGCACAGTATTTTTTAAATTAAAGTTTTAAATTTGAGATATTCATAGATTCACATGCTGTTGTAAGAAATCGTACAGAAATCTCATGTACCTTTTACCCATGTTCTTCCAAGCGTATGCACAACTCTGGACAATAGTACAATCAGGATATGGACATGGATACAGTCAAGATACAGAACAATTCTCTCACAAAAAGATCCCTTCTGTTGCTCTTTTATAGTGCCACCCACTTCCCTTCCATTCCTGTCCCTCCTTAACCCCTGGCAACCATTAGCCCATTCCCCATTTCTGTAGTTTTGTCATTTCAAGAATGTTATATGAATGGAATCACACGGGATGTAACCTTTTGAGGTTGGCTTTTGTTCCCTCAGCATTATTCTCTGAAGTTTCATTCAGGTTCTTCTGGGTATCAATAGTTCATCCTTTTTTTTATTGCTGAGGACTATTTCGTTGCATAAATGTACCACAATTGGTTTAGTCATTCACCCAGTGAAGCACATCTGAATTGTTGCTAGATTTTGGCTATTACGAATAAAGTTGCAATAAATGTTCATTTTGTAGGAAGATAAACCTTCATTCCCCTGAAATAAATGCCCAAGAGAGCAATTGCTGGGTCATATAGTATTTGCTTGTTTAATTTTATAAGAAATTGCCAAACTGTACCATTTTGCATTCCTACCAGAAGTATATGAGTGATCCAGGTTCCCTGCATCCCCGCTAGCATTTGATGTTGTCATTTTTTTATTTTAGCCATTCTGATAGATTGGTAGTGGTATCTCATTGTAGTTTTAATTTGCTTTTTCTTGATAGCTAATGATGTTGAATATCTTTCAATGTGCTTATTTACCATGGATATACCTGCTTTGATGAAATGTCTCTTCATGTCTTTTGATTGTATTATTAGCTTTTTCACTTTTGAGTTTTGAGGGCCCTTTGCCAGATACATGGTTTGCAAATATTTTCTCCCACTTTGTAGCTTGTCTTTCCATCCTCTTAATGGGTTCTTTCACAGAACAAAAGCTTTTAATTTTGAAAAAGCCCAAGACATCAAATTTTCCTTTTACGGATCATGGTTTTAGTGTCAAGTCTAAGAATTCTTTAGCCCTAGATCCTGAAGACTTCCTCTAACATTTTTTTCTAAAAATATTCTAATTTTGCATTGTACACTTAAGTTCACTATCCATTTGAAATTAATTATTGTATAACACACAATACTTAGGTTGAGTAGTGCCTGTGTTCGTGCCCCAGCACCATTTATTGAAAAGGTTAACTATCTTCCATTGAATTACTTTTGCATCTTTGTCAAAAATCAGTTGGGCATATTTTTGTGGGTCTATTCTGGGTTCTCTGTTATGTTCCATTGGTCTATGTGTCTCTCCTTCTGCAAATATCCTTCTGAATGAGTATCGAATTTTGTCAGATGCTTATCTGACATAGCTTCTTTAAAATCTTTGTCAGATAATTTTAACGTCTGCCATCTTGATGTTGGCATATATAGATTGCCTTTTTTTCATTGAGTTTGAGCTTTTCCTGGTTCTTGGTCTGATGAGTGGTTTTCAATTGAAATGTGGACATTTTTAGATTGTCTTATGAGACTCTGGATATTTAACCTTCTGCTTTTGCTGGCTTCCACTGACACTCGTTCTGCAGGAGAGGAAGGGGAGCTACCTTGTTACTGCCAGGTGGATGTGTGCGTCCAGGCTCTCCAGTCAGCCTGATACCCAAGGTGGAAATTCCTTGTTATTCCTGGGTGGGATGACAGCTCCATCTCTGCATGTAGTCTCCACTAAGACTCCACTGCCTGGTGGCCTTATTACTGTTGGGTGACAGTCCTCACTCTCTACTAGGCTTCCTATGACACCACCCTATATCAGGGAAGGGGAGGCATGCCTCCTTACTGCCCAGTGGGGTTGGATGTCCAGGATCCCCATGTGGTGCCCACTGATACAACAGGACTGGATGGAGCTCATTGTTGGTTGGTGGGGATGAAAGTCCTAGCTCCCTACTTGACCTTCTCTGATCCCACCCTGTCAAAGGTATTGAGGCACCTTGTTACAACTTCATGAAAGTAAAAGTCTAGGCTCCCCACTTGGCTTTAGCTAGCGTGAGTTGGGGAGGGGCTACAGTTTTTTCTGTGGTACTTTACTAGATGCAGTAGACCAGTCATTGTCTAAAATTTTCTGACTTGATAGGCTTCCCCTTTCCTGGTCCTTTGATTGGAAAGAGCAGGGTTTGTTGGGCTCTTTTGTCTGTGTCTGTTGTTGTTTCCAGGTGGCCAACTTCTTCAGCCCCAAGTCTGAGATATATGAGAACAAAGAAAACCCTGGAAACTTCCCACCATATTTCTCCTCCCATTCTAACGTCCTGATAGATCTGCCTTCTTCTTTCTACCTCTAAGAACCTTCCTAAGTTTGTTTTATAAATAATGTACAGGGTTTATAGCTCTACTTAGTGTAGGAATAAGGAAAGGTATGTCTACTTCATCTTCCCAGAAGTAGAACTCTGCTCCCCTTAACAGTGTTTTAAATTCTTGTTGCTATTCCCAAATCTAGATTTCTCAACTAGACCCATCCACTGAGCTCCAGGAGGCAGGTGAGTTGACCTTTCTGAATGTTTTCACCGTATATCCCTATACCTAAATTCAACATGAATATATGGGCTCCCCCGTGGTTGCTCAATGCTTCTCCTTCTTAATAATTCATCCTGGTTATTACCACCATATGGCCATCCAAGCCAGAAACCAGAAATCATTCCTACATGCCTTTCTTTTCCTCATCTGCCATATCTTATCCAAACAAATATTTAGCTCACGCCTGCCTTTCTCACCCATTACTTCTGTGGATGTCTCTTTATTCAGGCTCCAGTAAAACTTAAAATTTATAATGTCCAAAAATGATCAATTCACATCATCTTCTGTTCTAATCATGCTTCTCTTCCTTGTTGAATTTTAATTAATGCTTCCCTCATTTTCCTATTCCCTATAGTTAAAAATTTTACTGCATTTTCTACTCAAGTTTGCCCTGTATCCAATATTTCCAAATTTTGTCAATTCTATGGTGCTGATACCTCTCCCATCGGCACCTTCCTATATATTTCCATTGTCATCATCCAGTGCCTAAATTTTAGTGGAACTATGTTTATGTCCAGTTCTACATCCCATCTCATCTATATTATTGCAGTTGCCTCCTAACTGGTCTCTCCTCCAGTCTATGGCAATCCTTCAGGTACAATTCAGGTAGGTTAATTTTCCTGAAGCTCTGTTTCTTAACTGATTCTCTTGCTTCAAGACCTCCAATGACTCTCTATTGAATCATGTCCAGGGGTTTTGGTTTGATGTTCAGGATCCTCCACGCTCACTTCTTTTATTCTGAGTTTCTTCTCTGGGTTTTGTTTATTTCTCTCCCGTGGACCTGGTAGGTCCCCTGCAGCAACTCCAGGCAGGTTATGAATGATCAGCTTAGCTGTACCACTGCTTTAATTCAACAGCAGCACATATCATGTTGTTTGGTTTATTACTGCTGGCCTTTGCTACATGAAATGTGAGGTGAAAGGGGGAAGAAAATATAACAAAGCAAAGATGAGTGATGTGAGAAGATGTGGATAAAAAAAATCAACTCTGTGTTGAAGCGATCCTCATGTAAACAAGAGTGCTATGTAGTTATTCTTCACAAGAAGAGGAGGAAAGTATAGGCTCACAGTGAGCCATGCATATGACTTCAAAGATAGGAACACATCAGTTGGCAATAAATATTTATAAAATGAGACTTAGGTATTTAGACCATTAGCCTGCCACATACTTCTTTCACACAATGAAATATGAAGCTTGAATCATGATAAAGACAGGCAGAACAAATAATAGAGGACCTAAATTTAGGCTTGGGTAAATATTCAGGTTTATTTTAAAATACGGATCTACGCACACAGGCATTATAGACAAAACCAGATTTTCAAATGGCCGCACTGTTTTTCATTCATTTCCCTTTGTTTTTACTATACTTTTATGAACGGAAAACATTATCTTTCAATTCATAGTATCTTTTCTTTTGTCTTATCACACTTCATCATATCCATTATGACTAGGACATTCTTGCCTTGTCAAGTCCTGAGATTCATTTGTTAAAATAAAGGAAAGAAGAACTTGAGGCTGATTTCATCCAAACCAAATTTTCAGACTTTCTTCAAAGCTGTGCTAAGTGATTCCCAGCTAAGTGTCTAACGTAGAGTCTTCTTTCTCCACTGATCTTCCTATAAATTCATCTATCGCAACCATGAAATAATAAGCTTTAGGAGCGAATGTGGGCTCTTGTTTAACAGAAGGGGTTGGGTGACGTTCAGAACTTATTCAAAATTCTGGCCTTTTTGAACTTTTTACTGATTAACAATTAAATGTCTCATTTTCTTTCCTTTGAGACAGTAGGAAGCAACCAACTAATGAGACAAACCATTTAAACGAAGCAGCTAAAGAATAGCTAAAGTAGCTAAGAGGTTTAATGATGTGCTGTCTGTTCCAAATGAAAGGAATTATTTTTCTAAGACCTTCAAGGTCTCCAACGCTGAGGCCTGGCTGTGGTGGAGGGTGATCTCCCAGTCTGAGGCACTGCCTAAACCCTATCACTTAAATGAGGATTTCTACTCATAGATGTGTGGAATAAACCACTATAATCTCCAGTGTTACGGTGTGGAAAACAAGCATATAGTTTAGAGCTAGATGATACAAGATTGAGTCTCACCTACGTGATCTTGAACCATTTATGTGAGATTTCTGGCCTTTAGTTCTCTCACCTAGAACATCGGAATGATGTCAGGTTCCCTGGTTTTGTGAGGATTAATTGAAGAGGCTCTCTGCACACTTATGATGACTGTTGTTATTGCAGGTAGGAACAGCAAGAGCAATAGGGGACTAACTGACCAAGCTAGTCCACTGAAGAGAAGGACAAGTTCAAAACACTGATTTTTGTGTTCTATCACTTCCTACTATGATGTTATTCAATAAATTTATTATGTTTTATTATTGAAAACATTTTCTCATCTCCCATCTCACTGTATCCTTTCAACTGCCTGGTGAGGCCAGGTAGAAGTATTATGATCAGTCCCCTGTGACTGAAGCAAAATATTATATATACAGAAAAGAGATGCCCAAATCCATATTGCTATTTTGTTTATAGCCAAGTCAAGAACCTTCCTTATACTGTATATATAGTGGTTAAGTTCTATAGAATCACAAATTCTATTGGCAAAGCCCTTTTCAATTGAACAAGAGGAATTAAGAAATTCCCAGGAAAGAAACTTTTGACTATGGCACCCATGAACCCTTCATAGCCCTCATCTGAAGTTCACTGGGTACCATTTCTGCACATCTACAGTGGATCATCGTAAAATCCTTGAAAACATACATGTTAAGTATGAACATGATTAAAAGCTGTTTTTTCTGCCTTTCTCCTTCCTGCTGTACTTTAAGCATCATTACCAATTTACAAATGCACAGATTAAAGCAGGAGTTACATAACTGGGGCTGTAGCTTGCCTGCCATAGTGAAAAAAAAAAAAAAGGGACTTGGGAGCACATGACATGTAGTTCTGAATTCTGCCTTTGTCACTCCCCAGCTCTGTGACCTTGGTCTGGTTATCGACCTCATGAGCCTCAATTTCCTAATATATAAACATGGTGATAGATTGAGGAGATGATAACTACTTCCTAGGAATATGGAGAAAATTAAAGGAAATAGTGTTTGAAAATTGCTAGCCCACTGTCAGAGGCATAATAAACACTCAATAAACAGTGTTTGTTTATTTCCTTTCCTCCCACACATTGTCTTCAGTACATCTTTCTTGGGCTGAAATCAATATACCGAATCTCAGTTTTGGTGGAATCTTAGGAAGCATGGGTTTCCTCCTTATGAAGTAGGATTTTAACTAGACTGACCTGTTTGAGTCTAGCATTCAGTGAATGCACAAGCCACTTAGCTGAGTGAAGAATTTGCTGTGACCATTCCTTATAAGAATGTCTTTAACATTTTTGAGGTTTTTAGAGCATTGACGAGCTTTTGGAAGAGGGCTTAGTTAGTTTGTTGCTTTCTTTTTAAAACAATCTTATTAATGAGATCTGTAAAGACAGCTAGGCTATCCTAGAGACAACCCAAGAATGGGAAAAACAGATCCACTGAAAGTCTGACCTGAAATCCAAGGAACCGAACTAAAGAGGCCTTCTGGTAAGAAATCAAATGTGTTGAGAACTACAATGGTTATTTTTTCATGCTCTATTAGAGGGGAAATAATGTGTCCTACCTCTGGAATAGCCAACAATTTAGTAAGATGGGGATAGCTGAAAATCAAAATAAAAAGTACTTTTATGGAAAATATTTCATGTTCCTAAATATCCACTGAAGTTTATAAAAAAACACATATGTAGAAGGCACCCTAGCCTTCTAGCTCCCAAGAATTTTGAAGATGGGAAAGAAAACAAGCCAGCAGTTCTTGCTTCCAATCAGTAAAAATTTCAATTTAACTTTGGGGTGTATAGTTCTTTTTTAAAACAACACTAGGGTATATTTATTTTGGGGATTGACTGTGGCCTTGAAAAAGGCTGAAGATCGGCAGTTAAGCATTCTACTTAACAATTTAAACTGAGAGCAGGTGTCATGTGAATGACATCCTCATAGAATAATACTACTTTTATGGGATAACCATTATTTTTCTCTATGTAGATTTAGACTCCTCTATGCCTATATAGTTATTACATGTCCTGGTGGAGTTGTGTATTCACTCACTCAAAAAAATTCATTAAATGCTTACTATGTATTCACTACTATTCTAGACACAAGAGATACAGCCATGAAAGAAAGTCTAAAAATCTTTGCCCTCAAGGAAATTATACTCTACCATGGAAAATAGTCATATATGAAGACATAGTATTTACTAGTTAGTATATTAATATAGAATATGAGTATATAATTATTGGCAGGATTGAATATCTTCAAGTTGAAAATGGGCAAAAGAGATCACTGAGTGTCCTTTCAGTGGAAAATCTTGTCTAAGAGATCCTCAGGGGATGATATGAATCTATAAGGTGTGCACCTTGATTGTCTCTGATAGACTAGACTACCTTACAACTCTGTAGGGATAGAATTTAAGTTGTAGAAACTGATACAGTTATAAGTTTCCTACCTATAGCAATGAAAATGCTTCCTGTGCATGGCAATGCAAATGAATTTTGGTAAGTAAAGGATATAAATCTGCAAGATGAATTCTCAGTGAACCAGGTTTAAAATCTTACTGATTCATTCACTAGAACTAAATAAAATCTTTGATTTGTTTTCATTTTATATTTGTATGAGAATTATGATTTTACTTTTTAAAAAATTATGCATTAGCATAATCTGTATATACAGTTATATAAAATATTATGGTAGTATATAATATGGAATATAAGGTGATCTGTGCTATGAAGAAAAGTAATCCAGGAAAAGAGATGGAGGGAGGAGAATTCCAGGCACAGGGAACCACCAGTGCAAAGGCCCAGAAAGGCAAACCCCTCTAAGTGTCCCAGGAACCACTCAAGGGCCTGGACCAGATGAACTTGGAGAGGTAGTGGGGGAGGCAGGTGTCGTATAACCTTGGAGGACTTCAAAAGATTTTGGCTTTTCTCTGAGTGACATGAGAAGAGCAGGCCAGCCTCTCACCAGGGAAAGAGGACAAATGAAAGTCCATAGTCACACCCTCGACCCCACCTCTTGGCCATCCTTCAAGCTTAGAGGTGTGCGTGGGTCCTGCATACTTTATCCTAGAGATGATAGACAGAGTAGTAGTCCGGGGCTATTTGGTCAGAGGATTCTTGTTCAGGGTACTCAGATTGCAGTGATTATGGGGGTGGGGGAGGGGAGGGGAGAGGAGAGGCTCTGTGTGGTTACCTTTTTTGGGCCCCTGAAAATAGCTGTCAACCAGAACTGGTGGGTGGAGGGGCGCTTGAACATGTGGGGACCAGGGCACAAGCTCTAAGACTGGTTACTGGAAAAGGCTTGGAGGGTTCTGAGCAGAGGTGTGAAATAATAGGACCTAAATGGTAACAGAGTCCCTTTAAACTATTGAGTGGAGAATATGCTGTTAGGGATGGGAGAAGCAAGGTATAAAAATGGTGGTGAGGTAGGGGCCTCCTTCATTAACCCAGGAAAAAGATAATGGGTGTTTGGAGCAAGTGAGAATGGTGGAGGTTGTGGGAAGAGTCCAGATTCTGGATATATACTGAAAGTAGAACTAACAAGATTTATGGATGCATTGGATATGGGTTCTGAGAGAAAGGGATAGTTGAGAGAAGACTCCAGACTTCTGGCCTGATAACCTGGAAAGAGGGAGGAGTTGCCACAGAATGAGATTAACTTGAACTAAATTTTGTTTTTCTTTCAACGTATTTTTTGCCATCTTTCTCAAGAGGCTGGGGCAGAGAGGACTAGGAAGACTTGATTGAGGTATTCCTAATTCTTTGGAGCCTGGTTTTTGAGATCAGAGTTCAAGAGAAATTGTTGGGGGGAGGCAACTAGCCTATTCAAGATGATGGAAACCTGCAAGTGAGGCAGTGATGTCACCCTTATTGGTCCAGGAGCCCCTGGTCATAGTCATAAGTTGTTTGCTGAGTCTTTCTTGCTTTCAATTATTCCCCAAATTCCAGCAGTGTCTGAGAGGTTGGAGCCCAGTCTTCACTATTACTCCGGGAAACTGAGGCAGAGCCTGTGCTCAAACTCTAGACCAAACCACACAGAAAATAATAACACCATCTTGAAGGAATCCAGGCTCCAGGCAACAAGAGGTGCCCTGCCATGACCTTCTCATGAGAAGACCAGACCGTTGATTTGAAGCAAGATGTCTCCTCAAGATGAAAATGGCATCAAGATGGAACCACAGCTCGTTCTTGGAGAGGGAAGACCCGGGTAGAGCCTGGAAATCCCACGGTCCTTTTGAAGGGAAGCTGGTGCTTTTATACCTCGAGTGATGAGTTCTCACAGACTAGTACAGTCAAGACGACACCTGACCTATTTCACAACTAGTGAGAAATAACCGTATGCAACCCAAAATAAAACAACTTGAATTAAAAATCTCAATATTTCTAAAAATTAATGGGAACAATACAAACAATAAAATACATGGTGAGCTTTGGAGTTTTGTGCCAACTTTGGTAGACGACCCAGAGTGCAGTTTGTGAGGAGATGCAAAAGGGATCAGGTGACAGGGAAAGTGTATGTCCATCTAAGGAAACCCTGTCTGAGGACAAAATCAAGACATACTGGGGGACCCTCAGCTCCTTCTCATACTTTCTTGGAGATGTGCTATTTATTCAGTCTTATATCTGGAGATTTTTATGATTTTTCTCTTTGCAGGGTTTTTTTTTTTTTTTAAATCACAACCCAAAATCTATTAAAAATTATTCTGACCTGGTGATTGAATATGTCTAACTTATTATGTTAAACTTCCTTCCACATCAGTTATCTTTCCTCTCCAGGTGTCAATATGTCATTTTGATTTTGAAATGGGACAGCTTATCATACCATCAATTCTATATCATTCAACAAAATTCTCCTCTTTCCAGCCTCACACCTATACCCAGGCTTTGCTTTTTCCCTCCTAAAAGGAAAGGTAACATTTATGGACACTTAAATGATCCTATATTTTTATCTGCTGTTTCAGAGGGATAGCAAATCACAGCATATTCATTTCCTAGGGCTGCTGTAACAATTTATCACAAACTTGGTGACTTAAGAGAAATGTATTCTGTCACAGTTCTGGAGACCAGATGTCCAAAATCAAGGTGTCAACAGGGCTGAGCTCCCTCTGAACACTCAAGAGTAGAATGCTTCCAGTCTCTGGCAGCTTCTGGTGGCTTCAGGCATTTCTTAGTTTGTGGTGCATGATTCCAATCTTTGACCCCATCTTCCCAGGGCCTTTTGCTCTGTGTCTGTGTCATCTATCTTAAATCTCCCTCTGCCTTTCTCTTAAAAGAGCACTTGTCACTGGACTTAGGACCCACCCTGATAATCCAGGATGAACTCATCTCAAGGCCATTAATTAGATTTACAAAGATCCTTTTTTCAAATAAGGTCACGTTCATACATTTCAGGGATTAGGACATGGACATATCTCTTCAAAGGCCACAATTCAACTCACTACACTTGGTCATGGGGGACTGTTCTCTACTCAGAGGTCTTTGTTACCACAGTGGTTGTTGGTTATCAAAAGTGATGTTGCCAATGTGAATTTCATCAAGAAACAGACTTCATTGGGTTCCAGGATGAGCAGTTGTGGTATGAGTCCTTTCTTCACTAAGTATTTAAACCATCTTAGGCCAAACACAAATATTCTTTCATTGTAAAATTAGAGACCATCAGCATACAGTGTGCTAAATAGTTCATTTAAGAGTGATACCAACTCCTGAGTAGACTCCCCTATTTACATTTCCTATTTTATAAGAGCAGAAAGCACTTGAAATTTCAACATTGTACAACAGGTGGTCAGATTTAGCAGGTGTCCAAGGGAATGTGAAACTGCTTTGAAAGTAAATATTTTCTGGTTGGATGTCTTCAATACTTCAAAGAAGGATTGCAACTGGGCACACGATGGCTATAGAATACAAGGGCATGGTGACCATAAACTGAAATTGATTCAGACTGAAAACTTCCAAGGAACAGAAAGCCACAGCTTGAAATGAGGAACAGCAAATGAATCTATTAGTTAAGATAGAGATACTGGAAGTAAATATAACAATATGAGATTGCCATTTTGAATAAGCTTTATTAATTATGTGAATTAGTACAGGCAGCCCTCAAATGCAAATCTATAACTTTCATTGGCCAGATAGGTTATGGTCCCAATAACAGACATTGACTCAAAGTATGTTCATGTGTGTGTCTGTGTGCTAACATATGCTCATCATTTAGCCATGTGCAATGCACTTCTTCTTCTGTAAGAAATAACTTTTGAGTGGCCAAAATTTGAAGCACATGTTGTTGCCATAATAAGATAGGGTACCAAGGAAGAATTCACTAATGTGATTAGCAAAGATCTAGGAGTTTCTAAGCAATTCTATTATAGGTAGACATTCTGGAACAAGGACGGAAAATTGATGACTGTTTTTGATTTAGAAGTATAATACTCTAATTATAGTGCAAAGCAACTTATAAATCTATTAAGAATTAGAAATGGCAGAATGGGTAGGATTTTGAGATGTCTCAATGACACTTAAACATAGTGGATTAGGGATGTTCTACAAGGGACTAGAAACCTATCTAGTTCAGGAAATGAGATTTGGAGTACTCCCCTCCCATCCATGTGAATTAATTCTGACCAATATTTTTGACTGTGTTCAGTCGCACTGATTTAGGTCTGAGTTAAAATGAAAAATGTTTTCATTTAAACCTCACTTAGTAACTAAATCCTTGTGGCATTGCCTGAAATTTCCCATGTAAGTGCAATAGAAAGCTGCCAACCATTTTTCCTTTTGTTTAGAATTTAGACAACAAGTGGTTGCTTTATGGGGCTGGGCACAGCTTCTAAAGAGAATGCAAAGATGGGAATTTGGTGATGGTGGCGGGGTTCTTTCAGGAACCAGACATATAAAAACAACCCACAGACCATCTCTTAATAAAGCAAGTTGAAGACAGAGGCAAGGGTAGAACTCCAGGGGTTTGGATTCATTGGTTCTTATACTTTTCCCTGCAAAGTTACTAAAATAACTAAAATAATTTCCACTGGCAGTTATGCCACTCCAAGAGAGGCAAGGAAATTGACACAATGCTGGTTGCCTGGGTTTAATACACTCTGGAACTGGATGTTCTGGGGGATGAGAGAGAAATTGATAGGTGAATTAAGCCTTCCAATTTTTTTTTCACTTGACCTGAAGGAATGCCAAGGAAACCCCATCATGGATGTTATCTCAAGGATAAGGTTAAATGGCCACCGTAAGTTATGACCATTTAGAAGTTTGTTTTCAAACTATTTCATGCCTCAGAAGCCAAATGTTTTATGGGAACCATTTATATTTACTGTCAGAACTGTTTTTTGAGAGGTAGTGGAGCCCTGGACCTGGAAACTCATTCCTCTTACCCTCCACCCCAGCTCCACCTCCCTTGGGGTCCCCTGAGGCAGAATTTTAAGACTACATGAAACAATTGTTTGAAACATTGTTTAAAAAATCACTCATCTACCATGAAGATCAGGGAAATGCTGCTTTAGGCCCAGGAAATGATTCCATATCATATTTTTCTTCTGTTCTGTTGTCACTCTTTCTTTTTCTTTCCCTTCTTTCTTTCCTTTTTTTTTTCTTCACTTTAATTTTACAGGTTTGGTGTGTCATTTTTCCCTAAATTACATAATCTTAATGATTCTACTATTAACGTTAGCTCAGTCTCACCCTTGGGAGAAACAGTTACGTGTTTCTGTTGTGTACCCACCCACAATTTACGTCATCAGAGAGCTTGCTCCATATTCTATTATCACCTCTTCATCTCATTTTTTTCCCACTGTAAAACCTATTTTCCGTTGTCTTGACCATGAAGACATCCTAGCTCATTCATGGAAGATCGTCTTCCGTCTCTGTCTTACTGGAATTAAAACCCTTTGTTTCCCTGCTCGGACTCTTGGGTTCAACCTCCTCTTGGCCGCCTGGACCCTTTTTCTAAGGAGGGGGCCTCTCTCTCTCTCAAGCAGGGGAGTCGTCATGCACCCCTCCATTCTGAAATGGCAAAAACCACCTGCCTGGCCCACCAGACTGGCTAAATGAAAGCTGACCTTTGATAAAGTGGACATCAAGATTGTCCATGTAGGGGGTGAGTCCAAAAAAGAATTGTCCACACATCTGTGCGCCCCGACTTGTCCATAACATCGTGGTGGGGAGGACATTCATTGTGGGAAGAGAATTTTGATTGAGGAGATCACTCTCTGTTTCCTATGAGTTTTCTAAAGATCTCTCTCTCTCTCTTTCTCCAATGGTTGATGTAGAATCTGATGCAGAACCTACTAGTTATTGCTAACTACTTAATGCTTTCAAAAGCAAAATTCTTACAAAATAAAATAAGCTGAGGAGTGGTTGAGAAATCTAAGCCCAAATAAACGTAAAATATTAACAGGTAGCTTGCATGACCTCTTTTGCCCTCAGTCACTGTTTACTTTCAACAGGAAGTGAAATTACAAATGGTAGATCATAGAAGTTTGCCCATGATGTCTCCGCAGAAAGCTTGTTTCTTGAGAGCAGGGAGTGTAGGAAGGTTTCATTAGCATATTCTACTATATACGCCTAAGTGCATAATGCTCAGTCTGATTGAATGAACGTGTGTGTTGAGCCAGATCCCTACCAGGCTCTGGCTGGAAGCTGAGCCCTGGGTTATAGTCTGTACAGATGGGGCAAACACACCCGTGCTACTTGCAGAGGACCTCAGTATCGTTTTCCTTCTGGAGAGCCTTATCTTCTTCATTTCACCTGGGCAAATCCATAGATTAAAACAGCCGTAGTGATTCTTTTTCTTCATCACATAACCTGAGTTGGTTATCTGCTGAGTAAGTACCAGTAGTAGGGAGGGCAGTGACTCCTCAGGCCTCCCTCAGGCAAGATGGTCTCTGCCCATATGACTCTCTCTCTCCCCAACCTGCATTCCCCTATAGGAAACGAATGCAACACTGATGCTCTTCTGTGGTTTGATACACATGCTCTAGATGAATTGGGACCCTCTTGTCTATCTACATTTAAGTCTGGAAGGTCTAAAATATATCCAAGGAAAATTCTTCTCCAAACTTCTTAGGTTGGTAGCTAGTGCCCTCCTGAAAGAATAATGGAGAAATTGTTCATTAATTGTCTGGTATGCTCCTAGGAACTGGCTCTGGTTCTGTGGAATGGGCTGGGGCAGGGGAAAAGCCATAGTTCTCTCTGCCAAGGAACACACATGGCTGACCTTTCCACTGGGCTGATGTACCAGCTGCCAGCAGCTCCGCCCAACTGCCAGCCCCAGTTTCAGAAATGGCACCGTTAGAAATTAATTCCTTTGGGTCCAGAAGCCTTTAATCTGCAAAGACTCTGTATTACCTTCTTCCCGCAATAAAATGTAGATATGCCGATTCTCTTGAGATTGGTCAGTTCAGTGAAAGCAAAGATCAATAGAAATGAAATTTAGGTTTCCTAAGTTATGGATGAGTCAGTGTTTTTTTACTTTTTTTTTTAGTAAATATTCTGAGTTTATCTAGTTAAGTATGAATTTTAAAATGTTATCTTCTATAAGGCAGAGTGTTTATTTCTTTTATTTGTACAGTGGCCATAATAAGAATGTTCACAAGACACTATGTAACTATAAGTGACTCTTGGAACCCTAGAGATGTAAAGTTTTATGAAAAGGCTGTAAATACCTTCTAATAATTATCTATGTCTGGAGTACACTAAAATTCATTCAAAAGTACAGAAGTTCTTCTGATTTAAAAAATTACTTCGGCAATTTTGTTTCATATGGTAAATCTAATTTCCAATTAAAATTAAAGTGTGTGAGCTCCATGGATGTGGTCCCATATATGGTCAAAATCCATAAACACATTAGAAAGCTATCTCAGAGCAGAAACAGAAAGAAACAAACATTAATGCTAAATGATTGGAGTAAAATGGAGGATTCCTCTTGTTGAATCAATGATAGAGTGGTTAAAAAAAAAAAAAACTAGCTTTGCAGAAATAAATACAGTGTTTATCTTATTCTTATTCTTTGGCTCAGTTTGTCTTAAGTATTTGAAGCTTATTACCTATCTGCTGGAAGTTCCAATAAACTCTTCACATTATTGATACTGTGTTTGAAATATTGGCCAGAGATCCTGGATACGGGAGATGAGGAAGCATCAGTCATCTGTCTACGCTGCCTACTTTTCTTCTCTAGTAAATGTTTTGTGCTTTTAGCCAGGAGGGGCCACTTCCGGTGACCTACTTCTACATTTGGGATGTGTTAGGAAATGAAGGCCAACCACCCTGCTGACCAAAGCTGGAAGATACACAAATCCAGAGGACTCTTTGGCAGTATTGGGCATATAAGACATGGCTTAAGGAAGTACCTGCCAGAATAAGAGGACATTATTGGTGGTTATTCTCCGACCATCGGACATGGTCTTTCTTGAATGTGTCTACAATTTAGAGAAACTGCAGCTGCAACTGGAACCCTGAATTCGCTCAGGAAATGTGGCAGGGATGTGTGAGACATATTCCTGATCCTGAGCCAGCTTCATGGGCACAGTAATGCCAGGGACGTAAAAGATGGAAATGTGGTTTCAATAAGAACGCTCTCAAGGAAATGTGTGCATTGGAGATAACTTAGATCTAAGTGGAGACTTGCACAGACCTCTGCAAAGCCCTAAGATGAATATCTGAGATCTGCGTAATGTAAAACAGTAAATTTAGAAAAAAAAAGCTCATCTTCCTTCCGAGACCGTCTCCTTCTTTTCTCAGCATGACACGCTGCCAGATAGCATGGTTTCTTTGGAAAATCTTGTTTTTACTAAGGGTTTGCCTAGGACAAATTATAATACAGTTATTAAAAATTGAATCATGAAATTTTTGAGTATGTGGAGTATATGTAGATCACAAGTTATTTTACTATGTAGGGTGTATGTCGATCACAAGTAATTTTATACCCACGTACTTCACTTATAAAATATGAATTGATAACCTCATCTGCTAGAAATAATAATAAAAATCAGCCTAACTCTTCTAGGGGAGAAGTAGAAATTTCTGTATTTAAAGGATATGTGGCATAGAGGTCATTTTTAGTTTGCCTAGCTCTACTACCTGTAAAAACATGAAAACAAAACAAAAACAGACAGACAATGTCTCCAGATATTTTTTAAGGTATGTATGCTGCAAAGCAGAGCAGGTAATTAACAATCTCAATGCAGGTGAGATCCAGACTTATACTCTGTCAACTTCCTTGCCATTTTATGTGAGTTTAGGTTTGGCTCAGTTGATTAGAGTTCAATGCCTTTGTGGGGGGAAAGGGGGGGTGAGGGTGGTGGTAGAGAGTCTGGTTGGAGCTAGGAGTTCGGCTCTAGAGCAATTAGATGTGTTGAACCTCAGAAAAGTTCAGACAGTAAGATTAGTTCCTCTGCAAGTATTCAAAGGTTTATGGACACAAAGCTCATATGAACCCTCTAAACCTATGGAGTGGGCCAAGTTGGCTAGAATCACTGACAGGATTGGGCTCTTTCCCAAGCCTTCCATCACTTCCACTCTGATCCCTGCCAGAAATCAGACAAGAAAAAGCCTTTCTTGTCGTGTTTTGACACCCCCAGCTTTAGTCTCTGCTATAAACTCTGCATCCAAATATTTCAGCATATCAGCCGAAGGTTGATAATATACATGGGCAAAGGTTCAAAGGGTGGCTAAAAGCCTGAAAAAGGGTCACTCAACGTTACATAAATAACGTGCTCCTAGGATAAATTAAAAAGTGACTGATTACGGGTCCAGCCATGTGAGCATTGACTTTTCCTATTGCCTGGCTGTCCCCAGTAGCATGGCACTGGGTGTGCAGTTTGGTTCAATAGGCATGATACTCCAAGGCTACAAAACATGTCAGTTGTAATCTCCGTGACAAAAGAAAAAGAAAAACAGCATCCAGTTACTTGGTTGAGTACAAATATATATCTAGCCAGGCATGGTTATAGGAAAAGCTAAAATTTCATTCTTTTTTTTTTTAATAATTTTTTTAAAATTAATTAATTTATTGTTGGCTGCGTTGGGACTTTGTTGCTGGGCACCGGCTTTCTCTAGTTGCGGTGAGCAGGGGCTGCTCTTCATTGTGGTGCGCGGGCTTCTCACTGTGGTGGCTTTTCTTGTTGCGGAGCACGGGCTCTAGAGCACCAGCTCAGTAGTTGTGGTGCACGGGCTTAGTTGCTCTGCGGCATGTGGGATCTTCCCAGACCAGGTCTACGAACCCGTGTCCCCTGTATTGGCAGGAGGATTCTTAACCACTGTGCCACCAGGGAAGTCCTAAAATTTCATTCTTTATTGCAACTTTTAACCCACTGTATTCACACATGATTTCTAATGAGCAGCAGTATTGTATTATTTCATTTTCCAGTTAATATGCAACATCAATTTGTCTCATCTGATAGTTTCATCTATAGGTTGTGGCTTTGTGAATTACCTAACATAAATATTGTCATCAGTTGCCTCCACCAGAGGAATATTGCCCTTAACTTTAATATTATTTCAATTACATTAAAATTAATGTGTTAATATTACCCAGCCTTACCCAGGGTGTTAGGCAACAAGATTGATTACTATTAACCACCTTGAGATACATGACGTTACATTTTGTGCAAAGATTCTTCTTCAAGTATTTTTTAAGTCTACAGGTTGTAACAGATACACTCATAAAATCAATTTATTGAGTGACAAGCAGAAAATTCAAAGATGAATCAGAATAAACTTAACTAGGAGAGGAAACATCACACTCCAACTTATATAGCATGAGAAACCAGTGTTAAGTATATAATTTTGTGTCAGTTACATAGGTGTGTGCATTTATACTGGTCATCATATCGAATGTACTTCTTCCCATGGATCACAGTCAAAAAGTTTGAGAGTCATTGATTTAGACATTCAAGTACGAACTTTGAGACCTCCAGCTACTCCTAGTTTAAATTGTTATTTATGTTTATTCTCACCATAGCAGTCAGAGTGGGACGGTTCCAGACCTAAACCAGACCCCGTCACTCATTTGCTCAGATCCCTCCAATGCCTTCCCCATTTACCTCAGAGGCACCTCCGACCCCTTGATATTCACATTCCCTCACTTACTTCCTTTCTGTTCCTCAAACACAGTAGGCATGTTCTTGCCTCAGGAATTCCCAGCTCAGGAATTCTGTCTCTGCCTAGAATTGCCTTTTCCCAGTTACACCTCATTCTCTTGCATCCTTCAAATTTTGCTCCCATATCTCCTTCTCCATGAGGTCTCCCCCACCCACCCCCTTTAAAATTGCAAAAGCTGCCGCCCCATCTGGCCCTATGTACCCCACTTACTCTGCTCTATTTCTTCTATGGCACTTGTCACCATCCTGCATGAGTTACTTGTTTGGGGCTTTTAGTCTCTGTCTCTCTTGACTAAGATGTGCAGTCCATGAAGACAGAAAGTAGTTCTGGTCATGCATATACACCTCTGGCACTTAAAACCAGGCATGCCACGTAGTAAACGCTCAATAACTATCTTTGGAATTGATTGCATTTATAAAAGAACTGCATTCAAATCCATAACCCACTTTTCTTTGCCTCTGGGGCCACTGGAGGTGTCAAGATCTTTGCATAATTCGCACCAACTCCAGCTCATCCGTCCTTTCTGCTGTAGATTCACTGAGTGGCTGCCCCATGGCTTATGCTAAGCCCAGGAGATAACTAGATGAAAGGCACAAATCATAGCAAAGAAGCACATGCTTTCTGAGCACCCAACAGTATCCTTTTGTGATCTACTTCCCACTGATATTCACAGTATCACACTCACTTTTTTCTGGCTCTTCTCAGACCTCCACCTTCACACCAAAGCTTGTTTTCTAGACCTAATGGAACTGTAGTTCTCTGGATAGGTTGTTATTTCATACTTGCATACTTTTAAACATATTATTCCCACTACTTTGTGTTTTTCTGCCCTTTACCCATTTAGAGAACTCATTTATTCATCAAGAATAAAAATTTTCACTTCGCTTATGAAACATTTTCTGACCCTTCTTTGTCACTTCCTGTCATCCGGGCATTCTTGGTACTCAGAAGGCAGCCTTGTGGAGCAGAGAGGGGGCAAAGTAAGACAAACAAAACTTTGCCATTTACCAGCTATGTCAATGTGGGTAAATTACTTCCGCCTGCTTCTTCCCTGTTAAGTGGGGGAAATCTTGGCTTTCTTATGGGGCTGCATTAAACCTAATAAGATGGCATTGTCTAGTATGATGCCAGGGAGTGGCAATGGTGGGTGTGCATAAATGTCCCGTTCCTCTCCCCTCTCCTGCAGCACTGTGTTCGGATTCCTATCAGCACTCACTTGCTTTGGGCAATTACTTTTTTTATTCACCTGTCTTCCATAATTGACTAACAAACCAGAAGGTCAAAATGATGCTCTACGCATTTTTGTATGTTTAGCACCTAACGCAGTTTTGGGTACATAAAAGGTGCTCAATCGATGTTTGTAGAAAGATGATGATGATATTCATAATTAGAAGTGGCTAGCATTTCTTAAGTCCTACTGAGTCAGCTCGTAACATAGATCATCTTTGTGCTCCTCACACTGCTGCTGTGAAGCAGTGTTCTCATTACCTCCGTCTTACAGATGAGGTAACTAATCCTCAGAGTTTAAATAATTTGCCCAAAGGCACAGAGCTCTGATGAGATAGAGCCAGAGTTTGAAGCCAGTCAGTGCATTGAATAAGCTTCAAGCTATAGACCACACCTCTGACTGGAATGCTCTTATGTCAAGGGTAAAACTTTGGTCAATCTTGATGCTATTTCCATGGTTCCCCAACTCGACATACAAAACAATCCTGCCGGACAGACCCAGACATCTGGCCAATGGGAACTGGACAAAACTCCATCTGGAAGCCATCAGCACCTCTCATGGGTCAGCTGCAAGGGATTTAATTTCAAATGACCCAATGCATTTCCTCTGCTTCCCCCTCACAGACAAATCTGTTGGCTGCACCATTCTGATAGCTTTGGGGTAAGGGTCCATCTAAGTGGCAACTTAATCTCAAATCAGCGAGTCCCCAAATATTATTCGCTGTTGTTGAAGTGTATGTTTCCATTTTCCAACCGAATCTATGTCAGAGGCATTCGGATGGCCTCCATAGATTCCAGGTTATGTGAGAACTCAGACCGGTCCTAATTCTGCAAATACTCTATTTTTCCGGTTCGTTTAAATAATATTAAGGTGCATTGCCTCGTTTCAACTGATAATTTGAGGGCATGTGTGTTCCCTCTGCTCCCTACAGCCCAACCAACCGGACAGTCAGAGAGTCAGATTGCCATAAATCCCTTGTAGGCAGCCTCAGCCATGTCCTCACTCTTCCCTGAAGAGTGAAATTAGAGTGGCGGGGCAGTTGGAGCGATAACAAGATCTTTGATCCCTGTTCCATCCTCACAACTCGTAGTTATCTCTCCAACCAGAAAATCTCAACTGAGTTCTTAATAAAACATTGTTAGATTCTTCCCCTTCAAGATTCGAAGACTTAAAAATCATCAAAGTACACAAATTCCTTATTCTACTCTTAATAGTAAAACGTCTTCAATAAAAACAAAATTTTTTTTTTTCAGAAAGCAAAATACCAGAATTAAAGATAAGCAGCCAGGGAAGCATCTTCAGAAGCATCCAAAACCTTGCTGATATAATCAGGAAGGAGCAATGCTTTGAGAACCAAATGCTGTATTCTGCCTATATAACAGCATGCTGTTGCATTTTAAATTTCATGCTCATTTTTTCACATGATTCATTTTACTAATAAAACCATGAAATTCCAAAAGTCATAGGAGTAAAAGAATGTTGTGATGTCAGTTTTCATAGTAAAATTCATATGGGATTTTAAAAAATTAAAATTGTTATAGACTATGTACATAAATGTGTGTGTACTTCATTGTAACTTATGTTTTTCAATTAAAAATATGGTGACTCAGGTGAATTCTATCAAACATTTAGAGAAGAGCTCTTCCAAAACATAGCAGAGGGAGGAACACTCCCAGACTCATTCTACGAGGCCACCATCACCCTGATACCATAACCAGACAAGATGTTAAAAAAAAAGAAAACTACAGGCCAATATCACTGATGAACATAGATGCAAAAATCCTCAACAAAATACTGGCAAACAGAATCCAGCAACACATTAAAAGGATCATACACCATGATCGAGTGGGGTTTATCCCAGGAGTGCAAGGATTCTTCAATATACACAAATCAATCAATGTGATACACCATATTAACAAACTGAAGGATAAAAACCATCTGATAATCTCAATAGATGCAGGAAAAGCTTTTGACAAAATTCAACACCCATTTATGATAAAAACTCTCCAGAAAGTAGGCATAGAGGGAACTTACCTCAACATAATAAAGGCCATACATGACAAACCCACAGCCAACATCATCCTCAATGGTGAAAAACTGAAACCATTTCCACTAAGATCAGGAACAAGACAAGGTTGCCCACTCTCACCACTATTATTCAACATAGTTTTGGGAGTTTTAGCCATGGCACTCAGAGAAGAAAAAGAAATAAAAGGAATCCAAATTGGAAAAGAAGTAAAACTGTCACTGTTTTCAGATGACATGATACTAATACAGAGAATCCTAAAGATGCTACCAGAAAACTGCTAGAGCTAATCAATGAATTTGGTAAAGTAGCAGGATACAAAATTAATGCACAGAACTCTCTTGCATTCCTATACACTAATGATGAAAAATCTGAAAGAGAAATTAAGGAAACACTCCCATTTACCATTGCAACAAAAAGAATAAAATACCTAGGAATAACCCTACCTAAGGAGATAAGAGACCTGTATACACAAAACTATAAGACACTGATGAAAGAAATTAAAGATGATACAAACAGATGGAGAGACATACCATGTTCTTGGATTGGATCAACATTGTGAAAATGACTATACTACCCAAAGCAATCTACAGATTCAATGCAATCCCTATCAAACTACCAATGGCATTTTTCACAGAACTGGAACAAAAAATTTCACAATTTGTGTGGAAACACAAAAGGCCCCGAAGAGCCAAAGCAATCTTGAGAAAGAAAAACGGAGCTGGAGGAATCAGGCTCCCGGACTTCAGACTATACTACAAAGCTACAGTAATCATGACAGTATGGTACTGGCACAAAAACAGAAATATAGATCAATGGAACAGGATAGAAAGCCCAGAGATAAACCCACGTGCATATGGTCATCTTATCTTTGATAAAGGAGGCAAGAATATACAATGGAGAAAAGAAATCCTCTTCAATAAGTGGAGCTGGGAAAACTGGACAGCAACATGTAAAAGAATGAAATTAGAACACTCCTTAACACCATACACAAAAAGAAACTAAAAATGGATTAAAGACCTAAATGTAAGGCCAGACACTATCAAACTCTTAGAGGAAAACATAGGCAGAACACTCTATGACATAAATCACAGCAAGATCCTTTTTGACCCACCTCCTAGAGAAATGGAAATAAAAACAAAAATAAACAAATGGGACCTAATGAAACCGGTCAGAATGGCCATCATCAAAAAATCTACAAACACTAAATCCTGGAGAAAATGGAACACTTTTGCACTGTTGGTGGGGATGTAAATTGATACAGCCACTATGGAGAACAGTATGGAGGTTCCTTAAAAAACTAAAAATAGAACTACCATATGACCCAGCAATCCCACTACTGGGCATATATCCTGAGAAAACAATAATTCAAAAAGAGTCATGTACCACAATGTTCATTGCAGCTCTATTTACAATAGCCAGGACATGGAAGCAACCTAAGTGTCAGGCGACAGATGAATGGATAAAGAAGATGTGGCACATATATACAATGGAATATTACTCAGCCATAAAAAGAAACGAAATTGAGTTATTTGTAGTGAGGTGGATGGACCTAGAGTCTGTCATACAGAGTGAAGTAAGTCAGAAAGAGAAAAACAAATACCGT
This sequence comes from Balaenoptera musculus, assembly GCF_009873245.2. Taxonomy (NCBI): domain Eukaryota; kingdom Metazoa; phylum Chordata; class Mammalia; order Artiodactyla; family Balaenopteridae; genus Balaenoptera; species Balaenoptera musculus. Next base: position 95,920,958 of record NC_045793.1, on the reverse strand, counting down.
ATGCTAACACATATATATGGAATCTAAAAAAAAAAGGTTCTGAAGAACCCAGGAGCAGGACAGGAATAAAGACAAAGACGTAGAGAATGGACTTGAGGACAAGGGGAGGGGGAAGGGTGAGCTGGGACAAAGTGAGAGAGTGGCATTAACATATATACACTACCAAATGTAAAATAGATAGCTAGTGGGAAGCAGCCGCATAGCACAGGGAGATCAGCTCCGTGCTTTGTGACCACCTAGAGGGGTGGGATAAGGAGTGTGGGAGGTAGACGCAAGAGGGCGGAGATATGGGAATATATGTATATGTATAGCTCTTTCACTTTGTTATACAGCAGCAACTAACACAACAATGTGAAGCAATTATACTCCAATAAAAATGTTAAAAAAAAACAACAAAAAAACCCAATATGGTGACTGTTTCCATGTCAATACACATACTTCTAGATCATCAGTCACAGAAGCTACAGATATTCAATTAGAGAGGTGAATTATTATTTATTTTATTCGTGTGTTATTGGAATGAGAGCTTATTTCTAATTTTCCCTTATTAAAAATAATATTGCAACAAAAATCTTTATGTATATACATACTTACACACACACTTAACTCTTGGTTTACCTCCCCAAAACCAAATCCTAGAAGTGGATATGTCAGATCAAAAGACATGCACATTTAAGAATAGCTATTTAGTCAAATCACCCTCCAGGATTATGTATTGTACCAATCTATACAAACAATAACAAATAAGCTCCAATTTTTTAAATGTGAGAAATAGTTACGTGAATAAATTATACTTAGACTAAATAATATTTAATTACTGTCTACCACGTGCAAATGCAACATAAAAGGCAATGTATCTAGTTATCTTGATTTACCACTTTAGAACTTAATGGCATAGGGTTTTCTGTATTCTCTTGTGTCCTTGAAGTAGGCACATAGCATGGTGGGGTCAAAGGTTGTAAATGCAAAATCAAGTATACGTCAGTAAATTTTTTTTTAGACTTTTTTTTTTTTTAATGCTGGTGTGGGCTGGGGCTGATCCTTCTATCTTCCATGAGGTCCGCTCTTCAGTTCTGTGATATCCCTACACATCCTGATTTTCTAAGGCAGTATAGCTGATGATTCCTGGATGATGTGCCTCAAAATTATTGGGCAAGTTTAATTAGAAAATGTCATTATTGGGAAATTTCAGGCTAAAAAAATCAGATGTGTTAAGAAATAAAATGTCTTGGTGTATCAGCTCCTTAAGCTTAGAGAAAATAGTAACTCTCATTTCATTCATTCATTCATTAAATAGATATGTATTGAGTGCCTATCAATAAATACCTGTGAGCACTGAGTCATAGGCTGGGTAGCCAGTGGTGAATTAAACAGATATTATCCCTGCCCTTATGGAGCTCATGTCCAAGTAACTATAGAATCACAAATTTCACAATGGCTATGAAGTACTGTGTGCTGTGTCAAGGTAGAACTAAAGTACAGGAGAACTAAAGTAGATGGGGGGGGGGGCAGGGACATATCTGAGTGTCTTTTGAAGGATGAGGAATTAACTAGATCAAAAAAGTAGGAACTCTGGCAGCTCCTCCAAAGTTTAAACAGATTACTATGTGACACAGCAATTCCACAACTAGGCATGTACCGAAGAGAAATGAAAGCATTTATCCACACAAAATCTTATACCCAAATGTTCATAGCAGTATTATTCATAATAGCCAAAAAGTGGAAATAATTCAGATGCACATCAACTGATGAATGGATACATAAATCATATGCTATGATATGATGGAATATTACTAGGCAGTAAAAAGTAATGAAGTATTGACATGTGCTCGATATGGATAAACCCTGACAACACTATGCTAAGTGATAGGAGACAGACACAAAAGACCATATTGTACAGTTCCTTTTATATTAAATGTCCAGAATAGACAAATCTGTAAGGATAGAAAACTTGTCTGGGCTTGGGGTGAGGAGGTTGGGGGGAAATGGGGTGACTAATAAAGGATACAGGGTTTCTTTTGGAGGTCATGAAAATGTCCCCAAATTGACCATGATGATAGCTTGCACAACACTGTGAATATACTAAAAACCATTGAATTCAACATTTTGAGTGGGTGAATTGTATGGTATGTGAATCTCAATAAGGCTATTATATTAAAAAAAAAAGAGAGAGAGAGAAAAGGGAGCAACTCTGGGAGATTCATTAATGACACAGAGTCCATTGGTTGAAGCATGTGGAAAAAGTAGCAGGAGTTGGTTTCCTCTGCCTTGGGTTCCCTGGAAACTCATTTTCCTATAGAAAAATGAGAATAAAGTTAATCAAATTTTACATCATTCAAGTCACTTTATTGCATGTCATTTTAGCTGCGAAAAAAACCAGGTCAGCCTAACATAAAATCATTGACCTTGTGTGTCTTGCGTGTCTCTCCCTCATTATGTGCTTATATCATAGCCACAGGGGAGATTAAGGTGGAGTCACATAATTTTAAAATGTGTAAAGGTACGCACAAGGTACAATCATCTACACGTTCAGAAGATGTTCAACAGCCTTAGTTGTCAGTGAATCTTCTAGCATACAACCGAGGCTTGAATTTCCCTTTGGGTTTTGTTCAGTGAGTGACTGCCATACAAGTTAAGGCCAACAAGCATTAGCGGCTTTTTCTATATTTTAATTATATATTGAATCAGGATTCTTCTAAAGTAGAAAAAGTTTCTCAAATCACTGTTTAGTTTTGTTTTTTTTTTTAAGGTAGGATTTATCTATTAAGCAACTAAGTATAATGATGGGAGGTGCATCTGTACTAAGAAATTAGGTTCTGATGGAGGAGATCCATTCCAAAACATGAGGCAACAGACTATAGATATATAGATATAAAATTGGCGTGGTCTAAGTACCTGGGGGGAAAATTAGAAGGCCATCCTAACAGTATACAAACTTTTGGGGTTCTTTTAAACTTATTTTAGACTGTCATAGGACATGGATTTTGAATGACTATTTTAATCACTGGCATGAGGAAGGACTTTTCGGAGGAGCTGGATGCTATTCTTGCCAAGATCTAAGTGGGATATCACTCTGTATTTGAGGTTGAAGTGAGATTCCCTTTGAACTGTCCTCAGATTTTTCTTTTCTCTTTATGATGTTCTCTTTTTTTAAGAGAAAAAAATGTAAACTGATTTTCCTTCTGCCTTAAAAGTTTGATACAAATAAACTGGAAGGAAATATACCATAAAATCATGGTTATCTGTAGTTTATAAGATCATGTTTTCAAAATTTTCTGCAATGAAGTTTTATTACATCTGGGTCAGAGAATAAAAATATGTGCCCTTGAATTTCTCTAGAAGAGTCATTTGCTCAGAAGCTTATTTGCTTCTCACTTCAAGATAGCATCTGGAATTCTAGTTGTTCTAACGCCCCAAGGCCTCTCTCTATTTATGACATTATAGAGCATGGGTTTTAGAGTCAAACAAACTCAGGTTTAAATCTCTACTTTGGCTGACAAGAAAACAACAAATATAAGATGCTGGCTCTTGATGCCAAAACCAACTCTGGAGATGAAACAAAAACAAGACAGGAGTTGACTGCTCTCAGATCTTAAGAACTGTGAAAAACTCTTGGAGAGACAAATATGGAAGGGAAAAGAAACAGCAGGCAGGAGCAGAAGTGGACCAAGTACCCGAGGGGAGGAAAATGAGCAGGAACTCTACCTCTAAGGGATGCAGAACAGCAGCTCTGGGTGCTGGGGTGACCAGAAAATAATGAGGTCAGTCTCTGGGTGCCACCCCTTGCACCCTGGAGAAGTTCCCTGTTACAGGGAAAGGCTGATCTTTCTCAGGAAAATGTAAAGGGAGTTTCCTTGGGGATTAGGGAAATGGGGAGAGGATGGGACCAGGTTGGAAATACTATAAGTTTCCCACTTGAACTACACCCCTATGGTGAGATTACTCTGTATGATACTGCAATGGGGGATACATACTCTTTTGTCAAAACCCATAGAATATATATCAAGTGTGGACCCTAATGTAAACTATGGACTTTGGGTGATAATGATGTGCCAGTGTAGGTTCATTGATTGCAACAAATGTACCACTGTGGTGCAGGATGTCCATGATGGAGGAGGTTTTGGGGTGTAGAGATGAGAATTTGTGGGAACTTGTACTTCCTACTCAATTTTTCTGTGAACCTAAAGCTGCTATAAAAAAATAAAGCTTATTAATTTAAAAAGAAGGGTTTATCACAATAATTTGAAACAGTTTAATGTCAGAAAATCTATCAGTTTAACTCACCTTATCAAAGGCAGAAAAATGGGCCAATGGGGAAAAAAAATCACATTATTATCTCAATAGTTACAGAAAAGAAATTGTTCAAGTTCAATGGCTATGATAAGATTCTCCAAAAAAGGATTAGAAGGATATTTTCCAAACCTGATGAAATCTATTTATTTAAAAAGCTACAATAAATACCAATTTTAATTAATAAATATTAGATATGTTCTTTTTACATAGGGAGCAAGACAAATATGTCTGCTCTCACACCTACCCTTACTATAGACCCCAAAAGTCCTGGCTTAAGCAACAAGACATGAAAAATAAATAAAAAGATTAAAGATTGAGAAGGGACATAAGTATTTTATTATTTTCAGATACTAAAATTATTCATAGAGAAACCTTGGCAAAATTAACACATTTATTGGGTATTATGAGTGTAAATCAAGTTGCCAAATATAAGATCAACACATGAAAATCAACAGCTCCTTTTCATACTAAAAATAATTGAGTAGAAAACTTAACAGAAAAGAAGACTTGCTCCACAAAAACAATAGCACTTATAAAATACCTAGAAATTAACCTATTAAAAAAGCACAGGAGAAAAAATTTTTAATGGAGAAACAAGTAAACTCCTATTTAAAAACCTAAAAGAAGGCCTGAATAAATAAAGAACTGCAGACCATGTCCCTGGATGGTACAAGTTAACATGTTTTGATATCAATTCTTCCCAAATTAATCTATATATTCCATGCAATTCTGGGCAAAATTCAAGCAGATTTTTTACAGGAATTTGTAAAAGTGATTTCAAAATTGATATGTAAAAATAAATGTGCCAAATTTTGAAAAAGAAAAGCAAAATAGTCCCAGAGTTTGGTGATGGGGTGGGCAGTATAATTGTTCTACAAGTTATTAAGAAATATTGTAAAATCAAAATGATTAAAAAGTAATGTGCAAGAGTAAACAGAACCCATCCAGTAAAATAGAGGATCTGGTGTATATGAGAACAGGTATAAAATTGACAATACAAGTCCATGAATAAAGAATGGACTGCTTAGTGGAAAGTTTTAGGGAACTGGCTCACTCTATGGGGAAAAATAGATCTCATCACATATAAAAGTGAAAGTAACACTTGGAAGTCAACAAGAAAAAGAAAATTCCACAGAGAAATGGATGAAATTTAAATACGGGCAAGGCAAAGAAAGAGAAATCCAAATGGCTAGCAGGTAGATGAAGATATGCTCAACATTTGTAATAATTAGCAAAATACAAGTTAAAACAATGATTAAATCTAATACAGTAGCAAAAAAATAGACAGTGTACAATATCCAGTGTTGCTGAGAAATGCCAACAATGTTAATCCTTATGTATGGACTTGTGATAGTCCATACTTTTATATCCATTCAGGAAAACTCTCTGGTAGCACTTAATATCATTGATAGTAGTGTATCTTCTGATTCAGAAATCTCTTCCTGAAAATAGAGCTTTAAAAAACTGTGGTTCATAATATTTGATGTTTGGGGTTGTTTGTTCCATTGTGGTGATAGCAATGATTTGGAGAAACCTAGGAAAATCTGGTAAAAAGTAGTTGACACATATGATGGAATACTATGCAGCAATCAGAAGCAATAAACTACAGCTTCATGGATAGATCATGGAAACAGTGTAGGGTTAAAAAAAGTAAATTTAGAAAAAGAACAAAATAAAATTATATCTATCATATAATAGCACTTAGACAAATTAAATACATACATCAGAAAACTATTTTTTTTAGGAAACATATATATCCAAGGAGCTATATCAATGACATACATTAAAATGGTGACTTTATGAGAGAAATTAATGACAGCAGGGATGGGTAAATCTTGAGAAAATACTAGTAAAGCACAGAGAGCTCTTGCTAAACTGATATTTAGTGTACCACAAACTGAGCAGTAAGATGAACTCAAATCTCTGTACTTGAGAAAAAACAAAAACTCCAAATCATTGCTCCACCCCTTACAGCTGCGTTCTTCATGGCTAATTCACTTAATCTTTCACAGCTTTAGTTTCCTGATCTGTAAAAGGTGATGAAAGAACTGCCTCATTCTTTAAAATTAGGATTAAATGAGATAAAGTACAGTGAGCTCTCAGCACAATGCTGGAATATGGTCACTGGGAGACTGTCCATGTGACTTACTGATTTAGGATAGAGTCCTTGGTGCCAGGCAGGTCTGCTGTTTTCAGAACTGGCTCTGCCACCAGCCAGCTGTGAGCTTGCTAAAGTTGTTTATACTCCTTAAGCCACAGGTTTGTTCTTTGTACAATGGGTATAGAATAATAAGTTCTCAGCTATGTTGTGGGGATCACTGTCTTAGTCCATTCAGGCAGCTATAACAAAAATACCATGGACTTGGCTTACAAACAACAGAAATTTATTTCTCACAGTTCTGGGTTGGGAAGTCCAAGACCAAGGCACCAGCAGATTCTGTGTGTGGTGAGGGCTCGCTTCCTGGTTCATACACTGCTGTCTTCTATCTATGTCCTTGTAGAGCAGAAGATGGAGAGGGATCTCATTCATGAGGGCACTAATCTCAATCATGTGGGCTCCACCCTCATGACTTGATCACCTCCCAAAGTCTCCACCTCCACCACAGCATTAGGGCTTAGGATTTAACATATGAATTTGCAGGGGGAACACAAACATTCAGGCTATTGCAATCATATACCAGCAATGTAAAGAAAGTTGTTAGCTAAGAGATGACTCAGTGAAAATTTATTATTTTTATTATTATTACAATTTTAAAAATTAAAATTAGGTTAACCTAAACATTTTATATGAATGATAGCTGAAGTAAAAATAACAGCAAGTCAAAATTCGATTTTCATCTTTCATTCATACAATTCAATGGTTCTCAAATTTTTGATCTCAGGACCCCTTTACACTCAAATATTATTGAGGGCCTCAAAGAATTTTTGCTTATATGGGCAATATCTATCACTATGTACCATATTAGTAATTAGTAAACTAAAAATGTTTGTTTACTAATTCAGCTAATATAACAATTAGAAACCCATATCATGCTAACAAAAATAACATATTATGGAAAATATCATGTATTTTATGAAACAAAAAGAATAGTGAGAAGAGTGGTATTGTTTTGCATTTTTACAAACCTCTTATGTCTGGCTTAAGAGAAAACAGCTGAAATTTTCTCTCTACTTCTGTATTTAATCTGTTGTAATATGTTGTTTTGGTTGAAGTATGTAAAGAAAATCCAGCCTCACACAGAAAGGTAGTTGGAAAAGAGAGGGGTGTTTTAGCCTGTTCAGATAATTGTGTCTATTCTTCTTTGATATTGTACCAAAACTTGATAAGTGGTAGTTTCTTAAAGGTTAATTGCAGAATCTGCAACTAATGTAGTATCTGAAATTCTATCAGTGAAATTTTATTTCTGTTAGATTAAAATCCACTGATTTAATTGATATTTTAAATAGATTTTTAAGCATTTGTGATTTTGTAGCATCGTGCATAGGTCATTTGGGAAATATTGACTTAACGAGTTAATGTTGCTGTGTTTCATTAAACAATAGCAAAAAGTCTTACATGTTAATATTACCATCAAATCTTACCTACAACTCCTGTAAGTATTGGGACACTCTCTAGCTCATTGTGGCAGATACACATTTTCCAAAATTCTAATTTTGGCTTGAAAGCTCAAATTTTGTCATGAACAAATATTGTCAGCTTTTTTCCTTGAAGTGACAAGTGTATTTTCGAGAAACTGTCTACCATATACCCAAGTCTGAATAACTGTTTTCTCTCTTTCAGGTATTCTTCCAAATAAAAATGGTATTTCATGAAAAAAAAGTATGCACCAAAGTATACTTCCTACTTCATTATACAAAATATTTTAAAAATATATTTAAATGTTAGATATATAAAATTAATATTTTTTTTGCATCAGGAAGGACTTTTAAATTATTTTTTTGTATCACGTGTGGTGTTGAGTGCAGTTTGGTGCCACTACCTTAATCCATGCTAAGGTGCCAACCGTCTTACCCACCACTTATTCTGCAAGTAACACTTTGCTGTCATTTTGAAAATAGTTGTGATTTCAACTCAGCCCCCTGGACCTGACCTTGAGCACTGTGCCTCTACTCTGTTGAAGTTAGGATTTCCTTCTTATTTCCCAAGGTGGTGTCTTCTACCTTTGACATCCAATCTGTACCCAGGGCGGCAATATGAAGGAAAAACTGGTGAAGGAAATAGTTGAAAGTAGAAAGGTAAGAAAAGAATAAATAATAAGAAAAACACATGAACGTGTGTGTGTGTGTGTGTGTGTGTGTGTGTGTATGTTTAGGGAGGCTCTACCACCCTCCCACATAAGAAAACAGAGCATGAAATTCACAAAGATATGAATTTTGGTAAAGGAAGGCAGTATAACCTGTCTACAGTTCCTGCTAGTTTTACACATGCTGAGTAATAGGGCCACTGCAATCAACATCTCTGTTTAAGGCAGCCCAGCATAGGCATCCAAATTACAGAAGAAGAATAATTAACCTCCAATCCTTCCTCACCAGCAGACCATTCTAACTTATTTAAAGCAAGGATTCTGTTAGGTAGCAAAAAAAAAAAAAAAAAAAAAAAAGATGCAAGCACACTCCTTAAGACTTTTTTAATGCCCTCTTAATACTTTCCCTTAAGTCCACGTGCCCTTTAGGAAATTCTGATTGCCCACAGCTATCATCACCAATTACTCCTTTATTAATGGAACCCCACTGTCAGGTTCAACATTCCATAGTCCCCATATTTCATGAATATATATGTGGTACCTCACATTTAACTTGTTTTCACTCTGCCCTTAACATCGTTCCTCCCAGTCTCCCCATTCAACACTGTAATTATTAGCTGCTTTGGTAATAAGGTATAAATCACTTTTTCTGGCTTCGTCACCATGTTTCTGCTAACAGCTACCATACCACGTTAATGTGACATTATGTACTCCAAAGGGAGGGGTATGACCCAAACACACACTTTCTAAAGATTTATTACACGGCTGGACTGCTAGGCCGATGAACCTCTTCGTCTTACAGCACCAGGAGCTTAATATGTCCTGCTATTCCCCCACCAGCAGCCCTTCAGGAAAATGTCAATGTAGGAAACCCTGGTAGTGTGTAATCAGTTAAAATGTTTGACTTTTTAACAAAGGAGATAATGTATCTCCACTACTGTTTAATCCTCAGGCAATTACAAAACACATTAAAATAAATCCTTTCCTTTACCACCCAACCCCCCTTCTAAGACACGTACACAATAAGAAAACCCTGAGAACAGCATGGAGTTGTGTTTGTTTTTCTTATCAGAGATTCATGATTTGAGATTCGGTTTCATTTTCAAATTTTACCTTGATGGGCATCAGGGAGACACAGTGGTGGTGTTGAAGCAGCTGCTGGGAAGACAGATAACTGGGGAATGACTCAGGAAAACCACGCAGTAAAGGTAGAGAGCTGGAGTTCTAGCTGAGTGAGCATTCGCCAGAAAGAATATTTGGAAAAGTTGATTGGGAGGACATAGAAAAAAAGATGAACTTGTTCCTAGACCCAACAGCCATTCAAGACTGGTAACTCCGCCTTAGGACAGAGGAAACTCTGGCAGGACCCTGTGCTATTTTAACTTCAAAACTTCATTTATGTGGCCCAAAGAGTGAGGTTCTACATCTGGGAACACTGACTGGGGAGATAGTCCAGACGGTAATCAAGAGTGGATTAGATACTGACAGAAAGTGTGAAAGACTTGGATTTGGGTCCCTTTCTTGCCTCTTACCACATTGTGACTTTGGAAAATGGGAGTAGACACTGTGGCTATTGGGAATGAAAATGGCACAGGCACTCAGAAAGACAGTTTGGCAATTTCTTACAAAAGTAAACATACTCTTACCATGTAATACAGCAATTGCACTCCTTTGTATTTACCCAAAGGAGTTGAAAACTTACGTGCACACAAAACGCTGCACATGGATGTTTATAGCTGCTTCATTCATAATTGCCCAAATTTGGAAGAAACAATGATACACCTCAGTAGGTAAATGGATAAACTGGTATATCTAGACAATGGAATATTATTCAGCACTAAAAATAAATGAAGTATCAAAACATGTCAAGACACAGAGGAATCTTAGATTCACATTACTAAGTGAAAGAAGCCAATATTAAAAGGCCACATACCGCATGATTCCAACCATATGACATTCTGGAAAAGCCAAATCTTGGAGACAGTGAAATGATCAGTGGTTGCCAAGGGCCATGGATGGGGTGGCAGGAATAAATAGGTGGAGTACAGAGGATTTTTAGAGCAGTGAAAATACTCTGTAGTATACTATGATGGATACATGTCATTCTACGTTTGTCCAAATCCATAAAATGTACAATATCAAGAGTGAACCATAAAGAAAACTACTATGGACTTTGAAGATAATGATGTTTCAATGTAGGCTCATCATTTGTAACAAATGTACACTCTGGTGGGGGAATGTTGATGGTCAGGAAGCTATTCATGTGTAGGGGCAGGGAGTATATGGAAAATCTCTGTACCTTCCTCTCAATTTAGCTGTGAACATAAAACTGCTGTAAACATTAATTCTTTAAAAAAATATGTAAAAGAACAACTAAAAAGAAAAAACACCCTTAATAATTCTACTGAGATGATAATTAATGTTATTTTGTGTGTTTTCTTTTTTTTTTTTTAAAGTTTATTTATTTATTTTTGGCTGCGTTGGGTCTTTGCGGCTGCATGCGGCTTTCTCTAGTTGTGGTGAGCGGGGGCTACTCTTCATTGCAGTGCGCAGGCTTCTCATTGCGGTGGCTTCTCTTGTTGTGGAGCACGGGCTCTAGGCACACAGGCTTCAGTAGTTGTGTCTCGCAGGCTCTAGAGTGCAGGCTCAGTAGCTGTGGCGCATGGGCTTAGCTGCTCCGCGGCATGTGGTAACTTCCCGGACCAGGGCTTGAACCCGTGTCCCCTGCATTGGCAGGCGGATTCTTAACAACTGCGCCACCAGGGAAGTCCCCTGTGTGTTTTCTTCTGGTCCTTTTTCTATTCACACACACATGCATACATACATACACACTTCTTTGGTGCAATTGGGGTCATATTGTCTATATATTTTGTGTCTATTAAAAAAATAATGAGTAGAGGGCATTTTAGTCTTTAAAGACATGACTTTTTAAAGTGATATATTGCTTAATATATCAGATGGACATAAATTAGTGATGGATTAATCCATTTAATGATGAATTAGAGACTTCCCTGGCAGTCTAGTGGTTAAGACTTTGTCTTCCAATGCAGAGGATGGGGGTTCGATTCTTAGTCGGGGAGCTGAGACCCACACGCCTTGGGACCAAAAAAAAAAAAAAAAAAAAAACCGAAAACATAAAACAGAAGCAGCAATATTGCAACAAATTCAGTAAAGACAAAAAAAAAAAAAATGATGGAATAGATGGATCATTTCCCTTTGATTGGACATTTAAGCCACATCTAGTTTTTCTCTTTCATTAATAACATGTATAAACATCTTTATAAGCAGGCTATCTAAATAATTATTTTCTAAGATAATTTTTGGTGTGGAATTACAGAGTCAAAGTATATGACTTTTTTTTAGTTCTTGATAAATGTTGACAAATTAACTTATGAATGGATATACCAGTTTATTCTCACTAACAAGTCGTGGGGGTATCTATTATACTGCCCTGTTGATAGCATTTATTATCATTTTTCCTTCTCAATTTCATGGGCAAAATGTTATCCTGTTGGTTTTATTTGAATATACACAATTGTTTTTGATTGAATATTTTTCTATAGGTTTATTGGTCTTTTTTTCTTCTTACATGAATGTTTTCTTTATATCTCTTGTTCATTTTTATATTGAGAAGCTGATACTTAAATAATTGACCTCTAACAGTTTTTTGACTATTAAAGATATTACCCCTTTGCCTGCCATTTGTTACAATTTTCCATCTGGCCTGTCACTTTATTACTTAATTTTGTTTATTGAGCCTTGCTCAGACATTTAAAATTCTAATAATTTTCCCTCTGTGCTTTTATATAATGAAAAACTTTGTCCATTTCAGTATCTTTTCACTTGTCATCTAAGCACAATTTTTGTTTTTATAATTTGTTTTACATTTGTTTTATTAAATTCATTGGGATTTGAGTTTTTCATAAAGCATAAAATGAGATTTTATGGGGTTTTTTTCCTGGAAAATAGCTATAGTTCCCTCAATGATTTAGTGAATAATTCATTCTTATTAGGTTGTGGTGTTTTTATCTATTGTGTAAGATGTGTGTGTTTGAGAAAGAGAAATCATTTTTCTGAATCTATTGATACTTACCAGTTAATGGGTAAATCAGGAAAACTGATTAAAGGAAAACATGATATAAAGTTGTCCTTACTCTCCTTGAATGCTTCACTATATTAATTTATTTGTCAGTCTTTTAATGTGATTCCAGGGTCTTTTTGAGTATGTGTCCATTGATTGGAATGCTCAGTCCCCTTTCTTGAGTAAACTACACCAATATTGCATCATTTATATTTTCTGGATTTAGTTATGTGTTGGCCAAAACCCGAACAAACTTTTTGGCCAACCCAATACTTTAAGGTGGAGGAGAGAGCACTTACAAAAACAAAACAAGATCAGGATCTTTGCATATTTTTTATGATTTTTTATTTTTAGTGGCTTGGTTCTGTAGTCTTTCTGTAGCATTCAACATAGTTTTCAGTATAGCAACAGCTCTTTCACACCCACATTTCACTGGTTCTACACAATAATAAAATGAAGTAATTAAAATACAAAAATCAACTGCATAAACAGATTGTAGAGAGACATCACTCACTTGGGAAGCAAATGACTCTATTAGTACAACAGAGTATATATATACATATATGTGTGTGTATATATATATATATATATACACACACATATATACATATATATATATATATATATACGCACACCCATATACATATATCTCAATCTCTGAGTGCTCTGGATCCTGGACATTGATCATTTTGCTTTGTAGAGGGAATGGCAAGTGTTGGACTGTGCAAAGTTCATTGAAAGAGTGTTTTACAATCTGTATGCAATACGTGTGTGAACATGAGTTTGTGTTTATAGAATCTGTTTGGGGCTGGCTCTTCTTTTTCAATGATTTTTCAGTTTCCACATGAGTGAGTAGTGTTTTAATTTTATCTTTATGCTTTATAGTTTTTAGAATACAACCTCCCACATTATTATTTCTTTTAATGTTCTTTGTGAATCTCACCTGTGAAATCTTCCAGATAAATATTAGAATAGTTTAGAATAATTTTACATATTCAGAAAAAAAAAATCCCAGTGGAATCTTGATTGCAATTTTCTCAAGGGTATAGAATAACTAGAAAGATTTTATTTATTTTTCTAGACAGCAGCCTCCTTCCCTCTTCTTCCTGCAACCAGCTCCCTACTCCAGACACCAGTCAGAAACCTCTCCATGAGCACCTCATTGTTAGGTCACTTCCACTAGACCTGGATGAAATACACCTAAAATACACCTTCAGGTGAACTCCTCTCTGGGATATTTGCATTGTGATTAGATTGTGAGAGAAGGAAAAGGCATTCCCAATCATGAGAGAACAATTACATTCTGGGATTCAAAACTAAGAAGTCAAGAAACTTGGGCAGGGAGGTAGTGGGTGGGAAGAGAGGGGGGATAAGTTAGGAGCTTGGATTTAACAGATACACTACTATACATATACTATACATATACACTACTATATATAAAACAGATAAACAACAAGGACCTACTATATAGCACAGGAAACTATATTCAATGTCTTGTAATTACCTATAATGGAGAAGAATCTGAAAATGAATGTATATATATATATATATGACAGCATCACATGTTGCAAACACTAGGCTGAGGAGGGGGGCTTGGACCACCTTGCAGAGATCCCAATGCCACTGCTTTGCACGGTTTAAGGTAAGCATTAGTGGAACTAACTAAGACTTCTCTGCGGTCTTGCCACCCACCTGTTCCAAGGCTGTGTCCAGTAAGTGGCCACCAGAGTCTCTGCCTTCTGTTCCCACCAATATTCCTGCTATCCTCACTGTTCACACAGGTCTAGCTTAAATAGAGGTGCATTGAAACTCTACCATAAAATAGCTGAGAGTTATGTTGCTTGAAACACCTAATCAACATATTTTACTCTAAAATGTTGCTTTCCTAAAAATATGTTCAAACTTCTAAATTAGCAACTGGTGTTCAATGAAAAAAAAATTTCTGGAAAAAAAGATTACGTATGTATTTTTAGGTGCATAACAATTTCTATCTTAGTCTAGTTAATAAGATTCCCTGAGTATGTTGTTTCTAACTTAAAGTGACAAGATTTCTACTGGAGCTTAATGAGTCAGTCAGTGGATTGATTTAAATTCTGTCACTTCATCCTTAAGGTATTTGAAGTAGCTAATAAAATTCAATACAAGACAATAAGGGAGATCAGCTCAGTGCTTTGTGACCACCTAGAGGGGTGGGATAGGGAGGGTGGGAGGGAGATGCAAGAGGGAGGAGATATGGGGATATATGTATACATATAGCTGATTCACTCTTATACAGCAGCAACTAGTACAACATGTAAAGCAATTATACTCCAATAAAGATGTTAAAAAAAAAGACAATACCCTGATCAAACCCCTAACAGCCTTTGCAAAAAATTATATATATTTGAGCAGGTTGGGTAAATATACTTCTGCACTCCGTAAAAACCACCACTGAAGGTGATACAATATGGTACTTTTGATAACTTGTAAGTTATCGAAAACAATATCATGTTATATGTACAGAAGGTGGATGTAATATTTTTGGTAAATAAATGTGGAATTCTTTTGTAAGAAAAAAAAGACGTACATTGATCTTTCTGAATATTCACTTGTTGAATTTAGTTGGATGTTAATGACTGTTTCATTTTTGTAACTTCTTATCGCTGAGGACTCCCTTTTGTGTATCCACCTTTTATATTATGTTTTTCCCCTTGTATTCAGCCCCCAGGGCTAGTTTGTAACAGTAGGGGAATAGACACTTGTCCATAACTGTATGCTCTTATAAAATACCAGTTTCAATCGTGTGAAATTGCTGTTTGGAGAGTCAAAATGGTCCAGTGTTAGCAATTCTGATTTGACCTAATTAGAATTATGAAACAAATGTCATGACAAAAATATTAGAAATACCGATCTGCAATCTCTTTTTTTTTTTAAGTCAAAAGGTGTGTTTTATTTATTTATTTGCAATCCTTCTTTATTTCTACATAGTCTCTTTTACTTCTCTTATTTGATGGAGGTGGTTGGTCCTATGTTCACTGCCTCAGGAGACGGATGTGACAGGGTGTCCCCCAAACCCGAGCCCTTAGGGCGGTGGTTTCAACTGGCTAGAAGGGGGGAGGATTGGTTGTCACAATTGGGGGAGGAGGGAATGCTACTGGCATCTAGTGGGTAGAGGCCAGGCATGCTACCAAACATCCTATGGTGCTTAGGACAACCCCACAGCTGAGAGGTGTCTGGCCCAGAATGTCCATAACCCCGAGGTTCAGAGCCCTGCCTCAGGGGAATTATAGGAAACTTAAGAATAAACAAAATATTTTGGAGAAACATCAAGGAAGGACAGATTCTCTCCCTCCCACACATCCTTCTTTTTCCACCGAGACTAGAAAAATATTATGTCAAACTAGGAGAGACAGAGAGAGAGACAGAGAGAGAGAAAGAGAGATAGAGAGAGAGAGAGAGAAAGAGAGAGAGAGAGAGAGAGAAAGAGAGAGAGTGAGAGAAAGACAGCAGGCAGTTTCTCTGTTCTCTAGGAATTTATTCAGAAGTTGAGTACAGTAAGCATTAAGGGAACTACAAAATCTGCTGGACACATTTTGTAAACCATTTCAGAATAAAGTGTGAAATTAGCATTTCAGTCCGATTCATTCTTAGTGATTATTTATTCACTGACAACAAGTGGCTTCCCGAATGCCACTTTCTCTGGGGTTTCTCTGTTGCCATAGACAGCAACCAAATGTCAGGAGAGAGCAGGCATCATCGGGAAACACTGCCAGACTCTAGAAGGATCTTGAATGTTTCATCTCTGACTCTAACCTGTTCAGGTTTTCCAACTGCTCATATTTTGACATGTGTTTATCTGAGGTAGGATTAACAAACAGCCCTGTTCATTCATTAATCCAACACCTCAAGCTCAGATTATACACCACTCCTGTCATTAACCCTCTCTATCTTTTCATGGCAGCCGCTGAAATAAACCACTCCAGGGAATTATAATTACCTTTAAAAATCTCATCCTACATTAGAAAAGGGTCTCAAAGATTTGGGGTAGGAAATTATAAATGCAAGAGTACTGTGCATCTTTAATTGTAAATGTTCAAATGAACTTGATTTGTCTCTATTTGCATAAAGATTCCTGTTTTTCTAATATTAAAAAAAATTTTTTTCCTAAGTGCCCTTAAACTAAAATAAGCTTTAATTTTTCTTTTTAAAAGGGTGTGTTTGGGGTTGCAGGGTGAGAGAAGGAAGAGAGAGTAGATATGGTACAAAATATGCCCTGAAGAAAGCTCGTTTGTTGTAGTTTCTTTTTTTTTTTAGAGGATATAAAAATTCTTCCCACTCTTGAATTTCTACAACAAATAAATTGGAAAGGATTACTGTTCTAAATGACTATCTTTAAGAATGTTTCTATTTCTGCGGGGTGATTCCAGTGGAAGGCAGAGTAACACTAATTGTGATGATTATGCAGTGGGGACCTTTAGAGAGTTTTGCAAGCTAATTGTTAAACACAGGCATTATTAAAAATTAAATTATATAAACTTAGAATTAAATTATATTACAGACAAAGGTAATAAACACTCAAAGTGCATCCCTGACTAATCATTTGATTACATTTTACTGTTGTGTGTTTTAGCTGTAGGATGGATGTCTCATCTAACGGTATACTATGGTGCACCACTTCCTAACTTTTCTGTGTTCCATGACACGGTGTTGACAGCTTGAAACTAACCACGGTGGAAGTATTTACACCACGGAAATTGGCAAATGCTACCAATCAGCTCTTCCTTACTCTACCCTACGCCCGCTCTACTGACTGTTAAACATTTACCAGCACACTAATGCTAATAACTATAACAACACAAGCAAGGGGTCCTGCGAAGCCTCTGCTACACTGTTATCGAATAAGTAGGAAAGCCAGAGGGGACTGACTTCACTGATGATGGATACAAGGGCCGGGGCCTCCATTCTAAGCCAAATAGGCATGGATTAGGCTGTGGATGGTAGCGCTCTCCTAGGTGTTCTGGGCTTCTTAAAGAGAAAGCCTCTTCCTATGATGGGAGGAAAAATGCCCTCTGCCTGTCCGACCAGATATTCCAAAGATTTAAAAACAGGAATGAAACAATTCGATTGCTTTTTAGAAACATGCTCCTGGTGTCTGGTGGAGCTTGGGAGTCAGGGGCAGCCTGGAGACAGGGAGGCTGGTAAGGGTGCTGAGGTTTCTCATTCCAGTGAGAAACTGAGGACAGAAAGCTGTAGGCAGGGCTGGAGAGAGAGTTTATTAATCTTGGTGTCTGTGGCTCAAGGCACACTGCCAAGCACATAGTAGGCTCTCAGGTCGGTAAAAGAAAAAACGGTTCAACCATGTTATTTTCTACATCCTACAGTCCTTCCTCAGGGTTAGGATTGGTCTTGCCTCAAGGCAGCAGAACTGGCTGAATTACACCTGCGTGACTTCCTAGTCTGAGCTAGGAATCTCAGTTGGTGTTACGGTTAGTTTTCCATAAAATGCATTCACACATATGTTGAAATTTTCTCAGAAATGAAGGAAAAATTTGGAGTATAATTTAGAGCATTGGCTTTTGAACCTTTGACCAAGATCCAACATAAGAAATACATTTTTTGGCATGACTCAGTACATGTATGTATTTTTAAAAATGCGTGTACGTAGATAATAATAAACTAAACTAATATTTGCACAAAATATTACTTATCCTTTTTTTAGTTTTTTAATTTATTTATTTTTGCCTGCGTTGGGTCTTTATTGCTGCGCACAGGCTTTCTCTAGTTGCTGTGAGCAGGGGTTACTCTCTGTTGCGGTGCTCGGGCTTCTCAGGGCTTCCCATTTTGGTGGCTTCTCTTGTTGCAGAGCACGGGCTTTAGTAGTTGTGGCACGTGGGCTCAGTAGTTGTTGCTCGTGGGCTCTAGAGCGCAGGCTCAGTAGTTGTGGCTCACGGGCTTAGTTGCTCCGCGGCATGTGGGATCTTCCTGGACCAGGGCTCGAACCCGTGTCCCCTGCATTGACAGGCAGATTCTTAACCACTGCGCCACCAGGGAAGCCCATTACTTATCTTTATTGTGTGCAACACACAAGGATATTTTTTATTATATTCTATTTGTTTATAAAATGCTATTCAAGGGTCTCTAAATTGATTTCATGATCCATCAGTGAATTAAAACCCACTAATTGGAAAACACTCTTCTGGCAGGATGAGACAATAGCATTTATGTCTTTTATTCGGACATATCACATTCATCTGAAGAGCAAATAAACATTTCATAGAAGAAATTAAATGCATTTACAAAACAAAAAATAAAACGAGAACACTGATCATATCTAGTCTAGTCATAGAAAATGTTAGCTTGCCACCAATAGCTATGCAATTCTTCATCTTTGACAATATAGTAATTTTTGATGGTAAGTCACTGTCCTGTTCAGGAATGTTCCAGATCTGGCATTTTTCGTCAGTGGCTTTGTTAGGACTCTGTCACATCACGTGTGTGTGACCCACCCGCTTTTACAGTAAGAGCTAACTGTGCATCTCCATCTAGATGGCAACCAACTTTTCCCCAAGATGGTAACCAACTTTCCCATCATGTTTTCACCTTCGAGTAAACCTAAACGCAAACCCAAACCAGTTCAGGAACTCATTAGTATAAGAACACGGGAACAATACAGAAACCTGTGCTTGGTGCCCAGCTGTCAATACATGAAAAAGAAGATTGATTAATTTCTTCATTGACTTAGGTCATATAAGTGTAAATTAATGACATTAATTTGAAAGGTAGATACATAGCTAAGTACAAGGTTATCCATTTGGATCCTTGAAGCTCAATCTACTGTAATAAATTAATTTTTTAAACTCTTTACCTTAACTCCCTGTGTCTTTCTTTCCCAGGTTGTACCACGCTCCCTATCAATCTCCTGGCCTGGTCTCAAGACCTGCTTTGGATAAATCCATGATCTATGGAGAAAGATGTCATAGGTTCTGACCCACGATTGGTGATCATCCTGTAGAACTTTAAATTCATTTGTAAGAGGGAATCAAGATGATTCTGTCAATAGCCGCTTCTCATTGGCCCTTCCTGCTGAGACAGCCAATGATGGTCAAAGCTATCCTAGTTAGGCATTGCTATTAAAGACAGCTCACCGAATTATTGCTATGCCAGAGGCTTTGTGTTTCCAATTCCTAATGAGGCAAAAATTAAACGCTTTGACTAATTATATGATATTATGTCAATAGGAACTTGGGAAATGCTTCAGGTGTCTAGAAAGCAGGCCCGGAACTTTGAGCAACAAATGCTTGGATGAACTCAAGCATTCCGGAGCTTTCCTGTGCTTAATATGTTACATTGTTCTGTTGATATGTAATGTCACAGATGGTAATATTAGTCATGAAAGAACAAAGAAGCCAAGTTCATAGCCAAAAGAAAGTTAAAAGGAGGGGACAAAAAGTGCACTTACCCCACAGACAGGTTTTTCTTATTGAAAACATCTTAAACACCGTGGAACACCTTCCCTATATCCATGTGTTGGCACAAGCAGACGGGAAAGACTGTAAATCTCGAAACTGGCCTAGCTCCCACTCAAGAACTGAAGCAAGGAGTGTGGTGAAATCAAATTCAGCACTGAATGGATGATCCTAATTTAACAATGGGCAGCCTTCCCACAAATTCTCATGCAAACCAGTGGTGGCTTCCTCTTTTTTTAATTAACTACACAGCCTTTTCCAACCAGAAGATTTAAATGTTTACTTCTGTTTGCCTTGCGTCATTTGCATTTCTTTTAGATTCGCAAAGGAAATTAACCCCTTAGGCCTACGAGGGCACCCTTGGGAAGAAACAGACAAAATCGGGAAAAAAATGGACACAGTGAAGCTCTCCGTTCTCCGCATTTACTGGTGTCCAGCTAAATAAGATGGCCGGTATTTTGAATGATAACAATAGTGGAGTAATTTACGTGCAATAGACAGTGCTCTTCGGAAAGGTGGGAGGTAGAGAGCAAAATGTAGACTCAAATAATGCTGCTTTTATGAAAAAAAAATTCTGTAAATCCCTGAGAAGGAAGAGCAGGTTAGATATTGAGTCATGTAGAGCAATGTTAAAGGTAAATTCCTTTTCTACTTGAGAAATCACAGAGAACTCTTTCCCCCTCATGTTTCAGATGAAGTGTAGGGGATAAAGAGAAAAGAGGAGTATTTCACCTACTCAGTAGGTCTATTGCTGATTCATTTCGACAGATACATTCTCCTTGTCTAAAGCACCTGTGCAATGACTAAGAGAGGGCTGGATAGCTGACTGACTTACAGGAGCTATATTTGGAGGCTGCAGCAACAGAGAAGAAGAAGGGCTGGCTTGGGTACTCTAAATGGTTGTAGTACAGGATAATTAGATGGAATTGTACACGGAAAAAATTTGTTAGAGTTACCAAAAATATTTCCTAACGAGAAGCCTGTTGTGCTCTGAAGCAGTCAAAGGGATGCAATGAATATTTCATCTCTTGAAACATTTAACAGAGAAAGGGATGCAGGAATAGAAAGTATATCTTAGAGCTATTTTCTGTTGGATAAGAGTGGAGATCATCCATCTTCCTGGCCTTTATTTCTGCTTCACCTAATAGGGTGGAGAGAGTGACAGCACGAACACGTAAACCGTGTCATCATACGAGATCGTATCTTCGGATGTGAAGTGCTGGAGATACATCTTACTTCTATGCCTATTGTGAAAGAATACATGTACTTGACTTTTTCTGGTACTTGTTTTCCTTTCTCAGAACATTCTGCTGCAAATGCTAAAGGTATTTCTAGTTCTAGAAAAATAAGCAATATAATTTTAGTTTATTGGTAGTGAGTTCAGATAGTTTATGGAGGATAAAAGAATAGTGCTCATGAATTTTGAGAATGAAAATGATTAAGGGTATCTTTGGTCAGGAGAGAAGGGTTGTCTAAAGACAAAGTACCATTCCAGAGGAAGGAATCGATCTAGTACTATACAACTTCAAAGTTATCAATTTGTTAAATTAGGCTTTATACATGATGGGTTATTTGACTAAATTTTTTTTTTTTTTTACCACCTTTTATCTAGTTGTTTGCCTCTTACTTTAACTGTTGGTGATGTGACTATTTAAAGACAAAATTAGCTCAGCTATCTCTGGCTGTATTACCTAGCACTTTTCAAATGTGACCATATATAGGATCACCTGTAGTGATTTTGCCAAATTGCAGATTGTGATTCAGTAAGTCTGAGGATGTGGTCTGGATTCTGCACTTAGAACAAGCTCCCACGTGATGCTGATGCTGCTGGCCCATGGACCACACTTTGAGTAGCAAGTATGACATCACTGCCTGCTCTTAATCCCACATTCTTCTGTGGATACAAACTAGTAAAAGGTATTTTCCTTGTTTCATATACATGAGGTATGAATTAAATATTACATTTCATTATGTTTCAGCCCTATTATATTTCCTACAGTCATATCAAAACCCTGATGGCATGTTACAAAATCATTTAAATGCAGTGGTCCCCAACCCTGGGTGCACATTAGAATCACTTGGAGATCTTTTGAAAAATACAAATGCCCAGTCCCTACCCAAAGCCAATTCAGAATTTCTGGGAGTGAGGCCAAACATCATTTTTCTCCACATCTTTTTATTAGAAAACTTTTCAAGTTTATAGAAAAGTTGAAAGAATAGTCTACTGATTGCCCATGTATGTACCATAGTTGAAAGAATAGCTTGATGATTACCCATAAACACATATACCTAGATCCAACAACAGTTAACAATTTGCTGTAATTATTTAACTATACATTTTTGCTTTATACAAGTCTGTGTTTCTCAATCAGGGACAATTTTGCCCTCCAGGGGACATTTAGTAATGTCTGAAGACACCTTTGGTTGTCACTACTTGGGAGAGCGAGAAGTATGGGATACTGATCTCTAGAAGGCAGAGGTCAGGGGTCCTGTTAAACATCTTATAATGGACAGGACAGTCTCCTTCAGCAAAGAATTTTCCAACCCCAAATGTCAATAGTGGTGAGGTTAAGAGACCCTGATCTAAATGCTGGACCATGTGAAAGGATCTTGAAAATATCTTCACTTTTCACTGCTGAATACTTCAGCATCTCCAAAAGTGATGTTCTCCTACATAACCACAATGTCAATATCACACTTAAGAGGATAAACAGTGATTCCTTAATATCTTCTTTTATTTATTTATTTTTTTTTTGAATTTTATTTATTTACTTTTTTATACAGCAGGTTCTTATTAGTTATCCATTTTATACATATTAGTGTATATATGTCAATCCCAACCCTTAATATCTTCTAATCCTGAGTCTATATTCAAATTTTCTCAGTTGTACCCTAAACGTTGTTTATAATTTTTTTGAACCACAATCCCATTAAGATTTGTGTTGCATTTGTTTTCTTTTCTTAGTCTTTAAAATCTAGGTTAGTTCTCCAAACTTTTTTTTTTTTTAAAGAGATCAATCCAGTGGTCCAACATCTGGGGTTTGGTTGGATTGTTTCCTTTTGTTTAATTGCTTAACTTGTTTTTCTGTCCCTTGTTTTTCCTGTGAAGTAGTTGTTAGTTGTATATAAAGGCTTCATTAGATTCAGATTAAATATTTTTGGCAAGAATATTTAAGGTGACACTATGTACCTTATATAACATCGTAGCAGGAGCTACCATAATTCCTGGTTTCCTCTCTAGCAGTGTTGCTAAATGTGATTACTTGGCTCTGGCAGTGACTGCTCTCATTTTATTTTATTTTATTTATTTATTTTTTATTGGGGTGTAGTTGTTTTACAATGCAGTGTTAGTTTCTACTGTACAGCGAAGTGGAGTTCCCTGTGCTATACAGCAGGTTCTCATTAGTTATCTATTTTATACATATTGGTGTATATATGTCAATTCCAATCTTCCAATTCACCCCACCACCCCTTTCCCCCCCTCAGCATCCATACGTTTGTTCTCTACATCTGTGTCTCTATTTCTGCCTTGCAAATCGGTTCATCTCTACCATTTTTCCAGATTCCACGTGTATACGTTAATGTACAATATTTGTTTTTCTCCTTCTGACTTACTTCACTCTGTATGACAGTCTCTAGGTCCATCCACGTCTCTACAAATGACTCAATTTCGTTCCTTTTTATGGCTGAGTAATATTCCATTGTATGTATGTACCACATCTTCTTTATCCACTCGTCTGTCGATGGGCATTTTGTTGCTTCCGTGATCTGGAGGGACTGCTCTCATTGTAAAGTCCATTTTCCTCTTTGTGATGAACAAATCACTCTTTGGGATAATTCCTTGGTACATGTGAGCATCCTAGCCCCCAACAAATTTCACCAAATAGTTTTGGCATCCACTGATATTCCTTGCCTGAATCACTGGAGGTTGCAGACAATTCCATTTCTTCATTTATTAATGTAATGAACCAGCACAGATAATTCATGGAATTATCAGCTGTTAGACGGAAGATGGATTGAAAGTCACCAAGTTAAAATCTATTCCTTCATTTATTATGAAGAAATTATTTTTAAATTCCATAATCTTCATTTGTTAGCTAGAATTCTCTTATGAGAAAAGAGCCTTTTTTATCAACTGGAAATGAAATATAGTTTCTTCAAAAAAGGCAGGATAATGTTTAATTCTTTCCTTTAACTCTCATTTTTCAGCATAAATTTCAGAATGAAGAGTGGATGTTACAGTCACTTATTGACTAGTTATTCCTAATAATTGACTTTTATGCATTCCAGGTTATACATGAAATAACAGGGAATGTCACAAATTTTCTGCAATCAGAAAAATACCTACAGGATTTTCTTTTGTTTAAAACAGACTTTGAAAATACCATGTATATTGATATAGATTTTGGTGCCTTTAGATGTGAACTTCTTTTGAAGTTTTAGAAAGGGACTATACCTTTAGCAAAGATACTTGTGGAAGAAGGGATTGAAAGTCACCAAGGTGAAATCTATTCCTTCATAAACTGGACTATTTTTGAATCGCCTGTTTAGTGTCTCCTGTATCCATGGGTGGTAAGTGATGTGTCAAAGCCAAACTCTTTTCAGACAAACAGTTGAACAAGTATTCAGTCAGGTTCTTGGATTCAAAGACTGCTGTGTTTGGAAATCATCATTTTCCACAAGGGAAAACGAACATATTACAGGAATCAACTGGAACCAGTTTTACCCCTTTGTTTCAAACCCTCAAGTTCTTTATTTCTGAGCCTAGAGTCTCATCTTGGTTTCTTTTCTTTGGGAACAGCAACTTTTCATCCACGGGCAGTTTTTCATTTACTTTGACAAGCTACACCAGATTCTTAGACCAGACCCCCAAGCCTATATGTGGGGAAGTAAAAGGTAGTTCCTTTAATTCGTTGTCTTAGGTCTGACCATAATGAAGAAGTCTGCCTTGAGTTTATAACATGGTAAATTTGTTTTTATGATGAATAAATGGGCACTTAGCACCAAAAGCTTGCAAGC
Source organism: Balaenoptera musculus (assembly GCF_009873245.2). Taxonomy (NCBI): domain Eukaryota; kingdom Metazoa; phylum Chordata; class Mammalia; order Artiodactyla; family Balaenopteridae; genus Balaenoptera; species Balaenoptera musculus. Next base: position 95,895,876 of record NC_045793.1, on the reverse strand, counting down.
ATCATCCAGATGTCTCGAAACTTGAGCACATGGAATTGGTCACATGGATGCTTCTGTTAACCGAACGCGCAATCTGGAGAGAAGATGCATTTTTTCAAGGTCTGGAAACTTTAACAGTATCTGGCAGCTACTTCGTTTGCAAGATAATCCTGTCACTGTTTCTGGTTATGGGCAGGAGAGGGAGTGGGGTTACCAAAGGCGATGGTTTGGTGACTTGGGTGGAGATGTTGTAATGTTGGCGCCTGAAGCGTGAGCACAAATAAGTTTTAGAGGAAGGAACCTGTGATCCTGGTACTTTCGGTCACTTAAGGACCTAAATGGTGTGGGTGTGAGGAAAGAGAGAAAGAGGGAGAAAGTGAAAAGGGATGAAAAAATGAGTTTTGTGAACACCAAAGCAATTGGTTAATTCAGTCAGGCTTTCACTTTTCAAATCATGGTTTGGGTAGGTCCTTAATTTTTAGCCAGTGACTCCCTAAGGACCTCTTAACTCATTATTTTCTTTTAAAGATGTGCCATCAAAGCAACCATTTCTAAAGTTAAAAAACTATCTTCTCCGTTGACCTTTTCTTGGTCTGTAAGGTTTGACAGACTGACAGTTTGTTGTCGTGACTTGGCCAGGGCTGTGTTCTCTCACTCTTGTCCTTGCCATTGGTGACAGAAGAAGAAACTGTCACCAAATATTATTTGTTCATGCTCAAAAAAAAAAAAAAAAAAAAGGAAAAAGAAAAGAAACAAAAAAACTGAGCAAATGACTTTTCAATTTTATTTTCACTGAACTGAGAGTTCTCTTTATTTCCTCTTACAAAATCAGCAGAAGCAGATTTAACACCTTGAGCATTTTGATCACCTTGCTTGTGCTGTTGAGGCAAAATGCTAATTTTACTAACTTTGCCCTGAAATTCAAAAGCTCCATGACAGAATCAGCCACACCGACTGGTAATTTAAATGTCTATTAATATATATAAAACATGTGAGAAATCCTTTGGTTAATGGCAGAATTGTAGCTTTAAAGCACTTCTGTCTCCTTAGGAAGAAAGGCACTCTCATTGGAGAAACTAACATATTTTAGAAATATCGAGGAGCTCAGGCTACCAGATAGGAGGATATAACACTTTACCTTTTTCTTTTCAAAATTATATTTGTATTTAATTATGTGCCTAATACAATACTTTTGTATATAATTATTTAGTATATTACACATATAATATAAACACTTATAAACACTCAATAATACACAAAAGAAAAATAGTTATGATCCAAAGAAGAAACACCATGAAAAACAGAATAGAAAACAGAAATGATTTATGCAGATTCCAGTATCAATTCATCAATGCTGTCTGTAGGTTTCACAGGGTCCCGCAGTAAGAGCCGTAAGACTAAAGTGAAGATTTTTGAATTGTAGACCATTATAAAGTTTCTCAAGCGTGGTCCCCTCATTTTTTGCCTGCCAGTCCTATTACTTTTTACTTATTTAATGAAATCACTCATTAATTCAACAGATATTTATTAGATACCTACAGTGTGCCTGGACAAATTTTTAGGATTGAAAGTAATAATACTAACAAAAAGACAGCTTCCCAGGGAATTTCCATCATGTGGATATAGAAGCTAGTAAATTTCATCATGAATTATGCGTGCTACAAACAAAGTAAGTTCACAGCTGCTGGAGGCTCAAATAAAGGAGAGGCAAATTCCGTTTCTTGAGAAAGCTAGTTTGGGGTAGCATGAACATTGGAAATTGACAATGAGAGCTGCTACTACGTTCAAACAGTCACTCCTTCTTCCCAATAGTGGAAATGGTTTTCTGAGCACAGCCTCTGACATGGTCAAAAGTGAACAGTGTATGTATGTGTGTGTTTTTTTTTTTAATACATTTATTTATTTATTTTTGGCTGCATTGGGTCTTTGTTGCTGTGCATGGGCTTTCTCTAGTTGAGGGGAGCGGGGGCTACTCTTCATTGCGGTGTGCAGGCTTCTCATTGTGGTGGCTTCTCTTGTTGCAGAGCATGGGCTCTAGGCACGTGGGCTTCAGTAGTTGTGGCACAGGGGCTCAGTAGTTGTGGTGCATGGGCTTAGTTGATCTGTGGCATGTGGGATCTTCCTGGACCAGGGCTCAAACCCGTGTCCCCTGCATTGGCTGGTGGATTCTTAACCACTGTGCCACCAGGGAAGTCCCTAGACTTTTTTTACTTATTTTTTTAAAGTTTTTGATTTTTAATCCCATTTGAATTTTCTTTTTTTATCTTTATTGGAGTATAATTGCTTCACAATACTGTGTTAGTTTCTGTTGTACACCAAAGTGAATCAGCCATATGCATACATATGTCCTCATACCCCCTCCCTCTTGAGCCTCCCTCCCATCTTCCCTAACCCACCCCTCTAGGTCATCGAAAAGTACAGAGCTGATCTCCCTGTGCTATGCTGCTGCTTCCCACTAGCTAACTATTTTACATTCGGTAGTGTATATATGTCAATGCTACTCTCATTTCGCCCCAGCTTCCCCCTCCCACCCCATGTCCTCAAGTCCACTCTCTATGTGTACCTCTTTATTCCTGCCCTGCAACTAGGTTCATCAGTACCATTTTTTTTTTTTAAGAGTCCATGTATATGTGTTGGCATATGGTATTTGTTTTTCTCTTTCTGACTTACTTTGTATGACAGACTCTAGGTCCAACCACCTCACTACAAATAACTCAATTTCCTTTCTTTTTATGGCTGAGGAATATTCCATTGTATATATGTGCCACATCCTCTTTATCCATTCATCTGTCGATGGACATTTAAGTCGGTTCCATGTTCTGGCTATTGTACATAGTCCTTCAATGTACATTACAGTATGTCTCTTTTTGAATTATGGTTTTCTCAGGGTATATGCCCAGTAGTGGGATTACTGGGTCCTCACGCCAGTCAGAATGGCCATTATCAAAAAATCTAGAAACAGTAAATGCTGGAAAGGGTGTGATGAAAAGGGAACCCTCCTGCACTGTTGGTGGGAGTGTCAGTTGATACAACCACTGTGGAAAACAGTATGGAGGTTCCTTAAAAAACTAAAAATAGAACTACCGTATGACCCAGCAATCTCACTACTGTATGTGTTGCTTTGTTTTGATATTTCCTTGGGTAGACACTTGCTTTCCCATTTTCCTTTACATAGTCCTAGAATACATAGGTGCCAAGGATCTGGGAGTAAAGTGAGGGCATCATTTGACATAGAAATCTAGACAGCAGTACTCAGGGCACAGCAACCTAGAAGTGGCAGGTGCCAGCAGGAAGGAAAAGACGATATAAAAGGGCCACAGAAAGAAAAAGATGAAAGGAAAAAGAACCGCCAAAGAGGGGGAAAAAAAGAAATACTTTTGAAAGTGCTTTAAACTACAGGAATTAAAACTATGCTGAGGGAACCTGCTGTTGGACATGAAAGAAACTGTGACTAAGCCCCCTAGAGCAGGGGAGATGCGAGCCCTTTCTATTGTTGTTTGGGGAAGGAAGTTTATGCCAAGCCGGTCGTGTGATAAAATCTGTTATGAATTCTCTCCATCCCAACATTATATTAACGCACAAGGGCTCATTTTCAAAGGGCTCCAGAGGAAGCAAGTCACCCTACTCCCACGAATTAATAGGAGTAGTGTGTCTGAAATTCCTCAAAGTGCTGAACAAATGAGCCCCCTTTAATGTCATTATACATTTTAACCATTTGAAACCAATTTATAACAGACATGAAAGTATTCCGTCTGCAGAGGAGTTGGCATACACGCCCCATTCACAGCTCCCCTGTGCTGGTGAACTTGCTGAGCTTTTCTTCAGCGGCTGATGGAGAGGAGGTATTTCCCAGGCAGCACGGGGATCATAATTACAGTGCACCGCTGATCGCAGAAACCCTGGGGAGTCCCTGAGATTCTGTCTCTATGTTTCAGGAGGTTACACTTTAAAAAAGAGCAAGGAATTCTCAGTTCAGTCTACACCAGGGGTCCCCAGTCCCCGGGCCGCGGACTGGTACCGCTGGGTGTGGCCTGTTGAGAACCGGGCAGCACAGCAGGAGGCGAGCCGTGGATGAGCGTGCGAAGCTTCATCCCCATCGCTCACGTTACTGCCTGAACCATCCGCCTGCACACACCCCCTCCCCGGTCCGTGGAAAAATTGTCTTCCATGAAACCGGTCCCTGGGGCCAAAAAGTTTGGGGGCCGCTGATCTAGACAACAGTCCACTTCTGCTTTAGACGCCGACACCCCAAGTTTGTAACTGCTCCTCTGTCTTGTAAGGACGCGAAGGAGCCATGGGGGTAAGGAGACCTGGATCATCTCCTCTGGGACCTCGACCTTTCCCTGGTCTCAGTAAAGCTCTGGAACCTTCTAGTGCTGCCTTCTTCCCTCCTCTGCTTCTCCCTCCCTTTCTCCCTTCCCTCATTCTTTCTTCTTTCTTGGCTTCCTTTATCCTTTCCCATTCTCTTGTCCCCGTTGTACCACAAGGGACAATGAGCCATGAAGTTATTTTATATAAAAATTTAAAGAAGCCAACTGTGAACGACTTGCACAGACATAGGTCAAAACCTCTCCAAACCTTCTTGTAGATGAATTAAGAGGACATATGCAAAGTCACACAAGGCAGGGTCCGATGATCCTTAGACTAGACATGCTACTTCAAGGTAGGGAGCCCTCTCTAGTGCCCAGGGCTTGGCTCCATCCATCTGTTCCCAACTTTGCTCAACATGGGCAAAAATGGACAGCAAGGATGTTATTGTCCTGGCCCCTCCCCCTTTTTTGAGTGATCAAAACTCAGTGTTTTTTTTTTTTTAACAAATTCAAGATTTAATGACATAACATGAGTAAGTACAACAATTTGACACAGAGCAACTAAAAGCAGGAAAGCAGTCTGATACTCCAAGTAGGCAGCACTTCGGAATTCTTGGATCTAGCATATAATTTCCTAGCAACAGTTACTATGGCGATGATGGTGATGGAGGTGGTGATGGTGGTGATGATGATGACGTTAACCAAACCCAGCTTTTCGTTTTATCACCTAATTGCTCCTGGAGTCTCACTGCCTGGGGAGAAACCTAGACTCACTGACCTGCCATGGTTTAGGCTTGTCCTATGTTCTCCTCATATTCCATGGCTCACTTCCTCTCCCCTTCTGTAATGGGCATTGTGGTTGCCATCTCTTCCCTGAACACGACGGGTCCAAGCCCACTGGGGACATTTCATCCCCCTGCAGGTATCGGTACAGAGATGAGCCGGCCCAAGCCTGCTTGGGACAGAGCCATATAAGGAAAGGCTCACCCTGGGCTGCTAGGAAAGGGATGCCACCCTCCACCTCTCCCCAGCACAGCACTGAACGAGAAATCACATTACTCCATTGCTGCTAGAGGCATCTTGGGACCATAAAGAAACTGGATAAGACGATAGGATGAAGCTGATGCCCCCGAGAGCAGAGGAAGGAACCAGAAGGAAGGGGTGCATTGTCCTGGCCCTGGCTCACCCCACCCTGAAACTTACCCCTACCTCTGGACTTCCTGTTCTGTGAAATAATACATTTCCTCATTTAAGTCAATTTGATTTAAGGTGTGTTCAATGAAGCCAGAAGCATCCAAGTTGATACACTTTATAATTTTAAAAACAGGTTTTTATCTTCCTTCTTCCTTCCCTCCCTCTCTTTCCTCTCCATCTCCATCACTCCCTTCCTTTTTTATCTCTTTCATAGTGTTGGCTAACGACAAGTAACTAGGGTGACTACCTCTGATCATTTTCTTAAAACTAGAGAGTTTTGGGGGATGTGGGCTTTCAGTGTTAAAAACCAGACGGTTCGGGGCAAACCAGGATGGTTGGTCACCCTGTAAGCTTAAGGAATAGTTTCATATGCATACCAACGGTCACATACTCTTAGAAATTGGATGCTATTTTTCATAGGACACGCTTTCGATCAAAATCTGCAATGCTTTTCATTATTAGGAAATGATGAGGAGAAACAAACACAAAAACGAACACTTGGATTCTCATTTCTGACATGACTTCTTCCTTCACCTTGGCTCCCTGTGATGGGTCACCAGGAAAGCGAGAGGTCCTGTGGTGTTAGTCCTTGGTATTGGAGTGAGAGAGAGAGAGAGAAGAGAGAGAGAGAGAGGAAGAGAGGGAGGGAGATAAGGAAAGAAGGAAAGAAGGGAGGGAGGGAGACACGGAGGAAAGAAAAGCAGAATGAGATACAGACCGAGAGCAGATTTACCAAATATTACAGAGCTGCTAAATGGCAGAGCTGAGGCGACATCAGTCTTTCTTCACCTTTGTTCTTTTCCCATTTTCAGAGACATCCACCAGCTCTCCTATTCTCTATAGTGTTTTCTGTAGTGTTTTCCCATTTCTCTCATTTACATCTATTCTGAGGAGAAAATGGTCTCTTGATGGGAAGAGGCCCAAGAAGCCATGTGACTCTATATCCTACCCAGGCAAGGTGTCTCAGTTTCCCTGGCAGTGAAAACAGCTTACTGATGTCCGGTTTCTCATTCACATTAAAAACTTATATTCCATTGCCTGCTTTCTTGCTTTAATCACCTAATGTCTGTCTAAACCAGCCCTTTATTTATTTTTTTAAATTAATTAATTAATTAATTAATTTATTGGTTGCATTGGGTCTTTGTTGCTGTGCACGAGCTTTCTCTAGTTGCGGCGTGCAGCCTTCTCATTGCGGTGGCTTCTCTTTAGCTGAGCACCGGTTCTAGGCACATGGGCTTCAGTAGTTGTGGCTCGCGGGCTCTAGAGCACAGCCTCAGTAGTTGTGGCGCACGGGCTTAGTTGCTCCATGGCATGTGGGATCTTCCCAGACCAGGGCTCGAACCCGTGTCCCCTGCATTGGCAGGCGGATTCTTAACCACTGCACTACCAGGGAAGTCCCTAAACAGGCTCTTTAAGATGAACATAAACATTTTGTACCTTAGAAACTTATAGAAAAACCTCCACTTGCCCCTCTTACCCTGATTCGGGACAGCGTTTCTCTTGCCTGGATATTGCAATTGCCCCCCTAATGCTCCCACTGCCCCCCTGTCTCCCCCATGCCCATACGATTCTCCACAGGGGGGCAGAATGACCTTCAAAAGTCCAGGTCAGACCCTGCCATCTCTTCCCCGTGAAGCCTTCCCTGGCCAGTCCCCACCCCAGCCTGCTTTATTTTCTGTGCTTTATTCCACATCCCTTGCTCCATCCAAGAGCCCATATATTTCACTCATTTATTTATTTGTTTCTTACATGCCTTCTCTTACTAGGATATAAGCCTGTGAGGTTAGGGATTTATTTATTTCTGTATCAGCAGCTCTCAGACCAATGCCTGGTACAAAGTCATCATTCAATAAATCTTTATTAAGCACATGAATTTTTTTTTTTTTTTTTATTCAGCACGCTCCCAAGTCTTCCCGCTTCACTCAACATCAAAACCGAAGTCCTTGTAACGGCCTATGAGGCCCTTGGTGAGCTACCTCGCCACCCTAAGCCGGCCACGCTTCTCTCTCTCTTACTCAGGGGCTCTGGCCCTGGACCCCTCACCAGTCTTGGGCGGGCCAGGCAACTCCCATCTCGGCCCTTACCTGGTCTCCTTCTTGCTCTTGCTGCTGGGAAGCTCCTCTTGCAGACATCTCCCCAGCTTTCTCCCTCGTGTTCCCAGGGTCTCTGCTCAAATGGCATGGCATCAGAGTCTTCCCTGACTACCTGGCACAAAGTAACCTTGTCCCCTCTCTGCACGCCCCATCCCCCTTAGCCAGCGTTCTCTTTCTCTAAGATGCTACCATGATCTTAGGTACCGTCTATTTATTGGCTTATTGTTTATGGTCCGCCCCCAAACTGCCCCACTAGAATGTAAGCTTCGTGTAGGGAGAAATTCGGTTTGTTTGCGACTATATTCTGGCTTGGCAAAGAGGAGTTGCTCAATAAACATTTATTGGATGAATGAATAGATGGATGAATAAAAGAATGAATGGTTTTGTATGGATTTTTTTAGTTATTCCTCTTTACTGCTACATTTATTGCAAGCATTTATCATAGTTTCACCTTTGGCTTATGATTTTTAATGGTATTTTTAAGTGGAGTAGTAATTAGTTGTTATGCAATGAATTCTGTCTTTTCTTTGGTAAATGCACTCACCCCAAAAGCCCTTTCTGACCCAAGCATCTGTTAAAGACACACCTCTGTTTTCTTCAAGGATTTTATGGTTTTATGTTTTTCCTTTTAATCTTTTAATATATTTGGAACTTATTGTTTATGTGAACTAATTATTTTTCTAAAGAAAATCTTTTTGTATGTCATGTATTAAGATTACAGACAAAGTCATTCAATACTTATTCCATCTATTTCTATCTTTCTATTCATAGATGATTCTAGATTGTATACTCTATTCCATATTGTCCATAGGATACTGTTTTAATTATTACAATTTTAATTATTACAATTTCATTACAATTTTAATTATTACAATTTAATATTCCTCTTAGATTTCTTTTTTGTTCTTTTGTTCATTTTGTTTCTTTTTTGTTCCTTTGTTTCCTCCAAAATTTTAGGGCTAATTCTAGAATTATGTTAGTGAAGTTCTAAAATAATATTATTAAGTCTTTGGCTTAAAATGCATTGGACATCATTTTTACGTAGAGAAATAGTGGAGCTCATTACAATATTCAGGGTTCTAATATAAGATAATCATTTAGTGAAGGTGTAGTCTCCCAGATTTCTCCACCATAAACTTACTATTTTTCCCCTTGTAATTAGCAACTATTTGGGGAGCAATGCATTGATACTATGAGAATATCCTGTTTCTCCTGAAACTTTTATTCAATAATTTTAGCATCACTTGGTGGATCTTGAGTGCAATGATTACTACTGTGGTGTCCTAATGGTGATTTCCCTCATTCCTTCTACTTACTGATTGGAATTCTGCTGTGAGAAGCATTTGTCCCCTCCCCCCATTTATTTATTCAATTATTTATTTATGACAGTAAGGAGGATGCATGGATATTTTAGTCTATGGATTATAACCCAGTATCATGCTATTTATTTGATTTCTCAAACTATTCCAGCTTTGACCATTGGGAGCTTGTCCAGGTTGGCTCCTTTGTCCTTTGTCTTCCCCCATCCATGTGAGCATGTCCTTACTCTCTGATACCACAAGGTGCTCCAGGTTCATCTTGTCTTTTTCATGAGCTAGCCCTGGAATTGACCATTTAGCTAAAGAAAGATGTGGCTAATTCTTAATTGTTCAACATTTGCTAAATGGTTTACAGACCATGGATTTATTTCTTTCTCCACATGCACACACATTTAGGCTAGAGCTACACTGATTAACCTACCATGACAAAGATAAATAGTTTGGGAATCAGAGAGAATATCAATTTGTATAATGTCTTCACGTGCCTATTTTTTTGTGTTTTTTTAATTGATAACTTTGGCAAAATCTAACATGGTGCTTGAGTTACTTATAAATACCAATGATCTAAGTTGCCAATTTCTATGAGTAATCAGACCTCTGCTGTCCATAGAATGAGCTGCAAGGGAGTGCATCTTCTCCATTTATCTCCCTTACCCACTCTTCTCCACCTCAACAGTGCCTTAGGCATTTCTATGATCTAAGGATCTACATAACACTATTCATAAACAATTGATACTGAGAGCATCCAATACCCTCATTTTTACAGATATATTTTACAGATAACTAAACTGGGGTTGAAAGTGAGCTCTCCAAGCTTACAGAGTTAGTAGTCACTAACCTAGGGACTAAATTCTGTGTTTGGAAGCCACTCAAGTGTTCTTTCAGCTTCACCACAATGATGAAGGAGGGAGGATGGTTTCATGTTCTAAAGGTCTGGATAGAGTGAGCCCAATGAATACAAGCTAAAATGGACAAAACCCATTTTAGACAACAAACAAAGAGAACTCTGTTAATGATCAAATGAACTGCATTAGGGATAAAATTGAAAAGTAGAAATTTAACTTGACTAAAGCCCATAGATGGTAGAAGCAATACAACTCTATCATGTATTTCATGTGGGTTCTCCAAACCTTGCAAGTACTATGTTACATTTGGTGAGCTGTTACATTTGGTGAGCTGCCATCCTACATTTGCCAATGTCAGGCTCACTTGTCCTGGTGATTTTTAAGGTGAAATAGTATCATTAAGATCCCTACAGAAACAAACAAACAAACAAACAAACAAAAAACCCATTGAATTCTTCATTGCCAAAGCAAGTTTCTCACCTTAGAGATACATGTAGACATATATGTATGCAGACACAGATTAATAGAATGAAATGATTTTTCCTACCATCCTTCTGAGCTTGACAAACTCAATTTTTTTAATAGTCTCATTTTTCAGGTGATTAAACCAGATCCAGACTAGAAGTTTTATCTCAGTGACAAATAAGAGCCTGTTCTGCTTTTTTAAAAATTTAACCTGTCTTCTTCACATAGCTTACTTTTGGACCAGTGTCTTCTATTTTGCTTTAATGATCTGTTCATGGTTATTGCACTTTATTTTAAATATCAAGCTAATTTTATTCAGATAGTGAACTGTAACATTGTGTTACGCATTGGTAAAAGTGTGATAGGACCAGCAAAGTCTAGGAAATGGTAAAAGAGTAGAAATAATTTTTTTTTAAGTGTAGAGAGATCTAAGGTAAATGATACATTACTAGGGAAATATGTATGTCTTCAGGAACATTCAAAAACCTTGATTTAGAGGCTTATATTTATGTGACTGAAAGGAGAGGAGGAAAATGGTAGTATTCTAAGAGTACACATTAGGCCATTTAACCAAATAAGGAAGTCTAATCCTGTAACAAAATAAAGTCATGACTAGTGACTTTGACTATTTGCACATAGGCTTGATGATTTATTTGTTGCTAAACAAGGTATCTAATAACTCTTTGACTTGTGTTTTTGTGGTAAGCAGAATAATGGCCCTCAAAGATGTCCCCATACTAATCCCCAGAACCTGTAAATATGCCGTGTTCCGTGGCCAAAGGGAATTAAGGTAGCAAATGGAATTAAGGTTGTTAGTCAGCTGACCTTAAAATAGGGAGACTTTTCTGGATTATCGAGAATGGCCCCATGTAAGTACAAAGGTCCTTTAGGATGGAGGAGGGAGGTAGAAGAGGAAGTCAGAATCAGAGAGAGATTGGAAGATACTATGCTGCCTGCTTTAAAGATGGAGGACGAGACCACAGCCTAGGAGGGTAGGCAGCCTGTAGAAGCTGGAAAACACATGGAAACAGATCATTCTCTAGAGCCTTCATAAGGAATGCAGCCTACCAACACCTCGGTTTTAGCCCAGTGAGACTGATTTCAGAGTTTAACCTCCATAAATATAAGACCATGAATTTATACTGTTTTAAACCACTAAATTTATGATAATTTGTTATAGCAGCAATAGGAAACAAATACAATTTTTATTTATTTATTTATTTATTTATTTATTTTTGGCTGCTTTTGGGTCTTCGTTGCTGCCTGCGGGCTTTCCCTAATTGCACTGAGTAGGGGCTACTCTTCATTGCGGTGTGCAGGCTTCTCATTGCAGTGACCTCTCTTGTTGCGGAGCACGGGCTCTAGGCGCGCGGGCTTCAGTAGTTGTGGCTGGCAGGCTCTAGGGCGCAGGCTCAGTAGTTGTGGCATACGGGCTTAGTTGCTCCGCGGCACGTGGGATCTTCCCGCACCAGGGCTCGAACCCTGTCCCCTGCATCGGCAGGCAGATTTTCAACCACTGCGCCACCAGGGAAGCCCCAAATACAATTTTAAACAAATCCTACAATGGAGATAAAGGAATGGAAATAAAGCTATGCGTAAGCAATGATGGTGAAAATAAGGTTAGTGTATTAGTTAGCATTCTCCAGGGAAATAGAAGCAGTAGGATAGAGAGAGAGAAAGAGAGAGAGAGATATAAAATGAGATTTATTCTAGGAATTGGCTTGTGAGGTTATGGAGGCTGAGAAGTCCCACTCTCTGCTGTCTATAAGCTGGAGAACCAGGAAAGCAGGTGGTGTAATTTAGTCAAGTCCTAAGACCTGAGAATAGAAGAAGCCAATGATGTAAGTCCTGATCTGAGCCTGAAAGCCGGAAAACCAGAAGTGTCAATGTCCCGGGACAGGAGAAGACCATGTCTCAGCTCAAGGAAAAAGAGAAAATTGGCCCTTCCTCTGCCTTTTTGTTTTATTCAGGACCTTGATTAGATGATGACCGCCCACACTGGGGAGGATGATCTTCTTTATAAGTCTGCTGACTCAAAGGCTAATCTCTCCTGGAGACACCCTCACAGATACACCCAGAGATAATGTTTACCAGCTATCTGAGCAAACCTCAGCCCAGTCAAGTTGACACATAAAATTAACTATCACAGTTAGGGATTGATAAAATGAGTGATTTTTGAGAACCTGTCATCTGAGAATGTGTGGTATCCAAAGAAGGGAAAAATATACTCCAAGGTTTAGAAAGTAGAACTTCTAAAATTTTAGTGAAAAGTTTATATTACTCCATAACATGAAGTTTTGAAAGGAAATACAACTTTAGAAGGTTGGAAAGTTCTCAAAAGATGTAATTATGACTGTATAATCCTATAGATTGAATTGTATGAAGCTACAGAAGGCATGCTTATCAAATATGTAGATGACATGAAGCCTGGCAAGAGAATGAACACATTGTATGTCAGAACCAGAATTGAAACAACAAAAAAAAATCTTGTCAGTCTGTAGCAATGGGATGAATCTCTAAAAAGATAGAAATTAACAGGGATTAACATAAGATCCTACACTTGGGTCCAAAAACCCAACTGCCCAAATGCAGTTGGGAGTGATGTATGTAGCATAGCAGCATGTGATAAAATGACTGTCGAGTTTTAATAAACCAAAAAGTTAGGGATATTATAATGGAATAATAGAAGTGCTAAACATTTCAGAGAAGTTTTTCCTACTATTGTCTGCCGGTCAGATCATATAAGGTAGTTGTCTATTTTCAGATCTGTTATCAGAAAGGAATCAGTAAAGCAAACATGCTTGACAGTTAGTAATAAAACATAGTTGAAGATATTGTGTGTGGGGTACTTTGAAAGAGAGACAACTGCAAATTAAGCATGAGGAGGGAATAATAATTCTCTTCAAATATTTTAAGAGTTTATGAGTCAAAGGTGTGAGGTTTATTTTAATTGGGTTCAAAGAGTAGAACTAGGGTCAGTGAGTAGAATCCACAGGAAGATAAATTCCAGTTTCATATAAAGAAGTTACAGTCTAAGTTGTCTAAAATTCAGATGAGCTGATTGAAGAGTGGGTTCCCCACCAGTGGAGCACAAATCAAACCACAATTTGGTAGCAAATGTTATAAAATTCATTCACACAGTGAAAGAAAATATAGGTTTGATTACTACCTAAGGACTATCATATCATGAAACATAATTACTCTATCAGACCCATATTAATTTATTTTTCACAGGGGTAAGTTTCATTTGTTGGGTAGTATCTGTATATCTTGATATAGTAAACTATATTATATCAAGCTCCTGATTGATATAACATGAAAAAGCTTCCTAGAAAAGAAAGTTTCAGAGAATTTTGAAAGATTGACTCAATCTCATTGTAGCTCTTATTTTTGTTGGTGCTTGCTGTAAAAATGAAGACATTGAATTCATCAGGAGCTAGGTCCTCAGAAGTGCCAACTACAATCTCACTGTTTAATCACAGAGGAAAATAAGCTAACAAAATGGCAAATATTCTCTTCTCATATTGTAATAGTAAATGATTCCCACAGACATGCCAAATCCTTATTTCAGAATCCCTAGCACTGACCCTTCTATCAAATTATCAAAAGTTCCCAGCTGTGAACTGCTCAGTGGCCAGTGCACGCTGAGGCACCCCCAGGCTTTCGAAGCCTTTCCTAACAGGTCCAGCCCAGGAAAACTTTGCTGACATTCTTAGATCTACAAATCCTCTTTCACCTTTCAAATATCCTGTTAGTTCTTCTCTAAGTTACCACTGTCATCTCTTTCTACTCCACTTGTTTCATTTTATTTCTCTTCAGTTAAATTGTTACAAATCTCTTATATTCCAAGATAATATATAAAACCATCTTATCCCAAAAATCAAAAGAAAAAGAAGAAAGGAAGAGGTTAGAGAAAGAGGAAAAGGACACTTTGAATTTTGTTTCAGGGACTTTCTGAAAAAGGCTAAGCTAAGCTATCTCTGAGAGTGCTGGTGAGGATATTAGAGATTGGGTTTGCAGAACTGTATTTAGGAAAAGTGAGATTTGAGAAAGAACATAATTAGAAGAAAGAAAACAGAAACGATTCAAGAGATTGAATCTGTGAGTACATAAAGCCATTTCATGTGTCAACTTGACTAGGCCATGGTACCTAGTTTCTAGTCAAACACCAATCTAGATGTTGCTGTGAAGGTATTTTTAAAGATACGATTAACATTTAAATCAGTAGACTTTGAATAAAGTAGATTCCTCTGCATAATGTGGGTGGGCCTCATCCAGTCAGGTGAAGGTCTTAAGAGAGGAATCTAAGAGTTCTCAAACACACACACACACACACACACACACACACACACACACACAAAGAGAATATTTTTTTCTATTTCTTTAATTTTCTATCTGTATGAGATGATGGACATTCACTAAACTTAACTGTGGTAATCGTTTTATGATGTATATAAGTCAAATCACCATGCTCACACCTTAAACTTATGCAGTGCTATATGTCAATTATATCTCAATAAAACTGGAAAAAAAAAAGAGAGGAGAGAGAGAGGTGGGTGGGGGTGTGGTGCCTAGAGGGAGAAGCAATTCTGCCTTCAGGCCTGAGACTGCAGTATCAACGCTTCCCTGGATCTCTGACCTGCTGGCCTCCTCTATAGACTCTGACTTGCCAGCCTTCACAAACACATGAGCCAATTTCTTAAAATAAATCTTTCTCTCTCTCTCTCTCTCTCTCTCTATATATATATATATAGGCATAGAGATAGACATACAGATAGAGATAGATAGATAGAGATATATCTCTATAGATTATGTAGCTAACATATATTTGTCCTGTTTGTTCTGATTAATCAGCTATGAATTTCTTCAGTCTCCTGTCCTGCTCACTCCACTTTCCCCCTTTCTCTATTTCTATCCTTGAAATTTACCATCCTCTGGGTTGACTTACTACTTTTCCCTGGAGTTTTCAGCAGTTTTAGGGAACCTACCAATAAGACAGGAACCCCAGAAAACATCCCAGATTTTGAATTAAGAAACCTAAAAACCTATACTCTAGGAGAACTGACCAGATGACAATAGGTTAGCCTTCACAACCAATAAAACTCATTCCAAATTAACACAATACCAAATTACATGAGGTGGTCTGCTTTTATCCTTACACCTGTAATAACCAAAATATATTCTCTTTGGAGGAAAATCACATTTTCATGAACTTAAATTTATCTCTTTAATTTTTCATTACAGTGTTTGACTTCCATACAAAAATTATCATGTGTTCCATGAGACAAAATAATTGAATAAAAACTAGGAGAAAAAGTAGACAAGAAAATCAAATCCCATATCAAATGATATATTAGAATAAATAGACACAGAATTTAATATAAGGATTATTGTATGCTCAAGGACATAAATGGAGTATTTTAGTAGATAACTAAACTCTAAAGAATGATTAAAGAGGAAATCCTAGAAGAGAAAAATATAATTAGTACAAGTAAGAGCTCAGAAGGCAAATTAAAAGCAGAACAGTATCAGCTAAATAGAGGATTGATGAACTGGGAGATAGAACAGTAGAAAATATCCATACTGAAGAACAGAGAAACAAATGTATAAAAATCAAGATAAACAAAAACAAGTAAACAAAAAGAAATCCAAAAATCATCACAAGAGCCATGTAGGGCATGGTAAAAAAAAAAAATGTCTCTTGTAGGTGCATTGGAATCTCAGAAGCAGAGTAGGAGACTGTTGCCATTTTTGAAGTGATACTGACAAAAAAATTTTTCAAAATTGTTGAAAGGCATCAAACTGCAGGTTCAAATAATATTACAAAACCCAAGTATAATGAAAACGAAGCAACAAAAAAGGAAACAAAGCAAGCAAACCATGGCATATCATTGTAAACCTCATGGAAATCAAAGACAATGAGAAAATCTTGAAAACAGCCAGAGAGGGAAAAAGACACATTACTTTCAATAATAAAATACTTTCATTAATTTTAAGATCAGATTCCTTAACAGATTCCTTACAAGAAATGAAGGAAGCCAAAAGATGGTTGTATGTCATCTTCAAAGTGCTGACAAGAAATAACTGCCAACTTAGAATTCTACACTAAGCAAAATATTCTTTAAAGATGAACTAGAATTCTATATCAGCCAAAACATTTTCATAAAATTAAGTCAAATAAAGACATTTCAGGGGAAAAAAATTATCACCAGCAGTCATGCTCTTAAAAAACCCCCCAAAACAAAAAACAGAAAAACCCCCAAAATCTAAAGAGAGCTCTTCAGACAGCAGAAAATGATCCCAAGTGGAAGAAAGGAAGATTAAGAAGAAATGAAGAGCAACGAAAAGAAATATATACCCAAATCAAATGAATATTGACTGTACATAATAGTATCACGTACGAATTTAAGCACAGGTAGAATTAAAACAACAACAATAATAGTGCAAAAAGTGGAAAGCGGATATGTGCTTTAATGCCTCTGCATTGTACTGAAAGTGGTAAAAGTAATTATTTAAATTAAACTCTAATGAGTATGTTGTAATTTCTAGATTAACTATCAAATGAAAAGTAAAAGAATACACAGTTAATAAGCTAATAGGAGGTGGAATAGTATCATTTAAAAATTACTTGATTAATACAAAATTAGGCAATGAGGGAGGAGAAGTTTCACATAGGTAAGATTATTAGAAATAAAGCAGGAAAATGGTAGATTAAAACCCAAATATATCAGTAATTTTTAAAAAATGTAAACAGACCAAATACATTGGTTAAAACACCAAGAATCAGTAAATGAAGAAGGAAAACCACACTATATGCTGATGACATGGGATGTGTTAAGCAAAGATAAAAAGTGGAAGTAAAAAGATATAGTGAGATTCACCATGAATACACTGACAAAAAGAAACCTAGGGAAGCTACTAACACCAGACAAAGTAGATTTATGGCAAGAAGCATAAAGAGAAATAAAATAGAGATATTCACAAATTTACAGGGGTCAATCTAGCAGAAAAATAAAATAACTCTAAATGTATAGGGACCTAATAACATAGCTTCAATATATTTAATAAAAAATGATAGAACTAAATAGAAACTAACACTGGCTTTGTAAAACAGCAACAGTAATGTGTAGTTAGTGGAGTTTAAAAAAATCAAGTTGTAATTAAGACCCAATGACTGAAATTACAATTTTCTGAAGTTCTTGCATAATCTGGAGCAGAAAGTAAATTTATAGGTAAATTTTAAACTTTGTATGAGTTAATATACAATTTAAAATTCTTAAAGTTATCTCTAAAAGAATAGACTAAATTGAGAATAACTTCCAAACCAAGAGAAAAATAAACTAGAAAGAAAGAGGAGGGGACCTCAATCAATCTGAAATTTTTAAATGAAAATAAAATAAAATAGTAAAAGGGGGAAAATCCTCACATCCAATATGGTGGCCACTTTAAAAAAATAGAAAATGAAAGTGTGGGCAAAAATGTAGAGAAATTGGAACACTTGTGCACAGTTGGTGGAATTGCAAAATCGTGCAACTTCTATGAAAAAGAGTAGGGCAGTTTCTCCCCAAATTAATAGAACTATCATACAATCTAGCAATCCCACTTCTGACTATATATCACAAAGAATTGAAAACAGGGTCTCAAAGAGATATTTGAACACCCATATTTATAACAATACTATTTTCAATAGCCAAGATGTGAAAGCTACCCAAGTGTCTGTTGATGGATGAATGGATAAACAAAATGTGTTATGTACATATTATGGAATATTATTCAGCCTTGAAAAGGAAGGAGATCCTGTCACACACTACAACATGGAAGAACCTTGACGATTAGTCACAAAAAGACAAATATTGTATGGTTCTACATATGTGAAGTGCCTAAAATAGTCAAATTCATAGAAACAGAAAGTAGAATGGTGGTATCCAGGGGCTTGGGGACGAAGAAAAGTGAAATTGTTGATTAATGGGTACAGAGTTTCAGTTCTGCTAGATGGAAAGTTCTAGACATTTGTTTTACAACAATGTGAGTATATCACTATCTAACTGTATAGTTAGAAATGGTTAAGATGGTAAATTTTATGTTATGCATTTTATCACAATAAAAAAGAGGGAGAATAAGAAGTTTGAAATAAATTGAAAGGAATGCATCCAAAATATTGGTTATCATAATCAGTATAAATGAACTAAATTGTCCAGTTCAAACAAAAATTTTTAGACTAGATTACAATTTAGCCTTCACCAAAAAAAAAAAAAAAAAAAAATCCAGGTAGTATTTACTCTTATAAAGAAATACAACTGAACTATAAGGACACTAAAAGATTAAAAACAAGGAGATAAAAACATTATAGACTGGGTACGTACTAACCATAATCAAAGTAGTATGGATTTATTAATAGCAGACAAAATAGTTTTTATGGCAAAAAGGATTACTAAGGTTAAAGATAATTATTACATATTGATAAAATGTAACACTCTTAAGATTTACAAACTATGTGCACATAACAGCACAGCTTCAGACATCAAAATGTTAACAGAAATAAAAGGAAAACTTGGCAAACCTACTGTTATAGGGGGACATTTTAATTCATCTTTCTCTGTAATTAATAGATCAGGTACACAAATATATCATTGTGGGTATAGAAAATTTGAATAGCACAATTAGCAAACTTGATCCAAGTGACATATACAGAACACTGTATCTCCCAATATTTATTCTTTTCAAGCAAAGATGTTAATATTTACCAAAATTGACCATATGCTTGGCTGTAAAGTAAGTTTCAATAAATATCAAAGAATCAGCATTATATAGAATAATTTCAAAAATTATGGTTATCATGAAATTACTTTAGAAATCAATAACTCAAAGATAACTTAGAAAAGCCCTTACGTTTGTAACTTTAAAAATACTTCTCAAATATCTATGGACTGAAGAAAGAATCACAAAAGAAATGAAAAGTACTTAATTCTCAACAATAATGAAAATATAATTTCAAGACTGTGGGATTCAGGTTAAATAAAATTTAGAGAAAATATAAAATTATAAACATAACTGAAAAGATAAATGCTTCTATTACAAAGAAAGAAACGCTAAAAGATAATGAACTATTGATGAATAACAAATCACCCCAAACTTCATTGGCTTAACACAACAATCATTCATTGTTTACAGTTTCAGTGGGTCCAGAGCATGGAATGGTTTGACTTGGCAGTCCTGGATCAGACTCTCTCACACTGTTTCATTCAAGATATTGGCCAGGGCTACAGTCATCTGAAGGCTTGAATGGGGTTGAAGGGTTTGCTTCCAAGATGGCTCATTCATGTGGCCATTTGCTGGAAGCCTCAATTTCTTTCCACGTGTGCCTGTTCTAGGGTGACCATCCCAGTTTTCCCAGGGCTAAAAGTTTAATCGGGGATGCAGGACTTTCAGTTCTAAAACTGGGAAACTCCCAGACAAACGAGAACAACTGGTCACCCTAACCTCTTCATAGGGCTGTTTGACTTACTTCCCAGGGAGTAATCCAAAAGAGAGCAAGAAGTAGACCACAGTGTCTTTTATGACTTAGTCTCAGAAGTCACACACCATCACTCCTGCTATAATCTGTTCGTTAGAAGTGATTCAATAAGTCCAGTCCACAATTAACAGAAGGACTCTACCTTTTGAAGGGAAAAGCATCGAAGAATTTTGTGGACATATTTTAAAGTGCCATACTATGTGTCCAGCTGAAGAAGTTAGAAAAATTCAACAGGGTAAATATGAAGTGAATAAAACAAAGGAGTTAATAAGTATGAGCAGAAAGTAATAAGATAGAGAGCAAAGCTATTACAGCCATACCTTGTTTTATCTCTCTTCGCTTTACTGCACCTCACAGGTATTGCATTTTTCACAAATTGCAAGTTTGTGGCAACCCTGCATCAAGCATGTCTGTCAGCACCAATTCACCAACAGCGTTTGCCCACTTCATGTCTCTGAGTCACATTTTGGTAATTCTCATGATATTTCAAACTTTTAAATTATTATTATATTTATTTTAGTGATTTGTGATACTACTTTGATGTTACTACTACAACTCTCTGAAGGCTCAGATGATGGTTAGCATATTTTAGCAATCAAGTATTTTTTAACTAAGGTATGTCATTGTTTTTTAGACATAATGCTACTGCACACTTAATAGGCTACAGTATAATGCAAACATAACTTTTATAGGCACTGGGAAACCAAAAATTCATGTGACTCATTTTATGGCAATATTCACTTTACTCAAGTGGTCTGGAATCCCACTTGCAATACCTCTGAGGTATGCCTGTATTCAATGCCCCCAAAATAATCTATAATCTAAATCTAAATAAAAATTGCAACAGTACTTAAAAATAAAGTATGATAGCTTATTCTAATATCCTCTGAAAAGATACTATTAGTGAATAGCTAAGAAAAGTTTTAAAATAGGCAGTTTTACCTTTTTTCCAGCATACAGAAATGCCAACTCTTCCAACTGCAAGGAAGCTGGAAAAATGAAAATTTTGCTGTAGTTCCTAACAAAGCTAGAGTTCTCTGGGTAAGGAAGAATGGATAATGAACGCTGAGTAGGCAAAAATAGTCTCTGAAATACGCAGGGAATATAACTAACTTTTGCCACTGTATCCCCAGTGTTTAGCAGAAGACCTATCAGATAACAAGAATTCGATAAATAAAAATTAAATACAACAGAAGAAACAGGGTGGCAGAATTGTAATAAAGCATCTTCACATAACATGGAGTTGCTCATACAGTGGTGAGATTGCAAGGGTGCTTGTTCATCCTGTCTTGTGATTCTTAACCTGGGTCGAGCTGTGCCTAGTGTGAAAGATACATACCAGAGTCTTGGGAAAGAAGAACTAAAAGTATATTCAGAGCTAAATGACTTGCCCAGCATCACAAGATTATTGGTGCCTAATGAATATACAGTATTGTGTAATAACAGGAAAAGAGTTTAAAAAATATACTATAAAACTAGCAGAATAAAAACTAATGAATTATAAAATTTCAATTGAGCTAAATCATCAAAATTTAGTAGTAGAAGTTTGCTTTGCAAATATATTTCCTGACATTTCACTTCTGAATCTTTAAAATTCACTTTAAGAATCACAATATTCCTTTTCATTTACAGAAGAATAGAAAATGATAGAGAGACATCTACAGTAAGCCCTAGCAAAACTTTTCTGTTTAAGGATGGCAGAATAGCAGCAGATAATTCAAGGCACATGTCTTAATGGTGGAAGGGCCTTTCATGTCAATTGAATGAACATCTTGTCTAGCTAGAGTTCACAAATAAATTTGAAATTTGAGAACTCTTTCCGGAAATGATTTCATAGTATTCTGTGGATAAGGACGTTTCTACATTATCTTCCCATCTTGCTAACTTAATGACTCTCTAAGGGTTATATTTTCTGTATTTCGTTTGGCATCTGTGTCCTTTGAAGTCCTATAGCTACTATAGTCCTGCTGGGGTTTAGTATTGTATTGTCTCAGATATCTCAGGATTGGCCATCTGTCTTATTCCCTCATTAACAAAAAGGCATTCAACTGCAGTTTGCAAGGTGAGAACTCAGGCAAATAAATGGCTAATAACCCTGAACAGAAGCTCAAAAGTGGGGAAAAATTCTCTAAAGGTGGTCTTCCCCCGTGGTGAATTCCATTCCTGACTTTCATCCACATCAATGAGATTTGAAGGGCAAGTCTTTAGATCTTCAATATTGTCTTTAAAATCGTAGGAGTAGCTATAATAAACAAAAGTATAATACAAGCAATTCATTTGGCTGTATAGGACGGATGGAGAGAGCTACCCAAAGTCAACATGACTTAGTTGGTAGCGTAGGCTTAAACGCTGGTCTCCTTATGATACTGCATCCATTGCCACGCCTACTCTTTTTTCTTTTTCTTTTTAATTGAGATATGATTGACATATAACACTGTATTCGTTTTTGGCATACTACATAATGCTTTGATATATGTGTACATTACAAAATGATTACCACAAATAGTTAACATCCGTCACCTCACATAGCTGCAATTTTTTTTTCTTGTGATGAGAACTTTTCAGATTTTTTAAAAAATGTTTTAAGATTTTTTTTACTGTCCTAGCAACTGTCCAATATACAATACAAGATTGTTAACTGTAGTCACCATGCTGTCCATCCCCAGGACTTATTTATCTTGTAATTGGAAGTTTGTACCTTTGGACCACCTTCTCGAAATTCCCCCACCTCTGGCAACCCCCAAACTGTTCTCTGTATCTATGAGTTTATTGTATTTTTTAAAGACTCCACAGGCAAGTGAGATCGTACAGTATTTGTCTGCACCTACTCTCATAAGTCAGTAGCATACAAGGATATAGCAAAGACCGCTGGCTTCCTCCTGGTTTAACTTCTCCTCTTCTTCCATAGTAATAGTAACCGAATGCATTTTTCAGCCTCCCTGGCTGCTGGCTATGGCCATGTGACTAAGTTCTGATCAATGGGATTAAGCAAACAGTTGTAAGGCAGTCTTGGGATCCTTCAGTAAGGACATCAGGCACAGAACTCTAGCTGCCAGGTATCAAGGTGTTCAGGTAGGACACAGAGCCATATTGCAAGTGAGAATCAAGCCTCTTGCACTTAGTGCAACACTGCAGGAAAGAGAGAAAAGCAAGGGCACCCGTCCTGCCGTGTTGCACTTTCCCCGCGGATCGGTGGCAGTGCGGGCCAGATGGCGTGCAGTGCGGAAGGGCGACTCTCACTGACCAGGAGTCCTAAACAAATGGCTCCGGCCTTTTCAGGGACCCAGGGGGGAAGAAAAGGGGAAGGGCAAGGAGTTGGCAGGCACTGAGTCATCGTGAAAAGAGTGTCTCAGCCAAGGCAGCTGGCTGATAATGAATGAGGTCTCGCAGAGTCTCAAAGGAGGCCCCCATAAAGAGGCCTGTGAATGGAGTCACCTGGGCTATGATGCAGGTATGAGTTTGAGCCTGGCCTGCATGGTCCAGGGATGGGGGTGTGTACAGGGGAGGCTGAATCCTTGACCACCACTCCCTCCTGACAACTGCAAAGCACAGGCTGTGCCTCAAGTCTTGTGCGAAGGGGGAGGCTTCCTCCTTTGAGGCCGGCCAGGTACAGGCTGGTCATTTCTGTCGTTGGACCTGAAAGATCACACATAGAATGGTGGCCTGGGGCCAGCCTCCTCCATGACAAGTGTTTCTTTTTCTTCTTTTCCCTAATCCTGCTGCTAGGAACATGGCCCATCTCAGATGATGGGGGTGAGAACGCTATACTAAAGACAACAGAGAGGTGAGCTGGAAGGGTGCCGGGGCCCTGAGGATTTCGTGGAGGAGAATCGCCACCCCAGCCCTGTGCTGCTGCCTTGGGACTCTCCTTCGTGGTGACCCAAACACACAAATTTCTAACTTGCTTAAATTGCACTTTTTTTCTAATTGTTGAACCGAGTCCTGATGATTAGTTTGAAATGCATGGCCTTTGAAAAGTGGGCATATTAAACTTGAACCACTAAGTCAACAGATGTCTCTGGGCTTTGTGGCTGGGGGTGACCCTGATGTGTATGGCAAACATTTTATGTACTCGGGAGGAATCCTTCACTTTATGACCTTTTTTATTTTTTATTTATATATATTTTTGCTAACCCAGTATAAAGAGAATGCCCACCATTTTGTCTCTTCTGATTTAATATTTCCTTTTAACGTATAGTTTTACTTCACAGTTTTCCGTTAGTCTTCGAATGGAAAATGTGTTTCTTCCCTACCTGTTCCAATATGGCATTATAGGTCTCTGAAAATTACCTCTGCCTACATAACATTCTCCGTAACAATTCTCATTCTCCCTCCATTCATTCTGGGTTTCTAGCAAGATCCTCTCCAACATGGACCACTTTCCCATCAATTAAAGCTGGATGGACCATTTTCCTTCTATCAACAGCCGTTTCTAGTAAGGAAAATTCATCCCGGAAGTGGATCCATCCTCTGTGCTGTATGCCTTTTGGTAGGACATGGGCCAACCCTGTCTCAGATTCTCTGTTCTGACAGTTTTTCTTCTCTTTCCTTCAGGAGAGGAAAGGCTGCCGGATCCCAGTTTTTATTCCACAATGCCTGTTCATAGGAGACACCAAATGGCTCACACTCATTGCTACTAAGAGACTGTATTGATGCCCAGATGAGAACCTATTACCTCTGTGTCTCTTACACGGGAAATCGCCAGTAACAGGACTGGCCTTGGGTGGGGGATATCAGAGCAGGCCAAGCAGCCGAAATTCAACTTTCAACACTTAGTTCTTTGCTCCATCCTCTCTACTTAATAACCAGCCATCAGTTGATTGGTACCATTTTCCTTTCTAAGGAGAAATTATGTCTGATTCTTTTCCTGTTTGTAAAGTATTTGGTTCCTGGTCACAGTTTAGCTGCTCCTTTCAAACAGTGAATGTCCAGAGCACAGCTTTCATTAAGGGGCCCCGATTACGGGCAAACAACACCCCCTGAAGAAAAATGTTGCAGCAGTAATCATAGTAACAGTGATAGGAGCTTTTTCTTCTGGCCTATTTGGTGAGACATCATTGCTATTTATATCTCAGGAATTTGTCAACAGACAGTAAATAGTTTAAGCAAAAATTCCTATGAACCTACCATGAGGGAGACATTGTACTAAACTCTGAGATTATTACAGCTAACTAGAAGTTCAAGGTTCTCCAGTGGCAACAGACAAGAAACAAGTAAGTCAGGAATGTGGCAAGCTCTAAAAGGCTTGTGTTCAAGGATGCTGGTGGTGGGAATTGAGAAGTCAGACAAGGCTTCCCAAAGGAGGTGTGCCTTCCACTTATTAACTGCAGATCGTAACGTAAAGACTGTTCTCTTGGGTCTTCATTTTATCAGTTAAAAACAATAAAAAGTCTCATTTTGTGATATATATGAATATGAAAGTATTGGGTTATATACCTCAAACTTACTTATGTTATATGTAAATAATATCTCAGTAAAACTGTGGGGGAAAATTCAATAAAAAGTCTCATATACTGCAAACTTAACTGTTCTCTACTGTATGCCAGGGATTATTCTAGGCATTTTGGGATTTATTTGATAATTATACTGTGCAATCAATGAGGCAAAGAGAGTATCACTTTCTTTGGGTAAGAAAGGATCATTAGGTGTTTCATTTGGTGTGAGTACTGCAGAATCACCTAAATGAAATTTTGAACTGATGAGGAGAAAACTTTATATTACTAATATCTTATAGGTGGCTAGGCTGAAGGTTTGGGTTATAGGTAAAGTTACCATGTGATTTAATGTTCAAACCAGAACTCTTTGAGGAGTAAAAGAGTTACTATTAAAAATACTTATGCTGGGTTACATACCACAGGCCTGACCTGGGCAGAAGTCCTTTCGGCCACACTTGCAATTCTTTAAGTCTTCCTCATCTGCTCCACGTGTGGCTGGAACTTCTTTTATATTTATTCGTGTCACAGCAAGAAATATACGAGAGAGAGAAAACACTGGACAAAGAGACAGCAGGTCTATTTTCTTCCCTTGACATCACCTATGTTAGAAGAGAATTGTCAGCTCACGTTAGGGGCTTTCTATTTTAAAGTTACTCTCCATTCTAGGTTTAGAAACATGGAAATGTTGACCTTCCAGGCTAAGGCCTTGCAGTCATGTGGTCCAGTGCCCTGAAACATCACAGAACTCATGATCTCTTGGGTGTTTATCTTCTGACAGTCACTGTAAGTTCCTTGAGAACATGGCCAGTCTGATATTTATTTACTTCAATATCAACTGTACCTAAGAGGACCTGGCAGACAGTGTGTGCACAGGCAATGCTGGTTGAATTATGGAGGGAAGTATCATGATTCCCTGGGGATGATTTAGGAGGGTAGAGGGCTAGCAGAGAGGGACAGACAGGGATGTTTCTGGGGTCCTCTCATGCCAAAACATGTCCTACTTCAAAAATGGTAGATGCAGTTACTCTTGCATAGCTGGGGCTGTCTTGCTCTGTCTGTGTGACCAGTTCCACTGTGTTCATAATCTAAAACATGAGTCAGCAAACTTTTTCAGTATACGGCCAGGTAGTAAATATTTTGGGTTTTGTAGGCCATACAGTCTGTTGCAACTATTCACCTACTTAACTTTGCTATTGTCGTACAGCAAAAGCCAGAGACCACAGGTAAACAACTGAGCAGGGCTGTGTTCTGATAAACTTTATTTACACAGTTTGTCACTGGGCTGGATTTGATCCATGGGCTGTGGTCTGCTGGCCTCTGATCTAGAACTAAAAGGGACAGAGCAGGTAATGACAACCTGAGGGTTGTTCTATCCCCCTCCTCCAAGTCTTGCCTTCATGAGGGCTACCTCGGAGACACACCTTGGGCAAAATGCCAAAGTAAATAAATAGAGATTTAAGTCTCTCTGCTCCAAAGAAGCATGCCAAGTCCTCTCTAATACTGAACCTGAGAATGGCTGTGTATTTTTATTGTTTCATCCTTCTGAGATTTTTGAATTGTTGCTCTGTCTTAGGCATGTTGCACCATAAGCTTTCACTGTGATTTTGATAGAAAGATTTTGTCTGTGATAAGAACTTGCACTTCATGGGAATAGGTCTGGGCTAAAGTGGTGGGGCAGGGGGACGCGTGTGAACACTTGCCATCATGTCCAGAGCAGCAGGAGGAAGGTGATGGAAAGGAGGAGGGCATGAACGTCCACTGAAGGCTTACCAAGTGCTAGGAGCTTTACCCTGGTAGCACATAAACTCTTTAATCTAAAACACAGGGGCAAAAGAAACACTATATTTCAGGATTTTCTTTGAATCAATTGAAATTAGATTTCCAACCTCCATCCTACCTGCTTGGTAGAGAAATTCATTCGCAGTCATGACTGTGGTTATCCTGTGTAATAAAAGACGCCTCTAGCTCTCTGTCTTAAGTTACACTGGAGACCTCCAGTTCCTGCAGCTCTGGCTTCTGGCAGTATACCTGGAGCCCAGAAGTGTGTGGATGGGCTGAGATCCTTTCTGTCTTTTGTCCAACTTTCCTTCGGGCACCTTCTGAGGTCTTACTGCCTTTTCAGGACACCGCCACACAAAAGTCCATGATTAATTTCTCTTTCATCTTCCGGCCCCCAGTTCTCTCTGCCTTCTGTGCTCCTCTCTCTCTCTCCTGTCCTGAAGTGGTATCTCTTCTGTGAATTTCAGCAGTGAGGAAGGACAGGGGTGTTCCTACCGAGACAATGAGTTCTTCTTCGTGCAGCAAAACGAAGGAGGACTCATTGAATTAAGGATGTCTAAAGACTGGATTGTGTGTGAGTGTGTGTATGCGTGGGGGAGAGGAGATGCAGAGAGAAAGTACAAATTAACGTCTCAAAAATTGATCTGCCACACATTTGTTGTTTTATGTAATTACCATCCCAGGAAGAAGAGGTAGATGAGAAACCAACCGTTTAGAGGGGTTAAGTAACCTCTGGAGGTTACAGGACTTCTTAGTAGACTCGACCTTGGATTTATCTGCCTTCAGACACCTGGCTGCTTCCACTAGGCTATACTGCCTTCTCACTAATTCCTTGGACTCTTGCTAATGCAGCCTGGCTTCCCAAGGGGGCTTTCCTTATTCTGTGTTTGAATAATCATAGCTCCTAGTGGCTTAGGCTGTCAGCAGCAAAGATCTCATCTTCCTCTACATCCAGATATAAACCTGGTCCCAGAGGTAATTCCTGGCAGCGAAAGCTGGCTGGTGTGGTCATGGATTGAACCAGAAGGGAAATACTCCAGTTCTTATATGAAATTCATCAGCTGTTAAGTGTCTCCAAATTTTCCTCTAATAGTCTCATTAGGGATCTGGAACCTGTCTTCAAAGAAGCAGCATCATTCACCACTGGCTTTTTGAGGGATTAGAGTATACATAGAGTAGGAATTGTAGCCAAGTGTGGTTACATTCTTAATTTAAAGAGAAAAGAAGTAAACTAAGCCCTAAGTCTGTTTTCCTAAGATAAGGGGAACTGTAAGAATTGGGTTTGTTTACTCGTATAGATATTTTTTTCTGTATGGATCCACATTCAATATTTACATTAACATAACAATTCCGAGCAAACTCAAAACACATTTAAATTACATTTTCCACATATTCCAGGAAGAGGGTACCATATGCACTAAGGCATGAAAGTGAGAGAATGAACAGAATGTTCAGGAAATATTTTGTCTGGTGTGGTTCTAGCTAAGGGTTTGTAGATGTGGAGGTATAGTTGGAAAAGTAGATTGAAGCCAGATTTTGCAGGACTATAAATTTTAGTCCATGAATAGTGGAGAGTCATTGATGGATTTTGAAAGGGAAGTGGCATGATGAGCTTTGTAATTTACAGAAAAACACCAATAATAATAATAATAATACATTTAATAAATAAAACCTCTCTAGTGAAAGTGTATAGATGGAGTAGAACAGAAAACTAAACTAAAGAAGCTAGTTAGGAGAAGTGGCAGTAGTCCACATGAGAAAGGAAAAGAGTATAGCAAATACTTACTGCTCCCCACAAATTCCATGTGTCTCCATAGTTTTCAGCCTTTCTTGTAGTTCCATTAGATTGTGTGACTAGTTCTGGCCAATGGTCTGCCACTTCTTCTGGCCAATGGTCTTCTTCTGGCCAATGGTCTGACCCACTTCTAAGTTGTGTCACTTCCTGTTTAAGGCAGTAAAGAGCTAATCTGTACCTCTTCTCTCTCATCTCTTTCAACAGAGATCACAGAAGTATGTGTTGAGATGGCAGAGTCACAGGATGGAAGCAGAATGGATTTTGAACCACCACCTGGAGGACAGCCTCTTTGCGGATCATTCAACCTGTATCAGATTTGAATGAGTCCATAACAATAAGCCTTCATTTTTTTAAGCCTAGTAGACCTCCAAGTTTAACAACTCTAGCAGGTAGTTTTAATTATCCTGATGAATACAAAGGATCTGGATCAAGACACAACAGCAGGAATTGGAAGGAGAAAAAATATTTTAAGAAATAAAAACTACAGGAGACCAAGACTGGTGTTGGAAGTGAGAAACAATAAGAAGAGAATGATGACCCTGAGCTGTTAGCTTGAGAGGATGGCAATGGCATTAACCAAGACAGATGTGGAGGAATGGGGAGAAAGGAGGAGGTGTTGAGTTTGAATTGTCTAAAGGATATCCAAGAAGAAGTTTCCAGCTGGCAGTAGAGGATGTGTGTCTGGCATTTAAGAAATGTCTCACTGCTGGAGACAGGCTTCGGAACCATCCTCCTTGAGCAAGTAGAGTGAGAAAACAAGAAGGCCAAAAAAAAGGTTTGAGGGTAAAACACAAGACAAGAAATATTATCCAAACAAGGAGATGAAGAGGGAAGGATGGAAAGAGAATCAGGTAAAGGCAGTGCCAAGGGAGGAAAGAATTTCAACAAGCTGGACAGCAGCACCATATGCCATAAGTAATGTTTTCCACAGTCCTAAACTTGCTGGCTGATAGTAGCATTTGCTTTATAACTGATGTGAATCAATTGATTAGAATATGAAATACTAAGAATATTTCTCTTTACTAAGAGTAAAGAGGAATAGGGTGTATAGTTATGGAAAACACAGTTATCTATTCTCTTTTTTCAAATATTTCACTCAGACATTACAAAAAAAGATTTCTTAGTTAGAGCTATGGTCTATGTGTGAGAAAAACATTAGAAACTGTCATCATAAGCATCATTATCAATAAACGTTGAAGCTACACATAATTTCAGAGTAGTTCTTGTTATCTAGGAACTTTTATTCTAGTCCCAGAAATAGATCTTACACATGAAGAATGGCCAAATTGAAACAAGTGTCGGGTGGAGAATAAGTGCCAAAGAATGATTTAAGCAATAAATTGCTCCAGGGCTGGGGGCAGATGGAAGAAGCCTTCCCAGAAGAGAGAGTATTGGGCTTTAGTTTGAGAAGATAAAGGGAAAATGAAGACAAGGAGGAAGTAAAAGAAAGGGGATACACAGAGTAGGCAAAAGCCTGGAGGAAGAAATGTATGTGGAATTTTCTGACCAGGTCCTCTGCATTGCACAACACCATGGACTAATATTCACACTGGAATTGGTATCAATAGCGCACTCTGGGATTGTTCAACACAATGGTTCAGTCAATATCTATGTTAATACTAGACATAGACTGGAGACGAGCTAAGATAGGTTGGTTGAGGCCATGAATTAAAACACCTTGAATGTCAGTGTGAAGGCATTTATACTGAACATGAGGAACAATTAGAGATTTTTGAACAGAAGCTTAAAATGGCAAGACTTGCATTAGAAATATTCCTCCAGGCAGCAGTGCATAGGATGTCTTAGAAGGTCAAAACAATACAGATGGGAAGGAGAACTAGAAAATTATTGCCAGTGCCCAGATTTTACATGGTGAAATTTTTAGTCTATGGTTTTAATATTAGGCTTGGGAAGTAAGTAAGTCAATAGCCTATAGGATGACTAAGGTCAAAATTCAAAAACTTGAGTCACCAGGTAGGGAAATTCAAAGTTGGTCATCATTTATGTAGACATATGATTGATTTTGCTTTAGAAATGCTGATTTGGGAAAGATAGGAAGTTTAGTGGGAGACATCCCATTGGCAGATATATTGGAGCTATATTATTAAAATATGTGTGTGTTTGCTTGGGCTGTAGATGGAGTACAGGGGTTGAAAGGGATAACTCAAACAATGAAGATTCAGAAAGAGAAAAGCAGAGTGGAGGACTGTCCTGTTGAAACTGAGTCCCCCTAAAACTGAGTTCCTCTGCTGAATTTATGATTGATCTCCTTATCCAATATGTTATTCTTTTTCTTGTACAACACCTGTTTCCCTAAAGATTACGGAATATCATAGAAAAGGGAGGATTGAAACTGAGCAGGACCCTGTGGGGCCCTCCTGGGCACAAAAGCCTTTCTGTGTCCCCCATTTCTTGTTTGTAGGAAAAAAGTTTTAGCCTCTTGGACCTTCCCTGTGTTCCAAAGGGCAGATTCAAACAGTTACTAATTAAGGGAATGAGGGAATGCAGAAAGAAACAACAGTGCAGAGATGGGACAGGGTCCTGGGTCCTCCTGGGGAGGATATACAGAACGATCTGATACATACCTCTGAGTTCTTCAACAGGAACTAAGGCCCCCACCCACGTGGAGGATGGTAACTTCAGGCTGAGCACAAACCTAGGACCCCAGACTGGTTGGAACCATAAGCTGATGATTGAGATTCCTGGATGATTGAGATTTCCTGTTACCTCACCACCAACCAATCAGAGGAGGGTCACACACCTTGCAGACCACCCGCACCTCCCAATATAGCCTGTAAAAACTCTTCCCTGAAATCCATTGGGGAGTTCAGGTCTTTTGAGCACAAGCCACCTGTTCTCCTTGCTTGGCCTTTGAAATAAACCTTACTCTGCTCCAAACTCTGTCATTTTGGTTTGTTTGGCATCACTGTGTGTGGGGCACACAAACTTGGGTTCTTCAAAGCTGTGGCGTTACTATGTTTGAAAGTTAGAGAAAGAAGTGTTGCTGTGAGAGGTGATTGCCCGAAGAGAAGAGCCGAAAGAGAAGGACACACGATAGGTAGACTTCAAGGGAAAGAGAGTTTTATGGAGGGGTAAGTGGTCACACTGCCCAAGGGCCAAAGAGAAGTTCTCTTGAATTCTCTGATTTCCCCTCTCCTAGGAGCAGTTTCAGAACAGTGGCTGAGGTAGATGACAAAGAGTCAGGGCTGCCACGTGCTTCTTTCTGGAAGTGCCTTCTGGAGATGGGGAGAGGTGACCTTCAAGCCAGCTCCCTACAGAAAACTGCCCGCTCTGCTGTGAAGCAGTTAGACACAAAGTCCTTGGCTCAGAGCTTCCAGGGAGTGAAGCATATGGCAGCTCTGTCAACTGCAGCTGCAAACAGCTTCATCTTCAGTTTATTTCCAGGATCCAGAGGAGCTCAGGGATAGTTAACAGCTGTCTACCTGTAGGGACTCAAATGATCTCTAGGCCATCAAACCATCATGTACTGAATAGTGACTTAGCAATTTATCCCAATGCTTCCTGGGGGCCTGAAAGGACTATCCAAAGGCCTCCTTCATGTGCTCACTGAAGGGCTTTTGCTGGTTCAAAAGAAAGTAGAATAAATATGCCAGATTAATGAAAACCTTCCCCAAGCAAAATGACACTATAAAACATGATTGCTGGTTGTTCTCTCTGAAAATAAATGCAATTATCTGATTTGGAGGTTTGTTTTTTTAACAGTCTCCCAGGGAAATATTTGTCTTTTTTTGTTGTTGAAATCTATAGCCTTATCCACGGGGTTTACAATGGAGAATATTAACCACCAGCTAGAGCCATTGCCAAGCCCAAGTCCTGCCAGGCTATTGTGGAGTTTTTATAAATATTTAAAGGCAGGCAACTAGTTATGGGAAGTACTTGACATGATGTACAAGATGTACATAATGGCCCTTCAGAGAGAACATGGTGTTAGGTCATTAGATGAAAAACATAGAGACAGCTTCATTCTTGAACCCACTCTTGAGTGGAAAGTATTCTGTCAGGAGCTGGATTGAAAGTCACCTCTCCCCATTCCCAGAAGTAATCTCCAAAAGGAAGTACATGGCTGGCCTTGACCCTTTGCAATCCATCTCAGCTACTTCCCTGAAACTGCTCCAAGGATGGGAGTGGGGAGTGTTAATTGGAGAATTCAGAGCATCTTCTCCCAGCAATATTTACCCTTGAACTCTTACACTCAGCAATGGGAGTCAACATCTTTACCAGTATTTATTGAAATCAATATATGTTGAGTGCCAACAGGATGCCAGGCACCTGGTAGGCACTTGTCTCAGTTATATTTTTTTATATTAAACAATCCCAGCACATAGTGGCTTAAAACAGCAATGATTTAGCACTTATCACTCCATGGGTTGGCAGGGCTCAGCTGGGTGGTCCTTCTGCTACACATAGTGTCATCAGCAAGGGGTCAGTCACATCAACTTCAGTGAGGAGGTCAGCTGAGGTCAGAAGGTCCAAGATGGTTTCATTCATATGTCTGGCACCTCATCTGGGGTGACTGAAATTGTTGTGGGCTGGCTGGGTCTCTCTCTCTCTGTCTCTCTCTCTCTGTCTCTCCATTAGGGTACTTGCCCTTCTTACACTGTGGCTCTGGGCTCTAACAGAGCAAAGAGAAATCTGCCAGTTCTCTTAAGAGCTAGGCCCCAAACTGGCACAGTGTCTACTGATCAAAGCAAATCAAAAGGCCAGTCCAAATTCAAGGAAAGAGGAAAGAGACTCCACCTCTTACTAGGAGGAGAGGCAAGGGAGGATTGTTGGTGGCAATCATTGGAGCCAGGGTACAAAGCACTACATATTGGCTAAATAAATGAAAATTATCCTGTTTCCATATACTTTCCATTATGGCCTAAATGGAGGAAATGCTCCTGGATTTTCCCAGGGTAGAAACCACACCCTTGTACATTTTTATCACTGCAAACACATGAACACTTCCACGCTTGCTCCTGGGTAGTAATTGTTGGTGCTCTTGGGTTGCTAAGACACGGTGGTTTGCTCAATGGTGAGGCATGCTGGGAAAATGAGAAGGTGGAAGGGAGCCAGGCCTGAGTGGGAACATGCTGCTTAGGCCATGGGTAGACTTGAGGGGAATTATCTTTTTTTTTTTTCTTTGGAACTCCTTTATTTATTTATTTATTTATTTTTGGCTGTGTTGGGTCTTCGTTTCTATACGAGGGCTTTCTCTAGTTGCGGCGAGCGGGGGCCACTCCTCATCGCGGTGCGCGGGCCTCTCACTATCGCGGCCTCTTTTGTTGCGGAGCACAGGCTCCAGACGCGCAGGCTCAGTAGTTGTGGCTCACGGGCCTAGTTGCTCCGCGGCATGTGGGATCTTCCCAGACCAGGGCTCGAACCCGTGTCCCCTGCATTGGCAGGCAGACTCTCAACCACTGCGCCAGCAGGGAAGCCCCAGAGGGGAATTATCTTAACTGCAGAGGTAGCTTCCGGTGAGGGTGACTTTGTGATATTTTTGAGCTCACCTTCAAGCTCATGAAAGATTCTGGTCCCTATCAATATCTGGGAGCCCAGTTTGACAGATAGGACATGGGAAGGAGGACATGGCAAGCAAGGGTGTCATTACAAAGACAGGTGAGTGCAGTAGATATTGGTGGAAAGTCTTTACATCATGTATGGCTCTTACTAGTGGTTGAGGTGTAAGCATGGATTACAGGTGAAGGAGAGGTGACAGGAGCCACAGCTGGATGGCTGGGGCCCAGTTACTGCTTAGATTTCTGGCGGGGTCCAAGACTTGGAGGATACTGGAGTTAATTAGACCAAGAGTAAGAAGTGAGTAAGAAATCATGGAAACACACAGTTCTGTAGAAATACCCAGCCACCAGAGATTTGCCTTTGCCAGGATTCCGAGTTTCTGAGTCTTTCAGAAATTGTGTGTGTGTGTGTCTGCACATGTGTGTAGGTGGTTGGAGGGATGCAAGGTGTGGGGAACCAGCATGCAAGTGCCCAGGAGCTGCAGGTAGACTTGGGTGCCCAGGGAAGCACAGTGGTGGGAAGGGAACAAGCCTGGAACCTGATGAGTCAGGTCACGTCCTATCACCTCTGCTTAAAGACAAAGTTAATTAACCCCAAAGTCCCAGGTCATCATCAGTAAAAGGGGAACAACCATATAAATCCCTTCTTAAGGGACTTTTTAGAGGAGCAAGGAGCTAAGATTTATACAGTACTTAAAATTTTCTTGGCACAAACTGAGCCTCTTTCCATCCCTCCCCTCACCAATCCACCATTATCTGTGCGATTTTATCCTGAGCCAAATCCCTTTGGTCCCCATGAACATTAGCTCAGGAGCTGGGGGGACCATTAGTAGACACATGGCTTTGGAGCATTAAGACAGCTGAAAAGCTGGTGAAACAAAGCCAGCCAGATCACTGCTCTACAGAAGAGCGAACCTCTGGAGGGCAAGTGGGTATGTGTTTTTGAAATCAATATTTTACTATTGGAAACTATGAAGTAAAGCCCCTTTTACTCCTACTGTGTCAATTTTTTTTTTTAAAAGAAGCTTTTACTCATCTTTTTTTCCTCTAACTAAATAAAAACCATGTTGACACTGGGTTAGATTTGGACCTTGCCCACTTTGATAATTCTTAGCTTTTCCTTCTTTCTTTTTTTTTTTTTTAACAGTAAAACAGTTCACTTTAAAATAAAATTGGCGTTTCAGAACCCTTGCTTTCTGCTGGAAGACTATGGCGTTTCTGGCATCTTGTGCCCAAGCTCCCACCCCCAACCAACTATGGTAGCTCGCTAAACTCACCAGCTTCCAAAATCATGAGCTTCTCTCATATT
Organism: Balaenoptera musculus; assembly: GCF_009873245.2. Lineage (NCBI taxonomy): Eukaryota > Metazoa > Chordata > Mammalia > Artiodactyla > Balaenopteridae > Balaenoptera > Balaenoptera musculus. The sequence continues at coordinate 95,860,320 of NC_045793.1, read as the reverse complement.
TACCTCTGGAGACTAAACCAATTGTATCTCGAGTGACCCTTGTTTTCAGTTGTCTTCTCAAAGGATGATCCCTCAACCATCTAAACCACAAAGATGATTTTATCATATGATTCCGAGAATTGAAAAGCCAACTCAGCCACTCTAACAGTATGATTGGGTAGACATGGTATTGCGATCGATATTAAATACGGAAAGAATTGAGCTTTTTGTGTGTTGTATCTTTGAACTTTGGCTTGTAACAGAGTAGGAATTCCACAGACTAGTAAAGAGCCCATCCACAAACAAAACAAGGAACCAGATGCCCTTTTCCCCAGATTTGTGTGGGAAAAAGTATAGAATGTTAGCATAGAGTATGTTTCATGCCAAAACTTTGCAAATATCTTATGCCTTGTGTTCAGTAAACCCTAATCACACTACACATCACTTATGCAACCTCAGCTATTTATGTGGGTTGGGAAGGAAGATATGATTAACTCCAAGCAGATATTCCTGGCTTCCAACCTCTAAATGATTCCTCTCTCCTCAATATTTACTCCCCTTAAAAAAGAACTGTTTCTATGGAGAACACACGTACGCACAGAAAAATCTCCATCAATAACTTTCCACCAAAAAATAAAGTAAAATAAAATAAAAGCATTTAAAACAAAAGAAGCCCTCCACATAATTAAGTATTGAATTTTATCTGAGAAGTATTCAGTGTCCACATAAAGGAGCGGAAAAACACAATTATTGTTAAATTATAGCGTGCACATACGTTGCAGTTCACCATGAGATCTTCAAAATAATGTTCGCAAGTAAAATTCAGTGTTGTTACATGTTGTTCGTAGGGCATTTAAGTACAGCAGAATATGCAACAATAAATATCTGCTGTTATCTTACTGCAAGAGAAGGACTAACTGTGCATGTCCTGGGGCATTCCTTGTCCTCGTGTAGATTGCCCCACACTGTGTTCCAAAGGTAACATGACTTAAGACCATACGTTATTTATTAGAATATTTCAAGTCATCTTCATGGCTTGAGGGTGGGAGCCAAACAAGACACCAATTTTGAGGGAGCAAATTGGGGGATAGAGGCAATGCAGATATTCCTCCCTAATGAAGACTTTGCCCTTCTTATCAACACTCTTTTAACTGCTCAGAAACAGCTCATTCATTCTCAAACATCTGGGTCCTCTATGTTGGTATGTGACTTGCCATAAATAGTACTAGTGGCCATAACAGATCACTCCCTAAATTTCAGCGGCTTAGCCCAACCGAAGTTTATTCCTCGCGCACACAAAGTCCCATGTGGGTCAGGTGGGCTGGCCTCCCTCTTGTGTCTGGAACACGTGGCTCCTGAGGTTGTCACAAGAGGGAAGCAGAAGCATGGAGGAGACACACTTTCTGGGGCTGAAACCAATACTTCCGGCTTCTCACAACCCACCCGCCAGCGCTGGTCATGTGGCTCTAACTTAACTGCAAGGGAGGCTGGCAAGGAGAGGAGAGCTCTTGGATACTTGCGAGTATGTTTCCTTTTCTGCCCTTCTTGCCCACCTGTGGAGCCTCCTTCCCCAGTCATTAATGTGTCTACCTATTCCATCTACAATCACTGTCTTAAAACAAAAAAAAAGAAAAAGAACACAGTTTTACCCAATAACCTCTGCTCTCACCTTTCTCTGCTATGACCACTACCATCTTTTCCACCCTGCTCTCTACTTTCTTAGATAAAATAAATCAAAAGGGGTACAAAAATTCCAGGACAGTAGGATCTATGTGAGACATATCATTGATAAACACAAGTGTTTATGTACTCGCTACTTTAATACTAGAAAAACACAGGTAACAAAAACCCTTCCTAAAAGATAAGGACTGTCTTTGAGCAAATGAGAACAATTTAATTGACTTGAGGGATGGGGTAGGGTGGGGACTCATCTACAATTATATCGAGCAAACAGCAAACACAATGACTTGAAAGGGGACTTTTCCACACTGGGAGAGCCAGGACCCCAGGCAGCCTGTGAAGGAATATCAGCTCCTCCTCACTGTAGCTGCGTGGCCTTGGGCAAGTTACTTAGCTGTTTCACACTTTCCTTATCTAAAAAATGAAGATAATAATAGTTGCTGCCCTCATGGCTGTTTTAAGATTTGAATCTGGCCATTCACAGAAAGTACTCATCAGAGTGCCTGAGACATGTATTAAGACACACCTTAAGGTCAACATCATCTTATTTAATTTTTATATTAGTGAAGCACTGAAAACGTAAATGACAATTTTAGTCAATCTTATGCTATTTGAAATTCACGGAGCTCCCATAGGAAATTAGGCCTCTTAAATAGCAGTGTTAGACAACATCTTAGCCTCTGCATTGAATGTAGAATAATCAGTGAAGGGACAAGGTAAAGACCTAGAGATATATAGGAATGAAAACAATTATCGACAAGGAGCAATTTTTTCCAAAAAACTAGTCCTGATTGATGTTCCCCATTAAAAAACAAAACAAACAAAACAAAACAAAAAAAGCCCCCTTGATAAAATAAATGTAGGAAAAGCTAAAGATTTTCCTTCCTCTGTTAGACATAGATGATACTTGTTAGCATATTAACAGCACTGATAGGTCTCCACAGGGAAGAAGAAATATTGCTAGGTGTTTTCACACAGGGTTTCTCAACTTATTTCATTACACAATCTGAGGACAAGGAGGATAGTCATTTTGTTCACAGGTATATCCCAATCACTAGTGTGTAGTAGATGCTCTATAAATATAGTTGAATGTCTTTAAGAGGAATACCTAGGAGAGTGCTCGGGAAATGAAACCATGTTTGTGCTGACTTTCATTTTCTCTAGAAACCAAAGCTTTACTAATCATACCAAGTCCCACATTTGTAAGATGTCTGGAAGAACATATTCAGTCGATAGTGAATGTTCTCTGACACATGGCAGGCCCTTTGGTTTTAAGAAACTGACGCTGTCTGGAACATCATTAGCAGGTAGGTTCTGAGAGACCAATACTTTATAAGAAAAATCTGTAAGTCTCATACAGAATTTTGCTGGCCAGAGGCAGGTATAATCTGAAGTGCTGAGGGAGAACAATGGCGGCCACCTGACAATTCATTTTTTTCTCGCAGTGGAGACTGGATCAATAGCTTCCTTAAACACCTCTGCCAGATGGCACCATGAGGGAGAAGAACCCCACCAAAGACAATAAATAAGTGCCACCGAAAAAGACTTCGAGGCCGCTGCCTTGGAACTTTGCTTACGCACAATTACAGTCACAACAGCTTAAAGCAAATTCCTTGCTTGTAAAATTACCTTGGCTGCTTCACAGTGCAAAATGGGAAAAGGAAACAAGTCATTTTCCTGATACATGAGCTCACCGCTTATCTGAAATCTTTTACACACTGCAAAACACCCTCTTTTACCCCCTGCCTGGTGACTCCCATTTGTATACAATGTAATAACACAGCTAGCGCTTGGGGAACTTTCTGGAAGCATTTTAGGCTGAAATAGTGAAGTCAAGGGTGGCATGGGTCTGGTTAATTTCAGAATATTGAAGTGTTGGAATTACAATGTGATGACAGGATTCATCAGAAGGATTTATTCTTTGGGCCTGTGGCCTAATGAATTGGAAAATATTTTCCTATGTCTTCTCCCTCGGCTTTAAATTAAAGTGACACATTTTATTAAAAAAATGTCATTTTTACATATTAATGTATGAATGATGGTATGGCACATATGACAATAATGTCATCTGGGTGAAACATACTAGTGATCGCTCACATTGATTTTCATCTCACTTAGAAGTGAGAACGTAAAAAAAAAAAACAAACAGAAAGAAGTGAGAACGTCAAATGAAAAAGCATCTATGGAAAGCTTCATTATGTGTGTATGTTATCCAACTACACTGTGTAAATGCACAGGGATTTTATGTGACGGCTCATATATACGTCTGCCTGGGCTCTGTGCTTGGGGATGTCATTGCATGAACTTGTACTGCAATGTAGGACGAAGAGAGGAGAAAAATAAAATCTGTTCCATTTTCAGTTCGGGGGTCAGAGCAATCAAATCATCCAAAATGGCACAGTTAATGGAAATTGCAGGGCAACTGACCGTGGAGACCCCAGTTAACTCTAAAAGTCTAACCAAAGAATGGTGCTGAAAATGGTTTTCCATGTTTCAGTCTCAGAGACATTTGGGAATTCTGCTCTGGGTCATTCTTAGCACACCATGTCAGAATGACATTGCTACAGCGCCTACACACACTTGCAATTAAAAGATCCTGTCAGTAACATGAGTCACTGGATAAACAAAGCTAGCAATACTGAGGCAAATATGTACGGAAGTTACCTGATGCTGGTAAACTTATTCCCTTTGGATTAAAAACACAAAGATTGAATGGTGGGAGCTAAGTCCTTAGAAGGGGGAACTCCTGATGGGCACAAACACTGGATTATATCTCTACAGTACACCTACATCTGAGTGTATATAGTTACATCTACTACAGCTGTATCTCTATGTTCATTTTGCTAGATTTTACTGTTTCTTCCATTAACACATCATTTGAGAATTTGACTGACATTAACAAAATGGCTGTTATAAAAAGAAGAGAATGAGATTACCTTTAATGAACCTATTATGATCATATTTCATTAGCATTAATGCTATCAATGTTGTTAACAATGGTATCAAATATCAGTGATTGCCTATACAGTGGTTTAGACCATTGAAATTTAATTTGTTTCAAAATTCATGATTGTAAACCAGATGGCCTAGATTTTGGAATTCACCAGAGTTTCATCTTAGGTCCTACTTTCTTCAAACATGATGGACACTTTATGGGTGACCTCATTCACTATGTCAGCTTCCACTGGCATGTTTACACCATCGACCCCTAATTTTACATCCATAATTCCTTCTGTTCTTGGATCCTCTTCTTCATTGCACATATCTACTGGACATAACTGTTTATCATCTGAAACTCAGATTGTCACCTGAGTCTCAACAAGTCCAATAAGACATTCCTCACTTGGCAAACATTTGGCTCTCCCCTGATGTGTTCTTCTCGTAGGATTTATGTAGTTAAGGACTTTCATAACTTCACAGCTGCCAAAATTACCATCCTTTGACCCCCACATCCAATAGCTCATTAAGACCTACAATTCTACATCCTGAAACTTTCAAATATATTCCCTCTTCTCCATCCCCTTTCCAGAACCTTAGTCCAGCAATACTTTCTATCTTTAATCTAGAATATTGTAACAGCCTCTTTACCTTCCTATTTCTGCTTGCTACTCTGTTAGTCTGTACTTCAACTTCCTTCAAATATTATCTTTCCAAAAGACAAATCTAATCTTGTCATTTCCTTGCTTAAAATCCTTGGGAGGATATCTGTTGCGAATCATTTGCAATCTATCCGCCACCTCCTTTTCCACCTCCCTCACCCTCACAAGCCCCCTGTGTTCCATTCACTCTGAAACGTTTGGCTCTTCAAACTTTCGGGCATTACACACGCAGATTTCTCTGCTTGGAATGGGTACATTTTCCCTTGTTTGCTTACTGGTGAATTACTCCTCCATCCAATTGAGATTCTGTCCCCTTTGAGCCATCCTCTTGGGCCCTTCTACATAGAGTTAACCACTCCTTCTCCTGCGTTCCTAATGGTGTACCTATCACATTGAATTGTCTTTTCTAATGAAATGGTGACTATCTCATGTCAATGAGAATACTTGTTGGGGTGAGGGGGTATCAAATGCCTATCCCCATGCCCTGCACCCAGGAGGTCTTTGATAGATGTCTGTCGAGTGAAGGAATGATCAAATGAATGACCTCTTAGCTCCTCTGGATCCTTGATGATAAAGACGATAAAGGAGGTGAGGGAAGATATAATGTATATTAAATAGAGAAACTTCAGATTAGGGAACAGTCATAGCCAGGTTACCGTCCAGATTGTATCTTGTGTTCTGAAAGATGTCAATTCCTCCAAGTTTCTAAGTCACCATTTTGTGAATTATTAACAAAATGCATCATTATCCAGGTCTTGAGTTGAGAGTCTCATGACATGATTTTAAACTCAATGGATGTAATTTTCAAGAAATAGTCTAAATTCAATGATCAGATTTTACTTAATATACTAGATTTTGAAGTCTGTTGGGATTCCAAAACTCTTAAAATTTGTAATGCGTTTGGGCTCTGTTTTATTGTACTTAATAACAAGATATGTACTGAATAACAAGATAAAACCTGGTATGAATTAATCTCCGAAAAAGGAATTACAAAAATTTTTAGAAAAACATTACAAAGCTACTCTTTTCACTTCTTTAGATTTATTTTCATCTATTATGAGAAATAATTTCTTTTTATGAGTGTCATAATTTTAAAAAAAAATAGAAATGAATACTGAAAAGCTAATATAATAACAAAACAGAAGGAACCGCATAACTCTAACATTTATCATAATCAGTAATAGCAGTGACCCAAGAACAAGTTAGAATCCACTGTCTAATTCTGAATATGTTATAGGAAACACAGCTGGTAAGTGGGTTCTACAAAGAAATAGCCCTGCCTTTGTCTAGAAGGCTATCGAACAGAGCCAAGCAGATCGATAGTTCAGAAGTACAGGGTTTGGTTTGTCCCACAGGTAACTATTTGTGATTTGAATGACATTCCCACATGGCTCTTCTGTATTAGAGACAGAAATTTCTCATGGTCATCTTAAACTTCAGTTCTATTTATCTGATAATATCATTAACTATTGAAGGAGAGCAATGTGACCAGTCCAGATGTCCTGTAATTAAACAGGAGAACTTTGAGATGAGCAACTCTGAGCTCTGTCAGCTAGAAAGGATGTTTGGACACTGGAACTAATTTTATTAATTCTTTTTTATTAGATCACAATAGTTCAGTTCATAGTATTCCCTCATGTCATTCCAATTTCACCTTCCTTTCCGTCTCTCTCAGAAGTGATAATATTGATCTCTTTCTTTCATAAAAATTCTGTTTATTTTCATCAAATGGTGATTCTTAGTTAAAAGGAAAACTCATGTTCCTACTTTGGCTACTTTTCATGTTTCTATTCTTTCTCAGCCTGTAGTTACTGTCTCACTATTTTGAAGTCTTGAGCCCAGGCATGCTTAAGTAACCCAGTGCCTTCCATTCTAACGGATCAACCTGGAATGTATCTGCTCCTGTCATGTCTGCCCCTTTTACCTTCACAACCCTCTGCTTCTGGAACTTGTACTCCAATTCTAGAAACTTCCTGAGAGGTAGCGTAAGCTGGATTAGCTTTATTCTTCCACCCCCATTCTTTGTTAACATGATTTCTGAAGATCTTGTTGCTAGCACCTGAGAACATTTTCCCATCCTCTTTCTCACAACTCTGCTTTCTTTCACACAATGAACTAATACCTACACTTCTAGTCTCTTTGCCCTGAAGACTCCAGTGAAATCACTATTCTACAAGAATTCCAACAACAAGAATTCATCAAGGTCCCACCTGGAACAACTAATCTCTATCTCTATCTCTATACCTGCATCTATATTTATATGCAAGTCTATATTTATATCTGCATCTCCAGGTGGAGTATGTTTTCATATACAGATATATCATTCCTCCTTTTTCTATTTCTCTTTTCCCCAATTGAAAAAAAAATCATGTTTATTAGGTGTTCCAACTATAGGGGTGGGCTTTGATGAATTAACTCACACATTGGTTTAAAACAAATGATGGTGTCATGGTTACTTCTTACAGAGGTATTCTCTTTTCTACAAGAATTTAGAAATATCAATACAAACAGCCAGCTAACATTTATGGAGTCTTTATCATGTGCTATGTTATTTGCTAGGTGCTTTACCTGGCATTATTTATTCTTCATAATACCTCTGTGATTTGGGTGTAATTATTTTTCCCATTGTACGACTGATGAAAGTGAGACTGAGACAGTTTAACTAACTTGTCAAAGTCCATACACTTACTAAGTGACAGAGCTGTCAATTCCATTCAGTCTGACTCCAAAACATGTATTTTAAATCACTTTAGTCATCAACATCGTTTTGTTTGGGAGGGATCTGCCCTATTCTCTTTAGTTTACTAGTGCGAGGCTATGAGGGCCACCCGGTATGGATTTATTCTAAGTCTATTTTATACTCTGTGTATAACAGAGATACCTTCTTATTCACAGTTTCAAATATCAGCTGTACAGCCCACTGTTTTAATCACCTCCCATTTACCCTATTGGTCAGGAAGTAATTCTCACCCTAGAGCTGTGGGGATGGATACTGGGCAGATAAGATCCACAGCAGTTTTTTAGTCACATATGCTCACAACCCAGGGGAGGAGGACACTGCCCAGCACACAGGTCCACAAGGGGGTTGCGCTCAGGAACAGAGTGAACAAGCAGGGGCTGCGGGAAGTAGGCTTTGTAGTATCAAGAGGGTGAGGTGTTGGGCTTCCCTGGTGGCGCAGTGGTTGAGAATCTGCCTGCCAATGCAGGGGACACGGGTTCGAGCTCTGGTCTGGGAAGATCCCACATGCCGCAGAGTAACTGGGCCCGTGAGCCACAACTACTGAGCCTGCGTGTCTGGAGCCTGTGCTCCGCAACAAGAGAGGCCGCGACGGTGAGAGGCCCGTGCACTGCGATGAAGAGTGGCCCCGCTCGCCGCAACTAGAGAAAGCCCTTGCACAGAAACTAAGACCCAACACAGCCAAAAATAAAAATAAATAAATTTATAAAAAAAAAAAAAAAAAGAGGGTGAGGTGCCCCTGGTTCCCACAGACAATGTGATTGGCTTGTTAGAATAAATCTGTAGATTGGCAGGGAACTGAAACCCACTCCTTGGGGTAAATTAGGACCTACCCCTGGGCCCCTTGATAAGGAACATGGTTTGGCTAGAGGTCCTTACTGCAGGAACAGAAGGGGGAAGGGAATGTGTAGTTAGGCTAGATGAGCCCTCCTGGTCTCATCATATATTAGGGCAGCACAGATATTGGGACTTCATTTTAGGCCTTATATTATACTTATGAACTCTCACCCAGCTATGCATCTTTACTTTTATTCAGCTCACTTGCAGAATGGAGGGTCTGGAATATGTATTGAAAACTGTTAAGCATTAACCAAGTAGCACGATATGAGGAGAAAGAATGCAAGGGTAGGGTTCTACCTCTTTCTGCAACTAATCAGCTATGTGACTTGGGGGACTTCATTTAACATCTTATGGCTTATTCCTCTTTAAAATGACTACGATATTACTTGGTAGGAAATAGTTTAAGCTGAATAAAGGCAGTCTCCAGAAAGGAGGGAGGGTGTACCCAGTGACCTTTTGAGCAAGACTCTCTCTCCCCTACCCACATTCCCTAACGCAGATCTTCCCAAAGTATGTGCCATGATATTCTGGTCACTTTGGATGCTGTCTTGGGAAAAAAAAAAAAAAATTCTCAGGCCAAATAAATTTGGGAAACTCTGCATCCTTGCCCTTCTCTTACAGGTTCATAATACTAAGTAAGTTCTAAGAAATCTGACTAGAATAAAACCTGAGGCATTAAGCAGAGAGCCCCCTACATTTTGTACCATGAATCTTTTATGCTAATTTTGTTTCCATGGAACTTCTACTGATATCAATGGAACTGAAGTTCTGCAGAAAAAGAAACACCTTTTGGAGATGGAGATGAGTAGTCTTGGTTGGTTAGACCTAAGTACCAAGGGGACATGGGTAGGTCACCCAAAGCGTCTGCTACGCCACACATCTTACCCCAATAGGCCAGACACTGCATGGGCTCCCCTTAATCCTCCACTGCCTTGAGGAATGACCCATAATCAAGTCCAGGTCCAGGCTTGAGCCATTTACATGGTTACCGGTTTTTGTTTTTGTTTTTGTGTTTTGTTTTTTTAGGTTTTTTTTTTATGTGTACCTTTTTTTTTTTAAGACTTTATTGAATTTGTTACAATATTGCTTCCGTTTTATGTTTTGGTTTTTCAGCCACGAAGCATATGGGATCTTAGCTCCCTGACCAGGGGTCGAACCCACACGCCCTGCACTGGAAGGTGAAGTCTTAACCACTGGACCGCCAGGGAAGTCCCTACATGGTTACTGATTGATCAAAAGGGCTGAACACTGTCATGTAAAATCTGGAAATGGCTTTTTTCCCATCACTACCTTCAAATTCTTCCTGTGAATGTCCCTTTCATATTGATTTGGTAGCATTGTAGAAAGGTACTGACACTCTCCATTTACTTTCAGGTTTTATAAAATCTGGTACAATCTACATATTTATAAATTAATCTTACATTCAATTTCAAACGTCATCCATCTCCATAATTCAGGCTTGATTTGGAATTCTCTTCACCTGCAGTATGGAGGGGAGACACAATCTGTCCTTTTGCTTTCCTGACTTCCAACACTTCCATCACTACGGCTCTTCTGAGGTAGAGGAAGGGAGAGAGAATGTGGGTGTTTAGAGCAAATGGGCCAAAGGACTTTATTCTCACTTGGTGTTCCCCGTCCTTCTCCCTCGGCCTTTGAATGCCACTGGGTTGGTGGCACCATCTTTTACAGGGGTTTATGGGTAGGTTCCTCTGAGCTGCCCTTTCCGCTACCCCACACACACTCAGCTGCTCTTTACTTCTGAAGTCATGCCCTCCACAGGGCATCCTTGGTTTGCAGCAGAAAGCCTTCTCAAGCATATTCCAAGATGACTTGAGCCTACACCCTCTCTGACCAGGGGAAATCTCACGTATCCTCACCCTGTCAAACTCTGCAATCCACTGCTCCCAAGAATGATATAACCCACCTCTGACTCAGCTTCCATAAAGGAGAGGGAGAGAACCCTCGCATAGGCGCCCAGCCCTGGGGCACGAGTTCATCTCTCTTTAATCTCACTCCACTCTGGCAGGAGACCTGTGGACGTCAGCTCTCAGCTGGTATCCAGCCAGCAGAGAGATACAAGTCTTCGCTCTCACAGACCACCCTGTACCTCCAGGAGCCCTCTGCTTGGATTAAAGCATGGGGAGTGCAAGGGGGAAAAGCAAAATGTCACAGTGCTCTGCATTCTTCTGGATTTCCTTCAAAGAAATGGCTTCTCCTTCTCTCTACTGAAACCCTACTGTTCTCTTTAATAGACTATGTGTGGGGGGCGGTGATTTAGGATGGTTTAGATATTGTTTAGCAAGCCCTGGGGGGGAGTAGCTAATCTAGTGCCTCCCTTTGGAATGCAACGGTACTTAAAAAGCCATTAAGCTAAGCTTGGGGCTTTACTTAAAATTCCCAGACTAGAGGAAACAGTCCTTCCATAACCTGTTGCAAAGTCCAAGAGCCAGACCCCTCCTACTTGGCTGTCTCAGCGCCACCGTTCTGTGACCCAGCGGCCTCCCTAGCTGATTGAAATAGGTCTAGGCATCATTTGAGGAGTAGTATTCGCTCTCCCAGACTCTTTCTTCTTTCCTCCTCCAAATGGCTCAGAAGCAGCACTGCAAGAGGATGGTCCATGGTTTCAGGGAAGGAAGAGGTAAATTCTGAACCAACAAAGTAAAAAGCCACTGGCAGGGATTTCCTAGCTCATGGCCAGCTATGAACCTCTTGCACTTTTCCTCAGACGGTGAGTGCTCGTTCTTGCTCTTAAAATATCAATGCCAGGCAGTTGCCAGGAACATCTAGAGAGCGCTAAAGATATGTCAGGAATAACAATAAAAATTAGAATTGAACTATCATAGAATGAGACGGGTACAGGAAAGTTACATGGAAAGTTACAGGAGACATTTTCATCTTAGGAATTCCAGACACCTTAGAGTTTCCCAGGAAGATATGGCCAAGACCATGGTCCTTGACATCAGAGTCACATCTCCCTTCTACAGCACAGTATCACCAGCACCGAGGAGGAGCTCAATAAATACTCCTCAGTGGATAAGTGATTTGTTCCTTGGTATGGTTTCAGAAGAAACATGTTGGGAGATTTTGGTGGTCACACCTGAGATTGTTTTTTGTGAAGAAAACAATGAGCTGTATAAGGTATAAATCTTCATTTCATTTTTTTTTTCACTTATTACTATATGGACACAATTACTCACATATTTATCCCAAACATGTTAATGAAAGGCCTTGGGGACATAAAAGGGAAAAGTAAATCTCTGTCTCAAGTACACTTTTGTTTTTACACTTTAGAGGAGAGAGAGGCAAACAAACAACTATAGTGAGAAACTGTAACTGTTATGGGAGGAATGGGGGTGGTTACTGAGAACAGCTGGGAAGGAGGAGACATCAAGTCTGTTTCAGGGAGGAAGTACCCTTTGAACTGAGTTGTAAATGTTGAGGCAGAGTTTGCAGGCTACAGATTCAGAAGAAGGACAGCCATTGCATGAGCTTGGGGGAGCCTAACCTTTTAAATGCTGCAGGAACAGAATGGTAAAGACCACAAAGACAGTTCCTAAGCAAACATTGACTGGGGCCTTGTCATTACTTCTCTGATGAGAATATGAGAAGTTATGCATTTTTATTGAAAGTCAACCACTGCTAACTGCAGTTTTAGGATGCAAAAGAAATAATTTCTATCACCAATAGTTGGAGAGAAAAACAATTGTCCCAACCCTAGGCCTCTTGATCAAGTTCTGAGGCTTAACTCTTTGCTCAGAAACCACAGCATGAATGAAATTCAGTGGAGAGACTGCAGCCCCGCCTCCAGTCCCACCATAGGAGTTGATCAAAGACTCCCTGGTTGCCACCTTGACCAGGATCAGACATTATAATAAAAAGTAGGATGGACACTACAACTCAGACGAGAGAGAAGATGTTTCTGAGAGTCTGGGTTTTAAACAGAATTCCAACCCTTTGAAGTTAGAGTTTAGCCTTTTAGCCATGGCCAACTTTTTGGTCCAACAACCAAAATTAAAAAAAAAAAAAAAAAAAAAAAGATAATTTGAAAAGTTTAACAGACCAAAAGGCCAAATACGCTTCTTGGATCTAAAGTCTGTCTTGCTCATAGCATTTGAATGAATTATTTATAAATGAATCAAAAGCACATAGATTATAATTATTTTATTTCTATCAAAATACTCATAAATTGAAAATCAAAGAAAAATGTGTTTGGCATTTGATTTTGCCAAGTCCTAGGTATTTACGTATAACTTTGAGAGACACATTCCCCAAACCCAAAGTCATGGGCATCCATTCTAAGTAGTCTATAAGGTGAGTGGAGCTCAAGTCTCGAGGGGTGGTTTCCCAACTCTTAGGATAATCTAGATCCCTCATGAGCATCTTTCGGAGGGAGCCTAGAAGTGCTGGGTGACTTACGAGGAGCTTTAATTCTCTCTAGTTGGCAAAAACACTGCTTCTCATAAGCTAGCTAAAGGAAACTGAAGAGCAAAACTCCTTTCTCAATCAAATCCAAATCCTCAGTAAATAGAAATATTCCCAAAGGTAATTTTTGACATGGAATTGGTAAAAAATTTATTTCATTTAATTTTTTAAGAAAAGCCTACTAGTTAATATGTTGACTGGCCCATGAAAACTAAAACAGAAAACTATACCATACTTACTGATCAGGTTTTACTTAAATTTATCTGCTCATTCAGCCCTCCTGATCTTGGTTACCTCCTATCAGATACTTTCCTAACATATACCATGGACTTGTAACTCTATAACATTCTAAACACTGTATCATAAATATTGATAGATAAAATCTTAAAGGGCATAAAAATGCTTGGTGTAATGAGGAAAAGGACCAAAAAAGACCTACTGTGAAAAGGTGACTATAAATTGTAATGATTGGGCTTTAGAGTTTTCATTTTCTCACTTTTCCTTATAGCTAGTAAAATAGAAATATAAATAATCTCAAAACCTTTCAGATTTTTACAATATATTAACACTCTCCAAAGAATTAAAAAGGAATATAGCAAAACGGTTTAAGCAAGGATTCCAGAATGAAACAGGAATGGATTTATGCCTAGGCTCCTCTTAGCTGGGTGCTCTGGAGCAGATTGCTGAACTTGATTACTTTCCAAGTATTTTGGGATTTTCCAGCTATCATTCTGTAACAGATTTTTTCAGTTTAATTATATTGTGGTCTGAAGGCATACTTAGTATGACTTCTATTCTTTTAAATTTATTAAGATATGTTTTATGGTGCAGAATGTGGTCTGTCTTGGTGAATGTCATATGTGAACCTTGAGAAGAATGTGCATTCTGTTGCCGTTGGATGAACTAGTCAGTAGGTGTCAATTATATTTAGTTGATTGATGGTGCTGTTGAGTTCAAATACGACTGTCCTTATTTCCTGCCTGCTAGATAGAGGGGTGTTGAAGACCCCAACTATAATTTTGTATTCATTTATTTCTCCTTGCAGTTCTATCACTTTTTGTTTTATGTATATTGATGCCCTGTTGTTAGGGGCATACACATTAGGTTTTGTTATATCTTCTTGGATAATTGGCCCCTTTATCATTATACAATGAACCTCTTAGTCTGGATAATTTCCCTTACTCTGAAGTATGCTTTGTCTGAAATAAAAATATCTACTCCAGCTTTCTTTTAATTAGTGTTAGCATAGTATATCTTCCTTTATAACTTTAGTTTTAATCTATATGTTTAATCTTTATATTTGGTATATCTTCCTTTATAACTTTAGTTTTAATCTGTATGTTTAATCTTTATATTTAAAGTGGGTTTCTTGTAGATAACATATAGTTGCATTTTGCTTTTTGGTCCAGTCTGGCAATCTCTGGCTTTTAATTGACCTATTTAGACAATTGATGTTTAAAGTGATTATTGATATAATTGGATTCATATCTACTTTATTTGTTACTGTTTTCTATTCGTTACTCTGTTCTTTGTTTCTTTGTCTTTCTTCCTTCCTTTCTTTCTTTCTTTCTTTCTTTCTTTCTTTCTTTCTTTCTTTCTCTTCCACTCCTTTTTGGCCTTTTCTATTCTTGACTATTTTATATGATTCATTTTCTCTCCTCTCTTTGCATATTATATATACTTAAAATATTTTTAAAGTGATTGCCCTAGAATCTATAATATATGTCTACAACTAACCCAAGCCCACTTTCAATTGTGGCTTCACAAATACTATAAGTACCTTATAACAGATTATTTCAAATTTCTTCCATCCATTCCTTATAACATTACTGTTACTCATTTCACTTATCCCTAAACTATAATCACTAAATATATTGTTGCTATTATTATTTAGAACAAACTGTTATCTGTTAGACCAATTAAGAATTTTTAAAAACACAAGATTTTACTTTGTATTCATTTATTCCTTATATAAGCCTCTTCCTTTCTCTAAGTAGGTTTAAGTTTCTGACCTATACCATTTTCCTTCTCTATGAGGAACTTTTAATATTTCTTGCAAGGCAGATCTATTGAAAACAAATTCCCTCCATTTTCATTTGTCTAAGAAAGTCTTTATTTCTCCTTTGCTTTTTAAGGATAATTTAACTTAATACAGAATTCTAGGTTGGTGAGTTTTTTTTAATTTTGACAGTTTACATATTTTACTCTACTTTCTTCTGCTTGCATAGTGTCTGAAGAGAAGACTAATGTAATTCTTACCTTTGCTCCTCTTTGGGTAAGGTGTTTTTTCCTCTGGTTTCTCTCAGGATTTTCTTTCTCTCTGATTATTGGCAGCTTGAATGCGACATATCTAGGTGTAGATGTTTTGGCATTTATCTGACCTTTCTTCTTTTTATTTGGTATTCCTGGTATGCATGTGTTACACCTTTCATAATTGTCCCATAGTTCTTAGATATTTTCTTCTGTCTTTTTATCTTTTTCCTCTTTCTATTTCATTTTTGGCAGTTTCTACTGACCTCTTTTTAAGCTCACTGAGCCTTTCCTTGACTGTGTCCAACCTATGATGCCCCTGTCAAAGGCATTCTTCATTTCTGTTATAGTGATGATTTCTAGCATTTCCTTTTCACTCATTCTTAGAATTTAAATCTCTCTGCCCATGTATTTTTGCATGTCGTCCACTTTATCCATTAGAGTCCTTAGCATATTAATCATAGTTGTTTTAAATTCCCAGGCTGATGTTTCCAACATGTGTGCCATATCTGAGTCTGGTTCTGATGCTTGCTCTGTCTCTTCAAACTGTATTTTTCATCTTTAGTATGCCTTGTGATGTTTTGTTGGCTGCTGGACACGACGTCCTGGGTAAAAGGAACTGAGGTAAATAGGCCTTTCATGTGAGGTTTTATGTTTATCTGGCTATGAGTTAGACAGTGTTTATTATTTGCCATAGATGTAGGTGCCAGAGACTAAAGTCTCCATTGGCATTCATTGTTTTCTCTCCCCTGTTGTTTTTGAGTTTCCTTAGAGACTTGTTAGGTAAAGTCTGAGGTATGCACTTCTTACACTTGTAATCCCTGCAATTATACAGGAACCATATTGACATGGTGGTAAGGTGTGTGGGGAGGGGAAGAATTCTATAGTCCCATGATTCAGTCTCAGATTTTTACTGCACCTGTGTCATCAGACTGTGACTTTCACAAGTGCTTCTCAGGTTTTTTGTTTGTTTGTTTTCCCCCTAGATGAGATAGGAAGCCTAGAGGAAGTTAGAGTTGGGTATTTCCTTTCCCACAAGTCCGTTGGTCTCCGGTAAAATTTTGTGGATTAGGGTCTGGTAAAATAGATAAGTCCTGAGGGCAGGTCTTGTTAAGGAGAACAGAACACTCAGGACATATTTTGAAATGGCACTTTTCACCTCCCCTTGCCAGAAACACAAGGGAATTTTTCTCTCATTTTCACTGTTGGAACCCGGTAGAGCTCCTGGGGGTAAAACTCATGATAGTGTGGGGATCCCCTTAGGACTGGACCCCTCCCTGGAGTTTTTAACTCTCAAGCCTTTCCACACCAAGTCTCTAGCAATTTGTCAATTGCAGTTTAAGTTTTCCTACTCTTATGCTAACTACAGCGGCCGCTAGGCCACTGCTCTGGTAGGCTGTGATCCTCTATATTCACCTGTATGCTTTCCGAGTTTGAGGGCAGCAGTTTGTCCTATGACCTCATTCTATGATGGATCTAAGAAGAGCTGTTGGTTTTCATGTTGCTCAGCTTTTTTTCTTGTTGTGAAGATGGGAGTGATGCCTTACAAGCTCCCTATATGCTAGATCAGAAGCTAGAAGTCCACTGTGTGTTTTTAATATTGTGACTTTGTTTTTGCAAAAATACTTTTTTTTTAAAATAAGTGCCAATATCTTCTTCTCTAAGGGGGCAAAAGTAAATCCAAGATTTTTTATTAGTGATTTAAAATTTATAACACAGATCAAAATTTACATTATGAAAACTGCCTTCCAGAATAAAATGGTAACTAACCGTCTCAGGCTCCTGCTCATTTGCTGAGTTTACCCAATACCTTGTAATTGAGAAACATAGATTTTTTTTTTCCCACAGGGATCAGAGCTTGTAGCCCACATAATAACATGCATTAAACATAGCTTACACTAAGAGCCATGGTTTATACACAGGCAGCCTCTGCAATAGTTCAGGCAAATTAGAATTAGGCTGGTATATGGGCTATAGATAAACACTTTCCCTGAATAGATGGATTCGTTCATTGAAATAATCTTTGCAAACAACCCATTTGATTAGTATTTCTAGTGAACTAATAGAGGGTTTCACATTTGAATAAATTTAAATCTTCCCAGGGGAGATGATTTTCAATGGTTATCAAGTTTTTGCTTGTGTGCCCATAAAAGAGATGTATATATACACATATATATGGCTATATATCTTTATACGTCTCAAATTTAACATCTAATTTCAAATTAGATGATTTTCATCAGGTTTTACATAATTTAAAAGAACGTAATTTCTGAAATATTGTAATTTTAAAACAAAATTATCTTTAAGATTATTCAGTGAAATACCATAGCAATTTGATATGCATTATCAATCATTTAATTAAAGGAAAATAGATTTTATTTTAAATTTCAAAATTCTACATCTTTCCTTTTTCCCTCTACTTGTGTATTTCTGTTCCACCTCCCCCATATATTTTATTGTAATACATATTTTTTTATGTTTGAAAGTTTTTATTCACCACCTATCATACATCATTGCAAAAAAAAAAAAAGCCTGTTATTTTAAATTTTAAAATGTTATTTTGAATGTAAAAATTCTGTAATTATGATTATAATTAATAGTAGACAAAGGATCACAAAGATAAATATACATCTTGATAATTATTAAATATAAAAAGCAAAATCTTATTGAAGCTGCCTCTCTTAAGCAGATGGATGGAATTATGGGTTCATGTGTCTGTGGATGACTAATACTTATTATTAGAGTGTGACAAGGGTTCACCATAATTTCTATTCCTTATTTTCCTTTGTGATAGTTGTAATCTCTGAGAAACTTGGATCACATAAAGAGTATTTGAGAATGGAAGGAGTTTTGTTGTGGAAATGTCACTTAATTCTTTGAAGTCCTTCCAAGTTATATTTTTAATGATCTAATATCAATAATTGCATTAAGTCCTCCTTCAATTTTGTTGACAGCAGAGACTTGGAAGCTGCCTGACAAGCACAGGAATTTGTTAGTCACCAGCATTATTAATTTTCTCAACACCGACAGCAATATTTGAACCTTACTTAGAAATTAGAAATTTGAATTTCCTTAGAGATTCTTATTCCTTGAGGGCAATGCAACTAGTAAGATTCTAGCCAGGTGAGAGCACTTTCTTATGCAAAGTGAGAGAAGGGCAACTGTGAAAGGGAGTTAAGGAAGGAGTTAGGAGGAAAGTTGGCCTTGACCCCAGGCCCATTCTCAGGTAGGTCAATTTTAGGAAAAATATCATAGAGAAATTAAGACTGTAGCCATTGAGTCCATTCAAAAGTCTCCATATCTGGGCAGCCCTTGGAAAATCTTCACATGCTCCCTGCGTTATCAAAGTCTCTCCTAGTTTTCAAGATTTTGCCTTATTGAGATTGAAGCATTTAGTAATTCAAAAAATAAAAGAATAGAAAAGAAAAAGATAACACAAAACCTCAATTCCACAGATCAATCTAATAACTCTAGTTGCAAAAGTCCTAAAATGAATGCTAGCAATTTAGATCCAACAGTATATTAAAAGGAAAATAACCAGTAGAGTTTATTCAAAGGATAATTTAAAAAGAAGAAATCCATTACTCCAAACCACAAATTAATATGATGTCTTCTTATAAATGTAATGCAGTTCTAATACAAATTTCAGTGGCAACATACTTTACACTTGACAAAGTACATGATTATCTTGATCGATCTCCAAAAGGCATCTGGCAAAGTTCAAAACCATTTCTAATAAAAAAAAAAAGTCAAGATTAACCGATGGTTGCTAGTATCAGTGGGAGAAAGTGTGAGGAAAACAGGATGTACAGTCTCATGTTACCTCCCCCAAGTTATCTGTTAGCTATAGAAGGAAAGAGTTTCCGGTGGAGAAAGCCTGGCAGGAACCTCGTGAACCCTCATGATCCCTGTGATGCAAAGGGATAGGACACATGGAGAAGGACACTGCATCATTTCTGTTGGATTCTTACCAAACATGCATAATCACAATCACGTGCAAATACTAGACAAACTCAGATGGAGCAACATTTAGCAAAATAACAGATAGATGCTCTTCAGTGAGGCCACAGTTAAGAATGACAAAGAAAGATTGAGAAACTATGACAGGCTGCCAGAGACTAAAGTAACGTAAGATTCTAAATTGGATCACGGAACAAGAGCAACAACAAAGACATCAGTTAAACAAAACAAAACAAAACTGATGGAATCTGTATAGGGCTTGAGTTAATGGCATTTTCTGTGCCAATGTTAATTTCCTGATTCTGATCAATGTACTGTGGTTTTGTAACATGTTAACATTGAAGGAGGCTGGGAGAGGGACATATGGAAAGTCTTTGTGCTATTTTCAACTTTTCTATAAGTCTAAAAGTAGTTCAAAATAAAGTTACAAAATAAATGCAGTGCCAGGATCTTATATATAATGATTTCCTCGTATGATAAGGGAGATTTTCTTAACCTGATATTTAAAATTTTATAGCTATCACAAACCAAAAGCCAATCACGTGCTTATGTAATACCAAAGATATTTAAATTCAGAAAAGGATGTCTCCCATTACCACTATTACTCATGGTTTTTATAAAAGGTCTAATCATCGCAAAACAAGAAAAAGTCCTAAGAAATATAAAGTTGGCGAATGAGGAGATAAATTATTGCTATTTATAGATGATATAGTTTGCAACCTATAAAACGTAAGTAAATAAACTGAAAAGTATTAGAATTGATGATGATTTAAGAAGGTGGTGAGTTACAAAATAAACATACAAAAATCAATTGTTTTTCTATTCCTCAGTTCAAAATTGTATTGAATAAAATAAACTTAATAATAGCAGAGAAAATATAAACCATATGTTAATAAGATTAATAAAGTTTTTTAGTAATTATGTGAAAAAAAGTTAAAACTCTACTTCTTAATGGAATAAAATGTGATTTGATTAAGTTAAAACATATAATATTTTCCTTCACAGAAATATCAGTTATTGAAAAATGTAATTTCTCTTTAAATTTCTCATAA
This sequence comes from Balaenoptera musculus, assembly GCF_009873245.2. Classification (NCBI taxonomy): domain Eukaryota; kingdom Metazoa; phylum Chordata; class Mammalia; order Artiodactyla; family Balaenopteridae; genus Balaenoptera; species Balaenoptera musculus. The sequence goes on along the minus strand of NC_045793.1, from coordinate 95,839,801 downwards.
ATTTAACGCAATTCCAATTTAACTTGGAAACAAAATATATCTGAACCTTGAAAGAGTGATTCTAACCGAGAAAATTTTGAGTAACAAAACTGAGGAAGGAGATGCATTTTTTTTTTTTTAACATCTTTATTGGAGTATAATTGCTTTACAATGTTGTGTTAGTTTCTGCTGTATAACAAAGTGAATCAGCTATACGTATACATATATCCCCATATCCCCTCCCTCTTGTGTCTCCCTCCCACCCTCCCTATCCCACCCCTCTAGGTGGTCACAAAGCACTGAGCTGATCTCCCTGTGCGATGCAGCTGCTTCCCACTAGCTATCTGTTTTACATTTGGTAGTGTATGTATATCAATGGTATTCTCTCACTTCGTCCCAGCTTACCCTTCCCCTTCCGTGTCCTCAAGTCCATTAAGAGATGCATTTTTTTAAATACTAAAACGGTGCATAAAGTTACAATTGAACAAAAAACAATGAAAAAGACTCTTCTATGTCTAAACATCCTGTTATGATAATTGTGGCATTTTAAATTAGAGGGGATAAAAATGAATTATTTATTAATGTGCTGCTAGAAAAGTTGATAAACCATTTGGAAAAAAATAAGCAAGATCTCTTACTTCAAGTTATACAAGAAAATAGATTCCAGATGGAGTATAGAATTAATCTATAGAAGAAATGAGAAAAAAAAAAAGAGTATTTAACTGACTGTTACAAGAGGAGAGGTCCATAAGAAAGAAATAATGACAATAATCATGTCATATCTGATTGCATGTAATCTATACTTCTTCACCACAAAACAAGCTGACAAAATTAAAAGGTTAAAAAAAATAGTCACCAAAATGTGAGAAAAATGAATGTTAATACCTTCAACAAATATAGAGATCTTATAAATTCATAAGAACAAGAATGAACTCTCAATAGAACGAGAAGATAAAAAACATAAATGGTCAATAAACACTTGGGAATTATACAACCTACTAGAAAACAAAGCAAAATCAATTAAAGTATAGAGTGAAAAACCATTATTCATCTATTGGATTCTCAAAGTTTTTTCATATTTTAAAAGTATAAAGAAGTTAATGAGACCGACAGTCCCACACACTATTTAACTCATTGAAAGCTTCTGGAATACAGGAAATCAGTAGCTTTAAAAATGCTGACATTCTAGGGCTCAGTAAATTCAACAACCAAAATGGCCAGCAATAGGGAATTAGTTAAATCCTCTATATCATCTGTGGAATATTATGTTGGTATTAAGCACTGCCGCTAACAGTTCTTAAAATGAGAAAATGGGTTGCCCATCAAAATTACCTAAGATGATCTTTAACTATACACACCTCTCTGGGCTCCTCAACTCCTGTCCCACATTACCTCTTTCTGATTTTTTGATTCTGGTGCAGGACTTGGGAGTCAGAGTTTTTACCTAAATCTCCAGTGAAATCTGATGAAACCCCTCTATCTCAATACACTGTTCTAAAATAATATTCAACGTCATTGGAAATTACTCTCAGTATAATGTGAAATTTAAAATACAAAAGTATTTACTTGCTATGATCCTAATTTTGGAGTACATATAGTATGACGTGTGTATTTATTTTTTTTAAATGTTCTTTATACTTTTTCAGTATTTCCAAGTTTTGAACAGTCCTAAGGAATAATCGCTGATGGTGATATTCATTTTATTTTTTATTTTTTTCATAATGAGAAATATAATGTGATCTATTTATTTATTTTTATTTTTTAAACTTTTTATTTTACGTTGGAGTACAGCCAATTAACAATGTTGTGATAGTTTCAGGTGCACAGCAAAGGGACTCAGCCATACATATACATGTATCCATTCTCCCCCAAAGTCCCCTCTCATCCAGGCTGCCACATAACATTGAGCAGAGTTCCCTGTGCTCTACAGTAGGTCTGTTGGTTATCCATTTTAAATATAGCAGTGCGTACATGTCAATCCCAAAGCTCATTTTTTTTAAAAAAGCTTTGGTAAAAGGAGTTACTGTCCTATTCTTTCTCATCTCTCTTGCTGCCAGATGCCTATCCACCCTCGGCCTGTGCTTACCGAAATATGCCAGGTCCTCGGAGAGCACCTCAAATTTACCCCTAGACAACTATGGCATTATTTCCATGTGAATAGTGGAGAAAGAAAGGGAGAGGAAAAAAAAGTAAAACATTGTGCACCAAGTGAAATGTAGCATTTAGTTATTATCTAAATGAATTTGATCACAGTAGGTAGCCAATCTTGATAATTGTTTTAGAAGAGTTTTCCTCAATTGCAGTCTGTGAGGGTTGGAGTGGATGGCTTGGACAAAGTTGGTCAGGGGAGCTAAAACAAGGGGGAAAAAGTCTCCTGAAACAAGAGTAACAGCAACAAAACTCACATACACAAAACCAAAAACCCAGATCTTCCCGGGATCTGCATCAAAGGTAAGTAAGAGGACCTGAGTGTTAGGACAATTCTGAAATCTTTTGGATATATATTTATTTGGTCAGCGTATTCTGATCCTATACCTATTTCTCTAGGTTATTTTATGTTCTTAGAAAGATCCAAAGCAATTGAAAAAGAGTTTGAAATATGCATTTATAGTTAGAGAGAGATATGCACATTATACCAAAAGAAAGTCTAAACCACCCCTCAGAAGGCTACTCTGGTGTCTTAGAAAATGAATTAATTAAAATTTTTTAAATTATTTAATTGATTTCATTCATATCACTGCTTTGTGGGAAGGTTGAAACTTGTCTGAATATATGAGGAACGTACCTGAACTGTACATACGTATATGGTGACCTTAAAGAGCTATCATCCAATCTTGGCCCCATTTGAGAATTCAAGGGAGCTGTAGTAGCCGTTCTGGAATTGTCTTGGGCAAATGGAGAGATCTGCTCGTTCTGGCTAAGGACTTCCTTTCCGCTGCACACACTGAAGGCATGGTGAACACAAGCTGTTCTGGAGCCAGAAGGTGACACATTTATCTCCAAAGTCAGTAATAGGAAAAAGCTGGGCTCAAAAATCACAAACAAGGCCACCAATGACATGGTGTGCACTTGACTGGTTCTCCTGATATGTAGCACATTCTAAAAGTCCCTCACAGAGAATTGAAGGGAGAGATACAACAGTCCATAAGATAAATATAGCCCCAACTTACACAGAGTTCATGCTCCAGCTGGACACACAAATAATTCAGCTGGGAAAACACACAATGTGAAAAGTGGTAGGAAAGGGTAAATCAGGGTATTGTCCATGGCTGAGGGCTGGTGCCTATTCTAGAATTGAAGGATGTCCTCTTGGAGTCATGGTTTTAAGCTGAAGGCCATTAAGAATTAGTTAACTGAAGGGAAGGTAGGTAGAGAGAGGACCCTTCCAGGTAGAAAGTAGAACATGCAAGAATAATTGGAGGAGTGGGAGTATAGCCCAGTTAAGTGACTGATGGAAGTTTGGTTGATTTTCAGAATATGAGGAAAGAAGTGGCAAGGGATGAGACTGGAAAGGCAAACAGCGTACAGAAGGAGAAGCACTTTTTAACAGGCTTAGAAGCTTGGACACTGTCTTGAGGGCTACGGAGCATTTTGAGGAAGGGAAGGACATGGTCAGATTTCCTTTTCACCAGAATCACAGGCTAATGTGTGGCTTGTGGGATGGATGGTAGAGGGAGATTCAAGACTAGATGTAGGGAGAATGATGATTCCAGAGAGAGAAGATAGTGGCCCACTGGGTAAGATCAGAAATGAGTGGATTATAGAGAAATTTAGGCAGTAAAATTCATCTGCCCTGTCAGGGAAAAGGCATGGGTGGGGGGAGAGGAAGAAGCAGATGAAAACTCAATAATAAGAGGGCATTTTCAGCTCCGGTATAATATAGACGGTATGGCCACTTCTGAGATGCTTCCATCTTTGGGGGAACTATTGCACCAAAACAATGATGTCCCAGAGACTTCTAATAGGCTCTCCAAGTCTCATGACATTAATTTTCAGAACCAAGGTGAGATGCGTTTAATTGATCCACCCATCAATGTATAGAAGTGAGAGGGAAATTGAGTTGTTTGACGTATACGATTCTAAGAAAATGGTTTAAACTATGCAAAAACAGTGACATATTTATAGGTGATTTTGACGCTGTGGTGATTCAGTCTGACTGGTTTTTAAATTATTTATTTTTCCAGACACTGATATCTCTGCCAGAACCATAACAAAATGAATGAGATTAGACAGGCTATAAAAATGTATATTTAGTAGGGGACTGGAGAAAAGGGAGCTAACTTCCTTTCTATTTATTAAAGTGGTTTAGCTAAAAAGGTGTACTTTGGTATATACACCAAGAAAACCTGATACAAAGAAATCCCAAATGAAATATTTAACGACCTGTTTGCCAGCCAGAGAGTATATGCATGGTTTGCTTCAAACTCTTGCGGAAATCCAGAATTCATGTGTGTAGCCTTTTCACAAAACTCTTTATTCCATTTCAACTAGTGGCTCTCATCTAATTAGAATGTCTTTCAAAAAAGGTTTGGAAGAACTCTTTGAAGGGGCATGAGATGCAAGGAAGAACGAAATAAAATATTTCTGCAACATACATCTCTATGGAGAGGAAACCAAGCGTGTTGTGTTTGCTGCTGAGTTTGTCTAAAATGGAACTTGTCCCAAAGCCCAAATCTTAGGCTGGACGGACAAGGCAACCAGAAAAAATGGAGAGGAAGAAGAGGAGGCGCCAGAAGAAAGCTCCATTGAGAAGATGCCCTCGCGTTTTTAAGAAAATTTAGGATGTCAGGAGCACATTCAGAGTCACAGTCAGGTAGTTTTCAGAACAATTGATTAGAAAACAACGTCTCCAAAAATCTGTCTCCGTTCCCTCTTCTCCCCCCATCTGACTCCTCTGGCAGGACCCAAGGGAGCCACACAGTAAGCTGACGCTGAAGGGAGCGGACCTTGCAGAGCCTGAGTCCTTTGATTATGTGGTCCCTCCCCCGCCCCGTCCCCACTCAGGTTACAGCCCTGCAGTCGGCATTGTCTGGACAGAGGAGCAGCGGCTCCCCTATGAAGACTGCCTGGACCACAGCCACTCTACCCCAAACTCCAGCCTCCTCCTGTTTCTCCCCTTCTGTGCTTCTTGAGTGAAACACTTAGAAACTGGGCAGCCTTTCCGTGGACTTCCTGGGGCCACGCAGACTTGGAACACCTGGCTTCCCTATCCCCACCCCGAATGACTGCCCTACAATTTCTGTTTCCTTCTTTGTGCTTTCTGGGGAGGGAGTGTCCTTGCTCTCCAGAGAGAACCCTGGGGAGACAGGACAGAGGGAGTGGACTTTGATTTGAAGATCTTGGATACCTAGTAATATTCTGTTGTTTGTTTGTTTTTTTGTTTTGTACCATTGTAACCCAGCTATTTCACAATCTTATATTTCTAAACAAAGGTTTGTTGAGTGGATGATGTCAGTTAATGATCTTGCCTGATTTTAAGTGGTAATTTTGTATCAGTATGAGATGATGGACGGTCACTAAACTTATCGTGATAATCATTTCACGATGTACGTAAGTCAAATCACCTTAAACTTATACAGTCCTGTATGTCAGTTTGTCTCAATACAACTGGAAAAAAAAAAAAAGAAACTGAAGCATAAACAAATCAAGAAAGCCCCAGAGTTAGCAATGAGAGGCAGGATTTGAACCCAAGTGAACTAATGCCATCATGCTCTTAAATACTGATATAATGTCATCCTCTTTGCAAAAATAATCATTAAATAACATTAAAACATTAGGTCTTAGTATGGTCGCCCCTTAGTATCCCAGGGGGATTGGTTCCCGGCCCCCAGCAAATACCAAAATCCGTGGATGCTCAAGTCCTTTATATAAAATGACATAGTATTTGCAACTAACCTACGTACCTCCTCCCATATACTTTAAATCATCAGGAGATTACTTATAATACCTAATACAATGTAAATGCTGTGCAAATAGTTATTGCCAGTGCGTGGCAAATTCAAATGTTGCTTTTTGGAACTTTCTGGAATTTTTTTCCCCTCAATATTTTTGATCCATGGTTGGTGGAATTTGTGGATAAGGAAGATGCAAATACTGAGGGCCCAGTCTGCTAGTAATTCGACATGTTTACATGTTAGGCACTGTTCTAAAAACTTCCTATGTATTTAGACATTTAATCCTTATGACGACCCCAAGGAGTGGTGTATTTTTCTCCTCATGTCACAGATGAGGAAACACATGGAGAGAGGTAAAATGCCTTGCATGCTACTCCCCAGGTGAGCCGTAGAAGATCTAGTCATTGGGATGAGGGAGATGGTGGGTGAAGGACGAGGGAGAGGGGGAGAGGGAGAAAAAGAGCGAAAGGCAGAATCCCTAGTTTAGTTGTCTGGTCTGGGGTCTCAGACTTGAGTGTGCATCAGGATGACCTGCAGGGCTGGTTACAATGTAGATTGCTGACCCTACCCTGAGCTGCTCCTTCAGTAGATCCGAGGTGGAGCCTGAGAATTTGCATTCCTAATAAACGTCCAGGTGATGCTGGTGCTGTTGATTGGGCGGTCACATTTTGAGACCACTGGCCTAGGAAGTTGCTTGAATTGGCACTTTTTTTTTTTAAATCGATACAGTTATTTAATTTCACACCATCATGTAAAACAAGCTATTAAGGCCAACACAAGTTCTGGTTACACATTGTTTTTTCATTTGCACACTGGCCATCTCGGGCTATAAACCATTAAAAGGTTAGACAATGTCTGATTTAGCATGTTTAGCAAAATACGTTTTTAATGTTATTTAATGATTATTTTGTGAAGAGGATGACATTATATCAGTATTTAAGAGCATGATGGCATTAGTTCACTTGGGTTCAAATCCTGCCTCTCATTGCTAACTCTGGGGCTTTCTTGATTTGTCTATGCTTCAGTTTCTTTTTTTTTTTTTTTTTCCAGTTGTATTGAGACAAACTGACATACAGGACTGTATAAGTTTAAGGTGATTTGACTTACGTACATCGTGAAATGATTATCACAATAAGTTTAGTGACCGTCTATCAGCTCATATAGATACAAAATTAAAGAAATAGAAAAAAATTATTTTCTTGTGATGAGACACTCAGGGTTTACTCTCTAAATAACTTTCATATATGACATACAGCAGTATTGATTATATTTATCATGTTGTACATTACATCCCTGGGACTTATTTATCTTATAACTGGAAGATTGCACCTTTCTTACTGCCTTCCCCCAGTTCCCCCGTCACCCCATGAGTTGGCACTCTTAAACCTAGACCAAGTAGGCTCTGGGAAAATGCTCTCCACAGGTGCCCCTCCAGAAGCTTCTGTTTCTCTTCCTACCTTTTCAGGGGTTTCAGACCTTTTTGAACGTTTTGAGCTGATACCTAGACCCATTTGCGTGAATCCAAGCCATTGCAAGTGAGAGACTCTTACAGTCTGGCTCCCCTGTCTTACATATCTTGGGGCTAAGCAGGGGACCGAATCTGACAAAAGTCCTTTCAATGTTGCCACACAGAATGTCATAGTAGGAAGGAAATAGAAGGAAAACAAGGCCATCCAACCGGTGTGTGTTTACATCTTCATCCTATCCTTCCCTAACCCCACGGCACCTAAGACTGGCCCCTGCAAAGTGTCCTTTCTAGTCTGTCAAAGTCGGGGCCTATTGGCTGGTTAATTTCTGGTCTTAACTCTTGTAATTTACAATAATAAGAATACAATTTGAAAGAATAGGCATTAAGGTTAAAATAGCTTTCAAGCTGTAACAGAAGAGAATGAAACAGAGGGGCTTTGTTTCAATTTCCATCTTGGCATACTATCTGTCTTGGCAGGGAGCAGGGAATTGAAGTCAGGGAACCTGGAAAAAACGTAGGCATGGCAGTCTTATATGGTGCCATTGAGGAGAGGTGGTCATTTGGGGGAGCATATTTGAAGTAGCTGTAGCACCTTTTAACTCTAGTTCAATGATGAGGTAAGCTATTAGGACAGAAATATAATTGGCATTAGGTAAGAAAATATTTCTGGTTAGAATCTTTGATATTACTCTGTACTGTTACTCCAAAGATCATATTTATTCTTTTGCCATATGTAGCTTATGGGAATTCTGCTTGTTCTGTAATAAACTAAAACAGAAAATTCTACTTCATTCTCTCCTCAAGACTTTTTGTTTGTTTGTTTGATTTTGTGTAGGAGGAAATAATGTTAGCATCAGTGGGCTTATTTCAAAACATGTGAGTTGAACAGTAATTCTCTTCCCTTCATCCTAGTGTTCTTCTCCCACTGCTCTGGCTGACTGGAACAGAGGGAAATTTATAGCCTGAAGCAGTCCTATGTCTGGTTTATGTATTAGTAATACTCCCTGACTGTACAGGGCAGGCAAAGGCAGAGCTCGTGGCCCACAGCTTTGCAAGGCCCTGTATAATTTTCAAATCTTCCTGTGTTTTTGGTAATGATCTGGCAATCCAAACAATTTGGGTTAAAAGCTGTTCTAGGTCATCTTACCCCTCTCCGCCTTATATTATGGAAACCAAGAAACTGCATTACTAATGTTATAAAGGCCATCAAGATATGAATGTAAATACAAGACATGTATTTTTATATAGCTGTGGCTTCAGGAATTTACAAAATTATAAGTCTTGGTGTTCTGGACAGAGTCACTACCACCCAGATTCTTAGCAGAGCCCTCTTAAAATAAAGCTTAGCACCAAATACAACCAAATAGCAAGATGAATGATTTTAAAGCATGGCGACAATAATTAGCTAAGTAATCAGACCTCTTTCCAAAGATAAAGTAATACTTCCGTAAATTTAGCCTTGTAACCCTCCCTAATCCCTTGACGCTATCTTTTTCCTAATTCTGGTAGCATTTGCAAATAGAATATTATTTATGACTGAATCTTAGAGGATAAACACATTTTGTTATAAAAACCACTGGAGTGTAAGAACTACTGCAGACCCCTGACAAAAGAACATAGGATGACAATACTTTTCAGAAATTTTTCACTGCGGGATGAGATAGTGATTAGACCTATCGGGAGAGAACAATTGGAAATAGATTTGTTCTCACTGGCTAAGAACCAACCCAGACATGACGCTTCCTTGACCCAGAGCCCCACATATTTTGAGGATCAAGCGTATATTATTATTGACTTTTTTGTAAAAGATGTCGATCTGATATTTGGTGAGGAGAATCAGTAAAATATCAAGTGAGGTTTTACAAGTGAATGACCAGAGTAACAGTCCTTAGAATGAAGTGATGAGGTGGCGTTGGGAAACAGCTCAAAAAGCAGACAGGAGAAACAGCATGTGACATAGAAACAACTTAGCAAAGAGTATTCCTTATATAGCACAAATCTAATACTTTCAATTCCCTTATTAAAATGTTTTATTGAACTCACATTACTCTTAGGAAAAATTTTAGAATCTACTTGCTCTAGTCTCTCTGTTCCATCCATCCTGGATTCTTCTAAATTTCTTTCCTCCTCCCCATCTCCCTGCTCTGGCCTGATCCCATTATTCTCCTTAAGCCTGGTGTGCTCTTCACTCCCCCTTCCCCTCTGGCCATCCCTCAGGTCTTAACCAAAGTGACTTCAGAAAATCCTCGCTTGATCTCCAACTCCAGGCTAGTCACTTCCTGAGATGCTTCCATATTCCTTATTCCATCTCAGCACTTACCACAACTGCACTTATTTCTTTCAAGACAAGTGCGATGGGTTGAATGGTGGGCCCCCTCCCAAAAGATATGTCCATGTCCTAATTCCCAGAACCTGTGAACGTGACCTTATTTGGAACAAGAGTTTTTGCAGATGTTAAAAAATCTCAAGATGAGCTCATTCTGGAATTAGGGTTCCCTTAAATCCAATGACAAGAGTCCTTAAAAGAGAAAGGCAGAGAGAGATTTGAACCACAGACACAGAGAAAAAGGCCATGTGGAGACAGAGGCAGAGATTAGAGTGATGTAGCCCAAGCCCAGGAATGCCTGTGGGCCACCAGAAGCTGAAAGAGGCAGTGAAGGATTCTTCTCTGGAGCCTTCAGAGAGAGAGGACAGCTCTGTTGACCCCTTGCTTTTGGACTTCCAGCCTCCAAAATGATAAGAATAAATTTCTGTTGCTTTTGAGCCTCTGAGTGTGTAGTAATTTGTAGCACAGCAGCCCTAGGAAGCTAATACAGCTGGAAGAATATATCTTCCCTGTTAAACTGTAAGTACCAGAAAGCTGATTGCTGAGCCTGCCACATGACAAGCAACTTGGGAATGACCGACCAATTAGATGACTAACTCTCAGCTACTTGTAGACACACTTGAGGTCAAGGGTAACTTATGTAAATTGGAGAGATGGTCCTCCAGACACGCCAGCTTGAAGAAAGAATTGCAGCAGCACATTTCATAGTAGCTTCTACTGGCCTCTCATTGTGGTACCTCATAGATATTAATATTAATGTTGTTTCTCAACATTGTATTTTAAACTCCTGGGCTATAAAGAATCATATTTTATTCTTCTCTGTATTTCCTTGGGTTAGTTCTAAGTTGTTTTTGTTTTTGTTTTTGCTTGATAATTAATTAAATGTTTGATTGCAGACAATTGGCTTTCATGAATTATTCCCTGAACACAAAGCCAATTCTCATGAAAAGCCATAGTTAGTGGGATAGGTCATTTAAAAATAAATTACTAACTTGGAGTCAGGGCCATTTGATAAACTGGTGTGATTTTATAACAGGGGTTGTCCTCTGTTACACCAGAAGTTACAACAGAGTAGCTTAGAGGTTGTAATTTAGTATCAGCTTCCTTCAATAACAGCATACAATATAATTAGTATTGGGGTAGAATTCAACTTAGTAAGCACTTTCACATCTTTTTTTCATCAAGGTGTTGTAAAAATTATCTGAGACAATATAATAATTCCTTGCGATTAAAAAATAAAATTATCTCTTCAATATTTACAAGGAATCTTTGGATTAAAATATCTCTCCAACTCTATGCGCTCCTGAATTTACTGAGTGAGAGTTTGGCTAGTGAGAGATAACTGCATTATCTTATCTTGTTTTCCCTTGTGCCTTGCCAAGTTCACATCGTAGGATAAATAACATTCAGACTGAGAGACAGTAAGCAACTTTCTCTAGGTCTCACACTCATTAAATGGCAGTCTCAGGATTGGAACAATTCTTCTAACTTCATCTTTATTTTTCTTATCACTTATTCCTGTTGACATGAGTGACTCCATTTTGCTCATGAGGAAATAAGTTCGGAGAGGCAGTTCATTGCATGGAAATTCAGAGGGTAATAAAGCTGGAAAAACAAAGTGTAGAGTGTAAAGGGTGTTTGAAGATCAGCCGGTCCTGGGTTGAGGCTTGTGTGAAATCACTCCTAGTGGTTGCCAAGGAACACTGGATCCACTGGAATGGATCAGTCTGGGTCCTTCTCCCAATTTCATCCAAAGCTGCATTGATTTTACCTCTTTTGCATCACATGGATCCTCCTAAAACCTTATTTTAAGAAAAGATCCAACTCCTTAAATACAAACAAACAAAACACAACACAATCACGTAATCTGAAACCCACATATCCAACCCCTAATTTCAAAGGTGAAGGCACACTGCGTCGGATCAGAGCCAGAACAGGACCTCAGGCTCTGCCCTCCCAGCCCTCACTACATGGTCTACCAGGGCCCTTATGCCCTTAGGGAATGGGTCCCCATGGTCAAAGGACAAAGCCTTACTAATTGCCTCTTGCTTATCCCTCCCTACAGTCTAGAAGCATTAACCCTGGCTGGGAGAGACAGTGTCATAGTGGCAGCTGAAGTCTGCATTTTCTGATCCATTCTGCAATGTTTGGCTCAGCTGTTTCTTCCCCAGAAAAGTAGACAATGAAGTCTGTGGGAGGCTCTTCAGGGCTTTTCCTCCATTGCCCTAAGCCAGGCATTTTTGGAATTATGGGGTGGACCCTATTTCATTTGTAGAGCAGCCTTCCAATCAAGAACACTTCAACGTGGTCTTCTCTGGGCCCCATGATTTATCTTTATCACCAGCTAGTTTTAGAACTGGACCAAGAGATCAGGAAAGAGAACAAACCCTTCTCCTTGCTTCCTCATTCTGAAGGGTCGTTTTGCAGCTACCTTAAGGAAAAGATAGGCCCAACAATAGAGTGGGCAGCTTTTATTACGAGACTAATTTAGACAGGCCACGTGTACGCTGCTCATTTAGAATTTGGTTAATATGCGCCATCTCTTCTGGGAAGTACTAAGGAAACCTTAATGACGTCATATGGGCTCATTGGGACATCCTTAGAGCAATCTGTGTTGATGATCCCTGACATGATTTTTCCGATAGATCTTAGATAATATACATCCAGATACCTATTGAAGTTATTTGGATTCTGTCGATGAAAGACTCCATGGATTATCAAAATTTCAAACCAAATAAGAGATAGAAACTCATTAGGAATTTGTGAGGATATTCTGCAATATTTCTGTGATTGGAAGTTGAAGCATGCTGGCCTGAAAGAGATGAAGAACATCTGTTTACTTCAATGACGAGCAGTAGAAAAGCAAGGTTTATAGCATGTTGTCTTGGAAACAATATGCTTTTTGATACTGAGGTTACTTTCTATTAAACGTCATATTTATTTGCATATCGACATCAGAGTTAGGATTCTTTTAAAAAATTTTTTTAGAGTAGAGTTGATTTACAATGTTGCATTACTTTCTGCTGTACAGCAAAGTGTATCAGTTACACATATACATATATCCACTCTTTTTGAGATTCTTTTCCAATATAGTTTCTTTTTCATCTTTTCTTGAACTCCCTTCATCTTTATACCTGATGCTACTGAAGACCTCCACCGGAAGTGATTCTTTGCCAACATTTAGGACTTACTGGATTGGCTAGCTAATGAGAAATCCTGAAAAATAAGTGACAAATGAACCAACTGAAAAAGTATGCTCCGTTGATAGAATTGAAAGGAAATTTTCTTTTTCATTCTCTCATCAGAAATGTTCTTGCCTTGTTGCCTGCCTTACTAAGGAGGGGCAACTATTCTTAAACAAGATCTAACATTTACTTGAAACCAGTGGTTTTCAGTAAAGGGTTTTTAGGATAAATGCAGGCTTACTGGTAAATATTGGTTTAATCTTCAGGGAAAATTAAAAGCTTGTGGTTTGGCATTGACGGCAAAAGGCAGATGTATAAGGTCTAGGAACCGAAGGGTTGGTAAAATCCCCAAATAATGTTCTCTATTCCAGCTCCAGGCAAAAGAACCAGAATATACCCATTCATTTTCTCCTAAAGGAAAGAATTATCCCAAACCTAGGATCGCTGAGTAAAATTCAATCAGTCTTTTTCAATGCTTCGCTTAGTAGTGCTATATATTAAGCTCTTCTCATAACTTACCCACCCAAGGGTCTGGTAGAATAGAAATCATGGTAATCTGTGCTACTTTTTGTGGAGACTGTGTCTTATAAACTGAGCATAATAGCATGTTGTGTGACTCCGTTTATTGCCCAATTATAGTTCATGTGGGCATGTTTAGCTGAGTAGCATTAGTTGCTTTCTCTCACATACAGCTTTGCTGGAACTTTTCGAAAACATTTTGCTGATCGCAACTTGGTAATTGCTCATGTCTTATTCAATTCACTCATCATAAATGCAAGACTTACCTCATTTCCCATCAGTTCCTGGTTTCTTCTGCTGTTGCTTCTTTTCTCCTTCTTTTTCTGTACAGCCTTCGCTTTTTCTGAAAGAGTGCAAAATAAAACGCCAGCAAGTACTTAGCTCTGCCATCTGGGTATGGTCTGAAATGGAATTCACCCCCGATGAACCAGAGGTGACGGATGGCAGTTAGCTCCCGAAAGCCTGATCCTGCCCTCCCTCCTGACCTCAGAGGGGAACATCCAATGTCCCCAAAGATGAGCATGCAGATGCCCTACCCGTGGTAGGAGGCTTCATTCAGCGAGCCACTCACCCAGAAGAGGTTTTCTCTACCCATTTGTCAAAGAGGTCTCGTGGTCAGCAAAATGTGTGAGAGAACAGCATTCCATAGGGAAGGGTTTAATTATCACCGTTCGTGGTTCCATTTATGGTCTTGTCTACTTCTGTGAAAGATTCCGCAAGTAAAACGGGTTAAATTTCATCATGTGGCCCAAAAAAAGCCCATGAAACAATGCCAGGCAGAAATGCCTTTAGCAGAAAGCTTCTGTTCCTTGTAGGAAAGCTTAGGGTTTCTGTGTGTCCTTGGAGGCTGTGTGTTCTGGGCTCTCTGAGGCCAGAGAATCCTTTGGGCTCATGCCAAGACACTGTGTCCTCCCACTGCTAGGGGGAGGGGATTCCCCTTAAGGTATGATTTCCGATAGTCACCAGGTAAGGTGGTTCCTAGCAGCTGCATAGCATGGACAGGTGTTTCTGCCTTTGACCTTACCGTTGGTCCATAGTATGGGAAAATAATGTTTTGGGAGAGGGGGTAGGCAGAACACAATTCCCAACTGAAATAGGCTCTTTGGCTTAATTGCCCTGCATAATACAAGATAGAAGGGAGAGAATTTAGACTATCATTCACCTAATAAGTATCTTCATATATTCAGAGAGACAGAACACACAGAATCATTCATTTTTAATAATGATATTGATACTGATTTTATTTTGTTGGTTGAGTTAGTTATTCACCACTCTAACATGGTTGGGTACCCAAAGATTCCATTTCTACCCGTCAGATCTTGCTTTTCTCCAGGTCTGCCATCTTCCTCTCTGCCTAGCCAGGACCTTCAGCCTGGAAGCTAGACCTCATCCATACCTTTAGGACAAAACCTTAACCTCAGTGAAAATGATTTAGAGAAACTTAGCCAACCTCGGACATTAGTCTGTATATTGATTTCTGGCCTTTTGCCTTGATCTTGAGACCACATATTTTCCCACTCCTGGCAGTAAATATCCTCCTTACGCTCTGTGTCAAGGCCATCTCTGTCTTGGGTCCTACAGATGATCCTAGCCCTTGCAGAGCGGGAAAAACCACAGTCCTTGCCACAGTGGAGAGCTGCCCCTGAGTCCCCATTGCCATGCTTTAGGCTGTGCTCCCCATCATAGAACTTGCCAAGGTTGCCCATTTTCTGAGTACCACCTACCCCCGGACTCCTGATCCTGGGTCCATCCCACTTGCAAGGATACCCCCTTCCACCAAGACGCTTCATAACACTGCTCTTTGCCTGCCTGCTCTAGCCACGCCCTTTAAATGCTCTCTTCTGCTTGCTAAGGGGGACTTCCTCCCAGCTTCTATGCTGCGGCTTCCTTCAGATCAGTACCGATCAAACTCAGAGACTGTGTCCTGTCCCACCCCAGCCTGCCTCGTCTGCTCTAGTTAACCCGGCCAAGTTCTGACATGGGGTGTGGGGTAGCATCACCTAGAAAGGAATATCGTTGTAAAACTGCAGAAGGACAACCCTAGAGATGCTTCAGACACAGATTAGGCAAGCGTGAGATAACCAGCTGCCCCCAAGGCAGGTGCTCCAGGACTAAATGAGGAAGATGGTAGAATTCTCCAGTAGGAAGAAGCCATCAGGCACACTCCATGTTAGCAGAGCCCATGGTTTCCTGGGCACATATATGTAGATAAAGGTAAAGAGAGTCTTCTCCCCTGTGGAACATGCACCCCAATGTCAAAGACAAAGTAAATCCATTGGAGCTGGTGATGAGTATGACTATACGAAAGGATGCTCATCAAACCCAAGATAAATTATGTCCATTATCTTCTTATTTACCAAGGTCTCCATGGATACAATTATACTGCTCAGACTTAAAAATAATAGGTAGTATGTTTATTATGTGCTAGGATCTAAGATAAATGTTTGACATCTTTTATGTTATTTAATTTCCATAAAACTCTTCAAGGTAGGTATTATTATACTCTTTGTTTCGATGAGGAAACCAAAATTTAGAGAAATAAACATCCTTCCCAGGGTCCCACAACTGGGGATTGAAAATTTGGGGTTTGGCCCCAGGTCTTCCTGCTCTAAATAATGTATTGCAATGTTGACACAACAAGAGTGATACTAGAACAGGTTTTCTCTTCAAGGTGTTCTCACAAAATTTAGCTTATTATTTTTCAAGATTCTAAGGTAGGTTTCAAGCCAAATACTCTAGTTCCTGCTGCTTGTGGATGTGTGGCCTATGGTAAAGCAGAAATCATAAATAGGAAAAGTGAAAACTAGCTGAAACAACAATACAAGAAAACTTAATTACCTATTACCGCCAAAAGGAGGTGTAGGGTTAATTTTTTGCTAGAGCAAAAATAATATTTGCGTCACGTTTCCTGTATACAAATTGTCCTGAATATTCTCAGCTTTTCTATACGGTCCTTTGTTCTTTTGATGCTGTTATTTTTGTATATAAATAAAACCCCTTGTTTACATTACTGCTTCAGAGGCTTTGGGGGTAGAAAAAGGAATAATTTTCTGAAATTGGTCCACCCTCAAATCATGCCATAGTTAAAACAATGGAGAGAGCAGGGTGGCCCACTCCATCCTGCACAATTTTGACAATAACTGAAAAAAAAAGTGTCAGGGTGGAAGCCAAGATTTTCACAAAAATCCTCTTAGGAAAAATCTTGGTTTTGGTTAAAGCAGCATCTGTGGGAGAGGATGCACATGGTACCAGAGTACAGACGTGGGAAGGAGGTCAGGGGCCACTTGGAGGTTTCGTTCCTAGGGCACAAGTGACTGTAACAATTCAATTCCAAAAAGTTTGGTGAGAAACATATCATGGGCTCACCAAGAAGTATGAGTAGGGCCCTAAGAGGTTGTGACTCATCCCAGGGGCACCAAGTCAGGAAAAAGTAAATGGAAGAGTAACTTCGGGTCAAACTGTGATGCCCAGGAAGCAGGGCTGTGGAGCAGTGGGCAGTTTTCCGGGAGGGAGAGATTTGTGCGGCTCTGACAGGGTGGTTGGTAACAGAGGGGCCGATGACCCAGCGACTGGGTGTGCCAGCCTCCGGGCTGAGGGCCTTGCCTGTCTGGCCTCATGCAACTCTCAAGGCCAGCTGCATGAGGGGAGGACACTGGGCAGCCCCCTTTTAGAGGTGAGGACACGAGATTTCAAGGAAGTAAGTAATTCGCCAGAGGTGGTGAACCCACAGTCTTAGCGGCTCTCCCGTACTTCCCTGCTGGAGAGATGGAGCTGGGCAGGATGGGAGAGCATGCCTTCAAAAGCAGTCACTATTGTTTTTAATGGATTTGTGTCCCACATTGACTACTGTTTTTTGAACTGAAGTATAGTTGATTTAGAAGATTGTGTTAGTTTCAGGCGTGCAGCAAAGTGATTCAGAATATATATGAAATATCTATTCTTTTTCAGATTCTTTTCCATTACTGTATAGGTTATTACAAGATAATCTTGTAATATTGAATATCTAGTTCCCTGTGCTACACAGTAGGACCTTGTTTATCTTTTTTATATATAGTAGTGTGCATCTGTTAATCCCATACTCCTAACTTATCCCTCCCCCCTTTCCCCTTTGGTAAACATAAGTTTGTTTTCTATGTCTGTGAGTCTATTTCTGTTTTGTAAATAAGTTCATTTGTATCATTATTTTAAGATTCCACATATAAGTGATATCATATGGTATTTGTTTTTCTTTGTCTGACTTACTTCACTTAGTATGATAATCTCTAGGTCCATCTATGTTGCTGCATATGGCATTATTTCATTCTTTTTTATGGCTGAGTAGTATTCCATTGTGTATATATACACCACATCTTCTTTACCCATTCATCTGTTGAGGGACACTTAGGTTGCTTCCATGTCTTGGCTATTGTAAATAATGCAGAAACAGTCCCTATTTACTGAGCATTGCTATGAGCCCAATACTATCCTAGATCATTCTGGGGGGCTCTCCATCTGCAGTATCTTTGGAGAGAAGTCCTGGTTGGGATGTCCCACAGTTAATGACCCCACAGAGGGTACCACTGTGGTTACGCTTGGCGGGGGCTGCCCAGGTGAAAGATGCCTCCTCTCCTACAGGGCATTCTTCAGAGAAGACCTTCTGCCCTTTCTTTTCTCATTTTCTCTCCCCTTGAGCTTGCTCCATGCCTTCCTTTCCTAACATCCTCTGCTCCTCTGTGGCACTGAGAGGGCAAGGAAAATTGATAACGCAATCAGAGGAGGATGCGGTGAAGACATTAAAGGAATATAGACAAACTAAAGAACTTAATCAGAGATGAGCGATGGATGTATTGCAGCGATCAATTGCTGAGAATAAGAATTATGGGTTTGGGGTGGGGGAAGGACCTGCTTCTACACCTGCTGAATTCAAGTTACCTGTAAGAGACATCTCTTCCCTCCTACATCTAGCTGTGGTATTTTTCCTTTCCTCACATCCTTCTTCTTCTGAAACAGAGAAAATCAGGCCCTGGGGTAAACATCATTTTTCAGAAACATTCAAGAGGCTTTACTATAGAATTTAGTTAATTTTGCCACTACCCCAGCTTCGTTTCCGTATAAGCCTGTTCTTGAGGTGATACATTCATTTTTTGGAAAGCAGACCCTTCCTCCCTCTCTAGTCCTCCCCTTCCTTCCTCATCCCTTCCCTCCCCCCTCCCTCCCCCTCCTCTTCCCCTCCCTCCTCCTCCTTCTTCTCCTCTCTATCCCCCATTTAACCCTTTCTCTCTTCCTCCATATACCTGATTCGTCCCTTGCTTCATTCCTACGTCACACTTTCTTGAGCTGTACAATGAGCCTGCCATGGTGAGCTTGTGGACGTGAGGAAGCCCTTGGGAGCTCAGGGTTGCGAGAAGAAGTGCCCACTTAAGATTTCAAAGGCGCTGGGATTTCTCCTTTGCTGTGCCCACCTCGTAAATTTTGGGAAGAATGCTTCTGGAGAGGAAGTGTTCACCAGGAATCTAGCAACAAATTTTTCCTGTTAATCTCAAAGGGAGCACACAATTTTGGATGGCAGTCAGGGGAGGGCTTTTATGTATCTTTTAAGAGATTGTAAAGGGTTTGGTTGGGGAGTGGGCTCCAAACCTGCGTTGACACAAAGCCAAAACCCTGACCACTAGCAGCATTTGTGCCCGTGATCAGAACGTGAAGTCGGCCAGATGCCACCACAGGGCTCAACTCCTCTCCTTAGAGGGACCCAACTGGATGAGATTCACAAAGCCCTCTTCACCTCTCTGTCTGCCATAGCTGCTCACAAGATAAGGTCAAAGCAAAGCAGAAGAGCCAGCCTTTAGAAAGGGCTAAGATATTAAGAAAGTAATATTTATTAAGGACTAATCAACTCATATTAAATATGTGATAGACACCTTATTGATCTAAATTCATCCTCATAAGATTTAGATATGGGTGTTATCATCTTATTTTAAGTAGATGAGGAAGCTTCTGGACTGAGAGACTAAATGCTCACCCAGGAGAGCACACCAGGGAGGTGTAGGGCACAGATTGGAACATATCTGCACTGCCCTTCCTCCCACTGTCAGGCATCGTCTTGTTCAAGGTTCTGTATGCGAGCACATGACCTTGAAGCTATGGATGGCAAGGTACAAAAGTGCCTGATTCTTGGGCTCTTAAGCTACCCCTGCCTATGAAGGCTGAGCCCCATTGGTCCCCATTCCAAACGGGCAGGGAGAGTAGTTATTTCAAATAAGCAGCTGTTATATGTTTGTAACCAAATTGCTATGAGATTGAGCTCTTCCTTTTAATGCATCATTTTTCTCCGTTTATTCCTCCATTCCTCTCCAGTTTGTCTGGATGTGAGCATGTGAGCATTTATATAATCACACTCCCGTGCACACTTGCAATCATAATCTGCAAACCTAGCCTGATCCAAGCATCTCCTCTGGAAGCCCACTCTAACTGACCTTGGCCCATCTGGGGACTGGCATGGTGTACAGAGATCCCACTGGGGAAATCAGCTCTGCTTTTGTGGCTCTGACACGGCCTGTGCAGAATTTCACAGCTGATAAGCAGGAGTTTCTCGGCAGGTTCTGCCAACTAATTAGACCTTTTCTTTCTGATAACGCTGAAAATGATACAGGCCAATCACGAGAGAGTTTCAGATCTCAGGAGTCTGTGATATTGTGACCTGTGCTATTAAAATGGGCTAAGGGCTCTGGTGGGGATGGAAGGCAGAGCCTCGGAGGTCACTTTACACCCAACACCTTTAAAGGTGAAAGGGACAGAGGGAGGGACCAGCAGTGTTGTTCCCCAGCCTCAGGGAGGGTTCACTGGGGGATGAGGCTGGTCCCCCGGGGCCCATGGTACCTTTCTTTCTGATCCCCAGCAAGAGTAATGTCACTAATGGACCTAAGAGAGGTAGTAAATCTGCTTTCAATGCCTGCAAAATAAATAGATAAATCCAAAGTACAATTATAGAAAAATACAAGTTTGACTTTTAGATGATCAGTAATTTGGAAACTACTCCAAAATAATTCACTATAATTCACCAGATTATACTACTACTCAATGTTCTTGAAAATCCAAATACTGATCTTGGAAAGGGGAAGGGATTTATATGCTTAAAAATATACCCCAAAAGCAGAAAATCAATATGTTTAACTATATGAATTTAAAATCTTTTTACAAAAAAAAAAAATCTTTTTACGACAAAAATACCCGCAAATTCAATTAAACATTAAATGCAAACTGAGAAAAAAATGTTGGCAGCAAATATGGCAAGAGCTGATATTTCAATTACACAAAGATAGCTTTAATAAATAAAGTATTTATATAAATTCTACTAAAATTGAGTAAAATACATGAACAAATGATATACCAAACAAAAAATATAAATGTTTTACAAACAGGCAATAACTTCAAGCCCATCATTAATGACAAAAATGCAAATAAAACTGCAATGAGACTTCTCCCATACAATTATCTAGAATTGTTTTTGAAATGATACTATTTAGTGCTAGCAAGAGGGTCTTGCAATGATCATTCTCATATCAGTTGTTGGGAATTTAGATTAGCATAAATGTTATGGAAAGCATTTTGGCAATGTTAATATATAAGTCTTTAAAAAAACTACTCTTAGACTCATTTCCTTTCTGGAAATCTCTTCTAAGAAATAACACAGGAAAAATTTATATGCAGATATTCATTAGAAAATTATTTATAATAGAAAAAAATGGAACAACTTCAAAGTTCAACATACAAAGAATGGTTAAATAAATGGTGAATCTTTAAGATGACGCATAGAGCACCCATCAGAGCTGGAATTTTTGAAGGACATTGACTAAGACAGAAAAAATCCTCATGATGTGTTAAGAGAAAATATGATGTATTAATTGAAAATATATAATGCATTTTATTTTTTGTCAAAGGTGTACAGTCCAAATTTTATTTTTAAAAACGTTCTGTGAAATCAAAGATGACTAGAAATGCAAAATATATAAGTGCATTCAGGACTCTGGATTTGGTCACCCACCCTCTGTAATGACTCAACAGACCCAAGAAGAATGCACATTATTGCACTCAGGTGAGTGCAGTGAGACCGAAAAAGAAAATAAACTACAATAAATAATGTTGGCAGATGAAATTTGCTCCTGCAGGATTTTCTGGGGTAGAATCTGAAGCCCTCATAAGTGCGTGGTTTTGCCGTGTGTGTGTGTGTGTGTGTGTGTGTGTGTGTGTGTGTGTGGAGAGGGGTGTGGAGTTGTAGATGATTCTGCCAACTGCTGGTGTGTAATTGGTATATGCTGAGGTAGGGGCACCGCATCTATGGTGAGGCTGGAGAAAGGTCAGTGGAAGGATGGGGCTGTCTCCTATCTGTCCTCCTCAACACGCTCACAAAGAGAACGAGGAGAGATTAGTCACTCAATGTCTGTGTTGAATATTGTTTTCAAGATCGTGCTGGACCTGTGAGGTCAATATACGCCTAAGTTTTACTCCTTCCAGAGAAATAAGCACACTGTCCACAAGCATTGTTTTTATTTTCATCCAAAATATTTAACTACAAAATATGTCTAGCATCACAATTCCAACACAAATTGCACTGTTATTGTCTTTTATACCCAGAGGTCAGCTGCTCCTATTGCCTTCTACTTGAAGTTAAAAAGATACTAGATTGGAAGAGTATATAATGACATGAAAAATGAACATGTGATTGATTATTTGAAGTGGAACAATATACTTGTTAAGATTGCGGGCACTGGAGTCACACTTCATATTTGAACCTCGGCTCGACTGCTTATTTACCTTGGACAAATTGCTTAGTTTCCCAAAGCCTCAAATTTCTTGTAAATAAAGTGAGTAACCTAACTCATAGTGTTGTTGTGAAGATTTAATGAGATGATTTGTGCAAATCATTTAACACATGGCAAGAGCTCAGTAAATATTAACTGTTCTTATTATGAACGTTATAAAAATTGGATAACATCAAATATTTACTTGAGAACTTCGTATTTTCCAGGAACTATGCCACATTCCAAAGATCCAAAGATGTGTTCTTTTACTCAACAGATGTTTATTGAGCACTTACTATGTGCCAGACACTGTTCTAGGGACTTGGGGTATACGAGTGAATGAAATAAACAAAGATCCCTGTCCTTATGAAGGAGACAAACCATAAACACTAAACATAAGATATAATAAAATTATATAGGATGTGAGAGGGTGCTAGGTATTATCGGATGTGGAAATGAAGGATAAGGGGCTGGTTGAAGTGTTAAGGAAGAGAGAGTCAGGTGCTGGATTCTAAAAGATGACCTTTGGCTTCATGGCATGCTTGTCTTATTTGACAAGAGGACACAGGAAGTGAAGTGGAATCGTAGTGAGAGTGTGATCAGCTTGCCTAGGAAAGGGGAAGGCAGCTTTGGTGAGCTAGCTCTCCACGCACAGATGGGAAGCTCCCTGTGAATGGACAAGACAGGAAGGGGATTCTAGACAGAGTGAATAGTACACACAGAAGCATGACGGTGAAAGATCACACACGTCTGTAGCATTACAAGTGACCAGGAAGGTGGGAAAGAAGGCTGGAGGTGCAGGACGGGTAAGGTGAGAGGGCTTTTGGGTGAAGCTAAAGGTTTTTTTTTAAAATTAATTTTTATTGGAGTATTGTTGCTCTACACTGTTGTGTTAATTTCTGCTGTACAGCAAAGTGAATCAGTATACATGTACATATCTCCCCCCTTTTGTGCATTTCCTCCCCATTTAGGTCACCACAGCACACTGAGTAGTTCCCTGTGCTATACAGTAGGTTCTCATTACTTATCTACTTTATACATAGTAGTGTATATGTGTCAATCCCAATCTCCCAATTCCTCCCACCCCCCGCCCCCCCAGCATCCATACGTCTGTTCTCTACGTCTGTGTCTCTATTTCTGTTTTGCAAATAAGTTCCTCTGTATCATTTTTCTAGATTCCACATATAAATGATATACGATATTTGTTTTCCTCTTTCTGACTAGGATTTAGAATGGCTTATGAAGGCAACAGAGAGTTATTAAAGAGTCTTAGCTGAGGAATAAGATAACCAGATACAGGTTTGAGAGGGTGTGTTCTAGTGTGAGGGATCTATGGGTTTGCCAGTAAGATCTTTTAAGAGGTGATAGAGTGATCCAGATGAATCAGAACAACAGCAGAGAAACTGGAGGGGCGCAATGGATTCAAGAGATATTTAGAAAGTAAACTGGAAAATATGAATTACCCATTGAATGGAGGGGTGAGCAGGATAGAGCACTCAAGGATGATTTCTAGATGCTTGGCTTTGATGACCAAATGGACAATAAATTGGACCAGAAGACGAACACATGGGGAGTAGGATGGGGAGGCAGAGAGATAATGTCTTAGAAGTGCCAGATGATAATCAACTTCACTTCTTGGAGGGGAAAATCGAGAGGATTAAGTTTTTATGAATCAGTGGAGAATATATAATTGATGTGGTAACACAGAAAGGGAGTGTGGGAGACTGGATGGGGCACATTCAAAAACATTACATTGAGATGTGCTAATGTCAGGCACATCTCAGAGAGACACAGCATTTAAATAAATAAATACCTAAGATGTATTCAGCATCCATGTGGGCAAATGAGAGAGCATCTCTCTTCTGAGGGCCCCAACGGTCCGTGTAGATGGCATGGGTTAGTCACGCCTCTGAGTCCGGGACTCTCCTCCATCAGGACCACTAAGGACTCTGTTCAGCAATATCGATGTCACAGCTTCTTACTGATGATTCTTACCTCGAGCAGGTCTTCAGGGTTTTAATGATCTTATTAAGACCTCTTGCAGATCTCTGTCTCTGCTGTTTCACACATGAAGACGCCTATGCCCAGAGAGGTTGCAGGGGTCACTCAGGGTCATATGATTATTTTATGGTGGAGACAGGATAAGAATCCTGATTAATCAATCAAAGGACTTCGAGTTGCAAGTAAGAAAGATCTGGTTTCAAATGGACTTGAACAACAAAAACATTTATCATCTCGCTGAAGGGGAAGTCCAGAAGGGGGCGGGGATGGCGCCTGGTCTGGAGCCATCATATCAGGGACCTTACTTGATTTTCCTGCCTCTCTCTTGCTCTGTCCTCCTCTACATGTCAGCTTTGTATTCAGGCAGGCTTCCCTCCAGGTCACAAGTTGGTTGCCAGCAGGAGCCAGGACCATATCCTTTCCTATTCCTTTCAATCAGGAGAAAGAGAAAATATTTCCCCCAATCAAAAGTCATTTTCTTCAGTATAATTGGGCTAACATAGGCTTCTAACCACCTCAGGACAAACAGCTATAAACAGGGGCATAGCATGCATTGGCTGCCTTAGCCTGAGTTGTTCAATTAGTTCCTGGCAAGAAGGAATGGAATTACTATCATCGGCTAAGACTAATTAGGACACACTCAGGGCTGGCTTTCACTGAATAATGTGGGCAGAGAAGGAGAGGACAGCCATTGAAGCAAATCAGGGTTCAGTTAGAACAGCACTGTTCAATAGGACTTTTGGCGATGAAGGAAAAATGTTCTATATCCACACCATCCAATAAGGTAGCCACTAACCAAATATGGTGATTGAGTACTTGCAATGTGACTAGCAGAAATGGGGAACTGAATTTTTCATTGTGTTTCATTTTAATTCATTCAACTCTTCCACTGTGCTGTCCTAATTTTAATTCATTTAAATGGAAGTAGGCATGGAGTTAGAAGGACGAAGGGATGAAGGGGTTGTGAATGCTCGAGGTAACCACCTGTGTCCCCCACCCTAGTATCACGGGTCCTCAACGTTCATCCCACGACTACTGCTACCTCTCACAATGATCGCTCCCCATGCTTTATTTTCATATTTACCATATTGCCATACTATGATGTCCAAAGGGAAGCTCAGGATCTGACGATGGGGTTAGAGCGGGAGGAGAATGACAATTCTTTAAGAAAATCAAAGCACAGCACTTGGATCAAGTTAAGAATCCTCCTGCACACTGAAAGCAGATACAAAATGATTTTTTTCAACAACACAGATTTCCCCCAAATATAAAAGACCGTTTGAAATAAAAAAGGATGGAGAACCACAATGCTTAAATCCCTGATAAATCAGTGTACTAACAACATCTATTAAACTCAGAGAATAAAGTGAATAATTACTACAGGAACAGCATACTTTAAAAGAAATTACCCAGCATTTTTAAAGAAAGAGCAAAATTTTGTTTTGTATTTTTTACATAAAGCTGCATAATCAAAGATGATGGTTGTGCTTGCAAGTAGCTCTTCGGTGCTTATATCCAAGCAAAGTTCTGAAGAAAAGATGAGCCCAACAGCACAAGGACAGACCAAAGCCAGCAGTATGGTGACTATACACTCCCATATAACTGAGAGGGTTCTGGGTTTATACCTGTTATTCTGGCGCTTTCACAAGTGTGCTGGTTTGGACAATAAATTCTATTGTCACTCTGCCAGTGGAATACAAAGATCCAGCGTGGCATTCCTCTCTGGTAGACAAAAGGAATATACCTTGATCTCTAACACATGTGAGGTGCACAATACCTTGGGAACTGACTGGCTCTGGCACCTCTGGAAACCATCTCACATTGTGGAAAACAGGCCTAACCTCAGGAGCACGTCCAGCAATGCCAAGGGATTCCTCCACTGGCCATCACTCTGCGTCACATCCCTATATATGGAGCTGCCCTCAAAAACAATATGGTGATGGGTGAGGTTGGGGCAAGAGAGTAGTAGACACGGGTGTAGAGTCCAAGTCTGCCACTCAGGATGATGTGACCTCGCTTGAACTCGTTGACCTCTCTGACCTTCTGACCCCAGTTGCTCAGATCTATGGCACAATGACCAAGCGTAAAAAAAAGATAAATCATTAAAACGTAATCTCATTTGTATTATCCAGGGTCACGCACCACAGGGCTTAAAGAGTTGAGATGCCTGTTTTGTATTACTTGTTAATGTAAATATACCAATGTTAAAGAAATATAAGGTTTTAATATTGAAATATAGCTATTTTAATGTGGCTGCATTGAATTTTCTCTATCAATAATTGTCTTGCCTTGATTTTCCTGTCTGTTAAAAAAGAAAACAGTTCTGAGGGCTCCTGATTAATTTTTTTAAATTGAAGTACAGCTGATTTCCAATGTTGTGTTAGTTTCAGGTGTACAGCAAAGTGATTCAGTTATACAGATAGATAGATAGATAGATAGATAGATTTCAGATTCTTTTCCCTTATAGGCTATTACAAAATATTGAGTATAGTTCCCTGTGCTATACAGTAGGTCTTTGTTGGTTATCCGTTTTATATATAGTAGTGTGTATATGTCAGTCCCAAACTCCTAATTTATCCCTCCCCACCCATCTTTCTCCTTTGGTAACCATAAGTTTGTTTTCTGTCTGTGGGTCTACTTCTGTTTTGTATACAAGTTCATTCGTATCATTTTTTTAGATTCCACATATAAGTGATATCATGGTATTTGTCTTTGTCTGACTTACTTCACTTAGTATGATAATCTCTAGGTCCATCCATGTTGCTACAAATGGCATTATTTCATTCTTTTTTTATGGCTCAGTAATATTCCACTGTGTGTGTGTGTGTGTGTGTGTGTGTGTGTGTGTGTGTATATATATATATATATACATATATATATATATATATATATATATATATACCACAGCTTCTTTAGTCATTCATCTGTCAATGGACATTAAGGCTGCTTCCATGTCTTGGCTATTGTAAAGAGTTCTACAATGAACACTGGGGCACTGATTAAATTGTATAGTGTGTGCAAACTATTTGGAAGTCTTTGTGTTTATATTACTATGGTAAGCACTGGTGTAGGAGTCTCTTATTTATCTGATAATCTAATAAAACAGACCTTCATGCAGAAGCAGAACCAGTTGTGTTTTTCTGAAATCTCATGAAAATGTATAACTGGCTAGGAAATGAAATCGCCCTTATTCGAATATGTAAGGAAAATGGATGCATCACTGATACACTGAAAAGTTTGTTTTTTCTTTTCCAGCCAGCCCAGCTCAGCTAGATCTTGGCTAAATGATTCTCCTTGATTTTCTGTGCTTCTCTCCTAAAATAAGGATTTTTTTTTTTTTTTTTTTCTGGAGAAGAAGATTACCTGGAGAACTTGCAGCTCTTTCACCTAGAGTTTCAAAGTAAAGGCAGTATTTGTAAAGGATACTTACCATGGTAAGAAGTAACTT
This sequence comes from Balaenoptera musculus, assembly GCF_009873245.2. Classification (NCBI taxonomy): domain Eukaryota; kingdom Metazoa; phylum Chordata; class Mammalia; order Artiodactyla; family Balaenopteridae; genus Balaenoptera; species Balaenoptera musculus. The sequence continues at coordinate 95,812,204 of NC_045793.1, read as the reverse complement.
TTGTCAGCTACTCACAGCTTTGCAAAATCCTCCCTCTGAGGAAGGATTTGACTGAGAGTAACCTGGTGGCCACTTAGCCTTCCACAGAGACAGTGTGGAAATCCTTTCTGATGTTCCTTGTGAAGACTGATCCATTGTCCCCTTGGATCTCTCTGGCTTTACATAGTCCATTCCAATATTGGCTTGCTCTGCATCCACATCAGGAATGTCTAGTCCCTTTTCCCTATGGAAGACTTAAAATCATCTTTGGCAGAAAATTACCTTTGGCCATTTTCCATCTCCTCCCTTAAGTGGTCCCTTCTTTGTGCCTCATCCATAGTTCAACAATTCTGCCATCTTGCTTCTCCCTTTGTTCCACTTTGTGACTATTCCTAAGATTAATGGATTAGAATTATAGATTTGAGAGTGCTGAGCCCAGTAGAACAATGGCCTCTCTATATATCTAATATACTCTGATCGGTGGGGTATTAAATCATGTATTTTTTTTTTCACTCAGTAACTATCATGGAACTGTTAAGAAAGAGTACCAGTTGACTATACTTTTCCTAGACATCATTCAAGCAATTTCAATGGCTGCCACTAAATAATTAGGGGTGCCTAGCTTTGTCTGTGTAAACTAAAATGACAAGTGCCCCCAACGACAGAAAACTAAAATAAAATAAATCTTGAACCTGAACCCACTTTGAAAATTCTATAGAAATACATAACTGCATTAAATTTGATTTTGAAATTATACACGGATTTTTCCCACATGATATAACTCTATGGGAAAAAAAAACCACACACATGGAATTTCACTTTGGTAAGGAAGGGATCCCCTACAAATGCCCATGATAGCATATTCACTTTTATTTGCTATCATCCCAGTGGTTCTACAGTCATTCAGAGAAAGGGGTAAACTTGGATCACAATTATTCCCTCTGTAGTTTACAATTCCTGGCTTTCTCCTCTGAAGAAGTTAGAGGCCAGCAGAGTCACACTGTGTCGAGGAAAACATCTCATTTTCTAGGAGATACAAAAAGCACAGTTGAGGGAAAATGTACATTTTCTGAGAAAAAGACAATTGCCAAGAGAGAAGGACCAAGTTAAGTGTGTGAGTGACATAAGCGGCATGAAATTTGGCTGGCTAAATCAAGTCCATATTTGTTGACAGGTCTGCTTCAGCCAAAGGGCTAAAGCAATTATAAGATGGAGTCTCCGAGAAACATGCCAGAATAGATATTTGGAATGCTGGGGGCATCTGGGTACTTTAAACATTCTGTGATGTGACTGCCTGTGGATCAGGAAAGAGTTCCTGATTAAAGGTATTTTGAGTAATTGCCAAGTTGCTGGAATTGTCAGAGAGCCAGAAATGAACACTCCTTGAATCGTAGGACCCAGAGCTTGAGGTTGCTGAGATCAGAAGGCTGTTCCTTTCTCTGATCTGGAAGGTGTTATTTTTTGTTTTGTTTTGTTTTTTAAATGTTAAATGCAAAAGCCAGGAATGTACAAGAATGTATTTAAGAACGCTGCACTCATGATATGATCACTTAAAAGGTAAACTGATTCACTATCTCAGAACTAAGACACCCATGAGAAAAACTGAGCTCTATATAGGATCTGGCACCAATCAATCAATATTTACTGATCATCTATAATGTTCTCAGCCGGTGCTAAATGGAGAATTGGGAGTGATATTCAAATAGAAGGCATGGTCTCTAAACTCAAGCAGTGTAAACTCTAGGTAGGGAGCCAAGACTAACACATTTGAGTCAATGACCAGATTGGTAAAATTGAACAATATTTAAACACTAAATTGTGTAGTAAAGTTGTCAACATTATAGCCATTCAAAGAAGGAGGTTATCGATGAGTAGGTCTTGGTGCAGAGCCTTCCAGGATGCGTATGCTTCAGAGTCCAGAGAGATGGGAAAGTATTCCAAGTAGAGGAAAGGGCGTTGTGAAGAGAGACTTGGAGAATGACCTAGATGAGTAGAAATGAGATACAGGCTGGATTTTTGGTCTTTAAGGACTCTCAACCCTAAAAGGAAAATTAAACAAGAGCCTGATGAGATCAGCAGAACTCCATCTGAACAGGTATTTGGAGAGTTCCATGACATGACATTGGAGAGTTTGCATGATTTCACAATACAGAATGTCTAGAAGCATGGCAAAGGAATTCAGCCTAATTAGGCAGGAAATAGCAAGCCAGTAGTTTCCTTCAGCAGGAGAGCAAGGCTTTGAAATAAATATTTAGGGAAGATTAACCTGTGAAACCCTGTGAAGTGCGTACAGGAAAAAGAAGGCTGGGGTTAAGGAAGCCAGTAGAAACCAGGGTGAGTTGCCTAGTAAGGACAGTGAATGTTCAATGGGGAAGGGGAGAGAGAGGAAGGACATGAGGTGTCATGAAGAAAGCAGAATGCGATCACTCACTGGTCCCAGGGAATTTGTGGGCAGAGTAAGTCAAGGCTCATTTAAAGTTTTTAAGACTAAGGGCAAGAGCTTCTGTTACAGGAAGTTGCAAGGCAGGGAAGATGATGAATACGGCGTCATGAGTTTAAGGAAATCAATTTAAAAGACACAATAAGTCATTGGCAACGTGGAATTATAATTTGGGTAACGGTTCTTAGTGGTTCAGGTTTGCCATTACCTGCCTGCATGTGTAGACAAACCTCCCCGTCAGAAGGCTTCCCTTGCAATTGAGATACTGTATTTTGCATAAAACACTTCCTATGTCTGTTTTCTAACACAGGCAGAAACCCACGTAGACACACACTTCTTTCTGGAGTTGAGATTTAAAAAGTCTATTCGAGTTCAGGTAAGCAGAGAAGTCAGGGAAGGACACTCCAAGACAGTGGTTGACATAAACAAAGTTATGAAAGTCACAAAATAAGGAGAACAAAGGTAAAATAAGAGTGGAACAAAACTAGAAATCCAGCTCAACGTGATTACTTCCTCTAGAGATGTCTTCCCTGATCATCCCAGGCCAGGAAGATAGCTTATTGCTCTAAGCTGTTCCACTCAAATGGCACTTAAAAACTTATTTCCTAATTTTTTGTGTAAACCTTTAATTTCCATTCTTTGATAAGGTTTTGGTAGGCTAGATGAAGTCTAACCCATCTTGTGCTGCACAGAGATGCATGCTCCATAAAATCTTTATAGGTTTTTTTTAAAGGCCTTGTTTTATTATTTTTATGATGTGAGGTGACATGAAAAAATGTAAACAGGAAATAATCCTACTTCCTTCATGAAGTCATTAAGATGTGAAGACAGGCTTGGGTCGTGTAGTGGTTATTTGTCATCATTTTGGCTTTCCCTCCTATGTGTGAGAGATTCCCTGATTTATGAAGCTGAATTGACCTCCTGCTCTAGAAGCTGCAAAGGCAGCATGACCCTTCCTCACTCCACCTTGCAACTGGGATATGGGTATGCAAATCGGACACACCCCCGGTATTTTGAATCTGGAGCTACTGACACAATGAGGGAGCAACAGTGCAGAAGTTGTCCTGGTGGCAGCAGTCACTTCCAATTTCCAGGAACAGAAGTGGTACGTGGGGTTGGTCACCAGGGCTGAGGATGGTGCAAGCTGCAGCTGCCCATGGAAGCCACAGCAGCTCAGTGGCCTGATCTTGTCCCAGTGCCTAGCTGGACTTTCTCAGTGTCAGGCTGTTCTTTTGTTTTTCCAGTGTTTCTGGGAGGCACACAATATCCTTTCAATAAAATTTTCTCTTACATTTTCCAGAGTCAGTTTCCACATGAAACTGAGAACAGCAGATTCTCCATCTGTAAGTATTTTCTGTAGTTTTTAAAATAAGTGGGATATATGCCGATTCTTCATTTGGGATCCAGCGGATTTCACTCTCTCCAGCAGGTGAAATATAGCTGAGTCTGTGATCTAGGGATGTGTTCCCACTGGTCAAATCTTTGACCTTCAGCAGTTTCCCTTGAAAAGACATCAATCAATCTTGCCTTCTCTTGCTCGTGGGAATGGAGCAAGCTGCTGCAACCCTACGTGTCAACAGCAAGCTTGATGCCAAGATGGTCATGACACCCAAGATTGCTCTGGGCAAGGCCAGCTGGAAATCCCTCACCAGGACAGGACACAGTGGAACACCCACTGTGGGACACAGAAATGAGAGCTGTGTACGAAAGGGAGGAGGCCTCCCCTCTGTCCCCAAGGAACATCTGTTTATTCACTTGTTTGCTCATTCCTTCAATAAATATTTATTGGACACTTGCCTACTAGGTAAAAAGACACATTCCTGGACTTAATGAGTATGCGACCTGGCTGGGAAGATTTGAAGGCAATCAAATGAATACCATACAGTAGGGTCATTGATGTTACGGAGCTAGGAACAAAGTGAAGTTCGTAGGGAGGGAGGACCCAAGTTCACGTAGAGAGCCCATCTACGCTTCAGAATAAGGGAATACTGTTTTGTCGTGCAGGATGAATAGGCATTGGTAGAACATTCCAGGCATTGGGAAAGGTATGTGCAAAGATCCAGAGGTTTGGGGTGAGTACAGATGCCAATGATTCACTGTAGTGAGGATCTGGGTATCTGAGGGGGGAGAGTAGGAGATGAAAATTTGGCCTTTATCCTGGAGATGCTGGGGCCCCACTGAAGGATTCTAGCAGTCACCTCCAACTTCTTTCTTACTCTGATATTGCTGTTTCCTTTCTTCAAGGAAGCTGATGTGTTAAATCCTACAGTGTATGCGATGCTGACCGTTGTCTGGCACATCAGGGTCACACATGTTTTTCAGCAGCTCTTACATTATTTATAATCAGGGCACAGGAGTTGCAGAGCCCTTCTGGGTTTTCTTGGAGCCCGTTCACCTTTTTAGATAGGCCCAAGCTTTGTCCCTCTTCCTGGTGTCTGTTCTGGCTCTAAGGTATGCTTGGGCCTATCTATCCATCCTGCGGAAACTCCCTTGGTCTCTGCTTCATGGGGAGCTGAATGGGGGTATCACCCAAGGCAGCTTCCTAAGCCCTGCGTTCACAGGGAGCATTAGAGCCTTGCAAAATCACTGATCTTATTGTCAGGAGCTGGGAATCTTTCCTTTTACATCTTGGGAGGGTGGGTGAAGAGCTGTGCAGTGGGGGTGGGTGAGTGGGCAAAGGAAGATGAGAAAATTCGGCAGAGGCAGGGAAGGTACGCTGTCATTTGCTAAAGATGGGGATATTGTGCAAGCGAGCAAAGTATTTTTAAAGGGCATCTCTTCATGACAATACACGAAAAAAAATTTCTAAAGTTTATTTGGAAAATGTGAAACAGCTAAATTTACTTGCAAACCTAGTACATCTTCCAGCTAAGACTGGGCGGTGATAGGGGGAAAGATGGAGGGGGAAAGATGGATAGGGAAAGAAAAGGAGAGGAAAACAGACACTGAAAGGGGGACAGAGAGGATGACACAGGGAGTAGAAGATGTTCAATATTTTAAAAACTACTCTAAATGACTCACTATAACTCACCATCTTGTACATCTTTTCAAACTGCTTTAAAAAAAAAACTGCTTTGATGACACTATCCCTAAGCATGATCAGACTTTCAAGAGCCCAGTGGTCCAGAAAACCTACTTCTACCTACGAAAAGACAAAAAACAAAGACTTGTAGGAAAAATAAATCTACTTTGCATAAATAAGTATACAATCACATATATATGCATTCATTCAATCACCCTGACAAAAAAATTCAAAGGGTATTCCAGAGTTTAGAATATCACATTCAAAGTCACAAAGGGAAGAAAGACCATGAATGGCTGGGCATTACCAGCTGCTCTTCATGGCTGAAGCACAAGTTACAGGCCAGCCAGTGGCAGGGAGTGTATCTTTTCTTAACTCTGGAACCTCTAAGGAAGATCCTGTGGGGTCAGGGTTCTCCTAAAGGTATCCAAGCACCTAGGTCACATGAAAAGATCTCCGTTTTAGGACGATCATCCCGTGCAGGGAGCTGGGCTTGCTTGGAGGGAGTTGATCATGGAGACATGGAGATGGTTTACAGACGGTGTTGTAAGAGGTTGGGGCTAGATAACTCGACCTTAAGCAAAGTGGCAACAGTGCTGTGGATTTGGATGTAGTGACCAAACGGAGGTGAGTAGGGAGAGTAAGGGTTATGGGAGGGTGGTGGCTGAGAAAGAAGGAGTTGTCCAGGTTGCTGCCTCTTGGGTAACTAGGCAAACTATACTACCAACTGTCAAAACGGGAAAAATAAAGGGAGATGTAGATTTGGCCGGAGTAATGAATTCCCTTCTGGACAGGAACTTTGAAGTATCCTATGCACTTAAGTAGCATACATTTGGAAACAAAATATATACAGGTAACAGTTGAAATCTTATGTATCAAATTAAGTCACCTAGAGAGAAATGACGAGGATTCAAATCTAAAGGCAGAATTCTATACGGTGCTGTGCTTTAGGGTCGTTAAGGAGAGAAGAGTTTAGGCAGGATCCTAAAAAAAGAAGTCAAGAGAGCTAGCAAGGGAACCCAAGGACAGAGAAAGATGTCCTAGAAAAAAAAAATATAAAAACATCTCATGAATAAAATGGTCAAGTAAGATGTGGACCAGGAAAATACTCTTCAGCTGTGACAGAAGTTCTTTAGTAAACAAATCACTCTACTAAGAACAGAAATGAATAGAGAGGGGCTGTTGGTGGGGAGATAAAAGGGAGCTAGCAGGAACCATCTGTTCTTTCAATGGAAAGACAGGGTGCCTGCAAGAGCAAGGCCAAGTGAGCTTTTCACACTTGCTAGAGACCAGCCCATGTTTACCAGCCTATGGGAAAGGACTGATAGAGGACTGGGCAGATTCAAGATAAAAGAGAGGGAAAGATATTACATCCGTTAACAGGTTAAGGTAGTGGAGGTGATGGGAAGTCCAGAGCACAGATAGAGGGAGGAGTTTTGGTTGAGAGGTGGGGTAGTTCCTTCCTTGAGGCAGCGAGGAAGGCATTAAATGAAGTTATTGATTTACTTATAATTTGTGGGGGTCACCACCCTGAGGGTGTCCATATCTGAGAGGCAGGTTGGGTGTTTGAGGACAGTGCTTAGACCCTTGGAAAGGGGGATGTGGGGATGAAAGAGGAAGTTGACCATGGAAGAGGACTGCTGAGAAGGACCACAGACCCAGCTGAGGCTGGGAACCCTGCGGCTGTAGTGGCTTCGATCTGCGTGGGGTTGTGAATTCCTAAGGCAACACTTAGCTGCTTCCTTATGAGAGCAAGAGGGCAGGAAATTGGACTATTCCAGGTTGAGTGGAAATTCTTCTGTATCCAGGAATTCTGACACTGGGGCACCTTACAAACAGAGTGAGCTCTTACTGTCCGTTTGTAGGAAATACAAGTTTAGATACAGGGAGACATCAGGTAAAAGTTCATAAACTGGGAGCAGACATGGACGTAGTGTTTAGAAAGCCTTTACCTTCTGTAAGTCCCCATGGGCAAATTCACACTTAAAAAAAAAAAAGAAAGGGCGGGGGGAGAGAGAGAAAAATCAGGTTCCCAAAGCAAACCGCTAAATAACTTTAGCAGAAGGGTCTTGCTTTTCATTTCACTGCACTTGTTAAAGTAAACAGATCACTTTGAGGATGGGCTAAATAGATAGTCAAGGAGGTGGTATCTCAATTACCCTGAGGGACAGGGGTCTGGAAAACTGATGACTCACACTTGGTTTAGTAAATCCTCAAGCTTGGGACCCTGGCTGTAAAGTCTGGGGGCAGGGTTGTGTCGCTGTGTATGTGCGGGCACATGCATGTCAAACAGCCAACAAGTGAATTTCTCTGAGACATACTCCTTTCATCAGCTTAAGAGATTCTGCAGGAATCAATTAAGCCCTGCATGTTTTCTAACCAGAGATGAAAATGTGGCAAGAAATACCTTTTAGACTTCTTTAAGAAAAAAAAATAATATCCAGAACTAGGATTCCATTTGCTGGTTTTTTTTTCATTCACATCAGACTTTCCTTTGGAGGTAAACACCCTCTCTGCTGGGTATTGGGCGTTATGAGCCAAAGAAATCCCACCTCTTTGGTTGCCAACATGGCCCTAGCAAGCCTGAAGAAGGTTCTAGAATGGAGTGCTGGGTCACGAATACCCCCAAGAATATAGGGCCAACTCTATAGGTCAAATCCCCCATAGAATTCTGATAATATGGCACATGACTAGGGCTCCCTAAGTTGTATTAAAGTTTTACAGATATCCTGCTTATTCATGAGTTACATACCTTCTCATTAGACTCTAATTATCTACCTTAAAATCTGACAGCAGAATCTCACTCCACGGCACTTGCATCTGAGAGACGGAAAAACTCTGTGGTGTCTCAGACTTACCATCGTAAAATTAAGAGTGTGAAGGGAACTTTGAGATCACCTAGACGAATGGTTCTCCATCACAGTGACAAAACTCACTGTTGAGTTATGACTAAGAGAGCAAACCAAGAATCCATTTTTAAAAAGATAAACATAGTTAAATATAAACAAGTTTTAAAAGAAACCATAAACAAAGTTAAAATATAAACTGTAAACTGAGAAAAATATTTTCAACACATATGGCAGATAAAGGATTTATGCCTATAATATACAAAGAACTCTTACAAATGACCCAAAAGTGGGCAAAGAATATAAATAGGCTCTTTACAAATAGCAAATCTAAAGGCCAATAAACATATGAAAAGATGCTCAACTTCTTTGCAGGTCAGAAAAATGGAAATTAGAGTAACACTAAAATACCATTTCTCACCTACCAAACTGGCAAACATGAAAAAGAGTGGGAACCCATAGTACTGGTCATGATGTGGAGAAAGGGGTCCATTCATACACTGATGGTTGATAAAAATCTGGAAATGCCTGTTAAGAGTAAAAGCACGTGCAGTCTTTGACCCAATAATTCCAACCTTGGGACTCTCTTCCATAGAAACTAAAGTAGATATTAAAAATATTAGTTACAAAGACATTAATTGCAGCATTATGGGTAATGACAAAAAACTTCAGAGTGCTCCAAAACAGGAGAATAAATAAATAATTTGGGGATATTCATACCAGAGGACATTTTTTAAGACATTAAATAGAATGAATGAGATCACTACCACTTGATTTCGAAGCTTTCCATGCAGAAGTGGGGAAAAAGCAAGAAGGCTGGAAGTGTGTATAATATAATCCCATTTAGAAAAATAGACAAACCCAGTATTCATACACATACATACAATGTATGTACTTTTATATATGATTACAGGGACGTAGATTTATAAAAGAATATATATCAGGTTGATACTACTGATTATTCTCAGAGGGAACAGGGAGAAGTAAGTGAAAAAACCCCACATATATTAATATCAGTGACAGTAAACCCACTTCCCTGGTGTGATTCAGTTGATGTAAAACTATTTATATGTGAGGGATGTATGTGTAGCAACACATGACAGGGCGGCCCCTGAATATTGATGGTAGGTGAGATTTCAGGCCATTTTAATTTCCTTCTGTTTTTAAACATTTTCCATACTTGGTTTTATTTTTATAATTATCATAGGGAAAATGCATATTCCTGGGCCCCAACCAGCCCAATGAGGCAGAGTCTCTGAAGATGAGGCCTAGTTTTTCAAGCTCTCCAATGGATTCTTATGGACTTAAAATAGTTTGGTAGCCAATGATGTGACACAGACTCTCAACCACTGCCAAGTACCCCTCAAAGGCATCCCCAACAGATGGCCTCCTGCTTGAATGCTTTCAGGGGTGAGATGCTTACTCACTGCCTAGCGGGGTAGCCCTTTTCTTTTTGGATTAGATCTTACTGATACCACTTTTCTTTTCCTGATAATGAGCTGGAATCAATTTCTTGTGAGTGTCTGAAGTGACACTATAGTATTCAGGCGTTTGGGACCATTCATGGTCAGCCCATGTGGTCTTGCACCGTGATAACCTTCTCCAGAATATGGAGACTCAAAGATCTGGGAGAAAATCAGTTTGTTGACTAAGGAGAGTGCCTATGTTATTTATCATCTAAATTGGGGTACATCTGAGAGTGAAAGGGGGCTCCAGGTGCCTGGGACCCTGGGATAAGAGCTATAAAGTGGGATTGAAACTGAGGTGCCTGGCAAACCCATGACAAGTCGAGTTTTCTCTGTATGAAATGTAAAGATGTACATCCGCTCATGTGTCTGGCATGTTCCCTGCTTCTAGCAGCTGCCTGCAGGTGCCTACAGAAAGCCATCACATTGAAGGGTACCACAATCAAAGAAGGAGAAATGAGCCAGTGGCGATCTTTGAACCTTAAGTAAATTCAGTTGCAATAAGTTGCCCCCTTTTTTTTCTAAGATTTTTTTTTTGATGTGGACCATTTTTAAAGTCTTTATTGAATTTGTTACAATATTGCTTCTGTTTTATGTTTTTTTGGTTTTTTGACCACGAGGCATGTGGGATCTTAGTTCCCCGACCAGGGATTGAACCTCCACCCACTGCATTGGAAGGCAAAGTCTTAACCACTAGACTGCCAGGGAAGTCCCAAGTTGCCCTTCTTGATGGCTTTTAAAATGGTTACTTGTTTCTAGGATACTACCCCTTTAAAGAATATTCCACTACTGTCATCTTTCTTAGGTTTGTGTGGATAACTTTCTGTTTAAAGGTCAAGGACTATTTTTCCATCTTCTTTCGAATGACACACGAGAATTAGCCGCAACTTCAGTTGTCTGTAATACAGGCTCCACAGTCAGTGATGGTAGGTAAGGGCAGAGAACTCCGGGAAGTAAACCACAGGGCCACGGGCTCTAAGCTTTGTGAGTATGTGGGCGGCTCTGGAGGACCTTTGTGAAATCATGGGACACAAGGCAAGAGTTATTTATGAAAAGTCTCCACCAAAGCGTGGGCCTTTGCAGCATACTAGAGAGTTAACACACACACATATACAAATAATTAATCCATTCTTTATCAATTAGGGTGCAAATGTCTTTGAAATCTGTCTCACTTGTTTTTTCAGGACTCAAGCTATACCCCGTTATATAGATAGAGCCAAGTGATGGGTGGAAACAAGGTTAGAAAAGATGTTTAGACCCCATGGGGATATTGACATCACTTCTTGATTGTTTCCATTCTAAAACGTGGTCAGATTCTGAAAAAGAAGCAGTCACCAGCAACAACCAAGGGTTTTGTTTACACTTGCGAAAAGCTTCTGAGCAGAGCAGTACCACTTCTGGCCTTCTCTGGCTGTCCGTTTTATGGTATAAATTAATGGCTTTTTGGGTTTGGCCCAGAGCAGTGAATTCCTCTTCACAGAGTCACTTTTCCATAACGAGACAGTCATCTTCAGTCCCAGGCTGGCAAGAAATAAAGCAAAGAACATGAAAGCTCAGAGGTTTAGAGAAGAATCTCCTTCAGAGCCTCAGCCCCATGACCCATGGCCAGGCGATGTGGTAAATATGGTAAGTGTGAAACTAGTACTGCTCTTGCAGACACCCTGCTTTGAGGGTGATTAATGCCAGAGGGTGAATGTGACAATGTGGGTTTCAGGCTTGCCAGGTTCTCTCCTTCCGATGAAAATCTCCGGAGTCTCTTTAGCTTGAGTTTCTTGTGACCACCCGCCTTGCGTTCCACGGAAAGGTCCCCAAAGCCAGTAATTGGACAGTCATGTTCCATTAGGCTGGTTCCTTCCCATTTCAGCATCACCCATTCACATCACATTCTCCCAACACTGGCCTCACCCTGCTGTCAACACCCAGCCCTGGAACTCCACTTTCCCTCTCCCTCCACCATGGCATTCTCAGCTGAAATATCCTAGGAGAATTTTTCGTGAGATTTCACTGGTACTTCTGTATTGGGCAAACAGCCCTCATGCCAGACCATATTTCTACTCACTCTTCACTGGCCTTTTGTGGCCACCCTCAGGCATCTTCTCCCCATCCGTGTGGTTTTAGAGGGATCAGAGTCTTGTTCTTTCCTACCCATCAGTTCTCCCTCTCACTCCTTCCATGCCCCACATAACCACTTTCTTGATTTTAGTGGCCCCTTTTGAAAGATACTTCCTTTTGACAAAGAATCCAAACTCTGACTTGTTTCGGTTCAGATGTTTGACAACAGTTTGCTACAGAAAATTGGATGTGAGAGAAAAAGTGAACTGAATTCTTTGAACTTTTGGAATTGCTTAGCTAAGGACATTAGTTTGGAAGCCTACAATATATATTTCAAAATGTGTATCTACTTCCAGCCTGGTTCTTGACACCCAATACACTTTTCAGTGGGGGAGGAAATACAGGCTAATTTCAACATGGCAGCAAATCAGTAGAATAATCAGTAATGTTTTCTAAATTGAAATTAAAGTGATTTTTCTTTTTAAATAAATTATCTGTTTAAATATTTGTGCTATTAGGCTATTCTGTTGCCTAAAAATACCCGGAAATGACTCTGCTTACTAAATCTTCAGCCGCTATAATAAATATTTTTACCCTGTTTAACTGGAAACTAAATGAGCAGGACTAAACATAAGCAGTTGTGACTCTGAGACATTCAGCAGCATGGTTAGTGTGTCTGTTATGTGTTCAGTGTGGACACGGAGTCTCTCTTCACAAGGTCTGCATACTGGAAATCTCTGTCTTAAATTCTTAGACATATTGATCGCCAGCTCTCCATTTACCTACTGCCTTTAGCAATACCTGGCCAAATGTTTGGTTATCCAAAGTAAGAAAGATCCTGGGACTTTGCCAAAAAGGAGAGAAAAAAAACTATTCATCTGATCATTCATTTCCTTATTCATTCAAGATAAACTTATTGAACTGTTACATTTCAGAATAGTAGGTGCTCAATACACAGAAATACAAGACGTGGCACTTGCCCTGAAAAAGCTCACCATCATTCAAAGTTATATGCTCAAATTCTCTCTTATGAATCAAAACAGGGAAAGGCCCATCTCTTTAGATAGTTCTTTTCCCCTTTATTAAGAGAAGGCCCTGGCTTTAAACCCTGTTCACAAAAGGTCAGTGAGAGAGAATCAGGCCAAGTTCAAGAGTGAAGCAAAGCCTTTGGAAAGATGCTCATCTGCTCTGGGAATCCATGACTTCTCAGTCTTCTTGCTACCTCACATTCTGCAGGAGTATTTCAAACCGTCTTTACTCTGATGGAACTCCTTTAGCATTTTGCCCAAACTCAAATCAGCTGAGGTCTGCCCTGGACTCCATGTCTTCCCTTCTGCGTTAGGTGGGGCTATCCCTTGTCTTAGCCAAGGCCATCGACTCTATCTGGAGCGTACTTGGATGCTACTCAATAACTTCTACTCTGTCCAGTATGTCCAACTGCCCTTCTCAACTGGATTATTTCTATTGGCATGAAACATGCTCAGGATTTTCCCCTACTCACTAGTTTAGTAATTAACCCTCTCTCGTCTGTAATTGTGAGTTGCATTTCCTTACCTCCCACTCATTTCTCAATTCATTCTAATCTGGATTTAGTCCCAACACTGGTGAAACAGTGGTGAAACAGTGGACATCTGTTCTGAGGACATCTATGACCTCCATGTTCCTAATTCAAATAATGATATAATTGTTTTAATTAATTTATTTAAAAAATATTTTCTCAAAGCAATTCCTGAGTCTTACTTTAAATGTCAAGTTGTCCTACAAAGCACCACCCATTCCTTCAGAATTTATAAGGCACAGATCCACTGACTTCTAATTTGTGCTGTGACTGCTGACAAGTCTGGCATCATTCTGATTCCTGATTCCTTGTGCATGACCTGTTTTTTCTTATCTTTTTCTTTTTCCCCTCTCTGGAAATTTTAAGATCTTCTCTTAATCCCTGGATGTTTTGAAGTTTCCCAAAAGGGCTTAGTGTGTTCTGTTTCTATTCATTTTGTTGGTCTCCTTCAGGTTCTTTAAATTTAGAAACTCATGTTTGGTTTCTGGGAATTTTTCTTATGTTATTTCTTTGACAATTTTCTTCTGAATATTTTTATATTCTCTCTTTTTGGAACTCTTGTTATTCAGATGATGCAACTATGGCCTCTGTATTAGTCAGAATTCTCCAGAGAAATAGAACTAATAGGACAATAAGGGTGTGTATTGATGTGCATGTACACACACACTCACTCACACATGCATAATAAGGAATTAGCTTAAGTGATTATGGAGGCTGAGAAGTCCCAGGATTTGCAGTGAGCAAGCAGGAGACCCAGGAGAGATGATGGTGTGGTTCCACTCCAAGCCCAAAGGCCTGAGGACCAGGAAAGCGGACTAAGTTTTAGTCCAAAAGCCAGTAGGCTCAAAACCCAAGAAAAGCGCTGATATTTCATTTGGAATCTGAAGGCAGGAAAATACCAATGTCCCAGCTCAAGGCAGTCAGGCAGGAGGAGTTCCCTGTACTCAGCCTTTTGGTTCTATCCAGGTCTTTAATTTCTTGGATGGGTCCCACCCACAATATGGAGGACAATCTGCTTTCCACCATCTACAGATTCAAATGTTAATTTCATCAAGAAATATCCTTTTGGACACACCCAAAATAATATTTGACCCCATGTCTGGGCATCCTGTGGTCCAGTCAAGCTGACACCTAAAATTAACCATCACAACCTCTATTTTTTTCTCCTTTGCTCTCCTGCTTTCTATCGCTATCTTTTGGTTTTAATTTCTCAAAGATTTTCTCAACTTTATCTTCAATACTTCCTTTGAATGTTTTAATATCTGTCATCATATTTTCAAGTTCCAAGAGCTCTTTTTTTGTTTTCTGAATCTTTTTCTCCTTCTTTTAAAAAAATAAACTCCCTTCATGTTCTATGGATTCAATATCTTCTATGATATTGATTATTTTCTTTTGAAGTTTTCTTTTGTAATTTATCAACACGTTCCACTCATTTTGTCTTCTGATGTCTTATAAAGCTCTATATGGTTTCTCTATTGCCACTGCCAGCACCTTAGCCCAAGTCACCATTTCCTTTCACCTGGACCCCATGACTGCTCATTATAAGTCATTGACCCATCCCCCTGACCCTTCACTCTGCAGGCAGAGTGATCTTTCACAGTGCAAATATGATGGTGCTTCATATCCCTAGATAGTTTCCCCTGTAAGGTCTTACAACGCCTTCTCATATCACTGTCTACTCCTTCTCTGACCTGTAGCTCTCTATATAAATATATTCCATTTCTTAGATTTGCCATTCTCTCTCTCTCATATGAGAAAAATTTCACATACCCCTCCCTTTGTCTGGAAAGTTCTTCCCACATACATATATATACACCCCCTATACTTTGTCATATATTCAAACTTCTCTGGTTTTTTAGATTTCAACTTATTTGTTCTTCCATAGAAACATTCCTTAATAATCCATTCTAGATGAGATGGTTTTATTATACACACTTACAGGACCATATTCTTTCTCTGGGACATTTATTTCAGCCAATTATTCTGTATTCGTTAATGTGCTTAGTTATCCCCCAGGAGGTTTAAGCCTCTTGAAGAAAGGGACCGTGTCTCTTTTGCTTGCCATCATATCCCCACACTCAATAAATGAATAAATGGGTCTCTCCCAGGCTCTCTTAGTTGTTTACTCAATACCTATTGTTTTATTTTTTAGTAACAGAAACTCGATTTTATTTGGTGAGGCAATATGCCCCAATAAGCTGTAACTTCTCAGAGTCCATTGCAGCTAGAGTGTCCAAAGAGTTTTCATTCATTGTTTTGTTTTCTCTTCTTTTTCCTACCTGGAGTGCAGATGTGAAGCTGGATGTGGAACAGTGATCGGGTAAACATGGGGCTCCAGTGTGTGGAGATAACTGCGTGCTAAGGATGAGGTAGCAGGATGATCGAAGAAACCGGGGACCCTGATAACATCACAGAGCCACGGTACCAGCCCTGGAAGGCCAACCCTAGTCTTCCTATCAGTGTTATGTCCTTACGTTAAGGAACCCTCATTAAGTTTCTGTGCCATAGAGATGAACCCAAATCTCTACCTGAGAAAATATCCAAGCCTATTCTATGTTATACTCTTATTTAAATTCAGTTATGAAGCTTCTTGTAGATACTTAACATTATACCCCCTTTGAAAAATATTAGAGTGTGAGGATCTGAATTGTGAGTTGGCCAAAGACTAAGAGTGAATTTTGGTGAAAGGGGTGTGTTTTAGTTGCGGGGGTCAACTCTGGCCCTGCTGCCAGGTGGCCTTTCTTGCTGACTATGATATGCCTAAAGTTATGGAGCAACCCCGATTGGCATCTGAGTTCCCAGCCCTATAACACTTCATTATTCCATCAAAACTTTTGTTTAGATGCTCATTCACACTTCTTTTGTCAAGGGATATTTATTGGGCACTAACTGTGTTACAAACGCTCTGCTAGAATCACATTATCATTGTGGATATTACATCTCTGCTTTTCAGATTCTTTGCAACCATCTTTAGTCATCAATGTTAAAATGAGTTTATCAATCTCCTGGCAGGGCAGCTAATAGTATTAAACCTGTTATTTAAAGGAAATCTGTCTCTTTTTCACAGAGCATCTCCATCAGTGAATATGGTATCCAAAAGCGGTCTAGGTTCCTCATATTAGTCAGGATACAAAAACTGCTATTGTGAATTAATAACTTCAAATCTCAATGCTTCACCTGATAATAGGTTTAGCTTTTGCTCATGCAATAGTCTAATTGTGTGTCCCAAGAGTGACCTTCCACGTGGTCATTTAGAGGCCCTAGTGGTTCCATGATCCCAGGGACACCCAGGATCCTCCTCTGGATCCTCTGCACCTGACTGGTAAAGGATGATGGACAGGAGAATGTGGAAGATTGCACAGAGCATCCTCTGATAAGACCTGGAAGTGTTGTACATCACTTTTCCCCTGTACTCCATTGACCGAAATTCACTTACATTGTCCCACTTAGATGCAAGGTCTCTGTGTCTTTGCTTACATTACTGTCTCCGCACAGAATGCCTTCAGCCTTCATTTTCACTAGCCAAATTTACCTGTTTTCCAGAAACAACTGAAAGGTCACCTTCTTTGTAAAGTCTTATTAATGTAGTTATTCCACCAGAAACAGAGAAACCAAGGCCCCACTCTGTCCTGAAGACGTGTTGCAATCAGGTTGAGAAAAGCAGGTGGTCACAAAATGGTTTAAATGATTATTCAAGGCAACAGTTTTTTCTAAATGCAAATGAATGGCACAGATAACACGTTTTGGTGTCAACTCTGATGTCTCCATCATACACTTACTTGGTTTTAAACTATGTATATTTATTTATTTACTTACTATTTTTATTTTTTTAAGGATAGTTAATTTATAATGTTATGTTAGTTTCAAGTATACAGCAAAGTGATTCAGTTATATATATATATGTACATATATAGCTACATATATATATATATTATTTTTCAGATTCTTCTCCGTTATAGGTTCTTACAAGATATTGAGTATACTTCCCTGTGCTATACACGATGTCCTTGTTTATCTATTTTATATATAGTGGTGTGCATCTGTTAATCCTATACTCCTAATTTGTCCCTCCTCCCCTTTCCCCTTTGGTAACCATAAATTTGTTTTCTATGTCTGTGAGTCTATTTCTGTTTTGTAAAAGAGTTCATTTTTATTATTATTTTTTTTAGATTTCACATATAAGTTATATCATATGATATTTGCCTTTGTCTGGGCATATATCTGGAAAAGAGAAAAACTCTAATTCGAAAAGATACATGCACTCCAATGTTTTTTGCAGCACTACTTACGATAGCCAGGACATGGGAGCAACCTAAATGTCCATTGACAGATGAATGGATAAAGAAGATGTGGTACATATACACAAAGGAGTATTACTCGGCCATAAAAAAGAATGAAATAATACCATTTGTAGCAACATGGATGGACCCAGAGATTAGTGTATTAAGTGAAGTAAGTCAGACAGAGAAAGACAAATTTATATATTTAGATATTTATTTATTGACTACTTAATTTTTTTGGTCTTTCCCCAGTAGATCATAAAGTGGGAACCCTTTGAGGATATCAAACCTAGTTTGCTCAACAATGTATTCATAATGCTTGGCACAGAGAGGGCACTCAGTATATATTTGTTGAGGAAATAGATGAGTGGTTCAATTAACTAATGGAGAGATGTTCAAAAAAGGAAGTGGTAATCAAAAACACATGATGAAAGAATAGAGCTTCAGCATAAAAATCATCATGCTTTTGGTAGAAGAGAACAAGGATATTTATCTGTTTAGAACTTTAAGACTAGACTCCTACATCTACTGCAGGAGTGGTTTTAAGTAAAGGTATCTGCCACCTCCCATAAAATCATGTTTGAATGAATGAATGAATGAATAAATGAATTCCCACTAAAAAGAACATTTCTGTGTAGTTAATATAATTTGTTTAAATGTAAGCACAATGTTTTTATAACAGTGATTTCCTATTGTTTGAGGAGATATTGTATGTAGTTTTATGAGGAATACTGTGAAGGTGGAAAGATAAATAAGGCATGGGGCCTCACTCCCCACTATCTGTCTTTCCTTAGGGAAGACCTAGATTTCATCTCACTGATTCAAAATCAAATTATCAGCATCATCCTATTCCAAGAATTCAGAGACTTGTGTACATCTCTACTCCTTTCAACACGTCTTTGCAAGGCAACATTGTGCACAGAATTGTGGGAAATACTATGAGGGTATGAAGATGAATAAGTCTCTCTCAAAGTTCTCTCTCTTTGTCTTCTCTCTTTCTTTCTCCATCTTCTTTGTTCAGTCATAGGCTTTTTTCCCCCCAATATATTTTTTAATTGAAGTATACATGGTTTATAATGTGTTAGTTTCAGGTATACAGCAAAGTGATTCAGTTATATATATATATACTTTTTCAGATTCTTTATCATTATAGGTTATGACAAGATATTGAATATATTTCCCTGAGCTATGCAGTAGGTGCTTGTTGTTTATCTATTTTATATACAGTAATGTGTATATGTTAATCCCAAACTCCTAATTTATCCCTTCTCTGCCCCATAGGTTTTTTTTTTATACATCATTATTGGAGTATAATTGCTTCACAACGCTGTGTTAGTTTCTGTTGTTCAACAAAATGGATCAGCCATATGCATACATCTATCCCCATATCCCCTCCCTCTTGAGCCTCCCTCCCACCCTCCCTATCCCACCCCTCTAGGTTGTCGCAAAGCACCGAGCTGATCTCCCTGTGCTCTGCTGCTTCCCACTAGCTATCTATTTTACGATGCTATTCTCACTCACCCCAGCTTCCCCTTGCCCCCCTCCCCGTGTCCGCAAGTCCATTCTCTATGTCTATGTCTTTATTCCTGCCCTGCCACTAGGTTCATCAGTACCATTTTTTTTTTTCAGATTCCATATATATGCGTTAGTTAGCCTATGGTATTTGTTTTTCTCTTTCTGACTTACTTCACCCTGTATGACAGACTCTAGGTCCATCTCCCTCACTACAAATAACTCAATTTCATTTCTTTTTATGGCTGAGTAATATTCCATTGTGTATATGTGCCACATCTTTATCCATTCATCTGTCGATGGACATTTAGGTTGCTTAAGCTTCTGTTATACACACAAACTGTTAGGCTCTGGGGTTACAAAAATAAGTGGCAGAGGCTCTGCTTTCAAGGACATCAGAGTCTTGATTGGGGGGAGGTAGATTTATCACTTAGCTAACGGCAGAGTGTCACAAGAGCAGAGAGGCATGGAGAAAGGCACTATGGGGCAGGGGCAGGAAAACAACAGGGGGAAACTCCCTAGAGGAGATGAGCACGGATCTAAGGTCATGGTTAGGTGGATGTGCTCTAGATTCATCCACTGGGGTTTGAACTCTTGCTCCACTGTTTCTTAATTGTGTGATCCTAGGCTAATTAATTAGCTTCTTGGTGATAAATGGCCTTGCAGTAAAAACAGGATAAGTAACTCAAAGATTGTGAGGGTTTAAGTAAGATGTATATATGTATAGAGCATTGATTTGCCCCAGTAGTGTCATTAGATGTTACTTATTATTTTATTATCATTATTATTATTAATAATAGTTAGCAGGAGAGAGCCTGGGGGGAAAAATAGTAGAAAATGCCATTCTAGCTTACGGGAACAGCATGTGAGAAAACAGGGAAGTGTTGAGAGGGCCCTAAAGGAACTGCCAGTTCTAAGGTTTGGAGTGCGTGATGAGGTTGAGAGAAAGGCCAAGTAGGACAAGCCTGCGTCAAAAAGGACCTCAGGAACCTAAGGAATTCTGACATCAACCTGCAGGAGCCTCTATTTTAGTAAAGGTATGATGTGATCAGATTTCCATTTAGTCACTTCGATGGAACCGTGGAGGACGGATTGAGCGGCCAAGGCAGAGAGAACAATGGGGAGAAAATTGCAAACATAATTACCTAGTAATGAGGTATTAATGCAGTAGCACAGGAGGGTGATTTCAGAGCTGACACAGAAAGAGAATCAAGAGGTCTTGAAATCCATTGGCTGTGGGAGTGAAAGGCTCCATGTTTGGGTCATAGGGTCATAGGGTGAAGATCATTGCTGACTGATGATTAAGGTATTAATAAAAGTTAGGAACACAGCCTTTGGTTTTGTTTGTGTGTGTTTTTTTATTTTGCTTGTTTTGGTTGTTTGGGTTGAGAGGAAATGAGATCAGTTTTGGTTATGTTAAGTTTCAGCATCTTGTGCAACATCCATTTAGAACCAACTAGGAAGTTGAATCTACAAATCCAGAAGAGAGAGCTGAGAGATGGAGAGAGAGAGAGAAAGAGGAAGGAGAGAGATCTAAGTTGGAAATAAAGATTGGAAAGACATCAGTGGGTACGTAGGAGTTTAAGTCATTGGTCAGTTACTCCCAGGAGGACCGTGGACCAAAGATGAAACTTAAGGGACATCAGTTTTCAAGCAGAGTTTGTTCAAGTGTGGCCCTCAGGTCACTAGTATCACCATCAACTAGAGTGCTTGTTTAGAAAGTGTGGTCCTGGGCAAGACTCCAAAATTGTGTGGGTGTATTTATCTTTCCAAATATACATTTGATTGTATATATAATGCTTAGGTCCAGATCTATCCAGTAAGAGTCTGAGGGAAAGATTGGGGATCTGCATGTTTTACAAGAACCCATGTGATTCAGTGTACCAGTGATGGAGGCTCCTTAAGAAGGGGATTCAGATCCACAGAGGAAATCTGGAAAGCGTGTCTAGAAGGATGAGGGGAAAACAGGGAGTGTATATACGGCAGATGTCACAGAATCAGACCTTTTCAAGGGAGTGGGTGGGAAGAAGGATGACGTGCCACCAGGATGGCAATCAAGGCTGGAAAGGTGGGTACAACCACTATGGAGAACGGTATGGAGGTTCCTTAAAAAACTAAAAATAGAACTACCATGTGATCCAGCAATCCCACTCCTGGGCATATACCCTGAGAAAACCATAATTCAAAAAGACACATGCACCCCAATGTTCATTGCAGCACTATTTACAATAGCCAGGACATGGAAGCAACCTAAATGTCCATCAAGAGAGGAATGGATAAAGAAGATGTGGCACATATATACAATGGAATATTACTCAGCCATAAAAAGAAACAAAACTGAGTTATTTATAGTGAGGGGGATGGACCTAGAATCTTTCATACAGAGTGAAATAAGTCAGAAAGAGAAAAACAAATATCGTATAATATCGCTTATATGTGGAATCTAGAAAAAAAGTACAGATGAACTTAATTGCACAGCAGAAATAGAAACACAGACATAGAGAACAGACATATGGATACCAAGGGGGGAAGGCGGGGGTGGGATGAATTGGGAGATTGGGATTGACATATATACACTACTATGTATAAAATAGATAAGTAATGAGAACTTACTATATAGCACAGGGAACTCTACTCAGTGCTCTGTGGTGACCTAAATGGGAAGGAAATCCAAAACAGAGAGATTATATATATACGTATAGCTGATTCACTTTGCTGTACAGCAGAAACTAACACAACATTGTAAAGCAACTATACTCCAATAAAAATTAATTTTAAAAAAAGGGAAAAGGAATCTGGTGGATTCAGCTAGAGGGAGATTCACAGTGACTTTGGCCATGCAAGTTCAGCTGAGTAGCAGGGCCTGGGAGTGGAGGAGAGGAAGCAGAGAAAGCATTTCACTTCATGTTCCGACCATTCCAATAAGCATGTCTGAAAGAAAAAGGGGGAAATAAGGCAAAAGCAAGAATAGCTAGAGGGAAGGAAAGTGTTGAAATCAATGATTTTTGTGGTTGTTTTTCTATGAAAGGTGGTGAAGAAGGAAGGGTTTAAGCAATGTCCCTAAGAAGTTTTGAACTTCAGAGTCACAAGCACGCAGATGAGTTGAGTTGCACAGAAAGTACAGCTCTTCCATGAAGGCGAGAAGGAGAGAGGCAGGAAGGAGTGTCTGTCTGCACGATGGTGGGGAGAAGGGATGAAGCAAGAAAAGGAGCAATTTCCTCTAGCCTTCTTCTGAAAGTTTTACGGAAAGAGGGTAGCGTCCGAGGCTCAAAAAGTAAAGACGTGCTGCAAATATTACTAATTATTGCTCTTTAAAGAGTGTTCCTTTTTGCTCCTGGGCCGGAGCTAGACAGCCTGAGGAGTGTCTGTGGAGGAAAATGAAAAAGGCTCTATTTGACTCATTCCTACTGGCAGATGAGTTTTACTGAGAAGCCTCCATTTTTATTAGTGACTCTGTGGCCCAGAGGAAAAGGGGAATATGATAGCATTGTGTCTTCAAAGGATGCCCTGGTGGTAGCCCTTGGGATGCCACGTCTCTAGCTAACTTTGTCATTCATCTCCCGGCCCCGAAGTGGTTAACAGAGCTTTCCAAAGTGCCTTGCTTCTACCTCGGGAATAGCTTTTATTCTAGGAGATTCTGACGCAAGGCTAAGTTCATGGAACATGTTGATTTTTATACACTTCAAATGGAGCCTAAATCAGCTGTCAGATATTTACAGGCAATTTTCCTCATTACACAGAACTCTCTGTGATTATTATACTTGGGCAAGCTTGCATTTATTTGCACATAAGCATGTCAAGGTAGGGGGGAAGGCTCCCTGAGCTGTAGCCAGGAATATGTCAAGGCACTCCAGTATTACTCAAGACTGGATGGGATGAAATACTGGGCTTTTCCCCCAGAGCTTGTCATCACCCTTGCTCGGGTACCTCAGCTTACCACGTCCCCCCCTGACATACCCCATACCCCCAAAGGCAGAATTGAGCTTGTGCTATTTAATAACTTTCATGAGGTCTCAAGACTTACCGATGGTGTATTTTTCAAGGGACTCTGGAAAGTTCTGTGTTCAGGTGATAGGAATGCAAAATGAAATGAACCGAAAAAGACACCTCCCAATCCAAACACGGCTGACCAGGGACACCAGACAGATGACTAACAGCCACAGAAAGAACGGGTCCTTAGAAGCACTGTGCAAGTCCCTCTTGAGGTCTTGGCAAGTGAGTTAAATGAAAACAAAAGATGAAATGTTTGCAACAGCTTGTCTTTTATTTTGTGAATTGTGAAACCGGCTAGCAAAAGGAAGGGTATGTTTACCAACCCGTTCTGGCTTGAAGTCACGCCTTTCGGGAGCAAAATTTATACATTTGAAGGTGATTTGAGTACAGGATGCAAGACAACATGATGTAGTGGGAAAAGTTTCCCAGGTTTACAGCCAGACAGATGAGGGTTAAAATCTTGGCTCTGCTACCCACCAGCTAGATGACTTTGAACAAGTTTCCTAGCTGTTGAATCTCAGCCTTTTTAACCTATTGGGAATTAACTCACAGATAATGGTAACGACGATGAGAAGATATAAGTATGATGAGTAAAGTTGGGCTGGTACTACGGCTGACTTAATATAGTCGATTCAATAAGTGACATGGGCATGACAGTCACATACTATGGAGGATAAGAGCACAGGCTCTGGGCTTCCAGGGCCTGTCCCCAAAGGCTGGGGTGGCCAGTTTTCTCATCTTTAAAATGGGGCAAGTAACAGTGTTCTTGTAAAGAGTCACTGAGATGATGCTTATAAAGTACTACAGTATCTCATGCAAGGTCACTATCCAGTAACTGGCAGCCGTCATTACCAGGTGGTACCACAGTTTCTATTTCCCTTTACACTGTGGTTATCACAATACCATCCATCTCACTGGCCCTTGGCACATGGAGACCTTTATCTCATTCATCTATTCCCCCCCCCCCCCCACCTATCACAGTGCCTACAACACTGAGATTTAATGGGTCCTTAATAAAATCTTGTTGAATATTGAATGAATAAATCCATAAAGCACTTGTCACTTAGGAGATAGTCAGTAACATAAGTGCTTTTTCCTTTCCGACATCAGCCTCCCTTTCGCTGATTTGAATGGCAGAAAATACCATCTCAACTTGTCATACTGTATATTTTTGGAGAAAGGAAAAATGAACCACTTCCATGAGCAGCGAAAGGGTTTAGTGAAAGAATTTAAAACCAACAATCTGGTCGATTCTAAGGGTATAAATTAAGCTAGTTAAGCAGTCTTAACCCAGGATATTGGCAAGATAACTATCAGACCCTGGCAGTTTCATTTCTTCATCCTTCTCTAAGGTTAGGCAATAAAAATTTAACCAAGACATTACAGGTTTAAAACAGAACCCATGATAACAATAAAAGGATTCTAACTAGTTCAGTGTGGATTGGAACCCAAGAACAGGGCAATGATTGTCAGACACAGCTAGGTCCTATATTGCTAACAGATGGTGAACATTTTCATGGACTTGGGACCAGTTTAGATCAGAGTGAGAATCTTTCCCTCCCCCCCCACAAGAGGCTCTAATTAGTAGGTAGGACATTAGACCATGTTAAAATTCCGGGCTGACATCTTATTTGTTAGTTTTAGATTGAACTCATGCCTGAGGGCGGCTGAATTGGCTTGTTGAAGCACACACATGCACACGCACACACCAGAAGAGTCACTCTAACTTTCTGTTCTAGGGGGCTCAAAATAAAGATTTTCAAAGTCCCCTATAAAAGGGCTCCAAAGATTTGTTGGCTATCAAATAGCTCCTTCAAGACAACATTTTGATGAGTTAAGTGTAAATGAATCAGAAACATATGGATTAAGTTTCCCTTGAAATACACAGGGACTTAAAAATCAAAGAGGAAACAGTGCCTGGACCAGGGTCTTATGGGTTGTGCTAAACCCAACACATTTGAGAAGCAGTTCAAGATATTTGAGGGATCCAAGGATGAGGCTGGCCTGACCTACGCCTAGTTCCTACCGTAGTGAAATAAGGAACGTAAGTCATGCCATTTATATTGCATTATTACTAAAAATTCCTCCTTCCTTGTGGTTTGAAAATTAGCTAAACCGAGCCTTACCCAAGGAAAACCCTATAAATGGTGTCTGCAGCACAGAAAGCTCGCCAAAGGCTAAAAGAGCAAGTTCAAAATGTTCTCAGACAGTATAGCTGTTACTGTCTGACAACTCAATAAAAGTTGGGCATTAGCATCGCAGCAAAGACTGCGTAACGGGGGTGTAACTTGAGATTTGCTCTTCAGAAATTCTCCACCATATTGCCAGAAAGGATACATTGGAATAAAGAATAATTATTTCTGAAGACAAGTCAGACATTAATCAGCATTTCCAATCACTCCTCTTATTTGCTATAGATAGTGGATTTTAAAAACTTCTAATTGGTTAATCAGTAAATTGCTGATGTAGGAAACTTACATTTGAATCTCATCACAGGAAACACATGCCCCAAATAGATTTGATCAGTTAAACACATAAATGCTAAGTCTAATTTTAATTTAGGTAGCTCTTAAAATTTGCCTGCTTTTATCACTTGTGATAAATAATGAAACTTAGCGTAACCTATTTTGAAGATTTACCAATCTGCTGTTGACCAGTCATATACCTAAATCCAGAAGTAAGCAAGGTGACGTAGACTTACGGATCTCCTTGGAAAAGAGGAACACTATTATTCATATTATCATATGTATGGTTTATTTTAAACATATGACTTCTTTAAATTAAAAGTAATACATATTCAGAAAAAAATTTAGAAAATACAGAGAAAGCATCATGGTTGGGGAAAGAATCATCAGGAATCTTACCATCAAGAAATAACTTCCAACACTATGATGTCTTTGTCTATAGAAAGACAAAATGTAAATATTGTTTTGTGCTATGAGTTTTTCAGTTAACATACTGCACACATATTTCCATTAAATCATTAAACATATTGTTACTACATCACTGGTTATAACATGAAATTCCAATGTATAAATATGCTCTGATTTACTTAGCCAGGTATTCTTTACATGGTTTCTAATATTTAGCTACCAAAAACCAAACTGAGATGAACATGTTTTATGGCTAATTCTGATTTTTGCCTTAAGAGTAGTTCCTAGAAGTAGAATTTCTGGGTAAAAATATTTGCATGTTCTAAAGATTCTTGATATATCTACATGGACAAATTGGCTCTTAAGAGATAGCCTGACACAGAGCTAACCATAGCTATTTGGTAAAAGATAAAATGATCCCCCAAAAGGCAGTAACAATGACCTCTCCTTTGAGAGCACATACAAGTGACTCTTGCCCCAATCCTTAGCCAAAATGAAGTATTACTGGCCTTTTAAATCTTTGTTCCTCATAAAGTCAAAAAAGCACATCTCTTTGCTTTAATTTGCCTCGCCTTGACACAGGTGAATTTGAATGTGAATCCTGTTTATATTTCTTCTTTTGCGATTTTTTGGTGCATGGCTTGTGTGTGTTTTTTTCATCTGTTTACTTCTCATTGATTTGTAAGTGTCCTTTATATTTTAAGTTATTAACACTTTGCCACATAGGCTGCAATGTTGTTGGTGGCATTTAGAGACATTAAAAAAAATTTTGTTTGGTTATTCTTAAGAGTGTATTGTTTTGTGTTATGAAATATACCAATCATACATGAGACTGTATAGTTTATATATTCATTGTAAAGCAAAATAATAATGAAGACCCACAGTGTTCACAAAAGCCCTTCAAAAATAGAACATTACCAAAGCCTTTGAAGCCACCTTTGAATCCCTCAGTACTCACTTCATCATCCGTCTAGCCCAGAGGTCACCTCCTTTCTCAACTTTATATTTCTCATTCACTCCTTTTTTATATGTATGTATGTATTCATAAATAATACATAGTTTTGCAAGATTTAAATTTTGTATAAATGGAGTCAAACTTTTTTTCCCATTATTTGATACTTTGACCAACATTGTCTTGATTTGACGCTGACCTGTGTAATTGTAGTTCATTTATTTTCAGTAATATACAGATTTTTTTGAAAGAACAGATCATTATTAATTTATCTTTTGTTCTATAGTTTGACAGTTTTGTTGTTTCCATCTATTTTACTTTTGTAAACAACCCCATTTTAAATATTTTTCTAAATGTCTCCTACAGCATGGTAACAAGGAGTTAAGGTATATAACAAGGCATGGATTTGCTTAGTTACAGGATATCTGCATCTTCAGTTTTGCTAAGTAATTCCAATATTTTCCAAACCAGTTTACACTTATACCAGCAATGAATAATGATACTTTTGCTCCCAAACTTGTTTTGAGAGACATTTTAAATTATTATTTAAATCTATCCATCAGTCTTTTCATTATGTATCCTAATTTGGTGTTCATTTTTACTGGTCTTTCCAAACCTACAATTATATAAATATTTGATTATGTATTTATCAGTTCTTTAATAATTTTTATGTTTAAATTTTTAAGTCATTTGTTTGTTTTGGTGAATGGTATATCAAGGATATATTTTAAATTAATTCAGCAAAAACTTGTTAATGTGTTTGGCATTTAGTTGGGCACTGGTTATACAACAATCACTCCTGAAGTGGACAGGCTCCAAAGTGGTCCTCATAATTCCCACCTCCTGGGGTTCATGCCTTTGTGCAATCCTGTCCCTTTGTGATGGGACCTGTGACTTGTTTCTAACAACAGAATATGGCAGAGGTGATGGGATGTGACTCCCATGATTGCCACACACACACATAAGACTCTCATGCTAGCCGACTCACTCTGGAGACTTTGCTGGCTTGGCGAAGTGAGTAGCCATCCTGGGAAAACTCATATGGCTGGGAACTATGGGTGGCCTCTAGGAGCAAGGGTGGACAGCCAGCAAGAAGCTGGGTTCCTCAGATCCGCAGCTACAAGGAAATGAATTCTGCCAACATCTTGCGTGAGCTTGGAAGAAGATTCTTCCCTAGTGGAGCCTCCAAATGAGAACACAACCCAACCAACACCTTGATGGCAACTTTGTGACACTGGCAGAGGACCCAGCTAACCTGTGCTCAGATTCCTGATCCATAGAAACTGAGAGATAATAAATGTGGCTTGTTGTAAGCTGCTACATTTATGGTAATTTGTTATGTAAAATTAAAAATGAATACACTGGACACTACTTATCAAAACTATGTTCTTTCTCTCTCAATCTTAAATACCATTTTTGGCATAAATAAAATGCATAAATTGGGAGTTAATGTACCTGGGTCTCTAAACGTCAGAAACATTCAAATAACCAAATTGTTCTAAAGTGATTATTTAAGAACTATTGATTTAATTATTCTACTTTAATATTTGAATAATGTTGACACATTAGACATGTGATGGTGATGTTATCCACTAAACTAAACAGGACAGTTATTGCTGCCATGGTGGCCCACTGGCAACCATGGACAAAGTGCGCTGGTCCGAAGGAGACCCCATTCAGAACGTAGCTTATTTCAAGATGAAAAAAAATTCAAAAGCTTAGTGGACAAAGATCTTTGAGTACTGAGCAAAAGAGGTTCCAAATGTCCAGTTATAAACAAAGAAGTTGAAAGAAAATCAGTGTAATTTTCTTACAAGAGCCCACACAAATGACAAGAATGATAAAGCATCTCAGCAAAATCATGACACTGTTGGTCACTACAATGAGTTTCACAGCTTGAGTAAAGGGTGGACATCGCAGAAGTAATAATTAATCAGGTTGGGGGCTTCCCTAGTGGCACAGTTGTTAAGAATCCACCTGCCAATGCAGGGGACACTGGTTCGAGCCCTGGTCCGGGAAGATCCCCCATGTCGCGGAGCAATTAAGTCCGTGCGCCACAACTACCAAGCCTGCACTCTAGAGCCTGCGAGCCACAACTACTGAGCCCATGCACGCACCACGACTATTGAAGCCTGTGCACCTAGAGCCCGTGCTCCACAACAAGAGAAGCCACCGCAGTGAGAAGCCTGCGCACAGCAACGAAGAGTAGCTCCTGCTCACCACAACTAGAGAAAGCCCGTGCGCAGCAACGAAGACCCAACGCAGCCAAAAATAAATAAATTAAATAAATTTTTTAAAAAATCAGGTTGCTGCTATGAGAAGGCAGTTGTACAGTGATGATGGTCTGGATAAAAGAATGCACAAACCCTTCCAACCAACAGGTCATTATCAGTGTGGAACGGACCTTTCAGTCCATGATGGTTGTATAGTGTAAAGACTTACAGATAGCCACATACCTGTCAAAGTCCATCACTGTGAGGCTAAAGATCACTGTGCAGCCAAATACATGGACACAGAAGAGCTGGACCACACAAGCAACAAAAGAGATGCTGTTGACCTTGACTTGGAAGTCAGTAATCAGCTTGGGGGCTGTAGCAGAGGAATAACAGATGTCAACAAAGGACAGAAAGCTAAGGAAGAAGTACATTGGAAAATTGTGATTTGGACTCCTTCGAATAGTCATAATGAGAAAATTTCCAGTCATGAGAAGTCTAGAGTTTTACTCTTAGAGTAAGAAGAGAAAGAAACATGGTTTCAGACACTGTCTTGATTACCGTAGTCTTATAGTAAGTGTTGAAGTTGGGTAGTGTCAGCCCCACTACTTTATTCTTCTCCTTCAACAGGTATTGACTATTCTGGGTCTTTTGTGTCTCCATATAAATTTTAGAATCAATTTGTCAATATCCCACAGAATAATTTGCTGGGATTTTAAGTGGAACATTGACTCTATAGATCAATTTGGGAAGAACTAATATTTTGACAATATTGAGTCTTCCTATCCATGAACATGGAATATCTTTCTATTTATTTAGTTTTTTTAATCTTTACCATCAGAATTTTGAGGTTTTCTCATATGTCTGGCACATATTTTGTTAGATCTATACATAAGTATCTCATTTTGGAAGGGGGGTTCTAATGTAAATTGTATTGTGCTTTTAATTTCAAATTCCACTTGTTCATTGCTGGTGTATAGGAAAGAGAAGATTTTTCTTTATATTAACCTTGTATACTGCAACTTTGCTATAATCACTTATAATAGTAGGAGTTCTTTTGCCAATCTTTTGGATTTTCTACATAGCTATTAGGATCTGATGATAACAGTGTCAGAAACCAGTATTCACCCACTGCATGGAACAGAAGGGCTTTGGCAACATTTCTTTGACAGGGGTTGAGGAAGGAAGGAAGCCAGTAACTTTCCTTGGCATGGTAGGGAGCATCACTCAGAAAGAACTAGCTAGATTTGGGGAGCAACTTTTCTGGGATGTTTGAGACCTGACCAAGTGAATCTATATGGAAGACCTTTAGAGTATCAGTGGAATTGGAAAATATAATCAATAATGTGGAGGACCAGGCTGAGAAACAGAATGTTGAGGAAAAGAACAGTATTCACAGAGAAGTTGACCATTTAAAGGATAGGCAACCGAGATCTTACAGAAAAAAAGACCCACATAAAATAGAACAGAAAGAATACAGAGGTACCAAAAAACACTCTCCTGTCCTAGAGAAGGACCTGAACTTGAGTACTTAGAGAATCCACTGGCTATCAGAAAGAATGAACACAGATCAATGTCTAGAAATCCAAGTAAAAATCTTCAACTACTATTACTACTACTAAGCTACACACATATGTATATTTCTAAATATACGGGTCAGTACCTGATCCCAATACCAGATCATGATCTTTAAACTTTAAACTAGTCCTAGGGTCCACAATTTTCTCTGTTGTCTTCTTTAGAAGTCTTATGGTTTTCTTGGCTTTCTGGGGGAGGTGTTTCATATAAGCCCTGGATATCCTTTCAAAACTTGATCGCATCTGTAAGATATCTCGTAAAAGTTCTTGGAATTTTCCGTCATTTGGGAAGCACTCTTCCCTGACAACACTGAAGCAATGTTTATGATGTTAATATGATGATTTTACTTCTCCCTCATTGTAAAAGTTGTTCAGGAAATGATTTATTTTGGAATTGGGAAGGAAAAGTGTCAGATATCTCCTCTCACGTCATCCAATTTTGCAGGCATTTATTTGATCTTTGTACAACATTTCCTTTTAAGTTCTCTGATATTATGAAGAAAATGTCACAGCCAAGACATCCGAAAGTAGATCAGTTCAAAGTCTCACAATGGGTTGGCCCAGCTCACTGCCCACTTGTGAAGAATTACTAGATGATGACAAGTGGCCACTGGTTATTTGGCTCAGGTTTTGCCAAGGATGAGCCCTGGACAATATGCTGGGTTTACAAAAAGGGTCTCTTGTCTTTCTCTGACCCATTTGGAATGGTAGATTTCAAATATTCCCAAGGTGTCAATGGCAGTTTCATTTTACACAATGTTTCTGGCCGCCTTTTTAAAGCTCTGCTAAGTTTTCCTTTGTTTTGTTTTAGTGACACCATTGTAGTTAATGGAATATTGTTAGGAATTAAAAGCAGGGCTTGACTTCAAGGCCAGAAGTTGAAATTCTGATAGCAAAAGCCCACCAGCATACCAGATCTCTTGAAAATTGTGATACATTCTTGTGAAAAATCCAGATTCCAAAAAGGTCCCAAAATATCTGAACTTCAAAAGAGAGAATGTACTCTGAAGATATTATATTCTATGTAAAAAAGGTAAGCTGTAGTTTAAAGAGAAGTATAAAAATTTTTTTAGAGTTTTCAGCTGTTACTATAAGATTGACTAGCTATGGTTATATGGTTATAGAAAATTCACTACCCCAAGGGTCTAAAAACCTAGTTTTGAGGCTAATGTTCATAAATTATTACTTATGTGAAACTTTACAAAATATATAATATTTTTATGCCTTAGTTTATTCATTTGAACAATGAAATAATTTTATCTGTCCTATCTTCTTCACAGGGTTGTTTTGAGGATCCAGATACAATAATGCAAATTAAGATGTTTTGTAAATTTTAAGAGACACTACACAAATGAATAGTCTTACTTTGCTTCTGTTACTGCCTTAGCATCTTCCCCAAATTTATGCTGAGACATATAACAAATTTCAGCTTGTGGGCCTAGAACTCAATTCAGCAATTTCTTGAAATGGCAGTTTACCTCAAATAATTTGCTTCAATCTCAGAAATAGAAAATTATATACCTAAAAGCAAAGTCCTAAGGTTAGTTAAATGATGACATTAGAGTCTGTCATGCAACACAAACTCTAGAAATCTAATAATTGAACCAGATATGAGAAGTGAACCAGGCCAGTGGTTTAAACATTTTAGCTGCAGAAGTTTATACAAATGAAATTTACTCAGAGGCCCATTTTTTGAAAGAAATAGCATCAGAGTAGCTCTCCTGAAGCAATAGACTCAGAGCAGCCTTTCTTGGTTTTTTCAGCATCTGTGAAAGGACTCAGTTAGGAAACCACTGATCTTCACAATGCTTCATTTAGCCAAGGATCCTTGTTCAAGCTATGCCTTGCAGAGAAGAATAATATCAACACTATGTAAAGGAGTCCTTGCTCTGTGGCAGCACTGGGGGTTCTGGGTCCATTTCACCTGTACCACCCGGTATTTAGTAGCCCTGAGGGGAGGGGTTCTGTGGAGCAGTTTGGAAACTATTGAACCAGTTCACCAGTTCGCTCTTTCATTGAATCCAAGAATCGCTTCCATGGCGTCTTTGGCTATCCATTATCTATTGTCTACTGTTTCTTCTCACGCTTAAAGAGGCAGTGTTCTCTGATGTTTAAAGTTCTGGTTGTCAGAAAATGACTCTTTGGGTGGAGGTGAAAACTCAGTCCCTGCAGTTTCTAGTTTTTTCATTCAGAGCAGCACAGATCCGGGCTTCCCTCTCTCGTCCATGGAAGCTTCCCCCCATGTGTGGACAGCTATCACGACCCCTCTATATCTCCTCTCCACTGCAAACATTTCTAGTCGCCTTGATTTCCAACCTCCTCATTATGCTAGCTACCTTCCAAGGGATTAACTGTTATTTGTCAGTATCCTTCCTAAAATTGGGGACTCGGACTTGAACCTAACATTCCAGTTTTGGTCTCCTCAGCACATGTGCTACCCACAAATTGAATCTTCTACATCATCTACTGAGGCAGATTACTATAGTTTAGAGTCAGCTTCTATCCTGAAAGTGGTTCAGTAAACAATACATTGGGTTATGACTTGTTACTAAGCCTGGGAAGCCTATGATTACTGTTACAGCATGTTACCAGGGGATGATGCTATAACATTTCTTACCTACTCTCTTTGCTTTTTTTCCCCTGCGTTTTCTTTACTCTTTTCATTCTTTCTATTTTAATTCCTCCTGAACTGCCTATTTCCTCCCCTAATGATGATCAAGGTGGCCCATTAACCTTACTAAATGTTGGCAGTCTTCACCCTTGGAAATCCTATCGGGGCTAGATTTTATCACTGACCAATGGGGCTTGCCTGGACCCAAACACGTGGTCATCAAGCCAGCACTGTGGAAAAGTCTTGAACCTGTTTAAAGACATTTCATCTTCACAGTTATGAGTTCCATCAAAATTAAATAAATCAGTATATTTTAGAATTTTCAAAGTAGGGATTTTTGCCTTTTACAATAAAACCATTCAATGTCCTTTTAGCACCCCAGATGGGGCTATTTTGAACTAATCCAACACTGGAATTACATTAAACAGTTTAGAAGATCATGAGTATAGGAGCAGCTGAACAGTGTATTACTCCTTTTTTTCCAAAGGTCCACATGTGTGAAAATATTTACTTTTATTTCGATCATTCTTTCTTGAGTCTCTGCGGAATTTGTGTGTTTTGAGACACAAAAGAAAGAAAAGAGAAGTAAACAGTTTCTACAGCATGTCAAAAGCCAGCTCTTCTGGGACCATATTTCCCCCTAAGGTGACAACTGAAGTCTTTTACTGAGAACCTTTAGTGAGTGAAACAGCAATTAAACCATCTCACTTTTGCAATTGTCTCTTATTTCCCGGATCACACCATGCGGTAATTCTAAAACCTCTGAATGGAAATTGCTGCCATCATTTGAGGTCATTCTGTAATCCCTCTAAGTCTTCCGTAGCCCCTTCAGCTGCCCGTCTTTTCACAATTCTACATCAACAATCCCATGAGTGGCAGAGCTAGATGACATGTCCCCAGATAATGAAATCCAAGAAGGGAATGGCCATCTGCAAGCTCGGCTAATTCCAGAGTCATCTTCTTGTTGATCCAGACATCCATCCCTCCATCCCCCCTCCTTCCTGCCAGTCCAGGAACCATCCCATTGAAGAGGAAGTTACTTTGTGACAAAGGGACACAATGTTTCATCTATAATGAGTAACACAATGTGAACATTTAAAATGCACATGTAGTTTTCAGTATGTGGAGACCAGAACTTTTCACCATGGCATCACAGTAAATCAGAAGAAAAAAAAATTAGTGGCAGGGGTAAAAATACTTGAAAAATATTTTTCAATATTTTCAGTATTTTTCAATATTTCAATATTTCAAATTTGGCAGGGGTAAAAATATTGAAAAGTTTTCTGAAGTTATGGTGAAAAGTTTTTCACTTGGTTGGTTATCAACATTGGCTGCCTGCATTGTGTAACCTAACCAAAGCCAAACTTGCATAAAACATTACTATTTCCTGTATTTGTGTCCAGCAGAGATGACCCTGTATTCTGCTTTCTAGTTTTGCTTTTCATAAAATCAATTCTTTCATCCCATCCTCAGGCTTCCTCCACTGGGAGCCAACAAAGGTGGCTCCCCCTTCTGGGTGAACTGGTACCCAGGGGAAAAAAAGAAACCAAAAATGCCTTGGTAGAAAGGATTCTGAAGCAGTAGGGACCCAGGGACACTTCCAAAGATGGAGAACTCGAACTTTTGAAGTGGAAAAGAAGTCTGGAGAGGAGGGTACCACCTTGCCTCTACTCATCACCATGCCTTACTTAACCCTTACCTTTCCCAAACAGTCCTAGAGCAGGGCAGCCAACCACCGTGATCCTAGGAGGTAGCTGAGAACCACATGGCTTTCAGGGCTGGGAATTAGCTTTTGGATTCAATAAATAGGTAAAACATAGACAATGGTTAAGCAATGATTATATTGAAGATTCTGGTTTAAGTTTTCACATGCATTAGCTTTTCTAATGCTCATCACAACTCCATGATGTGCATGATGTGATTACTCAAAGACAGCATAGTGTAGTTAGTGGATAAGTCCACAAGTTCTAGAACAGGACCACCAGGAATGAGATGTGTGAACTGGGGGTATTATTCCACCCCTCAATGACACAGATTCCTCCTCTGTGAAAGTGTCAGTGCTCACTCTTTATCCCCAATTTATAGACAAGGCAACAGAGATTGAAGACCTTATTCACAGTCACATGATGAGTAAATGCTGAAATTTGAGCCCTGGCCGCCAAAATCTGCACACTTGACCTTACTTCACCCTGCCTCTGGCAGCTACATTTATAAAATGTTGATTTCTTCTTTTAAATGTTCTTCTTCTGAAATGGTATCTATTGTTGTCCTTCTACCACTAGGATATAATCAGATGGCTCATGCAGAAAGCGGTAGTTGTCTATAGATTTAGGTTAATGGTTCCTTAGGTAGGTAAAGCTCCTGAGGAAGCTAAGACCAGAGGCCCAGAATGGATAGAAGTTCAACTGCAACGTGGTGGCAGCCCATGTGGGGCTTCCAAAAATGGTAGAGTGGCAATGATGGAGAGGATGGGATGGATTTACAAAATGATTCGGAAGAAGAACCAATAGAATTTGGTGATTGGGCGGGACAGGAGTATGGAAGAGAGTGTGAACATAAAGAAAAAATCTCCAAATTTTGGTTTCTCCAACTGGAAAATGATTTTTAATAACTTTCAGAGTTCTCATAAAAAGTAGAGTATGTATGAGAGCCCTAGCACACTGCCTGGCATGGCAGGGACACAGTGAACTGTAGTTATAGGTAAATATAAAGAAAGAAACCAAACAGTGAATAAGAATTATTAGAAAGAAGAACACTTCTGGGTGAGTGCACATGTGTATATCAATGAAAAATAGCACAAACAAAGGATTCGGCATTAAAACTATAGAAGATTTATCTTAACAATACTGATGTCATCAGCTCTTGACTATATGGAAGGAGTTTCTTTCCAGAAAAGCACCATGCTTGACAAAGTCACATATGCCAAGATTGAGGTTATTATTTTTATTCCAACTTTCTATTCGGAAAGTTCAAATAAAAATAACTATGTCAATGGATATACAGGATGTCCATAAAGTTTGGAAGGACAAACGAATATGCATAATGTTGTCAGAGATGTACTTAATTTGTGGAACAAAAATCATGTTTCCTGGGACTTCCCTGGCAGTCCAGTGGTTGACTCCGCGCTTCCACTGTGGGGGGTACAGGTTCGATCCCTGGTCGGGGAAACTAAGATCCCACATGCCACGCAGCCAAAAAAAAAAACAAAAAAAATCACGTTTCCAGACTTTACGGACACCTTGTGTGTATATGTGTGTGTGTGTGTGTGCACAAATATATAGTCATACACACACACATTTTTAAAAGATATTAAACAAAACTTTTAGAAGGAATTGACTCTTAAAACAAACCAAATATGTTGATGTTGAAATGTTGCCCCAATAGACAGTCCTCAACTCTTCTATTTTTAGAAAATCTGACTGCATTGACACCAAAGTTGGCTGGGGAAGATTCTCCCCCATAATTTTTCTTTATTTAGCTGGTACCTCATTTTAACTTTTTGACTAGCCCCAACTACTTGAAACTGAATGTGTTTTAGACTTGTATTTTCCCTTGCTTCACTGTCGCTTGTCTTGGAAAAATGGTTGCATATAAAGTAAGTTCTGTCTCTCTGACCTTTTCAAAAATTATCTTCATACTTCAGGGCCCACTTTGCTGAGAGGGTGAAGCCTGCTCTGCTTTCTTCTCCCTGTTCTAAGCCCTCCATCTGCCCACATGGACACTGTAGGGGGGATGGTACTGAGTGCCCCTTTTGGCTAAGAAGACTGGACTGCATCGTGCACAGAGTGCTCAAATATAAAACTGCTACACCGCAGACTGCCACGGAAAACCACTGTTGGTGGAGGATTGCCATATTACAATTTCAAGAGAAACACCCCAGCCCCTGGCTGCCCACCATCTTTATGCCACATGGCAGGAATCTGTAGGACGAAATCCTAGCAGATCTCAGCAGAGGCTCCTACCTGCTGCTGTGTAAGTAGGGCTTCTTGAACTTATCATCCTGGGTTTCTAAATCTTGATCTCGTAATGTTTCTGCTTCATACCCCCCTTTCAAAATGAGTCATCGAGAGTATAAAGTATAACCAGCTGTTTGGAATGTAAGAACATGGGTTATTATATTATAATGAACTCCAAGATGCAGAGAGGCAAATGGTAGGTATGTAGTTTCATTTCAGATCTTTGTCCTTTCAGGCCTTTCTTTCCTTCTCCCTGTCTCCAGTTTCTCTTCCTAATATGAACTCAATTATTTTCCAGGCCCAAACTCAATTATTTTCTTGCTTAGCCCCTATTTACCTCTAAGGAAGCCTGTCTGTTTTTCTGAGTCTGTGGACTTCATTTCCCTTCCAAATCTACCCTTAGAAGCTTCTGGATGTCTTTGGCATCAAGGCCCTATGGTTTTCCTGGACCAGACGTTTCCCTTACTGCTTCTGTTAGAAGAGTGACTTGTTCTCCTGAGACAATTTCAGTTTATGTCTATTGTCTCGATGTGGTTATTAACGGTGGCCCCTTTCAGTCTCAAAAATATTGGTTTGGATGATAGATTATATGATCATTTTGTTCGTAAGGCTTCTTATCAGCTTTCAAACCTCAGTGGGGAGGGAGCAGTGGGAGATACTTATTGAGATCCTGCTTCCGGGCAGAACAGAACAAGGTTTCAAATGCAAGCACCTCATATAAAATTCTTATGAGTCTGTGCTTTAGGTTAATATCATCTCTATTTTTCTAACGAGGAAGCGAAAGCTCAGAGAGGTGAAGTATCTCACCTAAGGACACTCAGCTCCTAGTAGAGCTGGTTACCTGGAACTAAGCCTTTTTAATTCACAGACTGTTCCTTCCACAGGTCTCCAGCCCCACTGTCGTCCTAGTCGTCAGGGACCCACAGCCAGACTTGTCCTTTCGCTATTGCAACCTATTGTTTTCTTTTGTTACTCTCACTTCTGCCGTTCCTCCAACCCTTGAAGACAACCTTGGAAGTATTCGTTTTCTTCCCTTCATTTCTGTAACCTGTGGTGTGTAAACATAGTGATGCAAATAGAGTTCCATCTGCCAAAGAAGATCTAAAGTTGCTCAGGGAACCCTTAGCTGGAAACAAGGTTGCCATCCACCCCCCAGCAGCCTGCTCTCAGAACTAAGGAAGGTCTACAAAGAGAATCCTGAAACACAGACCCTTGGCAATGTCAACAGAGGTGGGCAAAGACCCATAACAGGTGAAACACCATGAAGAGTGGGAATGTAATTTAAGTCATTTTGCCCTAACTTCCTCATCTGGAAACCAAGAGTAAAGACTGTATTAGCTGAAAGAGCTGTAACATACAATGCGTCCAGTGCAGTGTCTGGTGCAAAGGAGGGACTTATGAACGGCTGATTGCTTCTCCACCCTCCCTCTACATGCTTGTTACTGCATTTCCATCTGTCTTGAGAGATTTTGGTAAAAAGAAAGAAAGAAATGTGAGTTGTGGAATTTGCAAACAAAATTAGGAAAAGATATTTTTCCAGTTAAAGAAAAGAGCTCTTGGCCTCATGCTGAAAATCTGTGCCCCAAGATCTTTATTCAACCCCTTCAAACCCTGGAAAGACGACGTCTACTCAAGTATGGAGACAGCATCCCTGTGGGACACAGCAGGAGGTTCCCTGGGTCCTGCATCCCATCAGGTGAGGCCTACAGTGTCCAATGCAGGGAGAAGGGTCTATTATATTTCCTGTCATAACAGCAGTGACCACGCTCTATGTCTGACCACACTGACACTGTCGTTGCCCCACAGAAAACACACTTTCCACTGAGCCTGTGGAGGTAAAGGAAAGGAACCTAGAGGGTGCCAGTCGCCTAGTTCAGGGCTTATGAGAAGCTCTTTCCTTTTCTCGAGGTTGCACAGAGACTCGGGAGAAAGTGTACATTGGGCTGAATTTCTCCATCTGTGGGCCAGGACTGGGCAGTGGAGGTGGCAGAGCAGAACAGAGCCTGGGTAGAAATCTGAAGCAGGAGGGAGGCAGCCCCCGTCAGACAAAAGGAGTCGTCGATCTTCGATGCTTTTTGCAGTCCCATTAGCTGCCCCCATGGTCACGTGGCCACTGCAGTGCCTTAAAGGCTCCCAGAAGTTGCAAACCACAGCTAGACTTAAGAGATGGAGAAAATTTCATCTGCTAGAATTCCTCTAAGGAGGAGTTATCTTGTTAAAGGAAAACTCTCTGATGAGAGTTTGTGATCGAAGGCAGGATGGGGGAGCCTGAGTGTGTGTCAGAAATAATAACAGTGGGGCTTCCCTGGCAGCACAGAGGCCTGCCAGTGCAGGGGACACCGGTTTGAGCCCTGGTCCGGGAAGATCCCACATGCCACAGAGCAACTAAGCCCGTGTGCCACAACTACTGAGCCTGAGCTCTAGAGCCCACGAGCCACAACTACTGAGCCCACGTGCCACGACTGTTGAAGCCCATGCACCTAGAGCCTGTGCTGTGCAACAAGAGAAGCCACCGCAATGAGAAAAGTGCACCCCGCAAGGAAGACCCAACGCAGCCAAAAATAAATAAATTAATTAATTTAAAAAATTAAGAGAAAGAATAAAACTTTTGTGAGGGTTAAATGAGATAGTAAGTGTAAAGCGATTAGAACAGTGCTGGGCGCCACAGTGAGGGCTATGGAAGCGTTTGCTATTTAATGTTGCTGTTGTTTACATTATTGTTATTATTATCACCCTTAGCCACGCTCTGGTGTGCATAGTTTCATAAGTTTCCTTTTCTAACTTTTCTACTGCTAATATGGAAATGACTTCCCCTTCTGTTTCCTTTCCCCACACACACAGCTTTATTGAGATATAATTTGACACACAACACTGTGTAAGTTTAAGGTGTACAACGTGATGATTTTTTTTTAATAAATTTATTTATTTTTGGCTGCGTTGGGTCTTTGTTGCTGCACGTGGGCTTTGTCTAGTTGTGGCGAGCGGGGGCTACTCTTCGTTGTGGTGCACGGGCTTCTCATTGCAGTGGCCCCTCTTGTTGCAGAGCACGGGCTCTAGGTGCATGGGCTTCAGTAGTTGTGGCACACGGGCTCAGTAGTTATGGCTTGTGGGCTCTAGAGCACAGGCTCAGTAGTTGTGGCGCATGGGCTTAGTTGCTCCGCAGCACGTGGGATCTTCCCGGACCAGGGCTTGAACCTGTGTCCCCTGCATTGGCAGGCGGATTCTTAACCACTGCGCCACCAGGGAAGCCCCAATGTGATGATTTGATACACATATATATTGTAAAATGATTACAATAAGTATTCCTCACATAGTTACCTTGTGTGTGTGTGTGAGAACATTTAAGATCTACTCTCTTAGAAATGTTCAAGTATAAGATACGGTAGTGTTAAGTGTAGTCACCCTGCTGTACACTACATCCACGGAGCTCATTCGTCTTACACCAGAAGCCTGTACTTTCTGACTGACATCTACGCATTTCCCTCCACCCCGTCGCCCCCTCCCCTGTCCCGGCAACCACCATCCCAGTCTGTTCCCATGACTTCGACTTTTTTAGATTCCACATATATGTGAGATCATACAGTATTTGTCTTTCTCTGTATGACTTAGTTCACTCCTTTCCTGTTTCGTTTTAAAGTTAATTTAAATTATCTGAAGTTCATGAAAAATATTCTTATAAAATTTTTAAATATCATAGATAAGGCAGAAGCCCTGAAAGCCCCAGGTCTCAACCTTCTCCACAGAAGCAACCATGATTTTCAATTTGTGTACATACTTCCAGAAAATATACTCATGGAATACTCATAGGAATATATTTATACTCCTATAAATAAATAAATAAATTAATAATATAATATATGATACCTATTTATAGATATAGATATAGGTAGATAGATAGATGTCTATTTCCAGGCTCTGTTCCTAATCTCTCTCTCTCTCTGTGTCTCTTTCTGACTCTCTGTCTCTGTTTCTCTATCTCTATTTACACACTCACAGGAAATGTGTAGTATTGTTATTTGTATATATGTATTTTTAGTCAGCAGTAAAAACTGAGCTCTCATTCTGTAACCTGCCTTTTCAACAACAATATATTGGGGGTATGCTTCCATATTAATTAAGAATAGATCCACTTCATGCCTTTAATCCACTGTTGAGCAGGCCACAGAAAGGAGGTCATGTAATTTAACTGGATTCTCCCCTGCTGAAGGAAGTCTAGGTTGTTTGAACTCCCCCCCATCCACACAGGACACCTTGAACTAAATTGAAATATAAATGATCATCAGGGAGAAAATCCTTGCAACGTATATAACAAGGTGCAACATATATTAAGTTTCTGGATTATGATCAAGAATTATATAAAGAACTCTTCCAGATTGACAAGGAAAAGGCAAAAAGGACAGGAGAATAAATGAAAAAAAAAAAAAAAGGGCAGAGGTTATAAACAGGAAATTCAGAGGAGAGAAAAAATGGTCAATAAACATATAGAAAAATATTTTTCCTTCCCAGCAAACAGGTAAATACAAAGTCAAACCGTAAGAGAATATCTTTCCTATGCTACCTTGTCAGAAAAAAAAACACCTGATGGTCTCCAGTCTGGTTAGGAGGAATCGGGTTTTTTCAAACCCTGCTGGTGGGAGCATAGCTGGACAACCGGCTGCATTTTAAACAGGACACCCAGGGGCCTAGGAAGCCCACTGGCCACAGAGTCAGGGCTCCCTTCCAAGTCCACGTCGGCTGCCAGGCTGGGGCTTTTGCACTGGGGGGTTGTGGTGGGGAGCGGTGAGCCTGGATCAGCTTGGAAGCAGGTACCAAACACCCCAATACCAACGGGGACACCTGTTCTCCTCCCAACCTTAGGCCCTGCTGGTCATAGCTAATCACCCCTCATTCCTTCCCCCCAGGATAGAATTGATCTCCAGATTCCTTCAGGGTCCCATTATCATTTAGCTTCTGTGGACCTCTCTATGACTCCACAGTTCAAGAGAGTAAGGCAGAAGCTCTCAACTCTAACTGCCTGAGTTCAAGTCCCAGCAGGGGGCACGTTGTCTGACTTGCCTCCATTTTCTACCTAATAGTCTTGGAGTACCTGCCTCCCAGGTGGTGGTGAAAACAGGATGGAATGGACCCTAAGGACCGTGGAAGAGGGACCGGTGGGAGTAAGAACGTGATAAATGATAAAGGACCATGAATGGTCTGAAGTCTACCTATGGGCAAGGTTTAAATTACTTCCCAAGAAACTCCTAATCCCCCGTGCCCCATTCCCCTCCCCTGCAAACACAGCAAGATGCAGTGGGAGCTGGGGGCGGGGATGAGCACGACGGCAGGCATGCCAGGTGTGTTTCCACCCAGCCCAGGCCCAGGGTCCTCACTGCTTTCTCCTACGAAGTTACAGCTTTCTTTGAAACATGACTAATTTTGTGCCTGTGTTGGACAAAATAGGACTCATGAGTCATACACTAGGCAGTTTAGGAATGTAAGGTATTTGTTGAATGCACTGCACAATGAGTGGTGACTTGCGAGAGGGTACAAAACTCTTATTAAAATAAGGAAAAATCTACACGTCTTGGTATAAGACGTGTAGACACACAGTAGCAGGAGGTGGAAAAGTTATAATAAATGAGAAGTAGCAAAGTTCTGCTTCAAAGTTTAGTGATTGACATGAAAGGCGAGAAAACAAATAACTGCTGAGCATTTGCTGTATTCCAGGCACGGACTAGACAAGTTCATATATGTAGCATCAACCCTCACAATTCTGAGGTCATGTTGCCAAACCCATTTTTTCCGTTCACCTTTGTTTTTGTTTTTACGAGGGAACAGGTTTACCGAAGATTCAGACTGTTAATTTAAAAAGAGGCCAGTAGACTGAGGTGGTTCGAATACTTTATCTGCCTACATAAGCAAACTAAAGTCTAAACCTGAACTGTCTCAAGGTTAAGAAATCAAAACCTAAGGGCCATACGTCACCAATAGCCAACTGGGCTTTCCTAAATAAGTCAACCACTTAAGCTAAATCCAGTCAAATCATTTATTTGCTTTACTTCCTCCTCTTCTCTGTAAAGTCTTTCCTCCAACTCCTGCTGGTGGAGTGTTGCTAACCACTTCTGGTCTGGCACTGCCAATTCAAATCAATTTGCTCAAAAAAAA
This sequence comes from Balaenoptera musculus, assembly GCF_009873245.2. Lineage (NCBI taxonomy): Eukaryota > Metazoa > Chordata > Mammalia > Artiodactyla > Balaenopteridae > Balaenoptera > Balaenoptera musculus. The sequence continues at coordinate 95,768,730 of NC_045793.1, read as the reverse complement.
CTTAAAAATTTTAATATGTCTCCATTTATCACATAACAGTTCTGGTGTCAAAAGAGGGATCTGAAGGAGACCCTGACAGCCCTGGGGGAGCAAGCAATGAGTAGTAAGTAACCTAGTAAGTTTTGTACTATCTTGTCTATCTCATGGCTCAAGTTTAAAAATGAAAGCTATAATATTTCTGTTTACATCTGTCTGTATGTTTATGTATATCTATATATGTGTGTTATAGACGTGTGACTTTCTACCGCCAAATGGTATTGCCAAACTTAATTTGTAACAGAGCTCTTTTAATTGGTTTAAAGAAAAATAAATGCTTGTAAAGTTAAGTATTCTCAGAAATATAGAAACTAACCCAAATATTTTTCAAGTTCACATGATCTAGGATAATATTCACTAAATAAAAGCTAGTTTAAGTTTTGTTGGTTTAGTTAAAATAAGCACTTCAGAGTTATCAATATTAAATATATTGCAGACATACAAACTTTATTCTACTGGGTTTACTAAAAGTCACATAAGCTCATGTTATCTCTATTTCAAAATTTGTCAGCAAAAAAATAACTTAAGATGATGGTTAGCTATTTAATGTATAGTGAAATTTTCAAGAATTAGCTCAACATAATTGTTAAGAACAAATAAATTAAATAGATATAAGTACGATAAAAGTTTATAAATTTTTCAACAATAATTATGTTTTATGGTATGTCACCTTAAAAATAGTTACTGAAATCCTTCTGGTAACTTGAAAACTTAAAGTTCTACTAAATTAAGTTACATGATAGATATTGATGCTAAATTACATGGGAAGCATTATCAAATAAGAAGTGATGATAAACCTTCTTAGGTTAAATATATATGGATATATGTTACTAATACAGGTATTCCAGAAATAGAAGTTAATAGAAATTTTCCAGTTCCTTTATTGTCCAATTATTCTCTTAAACTGTTGTATGCCGCAGAAAGAACTAAATATTCTTATCAAATAAACTCTCATCAGGTCTTTAACCACAGGCCATTTTTAAAATTTGTTTATTTATTTATTTTTGGCTGCATTGGGTCTTCATTGCTGCGCCTGGGCTTTCTCTAGTTGCGGCGAGTGGCGGCTACTCTTCGTTGTGGTGTGTGGACTTCTCGTTGCGGTGGCTTCTCTTGTTGCGGAGCACGGGCTCTAGGTGCACGGGCTTCAGTAGCTGTGGCGCGCGGGCTCAGTAGTTGTGTCTCACAGGCTCTAGAGCGCAGGTTCAGTAGTTGTGACACATGGGCTTAGTTGCTCCACGGCATGTGGGATCTTCCCGGACCAGGGCTCGAACCCGTGTCCCCTGCACTGGCAGGCGGATTCTTAACCACTGCGCCACCAGGGAAGTCCCAACAGGTCATTTTTTAAAGTTGTTTTGTTACTCACAGACAGTTATTGTTTTACTCTGATGCTTGCAAAGGTGCTTTGTCTTCAGAGAGATTCATGGAAAAGACGCTGACAAGTACTCTAGAATACAGGTTGCTGATAACTTTAAGATCAGACCACTGAATTGGGTAAGAATTTCCAAAACTCTAATGGAAAAACTGGATTCAAGCAAAATAAGAATTAATAACATGAGATTGAATAAACTGATGTGGATGATTATAATTTTTAATGACTTTTTGTTTGAAATATTGCTGATTCTTTAATGTTTTGGTTTTCCAGGTTTAAGAAAATCTTTTCTCTGAAGCTATCTATGACTTAACAGCAATTTGGTAAATTACGCATTTGTAAACAGAATTGAAACATTTACTTTTTCTCCCTATCTGATCCCTCCAGAATTTGAAAAAATATTGAGTGTTCTTATTTTCATGGCAACATAGTTATTGGCATAAGTTCAATAAGTTCAATTTTGTGTCCTGTTCTCCTTATAACAGGACACAATTGGAAACATTGGTTATATTACCAGGGCTTTGACTAGAATGTCATCTTTGAGAGTGATGTGCATAAAATCAAATCTGATCAGACAGTTTTAAAGGAACTAAGGTTGACTTTATAGAACCAATAAAGCCCCTTGGAAAAATCATCTGGTATCTTGTTGACAAGGTTCCAAGCCCTGCCAGGTGAGCAATAAGGTCACTTCCTGGCAGCCCGAGGAGCAAGAGCTAATTAGGGGCCCACAAAAAGGGAGGAATTCACCCAAATGTATAGAGATTCCCAGCAAAGTCTGATGATAAGTCTTTAGCTTGGCTCCCTAGCCTAGAGAGGCCTTTAAAAGCCCATAAGGGATTCCTTATGAAAAGGTCCAGCAAAACTAACTTAAAAAGAGCCTATGGGGTCAATCGCTATTCTTGCTGCACTTATGTAAATCATCAGGCCTAGTTTAATAAAACTAGACTTATATTGCAAACAAATTAGTCTTACTTTGATTAACCTTTATAGAAATGGGAGAAACTATAGAGAGAAAAATCATATTTTGATGGAAAAATATAGCAACCCTTGTGAGTATTAAATTCTAGTCCTCTTCACCATCTTTGAGATTTTTGTTATCTACTGGTAAACTGGACTGGATCCTGAATTCTTCTTGTTTTCTCAAATATCTGACTACAACTCTCCAAACTAATATCTCTGAATTTCTCCCACCCTTTGGACTTGGAATCACAAAAGAACAAAGACTGCACTTGAACCTCGTTGGAAGGGACCATACCAGGCCACTTCCCAGATGGCAGCCAAACTTCAGGGCTTGGAACCTTGATCCACATATCCCAGTTAAAAAGGGCTCCTCCATACTCTTGGAACTGCACACCAGATGGAGATCTAAAACTAAAATGGACCAGGGAGGTTCCTTCCCAGAAGCAGATGACGCCTTGAGGTGGACAGCCCTCCCAAGATCACAGACCAAGATCTTCATCTCCAGTATGAAACCTTTATTTCTTTTGCCTTTTCACTACTTGCCTTTTCTCTCTATTAATGCCTGAGAAGATAATGCTCTTTAACTCTGGCAACTATCACTGAATGAACTGCTAAGGTCATAGCTGCACAACCAAAGTCCCTAGGCTTTCTTGTTAAGGGGGGTTTAGATAATAGAACTGCTTTAGATCACTTATTGGCTCAAGAAGGAAAAGCCTGTGCCACAGCAAGTACCTCCTGTTGTACCTGGATCAATACCTCTTGTATTGTAGCAAATACAAGGCGTTAGCAAATGGTTCACATGGCTAAAACAGGTTGATGTTCCTTTTGATACATTCTTTGGTGTATCTGAAACCAATTGGTTTGGTTCCTGGGGGCCCTGACTATGGAACATACTTCAATCTCTTGATATCATTCTCTCAATAGTCACCACTGTAGTCTCCCTGGTGTGCTGTATTCTCTCAAGGATACATGTTCGTAGCCATCAGCTGTACATCAGATGGTCTCACTTCACTTGGAGAAACAAACAAGATGAACAGTGAGAAGAACAGCAAAAACAATTCTTCCACAAACCTGACATCGTAACCTATGATTTTCATGATGAGACAAGACTGCTTAACTCCAATGGTGACTGAGAGTGACACAACTTTTTGACCGGTCCCTCATGTATGAGAGGATGACCAAATGAAGGGAATTGTTAAATAAATGAAACAAGGAGGCCATGAGACTGAGGTGGCTCTAATGCCTCAGTAGTCTACCTTCCTAAGCAAACCTCAAATCATGTGAATGCCTCAAGATTAAGAAATCAAAACCTGGGCTTCCCTGGTGGCACAGTGGTTGAGAATCTGCCTGCTAATGCAGGGGACACGGGTTCGCGCCCTGGTTCTGGGAAGATCCCACATGCCGCGGAGCAACTAGACCCGTGAGCCACAACTACTGAGCCTGCGCGTCTGGAGCCTGTGCTCCGCAACAAGAGAGGCGGCGATAGTGAGAGGCCCGCGCACCGCGATGAAGAGTGGCCCCCGCTTGCCGCAACTAGAGAAAGCCCTAGCACAGAAACGAAGACCCAACATAGCAATCAAGCAATCAATCAATAAATAAAACTTAAAAAAAAATCTTTAAAAAAATAAAATAAAATAAAAAAAAAAGAAATCAAAACCTTAGGACAACCAATCACAAACATCCAACCGGCCTTTCCTAAAGAATGCAACTGCTTAAGCTACAGCCAATCACATAGTTTCCTTGTTTTGCTTCTGCCTTTTCTCTATAGAAATCCTCCCCAGCTCCTGCTGATGGAGCGCATAACCCCTTCCAATTTGGTACCACCCGATTTGAATCAATGTTTGCTCAAATAAACTTTTAAAATGTTTAATATGTCTCCATTTGTCTTTTTTCGATATAATAGATTTTTAAAAAATTTATTGGAGTATAGCTGATTTACAGTATTGTGTTTGTCTTTTACAAGACTCATCTCTGACTGATCCCAAGCCCCCTGTACATCTTACTGTACCTGGTTTCTAAAAGCCTCATTTTGAAATCTTTTTTTTGTGAACTCTAGGTAGATGAGGGAGGGTGGGATTGCCTGGGAAGCTAAATCTCTGACAACATGAGGAAAGCACTTTTGTGCCCTGGTGATTAGTAGATAGTTGATCTGGGTTACTTGGAGGGCAGAAATGTTTGTGGTTATTGATGGAAGAGGAAAGTGGGCAAAAGGTTAACCGAGAGAGAAGCAATGGGGGAAAGGAGCTTGGGAATGGCTTACTAAGAAATCGACAGGAGAAGGAGAGGAAATGAAAATGTCCCAAGCAGTTTCAAGCAAGTTGGAAGCAGAACCTAAAGAGAGCCAAGAAAATTAAGGGTGTGGGGGAGAGAAAGTGATCCAGTGCATCAGAGGAAAATGAGGAGAACAGGCAGCCATGGGTTTGACATGAAGACAGCTCTAAATATCCCACTTGGTAACCTTACCCTTAATGAGCATGGCCCAAACTTCATGTTCATTAGTAAGAACAGAGCAGCTAGATGATTTTATATACACAATTGCATTGGCAGAGGGTGTTTTTTTCAGTAGATTTATTCCATCATTTCCAAAACCAACAGTACAGTACAGTGCTGTGAAATGGAGTTTTCCAGAAGACACTGTTTTTCAGTAGACAGTATTCCCTGGTACTCTAGTGTTGAGCCATGGAGTCTTTGAGTGGATTTACCTGGACAATAAAGTCTTTCCTTCAAAAGGAAAGGTACTGACAACGTGAAAAGCGCCATCTGTTTCTTCACTGGTTACATCTCCTGCCGCTTTGATACTATAAAGAGGAAATCACTCATATCCACTGGCATTGTGACATTTTCTTAACCTCTACGTTGGTTCTCTTTGCTCTTCCTGTTAAAACTCCACATAGTCGGGCACCTTCCAAAGACTACATTGCTGGGAATTATTTGGAGGACAAAAGTTCCCAGGACAAAGTTTCACGCTTTATGTAAACAAAACCTCATTTCTATTATTTTCCGTTTAGCCATGAGCAATTAAGCTGGAAACACAAATGCGAAGTATATTTGTGATGACTTTGCAGGTCCTCTGGCACGAACCTCATTCTCTTTGGGACCAGCAGAACCTTTACTGGCATGGACAGATATCTTTGTTACACTCCTCCATTCTTGCATGACTAATTCATTTATTAACTTGATAAAATGCAAAGTTTGTCAGCATAAGGCTGGAGTCTCAATCCTAAATTAACTTTTTTTTTGTCTAAAACAAAACTCTAAATGACACTTGCTGCTTTGAGGAACATTATTGGCTCTTTTCTATGTCAGATCCCCTTGGGGAGGTCACTGCAGCCCATATGTGAGAAAGGGCTGGAGAGGGGCAAAGATTTCTTTCCCATTTCTAGCCCAAAGGTGCCCTGTTGAGAAATGTGACCTTGTGCCACATGAGATTGGGAAAAAGAATAAGGAGGATATCAACAGGATATGAGAAGAGAATGAATGAGGAAAAATAAAATGTAGGGAGACTCCACAGGGATTCGTTTTTATTGTCAGTACTGGAAGGGTTCTATACATCTTCTTGTAATAACTTGGAAGTCACCGGAATTAAATTGTCATCAGAAAAAAAAGAACATAGAATGATTCAGAGATTATATGAGTAGCTTAAAGAAAAAGATGTTGCTTTGTTGTCATCCTCACTAACTCTTTACCTGACTCATGCTATTAACGTGACTAAAGAGAAAACAAGTCCATCCAGAGGGGCGATGAGGGAATAGACTAGCCAAGAAAGAATGAGTTACTAGAAAACATATCCAGTGCCCATGGGAGGAATGAATGGGGACATGGAATAGTAACCAAAGGACTTCAAAGACTTCAGACCCACTGGCAAAATGACCCTCCATGTGGGGACAGAAGCAGAGTATCGTAACCGATGGAGTTCAAAAATCGTTATGCCTTGGGCAAGCCCAACCCTGTGGTGAAAAGGATTAGCTGATCCTTTCAAACATTCCATTCAAATTACTCTTCTTTGTTTAGTTCCATGTTCACCCCAAATCTCTCTCTGATTATGCCCTTCCTTCCTGTGAAACTCAGCCCACAGAGCCACTGTGCACCGACCCTACGGACTTTGAACATGGAAATGTTTGTGCAGTCATCTGCATGACAGATCACTGTGTTGGCATTCTCTTCGTATTGCTATGTTATTACAGTGAGATAAATAATCCATGTATGGAGTCTGACAGATTCTAAGAATACCTCTCTCCGTGACATTCTGATATATAGGTCAGTCTTGTCATCTTGTTTCAGGTGATTCTGCCCAGGAGAAGTGGGTACCTCATCACAGTATTTACAAAATCAGGTGCGTCTGCCAAGAAGGTTTGAGCTACACCTGGAACCATGGAAAATTCCCTGAGATAATAAAGTTCTCCCTGCTAGATTTCTTTGGACGCCGGCTGATGACATCTCAAACTCTGAAAGCAGAGAGTTAAACTGTGCCTGCAGAAGAGCTAAGGTACTTTCCTGTAACTCCATGAGGGAACCTGACTCCCGTAAGTGTCTGGGACACCATATAAGCACGGTCCTTGGGCTCAGGAGAAAAGCATCTATTCTTCTCTAACATTATGACTAATTACATATGTTGGTGGCTTATACCTGAGAGCATTTGTCACGTGCCAAACATAGCACGAAAGTCTTCATGTACATAATTTCATCTATTCCTCATAACAGCTATGAGGGAAGGTTGTGGCATGGCCCCATTTGACAGATGAGAACACCGGGACCCAGACATGTTGAGAGATTTCCCTGAGTCCCACAGTGGTGCAGCCAGGTTGTCTTTCTCCAGAGCCGATGTGCTCACGGACTCCCTTGTTCCAATGACTGGTTTCTTCGTAAAAAATGTCTTTTGTTACAGAACGGTACCATTGAAGTCAGTGGCTTGCGGTCAACCTAACTGGCTAAACCCCTCCACATCGAGGGGCACTCTGCTCCGGATCCTTGGTTGTAGCTGCATTTTAGCTCCCAGCACCCCTTACGGCTTGCTGGGGCTGAGAGGATGTGCCTATAAAATAGGACACGGCTGCCATGATTGATGTACACTTTACATGCGGGGTAGGAGGAAAACAGGACTATCACTTTGTATGAGGGGCCACATGTCTGCCACTTTTACCTCAGTTTTAGCCCAGAATTTCATTGCCATCGGAAGTTTTTACCTCTGCTTTGAACCTAGCTGTTCCCCTGTGGAATTTCTGACTTTGCTGCTCATTATTTTTCACAGAGGTTAAATGTATCTTCACTTAAAATTCTCCCCAACCCTACTCTACTGCCCTTAGAGACAGTCAATCTCATCTTCATATGCCTCAAAACTCTGCTACGTTCTTTTTTTAGAGAGCCACGTTGGCCTAGACCTTTGCGTTTACACTTTTTTATTTTTTTTTAATTTTTAAAAATGTTCTTAACATCTTTATTGGAGTATAATTGCTTTACAATGGTGTGTTAGCTTCTGCTTTATAACAAAGTTAATCAGTTATACATATACATATATCCCCATATCTCCTCCCTCTTGCGTCTCCCTCCCACCCTCCCTATCCCATCCCTCTAGGTGGTCACAAAGCACAGAGCTGATCTCCCTGTGCTATGCAGCTGCTTCCCACTAGCTATCTATTTTACATTTGGTAGTGTATATATGTCCATGCCACTCTCTCACTTCGTCCCAGCTTACCCTTCCCCCTCACCGTGTCCTCAAGTCCATTCTCTGCATCTGCGTCTTTATTCCTGTCCTGCCCCTGGGCTCTTCAGAACCATTTTTCGTTTTTAGATTCCATAGATATGTGTTAGCATATGGTATTTGTTTTTCTCTTTCTGACTTACTTCACTTTGTATGACAGACTCTAGGTCCATCCACCTCACTACAAATAACTCAATTTCGTGTCTTTTTCATGGCTGAGTAATATTCCATTGTATATATGTGCCACATCTTCTTTATCCATTCATCTGTCGATGGACACTTAGGTTGCTTCCATGTCCTGGCTATCATAAATAGAGCTGCAATGAACGTTGTGGTACTTGACTCTTTTTGAATTATGGTTTTCTGTGTTTATACTTTATTCCTCAAATACAAACCCAGGACCCAATGTGTTTCATGTACCTCCAAATGAACAAGGGGCAGGTTTCCAGAAATTGTGTTGCTCCGATAGACGTCCAGGGTGGACCCGTCTCAGACGTGGATAACTAAGGCCAGAGAGCCTGCCCCTTCCCAGAGACAGAAATTTCACAGTAGGAAGGGCCTATAAAGGGGAGCCCATTTTATAGGTAAGGAAACAGAGCCACAGAAGCCATTAATTTGCCCCATCATTAGCTGGTTGATAGCTGAGTACGTAGTAAATGCTCAATACACATTAATTGAATGAATAAATGAAAGAATAGATGGGTGATAAATCCACGGCTGCCCACTGCCTGCATCGACCGCGTTCTGAAATATAAACCAGGAAACATCTCCTTCCGCTCACAACCATTCAACGGCTTCTCATTATTCTTGGTGTAAAATGAAAATGCTTCACCACGGCCTACCTTCAGGATCCTTACCTGCCCTTTGTCATAGGCCAAGTACATTCCCATTTCAGAATCTTTGTGGGTGTCAGGCCTTCTGCCCAGAATGATTTTCCCCCAGAGCTTCATGACTTCCACTATGTGACTTCATCAGGGCTGTGCTGCAGGGCCCTCCTTCACACAGGCATTCTGTCTGTCTGTCTCCCCTGCTAGAACCATGCCTCATGATACGGCCTATCCATCACCATGTCCCCAGCTCCTGTACGTGTGCCCAGCGCATGGAACCCAGTGAGTATTCAATCCATATTTGTTGAATAAATTAATGAAATCACATGGCCTCCACAATGCAATATTATATGACCTCCTGCAACAACGGATATATTAATTTATAAACACATATAAAGCATTAGTACAAAACAAAGTGAGTCCATCAGATGCCAAACACAGATACGGGGCCACTTTTAACTATCAGCTTTTTGGTGAGAGACCTCTTCAATTTGAAGCTATCCCAAGATTTAAAACTTGAAAATGCATATTTTTCTACAATCATGTATCTCAGGGTGTATAATAGCATAGAGTGATGACCTGTACATTTCCCACCTAGCTGTCTTTCTCTCTCTCTCTCTCTTTTTTTTTTAATTGTGGTAAGAACACTTAAAATGAGATCTACCCTTTAAAGAAATTTTTAGATGTACAATACAGTAGTGTTAACTATGGGTACCATGTTATACAGCAGATCTCTAGAACTTATTCATCTTGTATAACTGGAACTTTATACCAGTTGAAAGGCAACCCCCCATTTTCCTCTCCCCCCAGTCCTGGGAAACCACCATTCTACTCTCTGTTTCTACGAATTTGACTACCTCATGTAAGTGGAATCATGCAGTATTTGTCCTTCTGTGACTGGTTTATTTCATTTAGCATAATGTCCTCTGGGTTCATCCACATTGTCATACAGGTCAAGATTTCCTTTTCTTTTAAGGCTGATATATATGTATATATATATATATATATATATATATATTCTTTATCCATTCATTCATCCATAGATACTTAGATTGTTTCCATGTCTTGGCTCTTGTGAATAATTTTGCAATGAACACAGGGGTGCAAATATCTTGTTGAGATAAGGATTTCACTTGTTTCGGTTATATACCCAGAAGCTGCATTCCTGGATCATATGGTAATTCTATTTTTAATTTTTTGAGGAACTTCCATACTGTTTTCCATAGTGGCTGCCCAATTTACATTCCCACCAACGGCACAAGGGTTCCAATTTCTCAATATCCTTGCCAACACTTGTTATCTCTTGTCATATTGATGAGACCCATTCTCACAGATGTGAGGTGATATCACATTGTGGTTTTGATTTGCATTTCCCTGATGATTAGTGATGTTGAGCATCTTTTCATGTACTCTTTGGCCATTATCCTTGGCTCTGCTGCTCCCAATTTTCCATTGGCTATCGAGGAAAACCAATCCCATTTTCTGAAAGTCACAAGACTTCCCTCATCTAAATGGCCTTGATCCCTGTACATTGGAGACCATCTGTTAGAGGGAAGTCACTTGATTGGTGTTTCTTCAAACATCAACGGGGAGTCTGCTTCCCCTCCTGCCTTTCAGGAGGCCCGTGTGTGAGAAAGAACAAGGCTGGGAGGAATGTGGAATGAGGACCAGCTCACACACGTGGTGTGTGGAGTTTTCTTTTGTGGTCCCAAGCCTCTTGTTTCATCACGATTCACTGAGCTTTCAATTCTGTGCCTGAGAACCAGCTCGCAGGACAATGCTCTTCAGAAAAGGAGGCAGGCAGAGAATAAAGCTGTGACATTCTCCTGGAGACTCATCATTTTGTCCCTGCTTTATTTTAAGGCACTTCTGTCACCACTCCTCTCTGGAGGCTGGGCAGGGCACCTGGCCTCTTAGGAACCACACAGGGCTCTGGTTGCCTCTGGCCAGGCGGGTCCCCTGGCAGGGTGGGAGCTCCCTCTCACCCCTTGCCGAGCAGCTGTGGGTCTGAGTGTCTGCCCCGCCCTGCCCACTCCCAAAGTCCCCTGCAGCTGCAACTGGTTACTTCTTGGCTAGGAGCCGGGACCTACCATGGGCACAGCCAGTGCCCTCCCTGAAGCCATAGAGATGCTCTGATTCCAGATTTGTTTTTCTTCTTATGGCTTTTCCGAAGAAAAGAACCTTAAGCTTACTTAGGCTTTCTGGATTTTTTAAAAAAAGTCATTCTCTGATTCCCTAGGTTGGATCTCAAGAGACAGAGGACGAGAGTAGCTCTCCAATGTGAAGAAGCTTTAAGTTGCTTCGCGGCTCCATCCCGGAGGGAGAAGTGTGGGTCGGTGATGTGAATGTGGACACGGAAGCAGGTACAGGACTAAGAGGTCAGCCTCATCTGGGTTCCTAGCCCGGCTCTGCTTTTTCTAGCCCACCACTTTCCTCTGGGATTGAAAGAAAGCCTGTCTCACAGTGGATTAAATGACATCATGCCTGTAAGGTGCCCAGTACAGTGATGGGCACACAGCCTGCATTCTGGGACTATTAATTATTAATATTATATGGCTTTTGTGGTTTATTATAGGTTTTTATTTCTCTGGTTTCCAGAAACAAAACCCAGAAGATTCAGTACTTCAAAAACCAGCCTATCATTTACTCATCATTTCCATCACAAAAAGAAATCCTGGGTTATCCCTTTTTTAGAGAAAATAAATACATTGGAAAGAGATCAGCTTTCAATTCAAGATGCGTCTCTTCTATTCCTGTCCAAAAAATAGGTGGTTATCCAGAAAGAGAAGCATGACTGTTTGCTCATTAAGCTCCTTCCTTACTGATATTTCCTCTAAAGTGGAATGGTTAATGGAAGGTTAAAAAGAAAACACTTGAATATTTGAAATCTAACCTGCCCTATATTTTAGCTTAAATTCTCTTTTGACTTATATTAATATTGCTATAGTACCTTTTAGGGGAACAGGCATTTATCTTAGAAATATTTTCCCTGTATTTACATTCAAAGTTTTAATATTGTTTTGTTTTAAATTTATATCCTGTAAATACTTACAACTGGATTTAAAAAAAATCTAATTTGAGGTCTCTTTCTTTTAACTGAGAGAACCCACTTATCCTTACTATGCTTGCTTATTTATTACTTAGTTATTGTTTAGATCATATTTTATGCTATATATATGTGTGTGTGGTTTTCCCCTTGCTTTATTTTTTCTATTTGTCTAAATTCTGATAGATTGATTTATTTTCTTTTTACTTCGTTCCTTCTATTTCCCCACCCCCAGTTTGGAAGTTATGATTTTACCATTTACCACTTTCCTTCTAAATTCTTTGTTCCTTGTCAATAGTAAACTTTTAAAGTCTAAAATATTTTTAATTTTTACTTTTTTATGAATGATGATTTGTTTGTGTGTTACATAATATGGGTTTACAATTATATGTTCACTTAATACCTTGAAGCCCTTATTCTAGTGCCTTAGGTTACATGTTATTACTTTTGAGAATCATCAAATGATTGCCATTCTTTTGTAAGTAATCTGTCTTCTGTTTTTCTACTAGCTTTTAGGATTTTCTCTTTATCTCAAGATTATGTATTTTCACTACAATGACTCTAGTTTTGGGTTTGTTTTCTTTTTAAATCTTCCCAATTATCCATCAATGGAAAACATCAGGGCTTGTTTTCAGTTCTGGAAAATTCTGAGCCATCATTTATTTGAACACTGTCTCTCAACCATTCTTTCTATTCTTTCTTTCTGAATCTGATGTTAAGTTGGAATTGCTTGATCTATTCTCTGTCTCTTGCCTTTTTTCTATGTTTGCTAATAGTTTATCATTCTATAATGCTTTCTGTGATATCTTCTTAGTTTTGTCTTCTGTCTTAAAGATTCTATCTTCACCACTGTCCAGTGATCAGCTTAACTCAACTAATGATACTTTTTTTTTTTTTTGGTATATGCATCTGTCTTGTTTTTGTAACCTCTTGTTTTTTGTTTTGTTTTTTCCATGGATAGTAGTCCATCTTTCATTTCTTTGAGAACGTTATATTCATTTTATGAATGAAAATTGTTCTATGATATGTATGTTTGTGTGGGAATTTTTGTTTAATGGATCTGTTGAACTTTGTTGCTAGACTTTTTCATTTGCTTGGTAATTCTTGTTCATCTGTGGGAATTTTCCCCAGCTTGTAAGACGGCTTTAATTCTGCTTTCACCCTAGCCCTTTAAGGTCTTTGGCTCTAAACTGGATGTTACACTCTCCTGCCACAAAGATGACCAAAACTCAGGCGTCTTATTATGCATGGTGGGTCTTAGCTTCAAGTGGTAAGTCTGCTTCTATTCCTGGCTATGGGAACTCCTCCAGCCCTCATTCGTAAGAGGCAGCTTGGTCCCAGCTCTTGGCTTCATGCAGAGTGCCCATCACATACAGCTGTTCAGGCCAGGTTCCCATGGAAGACCCAGCACCGAGAGCAATGCTCTGGTTTCCCTGCTTCCTTCTGTGGGTTTGATCTCTGGTCCCGGTCCATAGGATTTCTTTTAAAACATAGTCAGTTATTTGTGTTTGTTTGTATTGGAAGCTTTAGGTTCCAATGATCATTCTATCTGCCATCTTGGGTCTTCTTTTCAACGTATCCCTAGTGCCTTCTTCTGGAAGGAGGCAAATATTTTAGATGAAAGATCATAATGAAACTGTGTGATTGGAGCTGGGATTATGTTTGTCAGGGTGTTCAGGACAGAGAGAAGATGAGTTGCAGGAGAACAAAAAGCATCATTACAACCCTTCCTCTGCTCTAGCGCTTTTATTCTGGGTTTGTATAAATCGAAATCTCAGATGCAGCTTCTTGGTGGAGTCAGGGAATCACGTGTGCACCCATTCATTCCAGCTCACACTACTCTCTGCTCAACTGTTTACCGCACGGCAAGAGATAATTCTCTGTAGCCATGTCTTTAGCAAAAGTCAAAAAGGAAACCAAAACTGACTCAAGAATATGTTTCAAGAAAAAAAGGTGAGAGCACATTTCGGGGTGGAAGTGAAGAGGAAGTGTATGTTCCATGTGTGGAGCTGAGTTTGCTGGTGTCTAAAGCATTGTGCCCTCTGCTTTGGTCATTGCTTTTGGTGACCTGTCTTTGCAGACTTTTTCATCTTCCAGCCCCAACGCAGACTTTCCCTTAGATGCGCAGAGTTGCCTATCGTTTTGCAGAAACTCTGCTCCTTATGGGAGAGCTTCTTGGAGACTGAGAACTATCTGTTTTATTTCTTCTTAATCATAACCTGAAAATGGACTTTGATGTGAACATATGTGTAAATGGATGATAGATTTTCTTACAAATTAACAGTCTATGGCATACATTGCATTTGGGAATGGGATTGATTTCATTATTTCAGTTTTTGTTCCATTAATATCTTGATCTTTTTTTTCTTCAAGTCTAGTTGGGTCTGATTGAGACCAGTATGTGGTAAGCACCTAGGAAATACTAATAATCAGGGAGAGTGAGAAACAAAAATGACCAGATGAAGAAAGATCCGAAGTAAATGAGTCTATATCCCTGTGTACACACCTTCAGCAGCCCTCTTCAAAGGAGATGTTGACAGACAACCACAGGAGCCCAACAGGAAATTCCTCCTTGAAACGGAGACAGAACTTTCTATCAGATTTGGAGGTGAAGAATCTGAAGCTCAGGTTGGCTAAGTAACTTGCTGATGTCTTGCAGTGCCTGGTGGGAGAGTTAGGATTTGAACATAGATTTGTTGCCCTAGATCATCTTAATCTAGATGTTGAACCTGTGCATCTCATAAAATAAAATAATAGCATTCACTTATTAATGTGCCAGATATTCCTACGTTCTTTTTTTTTTTTTTAATTTATTTATTTTTGGCTGTGTTGGGTCTTCGTTTCTGTGCGAGGGCTTTCTGTAGTTGTGGCAAGCGGGGGCCACTCTTCATCGCGGTGCGTGGGCCTCTCACTATCGTGGCCTCTCTTGCTGCGGAGCACAGGCTCCAGACACGCAGGCTCAGTAGTTGTGGCTCACGGGCCTAGTTGCTCCGCAGCATGTGGGATCTTCCCAGACCAGGGCTCGAACCCGTGTCCCCTGCATTGGCAGGCAGATTCTCAACCACTGCGCCACCAGGGAAGCCCCCTACATTCTTTTTATTAAATGGTTACTTTCCTCCATTCTACAAATAAGGAAACTCAGATCATTTAATAAATTTACGTGAGGTCAAACAACTAGTGCGTGGCAGAGTTAAGACAACCCCAGCTCTGCCTTGATTATAATGCTACGTATCTGTTCACTATATTGGATCTTAACCACCTTTGGAAACCTCATCTTTTCCAAGGGGCCATCTCTATATTAGACTCTCAGAAATTTTATAGCATGTTTTATTTACACATTTTGATCATCGAAAATCACCTGTTTGGAATTTTCTTGAATATTTCCCTTATGGTCCAAAATTTCCAGATTTTTAAAACTCTTCGTCGAGACTGGGAATACCCTGAGGCACAAGCAGAGTTTGTGTTCCTTTTGTATTGCATTTCGGGCCTTTGGGCACAGGGCTGGAAACTCAGTTTGTTTTTTTGTAAATTGATTGGTTCATTGATTCAGTATTGCTAAATCCTAGCGAGTTTGCCAATGCCTTTGTCCCAGAGGATTTTGGACAAAACAAGTATATTTCTGGATTAACGCATTTTGGATATAACAACTACATTTCTGGATGAATGGATTTTGTATAAAACAAGTACATATCTTAGCAAGCCGAGGAGAGGAAGGAGGCTGCTTTTATAGTTGAGTCAGAGGGAGAACTGTGAGGGGCCTCAGTCCTGGTGGGGCAGAGGTCTATGAAGCCCCAGCCCAGGTCTTGGGTCAGGACGTGCCGATTGCCCACTGACACACACAGTAAGGGTGGCATTTTTTGAGCACCCCAATACGTGCAAGGCAGTGGGCTCAGTCTTTTATAGAAATTATCTCCATTCTTCACATCAAACCTTTTACATACCAGTAACCAAAGCTTTAAAAGGTCAAGAGACATACTCAAATTCACAGACCTATTAAACAGCCAAGCCACGATTTCTTTCTCAAGTTGTCTGACTCCAAAAGCAACTAGCCACTGTACTCCACTGCCGTGAACTTGGGGAAAGTGGTGTTCTACCTGGATTACATCATCAGAGAAGCAAGGAGAAGAATGTGTATAGGGCTGGGTGAGATGGGGAGCTGATTTAGAAACCCACTCTCAGAAAGGGATGTGAAACCTGGACTGAGAAGATGATGAAATACAGCACAGAAACCACAACCAAGACACATCTGTAAGGTGTCCGCAAAGCCAACGTGTTTCCAGTGTCATCCCCCAGGACTTCTGACTTCCACATTCCAGCTACCCGGGAGCATGGGCCTTTGCACCTGTGTTTTCTTCTGCTTGAAACCCTCTTTGTAACACCCCGTACCACACACATACGCACGCACAAATGCACACACGCAAATCCGTTAGCCTAGGTAGGCCCTTCCCATCTCTTAGATTCAGGGAAGACTCCCCTGACTACCACCCACCCAGCCCTCACCCTGCCCACCAGAGGTCATCTTCATCTGTTACCTGCTCTTCCAGGAATATGTTCTTTCCTTTAGAAAGTCCCCTGAGTTTGCAATTGAACACTCATCAGTGAGAGTATTAGATTAATGTTCCCCATTTGCCTACAAAATACAAACTCCTTGAGAATAAGACATTAATTTCTTTGCCCTTTATTCTCTGTCTACCACCTGGCAGTGTAAAATTGTAGGTATTCAATAACATTTTGTTCAGTGAATGAATACATAAATTAATGAAACTTTTTTTTAAATTCAGGACTTTATTTCTTATTGTATACACTACTTGGATCACTTACACTTCTTAATGAAACTTTTTAAAGTCCCAAATAATCAATCTCTAGAATACAGGTGATAGTCCTAGGTCCATAGAGTTGCGTTGGAAATAAAATGAGATGGCCGGTAAAGTGACCAGAAAGACATGGCTATTCAATACCTGAGAGTTCTTTTTCCCTTTACCACCAGCCACGAGATCGTGTAAACCAGCACCCCCTGTCGGGGTCGCTCTCACCGCGGTAGGTAATAGGACAGGCGGAACTGCATTCAGACCTAATTTAAGTTCCGAGTTCCACAGTTTTTACCTACAAGTCTGAGGACTTAAGCAAGTTGCTCTCTGAGCCTCAATTTCCAGTCTTAAAAATAGAATTAAGACTCCATGTAAAACTCTCAACAGTGCCTGGCAAATAAACACGTTCTGTAGGGGCTTCCCTGCTGGCTCAGTGGTTGGGAATCCGCCTGCCAACGCAGGGGACACGGGTTCGAGCCCTGGTCCGGGAAGATGTCACATGCCGCGGCGCAACTAAGCCCGTGAACCACAACTACTGAGCCTGCGCTCTAGAGCCCACGAGCCACAACTACTGAGCCCACACACCTAGAGTCCGTGCTCTGCAACAAGAGAAGCCACTGCAATGAGAAGCCCGCGCACGACAACAAAGAGTAGCCCCCGCTCGCCACAATCAGAGAAAAGCCCGTGCGCAGCAACGAAGACCCAATGCAGCCAAAAATAAATAAATAAATTAAATAAATAAATTTAAAAAAAACATGTTCTGTAGACATTGTTATTATTGTTATTATTATTGCCCTCTTTAGAGCTACCTGGTAACTGACTGCTTATTTCCTCTGTGACCTGAATGGCTTTTTCCATCTTCTACACCTGTTTCTCCATATTATCCTTCTTAGCAAGCCTTTCCTTCAACCCATTGATATTTTTCCCCATGCTCAGTAGGATGGGAGATGAGCTGACAGACCAAAACACCATGGGACTCCCCCAGGGTTCCATGCAGTTGGGTGGAATTCTGCGCTCTGTAATTTGTTGGCCCCAAATTTCAGACTGGTAAGCAGAAGTCATGATCAAGGCCAAGACTTTTCTTTGTTCCAGAATCTAGAGGCTTCTGTGAATTATTTTAAGACTGATTTTATATTTGAGACAGGAGGAAAAATCATAGAGGGACATAGTTTGTATCGGCGTCTATGAATTCTTTTAAGACTTTACATTGGAATTCATAGTTTCTAGCTGGGCAAAGTGATGTAGCCAATACTGAGACCCGGTCCACTTGTCCTCCCCTCCCTATTGCAATCCCCTCCTCCTGCCCCCACTCCCTTACACACACACACACACCCCTCAGGACCCTATATTTTCTGCTCTCTCTGACTTCTAATCTCTAAGGTCAAGAAGTGCCATCATCAGCTTTTCAACCTGCCTGCCACAAGCTTCTTATATCAGGGCTTGCTTGAATGGGCCTCTAACATGATATAATATAATATAATTATAACATGATATAATGTATATAATTATAATATGCAGAAAGGTATAAAAAGGGGTTACTGTATTTTTAAAGTTTTTTAAAACAGGGCTTCAGAAAAAATGTACCATGTTAGAGCATGGATAAAAAAGAAAAACAGCAATAATGAAGTGGCCAAAGTGCAAACATGAGGAAGGTAATCATAATTTACCTGAATAATCTTCGCTGCTTTAGGAAACGGAGAAATTGGGTTTTTCTTACCTTTCCTTTCCCCAGCTTAAAATTCGCTGATTAAAAGATTCACATATAAATTCAAAATATACCAAAGACCCATTTCCTAAAGCAGCCCCTTTTGATATCTTTTTGCATATTATATTCATGTTAAAGGTCCCTTCAAGCAAGCCCTGATATATGGAGCTGAGAGAATGCTAAAGGATTGTGACAGGAATATCATAACCCTAGTGGGATTTTCAATTGAGGTTTAACTAGAGCTTTGTACTAAAATTAAAATTCTCACTTTATAAACTCTGTTTATTTCCCCATTCCTGCCTGCCTATCACTAAAGAGAGCATTAAAGTTCTTGCTTGCTGGAGTTTCAGTTATCACTGCTGTGCTTGAAGGTCTACAGGCACTGTATTTGCTCTACTGACTGGACATTTCTGAAATAGTACCACTATCAGGTAGATCAGATTGTTGGCAAAAACTCTGGCACCAAAGACACTCAACAAACACATTTCATCACACTGACCCTGTACTAACAGCGACTTGCTGTGGATAACCTCATGGGAATGGAAGTTGAGAAAGAACTATTTCAAGGCTGCCAGTGCCTTAATCTCTGCTCTGTTCAAAATGCAAACGTGCTGCTTTTTATGCTCACAGTAGTAAAACAAATTTGAGGGATGGTATAATCCTGAGCCTGGGAAGGCAGAAAGAAAAGCGAACGAGAGGAATCCCACAAAAAAATGATCTACAGGCAAAATCGAGAGAAGAAAATGAATAAACACCTTCTTTTTAAAAAAGGGGGGAGATAGATATTGGAAATTCACCCAACCTCAACCATAGAAGGGCAAAAAATAACTTTTATTTGAAGCACCAACACTCACTTCTTTGTTAAGGAAACTAGAACAACACCCTGCAGACTTGCAGGCTCCGAAGTTATCAGGGAACTATTTCCTGGGAATATGCTCACCAGTTCCATGCAGCCGGCTTAACAAAGTCAGAATGAGCAGTGCAAATAAATTCTGTAAAGCAGATGAGAGCGCCATGCTTTGTTCTGACAACTACAGTATTGATGTAATGGAAATTTCAGGATAGGCCTGATCAGCGCTGCCCAAACAGAGTTGGATGGCTTTGGTGGGGGACACCCTGACTAGTGTCTCCCAAACCAAGGGATCTCTCAGCCCTCAAGGTCTCCTTGTGCTAATCCACCTGCTGGGATGACAGGCCCCTGTAGACACTCTCCCCCTGCTCAGACAGTGAAAGAGGGATATCACAGTAAGATAGGGAGGTAGACTTGAGCCACAAGGACAGGGGGACGGAACCTGCCTTATCTCGACACTGGTTCTCCCCAGTAGCAATGGGTTGGATGCCATGGCCTTGGTCTCCTGCTATCTGCTGCAAGTCTCTCTCTCTGTGATCCTGGGATCTTTCTGTTTCTTCTCATCCATCCTCATAACTGTTAGGGGGGGACCAGAAGAGAATGGGACTCCCAGTGATTTTCAGAACAGTGGGAAAGAGGCCCTCAGTCCCCTTGCTCTGTTAGTCATTACCAAATGGTTCTCAACGGGCGATTTAAGCAGTGTGGTAGCTTTGTTATGACTATACAGAGTGATGCCAAGCCTACTGAACAATTTTTTTATTGTGATTTATTTGTGTTCCTTAATTGAAACAAAATGGTACAGCGTTCTATAATAATGGTCCCAAGCCCTACAGCTCATAATCATGTGCAACGCTACTTTTTTCTTTTATGGGGTCGGGCTATTTAAGTTCGTCCTAACTACTTGTAAGTCGGAGTGTGACATTCCAGATTGGATACAACCGAGAGAGCCCTGCAATGTTCATTTCTAAATCCAATCCTCACAGCCTTGTTATCTTTGTCAGAACAACCTAGTAACTGCTTCCTCAATGTTTTAATTTAGATTTCTGAGATACACGAGGAATTTAGATGTTATACTCCACCCCACCCCACCTTAAAAATGTGGCAGAGCCTCGCTGTTTCTAGGACAAGCTAAAAAGAAACAGATCAAGCAGCAGTGAAGCCCTGAAATGTTATTCTAAGTCGTTTTCAGATTTCAGTCCTTCTGTACGATAGTTGGTCCTCACTCAGGGATAGACTGCTCTAGAAAACAGTCATGGCGTGGCCAAAGGATTCTGATGCTGCTCGTCTAATGATAAACAGGAGGCAGCTCATTGTTTCAATTGTTCCAATTCTGTAGTTTCATGGGGTGGTAAATGAAAAAGAAACATGAGAACAACTCCTATGGCTTTTACTATAAATCTTGAATGCAAACATTTTTTTTCAAGTCCCTTGCCCGAAACAATACATCATTTTATAAGTCTCTTTTGGAACGCCTATTGCTGTATGTATGTAGGTTAAAGAATCATTCGTGCGGGATGGAAAGGGGAGATCAAGTCATCCTATGAGTGGAAGCCTGAAGCTTTCTGGATGAAGAATTGCAGTCCCTGCTTGCCCAGATTTCCATGGCAAAAATTCCTCATAGCAATTCCATCCGACCATGCTTGGAGGCTAAAACACCTTTGCATTTTTCCCCCCATTTTGTCCTTGAGAAAATCAGGTGTCCATGGTTAGTGTATCTGGACCCTAACCCAGATACCCAATCCAAATTTGGGAAAAACAAAGAACTATTGTGATAGGATAAATGCTTCCTTCTCCGGCGGCATGAGTAGTTTCACTCTCTTTGTTTCTCAGTTCACTGCTTTGGTGAGGTCCCTAGCAGCTGACAAACAGCCTAAAATTTAAGACAGTCTGCAAAGGTCAAGTCTGCTTTCCTTGCACTTTTTGTGAAAGAAGAGCCCAGGCATCTTGCCTTGGAAAAGTAACAAAACAGAACAAAAGGAGCTTAGCATTTATCTAGTGGAATTCTTTTGCATCCTCGACAACATACTTCTATTGGTGCCTTTGTCACATTAGTGAGCTCCGTTGTCAGTAGAATCTTCCACAGTGTTTTGGATTCTGAGACCCTGAGATATGATAAAGCAGTGCATTTGAAATCTTCAAAAAGAAAAAAAGAAGAAGAGAAAAAAAGTAGAAATCCAAACAAGGGAGAGGCAAAGAGAGTGGGGTAACAAAAAGAAAAACATGATACTTGCTTACTAAGCCAACTTCTAACTGTAGGGCCCTCCAAGTTAATTTCAAAAGCTAACTGCAAGGTAACTATTGTGATCTTTGTAGGAAAATCCAATAAAGCCGTCAAATGGCTTCAGTATGAAGTGCTTTGTGGTTGAGGAGATGTCAATTTGTTTGCTTTTAGATTAATTTGTGCCTTCAGTTTTTAAGGTGCCCTTTTTAGCTGTGAGAATCTAGCTTTTTCCCCATAAATATAGCCATTTTCCCATTATTTAAGCAAAGGAAATACTTATAGTTTATACACATTTCAACAGATAAGATCGGCAAGGAAGAGAATACCCATTATCTTCCTTTAACTGTCTCCTCAGTCTGTATCTTTTCAATTTCCCCCCAAAAGTATTTCAAGTTGGGAACACAGCAACCAGTCTTTGTGTGTGTGTGTGTGTGTGTGTGTGTGTGTGTGTGTGTGTGTGTGAACAGCAATGGATACTTCTTAAAATAAACTATCTCCCCTCAGGCCAACTTAAATCCCACCACACAGGTAGAACATGTTTGCCTACGAGTTGCAGCTGGCACACCAAAATGGAACAAGATGCCAGCTCAGAATGGCAGGGATCAAATCCCATGACACCAACAACTAGGGTAAGGAGAGACCTCCAAATCAAAAGTTCTTATTTGGGGACAAGGTTGAGGGTTATGAAGAAAGAAGGGAGTCCTTCAGGGAAAGAACTTTTTTTTCTGCTTCTAAGAAAAGGAGATATGCCAGATTCTTCCACTTAGTCCATGTGGCTGCATATGCCACAGGACAACACAAATGGCCCGCTGACATTCTTACTCCATGTCAGCACTATATTTGTCTTTCCCTGAGGACCTTCAAAAACTTTAAAGAGAAAAAAATGGAATTCTCTTTTTCTATACTGTTTATGTCCACCTCTGTCTGCACTATACTTTTAAGTCTTTGGCTTTGCCTTTGTGCCATGGACACAACCCTCCAAAACTGCTTCTAATTATTATCATTATATATGCCCTTACAGTCATTATATGCCGTGTATGGTCCTATGTGGAATAGCAAATAAATCCTTTAGTGTATGAACTGGATCAGTATGAGTTCATATATTTACACACTTGGTATGAGCCTTAGATTTTACTAGAAGATGGCGATTGGTGTAGCGCTAGCAAACCCAATGTCACAAGCAGCCAGGCACTAATTATAATGCTAGTGAATGAGTGCCGAGGGCACGTAAAATAATTTTTTTTTTTTTTTTTTAAATATTTATTTATTTATCTTATTTTTGGCTGTGTTGGGTCTTCGTTTCTGTGTGAGGGCTTTCTCTAGTTGTGGCAAGCGGGGGCCACTCTTCATCGCGTTGCGCGGGCCTCTCACTGCTGCGGCCTCTCTTGTTGCGGAGCACAGGCTCCAGACGCGCAGGCTCAGTAACTGTGGCTCACGGGCCCAGTTGCTCCGCGGCATGTGGAATCCTCCCAGACCAGGGCTCGAACCCGCGTCCCCTGCACCGGCAGGCAGACTCCCAACCACTGCGCCACCAGGGAAGCCCGTAAAATAATTTTGATTTAAATTTAGACTCTTAGAAATGAAATGCCAGTACTTAAAGGAAGAGCGATATTCAAGTACATTTCAAAAAGAAACTCCTCTACTTTTCATCATTCAGTGGTTTCTTGGTTTGCCACTCGAGTGGAAATCTCTTGTCCTCTTGCCCAGCATCCATTACCCTTCTTTGCGTAACACCTCATAACCTCCTTAGGGGACTCTCTACCACCATGATCTCTGCCTCACTGCTCTCCCCAGTGCTCCTTCCACCCCTCGCCACCATGTGGTTTGAGGGAAACTGTCTCCAGCTCTGCCTGCCAAGATGAGCTTGTGACCCAGCATTGAGCAAAAAGAGTGTTTATCTCACTGGCCATAGCCATTGGTTCATGGATGAACATGAAACTCAGTCCAAGCAAATCAAACCCAGCACAGGGCTTCTGTGGGAAAGACTAAGAGATGTTGAGAGCATCGACCCTATTACGGGCTTTGAGCTGCCAAGAAACCATCTTGCCATCAAGAAGAAAGCAGAAGGACTCGAAAGAAGTAGAAAGTTTCTGGGTATTTTTCAGAGGCAGAGCCAACAAAACTTGCTGAGTTGACAGGGTATTCTTATGACTTGGATAGGTGATGAGAGAAGGGAATACTCCTGAATGTTAGATATTTTGCTGAAAAACTGGGTAAATGGTGTTGCCATTTACTGAGCTGAGGAAAGATTGAAAGAGACACAAGATCAAGTGGTTGGGGGGAAATCAAGTGTTCTGCTCTTGTCAAATTAAGTTAGCAATGTCTTTTAGACATTCCAGTGGAGATGCCAATTTGGAAATCCAGGGAAGAGGCAGGTTTGAACAGATGGATTTGGAGCTCATCAGCACTAGGTCAGCATTTCAAGCCTTTTGAGTCGGATAGTTGGATGAGATAGCTAGGCTGAGTTCTCGATGCACACCCACATTTGTGTCCAGGGTGTGAAGGAGGATCTGACAGACAGATTAAGATGTGGTTCCTGCTGAAATACTTTAATGGTGCCTCCTGGCTCTCAGAATAAAATCCAAGCTTCTTTACATATTAAACAGTTCACGATCTGTCCCTGGTGTCTTTCCAACCTCTCTTCTCCTCCTTCCTTCCCGGAACTTGAATTCTCGACACTTTGACTCCCTGCAAGCCCTTGACTAAGTTGGCTCAGTTTTCCCCTAGGACTCTGACTGACCTGTCCGGTCTGCTGTACATGTCCTTCCATTCCTCTCCAGGACACCCTTGGTTTTTTCACAGGTTAATTTGGAAGTCACTCCTTTTTCTGACTCCCTCCCCAGGTTTGGATTGGGTCCCACTTAGGTGTTCCTCTGGCCAATGCGTCAGTCTACCTGTCTGGATTGTAAACAATCTTTGGGATCAGGGGCTCTGACTTGCTCACCTTTGTATCCCCAGGATCCATAACGGTAACTAGCTCCTAGTAAGTGTTTGAAAAACGTGCTCCAGTATGGTGCATATTTGACCACTGGTTTTTTGTTTGTTTGTTTGTTTGTTTCCCTGGAGCCATCAAATGCTCTGGAAGAGAGTCAACTGGTCCCATGTTGAGGATCCTATGGTTCTCAAATGTTAGCATGCATCAGAGTTACCTGGAAGGCTTGTTAAAAGGCAGAAAGCTGTATGTCACCACTAGAGTTTCTGATTCAGTGGGTCTAGGGTGGGAACTAAGACTCTGCATTTTTAACAACCTCTCAGGTAGTGCTGAGGCTGCTGGTCCGAGGACTACCCGTTGCCCTAGGAACTTTCTTTGGTAAATCATTCTCATTCTCCATTCACCTCGGCCTTATGCCTATTAAGTCAGCCTTAAAACTTGGAGATGTTTCGGATTTGAACTAAATGAAGCTGTGCAAAGGTGGCTTGATCCTACAGTGTGACACCAGATACCCATATGACGAGGCTCTTCTCTTGCCTAAGATATACGCCTAAGTGACAGTTACCTACTTTATGCAAAAGCTCCCTAAACCTCCTCCATGTAAAATGGCATTGAAGCACTCCTTTGGCCAAGCCTGATTAAACACACACTTTCCCTACCTCTCAGGTTGTGCTAAGAGGTACCCAGTGCTAACTATGTGTTATTTGAGTTGTTAAGGGAGCTGGGTCAACATATGAACCTGAGACATCCGAAGACTAGTCTCAGTGAATAAATGAGTGTGCACAGCTTTACATGGGAATGAATCTGTATCAGATACCTCATGGACGCACCTTAAAGCCTCTCAGGCCCACTTCTTAATCCAGCCACTGCTGCAGTAACCAATTTGGTGCAAGCTTCAACCAGCTTTGTTAGGTCCAATCTGACCAGACCAGGTCCCCCTTGCCCTCGTGCTTTGCTGACACCATGGAAGGGGGACCTGCAAGATCTTATTCTGTACTCATGCCTTTACTACTCTGAAGTTCAGAGATCAACAGATAAATGCTTTCTCCTTTCGTCCTTGCACACACCTTTGTAAGACTCCTTAGAAGGTTCCCTGAACCTGAGCGCCAGCCTCTGGAGGCTGACTTGATCATGCATCCCTGAGTTGGATTTCTCTTCCTCCATCACACTCTCTAGACCCTCACTCTTGCTCCCTGGGATCACATTCTCAAATCAAATACCATTAAATAAACTACCTGTCTCAGCTTTTGGGGGAACCCAGGCTAAGTTATAGCTCAAGGCAAAAAGTTGTATTGAGAGGTGAGGGTTTTGCTTCCATAGGTCTGGAAGACCCATGTGCATTGCAAAGCCAAACTGTAGAGACATGTGGATAGAGATAGATATGACTGCTTGTCCCTAAACTACATGGTTGGTATCCTCTTACTTAAGTGGTTTGAAAACTTTACAAGTAATTCTGTGTACAAGTTTAGAGCATTGTTTATGAAATCCACTGTTGATTTGAGAAGACATGTAACAGATTTACTGGACAGAGAGAAAAGAAAATCTTCTTTTTTAATTTTTTTGCCAAACCTTTGGCAATTTGGGAGCAATAAAAATATCCACCTGTAGCTAAACATGGGTATTATTAACGATAATAAAAAAATAGTATTTGGACTGAAGCTTGAAGGATTTTCTCATTGAAATTGTGAGTCATAATTATGATTTCTTTCAGTTGTAGAACAGTTTGCACAACCTCAATATTTTCAAAGCATGCTGGAATTTCGGTTGACCTTCTCAGCCAGTTTTGGAGTTAGGTAAGGCGGGTATTTGTTTTTTCATCTGTGAAATGGAGTAGCAAAAGCTGAACTAGGTTACCACCCGGACCCCCCAAAAAGGTTCCTTCTAGCTTCTAAAATTCTATGATTTTATGTTAAGGGTAAGAAAATGGAGAAGGTGAGTAGCTGACTTAAACTTTTAGAGCCAGTTAGTGTGAAGAAGAATGAAAATCCAGGTCTCCTGTCTCTAGGGTTAAGGTTACAGGTGCTTAAAAACTACCACATGAGGCTACAGGTTGACAACACCCTCACTGCCCTTGGGCCAAAGCCCCAGTGATGATTCTGGGGGCCCACTGCTCTCTCTGTGGCTTCAAGGGAACATGTCTTGCCTCTCCAAAATATTGCTACAGTAATTGTAAATCAGCACAGCACGTTGTCCAGAATGGCTAGGTGAAAAACTGCTACGTTAAATCCATAATAAGAAAGCAAGCAAGAAACATCTAAAAGTTCAGGTTAATGCTCTTCTGTCTTGAAAATTATTGTATAGAGACTGAAGATTGTTTGCCAGCCATTCTTTTCTAAGGCAAACACAGCCCGTGAAGGAGATTTATCACCCTGGTATTTTCTAATTGGCGTTCTTTCCACGGCAGCCAGATCTACCACGCACAGGACATGCCCTCCTGCTAACACGCAGAATCCGGTTCCCACATGGGTGACCAGATGTCCTGGATTAACCAGAATGACACAGGAGCCGGAGCTACTGTCTGCCTGGTTGTGTGCAGACATTCAGGAGGGAGTGTCCTTCAGAGCAAGGATCTTGGAACTCTTTGAAGGGGAGACACTCATGCCTTTCACCATTTTGGTCCCAGGAGGATGAGGAATGAACCTCTCTGGGCCAGCCCCGGGGAGTACTTGATTGCCTTTGTTTGAAAGGAAATGTTTCCAGTTCTATAAAGAGCTTGCCTTTATTCCTAAGAAGAAAGGAATTATACAAGCTTACACATTTTGTCAGACTCCTAAAGGGGGCATTCCTGAAAGTTTGCCACTTCGGATAGATTACTAAGAGATTCCAGGGAGAGGAGGCACAGAGGCAAGGACAATAGATGCTGGTCCAGAGGGGATGTTGTCTTCTGCACATCAACACAGGACAGAGTTCTCAGAAAGAGGGGGAACTGGGGACTGAGGCAAAGATTCCAGAGAATGGCTAAAGTGTCATCTATTTACTGGGCTTCTCCAGGACCCAGAAGGCACTGTCGAAATCATCATTAATCATTGCTTCTCTTTCCGAAGTGGAAATGTGTTTTCCATAAGCCAGTTCTCATGAATAGGGCTGATTACAAAGCTGTAAAAGCCAGACATGAATTAGTGTACAGAGTCCCCCAAGTCCTAAATGCCACACCAAGGCAGGACTTTTAAGTGCAATTATAACTTCTGGAACCAGCATAACACGATGTTCTGCATTTGAAAATCTGGGAAAGTATCTGCATGAATTTCTTATTCCATTTGCTATTTGCATACTTGCAAAATGTAAAAACCTGCTTTGGCATATGTCAGAAAAACTATAAAATCCCTTTCAGGATAATGGAAGTTAAAAAAAAGTGTAAAATGTAGTGTAAATATTTGTGTCAAAGCCTTGATAAGGGCAGTGACAC
Organism: Balaenoptera musculus; assembly: GCF_009873245.2. Classification (NCBI taxonomy): domain Eukaryota; kingdom Metazoa; phylum Chordata; class Mammalia; order Artiodactyla; family Balaenopteridae; genus Balaenoptera; species Balaenoptera musculus. The sequence continues at coordinate 95,740,872 of NC_045793.1, read as the reverse complement.
TCCCCCCCTCCTTTTTATTAATAGTTTCTCGCTCTTCTTAGCACAGTTGTTTCAATGGCCAAGCAGTTACTAGAGAAAGTGACAATTACTCTAACTTATTAGGGAGACTCTGCTCTAATTAAATGGTAGAGTTGAGACTTTGCCTTAGCCAATCAGATGTTAGCACTGGTTAAACTCCTACTGGGTTCTGATGGGCTGTGGGTTATTACTAGGCTAAATCTCTAATGGAGACTCTGGGTCCTGACACTGCCCATTGCCCACTCACCCCAGCTCCTTTCTCCAGCAGCCTCTGAGTTTCAGTCGGAATTTTTTTCTAGGTTTCAGTTAAGGAAGGATAAGCAGACTCATTTTGCTTATTTTACTTCGAGGTCTCAGCATTGTAGATTTGCTATCAAGTCTACAACTTATGATGGTTATTTAGACATGAGTACTTAGGGGTGGTTGGTTAGTGAGGGCAGTTCGTTGGACTTTGATCTTTTTGTTTTCCTTTTGCATTAGATTTCCAGGCATATAGACAATAAACCCCTTGAGAACAAATTCCAAGACTCTTTTGTACGCCCAGGAATGGGCACCAAGCAATGGCGTTTGAATGAATAACAAAGAATGGATGAGTCAAAGGATTAGAAAGCCCACCTTGAGAAAAGCCTCCTGGGACCTTGCATTTGACGCTTTACTGAGCACGTGGGTATCTACTATCACCATACCTCCTGCATGCCAGGCTCTGTTCTGAGCACTGTGGATATAAATACAGGAGCTGTCTTTGATTCATCTAACTCACTGCTGGAGGGCAAAAGACACATCGGTGGCTCCAGTGCTGGATGTTGGGGGCCATAATGGAAGAGAGAGAGAGAGCTCCAGAGCAGCTCCCAAGGCCCCAGCTCAGCACCGAGCAGTTCAGCCACAAGGGGGTTGTTCTCCATCAACAGACTCACTTCTGATCACCGGCCTTTTCTAGGGACAGAGGACATGACTTGTGAAGCTCCCGAACCCAGAGCTTTCAAAATAGGCAGGGTCATGGTATACTCACACTATTTTTAAAATAACCTATTTTTAAAATAACCTATTTTTAAAATAACTTTTCCCTTAATTACAAATGGAATGACATACAGGTTCATTGTAGGAAACTTGAGGTCACCCAGCTGGTACTGCCTGACCCTGCTACTCTTGTGAGCATGCTTTATGAGTTTTTTCAATTATTAGTAACAGTGCTGATTGGGCAGAAAGTGTGCCCCATCTATGGACTAGGCAGTTGCCCTGTAAGGTGGTCTGGTGTCCAAGCTCTGGCCAGCAGAGATGGTGATGATTATCTAGATAGGAATTTAACCTGTAGAGAGGGCTGTCTGTTAACAGAAAGGGAGAAGCAGAAGGCAGAGGTTAGCTGGGTCAGTAAGATGGGAGAACATGAGAAAGGAATCAAGACTAAGCATAATGGTAGCTGAAATGTACTGAGTATTATATGTCAAGCACTATGCTAAGTGCACTTCACATCGATTAGCGCACTTAAAACTCACAGCATCTCTCAGGGGTAGAATTATTTTCTCTATTTTCCAGATGAGGAAATGGAGGAAGAAAGAGGTGAATTTACTTGCCCAAGGTAACACTGATGGAAAGTGGCATAGCTGAGCTATAAGCACAAAGAGTCTGGTTTTAGAGTCCAAGCTCTTACCATTACACCCCACTGCCCTGCAATGGAATACATGCATATGTATGTGTGTATATGTGTGTGAATGTATATGCATATGTTGATATTGATGTATCGTCAGTGGAAACTGGCTGGAGATTAAGTGACCAGATTATCTCAGTCAGTAGATCCAGAACACTCTGCGGGTTCCTCAGTCATGTCTCAGAGTCTGGGTAGTAGCTACTATACCTACCCAAGTCCCGAGCAGATGATCAACCATCCTAGTTTCCCAGGGTATTCCCGGTTTTACCACTGAAAATCCCTTGTTTGGTGGATTCTGATCTTCCTCATTTCTCTCCACTTCTTACAATAGGATCCTGCTAATTAGAAAAGCCTGACTCTCTCTTCTTTGTAACCTTAGAAAGTCTGATGAACATCTGTGCTTCTGGTCGCTGGATTCCCTTTGCAAATCCTCTCTCCTCAGAACCTCATTGTTCGTCCTGTCCTTCTGGATTGACCGTGCAAATAAGAATTCACTCTCTCCACCTCCTCCATCTCTGCAGGATCCCCTCAGGCTTTCCTCCCCTACTTGGTAACAACAACGATTGACCACACGCTGACAAAGCCCTTTCCTTATAGATCCCCTAACCTGATCCCCTTTGAGTCTCTGAGGTAGGCAGGGGAGGGAATACACTTGGAGAATGACCTTCAGGATGTGTTAATTCCATCTTCCCATCCGTTGCAGAAATTCTCTCCTCTCCTTCTCCTCCCTCCCAACTCCTGTATGCTGAATCCTTCTTTTCATTTTCCACAGCTTTAATTTTTAGAAAGTTCTCCCTTCTGTTAATGTGAAAAATGACAAATCCCAGTTCTGCTTTCTGAAGTCACCAGGAATAAAGCTTGCACCAGTAGAACAATGGTCTCCTCCATGGAAGCAGCAGAGATCACACAGACTGGAAGGGAAGATGAATCTAGAGGCTGATGTGATGCCCCAGGTGTATCCAGGGAAATAGAGGGTGTGGGTTTCAGAAGCAACGTTGAGAGCCTCAGGGAAAGTTATAAGTAGCAGGAGAACACCTTAGAGGTCAGCATGCTCATTTTGCAAATGAGCTGTCTGAGGCCCAAGGAAAGGACAAGAATTGCATCTATCTAATGACGGCCAAAAGTGGGGGACAGTGCATGCACAGCCTGGTCCGTGGGTAATGAATAAAGTGAGTGGGATATTGGAGTCCATTTGACCAATCATAGAGGATCTCTGGAAGGGACTTATGTTAAGAAAAATGAAATTTTTCCTAAATTCACTGACTCGTGTATTGAAGCCACACACAAAGGTCAGCATGATTCTGGGCTTCGCTGGGAAGGGCACAAGAAAATCAGTGGAAATTCCACTCTTATGCTATGCATATTTTTTTTAAGTTAAGATCATATTGTGTATGCAATTTTCTGTCCTATTTTGACACTTAACAATATATTGTTCTCCTTTCCTCATGTCACTGAATACTCTTCATAAACATAATTTAAAACCACCGTTAATATTGTGTTATGTGGATAATCCATAATTCACTTCATTTTTCCTGCATTAGGCATTTGAGTTGTTTTCAGTCATTAATGTAATGACACTGTGATGAAAATAATCATACATTGATCTTCGTCTGCTATTTGTGAATAATTTCCTTGGTATTTTTCTAAAAATAAAATTACTTGGCCAGAGAATATGTTTTAAGGTTTTTGATAAAATTGCAAAAAAATTTTTCCAGAAAAATTGTAAAAATTAACACTGCTACAACACTGCATACAACCTTTCATAGGTATCCCTTTCATATATTCTTCATCTACAAAAGGCATTATCATATTAAAAAGTTGCTAATTTTATAGATGTGTGCTATAATATTCAATTCATTTATTATTAGTGAAGTTGAAAATCACAATATATATGAGAACAAATGTCATGCAAAAAGAAGTAGAAAGCCTAAGAGACCAACCACATAAATACAAGTTTTAAATTCTTTTAACTATTCCATTTTCCCTTCTGCTCTCAAAAAGTACTCTGTTTACCTATATTGGACAGAGCCATAAGCAAGTTCTTTTAAATGTTCAAGGGAAAAAATTATTCTAATGCTCTATCAATTGTGTAAGAGCACAAAATTTGAGGAAGAAGTCACACCACAACTCATGCTCTGTAGTAGCAGAGACATGATACAAATACATGACATGATACAAATGTAGCAGAGACATGATACAAATACATGAAAATACATGAAAAATGTAACATGAACAAAGAAAGAAAACTGAAGATAATTTCACTTATGAACAGATATTAACTTTATTATTAAAAATCCAAACCCATTAATTTATTAAAAGAATAATACCCCCAAATCAAGTAGGATTTAAGCAAGAAGGCAAGGGAATTTAATAATGAGAATTTGATTAATTTAGTTAATCATATTAGTCAATGGAGAAAAATCATAGGATTATCTTAGTTGATACTGAGTAGGCATTTGGTTAAACTTAACATCAATTTTTTTGTAAATTGTCAACTAGGAATATAAGAATACATCTATAGCATGATAAAAGATAAAAAATAATGAAATTTTGCCATCGGCAGCAATATGGATGGACTTGGAGGGCATTATGCTAAGTGAAATAAGTCAGACAGAGAAAGACAAATACTGTATAATATCACTTATATGTAGAATCTAAAAACACAACAAACTAAACAAAACTAGTTAATATAACAAAAAAAAAACAGACTCACAGATATAGAGAACAAACTACTGGTTACCAGTGGAGAGCTGGAAGGGGGGAGGGGAGAGTGGGAGGTACAAACTACTGGGTGTAAGATAGGCTACAAGGATGTAGTGTACAACACGGGGAATATTGCCAATTTTTTGTAATAACTGTAAATGGAGCTTAACCTTTAAAAATTGTATAAAAAATTTTTTAAAAAGAATATATACCTCAAACCTATATCCAATTTAAAAAATTAGTGATGAAATATTCAAGATGTTACCATCAAAGTCAGGGGAGAAAATATATTCATTCACTACACTTTGCTTTGACAACATACCCAAATAAAATTGTAAGTCCTAGAAAGAAGATAAATGTATTATTTATCACAGATGGTATGGTTGTCTACACAGGAAGTCTAATAGAATAATGTGACAAACAAACAAACAAACAAACCATTAGCATGAATAAGATAGGTAGATGAAAAGGCCAGTCATTTTATCTGGTAGGTTCTTTGAGGAAAAAAAACAGCCTCAGTGTACCTCAACTCTAGGGTTTTTTGTGAAGCTCTATTGGTGTATACTGAAGATTAGTCAGTCCTAACCACAATGGTCACTTTGTTTAGTAGCTACAACAATAGTTTAGTGTTCAAAAGCCACTCTAGTGACTCAATGGCTCTTCCAATGGTTGCCTCCTCATAGGTTGCTGGCCAGTCTATAAATTTCCCCCCAATTCCTGAACCAATGAACAATGTAGTGGAGAAGACACAGCTGTTTGCAATTGTAACAAAGCATATAGAACACCAAGGCCTAAACTTAAGATATATGAAGGACACATATGTTTGAAACTTTAGTAAATAAAGAGAGACATGTTTTAGTACGTACAGGGAACTCTCTTATTTGGAGAAAACAAATGGTAAGAAAATACAGAAGATTTTCTGAACACCACAATATAAGTGTTTTCTCCAGAGTTGAAATCATTGTCTTTTTGGTATGAGATCTTGACGATGGAACGCACAATGGAATTTCCAGTTCTGAAAGCAATATTAAGCTCATTCATTGTTCCAAGCCAACAAGGGCCACACCAGAAAACTATGTGGGTGGTAAGGAGAGAGCTAGATATACTTCACTGTGGGCAAATGGAAAGAAATGAATTTAGGGAAAAGTCATCTAAACTTGACTCATAAGATAATGAATACCAAACTATCGGCTATAAACTGGAGAAAGAATGTTAAGAAAAATGAAATTTTCCCTAAATTCACTGACTTGTGTATTGAAGCCACACACAAAAGTCAGCATGATTCTGGGCTTTGCTGGGAAGGGCACAAGAAAATCAGTGGAAATTCCACATTTGCCACATGGACATTCAGCAAACATCTAGTGACTGACTATAGTGTGCAAGGTGGCCCTCAACAAGGGCAGGGCACTGGAGTAACAAGTGTAATAAAAGAGGCAAAAGAACACCCTTGGATACGAGGAGAGACTGTAACAAGTTAGGACTAGTTAGGGAGAAAGTCAGTACATAAAACAAGTACTGTGGTTCCTCAGTGTGGGACCTCCACAGATAGCAAAATCCAAGGATGCTCAAGTCCCTTATATAAAATGGCAGGGCATCTGCGTATAACCTATGCACGTCCTCTTGTATACTTTAAGTCATCTCTAGACAGATGTAGAGAACAAACTTATGGTTACCAAGGGGGGAAAGAGGGGTTGGGATGAATTGGGAGATTGGGATTGACATATATACACTACTATATATAAAATAGATAACTGTTGAGAACCTACGGTATAGCACAGGGAACTCTACTCGATGATCTGTGGTGACCTAAATAGGAAGGAAAGCTAAAATGAGTGGATATATGTATACATATAACTGATTCACTTTGCTGTACATCAGAAACTAACACAACATTGTAAAGCAACTATACTCCAATTTAAAAAATTAAATTAAATTAAATTAATTTTTTTAAAAAAAGAAAAGAAGGAATAAATACCTCCACTAAATCCTAAAAAAAAAAAAAAAAAAAAAACTAATACAATGCAAATTCTAGTATATAGTTGCCAGTGGGTGGCAAATTCAAGTTTTCCTCTTGGAACTTTCTGGATTTTTTTTTTTCAAATATTTTTGATCGTTGGTTTGTTGAATCTGCGGATGTGGAACCCGTGGATACAGAGGGCCAACTGTAGGTTGTAACGTCTATGATAAGGTAATAAGTGCTTAGCAGAAAAATAAAGCAAGGAAAGGGAAAGGAATAAAAGAAAGGGCAGGGTCCAAAGAGGTCAGATTCTGGGAATTCTTTTAAAAGTAGAATCAAAGGGATGTGCTGATGCTTCTGATGTAGGGTGTGAAAGAAGAGAGGCATGAGAGATGACTAAACTTTTTGGACTAAGCTGCTGGAGAATGGAGTTGTCTTTTCTTGAGATGGAGAGGTCTCAGGAAAAAACTGGTTTGGGAATGGGTCAGGAGTTCCCTTTGGGGCATGGTGAATTTGAAATGTCATTAAATAACCCAAGAAGATATCAAGGAGGTGGTTGCATACATGAGCCCAGAATTCAGGACAGAAGTGTGGACTGAAGATATCAAGTTTCGAGTACTCGCCACAAGAGTGGAGTTATACACAGAGAAGTTCAAAACTCTGGGAACTCAACATGAAGATGTCAGAAGATAAGGAGGACCTGACAAAAGAGAATGGGAAGAAGGGGCTGGAGAGGGGAGAAGAAAACCAGGCAAATAGAGCATTCTGGAAGCCAAGCAGAGACAGAGCTTTAAGGATGAGACAGTCATCAACTGTGTCAAATTCTGCTTATAGGTCACCTAAGATGAGGATGGTAGAGGACAAGTGATTGAATTTAACAAAGTGGAACTTATTGGTCGCCCAGACAAGAGACGTTTCAGAGGAGTGACTGTGGTGAGAGCCCAAGTGGACCAGGTTCAAAAGAAAATGGGAGAGAAGTTGGACCCAGCAAGAGACAACTATCACAGGAGCGTCTCTGTGAAAGGAAGGAAAGAAATCGGCAGCAGATTGAGTGAGAGGCAGAGTCAAGAGAGTGTTTTCTTTAAGATATAAAGGAACAGCAGCTTGCTTGTATCCGAGGGAAACATTGCTGATGGAGGAGAGAAAGGAGAAAAGGTTGGAGGAATGTCTTTGAGTGAATGAGAGAGGGTAGTATCTAGTGCACATATGGAGAGGTTACACATGGATGGAGCATGGACAGTTCATCTCTGGAAACAGAAGGGAAGTGGAAATGAAGAACAGGAATACAAATAGCGGAGGTGAGTGGATGCAGAGGGGTTTGTAAAAGTCCTCTTCCCGTTGCTTCCATTTTCCCAGTAAAGCAGAAAGCAAGGTTGTCAGTAGAGAGTGAGGATGGAGGAGGAAGGCGTGGAACTTTGGAGTGAGGAGAAAATATAGAGTAATAATCCAGTAAGTGGGAGAGTAAGTGTACTTGGGAACAGGGTACGACAGTCATAGAGAATTAAGGCTTCCCCCTTGAGGTTCATGGTCATGGATTACAAATAGGTTACCATGGTGCTGTGTGTGGCTTAGCACACTCCAATGAATCCATTGTCTTTGGAAAACTATGAACAGTTCATAATATGACTGACCAGGGTCGTTAAGACCTTGCTGGGGCAATCTCCTTCAGCACATGACCTGTCAGTACTCACCTTCTCATACTTTTTTCCCAGCAGTTTCCCCAAGAGCTGCTGCTTTGGTACTTGGATCACCCTTGCCCTCAGCTACATCTCCTTCAAGATCTAGTTCCTACATTGCTTGCATAGGGAGACTTCACTAGAAAACCTCCAATGGGTTAGGTGTCCCTTGTTCCCTTGTGTAATTTAATGATTGTTCCATCTTAACATTTATCATATAACAACCTTATAAGGGAGGTATCAGCAGCAGCAGCATTATCACCACCATCATCTTTATGAACAACAAAGAGGAGGGACACAGACATTGAGTAACTTGATGGGTTCCTACGAGTAGAGTAGTTAAAGGTCAAAGTTGGGAACTGAATGGCAACAGATCGGGTCCAGAGTTCATACTCTTAATCATCAGGTCATGCTAACTCTTTTGTTTCGGGTCAAATAAAGGTGACATCGTTGCAACAGAGGAAGACTGACCTGGCTGAATCTATAATTCATATATAATGCAGATTATGTATAACATATAGTGAGTATTATGTTATGGTATGAGGCTAAATACAGCACTAATGAATTTGGGATTCTTCTTTTGCATTTCTTTTGAAATGGTGAGTATTACATTCGTTCCCTGGAGGCGGTTGGAGCCATGAGATTTTAATGTACTTTGATACCATTCTATTTCAAAGCAAGAACTGTGTTGTTAATACTCTATTGTAAGGTCATTGAATAAATGTATATTCTGCCGACATGTTTTGATTAAGAAATAAGTATTTAAATCTTGAATTCTGAATACTGCCTCATGAAAACTCTTGGGGATGGATGTTCAAAATCCTTCTGGCAGCAGCTACCTAATTTTCTAAGCTTATGTAGAAAGAAAAGTTTTTAAGGGCAAAATATATTCTCTCATAGTTAGTTAAAATCAAAACTGCATACAAAAGAGCCAGCATTCTTGACACTAGTACTTACAGGATTTATTTCTTGGAAAGAAGTAAGCTTTTCTTAAAAGCTTTATCCAACAGCATGTCTGACAATAGTGAATATAAACACTTTGGCTTTCCTGAGGCAACTTCTTCACATATTGTCTGATGGCATTCTACTCTGTCTGCTGGCCCTTGTGTATTCAGCACAGCAAAAGCTGTAAGGAGCCTTGTATCGCTGTTCACAGCTGTGTCCTATTAGTGTGTTCACCTACAGAACTGCCACGCCTCCCCACAAGCCACAAGCCTGCCAGTGAGTGTGTCATTGGGATCCCTAGGATATGAAACCCATGGAATCAAACAGCAGGCTTTTAATTCAAGCCACCAGAAAGAGAGGACCCAGATGCTGGATCACCATGCGTGCTGTGTGGGATAGAAAGGGCAGGCTAGGGCCAACGCGGTCTGTTTGTTAGATACCAGTTATTGTTTACTCCTTGTTCTCTGTTGGGTACAGCACTTTACATATGTTATTTCATGTAATTTTCACATCATCCCTCAACCTCAGATGTTTCATTTAAGAAATACATATTGAGAAGAAATATATCCCAACACTCCACTCTGCGCTAGAGTGGATATGAACCTCAGTACAAGGTGACATTCTTCACCTTCATCAACCTTCATCTAGCTGATAGTCTGGAAGGGGTGCAAAGGGCCTTTCCCCTATACTAGAGATAGTCCTTGAAGAACCAGAACTGGCGGTGGGGAATAAAGAAACTTTAAGGATCCCGGAATGTGGCTTTCTAAGAAGAAAATAAAATAAAATAAAGAAGAAAATTTGTCAATGACATCTGAAAAAAAACCACAAAACAAAAAAGGAAAAGAAAGAAAGTTATTAATAGCCAACAAAATAAACCAGGTTCCACTGATGCCAGGCTTGAGGTCAAAAGCCATCCAGATTTCCAGAAGATAGCCACGCCACACATCGTGGGCAAGCTCCTCCACTCTGCTAGGTTGGATCCAACAAGGTTTTCTGCCCTTCTGGATGCTGAATATTAGGGCTCCTTCTAGGAATGAGTGAGCGACCCACCTGGGTATGTGTCCAAAAGAGGTCTTAGAGTGGAGCAAAGTCAGTTCCGCAGTGGAGTCCCACCGAACACAGTTGCTTAAATTTCAAGGCTACAGGTATTTCAAGGTTTTGTAAATAAGTGTGACAAATACATGTTAGAGGCTTGGCTACTTTGTGCAGCGTGCCCTAATGTTTGATGTGTGTGTTTGTCCATCAAATCTCTTCTCATGGTATTGGAGGAAGATACATTTATCCCACGTTTCAGAAATACCCTGACATGCTGGAGAACAAGTCACCCAGAAACATTACTCTAAAAAAAAGATTTATTCAGAAAAACTTTCGTAGCAAACATGCTGACTCAGTTGTTACAAATGATGAGACAGTTATAGAAATAACTTTCATGAGGATAAATGTGAAAGTCTCCTAGGAGAGGTACAAAAAAGCAGAGACTGTACAGAGGATGGCTGGAGAATATTAAATCAGAGGAAAAAGTAAAGATCTTACAGATGAGGTGTCTTCTGAAGGAGGTCAAAAATGATGGCTAAGCATTTGACTAGTAGAAATGAGGGAAGAAGTTCTTGTTATTCTAATGGCAGAAGCAAAGGCACATCAGTTGGCAAGGACAAGTTCAGTGTGAATACGAATAGGAGAACAATAAAATCGAGGCTGCCCATTTAGGTTGGGGTCAGGCAAAAGAGGGCTGAAAGCCAGGTCAGTGGTTGTAGTCTTAATTCAGTTGGCTGCTCTTGTAGGAATGAGCTATCCAAAGCTTATGAGAAAGGGAAAAACATGATTGGAGTAGGCCTTTGGGAAGACTAACCTGGCAAGTGTCATCATTGGAAAAGAGATGGAGCGAGGTACCCCAGTGACAAGATATTCATTGTTTAGATGGGGAGATTGAGGGCTTGAATGAGATTAATGACAGTGAGAATGGAAAGGAGGCAACAGACTTGAAGATACTGCAGTGGTCTTGGCACTTGCCTGGCTATGGGGAAAGAGTCGAAGTTTCAAATTTGATAGAGAACTCTAAGTCAGAGAACAAATATGGCACTATGATGTGAGCTCTGGCAATGGCCTTGGCCAGGAACTTGAGATCTAACACCTGTCTAGAAGATTCAATCTGTGACAGCCCCTGTCCAGGAATAAATATGGTGATGACAAGATGAGTCAAAGGATTCAAATCATTTCATCTTCAGGAAACCTGATACACCATTTTTGAACATGAATGAGTAAAATGAGAAGAATCAAACATTATATGTGGATTACATCACTGGTTCTCAAGCTCTACGCTGATGAGGGTCTCCCAAGGAGTTGGTGGAAATTCCAAACACTCAAAAACATCTCCTAAAGATTCTAATTCAGTAGATCCTGAGTGGGTCCCAAGAATCAATAATGTTCTGACCTATATCCAATGATTATGGATTAAGTGCTCAGAAAAAGAAACCTTGAGAAACACTGGATTATCCACCATAAATAGTACCCTACACATACATAGAACTTCAGGTAATCACAGGGTGTGTTGTGTATTCTGATGTGGCCACAAATCTTCCCAAGAGAAGTGAAAAATTTCCCACCATGGATAGCCAGAGAATTCTCTGACTCATGCTAATCTTCGTTCTCTGTTGAAACCATATTTAAACCATCCTTTCCTTGCATTCCATTTGTTTATTAACTTTGGGAGCTTTTATTCCTTTGAACACTCTCTCTGTAAGAATGTTGGCTGTAGGAACTCTTTAATCTCCATGTACGATGAGTTCAGTCCATTTTAAAATGGATAACGTGTAAGACTGACTTTGCTGCTGCCGCCACTGGTAGTGTTGGAACCATGAAAAAGTGACCTAACCTCACTTGGTTTTTATCATCTTTAAAATGAGAAGATCTAACTAGACCAGTTTTATGAACCCCTCTCTGATTCTACAGTCTCATGCATTATAATCTGGATACAAATCCATTTCAGGGTCAGAAAGAGTCTTAAGTGGGATCTTGCCACTCCATCGTTCCAATGGCCCCTTTCAGCATAGGGACCGTGTGTATTCATGCCTCACCTTGGACCCCGGAATCATCACGTATGCCTTTTTCCTTGGGAACTAAGAAAGAATCATGCCAGCTGAGCTTAACAATGTGAGCTATAGCTTTATTCAAACTGCCACTGTCCCAACAGAAATGGCCTCTCTGACACTATGCGATCCCAGGATATACGGGCTAGAGCAGTTCTCCGGGCTCCTAGGAGTACAAAGGTTTTGTCCAAACCAAGCAGCTTAAACCTTACTTTTAGTTATGGTGAGCCTTACTCGCAGATATTTGAAACTGCAGGAAGAAACCTCTGAATGAACAGTTCCATTTGGAGCAGGGGAAAGTTGAGGTTTTTTTAATGCCAATAAACCGCTGGCAGACTCTTCCGCATATACGTTCGTGCCTCCCCACCTCATCCAGTGAGCCAGAGATTCTACATGCGACCGCCTTGCACGCCCGTCCGGAGACTCTCTTTGCGTTTAACCTTTCTAAAGGCATGCCTATAAACCTTCCCATTACAGCCAGGCCAGGCTCCCTGTGTAGTATATACCTTGCAAACCACTTGCAATAACTTCTAGCTAAAGTATAAAAATATATACCTTGGCCAGCTGTAAGTACCACACCATGTGGACCAAGACGCCAGCCAAGCAGAGCCATCTTGGCAAGAGGCTGGACCAAACACAGGAAGCCGCTGTATTCTTCCCATCATCCCCGACATCAGTACAGCGACCCCGTCCGATGGATTCTCCCTCTAAATCATTTCAAACTCATTCTCGTCTGTTCATCTCTACTACTGCAACCTAGCCCAATTTACTACCTTATCTGGTCTAAAATCTTTCTAGAGCTTTCTCTATTGATCGCTCTCAATTTCCTTGTGTCACCCTCCTATTTGCTCCCTGCACAATAGCCAGGGCAGTATTTTGAAAATGAAAGTATGATTATGTCTTTCCCAATGGATCTAAAAACCTGAACAGGACCCAGCGGGCTTTCTCTGCCATGGCCTTGGCCAAATCTCCAGCCTCACCTGGTGCTCCAATCCCAGATACAAATAAGTCTCCGCCTTCTCGTTTTCAGGTTTTTATTTAACAGATGCAGACTACTGTATATAACACAGATAACCAACAAGGGCCTACTGTATAGCATGGGGAACTATATTCAATATCTTGTAATAATCTATAATGGAAAAGAATCTGAAAAAGCATATATATATATATATATAAAATTGAATATATATATACTGAATATATATATAAATGAATCCCTTTGCTGTACACCTGAAGCTAGCACGACATTGTAAACCAACTATGTACTTCAATTAAAAAATAAAGATAAAAACATTTTAAAAATTTAAAATTTACAAATTAAAAAAAATAAATGCCACCCACCCAGTGAGGCATTTCCTGGACATCTCGCCTAAAGTAGCCACATACCCACTCCCATCACATACTCATGTCCTTCTCTCTTCTACTGCTTTGTTCTTCTCCCTAGTATGTTTCACCTTCTAACACACTTTACATTTTATTTTTTTTATCTTATCATTTTCTCTCTCCCCTCCCTGAATGTAAGCTCCACCGGGGTAAGGAGTTTTATCTATTTTGGTGATTGTCTCATCCTAACACCTAGGATAATTCCTGGCAAATAGGAGATATTCAAAATATTTGTTGAATGAATGATATTTCTTGATTAAACTTCCTGTTTTGTAGTCTATGCACCAGCAATACAGATTTATGAGTATTTCTACAGCATTCGTGAAAAGCAGGTGGATTCATTACAAGAAGTTTTATAAGTAATGATTTAGGAGGGGGAGGGTAGGAGTAAACATTTTCTTCAGTGCTCCTCTGCCACATTTCCTAAATTAAATCACACTGCTTAAAATTCTTGTATTATGCTGTTCTTCCTTTTTGCAGCTTTTATCACACTTATAATTTTAAAATATTTTTAGCTATTTTGAGGTTATTATCTGTTTTCCTAATAGGTTAGAAACATCAGGGGGTGGGGACCATGTTTGTTTCACTCAGAGACAGTAAATAAATAAATGAGTGCCTCTTTTCCAGTAGCCATAAATAATGGGACAGGGAAATTTACCCTTAAGGCAGAAAAAAATCAGTTATTAAGTAAAATCTAAAAATGGTCTTTCTGCCTGAGAAGTATTAGATCCTTGGCTTCTGAGAGAAACGGCAGAATTTTCTGCCTCCACGTTTTCCCCCCCAAATTGCTGGATTCCCATGTGCTAGGTCTTGCTTGAATGAAAAAGGAGATAACTTTGCAAGACAGAGCCCCCCGCCCTGGGCGGCTGTTCTCTGGGGGGTTAAGAAACAAAATAATTACAAGAGTCCTTGCTTGTATTTTTACAAACCCTTTGGACTTTATTGAACAATATTTAAAAATGTGATTTAAGAACTAGTATCAGAAACTGATCTGAAATCAAAGCAAAGCAGAGTACCCTTGGCATGAGAATTAGATTTAATCCTTTGGAGGATGTAACTGCTGATCTTGGGGTGGGGGAGGACGTTTTCTTTTCTAATTATTCAATTTTTGTTCTAAAAACAGTTTTCATCCTACTGTACTGAATGCCAGATGGTAGAAACGAAGAAGAAAGTATTTGTGAATAATCATGCAGCCTTTTGATCGCCAGCTTTCATAGTTATCAAGTCAACGTCTTGCTTTTCCTCCCCACCTAGAACAACATGGCGGATGTCTTGAGTGAGAGGGGAGTTGCTGGTGAACTCAGCTTTGGAAATCTCCCGCCTTTGTGGAAAGGCGCCCAGTCCAGGACGGGTTCCAAAGTTAAGTGCAGGATACTTTTCAGGTGGTTAAAAATGCAAAAGAGAGGAGCGGGGGTGCCTATGCAATTTTCTCAGCAAGGATTTGCCACAAACTCCTCAAGCACTTTTAGTTAGAGTGAATTATGCTGACATTTTCCTTTTTCACTGTTTTCATGAGTTTTGAATATTGAAACAGATTTTGCTGGGGATAATGGAAAGCAGACTTGGGAAACACTTTCTTTTTTTTTTTTTTTTTTTGTAAATCTAGATCAGATCTAGCTTTTGATGTAGGACTAACAATAGGAATATAATGAAGCAGGCAAGTGGGATTATACAAGTTGGTTTTGTTGATAGTATCTAAAAACATTTTCACTTCAAACCATTTCCTTAAATATAATATTTGCCTTTTAAAGTTCTGGCCTCTGCCAAATGTTTCCCAGTGAAAAGTTTGCCCGTTATTTACATTATGGTTGCATTTTGATTTTCTGGTCATTGGAAGAATGCTCCATGGACATCCATCATGAGGTGATCTTTGTTATTTCAACCACATATTGGAACAAACGAACAAGAATCACTGCAATGATAGCCAGACCACAATGGAAAAGTGTCTTCAGTTTGCTTAAACCAAAGAAATGCACAGATTCAGAAAGATAGACCATGACAGGCCAGGTATTACTCCAAGCACTTTATATCTACCAGCTAATTTAATTGGAGCAACAACCTTATGAAGTGGGACTATTATTATTAATCCCATTTTAGAGATGAGGTAACTGAGGTCCAAGGGTTAAGTAACTCATCTTGGGTTATATGGCCACCAGGAGGTAGAGCTGGATTTGAATCAGGTAGCCTCAGCCAGAGTTCATATCCCTGACTGTAAAAGGGAAGAACAAAATCTGACTCCATGTTGGATTTGTTTCTTTTACTTTGACCTTTGCTTTCCATTGTTTTTTTTCTGTCTATAGCTATAGGCATACACAATGGCCTGCCTCAGGGAACCCTGTCCCCTCTGCTTGAATGTTAAACTAAAGTGCCTTTGTTCAGCTCACAGGGAGACAATCTGACCCTGCCCACCTGTGAATGGCTGAAGAAAAGAAGAAATGAACACATCCCCTCCCTGAGGCTGGCCAAAACCAGGAGATATTTTGCAAGACTTATGGCCATTTTACTTTACTTCCTCACCTCCTCCCCCTCTCTGTTCTATAAAAGAAACTAGCATCCAGACCCCATAAGATGGTACTCTAGGACAGTAGTCTGCCATCTTCTCGGACGCCTGGCTTTCTGAATAAAGTTGCTATTTCTTGCCTCAGCACCTCGTCTCCCGATTTATTGGCCTGTTGTGCAGCAAGCAGAGTGAGCTTGGACTTGGTAACATGACCACTGTCCCATACCACCTGCTTGATCATATGACTAAAAATTTACGTCAGAAAACCAGTTTCCTAAGAGGAATCATAAAAGATGGTGTGCTTTCCTTTCCTATAGGCTTCCTTAGATTTCTTACCTTGGAAACTTGATGACACTGGTAACCCTCTGTGGGAGCTGGGTGAGCACTTTAAATCTAAATGTCTCTATCTTCTCTTTTATGAAGTCATTGCAATCATCATTTCTATGGTCCCTTCCAGCTCTGTGATTCCACTTCTTTGCTGTAAAAGGGACCTGAGTATGTTCATGTGTGGTTGTGAGTGAGTGATGGATGAGGCAGGTGGGCATGGGATTAAGGGGGTGTGTGAAGAAGAATATAGTTTTCAAAGAAGGAAGAAAGAGAATTAAATAACTTATTAAAACGACCGTGAAAGCACATTGATGTCTCTTGCCAGCAGTGGGGCCTTCACAACTGACTCAAACTTCATCACTTGGAAGTTTTATGTCCTGTAGTTACTGATGGGGATTAGGTATTACACCCCCCAACCATTCACAAGTGGTTCAGATACAGAAATGGTTTGTTTTCACCTCATCAGACCTACACATGGTAGTAATTAGATGCTTCCAATTACAAGGAAATCCTGTTTGATGTCATCACCTAATGTTGTCCCCAAGATGGTCAGCAGAGGCTAATCTGCTTTCTATGGGAAACAAAGGTATCTTTATTCCCCATAGAAATGCAGACACCCACTCTCCTTGGGGACATTTAGAAATTCTTTTCATATGATTTATAGGATGAATAAATAACAACAACAACAATAGAACAATAACAGCACTATTTGGCAGGTGCCTGGTGGACATATAAATCGATACCATGATCCCAAAAGCCATACAATGATAAAATGGTGAATAATTTAGCATCAGTAGATGAAAAGAATGAGAATCACTACACTGGAAATGGCAGTAACAGGATTCAACCCCAGGACTATATGGCTTCAACCACATAACATACAACACAAATTCACTCCAGGAACACGTAACAAACTGATAATTTAGGAAAACAAACTGCTATCATTTTTTTGGTTAGTACTGAGATTTTCATTCTCTGATCCTCTCAACTTTTTTCTCCCTTCCCACTGCCACTGTTGATTTAAGAGCATTCCTAACTCCTGACCAGATTCTGCAACAATGGCCTCATTTCAGTCGTTCAGTGTGTCCTTGGACCAGTAGCATTAGGCCTTACCTGGGGGCTTATTAGAAATGTACTCTGCCCTTTAACAAGATCTCCAGATAATTCACATGCACTATGATAATTCAAAAAATCCAAGGTTTGATTGGTTCCCCCAAAGGCTGACATTTAGTAGTGTTCCTCAAGGTTAACCTGATTCAGAATCTAGTCATTTAATCTGATCTTTCAATCTTTACTATTTCCCAGCATCAACTCATGCCGTCAGTGGATTAAGCCAATGCTTATGCGTCAGACTGCTTTTGCCTAAGTGGCTTTATTCTTGCTGTTCCACCCTGCCCGCTGTTCCCTGCTCCTCTTTGTCACCTAATCAAATCCTGCTCTTCAAGGACTGCTTGCTTCATGATTTAAAAGGAATCCCAACACTGCATTTTTTCTGACATGTGTTGTCTACACTATATATGGTGGCTTTTGTTTGTTCTTATTCACGAGTGGCCTCCCTTTTGCAAACTTTGCATCACAAATAAAATTGCCAGTCCCCAAGACCAGAACACTTAAGGCCTAAAGCACAGAGAAGCACACGTTGAAAACCACCGGATGAATTTATCTCCATTTGTCCTTCTACTATTTACAGTCAGGAGAATTACCTAGGATTTTACCTTTGAAATCCTTACCCGTAGGATTTTACATTCGAAAACCAGTCGCCCTAGAACTATTTGCCTGTTTTTGTATTGATGGCTATCCTGTAATGCCCTGTGCCTAGTGTGTTGTAGAAAGCCATCACATCAGATGTGTGTTTTATGCAGTTGATGAATTAAACAGAGAAAAGACTTAACTAAATACATTTTGATTTTTGTTTTCCCCAAATCTTTGGCACTATTTCAAGTGAATAGGTCATAACTGAGGGTCAACAAGCAAGTAGAAGCAGATCTTGAAAAATCAGAACATCTGGAAATGTGTATATGTATATATATAACTGATGTGCTTTGCTGTACACCTGAAACTAACAGCACAACACTGTAAATCAACTATACTCTAATAAAATATTTTTTAAAAAAAGAACATTGGAAGAGCAAAAATATGGATATCTACAATACACTGTCCTTCTCATAAAAAAAATGAAGGGAGTAGAAGACAGGAGAGATTCAACTATGTTTATCATTTTTTATCATTTTAAGTAATTTAATATACTTTAGACACTTCAACTTATTTCACCAGTTGCTTGTTTATGAATTATAGCAACCAAATTCAAGTTCAAGAAAGGGTAGAGATGAAGGATCAAGGAATTTGGTACTTTCGGTTTTCTTTGTTACACCATTTTCCAATTTTTCTTTGTTAAAAAAAAATTGAAAAGGCAGTTGAACACGCAGATGAGGAAAGGGTTAACACACACACAATTTTCTACTGTTTATAATTATTTAAGATTCATGTTTAATCCCCAACAAATCTCACAAGGTGGTTAACTATAAAAGGTAAAAGCTCAAGTTTTGCCACTGAGTGAACGATTTCATATCAAGTGGGTTCTCAAGTTTTTTCTACCAATCCAGAAATTCTAAAACCACAGTTTAGTTGTACTTATACATTTGGAATGCACTTGGCAGTGAGCAATAGGATATTCAATTCATCATGGCATCAGAGATACGGGAGTTGTTATTTCACAGGGCAAGACACTTGGAGGAAATTTGGTTCCAGAGTTGGTAAATTCAGAAGCCTGAGAATGTCAGGGTTCCAGGTTGGCTTCAAGGCAGGTCCCTGATTCTTCCTCTCTTGGTTTCATGATGGCTATAGCAGGTCCAGAAACCATGTCCTCTTAGCATCCAAAGGCAGGAAGAGCCCAGTTCCTGTACCAGGTCGCTGTTGAAGAGCGAAGAGAATGCTGCTAGACGTCTGTCCAGCAAAACACACTGGCCACCAGTAAGAGGGAAGAAATTGACATCACTGCTTAGCCTAATAAATACCAACTCCTCACCCCACTCCCGCCTCTGCCCAGCCTGGGAAGGAGACCCCTGGAACAGATGGCTGCCCAATTTCAGAACAGAACTGAGATTCAATGAGGAAGGAAGAATGTGGGCTACTGGGTCGGCAATCAGCATAGCCTGCCTCAGATATCACTGGGGAAATGCAACTTTATAGTTACATGACAAAAAATATTTACACAAAAATCTCTCAAGAGCTCGTACTGGAAAGCACATTGACGATCTGGGATGATCTGTGCGAATGAACCGAGGGGCACATGTATTAAATTACCCCTAAAGTATACATGGGTTTAGACTGTGGGCGGGGGATGTTCTTGGGAAAACATGTTCTGAGTTTTACCAAACCCAAAGGTTTTGGGGAAAAAATAGCCTCCGACAATTGACAACCAAAAAACATAGTGAGAGTCACCCATCGGGAATTCAATCCTAAGTGTGGTTTGTTGGAAGTTTTGAAACCCTGTGGGATGGTCCCTGGTGAGCTGGTGCCTCTGACCACCTACAGCTTATTGAGATGGAAGCAACCTGCAGCAAAGCTCAGGCAGGGAAAGGCCAAGCTAACTGAGTGCAAGTTGATTAATTAATTCATCCATGGATCTATTCCTCCATACCACAAGGATTTTTTTTTTTTTTCTCTCCTAATAGGCAGCAAGTACTGTATTGTGTTCTAGGAAGTCAAAGAGAAAAAAGTCAAGAGTCCTTGTCCTTGAGAAGTCTGTGTCTCATGGAGAAAAAGTCAACTCTAAGTGATAGGTAATGGTCATAATGCAGCATCTCCATATGTAATGGAAGCTGAGAAGGGTGTCTGCTTGTCTCTACCTGTTGGTTTCAAGCCTACTCTTCCTTCCCAGGGTATTTAAAACTACAATTCAAATATATGAGACTGGATAAAACCCCAAACACAGGTTTCCAAAGCATTTTCTCCTTTACTATATGAGCCCACATGTATGTGAAAGGAAATTTAATCCATATGTTTCTGAATCATTCATACTTAAATCATCATAATTCGTTTTGTAAGAGCTGTTAAGGTCCAAGAAGGCTTTGGGGCGTTTTGTCAACAGGAAGTTGATTGAACTAAGAGAAAATGACCTCCGATAGCAAGGAAGTCAGTGAAGGCCCAATAGTATGAATCCATGAAATTCAAATGGCCTGTGAGCTTGGCAGGTCTTGCCCAAACTCAAACATGGTGACTCTGGGGCAATCACGGGTTTCTTTCCCAGGTTATGTCCCTTCATCAAAACTCCTGCCGGGAGGTATCTGATTATACGTGCCCCAATTACATCTTCTTTGTGTGCTCATATGATGCAACAATCCAAAGGCCAAGGGAACCCAAATGTTGGTTCGATCCTGAACCGTCGGTCAGGCCTTTTTGAAAATTGGAAAACTGGTCTTACCCCGCTTGTAAATGCTACCCTTAATGCCCCTAAACAACTGTTACAAAGTTTTCTTTGAGATTTAACTAAGATTCCTGGGGATTTAAGATACTGGCTGCCAGACTGTTAAAATGCATTAATGTTTATAGTGATTATGATTAAGAGAACTAATAATAAATACTCACATATACCTGGAACAGAGCCCAAATCCTACTGTTTCAAAAGAAAGACTCAGTGTAAAGCCATAGCTCTCTGGAAATCTGCACACAGGAAAATCTGAGACCCGTCTAGAGCCACACACAGGACTGCAGCTAAATGCCAGAAGCAGGCTAATCAAATTCTCTGGAGGCCTCTTGCAATGCTTTAGAAAGTGAAAAAAGAAAAAATGGCTATGTTCATTGCACCTTTTGATTACTACCCATTTGCATCTGCCTGTGTAAAAAGAATGCATTTCTGATTGCATCAAGCACAAACCAAAGAAAGAGTTGCAGCCAGAAGTCTCTCCTAAGTGCTACACAATTAGTTCCTAATGTGCTGTTGTGACGTGAAAGGCTGAATGGTAGCCAATCTCATCAGTCAGTCTATGGATGGTCCACTTCAATGGTGAAACCATCTTGCTGGTGAATGAAGCTCAGGTCAGAGATCTGATTCACTGCAGGCCCATTAGCTCTCCAGAACCCCACAGGTCACGCCCAGGATGGGGTCACACCCCCAAATGGGGTCACCGGTCCCGAGGAGCCATGTTCTTCCTGTTGCTCTTCTGGCAAAGCCGTTCCTCGTATGTTTGCTTTAATCTCAAGCCTGTAGCACTGCTGGTACGTGCAAGGGACAGCCTGATCTCCGCTCTGATTCCAAAATTTCTCTGTCCCTCTTGAACCTTCTGGCACCTACTAATCCACTACAGAAGCCACGACAGAGGCTGCTGACTGCTTTGTTCCCAGCAGGAAAAAAAAAAATGTTTTCACACCTTCTGATAGTAATCTTAATACTCAGGTACCATTCAGGGTATCATTTTCCTTTCATGATCATAGAAGAGGTTTTCATTGTAAAATATATCTCATCAGAGAAGATGGTAAGGAGAGTGAAAATTACATGAAAAGAAGAAAACATACTTTTCAGAGTTAACGGGGTAAAAATCAAACTTAATCTAAAGAAACTTTTTTTGCTTAAAAAAACCTGAGAAACGGATGAACTTTTAAAGCTATTCTAATCTCGGGGGGGGTATTGTGCGTGCCTTTTACAGGACAAAGTAACCTGTACCTCATGCATAATACCAGGGACTAGTAAGTGTTTACAAACTGTGCTGGATTGTTTAATCCAAAACGTTTCCCTCCTGCCTTAGGATTGTGTGTCTACATGAAGTTTAAAGGGCTTTTAAAGATAAGGAAGGCCAGCAAGCACCGGGGAGCCAATGCGGTGGCTTTTTGCTCGTTAACCTGATATGGACTGATGTACTGATAGCCAATCCAGGGCTGGAAAAGTGATGAAAGAAACTCCAGCAGAGAGAAAGTGTTAGTGCAATCCCCAGAAAAGACGATGGGCTTAAGCCAAAGGGTGAGACACAAAGAACAGTGAGAGAAAAAGAGCCTACTTTATAGTTTTATAATTTATCCACCACTTCTAAACAATTTTTTTTTTTAAAATAAATTTATTTATTTATTTATTTATTTATGGCTGTGTTGGGTCTTCGTTTCTGTGCTAGGGCTTTCTCTAGTTGTGGCAAGCGGGGGCCACTCTTCATCGCGGTGCGCGGGCCTCTCACTATCGCGGCCTCTCTTGTTGCGGAGCACAGGCTCCAGACGCGCAGGCTCAGTAATTGTGGCTCACGGGCCTAGTTGCTCTGCGGCATGTGGGATCCTCCCAGACCAGGGCTCGAACCCATGTCCCCTGCACTGGCAGGCAGACTCTCAACCACTGCGCCACCAGGGAAGCCCTCTAAACAATTTTTTAGAGTGACAACCGGTCACTGGATTTGGAGTTAGAGGATTCTACTGGAGGTCTGAGGGACAAGTCTCCTACCTTCTCTGATTGCCACTTATTTGTTTGAGAGTCATTCACAGCTCACTAAGTGGCAGGAGAGCCACCTGCTTTTGGATAAGATTTGTTCACACAGCCTTTTATTGTGTTTGCCCCCTAAACTGATAGAATATTTTTGCCTTATTTTTACTTTTATTTTCAACAACTTTATGGTGGTATAATTGACATGCAATAAATTACTCCCATTTAAAGTATTAATTCGGTAAGTTTTGACATTTGTATACACCTATGAAAACTTCACTGCTATTAAGAAAATGAACACATCAATCACCCCCAAAATGTCTCATGCTCCTTTAGTAATCTCTTCTTCCTGCCCCTTCTCATCACCTCTTCCCCCAGGCTACTGATCTGGTTTCCATCACTATAGATTAGTTTGCATTTTCTAGAATTGTATAGAATTGGAATTATACGGTATAGCCTACTTATTTTTTTTGGTATGGCATCTTTCAGCGGGCATAATTATTCTGAGATTCATCCATGCTGTTGTGTGTCAGTAGTTCGTTCCTTTGTAGTGCCGTCGTATTCCATTGTATGGATAGACCACACTTTGTTTATCCATTCACTTGTTAATTAACATTTGGGTTTCCAAGTTTGTTCTGTTTCAAAGAAAGCTTCTATAAGCATTCAGGTACAAGTGCTTCATTTCTCTTGGGTAAATACCTAAGAGTGGAATGGCTTGATCATATGGTGGGTATATGTTTAACTTTTTTTAAGAAATTGCTGAACTGTTTTCTAATGTGCTTGTACTATTTTACATTCCCACCTGCAGGATATGAAAGTTCCAGTTGCTCCATATCTTCACACTTTGGTATAATCAGTTTTAAAATAATAGTCATTTTGATTTCATTTGCATTTCCCCAGGGTTTAATGATGTTGAACATTTTTTATGTGTTTATTTGCATCCACATATCTTCTTTGATGAAATATCTAAAATATCAAAATTTTTGCTCACTTTTTTGGAGGGGGATTATTTGCTTTCTCAGCAGTGAGTTTTGAAAGTTTTTTAAAAATATATTCTGGATATAAGTCCTTTATCAGATAAATGATTTGTAAATATTTTCTCCTAGTCTGTGGCTTGCCTTTTCACTTGCTTAACAATGCATTTGGCAGAGCAAAAAATTTTAATTTTGATGAAGTCTAATTTGTCAGTTTGTTCTTTAATGAATAGTGATTTGGGCACTGTATCTAAGAAACCCAAGGTCATAGAGATTTTCTCCTGTTTCTTCTAGAAGTTTTATGGTTTTGTGTTTTACATTTGTGTCTATAATCCAGTTTGAGTATATTGTTGTATGTGATGGGTGGGGGGGATTGAAGTTTTTTTAAATATGGATATCTATAAGCAGGTAGAGTTAACCAGATGAATGAAGAGATATATAGTCAGAAAAAAAAAAAAAAGAGAGAGAGAATTTTAGCCATATTGTGATAAGGTTGAAAACAAAAGAGGAAGTAATCTACGTGATGCTCAGAATGGTAAAATCACATGTAGTGTTGCTTTCTTCCACTGAATCTACCTAATGTATATGCTTTTGAAGTGGCTTTGGGATTTATGAGTTTTTTAATTAATTGGATATAATTTGTAAAGTAAGTCAAGGACAAGTAATAGCAATGATGAACAATTCAGCAACTCGGAGAAGTGTTGGCTCCCATTGAATCAGAGAGTGGGCAACAAATGAAGCCATGGAAATTCTGGGAGGATAGGTTATACCAAAAGAAGAAAAAAGAAAGAAAAAGAAAGGGCTGTGTCGGGGAGTGAGAGTATCCAAAGTCTGGGACAAGTCATCCCTTGATGATTGTACTTGTAGCTTTGGCTGCTGAGTCACCATCAAAGGGACTGATTCAGGCTTGCAGAAGGTGAGATTTGAAAGAACAAAAGAGACTGTTGGGAACCAATAAGAGGTTCCTTACCAGGCAAGACAATCCCTCTCCTGCCTACCATTTGGACACCACCTTTCCCATGGCTCTTGGAACCTGGCATGAAGACAGAGCCACAGCTTGGTTAAAACTAACCAACAAGCAAAATAAGCCAATATGAATTGATTAATATTAACTACTACAAGGCATGTGACAGGTGCTATATTTGCTCTCCTGACTGAAAATCCCCCAAAGTTCACCCCCATGCTCTCTATCACTCCTACAACAAAGTAATGATGTTGCTCTAGTTTTTAGCTTCAGAACAAAAGATGATTATTCATTTCTTGGGTGGCACATGGGAAAATATAAAAAAGCAGAGGAAAAAGGCCTCAGGCTGAATCATCCTGGTCCCCTCTCCCTTGTCCTTACCCTGTTCCTGAGACAAGCGTTGCTATGGGACCTACTTGTAGACCTTGGGGAAAACTGTGTTCATTCTAAAGGTGAGGGGTGTGTGTGTGTGTGTGTGTGTGTGTGTGTGTGTCTGAATATAGAAGGGCATGAGGATGGCTAACACAAGATAAATTGATCATAGCTAAAAATCTCTTGTGATAAATTTTGCCTTTTTTGCAAGCATAATTACATAGGTCATTTCTACCAGTAATGGAAAGTCACCAACATTTATTGAGGACATAAATACCCTAGTATTTTCCTAGGCCTTTTATTTATGTCATCCCAATTATTCTTCATAATAGCCTGAGAGTCAGGTAATATTAACATTCTCATTTTACAGTGAAAATCACAGAAACTCCAAGCAACTAAATAACTCAATCAAGATCACATATTGAAATTGACAAGAGATACTTGAACCCAAGGTCACCTGACTCCAGAGCCTTGGCTTTCAAATATAAGTACTACTTTCCATAGCCCAATACAGGTCAAATTCTGCAAAAACTCACACTGCAAGAAATTTAAATTATTTCAGAGTAATGGAATTAAATTTCTTTTTAAAGTTATTCAGACTATTTTTTGACAATGGGAAACATATTCATTACACAAAAGTTTACCTATATTATTTCTTTTTGTAAGGGTTAAAATTTGTTCATAAAAGAAATAAAAAGCCAAAGAGAAAAAGAAATCCAAAAGATTCTTTCTGAAATCCACCCATTTAATGATCCAAAAAAATAATAAAATAGAGCAAAATCATGGTTGGACCTAAGGGGCTTTACATCTGAACTTGACAATTCAATTGATCAGTTGTGGGTTAATGAATTAAAATTAAAATTTTTTCTGTGTGTCCAGGTTATTGGAAAGAACACTGAAGTAGGAACCAAGAGACCAAGGTCCCATTTCTGCCCCTACCCTGAACGCTGTACAACTTCCTATAGGTCACTCCTCATCTCTGCAATCCTGTTTCCCATCTGTAAAATGAGGGTCGGAACTCCATAAGCCTTAGGACCCCTTCCAGCTTTGACATTCTGTGACAAGGGACAGGCTCTTGTTGGGGTTACCATTCCTGGTTTATTAGTTGATATCTTTGCAGGAGAGAGGGCAGATTTTTCACATCCTTCCCCAAATCCACCACTTCCAACAATCTAAGGTCAAATTTAAACTCTCTAAAGAAAGTAGAGAGCTCTATCCGGAGGGCTCATTTGTCCCCATCAACAGGTGTCTGGGTTCCCAGGTTTCTCAGCTGACATTTCCGGGATATGTGTCTTTGCCTCTTTGCAGCAACACTCTTTTGCACACATGGAGAAGTCTGGGGAAGATGGGTGGCTGCTGAGACACTTGGCTGGGCTATGATCTGGAGACAGTGGTCCATGCTTAGCTCTTTGCTGGCCAAACAGAATTTAAGAATCGAATAGCTTGCAGCAGGCACGGTTCATCTTTCATGGTTCGTCTGACATCTTTGTTTAGCAATGGCATATTCATTTCTTTGGGGCATTGTATCAAAAGAGTTTTGCGATCTTGTTTTTATGTCTCTCTCTGCCATTTCAATTGTGATTTGATTAGAAAGGCAATTTTGAGCAACATCTCAAAATGGGGTGGGGCCACCCCAGACTCAGCAGTGTGCCCCAGTGCTGATGGCACCACTTGCCTTCCTCATTCCCTAAGCACAGGCGAGGTACAAAGATATTAACCTTCATATCTCTCTCCGCACCGGTTGTGTGCTTTCCTTGTGAGCAAGATCTGGACCAGTTGGATGTGTACGCCTATGTCTAACGGAGGATTCGAGAGAAAAAAGATACATTGGGAATTAAGCAACATGACATTTACATAACAACCGTTTACGATTTGGGGGGATCTAGAACAATGGAGAGAATTCTCAGCACAGGGCTGAGGTTTCCAGTGCAGGATTCCCAGGACCATTAATGAGAATCATGTGGCTAAGCCCTGCCACATCTGCTGAGAACTTAGCTCGATGTGTTCTCATTATGCTAACTTGGATGAGTTCACAAACAGTGGCTAGAGTTGGCATGCTCTTTTCCGGGTGCCATATGCTTGTTCATTTCCTTTTTGTCCATTTCATTGCAGCATGCAGCTTTCCTTCTATCTTGCTTTATTTCCTGCTGATTATTCTGGGCTACAAGTGGGAAGGGCAAAGGGCAGACGAAGAAAATAAGTTCACGATGAGTATCAGCTTTATCAGACCCACTGCCCCTGGCATGATGTTGTCTTGCATGAGAAGACCCATTTAAATGGGGTTTTATGGTATTAAAGATATAAATTGCTATAATTTTCAGCATGTGAACTAGATTTGTCATGAGAACATAGCCCCTGTTGGAGAGTTCCTCGTAAGCAGGTATTAAGGAGAGTCCAAGGGTGTGATTTCACACACTAGATAAACCACACTGTCTACGCCCCAGGGATGAAGCACTGAATCACTCCCCTTGCCCTCCTCTGCCAGGCCAGAGAGGCCCATAGGATGGTGCGATGAGATGGTTTATCTTCGCACCATGTGCTTTGGAAACAAAGAACACCATTTAGCTCTTTCTCCTGCCCTTGAAGTCTGTATCTCTCATCGTTCTGATGCCTCAAGTTGCACTTCTCATGTGGGTACACCCAGCCCAGCAACAATGGGAAAGGCCCTGTTCAATAGCACACCAGGTTTCAGAGAATTTAATCGCATCACAAACGCTGGAACCTGGCTCAAAAAGTAGAAAATGCCTTCTTAGGATCTGAAGAGCTTTTCTTTTCTCCATCAAGTTCACCTCAGTTTCAGAAGTTATAGCCAAGGTTTTTCTTTGGCTTGGTTTTGTTTGGTGCATAAGTGAGGGCAATCATCAGGCAACTCATTATTCAAATGCCAACATGCTCAGTGATAGAGACCTTATTTGATTTGTTTCAAAACATCCCTTCAGATGGGAGGCATGAAATTCGGCGGAGTGGCGAAAAATCCACTTGCTTCTTTCTTTTTCCCCTAAAAAACATCTTGACTTCGTGATCTAGCTCACAAAATGAAAAAGAACAACACGTGTGGGAAAGATGTGAGGTTCTGTAAAGGAATCAAAGATAAGCCAGAACCTAAAAGAAAACCTTTTCAACTGCCCAAGAGACACGGTGATGCTTATCAGACTCACTTGGTGAACTGAGTTTCCAGAGGAAAGTGTCGGATCCAAGAATCGCATCTCCAACTTTCTGGGGGAAAAGAAGGTGGCTCTAAATTTCCAGCTGCTGGTTCACAGTACTTAAAAAATAAAAAATAAAATAAAATATTCCCAATAAGTGTATCTGCTAAACTTTTAGCAGCAGAAGTCCTTTTTTTTTTTTTTTTCCCTTCCAAGACCTACAAGAAGCTACTTTCAAATATAGTTTCTTAATTTGTGTTTTACTGCAGTGGGAGAGAATTGAATGTTGAAAATGGATACTCAAGACATTTTGGGCACAAGAATATGTGGGTATTCTCATTTTTCAATTTGATGATTTGTAATAAAGAGTTTAGATTATCTGCCAGGGTTACCATGTTCTTTAAAAATAAATACCACATCTGGTTGGTATATACTGATCCCTGGGAGACTTAAGTCTGATTGATATCAGCCTCCTAGTTGGTCAGTTGTCTGTTGACTCTTCCTCCTGTTTTATCCTTCATGTTGTATCTGTAGTCACTTTTCTATAATAAAAATCCTAATGATATTGCTTTTCTGAATAGTGATCCTCACTATTCCTTCTCCATGAACAGTTCCTAGTGTAGCAGACAGCCATGTTCATGGTCAGGTCTGCCCCCGTGGCTCTCCTCGGCCTTCTACTCTAAAGATGTGGATTCCTTCATGCTCCCTGAAAACACCGTCCCGCGTACACCTTTACATGTGTTTTTCCCTCTGACCAAAAAGCCATCCTTGATGCGGCACCTGAAAATATGCCTTCTCTCCTTCAAACTCAGCTCAAAGGTCATTTCCTTCATGAACCTTTCTTGATTCCTCGAGCAGATTTAGCCACTCCGTCCTCTAGATTGTAGAGGGGTTACTGTTTTTAACGTAAACTTTTGCTATCTGTTTGCTTTTCTAACTTTTTTCCTTTTGGACTATAAGTTCTTCAATTTAGGGGACCGTGATCTCACCTGGTATCTCTGGCCTGGCACATAGTAGGTGCTCAGTAAGTCTTTGTTGAAATGGCTAGGGAATGAATGACCGTCAGTCTTTTGGAATCCTGACTATGGAGGGCAGAATCAACTCTTCATCATGCTTTCAACACTACATCTCTGCTTTGACATACTCTTGTACATCATGATTTTTAAAGGCTTTTCATAGGCATGTTACAACTCTGTCTTCATTTTCGCCTCAGTGGATCAGGGCCATTTTCTGAAGTGAAGGGAAGGGGGCATTTAACTGATATCCTTGCTGACTCTGGACCTAGCAGCTGTTAGTATCTTATTAATGATTCGTGGAATGGACCCTGGTCCATTCGTGGAATGGACTCTGCCAGGTTTTGGAAAAACAAGACCATTGGAACGTGGGCCCTCCACACTGTTTGAAACACAAGAGATAAACACTTTTTTTCACTGATGAATGAACTGAGAAGCATTGACATAGACTAATACCTTGCAGAATTCTCTATGAATTTGTACTATCTACCTGGCCTCAACAGGGAGTATGACTTTTGAGAATCCAGCGTGTTTGGTGTCAGAGGCGATGGAGGCCACCTTGCCGTGCACGCCCGCCATAGCTACGTACTTCCTGCAAGTCACAGCCTGGGCTGTGCTGCTGGCCTTTTTGCTTCCCCTTCAGCAAAATGATGAGAACAACTTGGAGCATATGGAAGCATTTCCACACTGCAAGTTATTCTGAGGGGGAAAAACGTGATCTGCAAATTCTGTCAAACGAAAGAGGCATTACCAAATGCTACTACGATGTTCAAACACATCCTTGTATGTCAGAAGTGTCCTGCAGATGTTTTGTTTTGTTTTTTTGTTCAAATGCTCCATGGCTGCCACTGAGAAGGATGAAAAAGTACAAGAAGCTCGTCCCCCTAGTCATGGCTCCAGACAGAGAGAAAGACCCTCTTCAGTGGCTGCTTCTGTATCCTCAGCCTCATCATCAAGGGGTGCTTAATTATCCTCAAATAACCACATGTTGCAAGCAGCTGGATACCAGAAAAAAGGCTGCAAGACATAGTCGTAGACAAGATAATACCTGAAGATCAGGACAAAACAAACAACTTCTTGCGAGTGTCTCCGTGCCCTTGGCTTGTCTTTGTCAAGGCTGACAGGGAACATTTCCATTCTGAGGCAAGGATTCCTCACGGAGGGTTTGGAGTGGGTCTATTTGAGTGTTTGAACATGAATGGGTGGTGATGTGGGTAAAGGGAAGAATAAAGACAGCACCACTGTAAATGCCAGATTGATGGTTAGACAGAGGAACAGAATGACACTATTTCCCAAGAATGGATTCTTAACTCATTTCTTAACAGAATGAAATAGGATAGGGAAAATCCATTACAGGGAATATCAGTTCATCAACAGAAGATGGAGAGCAGAAAAAAGAAAATCTGCATTTGTTTACTGATGGTGGGATAGAATTAGTCACCTAGCAGTGGACAGAGAGCCTCACTTTGTCGTAAGGCAATGGAATCTTCTCCAGGATATTAAAAGGGCTCATTTCCCAACAGATCTACAGAAGAAGAAAAAAGTTCTCCAAAATAAATGAAATTTACTCTTGTAACAGCTGTTTCCTTTTTGAAGCAAGAATAATATAGTGTAAAGTAAAAATGGATAAAACTGCATCTATCACCCTGTAGGAGACATTCTTTATGAGTAACCTTAATAAAACAAAGGGAGCATTTTGCCTGTGTGTTTGGTTGTTTTAGACTTAAACAATATTTTAATTTCTGAGTGAAGAAGACACTGAAACAGAAGATTATATTAATAACTGGCAAGAAATTTGCTGTGAGTTATCACACGCTGCTAAATAGATTCAAAAGTAGATAAAGAAAGATAACATTTTCCTTTTTGAAAAAAAGCTGATTGCAGAGTATGAAGTACAGTTAAAGCCTGCATAGGAGAAATCATTTCTGTGTTACAAAAAGGAGAGCATCTCCAGGAGTGGAATATAACTTGGTCTAGAGTTTTCCTGGTCTTATGACTGCTGGATATTTATGTGGATATTAATTCTTTTTTTATTTTTAAAATTTTATTTATTTATTTTTTTAGGCCACACCATGTAGCATGTGGGATCTTAGTTCCCCGACCAGGGATTGAACCTATGCTCCCTGCATTGGTAGCGTGGATTCTTAACCACTGGACCACCAGGGAAGTCCCTGGATATTGATTCTCACAACAGCCCTACAAGACAGTCCTGTTGAGTGATACTTGATAGTTGAGGAAACTGTAGCTTAGGGAGATTAAATCACAGAACCGAGAGGCAAATTGGAGCAGAATTCTCACCCAAGCTGCCAGAGTCCAGACTCCCCATCTTGATCAACCAGTGACGCCCATCACAGGGCGCTCTTGCTTCTTCCCAGTTTAGGGTTATTTCTCACAACAAATTAAAAAACATTGTCTTCATCTGCAAATATTTCCACCTAATTTAAAAATAAGCTAACAGATTGCATTGGTTCTGGTACCAATTCCAACATGGGGGGTGGTTTCCTCACAACTCCACCAAGCAGCTCTTGGACACCAGCTGAGTGTCCAAGAATTCAACTCAATTCTGACACTATTCGCCCAGAGACAGCATCAGATTCCACAGGTTAAGGGCTTGGCCCTACGAGACTGCCCCCCATCTACTTCAGACACCAGCTGCTCGTCCAGGTCGTCGCCTGTGCCTCTGGCCAAGTAGCTACGGATCGGAGGTTCCCCCGACCTCCCGCTTGGGTTGGATTAATTTGCTAGAGCAGCTCACAAAGCTCAGAGAAACATTTGACTCACTAGATTATCAGTTTAGTATAAAAGGATGTAATTCGGGAACAGCCAGATAGAAGAGATGCACAGGGCAAAGCATAGGAAAAGGTCATGGAACTTCTATGCCCTCTCCGGGCACCCACTCTCCCCATGAAATCCCAACCCTCTAATCGCACTGCTTGGCTCCACTGGCAACTAGCCCCCATCCTCGAGGGGGGTCCAAAAGTCACCTCATTACCATAGCCAAAGACGCCTTTACCCCTCTCATCACTGAGGAAATTCTAAGAGTTTTAGGAGCTCTGTGTCAGAAATAGGAATGGAGACCAAATATATATTTCTTATTATAACTCACAATATCACACATATCAAAGAGAATTAATATCTAAATGAACTCTGGCTTATGGAAGTTCACGATGTTTCTACAAATAAAATGGTAACAATGACGGCTTAGAAAGTGAGACTCAAAGTTCCACCTGTCCTAAGCTTCACCCAGGCTAATTCTTTGCTTCTTTTCCTTTCCCCTCAGATTCTTTCTGAAATCTGCTGCCTTCTGTATCTGCTTGATGCAGTAAAGCGCACTAAAACCGAAAAACAAAGTAACTTTCCTTGTGTTACGAATAATATGGATGGTTTCATTCCCTTCATTGTATGTCTGTTTCCCATAAATTGGCTTAGGAGAAATGAATTTAGCAGGAGGAATGTCCATTGGTAAAACAATTTAAAACGTATAAAAGCAAATTCAATGAGTACATTTTAAAATAGCTTCTGAATTTCAAAAAAAAACGCTTTCAGATTTTACATAGAACAAATGACCATTTATGAACTAAGTCATGTCAGATACACTTGGTTTTCCTAAAATAAAGGATTGAGTTCAAGTTTACAAAACTCCTCATTTCACTTTTTAATATCCTCTTACCTTTGTGTAATTTCAAAATTTCTATAAAGTTTTAAATCTTTCATTAAGGTCTGATGATTTCATGTCTAGCTTATCATGTTAGACATGTTTTTTAATTTTTATTTTATATTGGAGCATAGCTGATTAACAATGTTGTGTTCGTTTCAGGTGTACAGCAAAGGCATTCTCCACTTTATTCTCCTTCTCAAGGCTAGATGTTACCATAATGGTTAAGAATTTTCTTTCAGTTCTCTGCAATATAAATTCTGATGCTTCTTTGTCAAGCTCTATCAATGAATTCAAGTCTCAATGAATCTGCACCCGAATCAGAAATCCCAAACCTCTTTTCCAAAATTATTTCAACATGCTTCCTAATAGCAAATTTTAATTTACACAAAACCAGTATCCTGATAGCTGCCCACTTAGACCATGCCTATGTATTCTTTTTGGAGTGTTTTTCAATGTTGTGGCTCCTAAGATACACGTTTTTTCCCCTTCTTTCTGCAAATTATACTGATTCTGTAATGCCCAAGAAAAGTCTGCCTTTTCCTGGAAAACATTTAAACAATTCTGACTCATTTTCATCTTTCCTCTTCCTGAATTCCTACAGGACTCCAATGGTTGATTGGCATACCAGAAGGCAAATCTTTACAGACTCAAATTAATTGACAGCTCCATCTCTCGCCCTAAGGACAGTTATTGGGGTTTCTCTCTCCCCACCTCTTTTGTCTTCACTTCACACTAGGATTTCATGGCCAGGAGTTTAGTTACTTTACCGATCTTTTGTGAACTATAAGTGGGTTCAAACCAGTCCTCCCCAAGATGTGCTACTTTGGCATGTGGATTATTTTGAGCTAAAAGCAATGGAGATTCTGTGGACTCAAGAGAACCAATGCCCGTCTCTTAACTACCTAGAAGAATTTAAATTGGGGATTTTTCCTAGAAAAAGAGCTATTACCAGAGATAAATTTTATCTAAGTGGCCCCATCTATATGGCAGGACAAGCATCTAATTACCAACCATCTGCTTTTCTTATCATCCTGTGAATGACCCTCCTATCTTTGGAAGTCCCAGGCCCCTTTCCCATTCCTTAGCTCAGTATGGCATATAGACTTCATTTTACCTTTCTATCTTTGAATCTCTCATGTATGTGGGGTTCTCATATGGTTTTCTCCTGTTAATCTGTCTCATATCAATCTAATTCTTAGACCAGCCAGAAGAACGTAGAAGGGTAGAGGAACATTTTCTTTCCCAGGCAGGAAATGTTAATATCACATATTTTGGTAGTAACAATACACCAATTTGTAGCAATTTAGTGTTGATTCACCAGTGCCAGACCTACCATCTCAAAGGTCCTTGAAGGCTGAGGCTTCCTTTGATGTTCCCCCAGAAGGACATGCTGGTTGAGTGAGAACCCTGTTGTAAGAGAGAGAAAGAGCCGTATTGTCTTTGAGGCAATGTCTGATGGCGCTAAAGCTGGCACAGCCTGACTCTGTTTTTTTTGTTATTGTTGTTATTTGCTTTTTGTTGTTTTCACTTTTTCTTTTCATTTTTTTTTTTGACTTTCAGAATCTGGGAGAAATCATTCATCCATATCTCTGCTTTTAAAAATAAGAATAAAGGTGATAGAGTTGAACAGAGTGATATATTTACATATATATCTATATATATCTATATATAAATATATCTATAAATCCTGTGGGACTGCACATTTGTCACAATGTGTAAAACCATCTAGATCAAAATAAGGAAGGATAATATAAATAAAATTCTGTATTGTTTTCAATGTGGTTATTTATTATTTAATAGCTTTGATGGCTTCAGTCTCTCAATATTCAACAGGTATGTATTAAGCACTTATGTGTACCATGCAGTTTTCTACGAACTTGGGGGTAGAATAGTGAAGAGACACATGACAAATCCCTTTTCTCATGGAGTTTATCTTCTAGGGAGGGGAGTTACACAACAAACAAGGTAGATAATTAAAGTGCAGAGCACAGCTGATGGTGGTAAGCGCTATAGACAAGAAGCAGGGGGATGATGTTGAGGAAAGACAGCTGCAGTTTTAAGGAGATGTTTGGGAAAGACCCTATTGAGAAGGTAATGTTTAATGAAGGTCCAAAATGGACGAAGAAGCAAAATCAGTCAATCCCTGAGAAACAAGCATTTTGGTAGAAGGGCAAAATAAGTGCAAAAACTGTGATGCACGTGTCTGCCTACCGTAAGCAAAGAATCACGAGACCTGCATGGCTGGGGTGGAAGTAGTGACAGAGAGACCACCAATATGGAAGGAAACATAAAGTTAGAAGGACCAGAAGGTGTAGAGCCTCCTAAGCCACTGTAAGGTCTTCAGCTTTCACCTGAAAGAGTTGATAACCCACTAGAGGATTTTTGGTAGAGGAAAGATAATCGGGCTTAGGTCTTATCAACAGCAATTGTCTGGTTACTGTATTCAGAATGTTAAATAAAAATTAAATTAAAAAATTAAGATTTCAAATTTTAAGGACTACACTGGGTAAAGCAGTTGAGGTAAGGGGTTTGGGCTGGAAGACCTAGTGTAAAGGATTGAGGAATAAATAGAAAGAGTAGTCAATAACTTGTGTCTTACACACTTTAATCTTACAAATGAGCATTCTCCTCTATCCATTCATCTCAAAATGTCATTCTGTGGTTGGTTATAGACAGTTGGGGGTACAGAGTCTAAATATTATGTATCTCAGTTTCATCAAACTTCTGATGTCAACATTCCACTTTCAGATGTAAATTTGGGAATGAGTATGTTGAAGATTAACATTTAAAATGAAAAGGAAGGAATGATTTTTATCCCAGCACTTGGTGGGAGGTATTACTACAAAATAACTGGATATTTGATGTATTGATCGTTGTTAACTTTATTAGTGATAGATTTTTTTTTTAATTTTAGCGATTTCATGTATCTTTATTTATTTATTTTATTTATCTATGGCTGTGTTGGGTCTTCATTTCTGCGCGAGGGCTTTCTCCAGTTGCGGCAAGTGGGGGCCACTCCTGATCGCGGTGCGCGGGCCTCTCACTATCGCGGCCTCTCCTGTTGCGGAGCACAGGCTCCAGACGCGCAGGCTCAGCAATTGTGGCACACGGGCCTAGTTGCTCCGCAGCATGTGGGATCCTCCCAGACCAGGGCTTGAACCCGTGTCTCCTGCATTGGCAGGCAGATTCTCAACCACTGCGCCACCAGGGAAGCCCCTCTTAGTGATAGATTTTTAAAAAGCATTTTTGTTTCATGGACTACAATTTAATTAGATTAGGCCAAGCGTTCCTCTATAATAAATGAACCAGTTCTTTGAGAAGAGGCCAATGGGGGTAGAATCTCACCAGTCCAGAATTTCTAAGGAGAAGGTTTTGGCAAAATCATTGTTAATCTAGGCCTTTAGATCCTCCAAACATGTGATGTGAGTTACCAGTGAGGGCACTAAAACTGTAAAGTGAGTTCATGGGTTTATCAAGTTAAATAAAGGTATTTATTGATTCTATAACTTGAGGGCTATGATGCCAGGTAGCTAATTGTTCTAATTTATTCTTCCTCAACTCTTCATCAAAATGTCCACGGAATCTACAGGGAAGTATAAAGTTGCCAAAGCAGAGACCCTTAGAGAACTTATTTATAATTTTCCCTCATCTGAAAGCAATTCAAAGAGTTACATGAGTAATGGATGGGATTGAAAACCTTTCTGAAGCTGCCACATGTTCCTTTTGAAAGAGAAGACATAAGAGGGCATCCTGTGAAGCAGACAGGAAGGCACTCACACCTGCATCGCTGCATCCCACAGACATGAAACGTTAGTAGACCAAAGAGCCCTGCAAAAACACTCTAATCTGGGAGACAGCCACTCTCCGAGGCAGCCAGTGACAACTCCCCATCCCCAGTTCCACGTCACAAGTATATTCCTTCCATTACCCATTTGGAGAGTACAACCCCCATGCATGCAAAATGGCAGAATGAGGAAGGGCATAGGAAATGACACATTGCTTCATGGAGTGAAAAGATCGTTGAGGTGCAGGTGGACACAGGAAGAACTAGAGAAAAGCATGGTCGGGAGATTGTAGTTGTATCTAACTTTTATGGCAAAGATTCATTCACTGCCCCCTGGTATGAAGGAATAAATTATTTAATCAAAATGACAAGGCTAAGCTATGGGAGCAGAGGACTATTGTTATTTTAGCAGAGCCACGTGGACCATGACTCTACAGCTTTCAAATTGGAGTAAGACTTGGTAGAAAATAGGCTCCTTGGGGACTTCCCTGGTGGTGCAGTGGTTTAGAATCTGCCTGCCAATGCAGGGGATACGGGTTCGGTCCCTGGTCTGGGAAGATCCCATATGCCGTGGAGCAATTAAGCCCCTGCGCCACAACTACCAAGCCTGCGCTCTAGAGCCCGCGAGCCACAACTACTGAGCCCACGAGCCACAACTACTGAAGCCCATGTGCCTAGAGCCCGAGCTCCGCAACAAGAGAGGCCACCGCAATGAGAAGCCTGCGCACCACAACGAAGAGTAGCGCCCGCTTGCCACAACTAGAGAAAGCCTGCGCGCAGCAACAAACACCCAACACAGTCGTAAATAAATAAATGAATGAATAAATAAACAAATAAATAAAATAAATTAAAGAAAAAGAATATAGGCTGCTTAATAAGGAATAAACATCAGGTTTGCCTTGGATGGCCCACAGTGCCAACTGTCAGGAGGATGGAGGAAAGGTCTATAGAGTTGTGAGAGGGAAGAGGGGACAAGTGTTTATTTTTTTTAATTAAAATTGATATGCTTAACAAAATTAATAAAAAAGAAAACAATTAAAATGAAAATAGAGGCACGGCACATGAAAACATATGTTAATGTGCCAAAGCACTTTTCAGAGGCAAATTGATGCCCTTAATAGTATCATTAATACAAAAAGAATAAAATAAATAAGCTGAGCATTAAATTCAAGATATTTAAAAATACACAACAAAATAAGCCTAAAGCAAATGCATCTAGAAAATAATAAATTAAAAAACTGATGAAATAGGTAATAGAGTAATAGTCAATTGGTAAATCTAGGAACTAGTTCTTCAAAAAAGAAAGCCAAACAAACTAAAAGACTCATTTTGAACAAGTTTAATCATGGGGGGAAAAGAGAGAAAGACACTCAAGTAGCCATAATAGGATTAAAAAAAGAACATATACTATGAATAAGGGTAAAATTTTTTAAGATAGAAGAATACAATGTGAAGTTTATTATAATACATTTGAAAACTGTATTGAAAGGATAATTTTCTTGGAAAATGTAAGTCACCAGACAGAACATGAAGAAACAGAACATCAATGGGGCCAATAATGATGAGAAAAAAAAAAGAAAAAAAAGAGCTTGCCAAGAAATTATCTCCAAAAAACACCTCCAGGTTCAGACCGTTTTACTGGGGTATTCTTTCAGACTTAACAAGGAAGAGGTAATTCCCACACTTTTTAACTGTTCCATGAAAAAATGGGAGAAAGATTTCTAATTCCTGGTGAGCATAACTTATACTGAAAGCTGAGAACACACACCCCCCTGAAAATTAACAGAACAATATCAACATGGATATAGATGCATAGCAGTCAGGAAAATGATCAGAAATAAGATTTAATAATGAATTAAACGAACAGCTTCCTATGACCAAGTGGGATTTATGCCAGAAACCAAGAATGCCTGAGCACTACTCAAGCAATTAATAAAATACATCACGGGCTTCCCTGGTGGCGCAGTGGTTGAGAATCTGCCTGCTGATGCAGGGGACAGGGGTTCGAGCCCTGGTCTGGGAGGATCCCACATGCCGCGGAACAACTAGGCCCGTGAGCCACAACTACTGAGCCTGCACGTCTGGAGCCTGTGCTCCGCAACAAGAGAGGCCACGATAGTGAGAGGCCCGCGCACCACGATGAAGAGTGGTCCCCCCTTGCCACAACTAGAGAAAGCCCTAGCACAGAAACGAAGACCCAACACAGCCAAAAATAAATAAATAAATAAATTTTAAAATAAATAAATAAAATACATCACATCAATAGTCAAAGGACAAAAACCTCCTAAAATCATGACGTTTAAAAAGGCCATCAAAATCATATGTGTGTGTGTGTGTATATATATATATATATATATATATACATATATATATACACAAGATAGATGAAACATCATTTTAGTAGTACTTAAAAGTGACAAAGAGAAGTTCACTGAGAATTTGTGTATTAGAGAAATAAGCTTAAATCAAAGCCACTAATAATGGATGTGGTTAACCCTTTAAGGAAGTAAAGAAAAGGATTATATCTGCAAATATGTGAGTAAAGGTCGTGATGACACCTCTCACCCGCAATCAGAACAGTGGAGGATTTTGTGTTTTCTAGAGGGGGTAGGTATGCCCAGGACATCTCCCCGTTATTTTGAAAAATCTGAGTATGTGGCCCAGTCAGGTGGAAGGTCTCTGTCTCTCGGGGGGAACAGGGACCTTTGAGGAGGGCTGAGTGACTGATATTTTTGAAGGTGCCATCTGGCAAGCAGGAGAGGAGCTACGAGGACAGAGGATTTGGGGGGAGAGTCCGAGGGATCAGTGAGCCAGATCTCCTTCTATTATTCCTGCTGCTTGCTTAGTTTTATCTCTTTTATATATTGGGGTCCAATTAGATATTGGAGTGAAGTCTCAATGCTAATTAAAAACAAACAATTTTGAAACTCACTCGTTCGTTAACCAGTAAGTCAGTACGAGCATTAAAAAAATTTTTAACACTTTTTTTTTTACATTTGAAAAAAATCTCAGCTTTTTTGAATTATTAGCAAACACACGTCCTGAAAACAGTTCAATATACAGCATTATTTTGGTGGTTCATATTTCAGCTGAGTGTGTGTGTGTGTATCTCTTAGTCGTACTCTCTCACACACACAGACACAGAAAAATCTCATAGTTTGTGAACTACTAGGCTCTCTATGAGTACATTTGTGATAATATTAAGAACCGATGCGTGGTTGCCAGGGGCCGTGGGTTGGAGCTGGGATTAACTGAGGGAATTTTGGGGGGGCTGATGGAAATATTCTAAAACTGGAATGTGGTAATAGTTGCATATATATGCAAATTTACTAAAACCCATTGAAGTGCAGATATAATGTGGGTGAATTTTATGTTGCGTTTTATGTTGTGTAAATTATACCTCAATATAGCTTTTGAAAAAATGGAATTGATGAAATATATAGCAATACTCCAATTTTGGTGTGTAACAGGACATTTCTTCCAATTTATTGAGATATAATTGACTTATAACTGTGTAAGTTTAAGGTGTACAACGTGATGATTTGATACATGTATATACTGTGAAATGATTACCACAGTAAGGTTGGTTAACACTTCCATCACCTCACATAATTACAAGTCGGTTTTTTTTTTTTTTTGTGGTGAGAGCATTTAAGATCTATTCTCTTAGCAACTTTCGAGTGTTTAATATAGTATTGTCAACTGTCCTCACCATGCTGAATATTAGATCCCTGGAACTTATTCATCTTATAACTGGAAGTTTGTAGACTTTGACCAGCATCTCCCAATTTTGCCCACCCCCCAGTCCCTGGAAACACGGATTCTGATTTTTGTTTGGTTCTTTTTAGATTCCACATATAAGTAAGATCATGCAGCATTTGTCTTCCTCTGACTTATTTCACTTAGCAAAATACCCTCAGGGTCTATCCACATTGTTGCAAACGACAGGATTTCATTCTTTTTTATGCATGAATAATATTCCATTGTGTATATAAATATATATACCACACTTTCTTTAACCATTCATCCGTTGATAGACACTTCGGTTGTTTCCATATCTTGACTATTGTAAAAAAAA
The DNA here is from genome assembly GCF_009873245.2 of Balaenoptera musculus. NCBI lineage: Eukaryota > Metazoa > Chordata > Mammalia > Artiodactyla > Balaenopteridae > Balaenoptera > Balaenoptera musculus. The sequence continues at coordinate 95,700,243 of NC_045793.1, read as the reverse complement.
ATGCTGCAAGAAATGTGGGGATGCATATACCTTTTTGAGTTAGTGTTTTCATTTTCTTTGGATAAATACCAAGAAGTGGAATTGCTGGAGCATAGGGTAAAGTTCTATTTTGAATTTTTTGAGGCACCTCCATACTGTTTCCCACATCGGCTGCACCAATTTCCATTCCCAACAGTGCACAAGGGTACCCTTTCCTCCACACCCTCACCAGCACTTACTGCGTTCTTATCTTTTTGATAACGGCCATTCTAACAGATGTGAGGTGATATCTCATTGCAGTTTTGATTTGCATTTTCCTGGTGATTAGTGATGTTGAGCACCTTTTCATACACCTGTTGGTCATTTGTGTGTCTTTGGAAAAACATCTATTTAGGTCCTTTGCCCATTTTTCAGTTGGTTTATTCAGGGTATTTTTGCTACTGAGTTGTCGGAATTCCTTATATATTTTGGATAATAACCCTTTATTGGATATGTGGTTTGCAAATGTTTTCTCCTACTCCACAGGTTACCTCTTGATTCTGTCGATCGTTTCTTTTGCTGTGCAGAAGCTTTTAGTTTGATGTGGTCCCCCTTGCTGTTTTCATTTGTTGCTTGTGCTTCCTATTCAAAGTCCTTAGTAGCTTTTTCTTGCTTAAATACATAACACAAACCATTTTACTCTGCCTTTCATTCGCTTTTTAAACTTTTTCTTTCACTGCCCCACTTCATATATTTTAGGCCTTAAATAAACTAAGTTGTTTACAATTTCCTTTACATGCCCTGCACTCTTGAGCGTGATCTTAGTAAACAACGTGGAATCTTCGAGCTGGAAATGACCATGGAGGTCAGTTCCTCTGCCTATTGGAAGGCAGGCCCCATGAACACCCCCAGCTTGCTGGTGAATACGTTTGGTCACATGAAGCCCACCACTTCTCAGGGAATCCGCGGGCCTACCTTAGTAAAGATCAAGAATGCAGGCAGACCAAAGCGAATAAAATATTGGCGCCTCACGATTGTGTGAAAGAACTGATTTCCCTACTTGCCAAATGCAACATTTGCAAACTGGAAGTCAGGACTTTAAAAGCTCTAAAAAATTTCATAGTCAGCAAAGCAGCAAGGGGGTGAAGTGTTTTGTAGAAAGTAAATCCTACTTTCCTGATAACTTAAGACTATTAATTTACCTTCAACTAATAACTTTCTGAAGCTCACTCATAGATGAATTAAGGGATAATAGATTCTCTTTTTATTCCATCTAAAAACCACTTGTATGCTCTTTCCTCAGTCTCAAATAGTTAGGATCGAGTATCTCTTTTGAAGGGTACAATGCTTCACCACTAAGCAGTGAGGTGAAGACTGTGTCAAATACGGAACAGTGGCAGATATAAATTAAATTCTATTTTACTCTGCATCTTGACCTGGTTATGTGATTTAGATTTTCCCCATCCGGAAAGTGGGAGGAATACTACCTTCCTGGAGCCTTGTGGTGACGATCAGTGACACTCTGTAGAAAGCATCTACCATGGTGCCCAGTTCATTGGCATCCAAAAATTGAGGCCCATTCCTATAGATAATCCATCCCTTATGCTCTCACTTTTAGTGCTTTTTTTTTTTCCTGTTTGAGAGACTCTGGTTTTCATAGCCCTCTGTAATCTGGAAATCCCTGACGTAGGCAGTGTGATTTTCTACAGCTTTCCCCGTTGAATCCCGGGTTCCCACCGCTGAGGCTCCCCACTGCAAGATGGTTCTCTGCCCTTTGTTCATGTGCTGTACAGTACAGCACCAAAGTCCACCGGGACGTCCAACCTCCAAACTGCAAGATGGTGCTCTGCCCTTTGTTCATGTGCTGTACAGTACAGCACCAAAGCCCACCGGGACGTCCACCCTCCAAACTCATTGTCTGAAACCCACCCCCATCTTTCAAGGCCCACTTCAGGAGGTTTCGCCTGGGCGGCCACCTATATGCTCTTAGACAAACAGGGCCTAAGGATCTCAAGAGGCACCAAGCAGAAGTCTGACATGGAGGTGGGAGCCAGGATTTGTTCACTCACTCATTCATTCATTCAATACGTATTTGAGGAATCTTACTGCTTGCCTGGCATTATTCTAGGCATTGGGATACAGCAGTGAATTAAACCAGCAAAACCCCTGCTGTTATGGAATTACTTTCTTTGCCTACCACGCTACCACGAGGAGAACAACAAAAGAATAAGATTAAAAAGTAAAATATATATTTTCTTCAATGGTTAGGGTCCATAAGAGAAAAATAAAAGTAGGAGAGGGTGCAGGGAACAGGAAGGGTGGCAGCTGCAATTGTAGACGGGCAGCCAGGAAAAACGTGGAGAAGGTGTTGACTGGGTAAAGATTCAGGGATGGGAAGGAGGGAGTCAGAGATACATGGAGGAAAAGCACTCCCTGAGGCAGAGCCTGGAAAATTCTGGAGAGGGCAAGGAGCCCAGGGTGGCTGGAACAGAGCAAGAGGGCTGAGCGGGAAGGCACGAGGTCAGAGAGCTAAAGGGGTAGAGGGGGTGCACCTGGGACGCCACTGGCAAGATTTTGGCTTCCACTCTGAGAGATACGAGAGGCCATTGGAGAATTCTGAGCAGAGAGGGGTGGTCTGACACACTTTTTTTTTTTTTTGGTAACAGCTTTATTGAGCTACCACTGATATAACCTGCAATTCACCCATTGAAAATGTACAGTTCAGTGGTTTTTAGTGTATTCACAGGGTTGTGCAACCATCACCACAACTGATTTTATAACGGTTTCATCATCCCCAAAAGAAAGACTGAACCCTTTAAGCAGTGGCTCTCCAATCCTCCTGTCCTCCTGCACTCCAGCCCTAGGCCACCACTAACCTACTTTCCATCTCTATACGTCTGCCTGTTCTGGACTTTTCATATAAATGACATCATGTAATATTTATCCTTAGGTGTCTGGCTTCCATTTAACAGGGTCTTCAAGGCCTGTCCATGTTGTAATATGCATCAGTACTTCATTCCTGTTTCTCGCCAAATAATATTTCACTGTGTAGATCTACCACATTTTATTTATCCATTCATAAATTGATGGACATTTGAGCTATTTCTGCTTTTTTTTGGCTAGTATAAATAACGCTGCTATGAACATTGGCATGCAACTTTTTGTGTGGATATATGTTTATAGTCCTCTTGGCTATATACCCAGGGGTGAAATTGCTGGATCAAACGGTACCTCTGTGTTTTACCTTTAGAGGAAATGTCAGACTGTCTTCCAAAATCGCTGCAGTTCCCACCAGCAGTGTGTGAGTGTTCTGATTTCCTACGTTCTCGCCAACACTTGTTATTATCTGTCTTTTTGAGTCCATTTATCAGTTGGTTTACTTCTGGAACATTCACAGCAGGGTAGACTCCCGAAGCTAGCTTTTCCTTTGTTGGGGTGGTCAGTGAGCTGGGTATTTTCGGTTTGCCCCTGCAGATCCTTCTCTGACACACTTTTAACGAGGTCTTTCTCCTGCTGTGCCTAGAACAGATTGCAGGGGGGTGTGGTCCCCCATGAACCGTGCCCCCAGCAACCGTACCCTTTCGTAAGCCCCTCCCACACTGAATGTGGGCCGGCCTTGTGACTGACTTTCACCGAAGTATTGATGTGCTTATGAAAGGCTGGCAGCTTCTACATTGGCAACTTTAGGGGCCCTAAGACTCCATGTTAAGAGTTGGGCTGCCAGGCTGGAGAGCCCATGTGGGACAGACCGCAAGCGGACCGACAGGAAAACCATCCAGCTGAACCCCAGCCAACCCCTTCAGAATCATGAGCAATAATAAAATGGGTGTTGTTGTAACCCACGAAGTTGCGGGGAGGCTTGTTACAGGGCCACAGATCCCTGGAATGGGCAGCAAGGGCAGCAGCAGGAAAACCAGTTCAGGGGATGGTGTTGGCTTTGGTCATAGCAGAAGCGGTGGAGAGGGGAGAAGTGGTTGGATCCCCCCAGTGTCTTGGAGGCAGAGGATCTTCTGAGGCTGCAAGAGGAAGAGGAATTAAGGATGACAGGAGGCACCACTTGGCATTGGGCTGAGGACAGACCATCTCCACAGGAGACCTCAGGGTCCAACATGGAGGCCTGGCAACCTTCAAGCGGCCCCATGCAGAGGGCTGGGCAGGGAGGTGGAATCCTGGCCCCAAGCCTTGGGGTGATAACAAAATCAGAAACCAAAGCAGAAGATGGTGGCCAGACCCCACAGGAATTCTCTGAGCCAAGCAGTCTGGTTCCCGAGTTTTATAAGGTGCCAGTGGCTTCAGACCCAGGCCCTGAAGGAGCCCTCAAAGCTACTGATCTGGCCTGGACACTCTCACATGCCTGTCACCACAGAGCTTCATCCACAGTGTTCGCTCTGCCTTTCCGAGAAGCCTAATCTCTTTAAGCCGGGCAGGGGGCCTGTTTCTTCTTCAAGTCTTCACCGCACCTACAGAAGCACTTACACATGAAAGAGCTGAAATGAGTCTTCTCCAATTTAGACAGTGACTTCCTCCTGCCCAAAGCCCTGCAGATCCCTGGCCATTTCCCCTTCCTAGAGCCATGGGCGGCTCAGAAATAAAAGATAGTATTTTTATGTGTGAAAACCCGCGTTACTAAATGTCCCACTTCCTCGGGAAGCAGTGCATTATTTTCTCCATCTGGCATATGCTAAATGGTTGTGAAAATACAGGAAGTTCCTGTGAATTTCCTCAAGAAAATCTTGACAGGCTCTGCACTATTTTGGACTATTCTGATTTGTATTATGACATGAAAACTGCAAGAGAATAAGGTAACATAATATAAAATAATAAAATAAAGTAAAACCTGATCAGGCAGAATGAAGCTCTCCTTACCTCCTGTGGTAACAAGTGAGAACATTGATATAAACAAAAAAACAAGGCTGAAAACAAAAACGAGGGACGGGCATGGTTTTGAAATGCATGGGGTTGAAATGAACACAGTCAATTTAAGTTGTTTTATCAACATTTGAGGAACGTTTGCTAAAATATTTGGTTTGTTTATATCATGGAATCATGAAGTATCTGAACTCTATGGAAGCTTAGCATTATTTTAGCCCAGCCTCTTCTCTTCACAGATGAAGAACCAACCACAAGTCCAGAGAGGTTATCATTTTCCAAAGGTCACACAGCTGCTTAGAGGCAGAGGAAATGCTAGAATCCAATTTTCATAATTCTTAATTCAGTTTTTTTTTTTTTTTTTGCCAGAGAACTCCTGAAATACTTCTGATGTTGGTATAAATATCATTAGTAATATTGGCATAAATGTAAATACTGGTACTGAAATGGCCGCACCCGAGCCAGGGAGGGAAGAGGAAGAAATGAGGCAGGGTAAAGCGTCAGGTAAAGGAGACTGGGGAGAAGATGAGAGCAACCCTATACCTCTCTCACTTTCTTCTCTTGTTTTCGTAGGGAACCACGACAAGGGTGTGACATAAGACGTCAAAATGTCCTATTGTATAAGGATGGCTCCTCCGAACCCCACATCCTATCACCCAGACCTGGAACTTCACTGGGAAAAAGCCATACAGTATTGGTTAAGCACAGAGACCGCACTGATTCCTTTCCTGACTCCATCAATCAGAGTTGTGTGACCTTGGGCAAGTTACCTTACCTCTCTGTTCTTCAATCTCCTCAGCTGGAAAATGGGAATAATAATAATAACACCTACCCCACAGGGTTGTTGTAATGATTAAGGCTGATATTTTTAAGGGCTTAGAACAGTGCCTGACACGTATTAAGTACTATATAAGTACCTGATCAGTAAGTACAAAAGAATTAAACCTATCTCATAGTATTATGTCCATCTTCCTTGAAATTCTCCTATCATTCTAGGGCTTTTCCTAAAACAGTTCCTGTCCTGTGATCTTCTTTCTGTTGGCCAGCCCCACCCTCCCATCACCCTGTTCTTAACTGGAGGGTCAGAACAAACATGTAGCACACTTAGAAGTGTAGATAGTGGTCCTGAAGCTGTCACTGCTATCACCACCACCGAAGTGTTAGACTCAGGGAAGATTCATCATCCAACCCAGCGAACTGGTTTCTTACACAGCACAGAACCTTACTGCGTCCAGGTCTGGGGACACTGCCAAGGGTAGCACCCGCAGAACACAGGGCCAACAAGGGTGGGGGAGCTCCCAGCCACACTCCTTGGCACCGTTTGCCCAGCTCCTCAGCCCCTGCCCTTGTGTTCGTGATCTATGAAAAGGTCTTTGGCTCTCTGCTATTAGGAAATCTATGCTTTTCGTTTTTGTTTTAATTCAGAATCCTTTCCATACTGTAGTTGTGTGGCTTCTTTCTGCTGGATTAGGCAGCATCAGAAATTGCATGAGAATTTGATGATATTTTCTTCTGGCTCTTGCTAGGCATAGAAAATGAGGACATTTTATTTTCTGATGATCTGTATGTATACCCCAAAAGAAGAAAAGTCTTATTCATTCATGAATTCAGTGAATCAACTAATATGCATTAAATACTTTGTATGTGCCAAACACTGTGCTTTTTCCTTAGCCTACATCTGTTAGGTGAATTAGTAGGGGGTCAGAGCAGTGACTTAAGTCAGAGCTGGAAATGGAATGGCTTCAAGCACCAGAAAAATGTTGGCAAGTCATGCCAGGTAACAAAAAGGTACAAACAATAGGGAATAGTGGGAACTGTGGCAAGTTGGTGAGACATACCCCAACTTATTAAAATATAATTGAATTTTTTTAATTCAAAAATCATCATCCATGCCTAAGAAAATTTGTTGGGATGGTACAACTCAACCAGGGAGCCAATTAGAGTTCTCCAAGTTCTGACCCTCTGTATTCAGGTCTATCCAGGTGAACCTGGAAGATTGGGTTATGCCTGGAGTTGATCTGCAATACTGATCTATAATTCAGCCTCTTGGGAAAGGCCCATGTGCTCCTCCCTAGAACCTATTTTAAGAGGACTTAGGGGAAACTACCGCCTCTTCATCTCCCCAGCAGAGTTCCTAAAAGGGAAGACTCTCACCCTGAAGAGAGAGAGGTTTAACAACTGATGACTGGAGAGGAGGGACAATTGGATGTCACAGGACACATGAAACTGACTGACTTCTAGCTTTGCCTTGTAAAAAAAAAAAAAAAAATCAAGTATCTGCAAGAAATGGACATGGGAGGGGGCAAAAGTCTCCACCTTTTTGTGCTCATACTAGAGTATGTGTTAGCAAGTAAAGTGAGCCCCGAGTTCACGATTTTAATATTTGTAACACAACGAAATAGCACCGTGCCAACAACACAAAAGAAAGAAAGTTCATCACCGGAGTACCCTGAGACCTCAAAGGGACAGGAGCAGTGGATTTTATTGGGAGACAGTGTCTGGAGGGTAATGAAGAAAAGAGTGGATACCAAGGGGTAGAAGAAATAGACCGCAGTACTCTGGACCTCCATCAAGGTGTGTAGGAAATCCCGCGGAGCCCTTGGCCTAAAGGAATTTTGCTGGAGGACGCTGAGCTGCATTAACCAGGTCATTACTGCTGCACTCCAGGGCCCGGGAAAGCCCAGCAGAGACTGAGCAGCAGCCCATTTGGTCCCCCGTCACAGAGTCACAAAGTGGGCAGTATCCGCGTTGATTTTAAAATAGCCAAACCTGTAACAGAAAGTTGAAAACACCTAGAAGAACGTTTAAACGGTGTTTTCCCACGGCTGTGACTCAGCAGCCTGAGAAATCACGTCGAAGCCAACAGCACAGAGAATTTTAAGGGGAGCCTCTGGGTGTCCCAGCTGCAGCACATACTTCCTGGTTTCAATATGACATTTGTATGAATGTAAATAGGCATGAAATTAGATACTTTTCCCCATGAAATCTGTCGATTTATGATTTCCATAGGGTCCCCCACTTCAGACAAGAACATTAGAATGTGACCTGAAGGCTCTTCTGCCTGCCCTCATAAAGAACCAGATAATTGTTTTCTTTCCTCAGCGAGGCACAACTGGTTTCGATTTAACTGAAGACTGGGAATGGGTTCTGTCAGCTGGATGATGATTGGCTCTTCTTTGACACTTCTCTTTTCCCCACCAATGGGTCCCTGTCTCTCTCTCTCTGGGTTGGCATCCCCTCTGCAAACCTTCAGGCACACCTGTGTGTTGGCCTCTCAGGTACCACGTGTCCCCAGAGAAGACCCCCGGTGGCAGCCGCCGCTGTGTCTGACCGAACATCCAACATCATTCTGTATTTTAAGAGGAAAAGCTTCCCTTGATCCTTCAAAAGAGGGAGGTTGATATGGTCAACAGGAAGCACTGCCCTCAGACACAGTGTCCGTCCTCCCACTCAGCTATCTTTGCATGTTAAAAGGAAATAAGAAACTCAAAGAAAACAGGATATGTTAATTTTTTAAAATGAGAAAGATACAGATAACCACAAAACTTCAACCTCCCATTCTAAATACCTCCCAAAAAGAATACTAGAAAAATTGGCATCATGCTGAAAATCTGAGCATTCCATAACTGTGCATGGACTAGATCAGCCTCAAGATCCTTTAAATTTTTAGAATCTATGATGTTAGGACTTTAATTGTCATGATCTCTTTTGGGCTGTGTTCTTTAAAAAACAAAAAGGAAAATAAGATTTAAGTTTTCAGATTTTCTGTTTTATGGGCAATCGAACCCTATCAAAGATGCAAGAGAAACAGAGAGAAGAGCAGGAAGCTAAAAAAATTACATCTACCCTTCAGCCCATGGCTTCCATTTTGTCCTCAAGACCCATATTTGGCCAGTCACACTGCCTTTGAACTCGATATTCCTTCCTGTAAGTTTTCCCCCAAATTATGTCCTCTTTTACTTCTGGCAGAGTAGTATTTGGTTGATGAATGAACAAATGAACAAGTGAGTGAGGAAATTAATGGATCTCTTTGGAAATATACAGAATGTGCTTATACATTTGTTCCACCTTACATATCTGAAGATAATTCCATGCTTGTACACTTTTAAGGATGAGAATCCATTCTCTCCTGAGACCATTAGTTCCATTTGGGGTAGATAAATATTTCACACTAATTGGAATTGGAAAAGGAGGCTAAGGGTGGCCCTGCCTAATAAGAAATATTCATCCAGATGAGAAAGAAAATGTCTTATCTTGAAGGGTGTCTCAACAGCAGGCAGAACTCAGAAATAAGAGATCCAGGAGTGAGATTCTACAAAGTCTGGGTCAACATGCACGAACTTTGAAATTCCCTTGCAGCATTCTTTAGAGGTCTGGACAGGAGTGGATGAAAGTCCAGGTTAGAATTCTATTTGGAAAGATGGGTCTGGTTCAAATAAAGAAAAACATGTATCACTGTGAGACTGATATTACAGGTGACACCTATGGAAGAAGGCAATAAATAATGTAGTTCATGTACAGATACAAAATTGGCACAGAGGAAAGGTTGAGTAGGGATGGCGAACCTCTCCCTCAGGACACCTGGAAATGTTAGTCTTGCAAAAGCACAGTTTCTGGCACGTCTTGACTTTCTTAGCTCTTATTTGTACCTGCTAACTCTTCCCTGGAACTCAGGTGATGCTGCAAAGTGGAAGAGATCAGAACTGAGAAAATGCATCCGTGTATCTTGAAATTTTTGATAGCCAGGGAGGAAGAGTTTGGATATACTGGGACACATATTTTAAGTTATGCAAAAAACAGATTAAACAGTAAAAGAGAAAAATAAGGATTCCATAGTATGTGGCAGAAAATGAGGGCAACTCAATTGTCAGAGGCGACATTTATTGGAGACTAATGTCATGCCAGACATTGTGCTAAATCCTCTATAAGGATTACCTTATTTAACAGTCACAATGATCCTGTGATGTAGCTACTATTGCTTTATGATTCTATACTAACGCTGAGACTTTTAAGCTACTTGCACAAGATCACCCAGGTGATAAGTAGCAGGGTTGGAATTTAAATCCAAGCAGTCTGACTGCACTGTCCTTGCTCCTAACCACTTCAGCAGATTGCCTTCTGTCCTTGTTAGGAAGCTCTCAAAAACATAGTTCTGACTGATTACAGATGATCTCAATGAAGAAGAAATATGAGAACGGCTGTGCTGTAGGAAGAATCTCAGCTCTGGTATCAGATTGGAGCAGATTATTTAACAACCTGATTCACTGATTTTCTAATTTGGATACTTGGACAGATATTAATTATCTAACAAGTTATAGTATCTAAATTTAATAAAGTTGGGCTGTATGGCTCAAACAACATCTTCTTAGAACACGGATGTTATGTGAAAAATTTTAGGTTTTTTCCCATGGAATTCCCTTATATGCTTTTAAAGATAAATGTGCAATATACATGCTCCAATTTTCCTCCAAAATGATGCTAGCCCAAGGGAATCAGTAGTAAATTAATTTTCACAGAAAAGTTTGTAAATAGTTGATCATGCTTTTTTCATGGGTACTTGGGCTCATGACCTGCTATTTCATGTGCATAATAGTTTGTGTTTTATTGACAACTAATTTTACTTGGTATTACAGAATTAAATATCTCATGGTGCCTTGTAAAGAACGATATAATTTTTGGATCCTCTGCTCCCTAAATATGTGGAGAACCATTAATGTATAGCAGATGTTTGTAAGTAATGAAATTCTTTGATCATGTTTGTTGTTACTACTACACCAAGGAATCAATTGTGTTGACTATGAATTAGCACTTCTGTGAATTCAGATATTAGGAAGTTTTGTTCTAAGCAGGGCTCAGGATAAAAAATAAGTTTTCTGGAATTTCTAAAAATTATATTAGGAAGCCTCAAGTAAAAAATAAACGTGGGCTTCCAAAAATCACTGAACTGTATAGCACAGGGAACACTTCTCAATACTCTGTAATGACCTATATGGGAAAAGAATCTAAAAAAGAGTGGACATATGTATACCTATAACTCATTCACTTTGCTGTACCACAGAAACTAACACAACATTGTAAATCAACTATACTCCACTAAAAATTTTTTAAGTCACTAAAAACCACAAGGGCTACTCCGATGAGATTTTTTAAAAGATGAAGCTCAAATAATTGATTATCATCTCTATGAGGGCCATGGGAGTCACATAGATGGAAGAGGCAAGACGAAAACTTGCAGAATAGATTATTGATTTATTCTTGATGATATGTGAAGGATAATAGTGAAGGGAAAAGAATGAGAAGACGGGAGAGGAGAGAATGCATTCAATTTTGAGAAAAGGATACATGGAATGTATACTAGTTCTGTAAGGTGACTCAGTAAATACATGGGTGAATGGAAACGACTTTAAGAGAGATGTGTGTTGGCATGAAGACCGGCTCTGTATTCAACAGCACCTTTTCCAACAACCTTACCAATCTCTCAGTTGTATATTATACATTTGTACCATATTATCAACAATATTATGTTGATAATAGTGTTATCTATTTCTTGGTTATATATAATACATTTGTACAATCAACAATATTATCAATTACTTGGTTAAAGGAAAGAGGCTTTATGAGATTTTCAGAAGAAATCGAATAGAGAGGGTTATGAAATATATGCAACAACAAAATTAGATTTTTAAGAATGATCTAAATAAATTACAGAGTGACAAAACTGAACAACATGAAATTTAAGAGGTTGAATAGAATATGTACGCTTGCACCAAAAACTCCTCTAGGTTTCATAGAAAAGTAGATGTGGAAAAACTTTGGAAGCCATTTTTCAATGTCAGTCTCCCCTTCTTAAACATTTCAGAGTGGGCTGTCCATCCCTACTTAAACACTTCCAATTGTGAAAAGTTTACTTTGTAGAGCGGCTAATTTTGTTTTTGAAGTGCTGATTGCTCAAAAGTTTTCATTACTCCTTCCTAGATTCTGTCTACATGGAACAACCAGACCAAACTAAAGCTGTAATCTTTGAATTGACACCCAGAGCACGAGGGCTACAACCTGGCTGCCCAGAATAACCTCGTCTTTCACCTCTTCCACCCAAACCATAATCCAAGCTTCTAAGCTTTCCCCACCTAATTCTTTATTAGAATTTCTCTATGAGTGCTTTCTTTAGGATTTTCTTTTTCAATTAAAGGACAGCTCACAAATCTAATTTACTGATGTGATCAAATATGCTAGTGGATTCTCTCTTTCAGCAGTCTTTGTGTGATGTTATAATTCTCGTGTAATAATGGAATATTCAAATCCCTCTTTGGCCCTCAAATCACATCAAATGCCTACTTCAGGCAAGAGCAAGTCCATTCCATCAGCTCCACTTCAAACTCCATAATGCAGCTGGCCCCACTTTTTGGTCCATTACGCATCTACATTTGGTCAATGTGACCTTTGCAGGCCCAGAGCGGTCTGACCATATCAGAACAACACTCACGGCTCCTGTGAGAGCTGGCTTCTATATATAGACTCAATGAGGACTCCTTCCTTTCTCTTCTCCTGGAAAATCATCACATGCCTTTATTTACTTATTTTTTAAATTCCTGAAATAATTCCATTTTAAATACATGAAAACTCAATAGATGAGTGAATAAGAGATGGGATTGGACCTATAACCCAATAATTCCATACGGATAAAGCCTCTGTAAGACACAAACTATACACGTTATGAAGCAATAGTTAAGAGGAAAGCATGCAGCAGAAGCTCTGGACACACAGTAGCTGCGTTAATAGACACCTGTTGAAAGAACAGGTGGCTACAGGCCCACCCTTCAGGCTCCCAGAGACTAAGACTGAGCCACTGTCTTGGCTGGCACTTGCAACCGCTGACTGGACAAAATGTCACAGTTTGCCCTCCAGGAAAGAACAATGTCATCGGTCTCTCTGAGATGTACGATTCCACTTCTCTATGGTGGAAGGTAGAAATGGAGTTTAGGAGTGATTTCCTTTGCTACTCAAAAGTAGTTGTTTGTATGCTGAGACTAAGAATGCTTGTCTTAAATCTCTATGCTAGTCCCATAATTAGGACTCCAGGCTACATTGGGAGGTTGATGCACCATGCATTTCTTCAGCCATTTCCACCCTCGGGGAGCATTTACAGCAACGCTCCTGACCCAAGAGCCTCAGGACTTCACTAGCGATCTCTCCCACTGACCTGACTCCTTCCCTGCCTCAAAAACCTGTTTCCAGGATTGGGTCTGAAATATTATCGATAAGCCAGTGTCAGTGACATTGACATGCCTTGACAGGGCATGGATAATCATTTGCTCCAGGATGGAACAGGTGAGGTGCAGCTGGAATCTGGCATCAGAACAGAGATTTTCTGCTGTGGTGGAGGACTGCTCCCTGAGGGGATCCACCAGATTCTAACTGGGGGGGGGGGGGAATGGGCATTCTTTTCAGGGTGTGCTGGGAGTGTGGAGTTTCGAAAAGGATATTCAGCATTATCATGGCCAAACACGGAATTTAATTTATGCAGCAATTTTATAGCACATAAAAGGGAAACATTAGATATGTACGCTTTGAAAAGACAGTCTGGTTAAATAAACAGTTAAATAAACTTTGTTCTGAATTCACTCACATCAGAAGCATCCGTGTGAGGGGACTGACCCACCTACTCTTGGTGGAGTGAGCCCAGTCCCCAGAGATTAGGGCAATTTCAAGCACCGGGATGGATCCTGGCCTATAGTAAGTAGGCACTTATTAAGTACATGCTTAATATGTTACAGACATCTCAGAAGCAGCCAGCAACACCACCTGCCCTAATACGCAGCTGGGTTCTGACTCAGGTTTTCTCATTATGTGATATAATCACGAGAGCCACCTTGGACAAGTGATAAACACATAAGTCCCAGAGCCCTACCACAGGCAGCCAGAATCAGAGTCTCCAGGGATGGCCCTGGGAATATGCATGTTTCACTAAGGCCCCAGGTGTATCTCCCATGAGAAGAATCTACGTTATAGTTGCTAACATAATCACCTAAATCTACAGCTGGGCTTTTAAAAAATTTAATCAACAGACTCTAGTTTCCTTAATGCTGCAGGGTAACCTTTTATTCCTTTATTTAACACATTTGTTGATCTGTATTGCAGATTTTTAGATGGTGAGATTATGAAAACAAGAAAAAAGCAACGCCTGCCACTGAAAACTTGTAGTGTAGGGAAGAGACTGGCACATATAGTACCAAAAACTAAGGAAAAATATGGTTTGTTCTGGTGAGAGGAGAGTTCTGGTCAGTGATGCTGAGGTCGGACAGAAGGCAGCAAACTTACTCTGCTTGCGTGATTGCGTGAGAAAGACTTCAGTGAAGGGGAAGAAGAGTTAGGAGTTAGCTCTCCAGAGGAGAAGGTGCTGCAGGGAAAGAAAACGTACAGAGAACTCTGCATGGAGAGCCCTGGTATGGCATCGCTGAGCAAGGATGTGATTCCGCCAGGCATCAACGCAAGGGACGTGAAGGGGAGTGACAGAAGATGAAGTGCTGTTCGTCAGGAAATTTGGATTCTATCTTACAGGTGATCAGGTCAACTGGGTTTCACCCTAATAGCAAGCAGGGGAATCACACGATGAATTTATCTCTTGAAAAGTTAACACTAGTGCAGGGCAGAGAATGCACCGGGTAGCAGTAGGCAAGGACAATAATTAGGAAAGAGTGATGGGGGGCTGCAGCAGGGGACCCTGTAAGATCTGAGCCCCTGTCAACTTCCTTGCTTCTGAATGATCATTTCTCCTGCCCGAGACCTTGGCACCAACCTCAGTGGTATGAAGCTCCCCTTAGCAGGGTGTGTAGAAACGTGTCCTTACTTAGATTCGCGGTGCAAAAAATGAGTCTTCACAAAATCCAGGGAAAAAAAATGCTTTGTACCTTTGGCTTAGTTGAAAATAAAATGAAACAAACAGACAAAGACAACACAATCTGAGACACTAAGTAATACTTTCAATGCCCCACTCCTTTGGGCTGCCAATTCTATTTCTCTGTTTCTAGCTTCTGCTTCATCTACGGGGAAAAAAAGATCACCCAAGCACACCTCTGTACAATTTATGTTCAATGAGTCAACGCAGGCTGAAGAAATGACGTGCAATCTGAGTACACTTTGAAAAAATTTACTGTGGACTTTGGGTAACAATGATGTGTCAATGTAGATTCATCAAATGTAACTAATGTTCCAGTCTGGTGGGAGATGTTGATAATGGGGGAATCGGGGTTGGGGGGGGGGGCAGAAGGTATACAGGTATCTGTACTTCCCCCTCAATTTTGCTGTGATCCTAAAACTGCTCTAAAAAAATAGTCTGTTGATATGTGGAACCTAGAAAATGGTACAGATGAACCAGTTTGCAGGGCAGAAATTGAGACACAGATGTAGAGAACAAACGTATGGACACCAACGGGGGGAAAGCCGGGGGGGTGGGTGGGTGGTGGGATGAATTGGGAGATTGGGATTGACATGTATACACTGATGTGTATAAAATGGACGACTAATAAGAACCTGCTGTATAAAAAAATAAATAAAATAAAATTCAAAAAAATAAAAAATAAATAAATTATGAAAAAAATAAGCAGCTAGAGTTTGTCCTAAGAATGCTAAAAGGGCTCAACATTAGAAAATCCATTAATATATATTATTACATTAACAGATTAGTATAGAAAATTTATATGATCATCTCAATAAATGCCAGAATAAAATTTGCTATAATGTCACCTGATACATGAACAATAAGAACTACAACAAAACTCTTCAAAGTATTTAATAATCTCAAAAAAAGGAGGTCTTAACTAAGGCACGATATCCAGAAGCCATTAAGTAGGAGACTCATACATTTTACTACAAGATATACGCTGGGCTAAAATATGGTATACACCACACCAATGCAAGATGTTAATAACAGGAGAAACTGTGGGCAGTGGGAATAGGGGGGAGAGTGGGTATATGAGAACTGTCTGCTTTCGTTCAATTTCTTGTAAACCTAAAACTGTTGTAAGAAATAAAGTCGATTAACATAAAAAAAATAGTCTGTTGACATTTTTTTAAAAAACAAGTTTCAGAAAACTGTAAAGTGTGGTTCAATGTTTAAAAAAATGTGTGTATATATATATATATATATGTATATATATGAACTCATTAAACCGTACACTTAAGATCTGTGCATTTACTGCTTGTAAATTACATGTCACTAAAGAAAAAACTATATACGTATATTAAAAATGTGTAATGTATGCTATTTTTCAGGAGATGCCTGGCAATTTTTAGCCCTTCTCAGAGTTGGAAGCACCAACACCCACAAGTTGATCACAGGAGAGCTGTCGAGAGCTTTGGGGTCCCCGTTTCCTACGGTCGTGAAACGCAATCTATCTTTTCTAAAAAGTGATAATGGTTTTAGTTTAAACAACTGGTATAGATATAAAGGGATACTGGGTGCTTAAACAAAAACCTTCTTATAAATCCCTAACTTCCTGAATCCAGGGCAGAACCTGTGTCCTAACACATATTTTTTTTCCCAGAAAAATGATAAGTACAGCTCACACTTCGAATTTTTAAACCATATTTGAAAACAAAGCCTCCTTACTCTGTAACCTCATCTCACATGTATATACATTTCTCACCCTCTGTTCATAGAGAGAGACACAAAGTGAGGCAAGTCACTCTTAAGATGCCCTTTTTATTATATGAGCAAAAGCACCTTTGAAAATATTAAAAAAGAGACTTCCGGCTACATGTGTGAGCTGAATACTCCATCATGTGCTTTCATCGCAGTGTCTGTGGCCTCCCTAAGTAAACGGACCCCATGGGAACCCACGCACATCTCAGCACGGATGGCTGTACGAGGTGTGTTATGTGTTTGCCCACATCTCTATGTATATGTTACACGCCATCTCAATCTCCATATGTACCACCTGAGCATTTGTATGTGGGGCTTGCCCTGCCTCGGCAGACTCTGTGAAGAGTGACTGACCTCCTCTGTGTGTGTTAACAAAAGATCTCTGTTCCCAAACAAGAAGGGCCCTCAATCCTCTGGAGAGGACACTTGGAGAGTGTCCAGGCTGACACTTGACCCCCACTCCTCCGAGGTGAAAGGCAGCACGCACTGCGTCACCCTTTCCCCTTGCACTTAATCAGCCCCAGTCCTGATAAATGCGTGTGTCTGGAGGAACCCCAAGGGCACCATGTCTGTGCCTGCCCTCCGAGTTCTCCCAGACTAAACAGCCAGGTCTGCAGGAGAGCAGGGCTGTCGCCACCAGACCCACTTTGACCCGTTCAGAGGCTCTGCTGTCTGCAATGACCTCTGCTAATCGTGATGCCATCCACCCTGGACACATGCCCCTTGGGTGGGAAGGTCCCCCAGGAGTGGCCTGCGTCACCAGAGCACAGACTCAACAGAGCCCCCAGTGATAACCTTGGTCAGCTGCGTTCCAAGGACCTCTGTCTACCAGAGCAGGAGATACCACCAAATGCCCAAAGGAAAACAACTGTAGTTGCACAGAAACTATGCATCAGAAATCTTTACAAATACACACACACACACACACACACACACACACACACACACACACCTAACCTGAACTAAAGGATCTGACTCGTAGCCTCAAATGGAGCAATTGAGTTGCATGGTCTTAAACCCACTGTACTGTTTTGAAAAGCTGATAATATCCATTGTTTGTTGGCAAGGGTGAGGGGAATTGGGTTCTCTTTCTTCTACACTGATGGTGGGAATGCAAGCTGGAAAACCCTATTTAGAAAGCAATTTGACAATACTTTCCAGAGTCTGAAATGAGCTTATCTTTTGACCCAGCAATTCCACTTTCAAAAATCTACCCTGTGGCATCTTTGTACATGTACCCCAAGATATGGGTTTATGTATGTCTTTTGCAACTTTTTATGAAGCGACCAAATATTAGAAACAGCTAGATAACCATTAACAAGGGGCTTCTAAAACAATGAGAAATTATTCAACACTTTGTACTATATACCGACAAAAAAGTTGCCAAGTTACCCTGTGAAGTAAAGAAATAGCTCATAGAACAATATATTTACATAATATGATTCTAACGTATAACAAACAATAAACAAAAAATCATGCGTTTATGAAATCACACACACACACACACACACACACACAAATCCTCACGAACCAGAAGGATGCATCAAACCTGTTTTGAGACGTTACCTGTGGGAAGTGGAGTTGAATTAGGAGATGCAAAGGAAAACATTCAACTTCAATATATTTCTGTATTGCTTGAATTTTTATAATTAGCTATATTTGTGGAGTGATTTCACTTTAAAAAAAAATAGAAGTATCTGCCCCTATCTCATTGTATTTTAAGATTACTGGGACAAGATGTACCAAGGAACAGGCAGAGGATAAAGAGATTATTGCACAGCTAACATCCACAGCTCCACAGAAAGGCAGGAGTCTGATACGCTTCGTGGACACCACATACTATAAACACATTTCTTTACATCACTCATTTCTTTTTTGGTATTTATACGTATATTGTAAATGTTTTGAGAATGGAAAAGCTTACTTCTCTTTGATCCCCAAAGTACTGAGGGTCAGGCAAGAATTCCAAGTCGAGGACATATTGGAGATGGAGCTTGAATGAGAAGTTTATTAGTTGGGGAGAAATTCCCACCCCAGGTAGAGAGACTGGGAAGCGTGTTAGATGCCATATGAATGGCGGCCACAGCCCATGCTCCCTGCAAGGGTTGGGTGGAAAGGGAAGTCCCGCACAGAGTCACAGCGCTAAGGGGCAGAGCCAGAATCCACGCGTGAGTCCATCCCAGAGCCGGGGCTCCTTACCCTGAAAAACATTCAGACAGCAGTGGCAGTCCGGATGGTGAAAATAGAAAGGTACCTGAAATCAGTGATAAAGGGCGATGACAAAAATTTGATTAGGGAGAGACTGTAAGAGGTTCTCCTCTGATTCCAGCTCTAAGGAGGGGATGTTTTTCTGTCTCATAGGGAGGAGCACTGACAGTTTTCGCTCGCAGTGGAAAGAGCAAATCTGATTTGTGTTTAAGTCTCCCAGTCTGTTTTACTATTCCGAAGACACCCTATATCTATATCTCAGCCCTGGGCAGAGGCTGCTACTATAAGCTGGGCTTCCGAGCCAAAGACACCTCTGGTGTCTTCCTTGTGTCCTTAGATATAATTTTAAACTGTTTACCTAGAATAGTCTTACATAACACACAGTTTTTCATAACTTGTGGTTGATGACTTTCTATACTTTGAATCCTTTTTACCCTTCTTCAAAGTTCAGTTTTCCTTAGATCCCAATTTTCTGGTTGTTCCCAATTTTATCAAGCTTGTCTTCCATCCTTGCATCCTCTAAAATTCCCCCTCTCCTTAGGTGGATTGAATTGTTAAACTGTCTAATAAGGACATCCATTTCAGCGCAAAACTTCAGAATACTTGGTAGAAATGTTTATATATACATGCATTATCATTTTCTAGGCAAATGTGTGGGTAACATCAATGGTATGCTAGAAGATATTTATGAATTGACTCTCCAGGAAAAGAAAAAGTAAAGGAAATTCCTGGTGTCTAGCGTTTGTTCATTTCCATGGTGTAAACACTCCCACCATGGCCAATTTTAAGTTACCATCTTGGTGTCAAGGAAGGCAGAGTTGGAAAGAAATACACACCATCAATTCCCCGAAGCCAATTCCAAGCACCACTGGAAGACCTCCATCAGCGTTTGGACTAAACTAGTAGTTTGTGCAGGAAAGCTCCAATCACTTCAACTTCATTCAAGTATTAATTCCTGGGATATTTATTGAGTGATGCACTGTTGTACTAAGCACTTGTATGTATCAAGCGCTGCTCTAGGAAGTGGGTAAGAATTTAGTAGTAAAACAAAGTTTTGCCCTTATGTGAACTATACATGTTCTAGTTTGGGGAGATAGGAAGATAGATGATAGATAGATAGATAGATAGATAGATAGATAGATAGATAGATAGGTAGGTAGATAACTCGTATGTCATTTGGTGATAACTGCCAATGAGAAATATAAAGAATAGTAAGAGGGACAGAGAGTCTGGTGAGAGAAGGGAATGGGCGGAAACTTCTGTTTGCTATAGGAGAGTTAAGTAAGGTCCACATGACGAAGAGACTGAGAAAAATAAGAAAGCCAGATAGAAATTTAGGCCACAGAAATAGCATGTGCAAAGGTCCTGAGGCAAGAATATGCTTGGCATGTTGGAGGAACAGCAAGGAAGCCAGCGGAGCCCAAGCAAAATGATGTCCAAACCTCCCAATGTGGAAATCCATTGACACTTCTTTTACAAATTTGTTCCTCATTTCCTTTTTCCTTTCCAAAGACATCAAAAATGTTTCTACTTTAAAGAACAGTTGACGTTATTACTTTTCACTTTCCTTCGAAAAGAAATGAAGTATATAGAAATAAAACCGAAGGCCTAATTGCAGATCCAAAATCATGATTGGTTTCTGTTTAATGTACACTGTAACAAAACCCGTGCCGGGCAAGTTCCCGCCTGACCTTTCACTGGGTCCAATAACCACATGTTGGCTGCTTCACGTGTTTGTTTCAACATCTGCAGTTCTCCAGAAAAGAAAATGTTCTGCATCCATCAGTAGACTGTCTTTAAATTGTGTGATGTGGTTTCCATTAAAAAGTCATTTCTTCTGTAGTGAACTTATAATATCATTTGTTTCTTTTTTAATTCATCCAACAAATATTTCTTGGACAAGCCTATGCTCTAAAAAACGTGCAAGGAACTAAAGATATAGCAATGGACCAAACATATTTCTCTCCCACCTTAATGATGATTAAAGGTTAGTGGAACAAGCAAACATTCAATAAATATTTAGAACGGTAATTCTAGAAGTCTTATAGTGATGATAAGCATTATAATAATATGTATTAGAACAGAACTGTTATTGATACATGAGAAATTAAGAAGCTTCGGACAAAAGAGGATTTTTAATTTAAAAAACGTCTTGGGAGACGAAAATATAATGAACTGAGTTAGAAGCCAGGGGTGGCATGCTGGGGCAGAACCGGGGTGTTTTGTGCTTCTGTAGTGAGAAGAGTTGCCACAATACGGCAGGGAAGGTGGGGACAGGAGTTCAGCTGGGGAGAGTGACAATTTCAGAATTTGAATAAAAGAGGAATCCAGGGCTACAATCTGGTTAGAAGAGGGAATGGCTAGAAACTTGTTTCAAAGAGCACCTCCCATGCGATGGAGTCAAGGGCTCACATCGAAGAATGTTGGGCGTCCTGGGAGACAAAACCCCAGCCCCCTGGCTCCACCCCTATTGGAATATCCAGGGAGAACTTTCCTTCTGCTGGGGGCTGGCGTTGGGGGCGCATTGGATTTCTTGGGATGAGTCACCCCTCTCAGCAGGGGAATCTGGAGGGGGCAACCTTCGCAGTTAGATCCCAGTGGCCCTTCTGAAAGGCCTGCCCCTGCAAAATACCTCTGGATAAGAAGTTAAAATCTCCATCATGGCTTGGGGCTCAGGTCAAGGAGAGTATAGACGTCCCATGGTTGCCCTTATTGTTAAGGCTTGATTTTTTTTTTTCCACCAAAGAACTGTTGAGATAGAGTTCTGCTCTCCCATCAGTGTCAAGTCCTGAATCTCAGGACCTCATTCTGACTGTTAGTACTTGGCCTTCCTGGGGCCCCGCCCAACCCCTGCCCCTCGTGTCAGAGGGTCTGGAGCTTGCAGGTCAGGCGACGCACGACGCCAGTGTCCCTGAGCTGCCTTTTGCCCAAAGAGCAAGTCTTTGGCATCCAGCACGGCCTGAGCTGAGGATGGGGAGATATTACAATTCTGGGTGGAAGCCCCAGCTCACCCTCACTGTGGCAGAGGGAGGGGCTGAGGAGTGAACTCCAGACCTCCTGCTAATAGGGAGCAGGGGAGGGGTGAGGCCAAGGGGCTCAGGAGTTAGCAAATTTGGGTTGATGGGAGGTTAGTTCCATCTCTGTGTAGCAGATACCCTGTGATGGAAGGTGATACTAACCTGATTGGAAAATATCAAACGCATTCAGTCTGTCTTTCAAACTCATTAGGAGATGGAAGAGCTTTTTTTTCAACAGCTAACTCTGCAGCTAACCAAGGTATATTTTTACTTCTTTTCATCATAATAATGATTTCTCGTGAAACTTAAAAAAGAAAGAAAGAAGGGAAGAAAGAAAAAAAAAAAAAGGGAGCAGGAAGACTATATGTATCCAGTCTGAGTCTCATGTAATCGGAAGTGTGGGATGTAAAAAGGCTTCCTTGCCAAAAAAGAAACACGGCTGAAATGATACAGAGAGAATAAACCACAGGCCCCCAATTAACAGCAGCGTGGAACACTGTCAGGCCACACACACAGAAGGCAGGCTCCCTGGGCAATGTTAAAGGAAGTTGAGAGTTGGAAATTCTCAGAAAATAGATAGAGAGACAAGAATGGGTGGTGTGTGTGTGTGTGTGTGGCAGGGGGAGGGGTGGTGAGGTTTGAGAAAAAGGACATTTCAAATAATCTTAACTCGTCTGAACCAGATGGAACAGTCTTACTTCTCTAACACAGCAACTTGAGACAAAGCACATGTCTTGCACCACAACAAACATTTCGGTAGGGAGTGAACCAGGGCACATGTCCCAGGAAGCGGCATTAAGGTCCTCCGTGACCTCGTATTCAGCATGCAGGATGCTCTCCCATCCACCATCCTCCACACTGGTGGACCATGTCAGTGATGCTGCCCCAAAAAATTCCAGGCATTTTTAAACAAGGGTGACCAAGCAATCCCAGGTGGGGATGGTGGAGAGTTGTTGTGAAACGGGACTTTCAGTGCTAAAACCAGGGAAATCTCAGGCAGAACGGGTGATTTGGTGATCCTATTTTAGACTCGGTTTGGGGGCAGTCTTTGGCATTTCCCACACTGGTTCAGCCAAGATCTCAGCCTAGCCCATGGTGTCTGTTCCCCAGGCCGGCGACTTGAACTTGGTGGCATCAGCAAGCCCCCATAGAGAGACGATGCAGACAGGCTGAGGGAGATTTTTATGCCAAGGGCTGGATGTGAGCAATTAAGAGCCAAAGTGGCACAGCAAGGCTCGGAGAGAGGGAAATACAAATGCTTTATTTCTCTTTGGCCTTTACTAGTCTGTAGCTCTGCAAGCCTAGGAGCCAACATCAAGGACCACATTCTCATCCACAAAGCTTCGGGGGGTTGCCCTCAAGGGGCTTTGTAGGCACTGGGCATTGCCTATGTGACCACGTGGAAAACATCAGAGGTCTCTTGGTGAGTAGATATAAGATGCCCCCAAAAAACCTAGAGGCAACTCGGAGTCTAGGAGTAGGAGAAAAGAAACGGGGAGGTGGGGTGCTAGATAAGGAGCAGAAGAGATGGAGTCATGATCCTGAGAGATCTCGTTACTATGGTTGTTGGGACCTCATCAGTAGTTATAAACTGCAGAGGCCTAAAGAAACCTGGACTGCATATGGGGTCTGGCAGAACTGAACAGTTTGTTATCAAGAAGAGTTAATAATTATCCTTTGTGGATTACTCTGTGTCAGATGTTGTGCTAGTATGTGAGCATGATTTTATTTGAACCTCAAAGCAATTTAATGAAGTAAGTTCTATTACTATCCATCTCCGTTTTAAAATAAGGCACAGAGAGGTTTGGTGACTTGCTCAAGGTCACACAGGCTTTGCAGCTTCTTAGTGGTGACACAGAGCCATGTTGCAAAGAGGTGAAGCTGTGAGGTCTGGAGTTGGACGTCTTGAACCCTGGATTCACTCACTTACCAGTTGCTTGCTGTGATAGTTTAATACGATAAACCTGGAACAGGGCCTGGTACATAGTAAATGATAAATAAATGTTGCCTATTGACTAGTTGTTGATTTATTGTATACATACCTCACCAAAAACCTCACAGGGAGAAGCTAGGGTTTGAAAGTCTGTCTCTATAGTCTGAGCTCTTAACTTTTGCTCTTAGGTGAGCCCTAATTTGGAAAGCCAGGGTCCAGGCTGTCTCAACCACCAGCTGGTCTAGCACAAGCATCACAGCTGGGCCAGTTATTTTGTCAACAGTTAGTACATTTCCTCCCTACCTTTTCCCCTAGGAACAGTCTCTACCCCAGTCTTAAAAGGTTACATGGTGACTGCAGAAATACACATGGCTGGATGGTATTGCTGCTGCTTTTCTACAATGTAGGGCAGATTTCTGTTACATTACTGCAGCTTCCTGTTACATTTTTACAGAACTGCTTGGAATAGAAGTAGTTCACAGTTTATTCCCTCAAGTTTCATTATATTAGAAGGGATCCCTGGAAATAGCCCTCATTGAACTTCTCCACACGGAAGTCTTCATCTTGTCTACTCAAATCTCAATCATTTACTAACATTTGACATGTAATCTACTTAAATATAAAGAGGTGGCTTTTTTTGGCATTCCGATTTATCTGTAAGAATGGAATCTTCAGTTCTTTAGCTTTTGACACAGCACCATATGCCTTTTCCAGAATTTCCTAGCATTCAACTGCTGTTCAGTTGCTGTCTTTCCCACAAGCTAAGTGTTAAGCTCGAAATAATGGATTTGCTAACAATTCTGCTTCTCTTATCTCTTACAGAAACGGTGTCATTTTGCAATACTTTTCCTGTGCTTGTGGATACCTGAGATGAAAATGCTAGAATGTGATTTTTATTTTCTGGGTAAAGTTGATACTAGTGACATCCAGCCACTGGGCTGGCTGGTTCCTGTCCTCTCGATAAACAAGCTGATGGCAGAAGTGGATGTTTAAAAAAAAAAAATTGGCTTTGGCCTTCACAAATTCAAAGACCTTTCTGAAATATTTAGTGTTTATAATAAATTTACGTTTTTACAAACTTCATTTATCAACATTCATCAACTTACGGGTTATCACTAACTTTTAAAAATCTCTTTTTAAACAGACACATAATATATTTTAGACATGTGTAATTAACACAATTCATCTTTCATTTTCTTCATTTTGGACAACTTCTTAAGTTATACAGTTTCTAGACATGGCCAAGACTGAAAACATATATTTAAATTCCCTTAAAATTGTTATATTTTTCTTGCATGCAATCTTTTAATATTTTTCAATATTTCAACATTATTCAATATTCAGTAATTTCAATATTTTTCTTAAAGTTCTAAGGATGTTGCCAAGAGGAATGGACCCTTTGAATTGACATGTGATGCGAAGTTGCAGGTTTTATTGTAAGCCTAGACATTTTGCAGCTTCAGTGATACTGCAGATTGAATTTATTTAAGTAAGGCTTTAGCTGCTTAGGACAAATTACCAATAAATTTCAATCATTTTTGAGTGTCAGTCTGTAAGAGGCACTTCTAGATGGAAATAGGTCCTGTTCAAGCACCTTCCTACAAGGATG
The DNA here is from genome assembly GCF_009873245.2 of Balaenoptera musculus. Lineage (NCBI taxonomy): Eukaryota > Metazoa > Chordata > Mammalia > Artiodactyla > Balaenopteridae > Balaenoptera > Balaenoptera musculus. The sequence continues at coordinate 95,675,008 of NC_045793.1, read as the reverse complement.
AAATCTAGAAGATTTCACTGATGTTCCCATTAAGGTTCAGAATAATATTATGGATTTTGGTTAGATTCACGTATCTATTGCCCACTCCTGAGCAAGGGGTTAGTAACCTGAATTTAGCTGAAAGTAACTGAAACACACTGTGGAATAAAATGAAGACGATGGACAGCAGAAAAGCCCTGCCCACTGGTTCAGAGAAACAGCAAGAACCCTTATCTTTGCCAAGCATGATACCGCCTCCCCGAGTATTCCTGTGGGGTGTATCGTGGCCTCCTAAAAAGTATGTCAAAGTTCCAACCCTTGGCACTTGGGAATGTGACCTTATTTGGAAATAGTGTCCTTGCAGGTGGAATCAAGTGAAGATGAGACCACGATGAATTAGGGTGGACCTTAAATCCAAAGGTTGGTGCCCTTATATGAAGAGGAGAGGACACACATGTAACAACAGAGGCAGAGATTGGGGTGATGCAGCTACAAGACAAGAAATAGCCAAGGATGGCCGGCATTCACCAGAAGCCACGAAGAGGCAAGGATGGATTCTTTCCTAGAGGGTTCAGGAGGAGTGTAACCTGCTTGGACCATGATTTTAGACTGTCTGGCCTCCAGAATTGCGAGGGAATAAAGTGTTTTTGTTTTAAGTCACTCCATTTTGGTCATTTATTATGGCAGCCCTAGGAAACTCACACAAGTGTAAAGTTCGAATTTTAATTTTCTGTGTAATTTAGAAGAAATGGATGTAAAAACTCATTCCAGATAAGTGTTACTTTTGGAATGCCTTGATGTAACAAATACATAAATTCTCTAACCCCACTTCCATCCTCCACCAGACACACACACACACACACACACACACACACACAGAGAGAAAATTCATTAACAAAATATCACAAACTATACAAGGAGGAGACAGTTCAGTGGCATTAAGTACATTCACATTGTTGTGCAACGACCACCACCGTCCATCTCCAAAACTTTTTCGTCTTCCCCAACTGCGGAGACAAGGATGGGTTTTGTTTGTCTGCAGTGCATGTGTGTGTTTTAGATAGGGGAGATTGAGGTTTGTTCTTACAGATCAAAACATTCTAAAAGTATGACAAAGTATGACAAAAGATAAATCCTGGAATCCTAGCAGATGGAAGGGAATGGCATTAGGCTCAACGCTAGAAGGATTAACCTTGAAGAGGGAAATAAGTGAGGGCGTGCACCAGCACAGAAACATTTAAGGAAGAGAATGTTTAGAGTGGGCATGTCTAATAGCCCAGAAACCCTCAGTGAAGCAGGAGAGGGCATCAGAGGTCCCCAGCGGAGGCGGGAAGATGAGCAGGAGGGCTTAAGGCTGGGGGCTATTTTGGAAGAGGCAGGGTCCAGAATGGGAGATGGAGCTGCTCAGAGACGTGGCAAGGTGCCGAGGAACAGGCTGGGTTGGAGATCCTACATTTGCCGCTGTAGAGCACGCGTGCAGAGCTAAGAAGGTCATCTGCGTGACAACAGTGGGTGGTTTGCTGAGGGGGGCAACTAGGAACAATATGCCCAGGTGCTCAGGTTCACAGCGCCGGCAGAGAAATGAGCAAGGTCACATCCTACAGGGTTAAGCCAGCTGGAAAGGACATGGGATCATGATAGAGACGGGTGGGTGGCGGGGGGAGACGGGGAAAATTGGAGGAGTGGGTACCCCCAGGGAACCTTGTTAAAATGAAGACAGCTCGACCCCCATCCTCAGGTTAATCTGTTGGTGATTTCCAGCTCACTGTGCTTTTATGAATGAGTCTGTGGTGGTTATTAATGAGACCACAGGTGGTCTATGGGCCATGCTTGGAGAAACCTGAGAGCAGATATCATAAAGTACAGAAGACTTGTATGACTTAAAACACTCGTAAGACTTGAAAAGCAAGGGTATCCAGAGAAAAGAGGTGAGAAATGTGAGTCTCTGCTCAGAAATTTAGGAATTGAAGGTGAGAAGTTCAGAAGCAGGAGGCCCCCGATGGCGGCAAGGTCCAGACAACACATCGAATCCCTTGCAGAGGAGGGAGGAGCATGTGGGGACGTAGTAAAGATCAGGGAGCTAAGGAACTCTGCATTTTGGTTTTGGGGAACCTTCCATGTAGTTCGTCAACAAAAATTTTCTTTGTACTAAGACAGTGGTTCCCAATTCGCATTCCGTGGAGATGGCTCGGCAGTTGTAAGCAATGCTAAGGAACAGCAATGACAAGAAAGTGTTTTATGGTCAGGCCACTTAGGGAAATGCTGCTTTATAAAAAAGACAGGAAGATTTGTTTATTGTGTATTTCCCAGAGGCTTTCCTATGTTATTGCCTTTTCTGAATGTCTAATGAGGAGAATTTAGCATGCCGCTCAAATGCATTTAACCGAGGAAACTTTTTTCCTAAAAACGTATTTTAACATCTCGTGGAACTGAAGTTCTGCAGAGGGGAAGGGAGAAGCAGGAAGAGAAGAGTCGAGAAAAGAAGAGAAATGGAGGATGGGATGCCTAAACTCACACGGGCCAAGGTGAGGCTGCCTGTGCCCGCCCCTGCCTGGTCTCCCTCTGTTTCCTCTCTCTCCTTCTGTCCCCGGCGGACACTCCATTTCTGCACAGTTGACAGCAGCCCTCTCAGACACCCTGTACATTTTCTCAACATCTGGAAATTCCCATCAACCGAGCTTTTCTAAGAAGTGTGTTCATCATCAACTGTTCCCAAACCATTTAATGGAATAATCCAAAGTTCTCCATTTGCTACTGGTTTTAGTACATCCCTTTTTTCAAAGTTGTTTTTTCCTTTTTAAACATATATTGAACTTCAGCAAATGCTTTTGGGCATTTACTAAGGTAACAATTTTCCTTTTAGTCTGTGAATGACAGTAATAGATTCCCACTGTTGGACCTTCTTTGCATTCCTTGGTAAACTCTAGTTGATGATGATGTATTATTTATTATTTTAAAAAATATAACCAGTGGACAGGTGTGGCTAATTTTTCATTTAGAAGTTTTTCATCTGCGCTCGTAAGACTGACCTCTAGATTTACTTTCTTTTTTTTTAATCGAAATACATTTTATTCTTCCAAAAGTCTTTCTGTTTTACAAAGTATTTTTCAAAGACTTCACTCATGTCGGTCTATAGACATCATTCTGTGTATTCCTGCCCTCTGAGATTTACCTTCTTATTTTGTTTTTGTCCAATTTGTTGTTAGATTCATACTAGCCATGTGAAGTCAAGTCGAGTGGTTCTCTGTCACTGTCTGTGCTCTGGAATTTTAAAAACTATGTTACAGTATATGGGAATTATGAGTCCCTGATGGTTGGTGTAGCTTATGCAAAACCATCTGGGCCTGGTGGTTTTTGATAGCATTTTACTTTCTTCTAGGTTGGTGTATTTAGGCCTTCTACTTCATCTTCAGACAAATTTGTAAATTTGCTTTTCCTAGAAAACGAAACTATTTATTCCCAGTGTATTTCCAAATGATTGAAATAAAGCTGGACATTATTTTAAAATTTCAAAAAATTTTAAAGTATAATATGCCCTTGATAAAATCAAATTGTTAAAAAGGGGGCACATGGTAAACAATTAGGTTTCCGCCTACCCCGCTTACAGTCCCCTCTCTTCCCTGCCACGTACATACTGACAGGCTGTGAGCTTCCCAGCTTTCTTGTTTAATCCCCAGGCAGAGATAGTTTATGCATATACGTGTGTGTGCATGCATGTTCACGTACAGACACGCTTGCAGACAGGTTCCTTTTAAAAATACAAATGTGAGGGCTTCCCTGGTGGCGCAGTGGTTGAGAATCTGCCTGCCAATGCAGGGGACGTGGGTTCGAGCCCTGGTCTGGGAAGATCCCACATGCCGCAGAGCAACTAAGCCCGTGAGCCACAACTACTGAGTCTGCGCGTCTGGAGCCTGTGCTCCGCAACAAGAGAGGCCGCAATAGTGAGAGGCCCGCGCACCGTGATGAAGAGTGGCCCCCGCTCGCCACAACTAGAGAAAGTCCTCGCACAGAAACGAAGACCCAACACAGCCAAAAATAAAATAAAATAAATAAATTAAAAAAAAAAAAAAAGAACTAGGTTTGACTCAAATTAAGCCAACTTAGATTACAAAGCTTCTCTAAAAAAAAAAAAATACAAATGTTAGTATATTACATACACTGCTCAGCACCCTAATTTTTTCACATACTATTATTTTTTGAAGATAGTTACACATCAGTGCTTGTAGAAGGTACTTTTTAATGGAAACAAAATATGGCTACTGATGTACCATAATTTATTCAATCTATCCTCTTATTTCCAGTCTTTGGTTCTATAATTAATAGTAGTCTCTTATTCTCCATTTATGTAACTAATAGGTTTGTTACAAGATAAGAATAGATTAGAAATAACAGGTTAATGTGTTTCATAGGCTAATGAGGAAACATACGCCACCTCCCCACAAAGGTACAACCCAGGACAATGGAGTAACATGGGCACAGTGCAGAAATTGACCATGGAGGCTTCCTGGTATATCCCACACCTAGTAGCAACTAAACTACTATGCTTGTAGAATGAATGCACTGGCTAAAGAGACAATCTGCTGATGTGGAATTAGCTGGACAGAGAGAATTTAGGAAACTATAAGGCACCACCTTCTGACCTATATTCGAGGAAATCACCAGTCTTGTTGCTGACCAGGTTCATCCAGCTCACACTTCCTGAGCGCCAGGCATGAACTGGGTGCCGTGGATGTCACAGAAAAGAACAAATACTCTAATCCCATATATTTCAGGTTTCACAGTCCTAACATTATTTTGCATCAATCTATATTCTCTTTGGTAGGTCTGAGGAATAAGGGAGAAGGAAAAATAAGAAAGGATGGAATGTGTGAAAGCATCTGAGATGCAATTTATAATATTAAGGATAGGGGTCTGTGGAGACAGATGTTTTCCTGCTGTTTGACTCTCTGATGGTTGAAAAACAATGCTTTATTAAAATGGAGTTCATATAATTGTCATTCAACATCATTTATAGTTTTACTGGAGGATCCATGTGAATTTTGATTTTTCAGTGGGTGTACATATGTGTACTGGGATCCCACGTGTACAGAGTACTGCAACAGAGTAAACCTTTTCCAGGTAGGCTAGTAAAGACAGAAGTGGAGGCAAGACACCCAACCACTGCCTAGGTCCCTGAAGTGTGTAATCAGACCAAAGATGATGGTTATGTTCACTTCCTGTCAGCAAAAATAATACTTTTACTTACTGTATTTTATTTTATTATTATTATTTTTAAAATATTTTTCTTAACCATATTTGCTTATTTATTTATTTATTTATTTATTTATATCTTATGGCTGTGTTGGGTCTTCGTTTCTGTGCTAGGGCTTTCTCTAGTTGCGGCAAGCGGGGGCCACTCTTCATTGCGGTGCGCGGGCTTCTCATTATCGCGGCCTCTCTTGTTGTGGAGCACAGGCTCCAGACGCGCAGGCTCAGTAATTGTGGCTCACGGGCCTAGCTGCTCCGCGGCATGTGCGATCCTCCCAGACCAGGGCTTGAACCCGTAGTCCCCTGCACTGGCAGGCAGATTCTCAACCACTGCGCCACCAGGGAAGCACCAACTTACTGTATTTTAGATGCATCTTGATCACCGTACTTGATACCTTGGAGAAGAGTTCACATTCTGAATCATTCCATGAATGATTTAATGTTACAAAGCCTGACTTACACCAACTTTAGAATTTTTTTAACATTATAAATTATTATTATGCATGTTGCTCAGTTAAATAACATGTGTGCTTCTTTGAACGATTTCTACCTTCGTATAAAAATCCACCATTTCTCATATGTTTCTGACCCATTTCCACATCAGTCATCAAAATATAATCATTTAATAGCCATTTGATCTCAGGATACTTTTTACAGTTTCAAGTCTTTCCTTTCAGAACCAGTAAGCAGCATTTTGTCAGTGGCAAGGAAACGAAAACACCCGAGAATTCAGATTTGATTCTGAAACTTGAAATGCAACTAAAACTAGTCCAACAAGTTCTTCATGCCTTCTTGAAGCATGCTAACGAAGACAGGCTTTCCGTTATTTTTAATAGGGCAGTGCCCCGGTACCGTTTCCAAGCCCACGATGGGTAAACAAAGAGAATAAGAGAACTCCACCCTTTAAGAGACTCTTTTTGCCTCATACCACAAACACTGCAAGCCTGAAGACCTCAGAACAACATCTGTTTAGGAACCCCACGTTGCTAACAAATAAATAGCTAGGAGTCAATTACTTTGGTATCTGCACGGAAACAGTAATATGTGCATCTCTCTCCCTCCACTGTGCTTCAGTCACAGAAAAATCCCCACTGCCCTAGAGATGAAAAGAACACAGAAATGGCAAATAACAACGTCGCTAAATATATAACATTCCATTCCAAGCACAATAGGCCACTGGAACATTTTTTTGTACTCTAAAATCTTCCGACGGCCCCAAAACACAAAGGAAATTTTCAGTCTCTGAATACCATGATTCTGCATTATCTCTAGGTACAAGTGGAGACAGGAGAGAAAGGCAAAGAGAAAAAGAGAGAGGGAAACTGAGAGAAAGAGATTAAGAATGAAAAAGTGTGGAATGACTAAATTGCATTTCCCATTACGAATCCAGATGATATGACTCTGGTACCATCAAATTATGTTTTATATCCAGAAACCAGTGTCACTGAGAATCTTCGGTTACAATTCCTGGAATCCAGTGCGACATGCTCACCCGAATTCAAACAAACATCAACTGGCCTCCTCTGAAGTAGGCCAATTATAGCAAGTCCCCTGGAAGCAAAGGAGTATTGGGTTCTCTTGTGCTATATCCAGCTGTTATCAAGTGTCTTTGATGTTGCTGAGCCCCATTTTATCTTTAAGAAGTATAAGAGTTGGCTGTTAGAGAAGAAATGTTCCCCAGGTTCTCACAATAGATGTGGCTCTCCAGAGATGCTTGACAGCTACTGTTCTCTGTGAGTATCTCTGCTCTCAAATTGAATTTGGAAGTAATATGCATGCATGCATTTAATTAATTCTATGAATAACCTTTAAAGACAGAGATAACAATTGAAAAGCACGGAAGAGGCAAGGTGAACTTTTCTATAAGGATTTTCCTAAAATCAGTCAATTGTACAAGCAATCAATTTTCCCACTCAATTCTCTTTCTAGTTCTCTCTAAATAATTTCTCTCCTTGGTTCATGATTCCATGATTTAAGACACTTTTAGCATGCAAAAAACTTTGGGTCAAGTAGATTTACTTTCTTGGCCTATGGATACTGGTTTCCAGTTAGGGGCAAGTCAGGCCCTCAGCCTGTGTTCTCTGAGGTAAGGAAGGGCCAGAATTTTCCCTCACATCCAGCAAAATCTCTCGGTCCATCAGACAGTATCTTAAAGCCACAAGAGAGCTCCATGGTATGTCCATGATCCTATTTGATTTATTTCCCACAGAAATAATCAGCCAGCCTTATAAACAATTTCTATACTCCTCCAAATTTTGCTAGTGCAAATCCACAATCTCAGGATAAAATCACAAACAGTTCTTTAACATCACCAAATAAAAAGTGCATTTGTATTTACATTATGGATGCTGTTTTCAGTCTTGGATCCTATTATTAATTTTATTTGTGCTATTTTATCATTGTTTTAATTACCATGGGTTAAGGGTTTTTATTTTCCTTTCTCTCCTATACCTTTCTCTACCTTCCACCTTTCTGGCTACCTTTAAAACTTGATTGATGTATGGTGCTTCTTTTTTTTTTTTTAATTGTGTAGTTTGGTTGAGGTGTAGATAGTTGTCCTCTTTTATTGGTTTATTTAATTGGTTGTTCCCATGGTAACATTTTTAGTACATTTTTTCAGAAGGTTGAAGGATGCTTTGGGGGCTTTTGTGTGGTGGTCTGTTAATCTTCAACAGACCCTAACAGGATTCCTTTGTGCATTTTTCTCCCCTGTTTTTGAGTGGTTTGACTTCTTTAACCCTTCAGAAGCTAACTAAGTACCATTGCTTCTAAGCATTGCATCTTTAGACAATGGTTGTCTGATGGGAGATGAGGGTGGAGGCCAGTCTAACCAAGGAATCCTTTACATGAGAGAGTCAAAACACAGACTGTAAAGAGGAATCTGAGATTTTTATACTATAATTATGAAGTTTATATAACATAATGTGGCTATTTATTTTATATTTGGTTGCCCGTGAAAGGAAGTGCAGCTTTTTTTTTCCTGTAGATTTTTTTTTTTTTTTTGACCTAATTGCTGCTGAGTGACTGTCCTTGGTGAATTGCTTTCTGAGAGACTTAGTTGTGTCCTCTGTTTAAGGGATGCTGTGAGAAAGAAGATATGAAACAATTCATGATATATTTGGTTGTTTGTTCACTTCAACATATCCACTCAGCAAAGGACAACTCTGAAACCTGGAAATAAGTACAAAGATTTTTGAAAATGCAAGTTTCATGGTACAGCCACTTTGGAAGACAGTTTGGTGGTTTCTTACAAAACTAAGCATACTCTTACTACACGATCCGGCAATTGTGCATCTAGGTATTTACCTAAAGGAGCTGTACATGGATGTTTATAACAGCTTTATTCATAATTTCCAAAACTTGGAAGCAACCAAGATGTCTATCAGTAGGCGAATGGATAAATAAACTGTGGTACCTCCAGACAATGAAATAGTATTCAGCACTAAAAAGAAATGAGCTATCAAGCCAGGAAAAGATAAGTGAAAACTTAAGTGCAAATTACTAAGTGAAGGGAGCCAATCTGAAAAGGTTACGTACTGTATGATTCCAACTATATGACATTCTGGAAAAGGCAAACCTACAGAGGCAGTAAAAAGATTGGTGGTTGATAGGGGTTTATGTGAGGGGAGAGATGAATAGGCAGATCTCAGAGGAATTTAGGGCAGTGAAAATACTCTGTACTATCATAATATCCGTAATAGCTTATGATGATGGATATGTCATTATATATATTTGTCTAAACCCATGGAGTATACAACACCAGGAGTGAACCTTAAACTACAGTCTTTGGGTGACTATTATGTGTCAGTGTAGGTTCATCCTTGGTAAAAAATGTACCGCTCTTTTGAGTGATGTTGATGAGGCTGTGCATGTGTGGGGACAGTGGGTGTGTCGGAAATCTCTGTACCTCCCTCTCCGTTTCATTACAAGCCTAAAACCGCTCTGAAAAATAAAGCCTTCTAGGGGCTTCCCTGGTGGCGCAGTGGTTGAGAATCCGCCTGCCAATGCAGGGGACACGGGTTCGAGCCCTGGTCCGGGAAGATCCCACGTGCTGTGGAGCAACTAAGCCCGTGCGCCACAACTACTGAGCCTGCGCTCTAGAGCCCACGAGCCACAACTACTGAGCTCATGTGCCACAACTACTGAAGCCCATGTGCCCCAACTACTGAAGCCCATGTGCCCAGAGCCCGTGCTCTGCAACAAGAGAAGCCACTGCAATAAGTAGCCCCCTCTCGCCGCAACTAGAGAAAGCCTGCGTGCAGCAATGAAGACCCAACGCAGCCAAAAATAAATAAATAAATATTAAGTATTAATTATTGAAATAATGGCATAGAAGAATTTTATTTTTGTTATTTTAATAATAGTCATAACCTAAAATATTTACCACATCCTCGGTGCTAAAAGAAATTTTCATGGATTCTTATTAATCCTGATGCACTTAGAAGTCAGACGAGATCACATATGATTGGAGATTCAAATGGTGCAATCATACAACAGTCTAGCTCTCTACATTTCTTCTTCCTTGATTCATTACATTTTAGTGAAGAAATGGGCTGTAAAATACTGACACGACAGGGAGGGTGCCTATACCATTGTGTATGTTTAATATTAATAAAAACTCTCATGTCATGAAATGAAAATATGCTAAAACAATGATAAACATGAGCTGTCCTTAGGTCTCGTGAAATAATCTAAATATACAAACAAACGGAGACACTTTAAATTACGTAATGCCTTAGTCAATTTCAGTAGTGGGACAGGTTATTCAGACAGTCTTCCTTCCAGTTGGCCAAAGTCCACTGTGATAGACATTATAATGGATTATAGGATCTCCAAATAGTTTTATAGCAATTAAATTTTATCATAATATTTATATTGCCAGAAATCGTATATCAAATTTACAGGATGTGGACATGAAATGGAGCTGATACCCTAGCTTGTGTAATTATTTAAGAAGTTAATAGAGATACTCTGAAAACTTGTGAGAGCACAAGGATTCTTCCTTTCTCCTTCTTTATGTTCCTTAGGCATGGCACATTCCGTGTGGGTGAGTACCAGGGACCGTGCTCAGTGCTTTGCAGGCGTCGTCGCTTTCAAGGTGGTGAGGAGGCCAGCACGTGGGCTAAGAACGTGGATGTTGGACTAGGACTGAATCCCGCCTCTGCTAATTACTGTCTGTGCTCCACTGGGCAAATTACCTAATTTCTGTGGATCTCAGTTTCCCCATCTGTAAAATGGGGACAATAATTGTGTCTGCCTCATAGGGTTCTTGTGAGGATTAACTGAGATAAGTATGACTTGAGAGAGTTAGTTGTGTTTAACCTTCTCTTGGTGGAAGTGATTAGTATTTCTGAGGTTTTTGGTGGCAACAAAAAATAAAGGGAGGTGGTAACTTGATGGCAGGACAAAATGACAATGCCAGTGGTACACAATAAGGTGCTTTCTCTATGAAAAAGTGCTTTTATCAACTGGGACTAGAGAAATGATTTATTATTTAAGTTATAGAATTATATAATTATCATAAAATTTAGGGAGAAAATCACTAGGGCCAAAAACACAAATCTGCTATAGAGAACACTACTTAATATAGCATGTGCTGTTTGGAATTTTACCTGGTCACTAATTCACGGATCAAGACTCTTACATGGTATGGAGGTCCTAGTGTTTATTCATACTGCCAGAGATTAAATCCTGTATCATTATAAGGAGGACTATTAACTCCAAGTTAGTTCCAATAGATGCCAACATCTACTGTTTTGAAGGATCAGAGAAAGATGAAATTATTAGCATATAGTTCATCCTCAGTGGAAGTTAGGAAAGGTGAAAGGTCAGCATTTGGTATAGAGATTTGGACAAGCTTATACAATCAGAAAGTGTTTGTACATTACACTCTCAGAAAAAAAGCACATATGTCCTAGATTAAAGAATTGTGTGGCAGAAATCTCTTTTGCCATTTGCTTTTTAACAAGAAGACACTGTAAATTTTTTAAAATATAAAAATATATTACAAAAGTATATTGCAGGTACATTGTAGGAATTTTTAAAGATATATACAATAAAAAAAGAAAATTAAAATTATCCTTAGTGTCTTAATCTTAGTTCTGATTATTTTCACCCTTATTTAGGCTCAACATAGAATTACGTGGTAATTCTCTCATAAAACTGACATTTTACGTTCAATATACTACAAACAAACTTCCTGTATCATTATACATTTTCCTAGAACCATATCATAGTTACATTTTACTACTTTGTATAAAACACTTTGCTTCATTGATTCAATCCCTAAATTATTTACATTGAGTGAGTTCTCTTTTATTTCAAATATTTCACCACTAGAAACAAACACTTGAAGCTAAATCTTTATATTAATTTATCACTATTCATAAATTTCCGCAAGTTAAATTGGTAAGTTAAAGGGGATGTAGATTTCCTTGACTTATGCTATACGGTGTTATACATACAACTATTTAATTATAAATAGTAATTTGAGAACTCATTTTCCCATTAGTACTACCATTAATGTTTTGTGTATTAAGTTTTGGCTGGCATAGAATATTCATAGGGGAAAAAAATTGCTCATTAACTTTTCAGCACCATAATGTGGTATATTCTGAAGGGCAAAAGGGCTCAGTATGCGATGCCCAAAATTACTGTGGGAAGATACAAGAGAAAATCCAGTGTGAAAGCCTCACGTGATATCGTTCTACAAAATTGAATGCCTGGATGGATGCTTATACATAAAAGCAAGGGTTGGAACAAATAACACTCTCCACATAATTAATTCCCCCCCAAAGCATACTTTTCTCAGTAGCTAAGGAAATAATTCAGAGACCCCCCAAAAGTCTGCATAATGTTCTTTTCTCCACTTCCAGGCACAATTTTACTGTCTAGATGAGCTGAGTTAGGTTGAGCTTGGAACCCATATTTAGGAATTGACTATCTAAGAATACTTGGAAGCGTGCATGTGAAAGTGTGCCCTTGGGGTGCTTGGGGGATAGGAGAGAGAGCAGGATGGCCACACGATGCATGTTGTGTACATCGTGTATTGTGAGGAATGAGGGGATTGTAAACAGACTTTGAAGAGTATCGTTTATTTTGGCAGAAAAATTGCTAACAAAAAAGGTCATAATTTCATGAACTTATATGACCATGGGAAGGCATTACATTTAACTACCTGGTGTCTGAGTTTTTGAGCACAAGTATGAACCCATCCTAGTTTAGAAATAAATTGATAATGTGTGGGCTGAGGTTTTGATAGACCCCATCCCTTGGGGTTAAAAATCATCTGCTCCCAGCAAAATTCAATTTTCTTTTTTTTCTTTTGCAAGTAAAGGACAGAGCAGGAGGAAAAGGGAAGGGAGACCAGCTTTAAATGACTTATAAAAAGGACTCAGAAAAAAAAACTTTCTGGACATCAAAAAGCTCTTACAAAACAGGCTTTTAATGATTTAAGTGTAAATGAATCAAAAACATATGGATAACATTTTCTTTTAAAATACCCTTGGGTTTAAAAAAATTAAGGGGAAAAGTAAATGGAAGAGAATGTTTTAGGTTTGGTGGAGCAGAAAAACATTTCAGAAAATAGCTTGAGGAGTTGGAAACACCCAGTAGAATTTGGGGTTGCTGCTTGAGCTCACTGGAAGAAGGGCATTATGATGACTTTAGACCCTACATCCTGGAGCCCTGCTCAGCAGCTACCTGCACCTAAGAGGCATGACGAATTGAACCACCTTCCTCATTAGGTGCCTTGACATTGAATCTAGGGGAGCAGGTTGGGAGGCTGATACTGAGAGAACATATGTTGCATTTTCAGGCCCTCAGCTATTTGGAAATCCAACATCCAACTGCAAACTACTACCGGGGGTGGAAGTAGATGCAATGGAAGGCACCTGGGGAGGAATGAAGCATATATAAGGTCTTGCTCACGAGACATCACAAAATTGTAATGTATTTAAAGTGTATGACATGATGATTTGATATATGTATATATTGTGAAATGATTCCCACAATCAAGATAATTAACACATCCATTACTTCACATACTTTTTTTTTTTTTTTGGTGAGAACACTTAAGATCTACTGTCCTAGCAAAGTTCAAGTATACAGTATAGTATTATTAATTACAGTCATCACACTGTACATTAGATCCTCAAACTTATTTCTCTTAGAGCTGAAAGTTTATACCCTTTCATCAACCTCTTCCATTTCCCCTAGACCCTGGCAACCACCATTCTACTCTCTGTGCTATGAATTCAGCTTTTTAAAATTCCACATATAAGTGAGATCATACAGTATTTGTCTTTCTCCGCCTGGCTTATTTTACATAGCATAATGTCCTCAGGTTCATCCATGTTGTCACAAATGGCAGGATGTCCTTCTATTTTGAGATTGAATAATATTCCTTTGTTTATATATACTATGTTTTCTTTATCTATTCATCTACCAACAGACCCTTAGGTTGTTTCCATATCTTGGCTATTGTGATTAATGCTACAATCAATGTGGGAGTACAGATTTCTAGGGAATAGGGATTTCCTTTCATTTGGATAAATGGGATTGCTGGATCATATGGTACTTCTTGTAATTTTTTAAGGAACTTCAACAATACTGTTCTCCATAGTGGCTGCACCAATTTACATTCCCACCAACAGTGTAGGAGGGTTTGTCTGCACATGCTTGTCAACATTTTTCATCTCTTGCTTTTTGATAATAGACATCCAACAGATATGAGGTGATATGTTATTGTGGTTTTGCTTTGTATTTCTCTGGTGATTAGTGATGCTGAGCGCCTTTTCATGTACCTGTTGACAATTTATACATCTTATTTGGAAAAAATGTCTATTCAGGTCCTTTGCCCATTTTTTTAATCCAGTTATTCGGATTATTGAGTTGTAAGAGTTCCTTATATATTTTGGATGGTAACCCCTTATCTGATACATGGTTTGCAAATATTTTCTCTCATTCTATAGATCGCCTTTTCATTTTGTTAATTGTTTCCTTTGCTGTGCAGAAAGTTTTCAGTTTAATGTAGTCCCAACTGTTTATTTTTGCTTTTGTTGACTTTGCTTTTAGTGTCAAATCCAAAACATCATGTTTAAGACCAACGTCGAGGACCTCTTCCCCTATGTTTTCTTTTAATAGTTTTATAGTTTCAGGCCTTACATTTAAGTCTTTAATACATTTTGAGTTGATTTTTGTGTATGGCATATGATAGGGGTCCAATTTCATTTTTTTTTCATATGAGGATATCCAGTTTTCCTAACACCATTTACTGAGGAGACTATCATTTCCCCATTGTGTATTATTAGCACCTTTGTTGAAATTAGTTGACCATACATGCGTGAGTTTATTTCTGGGCTCTCTATTCTTTTCCATTGATGTGTGTGTTTGTTTTTATGCAAATACCATACTTTTTGGATTACTACAGTTTGTAATATAGCTCGATATCAAAAATTGTAACACCTCTAGCATTTCTCTTCTTGGCCAAGATTGATTTATCTATTTGGGGTCTTTTGTGGTTCCATCCAAGTTTTAGGATTATTTGTTTTGTGTCTGTGAAAAATGCCATTGGAATTTTGGTAGAGACTACATTGACTCTTGATTACTTTGGACACTATGAACATTTTAACAATATTAATTCTTCCAATCCATGAAGATGGATTTTTTTCATCAATTGTTTATAGTTTTCAGTGTACAGATCTTTCACCTCCTTGAATAAATTTATTCCTAAATATTTTATTCTTTTTGATGCTATCGTAAATGGAATTACTTTCTTAATTTCTTTTTTAAATAGTTCATTGCTAGTGTTGTACACAACTAATTTTTATAGGTTGATTTTGTATCCTACAACTTTACTGAATTAATTTTATCAGTTCTAACAGTTTTTTTCATGGAGTCTTTATGGTTTTCTGTATATTATAATATCACCTGCAAACAGAGACAGTTTTACTTCTTTTCTGATTTGGATGCCTTTTATTTCTTTTTCTTGCTTAATTGCTCTGGCTAGGACTTCCAGTACAAGTGTTGAGAGTGGACACTTTTGTCTTATTCTTGATCTTAGAGGAAAAGTTGAAAGCTTTTCATCACTAAGTATGATGTAAGCTGTGCTTGTCATATACAGCCTTTATTATGTTGAGGTACATTCCATCTATACCTAATTTCTTGAGAGTTTTTATCATAAAAATGTTTATTTTTGTCAAATTGTTTTTCTGCATTTATGATATGATCATATGGTTTTTATCCCTTATTTTGTTAATGTGGTGCATCATATTTATTGATTTGCAGATGTTGAACCATCCTTGCAGCCTTGGGATAAATCTCACTTGATCGTGGTGTATGATCCTTTTAGTGTGCGGTTGAATTCAGTTTGCTAGTATTCTGTTAAGGGTTTTTGCATGTATGTTTATTAAGGATATTGGCCTGTAATTTTCTTTTCTTTTTGTGTCCTTGTCTGGCTTTGGTATCAGGGTAATATTCCCCTCATTAAATGAGTTTGGAAGTGTTCCCTCCTCTTAATTTTTTGGAAGAGTTTGGAAAGAATTGATATTAATTTTTCTTAAATGTTTGGTAGAATTCACCATTGAAACAATTTGGTCCTGGACTTTTCTTTGTTGGGAGGTTTTTGATTGCTGATTCAATCTCCTTACTCATTACTGGTCTGTTCAGATTTTCTATTTCCTCATAATTCAGTCTTGATAGGTTGTATGATTAAAGGAATTTATTTCTTTTCAGTCATCCAATTTGTTGGTGTATATTTTTTCATAGTAGTCTCTTATGATCCTTTGTATTTCTGCAGTATCAGTTGTGATGTCCCCTTCATTTCTGATTTTATTTATTTGAATCTTATCTCTTTCTTCCTTGGTTAGTCTTGCTAAATGTTTGTCACCTTTGTTTATCTTTTGATAAAACCAGCTCAGTTTTATTGACCTTTTCTATTGTCTCTATGTCATTTATTTTTGCTCCCTTTGTTATTCCCTTCTACTTACTTTGAGCTTAGTTTGTTTTTTTCTAGTTTCCTGAGATGTAGAGTTAAATTATTTGAAATTTTTATTTTTTCTTAATGTAGGTATTTATTGCTATTCATTTCCCTCTTAGATCTGCTTTTTTTTTTTTCTTCATTCTGTAAACGTGGTGTGTTGTATTTCAAGATGTATATATATTTTTTCCTATTGATTTCTTTTTTGACTCATTGGTTGTTTAGGGGCATGTTGTTTAATCTCACATTATTTGTGAATTTTCCTTCTGTTATTGATTTCTAGTTTTATACCATTGTGGTCAGAAAATATGCTTGATATTATTTCAGTCTTCTAAAATTTGTTAAGACTTGCTTTGTGGCCTAACATGTCAGCAACAGAATTTGCTGGAATTTTTATGATTTCTACCTCTGTTAAACTTCTCATTTTGTTCATGTAGTTTTTTTCTTGAATTTATTGCAGTGTCTTCCTGTGTTTTCTTGTAGCTCACCAAGCTTCCTTAAAACAACTATTTTGATTTTTTTCTGGGCAAAATTGCAGATCCTTTTTTGAGGTCAGTTACTGAAAAATTATTGTGTTCCTTTGGTGGTGTCATGTTTCCTTGATTTTTCATGTTCCTGGAAGTCCTGTGTTGTCATCTTTACATTTGAAGAAGCAGTCCACCTCCTCCATTCTTTACTGACTGGCTTTGGGAGAAAAATATCTTCTGTCATCCCTGCTAGGAATTCTGAGGCTTTCTCAGGCCTTTTCTATAGATGTGCCTACTCCACACTTCTTGTTCCCTCTTTGGGGGCAATTCTTAAGATTTTATGCTTTCTGTTCATTCTGCAAAGCCAGGTTGAGTGCTGACATCCTTCCATTTCCTTTCTCTACAGTGTTGCTGAATGCTCAAGTTTGTGTGCTTTTTCCCAATCCTGCAGAGTCAGGCTGGCTTTCTGTGCATGCCCACTGTCTGTCTGCAAAGGCTTATACTTGCCACTGTTGAGGGAGTGAACAGGGAGCCAACCATAGGATGCACAGACCATTGGGCGTGCCTGTGGGCCACTGGGGGGATCTGCAGTCAAGGCATCCCCAGTGGCTTGTGGCAGGCTCCCTGATGGTGTCTGTGAAGGGGTTAGTAGGGTCCACATCTCTTAAATGTGTTCCAAGCCCTGGTTGCTATTCTCCCTGCCCCTTCCCACACCTCAGGCATGCAGCTCACCTCGGTACCCTGGATGGTGCAAGCAAGAGGTGGAACTCAGGCAGAATCCTGCCAAGCTGGGGAAATGAGGCACGCATTCACACACTCTTATATTCCCCCATGGGAGAAACTGCAGGCCAAGGTGGTCTCTTGGCACTGAGCTGTGCCACCTTTGGTGAGGGGCGATGATAGAGGGAAACTGTTCCTCTTACCCTCTTCAATGTGTCTAGTCATGGATTTTTTTGCTCCGTATGCTGAAACTTCTCTGCTGGACTCTTGGACTTCCATAGTGGTGCTCTTGTCTGTGGATGATTGTCAAAATCAGTGTTCTTTGGGGAGAAGATGTTTAAAAAAAAAAAAAAGAAATTTGTATCTGCCATCTTGCTCAGTAATTTCTTGTTTATTTTCTTTCCACAGTGCCCAAAACATCAACAGAGTTAAATGATCCTCCAAAGTTTGAGAAATTAATAAATATTAGATATACATTGAAGTTTCTTCACTATCTTCACAAAAAGTTAAAATCCCAAAGTCTAGAAGGTTGTGAAAGAAAGCCAAAGGGGCTTTACTATCATCCCTGTATTACCTTTTCTATTGCTTCACAAAGGATATGAGCCACAGTGACAAGGCATCCTCTTCAAGGGTTCAGGAACTCCTGCCCCTTTGGACAATCAGTCCTTCAAATGTGTGGTCCTTATTGATTAGCGAAAATTTCATCCACAGACTTTGATCACCTATGAAAAGGAATTGCCTTCTAAAGTTTTAGTTTAATAAAACCATCTTTTCTTACTAAAGGGAGATGTGCACATTTGGTGTAGTCTGTAGACTTACTGGTCTTGTATTTTCGTGATTAGGAGGACAATGGAATAAGCAAATCCACTTTAGAATCAGTCTTTAGCTCACATAGTTTATTACCTGAAAATTCAGCACTTACCACCAGCATTAGACAATGGCAATATCTAAATAATCAGCACAACTTTTTATTGATTCAGGAAACATCTTTCGTCCTTGGTGGGTTCAACTTGGTTGATTTAGTTTTAGCAGTATTTATGGAAACACATGAAATATTAGGACTAGAATGCCTGTTTTCATTCCCAGGCACATCATAAATATCTGACGTTATTTTCCTGCCACGATACTGTTCTCTGTCTCACAGAGAACCTAGGTTAGTGTATCTTTCTTTTCTCATTGACTGTCCAACCCACCAGTATGCCTTCTTTCCTGATCCATCCCAGATGAAACGGTGACATCCAGAACTACTATTTTACTAACATGCTCAACCCCACCCCTCCCCCACCCCATGTTCCTTCAACCTCCTCCCACTTCCTGTTACTCCTTCCAGGAAAAAAATCTCAGATCCACGTTTGATATCTCCTTTTCTATTCCTAAATGGCTGCATTCTGCTGAAGAGATTCACTTAACAGGGCAGATTACCACCTCACCACATTAGTGACCTTCAGCTTCAGCTGGGCCACTTTCAACTTTGTTCATCAATCTTTGAATTTGGTCTGAGTTGGCTCCCATTCTTGTCCCAGTTTTTCTTTGACCCACAGCCTGTCTCTGGATATACGATCTTATCTCCTACTTTATGTCATCAGGTGTGAACTACCTCAACCTCCTGCCCCTCCTCGCCTCATAGAAATTCATGCTCCTCTGTCCCTTCCCTGCCTCTTTGTCTCCATGGTCAGAGAATAAATGCCCTGTCTCTTGTTCAATGCCAACATCTTCAGTGTTGCCCTTGATCCCATCTGTTTTGCTTCAAGACCATGATCAATCAAATACAATATTTACTGTTTAATCGTCAACGAACCCTTCTGTCTTGGCTTCTTTCCCTTGGGCTAAATAAATGTTTAAATCTTTGCACACTTGAAAAACAAAACAACCACAGCAGAAAAAATCTCCCTGGGCTCATGTGTCCTCTGTGAGTATTCCCTCTCACATCCTTCTCTGCATGGTGAAACTTCTTGTAAAAGTCATGGCAAGACTCTCCACTCACTGCTTTCATCCTTTTCACTCCACAGCCCCTCAAACTGTTTCAGCCTCCAACCCTTACTATCCTTGGAAATTTCACCAAAGACCTTCTTCTTTCTAAGTACAGTGACACCACATCAGTGCTTTTCGTGCAGGGTTTCCCCTGGCCACCTTTGATACTGTGGAATATTCATTCCATGTGGAATCACTTGCCCGTGTTGACCGTCCTCACTGGTCCTCAATGACTGTTCCCTCTCTGTCCCATTCTTGGGACGGTCTTGCTTCGCCATGTGGCTGACTGGTCACTACTTTCTCTAGATTTTCTATTTTCCACTAGATTTTCTCTAGTTTTCATTGTACCACCATTCATTTGGAGTTTACTATTATCTGTTTGCCAGCAACATCCAATTCAATTTTTGCAGATCCATCCCAAACTTTATGGTCACATATCCATACTATTGCTTACTTTTCTACCTCTTCTCATGCTATTCTCCTTTCTCTTATTTAACTTTTAATTATCCTTAAGATTGGGATCATGCATCTTCACTTCCAGGAAGCTTTCCCTAAAACACCAGGTGGCCAGTGACCCTCTTTCATGCTCCTTGGCTCCAAAGGTGTATTTCTCTCACAGCTATCCCCACATCAGAGGGAAATTATTTGCTCTTGTGTTCCCTAGTCTCATTATTCTGCATGCTCTTGAAGGACACATATCCTGAGCTTGGTATCTAGTAGGTATTTAATGGCTTTTTTAGAAAATATCAGTTTATTTTCTTAATTGATAGGATTTGTGTCACATACAATTTTTTTAACATCTTTATTGGAGTATAATTGCTTTACAATGGTGTGTTAGTTTCTGCTGTATAACAAAGTGAATCAGCTATATGTATACATATATCCCCGTATCCCCTCCCTCTTCTGTCTCTCTCCCACCCTCCTTATCCCACCCCTCTAGGTGGTCACAAAGCACCGAGGTGATCTCCCTGTGCTATGCGGCTGCTTCCCACTAGCTATCTATTTTACATTTGGTAGTGTGTCACATACAATTTTTATGATCACAGAAAATTAAAATATGAAAGTAATAAATAGCTTAAAATTTGTCTTGTTGACTGTATTCTGTCTAAACTACATATATGTGACATATATAATATAGTTATATAATATATATTATAATCCATATTATATATTAATTATATGTGTGTATGTGTATATACACACACAATTAATATGTAATATAGATTATACACTCTTTTACAAGAACTTTTCAATCTCAGAAAATGTGCTCTAATTTGGGGAACTATTTCCTTTTGTTGATTTTTTTTTTTCCCCTTTCCTCTTTCAAAATGCTATTTCCTCAGAGAATCCTTCCATGACCTCACATGGTCCCAGCACATTCATTTTCTAATCCTTACCCTAACCTTACTTTTAAATTTATACATTTAATGTTATACATTTACCTATATTACAGTTATCCTCTTATGTAGATGTCTACATAGTTTTATGAATATTTGAACTTGTAAATATTTTTAAGTGATTGGTTTTGGGTTTTACTCTTCCCAACCTCGTGAAGAAGGTAAGTACTTATCTATCTTGTTCGTCACCCTATCAGTATGCCTGGCACATAAAAGGACTTAATAAATATTTACTGACTTAATCAGATGAGTGAATGGGTGAAGGGAGGATAAGTTGGTTGGAGACCAAGATTATCCAGAGGTAAAACTGAAGCATACTGGAAGAAGGTCATAAAGTCACTAGGCTTGGAAATTAACCTTACTGTAAAAAAGTAAAACAAAACACTTCCACACAGATGTGCTCCTGGGTCAGCAAAGAGCTTAAGTAGGCTTTGAGTTGTTTATAAGAAACAGAGCCAAAATGAATCCAATCTTTATTTGCAGTTTTCAAACTTTCTCTTTTTTTTATTTGCAAAAATGGTCCCATTGCTCATGTTTGCCCCTAAATGGTGTCTAAAACAAGAAGAAATAAAGCCGTGCACACACCAGTGGCATGGAAACTCAGGAGGGCTGTTACTCATGGTGCATCTCCCAAAGATTTGGCCTCTTCCTCTTTTTGCCAACTGTATACCCTGCACTTTGCTGCATGATGCTAAAGAGCTGAATCCTAACAGTCCAACCTGGGCAGGGCAGAAGTTTCATGGGGGAGTCATACAAGAGAAGAAACAGGCCAAAGCTACTTTGAGGAAGGTTTCAAAGCCAGGCTAAGACATATAGATTTTATCTTTCAGGAGGTAATTTTTTCAATGTTAGAATTATACTTAAATCTGTATTTTGGGGAAAATTTCTGGGTTTCTAATTGTAAATTGAAGTTTTTTCATAGATTAAGGAAGAATATACCTGTTAGGAGACTGTAGCTCTAATCCTGGTTTTATGCAATAAAAATTTGAATTACTCCATTTTTCTCTATCATGTTACAATGGATTATAAAATACAAAAAAAATAAATACAGTTTAATAGAAAAAGAGGACTAATCAGAATCAGGGAATAGTGATAGAAATATCACATAGGTAATGAAAGATACAGTAATTAGGCATAAATGTAATTTCTACAAGGTAATTATAATTCAGCTGTAAGTCTGCCTTGGAGCTTCCCGGAAGCCAAAGCAAAACAGGAAACATAATCACTTATATAATTTAGATTGTACATATAATAATAAAAGCTAATATTTGTGTTCTAACTTTGTGCTGGACCCTTTATATGTATTCTTTACATATAACCATTTCTACGTATACTTGAAGATCTCACATCCTTGAGAGAGAACTCTATTAACTAAATCAGCTGATAAAAAGATCTTCTGCAATGAGGAAGTGAAAATTTATGCTGAAAAGCATCTCCTTTTTTTTCTTTAGAGAATAATCAACCTAAATTAAACTTTTAAATTCTTGATTTAAGGCAGCCAGCCTGTTTCAACAAAGTTGCCAAATATTCTTAACCAAAAGGAAGCATTGCAAGATATGACAAACAGGAAAGCTAAACAAAAGTCAACAGTGTTGCAAATCATACATTTATGGGAGGAAACGCTCCAGCCCTGCCGCCAAGCCTGGAACTGAAACCTACAAGGCAGACCACGCTAACATCCACAGGGCGGTGGGCTGTGCAAAGCTCAGAAGGAGGCGCCCGCAGAACTCGGGCGGGGTGTGCAAGCAGCCGAAGAACAGGGTAGCCTGTGGCGCAGGCCTTCAGGAAGCCAGTGAAAAGTCTAGCCTCTAGCTGTGTCGTCAGAGGCTAACAAAACTTAGAGAAGACTGGACATGCATTTGACGTGAAACTCAAATTACACACTGTTCTGTTCCAAATCTGACTCCTGGAAGTTAGCTATACGGTAACCGCATCCTCAACATCTTTGGAACAAATCAGTGGGGATTTTTCATAGCTTTTTTAAATAGTACATCTCCGTGTATATGTTAATGACCCTTGTTCCAGTAATAAAACAGAGCCTATCCAGGGGGTCACCAGTTCAGATGCCTAAGAGGTCAAACAAGTAACAAAAATGAAGTGCATACTGCAATTTAGGAATGTGGGCCCAGTAACATGGGAGCTTTCTATCTTTAAAAAAGAAATTGAAAATCCAGACTTTTCAATGCAATCTCCCAATCTGTAATCATTAGTAACTAATTCAAACATGTTTAATTCCTTGAACAGTCGGGCCAATGCAATTCTCTGAACTAAAACCTTCAATTTAACACTTTCATAGGAAGGTAACCTCCATGAATTAAATTCTCTTAATAGAGCTTTTAATAAAGGTCGGGCAGCAAATCATTGAGAGTAAGACTGTCTGGTAAAGATTTCAGGCTCTTGTTCCCGATTCATGACAGATACATGATCACTTGCACTGACAACAGATGTGACATCCTTTTGTGAAAATTGAAGTGGTACCAGGACTTACCTAAACCACAATGGGCCATCTTCAAATGAAGCTGAGCTAAGACAGTATCTGTAAATCAGGGCAGGGTTTTCTTTCCGCTAATGCTGGGTTTCCCAACAGTTGAATAAATGGATATGTCATTAGGATTCCAGAAGGGAACAAGAACCATGCCCAGTGTCATGCAATACGGGATTTTCATAGGAAGTGGACCGTAAATAACTGTGGGAGGAGTTGGGGAAAGAAGATACAGAGAGGCCATTGGGACATCGCTGAAAGCACTGGCCTGGGGAGATAATACGGATCTTACAGGGCAATCTGAGAAGCGAAGGACACTCCTTTACAAAGAGACCACTCGCTGAAAGATCTAGGGAGCTCTGATCTCTGTGTGACTCCCACCTCTGTGGGTCAGCAGGCAAGAATCAAACAGGGCCTGGGCCTCTGTGGGCCGGTTCTGAAGTCTGGAGGAAACTCTGTCCATGGTGGGGAAGAGCACAAGGTCCAGCAGGACCCCCGGGCCCCTCTGCATATCTCATCTAACCATGAAAAGTCCTCAGAGTATAACGGCCCCTGCTTCACCCCTGCCTCCCAAATTTCACACAAGCTTCTCTTCTGGCCACGCTAGCCCAGGACAATAAAGAGAAGGGGATCTGGGCAAGCATAATGCCCAGCTTGACCAGATCGACAACAGAACCAACCAGCACAGTGAGGGTAGAGACCTCCATTTCCACAAAATAGGCCACGATCACTTTAGCTGCAACACTCCCAAATCCATTTGACTCTATGCTACAGGGAAGGTCTGTTGGAAAAAAAATAGGGGGTGGCTAGGCAGTTAGAGAGCCTTGCATTTGCATCTTGATCATTTGCTTGCTTTATGGCCTTAGGAAAGATACTCAACCTCTTTTGACTCACAGTTTCTCCATCAAGAAAGTGGGGCTCATAATACCAACATTAAAGTTTTGTCTTAAGGATTAGACAAAGTTTGGGACAGTACAAAGTGTGATCTGCGGGGGCAAAGACTATATTTACATTAGTAATCATTGCAGCCTCTAGGATCAAACAAGGTGTCTGATACCAAGTAAGCAAGCAAAGTGTTTAAGTCGCTGTTATTGCTTACAATAAGAAGAGGGACTCTTGAGCACACATGAAAGTTTAAGAGGATGAATGGATTGCAGTTTTCCTGATCTTTTTAGAGGTTGATGAAAACGAATTCTCTCAAAGGTCTGTCGTGTGCTAGGACACACTTAGAATGAATTAATTTTTATTCTTATAGTTAAAAAGACTGGAAAAGTGGGCAGTATAACAGATTCTATACATAAGCATTCTTTCATTCTTTGTCCGAAAAGCATACCATCATGTAATCTCCCTCAGGTCCATCATCACCTTCATCAGTATTTTAGCATCCCATCTCTGGGCAGAATCCAGCCTACATCCAGCAAGGAGAAGACAAGTACACTGACCACACACACTGCGTCTTTCTCCTTGAACACATGCACACGCTGGCCTTTGGTGAGAGGCAGGGCATGAATAGGAAAAAACAGAGATGCATTCCAACAAGACATTAGCTAAACAAAAGTCAAGTCCACCAGGCAAAGCCCTCAGGAAATTGGTTAACATATTTTTCCACCATTCAACAAAAGATAGCAGGCACTTGTCTCAATATCTCCTTTCATCCCTGAAAGCTTTAAAATTGATTCATGGTTTCATAACTACAACAAAGTACCTTGGATAGATTAAAATCAAGGCTTTTTTTAATTTGGATATCAACAGCAAGAATCCCACCCAGGTCTTGCTAAAAACGACTTTGGCTGACGTTACGAAATGCGTCCGCAAGCTCTTCTTTAGCCAAATGAGAAGTCGTCTGGAAAGGATTCATCCTTTTAGTGTACACAGAAGATCTTCTTCTTGGATCTATAAACTAAGTCTTTAAATTCCACTGTAATTACTCCAAAGACATAAATAGAGTCGATATTATTTCTGGCATCCCAGCTGGCCCTTTTAGACAAGGTACACAGCATTTTCAAATAAAGCTTCCACGAAGTGTGTAGGTATTCTAGCAACAGACAGATGCCTGGAAATTCTAAAACGTAGTGTCTAAAAGAATGGCTTCCAAAAATGCTAGTGTGTAGGACAGGTCCCTTTCTTCGTTTTAATTCTTGTACCAGTTGTTAGCATTGAGTTTCTTAGTAAGGGCCGAAACCTATTCTGTTTTCAACCACTAACTTGGCTCTCTTTGGAGGTTCTGTATACTGAAACAATTCATTAAAATACTCATACATAAAGTTTTATTAACGGGACATGTTATCGCTCCCAGACTCACGCTGTAGTTATTAACCAGTGCAACTGAAAACCTTCATTTCAAAAGCCAGAATCTCACAAAACTATCTTAGCATTAGTGTTGATGAATGCCAACATCATATGCGTTTTCAATGTGAATACCGTCCATATCTGGAGTCCTTCTTGGACTTGGGACAGGAACATTTTACTCTGGCTCTTTGTGAACATCCTGGGCTTTCTGTTATGAGCAGACTTCTCAACTCCCAAGGCATACCATGCCTTTTCTCTTCATTGTTGCTGATCACATTTGCTTGCCCTTGGAAACTCACCAAAATCTGAATTTGGATTACCAACTCTACTGCTACCAAAAAAAACCCCAAAAAACAACTGGATTAATTTCCAGAACATACTGTTGCTTTACATTTTTGATTTAATAACAAAAAAAGACTTGAGAATCAGCACTTTGTTCCTATTTTATTATTTACCTGTCCCTTTGTTTCTTTATCTATAAACTAATGGGTCAGGGCAGCTGTTGTGTAGATCTCTAACTTGGAAGGCAGAGACTCTGGATGGAAACACTGTTAGTCATTTGTGCCTCTAGGCCCAATATAGCTTTGTACCTTCTGGCCCACTTGTGGTAGGGAGGGGTCAAGTGACTAGTTTCGACTAATGAGTCATGAGCATAAATGACATGTGTCCCTTCTCTCCTACAGTTTATTGCCATTAGAGACCTTCTGGAGCTTTCTTTCCCTCTGCTATGGTGGCAAGTAGTGTTCCAGACAGCTGCTCCACCAATCTGGAGCAGCTTGGAGTGAGAATGACAAGGATGAGGAGAGGGCCCTCAAGGAACACAGAGTGTGAGCAAGAATTAAGCCCTTTGCTGTAAGCTATGGAGCATTTGGAGTTTGATACCATAGTTCTGCCTGGTCTTACCCCGACCAATATAATTCATTATCCACCCAGATCTTCCCAAGTGAACCTTCCTTGAGGAGAGGTTCAGTCATCAGCTACTGTCTTCAATTAACAAGGGCGACGCTCTTCATCCTTTACATGCACGGGATGAAAATTCATTTTGAGCGATGACTACAAACGTTCACTGCCTTTCCACATCCTCTCCTTAGGTCCTTTGTGAGTAAGGACGCTTTTGTGTACAACACTCCAGCACAAGGCAAACCTGCAGTTTCAGAACGCTGTGATGTGAGCTTCTCCATTGAGGGGTTCAGTCCATCCTCAGTGAGGGTCACATCCTGCCATATTGATTAGAAGAAGAGGCTTCAAAGTTACCCAGACCCTGCTTCAAATCAGAGCTCTCAGTATCTTCCGTAATTTATTAATACTTAACTTTTATGCATCCCAACAACCTCTTTTATAAAAAGGAAATGCCATATTTTAGTGTCTGGCACACAGGGTGGATTGTGATTTTCGACTCTTCCACAGTCTTTGGCTATACTTGCTCATAAAGGAAGTCCTTGTTTACCAGGAAAACCAAACACAGCCCACACAGAAAAGGAGGCACGCTGTGGCAGACAGACCCTAAGGCGCCCCCCCATTGTCCCCACCTCCTGGTGTTTAACTTTGTTTAATTCCTTCCTCTTGAGTGGAGGTGGGACCTGCAACTGGCTTCTATCCAATAAAATATAGCCAAGGTGATGGGATATCACTGCCATGGTTAAGTTCTGTTCCATAAGAATCTGTCTGAACAGACTGGAGCCAGAGACTTCCCTGCGTGCTTGATGAAGGGAGAGGCTGGGCTGGAGAAACCCAGGTACAACGGAGTGCAAGAGGCCGCTAGGAACTGCAGTGGCTACTAGGAGTTTGGGGCAGCCTTTAGCCAACAACCCCCAAAAAGCCAGGGCCCTCAATCCTCCAACCACGAGGAAATTAGAGATTGAGTGGGAATTCTTCCCCAGCTGAGCTTCCAGAAGAGAATGCAATGTAGTCCATGTCTTGGTTGCAGGCTTGTGAGGCAATGGACCCAGTGGAGCCTCGGCCACACTACTGACCCACGTACGTTCTGAGATAATAAACACACATTGTTTTGAATTCTTAAGTATGTTGTAATTTGTTATTGCTGTGTAACAAATGCCCATGCCAAACTGGAAAATTTGGCTATTTTATCATGTAAAGAAGGCCATTTGAATCCTTATTTAAAAGATCAGATATTAAATTCTCTTCCTTCCCAAATCAAATATTTGAAATTTCAGAATTCTCATCTACAATCATATGGTCATACAAGAAGATGGCCCTTTAAACTTAGTTTGGATATTACTTATCAGGTTTTTGTTTACCAGTTTATTGATACTTGATCAAGTAATAAAACTAAGTCTTTTGAAAATACTTCTGCAATGAAATTTTATAATAAAAATCCTTTGTTATGAAAAAAACTTGAGAACATTTTCTGCTAAGAAGGGAAGTAAACAGTCATTAATTCACTGGCTCAGTCCTGTTCATCATTAAAAATACAGCTTAGGGCTTCCCTGGTGGCGCAGTGGTTGAGAATCTGCCTGCCAATGCAGGGGACACGGGTTCGAGCCCTGGTCTGGGAAGATCCCACATGCCGCGGAGCAACTAGGCCCACGTGTCACAACTACTGACCCTGCGCGTCTGGAGCCTGTGCTCCGCAACAAGAGAGGCCGCGATAGTGAGAGGCCCGCGCGCTGTGATGAAGAGTGGCCCCCGCTCGCCGCAGCTAGAGAAAAACCCTCGCACAGAAACAAAGACCCAACACAGCCAAAAATAAATAAATAATTAATTTTAAAAAAGAAATACAGCTTAATGTCATTTACTTTTGAATGCACTTTTCATGTTTCTCCCAGAATGAATGGACTGTTTCCTTTGGATTCCCAGAACAGCTTAATTATAAAACATCTTACCCTGTGTTATAATTGCCTGTTCCTAAAAGCTATCTCTATCACTGGTCCAGGAGTTGGCAAACTACAGCTCATGGGCCAAATCCTCCCTGCTGCCTGTTTCTGTAAATAAAGTTTTATTGGAACAAGCCATGCCTGTTTGCTTGTACTTTATGCTATGCTTGTTTTCATGGTACAACACAGTACTGAATGATTGCAACAGAGAGCTTATGGATCACAAGTCTAAACTATTTACTATCTGGTCTGTTACAGAAAAAGTTTGCTGACCTCCACATTAGACCGTGAACTTCATGAAGTGACAGACTGATGGACTGTATCTTGTCCATCTCTGTAGCCTCAGAACCTAGCCCACTGCAGACCCTAAATTTGTAACTGAGTGTATACA
Organism: Balaenoptera musculus; assembly: GCF_009873245.2. Taxonomy (NCBI): domain Eukaryota; kingdom Metazoa; phylum Chordata; class Mammalia; order Artiodactyla; family Balaenopteridae; genus Balaenoptera; species Balaenoptera musculus. The sequence continues at coordinate 95,646,253 of NC_045793.1, read as the reverse complement.
AAGATGCATCAAACACTGAAATTCAAGCCAAAATTAGCATTTATCTTCTCTCTAAATTAGACCTTTCTTAGAGAAGTCCTAAATTTTTGTTAAGACTGTCATGAAGAAACAGTCTATCCTCATACTTTGTACTCCCCTGAAAGCTGAAAACAGAATGAACAGAGCTGGCTATTAAGAGGACATTCCTACCCTTCATTAGAAGGCTGCATTTTGACCAAATTGCCATTTATTAAACAATTTTCACATTAGTTACCAAGCCCATGTGCCTTTCAGGGGGCAGTTACTCTGTTTTCAGATTCACTTAGGACCAATTTCCAAAGTACTGCTAGTGTATTTGCGGTCCAAGAAACCTTTTAATTTTCATTTGTAAACCTTTTTTGATGTTGCTCCCTTGTCAAAAACAGGAAGCTGTTATTTTCCAGCAGTAAACAAGTTCAAAATCAAGTTAGCCACTCAACTCCCCAAATCAAGACTGTGTTTTGTGTATATGAAAAAATCAACTTTCTAATCTTCATCGACTGTATCAAAATTCTCCAGGGAAAGCCAAGAGCCTTAAATTTTTGTGGGAATCAAAGAATGTGAAGATCTGTCGCCACCCCCCCCCGCCCCCCAGATATGGTTCTTCTCCAAACCTAGGGAAATCTTTCAAATCTCTTGTGATTCACTCCTTCACTATTTCTGTCCCATGAGATTAGTCTGAATGCTTTTTCCTTTATTCACCCACCCACAATCTCTCTAACTCCCATATGGGATGTATACAGTAATGCTAACCACCAAGAACAAAGCAGAACAAGATGTTTGCCATGGATATCAAGTCTCAAAAGAGACAATTAAATTGATGCAAATCATCATTGCTTCCTGAATCACCGTAGACTGCTGTATTTCAGAATGCCAAGGAAATTACTATAAAGCGTTACCTAAAGGTTTTGTAAATAAATGTATTAAACTCATAAGAGAAGCTTAAAATGAGTAGGAAAGTGTTTCCTGGTTTCATCATGATGTTTAGAAAACTTTTCCAACTCACCTGATGAATGCCTCCAGGATAAAGGGACTTGGATCTTCCACTGGGGTCAGCAAGCAAGGATTCTGACCCTTTCCTGGCCCTTGACTCTGTGCCCTGGGATCTGCCTCACATGCTCACCACCACTGTCACCTTCTAGTCACCTATTCATCCCCAACTGGAAAGATTTTCCCCTATACCGCAGCCAACTGAGAAAAAAAATAGAATCGCTACATGAGGAGCTTTGTCTGTATTTACCTACATACTTACATATGTCCTTTTATTTTAAAATAAGTTTTCCTACTTAATTTTGGGATGTTAAAATATCTTCTATTTCATAAGATATGAATGTCAAAGATGATAATTTTTAAATGTCCTTACTTGACAAAAGATACAGTTGTCATTCTTGGTTCAGTTCCCCCAATTTTTAAAACCGACCCATGATATGAACCCACGCTTCCCCTTCATGGGGCGTGGGTTCGACTCCTGGTCAGGGAACTAAGATTCCGCGTGCATGCGTGCAGCGTGGCCAAAAAAAAGACAAAAAAACAAAACAAAAACAAAAAAACCCCCACTGATCCATGAAACCACAAAAGGTCTGAGGACTTAGAACACTGAAGAGTCACTTAAGTTGAGGAGAGGCAGGGGATGGTAGAGAGTATTCCTGGCTCACAGAGGTCAATGACTTATTCAAGTTCACTCAGCTGACTAGAGGCAGTGAATTATAATCCAGATCACTCGCTCCTGGGCCAGTGAGCCTCTTACTAATGTTCCAGGCTGCTCCCTACCGAGCTACTGTGGCAGCCCCCTTAAAGAGTACAGTCAGGTTTCATCTGTTAAACTTTTTGGATCAGCCCTATCCCTTGTTCATTATCTATTTTATATCCTTAACCAATGTGCATATGTAGGCATCTCTGCAACTCTTGCAAAATTGTTTTGAAATGAATTGTTATCTTGCTCTACAATTGTGTCGGCACGTGAACCACTTCTGGGAGCAATCATTGTGTAAATACCAGCCATGGGAGCTGTGGAAAGAGAAGGTACAGGATGCTCAGAGAAGCCCACAGATCAGTCTGGCAGGGGACAGGGTGGGGGCAGGGTGCTGAGGAGAGAGAGGATGGCCTGATAGACTAGAAGGTGAAGGATGGGCATCGTTATCAAGAGCAGAGGGAGGCTAGAGACACAGGACCTCTTGAGAGGCCTGAACGTGTTCTGGCATGGCAGAATATTGGGTAAAGGCTTAAGGTGAGGAAAAAAAGAGTGGCTTTTCAGCAAGAGCTTAGAAAGCTTCATGAGATCCAGTATTACCCAAAGGGAAGACCTTTGAATACAAAGGACCAGAATCCCACGAAACATCCTGGAAAAAGAGAGGGGGACTGGAGAACAAGAAGGTTTGAAACACAGTTTATACTTACCATAAACACTACAGATATCCGCAAGGAAAGTGGCTCAGGCCTTTGTGTTTGCATTCTTAGTCCATGGCAGTTCTAATGTTAATATTCATTTTAGGTTCTTGAGAATATATAAAGATAGCTTTCTGAGGGCTAAGTAACTAACATCACAACTAGGTATTTGTAAATACCATTTGTATTTTTAAACAGCAAATACCTGTGTATGTATATGTTTTTCTCATAAATGACCAAAGTACTGAAGTACTGTGGAGAGGCAGAAGGTACCTGGGCTGGCCCTACTTGCAAGATTCGAATTAGAATCTCTGGGGTTGTGTCACAAGTTTTGGACTTTTTCAAATAAGCTCCCCAGACAGACGTTTCCTGAATCTGGATCCACAGATTTGAGGCCAGTGATCTATTTGACAGTGGCCAGAGATGGCACGCACTGAAAACTGGCCAGAGCCCTTTGCAGCCATGATGTGCTCACCCCACTGGGCTTGACTGCATCTCCCTGGAAACCAGAACCTCAGCATACAAGTGACCCTCCCACCGTGAGATGCCCGAGTCTGTCAGACCTGAACTAGATGAAAAAGGACGAACCACTAATTAGACAAGAAATAGACATTTTAGACATTTTTTTTAGATACTGCATGTTAGCGATATCATATGATATTTGTCTTTCTCTGTATGACTTACTTCACTTAGTATGGTCATCTCTGAAAAATGGTACAAATGAACTTATTTACAAAACAGAAACACTCACAGACTTAGAGAACGAACTTATGGTTACCAGGGGGAAAGGCTGGGGTTGTGGGAGGGATAGATTGGGAGGTTGGGAGTGACATGTACACACTGCTATATGTAAAATAGATAACCAACAAGGACCTACTGTACACCACAGGGAACTCAGCTCAATATTCTGTAATAACTTAAATGGGAAAAGAATTTGAAAAAGAACAGATACTTGAATGAGTATAACTCAATCACTTTGCTGTATACCTGTAACTAACATATCATTGTTAATGAACTATACTCCAATATAAAATAAAAATTAAAAAAAGAAATAGACATTTTAATACAGATGCACCATAATAGATATAACTTCTTAATATCAGAATGATGACTGAAAATAACAAGGGGTATCTGTTTGTGATATCATCAAGGAACCAGGATGGGAGATTACGAGAGAGTGTATTTGTTTGAAGGCAGAGATGGGAGAGAAATACAGCTGTTTCCTGATGGCATTCTACCAAGTGCAGCCTATATGGTAACCTAATTATAGACCCAGTGGTCTATATGTATGCACCAAGGCCAATGTCACACCTTTTATTTATTGCTCTGACATTACAGTATGTTAGTATCTGGTGGGAGGTAACACAGACCTTATCCTTTCACATAAAATTTTAAATGAGCTTGTCAAACCCTCTCTCTATATCCCCAATATCCTGCTAGAATTGTGCTTGGAATGTCATTGAATTTATGGATTAACTTGGTGGTTTTCAACTCAATCTTTCCAATGTTAAGGTCTCCTATTCATAAATATTTACCTGGGTTTTCTTTTAGATCTGCTAATAGACTTATAGAAATTTCTCCATAAGGACTTGAGTAAATCTTGGTAGGTTAATTCCTAGATGTTCTATAGATATTGATCTCATTTTAAATGATACATTCTTTTTTTGTGTGATATATTCTACTTAGCTGTGCTTATGTCTCTACCTCTTCTTTCCCTAGGCTGGGTGAGGTTATGCATCTGTGCTCATATTTTATGCTTTACAAAACTCCAATATGGCAGTGATCTTTGTTAAGATATCTGCTCACCCCACTGGGCTGTGAACACTTTGAGGGCAGGAATGGTCTCTTACTCACTTTTGTATCCTCAGCAACACGCACAGATATACTTGTTTTTTAGCGCTTTTTGAACGTACATGAAAATACATGAAATCACCTTGCTGTACACCTGAAACTAACACAACATTGTAAACCAACTATACTTTAATTAAAAAAAAAAAAGAAAATGAAGACACATAAGTCAAATATTTTTGTTTTATTTTTGCCTTCTTTTAGAAAGTCTCATGATTAGTTTTTCATTCTTTTATATAATGAATGCCACTAAGGAGTTTACTGAAAGTGCAAGTATGAGTGAAAAATCTTTAGTATATATTTATCTGTATTTCATGTTGAACGTACCTTAAACTGTGTATAGAAAACCCATTAATTATACCCACTACTGGTTTGGAATTCTGTGAAAATTTGAGACACCAGGAATAAAGAATATATCAATATGCAAAAAAAAAATACATGAAACCATTATGTTATAGTGATATTGACTAAAAATAGCTGGAAATGTGGCAAAGGCAGCACCCACTGTGACTGAAGGCTCCTATCAGCTACCGGCTTTATCTGCTAGGTAGGCAGTTCTGAGGGAGGCGTTCAAATCCAGCCCTACTTGTTTCTTTCTCCCTTTTTTCTGTTTTAAGAGTTCTATTAGCACAGTTACCTCTATTGCCTGGGTCTCTGTCCTACTAGAATTGGGGAAAATGAATCAGTCATTCTCTCCTTCTCACGCTCCATCCCCACACCGTTGATAAATGACAAGGTGTTCTGGTTGCAGGGATAGGGCCCCAAGCTTCTTTATGATGGACAAATAAAAGGCACCTTGTGATAGAAATGGCCCAAGGTCTCTTCTAGTTCTAAGTATTCTTATATTTTCTAAGTATCTATATCTTTTGCTTCTGTGATTTCCCTCCCTAGCTTAGTCTCTTAACTGTCTAAATACAAGTAGAACTATTTCCCCACCATCAAATTCAAATAGAGACATCAGGGTTATAGGAAGCCCTTGGTTAAAAAACCCATTTTGCAGATTTTAACTGCTGTTGCTAATGGCACAGTCATCTGGTCATCTGTTTCTCATCACATCCTAGCTTTGTGCATCCTAACTTCAAATTTGATGATGGTTCAGGATTCTGCATGTAATTAACTGGGAACTTTTGGAGTGAGGTGTCAGGAAGCAAATGAGCAAAGGGAGACAGGAAAGGGCACAATGGTAGTTGAAGAGGCCAAGCCTCTGATTTCATAAGCCCTGGCTTCAAGTGTCAGGTCTCCTAGGAATACTCCCAGCTGTCATAATTCTTAGGTCACCACCACCCTTTAGGATGAACCAAACTGAGACCTTCAGTAAAAAAATAAAAGAAAATTAAAAAAAAAAAGGAGAGAGAGAGACAAACAACAACAAAACAGGCCCTTGGGGACAATCAGCAGGGGCAAGAATAGAAGGGAACTGTCCCTGTCTACTCGCCACTCTCCACCAAAAGGAGCCTCCCATCAAAAGCCACTGCTTCTGATAATAGAAAACAGAAAAGAATTCAGACATCTGGAAATGTTTTCGTTATCACAGGTTTTAGTAACTTTTCAAAGAGAAACATAAAGTTGAGTGAAAAGTCAAACAAAGATTTTGGTTCACTAGAGGGGTAAGAAACTTCCTTCCATGACCCTGTTCATCTCTCATTTGATAGGATTACCCAGGAAATGTATTGCTATTTTGATTTTAAATTGCTCTCAAATATGTGATTGCATAAGTGCAATCCAGAGTGAATCTCGGCAGAAAAAAATGTTGGGAAGGATGACGATTTCATTGCATTTATTCCATTCTCTTTTTGTTCCTTGTATATGTCATGAAAATCCATCAATCTGTATTATCATTTGGGGAAAACATCCCTGAAAATGCTATTTGAAGTATCCAGCAAGTCTTGAGTAATCTGGTTGTCAGATGTTGGCTCAATGATTGAAGAGTCACAAAAACAAACCAAGTTCTAATGTCATTCACTAGTCTAATTTTTGCTGAAGTTACTAAAATAGATAAGGGAGTGTTTATACTGTGTTCTTTTTTGTTTTTGTAACTTAATATGTAACTTGGTACAATTTTGGGGATTTTAAGTTTATCCTTGTAACCCCCAAAATGCTACCGCATTGCCTTGCACACAGAAGCTTCTATGCAGACAGGTTTCTGGGTCCGGCTCTACCCCTAACTAGCTGGCTGACACTGAGCCTCAGTTTCCTTTCCTCCAAAAATAGAGGTAATAAAGGAAACCATGATAACATTATTCCTAGGTTTACTGTGAACGGTAAATGAGACAAAACATAAAAAGTAATTAACCTAGGGCCTAGCATCTGCCATGGTAATAGTTGTTAGAACTGAAGGAGATTTTCAAGAGCATCTAGTCCAAAGACTACAGTACAGTAAGTCCCCTACATACGAACGAGTTCTGTTCTGAGAGCACGTTCATAAGTCCAATTTGTTCATAAGTTCAACAAAGTTAGCCTACGAACCCAAGTAACACAATCGGCTATATAGTAGTATACTGTAATAGGTTTCTAATATTTTTCACACAAATAATGCAGAAAAAACAAACAAACACAAAAAGTAAACATTTTTAATCTGACAGTACAGAACCTTGAAAAGTACAGTAATACAGTACAACAGCTGGCATACAGGGGCTGGCATCGAGTGAACAGGCAAGAAGAGTTACTGACTGGAGGAGGGAGAGGAGGTGGGAGATGGTAGAGCTGAAGGATCGTCAGCAATAGGAGATGGAGGGCAAGCTGCAATTTCACTCACGCCTGACGTTGATGACAGAGGTTCTGGTTCCTTGCTGGAACCAGATGCACGTTCGCATCTTTGAAAGTTTGCAACTTGAAGGTTCATATGTAGGGGACTTACTCTACATATTTTTAGGGAGAGGGCCCATAAATGTTTCTCAGAAGAGTTTGTGACTCCAAAATCTTAACCATCCGTTAATCTTCTTATGGACTTATCTACATACTCAGTTTATCTGCTAAGTTGGAAACCTGGGCCCAGAGAGGGAAAGTGACCGCCCAAGATCCTTAGCGGTAGAATAAAACTAGAGGTTAAGGCTCCCAGCACTATGTTCAGTACTCTAGTCTATTATTCTAATTGTTAAAAAAAAAAAAAAATACATATATACATATGTCAATGAAAGAGAATGAAGTGAGTGAAGAGCATTTAGTGAGTGCCCACGGGGAGCCGATCTCAAGGATCATTTTAACTAATTTCAATAACAGAAATAGAGGAAAACATTAAAAAATATATATACCAAATATAGTAAAAGTCAACTTCCCATACGGATATATCTGCAATCAATCCCAATGAATCCATCGTTGGCCCCCAAAAAGTGGTGAAGCAAAGTCCCTGCCCCCAGGAATCTCCTGTGCAGGTAGCATGAATACAAGTCAGACAGCAGGAGAACTGCTCTCACAAAGGCACAGAGGGCGAAGGGGAAGTAGGAGAGGACACACTCATTCCTATTGAAGAAGTGGGCTTTTCTCACGGGGTTGACTGGGAGGGAGACAGAAACATCTTTCAAGGTATCATCTTGGTCCCCAGATTATTTATAATGACTGCTCCCCAGTGCCATGAAAGTGTCCACTTTAGGGTAAGGAAAGAAAAGCATAGCGTATGAAGCCCTCATCATTTTGTCAATGACCCCAGGGCTCTTCCCCATTAGCAGAGAAAACCATATGTACTGATGTACACTTACATGTGGTCTCAGCGTCTCCCTCAACTCCTGTTGGCCTTGAATTTACTCTTCAAGGAAACCTGCATAGCATTGATTATTATGTCCCTTTTTCAGGTCCTAAATTTTTTTTCAGGTAATGGGCCATTGAGAAATGTTCCAGCGCAAGTCACGTTATAAGATTACATAATAAGATTGCTATTATGACCAATAAATTTGACCATGAAAACGCATAACAACAAGTGGTCTCTAAGATTACATTTATGTCAGGGAAAATATAAGAAAATGCTAAGGAAAGAAACACCATAAGCCAGTGACACACACAGTGGTCATGAGCTTATAGTAACTTCACTAAGTGTGGGCCAACAGGACCTGTATTCCTTCTCCCAGCAGGACAGACCTGGCCGCATCTTCAAACATCAGGGGTGTAAATAAATTCCAGGGGAAGGAGGGAGATCTAAACAGAGATATCTGTTAATTACTTTCCATCAAACTTAAAACTGCAATGTATGATGATAATCTGAGTGCTTTGATAACTTTTCTGATAAGAAAAGTGATTAATTGATTTCCTGGCAGAGACTTTATGGATAGTTTTTCCATCTCAGGACAATAAATTGAAGAGCTGGAGTTCTCTGCAAAGATTTCTTAACAGATCTCTTGGCTGTTTCCTTGATACAGAGAAGCAGTGTCTCACTGAACTCTAAGAACCCATGTAAATCTTCCTGGTGGGCTGGACAGAGAGCTGGACAAAAGCTGGAAGTTTGGGGTCCTGCCGCCATGCTGCCACAACATGACACCCAGTGCGGTTCCTCTTCTGGATCCAGCTCCTCGTCTCTACAAGCAGGGGTGGACTGCAAAGTTTCTCCCAACACTAAAATACTATGATTTATTAGATGATGCTCTAATAATTAAGGTATCACCTCTCTCTCTCTCTCTTTCTAAGTTCCATTGAGTTGTCTCCAGAGAGTTTTCTTGATATGTGAAAACCAGGTGTGGTAGGCAGAACACTGCTACCCCCTTTCCCCAAGATGCTCACATCTTAATCCCTGCAACCTGTGAATATGTTACCTTATCTGGCAAAAGAGATTTTGCAGCTGTGATTAAGTTAAGGCTCTTCGATGAGATTTTCCTGGATTACCCAGGTGGGCCCAACGTAGTCACAGGGGTTCTTATAAGGGAAAGAGGGAGGCAGGAGAGTATTTCACAGAAGGAAATGTGATGACAGAAGCAGAGGTCAGTGATGTGATTGCTGGCTGAGGGCCATGAGCCAAGGTATGCAGCAGCTTCTAGAAGCTGGAAAACCAGGGAGTTCACTTACATATTTTTCTGTATGTTTTTTTTTAATTTGATATTTAAAATCTTTTGTTAATACTTTTTGATAAAAATCAGCATCCTCGGGGGGAAAATATTCTTAAGATGCACTACCCAAAATCTTGTGTATGTGCACGTATGCATCTGTGTGTATGGTGTGTGTGTGATGATAAACTTGGGAAATCAGTTTTACCTGTAAAATGAGAATACTACTTCAGGTTTAGCTCAGGAAACGGCAAATTAATTGCTCAAACTATAGACATGGTGAGAAATGATAAGGATGTGGGTGAAGATGATGATGTAGGAGGTGAGGAAATTGGTCACAAAATCTCAGGAAACTGAGCAACCCCTCACTCTCCACTCTCATCTTTCTACCCTGAGGAAAAAGCAAGAAGCTTCTCCCAAAGAGAATCCAAGTGTGACTGCGGGCAAGGCTCTGGCATCCGCCAGGGCTTGACAATTCAGAGAAGGACAGAGAAGGACAAGGCTGTGTTCTAGTGTTTTTCCTTGGCTCACACTTAAAGATGATATCCTCAAGGTGATGCCAGGTCTTTCTTCATCTTTACTTCTGTGAAGAAAGACCTAGATCTGGAATGCTCTTAAAGAAAGAAAGAAAAAAAGAGGACCTCAGGCTTTTGAGTAATGATGTTATGTGGGACCCCTCCTCGGCACCCCATCATGCTAGGCAAGACCAGAGTCATTGTTAAAACATTTTATAATGAAAACAAGTCCCTTGTTAAAAGGACTAAAAGTCATCTGTCATTTCATCTGCCCTAACACTTGGTAAAAAGTGAACAAGTTTGCTGACACTGAAGATGGTATTGTGGTTTCTCTCTCCATTTCAAAAGGGTGTTAAGGACCTATCAACTGGGACTTGCACTGTGCCAGCCGTCAGTGGGTTTGCAAAGAATAGAACTATGCCTGACAACTGTCTTCAAGGATGGCTGACACTCACATGATTATCCCGGTGCCTCTATCCAGCAAGGCAGAATTGGTTTTCATGCTGGTTTGTTTTTCTTTACAACTGTTTGTTGCAAAAAGCATGCTGTAAACTGAGACCAGTTATAAAATAAGAATAAGTAATAAAAACAACTGTAAAACACACTGCAAACATGAAGTGCCATGCAAATACTTTAAGTAGTAAGTACCTGCCCCCAACCCCCAGCTAGTCTACAGCATAGTTTATAAATCCATTGGTAAGACACAGCTGCCAGGCAAGATTACAGAATGCAAGGAAGAGACAGACCTGGGTTCAAATCCTGACTGTTCCTGACTCTGATGAGCCACTGAACTTCGAATATGTTGTTTAACCTCTTTGAGCTTCAGTTTTCTTGTTTGTAAAATGGAGTTAAAAAATATCTGTCTAATGGGGTTACTGTGAATCTCAAATTAACTAGTTCTCTTCTAGGTACTTGGCATAGAGGCTGGTGAATTGAAGGTGGCCCTAAAACTTACATTTCAGGGCAAAAGGTTTCTCTCCTGCAAGGCTAGATGACAAAATTACCCTCCAAGAACTCTTAAGAGTGAAATTTGAGGACAAAAAAGTCAAAGATAAAGTAGAAAGAATGGGGGAAATAAATAAGAAATTGATATAAAGATCATGATTTTTATAGTTGTACACTAAAGGCTGAGATGGTTAAGACCTTGACTTCACCCTAAGGCACATTTAAGCTGGAAAATCTGCTAGATATGACTTTCTTTTCTTATGAATATGTTCTAAGATGTACTCTCTGGCCACTACCCCAAATGTATTTTCTTTCCTCTTGCTTTAAAATTTTTATTAAAAACTAATAAAATCCTTTGAAATACTTCCATCCCCACCCAATCCATTTTCCTTCCCACCTCAGAGAAAGCTACCATCCTGAAATTGGTCTGTACCCATCTTTTTTATGGTCTTACAATTTTATTCCACAATCATAATATATGCATAATATATAACACTATGTGATTTTTTAAAAAACTTTATACAAACGGTATACTGTGAGTCACCTATCACAACTTTTTGTTCATGTAACCTATTTTCAAGATTGATTCAAGTTGATACATGTAGATTTAGTTTTTCATTTTAAATGTTATAGATCAGCTTTTTAAATACATGATTTATTTTTCTCATGCCTCCATGGGTGAATATTTATTAGTTTTGATTTTTTCTGTTATATATGTTGTGTAAGATTGTCCTTGGATGTGCCCTTTTTGCATGTGTGCCAGAAATCCAGAAGGGGAATTGCTGAATGGTATGATTTAGTCATCTGTAACTTTACCAGATAATGCCAAGCGGCCATCTGAAGAGGTGAAAGCAACTCAGACTTCCACTAGCAACGTCTGTGAGTTTCTTTGCCTTTATCCACACTTGGTAACACCAGACTTTTAGATGTTTGCCAATCAGATGGGTGAAAATTGATATATCACTACTGTTTAACATTGCAGGTATCTGGTATTAGTAATGTTAAGCATCATTTCATATATTTGGAGACATTTGGGTTTCCTCTTCTGTAAAATGCTTGCTCATCTCCTTTGTCAGTTTTCTTTTTCTTTAAATAATCTGGACGACAACCATAAATTACTTCTTCTGTTTGTGTCATGTATTTTAACTTTGTTCATGGTGTCTTTTCTAATATAGTTGTTTTCTAAATTTTTAGTTAAATTTATCAATATCTCTGCTAGCGTTTGTGTTTTGTTTCTTGTGTAAGAAATATTTACCAACCAGAAATAATAAATTATTCTGCATTGTTTTCCCTAAAAATTTAAAGTATTGCCATTCTTAATTGAGTCTATCAACCACTGGAATTCATTCTTGTATATGATCTGAGGTAGGGATCTAATTTACTTTTTTCCATACAGATTGCTAATTTTCCCAGTATCATTTGCAGAATCTTTTATTGTTCCCACAGTGATTTGTAATGGCGCTGCTCTCAAAAACAAATTTCTGTGTATAAGGAGGTTTATTTCCTGGCTTTCTATTCTTTCTATTGATCTGTTTATCTATTCCCACATTATTAGCTTTCTAAAAACCTTGATTTCTGCATGGTGAGTTCTCTGTATTTATTATTAATTATTATTATTGTTTTAAAAATTACCTTGGCTATTCTTGGCTACACTTCAACATAAATTTGAGATTGAGCTAGTTAAATCTATTTTAAACTCTTATCAGAATTTTGATTAAAATTGAGTCTCTTATCTACTAGAGACAAATTTATGATGTTGAGTCTTCCTATCCATTAACACGGCATGTTACTCAAAGTTCTTCTGTTAGATTCATAGCAAAGTTTTACATATGTGTATATATCTTCCCTATGATCTTGCACATCTTTTGTTAGTATTCTTTAGTTAGTATTATTAATATTTAGATATTCCTACAGACCTTATGTATTTTGTGACTATTTACAAATTGCAACTTTTGTAAATTACTGTTTCTAATTGGTTGTTACCGGTATCTTTGAAAGCTATTGATTTTTATATATTAATATTATACCCCCCAAAGCTCACTGAAGTCTTATTAGTTTTAATAGTATATTTATAGATTTAAATTTTTTTCTGGTATTCCAAACAACTGTCTTAACTAATTGACAATGCAGTTACGGAAGGCAAAATGCAGAGAGAGCCAGAGAAGAGGAAAGGGCTTGGAGCATAACAGTCAAACAGACCTGGGTTCCAATTCCGGCTAGTCCCGCCTCTAATTAGCCACGTATCATTGAATGCATTGCTTAACCCCTCTGAGCCTCAGTTTTCTTACGTGTAAATGGGACCAAACTATATCTATCTTATAAGGTTTCTGTGGTTCTTAAATTAGCTAGTGATAATAATTAATGTTAACATTAATAGCATCCAAAATGCATACTCTGTCAAATCCGCTGCCAAATCCTCAGCATAGAGGCTGGCATATTAAAAGATTCCCTGATATCTCCTTTCTGTCACACACACACACGCACATGCACACACACACACACTATCCCATTTGTGCTGCGGAAATGTGCTAGAGGAAAACATATAAATATTAAATGTCATTTCCCAGGGTTTTGTGGAAGAAGGGGCTGCTGGGAAGGTTAATACTCAGAAAATGATTCACATTCAGGATTTCTAATTCTACCTTAATCTTGTCTGGCTCCAGTTATAGTGTGGGATCTCTGCAAATTCCAGGAAACATTCACCAAATCATTAACCCATCCCCACCGGGCTTACCAAGAGCAGTCTCTCAAGACCCTCTTTTGTACTTGGAAGAGCTGTTTGACCATCATGCCCAATGTGAGCGCAACTGAACTTCGAGTCACCAAGGAAACTCTATGGATGGAAGATGAAAGCAATTCAATGGAACCAAGAGGAGTCCCAGCATGGACCTAAGCGGCTTTCAATTCAACTGCGGAGGGAACCCATACAAAGTTACAAAGCAATATAGAGGAGAGGTTGAAAGAGGAGAATATTTCTGAATTTCAAAAAGGATGTCAAAAATCTAACTTTGGGAAAGGACAAATAGTCAACAAAGTGCCAGTAGTGTATTTACAGCATATTTACAGTAATAGTGACCTTGCAGAAAGTAAAACTGAACAACTGACTTCCACCGGGGTGGATGTTTCAGTAGTGTGGTGAATATTTGTTGTTTTCTTCCCAGTATCAGTCCTGTAGCAGACAACAGCTTTGGTCTTGGTTTGGGCATTCCTCCTTTTTTACTCTGTTCATGTTACCTGGGAAAGCCTTTATTTAGTCTGGGTCAAAAGACAGAACTCATAACTGGGATTACCCTGGCCACATGGTCCGTTAGGGTGGGCACAGGACTGGTTTGACCCTTTAGAGTCAGTGTCTGAACTTTTGTGGAAACACCAGAGCACTTTTTTCCTTAGCTCAGAGTTGTAAGAATGTGAGATTGGAGTTGCTACAGCCCTATGTTACTATGTTATTTTTCTGTGGCTTCTGTAATAAATTACCACAAATTTCATGGCTTAAAACAACAGAAATCTCTTCTCTCACAGTTCTGGAGACCGGAAATCTGAAATCGAGGTGTCAGTAGGGCCATGTTCCCTCTGAGGCTTTAAGGGAGAAGCTTTCCTTGCCTCTTCCAGCTTCTTCTTGGTTTGTGACTGTATCACTCCAATCTCCTCCTCCATCTTCACAAGGTCTTCTCTTCTGTCTCTTATAAGAAAACTTGTCATCGGACATAGGGCCCACGTGGGTAATCCAGGATGATTTTATCTCAAGATTCTTCATTACATCTACAAAGAACCCTTTTCCAAATAAGGTGCCATTCACAAGTTCCAGGAATTTGTAGATGACATATCTCTTTGGGTGCTACTATTCAACCCACTACGGCCACCATGAAAGAAGTGTGTTCCAAGGATGCAGCCAACCCAGAGGAAGCAGCGAGAGATGGAAAGAGAAATCTTGGGGCTCGTCACTGACAAGAGGACCTTTATCAAGCTGTGTCTGAAATCAACCTTACCCCTGTTGCGTGAGCCATGGGATTTTATTATTTTTCCTTAAGCTGGGAATTGGATTCAGTTGGGCTTTTTGTTATTCACATCCCAAAGAGTCTTCACAAATAAAACAGAGCAAAAGGATTATTTTGTATCAGGAGACCCACTGCTCTTTCAAGCAAAAGGAATATCTGTAGGATTCTATGTAACTGAAGAGGATTTGGACAGTTTCCCTTCAGTGACAAGCTCTGAAGGCCTTCATTCTCTTGCACTGCAGGATGAATGGATGTGCACACTTCCAGAATGAGCTCTTCACTCTCCTCCTGCTTTGGCGGGGCTGACCTGGGGCAGGATGCAGAGTTACAGCTGGTATTGAAAAAAAAGGAGATGTTCTCATCTCAAGAAGGCAGTGTGAGGTCGTGAGAAGGCAATGGTTTGGGGATCAAACACAACTGAACTGGAATCCAGCTCTGTGGCAAAGTATGTTTGAGCCTCAGATTCCAAAAGTATGAAATGAGGACCCTCTTAACTGCATCACACAGGGATTGGGAGGACGAGCTGAGGAAGGCAAGTGTAGGGGGAAGAGAAGAGGTCCATGTACTCTCCACGCCTGGCCGCTGCTGACCCAGACAGAGTGTCCTGGTGGGGGAAGCAGTGGAGGCGAGGGTGAAGGTGCAGGTGCTGAGTGGGACTAACGTTTCCTGAGTACCTTTGAGGTGCCAGGCTGTGCGGTTTTCTCTCCTGTAATGGTCGGAAGTAGGAGGTAATCTCTGCATTGTGCCGCTGAGAAACGTGAAGCTCCGAGTGTTATATAACATCACCAGTTCACACAGGTAGTAAGTGGCTGAGCTGGAATTTGAACTCAGGTTGGTCTGACTTCAAAGACCACAGCGTTTACACTGCTCCACCCTCCCTCACGCTACCTAAGAAGGAGACAGTGAGGGCAGACAGACTACCAACACCAAGCAGAGAAACCAAACTAACTCTTACATAAGCTTACTAAGAGCCACGAGCTCTGCTAAATGCTTTTTTAAAGTTGCCTTTGAATATTTATAAAAATAGCCAATGTTTATTGAAGGCATGCTGTATGTCAGGCTATGTTGTAAGAGTTCTACATGCAGTATTGTATTTAAACCTCATAACAGCCCTTTGCAAAAAAGGTATTTTTGTTATTGCTGTTGTTGTTATTAGTTCCGTGTTACAGGTGAAGAGAGGGGGCCCCAGAGAGGTTAAATAACTTGGACAAGCTAGTAAGGAGCAGGATTTGGACTCAGGCAGTCAGCTCCAGAGCTGCACCCTGTAGGTGCAGGAAAATGCGTCAGAGGGGGCTGGACCTCACACATCACAGGCGCGCCCATCCTATGAGACAAGCAGCTTGCACGGGCTGGGCTTAGAAGGGCCACACCACCCTCCCCCTGCCCCTTGTGGCACCTTCCAAGCAGCCCTGCCGAGGAGCTCCACCCTCAGGCGCATTCCACACACCCCCATGGCAGGGGAGGGGTGGGCGGGGGAGGGGAGTGGGCAGGGGAGGGGGCCTGGGGGGTGCGCAGCAGAACCTCTGTCCTCTATGCTTCTCAAGTGGGATTGGAAGTCTCTCCGCACAAAGACTTAAGAATAGAAGGAAGTACAAGGTAAAAAGCCTCATCAGCTAAGGGCGGGGGAGTTTTTTAAAAATTATTATTATTGTTCTAACACTGGAACATACAAAATGTTCAGCCAGTAAGTCCGTTTCAAAACGCAGGGGTCCTTTGTGATTTTTAGCCTGTTAACATCTTTGAAGTATCAAGGTTTATGATTCCAGACCTGAACCAGACTGTATTTCTTTTGAATATTATTTAGAGAATATTATTAGGGAAACCCTTGGCACAAGAAATTAGGCATACTGTTACTATTAGTATTGTTATGAATATCTACGTCATGATCATGGGACAAACCACGCACAGGATAAAATGTCCCAATGTGAGGGCTGATCATGTTTCTTTTTCCTGCTGAAGGCCGGCCTTTTCTGTACCTGCTTCATCTTACACACTGGGCACCATGCAGTGATGAGGACCAGAAGCCTGGGTGAACATTCGGGATGAGGCCCGCCCCGTGTGGCCCCAGCACCACGTGTCACATGGTTTGCTGGTGGGTTGAGGTCTGCACTACGGCTTCTGACGTGCAGCTCTCTCTTGTCTGCTTTAAGTTCTGTACTGGATGCTACTGGGTTTTTTTTTAAAAGCACAGTATTATAGGGATTCTTTTTGGAGAGTTCTAGAAAAACTCTCAAAACATTATTTCACTTATTTTGCATTAAGTAAAAATGCAAGATAATATGTATTTTGCCGTTATAACAAAATAGGTGTGAATAATGCCTTGTAGGATCAGGATGTGATTTAAACTGATGTAAAGAGTTGGGATTTTAGTACCATTTTCTATCTTGTTTAAATAAAATATAATTTTCTAAAATAATAACAGAAATATAAGAATATTTAATTACCATCAAACTCCATTTTTTTCAGCCTTTTAAACGTGTCATTTAAAAAAAAATTTTATTGTAGTTGTTTTACAATGTTGTGCTAGTTTCAGGTGTACAGCAAAATGAATCAGTTGTACATATACATATATCCACTCTTTTTTAGATTCTTTTCCCATGTAGGTCATTACAGAGTATTGAGTTTTGAGTTCCCTGTGCTATATAGTAGGTCCTTATTAGTTATCTAAACTCCAATATTTTTAATGCATAAATGAAGATGACAGCTTTCAGAAGCCATGTAACTATTCTGGGCAACAAGGACTACATGTGGCAAATAACTGATTAACAACCAAAGCATTTTAATGTATGCTGATAAACACAAATATTAGAGATAATCTGGATGAAACTAACGGTTTCAGTCATGACTCAAGGTCTGTTTGGAAACTGGTCCAAGAGAGGCCTCTTGTAGGACTGGGGAGAGCCAGGTGCAAGCGCTGTGAATTCACTATGTGGCCCCGGACAGGTCGCTTCATGTCTCCAACCTCAGGGAGCCGAGAGTGGGCACTTACCCAAGAGGACCCCTGGTGTCAACTTTTAGAGTCTAAATTGATTCTCCACATTGTACATGGGGTTTCTCAGAATGCCTTGGCTCTAATTATAACCTACAAGCAGATAGGAAAGGCATTTCTTGATTTCTGTCCCCATTTCTGTCCCTGTGGACTTTACACCATCCTTTCATCCAGAACTGCTATCTTATGAATTTAAGCTGTGAGTCCTCATTTGTGGGGAGAGGGACTCATCCTCTTTCTTTCCTATAAAGTACCCGTAGGACAGTGTTCAGTGTTTTGCCCAATAAGTGTTAACAGACTGATGATGGTTATCACTTTGTGATAGACCGTATCTGCAAAAGCTGTGGCTCCGTCTCCTTGTGAAGATATACCCTTCCCGAGGCTCCTCCTCAAGCCCCAGCGTGTCATGTTGGTGCCTCTAGAAAGGCCTTTCTAACAGATCATCATCTCCCATTTAAAACGGTTTCTTTTAAATTTCCAATTTAGTCTTGCCTTATAGTCCTTTTTACAATTATTTTTAGGGAGAGTCAGAGCTCCATAATGAATCCCTGAAAACTTCTGGGTCTTCCTAGAGGAAAATATTTCTAGAATGGGAAGGGAGAAGTATAGTGGAGGAATCCTTCGGCATCAGTATCGTTTATTTAAAAAGACCAGTTTAGAAAACACAGACTAAGGTGATGGATAGAGCTTGTCACCAAGAGGTCAAGAAACACAGACGGTGTTCAAAAAAGAGGTGCAGGAAATACGTGGAGAAGACTGATCAGGGTGATACAATTCATGTGCTCACACTCCGGGGGACAGCTGGGGGCAAATCCACACGGCAACAAATGAGGGACAGCATGGTATTATTTTGGATCAAATTTGGATACTTTTGTTAAAAAGGCGAATGTTTTTGGTGGAGCATATATTCTTTCATCAACCAAATGTCCCACTATTCCTTATCATCTATCTGCCTTAATACATGCATTTAAATTTCCTGCCTGGTCCCATGAGGATCTGAGTGAGAAGATACTTTGACTGATTCCTGAAATTAGATAAGAAAAGGTCCTTACAAAATGATTCCACATATTCCCTTATTTTCAACCCTCGAATATTCATCAGATGAAAAGCAAGAAGAACTTGCCTCATGAATTGTGGCAGGATTTACAGGGCTGTCCCTCAAGACTATGGCCCAGAATCCATAGAACGCTCTGGAAACACCACAAAGAACAAGATTGAGCTGTGTGGCTCGGCGGTTCTACGGGCCTGGAGGTTGAGAGCTTACGAAACGGCTTCAGTGATCTGGTTCGTCCCCCAGAGAAGTGATCAGAGGCTGTTTGAAAGCGTTCTCTCCCTGGAGGAGGCGTGGTGGAGGCTGAGGAGTAATGCTGTTCCTCCCGGGGGGTTCCTCCAGTAACTCACCAGGCGGGGAGAGAGTCGTCTGATCTGGCAACAGGGCGTCATGGCATCATGACATGTTGGCCTCACCAAGCCCGTTACAGGCTCTGCATTGAAATACTGCCTATACCTAAGGTCTGACTGCCTGGGCTTGTGCTGTCCTGGATCCCGGCCTTTTTTCATGAAAAATTATTTGCAAGTTCACCTAGTTGCACATCATCACAAGCTGGAAAGACATGCTGGGGATTAACCGCAGAAGTCATTCGAGGTCACCCCAGCATATACAGTCCAGGTTTTTTTGCCTAGCCACTCTCTTTGACCTTTTGATTCTCTCATATACTATAATCCATGGCAGTTGATTGATCTAAATCAGAATGCACCCGCAAGGTCAATGCAAAGAGCAGGGACCAGGGCGCCCAGGGTAGGGGTGACACCCATGCTTCATGCAATGCCAAGTACTCTGTGATCTGGCTCTGCCTACCCTCACACCCCTTCCTTTCACCACTCTCTGCTTTACATTTTAGATGCCAGCGCATCACAATGTGGGAGGTCCCCACGTGAGCCATGCTTCTCCTTGACCCCTGACCCTTGCTCATGCTGTCCGCTTGGGACACTCAGCCTGTCTCCTCTTTAACGCCTACTAATTCCACAGAACCAGCCACAGTTTCCACCTCTTCCAGGAAGGCTTCCGGATCTCCCCCACCCACAGCTGAGTTACATACTCCTTGTCTCTGCCCCTGAGTATCCTGTGCCAGTTTCTATCACTTCTATTTACCATATTACATTACAGTTACCAGTTTATGTCTATCTTGCCCAAAATTAGGACCTCATTTAGGACAGGCGTTGTATCTTTTTCATCTTTGTACCCCAGTGCCTTGCACAGGGTATGTAGTGTTGGGTCAGTGATTACGGAGAGAAGAGTGAACAGGGGATTTGAGAACCAACACGGGAGTCCTCATCTGCTGCATGCAAGATACTGTGTCAGATGTGTATTTAATCTTCACCAAAATATGCAAAGTGGGCATAATTATTCAATCTCATCAAATGAGGAAAGCGAAGCTCGTAGAGCACAAATACCTTTCTTTAGGCCCCATAATTAGTAAGTAAGAGCAGCATCTTCAGAATCAAAGCCCCCGAGGCTGGAACGTCCGTGCTCTCCTCATGACAGCATCACCCGCTCCCTGACAGCCGAGATCTGAAGGGCCCAGGCTGGGAGTGTCCTGGCTGGACAGAGGGGCCGGGGCGCAGGGTGACCCAGCACGTAACAAGCCTCTTTCTGGCTATATGGGGTCTTTGGCTTTTGGCGGCCCACATTTGGCCACTGCACAGATATGCTGGTGAGAATTAGTGCCTCTCCACTAGCCAACCTCCGTGGAAGAACTGCCCAGGAATCAGGTTTCCCTCTTCACCCTTGTATGACCTCAGGGTTATTGCCTCAAATTTTTTTATAACTTCACTTCCTACAGATAGCATTTAGCTTTTATAAAACCCACCCAATTCGTTATCTGCTCACATTTCTCCAGATGTTTTACCTCCCACTCCTGTCTTTCTTAATGACTCTAGGGGGTTGATTACCAGCAGGGTTAAAGCTGTCAAATTATTCTTGGCTCTATTCCACTTCTTTTTTTTTTTTATTTTTAAATCCATCTCCAAAGTTCAATGCAAAATCTTCACCCATGGATCAATAATCTTGCTTTTCTAACTTTAGCCGATTTACAGTACTAGAGCTATACAATGGAGAATAGTTTCATTTTCCTATGATTCTATTCAGCCTGAAGATTTTGCTATTGGCTCTACTTCTGGGCTTACTTCTCTCCTCCCTCCGGCTCACACCGAACAGAGAGCTGGAAAGACAAGAGGAGCCTGATCTCTTCAGGAAGGATCTTCCTATGACAGTCTAGGCTTCTTTGGTCTTAGCTTCTTTCTCAGGGAAGGGAAAAGGATATCCCCGGGAGCCCAGAGAAATCAACAGATTTATACCTGTTGATCTTTAGAGAGTGGAGAGTGAAGACAAATACCTTTATTCATGCAATAGATTTAGTGGGGCTGGCAGACTCTCTTCATTCTAGGTGCCACCTTCTATCCACAGAGCTACCCAGAAATACGAGGCATGGAACAAAAGTTGAGGCTCACAGAATCATCACAAGAACCCCGCCGAATCCTACTCCCGGAGGTTGGCTGCTCAGCCCCAGCTGGGGGCGACCTGCAACTCTTCCTGCAGCTGGGACAGGACTAGACTAGACAGTTCTGAGATGAGTCCTGATTTGAATTGCAAGACCCACTTCTACTAACACAAAATTGACGGTGGGAAGCAGAAGATGCCGCTTTCCCTGAACTTGGATTTTTTTTTAAATTGAAGTGTGGTTAACGTACAATATTATGTTACAGGTGTACAATATAGTGATTCACAATTTTTAAAGGTTATACTCCGTTTATAGTTATTATAAAATATTGGCTATACTGTATTGTACACTATATCCTTGTAGCTTATTTTATACCTAAGAGTTTGTACCTCTTAATCCCCTACCCCTGTATTGCCCCTCCCCCCTTCCCTCTCTCCACTGGTAACCACGAGTTTGTTCTCTAGATCTGTGAGTCTGCTTCTTTTTTTCTCCAAGGTTCTGGATCTTTTTTAGAGGGGGTGGTTTCTTGATTTGGAGGAGCAGTAAAAGGACACCAAAGCAAATCTCAATTCTGAGGCCTCAGGGAAGCACCCCAATTGTTCTCTTGTTAAAATACTAATGGGAACTTGCAACTCCCTCCTCCATTCAGGGACCCAGAGCCTTGGAATAGCCTCTAGGATACCCAAAGCACAGCATTATTTAAAATATTCAAAATGCCAATAATTAAATATTTATACTGCACTTAACATTTTACAAAGCACGTTTTCATTTAATATTTCTTTTGTGCAATTGAGAAAGCTCTGCATTGACTCAGAGCTAGGGTTACAACATACGATGAAGCTGTATATTATGTTTCCTTTGAAATATCTTTATATATTTTCATAGACATAAAGTCAGAGACCATCATATGAGCTGGGGAATCACAGAACAAGTAGTTTTTGGAAATGTAAGTAAACTTTTTTTAAGACCTTGCAACTTCATCTCAAGTGATTTTTGCCATCCGCATACTCCACTCTAAGGCTGAAATTATCCAAATGACGTTTTATTTTTAACCTACAGTAAAAAAATTTGTAATGTTTTCATACACGGTAGCTACTTACACCACCCTGCCCCCCATCACACACACACTGAAATTGTATGCTTCTTGTCATTAGTTTTCTAAGGACAAAATTTTCCTATCTTTTTGACAAAGGAGTTGGAGTGAATACACACACACACACATTAGATAAGTTAAAATAGAATTTTGTTTTCCAGCAAAGGATTGTAATGAAAACTTTCTCAGGACTAATTCACTGTATATAAGACAGCTTTAGGCTCATGTTTTAAAATATACTACAGTGCTTTGGCAGGCCAGCCATGTTTGTCAAAAAGGTATTTTTTATGTCAACAGTGCTTCATAGGCTGATAGGTTTTTTATACATTAATTTTTTTAATCCAAATATTCAAATCCAAATATTGAATATACTTAATTGGATTTGACTGTATCTGTTTATTTGGCCAGAATGTTATCAGAGTAGATGAAACCAGATAAAACTGTTAATCTAGGACCACAACTTGTCATCTCTGATCACTCCTTTTAGTCTGTATATAATAAGCTGGAACTCATAGACATTCCTCATTCGGGTAAGTCACACATTTCCTCAATACCCTTATTCATATGTTACCCTTACATTTTCAATAGAAATATGAAAAATCATGTATGTATTAGTTTGCTAGGGCTTCCATAACAAACTACCACAGCATGGGTGGTTTAAACAACAGAAGTTTATTTCCTCACAGTTCTAGATCCTAGAAGTCCAAGATCAAGGTGTTGGCAGGGTTAGTTTCTTATTTCTTCACACAGTCTTCCCTCTGTACCTGTATGTGTCCAAATTTCCTCTTCTTATAAGGATAGTCTTAGTGGATCAGGGTCTACCCTAATGACCTCATTTTAACTTAATTACCTTTAAAGATTCTATCTTTAAATACAGTCATGATCTGGATCTGAGGTACCAGGGGTTAGGACTCTGACATATGAATTTTAAGGGGGGCACAATTCAGCCCATAATGATACAGTTCAGGTGTCCCTTTGCACAGAGAATGGTTTTTAATCAAAGTGTCTGCATATTCTCCAAATATCCAGATTACTAGTTACTTTGGCCCAAGGACCCCAATTAAGTAGGAGGTAAAAATCTAGTAGTCACACTGGCTATTTGGTGTCATACAGACCAAATTGTGAGGCCTTGAGCTCTCAACCCCACCACTTCCCAAAGCATTCTCTCCCAGAAGGCAGTTTAGGCTCACTTAACTTGTGCCTTCAGCAAAGAGAGACAAGCTCTTGAGATAGTCAAGGTGAACTTGGCCCTTCTTCTTTCAAGGGTGGCCACCTGGCTACCTGCTCCCATGATGGAAATGAAATCTCAAAGATGACCCTCTCTCACCAAATCTAAGTGCTCCCAATAACTCTCTCAGGCCCTTCGGGAACATTTCATGGTGGTGAGATAGGAGCTAAATTCTGTGCAATAGTGGAAATGGTTAACCAAAGTGCATAACACAGTCCCAGTAGGAGGAGTTTGGGGTAACTCTAAGTCAATCTTTGAAATGTCTTTGTCAGAATGTCTCTGTTCAGGCACTAATACTAACAAAACAAGTTACCTCTCTGTCTGCCCTATTACATATTTTCTGAAGAGTAGGATTTTTTGTCCTTTTTTTTCTTCTGTTGTCAGCTCAGTGCTTGGGTTCAGTAAATGTGGGTTCAATAATTAAATTCACTCTCTTCCGTGTTGTTTTTTACATCTATGATCTGTGCCACACATTTAAGAGACTCCTGCCTTTCCTAAAACTTATCTTCTCTGTATCCTCCTTACCTAGAATATAAGTATTGAAGGTACGAGCATTATCTTACATTTATGTAAGTCCTGGTGACTGATTCATTCCCTGTACACAAGGGACGCCAGTCTTACTTGTGTACTGTTCACTGACTCAATTTAAAAAATCATATTGCAAATTTCAAGATTTAAAAATCTTTCTTTACGGTAGAATGGTGACAGTTGTTGAAGCTGTGATGGACACAAGGGACTCATTATAGCATTCTTTCAATTTTTGTGTATATTTGAAAATTTGTATAATACAAAGGTGAACAAATTAGAAGACTACAATAGAAAAGTATACCTTTGAGTGCATCGTAATTTGTTTTAATTTTTTAAATATCCAGTTTATGCTGATATTTCTAATTTCCCCCCAGATCTCATTATTAAATTTCTGGATGAAATATAACTCAAATTACTTATTTAGCATCAGCAGGCTTCACTCATTTTTTCATGGAAGTTTTTGATAGACTAACAATGTTAGTGAACATGGAAAGGATAGCTTTCCATGGAGCTGTGCTAAAATACCTTTAAGGACCAAATGATTATCCCTGATTTCAGAAGAGATGGTATGGAGAAGAGAGTAGTGAGGGTGTGAAAGGGACACATATCTGGGCCCACGCAAAGATACAAGCAGTAGAAAACAAAGGCAGCCTGCAGTGAGCATGTGCTACAACTCTCTACCCTTGCTCCACCCCCCAAGGACTGGCAGACAGAGGGCCAGAAGGTATAAAATATCTAGATCTGCTCTTGAAGGGATGGGAGAACCCAGAGATGTTTTGAGTGGCCTGGTAAAACATCTTGAATTGCTTCTTAAACCTTTAAGGACTTGGCAAAATTCAGAACATGTTCTGCCAGGCACTTTTTTCCCTTAATTTTTATGCCCCTGTGTATTTCAAGGGAAATTTAATCCGTATGTTTCTGATTCATTTACACTTAACTCATCAAAATGCTGTTTTTTTAAGAGTTATTTGATGTCTAAGATGCCGTATGAGCATTTTGTGTAAGTCTTCCTTTTTTTTCAAACCGTGAAGTTGCTTTTTACCAGCAGTGAGCAGAACTTCAACCACTGGAGACTTAATCTCAATTTTCAACTAACGACCCACTACATTCAAGTGTCTTTTAATTTCCCCAAACATTTTCTCTACATGAGAGTGCATGACTTGTCAAAGAGGACTATAGCCAGCCACTCAAGAAACACACAAGAAATAAGCCAGCCTTCCTTGAAACAGTGATGTTGCTTTCAATTAAAGGACATCTTTTCTGCAAGGTCTTTCACAAGTTTCTTCCAGTAAATCAGTATGACCTCTATATTTTTAGAACTTTTGGTATCAGCCTCTGTTGTTGCACGGATCTGACACTCAATTGCAGAGATTTGTGTATGAATCTGTCTTCTTTTTTGGACTGGGTATTTGTTAGGAGTTTTGGTGGCAAACAACAGAAGCCAACTCTTACAAAGTAAAATGAAATAGGGAATTCATTGAGGTATATTAGGTAGCACCAGAATGGATGGAAGCATAGAAAACTAGGACTAGGACCTGGACAATCCTAGGCATCCAGGCACTTCCAAGGGAAAATGAGTGACTGTGTTCCATTCTTGTATCACTAGCCTCAAGATTCAGAGAAAGGGGAGTGCAATAGTTTCAATTTGCTTCGTGTGCATTCTCCTTTAGTAGAGGAGGGGCAGAGCATCTAATTTTCTATCTCAGACAAAATGCTTGTGGTGGGAGAGGGCGGTTCCTCAGGAGGAATTAGGGAAGGGGAACTAGGTGCTGTGAGCATCTTCAGGACAGAGATTATTTTTCATCTTTATATCCCTAGAGTCCAGGAGAGGGCATGGCATATGGTCCATATTTTAAAGTCCAAATTAATCATTAAGGAACCATTCTTTTAAAAGCAGACAATGATAGAGTGGTTTAATACATTTGCATGACTGAGAAATGCATTAAAATAGAATTGAGGGATTTCTGATCAAGTAAAATGAAGTAAACATACTTCACTCTGTCCACTCCCTGGAGAGAATGCATAAAGCAGCTATTTGAGGACTCTCAAAAGTAAATAGCACTAAGCAGATTGAGAAGAAGACCAGAGTTCAAAATACCATCAAACCAATATGGAGTTGAAGTTACAATTTATATTTCCCCCAGTATCCCTTGGCTTACACTCAATGTACCAGAAGGTACAGAGAGATGCAGGGTGCAGAGAGAACTCCAGGAGAAAGCCTCTGGATCTTGCTCAAGGAGAGGGAAAGGGAAATTCTAATACTCTTAACATGTAGAAATCTATGCTTTTATTCTCTCCCTCTCTTTTATCTGTTTTTCCATGCCCCAGACACCAAGTGATGCTGTGTTGGCAGTAGCAGCCTGCAGCAGTGTGAATCTGTAGGATCCAGAACTCTGAGGGGAGGGCACCTTCCTCTCCATTCAGTGGAGCTGTGGTTCCAAGAGTATGGAGTCAACCCCCGTTGCTTTTATTCTCTGTCTTCCTGCCACTTGGCCCTAGATGTGAGCACACCGGAGAAGTGCACAGTAGAACAAGGTTAACTAATGCCTCACCATTCTGGTTACAGAGCCAAAAAGAGGAGCCCCAGAGAGCCAAAAGTAGTAGGGATTTTGCAGAGAGAGGAAAACCAGAGAAAGCAACATGATAAAGGTGTTTATGAACTCCAGGGCTTACCATCTGAGCCGTACATATATGAATCTGATCTGATTCAGCAAAGATTTTGAGAACTGAACTAACAGATAAAACCACAGGCAACAAAGCAAACTGTCTGCTGGGGGGCACAAACATGAGACAGATCTGATACTGCAAAGGCTCTGACAACTGAACTAACATTGGATACACAGCCAACAGCACGTACATTGGAACTTGCAGCCTGACCCTACAACACTTTTCATAGGATATAAACAAGTCCCAGAGTTTCAAATATTCAAAATGGCTAGGGCATAATACAAAATTTCTTGGCGTACAAAGAACCAGAAAAATCTCAGCTTACATGGAAAAAGACAATCAACAGATGCTAATGTCACAATGGCAAAAATACTGGAATTATTTATTGAAGCCTTTAGAGAAGCTATTATACAAATGGTCCAGAAAGCAATTGCAAACTCTCTTAAAATGAATGGAAAAATTAAAATCTCAGCAAATGAAAGAAGATACAAAGAGCAAAATGACAACAAATTAGAACTGGGAAACAAAATAACTGAAACTTATTTGGTGGGCTCAACCACAGAGAGGCCATGTAACAGGAAAAAATTGCTAAACTTGAAGTTAGGTGAATAGACATTATCCAATCTGAACAACAGAGAGAAAAACATTGAAATAAAAATGTACAGAGCCTTAAGAATCTGTGGGTCAACAACTAAAGATTGAATATTTGTGTCATCCAGAAGGGAAGGAGAAAGAATGCAGTGACCAAAAAAAATTGAAGAAATAATGGCTGAAAACTCTCCAAATTTGGCAAAGACATAAATTATAGAAAGGGGAAGGAAATAGGGATAAAACAGAATAAACAGAAAACAAATACAACGATAGAACTAAATCCAAGTATATCAATAATTACATTAAAAGCAAATGGCCTAAATGTATCAATTAAAAGACAGAGATTGACAGAATGGATTTAAAAAACAAAAAAGAAGCTATATACAAGAAACTAATTTCAAATATGGTGATACAGGTAAGTTAAAAGTAAAAGGATGAAAAAAAAATATATACCATGCACTATACCAACCACCAGTTAAATAAAATTGGAGTGGCTATATTATATCAGACAGAGTAGACTTCAGAGAAAAGAAAATTGCCAAGCAAAAAGAAGAGTGTAACATAATGATAAAAAAGTTAAATTCACCAAGTAAAAATAACAATCATAAATCTTTATGCACTCAACAACAGAGCTTTAAAAAATGAAGCAAAAACTGACAGAATTGAAAAGAAATAGACAAATTGACAGTTACTGCTAGACACTTTAACACTCTTCTCTCAGTAATAGATAGAAATCTCAAGAGAAATATTTTGGGGTGTAGTTAAAAGAATGTGTAAAGAAAATTTTTTATAGCAGTAAGTGTTTATATATTTTTAGAAAAGTCTCAAACCAGTTATCTAATCTTATACATTAAGAAAGTAGAAAAAGAGCAGCAAAACATATGTAAAGAAAGCAGAATGAAGAAAATAGTAAAGGTAAGAACAGAGATCAATAAAATAGAAAGTAGGAGTAAAAAAGAGAAAAATTAATAAAATCAAAAGCTGGTTCTTTAAAAAGATTAAAAGAATTGACAAACCACCAGCAAGAACAACAAAGGGAAAAAGTGAGAAGAAACAAATTACCAATATCAAGAATGAAAGAGAAGATATCATTACTGACCCTGCAGACATTAAAAGGGTAATAAAGGGATATTCTGAGCACCTCTATGCACACAAATTCAATTTTAGACCAAATGGATCAATTCTTTGAAAAACAGATACTACCAAAACTAGCCCAAGATAAAAGAGATAACATACACAGGCCTATAACTCTATATTCTTATATCCATACGCATATAATGAATTTTGTTTTTATGTAAGGTGTAAGGTGTATGTATAACTCAAAACAGATTATAGATCTAAATGTAAAACATAAAGCTACAACACTTTTAGAAGAAAACAAGGGACAAAATATTTGAGATCTGGAGTTAGGCAAGGAGTTGTTACACAGTACACCGAAAGCATGTTCCATAAAAGAAAAGAAAAGATAAACTGAACTTTATAAAAATTAGGTACTTTCACTCTCTGAAAGGAAAAACAAGTTATAAACTGGGAGAAGACATCTGCAAAGCAAATATTTGGCAAAGGACTTTTTCTAGCACACTTTTTATAAAACCTCAAAACTTAATAGTAAGAAAATAAACATCCAGTTAAAAAGTAGAACAGACATTTCACCAAGGGTGGCAGCAAATAAGCACATGAAAAAATGTTCAGCATCATTAGCTATTAGGAGAATTCAAATTAAAACTGTGATGGGGTACCACTAACATCTATTAGAAGGTAGACAATTTTAAAAACCAGGAGTTGGACGGATGGCAGACAAAAGTGGAGTTATCTGACAGCCTAAGTGCCCTAAAGAAAATGGAATTTTACTTTGATTGATCTCAGTGGATACTCAGCAGGGGAAAAAAAAAATGAGTCATTTAGTCTTCCCTCCTTTAGACCCAGCTGAATGCAGTATTGATGCTTATTGAAGGTGAGTAGGAATTTAGGAACTACTCATAAAAAAAGTAATCCACCCAAATACTTAAAGCATAGGTTTACCACATTCCGTATTTTAGTCAAAGCATGGGTACCTGAATTCAGGCTGGTGCATTATAATTAGGTTGTATCTGTCATCTTCATAAATAAGACCAATGTGTTTAAACTGTTTTCATAGTTGAAAATGATGGTCTAGTTTCAAAGCAATGTACTTGGGGAAGGACAGTAGAGAAAGGCAGGCCATTGAGAGAACTGTCCCAGGGATCATTGTCAAGGCATCCATCCATAAAGAAGAACTATATATGGGCCCTCCTAGATTTTAATCATACCTAAATCTGAAGATGAATTTTAAACACACAAAAAAATACAATAACTTAGAGTATGACTTAGGAAACAAATCAATACATAAAAATTGATTTACATGAAAATATTTCATCTACACCAAACAAGGCAAAATGTGGGGCAGAAACTAACAAATTAGCCGACAGAAAAACCACAAACATCAGAAGTGGAATGTGGCTAAAGACAATAGACTCTAGGAACAAATAACAGACAGGGGAGGCCCCCGCAACTGATCTACATCCTGGCTCCAACACTTACTTGCCTACAACCTGGGAAAATTACTTAAGCTCTCTGAGGATCAGTTTCATCATCTACAAAGTAGCATTTTAAAAGTACCTATTTAATTTGGTCATTTGGGTTAAATGAGAGAAAGCATGAGAAACACAACCTAAAATAGCTCCGGGCACATAGCAAGGACTGAAAACATATTTGCCATTGTTATTTTATCTTCATGTCATAGAAGAAACATGTTGATAGCCTTCCAAAGTCCAAGCATCAGGAAGGATACACAGTTTGCAGAACCTCAGTCCTCTAAAAGAGCATATACAAATCACTGATTGTTCAGTCCCCTTGGGAAGGGTCCACTTTTCCGTGACACTGTGCACGGAACTCTGCCCAGATGTCAGGGGTTCTGGATACTTGGCATGGCTTTGTCACCAGTTGGCTAGGCGACTTTGAAGTAGTCACCTCCCCTTTCTGGACCTCATTCCATGCCTTGTAAATGGTCAAGTTGGCCCTGAGTCTCTCTCTCCTCCTTTCCAGCACTCACATTTTTATTAATTCCGCTGTGACGTGCCATGGGCTTTGTGTGGTCATTCCACCACCTACGAACCCATCCTTCATTTTTATAGCCCAACCACACACATCAACTCAAAGGAGTGGGCACTGCAGCTCAGACACACTCCAGCTTTGTCTTCCTTGGTAAGGAAACAGAAGAAACCTGACATCTCATGTCCCCAGATTAATGACACCCCAGAGGGTGTCTGTGAGAGTCCTCCAGGTGCTGTGCCGGCTGGCTGGTCTTTTGTGCTGGTAATGCTCTTAGTATGACAATGTCTTTACTTTTGTTTCTGGCAAGAATTAATAAATTACTTATGATATTTAATAAGAAGCAGATGTTCTCAACGAGAATGGGGCCTGGTTGCCCATTAATTCTGGTTGGATTTTTCTTGCCATGTTGAATGGAAGCAGACAGAGTAGGTGATCCACACGATATTTTGCAAGACCAAAGTTGTCTGCAGACAGTAGAGCTGAGAACAATTGCTCTGTATAATTCAAAATGGATGGAACAATGATATGATGTTTATAATTAGAAAAAGCATTTGGTTTCTATAGTTAAAAGTTAATAAGCCCTATGGTCCTGAAACTGTTACAGCTAGCAAGAAGAAATGTTCATTTAACTTTATTCTAATTTTGAGATTTTATGATTCTTTAATATAATTATTACAAAATAAGTTGTGTAGTTAATAAAGGCCAAACAAATTTAGAAAGTGGTGGATTATGATGACCTGAGGAATCAGGGAAGGCCATTTCACAGGAAGTTGGAAGTCTCACCTGGCAGGTGGGTTAAAAACGTAACGACAAGATAATGGAGAAAAGTGTGAACATAGAACTGGTTTCTTCATACATATTTAATGGCAAAGGAATCCTTGGACATGGTGGGAAGTGTCTACGGAAAGACAGAAAATCATGTAGGAATTGACAGTGAAATGTAAAAGCTATATGATCAATGGAATGTATATAATATACCTAAAACTTTTCAGAGCACAGATAAGAACACAAGTAAATATTCTAGGGAGAAACACTGTGGGTGTTCTAAGGGTATATAATGTGGTTAATGAGAGGTAGGTGCTCACAAAACATTTCTTAGAACTATTGTTTTCACATATGCATCCTTTCATGAGGCGGAGGAGGGTCATAGAGTTGGGCTAGATTGGTAAATAGGTGGACAAATATACACTAACTTTTGGGACTTAATCCCCATCATTAATCAGAGAAGACGTTTACAATTAGGTGGTACAATTAATATTACAACCCTTCCCTGAGAACCTACAAATAATTTTATATTGATTCCTTCATCTTGCCCTCATAAAAATGGTCACATATATGGTTAACTTTATTTTAGAGGTGTGAAACCCAAACCTGAAAGTGAGTATGACTTACTCAAGATTTCTCCACTAACTAATAAGAGGTGAGGTTAACGAGTAAGTGGTTTCTCAGAACAAGCTCCTGAGAATCTATTGTGTGCATCTCTTCCCAACTATGCATTCAGCCATGTGACATTGGTGGCTTGAGACTGGCCACCGTGGGAGTATTTACACATGGAAACAGGCAAATGAACTCTACAAATCAGGGATTCCCCCCACCTTGAGAGGAGGTATTAAACATTTTACCACCATATCATTAAGCAGAACACAGGTTGTGCAGACAGGGGTTCCATCCTGTCTACCCAAGAGCATCAATTGGCCAAATCTTGTCCTGGTATAATGCTTCTACCCTCCTGACCCTCTCTCATGGGTGCATTTACAGGAGCCCACAAATGCACAAGCAGATACTTCAAGGCACATCCCTAACTCTTTACAGAAATTTAGTGTTAACATTGTTCTGCTAATAATGTGAAGACAGCCTTTGGGAGGAGGGAATAAAACACTTAGACTTCAGTAATTTCATAAAAATCAAATACCTTGTGTAACTATTACTTAAAATCTTTGGTTGGCCCACATAGTATAATGAACCTTAACACATTTGGAACCTGGAGTTGATTAACAAATATTCCAGCCAGGTAAATAGATAAGCATATCATGCTTGGATACTGAGTAACTATTATTTTATTCACTTATCCTTGTAAGGAGGTCACTGTATTTAAAATATTAATGTCAATTTACTATAAACCAATGTTTCTCAAATACTTTTAGGCATTTTACTTTTGTTTGTATTATTGTAAAAGCTATGGAATAAATATGATTTTTCAAAGTATTTATCACAAATGCCACATGGCTTCGTAACAGAATAACGAGGAACTAGTAAATTCAGGTTATTATATTCCTCGGATCCTCCATCATTCAGTCTTTAATTGACCATGTCTCTTTCTTCTACAAAGACTTTATGTAGCCGAGGAGAGTCAACAAAAACACCAGCAGTACCAAAAAAAAAAAAGAAAAAAGAAAAAAGAAAGGAAGCCAGTAAGAAAAGCAGATTGCAGTAGGAATGGAAAGATCTGGAAGTCACAATAATTACATTTTTACTTTAACTTAGTGGGTGCTAAAGAAAACAACATTGCCTGGCCTGGCTGCAAAGCTCACTATATTTTACACAGAAGTTGGAAGATAGAGGATTTCTTTTTTAAGCATGTATCCAAGGATTATGCCATTATGACAAGGCCTAATTTGCTCTCAAAGAGGTTATGAGATGGGACTCATCAATTATGTCTCTAAAGATAAGCTGATGCTATACAAAAAGGAAATGGGTAATACATATGCAGGTCTCAGTGAATGTTCTCTCAAGGCCTCAAATGAAGCAGTCTTTCTCTCACTGTGTCACCCTCACCTCTTTCTTGCCCATGGATGTGACCTCTAGAGGACTCATGCCACCTGTGAGCATGGTCCCCATTCTAGAATGCCATACTTTAAACCATAAAACCTGCATCAGGCAAATGAGGCTAAGCCTAGGAGCTATTCTGCCGTGTAGAGAGTTAGAAACAGCCTCAAGCCTTGTAAGATGGGCCAAGGGAGTTTTTTATAAGCCTCCCAGGTGAGATGGAATTGAAGCTAGTTTTGAGTAGCAGTGGTTTAGATGACTACATCTTGGTGGTGACTGCATGAGAGGTAGGAGTCAAGGATTTTGATGTTTTCATCTCTAAAATTCCTTCATTCTATGAGTCGGTTGCAATCTGGATCATCAGGAACCGCAAGGGGAAAGGGATAAAGGAGAAAGAAGTGAGGGAGAGGGAAAAGGGGGTGGGAGAGGAAGGGACAAGGGAAAGAGAGAAGTTTTATTATGCTTTTTCATAAAAAAAATCCTACCCTAACAAGAGAGGATTCAGCTCAAATGAGGGGGTTTTCCTTGTAAGACCCAGCATGGGTACCTTAACCTTAACTGTACCTTTAGGGCCAATTTTGGCATCACCAGCAAGTAACTTTTACTTATAAGAATCACTGCATTGTTGAGGGGATATAAGAGTGAGTGACGGGTGAGCCCCAGTAGAACTATTATTTAAATTCTGTGCAGCAGGTGACAATAAGTGAGGTATAATCTGGTTATGGCACAAAGTGAAAGTTAGAGCCTATTCTTCATGCTGAAGCCAGACTCCTCGGCAACCGAGAAGAAATAGACAAAGTCAGTTTCAAACGTTGACCCTAGTTTAGAATTACAAAGTGGGGAGGGAAATAAAAGAAGAAATTTAGTTGGGCCCCAATAAAAAATTTATCCCAGGGACCATGGACAAAAACGAGAGAAAGTGAGGATAAAAAACCCTTCTCTTCTGATGTAATAGTTTTAGTTAATTTTACTGTGCTAAGTAATCGGTTTTCCTATAAATTAGCTGCTCTTTTAGCCGAGGTTCACTTAAAAAAAAAAAAAAAGATAATAAAATGTACAACATTTATTGTGCATGCAGCACATCCAGGATTCATGACTTGGAACTCCAAATCAGAATGAGGAATTTGGAACACAAAACACAGAATGTGCAGCATGGCATTACATGGAGCCCAGCCGTGGCCATGCACAGAAACCAAGTACAGTTGGCACTTTATAATTACAAGTGGCACAACACTGTGGCAGAGATCTAGTGTTTTTTAATGCATGTGACTCAATATGGAATGTTTTTGTTCATGATGTATAACTACTGACATTGATAACTGGCCAGGTACTGTATGTGCACTGAATTAACATAGGCTGAGGACAGATTTTCTTAAGCAATATACAGACATACCTTGCATGGCCAAGAAAGGCAAGGTACGGTGGTGCGGATTTGTATTTGTATACAAGAACACACAAACACATATATACTCAATTTCATAAAGACAGATATATCTATATATCTGTATATGTCTGTCTTTATGAAATCATATCCTTATGAAAAACATCTCTGCCTTTCTGAAATATATATTACATATATACATATTTATTACACATTTTATATATATACATATATATACATATATATATACGTATATATACATATATATACGTGTATATATATATATATATATATATATAGGGCTTAATTGAAAATGTCTTTTGAGAGTTATTAGGAATAAGGTAGTTGAATAAGGAAACAGCAATCTTTATCTTCTGCCTTCATTTCTCCATTTCCCCTCAATTTAGTCCCAGGTTCTTGTGAAAACAGGTAACTGAATGAGCTTTAGGGTTTTGTGGGCAAAACATGAAAATGTTTCTCCCTCCCGGTTCTTTCAAAGTTAATTTACCCAGTAGAGTGGAGCACCAGATTACTCTATCCTTGTATTTCTGCAAATGTGAGCCTTCATAGGTGTTAATCGTGAGCACAGAAAGTATCAGTCTAGGAAAAAGCATTTGGACTATTTTGTTTAGTAATCAAGTAAAAACAGTGGAACTGTAGTTGGGTTTGAGTTAAACCCATAAAACAATTTTGAAACAATATTTTCAGAATATTTAAATTTTTATCAATGAACACTGTATATCTCTCTCAGAAAGATTTTACAACT
Organism: Balaenoptera musculus; assembly: GCF_009873245.2. NCBI lineage: Eukaryota > Metazoa > Chordata > Mammalia > Artiodactyla > Balaenopteridae > Balaenoptera > Balaenoptera musculus. The sequence continues at coordinate 95,610,999 of NC_045793.1, read as the reverse complement.
TTGTGTATCTAGGTACTTCACATTTCTTGTTAAAATTATGTTAAGAATTTTATGGTAAAATATTGAAATTTTAGGCATATTATTTAAAATGTTGTCTTTTCCTTTTCTATTTTGTTATATGCCTCAATGGCAAGAATTCAGAACAGTGTTAAATATCAATGGGGATAGTAGACATCCTTAACCCATCCCTCTTTATTTTAAAAGGAGTGTTTTCAATATCTTACTAAAAATAAGCTGTTTAATATAGATGTTCTCTATCACATTAGGTAAGTATCTTTCTAATCCTAGTTGTTAAAGTTATTTTTTTTTCCAAGTTGTGATGGGTATTTAATTTTATTAAATACCATTCAAGTATCTTCTGAGATTATATATGTGGCTTTTCTAGTTGGCCCTTGGCTGTGCCGTATGATATGAAGAAATGTCCTAATATTTAGCTTCCACCCATTCCTGCATTAACACTCTTGGAGGAGGCCGATTTTCTCTTTTACTAGATACAGTTTCATTCATTTGCTAATATTTGATTGTCTGTAATTTTCTTATGCAATTTCTGTCAGGGTTTTATTATAGTTTATAAAATGATGTGGATAGCTTTTCAAACTCTTTCCATGTTCTGGAACAATTTATTAAGTCTGCTCTTTGAAAACTTGATCAACAAGTCCTGGACTCTTTTGTGGAAATAATTCTTTGAAAAGTTTTTTTTTTTCCTTCAGTTTTTCTCTAGGTATTCCATATATTCTGGTTTTAAAATTATTTATGAGTCAGTTTTCCCCACTTATGTTTTTTTAAAAAATAAATCATCCTTTGTACTAAAATTCTCATATTTGTAAGCACACTTAGATAATAACATATTAGTCTCTCTATTTTTAAAAGTATTATCTGTCATTTGCTTATAGGACCTATATCAGTTACAGTTTTTTCCATCATATTTTATTTCTATTCTGTAAAAATTAAAGTTACTAAAAGCTTGTCCTTTTTTTCTTCCCTTTATCCCACAGATGTATTGATTTTTTGCTTTTATTATTATTTTCCTCCTGATATGTTTAATTTTTTGTCATTTCTCCAACTTCTGGCATTGACTGCTTAGTTCATTTATTTTCATTCTGTCATGTCTAAGTAAGCATAATTAAGGCCATAAATTTGAGCCCATTGTGTTACCAGCCAGAGTTTTTTATTTTCATTATGCTTCTAAATAGTCATCCTTCATTCATTGAATGATTATTCACTTAGCACCGACCATGTGCCAAGCATTGTCTTCTTTCAGAAATAAACTAATATTATCATTTTAATTTTTTTGTAGAACAATGGATTTTAAGAAAATTTCCCTCCTCTTAAAGGGGTTAGATTTGCGTTGGTTTTGTTTAAACTTGTGTTAATAGGTGTCAGTCATATTACATTATACTCAGAGGAATCTACAAATATTCTAGTGTTGGAAACTTTCTCAGTTTTTCCTCTGTGGCTAAATATATGATGAACTTTTATCAATATTTCACAGGTGACCAAAGAGAGGAAAACTTTTCTGCGATGTTCATTCAAATTTATTAGTTATAATGGTCAGACTGTCTTAACTGATTTTTCAAAGGCTGAGAAATCTGTGTTAGAACATAATTAACAATTATGAATCTGACCAATGTGTTCTTTTAAATATTTGTTGCTACATTTTAATGCACACATTTTCATGACCATTACATTGTAGTTCTAAACTACACTCAGCAATATAGAACAACAGTCTTCATTCCATATTTTTTTTGGCTAAAACAATTTTTCCTAAAATTAATATTGTCACATATTTTTTGTTTCTATTTTCTAAAAAGTCCATGACCATCAGGTTATTTTTCACATGTGAATAAATAATAGTAGGTAAATGAGACATTTAGAGATAGACACAGAACACTACCTCTGTAAGGAGTTCCATGGCGTTGTCTTCATTTCTGGCTCTTAATGAGCCTGGGTCTCTAAGTTGGTGGGTAATGGATAAAACTTTCTGCTCACATCATTCTGGAAGGTAGCACTGTTCTGTTTCATTACACAAAACATAGGCAATCTACTAATTTTTTTGCTCAGGCCAATTCCTTTGACCTTATTGATGGGGAAGTATGCCCAGATTCTGGCATTAAATTGTTGGCCACTCTTGGTTTTCAGGCTGGTGATATTTCAGTATCTTCGATGCTATCAGCAGGAGCTGTATCAGAGACTGCTAATCAGATGCTATTTTAAAGCTCAGTTAGGATTAGGCTCAGGTCCTGACATGAAAATTGCATAAGTGCTATGCAAAACAAATGTAACATCATCTGGTTATATTTTGATAATGTTATTTCTCATAATCTTGGAACAATCTGAGTTGCAATTTAAAGGGTGATGAAGTCATTGGGCAGTGTTACCTGCGAAATCCCTCTACAGTATGTTCTTTTCAGTTCTAGGCAACTTATTGAAAACAATGAACATAAGGGTTTTCACATGTTCCTAGGAGGAATAATTAGTACATCACTTCAAAAGTTTAAATTTATAGAAGGTAAGTAGGAAGAGATTTCAAGAATAACAGCTTATACCCTGTCCAATGGAACCAGAAGTCTGACACACTGCTCAGAGTGACACTGAGGGCTAACTGCTACTTGTAGTAAAATAAGCCAGACTCTGATCCTAAAACAGGTAAAAGGGAATGTACAATACATTGTAATACCTTGCAATGATTTTTCACCTATGCTTTAAACAGTCCTAAGTGGATTCTTTAGTTCTTTAGAAAGACTTTTAGAAATGTTAGAGTGACCCTTAGGAGCTGCAAGGAACATAAGCTCTGTTTTCCCCAAATAGTTACAGGGGACTTTCTGAATGCTGTAGATTAATAACCTAGACAAGGAGCATGTTCAGATCCCCCGTGCACTCGTGCAGAATTGTTTAGGTCTCTCTATTCTTCAAGAGGCTTGGATTAGTTCAGAAATTTGGTGTATTGTATTGTCAGCAAAATCACAAACCAGTAAAGTCTTGGCTGGGCTTCTGGTATGTATATGTGTGGCAGGTGGGCAGGAGGTGTGTACAGAGACTAAGCCTCTTCCACTTCCTGCATGTGGTGGTCACAAGCAGAGAGGAAGAGGCAGAAAGAGGAGTGGTAGAGAGAAGCCAGGGGCAGGAAGTCGGGGGGCTGGTGAAATTGGGTGAAGCGTAGGCAGGTGATACATGTGCAGGTGCGCTCATGTGTCGGGGGCGTACTGTTGAACAGACAAGTTATACGGTCCGTGTGGAAGGTTCGCCCACTCCAGAATATCCAGAGCAGTCAATAGGCCAAACCCAGAAGTAGTGAAATGGCCAGTTTGATCCATAGGTGGCCAATCCCAATTCAAAACGAGGAATGACATTTCCAAGAGCATCACTTGGAAGGGGCCTCTAGCTGGAATCTGGAAGAAATGATACCAGTTGGAAACGACTGGTCAGAATGTGGGCTGGTCATCCATCATCCAGCCAAAGAATCATAGTCCTGGGAGCAGCTTTCCTAGGGCAGAACTTCTCCACATGCAGAATGTGAAAAAGACAAACTTTGGGGTCCTCCAGACCCAAATCACAACCACTGTTCTCTCTGGAGATAAGAAGAATGGCCTCATAGGAATTTTTGTGAAATTCATTAAGAAACTTCCAAAAATCCTCTCTTAATAGTAATGTAGACATATTACTATAAGTAATCGTTTGCTTCCAAGTTCTCAAACTCAGAATCATAAATAACTGTATGTTGACTTTAAAGCAATTTTTTCACTGTTTTACTGCTTACAAGATAAAATATGGCAGTTTTTAGAACATTTAAAAATACAGGAAAGAAAAAAAAAACAGTCCCAAGACTCAAACCACTAAGAGTCGGCTACTGTCAAAGATTTGATGGACACCCTTCCAAGGCTTGCTCTGTAATATATGGATATATATGTATGACCATATATGTATATAATTTGCACATAAATGGGATCAACATATACATGCTGTTTTACAAGCTGTTTTTTTCCAACAATATGTCAAAGAGATTTTTTAAGATAGGGTACAGACAGATATACACACACACACACACACGCAATCTTGTTTAAGAGCCATGTAGTAATCTTTGTGTGAGATTTTTTTCATGGTATATTCAACCAGTTTCCTATTGATAAGCAACTAGATTTTGTCCACCTTTCATTATTATAATGATGTGATGCCATCTCCTTATAGGTACATATTACATACTTGTCTGAGCATCTCCTTTGGAAAGATTTCTCAAAATGGGATTGCTAAATCAAAGGGCAGCACATGCAAAATTTTCGTATTCCAGAAGAGTTTTTTCTCAACCCAATTCCTTTGACCTTATTGATGGGGAAGTGTGCCAGATTCTGGCATTAAATTACTGGCCACTCTTAGTTTTCACTCTGGTGATTTTTCAGTGTCTTCAGTGCACTGAATTAATTTTCATTTATTCATTCAGTATTTCTTGAATATCCACTGATGACCAGATGTTATTTTCGGCAGTAAGGATTCAGTAATGAAAAAAGAAATAGCCTCTTGACCAATAGTTGACACAGAAGTAAAGAGATAATTAACATACAATGTGATGATGGCCTTAAGAGGAGTGTGAACTGACATTTAAATTTGAATTTAATGGGACAAGAGACAAAGACATTTTCCAGGTGGAGGAGGAGGATCAAAGTGGAATAGCAAGAGACACCAAGTGGTAAACATTAGAGTCCTCTGGAGAAGAATAACATTTCAGTGGGGTGGGGCAGAAGTTGCCTATATGTCTGCATTTTAAAAATGCATACAATGGTACAGAACGCCTGAGAGAGAGGCTCTTGAGAGGAAATCTTCCGCAGACAAATGTGTTTGGGAAATTCAGCATATTACTGGTTCACAATCCCTTTACACACAATTGCAAAATCCAAACATGTTTTGTCATTCGTCAAGCTGCAAAACCTCACCTGAACTGATGTGAGGCTATTTTATAGTCTTGATTTATCTCATTTAATGTGATATCTATATATTTTGATATAGAAACAGCAATATGAGTGCTGGGAGGTGTTATATAATATTTGCTGTATGTACCTTATTACCTTTCTAAACATCTGACAGATTCTGGATTCCAAATACATCCAGCCCCAAGGATCTCTGAATCAGAGACTGTGGACCCGTATAATTTCCTTTTAGAGAGTCACATGAACATTACCAGTTTCTAAGAAGTTCTTCAGCTAAGAAATTAAATTTCTTTCATCTAGCACTTCCCACATAGATTTGACTTTTCAACACTAAACCCCTGCCCCCTTTTGCTTACAAAACATCTACTAACAACCCAAAGAAAAATTATAATTAATATTCCAAGGAGGACATTTTGGAAAATACTATTTGGTATTCAGCTAAGCAGTCAGCTGAAGTCTGTGAGCAAAGGGGAAACAATTCCATTATCTTCCAGGACGACAAGTCTGTCTTCAGTGAGGACAACAAGCTGATGTATGCTACAGGTTAGCAGACTTCTGCTGCAGTAAAGCAAGAAATGATACAAGCCTGAACTCTTCATTCCAAATGGCATGTATTAAAGCGGACAGATACAAACGTGGGGACGAATTCAAGGGTGAATCGACAGCCCTTGGGATTTGACAAGATGTAGAAAGGAAAGAGAAGGAAGAGGTAAGTGCAGTTCTAGGTTCTCTAAATTGAGAGAATGGGGGACTGGCGACCCATTCTGGTTATCAGTTAGGCTAAGGCCCGTGAGAGAATCCATCAGTGTACAATGAGAGATGACTCCTGAAGGATAAAGCTCCAGGTGTCTGGTAAAGTATAGGTGCTGAAGCACAGATACCCACTAGGCTAAAGGGAATTAGGCTGTGCTTCTCAGAGAAATATCTGATTTGGAGATACAGAGCTGGGACCCACCGAAAACTGGGATGAGAGAGTAAAGGAGTCTAAAACGTCGCCTCCAGGGGACATGCAGAGTAGTGAGAGGGAGATTAGAATACTGGTAAAATGTCAGTATTGACAAGAGGGGAGGAATAGGAGGAAGAGTTACTTAAGGAGAAAGAGGAGGGCCCGGAGTGGAGTTAGGAGAAGCAGAAGAAGAGCATTGCGAGGGTTGGTCCAGGGCATTCCTCACGGAGTAGGTCAAGGAGGAAGAGGCTTGAAACAAGGCCCTAGCGTCGGACAATTATGGGGAGCTGCCTCTGTGGTGTGGCCGACACAAAAACTAGATCCAAGTGGGTTGAGCAGCGTGTCAGTCAGCCCAAGCTGCCACAGCAAACACCACAGACTGGGGGGGGCTCAAACACTAGAAATTTATTTTCTCACAGTTCTGGAGGCTGGAAAGTCCAAGATCGAGGTCCAGCAGGCTTCTGCTGGTGGGAGCCCCCCTTCCTGACCTGCAGACAGCTGTCTTCTCACTGTGCCTCTCACGGGGTGTGTGTGTGGGGGGAGGGAGGGAGAGGATGGAGATTGCTTTCTTTCTTCCTCTTTCTTATAACACCAATCCTATAGGATTTGGGCCCAACCCTCATGACCCCATTTAAACTTAATTACCTCCTAAAAGCCCTGTCTCCATCTACAGTCACACTGGGGGTTGCAGCCTCATTATATAAAATTTGGGGCACGGGGGCGGGTGGTGGGAGGACACAATTCAGTCCATAGCAAGGAGCGAGGAAGTGGAGGAACAGATCTTGCCTATGCTAATAAAGGTAATAAAGATGAGAAAAAGAGATGTTACCTAGTGTGAATATTTAAAAATTATCTGTTAAGACAATGGAAACTTTATCATTCTTGTAGGCTGAGGAAAGGAGAGAATGGAAAGGGAGAGGCTGACAAACCCCACAGAGGCGACAAGGTGAGTGGAAGGATTGGCCTTGGGAAGGAGGAGACGTGACAACTTCTGAGAGAGGGAGGGAGAGGGTCAATGTGTGTCTGTTCTCTTTAGTCTAGAAGTGAAGTGGGCGGCAACTGAGTACCTTTATCTTCAACAGCATCAGTTGCCTTGAAACTGAGGTTGTACTGGACCTGTACTGAACAAGTCAACAGAGGACAATTATGTGTTCCTTCCACGTTGTGAAGTGGCTGCCACTATCTCCAAAAATGAAGAGCCCACGTCTCCAGTACGTGGTGGCAGTTCAACTGGCCTATGCATCCGCAGACGATATAATCACTTAAACATTTAAACAGGCTTCTCATCAGCCTAACAAACAGATACAGAATGATGCAAGATTAAAAAGTTACCACCATCGTCACCTCACACGGGTCAGAATGGCCATCATCAAAAAATCTACAAATAACAAATGCTGGAGAGGGTGTGGAGAAAAGGCAACCCTCCCACACAGTTGGTGGAAATGTTAACTGGTGCAGTCACTATGGGGAACAGGACGGAGGTTCCTTAAAAAAGCTAAAACTAGAGTTGCCATATGATCCAGCAATCCCACTCCTGCGCACGTATCTGGAAAAGATGAAAGCTCTAATTTGAAAAGATGCATGCACCCCAATGTTCATAGCAGCACTAGTTACAATAACCAAGACATGGAAGCAACCTAAACGTTCACCGACAAATGAATGGATAAAGAAGATGTGGTACATATATACAATGGAATATTACTCAGCCATGAAAGAGAATGAAATAACACCATTTGCAGCAACATGAATGGACCTAGAGATTATCATACTAAGTGAAGTCAGACAGAAAAAGACAAAAATCACCTATCACTTATATGTGGAATCTAAAAAAATGATACAAATGAACTTATTTACAAAATAGAAATAGGCTTGCAGACATAGAAAACAAACTTATGGTTACCAAAGGGGAAAGGCAGGGGAGGGAAAAATTAGGAGTTTGGGATTAACAGACCCACATTACTATATTTAAAACAGATAAACAACAAGGACCTACTGTATAGCACAGGGAAATATACTCAGCATCTTATAATAACCTATAATGGAAAAGAATCTGAAAAAGAATATCTATATATATACACAATACCTTGTATAAGATATATATTATATACATATATATATGTATAGCTGAATCACTCTGCTGTATGCCTGAAAGTAACACAACATTGTAAATCAACTATACTTCAATAAAAAAAAAAGGTTACCTCCATTGCCATCACTTTTGAGGGACGAGATTATAAAAACAAATTTCATGGCCTCAATTCCCACAATTATCCCGGAGTTATTTCACACCTCTACAGTGGGTCACATCTGAATGGACAGTGCCATCTGCCCCAATCCTTATCTTCCTTCAGTGATGAGGCTAGCAGATAACCAGTCCATCAGCAAGAGCAAGTGCGAGCTTAACTCCGCTACACGGATGGGAGAACATCTGAGCAGCTGCTTATGATGTCATGAACAACGGGAACTTGAAGCAGAAAGGAAGGAAGGAAAGTGAGAGCATTCAGAGGAGTCTGTGGGACCACACTTTCTGCCCAGTGGCTTCCTGTCCGGCTGAGAGACAAAGACCCGCCAGTTCTTCATTCCCTCATCCAGCCCACCATCCACGCAACCAATATTCACTGTGTACCCAGGGTTTGCAAGCATGATACTAGGCACTGGGAAGACAGTGGCAACAAGGTGAATGCTGACCCCGGCTCACAGCTCTCAGAGCAGGCAAGACTGCTGTAAAATAAGCAGTCACTACAAAGTGAGATGTTGTGATAAGGATGCCTGGGCATTATGAAAGCACAGAAGAGAGGGATTCAAATAGGACGTGGCATTTAGAATCCAGAGGATAAACAGTAGTTAATTAGATGAAGAGAAAGAGGAAGCATTCCAGAAATACAGAAGAGCAAATAGAAGCCCAGAAGTGTGAACAACAGAAAGACTTCACTACATCTAAGGGGGGAAAAAAAAACAAACCCAAAACTAAAAACACCTGGGCCCAACTGAGAGAGAAAGTGAGCAAAGCTGAGACAGGCAAAGTTGGCAATGGCCAGGTCAGGATAACTTTGTTAAATTAAGGTATTTGAACCACATCCTGTGGATGGTGGGAAATGAAGCACCGTGTCTGCCTCGTGTGTGTGTGTGTGTGTGTGTGTGTGTGTGTGTGTGTGTGGCAGGGGGTGGGGACCAGGCAGGGAGGTGAGAGTGTCAGATTTGCTTGACAGGATTAGAACTCTATTTTAGGAAATGGATTGGAATTCAGGAGACCAGCCCTAGGGTGATGGCGGTAGAGAGGGGGGCTGACGTAGGATTGTGATGTAGAATGCTTCAGAGCAAGCAAGTTGTACCTACTTGTGCAGATCAGCATCCAACACCAACACAGGTGAAGTTTCCTCTAGACCCATGGTCTTTCTCCTGGGGTCTTACTGGTCCATGGACAGTGTGGGGAGGGGAGTCTGTAGCCCCCTGTGAAGTCTCAGTGACACGCTGCTATAGCATCTATCTCCCTCTGCCCTTTGCATTGTGTGGTCTGGGGGCGGTATCTGTTAGTGTGGTTTTTCTTTTTCTCCTGCGAATGTTCAAATCTGTTCTGTACTACTAGGAACTTAGTTTGGCTTGTAGAGATCGACTCAAAAAAAGAACCCGGGGAGCTACGAAGCTTCATCCCCCCCCCCCATTTCTGCAGAACAGAGCCATCAATAACCTGGACGGCCAATGGGAGGAAACGCATGACCGGGGGCCTGGCTCTGAGCTGGAGTCTTGGTGAAACAGAGCTGACAGATGCCACTGCTTTCTGCCAAATGCCCATTCCAACCCCATTAGTGCATCATGTAGGGATGAGGGTGCAAGAATCACGCTGAAAACAAAGGCAGCTGGAGGCCCGCCCGCAGGCTGGTGCGTGGCTGTGCTCGCTGCAGGGTGGGCTGGGCTGGGCAGTCTATCCTGGCCCAGTCTGGCCTCATACCCTCCTGGCCCTCTGCACCGAGACAGGCCAATGGCAGGGGCCCTGCAGCTGGCCTGCCTCTATTGGAGGACAGCGTAAGGAAGATCAGGCACTTGGCCTTAGACACAGAGGCTCTGCAAACAAGTGTACCCGGGGGAAGGGGCAAACAGAGTGATGGAGGTTATTCATAGGAGCCCGGAAGAGGCAAGTCCATCTAAATCTGCAAGTGTTTAAACAGAGATACTGAGCACATCAGGTTGCCATGAAAAAGAGGGATATTAAAAGCAACTTTACGTTTGGCCATTTGAAATTCCCTACTGACTATCAGTGCAGCTGACTTGCTGGTGGCCCGGGAGGGTGGCCTTCCCAGGCAGCTTATGCCCGTGCAGCCCGGGGCTGGGAGTTATTAGAGGCGGAGTGGAACGCTTTCACCTTCCACGACTGTTTATGAACACACCGTTAGCACCCTGCAGTCCACTTGCGCGGCTCTCTGGTCCCCAATAGAGGGCAGATGGCATGCCACTCCCCAAGGGACTCCAGGCTTCACCTCGCTCAGCTTTATCCACTGAGCTCGGGATCTGGAGAGGAGTCATGCTGTGCTTTTACAGCAGTCCCCGGGGCTGCAGAGAGGCAGTTCTGGAATCCCTACACAGCAACCTGCCTAAGGGGTGGGGGGCTGGATCCACACAGGCTCTCCCTGGAAGGAATGATATTCCAGATCTACTGCCTGCCACGGAGCCTGTCCACAGCCGTGGGGCGGGAGGTGAGGGCTGTGGTGGGCCAGAGCCGGACCTGGGCTGGGGGGAGTCGGGGTGGGGAGAGTCTGTGTGCCAGAGGCTGCCCAGCTGCCTGGCCCGCTGCAGGCCAGGGCGCATCCCCCAGATCTGCTAAGCTCTCTCTCCCTTTCCTATCAGCACTGCTGTGCTGTCAGAGATAGTGGAGAGAGGGCAATCAAGACGCTGATAGCAAAGCAAGGACATTAGGGTCACCACGAATTACGCAGAGGTGTGATAGCATGACCTGGAAGGAGGCTGAAAGCAGAACAGATAACAGTCAGAGCAAACTCACTAGATGCCAGCAGCTCCCGCCAACGTCAAGCCACATGGTCCCAGCAGACACCCACTCTCACGCAGAGTGGCCAGTGAGGATTTGGGGGTTTCTTAAACAGGGCAGGGCCTTGAAAGAATGCTGATAAGGGGCCTATCACTGAGCGGCAGGGAGGGTCATTTAGTCTAGGTCTCACATTTAGATGTGTGATTTTATCTCCAAATGAACCTGTTTATCTAGTCACTGAGATACAGTGACCAAGTTGAAAGAAGATGTTCTTTAAAACTCATTCCATTAACAGACTCTCTCTCTCTCTGTACACACACACACACACACACACACACACACACACACACACACACACATATATATATCTCCTCCAGTGCATGCAAAGTCAATATTTTCGTAAGTCTTGGGCTAACTTATAAATAGCATAATATACTTCATTTTGTTTTTTGAAATTTTTTTTCCAAAAGAGTGGAAGTTACCGATGTCTCTCTTGAACCCTGAGAGACCCTGATAATTCCTCCTTCCCACTCCCCACAAAATAAATCAGACATTTTTCATTGTATTCAAAATTAAGGCAATACCCATCTATATTTAGAACTAACCAACTAATGCATTAGTTTTGACTCTGAAAACACCACCTTGTGACCAACTTAGCACAAAGCTGACCTATCCCTGTATGGTGTGATGGGAAGATCACTGGAAATAGAAACAAGACACATCTGTTCTGGCCCTGGCTTTGCCAGCTACCCAGGTGTTTCTGTAGGTGACGTCATTATGCTTCCCTGGGCCCCAGTTTTCTCACCTAGGAGACGATGCTGCAAATACACCACAGGGAAGGAGTAAATTAACTATGTGAAAGCCCTTGCATGGGACTTGGCACACAGATGTTAGTTTCCCCCACTTTTTCCATTTCTGGAACTCAGTTTTCTGTAAGATGGTGGCTTTTCAAACTTTAACACCCTTCTATTTTCACTGATAATTGATTGTATCTATTTTAATTAATACTAGAAATACCAAAAAGAAATCCAACTGCTGCATTGATTGCAGTGATTTTTTCCCCCCCCTGTGCCACAGATGATGCTATCCATCCACTGTTCCCTAAAGGCAGGGAATTTCCAAAGGAGATCCTAATCTATGAAACTATAGCCGTAGCCCATACACCAAAGGCAGAAATGATCCTCCCATACAGGGGCAATCCCCAGAGGTCACTCCCATCAGAAAACACGTTCTGATCAAGCCCTCCTCCCACCGGACCTTACCTGGCAAAATCCTGGGTAATCCTCAAGGCCTACCTCAAAAGTCTCCTTCTGTCACCAGCCTTTGTGCTCACCCTCTTCAGAAGTAAATGCCCTCCCGTTCAAACCAGTAGCACCCTACGGGGTATCACTGGTGGTAGCCAGTGATGACATGTAGGCCCTGGCTGGTGTAGGTGAGTGCTTGGAGAAGGGACCAGCGCTCACCTTGGTTCCTGTGACACCTGCTCCTCGCTTCCCTCCACGCTGCAGACTGTTCCTGCTCCTGCGGTCCACCTCCAAGGATTAGTTGTCTCCAGGCCTGCAGATCATGAGAAATACAACGAGGATCACAAATAAGAACCACAGAAGTACTTTTTTTCAGTTTTATTGCGCTATAATCGACAAATAAAATTGTAAGATATTTAAAGTGCACATGATGGTGATTTGATATATGTATACATTGTGGAAGGATTCCCACTAGTTAAGTAACTAGTTACATCCATCACCTCACATATTTATCTTTTTTTTTTTTTGGTAAGAACATTTAAGTTACTGTCTTAGCAAATTTCAATTACATAACAGTGTTACCAACTACAGTCACCATGTTATCCGTTAGATCCTCAGAATTATTCATGGTACAATTGAAAGTCTGTACCTTTTACCAGCCTTTCCCTACTTCCCCCAGGCCCAGCACCTGGCCTCCACTTTTTAATCCCTGTTTCTATGAATTTGACTTTTTCTTTTTTAGATTCCACATATAAGCGATACCATGCAGTATTCCTCTTTCTCAGTCTGGCAACATATGTAATTTAACCATATGCAATGTCATGGCTTGATTAGGATAGAGAAAATGAGATGCAGTAAACTTTTCTACAACGATGTACAAATAACCTATTGATAGCAGGCGAAAGAGGAAGAAGGTTTTCTGTTTGTAGGTTCAACACTAAAGAGGCCAAGATAGATTATAAACTATACGTGTACTTTTTTAAGAGTGCAAGGTGTTAATTAAAAGCACTATTGCGTAAACGGTTAGAATAAATGAGACATTTCAAGTAGGGAAGATAAACGAGTGAAGGAGAGACAAGTGAGATTGTGACAGAGGGACAGATATAATTTACTGACATAAAAGATACTCACTGAATAAAGCCCAACCTTTCCACTTTTGTGTTTAGAAAAGAGGGTAGAAGCCAGAAATGGACATATGGTGTCCCCAAGGAGGAGAGGAGACAGATGCACTATAAGTCATGCTTTTGATACAACAGGTGATCAAGAAATTTATAATTTTTTGAATTAATAACCAAGACAACTCCAAGGCCAGAGAGAAAACGTTCGCAGCATTTTGAAGGCAATGGCAAAAGACAAAAGACTATCAACCTTATGAGAAAAAGTCAACGTTTAACACCTGGAAAAAACATCATTCCTTTAACCCTGAAGGCACAGCTGACTTTGTAGAAAAAGCCCCTTTGGGGTGCAGAGTCTCGTACCCCTTCCCCTATTTCTCTAGTCAGGAGACCAGGGCCAACTCTTACAGGACTTGAAGACCAGCCAAACTGTCATTTGACCATAGTGAGAGGGAACGAGGGAGGGCTGGGGTGGGGGCGTGGCAGGGGGAGACTGTCCCAGGGTTTAAGGAAGATTGAAAAGACAAACAGGAGAGAAGGGGCTGCAGAAAGCGGAAGAGAGAGCCTTTGGGAAGAATGGGATTGACTGGAAAAGTGCAATGCTTCGCTATGGGGCTTCCTGGGAATGCAGAGCATGAAATAAAGAGAAGTATTTACATTAAAAACAATATGTAACATTTCTATCAATTACCCAAAATGTATGCCACAACCGTTTTAGGGGATGTTTGTCATCTTAAAAGTACCTACAGCTGCCTGGGAGGTCCCAGGGCCTGAGCACGGAGTGCATGACCCTCCAATCTTCAACCCAGCTCCGTGAGCAGGAAGTCTTGTTTAGCCCCATTTTCCAAATGCAAAGTAAGAGAAGGCTATCAAGAATTATGAGGAGAGAATTCCTAAAATGTCCCTCCCTGGCATTTGCAGGTAACTGGACATTCATTCAAAGCCCCAGAAATCAGTGTGACCAGACCCAGTCTACCTTCAGAATCTGTGCGTCTGGGGCACTGCCTCTTATAGGCCACGTCCAGCTTGGCTGCTCCAAGGCAGGGAGAAGTTATGCACACACACTTGAGTACTTGGAGGTGAAATATCGCCAATTTTAAGTAGAGAGAGGGAAAGGTGATGCCTAAAGTCCCCTTGCCCTGTTCCTACCTGAATTTCTGGCGGCACTGCGAGAACAAGGATGAGTAAGCACCTCCTACCTTGTGGGAAAGTAGTTCCCCACCCTGGCAATCATTAGAATCCCCGAGGAACGTAAAAACCCCAGATTCTCAGGCCCTCGTGCAGAAGCTCAGAGGCACCAAGTCAGGAAGGCTAAGGCAAGGAATGTGTATTCTGAAGAGCCAAGGGGTGATTCCGACACTGAGTCACGTTTGTGAACAAAACCGCAGTCCCGGGGACAAGCTGAGAATAACGTTAACTTCAGTGAAATTAAACAACAAAAACTGTGTTTTTTTTCAACTGAGCATGACCCGCAGTATCAAAGGGGAAGGTAAGAGCTGACATCTCTCAGCTGCTGAGTTTGTTCGAGGCACTGAGGTAAGCACTTTATATAGATCACCTCATTTAACTGTGATGATCAATTGATGAGGTACTACAGTTGTCATCCCTCTTTTACCAATGACGAAACCAGAGCTTAAAGAAGTTCAGTCATTTGGCCAAGGTTAACCATTAATTACATTCAAAATATTCAAGGGAATAGAAATAAAACCTGAAAGGGACTAGTAAAGTATCTGTGAAATTGAGACCGACTCTTCCATTAATCTGAGTTTTTGAGGCACATTCTTGAACTCCAGTTACTGAATCTAACCTAAGGTTGGATTTCTCCATTTGTAAAGTGGGTGCAGACTGACCTCATTCTCTGCAGTAAGCTTGCCTTCTTGGGATGGTTCAGAAGTGTAGAGGGTACACTTTATGGTGTCTGAAAGGCATTTATGCAAAAACCTGGCCTGAAGTCAAGTAAATTTCATCTGAGAACAACCTCGGTTTAAACTAAAGCAAAAGAAGCGAAACATTGACCTTGTTTGGAGGACTTGTTAGATAATCACACTTTGGAAATCTTGTTTTGATGACTTTAAAAAAGGTAGCAGAACCAATCCCTAGTTGACCAAGTACATGTTTATCCCCTTAGATTTAAATGGGTTCTAAAGGCTTGAAAACAAGTATTTCCTAGCTGAGAATGGTGCTTAGGGAGGGTTGTCTTGGCAATGAGAAAATTTCCTAATGTAACCCCAAATCTGTAAAGCTGTAAATAGATCATGCCTTAATACCACCAGCCCTTTGTTTGAAAAAGGGCTAAATAGGTGCTATTTACTAGAGGACAAATTTCCAAGCAATGACAAATAAAACAGCGACCCCTCCACATTCTGTGGCATCTCCTTAGGAATTCCAACGGCCTCTAATCCATCAGATCCTAAGCTACGTTGGCTAAGAACGCCATCCTCCAAGGTAGGGTTTTGGCAACTGGAACAAAGTCAGTGAATACTTGTAATAGCCCACTTCAGAGAGCAGACAGAAGCTAAAATTTATTGGAAGCTTCCTTGGGATAGACAAATCCTTTAGAAAGGTAAAACTAGTCCAGTAAAAAATAAAATCATAAATAATACTAACTTGGTTAAGCTAAGGTAGAGCAGAAAGTTTTCTGCAGTCTCTAGAAGTCTGGAAATGTTGACTAACGCCAGGGAGCCTGAGAATTTTTCAAGAGATAAGCCCAAGGATGAATCCCCTGCCATGGTATTTATTCCTATTTACTGTATTTAAAAATACAATAAATACACCTTTTTTTCATTCCCAAGTTACTAACAGAAATGCCAGAGACATTTGATGTTAAAGGTGGTATCATTTTTGCGGCATTGTGGTCAAGAAACATGAGCTTTGGAATCAAGCAAATGCATCTGTTGTTTTTTTTTTTTAATTCTAGATTTTACCCCTTCAAATGTGTACATTTATGGCTATTTACTTCTCTAACAGTTAATTATCTGATCTGTGAAAAGAGACAATAATACACAGTTATTGAGGGTTCTGATACGGCAATGCCTGTGATGTGGCTACACATTGCTGGCAATTAGTAGATGCTCAACTAACATCAGTTGCCTTCCTTGGTTTCCTGAGGTGCTTCCTCTTCCATTTTAACAACGCTGCTGCCCGCCACCCCAGCTAGATACCACATCTGAGGGCTCCAGAAAAAAAGAACTGCATGTGCTCCTGAGGTTTCAGGGCTATGGAAATAGTAACAGAATTAAATGAGGTGACAAATTTGAACCGGGTCTGAGCAAAGATATTCTCCTGCGAAAGCTTCCGTTCCATTTTTCTCCCATCTCAAATTACTCAGAAAAGTTGCTTTTGGTTAGAGTATAACACTTGGAATTTTTAACATTTAATGTTTAGTTAACATTCAGCCATGTTTAAGTCATCTCTGGGATAAATATATGTATATATATTTTCAAGTATTTTAAAATAAGTGTGATACGTTTTACTTCTCACAACTTTTAACATATGTTATTCAACTTTGCTTTCACAATTCATCTTCTTCTGAAAAAGAGAAGAAAAAAAATTACCTTAGGACTGAGACAAGACAAGGAAAACTTCCACTCTAGGAAAATAATATTAGATTTGACATAAATTAGATGCTTGCCAGTAACTCAACCACACCTGTCAAATAAGACGTTAAAGTATGAAATAGAATATTAACAAAAGTCAATTTCGCTAGTGATTTAGCAGAAGATTTAACTGTGTTGTAACCGAAAGGAAGCAGAGTCTGAAGGCAGATCTGTTTTAGTTGGAGAAATATATATCCCTCTTATAAAGAGGTTTACCAATGGAATTTTCACTGTACTTTTTCTCCAAGTAGCCTTTGGAAGTAAAGAAAAAATGTAGCTCATTTCCCTGCAAAAAGAGTACTTAGTTTACAGTACTCTCATTTAGCAACACCCTTCAAAAGTTACTGAGTACAGGTAAAAACAAGTAAAAATACAAACAAGAAAACAATCCCAACACAATGTGATACGGGCTTCTGTAATTTTATCCGTGATCCTGTGGGATTAGCTCCGAGGACACCTGACCCAGGGCACAGTGAGAACCTGAATATTTCAGGTCATTTCCAAACACATTTTTGTTACTCCTGAACTGGGGCTTCATTCCCCTAGGAGGTACAACCAGTGTTTCTCAAGCTTCAACATGCACGTGAATCACCTGGGGATCTTGTTAATATGCAGATTCTGATTCTGTATGTCTGCATGGGACCTGAGATTTTTGCATTTCTTTTATTTTTATTTTATATTGGAGTATAGTTGGTTAACAATGTTGTGTCAGTTTCAGGTGTACAGCAAAGTGACTCAGTTGTATATATACATGTATCTATTATTTTTCAAGTTCTTTTCCCGTTTAGGTTATTACAGAACATTGAGCAGAGTTCCCTGTGCTATACAGTAGGTCCTTGTGGGTTATCTATCTTAAATATAGTAGTGTGTACATGTCAATCCCAAACTCCCAATTTATCCATTTCTTATCAGCTCCCAGATGGTGCTGACGCTTCTGCTTTCCTGACCACACTTTGAGTAGCAGGGGTGTAAACTGCACTGCTGACTTACGCCTGCCGTTATAGCCTCTCCTAGAATTTGTCCCCAGCGTTCTAAAATAGCATAGAAAAGTTTGTCAAATACAGGCAGGCTTGTGTTTGTAAATAAGTCTTAGTAATATTAACAATGGGAAAAAAAAATGCTATTCATTTATTTTTCTCTTTGTATCTACAAATGTGTGACCTTCAAATACAGGAGGCAAGTTGGCCAAGTGAACTACATTCTTTTTACCAGGTTTTTTACTCCTTTGGGTTTTCACTTCAAGCCACATGTACTATGCCCAGCACTATTTTTCTCTGCAGATTTCCCTGTTTGTGCTGGGATGACAAGCCAGATTTGCTTTAAAATATTAGGTAAAAGCTAAAGTAAGTGTTGACTTTAAGAAAACATTGGGATTTACTGATACGAAGCCTCCATACCCCTATGGAAGGAGATATATAAATAGACACAATGCTTTTGAAGAGCAATCTGGTAATACAAGCCACACCATTTTTTTTACCTTTTGTGCTAAAGACATCCCAAAATATAGAGGAAAGCTTTCTACACAAAAAATGTTCACTGCAATGGTATTATCACTCATAGCAGAAATTTGGAAACACGCCAAAGTTCAAGAAATTATGTAATGGTTAAATGTGATTTCACACAACCACTTAAAGGAATATTATTTGGTTTCTGAAAAATGTTTTTGAAGCAGTTCTTACAACTTGTAAAATACAATATCACATTAAGTAAAATGTAGTATCATATAGGCAGTTTTCACAGTTAGGAGAAAAGAAAGAATGCCCATGTATACAGATATACGTTCTCTGTGATATATGGTGCAGCTTTATGGCACAATCCCCGAGGGTGCCGACGGAGCAGCAGTTTACGTGATGGTGCTTCCTGGGGTGGCAACTGAGGTAGCGACCCTGTTTATAACCTATACAGGGAAAGAGTCTGAGATGAGCACACTAGACATCAGCAGTCTATTGTCTTTGGAAGGTTATATGATGGTTTATTTTTTTTCCTTGATTTTCCATATTTTTCTATGATGACCCTGCTTCCTTTCATAAGTGAAAACAATAACAACAATTACATTAAAAATTAAAGAAACAGACAGACATGACAGTTTGTTCTCCCATCTTTTCTTTGCTGGATTTCCCTCTCAAAGGACATCAAAATGCATTCTACAGATCTTATATGGTAATGATTGTTGATGTTCATTTAAATAAATTGGAGGGGATTTTTCCCTTTATTTTTCTTTTATCCCTAAAGACACACGGCGTAAGACTGGATTTTTTTCTCTGGATCATGGTGAAAAATCTTTATTGAGTACTAGCTATGTGACAAGCACACAGAAGAGTGTTTACAAGGCTGATCTCATGTGATCTCAGCTTTGTATTGTAGGTAATACTATCATCACCATTTTCTAGACCAGGAAGGAAAAAAAAAATATATACTCACTGGTTTGCCCATTCTCTCCTGACTTTTTCATTTTATTTCCCTCTGGATAATGGTGGGTGGGAGGTCACATTAAAAGGGTGAGTCTGGGGGAAAAGGTTGCTGAGGAATCTCATGTGTTTTAAGAAATTAAGACACGGAATTCCCTGGCAGTCCAGTGTTAGGACTCGGCGCTTTCTCTGCTGAGGACACAGGTTTGATCCCTGGTCGGGGAACTAAGATCCCACAAGCTTTGCGGCGTGGCCAGAAAAAAATTAATTAATTAAAAATAAATAAATAAAATTAAAAAAAAAGAAATTAAGACTCACTCTACAAGAACAAAAGAAGTTGTTTCTAGCCAGAGAGGATCAAGGAGAGTAAAGGAATTGTTCAAAAGGAGTTCGTTTGAACTCCTTTTGAACAATATCACAGCCTGATACTGATATTGTTGAGAGAGCTGGACTTGAAGACAGAAGACAGCGTTCAAATCTCAGCTTGCTTCTTACTAGCTATGAGATCATAGACAAGTCCCTAAATTTTCTGAAGCTTAGTGCCTTTAGAAGGTTTTTTGGAAGCTCAGAGGAGGGGACAGGACAGAAGTATCTCTCTGAGGTCACTGTGATCTGCTCCCTCCTCTATACGTTGTGGATATGCAGCAAGTATCTTACCTGACCAACAGTCTAAAACTTAGCATTCAGTGGTAATTAGAGGTCTAGATGAGGGGTTATAAACAGTGAAAACAGGGAGTGTGTGAGTTCTCTGAGGGAAGGAGGGTCAGTAGGAGGGCTGAGACCAAGAACAGTGTGTTCCTTGGGGAGCGCTCTCCCTGTTAGGGGCCTTGATGGAGAAACTACGAACTGAGAAGAAATGTATCATATTTTCAGTGGCTTTCAGGAAACCACCAGGAGGAAAAACGAAGACAGAGGACTGAATGCAAGTAAAACAGGGAGGAAGCCCTAGAACCAGGAGACCTGGAGATCGGTTGGGTGTACACACTATAACGCTGGGGGACTCTGACCTAGCCACTCTGCTGATCCAGGCCCCAGCTTCTTCGTCTGCAGAGTAGACTAAGTCATCCATAAATTCGCTGTTAGCTTCATGGTTTTGTCAGGCTTGCGTTTCTGAAACTTGTTGTCCAATGGTGTTATAAGAGGATCAATACAAAATATCTGGGGCAGAGTTGGGAGAGCTCGTGTGCCAGTTGTGAGAGCCTCTGAACACCAGTGATGTTTCTATCATAATTCGTTATATGGGAAAAGTTATAAACTCACTTTCCCCGGGTAGAACATTTGGAGGATCTAATGATCTTGAGAGATCAGCGGATCCACTAACTCCAAACTAAGTTAATCTGTGCTCTTTGGCAAGGAAGGAAGCCATTGGTCATAGAAGGAAGGGATGCAGTACAACACGGGGGACAGGTGTTCCAGATCCTTAGATAGAGGCAGCTCTTAAGGAAAAATGAAAGGAGAAAGGTTTTACTTTGACCAGAGGAAAGGGTCAAAATCAAAGAAGGATTTTTATACAGTGGAATAGCCTGTGCATATAGGAAAGGAGGAAGCAAGGAAAGTGCTTTCAGAAAGGAAGGAGGTGAAGACTCTGAGCTTCCTGACAGCAGGGATGCTTTTTGTTCACCAGGTCAGAGAGCCTGCACCACAGCAGACATACCTAAGTACTTGTTTAGTGAATGAAGATGGTCAAGAGGGCACTGAATGTAAGCGTGACTCCTTAAAAAGCTATAAAATTGTCCCTTGCAATCCAGATAGACAGAGAAACAGAAAAAAAAAAAAATTGGGAGTAGTAAGGAGGAAAATCCTAACATCTTAAATGATCAGACAAGGTAACCAAGATAAGTTCCCTAAGAGCAGACAGACTACAGAACAGGAAGTCACAGATAAATCCCCTTATTCTCCTATATTGATTGACTGGACATTTATCTCTTTACTGTTTGGAAGAGGCAGAAACCTTTGGCAGAACGGAGGATAATTAAAGTCCCAAGAGAAAATTATGTTCCACAACGCCTCCATCAAACTCGATACATCTGAACCTCCACTGATCTCATTTCAGAAACCTATTTCTATTGGTAAGAGTCTGAACACTGATAGTGGCAGGATTTCAAAGTGAAGGGCTAGAGCAGAAAGTGGGCAGAGAATACTTCTAGAAGATTTGTTTAAGCCATGGAAACTTTGGAGTGAGCCCGCTTTTCTTCATCTCAAAGACCAAGTCCATGAATGCCTCAGTCTCTTGCCTGTATCATTCTATAAGTTCTTACTAGTTGGCCAGCAAGAGGAATCTCCTTAAATAAGGTGCGTATTTTCAACTGGCTTTCATGACTATAGAGTATTGCCATACAAATTTCCTATTCCTTTTTGCTTGGAAAGTTAAACAAAATGTTCCTTAAAAAAAGATTCCTTAAGCTTTTTTTCTCTGAAAGTATCTTTCAATAATTATTTCATCATATTGACTGAAAGAATTTAAATAAATCTTCTTAAAATTTAATTTAACTTGTAAACCTGAATTCAAATTCAAATTTAAAACTCAGCACATCTCTGCTTTTTATTAACACATAGATGATCTGTGAGATTCAAAATTCAGTTTTACTTTCTTTTTATCAGCTACATTCTTAAAAAACAGAAAATTTACTGAAGTCCAGAGCTCTGCCCTTCTGATTTCCAAATTTAGCTGCTGGTTTTAGAAGAATTTGCATACTCTTGAATAAATGCCAGTGAAAGGGGAAAGTGGTTTAGTAAAACTACTTATATGCAGGGCTCCTCCTAAAGTGCCCTGTGAATAGCTTTTATTAAGCAAGATTAAAATTGCTCATTATCCCAAAATAACTCCGGTGCATGTGATGTTATAAAAAAAGCATACACCGTAATCAATTTGACATTTTTGGAATTTCGAAAGGTAATTAGGCTCTCCTTCTTGAAAAAAAAAAAAAATCTGCTATTGTGAGCATTTCCAGTGAAGCATAATCCTCGTTTTCATAGATCCTGAAACTTGCATTAGCTTGTCTCTAAAGTCACTGATGCTAGTACGTGGTCAAATACAGGGGAACTCACCTTTAAAGGACAGATTGATGACACAAACTAGAAGGATATTTGAGGATAGACACTTGGGAAATTCACCACAGATGCCATTCACAGGTCTATCCCAGCATGCTGTGATTAAATGTTGGCTTTGGAGTTCAATATTCCTGGAATCAAATCTAACCCGCATACTAGAATATAGCCACCGGAAAGCTACTTTGCTTCTCTTGTATCAGTTTTCTCCTCTATAAAAGAATGATAACTAAAGGGGCCATATGTCCCAGTTTGCCACTGAGAATACCTATTTCTGCTTGTTGTCAGGTCTAATTATTAGTAGTAAGTCCTTTCAACTCTGAAAAGTGTCCTGATCGGCACGATAAATTAGTAGCTAACTCTAATGCAAACCCTGGTGGGGTTGTTAGGAGGAGCCGCTCAGCACGAGACCTGGCACATAATCAGTAGTGAACATATCCTGTGAAACAGGGACCATCGTGCTTGCCTCCCTCCTAAATCTATGGTGAGGACCAAAATGATACTCCATACAAAAGACTATGGCATACTGTAAGTGCTCAATAAATATTTTTATTAGTACTCATTTTGTGGTATTTTACTTATCCTGAAATAACTGTGAGTATGGAGTTCACACATAGCTAGAAAATTGGAATTAGTCATAAAGACTTAAGAGATGGAATTACAGATGATCTTCTAGATGATGTGTGCACCCATTCCCAGGTCCAGCAGGTCCACGACAGATGGGCATCTTTAGCTGGAGAGGGTCTCTATCCAGAGTCTGAACCAAATGTTCAGAATGCCTTGTATCTAAAAAAGTGAAGGAACTCGATCTGCTCCATGTCATGTTAGCAGACCTGAACAGCGAGGTGGTCAGTCCTGATTCAGACGGAGTACGGCAGAGAAGCTCAGCTCTTTGGATCGTAACCTAGGTGTTCTTCTCACTGGTCATCATTATGTCAGATGAATTTACATATCTTTAAATAAAATGAATGTTAAAGACTGCAGCTTAAAAATAACCATGTGGACTCTTTCAGTCTCTGGTCTGGCATGTAAGGAGCTAGGAAGTCATCACTCCATCCTAACTACAGGTAAAAAAAACTGAACGAACTGATAGATCAAAAACTCCTTTTAGGTCCATCAAACAAGTCAAGTCACAGGGCAAACCACTGTCCCCCCAGCTAGAGACAGAGAGGAGGACAGACAGAATCACAACTAATCAGAGCAGAAACCCATGAGCGGGGGCAGCTGCGGGAACCAGTCCTGGAGGAGGAGAGCCTGGGCTGTGACTGAGGAATTGCTAGAGGCTCAGGCTGGACATTTATGAGAGTTGTGAACTCTAGTGGGAGTTCATGTGAAATGCATGACTGTAAAACCCCTAGAAGATAACAGGAGGAAACCTAGATGACTTAGGGTATGGTGATGACTTTTCAATACAACACCAAAGGCACCACTCATGAGAGAAATAATTTGTAAGCTAGACGACATAAAATGAAAACTGCTCTGCTAAACACACTGTGATGGGAATGAGAAGACAAGCTACAGACTGGGAGAAAATATTTGCAAAACACGTATCTGGAAAAGGACAGTTATCCAAAATACATAAAGAACTCTTCAACTCAACTTCTTACAATAAGA
Source organism: Balaenoptera musculus (assembly GCF_009873245.2). NCBI lineage: Eukaryota > Metazoa > Chordata > Mammalia > Artiodactyla > Balaenopteridae > Balaenoptera > Balaenoptera musculus. Next base: position 95,587,128 of record NC_045793.1, on the reverse strand, counting down.
AAGTTAAAGTTTGTATTTTACCTTCACCTATACCTTCTCCGATGCTTTTCCTTTCTTCATGCAGATCCAAGTTTCTGATGTCATTTTCCTTCTCTCTGAAGAACTCCTTTTAACATTTCTTGCAACCCAGGTCTACTGACAACAAATCCTTTCAATTTTTGTTTGTCCGAGAAAGTCTTTATTTGTCCTTCCCTTTTGAATGATAACTTCTCAGGGTACAGAAACCTAGTTGGTTGTTTTTTGCTTTTGTTTTTGTTTTTCTCTCAACACTTTATTAATTTCACTCCAATCTGTTCTTGCCTGCATGATTTTCAAGGAAAAGTCAGATGTAATTCTTATCATTACTCCTCTATAGGTAAGGCATTTTCTTCTCTGGCTTCTTTCAAGATTTTTTTCTTTATATTTGATTTTCTGAGGTTTGAATATGATATGCTGAGGTTTTGGTTTTTTGTGTGTCCTCTGAGCTTCCTGGAACTGTGGTTTGGTGTCTGGCATTAATTATCAGTCATTATTGCTTTAAATATTTCTTCTGAAACTTTCTCTTTTTTCTCCCGCTTGTGCTCACATTACACATATGTTACACCTTCTGTAGTTGTCCCACAGTTCCTGGATATCCTGTTCCATTGCCTTTTTTAATTCTTTTTTCTCTTTGTGTTTCCATTTTCCAGCCCAGATGTAGCTAAGTAACTACAGAGTGAGGAAGGGTCTAGGGATTCCAAGTTTGGAATCTTCCACCTGGAGGTGTGGGATGAAGCTCCAGGAAATCAACAGGAAGGAGGCTTGGGGGGTTCTCCCATTGATGGAAAGGGTCATGACAGATGGTAAAAGCATACAACTCAGAACATGAAGATTGATGAGTGACACCCAGCCTCTCCTGTCCACCGTCACCCTCAAACACTCATATATTTTCCATAATTAACTTTTGCCAAAATATATATGGACATGTGTGCTTACATTAATGTAGCCATCACCAACAGATCTCCTTAATTCTGTACAAATATCAAACATAAGTTCACATAAATGTGAAATTATTCAGCTTCCCCCTTTTTAATGTGTTTTTAGTGAAGACTGGACTAGAATAATCTGATTTCTTAGGACTATGAAATTGAAAGTCTATCTTTTGGAGACAAGGAAACTAAATTCCTAAGGTTAAGTTTCATGCACAAGGCCATGAAGCTGGTTAGTTACAGTTGGGACTAAATGCAAAGTTCCTGACCCTCAGTCCAGATGCCTTTTTCCTGCACCAAAAATTGCTTTAACTCCTCACCACACATTGCCTACTGACACAGCCAAAAACACCAGCACATTGTATTATCATTCAGAAAATTAGATGCTGATGTTCTCAAGGATCTCATTCAACAGGCAATACATTTTTTTTTTTAAAGTAACAGCTGATGTGACTTATTGTAATTAGCTAATGAGTCTGAGCCTATAATTCCTCTGTCAGGCCCTCAGGCTGAATTGCTTGTGTTTTCAAGTTTTGTCATACAGCTGGTTCTACAGGAATTGCATGTTTCATGGGAGAAATGAGTTTTTTGTTTTCATGTAGGGAAAGTAGGCTGATTTTCTCTCTCAGCATCCCAGGAATGGATGCATGTTGCCAGCTGGAGCAGAGAGAGTGCAAAGGATAGAGATTGCTGGAGGAGCTGGGCCGCAGGAGGCAAAACTGAAGGGCATTGAGAGATTCCATTTACCCTTCTAAGGGGGAAATCTACTTTTACATTTTTTGCATGATTTTCAATTGTGCAAATATTCTGGGTTGACTTTTTCTTTTTGGAAATCACCGATTAACTTCATTAAGCTCTTAATTGACACCTTCAGTGTTGTCAACATGTTTTGGCAGGAAAGATGTATTCTAAGCTACGTATTTTGTAGTGAGCAGCTCAAGTTATAAAATGGGAAAGGTCAGTGATCCTTGGTCTGTTACTAACTTCCATGCTCAGCTTTGGTGTTATGATTCCTTTGCAAATGCTTAGGAGGCATCTGTGAATCAGACACCATATGGTAGGCGAACATTCTAGACCTCAATAAAGACTCAAATTGAACTCTACATTATTTCCTCCCAAATCTGTTCCATGTCCATGTTTGGTGTTTTAGGAAATGGCGTTGCCAGTTACCCATTTCCTAAGCCAGAAACTTCCACGTGACCTTTGACTCTCATTCAACTCATCAATGATCAAGTCCCCTCGGTTCCATCACCTAAATATCCTTCAATTCCATCCACTCCTCTCCTTCTCCACTGCCTCATCCTCCTTATGGGCCCAGATCATTTCTTCCTTGTGTTGCAAAATGACCAAAGCCAATGTCATGTTTAGCCTTCAGTGGTGACAATGAAAGGCTGTGCTCCTGGAAAACGGGAATGGTTAGGAAAGCACCTCACTTTTATTTTTGAAAATTTGCCCACCCTTTCATCTTCCACAAAACTTCAAAGGACCACCCTGCCCTGCATAGTCCAAGATAAGTCTGGTCTCCATCCTTCCTCAAGAATCCCAAAGTAGATTTCCCTGTTCACTTGCCTTTATAAAACCCCAAGCTTTCTTCCTTTTCTTTGAAAATTTCCTCATGAATGAAAGTTCTCCCTATTGCAATAGCCCAAATAAAATCATCTCCTTTTCATAGCCCAAATAAAATACATCTGTCCAGTGTATTTTTTTTCTTTCACAGTGGTTAGAAGTGTTAGGGAACCACTGACGGAAACTGCCCGCATTGGCCACACAAGACGCTAACCACTTGCATGAACTGTCTCGCAACAAGAGGTCCCGATAAGGAACACGGTGCTGCTGCCGCCGAAAACTAACCGGGAGAATTCGGGAGGGGCCAAAAGGAGGGAGGAGACGCCAGCCCATAATATGTCCTGCCAACCTCCCAGAATCCTTCTCGCTGGAATCCATCTTGGCTGAGAGATGCATGAACCATCAGGAAGGACCCTGAGTCAGACCAAATATGGGCCAAGCAAGATGACTGGCCAGAGACAACCCGGAAACTAACCCCATCACCACAAAACCTGAGACTGTGAGCCACGCGGCAGAGCAGTCTTCCTGGGTTCCCTTACGCTGCTGCTCTCCTCCTGGGCGCCCTGTCCCGATCAAGTCTCTTGCTTTGTCAGCACGTGTGTCTCCTCAGACAATTCATTTCTGAGTGTTAGACAAGAGCCCACTCTCAGGCCCTGGAAGGGGTCCCCCTTCCTGCAAGAGAAGTAGGGGAGAGCATACACTCATGGACAGAAACGTTAACTATGAAAGTTAGTCTCATCTTGAACACTGCCCCACACACAAGCATTTATCAGCACACAGGGATAGAAACTGCCATTCCACCTGCCCGTGGGGTTGGTGGCGCTCCAGTCTCCGCCCCCGAGGCCCCCTAAATTTGCCCTGATGAAAGGCTCTCCAGAGACACATATGACAGTACTGTAGTGTCAGGATCTAGCCTGGTAAGGTAAGAAAATCCTCAGGGAATCATGGGAACACGGTTTCATCGGACCGGGGCCCCTCTGAAGGGTTTCAAGGCTGGGCTCGCGGGATGCCTGCATCCTTCAAGAAGGCCAATCCATCTATTTTAACACTGCTCATTTCAAGAATGAAAATTTATTTCTATCCTTCCCTATGCTAATTATCCAATCCTCCAGGGCAGGTCAAATAGCTGTAAATGGAAGAATCTGTAGTGGCTGGTTAGTGTCTTTCATAGGCTAACTATTTGCCCTCCAAGAGTGTTCATTCCTGGTTAAAGGCGTTCAGCGGTCAGCTAACCACACTCAGAGGTTCACAGATACTTTTGGCTCATGGGCAAGGTGAGTGCTGAAGTATTTCCAGATAAATTACAGGCAATATGATAATCTAGGTCACTGCACAAATGTTCTGAGATCCTTACTTCCAGGATTGTGCCTCTTTAAGTCATTCACGTTGTAGCTGGAGAATGTTTTTCTAAATCACACATCTGATCTGTTTTCAGTGACTGCTGAATGATCTGAGGATAAATTCCAAACTGCACAAACGCATATAAGGCCCTGCATGATTCAGCCCCTATTTATCTTTCCAAGCTCACCTCCAACCACGTCCCTTTTCTGGGCCTCTGTCCACACTGCCATAGCGCCCCAGCTCCCAAACGACCCCCAATCCCCCTATCCACCCACCCATGCTGTTTGCCCTCAGGTGCATCTCTTGCCCTTCCCCTGCTCTGCTCTACAACGCAGTAGATTCCCCCATCCCTTGGTCCCTCGCAGGCTGTGGTTCTGGGTGGGTTTCCCGCTCGGTTCAGCCTTTGGGATCACTGCTGGGAGACAGAAAGGCTAGGAGATATCTCCCCTCTGCCTCTGCCTGGGAAGGCAAGTCTGGCGGAAGATGCCTCTCTTTCTTAGCTTAAGCTTCTCTAGCACAGGCCTGGGTGATTCCAGGCTCCTCCCAGTGATCCCGGCCCTTGGGCTCCAGTAACGCTGCTTCTTCCCTTTGAAATGGGATCGTGGCTCCCTGCTGCTGCTAGCCTCTGGGATGTATCACCCTCCATGGGGTGGCTTCTCAGCCTCTCCCACCTCTTAGGGAACTAATTCCCCTCGTTAAATTCCCTCTGCTGACACATGTACATAAACAAACGTTTCTCATGTTCCTTATTGGCTTTGAGCAACTGCCCAATGATGTAATTTGGTTCTTTGACCAGCGTAGCAAATTTTCATCCATAAAGGACCTAGATGTAAATCAGAGAAAGTCTGTGGAATTCCAGCGGTGGTTATGCCACCTACCAGTCACCCCTCCCGTGGGCCCAGCCACGCTGAACTGTTTTGGTTTCTCAAACACACAAAGGTTGTGTCATCTGCTTCACTCCATCCCCATCACTACCGCTCTGGCCCAAGCCACCATCAGTTCTCTTTGGGTTACCCCACTACCGTCAAAGACCTCCCTCCATGTGCTTTTCCAACTGCCCACACTGTCATTCAAAATGGTAATTTAACCATAAAAAACTCTCCTGCTTAGATCCCTCTGGTTGACTTGGCCCTGCCCTCAGAATAAAATCTCAGCCCCGTCACCTGGTCAAATGCTTGGGCTCTGCTCAAGACTCTGACCTCACTTTCTACTGTGATCCTTGGTGCTCTGCAGGTTCTGTGCCTGGAAAGCCCTCCTCCTTCACATCTGTTCATGGTTGGCTCCATCTCACAACTGAAGTCTCAGCTCAGTGTCACCTCCTCCAAGGAGTCTTCTCTGACCACTCTCATGAGAGCAGCTCCCTTCCAATCACTCCCCCTCCCCTGTTTGTCTTCACGGCAATTATCATCATCCAACATGATTTGTTTCTTTGGAGACACTAAAAGTGAGCTCCAAACATATCTTAGTTACCTAATCCATCTCCATCTCTCCGGCAGGCAGAGCAATCCCTGCAGCATAGTAGGGACTCCACATATATTTGCTGAATAAAGGAGTACATGGCAGGCACTGTGAAAAATGCCAGTGAGATTAACTCACTGTCACCTTCACAGCGACCCAATGAGGTAGGTGTCCCATTTTCCCATTTTAGAGAGTGTAAGCAGACAGCCCATGTCACAGGGCCAGTGAGGGGTGGGCCTGGGCTCTGATTCAGGAAATCTAGCTGCAGAACCAGGGTGATAACTTGTATATTACACTGCCTCTTACCACAGTGCAATCTCTTAGAAAATATTTTAAATGACAATGAGTAACAAAACTATGAAGTAGAATCTAACAGGTTGCTCTCACAGTGCAATTAACCCCACCAAGGTTACAATCGGAGCTCGGCCCTACCCAGACAAATTTGAACATGATTAGGCAATGCCAACCACTTCCTTTCCCTGGGGGCCAGGCAGCTTCTTTTGACAGTCTTTGTATGGTACACCTCAATTTTAGAAAAGTAAAAACATGGGGGGAAAAACACATATACTTTAGGGGCATGAAATACAGGCATCAACAATGCTTTGTAAAATGTAAAGAATCCAAAATATTATTAAAAATAACAATCAAGGTAAGACAATAGACTACAATGGTTACTATATGGTATTACATCATTATCAGACTATGCATTTGACTTTATCGGAAGGGTAAGATGAGAGGCAGTATCTTTACCTGAAATATGATACATTCTATATCTTTTCCTTTTCTTTTTTTTTTTTTGGCCCAGCTGCGGCTTGTGGGATCTTAGTTCCCTGACCAGTGATTGAACCCGCGCCCTCAGCAGTGAAACCTCGGAGTCCTACCCACTGGACCGCCAGGGAATTTCCAGACACATTCTATATCTTAATCTCTGACCATCTGAGGGATAATTCATAGTTACATCCATTTTCAACAAGGTCACAACTCTTCAGTTATATGCCTGAAGAAACATTAATTGATCTTTTCTCATTTTCCTCTCTCTCCAATACTTTCTCTCTACCAGAGCTAATTATAATATTATAATTATATATAATTATATACAAGTTTATATATAAATATAAATATACAAGTTTTATATTTAAATATAAAATATACAAGAAATATACAAGTGTCTCCTCAAACTTGTTTTAAATTAGCTACATTCCCAATCATTTATAAATGACATGATTTCAAGAAGGAAGTAAAGCTAGATAGGGGAAAAATGATATCTTCCCCCTTTAAAAGTATAGTAATAGGTTTTTGGAAATGGTCCCAAAGAGATTTCACAACATATATTACTGTCAACAATCATCCATAGGAAATAGTCCTAATTATCTTCATCTTTGATCTTAAGAAAATGTTTTTTCTCACTATTTCTCCACACACACACCCCAAACCCAATGAAAATTGCTCACAATGCAGGGGAAGCGACTCAGAATTCTCAGAAGATGCCAGATCCAGAAATGCAGTTTCTGCAAAATAATTGTCCCTCACCGTCTTAGCCCATTTGGATTGCTACAACAAAATACCACAGACTAGGTAGCTTATTTATAGACAGCAGAAATGTATTTCTCACAGCTCTAGGGGCTGCAAAGTCCAAGATCAAGGTGCCAACGTGGCTGTGTTTTGGTGAGGGTCCCCTTTTCCTTGTTAGCAGGCACCTCTCACCTTGTCTTCACCTGGTGGAATGCTCAAGGGGGGTCTGTGGGGTCTCTTTTATAAGAACACTAATCCCATTCATGAGGGCCTCACTCTCAAGACCTAAGCACCTCTCCAGAGCCTCATCTCCAAATACTGTTATGATGGGCATCAGGATTCAACGTTTGAATTTGGGGGGGGGACCCAAACATTCAGACCAGGGCACTTGTCGAGACAAAGAGGAAAGGTGCCACTTCAACACTCAGTTTGTTTAGGAATCATCATAGTGGTGAATAGGTTTGTTCTCCACCATTGCTTTTCTCTGTTCTAAACATTGTACATTAATGTTAATGTTGGCATGTGGAGACGTGCTTTAGTACTTAAAACCCTTAACACAAATGGTAAACCCTTAACACAAATGGTAAACACAGAAATTAAGTATAGTTTATCTGCAGTACTCCAGGTGGCTGGTTCAAGTCCGTTCCTGGACTGTGTAAATGGAAAAAACCAAAAGCCGGTTCAGATTCAAAGAACTGTCCACTGGCCATGCTGACCTTATTCCTCGGCAACTCCCCTTCCCAGGACACCTGTCTTATCTTCTCACATAGGTGTAATCCTTTCCAGTACCCTTGACTTTTCCAGAAAGCAAGTCACCAACTTCTTCCATTAGAATGCAAGATTTTTTTAAATTAATTTTTATTGGAGTATAGTTGATTTACAATGCTGTATCAGTTTCTGCTGTACAGCAGTGAATCAGTTACACATATACATCTATCCATTCTTTTTTAGATTCTTTCCAGTACCCTTGACTTTTCCAGAAAGCAAGTCACCAACTCCTTCCATTAGAATACAAGATTTTTTAAAAAATTATTTTAGCATTTCCTATAAGGCAGATTCACCAATCATCCCTCCCAATAATTGCCTGTGACCTCAAAAACCCACCTAGGCATAGGATATCACCATTAGGCTTTTTTTCTGGCTAGCAGGAATAGAAATGGAGTGAAAGGTACAGCAGGAAAAAGTTCAGGAAGCTTATAGTCTCCACTGCATGCACATTTGAAAGCAAAGGGTTTAACAGTTTCTTGAGCAAACAATTTCCCTTCCCATCATTGTTCTGGGATTACCAGGATTTACCTGCTTTATCCTTATCTTCTGTGCTTCAGCAGGCTAATGTGAGTCATATTTACAAGGATAAAGTAACAGAGATGCATAGATATTAGGGGTGTGTGTCTGTGTGTGTGTGTGTGTGTTGGGATGTATACAAAGTTTTCATTGTCTAGGAGTATGTTTTAGAAAAACACACAGTAAAAGCACACTGTGTCTAGAATAAGTCACATCCTTAAGCAAAACAAATACACACACATTGTTAACATCACTGGGTGGGAGACACTGAAATGAATACAAAACACATCTGTGTCCATGGAGAAGAATTCAGGTTACTAGTTGCAAAAACCAAGGGATTTAGGAGGGAGAGGGGGTAGTTGGTTATTCTTACACTTCTGTCAAAAATCCAAAGCTACCAAAACAGGGCCACAGTCTAATGTAACACATTCAAGAGCTATGACCAACACCCCACCACCGGGTGCATCGACGCCCAATGAGATCCATCTCCCAGAATAGCGCCACTCACCACTTGGGGTGTTCTCCAGGGAGGGGTTTGCGGCCACTTTCAGCCATTTCAAGGAGGAAAGTGAAATCTCATTCTTAATATCTCTGCCTACAAATGGCTTTTACACCCTCAAAAACCATTTAAAATGTAAATTTTATAAATGATTTGCCTCAAAATTGTGGGTCAATTAAAATAAAAAATTGTACAGCCCGCATGTCAATAGTTTTGTAGAAAAAGAAAAGAAACACTTTCTTGGCAAATCCAGTCTTCATAAAGGTAATTTTTTTTCAAGCCATACACACCACTCATAGAGAAGAGACAACATCCCCTATGGTTGAAACATTTAAAGTAAAATGTGGGAGGCGGAGACAGAGTTCCCTTGTGACTACATCTTCCCAAATTATATTTGATCTTCTCTAAACAAAAAATGGTCCTTTTTATAACCACTCTCTCATTTAATTCTTGCATAGCCCTTGAGGTAGGTATTTGTTATCCTTCCTTTACAGATGGAGAAACTGAACATAAGACAAAGTTTGCCATTTGCCCAAGATCACATTGCTAGTAAAATCCCTGTGGCTTTGCAGTTACATAACGTGTGTCTTTACTTATATTCTGCCAAGGTTACCTGCTGAGATGACTTTCATGCACTTTATATTTTTGTACTCTACCTTATTCCACAAAGGAGTTGAGGAAGATAATTGAACATTTTAAGGAAGGAATCCATGTAAAATATTTCCTTTTTTACCTCTTCAGTGCTTTCTGGAAGCCACTCTTCAGCAGAGTGGGGGATTATTGTAGAAACGTAGGATTCAGGGTGTATAGTGACTCAATTTTGCTCTCTTCTTTCACTACTTCCAAATAGAATTTCAGATAAATAGCAATGACTGAAAGATGACGAAAGGGCAGAGCTGGCCAAGCTAATCTCTTAATTCTATATAGTGACTCAAATGGTAGAAGCATTACTCTAACCTGACCTCCACAGACTCTTACTGGAGCGCATCTACTCTTAAGGTCCCACCAGCCTTTCTCATCCACTCTCTGGACATCACTTCAGAAAATGCAACTAGAGCAGAGGTTATGTGGCTCAGCTGGCATGAAGCTGCCTTCGTATCTGTAGGAAGCCCCTCATTTAGTAAAGCACAAGGGAAAGATAATGGCTTGAATTCCACCGCCCGCCAGATTGCTAACTTTACTCCACGTTGACCTGGTAAAGAGAAACAAAAGGTGGTTGCAGCCTAGAGTGACAGTTCCTGTATGGAGCTACCGGGGTGTGTGTGTGTGTGTGTGTGTGTGTGTGTGTGTGTGGGGGTGGGGGGGGGTGTGCGGGTGTGTGTGTGTGTGTGTGTGTGTGGGGGGTGTGTGTGTGTTTCAGGGCAGTCTAAGCTCCCATGTTCCATTCACTATGCTTTTATTTTACTAAAAAGAAAAAACAGTATCTACTTACTTTTTAAATCAGTCTGTCACTTAACTATTAACACCAGAAAGTGGAATTATTTCATGTTTATCTCTGCATCTTCAGGCCTAACGGGATACCGGCATTCCACAAATATTTGTTGCAGGGAAAAGAGGGAGCTAGGAAGAAGGTAAAAAAGAGAAATTGTTAGGAAATACACATTAATGACAGAAGGTGACAAAGTCTATAGCAACGAACTGTTCTAAGATGATAATATAGGAGTTTCAAAAGTTACTTGTTGATATAATTAATTGTTGGTATACTTAATTCATCGCCATTTCATGCAGAAGTAGTACTGGGTCCGAGATAGTTTATTGATTTATTCAAGTGTCTACAATGTTCCAGGCACTGTTGCAGGCAGTGGAGATAGGGTGGTAAGCAAAACATTCCAGGTCCCTGCTCCGAATGAGACAATTCATTGAAATGACATGAATAATCAATAAGGAAATATACAAACAAACATGGTGATAAGTGTCCTAAAGGGAATACAGATGGTAATAGGATGAAGGGTGGGTGTTGTTGGTGGTGCATTGTTGAGAGATGAAGGGGCAGGAGCTACTTCAGATAAGGTAACTAGGTAGACCTCAGGAAGTAGTGTCTTCTGAGCACAAATTCAGAGGCAGAGAACAGGCAACCAGGGTGCTATCTGCAGGTAGAGCTTCCTGGGCAAAAAGTAAAGGCTCTGAGGGGCAGAGTTGCAGGAAATGAAATAGGGCAAGAGCATGTGAAGCAACATGGGTGAAGGGGAAGTGTTCTAGGAGACAGGGTCAGATCCTAGAGAGCCACGGAGCCCATGGTGAGAAGTTTAGAGATTCATATTCATGTTGATACTCTTCATTGTTAATTATTTCTATCTGATCTTCCACACCCATGGCTTATACCATTCCCCAGTTCCCTTCCTCTCTCTAGTCTTGGGGGTATCTCTGGAACAGTCTTTCTGTTGGCATTCTTCTTTCTTTCTTTTTTTTTTCAATTTTTATTGAAGTACAGTTGATTTACAATGTTGTGTTAGTTTCAGGCGTACAGCAAAGTGAATCAGTTGTATGTATACATATATCCACTCTTTTTTAGATTCTTTTCCCATACAGGCCATTACAGAGTATTGAGTAGAGTTCCCTGTGCTATACAGTACGTCCTTATTAGTTATCTATTTTATATATTCTTTCAGACACACCAGACAAAGTGTTATTCCCCAATCCCCCAACTGGGCTATTCCATCTTCAAATGCTACCCAATCACTAAGCAATTTAACATGTCTGGAGCTGCTCCTATAGGATAAATTAATATGCAGCTGCACACTTCCCTAGATAGTGTTTCACGGTAATCTTTGTTGAAATACATAAATATTAGATGCATGAGAGGGATAATGGAAATTACTTTAAGGCAAGTACCTAGCTTCCATATTAGCGATAGGAGAAAGTTATGCGTGTAAGTTGAGACACTCCAATTTATCTGGAGAAATTTTTCTCTCTGGGTTGTTGGAAATAATAACCTTCAACAGCAATAGAACCACTTAGAGAAACCGCGGAGAGAGTGACATATTTTCGGAATAAACTCGATTTGATACAACGCATTTCGAAATGCCCATTTTAAGTATCCGGTGGAAAACTCGCGAGACAGCACACTATGCAGGAATGCTTTTAGCTACTGCCTGCTCAGCCCGGCTGCTTTAAGCTGCTTTTCTCCAGGAGAATCTCTCTCTAGGTGGCTGCTACCTGCTCATCCCATGGACCCCGTTCGGAAGCTTGGCTGGGACAGTCATCAGAAATAAAGAGGGCAGGGTGCACGACAGCCAGCTGGAAAAGTCAGGAAGGCGGGGCACAGGTCAGGAGTGGAAAATGGGAAGGTAAAATGGTCAGACTTTTTCCAACAATCAGACCATGGCGGTCAGCACCACAGGTATGTGAGGTACGAGTAAAAAAACCAAACAAACAAACAAAAAAACAAAACGAGGGTGGAGGTGGCTCTCATGAGAGTTATCTCTTTTTAAACAATATGTGTTATTTTCCTTATACACAAGCATGCATTATATAGTTTCTTATTGTTGTTATTCTACAGAATTGGAATCACACTATACACAAAACTCTGTAGTAACTACTTCATCACTGCAGGATTTAATATGAGCATTTCCCCCATATAATTCAATATTTATCTATATTATTTTAATGATTTTATGAAATTCTACTTGTCGACATTTATTTAACCAATTCCTTATGGCTAAATATTTAGATTTTTTTTTCAAATTTTCCAGTTACACATTACACTGTGTTAAGAACCTTGGCACGTGTTTGATCATTTCCTTGAAATCAATTTTCAGGTGTTGAATTTCTGGTCAAGATTCAGTAGAGATCACTGTGAGAGTTTTCTTCCTAGGTACAGACTGTTCAGTAAATCTCAATTGATTATACCAATAATGTTTCAGGCTGTAGAACAAACAGATAAACTCAGAAAAGCAGTATTGAAAGAGCAGGTGAGAAATAAGAAAACAGCTCAGGTCCTGCTCTGGTGGGGCTGCTCACAGATAACCAGAAAGACACCCACCAACGACAAGATAAAATCAGACGGCTACAGCTGTCCAAAGGCAAGAGAAAAGGTAACACTGCCCAACAAACCTCCAGGTTCGTTATACCAACATACATTTACACCAGAGGTGTACAGAGATGCTCATTTCCTCACATTTCTGTCCAAACTTCCCTATCAATTTAAAAATCTTCACTTAGTGTTTTAATTTACCTTTACTTGATCACTAATGAGGTCATTAGTGAGTTCATTTCAGTATATATATTGAAATATATATATTTTTCTATTATGCACATTTTTCTATTATGTTGGTCTTTTCTTACTGATTAGAAGAGCTCTGTTATTATGTTGCAAATATATTATTTTCCTTTTAATTTTTATGAGGTTTTTTTTGTTTTGCATAAACATTATTTATGTGGCTATCTTTTTTCATTATAGTCTCCTAATTTCATTTTTTGCTGAGATAAGCCCTTATTGCTCCCAGAATAACATAAATACTTAGATTTATATCTAGTCATTTTTATGGTTCTACTTTTTTATATTTAACTCTTTAATTCATTTTCATTGTACTGCTCTAATTTTACTATTTCGCAAATAGCTAGCCAATAGTTCTAGCATCATTTACCGTGAAAATTTTTCCCTGCTGCTTTGAAGCCCTCGCACCATGATAATATTTTAAGCGAGCGTATGTATTCAGGCCTGGCTGGCTTTTCCATGCTGCCTTACAGACTTGTCTACTCTGCAGCCAGAACCACACCTCGGTCTGCTCTTGGTTTAGTCTACTTTCCGCTTGGATAAAGAGTGTGCTAGAAATGGGTCTTTCAAACTGACTCCCTTATCTGCCATCTTTTTCTGCCTTCTGATCTGAAGAATGGATCATGCAATGCTTACTGACTTGCTCAGGGAGGGAGAGACGGGGGAAAGTGTGAGAAGAACAGGAAAGGACTTAACATTTTTTGAGCATTTACTTCATGCTTTGCACAAAGCTGCATACGATAAATCTTTGTAATCTTAGTAACAGTAACAATATCATCCACGCTATTTTGCCAATTAGGAAATTGCCCCTTAGAGAGGTTAATTTACCCAAGATCACACAATGAATAAGTGGAAGAATTAGGATTCAAACTAAAATCTATCTGATGTCAGCTTTCACGCAACCCTACAGAGACCTAGCGAAAAGAGTGGGAGAAGGGGGCCGATGTCGCCGGATGCTGGTCCGTGAAGGACTGTGAGGGAGGACAGAGTCATTGCCAGCTCTAGTGCCATTGCAGGGACAGGACTCAGAGCCATGACATTGCTTCCAGATGCCAACTGCCCTTGCTATGCCAGCGTCTTGCCACTGTATTACACAAAGACAGGGTGTTGTACCCACATGGTAAAATTAGAGTTCATTTCCAGCAGCCCCTCCCCCCATGCCCTGTCCCCTTCCCAAATATGTTTTCCTTTTTTTTTAAAACTGATAAATACATATACTTTTATTAACATATTTTCCCAGATTCAAATCAAAATAACTGTTGTATAGTAACTAGATTAGTGTGTATTTTATTTACAACACTGTATGCACTTAAAATTTTTGCTATATCCTAAAATAAGTCTGCATGATATAGCAAATTAGTTTATCATTACACTTATGTAACAAGAAAAAGGCAACATCAAAATAGTGAAAAGGAAACAAATGTTTTCCTTCTAATCTGCCATAGTCTTAGAAACTTCCTACCACTATACCCAGACTTTCTTTTATGTTTAGGCTCTGTCTCCTGTCTCCTGAAACATTTCTTTTATGTTTAGGCTCTGTCTCTGTTTTACTTGATGACAAGGTGGGGCTGGAGGGAAAACCTAGCCTTAGCTATGTGGCTTTGGGTAGTGTTTTTTTTGTTGTTGTTGTTGTTGTTTTTAATATTACTGAGCCTCAAGTTTTTTACCTGTAAAGTAAGAATAAGAGTAATAGTTCCTACCTTGTGAGGATAAGAGAAATCATGAAATAAAGTGCTTGGAGCATGTCTCACTAGTAAAGGGTTCAACTCACATTAATTATTGTTACCACCATTATTATTATGTATTGTTCCCATGAAAAATGAGAACAAAGCTATGAAGGAATGGGGCACTGGATAGATAAAGGCAGTTAGAGGAAAGCGTTAAAGGAGTTTGGAAGCTTAAGAACAATGTGGAGTTGTAAGATCTTGAAAAACAGATCTAAATTATGGGTGTAGGGCTCAGGAAGAGAGACCAGGAGAGAAAGCAGAGGAAATGGGCCACCTGAAGCTAGAAGAAGTCCTCTCTCTCCAAATTTTCCTAAGCCTGATGTCTAACAAAAGAGGAAAAGTTTTGACTACCTCCAAAAAGACCCAGTCCCTTCTCTTCCAGGATTTGAAATCACTACTGTCTGTCCTTAGGAAGCTGATCTGGAGTCTGGGAAGCAGTGGGGAGGGAGGCAAAAGCACGAGAGGCACCTCTACACATCCATTCATGCTTCACGCCTTCATTCAGCAAACGTTCTTTGGAGACAGTGTGAAAAGGAGGTGATATGCTGATGTAAATGTCACAGGAGACCCTGACTATAGGACAACCTAATGGGAAAGAATGAGAAAATAACTAGGCAATTAGATACAGTGCAAAAACTTGTATGATATGTGCAGTCAGGGATGGAAGGGGACTCATACAGAGGGCATTCACCCAGCATTGAGGAGTCAGACAAGGTATCAGAGGCTGAGTCTCAAAGAAGAACAGTGGAAACCAGGAGTAAGCGGCCAGGCGTGGCATTCCAGGCAGTGGAGCAATCGTGTGCAAAGGCTTGGATGCAGCAGTGATCAAGGCCACTGGAGGAATTAGGAATGAAATGCAAGTCATTATTATGGCTGGAAACTAGCGTGGGAGGAGCAAGGATGGTGAAAGGTAAGACTTGATCACAAGTGTATGGGGAACAGCTCATAAAGGCTTCTGTGGACCAAGCTGATGGGCTGGGCCTGAACACAAGGATCATGGATCATGTCTACTTATTTCTGCTGAAAGGATGGTGGCAGCAGCCTTGGTGCATTATTGTAGAGTACAAGTTTTTTGACTAGTACAGTGGTTTAGTTTTTGACACCCCATTAGTCATTCTGAAGTTCTAAAATAACCTATTAATGTGTCCTGAGGAATAAGCCAGAAGGATTGAACTGTAGCTAGAGCCAGAGGTGAACTTGAACACCAACCTAGTGCCATTAAAAAAAACATTTTCACTGGTATCTTGAGAAAGAAAGAAAGAAAGCTCTGTGTTGCTTTGGTAGAGAGCTTCAAAACCCTTTCCCTGAAATGAGGAAATGCCAGAGATAAAAGCCAGCTCAAATCTGGCCAATCAACACATATTAATCCTATGGCTTGTGAGCAATGATCTCACTGTAAAATATAACAATCATTCATCTCAGGGAATTATCTTTCAGCAGAAAGTCAAAACTGCACATGTTTTCAGTATGTACTTTTTGAAGGAGGAAGAGGGAAAGAAAAGATAAAAGTTAAAAGGAAGGAAAGAAAGAGACAAAGAAAGAAAAGAAAGAGGAAGAAGAAGGAAGGGAAAAAGGAAAGAAGGAAGGAAGGAAAGGTAGATCTGTATGTATTAAATCTTGGTGAGGCTGGCACTTAAAATTGGAGGAGTGTTTTCGGTAATGAGCATAACATTTGAACATACTCTATAGTCCCCACAAAATATGGAGTTCAGCAGTTCCTCCCAGACCCCAAGGTTTAAATGAAACCCACAAATGTCGTAAGGTGTCAAAGGGTCTCATCCCAAAATACTTAAGGAGTTCTTCCTATTGAAGTGGAGCCTGTAATATTCAGTGGGTTCCTCTGTTAGGTTGGTGGGAAGGACTCATTGTAATTATTGGGTTATCAGCCTATTTAGGGACCGGCTGTCCTCCACCAAATTCCTCTGAGTCAAAGAGGAAGTGACACAGTAACAGGAAAATGTCTTCTTGTAAATTTCTTTAAGCATAGACATGCTTTTCAAAGGCAAATTACAAACATCTCAACATGTGGGTTATTGACTATTTCAAAATAAATTTAATAGAAAAATGTTTATCATTGTCTTAAAATCATCTTCTAAAAGAGATGATCACAGAAATGACTCGTTTTGAGATTTCTGATTACAAGAAAGAGACTCAGTAAAGTTGCCCCAGAAAGAGGGTTTTCTCGTATAGTTATGCTAGGCTATCAGGAATCTCATTCATGTGGAACCCAGGCTTGGGAAAGCCAAGCATCTAGGATTTATTGAAAAAAATATATATATATTGCAAGGGACCTGGACCAGATGACCTGAGGACCAGGTCAGCTCCTTCTGTTCTCAGTGGCAGAACTGCTGATAATTATTCTAGCACTCGACTATGAACTACCCTGAAATTCCCCTTTGTATTTCCTTAACCCTGTGTTTATTTGCTTCTCCTCTTGCTACCAGTTCAGTGATTTATTTCATCATTTCTTAGAGAGAAAGTCTGATTTGCTACTTCTATCACGTAAGAAAAATATTGTTTACAAAGTCTCTGTCTACAAGAAAATTCTATAGCTAAACACACACACACCAATTAGCAAAACATCTCTTGCATATTTTAATGCATAAAATAATTAAAATTGAAACTTCACGTTGGTGAGCCTCTTAAAAAATTGCACATAGCTTCCCCCATAAAATTCTGTAATGCGTAAGTGACTGTGCTAGGTGTGGTACAATACACTGTAAAGGTAATTGAACAGTTCTTAGGCAAGTTGACTCTTTTTCTTACTTTTGAGGTCTTAGAGACGTGCAGAGAATTCCCTTAATGCATTTATTTTCTTGTCCTGATAGAGTATACAAATTGCAGGAATATTTATAATTGTGTTATTTGTTTGGTATTGCTAAAAATATTTTACGGTTATAGTTTTGCTTATATGGTATATTCTATGTATGCTGTAAGGTACTGTATTAGGTTGGATCGTACTTTAATTTTTTCTTGGTGAGGGAGGGAGTAATATGAAGTATCTATTACTGATATGAAGGATATAAGGGCTGCTGGGAATTGGGGGGTCAGAGAAACCCCTGAACTTTCTGGTTTGAGAAAGAACACGATTCCTAACCCTGCCCTGCTGATTCTAAGTACAGGTTTCCCCCGAGATCTGCAAGCAGGGTGTTCTTATAAAACCTTTCGTAAGCCGAAGTGGCAGAAAGCAAAGAAGCAGTTACCTTAGGACACATCTTGCTAACAGATGCATAGAGTAAACCGAGACAAAGCACAGATGCTCTCACAGACACAGTTCAAAGCTATGGCGGCTTGATGCTGAGTGTACTTCCTGAAGAAGGAGCTTGGTGGTGCCACTCTCGCTGCTCAGGGTGTGTGCTGCCTCTGTTAATGCTTGCTGCAAAACAGATGCCGACGCTATTTTCAATTTTCACCTTTTTTTTGTAAAAGTGAAAAGTCTCTTTGGATTTCTATTCGTGAAACAGGTAATAATGTAGGTCCTTCGTAAAAGTGAAGTGGCATAAAGCCGGGGATGCGTGCAATTGGAAACTGTCAGGAAGAAAATATGAAGATCCTACAGTGAAATCGCGAAAGGGATAGAGGTCTTAGACGCAACTTGGCCTCTGCCTTAGTATGGTGGCCAAGAGGCAGAGTAATTCCAAGTTTTCAGAGAGTGGATTTGGAAACTGATTGTGACGCTGTGCTCCTGGGGGCTGGCTTGGCCCCGAGGCAGGGGCTGCGGGAGAGAACCTGGAGGGCTGTCACGAGGGGACCCAGGCCAACTTGCTGTGGAGCAGGAAGGAGGAGCGCTCCTCCACCCTCGTACCCACAAGAACCACTGTGGCCTTGACGGGGAGCAACTCTGACTGCGGCAGCAACGGCACCCAAATCTCAGCTCCAAACATGTGGACTCAGAGATGTCCACTGACAATGGCTGTAACAAATAAGGACTGAGCAGTTCTGCTTCACATGGGAGCAAGGGTGAACGACTCCCAGACTCAGCTGAGTGGCAAGAAGAAACTGACTAGTTTCTTGGTATTCTTAAACATTAAGGGCTTTATTTCCTAAAAACTGGGGTGGAAAGGAAAGAAGAAGAGAGGATGAGTCCAAATGAGCTTGAATTGCTGCCGATCTGGTCCATGGGCGCTCACTGATGTTTACTTGGGTCACTACAGGGAGGCCCTATTTTGCACCCCACAGCATAACATGAGGTAACCCCGCTAACAGGTAGCAAATAAACATTGATGCTGTGCACTATAAGCTCATCTCACTGTGTCTCAAGATTCCTGGGAACCTAGAAAGATATACTCATTAGAAGTCTAAATAAACGGACATGTGGTGATGTCAATGGAGTTAAGCATTTTAGACTATGTGATGGGGAAACGAAAAGTACGAGCCAAGGTTTGCTGAAGGTATTTGAAAGTTTCACTGCATTATTAGGACACTGAGATTATTTATCAAACGGCCCTAATTATTATAAATCTGTCTCGCATATTACATGCTCTCATAGTATGCTAGCATTTTCCCAGGAGTCGTATCCTATGATTTTTACTCATTTATAGTGAACTGAACCATTAACTTTTAAAGGACTTTCTGTAAAAATTTATGTAGCTAATTATAAGATATCTAAAGGCTAATTATTCATTTTGTGGATAGCTCATTCTCTTCCTTATTACATACTCATTACTTACGAGTTGATCAAAAGATGAGCAATAAAATGTAGAGACCATAGAACAATGTTTCTTGAATTGCAGTTTTCTAAAAGTCACCTAAGATCTTTTCATTAATGCATAGTCACCCATTTTCTGCTTCCTTCCCAGCCCCCAATACCCGTAGAGACCTGACACTGTGGTCCTGGGAAAAGAGTAAGGATTCCGTAGTTTAAATAAACACCCCAGGTGGATTCTGACCCAGGTGCTCCCAGGACGGTGCTTGGAAAAAACGTAGCAGAGAACTTTGATTAAATAGCTTTAACAGCTCTGCTATAAAGTTTAGTGAGAAAACAGGGTAAGGAATTCCTTAGCCTTGTATTTTTGTATAAGGTTATGCACGCCCTTGTTATCTCCAAAACCAGGTAGGAAAACTGAGGTATGAAAAAATTAGTGGTTATTAAAATGATACAGAGATACCCTTGTGGGCCGAAGAAGAGAACTGCAGCCTGCGCTTTCTGGGGCCCCCCAAACCTTACACAATATAAACTTCATACACAATAGGATGACAACCAAGTGTAGATCATCTTATTTTGGTTGGCTACAGTGAAGCCCATTCAGTCCTGCTCAAATGTCATGTGGTAATACATCCTCAATAAAAATATCAGCTGCGTATCTCCTATCTTGATGTCTGTAACCCCTTGTTACAGAGCATTATAAAGTGAGACTGGAGCCTTCTGTACTACAAATGAGAGGGTTTGCTTAAGGAAGAATTACAAGCTCTTTAATTAATCATACTCTGGTTCCACTTTCTACCTGGAGCACTAGATCTCATTGTTTCCAAAATATTGGTCCATAGTTCTGTCTGAGAACGGAAGCAGCATTTTAGAATTTCTGCTCACATATCAAGTGTCTCAGCACCCTGGTGCCCTCCAGTAGTAATCCAGCCTTTGATTATACTCCCCTCAGATATTTAGACACTTTCTTTGCCCATGCTGCTTAAACAACCCTGGTTGCAACGATAACTGGATCTACTGAGGCCAATTAATAGGCACATAACTCTCCAGGCTGCAAGAGAACTAGGCGAGGTCTTATGTACTTCAGCAAGGATTGCATTGGAAAATATTTTTATTGCTTTTCATTGCATTAAATCTGGAATTATTTTGGGGGGGACATGGGCTGTGGCATGAGTGGTGGGCTTCATCTTTCATAATCACTAAATTTAGTTTATATTTATTCATTAATTCACAAAGCAGGAAATAGGATTTTTTTTTAACTAGCTCAAACTTCTGGATATTTCCTTTCCTCTTTATTCATCCAACAATCCAGAAGATTTCTGGTTCTTCAAATCGAATTATACCATCTTTTAAGCCTTAAGCTTAAGTTTAGAGAGTGGATAGGAAAACATTTTTCAACAGTTGCCTAACTTAAAGATGTTCTGACACAGTATTTTGCTTACTTATTTAGATTTTGGTTGCATACTTAAAAATTAATTTAGTTATCACAGTCTGAGGCCAAAAGATATTTCGCATTGCCTACTACTTAAGTGGAATCCAATAATGTTTGGCTAGTGAATAAAAGAACTATGAGAATGAACCAGATTTGTAATAGTAAAGTAACTGGTGTGTGGTATACTGCTTCCATGGAAGTTATGTCATTTTCCAGTGCATAAAATACAGTCTTTTCTTAGGGTCCTCTATGTGAATAAAGAAAATGATGTTAGAATGCAGAAACAAGCTTGCATGCTTATTTTTATATCCACAATCATGGTTTACATGCAAAAGGAAAAGAAGACAGTGAACACTGAGAATCAGCACAGATTCCCAAAGCACACCTTGGTAATTCTGAGATCCCTCTCCTCAAAATATTCTGCATAAATTACTGCACATAGAATTTTGAATGTATTTCTGTGTTCCCTGGAAAATAAAGTAAATCTCCTATAGCCAAAACCACAAATGGAATGGTCAGTAATACGCAAACAAGGAAGGGGAAGGTTGTTCTGAAGGCACATTCCTTTAACAGAGCTGTGATTCCAAGATTAAACCTTCTGCTGGCCTCAAGAATGGAAAAGCTACCTTTGAACATTTCCTATTAGGCAGAGACCTTTTAGAAGGTCCAGGATTAGGATTTAGATTGTTCCAGGATGATAGCATTGTCTGCTTTCTGGCAGAAACAAATACAAATCATATCTATAATTAGGCCTCAAAAGTCCCAGAGATTAAATTATATTCAGTGCACACAATGAAAAAGACACTGTGATTGGGGTCAGGAGAAATCACAATGGATCTAAATGTCCAAAAATTTTCTAAAGCAGAATATGAGATTATGATAATTGCTAAAATTATAAAATAAAATTTTATAAAATTATTCTGAAGAAATGATTAATGATGATTTGAATTTAATGAACGAACAAGGAGCAAGTAACTATTTAAAAAAAAAAGTCCAAATAGGTTTGGAAAAAGAACCATAAAGAAGTGTTATATCTGAAACGTAAATTGAATTAAAAAGTGAACTGGTGAATTATACAGCAAATTAGACATAGCTGAAAAGAGAATTAGAGAACTGTAAGATCAATTTTAATAGATCATCCAGAATGCAGCAAAAACAGGTAAGGAGATGAATTACATGAAGGATATTAACAGGCATTAGAGAGGGAATGATAAAGTCTAAGCAAAGTATTGAAATAGTGGCCTGGTTCCTCCTGATGCTTATAATAAAATGAGAGAAGGGAGAAATGATTTACAGACGAAATTGTTCAGAATAAAAAGAAGCAAAGCTTAAAGATTTGAAAAATTATCAGCCTAACCATACTGTAAAAAATGCAAAACTGTAGCTGAACGAGAACACTACAGGTGTGGCCAATGGCTATTTCATAAGGTGATGAGTACGGATCAGCCATGTCCACAGACGCCAGGAGTTATTCTCCAAGATGATAGAAGAATGACCTGGGAAGATAGTTCAGCGATCTGAGGTACTGCCATTTCCATCACAGGCTCAGAGTGTTTGAGCCCAGGGAGCAGAACGGCTTCAAAAAGGGGGCCCATGCTCTCTCTTTCAACAGGCCAGAAGTCCTCCACCCAAAGTTGGTGGGGCAGGGCTGCCCAGAGCCATGGGGTCCCACCCAGAAGAGGAAGGTGGCTGTAAGAAGCTTCAGTGACTTAGGGAAGAAACAGGAGAGGAGAAGAGGAGTTGATGATTTATATAGGAAGGGATGAGCATAGGGATATTATTACACTTAGAAATTAGGTTTGGGGTTGATACAGAAGATGGTTGGAGGATTTTAATGAAAGAATTATCATAAAGCAGCTGGATAAAAATGGTTCACAACCAGTATTTTCAAATGACTAAAAAGAGGCACAGACAATTGAGCTACAGTGAAAGTCAGGAATACAGAATGGAAATAAAAGTTCTGCAGTTAGATATTCCACGTTATGAGGGATTGTAACTCAAAGTACTGTGGAACCCCTAGGTGGTGGAGATTGGTGTCATGCCAAGGAAAGAGGCCACCGGTCTATGTGTTACCAAATCTATCTGTAGTTCTAACATTTCCATCCACTTCCCCAAAACCGTGCCTTGGGACTCAGGCCCCTTCTCAGGAACCCAAGTTAGAATCAAACTCTTTTTCGATCCACTCCCAACTCTTTGACCAAAATAATTTTCATCTAGGCTGGAGTAGGAAAAAGTAGGTCCTGGTTGATTTTTGTGTTCTTTCAAGTTTATTGATCAGTGCCTGAATCTCAGATTCAAGACTAAATTCCACACAATTGAATACTTACAGCAATGAGAATTAACTATCTACAATTACATAGAGCAAGGTAGATAAATCTCACAAATAATGTTGAGTAAAATAAAATACTACTATATGCAGTAATTTATGCAGAATATTTTGAGAGGAGGGGTCTCAGAATTACCAAGGTGTGCTTTGGGAATCTGTGCTGGTTCCCAGTGTTCACTGTCTTCTTTTCCTTTTGCATGTAAACCATGATTCTGGATATAAAAATAAGCATGCAAGCTTGTTGTTTCTGCATTCTACCATACATGCACATACATGTATGATTTCATTTATATGAAGTATAAAAACAGGCAAAATTAGTCTTGGCTATCTGAAGTAATTTAGCCTCGGGAGAGTATAAGAACTTCTGGCATAGTGGTATGTTTTCTAAGGCTTAGCCAGTGTTAACTCTGAATTCCTGAATGCAGCCATTCAGCACTCTCCATCTGTAAGGAGTGGGTGGGTAGGTGAGCTAAGGCAGCTCTCTAGGCTTTCAAGGTGTGGAAAGGTTGCAAAGAATCCAGGGGTTTTGCATGTTTGGTTGAGAGGACATTTCTGTTGCTGGAAGTGCCAGTGGGTATACAGAGATTGGAATCTGGGTGAAGATGAAGCCATGGGTATGGTCCTCCAGAGTAGAGGCAAATGGCCAGGACCAGGGCCCTAACAGTGCATGCCAGGATATTTTTGCTCAAAGTCAGGGGCCATCAGTTCTTCCTAAGAGGTCACTAACCTGATTATTAATCAAACAATTCCCTTTGAGAGCAGGAATGTGCAAATACCCAGAGGACCCCATGGGCATCCAATGTAGATCTGAAGATTATTTTATTCCTATCATTATGGGTCACTGAAAGCCACACTGTGAGCCCAGACGCTAGATATAAGCCCAGGTGTAAGGAGAGGAAATCTGAAAGACTGTGCATTTTACCTAAAGGGCTGTGCATTTATCTATCTTTAAGGGATTGCAATGGATTAATTTTATTGCTTTGGATGGCTTTGGGCTGAAATCTAGATGTTTTTTGCTTTTTTTTTTTTTCTTAACTGATGACTCGGGCAGGGGAGGGGAAGGCACCTAAGAGAGATCACAAGAGTTAAAGACTGAAAAAAAGAGACCCATTTTCTTTGCATACCTGAGTAAAGTGAGAGAAAATGTGTGTCTCCATTTCACCTGAAAAGTCCTTTCCTAAAGGCTGGGCCAGCTCAGCAAGACAGTCAGCATGAGAGGAGCAGAGATCAGCATCCTAACTAACTTAGATGTGACCCAGGGAAAGCAGGTCCCTCTCTGTGGGTCAGAGTCCTGAGAGCCTTCTGTCACCTGGCTGTTGACTACTGTCTCCCTGCTCAGTGCCCATGTCTCAGGAGGGGAGGGGGTCTAATCGCCAAAGTACAGGCAAGTGCTGATTCCCTAGTCCTGGTCCAGCCTCCATTCAGTGAGATCCGTGGGTTCTAGATTCTTGACTAGGTAACCACTGAAGTTGGTATTTTTTCAAACAAGTGTGAAATTTTCTTCAAGATAGGACATCCTAAATAGATATAGTGTCTCCTACTAGCATGGCCCTTGTTTTATCATTTTGAAGCAATTACTGTGCCTTTTCTGGCTTCGTCTGAACCTTGGAAAACAAATGCACACACCGCTGTAGCATATATTTCCACCTTGAATTATTCACTTGTTAACTTTAGTCACTAAAATATTATGGGTTTGGTCATGAATCCTCTTCTATCATCTCAGCCTCACCGCTTTGCCCTGCATCTTCCCTAATCCATCTTCTTATTGCTCCCTATCCCTTCCCACTGTTTTGGAAACCAGTTTCCTTGTAGAGGGTTCTCTTTAACCTACTAACTAACCTCTGTTCCATCTACTTCCCTGATTTAAGTGCGTTGACTCTCCCTTGGTGACACCATGTCCCTCAAAGCAGCTTAACCTCCCACAACCACATATCTCTCAATTAAGGGATGAGATTGACCAGCTCCCTCTTCCTCTCTGACGCTGTACCCATCACCCCGCTTCGTGCTCCGTCCCTGTTCTCTTGAGATCCTGTTTTCCAGTAGAAGCCTCTCTCACCCTTCCATGGACACACTTCCTAGAGCTTGTCCTCATCTACTGCAGACTTGGAGGTTCACAGCCTCCCTCCTCCCCATTCCCACCATCCCTCAGGTAACGTCTACAAGACAAACACACACAGTTCCTTCATATCCTTAACTTCAGACATTTTCTCCTTTCATCTTTGGCAGGACTAGAGCTCCCGTCCTCACACAAAACCCCTTTCTCTGACTATAATCATCCGTTTCTACAGTTATCTTCCTCCTTTATTTTCACAACATTTAACCAAGTCACTCGGGTGACCCCAGGAGTGAGCACTACCTCACGCTTCGTGCCATAGGCACCGCACTTACCTCACCCTCGTCCCAGCTACGATCCTGTTTCATCTGGATTGTCAGGCTACTATCCTTCCGTTTCACCTCTAGGCAAAACTCTCACTCACAATCAACCCAGCTGCCTGCCTTCTCTGCTTCTTTATCTCCTGCTGGAGATAAACTACTCAACTGCACATACTGAATTCACTAAAAATCCAAGATTTCCAACCTGAACTGAGTACTCAGTGTTGTCACACTTCTGAGGATGGGTGTGAGTTCACACGGCCATTCCCCACAGTGGCTATGTCCCACCTCTCCCTTCCCTCAGCCCACTCACCCCACCCTGGGATGGTCTTGCTTTCTACTTTGCCGAAAAGTAGAAGCTTGCAGTTGGGAATGCCATCAGCTTCCTTCCCTTTCCATCTGTGCGCCCCTGAGGAAGGACAGACATTCTTCTTTGTGTCATGGTGACCGGTACACAGCGCTTGGCAGTGAAGATTCCTTTAAGTGTTCTCCAGGTGTGCTGGCTGCCACTCGTGATGGTCCCTGTGCATCCCGCCATTTAGCTGTCCTCTCCCAGCAACTCCAGGGGCAGTGCTTTCCTGGATCCCATGACTGAACAGTGTCCTTTCCCACTCAACACACTTCGGCAAGGTAATTTAACTCCCTATAATTCCAAACACCATTTTCATGCCGATGGTTTGCAAATGTATATTGCTGTCCTAAATCTCTCGATTTCACGTTCCTGTGCCGCAATGTGCTCCGTCAGTACTAACTTACTGTAACAGGCCACCTAAGGTCTGCACATGCTGCTTCCTCCCCCTAGAATCTCCTCTTCCTATTACACTCCCTTTATCTACATAACTCCTGTTTCTAAGACACTTTATTCAACTGCACACCTCTGGATCACCTGCCTCTTCTATTGCTGTTCTTGGAAACTGTGCATCGCCCTGTGAGAGCACCCATCACTGTGTGTTCATGACCTGATCCCTCACCAGGAGTTAAGCTTGTTGAGGACAGGCATATGTTCAGTACCTAGAATAAGGTCTCATTCACACTAGACATCCCATATACATTTTGAAGTGAATTCATAAATTAATGAACAAGGGAACTTACTAACCATGAGTCTTTCGCCCAGGCCTTTGAAATCAGACCAGTGTTCACTTAAGTGTAAAACAGAAAAAATAGTACTTTCCGATACTTAGTAAAAAGATTATTGTGTCATTAAATGGGGTAAACCATGTGAAAGTACTTTGTGAGTAGCACAATTGCTTCACAGATGTGGAGCAAAATATGGCATTGCTATGTTTGCCTTCATAGAAGATTTTTTTTTCACATCATCATGGTTTGTAATGATGACATCATTTTCAAGTGTCTCAATTTTGAAGCCATGTAGCCAAGGAGTTGCAAAATTAGATCACAGAATTATTCAATAATGAACTTGCCAACTTATGTTTTTGTAGGATATTAATTGAGCATTAACCTGGAAAGCTGAGCCCTACAAATCATAGTAGAAATAACCCCACATGTGAATCATTAATGTTTACTGTTTTTAATAAAGGATTATAAAAGAGATTTTAGGTTATGTTAGGAAAAGATCAATTTTCTTCAAGTTTAACAAAATCTAAATCTATTAGAATTAAAGCTCTGGAAAAAATACATTTTATGTTTAGCAAATCATAACTATTTTATGACATGATTATCTTGAGAGTCATTGAGATACTTTTATAATTCTTTGCAGTTTAAATTTAATGGGCCATGAATCTTACTTCAGAAATTTTACAGCTTATTCTTTTGACCTTTCTATGAATCAGTTGCTTATATATATTCTTACAATCTTTGCTTGTGATGCTTTCAATTTTTTCACTAAAATAACCTAAGAAAAGGAGAATTTTTAAAACTAAAATTATGTATAAAAGAAATTGATTAAGTGCCTTATTCCTTATTATAAGAATAATAAAATGTAAATGTATCAGTAATCCTTTTCAGTTTGATTCTTTTTATTGAGCACTTATAACTATTGAGTAAGATACAGCTCTTTCCCTGCTAGCATTTACTAAGGAAAATTAACTTTGGAGCTTTCATGGAGTTCTTAATATATCAAGAGAAACAAATCTATTTTTAACTAACTATAAGTCAAATGTACTATAGAAAAGGTATAACAAATAAAGTTCTTTGGAAGGAAGAAAAAGTAATAGTTCTGCCTAGAGAAACTGAAAAGTCTCAGGAAGTGATTACTTTTAAAATGATTTCTGAAGGAAGAATAGGCATTTTGGAACCAGAAGAAGAGCTTTCAAGATATAAGAAATTTCTAGAACTAAAGTATGAGGGTATAAAAGGATGTGGTATGTTTGTAAAAATGACAAACTGCTATGCTTAGAGCAGTAGTTTTCCAACTTCAGCACACAGGCTTGTTGAACCCCAGACAGCTGATTCAGTAGCTGTGGGGTAGGGCTTGAGAATTTGCATTTCTAACAAGTTCCCAGGTGATGCAGATGTGGCTGTTTTGGTAGGACAGCGGCTATACTTGATAAAAGTTGATACTGTCCAAGAATTTTAGAAGACCAGGTTAAAAAAAAAACAAAAAACGGTTGTAGCCAAATTATAAAGATACTAGATATATGAGCTCAGGCATTTTTAGTTTGTTTTAGCTAACTGGAAAAGCAGGATTGAAACTGTATTTCACAATAGATTGGAGTTGCAAAAGCCCGTAGGCCACTGAAATAAATGGCCTAGTTGTTAATAGGGGATTAGATGGGAATGCCATCAAGGATACATGGCTGACAGGGCCTTGTAATTTCTTGACTTTGGAAAAATGGGAGGAAGAGTCTTAGCATTTTTGTGAGTCTTAGCATTGGTTACCTGGGGATTTGGCCATTCACCAAGTCAGGAGCCCCAGGAGCAGGCACACCTCCGGACTAGGGGTGGGTGTAGGGCAAGGGGTGGGGGGACAGAGAATGTGATAGGACTGATTTTAAGGTGCTAAAGCACACCCAAGGACAGGGGCCAAACAATTACTTGGAAATTTGTGTCTCGAATTCAGAAGAGTTGGAAGGAGGTTTGATGGATATGCATGTCAGAAATAAGGAGAGTCAGGAGAGTGGGTGAGATTTCCCAGGGAAATATTGTGATCAGGAAGAGGGGAGGATTAAAAAATTAAATCCAAGGACTACCCAAAAAGCACAGGGAAGAAGCCAAGGTGGGTTGCAGAGCCTGGAACTTTCCAAATGTTGATAAAATATGAACTTAATATTTTGAAACAAAAGAAATTTTTTTTTGTGCTTGCTATCCATAAAATTTGGGGAATTTTCCTGAAATCTGGCATCAGTATACTTTCTGCCCATTACCCTGTTGAATGTAAACATGCTTTTCTGAGTGTTTGTGGACTTGCTATAATGCATTCTGTTCAAAAACACAGAAGAATTTTTAATTGAGGTTAGAGATTAGGAGGCTTGTTAAGCTATGTCAAGATATAAAGCCCTAAAAGTTTTTAAGCAGAGGATGACATCTTGAAACATTTGTTTAACAAGATCTTTTTGGCCCTTGGAGAGGAGAATGGATCTTGGAATGTGGATTGGATACAGGGAGACATCTGGCTTAGAATACGCTGGTGGAAGTAGAGAAGTGGTGAATGAAATGAAGGGGTACTAGAGATGTATAATTGACCACCTTGCATTTGGATGCACTTGAGATGTGGAGAAAGTGAGATGTTAAGAATAGCTTCTTAGTTTCACCAAATGTAAAACAGATAGCTAGTGGGAAGCAGCCGCATAGCACAGGGAGATCAGCTCGGTGCTTTGTGACCACCTAGAGGGGTGGGCTAGTGAGGGTGGGAGGGAGACGCAAGAGGGAGGAGATATGGGGATATATGTATATGTATAGCTGATTCACTTTGTTATAAAGCAGAAACTAACACACCATTGTAAAGCAATTATACTCCAATAAAGATGTTTAAAAAAAAAAGATTGTTAAAAAAAAGAATAGCTTCTTAGTTTCTTATTTGAGGAATCAGATGGAGAGTACCACCACTGAGTGAAATGTGGGGAAGAAAAAGGTCTAGGTCTAGTTGATTGAGGTGAGTATAGAGACATAACTGAGGATTAATGTAAGATGTTCAATCTGTTTTCTGAATCTCAATTGAAAGAACTATTTCAACACTACAAGGTTATCCATGAACTCACTGTTATAAAATAACATGGAAAAAAAACCCCAGGCAAATTCAGGTATGAACTTAAGTATATATTTTGACTTTAAATATTTCAATGGAAAATAAAACTTTAAAAAATTACTTGACCTCTTTTACCTATTTCACTTTTCAAGAATTGTGGGGAACATGGGAATTTTGATTAATTTGAGAACTTTTAGGCCTAGTCTACATATGTACAGTATAAGAAACTTTTAAAAATGCTAAGACTAAAGCTAAGATCAAACTCCGGGATTTGTTAAGTTTTTCTTGATGATTTGAAAATGTCCAAATGAATGAGCATCTGATCCCTTCAGGAAGCCTGATGATAACACAGGAGAATTATTCACTCAGAACGAAAGCTCCAGAATGCGTTAGGAGCAGTTGGAAGCAGATACAATTACATCAGGTGAAGTTCTTTCATGACTGCTGGAGTTGCTCCGAGGTGAAAGAGAAATGCAGAAACTTGGGACTCCAGATGGCAGGAGATCTATTTTTAGGCCAATAGAAACTTATATTTGGTTGGGGCACTTAATAGAATGAGTAGCAGAAATGTGTTGAAAACGTAATTTATACCTGCATTTGAGAGTTCAGCATGGACCAGATGGGAGCAGGTGCCATGGAAACAGTGTAGGTCAGCCAGCAAGTAGAAAAAAAAGGGAAAAGAGCAAATATTTTAGTGACAAGTTACTCTGAAATTTTGGTTTTTCCTAATCCTTGCTGAGATATTTACAAGTAAAAAAAGTGGAAGTAACCAGTATATAGGAAATTTCATTCTATGCTGGAAAAAAAAAAATTCTAATGTAAGTCAATTATTTAGAACTTAAGACTCACCTTCCCAAGGGAAAAAAATTTTTTTAAGTTATAATGATGGTTAGATTTTCAGGCTAGTCAACAAAAAGCTCCTTTAATAACTGCTGATCTATTTTACTGTGAGTCTGAAGTTAGGTTCCTGGAAGCAAGAGATCCTGGAGAAGATGAGGAAGAGGAAGAAAAAGAGAAAAAAGGGAAGTCCTTTTGCTTTTCCAAGTGCATTTTTTTTTTAATGGAAAAACTGAGAAACATCTGTCTCCAGGGCCACTCTCTATAGCCCATAGTAATAGCTCAAACATCCGCAAGACTGTGTGCCTCCCACCCAAGTCTGCTTTTCTCACCTGTTCCAATGGGTTTAGGCATCTCCTCTCTGTGCCCGTCGAGTCCTTTTCTACCCAACAAGAGACAGAGCTGAGGCCCATCCAGGCATCATGACAGCTGAGAGCACATGGGATTTGAAATGAGAAAATCTGGGTTCAGCTATTGGCTATAAATCATATGAAATTTAGAATTTGGGTGCCATCTCAAACTCTCTGCTTCTGTTTACACTTAAAAACAAAGTTGTGACTAATTTTAACATCACAGATTAGGGTGAGAACTTAATGAAAAAAAAAAACAATGTAAAAGTGAATTGCAAGGTGGAAACTGTAGGGTGCAAAAATTAATGTTAGTGTCGTTATCAAATTTTATATTAAGAAAAAAGTTGATTGAACTAAATTATCTAAATGTGTGAATTTCTAAAGAGCCAACTCTATAAAGGCTACAAGGTATGGATTTGTTTGATTTGTTAAAAAATTTTTTTAACCAGAATAAATATCTAGTTAATGAAATTTCAGGAATAAAATTAACTGAACTGAAAAAAGAAGTTAGAGGAGAAGGTATTTTTAGCTACTGAGATCCTGCCAGGAAGTATACCACTGTGGTTACTAAATTTCCCTCTGCATAAAATTGGACTGATTGTACCTGCTTCTTGCCTACCTGCCAACATTTTGAGGCAAAGTTTGTACGTGTGTATGAAAATACTTGGCACCCTTAATAGTAACTGTGCTATGTTATTGTTACTATTCAAGTTCATTTACCTTCAAATTTAAAATCAGATGTCTGAAAAAATCAGATTAGATACAAAATATTTTACTACTCTGTAACATTAAAATTTGTATTTTCAAGGTGATAGTAAGCATCATTGCAAAGTGTTTCTGATGGTTTATCGCTTACTTGTATGATTTAGTACTTTAACCAGGGGATAGGGTTGTCATCAAGCTGGGTAAGTAAGAATTATGCTTCTGCTAAGTAGAGCACTTAAATTCCTGTCCCACAGAACTATGGGCACTTTATTTCCATTCTTCCTGTACTCCTTTCCTCATCTTAAGAAAGAAAGAAATAGAAAAATGATGCTATACTTAGGAAAACCTGGTCTCTTATAGGAAAACAGAAAATCCAAACTGGCCTGCAAGGTAACAGAACCAAAAACTGAAGGGAAAAGAGAGAGTGATTTTCCAAGATCACTAGAAGTCTGTTTTAAAGCTAAGTTGCAACAGGAAGGAAGCTGCGATTTCAAATAGGGCTTTAAAGTTAAGGATCCAATCCAAACTCTATTACTGCGAAGATCCTATTGTGATGGTAATGACATGGTACGTGGGAAGTGGTGGTTTTACTTGGAATGGAGAGAGAAAGAAACTTGCCATGATTGATGTACCATATGAGGGTCAAACCACAAAATCACTAACTTGCTGACTGTCCAACTAAGTGAAATTGGGTTGCTTATTTTCCTAAGAATTCCAAGTTTTGTATATATGTCTGTGTTTGTGGGACTACTTCATAAATTGAATGCAGTTTCTTTGCGGGGGAGGGGTGTTATAATTAACATTAGAGTCACTTTCTATGGGTTTATGAGGGATCACTAATCCGAATTAGAACTGTCCACTCACCAGTGCAATGGAAGACCACCCAAGTGGTCTTCCGTGGTTTGCACTAAGTTTCCTACGTTTTAGCAACAGGCTATTGAAGGTAGCTAATGGGAGATTATGCGTCACCAATCCAAGTGTTTCACAATTTGGCTTGGGATCCAAAATAAATAAATATGAGGTTCCATTATTTTCAGAGCATTTATAAGACATTACTAGAACCATTAAGAGGATTAAGTATCTTTTTCATATTTCATATTCATTTTAACCTTTCCAAGCAAATTAAAGTGTATGAACACATTTGAAGGTGAGCCATAGCAATAGCAAGTGCTTCTGAAGGATGCTCCTGGACATCCTTTCTGAGAGAAACAGGGGAGACTGGTGGTTGAATAAAGAAGGGGTCAGCATTTTTCTAAAGAACCATCACCACCAGGCTTGTAGTGCTCACTAAAGAGAGAAATGTAAAGTCGGGTGTCTCAATCCAAGATGACTGAATTTTACAAGATATGTTAACGTTCTGGTAAAATGAAAGAGCTTTCAAAGAAAAAAAATAAATAAATCAAGATTGCATTTTACTTTCTGGGGAAAATGGCTAGGCTTCGACTGAAAAAAAAAAAGACTAAATATAAAATAACTCATCTTTCCAAAAGAGGGACTTAAAATCAGATCTAAGACTCTTTTAACTTTTTCCAGAATTCTTAGGAATCCACTTTTCTTCATCAGCTCCAAAAGAACAGTTCTTTGAGAATATACTGGTGTAGACTTTTCTGAAACACAATAACCATTTCTTTCAAAATAATTTAAAACAGTTAGGCACCAATATAATGAATTATAATGGAATAAAAAGTAAGAAGTCTTTGAAAATCTAATATGTCTTTAATTGATTTTAATTTCTTTAGAGGCATGAAATAACAGTTAATAGAGAACTTGCTATTTAGTATTTAATGAAACAAAGCTATCATCTTGAACTTTTCAATTTCCTGTTAATACGTTTTGAATTTTGAAAAGCTTGAAAAATGCTTAATAGCTTAGATCATCTTTTCTCAACGAGGGTTCCTATTCTGAATCACAGAATACAGAAACTGAATGTAGTGACAATTTCCTCGATTCTGTCAAGGATGGTACATACTAATATTGTTCTTCATCTTTGGAGAAAAGTTAATTCATTACATACAATGCATAATTTATAGTTCTTAATGCTTAATTTTCTCCTGGGGTTATATTTTAACTGGCTTCTTATTGGGGTCTTCCGTGGCACTATTTCATTCTTTAAATTAATGAATTAATTAATTTTTATTTTATATTTTTTATTGAGGCATAAATCACATACAACATTATGTTAGTTTCAGGTGTACACCATAATAATTCAATATTTGTATATATTGTGAAAGGATCACCACAATAAATCTAGTTAACGTCCATCACCATACATAGTTAAAGAATTTTTTTTTTCTTGTGATGAGAATTTTTAAGCTTTACTCTCTTGGCAACTTTCAAATATGCAGTCCAGTACTATTAACTCTAGTTGCCATGCTGTACACCCATGGCACTACTTTAAGTGCAACATGCCATCATGATACATTGAGGGTCCATTTTTATTTAATATGTTCTTCTCCTCTCTGCCTTTTTATAGTAAAACACTTAAGGTCCACTTGTAAAACCCATGTCAGAGGAAAGAAGTAATGTGTTGGGAGAGCTTTAGTCATTGTACCCTCCCACCTCTCCCACCTCCAGTGATCTCTTTAGCTCTCTTCCTCCTTCCTGAAAAGTTTAAAAATATTAAGAGTCTTCATATGAACAATTTGGGGGGTCAACCTCATGTAAGGTTTCTGTGGTCCACAGGTCAATGCCATTATCAGATCCTTTAAACTAAAGCAATGGGCTTTGCCAAGTTGCAAGAAACTTAGGTCCTGTCCCTCCTGTAATCAGTAAACTATAAGAACAAATGGCTCATTAGTCACTGGTTTCCTGACACTGTAGAACTGTCAGCCCGGTAACAAATACTTCATTGTTGTCTATAATTCTAAAATGTTAAAGTTCAGTTAATGACAAGAGAAAACTTCCATACTATTGACAGGTTATATTCCAATAAAACCTGGCTTGGCCCATGAATATTTGAGTATTAGAGTTCTTTTTCTGAGAAGAAAGCTAAGGAAAATGTAACCTGCAATATGTATAACAAGAAGTCTATCGACACTTGAACTTGCGATTCGATAAAATATATTTTGCTCAAGAACCAAACTGTGAAGAGGGAAAAACTGAAGAGGGATAAATGAAGGATAAAGGAGATGGTGTTTAAATTACAGGAATATTTTCAATTAAAATCCTATTATGAATAGGTTTGTCCATAGATGAACAAAAATGTTTTCTATATAGTTGGTTTGAGGGATATACATTACAAAAGAAAGTATTTTAAAAAATTCTAACTTGGCATCAATTTCTTAGAACCCTGGGCTGTAGACAAGATGGAGCAAAGCTAGAGAGAGAGAAGACATATAGAGAGACAGACAGAGGTAGAAAACAAGTCCCTGTGTTAAATCTGAAATAAGAGAAAGGCTATGAATCACACTTTTAAAATATCTAAGGAAATTGTTTCAAGAAAGCGTGGGTCCTCCTTGGAAAATTAACCTCCAGGGTCAAGTTGAAAAGAATCAGCCAAGAAATCAAGAGGTTAGACTAAAATCCCATCCCCACTCCCATGCTGACTGTAATGGAATAGCCTTGTGGATTTTCCAATACAATGGATTTCATACCCTTTCTTGTAATCATTAAAGAAGAAATCTCAGAAGGCTTGGAGGGTTGGTTCACCTGAGTTTATTGAAAGATTGAGTCCTTCACAAAATTACAAAGCCTTCTCTTCCAGTCAGATTAAATAATAGGCAAGGAACCAAAAATACGCATTCTCGCAAGTAAAACTCTCTCTATCACAAACGCAGAAATGTTACTACACCATGAAAAGAGTTAAAGGAAAGACTCCCTAACTCCAGATGACCTATGAATATCTGTATACCAAGAGCTTCAGTTATGAAGATGTGGTACTGTTCTATGAATGTAGTTCTATATCTGTGAAGGAATAAGATACCTGCTAAGTTCCACTCAGGGATCCAAGAAATGTTTGTGTAATTGGACTTTCTACTCTGCCAAAATGATAGAAACATGAGGAGAGAATTGTGGGGGTCTCTAGACAAACAACTTGACGTGCTATGACCCAATGTAAATAACTCACTCTTTCTGATAGAGAACCAGCCAGGCTCAGAAAAAGCTGTGAATGACTTCATGTCATTGGGAAGTCAAAAAAGAAAAGGTGTAAAGAAGGCAGTGAAAGGAGAGAGATTTTTCAAGATGCAAGCAAATGATAGGATGATCATCATGTACACACTACTTCAACTGCACTCTCATTTTACATAGAAATATATAATTGAAAACTTAAGTAGAGGTGAATTTAAAAATCAGCCCCATAAGCTTGTTTTATGCCTCATTTCATTTAAAAGAAAGGCAAAAACAAAACAAAGCAAAACAAACAAAAACATCTAATTGGATAAGACTGCTACATCAGATGTTACCTTAAGGTCATTGTTATCTGCAATTCACAGGAATTTGGCAAATTCATTTATAACTTCAGAAAACATATAAAAAATAAATATTTAAATTATGAATGGTGCTATGAAAAACAGATGACTGACTCTACCTAAAGTATGACTCTCAGACAAGCCAAAACTAACAGAGTTTATCAATACTAAACTGACACTAAGAAAAATGTTAAAGGGCCTTCTCTAAGTGGAAAGAAAAGGCTATAACAAGAAGTAAGTATCTATAGGAAAGGAAAAAATCCCATTAGTAAACGCAAATATATAATAAAGGGTGATGATCAACCACTTAAATAAGCTAGTATGAAGATTTAAAAACTTGTAACTCAAGTATAAATACAATAATCAGTAAAAGCATACAAATGAAGATGTAAAATATGACATCAAAAACACGAAGTGTGGGGGAAGGGAGTAAAAATGTAGATCTTTTAGAATGTGTTTGAATTAAAGAACTACCTGTTTAAAACAAATAGATATGTTATAGGCCAACATATATGAACCCCATGGTAACCACAAATCAGAAACCTGTAATAAATACACAAAAACAAGAAAGAAAGGAACACAGGCATACTACTAAAGAAAATCATCAAACTGCAAGGGAAGAAACTAAAAGAAGAAGAACGTAACATGGAAGACCTACAAAAACAACCGGAAAACAAGTAATAAAATGGCAATAAGTACATACCTATCAATAATGACTTTAAACGCTCCAATCAAAAGAAATAAGGTGGCTGATTGAATATAAAAACAAGAACCATCTATATGCTGCCTACAAGAGAATCACTTCAGAACTAAAGACACACACAGACTGAAAGCAAGGGCATGGAAAAAGATATTTCATGCAAATAGAAATGACAAGAAAGCTAGGGTAGTAATACTCATATCAGACAAAATAGACTTTTAAAAAAGTCTATAACAAAAGACAAAGAAGATCATTATATAATGATAAAGGAATCAATATAAGAAGAGGATATTATACTCATTAACATGTATGCACCCAATACAGGAGCACCTAAATATATAAAGCAAATATTAACAAACATAAAGGAAGAAATTGACAAAAATAGCATAATCATAGGGGACTTTAACACCCCCCTTACATCAATGGACAGAACATCCAGACAGAAAATCAATAAGGCAAAAATGGTCTTAAAAAACACAATAGACCAGCTGGACTTAACAAATATCTATAGGACATTCCATCCAAAAATAGCAGAATACAAATTTTTTTCAAGTGAACTTGGAACAATCTCCAGGATAGATCATATGCTAGGCCATAAAACAAGTCTCAACAAATTTAAGAAGATAGAAATTATATCTAGAATTTTTTCTGACCACAGTTGTATGAAACTAGAAATCAATCACAAGAAGAAGAATGGGAAATGCATGAATACTTGGAGACTAAACAACATGCTATGAAAAAATAAGAAATCAAAGAGGAAATCAGAAAATACCTTCAGACAAATGAAAATGGAAACACAACCTTCCAAAATCTATGGGATGCAACAAATGCAGTTCTAAAATGGAAATTTATAGCAATACAGGACTATATCAAGAAACAAGAACAATCTCAAATAAACAACCTAACCTACCAACAAAAGGAATTAGAAAAAGAAGAATAAACAAAGCCCAAAGTCAGCAGAATCAAGGAAATAATAAAGACTGGCAAGGAAATAAATAAAATAGAAACAAAAAAATAGAAAAGATCAAGGAAACTAAGGGCTGGTTCTTTGAAAATATAAACAAAATTGATAAACCTTTAGCCAGGCTCATCAAGAAGAAAAGAGAACCCCAATAAACAAAATGAGAAATGAAAGAGGAGAAATAACAACTGATACCACAGAGATACAAAAAAATCATGAAAGAATACACAAAAAGTTATATACCAACAAGCTGGACAATCTAGAAGATATGGACAAATTTCTGGAAACAACCTTTCAAGACTGATTCAGGAGGAAACAGATAATCTGAACAGTCCTATCACTAGTAGTAAAATTTAATTTGTAATTAAAAATAACTCCTAGCAAACAAAGTCCAGGACCAGACGGCTTAACAGGGAAATTCTACCAAACATATAAAAAAGAGCTAATACCTGTCCTCCTCAAACTATTCCAAAAAATTGAAGAGGATGGAACACTCTCAAATTCATTCTATGAGTCTACCATTACCCTGATACCAAAACCAAAAACTCTACAAAAAAAGAAAATTACAGGTCAATATCTTTGATGAATATAGATGCAAAAGTCCTCAACAAAATATTAGCAAATCAAATTCAAGAATATATAAAAAGGATCATACACTATGATTAAGTGAGATTTATTTCAGAGATACAAGGATGGTTCAATACTTGCAAATCAATCAATGTGATACACTGCATTAATGAAAGGAAAGATAAAAATCACATGATCATCTCAATAGACAAAGAAAAAGCATTTGACAAAATTCAACATCCACTGTAATAAAAACTCTCATCATAGTTGGTATAGAGGGAACTATCTCAACATAATAAAGGTATTTATGACAACCCACAGCTAACATCATCAGTGGTGAAAAGCTGAAAGCTCTTCTTCTAAAATCAGAAACAAGAGAAGGATTCCCACTATCTTTGATAACTTTAAATGGAGTATAACCGATAAAAATATTGAATGTTATACACCTGAAACTAATATTGTAAATCAACTATACCTCATTTTAAAATAAATGAATAGATAAATCATATTGCTTGAAAAAATAAAAATAAAGAGGATGACTCTAATTTCTACAGTTTATCATGTACATTCATACTCCAGCTTTAATTAAAGTGGATTTATATCAGAAACAGTTTTAGAATTAGAGGCACAGAGCTGAAAGGGACTTTGAAGATTATGAAATAACTAAATTTATCTCTTATGATTTCTTTTTTCACAAAGGCCACTTTGAAGGGATTAATATTTTAGGTAGCACATGTGCTCAATTTATGAAAATTATCTGTGCAAAGTGTTAATTTATAGATTTCCTTATCCATCACTGTAAAAACCAAGTTATTCAAAAATAGGTTAATTGTGCCCAACAGAAGGCAGACATTTGTTCTTTAACCTTCAATTTACTAGAATCTTGAGATTGATCAAATGGGTACAACCAAGAAACTGATGATTTTGATTTCCTTTTCATTGGGAGAACCTAGAATAAGGCTGGAAGCCTGAAATTGTAACAGAAACAATGGAGAATGTTCAAAAAAATTATTCCTAAAATTAGCAATTTTGATGATGTGGGTATATTAATAGACAAAATTGTACATAACAATAATAATGTAAACTTTTTTTTTTCACATTCTTATATGTCATTCAAGAATCCTTAACACTTCTCTGTTTTTTAAGGAAAATTAAAATATAATTATTTGTTAGGTGGTGCTAGAGTCTAATACTTTATAGCAATTTGTTTAAAATGATGAAATGCTTCACCACAAATTATTAACAGTAACTCCCAAAATGTGAATGAATAAGCAAGATTTTTTTTCTGCCTAACTTATTCAAAAGCTTTACAACTTAAAGCTCAAGAATTAAACATCTGGAGTCTGATATTTTTTTTAAATGAAGAGTTCAGTATTCCATTCCTGTCTATGGCAGAGCAGTTTGCATCAGACACCAGTCCTCCTGCTGAGGACAACTAGAATAACTGGATAAAAGTACATTAATGTGCGTAATTTACTTTTAAATGCACCAAAGAAATCCCATGGATTAGTGAAATGATGAGGATGCAGATCGATGGATATGTGATATTAATAAAGCAAGTGTAGTAAAATACTCATATTAGAATCTACATGGTATGTATACAAGTTTGCACTACAAAATTCTTTCAGCTTTGCTGGATGTGTGAAAAAATATAACAAAACGTTGGAAAAAATGAAGGCAAAATAAAGTCATTTTCACACACACACACACACACACACACACAAGACAATTTACCACCAATAGACTTCACTAAATAAATTAGTAGCAGAAATTCTGAGACAGAAAGAAAATGATCCAGGTTGGAAGCATGGAAATTCAGGAAGGAAAGAGTGTAACCGAACAGGTCAATATTTGGATAAACCTAAACTATCGCTGACTGAGAAAACGATATACGTGAAATGAATACATGAAACAACAGTGTTCAAGGCAGAACTGGAGTGAGCGGATTTAAAATGTTCTAAGATTCTTTCATATATTTGGTAACAGCACCAATTTATATTGGACTAAGTCAAAGTTACGTTTCATAACATCTAGGGTAAACACTGTATTAGTTTCCTAGGACTGCCATAACAAATTACCACAAACTGGGTGTCTTAAAGCAGCAGAAATTTATTCTCTCACGATTCTGGAAGTTAGGAGACCAAAATAAGGTACTGGCTGAGCCATGTTCCCTTTGAAATCTCCAGGGAAGAATCCTTCCCCATCTCTTCCAGCTTCTGGTGGCTCCTGACAATCCTTGATGTCTCTCAGCTTGCGGCAGCATTACTCCAATCTCTGCCTGCATTGTCACATGAAGTTCTTCCCTTGTGTCTCTTTGTGTGTCTTCTCTTCTTATAAGGACAGCAACCATTGGATTCAGGGCCCACCATGATCCAGTATGACTTCATGTTAACTAATTACCTCTGCAAAGAAACTATTTTCAAATAAGGCCAAATTCTGAGGTTCTGCATGGGCGTGAATTTTGGGGAAACACTTACCAACCCACTTCAAGCACTAAACGAAAAGAAAAATATGTAACGAGCTAATAAAGAGGGAAATGTGGGCTTCCCTGGTGGCGCAGTGGTTGAGAATCTGCCTGCCAATGCAGGGGACACGGGTTCGAGCCCTGGTCTGGGAGGATCCCACATGTCGCAGAGCGACTGGGCCCGTGAGCCACAACTATTGAGCCTGCGCGTCTGGAGCCTGTGCTCCGCAACAAGAGAGGCCGCGATAGTGAGAGGCCCGCGCACCACGATGAAGAGTGGTCCCCACTTGCCACAACTAGAGAAAGCCCTTGCACAGAAACGAAGACCCAACACAGCCAAAAATAAATAAATAAATAAACTCCAATCTCTAAAAAAAAAAAAGAGGGAAATGTAAAATATAAAATACTTGTTAACCCAAAAGAAGTAAAGAGAAGAGATTAAAAGAACTATTAGCAAATGGATAAATAGGAACTAGGAAGATAGGGGATTTAAACGTCAAATATCAGTAATTATATCAAATGGAAATTGACTAAACATTCCCATTTAAAACACAAAGATTTTCAGACTAGGGGAAAATCTCAATTACATGTAGAGTTAAATTATCTGAAACAACTGCATTAAGGGCAGAACTGTTGTCAGTGGAGTTACATGAAATATAAGAATACAGAATGTAAAAAAAATAAAAATTTTAAATTAAAAAATACAGAATGTTTGAGAGTAAAAGGATAAACAAAATACTATGTAAACACTAATCAGAAGAAAGCTGATATTGCTACACTAATATCAGACAAAGTAGCCTTTAAGACAAGAAGCATTATTCGAGATAGAGATATATTTCATAATAATGAAAGGATCAAGTCACCAAGAGGAAAAAAACATGCTAAATGTACAGGCATATAATAACATAACCTCAAACATGTAAAGTAAAATTTAAAGAACTTTTAGGACTTATACAGAAATTAACAATCTATACATCTCAGTAACTGATGAAAAAAAGACAAAAAAATCCGTAAAGATATAGAAGATTTGAAGAACACAATTAACTAACTTGAACAAATTGACACTTATAGAACAATGCAACCAATGGTTGCAATATACTTATTCTTTTCAAGACCACTGGGAACATTCACCAAAATTGCAGGGTCATAGCAGTGATCAAAAGATTTCAAAGTACTGAACTCATCTATGAAATGTACTCTGAATACAGTGAAATTAAATGAGAAGCCAATATAAAATAACTAGAAAATCTCTAATATTTAGAAATTGAACAATAGAATTATAAATAATTTGTGACTCAAAAAGGCAATCTAAGTAGAAGCTAAGTAATATTTCAAAATGAAGTGAATGATAATGCAGCCATGACATAAAATTTGTGGTATACAGGTAAAGTGTACTTAGAAGGAAATGTAAACTTTATTTATTGGCATGTATTAGTCATTTAAAAAAACTGAAATCAATAAAGAAGTAAGAAGAAAGAGAGGAAGAAAAAACAGAAGAAAGAAGCAGAAAGTAATAAACTGGAAAACAAACATTCAATAGAGAAGAGTACCAAAAGGCTAGTAAATTAATAACATTTATGAAGCTTTGGCAAGATTGAGAATAAAAGAGAAAATACAAATTACCCATGTCAGAGATAATATAAAGAGAAACATTACTAGATCCTACTGACATTACAAAAATAAAAAGAGGATATTACTTTTTTGCCAATAAATTTGAAAAGTTAAAAAAATGGACAAATTCCTAGAAAAACACAACTGTGAAACTGTCACAAAAAGAAATAGAAAATCTGTATAATTCTATATCTATTAAAGAAATTGAATCCGTAATTTAAAACTTTCCTACAAAGAAACTGAAGGTCCAGATGGCATCACAAGTGAATTTATCCAAATTTTACAAAAACAGGAAATAGAAAAAGAGAGAACACTTCCAATTCATTTTATAAGGCCAGCATAACCTTGATACAAAAACCTGAAAGGATATTTATGAGAGAGGAAATTGCAGGCCAATGTCTATCAGGAATACAGTTGCAAAATCTCACTGAAAATATTAGTAAAGTGAAACTTGCTATACATAAAAAG
This sequence comes from Balaenoptera musculus, assembly GCF_009873245.2. Classification (NCBI taxonomy): domain Eukaryota; kingdom Metazoa; phylum Chordata; class Mammalia; order Artiodactyla; family Balaenopteridae; genus Balaenoptera; species Balaenoptera musculus. The sequence goes on along the minus strand of NC_045793.1, from coordinate 95,544,586 downwards.
GGAACTAGGTCATGACTCAGAAGTTTTATTCCAGCAATATGATGTTCATTGAACATATAGTCAATTGATGTACTTATCACATTCAGAATATAAAGAAAAAAAATCATATCATCTCAGTAAGTGGATCAGATTTAATAATGATTCATGATTTAGTTGAAAAAAATTTCTTAGCAAACTAGAAACAGAAGAGAACTTCTGTAATTGATTTTTTAAAAATCTATAAAAACCCTACAGCAAATATTAAACTTAATGGTAAACTATTCAAATCTCCACCCCCCCTCCATCCCAGGGATCAAGAGTGGAACAAGGATAGTCCCATCACCACTTCTGTTCAACATTTTTCTAAATATTCTAGTTAATGCAAGAAAGAAAGAAAAAGAAATAAAAGGTATAAAAATTGGAAAGAAATAAATAAAACTATTATTTGTAGACAACTTGAATATAGAAAATCTAGATAAACTATTTTATTTAGTAAGCAAATACTACAACCTTGCTGGACACAAGATTCAAAAATTAATAATATTTTAAAATAAACCATTCCTAAATAAACAATTAGAAAATGCAATCTGAAGACAAAATTAACACTCACCTAGCATCTCTACACATCAAATATTAGGAATAAATTTAACAAAAGATATGAAGAACCTCCATATATAAAGTGTAAAACATTATTGAGAGAAAAATAATACCTAAATAAATGGAATAAATGTACTGTGCATGAATCAGAAGAGCTATTATTTCACAGATGCAGACTGCTCCCAAATTAATCTATAGATTCAATGCAATCCTAATCAAAATCTCAGAAGACTTTTACTTCAATGAAAATTGATAAATTAATTATAATATTTATGTGGAAATGTGTCAGAGTGGCAAATATTGGACCAAGATTAGACCAGATACTCTAGAAGAAGAATAAAGTCAAAGGATTTACACTAACACATATTAAAAATTAATATAAAGGAATAATAATTAAAAGGGTAGTACTGGTGCAAAATTAGACAAATAGACCGATGGAACAGAACAGAGAATCTAGGACATCCACCCATATGTGGATACCTAATTTATGGTAAAGACGGCATTTCAGAGTGAAAGAACAGTCTTTTCAATAAATGATACTTGGTCAATTGGATTTCCAAATAGAAAAACAAATGATTCTTGATCACTACCTCGTACCATAAACAAAGAAATCAATTACAATTAGATTGCTCATCCAAATGTGAAAGGTGAAACAATGCAGCTTCTAGAAAATAACATAGAAGATTATTCTATAATCTCAGGAAAGCAAAGATTTTTAAAATAGAACGTAAAAAGTAGTACATAAAAGAAAAGATTAATAAGTTGGACTGTAAAAACTACTATTAATAAGAACTACTATTTATCAAAATACACTTAGAATGAAGAGGCAAATGGCTAGAGAATATCTGTAATGTGTATATAAAATAACAGACATATCTAGTATATACTGAAGAACTATAAATCAATAAGAATGTATGGATAACCCAATTTTACAACTGCACTGAGTAATGACCAACACTGATTTATTTTTTTTTAAAGCACTAAGGAGGAATAGGAATAGTCTCTTCACAGAAAAGGATATCTAGTTTACCAATAAATATAGGAAAAAGTGTTCAATCTCAAACATAAAGAAATGAAAACAAAACCATGATAAGATGCTAGTACGTCCCCATCAGAATGACTAAAATTTAAAAACTTAACAATTCAAAATGCTGAGGAGATGAAGCAACTAGAATTCCCATGAACTGCTATGTGGAGTATAAACTGTTGCAACCACTTGGAAAATTGAAAGTACCTACTAATGTTAAATATGTACATGACAGCAATTCCATCTATAGATATGTACCCAACAGAAATGCCTTAAACATGCACCAAAAAATCATGCAGAAGAATGTTCGTGACAGAACTATTCATAACAGCTGAAAGCTAGAAAAAAAATGTACTGTCCATGAAAAAAATAGAATGGGTAAATAAATTGTGGGATTATATAATCAAATACTTGATAATAATGAAAACCAATAACTTACCACTACACCTAACAACATGCATGAATTTCCCAAACATAATGTTGAATAGAAATGTCAGATACAAAAGGCTACATGATGAATGATTCCATTTATATAAATGTCTAAAAGAGGAAGCACTAATCTATGGTGTTAGAAGTAAAGATAATGGTTATTTGAGGGAGAAGAGGTTACAGTGACTGAAGGGGTTTTTAAGGATGATGATGATCTAGTTTTTGCTCTGGGTGGTGCTTACTCAGCTATGATCACTTTGTGAAAATACACAAGCTGCACACAGATGAGCTGTATATATTTCTGAATCTATTTCGTACTTCAATAAGAAGTTTACTTAAAAAATAAAAATTAAATCCATAAATAATGCATTTTCAAAATACTTTTCTGTCACTTTCCCAAGTCATTAAACTGCTTGGATATAAGTAGACATGTTTCTTTTTTTTTTTTTTTTTTTTTCTTTTATTTATTTTAAAACTACCTTCAGTCTTAAAGCAAATATATTCCTTGAAGTTTGAAAATGAAAGTTGTAAATTGATACAGCCACTATGGAGAACAGTACAGAGGTTCCTTAAAAAACGAAAAATAGAATTACCATATGAGCCAGCAATCCCACTCCTGGGCATATACCCAGAGAAAACCATAATTCAAAAGGACACATGCACCCCAATGTTCATCACAGCACTGTTTACAATAGCCAGGACGTGGAAGCAACCTAAACGCCCATCGACAGACGATTAGATAAAGAAGATGCGGTACATATATACAATGGAATATTATTCAGCCATAGAAAGGAATGAAGTTGGGTCATTTGTAGAGACGTAGATGGACCTAGAGACTGTCATAGAGTGAAGTAAGTCAGAAAGAGAAAAACAAATATCGTATATTAATGCATATATGTGGAATCTAGAAAAATGGTACAGACGAACTGGTATGCAAGGCAGAAACAGAGACACAGATGTAGAGAACAAACGTATGGACACCAAGGGGGGAAAGCGGGGATGGTGGTGGTGGTGGGATGAATTGGGAGATTGGGATTGACATATATACACTAATGTGTATAAAATAGATAACGAATAAGAATGTGCTGTATAAAATAAAATAAAATTCAAAAAAAAAAGAGTTAACTAAATTCTTAGTATAGAATGAATTCCACTACTAGTTGCTTATATATGGATCCCAAATATTTCTAAGTAATATTTTGTCATGGATTTTTTTCTCATTGATGTTATTTTCTATGTTCTGTCACATTACAGAATAAAAGGTATTTAAAATGGAAAAAAAAAACGAAAGTTAACATCATCTGCACAGTTCTTGAGGAATCCAATTAATCCAATTAAAAATGAAATGAAAGCTTCTCATTTCGTTTCACTTTCCCATCTTGCATTAATACAACTGTCATGGTTTATTCCTTGTTAGCTATTCACTATTCTCCCTATTCTGTTTCTGCAGGCCAGTTAGACTTTTTTTTTCTTTCTTCAGTTGAAGTTTAGACCCTGCCCCATCCAAACCCTATCGAATTTGTCTGAAATCCTTGAAAAAGGATGCTGGAAGGTGATGACTTTTGCTCTGGGTTTATCTGTATTTCTTTCTTAGGTGCATGGCAGACAGTCTGGTGGTGAGAAGGTTGGTTGATTTTTTAAGAAGTTTCAGATCTAGACTAGTCCACTACCAAAGACTAAATATTCCTAATTAATGTCTACAATGCATTGCATAGTAGTAAAAGAATATGTCCTGTACAATTATTCTCTAGAACTGAAATTCTCAAACTTTTTGGTCTCAGAACCTCTTCACACTCTTAAAAATTATAAAGGATCCCTAGGAAGCTTTGGTTTATGTGGTTTATATCTATCAATATTTACCATGTTAGAAACTGAGAAGTTTTAAATATATACATATAAATTATTTAAAAAACAGCAATAATATACTCATTACATCTCAACATATACAACACATGTTGATGGAAAATGATTGTTTTTCAAAACAAAAGTGAAAAAGGTTAACATTGTTTTACATTTTCACAAATCTCTTTACTGTCTGGCTCAGTAGAAGACAGCTGGATCCTCATGTCTGCTTCTGCATTCAATCTGTTGAGATGTAATATATCATGAAGTTTTTAGAAAACTTCACTGTATCCACATGAGTGACTGAGAGTGAAAAAGGCAAATAACATCATATATTGTAATGAAAATAGGTTTGGCCTCGAGGATACCCTGAAAAGGTCTTGGGGACCCCCAGGGATCCTCAGACACTAGGACTTGATCTAGAAAATTTGTCATATTTCTTTTTTGACTACTGTATTCCATCAGTTTTTATAAATGTTCCATGTGGTGTTGAAAAAAAAAAGGTATCGTAGGAAATTACACCTGTAATGTAATTAAAATAAATGTAATATCAATTATTTAAATATAATATGAAATAAGTTTGCTGACCTTTGATTTATAAATCAAAGGTCAGCAAACTATGACCTGTTTTTGTATGGCCTTTGAGCTGATTATGGCTTTACATTTTTTAAAGGACTGTTAACACACACACACACACACACACACACACAGACGCATATGTAGCAGAGACCATACATGGCCTGCAAAGCCTGAAATATTTGCTATCTGACTCTTTACAGAAAGTTTGCGGACCCCTAAATAAACTACCAATTATATTACACAGATCAGATATAAGCATATATATTTTTTCTTCTGCTTGGCAAAATTTTTTTAAAAATCAGTTTGTTAAAAGCCTCCCAGTATGAATATGAGTTTTATGGCATCTTAAAAAGTTTTAAGTTTCGTATGTTTTGACAAGTAGAGTTTTTTCCACTTCTATCCTTGAATTTTATCTGTTCCGATTTTAATATTGTCACTTAATTTTTTAATATTCCTCAGTTTTTTTAATGTGTCTCTTGTAAAATATGTTGTTGGATTGTATATTTTAATAATATCTGAGAGCATCTGACTTTAAGTGGGTTAATTTGGTTCATTCATATTTGTTGTACAAGTAATATTTGCTCTTTCTTCCGTCATCTCAGTATCTCACACTCGTTTTTAAATTTACTTTCTAACTTTAACCATCTGCAATGCATGCTCTTTGATTTTCTTAATTCTCTACTAATTTGTAAGGCATATGACCCATTGTAATACAATTAGTAGTTACTAATATCCACGCAAATACTTAAAGCACCAAGGTGAAGAGTAAAACTATCTATTCAAGAAATCCAAGTAAATGAGAAATAAAAATGGCAATAGCTCCCATTAATTGTGTCAGGGTCTGTGCAAAGCATTTGCATAAATCAGCTCACTTAATCCTTAGAGAAGTCCTTTGAGTAGGTTCTTCTTACAGATGAGGGTTCATGGGGCTTAAGTAAACTGTCCCCAGTCACCCTTCCAGTAAGTGGCTGATGTGGAAGTCAAAGACTGTCTGGCTGCCTCTCCAGACCCACCATTATACTTCGGGCTCTTGCCAAGCTGGGCAGCCTGTCCCAGAGAGCCCAACAGGCAGGCTCTTCCCTTGCTGCAATATTTTCTCCCATTCTACCCAGTCTAGAAGGAGTTATGGTGGTTTGTGTCTGTGAGACCCACTGCTCCCACAGAAACACTTGTGGACTCCTTAGAAGTGTTGAACAGGTTCACAAAACGCCCCAGAGAACTTGGGAGAAAGCTCTAGGGTTTTAGGTCTGATGGGGGCCAGAAAGGATGGTTATTCTGAGCTCTCAACACACAATTGTCCTTTAAACTCCAAATTCAAGCTACACATCTGTGTGGCCCCTGCCACCTTATTGACCCATTTTAAGAGGGCCTTATTGGCCCTCTTAGAACAAAGGTGTTCAAATTTGCAGTATCTACCTATGTCCAGGGTCTCGGTTTCTTAGTATTTTATTTTATAATGTGTGGTTTTCCCTTCTTTCTCTTTTAGACCATAACCTACTTAGCATTCAAATGTGCCTTAAAAAAAAAAAAATCCCACAGCATTCTAAATTCACATGGAGCCAAATAGTTTATAAATGTTCTTGTCTGACTACTCCTTAAAATTTTTAAGATAATAAGAAATAAACGATGTTAACATATAGTTTGAATTTTGTCATAAAGTCAACCCAAAGATGAAAGGACAGATTATGTCATTTACATTCTTTGTCATCCACTTGAATCATCCATAACTTTTTCAAACAGCCTACACTTGGCATTGATCCATGCAGATCCTTCAGTGGGATGGAGGAAAAGGCACCTGAGAGGTGCTGACTCACATGCTGCTCCGAGCAGCAGGCTGGCATAAGCCAGCAGGGTGGAAATGGAAGGCCCTGGCCACCCAGCAGGAGGAGCACCTAAGTGCCTGCTTAGTCTTCTGCATCCAGCCCGATGTCCAGGCAGCCTCACCTCTTGTGTCAACAGAGCAATGGAAGCCTACTGGCTAATCCTTCAAGGCTCTGGCTCTTTTTGCCCTGATTGATGAGAGTAAAATTCTCTACAACAGAGTATGGAACTTTAGATAATGTATTATGGCTACAAACCACCCCTATTTTAAAAGAAACAGCAAAGGCTAGTAGGAAAGAGCTTCAGGGTTGTGGTTGGTTTGAATCTTGGTTTTGACGTTTATTAACCAAGAGATTCCCTCGTGCCTCGGTTTTTCCATCTCTAAAATAGAGTAATAATAGCACCTCCCTCACAGGGTGGTTGTGAGGATTGAATAAGTTGATACATGCAAATTACTTCATGCCAGCAACATGGTGGACACTTAATAGAAGACAGCCATATCATTATCTTCATTTCTATTATACTTTTATTGCTTCTTCACCTCTACCCTCTTCTCCTCCTCCTGCCTGTCCCTCTCACCTGATTTTCTCAGTGACTTAATTTTTTATGTGACCTTTGTAAGTGGTCTCATACCCTCGAGAGCAAGATGGTTTTACAAATATATTCTTACAATAAAGAGAAGGAAGGAAGGGGGAAGGAGAGAGAGGAGAAGAGAGGAAGAGAGAGAGGGAAGAAGAAAAGTGGAGGATTGTGTATGGAATTATTCAGGGCAGAACTTTCACTTACTGTTTATTTAAGGTCATCCACTCCCTAACTTTCTTATCTAAACCCTCTGGCCTCCTGGAAAGAAGGGAGTGTGATCCCTTAAACCACAGGACCCTGTCTCCTGGGACATCTCTTCTATCTCTGGCCACAGCGCCCTGTCTTTGCCTTTCCTCAGAGGCCACACTTGAAGTGTATCTAGTCACTCCTCCATCTCTAATTGACCAGGAATTCTGTCCCACTCTCAGGATCATTCTCCAGCACAGCACTAGGCAGTCATCACCCATCAGAGGTGGCCTGTGACATAGAGCAAAGACACCGTCGCCACCTTTCCATCTTGGTCAAGGCATTACCATCCCAGGAAGCCTACTCCTCCTCTGGCCTCCCTTATGGTTTTAACCTTATTAAACACTTTGGAGAGGGGAGCTCGTGATTCTCTCTGCACATGTGACTTAAAGCAGAGTCTGGCTGGAGTGGGGTCAAAGTGCAAGCATCGCTGGAAGGAGCTCCTCAGATACAATTCATATTTACACCCGGCTTCTCTCCATAAAGGATTTGTGGACTCTGATTGATTATTACTAATAAAGTTTTGGAAACTAGCACCACATTTCCCCAAAATGAGCGTACATACAATTACTTTGCCTTTGAAAAAGGGAGTCATGGAATAAAGAGATTAAAATTCACTAGTAAAGATAACATGATTGATGACCGTGACATATTTCATATTGAATACTCTGTGTAGTTTTGGGGCCACGAATCGCAAGAGCCTGGGAGTGACAGCTACTCAGTTTTAGGATTCAGTCAGCAAGCATCATACTAGGCAGGATCTGATGTGGGTACCTGACATTTAATGCTGTGTAAACGAGCCAGAGGGCTCACGGAATCGTTTCTCTAGCTGTGTGACTTTTAACGAGTCATTTGATCTTTCTACTTCAAAATCTTCTTTTCTGTAAAAGGAGGGAGATATTCGAAGAAATCACTAAGAAACCTTCTTTTCTGGGATTTGACCCTTATAAATCCCACATTACAATTTAATCATATATCTGTTAAGTTGATTGACATTCTTTAAAGAGATACTTGAAACTTTTTCTGAGCACCTCTTCCCTCCTTCCCTTAATTTCCAACTCTGTAACAGCTTTAACTCTAAGAATAGAACACAGCATTGAAATGAGCTGTATACTTCTGCATTTACATGGGAAAATTCTTATAGTGGCTTTATTTGCCTTGTGTGGCTAGATATTTAGCCCTTTAATTTCAAGGCAGTAATCCATCCATTTTATTCAACGATGAGACAAGTGAGTATCTGATTCTTTAATTACAGTCACAAGGGACACCATTCCAACTGAGCTCTGCTTCCTACTGAGAGGCCATGTTTTTTCCCTGCAAGATTATATGTGAACAATGGTTACTGAATTAAGTGAAATCACAGAGTCCCTAAAAATAGATACAGGTATATTTCTTTCTACTTGCACCTCCTCTACACAGTAGCGGTTCTTCTTACAGGCATTAACTTGCTATGGTTGATCCTTTAAAGAGGTTCTTGATTTGGTTCTTCTTTAAAATTATCCTCAGGAGAAAAATACCAGAGAAACCTGAAGGTTGCGAATTAACTCAAGCATAGTATCTTTCTCCTGCTGTAACTGCCACTTGCTAACTTCCCAATTAATTCTTCGCACCCGCCCTCCACCCACCTACACCCTTGCATATGATCTTAGTTACTTGACACAATCTACTAGAATCAGTATAGTAGCACCTTGATTAGTATTCACAGTAATTGCCATTCCACAGATCCTTAGTAGAATGTACTTATTTTCTTCCAGCAAATTTTCAGGTTGCTTAAGGTCAAGCCCATTTCAATGCAGGAGGAGGTATTTAATAAACACCTTATCCTTAGACACAAATAATTCTTTGCTTTGTCGAGGTTTAATTCCTCAAATTGCATTCTATGTGGAAGGACCACATAGAAGGGATCATTGTTTAAAGGGTACAAGGTGAGTTGGTGAAAAAAAAAAAAAAAAAGACTGGGAGACTGGGAGACTGGGATGATCTCTGACCCAGCAGCAAAGAAGTTCTGAAATGTGGAAGTGCTTCTCCACTGGAAAAGCCTAATTCTCCATTCGTGGATGACAAAAGAGATTTGGAAGGAATTATTTTTTCTAGGGGGTGGGGGTCCAGTCCCTCTGCTTCAACATAATCACAAAAATGCCCAAATAAATGTGTGAATACATACACATGAGCACAGAGGGCAGTAACTCAGAACTACAGCAAATATGTCCACAGAATAATTCTACTTTTGATGCATTAGGAAGCAAGCATTTTAAAGACTTTTGTCTTATTTGACTTTCTATCCCCATTCTCTATCATGGTTTCTGTAAATGGCGGTCAAAATACACGTCACTGACCAAGTAAGGATTAATAACAATAACTAAGCATTTTAATCACTCGCCTTTATTTTATTTAATGTAATACTAATAAAATGCTAAAAGGTATATATTTTTAGTATCCTTATTTTATAGAGAAGGAAACTGAGATTTAAAATAATAGTTTACTTGTCTGAGGTCTGTCCCCACCAGAGTCCATGATCACTTAAATCACTAAGACTACCTTTTTTTCAAGGTGCTTCCATGAAAACTCTGAAAAACAAATTACTTACATTTTCCAAAAGATTTTCTTATAGTCATTGGAAATTGAAGGCTTCTGCTATCTAATTTTAAAGGCTTGTAAAAGAGGCAAAAGAGTAACTAAATAAATTCCATATACACCCAGCAAAAATTAGATGGAAAAGAACATCATTTTATGTTTTGTCTCAATGCTCATTCCATAGGATTTGAATTGAAACAGTCCTTCCCCCCATTGTACTGAATATTTTATTAATAACTGCTGTAGGCTCAGTTGAATCATTGGCCTTTGTCAGATTTTCCCGGATCTCATCTTGTCTTTGCTGGCTCTCATTTTGAGCCTGGATTTCTGCTTAATATGATTTCAATTGATTAGGCGGTACTTTGTTGTCTTTTAGGAAGATCATACGAAAGGCAATAACAAGTACAGTATTTCACAGAGTGGAGCCTCCTGCTGCCTTCTCATCTTCTGTATTAGCCATTTGTTGTATTTCCTGTGTTGACAGTTGAAACCCTAAAGGGTCAGCCTTTACAAACTTCTATTTACTGTTCATTCATCTCAGCAGTTTATAAAAAGGGTTATTCCTGAATAATTCAATGTAAAAACCTGAGCTAAACTTGGGAGAAAACACTACTACTGGGGTGGTAAGCTGCCTGATTTAGTTACACATAGCATAGGAAAAAATAAACCAAATATACTTTGTAATTTCACTCTAAAAGTCGTTTCTTTCCTTTACAGAAATAAAAATTTGCCTATAATATATTCCTGCTGGGCACTCTATCATCTTGTGTCATTCAAAAACAATACTCAGTTTGTCTCACCTGCAGAGATTTATAGATTAATCTTTAAATTTCTGGTTAGAAATTCATATATGTGAATGAAATGCATGTTGGCCTTTGGTTTTTCATTAAATATTTTTTCTGATTATAAACAATTATATTCTCATTCTGGAAAATATGGAAAGTGCAAAAAAGAATAAAGTAGGAAAAGAAACAAGTTATAATTCTTTCAATTTGTTGGACTATTTAAAATTAAATCTCAGATTGCTTCAGTGGGAAAAGAGGAATTCTTGAAGTAAAGACATAGATATTTTTTTGTCTGAGGTAGAGGAACCAAATAAGTAAGTGGAACTCAAAGAAGTATTTATTTCACATGGAATCAAGAGTCAGAAGGGTGAGCGGAATAAACGTCATTACATACAATAGAGTTATTTGGGGTTTTGCAGAATCCAGGCCCTGCTCTTGCCCACCAGCATCACCAGCAACGAGAGAGTTGGTCAAAACCAACAGTGGGTTGGAAATACCTATATCCTGGTATAGCACTTTGAAAGCCACAAATCACAAATAACTGACGTTATTTCATCCTCTAACAATGCCATGAAATAGAATTTATTATCCTTTTAGAGGTAAGAACACTGAGTCTCAGAGAGGTTAAATGGCTTTACCAAAGCCACAGACTGATAAATGACCAAATCAGGACTGCAGACTAGGTCTTCTGACCCTTAGACTAGTGCTTGTTCTGTTAGATTTGGCCGCGTCTCTAGGATGATGATGATGATAATCACAGTTGTGATAAAGCCAACATTTCTTGAGCTCTTATTATGTGCTTGGCACTGTTCTAAATGCTTTACATGCATTAATTCATCCAGTAACATGATGGAATAATCCCCCCAAAGTTCACAGTACAGAATTCTTTCTGCGTTTACAAATATGTAATTCCCCTTGGCATTGTGCAAAGTTATCACCTTCACGGTTCTGGAATCCAGAGAATTTATGCTAGATTGTGTGAAATGCTAGACAGAAGCATGGAAGAAGCAGATGGCCACCCTCAGGCCTAGAAAGGAGAAAATGGACCCTGACTAGGGAGGGAAATCAGTATTATTTCATACAATAAAAAGGCTGACTCACATTCCAAACAAAGTAAACCTAGCATTTTTATCATCTTTCTCTAATTTGGAGCTATCGGAGAGTACAGTTGTCTTTAAATTTGATTATAGATAAAGTCAGTTTGCAGAGGATTAGTGATATTTCATTACTTTGAAATTCTTGTTCAGTTGTTTCTATGCAAAGCATTTACTGAGGAATAATATGTGAGTTTTATTTTAGCAAAAACAGCAAAATTTAGTTTTAGTCATGGGTAATAGATGTATATATATTAAAAAAAAACTACTTTATAAAATATCTGTTGAAATTTCTTCAATTTTTTTTCCTTCTTTTGTTCCCGGCCCAGAGAATTCTTACATAGCTTTTAAAAGTGGGTTTACCATCTGTATGAGACACCTGTTGTGTCCAGTTTCACATCCATTCAGCCCACCTTTTCTCCAAACCTTGCTATGGAAACCAGCTGCTAACAGGTGTACCTGGTCCGACAGCGCCACAAATCTCTCACCTTTTGATCACAGCACAGATGTGGAAACCTGCCTGGCATCTGCCCCGCAGCAACCTGGTTATGCAAAGGAGTCAGCACTCTTGACCAATGGGAAGCAGGTGTGGGTAAATGCTGTCTTCTATTGTGCAGGTGGGCAATTCTGAAGCAAATTCTGCAAGGCTTCTCTGAGGGTCCTGATGGAAGGGAGTCCCACTTGCCCTCAGGGTGACCCACAGGAGAGCACTTACTTTTTTTTTTGCACTGGCTTGAACCCTTTCCATGGTTCACTCTCCCCAGCCTCCACTCCCGTTCCTTGGAATCACTTCCTAAAATAAACTACCTGTACACAATCCTTGGCTCCAGCTCTGCTTTCTGGGGGACCCCAGACTAAGACAGTCAGTTTTGCAAGTGGCCTTAGAAAACAGACCCTCAGGATGAGGCTTGGATTAGGATCTCTTCCTGGTTAGATGGTGGTAAGAGCTGCACTGCTGATACAGCCTCCTGGGAATACTCTGGGCCTGCAGTAGCCCCACAATTCCTAAGACTCTCAGGGTGGCCAAAGGGAAGAAGGTACCGTTAATAGATGAAGCCACAGCCTACGGCGCTTGAATAGTACTGGAGCAGAGATCATCAAAGGACTTTGGAGTTGGCTGGCCTCCATCAGTTGCTTTTAAAACCTTAAACAATGTAAATCAAATGACTCAAGATAGCCAACAATCAACTCTAAACATGCTGTCAAATCAGAAGGTCTCCATGGTAGCATTTTAAGAGATCTTAATTTTTGTAGCTACAAGGCAGACTCCGATGAAAATCAGACTGAGGATTTAATTATAATGGTAGTTGAACAATAAAAGAGATTGAATATACCTCCTCATTAGGCCACATAGGCAAAATCAGCCCGAGGAGGAAAAGAGTGGAATCCTAAGACCTAGGATGGGGAAAACTGGGTGGATGAGCCTGAACAAACTGAACTTCCAGATTCCCCTGTACCCTCTGGGAGCTCAAGGGCACAGGGCATATGTCACCCACTACAAGTACAATGTATAATCTCCTGCCCAGTTTCCAGACCTAAGGCAGTTCACAGACACAAACCCCTGGGCTTAAGGGAGAGTTAGTCCCCTTGAGAAAGGACCTGCCATGACATCAAAAGTATGTACAATAAATATAGCCCCAATCCTTCCCAAAGGACATGTGTCCCTAGAATAAATAATTTGGGACTCAAGGGGTAGAAGTAGGATTGGTCCCTCTCACCATGATTCCTGTGACTTCTCTACCTGTGTCCCACCTGTGGAATGTACACTCCCATCTCCTACTTTAGGGTCTCTGGGGTCAGGGAGAAATACTTCCACCTGGGGATACTCACCTAAGGCTGTGACTGCTGCCTGGTCATTTGGGGCCCAACGTGCCAACAGGGCAGCAAACCAAGAAAGGAGTTGCCATACTGGAGGGGGTAACTGATTCCTATTACCACGAAGAGCAAGAGTTGCTATGACACAGTGAAGGCACGAAGCCTCTAGCTGCTTCCAGCCTCTACCTGCAACAACAACTATAAAAGGCCAATTGTAGCAACCTCGGTCAGACGTGTGCCTGGCAAGAGATTCAACATACAGGGATGAAGGTCTGTGTCTCTCTACCTGGGAAGCAGTACAGATCAGCTGAACTGTTGGGCAAGAATGAGGGAAACCTAGAATAAGCAGTACTGTCGGCAGATAGCGATGATCAAAGTTTCAGGGTTGGGTGGAGCAGATCAGATGCAGCTTGCCGCGTCAACCTTCCTGAGACAAGGCTTTTTGCGGAAAGTCACTGGCTGCCTCCTGGAAGACTTGATAATGGTTTGGGCGGTGCAAAGTATGGCCAGGACTGGCCTCTCTTGTGTGCCAGGGCCTCCTGTCTTCAAGGCCCATCTCTCACTATCACCATCACAATCGCACTAACTTTGCACAGACATAACCTGACCTCAGCCCACCTTGGATGCACCTTTAGTTCAAGTTTTCTGCCTGGAGCTACTCTGATGCTGTGAGATGGGACTTCTTGGGGAGCTCTTTGGAATTCACCCACACCCAGCCCAGGACTGTGACAGAGTTAATGTCATGCAGGGCAACCCTTAATAAGTGGGGAAGGGCAAGCTGTGGATAATTGCTCCACCTTCCCTCCCCTTGAACTATGGCTCAGGTCTGAGCCTCAGAAAGTCCTGGCAAGGCCAAACCCTTGTTGACCTCAGTGGTAACCAATCTAAGAACAGACCCTTGTTGGTTTCACTTTCTTCCTTATTTTACTCTTCCCTGTGCCTCACTCCTGACCCCTGGGATCACTTCCCCCAGAACTAACTACCTTTATGCAAACCTTTGTCTAGTCTCAGCCAAGGGGAACCCAGGTTAAGACACCACTTAATACATTGCTATGTCCTGTGTTAAGTGATACCAACCCAGAAGTAACAGAAATATGTTTATGCCAAATTCAATTTTCCTGATAGTGGGCACCCAACCACACACACTGTCCTTAAATCACACTCTTAAGGTATCTTTGCATCTTTTTCATTTTAAACTGTAAATGGGAATGTTTTTAGATGGGTTTTTATGGGTGCAGGAACCAAAGGTTAAAGAAGTTCCTATTGATCACAGGTGGAGCCTTATCCTTTGGATCACTGAATCATGGGTCTCAGATAATCAGGTGTCTGAGGCTGCCTTTCATCTGCTATAGATTGGCCCTAGCTCCCCTTTGTAAAATAGACAACTAGGGTTTGCTGACTCAAACTGGCATGGCTTGGAATCTGCTGGGTAAGGATCACATAATTTCATAGTTGAGCTTGAAATCACTGTGCGAGACAATAACAGAGAAAGAAATAGCTTTTCTTAAATATTCTGCCCTGCACAAGATTATTTAAAATTTTGTCAATGCAACAAAATATGGTAGATAAGAACAGGTGTGCTGAGATGGGATAGAAGCAAAAAATGCTGGAGCAAATTTTTTTTTTCTTTTTTTTTTCAATTTATTTATTTTTGGCTGTGTTGGGTCTTCGTTTCTGTGAGGGCTTTCTCTAGTTGCGGCAAGTGGAGGCCACTCTTCATCGCGGTGCGCAGGCCTCTCACTATCGCGGCCTCTCTTGTTGCGGAGCACAGGCTCCAGACGTGCAGGCTCAGTAATTGTGGCTCACGGGCCTAGCTGCTCCACGGCATGTGGGATCCTCCCAGACCAGGGCTCGAACCCATGTCCCCTGCATTGGCAGGCAGATTCCCAACCACTGCACCACCAGGGAAGCCCTCTTTTTATTATTATTGCATTCAGGGCTCAGCGTAAACTTGTGCTTTTAATAGCATAATGAGATAGCTCATGAAGGCCCACATTTTGTTTCTTGAAAATTTTCTCCTAAGTGTTGCTAAAAAATAGAAAAAAATATTTTTCTTCTCAGATTTTGCCTTCTTAGAACCTACTTTCTGACATAACTTATCAGACAAGCAAAACAGATATTGTTCTTAAAAGCTTCCCTCCCCATCCAGAACTGTCATGCCGGTCACATTATGCCACCTCCTAGAATGTCTTGGAGGTGCTGATATGGGTCACAGTGGCATCATATAATAGAATCTATGGGCAGTTATTTGTACCTAGGTTACTTGAGGTAAGGTTACTTGAGACAGGATGGTAACTAACGATTCAGTAGAGATCAGGTAGGAGAATTACCCATGAAATTGAACTTGTCCACTATAAGAAAGCATATATTACAATAAAAATTTATGAACTGAAAAATTAGTCAGCTATTTTATTACTTTCCTAGGGCTACCGTAACAAACCGAGTGGCTTAAAACAACAGAAATTTGTTCTCTCACAGTTCTGGGGTCCATAAGTCCAAAATCAAGGTGTCAGCAGGGCCAGGCTCTCTGATGCTTCTAGGGAAGGATACCTCCTTGCCCCCTCCAGTTTCTGGTAGCCCCAGGCATTCCTTGGCTGTGACAGCATCACTCCAATCTCTGCCTCCGTCATCACTTAGCTGTCTTCTCTCTTCATGTCTCTGCATCACCTTCCCTCGGTGCATGTCTGTGTCCAAATTTCCCCTTCTTTTAAGAACACCAGTCATATTGGATGAGCACCCACCCTAATGACCTCATCTTAACTAATTACATCTGCAATGACCCTGTTTCTAAAAAAGGTCACATTTAGAGGTACTGAGGGTTAGGATTTCAGCATACCTTTTGGGGGGATACAGTTCAACCCATAACAGGTGTAATCTTTCCAAGCATCTTAGAAACAATCCTGCAGTTTCAAGTTCTCACAGTGAACTGCTCTCAACTTGGGAGGACTCAAGGACTTGTTCACGTGAGAGGCTCTACGTGAGGACATACTGAAGGGCCATGGGAATGCCGGGAATTAGGTACTAGGACTGTCCTTGCTCATGAGCTCATGTGCTACCTGGCAGCTCTACCCAATGTAATAGAGACCATTCTATTGATACAGTAACTTGTATTTTCTTACGAGACAACAAATATTACTACAAGTTCACTTCTAATTCCTCATTTCTTGTCTTTTGTGTGGCTTTTGCATCAGCTACACTTTACTGCCAGTGGATCTAATGATAAACAGAAATCACGAATAATGTGATGGCATTCTGAAGAGAAAGAAAAATTTCAGTAAATTTGTTGTATGATTGAATAAATATATGTAAGTATTTACAGACATGTGTTGAGTGCCCATTATATTCAGAGACTTACTGATCATTTTTCCAGATACTATGCTGGGGGCTGGGGATGCAACAGAGAGCAAGATTTATGATTCTTATCCAAACGGAGCTTCGTGCCTATTAATTCTCTTGCTCCTTTTAACGCTGCATCAAGACAGCAGAGTTTCCAGGTGGGCTGGCTGGGCATTAGCACCCATGGACGAAGACGGAGTTACCAGAATGGATGCGAATTCAGATTTTTAAAGATGAATTTCAGTGAAAAAGAAATTTAAAGCATCTTGTTGATACAAACTGTAATAATGCTTGTATTTATGATACTGTCACTTCAATTTCTTTTTTTCCACTGGATCTCATTCACAATGAGTTCCTTATGGTATAAATATTAGTGAATACTCACTTGGAGACAATGGGATTTCTTACAGAGATCACAGAGGTCTTTAGTAGAATGTATTAGGTACACAGTCATAACAGAGAGAAAGAAATATGCACTAAATCCAAACTCAACTTTAACACTAAAAAAGTGACAGGAATCACCATTTGACAACTTGCTGAAAGATTTCTGAATGACCCAAACCAGTCTGAAATGCAGTGGAACTCAGAAATAACAACATGATAAACTGTAAAAAGGATACTTCAAAAATATGTATATGTATGAACTTATGTGTATATATTTATAAGTAAATAAATATATACACATATTATGTACATATGCACATTATATATAAACACACACACACACATCTATGGGGTTGTAAGGGGCCAATTCTCAGAAAACATGCAAATAAGGTCATGGCCTATTCTTTTCTTTCCCAGTGTTGTCAAAAATTGTTTTCTTGCTCTAGAGTTGAATAGAGCTTGATATATTTTTTTTTCAGAAAATTCCTGGGCTCAGGCAAGCAGTGTTAGGTGTCCAGATCCCCTTTAGAAGAATTATTTACTAAAGAATAATTGAGATCACTGAAATGCACCCAGAAACAGTAAATATGAACTGTTCTGATATACTGTCATATACATATCCTTACCCTCTGATTCGGCTTATTGGGGAAGCAGTGTGAATAGGGTGACCAGGCTTTCCAGGGAAGTTTGCTTGGGGCAGTCCTGGTTTATGCTTGTTGCTCTGGCATAATTGTCAGTAGCACCCTGTTTTACTTCTAAAAGTGTCCTAGTCTGAACAATAAATTATTGGTTACCCAATAGACACAGAATCTGAAGACAAACTGTTAGATTTATCTAACAGATTTGTCTAAAATTCCACCTCATCCACACATCAAATAGGTCAATTAGGGCTTCCCTGGCGGCGCAGCGGTTGAGAATCTGCCTGCCAATGCAGGGGACACAGGTTCGAGCCCTGGTCTGGGAAGATCCCACATGCCTCGGAGCAACTGGGCCCGTGAGCCACAACTACTGAGCCTGCGCGTCTGGAGCCTGTGCTCCACAACAAGAGAGGCCGCGATAGTGAGAGGCCCGCGCACTGCGATGAAGAGTGGCCCCCGCTTGCCACAACTGGAGAAAGCCCTCGCACAGAAACGAAGACCCAACATAGCAATCAATCAATCAATCAATCTTTTAAAAAAAAATAGGTCAATTAAACTCTAAACCTCAGTTTCCTCATCGGTAAACTATAAATACTCTTAATAACAACCTTTACATCCTAGTGTTGTTACAAGGATTACATGCATTGATTAATAAGTACCTGGCACCGTGCGTAGTTCACAGTTACTGCCCAATAAATACTAGCTGTTATTTTTATCATCACTGCATGATGCTGTCCTGATTTAAAACAGGGAGCACAGGAGCCCATCTCCCCTTCCAAAGCCACGTCTTGGAGTTGTACCTCTACCCTCCAAGTGCAGCCACCATTCTGGGTCTCTCTTTTAGGGTGTCCCCAAAGGATTTACAACCTGGATCTCTTTCCTTTGTCAGAAGTGAAGCCACTTGGCTTCTCTTCCAGATCTAGTTCTAAGCATGTCACTTTCAAATTAAACCCCATGATTGCCCACTAGTTTTAAACTGAATTTTTGAAAATAGCTTATCGTTAGATTTCACAGGAAGTCGCATCCGTCACTCTGGGATTGCCAAGAAGGAGGGTGCTGGAACTATTCCTAATCTGTCTTCTGTTCTTTTCTGAGTGGGCATTCATGCTTGTACAGCCTGCGTCTTGGCCAGGAAGGCTTACCTCTGCTGGGAAGGTTAGGTGGGAAAGCAATGAAATTGTAGCTGGGAGCGGATGCCAGGGCGGCAGTGGCACGATGATCCAGCAATATCAGAGTTCCCGCCGAGAGAGGTGGCGGTGGAAATGACGCTTTAATTGTCCTCGACGCTGCAGCTCAGTTCACGGAGAACAGAAGACTGTTCTTTAAACAGATGGCAAACCTGTCCATCCACAACCAGGCGTTTAATGAGATAAAGCAGAGCAGCCAGGGCTGCAGGTGTGTGAGTCCAGACCATTTTGGAAGACATCAATTTAATTGCTCTTCTATTTTCGTGAAAGCTCTTCCCAGATGCCTTCCTTACCCTCTATTCTACCTTCCTTCTTTATTTTTATCTTTCCTGCCTTTCTGGTGTTTGGATCACAATCAGATGGACGGTTTCCTTTCCTGACTCCCAGTGCCACAGGTTTTAAATCACGAGCATAATTGGGGCAGCCTGGCGAAGCTGAAGGCATATGTACTCTGATGCCAGAGAGACCTGGGTGTGAATCTCTGCTCAGTTATTTAGTGGAAGTTTCCTTTTCTATAACATAATGATAGCACTTTCGTGAAGTTTGAAAAATGCAATATACGAAAAAAATATCAAGCATAGTTCCTAACCCTTAGTGGATGTTCCATAAAAAAAAAAAAAAAAAAACCAAAAAAGAAACAAAACAGTGGCTGCTATTATTACTATGCCCAACTTTTCTTACATGATGTTGAAGT
The DNA here is from genome assembly GCF_009873245.2 of Balaenoptera musculus. NCBI lineage: Eukaryota > Metazoa > Chordata > Mammalia > Artiodactyla > Balaenopteridae > Balaenoptera > Balaenoptera musculus. The sequence continues at coordinate 95,524,977 of NC_045793.1, read as the reverse complement.
TAGGCTCTCCTAAGTTGCTCTTCTCAATTTATTTTAGGCCTTCAGCATAATACCCAGGGTCATGCCCAAGGAAATACAATTACATGGTACTCGTGACCACTTTATTATGTATACTCACTGCCCCATCCGAATTTCTCCTGCCCCTGTGTAAAAGCATCACCCTCTGTACTGCCTCATGGAGTAGACCAACTAGTTGATCCCAATCAGTGATTAAGTCCTATATATTCAATTCAAAACAATTAGGTTCATTTCTATGAATGTCTACATGTGTAAAAACTGAATGCTACAGAGGCAGTGAGCTGGGCATATGTCATGGCCCCTGCCTTTCAGGTGCTACCTGTGAAATAGTTACACCTGAATAAATGTATAAAATGATCCTCTCTTGAGAAAAAAACCAAGATTCTCTCTTGGATAAATAGTTCTGTTTCTATTCTGTCTTTGGATGTTTTATAATCCCCGTGGTACCCTGTGATGCTTGTGAAGTACTAGCATCATTTCCGAAACAGTCTAGTATCAGTTTCTGGAGAAGCAGCTCTTCCATCGTGGAGCTTTAGTACAGCTAGGAACAGAATAACTTAGCTATACCCTATTTCCCAAAGCTTAAAAATAAAATTATAAAGTAAACCAGAAGTTGAAAAGGAAAAAAAAAGTGATAACATGTGACAGTCAGCTGGGTGCCCATCTGGGAAGAACTAGGCTGAAAATGGAGCACAGGTCAAGGTCAGGAGTCAGCTGGGTAAAAGCCTGAACCACAAGGAGCGGAAGTGGGAGAGGCAGGGGACCTAGGGTTCAAGGCTGTTTGACCACGAGTGGCTCAGTGCCTGCAGGTTCTATAGTGTTGTTATCCCACAAGAAGGCAAACTGGCAGCAGGGATACCCCCTGGGCAGGTGAGACAGCAAGGGGAGGGGAGCGTGCAACACAGGTGGCACGTCAGCTCTGCATGGTTTGGACAGTGGGCTGCTGCCAGACTCCTTTTTGAACATCTGTCCACTGACCTGGCAGATGTGACACTGCTGGTCTTCATTAGGTGCTACGCACAGGCGGCGTCCAACCCAGAACAAGCCCCACCGTCCACTGCTGGTGTAGGTGGCCTCTCCCTCCCCCTGGTTTGCACCATCTCTTTAACTAGCAAAGCAGCACCCTATCATAAGGTTCTGATTTAAGAGATGACTTCATTTTAGCAATAGTGCTGTAGATAAAATATTTAAAAGCCTTATGGTTTGATTAACATTTTAAGAGTTCAAAGAATTATAGCTTTTAACATCCAGATTTTTTTCTTTTTTATGTTTTAGTATAGGGAAGGGATTTGGGTATATGTCCTCTCTTTCAAATCCTGATCTAAACCAAACAAGAGGACCTTCCTCACGCTAATTAGCTATAGCTTTATCTTAACAGTTTTAGGTTAATGATGAATTCTCTGTGAAATGGGATGGCTTTTTGCCCTAAGGCTAAGAGGAACCAGACCCAAACGCAAATGCTTTTAGGGACCAGACACCAATATAAACGGCAGAGTTTAAGGGCAATAGGGAATGGTAGAGGTGGTGGTGAAACAAAGGAATGCAGGCCCCACCTAAGGAGATTCAAATGCAACTTTTTTTTTTTTTAATGTGAAAAATAAAACTCTTCTGCAGGCTACATTTGATCAAAGGCTTTCATTTGCAAACCTTGCTTAAATAATTCGATATATTGCTTACAATCTAAATTTTTATTGCCAGGCATTTTGAAGCTTTGTTTATAAAACACAACATGTTGGTTCCTTTTCAAAATTCTCTTATTTCAACTTAACTTATATCCAACTTAACTTTCATAAATTTAGAACTATTTTTGCAAATCTCTATATGACCTCCTTTGTTTCCACTGACTTTTTCAGACTGAAATGTGGGGTATGGCCGGTTGCGTAGAAGTGCAGTAGGCTCAGAGACATCTTGCTTGATTATATATATTCGAGTATTTGAAATTTACTTGAGAGCATAAGGTACACACATCTCAACACTGAGCAAATTCATTCATTAAACTGTTACTTTTCTGTTAACTCTTAATTCACCAAACACTTAAAGAATACCTTCTATGTGAGGTACATAGTTTTCAGGTGACTTTTATTCTACAATGAATACACAATGTGGTAAGAAATACAATGTGGTAAGTTCTATAAAGGAGGGCTGGATCATTTGATATGATTAAATAAGAGGTATTTTTTTTTGCCAGTTTGCCAGCCCGGCAAGTAGGAGAAAAATCACCCATGTCTACAGAAAATTCTGTAAAGCAACATCTTAGCATAAAAAATTTGGTTCAACTCTTGGTCTTCATGCATAACCCTTGTTTGTAATGGAAATTGGTGTTGTGGTTTCCAAGACTGAGTGCATAGGATAGTTTCAGAGGTTAGGCACTGCTTTGGAAAGATCATGAGATATTCTACCCCAGTACCTAGAACAGTACCTAGCACACCGATTATAGATATTCAATCAGTATTTGTTGAATAACTAGGTGAACGGATCATTCAAGGTTCAGTTAAGAGGACTGGAGAGCTCTGTCTTGCTTTTGACACATGAAGCCCCTGAGGAATACGTGGGCAGTTCTCACAGTGTCTGATATACATCACTGAGCTCATCAGGCTGTTTCCATGTGTGAAGAGAGATCTCTGCAATCACCTGACTCCAATTATAGGCAGATGGTCAGTGACAAACATGAGTTTACGGGGGAGTTCATTCTTCCCCTTTGGATAACTTAAGTGTTTCATCCTATGAAATAAAACTCACTGACTGGCATTAGATTCTTCAGTGCGTCCCAGAATAGCCATTTTAAGCACTGTGCAACGGAGTTTTAGAGTGGCAGGGCTAATTCAGTTATTTTGTGTTTGAAATTGGATTGACAAGGTCTATGCTTTCTGAACTTCCTTGTTTAAGAGAATATTTGGCTTATCACAATACTAACATGTAGTACCCGGTAGCCAGTAACAATAAGAGATATATGATATTGACCACGCTATATGTTATAGCTACAAAGCACATAGCTATGGATCCCAGCCTGTCAGGAGATAGTTTAGATCCCAAACATTCTGTCCTGGCCTCCTCATAATATTAACATTAACTATCATTGGCTGAGCACTATTCTTTGTGAGGCCCATGCCAGGGGCTTCATTTGCATTGTATCTCATGTTAAAGGTGGCTCTCGCTATATACAGGTTAAGATGAAACAGCTGATGTACAAAGAGAAAAGTGCCTTGCCCCAAATCACGTACAAAGTGTCAAAGTCCTTGGGCACATTTGCATTTCACTGATTTTGTCTTTGGTTTCAAGTCCAGAAAGTATGGTTACTCTGTATTTCATTTACTAAGACTTACTTTATCACACATAGTTACAGCAATATAAAAGGTATAAAATAAAACAGAACTTAAGGGAAAAAAAGCACAATAGGAGCCCACCACAGTCCTACCCTGGTGTTTACACTTACAGGCACAGAGACCTTCTGTCAGTTTTCTCCACACCAAACGCTTTTCACTTTCACACGTGTTGTTCTTTCTGCCTGGAGCACTGTTCCTTAAATAATCACCATCTTCCTATGACACCCCAATCTAAATCAGGTCACCCATTCATTTTTCCTCAGTACCCTGTAATTTTTCTTTATAGCACTTTCTACAGTTTTAGTTAGTATTTAATTTTGTGTTTATTTCGTTAATGCTCATTTCTCCCACAAAGGTAGGAACCACATTTGTTCATGTCTTAGTCAGCTGTTATAACAAAATATCGTAGATGGGGTGGTTTAAATAAGAGACATTTACTTTTCACAGCTCTGGAGGCTGGAAAATCTGAGATCAGGGTATTAGCATGGTTGGGTTCTGGTGAGAGCCCTCTTGCTGCGTCCTCACATGACGAAGAGAGAGGGAGAGAGAGAAAGCTCTTTGATCTCTTCTTATAAGGGCACTAATCCTATCACAAGGATCCCACCCTCATGATCTCATCCAAGCCTAATTACCTTCCAAAGGCCTCACCTCCAAATATCATCATGTAGGGGATTAGGGTTTCAACATAGGAACTTGAGAGGGCATACTTCAGTCCATTGCAGTTCACATAGGACAGTGTTTACCATAACACAGGTTCTCAATATTTACTTAATGAATAAATGAATGAATTAATTAAAAATGTCCAGAGATCTCTATGTCCCTTTGAAAGTTTCTAAATTACAACTGGAATCCAGAACAGGGGGAGTGCTCCAGCAACAATGTAAGTAAGTAAGTCTTTAAGCCAAGAGGTAAGTTCAGGAGCTGCTGAGAAACCAAGGCTACAAGTGAAAGAGCTAGGACAGCAATGCTTAGAGAACTCTGAAGTGAACACCAGTGTAACAGTGGGTTGCAGCCCACCGCTGGGGCTACCACGGTGAAGATTTGACTTTTTCTTTGTCATGAGGCATCCAAATGCTATAGGTGAATGAGGTGGTAAGGAACTCACCATCGTGCTCCATTGTCCCCTTGGACTGACTGACAAAACAGAAGTTCACAGTCAGCAGTGGCAGGAAGGGAAGAGCATGAGAAGATGGTGGAGGGAGGTGGGTGGGGAAGGGAGGACCAAGACTAAGCCTGTCGTCTGAAATTCCACGTATTCTTTCTTCTGTGTCTCCATTTTTTTCCCGATCATTTTTCATTTTTCAGTGGAGATAGAGAGCCCCCTGTTTCTACTTCCTCCCTGAATCACACTGTTCAAAGGCAGCCTGCAACGGCCAGAAGAAGCCGCTACCTTTGGCCCACTTTTCTAGCTGAGATCAATAAGGCAGTGCGGTCACGGGGACAGGGCACCCAGGAGCTGGTTGCTCCCTGTGGTCTTGTACACAAGACTTTTGCCCTTTGTGGAGCCACCCGTCTTCACTTAACGGCTTAAACTGTTTCTTTTTTTTTTAAAGGTCACATGAATTTAGGCATTAAACAAATTGCCAGATTAGCCAACATCAAAACCTTTTTATCCTAACAACAACAACAAAGGCTCTTGTAGCTACCACCCCTAAATAAAGAAGTACTTTAAATTAAAGATATATGGTTTAAAAATTCTGCCTATAAATAATAATCATTGATAATTATCCCTCACCAGAAACTAAAGAATTGGTGTGTTTCCCATGTATAAACGCTGACAACTACTCTATTTGCACAAAGAGCGTTACACGAGCAGAAATAGTTTCATTATTTAAATATTATTAAGAAAATCCTTTAAAAATAAAGGATTCCACTATACTTTATACCACATGAAAATGTAAGGTAGCATGTGCAAACTGTTTAAAGTGCTCGTTAAAGATTCTTATAATAAGAAAGGCTGGGAAAAGTAGAGTCACATCTTATCAAAACAATCTAAGAAATCTTAAGAATGCTGCTTTTCTAGTAATACATAAATATACACGAACATGAGCAAGAATCCAAGTAAAGAAACAGTTCTTATTCATAGGATTGACAGTTTTATTATTACACCAGCCTGAAATAACATATAATGGTGTGTGAGTGTGCACTGGAGTTTCTAAAAGCAGCTTTTAAGATAGGCTTAATGTGAGAAGGGTTCAACTTTCTTCTTTAAATTCTGGAGGATGGGGTCTCCTGGGGATAAAGGGGGAAAGTGGAGATAAACTTTTAATGCAATCTCTATTCTTGCCACAATTTGTTGTATTTATTTGTTCAGCTCTATTTATTGTGTAGTCGCCATATGCCAGGTCCTGTGGATACAGTGAGGGCCTTGACAAATACACACTCAGCCTTCAGGAAGCTCAGAGCACAGGCCAGAAATAGTCTAGCACAGAGAACGTCACAGGGAAGTAAAAGGTATTTAGGACCACGTGGTGGGGGAACCTAGCAAGACCAAGGGTGGGGGGTCAGAGAAATCTTCCAGGAGGAAGAAACATCAAAATTAAGGGCCCTGGGATAAGTGAGACGTGACCAGGTCTGCAATGGGGGAGTGGAGAATGCTGAATCAGCAGAAATCCTGAGAAATTCTTTCAGGACCTGGTTTCCCCAATTTTTATTAATCATGAGCTGAGGCTCCTTTTAGATGATTTGAAGAAATTTCTAGGACTGAAAAAACTAAGTGCTTGTTATGATTGTTCTTGCGTCAGTTTGAATTTTGAATGTGTGTAAATAATTGATGAGGCTGAATCAGAGAGGTAAACCAGCTGGGCACCTTTAGTGGGGACCAATAAGAACCACAGCCACACCCAAAGAGTTGCACAAAAAGGAAGTGTGGTGTCTCTTCTTTGGGCCATGCTTTTGGGCACTAGGGAATGCCAATCCTTTCTGGGTGAGGGAGCGGGCAATAAAAGTAGGTTATGAGTTGGACCTGGATGTGTGTATGGGAGGGTTTTTTTTTTTGATGTTATATACATCTAAAGGAACCTAAGACACACCTGTATTGAGGTGTGTGACTGTATTAGTCAGGGCTCTCTGGAGAAATAGAACCAACAGGATGTACATGAGGAGATTTATTATAGGTAATGGCTCACACAATTATGGAGACTGAGAAGATCTGCAAGACGGAGAACCAGGAAAACTGGGGGGTATAATTCAGTCTGAGACTGAAGGCCTGAGAACCAGGAGTGCGTATGTCTGAAGGAAGGAGAAGACAGCTGTCCAAGCACAGAGAGCAACTTCACCCTTCCTCAGCCTTTTGCTCTAGTCAGGCCTTCAACTGACTGATTGATGCCCACCACGTTGGGGAAGGTGGTTTTCTTTACTCGGTCTACCTATTTGACGCTAATCTCTTTCAGAAACATCCTCACAGACACATCCAGAAACGTTTTACCAGTTATCTGGGCATCCCTTAGTCCAGTCAAGACGACATAAAATTGATCATCACCATGATCCAACTGCCGACCACTGGCCATCAAGTACTGGATTCCAGGCAGAGGGAATAACATATCAAAAGGCCCAGAGGCTAAGCGGCACCAGCACCTCCAGGTGACAGGACGTACTTAAGTAAGGGTGGGCATAAATATAAGGCAGCAAATGGTGAAGGGTGAGTCAGAGAGTAACCAGCAAGATTTCAAGTGTGTTGAGATTTTTAGAATGCTGGAAATGGAAAGCCATTTAATGCTTTCAGTAATGAAATGGTATCATCAGATCTGCCTTTTCAGAAGAATACTCGGGCTGCAAGGTGGAGGCTAGATTTAAGTGAAGGCAACACTGGAAGGAAGAAAAGTAATTTAGCAAAAGGAGATGCGAGTGGCCCAGAGCTGGGAGTGGCAGCGGGCATGGGGAGATCCTGGACTGATGCACCTTGGTGATTTACCAGATGTGTGTCTCTGGGTGTGTGTGTGTGTGTGTGTGTGTGTGTAGTGAAAAAAGACAGAGGTAAGGTTGACTCCCATGTTTACTGTTATGAGAACTGGGTGAATGGCTGGTGCAATCACCAAAAAAAACACAAAAAAACAAAAAGGAATATAGAAAGAGAAGTTAATGTGTATAGGGTTATTCCAGAGGTCATTACTACATCTTACATGTCTCCTTGTACGAGAAATGCAACTGAGTGTTGCCAGAATAATGACCATAGCCATTTGAGGGGAGTGTTTTGGAAAATAAAAACATTTGTAAGGGAGAATGCACTTAGATATTTGTTGCTGAAAGTAACTCTGACCTTGACTTCAACGCTTCCCACGTCAACATCCATTCCCAATCCCACCCACCTAAATCTTGTCCTTCCTTTTGGAGCTCTAGGTATGAATCTTACTACTATGCAACATGGCAGCGCTTTTGAAAGGAGCCGGCTGGCTACTTCTTTCTCCAGTGTAAAGCATAATGGACCTCCAAGGACAACAAAGTTCAAACAGATCTAAGCGAAAGGTTAAGACTCAACCAAAGCCTTTGTTACTCATCTTATTAATATTCCTTTTTTTTAATACCAAAACTTAGGCCTAATGTCCTGAGAAGGGAAGATTCATGCATATACCCTTAATATTAAAAAGCATTTTTTGAACCAACTGGCAAGAAAGTATTGTCATAACAACATCACTAATAATGATAATAATTTTATCTGCCTTCATTTATTGTCTACTATGTGCTAGTTGCTTCTTGAACATTATTTCTATACTCATATAAACCCTACATATTTATTATCTCCATTTGCCAGATGAGCAATTGAGAGCAACGCTAAGTGGACCACAGAGGGAGGGCAGACCTTCAATTTGGTCTCCTTTCTACGGTCTAACCAATTACCTATACCTATAAGATAGTAAGAGCATATTTTGGAAATAAATCATTTGAAGTAAATAGATGTGGGCAGTGCTTTTGGCTCTGTCTTAATCTTTCCCTCAAGCCTAGGAGTTTTGACATAAAAGGTTCATGATTGCTTAGCTATGAATAGATCACTATTTTTTATTCACCTGTTGATGGACATTTGGAATGATCTATTAATATTTAACATATTTTAACATGATATTGATATTTAACATAATATTTAACAACATATTAAATATTCATATGTTGTTAAATATTCATTACATTTTATTGCTGAATTGTATTCCACTGTATGAATATTCCACAATTTCCTGGTCAATGGGCAGCTTTCTTGCATGCAGTGATTTTAGGCCCAGGTCTTTTCATTCTGTGGTGTCACAAAATAAATAGGTTTGATGCCTATGCATTGAGTTGGCAAACAGATGTAGAGAATGTAGAGGTCTATAGTCACCTCGGCCCAGAAATAACCCCTTCTCACACACATACTTCACTGGTGAGAAATACTCATGTGGCCTCACCTCAATGCAAGTGTGTTGGAAAATGTAGCTGATTGGACAGCTGCTTCCCACCATACTCTATACTATGTAAAGAGGAAGCTGAGATTGGTGGATAGTTTTATGTCACTGTCATGGATGTTTAACCCATCAATCGTTTCCTTTAAAGTTTTTAACTTCGGAGTCATGTTTAAAAAATAGTTCTTCACTCAGGAATTAGAGAAACATTCACCAATATTCTTCTAACATTTACATCTTTTTAAACCAGGTAGCCTAACCTTAACACCATCCACTCTCCCCATTAATATGAAAGTGCACTTTAATCAAATACTAAAATAATTCTAGGGCTTCCCGGGTGGCCCAGTGGTTAAGAATCCACTTAACCCTGCCAACGCAGGGCACACGGGTTCGGGCCCTGGTCCGGGAAGATCACACATGCCACGCAGCAACTAAGCTTGTGGACCACAACTACTGAGCCTGAGCTCTAGAGCCCGTGTGCCACAACTACTGAAGCCTGCGTGCCTAGAGCCCATGCTCCACAAGAGAAGCCACCGCAATGAGAAGCCCACACACCGCAACGAAGAGTAGCCCCCGCTCACCGCAACTAGAGAAAGCACGCGCGCAGCAATGAAGAGCGAACGCAGCCAAAAATATATATATAAATGAATAAAATAAATAAATTTAAAAAACTGAAAAATAAATAAAATAAAATAATTCTAACACACACACTTGGCACCCTTTATGAACTTGACTGTGTTCTATTTCACTTTTGTCTTGGGCTCATACCAGCCCTTGAATATTTGAATATTTTAATTATAAAAGTTCTGTAATTAAAAAAAAATTCTCTGTGCCTCTCCCTCCAAAATTAGTCTTATTCTTTCAAAAAAAACCTTTCCCATCATATGCTCATTATACATCAACGTAAGTATCTCTCCAAATCTCTCCCTCAATCCTAAAATAATCACAGAAGAGTTTAATTAGTAGGTAGATACATACATACATATATACATACATGACAGATAAACAGATCATAGACACATTTGGAGGATAACTGATATATTTTCAACGTTGATTTTTCTCATTTAGGAGCTTAGTGTTCATATTCAAGTTTTCTTATGTGTCCCTCATTACGCTTTCAACATTATAAACCTGGTTAAATATTAAATAAATACTTGCTGAATGGATCATATTACCATACTGTGCACACCTCTCATTAGATTATTCCTAGGTATTTTATATTATACTTTTGTCGCTTAATAAAAATATCTTTTTCTATTATAGATTTAAACTGCTTATTGCTAGTATATGAGAAAGCTAATCACTTAGAAGAACTGTATTATGTTGTAAAACTTTCATGACTGAGAACGTGTTTCTGTGGCTTTCATAAATGAATGATAGTTTCAATGGATATAGAATTCTAGGTCAAGAATATTTTCTTTTCACTGAAAACTACAGACATGACTCATACTATCTAATTATATTTATTGTTACTGAGATGTCTGAGGTCAACTGGATTTTTCTCTCCTTTTGTTTAGCAACTTATTTTTCTTTCCCTGTTGGATGCTTATAGAATTTTTACATTATCAGAAATTAAAATATGTTTATGTCCAATTCCTTCATTAATTTTTTTCCTCTGTCATAACCTAAAAATCAAATTTTTAACTCAGGGAATTTTTTTCAATGATTTAATAATTTTTGCTCCTTTTTCACATGCCTTGTGAATAATATGAATTTCTATTATAAATATGTTGATCTCCTAGGCATTTCCTCCTGGTCTCTATCTTTTCTCCATCATAATTATCTCATACTTTTCCTCTAAGCTACAGAAAAATTTTCAGTATTTGACTATTATTTCACCATTTTGTTGAAGTAGTGAATCTATGCTTCACTGCCTCTATTGTATTTTAATTTGGGGAATTTTAAAAATCTGAAGTCAAGCTTTACTTTATGTAATTAATGTAGTTTAGCATCAGTTAAGAAAACAATTCAATATATTTTAAAAAACATTTTACTATTAATCTTCTAGTAAGTTTATTTCCTGGGGTGAGAGTGGTGATGGAATATTTCCTCTAAATTCCTTATACTAGTGTCTGTGTTTGGAACTAATAAATGTTTCCATAAATGTTATTTTTATAACTTAAAGTTTGTTCCCTTTTACCAACATCTCTCTATCTTCCCCATCCCCAGCCCCTGGCAAAGTTCAACCTTTTTTTTTTTTTAGATTCTACATTTAAGCTGTACCATAAGGTATCTGTCTTCCTCTGAGAATCTAATATATAACACGATAACTATAGTTGATAACACTGTATTGCATAATTGAAATGTGCTAAGATTAAAATTTAAACGTTCTCACCAAAAAAAAAAATATATATATATATATCTGAGGTGATGGAGGCATTAACTCAGTGGGGGGAATCCTTTCACAATGAATAATGTATCAAATTGTTATGCTGTACACTTTAAATGTCTTACAAACTTATTTGTCTATTATACCTCACAAAAGCTGGGGAGGGGGGAGAATGATTTTTTTTCCCTGCAGTTTACTCATCCTTTAAATGGTAATCCCTGCTTGTTTAGTTCTGTTACTTAACACGAGTTGAACCGGAAATTGTCCCAGGACACAACTTACAGTTCCAGACAAAAGCAGAGGGGCTTTACTTTTAACAGCTTAATTGTATTCAAAGTCCATTTTCTATCTGTGATTAGTAGAGAGGGAACCGGAACCAGAAGATCCACGCTGTGACTCATATATGGTGGGAACCCGGAGTTAGCTGGCTACCACCCACTTCTCTAACTGGTGTGACTGCCTTAGTGATGAGTACAAGCTCCCACTTCACTCAACAGGCCTTCCTCACCAAATTAAGTCAGAGCTGCCACTTCCTAAAGTTCTGGCTAAAGGAAGGTTACACTCATCTTGTTTTATAATCATATTTCTTTCAGTAGCCCAAAGATAGCTGGGACATTTCTCCCTTTCTCTAATTGTAGACAACTGCTCTTAAATGGACTTCACTGTCTTAATGTTGCATTTTAGTTAGGGCACCATCCAGGCAAAGTGTAGGCAGCCTGAGGGCCAGGGCCTGCAGTTCTGAGGATGGTAACTGTAAAGCCTCAAGTTCCCTTCTGGCCTTCCCTGGCTTACTGTCATCTCCATCTCCCTTCTCTCTTAATCTTAAGGGTACCTGTGGCTTTCTGTCCTTTTTATTCCCACATAGGTTCTTCCTTTGCATGAGATAAAAGTCAGGCTGGTTGATTTTCACCTAGGTTAGGGCTCACCTGGATTCTGTATTCCTGAATTCCCTCTAACTTTCTCTTTTGTGAATAGTGGGTATTCTTTTCTTTCTTTTCTCTTCTTCTTTTGAGTGCCCAACCTGACGTTTCTCTATTTTTTCTAATGGAGAGATCAGAGAAGAAGGTGCTAAATATGTGTCATCAAATTATTATGTTGAACCGGAAGTCTACATTTCTGTATTAGTTTTCATATTCTAGTCCCATTAGCTTTAAATAGAGGAAGAATTTTATACCATGAATCTGAAGAAAAGAAGGAAAAAGAAAGAAGGGAGGGAGGGAGGGAGGGAGGGAGGAAGGAAGGAAGGAAGGAAGGAAGGAAGGAAGGACCCAGACAGCAAAGCTATCGAAACACCACACTGACCGGTGAATTTACAAGGATTAACTTTTTCGAACTGACATAGTTAGACAGCCAATTAAAGCAGTGGAGGACACCTGGTAATATTAAAACATTTTGAAGGAAAAGTAACAGTAAAAAGAAATGTACTAATGTATGTCTAATTTCACTATCCAAGATAAACCCTTCAATCTGCCAGATTCATCCTCTGGGTTTACAGCAGACCAAAGTCAACGCTGACCTTTGAGAAACTTCATGTTGATGCCTTTGGTCTTTGTGGAAAACACTGGAGGTAGCTTTAATTTAAAAGTTTCTCTGTCCACGGCACAACAACTTGTTAAGGTGTTGCAGACCAAGTCAATCCCTCCAGCTTTACAATACCATCTTTTAGATTGTAAAACTGCCCTTGAAAATGGCTGGAGCAATTCTGGGCACTCTTATCAGCTCTCGTGGCCTGTTGGCATGAGAACTCTTGGAAGACAGATTGGTGTCCTGCAGCAGTTCACCGTGCTGGATGGACTCAATCCCTCCCCGGCACTCTCTCCAGCTGTCCTCCCTTCACACATGGCTACCTGGCCCTGCCCCCGGAGCTCTTCCTGCATTCCCACTTACCTGGTATACCCTTCATTTGCTTGCCATTTAAAGAATTCCCGCATTAAAGAGTCAAATGAAATAAATCCTCTCAAAGTTTACTTGCAAACAAACAACACCCCTAAAAAGTTAAGTTCCATATAGTTTACTAAATTATAGTATACTATGATGCAGATATCAAAAATGCTAATGAAGAGATTTTTAATGTAAAATTATAATGATATGGGGAAATTCTGCAACATAAAGCAAAAATAAAAGGTTTACAGGGAAGTATATAATATTATATCAACTGTGGAAAAGGAAAGTGTATTCAAAAAAAAACAAAAGAGAATATACTAAAATGCTAATAGTTGTTGCCTCAGTATGGTAGCATTATGCATGATAGTTTTATTCCTTTATAAATATCTCCATATTTCTATAAAATACATTTTCTTGGACAATTTGTATTTTTTAATGATTTAATCACTTCAGTTTTTAATAACTTGAAATGTCAAGTAGATCATAGCACTTTATAAAATTGTCTACATAGTATGATTTCAACTAAAAATAATGTATAGATGACTTGATGAAAATATGGGAAAATGTTAATAGGCAATCTCTTCTCTAGGTGAGATAATGAGTGATTGCTATTTCATTTCATTTCAAAGTTCACCTATATTTTCAGACTGGGCACACTGGTGGTGTATTAATTTTATATTAGAAAATAATGCCTAAGGCAGAGGAGAAACAAGAAAACTGCTGTTCCTAATACTCCTAGTAAACCAGTGTGCTACAAATACTTTGGATAAAAGTTAAGAGTTGTTTTCAGAAATTAAAGATATCAGCTTCACATATTTCAAGATAACATTTTTCACATTCCCCAGTTCACGAGTAGCAAATAGTTGCTCAAAAATATTTTTACCTCAAAGTGAAGTCAACTGAAATGAGGGGAAATCCTGTGAGAAAATTAAAAACAAATAAAAATAGAAAAGGTCTAGCCAAAGGTTCATCATAAAACAAGGATTCTGGCAGGACTCTGAAATGGAATGAGAAGGTTTGAGAATATAGACCTAAAGTCCAGGGCCCCCACTGCCTTCTTCTTCCACTGTTTTTTGTTTGTTTGTTTGTTTACAGCCTTTGGGAAGACATTTTGATCCACAGAGGCCAGTGAAGAATTAGATCTCCTAATTCTTTCTGCAGTGGAGATGGGTATGCTCGCTGCTTTCTCAGTCCAGGGAATTCATTGTTAAGGAACTGTGTAGGTACATATCACCTGGAGAGGTATGGTGGTATGTTTCTTGGTGGGTGAATGACCTGAATTAGGAAATCTTGTTGCTATTACCAAAAGAAGAAGTGTAAATATCTTCCAGTAGAGTCATCAAGCCATCCAAATTAGACTTTAATCCAGACATTTGCAAAAATCTGTGGTGATTTGATGGTTTGTGTGGAACTATACACAGCCTCTATCTAAAACAAAAGAAACAGCTGATTTATCCATTCAGGAAGACTAAGACATGATATTCAGAGGATGAAGATAAAATTCAAACAAATACCTATATTAGAGGACACCAGGCTTGGACCATAACTTCACTATGTCTATGCAAAGCAGGAAAGGAGAAAATAAATATTGAATCTACTTCTTTATCTTGTCATACCCTCAACCCTCCATGTAAAGAAATTAAAATCCTTATTCCACTCTCAGTAACTTTTTTTGGAAGAGAGATGCTTTAAGAAAATACTGGCAGTAAAGCTAAAACTTCTTTTTCATCTCCGATGAGAATTTGTTTCATGATTCATTTTGAACCATTTGACTCTAAATTGTTCTTTTATTTTTGTGTGTTCTTTTTAAAAAAGAAATTAATACATTTAGACATAGGAAAATACAACAAATCACATTTTACTATTCTCTGCATTCATACACAGCATGCTATTTTTTTCAATTTCAAGGACAATTCACCATCAAAACATGTATTTAAACACATATAGACCCAAATAATGAAACTAACAATGCAAACATTTATTAATGTGCATATCCTACACACTTAAAGTTCCACACCACTTGAAGTGTACTGTCATTTATCTTGTATATTATTATAAATTAGAAAACTTAGTATGCCTTAATTTTTTTTCAAATTGGAGAACTTTATGGAGGGAATATTATGAAACATTAAGTGTACAACAGAGTGTTTGATTTTTATTGCCAGAATAGTCTGTTCACTTGCTTCAAAATTGCCAATTTTCAGCTAAAGATCTTAAGGGAGCTCAAGGTGGCTTTTTCTGTTATACGTTTAACAAAAGTCAGAAAAAAAAACCCAAAACAAAACCATGAAACCTTCAATATTTTCAAGCTCAAATTTCAGCCCACTGTTTATTTTTCTTTGTGCTCCCACTGCGCTATTAAACAAAGAGCTTGACATTCAAAGCTGGTTTGGGAAAAGAAAGAGGGGGCACAGCCAGTTGGGATTTGGCCCAACTACCAATAAATATGGAAGATAACAGTCATCTTAACGGCTTTCATTATGACTTGATATTCATTCACTGAACTTTTCAAGATAGTAAAATGAATTAATGGGGAAAGGGAAAAAAGAAAATCTCACAATTATCCTATTTAGTGTTTAGGTTAGAGAAATTATACCTATTTGAAAGCAAAAACTTTAAATTATTATATTTCAAAATCCATTAGTTTCCGAAGAAGAATCTTCATTATACTGTTTATTTTCAAATTGAATCCAACTGCTCTACATTTTTCCTTAATACACTTTTCTATTTTATACCCCACCCCAAAAATGTCAGAAATATACTCAAATAAATAATTTAGGAAGCTTTTTAATCTCTCTTAAAAGAGTTTGTGTTAAATTTAGATAAACATAATAATATTTGTGAAACATTTCATCTAGAGAAGCTACACATTTTTATGACTCCCTTTTAGTTCCGTAATTTTTGTTTTAACATTTTAAAATAAAATACTGAATTAAAAATTAATATATTATTATTTAAACATTCAAATGATACAGAAGTTTTTTTAAAAAGTTCCTATCCCTCATTTCTTCTCCCCTCAAATCTAAGAGTTGGGTGTGTGTCTTGTCACATCTCCTTTTATAATATAGAAACATACAGAAACACACACACACACACACACACACACACACAGATGGGGTATGGATTTTTATAGACAGTGCTTTATATGTGATCTGTAACTTAATTTCTTCTTCTTTTATCCTTTCATCATGGACATTCTTCTGTAACAGAATAAATACAGCAACCCTATTCTTCTCAATAGAGGTCATGTATTCCATTTTAGGACTGTACCAGGATTTATTTAACCAAACCCTTACTGATGAGCAAGTCAGTTTTACTCTTAAACAAGTACACACGCATATCTATAAGTCACACCACATGAAATAGTCTAAAAAAAAAAAAAATTAAGCACTCCTGCTTCTCCTCCAAAAGATCATCAATTTTAAACAGTTTCTGGGTTTTTTTAGACTTTTGATGGTTAACATTATAACTTTTAAACAATAAATTTAAATGTGTTACTTTATGTGTTACTTGACACTGTTAATTTTCTTTAATTAAAATGAATAATTTAGCACACTTACAACTACCCCTTGCTTTGCTTCCCCTTCCCCTTTGTCTTCATTTTATTATTTTTATATTGTTAAACTTTGTAACTTTTATATTGTTTTGATAAACACAGTGAAGTCTTCCCTGCCAGTGTTTAAAGTGAGTCTAAGATCCAAAGGCAGTAAGACAGCATCTGTGGTACTTTGACCGAGTGTGGCTTATTTGCTGCAGAGCCATATGGTGTGATGGGGCCATGAGAAGAGAACTCGGTCCTTGGTGCATGCACACAATTTTTCCAAACGTTAAGGTCCCAAGGGCTCTTCTCTAAGTTTGTTTTAGCTCTCTGGGCTGAATTCAGGCTTAATGGTAAGATGACAAAGATGACAAAGCTCAGAAGCTGTGTGACCCACAGGTAAGCCCTTCTGTTTTTTGGGCCTTGTTCTCATTTACAGACTGAGAGAGAAACTAGTCTGCCTCTGCTGGCTTCAGCATTTTAATATTCTAAATTATTGAATATCACCTAGAAATGTGTTGCAGGTACAATGACACTGCAGCCCTAAAAGCAGAGTTCTAACAGCAGAATTTAATTCCACTTTTCTAAGTGACCCTAAGTGATTGCCAAAGACATGTTCTCCTTAATGCCTCCATCATTTTAGTCCTTGGAGATATTTTGAAAATATGAGGCCATCACCTTTAATGGCCTCATTGGGTTTTCTGGTCTGTTTGTCTGTTTTGCTGCAAAGAAGAACACTCCTATTAAATCCTAGTGTGTGCACTTTAAAATGTAAAATTATCGTTTACCCTTTCCACGATAATCAGAGCTAACAATATAGATAAAGCTGGGATAATAGTAATACGTTGTACTAAACAGAGCAAACAATGTTTCTTCCGCACTTTTACACCCACAGCCTAGAATCATTTTCATTTCTCTCTCTCTCTCTAATCGTTGTGGGATTAGCACTGGAGATGAAAGATGGTGATTCAAAAGTCTGGATTTGGGCATACCAAGCAGTTACACATGTAACCCAACCAGGGCCTGTATGCAGAGTCTTCCAGCCATTCTATCAGGTCAGGAATCTTTCCTGGTAGATCTATCACTGCTGATGTGATTTTGACACTTCCCTCTCTCTTTCCTCACGGGGGGCGGGGTGGGGTGGGGGCCCGACCCAACACTTTGGCCTTATCAGCCCCCGCAGATGCTGCTCAGTGTCTCTTCCTGCCAGTTCTGGCTCAGCGCGGTGTCTCCTGGGCCCACTGACTGTTGGTTGCCATAACGACATTCAGCAGCCGAGGGAGGCCTGGCGGAGCAGTGATTGGGCCAGGTGGAGAGCGGGAGGTAGAACAGAGCTGAGCCACACCGAGTCCCAGCAAGGATGATCAGGAGGCAGGTGGCCATAGGAAAGGAGGAAGCCTCTGCACGGGCAGGGGCGGCGAGGAAGAGACAGAACCCATTATTGCAAAGTAGCAGGGTCTGGCCTCAGATGCTGCTGAAGTTAGAGAGGGAGGAAGAAGCTGGTCGGGAAAAGCGGAAGGAGAAAATAAAAAGGTCAAAAAATATCACAGGGAAGCATAAGAAAAATGGAAACCAGAAAAAGAGACATTTCTGCAACTGAAGAAATGTCAACCTCAGATATTGTGAATATAGTAAAAGTATTCTTCTCCGTGGCCCATTTATGCTTACACTAACATTGGTTTAACATGAAATTAGAGGTAAAGGGAGAGACCAGCTTCAGGAGGGAAATATGTACCAGTCTTGGTTATGACAGACTACTGGTTCAGGCCTTATTTAAATTTGTAAACCGTGGTTGAAAATACCTAATTTGCCTTCTTCCCTGAATTGTTAATGATTTCAATGAGTTGTTGAATATTCAGATACTTGGTAAACTCTAAAACATTCTACTGCTTGATGTAATGGCTCATCACTGCTTGATTTTATCATTATCAATATATTCTTTTTTTAATTATTTTTTATTTATTATTTAATTATTATTTTTATTTTTGGCTGTGTTGGGTCTTCGTTTCTGTGCAAGGGCTTTCTCCAGTTGTGGCAAGTGGGGGCCCCTCTTCAACGCGGTGCGCGGGCCTCTCACTATCGCGGCCTCTCTTGTTGCGGAGCACAGGCTCCAGACGCGCAGGCTCAGTAATTGTGGCTCACGGGCCCAGTCACTCCGCGGCATGTGGGATCTTCCCAGACCAGGGCTCGAACCCGTGTCCCCTGCATTGGCAGGCAGACTCTCAACCACTGCGCCACCAGGGAAGCCCCTCATTATCAATATTTAATGGGCTTCTCTTTCACTCTTCCAATCTCATTTGAACCATTTTTGGAAGATTCTTTTCTTTCATTACTTATAGGATATTTGGACTCAAATTTTTCTCACAGGAGGAACTGAGATTTATAATCCAATAAGGCCAGATAACTTTCATCTGCTCTAGTTACTATCAGTAGAAATGATATAAAGTTGTAACCTAATTCAATTCAAACATCCCTATCTATATTCAATCAAAATTTCTTGATGCTATGTATCTTTGATGGATTCCTTTTTCTCTGACCAAACTGCTCAGATCAAAGGAAAGCAAAATAAGGAAAGATAAAATATATATTGTATAAATGTATATTAGAGCACAGTGCCAGAGCTGAAAGTGACTTTGGGGAACAACTAGTACAATGCTCCTTAAACTTTAATTTGAGATGGGTCATCTAATCATCTTGTTAAAATCAGATTCTGATTTGGAAAGCCCAGGGTGGGGTAAGACTGCAGTTTTAACAAATACCCAGGTGTGCTGATACTGTAGGTCTTTGAGAGGCAAGAATCTATTACAGTGGTAATCAAAGATTTTGAGTTGCAGAACACTTTCTTTTAATAAAATCTGATAAAACAACTAAAATCACACCTGTGCACACTAAAGCAATGGTGGGAGGCCCAGAGACCTGGCTGTCCTCCCACAGTCCCCCGGGGTTTTTGAGTCATTTTCTAAGCACTTTCATGGAAGATCTTAAAATCTGTGGAACATGATATGAAATGCACAGGCTAATCTAAAAAGTTCTTTTAATCATAAGAAAACTGTCTCAGGAGAGTTTAAATATCAATAAATGAAATCATAAGATTCTCTATCCATACACATATATCCAATACTCATACACAAAACATTCACACGAAGGCATGTGTACAGGCTATCCCTTGGCAGGTAAGCTGAGAGCAAGTGACCGAGATTCAGCCAATCACAAAAGCTCATTCCAGGGACTTCAGACCTAGATGGAATGAAGCTAAAATTCAGAAACAGCTATTTATCATTCATGGTGGTGACAATGGAAGCAATAGTTCAAGAATGGTGGTTTGAGGAGTTACTATTCCAGGTTAATCATGGGAAATGACTGTAAGAAAAAGAGAGTGACCAACATGATGAAAGTAAAGAAATGTAACAAGTGGAACAAACAGAATATAAAAAAGTGAGAGAGCAGAAGAGCTTAAGATGATTGGAAGAAGGGTTTCATACTGGTAAGTACACAGGAATGAGGCTCACATTTGGGTTGCACAGGCTAGCCCAGCTGCTACAGGGGCTTCAGTGGCACAACACTTTGGAGAGTCTCTAAACTCCATGAGGGCTGGATTTTACCTACAAACCTTTGCAAAAGGTAAGTCTTTAATATTTGCCAAATGAATGACTGATAGATACACATCCAAACAAACATATATTCAGTATTTTTTATATGGTGCCATTTACAAACATGCAGGATAATAAGTAGAAGTTCACAAGGTGAGATTAGGACACTGACTACAATATCACCATGAACTTCAAAAGTAAAAAGAAATGAAGTCAGAAAAGTCCTTCCTAAAATTTCTATGACTTTTTGACTACTGCTGGTAAAATTATGGAGAACTGTGGAACGGGAATGTATTTCTGCTTCCTTTAAGAAGCTTTCCAAATGAAAGGAAATAGAAAACTATCAAATTTGAAATAAAGACAAATGGTTGCTAAGGAATTAAAGGGACAAGATCACTGTGTTTAGTTTTTGGAAAGGGGAGTGAGCTTGGGCCAGAAGTAAAAATTCATCAAATTTTAGTCATGTTTATTTACTTATGATTTTCATTTTTATTTTAATGATTTCATTAAAAATTTTTTGTTTCCTTGTTATTTTGTCTGTTTTCAGATTTGTTTCTTAGGTACCCAAGTTTTCTTCGTTTCTTTTACTGTTTATAATTTGGAAATCATTTTTCCCAACTAATGGCTAATTTACATGTAAAATACCTTTATAGGTATTTATTTAATTCTATATCTTTACCACTTCAAAAATAAAATACAAGGATTTGAGAATCCCCCACCCACACACATAAAATGAAACATTTTGCAAGCAATTATTCACACTCCTCTAAGATTTTGTTGGTGTTACTTAGAATTTCATACCCAGAATATTATCATTTTTTTAAACATTTTTAGTTTCTTTTGGAAGAATTACTTAAATGTTTTTCTATTGTTTTTAACTTCTCACCATACTAACAACAGAGATTTAAATATTGATTCTTTGATTGGTTTCAATTACTCACTACCCTTCTTTTTACAACACAGTCTAATCCCCATTGGTTTTAATTATTCACCATATTTTCTTTTATAACACATAATCCTCATTATTTACTTTTTTAGTTTGATTCATTCCTCAGTCAGCTGGAATACTTTTTCAAGTTTTTTTTTTTTTTTTCCAGAAAAGGAATGTGGGTAAAAACATTTGGAGTCCTTTTATGTCTATTATTATGACTCTATTGCTTTCAAATATGAATGATAGCCTGTCTGGCTATAACATTCTTGGGTTTCAATATATTTCTCAAGAGTCTTGTGTTCGTTTCTCTTCCGTATTTTTCAAATTGTGGAGAGTCTGATGTCAACTTGAATTTTTTCCTTTTATAAACAAACTTCCTCCCCTGTCATCTTGATGCTTTAATTTTTCTTTAATTCAGGATTTTCTTCATCATAGTTTTAGATAAATGGTTTTCCCTGAGCTTTAAGTCCCCACCACCAAGAAAACATTCTACCATTATTTCTTTGGGAATTGCTTTTCCCGTAACTGCTCTGTTTTCTCCTGCATGTATCTTTGACTTCTTAGGGATGCCCTTTATATTTCTGATTAGTACACTTATCTCCTTAATTCTTTTACTCTAAATTCTGGGACATTTTCTCAATCTGGTATAGTAATTCACTGATTCAGTTTCCTGGAATATTCAACATATATTTTTTGTTTTCATGCCATAACCAACCCTTGTTAATCATCCTTTTCATCTGAAAGCTATCTTTTCTGATAGGTGCCTTGTTTGGAGACACAATAGCTCCCTGAAATCACAAAAAATTTTTTTAATATTTTCATTCATTTCTTGAAGTAAATCTGTTCCATAGATTTGGAGAAGCATTTATTCTTCCACAGGTTTTCTGCTCTTGGATTACTGGCTATATATTAGATATCGGGTCACCTTTCTCTTTGTTCATCTTTACAGTTTGTTGATGTTTTTCTATTTTGTTTTATTTTTCAGTACTAAGAGAGTAAGGTGGTAACTGTAAACTACACTGTGCTACTCACATTCACTAAATTAGTGGGAAAACAGAAGTATAGGTTTGCAGTAGATCTATTTTGTCACTTCAGACTTTCTCTTGACTGTGGGATAAAGGACAGTTCAAGGTCAACCATGCCAGTCATCACTATTTCAGAGGATGTATTCACTGTGACTCTTGCTGGAGACCCTTTCTCTAAGTTGCACGACTACGTCCATTAGGCACTGGATGAAGCAGCGTGTGTTACAAAGCATGATGTCAATGGCACACACTTCTGAGAGAGACCACTGCACGTGTGCGTCAGGGAGCTAGTATCACTGCACTTCCTCAGGGATGTCAGTACTGCCCACTCACTTCGCAGTGGCTCACCTTTGCTCAGGTACCTGTTGCAGACTTCCTGAAGCCTGTGGGGTTTTCCCATCATCTCAGATTCTTGTTCCTCAGGCAGAACTCTCTATTGCATCTGTTGACTCATAGATTGATCAGTCCTATCTCAATCCTGTCTCTCCTCACCGTGTTTTATGAAAATTCTTCCAAGCATCTGACGTGAAAATGTTATCTTCCCCTCACTTTTAGTACTTTATGGGTTTTATTCAATTTGTATATCTTTTTAGTCATCTTAATGCTAAGTGGATGAGTTAGACAGTAGATGAAGATTTCCATCTTTATCCTGAGTTTCTTGCTTCTCACTTTTTTTTTTTGCACATTTCTGACAGTATGAAAACAAACTAATGCTATTTTTTTTTTTTTAAAGCTGATCAGTGAACTTCTGAGATTAAACTGGGATCCTGAAATCAGCTCTGTCCAATAGAACTTTCTTCAATGAAGGAAATGTTCTTCTGATCTGTTCAATTCAGAAGCCACCACTAGGCTCATATAGTTATTGAGCACTTGCAATGTGGCTCATGCAACTGAGAGACTGAATTTTAAATCTTATTTAATTTGAATTTAAATAGCCACATGCACCAAGCAGTTAGTGTATTAGATAGCTCAGCCCTAGGTAAACATCATTTAAGTTTCAACATCTGAAACTGGAAGTCCTAGGCCTCACACTAAACTTATAAAATCATAATCTTGGGTGGGTTGGCATGGAGGGGATATATTTTTTAAAAGGTCTCTCCATGATTCTTAATGTACACTAAGATAGTCTTAGATGGTAGGTTTGATACCAGGAATAATGGAAATGAGACTTGGAAGGGTAATGACCTTGTGTTCTACCGAGCTTTAATACAAACTAAGTAACAATGAGTTGTGCACGTTAGAAGTTTGACTAGAAAATACTAAACCTTTACCACTGTCCCCCTACAGACATTGCCTGTCAATCACTGTGGACTTTTCTGTGCAACCCACAAACAGAATCCTTCTCAAACAGGATCTTGCAACCCCTGAGGATCAGTCCCAGAGGAGAATCATGTTTGCTGTCTAGATCAGGGGTCTACAAATCTCTTCTGTAAAAGGCCAGATAGTAAATGTTTTAGGTGTTGTGGTCCATACGCTCTTTGTCACAACTCATTTTGTCAATGGAGCATGAAAGCTGTCATAGACAATACATAAAAATGCGTGACTGTGTTCTAATAAAACTTTATGCATAGTGAAGTTCAAATTTTATATAATTTTCCCATATAATGAAGTATTCTTTTTCACTTTTTCAACCATTTAAAAATATAAAAACTATTCTTAGCTCTTAGGCATAAATAAACAAGCATTGGGCTGGATTTGTTCCCCGGTGGGAGTTTGCCAACTCTCATCTAAATGACAGCTAAGGTCTCTTCCATTTCTAATATTTTATGAGTCAAAGCCTTTTTGCTATATATTTCCTAGAGTAGGACATTAGTATAATACTTGGTGGCTCTTTACGTCTTCTTATAACATAATATCAGGATCTGCACAATTCAGTATACAAAACACAGACATAATAGCGATAACTTCCTAAGGTAAAATCTCTACAACATGAGTGATTAATGTGAATAGACATATGAAGGCAAATATAGTGATGTCTTAGCTTTTTGCCCTTCAATTTGCTTAAAAAATTTAAACATTTTCAAGTAAATGTCTACTGAATTTTATTCCAACAAAACTTTTATTTTGAAAATACTCTAGTCGTGCTATTTTTTTTAAAGAACCAACATTCTATTTATATCTAAATTGCAGTTATGTTCTAAGTTAGAACAATATTTATTTCTGCAAATCTACTACTCATTTTAGTTGACATTTAACTTCTTTCTATGCATTTAAAGTGGATGAATAAGTAACAAAAGCAAAAGCTTCTTAGGGACCTGCTAGGAGATCACTGTGAGGAGTATTCCCCGAACATCAGCTGCTATCACCCAATGACCCCCATTCACCATCCTACCCCCCCACCTATGTGACTCATGTTTCTAGGTCAGAACGTGTTATTGTGATTGAGCATCAGTCTCAGCAGGGCTCTGAGTTCAGGAACAACATACACTTCACATTTCCCAAACACCTACACATTACGCTTTGGTTATTTGCTTACCATTACTATTATTGCTGCCCATATATTTTATACTTCTTTTCATATTTCATTTATTACACAGTCAAGATAAGACAGATAAACATCAATATAGGATTCTAAAGCATTCAAATTTTAAAAATAAGGACATGCACAGAAATCGCTTGCATTTCTATACACTAATGACGAAAAATCTGAAAGTGAAATTAAGAAAACACTCCCGTTTACCATTGCAACAAAAAGAATAAGATATCTAGGAATAAACCTACCTAAGGAGACAAAAGACCTGTATGCAGAAAATTATAAGACACTGATGAAAGAAATTAAAGACGATACAAATAGATGGAGAGATATACCATGTTCCTGGATTGGAAGAATCAACATTGTGAAAATGACTCTACTACCCAAAGCAATCTACAGATTCAATGCAATCCCTATCAAACTACCACTGGCATTTTTCACAGAACTAGAACAAAAAATTTCACAATTTGTATGGAAACACAAAAGACCCCGAATAGCCAAAGCAATCTTGAGAACGAAAAATGGAGCTGGGGGAATCAGGCTCCCTGACTTCAGACTATACTACAAAGCTTCAGTAATCAAGACAGTTTGGTACTGGCACAAAAACAGAAATATAGATCAATGGAACAGGATAGAAAGCCCAGAGATAAACACACACACATATGGTCACCTTATCTTTGATAAAGGAGGCAAGCATATACAGTGGAGAAAAGACAGCCTCTTCAATAAGTGGTGCTGGGAAAATTGGACAGATACATGTAAAAGTATGAAATTAGAACACTCCCTGACACCATGCACAAAAATAAACTCCAAATGGATTAAAGACCTAAGTGTAAGGCCAGACACTATCAAACTCTTAGAGGAAAACATAGGCAGAACACTCTATGACATACATCACAGCAAGATTCTTTTTGACCCAGCTCCCAGAGAAATGGAAATAAGAACACAAATAAACAAATGGGACCTAATGAAACTTAAAAGCTTTTGCACAGCAAAGGAAACCATAAACAAGACCAAAAGACAACCATCAGAATGGGAGAAAATATTTGCAAATGAAGCAACTGACAAAGGATTAATCTCCAAGATTTACAAGCAGCTCATGCAGCTCAATAACAAAAAAACGAACAACCCAATCCAAAAATGGGCAGAAGACCTAAATAGACATTTCTCCAAAGAAGATATACAGATGGCCTACAGACACATGAAAGAATGCTCAACATCATTAATCATTAGAGAAATGCAAATCAAAACTACAATGAGATATCATCTCACACCGGTCAGAATGGCCATCATCAAAAAATCTAGAAACAATAAATGCTGGAGAGGGTGTGGAGGAAAGGGAACACTCTTGCACTGTTGGTGGGAATGTAAATTGATACAGCCACTATGGAGAACAGTATGGAGGTTCCTTAAAAAACTACAAATAGAACTACCATACGACCCAGCAATCCCACTACTGGGTATATACCCTGAGAAAACCATAGGTCAAAAAGTGTCATGTACCACAATGTTCATTGCAGCTCTATTTACAATAGCCAGGACCTGGAAGCAACCTAAATGTCCATCGACAGATGAATGGATAAAGAGGATGTGGCACATATATACAATGGAATATTACTCAGCCATAAAAAGAAATGAAATGGAGGTATTTGTAATGAGGTGGATGGAGTTAGAGTCTGTCATACAGAGTGAAGTAAGTCAGAAAGAGAAAAACAAATACAGTATGCTAACACATATATACGGAATCTAAGGAAAAAAAAAAAAAAAAGGCCATGAAGAACCTAGTGGCAAGACGGGAATAAAGACACAGACCTACTAGAGAATGGACTTGAGGATATGGGGAGGGGGTGGGGTGAGATGGGACAGGGTAAGAGAGTGTCATGGACATATATACACTACCAAATGTAAAATAGATAGCTAGTGGGAAGCAGCCGCATAGCACAGGGAGATCAGCTCGGTGCTGTGTGACCACCTAGAGGGGTGGGATGGGGAGGGTGGGAGGGAGGGAGATGCAAGAGGGAAGAGTAATGGGAACCTATTGTATATGTATAACTGATTCACTTTGTTATAAAGCAGAAGCTAACACACTATTGTAAGGCAATTATACTTCAATAAAGATGTTTAAAGAAAAAAAAAATAAAAAAATTAAAATAAAAATAAGGACATTCTATTCTTTTTCAACTAGTATTATGGATTTTTAAATTTTGTTTTGATTGTTTTTCTAAAGACTTGAAACACATTCTCACACATACTGGGAGGTCAATAATAATTTTTTTTATAAAGATTGCCTTCTTTTGAAAACTTCTATTTTCTTAACTTCTAGACTTGAATTTTACTTTTATTTTGCTTGTTTCTTTTTTATATATACTACTATGTTGAATGCAGTTTCAAAAGTGTTCTCTACCTAATACTCTTGATTCCAACTTATTTAATAAAATCTTCTTCCCAAATAAATGGGAAATTACTAGCAACCTCTGACTGGGTTGTTAATTACTATCCTGGGGCCAAGTTGATGTAGCATTGTCAACAATACTAAAATACAAAACCAAACACACACACACACACAAAAACTGACCTACAGATCTTAAAATAAATATACTAAAGTTAAATAAAGAAAACATTTCATTATACTTGTGAGTCAGCATTTTTCTTCAGTAAAATTTGCTAAAAGACTGAAAATGAAAAAAAAACTTCATTAGAAGAAAAATACAGAAGCAACACTTCTCTCCATGAATTTCAAACATAAAAAATATGTAAGCATTATATAAAAATAAGAGGAAGAAATGGCAATATATTTTAAATAAAATGCTTAATGTTTTGCCCTATCCTGTTTAATCTACAAGATGATATTTAAAGGGGAAATATAAGAACTTTATAGCTAAAAGAGACTTTAAAAATCCCTTTATTTTATAGATAAGAAGCAAAGTCTGGAAAACGATGTGTTCATTAGCAGTAGGATCAGTACAGGAACACTTACAAGGTAGTTTCTTAACCTGCCTGTGGTGGTGAGTTCCATTAAAATGATTTGATTTCAAGTGGCTTCTCTGGGGTCACTTATAAGTTTGATATAAAAAATAGCTCACATTTATAGTACATCTGCTGTATATATTACTTGTAGGCTGAGATCACCAGTATGTTAGTATTTCACCCTAAGGCCCACTATATAAGTAGCAACACTCATACAGAATTATTTTACTATTTTAGCCATCAGTGGGTAGAGAACTATGAACAAATGACAACCATTCATCACCATCTTTTTCGATTTTGTTCTTACAACAGAAAATACACATTGCTACAAACCAGTGTGCCTGACACAACTGACAAAGACTACGAGAGTATTTTCACTTAGGTAACAGGTATGGTTAAGTCAACACTTATTAACTGGGGAAAAGGCACAGACTTCGGAGTCTGAAATATCCAGGTCCAAAGCAAATGGTTCCCAGTACAGCATATGGGCTCATTAATCTCTTTTCCTACATGTCAAACAAATTTATAATAACAGATAATATAGTACTATTTGTGAAGATGAATGACATTGAAGATAAAATACCTGGTAGAGTACCTGAAGTAATATTCACTTAATGACAATATTCTTTCTCCCGTCTGTTACTCCCTATAGGAGGTCCTGTAGTAATTTGCTAAATATTACCATTTTGGTCTGACAGAATTATTACAACTTTACATGCTTAACTGCTAACAGTCACTTAAACAAGGATGATATATAATTGCTGAATTATAAAACCATTAGCCCAAGAGATTAAAAACCATCACAAGAAACTCAAACTTCTCATATCTCAAGACCACAGAGCTGAAGTGGAGTGGGTGATTTCCCTTCTGTATCTTATGAGAAGCACAGAAATAGAAGTTTGGAAGAGTCAGACTTCAGACTTCTGGTGAAATGAAACTAGTAGGCTACTTTTCTTTTTTTGTCTTTGCAGAAAGAAGAGGTTGGGGATTTGTGTTCTAACAGCTCCTTCAGTGACTCTCTAGAAGTGGTGGGTAAAGAATTTGAAAATCTAAACTTGAAAGGGAAATAATATGAACATACCTCCATGCAATAAATAAGTAGCCCTGACTTGCACACCAACCCTGACAGCTATTATTAGACCCCAGTGGTTAATTAGACAAACATATTTGGCTAATTTCCCTTCAAATTTACCATCAGTGTCAACACATTTGGATAATCCTAAAAGGCTGGGAATTTACAAGTCATAAACATTTAACAAAATAGCTAAGCTTCTTAAAATACTTTTCCCATCTGTGTTAAACCACAGAAAATCTAACCGGAACAGCATTATATCCCCCAGCCTACACAAGTTTTTATTAGAGATAGTAAGTCACTTAGAGCTCTATGCTTTAAGTGTAGGGGGAGAAACACAACACAACACAATAAAAAAAAAAACAAAAAAGCCAACTTTGACCCAACTTCTATTACTTTTTTTTTTTAAGTTTCTTAGAAGTTTTATTCATTTAGGAGCAAGTTTACTTTTATCTGTAAATGTCTTTTCACTGTCTCCCTTCAAACCATCATCTGCATTGTGAAGCCTGGCCTTTCCCCTGATGACCTAGTTACCCCGTCAGTTCTCTTATGGATACTCTTATTCCCCTACTCTGCTTAATGCACTAAAAGTCTGGGCCTTGCTCCCCAGTGCAGCTTTCTGATTACTGATCAGTTCTCATCGTTTCACTTTTCTACACTGGAAGTCCACAGGATTTGTTTTTATCAGCCTCTTGACCATCGTTTATCATTCTTCACCACTCACCATCACCTTCCTCAACCATCTATTTGCCTGATTCATTACCTTCTGCCCCTTTCCTTTTGTCATCACTAGTGACTTAAACATTACAGTGGATATTCTGACTCACTGCTGTTTACCTTCCTCCACTTTTTTGACCTTCCAGTCCAGCAACCTCAGCCTCTAGTGAGTCCAGTCATATCCTGTGCATGCTGACCCAACGCCTCCAAGATCCCAAACATTCTTATCTTCTCTGAGTGTGAGCTGATTATAGATCACACAACCCTTTATCTCCATTGCTTGAAACACTTTTGCTTTTGCTGAGCTCTCTAATTACTCATTTTCTAATGATCCCCACCAGTAATGCCTCTTGCCAGTTGGGGCTCTCTGGTTAGTCACTTCAATACTGACCTCCTGGACAAATTAGGCACCAGATTTCTAGGCCTCCCCTCACACGCACATTGCTTTTCTCAACGTTTTGTTGCTTATGTTCCCAAAGGATGAGTGTCTAGGGGGTTATGTCCTGGTCTTCCCAAAGTGCGCAATCCCCATGGAGCTCAGCTTGATGGGAGAGTGGGAAAGAAGATGCCCTTCTACTCACTGTTCTGAATATCCCCTTTGTCACTTAGTACTCAGAGTGACAGGATTTTAGCCTCAAAGTTCCACATTTTTCCCTCCCATGAACAAACTCATCTGCTAAGACACTTCTCCAGGAGACATCTCCCACCACATACACACAAACAACATATACTTATGCAAACTAAGCTAACAATCCCATATTATCAACAACAACAACATAAACAACAGTCTTCCATCCCATAAGCTCTCCACAAAATAGCCTCCCTGCCGCAACTCCCCAAGAACCTTTCGTTTGCTCCATTCATACTGACACTGCATTTCTGTTTTTCTGGAGAACCACTGCCCCCCACACACACACACACACACACACACACACACACACACACACACACACACACGGAAAAAAATACTATGTCCCCAAATAGATTTAAAATATCTATTCGGCCTTCCTATTATACTAAATGCCAGCCATTGAGTACAAACTAATTGCTTTCTCTAGCACTAGTTAATCCATCATAAGGGTATAAAAATTCCATGAGTCAAAACAGATTCATGGCTCCCAATCATAGCAATTCTGACTTAGTAGGTCTGGAGTGGGGACTTGACTCTGTGTTTTAATAAGCACCCTACCTGCGTCTGATTCATGCTTTTTAGAATACTGCTTACCACACCCCAACTGTTGCTTGAGGACTAGCTTGAATGAGACATCAATCAATAGGAACCGTAATACTATGGGTCTGCTCTTTGGGACATTTGTGCCATATGCCAACCACCCACCAGATTTATGATAGGAAGGCCTTCTAGAAGACCAACTTCCTTACATTCCTTTGAATGTTGCAGTAGACTAAGCAACTCTATTAACGTATGACTAGCCAACTCTATAAACGCATTGCTGACCCCAACCATGTCCCTACCAAGCTCCCCTTCCTCTGCTTTCTATGGCACGAAGAGCACGAATAGAGGTTGAGACTGAGCTCACTGTAAAATTTCCTCTATGTCACAGTGATATAGTGATATATTATGTGCTTCTTTCTGATGTTTATGATTCTATTCACAGTTCAAATATTATTGCATTTATTAGAACATTCAAAATAATATTAAAAATAATGGCAATGATGAGCTACCTCTTTTCTTATTGACATTATTCTTCCTTAAAAAGAGCTTACTTGTAGTGCACAAAGCACTACTTTGACAACACTTGTATCAAAACATCATGGGGTTCTTGTTAAATAATCGGATTCCTGGGTCCCATTAAATGGTGTTAAAATACTCTCTGGAAATCTGCACTTTAATACATACTCTCAGGTGGCTCCAATACCCACACAAAGCTCCCTGTGCCAGCACCAGCCTCTTATTGCTAATCAGAATCACCTGCAGAACTTTTATAACCTATTCAAGCTCATCCCTGGACTTAAAAATCAAAATCTGATGGGATGGAGAGAAAAAGAAGATGCTGTTGGAAGAAGCTCCTCAGATGACTTTTTTTTTTTTTTTTCCAAGTATGAAATTCAGGCTGAAGATTGAGTTAGTAAAACTTCCAGTTTGTGGCACATTATCATTATTGACCTGTGCAAGGCCCCCTTTTGTTGGTTTGGTTTGGTTTACTTTTTCCCCCTTCAAACCACTAGCCCTTCTCCCATTTCATGTCCTTTGATATGCATGGTTATTGTAAAATATATAGGGTTGTTTTGCGGCCTATGAACTTTTAATTTGCATAAATATAACACATGATAGATTTTTTCCTACTGTTTTCATTCAATAATGTTTTTAACAGTTACACATGTTGTTACATGTTCAGAGTAATTCATTTGCTAATCAGTTTCTCACTGTCGTGAGGGATTACGCAGCATGCATTCGCATCAAAGACATTTCATTTATCCATTTATCCACGTCCCTGAGGAGCGACATCTAGGTCGCCTCCAGTGCCCCACCACCATAAACAAAGAGAAACAAGCATTTCACTGGACAACATGCTGCGTTACGAAAATTTTTCATGCTTAGTTTAACCGAGAACTGCCGGATTGCCCCCCAGACTGGCTTCATGTGTTTACATACCTACTAGCAAGTAAGGCTGAGCACTTCACGTACCTATTAGTTACTCAAGACTCCCTCTTAGGAATCACCTATCCATATATATGGACCGCTATTCTATTTGATCATGTATTTTTCTTTTTCATTTTCTTTTTTTTTTTAACCATTTTATTGAGGTTATGACTGACATACAAAAAAGCTGTACATATTTAATGTGTATAGCTTGATGTATTTGGAGATAAATATATATCATAAAACCATACTACAATCTATGCCGTAAACATATTCATCACCTCCAAAAGTTTCCTCTGCCCTATTTATTACCATTTTTTGTGACAAAAACACTTAACATAAGATCTACCTTCTTGGCAAAAATTTAAGTGTACAATACAGTAGTATTATTAACTGTAGGCTCTATGCTGTACAGGAGATCTCTAGGACTTATTCATCTTGCACAACTGAAACTTTGTACCCTTTCATTAGTACCTCCCCGTTTCCCCCTCCCCCAGCCCCTGGCAACCACCATTCTATTCTCTGCTTCTATGAGTTTGACTATTTTAGATGCCTTATGTAAGTAGTATAATGCAGTTATTTTTCCTTCTGTATCTGGCTTATTTCACTTAGTGTACTGACCTCCAGGTTCATCCATGGGGTTGGAAATGGCAGGATTTCCTTTTTTAAGGCTGAATAATACTCTACTATATGTATACATTACATTTTAAAGAATAAATCTCTTTTCACGTGTGAACTTGTTAGTTTTGTATGTTGCAAATACCACTGCAATGTGTCATGTCTGTTTGCTTTGCCTATAATGACATGATTACACAGAAATTCTCAATATTATGACAAATACATCCTTTTCTCCCTTTAGTGTTTGTGCATTTGGGTTCACTGAGATGTTTAAAGAGTCCTTCTCCACACCAAGATACAAAACCATTAGCTTATAAATTTTTTTTAGACTTATATTTTTATCCATCATCTTTAAATACTTAATTCTCCTGTGCCTTTTCTCTCACTTAATGGAATAGTCTAAACTTATGTTTCTTTATAAAGTGAGGCAGTTTCAACACTCCTAAGTAAGCCACACTTTCTCTCTTGAGTTTTGTGCTATCTACTTCATATACTAAGTTTCCACATGTACACAGATCTATTTCACCATGAGTTGTGTGTTCCTGTGCCAACATTTTATCAGTAAGACTTTACAACTTGTCTTAAATCCTTGTGGTGCACATCATCTTTCTCTGTCCCACCTTTTAAAAACGGATCTAGTTATTTGTGATTCTGTGTCATGTATATGAATTTTACAGTGAGTATGTAGAGTTCTTAAAAACATCCTATCATAGTTTTTATTAGAACTGACATGAATTTACAGATGCCATCAGTATTAATTCATTCCACCCATGAACATGCTATTCCTTTCCATTTATTCATTCTTTTCTGTTGTTCAATGTATTTTTAAGTTTATTTCTTACTTGCTTTACACATGAGTTATGAAATATTTTCTATTCTATTTATTATGATACTACTGCTGGAATAGCCGAACAGTTAATATTTCTCAGTTAATCTTGTGTATATGGTTATTTTGCTGACCTGTTATTTCTAAAGGTTGTCTGATGCTTTTGAGGGATTTTCTTTGGTAAATGATCATATAGTCTATTCATAAGTAGAGTTTACATCATCCCTTCAGATATTTCCCTCTTATTCCTTTTTCTCATCTTATTGTTTTGTCCAGGACTTTTGAAAACATCTTGAATGAAAGTGATCATAATGGGCATCTTCATCTGGTCTCACATTATAGAGTAAGTTCTTTCATACTTTCTTGAGTTAAATGTTTGACCCAAGTTTTTGATAAAAGGCTTTATTAACATAAAGGATGATTTTCTTTTGTCTCTGATTTTTTATTATAAATATGTGTTATTTAATCAAATTTTATTAAATTTTTTTTTCTCAATTTTTAAGATAATCATGTGTTCTTTCATGGACCATTAGTGTGGGAAATCATGTTGATTGCTTTTTGATGACCAAACATACTTGCCTTGTTGGGATAAACCTGAAGGTGATATATTGCAATATTATATATAATCATAAATATATATACTTAGAATAATATATTATAAATGTATGTGTAAAACATACATGATATGTATTATACAGAAGATATAGACTACAATACAGATTAAATAAACTAACATTTATGTAGCATTTTGCCTGTATTTTAATAAGTGAAACGGACTCTACATTTTGTTTCCCTATATTAACTTATCTTCTGTTGGTATCAAAGTAATAACAAGTCACGTAAAATAAGTTGAGAAATTCTCCCTATCTATGTATTTTTTAAAAACAACTTGTATAAAATAAACATTATCTGATCCTTGGAAATTTGAAAGAACATATATAAAATAACACCTGAGCTTCTGCATTAGCAACAAAGGAGGGTGAATAGTATTTCCATTTATCTAATGGCTTTTCTCTTTTTTTCTTGTGCCATGTTGGCAATATTATGATAAAGATATATATTTTAACAAGATTTTGAAATATATTTTCATATAATTGTTCACAGAATTTTTACTTTAAAACCATTATACATATAGTTATTTTCTTTTTAATTCTTGTTTTTATATTTTTACCTTCTACCTTTTTTTCCTCAATGCCAGATTTTTCCATCTTATTTATCTTAAAAAAACTCCAGATTTTTCTTTAATCTTCCCTATTGTTTTTATTCTCTATGTCATTAATTTCTGCTATTATATTTAATATTGTTTCTGATATCTTTGGGTTTATGGTGAAACACTTTCTCCCACTGAGTTGAAAGCTTTGCTCATTTACTTTCCGTATTTCTTCCTTTTGGATAAGTATATTTAATACTTACAGTTTTTCCCTAGGTGCTTCTTTAACTGTATCTAGGAAATTTTGATAGATTTTCATTCATAAAAATAATTTTGTCATTTTTAATGGTTTCTTTCACAAAAATGTTATTAAATAGTGTAATTTTTAGTTTTTAAGCCATTATTTCATTATTGATATCTAATTTTATTGCCTTAAGTTTAGAAAATAGCCTGTATGATGTTGATATCACACAACACAGTTTATGTATGTAGGGGGAGGGGTTACATGAGTGTTCAAAAATAATATGGAACCTCTGTTTGTTCAATATAAATTTCCCTATATATTTATCAGTTAAAAATCTATTACCTTGTTGTTCTATTAGATAACTTTGAGTACTTTTTTGTATTTTTGATCTTTGTTTTTGATGTTCCTAAATTTCATTTTAATAGATTTGGACACAGTTTCCCCCTGCCCCCTTTAGCAATACTCTGTCACTCTCTAAGTCATTTTGACCTGAGGGCATTTCATTTTTCCTAAATTATGGTAAAATCTCTATGATTAGTTTGACAATTACTTCCTTTCTTCTACTTATTTTAATCTCATTTTAAGACTTCTATTATATGAATGCTGACAACTCTGCCTTTATCCTTCCTACCTCTTAAATTTTATTTAAAAATTTCCATCTCTTTCTCCTTTCTTGTTGGCTCCTATAATAATTTATTCATCTGATTTTACAGAAACTTATTTGTTCGGTGGCTGTATCCATTCTACTATTCAATGACTTTTTATTGTTTCTAATCTACTATGCCATTTCATACTTAATTTTTCCAATTGGCTCTTGATAACCATTCACTTGTTTCTTTTTATCAATATCCTTTCTTACCTCTTTAAGAAACTTTCTGACTTTAAAAAGTTATTCTCTCTAGACGATTCTTCATGGGGATAGGTTGTTTAGTTTTTTGCCTCTCAAAGGAGTTGTATTACTCAGAGGTTTTGTTATTATTCCCTAGGATCTCATATTTCCTTACCTGGTAGTATATACCCGTAGGGAGGGACTGAAGTCCAGACCCTAACTTGTGCCCCTTCCAATAAGTTTAGGGGTGTGTGTATCAGGGCTCATTGAAAAAAGCCCCTGTCATGAACGTCTGGGTTCATTGTTCTTTATCGACCAGACCCCCAACCGATGGCCCTGCCGCACAGAAAATTCCTATATCCCCATCTGGAAACTGCTTCCTCCCCAAAGCTACACCCCTTGCTTCTAATCACTTAGACTTTGGGGTAGATGGGGAGGAATAAAGGAAGGAATACTCATGAGTTGACTGGGCTACTTGTTGTAATACACTAACAGCGTAGGGAACAATCCCTGGACCGCCCTTGGGAAGTGTGGCCTGTGTTCTATCTCACAGTAGCACAGGAAAGGACAACGTTTGCCCTGTGATGTGTGTGGAAAGGCGGTTTGTAAACAAACACACACACATAAATGCAATGAAAAGGTCTAACCCCTTGGGCTCCTAGACTTTCTTCCTCCTGGGTTCCTGCATCACCCTTTGCCCAATCTCATCTTCTCTTTCCTAGGGGTTTCTCAGGATGTAGCAATATGGCTCTTGGTTTTATGGCATCGATATTATTTGCAGCATGTACAAGAAGGGAATCAGAGGGCTATATTTGTTCGCTATCTTGCCGGAGACTAAAATCTATTCCCAGGTATTTCTAATAGGTGTATTTCCCTCCATGTTGAAAATCTTTAATCTAATATTTGTCCACTACAAACAATTTTGGCTATTGGTTTATAATAGTGTTTCTTTTATTAAAATCAACAACGTGCTGTCAACGTGCCTTTGTAATTACCTGAAATCAATGTTTTTTTTAGGAATGTATATGTATTTTTTCAAGGCATCTATAGGAACTTTATGCAGATTGCATTATATTGACAGGGTATCATATCTAAACATCAGTATTACTGGATATATTTTATTTGATTATGGTGGATTATTCTTTTATTGTGTATTATTTACTTTTGCATATTTCATTTACGGCTTTCTTATCTACTTTTATAAGTGAAATCTATCTCTATTTTCTCAAATTATTTTTATGGAATATTATTATTTAATAAATTGTCACATTTTCATCCAGGAATAAAAGAGATGGCCACCTATAACTTTCCCTTGAATGTTGAAGGAATTAACCAGTTAATCCATCTATGGATTAGACTGCATAAGATTTCCAATATCCAACTAGTTTTGACCAGGAAAACAGACATTTCATATGTTTTTATCCACATAAGTATTAGAGGGAACACTCCCTATAGTTCTCACCAAGTTTTTACTTCATTGGGAGTAAACACTGATATACCAGTATATCATTTTGATTAAATGGAAAAGCATTCTAAATTTCTCTCCCAAACCTACCACACATATTTGGAATGATATACAGATGTATACTTTAAGAACAGTTCTAGAAAAATTAAAAAACCTATCCTTTTACTTACTAATCTTCTGGCCTATGATGTTCTAGACAAACAACACAGAAAAATTAAGTTTCATCTATCCATTGTTTGTCTTGTTTATTCCGGTCTTTCTTTCAAGGCAAAGTACATGGGAAAAACAAAATAAAACAGTGAACCAAGAATTCACGGGAGAGTCTTTTTAGTTCTTTCTGGATGAGTGTTTCTCTACCCAAGCACCAGAACAGAGGAGCTTCCAGGAAGTTAGAGAATTGAAAAATAGGGAGAAAGAATCAGTCACAAGAGGGTCTTACCCTTTTACTAAGAGGGAGATTGGATAAAAGATTTGGAAAATCACTGTAACTTACATATACGTGTGCAGTTATCATGGACTATTCTATTTCTCAAATGAATCATGTACTATAATTATTTTGTGAGGCTATGAAATTCTAGAAATAAATAACATTAAAATGCCACAGGTTGTGTTAAAGTAAAATAATTTATTTATCATAAATTAAACTGCAAGATAGAAATTTGGGGATTTTAATGATGAAGTACCCTTGGATAAAGTCCAGTATAGGCCCTCTACATAAAACATGTTTCAAAAGTGAACGATAGAACAGTTTAGTTTCCAGGGCAAAGTATCGAAAAACTGTATGTGACCCCTGTGTTAACCTCGACTTGCTCTGTGTATAGAGGACAATTTTAAAAGGTAAGATAGTGGAGAGAACTAAGTATTCACCCATTGTACCTTCAGAAAATACATTTCAGAATGTACTCACTGATTCCAGGATGGTTCAGGCTCATTAGAGCTAAGTTTGTGTTTGAGAAACCCTCCTCTCTGTGAACTTTGTTCTTGCTCTCCCTGTGGTTATGATGGCTCCCAGCCCTCCTGTTCTGAGAATCCAAATCTATTGCTTCTCTCATGACCTGTTTCAAAGCTCATGTTTTAAAGAAGGATCTCCTAAATATCCCCCCCACCAAAAAAAGAAATATTTCCTACCCTACTGACCACTCTCAGGTAAGAAAGTTGATTGTAATTCCTAGGAGAGTGAGCCATGCCCTTTATAGTCCACAAAATTCTCTGTCACTTCTTAACTTTTCATTACTAGAGACCTTTTGTGCGTTAGACATCGCCCTCTCCTTGAAATCCTCTTTTGAAAATACAAGTATCTGGAGAAGGTCAAACATGAGACCCTTAATACTTTAGTATGGATAAGATTAGACTATGTCCCTTTGGCCCAGTGGTCTCATCAGAGTTCTAGGTGCCAAGAGGAGAGAATGGATGGTCAAAGAAAAGAGAGACAAAGTCTAGAGTGAGATCAGCTCACCATTTTTTTTCCTTTGGCCTTCCTAATTTTGCACATAACTATATTTTGGTTTAGTGTGAAAAGTAAGATTGCGGGGTCTCTTGTTAAACTGCCTAGGTTCAAATTCAGGCTCTACTACTTCCTGTATTTGTGACTTTGGGAAAAGTACTTCATTTTTCTATCCCCCAGTTTCCTCATTTGTCGAATTAAAACAATGTATCTATCTCACAGAGTTGCTGTGAGCATTAAATGATGTAGTGCATATAAACTCTTAGGACACTGCAGGGCACAGAATCAACACTCAACATTACCTTCCTTTACTTTTCTCTACCTTGTCTCATTCAAAAAGTGCAGCTCTCAGAACCAGGGTCCTGATGTTTAATGGACTCACAGTTGAAATCTCACTTGCCTCTCTTTATATATAATAATCCACACATTCATCAGTGACTAGGACAGCTACTGCCTAGGACACCTGTCCTGCTTCTTTGTGAGCATATTTTCCTAAAGATCAAGACCTCTGTTAAGTCACAGTCTGGTTGTTATTAGTTCAAGACAGTGAGAAACTTGAGAGGAAGTGCTTCATTTACTTCAACATCTCAGTGCCCCACACAGCATCTGGAAAATGATAACCATGGGAAATACTGACTGGATTGAAAATATATTATTGTGATAAGAACAGTAACACTTGGGGTTTACCTTGATATCTTTATAATGCCATCTCTCCGATAAACTGGGAGCATTCTATAAACCTTGCCAACTGTAGTATATAATACTTGTTTCACATGGTTTTGAACTGGGAAATTATTCCCATTTAGGACAAAAAAAGGACACTTATTAAATGACACTAGGTGATAGGCAGTGTGCCCAGTGTTTGGGAATTATGAAAAAAGGAAAGACACACTTCCTCCCTCTCTTAAGTACAGCTGGGGCTCCAGTCCTTAAGTACAACACTTTTCCCTACCTGGTCTTAGGGCACCACTCTCCTTTCTCCATGTTATCTCATAGTGAGAATGATTTCACAATCACATATACAAGTTTTGCTCACACCTGATGGCAAAACTTATCAAGACTTTTCTTAGTGCTGTTTGATTCTACTCTTTCTTACCATGAATAGCAATAGCCTCCTAATAACACTCGCTATGTAATTTGCAACAATAACACTCGCTATGTAAAGGTCGTTAACCTCAATCAAAAAGATAAAAACAAACAGGAGTTAAATCATTATCTTTTCTTTAAATTGTGTGGTGTTATACAACCTCTGAACAACAGGGCTATCCATACTTCGCCCACTTTCTTATACCAATCATATGTGTAAAAATCTTATTTATCTATTTATTTATTTGGTTGTGCTTAACATTTGTATGAGTTTATTCTGAGCTTTTCCTGGTACCATCCTTAGGGCTACATAGCACTCTCTGGCCTTCTTTTGTGGTTAAACACACATTTTCTTTTGAAATCTGAGTTCATAGAAAATCTTCTTCCCAGAAGCCATGTGCTCTAAATGGTCTTTCAGCTTTCTAGTGAGAACTGGAATGACATGATCATTTATTTCCCAAGGTCCTCCTCATTTCCTAATCACCAGCCACTGAAGGACACCACAGTGGATCCAACAGTATGGACTCTGAAGCCAGAGTTTCCATTCTAACTCCCTGCATTAATAATTACTGCCTATCACACAGTTATAAATCTCTCTGAGTCTTTACTTCCTCATCAGAAGAATAGGGCTAATAAATGCTTCTTCAGTTGGATTTTAAGAAGACTTGGTGATGTATGGCTGAGTCGCTTTGCTGTGCACCTGAAGCTATCACAACATTGTTAATCAGCTACACTCCAATATAAAATTTAAAAATTAAAAAAAAAAAAACACGAAGACTCGCTGAGATGATGGCTATAGAAAACTTGGAAGAGTCTGATGAATGTGAGCTCTTCCATCCCATTTTGTTGGCTAGACTCAAGGCCAGAGTAACCACTCATCTGTGGATCATTCTGGCTCTGCAGTCATAAAAGGTTCTTCTGGGTACTCAAGAATATATCAACTGCTCAGTATTTAGAAGAACGACGTTGCCAACAGAAGACTAATTTCAATTCCAAAAGCATTTTGCTGTAATCTAAGGGGGATTCAAAGATGAGAGAGAGAAGGTTTCTGACACTAACAGCCTGAATACTTGAGTTATACTCTACATGAGGAAAGCATCAGCTGTATCTTCTCTCTCTCTCTCTCTCTCTCTCTCTCTGAGCAGTCTGTGGTGTGGTATCTCTTGGCAACATCATTTATTTTTTTCTCTCCTCTTATTTGTCCATATCCATTTAGAACATTGTTTAACATATCAATGTACTTTTAATGCCAATCCACTTTGTACATTAGATCTCGTTTCTGAAGACGGATTTCACCTCCTTTTCCACTGCCATCATATACCCCTAAGACTCATCCCACCAAACCTTAGTGATAGCCATGATAGGGATTTTACTTATGTAAAACTGACTATATTAATCAAATGCCAGATGCCGAGTGGTTCATATCAAAACCCAAGATTTTGAGACAAATCAGATACTTTCTGAGGTAGTCTATTTACTATTCCCCTGTTCCACCCAGTTTTTAAGGGGTTCTACTCCAGACTCACTGAGGACTTGTATGAGTCCTGACAAGCTCAACCTTAGTTATGCATACCGCTCAGGAACTATCTACAGCACTTCTGAGAATTGCACTGTAATGTCCCATTCTACATCTTTGGTTGTAATTCACCTTCCTTCACAAATTTTCAAGACCTGCTTGATGAGTTTGGGCAATCTTACGCCACACATACTTCTCCCTCAAGTGGATCTCAGCTAATAATACGGTACAGTTGTTAAGAAGTGAACATAATCACAGATACTTCTAATATTAATATAAATTTACAAACCAGATAATAGAACTCCTGGAGCTTACGGTTTTCAAATCTTACCTAGAGTTCTTTGTGAATTTTTGGGCTGTGCCTTTAAGGAATCTTTGAGAAACTGAAAAAAGACCACCAGAATGGTGAAAGCTCTACACATTATTTTATAATTGAAATGTTTGATGGACCTGGTTTTTACTGAAGATACTGAAAGGAGACAGGCTAGCTGATCTTGATATTTGGAATATTCACCTGTTAACAGAACAGATTTATTCTGTGGTATGTCAGAAGGCAGGACTAGGGGAAAAAAGAATGAACATTATAAGGAAGGAGATTAGAGATTTATACATCAGCAATACAGATATCAAATCTTTCCAACAAAGCCTAATGCCTTGAGATAGTGTGCATTCTCAATTTAGTCTTCAGCTTAACATCTCTCCTTAAAGTTCTTATACATGCCTTCAAAGAGGCCAGGTGCTGCACTAAAAATAGACATTCTGATTTCTAGTAACTAACCCTTATTACCTTTACTCTCAACTATCATTTCAGCTCTTGCCTTACTCTT
The DNA here is from genome assembly GCF_009873245.2 of Balaenoptera musculus. Classification (NCBI taxonomy): domain Eukaryota; kingdom Metazoa; phylum Chordata; class Mammalia; order Artiodactyla; family Balaenopteridae; genus Balaenoptera; species Balaenoptera musculus. The sequence continues at coordinate 95,483,134 of NC_045793.1, read as the reverse complement.
CATACAGTTTTGGGTATTTATTTTTTCTTCCCAGCTACAATTTTTCTCTTCTTGACAAAAATGATTATTCTTCCCTCAGGCTCCTCCAAGTTTGACCCAGCAACCCTGTCACCACTCCCCTCCAATCCGCATTTGGCATTCAAGCAGAAAAAAGGAAACTACATAGTAGATATTATATAAAAAGAGCTTGCACTGAATAAGAAATTTAACACCTAGGATTTATAATCCCTTTCAAAGGTAAAACACACTGTCTTATAAAATACATTTAAATTATTGCCATCTCTAGAAAAACACATTTCTTTCTTCTGCGAGGATAACTGAAGAGAAAATCTTTAAATTTTTAGTTGTTTTAACCAAAGTAAAATTATATTTTACTTTGTGGATTGAGGATTAACAATTATTGAGGCAACAGATGAAAATATATTAGGATTTTTTATTGATGGCATGGTGATTCCACAGAGGCTGGACACTGTTGAGCAGGGATTTTCAGGCTTCTTTGGCATTCATTTTCACAAGTAAAGCACATGCAATTTATAAATAATATTTAAAGCAAAGACTGTGAATAAAATACACTATTGAGCCCTTGCTCACTTGCAGTCTGGTCTGCTTTCTTGTGTTGGGGTAATGGGGTGGGATTCGAATGAATATAATGGCACTGCATTCAATCCTGGACAAGGGAGCTTGTTTCTGTCGTGTGTGGTAGTGGGGAAAAAATGAAGGTCTTATCCTTGCTTTAGCTCAGATCACCAACTATCCGTGTCACCTTAAAACAACCCATTATACTCACTGGCACCGTTTAAATAAGGATTCTGTTTAAATCAAGGTAATCTAGGGTCCCCCAAAAGCTATAGAAACCATGGGAGGAAGGACGGACTGGGAGTTTGGGATCAGCATATGCAAAATATTATATGCAGAACGGATGAACAGCAAGGTCTTACTGCATAGCACAGGGAACTATATTCAATACCCTATGATAAACCATAACGGAAAAGAATATGAAAAAGAATGTATGCATACGTATAACTGAATCACTTTGCTGTACACCAGAAATTAACACATTGTAAATCAACTATACTTCAATTTTTAAAAATTTAAAAAAAAAGACAAGAAGAAACCGTGGGAGGAGGCCAAGCAAGCCAAGCAGGGCAGGGTGGAGAGGCAGAGACACCAACCTTTATGTTGCAGCTTCCAAGACGCCAGTGGGGTCCCCCGGACTTCGTTTGCAAGAGTTGAGGGCCCGTCCGCAGGTCACCGGCCAATGCTTCCTAAGGCCCCGGAGAAACGCCAGGGTCGATGGGAAACAAAAGCCCTACCCAGCAGCCCCCGCGGGCGAAGCTGGGCGGAAGCGCAAGGCCTGCCGGGACGGAGGAGGGCGGGCGCCGGGTTTACCGGGAGCCGCTGCGCCTGGTTGGCTTTCTTGTTGACTTGGCGCCAGGGAGCGCGTCGTTTGTTCCAGGTCGGCTGAAGCTGCCCGGGGAGCTGGACTGTGAGCGGAAGCCTGGCAACTGCAGCTCTGAGTTCATTGGCCTTGCGAGCAGGCCTCCCCCGGGCGGGAACCGTGACAGCGGCGGCGCCCGTGGTGGACCGCTGCTGGATGAAGCCTCGAAGCACGGGGACTTGATGGCCTTAGTCTCCTTCACGCATCCCTGACTGCGCGGGTCTCGAAGCTGTCATCAGCCAGGCCGAAAGCAAACTGCTCGGAGCCCCGTAACAGGTGCTGCTCCACATTCTGCTCTGGTCCGTGGGCCTGGGGAGGAAACATTTTCTGTATTTACGGTCTCTTCTGGAAGCTCTTGCATGACCCCAGATTCACATATCTTGGGACAGAAATAACCGGCAGTCGTAGGATATTGCCGGCTGAGCAGCAGTGACAAAAGGACCATCCCGACTGTGGGGTTACCTCGGCCCTGGCTGCACCGCCTCTGTATTTAAAAAGTACTAGTGTTGTATCTTGAAAAGCACTTGGTACTTCTCGGTCATAACCCACCAATCTACGAAAGGAGATGTGGATATAAAAAGTTGGAGAAGAAATGAAAACGACTGGAAAGAAAAGAGTACACTTCAAGTTTAAGGAAGCAGATACGCAAAGGTAAGTAGTATGGTGAGTCCAAGAAACAAACTGCACGAAGAAAAGTACCTCTCCCGGTCTCACCTGCGACGCTTCACTTACACCCCAAAGGAAATACTAGTCTTTCTGCAGTATGCATTCACCGGGGCATTTGCACAGCAATCTGTATGAATTTAGCCTATAGTATCTACAAAGGATGAAGAGTTAGGGACCAATTATAGTGGGAATTTCCTGTCAGACTCATTCTGCTTTCTCTGTGTTTTGTTTAGCTTTTGTTTTGTTTGTTTGTTTGTTTTGCATATGGGTAGCCAGAAAGGGCACACACGTGTGTGCATATAGCTGAATGATTCATCTGCTGGAGCTGCTACAACTAATATTTTTAATGAAACAATTATTTATTGTGGTTAGCATTTGGCTTTAGTCAGGTGATGAGAAATGAGATAAATCTTCCAGTAAAGCCTATATTTTGAAATCCTGCCCCTGGGATTAGAGAGAGAGGATACAAACTTGCAAAATGCATAGAGGTTGGTAATGTACCTGCCTCCACCTTTTGATTCACTGTTCATGATTCTTGCTTTTCACATGGACTCTAAATAAGTGTTTCCTCTTGCTGGCTGACTTAGCCTTGTTTGAACGACTTGTGAGCACAGAGGAAAACATGACAGTGAATTGAAAACGCATGAGCTATTCAATAATATTTAATACCATATGTGGTTCTGTTAAGACACGTTTGGGACAAAATTTCTGGTTCTGTCCTGTTTCCATTGTTAAGTTTCCTTAACAATGTGTCATTATTTATGTCGTTTACACCCCTTACCCTCAAAGGTCTTAGCTGACTTAGAAAATGAGTAATAGGTAGGGCAAGCAGAACTTCTCAGAAAAAGTCCTGCATTTTTCATAGATTAAAAACACAACTATCTTTGGACATCTTCAGTAATTTAAAAAGTACACCCCACTGGTTGAGGAAAATAATTTAAATGATGGCCGCAAGCATGTTTAGACATTGGAGCATGAGGCAAGTTTAAAGGAATCGCAAAATAAGCTCTTAAATTTTTATTTTTATTTTTACAAAGTTGGTTTGTTTTTTTTTTTTCAATTAAATACTCCCTGTCCTGCACCCCACTCCACCTCATTTTCAGAATGTTCTCTTGCAGTGACAGTTAGCAGTGCAGTTACTTATGGCCAAGGGGCTAACAAAATATTCCACTGGGGTTTTAGGAGCTTAATTTGTGGCATAAATCTCTGTTCTCAGGCCTCTGGTCTCAGACCCCACAAGGCTGTCAAGTGGTGCCAGAGGGCAGTAGGACTTAGTTATAAGTTTTAACTTTTATAGCATTTAACATGACTCTAAGACCATTGTTTTCCACTGGATTTCAGATGAAGCTGGTAGTTCCTCAGGAGTCCCCCATCTGGGTTTCCATTAATCTTAGTAACAGGCTCAAATCCTTTTACTTCATGCTTTGTCTGCATCTGCAGCAGGGTGACGGTGGATGGAACAAATTACTCTTATTGTTTCCCGATATCCTTGCTCATGACAAAATCTTCCATAAAAGACGGCATCTTGTGGGTGGGATTTGTAAGAAGGACAAAATAGGAATGGCTTAAAGAGATTTTGTATTAAAATACTTTTTTGTAGAAAGATCTTTGTGCGTGTGTTGGGGTAAGGTGTTAACATAAGGGTTACTGAGGTTAACTTAGATGTAGAGAACTTCACCCTTTATGGGTTTATAGTTCTATGCATTTTAAAATAAGGCATACATTACATAAAGCAAAATCTGTCCCTTTTAGTGACTAGTTGCAAGCACAAGTTTTTACAAACATGAACAGTCATGTAGCACTCCTGAAATCAAGCTATAGAATATTTCTATTGATCCAAAAAAGTTTTCTTGTTCCCCTCTGTAGTCAATTCCCTTCTCTTACCCTACTCGGGTACCCTCCTTATTTCTTCTGAGTATCATTCCATTTTATGGGTATATATTTACACACATACACTTTTGTGTGGATGTACCACAATTTGTTTATTTACTTACTAATAGATGGACTTTTGAGTTATTCCTAGTTTTTGGTTATTATGAAGAAAAAGACTATAAACATTCACTTACAGGTTTTTGTGTGGACAAATGTTTTCATTTACCTTATATAAAATACCTAGAAGTGGGATTGGTAGATTGTGTAATTGTATATTTAACATTATAATAGGCTGCGAGACTTTTCCACCATGGCTGAACCTTGCTGGTGATTGTATTCCACCCAGCAAGGGATGAGCATTCCAGTTGCTCCAGATCTTCACCAGGGCTCGATATTGTCATGTTTGGGAAGTGTGTGGGGGTGGGGGGTGTTTGTTTTTAATTTGCCGTTCGATGTGTGTAGTTATATTTCTTTGCGGTTTCAGTTAAATTTGCCTAATGACTAATGATGCTTTATATGTGTCTAAGTGTGTCTGTGTATAATGATGATATATATGCGTGCATATATTTATTTAGGGCAAGTGTTACAGTGCACGTACTGTTTTACACAAGGAGGACATGTTTCATAATCCCACCTTGGGGTATTGAGTTTGACACAGTGGGAAAAGTGAGGGCTTTGGAATTGGGCAGATAAGGGTTTGAATTATGAGTTGTGTCACAGGGACAGGGACCACGTGTTATTCACCCCTATATCCCTCTTGTTGAACGCCATCTGGCTTGAGGTCGGTACCACTGCCTGGTACCTTGGCAGCGCTGTGCCTACAGCATGAAGGTTGGTAGAAGGAAACCATGGTTTGTCACGGGACTGACAACAGCCAGTGTTTGGACATTTAAACTTATGTTTTATCAGAGGATTAATGTTTCGTGTCAGGTTTACGTTCTCTCTAGCTGTTGTTTATGTACTCAGTTGGGCAAACTTAGCTGGAGAACACCACAAGGCTGTGGGAGAGTATATATTTGTCCTTGCTCAAGCCAAGAGCACACGTAGTTCTGCTGCCCCCAAACTCAAGTAGCCCAGGTATTCCAGGGAAACCTGCCCTTTGAGATAAAGGATGAAACTGACTCAAACCCTAATCTATAAGCAGAAGTAGCTTGGATTTTGCTGATTCATTTTGATTTATGAATTATCGTTGCTATACCATGTATGCTCTTCCTTTGTCAAACAACAAAACAAACCACATAAAAGCAGATATTAGACATCCCCATGCTCATAAAAATTCCTGTTTCTTCAAATTCAGTCCAGCAACCTGGTTTTCTGCCCAGATTTCTTTCTTCTGCCTATCTATCTAATCTAAATAAAACAGCAAAACTTTCTCTTATGAAAACCAAAATGTTTCCATTTTCTTATAAAGATTATCTTTTCTCTTTGTTCTTACCTCTCTTGTACAGCAATTTCCATTTCCATGATTCTGGTTCTAGACTTCATCATTTCTTTTAAGACTTTCCTATAGCCCCTTATTTACATCCTTTTAATATGACCAGATGTCTTTCTAAAGTATAGTCACAGACTCCTTGCGGGGAGAGGGGGTGCCTCATGTCCCTTGCTTATAAAATAATTACAAGTTTCTTGCTATTAATATCTAAAATCCTTCACAATCTGGCTACAAATTAACTTTTTCCAATGAACTTTTAACTTAAATATATGAAAATAATTCAAAACTCTTAAAGTATGTCCCTAAGCTACTTCATTTTGTGAGTTCAAGACCAACATTTCCAAATGCCTTAGAGCTATTCCTCGTGAATGTCTCTTACAAACACTTCAAGATCAAAATGGCCCAAATCATATTAATCATTTTTGTTATTTTATCCTCCTAAAACAATCCTCTAAGGACTAGTAAATGATAGACACGTTATAAATAGAGATAAGTATAACTTGACGGTGAGCACATAAACAGAGTTTGCTTCCTAATGGCCCCGGAATGAATAGCTATGGGAATTGAAGGTATTCTGATATGATTAACTAGAATATTTCTTGTTGGATCTTGCGTATTTTGGGGTGGGAAGAGTTATCTGGTTAAGCAGATTTAAAATTTTTATCATTGATTGATTGATTGAAACTGAAATTATGTAATTTGCCACTTGATGCTAGGTCTGGAAGCATCACTTGAGTGGCCTTTCTAAAGTAAGAGAGCGACAGGCAAGTTGTTTTGCATTGCTTTAATACCCAGGTGTTATAGCTTGACAAATGGTATCCTTCTCAATACCCCTTTTATACAGAGCTAGTTGCTGGGTGTGAATTTGCATAGGGACCAAGGAACCTCCCAGGAACACATGGATGGAGACTGCAACTCCTTCTATTTTGAGTTTCTGTATTATTAGATATTTTCTGAATGATTTCAATACATGCAAATGAAATTCCTTGCCAGGAAATGAGTACTTTCCCATGTGCCTCACCCCCCTCCCCAACCTAAAAGGATGACAGAAGGAGATGGTGGGGTCTTATGATGGAAGGAAAGGAGTGTGGACTGAAGATGGGCCTCAAAGCCAGAGCCTACCTTGTCTGTTGAGTGAGGAGGTTGGTCTGCGTGTGACATATGAGTCCTAACTCCTCTTGTGACCCAGCTATACTGGCATAGTGGGTTTGTTTGGCAACAGTGGCAGAGCCCCAGGTACCATGGAATGTAAATTAATGAGGTAACATACAGTAATGATCAAGCATATGGAGTCTGCAGCCGATTGCTGACCTCAAAATCCATTTGGGGCAAGTTACTTGTCCATACCTCAGTTGACTCACCAGTAATATGAGAATATTAATATTACATATTTCCTAAGATTGTGAAGAGGATTAAGTGACTTATTACTTATAAAGTGCTTAGAATAATCTCTTGTTCATAGTAAGTGCCAGATAAGTGCTTGTTAAATAAAATGAAATCTCAGGAAGCCAGTGGCATATCAGCCTTGATCAAGGAGGTCAGCAGTCGAACTGTCCTCTCTCTAGAAACTAGATTTGTTTCATGGAGATTAAAATATCTAACACTTCAGTTACCTAATATAAAAGACATTGTTCTCCTAAAATACAGTTTCATTTTAATTTTGTCTCCTTGTATATACCTGGATATTTTTAAAATTAGAATACAAAATAGCTCTGTTGTTTTATTTAAAAATCCATAACTGAGTATCCACTGACAATTCAAACAATTTTTCCCAGTAATGGTTTTTAAACCAATTGTACAGATGTAAATGCAAATGTTTTGATAGTGTTACATAAGGCTGTAGTCTTTGTGTGTACAAGTAGTCACATGTATGTAAGTCTGGCAAGTTGCAATCCCTGTTTATAATCAACACCAGAATAACACCAGAATAAAAAGGTAGACTGTTTCAGAATCCTACCCCATTAGAAATGGCATATCACATTCATTCTTCTCTCGTTTTGTGGCCTGAAACTGGACATCGTCCCATTTTGTTAATCTCAGTAGATTCTGTCAGACATTTGGTCATCCCCTTTCACTAAAACTAAAAACTATGTTTCATTTTTTAAAAATACATTTTTGGCCTCTCCCAGTAACCATGATGAAATGGCAACACCAAGGAAATAAAGCAGCATTAGCAAATTCAAACACAGTGTTTCCTTTAATTGCTTCAGGGATCTGAAAGGCTAAAAGAACTATTGTATCCCTAGACAAGGTTGGCCTCTTTAGGAAAGCCAGGGACTTAAATTATGAGATTTCTGCATTTGGTTATCCTTCTCAGCAGATCATTGTTATAAAATCAAGCAGGATATCTTTTACACCTGAAACGTAAATGAAATGACATGTTATTCTTGCAAAATATAAATGAAATGACATGTTATTTTTGCAAAATATGAGTGCTTTATCTAAATTATAGCTAAAACATCTTTTATTAACTCACTTATCCACGGGTCATTAAACAGTTTAGATCTTTGGAACATGACCACAGATATGAAATCAAACAAAAAGGTGGCCAATAACGACCACAAAGTTCATAGTCTTTTTTTTTTCAGGTTCCCATCTAGTCCTACTTTAAATCTAATTCCAACGAGTTTGAGAGACTGACTTCTCGACCCATGCAGATTAGAATTTGTGTTTTTTAGGAGGGTAAGGCCAGAAGACATAAGTGTAGTCAGGTCATCACCTGATTGGCTTTGATGATGCTGGAAAACCATAAAAAATAGATGCAGCATCTCACGAAAAACATGAAGTCATTAAGTTTAAGGGTAAGTAGCTATTTATACTTCAATAATACTAAAGAATATTCCACTGAACAGATATTTTGGAGTCATTAAAAATAGGTTATTTTAACACATTTTAGGAAGTTTCCATTTAAAAATATTTAATGGAATAAATTAAATATTTATGTGAGGGTGCTTACAGTGGTAAACTCATATAACTGAAAAATCCACTTCCATCCAGCAGCTCATTCTCTGTGGCTATTTCGTATCTGTGGTTCTAACCCAGAAACACCATAAAACATACTCATGTAATGCTTCCTAATATTGCGTCCCCGTTTTTAAGTCAGAAAATATAGCAATAAGATCTATATCATATAGAATAAGCTGAATTCAAATCTAAGAGTTCATGAAATTATTTTAGAAAGACTCTGTTTATCTAGAATTTCAACTATTTTCAGTGTCACAAAAGAGAGCAAGAAGATGAAAGGTGATTTTTCCTTCCTCTACCACCTTATTCATTTTGCAACTAATCCATACAGTCATCACTCAGTATCTTGGGGAACTGGTTCCAGGACCTCTGCGGATACCAAAATCCTTGGATGCTCAAGTCCCTTATATAAAAATGGCATAGCATTTGCATATAACCTACGCGTATTCTCCCATATACTTTAAATCATCTCTGGATTACTTATAATACCTAGTACAATAGAAATGCTATGTAAATAGTTGTAAATACAATGTAAATGTTATGTAAATAATTGCTGGTGTGCAGCGAATTCAAGTTTTCCTTTTTGGAACTTTCTGGAATTTTTTTTTTCTGAACATTTTCTATCCTTGGTCAGTCGAATTTGAGGATGCGGAACCTGCGCATACAGAGAGCCAGCTGTAATTGAGAGGCTCTATGGAGTGCTTTATTCTTCCTCTAAATTTACCCTTGCTTGATAGAACAGAAAAACTTGAAAAGGTGCACCTTAAGTGCAGAGACGGCTAGAAGCATGGGAGCTAAAAAGGAAACCAATTCCTAGAACATACCAGAAAGAATGATGTGAATGAAGTGATGACACTGGGGGACATTTACCAACTGAAACCATATTTCAAAGATTATGCCTCAACAATATAAATTAGTACTGGCATGCCCAATTTTTGTATGGCTGAGGAAAACTTCACAAATTCAGTTGCCAACCTATCACAAACTAGTACAAGTAATATATATATCCTCCACCAGTGTACATTTGCAAATAGCACTCCAAAAAGTCCAAGGGCAAGACAATGCAAACTGGTGATGCCTTCAGATATGCCTTTGGCCTTATCATTGCTCTAACGTCTCACAAGTATCCTTATTACATCTAGGTAGTATTTCTTTCCTAGAGTCAGTTATGGCCTTTAGAACGCAAATGACCATCAGTAGACAGTAAACTCATTTTGTTTTGTAAAATTTAAAATTGTTCCTCCCTCAGGATATGAAAATATCCTATACAAAGTACTTGAGACTCATCAAACTAACCCTTGACACTCGTACAAGCGTGATAATCACACGTCCTTTCTCTGTTGACATTTTGAGTGTACTTGAAGAGAACACAAAAGGTGATTTGAACTGTGAGACCAGTGGTATATAGTCTCATCATACCACTTGCATTCTGAAAGATGATTTTGATTTGAGTTTTTATTACTTTGTTAATGTTTCTGTTTATGGGATTTTCATTGTTTGGGACTAAACTTAAGGATGTTTTTTAGGCATTTACAACTGATTTGTTGGAGATGGTTTAAATTTGACTGCAGGGAGTCCAAATGAAAATTTCTCCTTAGAATTTGTATGAAGTTTATATTTGATTATAATTTTAATGTCTTTAACTTTTAACAACAGCACAAGCTGCCAGCATAAGAAGAATGTTTTACATCATGGGGTCATTGAGTAGATTGTAGAGTTTCATTAGTACAAGCCTTGGGTAAAACTGGAATAGGTGACATTTGGCTTTGCTATTCATAATCTCATCTTTTTTTTTTGCTTTCTCTGAAACTTGGTACAGCTGGTATTCCTTCTGGCCTCGAGCACCCCTGTGTGATCTCCTTCTTTCTACCGACCCATACTTGTTGCCTTAGGAAACGTCTGATTTCAGTTTTCATCTCTTTGTATGAATTTAGGTCTAGGTGTTACTCACATTGTGGAGGCAAAATTGATTGATTGGTCTCCTACTTAAAGTATTTCAGGCATCACTGAAGGTGGGAGAGGGGGCAGAGGGCCTTCCCAGTGACCTAGGGGTAAGGTCAGCCTCGATGTCATGAGCTCAGGTAGTCCAAGGGGGGGAAAATTAAAAAGAAAGAAATCTGAACCAAACTTATCAAATATTAATGAGTTTGGTAGAACTGAATTTTTTCATAGAATTCATTGCACTAACGTTGGCAGGCTGAAAGTCAGATTCTGATTTCTTTCTTTCCTGTTACAGACGTTAATTTGATTCAGGCAAACTATTTTGCAAACCACCCAGCATTTCTATGTTTTCAAAGTGAAATTAATCATCCTTTCCACCTGCCCATCCTTAGGCTATCGCTGTACTAAGGACACTGGTCAAGGAGTGCTTTTACAAATCCCTGAGTCAGGTGTGCAGTAGAGATCAGTGAGGAAAAAATTAATGGCTGGAGGAAAATATGACATCATCATCATTAGGAAAATGTTGGTCAAAAAACCTATTTTGTCTTTACATAACCAGCTGCTTTGCATAATTAGATAGTATCTTAAAATACATATTACATGAAAAGATTATTTTGATAAATTTATAAAAGTCTGGATCTGATCCTTTTACCTCACTGATCTGAATTCTTCGTAAACTAAGCCCAGCTTCCATTTTCAGCCTCACCTCTGGACACAATTTAGTCATACTTATTTATTTGAGTCCGTGCTTCTCAAATGAGGTGGAATGGCATAAACTCTGCGGTAGTAGTTTATGAGGTAGCCAGGACAACACAAAATTTATGAAGTAACCAGGGCACACACAAAACCCAAGGGACGCACTTGATACATTTTCCCAGAGCTTCAAATATTCCTCAAGAAAACATTGATTCACGTGGCAAGCAATTTTAAAACATTATTTATAAACAAATACAGGTGAAGTTTGGACTAGAATTCCAGATACTAATCTTTACTAATTTTTAAAATAAAGCAAAAAACGTCAAAGAAATTCTACTTTGGTAAGATTATTTCCATCCTGACCCTAATCTTGCATAAAAACTTTCACTCTATTCTTTAGGGGTATTTAGGAACAGATATCTGAGAAGTACTTCATTAGCTCCACCAGATTATTCACAGGTTCCAGAACATTCCAGACGCTTGCTTGCCTCTGTACCTTTGCTCATAAGTTCCTTCTATTTAGAACCCTTGCCCCATCTCATTTCTCTTGAGAATCCTTACTAAAGCATTGGGTCTGGATCAAAAAAGTTTTCTTTTTTTTTTTTTAATGTTCCTTGAATACATCCCATCCTAATTTACAAAATAAACCTTTCCTTAGCCTTGTCCTAGCCCCTTAGCATTTTAATGGACAACTGTTATTATATATATATTATACTGTATTATAGTTACATACTTATTTAACTTTCTTTCCTTAGACTTGAGAGAATTTTAAGAGAAAGGACCATGACTTTCTGGTTCCTTAGATCTTTCATAGTATCTGTGTCAAGCATATATCAGGTGTTTCTTGAATGAGTAATGAATTTGCTTAATCTAATAACAGTGGCATGTATATTGGTTCTCACACATGGTGGCTTCTGTGAGACTTCAGTTAATGTATTTAAAGATAGCAAATATTTTGAAATCAGACCTGGGTTTGAATCCCAGCTCTGCTAGTTCTTATTTGTGTGAATTTGGGAAATCATTTAATTTATCTAAACCTCAGTTTCTTCATGTTCAAAATGGGGATAATAATAACTCCCTCATGGTGTGGTTGTATGGATTCTGAAATGATCCATGCAAAATGTCTGGCACCTAGTAGGTACTAAATATTGTGTCCTCCTCCAGACCTATCAATCCCTGCCTACATGATATAATTTGAAGAGTGATGAATAAACTCCTAGCTCTATAATCACCCAATCCCAGTAAGTTGGAGTCTCAGAAACCATGGTCAGGAGAGGGAGTGGGCTGGTTGAGTCGAAGACTGGGCAACTGGGACAAAGGGATGAAGTAAATGAAATATCATGTCTGCAGTGGAAGGTAAGACGTAGGAACAAATCCAAAGGTGAAGATCTACGAGTGAGCATCCTGACTGACTGTAGATCCTAAACAAGACGGAATGGGTTGAATCGAGGAGCAGGTCTGCAGATGCCCTGTGAGGCATCAGTAGGGGTAGGGGGTCAACTTTGCTGGGAGCAGCTTTCACTGACCCCACAAGAAGAGAGAGGGTCTGTTAAAAAGCTTTTGAGATATTTAAAGACTTACCCAAAATACATCCCCAAAGCTTTAAATCTCCACCCATCGTATTTCCTCCTTGGGTGATTTGTGGAAATGGCCATTTTTTAACCTGAATTAGTCAAATCTGGCGGAAGAGCAACTTGGCGTTTGATCAGAGATTGTTGTATCAGATTTAAAGACATGACAACAATGCCTGCTCTCAGTCAAGCAGAAAGCAGAAGCTTGATGGAATAAGAAAGAGAATGGGTAAATTTTGAGAGAAAAGGAAGTTGGGGAATAATTAAAAATGAGACATTGTGTAAATTCCGTTGGGATATTATCCATCTATGAGATACGTAGTGACTACCTGGAGGAGCTAAGAGGAGAGGAGTATAGGATTGGGCAACTGCAGGCAGGTACTGGGAAAACCACATCTTGTCAAGGCCCTCTCACTTCCTGCAAGCCCTTGTGAGGCTGGGAGCCTCTGCTTGGACCCCAATCCACCATTCGTCTGGTTGAAAATAAGAGGACTCGTTTATCCACTCAGTGGAAGTGGATTAGAAGAGTTCATAGCGGGTTTCTGAAGGATCATTCCCACACGTTATTGTCCTTTCTCTCTTCTCTCTGTCAGATAAACCCATGCTGTAGCCAGTTTGGTGTAACCCTGTGTCTGCACTTCTCCTCTTTCTGCTCTTTCATTCACATCCTCTTTTCCCTCCATCTCCCTCCTGCTTCACAACAGTGCCACACAGACAGCACAGCAAGATGAAGCTGTGTTTTCCAAATATCAGGGCACGAAATGGTATGTAGAGCAGCAGTTCTCTTTTCAGACTTTCCCTTGCCCTAACTTCACACCCTGAGTTCCTCTTTATCCTTTACCCATTTACACTAATCCCGTGGTTTTAATAAAAGGTTCACTGACATCTGATATTTAAATGTTCCTTCTTGAAAATATGTAAACTTCAACTGATTAATGTAATTAAAGTAAAGCTCATGGGCACCACTTTGGAACTGGATAAAAATATTATTATCCAACAGAATAAGGATAAACTTGCTTGTTAACCACCGGTTCTCTTAGGAACATGTTCCCGCATGGGATCTCTGTAACTGGTGTGGTTCTTTTGGTTTGAGGCAGAGATGCTTTAAGGTATCATGTTGAGCCATGAAGGATCAGTTACCCAGAAGAACTAAGGGGAATATACGGCGTCTTTGTTATTGACACCCAGGCTAAAGTCAGGGAACAATTCAATAAAACTAATTAATGCTGATTTGATTCCACCTACAAATGTCACTGGCATAACATTTGCGGTCATCTTAAGAAAATGTAGTCATTCCAAGCATGGAAAAGCAGAACAGAGTACTTGTGAATTAAATAGCAAAGTAATTTAATAAGATATGATTCTTGAAAACACATTTGCTGAAAAATTCCATAATGTTACATAGAATTTAGTCATAACTCGGCACAATTCTAAACAATCACTGACTTATTAGCGTCAAAAGACGTTTATGGGGTCGTCTAATTGAATTCCTTCTCTTCAGCCACAGATGTACCCAAGATAGATCGTTTTCTAGCATTCTGCTAAGCATATTTGAGACCAGAGATTTTGCAGTTTTCCTTCAGTAAAACAGTGTGAGGTGGCTGAGTCATTCCTTGACTTTACTGAATAGCAGTGGATCTGCACTGCAGAGGTTGGAAGCGGTCTGCTCCCTCCCAGCCACAGAAAATAGCAGGAAGGAGAATGAGCTGCAAAAAGGAGAAGGCCAGGTGGGGCTAGCCCTGTGGGAAAGGCTGAGTTTGACTTGAGCTGCTGAAGTTTATTACTTGGGAGAGTTAAGAACATGCTTGGCATTTATCAGGGATCGCTTGATCTGATTTAAATATATGAGCACTGCCACCCACTGTTACTACTACCCACTGTCATTGGGGGATGTGGTTCCACACCCCGGCAGCTCATGCCTGTTGTTTATAATTTCGTGAAATTACTGAAAATTGCGATTTGGATCACTGGGGCTTCACTGGTAGCTTGAAATTCTTCCTGCAAGGGGATCTTGGTTCAGTTTGTGTGACTGTGACCTCCGAGCGTCCCACGACAGCCTCGATACTGTACAACAAGGCTTCTTCGTCCTTTTTGGAGCAGAGCCTCCTCGTGAAGATGAGGAACACTATATATATATGTACAGGGTACACGGAAAACTATGCAGACAGTTCCAGGAGGTGTGCAGACCCCTTGGCGTCAGCCCGTTGGTCAATATCTGAGTCACCTCGGGCCACTGACATTACAGAAAGTAGCAAGTGCAACTGGCCAGACTGAAGACCTCACATTTTCTTTTTCTTTCTCTCTTTCTTTTTTTCTTTCTCTGATTTTAGAAACAGCACCACCAGGAGCAGGGACTTTCACATATACAGTAAAAATGTACAGTATCTTCAATGCAAAGTTGGACAGGTGCCAACCCCCTCCCCCTCCCCACCCAGAAGCATCTTCATTTGAATTTAAAGGGGTGGATGAGTGACAGCAAGACTCTGTTCTCCTTCTGACAGGGCTTTGGCAGATCATTGGTTGTCATCAAACCTATTCCATTTCTTGCTCCCTGCCAGGAATTCCACCTACATGCCTGATGGCAATTAGTCCCTCGTAGGTGCTAATGAATAAAACGCAGCACGTAGACTTCACGAGGATGAAAAAGCCTACGATCCAGATCCAGAGAGTCACTCCAAGTATCAGTCCCCCACGCCGGTCCCCCGTCAGCTGTCGCTCTCACCCTGTCCAGCACGTGCTGTGCCAGGGCCGGCAAGCCAGCCCCTCCTCTGCACACTTGGGCACGGGGAGTAGAAGGGAGCTGTCCGATGAGGACACAACTCAGCAGAAAGCACGATTTTAGAACCTCAAGTGTTAACCTGTTTTTCTGTTGCTGTCACAGGCCATGATGCTACCAGTTTAGGACAGTCTGTGTTGGGGCATGTGAGCTAAATCTCCAAACCAAAAATGCTTTAGAAGAAGCATTTAGAGACCTCGTCAGAGAGCATTCTGCACTGGGTGGGTTTCGGGGCTTGTATTATCAGTGGTTCCCAAGACTTGCTGATAATCAGACGTCTCTAAGCAGCCTTTAAAAGTACAGATTCCTTGGCCCTGTCTCTGGAGAGTCTCTGCCGGGAGGTCTAGGATAGAGCCTGAGAATCTAACTTTTTAAAAAAATCTTCCCAGGTGAATCTGATACTCATGCCGGGATCGATACTCTGGGATTAGATGAGCTCCTGTGTCCCATCTGACTGGAAAACTCCAGGACTAGGTGTTGATTGAAAGATTCTCAAAGATTGTGCTCACTATTCACCTGTACCTTTACTATGTTTTGGCGTTTAAAACGAGCAAAACGATTCTCTTTTGTAATGTGACCACCTATCAGATATAAATCAATGTTCAAAAATTATTTTTAAATGAAGCTGTAGGTGATTTTTTTTAATACTTTTATTATAATTTCTAAATTTTATAACTTTACTGAAAAATGAACATGTATTTTTTTAATAATAAAAGCTCAACAAATGTTATTTTTAAAGATCTTTCTGCATCCCAACAGAAGCTAATTTGTTCACAGAGAAAACTATATTTTAGTACTGTTGGTGTCTTTTAAATCCTATGTGTTTTGACTTATGCATTTAAAAATATTGCTTAGAAAAGGGGATTATAGACCTCACCAGACTGTCACTTAGATAGTCCAACTTAAAAAAAAATGTCAAGGACCCCAATACACCAAAGGCCAGTTTGTTATTCATATTTCGCATGTACACAAACATTGTCTTTCTAGGATCTTAAAATATGTTATCAAACAACTGCAGCTAAAGCCTTGGAGTGACACACATGCTTGCAGTTTTGTCTCCTCTGATGGTAGCAAACCAAAGAAAGTGACGAGAAAGAAATTTTTCTTCTAGTTTTCATGGGCTCCAAAAGTTAAGATAGTTTGAATAGGATTCCCTGGAGCATTTAAACTCCATCATGTTTATCAGAAAGAGAACTTAATCCAAACCCTTTGAGGTTTGTTCTTCTCTAGTCAATATCTATTACAGCAAAACAATCATGGTTCTAAAGTATAACAGTGAAGCTAGGAAGAAAAGAGAGATTTTTCTTTCTGATAGTGAAATGGGCAGGTGCAGTTGAAACTGAAAGGCCATAATTAAAACATTGTTCAGCGGAGGCATGGTAGAGGTTCATGCAAGACTGCACAAATCCTCCCCTGCCCCACACGGACGAGTTCAAGGTTTTGGCAGGAAAGGAAGCCGAAGGTGCACTGCCATTCAAGAAACAGAGTCCTGGAGCCTGAACTTTAGTACCCTTGAGGGACACATGGAAGAAATTCTACACTGCTGGACCTACAAAATTGACTTGTTTAAATCCGTACATTTTGAACCATCTAAGAAAGGAAAGGAAAACAAACATTTTTAATTGAACATATAGTTATGTGGCAGGACCTACGCATATAGTAGGTTTTTAAAGCTCTAATGGAATAAGTAGTATTATTTCTATCATATAGATGGGAAATTAAGCCTAGTTGCGTAACTTGTCCAATGTCAGAATCAAATATATTTTATTTTTTACTGTCTGAATTATAGGATGGACATTGACTACATCTGTATATGATCAGATTAGAACATGCAGACTGAGAAAAGTGATGAGAACAGCATTGGAAAATTCCTGGCACATCCTCTCAACTCATACCTGAGGCAGATCTTGTAAATCGATCACCGCTTTTTTTTTCCCTTCTGGCCCAGAAACGTGCCCAATGAAACATTCAAGGAAATCACTACAGATCAACTAGGGTTAGCACATGGGTAACACCTACCACCAGGGCAGCCAGGAGTGGTAGGCAGGGTGAGACCCTAGAGAAGGTAGTCGGGGGCTGGTTGATGGAGCCCCGATTTCTAGCCTCTTCCCCAGGCTCCATGGAGGGGCAATTCCATAGCAACTCTGTACACTCCTTAAAAGATCACCTAAGTAATTGAGAAGATATTATCCTCTGATAATAGTTTATTGTGTTAGCTGTTCCACTGAATCATTTACAGGCTCTACATTCACAGGAAATAGATTGCTTTAACACAAAGGATTTAATCTCTGTGGAAGAAATGACTTACTCCTTGACTAGAGGTTAAGGCAGCTTTCTTTCTTTCCTTTTATTTTTTATTATTATTATTTTAAATTTGGTGGAGCGTTCCCACATCCGTCATGGGTAGCTGCCTCCTCTGCATATGGGTAAACCAGCTGTCCTTTGTTACGACACAGGCCCTCACAATGTCATGGGTTAAGACTGGTGGGAGTTGACTGAGAACTTTGAACAGCGATGACGGGTGGAGGCTACTAGTAGTTCTGGGCCAGGTCATACTTTGCCAGGGTTCAAAGCCAGAAGGCCAAGACTTTTGACCTGGACCACCATCTTTCAGGCTGCAGGCCAAGGATTGCTGAGGCCTAATATAGGCAGGGAGTCAATCAGGAGAACTTAAGAAGGAAAAAAAAAAAAAAGATTCTGCCTTTGCTTAGTTCTCCAGATTGGCTCTCCAGATGGCCCTCTTTTCTCTGGTAAATTATGCAACAAGCTGCTTCAGCCGAGTTTTGCAGACCTGGATGATCTTGAACTGATTTCAACAAACGGGCGGACTTGTGGGGTTGCAGGGTTTTCTCCTAGTCCTTTCATCTGAGGAAGAACACTGGGGAAAGAAAGCCAGACAATTTCTGGCACCAGTCATAGAAATAGAGCAATAAACATACATAAGTACCATTGCTTTATGTCCGCCTTCATAAAAGAAATGATTTTGAAGAAGCTAAGAGGCTGTCTCATTAGGCAAGGTTAGAGTTCATCATGATTACTCCACAAAGAGGAATTTGGCCTTGCAAATTCTCACTAATTAAATGCCAGAATCGTTCTCCAGTAATATTGCTGGAATTGAAAATGAAGAAGGGTTGCTTTTCAACATAAAGAGGTATGAGGGTCTCACTCTCTGCTGTTATTAACACGTCCTGGAACCAAAATCAATAGTGCGTGCAAATGAGCCTCTGATTATTTCTTTGATTCGGAGAACGTCTCCTCCCACCGTACCCTCCTGATTGAGGCAAAATGGATTAGCTCCTCAAGCCCTGGGACTGCTCTGAGTGCTGAGGAAGACGAGGTGGGGAGAGGCCAGTCTGTGCCTTCCCACCCCCAGAAGCAGCATCGCAGCCCTGACACAGCTTCTTCCTGTTCCTGCACTGGAAAGTAGAGGCACTGGGGCCAGCTTTGCCACTGAGCAGGGAGGAAGGCAGAGTGAGAACAGGAGGGAGAGTCAACAGACCAGGTGTCAGGGGGAGCAGACGGGTAGGTGGTGGCTGAGCTCAGACTACAGAGTGAAGAGTTTTAGGAAAGAGGAGCAACCCACTAAGAAGAGCAACTTGGGAACTAAGATGAAAGAGGAAACAAATAGAAGATTACATGGCAAAAAAATGTTTTTGAGATGATGAAAGTATATAAAAGCCAAATTACAATCCACCCAATCATCCATTCAAAGCTTGTTAGGCACCTTTCAGACCCTGCACTGTGTGTTGGAATGCAAATAGGAACAAGATATGGTCCCTGCTCGTAGTCTTGGTACATAGGTAAGACCTTTAAAGGAGAATTAAAATATGATGTGATAAACTACCTAAAGAGAAACATCAGGTGCTAGAGGGACACAGAGGGAAGAGTGACTCAACGGGTGAAGGTTACAGGAAACGTGACAGAAGAGGAGTTACTTGAGTTGGATCATGAAGTTGATCAGGGTTTCCCAGATGAGAAGGGGGAGAGAGCATTCTCAGCAAAGGGAGCTGCAAGGCAATGGCATGGATGAAGGGGTGGAAGACCCCACTCGAGGGTGAAACAGTGGTACTTCTGAGACAGTGATACTGCCTGAGAACAGGCTGTGGAGACAGGAAGTGGTCATCCAAGAATATGGAAGCAGGCTAGTACCAGCCTTACATGTCATGCTAGGAACTTTGGATTTTCCTTTGATAGTACAGCACATTTGGAAGAGTTGGAAAGATAAAGTGATAAGTTTACTTAGTAAAGGGTAAGAGAAGGTAGGAAGGGAAAGGATTAGTGAGTGTTTAAATTCTGGTTCCCCAAACCAGAGCTTCCTTAGTTTCCCTTCAAGCTTAAAGCCAATAAATACCTAGTAGAGTGGGGCCTGATCAATTTACTGACTCCACATATAACTCACAGCTGATTTCATTATTAGTTATGCTTCTGAGAAGGACCACTGTAACCAAAGAGTGAAGACAATGCTAGTGTGAATAATTACTATTCATTTATTCAAACACTATTTCTAGGAACACATTCTACAGGCCAAGCACTGTGCCTGGCACTGGTTAAATGATGAAAAACATTACTATTGTGTTCTGTGACCTCTTGAAGCTTTTGTTGAAAAGGGAATAACAGTAAACATGTAAGTAAATACATAGTTAGAAATCATGATACATCAAATGAAGGAAAAGACCAGAAAACCAAAAGAGAAAATAACAGGGTAGAGGGAGAGGACCAGTTTTACATGATATGTGAGTAGGAGTTTCATGAAAAGGGTAAGGTTGTAGGAGGTGGAAGGAGAAGGGTGTGTGATAGAATGAGTGAGATGATGTTGGAGAAATAGTAAGAACCAAAGTAGGCATGGACTTGTAGGCAGCTTAAGGGGATAGTCTATTATTCTCCATGGAATTGAAAACCATTAAAGGGGATGCTTTAAGTTTTTTAAAGATCACTCTGGCAGTGGTGTAAATGGATCAGAGGAAGGAAAGATTAGAGGTGGAGAACACCAGCTAGAGGGCAGTGGTCTAGGGAAGAGATAACAATAGCTTAGAAAAGAGTTGCTCACGGAGATCAGAAAAGCAGATGAGTATGAGTATTTCTGAGGATCCGATTAGAAAAAGCAACTAGAAAGCACTCTAAAGTAGAGGAAACGTAATCTGTGGAGTTGCTTGTCAGGCAATGGAAGAGCTAAACCAATAGGGGAGAGTGAGACAACCTTGAGCTTAAACAAGACACTTTCATCCTTCTCAGCAAGAGGGACCAGGAGAGAAGGTGGCACCACTGGAGCTCCTGGGCTGGAATCACCTGCTTGAAAGTTGGAGCCATTGCAAAGATGCCACCTATCATGGGGTGGAGGAAGAAATACCCTCTTCTCTCCTTTCTTTCTGTTCTCCATTATCCTATCAATGCCCTCCATTTATGCAACACAGCCAGAAGCCATCTGGCATGGGAACCTGGAAACATAATTTTCAGGGATAAATCCCCTATAGTACAGAACAGAGAAGATAAAAGATAAAGAGTGACTCTGAGTGCAAATAGACACAGGACTGGTATAATATGATACTTGTATTTTAAGGTAGAATTGACATGACTTGGTGATGAGTAAGGAGTAGGGAGATGAGCAGGGAAGAAATGTCAAGAATGGTCACTAGGTTTTAGGCTTGAGCAACTGGTACCATACGCAGAACGAGGAAGATGTGGGACAGAAGTAGATTTGGTGATGAAGAGTATACAAAAAAATTCAGTTTGGGAGGGGTCAAGTGTAAGATGCCCATCAGATGTATACTCAAGAAGCCATTTAAATCAGGAAGTTGAATTTATAGATCTTGAGCTCAAAAGAGAAGTCAGAGCTTTTGGTTTCGAAGTCGTCAACATTTAGGTTGTATTTACGGCCATGAAAATCAATGAGGTCACCAAGGAAGAGAATTTAAAATAAGAAGATGGCTAGGACTTACCTCCATGAAGCCCACCATTTAGAGGGCAGACAAAGGAGGAGGAAGAGAAAAGGAGATGGGGAAGCCCATGTTACCAAAACAAACAAAAAGACCCTACCACTCTTTTTTTTTTTTTTCCCCAAGAGCAAGTATATTTATTTTATGATAACATAAGAATGTAAGACAGGTCACTTTACAGTTATATTTTATAATAGGAACAATAAACTAGAACTTAAGTTAAATGAAATTCTTAATATGAAATGATTCTGAGAATTACCATAAACCTTTCATCATAAAGTCTTCCGTAAAGAGTATGATACTAAAATTTCATGTATAGTTTCATCTTTCCAAGGAATAGTTTGTAAAAGGACATACTGAGAATAGCATACGTGTATTTAGTACATTACTATTTTCAAAGCACTTAAAATTTTTTAAATTGATGTAAACAACAGTCCAGTGAGAGATTTTTACCTCTCATTTTATAGATGATAAAGTTCAAGAGTGATAATATGTGGAGAATCACCATAATTTACTACTCTTTTCCATTTTAATTGATCAGAATATTTTATTTATTTGCATTTTAATATTATGCTGCAGTCTTATAAACAGATAAATATCCATTCACTCTGATAAGCAATAAAGAATAAAGGTTGCATAGGTAGTATTCCTTGGGAGAGTAACAGAATTACAAAGAAACTTAATGAGCTAATTCAGTTTTTAATCTCTATTTATGGGATTGTTCTAAATAGCAGTTTTTCCATGTATGCAAGATAATTTAGCTTACAATCAAAGATAAAAGTAAGCTGCATTTTTTCCATTATTTCAGATAGCAAATAATATTGAGAACATTCACTATAAGGTAAAATAGAGCTGAGGCACATTAAATGAGAAGGTAGGTATTTTCATTTAGTCAATCAACTGAATCAACCTTCAAAGCAGGTGAAATTGTACTATATGAAATCAACCCCTACCACTCTTGACAGCAAAATGCCTCTGGCTACAAGCTACTTTTCTGCTCCCTTTTTAAGCAGAACTTCTTGATTCAGTTGTCTTTACTCACTATCTCCAATCCTACTCACATTCTATCCTGAGCTCTCTCTGCCCAGGCTCTTACCCCCATGGCCTCCACCGCAATTGATTATGTCAAAGTCATTAACAACTTTCACATTTCTAAGTATGAATCAATCCTCAGCTGATCTTACTTGACCTACCAGTTGGCTGACCACTTCACTTATAAGAATGAAAGGTGGTACTATTAATAACCATGTGAAGACAACAGGCATGATAGAAGACTGTGCTGGGCAAACCACGACCTGTAGTCTTCCTGTCTATCAGCAGCAGTAAACACAGGTTTTCACTCCCTGCCTGATGCATGTGTCTTATTTGGCTTTCATTGCGCCACATCTAGTTGTCTTCCTGCCCCACTGTCAGTTGTTCTCAGTCTCCTGTGATGTTTCTCTCATCCACCAAACCACCTCACTTTGGAGTGCCCTCCAAAGTGGCCCCAGACTTCTTTTCTTCTCTATCAAAACCCATTTTCTTGGTGATCTCATCCAATAGCCTAGCTTTCAGATCTAACCGTGTACTAGTGTCTCTCAAATGTATCTCTCTAGTTTGAAAATCTCTCCAAACACAAATATTCAATTACACTGGTATATACAATCTCTACAACCAAAAACCCTGGACGTCCTCCCCAAACTTGTTTTGTGATCCTTCCCATTTCAGTTAATGCAACTCTGTGCTGTTTTTGTACAGGTTAAAAAGCTTGGAGTCATCCTTAACTTCTTTCTCTCTCTTTTTCACAGCCACATCTAACCTATCAGGAAATGCCAGCCTCTGTACCTCCAGGTATTTTCCGAATCCAGATGCTACTTACCACATCTACCATAGCCGCCCTGGTCCAATGACTGAACAACGGTACCCACCTCCTTGCTCCTGTTCCCGTGCCCAGGTACTCTTCTCAGCTGGCTTTTGCCAGAGTGATTCTGTGAAACAGGTTGAATTGTGTCACTTATATGCTCAAAATAATCCAGATTTCTATCTCACTTAGACTATAAAGCCAAAGTCCTAACAAAAAGCCTACCAAGCCCCCAAATAACGTTTCTTCTCACCACCTAGTCCTCATCCCTGACATTGCCTTCTTCTCTTTGCTGGTCCTCGAACAAGCCGGGAGTGCTCCTGACACTGGGCATCTGCTCTGGCTATTCCCTCGGCTTGAACAGGTCTCCCACCATTTACTCACGTGGCCCCTCCTGCAACTTTTTTGCTCAAATATCACTTCAGTGAGGTCTTCCCTAATCTCCCTTCTCGAAATTGAACCCCTTCATACCTCTTCCTAGTTTTTTCTCTTTTACCCTTATCATTATCTAATATACTGTACATTTTTGTATCTATTTTATCGTTTGTCTCCCCATACTGGAATACAAGCTCTATGAGGTTGGCGTGTTTATCAGTGTCGTTTACTGCTATATCCTAGCTCTTGGAATATAATGTAGAGTATAAACTCAATAAATATTTGTTAAATAATGATGAATAAGAAGAGCGGGTCATAGAAGAAAAGAAAACCAGGAGGGGATTGTGTTACAAAAGCCAAGAGAAGGGAGTGTTTCACAAAGAATAGAGTGATCAATGGCATCTAGTGCTGTTGAGACATCTTCTGACATGAGATCTGACATCATGTAGGTCCCCAATTATCAATGTATCGGAAAGAGAAGTTTCAGTGAAAAGGTGGAGGAAGAATACAGGCTGGAGGGAGATACAGACTGGTGGTTGATACCGACTGGAGGTCGTGCAGATTGAGTGGGAGATGATAAAGGGGATATACTTCAGCACACACAGCCAAGAAGCCTGGCAGTGACAGAGCAGGGGAGGGGGATGAAGATGAGACAAATCAAGGCCATCATCAAAACCCAATTAGCCAAGTTCCAAAACGAAGAACTTTCTCTGATGCTTGATCTACCCAATCATAAAGTCCTAACAACTGAATCTCAATTCAATTCAATTCCACTTCAATTGTTAGAAAGACCTCTCAATCCTACTCTTTCTTTCTTTTGTCATAGTTCCAGCTCTTATTTTAACAGTATTTCAGTAGATTCCTTACCATCAGTAAATGAGCTAGCCTCAGGCTCATCACATTTTTGGAGTTCCCCTCAGGGGAATTAAATAGGCTATGATCACAAGATTAACAGAAGTAAGAACTGAAGAACATGGACCAGAATAGCAGGGCTGATCTTCTAGCTCCTACTCCATCAACCCAACATTACAAAACCATGTACAAAGAGGTGCATCAAATTTAGGTCCAACCCTTACCTAGATCAATAATCAGTGGATAATGAGCGTAGGGAAAATTGGGTGTGGTATCCAGAGTTCCAGGTGGCAGCTATTCTCTGTATGTGGTGATTCTGCAAGCCACGGTAGGGCATTCAAGTAAAGAAGTGAGAATACTGGTTGCATGGTGTATCCCTAGATAAAAAGAAACTGACAGGAGTAAATGGAGAGCTGATGGTATGGAGCGATGAAATGGGTACCAAAGAATAGAAAGAAAAGAGTGAATGGACACCTAGAGCTTGAACAGAGATTTCAGGCACAGACGGGTCACATGGGATGAAGGTAGACGGGGAGACTGTAAATCCTGGCTCTCGCCAGCACAGGACTCTAGCAGCAGGGCAGCAGGATATTTTCAGACCCTATTTTCGGAGGCAAGGAGACTCTCAGTGTATCACCCAGTCTAGTTTTCATTGAACCAGGCTCTGACCTGGTGAAAAGCCTAATCATGGATGCTGAGCTTAGGCTGCAGCAGGCTCGGGCTGACACATGTCTTCACACCCTTCATGCTCTCCTTTAGTTCCATTCCCCCCTCTTCGGGGATACTAGGGTTCTCTTCCTCAGGCACGTTCTGATCACACCACTTTTGTGACATCAGTCACTTAATCATTTTCCATTTCACAGCCTGAGTCTAACTTAGCTTTCAAACCTTCATGCCCTTCCTGCTCTCATTTCCTAATCATGCAGAAAGGGCCACTCTTTACCTCACTAAGCTCATCTAATGCCTTTGCTACTGCAGTTCCCACTGTTGCAAGGCTTCTCCTTTTCCATTCTCTACCAGACAGACTCCTATTCATATGTCAAAGTCCATTTTACCATGTTTCTTCCCCAACCATACATATTAATGTGTACTAATGAAGGACTACACCAAGTGCCATAAACTAGAAGCAAGTGTCTTAACAATTGAAATAATTGCTCAGTGTTTTTTTATAGCATTTTAAAGCTATGAAAATGAAATGACCCAGGTAAAAGTTGCAATAAAAACACTAGCGTTTAGCATCATCTTGTACTCAGGTGTTTATGCGACACAGCATGTTATGAGACCATGGTCCCATATTTTTCAATTCATTATTTATTTATTTGTTTGTTTGTTTTTGGCTGTGTTGGGTCTTCGTTTCTGTGCAAGGGCTTTCTCTAGTTGCGGCAAGTGGGGGCCACTCTTCATCACGGTGCGCGGGCCTGTCACTGTCACGGCCTCTCTTGTTGCGGAGCACAGGCTCCAGACGTGCAGGGCCAGTAGTTGTGGCTCACGGGCTTAGTTGTTCCGCGGCATGTGGGATCTTCCCAGACCAGGGCTCGAACCCGTGTCCCCTGCATTGGCAGGCAGATTCTCAACCACTGCGCCACCAGGGAAACCCCTAAACTCATTTTTTAAAAAGACATCTTTAGAACTCATTAACAGCATCCCTGGCCTTTGTATTAGGAGAGGGACGGGTATGTTTAAAACAATAGTTCTCAACTGAGGGTGATTTTTGTTATCCAGGGGACATTTGGCAATGTCTAGAGACATTTTTGATTGTTGCAACTGGGGAAGGGAATGCTACTGGCATCTCGTGAGTACAGTCTAAAGATGCTGCCAATATTAAGTTGTTATGGAGTAATTTATCTTAGAGAGAGCTTTGAGAAGCCTGGAATGAGCACAGTCTGGAGACAGCTTCTGTCTGATGCAGAGGAGGGAGCAAGGTGGAGTCAGATGCATGAGAGCAGCTGACTGGGGCACGAGGTGGCCCCCAGTGGCCACTGCCAAACACAGCACTCCACAGAGCTCAGCTGGGAAACCACTAACGTAGTGAAGAGAAGATGGGGGTTTAATTCATTTAGATCTGTGTTACAATCCTGAATCCACCACTTAGTAATTTCATAAATTTGGCTAAGCTCTTTAATCTTACCAAGTCTTAGTTTTCTCCTCTGAAAAAGAAGAATAACAATGATCACTTCACGGGGTCATTGTGGAGGTTAAATAGAATGTTTGTAAAACTAAGCCATTGCCTAGGAAATGGTGCTTAATATTTTTAAATTTGTTTTAAAATAAATTCTTTCCATACTAAAGAATGCCACAGTTAGCCCCAGAAATACTGACTGAAAGCTCGTTAAAGTTTGAAGTTTATGATTATAAATTTCACTTTTACCGTTTAAACTATTAAGAAAGACTTTATAGCAATATTATTTTTAAAAGGAAGACATTTCAAAATCTACAATTTATAGGACTACCCATTTACCAAAATAATCGACATATTTTATAAATAATGATTGATTGCATGTTTCTACAAAGCAGAGGCATGTGAGCTATTATGTACTGTAGACACACAAAGTACGAATGTAGATGTTATTGTAAGAGTGGGGCAGTAGACATCTATTGTTTCGCCTTCCTAGACTAGCATACACCTTTCTGCTGGGAAATCTTTCTTCCACTTTAACTTTGGGGTGTAAACAGGAGCTTCTCTTGGTTTATAAATCCTTTCCCCTCACCCACTGTTTATTGTTCCAGGGGAAAACATATACTCCAAGCTGGCATAATATTCTTGTCACCCTCCAGCTTTTCTGTACAGGTATGGACTCCTGATCCATGTTATACCAATAAAGCCCTTTCCTGGGATTTTTGAGCTTGAGATCAGAGAGAGAAAAAGCAAGTCTTAACTCTCTTTCTGGTGAAATTGGAACATATAAATCAGCAGGTGGATTTCCTTCAATCTGAGAAAATGAAATAGGAAGCAGAGTTGTGGGCATGTGTGTATACTGTGCTGGGTGGTAGGGACAGTGAAAGACTTCCGCATTCCAGGCGTGCATCTGAGGCCTGGCTATGCACCCAGCCGAACGCCCTGCCTTTCCCCACGTGTGGGTGTGAGTCAAGGAGTTCTCCCTTTGGCCTAATCTCGTTCTATTTGGATTTCTGTCACCTAAAACCATAAAAGTCTTTACTAATTCAAGTGAGTTATGCTTAGTCAAAAAAAAAAAAAAGCTCTCTCTCTGCAAGTATCTAACTGGAGGCTATTATGGTGAAGGCTGAAAGAGGAAAAGATTTCTTCAGATAAACGACAGTTTATAAGTTACAAGTTAGTTGTGGAAACTTTAAAAAGTTAAATAGATCAGTTAATCTATGTAAGTTTTAAGTTCAGTCAGGAGACAGAAACCACCCCAGTTATTTTAACAGAGGGAATCCAGTGTAAAGGGTTGTTAGTTATGTGTGAAAGAACTAAAAGAATGAAAGGAGAATTCTAAGGTATCATGAGGTGGCAACTGCAGGAAACAGCCACTGCCCACAGGGCTGGGGGAAGCAAGGGAAGGTGGGAATTATTAACACTTCCGAGCGTAGAGGAGCAGCCTGCTGGGGCCAGAAGCCAGGCCTTTGAGAAGGTGTCCCTCACCTAGCGCTGGTGCCTCTGAGGGGGCTTCGTGAGACCTACTGTGTCGGTGTAGGAAGAACTGCCAGCTAGGTTCAGCTCCTGCTCCAGTGCACTGTCACTGCTGGGGTGAAGAAGCATTGCTCCGGTGACACTCACCGACGGCGAAAAGCAAGCCCTGCAGC
Source organism: Balaenoptera musculus (assembly GCF_009873245.2). Taxonomy (NCBI): domain Eukaryota; kingdom Metazoa; phylum Chordata; class Mammalia; order Artiodactyla; family Balaenopteridae; genus Balaenoptera; species Balaenoptera musculus. Next base: position 95,455,013 of record NC_045793.1, on the reverse strand, counting down.
CTTGCAAGTCCCCTTCTAGCTTTCTCTATCAGCAGAGCCTAATACGGAGCCCACTGACAGGCAGAAACGCACTTTCAGAGTCCCAGGCCCTGAACACAAAGCTGATCATAGAAGACGGATTTGAAGCTGAGGGACAGCAGCTTAATAATCGGCAGTCTATGAGGATGATGAAATATACGTCAGCAGGACGTGGGGCATATTATTGACAGTAGTCTGAGAAGAACATTCCCTGAAAAGGAGTAGTTTAATAAAAATTGTGTCTCTTCTTCCAGTGAAAATTCAGTCTCATGAGGCCACTGTTTGAGGTGCCAAGGTCTTGCTCCTGCCCGGGGAGACACCAGTCATTCGTCTCCGTTAGGGTCCGTGTGATGCCATCAGGTCACCTTCCCAAGCTCTAGCTGTAATTACCCGCTTCCAGTCTGTTCCCTGCAATTCAGATTCGCCTTTCCCTTTCATCCTGTGCCTTCATAGAATGTCTTTTTCAGCTGTTGTCTACCTTTAAAACCCAACACATATTCTTTTCCCTTTGGGAGCATTTTCCAAACTAAAGTGATTTTTCTGCCTTCTTAGTTCCTAGTACGTTTTCTACGTTTTTCCTTTTTTTTTTTTACAAATAATGGTGATATGCTTTGTAATGTGGCTGGGGTCCATAGCCAGGCTCAGATCTCTCTGAACTAGAGAAAAAATTGGAAGGAACTGGAAGGAAATGTGAAGGAATTGGTGGGGAAAACTTGTGGCCTGGGCAGAAAGGCTCACCAGGCAGTCTGCATCCCGTGGTGGGACTAGGAAGTGAAGCTGAAGCAATCTGCTCTCACTGGCACCCAGTGCCCTGTTCACCTCCAAGCTCTGGCACCTTAGGCATGGGACACTAATGAACGATCTCCAGTTCCTAACTGCTCTTGAGGAAGAATGTAAGGCTAACCTGCTGATCCAAGTTTGCTTTAATTCCAGGACTGGGCATGTTTAAGGCTGTGCTTGAGTATCATTATGGGCTTCTGGAGTTTGGCTAAATTTGACATTGCTTAGATTAGACAATGCTTTGTATCCTCATAGGTCTTTACCTAGTTCTTTAATAAGCTACTATGTGTAAAGGAATTATATCCAATCTTTCCTATGAAGATCTGCCTCCCCTATGGATTGAGAAAGAGACTTCTAATCTTTTACCAGTTCTGTTCCAGGACTGAAACTAAATTAGATCTGGATAAAATCTGAGATATTATCTTATTTATATGGGATCCTCATAGTTGACTATGGACCAGGCCATAATTACCAAAGACATTCTACTCATGGTAGAATCCAGAAACTATATAGAGGGGCAAAAAGTTCTACACATAGACACTGCATTCTTCCTGGAATAAATCCTTCCCGTGGAAAGATTTCTTGTGACAGGTGATAACAGTCTTCCCCAATTACTTGTAAAAGTAAGTTGACAGTACAAAATTTCTTTTGAAGATACTCTATTAAGTACATCTCAACCAATGTTTACTGTCAAGCCAGGAATTTATGCCAGACAGGTAGAATCATTTTCCTTTATAAACCTATTATTAGCATCAGATAGACAAGCAGGCTGCTAAAAGAGTTTTCATTAGCATTTGCACATTACCAAGAGACAAATATTTTATCTCCTAGTCCCTCCATATATAATCCCCAGTGAAAAATATAACTACTATTTATTATGCCATGTACCAAAGCCTGTGCTAAATGGTTTATGCTTGTATTTGACACTAAGATCAAATACTTAAATGGCTTGAAATCCATGGCCTTTGATAATTTTCGGGCCATGTACTTTATGTCAAGTGTGTTCACAGTTCATTGGTTTTGCTAGAAATACTTATTGAATGCAGTGATTTCCTCTTATTTCCTTGGTTTCTCCTTTCTAGGCAAGCAGTGAGTAGTGAAATGAGGAAAGATGGTTTCAAAACATACAAAACCTGTTCCTTGTGTAGACACAGCTTAAAGAATATAAACAGATGGGTTTCTCCCACAAGGACAGGTCATCATACCATCAGGGGAAAATGAGTTGGCTGCTGCTGAGTTAAGAAGCAATGAAGTCATTGCTATGCACATAATTAAAATGTGATATTTCAAGAGGAGTGAATCCAAGGAGGAAAAAAAGAAAAATTGCAGATAATACATACTGTGGTTGTGGCTTTGAATTAATATGTGCCTGGGTGCAGAAGAAGCAATGCAAACAAATGTCAGCCATTAAAAATAGGCAAAATAACAATATATTTAACTTGTAACCTTTTCCACCCCACCTTCCTCAACATACACCCTTAAAGCTACTATTATTTACTTTTGCTAAGCTCCTTTGAACTATATAAGTGTTGTTGGCAGACTGGATTTAGGACAGGTAGAATTGCTTGATGCACACCATTTTGCTGTCTAGTAGAAGCCCTAGTCAGGATATAATAAGACAAACCAATCCAGAAAAGATGCATCCAGTTCACACCCCTCTTGATGTTGCAATGACACCTCTTGCATCTATATCTGAATTACTAAATTGACCCGTTTAGGAAAGAGGCTCTTCTTGTCATAGCCGTTATCTGGCTTACACAGGTATTCTCCTTTCTAAGCAGACTTAGGCCTAAATAAAGAAAAGAACACTATAGGATTTTGAACAATGGATCCTGTGCCCTTCCTGTCCAGGAAGCTGCCTAGTGAGGAGAAAACAGCAGATGCACAAGCAACTGTTATCTTGGGTAAAAGAGATGCTTTTCTTGGGACCATATCAGTTTCATGTTTATAGCTCCTTAGAAGGCTATATCTATATGATGACAGGCTTTCTGGTGAAAGCTGAGAAATTCAGTTGCAAATCTGAATGCTACAAAATGTGTGGCTATTTGGCAACGGGAGGATCAAACATCTGGATCTTTGACTCAGTTTTTCCATTTTCACCCAATATTTTCATATCGTGAAAAACACCAATTAAAAAAAGCAGCCAATATGGTGTTTTGGCTTTCTTAACAGCCAATTTGTATCTCAGAATGGTTGGACCAATTGATTGTTCTGCTTTACATGGCCAAAATGAACAGATCAAGATAAAAATAGTTGGTTAGGTAGCTGTTCCGATTTATTTCAATTGATATACTGGTATTGTGAACTCTAGCTAAGTGCTTTACAAATGCAAATAATTTCCGACATCTCAGAATTCAGTAATCTATCAGGAAGTAGATAATTGTCACTTCTCCTCAGTTCTCCAGATAAAGAAATGGCACCAGGAGTAACATGATTTTCTTTGGGAAAAACACAAGTCAGTGTGTTCATTCTCTGTTAGAACTTGTGGGTTCCTCTCTCAGTGGGGCCTCAAACTGTCCAAATGAGACCAAACTACACATGAGTATTCACAGACAGCACACTACAGTTTACTTCTGAGGCTCTGAGGAATAGAATTACTGCTAGACTAAAAAAAGAAAAGACAGAAAAGTAAGAGAAATTGTATTGAAATTCTGTTTTACAGTGTACTACGTTGGAGTTTCCAAATATTCTAATTCTGGAGACTAGCCTACATTTTTTCAGGCTATCAATGTTAATATACTAAATGCATTTCATTTAGGAAATTAAGGGGTATGTAGATCAGGATAGAAATTATTGAGGTTATGATACAGTTTATGTACAATTTCACTTGAGTAATACTAGGTCTAATATTAAAGTGGTAAGAACCCTAGTCAGGGAATAGATTGTTTTTGGTAACATTTACATAATCAGGAAATGTTTTAAAAAGAAATGTAATTTATATACCTAAGTAAATCACCTTTGCATTATATATGCCATTCTTTTCCAGTAAAGATCACCTAGATCTACAAATACGAGTATAACCATTTTTGTAGGCCGGCATCTAGGTTTCCATATGATGATGATTCTATAGCTGCCTTCAAGATGACATTTTTTTTCCTTCTGGCAAGGAATATGATGCTATGGAAAGATTAAAAAAGAAAAAAATACTAAGTCAAAGAATAAAATTGAAATAATATTTAAGGAAAATTATTTTCTTTCCATGTATTTTTAAATTTTACAGCTTTCAAAATAACCCAGCATACAGTACCCCTCAGATTGACTGACTCATCTCCATGTCCACACACTTTCTTTAAAAACAGAAAAATCATTTTTGAAAATGATCAAAACATAACATTTTGCTGGAACAGATGCCGTGCCTGCGCTCTGTGCCACATTTTTGTAGTATTTAAAATGAATGTTTCAGTTTTAAACACCACGGCATGACTAATCGCCAGTGAGGAGGAAAGGAAGGTCCTAGAGGAGTCAAAGCTGGGGTCCTCCTGTACCCCATTTGTGAGAAACACTGTAGCTCTGGTCTGTGTGCACCTGGCACGTGTCCTAGGGCCGCCTTTCTCATGCTTTCTTCCCAGCAAGAAGTGTTTGTGAAAATTTGACTATCTTGAGATTCAAAGAAAAGGGGGCATTTTTTAAATATCTAAGACTGATATGCACTTTGGGGGGATCTGTTTGTAATTTAATTTTGCATCTCTTACTATATTCCATGCATCCTTTTAAGTACCATCTGAATTTTAACTTTTCAGGATGTATTCTGAATCCCAATTTAGCATAATATCCCAATTTATATGTGCTTTGCCAGCAAAGTATTAACAATGGTCGTTTTCCCTTTTAAAATTGGCCTGATTTGGAAGATAAATTATGTTGTGACCCAAAGTACAAAGAGTCTCTGTCCAGGAAAAAAAAAATACACGGTACATTATTTTTCTTGTTACATTTTTTATGTTAGTGGGTTTAGTGATGGATGGATAAAAATAGATGACACTTTAAATCAGGCTTCTCCACATTTCTACAAGTTTGGAAGACCAGCTATGTGATCTTTTACTTTTCACCAGGGTAAGAGATCAATAGGGCTTTGCCCTCTAATATTCTGCTGATTGTCATATTACAGTTGACTCCTGTGACTGGCACAGTGGCTTTCCTCTTCTTCTCTCACTTCCCTCTCCACATGCATGCCTCTGAAACCCGAGGAATCATTGAAGAAAACTTTTTCCAAGTAAAGGTTTTATAGGTCACTGTAGCATGTTAGGATCATATGGATATCCCAACCATGATGACAGTAATAATAAGTATTCTTCAGTATCAGGCTGTATGCAGTAGGACTAAAGACCTCCTTCTATTTATTAATAAATATTTTGCTCATTTCTAATCTTAACACACATGTAGGTTTTGGCCTGCTATGAGCTCCAGAGTTTTTTGTTTGTTGGTTGGTTTTGTTTTTGTGAGATTGTTGTTTGTTTGTTTTGTCCTCATGGAGTTACTCAAATTCTATATCTTCTGGTCTTTGATGGGAAATGTGGGATTCGTGGAGAGACACAATCAGACAATTCTGTCCCAATTTTTATATGTTTCTAAATGTGTAAGGCAGAATCTAGGATCTACCATTATACTATGCCAGTCCACTGGAATCTCATAATAATTATTAAGAGTTAATTTACTAACAAGGTTTCAATGGAAGTATGGACAGAATGTGGGTGCATTTCACGATCCACAGTGTTGCAGTTAGTGATAAACCACTGATACTTCATCTTCCTTACATAAAGTATTCGTCTAACCCTGTGTCTAGAGTATTTGTCAGGGACTCAATCACACATTACATAATACCGTATTTTCCAGAGAGGAGTCATGGCTCACACCCTCAGAGCAATATTGTGAACGTATAGAAGGATATAGCCAGGTGTGGAGCCAGACAGGGATGGGGGCTATGCATTCATATTTCTTTACATCATCCTGATTTATCATTTTGGGGAAAGTTCTATTTAAGTGGATTCTTGAATAGCACAAGAAACCCTATGTCTCTCCCTAATGGATGGTATTTATAAATGAGGAAAGGGTTGATCATAAGATAGAATATGGAAATGGAGAAATCGTCAAAACATTAACCTAAGCAGAAACTACCTACCTCTGTTGTTCCCACTGAAGATCTGCAATGTAAAATGATCAGTACATTTCTAGAAAGTGTTTACATTTCATTTATTTTGTTTTCTTTTTTATACTAGAAAAGCTTTGGGAAGCTTATACATGTACTATATGCAAGAGGAAGTCAGAAGGACTAAAAAATATGACTCTTGGGCATCTAATGACCTAAAATGCTGTTGAGAGTCAGCAATTTGAACTTATTATGGGGGTAAATAATTATTTGATAAATAGTGTCACATGAGAACATGTCACATATATTTGAGACTATCTCAGGTATTCCAGGATATCTCATATATTCCAGAATTATAGTGATTTCTAATATTTTATTTCATTCTTTCATAGGTGCCTTTTCATCAGATGAACATTTTTTTTGGATTAGAAAATATAATCACCGTTAATATAGCTTGGAAACCTTAAAGGCATCTAGAGAACAATTACATTAATGAATATGTGCATGTTTAGTAAACGCTTCAAGAAAGATAAGAAATAAGTTGAGACTTAAAGAATTACTGATTGGTTCAAGGGGAAAAGCTGAATATTTCAGGCAGTCAGAACAGAACAAGGAGGACCTAGGAAACTGTGAGATGGTAAGAACAGTAGTTGGCAAAGTCAGGGATTAGGGAGTGGAGGAAAATAAGGTTGAATGGACGGGAATTCTGGAAGATCTTTAAAATGAAGTAATGCAGGAACGATTTGCCCTGGGGACCACCCCATGCTTTGACCAAGAAGAGTGACCACTTATTGTTGGACTTAGAAAGGTTGGTCTGATGGTGATGTGGAATAAAGCAGGGAAAGGGCAGAGTTGGGGCACCCAGGCCAGAAGTTAGTGTACTAATCTAGTTATGAAGTGACAAAGACCTCAATAGCTAATTTTTCTTTTCAGTCATACAAAGATACTTTGCTGTTGACTTATAACAGCCCGGCCTAATCAGTCACCTCATTCAACAGACACAGGGTTGAGTGAAGGCAGTTTCTAAAAACCAAACCACCTCCTAGCAGTGAGGGGGCTCTAGCCTGCAGCATTTCCAGTCAGATTGGACCACAACACTTTTGTTTCACGTAGCATATCCTGGGACCAGGGGGCCACTGAACATAGTAAGAAAGGCTTGTATACGCAAAAAAAAAGAATGCAATATAGTTTCATGTGTGATATGGAATATAGATAAAATATAAAGATATATGGACATATAATTTCATTAGGATGGAATCATTTCATAACTGCAAGGAATTCAAGTAATTCAGCCTTTGCTAATTGCCTTTGGCTTTAAGGCTTGTCAGAATTCTTCTGCTCATTAAATTCATAATCTCTCCTTATGAGGGAGCATTGAGGACTCCAGAGAAGTGGTTCACCCACTCACAGCCCCCAAATCAGGCTGTTCATCATCTGAGTGTTTTTCTTCAAGCACACAAAGACACTATTTTCTTCTGGGTAGGGGCTTCCCCTGACCTCCCACCCACCCCTGTTAGGTAGGGAGTCATCCCCAGAGAGATGTGTCATTCTTGGAACAGAACAACATCCCTTGGCGAAGATTCACTGAGTAATCATTCAGCTAGAAGCATAAATCTACCCCGAGGGTCGGAAAAACCCATAGTGCATGAGAATAATGGGCAAAGGGAATTGCATTCCAGGCTATTAAAATAGACACAGACACTGAAGTGAATGTGCTGAGATGAAACAAAGGGAATTCTCCAAAATTCAAACATGGAACTCTGGGTGATAAACTCTTGCCTGGGTCGTGATTAACTCTTCAGTCACTCAGGAAGAGATCACTCTTGCCTTTTACTCAGGACAGTAAGGTGGTTGATCTGCACTGAGCCATTTTCTGTTGACTTCATGGAGCCTATAGGGAACACAAGCTTTCTTCCTTTTCCTCTTTCCTTTCTTGCCTGCTCCCCTTCCATTTGTGGCTATCACGTTGACCCTGAAAAAGACATTAGACAAAGGATTAGTCAGAACTCAGGATTCTCTGGTGAGTCAGAGCAGCCTACCTGCAGCCAGACAGGCCTGGGGCAGGGAGCAGAGTTGGCACCAGCCCTGCTCTGTAGGCTGGAACAGGAGCTGAGAGTGCTGTCCTTGCTGCAGAGGCTGGCGGGGAAGTTACTGCTGGGTGGGCTAGGCACAGGCCCAACAGGGATCAACATGTTCCCGTCACGATTCAGACAGACGCCTGGCACCAGGGGGTTCCAAGCTGGAGCCACCCAACAGGTGGGCAGAGCACTGCTCAGAAATTCAGACTGGCCAGGGGCTTGATTATTAAAAAGACAGGATATGGAAGGAGTGAGAACATGGACCCCTGGTCTCATTTGCCTCCCTTCTAACTATGTGATTAGGCAAATTACTTAACCTTTCTGAACCTCAGTTTCAAATAATGTTACTAAGGCTGTTATTATTTAAGGGTGAAATGAAATAATAAAAATATCTAACATTTATTCAGCACTAACTATATGTTAGGTACTATGCAAAGAGCCTGCTATGTATAATTATATTTAATCCCCATGGCAAGCCTATGGGATAAATGTCACGATTATCTCCATTTCATATGTGAGGAAACTAATACTCAGGTCACCAGCCGGTAAGGGATAAATCCAGATCTGGCTTCAAGGACCAAGAGTTTACCCAAATGTATATCCCCTCTGAAAAATCTAACTCCCCTACCACTGCTGTAGGGGATGGGGATGATGTTCCTGGCCCAAAGTTCCTAGGGTACAACTCCAGTGCTTGGGGTGAGAGGGAGAGCCAGATGATAGTAAGGCTCTGGTCTTCTTCTCAGTCCAGAGAGGGAGCTGGGGTCCTGCTCAGTTTGTGGGAAAGGGCACCAAAAACAAAGTTCACCCTTATAATCTGTAGCACATAGAAGGGACTTAAGCACAAGGAGCCATCAGTAGAACTCAGTCTTCAAAACGGGGTGCCATGTGGGTTGGACAGGTAGCAAAGGAGGAGCTCAGGGATCAGCCCCGGGGCAGTGGCCCTGGATTATCATCCAACACAGTCAAGGAAATTAGGAAAGAGTAGCAGAGACTGCTACATGGAAGGTAGTTGAATCCTAACGCCCAGGCCAGGAGGCATGGGAAATGTGGGACAGGATAGGGTCAGTATCAGTTCAAGGGCTGGAGCTGGACTGAGCTTGCAGGTTTGGGATATCAGCAGACTCCTGTGGATTAAATCTAGATGGTAGAACATGAAAATTTATTCAGGTTATTTCTTTAATATTATCATGTGTGATTTTGTGTAGTGTACTGTAGTGTAGTATATTATAGTGCAAAATAGTGATAACAGTAGTACAGTAGTGTGTGGTGTGATGTAGTGTTGTGCTGTGTGGTATAGTTTGTTGCAGGATAGTATAGTACAGCATAATGAGGTGTGATATGGTAGTGTAGTGTATTGTAGTGTAGAGCAGCACAGTGTAGTACAGAGCAGCGTTCTGCTGTATTGTGTGCTGTCGCGTAGTTTGTTGTAGTAGACTGTAATGCAATGTAGTGAAAGAACCACTGAGCTAGAAGTCAGGAAACTTGAGTTCTCATCTCTTCTGTGCCATTAATAGCTGTATGGCCCTTGGATAAATCACTTAGCCCTTTTTGGCTGTAGTTTCTTGTAGCATGTAAAATGGGGAGGTTGGAAAAGATGATCTTGAAGGTCAGTTCTGAAACATCCCACAGCTTGGTGTTACTCATGAGACCTCTAACAACTTTATTTTCTGCCAAGATTTAGAGGTTGCTTATACAGACTTTCCCCAAGTTTAGAATGCCAGATAATGTTCCTGGAAGAAAGTAGAAAAGGAAAAAGCCCATAAATAGATTTTAGTACCAATCTAACATTAGGAACTAAATTAAATGAAAGGTTAACTTATTGCAATCCAATTCTGGTCATAATTCTTTGTGAAGTGAAAGGCATTCTTAGCCAAAATACTGGGAGGTCTGGGTAGCTGGAAACCAGCTCCAGAGAGTTTCCTTTGTTATACCCTTGGTACAAGCACAACTGCAGTACCTGGAGGTAAGCAATCAATTTGGTCAAAATTGCTGGACCAGATGATCCTACCAATCCAGATTACTGTTATCAGTAGTCAATTTTAACTGATTTATCCGCCAGAAGAAGTATGAATTCTGTACAATATTTTCAACTGAATTATTAATTGATCTGAAAATAAATGTACAAGTTTTAAAGTTAAATCATATGAAGAGGCTTATTGAAAAACACAGAGGTTCTTTGTCTTACTCCTCTTCTCTTGCTCTAGTCCTCCTGCCCCAAAGCAACCACTTTTGACTGTTTCACCTATTACTTCTGGTATTTACACATTTTCATATTTATTAAATAATGTTATAGTACTCTCTTCTGATTCATCAATTTTAGACATTATCTGTTGACTTCCTGTGTTGATAGATTAGGCTTTAACTCTCTAACACCAACATTCCTTCTGGGTCCACTCTCCCACACTCATAACTTAGTACCATATTTTGAGATTGAATCAATATTCAGTGTTAACATTATTATGCCCCAGAAAATAGGGTGTACTGTGATTCTGTTTCCTTCCTTCCTTTTGTTTTTCCTTAATACAGGCCTTATTTTTGTTAATTTTCTTTGTATGTATTGTTAATTGTTTAAACATCTTCCAAAAACTTGTCTGTGAAGACTAATTTTTCACAAGGTAGATCACATCAGTTATCTGTCAGTGCCTTGTTCTGTTTTGTTTTGTTTTGAGACATCTCTAGGTCTGTTTCATAAGTGTCACCCTGGGACTTCCCTTTGTCCATCATCCTTAGAATTCCCTTTCTCCTTATTTGGGCTTCCTGTTCCCTGTGTCTCATGATGCCGTCTGTAATGACACGCTCCTTTGTTTTGAAGGAGCAATTCCTTTAGCCATTCTGTCAGATTACAAATATAGTATTAGAGCAGGTATCATGATGATAACATGCCCTCGACATGCCTGTCTTTTGAGTCACAGGGTTCTAATTTAGACTGATTTCTTCAGTTCTGTGGACCCTTTTGTCATCCTGGAATTTCCCTTCTTCATCATTATGAATATTTCCTTGCTTCTCTTCTGTGTTGACTTGTCTGTTGTCTGAATCCTTTTTCTACCTATTTCTAGATTACTACCTCCTCTGGTGGAGAATTTCTTCCATTAGCTTCCTGAAAAAAGGTACAAGGGAGGCAAAATATTTGAGACCTTGAATGTTTGAAAAATGACTTTATTTTTACCCATACGATTGATTGATAGTTTGGCTAGGTATAGAATCCTAACAGGGAATTTCTTTTCCTTCAAAAGTTTAAAGAAATTACTCTATCACTTTCTTGCTTTCAGTCTGATCTAGAAAAGTCAGATTCCATTTTGATTATTGATCCTTTTTGTGTATTTTGTTTTTTCTCTCTGGAGCCTTCTAAAACTGCTGGTTTTGTTCTTTTTCCTGGAAGAGTTCCTTAACTTTATTTTCTAACCCACTATTGAGTTTTTCCATTTCTGCTATCTATAATGTTTTTAATTTCCAAGAGATATTTTTTGTTCTGTGAATACACACACACACACACACACACACACACACACACGGAGTTGATCCTCCTTATTCACAGAATTTGTAGTGGCACTTCTGTGATCATTCATAGATGTGTAGAACTTCAAGAAAATTTGAGTAAGTGATGCACACATTCCCAGCTGAGGTCAAAAAAGGTGATACTTTGCCTTCTTTTTTCAGCTCTCATACCGTAAACAAGTGTCCTTTTCATGGTATAACTAGTGCCTCATATTCCACATTTTTGTGCTTTTTGTTGCTTATGTACTGATCAGTTGACGAAAATGTCATCAGAGGCTCAAAGGAGTCTAAGCCTGTATTTTCCCCTAGGGAACATGATTCAGTATTCTCTACTTCAGAGTTGTAGTGACATTACAGAATATAACTACCACGAATAATGAGAATCAACTGTATATATAATATAACGTATGTCTGTGTGTGCATGTGTATGTGTATTAATATAGTTTTCTTCTCCCTGCATAGTCTCTGTTTCTTCCAGGTTGCTTTTATTCTTCCATGTTAAGTGCCTCCTAGGTTATTTGATAGTATTTAGTTTCTTGATCATGATAAAAGTGAAAAATTAATAAGATGATTACATTCTCAGAGTGTGTGTGGAATCATGTTGACTTTGAGCTTCACTTTTTTTGAAAAACCCAAGTATGTCAATATCCCTACAGTTATTTTTGGTTGGTCAGATTATCTAGAGATTACTTCTTTCAAAGAGTATACTCTTTCAGTTTTATGCATAATCGTAAAACTTTTCACCTCAATTTCCCTTTTCAAAATAAACCCTTAGAAAAAATAAAAAGGACAGATAAAAATTTAAACAATGAATAGGTTCTTTGCAGTATAGTCATTTTGAGAAACTGTCAACAGCCTATATTCTCAATGATCAATTAAATAAGAAGAACATACAAAAAATTTCCAGTGGAATGTTACACAGTCATCAACTATTATATTTACAAAGAAATGTTAACATCAAAACAAATGCTTATCTTATAATAAAAACAAAGAGAACAATGTAAAATATGGTGGGATCTAAACAATGCCAGAATACATGTATAGATGGAGTTATGTCTAAATAGTAGGATTATGAGTGACTTTTATGCTTTTCTGTGTGTTTCATCATTTATTTAGCAAGTTTCCTACCATAAGCATGCTTTAAAAAGAAGAAAAGTTTATATCTAAGAACTAAGTGCTAATAGTAGTCTGCTTTCCTTTACTCCCAGTTTTCTATAGGACATATTAGTAACCAGAACTAGGGTTAGCAAGCATCTTGGTTTGCTTGGAACTAAGAGATTTCTCAGGATGTGCGTATTTCATTGCTAAAACTGGGACAGCTCTGGGCACGCTGATTGCTGGTCACCTTATAACCAAAACCCTTAATGGCAGAAATATATGGCAACATGTAAAATTGTTTTGAAAACTGGATTATATTCTTCTAAATATGCAAAAACAATAAAAATCTGTTAATTCTGCACAGAAAACAAGTTTCATTGAATTATACTTACAAACACATTCAAGATTGCCTAAAAATTATAGCATCAAATACTTGGATTTGTGAAAGTTTAATTGTATTTTATGTTTCACTTTCTTTTATATTTGGTTCTATTTTATAGTTAACATGACACAGAGGGACTATGTTGTATTGTGTAATGCTAGAAAAAGTTGGGAGCTTGCCTCCCTCTTGACTTCTTCTCAATTTCCTTCTCCTTCTTTGCTCCATCCACCCAATTCCAGAGTCTGTTCCTGTGGTCTCTTCATCTATACTCTATCAGTGACCCAAAGCTATAGCTTCAGGTCTCACCTTTACACAGAGACTCTCAAATTTATCCTTTCTTCTGACTTCCAGTATTTAATTTTCATCTCTATATTTCCTGTCATTTATCATATCCCAAACTACTTTTCCCTCCCTGAGTCACCAAGACCCTGCAATTCCCCATTCAGATTAATCACTCTACCAACATTCAGGTTACCATCCATTTTCATTCATTCTGTCCCCTCACCATTCTCAAAGCAATCTATTGCTAAGTCTTGCCAATTTTAACTTCATAATATCTCTCTTCTTTGTCTATTTTGATAATTCCGGACTTTTTTGGCCACTGAGTGGTACTTTTAATATAGCTTCTAGCATTACTAGGAAGGCAAGCGTTTTGTTCTTTTAAATAGTCAGATGCCCGTACATTACTGTCTCTCCAGGTTCAGCAAAGTCTTCCTGCACCCCTGACCTCTTGCGTTTCTGAACTTGACTTCTGTACTCCATTCTAATTTTTATATCCACACCAGTCAGTGCTGGGCATATCTCTGACCTTTGCTTTGCCCTTCTACTTTGCCAATGTTTCCTGTACTATACTTTAGACAAACAAAATGTAGTTCTGTGGACACAGTCTGTGCCTCTACTTGCCACCTGGATGCATGCCAGACCTTGCTTGCCTGAGTATATCAGAAACTTGCAAAGGACACCAGGAGACTTTCAGGATTTCCCATGTACTTTACCCATATATGAAAGTCAGGAAGATACATTCTCATCTTCTTTCCATTGGATCCTAGAGCAGGAGAAATATTAAGGATACAAAGAGGCTCCTGACAGAGCAGTAGAGTCCCTTCTTGAAAGAGTTCCAGAGGTATTTGGAGATCCTTCTAAGTGGCAAATTTCCAACTAAGCTCTATCAAAGGTAAATCTCAAACCAAAAGGATACTACTATTTTTTGCCTCTTTTTTTTTTGACATCTTTATTGGAGTATAATTGCTTTACAATGATGTGTTAGTTTCTGCTGTATAACAAAGTGAATCAGCTATACATATACATATATCCCCATATCTCCTCCCTCTTGCGTCTCCCTCCCATCCTCCCTATCCCACCCCTCTAGGTGGTCACAAAGCACTGAGCTGATCTCCCTGTGCTATGCAGCTGCTTCCCACTAGCTATCTATTTTACGTTTGGTAGTGTATATATGTCCATGCCACTCTCTCACTTTGTCCCAGCTTACCCTTCACCCTCCCCGTGTCCTCAAGTCCATTCTCTACGTCTCCGTCTTTATTCCTGTCCTGCCCCTAGGTTCTTCGTGACCATTTTTTTTTTTTTTTGATTTATAGCACCTAAAGCAGAAATCATACCAGCAGAGTTAGGTGGATCACTACCTCCAATGAAATAACTTGGCCTATGAAACTCTGAAACACATCAGGTTGGAAGGGAGTCACAGCACTTCATAAAGTCTCTTACCTGTGAACCTGGTACCCATGATTAGCCCATTTGGTCGCCTCAGATAGAGAAAACATGTAACACTTGTATTGAGATGTCAGGATCAAGCTATGAGTTTGATTCCCAAGGGTACATACAGAAAAATCTTGCATGCATGGCAAATACAGAAGTGGTGTTTGACAGGACATTTAAAAAGTAGTGGAACTCTTTCTTTAACAATTTTATTTGAGATCAAAATGTAAAGCAAAATTGGAATTATGTGCTTAAAGCTGGTTAGGCATCTCTTGGTAGATTCCATTATAGCCTTTGGAGAACTCTAGTGTTCTAGGAAATTATAATTTGAAATAAATCATAATAAAGATAATCTTTGTCCACATTTCCATAGAGGAAAAATTACATATGCAACTGTCCCCAAAATTAACTCTGTCCCCTTTCTCCAAATATCTTAATGACAAGTTCGTGATGACTTGGATTTAATGTGCTTAAGCTGATTGGGTTGGTGGCCTAAGGCACTATTCAAGCCCCCAAAATCTAAGTTGATGGGTCTTCATTGACCTATACAATGGCATAGACATAGATGTACAACCTCACGGTCTGTGTGAGGAGTAAGAAAACCTTGGTCCTAGTGCTTTCAGATTATCCCCATGTGCATACAACAATCAAACATTTTTTTCCATAACAATAGACTGGCTTATTATTTGCAGAAACTGAGGATTGCTTTATTCCACAGCATTAAAACAGAAAACACCTTGTTTTACCACAGAATACTTTTCACCAAAGAAATATTCAAACTTTCAATTTCTGTGGAATTGATGTCAGGTAACAAGAGTAGAGTGTACTTGTTGCCCAGTTTTAGACTCTTAGAAATGCCCTTGCACTTTGCTTTTTAACTAAGGAAGAAAATTTTGTGCCTTGTTCCGGAAATTGAATTTCTTTCTTTCCTTCAGTTCTTCCTTGCCATACCAACAAATGGCATATCTTTAGAAAATAGGAAAACATAGGAGTCTTCTCTTGAGAGATTGCCTACAACTTATAAAAGTTCAGTGATGCCTACAATTTATAAAAGTTCAGTGATATCATTTATCAAGTCAGCCAAATCACCCCTGTTTGTATCTGTACATTCTGGACATGAGTCAACAAGTTATTGTGTAGACTTGGATGACTGACCAAATAAAATGTGAATTCAAAGCCCCTTTTAATTCAATTGCCCACTGATTTCTTCCTCAATTCTTAGAGCTGATGATCCCATAAACATAATTAGTAACTTCTTTTCATTTAAATTCTACTTTAATGTCAACAAGTCAGCAGCCCTTTCTTATTAATGTAGTTCATTCCAGAATAAAATATAAACATCCTTTGCAGAACAGGATGTTAAAACTAAAATTTCTGCTGAAGTGACGAGACTCAGTCTTGAATCTCAAAATGAAGGGCCACACCAAAATGCAGAATTCATAAAGGAACTTATGGAGAACCAATCCCACAATACCTTCATCAAACTAAGGCCAGAAAGGGGGAATCAGAGTAAGTAAAGGAGTTCTGAGGCATTGTCTTTCACGAGAATTGTTATGTGGATGAGCCACTTCCAACCTTAAGGGGATTTGTTGGGGAGGTGGGGGTCTGGGAGTGGGAAGTTGCTGCTTACTCTGCCTCACTTATAGAGCCATATGAAGAGCTTGAAGCATGTTCTTGGAGTATGGGTTCCTCTTGGATTGCAGCCTTTATTCATGCCTGAGAAGGCTGTATGAAGGAAGCGGTTTAAAATGGTTTATGGCAGGAAAGAGAGAGAATAGAAGACTGCATTTGGGAAGTACTCTCATTCATTCCAGGGCAAATGGTGTGAGAGTTTTTCTCAAGTACCACACAGAAAAGAGAAGGCCTAGAGCTATCTAAGTCCTACTTGAGAGGATGCTTGGAAGGAAAGACATTCATCAGAAGAGAAGGGGCATGGAAAGGACCACCTGAGAACCATCATCTGAGTGGGAAGGGGCCTGCTTACCAGTCACCAGCTGAATAAAATTTGGGGGGAAAGGAGAGAAAAGGCTAACCATCCCCCTTCCCAGATGGTAGGTGGCTGTGCAATATAGGCCTTAACAGGAGGACGGGATGGAGGCGTCTAATCTTAGGATGAAAACTGAAATTATAATTGTTATCTTAACCTGGACATTCTAATTTCTCAATTGGCCGGTTTGCAATTTAACGTGATTTTAAGTCTGCCGGTGACCCAGGATTGACTGGAGAAGTCTTGGTAGTAGAAGAAACAACCCCTTACCCCCAAATAAACTTTAAAAGAACAAAGGGAGACAAAGCAAAGTTGCATTTGATTACATTTTGGTTGAATTTTGGTCATGACTTTTCACATATTGATTTATATTTGGATTGTTGAATTCAATTCAATGAATATTTATTAAGTCCTTACTACAAGGAAAATTAATATTGTTTAGTTAAAAAAAAGTATGTGCTTTGGGGTCAGAAAACCCACCTTTGAATGCCAGACTTTCACCTAACTCACAGTATTGTCCCAAGGAACTTGACTTCTCAGAGCCTCAGTTTCCTCGTCTGTTGACTGAGGAAAATAAATTGAGATTATTTTGAGGATTGAATGGGATAGTGGAAAGACCAACAAACTTCTTAGGCATTTTGGAAAGTGCATTAAATGGGTACTCTATAACACATAGTCCTAGGTAGTACTCTTAAGTGAGCTCAAAGAAAGAATACTGGTATTTGTTATCAAGAGATCATTTCTTTGTAATTTTGAGACAAGTTCTTTCTTGTCTTTGGAGGAATTACTTTTCAAATGCATTAATTAAGCAGTCTGCAGACTCCTCTCCACAGTCATATAAGGACAGACATACACAGAATAACAGTAATCGTCAGTCGTATTAATACTGGTTAGCCACAATGACACACACCTCTGAAATGGTTATTCAAAAAGAAATGTTAGAAAATATCTTTTTAAACACATGTCTCATAATAATGACTACATCTTGAGTAGTGCCTAAAATAGACTGACCTTGTACTTTTTTAGTGTCTAAAAACATAGATTCAGCACATCCAAAAACCTCAGATGACTTATTCCAGGCTGTTGAAAACCCCCGTCAGTGAAAAAACCACTCATATTATGGTGAAGGATGAGCCTACAAATTCTGCTTATTTTCTTCTACATTTAAGATCCTGAGCTATAACTGTGTGGACATTAAGATGACTAATACAGACTCTCTGGTCCTCAAGGAACTTAACAACAGAGTTGGGTAAACACAGCCTGGATGAACACAGTTACAAAGAAAGACATTTTATGCCAAATTCCAGGGTGGGGTGAGGTGACAGGGAGGCAGGTAAGAAAGTACCACAAAAGTTCTAAAAGGGTCAGGCAATTATCATCCAAACTAACCATCTCTGGTCTCCACCTCATGCTTTATAATTATATGGTCCTCTGACCCCTCCCCAGCTAGCAGTTTCCAAAAGACGGTAGAAATGCTCCACTGTGGATGACGTCATCGTTTGGCATTACTCACTACACTTGCAAGCTAGCCGGGACAAGGAATGTGATCTAGCCCTGTCAGGAGGATGCTGTACTTTCTCTGACCTGACTGAATACTTCACGGTCCTCAGGCCCCTTTTTCATCCCTGTCATCTCCACACACTTTTAATCATAGTAGGACAAGACACGCTAATCATAATTCATATGTAGCCCCATCAATCCCTTATAGGGGCCTGCAGTAATTTCCTTCCATTTACACTCATTCAGACTCTCTCTTTCTGGTTCCCAGTCTTCTCTTTATACTGTTTATTCTCAATCTGTGCTGGAGACTTGGGAATTTATTTTTCCAGTCCCTCAGAACTCTTTCTGTCCTAATGCCGCTAAGCTTTATATAGTTCCTTTTTCTAGAACTTTGACCCTGTCTTCATTATTTGACATTTCTTCACATGGAATTTCATCAGCCAGTTATCAGAATATGTTTCCATTTGTCTTTTCACATCGTCCTGAATTTTACCATTGGTCTCCTCTGTAGGGATCTAATTCTTTACTTTCATCACCTTATTACAAATAACTTTCGTTGGGCAAAGTTATTCAGTAAGAACACATTTAAACATGCCCTTATTCCTCCTAGCAATCACTTTCCATCTTTCTCTCTATATTTAGAAAAGTCAACAAAAAATTAACCTCCTCCAAAGGCAATAGCATGTTCTATATATTTATGTGCAAATGCAAAGATTGCTCCTTAAATGTACCTGCTATCCTTAGGCATCATTCTCCCAGAGAACAAAATTCAAAGGAGTGTCTTTGGGGATACCATTTTTAAAAGAGTCATCAAAAACTGTATGTCTCCTTCCCTTGAATATTTTATTATAACCACTTTTCAGTAATTTATTCATTCACGGGTGCCCCTAATTTGCATCAAAGTATTAACTCCTTTCTTGATTCATTAAAGCTCTGTTACCGTCTCTAACCCCTTAGCAGCATTTGACACAGTTGAGCACTGGCCTTGGCTTCTTTAACACCACACACATCTATTAGTCCTCATACCTCCCAACCACTCTTTCTTAATCTCTTGCTGGTTCCTTCTTCTCTATCTAATTTGAATGATGAAGTCCTTGGGGTTTAGGTCTGGACCCTATGTTCTATCCACATTTTCCCCCTCGATGTTTTCATCTTATCTCATAGCTTTAGATACCATCCATATGATGATATCTATCAAAGTAATGTCTGAATCTCTCCTCTGAGCTTTTTTAAATTGAAGTATAGTTAATTTATAATACTATATTAGTTTCAGTTGTACAACATAGTGATTCAATATTTTTACAGATCATAGTCCATTTAAAGTTAGTATAAAATATTGGCTATATTCCCAGTTCTGTACATTACATACTTGTATCTTATTTATTTTATACCTAGTAGTTTGTACCTCTTAATCCCCTTCCCCTGTAATTCCATTTTCCTAGAAAACTCTTCCCATAGTTCTCCTTATGAATGGGTTATTTTCATATTTCAGGTCTTAACTCAGATATTACTTCCTCAGAGAATGTTCAATGATTATCCTAGTCTTCCTACTAGCACTTATCACTATCTTGTACAAGAAGAAAAACCACATGATAATGTCAATGGATACAGAAATAGAATTTGGCAAAATCCAACATCCATTCATAATAAAAACTTCAACAAACTAAGAATTGAAGGGAATTTCCTCAACTTGATAAAGAATATCTACAAAAAACTTAACAGCTAACACCATACTTAACGGTGAGAAACTAGAAACCTTCCCATTAAGGTCAGGAACTAAGCAAGGATTTCCCCTCTTTCTACTCTTTCAACATTGTAATTGAAGTCCTAGCTAATGTAACAAGACAAGAAAAGGAAATAAAAGTTATACAGGTTGGGAAGGAAAAAATAAAACTTTCTTCACAGATGACATGATCATCTATGTGGAAAATCTGGAAGAATTTAAAAAAAAAAAGAAAAAAAACCTCCTGAAATTAGTAAGACATTATAGCAAGGTTGTAGGATACAAGGTTAATATATAAAAGATAAAAGTCAGTTAGTTGCTTTCTAATATTTATATCACTAATGAAAAAGTGGAATTTGGAATTAAAACACAGTGTCATTTACATTAGCACCCACAAGGTGAAATACTTATGTATAAATCTAACAAAATATGTACAAGACCTATATGAGGAAAACTACAAAACTCTGATGAAAGAAATTGAGAAAGAACTAAATAAATGGAGAGATAGTCCATGTTCATGAGTAGGAATACTTAACATTTTCAAAATATCAGATCTTCCCAGCCTAATCTATAGATTCACTGCCATCCCCAAATCCCAACAAGTTATTTTGTGGACATAGACAAACTGAGTTTAACATTTGTATGGAGAAGTAAAAGACCCAGAATAGCCAACATAATATAGAAGGAGAAGAACAAAACTGGAGAACTGGCAGTACCTGACTTTAAGACTTACTATGTAGTCAACTGAACTTTGACAAAGGAACAAAGCAATGCAGTTGAAAAAAAGATAGTCTTTTCAGAAAATTGTGCTGAAATGACTGAACAACCACAAGCAAAAAAAAGAAAAAGTATCTAGACACCGACGTTACAGCCCTCACAAAAATTTACTCAAAATGGATCATAGACCTAAATGTAAAATGCAAAAACTATAAAAATCCTAGAAGATAACATAGGAGAAAATCTAGATGACAGTGAGTATGGTGATGACTTTTTAGATGCAACACCCAAAGGCACAATCCATAAAAGAAATAATTGATAAGCTGGACTTTATTAAAATTAAAAATTTGCTCTGTGAAATACATAGTGAAGAGAATGTGAAGATAAGCCACAGACCCAGAGAAAATATTTGCAAGAGACACATCTTGCAAAGGACTTTATCCAAAATACACAAAAATACTCTTATAACTCAACAATAAGAATATGAACAACCCAATTAAAATGGGCAAAATATCTGAACAGACACCTCATCATAGAAGATATACAGATGGAAAATAAGCATATGGTAAGATTCTCAACATCATATCTCAGGGAATTTCAAAGTAAAATAAGATCTTGCTATATACACCTATTAGAATGGCCAAAATCCAAAACACTGAAAATGCCAAATGCTGACAAGGATGTGGAGCAACAAGAACTCTCATTCATGGCTAGTGGGAACTCAAAATGCACTGCCACTTTTGAAGACATTTTGGCAGTTTATTACAAAACTAAACATACTCTTACCATATGAGTTACCAACCATGTTCCTTGGTATTTATACAAGTGATTTGAAACGTTATATCCACACAAAAGCCTGCACATGAATATTTATAGCAGCTTCATTCTTAATTGCCAAAACTTGGAAGCAACCAAGATGTCCTTCAGCAGGTGAATGGGTAAATACAGTGTAGTACATCCAGATAATGGAATATTATTCAGCACTACAAGGAAATGAGCTATCAAGCCATGAAAAGACATGTAGGAACCTTAAATGTATATTGCTAAGTGAAAGAAGCCAGTCTGAAAAGTCTGCATATTGTACAATTCCAACTCTATGATATTCTGTAAAAGGCAAAACTATACGGACAGTAAAAGAATCAGTGGTTTCCAGGAATTAGGGAGGAGGAAGGAATGAACAGGCATAGCATAGAGGACATTTAGTGCAGTGAAACTATTCCGTAGGACATTACATGGTGTGTACATGTCATTATATATTTGTTGAAATCCATAGAATGTAGGCCACCAAGAGTGTATCCTAATGTGAACTATGTTCTTTGGATGATGATGATGTAGCAATATTCATTGATCGTACAAATGTACCATTGTGGTTTGGGATGTTGTTAGTGGGGAAAGCTGTGCAAATGTGGAGGTGGGAAGTATATGGGAAATTTGTATCTTATGTTCAATTTTGCCGTGAACCTAAAACTGCTCTAAAAAATAAAGTCTATTTAAGGAAAGTTATATGTGATTTACATTGTCAGGAGAAACAGGATCCATCCCCCCCACCCTGCCCTGAAGTCTGGGAAGTGTCCAGGTGCCCTACTGTCAAGTTTGGAATCCAGCTTATAGGAAAAAGATGCCATAGAGAAAACAGTAATCAACAGCAGTTAACAAGCTGTGATTGAACCATGTACAATTATAAATGACAATAGAAGTCAAGTTGTATGATTTATTGGATTCAGTAATCTGACTCACAAACCCTTAAAAAATAAAAGTTATATTTGAACATGTTAGAATACAATTTAGAAATAGTGTTTTCCAGTTTGGAAGCAGTATGATCCAGACTATAGTTGACGAAAGTAGTAATAGTAATGGCCCTAACATGTCTCTAAGAAACGACTGTTTGAGTCTCAATAGCTTGGTCATTCGTTTTTAAAATCCTTCTTATATGTTGCAACATTATGTGTACTTTTAACGTACAATTTATTTTGGGATTTTCAGAGTCTATAAACCATTTAATGAAAAACATGAAACATAACAAATACAAAAGTCAAACATTTTTAAACAAACGTTCTTTGAGGAAAGAAAAAAAGTTAATTTATATAGCAGTTTACTTTTAAAGCAACTCTGTAGTAACTAATACCAGTCATTTAACTGAAACTATTAATTGAATCAAAGAGAGGAAAAGGACCTTGAAGAGACATTTATGTCACGTCAGTTCTTCCAGATTGTAGGTTTAAAATATTAATTCAACAATCAATTTTTTTCACAAGGAAATTGAAATGCTTGACAATTCAGTTACTTTAGGCCCCGTTTGAAGTCTTGTGTGGTCTGAATTTGTGTGGCCATTCATCAATAAGATGATTCATCAGTGGTTTTAGCTTCCAACACAGCAGAAGATTTTAACTTGGGCATTGCTAGGAGTTACTCATAAAGCTGGCTTCTCTACTCTGTAAAGGAAAGGAAACCGAGAATACAACCATTATTCTATTATGTAGCTATAATTTTTTACATACTGGTGGCTTTAAAATTTTCTTTTAGAAGAATAAGTTGTATCTAGTGGGTCTCAGTCAGGGTTCAGTTTATATACGGAGTTAGCGAAAGAAAGAGATGAATCTTTCAGAAATCCAGAAAGTAGGTTGAAGGTAGTAGTGAGGACCTCTGACAAGAACTGAGGAAACAAACTTCTCATCCTGAACTTCCCTGATGCTGTTTCCCCCACGTTTTTTTTTTTTTTTTTAAAGATTAGTTAGTTTGTTTTTTTTTAATAGCTACTTTATTTATTTATTTATTTATTTTTGGCTGTGTTGGGTCTCTTAGTTTCTGTGCGAGGGCTTTCTCTAGTTGCGGCGAGTGGGGGCCGCTCTTCATCACAGTGCGCGGGCCTCTCACTATCGTGGCCTCTCCTGTTGCGGAGCACAGGCTCCAGACGCGCAGGCTCAGTAGTTGTGGCTCACGGGCCCAGTTGCTCCGCGGCATGTGGGATCTTCCCAGACCAGGGCTCGAACCCGTGTCCCCTGCATTAGCAGGCAGATTCTCAACCACTGCGCCACCAGGGAAGCCCTCCCCCACGTATTTTAATACTGCAAATCCATCGAGGGCTAGGCCTTAAAATTTTTCTTCCTTCTGAATAAGTTGTTGCATTACAAGTTTGATACCCACTGGTCCAATTAATAAATCTGTAAATAATTGCTTTTATTTATTTTTGGTTGTTATCTGTGCACTCAGGATGTATTTGTTTGATTTTTAATATAATTGAAGAAAATAATCCACTCATAGGTAGCTTTAAATTTACAGGGCATGGACACAATATAGAAAATTTAAATCTTCTACTAGGGCTTCAAGTTTAATTACATAATTGAATGCCTTTGTTAAATGATCAATAAGTAATCCATTTATAGTTCACTCTAGTCTGTTTGACAAAGGAAAAGTACATAATAGAGTTCCTTCTGGCTTGTGAATCCTCCTCTTAAAACATAAGCAGCCTTACTGACAGACAGACAACATAGGAATGCACAAACCCTCTTTGTGGAAACTACCATGGCAATTTCCAGCAAACAGAGACACATTTGCTCTGTTGTATCTGGAAGTTACTAGCAATACGTGTCAGTCTGACCTCTTTCTCTAGTCTCCTACATAGTTGGGCTTGGAACAAATCCCCATCTGTGTTATGGCTGTAGTACTTCTAATAGTTTGGCTTATGAGGTACATTTTTAAAGTGGGCTGCAGGCTTCCCTCCAGACAGACTATTAGAGCATTAGAAGAATCCCAGAGCATCCCACACTTCACAATCCCTCACCAAGGGCCAGGTCCTTCAAAAGAGGTATGGCACAGGGCTCTCGTGAATGTCCAACAGAGGTTCCTCAGAGCCTGAGAAGGACAGGGACCCCAGGGATTGGTCAGACAATGGCACCATGGATCAAGTGTGCCTTAGTCAGAGGGTAATTACATCACACAAGGCAGTGAATGAGGAAAAGCTCAGAAAACAACAGTTTGCACAAATAACATGGAGATTTTTAAAATAGATTACCCAAACTGCTTTTGAGGATTGAATGGGAAAATGCGTTCATTAACATCCTGCGGGTGTGTGTGTGTGTGTGTGTGTGTGTGTGTGTGTGTGGGTGGGTGCGTGCACATGCGTGGATGTATATGAATTCAGGTGTTATTAATATATTATTGGAAATTTATTATCCTCCAGGATAAACTGGTCACTCATGAGGAGATATTCAATGAATAGTTGATAGACATATCAGAATCAAAGTTAGATCTAGTATTGTAGTAGATAAAGTTAGTAATAGTAGATAATAGATAAAGTTATAGGATTGGATTAGATCACCAAATGAGAAAATATGGAGACCATCTAAAAAGAGTACCAAAAAAAAAAAAAAAAGGAAGAGTACCTATGAGGATTGCAAGAGGCTTCATGTAGGAAGTGACACCTGAATTTAGACGTGAAATACTGATAATATATCAGTAGGCAGAGAGGTCAGAAAGGAAATTTCTGGCAAAATATTCAAATGTAGGAATATGTACTCAACGTTCAAGGAAGAGAAAACTGCAATTTGGAAAGTACACAGGCTGTACAGAGGCTGTATTCAAACATACTGGTGTAAAGTTAGGTTGAGGGAAAATGCCATACTTGTCCTATTAAGGTAGAGATATTTTAAAGATTTGTTCATGCTACAACCAGTTAATATAAAAAATAGAGATGATAAGGGGAAGAGAGGAGAACAGAGGAAATACAGAAAAAGATAATAATATGAAGTAAGAACTGGATAGTAGTAGGGAGAGAAAGACTCTAGAGGAATAGAGAAAACTAAACAATGAGACAGACGAGGCTGAGATAAAGGACAGCCTCTGGGAATTTAAGATTAGCATTCGAGGCCCTGCCCTGGTGCTGTGCTGGATGTGAGATCCTTGGCCATGTAAAGCATCTATTAATGACTGGCTAGGCATGGCTGTCGGACAGCTCTCCTCCTTAACTCGAGTCTCTCCTCTGCCTGATATAACCATGTAAACACCACAGCCTCTAGGAGAGTCATTCTTGTCTGCACTGAAGCACAGGTGACCATGGCAGGAAAAACAAGTCTGAAGGTCAAATCTGGCTCCTCATCCACAGGTTCCTCATCAAATACTAAACAGACTCAAAAGTTAGCAGTTTTACCCAAATGACAGTCTGTCCTTCCCTGTAGGAAAGAAATCTCAACCTCCAAAAGATGAAAAGAAAATTCCTTTTGCAGTATGTATACCCTGGCTAGTCAAGGATAATAGCTATTGCCTGTACTTTACTCTACGGCACGCAAAGAGAAAATTCACCAGCAGATTACATATGGATATTTTTGCCTTGTCACCAGTAGAGTCTCCATTTCTGGACCTCAAGTTAAAGTGCTGCCACATCCCTTTTTTTGTTTGTTTATTATTCCCATACACTGTGCTGAACCATGGGAAGCACTGTGTTCTGACCAACCCCAGACTGCATGGTCTGCAGTCTGGGCAGTGTAGGGTCCGCTAGACCCAGTAATGTCATCCCCCTGTAGTTGGTGCAACTGGAGATGGGGCTCTTATCTGTGAACTTGTGTAATCCCAAGATTTAATTCACCTGATTCATTTCTGTGCTGTGTTTTCCAAACTTACTTCTCTTTGCAGGTTATTGAGACTCAGAAAAGCAGACTTTTGCTTAACTGATTACACTGAATAATAACTCTAGTTTGCTTTCACATAGTTAACCTTATCACATTTCACACCAATTACAAATGGTTACTCACAATTGCAGCATTCTGCCCATCCCTAAACTACAGGACAGTTTCACACTTCTCCTGATAAGTTATTTCTCTAGCAGGCCAAAATACAAAGTTCCGAGGGCCTTAAGACTGTGGATTGCCCTGTCTTTTTGAACTAGGAGGGAGTGGGTGGGGCTAGAGAGAATTTTCTGAGCGTTTTCTAAGTATCAGGCAATGAACTAGGCTCAGTACATATTTTATCTCATTGAATCCTCACAACTCTGCAAAGAATATATCATTATACTTACTTTATGATATAATGGATCCTTTATAGGTTGATTAACTTGCCAAAGATTTTACAGCTAGAAAGAATATGCTCATCAGTAAAGATCAGAAATCTTTATGATGTTATCTCAGGATTCTGAATCTAGAAGCAAGGCTAGAGTTGAACAACCCCACAAAACAGGGACACCCAAACCCAGGGTACTTTCTTGTGTGTGTGTGTGTGTGTGTGTGTGTGTGTGTGCTTGTTCTTTGGGATTCTTGTGCTGCAAACCCACAAGTTTTCTTAATATATACAAGTCTCTTTAGTTACTGGGGGAAGAAATTTCTTTAGCAAGTAATCCAATATTTCAGAAAGCTTATTTGGGTCTATTTGCCATAAGCCAATTTGTGTTTTTCAGGATTCCTGACCTTGTGAGTAATTATTATTGAATTTGAATGTGTTAAACTTCTTACTGTGTATTCCCATTTTTAACTATCTGTGTGGTGCATATATATTCCCTGAAGGTCAGATTTCTGTGTGGTCCATATATTCCCTGATGGTCAGATTTTGGACTTTCATATGGCAGCTATCCCTCACAGACCCTTCCAAAAACCAGACAAACATAGAAACAAACAAATAAATCTTACATTTTACTGCACTAACTTCTCAGCGGGCTTTCCCACCTATTTTCTCATCAGCTCCCCACAAATTCTTGAGAGATAAATAGGAGCTTCCAACCAAAAGACAAAGACCTGCCCTGTCCATTTTAACCTGCAGTTGACGTATAATTAGGGTGCCACTTATGCAAAATGACCTTGGCACAGAGTTCCAAATACAATACATTTTAAGGGGAAAAAAAAGTCACTGATTTCTAATTTCTGAACGTTCCCAAACTCTCAAATTACTGAATTCATCAGAAGCCCCAAACTGCCCAGCCCTGAAACCATGGCCTTGGGCGTGAGGGAACCTGGGTTGTTGTTGTTAACCGGACATGTGTTTTTTCCACATGCTTTTCTCAGATCACAACCTGACATGGCTTGATTTTCAAAATCATTATTGGCCTTCCTCAAACCCAGAGCACTCATCCTCCAGCGCGTAGCTTTTTAGCCGTGGAAATAATAGTGCTAGTAATACTTTACTCACTCCAATAATCCCAGTGATTTTTCCATACATCACCTCAATTACTCAATTGTCCGCTTGTTAATCAGACTAGCTTTTCTCCAAGTGTGGCCTGGGGGTAACTGTGGGTCCCTGAAATTCTGTAGAAGATCCTTGCAGTGAAAACTATTTTCTTAATAATAATAAGGCATTATTTGTCTTTTAAAATTCTCATTTTCTGAAGAGTGTACAGTGGAGTTTTCTAGAGGCTGCTATAACACCAATAGCAAAACAGATTGAATACAGAAGCAGATATAAGAACCTAGCGGTCTTCTATTAAGGAAGACATTGAAGAGATTTTGAAAAATGTAAAATCTATTTTTGTTTTGGAACATATAGTTTCTTAAAAATATGTTATTTATGTTAACATGGGATAGGTTTATTATTGTTATGTTAATAAATTATTGAACATTTTAGAATTTCTTCAGCTTAATTTCTAATATGGTAACTATGTAATTCATATAAACAAAAGCTCTTTTTAAGAGTGCAAAGTGGTCCTGAGACCAGAGAGTTTGAGAACCACTGATCTTAGACCAAGGTAAATAATTTCTTGTCAAGGAAGAAGCCAAAAACCTGATATGAGTCTGATTAACTGTTTTTAGAAATCTTATGGATGAAGCAGCCAGAACAATGATATCTGGAAAAACTACTCCTGTCTCCACTGCCACCTTCCAAATACTTCCTCCTGAGTCTAAGCAAACTGCTTTTGCACACTCTTTCCTAAACCCCATCCTTGTAAATATATACATTCACTCTGATTCCTCACTGTTGGAAGAAAGTAATTTCTTTTTACACACACACACACACACACACACACACACACACACCCCTTATAAACATAATTCTCTACTTTCCTCTTGTAACTTTTCTCACCACTCAGCTTTGTAGGTCAAGGGTTCACTGTTAGGACTTGATTTGCACCCATTCCTTATACCACTGGAGGAAATAAGGCAAGATTCAGGGAAAAAAAAAAAAAACTATTGAACAGTGCATGGAGGAAGGGATTTGGAGCACCACAAAGTCCTTTTATTTTTTGCCATTTGCACCAGACACTTTATCAGTTCACACCAACTGTGGACTTGCAGAAGGGCTGATTTTCTTTCTCTGTGACCCAGCAGTAATGGCCTGCTCGCCTCTCTTACCCTCTCTCTCAGAACCTGGGAGAGAACAATGCAGCATTCTGGAGGTGTCAGGTAGCAGCTAGAGCTTGCCAACATGCTTGACACCTGAGTCCTCTAGTGATGGATACAGTAACTCCTCCTTTGGAGGTGGCCAACTCACTGGTGCCTGGAGACATATGGTGACTTCTTCCCTGCCAAAGAAACCAAGCCCCTGTGCCAGGGACTTAGTCAACCAGTGCTGACTCTCAGGCCTTCCTTCCCAGGGGACGATAAGTGAGCATCCCCCGGCATTGTTGTTTGTTCGGAGTCCAGCAGCCCTCCCTGGGCTCCCGGGTATCACCGTGTCAGGCACACAGAAAAGGAGAGAATTCGATCGATTGATAGGAGAGACATGATAGAGAGGGCAGCATCCTTCTCTGATCGCTCTGCCGATAGGAAAAGCAACACAGTGGCGCCCACGTTCTGCTCCAGCAAGTCAGTCCCGTAGGCCAGCTCAGGAAAGGGGGCGCAAAGCAAAGAGCCTGCTGCTGTCGGGGGTTAAGTGACTTCAAGTTTCACCACTCCGTGCCATAGCGAGAGATTTATGCCAGCCTGGGTCGTTTTTCCCTAGAGTTCCTGAGGACGCTTGGGATCCCTTCCTTTTTTTTTTTTCCTTCTTTCTTTTAAATTTTCTTATTTGTTTCATCAGGAAAAATTAAAAATCTGCATATGGTTTTTAAAAAATCAAACAAGTACAGAAAGTTATAAAATGGTTGTAAGTATCCCATATTCTAGTACCCAACTTTTATTTTTCTACCCCGGCTGGCTACAACTAATAATTTTTTGTATCTAGGAAATAACAGTATGTGTGTGTGTGTGTGTGTGTGTGTGTCTCCCCACAGCACAGTGATTAACAGTCCACAGTGCAGGATTTAGACTTGCACTGCCTGGTTTTGAATACTGGCTCCATCATTTGCTAAGACCTTGGGTAATTTACTTTGGCATTCTGACTCACAGATGGCCTACCTTTTAGAGTTGTTTAAGCGTGTAAAGGGCTTAAAATAGTACCTGGCACATAGTCATAATTAAATAAGTGCTGGGCATTATTACTTTTTATTATTAATATAATTAATATAATTAATTATTATATTAACTCCTTTTAAAATATTTACACATACTAAACATGATACTTTTAACTTTGCTTTATTTTTTCATCAAAATGAAATAGCTACAAGATCTTTCCATGTAAGCACAGATCTGCTTTATTCTCTTGAAATAGCTACATGGCCTTTTATTGTATGCATATACATTTCAAAAATTTAATTAGACTTCTATTGACTGGCATTTGGGTGTTTCCAGTTTTTTTCTATTATAGAAAATGTTTGGAAAATTATTAACGTATCTCAGTGGTAAATTTCTAGCAGTGGGATGATATGGTCAAAGAATAAATGTATTTTTAAAATTACTTTTTCATTTTTAGCATTTGAAATTTTAATCTATTTGGAATTTATTTTTGGTAAGCTGTGAGGTAAGGATTCAGTCTTGTTTTCTTCCAGATTGATGACCAATTATGCAAATTTTATTAAATAAGACATCCTTTCCTCACTGAATTGAAAGCTTATTTGTTATATATTAAATTCTGGATCTTTTTTGAAAATTATATGTTTCAGGTGTATAGCGTTATAATTTGACATCTGTATACACTACAAAGGATCATCGTCACAAACCTAGTTACCATCCATCACCATTCAGTTAACCTCCTTCACCCATTTCACCCACACCCCATCCCCTTCCCCTCACTAATATGATTTCTATATCTATGAGTTTGTTTTCGTTTTATTTTGTTTGTTTGTTTGTTTTGTTTTTTAGATTCCACATAAAAGTGAAATCATATAGTATTTGTCTTTTCCCTTCTGACTTACTTCACTTAACATGATACCTTCAAGGTCCATCCATGTTGTTGCAAAAGGCATGATTTCGTTCTTTTTTATGGCTGAGCTGTATTCCATTTTTGTATATATACCACATCTCCTTTATCCATTCATCCGTCAATGGACACTTAGGTTGTTTCCATATCTTAGCTATTGTAAGTAATGCTGCAATGAACATGGGGGTGCACGTATCTTTTTGAATCAGTGTTGTTGTGTTCTTCAGATAAATATGAAGAAGTGAAATAGCTGGGTCATATGGTAGTTTTATTCTTAATTTTTTGAGGACTCTCCATACTGGCCACAAATTGTCTTCTAGATCTTTTGTGAATTTATTTTTGTGTGTATCAATTTTTAAGGAACTGAAATTTCTTTTGGTATAAGACCTCACAGGTCTTCTTCACAAGCGTTTTGTTTGTGTTTGAAATGTCCAGCCTGTTCTTAACATTGTTTATTGACTATTTTGTCTTTTTAATACTGATTTGGAATTCCAGAATTATCAAGTACTGAAATCCACATGTTTACCTGATCTCCAGTATCAAAATGAATTCATTATGAGAGCTTCACAATATGATTAATATCTGGTTTGATGGATATTACCTTCTTTCTGTTTTTCTGCATAATTTTGGTAACTATTCTTGCACATTGGATTTTTCCAGATGCAGTTTAATATCATTTTCTTAATTTCCCTAGCAGAAAAAAAAAACAGGTATCAAACTGTGAGTCGTTTAAACAAATCAAATTGTATAGGTTGGGTATTAAGATTATTAAAGTGTGTTATCCCTATAAAATATAGTCTGAGCATGTCTCTTCTCTGCTCACAACCCTTCTAGGGCCCCCGTCTCACTCAGGCTGCAAGCCAGAGTTGTACTTGGCCAAGGGACCTGATGTGGTTCACTCCTGGCTGTCTCTCTCAACCCATCTCTGGTTACTTTCTCTCTTACTCCACACCAACCATTTGGGCCTGCTTGCTGTATTTAAACACCTGAATCCTCTCTCACTTCAAGGACTTTGCACATGACTTGCATCCTTGCCTCCTTTGGTCACAGCTTTAGATGCCACCGGTCAGTGAGGCCTTCCCTGACCATCCAGCCATGCTGTTTGAAAGAACACACTTTTAGGCAAATCTTCAGCACGCTGTCTCCTTCCCCTGCTTTACATCTCTTCACATCACTCATCCGCATCACTTATGATATACTGTCTGTCTCCGCTCACTAGATCCCCCTCCATGAGGTCAGGGACTTTTGTCTATTTTGTTCGCTGCTGTCTCCTAGGCCTAGAACAGTGCTTGATGTATACCAGATCCTCAGTAAATACCTTTTGAGCGAGTGAATGAATAAATGAATGAATCTTTTCAAAATTCAGTGTCCCTATTCAAGACATGATATGGTTTAACACTTGAGATTGCTTTCAAGTCCTGTACTTACATAAAAATGTATAATTCCTATTTTTCTATTGTACAGGAAACATTTTTTCCAATCTATTTTTAAGTGGTTATCATTTGCACATAGAAAGGCTATTGATTTTTTTTGAGTTTTAATTTTGTAAATAGCTCCTTATTAAATGATATCATTCTAATCATTTTTCAGTTCATTCTCTTGCGTTTTCTAGATATCAATAGTATATTATGCAAATAATGATAATTTTTGCATCTGCACTCCAATTATTATACCTGATTTATATGTGTTCCTTAATTGCCTTAGGTACTATTTACAGAAAATGTTAAATATAGTAGTTATAGAGGGCATCCCTGTCTTGATTCTTAATAAGAATGCTTCTAGTGTTTCATCCTTAACATGGTGGCTTTTTGTTGCATGTATTTATGCATATACATATACAAATACCCACATCCATGTACACACAGAGAATGTCACAGGAATATCCATTTAGTTCTGTCAGTGCTCCTTTTTTTTAAATTAGCAATTAATGTTGAATTTTATTAAATTATATTTTGATATATTTGAAATAATTATGTTTTTACCTTTTAATCTATTTATATGATGAATTAATATGATTCATTCTTGAGGAAAATCTATTCGATTATGCTGTATTTTTCTTTCAAGGTGGTGTTGAATTTTATTTGCTAATGTTTTAAGATCCTTGAATTCATATTTATAAATGAAATTGATCCCTAGAGTGTATTTTCTCTACCATTTATTGGGTTTTCGATTTCAAATATATCACTTATCTTTATATTAGTTATTGCTTTCTAAAATTGTTTTAATCCCATTTTTTTCTGCATTCTTTCATTGATATAAAGCCTTTTTCCTTGCTTAGTAATTTTCAATGGTGTCCATTTGGTTCTTGATATTTCTGATTTATTTAGTGATTCTGTAATTGTTTTTTTTTGATCCTGAATTTGTTTCCTTAGCGTTGAAATTGTATTCTGTTGTTTTAATGTTTTGTTCTTGATGTTTTTCTTTTTTAAAACTTTTTGTTCTGTTTAAGTTCCAGAAAGAAAAACACTCATTGCAGGGAATTTCCAGCCAGTTCCTGGCTGGTATCATCTTACAGAATGCAAGCATTACCTGTCTTAGGCCTACTTTTCCTTTCCTCCATACTTACCGCAGCAGAATTTTTGCGTAGTTACCATCAGTGGTGTGTGAAACTGATTCACAAGTGTCAAATCTTCATATCTCTTCCCAACTTCACATTCAGTGATGTCACTTTGGCAGGTTGAATTGGCTATGGTGGGAGTATTTTCCCCATGGCAATTGGCAAATGTTACATATTGCTTTTTTTTTCCCCCAGAAAGCCTATTGTTAAAACATTTACCAGCATGATCCTAGTTACCATAATATAGACGTTAATACCATGTAACCAGTTACCATAATATTTCTTTTCACCTCATTTATTATGAGCAAGTTCTAACGTCTCTTAGATCTTTGTTCTGATAACATGCAGATGAATTCTCCTGGACATTCTGTCACCTCTTCTTGACTTTGTCCTTAGAGCTTCAGTTCGGAGTCAGGATAGTGTGTGTTTTCTTGAACTTTACTTCTCTTCCGCAAGAGTTTGGAGGGAGTAAGAGAAGGCGGCGCTTTTCTCCCTCAATAAGCCACTGTGCCTGGAAGCCTGATCTTTGCTAGGCCTCCACCAGCTTGGTTAAGGGGTGTGCGATAGGGTTCACTTCCCCTGGCCTGGGGCCTCTCCTCATCCTGTGTGAGTTACCTCCCAGTGCAGAAATCCCTTCTTCCACACCCCTTCAAGGTGGATCCTTAGGAAGGTATGTAATCTGCTCTCAGTGTTCCCTTCCTCCACTTTACCCGCAGATCTCAAGCAGCTTTCCCCTCTCCCTCCCAGCCCATTGAGGAGTCTTGCCCAGCTTCTTGCTTTTTGACCTCAGGTGAGATTTTGGAGTGTTAAAGAGGGTCTTCTAATTTTTCAGAGCTTTCCTCTTTCTCCCCATCTCCTGCCTAAATACCTACACAGTCCCTCTTGTCTAAGTCTCTCTTGGTTGGGGGATATTCATGAAGTGTTATTCTGGGTTTTTTCAAATCTTTTCCCAAGACTAACTCTGAGGGTCATGACTAAGAGGCACATCAATTTCCAAAACCGATTATCTGTTTTTCTCTTTCCTCATTCATAACTTTGCAAAGATTATGAACTAAAGTTGTGCCTTTTTTTTTTCTGTAAAGTTTTGTGTATGTTTGATGCTGTATACTCACTTTGAGTTCATTTTGTTACATTTTAGTAAATAGATATTATATGATCTTTTTTCTCTTTACCATATTTCCTGCCTGAAATCTCCTCCTTCTGGCCCCATTTTTTGATTATACTTGTCAAAGAAAAACAAGATATGATATTAATAATGTTATTGAGTGTGTAATGTAGAAATGGATGAACATTTTTCTTACCATTCTCCATTTACTCAAATAGGGCTAATTCAAGTTCAAGAAAAAATGTGGCTTCCGGTTAAATGCATATTGACTGGTTTTAATTCACAAAAGCCTTTCAAGTGACTATGAAATTCAGATTGGATTGGAATTGTTCTGTGGGGAAAACAATAGTTCATTAACTGTGTATGAAAAGATATTAGGAATTACATTTAGTTATTTTAGACAACATGAAAAGCTACCAATCTAGTATCTACTATCCTACCTTGAAATGCACATATTTAGATCAAGTGATTTTTTTTTTAATTAATTAATTTTATTTTTTTTATTTATGGCTGTGTTGGGTCTTCGTTTCTGTGCGAGGGCTTTCTCTAGTTGTGGCAAGCGAGGGCCACTCTTCATCGTGGTGCGCGGGCCTCTCACTGTCGCGGCCTCTCTTGTTGCGGAGCACAGGCTCCAGACGCACAGGCTCAGTAATTGTGGCTCACGGGCCCAGTTGCTCCGCGGCACGTGGGAATCCTCCCAGACCAGGGCTCGAACCCGTGTCCCCTGCATCGGCAGGCAGACTCTCAACCACTGTGCCACCAGGGAAGCCCCAATCAAGTGATTTTTATGTCAAAAGTACAATTATGTATTTACAAGGTATAAGTAAACACTTGTGACAATTCTGCCCATTCCATTTCTCTTGACCAAGTTTGCAAGTTCTGTAAGGATCAGAAAACCTAAAGATGCTAGTTTCTATTGCTATCAAGGCAGGCAAGACCTGTAAGCATTGCCCTAAATAATCTTTGGTACCTAGTGAAATTGGGCAGATCAAACAAATTCTGCAACAACAGAAATTTTGTACTGAACTCTCGGTCTTATACTGGAAGAGAATAAAATGATAAGCAGAGGGATTTGAAATTAGTCCACCGACACTGAGAAGTTTGATCAACATGTGCTGGGACCTACTTTGGATCAAGCTCTACACATCTTGTATCATTTAATTATCATGACAACTTTGAGGTGCAGGTGTTATGATCTCCATTTGGCAAGTATAGAAATGGAGGCCCAGAGAAGTGGTGGAACTTACTATAGATCACAGGGCTAATAAGGGGTGTTGGCAGACTTTTGGTTTAAGTCTGAACCCTTTTGGTTGTTCTATAATGCTTCCCCAAGCAGTCAAGAACATTCCATCCTTGGAAACTGCAATTACTCTCAAGAATGAATTACTTAGTTCTTGTCTCTGTGGCCACAGAGAGTCAGACCTACGGCCACTGTAGTTGGTAGGACTTGTTCTTTAGATGCTATCTGGAGGCTATGAGGGAGCTAAAAAGTAGTCAGCAAGAGTTAATGTTAATGACAAGGGACAAGGACAATTGACCTTATAACCTTGTTTTCATAGACTCACTGAATCTTTACAAAGGCAGCCAAACTAACGAAAACAGAAACTTTGTACATTTTGTCAATGTCTGAAGCATGCATACTTCTCCGCCATGCAGGTAATGTCATGAAAGTTCACACAAGAATCATATATGACTATTTAGGTCAAGTGCCAGACTTAAGAAGTGGGTGTAAAAAGGAAAGAAACAAAATAAAACAAACCCTTCATTGTATTATTTTACCTCTATACTACTCTCCATTCAATATAGCTGATTTTGTTCATAAAATTTACTGCTTTAAATAAATGAATTATTCAAATGTTAGTCAAATTAAGTTAATTTTGGTCTATTGGTGCAAAAAAGAAAGTTGTGTCCATAACAAACATGTGCACCTACCATGTACTTGGAACAAAGGACACGAGGTGAAAATGACGTTTCACTGTTCTTCAGGATCACCTCTACATGTAAAAATACAGGAAAATTGTCCTTCTGTTGTTGGAAGAGAATTGATTTTTATCTTGCCTCCTGTCTCTAAAAGGATAATGCTCAGTGTGTGACAAGGAGAAACAGAGAAATATCAGTACCTGAGAGTGGGTTGCCATGAAAAGTGGGCTTCCAATAACTCGATTAGAGAAACATGGAGGAAAAGCCAGATGTGGAGTCTTGAACACTCAGTGGAGAATCCCACTGCTCCCTGCAGTCAGAGAGCAAGACTGAGCCAGACTTAAAGCCTGAGGGAGGGAGCCAGGGGGTCCAGGCCCAGGGAGGTCTGGCCCGAAGAGCCTGGAGGATGACGACAGGATGGAGGAAATATCTGCACAGAACAGAGACACCCTCAAACAGTCATCATACATTTAACATCTCTATTTAGGATGACCTCTTATTAAAGCATTCAGGCTCTCCAGGGACGCTCATAGACTCAGGAGAGGTATTGCTTTGTTCTAGACCGAAGTCTGAACTGTTACTTGAGGGTCATTGAGAATACATTACAAGGGTGTCATCTGTTCCAATGTTTTCATAATTTTCCCCCCATGCAAGGTTGACTGGGATAAAATCTAGACAGAAAGGTAATGACCACATAGAGAAGGGAACAAGTTAGCTATTACCTTGTTCCTTTGTTGGATATAAACAAGAGTATCAGTGATTTCTGGCCACAAAACATGCCTTCTGATCTAAATTTTCTAAATTTGTTTTCCCTAAAATGTCGGTTTATGAAAAATTCACCTCCAAGTTCGTCTACGTAGGTTTACAAGGACTTTGAGTGTTAAGATTGATGTAAAATTTTGAAAAACATTAAAACGATGACAACTTTCTAGTTCCTGACAACTGGAACTTATTCAGCACAGGTTTATTTTGATGAGGATATTTACTTGTGATGAGTGCTAATTATAAAAGAATAAAATTCAAACTCATTTGTAATGGGTTTAAAAATGTCATTAAGTGCAGGCATTTTCTGTCATTTCCTTCAGGTTAGAGGGAGAAAACTATTTTCCTTTAGGTACGTTAAAATTATAGCCACTTGCCTTGATCCAGTTGCAATCTCATGGACCAACCACTGATCAGAAAGAGCATTTTTGGTGCCCAAAATGCCTGATTCTGCTTGATTCCAAAGACACTATTACAACCTAAGATTCTGATAAAATGTGCACATGGTCAGGTTTTAAGAATATTGAATTCTGACAATCCACTAGCCTCAGTGAAGTGGGCATTAGCCTGAGGAAAATCAGACTCTTTCCAGTGAAAATATAATCAATCTCTTTGGTCACTGAGCAAATAACCAGATATTGATTTCCAAATTTCAACTTATTTGTAGACAGGCCTGAACTTCGTTGGAATATTCTGTTGAGGCCAAAGACCAGGGGGAAATCTCCTGAAAACAAACAACAAACAAATAAAGTCCTTGTAATGATAAGAAAATATACAAGAAGCATTTTTGTTTTCAAGCCTAGGCAAACAGATATATAGAAAAGGTATGGTGATTTTAGAAGTAACCTTATTCAGATTCATAATGGTTTGAGATCCTTGGATGTTCCTTAGTATGTACATAAATAAATAAATAAATAAACAGGGAGGAAATACAACTTCAGGAGCTATTTGAAGCACCTTTATTTGAAGTTATTACTATTACAATTCAACATGTCAAATGCCAAAAGACATAAATTCAACATAAAGTTCAACTATCATGTAGTTGTCCCAAATGTTAAGAGAGATTGGCTTATCTGTAAATGAAGAAACCGTGAGGACTGTATAGCTTTTCTTGTTTTGTTTTGTTTTGTTTTTCTTTTAAAACATTGCTGAGCTACATGCAGTATAGCTTTGGCTTGTGGGAGGGAAAGCCAATGTGATCCTTGTTCTGCCTCAGATGCTTTTTGGATGACTTCCTAACTCCTTCTTTACTCCTATACATTTGGCATTAATTGTGCTTAAGGTTTTGGATGAAGCAGGAACCCAGAAGGGATATTAAGTTGTATCACTCAATAAAGCATTCTCTGTTCAGCCTGATGCATGGCCTTCTGGATCTTGGTGGGGTCACTGTTGGAATATCAAGGTCTGTCTGTCCTGGGATAGCAGGAGCCCATAGGAGAGCCAAGATGGAGACCTTCAAGTACCGGGCCACATGGGCAAACTTGCAACTCTCTTGATTGGGAAAAAATAGCTCAAACTTGGCTATTGGAACAGCAGATCCAATTGGCCTGAGGAACAGCAGATCCCTGGTGCCTTCTTCGAAGTGCTTTCCACCTTTAATTTAGATATTTCAAGGGAAATTTAATCCATATGTTTTGGATTCATTTGGACTTAACTCATAAATATGCTTCATCAAGTACTGCCAAGCTCTGTGTTCACCAGAATCAAGTAGTTTCATGGGACAATAGTGCAGACGGAGGAAACCTGATATACAAGGGTCCATCACCCAAACAAGGAAAAGAAACCCTCTGGTTCAAACCACTATCTATAAATAATCTTAGAGCAGTAATTTACCCTCCAACACTGTCATGGTAAAATAAACCACTTATGACTGCATGGGGCACATACAAGTACACATACAATAAATATATGCCCTTTCCCAGAGAAATATCACAACACGTGGTCTTTCTCATCATCAGTTCCAGAAAAGTTAACGACTCTAAGAAGGAAATAGAGGCATCTACCTATTTTAGCAGCTTTTAAAGTCCTCGCAGACTCTTTTCTCTGTGTATCTCACTTTATGTCTCTTGCTTTCTGTCTCTGTCTCTGTCATTACATAAGACTAGGGCTCTGCCAGGCCACAGGCTGAGAACCCTTTTACCTTCTGTGTATTTCTATTTGGTCAGATAATTTTGACCAACTTTACTTTCCCCAATATAAAATGATATTATATCATTGAATATGCTTTCTTCCAAACTAAATCTCCCTTGCTCTGAGATGATTTTACAGCTTCCTAGGGGGCTGTGCCCTGCAGGCTAAGAATCCTTGTGTGGTCACTGCTCGGAATAATGCAAAGGAGAGTGGCTCAGTGAGAATAGTGTCACGGTCCCTCCCCATTCGTTTTTTTCCCTAAATATTAAAATGTTATAGATTCAAGATGACCAGCTTCTATGTACTTTTAAACAAAAACTGTATTTCGGAGCAATATGTGATTTTAATATTCTCTGTGCTATAACATCTGTGTTCAGAGTTTTCAAAAATAAAGAAAGGGAATTCATGGCCCATTTCCAAACAGTTCAAATTTCTTGTGCCAATGGCACCTAATACCTCAAAGGATCCGAGGGCATCTAATAACCAAATACACTTCAGGTAGTAGAGAAGCCTGTGGCAGGGTTGTTATCTTCACATTCTCATATTATAGAAAGTGAAAGGGGAGAGAATAGTGCAGGGTGATATGTCAGATGGGATTCCCAGATTCATGCACGCTGAATTCTCAGTTTTCAGCGAGGATGGACAGTCGTGCCATGATGGACGAAGCCCAGCAGTGCAGAGTTAAGTTGGCCTGGGTTAATGTTCTCATAGGCCACATTCCCTGAGCACTTCTTACCTAAGACGGTGCAACAGCAATTATGATGTCTGCTGGTTAGAAGGTCTGATGACATAGATGAATAATAATCAGCTTGGGCAACTAGATGTTAATGTAAAATATAAGTATCTTTTAAAATGCATAGCATCTTAGGCCAAATGTCCAAAGATTTTTGTCTTGTACAAAAGAACAACACTGCACATTTCCCCTTTCATAAGAAAGGACTGTACATCTTTTTTTTTTTTAAAGATTTTTTTTTATGTGAACCATTTTTAAAGTCTTTATTGAATTTGGTTTTTTTTTGTTTTGAATTTTTGAATTTTATTTTATTTATTTTTTATACAGCAGGTTCTTATTAGTTATCCGTTTTATACATATTAGTGTATATATGTCAATCCCAGTCTCCCAATTCATCACATCCCCTCACCCCGCCACTTTCCCCCCTGCTTGGTGTCCATACGTTTGTTCTCTACGTCTGTGTCTCTATTTCTGCCCTGCAGACTGGTTCATCTGTACCATTTTTCTAGGTTCCACATATATGTGTTAATATACGATATTTGTTTTTCTCTTTCTGACTTACTTCACTCTGTATGACAGTCTCTAGGTCCATCCACGTCTCTACAAATGACCTAATTTCATTCCTTTTTACGGCTGAGTAATATTCCATTGTATATATGTACCACATATATTTGAATCTGTTGCAATATTGCTTCTGTTTTATGTTTTGGTTTTTTTAGCTGTGAGGCATGTGGGATCTTAGCTCCCCGGCCAGGGATCGAACCCGCACCCACTGCGTTGGAAGGCAAAGTCTTAACCACTGAACCGCCAGGGAAGTCCCAGGACTATACATCTTTTATTTTGAAGTTGGATCATCAAGAAAACAGGTTCAAAACAACACAGAATCAACTCACATTGTTCTTTTCCTCAGGCGGAGTGTGTATCAGATGATGCTCATTTCCTCCCCTGTGCACTTTTCCAGTCAGAAACCCTGGTAGTGAATCTTCGAGGGGCCAACATGGAAACGGTGCTTTGCCTACAACCCTAAATCCTTCCTGGTGGGTGTGGTGATTTGCTGAGGTATAACAAGCTTTCAAGAAAAGGAAAACAGAGACAAAAGATGAAAGGGAGAAGAGAAACCAAGTAAGTAAAGAATGTTGACTGGTTTCCTAGCTGGTGAGAACCACCAAATCCCTTTCCTGGTTTCAATGCAAGACAGACAGATTCACAAGAAAAGAATTGTACTTAGCGGACTGACCTACACAGCCAAACCCCGCTCAGAACCTTGGCCAACTTACCTGGGTTACTTCACCAGCCCTATCTACCTCCTTCTCCACCCACAGCCTCCAGGCCTTAAACTGCTTCTGAGCAGCTGAGCTCAGCCCTACGCTAAGCCACACAAAGCAGCCATCTGCACATCGCCATGTCACCAGTAAACCCTTCACAGTGCATCCAAGATCCAAGGTATTTCCCTCTAATTGAATTTTTCATGTGTTAAAGGTGATTAGGGGGCTTCAGGTGGCGCAGTGGTTGAGAGTCTGCCTGCCAATGCAGGGGACACAGGTTCGAGCCCTGGTCTGGGAAGATCCCACATGCCGCGGAGAAACTAGGCCCGTGAGCCACAACTACTGAGCCTGCGCAGCTGGAGCCTGTGCTCCGCAACAAGAGAGGCCGCGACAGTGAGAGGCCCGCGCACCGCGATGAGGAGTGGCCCCCACTTGCCGCAACTAGAGAAAGCCCTTGCACAGAAACGAAGACCCAACACAGCCATAAATAAATAAATAAATAAATATTTTTAAAAATAAAAATAAAATTAGTTATTAAAAAAAAAAAAAAGGTGATTGGAAGTGGTTTCCATTCAACCTTGTGTGGGTTTCCCTTTTTAATACTCAGGAATGCCCCAAATATATTACGATTGAATGAGGTGGGTTGTCTCCCCTCAACTCAGGTGGATTTCCCTGGAGAGGGGCTCCTGTTAAGGCCAAGTGCCATTCTAAACTGTGAGGCACTACATTTAGCGTCGGCTCTAGTTCCTTTTCAAGGATTACCAAAGAAGAGGGGCCTTCGTGGAGAATGCTGGGGTTGGAGAAGTAGTGGCAGAAGGACTAAGGTCTGGGGAGCTCTTAGCTCAGGAGAAAACGGGGGAGCTGCAACCTACTAGCTCAACAAGGAAGTAGCACCATCAATCAAGAACCACGATGGGAAAGATTTTAGAAAACCTGGGAACCAGTGCAACTTTGGTTTTATGCCCCTTGTGCTTGTATTGGGATCAGCAATGGAATCCTTGTCCTGCAGGAGACCCCAGCACCAGGTGGGGAGGCTGGGGAGACCACGCCACAGCCCACAGCCCTACGCTGAGTCACAGCTCGCCGAGGTTCTCCTCAAAGCGGACAATTTCCCAGTTCATCGCTGGGATTGACATATATACACTAATATGTATAAAATGGGTAACTAATAAGAACCTGCTGTATAAAAAAAGTAAATTAAATTAAATTTAAAAAAATTTTTTAAAAAGCGGACAATTTCCAAGAGGAATGCCAAGTAAGCCCTGAGCCAGAGAAGCAACTCAGGCTAAAAGCAGACTGAGCTGTGGGGTTCTAGAACCCTCAGTTTTATAGTGTGACTGGCGCAGAGTCGCCATCACACTGAAAGGAGGTAAAAGCCCAGTGGGTTGTGGAGCGTGGAGAAACAACACCCTTCTTGGTCAGAAGAAAACCAATTATTTCAGCTCTTCAGTCCTGGGAGGTTTCAAGCTATTAAAGGTAGATAGCAGACACTCGATGTGTATGTCCATCTGGACTCCATCCTTGCCCTTCTGGTAATAGCACCTTTATTTTCCCTGTGGAAACTCTCCTCCATTCTCAGCCCACCCCACTCTCCGTCTCGGTGTAGGCAAGTACCCCAGCCTCAGGCAATTAATGCTGCTCGGCGACAGTGATTGGTAAAGGCTGGAGCACGTGAACGATTTGGGGTCAAAGAGAGAATTGCTTAAGACTGTGTCAGCTGTTGGTAAAGAAAAGCTCTGTTGCCCTTGGACTTGTCCCTGTGAGGCTGAAAGTCTGAAGTTTCAGGGACTAGGCAAGGTAAGACTGAATCCTCCCGACATCCTTTGGGTTCCTGAATCAACTCTGCTCCTGGACTTTCCAGTTAAGCAATCAGAAATAGTTCCTTTTCTGTTTCAGCTGGGTGCAGTCTGGTTTTCCATCACTTGCACCTAGAGATCCTCATACAGAACAGCATCAAGTTAAAAAAAAGAGCGGGGGCGGGGGGACTAGTACAAAAGCATAAAATTAAAAAATGAGCAAGCAGATTAATTTAACTAGAGTGAGAGTCCATATAGGAGAGTAATGAGAAAACCATATGATCGTCTCAATAGATGTTGAAAATGCATTGGACAGGCTCCAACACCATATGTGATTTTTTTTAAACAAAAGACTTAAGGAGAAATGGATGGCTACTTCCTTATCATAATCAGGAACATCTATTTTAAACATCATACTTAGTGATGAAACAGTAAAGGCATTCTAATTAAAATTAGCCCCAAAACGAGGTAGATAGATAGACCAACAATTTATAGATTTGCTATTTGCACAAATTCCTGAAATGATTATTTTTCTTCTTTTGTTCTTGGAACTTTACCAAATGGTTTTAAAGTTCATGGGAAAAAAAAGCAGATGAGAACCACTAAGACTTACTCTAAAAGATATTAAAATATATTTTAGTACAACAACAATACAAATGGTATATTACAGTATAAAAATTGACTGTAAAATGAATCAGTAGGATTGTTCAATAAATTTGGTTTATGAAATTGATGATTTGGCAGGAAATGAAGTTAACTTTTATTTATTAAATATAATATTTAGCTGAACTTGCAATAAGTACAAACTTTCTAAAATTAAAAGAAATAGAAAAATAGGAAAGACAAGAATGTACAGGAAGATATTGCACAGGAAATGATTAGTAAGTTACCTGGGCTATATACAACACATCCTAGGAAAACATAAAGATAAACATCAAACTGGAGAAAAGAATTACAACAAATATCTGAAGCTTAATATTCTTCATATATAAACTTTTTTTTTCCAATTCAATAAAGAAAATATGTATTTACTAACAGAATCCTAACTAAAGGAGATGAGATGATCGTTCTCAGGGCAAGAGATAAAT
This sequence comes from Balaenoptera musculus, assembly GCF_009873245.2. NCBI lineage: Eukaryota > Metazoa > Chordata > Mammalia > Artiodactyla > Balaenopteridae > Balaenoptera > Balaenoptera musculus. The sequence continues at coordinate 95,410,931 of NC_045793.1, read as the reverse complement.
TGCAAATGATCAATACAGGAAATGGGAACTCCTGCAATCTGCTAAAGGGAAAGAAAACTGTTTAAACCTTCCTGGAAAGCAATTAAGTCATGAGTGTCAAGAACCTTAAGGAGTTCAGACTTTTTGACCCAGTGATTCTGCTCTAGGACGCACCCTGAAGATACAATCAGAGGTCTAAACACACCAGTAAGAACAGGATAGTTCAGGGTGGCTTTACGTAAAACAACAAAAATGGACCCAACTGAATAAATAAACTTTAATACATCCGTTTCAATTTTTTAAAAATCACAAAGATATTTTCTAACAATTTTTGAAAGTTATATAATTTGTAACATTATAAAGAATATTATTTATTAAATGTAGGTGATATAATTATAGGTTATTTTCATTACTATGAAAGTTTTTTTCAGATTCTACATATAAGTGAAATCATATGGCATTTTTTTTCCTTTGTCTTATTTACTTAGCATAATGCCCTTGAGGTCTATCCATGTTGCTGCAAATGGCATTATTTCATTCTTCTTTATGGCTGAGTAATATTCCATTGTGTATATATACCACATCTTCTTTATCCATTCATCTGTTGATGGGCACTTGGTTTTTTCCATATCTTGGCTATTGAAAATAATGCTGCAGTGAACATAGGGGTGCATATTTCCTTTCTAATTAGTGTTTTTGTTTTCTTTGGATAAAAACCCAGGAGTGGAATTGCTGGATCTTATGGTAGTTCTATTTTTAATTTTTTGAAGAATCTCCATACTGTTTTCCATAGTGGCTGCACCAATTTACATTCCTACCAACAGTACCTGAGGCTTTCCTTTTCTCTACATCTTCACCAACACTTGATCCTCTGACTTCATTCATTTTATAGCTGAAAGTTTTTACCCTTTTACCAACCTCTCCTTATTTCCACCACCTCCCACCCCTAGCAGCTACTTTTCTACTCTCTATTTCTAAGTTTGACTTTTTTTGTCTTTGTTTTTAGAATTCACATATAAGTGATAGTGTGCAGCATTTGTCTTTCTCTGTCTGGCTTATTTCACTTAGCATAATGCCCTCAAGTTCTATCCATATTGCAAATGGCAGGATTTCCTTCTTTCTCATGGCCGAGTAATATTCCATTTTATGTATACACACATACACACACTTCTTTATCCATTCACTAGGTTGTTTTCTATTGTGAATAATACAGCAGTGAACATGGGGGTGCAGATATCTCTTCAATATCCTGTTTTCACTTCCTTTGGGTATATACTCAGAAGTGAGATTGCTGGACCATATGATAGTTCTACTTTTAATTTTTTGAGGAACCTCCCTACTGTTTTCCCTAGTGGCTGCGCCAATTTACATTCCCACCAACAGAGCACAGGGTTCTCTTTGCTCCATATCCTCACCCACGCTTGTCCTCTCCTGTCTCTTTGATGATATCCATGCAACAGGTGTGAGGTGATATCTCACTGTGGCTCTGATTTGCGTTTCCCTGGTGATTGGCGATGCTGCGCACCTTTTCACGTGCCTGTTGGCCATTTGTGTGTCTTCTTTGGAAAAAAATGCTATTCATTTCCTCTGCCCATTTTTTAATTGGGTTTTTAGGGGTTTTTTATTTGCAATTGAGTTGTATGAATTCTTTATATATTTTGGATATCAACCACTTATCAGATATGTGATTTGCAAATATCTTCTATTCAGTAGGTTACCTTTTCATTTTGCTGCTGGTTTTCTTCGCTGTGCAAACGAACAGACAAAACAGAAACAGACACCTAGATACAGAGAACAAGCTGGTGGTTGCCAGAGGGGAAGGGTGGTAGGGGGATGGACAAAATAGGCAAAGAGGATTAAGAGGTACAGACTCCCAGCTACAAAAGAAATAATTCACAGGGATGTACTGTACTCATAGGGAAAGTAGTTGATACAACTTTGTATGGTGACAATAGTCACTGCTTTTATTGCAGTGATCATTTCCTAATGTACAAAAATAGCAAATCCCTATTCTGTACACCTGAAATCAATATAATATTGTATGTTAATTATAACTCAACTAAAAAATGTTTTAGTTTTTTTTTTTATTATAGGAAGATCAGGAAGGAAAATAAAAGGCAAAACTGTAGTTAGTCATTTTAGATTGTCTCCTATTAATATAACAACCTAAAATTGTCAGGATTTTTTATTTCCTTAATCAAATTATACATTGATTATACATAAATGTGTGAATTTTTTATGGCATGCATTTTTACTTTTCATAAATTGGATTTATTAAACATACAGTCGTACTTTTATATATTTTATTTAAAGTTAACCTCAAATTAAAAATGTCTTTTTCAGAGACATAATTTGAGATAGGATCACCAAGGTCAGTTGCGCATGAATTGTTTATGTGGATTATTTCTGTCACCTTAACTATAAAGGAGGGAGGGAAGGAATCACTCTTCTTCCAGAGGTCTCCTGATAACTGTGCTTAGACAACATCTATGGGGTAAAAGATTAAAGATTTAAACTTTGAAATTAAGTGTCTTTCTTAGGTGTTTAACTCTCTCATAATATGTGGTATCCTATTGGGTATTCATTCATTCAGTTAATCTGTAGGTGTATTAGCTAAGCAAATGCTTTAACCTTTCTAAGCCTCAGTTTCATCATCTGTAAAATGGGAATTATGTGACACTATCGACATCTAAAAGAGTGCCTGGTCACAGCAAGCACTGTGGACTCCAGCTCTGCTGACTCTCACTGGCATCCCTGGCCGATAGCAGTGCCACACGGCAGGTCACAGAAGTAGAGCAGCATGGTGCCAACTCTGTGGCTGGGCCCATGTCCCAGATCTTCTCCTCCCGGGCTGTGTTTCATTTCAGAAGAACATGACCTGGACACGCTCAGGGCAGAGGCATCTGTCCAAGTGGCTCTGATGGTTGGCCCCATGGTTAGAAATGCATTCTTTTGTAGGCCTTGTGAATCATTTACTGATAGCAGTAGTAGGTAAGGAATTCCCACGCTTGTTGCGCAGGTATTGTCTGTCACTCAAACACAAGGCCAGTGTATGTGAAGACAATTCACACCCTGGTTGCCATTGTCGGTCTTGCTTCATAATGGCCTAAAGTTTAGAATAATCTAAAGTTGAGAATGTGCTGTATTAACTGCTAGCAAACTGCCTACCCAAGCATGCAGGCATACTGCCTTGGGCCCTTTCCTGCATGTGGCCTGGGGCTGGGCTTTGGACTGGGGGGCTCTGATGGACAGAGGGAAGGACTTTATTGTTTTCTAAGTGATTCGGTTTTTAAAGAAAGGTTTTGCTAACAAGGCTACCTTATATTCCAGGAACAAGTGCCAGTATTAAGGTAATCTTTAGGCAGGTGCCATTACCCGTGGTGTGCTTACTTTCCTACAAGTCCCTTTTTAAGACCTCCAACTGAAGCACTGTTTTCAATAAGTTAGAGACTAAAACCACTTCCTCTGTTAAAATGCAAATACACACGGGGTGGGCAAAAGACATAGTATACCCTGTCTATTGTTCCTACCTTCCTGAGGACGATTTCTGAGAGCAGGCTTACTGGGGCGAGTGGTGCTAGTCTCCGGACAAGAGGAAATGGTGAGGATGTAGCCCGCCACTGGGGAGGGACATTGGGAGGGGGCTGAAGACCTTGCCCTTTGTCCCCCATGGCTGCTCCAGGCCACACCTCGCAGCACAGGGCACAGGGGTGTAGCCCCCTCTGCATGCAGCCCCTCGCAGGGGCTCCACCCCTGTCATCTCTGTGCCTCCGTGACCCATAGCAAGCCCTAGGGATGTTTGTGTGTTCTTCCTCATGGTTGAAGACATTTTCTTATTTCCTTCATAAAACCGGACGCTTGCACATCTTGGTCCCTGCCTAAGCTAGAGTTAAGGAAGCAAAATAAAAGGTCCCCTGACACTTTCATCACATCTGGGTCAGAGACAAAGTGGGGAAGAGTGTTGAGAGTGCCAAACATCGGCAAGTCCCAGTATTATAGTAATCTCACTTTCTGTTTTCTCTAAAATTTGTTTAATCTTTTCCAGATTTACCGGCATAGACGATCACCTCATGGCCTGACCTTCTCCTGCCACACTGGAGGCTGGGCAAGGGGAGTGACTTCCCGGAGAAGAGGCTGCCCTTTAGCCAAGGTCCAATGCTGCTAAGTTGTCCAGGAAACGGCCATTGCAGTAGGTGCTTTTTGAACTTTCTCATGTCCCATCAGCACCTTGATACCAGCACAGTTGGGGGCTTTTGAATATACCCGGTGGATAGGTAACTTATTCCCTTTTTCAAACTCAGATACTCTTGGCTACTCACTGTAAACTAAATACTTCTCTCCTTGGAAACCTCAGAATAGTTCTGTGTGATATCAACACCTATGCTGGGGAAAACAGGAACAAACAAAGCCATAAGGGACTGCCTTTGAAAAGGAGCCTGGGAACCCGTCAACCACACTGAGTATTGTTTGCTTTCCTTGTTTCCCCAGAACTGTGCTCACCTGGAGGCAACAGCCTGTACTTCTGTCGTTTGTTGGGATGAGGAGGGGCAAGGGAAAGGAGGCACTTTGGCTGGCTTGTCAAAGCATCCCCAACAGGAGACTGTTTAAAAAGTTCCTCTCTTAAGTAACCCTCAACCTGCTGTTCCTTTCACTGGGGGACATGCCAAGGGCTGCGGCTGACTCAGCTTGGGCCCAATTCTGCTGTCATTACTTAAACCCAGAGTTCCTGGTTCCCTGGCTTTGGTGGGGAGTTTGCCCACACAGAGAGGGTAGGGACAGCACCCTGGCTAGGACCGGCTTTGCGTTAGGTGTGTCTGAGGCTCTCATTTTCCTCTGTGAGCTCTAATTTCTGGCATCAGAGGAATGAAGGAAGCAAGGAGTTCTCTTTTCCAGAAGCAGCCCAGTTGAGGACACATAGATCCTATGTCACTCAAGCAGGAGGGTGGAGAAGGGGACACTCACTATCCTCCCTTGATAACGGAACAAGAGGCAGTCTGTTGAATCTTTCGGGTGAGAACAGATGTAGTCCAGTCCCTTTAGTTGGGAGCTACTTCTTATAAGGATGAGGAAGGAAGGGACTGTTTGGGTTTTTTTTTTCAATTTTTAAAAATTTTTTATTTTTTTATACTGAAGTATAGTTGATTTACAATGTTGTGTTAGTTTCAGGTGTACAGCAAAGTGAGTCAGTCATACATATACAGATACCTATTCTTTTTCAAATTCTTTTTCCGTATAGGTTTTTACAGTGTATTGAGTAGAGTTCCCCGGGCTATACAGTAGGCCCTTGTTGGTTATCTGTTTTAAATATAGTAGTGTGTATCTGTTAATCCAAAACTCCTAATTTATCCCTTCCCCCCATCTTTCCCCTTTGGTAACTGTAAGTTTGTTTTAGAAGTCTGTGAGTCTGCTTCTGTTTCGTAAATAAGTTCATTTGTATCATTTTTTGAGATTCCACATATAAGTGATATCATATGATATTAGTCTTTCCCTTTCTGACTTACTTCACTTAGTATGATAATCTCTAGGTCCATCCATGTTGCTGCAAATGGCATTTTTTCATTCTTTTGCATGGCTGAGTAATATTCCACTGTATATTTGCCTATCAACAGATGAATGGATAAAGAAGGTGTGGGAAGGGACCATTCTTTACCAGGATTGAAATGCCATATAGGACAAAGCACAGACCTGGCTGCCTGTGATTTTCTCTACTCCAGGGCTCTGCCATCAGGGTGCTGTGTCGTCTCCCTATCTCTGCAGTCAAGTCATCAAGTTACTATGTAGCTTGGGTTCAAACTCCCCAAGGAATGATATCGTTAGTCACCATCTAGTAGAGAGTGTCCTGTTGACCAGAGCTTCTCCCTCGTCTGCCAGTTGGCTGACCTCTATCTAGATGGCTGCCTTTGGCCCCAATGCCCATCCTTGGCCCACAGGTGAGACCAGCTAGTGGGACCACATGGTATGCTTCATTTGTGCATGAGGGATTGCCATGGCTCGTGGCCTTGGATGGGGGCCATAAGTGGGGCAAGCAGTCGGTATCATATTTTGCCCAGTTCTGCAGAGGCAGCGTTGAGGTGGTGGTGGTGTGGGAAAGGGTGGTTGTTTGCTAAATACTCTAAATAATTTGCGGCACCAAAAGTTTGGCTTTGGTTCTCCTCTCGTGGTCACGCGAAAGTAAGATGAGGAGCATTTTCCTAATTCCTGGGAGGGACCCTTAGCAGCTTTGGCATATGGGGAATTTACCACAGAGCTAAGCTTTAGCACCCCAAGGATATCAGTGCCTCACAGTGACTGTGGCCCGTATGAGGGATCAGAGGGAGTGAAAGAGGTGACGCTGGAGGAGGCAAAGCGGGAGAGGGCTAGGATACCGGGTGGTTGAAGCTCGAAGAGAATGGACTGCGAGAGCACGTGGAAACCCTACAGTGACTCGAGGACTTGATTGTGGGGCCTTTTGGGAAAGGCCGGAGCCCTAAACCGGCAGGTGTAAGAGGAGCCACGAAAACATGCGCTATGATAAGGAAAAGGACAAGAAAAAGTCCAAAGAAAAGGACAAGAAAAAGTCCAAAGAAAAGGAATAGGGAAAGAAAGAAGAATGAACTAAGGGGTAAGAACTTCAGCTTTGTACTGTATAGGAATCAGCAGGCAGTTCTGAGATTTCATTCACTCAGGAGTTTAGAAAGAGATCCAAAATAAAGCCCAACCCAAGAGCAATTACTGTCACTCTTAGAGCAGTGAAGAGACCCAAGAGGTCATATATACATCATGCCAGGTGGGGAGCCAGCGTGAGTGAAGTTATAAGGAAAGTGCCGTAAAGTGAAGGCTTGGGGCTAAAAATGGTGAGAGCTTTAGAGCTGGAATTGGCAGAGAACTCGTGTTGTAATCCTGTGTCTTGTGGAGCAAACCGAGTTGCCAGCCCAGTTGTAATCATATTCCATTATATGAGCTGCTGACCTGCAGTCGTGCACTTTAGACATTAACGTCTTGACTATAATCGCCATGCCAACCCACCAGGCCATGTGTTTGCCTGTAAAAATACCTGCAAGTGTTCCTTAACTTGAGGTCTTATGACAATAAAAGAAGAGACTTGTTGAATTATATTTTAATATACAAGTCAATGCAATTAATGTATACTATAAATCATTCAATGATTTTTTAAAAGTGGCTCTAGTATAAATTTGCAGTTTTCCTTCACTTAGGAGCTGTTGGGAACTCATACGCTGGGGATGGTCTGCTCTCAAGTTCTGCTGACTTTCCTCTACCTATGCAGTGCTCTCCTTAACAAGTAGATCTTTAATCAAGACTCCGTTTTATTGTGTCAGGGCTTTTCCTCATAATTCCTGCTGACCAAGTTGCTCCAAGTTAACTTTAAGGCCAGTCTTCATCAGGAATGGCTAATACTTTTTGCTTCCTGCCAATCCCATCTGGAATTGTTGACAGTCTACTCTGCTTGGGGCCCTAGGGATTGGCATTCTCTCCATTTCCCCTCCAGCTCTTCCTCTTTCTGTGTGGTTCCAAATTAGCCCTGAGTTTCCTGCTTTGTATTCTCTGCCCTTGGTGGCCATGGAAGGAGCTAAATTCTGCCCTTTGGGTTAGGTCAGAGCATCCCTGATATTAAACAGAAATACGAACTTGATGCCCCTTTTTGTGTAATGCTGGCAGGAATCCCCTCAATAACTGCAACTTGGGAATTGTTTCTGTTGAGCCACTTTATACCTCCTTTAGTGAAGGTGTTAGTTATTTGAGCTTTAAAGAGGTCCAAGCTCTTCTACCACCACCCCCCATCCCCAAATATTATACGTAGTTACTGAAATGTTCCATACATACCTCCCATTATAAGGACTACTGCTACCTACGCCACCACTCCAGCCATCATCACCACAACTTTGCTACCTTATACTTGTATATTACTTCACAGTTTTCAAGGTACTTTCACAATCTTTACCCTATTTGATCTGCACAACCTCCTATGACCTATTCGTAGTACCTGTTATTACTCTTTTTCCAAGTGAAGATCCTGAAGGTTACATGTCCCAGGGTCACGACTTGGCCCAAGAGCACACGGCTAGTAAGTGGCAGAGCTGGAAAAAAACAGATGCTCAAGGTATTCACAGCGCTCAAAGTCCCTCCATAGTTTAACCTCTTCCCCATCATTTGCCCAGCTCCGGAGAGAGCTGCTCTCTGAGCGCTGGGAACGATGAAGTCTGAAAAGGATCTGACGAACTAATCTACATATGCTAACATTCAACGCTGATAAGTTTCAACATGTCACCCCTCTCAAGGACATTGCATTTTAATGAGCTTCATTCGGTTATATAACGTGAAGGAATACTTTCCCAAGTATAAAATTGCAGGTATAAGTGAGAAGTTAGCCGGGGACGTATTGGTGGAAAACGGGAACGTTCTGACGTCCCTCAAATCACATCATGTCCAGGATCCCCATCTGACGAACTCCCTGTTCCTCACGAGGCTGCCCCACCTGGGAGGTGTGGATTTACGCACCTGCCAGGAGCTTGAATACAGGCCTCCGGCTTCCTTTCCCGCCATGCATGGTAGGGTCTGTGTTTGTCTTGAACTCAGTCCTCAAGCACGCATTGGCTCTTCTCGTGCACTCTCCCCAGCGCAGTTTTGCTCCAGGGCTTGTCACACCCGGTGCTATCAGATCTCTGACCGTGAGAAGCAGCAGCCCGGTGACCCAAAGCTTGGAGCAGTGGCAAGCAGCAAGGGTTAACCGGTTTTGCACGAAGCAAGCCTGGCTCAACCCTGTGAATCTCTTTTTCACATTTGCTGCTTATTCATAACCCAAGCCCATCTGCCGCGCAAGTAACGATCCACAGCTCCTGTTTCAGATGTCAGCCGCCCCAGCTGTTTCTCTCTCTCCGTAAACATGAAGGGGGGAAGCAATTACCGCAATATTAATATTCTGGCTTGATTATCTCTATGCAGCGAAGTGAAGACTGATGAATTCCCCTTGGGGCCCAGCGTCACTTCAGCTCCACACAGAGCACACCTACGCAGCGTAGCGCAGGCTATCACCTCCCAGGAAGGCCCAGGTGAACCTCGGAGCTTCTGCCTTGACCCTGGCCACCTGGGAATGCCAAGGTGAACGCGCTGCATGCAGGGAAAACTGATGAGTCGCTTGGTTCGTGCAGGGCTTTGAGAGTGAAGTCTATGTTGAAGTTGAGGAATGAGGCTTAAAGATACCCCATGTAGCTCGGGATGACTCTTAGGTCTGTTTTGATAGAGATTCCAAGAGTCATCATTTCTTCCATCAGCATTCTTTGGTTTAAAGTAAATGTCAGACAAAAGCTATCATCAAGAACATGTTTCCCGCTCTGGTTTTTCACTGCCATCCCGAGGCAGCAGGAACTGGAATGATCTGACTCATCAAGAAAGCTTTCTTCATTGTTTCCTAAATTTGTGTTACGCATCAGCACGTCTTCCCTCGGTCATAAGCAGGCACCCAGGCGTCGCGTATGATGAGCTCCGAGATACAAAATTTAATGTGGACCATTTCCTGCCCTCCTCAGACTTCATACTGCCTGATACTGGGGTAAGGACTTTTTTTTTTTTTTTTTAGGCCAAACGGCATGTGGGATCTTATTTCCCTGACCGGGGATCAAACCCATGCCCCCTGCAGGGGAAGTACGGAGTCTTAAACATTGGACCACCAGGGAAGTCCCAGGGGTAAGCACTTTAAAAAAGAGGTTGAATCAGAATCGGTCTGCTTGGCTTCAGCTCTTGGCTCTGCCGCGTTCCACACGTGTGACTCGAGGTCCATGACCTGTCCGTGCCTCAGTTTCCTCATTTATAAGATGAGGATAGCACAGTTGAGAGGATTAAAGGAGTTGATGGGCATGAAGTGTTTAGAACGGGCCCTGGCCACGCCCAGTGAAATATACATGTTGCTATTGTGCTGCTCCTTGTATCTGAAAGGGATTTCGTGTGATGGTGTCTGGGTGGAGGTACCGGGAAGGCCCCAGAGAAGAAGCATGTGTAAGCCATGCCTCGGACAAATGAACTCAAGAGTAGAAGAGAAACTGGAGGCCGCGGAAAACACATGGGCATAGTGACGAAGGAATCAAAGTTCTCAGTATGTTCGAAGTTAATTAAGTCACCCAGGGAACAAGAGAGTTGGGTGCATGGAGGCAGGAAAGTGAGCTAGGGTGAGCAGGGGATTTAAGTTTGGAATAGATTAGAAAAGACCCCACGTGACAAACCAAGGCATTGGGATGTGTTCTTATAAGGAATGGGAAGCCTTGGTAAGTTTCTAAGAAAATAACCTAAATAAATTCATATTTTGAAAAACTGTAGGAGCAGGCAGTTGGGAAGACTAAAATGGCAAAAGCGCGGGGAGACTCCTGCCGGGTCAGTCAAGGGGGGGTCTGACCCAGGGCAGCAGAGTGCAGACAAGGGCACAGGGCAGCGACCAGAGGGCTGAGGGGGTGAGCGAGAAGCTCAAACGGAAGCAGACCGTGAGGCTCAGGGTCCTGGCACGTGGGAGGAGGGAGACCCCCCTGCCGGCTTAGAGGACACAGGAGGACGTGAGGAGCAGCGGCACTCCCCTGGGGACTGACGTGGCTCTTGGTCACTGGAGGGGATTCCTGAGGTGCTCGAAGGCAGGGAGCAGCGCCTTCCCTCCAGCTGCACTTGAACAAGCCGCTTCTCCCCCCAGCAGCAGGTGTGAGCCCTGAGATCCCACCCACCTCCCAACCGAGCCAGCCAAGCACCGCCTCACGAAGGGAGGGAAGCCTAGCAGACTGTTCCTGGGCGTGGAAGTTCGCTCAGCTTATTCTAGCTTGCTGTAAGAGTCCTGCATTTTATAATGGACAGTCTTATTTCATGAAGCAGGTCGTTCTGGTATATGTGCGCGTGTGTATGTGCGTGTGCCGGAACACAGGTGTGCATGGGTGCACATGCATGTGTATGTGTGTGCGAGGGGAGGGGGTGGATCCAATAAGAAGCGTCGGATTTGCCTGATAAAGTGTCGTGGACTTCTAACCCCATCCTCAAATACCTCTCACCCATCCCACTGCTCTGGAATCTGTTAATGGCGACTCGATTCTTTCTTTCTGTTCAGCGTAGCCATACGCACCACAGTGGGGAACGTCTGTGGGTAGAACCCCTCCCTCTCAACAAGACAGCTCTGTGACCTTGAGCGGGTTACGGACCTGGCTTCCTCACGTGCAAATGTTGATAACTGCAAGGATTGTAAGTAGTATTGTAAGGACTAAATACAGTAAGGCAGCGAAGCCTCACATCTGCTAAGTGCAAAGTAAACGTAGGCTGTTGTCGTTGTGACAGGACGCTGACAAACTCACAGGGCTCGTGGTCCGGGGTGGGGTCGGACAGGGTGTCCTCCCACCCCAGGCCAGGCTGTGTGCTGGGGGAGCCTGGAGTCCCAGCTCCGCCCCCGCGTGGCCTGAACCCCTCCGTGCCCGAGCTTCCCTTTGTGCAGAGTGGAGACGCCGACCACGCACCTTCTGCATCCACTTACTGTGCACGTGAAATTGTGTAAAGTGGTGAGAATGGTGCCTGGCGTCTAACAGGTACTATTGCTATTTAAGTTTAGCTGCTGATACCTCTCAAGTAGAGGAAAGGCAGAGACAAGGGGACTGGTGTGAGGGAAGGTGTCGTTGGTCCCATCATTGAAGATCGGCTTTTCTGATGACCAGGCCCGAGGACACAGCAGGACCCTAGCTGTCCCTGGAACTGGTGCGCTGTGACTATAGGTTTGGTAGGCTGTCCTTCTAGTGTCGTTTCCAAACTGGAACTAGAAACAACTCCCAAAGTACCCTGCCAGAACGTTTTAGGTTGTCTCAACATGATGACTCGGAGGGGATGGCATTCCTTTGGATCTATGAATTCAAATTTTTCTTTTTTTTTTTTTTAAATGATTAATTCTTAAAGCCTTCACTTATACTCTTTTATTTATTTACTTTTGGCTGTGTTGAGTCTTCGTTTCTGTGCGAGGGCTTTCTCTAGTTGTGGCAAGTGGGGGCCACTCTTCATCGTGGTGCGCGGGCCTCTCACTATCACGGGCTCTCCCGTTGCGGACCACAGGCTCCAGACGCGCAGGCTCAGTAGTTGTGGCTCACGGGCCTAGTTGTTCCGCGGCATGTGGGATCTTCCCAGACCAGGGCTCAAACCCGTGTCCTCTGCATTAGCAGGCAGATTCTCAACCACTGCGCCACCAGGGAAGCCCCCCAAATTTTCCTTTTTAATTGAAGGAATTCATTCCTTTTAATTTAATTTTTAATTGAAGTATAGTTGATTTTCAATGTTGTGTTGATGTGATTAATGTTGTGTAAAGTGATTCAGTTATACATATATATACATTCTTTTCTCAAATATATTTATTAAATATTACATTCCTACCCAGTCACCACTTTTTAAAGAGTTAAGAACAAGATGGGAAGAAGAGACCCATGAAGCTAGCTAGCCCCAGGCCTAAGAGTTGCTGCTTGCCTGTGAACAGGGGTGTCCCATTTTGAGAAATCCCAATGCACATCAATCAAAATCTGCTAAGCTTGTAAAAAAAAAAAGAGTGTAGTTTTCTGGAAAAAGAGTGAAGAGAATCAACATTTGCATTATCAAAGGATTCTTTGCTTCAGGGGGAAAAGAAACCACAAAGAAAGAAAGAAAAGAAAAAAAAAAGTAAAAAAAAAAATTAAAAAGGATTCCCCACATGGTCTGTTTAAATGGTATCCTTTCTTGGTGAATTTCAACCCTGATTCAATTTGCAAATATTGGATTTATACTGCAGTGCATAAACCATATGTTCCTGAGGAGGATTAAAAACGTGTAAAGTGAGGTACCCCTGTAGGAACGATATTTAGGAGAAATTAAAACAAACCGGAGAAAAGGAGCACGTTCCTTTGTAAAGAAGTCGGGTAATTGAACTCAGGGTGTGTGAGCTTAAACATCAGCTGAAAAGCAGCTGCTCTTCAGAGGAAGATGGGCCAAAAGAGTGAGGCTGGGAGGAAGTTGAGATGAGAACGGTTTAGTTCTTTAATGCTCCTGTGCGTGGATAAAAGGGTGAGAAGCAGGGGATCTTCTTTGGCCCCAGCAGCGGTTCCAAGCAGTTCTAGAAGCTTCTGCCTCCCTGAATATGATCTTCCCACATGGCGGCTGGAGTGGAGGACCAGGGTCACACACATGGAGCAGTGATGTAGCAGGGCCGGCGGGTCAGGCACCTGTGAAGCCGCAGCCATAATACATTCTTCAGAAGCTGCTTTTTGACTTAATCGAGCACAATTTTCCATCCCATATGTGCAAAGCATTTCATCCATTAGCATCTTCTTGGCTCCTTTGGGCTTCTTTCTTTCCATTCAAAAAAAAAAATATATCAAAAAAATCAAAACTCCCCATACTTCAACTCATCACACACAAATATTTTGCTTCTGAAATCCACTCCATTTTCTCCTTGACGACTGGCATATTTTAACCTGTAGAGAGGTTCAACCGCCCTCATCTGCTTTTGATTAATGCAAGTTCCCTCTTTCCTGGGTCTGAACCCAATCACATTAAACAAGGTACTTTGCTAAGTGTTCTGAAGCATAACAAGGGATCATGAACAGCTGTCTTAAAGGAGCTTACATTTTAATTTAATGTAATTTAACTTTAATTTAATTTCCATGTAACTGCCTGTCTGATTTTCTCAATTTTTACCATAGAGTACCCCCTCCAAAAAAGAAAAAAAAAAAAAACAAAAAACACCAAATGCTTCTAGAAACTTGCAAACTGACACTTTAACTCTTGTGTAGTTGGGGAAGGTGGGGAATACATGCGTCTATGTGCATATGTGTGCACTCACACACGCACAAAGATGCACAGATATCCAAAGTAACAACCTCAGATCCTATGTTGTAACCATGCTTTACTTAATTTTTAATTAAAAAAAATAATTTTTTTAGCTAGGAAATGCTGAGCAGCACTTCCTTGAAATGGTACTTTGCAGTTAACCGAATGAATGGCATAGATTGTGTCTTTTCTTTTATGCCCCCTTCACCTATTTCTCTGACCCTGCCCCCCACCTCTGGCAACCACCGATCTGTTCTCCGTACCTGTGAGCTTGGCTTTTGTGTGTTTCTTTGTTTGTTTGTTTTTTAAGGTTTGTTCGTTTTTTTTTTTTTAAGATTCCAGACATAACAAAGAGCACACGGTATTTGTCTTTCTCTGTCTGACTTAACTTCACTTAGCATAATGGGCTCAAGGTCCATCCACATTGTCACAAATGGCAAGATTTCATTCCTTTTTATGGCTGAATAATATTCTACTGTGTGTGTGTATATATATATATATATATATATATACACACACACACACACACACACATTTTCTTTATCCATTCATTTGTCAATGGATACTTAGGTTGTTTCTATATCTTGGCTATTGTAAGTAATGCTGCAATAAACACGGGGGTGCATTTTGTCTTTTCAAGTTAGTGTTTTCATTTTTTTTCGGATAAATACCCAAAAGTGAAATTGCTAGGTCATATGGTAGATCTATTTTCAATTTTTTGAGGAATCTTAATACTGTTTTTGACAGCGAGTACTGTTTTACATTCCCACCAACAGTGCATAATGGCTTCCTTTTCTCCACATCCTAACCAACATTTGTTAATTCTTGTCTTTTTGATAATAGTCATTCTAACCAGTATAAGGTAATATCTCATTGTGGTTTTGATTTGTATTCCAGGTGACTGATGATGTTGAGCATATTTTCATGTACCTGTTGGCCATCTGTATGTCTTTTTCTGAAAAATGTCTATTCCAATCTTCTGTCTATTTTTTAATTGGATTTTTTTCCTTCTTTTTGCTACTGAGTTGTATGAGTTATTTATATATTTTGGGTATTAGCCCCTTAACATATAAATGATTTGAAAAAATTTTCTCCCACTCAGTAAGTTGCATTTTCATTTTGTTGATGGTTTCCTTTGTTGTGCAGAAGCTTTTTAATATGATGTAGTCCCACTTATTTATTTTTGCTTTTATTGCTTTCACTTTTGGTGTCAGATTTAAAAAAAAAAATCATTGCCAAGGCCATATTGCCTATGTTTTCTTCTAGAAGTTCTATGGTTTCAAATCTTACATTCAAGTCTTTCATACATTTTGAGTTAATTTTTGTATATGGTGTAAGATAGTGATCCAGTTTCAGTCTTTTGCACGTGACTGTCCAGTTTCCCTAACACCATTTATTGAAAAGAATGTCTTTTTCCCATTATATACTTGGCTCCTTTGTTGTAAATTAATTGGCCATATATTCATGGGTTTATTTCTGGGCTCTGTGTTCTGTTCCATTGATCTACGTGTCTGTTTTTTATGCCAGTACCAGTCTATGCTGTGATCATGCTTTACTTTAAACAATAGCAACCTTTTTTGGAATCTAGAATGAAAGGGCCTTTGACCTCAAGACCACATGTAGCCCAGATGTAACTGACCATGGTGAAGATGATTTCAAAGGGATAAATGCTGGGTGCAGGAAGAGTAGGAAAGGGCACTGTCGCAGTTGTGCAAGAGTGAAATGACAATGACCTAAACAAGAAAATGATTGTGGGAAGGGAATGGAGTCAAGATATATTCAAAGGTAAATTTGTAGGACTTGGTAGTTCCATGGATTGGGGGGGGATAAGGAAAGTGTGGAGTCTCCGTTCACTCCCTTTTATCTGAGCAGATTGTTAGGAAGGTGGCATTGATGTTCATGGAGATACAGAACTCTTGGACTGGAACAGATCCGGGGTGGAAATAGAATGAATTAAGTGTGGGACAAATTACCTTTGAGATTACCGCGGGAATTCCAAGTATATATATATATGCAGCCAGCCCTCGTATATGTCGAGGAGTCTGAAGCTGAAAGGAGAAATCCCTGCTGGAAAGCAGAAGAATGCCCCGTCGGAGAGGTGAGTAAAATCATGGAAGTCAACGACAGAGCAAGGATTAAGGACGGGTGAGTGGACAATTGTGTCGAGCAGTGTGGGTATCCTGCAGGCAGGGATTGGGACACGTCCACTAGGTGTGGCAAAATGGTGGTTCTCCCCAGGCAGCTGCTGTGACACGTTGAGAAAGAAGACAGCAGAGGAGAGTTTGGGAGTTGGTAGAAGGCTGTTAGGCGAATGGCCGTGACTGTAGCCACACAGATCATCACAGTAATCTTGGCATTTGTTCTGCAACTGCATGGCCTTTAGTTACAAAAGGGACGAGGAAAGCTTGGGAGGCTGTGTGAAGGCAAAGCCACGTGAATTCCCGGGAAACGCACTGAGTGCAGAGCATCATTCTAGCCTCTGGTCTCATCCTAAACCTGTCTCTGTCGAAGACACACGCACACGGCCAGATATGTGTGCCCCAGGAACGCGAAAGGACTCAGATTCTTTCCAATGTAGAAAGGTAAGAATTTTAAAGACCAGTACACACTGATGATCCTAGGAACATCAATGCGTTTACAAAGCTCCCTCCCCCCTTTCCTGGCTGTTGGATAGCAGGTTGGTAGATGACCAATACCAGCATTTTCAGGTGACAGATGATGTAATCGAATGGTCAGGAATCCTTTATTTACAGTTAAGAGGCATGAGAAGTGATATTCAGAGATGGCTAGAACTCCAGAGCCTCACTTGTGCGCAAGGGATTTTGCAGGGATATCGATTCAACTCAGTTTCTCTACCAAACTCAGTCTCTACAAATCCTTGGATCCTTTAAAATGTAGATTAAGCATTTCTAACATATGACAGAATTATAGAGCAACTCTGTATTTAAAAACATCTCTCTGAACAGGCTGACCTTTATTTTCAGAGAGTATGTGGTCAGTGCTTCCTGTAGCAGTTGTGATGCCTGTGTGTTGATATACCCATGCGTGCTGGCTGGTTCCCTGGGTACACAGCAGGCACTTAGAAAACGTGTCGAGTGGTTCGTGGAAGGTGTGCGTTTCTAAATACCTGGCTAGGGTGAGATGTAGTCCACAGCTATAGATCAACACTTCAGACCTTCTCTGTAACCCCAGATCCCCTCCCCGTACCCCAGTCAGGATGACAGCTTCTGGTTGGTTCTCCTCCCATCTGAAACCACACTTGTGTAAGTCTCCTTCACCCATGGCTAGATGTACCCACTCACCAATTTCTGCCCCTCATAGGAAATATAAAAAAGCTCATAAAAATACAGGTGACTTAAGTGTGTGTTTCGGTTGCTAGTTTTGTCTCTTGACCTCCTTGATCTGCTGAACTTTGGGACCTTTGCCCACCTTTGCTAGATGACCTCTGACCCCTTCTAGGTGGAAGCAGTTCATCCTAGTGGTGGAGAATGTGGCCTCTGGCACTGCCTGGGCTGACTTCCCAGCTCTGCCACCTCCTATCTTTGTGCTGCGGGCAAAAGAGAGGCCTAGCATCTCTGTGCCCTGGTTTCCCCAGATCTAAAATGGGGCTAAAAATAGAACCTCTCGTCTGGTTATTATGAAGGTTAAGTTAGTTAATACATGTTATGCGGCTGGAAGAGTGCCAAGCACATGGCAGACAGTCACTAGAGGCACTATAGTTGCGGAGTTGTGGTTGTTACCTACTGCTCTAAGCTTCTCGGCCTACAGCTCCCCATTTCTGACCCCGTGGAGTGGCCGATGGAGGAGCCCTGCGGAGCCTGGGACTGGGCGTCAGCTGGCCTCACTGCCGGCCGCCAACGGCACAAAGCACACTTTAGCCACAGGTTCTCGGGCAGCTCTCAGGAAAGACAAGTGTTCACTTGGGGCTCGGAATTGCTCTCCTGACTGAAAGGAGGTACAAAGAAGAGGAAATTCAAATCATTGTTCCCCTCAAATTATCTTTTATTGTACAGTGTTTGCTGATCCTTCGAGTTTTTTTTTTTTAAACTGCGTTTTTTTGTTTGTTTGTTTGTTTTTTAAATTTTATTTATTTATTTTTGGCTGTGTTGGGTCTTCGTTTCTGTGCGAGGGCTTTCTCTAGTTGCGGCAAGTGGGGGCCACTCTTCATCGCGGTGCGCGGGCCCCTCACTATCGCGGCCTCTCTTGTTGCGGAGCACAGGCTCCAGACGCGCAGGCTCAGTAGTTGTGGCTCACGGGCCTAGTTGCTCCGCGGCATGTGGGATCCTCCCAGACCAGGGCTCGAACCCGTGTCCCCTGCATTGGCAGGCAGATTCTCAACCACTGCGCCACCAGGGAAGCCCTCGAGTTTTTTATTTACTCTCTCCTGACCCACTCAACTTCCAGAGGAAAAGAGAGTTTCAGAGATGTTGTAGGATTGAGCAGGGGCGAGACAGACAACAGGAAGACATGTGTCCTTCATTTACGAGTCTTAATTTATGAAACTTTCTTCATTTACACCAGTTTCTTAACCCCTCAGACAACTGGCATTACCCATTCTTGGATGAAACTGCTCCTTCTCCATTACTGGAGAGGACCAAGTCCAGCTGTCCCAGGTGATCTTCACAAGAAGCATAGGTGAGAGCCACCCTCCAACAGAGCTCCCAAGCTGCAGGTCCCCAGTGAACCCAGGCACATGTCCCCGTGGAGATCCGAGCACAGAAGGCATTTGGTGGGAAGATACCAACATCAGCAAGCCCTAGGAAGGAAAAGGAAATCTGTCTTTTCTTACTATAACTCACAGGCCCTTCTGGTAAAGGGAAATGATGGTCCAGGTGGCCTTGGAGACATTGCTGATAACAGAGACAAGAGGCTGGGGATGCAAAACTTAGTAGTGGCTGCAGCAGCAACAATGGCAGCTTGATTTATTGAACACTTACTGTGTGCCAGCCATTGTGTTTAGTGCTTTATATGCATCATCCCATTTTATCCTCCCAAACCCCTCCTGTAGATGTTATCTAGTGAGAGACAACATCTAGTGTAGATGTCTCTTAGTGGTGGCTAAGAGGACAGGCTCTGGGGTGGGGTTTCTCAACCTCAGCACTGTTGACATTTGGAGCTGGTTAATTCTTGGTTGTGGGGACTGTCCTGTACATTGTAGGATGTTAAGCAACGTCCCTTACTCAACCCTGTAAATACCAGTAATATCCCTCCCCTGTCCCAGTCATCACAACCAAAAATGTCTCTAGGCATTGTCAAATGTCCCCTGGGGAGCAAAGTTACCCCTGGTGAAGGATCACGGCTCTAGACTCTCAGAAAAAGCACAGAGAATCCTAGCTCCCAACACTACTGGTATGGCTGTGGGTTAGTTTCCTCATTGGCAAATGTACACACCACATATTTTTAAAACTTTAACTGAAATAATTTCTGTATCATGCTTAGAACAGCACCTGGCCCAAAGGAAGTTTCAGTCGATGTTAGCTCCTTTAATTACTTGAAGTTTTACCTTTCGATATATTTTTGTAAACAGATGAAGAAACTGAGACTCAGAGAAGTTAAATAACTTGTTACATTCTCAGCGGAGGTGTGGCTGAGCCAGGTTCAAATCCAGACCGTCTGCCATCAGAGTCGCATGCCCTCAACCTGGCTCTCCTGCGGAGTAAGCTCGGAGTCAGCCAGGCTGTCAACTGTCCAGCCACTGGCTCGGGGCTGGCTGCCTGGGTCCTAGTGGGACACAAGCCCTGGAGCCTGGTGACTCTCCCTGGCAGCAGCAGGGGCCGCAGCGGCCCAAGCAGCTCAGCCAAGGCGGCCACTGCGGTTCCCTGGCCTTTGACATTGTCTGTCGGCATCACAAGTGGCCGCTATCAGGGATTACTATTTGCGTATCCGTGAATCACAGTATGCCAGATTCATAAGAGCCAGATGTCGCAGCTGACCCAGACGAGGCCCTCAGACAAATCCCACGCGTTTCATGTGTCAGGCCTATATCCATTCATAAAACAGCTCCCTTCCAATCCCCAAATATAAGTCTTGAGGAAAAAAATTCAAAGTTGGATGTGCAATTCTGAGACTAGTTGCAACTGACTTCCAGACCTCACCCCCCTCCACCATCCCCATCCCCAGCCCCGCAATCATCTTATACTTTTAATTCTGGGTTAATTCTTCCATGGTTCAAAGCAGAAAGAGGGGCATGGTATCCATCATTCGACCCCAGAAAAGGAAAGAGGAATTCAAAGACATATGTAGGTGAGCATAGCATAATATTATTTTTGCTGTTGTAAATGTGAAAGCTACAGAAATAATTTGTGGTTGGACTCAGGGGAGATGTGTCACTAACATCCTCCCCTCTTTTTCTTTTCTGTTTTTTTTTAAACTGTTTTTGGAGCCACTTTCTCAGAAGCACAGCTGAAAACCCCTTAAAAACGCACACACGCATGCATACCAGTCTCAGGAGTTCGAGGGGTCTGGAGTAAGGATTTGAGGGGTTCAAGTCGGCTCCTCCTGTTAAAAATTACAGCTGCACCAAAGATGGTACAGAACATCAACCCAGGGCTCAGGAAGCTTCTCTGGTTCTCAGGAATGAGAAAGTGCATCTGTGCTGGATCAGACAGAAGGTGGAGGGTCAGGCTTCCCTCTCCCGTCACCACTCTGTCCAGAAAGAAAGGTCAGGGAGACGCCCACCGTGTCTGGCAGCATCCTGGTGGCTGGGTGCGGTCAAAACACAATGTCTGTCATTCATGAGTGGTCAAAAGACAGGGACGCATTTAAAAAAAACAAAATATGCGTGAAAAATCAACCTGGCGTTTAGTGTTACTCGCTTTTCGTTTTCACTTTTTGATTTCCTCCAGGGGCTGAAATTTAATCTCTCTTTTAGCAAACTGGAGCTGGCTCCCTCTCTTCCTCTGGCTTTTTCTCCCCAGTGGGCTCTCAGTGCCTATCCCACAGATACGCTCAGCCGATTAGGAAGCCTGTGCATTGTCACCAAGACCCGTTGTCACCAAGGAAATGTGTTGGGGCAGGTGCTTTCCATCCCCGCCTCCGCACACCTTCAGCCCTGCTGACCCTGCTAATTTTCAGGTTCAGCACTTGTCAGGTGCTGACAGAGAAGGCACTCTCTTTACAAAACACACCCACCCTGGGGTGTCCGTGCGTGCGAGCCTGTGTGCGTGCACCTGTGTGTCCCACTCTCCCGCAAGGTTCCACATTTCCCATGGGTCCCGCTAGTGAGGGAGTCGAAGTGACACGGCCCCAGTAGCTGTTCTAAGAAACTCTGGCCAAGGGCTAAGCTTGCCCCTCTTCCGAGGGTGTGCCCCCGGACATTCCTCCCTCCCCAAGAGGCACTTTTGGTGAATCAACACAAGCACCTTCACCCGCTGTGCCCCCGCCCCTTGGCTTGATGACCTACATTACTGGCGAGCACAGAGTCATTTCTTAGTTTAACTCACATCCGGTTAGACACAGGGATATTTGTTAAGGCTACTTTGTGGCGGGTAAGAATACATCAGAGGTCACTCCAGATCCATTCCAAATCCGTCTTGCAGGCCAACCCCGCAGAGAACCAGAAGGAGGAAATGACTCACTCTCCGAGCCCATTGCTCTCTGTAATCCCTGAGACTCTCTCCTGGCACAGAGAGCCAGGGGCCGTCGCCGAGGTTCAGCTGCTACTTGAAATCAAGTCCTGCCTCTAACAGCACCCGTGCCCCCCGCTTTGCAGAGGAAGGCCCTGCCCTAATGGCGTGTGTCTACAACCTGGGCCATTCTTGGATTGTACGAAGAGTGGACAGAAACAGCTTTCCCACCCACTCACTTTCCTGATAACCCTTAGAATGTCCATTGTTGAAATAAGGTAGATTTAGTACATCGATAGCAAATGAGAATCACACATTTTCCCCAACTCACAATACTTCAGCTCTATTGTTTTCAAGCAAACTGATAGATTAAGTTGGAATTGTATAATCATGATACACCATCCTTCGTTGGCCAAAACTTAGATTTCTTTACTCACTTGTCTCTCCAACAATCTACCCATTCATTGGAAAACACGTTAAGTGTGGGATCTGCCAGAAACAGTGAGACCCAGGGCACGGACATGAAGACACAGTCCCCGTCACTGATGGGTTGGCCAGGTGGTAGATAGAGATGGGCAAGCAAACATGCACAATTATGTTGGCAGCACGATCTGGATCTTCTGAAGCACAGGGCAGTGACACAGTGCGGGTGGTCAGTACCACCTTCAGGCATCAGGAAGGCTCCCAAGACTGAATGAGCAGGTATTTCTAGGCATGAATGTGGGCAAAGGTTAAGCAGGCAGTGGGAACCCTTGGAGCTGTTTTGTGCCTCTGCCTTTACTCCTGGGGCTTTTTCTGCCTAGAATCCCCTAACCCAGCATTAAGGAAACTGCTGGCACATAGTAGGCAGCTACTGTGCCCATTGGGGTATTTATGAATAAATTCCTGACGATGAGTAGTTAAAGAAGCTGGTAAAGATGCAGTAAATCAAAGAAAGTGGAGGCAACTACAGACAAGGCCCAGCGAACACATGGCGTGTGAATAGCTGCCCCTGGAGTCCTCGTCCACGGCGGATGTCATCAAGGATCAGAGAAGTTTTCTGGTTAAGTTTAGATGGCAAAGGACTCAGCTCTGCACAACAGAGCGCTTGACTGGCACACAAAGTGGAACCTATTTGCCATTTGCCTTTGTAGACTATTCATAGGAGGCACTTGACAAGGAAGAGTAAAATACATACATACATACATAGCATTAGAGATGAGACTGCTTTCTCCATAAAGAGTCTTTGAATATACCTGGAGAAAGAATACGAGCTAGAACGTCTGCATAGCGGTCACATCCCGTATATAGTGACAAGAATAAGAGAAACAGTTCTAGAATGTCTATACTTTTTTTCACTGTGATGTTTGTTTCTACACTGAACAAATGACTTGGATTGTCTGTGGGGTACTGGGCTCTCCGAGGGTAAGATGAGGTTGGTGGAGTTGTGAGGGTGAAGCGCTATGGAAATGCAGAGGGAAGGATGTGAACCTTCCAGCATGAGCACTGAAGACTGCTCTAGAGGACGTAAAATTGAGCTGCACTTGAAAACACGGGTCATGTTTACACAGGAAGGAATTGTTGGAGAAATGACCTTTTAGGGAGGAAAAAGTAGCCTGAAAAAGAAGTCTAAGAATAAAAATTTGAGGCATGGGAGGGATGATGTGTCCAGAATATGCACTATGCTAAGTGCATCCTGGGCATTAATTAACTAAATCATCTCTTAATCACATGTGGTGTCAGTCAGTACAAGGGTCAGGCAGACAGTATGCTCATATTTTCATACTTTAGGGCCTTAAAGAAAATAAGTGACATTTTTAGGAAACAGAGGTTATGACAGTCACGGCCGATAGGAGATCCTTCATCACATCTATTTGGTCCTGGGAGAAAAGTCTGAACCACTGGCTCAGCTCAGGGCTGTCCTTCCATCCCTGGACAGGACGTGTATACAACCAGATTTCCCAACCTCAAAGGACTGCTGTAAATAGTAGATAAAATATATGAGTCTGGGACAAAGCCGGGAGCCCAGTCTGTACTTGGAGCACAGGAATTGTGGATTGTGGACAGTAAAGGAATGTTTCCAACTTCACCGGGGCATCAGGATCACCTGGAGGCTTCTTAAAACAGATTGCTGCCCCCTCCGCCCCCCCGGGAGTTTCTGATTCTGTAGGTCTGGAGAGGGACATGACGTTAGCATCCTTGGGCGATGCTGCTGGTCCAAGGACTGCTCTGTGGGGACACCCACACTGGGCCACACTGCCTTTCTGTGCTGTGTCACTTGACACACCCACTCTGAGCCTTTACTTCCTTCTGCAACTGTAGACTCAGAGAGAGGGAGTTGATAAACTCATCCAGGGAAAAGTTTCAGACAAGCCATTAATTTACTACCTATTACTTAATATAAATGAGGGAAATCCAATGGTAGAACTTATTTCAGGCACTTTAGGTCATGAAGTGGAAAAGGATTTGGAGGAAGGAAAGATTGATAATGCTTTTGAAATCATACCTCTCCTATAGGTGAGATGACTGGAAATCTGAGAATTTCTTGGCTAATAAAATGTAGTCAATATTCCTACATAGCGGAAAGATCACTGCCTTCACCAGGCCCATGAATACTGCAGAGTTCAAGTCCCTTTTTAATCTGTTCTTCTTTCTCCCTCCCCCTCCCCTCCCCACCTGGGAGAGTACTGCCCTGGGCACTCCAGAACAGCTTTGACTGACCCTTGTGCAATAGACAAAGCATCAGTTACCATGACATCCAACCCAGCATGGACACGTTGGCACTGGTGGTAGGTCACATACATTCCTCAAAATCTGATGCTTCCTCTTGAAGGTCTAAATATGAAGGTTCAAGAACAGAAAACCCTAACCCCAGTCTGTCACTCAAGGATCCTGCGATTGCTGAGCAGAGGTTTAGAAAAGAAGCTGAGAATTTTTTTCTGGGAAACCACCAGTATTCCAGCAAAAGCCACAGCATAGTGAGAACTTCTGAGTAAAACTAGGAAATACCAGCTATGGAAAGAAATGGCAGTATGTTGACCATACATGTAAATAATTTCCTGCCCCCGCCCTCCCCTGCCAGCCATCATCTCCAGGGGAAAATAAGCACATCTGTGTGCGAGAGTGTCTGCCTTCTTCTGAACACAGGTCAGGAGCCAAGTCAGTCAGGAGAGCCCCATGGAAGCACAAGATACACAGCTTCGAAACATCACTGGCCTCTCTCTCAAGTACGATAATTGCCAGGGATGGTCCACAAGGTACACTCCTTCCTGACATGAGACCTTCCGCATAGACCTCATTTCCAGTTGGCCCTCACTGGCGTGTGTTCATGCATATTAAGTAAAGGAACAAACATTTATTGAGCACCTTCGACGTACTAGACTTTGTGCTAAGTACCTTACACATAGTGATATCTTATTTAATCCTCACTCCAACCCTGTAAGGAATGTCCTACATTAACAGATGAAGCATAGGCTTAACCAAGGTCGAGCCACCTACTGAACATTAGTGATGTGATATAAGATTCAATCCTGGACCTGCTTGAGGCAGAACAGCATCCAGCCATTGCTTTCAACAGAAGACCTGTCTTTTCGGTGGTTTTTTTAAAAATTATGTTAAAATACACATAATATAAGATTTACCATCTCTGCCATGTTTAAGTGTTCAGTAGTGTTAAGTGTATTCACATTGTTGGGCAGTCAATCTCCAGAACTTTTTAATCTTGCAAAACTGAAATGTTCTACCCACTAAACAACAACTCCCCATTCTTCCTCCCCGCATCCCCTGGCAACCACCATTCTACTCTTTGTCTCTAGTATTTTGACTACTCTAGGGACTTCATATAAGTGAAATCATACAATAATTATCTTTTTGTCATGGGCTTATTTCACTGCACATAAGTCTGCAGATTTCATCCACGTAGTAGCATGTGTCAGGACTTCCTTCCTTCTTAAGGCTGAATAATGTTCTATTATATGTACATATAAACATTTTGTTTATCCATTCATCTGTGAATGGACAACTTGGGTTGCTTCTTTGTTTTGGCTATCATGAATAATGCTTCTGTAAACATCTGTGTGAAAATAGCTCTTCCAGACCCTGCTCTAATTTTTTTCTGGATATATATCCAGAAGTGGAATTTCTGAATCATTTGATGATTCTATTTTTAATTTTTTGAGTAACTGCAGTACTGTTTTTCATAGAGGCTGCACCATTTTACATTCTCACCGATAGTGCATAAAGGTTCCAATTTGTCCATGTCTTTGCCAATACTTGTTATTTTCTAATGGGTGTGAGGTGTTATCTTGTGGTTTCTTGATTTGCATTTCCCTAATAATTAGTGATGCTAAGCATCTTTTCATATGCTTGTTGTATATCTTCTTTGGAGTAATGTCTATTCAAATTCGTTGCCTATTTTTAAATCAGGTTATGTGTTTTATTTGTTGTTGTTTCATTTTAGAAGTTGTTTATATATTCTGGATATCAAACCCTTATCAGATATATTATTTGCAAATATTTTCTCTCATTCCACAGGCTGTTTTTCACTCTGTTGGTTGTGTCCTTTGATACACCAAAGTTTTTCATTTGAATATAGTCCAGTTTATTTTTTCTTTTATTATTGTGCTTTTGGTGTCGTAGCCAAGAATCATTGTCAAATCCAATGTCGTGAATCTTTTCCCCATGTTTCCTCTAAGAGTTTTATAGTTTTAGGTCTTATGTTTAGGTCTTTGATCCATTTTTTTTTTTTTTTAAAGATGTTTGTTTCTAAGGGTGTGTTTCTCTACCATCATGGTGTTTTTTTTTTTTTTTTTTAAGTTTAATTTTTATTTATTTATTTATTTATGGCTGTGTTGCATCCTCGTTTCTGTGTGAGGGCTTTCTCTAGTTGCGGCAAGCGGGGGCCACTCTTCATCGCGGTGCGCGGGCCTCTCACTATCGTGGCCTCTCTTGTTGTGGAGCACAGGCTCCAGACGCGCAGGCTCAGTAGTTGTGGCTCACGGGCCCAGTTGCTCCGCGGCATGTGGGATCTTCCCAGACCAGGGCTCGAACCCGTGTCCCCTGCATTGGCAGGCAGATTCTCAACCACTGCGCCACCAGGGAAGCCCTCTTTGATCCATTTTCAGTTACTTTTTGTATATGGTGTATAGTAAGGGTCCAACTCCATTCTTTTTCATGTGCCTATCCAGTTTTCCCAGCATTGTCCTTTCCCTACTGGATGGTCTTGGCATCCTTATAGAAAATTATTTGACCATATATGCAAAGGTTTTTTTCTGGGGTCCCTCTTCTAATCCATTGGTCTATACGTCTGTCTTTATTCCAGTACCACACTATTTTGATCACTGTAACTTTGTAATGAGTTTTGAAAGTCAAGAAGTGTGTGAGACCTCCAGTTTTGTTCTTGGTCAAGGTTGCTTTGTCCATCAAAAGACCTGTTTTGAAGAGATAATAATAATAATGACTGTTTATTATTAGAAATCCAGAAAGGGAATGGAGTTCTTAAACATACAAACTATTTCACTTGCTTAGGATCAATGAGTATAGATGTCAGAACCATCTTTCAGTTTGAGAGGATCACGTTTTATAAGAATTTGAAAATGTTGTCCCCTTCTTCATAAGTTAGGTCAACTGACTTTAGAATTAGCCCTGCCTTGTCCCCTGTCTTATCCCTACTCTCCTGGCTACTCAGGGTCCTGGCTGAGTTTCTTGTTAGTTGAGCTGCTCTGGATGGAAGTTGTACTATATTCCCAGCCTCAAAATTGGGAGTCCAAGAGCAGCAGGGCAGAGGAGATCAGTAGTAAACAGAAGGAGATTTGTGGAAGCTCCATAGAGGGTTGGGGCAGTTCAAAAAAAAATGGAGTTCCCTCTCCAGTTTTCAGTTTAGTGGCAGAGGGTTAAAGCCTGACAGAACAAAAACACCAAATTCCATAGGAAATACCTCTTTCAGTCCAAGGCACTGTGGCTGGATATGTGGAGTGGAGATGGAAACCTTTTCTCCTTCCTTAAAAAAAATACAATCAAAAAAATATGAGAAAAGACAATACTGTTAGCGCACTGGAAGAGAGTGGTGAGAGGTCCATGGGAGCCTGGAGACCAGTTGTAATGCCAGAGCTGAGGAAACATGAGCAAAAAGACAAGAACAGCAGTGATGGGAATAAAAGAAACCCAGGTAGTGGTTACAGAGATGTCTCAGGGTCCCAATGCTAACCTTAAGTATTGTCCTAAGGCACCAGCAGGCTTCCTAAGGTAGCCTGAGGCAAACTCAGACAGAGCATTACTCCGCTCCATAACTCTCCCTCCCCCGGAAGCTCTCTCCTTCCCAAGTATTCCCTGTTCATCATCACTGTGGTCTCTCCTTCCAAGATATCCTTGGCTTCTAAATAAACCCTCTCCTCCCCCCACCTCAACCCTTAACAAACCCTAGACACGTGTGCACACGCATACACACACACACACACACACACACATATGACTCTCCCTTCTTCCTGCCTTGAGCCTGGTCTCACAAGCACCTGCTCCCCGGGTGTCACCAGGGGATGCTGAAAGGTTGGCGGTCAATGGCAAACACTTGATTGACAGGTGGCCTCGCGTTGCCTTCACTCGGATAAGCCGGAGAGGCATGGGGGACTTTGGATTAGAACAGGGATCTCTGACTCTGCTCAATGTGTGTGGCAGCCCGGATGGGAGGGGAGTCTGGGGGAGAATGGATACCTGCACATGTTTGGCTGAGGCACGTTGCCGTGCACCTGACACTATCACAACATTGTTAATCGGCTGTACCCCAATATAAGATAAAAAGTTAAAAAATAAAGAACAGGGGTCTCTGGTAGAGAAAGCGCTGCCAACAGAGAAGTGAGCAAAATGCTAGAGGTAAAGTAAAATAATAAAACATGTTTAAAAGAACTTAATAATTATGCTTTAGAGAGCAGTCTGTATTTCCCTGCTCTACCTCACACGGGTCCTGTGTACTATGTCGTTCAATTCTGATAACTGCACTGCACGGTAAATGCTACCATCTTCAGTCTGCTACTGATGAAACTGAAGAGAAGAGAGAGGAGACCCATATGCTCTCTTTTATGGAATCTATGAGGTCGGGTCTGAGCGGCAGAGATCTGGCCTCCTTTGATTAACCTGTTCTCCTTCTGTGGATAGACCCAGCTTTGGGGGAGTTCAGTCTGGGTTTATTGAAGCACAGTCATACCGCACAGGTCTCTGCCACTCTGTCACACAGGGCGACTCGTCTCCCTCCTCTTTCTGAAACCCTTACTGATCACAGAAGGGGTGAGTCCGCAACTACTGAGTAAAATATGCCTGCTTGGTCTACTCAGAGCAGTGTCATTCGTAGCCCACGTACAAATAGGTGTGAGGGGCGTCCCCTGAGGGGTCAGAGACAAGAAGCCTCACCTGGGCTTTTGGCCAAGGTGCCACTTTTGAGGGTTAACTTCTCAGGGCCTCAGTTTACTGTCTGCAGCATGGTGGAGGTGAGGGAAGAATAAGGGAAAAGCAACCCCCAGAAGACATCAGGGGGAAGTCTCCAGGAGTCCCTCACCACCCCCAAACAGCCCTGCAGCAACCCTTTCTTTGCTCTCACCCAGGAACCACAGAAGGGGAAGAAGGGAGGGAAGAGGGACACCTCCCTTTCCTCCTGTCCCAGCAACGGGCTGGCATCCTGGTGACCTGGGCTGTATAATTCTCAAGGTCTTCTCCCAACCCTTCCCTCGCCCCCCAGTTCAGGATTTCTTGGGAAGAAAAATACAAGGATAAGAAGAACCGTTCGCCTCCCTTGCAGGGTGTGTATGGATTATAAGATAATTCTCCTCCTTTCCTGTGTTCTGAGTGACCCGACAACATTCCTTCATAGCAACTGCACTTTTATATGGATTAAGAACCAAATGTTGAAAACACAACAGAAAAAGGAATCTTATTGCAGTTTCCAATATCTGACCTGCCAAGAACCAGGAGCTTCAGGGAAGCTAAATCAATTACTTAAGAAGTTTCCATCTTTTCAGCTTTTCTCAAGAAAAGTTGGAGGTAGCCTCCAACCTATCTTTCCAAAAAAAAAAAAAAAAGGGCACACACGGCAGTGAACAGATAACAAAGGCATTTCCACCAATTCCGCATTGGATGGGAGGGCCTGCCTAGAGATTTGCCAAGAACACCGAAGCCAACTCCAGAAAGCTTCCTGGGATTGCAGTTGAAACAGCCCTCTTGATTAGTGAACTTTCCCAGGTTGGTTAAGAAATTTGCACTGTTCCCCTGTCAGCAAACTCAATTTTTTGGAATTCAACACTTTGAAGCAAAAAAAAAAAAAAAAAAAAGAAAAGATCTAAGGACATGGACTGTATTGTCTTCTTTCTAGAATCTTATTGAAAATGTGTATTTTGTCATTTTTTTATTAATTTTTATTGGAGTCTAGTTGCTTTACAATGTTGTGTTAGTTTCTACTGTGCAGCAAAGGGAATCTGCTATACGTATACATATATCCCCTCACCTTTGGATTTCCTTCCCATTTAGGTCAGCACCGAGGATTAAGTACAGTCCCCTGTGCTATACAGTCGGTTCTCATTACTTATCTATTTTATACATAGTGTCAATAGTGTATATATGTCAATCCCAATCTCCCAGTTCATCTCACCACCCCCCTTTCCCCTATTTTGTCATTTTTAAAAAGCTGCGTTCTACCCAGTGCAATTCACCTAATGTTTGTCGAATGCCTGAGTGTGTCCGGTTTGTTGAACGCCTGATGTGAAAATTCAGAGATTCAGTGTGAATTCAGGAGCTCACGATGTAGAGGGGAAGGCAGCCTGCAAAGGGAGATCTGCGGAGGTACGGAATGCATGCTTCAAGGAAGGGGGTGTCTCTGTGGGGAAAAATGAGTCTGCTTCAGGGAGTCAGGACAGACTGGAGAAGAAGGATGAAGATGAATGCCCTTGGCTGGCAAGGGGAAGAAGTCATTCCCAAGCGAAGGGGCTTCCTTTGTGCCTCCAATTTTACATACTTTATCTCTGTTCATCCACACACAACAGGTGGGTTTCAGGTCTTACAGAATTAGTCTTTCCATGTTATGAGTGAGGAGACCGAGGCAACGAGAGATAGTTACGTGTCCAGGGTAACAAAACCGTAAACCACGGTTTGCACAGGTGTCTAAGTCACAGTCTGGGAGTTAGATCTAGATGGAGGCCAACAGGCTTTGGTCAGAGGTGAAGGGAATGAATTCTGCTCTGAATACGTCAAGCTCGAGGTACACGTGGGAATAGATTAGCTAGAAATAAGGACCTGGCATTGGAAGAGAGTTGGGGGTGAGATTCGGGATCATGGGCAGGTTGGTGACAGCTGGGGTATGTGTGAGAGTGAGTGAGATTGTCCCGGGCAGGCATGTGGTGAGAAAAGCAGCTGTAGATAGAACCCCAGGGCAACAGGAAGAGCCCGAAGACGGACAGAGAAAATGGGGGAGCAGCTGAAGCAGAAAAAAGAGAGACAAAGCCATGGAAACCAAGACAGAGGAGAGTCTTCGGGAATGAACAGGGCCAGCAAATGCCATAAATGCTGCCAAGAGCTTACACGGGATGACAGCAGCCATTCGATCTGGCACTTGGAAGGTTATCGGGGACTTTAGTGGCAGGACTTTCAGTAGAGTACCGAGGGAAGAAGACAGGTGAGGACCTGGCAAGGAGGAAAGTGGGACAAGAAAGCAAAACTGGTTCTGCGCCATTTGTGGGTCTCTTTCAAGGTGGAGGAATTTTAAGAAAGTTGGCGTGCAGAAGGCAGGCTGTCAGTGAAGAAGAAAGGGTTCTGGGATAAAGTAGAGGCCGAAGGTTTGAGAAGGAACAGAACCCCAAAGGGAATGGTGTAGAAGTCAGCCTTGGAGAGAGAAGAGGCGATGCAGGCAAGGGTGAAAGGCACTCAGGGAACAGCCCTGCCTGCTGTGAAGCTGGTGGCGGGCGCCCATGATGAGAAGGAGGAGTCTTTACCTTTGTGCGCGTGTGTGTGTGTGGCAGCGCCGCGCGGCACGTGGGATCTCAGTTCCCCGACCAGGGGTGGAACCCGCACTGCCTGCAGTGGAAGGGCGGAGTCTTAACCCCTGGACTCCCAGGGAAGTCCCAGAGAAGGAAGAGTCTTATAGGGCCAGCGAGGCATGGAGCTCCTGAGGAAGATGGGACTTACAGGAATGAAGAAGTGCAGTGGGAGGCTGTCAGAGGCGGGTGTGATCGAGAGAGAACAACATCTGGTGTCCTGATAGCCATGGGGGAGACAGCGAAATGCCAGCAGAGACAGAGAAGTGAGTTTCCGTGCCAATCAATACGGGATGCTCCCGCCGGAAACGCCAAGTAACTAAGCACACTTTACGTTATACCCGGTATCCTCCGTGGATGAAGACAGGAATGTGCACGCTAAGAAAAACAATTTAAGTAGATAATTTTTCCAGACACATTCTATGTGCCCAGTACTATGTTAATAGCTTTTTAAATTTTCCCAGTATGAATTGTTGTGGATGTTACCTCCAGTTTACAAATAAGGAACCTGAGGGTTTGTTAAGAAACTTGCCTCAGATCATCAAACTGGTTTGTCAGAACCAGATTTAGAACCCAGGTCTGTCTGTCTCATAACAGCACGCTCTTAAATATTACTTTTTTCCTGACGTAGAGAGATTCCTAACATACATTGTCATAAAAGGTTCGATATTTACAAAAACTTTCTAGAAAGGGGCTTTAATGTGATTACCCTCCTGGTGAGGTGGACATGAGCTGTTCATCCATCCCTTGTTTGCCCCCGCACTCATTCATTCATTCATTCATTCATTCCACAGACATGTATTTCTTTGAGCATCTATAATGAGCCTGGCATCAGGCAAGTCAGCAAAGATCCCCGTGTGAAGGAGACCTGATTCCTCCCTGGATGAGCTTTCAGCCTCAGAGCAAACATGTACCACAAAGATGTCCACTTCTCTATGGTAGGTGGCATGCGGGAAGACGGTGTGGGCACCCAGGGGCACCGAGGGCAAAAGGTTGCCCTTCCTGAAGGTCAGAAAAGATTCAAAGAGGAAGTGGCCGGATCTGAGTGTCAGTGGTGGTGAGTCGGTGTTGTGTAGACTCCCCTTGGGGCTGGGACCGGGAGCAGGGCAGGCAGGGGCGGTCCTGTGAGGGGAGGCTCAGGGCCAGGAACAGTGTAGCATGTGGAGCCACAAAAAGCCCAAGTGGCTAGAGTGAGTTCTCAAGCATCAAGAAGCTGCCCTCTTCCTGATTTTTTGATATACCAGCATGCACCTGCATAATTATCTGAGGAATATATTTATCTATGCCAACTCTTTAAAAATAATCTAGCTTCGAATTTAAAAAATCCACAAAATTGCTGTTTTGATCAGTGGTTATTTATTCTTTTGTAAGATGTTAAAATAAAAAAATATCCATTGGTATATCTTACAAATCACCTGTCGTGTGCATAATAAAGTGTGAACCCCCTTTGAGAGCATAGAGATGAGAGTCCAGATTGGGGGGGTCTTCAACTTTCGGGGCTCACACAGCACTTGGAGAGTATAATGGAAACGATGGAGCCTCTCTATGTAACCCTGTGGGTACTAGCACACACCGTCATGTGTGGTATTTTGCATGTTATTTAAGAAAGTAGCGGGGGACTTCCCTGGAGGTCCAGTGGTTAAGACTGCCTTCCAATCAATGCAGGGGGTGTGAGTTCGATCCCTGGTCGGGGAGCTAAGATCCCACATGACTTGCGGTCAAAAAACCAAAACATAAAACAGAAGCAATATTGCAAGAAATGCAATAAAGGCTTTAAAAATTGTCCACACACACAAAAAAAATCTTAAAGAAAAAAAAGAAGAAGGGAGGGGGGCAGTGGTTCCTGGATGAGAGGTCGGGGTACCCTGCTGTAGGAGTAGGCAGGATGCAATATGAATGGTCGTGTTAAAAGCCTGAAAGAGCAAAGCTGAACCCACCTGCTCTTCCTCTTATTTGGATGCCAGGAGGCCACCTGGTTGCACTCAATAGCCAGAGGTATCATTTCAGAAACTTTGTCGTCTCAGCAACAGGAAAACGGCAGCCTTAAGAGGTCCAGGCAAAACTGCTGTATAGTGCAGGGTTCCCAGCTCCGTGCTCTGTGGTGACTTAGATGGATGGGATGGGGGAGGGAGGGAGGTGCAAGAGGAAGG
This sequence comes from Balaenoptera musculus, assembly GCF_009873245.2. NCBI lineage: Eukaryota > Metazoa > Chordata > Mammalia > Artiodactyla > Balaenopteridae > Balaenoptera > Balaenoptera musculus. The sequence continues at coordinate 95,377,451 of NC_045793.1, read as the reverse complement.
GGAGATACGTATACATACAGCTGATTCACTTCGTTGTACAGCAGAAACTAACACAACATTGTAAAGCAACTATACCCCAATTTAAAAAAAAAAAATGCAAAATCAGCCTCGGCCTGTGTAGATGGGGACTTCAGCCCTCTACTGGCTGAAGGGAAAGACTGAGTTAGCCCAGCAGGCAGCTCGTGGCAAAAAAAAAAAAGCAAGCCACGGAGGTGCAGAAGCAGGGCCACTGCCCCCAGGCACGAACAGGGAGGTGGGGGCTTGGCAAGCCGAGCTGAGAGAGTGGGAGAGGGAAACTGCCGCCACCAACCAGGAGCAGAGCCACGCTATTCAGTCTCTTAGCTCCGTGGCTGTGGCCGGGGCCCCGTTAAGTGATGCCCCCCAGCATCCACAGAGAGAGGGCCAGACAACAAGTAACGCTTGTCTTCCACTGGCAGAACAAGTCCACTAACCAGCCACTCTGCCTCCCCCAAAAGGCCAGAAGAAGGGCAGACGGAAGGAAGAAGGAAGAAAGAAAAGCAGCGAAGAAGGATCGATGGACACGCGGAAGAATGTCTGCTGCTTCAAATGTGGCACCGTTTAAGCTCCCAACGCGGGAGCCAAGAGCTCCCGTTAAATGGTGAGTCAACAAAAAGGTCAGCTCGTCCAGGGACCCAATTACCCTCCGCTTGGTGCCCAGGAAGGCCCAATTAATCCTCATTAGCTTGGCTTCGGTGGGGCTCTGAGCGCTCTGGCCCCTCCAGCTCCAGCCCGGGTTGTGGTCCTGGGTCCAAGCACCCCACTGTGAACCTTGTTTCCTCAAAGCTCACACTCGGCTTAAAACTCTTGCCGGTTTGACCCAAGAAAAAAGAGCCTGTGGCCCAGAGGTAATGAACTGTTCTCTCTAAGTCTGTCTCATCTTTCTCTAAAATAAGTATTGTTGACTGCACAAATATGACACGAATCAAGACACGCCACACCCCCCTCTCCCTTGCATACACTTACACACTCAGTCTCCTGAATGCACATGATTTGATTCTGAGTGAGAAGCTGGACCTTGTCAATATAGCCTAATTTAAATGCTTTAAGCAAAATGAAGAGTATCATTAAATTGCTTCTGCCTCTTGTGTTCTATTGGTTTAACACCTATGATAATAAGTTTGCAGCTCTTAAGCTAAGCAGACAATTCGGTACTAACATCCTGCCCCTGGAAGGTACAAGGACAGGATTGACAGGTCCAAACCTCTGCGGGGATGGACACTTTGTCTTCTGACAATTTCATCCTTTCATTTTAGTATTATCATTCCCCCTCCCTCCTGCCAATTTTCTTTTCCCACATTCATTATCCGCAACCCCCAGCCGTGCCCCCGCCCTGGCTCGATTTCAGTTTCCTGTTCCTCAAACCTTGCTCTCGGGTGGGGACCAGCTCATTCACACAGAGCCACCTCAGGCCCATCATGGGTCAGAGTTCCCTAAAGTCTGATCCAGGGACCACCTGCAGCTGAAACACGTGGTGCGTGTCAACAGTTTAAATCCTGGGCTCCACTCGCTGAATCACAATTTCCAGGAGTGGGAAATCGAAATAAGCATTTTAATTGTTTCCTGGGTTATTCCTCTGCATACACACACACACACACACACACACACACACACACACACACACACACACACACACACACATACACATGAAAAAACCGCTAAGATACAGCATTTGGCCTCCCAGGGCTATACGAGAAGTTTGTAAATCATACAGACTTGGCAATTCCAGGACAAGGAATGCACTAAGAGTTGGTCTCAGCTGGGAGATGTACACACATGTGTGGATAATAGAGTTCCTGCTGTGTATGTGAGCTTCTCACGTCCAGTTCTCCACAAAAGGCCAACTGGAGAAGTTCAAGTGGCCATACCTCATCGCCCAAAGGCCAAAAGAGGGAGCTAGTATGGTAAGAGTGAAAGGGGGAAGGAATGCTGGCAAAGGGAGATGCGATAGGAAGGATGAGGGGGAAAAGGTCTGTACTTGTTGATCTGATTTCCTGCAACTTCTGAACGTGTATTAGTAGGATGTCCCCACCGTGGTGGGATCAAATGGGCCTTGAGTATTGAACGACTAGACGTTGGGGCCCTACTCATTTCCTTTGCCCCATGTACGTTAGGCCACACAAAATAGGAGCTCAAATCTGGGACTTCCTCCCCTCCCCCATTCAAATGCACTCACTTCAGGAGCCTGGAGATGAAGCCCTGGGTCATTTAGAAATTGGGTTCTTCATGGAACACAAATCAGTCTGCTGTGGCTTAACCAGTTTCTTTTTTAATTTTTATTTATTTATTTATTTATTTATTTATTTATTTATGGCTGTGTTGGGTCTTCGTTTCTGTGCGAGGGCTTTTTCTAGTTGCGGCAAACGGGGGCCACTCTTCATCGCAGTGCACGGGCCTCTCACCATCGCGGCCTCTCTTGTTGCGGAGCATAGGCTCCGGACGCGCAGGCTCAGTAGTTGTGGCTCACGGGCCTAGTTGCTCTGCGGCATGTGGGATCTTCCCAGACCAGGGCTCGAACCCGTGTCCCCTGCATTGGCAGGCAGATTCTCAACCGCTGCGCCACTAGGGAAGCCCTTAACCAGTTTGTTTTCCTCATTCGATGATACGGCTGCAGGTAGGGGCTGCCACATTTTTAAAATCTAAGGCTCCTTCTGTCTTTCTGACCTGCCTTCCTTGGAATGCAGCCTCATCCTCACCTTCCCTCTGTGTTCCAGGCCCAAAGAGGAAAAGGGAAAGCACAAGGAGGAAAGGTGCCACTTCTATCAGGAAAACCCAACTTCCCCTGAATCCCCAGAAATCTTTTGCTTCTCACTGGTGATAACTGCCTGCGATAACCACCTCAGCTGCAAGGGAATGTGATGAAGGTAGCTCTTATTTTAAAAATCTGGAACATTGTCTCCTTGAATAACATTGGGATGCTTTAGTAAGGAAGAAAAGACACCTGGGTATGGAGGAGGTAAGGAGTGTGTGCCCCACGCTTAGAGACACAGCTTATCTGGGGAAGATGACTCTTCTCTGATGTGTATTTGCTTGTCCTCACAGCTGTGACCTGAATAGCAGGAATACTAAGCTCCTTCCCTCTTTACATAATCCCCCAGCTTTTAACATGTGCCACAAGCTTCTTGAGCCTAATTTTAGGTTCATTCAATTTGTTCTTTGGTTGAGACCCTACTTGGTGTCAGGCTTAAGGTCTCACCCGGTGGGCACGATGGGGTGAAGCTGTCTTCTGCTGTCATGCAGCTTGCATTGCAGCAGAGGGAGGGAGACACAGGACAGGTGGGTACAACACAGAGAGAGCAGAGCCATGACAAGGGAAGTAAGTGATGCAGTGGGGACACACAATATGGCGGGACATTCAACCCATGGGGGGTGAGGGTAGTAAAGAGGGTAATGGAGATGAGAGGGTGGATTTTTCTAGGCGGAATGGCCAGCATCTTCTAAAGGATGTAGGGGACGAATACTGGTCTTCTGGAAACTTCTGAAGTTCAGAATGTCTGAAATATAGCCTGCAATGCAAGGGCAGGCAGTCAGGCGAGAGGCAGGCAAGGGTTAGATCATGGTGACCTTGTTGGGGCAGCATGCGGATCCGATAAAGGGCTTGAAGCAGAAGTCACAGATGGTCACAGAAGGTCACACTGCAATCTCTCTCAATTCTGGTAGCCTGTCTGGGAAGGACTGTTTTCACTGCCTTTAATCAGTCAGTTCAGATAACTCCATTCTAAATGGTTTCCATCTTATTTGGTGAAATAACTGGGTGGAGAACAGATGATTTTGTTTTTCAGTCTTTTATGGTAGGTACCGTGTAGACTCAGCTTCTAAAATTTGTGAATCAGAGAGACCAGACCACACTGCTAGTGTGCTCTCTGGCCTGTGACATGTAAAGCCACGTCACTGAGCCGTCGAGACTTAGCATAAACTGTTGGCCCAGGACCTACTGTCGTGTTAAGAATCCTCCCCTGCAAGCCAGCACTACAGCACTCCCCGACTACCTCCTTCCCTTCCCCTCTCCAGCCCCGCCCAAGCCCCTCCCACAACTCGGTGGGCAACTAGCTACTTCCAGCCAATGAAGACTCACCTTGGAATTAACCCAGTTTCTCTTCTGATCATAAGTGCAGAGCCCAAACAGAAATGTCAGCATACGTTCAGAAATTCTTCTTTGTGATGGACCTAGGATGGAAATCGGGGTGGTATTGAAAATCCTTAGATACTGAGTGAAGATACAAACAGAACAGCATCTGGAAACCTACTTTTCTGAATTTCTCAGCAGGAAAAAAAATGAAGGGAGAGATGGGAGGAGAGAGTAAAGCATGCCAGGAAATAAAGCAGGTATTTATTGGCTGCTTGGTCCTTTGTAACCATCACCTTCACACACACACCCCAGCCTTTACGTTTGCACTCGTCCAACAGATGAGCGATCCGGAGTTCAGAGAGGTTAAATGAAATCCTAAAGGATGAAGGCCCACGTCGCCCACATCATCCGCCCCCTCAAATGAGAAAGGCTTTATAATGAAAACCCAATTTGTGTACTCTCTAAGAAAACCGAGTAGGAGCAGAAGACCTCAAATCAATCTGAAGATCCTAATAATGAAAAGACAGTCTTCACAAAACTTATGTTCACACAAAAGCCTGCAAAAGTATCTATGGCAGCTTTATTCATAATTGCCAAAAATTGGTAGCAACCGAGATATCCTTTAATAGGTGGATGGCTCAACTGTGGTCCAACCATGCAGTGGAGTGTTATTCAGAAATAAAAGGAAATGAGTCATCAAGTCATGCAAAGACATGGAAGAACCTTAAATGCATATTACTAAGTGAAAGAAGCCAGTGCAAAAAGGGTACAATCTATATGAGTAACGATATGACATTCTGCAAAAGGCAAAACTGTAGAGACAGGAAAAAGATCAGTGGTTGTTAGGAGTTGGGGGGAGGGATGAATAGGTGGAACACAGGGGATTTTTAGGGCAGTGAAATCACTCTGTATGACACTGTAATGATGGATACATGACAGCAGACATTTGTCAAGACCCAAAGAATGCCCAACACGAGAGTGAACCCTAATGTCATTTTTGGACTCCAGTTAATAACAGTGTATCAACGTTGGTTCGTCAATTATCATAAATGTCCCACATGTCAATAACAGGAGAAACTGGGATGGGGGAGAGAGTACATAGGAAGTCTGTGTACTTTCGGTGCAATTTTTCTGAAAACCTAAAACTTCTCTGAAAAATAAAGTCTATTCAAAAAAAGTCTCTGGTATGAGCTTTTCCTGGAAGGAAGACACAGGAGCTTCAGATGCTCGTGGTGGACCTGGCAGAGGCAGGGGCTTCACAAGCTAAGGGACAGTTTCATGGACGTCCATTCACTCAGTCGCAGCCTAACACTGCTTACTCAGGAGGGTCGATAGGTCCCCTGCAGAATCTGGAGGTAAGCTCTCCCCTCTGACTTGGGGGCGTTCTAACCTGTGACTAGGAATTTTCAAGGAGACATGACCCCATTGTCTGTGCAAACAAACAGCACTATCCTCGTCAGTGTCACATTTTGAGTGAGGTGACTCATGCTCACGTCAGAGTCTCCAGATGACCGGGTTTTCAGGTCACTACACGGCGTGGAGGCTGGCTGGCTGGCTGAGGAGTCTTCATGGGGGCTCCCACACCTCTGGGGACTCCAGGGGAGGAGGGCAAGAGGAAAGGCTGGCAGAAACGGGCTGCAAACAATCAGAAAAGCTAACCCTTTGATCCACTGTCTGAGAGACATGCGGAAAATGTGACTGTGGTGCTGCTGTGTCCTCCGAGCATAGCTCTTCCCTGGGGACACGCTAAGAAGAGTACAGGCTGCCACTGCTGAGGACTGAACAGTCAGCACTTCAGTAAGCCCACAAGGGAGGCACGAGTGACACCCCGATGTTAGAGGTGAGGAGACCTGGGCTTACAGGAGCTGAAGGGACAGGCCTAAGGCACCCACCTGGGCTCACAGAGGTGAAGGGGCAGGTCTAAGTCACCCAGCCAGAGCACACTGTGGGTGCCTGTCTCCAGAGCTGGAGAGCTGAGTGGATTAGACGTATTGATTTCCGCATTAGTAACCCAGGATGGCCCGTGATGAGTTTAGTCCTCTCGGGGATTATTTAGTTAGTGTTCAACAGAAACAGGAAATCCTAATGCTTTTCTTTTTTTGAGGCCTTTCTTAGACCTCCTCTGCTTCCTTTGTTCCAGGCTAGTTTTCCCCACATATCTAGGCTCTCAGCCTCAGAAGAACGAAAGCTCATCTCCTTTCTCTTGGCTTCTAGGTCTACTGCTGTAACATAGGTGCCCTCCACACTGAACTTAGGGGCAGGAGAAAGGGTCCAGACATGCGAGGCCCCTGCCTGACTGCCTGGCAGCCTGTGCCCTAAGCATCCACCAAAGGCTCCCCGAGGGCCGGATTCAGAGCTAAGCTTTTTTCATGCAGGATCTCATCTCATCCCCGAAACCTTATGATGAAGATCCCAATATCCCCCCCCCGTTTCCACAGATGTGGAAAGCGAGACTTGGAGAGGTGAACTGCCTTGCAAAGCGGCAGAAGGCGTGGCAGCACTGAGGTGACAACTACGCTGCTCCAGACTCTTTTTTTTTCAATCTGCCTTTTTTTAGACTTTTTATTTTCTATTGGAGTATAGTTGATTCACAGTGTCATGTTAGTTTCAGGTGTACAGCAGCGTGATTCAGTGATACATATACATGTTCCAGATGCTTGAGTCCCACATGTGATAATGTGTATCTACTCAGCATAAGCAGACCAAGGAGGAATGTCAGTCTTTCATATCGCAGACTCTCTGTGGTCTTTAGATGACATTTAAAAAATCAAATATGTCCCTGTTATGTCTATTTTCTTCTAATGTTTTCCCAGTGGGAGTTCGAGACGTCTCCACGGGAGACAACTGCGTTATGTTCCCCAGGAGCCCCGCGGCATGTCAAGAGTGACGTTACCATTGCCCTGAATACCCCTGATTCCCTCATAACCACAGAGCACAGTGTGTGCAAAACGCACAGACAAACTTCCTGTATATTTGTCCCCTCCATTCCAGGCATGCTTCTTATACCACAGAATGTTATGTATACCCAGGAATTAATGAGTCTGCAAAGGGGAACTCCCCCTCCCCCCAATATAATGCAAGCTTCAAACCTAGGCAGCCACAAGGCAGGATTAGCATTTTTCTGCTCGGGAACACGACGGAGCCACCAAGACCAGGAGTACCAAAGCCCTGGGCCCATCCTCAGCCCTGCCGCGGGAGAGGTCTTCCTTCTAGAACTGGTCCCTCCACCCATGGCACCCAGAGCCATCCTTTCCTCCTTTCCCTGGGATTCTTGCCTTAAAATTCCCCGAGAAGTCTATGGAAGACAATGGCAAAGGATGAAGCCTGGAGATTTTTAGAGGACCAGCCCTTTAAGGCCCTAGGTGGAAGGCCTGAACTTCTTTTTCCAGAAGTGCTTCAGCTTCCAAAAGTGAACTTCTGCTGGGTTCTAGAAATAATATTGATCTTTTTTAAAAAAACACTTTTCAAGTATAAAACCTAAGAATCAGATACTCAGTATCTATGAAAGCCAGCATTAGGAAGGTGCCTTTGACATGGATACGGACTGTACCAGACTTTCCGCCTAGGTGTGTGTGTTGATGCTGTGTAAATACAATCAGATCGTGTTTACCTAAATACGCCCCAAATAATCACTTCTGAAATACCATAACTGTATTTCTTCTTCGACTTTTACTTCAAGTTCTTGTCGTGAGTTTCACTGAAGATAGACAGAATTAACACGTCAAAATCAAATTGAATGCGGCCTTTTGCCCCAGACACCAAAGTTTCCCAGAGCTCCATGGCTGAAGGGCAGCTTTTCTCCGAACCCTCTTTAGTGCTGCAGAGATGGATCTGAAAGATCAAAGCTGTAAAATAGAGGCAACCAGTGCAGAGACCTGCAGAGACCTGGCAAGTAATGTAAACGGGAGATGCCATGTGAGTGTCAGGAGCGGTGGTGACCAGGAGAGGAACTAAGGCCTTTAGACACAGGCCGTCACCACTCTGTTGGTGCCACGAGCTGGATCGGCCACGTGATATGAAGGGCCCAGCGCAAAATGAAAATGCAGGGGCCTCTGTGAAGACAGCAACAGCGGAGCATGAAACCAAGCACGGGGCCCTTCTCAGTGCGGGACGGAGTGTGACCACGCAGGTCAGGGGGCCCAGGAAGCCAGCCCTGGCCACATGGGTGTGTCAGGCCAAGTTGACAAGAGCAGCGCACAGACACGAGAGCTTGCTCGCTTCTTGAGACCTTTAAACCCAGATGAAGGCCCAGCAGGGATGTTGTAGGAGGTGGCCTGGCCTGCTGAGGGGTCAGCACTCAAGGGCCCCATCCTCTGCTGCCTTTCTTGGGGTCCACCCCTCCACCACTACCACCTGCTGCCAGACTTACAAATGCAGACCTGTTCAGAGAGCCTGAGCTCAGCTGCACCTGAGTGTTTGATAACCTGGCAAGGAACTTTTCCAAAAGCTGCGGGCACATAGGTAGACTCAGGGTAGAGACCTAATACATCTTCCTTTCTCGTCCTTCCATTCTAAAACAGAATGGATGTCTTTCTTATAACCATATTATTAAACGTTTTCACCTTTTTTTATAACTCATTGTATATTTAACTTTTTGTTTATTTTATAATTTATTGTTTCATTTTAAAATTTTTATGCGTTGATTCTCTTAAACATGCAAAAGAATTACATTTCAAATAGAATATACAGACCTCCAAGTATATTTAACCTTAGATTGAATAAATGCTGGCATTTGACCTATTTCTTTCAGATCCATATCTTCGTTTTAAGAAGGAAATCTTGCAGATATATTTGAAATGCTCCATATACTCCTTTCTCTTTTACCCAGAATTAACCACAGTCTTGAAGTTTTTATAACTTTCCCATCAAAGGTTTTATATTTTGACACTTACGTAGATGTATAGTATTATTTTCTTTTTCTGTTTAATTTACCAAAATCATATATTTGCAAGTTGTTTTGTTATTCCCTCCACGTAGAATAGATCTATGTTGATACAGTAGATCAAGGAGTATTCATTTTAACTGCTGTTTAGTAAGCCCCTATATATATGAAGGATAATTTATTGATGCCTCATGTATGAGTCTTCCTGTTTCCTTCTGATTTTTTGTTGTTGTGAACAATGTGCAGTGAGGGTCCTGCTATTTGGGTCTTCGTGCAAGCAGGTACATTTCTCAAGGATATGTATCTAGTGGTAGAGTCTGAACATCTGCAAGTTGGGAGCAGCTTGGTGATATCCATCAGGGGCTGTTCCCATTTACTCCCCACATCAGGTCTGAGAGTTCCCAAACCTCACATCCTCGCCCACACTTGTTATGATGAGACATTATTTTTTGTCCAGCCAGTGGGTGTGAAGAGACACTTCATTGTTGATTGAATCTCCATTTCCCTGTCACTGATGGGATTGATATGTATTTCCATATGTTTATTGGTCACTAGGGTTTTCTCTTCTGCTAAACACTTATTTATATCCTTTGTCACTTTTTTAAGAAGTGGATTGTTTTCTCTCTTTTACTACTGTGAGGGAGTTCTTTATATTCTGAATATGGATTCTTTGTTGGTTGTAAGTGTAGCAAATATCTTTTCGTGGTCTGTGGTTTGCTTTTTCACTTTGGATTGCCTAGTGTTATACAGAGGATTTTAATTTGCGTGTCACTAAATGTATCATTCTTTGTTTTTTGTGGTTTATGTGTCTTGTTTAGGGAATTCTTCTCTAATTCATGTGTGTAAAGATACGCTCCAATGTGTTCTTTTGTTTAAACTTAACTTCATAATTTTATATGGATTATTAAGTCTTTGTCCATAAGCATGTATTTTTTAAAAAAATTGTGGTAAAGTACACATAAGAGAAAATTTAACATCTCTCCAATATAGTCTTTGAAATATTTCAAAATTTGTTCTCCATATTTATGTCTTTAATCCTCCTGGAATGTAATTTTCTGTATCACAGAAATAGGTAATATTTCTATTAGGTAGGATGTAATATTTCTGAGTTAGTATTTCTAACATTTTTTTTTCCAAATGGAGTTTTCTCAGGATCATCTATTGAATAGCACATTCTGTCTCCACTTACTTGTAATGCCATTTCTGTCATATATCAATTTCATGTATGTGTATGTTGCCTTTCATTGGTCAACTTGTCTGTTTCTTCACTAATACCCTGCTGTTTTAATTGTCATAGCTTGATCATGATTACTGATACCAAATAAGGCAAGTTCATCTTTGGATTGTTAGGATGCTTTGGGCTGCACTAACACTGGCATGAGAAATGGGGTTTTGTAAAATGCCATATAGTAAGTTCGAAGAAAAATGGCTAGTGCTACTTCCAACCGTCACCTTCTCGTGAAGTCCCACTCAAAGACAGAATGAGGGGTGGAGGCTTAAAAGGCATCCCTTGATTTTTATTAGGAAAAAACTATGCTTTCCCAGAAGCCCTGGTAGGGATTGCGCTTTACATGCCATTGCTCAGTTGCAGGTGAAATAGACAGCCATCCACCTGTGCCTGGCAAAGAGAAATAGGATTGCAATAATTGACATATTATTGTGGCTTTGTCCATCTCTCCTTGTAATTCCGTTGTCCATTTTGACTTCATATATTTTGGGGCTATGCTGTTAGAACTTTAAAGATTCAGGATGATTATCTTCCTGGCAGATCGTTCCTTTTATTCTGATATAAGAATATATTTTCTATTTTTCTTCTTTTCCCTTAATAATTCTTTGTTGTCTTAAAGACTATTTTACCTAACATTAATATTAATATGCTGGTTTTCTTTTGATTAATGCTTCCCTCTATCACTTGTCTCATCTCTTTACTTTCAAAATATAGTTCTTTACATATTACATCTTTCTCTCACATATATCAGTGAGGATGGGTTATGTTATGCTGTGGTAATAAACAGTTCTAACATTTCAACAGCTTAAAACAACAAAGATTTATCTCCCTCTTTCAAGCTGCAAGTCTCACAAGGCACCATGGGGAGCTCTGTTCCATTTCATCCTTCCCCTGGGGTTCAGAGCAGTCACTCTCCTAATCGATGCTAATGGTTGCAGCAGAAGAAGGGGGGAAAGTGATACATCACACACTGGATGTGAAGGTTTCCACCCCAGTGTGGCACACATCCCTCCAGCATATGCTTTACAGGTCGTAACCAACACCTTCCTCTCATTCCTGGGGAGCAGGCAAGTGAAAGCCAAACCATGAGTTCAGAATGAGAGTAAGAAATATTTAGTGAACAGCATTAATAACTATCATAAATTGTATTTGAACTGTTAAAATAAAATTCAGTTTGAGAGGCTGTATCAGTTGGTAAGTTTATTTATATTTACTATGAATGCTGATCTATGGGACGATTTGTGTTTTCTATTTATTTCCCTTGCCTTTACTTTTTCTTGTACTTTTCCTTTTCTCTCATCTATTGGGGTTAAAAAAATATATATTCTATTTCTATGTTTATAGGTTTACCTTAAAATTTTAATAAGTATATTTAATGCAGCAAATTAATATTTTTACTTTTGTCCCAAACATTACAAGGAACTCAAAATACAGTAGTTGAATGGAGCATCCCCCGTCCTCTGTGGTGTTATTTCCTAGCATTTTAGTTCCGCCTTGCTTTTAAGTCTCTCTCAAAATTGTTTTTAAAAATATTTTTAACAGTCAGTACTGTTTAGACTTTCCTCCCATTTTAACAATCATTTGCTCACCACTGCTTTTTTGCATCCTACGCCTCATTCCAGGGTTAATTTTCTTCCAATTTGATCACACTCTTTGATAGTTATCTCATCAAACATCTTTAAAGAAATAAGTCCCACTCATTGTTTGTCAGAAAAATGTCTTTATTTTGCCTTTTTTCTTGAATAGAACTTTAGCTACTTGTAGAATCCTACACTGACAGTTGTTTGCAACATAAGGTTATTTAGCACTTTGAAGATATTATCCCATGGTCTTCAGATCTTTATTTTTGGTGATAAGAAGTTCATCATCAGTCTAATTATCATTCTTTTATTTAAAATATCTTTTTTATTTTCTAGCTATTCTTAAGACCTTCTCCTTGTCTTTGCTGTTCCATAGCTCCACTACAACGTGTCTAAGTGAGGATTTTGTTTTAATCTATCCTGCTTAGGATTCACTGGGATTCCTACATCTGAGAATTGATGTGTTTAACAAATTCTGGGAAATCCTCTGCCATCCTTTTGAATGTTGCCTCTCTTCACTCTATTTTTTCTTTCTGAAAGTTTATTTTTATTTTTAAAAACTTTTTCACATTCTAGTATTTTTTTTTATTTTTATTTTTAATTTTTGGCCACGTTGCACGGCATGTAGGATCTTAGTTCCCCAACCGTGGGATCAGACCCACAACCCCTGCATTAGAAGCACAGAGTCTTAACCACTGGACTGCCAGGGAAGTCCCCCTTTCTGAAATTTTAATTTGACATATTTTAGACTGCCTAAATCTATCCTCCTTATTGCTTAACTTCTCTTTTAGCTTTCAGGTAATTCCAGGTGCTGCATTACAAGTAATTTCCCAGATTTTATATTTTTGTTTGTAGATTCTCTCCTCTACTATATTTAATGTGGTCTTTAGTCTATCCTTTGAATTTTTTTATTGTATTTTTTCTCTTTGTAGAAAGAAGCTCAATTAGTTCTTTTGTTTAATTAGATTGTTCTTTTACACAGCATCATGTCTTTCATCATGTTTTCTATTTCTTTTAAATAAAATATCTAATAATTTTAGATAATCTTGTTTTCTGGTTTCTTTCAGATTGTTCTATTACTTCTAGTTCTTGGAGCGAGGGGAGACATTCATCCTCTTTTGACTGTCCCTGTTGACTTTCCTGTGGTGAGTAATTATTTGTATTATGTGCGATGTTTTTCTTCCAAGTACATCTTGACATTTTTCAGATTGGCATGTTTTCTCCTGAATGGTGATTTCTTACATAGAAAGTAATTCATTGTCTGATTCTAGCAACATGTAGACCCAAACTACTGCAGACTCACCTTCAACTACAAACATACAAAAATGTTGGATAAACTATAACAACAGCACGGTTTTAAAAACCTATCTGAGGGGAAAGAATAGAGGGCATCTCTTTTTTTCTCTGTAAGTCCCTTTAGCTCTGAGTCCTTAATGGTTTTGTGTTTTCAAGATACCCAAGCATTTCACCTGGGCCAGAGCAGCTTTCACATTAATTTCTGAGTTGAGATTCTGCACTAGCTACAAGTGTTAATTTGATTGTCACTGTGCATATGGCAGGCTGGACACTTATTTGTTTCTTCTTCTGTTCTTCCCTGAGCCCTGGGCAGAGCAAGCTTGGTGCAGCATGCCAGGTTGGTCCTGGTGGTTTTTCTGCGAAGGTCTTTCACAGAGTGAGTAACCTTCTAGGGTTCAATGCCGGTCTCAATTCAACCACCATGCCTCATGGGGCCAAAGTCCACGTTTCCTGTCAAGGTGTGAGCACCAGTATTTCCGCCCATGAATGGTAGGACACCTTTCTAAATCTAATTACCCCACTACCACATCAGGCTGCCTCTACGTTAGGTCTGTGCTGGCCGGGAGTTCTCTTTTCATTTCTGGCAACTAGAGATTCATTTTAATATTTATTTGTTCCCCTTGATATGTTTTAGAAACTGCTGTGTTGTTATAACTTATCCAGAATTCTTATGTTGTGGCAAAAGGTGCAATAGTTCAGTGCTCCACATTGCTAGAACCACTCGGTGCTCTATTTTCTGTGTGAGAAGTCACTGCTCAGGGAAAAAAATCGCCAACCTATAATTACTTTTATAGAAGCTTATTAAAACATTGAATTTTCATAATGAAGAAAACCTGGAAATACATATGTGAGTGTGTCAGAATGGCATCTACACCTCCAGGTAAGAAAAGTATTCTCCGTCGCATCAGTCACTATTTACCTTTTGTGTCTTAGTCCATGGCCACGTTGTTTTAAACCTGTGTTTCGATAACGAAACTTTTCAAAATTAACATATGGAACCACACTTTTGCTAAACTATTTACTTCTCATTTCTTGTTTCCAGGTTTAGTTTAATATTATCCTTCACTTCAGCTACCATACTTTGTAGAAAATGCGTTCTCTTGCAGAGCCAAAGAAATGTAAAACAAAAATGACACACACACATGTCCCAAAAGTGTCCATCTGTTCATTCACCCTTCTGGAATTTAGGAATTTTTTCATATACTAGTATGGAGACTTTTCCCCTTTAAGACTCATATATTTGATATTTTGTGGGACCTGGTAAATCCATAACATAACCTGAGATAAGTTCCAGGGAGTAAGATAACATTTGTTATTTACAATCCATTCAATCCCCTTGACAATTGAGTGTTATTTTCACTCTAAGAGAAATGGTAAAACGAATGAGAATGAAAATTAAGTGCTGGGAGTTGGCAAAATAGGACTCTTATGTTGGTGAATATTGAACACAGGGAGAATGACAAGTGACAGCCAGCTAGGAATTACATTTCATGGGAAGGTACTTCATAGCCAAATATAGACAGAGGAGATTACTGCTCACTGAAATCCTGTTTTGAAATATTCCTTAAGATTGTTAAGAGATGTGTTTGTTTTCCTATAGCCAAAGCCCCCAGAAAACCCATAGCAGTTCTATTCCTTGCACCGTTCAAGACAAGAACCATTACCAATAACACCCCCTCAGCCAGAAGCTATATTTACTGAATCAACCCTAATTACAGCTTTAGCTGAGGTTGTGAGGTCAAGAGAAGCAGTCACATCTTTCTCAGAAGGAAAACATGAGGTTGGAAAATTTGATCTGCAGAATTTGTTTTCCCACCCCAAGTATAGGGGATCTATCCAAGATATACAAATAATGGTGTGTTTTCAGTTCTCTCTTGTAATCCTGAAAACTACAAAAACAACGTGAAGGCAGCTGCTAATATATGAACAGGTTGGATTTCTGAAATGCATTCATAAGTATAGGAACAAGAATGAAGGGAAGACCAGCTCAAAAACTGGGCGACAATTTAGTACTTTGAGAGTCACATTGTAAATCAACCCACAAGGGATCAGGGTCAGGAGAGCAAAGTCACTTTAAGATGGCAGAACTTGAAGGTTCCAATGTATCTATGACAAGTGCATGCATAGATGACATGTAAATTGTTGTGATCTGGCAATTTATTGCTAAAGTTTTCATCATGAATCTTAACCTCGATCCAGCAACCTTGCAAGTTGTCCTAAAGAGATCCTTAAAGATATAACAAAGTAATCACATCAGTGTTGTTTATAGAGAAAAATAAAAAATAAACAAAGGTCAATGATGTTGGTTAAAGAATTGTTAACACTTGTTCACAATTATTTGTAACTGTTAATAATTTCAAAATCATGTTACAATATAGTGCATGCAACCCAGGGAAATTCTTCAGTTAGCATCTTTATTTTTGTCTTCCACAGCTTCTTCCGACTTTATTAGGTAGGGGGAATTCTCCAGATGGAAACTTAGGGAGCCCCATGTTTTGTTTTGTTTTGTTTTAACCATTCTTAGCACGTAATTCTCAAATCTTAGCACCTGGTTTTAATATAAAACTTCTCTATCTAACTCGGACCCTCTGCAGGCAAAAAGTCTGGAAGGGCTGGTGGTTCTTCCTCACTCTCCACTCTGTTTCCTCACTTTTCCCCCATTTTCCTGACCTGTTCAGGGTTCTGGTCAGGGAGGGGCGGAGGAGGGAGCAGGAAAGCTTTTGACTGGTTCTGTAATGAGAGGAGCCCTGCTCCTGGAGCCCGTTTGGAGGCCGAAGCTCTCTTTCTCTGGTTGGCCCTTTGCTGGCCTTTCCTGAGACCCGCCACTGGACTCACTTAATTGTATTTCTCTTGATGCTGTCATGTGTTCCTACCACTTGGCCACTCTCTTCACAGCAGCGCACTAGACAGAGACTCTGTAAGTCCCAAGGCCCCCAGGAAATCCTCTTGGGCTGCATTAAAGATGGTCTGACCAGCTCTCCCTGACTGTGAGGCCACATCTGGTCCATAAGAAACGTCCACCTTCCTTTTCTCTGAGGGCAGGTAGGCTCAGCCTAGTGCATCTAGCCCAGCTCCGCTTTTAAGTTTTCCAAGCAAAAGTCAGACATCAGCCTACCGTATCTCCCCCACAGAGGAGAACACATATCAAATCAATTCTGAGTGGCCCTTGAAGCTTTTCTCTTTTAATCAAGAACTTGATGTGGAATGGAAAGCATCCAGTCCCCGTATTGGGATGCGGATTCTTATAGCTCCCTAACTGCTCTATTCATTGAAGTCTTTCTAAAACCTTTCTCGATCTCCATGCTTGTCTCTTTATATACTTGATGTGAGGAAGGGGCCTAAGAACTATGAAACTCATTTTTTAACATCCCCTTTGAAATCCCCACCATGTGGAATGTCTTATTTTCACTCCCTTGTCTTTGCCATGCGTTGCATATCTGTATCTCAGTGGAAACTTCATGCCACATCTGGGGATGTGAACGGCCCTTATCCAATAACTCCAGCCCCTTTGATAATGTCAGTGTCGAAGCTTTGGGGGAGACTTTGTGTATAGAAAGGGAATTCCTGAAGTTAAGTTTGTGGGAAAGGTCTTTAGTCAACTGAACTGTTTTGTTAGAGGAAAAAAAAAAGTTAAGAATATGATTTCTGCTTGTGAGAGGGAGAAAGCAAAAACAGATTGGGAAGAGGGGAGAAAGTGCATGGCTGAGTAACATGGCTTAAAGACTAATGATCCCTAAGGAAAAGGATGTCTAATATTCAAGTGTAATGGCCTTCACATCCTGAACTTGAAGTCGGCTACGCATCAAAAAAATCCTTGTTTGGATAATTTGTTGTTACTAACCAATCAAGGAGGGAACCTGATTTCCACATTTGGGTCTATGGCCAAAGCAAAATAAAGGAACAGCTGTAAGCTGAAGAGTGGAGAATGGAATTGAGAAGAAGCAGGAAGTTAGAGTCACAGGTGATCATTAGAATGTGAGACCCTGGGAAGTTGCCAAAATCCCGAGGAAAGCAATGAAATGAAGGACCAGGGCATCTTATCTAGATAATAAGGAGCAGAGAGACCCAGTTGACATCTGGCTTATGCATACAAGTGTACATATTAAAATGTCTGGAAGATGTTAACTGTGGTTATTGCAGAATGGTGGGATTATAAAAGATCATTATTTTCTTCTTCATTTTTTCCCACTAATATATGTTTCTTGGATTCTTCTACCATATTTTTGTAATTAGAAAAAAAGCAAAGTTGAGTTTAAAGCAAAAATAAAAGAAAAAATATGAATCAGAACCAGGTGAGTCAGGGAGACAGGAATCCATGGGCTCTACCTTGGCAAGTCCATTCTAGATGTAATGACCTGTTGGCCATTACACATTTAAATGTAAAACAGTATATTTCTATTTTGTTTTATATATGCATCAGTCTCTGAGATTAGGTAACATGCATCCACCCTGAAGGTACTTACCAAACAATAAAAATAAAGACAAATAGTAATTTTCAAAAATGTATTTCCCTGAAGAGCCAAGAAAGCTAAGGAACAAACATCAAACTGTAGTGACTTCAATAAGGAAAACGTTCTCTTAGGGGGCCTTTGGATAGCCAGCCACAACCTTTCCCAAGATACATCTTCGTGGGTGTTGGGAAGGTGGGGACATTTTGTCCCCTAAGAAGAAAGCCGGGCATAGTGGTGGGGCTGGTCCTCGGGTTCCAGCCTGGCGATGGCTCTCTGATTTTCACAGAACCTCCCTCCACGTGTCTACTGTTTCCTAAGGGGTATAGAGGGGGAGGGTGCCTGCTTAGGGGGCAGGTCTTCCAGTGGTCATGGCAGCTGGTAGCCGAGGCTGTAGGTGCCAATGGACAGAACTGTTTGCAAGGCTAGTGCTGCTTGTGAACGAGAGTGGTCCCCAGGTAACCACACTTGGAGAGATGAGGTACATCTTGCCTTGTGTACGGAAAGGTCTTACTCTCCATCTCGATCAGAAATATAGGCTTAGGAGGGGACGTGGCAGTGCCCTGGCTCCTCCTGGAAAAGGGCCTTGGGTTAGGTGAGTAGACTTTCCTTTACTAGGGCATCCGAACAGATGGAGAGAAAAGGAGAAGGAGGGCGGGAGGAGAACAGTAGAGAGCTGTCACTGGTTCAGTCTAATAAAAAAAAAAAGTAGGTTGACAGAAGTGACCGCCAGATAATACAGTGGTACAAGGTTGGGCTCTGGAGTCTGACTGCTTGAATCTGAATCGTGGCCTTGCCACTTAATGACCAAGAACACATTTCTTTCTTTTTTTTCTTTTTTCTTTTTTTAATTTTTATTGGAGTATAGTTGACTTACAATGTTGTGTTACTTTCTGCTGTACAGCAAAGTGAATCAGTTATACATATACATATATCCACTCTTTTTAGATTCTTTTCCCATACAGGTCATTACAGAGTATTGAGTAGAGTTCCCTGTGCTATACAGTAGGTCCTTGTTAGTTATCTGTTTTATATATAGTAGTGTGTATATGTCAATCCCAATCTCCCAATTTATCCCTCCCCCCTTCCCCCCTGATAACCATAAATTGTTTTCTTTATCTGTGACTCTATTTCTGTTTTGTAAATAAGTTTATTTGAACCATTTTTTTAGATTCCACATATAAGCGATATCATATGATATTTGTCCTTCTCTGCCCGACTGACTTCACTCAGTATGACAATCTCCAGGTCCATCCATGTTGCTGCAAATGGCACTATATTGTTCTCCTTTATGGCTGAGTAATACTCCACCACACATATGTACCACATCCTCTCGGTCCATTCCTCTGTCGAGGGACCCCTAAGTTGCCCATGACCTGGCAACTTGTAAATACTGCTGCTATGAACATTGGGTTGCATGCATCCCTTCAATTTATGGTTTTCTCTGGCTATGTGCCCAAGAGTGGGATTGCTGGATCATATGGTAGCTCTATTTTCAATTTTCTAAGGAACCTCCACCCTGTTCTCCATAGTGGCTGCACCAGTTCACATTAAAGAACACGTTTCTTAACCACTCTCATCTGTGAAATGGGGATCATCAGGGGGCCAGTCTAACAGGTTCCTATGAACATTAGATAAGCTATTGCAGGTAAAGCGCTTACCACAGTGCTCAGCACAGAGTACATGATCGATGAATGTCAGCTCTGAGGACAGGTGTTAAGGCCTGTGGGTGGGCGGTCATAAATCTCTCTCTGCACCCACCCCTTTACCCCACTTCCTAACTTACTTTCCCTCCTGGATCCTCCCTTGTTGACCACCAGGCACCAATCTTCTTGCTTCTTATCTGAGATTGGCGTTCTTGATTTAATGAAAATCATCAGGTTTAGCCTGTTCAGTCAATACTAAGCTGCCAGGTCACCCAGACGTTTTGCACTGGTCTCCACCAGCCAGGAAGAGGGATAATTATACAGGCTGTTTTTAATTTAATCCACTCAACAAGCTCCTCAAATAGGTATTATTATTATTAGTCTATTTTTATAAAATGTGTAAACCAAGGCTCAGATAGGATAACTTACCCAAACACACATAGGAAAAATAACCCAAACTTTTTGTTTCTAATTTCAAGATGAGTGTCTAATTTTTGAAAATAAGACTGGAAAAAGATAGGTTCTTTCTTCTTTTCTCTTCTCTGTGAATATGTGAAAAAAACCCAAAAATTATTTAACAACTTACCACTTTTTGAGTGTAACATTATCTAAATGCCGTTGAAGAATCACTAGTTCCACAAGAAGTTAATGCATAATAGACAAGAAAGGGAAAAAGAAAAATGAAAACAAAACAAATTTCCAGGTCAAAGCAGTTTGGGTGATGTTGGATTAAACCAAATGAGAAAAACTGATTTACTCTGGGAGTTCTCAGACTCTTCCACATGTAGATCTCCAGAATTGTGGTATGAAATACTATATTACCCAAACTATTCTGGGGAGTTTTAAATAGGAAATCTTTTTTTATTAATGGGAAATCTTTCTGGATTAATATTCCTTTGAAGTTCTACTCTATTACCATTTGGTGAAATTTTCAAATATATTTGACAGACTCTGTACAGAACATTTTGAGATGACATGGAAAAGGGGCAAAATATGATGAAAATATGTTTCTGTGTAAGTTACTGTTGTTAATAATAGAGTTCGTGATACGAAAATCTAAAAGTAGTGATCCCAGTGAAAACCAGGTGAGAGGCTTCCTGAATCCTGTGCGTGTGTATACGTATGCATGTGTGTCTAAGGATATGTTTGTGTGTTTTAACACAGAGGTATAAGAGCTTTTAATTTTTGCATTCTTTATTGTTTTGGTCCATGTTCTTAGAGGAACATGAAGCATGGTATTAAAAAGGTAATACAATAATCGTTCTTGAGACATGATCACTCTGAGATGAGGAAAGGTAGAGGGAACAGGTGTAAGTAAAATAAATGAGTGTAAGGGGAAGACCAGAGTAATAATTTCTCAGTAGACAAAGTGGTTTTTCATGGCTATGGCGGGAAAACAGCTGTAGTAGGGTTTCCTGGCACTCACTTTTTAAAAATTTTACACAAACTTAAAAAAAATTTTTAAAACAGTTTTAGATTTATAGAAAAGTTATGAAGGTGGTACAGAGAGTCCCCACGTGCCCCAGACCCAGATTCCACTATTATTAGCATCTTACACTCGTATGATACACTTGTCACAATTAGTGAACAAATACTGATACCTTGTTATTAACTAGCGTCCATACTGTATTCAAATTTCCTTAGTTTCTGTTTAAAGTCCTTTTTCCTTTTCCAGGATCCCACCCAGGACACCACATTACATTTACCTGTCATATCTCTTTGGGCTCTTCTTGGCTGTGGCAGTTCCTCAGACTTTCCTTGTTTTTGATGACTTTGGCAGCCTTGAGGAGTCCTAGTCAGGCATTCTGTAGAATATCCCTCACTTGGGATTTGTGTGGTGTTTTTCTCATGATTAGTCGGGGGTTATGGGTGTGGGGGAGGAAAACCTCACAGATAAAGTCATTCTCATCACATCCTATTTTTAAAGCCGCCAAAGAGATGGTGGCAAAGACTATGTGTTCACCAAAACCTGTTTCTATTTTTACCTAAGCACATAGCTAGCCTACATTTGTTAGCCTCCTTTGCTAAGTGAGGTCATGAACCTGGGTTCTAGCTAACAGAATCCCTAAGCTTTAACCCCAAAAAACCCCCCATGGATTTTCCATTGTTATTTCCTCATTCCTCACCTGCTGGTCTAATGCAAGGACTTCAGTGGAGGACTCTGAGACCCTGGGAAATGGCAGAACCGTGAGAATGAAGGATCCTGGGTCCCTGCATGACCCCGTGGAGCACAGCCCCAAGTGGCTTGCAGTACACTGGGATGGGAATGAGAAGTTAACCTTCGTTAAGCCACTGAGGTTTGGGGATCGTAAGGAACAGAAGTAAACCCTCCCTGAATCATACAGAGATGATCAGGGTGAAGCTCTATGCTGGGCACAAGATTGAGAAGAATCCATTTTTGAGTAAAACCCCTTCCCCTTTGTCAATCTGGCCAGTCAGGGTGTTTTCATAAAGAACCAGTCTTATGAGTACCCATCCCCTTTAACAACAAGTCCTTCCAGTCTGGAGGGCTCCCTGAAACACCAGATCTTGGAAACCGTTCTGACTGAATGCAGACACCGGGCTGAGAAGGGGTCTGCCCTGAGGGCTTGCCTCCTGGCAGACACACTCCTACCGCCACACACAGCCTGGGGACTTTTTGTGTGGTGAACTGTTGGCATTCAAGGGAGGAAGCAGGAAAGAGATTTGGGGGGATATGTGTAAATGGATTCCTGGGTTAAAATAGACAAATCTAGAAACAAAGTCACTCTGAATGTGTTTCCCACACGGCGGAGAGTTCACACTGGGTCTGCCATTGTCTCTGGGAGTTCATTGTCTGAAAGGCTCCACCAGGAATGGCCCATGGACAGTCTTGTTACCTCAGCACAGTTGAATAGAAATGGCCTAATGCCAGTGTCACTTGAAGGATGGGAAACTGAAACATCCATTCATTCCTACTTAGTTCTCCAAACCTGAGTGATACTAAGAATCATCTGGGGAGCACTTAAAAATCTAGAATTTAGGGCTCTGCTTTCAAAGATTCTGACTCACAAGGTCTGGAGTAGGGCCTGGGAATCTACACTTTAAAAACCCTACAGGAGGTAAGGATCAGCCAAGTTTGAAAATCTCTGATCACAACCGTTTTCGGTAATCATCTACACTAATTTATTTTGCTGCATCAATCGCTTAAAATCAGCATGTGTACACACACACTCACACGTATACACACACACTCACACACACACGCACACACACACACAAGCGTGCACACGCCATCAAACCATGCAAAGCAAAAAGCCTCCATTCACGCCACTATCAATTAATCAGTCTTCTTTCTGAGACAAGAGGCTCTTATTTGAGTTCCAGCTCTAATTCATTGTCTGTCTTTTCACTCCTGACTCCTTCAATGACCACCAGACTGCTGGGGAGAAAAAGTCTTCTCAATGTTAAGGATCCACATCAATATCTCCTGCCTGTAATTGTATCTCTCCTTTAATTAAAAAGTTCTGCTTGCAATAATACTTGTCTTTTTGTTTAAAAAAAAAAAAAAATCACAATTCTGGGAATTCCCTGGCAGTCCAATTGTTAGGACTCCACGCTTCCACTGCTGGGGGCCCGGGTTCGATCCCTGGTTGGGGAACTAAGATCCTGCAAGCTGCGCGGCACGGCCAAAAATTTAAAAAAAATTTTTTTTAATTAAAAAAACCCCACAGTTCTCAGGTATGTTAATTGGGAAATGAATAGATTTCCAGCATATGCCATACGTGGGCTAATCTATGCTCTACATTTTCATTTGGTCATTTCCAGTTTCTCCAACCTGCTTCTCTGGGTGCTGTGAATGCTGTGTCAGATCCCTAAGGTATTATGTCTGCCATCTTCCTCCACCTACCAGTAAAAGAAATCTAATGATAAAAACAGAAAGGGAACTCAGAAAGCTGAGTAAAAGTTTTCTTAGGGATCCTGTGTGGCCGTGCAACTCTCCCTAGTTTCATTTTCCCTTGTTTAAAAAAACATCTCTTTAGTCATCAGTTCAAACTGATTCCTGGGATTAATGTCAAGTTTGGTAGCTTTTCCCTTCAGGGATTATCACCTCCAGCCTGGCAATCACATCCCCAAGTCCTCTCAGTAGCCTGGAAGAAACTGGAACCCACCAGGAGAGGCTGGGATTCCTTTACAGTTTTCAGATCCCTTTTATCAATGCTTATCATGGTTTTCCAGTATGAAAGTGGTACAAATTGAGGTGCAAGTAAAATGCCCCTTCTCACTTCTTAAATCTGATGTGAGACTGATGGGGTGGCCATGAATTAATTAATAAAAATATCTAAATTTGATGTTTCTTTTTTAAACAGTAGCTAATATATGTAACGATCAAACTTTTATTAGTCACCGGACGTTCCACCAGAATATTGGCCATTGCAACTCAATCCATTCACCACATCCTCCACCCCAACACACACACACACGCACACACACACACACACACACGCGCACACACACACACACACGTACTCATATACAGCCACTTATAATTTTTTGGGAAACAATTAGATTCACGTGCAGTTGCAAAACTTCACAGAGAGATCCCATGTACACTTCATCCAGTTTGCCCCAATGTTTTCGTTTTATGTAACCACAGTTCAGTATTAAAACCAGGAAACTGGCATGGGTACAATGTTGTTACACAGACTTTAAAAAATATATATTATTATCTGCTTCTCCAGGCAAAGGCTCCTTCTCAGAAGCCGCTGACTTTCGCCAAATCAGCATCAAGTCACAACTGCCCTCCCGTGTGAACCCAGGTTGGTGGATTCAGTCAAATGTTTTGTCTTAGAATTGGATTACGGTTCCCCAAATTTAAAAAAATTCCCCAAAGGGAAAAAAAAATCATCAAGCTAATTTCACATGGTGTGTGCTCCAGTTTATCCGTTGTTGTGTAACAAACCACCCCCAAATGGAGTAACTTAACCACATTTATTTTGCTCATAAATCTGTGATTCGGACAGGATTTGGTGGGGACAGTTTATCTCCGCCCATCTGGATGAGTGCATCTCGGCTGGGATGGCTGGGAGGCAGGCTCCGCCTGACACGGGCGAGGGCAGCGTGAGGGTGGGGCGCGGGGTCGTCTGAAAGCTCCCTCGGCCCGTGCAAGTTTACTGCCTCAGCTGAGAAAAGTCAAGAGAGCTGGGAGCTGGGCCCCTGGGCTTCTCGGGCACGGCTCCCTCTGCAGTGTGGTCTCTCCTCAGGTTGCCTCCAGCACGGCAGCTTCAGGGAGGGTGTACTCCTTTTTTTTTTTTTTTTTTTTTTTTTTAATTTTTATTGGAGTACAGTTGCTTTACAATGTTGTGTTAGTTTCTGCTGTACAGCAAAGTGAATCAGCTATGCCTATACATATATCCCCTCTTTTTTAGATCTACTTCCCATTTAGGTCACCACAGAGCATTGAGTAGAGTTCCCTGTGCTATACAGTAGGGTCTCATTAATTATCTCTTTTATACATAGTAGTGTGTATAATATAGGTCAATCCCCATCTCCCAATCCATCCCACCCTCGCTTCCCCCCTTGGTATCCGTAAGTTTGTTCTCTACATCTGTGTCTCTACCTCTGCTTTGCAAATAAGTTCATCTGTACCACTTTTCTAGATCCCACGTATAAGTGATATTATGTGATATTTGTTTTTCTCTTTCTGACTTACTTCACTCTGTATGACAGTCTGTAGGTCTGTCCACGTCTCTGCAAATGGCACTATTTCATTCCTTTTTATGGCCAAGTAGTATTCCATTGTATGTGTGTACCACATCTTCTTTATCCATTCCTCTGTCGATGGACACTTAGGTTGCTTCCATGACCTGGCTATCGTAAATAGTGCTGCAGTGAACATTGGGGTGCATGTCTCTTTTTGAATTATGGTTTTCTCTGGGTATATATCCAGTAGTGGGATTGCTGAGTCATCTGGCAACTCTATTTTTAGTTTTTTGAGGAACCTCCATACTGTTCTCCATATTGGCTGCACCAATTTACATTCCCACCCACAGTGTAGGAGGGTTCCCTTTTTCAGGGAGGGTGTACTCCTTACATATCAGCTCAGGGTTCTCAAGACATGTGGGAGAGAGGCTGAAAGAGAGAGAGAGAGAGAGAGAAGCTACAAGCTCTTTATGCTGCAGCCTCAGAAGTCATGTAGCCTCGCATCCATGGTATTTTATTCACCGGGGAAGTTACAAAAAGGCACACTTTCAAAGACGGGATTTAGACCTCACCTTTTGTTGAAGCGTTGCAAAGTTTTGGAAGAGCGTGTGAGACCAGGAATGTTGTTGTGAGAGATTAGGAGGATAAACAAACCAGTGGGAAAAAAAATTTAAAGAAATGTTTCTCTTTTTTTTCAAAGCAAATAACCTATGTCATGATCAACATTTTATTAGGTAGCCCCTTGAAATTCTGTCAGAATATTTGCCTTCCTCCATTAGCTCATAACTACAGCCACAAACACACACACGCACATGCACACGCACACACACGTGTACACACGTGCACAGACAGACAAAGCTTGATGATTTCAGAGCCGATAGAGACCGAGAAACCATGGCATTGAGTGTGCTGAGTCCAGACAAATGATATTTACACACACATCCAAATTTGAAAAGAAAATGTATTTCTTTAGGTTTCAGACACTGTAATAGATAGAAAGCAAAAATGAAAACCTGTTGCAAAGTTCTAAAAAACAAAAATACATGCATATGTACACCTATGCACACATGCACACACAGACATCACTTTTTTTTTTTCTGTTACTGTATTTTTATCTCTGTCCTCAGCCAAAGCTTCCTTCTCAGAAGTCAGAACTGACTCACTGGCTGTCCATGAATCCAACATCAAGACACTATTGTCGGGAATTCCCTGGTGGTCCAGTGGTTAAGAATCCACCTTCCAATGCAGGGAACGCAGGTTGGATCCCTGGTCAGAGAGCTAAGATCCCACATGCCATGGGGCAACTAAGCCCGTGCACTCTAAGGCCGGCACGCCACAACTGGAGAGCCCGTGCGCCGCGACGGTGACCTGACGCAGCCAAATAAATAAATAAATATATATATTTTTTTAAATGTACACTTAAAAAAAAAAAAAAAAAGACACTCTTGTCCCCTGATGTGGACTCAGGCTCGTGGGTTCAGCCAAATTGTTTTTGGTTTGTCTATGAACTGGGCTGTGGCTCCCAGGAGAAGGAACTGAAATCATCAGACTAATTTCACATGATGTACTAAGAAGAACGCAGTACCACATGAAGGAGTTGAGTGATTAGTTTACCAAGCCATCCAGCCCTATGTAAATGACCTGTGATAAATGACTGGTCAGCCAAAGGAGCAGAAATCATGTAGTATTTCCACAGTTTGTAGTGAAATGCCATTTGTGTTTATCATTGTTATGAAACAGCACAGTCAATTGCACGGGACAAAACTTTCTGCAATCACAGAAGTGACTTTTTAGTTAGAAAAACAAAATCACAGTATAAGATTGTATCAGACATTCTTTACTTGGATTATCAATGGTGGCTTGCAGATGGCCTTAGTGTGCTGACAGCCGTGTAATCCGCTTATACAGATATTTACAAGAGTTCTGAATGTGGAAATACTTAAACAAGGTCGAGCTCTTTTGCCTTTTATTTAGAATTTTCATCGTAGATCCTGAGAGTCAAAAAGTACACCCACAGCTTCATCATGATACATTTCCTGACTTGGCATTCTTTTACTGGATTTTTCTTTCAGTTTCTCTGGATATAAGAGTAGTGTAATTGAATGGACAATCTTCTCATCTAAAACCTACATGAATCTTAGGGTAGCCCTGTCCATAGAGAAGTGAAGTAATCACAGTATAAATGAGGCATTTGGATAGACTAATGCTTCTTATAAGTCAAGATTATCTAATTTACCATCAAAGGCCCCAGCTAGCTGTCACTTATCATTTTTTGAGCACTTGCCATGGGCAGGTGCCATGCTGACAACTTTAGGTAACATTGCCTCTTTGATAATGACAAATTTCTATGCGGCTGGTATTATTATTCCCATTCTACAGGTAAAGAATCTGCAGCTCCTAAAGACTGAGGAACTTCACCAGGGCCACAGACACCTGGAGCCAGGTTGAACCCAGATTCGTCAGACGTGAACCGTTGCCCTAAGTCAGGTTAGTGCCGTGCCCTTAACAGAGACTTAAAAACTACACAGAAAAGCAATAAGGAGCTTTCGAGGTGATGGGAAGAGGCACAGTGGAGTGTAAGCTAATCAAGTCTGGGCCCTCCTGAGGAGTATAAGAAAATACTTACGAGTGATGGAAAGTTCACTGGAACTAATGCGGGAGGGTCCCTAGGCCCTGGAAAGAGGCTGGTTCCGAGAAATTTCCACACTTGAGAAGCTGGGGAATCATTATTTTTCCAGCTGAATGGCAAATAAGTGCGGTTCTAACTGTCGTGATTTGGCTTCGCCAGTTATTGGTTGACCTGGGGCTGCACTCAAGAAAGATTCAAGAGTGGAGTATGAAGTAAAACAGGGAAAGAACATAAAACATAATTGATGAAAGGAGCTGGGTGTAATTCAGGGAAAAGACAGTAGCTCCGAAGTCACATTGTAAAGAAAACAAACAAGCTGATCTGAGGTTGGACACAGCAGAAATTCTCCCACCGATGCATTCCCAGGGACTCCTATTTGTGTGCACAAGTGTACATCTGTGAGTCTGAGTCTCCATGGTTGGATATAAGTGGGTGGGTCTGCAGCGATTCTTGTAAACTGTCCAAGTTCCATTGGCAGGGGGGTGGGACTACTTAACACTGCTTCCTGTCCCAGGGGATTACAGTCATTCTCTCACCTCTGATTTTATCTACTTTGCTCCAAATCTTCTGACACAGCGCTTCTCAAACTTTAACATGCTTATGAATCATTTGGGAAAGACTGTGAAAGTGCAGAGTCTTCCTTAGTAAGTCTAGGGTGAGGTCAAAGTTGCTGTATTTCTCAGAAGCCCCTGGGGGTTATGGATGCCCCTGTTGGGGAACCACACTTTGAGTCATGGGGTTCTAAACAATGAAATCGTCCTAGCACAGGAGGATGAGGATGGTGACTGTCTCAAGAAAACAGCATTTTCCTCTGTCTTCCCACTCGTTGGGCCACTACACACCATTTTCTATAGGTTCTGATTTGTGGCAAAGGCTGAGGAAAGGACGGGCAGTAGGTGCCGCAGTCCTAGTCTTGCCCTCTTCCCAGAGCTGCTTTCTCTCCCATCCTCTGTCTGATCCCATCTGGATGGCTGGCCTTCCTTCCTCTCCAGAGGGAATTCCACTCACACAGCTGCTTCCTCCTGTGTCTCAAGCAGTGTTCTTACAGAAGGGTTAGACTCTAGAGCTTGGAATCGAGCATGCAAAATCAGCTGGCCTAGCCTTCCGCCCGCATTAGGGGGATGTCTAAACCATTCAAAGGGAGAGAGATGCCTATTTTCCTCACCCAAACCACCATCTTTTTTTTTTTTTTTCCCCTTCTTAGCCGTTCATATTTTCAAACATTGGTGTGGGCCTTTGTTCAGCTGGAGACTCGGTCATCAAGACCACATTTGGATTAATTTGGTTCCAGGTCAAACAGTCCAACTTCACACATTTATCCCATGATTTCCTAATGCTATTGAATGACACATCGTTTTATTTTTCCCTTTGTTTTTCTCTTTCAACTAATTTATTTAATGGGTCCAAAATGGGGGATTAGACCATAAAAACATGTGGTATCCTAATTGGATTTTGAAAATGTGTAAACATGGCCCTCCAGTGGCTTCGTATTACCATCTGGACCAAATAGAAACTTCTGACCCTTGATTCCAACTTGCCTCCACTTGCTCCACCTCGGTGCCCCATCTCATGTGTTCCTTCTCTCCAGGGTCTCTCTGCTCCAGCAAAGCTGGGCTTCTGATTTTTCAAAACCCATTTCTCAATTTCTGCCTCAAGGCCTCTGCCTGAATTAGTCTACAGAGGAGCAGCAAGTTTCTACTTTCCATTCTCTACACCTTTCAGAAGGGTTTTTAGATTTCAGCTCAAGATTGATGCCTCTAGGAATATTTCCAAAATCAACCCCAACCACTCTTCAACCTTCTGTGATCCCTAGTCCATTTCAGTGCCTTCTGATTATTTTGGCAAAATTTGTGTTCTACTCACTCATATATTTATGTGGCTCACTGAGTTCTTAACAGAAGCTAACTGCATGCTTCTTACGTGCTGGGTACTAATCCAGGTGCTGGGATCACAGTGAACAAGCAGGCAACATTCTTTTTTTTAATTATTTTATTTATTTTTATTTATGTATTTATTTATTTATGGCTGTGTTGGGTCTTCGTTTCTGTGCGAGGGCTTTCTCTAGTTGCGGCAAGTGGGGGCCACTCCTTCATCACGGTGCGCGGGCCTCTCACTATCGCGGCCTCTCTTGTTGCGGAGCACAGGCTCCAGACGCGCAGGCTCAGTAGTTGTGGCTCACGGGCCTAGTTGCTCCGCGGCACGTGGGATCTTCCCAGACCAGGGCTCGAACCCGTGTCCCCTGCATTGGCAGGCAGATTCTCAACCACTGCGCCACCAAGGAAGCCCCCAGGCAACGTTCTTAATATCGAAGAGTTTACATTCAGATTTGCAAAGGTGGAGAATGAGCCAAAAACAAATAAATAAACAATAATTTCAGACGGTGAAGAGTACTTGCTATTGGGTGGTATAAGTCTATCGGGCAGGGTTAGGGGTAGTAAGTCAGTTTACTTTTGATCTGAACTCTCTGAATGCACTTTACAAAAACCTTTCATATACTGAGCAAACACTTGTAGACTCACTTTATTTAGATGTGCACATTCCAGTTTGCATGTGAATAAAACATGTTGGACCAGGTCTCAAGGGAAGGTTCTTCACGAGGCCATTCATGCCTGGGAAAATGTCACTGAGGAGACTGACCACTGATTTCATTGGTGAGAAAGGGCCATACTATAGTTTTCAGTGTAGCCCAGAGTTTCACAAACTTTAATTTCTCATTAGTTTTCCAAACTTTAATCAGATTTATCTGGGGTACTTGTTAATACTCCAGATGATTCTAGTGCAATTGACCTTTGGACCACATAATTAAACACTGTGTTATAACAATGTAATTGATAACAATCAGGACACGGAGATGGATGAATGGATGGGTGTAAGGATAGAAGGAAAGACGGATGCATGGGTGACCCAAAGATCTTTAAGCTGTAAGTTGGAAGCTGAATTCAGGGGGCATGTGATACAACATATGCTCGTGACTCTATCCGTCCTGTGGCTCTATGCCTGCGATTTGGGAAGGTGAGCTCAATTCAGGCTCCTTTCTCTAATTTTCGTGAAGAAAAAGCTTATCCTTTGAGCCCCGAATATAAAAAAAAACTGGTTTAAACAGGGTGTGTGAAATGTAATCTTTCATTCAATTGTCCATCACTTACCTTAGAACTTGCAGTTTTTGGAACCACATTTCCCCCCCAAACAAGTCACTTTTAAGTCATGTCCAATTTTGCTAGTATAACAAGATATTTAATACCATTGGAATCAGAGGTACCTTCATATTCTAACAGGACCCGTAAAGAAACCGTCATGCATTAGGACCAGAAACTACACTTTAGGGTGTCTGAGAGGCAGTAGGATGGTCCCACTGCCACCAAGCACTATCCTACTGGGCCCTCCCCAGTCTAGAGAAGACGGCTTAGTAAGGGCGATGTGGGAATTACAGTGCACTGGTACCAGTCTGTTCTCACCCTAACCAGGGGACCGGGAAGAGTATGTCTCCACTTCCGAAACCAAGTGGGGGGGGGGGGGCTCCAGAAGAGTCACTTATAATGACTGGGGTACTTGCAATAAAGGGAAATTGGCATTTCATTCTTTAATTGGAGGCCTTCTGAACCTCCAAAGCTCTCAGACCCTCCCTCAGGATGTTTCCATTGAAGAGTGGCTGCCAGAGCTCTTGGGGGAGCTTGGTGTGTAGCCCTGAGGGGTGGCAAAGCATGTAGTAATGTGCAATCTGTGACCCTCTTTTTAAAATATTTTTAAAGATTTTTTTGATGTGGACCATTTTTTTTTTAAGTGTTTATTGAATTTGTTACAATATTGTTTCTGCTTTATGTTTTGGCTTCTTGGCTGCCAGGCATGTGGGATCCCAGCTCCCTGACCAGGGATTCAACCAGCAATGCCCCACTACATTGGAAGGTGAAGTCCTAACCACTGGACCGCCAGGGAAGTCCCTGACCTTCTTTCAGCCTAGAAATTTCTGAAGGCATGAGTATCAGAACTTGGAGGAACTGTGGTGGAAATACCTGGGAAGGGCAGGATGATCCCCAGCCCACCTAGTTTTCTTCCATTCTTGGATGATGTGAAAGAGGACCCCCGCCTTTCATTGGCTCCACCTGAGGGAGCCCAGATATTAGTGGAGGTGCTGGGTACAGGAGCCATGGGATTCCTTCAATAGCCACCAAGTCAAGACCCGGGATGGAGGGCTAATGGCAGACATGGCTGAATTGGGGAGGGTGGGGGGAAGCTTAAATACCCACATACTCCACCTGTGGGGAAACCACTAGTAGTAGGTGGAACCAGGAAGAATCAGAACAATGTCCAGAGGTGCCTCCCTCCCGAGAGTGAGTGGACATTTAAGGAAGGATTCTTGAGTTCCCTAGCCCTGCTTCAGGCTCCCAAGTATCTAGGTCTAGAGGAAGAAGAGGACAGCATTGATCCAGAGCCAGATCTTGCCCCCCATCTTCTTTCTAAACAGTCAGAGTCGCAGCTCTAGCTGTAAATTGGATATGCAATTAAGGGTTTAAATTAAGCCACACTAAGTTTTAATTACCAAATGTGACCAGGAAGTTATGGAATACACCCAAGATTTTGTTAAGGGAGGAGAAAATAGTGGCTTCTACATAGCACAATTGAACACAGAGATTTAAAAAAAAAAATACATACGGCTATTTCATTTTTCTTTGGATCTCAGTTGCAATTCCTTCAAGACCCCATTGTCATAGAAGGCTTTATTAAAAGCAATTTTCATGCTCTCATGGTCAAATAATCCAAGAATGTTAATTTCCCTTTTCTTTTCCTGACTTTTTGCATACTTCTGGGATTGCATAATGCACTTTCACTCATTGATCACCCCATATTAAATCTTTCCTTAAAAGTTCAAAGTCAAGTATTTGGTCATTTGCAAGAGAATCTATCTGGCATTGAAGGCTAGGTCTCCAGAGTGAGGGGCTTAGAAGACAAGCCAAAGCACTGCATCCGGTCTCCTGGGTGATATCCTAAGGCATGCACAAAGCAGAAATGATGCTACAGCCAGACTCAGAGAGAAGCGCATGAGCCCCCATTCTGAGCTCATGCTTGAGTTGACCTTTTGTTTACATTTAGTCACTCTTGTATATACTTAGCTTTATTCTGGATTAAGGAGGCCTTGACTTGATGTAAAATGCTTTTAGAAAAGTCTTTTCAATGAGGACAGTCTCCACTGATCAAACCAGACCATGCAGACTGATCGGTAGGTTAACAGTAAGTCGGGTTAGCGGACAACTTGAGACACGAGACCCACCCTTTATTTCTATCTGATGACTCTGTGCGAAAATCTTTGTTTTATTGTTACCAAAGTTAAAACGGAAAAAAAAAATGTTTGAAAATGAAATCGTATTTGTGTTTCTATTCTTTAATTTTAAAAATAAAATATGAATCTCTAATTCTAATATTTTTCCAGATCAATAAAATAATATTTTTTTTTCCAGGAGCCTCCCTGAGGCCCCTCTTCTTTGAGTTTATGTCAGCTGTCTAACAAACTAATGAAGATGCATGTTATAATGGATCCCTTCACTTCAGTGGATGATTACATAACTTTCAGAAATCATTCCACAATCTTAGAATAGTCATTCTTGAATCAGCCAAGATATTCAGTCAATAAATGCCATTCCATGTGATCATTACTATGACTGCCAAACTGTGCAATCTTAAAATGTAGGGGGGAAAAAAAAAAAAAAAGCAAGAAGGGTGAATATCCAGGATAAGACCAGGTATTTTGGGGCAGGAGGCTTTTCAGGTAGACTGGTCAGGTTCCACCTAAGTCCATTCCTACCTGGAAGTCTTTATCGTTGTCTTAAGCCTGGAGTCAACGACCATCATCCCCTTGAGAGTCTGAAACCTGAAACAAGCATATTTCTTTAAGCACCTTTGCAAAACTGCTTAATTTTCCATGAGAGCTCAGTCTTGACCTGGCTCCTGGAAT
This sequence comes from Balaenoptera musculus, assembly GCF_009873245.2. Classification (NCBI taxonomy): domain Eukaryota; kingdom Metazoa; phylum Chordata; class Mammalia; order Artiodactyla; family Balaenopteridae; genus Balaenoptera; species Balaenoptera musculus. Next base: position 95,344,047 of record NC_045793.1, on the reverse strand, counting down.
TCAAGAAAAGGGTGGAAAGTCGAGTCCAATAAATGAATAACTTTCAGGAACTTCAAACTTCATTATTTCTGATGGCAACCCAACGCGTTTTCCATTGTAAAAAAGGGGGGAAGAAAAAAAGGCCAGGTATTTTGTGCTCAAGTAGCCCTTTCTAAGCAAATGAGCACACGCAGCCCTCTTTACCCTGGTTGAGAGCCTCACATTCTATATCTTGTTGGCTCAGACCGTCTTTGTTTCAAGTCCAGCCCCTGGTTGAGGGTCAGCTAACAAAAGACAGAATGAGGTTCAAATTCTTTAATTAGTTTTGTCAGTGATTCTCTGTGGTTGGCAAATAAAAGAAATACTTTCTGGGAGATCAGGTTCTCACACTGGAACTTTGGACAGGATAAAGCACTTGAAAGGCCAAGATCATTTTCAGCCCATTGTTCTAGCCTGTCTCTGAACTGGGCTTTTTGCTAAAGAGCTTTGGAGCCAAAATTTTTATGTCATCCCCAAAATCATGGCCCACAGGTACCAATAAGAATCTCTCTTTCAAATATTAAAGCACAGAGACCTGCCATCTTAGAAGGCCTTCATGAAACAGTGAACTCCCTGAGCCAATTGGGAGAAAAACAGTTTTTGTTGGTGAAGGTTTGTGAATGAGCACAGTCTGGGATACAGATTTCCTGAAATGCTCAGAGGTCGAGTCCTCCAAAGTGAGAGTGCTTAGCAGCATGAGGGCGGCTCACCAAGGATGCTGAAACACACTTAGAAGTCAATGTTGAAGGTGGAGGAAAAAAAAAAAAAAAAGAAATAAAAACTTTCAAAGAAGCATCTTTGGCATGACCATGCCCTCTCATACCAGAAAGTTCTATTCTTTAAACTCGATGTAGGTCCTTCTACGACTGACCACATACCCTGATACAAAGGCAATAACTAACCTTAAAACTATGCAACTTCATTGATATGGCCATGTCCCGAGGCAGAAATTCTTCGTATAGCACAGGATAAAAACAGGATTCCAGTTTTATCTCAAAAATGGGACATTGCAAATTCAGGCAAAACCCACAAAGGAGAAGTGACCATGTCTTTCCGGCTTACGAAGCAGCTGCAGCATGTCTGGAAGGAGCCACACCCGCTGCCTCTTCTCTGACTCATCCCCCTCCTCCCTCCTTAGGGAATACCCGCCTCACTTCCTGAGCAGGAAAAGGTTTCATACGGGGGCACCTATTCTCTGCCCTCTGCGTCGGGGCCCGGGGCAGGGAGAAGGTGTCCAATCTTAGGGTGACAAGTAATTTCACAAATGTCTCTCTTGGGCAGTCTGACTTTCCTCTAAAGGCCTCTAACAAACCCAGATCATACATTCAGTTGAGGGGGAAGTATTTGATTTCAGTTGACGGGGAAGCATTTGATTTTCCTTTGAACTTGACTGTCCAGGAAAAAAAGTAATTCCTTGGCTAACATAAGGGTACAAATGAACTTATCTACAAAACAGAAATAGAGTCACAGATATAGAAAACAAATTTATGGTTAGCAGGGGGTAAGGAGGGGAGGGATAAATTGGGAGATTGGGATTGACATAAACACACTACTGTATATAAAATAGATAAATAATAAGGATCTACTGTATAGCACAGGGAACTCTACTCAATACTCTTTAATTACCAATATGGGGAAAGAATCTAAAAAAAAGAGTGGATATATGTATATGTATAACTGATTCACTTTGCTGTACACCTGAAACTAACACAACATTATAAATCAACTATACTCCAATAAATTAAAAAAAAAAAAAAGTAATTCCTTGGGAGTATCACTTCTCTGACTTGAGGCACCAGATGACTCTCAAAACCATCTTGGGATCACATCATGTTCGCTGAATGAGAAATTCAAACATCAAGACAGAAAACAAGAGCAAAGAGAGAATAGAGAAAGTAGGCATTTGTTTACCACTTTTGGAGCAAACGCTCATCAATACCTGTTTCTCCCACTGGAGACATGTATTTTATGTGACCATCAGGGCCACGTCCACCGATGTCACCCACATCATGTCATCCGTAAGTTCCATTCCCGACCTGCCATATCTTGGGAGTTTTCTTCCCAGTGGAAGGGATCAGGCACTTGTTTTATATTCAGAGGAACACTGAGATAGAGGTGATTTCTTTTTACAAGGGCAATGCACTACACACGTAACTTGTAGAATATGCAACTGCATGGTGACTTTTCTGTGTTATTATCTGCCTCTTAATTCAACACACTGGACAAATGTTCCCAGAGGGCAGAGAAGACAGAACTTGTAGCTCACTGATGTGCCCTGACAGCTCTCCTCTTCCGTACCCTGCCCGCTGGGCCTCTGGTTATATCCGCAACGGTTACTTTCTGAACCCAGTGGTATTTGTGACTTTGCCCACGATGTCACCCGTTACTGATGTCTGCACATCAGGCTGGCCTCTTGGCTGCAACAATTACCTCCCCGTGCCCCAGTTCTGCAGCAGGGTTGGAAGTTTTCGTGCTGGGTCTTTTAAATTATTTCTTCTGCCTCCCCTGCTTTGGATTGCTCGAAAAAATAGCAACTAACAACAGTAAGGCTGTCTTAAATTTGCCCAAAAGAAATTGCCTGGGACTTTTCAGAGGCCACATTCAATTTATGAATAAATGAAATGGATCTTCTCGACCAACCATGACAATAAGCACTGGCCTACATATTCAGGGCCTGAAAGAAGTGGAGGCAATGGGCCTAATGAGAAGCAGTCAGCGGATCTAATGAGAATCAGACAGAAGGCCTAATGAGACATTTAACATGCTCTCCCTCTCCTTCCTCTTTTGTTCAGTTTTCATGGGAATCTGTGTTTGGGGAGCTCAGTTGCACTGGCTACAAGCAGATACATATGGCCCTAGTGGGGTGATCCAGGAAACAGTAGAAAGGCATGGAGATGGCCAGGGATGGGGGGAGGGTGAACTTGGAATATATACCCCCAGGCCATGATAATGTGGCAGGGCGGGGGGGGGGGGGGTTTAGCTATTTGTTTTACTCATATTTTAATTGTATCTATGCCTTTTCCAGAATACCATAAAGTCATTGAGCTACTGGTGATGATACAGTAAACAGGCAGAGATTTCAATCTCATTACATCACTGCTTAGAGAGAAATAAAGAGGAAAAGTATGCAGGGCTGTTTCTGCGGCTGACTGTCGCCATTCAGAGAACAACGACTGGAATGTAGGTGCTGCACAAAGGGGGATGCCCGGAATAGAGTCCTGATGAGGCAACGTTCCTTGGAACACTAGGTATTTTCATTTGTTGACCTTGGATGGAGGTGGCAGCTAGAGAAATAGCAGTAGCACAGACCTTCCTGAGTTACAGCTCTGTGTGTCAGTTACCTGTGCTGGTGGTATGCAAAGGAAATAAATACGTATGTGTCCGAGCCACCATTTGAAATGTTGTCTGACCCATGGATCTGTCAGTTTTGTAGTATAGCTTGGCTTTGAGAGAGTAGGCAAGATTGCTGTCTCATTATTTAGCTTGCAAGCCCAAGAAATGTGCACCGGTCCTTGTTGCCTGCCTATCCCATAACAGTCTCTGTGGATACACATACTCTTTGTTTTATTTGCTTGCCCCAGCACATGATTGAAATGCAACTCTATCCCTCTCTCTAGCCATCTATTTATTTATTTATGACAACTCTTCTTTTGGTTGTCAAGGTCTAACTTCCACTGGCCCACCTGTATCTTAAGGATCTGAAGGTAAATTAAACAGTCTTGTTCTTTGGTGGCGCCACTTAGTGGCCTCACAGGGCAACACAGTCTCAGCAGTTAAATGACTAAGGATTTGGAGAGCAGATTATCACCTGGGTTAGTGGGGCGTGGACAGAGCAGATGTGCACCAGCATTTATACGTTCCAGGTACCAGGCTCAGAATTCACATATTTCAGCTTTTTAAAACTTTACAAAAATTCTATGGAGTAGATGATATTATTCTTGAAATGCGGCTGTTCATATTACCTAAAATTTCCTATGGGCAGAGGACTGTGCTAGATGCTTTACATTAACATTGCCTTGTTTTTCCTAATAATGATATTATGAGGTGTGAATTATGTGGTCTTTTGAGTCTAATTGCTTGGATCTGTAATGGGCTCCAGCTCCTACTTGCTGTGTGACCTTGAACAAATTACTTAACTTCTCTGTACCTATAGTAACAGCGATATAGTAATAGTACATATCTCATAAAGTAAGCACTTGTAAAGTGTTTTAAAAAGTGTCTGACACATAGAAGGAAAGAAATCATAAAGATCAGAGCAGAAATAAATGAAATAGAAACAAAGAAAACAATAGCAAAGATCAATAAAACTAAAAGTTGGTTCTTTGAGAAGATAAACAAAATTGATAAGCCATTAGCCAGACTCATCAAGAAAAAGAGGGAGAGGACTCAAATCAATAAAATCAGAAATGAAAAAGAAGTTACAACAGACACCGCAGAAATACAAAGCATCCTAAGAGACTACTACAAGCAACTTTATGCCAATAAAATGGACAACCTGGAAGAAATGGACAAATTTTTAGAAAGGTATAACCTTCCAAGACTGAACCAGGAAGAAACAGAAAATATGAACAGACCAATCACAAGTAATGAAATTGAAACTGTGATTAAAAATCTTCCAACAAACAAAAGTCCAGGACCAGATGGCTTCACAGGTGAATTCTATCAAACATTTAGAGAAGAGCTAACACCTATCCTTCTCAAACTCTTCCAAAAAATTGCAGAGGAAGGAACACTCCCAAACTCATTCTATGAGGCCACCATCACCCTGATACCAAAACCAGACAAAGACACTACAAAAAAAGAAAATTACAGACCAATATCACTGATGAATATAGATGCAAAAATCCTCAACAAAATACTAGCAAACAGAATCCAACAACACATTAAAAGGATCATACACCACGATCAAGTGGGATTTATCCCAGGGATGCAAGGATTCTTCATTATACGCAAATCAATCAATGTGATACACCATATTAACAAGTTGAAGAATAAAAACCATATGATCATCTCAATAGATGCAGAAAAAGCTTTTGACAAAATTCAACACCCATTTCTGATAAAAACTCTCCAGAAAGTGGGCATAGAGGGAACCTACCTCAACATAATAAAGGCCATATATGACAAACCCACAGCAAACATCATTCTCAATGGTGAAAAACTGAAAGCATTTCCTCTAAGATCAGGAACGAGACAAGGATGTCCACTCTCACCACTATTATTCAACATAGTTCTGGAAGTCCTAGCCACGGCAATCAGAGAAGAAAAAGAAATAAAAGGAATACAAATTGGAAAAGAAGAAGTAAAACTGTCACTGTTTGCGGATGACATGATACTATACATAGAGAATCCTAAAACTGCCACCAGAAAACTGCTAGAGCTAATTAATGAATATGGTAAAGTTGCAGGATACAAAATTAATGCACAGAAATCTCTTGCATTCCTATACACTAATGATGAAAAATCTGAAAGAGAAATTATGGAAACACTCCCATTTACCATTGCAACAAAAAGAATAAAATACCTAGGAATAAACCTACCTAGGGAGACAAAAGACCTGTATGCAGAAAACTATAAGACACTGATGAAAGAAATTAAAGATGATACCAACAGATGGAGAGATATACCATGTTCTTGGATTGGAAGAATCAACATTGTGAAAATGAGTATACTACCCAAAGCAATATACAGATTCAATGCAATCCCTATCAAATTACCAATGGCATTTTTTACGGAGCTAGAACAAATCATCTTAAAATTTGTATGGAGTCACAAAAGACCCCGAATAGCCAAAGCAGTCTTGAGGGAAAAAAACGGAGCTGGAGGAATCAGACTCCCTGACTTCAGACTATACTACAAAGCTACAGTAATCAAGACAATATGGTACTGGCACAAAAACGGAAACATAGATCAATGGAACAAGATAGAAAGCCCAGAGATTAACCCACGCACCTATGGTCAACTAATCTATGACAAAGGAGGCAAAGATATACAATGGAGAAAAGACAGTCTCTTCAATAAGTGGTGCTGGGAAAACTGGACAGCTACATGTAAAAGAATGAAATTAGAATACTCCCTAACACCATACACAAAAATAAACTCAAAATGGATTAGAGACCTAAATATAAGACTGGACACTATAAAACTCTTAGAGGAAAACATAGGAAGAACACTCTTTGACATAAATCACAGCAAGATCTTTTCTGATCCACCTCCTAGAGTAATGGAAATAAAAACAAAAATAAACAAATGGGACCTAATGAAACTTCAAAGCTTTTGCACAGCAAAGGAAACCATAAATAAGACGAAAAGACAACCCTCGGAATGGGAGAAAATATTTGCAAACGAATCAACGGACAAAGGATTAATCTCCAAAATATATAAACAGCTCATTCAGCTCAATATTAAAGACACAAACACCCCAATCCAAAAATGGGCAGAAGACCTAAATAGACATTTCTCCAAAGAAGACATACAGACGGCCACGAAGCACAGGAAAAGATGCTCAACATCGCTAATTATTAGAGAATTGCAAATCAAAACTACAATGAGGTATCACCTCACTCCTGTTAGAATGGGCATCATCAGAAAATCTACAAACAACAAATGCTGGAGAGGGTGTGGAGAAAAGGGAACCCTCTTGCACTGTTGGTGGGAATGTAAATTGATACAGCCACTATGGAGAACAATATGGAGGTTCCTTAAAAAACTAAAAATAGAATTACCATATGACCCAGCAATCCCACTACTGAGCATATACCCAGAGAAAACCATAATTCAAAAAGACACATGCACCCGAATGTTCACTGCAGCACTATTTACAATAGCCAGGTCATGGAAGCAACCTAAATGCCCATCAACAGACGAATGGATAAAGAAGTTGTGGTACATATATACAATGGACTATTACTCAGCCATAAAAAGGAACGAAATTGAGTCATTTGTTGAGAAGTGGATGGATCTAGAGACTGTCATACAGAGTGAAGTAAGTCAGAAAGAGAAAAACAAATATCGTATATTAATGCATATATGTGGAACCTAGAAAAATGGTACAGATGAGCCGGTTTGCAGGGCAGAAGTTGAGACACAGATGTAGAGAATGGACATATGGACACCAAGGGGGGAAAACTGCGGTGGGGTGGGGATGGTAGTGTGCTGAATTGGGCGATTGGGATTGACATGTATACACTGATGTGTATAAAATTGATGCCTAATAAGAACCTGCAGTATAAAAAAACAAACAAACGAAACAACTAATACTAAACTTTCATTGGGTTATTTGTACGGAAATATGTTAATATAAATGTTTCAGACATTACATGAAATTTCTAAAAATCTTATATTTGTATTTGTATGGAAATATGTATGGAAATATGTTAATATAAATGTTTTAGACATTACATGAAATTTCTAAAAATCTTATATGTTCTGGTATAATGTTATAAGTAATAATCCTAGTTATTACTTTAAAATGTATATCTCAGAAATAACTAATTTTCTTGTCAACTGCATTATTATGAACTTTCATCAAATCTTTAACTGTGGTCATTTTTAAGTCTTTTCTCATTTACAGACAGTTCTGGGTGTACTCTGATGCTTTTGCAAATATGTTCCTATTAAAGGGTTTCATCTTCAAGAAATTCATGGAAAAGACTCTGACAAGTACAGGTTTCTGGTAACTGACTGTACTGCTGAACTGAATGAATAAGCATTTTCAGAACTCTAATGAAAAACTGATGAACTCAAAAAAGTGCTAACAAAAGATCAAGATGAAAAAAAAATTTAATTACATGGGACTGAGTGAACTGATGAGGATGAGTATAATTTTTGTGACTTTCTGTCTGAATTTAAAAAAAAAAATCCCACAAAGACTCAGAGGCAAAGAATATACAAATCAATTTTCACTGCAAAGTAAAGGAGCTGTTACAGTGGAGGATTACTGGACTGAATGTCAATATTATGACATAGTATGAGTGTGTTTCAGGTTTGGTAATTGCAATCATTGTTGCTTTTGTTGTGGTCATCCATGTACAATGCTTCGTGTCAGTCTATTTATCTCTTGTAAAAATAAAATACACTGTGTGTGTGTGAAAAAAAAAAAAAGTGTCTGACACATAGTAAGCATTCAATATATACCAGCTAGTACTATTATTAATAATAGCAGCCACAGCTACTGCCTCAGTGCAACTAAACATTGCTGGACAAAAGCCCCAGTATAATGACTGGCCTCATACATCTCATGTCCATAAATCTCAAATGGACACTCAACAGCGCCGGACCATCCTACATGTATTTCCTTTCCACGTTCATTTTCAAATTCCCCCAAACAACTATTTCCCACCCCTCTATCCTCATACCATTTACATCATGACCACTTCCACACTCAGCTGATGAACTTGCCTCATTATTGAGGAAATGATTAGCTAGGAGCTTTTTCATTTCTCCCCAGCCATATCTGCTGACCTACCTGTTCTCCGCCCTCTGTCTTTGATAAGGGATGAAGTCCCCATTCCCATCAAATGCTAACGGCTCCAGTCACACACACCTGGATCTCATGCCCTCTCGTCTTTTCAAAGACTTGGCTCCTGTGTTTGCTAAATCCTCACAATTTCCCTTTCTCCTGGATCACTGCCATCAGCATACAAACATGCAACCTTAAAAGAATCCTGCCTTGAGGCTACACCCCTTCCAGTTAACTCCCATTTTCTCCTCCCCATTGTTCTAGATAGAATGAGGATAAAAAAACAATTCATCCTAATAAGACCTCTATTTCCACCAAACCCATCAGTCTGCCTTGGTCAAGGTCACCCATGACCTCTATGCCACCAAATCCATTGGCGGCCTCTCTCTCCTGGCTTTACCTCTCAGCAGGATTTAATGCATCTTCCCTGAGTTGCTGGGACACCAAGCTTGCTCTCTTGCTTTCATTCCCCACTCACCCACCTTCTCAGAGTAACCTTCACGTGTGGATGGGCTCACCTGAGAGCTCCATCCTAGCCCTCTTCTACTCTCTATCTGTATCTTTAACTTAGGAAATCCATCCAGATCCATCACCTTAAATTTCGCTTTCATAAAAGTGTAACAAGATCTTCCCAGCCCTGGCCTTTCCTTGAAACTCCAGATTCAGATACCTCCTCCTGACTTGTCCTTTCCATTGGAAATATACTGGTACCTCAAACTGCCACAACAGTAATTTTGATACCATCCTCAAACATCGTCCTTGTCCTGTTTTTTTTTTTTTTTTTATCGTTTGATTTTTGGTCTTTTTTGTCAGTAAGCAGCATGACTGTTGACCAGTTTGTCATGTCAAAAGCCTAGGAACCTCTAGAAGGAGACTTTGATGCTTCTTTTCCTTTCGCAGCCTTAAAAACATGCTCTGCTTCTGTCCATGGCTCTCTACATGGACATTTCCCACTTGCAAAACCCAATCATTCCTTACATGGCGGCCGAAGTGTGTCTCCTAACTTACCCTGATCTCATCCCACACATTTACAATCTGCTAGCCCCGCAGCAGCTACAGACATGATCTGAAAGTATAAATCAGATCACTTCCGTCACTTCTCTCCTTTAAATCCATCCAATGGCTTCCTTTCACACTGTAACTTAGCCCAAATTTCTCACTCTGGTTTTCAAAACACAGTAGAGCAGAGTATCTTTAAGAAAAATGACATGAGGCTTTTCCTTAATTCTGAGAGTTCTCCAGTAACTTTCCAGCAAATTCCTTTCTTAACCTAAGTTAGCCAGAGTCTTAGTTGCTTACAGTTGAAGAACTATAATTATATAGCATGGGACTAGAATTACATTGAATGTCTGGCTCTTCATAGGAAAACGTTTGGGATGTGGATAAATTATGGACCTATCAACCAGATTGTCTACGTGCGTGTGTGTGTGTGTGTGTGTGTCTGTGTGTGTGAATGTGATAAGTGTAATGAGAGATACACAGGCACTCACAAACATAGTGATACTTAATAAGAACTTGTTGAATTGCTTTGAATTTGACTTATAATTTCTCTATGAAATCTGCCTTCTCCCAAACCTCAAAAACAAAACAAAACAAAACCCTCCCATCTTGTCCTGGAGAGGAAAAGAACTGGCAAATAAAGGCCTTTAGTATGAGACTAGGGGACAAGAGGCACATTGCCGAGGGCCCATGATACTTTTAGGAGCCCTCAAAAATGTTTTACGTTCTTTATAATCATAAGAAAAACATAATATAATAATAATGAATACATAATACTGAATACAACTTGTAATATATTCACCTTTATACTAAAGCAGTCATAAAATGTAATTTTTAATATTTTTTGTGGAGGAAGGGGTCACTGAAGGCAAATATTCTGGAAAGGCCCCCATGAAGGTCATGCTATAATCCTGTTCCTGGAAGCCTTGCTCTCTGCAGAAAAGATTGGGGAAGGGGCTTCGGGATTTCTGGTCCCACTCGAATTTCACTGATTGGGGAAGGCCAAATGAAACCCAAATGGACACAGAAAAGCAAAAATAGCGGCTTTCCACTACACTTATTTTGTTTTTGTTTAACAGACACTTATCTAAAGCTCACTGGATGCAAGACACTATTCTAATTGCTTTGCAATCACTAAGTCATGTAATCTACTGTCTCCTAGGTGAATATGAAGTGAGTATCAAACACCTTCGCTTAACCTCTGCTAGGCTACTTCCTTCTCAAGGTAGATATTCTTCCAGGACCAAAAGGAATGTAAACACAGAATTTTTGAACTTGTAACTGCAATGCAGCAGGCATGAAATAGCTGAAAAACAACAACCAAAAAACTGTTTTTAAGCTTAAGCTATAGTGTCCAGTGTTGACATACTTATAATGTCCTTAGTGATGTTCATCTTGTTTCAGGAAAACAGAAAGAAGAGAAAGAAGAAAGGAAGAAAGAAAGAAGGGAAGGAAGGAAGGAAGGGAGGAGAAAGAGAAACAGAGAGAGAGAGGGAAGGAGAGAGGGAGAGTGAGGGAGGAGGAAGGAAGGAAGGGTGAGCTGTGAGCAATCTGAGAGTGTCTTGTGTCTTTCAAGGAGCTCCCTCACCCTAGAAGATGTCCTCCAACCTACCTTAATGAATATGAGACCAAGTTAAACGTGTGTCACTTCAGCAGGTCACAGCACAGCAATGCCTGTCACCCCGCATTCTCAGGAGGTATGCACGTAATTGTCATATTCACATTGGGTTTATATTTACGTGTGCCAGTGCCCATCAGTGATTAAATTAACTGTTACAAAAACATATATGTGATCCTTTTGTAGTCTTTTTCTTTTCTTTTCAATGAATTCCTCTCAGTGAAATTTCAAGCTGAAGCATCATTTGAAGCTGTGCTAAAGAGAGATCACCTGAGCTTTTGTGAAGTCCACAATGAACCGGACTTGCTCTGGCTGGAGAACCTGATGGGAAGAAGCTCTTTGTAGACCATCCTATCTCAATCGTGGATGCTCAAAAAACCAGGGGGCTTTCTAGAAGATCCCAACACTCAGGCTCTACCCAGACTGATTAAATCAGAGTCTTCGGGATTGTACCTGGGCATCAACTTTTCTAAAAGCCTCCTAAGCTATGCTGATATGCAGCCAGAATTCAGAAAAAACACTGATTTCTGTTTTGTAAATAAGTTCATTTGTACCATTTTTTTAGATTCCACACATAAGTGATATCACATGATACTTGTCTTTTCTCTCTTCCTCTGACTTATTTCACTCAGTATGACAATCTCTAGGTCTGTACGTGTTGCTGCAAATGGCACTATTTTGCTCTTTTTTATTGCTGAGTAATATTCCATTGTATATATACACCACATCTTCTTTATCCATTCATCTGTCAATGGATGTTTAGGTTGCTTCCATGTTCTGGCTACTGTAAATAGTGCTGCAAAGAACATTTTTTAAATTATGGTTTTCTCCAGATATATGCCCCAAAACAGAAAAAGAGTCACAGATGTGGAAAACAAACTTGTGGTTACCAAGAGGGAAAGAGGGGTGGTAAATTGGGAGATTGGGATTGACATGTATACACTATGTAAAATAGATCACTAATAAGGACCTACTGTATGGCACAGGGGGAGAAAGAAAAACAAACCAAAAACACTGATTTCGTACCAACTGAGTACTAGGACTACTAACACCCTAGCCCTTTGTATCAATGGGATGCTCTACAGCTGTGACCTCTTCCATGTAACCCTACGTTTCTCTGTCTTTATTCTGGGATGACTTTTTAATTTAAAGTGATTATCTACTCAACTCACTAGTCCTAGTTTCAAAGTCATTTGGGAATTAGATCCTCATTGAAAAAGTGTCTAGACCTGCAGAAGGGCTACTGAGAGCCCAGGGCTGGATCCCAGGACAACTGAGAGGTCCCCTAGGAGTCAGGATTGAAGTGGTCATTCACCAAGACACCAAGGGCAGCATCACCGGAAGGGCAGTCTGCACCGTTGTCAAGGCAGGGAATAAAGCAAGTCAAGGGATCAATGCCAAGAATACTGGTTTAGGGGGAAAGTGAAGATAATCATTTCTGTCCAACAAAGATCTCTTGAGGACCTACTGTGTTCCAGATATTGGGCCAGGCATTTAGGTACAATCCTACTGTCTAGGAGCTGAGAGTTTAAGGAGGAGATATCATCAAATAATTTTAAAATTACATGGGAAGTTATGAGCAGAGTGAGAAAGGATATTTGGTCCCAAGTGATGCATGTGAGTAGAACTTCTAGAACATACAACCTTACGCAATCCTTGAGAAGTGAATGTCAGTGAAGCAAGTTAGGGATGCCCAGGAAGTGGACAAAGCAAGGGCCAGGTGAGAGATGGTGGGACCAGGACTGGACCAGTGCCATTGTGGTGAAGGTTGGTGTGAATGAGCAGAGTCAAATCATCAGAACTTCAGGACTGATTGGATGTGTGGCTTGAGTGGGAGAGAGTAGACTCTAAATTAAAAAAGTCAGGCACCGGGAGAATGTTGCTCTCAGGACATGGATTTTGAAATGGGTGGAGACGGGCAGTCTAAGATAAAGGCTATGAATCACATGAGGGTTAGGGGTGCCAGCTTTTAATGGGGTACCAGCTGTGCAGCTCAGGATGGTGCAGCCCTGAGTGGTTAAGCTGGAGGGGGCGTCTGCAGAGAGTGAGGTGGAAAGCTAGGTGCCTGTGTCCTTCACCTTGATTCTGTACTTGACTCATCGCATTGACAGTTGGGATTAGTATTTTCCTAATTCAATTGTTTTTGTAAGTCCCCATTGGTCGGATGATTGCTTACAGGTGGCTATAAACTAAGAAATGATGGAGCGTGGCTTAGCCTCCCCTTTCTCCTTCCCTCAGCAAACCAGAGGCCTGGAAAATCTTGGGGTTGCCTTGTGAAAGGAAATGCACTCTAAACGAGGAGCTGAAGGAAGGTGGAACATTTAAATTAACCTCCAGTAGAAACCCCAGCCTACTTGTTATGGTCATTCTTGGCACCAAAGGCCTCCCATATTGGCTCAAATCCAGTAAAACAAAAATGGTAAAGTTGCAGGACAGAAAGTTGGCATGGACCCTGTGGTGATTTCCCTGTCCCACTGACTCCCCTGCCTTGGAATTCTGTCTAGACTTGGCTTCAAGGCACATTCCTTCAGCTTTCAGTAGGCAGAGGTGTCCGGCTCTCGCAATGTGTACATGATTTTAAAAGAACTGAGAACAGGCTCTCAACCACTGCTTTCTTTTTTTCCAACCACCGCTTTCTAAAGGTCAAATCTCACTGCTCCAAGTGTGAGCGGGAAACACAAATATATTCCAGATCACACAGCCCACAGGTGCAGAAGCGGAGTGCTGCAAATTTCACGTGCAGACTGGCGGGGTCCTTTCTTTGAGTCTCCAGATGCACAGGGAATGTTTTATGTACAGGAAGACAGAGGCTACACAGGGACAGCTGGGCTTTGGAGAAAAAAAGTATGGACATGTAGTTAACTCTACCACAAATCCCCATATTCAAGCCACCAAGATAGGAGGGAGAAAGGAAGCATGCAGGGGGATTTCATCCACACATTCGTTCCAAAAATGTGGAGTGTTTACTATATGTCAGACATTTTCCAAAGATATTTTCCTGCCTGTGACAAAATTGCTCACACTAGAGAAATGTGTTTCTTGCCACTTAGAAATCACTATGCAATTAAGGGAGTTAGAAGATCAGCATACCATTTGCCTTTGATTTATGACATCACCAGGAAAGTGATTTTATGACTTTCCTTTTATCTAACTAAGCTAGTCACTTTTCGTAAATGCCCTGGAGAGAAACATACCCTGAGAAGTGGGTTTCACAAAGGAAGCAACCTGCCTGAAGGAGGTTGGGAAATGTTTAACTGAAGTGCAATTACTGGTCTCTCTTGTTCTCGATGAATAATTGCCAGGAGGCTCTTGCCATGGACAGCCATGGGTCTTCAAATTCTCCACAAATAGAAATGCAAACTATTTTATGTGATGGTTACAGTAATGATGATGATGATGATGATGATGATGATGGTAGAATAGGCTAAGGAAAATATTGAAGGAGGTAAGAAGAGTGAGAAAAAAGCACAAAAATCTAAAACAATAAGGTGAGGGCAATGTTCATGGACATTGATACCAGGGTATCATTCATTCAGAGATATTTATTGGGCACCTATTATTTTCAGGTCATGCTAGGTGGTGGGGATATAATAATAAACAAAGAAATCAGACTTTCATGGAACTTGCATTATAGTGATGGAAGAGAGAAAACAGAAACAAAACAAAACATAGGATGCCAAATGCTGAGATAGAGGAAGAGGTACGGGGGAGGCCATGTGTGTACATGTCTTGGGGTGGGTGTTAATTTGCTTAATGGTGTTGGAGAAAGAGACTCCTAGAAGATAACATTTTGGCTGATTCCAGTGGCTAAAGGGAAGAGTCATTCTTTGGGCAAACAGAGCTGATTCTTTGACTTCCTCAGCATTTCTTTTCCTAGCCTTGGAGCTGAGCTGGTGTACCCTTCACATTCAGTATCCTCAGTTTCATAGGGAACATCTTTTGATTGTGGGAGCAGGTGGACTGAGACACAGGGAGAATTTACAACCAGTGCCTACCTTCTGTGCTCTACTCCGGCCACGTCCCAGATCTCCTGCTCTGTATGCTACATAGTTCCTGAGCTATTCCCTGCTTCTTCCAAAAATGTCAAGAAACCTATCCAGAGCTTGTGTACCAATCTCTTCAAAATAAGGCCATGGCGTTTGTTAATTCAGGTCAAGGAGCTGGAAAAGAATAATGGTAGGAAGCTGGCAGGCTTCCAGAGTGGGTGTAACTCTTTGGGAGAAGTGGGCCGTGAATACTTTCTTTGTTCTTTTCCCTCCTTACATTGGATTGGGGGGTGGTATTTTCATTTTTAGTATGAATGATATGGAAGAAACTGGACTCCATCCTCTTACTTGAATGCGCCTTGTTAAAGTGGGTAGATGTCTTTACCTTTAAGCTAAATGCACCCTGCACACAATTTGGAGTCTGGCCTTGGCTGTCCCTGTCCTGATTAGCAGTCCAACCTTGGGGGCAGGAGTGACCACACCATGTGAAAAAGGATGGTACACGACAGATTTCCTGAGCAGCTTACACACCTTTCTCTCTGCTTTGCCCCTTCCTCGGGTATATTTAGGTCCCACCTAGTAAGATTTTAGAGTCTAGGACATAATTCTATAGTCAGGCAATTGGGTAGCTAAGCTGCTTTAGAGCCCTTGTCTCAATAATCCTTTATAATTGTGTAATGTTTTATTTGTTTGTCAAAGTTCTCTCCTATTTTCTCACTTGTTCTTCACAGTAGGGTTGTTAGAAAGCTTGTGCTATTTGAAAATCTGTTTTACAGATGAAAACTCTGGTCTCAGGGAAGCTGGGTTGCTAGTCCAAGGACATGAGAAGGTCATTTGGGAGGCCTGAGTGACATGTAGCTCTTCCGACTCTCAATCTGTTGTTCTTCAACTGCATCTTAAATGTGCGGAACCCTGGGATTGGATCTCGGCCACAGGTGAAAATTCTTGCCAGTGGGAAACAAGTCACCTTCTTACCTACCTTCTACCCGGGGAGTGATTTGATCTCCCTGTACTCATGAAGGAAACTGCAGATGAAGCTGTTTCCTGTACAGTGAGATGTGAACATCCAACAATGGTGAGAACTGGTGACACCGAGAGCCTCTCATTTCCCACCTCTCCTCCCCAGAAACCCTCCACCCAGGGCTTGGCCACGATTCCACCAACGCTTTCTGACTCAGGAGCTCGGCTCCACTGGCGAAGGAGTTTCCAGTTAAGCTACACAGGATAAGCAGAGGCAATGGGGAATCCCCTTCACCTGCCATGATTAAGCTTTGTCCTCTATGCAGTGAGCAAACATAGCACACAGAATACTGAACACATCCAGGAGTGCCATGTCGTGGGTGGCAGGGAGGGCTTCTAGGGAGTGAAAATAAGGGTGATGAGGTCCGGCTTCATTCGTGACCTAGAACCTGACTACCCAAGTGCTCCACAAACCAGCAGATAAGCATCAACCAGGAGGTGGGGACTAGAAATGCAGAAACTCAGGCTTCTTCTGCAACCTCTGGAATTGGAACCTGCATTTTACCAAGATCCCCAAGCCCCGACTCCTCATCCTGTCCCCTCTGTCTCCCGCACTTTCTCTCTCTCCCCTCACTCCTCTGTTATCTTGGTGTCTGTCCGTCTAACTCACAACACTTTTGCTCTGGAATATACTTCTGGAATTCTTGCAACTTGTAGATGTTTTCTTTCCCCTCTTTATAGACAGAGAGCACTTCACTAGGGTAAAACTGCCAGTAAGGGGCTTCCCTGGTGGTGCAGTGGTTAAGAACCCGCCTGCCAATGCAGGAGACACGGGTTCGAGCCCTGATCCGGGAAGATCCCACATGCCGCGGAGCAACTAAGCCCGTGCGCCACAACTACTGAGCCTGTGCTCTAGAGCCCGTGAGCCACAACTACTGAAGCCCGTGCGCCTAGAGCCCATGCTTCGCAACAAGAGAAGCCACCGCAATGAGAAGCCCGCGCACCACAATGAAGAGCAAGCCCCCGCTCGCTGCAACTAGAGAAAAGCCCGCGCACAGCAACAAAGACCCAATGCAGCCGTACATACATACATACATACATAAATTTGGGGAAAAAAAAAAAACAAACTGCCAGCAAGCGTGACTGTGCCTTTGTCTGGTTCACTGCAGAGCCAAATCTCCTCCCTCAATGACCAGAACTCTTCCATACAAGGCCTCTCTGGCCCACTCTTTCCAGGGAAGCCTTTTCAGAACAAGGGAAAAGCAGTTTCTTCAACTGTAAAAATATCTACTTCACAGGGTTGTGGTAATGACTAGAGATTGTACACATGGAGCATCTAGCCCAGTGCCTGAAAAAAACAGATGTCCTCAGTAACTGACGTATTATTGCAGTGGAGATAGGGGAATGTAAATCATATCTGGGGTGGACTTTTGCCATAAAGCTACACAACATCCAAATCTTCTTAGTATTTTGGTGGAACCATGGGGGAGAAGAGCAAGGCTCACCTTCCACTATGGAGGTTCTAAGGGAGGGTCCCCCTGTGTATGTGAGGGGAGGAGAGGGGGCAGTGGACAGGTGGTAGAACTCAACCAATCAGAACCTCTGCCTGGGGCTCTGAATCTGGAAGTGACCGGCCGCAGGGGCACCGCCCAGCACCCATCCCGTCGGCCCACAGGAGGAAGCTTTCCTCCATCAGGTCAGGGCTCCCCCTCCGCGGTCACAACGTGGCTGAGGGAACTTCAAACGTCACCACTTCAAACACCATCCAAAGAAAGAAAGGCCCTTCTGATATCCACTTGTCCTGGGATCCGTTATCACTCATTGGCCCAGATTGTTTCGTTCCCATTATTATACTGATCACAGGGCTGAAGGTGGAAGCACTGACAGATATAAACCACTTAGGGCGCACTCCTAGGACTGCAAGTGGGGTCTTTCCACCTAATCTCATGGCTCGACAAGAGGAAATAAATCCCCCCTCACCCTCACCCCCGACCCCAAATCAATAAGGATACAAAAGGTGAAGTGAGAATATATGCTGAGGAGGAAACCAAAAAGCCTCTACAAAAATTAAAACTGTGCTAAAAATATTTTTATGGACAAGGTCGTATATTAACTGGAAAAAAAAAATCAAGTCGTAAAAACAGGATTTTCAGCATTCTTCTGTTTCTTTAATTATCTATCTATAAAACAGGATATATAAAAGAATGCTATGGGAGCATAGCATTATGGGAGATTTTTATTTTATTCTTGATGCTTATCTCAATCTTTTACTTTTTTTCTCTATAATAAACATATTTTTAAACACGTACTTTCTTTAGCATCATTATTATCTTCAACATCAGTATCCACATTTTAGGACCCATCCAGTTCTACAGTATTGTATAAAATTAGTTTTGGGGTTTTTTTGGTATCATTTTACTTTTTTTTGCCTTTTAAAAAAATTTTATTGGAGTGTAATTGATTTACAATGTTGTGCTAGTTTCTGCTGTACAGCAAAGTGAACCAGTTATACATATAGCTGTACATATTTCCACTCTTTTTAAGATTCTTTTCCCATATAGGCCATTACAGAGTACTGAGTAGAGTTCCCTGTGCTATACAATAGGTTCTTATTAGTTATCTATTTTATATATAGTAGTGTGTATATGTCAATCCCAATCTCCCAATTTATCCCTCCCCCGCTCTTACCCCCGTAACCATAGTTTGTTTTCTATATCTGTAACTCTATTTCTGTTTTGGGGCATATACTGGGAGAAAACCATAATTCAAAAAGATACATGCACCCCAATATTCATTGTAGCATTATTTACAATAGCCAGGACATGGAAGCAACCTAAATGTCCATCAATAGAGGAATGGATAAAGAAGATGTCGTACATGTATACAATGGAATATTACTCAGCCATAAAAAAGAATGGAATAATGCCATTTGCAGCAACATGGATGGACCTAGAGATTATCATACTGACTGAAGTAAGTCAGACAGAGAAAGACAAATAGCATATGATATCGCTTATACATGGAATTTAAAAAAAGGGTACAAATAAAATCAGTTTTGTTGAAACATCTCTTTGTGATGTTATTTTCTCAGTAGCTTAGTCCCTTCTACAAAAGATGCCTTCAAGGAAAGCACATCTTCTTTTAGAAAAACGAACCCCAGAACCTGTTAGCCCTAGAAGGAGAATCTTCTACATGGGGGAGGGGTGATGAGGCAATTAAGTCTGCCTTCCTTTCCCTGGGATTTGCCCTCCCATAAGGCCTCATCCCCACCTACCATGTCCACGGTGCTCTTAGACTTTAACACTTCTGCTCACGTTCAAACTGAACAACTTCTCATAGTTGCCTCTTTGCATAGCTGAAAACATGCTGGGAATTTTACAAAGAAAATAAAATAATTTACCAATGAATGACAAAAAAATGAATAAACCCAAAACACCATGATTCTATTACACATACCCAGCTCTTTAGGGAGTAGAGATGGAGCTCACACAAGTTAAACCATCTAGAACAAGAGGATGGCATCCTACTCCCTGGATCCACCCCAGCTTTCTCCAAGCCTCCTTTTCTGTTCTTGAGAGGGAGAGAGAGAGAGAAGTTTCAAAGTGCTTCAATTAACCTCCCAGTTATAAGAATGGCTTCCACATAGGCCTCAGAACATTAACAAAAGTATTTATTTTATTTCTATTGGCTCCTCTGAGGGGATAATAAATAAAATGTAGAATCATGGTTCCTGCTCTAAGAAGCTTACCATTTCCAGTGGGAATATCCAACAAATGCCTGTAATTCTCGTTGGAGCCCCAAGAAGGAAGTATGGAAATGTTCTCCATTTATCACTGGGCTCATGGTTGGACGGTCTGTCTCCGGATCACTGCTTCCTCGACTCATACCTGACCCTGACAAACCAGGTGTAGTGGCATCTCTTCCACGAAGCCTTCTCTGATCCCCTGCTCCAAAATCATAGGATTCCTTTTCTTCTGAACTCCCCACATATACTGCGCTTTTCTTGGGAGACACTTCACAGTTTAATAAAACGATTCCTCACTGGGGGACAGAATGGGGGGGACACACCCTCTGAGAAGCATAAAATCATAGTGACAAGAACAATAAATGCCCTGTATTGAGAACTTGTAACCTAGAATAATATAATAAGCCTTTTCACAGTATCTCACTTAGTGATAACATCATATATGCTTCAAAATGATTATGTAACTCACCCAAATCACACAGAGACAAGGTCTCATGTTTTAACTCCCGTCTGTTTTATTTATTCCAATGGCCCTGCTTTGAATCACCAATTCCTCCTGAGAGTTTTCAAACGCCTCCCCAGACCTCCTCTCATTCCATCCCTCCAGCCTAGGCTGTGGCCAGCACGTCAGGTCCGTACACTCTTTGTCAACCAGTGGGTCCCCGGGCTTGGTGGCAGGGGGCTGCCTTCTGTTCAGATGCTGAGCTGAAACAAGACTGAAGACCATGTTTAGATCCTATTCATCTGCCTTGTCCCTCCTGCTGGGTTTGTACCCCTGCAGGGAAGAACCTTTTTTCATCTATCTGCCACCTTCCACATACACCAGCCCTGTGGAGTCCAGAACAAGGTCTCACTCCTATCATTTCTGTAAGAGTTTTTTAACTAACATTTTTGAGTATGGGAAAGAACACAGAATAAACAGATTATGGAAGTGAAAATAATGTCAAGTGCATGTGATAATGTTTACCAGGGAAAGAGAGGCTTCCTGGAGGAGGTGATATTTTTCATTTCTTTTGCCTGGGAGGATTCTGACTTAGGAGAGATGAAGATGAATGGCAGCCTAGTTGGGGAGGATTGCATAATGGTCTGATGTAAAACATTTCTCGATGTTGATGAGAAATGACAGTGCTGATAGAGTTCCTGTGACCATAGAACAGATGAGCAAGAACGTTTAATTCTGGGAATTTCTGTTTTCCATCCCAGGGATTATTCCTTGGGCCATTATCGCTTCGGTGGATGAAGGTACTGGCTAAAAATAGGCTACTAATGTTTTCCTTAGAATTACAGCACACGTCAGAAGAGACTAATGACCCAACGCTGCACTGTTTTCTTTTCATTTCAGTTGGCCTCAAACAAATAAACCCGATAAATATTATCAGAGTCACATATGCTCATTAAGGGTTATAGTCAGTGGCTATGTTTGTTTTACTGTGTAATAGATGATGAAACCATGGTGATGAGTGGAGTAAGCTGGGATGGTTTTCATATTTTCCCATCTTAACACTGGAGACTGGCTCATTGTTTTTTTCACTGGCTTGTATTAGAAATAGAACAGCTTACTAAAGCACTTATTCATTTTGACATGTCTTAAAGCAGTCCACACTCACATCTTCCAATCTACTTCAATGATACATGATAGATGTTTGAAAGTGGTCCTTAAATATAGTGTTGAATGGGAAATAAGTACTTTCAGGGGGTGGACAACCAGTGTAAAAGCTTTCAGTTAAGAATTAGCATTCTTTAATAGCTTCTTAATTATCCATAACCGAGGATTTTGTTGTTAATCATTTTATGGGTTAGAGACCAAAATTTGGCTCATGCTATATAAAATTTATGTTCTAAAAAGTCAAGATATACTGTACTGGCTTACTGTCCTTTTTCATTTTTTTAAAGATTTCAGGCCAGTAAAAGAAAATAAGCACTGCAATTATTTCCTAATGAAAATACTACACATTTTCCCATCAGATCCTTACGGCCTTCATATTTTTAAGGAGACTGTGAAAAACGATGTCTTCTCCTTCCTCCAGAAATTCTTTCCAAAATGGTAAAATTGTACCTGTAATCTGGCTGTCTGTAAAGTCTCCTGTCCCCTTCTTGCTCTAATTCATTCTTCTGTCAACAGAGTGGTCTTTCTAAAATACAATCTGATCACATCCCTCTCCAGGTGAAAACCTTCAGTGGTTCACTATTAACGTAATCCAAGCCCTTTGCAGGACATATATGACTATTCATATCATTGCCTCTTTTAGCTCCTTTTAAAATTCTCCTTTCACTCTGTTATTACTCCCTTCCTATGTAATTCACAGTCATCCTGAACTCTGTATGTCCTAAAACTTGCAAACTTTTGCCCTTCAGCCTACAAATAACCTCCCACTTAATGTTCCGGTTAAATTGTTTTCATTACAGCTCCACTCAAATGCAACTTCTATGATTTTTTTTTCACCTTTACCCCCAAACATCTAGTCATTCCCTTCTCTGTGCTCCTCTAATACATCCTTCAGGCATTCATAACATATTTCCATCACCCTGCATTTTCATTATGTTTTCATGTCTACTTTCCCCCAGCCACACCTCTACACCCCCTGCTGAGGATTTTGTCGTTTTTGTAAGTAAAAGCTCAACACTGATACAATTGCTGGCCCCAAGCAGGTCCTCCATAAATGTCCATTTACAGCACAATGAAATGAATGAATCACAAACCGCCCCCTCATGAGGAAGGAACACACCCAGAGCATATGCCTTTTAATGCCCTGATGCTAGTTGCTGTTCCAGACAGGAGTTCCAGACCAAAGCCAGAGACACGGTTCTGAAAAGTGTCCAGGGAGCTTTAGATTCTAGTTAAAACCACGTGTGGCCGAGAGAGCATCAGGGGTGATTACTTGAATGACGCCCACCTCCCAACTTTGTCCCCATTAAAGTGGCGTGAACACACACAGTCTTCTTTGAAAAAGTTCCTTTGAGTCTCTGCTGAGAAGTATTCATTTAGAAGAAGAAAGGGTGCTTAGCATGTCACCAGCCAGACAGCAGGGACTGTATATGTTCAGCAGCCACTTCCACGGGGATTCAGGCCTGTGGTTAATTTCCAAACAGATTTCAGGGACCTGATTTGGGAGGTGAGGTACGATCTTCTGGGGAAGGCTGCATAAGGCCAGAGAAAATGGTGTCACGCTTGACACTGATAAGGGTTCCACCAACATCATCCATATCTTCTCTGCAGTTATACACTCAATGCCATTTTAAAACGGTAACCATCAGAATATAGTTATAGAAACACAGAATGACACAGATGAAAGCCTTAGAGATAAATGTGTCAATACCCTTTATTATTCAGATGTGGACATAATAGTTTAGAAACGAGTTCTATCTGCATAAACTACTTGGGATATGGAGAAAAAATTTAGGTGAAAATAATACATAGAGGCGGCAATTTGATGGAGTGGACAGGCCACAAGTTCTGGGGTCAGATCATCCTGGGTTCATCTCTTACCACCCGTCTGGCCATAGGCAAGTTACTTACCCTCTTCAAGCCTCAGTGTCTTCAACTGTAAAAAGTACATCCTGCTATTTACTTCACAGGGTTGTGGTAATGACTAGAGATTCTACACATGGAGCATCTAGCCCAGTGCCTAAAGAAAACAGATGTCCTCAGTAACTGACGGATTACTGCAGTGGAGATAGGGGAATGTGAATCATATCTGGGGTGGACTTTTGCCATAAAGCTACACAACATCCAAATCTTCTTAGTATTTTGGAGGAACCATGGGGGAGAAGAGGAAGGCTCACCTTCCACTCTGGAGGTTCTAAGGGAGGGTCCCTGTGTTGGGGGGGGGGAGGAGACGGGGCAGTGGACAGGTGGTAGAACTCAACCACTCAGAACCTCTGCCTGGGGCTCTGAATCTGGAAGTGACCGGCCGCAGGGGCACCGCCCAGCACCCTCACCAGTCTCCTGCCCTGACCGCATCCTGTAGGAGGACCGGCTATCCGGACCCCTTTGGTTCCTACCTATGCTCTGAGTCTGACATTTCCGGGAGCTCTCTGATCTCCTCCAGCAAATTCCTCATTTGTTTAGGTTAAATCAACTTGATTTCTATTTCTGACTAGTAAGACTCTCACTATGGATACAATTCCGATAGAGGCAGACCAATTCTTACCAATCTATTTACCGCCTGCTGTTAACACACTTGGCACTATATCATTTCCTCAGTTATAACCACGGCTTAATTTTCTGTGTTCACGGAGGAAGAGTAGTCTACAAAAATGAGAAATTGGGAGATTAGGATTGACATATACACTCTACTATATATAAAATAGATAACTAATAAGGACCTACTATATAGCACAGGGAACTCTGCTCAATATTCTGTAATGACCTATATGGGAAAAGAATATAAAAAAGAGTGGATATATGTACAGGTATATGTAAAACTGGTTCACTTTGGTGTACAGCAGAAACTAACACAACATTGTAAATCACCTACACGCCAATAAAAATTAATTAAAAAAATGAGAAACTGTGAATGAACCACAAAGTTTACTTTGAGTCACAAAATGAAGTGATTATATATACAAACATAGGCTGAGAGCATCTCTGTATACTCTGAATTCAAGGGTCTGATCGAAATGGCAGTGGGAGTAGGAAAGGAGAAGCCCAAAATATCCAGTCTCACTGAGTGAGAGCCAGTTACAAAAGAAATGGTCATCTAGCGCAGACATCACTTTGCGCTAAGTAACCAGTGATTCTCCAGTGTTTTTAAGTTGGAGGGAAATATATGACAGATGTGTTGGCGCTAGAAACAATAAAAACAGCTCCTTAAATCGCCAAGAAGGGGGGGGGGGCGGGTGAGAAGGTAACACAATACAGGCTAAATCAGGAGGGAGTGGGCAGGACTGCCTGTTATGGTTGAGGGTAGCAAGGGGATGATGCGGTCGGTAGCAGTAAACAAGCTTGGGGGTTGGGGAGGAAGTCTTGGACCACAAGCATCAACCAAAGCAGAAAAGTGCCCTGAACCCCACCCTGAAGGAAAAAGATATACAACTAGAGGAACACAAGAGGGATAAAATGCTAACAGAAACTCACATGGGACAATAACATTAAAGCACATACAAATAAATTTAATAAAACATAGGGAGGGAAATAATGACTCAGTATCCTGTGCTGAGTTCCCTGGTGGCGGTGGTTCTCAGCATCTAGGGTACATCGGAATGATCTGAGCTAAAAATGCAGATTCCTGGGCCTCTTGCCCAACAGGGGCTGCTATAGTGCTTTTTGTGGGGGGCCTGGGATGTGTATTTTTAACCGGTTCAGAAGTGCTTCTAGTGCAGGTAGCATTACTTGCTCCAATCGCAGATAAGCCCGGAAAGTTTTCTTAGTTTCAATAGGTACAATGTCAGGTTCATGTTGTCCTGGGGTCGGGGGCAAGGCTGCCTTTACGTCAGTTTCAGAGATCAGGATTGCCACCCAGCTGCACCCTCACAGGTTGCCACGTGGGTGGGCTTACCCCCCTGATCCCTGGAGGCGATGCTGCCTCTCCCGTGGGCTGGAGTGAAGCATCAAACCAAAGAGGATTATTCTTGAGCTTTAAGAGCTAATGAATTTGCCTTGCTAGGTTTTGAACCTGTTTGGGACCTGTCAGCCACTTCTTCCTTCTAACTTCTCCCTTTTGAAACAGGAATGTCTATCTTCTTCCTGTCCCACCGTTGTATCGTGGATGCATGTAACTTGTCTGGTTTCACAGGTTCACACTGGAAAAGAATTTTTTCTTTTTTTTTTTTTGGCCTCACCGCACGGCATGTGGGATCTTAGTTCGCTCCCTGACCAGGGATGGAACCTGCGCCCCCTGCATTGGAAGTGCAGAGTCTTAACCACTGGACCACCAGGGAAGTCCCTGGAGAAGAATTTTGCCTCAAGATGAATTGTGCCTGGAGTCTCACCCGTATCTGGTTTAGGTGACATTTAGGTGAGACTTTGGGCATTAGACTTTAGAGTGGATGCTGGAAGGAGGTAAGACTTTGGGGGCTACGGGGGTGGAAAGAATGTATTTTGCATGTGAAAAGGATGTGATTTTGAGGAGCTGGGGGAGAATATTACAGACGGAATGTTTATGTCCCCCTGAAATTCATGTGTTAAAGTCCTAACACCCAAGGTGATGGTATGTGGAGATGGGGCCTTTGGGAGGTAGTTAGGGTTACATGAGATCATGAGGATGAGGCCCTTATGGTGGGATTAGTGACCTTGTAAGAAGAGACACCAGAGCACTAGTTCTCTCCCTCTCTCCCTCTCTCTCTCTGTCTCTCTCTCTCTCTTCCACGTGAGGACACAATGAGAAAACAGCCATCTACAAGCCAGGAAGAAGACCTTCACCAGAACCTGTCCATCTTGATCTCAGAACTGTGAGAAATAAATTTCTGTTGTTTACCATAAATTGCTATCCAGTCTATGGTATTTTCATATGGCAGCTCAAGCAGACTAAGACACAGACCTAGGAAACGGTTGAGTTGGGATTTGAACCCAGAAGTCGGATTTGAGGACTTTTACCTCGACCAACGACCCGACACTTTCAATAACCCTTTTTGCCAAAAGATATCTAGGAAGCAAGCCTTATCTTTTCTTAGAGTATGTTTCAGTCTCCAACATTTCCTTTATACCAAGGGACAGAGAAAAGTGTGACTTGATTGAAGGTTCCAGGTGCTAGGATTTATTCTTCCTTCTGTAGCTAAGTGGCGGGACAGAAACTCCCCCACCTTTCCCCTCATGAAGCTGTGTAGACAGGCCACCAAGGGAAGGAGCAACTGAATCTCTCACTACAGGACTCGACCATGTCACCAACACCTGTGCTGAAATGAAGTTTCACCAGAGGCAGCCTGGCCCACAAGGGGACCGCATAGCTGCCGTGAATCCAGGAGGGCCCATGGATGACGCATACTCCAAGCAACTCATCAGACCACCGTGCACTGACCTTCTGTGGTCTGCTAAGTAGGGAACACTTGGAGAAAACACAAATACATATTTATGTATAAAGGTAAAGCATTTTGCAACAGCATTCCTGGTCTTTAGATTAACAAGTACAATATATCAGGTTCACAGGTATTTGGGGGTCAGATTTGCATCTTGGTAAAGAGTTGGTGCATGGTTATAGGGTGGTGTGATGAACATCTTGGAAGATGTTCACTGAGTATTTATTGAGTGAATGAATGAGATGAAAGCCTCTGTGACAAGAGCTGAGCCATCCCTGTCCGTGCCAGGATGTGGCAGTCCCCTGACAGGAGTCAAAGGAGCCTGGAGAGTGGGCACTGACTGCCTTGCCCCCTGGCCGACCTCTCGGTGACACTTGGGCTGGACGGCAAAGAGAAAGGTGTTGCCGCCAATCAGGGCCACGGCGTGCATCCACGTGCAGTGCAGGGGTGCACCTGGGGGCTGAGGACCAGCCTGCGTGCCACGTGCCGGCCGTGTGCCCTGGCTCAGCTGCCTCAGTCCGAAGAGGGATGCTTTCTAGTCGGTCTGCCAAGAGCTGGGAGCCTTTGGTAATTCACACAAAGACACAGTAGGGCCATCCAGGACCCTGTCAATAACCCAGGGGAGTGCAGACCAGCAAGCCAGTGGGGGCAGCAGAAAGAACTTGAGTCTCAGGATGGCTGAGGTTTAAGGGTCAAGTGGCCGGCCCATCGGGCTGCAGAGTTAGCCTTTAGAGCACAGGACAGCAGCCAGATCCAACAGTAAAACTTCCCACAGAGGCAGGAGCTGGTGGCACTGAGTAGGAGTTCACTGGTCACTTTACTGCACTCTGGCCCTACATAATTTGGAGAGAAAAGCAAACACCAAGGGAACCACAGAAACAAGACAAAGGAGAGTAACCTTGCCTTATTTCTTTATCAAAAACAACATGCCGATTGGAAGGGGTGGTTTCCATTTCTGGTCAGAGTAGCAGCTTCATAAGTTTGGGTCCTCCTCCCCCCTCCCCCATCAACCCTAAGCATCTTGTCACCAAAGCATCCCTCCTTCCTTTATATTCCTTTTCCCATGGGCACAGATGGACCCAGGGAAAATGAGCACATGCAAGTTATGAATTTGCAAAGACTCATGACAGACTTTAAATAATCTACCCCAGGGGAAAACTAAGAGGCTGGAAACATTTGCAAGGACGTTGCCATTCTTTCTAGTAGTAGTGCTGGTCCGGTCCCTGCAACCTCGTAGCTTCATTCTCTGGGAGACAGAGCAGCAGCTCCCTTCTGCAGATGGTCTATTGCGTTTGCTGTTATTAGCGACACTGCAACCTGTTCCCTTTTCTCTCCCTCCCAGCAGCAGCCAGAGTATCGACCAGTCGGCCCTTGAAAGAGGAAAGCTGTTCCAGGCATGAGTCTGCGGTGGGTTGTCTGTACGTCCAGGCCTCTGCCTCGTACTCACTCCATCCTGATGGGGGCAGGAGGTGGAAACATTGCTAGACAGTCTGTTTCTGAAAAGGATCAACCTGCTGCTGAAAGATTTATCGGCGGGGAACTGTGAGGTAGGAGAAGGCCTTTACTTGAGCCAAAATTGGTCATTCAGAGTTCATTCTGTAACCTGATCATTTATTTATATTTTATGCACCTTCTCTCAAGGAGAAGAGGATGCATGTGGGACCATGACCTCATTGAATGTAGCGTGGTCAAGTGACTATCTCACCGGACAGCCTGTTAGAGACTTTTGTGTGCAGCTCCTTGGAATGTTGCTTTAACCCTTTGGGTTCTGTGTGAGCTCCAATGAGCAGGGGAAGATCAGGTTTTGCCTTCTCTACTCACATACACTACAAATGATGACACACAGCTCTTGGTTCCAGCAGACGCATGCTCTAGACACAGATGTATCTCTCCCCATCCACTCCTGAAAGAGGACATGGCTGGTGAGAAGAGACAGAAGGCCTGGAAACACCGAAGACGGGTTGTGGGAAAGAAGATTCTTTTTGTAAATATTAATGGCCTATGTTCTCGTGAGATCACATTCAGTGACATGAAACATATCAATGGCTGGCAAAGGTAGTCACAACTTGGCACTGTTCTGGAAATCATAACAACACCTTCTCTGTCCACAAAGCTTTAGGCCTGTCAGAGTGTGCTTATTCCATTTCTATCCATGGGTATTTCTAGTCTTACTTCATGCAGGAGATAATGGAGGTCTAAGGAATGAGCTGCCCAAAGTCATTGGCCAGAGCTGGAATGTGAGCTTGTTTTGGGATGCTAAGGCCAGAGCTCTGTTCTTCAAGGTCCCTAAAACCACCTCAGGAGGATACTGAGGGCAACCAGTATCCTCAGGAAGCAATCTTGGAAGAAGCTGCTTGCCGTTCCCATTCACCCCCTCAAGGTTAGGTAGACCCCCTGGCTGGCTCCCTGACCCAGAATGACCCTCCTTCTCTGAGAATAGCCATCAATTCATCGCGTGACCCCCGCCCCCACCAATGAACCGTCCAACTCTGACCCTCAGCCAGCAGGCCCCCTAATCGTGATTGGTTCACATCGGGAGGGACACCTCATCCTGGGTTGGCTATTTAGGTTGGAACAAGGTGACACAGACTTGGGCTTCCATGGAACTTATTTAAGGCTGAGAAGGGAATGCCCATAATCTCTTGTTGCTGAATCTCAGAAGCCACTCTTATCTCCCTGTCTCCAAGTCTCGTTTGGGATTCTCCAAAAGCTTCCTCTTCTTCCTGGAGATTGTGTGGAAGACAGTGGAGGCTGGTTCAGTCAACACACATTCTCAACCAAGTCCTTCCTTGCATTCGTCTTGTTCTTGCATCTAAGGGGAACTATACTGTGGAGTTCTGGCCAAGGAGATGTAGGCACCACTCCCTGGGCTGGATTATGGGATCCAAAATAAAAAGGCAAAGATGTGCCCTTCCTATTTCTGGCTGACTGGGAAGCAGATGTTATGCCTAGAGGGGCAGAAACCATCTGGAAAACAGCTTTTTAAAAAAGCTGCACAGCTGAAAGATCACTGAATCAGGATATCAGCCCTAGAAAGCCTACCGTAGACTTATGACATATATAGAAAGGAAAATACAACTATTAGTTTACTACCTTGTACGTTGGGTATTCTGATATCTGCAAAAAGAAGCAGCAGCTTCTTGAGCTTAGAACTAACAGAACCTTGCAATCCCTTTTAAACATAGCAAACTGACTTAAATGATCTGACTATCGCAACTGTGACATGGGGACCAAGGAAGTCATCCATATGTAGAGATCCAGTGGAACACACTGTGTATTTAAGAAGGATGGCCCCTGAGATGCCTGCTTCTACATTTTCATTCCTTTACAGATTGGAACTCGATGAAGTCATCCTGGTCAGGTTTCTTTAGGCTATTTGAAAAGAAATGTATAAAAAACCTTGGGTAAAAAAGGTTATTGCGAATATAGAAGAAATGTGGAATGATCTGGAAAATTAACCAGACACTATAGTCAGTTTACATTCCATTTACTGTCCATTCATTCATTCATTCATGGATTTATTCATCTTGCAACTAATGTTTATTGACCACAAATAGTAATGCCAGGTTCACGGATTCACGGTAAATATGATTTATCCCCTTTCAGAAAACTTTAACGTCTAGATCTGAAGGCAGATGATCCAGCAATTACTTCCTGAAAAGTCTGATGAGCATCTGGGTAGTTGCGATCTGCATACGTTTCATAGAAAAATAGCTCAGCACGGCTAAGAACAAAAACTTCGAGCCCGCGTCATCACCTTTTTTTTTTTTTTTTTTTGGCTCACCTAGCATTTGTGCTTTCCCAAGAAAAGATTTGAGAGGATTGGTTTGAGACCAGTCAGGGTGAAATGCCAGTCTTGGAAGGTGACTGGATTCCCTCCTGCCCAGTCATGGTGGCTGTTTCTGGAGTGTTTACATGACTTTGCCAGGGCTGCTCCGGCTGCCATAACAAAATACCACAGCCTGTGTGGCTTCAACAACAGAAACGTCTTTTCTCACAGTTCTGAACATTAGAAGTCCCAGATCAAGGTCCGGCAGGTTAAAGTTCTGGTGAGAACTCTCTTTCTGATTTGCAGATAGATGCCTTTTTGCTGTGGTCTTACATGGTGGAGAGAGAAAGCACTGGTATCTCTCCTTCTTCTTACAAATGCACCAACCTTGTCAGATTAGGGCCCTACCCCATGACCTCATTTAACCTTTTTCACCTCCTCTCAGGCTCTATCTCCAAATACAGTCACATGGGGAGTTAGGGCTCTAATGTATGAGTATTAGGGGCGGGGGAGGGGGGGACAGAAACATTCAGTCCATAACAATGACTGATTCTTCCTGCCTGGAGAACATTCTTTATGGACATTACCGCAAGATCAGGAAAAAAGTTAGGGCCAATTTTCTTCAAACGTGCCTCTTTAGGTACTATGGACTTTTCCTTCAAACATTTCAATAGGAAAGGATGTGCTTCCCTGGTGGGCGGACACAAATAAACCACCTGGAGGGCACAGTCCTCAGGGTCTCTTCCCTGCAGAGCATCCAGCTTATCCACAATAAGGAGATACCACATCTGGCCAACAGGTATTCCAAATGATGTGTCCTGATGTGCCAGGACGCGCATGGCAAACCATGGAGAGTCACTGCTGGCCGGGGGGCTGGGTGTAGGGGGTGGATTAAGGAGAGGGGCACCCTGCGGAATACAAAATGTGCCTGAGGATCTACACTTGCGTCTCACACACATAAATAAAAGCCAGGGCTTCTAAGGCGGTTCTCTAATTGAGGTCAGCGTCAGAGATTCGCATGCTCGTTTAACAGAAGAGGAAACCAAAAAGAAGTGAATACACCAAAGTCACGGGAAGAGTCTGTGATAACAACCGAGTTTCCCATATGGCCCAGACCACTGCAGCCACTACCAGGACGCATGTACCAGAGTCCTCGCCCAGGGGAGGCTTTGATCCAAGGACAAACCTTCCGTCCTGATGTAACTCTCTGATGGTTCAGTCTTGATTTTAGCAGTGTTAGCTACTGCTCCAGGGTCCTCTCCCAAAGTTTTCCTATATATTAAAGACAACACACCTGGAAAAGGGAGAGCACTTTCAACAGTAAAATTCAGATTGGCATAGACCAAGAGCCCCCAGGGAAGGATAGTAAAAAAAGTAAGAATTGCATATTTCCACATCTGTTCCCAATGAGATTTATGTCAAATATTTTTATTATTTGACAAACGCAATCCAAAGAATTACTTTGTTTTTCAGGATGCCTTGAAATGTCATTAAAATTCACCTACAAGCGCACAGATACAACATACCACCTGTCTGCAGTGTTAGATCAAATGAGAAAACAGAGCCCTGGGCCTCCTGAATAGGAAGAGACTTGACCTGCTACAGGCAGGGTAAGGTGCGGGGAGGAGAGGCTGTTGCTTATCTTAGCATTTCTGTTCCCACCAACCTGGGGCAAGCAATCTATTTTCAGCTTGACACCAATCAGGAAATGGCCCTGCTAAAATATCCCCCCTGTTAATACAACGAGACATATCCCTGGAAAAGCGGAGAACACCAACATGGGCCTGAGCGCTCAGATGAGAGGAAGTCATTCCTGGGCCAACATGGGAAACACAACAGTCATTTTACAGAACACAATTGAGAAAGCAAACCTGCAAGAGGAAGTTTCTAGAAGGTCATCTGGTAACAAGTACAGAATGTCTACAGCAGTGCAAACTCTTTGGTTGAGTGATTTCATTCCTCTGTATTTACCCTAAAGATATTTTTCCATCCTTGTTTTTTTTTTTTTTTTTTTGGGTTGTGCTGAGCAGCTTGCGGGGATCTTAATTCCCTGACCAGGAGTTGAACCCGGGCCCTCGGCAGTGAAAGTGCCAAGTCCTAACCACTGGACTGCCAGGGAATTCCCTCCTAAAGATATTTGTAAATGTATAGGAAAGGATGTTTATTGTTCAGAGACAGTCCTTCACAGTTCTCTCGTGCTCCTGCACACCTTGCTGGGTATGCCAAGAATGCAACATCCTTACCACTCTTTACCCAGGCCATTTCTCACACTTGCGCTTAAAACAAGTGACCTTGAAGGATGAGGTAATGTCTCCTCCCGGGGCAGAGAGCGGGCTTGCTTACTGCTTACCCAGCAGAAGGAGATTCCCTAAGCTCAATACTCCTCGGCTGTAATGCCAACCCACCCACCGCAAGCACCGCATCCACCTGGGCCCAGGGAATCACTGCTGTGGGGTTCGGGGGCCAGTGGAACCAACGGAACCAATGCCACGCTGATACTCCTGCTGTCTGTTGTGCTGTAGGTAATAAAGTCCCTTGTCTCTGATCCAGGAGTCTTGTGTCATCTGCCAGCATCCACAAGACGGCAACAAGCTTACTTCTGAGCTGGTAAGTAGGGTAAAATCAAATTCCATACTTGACACTTAAGACACTATTGTTTAGTAAAAAGCAATGAAACTAAATGGCTCCAAGGAAAAACTGATCAGGTTAATTATGGTACACATGTACCCAAAGTATGATGCAGGCATTTTAAATGACTTCAAGTTGCATATTGATTGACACGGAAATAATATAACAATTTATTTTTGAGTGAAAAAAAACACTTGAGGCATCATGCTAAGTGAAATAATCCAGACAGAGAAAATCAAATTCTGCATGGTATCACCTATATGTGGATTCTAAAAAAAAAAAAAAAAACTCACAGAAACAGAGAGTAGAAAAGTAGTTGCAGGAGCTGGGAGTTGGCGGGAAATAGGGAGAGATTGGTACGAGCATACAAACTTTCAGCTACAAGATGAATAAGGTCTGAGGATCTAACGTAAAACATGGTGACTATGGTTGTCAGCACTGTATCATGTTCTCACACGCAAAAAAGGATAAATACGTGAGGTGATGGGTGTGGTCATTACCGAGATGGGGAGCCCTTGCACAATGTATATGTGTCCCAAATCTCCACAACGTACACTTTAAATATCTTATAATTTTATACGTCAATTATCCCTCAGTAAAGCTGAAATTAAAAAAGACAATCTGCCGCCACTATGAATTATACCATAATTCACCCACAAAGTCTGAGAGTTGGCCCTCAGTCTTGCTGACTCATGGCTACGTGGATCCTTTTAAGATCTCTTAGGTGCCTCCCTTCCAGCTCTGGCCCGATCTAGGTCCTCCCAGCATCTTCCTGGAGATTACAATCACCTTTGAACTGGTCTCTGTCTCCATTCCACATCTCCCTAGCCCATCTATAACTCTGCTGCCACATTAATTTTTCTTAAAAAAAAAAAAAAAAAAAAAGCCCACAAATCAGAGCATGTCACTTAAAAAAATTTTTTTTTTATTGTGGTAAAAGTCACATAATATAAAACATACTATTTTAACCATATATAACTGTAGAGTTCAGCGCATGTCCCTCTTTTGCTTCAAATACTTCAGGGCCTCCCAACTACTGACAAAGAGTCCCCCATCATCCGCTCCTGCTGGCCTCACCGAGTTTCTTTGACGTTGTCCCCCTCGCTCGGCCCCCCAGATTCATTCCTTTTGATTCCTTGCCCCTTCTTTATGGAATGCCCCACCCCGACCCTGTTAGGCAAATGCTTATTTCAAGATTCAGCTCCTCCGGGGAAGTGTGTCAGAACTGCCTCCCCAAGTTGAAATCCCACCTCCTTGAAGTGCCAACGAGATCATATGCAAATTCATCAAAACACTTACCAGGGGTTTCCCTGGTGGCGCAGTGGTTAAGAATCCGACTGCCAATGCAGGGGACACGGGTTTGAGCCCTGGTCCGGGAAGATCCCACGTGCCGCAGAGCAACGAAGCGCGTGCGCCACAACTACTGAGCCTGCGCTCTAGAGCCCGTGCTCCGCAACAAGAGAAGCCACTGCAATGAGAAGCCCGTGCACCGCAATGAAGAGTAGCCCCCGCTCGCCGCAACTAGAGAAAGCCCACGTGCAGCACCGAAGACCCAACGCAGTCAAAAAAAAAAAACAACCAAAACTTACCATCCTGTGTCCTATCTTTCTCTCCTATTGGCTTGTGAGCTCTCTGAGGGCAGAGACCACATCTTATTTATATTTATATCATCCACATCTAGTCTACTCTGGGCACAAAAAGACTATTTATACATAAGCGAAAAAAATACAGTGAAAACTTCAGAGTCCGAGTTCACTCATACTGTCAAATCTTAATTCTGAAAAGTTCTAAGTTGAGGACCCCACCTGATGGACTCACTGTGCCGCCATCAATATTTTGCTGCCCGGAAAGGAATAAAGCAGGTGATTCCTACCTGCAAAGAATGTTGCTCTGGAAATATTTGTTTCTGTCTGACACAGTGTGGCCCCCTCTGCTGCCATTAGAGGGAGAACGAACACCTTGGCAAAGTCCACAGCCCTGGGACAAAAGCCATGGGGAAAAACTGACCCTGTAATGGCATACTAGGCGTCATGAGATTATCTTAGGAACTGAGCATACTAAGATGCTTTAAGCCTCTTCAATAATTTATTATTAATGAAAACATCAAAGGCAGAAACAAACGGCAACCCAGGCAGATCAACGCAGGTGTGGGAAATAAAACAAGCAAAAGCCTTTAGACAGAATGAGCGATCCAATAGGATGTGAGCCTGAAACTGGACAGCAGGTTTCTAGATTCCATTGAAAACGTATCATTTGGGACTGGACTCTAGAACACGGACCAAATGTAAGTTTGAACTATATTTCTTCAGGATGACCCCTTATCTGAAGCAGAGCATCACGTAACAGTGCTTCCCAAAAGGTTTTAAAACATCAAGACAGAGCCTGTGATAGGCCCTGATAAGCCATTTCTAGCACGAGGATTTTTGCCGAGAAAGGCTCTGCAACAGCCAGTGGCGTTTACAGAGCTCCCTCTTAAGTTAGGATCAGGACAAGCCATCCTGACACCCATGTTGCCCTGAGCTGGCCTCTCAGCTGGTTAGCGCAGGAGCTGGAAGGAAGGCATAACAGAGGGGCTGCTGGAAGGGACTGGGTCTCTGGGGGTGGCCCAGGACCCACAGGGCTACAAGCAGGCCACCAGAGAGGCTCACGAGGTGAGCTTTAAACTCCCTTAGGCCTCCATATTGGCAGCGCTTAAAGTAGGAGTCTTCCCACGACCTGCAGCGGGTCTATGGCAGCCAGCCCTTGAAGATGGAGCAGCGGCAGCCTTCTTGCTACTTGAGGTTTTGCTTCTGAAAACGCTTTTGCTCACCCCGCTTTGGATTCCTCCATCTCGGTTTACTAAACACTGAGTCCTGAATCCTCACCCTACCTTTAGCAAGCACAGCCTTTTGTCTTATGATCAGCATGACTTCTTTTCCCACAAGCCCTGGAGGACTTTGTTTGGTTATCTGAAGTCTCTTTTGGCCTCAGGAGCTGCCCCTCACCTCTGAGGTGGTCTCATCAAGGTCGGAAACTAGTAAGTCTGCACTCCACACTGCATCAGTTCCTCAGCTACCCAGAGGTAGAACCACCCTCCGAACCACATATACAGTAGTAGCATATTTAACTGATGGTGACTAACGGTGCTACCGCGGTCTGAGCTCAGCCATGACAACAGAAGGAGACTGACCTTGAAGCACTTGTCACAGCTGACACGGCAAGCTCAGTGCCATTCTTTGATCCAGAGTTACGGGCACATGAAGAGGATGGTTCAATTTGTGACCTAGTCTGTGAGTGTTGTAAATGATTTGTTGTACAAGGGTTTATTTCATAAACATGTCAGAGATACTTAGATTATCTTACCCTATGTCGTTCATTCCAGTTTCACAAAAGTAGGTAAATAAGACTCAGAGATAGGGACAGAAAGAGGAATTTGTTCCAACCCTTATCAGGTCCATTGTTCATAGAATAGCGTGTGTTTCACTTGGAAATTTCCTTAGTTTAATGAAAGAGGAAAAAAAATGGGTGGGTTATAGAGAAATCTATTGAAATTATTAAAATCACGCTCCACAGATTAGAAATAAACATCGTATCCATTTTTTCTTCATTTGATTTCAGTCGTAGGCTCTATACTAGGGAAGAAAAAGTGGGGGAGTGTCTTTTTGTGGTTATTTCATATATTTCTAGATGAGAAATCACTGTATTTTATTTCCAGAAATTCCCATCATTTGGGAAAAGTTATTCAAAGCTGCATAGCCAGAATTTATACAAGTATATCGTCGACTTCATTTTGATTGAGGGTGGGGATGTATGAGATCGGGAAATGGGGAGCGGATTGGGTGGGAGCGGATCTGGTTATCAGTTTCCTATGAGATGCGC
Organism: Balaenoptera musculus; assembly: GCF_009873245.2. NCBI lineage: Eukaryota > Metazoa > Chordata > Mammalia > Artiodactyla > Balaenopteridae > Balaenoptera > Balaenoptera musculus. The sequence continues at coordinate 95,307,051 of NC_045793.1, read as the reverse complement.
TCCGTGCTGAGGGGTTCTGTGCTTGTCGTTGTCATTCAATGGAGATTCTGCGCTTCTCTCATGACTTGCACATGAACTTGGTGACTTACAATAACACTTTGTGATCCAATCTCAACTTGCTCTTTTCCATCTGTGACAAGGATAACATCCCTGGCTCTGGGGGTCCTGGCAGCACCTTTACCCTGCCAGTGAGACTGAGCTCTGACCCGTGCAGAAGCAGCAGCTACAGGAGGGAGAGCACAGGACTCGACAGTAACAGGAGCGATCGCCCAGGGCATGTCCATTTTCACCCCATTTGGGCAACATGTAGCTTGTCTGAGTAACTCCTAAGTTGTGCTCCACAGACATTGAGCTTGGAGAAGGATATGCTTGGTCACGTCCAGGGTCATTGGATGGTAAGCACCAAACTTTCCAAAAGATGGCAGAAGGGAAGTACTACCAGATCTGATGGATCCACAAGTTCATTTTTCTAGATAACAGATTAGGAGCTAAGTTAAACATCTCTGGTCTGGATGAAACAGCTTCTAGAACAGTTTCATATGTTTTCTCTCCATTTGTTCCTTCAGAAACTTTTTCAGCCAAACCATGAATCTCTTTCCAACATAGAGCAACCATATTGCTCTATGGTTAAGTTAAACTTTTGATCACTACTTAATAAAGTCCTTAACTTCTGAAGGGGTGAAAGAGGACAATCCATTACCAGTAAGAAAATATTACTATCATAGGATCACTAATGGATATCCAGAGAATGATGCAAAACAGTGTTGCTTGTTTATTAGTTTGTTTTCAATTTTTCCATTAATGCAGAATCCTCCTTGTGAGTCCTTTCTCTCCTGGTCTCTCTTCAGAGTCTTTGTGTTCTGCTTCCTTCTTCCCTGAACCCTGCCTCCCAAGTAGCTGTCCAATTTACTTTTCCACCTGTAAAGTCTCCATCAAAAATTCAGGGTCCTATTTGTCTTTTAGGTTCTTCAAAATTAAAACACACATGATAAACCTTTGTCTTGCTAATACTACCCACTTCTTATTGCATGACCTTGATGTTCTCTGCAAATAGATCTCTATTCTCTATTCTCTGACTAAAAAGAAAGAAAAGTTTCTGAGTAAGAGAGTGGTGGAAAAGGAAAGGGAAAGGAAAGGAAAGGAAAGAAGGAGCAAAGAGAAAAAAGGAAAGAAAAGAAAAAGGGTAGTGACAATAGGGGGAAAACTCTGTTCTGTGACATTTGAAACCAGGCCATTACCATGACTAAATTCTTACAATTTTTTTGATTTTCAGCCACTGGTTTTTTTCAGTCATAGTATCTGTAAATTAGTGACGTTGAGCTAATATAAATAACTTTTCTTTTTCATTTTTTATTCTTTATTTTAAAATGAAGGATTCAATCTCTGATAGTAGCTGCATAGATTATCTGATTCTATATCAGTTCTTTCAAAAGGGTGTAATATGTCTTTCAGAAGTAGAATTGACAAATTCCTGAAACTTAAATCTACCAAAACACAAAAGTGTTTTTTTATTTTATCTCCTGTGTTTTCAGGTAAATATATAATACTTTAAAAGAAACACCATATGCAGCTCAATTAATATGATTCATAGTGTTGTCCTTAGAAATTGGCCAATAATCATGTTGAGGTGAAACAATCTTTTTTTTTTTTTTTTTTAATTAATTTTTATGGCTGTGTTGGGTCTTCGTTTCTGCGCGAGGGCTTTCTCTAGTTGCGGCAAGCGGGGGCCACTCTTCATTGTGATGCGCGGGCCTCTCACTGTCGTGGCCTCTCTTGTTGCGGAGCACAGGCTCCAGACGCACAGGCTCAGTAATTGTAGCTCACAGGCCCAGCCGCTCCGTGGCATGTGGGATCCTCCCAGACCAGGCTCGAACCTGTGTCCCCTGCATTGGCAGGCAGACTCTCAACCACTGCGCCACCAGGGAAGCCCCCGTGAAACAATCTTTACTTTGAAAATTACCAAATATTGTTCTACTTTTTAACAATAGTAATGTATCTCTGCCTCTTTTCTCAGAGTAATTGATGAGGGTAAGACTAAAATAAATAAATTCATGAAGAAAGGAAAAGAGAAAGAAAAGAAGGAACAATGATAAAAGAATGCAAATACAATGGCCACATGGGCTCATATAGCCACACACATAAAAATTTGGCTTGAAGTCCCCGGGCAGCCAAAGCAAAGAAAGGGAGATATGGTCTTATTATTACAGAAGAATAAATGTACTAGTTCCTCAGGGAAGCAAATGTATTTTTCTTGTATTAATTTCACAAGGAACTCATGCTGGTGGGGTCTCATCTGGGGAACACTGAGAGATGAGTTCTACAGGCAAGGATACCACACAGAGTTCCCCTTAAAAATCGAGGGTACGGCATTAAAACACAACCTAATTTAGGCAATTTTTAAACCCAAGTGTGAAGCTTTCTGTCCGCCAGCTTGAGTGAAGGCACTAATGGAGTGCTTAACCTTTAGACACTCTTGTTGAGACTAGATCACAGGCGGTTTAGTATTGCCTTTTCAGTGCGGGCGTGGAAGGCCAGCAATGTGATGAGATAGTTGAAAGCAGATCCATTGTCTAGACCAGAGAAACTCAACCAACCACATTCGGGGCTCTTACCACCAACCACATCCGGCTCTCCGGCAGCTATTCCACTCATCCATGGCTGCCCCCACTACGCACGGAGTTAGGCCCTACGGGTAGATACGGACACAACTTCTCATAGGGAGTTATTTCCAGCATATAAAGGATTGAGTGTGCGCCTTCTGCAAACACGGCAGAGCATATTCTTGGGGCCTACGCAGTTGGGATCATCCCTGTGGAGCTGCAGAGACTGAGACTGGAACAGCTCTATGGGACAAAGCACCCTCACCCAGTACTGAACACCACTGACGATGTTTTACAGAGTGAGCTTTGTCATGCAGGGTGGCTGGGTCCCAACCAGAGGGGGCCAAGTGCCTATGACATTTGAGGCACTTTCCTAGGCTGGGCTTTCCTCAACCCCTCCCCAGAATCTGGGTCTCAGAGCCTACCCTCTCACCGGTCAGCACAGCCAACACTGACGTCCCCACAAAGATCGGATATACTTCTGATTTTAGGATGTAAGACAGTGTTTAAAATCAAGTTTCAATTTTAGTAAGTTCCCATCTGTGTCCCTTCATATACTGTCCTTTTGACCTAAATGGGGATTTTTGCACCCCAAAAGACCTTCCCAACCAAGAAGTAGATAAGCAAGATCCATGTTTACTCAAACATAGTGAGACAAATCTTTTTCAGTCTATGGATGGTTCACTGATAGGAAATGAATAGGGAAGTTAATAAGACATTTCAATATCTTCACGACGACAAGAAATACTACATAGAATATGAAAACCTTTCTGAGAATTCCTAATACCACTTGCTTGATTTGTCATTTAGTGGGCTGAGAGACACTGCTTCAAGGTGAAGGAAAAACAGTTGCTCTGGACAAGTCCAGGAAATCTCTCCTGGTCCTAATCAGGATAGATCAGCTTCATGTAAATGTGATCTAAACCTGCATTTGATATCTCTTCAAAGGATCAAAATACTGAACAGCATAAAACCTTGCTGGGTTTGGTTTCACTTATTTTTAACTTCTATCCTGATGCTTTGGAATGGCTTCTAGATCATTTAGATGCACATGCCCTGCCAGAAAGAATGAAGAGAACGGACATACGCTAAGGATCGCATATAACCAGAATGAGCTGTACTAGACTATTGATATACGCAAGTAATATGTCCCCATGTTTATCCCATAGAGTGCCATTTAACATTGTTAAATTTTGTATGCAAATGCACTTGGAAAGGAGTGTTCCGTTTAATTTAACACAGCTCTCCTTAAGGAGAACAACACACAAACATTTTCCCCTACAAATTGGCTCCAGGTAAGGCATGAAAGCGTATCCTACTGTTTAGGTTTCCAGAGACAATTCCGGAGACACATTCTTAAAAGTGGAGAAAAAAAATTGATGTCAAAAAGCTATCTAATTGGAGCCTAATATTGAAGTAAACCATGTATTAGTTGCATTGGAAAAAGTAAAAATCAATGAAGAACATCTCCGTCTCATTAGGAAGCTGATTTGGGAGGCGACACGGTCTTGCTCAGTGGGCAGAGGAGCTTGGTGACAGCCTGCACTTGGCCAGCCAACACTATATTTATATCTGCTAAAAACATCTCTCACTTCTGGGTACACAAACCGAAATACTTGAAAATGAAACAAGTGTAATACGTACGTGTGGGAATAATTCAAATAATTAAGAACTGGGTACAATTTGAAATCGTATAACTTAGAATAAAGAACTTGTGGAAATTTCCAGCAACGGTGCCATAGATGCTTAAAGTACAATCCCTTTGGTTTGGTCAGTTTCTTCCTGGCCATTATTAGCAGGGGAGGAAGCTGGAAATACACTCATCTCCAGATGATCCTCCTGGAAACCTGCCTAAAAGGGCGACATGTAGATTTGAAAATAAACAGGCTGAGGCCGATTAGGGTAGAAAAGTTTCCAGGAGCTGATCTGTGACATTTCTATCTAACAAGCACATTGAACTCTGCCATGTTCCTTATCGAAAGTCAACCTGGAGCTATTGTGTGATCTGCCCAGGAAGGGCCAAGTCACCCACCTATTTCCCATCGAAAAGCATGCTATTTTCATTACATCGATCGTGGACTTTCCAACTTAGAACTCCTCAGCAGTCATGCAAGTGTGCTGCCACCCAAGCAAAACTCACTATTTTCTTGAGTGCTGCTGTTGTTGTTATTGTTGTTGTAGTTGTGTGTCTGTGTATCTGTATGTGTGCGTGTGTGTGTGTGTATGTCTTTGAAGGAATCCACATGGTAGGGGCTGGGAATTCTTGGGGAGGATTCTATTGAACTGAGTGTCACTCAACTTGAAAGATCTGGAGACACCAACTGGCCACTTGAGGAAAGAGGACGGCAAGCACCCAGCTCGGTTCTATCTTAGGTTTGAAGCAAGTATAGAAGAGCTGGAGTCTTCTGAGTCCTCCCTTGCCTCTTCAGCAATAAAAGGTGGGAGAAGAAGGCCATCCTAGCAGAAGCCAAGGCCAGGGAGTGGAATGACTGATAACAAAGTAGAAAAGCAAGAGACAGACGACAGGGTCCTGGAGGCACCATGGAGTCCTCAGTGAGGGACCTCTTGGTCACACTTCTTCATCTTCTTTGGAGGGCAGGGAGGGGTGTTGTGTATGAACCCATCTGCCTTCAAAGTCTTCACTTGGAGAGCACCAGTATGTAGACAAGAAGTCCAGCCTTTGAAAAAGAGTTAACTTGGACTTGGTAAACTATTTCAGTTTGAAGCCATTCAAGATTTTTGTTTTTTTTTGGCCTCGCTTCGTGGCTTGTGGGATCTCAGTTCACCCCAGGGATTGAACATGGGCCACAGCAGTGAAAGCCTGGAATCCTAACCACTAGGCCACCAGGGAACTTCCGCCATTCAAGGTTTTTCAAGTATTTCTAAATACTTTTTCACTATGTAATTGAAAGTGACCTGATATGGGGGGCGTGGGGAGAACTCACATCCATTTACAGTAAACCCGGATAGCGGTATTTCCTAATATCATCTGTGTGTACATAGTATTTTTCCCTTGTAAGAGAGCATCCAAATCTTCCAAGAATAAACATTCACCTTCAAAAATCCTTAGGGTAAGTTAATACTTTTCAGATGTGCCAGCTCAGATGTCTTGTCATATCGCCATTGATATGTGTGTGACTGCTGCCGAACACTCACTGAAACACATATACATGTGTGCGCACTGAGGCATTAAAGTTCTGGAGGAGAAGCAGTGTGCTAGTATGGTAGTATATACATAATGAAATATAATACTGAAAATTTCATTTAAAAAAAAGAGAAGGGAATTCCCTGGTGGTCCAGTGGTTAGGACTCTGTGCTTCCACTGCAGGGGGCATGGGTTCCATCCCTGGTCGGGGAACTAAGATAGATCCCACATGCCACATGGCATGGCCAAAAAAAATTAAAATAAAATACAAAAAGAGAAAATATGTAAAGGCATGGGAAAGATTGGAAGAAGAACAAATGGAAAGAGACACTCCAAACTTCTCCAAGTTGATGTACCATATATTTGTAATGTTTCTCTTTAAAATAAGATTTTTAATGCCACTAAAGCTCAGTCCTCTGAATTTCCAACATCTTTTAGGTTCATGGGACATTTGAAAGTATTTACAGTATCTGGAAAGCTTGTGTATTGTGTAAGACTTTCTCTGGTTTCAAACAGTATTGTCTGGGCCTGGAAGCAAAATGGAGTATCCTTCTGATGGCACTAATGGGACCCTCCTTGCAAATACTGATGTCATTATGTACAATGACGGCTGCAAGAATAAATTTATATGGGAAAAGACAAAAGACTGACATGAACACAAAATCTATATATCTCAAGTCTCAGCTCCCAAAGAAATAGCCAAGACCACTATGAGAAACAACCTTTGAAGTGGGGAGTGCAGATGACGTGCTATGCCCTTTTGTGGGTAGTTGTTTTTCCCCACCACACAAAGGGCTCAGAATCTAATGGTTATCACTGGCCGTTGAGCAATGGAACATCAAAGGTTTCTGGGGGAGTAGAGTTACTGCCAGATTTGACACTAAATCTGTTTGTGGGTCATATTCCAGTGTGAGTGACATGAATAACAGAATGATGGAGAAAGTTATCCATTAAATGTTGTGTTAGTGATCTATCTTGCAACTACCTGGGAACACAATCACGGGTGGCAATTCTTTTAAAAATTATAGCCGTGTTGGTAATTTCATGTGTAGAAGGAACGGCATGACTATAACAAATAGATAAACTATAAAAACTATTTTCTGTTTCACATTCAGACTTGTGCAATGTCACAGTGCATGAGGACCTCCAAGACATCCATGGGGTTGCTTTGTAGAAGCAAACTAGCCTAAGGGTATGCCTGTACTTTGCCAAACACAGAATGAGAAAGCATTAGCCATTTTTTTGTGGTCTTCAAAATGGCAATGGAGGCTTCACTGGCTAAAGGAGAAGAGGCTGTCTTGCTGCATACTGGATAGAATAAAAGCTCAGGCATTCCTGCTGTTATTCTTTATTCTACCAAGAAACTGCGAATGAACTTGATGCTCTACAGAAGCAAGAAGACATATAACAATTATAAACACATGCACATATAATCAGAGTCCTAGAATACATAAAACAAAAACTGACATAACTAAAGGGAAGAATACACAATTCATCAATAATGGTTGGAGACTTTGATACAACACTTTCAATAATGGTTACAACAACTACAAAGAAGAATAATGAGAATATAGAAGATTTCAATAACACTGTAAACTGACTAGATCTAACAGACAACTATAGACGTCACCCAGCAACAGCAGAACACATATTATTCTCATTAGCCAGACTTATCAAGAAAAAAAGAGAGAAGACTCAAATCAATAGAATTAGAAATGAAAAAGGAGAAGTAACAACTGACACTGCAGAAATACAAAGGATCATGAAAGATTACTACAAGCAACTATATGCCAATAAAATGGACAACCTGGAAGAAATGGACAAATTCTTAGAAATGCACAAACTTCCGAGACTGAACCAGGAAGAAACAGAAAATATGAACAGACCAATCACAAGCACTGAAATTGAAACTGTGATTAAAAATCTTCCAACAAACAAAAGCCCAGGACCAGATGGCTTCACAGGCGAATTCCATCAAACATTTAGAGAAGAGCTAACACCTATCCTTCTCAAACTCTTCCAAAATATTGCAGAGGGAGGAATACTCCCAAACTCATTCTATGAAGCCACCATCACTCTGATACCAAAACCAGACAAAGATGTCACAAAGAAAGAAAATTACAGGCCAATATCACTGATGAACATAGATGCAAAAATCCTCAACAAAATACTAGCAAACAGAATCCAACAACACATTAAAAGGATCATACACTATGATCAAGTGGGGTTTATCCCAGGAATGCAAGGATTCTTTAATATACACAAATCAATCAACGTGATACACCATATTAACAAACTGAAGGAGAAAAACCATATGATCATCTCAATAGATGCAGAGAAAGCTTTCGACAAAATTCAACACCCATTTATGATAAAAACCCTCCAGAAAGTAGGCATAGAGGGAACTTTCCTCAACATAATAAAGGCCATATATGACAAACCCACAGCCAACATCGTCCTCAATGGTGAAAAACTGAAACCATTTCCACTAAGATCAGGAACAAGACAAGGTTGCCCACTCTCACCACTATTATTCAACATAGTTTTGGAAGTTTTAGCCACAGCAATCAGAGAAGAAAAAGAAATAAAAGGAATCCAAATTGGAAAACAAGAAGTAAAGCTGTCACTGTTTGCAGATGACATGATACTATACATAGAGAATCCTAAAGATGCTACCAGAAAACTACTAGAGCTAATCAATAAATTTGGTAAAGTAGCAGGATACAAAATTAACGCACAGAAATCTCTTGCATTCCTATACACTAATGATGGAAAATCTGAAAGTGAAATTAAGAAAACACTCCCATTTACCACTGGGACAAAAAGAATAAAATATCTAGGAATAAACCTACCTAAGGAGACAAAAGACATGTATGCAGAAAATTATAAGACACTGATGAAAGAAATTAAAGATGATACAAATAGATGGAGAGATATACCATGTTCTTGGATTGGAAGAATCAACATTGTGAAAATGACTCTACTACCCAAAGCAATCTACAGATTCAATGCAATCCCTACCAAACTACCACTGGCATTTTTCACAGAACTAGAACAAAAAAATTTCACAATTTGTATGGAAACACAAAAGACCCCGAATAGCCAAAGCAATCTTGAGAAAGAAAAAGGGAGCTGGGGGAATCAGGCTCCCTGACTTGAGACTATACTACAAAACTACAGTAATCAAGACAGCATGGTACTGGCACAAAAACAGAAATATAGAGCAATGGAACAGGACAGAAAGCCCAGAGATAAACCCACACACATATGGTCACCTTATCTTTGATAAAGGAGGCAAGAATATACAGTGGAGGAAAGACAGCCCCTTCAATAAGTGGTGCTGGGAAAACTGGACAGCTACATGTAAAAGAATGAAATTAGAACACTCCCTAACACCACACACAAAAATAAACTCAAAATGGATTAAAGACCTAAATGTAAGGCCAGACACTATCAAACTCTTAGAGGAAAACATAGGCAGAACACTCTATGACATAAATCACAGCAAGATCCTTGTTGACCCACCTCCTAGAGAAATGGAAATAAAAACAAAAATAAACAAATGGGACCTAATGAAACTTAAAAGCTTTTGCATAGCAAAGGAAACCATAAACGAGACAAAAAGACAACCCTCAGAATGGGAGAAAATATTTGCAAACGAAGCAACTGACAAAGGATTAATCTCCAAAATTTACAAGCAGCTCATGCAGCTCAATATCAAAAAAACAAACAACCCAATCCAAAAATGGGCAGAATATCTAAATAGACATTTCTCCAAAGAAGATATACAGATTGCCAACAAACACATGAAAGAATGCTCAACATCATTAATCATTAGAGAAATGCAAATCAAAACTACAATGAGATATCATCTCACACCGTCAGAATGGCCATCATCAAAAAATCTACAAACAATAAATGCTGGAGAGGGTGTGCAGAAAAGGGAACCCTCTTGCACTGTTGGTGGGAATGTAAGTTGATACAGCCACTATGGGGAACAGTATGGAGGTTCCTTAAAAAACTACAAATAGAACTACCATACGACCCAGCAATCCCACTACTGGGCATATACCCTGAGAAAACCATAATTCAAAAAGAGTCATGTACCAAAATGTTCATTGCAGCTCTATTTACAATAGCCAGGACATGGAGGCAACCTAAGGGTCCATCAAGAGATGAATGGATAAAGAAGATGTGGCACATATATACCATGGAGTATTACTCAGCCATAAAAAGGAACGAAACTGAGTTATTTGTACTAGAGATAGAGACTAGAGCCTAGACCTAGAGACTGGACCTAGAGACTGTCATACAGAGTGAAATAAGTCAGAAAGAGAAAAACAAATACCGTATGCTGACACATATATATGGAATCTAAAAAAAAGAAAATGGTCAGAAGAACCTAGGGGCAAGATGGGAATAAGATGCAGAACTACTAAAGAATGGACCTGAGGATACGGGGAGGGGGAACGGTAAGCTGGGACAAAGTGAGAGAGTGGCATGGACATATATACACTACCAAACATAAAATAGATAACTAGTGGGAAGCAGCCACATAGCACAGAGAGATCAGCTCGGTGCTTTGTGACCACCTAGAGGGGTGGGATAGGGAGGTTGGGAGGGAGACGCAAGAGGGAGGGGATATGGGAACATATGTATATGTATAACTGATTCACTTTGTTATAAAGCAGAAACTGACACACCATTATAAAGCAATTATACTCTAATAAAGATGTTTAGAAAAAAAAGAATGCAAAAAAAAAAGAGTGCATAGAAAATTCTACAGGATACATCATGTTAGGCTATAAAAGGAGTCACAAAAAATTTAAAAGGATTGAAATCATATAAAATATAACATTCCATACAATGAAATAAAGTAGAAATCAATAACAAAGAAATTTGAAAAATTAAAAAATATGTGAAAATAAAACAACACCCTCTTAAACAATCAATAGGACAAAGAAGAAATCACAGGGGAAATTAGAAAATATTTTGAGATGAATGAAAACAAAAATACAACATTTCAAAATATACGAGATGCAGCTAAAACAGTATGTAGAAGAAAATGTATAGTTCTAAACACATATATTTAAAAAGGAGAAAATCTCAAATCAATAACCTAACTTTCTATCTTAAGAAAGTATCAATGGGACTTCCCTGGCGGTCCAGTGGTTAAGACTCTGCGCTGCCACTGCAGGGGGCACAGGTTTGATCGCTGGTTGGGGAACTAAGATCCTGCATGCCACAGGGCGCGGCCAAAAAAAAAAAAAAAAAACGATTGAAAGGAGCAAACTAAAAGCAAGAAGGAGGAGGAAAATATTAAATAATAGAACCTAAATAAGTGAAATGGAAAATAGAAGAATAATAGAAAAACCAACAAAGCTAAAAGTTGGTTTTTTGAAAAGATCAACAAATATGATGAACTTTTAGCTAGACAGGCCAATAATAAAAGAGAAAACTCCAATTACTAAAGTCAGGAGTGAGAGAGGGGGCATTACTACTGATCTTAGAGAAAGAAAAAGGATTTTAAGGGAGCGCTATAAACGACTGCATGACAACATTTTACATAACCTAGATGAAATAAGCAAATTCCTAGAAAGATACAAACTATCAAAACTGAATCAAGAAGAAACAGCCTAACAGTTCTAGGGGCTGGGAAGTGTAAGATCAAGGTGCCAGTCAATTCAGCTCCTGGTGAGAGCTCTCTTCTTGACTTGTAAATGGTTGCCTTCTCACTGCGTCCTCACAGGGCACAGAGAAAACCAGCAAGATCTCTCATGTCTCTTCTTATAAGGACATCAATCTCATCGTGAGGATCTCACCCTCATGAGATCTTATCACTTATCACCTCATCTAACTCTTATCACTTCTCAAAGGTCCCATCTCTAACTGTTATCACATTGGGGGCTAAGCCTACAGCACATGAATTTTGGATGGACACAAACATTTAGTCCGTAATGCAAAACAAACTACTTGAATCTAGAAAATTTCTGATTGCCTTTATCCCCACTTTTCATTTTTGCTCTTTCACATTCTTCTGGTTTCTATCAGCAATTTCAGGAAATCACCTGATCCACTATCTATAAAGAGCCCATAAAGAGGAATTCTGTGGACGTTTGGCTGAATAACACCAAACAAAGAGTCTAAGAAAAAGACAATGTTACTCAATTCTCAAGAGCTCTTTTCTGTTTTCCATTATAAACTAAGAAGTATAAGCCTCAAGATTCCCATTATTGTTGCTGAAATATTGAGTAACAGCATGGTCCTGTTTAGAAAGCGTCAAACTGTATTAGATAGTATTTACTCAGCATTAACTAGCTACTGTTAGTTCTTAATTAGAAGAATGAGCAATGGAGTGGAAATTTTTAAATGATAATTCATCCAATGTTCATTTTGTTAGGCTTGAGTATTAGGCTCCTGGAATTCTCTGCTTCAAGGAAAACACCAAAGTTGCACTGTGAAGAGGCCATTTTGGAGGCAATAAGAAACCATCCAGTTTCATTATCTTGGTCTCTGGTGCAGCTACTCCGTCCTCTCCACTCTGAACTGGAGGTCTGCCAGTCTCATGCAAAGCATAAGCCCCAAAGAGCTATTCTTGCTCATGAGTGCGTTTGTTGAGCTCTATCTGAAGGGCTTTGCAGAATAGAGAATGGTAACACTTGGAATAAATGGTGCTAATATCACAGTAAAGTTGAAAGCATGCTGTCGTTTGTCACAATGGTTGTCTCTGGGAAGATAATATAGATGTGGATAACTGAGGGAGATGAATGCATTGTGATTGCATCTATTAAGTGTATTAAAGAGTAAGTCAAACAAGGCTCACTCCTTTCCCTGAAGCAATTCAAATTGCAGGAGTCATGCAGAAACCAGGCTTTACATGGGGGAATACCAGGTGGGCTCATCCCGTAAGATGAAAAACCATTCTCAGTGTGAAAGTTAAAAAAAGAAAAAGAAAAACAACTTTAATAAAAGAGTCAGGATGCACTTAAGAAAAAATAAAATGATTCCAAGGGAAAGTCTTGGAATCATAAGCTCACTCATAACCCAGAGACATCACCAATTAAGCTTGGCAAGCTGTGGTCTGCTACAGTTCTCTTCCTCCTTGAAACAGAGACCACAAAGAGTTCTGGGCATAAACACTAAACTTAGAGAAACTTACATGCGGTCCACAAAGACTATTCATAGCAGCATACTGTCCATGTGACTGGAGAATGGATAAATAAATTATGATGTTATGATAGAATATTATATAGCAGTAAAAATAAGTGCACATAACACCATGATAGCATCTTAGAAACTGTGAGTGCAGAAGGTTCACCTTGACTTTACCAAAGTATTGATGGCACAGAATTAATAAGCAACGGGCACTCTCCATGTTTCCTTCCTCTGTTCACATCACCTAGAGAGACTATGCACTTCTTGGGCACGTAGACTGAGTTTTACGCAAGGCTGTGTATTCGAGCCCCAGAGGTGGTCTTCCCTGCTAACTGTGCCCTGTAATGGGCACCAAGGTGAAGCAGAGAGCTGAGGTCCTTGGACCTAGGCTGATGGCTGATGGGCTAATCCTCCCATCCAGTCCAGGGGGATTTTCCTGCAGGGTTTAAACTTGGCTGAAGGCCGAGTGAGGAAGTTTATCACCAACAGGGAAAAGCTTCCATTCACAGTTCAGGGAGATCAGGGTCCACGGCCTCAAGAGTGACTTGACTGAGTGAAGAGTAGAAAAGAGACCAGGATTCACTTAAGCAGAGAGCGCGACTCAGAATGGGATGTGCAACACCAAATGCAGATTTTTGTTAAGGATGCAGGCAACAGTGTTGGAATAGAGAAAACTGCAGATTTACGCAAGAGATTTATGGTCCCAAAGAAGAACCTTGACCAGTCAATGCTCGTGTCTAGGAAAAGGGCAGACTGAAGAGCCTTTGGGTTTTTCTGAAGCTAGAAATTATAACAAGTATTTTCTTCCTCTTTGGATTAAAGTAAAAGCACATGCTTCTTTTACCATCATTTATTGATGGGAACTCTCTGGCTAAATTCTTTATATGTATATGTGCTGTGGATGAATGAATGAATGAATGAATGATGCGAAAACGTGGTTCATTATCACTAATGAGCAAACTAAAGTCACTCTGACTTAGAATCTGAGTCAAAACTGCTTAATGACCTTGGTTTTCTGACTCTTCACGGGCATTTTCCAGACCACATATCTCTTGCATGGAGTATCTTCAACATCCAAAGCACGCAAGTCTCTGATGGCCTCTGGCAGCCACTTTTTGCTAAGCAACTCTCACGTTTTTAATAGATACATGTATAACTGAATCAATTTGCTGTACACCTGAAGCTAATACTACAACATTGCTAACCAGCTATACTCCAATATAAAATAAAAAGTTTAAAGAAATAAAAAATAAAACCAGGCAGGGGACCAGGGGTCCTGAGTTCCCAGATGGAGACCCCACAGGGTACACACCCTGAAGGAAACATTACTTATCTCTTTCTTTTCCTTCTACACACTCTCAGGCTAAGGAGTTTCCTTAAACTCCTTATACAGAGGCTCCAACTGAATCTCGAGTGTACCTGCCATGCCGTCTACCTCCCACCCTGGCTCACTTTCTAACCTTTCCGAGAGCACGTATGAAATGAAATGACCTTGTACCAGAGTGCCTGCTCCGGGTCTATCAGTAGCCAAGGGCTGGGACTTCCATGACAGCTCAGGGAACAGATCTCCCATTGGTAATTACTTCATGTTGCCCATGCCTGTGTAAAGCAGGCAAAAAGCAGTAAATAGCACTGGGACACACAGGGGAAGTAGAGGCCTATAAGCGCAGCTACATGTTCCTTTTGCTGCAAGGTAAATGCTACTCACTGTTATCAGCAAGTTGCTAACTCCAACTTGGGGCAAGGGGCAAGGGCACCTTTCTATTGATCAACTTCAAGCTCACTAAGCTTCTCCCTGAATCCTGCTCATTTGGGGATGAGATGAAACATACCAGTGGGTTCTTTCCAGGGAAGAGAGTCACGGGGGACTTGGAGACAGTGAAGAAAGCCAGAGTTCTTTGCTTCTTTACAAGCAGGCGTGTGATTTCAGTTTTGCCTGAGGCTGTTGTCTCCGGCTCCTGAGCGAAGACCAAGAACTTTGCCCCATGAGTCAGGGCCTGACCGCCAAGGCATGAACTTGAAGGCTGGCTCCAAGAGCCACCTGATGGAGAAGGAGGGCGTTTCCTTCTGAAGCGCCCAGGTCTTCAAAAAGGGCTGAAGAGTTTCCTGATATCTGGGCTGGGGTACTGGTGCTTCCTCCACCAGGGGGGTCAGGTGGGTGACATCTTTACCGCCAGTCAATTCTACAGAAACTCTGGGGTACGTGGCAATCATTTCACTAAGCCCCAAAGGGATCCCGGGGAGACGTATAGTCCAATTCAGAGAAAAGTTAACCTTATTCATCAAAGAGCCCTACACTCCTCTAAACCCTGGCATAAAAATCAAGTGTCTCGGGCTTCCCTGGTGGCGCAGTGGTTGAGAATCTGCCTGCCAATGCAGGGGACACGGGTTCAAGCCCTGGTCTGGGAGGACCCCACATGCCGCGGAGCAACTGGGCCCGTGAGCCACAACTACTGAGCCTGCACGTCTGGAGCCTGTGCTCCGCAACAAGAGAGGCCGCGATAGTGAGAGGCCCGCGCACCGCGATGAAGAGTGGCCCCCACTTGCCACAACTAGAGAAAGCCCTCGCACAGAAACGAAGACCCAACACAGCCAAAATTAAATAAATAAATAAATAAATAATCAAGTGTCTCCCCTCATAGGTGTGGATAACCAAGAGGAAACAATTCAGGTGATAGCAAGATGTTTTTTCTTTTTATCATATCTGAGCTAATATTGGAACACCTCAAGTCTCCTTTGAACTTGCAAATTAACTGACTCTAGTGTGGTTTATATTAATATTGTGGAAATAGATCACTTCTCCAGGTTGGAGTGAAAAAGACGGTAATATCAGATTTTAATGATCTAAATAAATGTCTGGGGCCTATTGTGAAGTTGCTTTTTCTCCAGTCTAAAATCTTCCTTCATTTGCTAATCATAAACACACACACACACACACACACACACACACACACACACACGTCTCCCTTTCCAGCTGGGGCCCCTGCAAGTCAGCAGGGTACAACCACCACTACTCCTGGAAGCTTGTGGAAACAAAGGCCTGTGCGGCAGACGCTGGCTGGGAAAAGCGGAGGCGTTTACTCCTGCTCCTGGGCCCTGACTGGGTCCTTCTTTGCCCCTGGAGAAAGTCTAGTCTCCTCACCTGGCTACAGTGGCAGTTCTTCGAGGTGAAAGCATTCCTGCCCACACTAAACCGGCCTCCAGATGCTGCCTCCTCTCCCCTAGGCCTGGAACCTTCCTTCCCCTAGGGGCTGGTCAGAGCCCCGTGACACCTCAGAACCACTATTCATGTGGACGTCGGCTCAGGAGAAGGGGCACTGAGCCCAGCCTCTCTCTAGCACCGTGGAGATTCCGTTCCAGAGGGCTTGTAATTCCTCTTCCCCAGGACCTTTTTAACTCAGACAGATGCCAACAACTTTGAACTTTAAAAGCACAGGGTTCAAGGACCCGTGCCTCCTGGCTCTTAGGAGGGATATGCTTTCCATGTGCAAATTTACCCACTATTCTTGGTAACAACATCTTCTCTTGGGAGAAAATAAACAAAAATAACAATTCCACCTTGCTAGCACCTACTAAAGCGAGTCTTGCAGGCATTAATGTTTTCGGTTTATGTTAGTGCATTTCCATCCGTATCTCTAGAGCGCTGGCATTGGAAGTGCCAATATTGCCAGACCTATGGTGGGAGATGCACGCACAGAGGCTGCCCCCGAGGTCCCCAACCAGGAACAGTGACCGTGAGGTCCACACCAAGCTGCCCACTTCCGGCCTGGTTCCTTCTTCAGAGGGGCCCAGGGCAGGAGCGCTCGTCAGAGAAACAGGACTGCAATTCAACGACCGTCCGAATGAACGTGTTTGACTTTTCTGTTCTCAATTTCTTTCCAAGACTTTCAGAAAACAAAGCTATTAAGTATTTCAATCTTAAAGCTGCTGATTTTTCATTTACCTCTTGGCCACATCTTCTCACACTCTTTCTCTTTCTCTCTCTAATAACATCTGAAAAGCTGCCATCCTTTCTCTTCCATCTGAGGATTCTGGGACATCCCTGAGATCAAACAGAAGATTTGCCAGGTAGCAAATGGGGCTGATGATTTTCTTGCAGAGACAGGGCAAGAATAGTGGAAGAGGGAGAAGAAGCAAAACCATCTCACCTGCCAACCAGCGACAACGGCAAAAGTAAAGCCCAGTTCGGGCCTGAGGATATGACAAAATCCCCGGCAGACAGGAAGTCGCTGTCAGACAGGCTGCGTGAGAGTGCATCGTTCCAGCCACTCCAGGAGGAAAAGTCCCATCCTCTCCTTCTGCCCTTTCCTTTTGGCAATATCAGCAGGTTGAAGGCAGGTGGCAACCAACGTTGAACTTTCTCCGGCTTCTCGCGACCTTCTTGTCAATCTCACTCACAGTCGCTGTTTGTCCTGCACGTGGCATACTTTCCCCACAGATGCGGCCACATCAAAGAAAGAAGTCTTTGTCACAGCAGGGGATGTGCCAGAGCTGTACACTTCGGAATCAAGAGTGACCAAGACATGGTTCCTTCCCCTGAAAAAAATAACCGTCTAGCAGGTGAGCTGGACCCATACATCATTCCAATGCCAGGTCATAAGTGGCTGAATTCTAGAATGCCTAGGACACTGTGAGGTCACATGGAAGGACCTTTAACCCAGAAGAGGAGGTGGGGGAAGGTAGTCGAGGACAAAAGTCAAGTACCAGAGAAGGTGCCCCTAGGCTGAGTTGTACAGGACAAGTAGGGGACATTGTAAGAAAAACCATGGGGGAAGAGAGAAGCAGGACCTGCAGAAGATGAATTCAGAGAATCAGGGGAGGCCAGACTGTGGAGAGCTGAATGCATTCTGGGGCGGGTAGGGCTTTGTAAGTGAGGTAACAGGGGGTCACTGAGAGGTTTTGCATGAGGAAGTGAGATGGTCAGATGGATCCTTCTAGCAGGAATCTGGAAAATGAATCTGGGAGGGACGGCCGGTGGTCGAGAACGCTGGGACGAGACCTGTCAATCAGTTATTACAATATATGTGGCTAAGAGGTAATAAAAAGTGACTTAAGAACCCCTAGGGGTGGGGTTATTTATGAGGTGAAATTAATAGGACGTTTTGAGCGATTCAATGGCAAATGGAGGAGATGGAGGGTGCAGAAGTAACTCCCGGCTGAGTGACGGGATGGATGGTGGCCCCCAGCAACAGCACAGAGAAGGGAGACGGAAGCTGCTTTTGAAGGAGATAAAAACATCAGGCAGGTTGTGTTGGAAGTTCCCAGGGGACTTCCCGGCGGATGTCTGGTAGGCATGGGGCACAAGAGTATGGGGCGTGAAGAGAGGGCATAGTGACAGAAATAAGTGTGTGAGTCATCTGCACCTAAGAGGGGGATGAGGGCATGCGATTCAATGCCTCACTCAGGAATGAGGAGAGGGGAAGGGAAAAACCCTGGAAAACCTCAACAGTGAAGCCCAACGCTTCCCATTCCTCTGAATTAAATCAGAGTGTTTAGGGTCACTTTTGTCCCATCGCCAATTTTGGGGGGACTTTTTCATCTATTCAGAACCCCGCCCCCAGGCACCTGATCTTTCTGACAATGCAAAGAAAAAACAGATTTGCACCAAACAACAGTATAAGAGACTGAAAGCATTACCACTCCTTGTGAGATTTAGACTCTAAGGGACTATGGCTGGTTGAGTATTTTAATGCCGAGGAATGAACCGCAAAGAATTAAATTTCAGGTGTAAACAGTTTTGAAGGCAAGGTGGGCAGCAAGGAGTACATTCCCTCTTCTCTCCATTCTTGCCCCATCCTTTTATTCCAACCTTCTCCTTCCAGGATTCTGGTCTCATTCAGGGGATGCTGTGCATTTCACCCTGGAGAACAGCTGCAAGGTCTGTCAGAGGGAAGTGTCTCTAATACAAGTAAATCGTTCTCGTGCTAATTTGGGTCTCTTCTGGTAAGCATAGCCTTGATGCTAATAAACTAATAGAGTTTCTATATTATTCCCCTTCTTACTAAAGATTTCAGAAGGGTGGGGTTATGTGGTGGAGACGATTATTTTCCATCCAATTTCACTCTCTTCTCTCTAGGCTCATGGCTAGGCAACACTTCCCACTTCCCCTGGCAATGACCAACTGACTAGGTTCTCTCCAATGGAAAGAGCCTGACACCCCTGCACATAGACCTTCCAGGCTGTGGACAGGCTTCTCCTGTCCCCACTGCAGGTACAGCCTGGGCATGGCTGCGCCTCAGACTCTACCATGCAGACGACGGCAAGACCCTAAGGAACAGTGTAGTCACAAGATGAAAGGAATCTGGGTGCCTGCTTGGATCCCACCGACCTTGAACTCTCACCTTGAACTTTAGAGAAAAACAAACTTTCTGTTCTTTGAGTCTCTAAATTTGGGATATCTTTGCCAAAGCAGCCTACCTCCCCTAACTAATGGAAGACAGAAGTAGTGGGTACGAGGGGTAATAAAACCAAGATCTCCTCCTTCCTTTCAGGGGAGGCTGATCATTAAAAGAAATTATAGAGAACACTGGAAGGCCGTTTAATAATGATTAGATGTCAAGGATATAAAGAAAGTTTACCAGATATTTGATAGCCATGCATTTTTGTCCGAAGTCGTCCCTATGTGGGGCTAATGCTTCTCAACTCAGAGGAAGAGAAACGGAAATTGTATGATGGAGGAGCTCCTGATGGGCCTCATTGGAGCCTTTGAATAACTGTGTGAGTAACTGCTTTGCTTATTGTTGTGTCGGTTATTTCCAGGCTATTCTCAGTACTTGACACTTTCAGTCTCTGAATTGCTACTGTCTTTTCTGACTCCTTCTGTACTTGAACCAATAGCTTCTGCCTTTTTCGTTCTTAGTGATGGTCAATCAAATATGTGTCTTACATCCTACAACTATTCCAGACTCCTTACGGTTTTGTCAATAGCTTCATATATGGATATTTTAAAAGTATATTATCTGTGTATACAACGAAACAAATGAATAATAAATGTTAAAAAACCTATACTGTATCACACTCAAAAAGGTACCAGTAGCATGTCTCATCTTTGCTGACACATATACACAGACACCAAATGGTGGCATGTAATAAAAATGACAGCCCACTGGTTCAATAACAGAACCATTCCAGGGTGGACGTAGCTTTGGTTTTGAGAGCAGGCCATGACTCACATGATGTTAGCAAGATTCAGTTTATTTCTCTTTATCTGCTTGGCTCTGTTCTCAAAAGGACTCTTCTCTCATTGTCACAAGATGTCAGAAGCTCATGGGGCTGCCTAATCTTAGGTTCGAATCCAGTGGGAACTCGTAAGGGTCTTCCCTAGCCTTCTCAGCGTCCTGGGATTTACTTTAATTGGACTTGTCTGGTCATGTCCATCCCTAAATCAACCACTGTGAGCAGAATACAACGCAGTGTTGGGATTAGGCCTCCATTCCTAAGGCTGTAAATGGATCCATGCCCAGACTGTGTGGACTGAGAGAGAGGAAGGAGTGGGCCCCAAACAAAATATTAGGTCTGTTCCTGAAAAAAGCAGAAACAGGTAATAAACAAACAACAACCCTCTACTATGATACACTTCTTAGCTGTCCAACATTCATATACAACCTTAGTACTACTATGTATATATATATATTTTTTTCCTACTTTAATGTCTACATTAACATACTCAGTCCCCAGAAAGAGAAATTAAAGTCTCATTTGAAGGCTGAACCCCACTTCAGGTTTGGGATTACTGGGCGATGTGCAGTCCTCACAGCCAGGCACCCAACACACGCAATACAATAGTGGAGAAAGAACAGAAAACCAGAGTGGGTGGGAAAAGTTAGTAGTCACTGCTTCATTGCACGTATAAACTTCTGTTTTATTTACTCATGTAATTCTATAACATTGGGACATAGTAGGTAACTAGTGTTTGTTGAATGAATGAATGAATGAATACTCAGGAAATGAATGAATGAATGAGGAATGAATGAATGAATACTCACTGTCCCAGCAGTGGGAATGAGTACTTGCTCAGCTGGTCTAGCCATCCCTGTTCTTCTCTCTGAGGGTGACTCCAGTCCTTTGCCTTAGTGGCCAACCTCTCTGCCCTTTGATAGAACCTTCCTGATCTATTGTCTTCTGTGGCCATATCTTGGAATGGCATTGATGAAAATGCCCCGATATAAGCCCACTTTTTTGTTGCTATTTCTCAGATCTGAGGGCTTTCTTAGAAACTAAACATTCATAAACAATGGTCCTGGTTCCTCCTTTAGAAATGTTCCAGGTTTTACCCAGTTCCAAATAGAACTGCATAGGCTAGTATCCAAAGTCAGAGATCTTGGTGGGTCATGGTCCTTTAAATTGGAATCCCACTGGAGAATTTCTGTTTCTCAGGAATAGGATAGGTGCTCTTTCCACCCCTGGAGTCCTTCCTTTAGTAACCTTCATCTTTGTGCTGCCCCCGAACAACCTGAAACACTTGTTGAGGTAAGAAGACTCCTCTGGTACTCAGGCAGCGACCACACATGCCTTATCAGTGTGGATCATAATCCTCTCTGTCATGGAGGAAACATACAACAGGAAGAGCTTGGCAGTGATGTGAAAATAGGTTTGCCTCATATTCTAATAGTAACTTCTGATATGGTTCCTACCTTTCTGACTTGCTTTGCATTAACTTTTGATCAGGGTAGAGAGTAAACTTTACTAACCCCACAAAGATCCAGAGTATTCAATTCTCAACTTTCTTTTTTTGTTTATTTTATATTGGAGCATAGTTGATTAATATTGTTGTTAGTTTCAGGTGTACGGCAAAGTGATTCAGTTATACATATACGTGTATCTATTCTTTTTTTTATTATTATTTATTTATTTATTTTTGGCTGTGTTGGGTCTTCGTTGCTGTGCGTGGGCTTCTCATTGAGGTGGCTTCTCTTGTTGCAGAGCACGGGCTCTAGGTGCATGGGCTTCAGTAGTTGTGGCTCACAGGCTCTAGAGCACAGGCTCAGTAGTTGTGGCGTACAGGCTTAGTTGCTCTGCGGCATGTCGGATCTTCCCGGACCAGGGCTCGAACACATTTCCCCTGCATTGGTAAGCGGATTCCCAACCACTGCGCCACCAGGGAAGTCCCTCTATTTTTTTTAAAGTTCTTTTCCCATTTAGGTTACTACAGAATATTGAGCAGAGTTCCCTGTGCTATACAGTAGTTCCTTGTTGGTTATCTACTTTAAATATAGCAGTGCGTACATGTCAATCCCAACTTTCTTATTCTACAGCTTTCATGCAGAAGCTCATCTTTCAGCAAAATTACACTTTCCTTCATTTTTGATTTCAGATGTGCCAGCTTCAACATATTTTTTTTTTTAATTCTGGTGGGACCTTTATTTGTATTTTTTAAAAGGCCACAAAAAGTGGTTCACGTGTTCCAATATCCTGAATTTCTCCTACCAACTCCCCAGTGGAGCATCTGTAGGCATCTGGTCTAAGGTCCAAGATGCAGCAGTTTAAGAGACGGCTCCCCTACTGAATAACTTGGTTCGCCAGTTCCCTGCCGTGAATAAGTTCTCAGTGCTTTCCACTGTTGACTCAGCTCAGCATTTTCATATTTTAGGTCTGTTACTTACTATGCCTCACTCCTGGTTTCTGTGTCAGTCAAGATAGTATCTGTGCTTAAGTTCCTAAATATAAAGTATAACAAGTAAACACATTAATCGACTCACAAAACTTGAGAGTCCAGAAGAAGGTATGGCTTTGCATATGACTTAAAAAAAAGTGAGAGTCCTTGTTCCAGCTTTAGCAACCTGTCCTAAGACACACCAGTCACTGTGACAAATGGAAAGCAATGTGCTCTCTGGGTCACGTGCTGGACTCTCACTTTTGGGATGAATAGAATAGTGTCCCTCCCCAGACACTCAGGGCTGAAAGGGCGGGAGGGGAGAATCCCTGGATGAAAACTGGATACGTGGAAATAGCAGTGTTGCCTGCGTTAACTCAAGAATGAGCTAAAAAAAATAACCAAAAAAAAAAAAAAAAAACTCTAACAGTTCTTTCAGTCTCTTTTTCAAATGACTTTCTGTGATAGTTTGAATTATTATTATTAATTATTTTGTTCAGCAAATATTTCTTTCTTCCCCTTTCCTGCGTGGGTGAAGTTTATTTTCCTGCCCCACTGGTGCTTAGCTTGGCCCTATGTTTTTCTATAGCTAATGGAATGTCAGTGGACAGGTCTTCAATGAGTTTGTGCATTTTGGTTTGGCTCTTCTGCTTTGGGAATCTTCCATGAAAAGAGGCTGCTGCAGATAGAGAGGCCCTTGCAGCCTGGATTCCAGAATAAACACAGGTACAGCGGACCTGAGTCCAACTCACAGTGCCTAGAGGAGCCCATTTTAGATCACCAGCCGTCAGCCTGCAGAACTGAGAGCAAGAGGGCAAAGGCTGGTGTTACAAGCCGCCGAGCCTTGAAAGAATCACGCAGTATTATTTTGGCAATAGCTTGTTCAGACATTCTCACAGTAGATGTACCTTAATTTCTTTCTAAAAGCAGAAATCTGTTGGGAATATGGGACAAAGGAACTTATCTTGAAGTTGCCTTTACAGAGCAAGGAGACTCTTCTTATTTAGATTGTATATTTACTTGGGGCAAGCTAGTTGAGATTCGGGGATGGTGTGATGGTCTTAGTTCTAAAGTGTACATTCTTTTCCACTCTAACATTGCTGGACCAGGATGTGTTATAAAATCAATGTGCATGTGGCCTTGTGGTCGATGAGAGAGTTTCTTCATTTCCTCAGCCCCACCCTTGGTGGTGCGTCCTTGAAAGGTAGTATCTTGCAGCCCAGCAACTCAGAAGAACAGTAGGGTTGGCAGGGCTGGAACAGATCAGGGGTGTGCTTCCAGACCAGGGCATCAAGTGTTTAAAAAGCATCATTAAATATTGATAGAGTACAAGTTAACTGAAAGCAATGGAGCATTCTGTTGTGAAAACGAGGGTCTGCATTGGAATATGGTGAAGTCACCTTTTTTGGAGAATATGCTTAATGGCTTGAGTGTAGTCTTTCAGAATCCAGGTTACTGTATCATGTAGTAACAGAGCAATTATTTTCAATTTGGAAATTTTTCAGAACAATTCTTACCATTTGGCCATCTTGACCATAAAAGCAAGCGTGGCCCCATCCAGCATGGGAAATTGCACCATATCAATTCATGATAGATGGAGTTATACTTAGTTCTTGCCTCATGAAAGGTGGAGATTGTCAACTGAAAATTTTCATTTTAGTTTATCTGATATTAAGCTGCTCCTTTTGATTCTAGCTAGTCAACGGTTTCAGCTGCTGAAGTTTTCCCACGGAACAATGTTATAATTAGTTGGATAATTGGAAGTTGTGTTCCTGACCAAGGACTCATTAGCAAATAAATCATAGATATAACCAACAATATGTCATACGAGCAAGATACAGTTACCAGAAACCTCCAAAATCATTTGAATTAGTAAAATTATGATCCCAGGCCCATAAAATAGGCAGGAATTTACAAATAACATAAAATACAGGCCTAATGTATCATAAATTTGGCCAATCTGAAACTAATAGAAAGATAGCTATTGTAAACATTGAATTAAGACTTTCGTAGGATAATGTGTATGGCCTGGGTCTTCAAGGAAAGAAAAGCAATGTCTCACAGTAAGTTTAACCGATGCATTCTTCATTCCTCAGTAAATTCTGATGCTGTAAATATGTCAAATAAAAGCCAATACTGTTTCTTGAGATGCAAGACCTTGGGGAAGATTGCTTAGGACAAAACACCAACAGATCTTAAATTTTAATTATTGCTATGCCCATCTATCTCCGTATATAATTAGCTGGCTCGTGGGACATGCGTGAGCACACGTGCACACACACACACACCCCCTCCCTCCTCCATAATTCCTTTAGTGTCCATATCTAAACATTGGAATGTGAGAAACAACACCAAGAAAACACCTTTTGATGGTTCCTTTACACCAGCGGTTCTTAATTAACATGAATTTTCTTGATATTCAGTATGTCTGGAGACACTTTTGGTTGTCAAAACTGGTTGGTTCTACTGGCATCTAGTTGGTAGAGGCCAGGGATGCTGACAAAGAACCGACCACACACGGGGCAGTCCCCTATAACAAGGACTTGCCTGGCTCTAAACGTCAGTTTTGCCGAAGTTGAAAGACCCTGCTTTACACAAAGGTTCGTATTATAGAAGAAAGGTGGATTCAGCCAGTCGGCTTACTTGGATAATTCTTGACCATCTATCTTATTGCTCAGCAGGAAGTGCCACTCATCAGTAGCCCTATCACAGTTAACGTGCAAAGAAAGCAGGAAACTGGATTATTTTGTTCATCACAGTGATCTTAGCCCAGTGTCTGGCATGTTAAGGTGGTTTAATGAATATCTGTTAAGTAAAGGAATAAATGGATGGGAAGAGGAAGAAAGAGTAAGAAAGAAAGGAAGAAGGGGGGAAAAAGGAAGTGGATGGTGTTAGGACCAAAGTTTGCTCGATTTTGGTGAACTTGCTTCCCTTTCCTTTACTGTCTTCCAGAAAATCAGTAGGCACAGGTTCAGCTAACAATTATTGTTTACTAATTATTGCCATTAATGGCATATCATATTTAACTTATTGTGTTAGTAGTAATTAAAGGACTGTTATTTACGATCACTATACAATGGTTCTTGTAGCAGCTCACAAATCGAAGAGTTTTAAATAATGTCATTGACTTTCAATGGTACTCAAAATTTAGAAGATTATTTTCAAAAGAGCAATCACAACATCTAAAGAACCTAGGACTTCAAGTTTTTGGCAGGTTGTTTGATGTTTTGCATTGTTTTGCTTTGTTGCTTATCCTCTTTGGTCTTCTGGTCTTTCCCCAGCCATAAGCAATATCCTGGCAAAAGAGTCACCCTGGCTACTTTGAGGGAAGTGTACAGGAAAAACTGGAAAGTTATGCCCGCTAGCCATCTCACAGGGAAGGGGCTGGAAAGGGGAGGGGGACACGATGATATATATTCATAAAGTCCAGCCTTATTTTTAATACCTATTATCAGAATGCCTTCCTTCTTTCCCTAACTCACAATCCAGTGTCTGCATGGTCTCTGTCACAAGAAAACAACCAAAAACTAATAAACAAAACCCTGCAAGTTTCTCTGTAAAGGCATTTTGACTTTGTTCAGGGCCTACCATAGTTTCTACATGTAAAAGTCAATCATTAAATAAATGTTAAAATATTGAATGTATTTGGGATCTACCATGTGCCATCGGCTATACTGGGTACTGGACACAGAGAGATAAAGAATGCTTCTTGAGAAGGGAAACATGGATTACCATAAATAATGAAGCGCTGATCCACAGCTGGAAGAGACAGAAGAGCAAAATTGGAAGGCAGTACAGCAAAGGCTGATTAGAACTGTCTATTTCACCAAAAGAACTGCATCCGTCAGACAGGGCACTAAAATTCTTGGTCAACATTAGGCACACAGATAGTTATTCTTACTTCCTATCCCTTCTAAAATGCCCTTATGTCCCCTCTCAGTTTGCATGCCAACCACACTTTAAAAACATGAATCAACTGTCAAGTTTATATCTCATTATAAAAATGGTCCATATTTTTACAGGCATCTATAGGCAGGCATCTCAATGTCTCTTAAACCCAACACGTGATAAATTAACTCTTTTCTGCAGATAGCAAATAGCAACCTAAGTTTATAATTCTTGCTACCCTCCATTAAAAGTTCATCATCTCAGGGCTTCCCTGGTGGCGCAGTGGTTGAGAATCTGCCTGCCAATGCAGGGGACATGGGTTTGAGCCCTGGTCTGGGAAGATCCCACATGCCGCGGAGCGACTGGGCCCGTGAGCCACAATTACTGAGCCTGCGCGTCTGGAGCCTGTGCTCCGCAACGGGAGAGGCCACGATAGTGAGAGGCCCGCGCACCGCGATGAAGAGTGGCCCCCGCTTGCCACAGCTGGAGAAAGCCCTCGCACAGAAACGAAGACCCAACACAGCCATAAATAAATAAATAAATAAATAAATAAAATATTAAAAAAAAAAAAAGTTCATTGTCTCAGATTGGGCATTTTGCCATTTTTCTCATATTTTGACCTAACATCCATCATCCTTGGTCTTAATCTTCCGTCTATAGTTTAAGATATATTTCTGGTTAAGCCTATGATTGCTTCCTGTCTCAGAGGCTTCATCTATTCAATGGGCCCTTTATAGGCCATGGAAGAGCACTTTCCATGTTGAACACACACAAAAAACCTCAACAACAACAACCAATAAAAACCAAAACACCCGACATCCAGGTTAACACAAGAGCAGCTGGATTAGATCGAAATTTTCCTACTCTGGATGCTTCTCTTCTTGTCACCAGCTTCCAACAAGGAAACTGAAATGTAAGTTAGGCCGTTGAACCCCAAATTAAGGAGGCAGCTGGCAATGTGAGCGCGTCCCTGGCGGGCGCCCTGGGGTGGACTCCTGTCTAACCAGGTTTGCTGTTTTTAGACTCAGACACATTGGCTCTAAACGCCACCACTCTGCAGGAATTTCATCCAGATGAACAGACTCTTCTGGAAACGTCCCTGATAAAGGCCCTAGATGAGTCCAAACTGCCTCATCACCTTGGAAGGTGCCAGAATAACCAGACAAGTGGCCTCGTCAGAATCTCTCACGAAATAACTGGAAGCAGGTAATAAGGAGAAAACAGGATTCCAGATGAAGTTACACAGAAAGAAAAGCCGAGCAAAGGCAGCCAGGAGTGCGGGAGAACTAGGGTGCTTCAGCATAAATCTCCCTCCCTCCCTCCCTCTCCTTCCTGGGATGCTGCGGTGAGATCAGCAACCCCCACCTCCGCCGTCTTCACGTTTCACTGCATTCTAGTGACCGGCTCCGACTGTCATAAAATAAAACAACACTCAGCAAGTGCGCACTGGCCCACAGCCCGAGGCCAGGAGCTGAGTGAACCCAGGATGACACGCAGCTGCCCCGCGGGGTAGTAAGTCAAAGACGCAGGTGGAGGGACATTCCCTTTGTCCAAGTCACACTCGGAAAGCAAACCCAGCGTCCAGCAGCCTTGCTCCCAAGTGATCTATGGCTCTCCAGACC
The DNA here is from genome assembly GCF_009873245.2 of Balaenoptera musculus. Classification (NCBI taxonomy): domain Eukaryota; kingdom Metazoa; phylum Chordata; class Mammalia; order Artiodactyla; family Balaenopteridae; genus Balaenoptera; species Balaenoptera musculus. Next base: position 95,279,049 of record NC_045793.1, on the reverse strand, counting down.
TCAGCCTGCCCTGGGCAGAGCCCTGGCCCAGGTGACCCGAGGAGGAACTGTTGATTTTGGAAAAGGCTGGGGCCGTATTTCTGCCACAACAAATGATCGGGTCTCCACTCTCTTTGACTTAATAAAAATGTTATTACTATGCTTGCAGTATATGTTCATTTTAGAAAAAAAACACATGAGAATAAAGAAAATAGAATAAGTGACCACCCAGAGATAGTTTTGTGGGATTTTAGGGTATTCCGTTCCAAAGATTTTTTTTCTGCATAAGACAGACCAGTGTATATTCTCCAAAAATGGAACCATACTATCCAGAGTACTTTTTTTAAATGTAAATAAAACATATATACAGAAAAGTGCACAGAAAAGTGAACAACTCAATACAATCCCTATTATGTTGTAAATTCTTCCTTCTTTAATAATTCATTGTGGTTTCTACAGCTACAAACAGTCCGCTGGGTTTTAACAGCCACTTGGTATTTAATTAGAGGGATCTTCCAACATTTGCTTAACCAACTTATGGTCCATATTTTTTTTTTAATTAATTAATTAATTTATTTATTTTTGGCTGTGTTGGGTCTCCGTTTCCGTGTGAGGGCTTTCTCCAGTTGCAGCAAGCGGGGGCCACTCTTCATCGCGGTGCGCGGGCCTGTCACCATCGCGGCCTCTCTTGTTGCGGAGCACAGGTTCCAGATGCGCAGGCTCAGTAGTTGTGGCCCACGGGCCTAGTTGCTCCGCGGCATGTGGGATCTTCCCAGACCAGGGCTCGAACCCGTGTCCCCTGCATTAGCAGGCAGATTCTCAACGAATGCACCACCAGGGAAGCCCTGGTCCATATTTTTTAAATGACTTTCCTGATGATGCCTTTCCCATTTTTCTCTTAGACTGAGGTTGAGTGTGAGTCTTTTTCTTACTGATTTATATACATATCTTACAAAAAATAGTTACTTCTGAACATTTTGAAAATATAAAATAATGAAACTAAACCTCTATTTATTAATGTTAAGAATTAAAAGTAAGAATTGACTCTCCCTCATAAGATAAATTAATTAACAAAGTCTTCTTGCTTTACTCTTTCAGTTGTGGCAAGGATGATGCCAGACTTTTATCTCAGATTACAGTTGTAAAATGCAGTGTGTCTCAAGCATCGTCCACATACCCTTCTCATCTTTACACAATTCCGAGTCAAAGATCCCATCCAGAAATAACATCGTGGTTAAGTGAATGGGCTGTGATGTTAAACAAATCTGGATTCAAGCTCTTTCTGTGACCTACTAGCCGTGTGACATTGGCAATATAATGTACTTAATCTCAGTTTCAGTTTTTTCAGCTGTGAAATGGGAAGAGTAATAACGCCGATTTCATAGGGTTTTTGTGAGCATTAGATGAGGCAACTTGCATAAAAATAATAAGAGCTACATGACAACTACATTTAGGCACAGCTTTACAGTCATAACACCTGACATGGAATGATAACTTAATACGCGGTGGCTGTATTACACTCGTATTATTACACCTGTTCTTCACGGACGCTAATGATTAGAATGAGAAATTCCGAGCCCAGGGAGGTAGAAGCTAGATTAAGCACCACCTGCTATAGAACTTTGCCTCAGTGACATTGATTTCTGTCTGGGAGTGCGACACAGAACATGCTAGTAGGTAGGCTAGGTCAGGGTGCAGAGATTGCATTTCTGAGCTGAGAAAGCATCTAATCTTCAGTGTGCTCAGGAAGGAGTGCAGAAGCCAGGAAAGCTCATGATCACACACCAGAAAGCCAAGTCCCCACTCTCACAAGTCTCTCTCTTTCACACACACACACACACACACGCACACACACTCATACTTAGGACAAATGTTTCTCCTGATGAATAGATCCTTACTTCCAACAAAGAAAATATTTAACAATTGTATTCCTATTAGAAGTTTCTTTATAACTGAACTTCTAACTCCACGAATTTACCAATTTACAGAGATTGAAGTTGAAAGTGATGACATTATTTATCACACAAAAAAATACTGTCATCTAGGACTTGGAGGGCATTATCCTCAGTGAAATAAGTCAGACAGAGAAAAACAAATACTGAACGGTCTCACTTCTATGTGGAATCTTTAAAAAGAAAAAAATACTCATAGAAAATGAGTAGAATGGTGATTGCCAGGGGCTGGGGCATGGGGGAGAGGGGGAGAGGTTGGTCAAAGGATAAAAACTTCCAGTTATAAGATGAGTAGATTCTGGGGATCTAATATTCAGCATGGTGACAATAGTGAACAATATTGTATTGTATACTTGGAAGTTGCTGAAAGAGTAGATCTTAAATGTTCTCACCACACACGAAAAAGTGTAATTACATGGGCTTATGGATGTGTTAACTAAACTTAACGTGGTAATCATTTCATAATTTATATGTGCAACAAATCGGCATGTTGTACGCCTTAAACTTACAGAATGTTCTATGTCCATTATATTTTTTTAAATTGGAGTATAATTCCATTATATCTTACTAAAGCTGGAAAACACCAAAAATAAATAAATAAATAAATAACGCTAACTCACACAGATCTAAAACTTCTCTCTACCCTTTTTATTCCTTTCTGTTATTCTGAGCTTTATTTTCAGCATATGGTAGGAATTTTTATTATTTATTTTATTTTGAAATTTTATAGCTGGATAAAATTGATAGCAATTGATAGCAATTCATGGGCAGAAAGGACCCCTTTAAAAAATGTAAAGTCTCATTTTTGCTTTCAGGTGAGCAAACTTAGACTGAAACTTACTAAATATCTGGCCCAACTTCTAAGATGAAATATCTGAGCATTTATCTGGTTCTGGAATACAGCACAGAAAATTGTTTACGTTCATAGTTAAAATGTTTAGTACTTCTAAATATGTATAATTTTGTCTTTGCCTTTGCTTTTTAGAATAGGCCCACTGAAAAAGATATATCTGTTACATAAAATCATAAATGTTTAAACTCAATAATTCTCCTTTTATTCCATTTTATATTAAACAATTATCTCTATCTATAGATCATTTAATATTGCTTTATTCTACTTTAATTACATTTGTTTAATTATAAATTTTAAAACGAAGTTCAAGTTTAGTTATGGTTATTATTATTTATGTTTAATAATAAGCACTACTGAAGATTGAAAAATAGAATAAAAATAAATAAAAATGCCATCTTCCACTGTTACTCAGGCAAACCGGGCTGAAATGATAAACCTAAAATGTTTTAATTGTCTTATACTAACCCTGGATATCAGTGTTATCAAAGACTAGAATAGGAAGCTAAATATATGTTTTAAGAAAGGGGTTACTATATATATTGTTTTTTCTCCAATCCAAAATCTCTATCCTGTACCTGAAGACAATAGTATATGTCTTCATCTTCCAAATAAAAAAAATGTATTGTGGTAATATACATTAACATGAAATTGCTCATTTTTATGTTCAGGGGCATTCACACTGTCGTGCAACCATCACCATCATCCATCTCCAGAATTTATTTTATCTTTCCAGACTGAAACGCTGTACCCCTTAAACAATACCTCCCCATTCCTCCCTCCCCCGCAGCCCCTGGCAACCACCATCCTACTTTCTGTCTCTATGAATTTGACTAGTCTATATACCCTATATAAGTGGAATCGCATAATAACAAAGAATTTTTTTAACTGCAGTGTAATTATCTTAATTTTAGTACAGTTAATCAAGCAAATTATGTCCTTTAAACTATAGGATCAACCCATCCTTGGTACATATACAAAGACCTCATGGTTTGGCAATGGAATCTAAGCCTCGGCCTGATGGGGACCTGCTTCCATCAGACAAACACAAAGCCCCTTTCTTTACCCTGTTTAGTTGAACCCTAAACAGTCTGACTGGCATTCTGGGTTCTGCCTATATACTTTGTGTTTCTGATGGTGCAAACTCAGTCGTAAAAAACATCGACAGTACTCGCTTTAAAAGTACTTGCTGCCACTTAACTGTAAACAGACTTGTAATTTGGCTGTAAAAATTCACGACCTGCTGAAAGGAGCTATAAGAAAGTCATAATGATTGCTGGTGTGAGCACCGTCGGAGAGGCCGTGAATGGCTGGCTGGCCACGAAGCACGGTATGTCCGCTGGAAGCTGGGCGAAGAGTGGGTGACAGTCACACGGGACTGCCCTTAGAGAGGTTCACCTTTCCCGTGATCTTCAATGCCCAACTATATCAAGTGCTAATGCGTTCACGGTCGTTGGCCAAATGGGTCAACATTATCAGCCTTACTGGGGGGACAGAGGCTCCCTTCAAGACCCTCGAGTCCTTTGAACAGTGATCTTTCTTTTTGACAAAAGGTGTGGAGCAACGTCTGGAAACGAAGGCTAGAGATGGAGGCCGTTTCATGCTAAAAACTGTTCCAACTGGGAGTCTAGATGCCATCCTTCACCTTTTGTGTGATGGAAGAAAGCTTCTCCTTTCTCCAGGGATTGCTAGAGGAAGGTTTAGCCGAGAAAGAAGGTTATTTCTATTTTTTCTGAGGTGGGGGGCATATAACCAAAATGTGAATTGTGTCAGAAGTGACTTCAGGACCAGAAGTGACCTGGTACCAGTGGGCCTGTGTCTGTCGTGGAGGCTTGGTGTCCAAGGAAGTTCTCATAGTGAACCTCAGTCTGAACAGACCAGAGTCTGAACAGAGCTACAATCTCACCAAGACCACCCCTCTCTTCCTTCCCCGGAGCTCTTTTCTCCCCTTCTCAACTCTATCTCTTTCTCACTTTCTGTGAGTCTCTACCCAGGGGACAGTGTGGACGTGGGGTCCCCTACACAGGGAGCTGTCCCTCAGGTGACACTCGTTCTGGCTGAGGCCCATATAGATTTACTTCTCACCCCAGATACAGCTGCACAGCCCTTCAGAGGAGGAGAGTTTGACTAAAGAAAACAGCTGCCTTGGGACTTCCCTGGTGGCGCAGTGGTTAGGAATCCGCCTGCCAATGCAGGGGACACGGGTTCGAGCCCTGGTCTGGGAAGATCCCACATGCCACGGAACAACTAAGCCCGTGCGCCACAACTACTATCCATTTCTCACTAGTGACCTCCCCAGCCATTGGTCACTGAAGTCTCTGGGTGACTTTCCCAATTCTTTGTAACCAAGCTCTGCTTACAATTCATGTCAGAGCTGGAAGTCATTTGGAATATCTACTCTGTAATGGACTTCAAGCTTCCCAAAGCCAAACAGAACATGAATCACAAGATGAAACACCTGAAACAGCAAGGTCAGAGTCGGGACACCCTCCCCCATCCCACCCCTGCAAAACACACACACACATATACACACACACACACACACACACATCCTTCCAAATGTATTTATGCCCAATGGGCCAAATATAATCTCCGGACTTATTATTATATGTATATTTGCCCTCGTTGATCATGTTGAATTGCATGTGCTTTTGAAAACCACCCAAAATCCTTTGAGGAAAAATAATGTACAGACCAATCACCTCCTAAATGAAAAATCAACAAGGTGCCATTTTTCTGGCGAAGGCCCCCTCACCCCTGCCCTGCGGTTCTCACTCTGTCCTGAGTTCCTTCAGCTCTCTTGGAAGCAAGCTTCTCTGCTCCCCGTGGTTACATGCACACAGGTAGTTTCCTGAGAGGACCCCATGCTCTCGGTGGACGAGGCCCCTCATATTTCTTCTGCATTTTTCTCAGCGTCCCTTGGCACCGACCCAGCCCAGGCCTGGGCCAGGAATATTCCTTTGATAACCAAACAAGCTCTATTGTTTTAGCCAGCCAGATCTGTAGAATGATCTCTGGAGATCAACAGCAGCAACTACTAGTTTTCTTTCACATCTACCAGGCCCTCGGTCGTGGTTTAAGTAATAGTCGTTGAGGACTAAGTGAGCATCTTTGGAGAAGGTGGTGGTGAATGAGACTCTAGCACGAGTCTGGGCAGCCTGCTTCACGAAGGCCGCTTTCCCCCAGAGAAAGCACTGCTCTTTCCAGTGTCCTGGGCCACCAGGGGACTAGTTAAGTATGGGAATTCCCAGCTCCCCTCAGGGCCTGATGCAGAAGGCCCATGCTGGGTCCAGGAGTCTGCAGGGTTAAGAAGTCACCCGTCTGATTCTAAGCCGGGTTTTCCCAGCAAAACGGGTCAAGGATAAAGAGTAGCTTGGAAGGAAAGTCCTGTCCTCCTGGGAAGATGACACCTCCACCCCCAAGCCTGATGCCCTCTGAGATGGGCGGGAGGCGGGTGCTCTAACCAACTCCACTGCCATCGCCCGGTATGAGCTTGGATCCGTCACTTCCTCTTCACGGTTGTAAGATGAACAAAACAACTGTCCACATTAACCTCCAGCAGGGCACACAGAAGGCTGGACATGGAGAAAAACTTAACGGTTTCTTCATGAAAACCAAAATCTCTCCTTTACCGTGAAAACACATTACTGAAACGCAGGAAAGATGGAAACTCAAATGAGCATTATTCACTCTCATTTCCAATAGGATGTTAACCAAATGCACACTCAATAGCCCTGCAACACCTGATGTCTGCAGGATCCAAACTTCTCTATCTGCAAATCGCTGCAAGGCGAGAGTGGGCAGTAGAGGCTGAGGCTTTGGTGACGGATGGACGTGGGGTGACCCCAGCCACAGCTTTTCCTCACTGCAGGAACCTTGACAAGCTACTTAACCTCTCAGGGGCCTTGGTTTTCTCACCTGCAAAACGGGAGTGATAAAGCCAACCCTCTTGGGAGGAGAGAGGAGATACGATCCCAGTGTAAGAAACAGAGGTGACCAACGCCAAGAAAGAAGTGCAAATAAGCGATGAGCTTCCCCAAGAGGCTGTGAGCTCATGAAGTCCGGGGCCCTGACAATTGTGTGCATTTTGGTCCTCCCAGTGCCTGATAGGACGCCTGAGGTGAGGAAGGAACTCAGGCAGATTGCACTGGCTACAATCACAGGCAATGAGGATTGAAACTCTCCATGGGCCAAGCCCCAGGCTAAGTGTTTCATGGGCACCATCTCACTTAATCCACCCAACTAGTTCACCTTACAGACAAGGTTTAGTAATCTGTCCAACATGGTGGAACATGGCCGTGAACTCCGAATTCAAAATCTGAACTACAGGTTTGCATGGGGGGCAGAGAGGGGCCGGAGGAAGAAAAAGCTGGGGGCTTGAAGATGGCTTCACGGACACCATGGTGCTTGCCCTGGACCTTGCAGGACAACAAGATTTGAGACGAGCAGAGATGGGGAGAGGATTTAAGGAGAAGCACAAGCCGACTTGGCAGAGCTAGAAAGCACAGCCTGTCCCGTGAGGGCTCTCTCCTCCTGGTGGGCGCGGGGCAGCAGCTCCACAGTGACAGAGGCTGTGGTCCCCGTGCTACTGTGACCCCCAGCCCAGGGGCGGGGGCAGCTGATGCGGAAGCTCCTCCTTGACTGGGCTGCCCTTTGTCTTCTGAATCAAGCTCAGTTTCTGCTTCGGAGCAGAGCGATATGTAACAGTGTGCACGGCTGGGCTCGGGGAGGGAGGTAGCAGGTTAAAGACTCAATTTCCTGGCCTCGCCACTCTGCGTCACCCTTTTTAATGACATTTCAACATGGAGAGGGTTTCTGGTTTGTTTGTTTTTTTCCCCTCTTTAAATTAAACATACAGTAGGTGTTTTGTGTTTAATTTCCTTAAGAAAAAAGTGTATTATGGGGGTGAAATGTCTAAAAAAAATGTAGCAGGGAGTCTTGGAAGTTTATAAAAACCGTATTGTGTGCTCAGAGGACTGGGGTTACCTTTTGGGAGCCTTTTCATTCTCTCGGGAATGCCCACAATGTAGTCTTATGAGTTTTGTTTGTGGTTGTATTTTCGCCTTCATTCTTTCTCTCCTTTTCGGCCAGTGCGTTAGTCACATCCTGAGTCGCTTGTCTTTTCATGTGTGTCTCAGAGGTGTGCTGCTGACACAAGAGCCCGGAGCCAGCAGGCTTTGGAGCCACTTCTGTTCCATCACGTCATTACCTTCACACGGTGTATTTATAGCAGCCGGGGTGCCAAGGGGGGCTTGGCGGCAGATGAAAGGCCAGGACGGGTAGGGAGGGCCTCACAGAGCACCTCTGTCCTGTCCATCAGGCTGGGAGGGCGCCAGGGATGCCAGTTTGTCTGCAGAGAGAAGGGCGGAGCTACACACTGTCCAGCTCTCCCGCCCTGCCCCTCAGAGACTGGGGTGCTGTCAGAGTGGCTGGGAGGCCACAGCTGGGGAGGAGCAGTAGGGGGGACCTAGCGGAGGGGGCAGGCCTGGCTCTGGACCCCTTCCCCAGCCCCCAGTGAGAGCCACTCCACTTTGATCTGACCCGTTAAGGAAGTTCTAATTTTGTTTGCAGAAAATCTTCTTCATTTACCTAAAAAGTTTGTCCCTTATCTATGGGAACTCTCCTCTCCTAAGAAATGAACCATCTCAGGGCCCCTTGAGGCATCACCAAGTTTGCTCTCTGGCCCTCCACACCCCCTACTCCATCCCCTTCTCTGCTTCCCGCCCTTGAAATCCTCCAGGCCTTGTCCCTCCCCGAAGGCTCCTGGTGACCTGCTGCAACAGCCCCCCATGGGCTCTCTGCTTCTAGGAGATACAACCCACTCTCCCCAGCCACTTGAGTGATCATTCTACAACACAACTTAGATCCTGTCCCCAAACCAGGTGAAGCTCCTCTGTGGCTCAGCCACCTCCTAGAAGGTCAAGACCAATCATATTCACACAGACCCAAGGGCCTGCACACACTGAGCCTTACTCACCTCTCCAGCTGCTCCCCCGCCTCCCCTTCATCCCCCAGTATGGCAACCTCACGGACCCTTTATTGACCCAGTGATTGATACGTATTTACTGAGCAACTATTATGTGCCTGGCACGCTGTCCACGCTGAATGAGAAATGGAAAGATGCCTGCCCGCGTGGAGCTTGCCTTCCACAGGAGGAAAGGGGCAGAAACACGACCACACAAATCATATGGCCGGCAGCTGTTTCACAGGAAGCAAGGTAGGGGAGAAGAGAGGGGCCATTTAGTATAGGGTGTGAGACTAGGACTCTTTGGGCAGGTAACCTGTGAGCAGAGACCTGACAGGTGAGCAGCTAGGACAGAATCTGAGGAGGCAGCATTCTGGGGGCCCAGAAACAGGAGATGAGGCCAGGGAGGTGGGCAGGGTCAGAGCCAGGGCAGACGGTTAGGATTTTGTCCGATTGTGAAAGGAAACTATGGGAGCGTTGGAAGCAATTTCCATTTTTTAAAGACGGCCCCCCTCCAAGTTGCTGTGTGGACCAAAGTGATAGAGGAGGATGGGGGAGGGGCGGCCTATTCAGGACCCCAGGCCTGTGCACCAAGCGGAGGGAAGCACGGGGAGGATGCTTCACAGCCACCTTCCTTCCCACCGCTGCCCACTGGCGATTTCAGAAGAGAGGCGCTTGGGCCCAGGAATGAATGGGAAGTAAGAACGAGGGGACAGATCTTTCCTGAAGTTTTGCTGGGAAAAGGCCCCATGAAATAGGACTGTGTCCAGCAAGCAGTAACAGAGTCAAAGGAGGTCCGTTCACTTACTTATTGGTTGGAGGAGATGTTGGTGATGGTGGGATGTACTATGTGTACACGTGGGATTCCACAGCGAGGGATCTGAGTCTGTGAGGCCAGGAGTCCCCTCCCAGGCCCCCAGGAAGTGTGAGGAGTGGGGTGTGAGGCCTGGCCATCGCTCCGTTTCTGCTTCTGAAGACGGTGAGGGCTCGTGGTCAGAGACAGCGCAAGGGTCCCCAGGACCCCTCGTGTCAGGACTGCGGTGCTCAGAGACAAGGCGTGAGCATCCCAGGGACCTGCTTCCCAGCCCGCTCCTCTCAGGAAGGCCGGCCCCACAGAGCACACGGCCCTCAAGTCTGAAACTAGCTGTGCTCCCAGGGAGCCCTGCAGGCCGCGTGCTTCCAGACCACCTGGCCCAGCCAGAAGCCACAGGCCGATGCCCCTGCTTTCCAGATGTCCCCCCGGGGCCACGGTGGCCGGTCGACCCACCTATAGGTCAGGCAGGGCCCGCATCCCTGCCCACTGGGCTCCGCGCTGCCCACGCGGCCTGTGGACCTGCCTCAGGTCGCGGCTTAACGCCGGGATCTCCCAGCTCCCCCCGTCACAGCGTCACAGTCAACCTGTAGCGCGACTGCATTTCCTTGCCTGCATTTTCTTTGTGCCAGAATAAAATCAGTCAAAGAAAACCGTCATGGGGCATCAGGCCACAGGCTGTTTGTCTCAGCCTAACTCACTCTGACAGCCTGGGGAGGACAGCAGCAGCCGGGGCTCAGGGTCCGGGAGCAGAAGTGGCCGCCGCCCTGCCCCCAGCTGGAAGCACTCAGTACACGCAGGCTGGGCCACAGGGCACTGCTCAGGCTTCCTCCGGGCACCTCGGCCCTCCTGGGCCTCCCCAACTCCAGCAGAGGCAGTGAGCAGGCCCATCTGTGCTGTACCTTCTCCCCTCTGAGGTCCGGGAACGCACAGGTCACCCCATCCATCCATCCTTCCATCCATCCATCCATCGGGTCCCCGCGGAGATATTCCCAGCTGCCATCCCCAAAGGGCACCTGGCCTTCAATATTCCGTGACAGGGTTTTCAAGAAACCTATGTCCCTGCTTTAAAGCACAAGGCTGAGAATGTCATTCATCGTTGCGTCCTACGCAAATCAAGCTTATCTGGATCATCCGAAAACACTGCTGCCACCCTCACGTTGGGTGTCTCTCTACTCTGTGGTTCGAGCTTCACGGAGAGCTATTTCTATATCTTCCCGGAGCCTCTCAATCCACACTGTGGGCACAGGAGGAGAGGAGGGCCGCTGTGGGCCTAGAGACGTGGATTTAAGAGCAAGGAAGCCCCCGTTTCAACCCCAGCTCTGCCACTCCAGGGATCAAATAAGACGCTTAGCGCCAAACGCTTAGAGCCCTGCCTTCCCAGTGAGCACTTAGGGCACCTGGTCCTGCGAGAGGCCGGCCACGTGGGAAGGCACCGGCCCCTCCCACTTCCGGGTGTCACACCCCCTTGCTTTTCATCCAAACTCTCTGAACGCTTCTTTTCCGTGTCCTTTGTCTCCTCCTCTCAAACATGAAATTTCGGAGGCACTGGGAGTTAGTCCCAGAGCTCTGTCCCTTTCCTCTCCCCTGGGAAGCTCAGCCCTCCCACTTTTGTGTCTCCAGCCCACACCGCTCCTGAGACACCAAAAGGTCCTGGATAAACAAATGCCTCCTTGAGACACCACTGAAATGTCTCAAAAACAGAACTCATTATTCTCCTGCCAGAGCAGATCCTCAAGCCATATATTCCATTTCAGTCAATAATAACACTCACGGCCTGATGGCTGCGTCTAGAAACTTAACAAATTGCCTCGATTCCACCCTCTCTGTCTTCACTACTCTCCTAATCCATTATTGAACTCCGTGGTTCTATACCTAAAATAAATTTGAATCTAGACTTGTCCACATGACCCCCGCCGCTACCCTCTCAGCAATCTAGATGATCATCACCTCTTATTCCGACCACCGCAGTAGCTTCCCAGCTGATTTCCAGCTTCTGGTCCTGCTACCACTCAGCCCATCTTCCAGACAAGTGTGGTCTTTCTTTCTCAAAAGTCAGATCATGTCACTCAGCCACTTCAGTCCCCCATGATAACTTCCTCATTACACACAGAATTCAGTTCACATTACTCTCCAGGACTTGGGATGCTCTATAGCATCCAGCCCTTGCTTTGCTCTTCAACTTCATCCCAAGCCACTCTCCCCACCACTAGCTATGCCCGGTCTCCCCTGGTCCTCCTTCCCACCTCGAGGTGACGATCCAAGCCCACCTCTGCATGACTCTATCATGCACTGTCTTAGCTGTTGCATTATTTTGCCTCATTTACAAGCATGGCTTTCTCTCCCACGTCCCTTGAGACTTCATCTTCACATATCCTAGGCCGCCACGCCATATGATACACTGACACTTTTTGGACAGTGCACTGTTAATAGGGTGGTTTCTTATTGTGCTTCCGTGAAGTCTTTTAAAAGGGAAAAAAAAAAAAAGGTGAAGGTCCTTCCACAACAGCATTAACATTTTGCTGTAATGAGAAAAAGTCGGGAAATTGATATCTAAATGTTCCCAACGCCGACATTAGTTTAAATTCTCATCCACACCCTTGGCCGAGGCAGGCCACACCAAGACAAGTCATCCTGCCCTTTGGAGCCCATTCATTAGAGAAGGGAAGTGTTTACATGGCCTCAGTGCGGGAATGATATAATGATTGCCTTCCCTCCCAGCAGGTCTCACCCTGTCTCAGGAAGACGTCAGGGGTCAGCACCAGGCCGGGCTCCAGGCTGATGAGTCACACTGGGAGAAGGCCAATCATCACAGGAGGAAGGTTGGCTCCAGAGGACTGAAGAAAGGAAATGGTACCTTTCCCTTGGAGGACTGAGGTTGAATCTGACCTCAGTCTGATGCCATGGAAAACCACCTGGTCTGTCTGGCTGGGGATCCAGGAAGGGGAACGGGGGTCCCCAGAGAGGAAGACTCAAAGGCCAGGCTCTAGCCAGGGCTCTTAGGAAATCTTCACTGCCAGGTCTCTGAGGAGCTCAGGTGAGGCAGGTGTCGGGAACATTGACCCATCTTATTTTTTTCTATTTGTAGGTCTGGTTGCATGAAAAGCAGGCAGAAGTGGTGGAAAAGTGTACTTTGGAGAAGGCAGTAGAGGGGTGAGGCCAACAAGCTCTGGTTCTTCTCCAAGCCAGTACCTCTGCTATGGCACCCTTGAAGGACCATTGAATCAGGTGGTCAAAAATCTAGAGCTTACTTATATTATTGCCTCTTCTTCCTCTGACGCTATGACCATCACCACCACTTCAACACCGTCATCACCCCTCCACACCCCCTCCACTACCATCACTACCACTGGCTACCCTTTAGTGCCACTGAATTATTTGGCAGGTACCATTCGAGGTGCTTCGTGTTTACTTTTCATTTAATGTATCTTTAATAATGAGGAAACCAAGGTTTAGAGAATTCAGGCAACCTGACCACGGTCTACATCATGCAAGTGCAGAGCTGGGATTCTCACCCAGGTGTGTCTAACACCAGGGCTGTGCTCTCAGCAACTGTACCAGATGGAAGGTTCCCTTCAGGGCAGAAAAGAAAGGTTCAGATGAACAAGCACACAACCATCAAGCAAAGGCCAGTCCTACTCCATGTCTCTCCCATTCTCAGTCACTGCTCTCTTTCTGCTCACTCATATGTTCGGCGACTCCATGGCACTCTTTAGAATGACCAACTGTCTTCCTGTCCCTTGGGGCCATCTCTCCCTTGCCCATTTCTACCAAGCAAAAGGCGCTCACCATGTTTCTACTAGTCTAAATTGCCATGACCATTCTTGCACTGTGACCTCTGAAAATTTCAGGAAAGAATAATTCCCTTCACAAAAGCTCCCCACCATCTAGCATAGCAGGAAACACGAGCTAAATCTTAAAAGTTGAGGAGTGAACCAAGCTAAAGGGCATCCGCCAGCCTCAGCCGTCCACTGAGCTGGGGCTGCACAGTCCGAGGGAAGGCCCGTCTCTCCAGGAATCCCAAAGCATTTGTTCCCTCACTGGAAGGTTCTAGGCGAGGGAAAAACAGACGAGTCAGGAAGCCTAGAATTTCATTTTCAATCATCAACTGCAAAGAGTTAATGTTGACACAGACCCTTCCAGGGAGATAAACAGTCTGTGGAAGGTTCCTGAGTCTTTTCTCTGCCTATGCCAGCAATTAAAGAGAGGATCGGCCAGGTAGCAGCTCCTGTTGCTGCCTTGGAAAATTTTCCAGTGGGCTTATCAGGCATAAACATCTTGGAATGAGTCTGATCCCAGTTAAAGAACCAAATGTCAGGAAAGCCAAACATAAAACTTGCCTAGGGTAGGGATTCCTTGATAGTCAGATTTTTTTTTCGCTAGGGTTACAAGAGAGAGGATGTGAAAGGAAAGCCCAGTCTGATTTTATGAGCCATAATCATAGTATTCCTCTCTCTGGAACACAGAACTCTTCTGTTATTGAAGCTCCTGGAAACTGAACGAACTGGAGACCACGTCTGTGGTTGTGTGTCTTGCTTCCCCAGTCGGGTGCCAGGTCAGTGGGACCCTCCCTGGAGTAAGCAGACAAGGTTTTTCTGTCCCTTCAGGGCTGAGGAAGAACTACATCAACCGCCTTATAGTAAAAAATATGGGAAGTTAAACCATACTTTGTGTTATGAAATCCATTCAAGGTGTTTGCATTTTGAAACATTAAAACAGGCATCCTGGGAAGTCCCATCCTTAACTTCTAGAAGGTCAATCTTAGACTATAACAATTATTGCAGCTAGCTTTTAATGAGATCTTACTCTGTCCTAAGCATTTTACACCATTATCTCACTCAACACTCATGACAATCCTATGAGGTAAACAGACATATTATATTATCCTTATTTTATAGGTAAAACTGACACAGAGAGGTTCAGAAACGTTTCTAAGGTCACACAGAACATATGTCAGAACAAAGATGTGATCTTAAGCCAGTTGGACTCCAGGGTCTATGCGATTAACTTCCATGTAATGTTACCTATGGATCAAAGAAACTGACTCTCAGTGGAATTGCTGATCCCACATCCTTCAGGTCCTCAAGTCACACACGGAGTTGAGGAATAAATAGCAGCTGGTCCCAAACCACCAGAGGCATGCTGCTTTGATTCCAAATACACATGGGAAAGGTCTTCACCTCTTGCATCTCATGAGCTGGATGGATACCTAATTAACAAGCCTGTGTTGTTAACAAGCAAGCATGGCGAGGCCTAGTGAACTGACCACACAAACTCAAGTCGGGGACGCCAAGTTCTGATTGCCGTGGTGTAATCTCTTGCTTTCAGTGAGGCAAGACAGCTGAGCCATGAGGAGGAGACTCAGAGGGCAAATTGTGAAGATAATTCTCACTGGGCACTCTGTTGTCTGAGCTCAGGGCTAGGCAGGAAAAAAAAGCTCTGCTGAGAAGAACGATCCACATCATCTAGGAAGGTGGAAAAGGGCCAGGGAGATACGGGTCCAATTTTTTGAGGCCCCAAACCATAGGGAATCTTTCTAAGAAATAGCCAAGGACAAATGAGTGGTTCTAGAATAAATAAGATGAAACTGGTTTTACCTGCTAAAACACCAATTCTGATCACTCCCTTTTCTCCTCTTTAAAATTAGACCAAGAAATCGGTGACTTTATTGTTCCGTTTATGCAACTAAATGGATACAACTTCAAAAAGGCCAATGTTCCCCTGTGGCATCTTTATTATCTTTAAGTCAACTTTAACCCGAATTCAATGGGAAGCAGACTTTACATGCCCTTGGTGTGACCAGCCCTCTAAGAGCCTTATTGTTTGCTCTAATAGTGAGCACAGCGATGTTCGTCTTCTGTTTATGACACTGGGGATCTTGAGAGCTCACTCAGACACACACACACACACCCCCTTGACGTGTGCTACAAATAATATAAATTCTACAGTGATCATTGGGTACTGCCTTCCACAGGGGGAAAGAGGATCAATTTTCACTGGAGGAAGTGGCGAAGGCGGCTAAGATGGTCCATTTATAACCCGACCCTAAAGAAATCCCACCAGTTGATTATGCTCCACAGAACAACTGGGTCATTTTGACTACTTTGGACTAGGAGTAAATAGAACTTTATGTAAAATTGTTTCTACTGGCCAGACTTCAAGAACTTAAAGTTTAGTGTTTGATATTTCATAATCTTCATAAATTAATGAATTCACCCCCCGCCCCCCAGTTTCAGCCTGATGGATCATCCCCTGATGGCTGGAGGGTAACAGGAGAACTTCCTGTTGGTGGCAGGTCTAGCCAGTTGCTTTCATCTCTACAAGGATGTTTCATAGCTTCCAAGACTTTGTCTAAAAAAGGAAACTTGGAAGCAAGCAAAGGTGTGAGAAAAGGAACCTTTCTCAGGGATTTAGACAATAATGAGAACCAGTGTTGGTTTACTTAGCAAACCAAGTGACTCTCTTTCTCTGCTGGCTTTTGCATCTACCTTTTTACTACATTAGCCCTTAATGTTGCCTTAGGTTATGCCACTTCCCAAGGCTTCCCAGTTCAGTTTTTCCTGCTGCTCTTTCTGCAGTCGGCTTTCCCTAAAGTGGGAGCGAGGACCTCAGAATAAACACAGTCCTTTTAACAACAAGGTTCCATCTTGACTCTCTCCAGGACCACCCTATTTGGGAGAAGCCAGTGTCAACTTCCACATGGAAAAGGATGTCTGGAAAAGACATCCGAGGTTATCTCCCAGCCCGTTGCTTTACTTGGCATGACTAGAGTCATTGCAACTCTTGTGTTAAGAAAGGGCCTGACAATATCCTCTTTCATATCGGGACACGGGGCCACTGGCATGTCCAAGCTAAAGTGAGAGAAGGAGCATTTGGTAGGCAATAAAGTCGACTGTCATTCAGATGGTCCAGTCTCCTAAACCCCATAAACAGGTGCCTGAGTCACAAGAGAGGAAGCAGAGGAGAGGTGAGGGCTGTTTCACTCAAGTCCCTGTAAATCATTGAGTGCCCAACAGAGTAGCTTTTCTATTTGTGTAATAAAATGGAACATAAGTATGGAGGAAAGGAATTCTTCCTACTTAGAAGGAGATCAGAGCAGCACACCAGGAAGTTCAGAGACTATAGCAGAGCTGTGTTCTTCAGGAGTGGCAGGTGATGGTTTCAAAGCAGCCAAGGCTTTGGGTGATGGGTCATGAGTGAATGGCGGATACCTCCACGTTTCTGAGAACATGGGAGAGCATGTTATCCCATAAAACATGGGAATAGTTTCAGGGTACTTTAGAGGAAACTAAAGGTCCCATAGTGGACGATGGGAGGAAGAAAAGGGTAGAGGTTATGTTTGTTATGCTTTTTAATCCTAGTTTTATATCTTACATACTTGTACAACTTGGCATAAAAATCATTCTACATGGCTTCTAAGAACTGAAGGCTTGAAGGTCATTCTCCCTTGAGTCAACAAGAGGCTGATGGCCAGGGGGACCATCCATGGCTTCATCATAATCCAGTCTCCTCCAGAACAGAGGGAGAATCTAACTGGCTACCTTTGTGCCATCACAACAGAACCTCTATCAGCTGGACTTCTTTGTCCTGTCATGAAACACTGGTTCAGCACAGGTCACAGAATCATAAACCGTTAGTGCTGGAAGGTACCCAAGAGATCCTCTGGCTCAATGATTTCTAAACTGTTTTTAGTAAAATTTTTTCAAATGAAATTTTTCTTACACCTAAAAATATAAAATAAATACAGTAGCTATAATTCAATATGGCAGTTTGATCATAACTTTGTATTATTCTTATCTAATAAATAAAGATGGATTTAATTAGGGAAAAAATCATTATTTTACAGTCACCAATGAAACAATGGATCTAGGCAATAATCATAAATAGATGCTGAAAACGTAAGATGGGAGGTTGATGGGGAACTTTTCAATGGAAGGATTAATT
Organism: Balaenoptera musculus; assembly: GCF_009873245.2. Classification (NCBI taxonomy): domain Eukaryota; kingdom Metazoa; phylum Chordata; class Mammalia; order Artiodactyla; family Balaenopteridae; genus Balaenoptera; species Balaenoptera musculus. The sequence continues at coordinate 95,261,548 of NC_045793.1, read as the reverse complement.
CAACTGAGCCCATGGGTCAAATTTAGCCTTAGTAAAAGGGGGTTAATCAATTATATTGTGACTTCAGAAGGTGGCGTGACAGGAAGTACGTATGAAAAGTATCTACGAAGTACTCTTGCCTAAAAAATATTGAACCCTAATCTAATTAATCCTAAATATCAGTTTCCAGGACATAAAAAATAAATCAAGCAATACCATGAGGAAGCAATCAGCCAAATTCAGACTGTAGGACAGTCTGGCTTAGTTTCTCTACTTGATCAAATGCATGTGCAGTGGACTTTACTATTTCCCAATTATTCATTCTCCCTTCCTGTAAGAGGAAGGATTATACATTTGTAAGAGGATCATACATTCATGCCTACTGCCTTTCGGCTGGCCACTCTCCTGGTGGAACTGTATGCCTTCCTGCCCCATCAATCTTGATGGAGCCTCATGACTTGCCTTGGCCAATGGCAAGTGAGGAAAAGAGACTATGTCATGTCTAATCAAAGCTTTGCCCATCACTGCATGATCAGCTATGTTGCCCTTTCACTTCTGCCACAAGAACATCCTTACACAAACAGCCTGGGTCCCAGAATAAGAAGACCCATGGAGAGAGGCTGAGTCACTGCCAAACTCTGAAGACAATGTACAATGTGAGCCAGAAAGAAAAGCTGTAACCTTTTTTTGTTATAGACATTGAGATTTGGGGGTCATTTGTTACCATGTGAAGCTGATAAATTTAATACCACACACACACACACACTCACACACACAAAGAAGAACTGTTACAGAATAAAAGAAACTTAATAAATGTAGTCATTGAAGACATGTTGTGGACCATGATTGGACCTCAATTAAAACAACTCAATCTATAAAATTATTTGGGGATAACTGAAGCAATTTGGATAATGTTTGTGTACTATGTAGTATTAAGGAGTTATTGTTAATTTTGTTAGGTGTGAGAATGCTCATATATGCATGTATTTCTCAGGTAGAGATGTATACTGGGGTATTTATGGGTCAAATGGTATGGTGTCTGGGTTTTCTTTTGAATATTCCAAGAAGCAATAGTAAGGGAATAGATAAAATGTTCACAAAATACTGATAATTGTTGAAGCTGGGTAATGAACACATAGAGGTTAATTATACCATTATCTCTAATTTTATGTATATTTTAAAATATTCCTTACAAATAAGTTTTAGATCATATCAAATAAGTTAAAGGGCATTAACAAACAATGACAGACAAGACATGATGGGAGTCCCCTGTAGACAAAAAATTCCAAAATTTCTGGATGATGTAGTGTTTGGAAGAGTGGTTGTTTAGAAAGTAAAGTTGAGAAAGCGTCATTCGTGTGTGTGTGTGTGTGTGTGTGTGTGTGTGTGTGTGTGTGTGTGTGTGTGTTGGGGGTTGACAGGGAAGAGTATCCTTAAAATGAGTGTGACTTTAAAAAAAAAAAAGAGTGTGACAACAATGGGTGTGAGAGAGTCTACAAAAGCAACAGTTTATAACATCCACCCATCCACACACCTACAAACAGAATGAATAACGCCCAATAAAGTGTTTGTCTTCCAGGTGAAAAACAGGCTTCCAAACCAAAACAAAACCTGCTAATGTAGGCACTGATGCCCAAGAGCAAAGCACTCCAAAATCTGGCATTTTCAGGTCATGGTCAGCTCGCCACATATTCACCCCAAAGTAGAGCCTAACAGTTAGACAGTCATCCCTGCCCAGAGGAAGACCAACCAGGTCACCATTCCTCCATTCATAAATGTGAGCAGACTACTAAGGGTCTCACTGTCCAACGAGAGAAAACGTGCAGCATGACAGAGATAAACACGGAGGAAAAATGACACAAGAGAAAACAGAAATAATTAAGAAACAGAGGACAATTTGTTTCTAAAAAAGGAAAAACTTTTGATGAACAGTCTCCGAGATTTGAAACAAGATGGCATCCAGAAAACAAGAATAGGTTTCAATGAAAAAGGAAAAGTCAGAGACAAAGAAAGTACTGTTAGAAATTAAAATGCAACTTTAACCCTCACTCTGTCCCATCGAAACAAAGAAGAAAAGATAAAAGAAGATAATGTAGGCCCTACCAGAAAAGAAAGAGAAATAGGATACTCTCCATCACTGGGAAGGTGAAGGAAGTATTGGGACACACAGAAGAGAGATAAAACTAAGTGAATAAGAGGAGGGTGGAATAGCCATTTATCTGGGAGAACAATGGACACCAGAGCTTTGTTTAGATATTTGGTGTTTTCATCATGTCTGGTTTGTCACCATGCATTTTCAGAATATATGGCACACACATGTGCAGAAACAATTTAACGTGATGAGAATACTGTAGAAATGTTAAGCCAAACAAGAGTCAGTATCATAAGAAGTAAATCCTCGAGTATCTAATAACTCAGCCAGGCTTTTATTTCTAGATCTGAAAATCTCAAAGTCTAGCCTCTGTATTACTTGTGAGCACTTGGTATAGAAAGGTTAAGGTTCCAAAAAAAAATCTAAAATTTTCTCACATTGAAGTCAATTCCCTAGAGAAATTTCTGTGACCTTAGTTTTGAAAGTTTGCCATTTTCAGAGGAGAGTTATGTTTGAAATTTTTGTAAAACGAACAAAGTTACATATTGAGAAAAATTCTACTCACACCCTCCGCCACCACCCCCCGACTCATGGAATACACGTTCATGCCTGCCGTACATTACTGAAAATCCACAAAACATGTCAAAATTACTTTCACACAGGCTTTGTCTAAAAATGCTCATCAAAGTGTTAGAACCCACTTGGTAATGTCTGGGGAGAAGACATCCAGTGATGAACCTTGAAATCGCATGTGATTTCCAGTCAGCACACAAAGACCCAGACACACATGTGGTACGACACGGAAGATATTTTCTGGAAGCCCTTGCTAAACTGTTTATTACATTTTATCTGAAGATCATTTCAAGTTTTGATGACAAGCCGTAACTCAAGAGAAACTTTGTTCAACTGAGACCATCCTTTGGCCAAAGGAGGCTTCAAGCTGGTTAAAATGATCAATACACAAAAGGAAGTTATCCCTTAAAAAAGAAATCACAAGTAGCCCTCAACTTTAAACGTTTTTGAACTTCATCCAGGCTCTAATTTAAAAAGGGGGTGGGGATCCCTGTATATATTGAAGAAGAGAATGTTTTTTATGAATTCTGGGGGAGGGTACTGTCAAAAAAGGAATGGCTGACCCAGGGGAAGTTAGAAGGCTGACAACGTGGACTCCTGGAATGGCTCCCCCGCAATGGCTCCAGGAAACACAGGCCCCTCCAGAAGCAGCACAGACAGTGTCTGTTCCCAGTGGGGACCCTGGTGCTGAGCAGCATTTGTCAAGAGTGGCAGCCCTGGGAGGGACGCACGCTCACAAATTCATTCCGCGCAATGATTCACTAACCCAACCCAAAGGGCTTTACTATCCCAGCAAACTAAGTCCACCTTCCATGGGCCTGAGACAACCTATATGGAGTTTGCAGAGGAATGTCTGATTTACGGTGGTGAAGCTTTCTTTCCTTCTCAAATAGAGCTCCAGCCTGCTGGGAGGAAAGAAGCCAAATAAAACACTTTCTGTATGTAGACTTCTAAGTCACAGGTGGCATCGGGCGCTTAGTTATGTCTTCAGCTTGGTACAGACACATAATCCCCTTCCCTTTAATGTGTTAAAAAAGACTTCCTAGAAATTCAAACATGCCCAGCCTGTACATTTTTCTTGTTTTTTTCCTGTGGAATAAATTGACAGACAGCTTGACTCTAGCATAATAATGTTTAAGAGAGTGGGGTTCCTGAGTACAAATGACAGCTCCAATGCATAAGTGCTCCATGACTTCTGGAAATTTGCTTCAGCAATCTAATTCTCAGTTTCCTCCCCTGTGAAATGTGGATGAAAGGTCGTATCAACCTTGAACAGTTACTATGAGGATTAATTGAGATAATCTTCATAAAGTTAAAATATTCCCCTGCCCAGAGGTATTGTGGCTACAAACAACGGAAATAGTGACTCAAACTGGCTAAAACAATAACTAAATGTGTGTTTCATACAGGCTGGAATCCAGAAGAGCAGGCTTCCAGCACAAAATGATTGACAACTTGATGGATTGTCAAAAACCTAGGTTCTTTCCCTCTGCCGTATGCTATTCTTGGCATTGGTTCATCCCAAAGCTGCTTCCTCTCCTGGTCACATTTTGGCTTCCTATGGCAACTAGGACTACATTATTTCGTATTCATATTCAATAAAAAAGGACAAGGTAAACCTTGCAGAAGCTTCCAGTAGAATTCTCTCATCCCATTGGCTAGAATTGGATCACAAGCCCATCCTAAAATAATCGGTGCAAGGAGAACAGGATCACCATGACCAGAAGAAAGTCATCTTTGGAGAAGAAAAGGATGTAGGGAAAGATCATTTAAGTACCTGTAAAGGTTGCCTCTTATTAGCATTACTGTCCATGTTATGTTGCCCCTACAGTCTTACAGTTTTTCCAAAGATGCAACTGGCTATTGCTTCAAAGGTCTTGAAATAGAAAATGGATTTGTGTGTGTGTGTGTGTGTCACTTCAGGTTTATTTCTAGTAGTGGTCTAAAGTGATGCTTAAGAAAGATTCTGAGATGCCACCTATGCCAGGGAGGGGAAGGTAAAACAATCAGTTACAGGAATTGGCCAAGGGTGCAAGATATGGCTTCATCAATGCCAAGGGTAGAACTGAACCGAACAGCTGGGCATGTCCACTTGCATTCTTTCTCTGCCACTTTTTAACCTTTAGAACACACAGGACTACCTCTTGAAGACTTTCAGACTAAAACCAGGAGTGGACCTTCACCACTGAAGAATGAGTTTGACAAAATAGCTGGTCTTCCAGATTTCTGAGAGTGTGAGCTTTCTCAGCAGACCAGTTCAACAATATTCACTGAGCACTAACTCAGCTTCCTATTTTGTGCCAGGTGCTTAGCAGAATCCAAAAGACGTGCAAGACACAAACTCTGTCCTTAAGAAATGTCCAGTCTATCTCGGAAAAGAAAGCACGTGGACAGTCAAGTGTTAAATAGTAGAACAAGGCAACCTAGAATTCAGGGTCCAAGGAAATTGCTAGAGCCATTTTAACTGGCCATGACTAAACTAACCAGGGAGAATCCCATAATTAACTGCAGCGCTGTTGTGCAGATTGGCATATGGGCTCGGCCTCAATCTGTACTAGGGACTGGTACTTTCCACGGAGCAGGCAGACAGATGGCCTCAGAGTTTTTCAGACTTTGCGTCAATGTCTCCCATGCGCTAACTGTAATCACAACCTTGACTTTATATAAATACATCTTCTTCCAGAGAAGGGTGAATCCTGAAGCCTGATGAGGTGGTAAGTTTCTAGAGCTCTGCAAGTGTGGCAGTGGTTTCTCAAGGCTCTAGCTTCCAACAAACCCTCCGGATTCACAGCTCGAATATGATTGATCTGATCTAAATGGCTCTGTACCCTTGGCCCTAGAGAATATACTACATAGAGAATATATTGGAAATCACAAATACTTACGTGATTGCCCATCCCGATGCTGTGTGTTTACAACCTATGCGGAGCAGCTAGGTCTGATAAAAATGTATTGAGTAATAATAACAATAACATTTACTCACCAACAGACAATTAATTCTGAGCACTGGATAGACAAGAAGGGACATGCTATACAACTAGGGAAATGTATTTCTGGTTTACAAGGAATTCATAATCTGATTAAGCTGATACGATATAGATGTATGGAACACTACGTATAAAGCAACATATAAGACTACCACCTCTGGTCCGGGCCCTTACTGACTCACAGTCAGATCACGGCAGTCAGTCCCTTTGGAACCAGTCCTTTTATAATCCATGTGCTCTATCACATCCGCCAGGGCCATCTTCCCAAAGTACAGCAGTGGGCAAGTCACTTCCTTGTTGGAACAACTACGTGGCATCCCAGTGCCCATCAAAAAATTACCCTCCTGGCTTTCCAGTCCTCCAACTACCCTCTAATATCTGCTCCTCTCCAGTCTTCCAGTCTATTGCCAATAGAGCAGCCCTCTTCCACTAAATTCATTTACTCAAGATCTCTATTTCCAAATATGTCACGGCTGCCCTGCCTCCAAGGCTTGCTCACCTGTGCATATAATACTCTTCCTGCCTTTACTTATTTAAGTCTCACTCTTCTTTGAAGAGGAAAATCTGCTTCCTACCTCATTACTTTCCTAAACACACTGGATTACAGAGATCATTCCCTCCGCTGAACTCCCAATAGCACTGGCATTTCTTAGGTAGCACTGTGAGTCATTCTGCATCAATCTTATATAAGGGTCTTGCCTTCCCATCTGGGTTTCCAGTTCCTGGATGTTTAGTGCCTTGTCCCAACCCTATCTGCCCAAAGCTTAACAAACACAAGATCTTCAACAATGCTGTTGATGGCAACATAAAGTCAGGCACTGACTACAGAGCAGAGTAATCAGTTACAATCAGAATGGACTAGAATGAATTTTAAAAAGCCTTACTAGGCAGGCGACTTTGTAAACTGTGTTTGGAAGAAAGGACAGGAATGGCAGACGGGCAAGCAAGAAGCGTGTGGGTTAAAATGGAGATGGTGGACGTGGGACGGAATGGGTGGATCTGAGAGCCTGACCATGTTCTGATAGTTGAGCAAAATCAACAGATTGGTACGGAAGTCTGGTGGCCACATGCCCTTCCCTTTGCATATCTTCTAGGTGTAACTTGCTTAGGGCCATAGAGTTGACAATTAGGGCCAAGAAAAAGTCATCATCTAGGCTTAAATTCTATCTTATGACCTTTAAATGTGCTTCTTCCATTTAATTCTTTGAAATATTATTTCCTTGGGTGAGGTAACTTTTTCCAATGGGAAACTCGTTCGTGAGTTGTTTGCTCCTCATTTTAACCTTGTCAGAACAATTGGGCAGAACTGCAAATGCTGATTACTGCTTTGCACACATACTTATTCTGCTTTTCATGTCCTTGGGTCCCCTCGAAAACTCCACGTTGTAGCAAAGACCCTGTGACATTCATATGTAGGTTTTCAGGGGTGTCAGGGGATATCACGGGGCATGTGCTGCTCAAGGGGTCAGCTGGGTTCCACCGAGGCTGAAACTGAGATCCAATCCACTAGGTCTGACCTGAGATCCTTCCCATGCAGAACACTTCAACCTCAATCACACCTCAACTCTTCCTAGAGTAGCCATCTACCGGGTCCATACAGCAAAGAGAGGAAGATGTGCCAAGGAATGTGTGGATTATATTCTACTTATTTGTTAACTTTGCAAACCCTCTACTTCTCTACAGTTCTGGATCACCAGATACCCAAAAGGGGTCCTCTTAATTCCTCATTTAAAGTGTCTTTCTTCTCTAAACAGTACTATTCAAACCTGTCCATCAGTTTTGTCTATACATATGGCATTCTCCGTGCATCCACAGTACGACCCTAAACGAAAGAACCATGGAATGCAAGAACTTGAAATCTCAGAGGATCTCAGAAATCATCTCATCAAAGCCCCTTACTCTGTAGAGTCACCTATGGCCCTGGAGAGGAACATGGCCTGGCCACTCTCACCTGAGCATGTGACAGTTCTCTGATTCTATTAAGGACTAATATTTTTTTCCTACAATTTGACCTGTGTCCTTAATGCAACTGCCATTGTGAAGAACAACTGGGTTCCCTCCGTTAACGAGAATGTCTTGCTCCCTCCGCTACAGAAGCACATTTACTGCAAGAAGTCAAAACAAGGATTTCATGTTTCCATCAAAAAAAAAAAAAAAAGAAAACACGTGTAGGCTTTATCTGAAGATCATATGATAGCTCAGCGAGCCCAATTCTCTCCTCTCTTAAACTTACATAATGTAAAACAAAAGAAAAGGACATAGAGGTGATGAGTCAGACACCTGCTCAGAACAGTGTTTTGCAACAGCATTACTATTAGTATTTCAGGTGAACAATTCTCTGTTGGGGGCTGTGCATTGCTTGTGTTTATCGCCATCCCTAGCCTCTACTCACTCCCTCACCAGGAACACACTATCCTTGTGCTGCCCCCGTTATGAGAACCAAAAATGTCTCCAGACATTGCCAAATGTCCCATGGCGGAAAAGCTGATCCCACCCTTCTTGAGAACCAGTGGGTCTAGAACACGCCATGAATGCGGAGGTGACTCTGAGGGGTCCTTTCAGAAGTTTCTTGTCAGTATTTGACAGGCTTCCACCCGCCAACTCTGACATCACTGCTCTCATTTCCACCCTGGGCTCCCACAAAGAGGTCAACACACAGCAGGCAACTCAGTCCCTTTTTCTTCATCACACCTCCTCACGGGGCTGTACAGGCGTATCACCCTTAACAGTGGAGATAACTGATGAAAATCATCATGTCGAAAGGTCAAAATTGAAAGCCACATATTAAAAAATGACTTTTTGCCATCATCTAATGGGTAACTGTATTTGTGATCTATCGCTGTATCACAAATTGCCCCAAACGAAAGCTAACCTGATCTATTAAAAATAAAGCTGAAACAACAAATATGTATTATTTCACACAGTTTCTGAGGGTTGGGACTCTGGGTAAGCTGCACGGTTCTGAGATGTCGGTAAGCTGTTGGCTAGGGTTGCAGTCACTGTCAGGCTGTACTGAGGCCGGAGGATCTGCTTCCAAACTCACTCGTGTGGTTCTTGGATTCACTTCCTCATTGGTTGTTGGACAGAAGCTTTAGTTCTTTGTCATGTGGGACTCTACGTAGGGATGCCTCACTCCATGGCAATTGGCTTTCCCCCAAAGTGAGCGACAGAGAGAGACAGAGACAGAGACAGAGAGGCAGAATAGATGCTTTAGTTTTTTATACCCTAATCTGGGAAGTGACGCACCATCCCCTCTGCTCTATGCTGTTGTGTCCACAGACCACCCTTGGCACAACATGGGAAAGAACAGCGCAGAAGTGTGAAGCAGGGGTGAGGCTCACTGGGGCGCCAGCTTAGAGGCTGCCTACTGTGGAAACCCCTCAGTAACTTAAATCTTTCTAGAGTTTAAGCTCTTCCCAGATTGAGAACATGACAATTTCTGATCATAAGTGTCCTCAGTTTCACCTGAGGGTGGGAAGGAATTTGCATCTGGTCAGAACGATGACCTGGGGCACCACATCATCCAAAGGAACACATTCCATTCCTTACAGGACAATAGTGGGTCAATTCATTTTAGAAGAATTTTCAACCAAAGCAGGTTTTTGGTTGCCCTCTTTCAATAGGAAAAAATAATTAAAAAACCATAGCACATATTATTTGCTATTTCAATCAGTCACGATGCCGTAAGAACATCAAGGTATAAGTAGCAAGGCCTTTCCAGATCCATGGTAAAACAAAGGGCATCAAGCTTAGCCTCCTACAAGAGATGGTCTCTGATCTGTCTCCTGGCCAAACACAGACTTGTGAGAAGGGCTCTGAGAGCACTCAAGTAATAATGGAGGACCCAATGGCCTCTGGTCCCTCATGCCCTTCCTATGTGCTGTTCTGTCAATGGTAACTTGACAGTTAGCTGAGGGGAACATCCCCTAGCCCTGTCTTCCCATCACTACAGCTGCATGCTCCTCCCCATGGCTCAGCCTTCACTCCAGAAGGAGCTGGTGTTCCCAGAGGCTGGGCACAGTGGAAATCATAATAAAAAGATTGTGATGCTAAAAAAAAAAAAAAAAAAAAAAAGATCTCTTCATCAAACTACATTTAATATTGAGATCCTTCTCTGAGTCAGAAATTTGCTTATAACAAACCATCTCACAACAGTGGAATAAAACAACCTTAGTTTATGTGGGTCAGAAATGTGGGTAAGGCTCAGCTGGGTCATTCTTCCGCTCCACGGGGCAGTGGCTGCTGTCGATTACTCAGCTGTATTCATGTGATTGCAGAGGTGGGCTGGAGGTCTGGGAAAGATTCACTCTCATGTCTGGTGTCTTTGGGCTCCTCCGAGTGGCTCCTCTCTCTCTGAAGAGAGTGGGCATGGGTATCACGGGATTCCTCAAAGGACAGTGGTCAGACGCCTTTCATGGTGCTCGATTTCCAAGAGCAAAAGAGCATGACGCTAAACCTCTTCAAGGCTCAGCCTAGAATTGGCACTACCCCAATTGGGGTATTGGTAGTGCCCAATTGGCACTGTATCACGTCTTCCCTATTCTGTTGGTCAAAAGGAGTCACTTTTGAAAAGTTCTCTCATGTCAAACCCCCTTTGTGCTTAAAAATCTCTGGCCTAATGTCTTTGACCTCTAGACCCAGACTTAAAGGACTCATGTGATTAGGTCAGACCCACCCAGACAATCTACCTATCTTAAGGTCAACTGATTTTGGACCTTAATTATAGCTGCAAAATCCTTCCACAGCAGTACTTAGATTAGTGTTTGACTGAATAACTAGGAGAAAGTATGTGTACATCAGGGGCTGGGAATCTTGGGGACTATAGAATTCTGCCTACCAAAGTGAGACAACTGGTAAAATTTGAATAATGTTTGTACATTAATTAATAGTATTGTATCAACGTTAATTTGCTGGCTTAGCTAATTTTGTATATTGGTTACATAAAATGTTAATATTAGTGGAAACTAGGTGAGCAGTATATGGGAATTCTAAGTATTATTTTAATAGTTTTTGTAAATATAAAATTATTTAAAATAAAAAGTTCAAAAAAAAAAAAAAAAAAAAGCAAGTCACCAGACCAGCCCAGGTTCCAGGGGAAGGAAAATAAAGTGCATCTTTTGATGGGAAGAGAGGCATGTGCCTATCGGGAGGGAGGAACTGATGGTGACCATCTTTGAAAAGTGTTTATTACAGGCACTACGAGTTTAAAAAAGAATGAACATAACCAGTTCTTCTCTCATAGAACATGTCATCTGGTGAGTGAGAGAATGTCTAGTGGACAGATATTTACTGTGTGTCTCCTATAGAATAAGCATCATGGTAATCACTGGAGATGCAGTAGTGACTAAGATACCCACAATATTACAGTTAATAGGAAAGAGCAATTGGTGACTAGTAATTATAACTCAGTGTGTGATAACTGTTACGGTCAGATAAATACAGAGGCCTGAGATAGCAAACAAGATGCAGAAATCACTTCCAGTTGTGGAGATCAGAAAACGCTTCGTTCATGGGTTAAGACAAACACTAAGATGTACTCTCCTCTCCCCTCCACTCCAACCCTTTGAAATTGCTCCAAACAAATCGAGAGAAGTTACCTGTATGGTTTACTGCTGTATCTTTTATTTGGGGGGAATTATATTTTTCACTGAATTTGCTTGTAGAGTAGATTTTTATACAAATTAGTATTTTCCTACTAATAAAAAATGTAATTCAAGCTGGAGTCATATATATCATCCTAGATTATCTGTCGTACTTCTTTCATCTGTCCAAGGAGAATGTGAAATTTCATTGGAAATGGGTGTCACTCATTTCCTGACGTTCAGTACCTCTAATAAGCTATCCTTTGTTTACACTGATGTCTCTCTCTCTCTCCAGGTCTAGATTTCAGCAGCGTGCTGGTTGTTCTCTAGGGCACTAAATGGTGCCCCCTACGTGGTTAAGTCCAAGCATTCTAGGCTCTATCATTTTTCCCAGCAACGGCCTTTGGGAGAGCTGCTTTTGACCTACTTCATCAGAAACCTTATGGCTCCATTGAACCTTTAAAAAGATTCACACATGGCAGGCTATCTCTGTAAATTCATACACAGAAAAATCTTCTGGAGTGGGGGGAACATTTTCAGGTCCTCTTTGGTAGACGTATATGTTCTTAGGATGTTTAACAGTTGAAAAACTGTGATATCTCCCTGAGACGGCAGCCTGAGGAGACTTTCCTGAGGGTTTTGCTGACAGTGTTTGAGTTAAGCTGATCCTTTTGGGAACCCTGTTATTTCTAGAGCATTTGTAAAGGTTGAAATGAATGGATTAGGGTCTCTCTGCTCCTGATATGTCTTGCCCTTTACCCCTTTGAAGATCCCGAAGTCCTGGGGTGCATGAGCTTTAGGGACACAATCTGAGGGTAGCGTCCGTGGTAATGACGGCGGGGTATCACTTAGTCACACTGAAGGTGATGGAGCAGAGGACCTGTGAGTGTGCCCACTTTAACATGACGACTTCCATCTTTTTCTTTTTTTTTCGTGGCTATGCCATGCAGCACGTGGGATCTTAGTTCCCCGACCAGGGATCGAACCCGTGCCCCCTGCAGTGGAAGTGTGGAGTCTTAACCACTGGACCACCAGGGAAGCCCCGACCTCCATCTTCAGGCAGTAGCCTTCAGGGCTTCCCAGGCACATTGAATAAGTGCATTAGTACACATAAATCTAGTAGGATAGTGCTTTACATATAAGACCTTAACAGATATTGTTGTTGGTGTCATTATTATTATTATTATTATTAAGCATCAAATTTAACCCCAGTCACAGAACTCCTAAGAAGATCTTCCAGCATTGCTGAACTATATCTATCATGTATCCTGAGAGAGAGAGAGAGAGGAAAAAAAAGAATATAATAAGAGCTCTTATTTCACACGGATGCAGAGTAAGTCTACTTCAACTTTGCACAGGAAATGAAAGGTACTAACTCTGACTACCAGCAGAATCCTCTTCCTCCCCCAGCTGGGCCTATTCTAGCTCTGACTGTTCATTCTCCCAAGTTAAAAAACCCTCCCCCAGAAATGTACCCACACAGAGGCCCACCAAGCTACTCATTTCACCACGTCACCTGGGTCGTATGAGTGTAGCTGCACAAACTGATGAGTTTTGATCACTGTCATCTCTGCAGGGTTTTGTCGGTGACTTCAGCTAACTGAGTCACTTAGTGAGGCCTGAGCACCACCTCTGCTCGCGTGCTGGGCCCGCACCCTTTCACTTAAGTTTTCCCAGAAAGTAAATTTGGAGAGCCAGACAAATGTTTGGGATGCAGAAGATGGGAAACAGGGGCCCAGAGATGGAAACCCTAGTGACTGGATATTTCCAACTCTGTCATATTTTTTAAGAATGGAACACTCTCCCATTTGCACAGTTCAGCAAATCAAGCTGAGAAGATTCAGGGTCCTGGGTCATTGGGCACTGTTTCCAGAGGTGACCTGTGGGTCACTGCATTTCTGTTTTGCCCCCTCATCTGTGTCAATGCCATTGCAAGCGTTTGGCTATCTATAATGATAATCTTGGAAATACAGTTCATTTTCTACCTCCCCTAAAGAGTGAATCTTTAGCAGTCCCCCCAAAATAGATGCTACAGTTTTCTTGACCCTCTGAGAAGAAAGAACACGGTAATGCCCATTAGTAGTATATTTCAAAGCTTTGATCAAGAACAGCCACGAAGTCCTTTGTAAAACCTACAAACATAAATTCAAGTCTACTGGGGTGAATGTGTGTTACACATGTGGCCATGTCCCATACCAAGAGATGCTACAGCAATCCGAATTTTTCTCTAGGGTTCAGAAAGAGGTAAAGGGGCAGACAGAAAGATGTTTTCCTGTGGCCGTTTTACATTAATTTCTTTCCTCTCAGTTGTGTGTTCTGAAGCTGTGTCTTGCTTCATGGGCAGCATTTGTGCACAAGTTCTGGGTGAGAGCAAGTTCTGCTCATTCTGCAGATGAGCAGCAAGAAAGCTTTGCTCCTCCAATCTCTGTGGTCAAGAGCCAAAGACACCAATGTGAGTTGAACAGACTGTCATGTGGTTCATTTGCAAAGAAAAAGAAAGGGGTGGGGGGAGAAAGGAGGGGCGTGTCTGAGTGTTTTTCATCCTGTTGAAAGAAGAAAGCAAAGGGAACTGTGAGGATCCAGGCTCCCTATTTCACAGACAGCAAAACCAAGGTGGAGAAGGTACCGTCTTTCTGGAGGCCGTTTGACAGCAGTGATTAGGGGCAAACTACTAATCCCCCTTAGACGCCGAGTAGCTGCCTTCTCCAAGAAAAAGCAAGAAACAAAGGGACTTCCCTGGCGGTCCAGTGGTTAAGACTCCACGCATTTCCACTGTAGGGGGCACAGGTTCAATCCCTGGTCGGGGAACTAAGATCACACATGTGGCAAGGCCAAAAAAAAAGAAAAGAAAAGAAAAAGCAAGAAACAAAGGCCAAGGCCGAGTGCTGGAGCAGAACCATTAACCCTCATGCCCTCCTTCCCCTTTCTCTGAGGAAAACTCAGTCACAACAGCAAGACCCCGGCTGTCACAGAGTCTAGTCTCTGCTCTGTATTACATTTTATTTATTTATGTTTTTCTTAGCACTGGGGGCATGGGACAGGGAGCAAGCCCGAGGGCTCTGCCTCAGACCGGGGTGACATCTGGAACACTCCTTCACTTTGTTCCCTGAGTTTGGAGAGAGAAGGAGAGGCAGCCAATTATTCAGGGCTCACCCCGCCCATAGATTAAGCCAAAATCGCCTGTGGAGCTGAAGTCATGGCCAGAATTACCACTAGCTATCTTCCAGATCACTGAGCAAGTCCTATTTTTTCTCGAGGTCAGTGGTGGCTTTTGGTGTCCATGCTTATGTAACACGGACAGAAAGAAAAAAAGAGAGAAAGGAGCGGAGGAGGAGGGAGAGGAAGATAAAGGAGAGGGAGAAAGAAAACATTACTATAGAGAAAGGATGGGGAAAAAGTGAAAAGTCAAAAAGGAAGTGGAAATAAAAAAAGAGAAAGTAGAAAAAAATGGACTTACAGGGAGGTGTCAGTTAGTCACTTTGCAGGGCAGTGATTCTCCTGTCATTTTAAACTTTCAAACCAAGGAAGAGCAGCCTCCGTATTAGTTTCCTATTGGTGCTGTAACAAAATATCACAAATGCCATGGCTTAAAACAGCACAAATGTATTATCTTACAGTTCTGGAGATCAGAAGTCCAAAATGAGTCCAAAATAGGTCTCACTGGGCTAAAATCAAGCAGGACTGCTTTCCTTCTAGAGGCTCTAAGGGAGAGTCCTTTTTTTTTTGCATTTTTCATCTTCTAGAAGATGCCTACGTTCCTTCATTCATTTCCATTTTCAAATCCCGTAACGATCGGAAAAGTCCTTCTCCCATCATGTCACTCTGACACTGACTCTTCCACACTTAAAGGCCCCTGTGATTGTATCAGGCCCACCAGGAAAATCCAGGATAATCTCCTTATTTTAAGGTCAGCTGATTAGCAACCTTAATTCCCTCTTGCCATGGAAGCTGACACTATCCACAGGTTCTGGGAATTAGGACATGGGCCTCTTTGGTGCGCCTATCACAGCCTCTTATTTAAGAAAAAGGATACAAATGACCTTATTTACAAAACAGAAACAGACTCACAGACTTAGAGTATGAATTTATGGTTACCAGGAGGCCAGGTGGGAAGGGTGGCGGGGGTAGGGATAGATTGGGATTGACATATACACACTACTCTGTATAAAACAGATAACCAACAGGGAACTACTGCAGAGCACAGGGAACTCTACTCAACATTCTGTGATAACCTATATGAGAAGAGAATCTGAAAAAGAATGAATATGTGTATAACTGAATCACTTGGCTGTACACCTGAAACTAACACAACATGGTTCATCACCTATGCTCCAATATAAAATAAAAATTTAAAAAAAATGTTGCAAAGGGTCAGGAGGCTGGGTAGTCCCTTTAATGTTAAGATCTTAAAGAATGGGAAAAAAGAACTATTTCTCCAGAAAAAAAATTTGAGGTGGGTGAGTTCTGTTTCCTGGGTAGCATTTGAGCGCCTCTCAGTGCCCGTCCTCCCCTCTTGGCATTCACACGTCAGGTCAGGCTGGGCTCACACTGTGATGGGCTCACCAGGGTCCCCAGGGCCAACACACCCTTGGGTCTGCCTGACCTGGGCGTGCCCTCTCTTCCTTTCCTCCTCATCCAATTTACTTATTCCAACTCTCCTCCCTTCAAAACTCACATTCTCTCCCCCTAGTGTGTAGAATAAATATATGGTTTCAAAGTATTTGCATTCATTTGTCAATAATACGTTAACTTCCTAGAGTGATACTAAAAGACATGGTTTTGAATCGGCTTTTGGGGAAATGTGTCTATTGGAGGTGCTTATACTCCACGAATCCCACCACATAAACCTGTCCTGCATAGAGCCAGCCTGGTTTAAAAGTTCAGGTCCAGGGACTTCCCTGGTGGTGCAGTGGTTAAGAATCCGCCAAAGGAGGGGACACAAGTTCGAGCCCTAGTCCGGGAAGATCCCACATGCCGCGGAGCAACTATGCCGGTGCGCCACAACTACTGAGCCTGCGCTCTAGAGTCCGCGAGCCACAACTACTGAGCCCACGTGCCACAACTACTGAAGTGTGCGCACCTAGAGCCCGTGCTCCGCAACAAGAGAAGCCACTGCAATGAGAAGCCCAAGCACCGCAACGAAGAGTAGCCCCTGCTCGCCGCAACTAGAGAAAGCCCGCGCACAGCAACAAAGACCCAATGCAGCCAAATAAATAAATCAAAAAAAAAAAAAAAAAAGTTCAGGTCCTTTTGTGCCCAAAAGATAGCCTGGTATGTCTATACAGAGAAACCATTTAAGCATCATATGAGAGTAGGAATTTATAAAACACTGAACCCTGGTATTTCTATACTAGGATTGTAAGAAGTAACACAATTTTATCCTGATGTCTGAGAAAAGTTCTACATTTCCTCTGTGATGTGTTTTTTATTTTCCCAACAGCTGTTTGAAATGGAATTATGTACCTTTCTTCCCGAACCTTTTCATCCTCCTTAACAAATAATGATTGTACCACAAAATAGAGAGGGAAAAGAAGTGAGCTTGACATTCTGGCCTCCTAAGTGGCACTGATACTACAATCAAGGTGAACAACCATTTTCTGCAGGCATCTCGTGTCTGAAGAATCTCATGAATTTAAGGACTCACTATAGCGGATACTCTCCCATGAACAGAAGCAAATGCAAGAAGAATCTATTAATCTTGGGGGATGAGCTTGAAAATGAACAGCCCAGGGCCAGGGAATGGAGGGTGAGGATGGTGCCTTTCTTTCCCTCTCGTCTCCTTTGCCACATGAGCTGTCAGAGCAGAGGCAGACGATCTGGACCTAACGTTCTTTCTCAGCACCTGCTGGCCCAGGGTCTGGAGAACGAGTCCTGTGGATAAAGGCAGCATTGAGCCACGTGGGACAGGGACAAGCAAGACTCACATCCATAAAAGCAGACCACATGCCAACGTCATGGGACCAAAGAGTCAGTGGTGAGCTATCAAATGCAGGTGAGATATGAGCGGGTGTGAATTTCCGTGCCAAAGGCTGAAAGCAGGGGTCTTGAAGTCTTATGCAAAAGCCCCCCACTGTGGGGTTATCTAAGAGGTTAACCCCACATAGTCTAATAGTCTAATGAGCTAGTATGAAATAACCTATGTGAGACCTCCCTTGTTTTTCTGTTTTTTTTTTTTTTTAAATCATGATTGGGCTTCTAACTGCTAGTAGATGGACTGAACATGAAAGAACACCAAGTAACCCGGGGGAGTCACACAAAACTGGTCAATGTTCATTTCTCTTCTTCTGGGGAAACATTCAGCATATCAGAATGCATGATGGAAAATATCATGCTTGATTAACCAGAAAATCATGGCAGCAGAAAGTTTAAGAAAAAAATCAAGGGAAGGAAACCAGTTGCTCATGGACACACATAATGATTGACCCGCGAAGTTTCAAAGAACTTTCTAGGCCAACCTCAGACACAAATCTGCCAGAAGGTAGGCCTTGACACAAAGTGAACTGGAGCATATGGTATCTTAATAGTATGTTTGGTTTTGGAAATGCATAAGATAATAGGTCCTGATCATTAAAACAGCACATTGTTTATAGGTATAACTTGATCTGGGACATGTTGCTAGAAATTTTAGCAAGAACAGTGTTTCTTGCAGGACTAATTATCTATCTGAACTTGAAATATATTCTCAATTACTTCTCTCACTAAATCAGTTGGGTAAATGCTATCTGTTGGGTAATGAACAGGTTCAAAGTTCTCCTGGATCGTTTTGAGGTGTGTAGGTGGAAATCTGGACAGCTACATATATGATTACACTGGAGATGGTCTCCAGTGGCGACTCTTGCTGTGGATCAAGACTGCACAATCAATCAACCTTGATTGATTTCAAGGTTTTAGAGGCATTCTGTGACCCTCTCTGAATGATCAACATCCTGCTACATATGGCGATCCAGATATTTAAGGGTTATTGCTCAGTAACCAAGTAATTTGCATTTCAAGACATCTACTTGGATCACTAGGAGAAATGGTGGAAAAACGTCTTTCAAGATATGTGTTTTGCCAATTCTCTGTCATCCAGCCTTTTACCATTTTCATTACTAATTGTATATACATGGAAGAATTTCATTTAGATGTCTGGCCTGAAGTGAATGTCTCCAAATATATATCTACAAATTAGCCACTGGGGGAAAAGTACTGAAGAAGGTATCAAATTACCCCTGCATGATGAAATTCTAACTAGTGGGATAACAGCAGGAGTTCTTCAGAATAAGTTGCCCACAAAGAGGAAAGCAGAGAGGACAATAAGTGTTTCAAGAATTAGTAGGCATTCTTCTAAAATGTCCCAGGAGGCCTCGTGAGAAGACAAACTTCCTATTTATTTGGAGTCCTTGATTCTACAAACATATTGGGGCTTACAGCATGCATAAATGGCTCGAATCTTTCCAATAAAAAAGAACACAATAAGAAAACTAGCTCTAAATCACAGTTTGAAAAATGAACATCTGTAATTTAACTTTCAATGACCACTTGGCATGTAATGACATGGCTTTAAGATATATGTGCCTAACAGCGTGAATTGTGTCATGGGGTCATCTGATTCCTTGGTCTGTACCTGGGCTTGGGTGATTGGCAGTCTGAGTGACAATTCATCCTGGAACATATAGGCAAATCAGCCACCACCTTCTGGACAGAAGATGTTTCTATATTTCAAATTCACTGACAAATACTTAAATGCAAATACTTAATATTAAGGCATGATATATTCTTCTACAGTGGATACTCAGATCACAAAGAAATATTTTCCTTTCAGTCTCCAATTTATC
The DNA here is from genome assembly GCF_009873245.2 of Balaenoptera musculus. NCBI lineage: Eukaryota > Metazoa > Chordata > Mammalia > Artiodactyla > Balaenopteridae > Balaenoptera > Balaenoptera musculus. Next base: position 95,242,518 of record NC_045793.1, on the reverse strand, counting down.
ATTATTTAGACGTTATTTAATACCGAGATAGTCATCTGACATTCATTTAAAAACCTATTGCATTTGTACTTGGCTCAAAATAAGGTACCAATTAAAGAACCACTCTTCACCCCATACATCCCAAAATTCATTGGTGGAGATTGATTTTCTGCCATGTCTCATGAAATAATCAAAGAAATACAACATAAAGCCACTATTTACCCCCATGGGGGAGAACGGAGCTCAGTTTTATAATGGACATTAACAAATTCCATGGTTTAAATTACAGATTAACAAAGGGTTCATGAGCTCAAAATTAAGTTATTCTGTTTAAAATCAATCACCGAGACTGTCATTCTGCTTATTGCTTTGACTTCCTAACAAAGGTTTAAATGAGGACTTTATGTGCAAGTAAAGAACGTCAAGAGATCTGCTCTTTTTCAGACCTGCGTGGGCTGGAGGGGCAAACGTTTAGGCTATTAACGTAATTAGAATGAGGAATGTATTTTTCCAGAAAAAAAAAAAATCTTCACCCAAAAAAAAAAAAAATCCCACAAATCCACAATTAATCTATTATCTGGGGGGAAATGGTAAGGAATCAAAGGTGGGGTACGTTTAGAAAGCACTAGATTCATTGATACGAGAGCCATTCTGGAGACGCCAGGCAGGAAATCTGGAATTCCTCTAACTCTTTAGTGGCAGGCACCAGAATTGGGGAGAAGGGTCCAGAAAGGCTATTTTGCCTTTGCTAGCAAAATGCATTAGAACTGTGGTTTTGCAAAAAAGCATATTTCCTTTGTCACTCAACCTCATGTTGGGTCACCACTCCAGCGCCGAACAGCTCTGTGATGGCCCTGTCATCGTATCTGAGGACCTCCTTCAGGATGTGCGTCGTGTGCTGCCCAAGCAGGGGGGGCGGGCCGGCCTCTGACATCTTGAACTCACTGTATCTCACAGCTGGGCCTGTCAAAGCGGGAGGAAAGCAGGAAACCTGTTAATGACTAACCCTCAGAAATTCATTACCCAAGCAGCCTGGGGTGTTTGAGATGAATGCCAGGAATATCACTGCCAGTTACACCCTTGCAAATGGACCATCATTTTGGAAAGAACTGTCTTTGCACACATGGCTTTTCTTGACTTAGTTTTATCCAACTGTGCAGTGGTCATCTGACCTGCCCACCACCATGCAGGGGGCCACATGGATGCGCCTGGCCTGTCACAAAGACTCACAGGGGTAGGTCACTCAATTGAGTTGACTTTCTGGGTCCCAGAGAACAGTGGCCATGGGTACACAGTGTCTCTCCGAAGCTGGAAATCTGACCCCAGGTGAAGGTAACACAAAGGTTTACTGCTCAGCATCTACTGTAGGGTTCCAAGATTCAGTTCAACAGACCGCAGATCAACTACACCTCAGCCAGAGCCTGGGTGAAGCCTTTAGGTGGTAGAAGAGGTTATGGGTGCAAGCTTCATTGTCAGAGAGACTTCTGTTTGGATATCAGCTCTTCTACCTTCGAGCAGCGCCATCTCGGACTAATCACTTAAGGTCTCTGAGCCTCGTGTTCTGCAACTAAACTGGGTATGATCAAGTTTACCACATAGACTTGATGTAAGGATTTAAATGAGATAATGGACAGAAAGCACGAAGTAAGCATCCCCTAACCCAAAACAACGCACAAAACCTGCCGGCCACTATGATGACACAAGCTGCCCCATCACCTCCCTTGATGCTTTGCAGTGCAAGGGGGAAAGGATGTTTATTGTCAGCTCTTTGCCGAGCACTGAGCCACTGCAAACAGGGTGACTCAAGAAATGCTTTCAACACCTGTTGGGAATGGATTTTATCATCCCCAGTCTTCACATAACGACACTGAAGTCCCCAAAGCTAATAAGGTTTTGCTCAAGGTCACATGGCTAATAATTAATAGCCCCAGGAAGCAGATCCATGTCCACCTGAGCTGTCTCACATTGAAGACCATGTACTTTCCATAACCTCAGCAGCCTCATCTTGCTTCTCACTCTTCCATGGACAAGCTGGGGAACATGCTGTTTCAACAGATTTTACTTTTGTTGCCTCATTCAATAAATGGTATTTATGTTGGCTGTCCTTTACATCTCACTTGATTAGGCTTCGGAAAAACAAATTAGGGAGTCACAAGAAGACTACAAAACAGTACATTTCTATCTCATAAAAATTTTTCCAGCCTCCTCTCGATTTGGGGAGCTCATAGGAAGAACATATAAAACCAAAGCACATGTGGGTAACAGAATGTCAGTGAGTAAAGCAGCAAATGTGCTGCTGGCTCTTCGGAGAATTCCATTCGAAAAGGTCATGTTGAGGAAGCCGTTGTTGATGGAGAGAGGGGACACAGACCTCCTAAAACCATCAAGCCGCCCCTTTCTGTCACCCATACCATCCACTCCGGATAAATGGCAACTTCCAACTGATTCCACAGTTTTCCTTCTCTGAAGCTCGGGGAAATTCCTTTTTTTTTCCCTTCTCACACTTCCTTTCAAATGCTCCAGTGTATGACTGTTTTTTCACAGGTTGGTCCCTTTTCAGGAAAGGAGCACACATTGGGAAGCAGTGTCCCCTACGCTCCCGGGAAAGCTGATAATTTGGTGTTTTAGGGATGTGATCCATTTTGACATTAACCATGGTTTTCATCTAAAACTTGTCTTTCAAAAGAAGGACTCTGCTGACCGAATACAAGGCTGAAGTCGAAGTCATGTATGTGGCTTTTTCCTAACTGGATGACCTGAAGCAAGACGATCAACTGGAAAACAGTCACTTGACTATTCAGGAATCTGGGTTGAAACACAGCTACCATTTACTGCTATTGCTGCAGCTGCCAGCAGTATTAGCAGTGGTAGCTACTGTTTCCTAAGAATCTGGGCTGTGCCAGCCACTGTGCCAAAGGTTTTACATACATCATCTCCTATAATCCTCACGGCAATCCTGTATGGATGTTGACGGAGGTTTAAGGTAAAAGGGTTAAAGTTAGGATCCAGGTTGGAAAATGAGAAAAACTTGCCCAACATCATACTGCTAGGAAGTTGTCAGTTTCCAAGTCCAGGTCTGTTGGGTTTAGGAACTTGGAGTTTTGTTAAAAAAAGAATGGGTTGAGGTGAAATTCACATAACATAAAATTCACCATTTTCAAGTGAACTATTCAGTGGCATTTAATACATTTGCAATGCTGTGTGACTACCACCTCTAATCTAGTTCCAAAATATTTCCATCGCTCCTGAAACGGAGCAGGACCCTACCTGTGGTCCTTGCCCCCCATGTCCTCCGCCTGCCTTTGGTCTGTGGAAAAACTTTAACCAAAGAATAAACTTAATCAGAGAAATGAGAAAATGCAGAAACAAAGGAAAACCGTACAACAAGACTAAATAATAACAGTTTAGTCATTAAGCGTAGTTAAGGACCTTTAGTTCCTTCTCAAGGGCTATAGATAATATTCTGAGCCCTATCCTGTGAGCTGTCTTATAGACACTGAAACCCCACCAGGTGGAAGAAGTGAACTACATGATGGCCAGACTGTAGCCGTGACATTAGCTGCCACAATTCCAAGAATTGGCCTCAAGGAAATGGGAATAAACCGACCCTGGAACTGAAGATTAACTGTACTTAAAACAATCAGGATGACGCTGGTCAGACCAGCGATGACCGATTTCAAGAAGACTGTCAGAGCTGACTGTGCTGTTTCTGCATGTAGCTCCCTCCCTCCATCTATAAAAGCTCTTGCTCCCTGACTGTGAGGGGTGGAGTTGGCCTTTGGACAGGCGTTCGCCCTCCCCCGCACGGCATCTAAAATAAGGCAAACTTTCCTTTCTTCCAACCTTGCCTCTTTATTGGCAAGCAGCCTGACCCCACTTTCAATTACACTCTCAGTAAAACCCTCATCCCTTAAGCAGATTCTCTCAATTCTCCCCTCCCCTCACGCCCCTGGCAACCACTAACCTTCTTTCTGCCTCTAGGGATTTCTCTATTCTGGATATTCCATATCAATGAAATCACACAATATGTGGCCTTTAAGTGGCTGGTGTCCTCCACTTAGCATAATGTTTTTGAGATTCATCCACATTGGAGTACTGTGGTATTGGTACTTAGAACTTGGACTTTTAACCACCCTGCAGGGATGATGTATAAGGGAATTCTTCAGGTCCAGCCATAGGAAAGGGCAGTTCAACTTGTGTCACCCTCACTATGCACCATCCTTTCCTGGGAGCTTCCAGATCCACACCGAACACTATGCTACCAAGTTTGGGATGAAGGGCATTTAACACTTTGCACAAAAAAATCTTAGAGAATTTAGGTTAGTGGAATGGTATTACTTGGTAATTTTTAGACTTGCTAGGATAAAGACACCTGGAAGATACTATATATTTGGAAAGCTTAGGCTTCTTTAAATAAATATAAGTTACTAAGTAAGCCATATTGCAGTTTATGAAATTGTATATACTTTTTCATATGCCCCTTCAGAAACCAGGTATTTTGCATATGATTGATTTTAGAAAGATTCTGAAGCTGGTGTTTGTCCATGTAATTTAATATCAGAGTATGGTATAGGTATCTGTCTTGTACTGGCAGTTTTCACATTGCAATTTCCTACATGTTTCTTAAATACAGCAGTGCTCCCTTATCTGTAGGGGATAGTTTCCAAGACCCCATGTGGATGCCTAAAACCACAGATAATGTCAAACCCTATGTATACTCTTTTTTCTTATCCACACATACTTATGATAAAGTTTAATTTATAAATAAGGCACAGTAAGTGACGAACAACTATAACTACTGATAACAGAACAATGATAACATACACTGTAATAAAAGTTATGTAAAAGTGGTCTCTCAAAATATCTTACTGTACATATTTAATGCTTTTTCCATCTTAACTAAGCACCTATGACATACTGTGGCCTTAACTTTTGCAGTTTGAGGTGTGACAACAAAACTAGCACGAATTTCTTTTTCCTTCTTCACAATTTCACAGATAGAAGATTCGCTCTGACTGTAGATCTCAGCGACCTCAGCTTACAGTTTATTTTTCTTTCCTTATTAAGTTGAGGACTTTCACCTTTTCACTTAAAAGAAGCTCTTTACAGCTTCTCTTTGGCATATCCGAATTGCCAGCATCACTACTCTTGTGCTTTGGGAACATTATTCAGTAAAATAAGGGTCACTTGAACACATGTGCTGCCACTGACGGACAGTCAATCTGATAACCTAGATGGCTACTAAGTGACTAACGGGTGGATACGTTGGACAAAGGGATGATTCAACGGACAGAGGGGGATGGCGGGAGAGTTCATCACTCTCCTCAGAATGCCACACAATTTAAAATTTATGAATTATTTTTTTCTAGAATTTTCTGTTTAATATTTTTAGACCATGGTTGACAATAGGTAACTGAAACTTTGGAAAGTGAACCTGTGGATGGGGGTGAGTGAGGAGCTACTGTAGAGTATCATTTTGCCACGTGGTTTATAAAAAACAGAAATGTACAGTCCCTTAAAAAAATATATAGATATGCACAATGAGACAAGGAAGGCAATATCTAGATCCCAGAGGAAGCTAAGTTCTCATGAGTCAATTGAATCCTGTCCTTGTAACCCTGTGCAATAATCCTATGTACCTGGGACGTCCCTCCCGGTCTAGGCTTTGCATGAAGGGTTTTTCAAATATTTGTTTCAAGAAGTAGAACATGTTTGACATAATTATTTACATCTAAGGTCCAGAAAGAATGATCTGATTTTCTGTTTTAAAAAAAAGATGAGCAGATAAGTCACATGTTCTTAAATTACTTTTTGGCAAAGCAATATCTACACCCGCATATGCTTTCAAACACTTGAAAGCTGTGTGATCTTGAGAATTCTTAAAAGTCCCTGAGTCTCAGTCTACAGATTTCTAAAGTGAGGTTGGCAATACCTATGGAGGATTGGTTTGAGCAGTTGGGTAATACAATATGGGTAATAACATCAGTAATAATCAAAGAAATGTGTATGAAGATAATGAGCCCCAATTTTGTTTATAAAACTAGCAAATCATCTTGTGGATGTCATCTTAGCATGTGTTTAAGACATCCATGATTGGGACTTCCCTGGTGGTGCAGTGGTTGGGAGTCCGTCTGCCAATGCAGGGGACCCGGGTTCAAGCCCTGCTCTGGGAAGGTCCCACATGCCGTGGACCAACTAAGCCTGTGCGCCACAACTACTGAAGCCTGTGCGCCTAGAGCCAACGCTCCGCAACGAGAAGCCACTGCAATGAGAAGCCCGCGCACCACAAAAAGAGCAGCCCCCTCTCGCGGCAACTAGAGGAAGCCCATGTGCAGCAACGAAGACCCAACGCAGCCAAAAAAAATACATTAAAAAAAAAAAGAGGTCTGTGATTGGTAGGAATACAAATTGGTGCAATCCTTCTGGAGGGAAATTTGTCAACTCAAAATCAAGAGTTTAAAAAGTGTTCACACACTTAGATGGAGAAATCCTGCTTAAAAAAAATTTTTTTTCTATGGATGTAATCAGGAATATTGACAAATTTTATTGGCAAGGATCTAAACAACTTTCTAAATCTCCTTAATACTCTTAATACCTCTCTCCTTCCCACAAGGCTTTCTAACACACAGCCTGTGAGGGTTCTTTGTGGGGCATTCTGAACTTAAAAAAAAAAAAAAGAAAGAAAACTTTTCCATCTTTTCTTAGCTTCCAAAGGTTACCTTGTTAAGAGTAGGTGTTTAGCAATCATTCCCTCATGTACTGTCCTCAAAGGCCTATCTCTAACCGCTTCCTTCCAGATAAAGAGGTCAAATAGTTGTAATACTGAAAAAAAAATTAGGAAAATATGCCCAAAACTTTGTCACTGGTTCAATAAATTACAGTACATCTAAATGATGGCAAACTGTACTATAATTTCAAGTTGTGTATTTTGGGGCTTTGAACAGCTATAATTGCCTTCACTCTCTCCTGATAAACCACTGAAATAAAAGTACGCGAGTTAAACAAACAAACATAAAACTTCATATGAGGGAAAAGGATGGGAGAGAGCATCACTAGTGAATGGGATATTCCAACAAATTTAAGAATGACATGGATGGGATCATGCTGATGGGGAAAAGAGGTAGAGAAAGCTGAAGCACAGAATATTCTACAAGGACACTGAGAGGAAGTCGATGCCAATTGGTCTATTTCACCTCCCCAAGAGCCTCTTTTTTAAAAATTTAATTTAATTAATTAATTTTTTTATATTTTTGGCCACTCTGCGCATGGCTTGTGGAATCCTAGTTCCCCGACCAGGGATTGCACCGGCACCCTTGGCAGTGAAATCGCCGAGTCCTAACCACTGGACCACCAGGGAATTCCTGAGCCTCTTTTCTTAAAATCAATGGTTAAGAGAGAGACAGATCTTAGACTAGAAGTAGGGCTGAAAGCAGAAGGATTGAACGCCTCGATATAGACTAGTCTCACTGGTTTCTACTAGAAACTAGAAGAAAGTGAAGCTTGCTTTCAAATTTCTAAACTGAAATGATGTTAAACCTAGAATTGTATATCCAGTCAAATGATTAATCAAATATGAAGGTATTTTCAAACTTTCAAAGATTAAACTTACTAAGTATGTTTCTTGAAGTTGACTCCAGTAAAACATTGGAGTAAATGAAATAAGAGGAAAATTCTGGTACGCACTGAGGACCAACCAAGAAATGTAGGGAAGGAAGGTCCCAGAATGACAGCTTGGACAAGGTAGAGATGGAGAAGGACAGAGATCTTCAAAAGGGGGAGTCTTAAGGAGGCAGAAGAGCCTTAACTGTATAATCAGTATGACTGAGAGGCTGGAAAAAGTAAAATAATGAGATAAAGCTACATACGCAAGAAAAAAAAACAAGAACTAGGAACTCCAGAAAAAAACAAAATTTGCCTAAGAAAATCAAGATTCAAATATGAAGCAAATTACAATGTGGCAAGATTTTAAGTAATTGATGGAATATAAGGAAAGAAAATCCATTTGACTTTGATGCCAAGAACATTCAAGAAGCACTTATTATCTGTGTCTCCTCGATAACGGCACAAAGCATAGTGCATTAGATTGTCTATTAGTTGCTGTATGCCCTATGGAGGCAGGAAAATGCCAACCGTATCTGCTAACTGGCCCTCCATGCCTTTCGTGGTCCTTCTAATGAAGATAACAGCAAGCATCTTCTCTTGAACACTTGTGATGACTGTGGACTCTGCTTTTTATTTGCATTATCTCACTGGACTTTTCAACTTATAAAATAGAGAGCATTATAACTTGCATTTTACAGATCAAGAAATTGAGACCCTTTAAAGGGTTAGTTTGTCTAAGGCTACCCAGCTAAGTAAGCGATAGAACCAGGACAAAATGTCCTATACGTCAGACTCCACGGTCCATGCTCTGTCATTCAATACAAATGTGTTGAACTAATTATTGCTAACAATTAAAGATATCTAATAAATACTATTTATATTATTTTATTAATTCATTTATCCACTAATTTATTCTACATATAATTTGTGAGTATCCCTGTGTCAAGATCTGGGCTATATAATCTAGATACATGTTAGCAAACAAAATGTATCTAGACCCTCCTTTCATGGAATTTACATTCTGATTTGGAAGACAGACAAATAGGCAAACAAATAAATAGTTTTAATTTGACAGAAATTATAAAATGAGTAGAAACCTAGCTGAAAAGAGGAGAATATTGCAGGCACGGTGGAGAGGGGTCATGGGGTAGTAAAGGACTACATAAGTCCCCTACATCCGAACCTTCAAGTTGTGAACTTTCAAAGATGCGAACGTGTCCCTGGATGCCAGCTGTCGTACTGGACTACTGTACTTTTCAAGGTACTGTACTGTAAGATTAAAAATGTTTATTTTTGTGTTTGTTTTTTATGTGTTATTTGTGTGAAAAGTATTATAAACCTATTACAGTACTACAGAGCTGACTGTGTTAGTTGGGTACCTAGGCTAACTTGTGTGAACAGGCTTGATGTTCAAGGCGCTGAAAAAAGTTCCAGGGTGGCTCAAACATCATTTGGTAGTTTCTAGATGAAGTTGGAGGGAGAGGCACAGGGATTTATAGGCTATGGTAGTAAACTTGGATCCTATTCTGAGTTCACTGGGAAGCAGCTGGGGCTTTAAGCAGAGCAGTGACAAGACTTAAATACTCCCGTTGCTGGGCAGAGAATGAGATCAAATGAGCTTGGAGGCTGTTCTGGGGAGATCAGAGGAGACGATGGTGGCCTAGACTAGGATGGTGCTTACAGAATTTAAGAAAAGTGGATGTATTTGAGAGCTGTTCGGTGATAGAATGAGAGGGCTTGCTGATGAAGTACACGGCCCACCCAAGGTAGTTGAGGAGGGAGGGAGAAGGATCAAAGGAGAACTCCCTTTTCTGAGTTGAGTAACTGGTGAGGCCATTTACCAGATGCTGAATGGAGTCACAGACAAGCCTGGGTGGAAGCAGAAGTCAAATTCTTTTTTGAAGATGCTGTTTGACTTGCCAACGAGATATCTGAGGAGAGAAGCCTTTAGCTATGCAAGTCTGGAATTCAGGGAAGAGTTTGGGCCAGGATATGTAAATTTAGAGGTCATTTACTATCTAAATGTCTTCATTCCAAAGCAATATATTTCCAAGGCAACTGTATTTATTCCAACATCCCTGATGCTGAGGTTTTAAATTCGTTATTTAGGCAGCCTTTTCTCTATTACCTAAGTTCTATATCAAAATCTATTGCATCAAAATGGTTTGTGTCCCCAGGAAGCAAATTAAATGAATGAAAAATTAATCTGTATAGCTCATAAGTTCGGAGATAAATGCATTTCTTTTTTTTTTTTTTTTTTTAAATAAATTCATTTATTTTATTTATTTATTTTTGGTTGCGTTGGGTCTTTGTTGCTGTGCGCGGGCTTTCTCCAGTTGCGGCGAGCGGGGCCCTACTCCTCGTTGCAGTTTGCGGGCCTCTCATTGCGGTGGCTTCTCTTGTTGCGGAGCACGGGCTCCAGGCGCACAGGCTTCAGTAGTCGTGGCTCACGGGCTCCGGAGCGCAGGCTCGGCAGCTGTGATGCACGGGATCAGCTGCTCCGCGGCGTGTGGGATCTTCCTGGACCAGGGCTCGAACCCCTGTCCCCTGCACCGGCAGGCGCACTCCCAACCACTGTGCCACCAGGGAAGCCCGCATTTCTTGCAAAGAGGAATTCTTGGCCTTGAACAGACACATCTCCACTGACTTGAGGGGTAGAAATCAGGGCAGTTTTACTTGTGAAAGAACTGTGGACTCTGTGCGCTCACAGAAAGAGGCAGAGAGAGAAACGCAGAGTTCTCTGAGACTGAGTCATAGACACTTAGGCATGACCAAAGGTGTGGATGTTTTTCATCCGCAGTAATAAAGGCAATCAAACCAAACAATGCTGAAAGAAATGCACACCACCGCAATCTCCAGCACAGCAGCTGGTACCAAACCTGGAACCCCAGGTGCTGCCCTTGTGAGGAGCCTACCTAGTCAAAGGATTGGTGGGCAAAGCCCTCACCAGGAAGGGGGCTGAGTGGCACAGCTTGTGGGTTAGACCCACTCCTCCATGAGGACTGTGTGCGAACTGCCCTTGGTCCCTCAGGAACAGTGTGTCAGATTCTAGGAAAGTGACAATGCCTTTGACCTCAACTTCTGTGTATGCCCATTCTTGGGAGGCTGAAATAATAAACCTCCAGGAACCCATAGGTCAAGAGCTGGAGGCTGACAAAATGCAAAGGTAGATGTGGAGGAACCTGCCCCAGTCTCTAGTCATACACGCTGACATTGGCAACTACTACTTAGTGAGCCCTTACTGTATACCAGGCCTGGGGCGAAGAGTTTTGTATTTGTTAATCTAATTTGATCCTCACAATAACCTTAGAGAGTTTTTGCATTTATCAGTGCCTTTTATTCCTATATCACAGAAGAGGAACATGCAGCTCAGAGAGGTTATGAAATGTGTACAAGGGCACACAGCACACAGCAGACGCACATATAGATCTGCTGATTTCATAGCCATTGTTTTCGAGAAGTGACATGGCAAGAGGGTTAAGAGCGTGGGTTTGGGGAGCCAGAGGGTCTAGATTCACATCCTGGCTCTGCCATGTATTGAGTGTATCTCCTTGGGTAATTTACTTAATCACCCGTGCCTCAGCATCTTTCTCTGTACAATGGGGATGAAAATGGTCCGTTCCATATAAAGTTGTGAGGATTTTTAGAACTTCTTAGAACAGAACCGAGCACACAACAAGCACTCAATACATGCTAGCTGCTGTTGTTACCTTTCCTTCTTTGCTGCAGTGCTAACCTTAGCAACCTAGATTCCTCAAGCAGAGCCTTGGTCACCTGTTTATTTCAGACTTCTACTTCCCAGAACATGGACAAGTGAGCTGCATTTCAGATTCACGACAGCGAGCTGGGGATAAAAGCCTTAACTTTTAAAAATCTTTAACAGTCAAGGATAAGATTATTTAAAGGAAAAGGAAAAGAGAGGAAGGAACCCTTTTTTTAAAAAACTCAATTATATTCATTCATTTTACTTAAGGGCAGCTTTTTTTGTCTTCAAATACTAATTTTTTAAAAAGTTTTATTTTATATTGGAGTATAGTTGATTAACAATGTCATGTTAGTTTCAGGTATACAGCAAAGCGATTCAGTTTACGTATACATGTATCTATTCTTTCTCAAATTCTTTTCCCATTTAGGTTGTTACAGAATATTGAGCAGAGTTCCCTGTGCTACAAGGAAGGAACCTTTTCTTAAGCACATCGGACATAAGAAGCACTTTTCAAATGTTTATTTCATGTATTCCTCACTACAACCCCTTGAGATAGGCATGTTTTCCTCTTCCTACAGATAACAAAAGGGAGGCTAAGGGAGGTTGAATGATTACCCGATCATCTGATAAGTACATACTTACTATCTCCAACGGCATCATAACATACACCAGAAATTAATTTTATACTCTCTCGAATTTTAACTAGTCATGTTAAAAGGAACTTTGGAAACGTGGGACTTATTTTACTTACTTAACAAACACTTACTCTGTGCCAAACACTATTATATGTGCTTTGCACATTTGATTCACTCAGCCCAGAAGGTACTACTATGATCCCCATTTGCAAAATGGGGAAAACTCAGCAACACAGCAGGGGAGTCACAGAGCTAAAAGGGTCGCAGAGCTAAAAGGAGCTGAGCCAGGATTCCAAGCCAGAGAGTCTTGCTCCAAATCCCGAATCTTTGCCGATGGGCCACGCTGCTTCCCAGTAGAAAGGAAAAAGCAAAAGAACAGAGAGTTATCTAATCTGGAAAATAAACGCGGGGTCTTGGAGTAAGTAGAACGTGCCAGCTTCAGATTTCGTCTTCTGACAGTCTATTCCCTCTGTGTTTCTAGATCACAGTTCTACCGGATTTCTTATGCAACAGGTACTCATTACTACTTCATCTTTTCACATCAGTTTGTCATACGCCGCCTGTTTCGTTGTAGGAGGTCCTGGAAACACAGCAGCATCGATACGTTCTGATTTCTCATGTTTCTGAGTCAGGCAACGCTCTCCAAAGCTTTCCTCTCTACCCACCCCAAAAGGAATGAAACCTTCACCGTGTTCTCTGTGGAAAGTTATCTGGTTCAAGACACAGGGAGGGCCCAGTTCCTGGTGTGCCAGAAAATTCCTCAGACTAGCACTGTGTCGTGTTTTCCATCTGTGGTTTGAGGCCCTTCGGTAACAAGACCCTGACTATTCTGTCTCATCTCCTCTTAGAAACCTTCCACGATTCTCTTAGGCTGAAAAGGGAATCTACCCCATATATGCAAACATCCCAAGCTACTCTAACTATACACAGAGTTTGAGCTACGTTTCTATAATCCAGACCAACTTAATAATGTAAACAGTTTCAGGAAACAGAGGTAGCCAAAAACATGTGGGAAACCATAATGAATATTCAAGTAATGGGAACATAAGATCACATCATCACGAGGGAAGGGACCTCAACAGTCCTTTTTTCCAGAACTCCATGCACCTTCCATCTTCATGATGCATTTCTAAAGCAATGAAACAACTTATTGCTCAACCTCACAGCAAACTGGCAAAGGACCAGAACTAAGGGTTAAAATAATTAACATAGCTGGCCAGTCCAGTCATAATGGAAGAGAGAATGAATACAATTAAAACTAAGTGTGTGGGTCTTCTCATTTGTTGGTTTTTTTTTATGTCTGATATGGGTGTCAACTTTTTTTAAAAATTAAGAATACTTAAAAGCAAACATCTGTTTCATAATATATGAAACGCTATATCGAAAGTTTTTATTTTGACTTCTTTGGCCTATTGCTAAGATACGTACTATAGATACCATTTAATCTTCAAGGCTAACTAGTGTAATAAGAAGCCAAACTTCATTTCACTGAAAATAATGATAGCTCCAGTACCAAGTTATTTCACAATTTCCCCTCCACTGCTTGAACTCATCATCATAACAATAACAATATTTTTTATACGGTGCCTCTCAGCCATAGCATCCGGGGCGCCAAATGGAGCCATATTAGAACACGTTAAACCCATTAGATGTAAGATAAAAACAGATAAAGCCATTTCAACTAGCATGGAATAGTGAAAAAAGGCCACAGAGAATAAATATGGCTTTGGACATCTTGAACAGAAGGACTCGATCGATGGCACTGCTTATATGGTCCGGCATCCCAGAAACTCGAGGCAACGTGTGGTGTGTACCACCAACTTGGACGAGTCACCCAGTCTTGGCCAGGGCTCAGAAGCACCATACATCACTACTGCTGTAACAGACTTTAATTCATTATTTTGGAGCTCAATAAAGATGCCTCAAGCCCCGCTGCCTACGAGGTAAGAGTATATTTTCAACTATGTCTATGGTCCTGTGGTAGTCATCAGTGTTCATCAGATGTCCAGTTTCCACCTTCCAGGGCCACAACAGTGTGACATGTCCTGATCCCTTTGTGTGAGGCCATGGGATTGGCCAACAAATGGTGACTGGGAGGGATGCGTAGGCCCCACCTCCAGGCCAGAACACTCAGTGCTGAGGTAAAGCCCCTCCAGGTCTCTCTGGTGTAACAAGTCCACCTTGCAAACCATGGTGAACATGGGATGTGAGCAAGGAATCTACTTGTGTTGTTTTAAGCCAGTGTGATTCGGGAACTGTTACTACAGCATGACCTAGCTTCTGGAGGCTGATTCCATGCCTCAGTTTTAAAACAGAGACCTATTTGCCTGAACCAGAGGAGGGGCTCATTCACCTAGTCCCTCAGCACTCCTTTCAAAAGCATTCAGTTCAGATGTTCCAAATACTTTGAAACTCTCATTTTATGTGGAGTCAATTTTGCCCAGTGGAATGATGAGAACAGCTATTATTTATTGAGTACTTACATGTGTTAGGCATTTGGTGGAATGCTTTTCATATATTATCTTGTTTGATAGACTAAATGACTTTTAAAAGTAGGACGATTATTATACCGTTTTATCAACAAAGGAAAGTGGGGTTAAGCAACGTTATCAAAACAACACAGTCAGTCAACTAAAGAATTTTGTTAGAATTGAGGCTGGCTAAATACAAAGTGCATGCTCGTTAACACTAGGATATATTTCCTCTCTGCATAATGTGGAAGAAAATCTGTTCGCATATCAGTGGCTGAATAAATACCATTCTTTGGCAGATGGTGTTATAAAGCAGTACTGTATTATAAATACTTATATATTTCATGATTGCTAATCCATTAAGGCATTTATCTTTCATTTGATAAAGAAACAGGGTAACTTGCATTTGATTTATCTATCTTGTTCCAACCCACTGAAATGTCATAGTAGATTATCCATTTCCTGCTGGAAAAAATATACGGTCCATAAGGAAATGCTATTTATATTCATTAGCGAACACACCATCTCCCCTCAAAGTGTGCTCCCCCAACTTTCAGCTGAGGTCTCTGAAAAATGTCGGGCTGGAAGAAACTACCCCCTGAATGCTTCTTTCCAACATTTGTGTTTGCTTCTAATTATTTTCAACACTTCTGAAAACGCTAGGAAGGGTGAAGAAACACCTTGCTGACAATGTGCTCTTTGCCAAAATAATCAATCCTCCAGCTTCTTTTGCTTTCTAAAATTCTAATATTCAATACAAGCTCTTTGGGCACATTCCCAAGATTTTGTTTGGTTCGACTTCACCATGGAAAACAAAATTGGTTCAGCTGAAGTCTGTAGCCAGAACGTTTTAAGCTTCATAGACCTTCAAAGTAGTGACCTTCTCCTCACCTCCTCTGCCTCTGTGCTCCATTAAGGGAAATACCGGAAGAAGTTTCCAGGCAGAGAAACCAGATTGCATTTCGGTTCACTTTTGAGAGGAGGAACTGAACAGAGCTGGAGCAGGCAGTTATTTGTGGCTCTTACCTCAAATGAGCTTTGAAAAGTTCTTCTGTAAACCTTGGAAGGTCTTTTTTAATTTAATAAAAATTGCCTGCGCTTCTTAGCCTCTTACCTTAAAGGAATAAGTCTTATATCTACCATAGTCTTTTCTTTTCCAAGAGTTTCTTAGATCACACAAATCACAATCACAGCCCAGGCAAATAGAGGATCAAGAAAATTAGGTCCTCAAATCTGCTGCTGGGAAAATGGGGGTGCTCATTATTTGTCACAAGAATTGATCTTAGGTTTTTCTCTTGCACTTTGTCTCTGCAGTCCAGATGGAAAGACTTTAGGAGAAGGTCCTTTCCCTCTATGCCCCTATTTCCGTTTTGGCATCACCAGCCTCTCAGTAACAGCATCCTAATCCTCAGCATTCCCTTTGAGACCTTGTTACGCCAGTGGTCCTGTCTCTGAAATGTCTCTCACACCTCCCCACACTTCCGATCTTTTCTGCCACCTCCTCGGCCTGAAGCACTCTGAAATAGGAGGACCACTTGTCCAATCTTTTTCCCCAGCTGTTCCCTCCAGGCAACCTGCCCTCATTCCGCCTTGGACTGCATGCTGTGCGGGTCCCTGTGCCCACCTAGAAGGCGTCTCAGGTTGGTGGTCCTCAAACTCAATTATTCTGAAAGTTCTGTTCAGGCTAACTTGATGCTGAGCCTTTCCTTTTTTTCACAGTGCAAAGGAACAGCTCTCTTCTCTGACTCCCTATTACATCTGATCTGCTTCTCCTTTACGGTGTATCTCCACGTCTAATGGTATTGCCTCTTGGGATGTTTTTTGAGACCATAATCAATGTTTTGCTCATCTTTCATCCCTCACTGCACCTACCACACGGTGAGTGTTCAGTAAATAATTAGTGGAAGCATTAGACCAAAAAACCCTAACATATTCCTAGATTAGGAAATGAGACTACCAGAAATATGTGAAATACAGAAGGAAAGAGACATTAAGACTTGCAAATTAATATATTTTGCCCTAGGCGTCTAAATGGAGCTGTCTTGACTCTTCTCTTCCTCTCACATCCCATAACCAACCCATCGGCAAATCCTTCTGGTTCCACCTTCAAAATATATACAGAATCCAACCACTTTTTACAACCAGCCTAGTTCTGGCCACCATCACATCTTGCCTGGATTTCCATGAGAGCCTCCTACCAGGTCTCCCTGCCTGCATGCTTCCCTGCAATGTATTCTCAACAAGGCAGCTGCAGTCATCCTTTAAAAACATAATTCAGATCAAGCCACTCCTCTGCTCAAAATTCTGCAAAGTTATACCTTTGTAATTGTTGATGGCTCAGAATTTTGTTGAAGGATAGCCATCTCTCCTCCATAACTGTAAAAAACATTTTCATATTTGGTTTATAAACCCCAAACAGAATGATGGATCCAATTAACTTTGTTCATTTCTGTATCATCTGTTTCCTTGTAAGCACTTTTATATACACACCAGACTTCAGGATTTGTCCACTTATGTACCATATCAAGTGAATTTTGGTGCACAAACATCAAAAAAAAAAAATTCCGCAAAGCTTTCCCTGTTTGACTCTTGACAATGGTCTCTGAGACTCCAAATCACCTTCTAGCCTTCCCACTAAGCAGGTACCCCTGCAACCTCCCCTCCTGCATTGCTGCTCTTACTCTGCTCCACTGTGCTGGTTTTCTTAACCAGGCAGGCTCATCCTTAAGGGACTTGCTCCAGCTCTTCTTTCTGCTTGGCACATTCTTCTTTCTGATATTTACATAGATTGTTTCCTCAAATCCACCAAGTCTTCGCTCAGTGAGGTCTACCCTAACTACCTACCACTTTTAGCATTTCTACTTGCCATTCTGACCCCGTCACTTCCAATCACCCTCACTCTGCTCTACTTCCTCTTTCTTCCATAGTACTTTTCAAATATGTCTGCCATTCTTTGCCTCCCTCTGCTAGAATGTAAGCTTTACAATGGCAGGGAGCTACGACTGTTTTCCTCAACAATATATTTGCTGAATACAAATGTATGAATGAATAAGTGAGTGCTTTAGTCCTAAATTCAGTTCTCAGGTTTCTTAAACAATGAGGTCATACCCTCAGACCTCAAGATTCGAGAAAAAGAAATCTTGTCAAATAGACCCAAAAGTAAGTTGAAGCAGTGTTACTGACTATGAACCAAAATAGTCACATGTAAACAGAAAAGTGTTCAATGCAATGTGTCTGTTCTCACTGCATCTGGTTTCTGCAGTTGTGCAACTTGCACGTATGCTACCCATGAGGGCAGACACCTGCAATGTTCTAAAGATGGAACATTCCAGCAGCTGTGTGGCATTTCTGAATACAGAGATTCATATCACAGATTGGATGAAAACAGGTGTTCAGGAGAATTATTAAGCTCCATGAGGGCAGGAATCATATCTGTTTTGTTTGCACTGTCTAGAAGCCAGTAAATTGGGATGCTCAATACATATTTGTTACGTGAGTGTAGGACTAAAGAGAAAGGATCCCTATTATTTTCAGAAATAAACAAGGCAGTAAAAAGTAATTTTGCTATTCACACAAAGGAAGGTTATACCACCTGGATGTTGGTACAATGATACCAAATTTTACCTCAATTTAGTTTGTTTAGAAGTTAATTTTTTATTATGATAATAATATGGGGGACTCTATGAACAATGTAAAATAGCTCAGAAAACACTGTCAGACTTAAAAAATTGTTTATTATTCCTTCTTGGAAAGACAGAAGTTCTTTTGGATTTTTAATGACTGCTTTTCTGTTTGGAAAACGTAAGTCTTGGTTTTTATTTATATGAGACTATAATTTTTACAATTGCACGTTAATTTAATTTTGTTTCCCATGTTTCTCTTTGTTAGTGGGTGTTGTGAATTTCACATAATAATAATAATACATGTCTGTTGTGGTGTACAAACACTTTCCTATTTATTCTTTCCTTTCCCACATGCTCCTTATTAGCTATTTAGAGTCTTACTTACAAAATGCCCTGCTGACTCTCTTGCACATGAATTCTGTGGTTATTCTTTCCTGGTATCTTTCGAATTATTTAAAAGCGTTTAACAACAGTAAAAAGGGCTAATAACTATTGAATATCTGAAATGTTGTTTTCGTTTTTTACAGTTTCATTGTAAATTTGAAGATAGTCATTGACTTTTTATATATTAATTAAATGCATGTGTAATATTCTTTCCCCTCATGGAGCTCTTTGCACAGTTTCCAAGAACACAAACTTGGTTCTCTTCTTCCGCTAAGGGTAGGGCTGGCTATTGTCTATGAAATATGTTAGGATATCCTCAGTACATGCTGAGCGAGAAGACATTCTTACCACATTGGAACTTCATTAATTTTGCCTGAGTAACAATCCAGCTTAAGTAAATGAAAAATATGAAACCTATCATTTCTTACAAATAAATGAAACTAGGCCAGAGATGTCTTGTAAATCCATAGTAAAACTTCCTTAATAATATACACAAGTGGATTGTAATTAATAAATCAATTCTTTGCCCACAAAAGGTACTTCTTTGTTTCAGCATGCTTATTTTTAGGAGTAGTTGAAACATTTCCTGTGTAACCATAATTAAGCCAATAATTTGTTCAGGAACTTTTTTTTAAAAACAAGATAGCACAAAGATAAACCTCAAAATTATCATCTAAATATCTAAATGGTCATATATTCCAAATTAATGAGAACCAAATTTAAAATGTTACTGTTCTTAGGTCTCTAAGTTCACAAGGTCCATAAAACCAGATCTGGTCCCAGATAATGATTTGTAGATTATCATGAACAAGAAGGTCCTTGATGAGCAGTGATATAGGAATAATTTATCATCTGTATCCTTAAAAAAATACCTAAGAAATACTCCAGTGAAACAGTTTCTACATGACACTCTGAATCCCGGAGAAAAAGTCTAAACGATAATAAGTTTAAGAGTCCTCCCTGGATTAAACTTTCTCTGAAAGTTTTTGTACCTTAAAATTACATGAAGAGGTATAAAACAGTTTATGTGAGGAAAGAGACTACTTTCGTTCACTAGAAAAGGATTTGGAGGTGAAACTCTATATAAAGAATATTATGGACTTGAAAACATCCAAATACATGATATATATTTTAAGGAGAACCACAGTTTTGTTTCCTATGAAACAGAACATTCAAAACACCTTTAAGTGGCCACTCTAAAGTGAGTCCAATTGCCCAGCGCAGTGGTATGATGGCGAATGTGTAGTAAACCCCACAAAGCATGTCTGAGAAAGTCCTGAGCATCCTCTTGGGCAAAATCCAGAAAAGGGGAGCATCTACAAATTCCTGTTTTCTTTAGAAAGAAGAGGTGTGCTTGTTTACTCCACTCTTTGTTGGTCAAAGCCATTCTACCAAAGACAAGACAGATGCCTCAGGGCCTTGGGGTTTGTCAAAGTGTGAAAAAAGGGCTTCCTACCTCAATTTTCCAGCTTTACAAGTCAAAAATGCATATTGATGGGCCTGGCCTTATACCTAGTACATCAGAATCTTTGGCAGTAAGGCTTGTTGTCTGAAATGGAATAAGCATTGAACTTGAACCACTAAATTGGAAAAGCCTTGCTACTTCCTAGCTTTGTGGATTTGGGCAAATTACTTAACCTCTTTCAGCATCAGTGTCCTCATCTATAGCATGAGGGTGATAACCGTATCTAGTTCATAGGCTAGTTTGGAGAACTAAGTGAGAAAATGCTTGCCAAGCACTTAACCCAAGCACCTATTAAGCCCTTGCAAATTGTTAATTCTTCTAATTAGTCTTGTTGTAATTAACATCACAGGGTCTGAGGGGCAGGGGCAATGAGAATTGAGTTTCTGCTTCATGATGGCTAGCAGTGATTCAAACTCATGCTTAGGATCTAGTCTGAATTTTAGTACAGAGAGACTCTTTCTAAAGGGAGGCTGTTTATTTCACCATAAGGAAATGGACAGTGAAATCTTAAAAATGTATTACATAAAAGAAATACCTTAGACTTTCATTTCTGACCTCTTTCCTCCCAAGTCCTTCCTCTTGCAACTAAAAAACTCTGGACATAAGGCAACAAAAAGTATAGTAAACAAGAATATGACTGCCAAAAGATCTTGAGACTTGGGGAACAACACTGAGGAGATTTTTCTGGGTTTCTTTGTGGCCTCCCATACATCCTGGACGGGACACTATAGAATCCACCAGCCCAAAACCACCAACAGACACAGACTAAATAAATGCCAACAAAAGCCTATTCCTCCTAGCCAAAATACTAGGAAAAGGGTGGCCTAATGAACCCTAAACATTTTTTGTCAATATCCGCTGTACTCTGGCCAAACACCAATGAGGGAGACCCCTCTATCACCACTGCTTCATGGTTCCAGTGGAGCCAAGCTGAAAGCTGATCTTCTATCCTACCAGCCTCACCCTAATCCCACAGAAGCAGGCAGTGGCTCTCTGATTTCCCAGCTCTGTAATGTCACCAAGACCAAGGGTGAGCAAATCTCTTATTTCCCATCCAATAGGGCAGATGGTAATCTACTTACTCTGCCAGGATAGTGTCATGGAAATCTGGAAGTGAGCTGAGTGGGGCTGGGAAACCCAGTGGGAAGCTGACCATACACACCAACTTGGCCTTCACGCTACACCTCAACAGAGGGATAGCCTGCTTAAAAAAGGGAAGATTGAATAGGATACAAAATCTCAGAATACAATGTCCAAAATGTCCCAGATATAACTGAAAATAACTCATTATAACCACAACCAGCAAAATCATAACTTGAATGAGAGAAGGCAATCACCAGGTGCCAATGCCAAGATAAACCAGATGTTGGAATTATGTGACAAGGATCATAAAGCAGACATCATAAAAATGCTTCATAAATAATCATGGGTTCTCTTGAAACAAATGAAAAAATATAAAACTCAGCAAAAATAGAAATCATGGAAAAGAACCAAAAGGAAATTGTAGAACTAAAAGACACAATAATCAAAATAAAAAAACTTACTGATGGGCTCAACAGCAGAGTGGAGATGACAGAGGACAGAGTCAGTGAACTTGAAACCAAATCAATAGAATTTATCAATCTAACAACAGAGAGAAAATGTATTTGAAAAAAGTGAAGAGAGAATCAGGACAATAACAAAAGAGTTAACATTTCTATCATTGGAGTCTCAGAAGAAGAGAGGGAAAGAGTGGGATGCTTTGAAAAAGTATTCAAACAAATAATGGACAAAACTTTCCAAATTTGGTGAAAAACACAAGTTTATAGCTGTAAGAATTTGAACAAACTTCCAATAGGACAAACCCATAGAAACTCATGCCAAGACACATCATAATTAAACTTCTGAAAACAAAAGATAAAAAAAAAAAAAAATCTTGAAAGCAATCAGAAAAAAAAAAAAAGCACATTACCTATAAGGAAAAAACAATTCAAATGACGGGATTTATCATCCGAAACCACGGAGGACAGGAGAAAGTGGCACTTTAAAAAATTACTGAAAGAAAAGAACTGTCTACTGTAAATTCTATATCTGGCAAAAAAATATCCTTAAGAAATGAAGAGGAAATCAAGACATTCTCAGATGAAGGAAAACTAAAAGAATTTGTTAGTAACAAACCTGCCCTTAAAAAATAGCTAAAGGAAATTCTTTTAACAGAAAGGAAATAATAACAAAAGGAGACTTTGAGTTTCAGAAAGGAAAGAAGAATATCAGAATGGGTAAAAATAGGGGTAAATATACAGATAGTCCCCAATTTACTGTGGTTTGACATACTTACAATTGTTCAACTTTACAATGGTGTGAAAGTGATACGTATTCAGTACAAACTGTACTTTGAGTTTTGAATTTTGATCTTTTTCCTGGCTAGCAATACATGATACAATAGTCTTTTGTGATGCTGGGCAGTGGCAGCGAGTCACGGCCCCCAGTCAGCCACACAATCATGAGGGTGAACAATCAAGACATTAACAACCATTCTGTACCCATACAAAATTAAAGGACTTAAATGGAGTGAAGGTCTCTATACCTCACTTGAACTAGTAAAATGTCAACACCAGTAGACTGTGATAAGTTATGTATATATTACATAATACCTAAAGCAACCAGTTTAAAAATTCTATACAAAGATATACTCTAAGTAAATGAAAGCGGAATTCTGAAGATGTTCAAATAACTCACAGAAAGGCAAGAGAAGAGAAACAGCAAAAACAAACAGAGAAAAAAACTCTTAAGCTGTAACATATCCCTAATTACTTAAATGTAAATGGTCTAAACTCACCAATTAAAAGACAGAGATTGGCAGAAAGGATAAAAAAAAATGCTGACTATTAGAAACTCATTTCAAATTTAATAACAGAGGTAAGTTGAAAGTAAAAGGTTGGATATATATTGTGAAAATACTCCTTTAAACAAAAGCAGGTGACTATAGTAATATCAGACAAGGTAGACTTTAGAGCAGAGAAAATTACTAGATACAAAAAGGGAAATTACAGTAAAGATGAAAGAATCAATTCAACAGAAATACATAACAATCCTAAATGTGTATACACCAAACAACAGAGCAGCAATTACACAAAGCAAAAACTGATGCTACTAAAAAGAGAAATGAACAAATACAAAATTAGAGTTGAAGACTTCAATATCCCACTCTCATAAATTGATAGAAC
The DNA here is from genome assembly GCF_009873245.2 of Balaenoptera musculus. Classification (NCBI taxonomy): domain Eukaryota; kingdom Metazoa; phylum Chordata; class Mammalia; order Artiodactyla; family Balaenopteridae; genus Balaenoptera; species Balaenoptera musculus. The sequence goes on along the minus strand of NC_045793.1, from coordinate 95,219,447 downwards.
TAGACAGAAGATCAGCAAGGATATAGAACTGAACAACTCAATCAACCAATGTACCTATATTAACATATATAGAACATTCCACCCAATAGGAACAGAATATACATTTGAAAATTAATAGGTTCAATCCACCATACCAACGGGTTAAAGAAGAAAAATGTTACAATAACATCAATTCACACAGAAAAAAGCATTAGACAAAATCCAACACCTGTTTGTGAAAAAAATTCTTAGCAAAATAGGAATACAGTATACATCCTCAACCTGATAAAGAGTATTTGAAAAACCCAACAGCTAACATCATATTTATGGTAAAAGACTGAATACTTTCTTCTAAGATTAGGAACAAGGAAAGATGTCTCCTCTTACCACTCTTATTTGACAAAGTACTCTAAGTTCTAACCGTCGTAATAAGGCAAGAAAAAGAAGTAAAAAGCATGTGAGTTAGAAAGAAAGAAATAAAACTGTCCCCCTTTGCAGATGACATGATTGTCTATGTAAAAAATCCCAAGTAATCTACAAACAAACCAAACAAAAACCTTTCAGAACTAATAAGTGAGTTCAGCAACGTTGCAGGATACAACATAAATACACAAAAAGTAATCACATTTCTATGTATTAACAAGTAAAATGTGGAAACAAAAATTTAAAACACAACGTTTCCAATCACTCCAAAGAAAATAAACGTAACAAGTAAACTCAACTTGTACAGAATAAGTATGCTGAAAATTACAAAATGCTGATGAAGAAATCATAGAAGAACTAAGTAAATGGAGAGATATACTGTGTTTGTGAATTGGAAGACTCAATATGGTAAAGATGTCAATTCTCCTTAAATTGATATATGTGTTCCATGGAATCCCTATCAAAATCCAAGAAAGTTTGTTTTTTTTTGTTTTGTTTTGTAAACACAGGCAAGCATACTCTAAATTTTATATGGAAAAGTAAAATATCTAGAATAGCTAAAACAATTTTGAAAGAGTGAAGTGAAAGGAATCACTCTACCCACTCTTAAGTATTATATATAGCTATAATAAAGACAGTGTGGTATTAGTGGAGAGATAGAAACATAAGTCAATGGAAATAGAGAATCCAGAAATAGACCCATACAAACATGACCAATTGATGTTTGAAAAAGCTGCAAAATCAATTAAATAGGAGAAAGATGGCCTTTTCAACAAATGGTGCTGGAGCAACTGGCTGTTATAGGCAGCCTAACCTCAACCTCAACCTAACCTCAACACTCTATAAAAATTAACTTAACGTAAGTCACAGAAATAAATGTAAAATGTGAAACTATAAAACTCAGAATAAACACTTAAAAAAATATCTTTGGGACCTAGAACTGGGTGAATAGGTCTTGACACCAAAAGTAAAATTCACAAAAGGAAAAACTGATAAATTGGACCTCATCAAGATTAATTTTTTTTTCCATGAAAGACCATGTTAAGAGGATGAAAAGACAAACTACAGACTTGGAAAAAATAGTTGCAAACCAAACACTGACAAACTGATAAACAGGAAATATCAAACAATTCAATTAGAAAATGAGCAAAAGACATTTTATAGAAGAAAATATATAGGTGGCTAATAAGCACATTCAAAGATGTTCAATATAATCAGTTATCATGGAGATGTAAATTAAACTGCATCAGAATGACCAAAATAAAGAATAGTGATAGCACCAAATCCTGGTGATGATGCAGAAAAATTGAATCGCTCATACACTGCTGGCCGAAATGTGAACTGTAAACACTCACTCTGGAAAAAAGTATGACAGGTTTCTTTCAAAAGTACACATACATTTACCATATGATCCAGCTACTGTACTATTGTACTCCTGGACATTTATCCGAGAAAAATTACAATTGGTGTTCATCCAGAAATCTGTTTGCAAATGTTCAAAACAGCTTTATTTGTAATAGCAAAAGCTGAAAATAACCCAAATGTCCTTCATGAAGAGTTAAACACTGTGACATTCATTCCATGGACTACTATTCAGCAATAAAATGAATGAACTACTGATACAAGCAACAGCTTGGATGGATCTCAAGGAATTTATGCTGAGTAAAAAAAGCCAAAATCAAAAAGTTATATACTGTATGCCTCCATTTATAGAACATTCTTGAAATGACAAAACTATATAGATGGAGCGGGACAAAATTCTTGAAATGACAAAATTATATAGAAGCGGGAAGGGTGGGAAATGGCAGTACCTATAAAGAGTAGCATGAGGGATCCTTGTGCTGGAGCTGTTCTGTTTTGGCCATTGTGGTGGTCACATGAATCTACATGTGTGATAAAACTGCAGAGAATTAAACACACACACACATACTAACGAGTCATGTAAACTGGTGAAATCTGAATATGATCAATGAATTGTATTAGTGTTAGTTTCCTGTCTATAATTTTGCATTATAGTTATGTTAGGTGTTGTCATTGGGGGAAACTGGATGAAGGAATTATTTCTTACAATTTCATATAAATCTACAATTATCTTAAAATAAAAACTTTTTTAAAAGCCATAAAAAGACAATGAAAACAAACAAAAGCAATAACTTACATTTGATTAGTGATTTTCATTTTTTTTTTTTTACTATGAATTATTTCCTATATAACTCCACATCTCAAGAAAATGGAAGATACTAATGATTTCTTCCCAATAGAAGATACTGGATATTTCTCAAACCTAACTGGATGGATCCTGATATTGGGGCATGGAGAAGTAATTTTTCTGGACCAGAGGGCTTAATAATGGGTTAATGAAGATGTACTTCAAACCAAGAATAAACTTTGCTTTGAATCAAAAAAGATGTTTATCTTTTTAAAAACTTTGAAACCAAATGAGAATATACAATACAACCATCAAATATGTTCTCCTGCCGAATTGTTGGGAAGCCTTGGGGGATGCCTACCATGTCATACAAATCTGTTCATACTGGGTTGGGGGCAGTTAATGCAGGTCCTTTCTTGGAAACACTCTTTCTGGAGATCTGGCAGCAAAATGTGGGTGCTGTCAAAAGGAAGGTACTAACAGAACTTAACATTAAGTTAACTTAATATTGATTGCAGAACTTCTGCAATCAATATTTCAACATGCAAGAAACGAGGGAAGGTGTTTTGAAGCAGATGATAAAAAAATTTGAAGAACTTAGGAAATATTCAGAAGCAATATAAAAAATAATAGTCCACATTTAGTAATCTGAAAATTAGACATTAATTCTGTTATACATTTGCTTTTACATTTTTCAGTGAATCTGGATGAGACAAAGGACCAAATTCCAAAGCTGTTAGCAAGGAGAAATGGGAGAAAAAGACAATATTTTGACCTATACTGCCCAGTATCATAACAACCAGCTCCATGTGGGTACTTAAATTTAAAATTAAATAAAATTAAAATCCAGTTCCTCTGTTGGACTAGCAAATTTCCAGTGCTCAGTAGTCACATGTAGCTAGTGGCTACCATATTGGACAGTGCAGAAAACATTTTCATCATCTCAATAAAGTATTGAGCAACCCCAATCTAGATAATTTTTAAAAATACTACAAAGCTCCAAAACTTTTTTTTAATTTAAAAGGACACCGTTTTACAAAATGGCACCTCCCTAGAAGCATACCCATGGCCTAGAAGAGCAGCATTGGAAAGGACCCTAATAACATCATGTCAAAGCATCTGTCATATGCTTGAATCTTTCTGGTTGTTCAGTTTATGTTCCAATATCTTTTTCTATAGCAAATAGTTGTTATTTTCTTCATTCTTTTTCAAGTTAAAAGAAACATTTCTGTTCTTTAAAACTATTCTAGGGCTTTAAGTCTTTCATCACCTTGGCTTTTCACTGCTGGATTCCCATCTGAATTCCAATTTCTCTACACCTCTAATCAAATATCCTGTATCAAAATTAAATGCATGTTTCAGGTGCTCAGAATATGAAAGATTTGTCTTTTCCCTTATTCTAGATATTACACCTCTATTTTTACAGACTAAAATCATATGGTATCTTTTAGTAACCCCACCAATCAGTCTATTTGCACTGAGTTTTCAGTCAAATAAAACCCTGCAATAGGGTTAATGTGGACATTGCTCTAGCTAATTGAAATTTTTTGGTATCCTAATTCTAATAATGTCTCCATGAAGTGGACCACCTGCATACTTGTGAATACTTCAGGTGGCAAATTCACTTAATGTCATTGGTTTTGTAACAGATGCAAATTTATGGCCTCCTACATCTTTCCTGATGTAACTGATAAAAATGTTGACAACAGGGACCAAGGATATTTCCTTGGAAAACTCTCACCATCACCCACCCCTGGCCCCCAGATCATCACAGTTTGGATCCAATCATCCTCAACTCAGTTGGACTCTAATAGTATCCAATCCATTCTTCTCCATTTTATCCACAAACACTTTCCTGGTAATTGAAATTTTTTATTGAGTTTCCTACAACATATGTTACCTTTTCCAGAAATCTAAAAACAGAGGCTGAAAGTTTTTTTTTTAGTTTAAGAAAAGTAAGAGGCTTTTACAGCCCAAAAGACAACTCATCAACCCTGGAGAACGGAGGATGCACTTAAGAGTCTTGGCACCCCAGAGCGGGCAACTGTCACATTTTATGTTAAAACAATTCTGAGAACAATTTCTAACGATCCTACTGATTTTCAAACATTAATAAAGGTGAGGTCCTGCTAACTGTCTTGTACAAAACTATCTGAACTGGCGGTAGGAGAGTACGTCCTGCCTTCACCACTGTCCGGCTGGGATGTTTTTGAACCAAATCTCTTATTGACTCATTCAGTCTAGAGACAGAGCAGCTGATCTCAAAGCAGGCGGCTGTACAGTAATGATGTAGCATGTGCCACCATCCTGAAAGGCATGGTTGTAGAGAAACATTGCAGGACACCATTGTTTTTAACATTTCTCCAGCTTGAAAATGGTTTGTGTCCATGACTTCAGTTTTCAAAAGACACAATGCAGTCTGGGACTTTAAGAGAATGTGGCTAATTAACTACTAAGTTTATGAACACATGTTGAAGTGGCCAAGCACTAACTAGGTTGCATTCTCCTACAGAAAACAGTCACGTAAAAGGAGTCAATCAAGTCGATGTTTACTTTCCACATAGAACTTTGTGTCACAAACTGGAGAGAAATAATTCTGCAAGTAGGAAAAAAATGCTTTCCAAATAGGAAAGCTCCTTGAGTTCTTAATGTTTCTTGCTCTGTCCAGGGTCTTGGAATACAAACTATCTCAGTTCAACATTCCTACCTTTGGCGTTTGGATAAAGATTTGTTTTTCCTCCAAGAATCTGCAGCTAAAATGTGATCTGTTTGATTATTATTTGGAGGATTAAAAACAAAAAGGACTATGTACTAGATTCTCCTCTAGCAGGACAACAAAGAAAAAATAGTCTGTTGGAAAGGGAGATTCTGCTAAAGGGAGAACATGCAGCCAACAGAGCACAACGTTGTGTATTCTGAGGCAACCGTGGCAAGTAGACGTGGAGGACCGGAGGTAGAGCGGCCGGAAATGGAGATGGTCTGGAACAAATGGGGTGTCCAGGCCGAAATCTTCCTCTTCAGATAATTCTCTGTTGCCTAGGAGTGCTTGAAAAAAACCACAGTGGATGCATGGAAGTTTGTGCATGTCCCTCCCTTCTTTGTTTTGTGTCAGAACAAAGAACACTGGAGTTTTGGAGACCGTGTGTTCTATTGTGTAATACTAGATGTAATACTAATATAGCATTGAACGGGATAGAAAGTGTTTTCACACGCATATCACAACAACACATGCTCACAATGACCCTGTGGAGTTAAGGGTGATTATTATTCTTCCCACTTAACGTTAAAGGAAAATAAGGCTCTGAGAGGCTATGTGTTGCCTAGGGTCCCCGATTAAGGAAGCAGAGCAAGGACTAGGGCCTTAGGATGGATACCTGTTCTGGGTACTTTTCGTGACTCTGCACTGCCACCCACATCATCAGAACTTTCCAGAGATGTCAGGACACACACAGGGAACAGTCCCACATCGGCCCATGCTCCCTACTTACTGTTCACGTTCTGTCATGGCTCAGCCTGCTCAGGTCACTGTACCACATTACAGAAGACCCTCCAACACACTCTGGGCCCTGAAACTGGAGCCACTACTACACATGGGTTCTACGCACAGCCTACTGCCCTGCCAGAGGACCCTACTTTGGGAACCCTCTTTTGCTCTTGGAGCCCTTTACTCCCCCCTCCTTCAAATGCCCAGTATCTTCCACCACCCGAGGCTGACAAACAAGCAGCCCTGTTGAATCCAGCTGGGCTGGGGGCAGTGGTAAGGAGCATCTTACCCAGAGATAGGAGCACGAGCTGAATAATGTGAAGAGAAGTGTCCTTGGTGTCCCCATTTGGAACTCAAAAGCCTATTTTCCCACAGAATCGATGTGACGGGTGCTGACTGGCTAGTGAACTTCAATAATTCTGGAGGATCTAGTAGTATCTTGGTTGGACATTACACAGGGTTTCATGGATGACCCCAAGACCCCATCCATCATTGATAATATTGTTTCTAAGGGGAAATGTGTTTCGAGTTTCACATGACAACCCCTCCAAAGAAGTTCTAGCAAACAAACCCATTTGCAAGTCGGGCACCGTCTATCTTCCAGTACTGGCTGTTCTCCCACTTGTTCCCCTTGACATAACCTGTGTTCTCACGTCCAACTTCTGGGTGGCCCACGAAAACTATTGCTCCTCTGAGACTACAGCAGGTGTAAGCAATGAGTAGAAGGTGAAAGTTCTGGGGAAAGGTCTCCGCAGTAGAGGGAGGGAGTGAGGAGAGGGGAGAAGACAGAGTTGGACTCATTCACGGGACAGCAACGATGGATCAGTAAGCCTGTGATGTTGACAGGTTACAGGGACGGCCTTTTACGGGAATTAAAATGGAACTTTTAGGCAAGCAGGATGCATGTCATTAAGAAAGCACAGGCTGTGGATGAGGCAGGCCCGGGGTACATTCTGTCACTGAGGAGAATGGTCATTTTAAGCTAAATATTTAACCTCTCAGAAGATTCGGTTTTCTCATCTCTAAAACGGAGATAATGTTTACTTCTCAGAGTATTCGTGAAGATCATAATAATTTTGTAAATGTGACCAGCACAAGCCCTGGCAGCAGAGCGCAGGGATATTACTTTTTCTAGCTTTCCTTGAGAGATGCAGTGTGATGCAGGGGAAGACTAGAGTAAAAAGGAATGGGTTCGAATTCCACTCTGGAATGGGCACCAGTGAGAGCCTGGGCTGCTCCAACAGGACTTCCTCAGAGGGCTTTGGTGGCTAGTAAATGAATTAATGTGTGTGTGAATGCCTGCCACCAGCTGGTGCTTGAGAAGCATTATGAGTTCAACGTTTCAGCAACTGTGTGTTGACTGCCCAACTATGATCTAGAAAAATGATTCTGGAGTGTGGGGAAAGAAAGCCACAGCCTGTTATGTTAGATGGGTGGCAGGGAAGTTTCTCTGAATAGATGACATTTGAGCAGAGACCCGAATGGATAGAGGGAGAAAGAGACAGAGAGAGAGGTAAAGAGAAAGAGAGCCATAAAAATATCTAGGTAAAAGGATTTCCCTGGCAGTCCAGTAGTTAAGACTTCGTGCTTCCAATGCAGGGTGCACAGGTTTGCTCCCATGGTGCAGCGTGGCCAAGAAAGAAAAAATTAAATAAAAAATAAATAAAATTTTAAAAAAATCTAGGTAAAGAGGCGTCCAGGCAGAAGGAAGACCAAGGCTACGGGCCAGGCCCCTGGGGCTTGTGTGGGCCTGATCGAGAATCAGCGAGAAGGTCTCAGAAGGTCATGGTGATGGGGGGCAGGGAGCAGGGAAACGATGGGCGTTGGAGGCCCCAGTGGCCCAGAGACTGTGAACTCTGCAGACACAGAAAGGACTCTCTACTTAGTTCTGAGCGCAGGGAGGCCCTGGGATGGTTTCGAAGAAGCCATCTAGAAAAGAGATGGAGTGGCCCTGGCATTGGGAGGTGACGGCCGTCAGTGGTGAAGGTCAGAGGTGGCGGTGCCGGACCAGGGTGGGAGCAGAGGGAGGTCCAGATGTGTTCTGGTAGAGTGTGGATTCTGAAATAGAGCCGGTGAGATTTGCCAGTGGGTTGGTTTGGAGAGTGACAGAAAGAAGGGTGCTAAAGACAGAATTGAACTGTTTTCACTCTAAAGGTGATGCCATTTACCGTGACGCAGAATAGCCTGGGGGGATCAGTGTTCCATTTGGAGCAGGTTGCATTTGATGCACCCTTTGGCGGTCTGTGTAGAGAGGTAAGGCAGACCCTGGAGTGCGGGGAAGGGCACAGGTCTGGAACAGACGCTGCGGAAGCCTCAGCAGGGTAATGGTCTGAAAGGCAGGGACCAGACCCGGTTGTCTGAGGAGTGGAAATAGAGAAAAGGGAAGAGGACTGAGCCACCCCGGGGCAGCATTAAAGGTCTGCAGTTGAAGGGGACACACTCCAACACTGGAAATTAGCAGAAGGGACCCCTTCTAACTAAAGGTCTGCATGTTTCTTTTGCTTATTGCTTTTGTTTTCTTTTAACTAAAAAAAAAAAAAAAAAAGAAGCATTTCAAACATACTGAATACCGAAAATAAAATGACTGACACTCCACCCCAATCTGTAATTTGTGAACACTTTGCTATATTCATTTCAAATACAGCAGAAGTCACGCCCTTCCAGCCCCACCCGCTCCTTTCCTTTCCATAGGCTTCAGTGAGCCAGTGAGCCTGGCATGTGGAAAGTTCTCAGTAAAGGTCAGGTACAGTGACGCTGGTGAGAAGTGACATGGTTGTGACCGTTATGATGACACTGACGTGGATCCTTCTCAGGCAATTTCTAGCTTCTATTACGTAAATATATCTTCATGACAATGTACAGTACAGTTCGATGTGGTTTTTTGAAATTAACATAAATGGTTGATTTTTTTTGGACTATATTGTTTTGTAACTGGCTTTTTTTAACTCAATATTGTGTTCTTGAGATGTCATTTTTTTTTTGGCCGTGCTGCGCAGCATGTAGGATCTTAGTTTCCCAACCAGGGATCGAACCTGTGCCCCCTGCAGTGGAAGCATGGAGTCTTAACCACTGGACTGCCAGGGAAGTCCCGAGATGTCATTTCTCAATCTGTTAAGTCAGACACAGTTTAGGAAATAAGAGGAAGAGGAGGAGGAAACAAACTCTGCAAAGAGAGTAACGTGAGGGAGCTCTGGAAATCCCAACAGGCACACCAGCTCCCCAGCACCTTTGTCCATCCCTTCATTCTTTTCCTCCCTCCTTAATTGTGTAGCTGTTTCAGGGGAAGGGGGTCTCACTCAATGTTGAAGCCATATTAAATGCTAGCTTCACAAGCACTCAGGCCAGGAAGGAACCCTAAAGACCAAGTGGTCCCATAGCCCCCAGCTCGCTCCACTGCCCGAGCCCCAACTGTTACCAACCAGAGTTCTTGGCCTTCCCCAATCAACAGAAATTGACTAGAGGCCAGACAAGAAATTCAGGCAAGGCTTTATTGGGGTCCCTGCTGCAGCAGCGGGGGGCGAGAACAAACAACAGTTTCCCCTGCTTGCTCGCTCCCTGAAGGGGGGGCAAGCTTGTTTCTTATACGGGGTGAGGGTAGGGGTGTGTCCAGGGGTCGGGCCAGAGGGGTGGCTTGGGTGTTTTGCCCACCCCTTAGGTGGTGTTGCACGCAGGTGGCACACGCAGGACCCTGCTTTTGCTCCCGACACCCTGTTTTTGCTCCAGGCTCTTCAAAAGTGGCAGTTGGGTTTTTTGGTGTCCTTGTATCTTTTGGGTCCAGAATTTGCCCCAGCTGGGCATGCTCGCAGTTATTTTTAGTCCCATACAGTTTCTTTGTATTTTGTTCTCCAGGAGAGGTGTGTCCAGGTGCAAGTATTTGCAGCAAAGGGTCCCAGATCCCAGCCTGTCTCATGACAAAGAGCCACACAGTGGGTGACAAGAGTCCTCACCCCAAGGAGTTTCTTGCGCTAGAGCAGCTTCATTTTACCCATGAATTGACGAACACACTCACTTCTGCCAGTGAAGTAAAACTGAACATAGAAGTGATACTTGCTGGTTACTGTTATTTTTCTGCTCTCTCATATTCCAATTGTCTGTTTTGTTTTTATTTCAGAGTCTTCATAGAACAGGCAATGTTTGGATTTCAGCTCCAAAGAGACGTGGGGAGACAGAGGGCACATTCCACATAAGGATCCAGGCATGAACTTCCAAGTGGCAATTTGACCCCTGTCGTCGTGGAGCTTAAGGGGGAAGACAGGACTAGTTTTCAAGCCCCTGCTGCCAACGTGCATTGGAACGGCAACCTCTACGCTGCGGGTATCAAAGCAGCACCGAGAGACAAGTGAGCCCCTCTGTGGCTGGATGGTATCCATGGTGTGGCGGAGTTCTGTTGCTCTTGCTCTTGTGAAGGTCAAGTTCTTGTGGCTTTTTCCCTTTTGCCAGCCTTGCTTGGGCCCCAAGGAGAGTTGCATGGTAAAGACTCCCTTGAGGGCAGGCTGGGCATGAGAGCTTTTAACATGTTAATTGACCAGAGAAAAGCCCCAGGCGCCCCAAATCAGAATCAGCTTGAAGCTGGTGAGCAGAGAATCAGCACTTTGGCCCCTAAATGTGAGCAGCTCCATGGGCCCCTAGCCTGTAGCAACCTAGACTGTACCCGCCTCTTTGCTCCCTCCCTCCTGCCAAGCCACTTAAGGCTTCTCGCCCTTTTCCTGAGGCTCCAATCTTAAAGCAGCAGGTGCCTGATACCAGTGGGATCTTCCCACCGCGGAATGTCTCAGGGCCAAGCAGCACCTGCCTCCCACCCACCCTATCACCTCTGGTCCTTTGCCACACGCACTTGTGGGTTTCATCTGACCTTGCACCCTGACTTCGCTCCACAATCTGTGTCTCTGTGTTTTTCTTTCCTATGCTTTTCTTTCTCTCCGTGGCTCTCCTGTTTACTGTGGCCCAAGCTCTGGAGCTTCTTCCTTTGTTTGTATGAAGGGGGAGTTCCTTCTAAGCCCCCTGTTTTGTTTTTTAATTATGTATGACACAAAGATGCATCCAAAAGAAAAATAAGACAGGAGAATCTAGGGGATTTGGTGGGGGGGGGACGTGAAGAAAAGCAAACTTGCATCCCATTTTCCCAAACCTCGATCATATTTCTTTTCTTGGCCACATTCTCAGTTACACACCAAAGTCCACTTATTTTGTGCCTTAAGGGATAGGCAAAGATGCCTTCCTGTTCAGCATGTACTTAATACTTAAAAGAAATACCCTTTCTTTGTCTGGTGAGGTACTTGTTGCCAGCAGTGGAAAGTCAGGGCACCCGAGAGGCAAACTCTCTGGAAACCCGGGGCCAATTCCTCTGAAGATGGACGCCTTGTGGGTGATTCAAAAACAGCCCGAGTCCGAATGAACTGCATTCCCCACATACTGTTCAAAGAATAATTCTTTCTCTTGAGCTGTGTACTTTCTGAAAACCATTTCTCTGGCCCACAGCAGGCCCGGGCTTTGGTTGTGAGGCCCAGAGGTCTAGCTTCTTCACCCAACGCTTGCAAAATATTTATAGCAAATTCAAATACCTTCCATAGATTACTCTGATTCTCTGACTGATTTCTCCACCAGCTGTTCTCTGCCTGATTCATTGTGCAGATTTCTTCCTAGTGTAGTGGATATTCCCTAGTTACCTACCGTAATACTAGGTCTTACAGGTGTAGAGCATGTTTGTAATGCTTGTTCATACACTCTCAGGGAAAAAAATCATAAAATACAATCTTATGTGTAATTTTCCTGAATACTAAGTGCTTTGCCCTAAACCTTAAGATAGTGTATCAGTTGAAGGATGCCAGGAATGACTTCACCTCGTGTACATGTACCTGTTATAAATTATATTCATTTTAAAATTAATTTCAAAGCCAGCTGTTACTGTTGCTAAAAGCAATCTCTGATGGTATGCTTTAGCAACTACCATTTAAAACTTAGAGACAACTAGCTGAGCAATCTGAGGATTTAAAAATACACAGCCTCTGGATTGCTTATTATGGTTTTACATTTTGAGTGTAAGTTTCCTTCTTAATTATGTTGTCTGCAGCACTTAATAAAATGAACTTTTATGGAAAATAAGGAAATACATATACATAATGTTGGAACTTTTGAGTGATTTATTTTTCCTTATTTTTTCTACCACACTCATTTAATTATCTCTACAGCAATGCTAAAATTGAAAGGCTGGTTCCTATTCCACGGGAGTTTGTTGGAAGTTCTAACTGGCAATGCAAGTACCTATGCAATCTTAATCCAAGGAGACAGCTCCTCTAACTGGAAGGTTGTCTGTTTTGACCATCAGATAGCTGGGCAGGATGGGGTACCTTCCCTAACTTACTCAATGAGCCGAGTCAACTCTGACAGAGCTGGGAGGAAGTATCTCCTTCAAAGTGAACACACATTGAATTCCACCTGCCATCTTCCCTTATTCATGGGGAGTGGTAGTACTTCTGAAAAGTCAGGTTTTTCTTTTTTCCTTTTTGAATGTAATTGACACAATGAATATATGTAATATGAAAGATAAGAAAGAAAGAAAGAAAGAAGAAAGGAGGAAAGAAAGGAAGGAAGGAAGGAAGAAAGAAAAAGGAAGGAAGGAAGAAAAAGGACAGAAGGAAGGAAGAAGAAAGAAAGAAAGAAAGAAAGAAAGAAAGAAAGAAAGAAAGAAAGAAAGAAAGAAAGAAAGAAAGAAAAAGAAAAGGAAGGAAGGAAGGAAGGAAGGAAGGAAGGAAGAAAGGGGCTTCCCTGGTGGCACAGTGGTTAAGAATCCGCCTGCCGATGCAGGGGACAAGGGTTCTATCCCTGGTCCGGGAAGATCCCACATGCCGCAGAGCAACTGGGCCCATGCGCCACAACTACTGAGCCTGTGCTCTAGAGTCCGCGAGCCACAACTACTGAGCCCGCGTGCCACAACTATTGAAGCCCGCGTGCCTAGAGCCCTGCTCCGCAACAAGAGAAGCCACCGCAGTGAGAAGCTCACGAACTACAACGAAGAGTAGCTCCCTCTCACCGCAACTAGAGGAAGCCTGCGTGCAGCAATGAAGACCCAACGCAGCCAAAAATAAAATAAATAAAGTAAATAAATATTAAAAAAAAAGAAAGAAAGGGAAAGAGTGAGGGAGGGAAGAAAGAGGGAAAGAAGAAGGAATCTTCAGCTTACGTTATTCATTTCAAATTAGGTTTCCTCAGAAAATCTGAGACTTTAAAAATGTTCTTCACTCAAGTCATAGAGAGATACAAATAATAAGTATATAGATTCAAACTCTTGTAAGTAATGCTAAAAACAAGGCAGCCAATGCTCCAACACGGGCAAGACCTCACTTGTCTCATGACTCATCAGTGTCCGTTTTAGCTTGACAAAAGCATGACCACATGTCAAAGACAATGCCATATGTTCACCAACTACAATTTAGTTTCCTCCTGGGCATACAGGAAGCTACATTTCCCAGATTCTTTAGCATTTAGCTTTGGGCCATGAGTCTGAATTCTATCCAATGGAACACAAGTGAGGGTTTTGTATGCCACTTCCAGAGCTGGCTACTAGCCTCTCTCCTCTCTGCCCCTTTTCTAGTAACCAGGGGACCACATATTGAAGGTGGATAAGAAGAGCCTAGATTCCTGAAAGACTGCATGAGATGATGTCATTTTCCCCATCACCACATTGGACTATAACAGGGGCAAACAAGAAATAATTATTTGAGACTAGGGATTGTTTATTATAGCAGCTAGCATTACTGCCCAAATAATGCACACCATATTCTACCACATATGTTCTCTGTGTTGTTTATTTCCTGCCTCACCCATAGTCATCATTTTAAGATAAAAAAAAATAGGAAAAGTACTTCATCCACACAAGTGCTTCTCCCTACCTGATGTTTTTCCTCTTTTTCTTTCCTTCGTCCTTGGCTCCCCAACACACACACACACACACATCTTTACCTTTACATACCCCTTTTCAGTTTTGAATTGGTATGCAGGCTTGTCAGCAAAGACTTCTTGGGCTTTCAGAACATCAATCAGCTTCATAGCTATAGGCAAAGTTCTTTCCTTAGGGAACACTTTTTATAAAGCAAGGGATATATTTTGCTTTCTCCAGTCAGAGTAAAGTTAAGGATGTAGCTAGCTACTTGTCATAAGCCTGAATAAGAGGGAGAAATTTTCTACTCACTGCTCACTGTCATTTTCTCTTTCTAACTTCTACTTCCCCTGAATTATTGATTAATCTAGCAATTACCCAGTGATCACCACTTTAACGTGAGTTCTTTTAGGAAAAGGACCAATGCTTACTCCCCTTTTATCCTCCGTATTTGGCACCTACTAGGTGCTCAATAAATGTTGGCTATTCTTTAATGATAACATTATAAATCAGGAAACCAATCAGCTTTAACTCCATCAAGAGTAATTAAGACAATTTCATGGGACCAGGACAGCTGTCTGGCCCTTCTCATAGTTATTTGAATCCCAGATCTGAAACTGAAAGGAAATGAAATTTTAAATATAAATACCACTTTTTAATTCACCTTCAAATAACTTCTCTTTCTTTTTCTCTTCTCTCAAAAGAAAGAGAAGGAGGAGGAGGAAGACAAGGAGAAAGACAAAGAGGAGAAGGAGGAGGAAGAGGAGGAAAAGAAAGAAAAGGAAAGGAAACTTCTAAGAGGCTCATTTTCTTCTCCAAGCAGAAAATGGAGGTCTCAAATGCTTACAAAATCTGCCGCTTCTATCTCACATTTACAGTCAGCAGTGAAGTAGAGTTAGGTGGAGGAAATGAAAAACTACAGGAGTAGAAATTGCGTGTGCCGAGTACAAATGTAAAACTCCAGTTTCCACCTTCATTCTCCGGTGTTAGTTTTTGAAATCCCCATAGTAGGAAATCCACTTGAAATATGTTTGCCTTTGGATCTATTTTTAAATGAAAAAATCTTAGTGCTTCTGGTATATGTATGTACTAGAGACAGTCTTAACCTAAGACATTAAGAGAGAAGCCTGGGGGCAATTTATCAATGACAGAGCCCAACACCAGAAGAGAAATTCTAATGGCTTTTTAACAAAGGTTCTATTTTTAAGACCTAATTGGCTTATCCACAGGGATTATTTCTGGTATTAAAATTTTCAAAAAGAGATTGTTCCAAGAAATTCAGACAGGATGTATGGTAAAAATCATCACTAAGGTGATACAACAGCAGTAAATATTTATTGATGCAAAATAAGAAGCTCTGGACTATCTGGGGACTTGCCTGCTACTGTGGTGAGTTATGAGAGACATCACAACCAAGGCCTGCTTTTGTTTTTCTTCTTGCAGCCAGAGAAATAAACGCAACCCTGAGAGTCATCAGAACATCCAAGGGGACTCGTGACCTGTCCCTCGGGAATATTTGGTCAAACTCCTGTCTACAGATTCTTCAGCTTCCCAGTCTTCCTCTTTTCCTATTCCCTTTAGCCTTCCTAGCTGCCCACTGGCATGGTATTTCTCCATTTCTTTAACACACTCACTTTTACATTTTAGTCCTTCTTCATATTGCTCTCAGAATTTCTCCACACCCAGTAATAGCTGGCTGCCTCAGATGGGTGAGTCCACTGGGGAGTGTAAATATGGATCAAGTGAACGACGGTGCTCTGCCAGGTTCCCTTCCAGCTCTTTAGGGACCCTGGTCTATTAATCATCATCTCCCCTGTATATGCACCCTTTGTTTCTCTCTACTCATTTCTTCCTATTACAAGTACCTTCTATCTTAAAAGACAATCTTGTCTTGGAAGCATATATTCTATTAGCTCTGGTACTGTATCTTCCTACCTTCCTGCCCACAAAGACTGGTCTATATTCCCTGACCCTACTAGCTCACTTCCCATTAACTCCTCAACCTACTAAAATCCAAAACCCGGCTTCTGTCTCCACCATTCCACTGAAGCTACTCCCCTTGGCAGACCAATACTTCCACATCACCAATGTCCACGGTACTAAAGAAGAGGCTTTAAAACAGGAAGCATCTTCCAGATCCACTGCCACTTGCTGAAGAAAGCAGTTCTTGGTGGTTCTTTATGAGGAGGTAGACATATTGTGGGTACCACATTACCTTGCCTCCTGGCTACAGCTGACCCCAGGGGGTGGGTGTATACCAGTGACCCAAAGACTACCAATCTATGGACTAAGAGGTCCCTGTCTAATTAGAAACATGGGGATGAATTAGCCCAACTGGAATCTGTCCTTGAAAGCCTGGTCTAGAGATGGAATATGGCAGTGCAGCCAAAGCATGCAGACCTCCATAGACAGCCAAAGAGTTAGGTTGACGGCAGGCAGCCTAAAGAGAGATCACAAAGCATCTCCTACACAAAGGGATTGTGGAACCTCCTCTATGTTCCCATAGTTTTTTTCAGGAGGCAACAAGATATCCCGAGTGCAAGAGTTTATTTGTATCTTGAATGGACTTCTAGTTTCTGGACTGTCTTCCATACTCTACGAGGCCTGACTTTTCTGGAGTTCCTGTTCTCCCTAAACCTGGTCGCATAACTAGGGTTCCTGTCTACTTCATTTTCCTGAGTGTGTACTGACAATAAAGCCACTATTGCTTCATAAAACTTGAAGGAACATAGTCTTTGGTAGCAAAAAGCCCACATAAGTAATAGAGACACCCAGCAGACATTATCTTATGTCTGTGATATTTGACTCTGCTGATCACTACCTCCTTCTAGAAGTTCTTTTTCCCTTGGCTTATGTACACTTCTTCTTGGTATTTGAATTCTATGGCTCTGTCTTTTCTTTCTTCACTATCTCTATTTCCTCACTTCAACCCTTAAAAATGGTTATTCCTCAGGCATACCATGATCCACTTTTCTTAAATCTATCAATATATTCTATCTCTCTTAAGAAGTACATACATTATTCAGCCATAAAAAAAGAATGAAATAACGCCATTTTTTGCAACATGGATGGACCACAGATTATCATACTAAGTGAAGTAAGTCAGAAAGGGAAAGACTAATACCATATGATACCACTTATATGTGGAATCTAAAATATGACACAGGGACTTCCCTGGTGGGGCAGTGGTTGGGAGTCCGCCTGCCAGGGCAGGGAACACGGGTTTGAGCCCTGGTCCAGGAGGATCACACATGCCACAGAGCAACTGGGCCGGTGCGCCACAACTACTGAGCCCACGTGCTGCAACTGCTGAAGGCCGTGCGCCTAGAGCCCATGCTCTGCAACGGGAGAGGCCACCACAATGAGAAGCACGTGCACCTCAGCGAGGAGTGGCCCCTGCTCGCCACAACTAGAGAGAGCCCGCATGCAGCAGCAAGGACCCAACGCAGCCAAAAATAAATAAATAAATAAATAAATTTTTAAAAATAAATAAATAAATAAATTTATTTTTAAAAATAAATAAATAAATAAATTTATTTCAAAAAATAAATAAATAAAAATAAATAAAATACGACACAAATGAACTTATTTACAAAACAGAAATAGACTCACAAACTTATGATTACCAAAGGGGTTACCGGAAGGAGGGGAGATAAATTAGGAGTTTGGGATTAACATATACACACTACTATATATAAAATAGATAAACAACAAGGACCTACTGTATAGCACAGGCAACCATATTTAATATCTTGTAATAACCTGTAATGGAAAAGAATCTGAAAAAGAATATATGTGTGTGTGTACGTATAACTGAATCATTCTGCTACACACTTGAAACTAACACAACATTGTAAATTAACTACAGTTCAATTAAAAAATAATTAAGTAAAAGTTAAAAAAAAAAAAGAGTACGTACACACATAGTCATGGCTCCAACCTCCATTTAAATCCTAATGACAGCTGCTTGCTGGACAACTTATCTTCATGGCATGTCACACAAGATCCTCCAGTTCCACATGGTGAGAACCAAAGTCACCACGATTTTGCACAAAATACCTCTTTGTCTTGAATTCCTTCCATTAACAGATGATACCCTTGTTATCCTAAGAGCCCCAGCCAGTAACACAATTCTAAATACAACACAGGCTCTTTATTTATTTATTTACTTGTTGGCCATGCCGTGTGGCATGCGGGATCTTAGTTCCCCAACCAGGGATGGAACCCATGCCCCCTGCAGTGGAAGAGTGGAGTCTTAACCACTGGACCGCCAGGAAGTCCGCTCCATGCTTTAACTACTTTCCAATAGATCTTTACCCCAGCCCTCCTCCATTGCTGTCTTGTTCTGGTTCTTCTCCCCTGAGCCCCCCTTGATCATTGCTCTTACTGGGTACTCCCACTGTGCCTTCTGTATACCTGCCACAGCATCAACCTGCTATACTGACAGCTGCTGGCTTCCCCATCTGCCTCTGTTAAGACTGCAAGTTCCTCGTGGGTAAAGATCCAGGTTTAGTCACATTTGTACTTCTACCACTGAGCACAATGCTGGCATACTACAGGTACATATTAATGTTGAGTAGATAATAAATAAATGACTAAACGAATGAAAAGTCAGACTTGCCTGCACTGTTCCAGCCTCCTAACTGCATCAAAACCCACTCAACTAAAACTGGGAAATGTAATATTGAACAACAGAGGGGTTAGTTCTGTCGACTGAAAAAAATGCACAACCTAAAAGTTGAGAATTATGTTTTATTTGGTGGTCTTTCTGAGGACTCCAAGCCCGGGAAGCAGCCTCTCAGATCGCTCTGAGGGACTGCTCCGAAGGGGTAACGGAGGAGCCAGGGCATACGCGGGGTTCTGCAACAAACACCAGGCAGTGGGAACATCAAAAGATGACTGTTAATTAAAGAAAATCAGACATCTCAAGTTAAGGAATTTAGCCCTTTTCTATGTATGGAAAGATGCAAGAGTCTGGGTTCATTGAAATCATTCCTTTGGTATGCAGCTTAGGTATCTAGGGCCGGTATCATGTTCCTTCTCATCCTGAGTCCCCTCAGGGCCACCGCTGCGGGTGGCTGCAGTGGCTGAGGGCTTGTGCAGCAGACATAGTTCATCTGTAGTTCATAATCTCCAAACCTTTCCCCTCAAAAGGACCTCTCTTCTCAAAAGACACTAGAAGACAAACACGTCCTCCTGACTCCCATCCCATCCCCTTCTCAGAGTCTTTCCTTACAAGACCTTCATGCAGCTCTTATTTGACTTATTTGGGGACTCCTACCAAATCGGGCGTGACTCTGAAGTTAATGGCCATAGCTAATACTGTAGAGCTGTGGTGACCTCACTCATCAAGGTTCTGTTCATTCCATATGTAGGGAGGACCTTTACTTTTGCACACAGTGGGGTTGCTGAAGAGTGGCCTTAACAACCTCCTTAGTCTTAAAACTTCACCTGTTGTCTTCATGGGCCATTGGTTCAAAAGGAAGGATTTGTGAAAGAGCTCGAGGAACCAAATACTAGTATGATGCCTCTTTACCTAAGTTAATCCTAGACTCTGTTGATGGTAGGAAATCCAGTTACCTTTTGCTGTGTGTGTGTGTGTGTGTGTGTGTATGAGAGAGAGAGAGAGAGAGAGAGAGAGAGAGAGAGAAGGAAAGAAAGAGAGAAAGGAAGAAAGGAAGGAAGGAAGGAAGGAAGAAAGGGGGAGGGAGGGAGGGAGAGAGAATACATGTACACACACAGATGTACTTGTATGTGTAGAATAAAATATAGAGTCACCATTGCCCATTTTGATTTGCCCACACTAACAGAAAAAGGTATTAGCATATATGGTAGAGAAAAATAGATTTATATAAAATTTTACATGAAAAACTATAGATGGGAAAAATAATATGAGCTACAATTTATTTAACACTTATAATATTCAGACACTGTTAAGAACTTTACAAGCATTATCCTTAAAAGTCCTTATAACAACCTTGTTTATAGATAAGAAAACCGAGCCTTTGATGTAGTTGAGTCACTTGGCAAAGTAACAGAACCAGGATTTAAAATTAGGTGGATTCATCTTCAAATCATGTTTCAACAGCTATAACACGCTGCTGATCAAATTTACCTTATCAAGTCCAACTTGCTAAGTTTCCAGATAACAAAACTGAGGCCCAAAGGTGTGAAGCAGCTTGTCCAAGGTCACACAGTTGGTTAGGGACAGAGTCAGGACTAGGCATGAACTGCCTAGGGGTAGCTTGCCTTGTCTTTGAAATATGTGATTCCTGAAGACAGATAACAATGAATAAGAAAGAAAAGTCTGGGAGGTGAGCAAAATAAAGTCAGATGCTTTCCGCTTCTGCCTGACTTTGGGATGGCCTGCATTCTGTTTCCTATAAAATTGTCAAGAGACAACAATTACACTCATGGGAAGGAAAAACAGTCTGTTTGAATGACACATACAAGAGATATTTTTGCATAAAAGCAGGGAATTGGGCCACTTACAGCCTCTTAAAGATCAAAAGGCCCTTGGAAGAATGTTCTTCCTCACCACCAGCTCCTTATCCCAACCCACAGCTGACTGACTTCCTTATTAGGCTTGGACAATGGAAGGGCAAAGAATTTAAACCAACTAGGCCTTGCGAAGTTCAGAAGAGTAAGGCTTGGGGAATGGAGGCAATGTCCCCTGGGAGCATGGCTGAAGTAGACCGTTTGGGCCATGAGGGTGGAGACAGTGCCCAAGCACATGGATGCCTCTGTATTCAGACCTGGCTGAACACAGTCCTCTCAAATCTAAGGCTTCCTAGTTTTCTAGACAGCCCTTCCCACTTGTCCGAGACCCCAGGCTTCTGCTGCAGGCTATCTGATATCCTCCGCTTACAGGGGAGGCTGGGGGCCAGTCTTCAAGAAAGGAGTCCTTCCAAGGCTCCCAGGAATTAAGCAGGTCTCTGGGATTTGGAATCTGCTGCTAAGCCTGCTCCAGTGCTTTCCCTTGCTGGCAGACAGGGTAAGGGCAGGGTGGCCTAGGGACATGCCCAGTGTAGCTATATGGCCCTTCCACCCTTCCATCAAAACTCAAACTGCCCCCAAGTTAGCCTCTTCATGGTACTGGGCTTCTGTCTGGCTGTCCAGCTCCCTCCCATAGACCCTTCCTCAAGGGTTACCATCCTTTCCTAAATCTCAGCTCATTGACTAAGTTTTAGTTATATGACCTGGTCCTTGGGCAGTCTGCTTATTTCTGCTGAGAAACTGAGTAATTTCCTCCAGACTTTACCTGCCTTGGCATTGTGCTCTCCACGGATTCCTCCTCCTCAGCGGCCCTGGTTTATTGAAAATCTATCAGGTGAGGCCTCATATCAAGATTTACTATTCTATAGCATTAGGCATCAAATAATATCTGTTTTTTGAAAATGCTAATAGAACTGGCCTGTCGGTTGTCAATGATTCTCTCCAATTTGTGAGATTATAAAGAAACAGTTAACTGCAACCGCTGCTAAGCTCCCACGACTTCTACTACTACTATTACTAATTACCATCCTTTGGGTGATGGGCATTGTGCTAGGTGCTTTACATGCAGGAACTCATTTAATCTTTACAACTTTAAGAGGTAGGTAGTGGATATCCCTCTTATTTCCATTTGGCAGATCAGGAAACTGATATATAAATGTTGAGGTGGTTCTACATGGAGACTAGGTTAGGAGTCTTCTGAGATATTCATCATCTCATCCCTTAAGGCAGCTGGGCCAGACTCTCTGGCCTCTGCCTCAAGCAGCCCCAATTGTTTACTCCAGGGTTCTTACCCCAGCATCTGTACAAATATTATCATTTTTAAACGTATTCCATGACATTAAAAATGTTGCGAAGCCCTAGCTTAAGCAACTTGGTTAAGTGGTAGAGCCACTCTGAATTCGAATCTGTGGAAATCAGAACCTGAGCTCAAGACAAACATTCATAATGATTTTTTCCCTAGTGAAACAAATAAAAGGGGAGGGAGTAACAAAACCAAGATATAATTCTCCAAGGATGAGTATAAGAGAGCAAGATTTAGTTTCAGTAATTTTATAAAATTGAGAGAAAAGAGTGACAAAGTCCAGAAAAGAGAGGAAAATCAGGTTGAAGAGGGAGGTTACAATGATGATGGTTGAGAGGAGAAGGCTAAACCTGTCTTGAATAGAATCTCAGTACTCAAAGAGTTCCTCAGGAATAAATTACACTCAACATTCATAGAGGCATGGACAGGATAAAATAGATTTAAAACAGGGTGGACTTTGGGGTGAACATCTGTTAAGTCTTGACCACGAGTCTGATGAAACCCTGAAACTGACTCTTCAGGACCACCTGGAATCCTCTGAGAACAAAATCCTGTCAATACTGCAGGGTTTAGACATCCTTCTTCTTAAAAGCTGGAATTTAGTCCAAAATCTCTAGCCCTAGTTACTTATAAACTTGAAATTTCTTTAAGCTTTTAGTTTTACTCTATAGACAAAGGATCTCATTAAACTTAATGGTTTTCACTTGGATGCTTGATATTTTTTGAGGGTTTGGAAGTGTATCTACTCATTGCTTCTCAGGAGGTTCCCCAAGTGCTTTCCACGATGCATGCACTGTCTCAAGGGGCCTTTTCTTCTCACTGCTCTACACTTCTGGTGTTTGTCTCTGAGGCTCCTTAGATAACATTAAACACACACACACACACACACACACACACACACACAATGATTTTAGACCAAGTCAGAGCAACACCCTCATTTTATGCTACTACAATAGCTTGATAATACACATGGAACCATTTACTATGTTCAAAAGCAAAGCACTAGCATTTTTATATTAAAAACAACCCCAAAGGAATATGTGCTCTTTTCACAAGGACATGAAACAAATGACAGCTGCCATTAAGTCAACTGCACAGAAGAACTATTGATTCCTGACAGTGGAGGCATTAACAGTTTCCTAGGCTGGATTCACGTTTGGATGATACCAAAGTGATTGCACCCCAAATGGTTTCCAAGAACTTGAACTTTGTAAGAAAAGCTTCGAGAAGGTTCAAACCAGTCTCAGTGTCTTTGTCATACCCTCATGGCCACAAGAGCTTGCATATACCCCTCTCTCTGCATAAAAGCAAGTCTCGTTGCTTTAAGGTGTGGTCAGGTTGGGGGTCAGCTTGAGTTGAAGTGGAGAACCCCAAACATATTTTGGCTTCCAGACAAGAAACCAGCAAATGGTTTTCTTTCTAACTAAACCCAAGGAAGAAAAATGTTCATGTCTGTTTTGATGAATGAGTTATTCAGAAGCAGTGAGTTCATCTGTTTTGGCGTCCAGAAATTGGTGAAGGCCCACATAAATAGTAAACAATGCCTTTCTAGCTTTGTGCCCCAACCCAAACAGTATGTTACATGCAGCCAGCCAGATTCTACCCGTGGACATACCAGGAGGAGTCCCACTGCAGCCAATGAAAATTATGTGAGAATTTCTGGGGGGCAGAGTTCAGCTAGGGAGCTATGCACGAGGATCCAAGGACAGGGTTTGAGCCCAGAACTTAGCTCAATGGGTTGGATGCATGGGCCTTTAAAGACAATGCCTGTTTTCTTTGCCATCTATTAACTAGCATGCTTCACGCAGGCATGGGAAAACTGAACCAGGAGCCAGTGAACCCTAAAACTGTCCAACTGTCTGAAGTCATACTATAACAAGACAGAGTCATTTTACTTCTGATGTGTGCTTTCGTGTAGACATGTCGAAGCTGACCACAAATAAAAGTGAAAACAGATCCAGAATAAGTACAGCAAACAATGGAAAACAAATGGATTCTGGAGTTCAGATGACAAGACTGGTTTCGTATGCCCCCATATTTTTGCCTTTTTTCCCCTAAAACTGTTTTCTTAGCATTTCTAGCATTATTAATGGAATTAAATTATTCCACATGGGTGCAGAATCAGTCCCATGGTGCCAACATTTGTTTTCTGCACTCAAGCTGGGAGAAACACGGCACTTCCATGACAGTGGCACTGATCTTTTATTACGGCAGTTTAGGACTTGGTGTTTACCCATGGGAAGGTGGGCATCATTCGGAACATATAAACGACAAGGACTTTGTTTGTGAATACCTTATCATGTTTTCTAACAGATGATTTCACTTAAGATATTCAGTCCTTGAATCCCCACAACGTTGATTACACTGAAAGAATGTGTTTGTCTGAGAAGGGCAACTGCCCGGACAGTCATATTCTTAAGAAGAAGAAGAAGGACAATCCCACTCTTGCCCCCCTTAAATACAGAAATAGATGCAGGGCGAGGTGCAGTATCCCCTGGATTCCTTCTCTTAAAGTTCACATTATCTAAGAAATACTTATTAAGCATCTTTTACGTGCCAGGTACTTTTCTAGATGCTAGAGAGATAGCAATTAATTAAAAAATTACCAAGTGTCCTCTCTCATGGAGCCTACATTCTATTTGGTGTGGAGAAAATAAACAAATATATCAATACTTCATTGTTCAATTCAGCATTTGCTTAATTTTTTGCTCAGCATCTCTTCTCTAGTTTTAAGTCCAATGTTAGATTTCTGCACTAGGTGTATAATGCTGCCAAAATGTGTAAGCTTTTGGAAGGCAGGATGAGGTCGAGGTGCCTTTTTTTCCAGGCAATCATCAATTCCTAAATGATTATGATCAGCACCTTTGAAACAATGAATAAAATACTATTGTCTCAAAATCCCATGTTCCATTTTGTCACTCTACTATATGGATTAAATTCCGTGCAGTGAAGTGGATCTTTTTAAATGACTAGATAGAAAAAGTCATAGAAATCACTCTTTTCTTCCTCTTCCAAAAGCAAATGTAATCAATGCACTACTCTGCCCACTATGGATTGTCATAATGTGCTTTATACTCTCGAATAAAACTAGCATTTAAAAAATACCAAATGCGATAGCATGAATGTGCCAAAAATGGTTTTCAATTTACTATATGGTTTTCTTTAGAACTACTGCTTGATTTCTTTCGGTTCACCTAAAACAAATCTCTCCCTAGGTGCATGATTATATTGTGTATGTGACTATTTTAAATAGCTGGCAAAAAAATTAATGATAATAGTGTCTACTATTTTTAATAGTTCAAAAATCTTATTTTGGAAAATACTCCTGTTTCCTTCTTGAGGATGGAATAAGAAGACACAACGTGAGGGAAGGAAGGACCACAGGAAATGTGATTTCATTAAGATTTAAATGAAAATGTGTCTTTCTGAGGCATATGGCAGGTAGTTAACGACACAGGCTTTGGAGTCAGAAAAAATTGGCTTGACTCCTGCTACACCAGTTGTATAATTTTAGGCATAGTTGAACCTCTCTGAGATCAATCTTCCCATCAGTAAAATGAGAACATTTTTCTTATAGAGATAGCAGTTGTGAGGGTAAAATGGAACAATATCCAATGAAGGACTTACAGCAAGGTCTGGCATGTCTGTAAGTACTCTATACAGGGTAGCTGTTTGTTATTATTACTATAATCAGAAATATTGTTATATTATTTTACTATTACATGATCAAGTAGAGAATCTTGCTTGATCTTGACCATGTGCAGCAAGGAGAAGAAGAAAAAGAATGAAGTATAACAGAAAAGTTTTGTCTTCCAAAACAAAATTACAATTGAAAATAAAACTTGATAGTTTTATTATATCTCGCTGTGATCAACAACCTGGACTAAGTATCTTTTTAAAAGAAACATGAACCAATTTCTAACTTCCCATAATCAGGGAGTGAAAGTTAACAGGTTTAAATGGAAAACCATAAGTAATCTTTTAATTTCATTCAAATTTCTTATTGTAGCAAACACAAAATAGAACAAAAAAAAATGACATCCAGTCATTTATAGATCTTCTGGTGCAAAGTGGGCTGAACTCTGAATTGGAAATAGGGCAAATGGTTACACTGAATGTCCCCACTTTGAGCTTCAAATTTGCAAGAAGTTGGCTCTTCCATACTGTGCTTTCCACCAGCTAGCCATGAAAGTATGTGCTACCCAAGGGATGCAAAGGATGCTCAGTGGTTTTATGGTGGGTATTTTTAGCGAGCCTGATGAAATGCACAGCTTCTGCATATCCCCACTTGATGGGAGTTGGGTTGTCCTCTTGGTTCCCCAGTGGGTCTCAGAGAGGAAGCACTTTTGCTCACTACTTGGAATCACTAGGACACACTGGGGGAAGGTGGTTACACGGCTTTAAAAATGACAAAGGGGAACTCGGAAGGATTTTATAGTCTGAACAGAAAACCTAATCCATAATGAAGGACAAGGGGGATCAGAATAGACAGTGAATGGAGACCCATCGGTAGAAAGAGGCTTTTGAAGTTTTAAAACGCTATTTTGGTGATGATCAAATTGAGAAGTCAGAAAGGAGACAATCTGAAAGTGCATGACCGTGTGTGTGTGTGTGTGTGTGTGTGTGTGTGTGTGTGAGTGCTGACACCACTGAGGAAATTTCCATAGGGGATAGAGAAAAAGTTCATTCACCCATTCTCTACAACCCTGCCTCTCACAGCGTATCTTCAAGTAATTTGTCTGGTCTAGTTTGAAATGACTAAGTGATGGGGTTTCCAAAATGTTCCCAGAGAGACTATTCCACAGTCTACAAAATTTCACTGTTTCCTCTTATTTAGCTTAATTTTACTCCACTTCAATTCACTGTTTCTATTCAAGGGGAAAAAAAAAGGAAGCCTGTTCTTTAAATTCATGTCATAGGAAACAGTTTCTGTTTTCTTTTCATTTTAATGATTGGGTTTCTCTGAGGCTATGCCTAACGTCTGCTAGAAGGGATACAAGACTATAAGCCAGTTCTTTTCTGGTTCAAAAGAGCTGTATTGGCTCACGTGTGAGGTCAAATCCTCATCGAGCTCAATCGTGAGGGCATTTTTAGTTGCATCTACCCTGGCTCACAGGGGCCTGAAGAACGTCTGATAAACCATACATTACATAACATCTTTAGGGTTGTTTTTTTTCCCCATTCCTATGCCCAAGATACATAAATAAGAGTTTAAAGTTCAGCCCAATTTGAAATGTCCACAAGCTTTCATTTCTAAACTTACTTCCTCAGAGGAGCACACAGACATCTGCTGTGCCTCCCGGAAGAAGGGACATCCTCTCTTGAAAAAAATCAAGTCTTCATTTTCCTGGTTAAGATCTTAGACTATTGCCAGCTTCTTCAAACCCCTTCCCTCACTGCCCAAGTGAAACCTGCCCAGGAAGATGAACTTGAGTTCTACAAAGTTTCTTACCTAGGACACCTCCAGAAGACAGGGGAGATGTTTAGGGTAAAATTTTAGTTTCTTTCCATCCTCTCTGAAATAAACCAAGCCTGTGAGTACAAGGCACAGGTCTCTAATGAAATCTATCTCAGGCGCCCTCAAGATGTTCTGAATTGATGGGAGTGATTACATTAATGTAGACCCCAGGCTCCAAGACATGCTGGATCAGAAACTCCTGCAAATGGGGGCAAAGCTAATAAATGCCCTAGGGGATGTGTATGCACGCTCAAGTACGAGGACCTTGATGGAGTCAATCTTTTTGACTCCATCCAGGAGAGTGTTTAGAAACTTTTGATACTTATGCACTTCCTTACATGTGTTGTCTTTCCCTTTTCCCCTATGTATACTCACAATGGAACCATCCTCCACGTGGACAGCTGATCTGGTTCACGTGAAATGCAGACAACCAGAACCGTGGGACTGCTCTAGGTCAGCATAGCAAGGGAGTTGGGAACATGAAGCCAGCTGCCACTCACTGAACTTGAATCCAGCTGCCACTTACTGGCTGTGTGACCTTAGCCATGCCGTCTAACTGCCTCTGTCTCGGTTACCTCCTCTCTCGAATAGTAGTAATAATAGCACCTACCTCATGGGCTAGTGTAAGGACTATATGATTCACTTAATATTTGTAAAGGGCTTAAAAGAAAGCCTGAGATACAGTAAACCACTCTCTATAATAGCAGACACTGTAAATTTAGGACTCTGGTTTCAACTTCTGTACACAGTATGGCGCCGTCTGTAAACCCTGTACACCTTCTTGGGTAGAAAATAAAGAAACAGAGAAACTTGAATCTATGGTGAGCAGTGGCAGAAAAAAAAAAAAAAAAAAAGAAACCTTGGTCTCTGTGGAATCTAGCAGGAACAGCAAAGGCCCTACAAGAACATGAATGCAATGCCCCAGACCATAGACACCCTCAGACAAGGCCACCCCTACCGTTCAGGGCAGAGAACATTAGCAAGAGGCTGTCAGACAGCTCAGACCCCACCATCATGTAAAGGAGAGGAGTACATCCTGCTTTTTGGCCAGGTAGGCTAGAATGAATCTTTGGACACTCATGACAAAGACTCTTGAATGTCAGAAATGAAAACCAATGTCTGCCTGGAGCACAGTGTCATTTTCCAGGCCCACGGTGACTAAAGCCACCCTCGCACTTGTACTAAGAAAGAATGTTCCTTTGGACAAGAAGATTCTGAAGAAAATCTTGCTGATTTTCCGGAAGAGAGTCCCTCCTAAATTTGTTACCTGGCTTTGTCTGTGACAGGTTCGCGATGGTAATGACTTTTTCGCGGCAGGTATTCAGTATTCTGCTTGTTTCACAAACTTCCTTCACTGTGTTTCGCAAGCTACTGCCAAGGTTAAGGCTTCTCCATGCCAGGTTTTCTGAAAAATTAATAAATCTACTGCCATAATCCTTACTGCCTCAACTGACAAATGTAATAAACGACAGGATACAAAACCCAGGTTTCCTAATGGGATTGCTTTCCCCTGTTTTTGGTTTTTTTTTTCTGTCTTTGACAAGTCTTACAGAGTAGCACTTCTGAGACGTGGTCAAGTGCTATAAACCTAATCCTTAGCAATTTCCTCCTTAGCTCAAATAATCTAAATATTTTATTAATGGTAAAGGGTTTCACATGTCAACTATCAACCAACCCACCCTGGCCTATCCCTTGCCTCTGTCTTTTCTTCTGGTTGTTTGGATAATTTTCTTTAAGAAAACATACTTCTGTCAATATTTCAAACAAAACACACAGGATATTTTTCATACCCTTTCTTTAGAAGTTTTCAAAAGTAGCACGCTATTCCTAAGCACATCTATCAAAATGTTGCAATAACCCTGATGTCCGTTAAAATGAAAATGTGTTGGTTTAAGTGTGTGGATAAGTCAGAGGGCCAATACCAGGAGATCCAAAGGGCTTTATGGTGCACAAAGGGAAGGGGGCGGCTGGCTCGAGACTCCCTGCTTGGGAGAAGCAGTTCTGGCAATCTTTCGGGACTTTGGAGATGTGACTGGAGATGGGTTTGGGCCCAGGATCTACTCTGCCTTGTAGGAGTCCCTTTGTCCAAGATGGCTGTGGGCATCCTCTAGTAGAGCAAAGCCATTCATCCACGTAGTCAACAGCCATCTCCCTATAGCAAAGATCTGCAGAGATTTACAATGGTGCTAGGGTAGTTTGTAATAAGGAATGACAAGTTATTACCTATTTGTGAACCTAACGTTTTGGGGGTAGAGTCCATTTAACAAAAATATTTTTTTAAACAAAAGAGAAAGCAACGTTTATTACTAAGTGCTAACTATGTCAGCCAGTGTTTGAGGAACTTAGGTATTTTAGCTCCTTGGATCCACATGATAATTATGATAATTCTGTGAGGTAAGTTTCATTTCCCTCACTTTAAGGTAAGGATTATGACGCTCAGAGAGATTAAGCAGCGTCCACAAGGCATGTAGGATAAAGAGAAAATAAACGGTGGTATTTGAACCTTAGAGCATTAGAGAAAACAATGTATGTTTATTTAAAATCCAAGACACCAAAACACTTTGAAATGGTACCCACTAGCACTAGGAGGTATTGTTTGCTAAAACGGATTAAAATTCACTTCTTATTGTGATTAAAGCTCTGTTAGCAAGTGATGAATGCTGACTTTACCTTTTACTACGGTTAACTTAAAAATTTTTTCCTATATCTTCTCACTGTCTTAATGTTCTGCCTCAGCAATCCTAAACACATAGTTTTCTTTTATTTATATTTATTCATTTGTACAGATCTCAAAGTAACTCACAAAAAGGAGTGCACCACATAAAACAACAGAATTTGTATCTGTGCCAGAGTCATTCGTCATAATTAATTAATCTTAGCACACTCATTCATTCGACATACGCATTAATTGATCCAAGCTTTATGCAAGGAGCTCGGGATAAAAGATAAATAGAATACGGGTTTACACTCAAGGAAGTCACTGGGTAGAGAGGAAGACATCATAGCAAGTTATTATTACAACACAGTCTGATAACTGCTAGGAGGTGTAAGGAGTGTAAGGCAGCTTGGCAAATCTGTGTGTGGCTGGGGATTCCATCAAAGTTGCTGATGCTTGAATTTTGAAGGAGGGATTACAGTTTTCCTGGTGTGCACTCAGTAGAGGAAATACCATGAAGCCATGCATCTGCACAATGCTGCAAATATGTCTGAGTGGCTAATGCATGCAGCAAGAGTTTGGGAGTGGGGCAAGACAGGCAGGGAAGGTGGACAGGGTCCTGCTTATGAAGTCTTTGTACTCTAGGCTATGGCATTTGAATTCTGACCTGTAGGTCAAGGGTATACAGGGGGCCAATCTAATATTGAGAGGCCCAGAATCTTAAAAGTACCTACCACTTATTTGCATCACTTCTCCTAAGCAAAGCAACCCCTGGCCATTCCTTCCGGGATCCATGCTTTTTATCGTGCGATCCTGGGAGCTTGAAAACAATAAACTGGGCTGGGAATCAGTGCCTGACTCAAACCAGTGGACATGAGAAAGTCCATTCGCCTACCAGGTAGACAGGATGGGAAATTTAGGGACGGAGAGGAAGGGATCGACTTGAGAGGCGTATAGGACTTGGAACTGAGGATTCTGTTGACCGGATGGATGTGGGGATTGAGGGGAAAGAAGCAGCTTAGGATGGCTGCAAAGTTTCTAGCGACAGTGACCGATAGGACCCATAATTCAGAGACCACGCACGGGAAGAGGAAGGGATTTCAGAGGACAGATGACCTGTGTAATCTGAGAGATCCTGAGCTACGAAACCGAAATAACTGAGTTGTATATTATGAAGGGAGTGGTTATATTTTCCAAATGAAAAACTGGTTTATAAGGACCTGCCTAGGATGCAGGTTTTTTTGTGAGAAAATAAGGGAGGTACATATTTCAACTTGGGCTATTACGAGAGCCCACTGCTGTGTACTTTAAATTAAATACTGATATCAAAGGTTAGTTTTATAGTTTAAAAAAATCAGTTCATGTTGTGCTATTTCATAAACACTAACCTAAAATGCATAGAATTAAACTATGCATCACCTACTCTGCTCTCTATCCTATCAGACATAGGAAAAGTTATCACAGGACTTAAATGAGACCCCTCAGTTTGCCCTGTAGGCTACAGATTGAGGAAACTTAGTCATGACCCTGTAGGCTACAGATTGAGGAAACTTAGAAAATGCTTTTGCAGAAATGTCCTGATCCACTTACGACTTTGCTCATACCCCAGTCAACCCTGGCTCTACCGTGCCTTGTTCTTTGGACGTTCAGCTTCCAGGCTGCCCCTGGCTCATCCCCAGGGACCGGCCAGGGGCTCATCCATTGCTGCACTCCACTCACCACCATCCTCTCTTTTCAGCACCTGCCTCACGCCCAAACCTCTGGGGTTACCAGTTGGCGCCAGGCTTTCACTGGTTCACTGGTTTCAAGTCACTACATAAAGTCAAACTCTTTCTCCAAAATGGCAAAGATATAAAAAAAGATATGGACTGTAGCCACACCTGCTGTAGAAGGCAATACAGCTTTGTGATGAAGACCAGGGCTATGGTGTCAGAAAAAAAAAGTTGGGTTCAAATCCCTGATCTGCCATTTATGGTGTAAGATTCTGAACGTGTTACTTTAGCTTGGTAGTTCTCTAAGCCTCATTTATAAAATAGGGATAATGATGATAGAAGCAGCCTCCCAGGTTTTGATGTACAAATACAATAATACGATGATATATGACCAGTGCCTAACCTGGTACCTAACAGAGAGTAAAAGTTCAATATTTCTTCTTCTCTTCCTCTTCTGTTTTCTCATTATTATGAATTCTCCAGAATATGCTTCCTGTTAATGCAAAAATCTACCAAGTTGCCATCTTACAAAACACCTTCTCAGAAATGCTGAGGTCACTCCCTACTTTTCAATTAGAAGTTCTCTCCTTAAAACATCTATAATGTTTTCATCCCCCTGGAATCCCTTTGTATATATCCACTTGTTTACATGGGTTTATGGCTACAGGGGACACCAACCAACTGGATTCCAAACCCGATACTGACCCTCACTGTCCTATTTCAGTGCTATTAGACATCATTTACTATTTAGTGGACTCAAGGCACCATCTTTTTTTTTTTTTTTTTCCCTGAAAAGTATTTTTGGTACACAGACAAACACAGAAAGGGAAATTCTGAAAGGAAAGAACTTTGAGGTCTAGGATCCAAAGGGGTTATTATAAACAACTAAGAGTGTTTAAAAAAAAGAAAAGAAACATTTAAAAGAAGTCGAAAAATTACCTCGACAGGACCCTTTTCATTTATATTGCTTCAAGGAAAAGATCACATATTCAAAATGTTCCTATTAATTTTCATACGCTGCACTCACTCAGAATGCTTGACTATTTCGCTTCATAATGTTTTGGCACAAAAATGTAAATAACATTGCACTTCACCTTCCCAAGTTCCCACAGTCCATTTTCTGGGTAATAGAGGGAAGAATACACTAACAGTCAGAAACTGTGCACATTCTGCTGGTTGGAATCCAAAAGTAGTTTTTAAAAAAGTTTTCTGTCACAACTTGTTCTTGGGAGTTTGCTTCCTGCCAAGTAAAAACTATGATTTTCAGGAGAGCACAAACCCTCTTAAAAATCAGACAAGATGACAATATCTCTGCATTGATTTGAATGGGAACCCTATTAAAATATCAATTTTCTACTTCAGGTCAAGACCTGGAACCCCTGCTTTTCTACTTCAGATTTTATTTTCCTTAAGAACTTCTGGAGCATTCCTATTTAGCTGTTTTCGGGAATGATGCCAACGTTCCTGTCACTTAGTGAAAGAAGACAGGCTCTAAAAGCATCTCAATTTGAGGATGGGGTACTACTGGGAATAGTAGCTACTTACAGAATGCTCCATTGTCATAATAAAGAGGAAGAGAAAGTCAGAAGAATGGGGTTCTAGTCTTGATTCTGCTATCAACTACTTCTTTGGTCTTAGGGAGGTCATTTTTACTTCATGCCAGCTTTCCTCAAGTGGCTCCGGAAGTACACCCATCCTATGAGTTACCCTACTCTCAAAGATGCACACGCATATTACACACAATTTCTTCACTAAGGAAATCTGTAACTTTGTTTAACTCAGTGTTTCCCAAGCTTATTTGACCATGTAATTACAGATTAGTGTTCTACAGAACTCACTTTGGAAAGTATTATTTTAGGTATATATTTACTCAATAGAAAAAAAAAAATAAGGGTATTAGAAAAGATGTACAGGCATACCTTGTTTTATTGCTCTCTGCCTTATTGCACTTTGAAGATAATGTGTTTTTTACAAATTGAAGTCTGTGGCATCCCTGCATTGTCAGATGATGGTTAGCAATTTTTAGCAATAACGTATTTTTTAATTAAGGTATTTTTATTGTTTTTTTAGACATAATGCTATTGCATATTTAATAGACGATTATATAGTGTAAACATAATTTTGACATGCACTGGGAAACCAAAAAACCCCCGTGTGCTTCACTTTATTGTGATATTTGCTTTATTGCAGTGGTCTGGAATTGAACCTCCAATGTATGTCCATATATTAAGATTTCTGTGAACTTTTGTATTGTCTGATTGCTCAAAATGTCTGTGGCATGAAATGAGAATTGGAGAATGAAAAAAAACTTTTAATTAAATTTTAAAAAGGACATGGAACTTCTGGTTATGGAAATAAGGTGGATTAACTATCATGAAAAACCTCTTGATAAAAGATATTTTTAAATGTTAGGATATATTTTTAAAATAGTTTACATGTATGGCTGAAACAAGAAAGGACAAGAAATCCTTTGGTGGGGGTGTAGGGAGGGCTTGGGGGAGGTAGGGAGGACCCAATAAACAGAGAAAATCATAAAAAGTTAATTCAGTGAATTCTGAAGCCAGCAGCTGCCCCAAGAACATTTACCATTGCTTACTGTCCTACAGTTATGGTATAAATGACCACTAAATAATAGAAGACATAGCCTAAGGGTTGTACAAGGTGAGAAGTCATATTTGGTCCCCATATTCCATAAAGCTGAGATCCACCCAAACTGTTATAAGCTCAATAAAATGGTAAATTATCCACCTCACATGGCACAATGGCAAGCAAGATTCTATGTCTCATTCTGATGAAGATTAATAAAATAATTTCCTTGAGAATGTATAACCACAAGTCAGTCCTCATACAGGT
This sequence comes from Balaenoptera musculus, assembly GCF_009873245.2. Taxonomy (NCBI): domain Eukaryota; kingdom Metazoa; phylum Chordata; class Mammalia; order Artiodactyla; family Balaenopteridae; genus Balaenoptera; species Balaenoptera musculus. Next base: position 95,185,059 of record NC_045793.1, on the reverse strand, counting down.
TTGAAGCTTGAATTCATACCATTTTGACAGTCACAAAAACTATAAGGTGAAATGTAGTTTAAAGTCATTAGGTTTGAAGTGCCATATGTCTACCAGAAACCAATACAAAGGAAAGTGCTCTCAATCTAGGGCTCAAAGAATTTCGACAAAGTCCCAATGAACATAACACACAAAACATACCTGAAAATAAGAGAGCAAAACAAGCAAACAAAGAGATATTGAGTTATTTCCGATATTAGATTATCAGGTGCAGTATATAAATATGTTTAAAGGAATAAAAGGAAGAATCAAAGTTATAAGAAAAAAGCAAAAGTCTTTGATCAGAATGATCAAAGAATGATCAGAAGTATTTGAAAACATACCTCCTAAAAGTGAAAAATAAAATCATTAAATTACAAACTCAGTGGAAAAATTAAACATCATTAGACACAGCTGAAGAGGCATTTAGTCAATTGTAAAACAGAACTGAAGATACTAAGCATACAATGGAAGGAACAAAGAATTTAAAAATATGAAAGAGAAGTTAAAAGACATGAAAGATAAAGTGTTAAGGGTTAACACACATCTAATTGGAGCTCCAGAAGGAGAGAATATAGAGTCAACATTGGAAGAATTTTCCAGAATTGGTGAAAGACTTGACTTCTCAGATTCAGGAAGCCTAACAAATTCCAAGATAATAATTTTAAAAAAAATCAATAAATCCATATTCAGACACAGCTCAGTAAAACTGAAAGAAAAAAAAAAAGGCCAAGAAAAAAGTTTAAATTGAGCAATAGAGAGAGAAAGAGAAAAAAATTCCTGCAAAGGAACACAGATAGCCGACTTCTCAAGAGCAAAAAATGAAGCCAATCTTTTTTAGATTCTTTTCCCATGTAGGCCATTACAGAGTATTGAGCAGAGTTCCCTGTGCTATACAGTAGGTCCTTATTCGTTATCTATTTTATATATAGTAGTGTGTATATGCCAATCCCAATCTCCCAATTTATCCCTCCCCACCACTTACCCCCGGTAACCGTAAGTTTTCTACATCTATGACTCTACTTCTGTTTTGTAAATAAGTCCATTTATACCCTTTTTTAATATACTTATGTGTATAGCTGATTCACTTTGCTGTACACCTGAAACTAACACAACACTGTAAATCAACTCTACTTCAATAAAATTTTTTTAAAAAGTGAAGCCAAGGGTATGCTACTAGTCAGTGCAAATGACCACATAAAATACTCTGCAATCATGAAAACAAAGTAAAGTAAATGAGAAGCTGATCAGTTAAGTGACTAACTAGAGATAGGATATCATTAATGTTAAGGGTAGGGCCGTCACTAATCATTTCTGAATGGAAGTCTCTAGGGAAGGGAGCAGTGCACTATTTACCACATCAAAGTTGCCACTGCCACTTCCTACTTTTGTTGCCATTGCCCCCTTCACCTCTCCTACAAAGTCAGAAATACTATGGTTACTCAATTAGAGATTCTTTCTAGGGCCATATATATGAGTATAACACAGGCAAATCTAGTAATTCACTAAATCTAATTATGGCTTTTAAAAAAATCAGTAAAAAGAAGCACATGTGAAATATCACATAAAGACAGAGTTTAAGCTGGTGGTTCCCAAACACATCTATACAGCAGACCCATCCAGGGAGTGTTTTTAAAAATGTGAATAGCTGTACCACACCTACTCTACTGAATCAGAATCCCAAGCACAGGAATCATACTTCTAAAAAGCTCTCCAGGTGATCTTTATACACTGACAGATTTTAACATTGTTGGTCTAAGTGAATTCCAGCTAGATCCAGCCTTGTGCTTCAAAGACCCATAACCTGGTTCTTATCAGGTCTCTGTCCCAAGAAAGCAGATACACTCAAAATCAAACTGCCTTTAAGGCTGAAATAGACACCAGACTGCCACTCCTTAATGTATATAGCTGTCACATGGAGCACAAATATTCATGTTTTCATGATTGGCCCATTCTCCACCTATAGTCAACTACATGGAAACACAATTAGAAGAAGAGGCTCTATCAATCTGCAATAGCAACCATGGTTACACGGACCAGATGGCTACCTTAAGTCCAGTATATTCCATCAGCATATTTTCTTTTGGGGAATTGATAGGTTGCTCGTGAATGCAGAATCCGGACAAGGGGAGTTAGGTCAATTGAAGATCCCTTGAAATATTTCTCTCACCAAAGGGATGGTTTTCAATACAAGCTCAGAATATTCAAGTCTGTTGACAATGACCAGTGTTGTGGACAAGGTCAATGGCTTCAGGAGTCTTCTGACAATTGGGCTGACGGTACTTGGACGGGATTGTGATGGGCACAGGTGACATTGCCTCTGTAAAACTCCCTAGCTCACCACCCTAGCCCTGTTTCAGATGAAAACTTTTTAAATATACATTGCTCTTTTCTATTCTAAGACAGGAGCACATGTTCATATTTCTAAAGTCATGATGTGTCTTAAGATAGATGTATAGATTTAATGTGACTTAAAAAAAATCACATGAATGCAGCTCTGGCCACCAGATAAGAACTCTTTCTTCCATTGTAATTGCAAAATTTCGTGTAATGCCTTCTATTTACCCATCTCGGGTCAACCCTTAACCAATCAAGTGTGGGCAGAGGGGCAGGATCAAATTGGTTGCTCACAATCTCCATGTGTGGGGGAGGAATTTCCCCAGAAAAATGAGAGACTAGACCAATAAGACAGAGAAATAAGATAGAAGTGTGTAAGGCCAAATAGGTGCTGTGTTCATAGTATTCTTAATTCCAAAGGGAGCATCTGTCAGAAACAAACCAATTCATTAAAGTAACATGTTTATAAGAGCAGGGTGGCAGCCCAGGTGAGATCTTAAATGTATTTTTAGATTGTTTTAACAGTAGGAATTTCAACTGAGGTAAGACAAAATGTAAATCCAGGAATAATATTTCCATTTTTTATTCCTTCCTGCCTTTATTAAACATTGGCCTTGATTGCAAAAACTTGCCAACATTCTACTGTTTGTTTACATGGGACCTATGGAAACAGTATTAAGAAATTTATTCCTTCAAACTACCATCTTGCTCTTAAACAATTCTAATGTGCAACATTATGGTTACTCTTTCAAGCATACCAACTTGATCTAGTTAGCAAGCCTTACAGACCTCTGATCACTAAAGTAAATCCCCAGTCTCTGCATTTATGGAATAAAATATCCAGCATGAAATGGTAGTTCCTGGAAACTCAGATCAGTTAGAACGATGGTTAAGCAAACTAGTCAGTAAAAACATTCTTTGATTTTTAATAATTTTGTTTCCATCTTTAAGCAAAATTACTTGTCTACGTTGTGTAGACAGTAAAGAGTTACACAAATAGTTTACAGTAACGGTTACTTGATGAAGACAAACTTATGTTACACTGATTTTAATCCAGTGGTCTTACCTTTATCATAACAACTTTTATTTTCTTAATTGAAAAGATACATTTTATGTAAACAGCAAATGCATTTTCTGTCAAATATAATTAATGTCTTATAAATAAAGTTTATGAATTTTGTAAGAGAAAAGATTTTTGTTTGGCTTTTGAACGATCTTTGCAAAATAGCTTTCTCTGCTCTTTTGACATCTGTTAGCTCCTCCATATCCTGGAAGTATTAAGTGTATTATGCTTTCAGCTGGAAACAAATAAGAACAAATCTCAGCTACCTCATTTTATAAATCCTTTCAATCATTCGTAATATTCTTTGACTAGCAAATAAAAGGACGGCATCAAAAAAGCAATGTAATTCATTGCTTATAGATGGAAGTAATGACCATCAGTCATTGTCTAAGGACAGAATACAATACTCTATCTAAAACAGATCACACTCATATATTTTTTCATCACCCTATAAGTTGGAGTGCTCCTGAAAAAATCACTGATGATATCTCAAATTTATATTTTTCCAAGGTAAAGTGATCAGAGTTGTGCACATAAGTAAAGATGTAGTGACATAAAATTCTTGAATTATTTCACTACTGCATTGAAATTAATTTTATTTGTCTGAAAATAATTTCTACTGCCCATCCTGTTATTCTATTATCCATTGGAATTGTTCTTTAAATCTGAATTAGAACTTCAGAGCAAAGATATTTTAATAAAATCCTTCTCTTTATATGTTGGCTTTTAACTAAGTATTTGGTTTTTCATATTAGTATATATCTAAAAGTTGTGCAACAGCAGTGCAAATTCAATGATGGAGAAATTGCTTGCAGTACATTTTATCTTCCTCATATATATATATACACAGATAAATCTTATTTTGAAGGCAGTCTTTGGGATCAGCCATTTCTGACCTTGAATTTTACCTCCGGCATTTACTAATCAAGGGAACTTGAACACTTTCCTAACCTTTCTGAGCATTGTTCTTTACTCATTTGTTCAATGTGGAACTCACACTCACCACACATTGAGTTTTATGGGGATTAGGTAAGTTGATCAGTATAACACCTGGTGCAGTGCTTTGAAACAAAGGGTACAGGATAAAAATCAGTTTCTTTCTGGGACTTCCCTGGAGGTCCAGTGGTTAAGACTTCGCCTTCCAATGCAGGGGGTACAGGTTCAATCCCTGGTTGGGGAGCTAAGATCCCACATCCCCCGTGGCCAGAAAACCAAAACATAAAACAGAAGCAATATTGTAACACATTCAATAAAGACTTTAAAAAATGGTCCACATCAAAAAAAAAAAATCTTAAAAAAAAATCTGTTTCTTTCTATATTTTAATCAATAGAATTATAATATAAAATAGACATTTTCTCTTTAGAATTCTCTATTTTGGGGGGCTTTTTAAGAAGCAAGTGACCTAACTCAAAACCTAACTCAAGCCCCTCTCCTCTGGCAACCACCAGTTTGTTCTCTGTTTCTATGAGTCTGTTTCTGTTTTGTTTTGGGAGACAAGCAAAATAGGTGAAGAAGATTAGGAGGTACAAACTTCCAGATAAAAAAGAGGTATCTTTGCCAATAGTTCCAGCAAGAATTCCAGAATTTTCTCTGATTATCTTATCTGGTTATGTGCCTAACCCTGAACTAAATTCGTTGGCCAGGAGACTTCAATAGACTCGTGATTCCTCATTGACCAAGGGAGAAGGTAGCAGCCCTACCTGAACCGCGATGAGAAGGAAGAAACATGAGAGGGACAACTGGGAAGTAAAAGCTGACACAAATGTGAGAAATGTCTGAATTTGAATATACACCCCATCCCACACAGAGATTCATCTGAAGAGAATGGAAACTTTATAGGCTCAATATGTTTTATCATTTCCATTTGGTCCTTCTTTATACGTTCTGTTTCTTTGCATAGATGTTCTATGTCATTGCTAAGATTTTCTACTTTTTCCTTGCTTTCAAGTGTGTTTGCAATTGCTTGTTGAAGCATTTTTATGATGGCTGCTTTAAAACCTATGTCAGATAATTCCAACATCTGTGCCTCTTCAGTGCTGGCGTCTGTTGATTGTCTTTTTAATTTTATTTATTTATTTATTTATTTATGGCTGTGTTGTGTCTTCGTTTCTGTGCTAGGGCGTTCTCTAGTTGTGGCAAGTGGGGGCCACTCTTCATCGCGGTGCGCGGGCCTCTCACTGTCACGGCCTCTCTTGTTGTGGAGCACAGGCTCCAGACGCGCAGGCTCAGCAATTGTGGCTCACGGGCCTAGTTGCTCCGCGGCATGTGGGATCTTCCCAGACCAGGGCTCGAACCTGTGTCCCCTGCATTGGCAGGCGGATTCTCAACCACTGCGCCACCAGGGAAGCCCCTGTTGATTGTCTTTTTCAAGTTGAGATTTTCCTCATTCTTGGGATGCAGAGTAATTTTTTATTGTATCCTAGACCATTATGGGTATTACGAGACCCTAGATGTTATTTAAATCTGTTATGGCAGGGGAAAGGAGGTACTGCCTCATTACTTCAAGGTGGTGGTGGAAGCCCATATTCCCCACTTGGTATCCATCGACACCTTGTGGTGATGGCGGCAAAAGAGATAGGAGAAAGCTCCTTAATACTGCTAAGCAGGGGTGGAAGTTCAAGTTCCCCACTAGGCCTCTGCAGATACCACTCTGGCCCATAGAAAAAAGAGTGCCTGGTTACTCCTATCCATGTAGCTTCCAGTGACATGGCAGGTGGAACGCATGGCTTACCATTACTGGAAGATAATTAAAGTTCAGGCTTTCTACCTGGCCTCCTCTGACACCACTCCAGCATGCATGGGGAAGAATGCCTTGTTACCACTGGGTGGGAAAGGAGGTCCATGCTCCTCATGGGTCTCCACTTTCACCACGGGGGCTGTCTTCATTACAGCCAGGCAGGAATGAAGGTCCAGGCACCCTTCCTGGCCTTCTCTGACACCAACCTATTATGGGTGTGTGTTGTGGAAAGGCTCTCATTTCAGCTGGGTAAGGGCAGAACTCCAGGCCTCCTACTTTGTCTTCCTGACAGAGGTGGAAGTGGGATTGTGTGTGTGTGTGTGTGTGTGTGTGTGTGTGTGTGTGTGTATGTGTGTGTATTTGAGTGAAGTAGGGAGGTTATTGTCGAAAAGCCCGAAAAGTCTTCTGTCATTCTGGTCTGCACCTTTTCTAGTCCTTTGGCAAGATAGAACAGGTGTTTCTTGGGGCTTGTTTTTTTTTGTGGGATTTTTTGTCTTAGAATTATTTGGTTGCCAGCTTCTTCAACACCCCGTTGGGGATACATGAGGCAAAAAGAAATCCCAGGGAACTCACTGCCATGTCGATCCTTGGGTCCCTAGATCCCTAGCTGGTTTGCCTTCTTTTCGCCACCTTTTAGTCTTCTTATGTTTATCTCTAATACTCACTTTTCTCTGAGATTTTGGCCCCTTAATCCAGACTGCCTTAAGAATCCCTAAACTCAAACCCAGTAAAACTGGTGAAAGCTCTAAGTAACCACTTTCTGGTAGGCTTCTATGCTGTGCATCAAAAATGGTACTTTCTTAGGTGGGCAAAATGAACCAGTGTATAGGTGTCACTTTAGTACATTTCCCTTCCCTTTGAGATGTTGACCCTTAAAGGCCTAGCTTTCTTGGTAGTTCCTCAGTGCTCTTCAAACAGATTTTTTAAATTTACCAAACTTATTATTTTTATTATTCAATTGAGGGTTGGTAAACTACAAGCTAATCTTCCCATTACCAGAAATGGAACTCTCAGATATGTCCAAAGGGTGTTTATATAGCATTGTACCTGGTATCTTCTTCCTTTGTACCTGCTCTGGGCTAATAAATTAATACTGATGGTGAAGGCCCCAGTTAGACAGATTCCATTTGTAAAGTTTACTGGGAAATGAGTAAGACGTTTACTAATGGGTTAGTAGGTATTTCCTATGGCAGATATTCAGCTTGTGTGCACTAGTACATCCATACTGGTTACTAAAATATCAATATATTAATTACTCAATAATTGCTGCCCTCTATACCTCCTTGGGATCCCACTGAACTTTCTAATGATCCAAAATATAAAGGTCTAACAGCTGATCAGGAGGCACCTTCAACAGTACTGCTCTGATGTCAAGGCTAGCATCCTACCATTTTTGATGAGGGTCCAGGCTTAGCTGTTGTTAAGTATTTTGAATACCACTCCTACGTACACATGAGCCATGTTTGTTTTTTCTTTTGTTGTAGGGATTAATTCTACTTTCCTCTTGGTTATTTCCATAGAGAATTGTTTGGCATGGCTTTTTCATTTATTTGAATGATATGCAACAATATAATTAGCAAAAATATTCAGAATTGTTTCTGCTAATGAACTCTATTTTAATTTCTAGTCTATGAATATCTTTACCTTTCATTAACATAATTAAAATCAAACCTAATTGCCAGGTTAAGCCAAATAACTCCTGATAAGGCCAGCCTCACAGCTGAGATAATTTTTTCTTGTTAATCAAAAATGCTATGCTGAACACATGAAAATAAGAACACTCTATAACATGTCTTACAGAAAATAATCATTGCAAATCCATTAATAGTGGCCATCTTTATTTTTCTATTATTCACAGTAATTACTTCTCAAACTGTGGTCTCAGTGTATTATTGCCATTATGCTTCTGTGATAACATGCTCAAGTTTCACAAGAACATATGAGAATTTTGTGTTTCCTACCAGCCTTAATCAATATTTCGCTTATTAACTTTCTATAGGGAGATTCAAGGCATTCATTAAGCTAAATTATTTTGCTTTGAACTAAAATACAAGCAGAAGCCTAAGTAATGATTTTGCTAAATTGTAATGCAGTGGCAAAATCTCTGCTCCCTCATATTTTTTCACTCTGAAACTGACCCATTTAGAGGATCCTGCATGCAATATTTTAATGCCTTAACTTTAAAAATTTTTTTCTTCATATGCAACTTTGGAAATGGTGCCATGCACTGCAAGTAAAAGGGCAAAGTGCTTATATATGTATTACTAGTGCCCACTTTTTTTCACTATTGTGAAAAAAAGCCTTGGAAGCTTTTCTTGGATCTACCTCAAGTTCTTGGTTACTAATTGGGTGCAAAGAAATCTCAATATCAAATTTATCCTGTCTAACTAGGACTAAACTTCTTTGTGACTGACATATCTGAAACTACTGTAATGATTGGGTTACTAGATACAGGAAGACTGCCAGCTGGTCGGAATTCATTTCATTGAGCTAATTCAGTCTTGCTTCCTACCCCTAAAGAATTAGTGAAAAACAGGTAGTCAGACCAAGTGAACGTGAGAACAGCCCTCTTGTCCGTGGACAATAAAGCAGTTTATGCTTCCTTATAGACGAAGCAGTTCATATCAATTTTGTACACATTCTGGTTCACTCTGAGAGGCAGTTTTCAGCTGACAAAATGTACACAGAAAATGCAAAATTTATCAATATCAGGGGGCGTGGGGAGAATGGCAATGGCAGGAATTGACAGACTAAAACCACCTAGCTGTTGGCTATGATTAGAAATGTGAATGTTCCCTTCTAATTGGTCTCTACAAAAATATTTTGCTATCAAGATGTAATATGCAATATTACCTTGTCTTTATGGGATCCTATAGATAGATGTATGTTAATATTATTGATTTCTGACAGCAAGTAAAGATTTATTTATTTTAGAGTGAGGAAATGGAAGCTCAGCCTAATTGGTGACTTGCTCAAGGTAACAAAACACGTTAAGTAGAAAAGCCAGATTCTAACTCTTAGTTCAATGTCCTTTCCATTTGACCACAGTCTGAGTAATACCTGCATATACTCTAATCACGTCTAATAATGCTGTTCCAATAATTAACAAGGAATTTATAAGTCATTTCAGTATTACATTCATAATTGTTTAAAACTTATTTTTTTTCCTCAGTCCTTTTTACAGAAAAGATGAACTAGACAGAGGTCAAAGAAGGGGCACCCTCTGGTCTAAGAGATCAGGAATTCCCAGGGTATTAATAAGGGATTAGTCTATGAGAACTCCTCCCCAAAGCAAGTGAATCTAGTCCTCCGAATTTAATCTTTAGTAATGTAGGATTTTAATGATATAAAAGTGTTAGAAATAGCTGTGAGAAGAGAATGACCTAAGCAGTACTGAATGGTCCACTTGAAACACTGAAAATGAGAATGACAAGAATGCGGTTAGCCCTGTCCCAGGGAGACATCATCAGAGGAGCTTAAGTCTCAGATAACTACAAAGACACACCGATGAGTGGAGCTGAAATAATCTTTCACAAGGTTCTGAGATCACTCTCCCCCAACAACTGCTCTAAACTATCTGCTTCTATTTGCTCTGAAACCAGGCTCAAACCATCTCGCTAATACCAACTTGCCATACTGGGTTTTTAGACGAAGAAGAAGGTGCTAAACGCATGGATAGAAATATCCAAGCATTGTAAAAGGCTTCTCCTGCTCATCAATTTAATACATATTCATTCAACAAGCACTGATTGAATCACACACCCATGCTCAGCACTGAGGCATCAAAATAAAATAAAATAAAATAAAGATACCATTGCCCTTTGCAAGCTTAGACTCTGACTGGCTTTTTGGTGCCAATTACTTTTACGTGATTTTAAAAGGCATGAATCAATTTTCTCAGGACCTAAAACCTCCTGTGTGAGTAAATGACAGCGATCCAGGTCGACTAACTGAGGAAAACTCGGAGAAGTTCAGAGGCGAGAGCAAATCTAGCATCCCACCCTAAATATACTGGCATTCAGTCATATCCACATCAACACTGGCATGTTTTCTCAATAATTCACCAAGGGCCATTTCCTCTAGTAGGACATAGTCAGGGGCCTTCAGAGGTTAGCACCGAACAGAGAGTCTACCACAGGGAAGGGGCATCTTACTACCCCCTCCTGGGCACCCCTTACTGGCCTCTCTCTTTAGTGCCCTAAAATAGACATGAACCAATTAGTTTTGTTCATTGGTTTCAGCTAACACTGGCTGAAACTGTCTGAAGTTTCCTTCCTCAATATTAAAGAAGAACAATGGAGAAATAAGAATATTAAACATTCAAAGTTTTTTATTTTTACCATTTTCCTTGGAGAATATTTTATTTTTCATTTTTGTTGTCATTTTGTTATTTTCAGCTTTTTTTCTGTTTTTTTTTTTTTTTTTTTTTTTTTAGTTGATACACACAGACAAGCTGATTAGGAAAAGCTTTCTGACTGTGTCAGAGCCAGTTGGCCTGTGGGGTTTGAAAGTCCTATTCCCCTTCTATATGGGATTCCCTGAAAAAGGGGTGACTACTTAGACCCCAAGAACTAAAGTTAACTCCACCAACAAGGAAGCCCAACGTCCCCTTCCTAGCACCAGCTGGCCTCCACAGGCAAGCTTCAGAATGTTGTCCCCACCCAGAGTTTTTAACAAAAGACACAATTTCCATTCCAGTTTCTGGCTGGAGGTCTGACTAATCATTGATACCAGGAAGAAACCCCTGATCAAGATGAACTTTCCTCATGACAGAAGCAACCAAAACCCGTATCTTACAACAGCATTGTAACCACACAGCCCTGGTGTGGGAAGAGCTACACATGGGAACTTATCCCCTCACTCATTCCTGTTGACTGTTTCCCTTTTCCACAAAGGCATGGTAGGGAAGGAAAAGGCAACTGGTTGTTAGAAAGACTAAACAAAGGAGGAGAATGAAAGTGCTTGAGTTTGTTGGACATCGCAAGCTACCGGGGTAAAAAGAATCTTCATCGTGCAATAACTGTGTTCTTCCAGTCTCCTGTTGTTCTTGCTAAACAAGAATGTGGCAATGTCATGAGATGGATTTAGTCTGGAAAGGGGCAAAGAATGAGGCCCATGGCACTACTTCTAACCTTGACAACAATGAATTTTTTTCTGGATTCTCCTTATTATTTTCAGACTCAATGAACCTGTGTGCCAATCCAAATACATGCAGCCCTCAAACTTTTCTAGACTTTTTCTAGTACTTTAGTGTGAAATTAAAAGCAATGATTGAAATTTGGTGGCTGCAGGAGCACTTCTGCTAAAGATTTTGTTTGAATCCTCTGGTCAGGAAAGGAAGGAAACTTACAAATCTCATGTATTTACTGTTTAGCTTCTGTATGTCATACATCACAGACAATAAACAAAATAAACTGGTGATGATACCTGAAAATTTTTGCATATGTTTTACCTTACTAGACTGTCTGAAAGTGAAAAGAAGGGAAACAAAGCAAAAATATTTATACTGGCAATAAAAGTATGAGAAAACTAAAGAATTAGAAGTTATTGATGAATTGGTGAAGCACACTTTAAAAGTATGGATATAAAAAAATAAAAATAAGGATATAAAGGATACAGTAGCACTATGTAAAACCCTGATAAATGTGTATTGAGAAAAAATAATACTTTAAACTTTCTAGGAAAAACAATGTTCTATTTATTTATACTGTACTTCTAAAAAATACGGTATATACCTTTTTCTCTTGTTTTTCTGGAAATATTTTTTTTCTAAATGTGAAAGTAATATTGTAAATATTTAGAAAAAAATACTGAATAAAATAAAAAAGTTAAAAATTACCCATAATCTTGCCACCCAGAAAGAATTGTTATCCTTAACATCAAAACATTATTATTAATATTTTGATGTATTTCCTTCTTCTAGACATTTTTTGGGGGAAGGCATAAATATTATATCAATTATGCAAAAGCTTGAATATTACATAACAATCTAAAAGTTGAGTTTTAGACAAATAACAAGCTCTAACACCTTGATAGGAAAGAAGATTAAAATAAAAGAGAGATAACTACCATTTGATGTTAAAAAGTCAGCTAAGGAAGCTAAGGAAGTAGTCTTGCCTGAGAAGCTGGTAGACTTGCTAATTCAGTGGTAGGGAAACAATTGCTAACTCATTACGGTACATTCCTCATTACTGTATGTTCCATTTGGGCCACATTAGCCCTGAAATTTTAAAGAATTCCATTCATTCTCAGAAAACATTTATTCTTTCTGTTTTGGTCTGAACTCACACAACTACTGGTATGCCAAAGCCTCAACCCATGCTGTAACTCAACACTCCACTATAATACATATATGTGTATATATATACACACAAATATATGTGTGTACCAATGTGTGTATAAGTATATATGTTACGTGTACATGTAATATGTCTATGTACATGTACTACACATATGTGCACAGGTATATGTATATGTGTGTGTATATATATATATACCCTGTACCAGAAACCAGAACATTTTATTAGAGTTTGTTTCTTAGTCCTGGCTCATCCCTAGTGTTGGTGGACAGTTGAAGCATTTTTCCTGAGCCTGAAGATTCGATTGTTATGTAAATTTTATTATGATAACATGGCTATCGTTGTATTAAAGGAGGAAAGGTTATCAATTCTGATGATGTCCTTTTAATTCCAAGGGAGTGTAAGACGGAAATGTATTGTCAGAAGCCCAAGGTGAAAAATATGCAGATAATCAGAAAGCCTTGAGAATAACTATCTTGGGTATATATACACAACACTGCTACATTATGTGCATAACTAAAGAGAAACAGCTAGCTGATACGACTTCAAGGAGAAGGAGATTATAACTGTACATGGAGAAGAAAAACTGAGATGAGCTCTCTTCAAAAGCCCATGTGACACCAAAAATAAGTAACAAAGTCTTCAACATGAGGAACCCAATGCCCAAAGAATGCAGAAAGATAAAAATCAGTGATGTTGTACTTTCTTTTTTCTTTTGGTGAACTTCATCCTTGGAAATATTTCCCTTCTTCCATTTCGAAGATTTATAATGTAATCCTTTATGCTTTAATGAACTTCAAACTGTTTCCCCAAAATGTTTAAAACTTTTCAACGTTGGTGTTTTTAAATTTTTTAAAGACAAGAAAATTTAAAAAAATAGAAAAGAAAAGAAAAAACCCACACTAGGAACTCCAAGTCCTGCCAATTTTTCCTTCCTGCCAAGTCCGATTAGTATAAATGAAGGGTTTATTTTAAGAAATGCCTGATAAATTACTCTACACAATCAGTAATGAGGGTACTGTCAGCAAAGGAGAATCATTTCCAAAATTTACTTGGCATTAAGGAGCTAGAGCCTTCTAAGCTCAAACTGGGTTATGTGGCCCCAGCCCCTGTGGATTCCATAAATCTCTCCCTTCTTCTCAGAGGACAGAGGAGTGGGCTGATATGTGTAACTACCGAGGTTTCTCTGTGTCAGCTTACGGTTTCTGAAAACTGCAACGAAACACGGTCATTTTCAAACTTTCCCTGTCAACAGTTTCTACCACTCTTCAGAGTTCCTTTTCTTCTTGGGTTTTGCCCCAGAGGAAAATATTAAAGACCTTAGGTTTTTATAGTAAAATGAAAAATACAGGCCAGGATGAAACAGAAAACAGCATGACGTAAAAAGGAAAGGGGCAAAGAGCTTCATATTTCTTTTAGGCCATAAACGTTCACCCGGTGCCCGGTTCATATCCGATGTGACTTCGGAGAAATACAAGGGTAGTGATGTAGAGACCACAAGTCACTACTCAAAGGTAAGAGCAAAGGAGGGCAACAAAGGACCACTTCTTTTGGAAAAAGGATGAAAGAAAAATGCATCAGTTAAAGAATCTGTGGATAATGGAAACCACGATGGTTACAATTCAACAATGGGAGTTGAGAATCATCTTCACGGCTTCTCCGCAGTCCCCCCATGGCTGTCTGCTCCTCTTTACTCAACCAGCGTGTGAAACCCATGGCATTTTTATTAATGAAAACCCTGAACCGAGAGCTCAGAAATAAGAGACATGCAGTGGTATCCTCTATCCCTAAACACTAATGGAAAACTCCCTTGTCTTAAAGTTTTATTTTTCTAAAGGGAGAAATAGCTGGATGTTCTTTTTGATTAATTACGGCAGCAAACCCCTACAAAGCTGTTGGGGGATGAGGAGTTTAAAGTTTGGAGTCTGTTATCTGTAAAGATTTTTGTGCTCTTTAGAGGAATAGCATTATAAAAGTTAATGTGCAAATAAAATAAACAAATACCTCCAGGCCTTGCCCACCCATGAGCAGTGCAGACTGGTCCCCCTCAATTTTCCTTGGCCCACTTATAAATCCCCCAGTGATGGGCTTCCAGTACTTTTGCTGTAAGACTATTTTCCAGCCACCGACTAAAAGACTTCCACTTACTCTAAGCGGCATCTGTATAATGTTTGTGGTGACCCTGCATCAAAATCTTGTTAGGCCTCCAAGTAGGAGACCAAAGTGTTTCACACAATTTATACTACTCATATTTTGTATTTAATATGTTTAAACACTAGGATCGGAGTTCAGCGTTTAATGCAATGCAGTCTGTACACAAGCTGACTAAATTACAGATGAACAGAGGAGATGCCGCATACTTCCTCCAATCTTATAGCAAGAGGAAAGACACCAGCTCTTCTTAGGAAATATTTATAAGTTCCAAGCATTCTTAGCTTCATTAATAGCAAACCTCACCATGGTCCTTAGAGGTCATCGAGAGGAACTGATTCCCATTTTGCAGATGAGGAAACTGAGACCTGGAAAGAGGTTGGGTGACTTTTTCAAAGGTAAGGTCAGAAACAGAGACAGGACAAGACAGGACAGGACCCAGCAGGATCTCAGACCCCTGAGCCATCCTGCCTGATTCATTTCTCCAAGGATGCTTCTCACAGTGCTACTTACCTCCTCTTCCCAAGGGAGGGGTGGGAGGATTGGTCAATGTCCATGTTAACATTTCTTAGGAGGCTGGAAGGAGGCCAAAGGGGCTGGATAAATGGCCTGTAATCATGGCTTGACTTGTACTTGGTAAAAGCCATCCAGAAAATAACAATGGAGTGGAAAATCTCCCCCTTAACCCAGACTCTCAGCCTCATCTTACCTACCACAGAAATATGTTCCTACAAAAAAGGAAAATTTATTTCTCAGGTCTGATCCCTAGTTGCTACTAACATCATGTATCATTAATTACAAAGGTCAGGGTAAGAAAAGCATAAGCTTTTTACCAAGCAGGTCCACAATATTAATTAATATTCCTCAGCCTCCAAGCCTACAATCCACTGATTATTTTCTGATCTTTGACAGAGTGTACAGCAGGATGTAGAGTCCTTTCTTTGTAGTCTCCCCTTACCTTTGGGTGACAGAGAGCATTCCTAGATCATTAAATTATGAGATAAGCCAATGGCAATACTTACAGGAAAAATGAGTGCTTCTGAAAGGATTCTATGTCAGCCAGAGGAAAAAAATAGTGAAGATGGATGTAAATTTCACATGGTCTAAATTTCTAAACATAACTTTAAACCTATTGTCAACTCTCTGGAGCCGGCTTTGCAAGCGGCTGGCTCCTGTACTGTTACACTCTTCCCCAGGCAAATCCAATTGATTCTTATGATTCTAATTCTGGCCTTGGTCATTCTATCCGCATACCTGTAAGGGCGCTGTGAGCACCGGTATCCTGAAGAGGCTGCAGAGGCAGCTATGATGTGTATGGTCTGATTCTGCAACCTCTGGCCATAGTTGATTAAACCAACAGAGCCCGGACTCAAGGGGAGCTAAGGGGTCTCCGTCTGTGTGACATTATGACCAGTGGGTCGGCTTGGAAAAGATAAGTGGTCTAAGTCCTCTCTGTGGAATCAGAGGTGGGAAGCTAAGCCTTGCAACTAACAGGTAGTGGTAGGCGGAGCTGGGGTGGCCATAGGGGTCAAGCATCTGCTGGATTTGTGAGTGGAGAGCGACTACGGATGCACAGAGGAAGCCAGGTGGGAAAGGGAGAGGAGAGTGAGGGCATGATGATTCAGAGAGACAGAGATGCCAGGGCGGTGCAGCTCAGCTTCTGCCCTTGCTGAAGCTGGTCATTCAGCTTCTCCCACGCACAAACTTTCAATAAATCCTGCTTCCCGTGAGGCAACTTAAGTGCATGTCTGTTTCTTGTAACCAAAAGAGCCTTGAGAAGAACAAAGGCCCCCAAGGAAATGATTAAAGACCTTCTGGGATAGTCCAACCTTTGCATCCAGCAACAGGCACACACAGCTCTCCCCAGGCCCGGGGCAACGTCAGGACTCCTGGAAGAGGGCGCCCCCTCGTGCAGCTCCTGGTTGCTTAGACTACTTCAAGCCACTTGGTCATTCTTCCTCTCAAGTTAACAAAAAGTGTCACAGAAATGTAATACTACTCATAGTTAGATTAAAAGATGACAAAAACAAAGCCAATGGATACGAAAAGAAATCCCACCAAGGAGACACAGATAGGGATAGAGCTATTCGTTTTGGATCTGATGTCTTTTTACTCTAAGAGTTAACAAGAATGTTAAGTGGTTAAGTTTACCACTTCCTAAGGGGGACTCCTGATGTTCATGGAAAAGGTAACAGCACCCCATCTGATGCATACCTCCATATGTGCCTTTGTGTTCAAGCTCAGGAGAAAAAAAAATAATAAGTAGGAACAATCCCTAGAGACTAATATCTGGGTCCAGGCACAAGGATATGAGATCTGTGAGTGTTTGGTGAGCGTGAATCCAAGCAACCTGTCCCGATGAAGTGTAACGGAAGGCCATCTACAGTGGAAAAGCAAATACTTCCTCATCCTTGCCTCTGCTAGTGAGATTTTTAACTCAAAACTTCATTTCTTCACAAGGTATTTTTCATAGATGAGCTCCCCATGACACCCTTCTAGAACTTTTAAGAACTTTTGGGTCTTCTCAGTGGATTTCTACTCTACTACAAAGTATCTTTTCATTAAGGTTTCAGAGTGCTCCCTGAGGAGAAAAATCTGTTTGTCTTGGTGTATATCACACAGAGCATGGTTCCATGAATGGCAAATTGATTTTATCCTGCATGCCAACTCCAAATGATTGTTTGAGCTCTGGGCAAAGAAGGGTTCTTTAAAGCCAAATGGCCTCTATGCTTGGTAAGAAAGAACCCAGGATTGATTAGCAATGTCTGGCACAGGCACGGGATGGAAAAGAGCCAGCGTGCTAGAAACTCATCACCTTTAGTTTACACCTTAAATGTATTGGCAAGTGTTTGATTTAGCACACTGCATTTTTGAGCTGAGCCCAAAACTTTTCTGCTTCAAATTTCCCTTCCAGATAGAGGTGCTGACATTCAAAGCTAAAATAATATACAGTAAATAACACTGATATGAAATGTTGCCTCTAAGTTCTGAAAAAGTAACAGTAACTAATTAATAACTGAAACTTCCAGAAGAATATGAAAACTCAAATCCAGGAAGTAAGGTTTTTCTCATGATTTGAAAGAATCATATGCCAGTTAAAGAGAAATAACCATAAAAATAAGAAAAAAAGTAATGATGTAATAAACTTGGGTTTAAGTCCTAAAAAAACTCAAAAATTCTTTCACTCCAAGGCTAAGTTCTCCCTTCAGAACATATGTGTTTTTTTTTTCTTTTTTCCTTATTTTGATAAATGAGAAACTGAGGCATAGTGAAAAGGAAAAACTGATTCAAAGGCCCCGATGTGAATCAGTAGCAGATTCTGGGCATAGAATATAAGACTTGATTTGGAGCTGACTTGTTTTAGCTCTCACACACCTGGATTTCACGGCTGACTTTGACAGAAGAGGATGAAGGCAACCGCTGGGCACCTCCTTGAAAACTGCAATATGGCCTGGCAGGAGACTGGCAAAGGTTCATGGTGGGCGGGGCTCAGGTGAGTGGTCAGGAAATTACTGGTCTGAAGGACAGTATATCTCAACCGAATAGAGTCTTCAGAACAGAAACTTTAGAAACAGGAAAAGAAGTGCAGTAACAATTCCAGAAGCTGAACCATTTCTGAAAGCCTCATCTGTGTTCAAAATATGTATCGAGCACCTCCCTCTGACATTATATGATGACTTGATTCTATGTTGCTGCTTCTTTAAAGGAATTGGGAAGACTGCACCTATATGGGCTTATTTATACTTTCATGAGAGGGGATAAAGTACAGAAATAATCCACTTACTTTACACTTAAGCCAGAGACAGTTTAATATCTTCGGCTTGCCCTCTGAAAGGATAAAGTGCATCTGTCTAAAATCAGACCAGATTCTCCCCACTGGAAAAGGAAAGCAAAAGGTTGGTACAGTGCAGTGATTACAGAATCAGACTCACTTCAGTTGGAATACTGGTCCTGCACCTCACCAGCTGTGTGACCTTAAACATATCCTTAATCTGAACCCTGGTTTCCGAATCCCTAAAGCAAAGAAAATAGTATCTACCTTGCAAGATGAAAGAATATTTTTTAAATAGTGTATGTTAAGCACCTGATCCAGTGTCTGACAGAGAGTACTCAATGCATAGTAAATATTAGCACATAGATATAACTCTTAGTATTGTCAACTGAGAATGCTTGTGGATGTTCGCTTTTCAGGAAGAGAAACTGGGACTCCATGTCCTGTCAAAGCCTTCAGGTATAAGTCAGTGGATACACCTACTTGTAAGTCAGGTATGTAATTGGACCAAGGACACCCCACTCATTATGAGCACAGCTCATTAAAATGTGCTGGCCCCTAAGACCACCTCCTTTTAGTACAAGTTACATTAATGGTTACCGATGGTAAAGTAGGTTATTTTCAAAAACTTCAGAGGTGTTCAGGCAACTCTTATGGCTCTCAAATAAATGTTTTTGTTTTTTGATGTTTGTTTTTGCTATCTCTTCCTTGCAGAAACAAACCCCAGTAATACCACAGTTGAAATTGCATGGTATGGGACTTCCCTGGTGGCTCAGTGGTTAAGAATCCACCTGCCAATGCAGGAGACATGGGTTCGAGCCCTGGTCTGGAAAGATCCCACATGCCGCGGAGCAACTAAGCCTGTGCGCCACAACTACAGAGCCTGCGCTCTAGAGCCCGCAAACCACAACTACTGAGCCCAAGCGCCACAACTACTAAAGCCTGTGCGCCTAGAGCCTGTGCTCCGCAACAAGAGAAGCCACCACAATGAGAAGCCCACGCACTGCAACGAAGAGTAGCCCCTGCTCACCACAACTAGAAAAAGCCCGCACGCAGCAGTGAAGACCCAACACAGCCAAAAATAAAATTAATTAATTAATTTTTTAAAAAAAGAAATTGCATGGTATGGCAAGCTGTTACCAAAAATCAGTATCAAACATTACTGTGAAATATGCATTTTCCCAAAACAAGCATTTGGTCCATTTGAAGCACCAAATTGTCTTGCAGTTTAAAAGATGTGAACCATTTTATTTGACTTTTCCTCCCTTCTTTCCTGAATGTTACTAACAGGAGAACACTAATGACCATGAAAATTCAAGATACTTAACATCTTGAGGATCAGGACAAATTTGTGTTTTTTGCCAAAATGCCTTAGTTGTTATATTTCACAATTGCAGTATTTGGGGTAATTGAAAATATGAAATTTGTAGGAAAAACCAACATAAAATCAAAACCCAGAAGTCTTTTCAAGGTTTTATAATCTGTATTCAAATACCATCAACACCAGAAATAACTGTTAGGAAATTTAATTGCATTTGGGCAAGACACAGTGTCTTTGACCTACAGGTTCTATGTGAGCATCATAAAACCAAAATGCAGCAAAAATCCACATGATCAGCTGTCTCCCCATCTCTATAATGAGATGAGAAAATGCCAAATTAATTTCCTGGAACAACTGGCATCTGGGAAACTTTTAGGGTTAATGTTTAACATCTATTCCTAAAGGCAACATATATATATATATATATATATATATATATATATACACACACACACACACACACATATATTAAATAATCTATATAGTATTTGTGAATCATTTTACTTAACTTCATATAATACTTATAATATATATAAATATGGTATTTATAATATGTAATATATTGTTGTACTTATTGAGCTCTCTTTTATATAAATTAGAGCAAATCTTTCAGTTTTTGTTTTGCCTGCTACTTTCGAAGGCATTCTTTTGGCAACAATAATGTTTGGCCATTCAGCAGATAATTTAAATCTACTTTATAGAACTCCTTATCTCCCCTGTGACTTGTAGAACGATTGTTTTGTAACCTTTGATAAAAGGGAAGGAAGACTGATTTCCAAAACTCTGAAATAACCACAAACTTTACACAATTTTGGTGAGTCTTAAATTAGGGGAAAAAAACCCCCCAAGTGTAACAAAAGAAAGATTTCGTTTCCCAGATGAATTAGGCAGTATTGTGGAATCCTAAGATCTAATGTAGTACATTTGCCCTCACTAAAAGTTGTTCAACACACTTCTGTACAAAACAGATTTATAGCATCCATTTTCACTCTGATTTCCTGTTTCTCTGTCCATCCACCAAGCAAGTATTTGGAAGACTACAATGGCTATGTGGAGTGTTTTAAGAGTTGACCTAGGAAGTGAGCACCCCTCTGGGAGCAATTTGATTGGTTAATAGTAGTTCTGAGCCCCATATGTGAATCTTTATGACCGCACAGCTTCAGGAATGAATTACTTGACCTCAACTTTCTCCATAGGGGTGCACACCTTAATTTTCCACACTAATTTTCAAATGGAATTACAAAAACACTTTACTTATCTAGAGGTCAACTATTCTACAAACTTAACTACCTGGAACACAGACAAAAAAGCAAGCAAAAAAGTCTCTGTGCAGCCAAAAGTGATGTCATAAAAACCCACAAATTTTCCCCATCATAGTTTCATTTACCTGGATTTTATTTACAGTTCTGGTCACTATACTGAAGTTGTTTTTGAACCTGCAGCAGATAGGAAGAAACAATTCAAAAGGGCAAAAGAGGGACTGTTTGAAGCATTAAAGTAAGAACAATATGCTAATTTTAAAAAGCACTAATTTAAAGATTAGAGCAAAAGGACAAACAACTGCATATGCCTCATAAGTCTATGAAGACATCACTTATTCAAAACATAATAATTAGTATTCTTAATGATTATAAAAACAGAAAACTTTTCATTTTATTCAAACCACATTAATTACGAAAGCCAACCAAGCATTTAAGTCATTTTATAAAATTTCATCGAATAAGAAAAACACTTCAAAAGGGTTATCAAAAAGGATAAGCTCTGGTGATTTATCTATCATCCATCGATTGATAAATCTATACAGGATATTCACCTCTGTACAATAACTCATTCCCTCAGGGGAAAAACAAAAAAGATTTTTAAAGGCCAAAAGCTAAATTAATTACAGTAGATCGAATTACTGAATTTGGAAAAAGCGTATCTATCCAGTGCTGGATGATCTAATAGTAATTTAAAGAAATGTTTTTTGTGAACTCAAACATGGAAATCTTTTTTTTAAACCAGAAGCACGTTTTCCTCCAAAGAATAAAGGCTTTTATCTACAAACCACAGGAACTTGAAACAATCTGCAAGGCTTGAGTATGGGCTAATACTCAGCAGGTGGTAACAGGAAAATCCAAACCACAGCCAGAAACTGAGCTTTCAGGAAGAGTAAGTTGCCCTCTTTCCTAGTCTTACATGCTTTTGGTGTGGAAAGGGAGGAAGAAGGGAGAAGTGAGGGGACTTACATCCTGCTGAGGATGGAGAAGCGGGCCATGTACGGCCGACTCCAGGGAGTGAAAGGAGCGCTACTAATAATCATGCTGAGACAACAGGCGTACATTGAGACAGTCCCAGGCAAACTAGAACATATGGTCACCCTAATTTTAAGGAGCAAGTTGAAAAGTACTCGGCTAATTAACTGTACTCTAACATTTCTTGAGGTAGCGGATCGTGGAAACATATGAACGGGTAATTCACAAAAGAATTCCATAGAATACCCTAAAAAATGGTCTCCCGGATTCTTAGGGTCATTCAGTCATTCCCTCAGTTAACCTCAGTTGATAGCTACTGTAACACATTACCATTTTAAATAAAATCTCTCTTCCCTACTAGATTACAAGTTTTTAAGAGCAAGTATCATGTCTTTTTTCTTATTACATTGACTTTCAAGTCTTGTGTATTTTATTTCTTCAGCAGATGATAAATATCTGTTAATGATCAAAAGAGTATCCTTAAGAAAAATGAAGACCTATATACTGAGAAGAATAATGACACTTCTACTGTCCCATCTAACCTTAATCTTACTAGGGTCAAACTAGTTGTTTGAACTGAAAGAGTGCTATAGGATTCTAGATTTCTCCAGACCATAGTACCTTTCTAGTATTTATGATCTCATGACACTGTTAAAGCACATTTCAGAAAAGAGGGATATCAGAAGAAAGATCGCTAGAAACAAAATTATGTATTTTTATCACTCAACAGATTTTTACTCAATAAATTTATTCGTCTACCTCTTAACTGGATAGTGTTACAGTTACCTACATAATTTGGTTACATTAATACAGATTAGGGTCCACATGCAGTCTGCTGCATTTTAATTGATTAAACTGACATAAACTTCCCTTGATCACATTTTTTTCTAAACTATCTTTACAGGGAAAAGTGAGGTGGGAATGTAAAGGAAATCTAAGTACAGTATCACCACCCCCTTCTCCATGGGGGATAAGTTCCAAGACCCCCAATGGATGCCTCAAACCTCAGATAGTACCAAACCCTAGGTATACTACGTTTTTTTCCTATACATACATACCTATGATAAAGTTTAATTTATAAATTGGGCACAATAAGAGATTAACAATAATAATAGGGCTTCCCTGGTGGAGCAGTGGTTGAGAATCCGCCTGCCAAGGCAAAGGACACGGGTTCGAGCCCTGGTCTGGGAGGATTCCCACGTGCCGCAGAGCAACTAAGCCTGTGCGCTGCAACTGCTGAGCCTGCACTCTGGAGCCCGTGAGCCACAACTGCTGAACCTGAGTGCCACGGCTGCCGAGGCCCACACGCCTGGAGCCCGTGCTCCACAGCAGGAGAGGCTGCCATGGTGAAAGACCCCCGGGTTGCCGCAACTAGAGAAAGGCCCGCGCGTGGCAGTGAAGACCCAACGCAGCCAAAAATAAAATAGATAATAAAATAAATAAATTTTAAAAAATTTACACTTTAAAAAAAACAATAATGATAAAATAGAACGATTATAACAACATACTGTAGTAAAAGTTATGCAAAAGTAGTCTCTCTCAAAATATCTTATTGTACAAATTTAATCCCTTTTCTACCTTAATTGTGGCCATAACTTTTGCAGTTTGAGGTGTGACAGAAAAACTAGCAGGAATTTCTTTTTCCTGCACAATTTCATGAATAAAAGATTCGTTCTTACTGTAGATCTCAGCAACCTCAACGAACCTTTTTTTTTCTTATCAATTCGAGAACTTTGAACTTTTCACTTAAAGGAAGCACTTTAGGCTTTCTCTTCGGCATATCCGATTTGCCAGCATCACGCGCTTGTGCTTTGGGGCCATTATTAAGTAAACTAAGGGTCACTTGAACAAAAGCACTACAATACGAGGACAGTGGATCTGATAACCAAGACGCTACCAAGTACGGAGCAGGGTACGCTGGACACAGGGGTGAGTCGTGTCCCGGGCAGGATGAAGCAGGATGGCACGAGATTTCATCACTCTACTCATAGACTAGCACTCAGTTTAAAACGTATCAATTGTGCAGGGAACTCCCTGGCAGTTCAGTGGTTAAGACTCCATGCTTCCACTGCAGGGGGCACGGGTTCGACCCCTGGTCAGGGAACTAAGATCCCACATGCTGCACGGTGCAGCCAAAAAACCAAAAACAACCAAAAAAAGTATGAATTATTTATTTCTAGAATTTTTCATTTAATATTTATCGACTTCGGTTGACTGCGGGTAACTGAAACTGTGGAAAGTGAAACAGATAAGGGGGTACTACTGTATGTCTTGTCATATGCAGAATTCTAACTTTTAGAACCATAAAATACACACATACACACACACGGCTACATCTGCTATATGTTTGGATGTACACTCTATTAATTTCCTAGGAATTGCTGCAAAACTATTTTAAGAGCATAAAATACAGTACAGCTTAAATTAAAGTATCTCCTCAAATCTCAAAATTTCTGGGATGCTGCCATCTGAAAACTCTGGGGTTAATTTATTCATTCACTCAATATAAATAAATTTTTATAGCTACTTTGCTAGGCAATACAGTGACAAAAACAGAGTTCCTACCTCAAGTTGTTCACATTCCCATGTGAGAGACAGCCAAGGTAATAAAGGCGTTTGAAACAGGTAAAGTATTCATAGGATGTATGGGAGCACAGAGCAGGGACAACTAACACAGTTGGGGTTAGGAACATCTTCTCAGAACAGGAACCACATAATCTGAGTTTTAAGTGATAGTGTGACAGATAATGGTTCGTTGTCAATTAATATCCCTTTCTTTCTTCCACAGAAATAGAGCATCTGGTTTTTAGTATGGTCAATGCCACCCCTCACCCCAAGATAAAAACTACATTACCCAGCCTCTTTCCAAGTGACTAAGTACTTGTTAATGTATGTGAGTAGAGGTATAATTTGATAGCTTTCTGGAACCTTCCCCCAGAAGACAGATGGAATGTGCTCCTTGTCCTCTTTGTGCTTTCCTCCATCTTTCTGACTGGAATATAGATGTGATGGCTGGAGCTCTAAACACTATCTTGTACTATGAAGACTAAGACATACTCTAGGGGAGGCAGAGCAATGAGCTGGTCTTAGAAGCCTGATTTCCTGTGGACATCCCAGAGCTGAGATGCCACACCAGTGCCAAACTGTCGTCTTCCGAATTGTCACAGGAGAGAATTAAACTTCTATTTAATAACGTTGCTATCTGGGGTCTCTGATATAGCTAAACATAATCCTGATGGAGACGAGTAGAAGTTATCTAGACAAAACAGAATATAAAAGCCATTCACTACAGAGGAAACAACACATGCAAAATAACAGAGGCAAAGTAGCATGGTGCTTTAAGGAAAGTTGTGAAGTTCAGCATGACAGGGGTTCAGGAAGGAAATAGATGGGCAAGTAGCAGGCTTGATCGTCATGCTAAGAAGTTTGGATTTAATTACACATGCATAGAAGTCATTCCAACACATATGTAAATTAAAAAGGAAAAATTCCATTATAAAGGAGCAACTTTACATAAGGCTGAATCTAAGAATCTACAACTGGTATTGGGGGAGGAGAGTGAGACGGCTATATTTCTTTCATTGATGTATGTATTTTGGCCTTGGCTAGCTTGTTTAGAGCTCAAATAAAATTCCAAACACAGTCTAGAGAAAGGTAGGTATATTAGTTTCCTGTTGTCACTGTAACAAATGATCTCAAAATTAGTGGCTTAAAACAACCCAAATTTATTTTCTTACATTTCTAGAGGTCAGAAGTCTGAAATGAGCCTCACCAGGGTAAAGTCAAGGTGTGGGCAGAGCTACATTCTTTCTGGAGGCTCTAGCAGAGCCTTTTTCAGCTTCTAGTGGCTGCCTACATTCCTTGGCTTGTGGCCCATTCCTTCATCTTCAAAGCACATCACTCCAACCTCTGCTTCCACCATCACATCTTCTCCTCTGACTCCAATCCCTCCTGACTCCCTCTTATAAAACTATCCTGAGGATATTCCAGGATAATCTCCCTAACTCAAGATCCTTAACTGAATCACATCTGCAAAGTCCTTTTTGCCATATAAAGTAACATTCACACGTTCCAGGAATTAGGACATGGGCATGTTTGGGGACTACTGTTCAGCCTACTACACAGCAGGGAATCAGGCAAAAAATTCAGATTACAAAATGGAAAATTCACTCACTTTAAAAGCCATTTAGGTCAATTCTCTATACTTAAATACAACATTCCCGCTAAGTCCCCACCCACTGTCTACTTTGATTGAACTCTACACTTACTGCCATGTTCACTATCTTTCCAGGAAATCTACACTCCCCTCTCCCCTTTTTCTTTACTGCTCCACAGGTAAAAAGTTTGTCCTTATTTTGAGCCCAATTCCCTACCCTATAACATCTCACAGTCTCAGCTCTGTCCTCCGAAGGCATATCCCTTGCTGAGTTAACCACTGTATCCGAGATGTCTACTAAACTTGCCCAGGGCAGGACATGAGTTCAAGGTCATCACTCTGCTGGCTGCTCTCTCCTTAAAGAACAGTTTGTCACACATGCCTCCCCATCAAGGTACACTGTGCAGTAGTCTGCCAGTGCAGGGTGCTGATGTTTGCTTGGATGCATGATTAGGCGTTTGCATACAAAAGGAATGTCATGAACAGCTTAGGGGTATTACGAATGTGTCACCAGCAGCATAAACCATAATGAACGTGAAGGTGTTTGTATTGTAATATGGCAAACGCAACATTATTTGAAAGTAAATAAACTGTAGGGCCCAGTGTTTAAGCATCCAGCATGGTCTTCACAGCAAATATTCTTTGAAAGAGCACCATTTGGTCTTGGTCATATTGAACACTTCCCAGAAATGACGACAGAAAGATAGGGTGGGTGTATGGGTTCTTTAAAACATATTGGTTGTTGGCATCTAGCTATCCAAATAAACTGAACAGATTTCTGGGTGGCTTTGCCCTCTGGTCAAAAGATGACTCCCGGGCTTCCCTGGTGGCGCAGTGGTTGAGAATCTGCCCGCCAATGCGGGGGACACGGGTTCGAGCCCTGGTCTGGGAAGATCCCACATGCCGCAGAGCAACTAGGGCCGCAAGCCACAATTACTGAGCCTGCGCGTCCGGAGCCTGTGCTCCGCAACAAGAGAGGCCGCGGTGGTGAGAGGCCCGCGCACCGCGATGAAGAGTGGCCCCCGGTCTCCGCAACTGGAGAAGGCCCTCGCACAGAAACGAAGACCCAACACAGCCATAAATAAATAAAAATTAATAATTTAAAAAAAAAAAAAAAAAAAAAGATGACTCCCATAGAGTGGCCTAGGAAAGCTAAAACTTCACCTTGATATCCTTCAGAGAGATCAAGAGTCCAGGTGGCTATTAAAGACCCCAGGAAGCTCCTGGGGACTGGTTCAGGGTGCAGGAAACAGCCTTGAACTCCTGCACCCTGACTGTCGTGATCCCTCCAGGAGCAGTTACTGCCTCTTCCACTGAAGCTGAGAAAGTTCTGAGAGATAGCTTGTTAAGCAGCTAGAGGCCAGTGCCTCTGAACTCTACTGAACAGAGAGGAAAAAGCTCAAGATGAGCTGGAGGCAGGTTCTGGGTGATGTTCTGCTTGGCTTCCTGCCCCTGGGTCCTCTTCCCCCACTTCTGCAAACTCTGGGGGCTGCGCTCAGAAGATGCGGAGCTGGTCCAGTCCTCACTGCGCGCTGCACCCAGTTGATCCTCTTCCCCCACTTCTGCAAACTCTGGGGCCTGTGCTCAGAAGATGCGGAGCTGGCCCAGTCCTCACTGGGCGCTGCACCCAGTTGATCCTCTTCCCCCACTTCTGCAAACTCCGGGGGCTGTGCTCAGAAGATGCGGAGCTGGCCCAGTCCTCACTGCGCGCTGCACCCAGTTGATCCTCTTCCCCCACTTCTGCAAACTCTGGGGGCTGCGCTCAGAAGATGCGGGGCTGGTCCAGTCCTCACTGCGCGCTGCACCCAGTCACTTGTTCGACTTTGCCCTGAAGCCAAGTCTCGCCTTTTGCTCAAGTTTTGAAGAGTAGTTTCTGCCCTCTCCCCGGGAGCTTCGTTCTGTCCTTAAAACCATTCTAGCCACCTTGTCCTTCCAGATTCTGGGAAAATGGATGATTCCATCTTGTTCTTGCCTTCTTGTTTCTTATGCCAGGATTTGAGTTCTGCTCCTGAACACCAGCCCTGTGGCTGGGGCCTTGCCAAGCAGAAGGATCTACCTGAGGTCCACTGCATACTGTTTGCTAGGGTTCTGTGATGTTCCTTGAACCTACAATCTCTGTTTGTGTGTTTTGTCAGGGCCCCTTGCCATCTCTTGGTAAATCAACACTGTATTTACCAGTTATCGTGCCCCTCCTGATGGGCTGGCATCCTCTGCGTTGCCCATGGACAGGCTGCCCCCTGCCGTTCCGCTGACCCACACCAGTGAATGTGTCCAGGTCCACGTTCTTACATCATTGGGCTGCTCCATCCTGCTGGGGAGATCAACCCTGCCACTCTGCTCCGTGGTGTGATATAAGACCCAGGGATCAATGAGCGATCCTTCAGATTAATGGCATTTTTCAAAATGCACCATTAAGATCGTTTTTGGAGTGCTAAGGCTTAGGAATACCATACAATTTTCTTTTATAACACATGATTATATAATTCTCTTTTATAACACATGTGGTGTGATGAATGGGGAGATTGGGATTGACATGTATACACTGATGTGTATAAAATGGATGACTAATAAGAAAAAATAAAAAATAAATAAACATACACAGGTTATTTGTGAGTTAAAAAAACAAAAAACACATGATTTACATTCTAGATGCACATCTTGTGTGTATGGAAGTATATAAGGAGGGTTCTTTTTTTTTCCAAGTAGAGGAATCAATATTATACTTTTTATTAGAAAATTCTATGAAGAGACCATCTACGTTATTAAAAAGAAAAAAGATAGGTTAATTTCTACTGATCTATTTGTTTTCAGCCTTATGGTTTAGGTGAACTTTTCTCTTTGCAAAATGCAGACTTAAAGGTCTTAACTCACTGACACATTTTCAAAAGCACCTAATAGGTAAATAAGGCAGACAGTACATATTCAAACACGTCTTACTTTCGTGGTAGAGCTGTTGCTGTTATACAATGATCATTATTAAAATAAGGTCTCCCTCAAGTACAGACTCCAATTTTCCTGCCTACACTACTATGCCCAGTCTGTTGTCTCCAGCTAACATCACTAAATTTTCCCCGGCACAAAGTAGACCTCATATATATAGAAACAACAATAACTGACATTTGTATAATACTTAAAATATTTAACACAACACTTTCAAATACGTCACATAAATACACATACACTTCAAACTGGGTATATTAGCCAGAAGTATAGGATTGGATTACTTCTATTAAAAATACGTATGTGCAGCCACTATGGAGAACAGTATGGAGGTTCCTTAAAAAACTACAAATAGAACTACCATACGACCCAGCAATCCCACTACTGGGCATATACCCTGAGAAAACCATAGGTCAAAAAGTGTCATGTACCACAATGTTCATTGCAGCTCTATTTACAATAGCCAGGACATGGAAGCAACCTAAATGTCCATCGACAGATGAATGGATAAAGAAGATGTGGCACATATATACAATGGAATATTACTCAGCCATAAAAAGAAATGAAATGGAGGTATTTGTAATGAGGTGGATGGAGTTAGAGTCTGTCATACAGAGTGAAGTAAGTCAGAAAGAGAAAAACAAATACAGTATGCTAACACATATATACGGAATCTAAGGAAAAAAAAAAAAAAGGCCATGAAGAACCTAGTGGCAAGACGGGAATAAAGACACAGACCTACTAGAGAATGGACTTGAGGATATGGGGAGGGGGTGGGGTGAGATGTGACAGGGTAAGAGAGTGTCATGGACATATATACACTACCAAATGTAAAATAGATAGCTAGTGGGAAGCAGCCGCATAGCACAGGAAGATCAGCTCGGTGCTTTGTGACCACCTAGAGGGGTGGGATGGGGAGGGTGGGAGGCAGGGAGATGCAAGAGGGAAGAGAAATGGGAACATATTGTATATGTATAACTGATTCACTTTGTTATAAAGCAGAAGCTAACATACCATTGTAAGGCAATTATACTTCAATAAAGATGTTTAAAAAAAAATACATATGTGTATATATGTATATCCGATAAAAATATGTATATCCACTAAAGTCTAAAACTGACAGATTTTCCAGACAAAGACAAATATCATAGGGTATCACTTATATGTGAAATCTAAGAAAATGATACAAATGAACTTATTTACAAAGCAGATACAGACTCACAGACATAGAAAACAAACTTACGGTTACCAAAGGGTTGGGGGGAGGGATAAATTAGGAGGTTGGGATTGATATACACACACTACTATATATAAAACAGATAATCAACAAGGAGATACTGTATAGCACAGGAAACTCTACTTAATACTCTTTAATGACCTATATGGGAAAAGAATCTGAAAAAGAATAGATAATATGTATATGTATGACTAAATCACTTTGCTGTACACCTGAAACTAACACAACATTGTAAATCAAATATACTCCAACATAAAATAAAATTTTAAAAAATTAAAAAATTTTAAAAAGATATTTAAAAAACTGACAGATTTTCAAATAATCTAGTAGTCCTAATAGAGTGTTACAGGGGGAAAAATATGTTTCAAAGGCTTAATTCTCACTAACGTATTGAGATTTACATTTTTATTAGAAAACAAAAGTAAACTGACCTTAGGATTCGCAGGAATGTAGATTTGGGGGGAGAAAAAAACCAACAGGCATTAATACCTATAATATAAAAATATAAAACTGAATTTCGTTGTAACCAGAATTTGTCTGTGGATGGTATAGATTGCTTTTTCTACACTTTTTGGGGGGTCATGGTTTCAACCGCCTTTTAGATTTCAACCATATATTACACTGCAAAAATACAAAGTTATAACAGACTTCCATGTGTTTAAGTAGAAGAGCACTGAAATAAACTTCTCCCTTTTTCCCACCTCACACGAAAGTTTAAATGTTGACATTCCCATTCATATATGTGAAGTATTTAATAAGGGTAAAGAAGAGCGGTCCAAAGAAAACACATGGCTGAAAACTTAGAGGGTGATGCTTGATACTCAGGAAAAGCACTGGAAGAGGCTGGGTTGTCAGAGCATTTCCCTGCATATAAGAGAAGGTGCACTGGTTGACAGAAGTGAAAGATTTAGACCATTTCAGAAACTGTTCAAATATGTGCATCCACTCTATTTTTTTTCCCTCATGAATTCCAGTTTTTCTCCCCCCCTTTATTTGCCTTTCTTTAGTCTTCTTTGTTATTACCTCCTATGCCCCTTTAAATAAAGACAATGGAAACCAATGATAAACAGGAGTCAAATTTGCTTTTTACATTGGTTTGGAAATCTGATTCTAAAGTTAATTTTTCTTCTGGCGCAAATACTCAAATAGATGATATGAAGGCCTAAAAGTAAGTTATTTTCTATTTCAGGGGAGACACACAGTTTTTGTTTTCTTTTTTAAAACATCCTGCCCCTGAAAGCATCTGTGTCCAACTCTGGATCCCAGGCAGAGGGTTTGAGGGATGACTGAATGCAAAGAGCCCAAGAATCATCTTCAAGCAAAGTTTGGTTTGGTTTGGTTTGGTTTGGTTTTTTAATGAAAAGAATCCAGTGTCATAGAAAGTATCTTGGTATTTCAACTGGAATGGCTACCTTTGGTTTGGAGTTCCTATAGCTTTGGTTTGATTTAAGACCAATGTGTTTAAATGACACCTCTTTTGTTCTTTTGGACTTACTGGAAAATTTCACAATTCAAGATGTAGGAAAATAGAACAGAAAGAAAACTGTCTGTAATTCACTGCAAATGAAGGGACATTAACTAATTAAAACTCCTGGATCTCAAATGTCAAATATGGAGTAAGCTGTCACTTACACTTTCTGAGGACTCAGGGACCCTACTGCTATACACAGGCAAAAGATACCGAGGAAAACCTTGGTGCCATTCTGAGTATAACTTGAGCTACCATAAGCACAAAGAATAATATATCTACAAAACAGAAATAGAGTCATACATGTAGAAAACAAACTTATGGTTACCAGGGAGGAAAGGGGGAAAGGGATAAATTGGGAGATTGGGACCGGCATCTACACACTACTCTATGTAAAATAGATAGCTAATAAGGACCTACTGTGTAGCACAGGGAACTCTACTTAATACTCTGTAATGACCTATATGGGAAAAGAATCTAAAAAAGAGTGGATATATGTATATGTATAACTGATTCGCTTTGCTGTACAGCAGAAATTAACACAACATTGTAAATCAACTACACTCCAATAAAAGTTTTTAAAAATAAATAAAACTGGAATAATAAGTTCTCTCCTCCGAAAGAGCATGCTGCCACAACCCGTGGTCTGCTTTAAAGAGCTGGGTGAGAGCCCCAGCTGTAATCTTGCTCATGTCCAAGAAACTGACAGCTCACCTTAAACTCCAGGCCACAGAGGGAGGAAATCGGACTGGGGTTACTTCCACGGGAAGCGCTGACAGGGTACAGGCCTTACCGGTTCAATTCAGTGACACGGCTCCAATTAAATTTCATTTAAAAATATAATCTTCAGGATTATATTGTCTTGTTTTTAAAGTCTACTCCACCCTACTCTCTTGAATGATTCCAGAAGAATTGTTTAAGTAACTTATTTTTTTTAACCTTCCTGTCAGATCTGGTTTTTCCATCAGTCTTAATATACCATTTATATTTTTTTTTTAAGAAAAGAAGAAAGCATTATAAAGATAGCCAAACAAGATGATATATATCATCTCTGCTAAGGTCCTGCTATGGAACTGAATTCCTTAAGTTTGAAATGCGTTCCATGAATGTAAAAGACATAAGCAGTCAGTCCTGATGGCTAAAAAAGGCGAATGAGGTAACAGCAACACGGATGGCTGTTTGTCTCAAATGTCCTATAAATAGGAATGTGAAATTAATTTTGTTTCAATCTACATTCGCTCTATTGAAGGAAAATGCTCTTCAGTGGTAAGCTGAGGTTAGGTGTTTAAATTACAATTTGAGTTGTCGTTTCCATGCTTGTCATTTGGAAGTGAACTTCTTACTGAAATAAAAACGATACAAAGGTACGTATTTCCTAAATTTCCTGTAGAACTCTTGAATGCAGGATGCCACTTTGCATCTTCTAATCGAGTCTGCTGGATTTATCTCCCCCTGCTGTATGTGTGCTGCAGGACAGTTGGAAAGAGGGCTTACCCGAGGCCTGCTATTGTGACAGCTGGTGGCTTTGGCATTTTCGTATAAACATGCAAGCCGAAGAGACGTTTCTCCTTTCTAATTGGCCCCATTTCCCCCTTCCTGGGACATTCCACAATGCCACCAACAATGAAGTGCTCAGAAAGGAGGAATCGTTTCTGTTTATGTGAAAATCGATCTGAACTCCGCGAGGCAAGGGAAGGAATAACAAAAAGCTTCAAAGACCACAAAGAGAAGTTATAATCAAATCTGGATGCTGTTTCTGAGATCTGACAGAGCTGCTCCACGCACCCGCTCTGAATGCTCAGGGAGCTAGGACGACCAACTGCCTTTCCTTCTAGCCCTGCCTGCTTCATTCCCTGCATCGCCCCGGCCAAGCTGCTTGGTGAAGCCGAGCCATGGCCCTGTCTGGGTTAAGCGTGGGTAATGCTCCTAGCGACCACCCAACTCTCAAACACAAGCGAAGCGCCTCACACGCTAAGCCACTGGTCGCAAGCTTATAAAAGCGATGACCAAAGAAGTCTTCAGAAGGCAGCAAGAGGACATGGATGTTTGAGTCACTCGGAATTGAATGCAAACTCACTGCCACTTACTGGTCGTGTGACCTCGGTCAGGTTACGTGATTTCTCCGAGGCTCAGTTTGCTCATCTGTAAAATGGGGATGCTAGCGTCTCTCTCAGAGTGTCCATAGGAAGATTAGCATCTGTATAGGTAAAGCACCTAATGCAGAGTCACAAAGTGTTCGCTAGTTTCATCAAGTGCTCTTGATGGTAACTATCCTTACTACGCTTTCCATCACAAGCTATATCTCCACACGCAGTGTAACAGAATGCACAGATTTTCTATGATTCTTACCAGCCAGGATATTACTATAATTCAGCTTAAGGGAAAACACATGTAGAGGCTTGAAGCAATCCTAAGTGTTGTTACCACCTCACAACATCCTGGAGCAAATTAAATATTGTGCTGTATTCTTCAGTTTCTGCCCCTAAGAAACATGAAATGTATGCAGCCTTTTTAAAGGAAAAAAAAAAAAATGTTGACACCAGGATATAAGAAAGAAAAGTTTCATCCTGAATCTTTATCCAAATAACTCCACTGACTTCCGCTGTGATGGCAGTCGAATCACCCTTACGGGTAAATACTGTTTCCCTGATAGGCTTCAATTCAAGCTTCCCTTTTGGTGCTTAAAGCCCGTTTCTTCTCATCTGCCACATTAGGCAATTAATTGGGTCTTTATAGGCAGCTATCATACACCCCACTGTCATCGCTACTCAGTCATACATCTTAAATTCTCCACATCTTGCTACTTAAACCCTACCCCTTAATCACCTCATCATCTTTGTCACATTTAAAAAATTTCCTTCCACTTAATCAACTCCATTTTCTAAGCTAGAGTACGAACAATTGTGCAGGATTCCACTAAAGCAGCTTTCCCGAGGCTCGATGAAGAGGAAGCATTTTCTTCTTAAGTGGTTTCTTTAGATCCCAGGGTAGTTTCTGCTTCTAGTGCAAGAGCATCACCATGTGATCTGTTCTTGAGCTGCACTTCGGTGTTGCCCTCAATCCATTTCCATTTTTAATGCCTTTGAACAAGGCTCTCACGGGTGATGGCTGCACCAGCTTGAAGCAAAGGTGCCACTCAGCCACCCAGACACCCCCGTGGCCGTGCTCCTGGCTGACCCTCTGCTGCCCGGTGTTCGTGGGTGTTCAGCCCTCACAGGAGAAAGAAACCCCTCCTGATATTCTTCAGGACCCTTGGTCCCTTGAGCTAAGAAACAGGAAAAACTTCTGATCCTCAGAAGATGGGCAGCTTTCGTTTTGGCTTCCCTACCCTTTTGTTAGTGTCAACTAGCCAATTTCTCCAGTGAATGACCATTACAACCTGTTCCATGTGGCTCCAAGGGACACATGTGCTCAGTGGAGTGACCCACAAAATGCTTTTCCATGGGATCTGAGTAAGAGCTCTGGAAAGAAAAGGGCACCGCTGTCACATAACTTCAGGAAACACGACATCTCCCTCTTGGAGACTCAAAGCTATCTTAGAACGTTCATGGATCCGAGAAATGCCAAGGTAAAGAAAATCCATGGACCTTTGTTTAAGGCAGTTTCCCAAAGGTGTTGGACCAGAGAGTCATTTCTCGGTGAGACAACTATGAGGACGTCAAGAAGCTGCAGTGTGTGCAGAGTGTACTTTGGAAATGCTGCACCGTTTTGTGGTCTTGCTCTCGTTCCCACTAAACAAGCTGTTACATTCTCATCTGTGGTCTCTGAATCATTTTCACCTGCACGATCTGTCTAGCACAATGCTGCTTCTGGAGGATGCTCTCACACCGCTGTGGTCTCCACTGACGCTGTGTACAACACATTTATCCAAGAGCTTCAAAGCTGGTTTGGCCCTACACACGTATCTGCAGCGACGGTCCAGGGTTCCCTGGTCCCCACTGCATTTCATTTGATTGGTCACTGTCAAACGCCCCATTAGACAAGCTCCTTGTCAGTCAGCACTTAGCACAGAGTAGATACTAGATCAATGTTCAATGAAAGAATGATTTGTTTTACTCTATTTCTTAGAGAAATATGCATGATTATTTCAATGTCCCATGTTTGAAAAATAACTAATAATGTGGCTAGTTTTATTTTCCCCCAAGAGTTGTGGCTACTGTAGACACTGCTGACAGTTTATTAATTATCTACAACGTGCTTCCACTTACTCCTACGCGCTGGGTCCTTGGCATGTAGTTATTTAATTATCGTAATTATCTTAAGTGTTTGATCTTCATATTGCAGAGAAGACAGATGTCACTGAGACAGATCAGGAAGGCTGATCAGGAAGGCCTAGTATCGCCAACCATTTCTGGCAGAGCTGAGTTTGTACTCAGGTCTCCCCGACGGAGCCTGAATGCACTCCTCTCTACACCACACATATATGCCCCATGCACATGGGAAAACAGCATAGAAGTTAGCTAATTTTTTCTAGTAATCATATATTTTATTGCGGTAATATATATAACACAAAATTTATCATTTCAACCTTTTTTCATGTGTGCAATTCTGTGGCATTAAGTACATTCACACTGTTGTGCGACCATCACCATCCATCTCCAGAACTTTTCCGTCTTCCCCAACTGAGACTTTTCACCCATTAAACCCTAACTCTCCATTCCTCCCCCACCCAGACCTGGGGAATCACCCTTCTACTTTCTGTCTCTATGAATTTAACTACTCTAGGTCCCTCATATATGTGGAATCGTACAGAATTTGTCACTAACTTTTTTTTTTTTTTTTTTGCCGCACCGTGTGGCATGCAGGATCTTAGTTTCCCAGCCAGGGATCAAACCCGTGCCCGCTGCAGTGGAAGCACTGAGTCTTATCCACTGGACCGCCAGGGAAGTCCCTAACTTTTAAATTCTTGCTCTGGCCATAGTATCAACCACTCACTTGGAAAAAATATCACTGTAACGTTCTTGTACCAGCACGACACTGTTTGCAGGTTAATTAAAGTTGCTTGAAGGGAACTGGCTTTAACTTGAAAATAAAACCAGCCCCCAGTGAGCAAGAAGAAATTTGCCCACATAGTACCAGTGCCACAGACAGATCACTGCAAAGATGAGAAATCTGGGTAAGTCAGCGTGGCAGCTTAACATCACGGGTCTTTTGATGATTGAAACCTGCATATATGTCCCAAATATTTTTCTTTCCTCCCCCCCTTTCAAACTGCTTTTCTGTTAATGTGTGAAAACAGCACAACTTGAAGGAAATGTAATCCCTATGTTTTGGTGCATTTACACTTATATGCTCTTGAGAATATCGAAATGGCCTAACAATATATTTTCTGATGGCTTTTTTTTTTCATAGAAACACAATAATAGACTAAAAACCAAACTTAATCCCCAAAGGACGGAGGCTCAATCAAAGTTTAAATTCTTAAATTTTAACATTCTTAAATAAATTTCCAAGCTCCTCTTTAAATGAAACATTTAAAATATGTTAATCAGCCTTTAGACTAAAGTTGTAAGATAAAAAACTCAATAACTGGCTCAACCTTCCTTTTGGGCTCAACTTTAGGAGACAGTAGGAAATAGGAAAAAGAGGACAGATTTCAGAGATGCTCAGATCTGGGTTCCCATTGGTGCTGCAACACTTAGCAAGTCTCAATTTTCTCAACTGTAAAATGGACGTAATAATGTATGGCTTACTGAATTTTCCTAGAGATTAAACAAATCGTATACATAAAGGGCTCATAGTGAGAGAGAGAGAGAGAGAAAAAGAGAGAGAAGTACTCAACAGATGTTCACTTACATTCCCTTGTTTCAAATTTGAATGTTCCACAGCAATGAAGCTATTAAAATCTATTCACAAAATACCTTATATGCAGTATTGTAAATTACATTTTTCCTTTAAATTGAAAGAATGCAAAAATCAATCTCATCAAAGCAAGACAAGGCACTAAAAGGTGAAGTCAGTTACTAAGTTCACGTTATCAACTTGAAGGCCCAGCAACCAAGAGAATGCAGTTTATGAAGAGTTTATGGGAGGTAAACTGTTGAGGATATTCTTTAAGTCTGTGTGGGGTAGTATTTCTCTAGCTTTTTGTGGCTGCAGCATCTTGTTGATGCTTTTATCTCACTATACACTCTTCTGAAATCCCCCAAATGTCTTGTACTACCTTTTTTTTCA
The DNA here is from genome assembly GCF_009873245.2 of Balaenoptera musculus. Taxonomy (NCBI): domain Eukaryota; kingdom Metazoa; phylum Chordata; class Mammalia; order Artiodactyla; family Balaenopteridae; genus Balaenoptera; species Balaenoptera musculus. Next base: position 95,147,151 of record NC_045793.1, on the reverse strand, counting down.
TTTGTAATCTAATTAAAATTAGGTTTTCTCTTAATTGCTTGAAAAGCATATGGCTTCTTGCAATAAGCTGGAGTATAGGGTTCACTGGAACACTTTCAACAGACACAGGGTTCTGAGTAGTTTTGACTAACGGGTCACCCACCCTGAGAGTCACATGGCCACCGTGACTTACATGATGTTCTGATGAAGGACAAGTTGGGAAGCATTTCAAGGCCCCTCATCCCTCCCCCTCTAGGCAGTGTCCTAATCTTACGCAGAGGATGAGCCCAGGGACTGCTAATGCCATACCAGATAAAGATATGACTATAGGGAGATACGGTCCCAAAAAAGTCAGTACACAGCTATCACAGGGAAGACAGCATTCGCTCCTGCTGAAAAGGAGATAAGCAATGAATTTCAAGACCCAGTTCAATGCCAAATAAATCCTTAAGGTTTGGAGGTGATGGCATAAGTGGGATATTGCACGTGACCCCTTGGTTAGGTTAAAATATCTGAAGGTTCTTATTTAACCCTTTTACTACCATTTCTTTACCTCCACCAACACTTATTAATATTTATAGTACAGTGTGTGCCTCATCAAAATTAAACTATAATCCTTTGAAATAAGAAGACAGCTAACTCTACTGATATTTTCTCTGGCTAAGTCTTCTTAACAGGAGTAAATCTTGACATCTTAAGGAACCATATTTAAAGAAAACAATTTTCCCCTGGGATTCAGCCCACTTGTCATCTCTTCATGGACCACAGAGTCCCGACCTGGCAATGCTGGAGGAGAGCAAAGCCATTCCTCTCTCAGAGAGGACTAAAATGACCCCTTCTCCAACCCTAAATAAACCCGGCAATGAGGTCAAGCAACTCCTCCCGGCTGAAGCCCACTTGGAGGCAAAGTTAATGTCACTTCCTAATTATCCAAGTTAATTCCACAAGAGGGAAGTCCAAACTGGAAGATAATTTCAAGCCTTTTGCATTTAGCTGTTACATAGTATCCGATTCTACTTCTCCAGCCAGTTTACATGCCTAATTACATTTAATTAATTTATTCTTTAAAGATCTAGCGTAAAGTCAGTATTTAAATTAGATCCAGAAAAAGACTTCTCTGGTTACCCAATGAAAGCTGGCAGCAGCGAATACTGCAAGGACTCAAGAATTGATCCCAGAAAATGTCTGATCCGCCTTTTAAGACGAAAATGACAAAAAATGCTTTACCGTCGTTGAGCCTTCCACTCTTCCTGTGTATTTTGCTTTGATTTCTATGTTTGGGTTGACACTCCGTGGTCTACTCAGATGATGTCAAATACACCTTTAAGCTCAAGGATCATTCCGCATAGTGATACTTGAGAAAACACCCCAAACAATGCAGAAGTCCAATTAAGTATGCACCCAGGAAAATTCTTTAGCCATATTTAGAAATACGAATTTCTAATAGTGAAAACAACTCTGCACACCAGAATTTCACTGATAACTTAGGACTGATTTGGAACATGAGTTTCTGGCCTTTTGGACAGATGCACTTATCTTAGCGCCTAGGTTGATGAAGATGGTTGAACAGGAACAACTGAGATCTTGGCCACCTTCCCAGTCCCGAGTAACAGGAACGTGAATTCCCTGAGCGTGAAAGTCCAGCTCTCACGGCAAATCTCTTCCTCGTGGCACAGATAAGCATCGTTGATGGAGATCCCTAAGTCATATCAGCGATGGTAACTTGGCTCTTAGGGCTTCTCCAGTTCCTGATGGAAAGACATTCTTGGGGATGTTATTCACTCCTCCTGTTTCCTCCCTGCTCTCCTAGGAAGGAAAGTCACTCTGGCTATTCATTTCTCACTGAACAGTAACAATGTCTATGACCCCGCCTCACGGGAACGGGATTTCCAGGGAAGGCTGCAGGCACTCTGTTAAATCACCTGAGAATATGCTGATTTATTTAACTCTCAGGGCATTGCTGTGTGTTAAGGGCTTAATCAAGTTAAAAATAATTGAGGACTTTGGGAAGTACCATGGCTAGTCTATTTGAAAATCCACTTCCCTGCCAGCTCTGTCTCATTCTGTTGACAGACTATAGACCCTTCTTTTCATCTCTTTCCTCTTTTTTACAGCTTAGCCTGGTCCCTGAAGGAGTATGCTCTTTCTAGAACATAGATTATGCACTATACACAAGGTGAAAACTTTACACATTCTTCCTGTTGTCATCTGAAAGATTTTTCTACCTGGAAGGAATAACTTATCTCACCTTTCACTCTCAGATTGGTTTTACTTAGAATTCCTTATGAGAACCAACATATTTAAACTTTATGGAGGAAGATAAGCTGAAACTTTTGTGCCTCTTTAATTTGCCTTTTTCCCTAGTAAGATTTGTGACAGCTTTCCCCGTTGCTGTTATCCATTATCGAAATTTAACTAAACTTTGAGGATTTGTGATTTCAGAAGCATCATCTAATTTTCTATGTAAAGGGGAAAAAAAAAGCTAAAAGTAACGGGGAAAGCTGAAGGCGTGTATAGCACAGAAGAGGAAGATCTGTAACCATGCAAGAGACTATGTGGTCACTCCATTTAGTGTATGTACTTCAAACTGGAAACAAACTAAAGAAGTAAAATAGATCTCTTTCAGATAGCTTCCACAGGTAGTCAATCTGTTCATAAAAAATTGCATACTGCTTTAAATTGTCACAAATCATCTTTTTAGTTATTTTTCATCTAGTAGTTTTTTATCGTAATCATCATCCAGAAAACATCTGTTAGGTACTTCCTTGGTACAGAGGGTGCTGGTTAGAGTTAAAATGACAGCATCTTTGCCCTTCAGGAGCTTTACAAAAGAAAGGTGTCTTAGATCATCACTTATAAAAAGTCTTGCAAAACATTCGGAAATACAGTATGTTAGATAATCAAATAAGGAAGTACATTCAGCTTCTTAAAAAGTCACTATAAAAGTCCAAATGTCAATATTCGAATACTTTGGTTTGAGCTACATTAATCCATAGTGGTGACTGTTCTTCCTGTATCCAACGCTCACTAGCTAAAAATTGTTGCAGGTTCCAAATACGAATATTAAAATACTGTGGGGAAAAACTTAAGAAAAGTTTTATTTAAAAGAACTTAGAGCTGCTTTCTGAAAACACAGATCAAGGGACCAGCAGGCAAGGGTAATTCAATTTAAAATCATTTTGCACGATAGAAGACGGCTTCCCTCTCACAGCCCTGACACACTCACCACTCAAATACTTCCCAGAAGTGCTGCTGGAATCAAATGACCACCATGCACATTTACAGGGCGGTACTGGTAAAAGGTTATGCTGAGAAACTAGAGTTACGCATCAAACTCTATTTCAGTGACATCCTTTGAAGTTTGGAACTCAGCACCAAGGCTGTTTCGGCACCTACACAGTACACGGAAGGACAACGTGTTCCTTTCTGGCTAAAAGGCCAATAGCCAGCAGTATTATAAGAAGATGCAAGTGGCGAATGGCTCAGTGGAAAGTGGCAGCCCTTTGGAATGTGATAACTAGTGTAAGACCTTCCCACTAAAATCACAAATAAGGTGATGTTTATATGATGGCCCACCTCTTATTGAGGAAATGTGGTATGACCTTTAATGTCCTTCTTCATTTCCGCAGTTAACAAATGAGAATTTTATCAATTTCACAGTTTAAAATTCAGGACACATTAGAAGTTTTATAAAAATTTTCAATGGAGTTAGAAGCATTTTAGAAATTACACCTAAAAGCAGTCAGTGAGAACACCTGCCAAACCAGGTTTGAGATTCCTCCCAATCTCCTCCTCTGGGTCCCACTTCACCCCCAGATAGTAGAGACCTGAGACCTCAGCACAGATCTCCTTTACATTTTGATCTGTTTGTAATGTGATCATTAGTTCTACTTGAGGTCTTATTCTCCTGGCCTCTGGCTACCTCTCCAGGGTCATCTCCGTTCCTGCCCTTTCTCAGCTCCTCCAGCACCACGCTCAGCACCGCCCCGTCCCTCCCTCAGCCCACACCAGTTTGGCCCGGCTGACAACTGCTCGTAGGTCACACGTCTGCTTACGGTTCATTCTCAGGGCCACCTTTCCTGATCGCACGCACCAGGTGAGGTCTCCCTCACCTGTGCTTTCAGGCCATCCTGCTGTTGCCCCTGGTTCTCCATGGAAACGCCCATCTCACTTTTCTGAATTTATTATTCACAGTAACAAAAAAATTCCCTGGCAAACTGTAAGCTCCATGAGTGACTGGGCCCGTCCTGGGTACAACCCTATCACCAGAGCTTCATATAACGTATGGGACACGGTAGGCTTAGTGAGTTAAGTTGTGTGTGTGAGTGTGGGTGTGTTTAAGGTTTTAGCATTCAACCAGGTTATCTTAGTTAATTATGAGCAAATTAGTAGACTGTGCCCACTGTGCTGACACTTCTGTCACTAAACGAATGGTGAGCTAAAACTACTGACTGACTACTCCACTCACCAGGGACTCATAGAACACCAGATTACTTAAGCTGGGCAAAGAGAGATATGATGCATCTTCTCATTTATACTCCAATAAATAACTAGTTTTCTTTGTATCTTTCTACCTTTAACTGTAAAATAGGATTTAAAGGTCGAATGAGAGAGTAGTTTAATAAACAATATTTGAAAAAAGAATGATAGTATTAGCAGAACTACATCTCATATTTAGAGATAATTCATGACTATTAACTAGTTTGCATGCTTTAACTATGACACGTATATACACAAATGAAATTTCTTTCTTAACTGTTTACTAGAGATTGGAGGTGGTGGGAAATGATATGAAAAGGGAGCATGTTACAATAGATACAAATTAATAAAGGAGATAGTTTGGACTATACTACTTCATTTATTATTTTAATACTGGTAATGGTTAAAAATATTGGAACAATGTATTAAGAGCTGACAATAATTATTTAAGTAGCAAAAAGAAATTTTGAAGAGGTAAATAATTTCCCATTCCTGTTCAAAGTATCTTCAACATTGGTGGAAGAGCATCTTTAAGGTTTTAATCAATTAGCACTCTCCTATACAGGAACTCTAATGTGAGAATCTGAGGGAATGCTGTGGATTCATACATCTCTAAAAAAGGTGCCATAAATACTGTTCTCCAAGAGACAAATTTCTCATAATGACTAAGATGGAAAATCCTTCAGGCAAATTAGTGCAATATGTAGAAAATTCAGTACTATTCACAAGAGATTCACTAATAACAAAGGTAATATAAATAAGTGGTTTTAATTATGATTTTCACTGTAAATATAAAGATGCAGACATATATGTAAATCAGCAGAACTACATTTAATGAATCCAAAAATGTGTGTCCACTGGCTAACAAGAAAACAGTGCAGCATAAACACCACTTTTAACTCCACCCACCTTTCCTGTTTTGGCAGATTCGCCTCACTGAGGCATTGTGGGAGAATCTGCGTTATTTCTACGGCATTCATGAGGTTCCCAATGAGGACATTCCTTACAAAGAAAGGCGGAACTATCGTCCGTAAATAATATCAATGAAAAGGACAAACCACAGGAAAATTTTAAATTATTTACTGATAAATTCTCTTTGCATTTAATATCTCGTCCTGTCTGAGTGGTCTCTTACTGGGATACACTGAATTAGGAGATACAATAGCAACTTCTTATCTTACGTCTATGAGCAGAATTGTCTCTCCCCTTCATGGGGAGTCCAGATGTGCTGCCCTCAAAAGACACTCAGATACTAATTCCAAAAATAATCTAAACACATCCATTTCATCTCAAATCTGAGACTTCCTTTGTTGGTAATTCTATAGAGAGAATATAAGGTCAGTCAATAAGACAGACATACCAAAAAGATGCCTAAGCCCTATAAAAATTAAAGAAACAAAAATAAAAATTTCCAAAAGGAGATTAAAAAGTGATCGCTGTAGACCTGAGAATTATCTTGTAGTAAATTGAATTTGGGGCCCTAGTTATTTACACCTCCCTCTGGCCATGCCTTCACCATGTAACTTTACAGTTTCTCTTCAAAGGAGAGATATATTTTCCCCAACCCCATATAGCCTAACACTTGCTTTGGCCAATGAGTTGTGGGCAGAAGGGTCTGTTAGTTCTGCAAAAGCTCTTAAGTGGCATTGGGGTTTCTGTTTGCCTTCTTGCTCTTCTGGCATTGCCATGAGAAGAAATGAGAGGCACATGGAGCAGAACTGGGCCTAACTCACACTGGAGCCAAGTCCAGCCAGACCTGCATCTAGAAGCAAAGCCACCCAGGCAAGTCCAGCCTAGATCAGTCATCTACCATCCAATCCACATGCATGGAATAAATAAATGCTTATGCTTGAATGTTACTGAGATTTTTGTGGTTATTTGTTACACAGCATTATTGTGAGAATAGCTAACTGATACACTTATACATTAAAGTGAGCAAAAGGGGTATGCATTCTCCTTTAGGAGTCTGAAAAAATATTTCCTTCTTGATTGATTGTTTATTTATTTACCAAGGAAAGTCAGTAAATGCACATCTGACTGATAGAGAGAGAGTTACATCCAATGAGTTCATTCTAGGTTGGCCTCTGACTTACTTTTTTCCTTACTATCATGCTAATAACTGTATTAACTTTCAAATGTTTACCTTATTCTCTCATGTGTTGGGGATATCAATGTGGCATGACCTCATCTGTAAACTTGTGGAATTAAATTAGATCAGTGGTTCTTGAATTATTCTTCAGGGACCCATGGTTCCAAAGAGGTGTTTGGAGGAGTATAGCATGATGAAAGCAGGGGAAAAAAGGTAAAGAGTTGGAGTGCTAACTTATCAATTGCAAAATTCGACCTTGATCTGTTTTAGATAGTTAGACTTCATTTGAGAAATCAGTTCCACTGTTTAAAAATTAAAGTTAAAAACTACTGGGCAAAATGCTTTTTAAAGTCTTCTCATACTGAAAGCACTATGATCACATTTTTTGTTTTGACTACCCCCTTCTCTTTCTCGCTATTACCATGTCCTTAATTTCAGATGCCGACTGTCACCTGAAGTCTTGTAATAACTTCCTAACTTGACTCCCTGCTTTAAGTTACAAGTTGTGTCATTTCATTCCTCTGCTTAAAACTAGAGTAAAACTAAACCTAGTGGGGCCTCGAGGCTCTGATTCTCTCTTCAGTCTCCATTCCTGCCCCTCTTTCCTCACTACTTATTTATTATTTAATTTTTAATTTTTTTTATTTTTTTATCTTTATTGGAGTATAATTGCTTTACAATGTTGTGCTAGTTTCTGCTGTACAACAAACAAAGTGAATCAGCTATATGTATACATATATCCCTATGTTCCCTCCCTCTTGAGCTTCCCTCCCACCCTCCTTATCCCACCCCTCTAGGTGGTCACAAAGCATCGAGCTGATCTCCCTGTGCTATGCAACAGCTTCCCACTAGCCATCCATTTTACATTTGGTAGTGTATATATGTCAATGTTACTCTCTCACTTTGTCCCAGCTTCCCCTTCCCCCCTGTGTCCTCAAGCCCGTTCTCTACATCTGCATCTTTATTCCTGCCCTGCCACTAGGTTCATCAGTACCGTTTTTTAGATTCCATATATGTGAGTTAGCATACGGTATTTGTTTTTCTCTTTCTGACTTACTTTACTCTGTATGACAGACTCTAGGCCCATCCACCTCCTTACAAATAACTCAGTTTCATTCCTTTTTTATGGCTGAGTAATATTCCATTGTATATATGTGTCATGTCTTCTTTATCCATTCATCTGTCGATGGACATTTAGGTTGCTTCCATGTCCTGGCTATTGTAAATAGTGCTGCAATGAACATTGTGGTACATGACTCTTTTTGAATTATAGTTTTCTCATGGTATATGCCCAGTAGTGGGATTGCTGGGTCATATGGTAGTTCTATTTTAGGTTTTTAAGGAACCTCCATACTGTTCTCCATAGTGGCTGCACTAATTTACATTCCCACCAACAGTGTAGGGGGGTACCCTTTTCTCCACACCTTCTCCAGCATTTATTGTTTGTAGATTTTTTGATGATGGCCATTCTGACCGGTGAGAGATGATACCTCATTGTGGTTTTGATTTGCATTTCTCTTAGTGATGTTGAGCATCTTTTCATGTGTTTGTTGGCCATCTGTACGTCTTCTTTGGAGAAATCTTTCCTCACTTTCCGTTCCGGTTTAAAGCATACCCAGCTCTTTCCCACCTCAGAGCCTTCTCATAGGCTGGTCCCTCTGCTCCAATGCTCTTCCTCTATTCTTCAATGTCAACTTCTAACTCTCCTTCAATTCTCAGTGTCCAAGTCATCCTCTCAGAGAGGCTTTTTCTGATCAACCTAAACGATCACAGGTCCCTCTGTCCCCATTACTCTCTATGATTCATACTGTTCATTCCCCTTCTTTGCACTTATCATGACTTACAGTTACAGGAACATTTGTTGGTTGCTTTTATTATCTGACTTTCCATTGAGTATGAGCTTCATGTGGCCAAGGGCCAAGTTGCCTGGTTTATTTTTGCATTCCCAGGACCCAGAGCCTGGCACATAGTACCTACTCAATAATATAAATGAAAAAATGACTTTCTTAGCTTTTATCAGTGTGCTTTTTTTCCCACTACTTTTCTATGCCATATAGCATTTCCCTGTTAACATGTGATCCGTTTCTGATATGCTTATACCTGCTCTCTCTCTTAGTTACCTCCCTTAATTCATGTATAACGTTCCTTATACTCCTGAATATCAGAATTTTCTCCTTCCATTTGCTTTATTTATCATACTTCCTTCCTCTCATTCTTTTTGTTGACCAGTGGCCATGACCTGATCTGTTCTAGGACATTATTATCCAGCTAGTCCCAAATCTTACAATTAGGTTATACCCACAACCAACATAACAATAGCAGTTACTCAAGGAATGAGATCTGATACCTACAGAAGTAAATACTTATGTCATTTAACAGAGGTGACTGAGGGATTTGGGAAATACCCAAATTTCAAGCAAGGCGACCAGGATATAGTTTCAGGAAAACAATGACCAAAGTTATATTCTAACGAATTTCATTATTCTCTGTCAGAAGAAGAGAAAAAAAAAAAAGTGTATGATTTGTGTATAGCCTAGAAAATAGGGATGCAATGGACAAGAATGTGGAGTGTCTTTCTAGCAACGGCCAGAGTAGAGACGGCAGATCTGAGGAACGGTAATGTCACGATCACTAGAGAAGTGCAGTCTGTTGGGGCCAATAGGTCGATCATAAGCTCTCGCTACAGTTTGGATGCTCTGAGAGTCAGGCCTGAGGCTTCTCCCTAGAAGTGAAAAACCTGGCATTTTGGCTTAAGGCCAAAATGTCTTCAGTGAGTTTGTTTGGTATGAGTCAAGTTACAGAAATTCAATATATTCCGAGTTTTCTGAAAACATTTAGTTTCTTGATCGACAAAGCTAAGATCCATACCTTAAACCACAATTCAGAAAAAAAAAAAATGCCCTGGCCTAAGCAGTCAGTAGCCTTGCTTGGACACCACCTCTATGCAGGTGCCTAGCTTTCTTTCTCATTCTCATACGAACCAAGCGTAATTTCAGAACATTTTCCACATCTATCGCCATCTATCAGTTGGCCATAAAGCACTTGTGTGAGTACGTGATTCCACAGAAGGGAGTTAGGTAATACAAGCATTTTTTTGTCACCCAGACAATCAGGGTGAAGACACAAGTCCACAGCCTCAGCAAACACGCTTGTGGGTGTGATTCTAGGGTTCCCCTTTTATCCAAAATGGAACGTTTAGATAATGTCTTGACAAGCTGTCTGGAGGGTCATCAGCTACTTGCAGTGATCAGCACAGGGAACAAGCTCATGAAGGAAGGAGTTAAGAAAAATAAAAATTTTCAAACCTGGGACTGATATCTTCCCCACAGTCGGATGTTTCATCTCCACAACGAGGCCATTGTGCAACACCTGAAAATGTAAAAACAGAGAGAAAAATTACTCACAAAGTAAAATTATCTCCAATCTCAAGGAATATGCAAAGCCACCTGTTCAATCCATTGAAGAAAGATATTACAAAACACAGATTTTTTTTTCACATCTTTATTGGAGTATAACTGCTTTACAATGTTGTGTTAGTTTCTGCTTTATAACAAAGTGAATCAGCTATGTGTATACATATATCCCCATATCCCCTCCTTCTTGCGTCTGCCTCCCACCCTCCCTATCCCACCCCCTCTAGGTGGTCACAAAGCACCGAGCTGATCTCCCCGTGCAATACAGCTGCTTCCCACTAGCTACCTATTTTTCATTTGGTAGTGTATATATGTCCATGCTATTCTCTCACTTGAAATGTTCCTTTGAAAGTAAATATTTGAGGTTAAAATGTTTCCATCTTATATTAAACCCAGTGAAGCCAAAAAGAATGAGAAGACTCAAGGGCTAGCAAACTTGACTTTTATAAAGTCTTCCCACCCTTAAAAATGTTATTTGCTCCTAAATACAGGGTATGAGTTCCCCCCTTTCATCTATGCTTGATCCTCTGAATATTAAAGCTCAGCCTTTTCCTGCATGACCTCATAGCAGGATTGGGCCAAGGTCAACTGCAGAAGGACAGGATGGGAGGAACCAGGAACTGGAACAGAGGAGCCCTGGAAGTTTATTCAGCGGAAGGGGTGGGGAGTCAGTCCAATTTGAAAGGTGAATCAGAGTACCCAGAAGGCCCAGTGACTGTGGGAAGGAGATAGATCAGAGCTGCTGTGACAAGCAATGAGCAGAGCCAGCTGACAGGGAGCACAGAGTAGGACCAGGTCAGAGGCCTGAGCAGGAGACTGAAACCAGAGATGTTCTCAGGGGTAACAAGACCTTACTCGTAAGACTAGGTTTCATAACTAGGACTCCACTACCCTGGAGTCAGCGGGATGGAGACAACTGAGAAAACAGAAAGCCAGGAACCCCATCCTAGAGGGCTGATTCGATCTCATGCATTGGACCAAGATAGGTATTTGGTGTCCCATCAAGACCACAAGGTAGACTTGACCTCGGGGTTAAGACTCAAGGCAGTTACTAGGACAGGGACGTTCTAGCAGAGCCCAACCAACAGAAATGTGACTTGATGCTGAATTGCTCGGCTACTGAAACAGAGCTACTTAAATCCTTGGTACCGTAGTTTAAATCCTTTAAACTACGTAAATCCTTGGCTGTAGTTTTTCCCAGGGGGTGGGCAGGAAAAGAAAATCTGCCAGAGATCAAGTGCCCTCCAGCTGTAGGTAAAGGATGAGATGAGGGTATGGAACTAGATTCTAGAACATAAAACACGAATTACTGGAGGCAAAATGTTCTGTCGTACACAAATGAAAATGCTACAAAGTTGTCTTCTTTTGTTAGTTTGGTTTTTAACAACTGGAGGCTACCTGAGTATAATGTCTCAAAGAACCCCCAAATTCAGTTTTTTATTACTATTACTGGATCTTCAGTGAGACACATATGGGTGACTTACATATGAATAGTGCTTCACCTGCACTATCTACCAAATGCAGAGCTTCTCTCTTCCTGTTCCATACAAAGAAGTATTTCAGTGGCCCAGTGAACCTGCGGACCACAATTTCATGCTAATATCCCAAAGAGTAGCAGTAGTAATGGTACTCTAGCATTCTGAGCCTCAGGTAAAAGCAAGATCTACACATCCCTATCCGTACCATAATCTTCCCACAGAGCAAAAGAGCATGAAATAAATGAACCAACAAAAATGTTTTCTCACTCGGAATACTCAGGGAGAGAGGACAAGTGTCTTGGCTTTTATCCATTTCCGGTGAGCTTACAAGGTCACGTGATGGAATAAGCCATCCATACGACAACCTCCTGGATGACTTTTTAAGGTTAGAACTGTAACTCTGCCTATGGCTAAATATCCTGGCTTCCACTGTTTTCTCTGGGAATGGTCACCACTTTGGGGGCGATGCTCTTTACACGACCATGTCAAACCTCCCCACTGAGGGTGATGCCACACCATAAGGAGATCCTTGCTAGGGATGCCTTGCTTTTCTTTTGGAATTGCCAGCTTTGCACCCAAGAGCTGGCCAGAGAAAATTCTTGCCGGTGTTCGAGCTGTGCTATAATTTAATTCTGGTGTGCCTCATTTCTCAGCACCCGCCCAGCACAGCCCCCTCCTTCGTGGGGGTGAGGGCTAAAAGCCAACGCGAGGTGCTAAATCTCAGTTCTACTGAGGACAGGAACAAAAATACCACGCTAAATTTCACTCGAAACAATTATCTGCACACTGAATCATTCTTCTCTTCTCGTATCTCTGTTGCCCTCCTGACTACCTCTTTGTAATAACGCTGCAGTGCTACTCACAAAAGACAAAAGTGAGTGTTCTCAGCTAAATATAACTTAACTGATAGTGTTAAAATTAATTAACGCTGAATTTTAATCATGTAGCAAACGTTAAGTGTCAAACGTGAAGGGGTAGTTGTTAAAGGTCAAGGGACATACGTCAAAGTTTGTAAAGCAAAAGCTAGCAGTTGATTGAAGTTTTTCGTGGAAGCAGCTTAAGGAGTGTAGTTCCTTCAGCTCTAACCCTCACTGCTGTCTATAGGTGATATTCCCAATATGAAACTTTCTTATCTAACTGGATCAATTCCTTTGCATTGACAATTGTTCAGTTTTAAGCAGAAATGCAAATTCTTCTTACGCTTGAAAGGAAGGTAACTGCAGCTTCTCATTTGCTGTAGTAGTTTGTACAATTATGAGGCAAATGGGCTAGTCTGAACTCCCATCTTCAGAAAGAATTGACTTATCTCCCTGCTTGGTTGCCACCCACCTTTTTATGTGAAGTCTGAGGTCCACCAAATTCCATTGGCTTTCTTCATGAATCAGGTCAGATTATCTCAGAACAACTGAGGCTGTGGCACTGCTGTCTCTGGAAACCCTGCCTGATGACTCAGAACCTTGGAAAACTCTCCAGCCTTGTTTGTGGGGCAAGTCCTGCTCTGCTTCATAACATATTCAAGAATCTCAGAACCCAGGCAGTCTGTCTGGATTTTAACATAACTCTCTCCCGCTGCACTTCAGGCCTGTGTCACATCCTAACTTCACCAGAAATGCAGGAACTGCCACTTGTCACCATTTGTATGACATTTCTTTGGGAATAGTTACTAAATGTTTCCTTTTCCTTTTCTCATCCAGGTGCAACGCCCCATTCTCTATTACCTTAACCAAGAAATTCAAATGTAAAGTGCTTCTTTTTCTGACCATTAACAAAGGAATGGGGACCTCAGCCTTAGGGACCTCAAACTGCCATTTTCCTTGAAGGAAATTTCATGCCTGGAACCTCAGTCTGGCCATTCAGGATATTCTTTGTTTCATAATTAGTTATTTTAAAATAAGGCAAGGGGCCTTCCCAAGAACTCTGATGTAGATTTTGTCCTTCTTTTACTTATTTTATCCTCCTTCGATCCTTCATGGATTGGTAGCTCTTCTAAATTTCATTTCTTCTTGAAATTTCAAAAGCCTATTCTTGACAAGAATAGAATTGTAGACACTGCACCCATCTCTCTAGCAAAGTATCAGGCCTATTTAAAATAAGGTCTCTCTTTCTTCTTCAAGAGTTTAACAGATTGACAGCCTAATGACAGAGTCAAATGGTAATGTATTAATGATGGGGGGGGAAGAGAAAAATGTATACCTTAAAGCAATGTGGGAAATAAAATTTTAAGTGGAAGTGAGAAAGTCTTTTTATAAAGTCCTATGGCAGGAATGGCAGCAAAAAGCCTGTAATATAGCAGTAGCAAGAAAAAAAATGTTGAAAAAAACAAAAATCAATACTCACTATATAAGCAGTGAAAATCTCTACGGAAGGCAAGAGATCTGAGTCCAGAGTAGAATTAGCAAGCCATATTCAAATAGAGTGCCAGCATTAAAAGACGGACACAAATGATATGTGTGAAGACCTTATCAAAAATCAGTGGGGACTTCCCTGGTGGCTCAGTGGTTAGGAATCCGCCTGCCAGTGCAGGGGACACAGGTTCCATCCCTGGTCCGGGGAGATCCCACATGCCACGGAGCAACTAAGCCCCTGCACCACAACTACTGAGCCTGCGCTCTAGAGCCTGCACGCCACAACTACTGAGCCTGCGCACCACAACAACTGAAGCCCGTGTGCTCTAGGGCCCGTGCTCTGCAACAAGAGAAGCCACCACAAGTGAGAAGCCCGCGCACCACAATGAAGAGTAAGCCCGCACTCGCCGCAACTAGAGAAAGCCTGCGCTCAGCAACAAAGACCCAACATGCCAAAAAAAAAAAATCAATGTAATACCCTCAATGACATTAACAATGATGGACAAAAGAGAATTGATCTATCCATTCACTATGAATAGAGACATGAACTATCCATTCAATTTGACAAACACCATAGAGCACCTATCTACTAGACGACATGGGAGGGCTGAGACTAAAAAAGATGAATGAACTGGCATTCAAAGTGCCTATAATTGGAAGGTAGGCAATGAGACTTGAGCCAATTTTTATAACAGCGTACGTTCCATAATGAAGGAGTAATATCCAATGAGCAAAAAGTAAGTAACTCTGTGTACCTTGGAAGGAAGCTGAGGTTGTAGGTCAAGGAGGTCAGTAAAAGTCACAGAACAAAGAAGATACTGAAAATAAAACATTAGGTTGACAATTACAATGATAAATATAATAATGGCAGCTATTGCTCAACAAAACTCCTTAAGGGTCAGGCATTGTGTTAGGAGCTAAAGAGTTACCTCTTAGTGAGAGGATTAACTAGACTAGGTAGAACTACTGTCACCTGCATTTCCACTGATAAAGTGATGGAAGCCTAAAGAGGTTAAATACTTGCCCAAGGTTTCATAATTAATAAGTGGCTGCCCTTGGATTATAATTTAGGTGTATCTGATCCTAAACTCTTAGCCAGCTGGACACTTAGTAAAAGAAAAAAACAGATGAGCGTAATTTGATTTACCATTAAAATAACTAGCTGATGTGGTCAATTCTGTAAAACAAATCAGTCAGATCACTGGGGGGAGGCGACAGGTAATCCGCCAAACAGCTGGCTTTGCACCATGAAGCCCAATTAATTAATGAACTGAACTGTTCCCTTCTAGGTAGCCAAGGATAGTCTGGCTCCCACAGAAATAAAGGCTGTGGAAAGAGGAAGGATTTTGGTCCCAGCCTAGCACAGATGTTGAAGGGGACAGACCTAGAGGGTGACCTTGGGCAAGACACAAGTTCTCTGAGGGTCAGAACCCTCCTCAGTCAAAAGGGGGCAATGATACCTGTATCTCAGGCATTTGTAAGGATTAAGTAAGATGAGGAGTGAGCAGTGAGCGTGGTGCCTTGGACAGAGTAAGCTCAAAATAAATGGCAACTGTTCATCATTATTGATAGACTAGGTTAAACTCTGGCTCCACCAAGGATGAGCTTGTGGCTTTGGGGCACATTCACTCATGCAACAAACAAATGTTAAATGTATTAACGGTCATGATTAATAATAAGTATTAAATGCATATTAATGTGCTGGACATTGTTAAGTGCTAAGGAAAAACTGGGTCACAGAACAAGCAAGGTCCTTGCCCTCAAAAAGCTTATAGGCCTGTAAGGTGGACTTCTGAATTAAATGATACACACTGGTCTATTATTATTACATAATATCTGTTTAGTTCTCTGTTCTATTTCCAGTGTCTTGAACGTTATCTGGCACTATCTGGTAGATGCTCAATAGTATTTTATAGGGTCTATTGAATTAAATTATTTATTTGTTTGTTTAATTAAGTAGCAAGTAGCTCCTTCTGGTTTCTTTATTATATGGGTGGGGGAGTTGGAGGGAGTTCTCTGTTTTAAGCTTTTAATAAATACCTAAAGTTCTCTAGACACAGAACTATTTTACTGGGTTTCCAAAATATATTCACTTTTAAGAACTTAGTTATTAAGTCCCATTGTTGCCCTGCAATTCCCTCAGTTTCCTAAAGCTTTCCAGGTGATCTTGAATCTGTCCTAGATAATGCGCATTCCAGAGGCCATGCTGAAGAAGCTCTGCAAGGATCATGGCCATTAACCATGAAGAAAACTCAAAAAGGGTGACCTATGAATTCAGCAGAAACAACGGGCACGCACATTATACATGTAAAGTCAATCTGCCACACTTGAAGACAATAATCATAGCGTTCTTATTCGTTGGGAAAACTCAGAAAACCATTTTCAAAATAGGCAATAGTATCTTAGGAAGCAAAGGAAGCACTGGAGTAATCTCATTTATTGTATAGTATATTTTATCAATGTAGTCACATCCTTTAGCTCAACAGAAAATAACCTTGGAATAATACTTGAAAAGTTACATAATCAAAGGCATAACTTACAATTAACAAGTTAAAAGTTAATTCAACTGTTACTGAAAACTATGACTACAAAAAAATGCAAAAATAACATATAAATTCATTAAAGAATTGACATGTAATCTCCTAACTTTACTTACATAATGGAAATCAGATTTAAATGCTGACATTTTCGGTTTTCTTATTTCTTTTGAAACAACAACTACTGTAACCTTTTTTCCGGTGCTAATAATGCACACGACTCAGACTTTTCCTTCTTTTCTCTAATTAAAAATATGAATATGAATCATCCAAAGAGGTATGATAATATATATTATTGTTTGAGTGCTAACAAAATGAGCACCCATGCACCCAACACCCAGCTTAAGAAACAGAACATCACCAAAATGTTTGAAGCCCCAAGTTTGTCCCAGTCCCTCCCTCCTCTATCACCAAATAATCACTCTCCTAAATTTTTTATCATTTCCGTACTTTTTAAATATTTGTACTCCACATTCCTTTTCTCTAACAATTTAGTGCTTGTTTCCACCTATTTATAACATGTATATCAGTGAAATCATGAGTATGTATTCTTCTCTGATTTACTTTTTCTCTTAACATTGTTAGTGAGACTCATCTATTTTGAAGCTTGTGGCCATGGGCCAATTATGGCCATTAATGTAAAGTATACTATTATACAAATGTATCGTAATGTATTCATTCATTCTGCTCTTACGTTGTTTCCAGTTATTTCACCATGACAAGCAATGCTGGTATTAACCCATCTCTTCATGCAACATACACCTAGAGCTAGAATGGCTAAGACTTAGAGCACATGCATCTCAACTTGTTAGGTAATTTCAACTTATTTTTCTAATTGGTTTACCAACCATTCCCGCCAGCAATGAATATTATTTTTAGTTGCTTTACATCCTTAGCAAAACTTGATAGCATCAGAGTTTTTAGATTTTGCCAGTCTAATCACTGTGAAAATATTGAGGCTTTAGATTGTGTTTTCTTGATTACCAATAAGGTTGAGTATATTTTCCCTGCTTAATAGCTATTTATATTTCTTCAGTGAAACGCTTGTTCAAGTCATTTGCATGTTTTTCTATTGGCTTAATTATTTTTTTCTCATTGATTCATAGAGTTCTTTACATATTCCAGTTATGAATCCCTCATTGGAACATAAATTGAAAATATTACGGCTTTATTTCTCACTCACTTGCTGATGAAAGAAATCAAAGGGGACTTAAATAAATGGAGAAGCATACCATGTTCTTGGATTGGAAGACTCAAGACAGTAAAGATGTCAGTTCTCCTCAGATTTATCTATAGGTTTACGCAATTCTTACCAAAATCCCAGCAAAGTTTTTTGTGTATATAAAGAAGCTTATTCTAAAATTCATTTGGAAAGACACAGGACCCAGAATAGCTTAAATAAGAATAAAGTGAAAGGGAATCAGTCTACCTGATATTAAGGTATACTATATAGTTGCTATATACTTTAAGAGAGTATGGTATTGGCAGAGGGATAAACACATAAATCAATGGAACAGAATAGATGTCAGACATATATCCACACAAATATGCCCAAATAATACCTGACAAAGGTGTAAAGGAAGAAGGATAGCCTCCTCAACAAGTGGTATTGGAACAATTAGGAAGAAAAAAAACAAAAAAACACCCCAACCTAAATCTCATCTCATAACTCATACAAAAGTTAACTCAAAGTGGATCATGGACTTCATTGAATAATTTAAAACTATAAAATTTAGAAAAGAATCTTTGGTATTGCTCTGCAAAAGATCATGTTAAGGGGATGGAAAAAGCTGAGACTAGGAGAAATATTTGCAAGCAATATATCTGATAAAGGACTAATATCTGGTATATATATAAAGAATTCTTACAACTTAAGAGTAAAAAGCAATCTAATTAGAAAACAGGCAAAAGACATAAACAGACACTTCACTAAAGAGGCTATACTGATGGTAAATAAGCACATGAAAAGATGTTCAATATCATTAACCATTAGAGAGTTGCAAATTAAAAGCACAAGGAGATATTACTATAAATCTATCAGAATGGCCACGATTTTTTAAAGTGACAGCAAATATTGGCAAAGAGAAACTGGATCACTCATACATTTCTGGTGAGAATGTAAAATGGGATAGCCATTGTGGAAAACAGCTTGGCAGTTTTTTAAAAAGTAAACGTGCAGCTGCATACGACCCAGCAGTTGCATTCCTGAGCATTTCTCCTTGATAAAGTAAAAGTTATGTTCATACAAAGAACTGCACTTCAATGTTCATAGAGCTTTATTTGTAATAGCCAAAAACTGGAAACAACACAGATGTCCTTCAATCAGTGAATCATTAAGCCAACTGCGGTACATCCATAGTATGAAATACTCACAGACGATAAAAAGGAACAGACTATTGACTCATACAGCAACCTGTATGAATCTTGAGGGAATTATGCTGAGTGAAAATGGCCAGCCCCCAAGGGTTACATAATATATAATTCCATTTATATAGCATTCTTGAAATAATAAAATTCTAGAAATAGAGAATAGATTAGTGGTCAAGGTTAGAGGAGAGATGGGAGTGGAGGAGAGGAAGGTGGGTGTGGCTTTAAAAAGGCAACAAGAGGGATTCCTGTGATGGAACTGTTCTGTACCTTGACTGTATCAATGTCAATATCCTGGTTGGGATATTGTAAGATAGTTTTGCAAGATGTTACCCTTCCCGGAACCAGGGTAAAAGGTGCATGAGATCTCTCTGTATTATTTCTTGCAACTGCATGAGAATCTACAATTTTCTCAAAATAAAAAGTTTTATTTTCAGATGTTTTAAATTTGGATCATAGTTTGTTTTTTGAAAAACTGAATTGAATTTTGTGTATAACATGAAAAGGAATTTGATTTCGTTTTTTCCCTTAGAACAATTTTGAGCAGTCCTTCTTTTCCTTATGAATCTGTAATACTAGCTCTGTTGCAGATCATTTCTACACATGTTGGGCTCTTTGTTCTGTCCTAAGGGTCTGTTTGTCTGCCCCATTGCCGACACCACACTGACTAAATCACTGTAGATTTATCGTAAGTACCAGTGTTTCATTTGTCAAGGTCCTCACCCCACCCCTGCCTTATCCTTTGTCTTCAGGGGTTCCTGGCCCTTTACTCTTCTCTATAAATTTTAACGTCAACCTGTCAAATTCCAGGAAAACCCCATTGGGCAGAAATAACAACCTTACAATGTTACTGTACTCCCCATTAAACATTTACTTTAATAATTTCCATTTATTTAAGTCATTTTTAATATTTTTATAAAGTATAAGCATTTTTCCATAAAGGATTTACACATTTTTCATTAGCTTTATCCCTAACAAAAACAATCTATTTTAGCTGATACGGTAAAATGAATCATTTTTTAATAGAAAACTTTGTTTATTGCTAGCATATAGAAATGAAATTAACTTTAAAATTTTGATTTTATATCTGGCAAACATTCCTTTTTTTTTCTTCTTTTTTATTGGCTGCTTTGGGTCTTCATTGCTACGTGCAGGCTTTCTCTAGTTGCTGAGAGCGGGGGCTACTCTTCATTGCAGTGTGCAGGCTTCTCATTGCAGTGGCTTCTCTTGTTGCGGAGCACGGGCTCTAGGCGCGCGGGCTTCAGTAGTTGCAGCACAGGGGCTCAGTAGTTGCGGCACGTGGGCCCTAGAGTGCATGGGCTTCAGTAGTTGTGGCTCACGGGCTCTAGAGCACAGGCTCAGTAGTTGTGGCACACAGGCTTAGTTGCTCTGCGGCACGTGGGATCTTCCCAGACCAGGGACGGAACGTATGTCCCCTGCATTGGCAGGTGGATTCTTAACCACTGCACCACCAGGGAAGTCCTAAACACTCTTATTAATTTGTAGATTCTGTTAGGTTTTCTATAAAATTAATTATATTATCTCTGAATAATTATAGTTTTGGTTTTCCGTTCTAATTCTTATACCTTTTATTTGGTTTTTTTATATTGCTTGCTAGGACTTTCAGTAAATTGGTGGAGTCTTAGTAGAAAGCATTTTTATCTTTTTCCCAGTTTTAAAGGAAATACACTTAATGTTTCATCATTATGTTTGCACCAAGGTATTGTAGGCACACTTTATTAGGTTAAGAAATCTATTCCTAGTTTGTTGAAAACTTGTATCATAGATGTTGACTTTTATCAAATTATCTTAATCCATTTATTAAGAGGATCATATAATTTTTCTCCATTAATCTGTTAACATGAGGAATTAACTAATTTTCTAATATTGAACCAAACTTACATTTCAAGAACAAACTAATTTTTAAGTTCTGTTTGCTAATGTTTTGTTTAAAATTTTCTTGTATCTATTGCCATGAGATTGGCCTGCAATTTTCCTTCCTTGTATTGACCTTGTTTAATTTTAGTATCAAGAGTAACTTTAAGTCATAAAGGGAGCTACAGTAATCCTCCTTTTCCTATTTTCTGAAAGTGTTTATGTAAGATTGGAATTAACTGGTCCTTCCTTCAATACCTGGTGGAAACTTACCTACAAACCACCTGGAACTGGTGTTTTATTAGTGAGAATGTTTTTAATTATCAATGTCTTTTTCTAATCATACAGGGCAATTCAAATGTTCTATTTTTTCTTGAATAAGTTTCAATTAAACATATTTTGCAAGCATTTTACCACTCCACTAACTTGTCAAATTTACTGTCTTAAAATTGTTTATTACTTGTCATACAATTTTAGAATTCTTATATCTTCCTGGTGAATTGAAATTTGTATTATTATGCAGTTACTTGTTGCAGAGTAATGCATTTTTTTATACATCTTTATTGGAGTATAACTGCTTCACAAAGCTGTGTTAGTTTCTGTTGTACAACAAGGTTAATCAGCCATATGTATACATATATCCCCATATCCCCTCCCTCTTGAGCCTCCCTCCCACACTCCCTATCCCCACCCCTCTAGGTCATCGCAAAGCACCGAGCTGATCTCCCTGTGCTATACGCTGCTTCCCACTAGCTATCTATTTTACATTGGGTAGTGTATATATGGTGATGCTACTCTCACTTTCCCCAGCTTCCCCCCTCACCCCCGCCATGTCCTCAAGTCCATTCTCTACATCTGCATCTTTATTCCTGCCCTGCCACTGGGTTCATCAGTACCTTTTTTTTTTTTTTAGATTCCATATAAGTAGTGTTTTAAAGTTACACTAGCTTAATTTTGGTTTCTATTTTCTTCATATATCATTTTATGCCTATACAGTCAACCTTTCTAAGTTTTAGGTGTGTCTCTTGAAAATAGAAAAATCACAGTCTTTATCTTATTTTTTCTTTGTCTTTTAACTGGAGGATTTCACACATTTACATGAATTGAGATTACTAAAATGTTTGAATTCATTCCTAGCGTCTTAGTGCCTCCATTTGTCCCACCATTAAAAGAAAAGTCCCATTTTGCCTTGTTTGAGATTGATTGAGATTTCCCACATTTCCTAGTTTGAAGATATATATCTATACTTTCACTATTCTCTTCCTCTAGAAATTTTAACATGCATATTTAACTGAACGAAACAGAAATTTGACCAACACCAATCCAGTTATCCTCATGCTAAATTACATGTCAGTTGTTCTCAATTTTCACAGTTCCTGGTATGTGTCTCAGTAATTTTTTCACAATGCTCTTAGGCAAAAAAGAAGAATCTTTTGTTCTGTTTATTAAGTGATTATGTCAAAACAACTTAACACATATTTGTGTCCTAATAACTTAGTAGCCATTTGAAAAAAGCAACAGACATAAATTGAAAGGAAAGGCACGGCATAACTTCTCAGATCTCGGAATAAAATTGAATACTTTCACTCTCATTTCTTGTTTCATATTGATTTTATCTTGGTACTTTTTTTTCACAGAAACATCCATCCAAAAACCCAGTTTCAAGAAGAAATAATGTAATCAAAAGGAACGTAGTACAATTCAATACTGAAACCATAAACTGCCTTGAGCTAGCATTCCATGCTGTCCAATAGATATTGCTGTGTCCCTTAGAAAATGTTAACATCTTCTGGTACCCCTGTGCATTTATGGGGATGCCACAGCTGCCTCAGTATATAGATTGGGAACAACAATTATATGCTATTGTTCAAAATTTTGGTTCTATATCTTTTTTTAATTCAAAAATTAGACAGTATTAATATCGTTTTCAGAGTCAATGTTTTTAACTTACTTCATGTCTACCAGATTTTTTGCTCATTTTTTTTTTAAATCATAGGACTTCCTTCCATGGTTGTGGTCCCTCTTCCTGAATAGTCATTAGAATTTCCATAGTCATCTGTTTATAGTAAATTCCCTTGGTTTTTATCTTCTTAGAAGTTACATTATTTTGCTCTCATTCTGAAAGATAGCTCTACTGGTTACACATTTCTAAGCTGACAGTTTTTTTCTTTTGGCACCTTGATGATATTATTCCACAGTCATGTGGTTTTCATTGTTGTTTCAAGAAGTCGGCTGTTGGTCTAATTGCCAATCCTTTGTAAGTACAGATCTGCCTCGACTTAATGAGGCAGTTATGTCCTGATAAAGTCACCATAAGTCGCAAATGCATTTAATACATCTAACCTACCAAGCATCACAGCTGAGCCTCGCCTACCTTAAACATGCTCAGAACGCTTACGTTAGCCTACGGTTGGGCAAAATCTTCTAACATAATGCTGATTTTATAATACAGGGTTGAATGTTTCATGTAATTTATTGAATACTGAAAGTGAAATACAGAATGGTTGCCTGGGTACAGAATGGTTTTAAGCCTCTTGGTTGTTCACCCTCGAGATCTAGTGGCTGACTGGGAGGTGTTTGCTGCCGCGGCCCTGAATCACAAGACAGTATCTACTGCATATCACTGGCCCAAGAAAAGTTCAAAAACTCAAAATTCAAAGTACATTTTCTATTGAGTGCCTATCACTTTCATACCATCATAAATTGAAAAATCTTAAGTCTAACCCTAGTAAGTTGAGGACAAGTCTGTAATCTGGTTCTCCAGCCCCCGTCCCCCTCCCCCCAAGGCTCTGGGTGATTGAAAACTCTTCTCTATGTTTTTGGTTTTCTACCATCTTTCTAGGCCTCAACTGCTTTTTTATTTAATCTAATTTTTATGTAATCAGTTGTGCCTTCAAAACTTCATGAATCTGAGGAATTAGGTCTTCAAAAGTTCTGGAAAAATCTCAACTATGATCAAATACTGCCTCTACCTATATACTCTCTATCTTCTCCTGGAACTCCAATCAGATATATATTAGCTAGACATCAGACTTGATCACTCTTATACTTGCTCTCTCTTCTTTGTCTCTCTGGGCTGAGTTCTAATTAACCTACTCATATCTATGTACCAGATCACAAATTCTCTCTTATGCTGTGTCTAATCTACCGTTTAATGTGTCTGCTGTTCATCTATGATTATCCAGAGATGATTTGCATTTGTTTCATCCAAGTGAAGCACCAGCAAAATGGGACCACATTAAATTAAACTTCATGCTTTTAGATTTAGAGGTCCTGAATGGAATTAATTCCTGCCTTATATGCAGGATGGCAGGTATGTGGCTAAGACATCTTATGAGAGATTTTTTTCTCTCCACCTCCCCTGCAGAAGCCAAAGTCAAACAGGCCAGAATCCCTACTGTTTCCCTCTTCAGTCTTCCACACAGGTTTTAAATTTATTTTGTTGTTGTTGTTTTTCCCACCTAGTTCACCCACTGAGAATGCTGACTTTTGGATGTCCAAGGTTTATTCCGAAGTCCAACTTCCCACCTAGTGTGTGATTCAGGATTTCTGTCCTACCCCCATTTCTTATGACCCAGGAAGTTCAAGTTCTAAGCCCAAAGGTATCAGTCAGTGTACACTTCCATGCATGTGTGTCTTCTAATGACTTCTATACCAGCAGGTTTTCTCTGCTCACATACTCCTCCACTTTGACAGAAACAGAGGTTCTTATGATGTCATCATGTCTTCTCTAAGCTATACTTTTCAGGCTTAATTTGCTACTCCAAAATTTCCCAATATTAATTAGCCTGGGGAATAAGTAAAATAACTATTAAATGAAAGAGAATATAATAGAATCCAGTGAAATATAAAGGTGATTTATGAACTTTAAAGTCAGGATATTAGACGTCCAGACTTACATCATGTATTTTTTATTTTTTGGCTGCACCTCGAGGCATGCAGGGATCTTAGTTCCCCAACCAGGGGTCGAACTCATGCCCCCTGCAGTGGAAGCACGGAGTCTTAACCACTGGACCGCCAGGGAAGTCCCCAGACTTACATCCTCCTTGGCACTGGGACGTTTAATGAAATTATCCCAGAACCAGTTGCTATAAACTTTGGTGAAAGTTGAGAAAGTATTCTTTTCCCTCCAGCACGGGGGCCTGCAAAGCCCTATAAAAGGAACCATTCCAAGAGGTGATCAGCAGGGGGATTGTGTGTGCTGTCTTCACTTAGCATGAACCAAATAATTCCTTCTTTTTCAGGAATTATTCAACTGCCCCTTGGGAAAAGTGAGTTTTGATTAGTTCTAAGAACATGTCAGGAGGCTGTGAATGTATCATCTTTCTTGCTGGATTTAGTCCTCTCCTCCCAGGACACTCTAAAGACGCTAGGCAAAGTTCGGGTGTCCAGTCTAGGATGCATAACCTGATCTACTTTATTTAGTGAAATAGTTCTTGATCTTATTCAATATCGTGCAAGTAAACATTTTTCTTATTAATATCCATTAGTTGATCAAGAAATCATCACTTAAATGTGAATCACTGCCAACCACTCTCCTCTTTCAGAGAACAAAGTAACAAAAGAGTGTGAGAAGGGAAAAAGTCAGTTGGATGAAAATATAGCATGACCATAAAAAATTATGTGGACCCTTTGAGTGGGCAGAGTTTTCTAAGTGATGTGTCAAGGTTAGACAGTGTAAGCAGCATGAATGTAAAGAAAGGACAGGGGTGAGTGTGAGGAAATAGCCCTGCCTACCTCATACGGGGCAATGTGCATGCCCTGTCTCATTTTATCCATACAGAAGCTGAGTGGCATAGGTGTTATTATCTCCATTTCTTAGATGAAGAGGCAGACTTGGGAAGGTAAAATAACTTGATTAAGATCATAAATAGAGCGAAAAACTGGCACACCCATGTCTCTCTGACGGCAGAGCCTACACTCTTTCTATCACATTATGCTGTCTCTTAAGTGTTCAATACCACTTCCCACTACAGTAAGATTCTAGTGTTCCTGATCTGGGTCCCACACAGATATAAGGGGAAGGAATCATTGGGGACACCAAATATTCCAAATGATTCAGCAATTTGTCATTTCTTCTGTTGGCTTGAGTGCTACCTAGAAGCTCGGGTATAGTAAGATGCAAGTAATATTTTATTGGGGGCTTCCTTTCTGCCTCCTTGATGGTAGTGTGTTGTAAACTCTACTTGGGATCTAGTGACAGTAAGACATCTCCTTATTTGGAGTTGTAAAATGTTCCCTTAGTAAGTCCACAGGAATATGAAGGACAGCAGGGTGTAACAAAGCATCAGCATCTGCTTCCTTAACAATCTCTTCTTTAATAAAGTCATGCGTGCCAAATGTGTTTAAGACTTGTTATCACTCTTGACACAGTATGATATAAGTTTAACCAGGAAAGGTTTTCAGCATCAGGAAACCACAGAGGAAATGATGTGGCACACACGATATCTAAACAGCCACAAAGCAGAACACCACTTGATAAATGTGATTATCCAGTCCTCTACCATGAGGAAGCAATATCGTGTGTTTACTTTATGTCAGACGTTCCAGAGAACCATAGCCACCCAAGAGGCAATCAAGTGACAGTCCTATGGCTCCAGAAAGATCATGGATGCTGCATACCACATCCTCCTTGTACCTGATTCATCAATCACAAAATCAGCTCAGGTTCAGAAAACGACAGAACTGTTATGATAATTAGCATGTCTCTAAGCACAAACCGCTAAGGTGGTGGTTCTAAAATTCACTGAATTCTGTGTTTTCATTTTATATTTTGGTTGGGTTTTCACAGGAACTTGTGTTGGTGGGGAAATATCTTGCTTGCTGCAGGCGGATGCGGGTTTGCTCTAGGGCGAGAGATAAGGAGAACTATTTTAGGAAGGAGCCTGGATGACTATGGGGGGGGGAGATGATAGTGATCAGTGTGAACAGGGTCACTGATAACTTTGTGGGCAGTTGACCCTTGGGATACACCAAGAGATTTTTATCATCCAGAAAGGGCTGAGTCTCACACACACACACACACACACACACACACACACATATAATTTTGGCTTGAATTAGCTGGAGCGTGGGATGGAGGGGTAGGGATGGTCATACATAGAAACTAAAACAGAAGAGACATGAACCCATTTGAGAGTTAGGCCTGAGCCCCTTTCAGACACATTTGTTTTCCCAGCTGACTTTTTGCATCCAGTGGCTCATAATTTCAATCACACATTATCAACCTGCCTTACAGGCACATTTTTCAGCCTGGATAGTCATAGCACTGTCACATCTCAATGGAGCAGCCAGAAGAGTGGTTCTCGCCTCTGGTTTGCTTAACTTGCATATCATGGGAAACACTGTCTTATAATGCTAGCTGTGTGATCCATCTTCCTATTTATAACCTGGCTTTATCTTTTGGAATTGACACTTGACACTACTATCCCGATTTGGTCATTTTGCTTCTGCTCACAGCGAAGACTTTCCTTCAAGCTGAACCCTGAGGTCAAATACACATCTTGTTTAGCCCAGTCCTTGAAACAAACCTTATATTGTATGTAGTAGCCACTCAAAGATATCGAGTCCTAATGCCTGGAACTTGTACACGTTACCTTATTTGGAAAAAAAGAGTCTTTGCATATGTGATTAAATGAAGGATTTTAAAATGGCAAGATTACCCTGGATTATCCAGGAGGGCCCCAAATGCTATCACAAGTGTCCTTGTAAGAGACAGGCAAGAGGAGACAACACCAACACACCTACAAGGAGGTGGCAATGTGACCAGAGAGGCTGAAAATGCAGTGAAGTGGCCACAAGCCAAAGAACACCTGGAGCCACCAGAAGCTGGGAGAGGCAGGGGAAGAGTCTCCCCTACAGCTGTCAGAGGGCCTGGGGTTTGTGTCAAACACCTTGGACCTGGAACTGTGAAAGAATAAATATCTTGCTTTAAGCCACCCGGTTTGTGGTAATCGGATACAACCACCCTAAAATACACAGTACCTATCTCTTGAGTTAATCCAGATAGACCGTCAGGAGCTAGAATTCTCAGTTTAGTTCATGCACCCGAATCTAAACATCAACATTTTGCCTGATCTTTATAAATCTCATTTATAAAGCCAAATGAGACTCAGAGTTTCTACATAAAGGAGACAGGAATATTTTGAGCAGCATGCAGCCATGCTTCAATCAACTAGATGGTATTTGACTGAAATTATTTTCATGAGGGAATATTTTTTAATCCTATTTTTGCACACTTTGGGTACTAGTTTTGCCACTTGCAATAACCTGGTAGAAACTTAAACCTACATACTATTTCCACATCAAATATTTCTTTCTTCCACTTCAGTGATCTGTTTATGCAAATTACCTGACCTCAGGTACAGGTTGGTGCTTCGTGGGGGAATGTGCACCATATAAATGAAGACGCTTATTATCCTGCCTATTTTGGTTCATTTGTAGGACGCAGTTATTTACTGATGACTCGCAAATATTGACTTTCTCAAGTTTTTCCTCAATGTATGAAGGCATGATTTGAGATGATTGTATAAGATATTTATAAAGTCTTAGACAGCTTTTGGCACACAGTAAGCATTAAATACATTTAGCTGTAATTATTATTATTGTTGTTATTATTTTGTTATATAAAGCCTTCTTAATGAAGCCGTCTCCCTTAGGTAACAAACACATGAATTGGACGTACAGAACAGCATTCTAGTGAAACAGCTATATTCTGAGGTGTCGTATTTTACTTACATAAGGTAAAAAAATATATATATTCAAAGAAGTTGTAAAGCTCCCTTTTTTCCCATAGGTGAGGCCTTCAGGAAACTCCTCTTTTCTTTAAGCTCCATTTAATCCTAAACAAATATACTTAATAGGAGAAAAGCCATGCTAGTTAAACATAAGCGATAAGATTCTATATGCCTAAAGCAACAATGAAATACCATATTTTATTGGCAACCTTTGTAAATATGTATATTCTTAAACAAGGAGGTACCTTTCAAGGGTGAAAGGAGACACATAATTTTTACCTTGAAGGTAAAGATCTAAATGTATATATCTTTTTGAGAAGGTTTTAGTCTACATATATATGAAGAACTTAAAAAAATACATCATTTGACCAAGTAATCCTAATTCGGTGCCTCTGTTCTAAAGAAACAGTTTTTTAAAAGGAAAAAAGCCTCACACGTAAAAATGTTCACCTCAGCACATTGTAGCATTATCAAATTGGTAATAACCTAAATCTTCAAATACAGAATAATAAATAACAATACAAATATACAGGCAGCTATTAAAATTATGTTCACAAAATTGTTTAATGACACAGGAAAGTTAAAAATGCAGGATACAAATTTGTATGAAGAGAGTCCCAAATATTAAGGGAAAACAAAGAATGAAAGGAAATATACCTCACTTACTTTGTACACAAGTGTCTAGAACCTCAGCATTCCTAGGGTATGCAAAATTCTCTCTCTGCCTATTGCAATGAAATATTTCATCGTTATGACTCATGCAGAACTAGATAAAAAGGTTATATTAGGGCTTCCCTGGTGGCGCAGTGGTTGAGAATCTGCCTGCCAATGCAGAGGACACGGGTTCGAGCCCTGGTCTGGGAAGATCCCACAGGCCGCGGAGCAACTAGGCCCGTGAGCCACAATTACTGAGCCTGCGCGTCTGGAGCCTGTGCTCCACAACAAGAGAGGCCGCGATAGTGAGAGGCCCGCGCACCGCGATGAAGAGTGGCCCCCACTTGCCGCAACTAGAGAAAGCCCTCGCACAGAAACGAAGACCCAATACAGCCATAAATAAATAAATAAATAAAATTAAAAAAAAAAAGGTTATATTAAATTTATAGTGACACTGTCAAGAATCAAAGTTTGAAAACCTCAGTTCTCACCTGAACAGGATGATTAATTTGGAAGAAACCACACCTATGTGGAAGAATATGGTATTTCTTGCTGAGCCCCAGCACAGCTACCAGATATGAAGGGCATAACTGAATGTTTTCAATGGAATGGTCTACATTTGTCAAAGTATGAGTGTAGGATGAAAAAGAACTCTAAAGGCCCTTGGGACTCACCTAAATGAAAAGTGCTTACGAAAGAGGAGAGCAGTCCAGTGGGCCAGATTCTATTGCTGAAGATGAAGAAGGTTGCCTGGAAAATAGTTTCCAAAATGTTGCAGCTTTATATCCACTGAGACTTTGCATTCTGGGAACTAGATTTTGCATTCAAAAATGAATTCATATCTCTTGGATAAGCCAAAGAATAACTTCCAGGGGACAGCAATAATAAATTTCCTACTAAAGAAATCATGGCATGGAAAAGTATACTTGCGAAAGGCAAAAAGAATCTCAAAGGTCATGAAATCCTCGTATGGAAAGTTACTGCCTTAGCTAACAGTGAGCAAAGGAGTCACTAACAATAACATGATACCATCCTACTAATCTATTATTTAGTATTTGACAGCCCACAGGGGCCTCACCTGTTTCTCCAAACACAATATACACAGTCAGTGCAGCCCTTCAATCACACATACTGCTCTGTCTCAAGAGCTTTGCTTAAGCACCTCATCCATCTTTCACCTGCCATGCAAGTGTTGTGCCTTGTTTATATATCATTCTTTGTTTTCTTAGTGCACAGGCTTTTGGCTGTAAGCATTAAACCCTCCCCTGATGATCAAACTTGTTCCTCGCATGGAAATGCTTATTCCAAGCAGCACCTGTGTAGTCCATTATAGTGTGTTGCCACCATGGTGGTGGCGAGCCAACCCAACGCCAAGGTCCTCCAGAAAAAAACCCTGGCAACTCAGCTGGTAGATTACTGCACGGTTGTGGAGCCTCAGCTTCTCTTTTACCCCGCTCTAAAGGTAATCTCACTCCATGAACTATTATGCTGGAATATAAGATGTTGACCTTTATAGACATCTAAAAAAGAGTTTAGTAACTGGGGCGTGCAGATTAGTCTGTATTAGGTAACAATTGCCAGTATTTAATAAGTGCTTACTGTGTGCCATGCATTTTGCATGGATTAGTTCCTTTCACTGTCTGTTAGCCCCATTTTACAGACAAAGAAACTGAGGTACAGAGTCTATGTAATTTGTTAATGTCACACAGCCAGTTTAAATGGCAGAGCTGGGATATGAATTGGGAGCGCCTGGTGCCAGAGCCAAAGCTGCCAACCCCTGTTCTATACTGTCTTCCACTTACTGCCTTCCTGACTATAAAGTTAGCTATTATTTTTCACCAGGAGTTGCTTGCTGCCCCTCTCTGTAAAGTTCTATACTCTCTTTACTCCCTCTGGCGGTTCCTTGCCTAAAAAATTTATTGTCACAAATCAACACTGTCAAAGGGTTTGAGGTAGTAGAAAATGGAGGAAAATCCAATTTCTCCATGGAAAGAGTCTGGGACTTCCATCAAGAGCACAGCAATTCCGGGAACTAGAGACCTGGATTAAGTTTGTGGAGAAATAGGATTGTAAGGTAGGTATAAACGATTAATTATAGGATTCAAGCAATTATTTCTAGGAGGGAGCATATCAGCCAAGCACTAGGACAGAAAGTTCTGGTAAATTCTAATAGTTAAAAGAGAGAGAAGAAACAAATGGAAAGGTTTGGAAAGGCTGTGGGAAAGGACAGGTCTCTACCCTATCGTCTTCCATGACTCTTAGTGTGTCATACTGGTCACCTACTTAATAGGTAGGATTTTAATCTAGAAGAAAATACTTTTACAAAGAAAAGTCTAAAGAGACTAGATCTTAATTATTCTCACCACACACAAAAAAAGAAATGATAATTATGTGACGTGTTAGAGGTGTTAGCTAACACTACAATGGCAATCATAGTGTCACATATAAATGCACCAAATCAACATGTAGTACACCTTAAATGTTATATGTCAAATACATTTCAATTAAAAATGAAAATAAATAAAACAAGATCAGATTTTTTTTAAAAAGGAAAGAAAAAAGTGAGCAAGCAGGAACTCAAAAAATTAAAAGATTAAATATGGGTAAGACTTCTAAGCTGGTCCCTCTCTACCAGGACAGAAAATGAATTGTATCATTTAGATATTAGCATTCTAAGAAGAAAGTTTCAGATAATACATATCTGTAACAGAATACTCTAAAGAAAGGTCTCCCATTTTTCGATCATCCATTCATTCATTTACTCATTCACTCCTTCGCTTACTTAGGCTGAAGTGTGCTCTTGATCAGTGCTTCAAACCCTAGCCTGCAGAAGATCCCCTGGAGAGCTGGTTTAGGAGATTTACATTTCTGAGACTACCTTCCTAACACGCTCCCAGGTGATGTTGTTGCTGCCAGAACACACCTTGAGTAGCAAAACTCTATATAACTGCATGAGAAGACCACTGGATGTGCACATCCTGGGAGGGGAAACAAGGCCAGGCTGCAGTGACCGGGGGAAACCGGAGCTGGAAGGAGTCCACAACAGCTCCCATCCGAGAAGGCACTGCTCCGGTCAAGCATGTCTCTCAACCACTCTGAGTCCTTTTAGAGTTTTAACAGGGCTGTAGAAATGGGCTCCTGGCAAATGCAGCCAAAGGCGCTTTTTATCATGGCAGAATAGATGTTTAAAAGGATTTTCCTTTTGTTTTCTCAAACCTTAAATAAAATGAGTTTGTTAATGTTTTATCTGTTTCCAATTTGTGTTTTTTGTAAATAAAGGATATCGAGTTGATTCCAATAGAAGTCTGGCTTTCATGCATAGGAGAGAAACATACATATGTTTTGTATGTATAAATTTATATATACATATATATACATATACTCTGTATAACATGTCATATGCATAATAAACATATATATTACACATACAATACATATTCAAATTGCATTGTACTGACTTCAGAGGAGAGATTAGTAAACCACTTGCTGTACTTGGATCTCAGATTCCAGGCCATTGCATTCAGCCAGCCCCAGATCTTCTTAATAGGAGAGAGGAAGGACCAAGTATGCCACATAGACACAAATAGGCTCAGATGTGGCAAAAGCCATCTGTGTCATGTCCTCCCACTTGCTAGCGCTCCCATGTGAACAAATCCTCCTCGTATGTTTTGATTTCTCAGGTTAAGAGAACAACATCGTCAATCATGTGCTCATTTTTTTGCCTCAGTTGAGAGTTAAGTCTAGTGCTCAAGTGATCTCATCCCAGGCCCTGGCCCTTGGAATAAATATCTTTTCATTTTCTTTGCATGGTGTCTGGTCTTTTTCTTATTTTAATTTTGTTTTGTTGCCCATGTGTTTTGTTACCAACTGCTTTGAATCCTTTAAGGAAATAGACAGGAAATACATAAATATTGATGCATTTATTGATTCACCAACAGCTGCCAAGTGTCTATTAAGCGATAGGTACTGGGGATGAAGAGGGGGAAGATCTCCTATCATGAAAATGCAAAGAGAAAATAGACGATTGCTATGTGTAGTGGTTAAGGGATCAATATCCTCAATGTATGTCTCAAGTAATGGGCTATAGTATGTTATTCAATAAAAGGAAAATCAGTTATTATTTGTCTGAAGGAACACGGTCAAATAAATGTAGACTTCCACATGTGAGCTTTTTAGAACTAGAAGCCAAGCATCTTTTAGGAACACCTAGTTTTCTCTGTCTTCATTGGCATGATAGATCATTGAGCACCATTTTTATAAAGTGTACAAAACTATTAAAATGAATATGCGTATGATCTCTGTAGTTCCCTCTCTGAGCCAAGAAACTTCAGAATGTTGACCTTCTAGGAAAGAGGATTAAATTATCCGTTTGGTCTGTTTGGACCAGTTTCCCAAGTGATAGATGTAAAGTAGTACCTTTCAGGGATTTGCGATTTGTTTTAGGTCAGCTTGAGGAGGCTTTAAAAATGCTAAGAGGATTTTTGATTGTTTTGTTTTGCTTTGTGTGTCAAGGGCCAACCTAATCACAGCTGGTTTAAGCATGGCCAACTTAATCATCGCTGGTTTAAGCAAGGCTAACCTAATCACCACTGGTTTAAGAAAGGCTAACACCAAAGACACTCAGGAACAGACACACTAGCTGTCTCTGTCTGCACTCATCCGCCAGGAATCTTACACGTTTGATTCACACTTGTACTCTGGTGCATTGTTCTCATGCCCGAGCCTGTGCATTCTAGTATGCTGAAAACCGCATGAAGACTTGGATTCACTTTTTCCTTAACTTTCATTTCTCTCATTCATTGGATGAAGGAATCAATAAATAAATCACTGAGTCTTGCCCATCATTCATTGGCTGTCAATCCAGGAAGAAGCAACTCTATGTGGTTCGTCACTAAGAGTGACATTGTGAGCCCAGGTGTCTCTCCTCTAATGCTACTTGCTGAAATGAAGCCATCATCAAGGTTTATGTACAAAATAAAGGGTGAGCCCTCCCCAAATCTGACTTACTTTCCTCATGAAGTTAATTCCTTGTAAGGAGAAACTCTCGCCTTGGCAGGACAGTTGCACATAGCCTGCGTTCCAGACTCACCAGCTGTACAAGGGGTGAAACTTCTGTGCCCAGGGTTGTGGGGAACAGAACACTCTCTGGCCCTTTGCCACACCCTGGCCCAGGACCTTCACAGCATCCATACTGGAACTCATCAGACCCAAGAGAGACCTGCTCTGATCCTGCCTCCAGAAGGTCCTGTTCAGAGGACCATGAGCATCTTAAGAAAATGCAGATTCATCAGAGCTCCTTCAGGGCCACTATATCTGGAGCGGAGAAACATGTGGTTTTAGAATGGTCATTCCATCTTCTGTCCCTGTTGATGCGACTCCAAAACAACCAGTGGAAAAGTGAAAATTTCATTTTCATGCAATTGGTTTGACTGCTTGGTTGGAATTGACTATATTTGGTCTAAAACTGACTGTTTTCTCATTGAATGAGCCAACATTCCCAAGGAGCATTTAAATGAGCTCTGTCGTCACAGCATGGGAATGGCTGAGCCCTGCACCAAGGTCTATTTTCACTTGATTATATGTGTACTTATTATACAAAAATAGAGCAAAAATATGATTCTGCCAAGAGACTCTCCTACATTATAGTATAAGAGTGAGCTAGGATTTCTTTAAATTGAAGAGCTGCATGCTTGTTTTCACAGCTGTCAGCCTTCTTTCTGTTTAATTTTTTCCCCAATTGGTGTTATTCATTGTGGTTAATATTTAGGAGAATTTACTGGTAGCAAAATGTGCTTGTTGGCAACCCAAAAAGAGGAAGTCCTCTACTCTGTCAGTTTGTGGTGGATGGAATTGTTCATATAAAATAAAAATTGACTGGGAAAATGACCCCAAACACAGGCCAGCTTTCTTTGTATTTAAGCGGATAGGTTTTCTTGGTCATAGGCTTCTACAAGGCCTGCTTTCATCCTGGAACAGAATTATATATGCAGTTCTAAAATCTCTCATGAAAGGGCCGTCTTGAAATGCTTCCAACTCTAGAAGTCTCATTGGGAATCGTATTTTCTACTTCAAGCTACGCAAAACAAAATTTCAAAAGCTTCCACCCCTTCACAGATCGTACACATATGCCTAAACAGTGATAGAAGAAACTTGATTCCCACTGTAGCAACTGCAAACCAGAGGACACTCCTCTGAGGCAAATAATGTCCAGGTTATAGGAATGGAATGAAGCCGCTGAAGAAAATGGTCAGTTATGGAATGTTCTGTGCATAAGTATGTCCATTAACTAAGAAATGAACTGAAATTACTAATGGATTTCATAACGGCCACCAAGAAGCTGCCAGTTGGCTGCAGCTTGGTGACAGATGGTAGTGACTGATCTGGACTAGATTTGACCTAGAGATAGTCCATCATTTATTAAATTGCAGTCCCAAATAAAATTCCCTGCATTGCAGCATTTTACCATTATGTCTCACAGTGAGATGCACTGATAGCATTCCTTATCTGCCACCGCTGTTGCAGACAGCAAACTATTCAAATGGCTTCCATGTAACACTCAGTAAAGAAAGTCCATAATGCCTCTCAAGAGATGGAGAAAAAAATGCAGCTTGAATGAGTGCCACTTGAGCGAGGTATAGGATGAAATGAAAGCACCGTTTTGTGCTAATCTGGTTTGTTACCTCCTGGCACCAAGATTTACCCCTCAGCTTTTTTTTTTTAATCAAAGCGTTCTCATTTACACAGCAACTGACAGGTAGTGACTGTTTAGGTTCTGCTTTCACCCATCAACACATCCTCAGAGTGAAGAAAGCTGCTGCAGACCGGCTCCAGGACCTGCCTATTTAGGGCTCTTGCATAAACAGTCACTCAAGTGGGCACATCAAAAGCCCCAATTACTGTCACCAGACTCATTGTTGGAGTATTTGGGAAAATGAACCTTAGCTGTGCTTTTGGAAGCTCAAGTTCATAAAGACCAGGAGGGAAAAAATTTCTATTGCTATAAATCCAGGTAGAACCTAGAAAGACATAGAGAAAATACAGGTCTGTTTTAAAATCTTTTATGTAACATGTGATAGACCTTCCTTTGTGTTGTCAAAACACCATGTAGCTTCTTGTTCTATTTCAAAGATGACAGGTAAAAGATGAGCTTTAATATAAGATATATGCATTCAAGAAGCAAAATGTAACATAGATAAGTGGTATTTGGTCACAGTAAGGTTACGTTTTACTTGTTTCAAAGAAAGAGAATACTACTATTAACAAAGCTTATACTTAACACATTACCCTAATCTTTTTATTAAAAAAAAAAAACAAAACCAAAAACCAAAAAAAACTTCCTGTTTAGCTGGAAGAAGCCTGAGTAATAAATGCTATAGTCTCTGTTCTCACACGTGTCCACTGAAAGGCCCCAAACGGTAGAGAGGAATAAACAGGGATCCCTCAAAGATTTGGGGGAAAATCCTACAGGGGCTGACCATGGATAAAATTTCTTTGTAATCTCACACCTTACCCTAAAACTGTATTCAAATTTTGCATTTGACTCTACTGCATATCCATTTTTCTATGGATTAAAAAAATACTATTTAACATTACCTCACTATATAAAATTAATGCTCTAAGCAGTTGTGACATCTTTATCCTATAGCCTTGTGAACCCCTGCCACGTCCTCTTGTACCTCTGGATATTTCTGTGCCAAACTTTGACAAACAGAGATCTAACCCAAGTTGCTCAGTTGATAGATAATACTCGAGCCCCAAGAGTTTGTGACTTAACCAAGTCACATGACTCGAAAATCACATGAGATTAAGTGACTTGCCCAAGGTCACACATAGCAGTAGAGAGACTGGAATCTAGATTTACGACTGTCACACCAGCATTGCATGTGCCTTGTGTGGTAACCAAAGGCTGCCTCGGACATTTCATCTGAGCTTGCGTGTCCTTGCACTAGAACTCCATGCCTTCCTATTTCAGGAGCTTGATTGCCTCTTGCCTCAACTTGCCCATCAGGTTTTCTTATTTATCCCAATTCTCCCTCTGTATTCACCCAATTCTCAATCTCATTCTGCTTTCAGGTTTTCTGTTGTGATCTTTGGTAACTCTTTGCCTGACCCAGTTTTCAGCTTTGCTGTTCTTCAATCGGTGGCTTGTAGAGGTCCCATACATCTCGAGGCCCCATGACACATGGCTCTTCAGGGCTAGCTCCAGCTGGGTATGTTAACAAAGGGACCAAAGTGGGAAGAACAAGAGGAACCAAAAGCTCCCAAGGGAGATTAGAAATGGAGAAATCGACTGGATGCAAACACCAGACAGCTAGAGCAGCAGAAGAGTTCATGATGATGATGATGACGATGACGATGATGACGATGACAGATGAAGCAAAGAGCCTGGAACAGACTGGGAAATAGACTGGGATACAGAGGACCGGAGAACAGGGAAGGGAAAGAATTGCCAGGCAGTCTCATAAAGAATAGCATGAGCGAAGGCCCACATGCCAGAGAGCAGGGTACAGCCAATGCCCTAATGGAAGCCCTGCCTGGTAGAAGGCAAAATGGGATGGAGTCAGTGGGGGAAGACGAGCTTAGGAGGCTGACAAGTGCCAGATCATGTATGGCTTTGTAGGCTGTGTTAGGGAGCTTGGACATTATCCTAAGGACAAGGAAGGGATATTAAAAAGTTTAAACATGCAGTAAGTCAGTGAAATTTGCATTTTAGGAATGCTGCCTAGGAATTCTCCAGATCAACCTTAATTGCTGAAGGAACCATATTCAATCACCTTTTCAAAGTGGTCTCCTTTCATATCAATGGGTTGTTTTTTTCTTTAAAATTTTATATTATATAGTCTTTGAGAAGGAAGAAATATTTTTGTAGTCTCTAATATTATAAGAACTTGTTCCCAGAGTTTGTGGCAATAGTGTGGACACTGGCTCAAACACAAGTATGTGGAATCCATTTCAATAAGTATTATTTAAAATACTCAAAGTTCTTTCACTGAAAAAAAATGTCACTGCAGAATCACTTAAAAATGTTTACGTATATACCTAAATCTCCAAACTGCAGATAGCAATTTTAAATAGAAGACCAAAAGCTGTACTATTATTAACCAGCCAGAAAACCTAGCAGTTCATTTATCAGAGAAAAAAAGTGTATAAATGCTTGACAGATGAAGGCAATAGCCATAATGTTATGACTTTATTTGTATTACATTATATAGACAAATCATGCCGACCCATCGGCCTCAAGTTACTACCCAGTTACCTATGGTAACAGATATTTTCCTCATTACTTAATAATACCAAATCTCAAATAAGTATCACAACATGAAAAACAGATGTTAAAATGTGACACTCAAGGTCAGGTTACATCAAATACTTGTTAATTTTTAAGTGCCTGGTTACTTCCCAAGAATTGTTTCTGAAAATTTTCACAAGATTTTGTTGGATTTGGTTGCAGGGGTTAAGAGTCTTAATACGTACAAAAGACACAAATACGAACTTGACTTGTTATTAATCAAAGTAGCAATAAAACAGGGAGAAACTGGTTTTTATACTAGAAGGCTCACTACTTTGCATGAAATGTGATTTTACACAAATGACCGAAATCAAGGGCATAGTTTATATTTTTAGTTTGATAACTTTCATTTGTATTCTCCCCTTAATATTTCAAATAATTTTAAATTATTAAAGGCATGACTCTCATTTTAAATAGAAAATAACTTTTCATTATTATGTAGTTACAGATGATAGTTTTCAAAATATATAAATAAAAAAGGGGATATAATCAAAATATATAAATAAAATCAAAATACATAAATAAAAAAGAGACAATAGAATTCTTCTTATGGCACCACCCTCAAATAGAAAGTTAGTTTCGGGTTTTTTTCCTCTGTTTTCATATATATATATATTTTTTTTTCCTGGAGAAATGGAATCAAAACAGCAAAGATCTTTCCATGCCAATTAATCTTCATCAACAGCATCATTTTTAATGACTGAAACAGTGCCCTGATGTAGATATGCTATAGTTTGTTTAACTAATCACTGATTCCTGAACACAAATCATTCCAATGTTTTGGTTTTATAAATATTATGGCAATGAACAAATATGTAGCTTAATCTTTCTACACATTCTTGATTATTTCCTCAGCGTAAATTCCAAGAAGTAAAATCTGTAGGTCAAAAGGATGCATGTTTTAAAAACTTTGGTACATAACTGCTAAATTGCAGCCAGAAAGATTGTACTGTTACCTTCCCACTGGAGGTGAGTAAATGACATTTTTCTGTCATGTTGTTTTTTTTTCTAGTTTGCTACCATACTTTCTTGATCCCAAGAGGCACATTTTCTCATCCTTAAAAACAAGTCACGTTTTACAATTGATGGCATATCATATTTGTTAGTTCTGTTTTTTATTTTTTCCCTTTCTGGTGATACTTATAGTGTTGCATCATATTATCAATGTCTTAAGTGTCACAGAATTTAGTATTTGCCTTCATATGTGTGGCTAGGTTTAACAGATACACAGAAGATTTTAGCTTTTATATAGTCCAACAGTGTCTTCGTTAGCTGTCATGCTCATGATTTCTCTAATTATATGTAACAGTCACCTGTGTTTCCTCCTGTTATTATGTTTTGCACTTAAATCTTTAATAAACTTGAAAATTACTTTTTCACAAATGAATTAGCCAATTACCCTAATGTTTACTGAATAAATCATTTTTGCTCATATATCACCAAGCTTATTCTATTTGAATATTAATAATTCCTATTATTTCAGTGTCTCAAACACAACCATTTAATAGATTTTCATTGGTTGATTAATTAAATTTGTAGAAACAATTTGTAGAGGTTGCTCTAGGTTAAGGTTTTGAACTCACAGTTTAGGGCTTCTGAAGGGACTCTGATTTTAGGGGTCAAAAGCCAATCGGCCATTTTGACTCCCTGACCTATCGCTGCTTCAGTCACATAATATATAATAGGACCCAGCAAACCGAAAACTAGTGTTCCTCCTTGTTGGCATCCATTCTTCTGGCCAACCGGAGTCAGTCAGGAGGGCTTACTGTGCAGGGCTGGAAAGTCTCTGCTTTCAGGACTCAACAAAACTCCACAGGAATGGATTGAGAGCCCACCAGGGCAACACGTTAAAGTCAGAACACACCTCTCACCCTGCTCAGCAGCTGCATTCACAAGTCCATCTTTTACAATGCCTGCATCCAGGCAGTGCACTCAACTAAGCTTTGATGAACAGCTATGCTGTGCCTCGAGTTAATGACAGGCAGATAGGTCTGAAAATGTTTCTCAGAGACCAGCCAGTAAAGTGCTATAAAATCCAGTCCTTAGTTTACTAATGTACAATGGGAGAACAAAGGAGTAAACAATGATCCAAGAGGAAGGGAGGAGAACAGAAAAACCACATGGAAGAGGTATCTGAAGAATCAGAGAAATCTGAAGATGCAGAGTGGGGATATGAGAGCTGGGAACACCTTAACATGTAGTTATGGGGTCTGTATCAGCAGGCTGTTTGGTTGAGGAAACTGCAAGCAGACCTGTGGGCTTGGGCATTGAAATGACAGTGAGGGTTAGGGTTAAGGTTAGGGTTAAGTCGGGGGAAACTGAAAAAGAATCAGATAGAAGATACTGTGAAGAGGTGAAATTAGGACTTGAAAAACTGATTGAATATGGAGAGGAAGGGACAGAGAGAAGTCTGGGCAGATTATCCATTTAGTAGCGTGTATGCTTGAGAACATGCTTGTACCCATCCATTGAGATAGAAAACACAGGAGGAGGGGCAAAGATACACTCAGTTTTAGACGTGTTGAGTTTGAGCCGCTGAGGCGGATATATCCTAGTAGCTATGCTCAGCTCACAGTTGGGTACCTGGAGCTCAGGAGAGAGTCAATCACATCCAACTGTAAATTACTTTAGCTCACTTTCTTTCCTAGTCAGAGCACCCTTGAGAAATGAGAGTTGAGCCTTTTTGCTTGTTTGTTTGTTTTGTGGGAAGCAGAATCCATGGATGGAGTAGACATTGGGTTCCCAAAAGGCAGGAGAGGGGAGGTCAGAAAATGGGAGAAGGGGCTTTAGGAAGGCAACAAAAGCAAGCCAACTGTTCTTTGCAATTGTGCAAATTAGGTCACAGTTGCGAAATTTCCCCGTCTCATCCCCCCCCAACCATCAACACCTCTGTCCTGTTTGCTGTGCTGTCCATAAACTACTCATTCTTCGCTGTACAAATGAAATGAATAAGTGCTCAAGAATGACCTTTTGTACTAGGTTAGTCTGTTTTAAAAACAAAAGAGAGATTTTTTAAAAGATACTGTTTCAATAGTATTAAAAGTGTGATTTTCATAATCCAAGTCACACCCTTGTAATTCTCCTTTTTCAAGACAATCTTAACTCCTGGCAGGTGGAAGGAGGAGGCATCTTCACAACTCAGTAGGTGTACAGACCTGTGATTTGCGACCCGATTTCTGGAATATGATATAACTCCTCTGTGAATTCGATTTTTCTCCCGTTAAAGCAGAATCAGAAGTAACACTATCCAGGGTGGGAGTTTCGATTGATAAATTGTCTTCACAAAAGGAGGAAAGGATGGATGGGAGCTGTGCAAGTATTAGGTATTTCACATACATATTATTTTTATATATTATCCTGTGCAGTTTGACTTGTAAAAATTCAGAGTCTCGCTTCCTCCAGGGTGTTACAATCGGCTTTAAACAGGTCCAGAGTTAAATTTGCTTCTGAGAACAAGTGTTAATGTCACTTAATTGATAACAGCCAATGTGAACCTTATTATTTAAGACCTATGCATTACTAAATGGTTTCATTAAATAATGGAGAAGAACTTTAAAAAGAAAAACAAAGAAAACCCACACAGCACATGGTTTTCATTTGGGGAGTTAGGGCTGGAGAGAGGCTCAGCTCTGAGGCTGACTTCATGGCTTCGGGCAAAACTGGGAGATTAAACAGAAACTACAGCAGAACCATAGGTCTCGGTTTTCAGAGACACTTAACTCAGTATATGACAAATCTCAGGAAATCTTTTGTCTTTTTGGAGTAGGGGGAGAGTGAGTAGCTGTATTTTTGTTTTGTTTTGTTTTGTTTTCAATAATTAATGTTAGCTAAATAGTTTCACCATGAGAAGTGAAATAAAGTTTAAAATATTTCTTAGTTTAATAACTTTGGATAGTTTTCTACTGGCAAAAGGGAGGTAGATGCCAAATTACATCCCCTTATGTGGTCAAAATGCCCCCCTTCCGAAAGAGAAAAGAGAATATGAAGAACAATATAAAGCATGAGGGTCGGGGGAGAGGTAGGGGTTTGAGAAGGTGTGGAGCTGGAGTTTGAAGGAATAAGTGTTTGAAAGAATAATTCAAACATTTCTATACACAACTGATACTTCCCAGAAAAATACTCAAACTGACCACTGCTAGATACCTAAGTCCAGAGCAGGAGTCACATGTGCTACAGGATATTAAAATAGAATGACTTCCACCTCTGTTCTGGTTAAGACCAAACAAAGGTGAACACAAAATAGGAGGTTGCTGTGGTTCTAGACCACCTCTGTAGGACCTGCAAGGAGGTAGCAAAAATTAGCTTTGTAACTCTTAACAGCCACTGATGAAATGTTGGCGAATGATGGCGTTTATTGTAATAATACCTTCTGGCCATCTAAAAATCCTCTTTCCCTCAAGCTTAATAAGAGAAGTTTAAATAAGACAACTAAGAAAAGAGGAAAGGTTTATTATACCTGCTGGGTTCAGAGGCTGGGGCTGAGGAAACGCTAACAGATCAGGTGCAGGGCAGGCACTGTTTGAGCTAAGGGACCCGCGGTCAGATTTTCTGGGTGGGAGACTCCGAGAGAAATTCATGAAAGCACATCATGAGAGGGTCAGCTTTGAGCTGTCTCCAGGCCCAGAAGGTCTACACCAGATCATCCAACACCAGTCAAGTGAGGCTTTTTCTGCCCTACTCTCTCCTTGGGTCCCTCTCCCGGCAAGAATGAGGGTCAGGGGATAAATGACAGGTGAGGAAAGGCAACCGAAGCCAGCCGTGCATCCCTCTTCTGTCCCCCACCCCAGCGGACTTCTGAATCAAAGTGGGCCAGGGCTAGGGGGGATATAAGAGTTATCGTTTTAAAATAAGTTCAGAGATATTATTATTCCACTGTAACTGACATAGGAATTACATTTTAGATGAATCTTGTGATTGAAAGCAATGTGGGAGACTTCTTACTAGTAGATCACTGAAAAAGTGATGGGATCTTCCCAAGATGCAATGGCAGGAAAACCCAAGGGTTTAAAAAGCACAAAGGTGTGACATCTGCTCCTAAGTTTAACTCTAGGGAGATGTGAGGCCTGCAAATGCCAACAGCTCCACAGGGTCAGAGCCTCCATCCTGTGAATGAGGCACATTCAGAGGCTCAATGTTGAAACTGTGATTCAACATACTTTTTTGCAAGGATGCCACATAACTAGTAATTATAATAAATGGAAGGAAAACAAACATACTTACATTTTAGTATATGGCCAGAATTTCTCTACAAGTAAGAGTTGCATACTCAAACCAAGTTTTATATGATCCTAAACTCTCTTTTTCTCTACATAGGCAATTGGCAGTTTTCCTTCCACACTGCTTTATGCTATGGGGGCTTTTACATAACATCCTACCACAAATTAGGAGGAGAAATCAACTGACTTAGGCCACATAAGGTCAGATACACACTGCTTTCCAGTTCTGGCTGATGAAAAGCAATACGCTTTATTTGACTAGAAAATATAGCTGATCTGTTCTTATAAAATTACTTGTGGCTAAAAGGAGGTAGGTTATATTTTTCACCAGACCTCACTAACCTCCTTCTCTCTTAGAATCCCCCCTTTAGCAAACAGCATATCCTAAAAGTTACAAGATGACTGCCTAGCAATCAGTATAAAATAATTTGAATACTCAGTCATTGATTCAGCATGTCAAATCCCTATTTACCAGGCAAAGTAGCTATAGTCTATAAAATTGGTGTGGACTTGAATGTTTGTGTCCCCCCCAAGATTCCCATGTTGAAATCCTAACCTCCGATGTGGTGGTATTAGGAGGTGGGGCCTTTGGGAGATAACTACGTCATGAGAGTGGAGCCCCCACGAGGGAGATTAGTGCCCTTGTAAGAAGAGATACGGGAGAGTGGCTTCCTTACTCTGCTCTCTCTGCCATGTGAGGCTACAAAGAGATGACCCTCTGCAAACTAGGCAGTGGGTCTGACCAGACACAGGATCTGCCAACACCTTGATCTTGGACTTCCAACCTCCAGAACTGTGAGAAATAAATGCCTGTTGTTTAAGCCACCTAGTCTGTGGCGTTTTTGTGACAGAAGCCTGAGCTAAGACGTTCACATAGAGGGCAACAAAGTCAAAGTCAATCTCAAGTGCCAGCTCCTCCCCTTGAGACTGGGCCACCTTGTAGGTCAGGTAGGCTTGCTGAGGCTGTGTCCTCCCTTCGATGTGGGCCTCTCTTACAGGGCCATGGTAAGGACCCCTGCCGTATGGTGAGGACTACCTATATGTGAACCAGGAACCTCCCCTGCACACGTCAAGGTCTGAGTCTCTTCAGGGTAAGTGAGAAAGACGAGATTGGATATTGTGCCCAAAGGGTTCACAAGCTTCCCATCTCGTTGGGTATACAAAGAGACATTTAAACGACATCCAGATAAAAACCGAATTCACAAAACAGTGTCAATTCCAATGAGCGGCTCAAAGAGTTAGTGCTAGGACTCCACAGGAGGAAGTGAAGGACGTGAGCAGCAGTGTTCGGGTTGCAAATGATGGGGACGCAGAGCTTGGTGAGGGGGTTGAATTGGCAAAGAGGAACAGGCATGGGAGTGTCTAATACAGACGTTGCAAACTGGTGGCTCAGCTGTAAGATTTCACAACAAAATCTGATTT
Organism: Balaenoptera musculus; assembly: GCF_009873245.2. Classification (NCBI taxonomy): domain Eukaryota; kingdom Metazoa; phylum Chordata; class Mammalia; order Artiodactyla; family Balaenopteridae; genus Balaenoptera; species Balaenoptera musculus. The sequence continues at coordinate 95,102,272 of NC_045793.1, read as the reverse complement.
CGAGCTTCTCTTCTAAACACAGAGGCTGAGTCTGAGTTGCCCCCAGAAGAGGAGGTGTGCCACCCTCTAGCTCCCCACAGCAGTCTCCAGCTGAGCCTCTCCCACCCTTCGGCCTTCCCTTACCAGTGGTCCCTGACTGGCCCTTGTAGGTACCTGGGATTGCTATTCTCTGAGTTAGAAATGTCACTGACCTTGTTAAACAGTGACCCTAACCTGACTGAACATCAACCTACCCAGGCAACCACAAGCTACTTCCTATTCCTTTCTGGACCCCATTCCACCGGCAGGAACTCATATCCTAACACCTCAAGGGGTGCGTTCCACACTCGAAACATAGAGAAACTATAGGCAAAGCTTGAATTTATTTTAGATGGCATCTTTGCAAACAAAAATTCTCAAAGGAAATTTTCTTAAATTAAGATCCCACCGAAAAAGAGAACCAAATGATAATAAAACCTCTGATGAGGACTAGGGCTGAATTTTCAATAAATTGATGATTATTAGCTAGGCTTCCCCACTCAAATAAAAGTATCTAGTTTCAGAATCTTTTTTTTTTTTTCCTGGTCTAGAAAGTTTTTATCCTTTTTTCTTCAAGCATGATTTTAGAAATCTCTCTTAATCTCTCTCTCTCTCTCATACACACACACACACACACACACACACACACACACACACACAAATCCCTAAAACCATTCCTTTTATCAAGATCTAGAGGAATGAGGTTGGAGGAGTAATGGAGTAGAAGAGAACCTCCAAAGATAAGGACTCTGGCATAAAACATTAAGCCTCACCCCCTTTGGTGCCCCTTACTCATCAGCTATAAAATAGAGGCTGGGACTGTATCTTATTCTTTCCATAAACTGTGAGATGGATCACAAGTAATTTGTTCCTAAGACCTGTAGAATAAAAATGTACTAATAACTTGTTTCTATATAAATAAACAAAAGCACATTTAAGATTATGTTTGTAGTAATGTATTTCTGTCTTGCATTCGACAACACTTTCTGGAATGGGAAAGAGGTGTCCCACCTTACAGCTAACACTCAGAGAGTGTTTTATAACTCAGGGAGAGATGGCAGTTACAGTGAGAAGTAAAACTTTGAAGAGAGGAACAATATCGAAAAATTATTTCGTAGAAAGTTTGCTGACTGTGACGCAGTAGGCATATAACCCTACCCCTTCGTCAGGAAAATTTCAGTAAAGATTTATATGACTTCCAATGCCTTTTGGAGTTAAGATTTGGGTTTCTTTGTCTGAGGATGACTTCAAGGAAATCTACAATGTGACACATTCTCAAAGTTGTTCCCCCATCCCTGACTGGCATCAGCAAAACCTGGGAACTTAGCCCCACCCCAGATATGCATCAGAAATTCTTGGATGGGGCCCAGCAGTATGTATGTTAAGGAGTCCTCCAAATGATTTAGATGCAGGCTGCAGTCTGAGAACTACACTAGAACCTGGAGCGAGCAGCCGTTATGGAGGACCCGTGTGTAGGGGAGACTGCTGGGGTCCACCCATACAGACCCCGTGATCAGCCAGTGCACCCATCCTCTGGCTGCTTTGAGTAGTAAAGCTGAGCACTTACTCCTGTGACTTTTTCCAGGGATTTACCCGTGGCTGACAGAATGAGGAGAGGTGGCTGGGAAGCCAACTACCCGCCACCCTCACCCCTGGGGCAGCCAGTGACCAACTGACATAAGAAACTGAAGCTGGACCCTTTGAAGGGCAGGACAGCTCATGCCTGTGAGTCCTGTGCTTCAGGCCAAAGCTAGACTTTACCTAAGACCACATCCTTCTCCTCCCCTATCTTGCCCTCTTCACTCTCTCACAGGGTTTTCCTAAAGACTACTCCCTCATTAAATCAGTGCACCCAAATCCCCTTCTCACATTCCGCTTCTAGGGAACCAGACTAAGACATTATTAATAGTTTTAATGATTAGAAGTGATTGCAAAGCTTGTCTTAGGGCCATGACAGGTGGGAGTAGTTATCGTTTGGTGAGAAAAGGAGTGCCTAAATAGGAGATACCCATAGGAGTCTAAGTATACCAAACTATACTTGGTTTCAGCTCAGTAAAAATAAAGGTTGAAAAATGATGAACCAAATGATCTCTACTGACCATTCAATTCCTAAAATGTATGTGTCATGACCATCCCTGGTAGTCAGTAAGAGATACTTAGTGTACAATTTTATTTGTGTTCAACTGTATGAAGAGAAAGGACAAGAAGTCTTAAGAGGGGTTGGCATTCATGTTCACTGCCATAAAACATCTCATTCAACAAATATTTATTGAGCCCCTATGTGCCAGGCACTGGGGCTTCCACAGTAAACTCTACGAGCAAAGTCTCTACCCTGAGGGAGCATCCATCATGATGAGGGAGATAAGCAATAAACAGATGAATACACGTAATCTGATGCGACAGAGTGAGAAATATTATGAAGAAAAGCAAAACAGGGGAAGGGGATAGAGAGTGATAACTCGGGGGGACGGCAGGAAGCTCACCAAGGAGGAGATACCTGAGCAGATACTTCAGTGCAGGAGGAAAGTCATGGGAGTGTTCCAGATAGAAGCAGCAGCAAGTGTAAAGACCCTGGTGGGGGCTCAGTTAGTGAGGAAGACAGTGGCAGGAGGTGAGTTCAGGAGGTAGCCAGGGCCCTGACCATGTAGGGGCTGGTAGGTCATAGTACAAACACGGTGTGTTGGGAAGCCCTCAGAGGTTCTGAGCAGGTGGTCGCATGATGGGACTTCGGTTTGAAAAGTCTGTCCTTATAGAGAAGAGGCTGAAGGCAGACAAAAGAATCAGAGACCACAGATAAGAGGACACTGCAGTGTTGACTAGACAAGACTGAGATGAAGACTTAACATCTTCCAGGCAAGTTTACTTACCTAACTAATCATTTACTTACTTTTTTAAAAGATTTATTTATTATTTATTTGTTTATTTTATTTATTTTTGGCTGCATCGGGTCTTAGTTGCAGCACGTGGGCTCTTTGTTGTGGTGCACAGGCTTCTCTCTAGTTGTAGAGCACAAGCTCAGTAGTTGTGGCTCGTGGGCTCTAGAGTGCAGGCTCAGTAGTTGTGGCACATGGGCTTAGTTGCCCCGTGGCATGTGGGATCTTAGTTCCCTGACCAGGGATCGAACTCGTGTCCCCTGCACTGGAAGGCGGATTCTTTACCACTGGACCACTGGATCACCAGAGAAGTCCCTAATCATTTACCTCTTTAATTCAGTGAGAGCTCTGAATGGCCTTGCAAGACGTGCACACTCTAGGCAAATCTCCTTCCTTCTTTATCACAAGCTGGGAAGGAAGGATTTACGGAGGCATTGAGTCTCAGCCATCCAGACTGAGTTAGGAACAGGACATCATTAAAGTACTTTCTGTGCTTTAAAGACCCAGGAAGCGTTTCAGTCCTGGTCCCCCAGGATGACATTAGCTCGATTATATTTCATAAAACAGCTCCCTGCTTCCTATCGTTGTGTGGATACTGTGAAGTTCTGGGAAGTTTCACTGAGACCAAGTCCTATTCTCTAAAGCCACAATGTAAGGAACAATTTATTTCCATCTCATTTTATTCAAAGTACATAAATATTATTAAACAATACCATGGAAGAAGACATATGATATCATCTATGCTAAAAACTAAAAATTTCTACTTCATTTTTTGCTTCCAATAACATCTATTCTTTGCTAAAATTTTACTGTCAGTAAGTTTTTAAATGCATGGAAAAAAGATTTCATTTACAATTTATAATCCAGAGAGTTTTAACAGAGGAAGTCAATTCTTCAGAAAGGAACAAAAACCCACCAGAGCTTACTTAGAAACAATATTTAAGGCTTACATCCGTGGAGATTTCTAATACTTCTCTTCTAAGTGGAATTCAATTTTCCCATTTGTAAGCATCCTGGTGGTGGTGGTTGTGGAGTATGTGCCTGTGCTCACGTGGTTTAGGGAAAATGAGAAGAATGAAGGTGCTGGTTTTAAAATTAAACCTGAATCTTTCACATGCCTTAAGGATCATGTCCAAAAAGAAATTGCTTTCCTTGGGACCAAAGGTACTATCTCACCATTCAAATGCAAAGCACCAGAGGTTTATTTATACCTTCTCCATGATTTATTTCCCAGATTTAGCTTTCTACAAGCACTTCCTTCAGGAAAACACACACTTTTCCTTTCTTGCAGCCCAGTTCCCTGTAGGAGCGCCTCTTTAGGAAATGATAATCACAGCATCATTCCTGTGTTTTATAGTGACAACTCAGAAGCAAAACACTCATATACGCATATACAAAACACCTCCCAAAACAAAATGAGGATGAAGCAGGAAAAAAGAGAATACAGAAATTTTCTTCTTTTCCCAAACTGCCTCTCCTTTTTTTTTTTTTAAGAGGAGTTATTGCAGTATTTTCAGAGCTTACACTGGGATTTCAAATCTATACCCTTCATTTAAAGGTAGATTCTTCCTATAGTGTGAGATAGATTCATGTAATCTGAGTCACTATTAGAGTTTGGTTCAAAGAAGCTCTACCTTAGGCAATTACAGAATACCCAGGGCTGCTCTTGGTGCTGGTGTGTTCCAAGGTGAAGATGAACAATGAGGGTGAGTAGTTTTCTAGGTGTCAGAGCTGTGTCATGACCACAATCTTTGTAACAACTCTCTTAAGGAATAGGACTGCTCATCTGACCTAAGTGAGAGTCTCTGGGGCTGTATCCACAAAAGGAAAAAGAGGGGGCAGCAGGGTTACATAGCCTAGCTTTCTGAACACAAAGCTATCATACAAAGCTATCTTGTAAACCCCTGACAGTGTTGTGGCTTCCTCTAGATTAAGCCTTAGCAAGGTCCCGAGAGACAGCTGCCCACTGGAGGTGGTCTCAGGAACAAGGCAAGTTGTCCTGCTGCTGAATGGATATTACTACCAATAGAAGAAGCTACCACCATGAAAACAGCACCCAGGGAGGAAAGAGGCAGTTTCCGATTATTGATTGTTATAGACTGAATGCATGTGTCCCCCCCCAAATTCATTTCAAAACCTAATCCTCAGTGTGATGGTATATAGAGGTGGGGCCTTTGGGAGGTGATTAAGTCATGAGGGTGGGGCCCTCAGGAATGGGATTAGTGCCCTTATAAAAGAGGGCCTAAAGAGCTTCCTCTCTCCTTCTGCCCTGTAAGGACAGTGAAACCATGGCAGTCTATGAACCAAGAAGTGGGCCCTCACCAGACACTGAATCTGCTGGTGCCTTGATCTTGGACTTCCTAGCTTCCAGAACTGTGAGAAATAATTTCTGTTATTTATAAGATACCCAGTTTATATTATTTTTGTTACAGCAGCCTAAATGGACTAAGACACTGATCATCAACTTCAACCTCACTCTTATAACAACCATATTTTCCCTCAATTCTAAGACTCTATCATGCTGACCTTTCAAGAGGGAATAAGAAATACCATCAAGATTGAAGGCACTTACCAATATAAATAAATAAAGACATATTTGCCATAAATAAAGAAAATATTATATTGTTGGAAATCATAATGATCATAAAAACATTAGACTACATTGAGCCCTTCCTAGGCTATATATTCAAAGGCAGCAAAAGGAAAAATAAACAAATGGGGCTACATCAAGCTAAAAAGGTTCAGCAAAGGAAACTATCAACAAAAAGAAAAGGCAACCTATGGAATGGGGGAAAATATTTGCAAATCACATATCTGATAAGGAGTTAATATCCAAAATATATAAAGAACCCATACAACTCAACAGCAAAACAAACAAACAAAAAAACAATTTGATTAAAAAAATGAGCAAAAGATCTGAATAGATATTTTGCCAAAGAAGACATACAGATGGCCAACAGGTACGTGAAAAGATGCTCAACATCACTAATCACCAGGGAAATGCAAATCAAAACCCCAATGAGATATCATTTCACATCTGTTAGAATGGCTATTATCAGAAAGATAAGAAATAACAAGTGTTGGCAAGGATGTGAAGAAAAGGGAACCCTTGTGCACTGTTGGGGGGAATGTAAATTGGTGCAGCCACTACGGAAAACATTACGAAAGTTCCTTAAAAAATTAAAAATAGAACGACCATATGATCCAGCAATTTCACTTCTGGGCATTTATCCAGAGAAAATGAAAACACTAAATTGAAAAGATATATGCACCTCCACGTTCATTGCAGCATTATTTATAATACTCAAGATATGGAAACAAGTTAAGTGTTGATGGATAAATGGCTAAAGAAGTTGTGGTATACCTCTTGCACTGCTGGTGGGAATGTAAATTGATACAGCCACTATGGAGAACAGTATGAGGTTCCTTAAAAAACTAAAAATAGAACTACCATACGACCCAGCAATCCCACTACTGGGCATATACCCTGAGAAAACCATAATTCAAAAAGAGTCATGTACCACAATGTTCATTGCAGCACTATTTACAGTAGCCAGGACATGGAAGCAACCTAAGTGTCCATCGACAGATGAATGGATAAAGAAGATGTGGCACATATACACAATGGAATATTACTCAGCCATAAAAAGGAACAAAATTGAGTTATTTGTAATGAGGTGGATGGACCCAGAGACTGTCATATAGAGTGAAGTAAGTCAGAAAGAGAAAAACAAATACCATATGCTAACACATATATATGGAATCTTAAAAAAAAAAAAAAAAAAGGTTCTTAAGAACCTAGGGGCAGAACAGGAATAAAGACGCAGATGTAGAGAATGGACTTGAGGACACGGGGAGAGGGAAGGGTAAGCTGGGACGAAGTGAGAGAGTGGCATGACTTATATACACTACCAAATGTAAAACAGATAGCTAGTTGGAAGCAGCCACATAGCACAGGGAGATCAGCTCGGTGCTTTGTGACCACCTAGAGGGGTGGGATAGGAGGGGTGGGATAGGAAGGGTGGGAGGGAGACGCAAGAGGGAGGTGATGTGGGGATATATCTATACGTATAGCTGATTCAGTTTGTTATAAAGCAGAAACTAACACAACAATGTAAAGCAATTATACTCCAATAAAGATATTAAAAAAAAAAAGAAGTTATAGTATATATACAATGGAATATTATTCAGCCATAAAAAAGAAGGAATCCTGCCATTTGTGACAATATAGATGGCCTTCGAGGGCATATGCTAAGTGAAATAAGTCAAACAGAGAAAGACAAATACCATATGATCTCACATGTGGAATCTTAGAAAACAAATGAACAAACAAACAAAAAACAAGCTCATAGATACAGAGAACAGATTGGTGGCTGCCAGAGGTGGGGTGGGCAAAAATGGGTGAAGGGATTTAAAAGGACAAACTTCCGGTTATAAAACAAATGTCATGGGGCTGTAATGTGCAGCATGGTGACTGCAGTTAACAACACTGTGTTGCATATTTGACAGTTGCTATGAGAATAGATCTTAAAAGTTCTCATCACAAGAAAAAACAATCTGCAACTATGTATGGTGACAGATGTTACCTGGACATACTGTGGTGATCCTCTCACAATATGTACAGATATTGAATCATTATGGGGTACATCTGAAACTAATACAATGTTGTATGTCATTTATACTTCAATAAAAAGAGAATAAAAAGAATTACCTGTAAATAAATAAATAAATGAAATACATTGCCTCCTTTAACCTTCATAAAAATTATAACCCTGATGCAGATACAAGTTTTCTCATTTTACAGATGAGGAAGTTGAGGCTGAAGAAAAATGAAGGAAATTAAGAAAAGTGATGGAGCCCTGAGTTTTATGACTCTGAACTCATGCCCAGTCCCTTCTGAGTTTCTGAGATGTGCTACCCTAAAAGGGAGACACCAGTAGGTGCAGCAGGTGGTCCAGCCCTCCCCGCTGTACCAATGAGACTCATGGATAAATTCAAAGAAATAAAGGCAATCATTTCACAACAACAGCATAGTTAAGTAGCCCAAGACCCTGATGTAAGCTCTGTTGCTTCTCATGGCATAAAAATCAAATCCCACTTCTGCCATGACCCAAATTTTAGGAGGTAATGTAGTAAATTGGAAGAACAGTTGCCCTGAGCTCTGAAAGATCTGGGGTTTATAATCATTCTGTGCTGGAATATAAGGGTGAAATTTCTAATTAGTGTCAAATGATGATCTATAAAATAAATGGTCCTGAGAAAATGAGAAATTAGAAGATAGATTCCCTACTTCTCAATAACACCAAAATAAACTCCAGATGAATCAAAACATTTTGAATAAAAATGAAAGCATAAAAAGCTTTGTGATGATGGAATAATTTTGCATCTTGATTGGAGTGATCATTACATGAATCTACACATGTGATAAGTGGCAGAGAATTATGTACACACATTGTACCAATTCCTGATGTTAATAGTGTGCTATAATTATGTAAAATGTAACCTTTGGGGGCAACTGGGTGAAGGGTACACAGGACTCCTCTGTACTATTTTTAAAACTTCTGTTGAAGCTCTATCTCAAAAAAAAAAAAATTGAACATAATCATAAAAGAAATAGAATAAGGTAAAACTGAGCAGCTGAACTTGATGTGGGCAAGGAAGAATTCATTTTTTAATTGATAAATTTAACCACATAAAAATTGGAAATTTCTGAATGTCCAAAAATACAAACTGGAAAGGCAAATATTCAGATGTTTTCCCCATAGCTGACAAATGAGGGTTTAGAAGTATTAACTTAATATGATTTATATAGTGGTTAAAAGTGTGGACTCTGGAGCCAGACCGCTAGGGTTAAAATCATGACTCTATCACTTGATAGTTGTGTGACTTTAAGAAAGTTACCCTCACTGACCTTCAACTTTACCATCTGTGAAATAGTATCTGGAACATAGTATCTGAATAGTATCTGGAACATAGTAACACGTGCAGTATTAGCTGAGTTAGTTGTTGTTGTTATGATAGATACAATTCAGTACAAAAGAAAGATAAATCCTTCTGTGATGCCAGGCTCTCCGCTATTCAGGATCTGGCTGGCTAAACTCATTCTGGATAAGACTGGACGGACTGTCCTGATATAACGAAATCCTCAGGCTGTGTCAGGCCTGGACATTTATCCCAATAGCTGATGATCTGTATTAAGTGGCCTCTCCCCTGCGGTCACCTGTGAGCTGGATCTCTTCTCTCTTCGATGTGTCTACCTCTGTGGTTATGCATCCACTTCTCTTCTCGTGCTGTGCCCCTAGTCCACTGTAATTTCGTAACAGGATAAGTGTAAGAGGCCCCTGGTGTCAATAACCACTGTCGTCACCTGCACACTCCCATACATTAGCTCTGTTAACCCTCACAGTGTCCTTAGGTAGATATTACTACTATCTCCATTTAGAGAAAAGATGGTAACTCACAGAAGTCACTGACTTGACCAAGATCACACAGCCAGCAAGTAGTAGCACCTAAGCTCAAAACCACTTTTTTCTAGCATGGGCTTTTGGACAACCTTCTTGACTCCTGACTTTTTTCTTGCTGTTTCTTGTCAGTGTTCCAGAAAGTAGTACACACCATACAAGTCTCATCTGGACAAGTCAGCTGCTCCTATAGTTGGGTCACACTCTATACAGGAATACACATTGCTTTCCGTGCTCTTACGATGCTTTAGAGCTCTGTCTCCCCAAATAGATTGGAGGCTCATAGAATACAGGGACCACGTGTTGACATTATCTGGTACCCACTCAGAACAATTAGTGCCGTGGCCTGTAACTTCAGATCGTTGGCCCCCAAATCTGGAACAGTGCTTTAAAAAGATGATCTATGTTTCTGTTTGAGAAACTCCTGTGTGTATGAATGACCACCTGGGACTATGAGTATGGAAGCCTGAGTGTCAGGTAGCCTGATACCAAGAAAGAGGAAGAGGATTTGCTTTATTGCCAGCTCTTGGGGCCAAGAACAAAACTTTTGTAAAATCATTATTTAGTGTGACCTTGGGCAAGTGGATAAACTTTACTGGATCTCTCTTTGCACAATGTAAAAGGAATCTATCACTTTTCAGGAAATCTACTCTATAAGATGGTACCTCCAATCCTTCCAATTGCCAAATAAATTTGAGTATCTATAGAGAGAAAGGGGAAGGTGGGAGGAGAAGAGGGCTCATAAAACACATTCTGAGGGAATGCTATGGACCAATGTAGAGCTTCACCTGTGCTGAGCTCTCCAGGGCAAAATTATTTGAAAGAACCATGTCAGTTGGACCCGGGCAATAACCACCACGCATAGAGGAGACAGGCCGACACAGGTATACGTACACATATTCCCCACACACACACATACAGAATGTATACTTCTCCTGTTACAATACTCGATGTGGATTATCACTTAGATGCTTTTCCTTGGGATAACAAAAGCGGGGGCAGGAATGTTAGAATGGCTGTTATGTGTACAGAACAGAACCAACCTCTAGTCAAAATCTTCTTGCACAGCATGTGGGCTGATTTAAGAGTAGCGTGGTTTTTGACTGTGAAAGAATTCCATGTTTAGCTCTGGTTTATAGGTGAGGGCCCTGCAGGATAAGAAAGCAGCCCAGAAAAACGCATTTCAGTGACCTTCTATTGAGCTGGAAATCCCACACTGGTGCTAGCAGGGTATTAATAAGAATGAACACCTTACCCCACAGTTCTCTCAACCCCGAAAGCGTGAAACAGACTCAATTTGATAAATTACTAAGAAACTGAAAGCAGCTTTACAGTAGGTTGACCCTTAAGACAGAAGGTTAAAGTGAGGTGGACTCAGGGCCTTTAAAATACGCATAAATCTAATGTACCAATACCACACGCTCCAGACGACGCTGCTGACCACACAGGAGGAAAATGAGGACGGATGCCCATCAACCAAGAAGCTGAGAAGGTAATTTGAGGCTCCTAGAGGTAATGAATAATGATTTAACTTGGTTGTCTTGACTTTGATGTTTTTATGGAAAAAGTCACATGAAAATGTGTTTTCTACTCCATTATTTCCCTCCTCTGAAACCGTGCCAAGTTTCTTTCACATTAGAAAAACATATCTCAACAGAATGAAAGGTTAGAAACTTGATTTTAAATTTCTCCTTACTTGTTCTAAACAGCCTGCCTGCCCGTCCAGCCCAAGTAGTAAGATGCAAAAGAGACCTAGCTGGTCACTGATAATTATCTCTTTATCGCCACCTAGGCAATCAGAGGCAAGCCAGCTGCCTTCAAATTGCCCTGCGTCCTGCAGAATCCTCAGGCTTTTGGTGGCGGTGAGGGTTATTTGGGGAAGCTAGTCCTTGGCTGGATTTAAAGAAAGGCTAATGACAAAGAGAGAGCCGCATGCTGTGATGATGTAACCCAGGTGGATCTCACACTGATCTCTGAGTTTCTTCTGCATTTTGACTGCTTCACCTTGGCAAGCCTGTGTCAGCTAAGGGTTATAACTGTGGCCCGGAGGTACAGTAGGGGCTCTGAACCCCAGGCTGAGTTTCTAGAACACATCTCCCACTAACTCACTGTTTGGCTCCAGGCCATACATAAATTCTTCTACAGGTCAGTTTCCTCTGCTGCAAGGTAGAGGGAAGCTCCCACTTACCTACTTCACAGAGTTTCTCAGGGGAGATATAACGAATCGAAGTGGCAGACCATGCTACATTTTTAGAATTGCTCTAAAGATTCTCAAGAGTCGAAAACACACGGCTACTAAAGGCAGCTCGCGAGATGAAACATGGTAGAATGCAGATCTGGAAATTCACCTCCTACCGATGCTGGAATGGCTCGAGGACTCTGAACAGCTCCTTCAATCTCTATGTATCTCTCTATTTCCCTAAATAAACTGTGCCACTTTTCAGATGATCATCTGGAAAATGCTCTGCATACAGCCAGCGTATAATCAGTCTTTTCCAGGATACCTGTCTTTCGAAAAGCAGGTAGCAGCTACCTCTCTGAAAAGTGCAGTGTTCCTCTCAGGAGCACCCAGCCTGCCCCGCAGCGCTCTTCACAGCTGCCCACACCTCTGAACACTGGAGTGAGCCGGGGGGGTGAGCTCAGCTTTCAGAAGTGGCTGGAGGGGCTGAGAGAGCGGGAGCCTGCCACACTCACTTCCTAGGACAAGTTCAGCCAAAGCCACGTGAAAAGGTGGTTGCTCAATGTCGGCAGAACTTTTCAGGAGGCACCAAAGGAGGGCGCGTGGGCAGGGGAGTGGGCAACTGTGTCATAAATGGAAGAATCCGAACACGTTTCCCGTCCTCATATTTAAAATCTCTGAGGGAAGAGGAAGCTGGCCTCAGACGCCTGGGGCTTTCCTGAAGAAACTATCAAAGGAAAGAATGATAAAAAAGAACCACAGTTTTTAGCAGGACCACTACCAACCAAACCAAAGAGGGGGAAGAGAAGGTTCCCCCGCAACCCCAACCTTTGCTTATAATTTTCAGACTGGGTCTGCTCTGGGAAGCTCCTCAGAAGAGATGTGAGCTTCGGTTTAGTTCCTGGGATGCTTCTTTTCCTCAATAACTGCTTACAGCGGTACCTGCTCTTCTCATGCTCCCACTATAGATTCATTTAAGAAGCTCAATAAGAATCAATGGGGACTTCCCTGGTGGTCCAGCAGGTAAGGTTTTGCCTTCCAATGCAGGGGGTGCGGGTTCGATCCCTGGTCGGGGAGCTAAGATCCCACATGCCTCACGGCCAAAAAAAAACCAAAACACAGAAGCAGTATTGTAACAAATTCAATAAAGACTTAAAAAACGGTCCACATCAAAAAAAAAACAATCTTAAAAAAAAAAAAGAATCAATGACTTCGTTTTGCGTCACACACCTCCTGGTAATTCTAACAAAATGTCCTGCCTGCTCAGCAAGTATCCCTTGCTATCTCAAATCAGGAAAGAAATTGATTCAAACAGAGGCTATAACTTAGACATAAAACCATCAATACAGTCAATGAATACATTTCCTTCACTTGATTTCCAGGACCAGGGAAAGTCATGAAGCATTCCCTCTGAGATCTGTCAATTCTCAGTCACAACAAAAATACGAATAATTGATTTGAAGCAGAACAACTGGAAAATTGTCCAAAATACTCAGACAGCATGATTGGCCTATTTCCTTCAGCATTCCAACTTACTCAAGCACTAGTCTGTTGGGAAGGTTTCCCACAATGAATACCCTGAATAGATTCAATGCTTCATTTCTCATTTCAAGATCACTTAAGTCCTGCAATATAAGATTCCACTCAAGTAAGGCCTGAAAAACCCATCAGTTAAGAAAAAGCTAAGTTCTCCTGAATGCCTTGAGAGTCTCCAGTCCTAAGATGGGACCGGAGACGTGAGTGCAGGCCCACTTCGCTAAAGCACGTACGCTGCACAATTTAAAACACAGCGTGTAAGGCAGCCCTTCAAGAGGCTCCAATCATCTTCAGAGTCCCAGGAATTGTATTCGACTCACAAAATTTAGAATCGTCCACCCACACCATCTTCTTCTCGCCCTTGTTCCAGCCTCCTCTGTGAATCGAGAGACACGTGCAGCTGCCAACAGCAATTACAAGGATTTCTCCAATAAAGCAAATCCGAGCAAAAAAATGAAAAAAAAATTTCCAGGAACACTCCCAGAATTTAGTGGTTCAGGGGTTAAATCCAATAGCCTGGGTTCCAATCCTGATTCTGCTGACAATTAAACAGTGAAGAGCATGTAAGCACCCTTTATATATTTCCAGTTCCATAACATGAAGCAACATATGTGACCTTCATAACAAACCTCTGAGCGAGAAGGGGAGTCTCTGGCATCCTGAACTGACAGATGAGCAAGGCAGCCTCTGAGGTCTGCATGACTTGCCAAAGGTCCTAGTTCTATCTCGGCAGAGCTGTTGTCACACACAGCCTTCTTGCTGGGTGTCCATCCCGTGTGGCCTGAGCTCTGTCTCCCCAGGTCACTACTGCTCTTACCTGCACACACATACCTACTCACCCTCCACCCTCCACACCCCTAGAAGCTGGTCTCACCACACCAGGCACTGTCACTCAGTCATTTGTGTACGTATCTTGTGTTCCTAAAGGTTGGAAACCTCGCTGAGGACAAGGAACCTGTGAGGCCCATCTTTGATGGTCAGAGGAGGTGGTACCACATCTTGGATGCAGCAAGTGCCCCATAAATATTTGGCAAATTGAGCCAAATGTAACCAATCTGATAAAATTGCAAAATAGGTCAATTTTGTGCATCCCATATCCTGTAACCTCTTGTTCTCAACCTCAACTCCTATCTATCAAAACCTACTCAGAGATCTTTCAAACACATTAAAAATACTGTGTGATTGAGAAGAACTTAAAATGTTGTTCACCACTGTAGATAATGAACTTGAATCTAAATGGATGTGGCTCTACTAATTCCAGGCATAGCCTGAAAGTCAGGGACGACTTGGAAGTGTTAGGGCTTTCCCAGCAGGCCAGAAATCACACTGAGAACACAGTGGCACTTCATTCAGCCTGTGCCAAAATCACAGGCATCTACAGTCACCCACCTTGGTTTTCTTCATCTATGAGTTGAAAAGTATGAGTCACAAACTGTTGGAAGTATTTTTAACTCACCAATTATTTGGATAGTAAAATGTAGTGTTTCAACCCTGACTGAATGCTAGAGCCAATCTCAGCAATCAATTAGACAGAGTTGACTTTGAAATCAAAGTAAAAGTCCAAGCAACAAAGAGTAAACTATTTAAAAAGATGATGCTGATATCCTGAAATGTGTAACTCAAAGCATCTGTGAATGCTCCACATAAATCACGGGGTGTAACTGCTTCTTTTTTTTTCTTTTTAACATCTTTATTGGAATATAATTGCTTTACAGTGGTGTGTTAGTTTCAGCTGTATAACAAACTGAATCAGCTATATGTATACATATATCCCCATATCCCCTCCCTCTTGCGTCTCGTCTCCCTCCCACCCTCCCTACTCCACCCTTCTAGTTGGACACAAAGCACCGAGCTGATCTCCCTGTGCTATGCGGCTGCTTCGACTAGCTATCTATTTTACATTTGGTAGTGTATATATGTCCATGCCACTTTCTCACTTCGTCCCAGCTTACCCTTCCCCCTCCCCATGTCTGTGTTAGCATACGGTATTTGTTTTTCTCTTTCTGACTTACTTCACTCTGTATGACAGACTCTAGGTCCATCCACCTCACTACAAATAACTCAATTTCGTTTCTTTTTATGTCTGAGTAATATTCCATTGTATACATGTGCCACATCTTCTTTATCCATTCATCTGCCAATGGACTCTTAGGTTGCTTCCATGTCCTGGCTATTGTAAATAGAGCTGCAATGAACATTGTGGTACATGATTCTTTTTGAATTATGGTTTTCTCAGGGTATATGCCCAGTAGTGGGATTGCTGGGTCGTATGGTAGTTCTATTTTTAGTTTTTTAAGGAACCTCCAAACAACATCAAAAAAACAAACAACCCAATCCAAAACTGGGCAGAAGACCTAAATAGACATTTCTCCAAAGAAGATATACAGATTGCCAACAAACACATGAAAGGATGCTCAACATCACTAATCATTAGAGAAATGCAAATCAAAACTACAATGAGGTATCACCTCACACCAGTCAGAATGGCCATCATAAAATGTCTGCAAACAATAAATGCTGGAGAAGGTGTGGAGAAGAGGGAACCTTCTTGCACTGTTGCTGGGAATATAAATTGATGCAGCCCCTATGCTTCTTCCTCTTTGATGTGGACCATGTGAACAGGCCCAGTCCTGAAGGAGGCAAAACCCTGAGCTCCTTCTCAGCCCTGAGCTTGTGTTCCAGTTACAAATGGACACGCCAAGGCGTCTGCATACCATCCTGAAGATTCCCAAGACTCAGATCAAGGCAGGTCCACCCTCTGGCCTCAGCCTTTCTGCTTACACTCTGAGCCATCCATCCTGCCCCCACCACCTCCTCCCTGGCACCTCCAGCAGCCTCGGTTCAGGCTGCCGGAACCTGCGACTCTCATCGCGGCGGCCTCTGAGCCACCAGCACCCCTGCCCCAGCCGTGCCGCACTGGCCGGCGTCTCCTCACAGCTCTGACTCCATCTCCAGGACTCACTCACGCTGCACCTCGCCTGGGACACCCACCCCAGTAACTCCCACTCCTCCTCCAAGGCTCAGCTCACACAACCTGGGACGTCTCCACTGACGCCGCAAGGCGGAGTTGGAATCCCTTCCTCTCTGTTTTCCGAAAATCCTGGACATATACCAAGCACAGCACTTATGACGCTGACTAGTACTTCCTCTTAACTTCTCTACCTTGTGTCCTCGGAGATCCTGCAAGGGGCCAGCACACTGTGAGCACCAAGGAAAAAACTTGTTGGCTGACGGATTCATTGGATGCATGGGCAGCGGTAAGTGCAGTCAGAGCCATCACCTGGGACCACCGGGAAGAAACGGCCGAAAGCTGTTTGAGATGCCCCTGCTCCTCAGTGCCTGACACAGAGCCCGGTGCGCGTTATCCGTTAGTTAAATGAAACGGAACCACAGAATTCTTGCCTTGCCTTCTGTATTCATTCGACCGTCATTACTGATCATCTACTAAATACATGTCTTTCACTAGGCACTGTGGAAGCAACAGCCAGGTAAGCCGAGGGTCTAGAGGTGTCATGGATTCATAAACAGAGAAGTCATAGAGGTCGAAGTGAAATGCCAAGTATTCTCTGCAGGGGAAATAAGGATGATTTAGCTACAGAGATGAGTTTTGAGGCAGCTCTTAGATGATGAGTACAGGAATATACACTTTTTCTGAGCCTTTTAGCTGTGTCTGTGTGTGTGTCTGTGTGTGTGTGTGTCAGTGTGTGCACGCACACGCGTGTATTTTGGATATCTGCTACTACCATCCGCAAAGTACCCTGGTATGAATATTTATGCAAATGTTAATTACACGCTATAATCTAAAACTCCCCTTGTTTATTTTCTGCCAACACAATGTCCTTTTGCATGTCTAACATTTTAGCTGTTCTTCGGGTGACAGTTGTTTTACATTCCACAGACCCTGGTTCACCATCCCTGAACTGCTTCCTCTCCAGAGCCCTGTTAATCTCTCATGTTTATTATCATTTTTTCAGCTGCAGTCATTGTGGACAGTAGTGTTTTCCCCACAGTAATAAATATTCATGTATTTATGAAGTAATGAAGAGTTGATGTCAAGTCAGGAGCGAATGAAACACAACATTAGATCGATTAGCATTCTCACACCTTCCTAGAGACTCAATTGCTTCAGACAAGAGGCTGAAACTTGGAGTTTGGAGGCTTTGATAATGACTACAGGATGGGAAGAAAAATAAAAGTTACAGTTGGCTAGTTATGGCTCTGGGTGTCATTTCTATTTCACAATAGGAAATGGGTAGGAAGCCTTTTCATACTATTTAATTTATCCTTTGGAGACTGAGATGGTCTACTTACCCCAAACGTAAGATATAGTCTGGGTAGTGAGAACTAGAGTCCTCCTGGGAAATGAGGAGTTGCCTGCAATGGGGACTCCTAGTTTGAACTCAGACCCATACCTCTGACCTCAGACCGCCACTCAAAGGCACCTACTGGCTCAGAGACAGCTATTGTAGGGACACAAGTGTACGTTTCTGTTTCTACGATTCCTGTCTGATGGTGTGTGAAGATTAATGCAGAGTTCGTTTAAGAGAGCTTTGAAATAGTAACAGATATTTGCTGGACATGGGTGCATCCAGGTGTACACACACGGTGTACTAAGCAGATGTTCATTAGACGTATGATATTAGACAGAAAAAAGAAAAGAAGAACAAGGATGGTTTGATGGAGTAGTAGTGGTATAGGGTAGTAGATAAATACTTTGTACTTGGAAAAGATCTGTAGTCCTAGCTCTGCCACTTACTAGCTGGGTGACCTTTGGAAATCTACTCAACCTCTCCAGGCCTTAGTTTCATCATGTCCTTAATGCAATGCTCCTTACCTGGGGGAAGTTTTGTGGGGGCCATTTGAGTGCAGATGGCAATTTCAACCCCCTTCAGTAATACCTCATAAGTACTCATCTTATGGCCAATGTTGACCTTAATCTCTCCTGAAACCAAGACTTAGATCATAAAACAAAAGTGTGGTCAGCACAAATGTTGTGCTGATTTTCAGGCCAAAGCCACTAGAACTGACCAGGTGACTCACTAGCGCTGGACCATCCTACCCCACAAAATATCTCTAGGCATATGGTCCAGATTCTTCCTGCTACTTCTTGAGGCCAGGTGCTAATTTTATCTTAGAAAGTGCAGCACCATTTCCTAGGCAGTGATATCTTCTGAAAGGAGAGATCTGGCCACTGAACAATTCTGGTCAAGAATTGTTTTATGTCTTCTTTGGTTTGTTTGTTTAACCAGACCGAAAGAGGACAAATTCACATCTTTCTCACTGACTTAACCAAGGGCAAAGTTCTAGTTAGAGACAAGCAAGAACAATGTGGAAATTGTTCACTCACAATGTGAATCATTTTCAGACAATTCCCAGAAAATCTGGGATAAGTTAGGTGGAAGAGAGATAGATGACAGTATGTGGAAAACTTTATTTATGAATGTTAATAAAATTTCTATTGCAAAGGAAATACTAGAGACAAAACTGAAAAGCCCTACATTGAGAAGTGAAGCTTATTCCAGCCTGACTCTGAGATGCAAGCAAGCCAAAGACCGATTCATTAAGTGCCAAGCTCAAGAGAGGGATGGCAGGCTACAGCCACAGCTGGAGAAGTTCTCCTCCGCAGGGTTTTGCCAAGAGCTTGATCACATGCTTTGCAAACCACGACAGATATGTAGGGCAGCCCTGACACCCTCGCTGAACTTCCCCCATGTCAGATTTTTGCAGCATGGAAACAAGTTGGTAGGTTTTGGATGAAAGGCAATCTTCCTCATTCACACTTGAGGCCTCTGACAGAAACTTTCAAAAATGCAAAACAACAGTGGCAGCTTGTCAAATTCAAGATTTTAATTCTTACAACATCTGGAGATCCCTTTTGAGGACAATGGCTGATACAACCAGAATGGACTTGAACTTATGTAAATACGCACTCCAAGAAATATCCAGATCCGTGTTCATTATACGACGGATACTGACACCTCTAATTTGTTTGAGCTGTGGGAATGTTTTCCAAAAGTATGGTGAGAACACAGCAGCAAGATGTTTCTGTGAGGGTTTGATATACTGACTTCTATTTTCCACAGGTTGGAATAAAATCATTTTAAAACAGTAACTGAAAGAAGTACCGCTCCTTAGAACTTTCCAGGTGATGGAAAGAGTAACTTTTAACTGCGTACATGTAACTGGGATTTGTGAAGAAGTGAATATCAGTTAAAGTGGCATCAAGGTTAAGATGAGGGTTTCAAAATTCTAATATTGAGGAATACGCTGAACATCAGGTTTGAATTTTTTTTTATTTAAAAAGGTTTTCTTCAGCTAGCTAATCTTTATTCCATGATTATACCTTCCAGCAAATGTGCCCAATGCTCTACACTCCTTGGTAATCAAAGAGTATGACTACTGAAGTCCAAAGGTCTGTGTTCAAATCCTGGCTCTGATACCTGTGTGACTTAGGGAAACTTATTTAACCTCTCTGGCCCTCAGCTTCCTCGTTGGCTAAATGGGGATGATAATGGTATCTGCCTTATGTGGTCATTGTTTTAAAAATTAAATGAGTGAATTCATGTAAAGCATTTTGAAAGAGCAGGACCTGATATGTTTTAAGAGTTCTATCAATTCTAGCCCTCATTATCTAATTTCATCTTCACACAGATTTCATGAGGTAAGTACTATCCACCACTCTCATCTCACAGATGAGGAAAGTGAGGATTTGATAGGTAAATTAAGTTGCCCAAGGTCAGACAGCTCAGAAGGGGTAGAGCCAGTTCTTGAAATCTCTCTCTCAAAGCTCAAGCTTGCAAGCACTCACTCTATAATATATGTGGGAAAATAAATGTGAAGAGGAAGGGTTGGTCTTTCCTACTAAAGGAAATAATAGCTGCTAGGGAAGAGATTAGGAACGTTCTTAGTTCAGGAAGTAGCTCTCCATAACCCTCAAGGGGCATCTACAATGCCTTTCCTCTCCCCAAAGCACTTATAATAGAAGTGAAAAGGTTTGATTATAAAGACGAACCCTATCAAAACTCTTCTTCCTTCAATTTAACCAGGTCATTTCTTAACACTTAGCAAAAGCGTGAATATCTGAACGCCATTCTCCTCTCCTTCCCCAACAAACTTCTCATCACAACTAGTGATGAGAAGTCTGTTGTCGGTAGAATTTTGCCGACTGAGTCAACTTCGGCTAACTTCCGGCTGAAGGCAAAGAGGCCTAGCAGGCTCTTGCAGAATTTTTAAATGAAGTTTAGTGTTGGCGCCTGAGTCCTATTTGTACCTGCCCTTCTTCTGGAACCCTCTCTCCTCTATCACTCTCCCTTCCACGCCTCCTCCCTCCCCCCAACACCCATCCTCTTTTGCACTATACCATCTCTGCCTCATCTACTAAGATAGATGAGGCAGAGATGGTATAGTGCAAAAGAGTATAATTTTTGATATCAGAGAGACATAGGTTTAAATTCTGGTTCTACCACCTCCTAGCTATGTGATGGCAAGACCTACCTCTATGAACCTCTGTTTCTTCATCTATGAAACAGACAGTAGAATTAAATAAGAAAGGGATATAAACATTTTTGCTGCATGGTGCCCACTTAAAATTTTGGGTCTTTCTTGGCTTTTGTGCACATTATCTTCTCTTTGTAATCCTCCTCCCATTCCCCACCCCACCCCATTTCTTCTTCTTAGAACAGAGGAATGCCGCTGTTGAAAGTTTGGATAAAGGGGAATTATAATGACATGTTATAGGAGAGTCCCTCCAAGCAGAGTCCAGAAGGGAGAGATCCATCTGACTTGAATACCACAAACCTGATATCAAGGATGGCCCTAGTATGAAGATGAATGTAGTATTCTTAAGCCAGTGGACTTCAATGATTTCTGGCCCCATTGACAAAATCAAAATCATCACCATTATGGAGCAGACACAGCAGGATATCTTGGTTTGGTTCCATTAAATGTAATGCATCTAACATGGTTATTCTGACTCCACACTCACCAGAAATCTGGACCTGCCTGCTGGGGAGAATTATGGATCATACTGACTTTGCCTCTTTCCACACCCCAATGGCTGTGACATTTCACAATCAGAAAGCAGCATGGCTTCTGATTATGATCTGGCTGTGAGGAGAAAATCTCTGGTCCTATTTCAATCCTAGAGACAAAAAAAAAGTCTTTCCGTAAATTAATCAGTTTTCTGGAGTCTACCACAGACGCATATGCAGTGCATCTCAGCGTGAGACAATACGGATTGACCTTAAACACAAAAATGATTTCTTGCATCTTCAAGGAGAGTCTAGATCACTCTAGGACTTCATTAAGCTTTGTTTTATTTCTCCTGTTCCTATGGCCTCCATGTGTATTCTTTGAGATCCTTAGCTCTCCAACAGAAGAGAGCCCCAAACTCTGTTTTTCCTAGGTCCTCATCTTCTGCCCCCCAAGAGGAAAAGTCAGAGAGCCAAATGCAAAAGACCCAAGTATATTTGGTCTTTATGGACTCTTGCCTTTGCCACTGGAGGAGAAACAGACCTTGTCAGTGACTTACGGTCAAAATTTTTAGGTCCTCCTAAAGACTCCAGCTTAAACGTTTATATGAATGAATCTCTCTTACTAGTCCATTAATGTGACTTACAGCAAGACCTATGAAAATGTAGCTTTTCAACAATTAATACATAACCTAATCAGCCATTAGAAGTCAGCACTTAAGAAAGATAATATTTGATTTATAGAGCACATATAAAGGTGACTAGGAAGAAAGTCTAAAGTCTAAAACATTTTCTTGTTCTAAATTTTTTTGAACAGAAGTCAACTCATGTCACAAAAATGTTCATGTTCATACATATGATGATACTGTAAATACAAGTTTTAAAAAGAGCTGTAAGGCAATAGGTGCAGACAACCAAATTGTAGCCATTATGTTTACCACGTTGGCCTAAGTCACAAGCTCTACATGTTCTCGGCATCGTTTTTTTGACTCAACAATAAGGGCACAAACATGAATATTTTGTTGCTATTCCAAATGCATAAGAGAACAAATCCATTTATCTAAATATGAATTTGAAACTCTTTGGAGTATGGTGGCCATATGCACCAATCCTTAGAAAGTAAAAGCAAAATATTAATTTCCCTTTCTGTTGGAACACTTGAGGTTTCTGACATGAGGAACTGATCCTATTAAGTGGTAATTTACAGTGGCTACTTATTGCTTAAATGTGGAAAATCCACAGGGGCAAATCATGGGAATTAAGGAAGAGAGTACCGTGAGTAAAATAATATGCACAGCTAACCCTCATCATTCATTCGGTACCATTCTCCCCCATCCAATTCCCCATCCACTTCTTCACCTTCCACTCCATCCATCTGGTACCCCGACTGCTCAATTAAATGAGAAATGCCTGGTGAAGTTTGCTACAAGAATTTGAGTTGCACCAACAGACTTGGTCTATTTACAAGAAATGAGCCTTCTGCCATGGTCTCCGAGAAAGATCCCTGCCTTTGCTATATGAGGCCCTTCACAGAGTGAGAAGGAAAGAGCTATGGATCAAGCGGAAATTTTGTCTTTATGAAAGCCAGCAGGCCAGTAGCAGAAAGGCTCCATCTGAAATCTAAGACAGCTATTCCATTAAGTTTGTTAAATTATCTCATTAGGAAATCACTCATAATAATCTTCCTTGTCCTTTGAGAGTGACATTCTAAACAAACTATGCTGCTCTCTCTTTGCTTGGAAATGTATGATTTTTTTTAAAAAAAATTCAGATGTCAAAGATAAAATACTGCCTCCCCATTATCTTCATTTTCCCCAGAACTTGAAGGTTCATCACTTGCCATTAACTGGACAGTTAAATCTTCTCTAGAACCATGAGATGTCTGCTTTAGCAAAGGCTTCTTTTTCAATTACCTGATAGGCTTACAATGAGTAAACAGAGAAAAATGCAGGGCAGTGGAAATTGGAATACATATTGACTGATTTGTGGCTTTCTGAGCAAGTCTTGGTTATGATAAGTTTTCAAAGAAACACCAAGTTGAGTCTTTGCCTCATGGAATTACGTAAGTTTCTTCCTTTCCTTCATTCACTGACAAATTATATACTCAGGCCCCGCAGTCCTATAAGTTAGCCTTTAAATAAATCCATTTCATTTCAAAATTCCATAGTGGGACTTCAGAATGTCTATGCCCCCCAAAGTTTCTTTAAAATATGAATAGAGAATTTAAATAATCTCATCCACAAATATGTCATTTTAATTTATTTATATCATATAAATTATTATGATAATATAATGTATAATCTATACTATGTGTTACTTACATATAAATTATTTTTTAACTCAAAAAGAATAAAATTTCATTATAGGAGATTTGGAAAATGCATAAAAAATTTTTTAAAAAGGGAACAGCTACTCATAATCTCTTTCCCAAACACAAAGAGTGTTAATATTTGAGTATATTTCCTTCCAAACTTTTTTATTTTGCATATTAACTTTAGTATAATTGTGGTCAAAGTGTGCTAGATATTTTGTATCTTACTATCTCCTCTTAAATATTATATACTTTAATGGTTTGATGATAATCTATTATTTAATACAACTATTTTGGGGCTTTGGGAGTTATTTTAAATTTTTTATTATTAATGGTATCTTGGAGACAAACATAATTTCAAGATAAATAAAAGTTCCACAGCAACTATTCCAGTGAATGGGAACAATACCTGTTTTTTCTATTTATTGGGGCAAATCGGAACTCAGAAGCAAAATGGCTAGTAGGTCGTAAATCATCTCATTTTAGATGTCTGGCAACAGAGACCCTTTTTGGTCCCTGCAGATTCAACTGAAATTTTGGTAAAAGAGGGAGATTGGGTCTCTAATGCCATCCATTGCAATACAGACATAAGCAAGAAGGCTCAGTCTATGGGACCAAGATTCACTGTACCATGGACATCCAAAGGTCTTTACTTACATAGCAGTAATATATACCAACCATAGCCTTAAGAATTCTACTAAGATTTTTGCAATTCTATGACACCTTCTGGGTTAAGTCTTAACATCTTAAATGTTTAATAAACTTTATTGAGGGACAAATAGCTCCATATTACCAAATCAGTTCCTCAGTAAATAAGTTGATGGACAAAAACAAAACAAAACAAAACAAACAAACAAAAACACTTCTGGGCCTGTAACTCCAAACATACACAAAAGAAATGGATAATTTATCTTCTCCATTTCCAAGTACAACCACCTCCCCTCTGCTTGAGACTTGTTGACTTGTAGAATCTGGAAGATCCTCTGGGAAGGCCTTCAGAGGATCCTTATGGGAGAGTGCCAAAGAGCTTGACAAAAGTCTTGTGAGGTATGTGTGGGTAAAAATAATTGAAAGTAGAGGCTAATGCTTGCTTCTCATCTAGTGATTACTGAAGGAGGGAGGTCTGTTGCAGCGGCCCATATCAACAGAGCATGAAGCAACTGCAGTGTAGTATGGTGTTGGCTGGAAGAAAAAAGTGTAGGCACCCCCATTCCAGTTCCCCATGGGACTCTGAAGCTGTGGAAGAGGAACTCAGTTGTTGCTGAGCTGCTCAAGAAGGAACACAGCGGCTAGAGGAGCTGTGAGAGCTCTGGGGCTGCCAAGAGGACACCAAAAAAGAAACTAGGAGGCAATGCAGGTAGAAAAAGGATTGGGGTGTCATCAACTACTGGTACAGCTAGAGGGAAATGAATTTGCCGCTGTGAGGGGGAGCTGGAGTAAAGTTGAAAGTCACCACAAGATATCACAACCACTACATCAGCAGGGTCCATCAGTCAGTGAAAGTAAGACAGAACCAGAAACAAGAATACCTGCTCACAACCAACAAGTGTCCACTGACGTCATATCTCTGCTTTCCCATCTCTCCTCCTCCACCAATGGAGCCAGGCCTTGCCTGGAGAGGGACAATTACACATGGTAGGTGGAACACACATGTTTACTATTACTCCCTCCTAATTCTCCACAAAAACGATCATAAAGGAATTTTTTAAAGGATAGACTTAGAAGGACAAAGAGAACAGGAGAGAAAGTGACATAAAATAAGAGATGGTAGCAACAATGAGTTAGCTGAAAACGCAGTGGATGAGTGGTCATTAACTTAGAGATGGGAAAAAGCTAAAACTGTGGATTAGAGGGTGGGGTACAGCGAGAAACAAGCCAGGTTAAGCTGAAAACATCCAAATCCTGGAACTCAAGGCACCAGCAACCTCCAAAAAGTGGGAATGTGGGGTAAAGCTGAAAACAAGAGCATCTGTAGATGGTTGACTCTTGACTGTCCCTCCTCGTACTTTCTGGAAAGGCTGAACACCATCCACAGCCGAGGACAAAAGAGATAATCCATGCAGGAAACTAGGCAATTCAGTAAAAAGTCTGCATGGCCATCATGAGATTCCCTAACCTCCTTCCCCCGCTTCGCTCATAGAACACAGACAACCAGGCTTAAACCCCACAGGCAGAGATTTGCAAGATTTCTCTCTAGAGAACTGAACAGACCAAGGATCTAGATCTGTAGATGCTGATATTTGGAGCCCCTCAATGAACAAGCCTTCTTATCAACCTATACTCAAGAAGCTACCCGTCAACAAGGCTTCCAGTCAGCTTTTTCCTGTCACATTCTTCAAACTTATGGTTACCAGGGGATAAGGGGGAGAAGTACATACTACTTTATATAAAATAGATAACTAATAAGAACCTGCTGTATAGCACAGGGAACTCTGCTCAGTACTCTGTAATGGCCCATATAGGAAAAGAATCTTTAAAAGAAAAAAGGGGGATATATGTATATGTATAACTGATTCACTTTGCTGTACACCTGAAACTAACACAACATTGTAAATCAACTATACTCCAATAAAAATTTTTAAAAAAATAGATAGCCAATGCTGTCTTTCTATGCACCAAGCATCATTCCAAGCACATTTTAATTTTTTACACAAATTATTTCATTTAATGCTGTATGCATTTAATGTTTTGCACATATACAGATAAATTTATTTAATCATCATAAAAACTATAAGGTAAGTACCATTATCATCCTCATTTTTCCGAGTAGGAAACTGAGATATATAAAGACTAAAGTAACTTGCTCAAGGTTACAAGCTACAAGGTAGTATGGCCAGTTTCACAAACTTTCAATATGGATCCAGGGCCCATGCTTCTGATCTCTACAACATACTGCCCCAAAATCAAGGTAGAGACAAAGTCAAGGAAAAAAGAAAAAAGGGAAACAATGCAAACAGGCAACCAGGGACCAGGAGAAAAGGGTAAATCAACTATAACATATTTACTCAATTTGCTCATTGCATACATTAAAAAACAAAAGAAAACAAAACAAAAACCAGAAAACCAAGATGTTCTCTCATTCAATGAACAAGAGAATATGGGAGCAGAAGATTCAATACATGTAAAAGAACTGTAGCATTAAAAGACAAAAATAGAAAACAGGAGAGAAAACGAAGACAATCTATCTAGAAAAGAACTGTGGTGATATAGTTATCAAAGAAATAATATAAGAAAACTTCCTGATTGAATGAGTTCATGAATATTCAACTAGCTTAATCAATGAAAAAGGATTCACATTAAGAAATATCACTAACAAGACAACCTACTGAATGGGAGAAAATACTTGCAAATGACATGGCTGATAACAGGTTAATACCCAAAATATATAAACAGCTCATACAACTCATTATCAAAAAAACAAAGAACCTGATTTAAAAATGAGCAGAAGACATGAACAGACATTTTTCCAAAGAAGATATACAGATGGCCAACAGGCACATGGAAAGATACTCAACATCACTAATCATCAGAGAAAGGCAAATCAAAACCACAATGAGATATACCTCATACCTGTCAGAATGGCTATTATCAAAATGTCTACAAATAACAAATGTTGGAGAGGATGCAGAGAAGAGAGGACCCTCCTACACTGTAGCTGGGAATGTAACTTGGTGCAGCCACTATGGAGAACAGTATGGAGGTTCCTCAAAAAACTAAAAATAGAACTACCAGATGATCCAGCAATTCCACTTCTGAGTATATATCTGAAGAAAATATATAACTCAAAAAGATATATTCAAAAAGATATAGTCATCCTAACTCAAAAGGATATATTCATCCTTTATATTCATTATGCTAGCTGGATATTCATGAACTCATTCAATCTGGAATGTATATATCACTGCACCACTACTTATAATAGCCAAGATATGGAAGCAACCTAAGTGTCCATCAATAGATAAATGGACGAAGAAAATGTGGTATATATATATACAGTGGAATACTACTCAGCCATAAAAAATATGAAATTCTGCCATTCGCAACAACATGGATGGACCTAGAGAGTATTAAGTTAGTGAAATAAGTCAGAGAAAGAAAAATACTCTGTATTATCACTTTTTGTGGAATCTAAAAAATGAAACGAATATATATTATGAAACAGACTTACAGATAGAGAGAACAAACCAGTGAAAGAGGGAAGTGCAGAGGGGCAGATAGGGTTCTGGGATGAAGAGATACAAACTGCTATGTATAAAATAGATAAGGAACAAGGCTATATTGTATAGCACAGGGAAACATAGCCATTGTTTTGTAATAAGGTTAGATGGAGTATAAACTATAAACGTACTGAATCACAGAGCTATACACCTGAAACTAATACAGTATTGTAAATCAACTGTACTTCAACTAAAATAAATAAATAAATAAAGCATTAAAAAAGAACAACATGGGAATGCATATATCTTTCCAATATCTTCTTTCATTTCCTTTAGATATATACCCAGAAGTAAAATTGCTGGATCATATGGTAGTTCTACTTTTAGTTTTTTGAGCACCCTCCATACTGTTTTTCATAGTGGCTGCACTGCACCAATTTACATTCCCGCTAACCGTGCACAAGGGCTCCCTTTTCACCACATCCTCACCAACACTTGTTCTCTCTCATATTCTTGATGATAGCCATCCTAACAGGTGTGAGATGATATTTCATCATGCTTTTGATTTACATTTCCCTGAGGATGAGTAATATTGGGCACCTTTTCATGACCTCTTTCTTAACTAGAACATCAAAACCATTTGGAATTTACACGGAGTAACTGGGAAATTGCTTTTATTAAAATTTCCAATCACTGAAAAAGTCCAGGATTTTTTCTCAAGCAGAAAAATCATCTACAGTAAATTCTGAAAGAATAAATCATTGATATAAAGCAAGGAAAGGAAACTGACAAACCACAAAATAAAAAAGAATCCTATTTCCACCCCTGACATGTTAGAAGGTCTAAACTCTGCTGAAATAATAACGGTAACAGAAATGGAATTGATCCTTTCAATTCTCACACTATATACTGACTCTTCATTTTCAGATCTTCCCCTTTTGCAGACATCAAAAAATCAGAATAAAATAATATGAGGTCTACATTCACAAAATGAACAAAGAATAAAAACTATTTCAAGCTAGATTTAAAAAACATACAAACAAAAAACAAAACAAAAAATCTTCCCTTCCTCCTCCCAGGGAGAGTAAAGGGATTTTTTTTTTTTTTTTTTTTTTGTCTTTTGCCTCAGTTTTCTTTTTTTTTTTTAAAGAGAATTTATTTTTTATTTTATTTATTTATTTATCTTTTAGCCACTCCATATGGCATGTGGGATCTTAGTTCCCTGACGAGGGATCGAACCCGTGCCCCCTGCAGTGGAAGCATGGAGTCTTAACCACTGGACCACCAGGGAAGTCCCTGCCTCAGTTTTCTACGTAACTCCCTCAAGGTCCCCAGTACCTGGGGTGTACTATAGAGAGGGATCAGGATGCCTTGAGGTTAATGTCTCAGAGGAAGTCTTCAGTCGTCCTTTGCTAGTGGAAAGGTGCACACACTTAAAAGTTTTGCTTAAGTTTAAAGAAAATGCAAGGACTTTTCTAATGTAAGTGTGAATGTTTCCTCACGTTGAATGGGTCATGATAATAAACTGGACATGGTTCTTCATCTCATTAGTCATTACTGTCTCTAGAGCCTCCCTGACTGTACTACTACTTTAGTACCAGACTGTCACCCCCAGACAGAATGACCTTGACTACACTGCCACGCATCCCAGATTTGGATCTGGGCACCACGGCCTCCATCACCAAAGACAGCATACAAAATGCAGAACAGGAGATATGTGATTCCTGATCATAAATGTCAAAATGCCCTCCAGATCAGTTTACCAATGTGAAATATGGAATTTTTTCCCTATAAAACCTCATGAAACAAGGAGTAGTTACATCCTTTGTTGGTGGTGGGGAATATAATTACCTTTGACAATAGGATGTATCCTGGGGCTTTCAAAGCAAAACTATTATGCCTTTTATTTTTCTTTTACTTTTTTTTTTGTGTGTGTATGTGCAATCCTCTCTTAAACATTTGGTCTACAGATGGATAGACCTGTGATTTTAAATGGCCTAATGAGCCTCAGACAGACTTCTAAGTAACACTCATGAATAAGCCAAAGAGAGAGTCTCAGATGCTAACATTTACCATACTAAGAACTTCTTTTCTGTTTGCAGATCTTCTTCCCTTTTAAAAAGTTAACACTTATTGAACATAATATATCCTGAATCTTTCGCAGGTGTTAAGCAGCTGACTTTAATTTTTTAAAGAACCAAATCCATCTATTACCAAACCAAAAAAAAGTAGCTCTATTTATTTAGGTTATTTTGACAGTAAATCCTTCCTCTCTAGTCTGTCCTAGGAAAACGATTGCATTTCTCTGTAAAAATAAACTTTCCATGAAGATTAAGGCATGAGCTCATGTGGACTTGCTCCTTAAAAAACTGAAGGGTCCAAAATGTGACATTACATTTTCTTTTCTCTAACCCTTTAATTCAGGATGGAGGGACACAAACCAGCAATACTGGCTTAAAAATGAAATAGTATATCTTTCTATAATGGCACGAAATGCTATGGCATGGCAAGTAGCTTTAAGTTAAGGCATTGTCTAGACTGGATGTGAAATCCCCAACGTGGGAGAATACTGCAGTAAGAAGGGATCAATCACAGGAGAGCAAATGAGATTTGGAAAAAGGAGGGGAAAATTAACAAAGACAAACTAAATTTTAATTCGTGAAAGGTTTGACCTTGGACTCAGGACTCTACCCTAACATCTGGGCTTTTTTTTTTATCATAAATTTGTCAATGTTTTTGCTATTTTACCAAGTGATTATCTTCCACTGTCTACGCCAAAGTGTTCTCTGCCTTCAGTCACCAAAGTAGGGACTAAATCAATAAAATAGGAGCAAAATAGGAACAGTTGCCTGGAGTACTACTCATTGTTAAAAAGGACCTTGACTTCATTGAAGGGACTGGCATAATAAAGGGTAGTTGGTGAAGTGGGATGCAGACTTGTCCAGTTTTCCAATGCGTTGCTGCTATGATGTTATAACTTTCTTTTAAAGTATTCCAGCATGGACAGGTGATGTATCCATGTGGGTTCATTTTCATCTATACCCTTGGGCTGGTCATCTGTGCTAATCAGGAGTACACACTCCAGGGTGGTTAGCTAGCATGGGAAACATCTTAATCAAAAGACAACTCAAGATACAATTATCACAAGAGAGTCCTCAGCTATCTTCAAATCTGATAAATACCAGGGGCTTTGTTCATTAGCATGACGGATATTTTTTTAAAAAATAGAAATAGTCTTTAATCAATGAAATTAGTGGCAAGATGTGTGATAGAAATATTGTAATGGCATTTCTACTTTCCCATAAATGAGGTTTAGGAATTTGGTAAAAGCTCAATTGTCTAAACTCTTTAGAATGGTGGCCTTGGCTCTCTGAAGAAGTCTTGTGTCCAGCCTCTGATTTGAAAAAGCATTGGTCACCACTTTCTGGAACTACAGGCAGCTACCAAGTCAACCAGAAATCACCTAAAATTTATGAATAACCAAATTGGCTAAGGTCCTTTTACAACAGTGGTCAAGAGACCTTCCTCAAAACCTGGGGCAAGTAAACCAAACTGGTTACAGTGTGGGATTAATTGGATCAAAATACCTATATTTTCTTCATGTCAGAAAAAAACATTTGTCTGCCCCTGTGTCTCATATAGATATACCATATGAGCAGATCACCCCTGGAAAAAATAAAAATAATTCACACCACTCACTCTGTGTTATTGCAGTGGAAATTTTTCTTATTATTTTGTTAAAAATCACCCAGTGATGTCTGGCTTTTTTTCAGTGAATTTACTCAGGAAGGGAAAGAAGGATTTCCCATCGATACCCTGTTTGTAGATTGTTTTCTTTCATTTGGTGACTGTAGTTCAGAAGGATTTTCCTGGCGAAGTAAGGAGGTATGGAAATTTTTTCTTGACAGCTAAATGTAACTCTAGATCAAGCCTTTTGTTTACTTCATCACACATTCATTCATTCCTGCTCATGGATAGGGAGCAAAGAAAGTGGTAAAAAAAAAAAAAAAAGGTCTCCATGGTTGCCAATAAAACAGTGTGAAGCAGGAGATAAAATAGGAGCAGTACCTTATATTTTTGCTGCTGTGGCAGCCTGTCTCCAAGATGGCAACCAATGATCCTTGCCTTCTGGTATTCATGCACTTGTGTGGTCTCCTCCCATATTTTGAGGCTGACCTGCATCATCAATAGAACACTACAGAAATAATGGTGTGTGAACTGAGAGCAGATCAGAAAAGATACTGCAGCTTCTGCTTTCATCTCTTTAATCTTTTTCTCCGGGAAGCCAGTTGCCATGCCCTGGGGAGAGGCTTACTGGAGAAGAACAGAAACCTACCACTAACAGCCTGCACCAATTTGCTGGCCATGTTTCTGGGTTATCTTGAAAGCAGACCGTGCAACCCCAGTCAAACTTTCAGATGACTAGAGCCCAGGCCAACAAGTAACCACAAACTCATGAGAGACTCCAAGGCAAAACCACCCATCTAAGCTGCTCCTGAATTCCTGACCTACAGAAACCATTTATTTTGTTTAAAGTCACTATATTTTGGAGTAATTTGTTACGTAGCAATAGATAACTAATACAGCTGCTAACCCAACAGCATTTTTAACTCCATTCTCTTTTGACTGTCATATACTGTAGAGATTTTAAAAAGCAAGATGCTAATTTTCTCATTAGCCTCCCTTGTAGCTACAAGCAGCCCAGGAACCAATTCTGACCAATGAGACATAAGCAGAAGTCTACTAAGGTAGTTTTCTTATAAAAGGAACTGTTTCAAAGAGAGAGTTCACTTACACAGCTCCCTTCCCCATGTTTCTGCTTTGAAAATAATGTCTTAAAGCTGAGGCAGCTTTCTTATAGCTGGGCTGCAGTAGGCATGAGAATGAAAAACTAACAGCAAAGGATTGTGGGGCAAACAGGAGAGAGCTTAGGTTCCCGGTAACACTGCCGTCTAGGTGAACTAGTGCTGGCTACATCCTACCACCTTGGTAGGTGATTAAAATAAACCCTATTTTTATAGCACTACTAGCTGGGGTTTCTATTACTTGCAGCTGACAGCATTCCTAATTGATGC
This sequence comes from Balaenoptera musculus, assembly GCF_009873245.2. NCBI lineage: Eukaryota > Metazoa > Chordata > Mammalia > Artiodactyla > Balaenopteridae > Balaenoptera > Balaenoptera musculus. The sequence goes on along the minus strand of NC_045793.1, from coordinate 95,069,692 downwards.
AGACTTCGAATCAAAGAGGGAGTGCTTTAAATAACAAACCCTAAAATGTTGAATTGGCTGATGAGAAAGGAGAGGACAACAGGCTATGAGGTTCCAAGTATTCCTGTTTGGAAAGAGGATTACCTTGGTTATACAGTGATGAAGCATTTGTTTTAACTGTTGCCTGTTGGGATGCATACTGAAGAAAAGATGTAGCATTAGGGGAAAATGTAGAAAAACTGGTTGTAATAGCTTATTTTTCCAAGCACCCTACTTCTGCATATTTCAGAATGTTTAGAAAACTCACATGGGGAGGTGAGTGACTTTTCTGGGCACTTTACGGCATGGCATGTCAAATAGTAAGAACTTTTACACACACACACACACACACACACACACACACACACACATACACACTGAGTGGTCAGGTCCTTCTGATGGCTTTGGGTTTGTATGCTTGGTTTACATACAATCTTTGTATGAAACTAAATAGGCGACTTTAAAACATAAGGTATTTTTCTCCTTTTGGCTTTCCTCTGTTTTGATAAATACCAGTCAAGTAAACTTTTTGTAAATTTTGATTTATACTTTTCCCATTTAGCCCCTGAATGGGAAATAAAAATTGGCAGGCATAAGAGCTCATGAAACATATTTCACTTTTTGCTCTACAATAAAATAACAATCATTAGAAGAGTAATAGTGGGCTTCCCTGGTGGCGCAGTGGTTAAGAATCCTCCTGCCAATGCAGGGGACATGTGTTCGAGCCCTGGTCTGGGAAAATCCCCCATGCCACAGAGCAACTAAGCCCGTGAGCCACAACTACTGAGCCTGCACTCTACAGCCCGCAAGCCACAACTACTGAGCCTGTGCTCTAGAGCCCGCAAGCCACAACTACAGAAGCCCGCGTGCCTAGAGCCCATGCTCTGCAACGAGAGAAGCCACCGCAATGAGAAGCCCGCGCACCGCAACGAAGAGTAGCCCCCGCTCACCACAACTAGAGAAAGCCCGCGCGCAGCAACGAAGAAAAGTAATAGTAACCATATATCAATCCTGTACTGTTTTAAAGCACATTATATGCATCATTTTATCCAATCTTCACAACAACTCTATAAGTTTTAACAGTCCTTTTTGCCAAATGAGAAAACTGAGGATGCTTTCAAAGTAAGCCCAGCATCGTGTGGCTCCAGACTTCTGCTCATATCATTATGCTCTAATTCCTCCTAATGTTTCTGTTACTGTTAATTCTATTGCTTGACTATTTCTCAAGGTTGTCTCCTTCCCTGATGTGACTGGCCTCCACCTCCTCACTGATCTCCCTGGCTCTCCTCCAATCTGACTGCAGCCACAGATGTCTTTCTCGAGTCTATACTTGCTCGTGTTTACACACTGTCGTTTAAAGAATTAAGTCAAAGCTCCTTGACAGGGCACTTCTGAGTTCTGTGTCACTCACCCTTTACTTGCCCCCCAGCCTCTACTCTGCATTCCTCCCTGTTTTGACACCTCTTTATACCTCCTCTTAATACTCATTTGATGTCCTATCCATGCTGGGTTTCTCCCACTTACCTAAGCTTTTTCTGTCCCAGACTTTTGCAGTCAATGCCGCCTCTGCCTGGAGCACTTCCTCTGACTCTTCTGGTCTGAACTCTCACAGGCTTTTCCTCTTAGACATCACTTCTGAAGCACCTTGTGCTTCTATAAATTTCAGTCCTCACTGGCTTGTCTCTCTCTTAGCTTGAATGTATAAATAGTTTTCACCACCGTGCTCCCGGTGTTCAATATAGGTTCAAGTCATTCATTCTTTAAAAAAAAAAAAAAAAATGCTTGTACCCTCATTTAAATAAAAATTGACCAAGACACAGCCCATTCTAAAGAGTGAACAATTGCTAAGGAACAAAAGTGAAGCTGTACTCCATCCATTGATTTATATTACAACTAGCACCATCTTATCAAAGTAAAGCTTTGTTGGCACACTGCATGCTACCCACACATATAGACAACATTCTGCTAGTTTCACAGATACAGCAAAGATCCCAGGCACCTGGTCTAACTAAACTTGCACATTTAACTAGTCATTCTCCTTGTGAAATATACCAAATTTTCTACACAAGAGAATGTATGTGTATATAGCCAATGTATATTTTATACATGTATTATGGAACGTACGGAATTACACATTAGAATATTCTATATATATAATTATATAGTCTCTCTATATAATTAATAATTATCTAACAGAACAGATTCCCTTTCAATGTTAGAGTTATGTCAGCCTAATTCATGTCCTCTATCACCTTCCTAAACTCTCTGAGTAGACCAGATTCAATCAAAACTTGCTTTCCCAATATTCAGCATCCCAGTGCCACCTTCTACACCATGGGTGAGAGAGCACCTCCTCTTTGTCTAATAAATCACCAATTTAGTTTTCTATACTTCTTACTATCACCAATACAGATTCTAATACTGCTATGTACTTAAATATTTCTTGAAAACTATCCCTATATCAACACCCTCAAAAAAAAAAAATTAACCTGGATCTCCCCTTATCTATTTTTAACGATAGTCATTTTTTTAAATTTCCCTATTTATTTTAAGATTTATTTTAATTTTTGTATTTCCCATTGGATGAAGCTATTCTTTCTCAGAAATTCAAGCATGTCCACAGAGGCCAGAATTTTGGGTCTCCATCCAACTTCTTTCCTTCTGTGCTTGATGGACATACTCTGTGGCTATCAAATGGTTCACTATTATCTTTGGTTTTCGGTTTTCGTAAGTGTTTGTCTTCTCTTACGTCTTCATGAGTATTTGAGTTAGGAAAGGGCATATCACGAAATGTAAATATGATGCCATTTTGAAATGAAAGGCCCTGCCTGTCCTTCAAGGATCTCTCCTTCTGCCGTAGGTGGCACTAACCAGCTGTATTTCTTGGAAGAGAAGTGACAAATTAGGCAACAGGGCACTTGGCACGGCAAGGTAAACGAAGTTTCCACAGACTATCTCCTGTGGTCAAAGTCTCCATTTTATGCAGTCACTCCGTATAGAACATTCACTCCTCCTAGGAAGAAATAGCATTCAGTACTTTAGTAACAAACTTGTTCTTTCAGAAAAAGAAAGAACAGCCTCACATCTTAACCCTTTTACATTTCTTCCCTTGATAATATTTAATTTTTAACTACTCTTCCTCTCCAAACTAATTTCAGTAGAACTTTTGAAGTTTAAAATCTGTGACTGGTTTTCATTGTTGTTACTGTTGTGGTTGTTTGTTGTTGTTGGGTTATTTTTTGAATTTTATTTTATTTATTTTTTATACAGCAGGTTCTTATTAGTTATCTATTTCATACCTATCAGTATACATGACATGTATACATGTCAATCCCAATCTCCCAATTCATCCCACCACCACCCCTCCCCCGCCACTTTCCCCCCCTGGTGTCCATACGTCTGTTCTCTACATCTGTGTCTCTATTTCTGCCCTGCAAACCGGTTCATCTGTTGTTGTTTTAAGTGAGTTTGGCAGGAAATCAGTTTGGGGAGTAGAAGAGGTATCTAGAAAGATATCTGTAATATCTTCTAAGGTAGCAAAAACTCGTGCAAAATTGGGGGAGGAATTATTTATCTCCAATAGGACTAATAAAATCACAATGCATACAATTTTTGGCACTGAAACATAAAATTGGCTCCAAAGCACAGGTAATTTTGTTTCAAAGACCAGCTATTGTTAATAATATTGCAATGAATCTGTGTTTGCAAATATTTCATTGAGATAACTGTTTTCAATTATTTCTGAATACATACCCAGAAGTGGGATTGCTGGATCATATTCTATTTTTAATATTTTGAGGAACTGCCATATTGTTTTCCAAAACAGCTGCACCATTTTACATTCCCAGCAGCAGTGCATGAGGGTTCTAACTTCTCCACATCCTTACCAAAACTGGTTATTTTCTGGTGTTTTGATAGTAGCCATCCTCCTGGGTGTGAGGTGATACCAGCTGTGGGTTTGATTTGCATTTCCCTGATGTTGAGCATCTTTCATATGTGTGTTGACATCTGTATATCTTCTTGGGGAAATGTCTATTCAAGTCCATTGCCTATTATTTGGTTATTGGGTTACTCGGGTTTTTGCTGTTGAGTTGTAGGAACTAAAGATGAACATTTTTCCATGTCATTTGTATATCATCTTAGATGAAGTATCTGTTCATGTCTTTTGCCCATTTTCTAATCAGATTTTTTTTACTGTGGTATTGAGAATTTTTGTTTGTTTGTTTGCTTGTTACTAGGAGTATTAGTCCTTTGTCAGTTATGTGGATTGCAAATATTTTCTCCCATTCTGTAGCCTGTCTTTCATCCTCTCAACAGGGTACTTCAGAGAGTAAAGTTCCTAATTTTGATGAAATTCATCTTACCATTTTCTCCCTTTATGGATTATGCTTTCATGTCAAGTCTAAGAACTCTTTGCTGAGTCCTAGATCCCGAAGATTGTCTCCTGTTTTCCTAAAAGTCTTATAGTTTAATGTCTTACATTTAAACCTGTGATACATTTCGAGTTAAATTGTTGTATAAGGTAGACAGGTTTATTTTGTTTGTTTATTTGTTTATTTGCCTATGGATGTCCAATTTATCCAGAACCATTTGTTGAAAAGGCCATCTTTCTTCTATGAATTGATTTTGCATCTTTGTCAAAAATTAGTTCGGCATATTTATGGGGGTCTATTTCTGGGTTCTTTCTTCTGTTCCATTGATGTATGTTGTCCCTCTTCCAATTCCACAAAGTCTTTAGTACTGCAGCTATATACGTCTTGAAATTGAGTAATTTCCCCCACTGCATTATTCTTTTTCAAAACTGTTTTAGCTAGTCTAGATCCTGTGCCTTTATACTTAAAATTTAAAAGAAGTTTGCCTGTATCTTGCTGGGATTTTGATAGGAATTGCATTTAACCTATACAGTTGTCCCTCGGTATCTACACGGGATTGGTTTTAGGACCCCTCGCAGATACCAAAATCCAAGGATGCTCGAATCCCTTATGTAAAATGGCATAGTACAATTGGCCCTCTGTATCCATGGATGGGACCCACAGATACAAAGCATCGACTATATATCAGTATTGAGATAAGTGACATCTTTTCTATGTTGAGTCTTCTAATCCATGGACATGTCATGTCTCTCCATTTAGTTAAATCTTCTTTGATTTCCTTCATCAGCAATTTGTAGTTTTAGCATACAAGTCCTATACACGCTTTGTTAGATTCACACTTAAGTATTTTATTTTTACTTTTGAGAGATTGTAAATGGTACTATATTTTTAATTTTAGTGTCCAAAGGTTCATTGTCAGTATATAGAAATACAATTGATTTTAGTATGGTTAACATGCATCCTGTGATCTTACTGAGCTCACTTATTAGTTCTAGGGGTTTTCTGTAGATTTCTGATGATTTTCTATGTAGTCAATTATGTCATCTGCAAACAAAGACCATTTTATTTTCTTCTTTCCAACGCTTATGCTTTCTATTTCCTTTTCTTGCCTTATTGCAGTGGCTAGTACGTGCAGAACTTTGCAGACACTCTTTATCAAGTTGGTAAATTTCTCCTCTATTCCTATATTTCTGAGAGTTTTACTATGAATGCGTTTTAAATTTTTGCCAAGTGTTTTTTCTTCATTGACTGATAAGATCACTTGACTGTTCTTCTTTAGCCAGTTAATATGGTGGATCCATGGTAATCCATAGACTGGAGGACTCAACATAGGAAACATGTCAGCTCTCCCCAAATTGATGTATAGGTTTGACACAATTCCTTTCAAAACTTCAGCAAGACACATATAAGCTTGTATTTTCAAATACTGTACCTTGCATCTCTGGAAAAAACCCCACTTTGTCACAGTGTATAACTCTTTCTACATATTGCTGAATTCTATTTACAAATATTTTTCAAAGATTTTTTTACTTCTATATTCCTGAGGAATATTGATCTGTAGTTTTCTTTTCTGTACTGTCTTGTCTGGTTTTGGTATCTGAGTAAAACTAGCATCATAAAATGAACTGCAGTGTACTCTATCCTCTTAATTTCTGAGAGAGATTGTGTAAATTGTGTAAAGTTAGGGTTCTTTTTTAAACACTTCCTTGGGGGGGGGTTTAAAATTATGACTTCAGTTTCATTAATAGTTATAGGGCTATTCAAATTATCTATTTGATTATTTAATTATTTTATATTGGGTGAGTTGTGATAGTTTGTGTTTATTGAAGAAGTGGTCCATTCCATCTAATTGTCAAGTTTATATTCATACAGTTGTTCATAGCATTCCTTTATTATCCTTTTGATGATGTCTGCAGGGTCTGCAGTAATATCCATTCTTGATATTACTCATTTCTGTCTTCTTTCTTTTTATCTTTGTCTGTTTTATAGAGGTTTATCAATTTTATTAGTCTTTTAAAGAACCAGCTCTTTGTTACAATGATTTTCTCTATTGCCTTTTCTATTTTTAATTTCATTGATTTCTGCTCTTACCTTTATTAATTCCTTCCTTCTGCATCTGTTTTATTTTGCTTTTTTCCTAGGTTCTTGAGGTGGGAGCTTAGCTTACTGATGTGAGACTTTTATTTTTTTCTGATGTTTGCATTTAGTGCTAAAAATTTCCCTCTCGGTGCTGCTTTAGCTGCATCTTGCAAATTCTGATACACTGTATTTTCATTTTCATTGTGTTCAGTTTTTTGTTTGTCTGTTTTTTACTTATCTTGAGATTTCCTCTTTTATCCATGGATGATTTACTTATTCACAAGTGTGTTGCTTAGTCTTCCAGTGTTTGGAGAGTTTTCTATTATCTTCCTGCTATTGATTTCTAGTTTAATTTCATTGTGGTCAGAAAGTACACTCTATGATTTCAATTCTTTTAAATTTGTTGAGGTTTTTCTTGTGGTCCAGGGAATAGTCTATATTGGTATATGTTCTGGGGACACTTGGAAAAAATATGTATTCTGCTACTGTTGGATGTCAGTTACATACTATTGGTTGACGGTGTTGCTGAGTTCTTCTATTTCCTTGCTGGTTTTCTGTCCAGTTGTTCTACAGGTTACTGAGAAAGGAGTGTTGAAATCTCCTACTATAATTATAAATTTGAGTATTTCTCTTTTCAGTTCTATCAGTTTGAACTCACGTATTTTGCACTCTGTTGCCTGCTGCTTACCCATTTAAATTTGTTATCTCTTCTTGATTTATATACCTTTTTATCATTATATAATACCCCACTGTGCCCTGATAATTTGCTTTGCTCTTAAGTTGACTTTATTTGGATATTAATATAGTCACTCTTGCTTTCTTTCAATTAATGTTTTCAAAATACCTTTTCCCATCCTTTTACTTTCAACTTACGAATTTTATTATATTTAAGTGAGTTTCTTGTAGATTGTCATGTTTTTTAATCTGCTCTGCCAATCTTTATTTTTTAATTGGTGTATTTCAACCATTTACCTACAATGTAGTTTTTGTATATTTTAGGACTTGAGTCTACCGTTTTGTTTTGTGTTTTCTGTTTTTCTCTATTTCTTTTTCCTGCCTTCCTGTGTGTTACTTGTACATTTTTTAAAATTCTATTTTGGTTTAGATATGGTGTCTTTATTGTATTTCTTTATATAGCTTAGCTATAGTGTTTTTGAACTGTATCTCTTTATATAGATATTTAAGTGGTTGCTCTAGGTATTATATATGCCTATTTTTAACTGTCCACAGGTATTGCCATTTTGCTGGTTTAAATGTAGAAACTTACTACCCTTTACATCTCTTTACCCTCTTTTATTTATAATTGTCTTACTTAGTTCCTCTACATATTGATACATTTAGAACTAGCTCAGTGTCTGAATTTTTGCTTTAACACTCAACCATAATTCAGAAAATTCCAGAGAAATCTAGTGTATTTACCCATATTTTTACTTACCATGTTCTTTCTTCCTTCCTTATGTTCCAAGATTTCTCCTCCCCGCTCCTCCAACTTTCATTTTTATTTAGAGAGTTTCCTTTAGTTATTATTTTAGGGTAGGTCTGTTAGTGACAAATTTCTCTTAGGTTTTTTCAGCTGAAAAATGTCTCTATTTTCCCTTCATTCCTGAAGGATTTATAGGAGGTTCTGGGTTGACAATTCTTTTCTTTCAGCACTTGAAAATTATTGTGCCAATTCTTTCTTGGCTTCTGTGATTTCTGATGAGAAATCTTCTGACATTTGAATTGTTTTTTTCTCTATAGGTGAGATGTCATTTTTTTATGGTTAACGATTTTTTTCTATGTCTTTAGTTTTCGGAATTATGATGTGTTTGGCATGGATTTCTTTCGTTTTTTTCTTCAAGATTTGCTTGACTTCTTAAATCTCTACATTTATGTCTCTCGCCAAATTTGGGAAGTTTTTAGTTATTATTTCTTCCAGTACTTTTTCAGCCTCACCCTTTTTATTCTGTCCTTCCAGGATGCCAATAACAGGAGTGTTAAATCCCACAGGTCCCTGAGGCTCTGTTCACTTTTTTTTTTCCAGTCTATTTTCTCTCTGTTTTTCATATGAGGTGATTTCTAACATTCCATCTTAAAGTTTATTGATTTTTTCCTCTGGCCCCTCCACTCTGCTGTTGACTCCATCCACTGAGGGTTTTTAAAAAAAATATTTTATTATTTTTAGTTCCAAAATGTCCACTGGGTTCTTTTTTATATCTTCTATATCTTTGCTGAGACTTTCCATTTCTTTGCTTAGACTTTCTATTTTTTTCTTTCGTTTCAAGCATTTCATAATAGCTAGTTCAAGCATTTTAATTATGGCTGCTTTAAAATATTTGTCAGATAATTCCCGCATCTCTGTCATCTCAGTTTTGGCATCTACTGATTGTCTTTTTTCATTAACCTTGAGATATCCCTAGTTCTTGGTATGATGAGTGATTAAAACCTGTGCAATGTGAGTATTATGTTATGAAATTCTGGATCTTATTTAAACCTTCTGTGTTAGCTGGCTTTATTTACTCTCTTTCAGCAAAACCCTTTCCTCTCCTCCCTCCCTTCCTTCTTTCCTTTTTACTGTATTTATGTATTTATTGGCACATGGAACGTTAAAATGGATTGAATTATTAAGTCCAAGACATTTCACATAACCCTCTCCTACTCTGCAAAAGCCCAGCAGTTTGGAGGGGAATAATCCCACCTTCAGCTTCAGAGGTTAGCCTCCTTTAGCCTAAGCCATTTTCAGTTGCCCCTCTGCCCTCATCAGCATTAAAGATTTGGGAACAGGCACATAAGCCAGGCTTAAGCCTTTCAGCACCTAGTGGCTCTCAGGCCTTAGCTATAGTTTATTAGAAATGTCCTAATTGGCCCAGTCAGACTAAAGCAAAGCACCCTCCTTCTCCTCTGAAGGTGACTTAGGAAACATGCAGCCATAATTGCTGCTGGCAGCAGCTCTGTGACCTTGAAGAAAGTCTTCTGAGGACAAAACAAACATATGGAGAACAGAGACTCAAAGTCCGAGCCCTGATTCACCACACCCAGGGCCCACACTATGCAGGATTTTCAGTTACTTAAGTCAATAAATCAGTAGTTCTCATCCCTGGCTGTCCATTAGATTCCTCTGGGAAGCTTATGGATACCTGAGACCCATCCTGTTTAAGTGTTCTGAGCTAAGCCCCTGGCATTTATATTTTTTAAAAGCTCCCCAGATGATTCTAACGCTCCTCCAAGGCTGAGAACCACTACAATCAATCCTCTTTATTGTTGACGACTACTGAGTTAGGTTTTCCCTTACTTGCTCTTGAAAGCATTCTAACTCCATATTTCCAAAATTTAACATGCATTAAAAAAATCACTTGATGATTTTCTTAAAATGCAGATTCTTATTCATGGCTCTACAGTGAGTATTAGTTTGCTAGGGCTACTATAACAAAGTACCACAAGCTGAGTGGCTTTAAAAAAGAAATGTATTCAAATTCTGGCATCTAGAAGTCGAAAATCAAGGTGTTGGTAGGGTTGGTTCCTCCCAAGGACTCTGAGGAAAGGATCTGTTCCAGGCCTCTCTGCTTGGCTTGTAGACAGCATCTTTCCTCTATGCATGTCTCTCTGTGTCCAAATCTCCCCTATTATTAGGATACCAGTCATATTAGATTAGGACCTACCTTAATTACCTCACTTGAACTTGATTACCTCTGTAAAGACTCTATTCCAAATAAGGTCACAGTCTGATGTTCTGGGGGTTAGGATTTCATATAAGAATTTTGGTGAGACACAGTTTTCATCCAAAATGGGTGGGGATTGATTATTTGCATTTCTAATGAACCTCCAACTGATGGCCATACTGCTGGCCCACGGATCACACTTTGAATAGCAAGGTCCTACCTGATATGTTTCTTATGCTTAAGACTGAGCAGAATTGAAGCCCTGCTATTCCAAGATGAATGGCCTTGCCTCTACCTGAGGCATAACCAGCTAGTGGGCAGAATGCTAGAAATGGACTACTGGCCATGGATGTGGTATGGATTAATTTAAGAACACATGTACAAGAGACCACCCCACGCACAGAGGGTCTCCTCTAAGAGAGCTAGTTGGGAGGAGGACCTTTAAGTAACCAAACACATATAAATTCACTGTACCAAAAGGTCAGAAATAATTTTCTCTTGATGACTTTAAAAATAATACTTTTACATAACTTTCTTTTTTCACAAATTTTTCAATATTTTTGAAACATGTATGTATTATATTAATAAGTGGAAAGAAATGTTATTTTTAAAAGAATTATCCTTAATTAAAAAGTAAACAAACGGAAGCAATAACATCGACCGGGTCTATACCTTTATGAAACAGGGCAGTGATTCTTTGCTGCAGTATTGGAGAGACCCTGGTATGCTAATGTTTTGCCATTGTTTGGACATGACGCTGAAGTTTTATTAATGTCACTTAAAGTACTAAAGTCTTCCTGTTTTCTATGTATGGAAACCAAGACTACTGCTCATGTGAGATTTTTGGTCATAAATTTGAAGTGAGTCTGGTCAGTGAAGTTGCATGTTTTTTCACTAGCAATGTTCAGCTTCACAGATACAGGTGTGACATAAGTAGACAGTTGGATTTAACCAGACTTGGGGTTTTGCCAGTCAAATACAATGAAAGGAGAGAGAAGTAAGGAACATGAGATTGCAAGAAATGTCATACTGCTGGGCAATGGAATCCCGCCAGTAGGCAGAGAAGGGAAGGCACAAGGAACATAAGGAACAGGTGAAAAGAGACACAGTAGAGATGAGTGGGAGAGTTCTTAGGCAGAACTGAGGGAGTGAGCTAGAAACACAGGAGGTGATGGTCATTCTGGGTTGTTTTTATGAAATCAAGTTTTCTGAGGTGGTACAACCTCTAGGATATCACTGCCTGAGTGAGCTGCCAACAGGCGGTGGTAGAGATCATGGAAGCCAAAGAGATCAAAGAACAGAGAACCCTGCATGTTGTGTGAATTATCTGCTTGGATGTGGAAACTGCTAAAAATAAAAGGAAAAGTGGTCACGACCCACTTGGGTCATTGACCCAAATGACTTGGGTCAATGACCCAAATGCTGACATCTTCAATAGGTAAGAGGGGCCAGGAGGCCAACAGATAACAGAAAGGGTTCAGGGTAATAAAGTCTGATGACATGCATGTCAAAGACAGAAGAGGGAAAGACAATTTAGAAGCAGAAGACAGAGAAAGGTGATACCTACCTGGACTTCTAGCCCGGATATATGTGGAGTAGGCAGAAATCAGAGCTGAAATATAATATAATCAGGCAGAAATCAGAGCTATCATTGGACAGGTCTTGGAAGAGAGGCAGTGTGCTCAGGAGACAGCCAGGTTGGGTTATAGTCAGAGCAAGAAGGGGAAGGGAACTTTCCAAGCAAAGGCTGAGGCTGTGGGGAAGTTGATGATGCGAGATCACGATGGGGAAGTCAGGAGAGTGAGGGAGCAGAGCGTGGCAAGCTGGACGAGACTGAGACGGTCACAGGGCAGTGGGAGAGGTGGAAGGTGGGGAGCTCTGAAGGAGACTGAGGACGTGAGGGCTGATGGGACCGGTCTTGGGTGTGTGCACTCAGTGACAGGCAAGCCCGGGAGGCCTTGTGGTTGCTAGATATTACAGCCCAGGGAATGTGGTCCAATACCTACAGGGAGGGGCTCTTTCCCAGAACATCTGGCTGTGCTCTCCTCATGGGTATCCCGCTTCACACGTGTGCCACGTTAGATCTGTGAATGCCGTCCTATGACAGCAATGACTAGCTGTCTACCAAAGGTTCATACTCTCCTTTCTTATTGCAGCTTCCTAACCTGGGACTACATGTCCCAGATACCTCCCCTCACCCCAACCCTGTGAAATTAGATGGAGGCATGAATTAGGTGTAGCTAAGTTCTGGACAATATGAACAGGAGTGATGCATGTCACTTCAGGCCTGACCCACAAATACTTCTTTCCCGTGCTTTCAGTCTTATCCCATTCACTGGCTGGATGTAAAGGTCATGGTAACACTGCTGGCCTCCTATTAAATACGGCAGGGCCTTTCTCAGCCTGAAGGACTATACACAGCAAGTCTTCTGATCAGGAGACTTTATGTGAGAACAACATAAACTTATGTTGAATAAGCCCCTAAAATTTCAGGGTTTATTTACTACAGCAGCTATTGTTACTTTGACCAATATGTATCTATCATGTGTCTCATAATTGGACCCAGAGACCTCTTCAAAAATTTACTAAGATGCAGTGTCTCTACCACGCACCAACCATGACCCCATACCCCCTCCCTAGCTCATGTAAGGAGAGGACTAAGAAAAGGCGGGAGGTGAATGCTGGTTTTATGAGGAGCACAGCATATCTAGGGAGAAGGAGAGACAGGTATGCCCCACACCCAAAGCCAAGCGAGAAAAAAGTAAATATGTGAGGTGATGGATGTGTGAATTAATTCAACGGTGGGAATCCTTTCACAATGTGCGTGTATATATATATATCTCTCTCTCAAATCGTCATGTTGTACACTTTAAATATATTACAACTTTATTTGTCAATTATACCCCAATAAAGCTCAAAAAAGTGTAAGATATCTGCCTCTGCTATTCCTCCTGCCTGACCCCAACAGATAAGGATCTAAGTCTAGAAGAGGGTGGGAAGGAGGTAAATCAGAGCCAGGTAAATCACACCCTTCCACTCTAAAGGAGAAGTCTAGCCTGTGACAGGAGAAAGACAAGGCTTTAAATTGAGTATGGCGTTAGACTAATATTTAAAAAACTGGAAATGTCTGGAGTCATTCCAATATGATGTTAAGAGATGGGAAAGTAGGAGAGGGGTCCAACATAACAGCTGGTAAAAATCAAGACCATTTTCTGTTTCCATCTCAATGAGCTGAGATTCCTCAATATAGAGGTGATACATCATATAGTCATTCTGACTTGTAACTATTCAGAGGTTAATACAGAAATACCATATAGAAGGAATATGTAGAAGTCAATAGATAGAAATGTATGCCTTAACTGAAGACTTGATACATACTAATAGAGGGACAATGTGTTTGACTGCCATTTGGGGCTTTAGAGTTTTGAATAGTGGTGTTGTTGTGCTACTTACCTGTGTAAGTGTAGGTAAGTGTAGGTGTAGGTCACTGGGTTTGTTGTCAATAGACCGAGGATCTCATCCCAGCTCTATCACTTAAGAGCTACAAGAGCTTTACAAGTCACCTATCCTCTTTGACCTTAGTTCCTTCCTCTGGAAAACGGGGATTATGAAAATCTACTTCATGAGATTACTAATTAAAATGTACTAGGGCCTAATTGAACACTTGATATAGAATATGCAGTCCTGAGAGACACTTAAAGCAGAATTTGATAACTGGACATTTATATAAATGGTAGGATAGTTTTTATTCTGACCTTGTTGTCAATGTCAAATATAGCACAGATACAGTACTGACATAGTACTACCATGACCAAATTATTCCTGGGCTGACAACAACAAAGGAAATGGTCCCTTCCTGACTCAGCAAAGGGGAGAAAAAGCATGATACACACTCACACACACACACACACACACACACACACACACACACACACACACAAGTCTATAACAGTTATACATATACATATAACTATTTTCATGGAAAATTGATTTATAGCTTTAAAGAAAAAAATAGCCTTAAGACCATGTGACCCCTAATGCATCCTTTCCCTAAAGCCATAAACACACCTCTGGTTATCCCATCCAACAAAAATATACCACAGCAGGTGGAGTCACAAAGAAGTAAATGGTTTCAATCTTTTCATTCATTTTAGTCTATTCCCTCAACAAAAACTTCAACCTGCAGGTGCATGCAGCATACTTCTGCAATGACAAGAGCAGCGTATCTTTGTAACCGGGGCTTCGCCTAATGATGTGTGAACTGAATGTTAACTGTAGCAAAATGACTCCAAGCCAAGAAAGCCCCAGTCGAGGGTCTCGCCTGGAAGAGGGGCTAAGCCACAGGAACACACCAGAGTAGGGTTGCATCTTTGGTCCCTGGGAGATCATCATTCCTTTCCTTACCTGCACGTTCTAATGTTTTGAGGGCAGTGTGTGAATTAAATTGGAATTTTCAGTTTGCAGACATTCCTCACTTGAGGGTCCAAATTTGATTTCAGGCTGGAAACGAGCATCTAAATGAGTTTCAGAAAGGAGTAGGTTTTAAGAAAAGTCAAACCAGTGAAAGTAAAACACTAACCAGTTATCGTAGGGAAGCAGTTTCACATCTGGAACTGGTTATACGTGGAACAGAAGGAAGAGTTTTCTTAGGACAGTTGGTTTAATTATATTTTTAAAACAAGAAAGAGTAACCTAGGAATTCCAGCTCATCTCAAATGCAAACAGGTCTCCTCAAGCTAGTGAATATATCTGTTTATCATTTCAACGAGAATCATGAGTACTCTATCCATAAGAGGTTTCTATCAGCTGTTGATCAACAAAGGCAAATTTTCAAATGGCCCTGTGAGGTGCACAATTTGTCTGGGAGTTTTTGTGTATTAGGGTCAAATCTAGGTGTTCAGACATCTTGTCTCTTTTAAAAATGAAAAGATGCTGTGAGCAGAAGCATGGTTTTGGCATCAGACTGACCTGGATTTTAATTTTATTAGCTGTGTGACTTTGGGAATGTTACTTAATCTATCTTTATCTTTTCCTTATCTGGGAAATGGGAATAATTCCTATCTTGAAGAGATCTCTGTTCTGGTTATTACATTAAATCATAAAGCATATGTGAAACACCTAATGATTATGGGACTACGTGGCTATAAAAAGTATTCCACAAAAGTTAACTCCCTTGACTCTCCCTTTCTCTCTTTCCTCTGTCCTTTATTAACTTATTTTTCTAAAAGCGATACATTTTTGGCAAATACAATGAGACAGGAGGTCACATGTTCCCTATGACTTAAAATTTCAGTAGCATAGCACAAAAGAATACAAGAAATGAAACACACACATAGATTTCAAAGTATTTGCCTTTGGATATCTCAGAAAAGTTTATCACTGTAGTGAAAGGCATTTCATGGAATGTATCTCCTGACACGTATTTTTATGACTGTAGCAAATTGTACCTTTATGCTTTCTCCGCTGCTTACCCCCAACCCACCAAAAATTGTCCATAGTGGCATATTACAATTTTTGATTCACCAAAATCAAGGCAATCACAGGGCCCTGGGGTTACAATACATCTTGGAACTGCCTTTGTAATCCATCTCTTTCGAACATTCGGGGTTACCAGGGGACAAGTTGGCAAACGAATACTTTGCCCAGCGTGGAGGACAGAATTCTGCCTTGCAATGAAGAAGTTTAGTGTAGCTAAGAAAGATGCTGAAAAGCAACGTTTTGCTCCCGAGGAGCAGGTTATGACCTTTCAAATGAAACTCAGCCAGAACATTTATATCACACTAACACCAGTGAACGGAAAAGAGAGAAAGGTCAAGGATATAATCATATTTGTGAAGGCATCGTGACATGGGTCGTTTTTATCGCCTTTCCCTTAAGTTTTTCTGAGGTTGATACTACATTTCATGAAATTAATAGTAATCTTGAATCCCTTCTATTTTCCCCACTTGAGTCCAGGTGCAGGAGCAACGAGGATGAGTTCGGGGACTGAGAGTGGCCCGGTGCTGCTGCTGGGACCAAGGAGATCAGGGTGACAAGTAAAGATGATTTCAAAAACACCAGATGCTACCGACCCAAAGTGGTGGAACAATGCATCCGGATTATCAAAAGAAAAGAGAGATGTTTGTCCACGTTTTTAAACCCCTAAGGACAGTTCTGAGGCACTTAGACTCGGTCTTTGTGTGTATGAGGCACAGAGTGCAGGACGAGATAGAGTCGATACTTAAATGACATGCGAGAGAAGGGAGCCGCTTGATGTGGTTGAGCATTTGCTCTCCTTACACTCTGTTCTGTTTATAAACATTCCAGCTATGTGAATAATAAAGAGCCAAGCCCAGGCCTTTGTCATCCCTCCATGATCTTTCTGGTACCAAAGGGGCTCCGGAGGAGGTGTTGAGTTTTTGTGTGCTAAAGCTTGTCAAGGGCACATCAAAATGTAATAACGAAATCAACTACCAGACAGATTGGATGGCAGATTTTGGCAGCTAACAGGGAGCTTTCTCGTTATAGGACGTGCAAGCTTGTGGGTTGCAATGCAATTAGAAATGAATTTTTTTCTTCTTTGCCTGAGCTCTTCTTATACTGCTCATTCTCATAAGTGACAACAGCAAAAGACTACTTCTCACTCCCTAATGTACTCTATCCATCTCCGTGTTGCTGAAGTGACTGGTATCTTAGCATCAAATTTTAAAACATCAAATCAGTGTTCTTCAGTGTTTAAGAGACTGTGATACTTCAAGGAAAAGTCAGGGATATACTGCTTAAACTAATTCTCTTGAATTTTTTCTGTTGGTGCAAAATATCCTTTTGGTACTTGTTGTAATTGTGGTGGTGGTGGTTATAACCATATGTCTCCAGTAGGAAAGCAAGATCTTTGTTTCTTAACAGCTGATGTGTACTTGCTACTGTGTCACACAGGAGTCCATAATACTGTTAGTGACAACTAAATCATTTCCACAGAAGCTAATTATAGCATTCGGGAAGGGAAAAGCAACACTAATTTTCTGCCACTTAATAGTCAGATTTCATGTGAAACAACCGAGTGAACCAGGTCAACCTGCTTTTCAGAGGTTAAAAGTGAGACACCCAAAGTGGTAAAGTGTTTCCCCCGAGATTTATAGCCTAGCTGGGCCAACATTAGGAATACATGCAACTGATCGGTGACTCCCAGATTATCCTGGTTGTTGAAACCATAAACAATCCTGGAAAGGAGTGGAATAGGAGCTGAAGGTGAGGAGAAAGGAGAGAAGTGATTGAATTCAGCCTTTTAAATAGGCTCAGGGACTGTCCATTCATGAGTCAGCTACCATCTTAAGCCATTGAGCCCAACAGGAAGGTTGATGTATCCAACGGTTACAAAGAGGAGATGTAGAGAACAAATGTATGGACACCAAGTAGGGGGAAGGGGGGGTAGGATGAATTGGGAGATTGGGATTGACATGTATACACTATTGATACTATGTATAAAATAGATAAACTAATCAGAACCTACTATATAGCACAGGGAACTCTACTCAGTGCTCTGTGGTGACCTAAATGGGAAGGAAATCCAAAAAAGAGGGGATATAGGTATACGTATAGCTGATTCACTTTCCTGTACAGTAGAAACTAACACAATATTGGTAAGCAACTATACTCCAATAAAAATTTATAAAAAAAAAAAAAGAAAGAGGAGGTAATGGACAATAAAGTCACAATGCAGTTTATGTTTTTTTTTTTTTTAAACAGGATAAGAGGTTTCAATTTTATTCAACAGCAACAACAAAACCTCAAGAATTGGATAGTAAATCCTTAAGAGATAAGAGGAACTAAAGAGAGGAACTAGCCCCCCATATTTATCACTCTTTTTATTTTACTGGGAGCGAGAAGAAATTTATTTACATATCCGAGATTTCTTTGAATCAGCAACAATTTTTTAATGCATTTAATATGTACCGGGTGCTATACCAGTTTCTGGGATTACAGAGGTAAACTAGAAATTTCCTCTGTCCAGTCACGATCAAGTAAAAGTAATTAGGAGATAGAGGTGCCGAAACCAACTCATGCACATAGATGGAATTATCATGTCTCCTCTTCATGGAAACAAAGCTGGAGCTGAGTCTTGAACAAGCATTTTCAAGACAAACTTGAATGAAAGGACATAATAAGCAGAGGGAAGAACACCAGTCAAAGCAAAGAGGGTTGGAGGACAGCGTGAGGAATGAGGCTGGAGACTCGGGCAGATATGAGATTTTGAAGAAGATCAAATATTCCGTGACAAGGAGTCTGGATAGAAAGGACATTCAGGGGCTTTAAGAAGGGGATGACATGATCTATGCCTTTTATTAAGAGCTTTAGGCAGCACTGTAGCAAACACATTGAAGAGGCTAGTAGTATTATATCAATACAGATTTTTCTTTCAAAACTATGTTTGGTAGCAGCCACTAGTGCAATTCCCCTAACTTATTTCCATGAAAACACAGCAAAAGTAAAAATACACCTAAAACCAGTATCAAGAGACAATGTCCAAATCTAAGAAAACAGGCAATAATTAGAAGATAGTCGAGCTAGAGTGAGATATGCCTATCTCCCTAACATCTCCCCAATATTCTATTTCAGCCAGAGACTGAAAACCAGAAAGCCATGGTAGTAAACATAGGGGGAGAAGGTCTAGAGGTAGAATAGTAAATTTCAGAACACAGGTATAGACACAACTCTGGGATCACAAATGTTATAGTGTTTCAGGTATTTAATCAATTCATAAAACCAGAAAAAGAAGGCAGGGAAGAAGCAGTTGTTCCTTCAATGGGACACAGGTTCATTATAAGTTAAGCCTGTTATGAAATGGGAGACAAATACATAAACCTGCCCCCTCCATGTGCACAACTAAGAAATCAATTTGGTCTCAGGGTATATAAAGGAAATTCTAGTTGTCTTGTTCACTGAAAAATACTGAGTCATGACCCTTGTTTGAAAATAAGTGAGAGGAAGACCAATATGGAGAAAATAATTTTCAGAAAAAGGGAGGAAAAAAATAGTACCCACGAGATAGGAAAGAACAAAACACTTCATAACATTGATTTCTAGGCTGAGAAGAAATTTCAAGAAAATGTTTGATTTCCTCAATGAAAGACAAGAAGACAACTATGAATAGGAACAAATAATCTTAAGGAAACAACAGGCTAAAATAAAAAGACAAAAGGACAAATTTAAAAGGGTAACAACGAAATGAAAAAATACTGCAAGGACACTAAAATCACATACTAAAATTAAAATAATATTTGAATTTGCACTGAGGGTAGGGCAGAAGCAATGACACAAAAAAACTCAAATAAATTATGTGGTGGTGGGCATTGAAGTTTTCTTAGTACAAAGGAAAACACCAAGCAGAAAGAAGGAAATGAGAGCTACAGATGATCAAAATTATAAAGCCAAGTTGAGGCTGAAAGGTGTTTCTGAAAAAAAGGATGAAATGAAAGAAAAGCAGCAATAATCAAAGATATAAGAGGATAAGGTTTCCTTGAGATGAAGAAAGACCTGTGTAACCAGATTGCAATGGGTGACAGTTTATAGTTCACAGGAAAACAGATGAAAAATTGCACGCCTAGGCACATCCTGATAACATTTTTAAAGGAAAAATTAGGTGACAAAAACTCCAAGTTCAGGAATACAAAGCAACAAATTCTGATCACTCTTAGCAATATCCTTTGCTATGTTAAATACCAAATGACACTGGAGGAACATCTAATTTATTGCTAATATTTGGTTAAAACATGTCCATGTAATCCCTGCTAACCATTTCTGCCAGAAACAGGTTATAAGAGGAAGCAGAACATTTCCCCCAGAAGCATATGCCCAACAGCAGTCTAAACCCTCAGCTTCCTGTAAAAGATCTCAGGTGATTCAAACTTCCTCAGAAGTATAATTTTAAAACATTATCTATGAGCAGAGAGCTAAAACCAAGATGTGGCAGGAAACCTCTAAGATGGCCTCTGATGGTCCCCATCTCCTGGTATATGTGCTTTTGTGGAATCGCCTCTTCTTGAACATAGATTGAATTTAGTTATGCCTTTCCAATGCATTAAATGTGACAGAGGTAGCAGAATGATACCTCCAAGATTAAGTTACAAAAGACTTGGCTTCTGTCTTGGGATCTCTCATTTTCTCCCTCCCTGAGGACTCCTGCTGCGATGCTGTAACCTGCGCAGTTGAGAGGACCACTGGCAAGGAACTGAGACAGGCCACCAGCCAAGAGCCTATGAGAAATTCAGACCTTCAATCCAACAATTTATGAGGAAATCAACCCTGACAACAAAGCTCAGTCCCCCAGTAGCCTTCAGATGAGAATGCAGCCCTGACTAGCATGTCAACTGCAGTCTTGTGAAAGTCCTTGAGCTAGAGGCACCAATTAAACCATGCCCAGATTCCTGACACAAGAACTGAAATAAGAAATGATTGTTGTTTTAACACATTTTTGACCGGAGATGTATTATGGCCACAGGCGTTAGTTTCTGCAAAAGTCCCCTGGTCAATAAAGTGTTAAACCACAAAGTGTTGGGTAATTTGTTATGCAGCAGTAGATAACCAATATATAACAGGTTGATACTGAGTAAAGAATAAGGAGATAGAAAGTAAATCTTTGACTGGTCTCTGGGTCACTTCGTGTTCTGAAATTTCTACCATATGGCCTAGTTTTAAGTAACAGAAAATGAGTCTTGCTCTTGAGACAGGAGTCACCTCTGATCTAAGCAAGCACTTAATACAAGCCCATCAAGTCTCTGACCATGGGCTACACAGACTAATCCATCAATTAATACATCAATCAACCTATCTTTGATACTAAAATAAAATGTACAATAAAATCTTAAAATAGAAGATATAATTAAATGTAGAACATCATAATCTAGGTCTAATCTAGGTCTAAATCTAATTAGGTCTAAAACCTCAGAATTTATTTGGAAGGCCTGATAGTACATTGGTAGAGAACGTAGCTCCAGGAGTAGAAGACTCTTGTTTGAGTGATGGAATCACTCCTATCCTATCCTCCAGGAAGGATACCTAGTAACCTTGGGAAAATTCCATAATCTCTCAATGCTTCAGTCTCCTCACCTGTAAAGCAGAGATATGCTATTACAGGTATAGCACTAGAGCATGTTACTTACTCAGTAAATGTGAGGTATTATCAGTATATTTTAAGGGCTAACAATGGAAAAGGGAAAAAGTAAATTTGCTCAACACCTAATCTCAAGTATAGGCAACTCAAATACTGTTGTTTCAATCTGAATTCTGACAATTTGAAAAATGTAGGTCAAGAATGGTTTGGAAAAATGTAAAGGTAATAGAATATAGATATTTCAAAACACTGGAAAAGATATAAGCAAATAAAAAGACCCACCCCCCAAAAAAAATGTAGGACAGGAAGCATATAAAAACATCAAATAAATCAAAGACATTAGACTAAATATGTTAATGATAGTAACAAATGAAAATTAGATTAAGCCCTCCAACTTTTTTAAGGAAAATGTTTTTCAAATTCAGTCAAAAAACAAAATATTACTACTGTATTCATTTCCTAGGGCTGCTGAAGTAAATTCCTACAAACTGGGCGCCTTACAACAACAGAAGTGCATTCCGTCACAGTTCTGGAGGCCAGCACAGGGTGAGCACTGTCTAGAAAGAGTCCACCCTTGCGTCTCTCTAGTTTCTGGTGGTTGCCTGCACTCCTCGGCCTCCCCGTCTTGTAGTTGCAGCTCCCTGATCCCTGCCCCCATCTCCAGGTGGCCATCTTTCCTCTGTGTGTGTGACTCTGTTTCTAAATCTCTCTCTCCTCATAAGGACACTAATCATTAAATTTAGGACCAACCCTAATCTAGTATGACTTCATCTTAACTCTAGTATGTCTAAAGATCTTATTTCCAAAGGAGGTCACATTCACAAGTACCAAGGGTTAGGAATTCAACATATCTTTTAGGGGACAGTTCAACCCAGAGCACCTATGTGCTATTTACAAAAGCACACCTAAAAGTAATCAGAAACAATTAGAAGATGTGACAATAAGGAGATAGTCAAATTAGCATATATTTATATAATCAAATATTTAAAACCTACTAAATATGCAAATATTTTCTCCCATTCTGGGGGTTGTCTTAGTTACAAAACATAAACAGACTCACAGACTTAGAGAAGGAATTTATGGTTACCAGGGGGTAAGGGTGGGGGAGGAGGGATAGGTAGGGAGTCTGGGATTGACAGGTACACACGGCTATATTTAAAATGGATAACCAACAAGGACCTACTGTACAGCACAGGGAACTCTGCTCAATATTACGTAACAACCTAAATGGGAAAAGAACTTGAAAAAGAATAGATACATGTATATGTATAACCGAATCACTTTGCTGTACATCTGAAACTAACACAACATTGTTAATCAACTATACTCCAAAATAAAATTAAAAGTTAAAAAAAAAACCTACTAAAAATCAGATTATGGAAGAATAATTAATATGTGAGAAAATGTTAGTGATATGATATAAAGTATATTAAAATATAAATAGATAGTTAAGTAGGTAAAGAGATATAATAACTTCAAATCATCTATGCACATGTATACACAGAAAAATACCTTAGAGGAAATACACTAAAATATTAATAGTGGTAAACATTGGTTGGTAGGATGAGAGGTAATTTTTTTATCACCTTCATAATTTGCTATACTTTCAATATTTTCTTACAGTTAGAATAATTTTTTTAGACTTTCATAATCTGTTTTTCTTTTTATCAGGAAAAGTAAAGTATATTTTTCATAACCATCTTCAGATGGTTGTGGATATGCTTGCGTGTTTTTTGAAGGAATTTAATGAACCTCCAGGACTGGATGGGATGTGGAGTGGTTGTAAATTTACAAGCAATGTTAAGATCACACAGCAAATAACCTGGGTTTACAGTCAGAATATGGTACTTCCTGACAGTATGAACGTGGGCAAATAACCTAACCTCTCTGCGTCTCAGAGTCCTAACCTCTAAGCTGGAAATAGAATAGGTCGTTATTTAGGACATCAGAACATTATTTTAGCAAAGTTTTTCCTAACATATTCAACAAAAATGACAGGTCAGTGGCTTTCTAGCTACAATTTGGCCAGCAATTTCATAAGGTATATCTGATAGTGTTAGTAGGAATAGAAGTGGTGGTAGTAATACTGAATCTTCTAAATAGTCCACATGTATATCCTAACTGAGTGTATTTCCCTAAAATGCAGTATGATGACTTTAATGACACACAAGACATAGAGGTCCTAAAGCGATTGCACAGTTCCCCCTGCCCCTCCCCTAGCAAACACACAGGTTAAGTCGGATGCATTTCCCAGTATTATTTGATATCCTTCAAGTGCCTTGATCTTACAATGATTTAATGTTACAGACTTTCAGCCCCCAGTGAAACGGGCCACAGAAGGTGCTTGAAGGCCCTGATATTACCAGTTCCCGTCTGTTCCTGCCTTGCCCCGTCAAAGTGCGGGCGCTGAAGGCCTGGACCTCAGCCCCGCCCGGCCCGCTGAGCGGGGTGCTCGGAGCTCCCCCGCAAGAGCAGGGCAGTCCGGCATGTGCCCACTGTACTAGCAGCGCAGAGGTGCTCAGTTTCTGAGTCAGCACCACCACCTTCCTCGCCCTGACGCACACCGGGGTAAATAATTCAATCATGTAACAAACATTCACGGAATACAAGGACCTGTACTAGACACTGAACAAAATAGCACCTGCCCTCCTGGAGCCGAGTGAATTAAAGCGCTAAACAAATACAGAATTATGCATGGTGATGAGCAGCATGAAGGAAATAATAGGGTGCAAAGAAAGGGGAAAAAAACAGAAAGAGGTGACCCAGTTAGACTGGGGAAGAGGGAAGGCCTCTTGAAGGAGGTGACAATGAAATAAAAACCTCAATGATGACAGGAACAACCTAGGCAAGGTATTGGGGCCGGGAGAGGTTAGGGAATGTTGGATCAGGGTCCTGAATGGGAAAGCAACAGACGAGTTCAAATAATAGAAGTGAAACCAGCGTATCGGTGCAGGGGAAGGAGGAAAGATATGGGTACGGGTTAGATAAACAGAGGCCAGATCTCGCAGAGTTTGGTCTCGTGGGGCACAGTAAGAAATACATTTTGATTCTGTTTTGACAGTAAGAAGAAGACACTGATAGGTTTTAAGCAAAGGAACAACAGTTAAACGGTTATTCAAATTATATTTTTATAAGATTGACTGCTTTCCGGAATATACAGAGAAAATAGAAAGGAGTGGAAATGGGAGACCAATAAAGAGACTAAGTTCCGTATGAAGTGTAATTAAGCCTTCAACTAGTGTGATGGCAAAGAAATGGATGCATTTGCGCTTTAGGCTGGGCAACAAATGACAGAGCTTGCTACTCCTTTGTATATTGGGAAAAGGAAGGAACCAATGGTCACTGCTGGATTCTTGCTTGAGCAAAATGGCTGGATGGTAGGGCCATTGACTGAGAGGAGGACAGACTTGGAGAAAATCTTCTTGGGGGGCTGGTGGTGATGGAGTTGAAAATAGGGATGACAGCTGAGTTTTCCAAATGTGATATTTGAAATACCTGGAAACCTAGTATCCAAAGGGAAATGAAGAAGGCAGTTAGACATACACATCTAGAACTGAAAGGTGGGGTCTGAGCTCAAGATGAAAACGTGAAAGCTGGTCTGTGTCAGAACTGCCCAGACCTTGGGCGACAGTTCCCACCTCGACCAGAGCCTTGGCCTGAATGCCAGCTTGGTGGCCTGGGGGACTGACCTCCCACCCACTCTTCCTCACCGAGGTGGAGGCCCTGCAGCCAACTGAGGTCCACCCTTGGATCCCGCTGGGTTTCCCCTCATGCAGACTGAACTGACCTAGAGATGCCCTGCCAGGATTCCAGACCCCAGATCTGCCTCCTCTGATCTGGATCCAGCCTGGACCGCACCACATGCCTGCGCTTTATCAGGGGCTTGCATTTTAAATGAGGCGGTGGAAAGGCAGTGCCTCTCGGCAGGAGATAAATCACAGTGTTTGAGGGACGTGAGGGTGGGAAAAATCTTGGGATGGATGGTCTCCTTTGTGTTCCACGGAACAGATGTACGCTCATGCGATGTGAATGGAGGGGTGTACGAGAAACATAGTCCTGACAGTATTTCTTTCTTGCGCATATAGTCCCTGGCCCTTTGTGCACAGCTGGCCCTCCCACACCACACAGCAACCAGGAGAGAGAAGAGAGCCACGGTCAACAGCACCAGGCCCTGGAGTTCTTTTAGGACCATCCTCTCCCTCGCCCTCTAGATCAACGACTCCCTGTCTTGCTGACCAGCTCCCTGAGGGTGGGAAGGGCATTTTGGGCAGAGCCCATAGGAGGGAAGGCACAGAGTTGAGACACAGCCTGTGTGGGAGCCTCAGTGTCCCTCTGCACTAAAGTATGTGCTGACTTGGTGACTTAGACGGAAAGGAGCAGGACATAGCATGTGACAGCAACTGCTGCCAGAACAAGGTTGACTCACATCGGTTCCAATGCATTAAAAAGCCCTGTGCCATTCTGACTGGTGTGAGGTGATACCTCATTGTAGTTTTGATTTGCATTTCTCTAATGATTAGTGGTGTTGAGCATTCTTTCATGTGTTTGTTGGCTATCTGTATATCTTCTTTGGAGAAATGTCTATTTAGGTCTTCTGCCCTTTTTGGATTGGGTTGTTTGTTTTTTTGATATTGAGCTGCATGAGCTGCTTGTGTATTTTGGAGATTAATCCTTTGTCGGTTGCTCCATTTGCAAATATTTTCTCCCATTCTGAGGGTTGTCTTTTTGTCTTGCTCATGGTTTCCTTTGCTGTGCAAAAGCTTTTAAGTTTCATTAGGTCCCATTTGTTTATTTTTGTTTTTATTTCCATTTCTCTAGGAGGTGGGTCAAAAAGGATCGTGCTGTGATTTATGTCATAGAGTGTTCTGCCTATGTTTTCCTCTAAGAGTTTTATAGTGTCTGGTCTTACATTTAGGTCTCTGATACATTTTGAGCTCATTTTTGTGTATGGTGTTAGGGAGTGTTCTAATTTCATTCTTTTACATGTAGCTGTCCAGTGTTCCCAGCACCACTTATTGAAGAGGCTGTCTTTTCTCCATTGTATATCCTTGCCTCCTTTATCAAAGATAAGGTGACCATATGTGCATGGGTTTACCTCTGGGCTTTCTATTCTGTTCCATTGATCTATATTTCTGTTTTTGTGCCAGTACCATACTGTCTGGATTACTGTATCTACCAACAATAAATGCTGGAGAGGGTGTGGAGAAAAGGGAACCCTCTTGCGCTGTTAGTGGGAATATAAATTGACACAGCCACTATGGAGAACAGTATGGAGGTTCCTTAAAAAACTAACAATAGGGCTTCCCTGGTGGCGCAGTGGTTGAGAATCTGCCTGCCAATGCAGAGGACACGGGTTTGAGCCCTGGTCTGGGAAGGTCCCACATGCCGCGGAGCAACTAGGCCCGTGAGCCACAACTACTGAGCCTGCGCGTCTGGAGCCTGTGCTCCGCAATGAGAGAGGCCGCGATGGTGAGAGGCCCGCGCACCGCGATGAAGAGTGGCCCCCGCTTGCCGCAACTAGAGAAAGCCCTCGCACAGAAATGAAGAACCCAACACAGCCAAAAATAAATATAAATAAATTAAAAAAAAAAAAAATAAAGACGTGTTGTTTAAAAAAAAAAAAAAAAAAAACTAACAATAGAACTATCATACAACCCAGCAATCCCACTATTGGGCATATACCCCAAGAAAACCATAATTCAAAAAGAGTCATGTACCACAATGTTCACTGCAGCTCTGTTCACAATAGCCAGGACATGGAAGCAACCTAAGTGCCCACTGACCAATGAATGGATAAAGAAGATGTGGCACATATATACGATGGAATATTACTCAGCCATAAAATGAAATGAAATTGAGTTATTTGTAGTGAGGTGGGTGGACCCAGAGACTGTCATACAGAGTAAAGTAAGTCTGAAAGAGAAAAACAAATACCGTATGCTAACACATATATATGGAATCTAAAAAAAAAAGGTTCTGAAGAACCTAGGGGCAGGACAGGAATAGAGATGCAGATGTAGAGAATGGACTTGAGGACACAGGGAGGGGGAAGGGTAAGCTGGGATGAAGTGAGAGAGTGGCATGGACATATATACACTACCAAATGTAAAATAGATAGCTAGTGGGAAGCAGCCGCATAGCACAGGGAGATCAGCTCGGTGCTTTGTGACCACCTAGAGGGGCAGGATAGGGAGGGTGGGAGGGAGACGCAAGAGGAAGGGGATATGGAGATATATGAATACATATAGCTGATGCACTTTGTTATACAGCAGAAATTAACACACCATTGTAAAGCAATTATACTCCAATAAAGATGTTAAAAAAAAAAAAAAAGCCCTGCGTCCACTGGCTCTCTCAGCGGGAGTAAATTTCACATGCCTGTGGGAATGGAACATTGGAAGGAGGCGGGAAGAGGAGATGGGCAGGAGAAGCATTCTGAAATGTATCATGCCACAAGCAGTGGAGACAAGCTGAGACAGCAGCCCAGCAGCAGTGCAGCTGAGGAAAGGCGTAGGATCTGCCTTCCCCCTGGACCCAGGTGCAGAGATGAAGATGGACCCACAAAGGGACCCTGGTGGACACCACGAACCAGTCTGAGAAGGGCAGGTCGCGGTGAGGGCAAGCGCCTACGGAGTCTGCCCCAGAGGGAAGCAAAGAGACAAAGGAACGAACGGCAGGGGCTTCCTCCTGGACCTGCAAACTTCATGCCAGGCGGCACAGTTCCCTGATAGCTTGCAACTGGCAGGCACATCTGCTTGTGACGGAACAGAGAAAGGGATCCTGAGATGAAAGGGTTCCGCATGTCTGAGCACAGAACACGGTGCTTGAGCCAGTTGCTCTTGTCAACCAAGACTGAACTCCCTGCTTTCTGGTAAAGACCAGATCCACCTATGATAGTTCACCAGGCTGTGAATTAAAGTGAACTGCAGGCAATGTGAAGAAAAGCAAGGCACCAGGACAGAAGAGTGCAATCAGTAATGAGATTGGCTTATTAATCCAATGCACAATTATTGTGCACCAGGTGTAGGCACAGCCCAGAACAAAAGAGGCAGTAAGTAAGGAGGGAAGAGGCGCACAGCAGGACAGGTTCTTAATCTAGACATGGAAGCCACTGCTCTACAGGTCAAGAGATTGGTGGGGCAGTGGGGAGATGGGCTCTCTACTGGGGAAATCTAGAATTAATGGCTAACAAATAGGACTTAGTTTGTTGGACTTTCTCCAAGGAAATTTCCTCCATCTCCCGTCACTCCTACAGTTTCAGAGAATCGGATACAGGAGTCACACCAGGATCGGTCTGTCAGCTTTATTACCAGTAAAGCTGCGTCAGAAACCGTGGCTAGTACCTGAGGTCACAGTCAGGCACCCATCCCAAATTGCAGGTTTTCCCCACACCCATCCCAAACTGCAGGTTTTCCCCAATGCAGGGTCACAGCGTACCCCATCCGGTTGCCACAAGGGGCAAAGAACAAGCCTCGCCTGCAAGCAGACTGGGCTGACAGCAAGAAAACCCAGGGGGGCTGAGCCACACGAAGTCAGTGACTCTCCCCCAATCAGGCAATCAAATAAGTCCCCCTCTCCTTTGGGAGGGGGCTGGAAGGAAGGCTGAAAGTTTCCTCCCTTCCCAGTATTTCCAGAAGGACAGATGTTTCTATTTTATGGGCCTCAGTAGGGATGCCTGGAAAAGGAAGAAAATTACTCTCCTTGCACGGTACTGGCATATACTGTCAGATTGTACATTTTGATATTTAGGGGAAAAATTCTAATTCCTCAGTGAGCTAGAAGAAGGCCTAAAGATCATTTGGTCCAGTGGTCTTCAAATTTTTTTTTTTCTTTTAGTTGCTGAACTCTTTCTTCGAATATAAAACACAAAAGACAGAGCTGCTCTGGCTGAAAGGTAAGAGGTGTGGAAAACCCAGGCTGGACCAATGAGGATGGCTCATCCTCCCCAGCAGCCATCCAAAGGTAACTCAAGAGGATCCCTAGGACTTCCCGCTACAGTTTCTAAACCTCTGAAATGGTCTACTATGCTAGCAAAATGCTAACCAGAGGAGTTACATGACTGCCCAAACTGTGCAGCTGAGTCAGTGGTGGAGATGGAGCTGCTAGAATCCGTCATGGTATCCTGCACCTCGACAAGGGCTCGCAAATAACACAGAGAGTTTCAACTCACGTGGAAGCGACCCTTATTAGTACTGGTCTCATTTCTTTTTCTACTACCATACGTCTCATCTACGAATGTCCACTGGTCTTAGCAGAGTTCACACTGAACACTGCCATTGCTGCTGATAGAGATCTTTACCAAAGGGTAAATAATCATCATCAGGATGATTCAACTGAAGGAAACTGGATCAAAGGAGCTTCTGGGGTGACCTCCAGCACTATAGTTTGAATGTGTCTTTCTGTCTCTCCTTCCCAGAAGGGACCAGTCAACAAAGATAACAGATGTTTGTCACAATAGACAGCTGCTGGTTAGAACTGACTGTCCCCATTGTAACCCTGGCCCTCCATGAGAAAGGGGTGGTGAAGGGGGTATTTCCAAACCAGAAGGATAAAACCTATTTGGCTAGTGAAGACAGAATTAGGTTGAATCATGAAATCAAGTGAAATGAAAACATTGAATCATATATGTTTTTATAAATTATAAATGGCTAAATATTGGCTCTTTTATGTGTTTCAACCTGTATTTCACTGGCCTGATCCCCAACCAACTTGGACCTCCCAGTATTCCAGGCAATAGGCTCTGGTCCATGTTCATCCCTGATTCTACTTCTTAACTTAGGACCAGGACCAGAAACAATGGTGCGGCCTTTGATGTTAGGTTACGTGTGTTCTGCCAAGGACAACGGTGTATGTCAGAGGCACTCTCTCATGCCCTCCCTCTCCCTAACACTGGTTCCTGCCCATCCCCCCCTTTCCCCTGACCCTCAGTTCATGCCCACACACCTGCATCATACAGAGACTGCACTGAGACCACCAACTGATTTCACACCAATTACTGAATGCTTACAATGCAGAGCAACTTTCACTACTGTTAGAGGTCACAGAAGAGCCAGGAACCAGGGTTAGAATCTCTGCATTTGATCACTTACCCTTCCCCAGAACATTCTCAAAAGTACGTAAGAACATACTTATTTCTATGATCCCTCTCTTAATTATATCCAGGGCATAATCCCTGCAAAGCACATGCACGGTTTAACAAGCCGTTCTGTGAGCGTCAGGGGAAATCACATCATCACGTGTTAGCAAGCCAGAATATCACTATTACTAAACTTACTTTACAAAACAAAGTGGGGGTAAAAACCAGGGGAAGGGAACTTCGAACATCAAACAGGATTGATGGGCTTATCATCATTGCGCTACATTACAGGGTGACCTCGGCAGACTGGAAATTGGGTTACATCAACAAACCTTTCACTTTAAAGTGTGAGATGAAAGAGTACCTCCCCTCACATTTGCAGTATTACTGGCTCAGGTTTAAAGAAAGTATGCAGCCAGGTACGCGTGTCACATTTCAATCTGTGATATTGACATGGATGTGAAAACCCAAGCCTTTGAAACTGAGCCTTTCATATGTCGAACAAAAACCTGAAACGCACTCTGCTGCAAAGACCTGAAGGAGAGAGAAGGTAAGATGATAAAGGGGAAACCTTTACACATGAAACATTTCTGAATTCTCCTGCCATGGGCCGTAACTCAAGTCTGCTAATGTAGAGCTTAGTTCAGATAATTGACGTTGGTTTGTTTGGTTTTCTTCAATATCAAGGCTTACCTGCCCTGTAAAGATTCCAAAAAGTCAGCGATGTGTGGCCAAAGTAAGGAAAATTATTTAACAGAACCAGCCTTCCTTAAGATCAATTCAATTATAGTCCCTGAGTGCCACCCACCCAATAGTACTATCTTGTCGTTTGTTTAGCTAAACTGGTTTCTACAGTGTTGCCTCAGCAAACCCCCAAGCAAGCAGTGAAGAGCTCATATACTGTATGCAAGCTTCACTAACCCTCTGCCAATGATCTCTGTATTTTTTTCTACGGTATTCCAAAAGGAAAACGTCTCTGCCTTGTACTTTTAAGTGTTTTACTAGTATTGTATTTTTGACCTAGAGGTTAACAGATACCAAGCCATATAGCACATCCTCTGGCTTAATCAATAGGTACATATATAGGAAACAGAGGAAATACAGACAGAGGATGTCTTAACTTCCCATAAATCATTTTAAGCAAGGTCCTAAATTCTGCCCAATCATGACCTTCAGGTTAAGGTACAGGAAGGGTTAACAGATATATCACAAAGAGCATTTGAACTCCTTGTAAACAGGAATGAAAGGCGATCTGCTAATAGGTGATGATGCAAAACAACAGTAAAACACAAAGATGCCCTAATATTTTTAAAACCTTGAAAACATCTCCAGCCCCAGGTCCTTCCTTGGCTTCTGGCCAAGGGAACAGAACCCCAGGATGCATTACCCTTCCTAATTCTTCATAGTCTGCTTCATTTGGCAAAGGGCCTAAACCTAACCACAACAGTTAAAAAGAAAGGCTTACATTCTACTATAAAATATACAAATCATGAAATGTATACAACTAACAAAAACAGTCTCAGTACTACTTGATGAGAGGAATTTTGTGTGGGTTTTTTTTTTTTTTTAATTTGGCATTCCAGTAATGTGAAACCACTGTTTAAGGTAGAAAATCATTTTTCAATCTCAGGAAACATCGTTACTAACTGCCAAAAGTCAATCCATATAATAAGAACTATTTGCTAATGCTGAACACCTGCATTTTTATAGATAGCCTCTCAGGACAGCTGTAGCCAAGTCTTCGAGTCTACTGATACAGCAGCTGAGCAAAAACACAAAATTTGTAGATAAGAATGCTTGCTGAATTAGCCATGCATGCATCTCTACTAAGTCTGGTGTATTTATTGGTGGATTCCGATAGTCATTAGATACAATAAAGAACATACAAAATACGTCCAGGATGAGGATCCCAGCTGCTAAAAGCTTACATCTTGAGGTGGTAGGATACACAAATCAAAACATACTAAAGGCATAAACATATATCATGCTTATGGAAGCCATGTGTAAATATTTATTTCACTTCCCATGGTTAGTTTTAGCTTTTTTGGTTTCACTGTTTGATTTTCTGACTTACTAGGTATAATGGAAGAAGACAGCCACCAGAAGTTGGAAGGAAGGGTTCATTAAGAAGGTGCAGGGCTTCCCTGGTGGCGCAGTGGTTCAGAATCCGCCTGCCAATGCAGGGGACACGGGTTCGAGCCCTCGTCCGGGAAGATCCCACATGCCACGGAGCAACTAAGCCCGTGCACCACAACTACTGAGCCTGTGCTCTAGAGCCTGCAAGCCACAACTACTGAGCCCGTGTGCCACAACTACTGAAGCCTGCGCACCTAGAGCCCGTGCTCTGCAACAAGAGAAGCCACCGTGATGAGAAGCCCACGCACTACAATGAAGAGAACCTTCCCGCTTGCCGCAACTAGAGAAAGCCGGCGCACAGTAACGAAGACCCAATGCAGCCAAAAATAAATAAATAAAATAAATAAATTTATAAAAAAAAAAGGAAGGTGCGCGCATTGCTTTATATTCTTCTGAAATGAGGACTTTCTAGCAAGCATCTTAAGGAGAGTTTACACATTCTCACATACTTGTTCAAACATAGTGATGTTGAATCGTTATAGCTTTTTCACTGCAGTGGTCTCTTCTAACCAATAAAACAAGAAGCAGAGAAAGAAGATTTTCATGTTATTATTACAAATAATAAAAACATTTATTCAGCACCTACTAAGAACCAGAAACGGAATGACACTGTCTTTTTTTTTATAAACACTGTCTTTAATTCTTACAGCATCTGTATCATGCTGCTGCTTTTGCCAACATTTAGTTAGCACTGACGTTTTGCCAGGCATTGTACTGGAAATGGAGTAGTTAGTAGCGTAGATGTGGTCCTGCCCTCACAGTTTACAATCTTGCCAGGAAGACATTCATACAAGGAGTACTAACAAGTGAAACTGGGGTTATTAAGGAGGAGTAGAGCATGCCAGGGAACACAAGCTAAACCTGGCCAAATGGTACAAATTCTGAAAACTGCACCAGAAGGTTCAGAAAAAAACTTGCTGAGTAATCACATTCATCCCCAGAACTTTAAGTCAGTCCACTGTTCACTCAATTCAATCTTTATATCTTGACATTTCTATTTAAATAGGATACCATGCAATCAGTTTTCTCTGGTTAACTGTGATTTCAGCATATTAGTAAGGTGAGAGGTACTGGAAGAGCTCTTAAATGCCAAGAAAAGAATAACTGACTTTTCTTTCCTTGGATTTCAACTTTTTCCAATGCCCTCCTCTCTAGCACACGTCCTACCTTTATCTCCAAAGCAATCTGTTACCCCCTCTCCCTTCACCCAACCATGACACTTTTATCTCCATCACCCTTCTCCAAGGTTCTCTTACACCCCAGGAACTGCATCCCTACTCCATCCTCTTCCTAATACACACCCCATTTTCCCTCCTCCCTTACTGACCTCTAGAGCACCTCTGCACACTAGGATTGAACAACTCCCAAAGGCAGAAAGGACAAATTCATATAATTCTCTGGTATTAGGTCCTTGCCTCACTTGAAGCAGAAAAGAACTTTTCTGGAAGCAGTCTAATGCAGCTTTCACCACGTTGGGACATGTGCTCAGTCATTTTGGTCTTAAGATTTTTCAAAAGCAGGCACCAGCAAAGTGCCAAGATTAACACAAAGTGCCAAACTAACCAGAGTTCTTCGACATGCACGTGATGGATGATTGATCACATGGGAGTGATCCAGTCGTAGCTTCTCCTACTCTCTTCTGTCGAGAAAGCGTCGCAGAATGCACGTGAGTAATGTTATTAAAGGGAAAACCTTGAACCTGCTTTTTTAAATAAACCGCTCTAAAATTTCACTTAGCTAGTAGTAACAATTATCTATGCTTACAACACACCTTACAACTAAGGCGTCGTGGTTACAAACCTGCCACCAAAAATAACTGCAAGAGGTTTGAAGACCAGGACTGGTTACCTTGCCTTCTAAAGACAACTGACTCTTACTTTTAAGGACATTTACTATATGATAGAGGTAAACTTCCAAAATAAAGACACACATCAGCTTTTTTTATGGCACATGATCTGAAGGCACGAGTAGGTCTGATAAAATATAACACATACGTGCAAGTACTTACCCCATAGCATTTCCTAAGAAATTCAAGCAGTATCACCACAAATAACAATAATGCTATCAAATACTTCTGAAAACTCCGAAACAAGTCAGAAGGAGGAATGCTATGAAACTGAGCCCAAAGTTTTCCTTTCCACATTGGCTGATTGTGTTCAATTTTACATCTACTAAACCCTTCCTTTTAAAGAATCTCCCGACCACTATATTGCATTCTCAAAGGAGTACATTTCATGCTGTTAGCATAATAATCAATTAGTTAGCAGGAGGATGTTATCACTGTTGTAAAACTAAGAAACCACAGAGGTAACATATTAGAACATTTGTTGGGGTCCTCAATTAGTGGCAAAACAGGAAGAAACCAAGCTCTGGCATTCCTAATAAAGAACCATCCCACTGCAATGGGGACAGCCGCTTTTCTAAGGGTAGTGAGCCATGTGCTGTGGTAGCTTACTAACTAAGGTCTGACATTAAGGAATTAACCACAAATATACCAGAAAGTCATTTCTGTTTCTGGGAATGGCCTAGGGTCTAGAGCCATACAAAAGATCCCAGGGCTGACTGCCCACCTACATTCACTATTAAATACTTATTTTTGTATTACTTTTCAGAGATGCTGGTTCCTATATCTCAGCCACGTTTCTCCTTGATACCAGACACTGAATTCAAATATTTCAGTGGAGGTGCCGGTGTCACAAGCCTGTAAAGGTTCTGGGCCTGCTGTTCCCTGGGTGGCCAGTCTTGACACAGTGCTCACGGAGTCCCAGGGCAACTTTGTGAGTCATTGAGGCTATTTGGCTTTTCCTGCCCTTGATGAATAGAAAGAGGAAGCTGGGTTTAAAAAGTTGAAAATCTCCATTATAACTTCCCTGTTAGTGAGTTTTCCCTGGAGTGAAACAAAATTTCACTCATCAAACAGAAATGGAAAACGTGTGCTTCATCAGGCATCCTTACCTATTTTAAGTAGCTCCCCTGCTGGGTTGCTCACCAAATAAAATTGGAAATAGCTTACTCCAAACTTTTCTAGATCTTATAGCCCAGTGCTAGCAAAAGTCAGCACTCCTTTCATTAGTAGTATTTGCCTTTGTGAAATCCCTGCTAGGAAAAGGAGGGGTTAGGAGTTCGTACCTTTCATGAATACTTTGGGGACATACATGTATTCAGAAGGAATATTTAAAATACATTAAGACCAAAAGTCAGGCACTGATTAATTAGAATGGGTGCAGACTATGATACTGTGGTGGTAAAATATACATAACGTAAAATTTACCCTTTTAACCATTTCAAGTGTACAATTCAGTGGCATTAAGTACATTCACAATGTTGTGCAACCATCACTACTATCATTTCCAGAACTTTTTTAGCATCCCCAAAAGAAACTCTATAGCTCTTAAACAAAAACTCCCCATTCTCCCCTCACTCCCAGCCCCTGGTAATCTCTACTTTATTTTGTGTCTCTCCGAATTTGCCCACTCTATGTACCTCATATAAGGACTATAGGGGTTTTAATGTCTATCATTCTTGGATACTCCTGCTCATCAAAAGGTGAGTCTAACTTGAATATGGATCTGCCTTAGTGACTCACTTCTAATTAACAGAATGAGTTAAAAGTGGCCTTGAGGAAACCAAAATTCGAAAAGATACGTTCATCCCAATGTTCACTGCAGCACTATTTACAATAGCGAGGACATGGAACTAACCTAAATGTCCATCGACAGAGGAATGGATAAAGAAGATGTGGCACATATATACAATGGAATATTACTCAGCCATAAAAAAAGAAAAAAATAATGCCATTTGCAGCAACATGGATGGACCTAGAGATTGTCATACTGAGGGAAGTAGGTCAGACACAGAAAGACAAATATCATATGATATCGCTTATATGTGGAATCTAAAAAAAAGGGTACAACTGAACTTATTTACAAAACATAAGTAGAGTCACAGATGTAGCAAACAAACTTATGGTTACCAGGGGATAAAGGGGGGAAGGGATAATTTGGGAGATTGTTGATTGACATATACACAGTACTAGATATAAAATAGATAACTAATAAGAACCTACTGTGTAGCACAGGGAACTCTACTGAATACTCTGTAATGGCCTATATGGGAAAAGAATCTAAAAAAAAAGAGTGGATATATGTATATGTATAACTGATTAACTTTGCTGTACACCTGAAACTAACACAGCATTGTAAATCAACCATACTCCAATAAAAATTTAAATAAATAAATAAAAGTGGCCTTGGGTGATTTCAAGGCTAGGTCACAAAGACGGTGCAGTTTCCACCTGGCTTCCTCTCTGTCTCTTACCCTTGGAATCCAGCTGCCATCCTCTGAAGAAGCCAAGCAGCCACATGGAAAGATCAAGTATAGGTATTCTGGCCATGGCCCCAGCTGAAGTCCCAGCCAATAGCCATCATCAACCACCAGACATGTGAGCGAGTCTTTAGATAATTCCAGTCCCCAGCTTTGGAGCCACCCCAGCTGACACCAAGTGAAACAGAGATAAGCTGGCCTCATCGAACCCTCCCCAAATTTCAGATTCATGAGAAAGATAAATGCTTTAATCGTTCTATGTCACTAAATTTTGAGGTAGTTTGTCATGCAGCAATAGATAATTGAAATACCAACCAATCAGGGTCAGTGCTGGCCAGTAACATCACATAGGTGTATATCAGCTGAACATCAGTCCTCTAAGTCTCCCGTAAAATAGATTAAGCAAAAAAATCAGAAACCCACTCTAGGAACTCTTGGAGACAAGATGGCTTCGGAATGTTCAATTAAATGAGTTCATAGTAACTTAGACCAAAGTTAAGGAAGGAAGGAATCAACAGTCTTGAATGAACTAGTGATACGTGAGTATCTGCACAATAGCTAGTAATATTCAAACCTTGGGAGAAAATTAGAAAATACTTAACCGAGCATTAGATATATTCATATTATTGATGGATACATATAATTATGAGAGAAAACATCAACGATGAGAGAAAACAGTGGATAGAAAACTAATCCACTGGCAAAATCAAAGTGTTTTTCGCTATTTTAATCACATGCCCCTTAACTTAATAAATACTGTTGACAAAAATAGGTTAATAGATAATCGTGGTGGCAGAAAGAGAGATAATACAAACAAACTCTGTCCTGGCAACAATATGGTTAAAAGAAAAAAATTAATGTTTCAAAATATTACTTCAACTTAAAGCTTCCATAAGATGTGTTTACAAGTAGACTTTTGTTGTTTTGTGTTAATTTAACCTGATTGGCACTCTGTGCTTTTTCTAGCTATGAACTCATGGCTTTCTTCAGTTCTAGAAAATTCTTAGCTGTTATCATCTGTCGTATATTGTCTTTTCTTCATTCTATCCTCCTGGAACTCCTATTAAAAATATATTTCAATGTCTCAATTCATCCCGACTCTTCTCTTTCATATTTTTGTTTATTCCTTCTTTCTTTTCTTTTCTTTCTTCCTTTCCTTCCTTCCTTCCTTCTTTCCTTCCTTTCTCAATATTCTATGTAACCTACTCAGTTCTATTTCCCATTTCATTAACCATTGCTTCTACTGTGTCCAATCTATTTATTCTCTTCATTGGAGTCTTTTTTATTCAGTTTTTAATCTATACATAAATTTCATTTTCAAGATTTCTAATGGGTTCTTAGATGCATTTATCCACACTACCTTCAAATTTTTTGATTTTTTTATTCACAATTTCAAATTACTGTTTAATTTGGATACTAGTCCTTTTTTATTCTTTCAAAGATATATAAAATAATTTTATTGAACTCATTTGACAAATGCTTGATTATTTCTAATTCCTCAAGTGTAATTTCTCCCACTTGTTGGATACACTTGCTATCTTTCATAATCTTGAATTTCCACATAGTCTTAAATTTGGGCTTTGTGAGTTCTTCTTGCCAGGGAAATTTTATTTGTTTTGTTTCTTTGCTTGTATCCCTTCCTAAACTCACATTCGTATAGCGGGCAGTTTCACCATTGCCTCAGCCTGACCCGAGAGTCCACAGCTCAGAACTAGGTCTTATTCTAGAAGCTTGGGACATTGCCCAGTGGGGAGCTGACAGCCCCAGTCTGCGTAGTAGCAAACAAAGTCATTATTGGAAAATCCACTGGAATGAGCAACTAGCTCTGCTTCCTCCCCTTGCATGTCATTTCTAATTCAGCCCCTGACATCATGGAGGGCATAGGCCCCTGTGACTCACCATGGTGGGTATATTTTTTAGCACCTCATGGGGCTTGGACTACTGGGCCTGCTCCCACTTTCCAGTTTCAGTGTCCTGGGTACTTCAGCTCCTGCTCACCATGTGGATTTTCATTCTATTTTGTTCATCAGAGATTTTTATTTTAAATTCTGCTTTTAGTGAAACTCTGCTTTAAAAAAAAAAAAAAAGTTCTCTCTTTTTTTTTTTTCTTTTCTTTTTTTCAATTTCCTGTGTTCCAAATGGATGGGGAGGTACACCCATTCTGTCATCTTGACCACAGAAGAAAAAAATTAGGATAAAAGGAATTCTGCTCTTTTCCTCAATTTTGAATGAAAATCCCTATAATTTTCATAGTTGAAAATTTCATCTTTCTCATGAAGAGAAGGTAAAGTGAGCCTACCACTGCATAAAATAATATATTTGCTCTGAAAATACTACTATGAAGCAAGTGTTCTAGGTAACGCAGAGATCTGATGAATATTTGTTTCAGTACTAGTACTACCAAAAGAATACAACTTTTAAATACATGTGCATATTTATGCAAAAGCAGAGGACATGTAACACATGTTACATCTTCACATGGGAAATAAACCTTTTGCAGATCTCCACAGCTCTGTTTAGGAGCCTTTAAATCTTTTGAATTACTGAGTTTTGCTTTTTTTTTTTCAATTAATTTAATTTTTTATTTTTTATTTATTGATTATTTATTTATTTATTTATTTTGGCCGCACCGTGAGGCTTGTGGGACCTTAGTTCCCCAGCCAGGGATTGAACCCCGGCCCTCAGCAGTGAAAGCACGGAGTCCTAACCACAGGACCGCCAGGGAATTCCCTATTTTTTTAATATAAATTTTAAAGGTTACTTTCCATTTAAAGTTATTACCAAATATTGGCTATATTCCCCGTGTTGCACAATACATCCTTGAGCTTATCTTACACACAAGTTTGTACCTCTCACTCCCCCACTTGTGTACTGGGCCCTCCCATACTGATAACCACTAGTTTGTTCTCTATATGTGTGAGTCTGCTTCTTTTTTTTGTCATATTCACTAGTTTGTTGTATTTTTTCATGAATTTTGCTTTAGATTCATAGCATAAACAAGCTCATAGGCAAGTGAGAACTGGCTCTTCAGCTCTTCTAGTTTTCAAAGACAAGTTCTGATTGTCTGCTTTTGCACCAAGTATCATTTTCCTGGCTGGAGGTGCAGATGATTCAACACATACACTGACAACAGACTTCATATAAACACTTGTCTACATGTCAGTTCAATGGGAGCAAACTTTAATACGTTCAAAAACTCTGAGCTGAGTCAGTCCATTTCGGTGTAGGCTTGTCTTTCTACAAAGGGGTCAGATTCTGCCTATGGGGCGTTGCATTTATAGAAAGTTTATTTTCTTTAAAAAGGAGAGATTCTCTTTTAATCCTTACTATTAAGTATTAAATGATTTGAAAGAAAAAAACAGATACTTCTGATTTCGATTTTATTAAAATATGTCTTTACAGGAACTCAGAGGCAAAGTTACTGAGTACCTTCACCGGGTGATACAAAGAATGTGTAAGACACTCACAATTCTTCCTCTAGCTGATTTTATAATATTTACAATATAGTTGTTTTATAATATGTGAAGAAACCCTTATAAATCTGTCTCTCTCTGATTCTCCCCCTCTCTCTCCCTCCTCCCCTCCCCTTCATGGTTTTTGAAGATATTCTCCTAGAGATACACTTAAAAAAAAAAAAGTTCCCTTAGCTGAAGAAAAAGCTCTTTACAATGCAGTCTGTATCCAGTTTTATGAAATGTGCCTGTTATTAACAGTAATTTTAGTGGAATTTATAAATACTATTGTCCTTCAATTTCAAGAGAACTCCTAAATTAGTCATTGTTGTTGAATATTTCTAAATGAGAGATTCTAAATCTCTTTTATGAGGCAGAAAAAAAAATCATACTTTCAAAAATTTGTGTGACACAGTTAACACTCATTAAATGTTTTTTGAATAAATTAACATGATTTTACACAACCTGTGTGGAAACAGCTACATAACTTAATATTTTTCTTCTTGCTCAAGTACAGAAGGGCGAGAAAGTCAGAAGAAAAGAATTGATGGGGTGGCTCTACATTTTTTTTTTAATTTTTATTGGAGCATAGTTGCTTTACAATGTTGTGTTAGTTTCTGCTGTACAGCAAAGTGAATCAGCTATACATATACATATATCCCCTCACTGTTGGATTTCCTTCCCATTTAGGGCACCACAGAGCACTGAGTAGAGTTCCCTGTGCTATACAGTAGGTTCTCCTTAGTTTTCTATTTTATACATAGTATCAATAGTGTATATATGACAATCCCAATCTCCCAGTTCATCCCACCTCCCCCTTTCCCCCTTGGTATCCATACGTTTGTTCTCTACATCTGTGTCTCTATTTCTGCTTTGTAAATAAGATCGAATATGCCAATTTTTTCAGATTCCACATATATGTGTTAATATATGATATTTGTTTTTCTCTGACTTACTTCACACTATTTACAGTAGCCAGGACATGGAAACAACCTAAATGTCCATCAACAGAGGAATGGATAAAGAAGATGTGGTACATATATACAATGGAATATTACTCAGCCATAAGAAGGAACGAAATTGGGTCATTTGTAGAGATATGGATGGACCTAGAGAC
The DNA here is from genome assembly GCF_009873245.2 of Balaenoptera musculus. NCBI lineage: Eukaryota > Metazoa > Chordata > Mammalia > Artiodactyla > Balaenopteridae > Balaenoptera > Balaenoptera musculus. Next base: position 95,028,391 of record NC_045793.1, on the reverse strand, counting down.
TGCCATACAGAGTGAAGAAAGCTCCACATTTCTTTTTCATGTTTGCCTAGTTTCTCTTCATGCTGAGTGAGGATGATAGGAAGTGAAAAGTGAATTGCAGAAGGACAAATGCTTGAACAGCAACACCCATGGCCATCTCAGAACACCTAAGAGGGGACTCAGAGGTAGAAGATTCAGCTGAGAAAGTTTGGCATTTACTAGCCATAAGCGTTATGCCAGGCCCGAGATAAAAGGGCATAATTCTCATCTTTTAGCAAAAGAGTATATCAGAGCTTCACTAATAGACGTTTTTCTAAAGAAGATAGTCAAATGGCCAACAAGTACCTGAAAAGGTACTTGACATCACTAATTATTAGGGAAATGCAAATCAACCACAATGAGATATCACCTCACACCTGCTAGAACGGCCATCATCAAAAAAACAAACAAAAAAACAAAAACAAAAACAAAACAAGAGAATAACAAATGCTGGCGAGAATGTGGAGAAAAGGGAACCCTTGTGCACTGGTGCTGGGGATGCAAATGGGTGCAGCCACTATAGAAAACAGTATGGAGGTTCCTCAAAAAATTAAAACTAGAAGTACCATATTATCTGGCAATTCCGCTTTGGAGATATATCCAAAGGTAACAAAATCACTACCCCAAAGATATCTGCACCTCCACATTCATTGCAGTATTATTTACAATAGCCAAGACATGGAAACAACCTAAGAGTCCATCAGTGAATGAATGGATAAAGAAAATGTGAATCCAGCCATAAAAAGCAGGAAGTTCTGCCATCTGTGACAACATGGATTGACCTTGAGAACATTATGCTAAGTGAAATAAGTCAGACAGAGAAAGACAAAAACTGTGTGATCTCACTTATATGTGGAATCTAAAAAAACAAGCTCATAGAAAAAGAGATTTTGTGGTTGCCAGAAGTGGGAGGTGCTGGATGGGGGAACTGGGTGAAGGTAGCAAAAGTTACAAGCTTCCAGCTATAAGACTGTATATTTGAAAGTTGCTAAGAGACTAGATCTTAAAAGTTCTCATCACAAAGAAAAAAAATTTGTACTTAAGTGAGGTGATGGACGTTAACTAAACTTGTGGTAATCATTTCACAATATATATGTGTATCAAATCATTATGTTGTACACCTTAAACCAATATAATGTTATATATCAAATGTATCTCAATAAAACTGGGAAAAAATTCAAGAAAGGAAAAAAAAAAAAAAAAAAGGCTTTGCTGTTATGCTGACATATGGCCAAGAATGGAGGGGGACTTCTATCCCAAGAGGAAAGCAGTCTCGGGCTCAGATGGATCGTCCTGAGTATCTAGTGGTACCAACTTTATTACGCACATACTTATGAAAAGCACCATTCCAGGCATACCGTGATGAATGAGGTCCTCCTTCCTTGGAGCTAGCATTCCAGTAAAACAGTGAGAAAGGGCTCTGGGCTGCGGGCATCTGCAGGGGGTAAGGTCAGAGTCTAAAGAAAGAAGCCAGTAACTTCAACAACCATGCTGGGTTAAAAGTCAAAGGCGGGTGCAAATGGGAGATAACTCCAAGTTCTCAAAGGAAAAAGTTCAAATCCCTGTAGAAATAAAGCAGACCTCTGTTTTCCTAGAGAAAAGAAAAAGCCCTGTCCACGAGCAAGGGAATCTCAACTCAGTGGTCTTCTCGCTATGTCTGTCATACTCTACCTGGAATTTTGAGATAGAACTGGTCTTAGGTCTCAGAAGTGGTGGATATCTACAAGAAGAATCTCATCCAAGAAATCCATGGTATTACCTTCCTGATTACAAAAAGAAAAAGTCTAAAATCGAATCACTTTATCCCTCCCACAGTTACCCAGATCCAAATTCAGGCACAGTGTTTCCGATCATGAAAGGGCTCTTTTGCCAACATGTAGGCCAACTACTGATTTGGTTCTTTGATGAGTAAAAACAACCTCTTGAAGGTTCAATCTGTAAAACTAAATCTAAACAGCTGGTGACAGGGACAACAAATGTCCCAGGGTAATCTCATCCAGGATGCACATTACATTAAAAGACCCATTAACATGCATATACGGCCAAAGTTAGGAAGAAGAGGTGTTATTAAACATAAATCAGGAGTGCCTGTTGAAGGCTAGATGGTTTCTTGTTACATAGAAATATGTAACAAGGAAGAGAAACCCAGAGTCATCCAGAGTAAAGCTGCACAAGACATCCATGTTACAATAGAGGGCCCGTGATAACAAATACTGGTTCCTATTTCCACTCCGTTGTTCTTTTCTACCATCCTAGATCATGGGGTTATGAAGACAGGAGACAGTGAAGTGAAATAAAACAACTCTGGACTTCGGACAGATTTGGGTGTGAATGTCAAGGTAACCACTTGCTAGATAACCTGGGTCAAATTACACAACCACTCTGAGCCTCAATTTTCTAATCTGTAAAAGAGAGATATTAATGACTATCTCAGAGGAGTTTCATGTGAAACAAATGAGATTCCCTCTCTCCCTCTCTCTCTTTCTCTCTCTCTCAGACACACACACCCACATATCCAAACATGCACACCCCAAACAGTTAATTAATTCCCATTCTGTTAGCTCTGAATCTTGTGTGTACGCTATTACACAACTTTCAACATATTTGTTATAAATTTGCCTTCTCTACTAAACCAAGAGCTCTTTGGGGACAGAACATATATCTCATTATCCTTCTGTCATGAGGATTCAGAAAGGTCTTAGCATAGAGCAGGTACTCAAAAAAAAAAAGTTCCTTTTTGGCTCTGTCTTTCTAACATTCACTGTGTTCATTTCACAAGAGCCCTCTCCTCCATTTAAGATAGGAAATGAGAACAAGAGAAAGACAGCACCTGAGTTCCAATATCACAATTGTGCACATGCAAGATTCTTTTACCACAAATGATGTTACAGTGAGAGATCTGCTATTTCTGGTTTCTGCTTATCCTTGTTTTGTGGTTACTCCTGTCTAAGAAATAGTATCTTGGTTCTCAGATACTGGGTTGAGCAACTGTGGACAGAGAGCAGGTATTTTATCACACAAACAGAAGAAGCAGGAGATAATGAAGAAGAAGATCTCCTACCCCACTTCCTGAGATCCAACGTGGAGCAGGACAAGGGGTTTCCTTCTTCAGTGTGACCTGACAGGTCGCTGGCATCAGAGGACTCTAGGTTTGGTCTGAGAAACAGCTACTGGAGGAGCGAAAGGGAAGAGCAGGTCAAGGCAGGGAGCTGCTGGCAGAGCAGGGGTTTCCTGACAGCACAAAGAAGGGGGTAGAGGAAATTTTGGGAAGCACAAAGTGTAGGACTGAGCTGACCAACTGAGGGGGAGGTAAGGGCCGTTCTGTGCCTAAGTGTAGGTTTAAACGGAGAAGCAGGAAGCCAGAAGTCAGGGGGAATAGAGGCAGGCTACCCCTGAAATCTTCCTCCCCTGAAGCGCTGGGGTTTTATTTCCCCCATTGAAATCGGCCTCAAAAATTTAGAGATGTTTTTCCTCAAACTCTGTAGCTTCTCATTCTAACTCTGCAGTTCACAAAATGGAGCTCTGCTTGTGGACTGACAGATCTTTTGAAGGGTCATTACATATTTTACATGTAATGTCAATTTTATATTTGGATAAAATATATAATCCAGATTTCAAGATTGATAACTCTTGATACATACACAATCTGACAGATGAGGCAGTCGAACTCTGATCACTAATTCTGAGCAATAACTTTCCTGGCTCATTCTCAAATAAAATAACTTGATTCTCCACTCAGTTACTACAGACTATGTGACTGTGGACAAAACAGTCAAGGGCAAGGACAACCTTCTCAAGGTCCTTCAAAATTGACCCCCTCCTCCTTCCACACTCCCACCCCCTTTTCTAGCCACACAGGATTCCTGGAGGTCCCCAAAATCATGTTCATAGCTGGAGTTTCAAAGTCCCTCTACCTCTTGACAAATCGAGTCTACCTTCAAGGCCGTCCTCAACGGTCTTCATCTGAGCACTCTGAGGGCCCTCGGGAAGAGAGGAACAGAGAATCTTCTCTCTGCCCTTGGTTTACCACTTACTCTCTATATGAGGGACTCTCTGATTTCAAATGATTGGCTGAATTATTTAGATCTCACATGTCCTGAAGGGTGGCACACAAGGTTCTTTCTTTCTGGATAAATATATCGTTCACTGATTTAAACCACATAAATTATGCTCAGTAAACATCAGGCTGTATGTTGGGCTGGGCTTCTGTTCCTGATCTTATGGAGTTCACCGTTTAGTAGAAAATGATTAAACAGTTGGGGAAATGGAAAATCATACTGTGATGAGGCGAGTGCTACGACAGAGAAAAGCAAAGGGTGCTGAGAGATGATATGGAAGGAACAAGTCCCGAGCAGAGGGGTCAGGAAGGGAGGAGGGAGTGGTTCTGGAGCAGCATCTTCAGGGTGAGGACACCTGGGTCAGCGGGAGCAGGGGGGTGGCAATCCCTGGGCCACAGATGGAGAGCGTACACTCTGGGACCGGACGCCGATCCATGGGAACACAGCGTGGGCAGTGAGAGGACAAGAGGTGATTACAGAGGAGCGAGACGAGGGTTTTCAGTTTTGTTCTGGAATACTGAACTCCATTCCATGTATAGCTGGAAGCTGTTGGGGGATGGCTGTAATTGGAGAGACCTCTTAGGATGCTATTGTTATAAAACATGAGAAGCGATGAAGGCCTAAATGAAGCAGTGACGGTGAGAGTAAAGAAGGGAGGGTGGATTCAAGGAAGCTATTTTAAAAGTTCTCTCTGGGGAATTCCCTGGCATTCCAGTGATTAGGACTCGGGGCTTTCACTGCCACAGCCCCGGGTTCAATCCCTGGTCGGGGAACTAAGATCCCACAAGCTGTGTAGCCATCAAGGTTCTCTCTGTATAGCTTAATGACAGGTTGAATGCGGGGGCTAAGAGAGAGCCAGGTCAAGGGTGACCTCTTTGTTTCTGACCTGAATGCCTGTTATTGGTAAGCTACAGAAAGAAAGGCAGATTCAGGAGGTGAGAGATGGAAAGATGATGAGTTTAGTTTGGCACATGTTTGAGGTCTTGTGGAGCATCCAACGCAGAATTTCCAGATGACACATGACTACATGTGTCTGGCCTATACTAGAGACAACTGGACTGAAAACAAGAATACTGGAAATGCTGGCATATATGTGGCTGCTGAGTTCTGTTTAGAAGCAAAAGAAGAATATATAGAACAAGAAGTAGGTCATGTATGTTATGACTATGATGGAAATCTATTAAGAGATATTCAGAAGCCAGAATCCTAAACTTTGTCTTGCCACCGAATTCCCAAGCTCTACCCTTTGCCCTCAAACTCCCATTATGAGTTCCTCAAGGAAATACAAGCTTAGAGGTCAAGAACTAAGATGAGGCCAAAGTGTATGCTTTCCCACTGTAACGCTCCACCACTATACCTTCACCAGTGTAGAAAGTCTCTAGGTGAGCGAGACTGGACCATCCATCCTCTAAAATCAGAGGCAGATGCAAAGGATCTACAACACATACAAGAAGCTGAGAGGCAGGTTAGTCCATTTGCCCTAAACTGAAACACAAGTCTCAGTCCTCTGTATCTGACCACTCTGGTGTCAAGGAAAACTGTATCAAAGGAAAGGCAAACTGAGGTAAACAAGAGGACAAAGCAAGGGGTTTTGCCATGGTCTAGAATAGAGACTGTTTAATCCAGACACCAAGGTATTCTCAGGATAAGGTATTTCCCTAGCAGTAATGGCTCCAAACCCATATTGCTCCCAGTTTCATGGGAGGAAGAGAGGGACTGTCTAAGGGTAATAATCAAGAGATAGATAGAGAGTAAGAGACTCCCCAGCACCTGGTTCTAATAAATGTCATTGCCCTTGATCCCACTTAATCATCCCTCTTCCTTGGGGATGAAGTTAGGAGTCAGAAGTTACTAAGACTTGCCAAGAGCTCCCATTGAACCCAAAAGACCAAACAAAGGACCTTGATAAATATCTAAATTTTAGGAACTGACAAAACAAAGAGGAACTTTTAAGGAGGTGCCTGAGAAGGAAGACTAAAAGGGCAGAAGGAAAAGTACAAGAGAGTGTACATTTCTAGAAATCATGAGAGGGTAGAATTTAGAAAGGACAAGTAGTCAAGAGTATAAAATGCAATTGGATATGACAACTACAAGGGTCATAAGCGGCCTCAGTATACATGGTTTTCAGTGGAGTAGTATAGGACCAGAACCTCTGACAGTGGCGAACAGGAAGGCACACGATTCTTATATATGCTAAGATCTGCATGGGTTAGAGCATGAATTGAGAATTCCACTTTTACATGACAGCTAGCCAGCAGTCCTCAGAACTGGCTAATGGCCAAGATATAACAGAATTCTCAGCTAAGTTAGAAGGTACCTCAATAACATGGTCTTTGCTTAGTTAGTGCCCAGATGGCTCATTTGAGTTTCTGACCACCAGATGGTGAAGTATCACAAGAGTGTTCTAGTTTTTGATGAGCTGTGAACCTATACATTCTCCTTTCCTGCTTACCATTTGGACAAATGTGGGTTAGTATTTCTTTTGGAGCTGTAGATGAATAAACTTTTTTATCTTAAATTTCATGCTAAACAAAGATGAGAAGATAAAAGAAGGCCCCATAGGACATCAAACTCAACATGTCCAAAACACACACACACACACACACACACACACACACACACACCCCAGCAAAGAGGCAGAAAGAAACAGAGAAAACAAATTTCACAATCTGGTATTAGATTAAAATAAAATACCTACACAAAAGTTACACTAATATTAATTTTGTTAGATGATTTGAGTCCTAGATTCAAGTCCTGGCTGTGCCACTTACCAGCTATGGATCTTGGGCAAGTTACTTATTCTCTCTTAGTTTCAGTTTCCTTTTTGGTGAAATGGGATGATAATAATAATATCAAACTCACAGAATTGTAAGAATTAAGTTTAAGAACACATACATATAGCATGACTCCTGGTGCAAAGTAAGGGCTCAATAAATGTTATCTACTCTAATTATTATGGCACTCAGAATCTGGCTGGGCCTCCAGTGGATCATTATGGACCTCAATACTAATTACAGCATATGTACTATTCAAGATAATTTGCACTCATAGAACACACATAACATAAACACCTATACATATGCATATACATGTGTGTAACAAGACAGTTTCTCCAAAAAGGCAGTCTCCACATTATAAAGAGCTTCAATCTAAAAATATATTGATACGAATGTTCTTTGATCTTAGAAATGTTTTTCTCCTCACAGAAACACTGACTATAATAAAATAATCACAGAATTCTAGGACCCAAATTAACTTTATAAACAATGATACTTAGGAAAATGTAATAAAGTGAAGTGAAAATATTCAAGCTTCAAGGGGATTACTGGATGCTGAGAATATATTGGTCCAAGATCTATTCTAACTCTCTTCTAGTTATCAAGAGACTGAAGAGTTAAAACTTGGGGGGAAAAATCCAAGACACACTTGTAATTAGGGGTCCAGGCAAGACTTAGTTCTTAGTTTTCACCAATCAGATGAACTTACATGAAATTTTTTAAAGTCTTTATTGAATGTGTTACAATATTGCTTCTGTTTTATGTTTTGTTTTTTCGGCCACGAGGCACGTGGGATCTTAGCTCCCCGACCAGGGATCGAATGCACACCCCCTGCACTGGAAGATGAAGTCTTAACCACTGGATCTCCAGGGAAGTCCCTTACATGAAATTTTGATTTTGAATAGTGAGTCATGTGGAGAGAGAAGCAGAGCGTGAAGCATCCCACTTTCTATGTGGTTCCTGAACTGAGTTCTTCCTGGCTTAGTGGTCACTGTTGCTTTCCTAAGGGCAGCAGAAGCAGCAGACCTCTGGGAGCAATGGCTTCCTTATCATCAGCTCCCTACAGAGGTGGTGGTGGCCTCCTTGACTGAGCTCAGTAGAAGGGTTCTGGGAACTTGTCTCTAGGACGTCAGCCTTCTAGTCCAGCTCTTCCAACAGTTTTGAAGCACCTAATGCCCTGAATGAAACCTTCATCTACTTAAATTAGCTGTAATCGATCCTGCTGTCTGCAGTGGAACCATCCCTAAACAAGAGAGATGAGCAGAGTAAATACGGCTCTGGATCAGGGTCCAGGCACTGCTCATGCAAATCAGACTTTCTGAGATCCCTGCATTAGCGGGATCTAATTACCTAATCAGCATTACCTGTGCTGATTCCCATTGTTGAATTCCCTCCGCTTCAGAGCCCATAGAAACTAAGGATATTTGCAAAACAACTTTCTATCAAAAAACCACATGGGATTGAGGTGGAGGAACTGAGGAGAAGGTGGAAGAACAGAGACATTTCAGAAGTAGAAAAGGAGGTATCTGTATGTATTGGTTGTCTGCAACGTAGTTATCTGAAAGATAGGCACTACCTGTAGTGGAAATACTCAAGAAGCAGCTTTGGAAAAGCCAAGTTTCTTGGATTCCACCCCAAGTTAACTCAGTCAGAACCGATGAGGGGTGGCACCTAGGAATCTGACAACTGTGCTGGGGAGTGAGGTTTGAGAACCAATACCGTAGAGCAAGCATGCTTAAACAGAGAGTAAATGTCAACATTTTTACAACTATTCACTTTCAGAACTAATTTAGAACCTGAAAAGAGAAAGATCACTTTATCTAGGACACATGTTTCCTTTTGGCTTGCAGTTATTGATGTTAAAAGGAGCAGGATTGGCTGTCAGGTGAGATCTCTCCATTCAAGGTGACAGGAACCCTTGTGTAAGCCAGAGAGCCTGAGGGCTACGGATGTCTCACCTGACGGGAACCACTGACTTAAGGAGAAATTAAACGGCATCCTCTGATGATTCAATCCTATCTGCCTGATCAGTGGTTCTAGAGAAGCACAGTGGTGATGTTTTGCGCTTCTGGTTGAGAAGAGGCACATGCACTCCAATGTTCACTGAAGCATAATTTACAATAGCCAGGTCATGGAAGCAACCTAAATGTCCACTGACAGACAAATGGATAAAGAAGATGTGGTACATATATACAATGGAATATTACTCAGCCATAGAAAGGAACGAAATTGGGTCATTCGTAAAGATGTGGATGGACCTAGAATTGTCATACAGAGTGAAGTAAGTCAGAAAGAGAAAAACAAATATCGTATATTAACGCATATATATGGAATCTAGAAAAATGGTACAGATGAACCGGTTTGCAAGGCAGAAATAGAGACACAGACGTAGAGAACAGACATACGGACACCAAGGGGGGGAAAGGTGGGGGGGATGAATTGGGAGATTGGGATTGACATACATATCACTAATATGTATAAAATAGGTAACTAATGAGAACCTGCTGTATAGCACAGGGAACTCCATTTCACTGTACAGTAGAAACTAACACAACACTGTAAAACAACTATACCCCAATTAAAAATAAATAAATACATAAATGAAAAGACGATATCTGCCAAATCATTGGATTGGTACTAACCACCCAGCCTCACTGTGGTGAGCACCTTGCCTTTGAACGAGCCCATTTAAACAACAAAGCACAGTACATTTGGATATAAAAGCATTCAATACAGTCAATGCTGATAACATAAAAATCCAAAATCTAAAAGTCAGTAAACTGCTATATTCCAATGAACACAGGCACATGTTTTCCCTTTGGGGATGTGAGAACCGCGCTCACTCCTTCATACATTTAGAGAGACGATGTGCCACCAACCCTGCAGAGGACTTCCTCTCATGGGGCTTGAAGCCACCTCCACTCTCTTGTCTACATGCTTTTCAATCTTCACCAAAAGTAGGAGCTGGATAACAGGCCTCTTCCTCTTGGCATTTAGAAAGACCTCTATTTTCATTTCTTTTTTTAATACGTAAATAAATCTTTATTTCATTAAAGTACCCCCAAATTTTTTTCCAGCTCAAAATGGGCCTTCCTAAGTGTGTGGGTTTTTGAAAAATTTTTATTGGAGTATAGTTGATTCACAATGTTGTGTTACTTTCTGCTGTACAGCAAATTGAATCAGCTATACACATACATATACCCACTCTTTTTTAGATTCTCTTCCCTGCAATGTAGTTGCATTTCATTACAGAGTATTGAGTAGAGTTCCCTGTGCTATACAGTAGGTCCAAGCAATTATACACCAATAAAATGGACAACTTAGAAGAAAAGGACAAATCTTAGAAAGGTACAACCTTCCGAGACTGAACCGGGAAGAAAGAGAAAATATGAACAGATCAATCACAAGTACTGAAATTGAAACTATGATTTAAAAACTTCCAACAAAAAAAAGCCCAGGACCAGATGGCTTCACAGGCGACTCCTATCAAACATTTAGAGAAGAGTTAATCCTTCTCAAACTATTCCAAAAAATTACAGAGGAAGGAACACTCCCAAGCTCATTTTATGAGGCCATTACCACCCTGATACCAAAATCAGACACAGATATCACAAAAAAAGGAAATCACAGGCCAATATCACTGATGAACACAGATACAAAAGTCCTCAACAAAACACTAGCAAGTCGAATCCAACAACACATTAAAAGGATCATATACCATGAACAAGTAGGATTTATCCCCGGGATGCAAGGATTCTTCAGTATACGTAAATCAATCAGTGAGATACACCATATTAACAAACTGAAGAATGAAAACCATATGATCATTTCATTTCTTATTATAAGAAAAATGTATGTAAAAAGCTAAGGAGAACTGGAAAAGTAGAATAGATTCATCACATCACCTTCCTTCCACTTCTAATGTTGAAACCATCTGATATTTTGAACAAATACTAAGAAAACAGGCTGATGGGAGAATTTCAACTAGTAATATAAAGGGAAAGAAACTGATATTTATTGAGCATTTTCTGAATGCCAAGCACTATGGTAGGGAAGTAGGTATTAAGGGAAGATCAGCAAATGGCCACGGGACACACAAGAAGATGTCGAACCAGGATTAGGCCCATGACTGTCTGGGCCCTTTCCCTATGAGCTCACTCATTATTGTTAAAAAGGAAAAAAAAAAAAAGAATGTTTACTTAAGCACATTTCATTTAGAAATACAGATATCCAAATATACACTTAACATGACTTGCAGATTAAGCTCCGTTCTTTGCTGGATACTGGAAAAAACACATATTCCCAGAAGGGAGCTGAAAATAGTTGCATCCCTCAAATTCTATGAGAGTCTCTCAGGAGGCAGAAAAATGACACGGAGCCTGAGGAACTGCCCCAGGGGAGCAAGGATGCCAGAAGGTGGACCAGAACATCTTGGAAGAGAAGTGTTCTTTTGACCACTAGGTCTTTTGAGTAGCACAGTGCTGTAGAGAAGAAGAGCTTGGAAGTGTCAGTGCCTGGCCCAAGAAGGACCCACTGCTTTCTAACTCTGTGCCCTTTGGGCAAGTTGCTTAACCTCTTTTATTACTTAAAAGAAAATACAAATATGTACTTCACAGAATGTGAACACTTTTTTCTTTTTTAATTTTTATTGGGGTATAGTTGATTTACAATGTTGTGTTAGTTTCAGGTGTACAGCAAAGTGAATCAGCTTATACATATACATATATCCACTCTTTTATAGATTATTTCCCTATATAGGTTATTACAGAATATTGAGTAGAGTTCCCTGTGCTATACAGTAGGTTCTTATTAGTTTTCTATTTTATATATAGTAGTGTGTATATGTCAATCCCAATCTCCCAATTTATCCTTCCCCTGCCTTCCCCGCTTGGTAACTATAAGTTTGTTTTCTACATCTGTGACTCTTTCTGTTTTGTAAATAAGTTCAATTAAATTAGAATTGTGAAGTTCTTAGCACAGGGTCTGATGCTGAGTACCTGCTTAATAAATTGTTTTTATCACTCTTAGTAGTAAATGTTCAAGAAAAACACAAATTGTTTACCTGCACTTCACACAGGCCCCTGATTCTTCTCCAACAAGGGTGATAGCTAGCCTCTGGTTTGGGTCTGCTGTTCCGCCTGGTTCTACCCCTCCAACAAGAGCTATACTGTGTTCACATGGCTGGGGGGAACCTCATCTCAATAGCGTGCACCAGGGTTCCTCCTGGAGAGAAAACTGTCTTTGTTTAGAAAAATACCCTAATAAGTTGTTTGGGGTAGAAAAGGTGAGGTTCTGGGAGACATGGTTAAGAAAGAGGCAGCAAACAAAGCCTAGCTGAAGAACAGCCAGGGATTCTGAATTGAGGGATGACAAGAAGAAAGGGAGGGGGTTGAGTGGGCAGGAGTGGGGGAGGGAGTGGGAGGGGGAAGAGGAGCTGAGAGGGCCTGGACTTGGGGTGGCAAAGTGATGCAGCCAATAGGAACCTTCTGGTGGCAAAGTGGCTTAAGAATGTTTAAGAACAAGGATGCCTCATATTCTGCTTAAAGGTTTTACTGGGATGTAAACCTTCTCCTGTTGCCTGCAGGTCTGCGTTATGGAAGAGTGCCATGTGGGCGTGAGCTGGGGATGAAGCGGGGATGCTGGTTCAGGGAAAAGGACTGAGTTCCCCTTGGGGTCAGCATGGAGCACAGGGAGCAAGGTGGCTGGGGGAGATAAGTTGCAGGAGGTCAAGAGTTTACCAGGAACTGGGAGAATTGGGTCGAGAATGTGCAGAAATCTAGAGGATGGCACTGGAACCTTCCAGGAGATGTGAAATGGGGGACTGAGACAATTTTATTTAAATCTCAAAGGACAGGGTGAACTCAGAGACAAGGACGACCTCGGCTAACATCTGAGTCACATTAGCAATTCCAGATCAGGGGGCGGGCAGGGCGGGAGATAAGAAAGCACTATGGAGTGTTCTAATTTCATACTTTTACATGTCACTGTCCAATTTTCCCAGCACCACTTATTGAAGAGGCTGTCTTTTCTCCACTGTATATGCTTGCCTCCTTTATCAAAGATAAGGTGACCATATGTGTGTGGGTTTATCTCTGGGCTTTCTATCCTGTTCCATTGATCTATATTTCTGTTTTTGTGCCAGTACCAAACTGTCTTGATTACTGAAGCTTTGTAGTATAGTCTGAAGTCAGGGAGCCTGATTCCCCCAGCTCCATTTTTCGTTCTCAAGATTGCTTTGGCTATTCAGGGTCTTTTGTGTTTCCATACACTCCCTGACACCATGCACAAAAATAAACTCAAAATGGATTAAAGACCTAAGTGTAAGGCCAGACACTATCAAACTCTTAGAGGAAAACATAGGCAGAACACTCTATGACATACATCACAGCAAGATTCTTTTTGACCCAGCTCCCAGAGAAATGGAAATAAGAACACAAATAAACAAATGGGACCTAATGAAACTTAAAAGCTTTTGCACAGCAAAGGAAACCATAAACAAGACCAAAAGACAACCATCAGAATGGGAGAAAATATTTGCAAATGAAGCAACTGACAAAGGATTAATCTCCAAGATTTACAAGCAGCTCATGCAGCTCAATAACAAAAAAACGAACAACCCAATCCAAAAATGGGCAGAAGACCTAAATAGACATTTCTCCAAAGAAGATATACAGATGGCCTACAGACACATGAAAGAATGCTCAACATCATTAATCATTAGAGAAATGCAAATCAAAACTACAATGAGATATCATCTCACACCGGTCAGAATGGCCATCATCAAAAAATCTAGAAACAATAAATGCTGGAGAGGGTGTGGAGGAAAGGGAACACTCTTGCACTGTTGGTGGGAATGTAAATTGATACAGCCACTATGGAGAACAGTATGGAGGTTCCTTAAAAAACTACAAATAGAACTACCATACGACCCAGCAATCCCACTACTGGGCATATACCCTGAGAAAACCATAGGTCAAAAAGTGTCATGTACCACAATGTTCATTGCAGCTCTATTTACAATAGCCAGGACCTGGAAGCAACCTAAATGTCCATCGACAGATGAATGGATAAAGAAGATGTGGCACATATATACAATGGAATATTACTCAGCCATAAAAAGAAATGAAATGGAGGTATTTGTAATGAGGTGGATGGAGTTAGAGTCTGTCATACAGAGTGAAGTAAGTCAGAAAGAGAAAAACAAATACAGTATGCTAACACATATATACGGAATCTAAGGGAAAAAAAAAAAAAAAAGGCCATGAAGAACCAAGTGGCAAGACGGGAATAAAGACACAGACCTACTAGAGAATGGACTTGAGGATATGGGGAGGGGGTGGGGTGAGATGTGACAGGGTAAGAGAGTGTCATGCACATATATACACTACCAAATGTAAAATAGATAGCTAGTGGGAAGCAGCCGCATAGCACAGGGAGATCAGCTCGGTGCTTTGTGACCACCTAGAGGGGTGGGATGGGGAGGGTGGGAGGGAGGGAGATGCAAGAGGGAAGAGAAATGGGAACATATTGTATATGTATAACTGATTCACTTTGTTATAAAGCAGAAGCTAACACACTATTGTAAGGCAATTATACTTCAATAAAGATGTTTAAAAAAAAAAAAAAAAAAAAGAAAGCACTATGATAAGTGGGATTGTAGAAAGCAGTAATTTTCAAGGCTTGTTTGTATTTTACAGAGAAAGTTTTTTCTTCATATGAAACATTATTTGGAAGTCCAGTGTGAAAACAAATAAAAGATCATCTGTTCAGCTGGGTGTGTGTGTGCAGATGCGTGCGTGCGTGCATGCGTGTGTGTGTGTGTGTGTGTGTGTGTGTATGTGAGAGAGAGAGAGAGAGAGAAGAAAGCGGGGAGAGGCAGAGCCATATCTACTTGCTTCCTCCACTTTCCATTTTCCTCTCTCACATATCGCAGTTCTTCCCGTGATTGGGGTCTAAGCATCACGGTTTTAAAACCATATATAAAGGTGCACCTGGCTATTTTTCAAAGAAGGAGCGCATGAGGTAAGCAAGCAGGTCTCAAATCAGACTGCCTTTACTCCCTGTGTGAGTCTAGACAAATTACCTTGACACTTTTTTGTTCTTCATCCACAGAGTGGGTATTTAAAAGACCTCACAGGATGAGTGTGATGATTAAATGCAAAATTATGCATAAAGTATACTAAAAAGTGCTTAACCATTACTGTTACTATACACTTTCTTTGCACAGGAATAATAAGCAGATGGTTTATCAAAGAATTTCCAGGTTGGCAATTACCCAAAAGAGATCTCAGTAGAGAGATGGTCCACAGCGAAAGGAAGCTACTTGGGAGACACACCAGGGGTGGGGGGCTCTGGGGCAGCCTCAAACCGAGGGGAGAGTGAGGGAATCTCCAAGGGGAAGGAAGGTCCTCCACCCCACAAGAGTACCACCGACACCACGCCAAGCCAGAGGGCGTCTGACTTATAACACACAACCTAAGTTACTCCACTAATTGTTCAACTCAAGTCCACTGGATTGACTTACTAAGAACCACATGCTGACTCTTCTTAGTATTTTAAAGGACCCTTAATTATCGTTAGCAGAAATAAACTGACTAAAATGTCAAAACCGAATGTCCAGTGAGACATGATGTCTTGAGACAGAAGTCAGAACGAAATATCAGTGAGAAAAAAATATTCACGACTCTACTGCTCCAGCCTTATTCTAAAATGTGGAAAGAGCAATTATCAGGAATCTAAAAGTTCCTTACAAAACACAATTTTCTCTCATGCCACCCCACCAAATTCTTGATCACACACTGGGACGTATGTGTGTGTGTTCCCAAAACTTAAAAGACACATATTATCTGAGCAAGTAATCTTTTAACAAACTCCAAAAGCTGAAATAGTGCATGTTTCCTACAAAAAAAAAAAAATTCTCAGAATTGTATTGCTTTTAAAAAAATTTATTAATCATTTTCTATAAAAGGAGATGTTAAAAAAGTAGATGGAGTATAAAAATGATTTGTGTAGGCTCATAAAACAATAAATTGTACTTTGCAGAATGCAGAAAAATGAGAGAGAAATTTAGCTCTCTTCTATTTACAGTAGCCATGTGAAATCCAGGGCAGAGTCCAGTTCTGCACAATTCACACTGCCCAGGCAACTTAGTTCTGTGCGGTATGTATCTAGGGACAAAGTTTGGAATCCTGGGGAGGGCTGAAATAGAATAGCATTGCTGATGTGTTTTTGGAAAGAAAAGTAAGATAGTAGTACCAAGACTTGGGAAAACAGCCCATAGTAAGACTCTAGAGTCCCTGGCACGGGGAGGTGGGCAAATGGAGAAAGAGAGTTAAAAGTCTGAAAGATAATGAAGTGTAGCCTTCCCTCGTGGAACCAAGGAGTGGTTCCATATGTCTTTATTGGCAGGGAGATTTCTAGAAAATCCTGTTATCAAGCATCAGAGAGTTTGGACAGAGATCAAATGAATTGCCCAAGGTCACACGCTGTGTCAGGGCAGACCCAGAGTTAGAACTCTTAGCCCTGAAGTTTCCAATCTATTGCTTGGCTCCCTAAACCACAAATGCTTGTCAAGGAAAAAGTCTCCCTAGAGCCGAGGCAACACAGCTGGAGAATATTAACCCCAAAGTTTAAAACAGACAGGATTTCACTGCATCACAGATCCATAACCTCTTTTGGTGGATACACAAGGAAAGCTGGAGGGACAGGGGCTGGGGGGACAGGAATGGCTGAGAAAACAGAGAAGCTAAATGAGGTGATCAGATAGTCCCACATCAAACCATCACCCTTCAAACACACACACACACACACACACACACACACATTCTATTAAACGTTCCCGGTTGAAAAAATTGAAAGTACTTGTCTGAGCGAAGAATCATTGCTTTCGAATAAGTCATTGGTGTGTGTGTGTATGTGTGTGTGTTTTCCTTAAACCCAGAAAAAAGACTCCTATTAGGGTCAATAATTAGTTCTGATCAATTAGAAGATGAAAACAAACGAAACGAAACGAAACGAAACGAAACGTGAAGGCAGTGAAGTCTAAGACCATTGATAAAAGTACCTTTCACCTTCTGAATGATCTCCTTGTATTTTTTGGCCTTTAAGCCTTGGGTTTGCATCCTTTCTTCGCCATTAACTCCACTGAGAAATTAAAGCTATGGTCCTCTCCCAGGGAATAGTTTATGGACTCATACTCACAAGTTTAATATTAAAATTTTAGGAGTTCAAAGATTCCTTAAGTCAAAGAACCCCCTTATGAGAAGTCCTGTTGTAAGAGGCTTTGCAATGCTCAGAGGAAGATGTGAATGGCATTGACTGGTCCACTGGTTTCCAAAAACTTGTCCATGAGCCAGCTGCCTCGTGTCACATAGGTCACTTGTTAAAAATACAGATATCTGAATATCTTCCAGATCCTAATGGATCTGAATTGGGGGGTGGGGGGCTACAGGGGTGGAGCAGGTGCCATAGGAACCAGTGTTTTAACAAACGTTCCAGATGATTCTGATACACAGTCAGACTTGAGAACCACTGCTTTGGACAGTTGCTTCGTGATGCTATTAACTATTTGGAAACTGAATGTGATAAAGGTGACAGAAGTTGGAAGAGAGGTGTGTAAGAACAGTGATCATATTTTCCATTCCTAATTTGGGACTAATGGCCTAACAATGGCAAAAATATTTGAAATCTGGCCCAACCTAGGAAATCTGGGACATATGGTCATCATGATATAAGATGAAAAATGTCTGAGAAATCACTGCTTTAAAGATAAGATGACCAGATGGTCTACATTAAGACGGAAAGTTCCATCATTTGATTTCACATCCTGCATCTCTGATTTTCCCTTGCCTGTTACCTTCTCCTCAAGCTATCGAGGCACCCTCCTCCTTTTATCACCAGATTTCTCTAACTGCTCCATATGTCAGGAAACCTCACTCTAGCCCCTTCTGATCAGCCTCAGGGCTAATCCTCATGTCAAGACCAGCCTCCCCTGTTCTCCTTTGCTTTATAAGCAAAAGCCCCAGAGATTTAACCTAGTTCCTTCTCCTTAGGTAGCTACTTCCACCCACTCTACCCTTGAGACTCTGTCCTCTCAAGAAACGAGCAAAAGAGCAAAATGCAGCTCAGCATCTGCAGCTGACTCTCTGAGAGTATTCACACCAGCCCAGTTTTATCACTGATCATTACAAGGAGAAAGTCAGGAAAAATGCAAATAACAAACACGGAAAAGCTCCCTCGTTTACAGTGATCTTCCTGTTGTAGTCACTGGGCTATAATTGCCGATTTCTTTATGTATCTTAAATTTCTTGCTTCCCATTTATTTCTCAACCTGTTATGATAATAAATACTATAATCATAATTATATAGAAAATATATATTATATAAATAAATATAATAAAATTGTCTTAGAAAATAGAATGAATAAAAACACAAGATAAATTGTTGGTGCATACTTATAGAACTGTTTTACTGGGACTTCCCTGGAGGTCCAGCGGTTAAGACTCCACACTCCCGGGCTTCCCTGGTGGCGCAGTGGTTGGGAATCTGCCTGCCAATGCAGGGGACACGGTTCGAGCCCTGGTCTGGGAAGATCCCACATGCCACGGAGCAACTGGGCCCGTGAGCCACAATTACTGAGCCTGCGCGTCTGGAGCCTGTGCTCCGCAACAGGAGAGGCCGCGATAGTGAGAGGCCCGCGCACCGCGATGAGGAATGGCCCCCACTTGCCACAACTGGAGGAAGCCCTCGCACAGAAATGAAGACCCAACACAGCCATAAATAAATAAATAAAAATTAAAAACAAAACAAACAAACAAACAAAAAAAAGACTCCACACTCCCAATGCAGGGGGCCTGGGTTCGATCCCTAGTTAGGGAACTAGATCCTGCATGCGTGCCACAACTAAGAGCCCACATGCCGCAGCCAAGATCTTGCACACAGCAACGAAGATCCCGCGTGCCACAGCTAAGACCAGGCGCAGCCAAATAAATAAATAAATATTAAAAAAAAGAAAAAGAACTGTTTGACTCGCTGTTTCAGAAGCAGCAAAAGGAAATGGGCTGCAAAACACGAAACATCGTCCTCACTGGACTTGCCGTGGTGGTTTGCCGTGTGACACGTCCTGAAATTAGATGCTGAACTAAACCAAAAAAGGCAAAGACTCATACAAGAAAGAGCTTACCAAGAATGTGTCCACTTAAAAACAGACATTTCTCCCAGCATTTTGCCACCTTGTTCCTTGTGCTACTTACTTAGTGAACAGTGACTAAAGCAGTCCTGTAAATTAATGTAAACAATCTATTTGAGTTTGAAATGATTATTTTTATCATTAGCATTACTACAGCCATTCATTAAGTGCTATGTTAAAAGCTGTAATCTATGTTATCTCACGTAATTTTTTCCAAAAAGTTTGCGAAGTAGGTACTAGCTTCCCACATTTTAGAGAAGTGGAAAATGAGGCCCAGAGAGATTAAATATGTGAGCAAAGTCACGCAAATTAAGTGTGCTTGAACCAGTGTTGTGTTTACCAACCAGCTCTTTGGGGTCAGGGGAGAGTTCTGGTTTGTAATATTTGCTGCTTCCCATGGTGTAAATGCTCCCAGCAAGGGATTTCAAACTGCCAAGGTGATGTCACTGAACGCGGAGTTGGAAAAAGATGCGCATGGTCCCATCTTGTCAGCTATGACATCGGCCCCAGCACACCATGGCTTGAATCCAGGCCAGCCTTATTCAAAAAGTGCTAATTCATCCGTTGCAGCATTCCTGTGATCATACATGAGTTCGGAAATTGGACACTGGCCATGTCTCTATCCTGGCAGTACCAAACAATTTGTAGAAGATGGCATATTTTTTCATTCACTGAAAAGGTAAAATATAGACGAAAGCCACCAAATTACCCTGTTGTTACCGTATGAAGACAGAATCAAATGTGAAAACTCTGTGGACAACTTTGAAAACTGAATTGGAAGTAATATAGCCAAGAAACATCATATAAAGTATGATGAGTCTACTAATGGAAAATATCAGCATTCTTTGCATTTTTTTCCAAAACCAAACGTTATAATCCAATAAAGAGAAGTCATACCACCCAGTCCTCAGCTGTAACACCCAGGGTTTTTTTCCTTTGTTTCTTTCATCTGTATACCACATTGTGCTAAAATCATTCAAGTGTCTTTTACTGGTTACTTTCCAAAATACCCTAATATGCATCTTCTAGGGCAAAAGTTATAAATCAAGTCAATGTCTCCAATCCCAGTCTAACTCACGACTACTAATGAAAGAGAAAGGAGAAAAGCATATCTACCTTTTGAAAGATGAGCCTAAGTCATCCATAAGTGACTTTTCCCAAATAAAAAGACAAAGGAGTAGAGGAAAAGGCAAGTCTCCAGCATCAACTTTAAAACCAATCATTACCCTGGTGAATTCACAAATTCATCACAAATGAATTTGAGGGAAAGGAATTTTTAAAAGGCTTTGCTTGGCTGAAAACATCTATGAGATAAAAGGTAAGAATTACTTTATGTACGATTATAAAACTAAAATAAATCTTCCTTCTATAACAGATTCCATAAACCATATCATGAAAATATGTTCTCTTATATGTTAAAAATTTCCAAAAAAATCATAAACCTGATGGGAAGACCACTTATTATTAATGTATAAAGATTGGCAAACACAAAAACAAATCATAAAATTGTCAGAAATGATTTGCTTTGAGATTTTAATATAAAATGTTGAAGTACTCTAAATGAAGAAAAAACAAGAAAAATTAATAGATGAATATCATTTAGCCATGTGAAATACAGAATTTATTTTCTCAGCCGTTTGTCAGGAAAGTTCTTCCATTTTAAATATACTGGGTGAAATATATAGGATGGAAGAAAATAATACAAATACTAAATATTAAAGAATTAACAGACAAGACAGAAGGAGTTATGACTAATAATTTAGCAGTTTCAATAATTTAACAAAAATTTAGTAGCTTCATTAATTTAATAAAAAGTAGCTCTATTAAAATGAGAATGCAAGAAGGCCCAGCAGTATCTTTGACGTATGGGTTCTTATAGAAGCAAACATGCCCATAGGCCTTTATAAATGACAGAATTTCCTCTCTGAAAGGATATTTGGAAGGCATCCCAAAGACTTACCTAATCAATGTGGAATCTCCACAGGATCCCTGGCCAGGGTGGGCGAGTTGGTGGAGGGGCAGGGGGCTTGGGGGAAGTGGGAAGAGACCCGTGTCTACCCCAACACCGGCCCTGATAGAAAATCTGCCATCTCTGGGACACATTCTGACGTTAAACACTAATTACGAGAGTGTCCATCTTTGTTCAGTGAGAATCTCTCTGTATACGTTAAGACTACTAGTCCTAATTATGCCTCCTAGAGGACAGAAGACAAGCAATGGAAAGAGTATAAGATTTAGAAACAGAACAATCAAACTCAAATTCTGATGTCATCGCCATTAACAAGGATAGGCCAAATCATTTAGATACTGAGCCTCGGTTTCTTCATTGGCAAAGCAGTGACATAAATAGCTACCTAGAAAGATTATGAAGATCAAATGAGATAGTTATGAAAAGTGCTTTATAAACTGGAAGTTGCCGTATAAATGACAGATAATGTGACTCCAACAATTACTTCTTACTATTTCCATCTATTTGACAGTCCCTAAATTATTTGAAAATAGCTACCAAATGCCGCCAAGGGTATCTGATGGGAGATAATTTCATGTTCAAATCAGAATGTATCAAAACATGCTACCAGCCTAGCTGTCACCTCTTAAGTGTTTCAGTTTGTTAACGAGAACAGAGTCATTTGGTCATATACAATTCTGAGACAGTAGTATGCCTACCACTTCAGTGATGCATGTGGTTACAGTAAAGGTCTGGTTAGATTCTGATATATTCTGGCAATAAAGCATTTCCTGTTGGATTAGATGTACAGTGTGAGAGAAAGAGTCAAGTGTGGTTCTAAGACTTCTGGCCTGAGCAACTGGAAAGATGAAGTTGTCATTTAACAGAGGAAGTGAGGAAGGAAGCCTGTGGACACAGCAGGTCTAGTGAGAAGATCAGTTAAATTTGACATGTTAATTAGACAACTATGAAGAGATGTCAAGTAGTACACCTACAAAATAGGAATGAAAAGACCTATTAGAAAGACATTAGTGGTCGAACATATAATGTCGAAGCCAGCTCAAGAGTTCTTTGAAAATAATTCTTGAGATGTTAGCTTTGCAACAGGCCTTCGAAAACAACTGATCAAAATTAAAACAGGAAATCAGTGGAAATCTCCAAGAACAATGTCTTCTAGAAAAAGAATGTAATGGATTACAAGAAATACACGGTGCAATCAAGGAGCAGCGTTACAAAAAGTAGAAATATATTTTTTTCTCTCAAGTATGTAAAAGAAAGGCAACTAACAACCGGAAGAAAAATGCGATCTGAGACAACCTAATGTAGTAAATACGAAAAACCTGAAGTAAGACATGATTTTGAGCAATTGGTACAATGTAAGAAATAATCATTTATTTGGCATTTTTTGAAGAGCACAGAGGGGATGTCAGTGAAATCATCAAGAAGAAAATACAGTCATAGTTCTCCACTAAAAAATATATATGTAGTTATTGATTTTCAATATTTACAATCAATTTATACGCAAAGACCTAAAGGTTATGAAATTTCTGAGATATTTTGACTGAAGTCTTCCAAGATTTTAAAACTTAACTCTTTAATACCACTAACAGTTATTTTGATACATGGTATCCTTAGAGAGGATCTACAGTTAATTTTTTAAGTAGCCAAGTTTCTTTTTTTCCTTGAAGAGCTGGTCAGTGAATAATAATTTTTTTTTAAAGAACTCTAACCAGTTGAATTTATATCTGAATTTTACTGGACATCTGAGCTCTTTTACCATGAGAATCAAAACTTCTTCTTTAAAAAAATATCTCAAAAGCATACATTTCATGGGCAAACTTCAGATAGCACAAAAGTATAAAGCTTCAAGCTTGAGAGAAACCTTGGAAGAGATCTTATTCAAAGCCCAGGACTAGATGACCTTTCAATGCTTTCATCTAACCTTGATCATCTAAGGGTTTTCATTACGACCCATATGACAAAGGTGTTCTAGACATTAAAATGGTGTTCATCCATCTTTTAAAGACAGAATTCCAGGCTTTAGGAATGACTTCTTCAAAATAGTAAGAAGTACATAGATGCAAATGCCTTTGGAATCTTTTTTTTCAAATATTAAGGAAGAAGTTAAAAAAAAGTTGAAAAATAAAGTCTGAGTTAAAAAGAAAAAGATATAATATTCATTTGCCTTGTAGCATGATATGAAAAAAGTCATAAATATTCCTGACCTTTAATCCACTAAAGATAGGCTTTTCATATTTGAAGTGGAAGTATTTACTGACTATCTGGGTTCATTTATATGCAAATGAAAAATCTAGATTTTTGCCATGACAACCAACATTAATCAAATAAAAATGTGTTGCTCCCAAGCCCACAACATTCAGAATGGAATGTCACCTGAAGCTTTCAACTCCCCTCAAGGTGAAAGATGGAAAGGGGGGCCACACCCACTTCTACTGAAGACTTTTGCTCAAGGACCATAAGAGCCCTTAGTCTACTGCTACCTTCAGGGTCTTTCCTCTTCCTATTAAATTGCACAGTGACATAGTCCACAACATGTTTGAAATGGACTATTTATTCCTGAAATAATTTTCTTCTTCTCCAAGGATAACTAGGTTTGTATTCCTATTCCATCATTTACTAGCTCTTGGATCTTGCACAAATCACTTGAACTTTAGCCTTGATTTTCTCAAAACTAATTTATCATACCTAATTCTTAGGTTTCTTTAAAGAATAAAGAAGATAGCATATGTAAATATGTAAACATATTATACAGTATCTGGTACATAATAGGCATTTAATAAATATTAACTGCATTCTGCAGTCATATATTTATATTTTTGACATTTTAGATAGTGATCCTGAAATCAAAAGTATACAGAGACCTTTGTAGGAAAAGAAACTGTTCCCGTTTCTAAGAGTTAATTAAGGGCATTAATTAAGCCCTAATGATATTAAACATTTTAAATGGTATGGGTGACTTTCAAGAAAGCAAATTCTTCTGTATCTCCAGCAATAATTATTTGCTTTACTTTCTGTGCAGAGAAGGGACTCACTCTTTAAATGTGAAAGCATGTCGTGTACAATCAACGGAACAAAGCTGAAGCGGGGAGGAAGACTCAATTTTTAAAATAAAGTTTATATTTGTAATGAGGTGGATGGACCTAGAGTCTGTCATACAGAGTGAAGTAAGTCAGAAAGAGAGAAACAAATACTGGATGCTAACGCACATATAAGGAATCTAAAAAAACCGGTACTGATGAACCTAGTGGCAGGGCAGGAATAAAGACACAGATGTAGAGAAGGGGAAGCTGGGACGAAGTGAGAGAGTAGCACTGACATATATACACTACCAAATGTAAAATGGATGGCTAGTGGGAAGCAGCCGCATAGCACAGGGAGATCAGCTCGGTGCTTTGTGACCACCTAGAGGGGTGGGATAGGGAAGGTGGGAGGGAGGGGTGGGATAGGGAGGGTCAAGAGGGAGGGGAAATGGGGATATATGTACACATACAGCTGATTCACTGTGCTGTACAGCAGAAACTAACACAACATTGTAAAGCAATTATACTCCAATAAAAATATTTAAAAATAAAATAAAGTTTATACTAGGTCTTATTATTATACATAGCAATCTAAAAATTGTATTTGCTCCCGAATGATCTTTACGTGTTCCCTAAACAATCAAGAATTACAGAACACCACAGAAGCCACATTTCCATGCTCTAAGGAACCTAAGAGGTCATGTATTCTGCCCAACCTCTTTGAACAGATGAGAAGTCAAAGCATAGGCAGATGAAGTTCATTCCACAAACAGGTGTTGGGTACCTGCTCTGTTTCAGTCAGGGAGCCCATCTAGGTCTGAACTTAACAAGGTCACCAAGACCTTCTGATTTCCCGTCCCCTATTCTTCTAGAGTATCCATATCCTGAGAGCAAAAATTAAATTTATTCTCACCTAAGAACTAAAGGGTGCAAATTAAAACACCACCATAATAAGTCATCCTGTTTACTACAGTACTAGGATTAAGAGGTTCTGGAAAAATGGTTTTCTGGGTACCTAAGGATGTCCAGAAATATTTTTATTTTAATCCCTATTATAAAAAATTATCAGTAATTCATTAATCTATATTGTACTGCCTTGCATTTGTAAAAAGAAAGAGGAGGAGGAAGAATAAGAGGAGGGGGCACAGGTCAGGGAGGGGGAAGAAGAATATCTTTGAGGATTGAGGAGCTTATAGTACCCTCAAAAACCTGACTGTAAATAGGGTATGTAAACTATTAGATTAGATTTCTGATGGATGCAGGATTCAGTATAGAATTAGAGAGTGTTTTTAAGTTTATTCTGTTTTTCTTTTTTCTCATTTTCCTTTTTTGTCATTTCCTCAAGTTTTATACAAAGGAAAAACACTCTAGTAAGTTCTGAATTTAGGATTTTCTTGTTGTTGGTAAGCTGTGGTACGATATTTATGTAATCTTTTAAAAATAACAGCACAATTACCATTAAGCTGTGGCCACCTTTCCTTATTTCTGTCTGTGAAAATGACTACTGTATAAACTAGCATTTCCCAAAGCATGGCCCTCAAACATTAACTGTAAGACGTTGCAAGAAATAAAGATGCCAGTCAAATAAACACAGCTTATGATCATCTCTTGGAGACTGACATGTTCATTGGGTCAGTAAAGGCTCTACGAAGTCCAGCAGAAGAGAAGCCTGGTTATGTTGCATACGCCAGTGCTTCCCAAACTAATGTAAAAAATTACACGTTTTCAGCAGAGTATCTATTAACATCCTCTTAAGTGCCATTGTACAAAACAGACCGAGGAAGAAGGCTGTAGCCACGTGGAAACCTGTTGTCTTCTTGAATGTAGAACTCAACAAAAGGAAGAGAAAGCAAGAAAAATGAAGCAACATCCCTTAAAGTCAACTGGATAACGGAATGGGTTTTGAAACAAACACTGCCTTGGGTTTGTGTATGGTTTTTGGTTTATCTTTTTCCTTCCTTCCCAGGGATATCCCCTGAAGGAAACTGTAGGCTTTCAGAGAGTAGAGACTGTAAAAATCCTACGCATATGAATTAGCATAGATAAGGTATTCAAAATCCAATGGAAATAACTTAAAAATTAATTAAATCAAAACTATAACCTATAGCATTCACTACTGTACTATTTAGAAATACTGGGTGCATGATAGGACTGGGAGGGAACAGCAAATGTGCATGTCAGTTGTTGCAAGAAGCCTACACCACTTGGCTTATCTTCCAAGAACAAAAGAATCAAAGACGAGAAAGGCATAATGTCAAGAAGTCATCGTGTGTGCTCTTTTCTTAAAAAAATTAATATTTTTTCAGTATAGTTGATTTACAACGTTGTGTTAGTTTCTGCTGTACAGCAAAGTGAATCAGTTATACATATACATATATCCACTCTTTTTTGGATTCTTCTCCCATATTACAGAGTATTGAGTAGTGTTCCCTGTGCTATTCAGTAGGTTCTTATTAGTTATCTATTTTATATACAGTCGTGTGTATATGTCAACCCCAATCTCCCAATTTAGTTCCCCCCCCTTTCCCCGTTGGTAACTATAGGTTTGATGTTTTCTATATCATCTGTGACTCTTTTTCTGTTTCGTATATAAGTTCATTTGTGTCATATTTTAGTTTCCACCTATAAGCTATATCATATGATATTCGTCTTTGTCTGACCTACTTCACTCACTATGACCCTCTCTAGGTGTGCTCTTTGTCACTGTGTGTGTTCTTTGTCATTCTCTCTCTTCTCAGTCTACCCCAGGTCTGGAAAATAGTCATGATGGGGCTAAGTGAACTCTGATGGAAATAAACTGCCTAAATACAATTTCTAAGGGCCCAAAATAAATGTAGCAATCATTCTGGCATTTTCATCTGGTGCTCCCACTATCAACTCCAGCTGTGTAAGCAGCTTCATCGTGTCCTTCCTAAAGCCCTGTGATAATAGCCCACGCGCTGACTTTCAGTGTAAGACAGTCACACACACAGACTTTCAGAGGGAGTCTGGCATAGCTTATAGAAGTATTCATTGAATTTGGCTCCCAGGATTTAATCTGTGACTCTAAAATTCAGAGTATAATTGTGAATTACAATCGTAATTTTATTTCTAATAGCCATAATAATGTTAGCTAATCTTATTTGAATGCTACCATATGCCAGGCACTATACAAAGAGCTTTAGATAGGTTTTTCTCCTTTAATCGTCACGGCAACCCTGTAGACATAAGCATCCCCATTGTACAGATGAGAAACCCAAAGCACAGAGAGTTTAGGTAAATTTCCCAAGATTGCACAGCTATCAATAACTGTTTACAGATTCACGGAGATGATATTCCAATCTAGGCAGACTAACTCCAGATGGTTTCCTCTAAACCCTGATAACATGCTGCTTCCCATAAGTAAAGCAAAAGCTTCAGTTCTGATTGGCAAATGGAGCAAGTAAAAACGAAAGAATAATTCATAAAGGTCCTGATTTTTCTTGCTTGTGTGGTGGTTGAGTGTGTGCTCTGGAGTATGACTGTCTCAGTTCAAAGCCCTGCTCTGCCTCTAAACAGCTATATGCCTGTGAGCAAGAAGATAACCTTACTAAAGTCTCAGTCTCATCTGTAACATAAGGATAATAATAACTAGCATTTATAGAGCACTTACTATATGCCATGCATTTCATATACTTTGCATATACTAATATATTTAATTCTATGAAGTAGGAACTGTTATTATCCTTAATGATACTTAAGTAACGGTAGAATTAAATGTTTTAACGCATGTAAAGAACTTTGAATGATGCCTGACATACCATAATCGATAAATGTTAGCCATCAAACATATCACCACATACACTGAAACTTCAAAACACATTATTACAATCATAATCATCATCATAACAGCATCAAAGGAATGCTGCCCAAAACCAGTGGTATATTATTTTTTAAAAGGAGGGGGTAATCTAGGTCTCCAGCAATGCTTTACAATATAAATTTATAAAATAATAACAATAAAAAATGAAGAAGGCAGCTCTATGATAGTGGTTAAAGCAGTAGCTCTGCATACCGGCTGCCCAGATCGGAAGATCACCTTTGCTACTTAACAGCTGTGTGACTTTGGGCAAGTGGCTTAGCCTGTCTGTGCCTCAGTTTATTCACCTGTAAAATGAAGATAATAAAAATGTCTGCCCTTAGAGGGTTGCAAAATGAAGATAATAATAATATTTGCTTTCTAGGATTATGAGGTTTAAATGAGATAATATATGTAGCATATTTATAAAAAAGCTTGGCAGACACTCAAAAAACAGCTAGTAGTAGTAGTAGTAGCACTATCACTACTATCATTACAACTACTGCTGTGCACTTCTACTACATAACTCAGTATATCTTGTGACTGTTTTCCTCATAGGATTATTGCCCCAAGAGAAACAATGGGGCACGTATGACATAGGGATAGCATTTGATTTAAAATAAACCCAACAGTCTGCATGAAGATCCAATATCTCCATTTCCTGAACTTTGCAAAATGACATCCAGTATGTTTTGGTTCTCTTTCAATCACATCTCAAAATCAGTGATCTAAAATGGAAAACTTCCTAGGGTATTATTCTTAACAAGTCATTACCAACCACCATGATATAGCACAGGGATATAAATGACACTTTAAAGAAAACTGAATTTACTGATAAATTATGGTAATTGTTTTACTTGAACCAGGGAATAACTGTTTACAGATTCACAGTCTAATAGCCTTTTCATTTTCAATGTTGGAAAAGGAATTATACTTCAAAGCATATGGTCATTCTGGAGTTTAATTACTAAATCTGATGTACCTTGATTATATAAAAGTATGAGAAAACGAGAATGTACAGCAAGTATACATAAAGGTGTCCACGTGTACTGTTAACAATGGGACATCAAAGCCTCATGGGGAACCAAGCATGCTTATGGGAAATGTGTAAAAAGCACGTCCTTCACTAAAATCTACTTCCTTCCCCAGCCTTCCCAGTTTTGGATCAGGGGAGGAGTGTTGATCCCGACGGTAACTCTGACCTGTACTCAGTTGCTTTGAGAATTACCATAATTAATCTTAAACTGACATGGGGCAACACTGAGGCTCACAATGGAATTTGAAGCCAGGAGCACGAATAAATCCCCTTGGCCCAAAGTGGAGGCACACATACTAAGCTGTTAAAAATCAGGATTATTCTTCAAACCAGCACTGTGATCCCAAGGGAAGCCCAGAAATCATGGGGATTTGCTGGTCTCTTCTAAGAATACCCCATTTCCAAACACTCAGTTTGGGATGTGCCAAAACAAATGCATTTTCCAAGAGAGAGCAGATGAGGTAGGTGTAAACTGACCCAGGTTTTTCTTACCCAATACAAGTCAAATGTCTGGCTCATTTAGGAACTAGATCTCTTCTAACAAAAGAGTTAACTAGATTTTTTTCTTATTTATTTATTTATTTATTTATTTATTTATTTAATGAATACTCCCCCCTACTCAAAAAACTTTATGAGATCACTAATAAAAAACACATTTTAAAAATCAGGGCCAAAAAAACTAAGACCGCAGCTAAAATATCACAAGGCGAACATAATTTGGGTGACAGATTCAGTTTTAAGCTTCCTGATGTTCAATGCAAGAAGGACAAAAGGTCTCCAAGAATTAAATTAAAGGCACTGCAGATTAGACAGCCAGATTTAAATGATTATTCCAAAATTACAGGTCAGACTATTCCAGCGATGTGTGTCTACTTAAGACTCACAGATCTATGCTACATTGTTTCAGAGCAACATCCTGTTGCCCTTTCCCCTAGAAAAACCTCTAGATTCTATAGAAGGATGGTCTCCACAGACAATATTTCAGTTCTTAAGATAGGTCGATGTTTTTATTTTAAACCAAAGACATGGATTATTACCAAGTACTGGCCACTATATTGCCAATAATGCACTCTTCCTTTGCTAAAAACTAAACAAAACCAAAACAAACGAAACAAAAAACTCCCTGTTTTGTACTGTGGACTTATCAAGATTTCAGAAAGAGATCAGTTCTCATTAGTTAGTCCAATGTATTTGCACAGCAAAAGCTCAGTAAATGTGCTGAGTCAAATTAGGCCCAATTCTTCAGGTATCAGATATATTATTATAAGCCACAGCTGTTCTTTTCATGTTATTTATTAAGGCTTTTAAGTGCAATTTTAGAAGTGTTCATATTTATATAAAATAAAGTGTATGAAAGAATAAAATCATTGTAATATATATTTTGTAAGGAAGAAGGAAAAGAGCTTAACATGCAGTGAAAAACTACCCTGTATCTCATTCTGGTCTCTAATATTTACACACATTATCTAATTTACTCCCCACAATACAGGCATAATTTGGAGATATTATGGGTTCAATTCCAGACCAGTACAATAAACTGAATATTGCAATAAAGTGAGTTTCAAATTTTTTGGTTTCTCAATGCACAAAAAATTATGTTTACACTATACTGTAGTCTATTCAGTGTGCAACAGCATTAGTACTTTTAAAATGTACATACCTTGAGCCCCT
This sequence comes from Balaenoptera musculus, assembly GCF_009873245.2. Taxonomy (NCBI): domain Eukaryota; kingdom Metazoa; phylum Chordata; class Mammalia; order Artiodactyla; family Balaenopteridae; genus Balaenoptera; species Balaenoptera musculus. Next base: position 94,997,838 of record NC_045793.1, on the reverse strand, counting down.
GTGGCTGCCGAGAGAGGCAGGAAGATGCTCATGGGCATGGACGTGCAGCGGGTCTTTAAAGAACCGGTAAGAAGGGTGACGGCCTGGCAGGAGACCGTCGTCCCCATGATCGTATCTTGTGGCTTATATTAGGCACTTGGTTCCTTCGTTGCTGGACACCCTGGGACTTTAGGAGGCGAGTGGTCCCCTCCTGGAGTGCCACCTCAGCCGTGTGGACCCCGACGGGTCAGGATACCCAGAGAAGGCATATTTTCTTACGTCATATACTAAAACATAAGCCATGTGGCTGACAGGGTCTCAGTGCTCCAGCTGGGTATCAGGCCTGAGCCTCCGAGGTGAGAGAGCCGATTTCAGGACACTGGTCCACCAGAGACCTCCTGGCCCCATGTAATATCAATCGGCGAGAGCTCTCCCGGAGATCTCCATCTCAACGCTAAGACCCAGCTCCACCCAACGGCCACCAAGCTCCAGTGCTGGACGCCCCATGCCAAACAACTAGCACGACAGGAACACAGCCCCATCCATTAGCAGAGAGGCTGCCTAAAATCATAATAAGTTCACAGACACCCCAAAACGCACCACTGGATGCAGCCCTGCCCACCTGAAAGACAAGATCGAGCCACACCCACCAGAACACAGGCACCAGTCCCCTCCACCAGGAAGCCTACACAAGCCACTGAACCAACCTCACCCACTAGAGGCACCCACCAAAAACAATGGGAACTAGGAACCTGCAGCCTGCGAAAAGGAGACCCCAAACACAGTAAGTTAAGAAAAATGAGAAGACAGAGAAACACACAGCAGGTGAAGGAGCAAGGTAAAAAACCCACCGGACCAAACAAATGAAGAGGAAATAGGCAGTCTACCTGAAAAAGAATTCAGAGTAATGATAGTAAAGATGATTCAAAATCTTGGAAGTAGAATGGAGAAAATACAAGAAACGTTTAACAAGGACCTAGAAGAACTAAAGAGCAAACAAACAATGATGAACAACACAATAAATGAAATTAAAAATTCTCTAGAAGGAATCAATAGCAGAATAACTGAGGCAGAAGAACAGAGAAGTTACCTGGAAGATAAAATAGTGGCAATAACTACCACAGAGCAGAATAAAGAAAAAAGAATGAAAAGAATTGAGGACAGTCTCAGATACCTCTGGGACAACGTTAAACACACCAACATTCGACTTATAGGGGTCCCAGAAGAAGAAGAGAAAAAGAAAGGGTCTGAGAAAATATTTGAAGAAATTATAATTGAAAACTTCCATAGTATGGGAAAGGAAATAGTCAATCAAGTCCAGGAAGCACAGAGAGTCCCATACAGGATAAAACCAAGGAGAAAAATGCCAAGACAAATATTAATCAAACTATCAGGACAGGAATAAAGACACAGATGTAGAGAATGGAGTTGAGGACACAGGGAGAGGGAAGGGTGAGCTGGGGTGAAGTGAGAGAGTAACACTGACATATATACACTACCAAATGTAAAATAGATAGCTAGTGGGAAGCAGCTGCATAGCACAGGGAGATCAACTCTGTGCTTTGTGACTACCTAGAGGGTTGGGATAAGGAGGGTGGGAGGGAGACGAAAGAGGGAGGATATACGTATGCATATAGCTGATTCACTTTGTTATACAGCAGAAACTAACACAACATTGTAAAGCAATTATACTCCAATAAAGATGTTTAAAAAAATTAAATACAAAGAAAAAAATTAAAAGCAGCAAGGGAAAAGCAACAAACAACATACAAGGGAATCCCCATAAGGTTAACAGCTGATCTTTCAGCAGAAACGCTGCAAGCCAGAAGGGAGTGGCAGGACATATTTAAAGTGATAAAAGGGAAAAATCTACAACCGAGATTATTCTACCCAGCAAGGATCTCATTCAGATTTGATGGAGAAATTAAAATCTTTACAGACTAACAAAAGTTAAGAGAATTCAGCACCACCAAACCAGCTTTACAACAAATGCTAAAGGAACTTCTCTAGGCACGAAACACAAGAGAAGGAAAAGACCTACAATAACAAACCCAAAACAATTTTAAAAATGGTAATAGGAACATACATATCGATAATTACCTTAAATGTAAATGGATTAAATGCTCCCACCAAAAGACTGGCTGAATGGATACAAAAACAAGACCCATATATATGCTGTCTACAAGAGACCCACTTCAGACCTAGGGACACATACAGACTGAAAGTGAGGGGATGCAAAAAGATATTCCACGCAAATGGAAATCAAAAGAAAGCTGGAATAGCAATCCTCATATCAGACAAAATTGACTTTAAAAGAAAGACTATTACAAAAGACAAAGAAGGACACTACATAATGATCAAGGGATCAATCCAAGAAGAAGATATAACAATGGTAAATATCTATGCACCCAACACAGGAGCACCTCAATACATAAGGCAAATGCTAACAGCCATAAAAGGGGAAATCAACAGTAACACAATCATAGTAGGGGACTTTAACACCCCACTTTCACCAATGGACAGATCATCCAAAATGAAAATAAATAAGGAATCACAAGCTTTAAATGACACATTACACAAGATGGACTTAATTGATATTTATAGGACATTCCATCCACAAACAACAGAATACACTTTCTTCTTAAGTGCTCATGGAACATTCTCCAGGATAGATCATATATTGGGTCACAAATCAAGCACTGGTAAATTTAAGAAAATGGAAATTGTATCAAGTATCTTTTCTGACCACGACGCTATGAAACTAGATTATCAATTTCAGGAAAAAAATTGTGAAAAATGCAAATACATGGAGGCTAAACGATACGCCCATTTATGATAAAAACTCTCCAGAAAGTAGGCATAGAGGGAACTTACCTCAACATAATAAAGGCCATATATGACAAACCCACAGCCAAGATCGTTCTCAATGGTGAAAAACTGAAACCATTTCCACTAAGATCAGGAACAAGACAAGGTTGCCCACTCTCACCACTATTATTTAACATCGTTTTGGAAGTTTTAGCCACAGCAATCAGAGAAGAAAAAGAAATAAAAGGAATCCAAATTGGAAAACAAGAAGTAAAGCTGTCACTGTTTGCAGATGACATGATGCTATACATAGAGAATCCTAAAAACGCTACCAGAAAACTGCTAGAGGTAATCAATGAATTTGGTAAAGTAGCAGGATACAAAATTAATGCACAGAAATCTCTTGCATTCCTATACACGAATGATGAAAAATCTGAAAGAAAAATTAAGGGAACACTCCCATTTACCATTACAACAAAAAGAATAAAATATCTAGGAATAAACCTATCTAAGGAGACAAAAGACCTGGATGCAAAAAACTATAAGACACTGGTGAAAGAAATTAAAGATGATACAAACAGATGGAGAGATATACCATGTTCTTGGATTGGAAGAATCAACATTGTGAAAATAACTATACTGCCCAAAGCAATCTACAGATTCAATGCAATCCTTATCAAACTACCAATGGCATTTTTCACAGAACTAGAACCAAAAATTTCACAATTTGTATGGAAACACAAAAGACCCCAAATAGCCAAACAAGTCTTGAGAAAGAAAAACAGAGCTGGAGGAATCAGGCTCCCTGACTTCAGACTATACTACAAAGCTACAGTAATCAAGACAGTATGGTACTGGCACAAAAACAGAAATATACATCAATAGAACAGGATAGAAAGCCCAGAGATAAACCCACGCACATATGGTCACCTTATTTTTGATAAAGGAGGCAAGAATATACAATGGAGAAAAGACAGCCTCTTCAGTAAGTGGTGCAGGGAAAACTAGACAGCTACATGTAAAAGAATGAAATTAGAATGGTTCCTAACATCATACACAAAAATAAACTCAAAATGGATTAAAGACCTAAATGTAAGGCCAGACACTATAAAACTCTTAGAGGAAAACATAGGAAGAACACACTTTGACATAAATCACAGCAAGATCCTTTTTGACCCACCTCTGAGAGAAATGGAAATAAAAACAAAAATAAACAAATGAGACCTAATGAAACTTAAAAGCTTTTGCAAAGCAAAGGAAACCATAAGCAAGACAAAAAGACAACCCTCAGATTGGGAGAACATATTTGCAAACGAAGAACAAAGGATTAATCTCCAAAATATACAAGCAGCTCATGCAGCTCAATATCAAAAAAACAAACAACCCAATCCAAAAATGGGCAGAAGATCTAAATAGACATTTCTCCAAAGAAGATATACAGATTGCCAACAAACACATGAAAGGATGCTCAGCATCACTAATCATTAGAGAAATGCAAATCAAAACTACAATGAGGTATCACCTCACACCAGTCAGAATGGCCATCATCAGAAAATCTACAAACAACAAATGCTTGAGAGGGTGTGGAGAAAAGGAAACCCTCTTGCACTGTTGGTGGGAATGTAAATTGATACAGCCACTATGGAGAACAGTATGGAGGTTCCTTAAAAAACTAAAAATAGAACTACCATATGACCCAGTAATCCCACTACTGGGCATATACCCTGAGAACACCATAATTCAAAAAGAGTCATGTACCACAGTGTTCAATGCAGCACTATTTACAATAGCCAGGACATGGAAGCAACTTAAGTGTCCTTCGACAGATAAACGGATAAAGAAGATGTGGCACATATATACAATGGAATATTACTCAGCCATAAAAAGAAACAAAATTGAGTTATTTGTAGTGAGGCGGATGGGCCGAGAGTGTCATACAGAGTGAAGTAAGTCAGAAAGAGAAAAACAAATACCGTATGCTAACACACATATATGGAATCTAAAAAATAAACAAACAAACAAAAATGGTTCTGAAGAACCTAGGGGCAGGACAGGAATAGAGACGCAGACGTAGAGAATAGACTTAAGGACACGGGGAGTGGGAAGAGTAAGCTGGGATGAAGTGAGAGAGTGGCATGGACATATATACACTACCAAATGTAAAATAGATAGCTAGTGGGAAGCAGCTGCATCGCATGGGGAGATCAGGTCGGTGCTTTGTGATCACCTAGAGGGGTGTGAGGGAGATGCAAGAGGGAGGGCATATGTGGATATATGTATATGTATAGCTGATTCACTTCGTTATACAGCAGAAACTAACACAACATTGTAAAGCAATTATGCTCCAATAGAGATTTGTAAAAAAAAATAAAATAAAATATACATACCTTAATTTTAAAATACTTTATTGCTAAAAAATGCTGTCCATCATCTGAGCCTTCAGCAAGTCGTTATCTTTTTGCTGGTGGAGGGAGGGTCTTGCTTCGATGCTGATGACTGATCAAATGGTGGTTGCTGAAGGTTGGTGTGGCTGTTTTCACTTTGTTTTTTAAAAAATTTATTTTTTTATTTTATTTATTTTTGGCTGTGTTGGGTCTTTGTTGCTGCGTGCGGGTTTTCTCTAGTTGTGGTGAGTGGGGGCTACTCTCTGTTGTGGTGCACGGGCTTCTCATTGCGGTGGCTTGTCTTGTTGCGGAGCATGGGCTCTAGGAGCGTGGGCTTCAGTAGTTGTGGCACATGGGCTCAGGAGTTGTGGTACGCAGTCTCAGTAGTTGTGGCTCGCGGGCTCTAGAGTGCAGGCTCAGTAGCTGTGGTGCATGGGCTTAGTTGCTCCGTGTCATGTGGGATCTTCCCGGACCAGGGCTTGAACCCGTGTCCCCTGCATTAGCAGGAGGATTCTTAACCACTGCACCACCAGGGAGGCCCCTGCAACTTCTTAAAATAAGACAGCAGTGAAGTCTGCCACATCAGTGACTCTTCCTTTCACGAATGATTTCTCTGGAGCAGGCAACACTGTTTGACAGCATTTTACTCACAGTAGTACTGCTTTCAAAATTGCAGTCCTCTCAAACCCTGGCTCTGCTTTATCAACTAAGTTTATATAATATTCTAAATCTTTCATTGTCATTTCAACCACCTTCACAGCATCTTCATCGGGAACAGATTCCATCTCAAGAAACTGCTTTCTTTGCTCATCCATAAGAAGCAACTCCCCGTCCGTTGAAGTTTCATCATGAGATGGAGCAACTCAGTCCCATCTTCAGCCTCCACTTCTAGTTCTAGTTCTCTTGCTATTTCCACCACATCTGCAGTTGAGTCTTGAACCACTCAAAGTCATCCATGAGGGTGGGAAGCAACTTCTTCCAAATTCCTGTTAAATGTTGATATTTTGACCTCTTCCCATGAATCACAAATGCTCTTAACAGCATCTAGAATGGTGACTCCTTCCCAGCAGGTTTTCAGTTGACTTTGCCTGGATCCATCAGAGGAATCATTATCTATGGCAGCTATAGCCTTATGAAATGTACTTCTTAAATAATAAGACTTGAAAGTTGAAATTGCTCCTTGGTCCATGGGCTGCAGAAGGGTTATTGTGTGCTAAGGCAGGCATGAAAACAACATTAATCTCATTGTTCATCTCCATCAGAGCTCTTGGGTGACCAGATGCACTGTCAACGAGCAGTAATATTTTGAAAGGAATCTTTTCTTTCCAAGCAATAGGTCTCAACAGTGGGCTTAAAATATTCAGTAAAACATGTCATAAGCAGATGAGCTGTCATCCAGGCTTTGCTGCTCCGTTTATAGATCAAGGAGTAGATTTAGCATAATTCTTAAGGACTTTAGAATTTTTGGAATGGTAAATGAGCACTGGCTTCAACTTAAAGTTGCATTAGCCCCCAACAGAAGAGTCAGCCTGTCCTTTGAAGCTTTGAAGCCAGGCACAGACTCTTCCTCTCTAGCCATGAAAGTCTTAGACGGCATCTTCTTCCAATAATAAGGCTGTTTTGTCTACACTGAAAATCTGTTGTTTCGTGTGGCCACCTTCATTGATTATCTTAGCAAGTTCTTCTGGATAACTTGCTGTAGCTTCTATATCAGGACTTGCTGCTTCACCTTGTACTTTATGTTACAGAGACAGCTTCTTTCCTTAAGCCTCATGAACCAGCTTCTGCTGCTTTTCTCCTGCAGCTTTCTCACCTCTGCCAGCCTTCATAGAGTTGAAGAGAGTTAGGGCCTTGCCCTGGATTAGGCTCTGGCTTAAGGGAATGTTGTGGCTGGTGTGATCTGCTACCTAAACCACTAAAATTTCTCCACATCAGCAATAATGCTGTTTTACTTTCTAATCATTTGTGTGTTCCCTGGAGTAGACATTTTAAATTTCCTTCAAGAACTTTTCCTTTGAGTTCACAACTTGGCTCACTGTATGGGGCAAGAAGCCTAGCTTTCAGTCTATCTCAGCTTTCCATGTGCCTTACTCACTAAGCTTTTTCATTTCTAGCCGTTGATTTAAAGTGAGGGACGTGAGACTCTTCCTTTCACTTGAACACTGAGAGGTCACTGTAGGGTTATTAATTGGCCCAATTTCAACATTTTTGTGTCCTGGGGAATAGAGAGGCCAGAGAAGAGGGAGAGAGACAGGGGCTTGGCCAACTGGGGGAGCAGTCAGGACACACACAACATTTATCAATTAAGTTCACCGTCAGATACAGGCGCTGTTCCTGGCACCCAGAAACAGTTACTACAGTAACATCAAAGATTACTGATCAAGGACCACCACAACAAATATAATAATAATGAAAAGGTTTGAAATATTGTGAGAATTACTGAAATGTGACACAGAGACACTAAGTGAACGTATGCTGTTGGAAAAATGGTGCCAGTAGACTTGTTCGATGTAGGGTTGCTGCAAACCTTCCATCTGTGAAAAACACAATATCTGGAAGCACAGCAGAGCGTAGTGCAATGAAAGGAGTTATGTCTATGAGTCTACTGTGGAGACACTATCATTATCATTGTTTAACAAATAAGGAACCAATGCTCAGAGATTCAATAATTTAATCAAGATCACAGAGCCAGCAAGAGAAAATGACTCCATATATATGTCATTGTGAAGCTCATGTTAGTCCCAGCATTCTCAAAAGAACTCTCACATAGCAGGGCACATGATAGTAGGCCCATTTTCTAAGTGAGGAAACCAAAAATCAGAAAGTCAAACTGCCTTTCTAGTGTACACTGGAGCCGGAACTAGAAGTTACAGTTTTTCTACCACATCACAGTTGGTATGATCTAAAGAGAATAATTTGTAATAGTGGTTTCATTGATGGAAAGTCTGCAACATTCTGAAGACAGAGCTTAAGTTAATAAATAAAAATAATGTGTTTTCTTTCTTTCCTTTCTTTTTTTTTTCCTACCCTTTTTGGCTCATTGGTAAATAGACTTTGTAAATTTATTTTATTAGTGAATTCAACTATTGTACTAAAAGTACAAAGGGATATAATTGAGATAAACTAAAAACATAATAAATGAACTAAAAATATACCATTTTCACAAGGGAAACCACAATTTTCTAGGCTACATTCCCTAGAGCTAGAGAATATACTTTTAATGAGCTTTGAGTAATCACATAAATTGAAAACCTAACCTTGTAATGCCTGATAGTGATCTAAACTACTTAGCTGTGTTTTGTATTATACCACAAAACAGTGGTTTGTTCACGAAATGTAACAAAATATCATGTGTTATTCATACTTTGGCCTTAGGCTTACATGTGTTGAAACCATAATCCCCGATGTATTTCAGAGTATGTTTGGACAACCAAAGTTACTCTATGAAAATGACCCAAAAGGAAAACCCTATTCCATTAAAAACACAAATTGCTAAGAGTTAAATGTTTAAGTATTGCCTAGAGTGTATAGAGAAGATTTAAAATATAGTGCTCATTTTTCCCACTTAAAAAAACAAAAACGGAACATTCAGGAACCATACAGGAAAGTTGTAAATTAGCTATATCCTGACCTACTTCATATATGTTGCATTATGTAACGTGGAAGAAAGGAGATACTACATCCCAACAAAGAACTGCTTGATAGCAAGAGCTTCAGATTCAGAGAGAAAGGGGTTCCCTGGCTGCTAATATGGAAGACTTGTCAGGGTAAATGTCAAGGGTTAACATTAAACATCACAGTTTGGAGGTTCTCAAGTCAAGATACCTGAAGCCCATCTTGGGGATGTTTGTGGGCATTATTTAGGCTGTAAATTCTCCAGGGACAGTGCTGTCATTGTTAAGAATGTGAACAATGGGAACAGAAACTACATTTGAATCCCAGTTCTGTAATTCACGAGGTCCATGACCTTCGGAAAATCACTTCACCTCTCTGAGCCTTAATTTCCTAATTTCGTATATACTCAATACTCAAATACTACTCACTTCCCTCACTGGGTTGGGAGGATTAAAAGAGATGGCATATGTAAAATACTTAACCAAATTTCCTAGCAGCTAGTAAGCACTCGAGTTTTAGCTACTATTATTATTATTATTAATATTTTATGAATAATCATTGTGTTCTTAGTACCTAACACAATGCCCATAAATATTAAGGGAATAAATAATGTTTGCAAACTGAACTGAGCTTTGTGGCTAAGAGTTTGAAATCTTACACTACTCCACTTAATTATGAAGAAAACCTTTAAAGCACCATTATTCAAACTCTGGGAAATACTGTGTTGGTCATCAAATAAGACTGGGAAATCTAAGTTAAACAAAATCAGTATTTTCTTTCCCGCAGAACTTCTCAGAGCCTTTAATGTGACGATGTGAGTTATGAATCCCCTAAAGAGGTATAAGATACAGCCTTCAGTGCTTCTTAAATTTACTGTGCCGTTTCCTCATCTATAAAACACAAGATTTTACAGTATGATTTCTAAATTCCTCTCTCCTCGTTAAGAGGTTAGAATTATAGGCATTTTTCAGAACTAGTTATGCATATGAATATAGATAAAAAATGAATGCTGATTCCCTCTTGAGATCAGAACAATTAGATCTTTTTCCATCTTCCCATTCCAAAGCCCACCCCAAATGAACACGATCTTTGACACTTTATCACATATATAACTTAATACTGGCTTTAACCTGAATAGATCAAGTTCATGGAGAGTTTATTTTTAAGTCGTTTCTGATTTAATATGATTTTTTGAAAACATACATTGACATTAAATCCAAGATGTTAAACCTAACGAACTCCACGATGAAGACTCAATCATGTAGGAGTACATTAAAAAACAAACAAGCAAGCTTACTTCTGAATAGATTTCTCTTTAAGATCAAATGTTACCCAAATCCACATCCTTGACAACATTTGACATTTAAAAACCAGGTAATGAAATTGTCACTTTACTGAGTAAAAGAGAAGCATGAGATGCTCCAATTTTGCCTCTCCCCCTCTCTCCACACGGAGACTCTTCTTGGCATTCTCACTGATTCCTCGGGCTCCACGTGGTGAGTCCCAAATCTCCCCCATTAGCCATTTTCTCTCTTTAAGCTCAAGACCCATACCCATATTTAGTGCATATCCTTACATGCAGTCACCTAAAATTCAAAATGAAACACATTATTGCTACGAATCGTTTTCTGCTCACCCTGGTATCACTGCCGGATCCACTACTCAAGTTTTCCTTCCTTCTTCCATCTTCCTCATCCTCCATATCTAATCAGTTTCCACCTCCATTTTCCAGTGAATCCTTTTCCCTGGTTCCCCACTCTCATTCTTTTTTTCTTTTCTACTCCAAGAGTTTGTTAAATAGCCTCCTATTTGTTGGTATTTTGATATTCCCTCACCCATTATCCCTCTTCTACCTTCCCGAGATATTTCTAAAATGAAGAGCAGTCGTTATACTCTCCTGGTTACGATGCTTCCATGACTTCCCATCTCCAGTTGGACAAAATCCAATCTGCTTAGCATGCTAGATAAGACCCTTCACAAGCTGGCTCTAAACAACCCCTCTAGCCTCACTCCACTCTCCTCTCCACTTCTTGGGCTCCAGACTCTCAAGAGACTCTGCCTTTCTCCCTTTTTTTTTTTTTTCTTTTTTGCAATTGTAATCGCTGAATAAATATAAATTTATTTTATGATTCAATGTAGCATTTCAAAACAGTTTCCATTATCTTTAGTCGCCATTATAATTATACATTTCCCCCTAGAACTATTTATTTTTTGAATGAATTCAAATTTTTTTCCTTTTTCTAACTTTCGATTTTATATTGAAGTGTACTTGATTAACAATGTTGTGATAGTTTCAGGTGTACAGCAAAGTGATTCAGTTATACATATACATGTATCTATTCTTTTTCAAATTCTTTTCCCATTTAGGTTGTTACATAATACTGAGCAGAGTTCCCTGTGCTATACAGTAGGTCCTTGTTGGTTATCTAATTTAAATATAGCAGTGTGTACATGTCAATCCCATGCCTTTCCTGAGTCACACACAGTACCATTCCTTCTCTACCACCTACTATCTGCTATGTCCCACTTTGTCCAATGGACAAACACACAAACATCTCTCAGTATTTACCTCTCCCATCCTACGAAGTATATCTTAACTTCTGCCCCTCCGTAGTGCTGTGATCCCGACTTTTGCGTTTCCCCAACAACTTGCGCCTTTTCTTATTAATGTTTTTATGTTGAGAGTCTCAAAGTCCCGCTCTAGACTGAGCTTCTCAAGATTCTAGGTATCTGTTTCATCCCCCATCTCCTAGTGTCCTACACAACCCTGCACGGTGCCTGGTATAGATAATGTTTGCTGAATGACAAAAATAAACAAATAAACACATGAAATTCAAATACAATTTTAAGCCCTGAAATTGGAATATTAAGGTTAAAAAGAACTATGTTAAACGTAAGGAAAAGTGTTCAAATATGTCAGAAATCTTGTACTCCCCCCAAAACGTGACATTTGTTAAATAGAAGGTGTGAGTTAACAGGTGATTCTCCCTGTGATTCCAATTACTCTGAACACAAAGACATACACTTTGGTGTATAGCGCCGTTGAACTGAATGCCATTAGAACAAGATTAAAGCCACATTGGGCACAGAAAGGAAACGGGTGCGTATGGAGTCGACCGGCGTAGAACATAAAATGAGTTTTTGTTTATTTGCTCAGATTAGACTTGAAATTACACGAAACAACCCAAGTCTCTGTTTTCATGACCATCATCCTGCACCAGCAGCGCATCACCCCCGAGAAGAAAATCTGCCCCTGCGTTGGCAAACGCTTGAACTCCATTAGGCCAGGTGCTGCGCGGCGGCCGCAGGTGTTGCTCTGCCCAGCAGAGGGCGCGCAGCCCCCAACACCGAGCAAGGCGGGTCAAGGAAGCCGGCGAAGCCGGGGTGAAGTTCAAGAAACCAAAGCCTCCGAAGAATCCGGGTCAGCGCGCTGACCTCCTGTCCTCGCCTGCTCCCTGGCACTCTGTTCTGTTCTTCTCACTCACAATGAGGTGTTAGTGAACTTCCAGATCTCAGGCACACCAGTTTTGGAGCAAATGGGGAGAGGGCAAAGGGGGGGCTGTTCACGTAGGGGCGTGATAACTTCTTGGAAAAGGAGACTTTAACTCACTCCTATTGAGCACCACAGCTACAGAAAGCATCCCAAACTGGTTCTACCATACATTCGGGTTCCTCCCTCCTAAGGGTGAACAGGGGAGCACAGAAGTGGAGGCTTTCAAAATGCCCCTCCCCCCAACTCGAAGGAAAATGATTTTCTGCCCTTAATGGTATTAGTTTGATATTTTAGGCATCAGAAGGATAACATTAAGATCATCAGGCTATTAAAAGGCTGAATGGGGGTAAACTCCTTCCCCTAAATATATATTTACATTTTATGAGGGGTTAACTAGTAGAAGAGGAGAAAAAAATACTACATCCTCTCACATTCTAAAGACAGATGCTTCTGGTGTCCAACTTAAGAGTAAGGGCCACTGATCTCGAAAGGCAAACTAAAAAATACAAAATAAACCAGATTCATGTGGCTCTCAAGGAACCCACAAGTGTCCTTTCTGTGCTTTATTTGAGGAGAACAAAGGAACACCACAGTCCTTATGGGGAGCTCGTTTGTCTGCTCTGTTAACCCCAAAACGTGTTGAGAGGAAGCAGATAGCAAGGGCTACTTGTTAACACTCAGAAAGGGCACACGGATTCACTTTGTTATACAGCAGAAACTAACACACCATTGTAAAGCAATTATACTCCGATAAAGACGTTAAAAATAATAAAATAAAATAAAAAGAAAGGGCACACGGAGTATTGTCTTATCCCTTCAAAATACACCTCAGGCAGAGAGGAGAGGTCTTCGTGGAATCTTACCCCTGCATTGAGAAGCCTCCGTCCCCTCCTGGGCAAGGGTCTAGGAGCAGAATGGGAAGTGACTGTTGGAAAGCTGTGGGTGCTTCCGGCCGCCTGGAGGACAGAGTACGGAGCTGGGGAGTGGTGAAGGTGAAGCCTGGCGTAACTCACTGTAAATCATGCTAAGGGGTGTGATTATATCTTGATGCCGTAAGAAGCCATTGAAGAATTTTAAACAGGGAGTGACATGATTAGATTTGCACGGTGGGAAGATCACTCTAGAAATAGCAGATAGTGGGGCAAGCTTATACAGATCAAATATGAAATGCTCAATCCGATGTCATGCTTATTAACTAGGATAAGGCATAGCAAGATCATGGATTGGTTTTTGAAGAACAAAACATACCAAATAAGAGTGGGGACTTTCTCCCATTTCTAGTCCACTTGCCTTACCCTAGACCCAAGTCCCCATGCTTTGCACAAGCTTAAGGGCCACCATTTACACAGACCACAAGGCCTAGAACCACTTAAACTCAGAATAAAACCTCAAGCGAACCGACTTGCAATCCTACTTTCCAATTATAAAAGTATCATTTGTTACACAGGAATTTAATTTAATCTCACAAATATTTTTGGAGCAGCTACTGTGTTGAAACCATCGTACAAGACTCTGCTGGGAACTCTGAGGTTAATAAAATGCAATCTCTTTCTTCTAGAAACTCACAGACTACCTCAAATCAAGTAAAAAGGAAAACACTTTTTTAAAATGTGTTATCTTGGGCAAATAAAAATACTAATGAAAGTACTTTTTGTTATTATGCATTTGTAAAATATATTCATATGTATCGAAGCTCTTTTAGTCTCTAACACCCAATTCCCCAAGCATAAACATACAGTTTGAATTTAGGAAAATCAAATTTAAATCAATATTTTTTCTATATTCTTAGGTTGTATTTCTCCTAAAAATAGAGGCTGGATATTGTAAAAGCACACCACAACAAGTTTGAGAATAACGAAATGAAAAATGTATCTAATTTCTCCTAGAATTTAAATTTCTCCTAGAATTTAAGAAGCTCAGACTATAGTTCTTTTGTTTCGGACCTACTTATGCTTAAAATGATGTCAGCCCACTTGCTCTGAAATCCCATCACAACTGCTGGTCTGAAAAGCAGCCACTTGGAGCATTAGGGAGACTCCTGTCATTTCCACCAAGCAAGTGGGCAAATCCTAAAGCCAAGTGTTCTGTTGTGAAGGATGCTGGGACTACTATAAATAATGTCTAGAATGGGATTGCTAATACTATAAGGGAGTGAGAGTGTACCTAGAAATAATTGAAGTGCATGACAAAAAAGAATGAAATATCTCAGAAGGGAAGGAAATAGTTCTAAGTAGGTTCTCTTGAGGCCACTATGACTTCCTACTGCTTCAACGACTCAGGCTTTGGGTGTGTTTGTTTGTTTGTTCATTTTTCCCCATGCCTGGAGTAAGTCTATACCCATAGCTTGAGGGTAGACCTACAATTTAATCCTGTATTATAGCAGACAAGATTGAGGTAGAGAGGAAATCTACTTCACTCAACAAAGTTGAGCTGAGATTATTAAGGTAAAACCATGCTTAAAATCCTAAGTATTGTTATACGAAGAGGACTTCAAAGTAATGATATAAATTAACATTTTTAGCTCCGGTACAAAATTGAAATAGTTTGTTTATAAAAGGCCAAAGGAACTATGTCTAATTAGATATGCTAGATGCTTTAAAATGAAGACTTTCAGGCAAAGGGCAATTCTGGATTTTTAAATACACTTTGAATTTGGCCATTTGAATGTTCAGATCTTATTTTGTGCGATATTTTATAGGCCAGGGCTTTCTTCGGCAGGGCTGCTGTCATTCAATACTGGAAGGGAAAAGGGTGAGGTTACTGTGATATCATGGAATTTCGTAATAATGAACCACAATGTGAAGCCAGGGTTTTGTGTGGTTAACATCGTTATTTCCATAACAGACTCAAAACCTTCAGAAAAATGCTTCTAAGTAGTATTATTTTGTCACTCAGAAATCCACTGCACTAATAGCACCCAGATTTGTGGCAAAGACATATGTGCTTGGTGGTCACAACCCACAGGGGAGCCTGGGGTCTGCAGGTCCATGATTTCTCCCTGTGGTTCCCCATCAGATGAGCTAGGAGCTGCAGTCAGCACAACGAGACAGAAGCTTAACTTGAGTAACGAGGAATTTTTAACGTGTACCTCCAGACGTCAAACACTACATATTCCCGATTTGTGTAATTATTTCCCTGGAAGCTGCATTCTTCCTTTTGTATTATCTGAGTGCAGGACCTTACACGTGGCTTGAATGTGCTCGTTTCCCTACTACCATGAGCAGTTTTGAATTTCATGTAAATATGTGACCTAAAAAACCTAGCCCCTTTCTCCTCTTCCTTTCTAGAACTGACATCAGATTCATAGAGTTCCATGTATGTCGCTATATTAGAATGACAGTGGTACATGTCATGTTTCAACCAAAAAATACTGGAACAAAGTACTGAACATAGGTACTGAAAAATGCACTTAAGTACCACCTATATCAAAGTAAAAATGGATTTCTTTGAACTGTCTTTAATTAGAGGATTTTGAGCACCATCCTCACCCCATGGACATACCTTATGAATGCTTATTCAATGGAACCTAATTCACAAGACTTATGAGGAAAAAAACATCTCTAATCTTGATTCTTTAGAAATTCTGAATGTGTATGTCCCCTTGACCAAGAAAAGAAAAGTGGTTTACTCTGACTTTAATGAATTCTATTTTTTCCCAAAGTGTTTGAGGCTTGATTTTTCCAATCACATAGCAAGTCAAATATTAAGTGTCTTGTGTCTCCGGCCAGAGAAAAAGGAACAGGGATTGTTAACAACTTTATCTCCTAAACTGATGTGAAAGCCCTAGAGATTCAGCTGATGCACAGAGGTTCTCTTGTAAAACTTGTGACATTTACGAAATTAATGCCTTGGATGACATTCTGCAAATACGTGGTAACATCAGCCTTGATAACCCATTCATCTAGCGACAAAGATACACTGGATTGTGACGGAGGGATTTTCAGCACGTGCGCTTCAGCTTGGTTAAAAAGAGACTTGCATGAAGTAACTTGTTTTATATGTGCAGGGATCCAGCTTGAGTCTAAATTGGGGTTTACACACAACTGATGAATGGATGGGTAAGAACTCTGGCATTTATACTTTTGTTGGAATTTTTTTGCTTTTATTTGTTTGTTTGGGGGCCGGGTTCCTGAAAATGAATAATAAAATGACTTTGTGTGCATGTCCAGGAAGGGGCTGTGACAGGCAGAACAGTCTCTAGTCTCCGGCAGGTACAGCTCCCAATGCCAGTCCTGCAGAAAGAAGGACTACAGGTAAAGCTGAAAGGGTGCTTTCCTTGATGGGCACAAGGAATTTGCTCCAGGGCCCAACAGACAAAGTATAAGTGCAGACAGGAGGAGAGACATTCTCCACACTGTGTGCAGCCCTGTGTAGCTTTCCCCACAAGAAGACATGCGGGGAGCCCAGCACCACAGTCACCTGAAGAAAGAGCTTGAAGAGCGCGTGGTGTCGGCTCTTCTGATACAGACACCAGTGTTCCTATAGCAGCCCTGGCACTGCCTCTAACTGACTTCCTGGGGTTTGGACCCCAACAAGGGGGCCCTGGGCTAGAGTGGGAAAAATAAGAAAGGACTGTTTAAGCACTGTTTACAACAGCCAAGACATGGAAGCAATTTAAATGTCCATCGAGAGATGAATGGATAGATGATGTGGTGTATACACACACACACACACACACACACACACACACACACACACAGTGGAATACTACTCAGCTATAAAAAAGAATGACATAATGCCATTTGCAGCAACATGGATGGACCTAGAGATTATCATAGTAAGTGAAGTAAGCCAGACAGAGAAAGACAAATATATGATATCACTTATATGTCGAATCAAAAATATGATACAAATGAACTTATTTACAAAACAGAAACAGACTCACTGACATAGAAAACAAACTTATGCTTAACCAAAGGGGAAGGTGTGGGGAGGGATAAATTAGGAGTCTGGGATTAGCAGATACAAACTACTATATATAAAATAAATAAACAACAAGGTCCTACTGTATAGCACAGGGAACTAGATTCAATATCCTGTAATAAACCACAATGGAAAAGAATATGAAAAAGAACATATACCTATATCTATATCTATATATAATTGAATTACTTTGCTGTACACCAGAAACTAACACAACATTGTAAATCAACTATACTTCAATTAAAAAAAAAAAAAGCAAAAAAAAAGAAAAGACTGCTTAAGAGTGGGCCTCTTAAGAAACCTGGAGTTATACTAGTGAGCAGCGATGATACTACAATTTATTAGTTTCATCCACAAGCTGGTAAGCCTAGGGAAACGGTTCAGAAATCAAAAACAATTGGACTTTAAGTTTGTTTCTAGAAGGAACAAGAGAGTCTTGAAGAAGAAAATCAGATGGGCACTTTGGGGGAAGAGAAAGAAGACTTGCAATCAATAAGATTACTTGTATTACTCAGAATCACGCTCACACAGGAAATCTTGTAAAACAAACCCTTCCGGCGGGGACTGAGCCGCCTTCTGAGGGACTGGCTTTGGTGCTGAAGTTAATATGACCCCCAAAGCAAAAGCAAGTAAACCGCTGCAATTTGGTATAAACAGCATAGCTATCAACTAACCTCCCACGCTTCATTTCCTCAACATTAAATAAAGACATTCCTACCTCTCCAATTTATAGTCAACAATCTAATTTCCTAATTAATGAGAATGCACAAGCTACCCACAAACTTCTCAGAACACTTCCCCGACCCCGTGGTATCCTGTGGTGAGAGAACAACTGGTGGCAAGCAAACCTCAAGCATCAGCCTCTGAGGCTTCCTTTAAAGTGCTGGTTTCAACCTCCCTTTCTTGCATCTGACTGCAAAGCAGGGCTGCTTCCTGTGGCAACTGAAGTGGGCAGCAGGAACCAGAGACGGCATTTTGTTCAGAAGGGAGTGAGGAGGAAGGTGAGCCACTTGGGTTTCTCTTACGATCCCATCCCGACAGCCACCATCATGTTTAGAATTGTGGGTGGAAAAGGATACAGTCCTGGAGATGGAGATGGAGATGATCTCTTTAGAAATCACTATTCCTTTATGAGTATTTGGAAAGTCCAACATGCTTCCTCCTTCCAACTCAGTTTAAAGAGAATACTCTCAGTTCTAGAAGTCATGTATCACATGTGAGAGGTTTGAAAATTGGTGCCCTATACACAACAATGCTGGGTTTGGGATGACGGCTGTCATTTACTGGTCGAAGTTACCATCTTACATCACCTTCTTTACCATCTTGTTTTCCAAATAATATCCTACAGTAATTTCTTACTCCCTGTGTATCCCAATAAGCTCCTTTCCAAATGGATGTCTCATCAGAGCCCCACCTGCCCAGCCACTCTGGGTTCACTATTTCCCTAACACTTTCATGTCTACAAGAACAGTCCCAAAACACTGATCAGAGACTTCCTAGTGAGATTTATCATTCTTCCTGTATATGACAATTCTATTGAGCATTTTGTTTCTAACTTTTCAAAATTTTTGAATAGCTTTGTACTAATATAACCATAATTATGATATAATTTCATGAATGTAAGTAAAATTTTCCTTTGGTTAATTTGCCATTTTATTTGTTTGGTGATATTTAATAATGGTTTATTTTGTTTGTGCACATTTATGAGATGAGGAAGAACTTTGCATATCACCATTGGTGAGTTTTAACCAGAATTAGAATTTTTAAAACTGAGTGTTAAAATACCCTTTACAAATCATATCATCCAGTAAGTAAAGAACCAAAAGCCTAAAGCTGCACTGTGCAATATGATATTACCAGCTGTAGAGCACCTGAAATACAGCTAGTCCAAACTGAGATGTCTTAAGTTTAAAATACACACTGAGTTTTGAAAACTTAGTACGAACAAAAGAATATAAAACATCTCATTAATAAATTTTATACTGATTACATGTTGAAGTGATAATATTTTGCTCATATTAGAATAAAATATATTATCAATATTAAAAAAAAAAACAGTCCCTCTTCCTGTAATGCCTTTCTCCAGTTTTCTACTAGAAAAAAAAAAAAAATCACATACTTTGAGGCTCAAATCAATGATCACTTCTATGAAGTGGAAAAATAAGAAACGTATTTCCTATATCAGTCAGGAAAGGTTAGATTATGCTACAGTAACAACAACCCCAAATCTCAGTGGCTTAAAACAACAAAGATTCCTTTCTTTCCCAGGCTAAATGATAACTTTGGGTCAGGAGTGGACTCTGCTCCATTTAATCACTCAGGGACCCAGGCTGACGGAGAAGCAGCATCCCCAGCATTTAACAGTCCACTGTGCCAAAGAGAATGGGAACTCTGTAGGGTCTCAGACCAGATATTAAATGCTTTGGCCCGAAAATGACAGCCTCTGTTCACACTTCGGTCAGATCTAGTCACATGGTCCCATCCCACTGTAAGAAAGCCAGGAAGTACAATTCCACCATGTCACCAGGAGGCAGAAAGCTGGGAATATTTGGTAAACAGCACCGATGACTACCACATGACCTTATTTGCACCCCAAGCTTGTAAAGTAGTTAACACTTGTTACAGTAAATTGAATTATATTTTACTGAAACAGGTTTTCCTATTGATTTAGTTTGAATTAATAAAATGCACATTGTTTATCGATGTTATACGAGTCTCTGTATCCAGTCTGAAAGATTCTAGAAAAACCTATTTGAACCTGAAGTGACACACTGCACAATTACATCTCTAAGAGCTTTTGCTAAGGAAGCCAGGACACACCAGTTCCTTGTTTGATAAATATGTTGGGAAAAATTAATTCAACTCTTAACAATCATATATTCATAAGTTAATAATTTTTTTCAAAGGAAGCAGAGTCTGATGAAAAATAAAGGTTGATTAGAATAACAAAAAGATATAAGATCTAATTCCTCACCTTCTACCTACCTGCTGTTTAACTTAAAAGAGTCTCATAAGCTCATATGCTTCAGTTTTTCTATCCAGAAATGGATAGCATTAATTCATCCAAGTAACAAATATTCATTTAACATCCACTGGATACAGGCACTTGACTGCACTTTAATACAGCGATTAAGAGGCAAAACTGCATGATCCTTGACCTCATGAATTTTATAATTTGTTTACCACTAGTGATCAAACTTGGTTCTAAATAATGGAATGTGGTAATACAGGTGTGGATAAACATAATAGGAAAATTACTAAGACTTTCACTAATCTGTTCAATGCACTGGTATATGAGCCCCCATGGGGAGGTAATGGGAAACATAAAAGATAGGTAAATGAACACTTTAATAGCTAAATAGAATAGCTGAGAGAAGATCTCAACCATCCCTGACTACTGGACCTCAAGCAGGCAATGAAACATATGTCCAAGTATTAAACAATACGTAAAGTTGAAGCTGTCAGTGGGGGGCCCCTTCATGGAGGTGAAGCCCTGTGTTTCCTTGGTTAGCCCATAGGGCCTTAAAGAGTTCTCCTTTGACCTCCTAGGTATTTGACTTAGAACAATTTGTGCATATTTAAAGAATTCAATTTCCTGAACAACCTGGGAAAACTGAACACTGGCAGCCACAACATGCGACACTACCAAAATGCTCTTGATACGCTCGCAAAAGCCGCTGGAGAATTGTGTCTGTGCCTCTGTGGTCCTTTTCCTCTCGGTAGTACACCAACATGGCTTCCAAGGACGTGGTGTACTCACAATGCCTACTGTAGTTTTATTTTTTAGCTATTTTTATTGGAAAGAGTGAGTAAACTATTAAAATACAGAGGATCCTTTTAAACCCACAAAGGAAATGTGCAAAAAGCCATGAAAAGGATAAGAGATGATTTCTAAATTGAACAGTTGGTTTTATTAACAATAACAAGAAAGTAAGTCACACAGTTCATAAGTCCTCCCAGATGAGACATCTGTGGGATTCTCTGGTCTGAAAAAGAAGCTTAGCTTATAAACATGTCAGCCATGTTCTGAATAAAATGAAGATTTCACACTATGTGGGAATGTGACCATTTGCCCTTAAATGTGTCCAGGATTTAGTGTTATTTTAAGCTGCTTTTCCTTCCAATTATTTGTCCTATTTAGGACATTTTCCCATCAACTTTAGGCAGGGGAAAGGTACCAGTAACTGCTTTTGATGAATATAAATTGTTTAAGCTACTAAGCTTAAGGTCATAGGTTATCAACCATTGGTACAAATTCTAAATCCTACCCAGCTCACAAGTATAAATAGTCACAGGTATAAATAGGTATAAATATAAAAATGTTTTAACATTTGTTGGCAAAGACCATCTCTATATTCTGGTTTCCACATTTCACGTTTAATGAGTTATGGTAGTTGAGTGATTTGGAAGAAGAGAGTGGTGGGTGATATAGCTGTAGCTAGTTCCTAACATTATGTTGAAAATTTATTGCATTCTTCTTTTTATGGCAAAAAAAAAAGAAAAGAAAAGAAAAAGAAAAGAAAAAGTGGAGGGTGTATCTAGTAGCCCATTGAGATACAGAGCATGAAGGGAATTGCTGAAAGTCCCCAAAGTTTCTCTTTTTCCAGGTCCCTGTCCAAGAAGTACTGTGAGGACGTGTCCTCTGACTCTTTTTTTTTTTAATTAATTTTTATTGGGGTATAGTTGATTTATGATGTTGTGTTAGTTTCTGCTGTACAGCAAAGTGAATCAGTTATGCATATACATATATCCACTCTTTTTTAGATTCTTTTCCCATATAGGCCATTACAGAGTATTGAGTAGAGTTCCCTGTGCTATATAGCAGGTTCTTATTAGTTATCTATTTTCTATGTAGTAGTGTGTATACGTCCTCTGCTTCTTAAATGTTGTCAGTCTTGTCAATCTCAACTTGCCAATTAACTACTCCCCACTTTCTACAAAGTGCTTTTTTCCACAGGCTCTACTCCACTCACTTCTCTACTCAAGGCATTAATGGATCATCATAATATATTATAGCAGAAATTAAAGAAGCACAATACATTTCCTGAAGCCTCCACAGATGGAAAGGTGGAATGGAAAGAATGCAGCCTTTAGCGTCCTCCAGATCCATCACTTCATAGCATTATGACGTAGGCCAAATAACTTCACCTTTTTTAGGCGCTCATTTTCATCAACTATAATATGCAGGATAACAGTTTCATCAGAGTTGAGGCAGATAATATATATTTTAAAGCACCTGCCTAGCTCACTGTAAGCTTTAAAATTTTTGGTCTCTTCCTTAGAATATTAAGTACATGGAGAATAGGGTTTTTTTTCCTAATATCTGATAAAAATTCCTTCTTTTTTTCATTATCAATGCCAATGGCTGCTCTAAAGCAAAAATGATTCAGTGATGAGACAGAAAAAGGAGACTGTCGATAAATTACTCCTAGGAGAAAAGATGCTTTAAAGATGTGATCTTCTTTCTAAACCTAGCAGAGTGGCCTGAGGAGTTGTTGAGGTGGATTTGGGGAAGCCCAAGCCAATGAGACTTTGGGTTGCTGATCTGACTTAAACCAACACAGCTGTACTTTGTTCTATTTTATATTGACCACATATAAACATTGGATTTAAGAAATGCACCAGGTAATTTCCTGGTGGCGCAGTGGTTAAGAATCTGCCTTCCAATGCAGGGGACACAAGTTTGATCCCTGGACCGGGAAGATCCCACATGCCACGGAGCAACTAAGCCCGTGCGCCACAACTACTGAGCCTGCGCTCTAGAGCCCGCGCACCACAACTACTGAAGCCTGCACACTCTATGGCCTGCGTGCTGCAACTACTGAGCCTGTGTGCTGCAACTACTGAAGCCCGTGTGCCTAGAACCCATGCTACGCAACAAGAGAAGCCACCGCAATGAGAAGCCCGCACGCCGCAACAAAGAGTAGCCCCCGCTCGCCGCTACTAGAGAAAGCCCACGTGCAGCAATGAAGCCCCAATGTGGCCAAAAAATAAATAAAATTTAAAAAAAAAAAGAAAAGAAAAGAAATGCACCAGTGATGGCCTACTTATGATTTTCTTGTTGGTGCCACACAGGTCCTGACTGTAATCCTGTGAACAGAGAAGGGGTTTCCCAGAAGGGGACAGCTGTTCTCACTATGAATAACCGTGGGAAAGTTTCATAGTAGGGCAGGTAAATCTGGGGTCAATGTTTGACCCAGATTCCCAGCCTGGAGGCCTGAGTGGTTTTGGCGGTGGAGGACTAGCTACCCCTGCCTTGTCGGGGAGGCTGAGAGAGGTCAGCAGCTGGCCTGGAAAGAGTCTGGGCTGGATCTGGATTTGTGCTGCTATTGAGAGTTATTTTCCTGTGTTGTATTCTCCCTCTGTTATCCCCAAATCTTTTATATGTCTCATACAAAGTGATAGGGTAGGCTCTGATGGACTGGGGTGATTTAGCTAAGGACCTGTGTCCACAGGTGAGAAAATCAATACAATGTCTTTCTTTGGAAACTAAAGTGTGGAGTGGTAGTCATTGTCACTGGGAGAAGACACCTAGCCTTGCACACTCTCCCAAGGCAACCATTTGGTGACTTGAAGAGTCTGAGCTAGATAAACAGAAAGCTAAAGGGGGTAAATAAAAAATGTTGCCTAGAATCACAGTCTTGAGGATACACACACACACACACACACACACACACACACACACACACTTAAATAATTCTATGAGATTACTGAACAGAGTGACAAGTCACAATGACACCGATTACTGGTTTTGTATCAGTTCAAAAGCAATTTTATTTATATTATTTTAATTAGATCACTATGAAACTTTGTTATATGTAGATGTAGAAATTTAATTATATATTTATTTTTAGTGAAACAGAATTATTTCCTAGCTAGCAAAAACATCAGACTTCAGTTTTCTCTGCAAATGTATGCATTGTACTACTCAGGATTCTAGGAAAAAATGGCAGACAAATGACTGAAAGATAAAATCAAGGTAAAAAATAATAACATTTGTTCCGTGCTTTAAGGCCAGCAAAGCACCTTCATATTCATTATTTCAGATTCCACATTAGTAAATGCAGTCTATTCTTAGAAAACAAACTTATGATTACCAAAGGGGAAAGATGGGAGGGGGGATAAATTGGGAGTTTGGGATTAACATATACACACTACTATATGTAAAGTAGATAACCAACAAGGACCTATTGTATAGCACAGGGAACTCTGCTCAATATTCTGAGATAATCTAAATGGGAAAAGAATTTGAAAAAGAATAGATACATATATATGTATAACTGAATCACTTTGCTGTACACCTGAAACTAACGTAACATTGTTAATCAACTATACTCCAATATAAAACAAAATTTTTTTAAAATTATCTATCATATGTTAATAAAGTAAAATAAGGTGTTTACCAAAAAAAGTAAATGCAGTCTATTCAAAGAATAATACATTCTGTAATTTACGCTTTCCCTAATAAGAATATTTTAAGATTAATCAGGATTATTTAACTATTATTATATATGATGCTAATAAAGCTTGAACCTGGAGAAATGCTAACGGCAGAAAACCAAGAAAAATGCTTAAATCGTAATCATTAATTAATCTTGTTTATAGTTCTTTATTAAGATTAATCACTCTTTGAGCATGAAACCCCAAGCATTAGATATGTGACTATGGGAAAGTTATTTAACTACAATGTATGTCACCTCTTCAGTTATAAAAGAGAGATAACCCCTAATCTGCTCATAGACAACGGAGTGGGCTGTAAAATATTTTGACATCCCCTCTGCCTGAAAATTACACATATCTATGGTTTTATGAACACACAACAAAATGAGTGAAGACAGAGTCATGTAAGCCTTTTAGATGATTAATTCTGCATGACAGTTTTCTTGGAAATATTACAGGAGGAAATAAGTATATGCAAAAAGATATCCATTGTACTATTGTCTCCTACAGTGGTTTTATTGTAAAAACAAGAATTACATTATGCATTGGGAAATTTTAAAGTAAGCTTTCAAAAGGGCTGATGACTTCATATGCTAGTTATTTTTCACTTAAATAAAAGGAAAATGGGATAAAGCATATAACATCCTACCACTCAGGTCTAATTAAAATATCTCTTCCTCTTTCACCTCCACCCTCTTTCCCATGCCGATGGCAAATAAACACCAAGTTGAATAAACATTTACTGTGTCAACTCATGTTAAATACAAATTTAACTGCTTTAGACAAACACACACACACACACACACACACACATACACACACACACACACACGTTTCTTTTGAGTCTTCAATTCCTACATCGTTTTTCTGTTATATGTGTGTATATACATATCATAAATATGAAGATATGTTTAGACACAAAAAAATTTAGAATTATTTATTTTTCAAAATAGCCTGAGTCAGAATAACCAACCATATTCCCACCTGCCTTTGTGAAAATAAACTTGGATCTACTTGTAAGCCTTTCTTTCTTTTTCAGTTAAGTTTATTGAAGTGCAATTTACATATAGTAAAATTCTCCCCTTATAGGTCACAGTTCTGAGTTTTGACAAATGCATAATCATGTAACCACCACTACAATCAAAATATAGAATGTTTTCATCACCCCCGCACAAATTCTCTTGTTTCACTGTAGTCAATCCCCCCTTTACCACCAGCTCATGGCAGCCACTGATCTGTCTTCTGTCCCTATAATTTTACCTTTCTGGAATGTCATATAAATGGAATCATACAGTATGTAGCCTTTTACATCTGGCTTCTTTCACTTAGCATTATGCACTTGAGATTCATCCATGCTGTTACATTTATTTCTAGTTCTATTACTTTTTATATTGCTTAGCAGTATTCCATTAATTGGATGTATTCCGTTGTTTACCCATTTACCAGACGAAGGACATTTGGGCTATTTTCCACTTTTAAGTCTTTCTTAACATGTCAGAGCATGAGACAATATAGTATGTCGGTATAAGAGCTTAGGTTTTTAAGCTAGACAGACTTTAGTTCAAATCCCAGGTCAGCCATATGTTAAACTGCACCCTTGGGCAAATTACTTATATACTCTGAGTCATAATATTGTGAAGATTAAATTAGCATGTGACTTGTAGTATCAGTAAGCAGCTGCTATTATTATTACTATGATCTCTAGTTCTCAAACTCTGCTTTACTTCAAGTCTTCAACCTGATCCCAAACATAACATCTTTAATTACCTCAGAGCTTCTGCTGTATCCTTTCACTTAAAATGTATCTCCCCTTCTTTCTGCTTCCCATCTTCAAGACTCAAGTGCATCTTCCTCCATGAGGACTCTTCCATCTCACAGTCCACATTTACCTTTCCACTCCCCACATTCCTGCAGCATGCATTATTCCATCTGGCAGCCACTACCCATACATGGCTTTTTAAATTTTAAATTAATCACAGTTAAATAAATTTAATCCAACTCCTCAGTCACGGTAGCCACATTTCAAGTGCTCAGCAGGAAAATGTGGCTAATGGCTACCATATTGCGCAATGAAGATAAAGAGTATTTCAATCCTCACAGAAAGTTCTATTGGACAGCACTACTCAACATTCAAAACTGTATAGTTCCATTTAGAACTAGGCTATAGGAAATGGAAGATGGTGGAGGAGTGAGACGTGGAGATTGCCTTCCTTCCAGCAAATACATCAGAAATACATCTATATGTGGAACAACTCCTACAGAACACCTACTGAACGCTGGCAGAAGACCTCAGACCTCCCAAAAGGCAAGAAACTCCCCATGTACCTGGGTGGGGCAAAAGAAAAAAGATAAAACAGAGACAAAATAGGGACGGGACCTGCACCAGTGGGAGGGAGCTGTGAAGGAGGAAAGGTTTCCACACACTAGAAAGCCCCTTCACGGGCAGAGACTGGGGGTGGCAGAGGGGGGGAAGATTCGGAGCCGCGGAGGAGAGCGGAAGGCAAAGTGGAGAGATTCCCACACAGAGGATCGGTGCCGAGCAGCACTCACCAGCCCGAGAGGCTTGTCTGCTCACCCGCCAGGGTGGGCGGGGGCTGGGAGCTGAGGCTCAGGCTTTGGTCGGATCCCAGGGAGAGGACTGGGGTTGGCGGCGTGAACACAGCCTGAAGGGGGCTAGTGCGCCACAGCTAGCTGGGAGGGAGTCCAGGAAAAGTCTGGAGCTGCCGAAGAGGCAAGAGACCATTGTTTTGGGGTGCGCGAGGAGAGGGGATTCAGAGCGCTGCCTAAACGAGCTCCAGAGACGGGCGCGAGCCGCGGCTATCAGCACGGACCCCAGAGACGGGCATGAGATGCTAAGGCTGATGCTGGAGCCACCAAGAAGCCTGTGTGCAAGCACAGGTCACTATCCACACCGCCCCTCCCGGGAGCCTGTGCTGCCCGCCACTGCCAGGCTCCCGTGATCCGGGGACAACTTCCCCGGGAGAACGCACGGTGCGCCTCAGGCTGCTGCAATGTCACGCTGGCCTCTGCCGCCGCAGGCTCGCCCCGCCTCCGTACCCCTCCCTCCCCGCGGCCTGGGTGAGCCAGAGCCCCCGAAGCAGCTGCTCCTTTAACCCCGTCCTGTGTGAGCGAAGAACAGACGCCCTCAGGCGACCTACATGCAGAGGCGGGTCCAAATCCAAAACTGAACCCCGGGAGCTGTACGAACAAAGAAGAGAAAGGGAAATCTCTCCCAGCAGCCTCAGGAGCAGCAGAGTATATCTCCACAATCAATTTGATGTACCCTGCATCGGTGGAATACCTGAATAGACAACGAATCATCCCAAAATTGAGGCAGTGGACTTTGGGAGCAATGATATATATATTTTTTTCCTTCTTCTCTTTTTATGAGTATGTATGTGTATGCTTCTTTGTGTGATTTTGTCTGTATAGTTCTGCTTTTACCATTTATCCTAGGGTTCTGTCTGTCCATTTTTTGTTTGTTTGTTTGTTCTTTTAAGTATAGTTTTTAGCACTTGTAATCACTGGTGGATTTGTTTTTTGGTTTGGTTGCTCTCTTCTTTCTTTTTTCTAATTACTTTTTAATTTTTTTAATTTTAAATAATTATTTTTTATTTTAATAACTTTATTTTATTTTATTTTTTTCATTCTTTCTTTCTTTTTTTCTCTTTTCTTCTGAGCCGTGTGGCTGACACGGTCTTGGGGCTCTGGCTGGGTATCAGGCCTGTGCCTCTGAGGTGGGAGAGCTGAGCTCAGGACATTGGTCCACCTGAGACCTCCCAGCTCCACGTAATATCAAACAGCAAAACCTCTCCCAGAGATCTCCATCTCAATGCTAAGACCCAGCTCCATTCAACAACCAGCAAGCTCCAGTGCTGGACACCCTATGGCAAACAACTAGCAAGACAGGAACACAACACCACCCATTAGAAGAGAGGCTGTCTAAAATCATAATAAGGTCACAGACACCCCAAAACACACCACCAGACACGGTTCTGCCCACCAGAAAGACAAGATCCGGCTTCATCCACCAGAACACAAGCACTAGTCCCCCCCAGCAGGAAGCCTACAAAACCCACTGAACCGAACTTAGCCACTGGTGGCAGATACCAAAAACAATGGGAACTACGAACGTGCAGCCTGCAAAAAGGAGACCCCAAACACAGTGAGTTAAGCAATATGAGAAGACAGAGAAATATGCAGCAGATGAAGGAGCAAGGTAAAAACCCACCAGACCAAACAAATGAAGAGGAAATAGGCAGCCTACCTGAAAAAGAATTCAGAGTAATGATAGTAAAGATGATCCAAAATCTTGGAAATAGAATGGAGAAAATACAAGAAATGTTTAACAAGGACCTAGAAGACCTAAACAGCAAACAGTGATGAACAACACAATAAATGAAATTAAAAATTCTCTAGAAGGAATCAATAGCAGAATAACTGAAGCAGAAGAACGGATAAGTGACCTGGAAGATAAAATAGTGCAAATAACTACTGCAGAGCAGAATAAAGAAAAGAGAATGAAAAGAATTGAGGACAGCCTCAGTGACCTCTGGGAAAACATTAAACACACCAACATTTGAATTATAGGGGTCCCAGAACAAGAAGAGAAAAAGAAAGGGACTTAGAAAATATTTGAAGAGATTATAGTTGAAAACTTCCCTAATATGGGAAAGGAAATAGTTAATCAAGGCCAGGAAGCGCAGAGAGTCCCATACAGGATAAATCCAAGGAGAAACACGCCAAGACACATATTAATCAAACTATCAAAAATTAAATACAAAGAAAAAATATTAAAAGCAGCAAGGGAAAAACAACAAATAACATACAAGGGAATCCCCATAAGGTTAACAGCTGATCTTTCAGCAGAAATTCTACAAGCCAGAAGGGATTGGAATGACATATTTAAAGTGATGAAAGGGAAAAACCTACAACCAAGATTACTCTACCCAGCAAGGATCTCATTCAGAT
Source organism: Balaenoptera musculus (assembly GCF_009873245.2). Classification (NCBI taxonomy): domain Eukaryota; kingdom Metazoa; phylum Chordata; class Mammalia; order Artiodactyla; family Balaenopteridae; genus Balaenoptera; species Balaenoptera musculus. The sequence continues at coordinate 94,968,225 of NC_045793.1, read as the reverse complement.
TCAATGGAGAAATTAAAACCTTTACAGACAAGCAAAAGCTAAGAGACTTCAGCACCACCAAAGAAGCTTTACAACAAATGCTAAAGGAACTTCTCTAGGTAGGAAACACAAGAGAAAGAAAAGACCTACAATAACAAACCCAAAACAATTTTAAAAATGGTAATAGGAACATACATATCGATAATTACCTTAAATGTAAATAGAATAAATGCTCCAACCAAAAGACATAGACTGGCTGAATGGATACAAAAACAAGACCCTATATATGCTGTCTACAAGAGACCCACTTCAGACCTAGGGACACATACAGACTCAAATTAAAGGGATGGAAAAAGATATTCCATGCAAATGGAAATCAAAAGAAAGCTGGAGTAGTAATCCTCATATCAGACAAAATTGACTTTAAAAGAAAGACTATTACAAAAGGCAAAGAAGGACACTACATAATGATCAAGGGATCAATCCAGAAGAAGATATAACAATTATAAATATTTAGGCACCCAACATAGGAGCACCTCAATACATAAGGCAAATGCTAACAGCCATAAAAGGGGAAATCGACAGTAACACAATCATAGTAGGCAAATTTAACACCCCACTTTCACCAATGGACAGATCATCCAAAATGAAAATAAATAAGGAAACATAAGCTTTAAATGATACATTAAACAAGATGGACTTAATTGATATCTATAGGACATTCCATCCAAAAACAATGGAATACACTTTCTTCTCAAGTGCTCATGGAACATTCTCCAGGACGGATCATATCTTGGGTCACAAATCAAGCCTTGGTAAATCTGAAAAAACTGAGATCGTATCAAGTATCTTTTCCAACCACAACGGCACGAGACAAGATATCAATTACAGGAAAAAATCTGTAAAAGATACAAATACACGGAGGCTAAACAATACGCTACTAAAGAACCAAGAGATCACTGAAGAAATCAAAGAGGAAATCAAAAAATGCCTAGAAACAAATGACAATGAAAACACAATGACCCAAAACCGATGGGATACAGAAAAAGCAGTTCTAAGAGGGAAGTTTATAGCAATACAATCCTACCTCAAGAAACAAGAAACATCTCAAATAAACAACCTAACCTTACACCTAAAGTAATTAGAGAAAGAAGAACAAAAAAACCCCAAAGTTAGCAGGAAGAAAGAAATCATAAAGATCAGGTCAGAAATAAATGAAAAAGAAATGGAGGAAACTAAACTGAAGAACCTAGGGGCAGGACAGGAATAAAGAGGCAGATGTAGAGAATGGACTTGAGGACATGGGGAGGGGGAAGGGTAAGCTGGGACAAAGTGAGAGAGTGGCATGGACTAATATATAATACCAAATGTAAAATAGATAGCTAGTGGGAAGCAGCCGCATAGCACAGGGAGATCAGCTCCGTGCTTTGTGACCACCTAGAGGGGTGGGATAGGGAGGGTGGCAGGGAGACACAAGAGGGAGTAGATATGGGGATATACGTATATGTATAGCTGATTCACTTTGTTATACAGCAGAAACTAACACACCATTGTAAAGCAATTATACTCCAATAAAGATGTAAAAAAACAAAACAAAACAGATTATATTATATAGTCATAGTCTCAGTTTTCCTGTGAACACAGTCTTATATTCCATCCAAAGCTAATTAGCAGACATGGAGCAGGTTTTCTGTGCCAGACACTTTGCCAAGAACTGAGGATCTTTAGACCTGCATTCTAAGAGCTTATCATCATATGAACATTAAGCAATGATGCATCATCTTTCAGGTGATCTTTAGCCACCTGGACAACAAATGTTGAAGGAATTTAAAAGAAGAAATGATTACCAAGGTCTGGCAGGTAGAGAAGTGGATCATTGAAAGTTCAGGACATATATGAGAAGGAATATTCCAGGTAGGTGGAAGAGTGGGCAGAACCCTATCTGTTATTTTTAGTATGCTTTCCAGAGCATCAAGTACAGTGCTAGATACATAGGGACATAACTAACACATTGAGAGTGGAGGAACCAAATGATAAGGAACAGGAATAAATACAGGTAGTCAAGTTACAGAGGGTGACACATGACAGACAGTCATGTGATGAGGATCCGAACAACAGATACTCAAAGCAGATCAAACTAAGGGCAGATTGGCAAAGGTAGGTATAGAGCAAATTCAGAGGCAGGGGCTAAGAAGCAAAGTCAAGTCAAGTTGAAAGAAATGAATAGATGAATAGAGAATAGGCAATCAAAGCGATACTGAGATAAACACAGGCTCAAGAAGGAAGGCAGTGTCCAAAGGTTAGCACAATGCAGCCAGAAATAACTCATCACCAGAGAGATTGAAGGATGAGAGAGCGAGTGCCCATACAGGAGGCCAGACTGGGGAATGCAGCCAGTTTGGAAACACTGTTCCAGCTATCTTTTATTCCTGATGGCTCCACGTGGGATGGTTTATCTTCCTGTCTCAAATGCTCAAATGACATATGGAAGTCATATAAATCTTTTGGATAGGCTGTGTTTATCGGCTAAAAGCAAGATAGCTGAAGTCTTCATATGGATATTTTTAAATTAAGCACAAAGGTAAAAATCTGCAAAAAGTATACTGAAATGTGAGGTAAAAAGTAACATGCTTAGGTTTACTGGCTTTCTGCAAGGCCCTGACTGCCCTAATGGTGTCCCTCCATTTTTCCACTGCCTTAATTGGGCTTACATTTGGCTTGAGTGATCTGCTCAAGAAGCTAGTTACAGAGACATGGTTTCAATTGCTCGTTGTTGGATTCCACCACATGTGTTTTGCCAAAAGATTGAAAGAGTCACAGAACAGTGTTCTTCCTGGCTTTGTCTAAAGTTAAAGAAATATCAAAGAAAGTATGAACTTTTTAAAGACTAAACCTTTGATGAGAAATCAAATGTGTTTTTAGAGGAAAAGGCAATAAAACAACAACAACAAAACTCAGCAGCTGTAGCACAGTCAATTCTGAATGATCTGAACACTATGTTTCAAGAATGCATCCACATACTATATCACTTACCCCTCAGGCACAAGGCCATGACTCACTGTCTGAAACCACAATGCTCATAGAATCTTCAGAGCTTCTAGAATAACCACACTTGGTCCAAGTCAGCAAAGGACAGGAAGCCCACTAAGAATTGCCCATTTTCCCCACTACAGTCTACAACCAGGAGAAGCTACCTACGCCACTGGCAACTGGTGCCTGGATCATTCCAATCACATCTACTCAGGGGGGATTCTGGGAACTGCTGGAGGGTGACTTGAAAGACAAACCATCAAAGTCAGTTTAAATGTTATGGAAGGATTAAGCCGTGATATCATCTGCAATGTACTTGCATTAGAAGACCCTGGTTTTCGAATTTCCCAGTTAGACAAGGACGTCAGCAGTCCCTCCCGAGAGGGAGCAGAATGCCATGTTATCCTGGGAAGCCAGAGTCACTGCTGTTACCTCAGAGACAGATCTATAATGGTAGAAGAAAAGCAACCAGCATAAAGATTCTGCCACAGACGCATGGTACTGTAAATAGAACACCAGATTTAGATCAAGATCCATATTCGAATCCTAGCTTAGTATAATCCCTTAATTTCTCCTGTCATCAGCTTATTCATCTGTAAAATGGGATAACACATCCCTTAACGACTTTGGTGGGGTTTTGTTACAATCAAATGAGGTAATGGCTGGGAAAACGCTTTGTAATCTGCAGATCGCTACGCACACGGGAGCCATTATCTGGTCTTTTTCCCTAAAATGCTGTTCCTTGGAACTCACTTAGCCTGGGGTTTTCCAACTGCACTTCTAAAAGAGCATTTTTGGAGCTACTCAAATGAAGACTTACACAAAATATGAGTATCTGTTTTCTGCTTCTTTTTCTCTGATCCAAGGAACTTGCTTCCTTTCACAGATTTAGCTCTTTATGTCATTAACTAAATTTAAATCATGCCTAAAGACTTACTTGTTTGGCATCACAGTTTCATATCCTGTTTGGTTTAATTTTTTAAATTCTTTTGTAAAGCACTCCAAGATGTTTGCATGAAGATCATTCAACAAACGGAAGCCTCTCTTGAATACACACACAAGGACACACCCACATCGAGGGGAAGAAACATAATACAGATTTTTGTTAACACGGTAAAACAAGTCTACAGAAAACAGTTCCTAAAATTACATTTGCTGCAACACTGTATGGCCATTTCTTGGCTGAGAGATCCTTAACTCCCTCAAAACCAACTGGGAAGGATAATGTGATCTTCTAGAACCCAAGTCCACCAAGGCATACAGACAGAAGATTTCAGGGTACAGTTCAACATAGACACAGTATTTTCCATGAAGCAGGCATCCTGGCAAGAGAGTATTCCCTAGTGTTTCACCATTTATCAAGAGACTAACCATCAGGTCCTGAACTGTGTTACATAAGCACAATACCCTTATTGTTAGCAGCTGTTCATTGGTCAGCATTGCACAACTGTCCAGGTGCATGGCAGGATGGAGTTTTGTCTTTATCCAAAGATTCAGGGTAGCTGGGCTCAGGACTTGTTCAATGATGGTGAAACATTGGTTCCAAGCCATCAGGATTATTATAGCCTTTAAGGTACTTTGCCAATTTACACATATGGGGTAGAAATTAAAGCATGCTGCAGATACAAAAAGAGCCATTGGTTTAATTTGGAAACATTCTTTTTGATTTTGTATGTTTAAGAATTGATTTTAAGCTTGATTGTCTGGATGTTTAGGAAAAATCATTGACTCAGTGTCACTAAAGGTCATCAGACAATTCTAGGGAAGGTATATTTTGAATTATCAATGGCAAGGATGTTTGATTTTTAAATGATCACTTTAAGATAAATATATAATGCTAAAATGTGTTTATTGAAGAATCAAGGAAAGATCTATCCATGTAGAACTGTTTTAGAGCACAAGAAAAATCCATCTCCTTCTACAGTCAAGAAAAAAAATCATTTCACTTTAACCATGAAAGTTCAGGTTTTTATATTAAGACAGGAATTTCCAGGCTATTTTTTTCACCTTTTCTCTTTACTTGGTTTTGAGTTTTTCAAAATATATCTTTCTTTACTGGTATACCTCTTCATTTAATGAACCTGTTTTCGAAAGTTTCAGATAACCAGTTAACTGTTATTTAAGAGTAATATGTTGTAAAGTAAGTTATCGAGCTGCCAATTTTTGTGTTCAATAAATTGTATTTTCCTAGTAAGTTTTTTGTTTTTGTGTTGGTTTAGTTTTCTAGTAAGTTATATCTATGTATAAAATAGAGCTGTAAGTTGATGCAGGCTCTATGGAAACAGTATGGGGGTTCCTCAGGAAACTAAAAATAGAATTACTATATGATCCAGCAATCCTACTCCCGGGCATATATCCGGACAAAACCATAATTCAAAAAGATACATGCACCCCTATGTTCATGGTGGCACTATTCACAATAGACAAGTCTTGGAAACAACCTAAATGTCCACTGACAGATGAATGGATAAAGAAGATGTGGTGTGTATATATACATACACACACACACACACACACACACACACACACACACACACACACACAAATGGAATACTACTCAGCCATAAAAAAGAATGACATTAATGCCATTTGAAGCAACATGGATGCAACTAGAGATTATCATACTAAGTGAAATAAGTCAGAAAGAGAAAGACGAATATCATATGATATCACTTATATGTGGAATCTAAAATATGACACAAATGAACCTATCTACGAAACAGAAACACACTCACAGACGTAGAGAACAGACTTGTGGTTGCCAAGAGGGAGAGGGGGTGGGGGACAGATGAACTGGGAGTTTGGGGCTAGTAGCTGCAGACTATTACATATAGAATGGATAAACAACAAGGTCGTCCTACTGTATAGCACAGGGAACTAGATTCAGTATCCTGGGATAAACCATAATGGAAAAGACTATAAAAAAGAATGTATATATGCGTATAACTGAGTCACTCTGCTGTACAGCAGAAATTAACACATTATAAATCAACTATACTTCAATAAAAAATAAATTAAATAGAGCTAACCTAAGGCTCTTTGAGGGAAAAAAAATGACAATATCTAGGAAAGATTAATAATATCAGAATTATTATAGAAAACGCCATATACTGACATCATTAAATCACTGTTCTCCTAACCTTTTTGGATAGAGAGCTAATATATACTAAGCATGTGCTCTGTGACAGGCATGGAACTGAGACATGTGCCCAATGCAAGAGCTACCATCAGTCTCCCCAACGTAGAGATGAAGGAACTGAGGCAAAGGGTTTAGAGAAAGCTGGAGACACCTGACTCCAGACACTTGCTCTTACCCAGCAACCTAATTTTGTCTTTGCAGCAATAACTGGCGGGAGAGGAACAGGCCTTCAATCAAAGTCCTTTGCTGCAGCAGCATAAACAGATTCTATCTCAACATTTGGGCCACAGTGGATCTTCAGGACAGATGAAAAACTAGCATCCACAAAAAGAGGACTACCAAATACTCAAATTGTGAATTATGTTTGCAGCACTTTTATTAATGAAGAACACTCTTAAGACCCTGTGGCGTGATTATACTGTTTAGTGGCAAATAGTGACTAAACTTTGGTTCTGGTTGTGAACTGTAATAATGGCATTCAAATACATCATTGTTGAGAGACACTAAAATCATTACACAATTTGGTAATATGCCCTCAATTAGGAAGTGACATTTAGACTCTATCAGTGATGTGTGCACTTCACAGTCCTGCCAGTGTGGCCGTACTGAAGGGGACGACTCCATTTTCAGACCAGACTGTAGGTGGAGGTCTATAGCCTGTGATGATCTATTTTCCATGTAAGGAAAATAAGCATGTTTTTATGTTTGCTTATTGTTTCCGGAAGGAATCTCTTCTAGTGACTTTTCCCTCTTTATGCTTATAAAGAATGGTGTAAGTTTGTTCAGGACTGGAATTTACAATAGGTTCTGTGAGAGATTGCGTGTGCGTCCCTGTTCAGTACTTTCAGTACCAAAGTGTAAAGAAGAAAGATTATGTTTCCTGAAGTTTTGTTACCCTAGATTAGACATGCAGGAGGAGGAACATTCACTTCCGTGCCCGATGGTTTCTTGTCTTTAGTTTCATGGACTAGTCTTTACAAACATGGAGGTGATTTGGGAAGCTTCAAGATTCTCTCCGCTTACTGTCCAGGTGGACTTCTCCTTCCCCTACTGTAAATGGCAGGCTGAGCAGAACCTCCCTAAATTAGGTCCTATTTGTACTACATCTTGCAGAAATTATTCAAATATTCTAGCCCGTGGGTTTTCCTATTTCTTATTTCCTGTGCACATACAGTATTTTACTCGATATGCATCAGGAAAAAGATTATACACATACATCATTTGGGAGGCAGGGTATTAAATGTGTGGGATAAAATCAATTTTGAAACAAAAATAAAGTAGTCCCCTTTTAGGCTTCCTCCACAATTACCATATTTTAGGAGAAAAATTAATTTCTGTATCTTTCTCCAAGAATACAATAAAACTAAAGTTACTGTTCATCTTCTTCCTTTAGTTTTGAGAGTAAAACATAAAGTATGAGACGTTTACAGATTTTCTGGAAACTCTGAAATGTAAAGTACTCTTTGGCTGGCTAACTCCCTCTAGGCTTAAATGTCATTTAGCTGCCCTGCCCCATCCCCCATTTAAATTATATCCCCACATCAGTCTCTCCTTGCACCCTTTTCAATCAAGTCAGAGCATTCCTGTAGTTATAAAGTGTAAAATGCCCTGCCTCCTCTACTTAACTGTAAACTTAAGAAAAAAGTGTAACCATTATATACCCAGTGCCCATCACAGTACCTGGCACATAATAAATATGGATTAAATTAATGATTAAATAAACAGGAAAATAAACAACAGGTTTTTTAACGAGGCTGTTTAAAGAAATAGTCAATTGCATCATCCTTTGCTAGTGCAAGTACAATTTCATACAAATCCACAATTACAAATTCATCAAGAAATATCATGTGCCTTCCTCTTGATCCATCACATTTGAATGCCTTTGCTTTGTGGAGTCACAGTGGGCTGAGTTCTTACTTCAGCTCTAAACAAAGTGCAGGGCAGGCCTAGATACACCTCCTAGGATGTTTTGGGATTCTGGTTGGGCCTTTAGCAGAGTGGCTTGGGTATCTGGCCTACACAGCAATTTAAAAGACAATGTAATGAGGTAGATGTTATACCTGGACAAACTACAAGTCTTCTAGCATTTTCACTGAACTTTTTTCACTAGAACATAAATATTTTAAATGCTTATAGGGCATATTTTCAAGTAGAATAGTCACTACCTTTTGGCAAACCAAGAGTCTGTCATCTCATTTAGACAGAAAAACCAACAGACAGATATAGGATAGACACCATACATGGAAAAATATGTCTTGTTCGCACTCAGGTTTCAATTAACTAATGGATTTCTCTTTATAAGTTTGTATTACAGAGACAAAGCTCTAGACTAAGCTTTCCTAATGGCTTAATAATTAAAGATGTGATAAATCTAGATAAGCTAGTCAAAGCTGAGGTTTGTTCCCTTATGGTGTCGACAATGACTGTAAGTTTGCTTCAAGTGGCTGAATAAGTTACCACATATAAGTTATGTATAAAAGTATCCCTTTTGTCTTGACCCAGAGAGGTGAATTCTCTCAGAAGGAAAGAGAGCATGAAGAAATGCTAACTCCACCTAACCCCTAAGCCACCCTGCTCCAGGCCAGGCAGAACAAGACCAGCAAAAAGCGACTACTCGCTGTGGCCTTGTGTTAGCTAAAGTCTATTAGACTTTGCACACGGATCATCATTTGGCCTGCAATGCTCTAGTCCTGACCTCCAAACTGAGTTCCCCCTTCGCTGCAATTTCTGCTGTCGAGATTTAGTCACTGTCTTCTGACTAAACCCTCTGGAGTCTAGACACTCCACGTGCTAAGGCATCCCCACACCATTTATGTCTGTTTCCATAAAAATGGGTGAGTGTACGCTTGTTTATGTGTTTTCTCTGTGTGTGTTCTTGGGGCCCTTTCATGTGTCTGTCTGGCTGAACTGAGGGACTGCAGAGTACTTCCTGCAGCCCGACCACAGCAGGAAGGCTCGGCCCCGTGCTTGGACCTCCAGGAGGATGCCACCAAGGACCTGCTGCACGGGGGAGGAAGCCGCACCGTCTCACGGCTCCTTGGTAGCACTCTGCAGCAAGGGGAGGCTAACGGAACTGCAGAGCCCCGAAACCACAGCTCAGGTTGTTATGAGGCAGGGTTAAAATGTCACTTCAGTTTCTACAAATCACTGAGTCTCTTAAACCGTGTAAATGTGTGGCTGATACTACAATGAAAAGAAGAGATGCTAGTGGCAGTCTTTATATGGTGAAATGTTTCCCCTTTATTTGTTTAACCATTTACTTTTCTGAGCTTCTAACAGAATAATATAAAATGTTAACAAAAAAATGTAGTCCACTAGGTTGTGAGCGCTATGAAGGCAGAGAGCGCTACATTTTTGGGGGCAGGGGTCGTTGTTGTTACTGTATTTGTTGTTCATTATTGTACTATCCCTGGGCCCTGACACAGTGCTTGGTACATCGCAGGCCTAAATTAATATTTATCAAGGGCTTACATGTTCTAGGATCCATTCTGAGATCTGAGGATATAGTGATACACAAGACAGAGCTCTTGCTTTCATGAAGCTTATATTCTGTTTGGGGTAGGAGATAGAAAATAAACAACTAGAGAATTCAATAAAGAAGAAAATATCAAAAAGTAGTATGTGCTATTAGAAGTTGTTAGAGAGAGGGGCTGAGGAGATAATTCAGATGGAGTGGATAGGATGGGTCCTTTTCCCCGAATGACAGCCAGGAGAAGATCACAATACTTCTCAATTTGCTTTTAGTGCTTAAAATAGAGCTGTCCCTGGTAAACCAGAATGGTTGATCACTCTAGTTAGACAAGTGGTTCTCAAAGAATGGTCCTAGTGAGTCAGAAATGCTGGGGGTGAGGATGTGCAGGCAACAATCTGTGTCTTAAGAGACCTTCCACATCGTGGAGGCTAAAGTTTAAGAACCACTACATTAGGGCAAAAGAAAACTCTGTGTCTACAATACAGATACAGTTAAAGAAGCAGACACTGGTAAGAAGAGTGAAGGAAGGAAGGGAGAGATGAATGAATGAATGAACTCACCAGGATATCTTCTAATAATGCCCCTACTATGGGGTGAATATTAAAGTCTCTTTGGATTTTATGAACACGTCAGCCAGTTGAAAGGCATACTGTGCTCAAGCAATAAAACAAATGTTCATAGTTTTTAAACAATCAGGAGCAAAAAAGAAAAAATAATCAGCATAAGGCTCAAACTGCTGTGAAACTCCTAAGAATAGAGTACCTTGTTAATAGAATGCCAAAAGAACACCACTCACAGTCCGAAAATGTGTACTTGTTACAATCTCCTGAAAGAATCAGAAACGAGAAGCGCTCTGTCTTGCCATCAAGGCTGCCTTAGTACTAGAAATGCGGTGACTTAATCCATCGCTCTCCACTCCCAACTCAAGCGTTTGACTTCTGCCAAGCAGGTGGTGAGGCCAGCAGGAGTCAAGCAGGACCTTGGGGATGTCATACTATAGATACGTAGAAGGGATTGCTCCTCTTTGGACCCTCCTCTTCGGACCAAAAAGCACCATAATCTCTAAATTTAAAAATTTGTTATGTAAATTGAAGGAGAGGCTGGTCTCTGTTGAGAGTCAAATTAGTAGCCTAGAAAATCAAAGAGAAAACACATGGAGAGATAGAAATTATGAGAGAAGGATAAGTCAACTAAAGATAAATCCAGGGACGCTTAACATCTGAATAATGGGATTGGGGGTCAGGGGAGGGACAGTAAGGAGCAGGACCTAATAGAGGAAAAGTAATTACTAAACAACAACAACAAAATCCTCCAAGAGGAAGAAAGCCTTGAAAGAGTCCACTGAGTTTTAAATTAAATTGATGATAAAATACATTTAGACATATACTATTAAAAATTCTTTAAATCCAAGACTTAAAAACAAAATTTTATATTCTTCCAGATTGAAACAACAGTTTCTTTAAAAAAAAAAAAAAAGAATCAGACATGGATCAGACTTCTTAAAGTTGGAAGTTGGAAGACAATAAAATAATATCTATAGATTATCTAAAGTAACGAATTGCAAGCCAAAGAACCTCCACTTATTATTAGGCTCGAAATAAATTCATATCTTCAGATATGTAAATATTCAGGTAACAAATGACCTATACATCCAACTAAAGAAAATACTCAAAAAAACAAATCCACTGAAACAATAAATATGAACAGAAGCCTCAAGAGAAGATTAAGAAAGGAGGAAACATTAATGAGAAATAAATACACACACACAAATATATATATTTATGCACATATGTTATACACATATAATTAAATCTGTGGATAATGATACATTGACAGACTGTCTAAAAATGTATAAAACACATGCTAAATAAGGACTACTGACTAGGAGTGTAATGTACAGTATGATAAACATAATGAGCACTGCTGTATGTCATACATGAAAGCTGTTAAAAGAGTAAATCCTAAGAATTCTCATCACGAGGGAAAAAAATGCTTTTTTTCTTTTATTTTGTATCTATTTGAGATGATGGATGTTCACTAAACTAATTGTGATGATCATTTCATGGTTTACGTAAGTTAAATCATTATGCTGTACACCTTAAACTTAGACAGTGCTGTATGTCAATTATGCCTCAATAAAACTGGAAGGGAAAAAATAATAAATAAACAAAAAATAAGTAAATAAATAAATACTCCTAAGAGATCTACCATGAGAGAAATTTTAATAAATTCCAGAACTTAAAATATTACATTAGCTCAGTACAACCTAGAGTTCGGGATAAGGATATATGGAAAAGAGGAATAGATAGGAAAGGTTTTCTATAGGCTTTATTCATCTACCTGGAAGAATAGAGTATACTGGTAAAAGAAACTTTGGTATCTTGATTTCATGTGGTAATCGAGGAATACATATAAGATTATGAGTACTGGAAAGTGAAGACAACCATTAGTGGAACAGGAAACTAAGAAAGGGGAATAAAGTAAATAAATTATGACAGAAAATTAGCATAAATTTTTCAAAATGGGAAAGGAAATAAATATTAAATGTAAAGTAAAATAGGGGGAAAAACTACTAAATATATCAGTGGTAAAATAAATATGAATGGCCATGATTCTCCCAATTAAAAAGAGACTGACAGATTCGATTTTTTATTTTTATTTTATTAAAAAAAATTTTTTTTAACATCTTTATTGGAGTATGATTGCTTTACAATGGTGTGTTAGTTTCTGCTTTATAACAAAGTGAACCAGCTATACATATACATATATCCCCGTATCTCTTCCCTCTTGCATCTCCCTCCCTCCCACCTTCGCTATTCCACCCCACTAGGTGGTCACAAAGCACCGAGGTGATCTCCCTGTGCTATGCAGCTGCTTCCCACTAGCTGTCTATTTTACATTTGGTAGTGTATATATGTCCATGCCACTCTCTAACTTTGTCCCAGCTTACCCTTCCCCCTCCCCGTGTCCTCAAGTCCATTCTCTAGTAGGTCTGCGTCTTTATTCCTGTCCTGCCCCTAGGTTCTTCAGAACCTTTTTTTTTTTTTTTTTTAGATTCCATATATATGTGTTAGCATATGGTATTTGTTTTTCTCTTTCTGACTTACTTCACTCTGTATAACAGACTCTAGGTCCATCCACTTCACTACAAATAACTCAATTTTGTTTCTTTTTATGGTTGAATTCGATTTTTTAAAATTAAAACAAAGTAATAAAGATTTAATATAAATAAATGAACAAAAAGATAGGCAAATGCAAATAAAAAGAAGGCAGAAGTACCAATATTAATATAAAAATATGGTGAACATAATGACAGGGAAATTCAGTTTTAAAAAATATATGTATACCAATCATGAATCTGGATATATGAAACCACAACATAACTAAATATTTAAAGCAAAACAACAGAAACAAATAAACAAATAAAATATGGTCAGATCCATGAGAGGAGGATAAAACTCTCATAGAAAACTTACAGTCTCAGTCTTACTGGCCTGAAGAGCCAGAGGACAGAACACAGGGAAACTACAGCTACTGGAAAGTGAAGGGAGATCCGAGAGAGGAGAGAGCCAGAAAGCAGGAGCCCATAAACCTGACCTCATGGGTGACGACCCTGGACTATGCATATAGCACTGACAGCTGAGGCTAAGAAGAACTGAACCAAGATTTGAGATGCAAAGGAGACAGGGTTTGCAGTTTGAATCCAGCAAAATTCAGCGCCTGTTTTTAAAAATCAGCACTCTTAAAAAAAAAAAAAAAATCAGCACTCTTCAGGGGAGTATACCGAAATAGATTCTCTACTACAGATCATTCACAATGACCAGAAAACAATCCAAATTTACTCAATATACACCTTCTCCCACTCCAAAAAATATTTTTTTAAGGAAAATACAACATTTTTAAGAGAAAGAAACAAACAATGGAAATGACTCAGATATTAGAACTAACATTCTGAGAGGTTCCCACTCGATCTTCCTTCCTCTCTCCTTCACTCAGGGTAGACGTGCACGAGTTTGAACAGCTCTCCCAGCCTTGCCCAGCTCCTGCTCCATTCTCTCTCACAGGTGTTTTGTCTGCTAAAAGCCTTGTAAATTCAATCTCACCTTGGTGTCTGCTTCTCTGAGGACCCAGTTACACAACTGATCTGAGAAATCTAAACCTCTGAACCGATGCCCTGGTGATGATTCTCAGACTTTGGTGCTCTTGACACTTGCAGGTCTTATGAGAACACAGATTGCTAGGCCCTACCTGAGGCATTTTGACACTGAATTTGCATGTCTAATAACTTTCCAGGTGATCCTGATGTCACTGGGGCCACACTTCGAGAACCACTAGACTATCACTCCCCTTGGCCCCAGGGCAACAGGACGATCAGGGAGCTCACCAATGATATTTCCAAATGTGATTGTATGGTTTCCAAACCATGTCCTGAAGAAATCTGATGCTTGGGGATCTGCTATAGGAGGAAAGGTGACGCTTAGCAGGCCGGGGTCCAGCCCTCTCCCCTACCTCAACCAAAACAACTCCTAAAACCCGTTTTATATATTGATCCTTCATTTGATAAAAGAGTTCAAATGATGAGAAATATATTTGAAAACAATGGCTCTAACGAAGCTCAGCCAAGCCTTTGCCTTTAAAATGAGGACAATACTGACACAACTCCCTCCTTCTGGTCTGGCTGACTACCTGTACTACACTGCCCAGCAGCTATTCTGAACAGCCTTCCCCTATGACCTCATTCTAACTTTCACATTCTAGGTCCGCAATAACACTCAGGTCTCCAAGAGCCTTCTGGTTTCCCTGATTCACATGCTCTCTGCTCTCAACGGACTGGAAGTAGCTTTCTTAGAAGCTTTTAAACCCTATCTGAGAAGCATTTTCCTCTGGTGAGGACAGACCTCTTTACCTTCTTTCTCCCTTGCTTTTTCAAAACCTGCCACTCTCATTTGACAGCTGCAAGGCAGAAGACAAAATAAAGTTAATAACCAAAAGCTGCAAAGCTGCTAACATTCAACCTTCAAGCTGCTCTACCAAAGATCAACACTTTTCATTAGTATTAATCTTTTTAAACACATTCCTGCTCTGCCACTAGAGCTGAGTTGCTCAAAAAGCTAAATGAGCTTTATGATCCTTATTTTTTATCTTTATGTAAATAAAAGGGCCCATCTTTTACCGTTCAGTACTAATTGACAAATGCTCAACACGAGCAAACAGTGAATTATAAAAGACTGATTGTTCAGCAATACTGTCTAGTTTTCACAACCCAGGACAAGCATTACACATGACATAACTATTCGGGTACAGGTGATTCAATTTGAGGAAACCTAAGAGATTTTTAACTTCTCTTCCTCTTTACTATTCTATATATGGCCACTTAAAGAACCGATAGGACTTCTGAGATAAAAAGAAGGAAAGAAAACGAGTTGACGTTTATGTTTGATACTGATTAGAAGTTCTGACAAAGAATTTAGTGGGAAGAAGCGACAGGACAACTTCTATGTTTTGGACCAACTATCAACTCAAATGTCATCTCCTCTTCTCTGTGATCCTTAGATAATTAAGAGCTATCTTCCAGGGGTTAGAATACTGAACTCATTCCTATTAAAAAAAAAAATACCGATGGTAAGACGTTAACTCAGACAAGTTGTACATGGAAATAAAGGCAGCAATAACAAAGAAGACTGAGGGAGACTTAGTCCCCTTCTTTCAAAAGTATAATAGTCTAACATTTTTCATATGGATGGCGGTGACTTTTGAACAAATGTATGTGAGGCAGACAATCCAAAGAATTACCCGCAAACTTCCAAAATTTCTCCCAACTCCCCCTCAACTACCGACCACTCTTCTACCTTGTTGAAGTATCAGACATACTGAAAAAAAGTGCTTAATGAGATAAGGATGGATGTAATGAGGGGAGAAAAAAATCTTGAACATTAATTCCCATGACTGGGTTTGAATTTCAGATTCAACCACTCAGTAAACTCAAGATGTGCACTCACTGCGTTTCAGTTTCTGTATCTATACATAGAGTAGGACAACTTAACTTCCCAGGACTGCTGTGAGGATTTAATGGGATGATATCTATAGGAGCAACTCCTACGGTTATTTGTAATACTAGGTGCTCAATCAATGTCAGTTAATTGAAAGTAAAAACCGATTCACCCATAATCTGTGGGGAAAGTGAACTAATAGGACCTTCTTCAAGATGACATGCATGTTCAGAAATGTAATTAGGAATAAAAGTTAAAGGGGTTTTAAGTTATTTAGAAGTTTGTCCTATAAAGAATTCCATTTTTCTATATTATGGAAATAGGGATAAAGAGATATAAATGAATGAGTGAATGAATAGATAAATAAATATAACACAATGTAAAGAGCACTCATAGCCACACACACACGAACAGTTGATAGGGTACACAGAAAGGACAAGCTGCGGGGGGTGAGGGGAGGTGACTGGCCGGGGAAGGGTTTACTTGGCACAGAGACGTGCAGAGGACTTGAGCCTTGGTTATAGGTGTGAGTTCATCAGACAGATGTGGCAAGAGGAGGGGGCTGGGGGGAGAGCAGTGAGCGTACCACACAGAAATCGCGTGTTCATATAACGTATGATTTCAGAATTATATAATTTCATAAATTCACCATGAGAAACAAGAAGAAGGAAACCTCATAGGTGGATAAGACAAGCCCATTTGTTACGTATAATTTTAAGTGGAAGAAAACAGGTGAAGGAAGACATAGGGGTGACGCTCTCAGATCACGTGGTCCAGGAGGAAGAGCGCCAGGAGCTCAGTGGCCTGGCTCAAGTCGAGCCCTGCGAGCCAGCACCTGTGTGACCTGGGGTAAACCTCTGCAAACGCTGCGCCTCAGTGTTCTCATCTCCGAAAGCTGAGAGCTGGCTCAGCGGGTCATTAAAGTATCTGCCATCTCTATAAACCCTAGGACACAATGAAAACTGAAGCCCCATTTTTACATGCCTATTAATAAAAACAGATCAGTAAAGCATCTAGCTCTTATTTAAAAAAAAAAAACTGCTGTTTTGAAAACTCACTTCACAGTACAAAAAAAATTACATACACATAAAGTTTATGTGTGTGTGTGTGTGTCACGGCTTACTACTTAGGGGAAAAACAGACTGGATTAAGTCACACCTGGTTAAGGTGGAAGGGGTGGGAGAGAAGGGAAGGAAAAGGAATTTGAAATGTCTGCAGACCTCATTAGTGCCCTGACACCAAATGATTCAAGGACATCTTTGGCTTTGATTCAAACAGTTATTCTGTTCCGAGTAACATGATGACAATCTAAAGATACACAGCTGGACTCTGGAAAATCTTGTCTGATTTTTTCTGTAATAAAAGTAACAAATTTGCTGTATAGGTTGTAGGACACAGGACCATTTCAGAAAGAATCCTGTCAAAGCCCGGGGCTCAGAGGACCTGCTTTACGCAATTTTGGTAAAAGATGTGATTTGTTTTTAAGTTGCTCTGGTATTAAGAAAGGCTGAGCAAGCAGTTTGGAGAGGTCACAGCTCAAGTTAAAACAAAAAGTGACCATTTGTGCTCACACATTGTGATGGGACGCATTTTGGTTACTCTAATCTTCCTCAGTCCCGGGGTTTCTCAGACCACTCTCCAAACAACACAGGACAGACCTCTTCATCAAGATGAATCACTTACCCACATGGCTTATATCCTGTCTCCTCTTGTTTCACAGAAGTTTGATGCCACAACGGATGCTACCAATGACACCACTTGATTTCGAGATAAGGGGACGTGCCAGATCTTTCTCAGACACAACCTTTGTTCTTCATTAATCACAGCATCACTGAAATCTAAAGCCAGCGGGGACCTCACACATCATCAATTTAGCCACTTATTCTTAAGGAAAAGTTAATAATTTAAATACCACAGTAATATGATGAGATTAAAATCATACTTTCTTCCAGAAGTGTTAAGCGCTTTTCCCCCTGCTGCTCTTTAAACTAAAGATAATCCCCATTAAGTTTGGGCACAGATTAATTCAGTAAATAATGTCCACTACTTCCTCAGGATTGTTGTAACACAAATGTACCTGTGATCCTTACAAGGCCTTCTACTCCCCCTCATCTTTCCTTCCTTGATCCCCACAAAGCTCTCCAGAATCTTCTGACCACGGATGAATGAACCCCAAGCCATTTGAGAGCCAGTGATCCCCCAATATTTCTAGGAATAAATTTACTTATTTTCAAATATAGACTATAAACCTGATGGATTTTTCGTTGGGGAGACAAAAGAAATATTTTCGCTGCTGCCCAACCAATAAATGTTCTATAGCCCCACACACACACACCCTGGATTTTTAGAGGCAATTTTCTACGTGAAAATTTGCATGCACAGTGTAAACTTTCGGGAGCTTTCCTCCTGGAAAGCCGATTTCTCATACACCTTCCAACAAACACTGACCACATCCCGACCAAAGCTTGAGTACTGTGTAATGCTAAGCAGAGGTGGGCCTGCAGGAAATAAGATGCCACATTCAGGACAGCTGTCAGCACTTGTGCAGCGCCCGGCCTTCCACACATCCCTCCCCTGCAATTAGCCAGGAGTGAGGTTTGGAGGTGAGCAGACAGCTTCTGATCCCCGAAACAAGGGAGAAAGTCACTGGATTGCTGTTTTGCAAATACTTTGCTGAGGTTGACCACTGGCTGAAACTACTTCATTTCTATGTAAGTGTTGCTTACTAACCCGTTTCTCCTGAGACATCTGAAGATCATCTTACACATTCCTACACAATCCCAGAGAATTCCAGAATACCACAAATTCACGCCTTATTTTTCAGAAACTGGTGCCTGACAAAAGCTTTTCTGAAGACCAAAAAGCATCTAGATGATGAATCCTGATGCGTTTAGCAAAGGCTCAAGTCCAGATTCAAGCCAATGGATTTTATTCATTTATGCATTCACTCAATGAGCATCTTCTTGATCATCTAATTTGCTCAAAATACTGTGGCAAATGCTGAAGTTGATATGAAAATAGAAGAAACAGCTTCTCCCCTCAAAGAGTTAATAGTTGTGTGTCCATGTACAACTGTGCACTCCTGTGTGCAGAAAGTTTAGTCTAGAATTTGGGGATAGGAAAATAATTACATGCATTTCCAAACTGCAGAAATCATTAGACATGGAACACAAAACTCTAATTTTCACTTGAGCTCCCATTTTCTCACAATGCATTTTGTAGTCAGATGAAGAAAAATGTAATAGATGAACACAGATCAGTGTTTTCATATGAATTTTAGGGTCAACTTGTCAGATCCTACAAAATAGCCAGCTGGGATTTTGATAGAGGTTGTGTTGAATCTATACTACAGATCATCTGGGCGGACTGTTGCCATCCTAACAGATGAAGAAATATGTAACTATATGATTTATAGTTAAATATTGATCCTCATTTAGACAGTGATCCTCAACACTTCAACTGTTTAGTTTCTCTTAAGTCAATATTAATGCATTGGGGGTGCTATTATTTGAAGAAGTAGTTAACACTTCCAGATAATTAAAATGTGGTAAGCTTAACTACGGAAAACACAACAAATGCAATTAATTTTTAAAGATCTTTTATAAAACCATTATAGATTGAATTACCAACTGAAAGGGCACTGACGTGGTGTTTTGGTCATTAACCAGCTTTTATACAGGAGGAAACTGAGGTCTAGAAGGAAAGCGGTCCATTTATAAAAGCATATAGATTTTGCCCAGAGGAAACTGTTTATGTTCCAAATTCATGGCTTTTTTACTCTCACTTTTAGACACAATCCTAATTAGTCTGGTTATGTGATTCTTCAACCCAACAGAAAGCAAATTAGAAAGAAAAGAAGATCGAGTCACCAGAATCAGATGCAATAACTGCTGCAAAGTCAAAGAATGAACAGCAGTGAAGGAAGAAGTAAGAGGAAATGACGTCAGAACATCACAAAATAAAGACATCACACACATCACAAAATGTACAGCAGCCTGGTGACATTAAATTAAGGACAATAGCCCTATGCACATTAAGAACCCCTCAAGTTTAACTGCATTTCAGTCTATCACTTGCGCTCTCTCGTTCCATTCTCCTCCTCCCTCACCAAGGTCTAACCACACTCTCCTTCAGTTCTGCAAACTTGCCAAGGTCTTTCCCACCTGAGGGCTTTGCTCACGCTGTTCTCTCTGCTTGGAACTCTTTTCTCCCCATCATTCACATCCTCTTTCTTGAAGACTCAGTTTATACAATAACTGTCCCTGGATGGGCACTTAGCAAATATGTGTTGAATAAATTAATGAAAGAATAAATATCTATTATGTTAACCCTGTGTCCTTCAGGAAAAGCTATCTTTAGTATATTCTAGCTAAAAAGCAAAGAGTGAAATATATACAGTATGCCCACCAAAAATGTTTACAATGAATCAGTCTCAAGAATAAAAGCAGTAGCAACTCCAGGTAACTAGAAAAGTGCTATTTTCTGAAACGTAATATAATCACCACTGAGCCACTATTCCAATGCAGTCATTTCTCTTGAAACCTACACTTTCCTTACTAGGCAAGCAAGATTTGATGACAGTGTAGTGATGCAGCGTTCATTTTTATGGAAGCAAGCTACACATCATTAACTCTGGATACCATACTTCATATACTGGGGGGAGAAAAACTGCATAAATTTCTGCCTATTAATTTTTCCAAATAATTAAATGAAAAACAATGTTAACTTTATGATTTAGGGATTAAAGGTTTAATAAGATTAAAAGCTTTCTGATGCCATTTTCTGTTCCGAATAGACCACAGGTCAAAGGGATCAGACGGTTTGATTGTTTCTTATAACGTAACTCTCAACTATGAATGAATTAACCCAAAGTTCATTTTTTTTATGATCCTTCCACATTCAGAGAATTGAGATCTTACAGAAGAAATTCAAACCCACATTTGTATCCTCTCAATGATTTGTCAGTCCAAGTTGCTCAGTTCACAAGTCTAAGGAAGATTCCTTTCTGCCCTAGCTGTGCCAATTCAACCCAGAATGGGAAACGTTGAGTTCTGACACCCTTAAGAGCTACCAAGATTTTGTGATGGAAATGAAGCTGACAGTTCTGTCAGGGATGTGAGAATCAGAATCAGATCCAGCTCATTCCTGCAGAGATGTGCTGGCTCTAAGGACCTGAAGATAATAAAAGCAAGTTTGGTGGGTAAAATGAGCAGATACAAGTCAAAGACACACGGGAAGAGATATTGAACAAAAGGGTGATTTTTCACACATTACTGATTGGGTGAACGGTGACTTTGCCGAAGGTCCTGCAGCCACTGGAAGAAAAGGAAGGGGAGGGTGTCTCCTTAGATTCTGCTGCTCCTTTCAAGCTAAACTTCCTGCCCCCTCAATCTCATCTCCCTTATTTGGTGTGTCAGGTAATGGAGTTACATGTCCCTGGTAGTATACATGTCCTACGATGAGGCTTTTCATGATCCAAAGTCCCATTCCTCCCATAAATTAAATACCTGATGTTTTAAAAGTCATCTTGGGCCAATACATATATTCCCTGCAATCTCTTAAACAACCTTCAAGGTAGATGCTATTATTTATGTTTTGCAGATGAGAGAAACAGAGAATCAAAGAGAAAAGTTAACTTACCCAAGATCACACAGCTAGTAAAAGTAGGAGAGCCAGGATTTAAACCCACATTCTTCAGAACTACACTACTCTCGTGCCTTCTACTGTTACTGATAGAATTCCCTCACTGAGAAATTTAAGTGTTTTCTGCTAAAGGAAGACATATTCCTTTTATAAAATGTCAATTAAAGAAAATCTCCACATATGTATGTAAAACACTTCTGTAAGCTTGACATCCATAAATAATAACTTGAGAAAATGCCCTGGGTTTCCCAAGAGCCTTACCATGTCTACAATGCCATTGCCCAGCCCATGTCTGAACATGCCAGGTCTCATGCTGATGCCCTGCAAAGGCAACATTGCTGGCCTGCAAAGGTGACATTGCTGGCAATGGCGGCATTGAAGCAGCCAACCTCTTGGAGCTGAGAAGCAAATTCTCTTTAAAAGGGTTTTTGAGGCAACTGCTAGAACAGATTTTTATTTTCTTTAAGTTTTGTTCAAGAAAGACCTTTAAGGTAAGGAGAGACTCCTTTACAAAAAAGCGTTACAGATTTGTAGTTTTGGGTTTTGCATTTGCTTTTGTCCCTGGCCTGGAGGTAGGGGTGTGTGTGTGTGTGTGTGTAAGACTGATAAGATAAATAAATATACTTACTGATAGATAAATAGTCTTACACATATACTTATTGTGTACCCAGTTGATTAATTTAAAAATGGAGAAATGTGGTCCAACATCACAAAACAGCCATATGACTAACTTTCCACTGAGTTAAAATACTAGTTTGTCCATTATACCCAGAGAGACGTGATCTTTCTCCCTGGAGAAATAAAAGAAATACAGATTTTAGGGTCTTGCCTCACCACGTAGCCTCTCTCAGAGGCTGTGTCGTCATTCGCAATGCGGAAATCTCTAAAACCCCAACTGCAGAAAGTTACATCGAGGCTCGAATGAAATCATTTGTGTGAAGATCTTTTGTAAATGACAAAGTCCAATAAGCCCTCATATTAGCCAGTGTCTTATCTAACTCAAAACCTACCTTTTTATACTATCATAAGAGATTCCTCTCAGCAAAAGTCTCTGTACCTTCAAAAGGGTGTGGTGTTGCTGAATTTGACATTTCTTTTGATATTTTACATTTGGGAATATCTTTTTTCCCCAGGAGTTACCACGATTCTGATCTGAAGACACAAATAATTTGGAGAAGCCTACTTGCAGGTGTGGTGGCTTCTATGCTCCTGCACAAGGGTGAGAAGCTACCTTACAGTGTATTAGAATGTTGGCCAAAGGAAGAAGAGAGGGTGAGAATGACTTTGAAAGCAAGACAGACTTAAACTGGATTGATGTCCCCTGAATCACTTCCTTCAAGGCTCTCACGTTAAGATCAGTTGGACAAATGGCCTAATGACCAGGAGGAGGAAGTATGATGTCCATATTTAAATGCCCAGAGTGCAGGAGGAAAACCCTATTCATGTTGCATTAATATTTTCAGTAACTTTTCAGATAATATCTAGGCCTATAATGATTACAGTGTGGTTAGGAAACGAACAGTAATGAACAGTGTTGAATCATTTCATCTTCTAAGAAAAACATCAAGAACAAAGTCTAATGATTATCCCTAGCAAGTAAAATATTGCAGACCACAAAATAGTTTGCCATTCTAATCCATTTCAGGCATAAACAAACACATACTTGCATGTACACACACATACCCCTACACGGAAACCATCGTCAAAAGCTGAAAGAGTTAATTTAGGCCTTGGAGACAACCGGCTTTAAGCACTGGTTCAAAAGCTCTTAAATAGCAGAAAAATCAATACACTTTTATCAGACTTCAGTGTTTATAGAAGCAATACAAAACAGGATTTTGTTAAATGTATATATTATGCCAGATCAAACTGTAAGTTAAAACATCTGTGTCCAAGTTAATCTCAGATACAGCATGGAGATTATTTGAATTGTGTGTTTCCTTTTGTGACCTTTTTAGATGTGGCTTTTGGGGGGTACAGATGGGGAATAATTTTCTTAAGCTTTTAGTTGCCTGCAACAGTGCCAACAGTTGAACATAACAGCAATACTTTTTTAAGTTACCCAGATGAATAACAAAAAAAGAAAGAAAACCCCTTTAGTAATTTCAAAATAGTGTTGTATAGGGAATCTTAAAAAATAAGTTATAGACACATAAATATAGGTATGTGCATCTAAGATTGCTATAGGCTATCCATGACATAAAATTTTCAATTAAAACCACTTTTATGAGCAATAATCACATTCTGAAAAGGCATACACAACTTGCTAGTGGATTATACTACTTCCCTGATGAAACAAACCTTGAAACATACGCAAATAGAATGTACTTAGTTTAACGTGCACCAATGTTTTTAACACAATAAAGTCTATGGAAAATGTCTTATACTAAAGTCCTTAGTTCTTGTTTGGAGGAGACAAGAAAACAAGAACTGAAGTTGATGGAAGCTTTCTTTTCTTAGATCTGTTTTTAAGGGATCAGACATCTGTAAATCAAATCCATTTTGACTGAAACAATAAATTTGATTCAATTCTGAAATTTCATTTCAAAAGTGTAAGAGAGATATGCATGGGATCCCTCAAGGTTAATGACAAGCCTGGTCTCTGAAATATGTCAGGAACACATTAGCACCATGTAAAAATAACAGCAGAGCCAAACCAAAGTCACAATGGCCAAATATCCCGAAAACAGGACTCTAGGACAGGAACTTGCAGATCTAATATTAGTTGTATCTTCTGTAAGTAACTAAGACTTCTTATGATTAAATTCCCTTAATAAGTATTTTTGGTATAGCAATGCTATTCCTTCTTTGTTTAGTTGGACAAAAGACATGAACCCAAGATTAAGAAGATTGGATTGTAGATGCTCCAAGTGAAGCAGAGTCATTCGACAATCTACAAATATTTATTAAATATATATTATGCCCAGGCTCTGTTTTAGGTGCTAATAATATAATGAACAAAATAAAATACCTGACTTTATGGAGTTTATATTTATATTCTAGCGGAGAGAAAGGCCACACTCAGTATATATATAATGCCAGGTGATGATGAGTGCTATGAAAAAAGATGAAGAAAAGGGAACAGAGAATAAAGGAGTAGTAGTACCATCTCAGGTAAAGCCTTTCTGTTGAGGTGACGTTTGAGCAGAGCCCCAAATAAAATGAGGGAATAAGCCCCATGGATGTCTATAGAAACAAGTATTCCATACAGACAGAACAGCAAATACAAGATTCCTAAACATGAGCTTGCTTAGTTGGCTTGAGGAACATCAAGCAGGTCAGTGGGGCTGGAGCAGAGTGACAAGGCTGGACAGAGGTAGGAAATAGGTGAGAGAAGTAACTTGGGCGAGATGGTGTTCAACCTTGGAAACCCCGCTGATTGTGATGGAAAGCCATCGGAGGATCTGAGCAGAGAAGGGGTGTGATGATCGTGGTATGCAAAGACTAGCACAGGCCACATCAGCTTCTACCTAAAGCAGAACTATGAAATCCTCCGCACAATACGTAAAACAGTGTCTAGCATATAACAGATGATCAATAAACATTTGTTGAATGAAAGAAAAAAATGAACCAATATAAGATATAATGGTGACAGCCTATGCCCCAATAAAAACGTATTCACCATTTGACCTTTATTCCTTTAATCAAAACCACGTTCCCAAGCCTGCACTCCAGAGCCCACGAGCCACAACTACTGAAGTCTGTGCGCCTAGAGCCCATGCTCCGCAACAAGAGAAGCCACTGCAATGAGAAGCCTGCGCACCGCAACGAAGAGTAGCCCCCTGCTCACCTCAACTAGAGAAAGCCCGCACGCAGCAACGAAGACCCAACGCAGCCAAAAAAATAAAATAAAATAAAAACTTTTAAAAATGTGGTAACCCTATTATCTGTATCAATTCTCTAACTCAGGGCTAGCAAACTGCCGTCCTGACATCAAATGCAGCTGCTGCCTGTTTTTGTAAGTAAAGTTTTATTGGAACCCAGCCACACCCATTTGTTTTGTATTGTCTATAGATGCTTTTGTTCTACTACAGCAGAGTTAAGTTGCAACAGAATAACTGAAACAGAGGCTGTACAGCCTGCAAAGCCTAAAATATTTACAATCTGGCTGAGCCTTTACAGAAGAAGTTTGCTGACCACTCCCTCCCTCCAATCTAATTTGCAGAAGAAAAGTACTATGTATGTGTCCAACTACCTCTTCTTCCACCTTTATCTTGGCTTGGTTAGGTTTTTAATTGTCATGGTATGAGTTTTCAAACCAATGAGTCCATATTAAATTATTAAAGGTTTAGGAATACACCACAGTTTTGTTTTGTTTTGCATTTTGCTTTATTTAGCCTCAGCTGCAAGGTGGTATCTTCAAGGTGCTGATAAGACACGAGAGACAGTAGGCAACTGCAGCCTACTGGAAATAGTTCTGATTTGGGGAATAATCTGGAAAAGTCTATCCAGTGTACCCAGATTCCTACTATGAATTTCTGAGAATGGATACCACCAAGCTTATCTCTTCAGCATCCTGGAGAGAGCGCTTTCTAATTTGCTCTAAATACCTGCCAGCAGCTGTCCACAACCCTGCTTCTCGGATCATGTTCTAAAGTAACTGTCAGTTCCTTAATTATCGAAATTGATTCCATGCTTCCACTTGGAATGTAGAAAGCCACAAGAGGTCCTTACCCTCATAATGAGAAAATCCAAAAAATTTACAATGATTTTTTCTTGAGCACATCTTAGAGCTGAACTAGCAAGGCAACCAGATGAACCAATTTCCAAAGAATTGACAAGCCCTTCCAAGGAGAAATGGGTCACAGAAACTATTTCTCCTTTGGCAGAGCATAGGAGGAAGGGGTGACGGCCATAAAAGCAGCTAGGAAGAAAACAGCTAAAATTTTAACAAATCCTTCAAGTCCAAGGACAGGATGGAAGCCACAGATAAGGACCAGAGGCTGGAGAGAGCCCTTCCAGTGGCACGTGCATGCAATTGGTATCAGCTGCCAGTAGGGGGCAAGCATTAAACCCCGCTCACTTCCCTGGACCCTTCTCTCATAGGAGGTAAAAGCCTTAAGCTCCCAAGAGAGGGGCAGGAAATGCTTGGGCTACCAAAGGCCAAGATGCATACTTCCAATATATTCCACTCTAACCTCAAATTCAGCATGTCCAAACCAGAACTCATTTTCTTTCTCTCAAACCTCTACTACATTCCCTAACAACAAACAGTGCTGCCACCCACCCAGTTAGCACACCACAAACTGTGGAATTCATCAGGACTCCTCTGCGGCCTTCATTCCTTACAGTGAACTTGGTTCTTCTTCCTAAATATCTCTCAGACCTAAAAAGGACAGCCTTTTAATTCCCACTGTTAGGATTTAGTTCCAACTCTCACAATCCTCTCCAAGCCTGTTGAAACAGCTTCTTATCCAATATTGGTATCTTCAGTTTCCTCAGCTTCTGCTCATACAACATTGATCAATTTCTGCTCCTTCTTGAAATTTTTTAGTTTCTCCATATTCTACAAGATGAAGTCCAAACTCCTCAACATGGCAGAAAACACAGGGCCCATCCTGAACGCCCCGTCCAGCCACACTGAATGAATCACCATCACACCAACATCCTGCACCCTTTACACACCTCAGTGCTTTAGATGGGTCACTTGCTCATCCTAGAATGTTCTTTCCTGCCTTTCCTACCTGGTAACCTTGCATTCACCTTTTAAGTTGAAGCGTCTACTCCTCTGTGCAATCTTCCCTGTGCTTCCCTGTGGGTGAGCACACCTCTCCCAGCCCTGGTGTGCTACCTGTTATTTCCCCGGCTGAGTTATGATGCTCTCAGAGCAGAACAGTTGACGCTACTGTGTCTTACTCCTGTCAGTAACTTCAGCTCCTTGCACAATTCCTGGCACAGAGTAGATGTTCAGTATGTGGGCTGACTAAATTTTAAGCCAAAAGTGAAGACAGACACATGACAACTCTTTCCACGTCTCACTTTCTTGCTTTTTTCTTTTTTTTTAAAGGATTAGATTGATTGATTGATTGATTGATTTTTGGCTGCGCTGGGTCTTTGTTGCTGCACACGGGCTTTCTCTAGTTGCGGCGAGCAGGGCTACTCTTCGTTGCGGTGTGCGGGCTTCTCATTGCGGTGGCTTCTCTTGTTGCGGGGCACAGGTTCTAGGTGCGCGGGCTTCAGTAGTTGTGGCACACGGGCTCAGCAGTTGTGGCTCGCGGGCTCTAGAGTGCAGGCTCAATAGTTGTGGCACATGGGCTTAGTTGCTCCGCGGCATGTGGGATCTTCCCGGACCAGGGCTCGAACCCGTGTCCTCTGCATTGGCAGGCGGATTCTTAACCACTGCACCACCAGGGAAGTCCCTCACTTTCAATAAATGATTAACTGTTAATGATTAGTACTACCAATGAGAGGGAACTCAGTTCTCCATATCAAATGAAATATATTCTTCTGTTTCTACTTAGACCTTCTGAAGGAGATTTAAGGAAAAGGGAGCTGAACTTTCTCATTCCATTCAGAGAAGAGAAAACCCTAATAAAGGCTATTATAGATGGTTTTTGCCACCCCAGCCTTTGGTAAAATGGATGTGCTTCATCATGGTGGCACGGCATTGCTAGAGTTCTGTAGCAAGCTGCTTTTACTTACTTGGGCAAAAAGGCTTGTATCTAGGTCTTACCCATTTGTGAGTAATTTCTGCAGGATACATGTTCAGTGACAGTATTTCTGAGTCCAAATACCGGCAATGCTTTAAAGAAGGGACAATGTGGTGATAATCACCATTTAATTTCAAGTGTTGCATATTTGTTTCAACAAATTTCAAAACATTTCCCAAGGGATTTTAAAGAAAGTCACCAAGTATGTTTAATAAACAACATATGGAATGCTAATTTTGTTGTGATGCTATACTCTAATACAGTAAGAAACAGATTTTTCGTAAAATCAGCAGATTTGCTAACACTAATTAAGAAACACTGAAAACTATCAAGGTCAATTTAAAAATCCATTTGAAAACAAATATTACTTGTCTTGTTAGCTCTAGTAATTTCCCACTAGGGATTCACTGCACATCAACAAACTTCCACTGTGCAAGTTTTTCAATGAAGGTAAATAAATAAAGGTTTACTTTCAACTGTCAATAAAAAGCCAGCCAGTGAGGTTTGGAGGGTTGGGTGGAAATAACCAATTTGCCTCTATCAGTATAATCTCTAATCAGGAATCTAAGATCCTTGGGGTATAGGATTTCCACTTAACTTAAGATACATCACTCCTAAGAGACTTTCCACGAGTTCTGTGCCTGCCATAGGGGAGTATGCTCTGATACTGTTAACTGTGTGTGTGAGAATGATTCTCTGCCTTGTGTGAAAAGAGAAAGGAACGCTAAGAAACCACTTTTACAAGTTACACTTCAATGCTGCCTTTTTCCCTGTGGCCATTCCTTTTTCTGTCTCTCTGTCCATGGACCATGTCATTGTTTGTAAGGTTCTCCACCCAAAAAGTGGGAGGAATGTACATATAAGTATACATATATGTATGCATGCATGTATCGTGTGTATGTGTGTGTGTCACTTTCCAAATGCTCAGATTTTAACCAGAGGGTATTGACTAAGCATTCACATGGTCAACCTAGGTATATGTACCACTCATCTCTTGTCAGACTTAACTCCACACACAAGGGATGGACAGATGTATTATAGTTACACTCTCCAAGAACAGATCCACCAGTAACATCAACCTGCTTTAGACAGTATAATTTATAACACACCACCCTTTCACCTAAGAACCCTAGACCAACAACAGAAGAAAAGCTGATGTGAATCCAAGTAGCAAATATAATATGACATATCCAAAGGCCAAAACTTTTTGGATTAGTTTGACATATTATTGTTCCGTCTCTTTTATACCTTGTCTTGCTTCAGAAAAGATTTAAAGTAGTTTTGTGTGAAATAAATGTGAGACTGGCTGAAGTTTGGAAAGTTGTTAAATGGACTTTGGCCTTTTGTTCCCATTATATTCCTTTTGATGAAATTTGACGTAAAATAACGTATATTTGAATGAGTCAGTCCTCTGTCCCACAGACCCCCAACTCTGTCTAAATGAAGATGAAAAAGTCTTAAGATAAAGATGTAAAAGTACGAGAGGCAAAGGCAAAAATATGTCAGCATAAATGTTACGGAGGTTTGTCAAATGTCATCTGATTTCCTTGAGGAACAACACCTCACAAACAAATGCACCTTCTCTTTTTCTTCCTTCTTTCATTTCACTTCACTGTTTATGATAAAATGAGGAGAATCTGAGGCTATGGGCTGGGAAGGACCATCTTAACCAATGAGTGACTGAATTTATTCTTGTGTGATTTAATTTATTCTTACCTCTAGGGCTTTTGCCTATAGATACAGAGAGCACAGCAACTAAGACACAGACATTGGAAATTTTAAAACACTATTTATTGCTGAGTCTAAAACACTCAAATACCATAGTACAGTGATTGCCAAATCTGAATTAGAGTTTGTGGGGTTTTTAAAAGTTACTCTTCAGGGGAACATTTCAGCTCTATGGAGAGGTGTGATACATAAGAAGATGGAGTATCTGGCTGGAGACCAATTTGCCTATGAGCCCAAACCAAGTGGACTCATGTGGATAGCTTTTATAAAATCATAAACGGTAAAGCTGAAGAAAACTCTAGGCTTGGACTGCTTTATGGCATCAGTAATTAAACCAGACTCACTGCACTCATGGGGTTACTGCAAATTCTGACTAAACCTAAAGAATTTTCAAATAATCTAACTATTCCTTTATTTATTCATGTTTATCCACAGTGTTCTTTTGTTTCTCTGCTTTTAATTGGATGTTTAAAACTTTACAGCTCTTCAGAAACTTTGTTTAAATTCTCACAGACAACTTACATGTACTTCTTTTGTGCGAGAGAAAAGAAATATTAGTGAGACAGATATCAAAGTCCCAGAAGCAGAACAGCAATAACAAAATGAAAGACTAGAATTAATGCATTCTTTTTTACTCTGGTATAATATATATAACATAAAATTTACCATTTTAACCATTTTTAACTATACAACTGCATTAAGTGCATTCGCCATGTTGTACAAACATCACCACTATTTATTTCCAAAACTTTTAAAATCATTCTAAATAGAAACTCTGTACCCATTAAACAGTAACTCTTTGACCATGAAACAATAACTCCCCACTTTCCTTCCCCTCCTAACCTCTACTCTACTTTCTGTCTCTATGAATTTGCCTATTCTAGGTACCTCATAAATGGAATCATACAATATTTATACTTTGGTATCTGACATTTCACTTAGCATAATGTTTTCAAAGTTCACTCACATTGTAGCATGTTTCGGAATCTCATTCCTTTTTATGGCTGAATAATATTCTATCATATCCAACATTTTGTTCATATGTTCATCTGTTGATGGACACGGGTTGTTTCCACCTTTTGGCTATCGTGAATAATGCTGCTATGCTCATTGGTGCGCAAATATCTGAGTGTTTGCTTTCAAGTCTTTGGGATA
Organism: Balaenoptera musculus; assembly: GCF_009873245.2. Classification (NCBI taxonomy): domain Eukaryota; kingdom Metazoa; phylum Chordata; class Mammalia; order Artiodactyla; family Balaenopteridae; genus Balaenoptera; species Balaenoptera musculus. The sequence goes on along the minus strand of NC_045793.1, from coordinate 94,937,439 downwards.
TATAACTAGGAGTGGAATTACTGGATCATATGGTAATTCTATGTTTGGTTTTTTGAAAAAACTGCTATACTGTTTCCACAGCAGCTGCACCATTTTACATCCCCACTTAGCATGAGGGTCCCAATTTCTCCACATGTTCACCAACATTTGTTACTTTCCATTTTGTTTGTTTACAATAGTCATCCTAATGGGTGTGCAGTGGTATCTCATTGTGGTTCTGATTTACATTTCTCTAATGACTAATAATGTTGAGCATGTTTTCATCTGTTTATAGACCATCTTCTTCAGAGAAATGTCTATTCAAGTCCTTTTTTGAATTGGGTTGTTTCTTTGTTGTTGAGTTGTAGGTGTTCTTTATATATTCTGGATGTTAATCATTATCAAATATATGATTTTCAAATCAGCATTTACTCTGTGCCGGGAAACATTTTAAGTGCTTTACAAATATCGATATATTGAATCCTCATAACAACCCAGTGAAGTACCATGTTAACTCCATTTTATGGATAGAGAAACTGAAGCACAAAAAGGTTAAAGCCCAAGGCCTCACACCCAGGAACTGGTAGAATTGGGACTTACACTCCGACAGTCTGGATCCAGGGTCCAGGCTCCTCACTACGACACTGTACATCTTTTCAAGCACTCATTCATTCAACAAGCACTTACACAACACCTTCCAAGCGATTTAGTAAGGAAGTGCTCCCAGGAGAAACCCTTTAAGGGAATAAGAACAGCAGGATACAGAAGGGGAAGAAGCCAAACAAGGGTTTGATTCCAGGCGAGGCCTCTGCCCCAGCCTGATGCTGTGAGTGCTGTGGCGCTTCCAAGGCAAGGGAGCTGAGCTTTCATACTGTTGCATCAGTCACTCAGCTATAGGTCACTCTGCTGGGGATGTCAACTCCCAGACAACTCCAGCTCTCCACACGTCTGAGTGAAGCGGCTCTAGCAGTTCAAGTTTAGTCCTCTGAAGAAAGTTACAAGTTCAAGTAGGTAGGGACAAGGTGTGCAGAAGCTGGAGGATGGGTACACAGAAGTGGTCAAGTGGATCCAAAGGGATCTGGGTAGAGAACCAACTGAACCTTCTGTTTGTAAGGCACTGTACTGTATTGAGCACGTGAAGAAGCAAGATAAATGAGACTAATACGTTTGCCTTCAAAGAGTTTATATGTTGGTAGCAAAGCCAAGACGTGCACCCTTTATACAGAATTGATGGCAGCAAGTACTATAAGAGGGCAAACAAAGTGCTAAGAAATTGGAGAGAAGAGACCATACAACAACTGTTTTATGCCCTGGCTGAGGGAATGATAAAAGATCACTGAAGAGGTAGCCTTCGACCTGTGTGTTACAAATGGCAAGATCTGGGGAAAGCCTTCAAGATCAATCACACTACATGTGCAGCCACACGGAGGTATGAAGGGACAGACAGTGCTCAGCAACACTTACTTCCAAACAGAATGCATTCCCAAAAAGGTGTCAGAAATGCAAAATCTCAGGCCCCACCCCAGACCTACTTTATCGGACATTCAGGGATGGGGTCCAGCAGTCTGTTTCAACAAGACCAGCAGGCGACTCTGATGCACGCTCCCATTGGAGAGACAGTGTTGTCCCACCCCCTGGACTACACCCCGGGGAAAGCGCACCTGAGCTGCACGTGCACCAGGCCACCTGTGACCCTGCTGCCTGCCCAAACCGCACCCTCCCACTCCCTCTCTGGAGTGAGTAACAGCAGGGCCTGAAAGTGGACTCGACGAAGGGACAGCCACGCCAAAGAGCAGCCTTCTGTGATCCACAGGCTTAAGGCCCAGGTGATTCAGAGTTCCATGAGGCCCATTGAGAAAAAACATTACAGAGAGGAACAATTTCATTGATCAGAGGGGAGAGTGTGGACCACCATGAGGGCCATCTTCCCCATCTGTCTCCTGGAAGTTCTAGAAGTTCTTGCTCTTCCCCTTTCCTTGAGGACTGGGCCAGCTCCAGGGGCTCACAAATACCCACCTTACTCCAGAAGATGATAGGCTAATGGTTTATGCCAGCAGAGGATGAGGACAGACAGAGCCACCAAAGTCTGAAATCACATACCAAACGCCATTTAGGAGACCAGGTCATTCCTACAGACACGAGGAAGTGATTCATTCGAAGAGACCACGAATACGTAATACGTAAAAGTATACGTTATAAAAGAATAGCATAGTTTAGTGGGACAGGACATACAGAAAGGAGTCATGGAAATATGATTCGGGAGGACAGGCATACTAGGTCAAGGTGAGGAACCATTGGTCCTGGGAGTGAAACGAACAGAGACTGAGCTTTAGGTAAGTGTCCTGGAAGAAGAGAAATCTCTTAGGAGGCTCAGAAGCAGAACTATGGAAAGGTAGAAAAATATACGAGAAATTGACAAATATTTGGCTAAAGAAAGATAGGGGACAGTTTTCTGCAGACTGCAGTTATCAATAAATATGATAAACCTCTTCTACTAAAATCTGATTTTTTTTTTTTTTTTGGCTGAAACAGAAAATTTATCCTTACCCTCAAAACAATGGTCAATGAAATCATCCACCCAGCAAAACACAGTACAGAGAAGCTGTAGCCATACATATGCTGATTAACTCTCATGTTTATCACAGAAGAGTTCTAAAACATGGACAAGCTAAATGATTCCAGGTGTCAGTAAGACAAATACATGCAATCACACTTTTAGCTTAAACCTACAAATACACTCATTCCCGCACAAAGTTGGCAGGTTATAAATCAACAAAATGCTACTTGACATGCCACTAAACTCTCCAGATCTGTTGTTAGGATAGGTTTAGAGAAACCATTCCCCCTCGGAGTTAGACATGGCTCATCATAAAAAAGTTAACAACTGCACAGTTTTTATAATTTAACAATAATAGCGAATATTTATTGAGTGCTTACTATGTGCCAGGCCCTATGCTCTTTACATGCTTTACATCATTTATTGCTGAGGCACAGAGAATTAATTGAAATGTCCAAGGTTACACAGCTTTTACACAGGAGAGGCAGAATTCAAATCCACATCTGCTGACTCCAGAGCCAGAGTTCAAAATACTAAGCAATGTCTCTTTACACGTCATCTCTTTTCATTTAATCTTCCTAAAAATGCTTTACGGTAGTCATTATCACCATTCTACAGGTGAGGAAGATGAGACCCAAAGAAGTTAAGTGTCAAGTTCAACAAGAGTCCACCAGGAAGATCTAACCAGAGCTATCTATTCCCAGGGCATGCTGCTCTATTACCTGAGTAACAGGAGTTACTCTGACTGGGGGCATCCTCAGTATTCCTAAAACATACCAATATTTTCTGAGAAAGAAGTAGAACATTTGAAATACAGCATAGCTGAGAGCACTGAAGATGGAAGTGCAGACACACACACACACACACACACACACACACGCACACATAATGTGGCAGCTTAGTAAAGGTAATAGTGGTGTGGGAAGAGTCTACACTCTAGCTTTCTGCCATCATTAATGTAAATATATATTTGTATAAATATATACAGCTATATACCTATATAGATATAGGTAAGTATATAGATACCTGTTTTCAGAAAGAACTGAGTAATCACGTGGACTAGTTGTGATTTCTGAAAATCCATGGAGGAATTATTATCTCTTATTATAAAACATAACCATCTTGATAAAGAAAACATTAAGCATTTACAATGGCTTTAAACAAGCACTGCATCGTTCAGTCTCGGCTTTCCTGGTCTTATTCTATATGATGCAACATCTCAGAGACAACATCAATCTAGAGAACAATCATATAAATTTTGCTAACTAAATAAAGGCCTTTTGTGTTATCTGAATGTTATTTTTCTAAAAGAATCATTCCTCATAGTTAATTCCTAGTTACTCCCTAACTTGAGGCCATTCCCCCAATCCGTAGCTCCCTTTCTTTAAGGCACCAATATTCATTTTGAAGAGAAGCATAACATGACAATAAACACTGCAAGGTATTCTTTTTTTTTTTTTTTTTTTTTGTTTTTTTTTTAATTTTTTTTTTTTGTTTTTTTTTGTTTTTTTTTTATAGCTACTTTATTTATTTATTTTATTTTTGGCTGTGTTGGGTCTTCGGTTCGTGCGAGGGCTTTCTCTAGTTACGGCAAGTGGGGGCCACTCTTCATCGCGGTGCGGGGACCGCTCTTCATCGCGGTGCGCGGGCCCCTCACTATCGCGGCCCCTCCCGTTGCGGGGCACAGGCTCCAGACGCGCAGGCTCAGTAGCTGTGGCTCACGGGCCCAGCTGCTCCGCGGCACGTGGGATCTTCCCAGACCAGGGCTCGAACCCGTGTCCCCTGCATCAGCAGGCAGATTCTCAACCACTGCGCCACCAGGGAAGCCCCTGCAAGGTATTCTTTAAAATCTGGACTACAAGCCCAAAGGTATTACCCATCCAATTACTTCCATAAACTATTGTTGCCATTATGAACATTGTTTGTCAATATTGTTTTAAACAAAATGCATTCCAAAAGTAAATTATCTCTGCTCCCAACACAAACAGAGATAATTCATCCCCACTCTTCAGGAGGAAAGCCAGAACCATCTCAAACCCTGAATATGGAATGACAGATGTGAGCGCAGGCGGGTACAAAGTCTGCAATCACAGCCACAGCTTCATATAAACAGAAATCAGTATTTCCCAACTCCTGTGATTAGGTCAGGAAATCTCAAATCCCTGAACCAATTGATTAATACGACTATGATGGGTTCAGGAAACAAAGCAAGGGGGGCGGTTGGATGAGGCTGTGCAACAGAGGCTGTACTTAAGCATAATTTGCCCTTTTCCTTCCGTGCCTTCGGGGAAAGTGTGATGGAAGACGTTACCCAGATAGCAGCCTCTGTGTCCGGGGGCAAAGTTCTAGGTTATCATTTATGTATCCTTGTTGGACTTTGATCTGACAAAGAAAATGAGTGGAGCAAGCCGGGCAAACCCACAACGCCTGGTAATCGTGACGGATGAACACAGGGTTGAACAGTTCCATCTGGCCTGGCAGGCCGGCACCAGGCCCCGCGTGATCTATTCGCAGCGTGAGCCCAGGTGTAGGGACCAGGCTCCAGGCTCACCGCGTGCAGGCCTGGCCGTTAACCCATGTGAGCATCGGGGAACTTATGAGAAAGCATGCAACATGAACGTCAGTCAGGAAATGGTTACAAATTAGAAAAAGAAAGAGGAATCCTGGGCAAAGGGGCCTCTTATGCCACAGTAATAAAAGTAACTTCCTCTTTTCCCTAATTTCAGAACCACAGAGTAGAATTCTCTCCATATGAAATTCCTTACAAGTCACATGCTGCACTAAACCACTGCCTGTCCCCTTCAATGTACTCACAGGATAGTCACATAGAAACAGATGTTCTGGCTTTGCTATCATGCTGTGAAGGGAAAGTGTCCCTGTGACATGGGAAATGGTGACCTATGACCTCTCCAGAACAATTCTCAAGCACCTCAAAGATGCTTTTGGCCTCTAGACAATCTGCATCCTGAATGTTTGATAAAGCTCTCCAAGATCCTGTAGCTCAAGTTTAATGACTCTGATAAAGTATGTACGTGAGCTGAAAGTGGCCTCTCCCAGCTGGCAAACCAGGGGTGACGCTGACCTGTGAAATAACAGTCTTTCTGCCATTGTCAGGCTGGCTAACGAGCACCAGGGCAGTGCAGCAGCTTCCTGGGCTGGGTCATAAGTATTCACTCTCTTAGCTGTGTTCTCAAGATTATTTGTATGCGCCTACATTATAGGCACTCATCCTGTCCCACTGTAATCACCCATATTTATGTTTGTGTCTCCAACTAGACTGTTAACTTCTTGTGGACAGAAAGTAAGTCTTCTACTGCCTCGAATCCACAGAACCTAGCACATACAATATCCCATTCATGTATGTTCAGTGAATGAATGAATATACTTCAGTCTGAATTGTCAACATTTATTATGACCTAGCACAATATACATTTATTCCTCTTTCTATCTATTTTAGATTGTATACTTCCTTGTGATTTAACGAAACCATTTTTCTGTTTACAAACCTTGTGAGAGAAAACTTAACTATGTTTTAACGTTATACATGAGTATAGGTTGAATATGTTTACACAGGTGATAGTATTCCTGGTAGCATTCAGCCCAGTAGTCAATTCTTTCCCTCCAAAGAGAGCGAATATTTGGAGGGAAAATAAATAGGACTTTAAATTCAGCAGAAGCTGTGGGGAATAGGAGAGCAAGAAAGTTGTAATCCATAAAAACAAAAGTGGCCCAAGAGGACAATCAGGAGGGGGTCCTAGGAGTGCCTATTAGCCAAAGAGCATGCTCGCTTGAATGCAGAGGGCCTGAGACAGCAGAGCGAGGGCCTCCAGGCAGCAAGCCACCGCAGAGACACAGGACACTGCAGCCTGATGAAATGGAGCAGGCTGCCACGGGAGGAAAAAAGCGCAGGGGAGGCAAGAAAAGGAAACAGGCCAAATGAGTACAAGAGAAAGCAAGAGGAAGGGAAATGCTCCAGTGAGACTTTCAAGCCAGATCAGGAGAGCTCTAGTAACACAGTAAATAGGTCCTGAGGAAAAAAAGGTGAAATGTAGGGCAACCTTGCAAAACATCTAGAGCACCATGCAGGACAGCAAGAGAGAGCATGAGGGTAACAGGGAACGGGAAAGGAACAACGACTCTTGTGGCTACAGTTGGGGGCCAAAGAGAAGGATGTTAGTATATGTGTATTCATCTGTAATGCTCAAATAATCACTTAGTACATTTAATGTTTTCTCCATAGCGTAAGATTACATGGTTCGCAACTGAATCTTTATTGGTTACAAGTCTCAGGGTAAGACCACTGTTAGGATATTGTTATAACAAATGCCTCAGTGTGAGGGCCACAATAGCCATCCTCTCTCCAAGCAGGAATAAACAGTTCTTGCCTGGATCTGCTTCTGCTCCTGCCTTCCTGTCCAAGAGTAGAAGAGGTGGAATGGAGCAGAATTTGTCCCCCAAAGCAAACGCAACCTCATAAAAGATAGGTATTAAGAGAAGATGAAATCCAGACTGTTAGATATCAGGAATACTTAGTACCATTAGCCACACCTACCATACAAATACTCCCTTCTTATAAAAAGAGATGCAACCAATAGCAGAAGAGAAGATGTAAGACATTGATATCCCATAAAACTACTGGAAGACCCAAAGTCAAAGATGAAATCCAGGACAGTTTAAACTCAAAGTGTCCCTTCATCAGGCAATAGAGCCACTATTATAGATAACCATTTTTTCCAGTTTTATTGAGAAATAATTGACATACATCACTGTATAGTTTAAAGTGTATGGCACGAAGGTTTGACTTACATATATTGTGAAATGATGACCACAGTAGGTTTGGTAAACATCCATCATCTCGTATAGATACAGTAAAAAGAAAATTTTTTCCTTGTGATGAGAACTCTTAGGATCTACTCTCTTGGCAACTTTCTTATATATCATTAAGCAATGTTAAACTACAGTCATCAAACTGTACATTACATCCCTAGTACTTATGTATCTTATAACTAGAAGTTTGTACCTTTAACCACCTTCCTTCAATGTGCCCCCCTCCATGCCCTGCCTCTGGTAAATGCAAATCTGATCTCTTTTCTATGAGTTTGTTGGCATTGTTTTTGTTTTCTAGGTTCCACATATAAGTGAGATCATATAGTACTTGTCTATCTCTGTCTGACATTTCACTTAGCATAATGCCTTCAAGGTCCATCCATGTTATCACAAATGGTAGGAGTTCCTTATTTTTTATGACTGAATAATATTCAATTGTATATATATTATACATACATCTCAGAACTTCTTTATCCATTTATCCATTAATGGACACTTAGGTTGTTTCCATGTCTTAGCTATTATAAATAACGCTGCTATGAACATGGGGGTGCATATATCTTTTCAAGTTAGTATTTTTGTTTCCTTTGGATATATTCCCATAAGTGGAACTGCTGGATCGTATGGTAGTTCTATTTTTAATTTTTTGAGGATCCTCCATACTGTTTTTCACAGTGGCTGCACCAATTTACAGTCTCACCAGCAGTGCACAAGGGTTCCCTTTTATCCATATTCATACGAGCATTTGTTATCTCTTGTCTTTCTGTTGATGGCCATTCTAACAGGTGTGAAGAGATATCTCATTGTGGTTTTAAGCTGCATTTCCCTCATGAGTAGCGATGTTGAGCATCTTTTCATGTACCTGTGGGCCATTTGTATATATTCTTTGGAAAAATGTCTATTCAGGTCCTGTGAGCATTTTTAATTGGATTATTTGGGGGGTTTTGCTATCCAGTTGTATGAGCTTTTTATTTATTTTGGAAATTAACCCCTCATCAAATATATGGTTTGGAAATTTTTTTCCCATTCTGTAGGTTGTCTTTTCAATTTATGACTGTGGGTAGTCACCCTAAACTATTGTTTGTAAAGACTCTCAACTGTTCTCTCACCTCAAGTGTCTAGTCCTTGCAGTCTATCTTCTGGGACAAAGTCAGAGTAGTTATCCTAAGAGAAACCCAATTATGCCATCCCCTGCTTAAAATCCTCTCCTCATTGCCTGCAATACCTATAGAATGAATTCTGAGCTACTTAGGGTGGCACTGAACATTCCTCAGAATCAGACTGCAATCTACTTTTCCAGTTTTATCTTCTACCACTTTCCTCCTCTGTCATCCTTTTTTTTTTTTTTTTACACTAAACTAGACTCTTCAACATTGCAGGAACAAATATGTATTTTCAGATGTTCACACTGCCCCTTCATCCCATCTACACACTTATAATTCACTTCCCACAACTCACACACCAAAATCCTACCTTTCAAGGTCCTGCTTAAATGTCTTTTCCTCAATGAATCTTTCCTCAGTACTTAGTCACAATAATTGTTCTTGCCTATATCTTTGAATAACATTACATTAATGGCTAATTACATCACCACAGGAAACTGACATACTAGAGAGTTGTGTGTGTCCAAACTTCCAGCTGGATGATAAACTCCTTAGGAAGAAGTACACGAATGATGATCTTTACATTTTTCTCCTAAACAAAATTTCAGCCAGGTGCTTGCATTTCTTTAACGCTTGCTCTACTTTCATACTCAATTTAAATTTAGAGAGCATTCCAAGGTTTATTAGGGTATATCCTTAGTTATTACAAAAAAGTGCTCTATTTTTAGAACGCAATATTTTCTATCCATAATTCATTAATCAAGTCTATAGAAAGTCTAGATCAGACCAAATATCGAGTAAAAGCCCAAACAATAAAATGACAGTGAATGTCTTATTTACAAAGGGCCACATCCATGTCATTAATTAAATGGAACGATTTTCTCACAGAACATCATACCAGGGCAAGCACAAGAGTGCCCCAAATAATTCTGTATCTATTGTATATAACCTGGATTGTTAGCTATATGTTTACATGTAGAAATAGTGTCTCTTGGGTTTCATTGCACTTTCAAACATAACCATTGCACTTTCAAACATAACCATTGCAATAATCTACCCAAAGCGCTCAATAACGTGTCAGTTGATAGAAGGATTGAGAACCTTACTATTTACATTTAAATTGTCTTGTGAGCTATCAAATTTTCAAAGCTGATAAAAACTATACAAGATAATTTCTTTAGGTTTTAGACTATGGAACTGAAAATAGTCTAACAATCCACAATAAATTTACTAACAACTCAAATCAATTACTATATATTTGCTTATACATACACAAAAATATAAAATACGATTCTTCCCTTCAAGAAGCTGATACCTAATTTGGAGGACTAAAATTCACACGTGAAAAAAGAAAAGAATACAAAGCAATATAAAACTGAGGTCACTGAATTAGATTTGTTTTAGAAAGGTGTAGAAATCATAGTTAGGATTAGAAGGTGAAAATGAGGCAAAAGAGTTCAGAGTTAGTAGGATAAAGAAAATTAAAATTCACCTGTAAGGATACAAAATTAATGCACAGAAATCTCTTGCATCCCTATACACTAATGATGAAAAATCTGAAAGTGAAATTAAGAAAACACTCCCATTTACCACTGCAACAAAAAGAATAAAATATCTAGGAATAAACCTACCTTAGGAGACAAAAGACCTCTATGCAGAAAATTATAAGACACTGATGAAAGAAATTAAAGATGATACAAATAGATGGAGAGATATACAATATTCTTGGATTGGAAGAATCAACATTGTGAAAATGACTCTACTACCCAAAGCAAACTACAGATTCAATGCAATCCCTATCAAACTACCACTGGCATTTTTCACAGAACTAGAACAAAAAATTTCACAATTTGTATGGAAACACAAAAGACCCCGAATAGCCAAAGCAATCTTGAGAAAGAAAAACGGAGCTGGGGGAATCAGGCTCCCTGACTTCAGACTATACTACAAAGCTACAGTAACCAAGACAGTATGGTACTGGCACAAAAACAGAAATAAAGATCAATGGAACAGGATAGAAAGCCCAGAAATAAACCCATGCACATATGGTCACCTTATCTTTGATAAAGGAGGCAAAAATATACAATGGAGAAAAGACAGCCTCTTCAATAAGTGGTGCTGGGAACACTGGACAGCAACATGTAAAAGAATGAAATGAGAACACTCCCTAACACCATACAGAAAAAGAAACTAAAAATGGATTAAAGACCTAAATGTAAGGCCAGACACTATCAAACTCTTAGAGGAATAGGCAGAACACTCTATGACGTAAATCACAGCACGATCCTTTTTGACCCACCTCCTAGAGAAATGGAAATAAAAACAAAAATAAACAAATGGGACCTAATGAAACTTAAAAGCTTTTGCACAGCAAAGGAAACCATAAACAAGATGAAAAGACAACCCTCAGAATGGGAAAAAATATTTGCAAATGAAGCAACTGACAAAGGATTAATCTCCAAAATTTACAAGCAGCTCATGCAGCTCAATATCAAAAAAACAAACAGCTCAATCCAAAAATGGGCAGAAGACCTAAATAGACATTTCTCCAAAGAAGATATACAGATTGCCAACAAACACATGAAATAATGCTCAACATCATTAATCACTAGAGAAATGCAAATCAAAACTACAGTGAGATATCATCTCACACCAGTCAGAATGGCCTCATCAAAAAATCTACAAACAATAAATGCTGGAGAGGGTGTGGAGAAAAGGGAACCCTCTTGCACTCTTGGTGGGAATGTAAATTGGTACAGCCACTATGGAGAACAGTATGGTGGTTCCTTAAAAAACTAAAAATAGAACTACCATACGACCCAGCAATCCCACTACTGGGCATATACCCTGAGAAAACCATAATTCAAAAAGAGTCATGTACCACAATGTTCATTGCAGCTCTATTTACAATAGCCAGGACATGGAAGCAACCTAAGTGTCCATCAACAGATGAATGGATAAAGAAGATGTGGCACCTATCTACAATGGAATATTACTCAGCCATAAAAAGAAACGAAATTGAGTTATTTGTAGTGAGGTCGATGGACCTAGAGTCTGTCAGACAGAGTGAAGTAAGCAGAAAAAGAAAAACAAATACCATATGGTCACACATATATATGGAATCTAAAAAAAAAAAAAATGGTCACCAAGAACCTAGGAGTAAGACGGGAATAAAGATGCAGACCTACTAGAGAATGGACTTGAGGATATGGGGAGGGGGAAGGGTAAGCTGGGACGAAGTGAGAGAGTGGCATGGACATATATACACTACCAAATGTAAAATAGATAGCTAGTGGGAAGCAGCCACATAGCACAGGGAGATCAGCTCGGTGTTTTGTGACCACCTAGAGGGGTGGGATAGGGAGGGTGGGAGGGAGGGAGACGCCAGAGGGAAGAGATATGGGGATATACATATATGTATAACTGATTCACTATGTTATAAAGCAGAAACTAACACACCACTGTAGAGCAATTATACTCCAATAAAGATGTTAAAAAAATAAAAATTCACCTGTAAGAGTTTTTTTCTAAAAGAATAATTACACATGTGCACAAAGTTGCATGTGCAAAGTTGAATCTCGGCATAAAATGGAAATAATCTTGGTATCCAGGGGCTGAATTACTTAACAAATTATTGGACATCCATAAGACAAACAGAGTTGACCCTTCAACAACTCGAGGGTTGGGGGCACCAGCCCACCCACAATGTAAAATCCACATATAACATTACAGTTGGCCCTCCATGCCTGAGGTTCCACGTCCACGGATTCAACTAACCACGGACTGTTTAGTACTGTAGTACATAGTTATTGAAAAATATTTACATATAAGTGGACTCGTGCAGTTCAAACTGGTGTTTTTCAAGGGTCAACTGTACTATGAAATAATTTAAAATAACCCTTTCATAGGTAGATGTGTATGTGAATGGAAAATGATGATATATCAGAATAAGCATTATATATAACATTTTATAAAGCTGATTACACACATGAAAGCCTAAAAAGCTATAAAAGAGGTTACCTCTGATCCTTGAATTAAGGAAAATATTTATTTCCTTCTTTTGTTTATCTCTATTATCTGCATTTTTATGGTAAACATGTATTTCTTTTATAATAAGAAAAATAAACACCAAAAGGGTTTCTTAGTACCTCAGAGCAATCTGGCACTCAAAGTCAGCATTCCCTCCTCTTTCTGTGTCCAAGAGAAGATCTAAAAAGATTAAAGTCCATGAGAAAGTTTTGAAATGAATAAAATGCTCTACTAAAAAGAAAAAAAGAAGACAGCCATTTTAACTTCTTAAGGAAGGTAAGATAGTTAACTTTACGTGTCAACTTGACTGGGCCACGAGGTGCCCAAATATTTGTTCAAACATTAATCTGAGCATGTCTGTGAAGAAGTTTTCGGATGATGTTAACATTTGAATCCACAGACTGAATAAAGCAGATTGCTCTCCTTAATGTGGGTGGCCCTCATCCAACCAATTGAGACTTGAATAAAACAAAAAGGCTAAGCAGGTGGGAACTTTGCCTGCCTGACAGTTTGAGCTGAGACCTTGGTCTTCTCTTGCCCTCAGACTAGAACTTACACTATTGTCTCTCCTGATTCTCAGGCCTTCAGACTCAGGCTGGAACAACATGACTGGACTTCTTGGGTCTCCAGCTTGCCAACTGCAGCCCTTGGGATTTCTCAGCCTCCATAATTATGTGGGTCAATTCCTTATTTTATTTATGTGTTTATTTATTTATTTATATCCATCTGTCTATCTCCTACTGGTTCTGTTTCTCTGGAGAACCCTGGATAATGCAGATAAGGGATATTTAATTTTTAAATATGCTTAAAGAAGGTTAATCTTACAGTTGTGTGAAGGATGGACTAGAGTTGGGGAAGGCCAGAGGCTAAGAATCCAGGTGGAAAGATGGTTCAGAAAATGGGTAAAAACGATGAGAGGATGGCAGATGGCCAGGGATGAAGCCAGTGAGAAAGGGAAGCTTCTGGTGCTCAGAGAATCAATAGGACTGAGTTCTAATTCTAGCTGGGCTATTATGCCCTGGAGTAAGTAAGTCACTTCCCCTCTCTAAGACTCTGATTCTCGCCATCTATAAAAGTGATTTGTTTACACCAGAAATCCTCCAGGGTCCTTTTCTGTTCTATAAATCTAAGATTCTATTATGATAGGAAACAATATTTAGATGCTTTTATTCAAACCGTGAATACACTGGCTTAACTTTGTTCTTATACTATACTGAATATTCCATCAGTGCTCAATAAATAATACATTAAGCAAGCTCTTTTGGACATCACGGTTTAATTGTAAGGCCTGGAAATGCCCTGCCTTTTGGCAAAGTCTTTGCAATATCAATTACTTTATTAACTTTGCAAACATATAATGGAAAAATGGGCACATTACTTTGAAACAGGCCTGTTTTAATCCAATCCTCTTTCTTAATCATGGAAAAAGCCAATTTAGAGGAATAAAACATTTCATATCAGATAATTTATTTATAATGAAACATTAAGTCACTTTAGGACTTGATGCAATTTGAAGTTATTGTACAAGCATTAGGTGAGGTTCCAGTAGACCAGACAGTCATGCCAGTTTGATATGTGTGCATTCCATTCCCATAGGTCTGCTCCGCTTAATGACCTCCTATAACTGAGTCTAAGCTAGCCTAGGAGGAAAAAGCCTTAACTTTATTCCAAGTAGAAATCTCATGTCAAAGTTGAGAAGCACTTGAGTACTGTATCTGAAGATTAACTTCCTCGGATGTTGAAATTCATGTGATCCACCTTATATATGAATCTTATATATAAAATAAGATTATATAAAATTCTTACATATAAAATTTTATCTATGAATTTTATAGATACTCATGGTTAAGCCTATCTGATCAAATTAGGACAATCTTACAAACAAATCACTAGGCCACAGAAGAAGTAATAAACCCACAGAGAGTGTACTGTCTCACCCACATTCACCAATACCACCTTCATCTAAATCATACAGTTTTCTGGGTATTTCCTGAGTCAGAAGTTTGAAAGAACACACCCATGGTTCTTCTGTGGCTAGCATACTACTTAGTTATTCTCCATATGCCTGGAAAAATCAACAGAAAAAAAGAAAGATGGAAAAAAGGACGGCACACTAAATCTCTTTTCAGCCTGTTGCCCGATCTCTTAGAACCTGGACAAATGGACCAGTCCTTCCTTTCATAAAGTCCTTTTCCTTCCTTTGTCTTGGGTGTTTTTTTTTTTTTTTTACAACTAAACCTGGATCTAACAGCATTTAATGTCCTGAAGCTTTCAGGTAAGGCCATATTTTACATCATATTTTATTTCTGGTCTTGGCAGTAAACTTGGAATTAGCTATTAAGTCCGGATTTCTCATCTAGTCAACTCCAGGAAAAAGTACAATAGAGAAAGGAAGAAAGAGCCAGAGATCCTGACCAACAGGAACTATATTAAACCAGAAGAAAAGTATTCTACTTGTGATTTAATAGAAAAGAAAAAAGAGAGGCTCAACATTTCCATCATCTAATGAGGACTCCTTCCAGGGGAGGGGCTCCGTGGTGAACCTTTCCCTGACTTTTATCCAGGAATACTGAATACGTCATGACTCCTTTCAACTCTACCTCCTCATTCCATGCTATTAATTGAGGTTTATGTGCTCTAACCTATTATTTCTGAAGAGGGAGAAAAAGGAGAATTCCTTCCAAAACTCTCTGGTTCTCCATCCCCACCTGCCTTCATTTATAAAACAAGCCATCTAAATCTCTCAGGCTATTTTTCCACCAGCTTGTTTATAATGTGGTAATGATTATGCTAATACCAGCTGGGAATACATCTATGTGGACCTGCTGTGTGAGTGTGTGGAGTGGGGCAGGGCTCTATAAGCGCCTGAGGAGAACAATTCAATAAAATTATAGTACATGTGTAGCCCTTTTCCCGTATTTACTAGTTTGTTGTAAGCTCCTTCTCAAATGGGAAATAGACCATGTTTCCTTTGCAGAGGGATAGTTATTGAATAACGAAGACCATGTGTTCTGCTACATCTTACTCGTCTGAGCACTCTGTAGCTATTTTCTAAACCAAATTAATAACAGTATACTAAAGTTATTTCCCCAGTGAAAACTTCTGGCTACCAACGGTGTCAGTATATGCACCTCACTGTCCCCAAGAGCACAGGTAATCACCATGTGACCAAGTCCATGGTGCATCCAAGCGAGGAGAATGCAGCTTTCATGGTATGCAAGGGAAAACGACACCCTCTAATTAAATGATATTGTTTATACAAGCCATAGAGTATTACATCACTTTCGCTACAAAGAGAAGAGAATGTGAAGTTTCAGAAAAGACAGATAGTTATTTAATGTGTAACTTGTCACCATGGTCAGCTTCAGCATAATAAAATGCACATGGAAAAATCGCTTGCAGCAAGCCCCTTGCATAGCAGATTCTTGCTTCGTCTGTGTTCGAGGCTGAGTGTGTCTCTGAAGGAAATGATATCTCTCCTTCGCTCACACACGCACACTTGCTGCACAGTGAGCTTCAAATAGCATTTCAGAGATGTGTCCGCTGGATGCTGCGGGCACAGAGGCAAGAGGCTGGCAGTGAGCCCCCTGTGTGGTAGGAGAAGCAGCAAATGCCTCCTTCCTGCTGATCAAGGAAATGCACATCCACATGACAGCTAAACACTGGAGAAGCCGGTATGTGTACAAACTGCTCTTTTTTATTTCTACCCCCAAGAGCCAAGTAAATTGTAAGCAAAGACAATACAATTCTGGTAGCAAACTGATCACAAAAGGGATTTCCAATTTTTCTACTACTTTATTCCAAATGACAGCACCTCCTTACCCAGGATGATTTTTGCCACATCAATGCAAGGGCATTTTTCTGCTCCCAAACTTGGAAGAAAACAGAATCCTGTTCTTTCAACAAAACTTTCAATGAATGTCGCCACGGATGGAGGTTTTGTAACATGTCCCTATTTCAAATAGGGTGCTTTTGTTCCCAATCCAATATATAAGCATATACGCTTATTATTCCAATGCACTCTATAAAATCCCGATTGGGGGGATTTTAGTTCCATTTGGACATCACAACTCAAACATTCAATTCATTCCACAGCACGTTCTCTCTCTCCAACTAAAAATTCTTTCTGTTGTTTCCGATGTAAACTTAAAACGTTAATTATAATTCACACATGAGAAATCTTTGTAACAGTTGGAATCAGAAATAGTAAGGGTTAATGGTTTAGTCCAGCAGATAAACTTTTGCAGGTTTCCATCTGAAAGTCATAACATAACCTTTTATTCTGTGTGTCATTGGTACAGAAGGTTTTTCAAGGCAGAGTTCTTCAAACTGCGAGATGTTAAACAGATGTACTGCAGAGTCTTCCAGGTCTAAACTATGAAGTCTGTTTTCAGTCTGTGTGTGGAGTTCTCCGTTTGTTTTATTCTTTTATAAAGATCTTCAGGTTTGGGTATCTCTTCTGTTACAATTATTTTGTTGTTCTTGTTTCTTAAGCTGCATGTTTGTTTAGAACCAGATTTTAAAACATACTCTTT
The DNA here is from genome assembly GCF_009873245.2 of Balaenoptera musculus. NCBI lineage: Eukaryota > Metazoa > Chordata > Mammalia > Artiodactyla > Balaenopteridae > Balaenoptera > Balaenoptera musculus. Next base: position 94,920,409 of record NC_045793.1, on the reverse strand, counting down.
TTGAACTAAATAAAAAATATTAATTTAAATTTTACCATTTAAGAGCATGTTTTAGCAGGAAAATTCTGCTTCCTGTAGCAGGTGCTGGAAGCCCAATCCCAGATGTTGTGATGTGTGACTAGCAAAGGAAGAATTTGAGAAATGGGTAGAGATGCAAGAAAGAGGAAGGCATACATGAAAAACAGACCTTTTGAAACTTCAGGTCTCACAGGCTATCACTAAAAGCCCCTTCTAAACATTTTGGCTTTTGTTTTCTGTGGGTGGACTTCTATACGTAACGGTTTCTCATGCTGCAAATGTCACTTTCCAAAATGTGGGAACAGTCATAGTCATTGGCCTGGCTATTCATTTCCAACAAACCAAATATATCCCTGTATCGACCAGAATGAGATGTCCTATATTCCAGTTCAATAAGCTAAGGCAAGGAACCCTGTCTTATAATAAGATGTGGCCATTTCTCCCATCTTTAACTGCATTGAAGTCTGGAGTTTAACAGTATCAAGGCAGCATGATAAATAGGGTTCTCTGTAGCCTAACCCTCTGTCTTTGTAGTTGAAAGGCCGTTTTGCCCCTTCTGTTCTTACCCATTTGTTACTTGGAGGGATTTCAGAAGGCATAGCTCTAACAGGGTTAGCAGGGCACTTCTAAATGTTCTCTCCTGACGTAGCTTGATGTTGGCACTGGCCCCGCCATCGTTTCAATGAGAGACACATGAGCAGAAAGCCCTTTATAAAAAATACGGGCAGCTTCCTTCTCGAACATCCTTTTGCTATCAAACTAATCAGCAGTAAGGGATAATTAAAGCCATACATAGCATAGGGCTGAGTTTGGACTACTTTAACCACTTCACTACCCAGGCCCCTCTGCATCTACCCCGACAGAGGAATAGAGAGCATGGCCGTGAAAGGAAATCTAGCATACGGGTTAAGAGCACAGGCTTTGGGGTCAAATATAACTGGCTTTTCATCATGACCAGCACTTACAGGATGTGTGGCTGGAAGGTTACTTACCTCTTTAAGACATGGTTTCCCCATCTGTAAAGATGATGATGATGATGATGATGATGATGATGATGGTGGTGGTGGTGGTGGTGGTGGTGGTGGTGGTGATGAGTAGATTATAGATGTGATATGGCCATTGTGAGGATTAATTAGGAAAGATGCATAAAGGACTCAGCAAACAGCCTCACACTTAGTCCTACACGTTAGCTATTATTGCATTGCCATACCTGTACCCTACGTTCCAATCAAAGTGAACCCCTCTCTCCTCACTGAACCCTTGGCCCCCGTCACTGTATTGCCAAGCATTTGCTGGTCCTGATCCTTTTCCCTGGAAGGCTCTCATCATACATCCCAATATGTACTACCTGTACCAGCATCCCATCTTTTCCAATCTCTGTCCAAAGTTACCCATCCTTCGAGACACAGATCAAATGCCACTTCCTCATGAAATATTTCCTGAACTCTTCAAGTTCTGACCTTTTACTGCCTTGAATCCCCATGATTTTTGTTATTTCTGCTGTAGAGGGTTGAATTAAACATAATACTCATTTACTATCACAAATTATAATCACTGCTTCATGGATAGTCCCTGAATTATATTTATTTTCCCCTTTATTCGCAATCCCCATTCCTAGTCTCCTCTTCCCATAGGAAAACATTCTAATATACTAAGTTTGTATCTTTTTATTAATAATTATTCTTGGAAAATATGTATTGTTTTTATGCACACACATAAACTTATTTAAATGAATACTGTGATAGATTTCATTCTCGTTCTTTTACTTCTCCGTGCTCTTTCGTGATCCTTCTGTGTTGCTATGGGTATTTCTAACTGCTGCATAATACTCTATGATGTGCATTGCCTACATTTTACCCACACTCTTGACAATGAACTCCTGGCCACCAGAAAAGAATATCTTCACACATGACCCCTCATGGACTTGTTTGGGAATTGTTATTGGGATATAACCAAAGAGCAGAATTGCAGGGTCACAGTAGTAAGTCCCCTACATAACGAACAAGTTCTGTTCTGAGACCATGTTCATAAGTCCAATTTGTTCGTAAGTCCAGTTAAGTTAGCCTAGGTACCCAACTAACACAATCGGCTATATAGTACTGTACTGTAATAGGTTTATAATACTTTTCACACAAATATGTAAAAAAACAAACACAAAAAATAAAACATTTTTAATCTTACAGTACAGTACCTTGAAAAGTACAGTAGTCCAGTACAACAGCTGGCTATAGGGGCTGGCACCAAGTGAACAGGAAAGAAGAGTTACTGACTGGAGGAGGGAGAAGAGGTGGGAGATGGTAGAGCTGAAGGATCGTCAGCAATAGGAGACGGAGGGCAAGCTGCAATTTCACTCACGCCTGACGTTGATGGAATGCATGTTCGCATCTTTGAAAGTTCGCAACTTGAAGGTTCATATGTAGGGGACTTACGTAATAGGTAAGCCTTATCGACCAAGTACCGTCAAACCATTCTCCAGAATGTCTGCGCTAATATGCACTCTCAACAGAGGTGCACATTGGCCTCTACATACCCACATCTCTGCCAACATGTGGCTCTATCCAGCCTTCTAAGTCTTGCTACTTTATTCAGTGTAAACTGACATCTCATCATTGTTTTCACTTGCATCTCTCTGCTTACTAATGCATTTACTCTTCATGGTTCTATTTTTCTTGGGCATTTGGCTTACATAGCCTGAAGATTTTTCATCTGAAACTCTTGTCTTTCCTCTTTGCTCTCTGCAGGATCATAAATTCCTTTAAGGTAGGAGCATAATTATTTTTCTAATTTTTGCACACAACAGAGAGCCTACCATAGCACCTGAAGAAAGACATAAAACACGTACACAACAATAAACTGAAAGCATGGGAGTATGTGTGGATAGGAACAGTTACAGAGAAAAATGAGTGCTTTGAAATCCAAAATGAGAGGGATATGGTTCATCCTCTTCTTGGTAAAACCGTGATTTCCCTTGGTCAACTGAACTGAAAATGACAGCACCCGTTTACTACCTCAAACACCATAGTGAAGGGTAGGAAGAAGCTGCTAATATGCTGATTCTCAAGTGGAGATTCTACTGTGACATCTACAATCAGTCCCCCATGATCAGATGTGCAAGTGCATTCCCTTCATTACTCACTTCAAGGCCCTAATGGAAATTACACTGGCAGCTTCATCTTAGGAACCCCCAAAGCCCTGCTCTTAAATACAAGATACAAAATCTGGTTAAGAAGATTCTCCTGTTTGCCAACATTAATTTGCCCTAGAGAGTAGGTAGGTATTTACCTAGTAGCCCATGCAGATAGCTATGCTTTCTATAACTTTCCTGACAAGGGTAGAGCAACAGTGGTCTCACAATTAACTCTACCATCATGCACACTTGCTTGATTAATATCATGAAAGCTGACAAGTCACACAGCATGATGATCAAGAACAAGGTCTTTGGAGTCAGAGTGACCTGGTTAGAATTCTGACTCTGTCACATGCCAGCTATGCTACTTTTTTATTTCTTCTGCCATCAGTTTCTTCATGTGCAAAATGTGAACAATGGGACTGGTTTTATAGGTCTATTGTAATAACCAAATGAAACAATGGTATAGTACTTGATAAATGGAAGCGATTTTATTATGCCTATCATTCCCCCAACCTATTCTACACTATCAAGATGAAAGCAATAGATGAAAGTATGCTACTAACATATGAAATAAGTCTTGGGAAGAAAGGTCTATGTGTGTGATAAATGATTAAGTGAGAGGTTTTCCTTGCAAAATTGAATTGTATTTGCTGCAGTGGGGAAAATACACTATCTTAAGAAAGATTTGGTTCTAGTTTGAGTCCCAGCTATACCACTTCCATGCTGTGTGAGATTAAGCAAGTAAGTCCCTTGACCTCAAACCAGTATGCAGACTGCTCTCAATAGGGAAAATACTATCTACTCTGCAGACACACTGTAAAAATTTGATGTGATAATAAATGGGAAAGTACTTTGCAAACTGCAAAACAGCATCCATAAAACATGTTCAATATCATTGGTTTCCAAAGTCTGACAGCACCTTGGTTATTATTGGCACTTAGTTGGTGCTCAAAACAATAATCTGTTCCATGATTCAAAATGTCAGAATCATTTTTCTAGGGATTAAATAATGTCAGTAAATATTTTTATCTTTCACCTTATTGTTGAGAACTTTCATTTAGTACTTTGGAAATCAGAAGATTCTACATAACATTTCAGACAAAGGAAAGAAACCACCATTTCCCTAACTCCATAAGGACTAACAAGAGAAATGTGTCTCTTTAGTGCCAGTGAAGAATTTTGCTTCTCTAGAACAATTGTTTACTTTAATCTTATGAAAATCCTGATGCTTGTAAGTGATCTGGTTTCCTTCTTTTTGCTGGCTGCTAGAAATCTCAGAATGAAATTTGAGATCACTTCTGAATGTGTCAGGCTACATAGCATTTTATATTTTGTGTTCTCACCTCTTTGCAGACATATTTTAGTATGCCTACACATATTCTTCTTTGCCCAGATTTTCCTACTTGCTCTTTCATCTTCTTGAGCAAGGAAATTAAAAATAAATAAACAGAACAATCTCAATGACTAGGGAGAAGTGAGTTTGGGGCTTCACTTTAGAGCTTTTTAAAGGAGAGCCATCTTTTATCTGTGTGTCTTGCTCCTACCCCTGGGCAGTACCAAAGCATCTCATTCAATCTTTCTTCATTTGCACACCCACTTTACAGAGACAGGGGTCTTATATATTCAGTCTTCGCTCAAGAAAATGTCTCTGGTAAAATTTTAATGCTTACTGCTTATCATTCCTTTGTGTCTTCAGCACCTAGCCTTAATCTTTGCTTTGGTTTTTGTTGAGAAGTGTTTCTTGAAAACATTACCCAGACTATTAGCTTTCATATTCTAATCTTTAATATTCTGAACTACCTTTAAAACTAAATCTACCTTGCCTACATGCAGTGCTTATGTAACAGTGGTTCTTACTTTGTTTTACAGAGCTTCAACCTCTAACCAGGAACTTAGAGGGCAAAATGCCCTGCTCTAATTAAAAAACCAAAACCAAAAACAACTTTGGTGATGGGAACTGTAACCTTATCTAGTTAAGTCTATTTTAGGAAGGAGGGGAGAGAATATTTTGACTGTGAAGATCAAGTCATAAGCCTTCATTTTCTACTGTAGGCTGTACACAAATTTTAAACTTTTTATATTGTTTTATATCTTCCATACCAGGACATTTATTTGGTAATCAGTAATAATCCTAATGGTTTCATCCTTCAAACTGTTCTCAAACATAGTTTCAAAGTCCAAGCATTAAAAATTAATACTAAATGGAAAAATATGTTCATTACCTTGATTGTGGTGATGGTTTCTTATGTCAAAAATGTCAATGCTAAATGATGCAAAAATAATAATAGTTATCGTTGTCATTAATCATAGTAATAAATTTGAACTACCAAAACACAGCATGGTGTGCTTTGCCATAGATGTATTTTCTTACTTGACTTATTATAAGAACAACATCAATAATACAATTAAATTGATCACCTACAGTTGAATACCATTGAGGCTGTAAAGGGATTAAAGTAAATCAGGTAAAGGAAACGATATATTTTGTAGGTATCCTTGGTCATTAGTCTAACAACAGGAAAAAAAGAAATTCAAATATATGCAATAGGGCACATTAAATGACTCATGATGATTAATCATATAAGACATATATATTATTTTCCAAACTTCCCCAAATAGAAATTCCCTTGTTCATAACATAGTCTAAAGTTAGCCTTATGCTACTGTGTTTTGACTTTTTAAAAATCTCTTTAAGAATATTAAATTTTCACTATCTGATAGTTTCCTATTTATATTAAACATTATTAGAAAAAGCGCTTAATAGTCAGTTGGATTATACTAAATTCAAAATCTTCAAGATCTCTGTTAAGAGGCCAGTACATCTGAATGTTAAAGGGACCCCACAATGAAGAATTTATCATGCTTTATCTATTCAGAGCTGTATAACCACAAAAATTATTTCTCAAACAAGCACATATGATTTAGTCTCCATCCACATCTAACATTCTAATGTATATTTGTTTTCTACCGTTTATAAATTACTCACTCTAAACACCAGAGTTGCACGTGGTGTGTATTTAGAATTATATTGAAGTAGTTAGTGACTACTTGGTTAATAAAAGTGAAGCTTTCAGAATTAATGAAAAAAGCCTTAAAAGTACTCAACTAATTCACAAGAAAAACTCCTGATAAGCTTTAGTTGTAGCTTTTATAGTTTTATTCCAAATTTTAACAAAAATATGAAGAATACCATTTTTTGGTTTTGTTTTGTAATGGTAAGACAAATATTTCCCATCAGACTCAGTGGCCAGATTTGATAGGAAATGTAGCTTTCCTGCACCTGGCGCTCAATAGTCTGCCACACTGCTTTGGCAAAAGAAAAGTACTATTCCCAAAGGGACACGGGCTTATAGCTGGGATGGTATGGAACTGCAGGAGAAAGAGGCTCCATTCTCAAAAATGTAGAAAGACAAAGACCCTGGTGACATTACTTGAACCCCTAAATGCAGCCATTCCTGAAACCAGAGTGACTCCCAGACATTAGCAATGGTGTGAATCTACAGCTTCATTTTTTTTTGTCTTTAATCTATTTTGAATTGGATTTTGGTCACTAACAACTGAAAGAGTCTAAGATGTCAGTGGGAGTTTTTTTTTGGGCTTTTTAGATTTTGTGGTTTATTTCTTATTGTTCTGTCAGATGTCATCTAGTGCATAACAGACTTTAGAATCTTCTGATGTTAATTTGCTTGAAAACTAGATAATCTTGTCTCAAATGCATAAAGTAAAGCTAACCAGGCACATAAAAGGGTCTAAGAAACTCTCCTTTAAGAGAAATTTATCAGCTTCTCTCTTCTCCCCAGGCTGAGAAAGACGTCCCTCCTCTCAGCTCCCATAGCAGCACCACATGGAAACTAGTGACTTTCATATCTGTAAATTCCTTGGGGACCAGGACCAGGTCTTTCATCTCTGTATCCCCAGAGCCTAACCAGATACTTAACAGGTAGCATGCCTTCAGGAAATGCTAGTTAAATTAATGGGTCTCAGCATCACCCAGCTAACTACCTCCCTGGCCCTAGTTGGCTAGCTCACCTCCAACTCTGAGAACAGCCATTCCAAAACTTCCCATTCTCACATCCCTCACGATTGCCTTGCTTCTCCTCTGACCATTCACAAATAATCTTTCCTCCTACTTAACTGAGAAAACGAACAAAGCAGGAATTCCCTCTGCTTCACGTCCCTTCACTTTTAATCCAGCCCTCTCTCTCCCTTCTTCCTGGCAGTCTCAGAGCATAACGTACCCTTTCTCCTAGGTTCAGAATATAGCTCTTCCCATTTCCTTCATGTTCAAGATCTTATTCAATTTGTTACACTCTTTCTCTAGAATATGCAACCTCTTCCTCCTCATTGTTAATGCCTTCTCTGAAATGTGCAAGTCTCCCTATCTTTGGTCCAACACCCTCCTTTAATTATCCCTATGACCTTCCATTTACAGCCAAGCTTCTGGAAAGATCAATGCAACTGGTTTCCTCACTCCTATGAACACTTAGACGAATTCCACTAGGGCTCTGCCTCTCCCATTCCACGGACACCCACACAAACAACATTTGTTGGCACTTGTACAATTCTGAAAACTTATCTCCTCCAAGAATTCGATCTTTTAGTCAATGATTTGGGGTTCTTATTAATTTTAGTTACTTGGCAATAATGTTAAAATAAAAGTCTGAGTTATAATGTTTCACAGAAATGGGGAAGTCAAGCCATAGTGCTAATGGCAATTGGGGGAAACAACTGCGTGTTTTGTTCATGAAGATCTGGCATCAAGGTATTCATAGAGAACACTGCTGTTTTAAGCCTGTATTCCGCATACAGCGTGAAATTCAAAAACTTAAGTGATACTTTATGTAAGAATTTATCTCAAATAATAAAAATTTAAAGACAAAATATATTTTAAAGCATTTTACTATTTAAATAGATAAATGATAGTTGGGATACTACACTTAAATCAATACAAATGTGTCCTGCCATCAAAAATTTAATCTACAGAGGCGCATCACTCACAAATCATTGAAAATATTCATTAAGTACACAAATAAGTATATTTAAAATAATTGCAGTTTTGGAGTGAATTCCTTTGTAATCAACTGTCACTAATAAATTATAAAAATATGTTAAGAAAAACAGAGTAGGTGAAACTCATGGTTTGAAAACATCTTATTTCTTGAAAACATGTTTATCATTAAGATGGCATAAATAATTTTTCAACTCTGACTAAAAGCTTTTGGAAATTATTGGAATGAAAGATAAAATCATTTTAACTTAAGACTTAGTGATTTGATTCTTACAAATATGTCCAAATTCAATATGAAGTCATTGGTATAACAAATTCTTATTGAATACTGTTAATGAGATTAATGTCCTTCAGTTTATTCAATATCAGATATGACAACAGGTAGTCCACCACAAAAACAGAATCTAGTTGTGTAAGATACATTCAGTAGGCATCAGCAGCCATCTTAAACAGAAATTGTGGAGAACAGTGAAATTGTCTTACATAGGTTTTTGTTTTTTTTTTTTAAGTGCACCAATTCAAAATTACTTTCCTAAAAATTTAAATCAGGCCAAACATCATACCATTAACACATGTAGACATTTTGCTGCAAATTTAAATGTATGTATTCTGTCATACATATTTTTCGATTTAGAAGTGATAAAGTTTTCAGAGGAAATGGTAATTAAAAAACTGCAGACTGTCCCCAATACTATCAATTCTTTGTATGCATCTGCAAAATGATTAGCCGTTTTCAAAATATCGAAAAATAGAGATTAATAATGTGCAAGAAACACAGATGCAAAAATCCTCAACAAAATACTAGCAAACAGAATCCAACAGCACATTAAAAGGATCATACACCATGGTCAAGTGGGGCTTATCCCAGGAATGCAAGGATTCTTCAGTATACGCAAATCAATCAATGTGATACACCATATTAACAAATTGAAGAAGAAAAACCATATGATCATCTCAAGAGATGCAGAAAATGCTTTCGACAAGATTCAACACTCATTTATGATAAAAACCCTCCAGAAAGCAGGCATAGAGGGAACTTTCCTCAACATAATAAAGACCATACATGACAAACCCACAGCCAACATCATTCTCAATGGTGGAAAACTGAAACCATTTCCACTAAGATCAGGAACAAGACAAGGCTGCCCACTCTCACCACTATTATTCAACATAGTTTTGGAAGTCTTAGCCACAGCAATCAGAGAAGAAAAAGAAACAAAAGGAATCCAAATCGGAAAAGCAGAAGTAAAGCTGTCACTGTTTGCAGATGACATGATACTATACATAGAGAATCCTAAAGATGCTACCAGAAAACTACTAGAGCTAATCAATGAATTTGGTAAAGTAGCAGGATACAAAATTAATGCACAGAAATCTCTTGCATTCCTATACACTAATGATGAAAAATCTGAAAGAGAAATTAAGGAAACACTCCCATTTACCACTGGGACAAAAAGAATAAAATACCTAGGAATAAACCTACCTAAGAAGACACAAGACCTGTATGCAGAAAACTATAAGACACGGATGAAAGAAATTAAAGATGATACAAACAGATGGAGAGATATACCATGTTCTTGGATTGGAAGAATCAACATTGTGAAAATGACTATACTACCCAAAGCAATCTACAGATTCAATGCAATCCCTATCAAACTACCACTGGCATTTTTCACAGAACTAGAACAAAAAATTTCACAATTTGTATGGAAACACAAAAGACCCCGAATAGCCAAAGCAATCTTGAGAAAGAAAAAGGGAGCTGGAGGAATCAGGCTCCCTGACTTCAGACTATACTACAAAGCTACAGTAATCAGGACAGTATAGAACTGGCACAAAAACAGAAATATAGATCAATGGAACAGGATAGAAAGCCCAGAGATAAACCCACACACATATGGTCACCTTATTTTTGATAAAGGAGGCAAGAATATACAATGGAGAAAAGACAGCCTCTTCAGCAAGTGGTGCTGGGAACACTGGACAGCTACATGTAAAAGAATGAAATTAGAACACTCCCTAACACCATACACAAAAATAAACTCAAATGGATTAAAGACCTAAATGTAAGGCCAGACACTATCAAACTCTTAGAGGAAAACATAGGTAGAACACTCTATGACATAAATCACAGCACGATCCTTTCTGACCCACCTCCTAGAGAAATGGAAATCAAAACAAAAATAAACAAATGGGACCTAATGAAACTTAAAAGCTTTTGCACAGCAAAGGAAACCATAAACAAGACCAAAAGACAACCCTCAGAATGGGAGAAAATATTTGCAAATAAAGCAACTGACAAAGGATTAATCTGCAAAATTTACAAGCAGCTTATGCAGCTTAATATCAAAAAAACAAACAACTCAATCCAAAAATGGGCAGAAAACCTAAATAGACATTTCTCCAAAGAAGATATACAGATTGCCAACAAACACATGAAAGAACGCTCAACATCACTAATCATTAGAGAAATGCAAATCAAAACTACAATGAGGTATCACCTCACACCAGTCAGAATGGCCATCATCAAAAAATCTACAAACAATAAATGCTGGAGAGGGTATGGAGAAAAGGGAACCCTCTTGCACTCTTGGTGGGAATGTAAATTGATACAGCCACTATGGAGAACAGTATGGTGGTTCCTTAAAAAACTAAAAATAGAACTACCATACAACCCCGCAATCCCACCACTGGGCATATACCCTGAGAAAACTATAATTCAAAAAGAGTCATGTACCACAATGTTCATTGCAGCTCTATTTACAATAGCCAGGACATGGAAGCAAACTAAGTGTCCATCAACCGACGAGTGGATAAAGATGTGGCACATATATACAATGGAATATTACTCAGCCATAGAAAGAAACGAAACGGAGTTATTTGTAGTGAGGTGGATGGACCTAGAGTCTGTCATACAGAGTGAAGTAAGTCAGAAAGGGAAAAACAAATGCCATATGCTAACATATATATGGAATCTAAAAAAAAAAAATTGGTTCTGAAGCACCTAGGTGCATGCAGGACGGGAATAAAGACGCAGATGTAGAGAATGGACTTGAAGACACGGGAGGGGGAAGGGTAAGCTGGGACGAAGTGAGAGAGTGGCATGGACTAATATATAATACAAAATGTAAAACCGATAGCTAGTGGGAAGCAGCCGCATAGCACAGGGAGATCAGCTCGGTGCTTTGTGACCACCTAGAGGGGTGGGATAGGGAGGGTGGGAGGGAGACGCAAAAGGAAGGAGATATGGTGATATATATATGGTGATATATGTATACGTATAGCTGATTCACGTTGTTATAAAGCAGAAACTAACATACCATTGTAAAGCAATTATACTCCAATAATCAATAAAGATGATTTACAAATTAATAAATAAATAATGTGCAAGAAGCTACATAATTTTTAAAAACATGTTAGACTTGCACTACGGTGCATTACTGGGTGTGCCTGAAATGTTTCCAAAGGTTATCGAAACAATGGATGTTGTAGATAATGATTTTTCAATCAAGTAAATAGGTGGCTGGTAAATCACAGGATTTGATGATACTGCTTGTAAATCTGAATTTACATTTGATTTAAAAATTTTTTATCATATGCTAAGTTACAAGAATTCTTTCTAAAGGGATTAAACAGAGAATTATAGAATTTTCTTTACTCTTAAAAGTAGAAGTGGTTTCAAAATAGATTTGCCAGAGTGGAAAATATATCAAAAAATATTCTCCAAATGCATAAAAATCAATAAAACCTTCAGCTCAGAGAGGATAAGATTATAAATTTCTTACTTACACCTTTCTCAATAGCTTTCATAGAAAGATAAATACTGATATTTAATTACTATTTGAAAACTGTATTGCTTAGATTAGATTCAATATTATTAAATTGAAATTCACATTTTGAGGTCAATAATTTGAGCAAAATGAAAGGAATTTCAGAGCTACTTTTTTGTTTGTTTTGTTTGTTTGTTTGTTTGCCACACCACGTGGCTTGCGGGGATCTTTGTTCCCCCACCAGGGATCAAACCCGGTCCCGGCCGTGAAAGTGCAGCGTCCTAACCACTGGACCATCAGGGAATTCCCCAGAGCTACTCTTTAAAAGAAATAAGCACTTAAACAATTGAGGATGTGCAAAAATTTTATAGATGATGCAAACATGATTCCCAGATTTTAATTTTATTGTTCAACATAAAATTAATTTTTTTTTATGGTTGAATCATCTTTCTATACTCTGGCTCTTTATTTAATAGAAACTTTATAATAATGCTCCTTGCATTTCATAGCTATTACGTGGTATATTACTTTAGCTTCTAGTGTTATTTAGTAACTCATGTTCTATTCTCAATTACCCAAAAACATTTTTGGAGTGGAAGGAAGGGTTTATCAAGAGATTTAGTAACCCTCACAAATTTTAAAAAGCAGGAACTGTTAACCTTAACCAACTAAACTGAACTAAAATACCACAGTTCTATTCATCTGCACAAGCAGAGAGACTACTGATGTGGTACTGATTTAATTTCATCATAATTAAAATATTGTGTTTAAAATTCACATGTTAAACATTATAGGTCTGAAAGCTTTATTGTTCTGGAACAAAATGCTGATACTACCATTTGGATGACATGATGGAATCAGTATGTTACTTTATGAAAATCCTCCCTTAATATTAAAAAAAAAAAGTTGTCAAATGTTAACATGAAATGTCTTCTAAAACCTCTTGCATGCTTACTTAGGATCAACTTTGGAGAATTTAACACTACAGATTAAAAGTAATCTGAGGCCACCCACAAACACGCATAAATACACACACACATACACATTCACACACACACACACACACACTCAGTTTGTGGTGCCACACTGGAAATGTTTGTTAATTTTTCATGCTTTATTGGGTCCCTTTAAATAACCTTGTTACATATTAAAAAAAAAAAAAAGAATATAAGGAATCCTATAGGTTCCCTCCCTCCATTTCAGATAAATTACATACACACATACACCTGGCTAAAGCCTAACATGGACCTCTCCTAGGGAGAATGGGCCCTAGGTTAATCAATTTGCCCTTAAAAAAGATTATTTCACATGTGTGGTCCCCAAAGGAGCATAAGACATGGGTAAATTTTGTTTTGTCTTGTCTTGTCTTGAGTTCTAAAATAAATTCTTTTAATGTTTCTGCTGTTGTAAAGTCACTGTAAGACATTAAACCATTCAGTAGTATTGGATCCTTATTCCTGAAGAAATTAAGCAACGATTTTGACCAACCTCATGTAATAAAAATCCACATGAGGCCACCCTTCCAGTCTGCCCTATCCTTTAGGCCTGTTCCTTCAGCTATCTGATCTCACCTCCCAGGCTTCTGGACAAGTGGGCATTCAGAAAGACTAAACTAAGTACTGTTCCATACATGTGGTAGAAACATTTTAAAATATCTCATGCTCAATACAAACTATAAGCATATGGCTATGGAGGTAGATAGGAACTTCTTGCTTGTTACAATAAGAGCAAGAACTATTATTATTATTAATACATTTTTTATACATCTTTATTGGAGTATAATTGCTTCACAATGCTGTGTTAGTTGCTGCTGTATAACAAAGTGAATCAGCTATACGTATACATATATCCCCATATCCCTTCCCTCTTGTGTCTCCCTCCCACCCTCCCTATCCCATCCCTCTAGGTGGTCACAAAGCACCGAGCTGATCTCCCTGTGCTATGCGGCTGCTTCCCACTAGCTATCTACTTTACATTTGGTAGTGTATATATGTCAGTGTTACTCTCACTTCACCCCAGGCTTTTGAGTAGTTTATCTAAATAGCATTGTTCACAACCACAATGCAATTCTAATTCAATACTCGCTCACATTTTGTGACTGATCATATTTTGTGACTGATCGCACTGTTAAAAACAGAAGTGGCCACTGAGAAGTCCAGTAACTCCTTTGCTGTGGTAGTGAGAAAAGCACTGGATCTGTGGTCAGGAGATCCAACTCTGCTGCTTACTGTGTGGCCACAGGCAAGATGCTTAAGCTCCCCAAGTCTGTTTCCTCATCTGTAAGACAGGCAGGACACCACCTACCTGACAGAGTTCTTGTGAGGTTAATCTTGAGGTAGTTTATGATCTGGCTTCCATCCTACTTTCCAGCTCTCATATCTAGCCACTTCCTCGGCACGCGCCTTATGTTCTGGTCACTTCAAAGTCTTTGAGATTCTCTAAAGGTGTCACCTTCGTTCTTCCCCTTTGTTTTGAATGCCTTCTTCCTCTGTTTACTCAGATAATATGGATTAATTCATTAACACTCAAGGAACCCTTCCCTGACCACCTCCAGGTTGAATCAGCTCATCCTCTAGGCCCCAAGATCAACCTGAACGAATCTTTATCCTAATATTTACCTGTTTATTGGTCCAACTCCCTGACTACTCTACACTGCTTCAATTCCTAAATTATGCCTTCCATCTCAACATGTGTACCTAGCACATGTAACCCATAGTGGGAAAAAAACTGGATGATGATTAAATGCATGCATAACATAACACAACAGAATTGAGCTTAGTTATTTGCGATACAGTAGGAATTCAGTTTAGGTTAGCTGAATCTGAAATGTAAACCCTTAGAGATAATGGGTCCTATAGTTCACCATGATGTAACTTCATTTTTGTGATTTAAACTTCTGAAAAATAACCACCCGTGGTCCTGAGATAGGTTTTATAAAGAAAATGGAAAACATCATCAAATGAATCCCACATATGGTCAGCACACTCTGTGAAGAATATTTTTTCTTGTTTGTATTAAGTTAGCATCAAGAACTTTCAGCTTACAAATCCCATGAAACAGGCAAACTGACACACAAGACTTCAATATACCACAAAGCTAAATTGTAAGCATGCTTTTCTCAAGTTTCAGTGTGGTCATTGAATTCGATTGCTTAGCAGTAGTAGCTGAAGGGTTACATACACTTCCTGCTTTGGTCAGCTTGATTCTTTATTAAAACAATTATATCTTCATGTCAAAAAATACATACTATGTTTCGAATAACAGTAAAGGCATAGGAAGAAAACTGATTCCAAATAGTCATCTTCTGTGGCTAAAAATTACAGAACAAACTACTCCCAACTTGCTGTGTTATAATTAGAACTGTTCAAAAGAAACAAAAATTAGCGAGAAAGCAAGAAACAAATAAACCTTAAGAGTGTATCACAGTCCTTCTAGGTATAAACAAATGCATCACTGAGCTTCTTGAATTAGGGAACTAGTTGACAAAAGAGGCAGACTGCAGGCAGATGATTATGTGGGCAGAAATATGCAGGATAGGATTTAAAGGAGAGAAATTGGAGTCAGGTGAGCAATTAGGTTAAAAATCTCCAGACACTAGGATTCTGGGGGCGTGTGGTCCACACTGGGCTGAATGAACTGTGTTTATAAACTGCCCCATTTCCAGACCTTGGAAAACGCAACCTTTTATGTACTTTTGAACACAGAATGATTATCTTAACTAATACTTTCTGTAGTGGGGATGAAATTTATATTCTACAACTCACTTTACTTTCTATCCCTGATTATATTTTCTTTGTAAGCCTCATTCTTACTGATGGCAAAACAAAAATTTTTTAACTTGACAATTAAAAGGAAAACATTCTTTTTCCTCTTCCTTCTTCCCAAGACGGTGTTGTCTGTGTGAAGAGGAGCAACGGGTTCCTTTATCCTCTGGGTTCTCTCTGGCTTCTGCTGAGATGTCCTGTAATTTGTCCAGTCTACTGGGAATCCTCTGCTAATGACACTGATTTCCCGGGCTTGGATTTTTATGGTGTCAGGTTGGCACCCACTGTTGTTGACCATGGAGCTTGCCACTGTGCCTTGGTGGTGAGGTCTCCACGTTCTGCATCCTCCCTATGGTCCACTGGTCCTCCCAGGATAGGGATAATGGAGAGGGAATGGGGAAGAGGAAGACTTCAGCTGATCTCTCTGCTGCACTGTGCAGGATGCAGGACACCACCCACGTACCCTCAGTCATTGGTCCTCTACCATTCCAGCGTCATGCTGGACATTTTGCCATGACAAACGTTCTGCAACCTCCCAGGCTTTTCCCAAGTAAATGGGAGTACCAACTTTCAATGTTCTTGAACTCAGACACATCTATAAATATTTTACTTCTCCCCTCCCAGTTTCAAGATGCCACCTTAAGGTGGTAGGATACAGAGCTGAAGGCATTCTGTCAGCTTTCCTGACCTTCTTCTCTTTCAGCGATTCTCTCCAGTACTGGGAGGTTTTGTCCTTCCCATGTTATGGGAACTTCCCATATGTTCTGACCTGTTCTCTGCTCTGCTCTGTTCTGCTCCATGATCGCCACTCCAAATTCTGATTTATAAGAAAATCATAACACACATCCCTTTTTTTTCTTTCTCAAAAAAGAATGGCTTTTGCAAGCAAAAGGTGCTTACTTCAAGACTATCATCTTGCTATAGATGTGACCAATTCTATTTGAAAGTTCAAAGCCGAATGATGATTGTATTGCTCTCAGCTGGGTCATTCCTTCCCAAAAAGTAATGGATATTATTGATTTAATGAGTTGGAAGACCCAAGGAACAAGTAGAAACTTGGGTTTATAAGTAATCTAGACCCACTATTTTAGTCTCTCCAAAATATCTTCCATGTGCATCTCAAGTCCAAATATACAGTTCAGAAAAATTCCTTTATGTGAAGCTATATTTAACTTGAGCCATTCTTAACAGTTTCAATATAATTTAAAAATTACCCTTTTTCGTACTAACTTTTCATTCATCAGAGAAAAGAGAACAAAAATAAAAATCACAGATCCTTTCTCATTAAGCAAAAGAATCTAAAATCTACTGGCCTAAAAGAATTTTCTGTTGTTAACGTATGGGGAAATTACTGTGATGGAACATGGTTTCTAATATGTAGAAATATAACCCATGACCAAAATATCACATACTCAGTTTTCATAAACATGGGTCTGATTTTATAATATTTAAGGCATTTTAAGTCTGAACCATTCCCAAATGATATTCTAAAAAGCAATTTACACTGAAGTTGTCATAATCTTCTCTCTTTTGGGGAAATAATCAAACAAGGAAGTCCACTCAAGGTAAAGAGTAAAG
Organism: Balaenoptera musculus; assembly: GCF_009873245.2. Classification (NCBI taxonomy): domain Eukaryota; kingdom Metazoa; phylum Chordata; class Mammalia; order Artiodactyla; family Balaenopteridae; genus Balaenoptera; species Balaenoptera musculus. The sequence goes on along the minus strand of NC_045793.1, from coordinate 94,903,141 downwards.
GCTAACATTGATTGTGCCTATTATGTGCCAGGAACTGTTCTAAGGGCATTAATATACTATTTCTTTTCTTTCAAGGGAAGTATACTCATTATCTTGATTTTACAAATTAGGAAATGAAGGCACAGAAAGGCTTAGTAGGTTTCTCAACATCACTCAATGAATAAGCAGTAGAGTCAGAATCTGAATCCAGGCAAACTCACCCCTAGTCTTTACATCCAACCACTATTCTGTGCTGCCTCACAGGTAAAGGACATGTGGGGGCATTGAGTTTAAACTGCAAAGAGGAAAGAACTAGGCACAAAAGACTCTGCTGTCTTTACAAGGACAAAAGAAGGGACTAAGATTCCATATTTAGAGCTGGCATGCAAAATAACTCCCAGAACCATATGTTTCATATGACCCAATCATTGGGTCTTTCATTTCTGATCATTTGACATTTTTAAGCATGAATCATCTAATGAAAAAATTACAGGGCTTTCTTTTGAACACATTGTTTATTTGTCACCAAGAGATCTCAGATATACTTTAAACAAATTCCTGCTATAAAGGAAAGACTACATACCCTCATGAATGGCACAGTCCAAAAAAAGAAATTATTTAAAACAGCTCTAACACCTTTTCTAAATTTCCTACATTGTGAAATGACAGCAGTGTCTCCCTTTCAACACTGCCTTCTAGTCAATGTAAAAAGAAATAAACCATCCCCACATGCTCATATTTGGTGTTTACTTTTCCGTCAGTCATCTAAAATGGGACGCGGGAAAAGGGGTGTGTCTGTCTCTGTTAGAAAGAGAAGAAAAGTGAAGGAAAGAAAATCTAACGCAACAAGAGAGTTGCCAGATTTGAAACTGATTGAAAGAGTTTTGTGTCACCAAACATTTTTCAAAGACCTATCAATCTGCAACTCTTTTTATAAACCAACCTGTAATGACTGGTGTTTCCACACATTTTCTTCACACAGTTGCTTCTGCGTTTGGCAGTGCCTTTGATTTGAAAAGAATTTCAAACTTTAGATGATCACACAGAACCTTTTTGGCATCATGGAAAAGAATATTTAGATCATAATGACTTAAAGGAATGTAAGCTAGAGTTCCAAGTAGTTTAAACTTCCATTACAGAGATGCCGAAAGCCACATTGCTGTGCTTACAAGTATAAGTGATGCCACTTGTAACTCTGACTAATTAAATGAGAATTAAAAAGGGTGAGAAAGAAAAGCACAGATTAAAATTACTATTAAATGACAAATACACATTCTACAGTATATCAAATACCAAGATAGACCCAAACACCATCATAATGTTCCTATTCACATCTTCTGGCATCAAGGGAAGTCCACCTTGGAAAAACCAACAAATCCTTAAAATAACAGAAAAGTGCCAGCACTAACAGTGGTACACTTAGTAATCCCTGGGAAAATTCAAAGAAAGTGGAGTAATGAAATTTGTCACCTGCTGACTGGCTTCTGCTGCTTCAGAAAACAAAGTGTACAGCAGACTGGGGTTCAGGATGTACAGCCAGAAGAGAATGGAACTCCTAATTGCAAAGTAACTGAATCCATTATGAATACAAATCTCATTCCCCTCTTCCCACCCCCAAAACCACTGGTTCTCAGAAATTCAGCCCGCAACCAGCAGCATCAACATCATCTGAGAACTTGTCAGAGTTCTCAGGCCCCACCTAAGACCAACTGAATAAAAAATGCTGGGGATGAGGCCCAGTAACCTGTGTTTTCATAAACCCTAAAGATTATTTTAATGCACACTAAAGTTGGAGATCCACTGCCTTAAACATCACAACCTGATCAGTAAAAAAGTAGAGATGCCCTTCTTCAGTCTGAATCCTAATAGCCATAAAAATTACAATTATTGAGAGCTTACTATGAGCAAAGTACGCTTCATGACACATTACTTGTATCTGCTCATTTAATCCTTATGCAACCCTATTAACTACTATGCCCATGCAACTCATTAGCTAGACAGGACACAGTGAAACTAAGTTACTGAGAAAAGACAGTGCTATTATAAGAAGAATGAGTTTCTTGAATGTACATTTATCAATAGCAACAGAAGCATAAACACTAGGAAGCCTGAAAAGAAAATTCTTATGTAGCTTTAAAGCAACTTTCACTGGTAAAAAATCTTCATAAAAATTTGAAATTTCTCTTGATAGACGAACAGGTCGAGGTCTAGTTTTTTTCATGAATTAACTTCTTGAAATGGTTCCAGTCCGATATCCTACATTATGGTCCAGAATGGGAACTGGACTGAGTCCAGCTAGCCAGCTGCACTGAATAGTTTGGTCACAAGTAATATGGAAGATATTGCAACCAGATTGTTCTCAGGTCTGACCAGCACAAAGTTCAAACACCATCTTTTATGACCCTGCTCTCATCCCCTCAGCCTTGTATAATCAATGGATATTCTTAGCTTCAGCAGACAGGAAATATAAAGGAACTCAAGATATAAAACATGATTGTATCTAAGTGTTTAAATGACAGCTAAAATCAGGAAATACACAGCTGCCTCTTTTTTATTTCCTTATTTAGTTCTATTACCTCTTCCAGTAACCCAGGCTTGAATCTTTGTGTGTCTCCTTGAGCACTCCTCTTTCTTCACTCTCTCATCCAAATCACTAAAGCCTAAAATTATTTTGTTCAGACTCTTCTATATGTCACTTTCTTTCCATTCCAACTTCCCTTACTTTATCTCAGGCTCTTATCACCTCATCCTAGATTACCAAAATGTTCTCTTAATCTCTTTGTCCCTTGTATTTATTATGGAGACCACTGTCAAATAAAGGCGCTTTGAACATGATGCTTCCATGCTCAAAACCCATCAGAAATACTCCATTACTGACAGGGTGAAGTCTAAACTCCTTAAACATAAATATAAACATCTTCACAGCCTGGCTCCAGCTTTATCTCCAACTGTTTCCTTATGTGAATCCTAAACTCGAATCACAGTTCTATGGTCACTGTCTCTAAAACACGTCATGAATGTTCCAGCAACTCTTCTCCAGCCCCGGCCACAGCTTCAGACAAAAGATAATAGATGTAAAATGCCAAAGGGAGAATAGGCATTAAAGCAGAGAATAAAGTCTGTTTACTAGCCAGGATTTAATTATAGATCAGTGCTTCCAATTTGATTATTCTGCTATATGGAATTTACAACTGTTAGGAAAAAATAATAAGTGTCTAAAAGTCTAACAGAGGTCTTCGGTTAACCTACATAATAGCATTTGGATTAAATATTAAGCAAGTGCTATTCCAGACGCCAAGGATAAACACATTTATAAGGGAAGAGGCTCCAGAGGCTCACTGAAGCACTCTCCTTTCTCTCTCCGTAAAACTGCTGCTAGAGCCACAGTTCCTGGGATTTGACCAAATTCACTGCTGAAGGAATAGGAATTCCTATTTGCCCTTAGGAAACAACCCTCCAACTATCAAAACCATTCAACTGAGTCCTTCAAATATAACTATTAAAAAACTAGCAAGAGAGGACCTACAGGATGGTGGAGGAGTAAGACGTGGAGATCACCTTCCTCCCCACAAATACATCAGAAATACATCTACATGTGGAACAACTCCTACAGAACACCCACTGAACATGGGCAGAAGACCTCAGACCTCCCAAAAGGCAAGAAACTCCCCCTCGTACCTGGGTAGGGCAAAAGAAAAAAGAAGAAAAGAGGGACAAAAGAATTGGAACAGGACCTGTACCACTGGAAGGGAGCTGTGAAGGAGGAAAGGTTTCCACACACTAGGAAGCCCCTTCACTACGGAGAAGAGGGGTGGGCAGGAGGGAAGTTTCGGAGCCACGGAGGAGAGCGCAGCAACAGGGATGCGGAGGGCAAAGCGGAGAGATTCCCGCACAGAGGATCAGTGCTGACCAGCACTCACCAGCCCCGGAGGCTTGTCTGCTCATCCGCCAGGGCGGGCGGGGGCTGGGAGCTGAGGCTCGGGCATCGGAGGTCAGATCCCAGGGAGAGGACTGGGGTTGGCGGCGTGAACACAGCCTGAAGGGGGCTAGTGCACCACAGCTAGCCAGGAGGGAGTCCGGGAAAAAGTCTGGACCTGCCTAAGAGGCAAGAGACCATTGTTTCAGAGAGCACGAGGAGAGGGGATTCAGAGCGCTGCCTAAACGAGCTCCAGAGACGGGCGCGAGCCGCGGCTATCAGCACGGACACCAGAGACGGGTATGAAACGCTAAGGCTGCTGCTGCCGCCACCAAGAAGCCTGTGTGCGAGCACAGGTCACTCTCCACACCTTCCCTCCCGGGAGCCTGTGCAGCCCACCACTGCCAGGGTCCCGTGATCCGGGGACAACTTCCCCGGGAGAACACACGGCACACCTCACGCTGATGCAACGTCACGCCGGCCTCTGCCACCGCAGGCTCGCCCCGCACTCCGTACCACTCCCTCCCCCCAGTCTGAGTGAGCCAGAGCCTCCAAATCAGCTGCTACTTTAACCCCCTCCTGTCTGGGTGAAGAACAGATGCCAGAGGGCAACCTACATGAAGAGACGGGGCCAAATCAACAGCTGAACCCCAGGAGCTGTGCAAACAAAGAAGAGAAAGGGAAATTTATCCGTGCAGCCTCAGGAACAGCGGATTAAAACTCCACAGTCAACTTGATGTACCCTGCATCTGTGGAATACCTGAATAGACAACAAATCATGCCAAAATTGAGGCAATGGACTTTGGGTTCAACTGTAGACTTGGAGTTTGCTCTTTGCGACTGACCAGTTTCTGATTTTTATGTTTATCTTAGTTTAGTTTTTAGCGCTTGTTATCACTGGTAGATTTGATTATTGCTTTGGTTGCTCTCTTCCTTTTTTTTTTAAATTATTTTTTTATTTTTAATATTTTCTTAATTTTTTATTTTAATAACTTTATTTTATTTTATTATTTTTTTACTTGCTTTCTTTTTTTTTCTCCCCTTTCTTCAGAGCCGCATGGCTGACAGGGTCTTGGCGCTCCAGCCGGCTGTCAGGCCTGAGCCTCTGAGGTGGGAGAGACGAGTTCAGGACATTGATCCACCAGACAGCTCACGGCCCCACGTAATATCAATTGGCAAGAGCTCTCCTAGAGATCTCCGTCTAAATGCTAAGACCCAACTCCACTCAAAGACCAGCAAGCTCCAGTGCTGGACACCTTATGCCAAACAACTAGCAAGACAGGAACACAACCCCACCCATTAGCAGAGAGGCTGCCTAAAATCATAATGATTTCACAGACACCCAAAAACACACCACCAGATGCGGTCCTCCCAACAGAAAGACAAGATCCAGCCTCATCTACCAGAACACAGGCACCAGTCCTCTCCACCAGGAAGCCTACACAACCCACTGAATCATCTTTACCCACTGGGGGCAGACACCATAAACAACAGGGACTACGAACCTTCAGCCTGCTAAAAGGAGAACCCAAACACAGTAAGTTAAGCAAAATGAGAAGACAGAGAAATATGCAGATGAAGGAGCAAGGTAAAAGCCCACAAGACCAAACAAAGGAAGAGGAAATAGGCAGTCTCCCTGAAAAGGAATTCAGAGTAATGATAGTAGAGATGATCCAAAATCTTGGAAATAGAATGGAGAAAATACAAGAAACGTTTAATAAGGACCTAGAAGAACAAAGGAACAAACAAACAATGATGAACAACACAATAAATGAAATTAAAAATTCTCTAGGGCTTCCCTGGTGGCGCAGTGGTTGAGAATCTGCCTGCCAATGCAGGGGACAGGGGTTCGAGCCCTGGTCTGGGAAGATCCCACATGCCGCGGAGCAACTAGGCCCGTGAGCCACAATTACTGAGCCTGCGCATCTGGAGCCTGTGCTCCGCAACAAGACAGGCCACGATAGTGAGAGGCCCGCGCACCGCGATGAAGAGTGGCCCCCACTTGCCACAACTAGAGAAAGCCCTCACACAGAAACGAAGACCCAACACAGCCATAAATAAATAAATAAATAAATAAATAAAATTAAAAAAAAAATTCTCTAGAAGGAAGCAATAGCAGAATAACTGAAGCAGAAGAACAGAAAAGAGATGTGGAAGATAAAATAGTGGCAATAACTACCACAGAGCAGAATAAAGAGAAAAGAATGAAAATAATTGAGGACAGTCTCAGAGACCTCTGGGACAACATTAAACGCAACCAACATTCGAATTATAGGGGTCCCAGAAGAAGAAGAGAAAAAGAAAGGGACTGAGAAACTATTTGAAGAGATTATACTTGAAAACTTCCATAATATGGGAAAGGAAATAGTTAATCAAGTCCAGGAAGCACAGAGAGTCCCATACAGGATAAATCCAAGGAGAAACAAGCCAAGGCACATCTTAATTAAACTATCAAAAATTAAATACAAAGAAAAAATATTGAAAGCAGCAAGGGAAAAGCAACAAATAACATATAAGGGAATCCCCATAAGATTAACAAGCTGATCTTTCAGCAGAAACTCTACAAGCCAGAAGGGAGTGGCAGGAAATATTTAAAGTGATGAAAGGGAAAAACCTACAACCAAGAATACTCTACCCAGCATGGATCTCATTCAGATTCGATAGAGAAATTAAAATCTTTACAGACAAGCAAAAGTTAAGAGAATTCAGCACCACCAGAGCAGCTTTACAACAAATGCTAAAGGAACTTCTCTAGGCAGGAAACACAAGAGAAGGAAAAGACCTACAATGACAAACCCAAAATAATTAAGAAAATGGTAATAGGAACATACATATCAACACTTACCTTAAATGTAAATGGATTAAATGCTCCAACCAAAAGACATAGACTGGCTGAATGGATACAAAACAAGACCCATACATATGCTGTCTACAAGAGACCCACTTCAGACCTAGGGACACATACAGACTGAAAGTGAGGGGATGCAAAAAGATATTCGATGCAAATGGAAATCAAAAGAAAGTGGAGTAGCAATTCTCATATCAGATAAAATAGATTTTAAAATAAAGACTACTACAAGAGACAAAGAAGGATACTACATAATGATCAAGGGATCAATCCAAGAAGAAGATAAAACAATTGTAAATATTTATGCACCCAACATAGGAGCACCTCAATACATAAGGCAAATGCTAACAGCCATAAAAGGGGAAATCAACAGTAACACAATAACAGTAGGGGACTTCAATACCCCACTTTCACCAATAGACAGATCACCCAAAATGAAAATAAATAAGGAAATACAAGCTTTAAATGAGACATTAAACATGATGGATTTAATTGATGTTTATGGGACATTCCATCCAAAAACAACAGAATACACTTTCTTCTCAAGTGCTCATGGAACATTCTCCAGGATAGATCATATCTTGGATCACAAATCAAGCCTTGGTAAATTTAAGAAAATTGAAATCGTATCAAGTATATTTTCCCACCACAACGCTATGAGACTAGATATGAATTTCAGGAAAAAAACTGAAAAATACAAACACATGGAGACTAAAAAGCATGCTACTAAATAACCAAGAGATCACTGAGGCAATCAAAGAGGAAATCGAAAAAATCTAGAAACAAATGACAATGAAAACACGATGACCCAAAACCTATGGGATGCAGCAAAAGCAGTTCTAAGAGGGAAGTTTATAGCAGTACAATTCTACCTCAGGAAACAAGAAAAATCTCAAATAAACAACCTAACATTACACCTAAAGCAATTAGAGAAAGAAGAACAAAAAACCCCCAAGATTGGCAGATGGAAAGAAATCATAAAGGACAGATCAGAAAGAAATGAAGGAAACAATAGCAAAGATCAATAAAACTAAAAGCTGATTCTTTGAGTAGATAAACAAAATTGATAAACCATTAGCCAGACTCATCAAGAAAAAAAGGGAGACGACTCAGATCAACAGAATTAGAAATGAAAAAGAAGCAACAACTGACACTGCAGAAATACAACGGATCTTCAGAGATTACTACAAGCAACTATATGCCAATAAAATGGACAAGCTGGAAGAAATGGGCATATTCTTAGAAAAGCACAACCTTCTGAGACTGAACGAGGAAGAAATAGATAATATAAACAAACCATTCACAAGCACTGAAATTGAAACTGTGATTAAAAATCTTCCAGCAAACAAAAACCCAGGACCAGATGGCTTCACAGGCGAATTCTATCAAACATTTAAAAAAGAGCTAACACCTATCCTTCTCAAACTCTTCCAAAATATAGCAGAGGGAGGAACACTCCCAAACTCATTCTACGAGGCCACCATCACCCTGATACCCAAACCAGACAAAGATGTCACAAAGAAAGAAAACTACAGGCCAATATCACTGATGAACATAGATGCAAAAATCCTCAACAAAATACTAGCAAACAGAATCCAACAGCACATTAAAAGGATCATACACTATGAACAAGTGGGGTTTATCCCAGGAATGCAAGGATTCTTCAATATATGCAAATCAATCAATGTGATACACCATATTAACAAGTTGAAGGAGAAAAACCATATGATCATCTCAACAGATGCAGAAAAAGCTTTCAACAAAATTCAACACCCATTTATGATAAAAATCCTCCAGAAAGTAGGCAAAGAAGGAACTTACCTCAACATAATAAGGCCCTATATGACAAACCCATGGCCAACAACGTTCTCAATGGTGAAAAACTGAAACCATTTCCACTAAGATCAGGAACAAGAGAAGGTTGCCCACACTCACCACTATTATTCAACTTAGTTTTGGAAGTTTTAGCTACAGCAATCAGAGAAGAAAAAGAAATAAAAGGATTCCAAATCGGAAAAGAAGAAGTAAAACTGTCACTGTTTGCAGATGATATGATACTATACATAGAGAATCCTAAAGATGCCACCAGAAAACTACTAGAGCTAATCAATGAATTTGATAAAGTAGCAGGATACAAAACTAATGCACAGAAATGTCTTGCATTCCTATACACTAATGATGAAAAATCTGAAAGAGAAATTAAGGGAACAGTCCCATTTACCACTGCAACAAAAAGAATAAAATACCTAGGAATAAAGCTACCAAAGGAGACAAAAGAGCTGTACGCAGAAAACTATAAGACACGGATGAAAGAAATTAAGGATGATAAAGACGGAGAGATATACCATGTTCTTGGATTGGAAGAATCAACATTGTGAAAATGACTATACTACCCAAAGCAATCTACAGATTCAATGCAATCCCTATCAAACTACCACTGGCATTTTTCACAGAACTAGAACAAAAAATTTCACAATTTGTATGGAAACACAAAAGACCCCGAATAGCCAAAGCAATCTTGAGAAAGAAAAACGGAGCTGGAGGAATCAGGCTGCCGGACCTCAGACTATACTACAGAGCTACAGTAATCAAGACAATGTGGTACTGGCACAAAAACAGAAATATAGATCAATGGAACAGGATAGAAAGCCCAGAGATAAACCTACACATATATGGTCACCTTATCTTTGATAAAGGAGGCAAGAATATACAATGGAGAAAAGACAGCCTCTTCAGTAAGTGGTGCTGGGAACACTGGACAGCTACATGTAAAAGAATGAAATTAGAACACTCCCTAACACCATACACAAAAATAAACTCAAATGGATTAAAGACCTAAATGTAAGGCCAGACACTATCAAACTCTTAGAGGAAAACATAGGCAGAACACTCTATGACATAAATCACAGCAAGATCCTTTTTGATCCACCTCTTAGAGAAATGGAAATCAAAACAAAAATAAACAAATGGGACCTAATGAAACTTAAAAGCTTTTGCACAGCAAAGGAAACCATAAACAAGACGAAAAGACAACCCTCAGAATGGGAGAAAATATTTGCAAATGAAGCAACGGACAAAGGATTAATCTGCAAAATTTACAAGCAGCTCACGCAGCTCAATATCAAAAAGCAAGCAACACAATCCAAAAATGGGCAGAAGACCTAAATAGACATTTCTCCAAAGAAGACATACAGATTGGCAACAAACACATGAAAGAATGCTCAACATCATTAATCATTAGAGAAATGCAAATCAAAACTACAATGAGGTATCACCTCACACCAGTTAGAATGGCCATCATCAAAAAGTCTACAAACAATAAATGCTGGAGAGGGTGTGGAGAAAAGGGAATCCTCCTACACTGCTGGTGGGAATGTAATCTGATACAGCCACTATGGAGAACAGTATGGAGGTTCCTTAAAAAAACTAAAAATAGAACTACCATATGACCCAGCAATTCCACTACTGGGCATATACCCTGAGAAAACCATAATTCAAAAAGAGTCATGTACCACAATATTCATTTGCAGCACTATTTGCAGTAGCCAGGACATGGAAGCAACCTAAGTGTCCATCAACAGATGAATGGATAAAGAAGATGTGGCACATATATACGATGGAATATTACTCAGCCATAGAAAAGAAACGAAATTGAGTTATTTGTTGTGAGGTGGATGGACCTGGAGTCTGTCATCCAGAGTGAAGTAAGTCAGAAAGCAAAAAACAAATACCTTATTTTAACACATATATACGGAATCAAAAAAAAAAAAAGGTTCTAAAGAACCTACGTGTAGGAAATGAATAAAGATGCAGATTAAAGAATGTACTTAAGGACATAGGGAGAGGGAAGGGTAAGCTGGGACGAAGTGAGAGAGTGGCACTGACATATATACACTACCAAACGTAAAATAGATAGCTAGTGGGAAGCAGCCACATAGCACAGGGAGATCAGCTCGGTGCTTTGTGACCACCTAGATCTGTGGGATAGGGAGGTTGGGAGGGAGACGCAAGAGGGAGGGGATATGGGGATATATGTATACATATAGCTGATTCACTTTGTTATACAGCAGAAACTAACACAACAATGTAAACAATTATACTCCAGTAAAAATGCTAAAAAACCCCACAAAACTAACAAGAATCACCAACATTTAAGGGAAACCAACAGAGTGATAAAAATGTTCCAAACAGAACTAATCCCTCAGAAATAAGAATTTCTGAAACAGAAAGAACTTTTAAAAGGATTATAATTATTATAATCAGTCAACAAGACTAAAGAAAATATTTGCATCTTTCAAAAAAAAACACTGTTAAAAGAAAGAAGAATAGAAAGAAAAGAGGAAGAGAAGGAAGACTAGGAAGAGAAGAAAGGAAAGAAATAATGAGTATTTCTAGAAATTGAAAGAACTGTGACTGAAATGAAACAAATCAATAGATGAGTAAACAGTAAAATAGATACGGATATGGATAAATATTCCATTAGTGATTTGGAATATCGTTAAGAACCCTCCCAGAGTGTAGTAAAAAGGACAAAAAGTAGGCATTAGCAAATACACTAAAGATAAGAAAAAGACATAAGGAATCAGCATTTGGCGTAGGAAACAAAATTAGCATTCTTTACCAACAATTTGATGTCCAGAGAAACATATAGAAAATTATTAAAATAAACGAGTTTTATCATCCAGACAGAAACAATATCAACCTATAAAATCACTAGCTATCTTTCATGCTAGCAATCACAAATTAGAAGATGAAACCCTTAAAAATTTCATTCAGAATTCAAATAATACTCCCATGATAAAAGTAATGATAAAGTATATGTACAAAACATATTTTTAGAAAAATTGTCAGTCTTAAATCCTTGAGAAACACCATACTCCTGGATGGGAAGATTCAATATTGTGAAAGTGTAAATTTGCCCCCAAATTAATCTATAAATTAAAGAAAGTCACTAATGTCATTCTAAAATCTACATAAAATAGATTCATGAGATGGGCAAGAACATTTTTTAAAAAGAAAAGTTGGCCTAAATACTATGCAAATATAGTAATTAAAAAGCAGCAACAAACTAATCCAGGGATATACAGACTGAAAATTAAATAGAATAGAGAATCCAGAAAAAGATCCATGCATATGTGAAATTTATCATGATAATGATAATATTTCAAATCAGCAGGAAAAGGAAGACTACAAGAATAAATGGCACTGGGATATTTGTCTTTTCACCTGGGGGGAGGAATAAAAAGTAAATTATAGTTTGATCTCACAACATAGACAATAATTCTTGATATAATGAAGAGCTAAAAACAAAGCTATAAAAATGTCAAAGGAAAAATGAATATGACTATCTTAATAACTTTGAGAGGGTAGGTCATACACAAGACAAAAAAAAAACAAAAACAAAAAACAGGTGCCATAAAGGAAAAAACTGACTTCACGTGACCTATATTAAAAACAAAAATGTTCTATTTGACAATCAATCAATCAATCAAAAAAAAGCATGAATAAAGTTATAAGGCAAGCAACACTGGGGGAAAATTTTACTGTTTATAAATAGAAAAGGGGTTAAAATGTATAATATACAAAAGTTAAAATAAAATCTAATAGAAAAATAAGCATAGATTTTAGCAGTTAAGACAAATAGACATTAAAAAATACTCTCATTTTTAATCTAGGAAATGAAAGTGTTAGTGCTAGTGTTTATACAATGCAAATGCCATCTCTTTTTGCCAGTCAGATTAGAGAAAGCTGCAAGACTGATATCTATTATTGGTGATGGTGTGGGAAAACAAGTATTCACTATTCAGTTTTGTTTTTTTTTAACATCTTTATTGGAGTATAATTGCTTTACAATATTGTGCTAGTTTCTGCTGTATAACAAAGTGAATCAGCTATATGTATACATATATCCCCATATCCCCTCCCTCTTGCATCTCCCTCCCACTGTCCCTATCCCACCCCTCTAGGTGGTCACAAAGCACCAAGCTCATGTCCCTGTGCTATGTACCTGCTTCCCACTGGCTATCTATTTTACATTTGGTAGTGTATATATGTCAATGCCACTCTCTCACTTAGTCCCAGGTTACCCTTCCCCCTCCCCGTGTCCTTAACTCCATTATCTACATCTGCATCTTTATTCCTATCCTGCCCCTAGGTTCATCAGAACCATTTTTTGTTTGTTTATTTTTTAGATTCCATATATATGAGTTAGCATTTTCATTGGAGTATAAATTAGCACAGCCTTTTGAGAATCATTTTGGTGGTTCTACTAAAATTTAAACGATGCTTACCAGCTCAGCCAGAAATAATACTTCAAGGAATTTATTCTAGAAATACATGCACAAGTAAGCCAAGATAAAATTGAAGATGTTCATTTTCTCACTATGTGCATTGTCAGATGTTTCAAGTCACACATGTACCATCTAAAGGAATTTGTCATTCCCATATACCAATGTGCATTCTTTGAAAATGACTAGATATTTAAATAATTAGTAAAAATATAATTATATATAAATAATAATTTATGATTTTACAACAATTAAAAGTAATTCTTTATAAAATGAGAACTGCTTACCATAGCATTGTTTACCACTGCACAATACCCTTAACCATTGCATAATAAATATTTACATGGAAATTTTTTGTACTTACTTTTAGGTACAAAGTGCAACGTTATTGTGTCCATTGAGTCAACAGAGGAATGGATAAAGAAGATGTGGTACATATATACAATGGACTATTACTCAGCCATAAAAAGGAACGAAATTGGGTCATTTGTAGATACGTGGATGGACCCAGAGACTGCCATACAGAGTGAAGTAAGTCAGAAAGAGAAAAACAAATATCATATATTAACGCATATATATGGAATCTAAAAAAAGGTATAGATGATCTGATCTGCAAAGCAGAAATAGAGACACAGACGTAGTGAACAAACATACGGATACCAAGGAGGGGGTGGGAGGAATTGGGAGATTGGGATTGACATATATATATTATTGATACTATATATAAAATAGATAACTGATGAGAACCTACTGTATAGCACAGGGAACTCTACTCAATGCTCTGCGGTGACCTAAATGGGAAGGAAATCCAAAAAAGAGGTGATATATGTATACATATAGCTTATTCACTTTGCTGTATAGTAGAAACTAACACAACACTGTAAAGCCACTATACTCCAATAAAAATTGTTAAAAATTAAAAAATAATAATAATAACATTGGTTCTCTGTTATAGACCAGTACATCAGGCAGAATAATAACCCCTCAAAGATGTCCACATCCTAATCCCCAGAACCTGTGAATGTGTTATTTTACACAGCAAAAGGACTTTCCAAGTGTGATGGGGTCAAGGAGATTAACCTGGATAATCCTGGTGTGATAATAACGGTCCTTATAAGAGAAAAAGGGAGGCAGCAGAATCAAAGTGATGTAGTAGTAGAAAGACCCAACTGGCCATTGCTGGCTTTAAAGATGGAAGGAAGTCGTAAGCCAAGGAATGTGGGCACTTTATAGAAACTGGAAAAGGCAAGGAAATGGATTCTCCTTTAGAGCCTCCAACTGATTTTAGCCCAGCAAGACCTATTTCAGACTTCAGACCTCCAGGATTATAAGATAATATATTTGTATTGTTTTAAGCCATTATGTGAAAATTTGTTTTAGCAATAATAGAAAACGAATACAATCAGATACTGTATTCAGTTATAAAAATACTAAGATAGCTTTTTGCCTTTGAGATCACAGTTCTTTCAGTGGAGAAAACAGATAGAAACTATAATTCTTAAGATAGATGTTAAATGTCAAGGTATAAGACTTTCTGATTCTTTTAAATTATGCATAATTTCATTATATCTGCTGATAGTCTCACGTTAGAAATCTGTAGATGTTCTATATGTCTGCGTGTTAAATAAAATTGATTTTGGAGGTTTGATATTATTGATTGAAGGAAATAAAACTTACAACTTTGTTCTAAATATCTCAGTCATTGCTATTAGAACATTCTTCATGTCCTTCTGAATTCTACTGATAATGTTATAAATTATTTATTATTGAAATAGGGATAAAAAGGGACATATTTTCTATATTTCATTGTCAGCTTCACTTAGTTTGGCAGACATTAATTATGACACATCACTGAGCATTTATGCATAAAATAGTTTATGTAATAGATTTTGAATCCTGAAATTTTTAGAAAGTAAGCAAAATGTTTGTGTCAGTTGGCATTTCTTAAATGGGATTTAATCAATAAACAACTTGGGAATTTACTACTGAGGAAGAGAATTGCTGGCATTGCCCACAGGTGTTTAGAGCCTCACAACAGTAGTGTGAACCCCAAGGCAGCAGAGACAGAAAATGACTTGTAAATATGCAAACAGGAAGAACTGTTTTAGCTTGTAATTTGGGGGTTATTCCTACAGCACCAGCAAGTAGGCCTACTAATCAACCAAAACTAAGAGGGAATAGAGCAGCTCAGTCTAGACACTCTCTTGATGGAAAATTTCAAATATTTATGAGATGTTTTCCTTCGTGGTACATTTAATATTTCCTACACCAAGTTTTCTCCAAATTAAATTGTTTCCATAAGACTTTCAATATCAGTTAGGGTCAAGTTAGAAGACAGAAATCATACTGTTTCTCTTTTCAGAGACAATCTAATTAGAAGAATTCTCCACTGAAGTTGTTAGCTAGGTAACTGAACAGATAAAAAGAGAACTCTAAGGCGTTCCAAAGGTAGCAACTACAGGAAGCAGTTACCACTCCTAGGACTAGGGGAAACAAAACAGTTAGAAATTGTTAGGGATTGACATATATACACAATTGATACTATGTATAAAATAGATAATTAATGAGACCCTACTCTGTAGCACAGGGAACTCTACTCAGTGCTTTGTGGTGACCTAAATGGGAAGGAAATTCAAAAAAGAGGGGATGTATGTACACGTATAGCTGATTCACTTTGCTGTACAGCAGAAACTAACACAACACTGTAAAGCAACTATGCTCCAATAAAATTTTTTTTTTTAAATATTAGAAAAAATAATAGAAATTGTTAGAATTATCAAACTTAGAACCTGAGAGGAAGGGGCCATGGAGCTAAAACTCAGATCTCTGAGAAGTGCTGGCGAATTACAGCTGGTTTCTCTGAGACAGGACATTTTGAAGTTAATTCTGCAAGTGTTGGGAAAACCTCAGACTTAATTCAGCTGCTGCCACCTGGAAGAACTGCTGCTGCCAGGGTGAAGAAGTGCTGTTGGGGTGATGATCATGGGAACCACAAACGAACCGGAGTCCCCGGAAAGAAAGCAGAAAAAAAATAGGAAAGAGAAGGTCTTTCCTGCCTCTCTCTACCTTGCTGACTCCCTCTAGTGCCTCCTCTAAGAGTCCAACAGGGAGTCGGGTGGCAAAGTAGAAATGTGGTTTAGAATCCCAACTCCAGCCTCACCAAGCAGTATATACAGAAGGGCGGATATGCAGCTGAGAAACGACTTAGTAACTGGTCCACTGCTTTTGACAACTCCTATCCGTGAATACCTTTTCAAAAACAACAACAACGACTCTACTCAATGTTTCCAGTTAAAAAGCTGGAACTATTCTTAGTGCAAATGAAGACATGCTTTCTCCAAACTCAGTGGAGACAAAAATCTCAAAAATCATGGTATCCATCCCTGTGCAACGTTTATTCCCCAAAATGAGTCAATCCCCTTTGAATTTTCTCTTACCTAGCATTAAGTGGAAAATAATCTCTGAAAAGCTATAAATTAAGAAAAAGAAAGAGAAAGAAGAAAGTTAATATATACAAATATATATGTAATATATATATAAATATATATGTTTCATACAAACATGAAAAACAAGCAAAGAGGAAAATACACATAGCTGCTACAGTCACATTTATGTAACTGGTCAGAAGCCTGTCACTGATGCTTATAAATTCCTTTTCTCACTATCTATTGAACATGGAAGTACTAAGAGGCTCCTAAGAGAATGCCCTGGGTTTCAGACATAGTTTTCCCTGCCCCCATTGTGCGGTACTAACTCTATTTTCCCTTGGTATTCAGGATCAATTACCCCAGCCAGCACTAACCACATTGGTTCAGCGAAGCCTGTTGCTTCAGTGGGATTCAGAGAATCCCCAAAGAGTCAGGTGGCAGTCTCATCTTCCATTCAATGAATTATTACTGCATCACCTGGTAGAGGCATTCTTTCCTTAGGAAACAAGATCATCAAACCAGCAGAGCTTAAAGTGGTGGAGAGAGAAGCAAAAATTCTGAGAATGTATATTATTAGATATTATAGTAATTTATAATGGTATCTACTTACAGAACTCCATGGATTATTCAAAGATATGTGAACTCACCCAGCGACAGTGAGTGGTACATAGGAGACACTAAACAAATAGTAATTAGTAGTAGTGACAATAGTAAGTATAATAATAGCTTACATTTATTAGGCCTTATTGTGTACCAGATACTGGACTAAGAAATATTTATGTTATCTCATTTAATCATTCCAACAACCCTACGATTGCCAAGATTATAGTCACCGTTTTACAAATGAGGAAACCAAGGCTTAGAGAAGAGTGACTTGTTCAAGATTACACAACTAGTGACAGAGACAGCTACTGATTCCAAAAGCCATGTGCTTGATTAGTAAGGAAAGAGACAGGAGAAAGGGAGGGAGGGAAGGAGGGTGAAAACAAGAGACGGAAGTCCTTGAAATTAAATTGTTCAATTAGTAGTGGCAATACTTTTGATCTTAAAGACTGTGCGACAATAAATTCACATGTACCCCCCACTTAAATGCAGAACAAGTGAAACAAGAGCATTGCTTCTATCCTGACCACTCCCAGTTTTACTTTTATCACATTTTCCCTCATCTAGGTTTTTCACCTGTATTCCTCAGAGCATGACAATTCCAGGTATTTTAAATCCTTTATCCACTCTTGCAACAAAATTATTTACTACTTCTGGGTTGCAATCTTGTTTTAGAACCAAAATATTAGCAATTATAACTGAAGTAATCCAATCTGAAGGATAACTATAAGAGAATGTGTTGCCTTTACACTTTTCCATCCTTTCTCCTGCCATGTAAATTGTGGTAATAAACACCTCCTTCAGCGACTCTGCAGTGGCACAGGAGTGAGGTGTCAACTTCTAAGGGCAAAATGATACCCTTGATTCAAGTTATTTTACCTGGGATACTTTGGTCCACAAACCGGAAGTATTACAGAAGTGAGAGCACAGACGGGGTGGCGAATTCCTCATCTCAAATTTGGTTTGTCCAGACCAGGAATTTGTTCTGTTCTCCTTCCTACTGAGCAAATGACTTGAAAGAGTCCTAGTTGTTTAAATTTTGTAACATTTTCTTTAAAATATAATGACTGATATTTTTCCATTATTTCACTTGATCTCATGATAACCTTGGGAGATCAATATTATCACCATTTCACAAATCACAAAGCTGAGGTTTACAGGGGTAGACTTACTCAAGATTGTAGGACTGAAACTCAGATTTTCTCACCCAAATTTCTTCCAAACCATGAAAGCCCCCAGAAAGTTTAACTTTAATTGGCACCAGAATTTCTTCAACCTGTCTCATCTCTAGCCTTTCTAATTATATTCAACACTATATGCTGACAATTATAGGCATTTTAGTGTTGTAAGAATATTATGTCTCTTTTTAGTATTTTGTTTTTATTCCACATGTCTAGGAAACTTGCTATTGCTATCCCTCCCTAAATACGAATTGGGTGACAATCCTAATTTGGACTTTTCTTTTTCTTCTAGCTCAATAAAAAAATTCCTTATTATCTCCTTTTGATTATTCTTTCTGTCTATATCAAGTAAGCCGATTTCCCACTTTTTATTTCCAAACTTTAAAATTAGAAGCTATTCAGCTTCCTTTTCAAAAAATTAGTCTAAATTCTAAAGTATCATACAGTATAACAGAGTCACATGCTATCGGTAACTGTCATTTACTCAGTACCTGGAATGAATGAACAGGTGAATGAGTTTTTCAACAAAGTTCAAGTTTGTTGGACACCTTTACAAATCATCCTAATTCTGCACTAGAGTTTCATCAAATTCACACTGCCTCTGTCTTGGCAATGTAATCCTTCCCTACTGGAAGGAAAATCCATTTGTATTATTAAGCAAAATAATTTGTTATTATAAGTGAATAAAACTTATCAATAGCCTGTCATCATTTATGGATTGACCCCATTATAACACTTTTTATTAAAAATTCTACTCTTCTAACAACTTATTTAAGAGATTTAATTCAGACATATGCTGTCAGGATTTTCTCAACCTTTTCGTATCCTCAGCTCAAAGAATTTTCTGTATCTACTCTACATATAGCATCTTATGACACGTCTTATACAGTGTTGTTTCATTGTATTTTTGTTTAATTATTTAAATTATCTACTTTGAAATAATTTCAGACATACAGAAGAGTTGCAAAAATAGTTACAAAGTTTCTGTGTACTCTTTACCTAGCTCCTTCTAATGCTAACCTCTTACATAACCATGGTACAATTGTCAAAACTAAGAAACTAATATTGGTACGATACTATTAAGTGAACTATAGACTTTATTCAGATTTCACCAGCTTTCCCACTAATGTCTTTTCCTATAACAGATCTAATTCCACATTACTAAATTACTAATACTATTATTATTACTATTATTATTATTATTATTACTATTGGTGATGTTACTGGGACTACAGAGTTAACGTGTGTCTTCCAGTTCTTTCTGCTGTAAAGTTATCACTCTTCATATTGTAATTAATGAATATTTGGAGGGGAGAATGGTGATGTATCGCAAATATCATGTTTCTCATTAAACACTTACCCACTAACTTAAGCACTCACTGGTGGATTTTGCCTACAGTAATCATTACTGTGATGTTCTAATGGTAATTTTCTATTTCCTTCATTCCTTCTACATTTATTAACTGGACTACTTTTGTAAAGAAGACTTGTCCCTTATCCCCTACTTATTTATTTATTTAATCATTTATTATGCCAATATAAAAAATGGATTTTATTTTATTATTTGAGTTGTAATTCAAATAATTTTGTGTTTTTTGCTGTTGTTTGAATCATTTCTTGTTCAATTTGATCTAACTTTGGCTGCTGGAAGTTCTTTCAGGTTAGCTCCTATATCCTTTCGATGTCCCCATACTCTTTTTTTTTTTTTTTTTTTTAGCATTTCCTTATTTTCTGGCATCACCAGACGTCCAAGCTCATCTTAGATTTTTCCTGCACAAGCCCTGGAATCAACTACTACTCCAAGTAGCTCTGATACTTTTTAATAGGAGAAAGATATTTAGAAAGCAAGACGTGGAAGTTAAGTATGTTCATGGCTACTGGAGAATCACTGCTTCTAGGACATCATGTGTATGCATATTAACCAATGCATGCACACATATCTATATTTACTTCTGTATCTATGTATCTGTGTATATTAAGAACACATGGATTGATACTGATATCTCTGATTTCAATCCAGCACCACACGTCATTCTATTATTCCTACTATGGTTAGTGATAACTTCTTTTACAACATAAAAAACCTGGCTTTCATTATCTACAATATATTTACTTATTTGTTCAACCCTAATATACATGTAAAGTAGTTTGAGAATCGCTAACCCATGCCCATTTGAAAAACAAATCTACCAGCTACATAGAGTACATTGTTTGTATGTGATAATTTTTGTCTTTACCCTTACAGTATCCAGTCAAAACACTGTTTCCCAAAGTTTTAGGTCAGCTCCTTTCCTCCCTACCCCTTTCAGTGTAGTTATGTCATTCATTTGTCACAGTCTAGATTGCATCTTGGGTTTTTTTGACATCCTGGTTGATTTTTTATTAATGCACATACTCTTTACAGTGTAGAGTTGAATGGATTTTGACAAATGCATAAAGTTCTGTATTGGCCATCATAGTACCATACAAAACAGTTCAATAACCTTCAAAATTCCCTTGTGCTGCCCCTTTGTAATCAACCTCTACCCCCACTCTTAACCATTAATCTGTTTCCCAAATCTATACTTCTACTTTTCCTGGGATGTTATATAAGTAGAATTACATAATATGCAGCCTTTTTGCCTGGCTTCCTTCACATAGCAACACGCACTTAAACTTTACCAAGTATGTTGGGGAGGGTGGAGGGTGGTATTTGGTGACTTCCAGAATGATGACATGAGGAGCTCCACAGATCCACTCCTCAGTGAAACAACCACAGCTGGTGACAATCATTACCAAAAACAACTAATTAACAACAACTTAACAACAATTAAGTTTCTATAAATTATTCTAAAAGCATAGAGCAAAGGAAGAAATATTTATTCAATAAAATCTACTAAATCTCAGTAAGAACAGAAAAATTCTGTGGCACTTGAACCACAACTTCACCAACTCCCCTCTCTTAGTGGCTCCTGAAATCAGCAAGATAGAAGCTCTACTCTGAGTGGGTGCATCCAACAATATGGGGTTCCTGATCCACCCACCCAGCTCCCAGTCAAGGGCTAAGGTGTCTCTTCAGAAAATGCATGCCAACAGTATTTCTCACCTGCTACTCCATCCCCCAGCTCAGTATTGCAGAGTCTCTGCTTCAGGCAAGAACTTTAGAGGTCCAGGGCTGTCTTCTTCCACCCAGCAAAGACCCATAGACCAGAGGCTCTACCTCAGGTATGACAGGCCAAGGATATTGAGATCCCAGTTACTCTTTTCATAGCTTGATCATAGAATAGAGGTTCCATACTGGGAAAGGCAAACAAAGAAGACCAGAAGCTACCACTCCCACCCAGTGCCCCGCTCACAAAGCAGGGGTGTCACTCTGAGAGAAGTGACCACCATCCCTGTCTCCAACTCCAGAGCAGTGCCTCAGAGACTTCACCCAAGGAGAGAAGAAGGCAATAAGAACAGAAAGCTCAAGAGTTCTCCCAAAGGAACTGACTGTATTTGGCAAGAGTATGGGGAAGTTCATGAGTAAGGATGCTCTCCAAAACAATAGAGATTTGCTGGTAGGCAATTAATAGGAGGCTAGTAGTTACATGAAAGAAAAAAAAAAGTAAACTGAAAGCCAGCTTATTTACCAGCAAGTACCAGGGAAAAAGAAAGCTAAGTAGATACTTCCTGTGATCAGGACAAACCGCAAAGACTGGTCTCAAAAACCATCCCTGCAAGAGGGGACCAATTTAATTGGATCATACTATTAACTGGAGTTATTTATGTTCAAGGGCATTGCTAAAAACAATACAGGAACAACCTGGAAATTAATGGAGCCTAACAGCAGGTAGGGGATGTGATAGCAACAGAGGCTTTAAAAGAGATTAAGGAGAGGCAAAGAGAGCTCTGCTAAAACCACTGTAATCCCAGGGTGACTCTACACATGCCTGAGGCTATACCTTCTGAATGGAAACATTAGAGGGCAACTCTGTGTGTGTTGGGTGGGGGGGGGGGGCAGGGGGAAGACCTCAATAAAATCGGTCCAGGAAAGTCATTAAACAAATAAACAAGAAGCATTGCAGAGGGCTGGTGGGGGACTCCATATGCAAAGTTGCTACAATACATTATCTAAAATGTCTAGTTTTCAACAAAAATAATGAGACACGCAAAGAAACATGAAAATGTGACTCATACACAAGAAAAAGAGCAGGTAACAGAAACTGCTTGTGAGAGTATTCAATTGTCAAACTTAATGGATAAAGACTTCAAAACAGCCTTATAAGTATATTCAGAAAACTAAAGGAAACCATGCTTAACGAATTATAGGAAAGAATGATGAAAACGTCTTGCCAAATAGAGAATATCAATAAAGAAAAAGAAATTATTTTAAAAAGACCAAATAAAAATTGTAGAGTTGAAAAGTAACTAAAATAAAATATTCACTAGAGGGGATAAAAAGTAAATTTGAACTGGGAGAAGAAAGAATCAGCAAACTTGAAGATAGGTTGATAGAGATTATGCAATCTGAGAAACAGTGAAAAAAATAATGAAAAAAAAAGTAAGAAGTGCAATACTATTAAGTTCACCAACATAGCCATTATGAGAGAACCAGGGAAAAGGAGAGAAATAAGAACACAAAAATGTTAAATAATGGCTAAAATTTCCCAAATTTGATAAAAACATTAATCTACACATCCAAGAAGCTCAATGAGCTCCATGTAGGATAAATGTAAAGAGATCCACACCCAGACACATCGTAATCAAATTGCTGAAAACCAGAAACAAAGAGAAACTCTTGAAACCAAGAGAAAAACAACTTGGAACACAAAGGGGACACCAATAAGATTGGCAGCTGACTTCTCACCAGAAACAATCGTATGCCAGAAGGCAATGGATGCTGTATTGAAAGTTTTGAAAAGTTTTGAAAGAAAAAATCTGTGACTCAAGAATTTTACATACCAAAAAAGTATCTTTAAGAAATGTAGATGAACTAAAGACATTCCCAGATAAACAAAAACTGAGAGAATGTGTTGCTAACACACCTGCTCTACAAGACATATTAAAAATTCTTCGAGCCCATGTGAAAAAACTAAAGAGCACCAGTAAAGACAAATGTGAAAATATAAAAGACATAACAAATATACACTTCTTCTTTCTTCTCTTAACTAATTTAAAAAAAACAATTATACCTATACATATATGAGGCCAACTCATTATATAAGTTTTCAACTCATTATATGAGGCCAGTATTACCCTGAAACCAACACCAGACAAGACATAACAGGAAAACTACAGACTAATATCTCTTATGAATATAGACAAAACAAATTCTCAAAAAAATACTAGCAAACCAAACACAGCAACACATAAAAAGGATTATATACCGTGACTAAGTGCAATTTATCCCAGAAATGCAAGTTTGGTTTGACAGTTGAAAAATCAATTAATGTGATGCAACATGTCAATTAAAAAAAAAAAGATCATTTCGACAGATACAGAAAACCAACACCTCTTTATGATAAAAGCATTCAACAACAAATTCAAAGTAACTGCCTCATCCCAATAAAAGACATCTATGAAAAGACCACAGCAAATGTTATACCTAATGGTGAAAGACTGAACGCTTTGCCCCTTAGATCAGGAACAGACAAGGATGCCTGCTCTTGCTACTTCTATTCAACACTGTACCAGAGGTTCCATCCAGGGAATTCTAGCAAAAATTGAGAAAGAAGCCATGCAGATTGGATTGGAAGATGACATGATCTCATATGTAGAAAAATCCCAAAGAATCCCCATCCTTCCAAAAAGAAATGTTATTAAAACTGATAAATGCATTCAGCAAGATAGAAGGATACAGATCAATATACAAAAGTCTTTTTTATCCCCATGTGATAGTAATTAAAAATACGAAAGTAAAATTAAGAAACCAATTACATTTACAATATCATCAAAAAGAATAGGCTACACAGGTAAAATTTAACAAAGAAATACAAGACTCATACAATAAAAACTACAAAATATTTCTGAAATAAAGAAGAGTAAATAAATGGAAGGACATCCATCTTCATGAATCAGAAGATTTAATATTACTAAAATGGCAATACTACCAAATTGATCTGCAGATTTAACACAATTCCTTTCAAAATCCCAACAGACTAGCAGAAGTTGGCAAGATACTCCTAAAATTCATATGAAAATGCAAAGGACCTGGAAAAACAAAACAAAACAACCTTCTAAAAGAAAACCATAGTTGGAGTACTCACACTTCTTCATTTCAAAACTATGACAAAACTACAGTTCCAGACAGCGTGGTAACGGCAAAAGGATAGATATACAGACCAATGGAACATAAATAAAGCCTCACATTTACTGTGAAATAATTCTCAACAAGTGTGCCAGAAAATTCAGTGAGAGAAAGAAGAGTCTTTCAACAACTGGTGTTGTACCATTGGTTATCCATATGCAAACGAAAAGAGTTAGACTCCTACCTCACCCTATATGCAAAAATCAACTCCAAATAGATCAGAGAATTAAATATAAAAGGTGAAACTATAAAATTTTTAGAAGAAAATATAATCATAAATCTTTATGTCCTTGGATTAGGCAATGGTTTCTTTGATATGACACCCAAAACAAAAACAAAAGAAAAAATAGATAAATGAGACTTCACCATAATTAAAAGCATTTGTGCTTTAAAGAACACCATCAGGAAAATAAAAAGACAACCCACAGAATGAAAGAAAATATTTGCAAGTCATATATTTGATTAAGAACTTGTATCCAGAAGATGTGAAGAACTCTTTGAACTCAATAATAATAGACAAATAACCCAATTTTTAAACAGGCAAAATATTTGAATGGACATTTATCCAAAGTAGACATACAAATGGTCAATAATCACTTTAGAATATTTTTAACATCGTTATCCTTAGTGAGACGCAAATCAAAACTACAATGAGATACCACTTCATACCCAGTAATGTGGCTGTAAATAGAAGGAAGGAACAAAAGAATGAAGGAAGGAAGGATGGAGGGAGGGAGGGAGGGGGGAGGGAGGGGGGAAAAGAAGGAAGGAAATAAATAAGGAAGATAGATAATAAGTTTTGGCAAGGATGTGGAGAAATTGGAACCTTCATACATTGCTTGTGGGATTGTAAAAGAGGGCAGCCACTTTGGAAAAAAGTTCAACAGTTCCTCAAAAAGCTAAACATAGAGTTACCATATGATCCAGCAATTCCACTACTTGGTATATAGCTAATAGATATAAAGCCTTATGTCTTCACAAAGCTTATACAGGAATTTACAATAAAAGCAATATTCATAATAGCCAAATGTGGATATAACCCAAATGCCCATCAACTGATGAATGGATAAGTAAAATGTGGTATATCTATACAATGGAATACTATTCAGCCATATAAAGCAATGAAGTACTGACACATACTACAACATGGAAGAACCTTGAAAACATTATGCTAAGTAAAATAAACCACTCAAATAAGGACACATGTCGAATGATTCCATTTATATGAAATGTACAGAAAGGCAAATCCATAGAAACAGAAAGTATATTAGTGGTTACCAGGGGCTGCGGGAAGGAAAAATGGGGAGTGAATGCTAATGGGGTTTCTACTAGGGGTTACGAAAATGTCCTGAAATTAGATACTGGTGATGGTTGCACAATTCTGTGAATGAGCTAAAAATCATGGATTTATACTTTAAAAGGGTAATTTTACAGTATGTGAACAATATTTCAATAAAACTGTCATATTTTTTAAAGTCACATACTGTATGATTCCATTTATATAACATCCTTGAAAGGACAAAATTATAGTGATGGAAGACAAATTAGGAATGAAGCAGTTGTGGTAGCATAACGGAGATCTTTGTGGTTATGGAACAGTTCGGTGTCTTGACTGTGTTCATGGTTACCTAAATCTACGTACTTGTGTATTAAAATGGCATAGAACTGTATACATACACTGTACTAAAGTCAGACTCCTGGTTTTGTTATTATACTATAATTATGTAAGATGCAATCATTGGGAGAAACTAAGTGAGGAGTCCACAGGACCTCTCTGTACCATCTTTGCAACTCCCTGTGAATCTAACTACTTCAAAATAAAAAGTGGAAAAAAAAATTCTGAACTCCAGTGATCTTCAAATCTCATCTTTGTTAACAATATCCTAATTATTAACTTAGCTCCCCATGAGTTCCTTAATACCCAAAAATTATACCCTGGCAAGTAGATATAACATATTAAAGGCTTTGAAGCAAATACGTTTCTCACTGCAAAGAAATAACTTGGTCCTCCTGTTTATTAATTAGTCTTATGTTTGCTTAGAGTCAACCAAGTATTGCTATTCTTTCTCTCCACTGTTTAGCACACTGCTTTGCACACAGTTGGCACTCATGAAATATTTGATCACGAATGAATTCTGAATCTTCAGGTCTCAGACAACAAACTGAGCTCCATTTCAATACTATAAAGCCTAGTCTAAAGGTAACATCAACATTGTTTAGGGAATCTTCTTTTCTCCATATTTAAAGGCTTCATTTTTTAGAGTAGTTTTAGGTTTACAGTAGAATTGAGAGGAAAACAGAGTTCCCAGGTACCCCAACTCCCACATATGCATAGTCTCCCCCATTATCAACATCTGCCACCAGAGTCCCACTGCTGCAACTGAAGAACTGACAATGACACATCATCATCATAACCATCTAAGGCATCTTCTTTTCCAAGTCCAAGTTTCTCAGACTCTGAAAAAATACAGTCCTTATTTAATTGTACTTCCAATATAGTTTGTATATACTTCTCTGAGCCGCCTCTATACCTTGCAGCCACCACTATCTGTGTGAGAATTTTCTAATTTAAATAAACCCTAGATGCATTCATAAACTTTTTCGGGATAAAAGTTAACTTTTTCAATGACACGATGGCATTGTGTGCCTTGGGTCAGAGGATCCCAGAGTACAGAATGGCATCATGCTTTAGCCTGTGTCTGCCTCTGCATACGGGTGTCCCCACAGAGTCAGGTCCTGGCTTCCCCCTGCTTTAGTGACAATTTGAGGATAAGTAAAATGGAGCTCCATGGGACTAGGAACTGAATCTTATCCTGGGGAAAGCTCTTTAAAACAGATTTCACAATCCAAGATGGCTAGGAGTAGGGCTTAGAATGGGATATGTCAGTCCAGTTGCCGTTCAATAAATACCATTCCCCAACATGCCCGCACACATCTATATATTAACGTAGCTGACTTCCTGTAACCTGGGGCGTACTTCTTCACAGTGCTCGTTCACTGGTCACATATAGCTTGATTAATACCAGAATTAGAGTTGATGAGAGGTTCAGTCCCAGCTTTCTGGCTGACAAGGTATAAAACAAAGAATGAATAGCTATAATGATTAAGTTCCCATTAACTCTGACAATGTATTTTTTTCGGTAGGCTGTTTCAAATATGGCTTGGACCTTAGGACTTCTACTTTCTATACTGAATCTCTACTCTGGGACTAATAGACACGACATATGTCGTATGTAGGTGTACACAGGCATACCTACATCCTACATTCTCCTGGGCTTCATAGCTACCCAGGATCACCAGAATACACTGCTGCTGGTATGAGTACATCTGCTCCACTTCCAGGAGCTGGCATCATACTACATGTTCTGACAAACAGTTTGGATACAGATCAAACTCTTCAGCATGGCATAAAGTATTCCATAAAACGACTCTTGGGTTCTCCATTTACACCTCCTACCATATCTCATCCACACTCTATGCTCCAGCCATAACACACCACCTGCCCTTCTCGCATTCCCCCAGGCAGTTTTCACATCTTCCATTTCCTTGCTTGGTTGTTGCTTCTGCCTGAAATACCTTCCCTTTCAACTATGGCATTTTCCATAAAACATCTAATCATCTTAAAAAACTAATCAATAAAAATTGCCTTCATTTTAAACACTTTATATGCGCTATCTTCTCTCACTGAAATATTAAAAAAAGATGAGGTCAGAATCATTAAAACCTCTATTTTATAGAGGAGCAAGCTGAGGCATATGAGGGTTGAGTAATGCCCAAAGTCATCCAGTGAGTAAGTGGCAGAGCCCAAATAAAAGTCAGGTCTGCTTATCTAACAATATAAACTGCATACACTTTGTTTTCAGTTTGGTAGGAGTTTTCTATCTTATCCTTTGCCCATTTTTGTCATGTTTCTAAATTAAATTCATAATTTATTTGTGGGAAAAAAAAAAAGTCAGGTCTGTCGCAACTGGAAAGACCATGTTCATAACCATGACATTCTCCCCTCTCCAAAGCATTCTACAGTTCTACAGTACAAGCCTTGGGGAATCTTCTAAAAATCCAGATATCCTTAACTCCATACTGACTTGTGTTACCAGAATCCCTGATGCTAGAGCTCCAGGAACTAGATTTTGGAAAAGTTCCCCAGGTGACTCTAACGCACATCCTGTTTGAGAACCACTGCCTGATGATATAAAAGGGCTTACAACAACTATTGACACCTAGTGTACCACTAAGAAACTGGATAGCTTCTGAAACCAATTGTGAAAATTTAACCATTTTTCATAAAAGTTAAATGAGACATATCTATTTTGCAAAAATGAGAATCTGTAGAGAAGTATTTCCAAGAGTAACTGCATTCTGGTAACATTTTAATTACATTTTATAAATTAGCAAAAATCTGTTTT
The DNA here is from genome assembly GCF_009873245.2 of Balaenoptera musculus. Lineage (NCBI taxonomy): Eukaryota > Metazoa > Chordata > Mammalia > Artiodactyla > Balaenopteridae > Balaenoptera > Balaenoptera musculus. Next base: position 94,874,225 of record NC_045793.1, on the reverse strand, counting down.
CTAAAGAAAAATGAATTTAAATTATCTTTCATTTAAATTCTTGACAAGGGATCAACTACAGTTGTGTGAAAAAGATCTGAACATTTGATTGCGTGTGTTGCTGTCTTAGTGGTCCTCAGGCATCAGAAATAAAATCTCAACTATGATGCAGAAATATCAATAATAGTTCAGGCTTCATACTACTCAGAGTCTCACGTCCCTGAACAGCAAAGAGAGAATTATTATGATCAGTCAATTTGAAATGCGAGAAAAACAAATGCAATGGCATATAAGAGCCCTCTGATATTTTGATAAGCATTGTTTTTAAATGATGGACACCTGAGAAGCAATAAAACTTGAAATTTTATTTTGCATGTTCTATAGAGGACTCCCCTTTGACACTTCACACTTTCATTTTTTTAATGCAAGGCTCTTTACCTTTGTATTTATATAATGTGAGGTATTTGAAATAAAATTTCTGTGTTTTTTTTTTTACTTTTTATTTTGAAATAATTTTAGGTGGACAGAAAAGTTGCAAAGCACGGTTCTCAAATACTCATCACCCGTCTTCTGCTATTAACATATAAAATGTTAATAGCAGATGTTTGGTTATCAAAACCAAAAAATTAAAATCGAAACAATATCACTAACTAATCTAGAGACTTGGAATTTTGACAAGTGTCACACTAATGCCCTTTTCTCTGGACCAGGATATAATCTAGGATCCCACATTGCAAATAAATGTCATATTTTTTTAGCATTCTCCAATCTAGGACAGTTCCTCAGTCTTTGTCTTGCATAACCTTGACACTTTTGAAGAGCACTGGTCAGGCATTTTATAGAACTTCTCAATTTGAGTTGGTCAGATATTTTCCCACAATTAGATTTGGGGCAAGAAAGCGATGCTATGCTTCATAACGAAAGATTCATGATGTTGTCAGATCTTATTACTGGTGCTACTAACTTGAACCACTTGGTTAAGCTGATGTCAGTAAGGGTTCCCCACTGTGAAGTTCCTAGTTTTTCTTTGTAACTGAGAAGATAAAGAGATACATTGAGATTATACAAATATCCTCTTGTCCACCATAGTTTTAGCACCCTTCAACAGTTCTTTGTTGCAATAATTATTACTGTGATGTTTACCTAAAGATAATTTCCTATTTCCCTCATTCTTTTATGTTTATTAGTTGAAATTCTACAATCTAAAGAGTTCTTTGCATTCTTCCACATTTACTGACTGATTCAATTGTTTATTTATATCAGTATGGAGTCATGGATATTTATTTTATTCTGTGGATTATAGTCCATTACTATAATTATCTTATATTTGCTTTGTTATTCAAATCGTCCTGCGTTGGCTACTGGGGCCTCTCTGAAGTCGGCTCCTTTGTATTAATGCCTTTGCCACACGTTCCCATCATTTTCTGGGCACTTCCTTACTTCCTAGCACCACAGGAGGTCCCAGCTTTGTATTATATTTGCCGTGAAAATTGGTGAATGATTTAGTACTGCTCAGAAACAAGAAAACAGACTCTTTTTTAAAAAAACTTTTGCCCCGTCTCCCTGACCATTGCAAGCTCTGATACCTTACTCCTCTTTCTGAGAATTGTGTTTTCCTTCAGACTCCAAAACACTGCACTTGCCAGAGAATGCTGAATAAGTGCTAGTTAACTGTCAAATGACAAACATAGAAAATTGACATTTAAGGACAACCTAACCGCTCATTCCCGTAGGTCAGAAGACGTTCTTTCTTTCCTTGCAGCAGGAAACACTTTAACAAAAAAGTAAACAAAATCCCAATATATGAAGAATTCAAAAGCAATAATGTATTAGTCTAAATATATTCATATAAATGTTCAAAACTATAACATCTGCTTACCCGACAATCAGTATAAAAGTTGGAGTCCACTGTAGTTCCAGTTATTTATTAACCTCTTCATTCAATTTATTTCTATATTTTGTTTTGATTAGACATTTCCTGAAAATTCTAATTTGCATGAAAAAGTAGTTGCAAAGTACATGAACTTTTTGAGTTACTTCAACTTAACAATTGTGTTAGGATTCTCTTCAAGAAAGATAATCTAGAAACCTTTTTTTTAAATATTAAGAAATGTTTGCTTTACAGTTGAAATGTTCAGGTTCCAGGTACTATGAAGCAATAACTATACTCTACATTGTCTCCCACTGAATGCAGCTATAAAACCTGGACAGAATAAATGAAGCAGCTTTTTAAGGACTCAGAAGTCAACAGCAGCAGATAGAGAGGGGAAGAACAGAATTCAAATACCACCATATAAGTGGAAAGTTTATCAGTTTTTTTTTACTGTTGTATCCCCAGGTCTGAACCCATCACACAGGAAACAACTGAGCATGGAGACGTTGCTATAGATACATGATTGTGCACCCCTGGCCAAATTCATACACTGAAACCTAGTCCTCCAGTGGGATAGTATTTGGAGATGGAGTCCTGGGGAGGTGATTAGTTCAAGAGAATGGAGCCCTCAAGAATGGGATTAACATCCTTCTCAAAGAGACCTCAGAGAGCTCCCTCACCCCTTCCACCATGAGAGGATCAAGTGAAAGAAATGGCCGCCTATGAACCAAGAAGTGGGTTCTCATCAGATAGTGAATATGCCAGTGCCTTGACCTTGGGTTTCCCAGCTTCCAGAAATGTCACAAATAAATTTCTGTTGTTTATTAGTAACCCTGTCAATGGTATTTTTGTTACAGCAGCCAGAATGAAAATAGGTGCAGACAAAGAAGGCTCCAGGAGAAGCCTCTTAGTTCTGGCTCAAGGAATAGGAAAGGGAATGCGTAACACTCAAAGAGAGTGTGGAAATCTCCTGATTTTTTCTTTCTTTTATCCATTTCCCTACCCCAGCTCTCAGGCAGTGCTGAGGTGACAGTGGTAGCAGCAGCTTTGACTAGAAGAGGCAATGGGAACCAGCAAAAGCCAAAATCCAAAGAAAGGGGAACGTCCCATTAAGTTTGATGGAACAGCAGTTTCAAAAAAGTGGAGTTAAATCCACTGTTCTTTTCCTATCTCTGTCCGGCTGCCACCTGGCCCCAAAGACAGGAGCAGTTACGGAAGTGCACAGGAGAACAGGATAACTGAAGCCATAGCGTTCTGGCCAGAAGACCAAAAAGAGGCACCCCAGGCAACTGGAAATTACCAAGGAGGTCATGAGAAAGGAACTCGGGAATATAACTGCATAAGGCTGTTTATGAATTCCTGGGCGTACGCACATACTGAATTCAACAAACCACACTTTGAGAACTGAACTAACAGATACAACACCACCCAGATCTCAGGCTGGCTATTAGGTGGTGAATACACATCACAGATTTGGATAGCTCTACAGAAGTTTGGAAAACTGAAGTGACATTAGAACCAGGGCCCACAGAAAGCTAATCAGAACATGTAGCCTGAGCCCAATCACCCTGAAACCACCAAGTGTGATATTTTGACTCAGTGGCTTATGCCTGCCCAGGAGTGATCACTAGGTAAAAGATAAAAACAAGTGGAACCAATCTGAGCTGGGACATCAGAAGCTGTGCACTGCAGATAAAAAAGACTTCACAGAATTAGCACAGCTAAATCACTGTTGTTTGACCTAGTAAGCAACAAACAAAACAACCTCTGGGGTAGGGGGATCTAAAATGTCCAGATATCAACCAAAAGTTATGACACATGCAAAGAAACAGTAAACTGTGTCCAATACACAGCAAGAAAGAGCTGGCAATAGAAACTGCCTTTGAAGAGGCCCAGATGGTGGACTTAGCAGAAAAAAACTTCAAAGCAACTATTATAAACATGATTGAAGAACAAAAGGAAACCATGCTTAAAGAATTAAAGGAAGATATGAAGACAATGTCTCATCAAAGAGATAATATCAATAAAGAGACAGAAATATTCAAATTATCAAAAGGAATCAAATGGATATTATGGAGTTGAAAAGTACAATAACTGAAATGAAAAATTCACTTGAGGGGCTCAACCATATATTTGAATTATCAGAAGAAAGAATCGGCAAACTCAAACTCAGAGGTAGACTAATAGAAATTATTCAATCTGAATTTCAGAAAGAAAAAATAATTAAGAAAACTAAACAAAGTTTCAGAGAAATGTGAGACACCATTAAGTGCACCAACATACACATAATTGGGGTACCAGAAGAAGAAAAAGATGAAAAAATCAAAGAAATAATAACTTAAAACTTTACAAATTTTATGAAAAACATTAATCTACCATCCAAGAAGCTCAATGAACTCTAAGTAGGATAAATGTAAAGAGACCAACACACACCCAGACACATCATACTCAAAATGTTCAAAGACAAAGAGAAAATCCTGAAAAGAGCAAAAGAAAAATGACATCACATAAAGGGAACCCAATAAGATTAACATATAACATCTCATCAGACACCATGGGAATTAGAAGGCAGTCAAGCAACATACTCAAAATGCTGAAAGTAAAAACTATCAAACAAGAATATTGTATCCAGCAAAACTATCTTTCACAAATGAAGGCAAACTAAAGATAATCCCAGATAAACAAAAGCTGAGAGAATCTGTTGGTAGCAGACTTACATTACACTGAACACCAAAGAAAATTCTTTAGGATGAAAGTAAATGACTCATACAGCACTACGAATCCACACACTGACACACATAAAGCATACCAATTAGATAATCATGTAGTTCTGAAGAACCTAGGGGTAGGACAGGAATAAATACACAGACGTAGAGAATGGACTTGAGGACATGGGGAGGGTGAAGGGTAAGCTGGCACGAAGTGAGAGAGTGGCATGGACATATATACACTCCCAAACGTAAAACAGATAGCTAGTGGGAAGCAGCCGCATAGCACAGGGAGATCAGCTCAGTGCTTTGTGTCCACCTAGAGGGGTGGGATAGGGAGGGTCGGAGGGAGACACAAGAAGGAGGGGATATCGGGATATATGTATACGTATAGCTGATTCACTCTTTTATACTAACACACCATTGGAAAGCAATTATACTCCAATAAAGATGTTAAAAAAAAAATTCAATCAAAAAGCAGATATTTGCAAATTGGATTTAAAAAAACCAGGACCCAACTATATACTATCTATGTGAGAGATACTTTAGATTCAAACATGCAAACAGGCTGAAAATAAAAGGATGGAAAAGATGTACAATGCAAACCACAACCATAAAAGAGAATGGGTGGTTATATTAAAAAAAATATATATATATATATATATATATATATAAATATCAGAAATATCAGAAAATATATATTAAAACAAAATATGTTATAGAAGAGAGAGACATGATGATAAAAGGGACAATCCATCAGGAAGGTATAATAATGATAAGCGTATATGCACATAATAACAGAGCCCGAAAATACATGAAGCAAAAACTGACTGAAAGGTTAGGCAGACAACGCAACAGTAAGAAGTGGAGAAGTCAGCACCCAACTTTCTATAATGGATATAATGACTAGGCAGAAGGTCAGCAAGGAAATACAAGAGTTAAACAATGGTATAAACAAGACCTAATAGACATCTACAGAATACTTCAACAAAATATACATTCTTCTTAAGAACACATGGAACATTCTGCAGATAGATTCTATGCTAGGGCATAACATAAGCCTCCATAAATTTGAAGAAGTTGAAATCACACAAAGTACGTTTTTCAAACACAGTGAATACAATTAGAAATCAAACTTAGAAAGTTTGAGAAATTCACACAAATATGAAAATTAATCAAGACACTCAAATAATCAAACTTCTGAAATTAACCTTTCTTTAATGGTCAATGGATTTTGAACAAGAGTGCCAAGAAAATTCAATGGGAAAAGAATAATCTTTTCAACAAATGATGCTGGGACAATGAGATAAATTCATACATACACACACACACACACACTCACTCGAAATGGATCACAGACCTGAATATAAGACTTAAAAATTGTAAAACTCTTATAAGAAAATATAGATGTAAATATTCATGTCCTTAGATTAGTCAGTGGTTTCTTAGTACAACACCTAAAGCACACTGACAAAAATAAAAGAGATAAATTGCAAATTCAGGGTGCATTTTTAACTGCTGAGTTCTCAAAGAATGTAGAACTCCATTCCAAGCTCCCTTTAGGCGACAAATACACCATTTTGTATCTATTCCTCCTTCATTATTAATCATTTTAGAAAAGTCCTTAAAATATCAATAGTGCTCAGCCCTTGTCAATCATCGTTCATGTTCAGTACTACCAAGAGTACAACTAGAATGTTTCTAATGTATGTAAATAACTACAATAAATGATACTTAAAAGTATCTTTATGGGCAAAGGGAGTCAAAAAGTACAAACTTCCAGCTATAAAATAAATAAGTCATGGAGATGTAATGTACAGCATGGGGACTATAGTTAATAAGCTGTATATTTGAAAGTTGCTAAGAAAGTAGATCTTAAAAGCTCTCATCATAAGAAAAAAAAATTTTTTTAACTATGGATGGTGATGGATTTTAAATTGATTTATTGTGGTGATCATTTCACGCAATACACAAATATCTAATCATTACGTTGTACATTTGAAACTAAAATAATGTTATATGCCAATTACACCTCAATAAAAAAGTATTTTCATTTGAATACATATGTGAAATCATAGCATTCCGTATTGGCATCTGTTTTAACTATTTAAAAATAACAAGAATTCATTTTAAATTTCCACTTAAGAAACTATTTAAGCTATGGGGATATTTAAACCCTTTTTTTTCCCGATTACAAAGTAACATACGATTGTTTTAAAGAGAATAGTTGTACAAAATTGAGATCATACAATATACACAATTTTGTATGCTGCATTTTTATTTTTATAAATGAACACTTTCCATGTCATTCCTCAAAACCATGAGATAAAGGCAATATGTTGTTCCACTGTATTGATAAACTTCAAATTATTTAATGTATACTTCTATGAAAAATGGGCAAAGGACTTGAATAGACATTTTTCCAAAGTATACATACAAATGGCCAACAGGTACATGAAAAAGTACACAACATCACTAATCATCAGACAAATGCAAATCAAAACCACAGTGAGATATCACTTCACACCTGTTAGGATGTCTATCATGAAAAAGACAAGAGAGAACAAATGCTGACATGGATGTGGAGAAAAGGGAACCCTGTGCTCTGTTGGTGGGAAGGTACATTTGTACAGCCACTATGGAGAACAGTACGGAAGCTCCTCACTGTGATTTTTATTGGCACTTTCCTGAGATTACTCTTTCTTGATTTCTATTTTTTACTCATCAAAATAATAAATTATGTCTTTGGCTTGAAAGTTCAAGGCTTGGTAAAAGTCAATGCTTATACTATGAATCTCTACTCTGAAATAGGAGATAAGTGGAGCCTGATGAATAAACTGTGAGAAAGAGGAGAGACAGACAGAGAAAATAACTTTTGCCAAAAATAAAAAAAAAAGTCTTCAGACTGTCTCAGATCACAAATATCTTCAAAATTACTGAATAAAGTTGAAACCCTCCATTAAATTCCTCTTAATCATTGAGAAGGAATTTATTCGTAATATGATAAGCTAATTACAAAGAGTATTTAAAAGGATAAAGAGTTCTTTGGTAAATTTCATGATTAAGACATTTTGCAAGTCTTTGTCAGATTTTAAGCTTTTTTTAAATTAAATAAGAGAATCTCATGATGCTTTATACCTATCATTTCTTGCTACTAAAAATACCCAGAGCATTTTTGTGTAACTCTTCTGTGACACTGGACACTTTCTACCTTAAACTGGACTCTGCAACCTCCCTGAATGCTTAATAGTTTCATCTTTGTCCTATTGCTTCACTGTTTTCCATCATTCCTCCCCTGGCCAAATACCTAATACAAGACCATACAGAACTTCCCTGGTGGCACAGTGGTTAAGAATCCACCTACCAATGCAGGGGACAGGGTTCGATCCCTGGTCCGGGAAGATCCCACATGCTGTGGAGCAACTAAGCCTGTGCACCACAACTACTGAGCCTGCGCTCTAGAGCCCACAAGCCACAACTACTGAGCCCGTGCACCACAACTACTGAATCCTGCACACTCTACAGCCCACGTGCCACAACTACTGAGCCCACGTGCTGCAACTACTGAAGCCCGCGGGCCTAGAGCCCGTGCTCTGCAACAAGAGAAGCCACCGCAATGAGAAGCCCGCGCACCGCAAAGAAGAGTAGCCCCCGCTCGCCGCAACTAGAGAAAGCCTGCGTGCAGCAACAAGACCCATCGCAGCCAAAAATTTAAAAAATTAAAAGACCATACATATATAGCAGGCCAGCAATTACTGTTTGCTGAACAAATGACTGAGTGACTGACTGAATGAAAAAGTGACTACAGTCTCCTCTGCCCTGAACCATGCCTTTCATGAAAATATCAAAAAGAGAGGCTTTTTTTCTTTAACATAAATTCTATTATCTTTTTTCCATCAATGTCAATCAGGTAATGTCCAAGGCATTCCAGTTAGATATTTAAATATGTAAGTGTGATAGCTTAAAAAACCCGATGCATCCAAATTTCCTAGGTATACATAAAGAATGAACATAAAATGCCAGTAATGTAATACTAAGACCTTAACTTTTATTTGACATTTCAGTAGGTTTCCTCTTACATGATAATGCGTGAGGTTTTTTTGTATTACGATTCTTTTCAACCCAACAAAATAAAATTGGATATTACTGTCTTGTATTTTATATTTTAATATAAAATTGAATCCTTAAACTTTCAATTTCTATTTCATTTAATCACTTACATATGAAATAGATTATTTTTTCCAAAACTGAATATATTATACCCAGGTATCACAAAACAAAATGTCTGAATTTGTTCACTATCTGAAATGTGTCATATATACTCAGAGATATACATAAATTTTATTTTTGTATCTCTTTTGTCTACTAGGAATTATTTCCAGACATACTGTTTTACCCCAGATCTTCATCAACTGTTTTCCAGTTACAGGGAGCACTGTATGTATGTATTTCCCAGCAGTATTAGAAACAAGGATATAATTTTGCTTGATTTGTATAACCCTCCCAGGGCTATGCAACTGCATTTCAATAAATATTAACTAATGTCATTCAAAAGGCAATCTTTAAAATGCATCAGTAGTGCATGTGTGTATGTGTGTGTATGTGTGTGCACGTGTAAGGTAGAAAGGGCTTGAAAAATAGCTCTGTATTTTGGGGAGCTTCTGACACTTACTATATGAATCCTGAAGGCTTTTTTCCCCCAGATGCTCAGATATTTTGCCAAAATGTGCTAAAACAAAGTCACTTGGAGAATATGAGCTAGCCTAGAGATTAATAAAGCCTCCAACTTCACAGACTTCCACAAATAATGATATGAAAACAACAGATAATTTTAAGCTATCAAATATTTCAAGACTTCACTCTGTTTCTATGACATATTTATCCCATACGAAAGATTGGCTACAGGAGTTATAATGGCCTTCTGGGACAGGAAGAATAAGGTTTCTGTAGAAAATGTTAAATTAATCTTGATGGTGATGCAAAGTTAAGGAAGGGCTGTTAAGGGCTGGCTTGCTGCCACAGGGTGGGGTTTTATTTTGGTATCCTTTTAGAGCCTGCAGGTGTTTGGCACCAGTTAAAATCAGGGCCAGCTGTGATATTTCAGTTCTGATATTTCCCTCCCAATAGTTCTCAGAAGTGATGCTTCAGGGTGATGTCTTACACCTGATGGATTCAACTTGTGTGGTATAAATGCGAAGACTCTGTTAAATAACACCAGTTTTGCGACACCCTTTGCCCTCTCTTCCCCACCCACAGGTCATGGCATCAAGGAGAAAGATAAACATTAATCAGAGGTTCAGTCATTCATATACACATATATTTTTTAATTGAGCAGTTCATTCAAAAATGGTGATACAGTAGAACCGCCAAATTTACGGTCTTGAGCAAAATAGAAAAAGCAGGATAGCACATTCTCTTTTGATTCTCATGGTAGATAATGATGCTTTCAAACCCTCTCAGTGGTGAGATCCATACCTATCTTTGCAGGAATTTGAATAGTTTCTATTAAAAGCTGCATTTTCTTTTAAGTTTGTTTGGGTTGGAAAACCTCAAACCACAATGTATTTCATGCACATGTTCCCAAGGGTATGTTAAATAGGACCATACTGAGGTCATCTAGTAAGTTTTTTAAACTTTTTAAGAATTCCTTTAATGTACTACACAATCTTGGCCTGATTAAAAGAAGATATTTTAAGAAAGCACTTGGAAACATGACTATTAAAATCTATATGCAGATAATCTATATTATACTTCTACAATGCACAGAGTTTTCCACAGATAATATATCATTGAGGGAGAAAAAACAATAAAACTACCACTAAAAGGGTTTTGGATCAAAATTTCTCAGAGATATCAGTAAATACAGACCAAAATCTCCTGTAGTATTCCTGATTGACTTAACAGTGGATGCCTGCAGGATCATTTTAACTGTGCAAAGGTCTGCAGCACATAATCAGAGGATAAAAGGTAGACACCCTTGCATCCATCCAAGAAAAAAAGAATCATTTGTTGTTTCAGTTGAGTCAAAAAGGCAAGTTTTCTCGGAACATGAGACTATGAGGAAATTATTTTGGTTAGGAACAGCTTCGACCATCAAGCAAAGTTTTGTTGTCCGCCACGTTCAAGCCACAGATGAAACATAAATGGGCCACTTGATAAGCAGGTACACAGAAAATTCTCTTCTGCTCTTTGATGCTTCTAATCTTTTTCTTTCTTTCTTTTTTTGGTTAGACATACCCCTTTTCACTTCATCAGAGTCTCACTTCCTGCGCCATGTTCCAGGCCTTGTATTTCACCCAAATCAATTTTCAGTTGAACTAGCAGCTGTGCTGGCACGGCGCACATGGAGAGCTGGGCCACGGGCGCCAGCGGTGCGGTCCCACATCTGAACAGAAGCGGCCGGTTCCATGTACCCAGGGCCAAGAAACTCCACAGCTCGTCAGGGGAAAAACAAGGGAGGACACCTTGAACGGAAATCATACTTTTACGGAAAACAAAAAGGTTTTCAGTCATCAGAAAAATTACTGAAGGGCTGAGAACTTCTTGGCACAAAATTTGCAGACGGATTTTCTTAAAAGGATATTAGTTAGACCTTGATTTTCAGCTAATGATCCCCATCCCCGCACCTACACTGGATTTGCCTCTATCCACTAAATAATAAGTAAAAGAAAGTGGTTTTTAATAAAAATATAACCATAAAGGGCACCATAACCAGAGCTACTACCATTCACTAAACTTTTACCATCTAGCAATCCCTATGTGCCTTTGATAAACATTGTCACATTTAACACTTACAAATATAGAGAAAAGATTCTATTTCATCACTTTACCATTGAGGAAACCAAAACCTAGAAAACTTATAAAACTGCCCAACACTTTTGACTCCATGGTCTTACTACTGTATCATGCTTTAGTCTCTGAAGCTTTCCAACCAAAGGCTTCTCAGCCAGCTCTACAGATAGAGTCTGTCAGTCCCACACAGGGGGACACAGTAGCCACTTGATCATTTGGAAACCTATACTTTACAGAGTTAACCAACTCACTCATCCACTGATTCATGCATCAATGAAATTTTATTGGGTACCTGCTACTTAAGTCAACTTAGAATTTATTTTTCAGAAAGGAAAAGAATTACTAAATTCATGATAAATCCCTAGCACCTGGAACATAGTAAATACAGTAAAAAGTTTGTTAAATGAACTTTCAGAGTAGTTCTTTTTTAGATGTCATCTTAAGGTACTTTTTAAAAATAATTTATTTTATACAAATTTTTTTTAACTCCCTGATTTTTTCAGCTTCTACATTCCTTTCAAAATACATAATGATAGGGAATTCCTTCTAAAAGAGCCAAACACTTCCAGGCATAGGGGAAAGACGGTGCCCTTACCTCTTGTGCCAAACAGTCCTACGTACAATTGTCATAGTCATCTTTGCTTATTTTTACTTTTTTCAACTTTTTATTTTATATTGGAATACAGTTGATTAACAATGTTGTGTTACTTTCAGATGTAAAACAAAGTGATTCAATTATACATATACATGTATCTATTCCTTTTCAAATTCTTTTCCTGATTAGGTTGTTACAGAATATTGAGCAGAGTTCCCTGTGCCATACAGTAGGTCCCTGTACTAATATTACATTGCTCTCTAGTCTTTCTAAAAATCCAGATAATTTTATACACCCATTTTGGTGTTTAAATTCCAAAGAAGAATGAAATGGTATATAAAAGAGACCAACTCTACGCTATTGTCAATAACTATCACTGTATGATTAAGAATTTTTGATGTTAGAATTGTAACAATTAGAATCTACTTTTTGGTGGATAAGAAGGCAGTTTTCAAAGACTTTTGGGGTAGTAGGAAAAGTTGGTATCCTGACTTAGAATATCACTATTCTTCATTTGAAAAATTGTTTAAGAACTAAAATAAGCCATAGACCAATAATAGAAACTTCCTGCAGGTCCAAAAGAGTTGAGATACAAAAATTAAAGTAATTAAAGTGAGCTACAAGGGAAAATTGGGAATGAAAATCCTAATTCCCGATATTCAATCCGAAACAGCCCATAAAGTGAACAATTTTAAGGGTGGGACCTTGGATCCTTGTTTATCAAAGCCTAAAAAATAAGTAACACGAATATATCTAATAATTTTTAAAATAACATTCTTTGCTTTGGTGCCTTTATTCCTGATGAAACACAGGTGGAGCCAACAGAAATGCTGATGGAAAAACTCTCAGGAATTCTCTCTAGAGAAACGTGCCCTCAAATTGAGTTAAACAGGAAGTCCTACACACCTTGGTTCTACTTTTAAGCCGGAAAATAATGGTGAAACCTACCCATTCCCCTACAACAGCTTAAAGACAAAGCTTGAAGTGAGAAAACTGGCCCTCTGGTCTATTACATTCCGGGTGCACACACTGCTACCTCATCACAAGGAGTCACCAGCATTAATCACTGATGTAGTGGAGACCCTTTCACAAAGACTCAGTCCATACAAGTGGGCCACCTTTTCTCCAATTCTTATTGACCATTCTTTCATTAGGAACAAAGTGTTGCCATACTCACAATCTTGACGGAAAAATATAGCACAGAGTAGAATTCCTGCCTTCATTCATCTTTTTTTCTCCAGTAAATATTGTAATCATTGAATTGAACACAGTTCAATTATCCTTTAAACAGATATTCATGTAACATGAAGGTACCAAAGTTAGAGTTAGGTCAGTTTTCTCCCTTAAAAAAGTATATTCCATTTTCAACAATTCATTTCAAAGAAAAATCTACCACTATAAAAAATGAAAAGAATAAAGAGAAAAACTATAATTTTGAAATGACGGAAGCTGACAGATACATGAATAATCACAGTGAAAGTTTCATAGAAAAAGGGAGTTCCTCTACATTGTGGGATTAATATGTGAATCTGAGAAATGGTAAATTGCTTGCAGTGATACTGATTAAAGGAATAAAATCAAAACTTATCATTTTGACATTATCTCAAAATAATCATTTGAACAATGTTATAGAAGAAGTATTTTTTCAGATGATCCTTATCTCTGTACCCCAAGAAGGAGTCTGTAAGCAATGTACAGCACAAATCTCTATTCAAGTACATTTATTCTTCACGAATAATGCACATTAATCAAAGCATATAAAAGCCTCTCATCAGCAGAATTAATGATGACTTGCTTTGTACATTTTAAGACAGCCGTACGACGAGAGGGGGACTACCGCTGTGAAGGTCCTCCCATTTCTTTCCGCAGAGAATCATCTCTGAGTGCCTGACCCCAACCTTTCAATTGTCTATATTTCTATTTTTCAGGAAAAACAAATGCCCCGACCTTGGATACTTTATGGCTGGCTGCTGAAGAAATATGTTCGATCAGACACATATAAAAGTATGACTGTAGGCTGCCAGTGCTAAATTCTGATTATTTTTATTTCAGACCCACACTTTAACGTAAGAGTAAAAAATCATGTGATGTGACTTAAGCTCAAGATCGATGGCTAATGTACACTTATATGAATCAGTCTGGATAGAAAAGAGAGGCAAATTCTTGTGTTTTTAACCGAAACATACTAAAAATTTCAAAAAACAAACCTGGGGTTCTGCAAACACATTCTTCATGTTGTTAATTGGGCCATACGGGACTCCACTGCCTTCAAAGAGGTGTAACCACTTGCTGGTCATTTCTTCTTCAAACCTAGGAAGAGACCAAAAAAAGATGCACTTTTATACTCTAAAGAATGTAACACAACCTGTTTTCTCATATGGCCGTCTTTGAAAGCAACTGATAATGACAAAAACATGTTTCTTTAACTTTCCTTGTGCCTAGTTTTGAGAGAATGTTGCCAATATGAAACAACTTGAGTTGCCCTGTAAGTGATAAGAATAGCCACTCCCATCCCCTTGTTTGCAAATTCACCATTAGAGTTGAAATTCCTCCTATTTCTGACCCTATGAACTTTTTGACAGAGAGACCCTTGGAGAAGAGAGATTATGTAGAAAATGGTACTAACTGAGCTTCAAATGTGGTATTGAGCACTTGATGAATTTAATAATGATAATATAATGTTACTGAAGTTTTGAGCGTAACGTCATTGTGCAGTGTTTTGTAGGTCTCAGGCAATAGTACATGAGGTTAAGATAGACACAGATACGCCAAATTATTCCTCAAAACAAAAAATAAACTAATGAAGTGGTTTTAAAAGAAACTGTATGGTTTACCTCCATTACTCTTAAAGCACACCAGAATTAACAGCCACAACCACTGGCCTAAAAAAAACCTTAATTACTTACTTGTACTATGGTTTACTAATTAGAATAAATGCAGACATGTAAAGACTAATACCTCAATTTAGCCAACAACCCTCAAATTCATCCAAGTCCTTTACCTCTGTTTTATTTTTACTATAATTTAAAATTGGACTTCACAGACACAAAAGCTTATTTGATTTCCCTTCTTTTTTCTATTAGGTCTTAAGGAAAGGAGACCTAATTCATTAATGAGATTTACTGTTTTTTTAGTTCTCTGTTAAGACAGTGAGCATAGAAACAAAATCTTGGATCCTCAAAGACAAATCAACACCCATAGTTTGTAATTTATGAAGAATTTGACAACTGCTAATTGTTAAAATAGCAAACTATTTTTAGTTAAGTAATAATCTAGGTTAAAAGAAATTTTTAAAAAGCGTTAACTATAGTAAATTATTGGCAGCAAGTAAAATGCTTCACTAATATGGGAGGGCTAGTGGAAGTATAGTAGAAATAGTTAATATTCATGGGCTTCTATTCAGCTCTCTCAGACATAGCTAGAATTAATTTCAGATCAGCAGATTCTATGGGAATTTATGTCAGAGAAATGCACTTTTTCCACTATTTAAAATAAAGATTAAAAAGTGTCAATACTTTGAGAACACTTCTCTAATTGCCATCTAATAGATAAAAAGAAAAGAGAAGTTTGAATTAACATACTCTCTAAAAGACAGACTACTATATGAACAACTATGTTCAGTCATATAAATTTTTTACATAAGAATCTGATAAAAATTTTTAATGAAGGTAGTATTACATTTCACTAGGAATATAATTAATCCTATTCACACATCCACTTATTCTACAACCATCTAAGGAGCGCCTACTCTACACCAGGCATTGATTTTTGTCTTTAAAAATAATGTCTTCCCTTTTCTTTCCATTATGATAAAGATTTTTCATTATACACATTAATTATGGCCCACTAATGTTAACTACCTCTATTTAGTACACAATAAAAATACTTCACTTCTAAATATTGAAAAACACTCTTTCATGGGAACACCACTATGCAGGAGTATATGTTTTGAATTAGTCAATTCTTTGCATCTACATTTTCTTTTCAATGACTATTAAAGTCATCTCCTGGCCAAGACTTGCTAAGATATATATATAGATATATATCACCAGAATGATATACGTTGAAAGAATAAAAGAGGTACCTTGAACCCGGAGCCTTTTCAATCAGGGTGTTAATTATTTAAGTTTTCATAAACAGAATGTTATAATGGTTACTCTGATGAATTTTCAAGACATAAATTTATCACCACTAGACTCACCCAAGTGGCCTGAAAGATCCGCACAGAAAACGCATGTCAATATCTAAACAAACCCATAGCTGCAGGCTTGCCAACAGAAAACTCAGGGGGATAGTTGAAGTTTTAGTATTTATATAAGCTTTTCACCACTGGGCAAAAGAGAGGGATTTATTTCATGTTATGGAAAACAACGGATGCACTTTGGATATGAGACTGGGGAGAGAGGCAGCGTCTGGAGCTGCAGTTGTGACCACTGTTTGTGTATTTGAGTGGGTGTGGGCGTGGAAGTGTTCACAAATGCCTTAAACTCAATCAGTCAGAGAGGAACATCACTGCATTCCCTTACTCCCAGAGGACGCATCCATCATTTTCTTCTGAAAATCTATCTCTTGATCTAAATCTGATGTAGAATCCTTTCCTTTATCTATGCAAGAAAAGCTGTAAGTGCTTGTTTTTATGAACCACAAAAATTCTGCTTAAAAAAAAAAATGGAAAGAGCTGGCTTAACTCACTCAGGGCAACACAATCCTGAAGATAAGACAAGAAGGGTGTCCTTGGATCCAGTGTGGTGAGCCTCGAAACTAGGGCCTCCTCTGGGAAGTTCCTTGGAGACTCATAAAACAATTCAGACTTAATTATAAACTTATTAAATCAACCCATATATTTAATTCCAGATTTTTGTTGAATTCACTTGATGCCGAATGGTTATTATTAATCAGATTACATTATTTAGGCAGATGAAACACTGCTGCTTAAAGATAGACTTGAGTTTCAATTTCTTAACATAAAAACTTAACGTAGAAAATGAACCAAAAATTCTTCTCTTTTGAGAATGGATTAAAGTTGCAGCCAAATCCAAGGCCAGAGAGCAACTAATAAGAGATCCATGCCATGAAGGTGGGAGTTGGAAATAACTGTAACATTAATGATGAATAAATGCTGGTCATTAATTGTTTGATCTATATTTTGTAGATTTTATCCTCACAAGCACATTATAAGGTAAGTATTATCCTCCTCTGACCAATAGGAAACTCAGGTTTGGAGAAATTAACTTGCTCAAATTCATATAGCTTCCCCCACCCCAACTTTTTTGAGGTACGATTGACAAATACAAATCATACGTATTTAATTTGTACAACATGATTTTTTAAGGTGAGCAATGTGATGATTTAACATACGTATACACTGTGAAATGATTACCACTATCACAGTTACCATTTGTGTGTGTGTGGTGAGAACACTTAGGAACTACTCTCAGCAAATTTTAAGTATTTGATACAGTATTATTACCTATAATCACAATACTGTACATTCGATTCTCAGAACTTTTCATCTTATAGCTGAAAGTTTGCACCCTTTGACCAACATCTCCCAATCTCCCGCACACCCTAGCCCCTGGCAACCACCGTTCTACACTCTTGTTCTATGAGTTTTACTTTTTTTAGATTCCACACATAAGTGAGATCATGCATTATCTGTATTCCTGTGTCTGGCTTATTTCGCTTAGCACTAAGATGCTTCTTCACTTTTATCCTATATACCTCATGATATATCTCTTTACATTAATACTCACTCATTCATTCCTGATGCTTTTAGCAAGAGTTTTTTTTTGTGCCAGTCACGGGGATTACAACGATAAAAAAAGACAGTCATCGTATTCAGAGATCATATAGTCTAATGGAGAACAGAGCTATTGAAATTTATGAATTACAATGCAGGATGCTGAGACAAAAATATGAATGAACAACTTCCAGTTGAAGCACCAAAGAGAGAGACCTGCACTGGGCCTGGGGAGTCAGGAAAGCGTTCAAAAATGAGGTGACATTTGAGCCAGGTGTTGAAGGATGAGTTAGAATTTTCCACGTGAAAGGTGGGAAGAAGGATCTTCCAGGCAGAAAAAGCAATGTGTACAAAGACTCAATCTGGAAAGAATCTGAAATCTCCTGTGCCTTGAGCGGCAAAAGAGGAAATGGAAAAGGGAGGTTAGAACCAGAGTGTGAGGCATCTGGTGAGCTATGCTAAGGATATTGGATTTCCACTGGCAATGAGGAACCCAGAGAGGTCTTTCAGTAGGGGGCTGACATAATCAGCATTGATACAGAGAAGGGAAGGATATCGATGAGACTAGAGAAGAAGAAACCTGACAGGAGGCACCATGCTGTCTCCCTCTGATGCTTCTTAAACCTGCCTCTCCATCAATATCTTCCATATTACTGTCAACCAGAAATAAGTTTTCGTTTGAAAAAATAAGTTTTCCAGGCATTCTTACCCCTTTTTGTTACTATCCTATTTATGTTTCCAATCTATCATTACTGCTTGAGCCTCTGATATATGACTTGGCCACCAACACCTTTTCTTACCCAGTCTCCAAGGGTCTCCAGTGACCGCTTGTCAGACCCAATATTCTGTTCACAGTCCTAATCCTACCTGCTTTCTGTGCAGTATTTGACGCTGTTGACTATCTTATCTTTAGGTCCTATGATACCTTCTTGGATTTTTAATACCTCTTTGGCCATTTCTGTATTTTTTTAATTAATTCTTTTACCTTTTCCTTCCAGTCCCAATATTCTTCATTTTCTTCTATGAACTTAAGTAATCCCGTCATCTCTATGCAGATGATACCCAAATCTATTATTTCTAGCCCTGACCTTTCCTCAGTTCCCCTTTTCTAGTTACCATAGAATATTTCCACTCAGATGTAGTATCATCCCCATGGATGATTAAAATTTCCATTTGCCCCATAAACCTAATATTCTGCCTTGCCTGAACTCAAACCCTCAGCTAAATCTGGAACTCCTTCTTCTCATCATTTATCATTTATACATAATTGCCCTGTAGAATCAACGTTTCAAAAGTTAAGTTTTATTCCTCTATTCCCACTATTACTATCACAGTTCAAGCCCTTGATTCGTCACACATGGACTATGGCAATAGTTGATTAAAAACTTACTGCCTCCAATTTTCCCCCTTTCCATAAATCACTCATTGTAGATATGTCTCAAATCTGTCCAACAATTTCCTTCCCCAAGATCATTACTTTCTCTCACACTAGAGAAACAGACGATTTCTTGACTGTTATAGCCCCATAACTTAAAATATAGTTGGCACTCAGTATTTGCTAAGTGAATGAATATACGACTATTTGGGAAGAATAAGAGGGTCTTGTTTGTTTGCCTGGTGCGCAGCAAGCCAAACGCTGAGACGATGGGGTTTGCAGCAGAGAAAGGGTTTATTCCTGAGGCATCCAAGTCAGGAGACGGGAAAAGTCTCAAATCTGTCTCCCCGAAGGCGAGGGGCTGGGGATATTTATAGGATAAAAACTGAGGCAGGGGGAGCATGGAGAAAGGTAATTTGAGATAAGAAAAGGGAGAGGCAATCGTTGCTCTGTGCAGATGCAACCAAGCCACAGGTTTCTTCATGGGAGACATGCTCAAAAAACAGCAGCATTAGCATGCTGTGAGGGTGGAGATTCTGGCCCTCAGACTTCAAAAGGTCACCAAATGGACATCTGCACATGCCCAGATGGAGGGTGGGAGGTCTTAACCAGTCTTAATCATCTCAAGCTCAAACTGGACACAGCTGACTCCAAGTTCCTAAAAAACAACTTGGGCAAACATCCTATTGCCCAGGCTGTGTGACCCTTGGAGGACATACAAGCTTTTATAAAAACAATCAAAGCAAGCCTAACCAGTGAAGGCAGGTCACAATTCACCATTTATCAATGGCTAACTGATAACTACCCTCGGTTTCATCTCAATCACATTAGCTTGAATTAGTGGGGTGGAGTATCTTCTCCTAAAACCTTGCTGAGACTAGGTTTATTCAGATACTGAGGTTGGGAGAAGGAAGACAGTTTGAGGCCATCAGCTTTGAATGTAATATCACAGCACCTCCTCTTCCTTCTTCTACACTGGTCTCTAAATTCTGTATAGAAGTATGTCTTATGGAAAATAGATTTCTAGTTCCCAAAGACCAATTTACAAGTAAATGCTTCAGACATAATGTTTCGATTTAGGGACTTCCTATGATCCAGAGAATCATAAGATCCCAGGAATTCAAAGGATCTTAAAAATCATCTATTGTTTTCTATGATCCTACAAAGTCATCATATCATGTGTATTGAAAAGATTTCTAGTAATAGGGACCATACTGGCAGTTCAGTTACTGGAAGTATTCAAACACAAGAAGTGTGCTACAAGAGAACAGGCATGAGATGTGGATAGATTTGGGATTGAGTCACAGCCCCAGCACCTCCTATCTATATGACCTTAATAAAAATATCAATTAAAAACGTTCACAATTTTTTCAAATCAAAGCAAACATTTATTAAACATTTACCAATTGCAAGGCTCTGTGCTAAGCAGTTTACACACATTATTTCATTTAATTCTCGTAACAATCCTGTTAGGTAGGCACCATTATCATGCTCATGTTAAAGATGAGCAAACCAAGGTTTAGAGAGTTTAAGTAGCCTTTTTAACTCGAATCAACATGAAGTAGTCAAGCTAGAAGACTATCCTGAGTCCAAAGGTTAATCACCACTTTCTACTGCCTGACCCTGGGCAGCAGAGTACAGGCGAGCAGATCAGACAAAGAAAGTGTTGTGAGTGATCTGCTGCTGAAGACCTGTCCGACAAAGGGCTTGAAAAGGCAGTATGGCATCTTGGTGCTACTGTTAACTGAGAGCCTTTTATAGTATGTACTGGACACCACAAGAAATACTTGGCGTATATTATTTCTTGTCCTCGTAATCCCATGAGGTGAGGTTTACGATCCTCATGATTGAGGAAACTAGGGCACAGAGAAGTTGAGCAGAAGTGTACAGATCAGAAGGTTCAAAGCCACAAGCTGGTGAGGTCCTGAACTGGTCTTTGTCTGTGCTCCTTCCGTAGGGTAGACCCATTAAATGTCAGCGTCAATCCAGTCAAATCTAGCACACGGTGCCACCCTTAGGCCACTGGCAATTCAGCTACTGTTTGCCCCAGAGCTGGGGGAGGAAGGGAGGTTAACTCTCTACTCGGTGAGTTGTCTGGGTTCCAACTATTCGTGACTTCCTTCCCACCAACAACTGATCAACCCTATGGTCTGATAAGGTCTCCTAATATTGGCCACCATTTTTTAATCTCATCCTTTCAAGAATTCTATGAGAAAGGACTCATTATTCTTATTTCGAAGATGAAAAAATTGAGACTCACACTCAAGTCCACATTTCAGGCTCAGAGCTCATCTCACTATAATACACTGTTGCCATTTATAAAAGATAATCAACAAATAAATCAATAAATAAAATTTATTGAAAAGACAAGCCTGATTTTTAATCCTAAACTCACCTAACTTTGTGACCATGAGTAAATTGTCTAACTTCTCTGAGCTCCAATTTTCTCTTCTGTTCTAAGGAAATTATAATCAGTTGTAAATTGCTTAGCACATCACCTAGCATGTAGTAAGTACTCAAAATGGTATATACTTAGTTGTAAGGTCACATAACAAAAATGAATACAATAATAAAATATGTCTATAACTTCAAATCCAAGGAAGGAATTTTAACAATTTATATAGCAACTCCTATTTTTTGCTGATCGTAGCTCAAATATTTTCTGATTATAAAAGTCTAAGCATACTAATATCAAATCATTCCTATGTTGTACACCTAAAACTAATAATATATAATATATATCAATAATCTCTCAATTCTAAAAATTTAAGTCTAAGCTTTTGGGAGTTCTAAAATATATTAACATGTTACTTTGTTGTTGTTTTTTCATTTCTTATTCTAGAAAATATCAGTGTTTGCACTGAAGCCTCTAGGGGATTGGTGATGGCACCGGTGTCGGGAATCCCAATCAGTCTTCATTACACTTAGAGATCCCATAGGAGGGAGTGACAATACAGAGATTTCAAACTAGGCAGGGAGTAATAAGATAGACACATTTTACCAGGCTAATGATCAGCATGGTTGAAACAGTTTAAAGAGGTACCAACATCAAAATAGCTTGTGGAAAAGCCACAGAAGTTAAAGATCTTGTATTTTTGCCTCATTCTAATGGTTAAGACAAAGTCCAAGGCTTCGATTCCTATCAGTGATAAAAGAAAATGCCTGCTGTGGCTCATGCTGTGTCCTTACCTGGACAAGGCCTCATTTCCCTAAAAGGCCCAGGGTGCTCCCTGGACAAAATCTGGTGACTTCCTAGAGGGATGGAATAGGGAGGGTGGGAGGGAGACGCAAGAGGGAGGGGATATGGGGATATAGGTACACATATAGCTGATTCACTTTGTTATACAGCAGCAACTAACACAACGTTGTAAAGCAGTTATACTCCAATAAAGATGTTAAAAAAAAAAAAAAAAAAGGCAATGACAGCAACTTGGAGCAAATGAAAGGTTTTCTTTACCCTTATCTCCTGCTAGACTTTATGAGATGCTCAATGACACTTTCCTCCATGACTTTTCAAGTTCCCGGAGCAGAAAATAGGGTAAGTGTGGGGCAAAAATGAAATCATATCCCTCTTGGTTTCATGAACTCTTCCCCACTTTTGGGCCAGAACAGAAAAGGATTTCAAGGATAAACTATTTATGGAGATTCTTTGGTAATATTCTAAATCTTTGAATCCTGGCATTTTCCCACATAAAAATTCAAGGCTCCAATTTGGAGTCTAGTTAGTTGTCTTTTCATAGAGGTTTTATAAGAAAATTCAAATGTAACATACTAACTTATTAGAATATGACTTTATGTTACAAAAGTATTCTTTAATTCACACAATGATTTCTTCATATAATTGGAAAAATGAATCAACTTTCAAAAAAGTTTTGTATATTTATGCATAAGTAGAAAGGTATACCTGTCTTGTTGCTATACTATCTCTATGGGAGAGTTGTGGACTTGCCAACTACAGAGTTCTGAAAATAAGTTTGGATGTTTATACACCCGAAACCCAAAACCCATCAATCTTTTTAAATTTGCACATATTAGTTCCATCCCCTTACACAAATAAAATACAACTACAATGGTGGACTTCCCTATTAGACCAGGAGGGTGGCTCTCCAGGATAGTGGAGACAAAGCTCTCCTAACACACCACCTTCTTGATATACAGAAAACTAGACCCAGAAAATTGTGTCTTTAAATTCAAAATAATTTTGTGAAAAACCCAGAAGGCTAAATAAATATCTTGCAGAGACTTAACAAAAACATTGGAGAATTACAAAATCCATTACTCTGTCAGCCAGTGAGAAGTGAATACAAAACTGTGGAAAGACATGCTGTCCATATAACATAAAAGTTTTGGGATGAGTTTATGTCAATATCATAGCAATGCTTCCCAAAGACTTTTTTTTAAAATTATGGTTGTTTCTGAAGTATTCTTCTTCTCCAAGTACTGTCTGATTTCCTCAGTGTCCCTTTTTTTTTTTTTTTTGGCCACCCCATGTGGCATGCAGGATCTCAGTTCCCAACCAGGGATCAAATCCAGGGCCCCTGCAGAGGAAGCGCAGAATCCTAACCAGGGAATTCCCCCCAAAGATTTTTAAAAGAAAATTTAGGAGTATTAGCCACTAGAGTTAGTTTATAGCACAGGTCAGGTCGGTGCTTTGTGACCACCTAGAGGGGTAGGATAGGGAGGGTGGGAGGGAGACGCAAGAGGGAGGAGATATGGGGCTATATGTATGTATATATAGCTGATTCACTTTGTTATACAGCAGAAACTAACACACCATTGTAAAGCAATTATACTCCAATAAAGATGTTGAAAAAAAAGAACATAGTAAGCAAAAATATAGGTAAATACAAAAAAAATTATTAAACTTATTTATTTTACTGTTGTGAAATATTTCAAATATGCCAAAAAGTGTAGGAATAGAAAAGTACAGAGAAGAAAATAACATAAATACTTATGTGCCCTCACCCACTCACATTGTTAATGAATCTTAGCATATTTGCTTCATATCTTTAAGAAACAAAATGTTACAGACACAGGCAAAGCCCCTTTTGCACCTCTCCTTGACCTTTTTTCCCCTTCTTCTTCATGTCAGAAGTAACCACCATCCTAGAAATCTTGTGCATCTCTCTGCTCATGCTACTGCACTTATATTACATATGTGTGTGTCTGTTTAGATGAATCCATAGGCATTATAAAGTATCATGTTGTGTGTTTTTAACCTTTACACTGCAACTTGCTATTCTTTTTTTTTTTAACATCTTTATTGGAGTATAATTGCTTTACAACGGTGTGTTAGTTTCTGCTTTATAACAAAGTGAACCAGTTATACATATACATATGTTCCCATATCTCTTCCCTCTTGCGTCTCCCTCCCTCCCACTGCTATTCTTATTGAACATTTTAATTTCAAGGTCTATACATAAGCATGCATATAGATTTGACTCATTTATTTTATCCACTGGGCACATCCCTGTGTGAATATTCCACAATTTATCTTTTCTCCTATTAATGATCAATTGTTTCCAATTTCTTACTATTGCATACAATGCTTCAATGGAACCTTATACATTTCTCTGTTGGGTCATATGGGATTGATTCCCCAAGGTATATATACAGAGGTAGAACCGCTGAGTCGTAAAGCAGGCACATTGTCAGCTGGCTTCGATTTTGCCAAATTGCTCTGCGATGTGGTTGATGTCAATATCTGCTTCTACCATGCTCCATATTCTCACCAACTTTTACGGTCAGAAGAAAGTTTTGCCTATCAGATAGAGGTGGAATGGTATCTCATGGTTTCTTTAAGTTGTATTTCTCCCAACTGGAGAAATTAAGCATCTTTCATAAGCTTAAGGGCTATTAGACTTTTGTTTTTCTTTTGTTTCTTTCCTCTTCATATCCTTTGCCCCTTTTTCAGATGAACTGCTTTTCTTTCCTTATTGACTTATAGGAACATTTGCATAATCTAGATACAAATCCTTTATTAGTTACATGCATTGCAAATTTCTTCTCCTAGACTATAGCTTGTCTTTTGGCTTATCAGTATTTATTTTTTCATATAGAAAAAAATTAACTTTAATGTAGACAAATTATGATTCTTGTCCTTTAAGGTTTTTGGTTTTTGTGTTGGTTTAAGAAATAGTATCTAGCTCATAACTTTGTCATGAGGAATTAGATGAATTAATACTTTGAAGGTATTTAGAACAGTGTAATTGTACAATTAAGTGGTACATAAGTGTTAAATAAATAATACTACACTAACATTTCTGGGGAGGCAAACTGTTGGCAGGAAGAGGAAGAAACTAGAATAGAAGTTAGAGAAACAAAAATTTGGTACAGGGCTACTACATTCCATAAATATATTGCCTATAGGAAATGTGTCTTTGGGCAAATCTGAGTAAACCCAAACCAAACCAATGGGATCCCATAACAACCAGGCTGGAGTCTACAATGCAGCAACTATAAATAGGCCTGTGACACTTCTATAACCTAAAGAGAAACAGCTGGAATTTGTTGGTCGGTGTTTCTACCGTAAACAGAATCACAGATTTAATATTTCCTGTAATTTCCTTAGACCTTATTTCCTCTTAGGAATTTATCCCTACATATTACTAATAAATTATGGTTAAAGTTATCTTTTTTTTCCCCGCTAGTATGCACTAGCTCTCTCCTTTGTCTGCATGTCGATTCACAGGCCACACAAACAATGGTGAAAGAGTCCATCCAGGGACTCCAATCACTGCTTTCTAGTGCAGGGTCATTATGGACTTTTCATACAACTTGCTCTTAAATACATCAGGACACTTACTATAAGCTGATCAGCCACTATGTCTTACGAGTCAGACTAATTATTATTACCACATTAATAATTCAGGTCCATACTAATGATCACTCACAGTTCCAGAACATGTTCTGCTTTGCACAGATTTCACACGAAGAGTGGATCATATACGATAATGGTTTGGACTGACCAGCATTGCTGTGACTGTCCCTACAGCCTCAGCGGCATCACTGCAGATACGACGTGGGAAAGTTGCCCACACTGCCAAGGTCCCGCAATACCTCACACCAGGGCTCCTTACATCAAAAAATAAGCCTCTTGAATCAAGATCTCTTCGTAAAAGACTACCAATAGGGACATCCCTGGTGGCACAGTGGTTGGGACTCTGCCTGCCAATGCAGGGGACACGGGTTCGAACCCTGGTCCGGGAAGATCCCACATGCCACGGGGCAGCTAAGCCCGTGCGCCACAACTACTGAGCCCACATGCCACAACTAATGAAGCCCACGCGCTCTAGGGCCTGTGCTTCACAACAAGAGAAGCCACCGCAATGAGAAGCTCGTGCACCACAACGAAGAGCAGCCCCCTCTCGCCGCAGCTAGAGAAAGCCCATGCACAGCAACGAAGACCCAACGCAGCCAAAAATAAATAAGTAAAAGTAAATAAATTTATTTTTAAAAAAGACTACTAATAAAGCAATACATAATTATTGTAGAAAAATATTTAAATGTCAACAGGCACAAAAGAAGAAACAAAATCAACTATAACCTTACCACAGAGAAATAATTTTGATTTATGCATATCCTTTAGCATTTTGTATGAATATATATTTCTTAAAAATTTAAGAGATCACAATGGTTTTTTCCCCTTTTTACTGTGTTAAAATACGCATAACATAAAATTTACCATCTTACCCATATCAAGTGTACAGTTCAGTGGTATTAAATACGTTCACATTGTTGTGCAGCCATCACCAACACCTGTCCCCATAACTCTTTTCATCTTGTAAAACTGAAACTCTCTACCTATTAAACAGTAAATCCCCATTCTTCCCTCCCTTATTTTGTTACTGTACATAATACACTAACATGAAAACGGCCTAAAGGAAAAGAGTTATAGGCTATACAATGCTATTTCTGATTTCAAAGGATCCCAGAGGCGGAATGAATTTTTCTGGCAATTTCCTCCTATCTTTGAAACCCAGAAGAGTGGTCATCCAACCTGCTTCGGCAGCCATACAGCAGAGGAGGTTCTCAGCCAGGGAAGACAGTACTTTCAGAAGCAACTCACCTCATATTTGGGAATCTCTTAATAAGAATTCCAGCTTCCCAATCTTTCTGCGCTTTCTCATTTTCCCTAATTCCACTCACACTAGTCTCCTTTCCCTGTTAGAGATTCTAAGATCCCTTCCAGGTAAGAACCAGTGCTGTAAATGTTGGAGCAAATGTTCACATTCATCCTAGAATCGGCCCCTGGAAACTTCCTACTATTGATCCTTCCTGAGTCCTGAGGAGCCTCATGCAATGTTCTTCCCCTTAACAGTCCTTCAGTATTTTGAAACAACAGCCATCCTTCCAGAAAGTCCTCTCATATAATTTAACCAACCCATAGCTCACATATCAACAGAAGAAATATTTCATTCAAAGGGAAAAGATGAAAATAAGTCAAAACAAGGAAACAAGCTCAATCCCACTTATAATTTAAGAAATGCAAGCTAAAATATTTGAGGTGTCATTAGATACTGTAAGAAATGGCAAAAATTAATGGTTACATATTACTGAGGTGTTACAAATTAACTCAAATTTTCTTGAAAACAATTGGTTAAGAAGTAATAAGAACTA
Organism: Balaenoptera musculus; assembly: GCF_009873245.2. NCBI lineage: Eukaryota > Metazoa > Chordata > Mammalia > Artiodactyla > Balaenopteridae > Balaenoptera > Balaenoptera musculus. Next base: position 94,846,544 of record NC_045793.1, on the reverse strand, counting down.
TAACTATATATATATATTTATATATATATTTATATATATATATATTTATATATATATTTATATATATATTTATATATATATTTATATATATATTTATATATATATTTATATAACTATAAATCTGTTCATTCAGTTTGAATGACTCCATTTGTACACTAATAACCAAATCAAAGACTTCAATAGCAGCAAAAACATTTTATAAACCCTAAATGCCTAGAAAATAGCAAAATACCTTCGTATGCTGCAGAATATTTATACAACAGATTAGTATACAAGCAACTTAAAGTAAATATATAGCCAATATACACTAAACGCTTTATATAATATACACAAAAATACTTTAGCAAATGCAAAAACAGAACTCACAATTATATGTGCATATAATTATATCTAATTGTGTATATACATTAACAAAACTCCAGAAACAATTTGGCAAGATATAAATAGAACTAAATGTTCATCACATTCTCTTTCTTTTCAAGATTTTTCAAACCCTTAACAGAAAAAAAAAAAGCAAGCAGATTTGATTAAAGCAGTCTCATGGCTTCATAGAGCATATGGGGATTTCTGTAAGTACTACAGGACAGGAAATGAGTCTGGTTGTTCCCTGTTGTAGCCTTTTACCGGGACAGAGCCTGACATTTGACAGTTGACATTTATATGGCGTATACTATGTGCCAGACACATTTTAAGCACTTAACATAGATTACACATTTAATACAACAACCCTATATCCATAAATACTATCGTTGTTCCCATCTGATAGAGGAGGAGCCTAAAGCACAGAGAGGTTTAAGTGACTTGCCAAGATCACGCCTTTAATAAGAGTTAGAGCCAGGACTAGAAGGTAAATAGTATGAGCTCCAAAATCCAAGCTCTTCCCATCCTCCTCCCATGCTACACCACCTCAATAAATGAGGTGAGTAATAAAAGGTGGCTTGAATATATGCATATCTGGATGAATGGATGGATGGCTTGATCGAGCAATGGATAAATGAGTTATTTGGGTTTAGTCCCTTGGAACCTGGGAAAAGACACTGATATATTGAGCACCTTCTCCACTCTGGCATGTGCTAGGTGCTTTCATAAATTACCTCGCTAAATCACAGTGATAACTTTGCAAGGATGCATGATTATTGCCTGTTTCTGAATACGAGGAAACTGGGTTTTGCTCAGTAGATGCTGAATATTGGAAAAGTAACCCTGGGACTCAAAATGATGCTTGACAGAGTGGGAGCTCAATATACATGTGTTGAATGAAGGACCTTAAAGTACCTTTTTTAATACTGAGAAAGGGAAGTAGTATTAATTAGAGAATATGGTCTTCTTAGAGGAAAATCATACCAAGCCAATCTCATTTTCTTTTTTGATTGGGTTCTAAACAGGCATGTGAGAGAAATACAACGGGCAAAGTGTTCCTGGATTTCAACAAGGCTACTAACAAGGTCATTCAAAATATCTTCATGGATAAGATGGAGAAAATGTAGTTTGCATAGTGACGTAATTGTGTGAATTGGAAACCAGTAAAGATATACCCAGAAAGTTCAGTTTCCATCTTGGGGAGTAAGGGTGGTTCCTGTTGTTGAAGCTAAATGAGGGCTCGGATGATGTCATGTTGGTCAGATGTGTGAATAACAAGAAGCTGGTAAAGACAGCTCTCCAGTTGGTTTCAACGGAGCCAATTTTGTTTTAAACAAAATTAATTAAAAATGTACGTAAGTCCAAAAATAATAAATGCACAAAGAGAAACAAGGCTTAGGAGCCGCCAAGATTTTTTTTTAAAGGACGTTTTTGTGGTTGCTTAATACAAGTCAACATGCCACATGGCTGCCAAATAAGAGCGAACACAAACTTCAACAGAACTCTGTTACTCAAATTAACTACCACCCCACTGTACTGCCCCCCCGCGAAATCCCTACAATAAGTAATACTTATCAAGTGTTTGCCATATGCCAGGCACTCTGCTGAGGGCTTTACCTATATTTACTCATTTAATTCTCTCAATAATTCTAGAGGTAAGGATTATTATTACTCCCAATTTACAGATGAAAAAAATATGAAACACAAAAGTCATACAACTTGCCTAATATCTCCCAACTAATAAGCCAGGGCAAGTATTGAAAGATGAGCAGTCTAATTGGAGCTTCAACTTATCTTAACCACGATTCTATTCAGTCTTTCGGGCCCTCTGACACCAACAGTTGCAGAGGCTGTAGACGGCGCACTCCACGTGCCCTGAAGCAACATGAATGAGTTCTACAGCAGCTATAGACAGTTTCAGCCTGCTGACAGCTTCCCATCCCAAATGCTTGCACCTCTTCTTCATCTGTGGGCTTCTCCAATACCATGAAAGTTTGCAAGGCTGCACCCTCCTCTGCCTCACTTTCCTCCTTGCTGACTGTATTTCTTGAGATCATTTCCCTAATAAATTACTTGTACCCAAGTCCCTGGATCAGGGTCTGCTTTTGGGGAAACCCAACCTAAGATACCACTTAGGTGGAATAAGTGGTTAGTGAACCTACTAACTTTAAGTAAGTATTTACTTAATTTAATTACTTTAAGAATTTAAATAGGGCTTCCCTGGTGGCGCAGTGGTTGAGAATCCGCCTGCCAATGCAGGGGACACGGGTTCGAGCCCTGGTCTGGGAAGATCCCACATGCCACGGAGCAGCTGGGCCCGTGAGCCACAACTACTGAGCCTGCGCGTCTGGAGCCTGTGCTCCGCAACAAGAGAGGCCGCGATAATGAGAGGCCCGCGCACCGCGATGAAGAGTGGTCCCCGTTTGCCGCAAGTAGAGAGAGCCCTCGCGCAGAAGCGAAGACCCAACACAGCCATAATAAATAAGTAAATAAATAAATAAAAACCCAAAGTTTAAAAAAAAAAAAAAAGAATTTAAATAATTTATAAAGCATACCATAGATAGCTCTGGCATTAATTATACATTCTTTGATTGTTCTATGTTCTGAGCTACACTAGAGCATGACTTGGAGGAAAATAAAAAGGTGCTAATGTTATTTTCCTGCAAGCCACCAACCAAACCCAAAGGCAGCTGAGAAAGAAAGAAAAGGGAAAATGGCAAAATAATGTGAGAGGAATACGAGACAGGAACTTTAATGGAATTTAACCATGATAACTCAAGTAAAATTTAGGTCTTTGCCCACCCATGGACTCCCAGTGCCAAATTATAAAACTGGCTCATTCTCAAGAATATTTCTGAGAGGGAAAGTCCTTAATTCCTTAATTCATTTTCTTTTTGGATATGCTCAAAGGAAGTTACTGGTAGTTAGAAATGTAAATCAAACTGGGCTGGTAAAACTGGAAAACCATTTCTTGGTCCTTGGTTAAATCATGCTACCATTTGTTACTACATTTGTAGATCATAGCCCTAGTCTTCTAATTCCAGGAGTACTTTCAGGAGGTGGTAAAAACTGCCGTTGATAAGTCAGTAATGCTAGGGTGCTGCTATCTTACAGAATGAACAATTCAGACTTAGAAACACTTTGGAAATGGGAAAAACAAAGGCTACTTAAGGAGGTATCCTAAATGCGATCTTACTTTTTAGCTATTTCATTATACTGGAAAATAGTATTTTAATAATTGAATGTCACATTCAACTGCTATTGTTGCCTGAGAAAAATAAGGTAACCAATTATCATAAAATTATTGACATTTCTCAAATATACAGCTTTTGCATGTACATGTTGCTTTAAGATGCTTCATATGGTTACAGTTAAAATAAGTATGTAAGTTTTATTGAACAATACAGTAAACAACCACAAAAGGCATGCGTAAATTGTTAGTAGATTCCGCTACTTATGGCAGAATTCATTGGTGGACTGTGTTTCATCAAAACATTCTCTTTCCCACTGAAAAATGAAAAGTTTTGTAGCACGCAAACAAAAGACGTGGGCCTTTTTCTTCTTACCAAGTTTACACTGTCCCTCACCATAAGTCAAAGCAAGAAAATATACAACTTTCTCAATGAATTTATAAAGGAGAAAACTGCAACTGAAAACAAGTGAAAAATATAGGACATTATAATAAAAGTTTAGGTATTTATCTACAATAACATAAAAGTTAGAAAAATATCAGAAATACCTTTGATTTTGATATTCATGCTAAATGAAATTAAGAACATAAATTGACAAATATTTCCTTAAATAGCATAAACTTCTTACATTTATTTTGACCTCTGTGGTCTGTGCTGTTCTTGGCCCTTAATGACCTAAAGTTTATAATAAAATCTCTCATATATCTACCAACTAGGTCAGAGCACAGATTTTTTTTTTTAATTTTGTGGCTATTTTTGGTATGTTGTTTGCCCTCTTAAAGATGGGTGTGTACTGCAAAGGTATTTGTTAGTTTTATCCATTTATTGATCATTAATATGTTCATATTAAAAAATTTGAAAAACAGAGAGAAATATAAGGATGTGAAAACAAATCTTACTTATAATTCTATCCAGAGACAACCACGGTTAACATTTAGCTATGCAGCTGATCTTCAAACAATGCAGAGGTTAGGGGCACTGACCTTGTGCGCAGTTGAAAATCCAAGTATAACCTAGAGTGGGCCCTCCCTATAAGCAGTCCTTCATGTCCTCAGTTCTGCATCTGTGGACTCGACCAACCATGGATCATGTAGAACTACAGTATTTACTATTGAAAAAATCCACATATAAGTGGACCTGCACAGTTCAAATCTGTGTTGTTCAAGGGTCAACAGTGCTTTCTCTTTTGCTGTTATTCCTTAGTTGTCACTGTTAATATAGTTTATAACTTTGCCTTTCCAAATTAATATTATATAATAAACATTTTCCTTCCTATGAAAAATTATCAGTAAATTTAATTTTTGGTGAATGTACAATATTCCAAAGTATTTACTTGTTTCCCTAATGCTAGATGTTTATGTGCTTTGCAGTATTTCATTATTGTGTACAACTCTGCAAGTGTATTTATCTTGATTCCTCTAAAGTGTTTTACTAGGACATCATGGATGAATATTTTGAAATAGAATTACTGAGTCAGTAAGAATGAACACTTTAAAGCTCTATATGCCTATTGCCCTATTGCTTTCTCCCCAGCAGAGTATGAACCTATATGTCTTACCACACATTAGGCAACATTAATTGTTTATATTTACTAAATATTTGAATGATTAAAAAGAGGAAAAACCTATTTGTGCCATTTTTATTTGCATATATTTAATTACTAGTAACACCAAATACTTTTTCATATTTGACACCTGGATTTCAGCTTTTATGAATTACTTCTTCAAGTTAATCATTGTAGGTTTTTTTCTGATCTATTTTTTTTTTGTAAAATAGCTACCATTATCTTTAGTTATTGTTGGAAATATTTTCCCTACTTTGTTGGGGTTTTTTTTTCAATTTATTTATGGTGTTTTAACACTAGAGTTGTTCTAATATACAGAAGGGATTGTCCTCTCCAGTAATTTTTAATAATTTATTTAGTCAATTTAGTCTCAAGATAAACTTTAGAATTTATTAAATTCCAAAAATAACCCTGTTGAAATGGTGTTTGGAATTTTGGTAAACTATCAATAATAAGAAAAATTGACATCTTAACAATATTTAGTCTTCCTAGTCAAGGAATTTTTATAGTTTTTTTTCAGGTAAATCCCATACATATCTTGTTACTATTTTCTCTAGGTGTTTCATATTTGATGTTGCTACTTTTAACCATGTATGGAATCTCTCCATTAAATTTTTGGATTAGATAGGAAAGTACTATTTTCTATACACTGACTTTGTATTTGGTCACAAGCTTAACTCTGTTAGTTGTAAATTTTTCTTAAAAATATCGCTCTTTTAATTTTATATGCAGTATTATTTTTTAATACTTTCTTTTTTTAGTGAATCATTTTCATAAACAAGCTATACTTGGTAGTACACATTCAGAGACCAACTCTATTCTCTCTCCCAATTTCCAACCCACTCTCTGGATTTAGTATTTCCCAAACCCTGGATAAAATTTGGGAAAGATCCCACAGTCTTTCCAATCTGTCTTAGGTAATGAATGCATAGTCCTTTTGCTCTGGTATTAAAATAATGTAGTCCAGTCCAAGAACTACATAATTCTACTCTAGTGTAATACAACAGTAAAAGTCAGAACTCCTACGCAAGTTCAAGTCCTAGGTTTTCTATAACTTTAATACCCAAGATAAGCTCTACTTAAATGCAGTGACTTATTCTTTCAATATAATATATTCTATCTGATACCACTTTAGTACACATTTCTCTAAATTATATTAGATTATATACTCTGATTTCCCAAACTGTGTTCCAAGGCACACTAGGATCCCTTGACATGTTAACAGGAGTTGGGATTCATGGAGTAGGGAGGAGAAAGAAACTTTCTCTGGCCACATAAGTTTGGAAATCACTGCTTGCTACATTTCTCCAAAGAGATTCATAATACACATTAGCAAATTATTTGTCTTCAGTGTGAATCTGCGCTGGCCTCGTGACTCATTTTGAGTAACGAAATGTGATGGAAGAGACACTGTGCAAGTTCTAGAGCCAACCCCAAGAGGCCTTGTCGCTTCTGCCTTTGCCTTTTGAACCAGTGTCCAAAGATCACCGTGTAGGAAAGCCTCTCTAGCCTGACAGGTGAAAAAGATGAGGAAGGCATCCAAGTCACTCCTTGTGGCCAGGAGCCAACCCCAACCCGTCAAATGAGAGAGGCCATCCTGGGCTTTCCAGCCCGGCTAACCGTCTAACTGAAAACAATCACATAAATGGGCTCCTCCAAGTCCAGCAGAACCACCCAGTCAACCCTCAGAATCATAAAAAAAAAATAAATCACTGTTGTTTCAAAACAGGGGCTGGAAAACTGTGACCCATGGGCCACATTTAGTCCACCTCTTTTTGTGAAACCCTTGAGACAAAAATGAATTTTAGAAGTGATGTCATTAACATGGTGATGTAGATTGTTCCTGTCTTCACTCCCCGTCACCGGAAGAACAACTAACAACTATTCAAGAACAAGACACCAATGAGAGAATTCTAGAGTCTGAAGCACTCACCTGTACCACAGAAACCAAGACAGACTGCGTTAGAAGAATAAGAGAAGCAGCTGCACACTGACCACACTGCCCCTCTCCCAGGCCAGGGCAGCACCCCACAGAGAGGTCTCTCCTGAGCCTCTGGTTCCTTCAGTGGGAAAGAGAGCTGGGGAGACAACCAACCCCGACCCCAGCATTGCTGGCTGCCTTGCAGGAGTCCCTACTCCAATCTCACACCACGGGGATTGCAGGGGAATCTTCAGGGCTCAGCCACTGGGAATCTGACTGTGATGAAGAAGGGGAAGGGGCTTGCAACAACCAGCACACTGATCTGGGCAGACTGAGCTCATATCTGCAAGTGCCCACATAATAATCCCAACCAGCTGCCCTGCTCATCTGCAGAACCAAGTCAGGGATGCGCTCTGACCAGGAAATTCAGAGGTGCAGATTTGTCTGATTCATATCCTCAAATGAGGAGTTTGGATAGCCCCAGAGCAGTTTGCCCATGCCCAGGCAAGGATCTGAATCACAACCCCATGCACTGTGGAGCGTGTCTTTGGCCCCATCTGACCAGAAGGGCTGGCAACAACTCCTGGAAGCTGTGCAGCCCAGCAGCACTTGAGCTGAGAAGCAGGCAGAGCTGATCAGCCCCAGAGCAAAACCGGTGTGGAGCAGCCCCATGTTATGCACAGGCAAGGGCATTCGTTCATAACTAAGGCTGAGAGTAGCTCCTCCCAGAGGGAGGAGAGCCTATTTAGGAAACTGAGGGTATCCCAGAGCTATTCCTCCCCTTCCTGCCCAGGCAAGGGAGCTGAGATATAGCCCCACTTGCTGTGGAGTACCCTCTGTCCCCATCTGACCAGAAGGGATGGTGACAACTCCTGGAAGCTTTGTGTCCCAGCAGCACTCAAGCCAAGAGTGAGGAGATAGAGCTGATAGTTTATAGAAAAAGCCAGTGACCCTATTCTGTCAAGGAACTTGGGGTGTGGGTAGGTTTGAGTTAAGACAACAAAAAGCTTTACCAGCTTAGGGCTTCCCTGGTGGTGCAGTGGTTAAGAATCCACCTGCCAATGCAGGGGACACATGTTCGAGCCCTGGGCCGGGAAGATCCCACATGCCGTGGAGCAACTAAGCCCACGTGCCACAACTACTGAAGCCCTCGTGCCTAGAGCCCGTGCTCCACAACAAGAGAAGCCACTGCAATGAGAAGCCTGCGCACCGCAACAAAGAGTAGCCCCCGCTCGCCGCAGCTAGAGAGAGACCGTGCACAGCAACGAAGACCCAACACGGCCAAAATAAATTAAATAAATAAATTTATTAAAAAAAAAAAAAAAGCTTTACCAGCTTCAGAGTTGCTTCTCCCACTGCACCCGGGAAGGGAATACAGCCTTCAGCCTGTCCAACCAGGGAACCTAACCAGAACACATGAGAAGCTGCACAGCCTATTCAACAGCCCTATGTACATTAGTTCCTGAACAGAAAGCACAGCCCGTGGCTTCCCCCATGTGCAGAGCAAAACTGGTGGTCTCACCTGACCAGGGGATTCAGTGCACACTCTGGCCAGATTTGAGTCCTCAAACAACAAGCTTTACAGTCTCTGGGTCCTGTCCTGCTGGCCTGCCAGGGCACGGAAGCTAATTTATACCCCCATTTACTACTGAGTATTGTACCCAGTCCCAACCAACTAGTAAGCTTTACCAGAGAATCCAGACAACTGCAGAGTCCATCCTACAGCCTCATTTGGGTAGGAAACCAAGCCAGTAGTCCTATCTAATTGTCATTAGCCAGTGGAACACACCACCATCCCCATCCTCAGAATGGGAACAGTTGCCTTGCCCCAAAACAGACCATCATATCAGGCCCCACCTGCCCAAGAACATTACCAGCAACACACCCAGAAACCCAAACTGAGCTAACTGGTGAAGAACTGTCTCTGCCAAAGCAAATCTTTAAAGTCTGGAAGAGAACCCTGATTACTCAAAAGCACAGATACCAGCACAAGGAATCAAAGGTCATGAAAAATAAGGTAAATATGATACCACCAAAGGAAATTTTAAAAACTCTAATAGCTGACCCTTAAAAATTGGAGAAATATGAACTGTCAAAGAATTCAGAACAGTCCTCTTAAGGAAGTTTAGTAATCTACAGGAAAATACAGACAGACAACTAACCAAAATTAAGAACACAATGCATGAACAAAAGAAGAAGTTTGATAAGGCAACAGCAAGCAACAAAAAACAAAACAAAACACAGAATACTAGAGTTGAAAAATATAATAACTAAACTGAAGAATTCAACAGAGTTTCAAAAATAGACTTGAGGGCTTCCCCGGTGGCGCAGTGGTTGAGAGTCCGCCTGCCAATGCAGGGGACACGGGTTCGAGCCCTGGTCTGGGAGGATCCCACATGCCGCGAAGCAACTGGGCCCGTGAGCCACAATTACTGAGCCTGCGCGTCTGGAGCCTGTGCTCGGCAACAAGAGAGGCCGCGATAGTGAGGCCCGCGCACCGCGATGAAGAGTGGCCCCCGCTTGCCGCAACTAGAGAAAGCCCTCGCACAGCAACGAAGACCCAACACAGCCAAAAATAAATAAATAAATTTAAAAAATAAAAAAAATTTTAAAAATTAAAAAAAAAAATAGACTTGACCATGCAGAAGAAATAATCAACAACCTGGAAGAAAAGACATTGGAAATTACCCAGTCAAAAAAGCAAAAGGAAAAAAAAAATGAAAAAGAGTGACAGGGCAGAGAAGCATCAAGATGGCGGAAGAGTAAGACGCGGGGATCACCTTCCTCCCCACAAATACATCAAAAATACATCTACATGTGGAACAACTCCTTCAGAACACCTACTGAACGCTGGCAGAAGACCTCAGACCTCCCAAAAGACAAGAAACACCCCACGTACCTGGGTAGGGCAAAAGAAAAAACAGAGACAAAAGAATAGGGACGGGGCCTGCACCAGTGGGAGGGAGCTGTGAAGGAGGAAGAGTTTCCACACACTAGGAGCCCCTTCACTGGCGGAGACTGCAGGTGGCGGAGGGGGGAAGCTTCGGAGCCACGGAGGAGAGCGCAGCCACAGGGGTGCGGAGGGCAAAGCGGAGAGATTCCCGCACGGAGGCTCGGCGCCGAGCAGCACTCACCAGCCCCGGAGGCCTGTCTGCTCACCCGCCGGGGCGGGCGGGGCTGGGAGCTGAGGCTCGGGCTGCGGGGTTGGCGGCGTGAACACAGCCTGAAGGGGTTAATGCGCCACAGCTGGCCAGGAGGGAGTCCGGGAAAAGGTCTGGAGCTGCCAAAGAGGCAAGAGACTTTTTCTTACCTCTTTGTTTCCTGGTGCGCGAGGAGACGGGATTAAGAGCGCTGCTTAAAGGAGCTCCAGAAACAGGCGCGAGCCGCGGCTTTCAGCGCAGACCCCAGAGACGGGCAGGAGATGCTAAGGCTGCTGCTGCCGCCACCAAGAAGCCTGTGTGCGAGCACAGGTCACTCTCCACACCGCCCCTCCTGGGAGTGCAGCCCGCCACTGCCAGGCTCCCGTGATCCGGGGACAGCTTCCCCGGGAGAACGCACGGCACGCCTCAGGCTTCTGCAACGTCACGGAGGCCTCTGACGCCGCAGGCTCGCCCCGCCTCCGTACCCCTCCCTCCCGCCGGCCTGAGCGAGCCAGAGCCCCGGAAGTTCCTTTAACCCCGTCCTGTGTGAGCGAAAAACAGACGCCCTCAGGCAACCTACATGCAGAGGGGGGGCCAAATCCAAAGCTGAACTCCGGCAGCTGTGCGAACAAAGAGGAGAAAGGGAAATCCCTCCCAGCAGCCTCAGGAGCAGCGGATTAAATCTCCACAATCAACTTGATGTGCCTGCATCTGTGGAATACCTGAATAGACAACGAATCATCCCAAATTGAGGAGGTGGATTTTGGGAGCAACGATATATATTTTTTTCACTTTTTCTCTTTTTGTGAGTGTGTATGTGTATGCTTCTGTGTGTGACTTTGTCTGTATAGCTTTGCTTTTACCATTTGTCCTAGGGTTCTGTCTGTCTGTATTTTTGTTTTTTATTACTTAAAAAAAATTTTTTTTAATAATTATTTTTTTTAATTTTTTATTTTAATTATTTTATTTTACCTTCTTCTTTCTTCCTTTCCTTTTTTTTTCTCCCTTTTATTATGAGCCGTGAGGATGACAGGCTCTTGGTGCTCCAGCCAAGTGTCAGGGTTGTGCCTGTTAGGTGGGAGAGCCAAGTTCAGGACACTGGTCCACAAGAGACCTACCAGCTCCATGTAATATCAAATGGTGAAAATCTCCCAGAGATCTCCATCTCAACACCAAGACCCAGCTCCACTAAATGACCAGCAAGCTACAGTGCTGGACACCCTATGCCAAACAACTAGCAAGACAGGAACACAACCCCATCCATTAGCAGAGAGGCTGCCTAAAATCATAATAAGGCCACAGACACCCCAAACCACATCACCAGACGTGGACCTGCCCAGCAGAAAGACAAGATCCAGCCTCATCCACCAGAACACAGGCACTAGTCCCCTCCACCAGGAAGCCTACACAACCCACAACCTTAGCCACTGGGGACAGATACCAAAAACAACGGACATTACAAACCTGCAGCCTGCGAAAAGGAGACCCCAAACACAGTAAGTTAAGAAAATGAGAAGACAGAGAAACACACAGCAGATGAAGGAGCAAGGCAAAAACCCACCAGACCTAACAAATGAAGAGGAAATAGGCAGTCTACCTGAAAAAGAATTCAGAATAATGATAGTAAAGATGGTCCAAAATCTTGGAAATAGAATGGAGAAAATACAAGAAACGTTTAACAAGGACCTAGAAGAACTAAAGAGCAAACAAACAGTAATGAACAACATGGTAAATGAAATTAAAAATTCTCTAGAAGGGATCAATAGCAGAATAACTGAAGCAGAAGAACAGATAAGTGACCTGGAAGATAAAGTGGTGGAAATAACTACCAAAGAGCAGAATAAAGAAAAAAGAATGAAAAGAATTGAGGACAGTCTCAGAGACCTCTGGGACAACATTAAATGCACCAACATATAGGAGTCCCAGAAGAAGAAGAGAAAAAGAAAGGGACTGAGAAAATATTTGAAGAGATTATACTTGAAAACTTCCCTAATATGGGAAAGGAAATAGTTAATCAAGTCCAAGAAACACAGAGAGTCCCATACAGCATAAATCCAAGGAGAAACAAGCCAAGACACATATTAATCAAACTATCAAAAATTAAATACAAAGAAAAAATATTAAAAGCAGCAAGGGAAAAACAACAAACAACACACAAGGGAATCCACATAAGGTTAACAGCTGATCTTTCAGCAGAAACTCTGCAAGGCAGAAGGGAGTGGCAGGACATATTTAAAGTGATGAAGGAGAAAAACCTACAACCAAGATTACTCTACCCAGCACAGATCTCATTCAGATTTGATGGAGAAATTAAAATCTTTACAGACATGTAAAAGCTAAGAGAATTTAGCACCACCAAACCCGCTTTACAACAAATGCTAAAGGAACTTCTCTAGGCAGGAAACACAAGAGCAGGAAAACACCTACAATAACAAACCCAAAACAATTAAGAAAATGGTAATAGGAGCATACATATAAATAATTACCTTAAATGTAAATGGAATAAATGCTCCAACCAAAAGACATAGACTGGCTGAATGGATACAAAAACAAGACCCGTATATATGCTATCTACAAGAGACCCACTTCAGACCTAGGGACACATACAGACTGAAAGTGAGGGGATGGAAAAAGATACTCCATGCAAATGGAAATCAAAAGAAAGCTGGAGTAGCAATTCTCATATCAGACAAAATAGACTTTAAAATAAAGACTATTACAAGAGACAAAGAAGGACACTACATAATGATCACGGGATCAATCCAAGAAGAAGATATAACAACTGTAAATATTTATGCACCCAACACAGGAGGACCTCAATACATAAGGCAAATACTAACAGCCATAAAAGGGGAAATCAACAGTAACACAATCATAGTAGGGGACTTTAACACTCCACTTTCACCAATGGACAGATCATCCAAAATGAAAATAAATAAGGAAACACAAACTTTAAATGATACATTAAACAAGATGGACTTAATTGATATTTATAGGACATTCCATCCAAAAACAACAGAATACACATTCTTCTCAAGAGCTCATGGAACATTCTCCAGGATAGATCATATCTTGGGTCACAAATCAAGCCTTGGTAAATTTAAGAAAATTGAAATCGTATCAAGTATCTTTTCTGACCATGCTATGAGACTAGATATCAATTACAGGAAAAAATCTGTAAAATATACAAACACATGGAGGCTAAACAATACACTAGTTAATAACCAAGAGATCACTGAAGAAATCAAAGAGGAAATCAAAAAATACCTAGAAACAAATGACAATGAAAACACAATGACCCAGAACCGATGGGATGCACAGAAAGCAGTTCTAAGAGGGAAGTTTATAGCAATACAATCCTACCTCAAGAAACAAGAAACATCTCCAATAAACAACCTAACATTACACCTAAAGCAATTAGAGAAAGAAGAACAAAAAAACCCCAAAGTTAGCAGGAAGAAAGAAATCATAAAGGTCAGAGCAGAAATATATGAAATAGAAACAAAGAAAACAATAGCAAAGATCAATAAAACTAAAAGCTGGTTCTTTGAGAAGGTAAACAAAATTGATAAACCATTAGCCAGACTCATCAAGAAAAAAAGGGAGAAGACTCAAATCAATAGAATTAGAAATGAAAAAGGAGAAGTAACAACTGACACTGCAGAAATACCAAGGATCATAATAGATTACTACAAGCAACTCTATGCCACTAAAATGGACAACCTGGAAAAAATGGGCAAATTCTTAGAAATGCACAACCTTCCGAGACTGAACCAGGAAGAAATAGAAAATATGAACAGACCAATCACAAGCAATGAAATTGAAACTGTGATTAAAAATCTTCCAACAAACAAAAGCCCAGGACCAGATGGCTTCATAGGTGAATTCTATCAAACATTTAGAGAAGAGCTAACACCTATCCTTCTCAAACTCTTCCAAAATATAGCAGAGGGAGGAACACTCACAAACTCATTCTACGAGGCCACCATCACCCTGATACCCAAACCAGACAAAGATGTCACAAAGAAAGAAAACTACAGGCCAATATCACTGATGAACATAGATGCAAAAATCCTCAACAAAATACTAGCAAACAGAATCCAACAGCATACTGAAAGGATCATACACCATGATCAAGTGGGGTTTATCCCAGGAATGCAAGGATTCTTCAGTATACGCAAATCAATCAATGTGATACACCATAGTAACAAATTGAAGGAGAAAAACCATATGATCATCTCAATAGATGCAGAGAAAGCTTTCGACAAAATTCAACACCCATTTATGATAAAAACCCTCCAGAAAGTAGGCATACAGGGAACTTTCCTTAACATAATAAAGGCCATATAGGACAAACCCTCAGCCAACATCGTCCTCAATGGTGAAAAACTGAAACCATTTCCAAGAAGATCAGGAACAAGACAAGAATGCCCACACTCACCACTATTACTCAACATAGTTTTGGAAGTTTTAGCCGTAGCAATCAGAGAAGAAAAAGAAATAAAAGGAATCCAAATCGGAAAAGAAGATGTAAATCTGTCACTGTTTGCAGATGATATGATACTATACATAGAGAATCCTAAAGATGCCACCAGAAAACTACTAGAGCGAATCAATGAATTTGGTAAAGTAGCAGGATACAAAACTAATGCACAGAAATCTCTTGCATTTCTATACACGAATGATGAAAAATCTGAAAGTGAAATTAAGAAAACACTCCCATTTACCACTGCAACAAAAAGAATAAAATATCTAGGAATAAACCTACCTAAGGAGACAAAAGACCTGTATGCAGAAAATTATAAGACACTGATGAAAGAAATTAAAGATGATACAAATAGATGGAGAGATATACCATGTTCTTGGATTGGAACAATCAACATTGTGAAAATGACTCTACTACCCAAAACAATCTACAGATTCAATGCAATCCCTATCAATCTACCACTGGCATTTTTCAGAGAACTAGAACAAAAAATTTCACAAATTGTATGGAAACACAAAAGACCCAGAATAGCCAAGGCAATCTTGAGAAAGAAAAACGGAGCTGGAAGAATCAGGCTCCCTGACTTCATACTATACTACACAGCTACAGTAATCAAGACAGTATGGCACTGGCACAAAAACAGAAATATAGATCAATGGAACAGTATAGAAAGCCCAGAGATAAACCCACGCTCATATGGTCACCTTATCTTTGATAAAGGAGGCAAGCATATACAATGGAGAAAAGACAGCCTCTTCAATAAGTGGTGCTGGGAACACTGGACAGCTACACGTAAAAGAATGAAATTAGAACACTCCCTAACACCATACACAACAATAAACTCAAAATGGATTAAAGACCTAAATGTAAGGCCAGACACTATCAAACTCTTAGAGGAAAACATAGGCAGAACACTCTATGACATAAATCACAGCAAGATCCTTTTTGACCCACCTCCTAGAGAAAGTGAAATCAAAACAAAAATAAACAAATGGGACCTAATGAAACTTAAAAGCTTTTTCACAGCAAAGGAAACCATAAACAAGACGAAAAGACAATCCTCAGAATGGAAGAAAATACTTGCAAATGAAGCAACTGACAAAGGATCAATCTCAAAAATTTACAAGCAGCTTATGCACCTCAATATCAAAAGAACAAACAACCCAATCCAAAAATGGGCAGAAGACCTAAGTAGACATTTCTCCAAAGAAGATATAGAGATGGCCAACAAACACATGAAAGAATGCTCAACATCATTAATCATCAGAGAAATGCAAATGAAAACTATTGAGATATCATCTCACACCGGTCAGAATGGCCATCATCAAAAAATCTACAAACAATAAATGCTGGAGAGGGTGTGGAGAAAAGGGAACCCTCTTGCACTGTTGGAGGGAATGTAAATTGATACAGCCACTATGGAGAACAGTATGGAGGTTCCTTAAAAAACTAAAAATGGAACTACCATACGACCCAGCAATCCCACTACTGGGCATATACCCTGAGAAAGCCATAATTCAAAAAGAGTCATGTACCACAATGTTCACTGCAGCTCTATTTACAATAGCCAGGACATGGAAGCAACCTAAGTGTCCATCAACAGATGAATGGATAAAGAAGATGTGGCACATATCTACAATGGAATATTACTCAGCCATAAAAAGAAATGAAATTGAATTATTTGTAGTGAGGTGGATGGTCCTAGAGTCTGTCATACAGAGTGAAGTAAGTCAGAAAGAGAAAAACAAATACCACACGCTAACACATATATATGGAATCTAAAAAAAAAAGAAAACAAAAAAAATGGTCATGAAGAACCTAGGGGGAACACAGGAATAAAGACACAGACCTACTAGAGAAGGGACTTGAGGATATGGGGAGGGGGAAGGGTAAGCTTGGACAAAGTGAGATAGTGGCATGGACATATATACACTACCAAACGTAAAACAGATAGCTAGTGGGAAGCAGCCACATAGCACAGGGAGATCAGCTCGGTGCTTTGTGACCACCTAGAGGGGTGGGATAGGGAGGGTGGGAGGGAGGGAGATGCAAGAGGCAAGAGATATGGCGACATATGTATATGTATAACTGATTCACTTTGTTATAAAGCAGAAACTAACAGACCGTTGTAAAGCAATTATACTCCAATAAAGATGTTAAAAAAAAAAAGAGTGACAAAGGCCTGTGGGAATTATGGGACACAATGAAAAGAAACAATATGTGTGTTATGGGAATTCCAGAAAGAGAAAAGAAAGAGAAAGAAACAGAAAGTATATTTAATGCAAAAGGGTTGAAAACTTCCTGAATCTGGGTAGAGAAATGGACATCCAGATCCATGAGGCCCAAAGGACCCCAAATAGGTTGAACCCAAATAGGGATATACTGAGACACATTATAATTACATTGTCAAAAGTCAAAGACAAAGACAAAGAATTTAAAGAGTAGCAAGTGAAAAGAGTGAAGTTACATAAAAGGGAACCCCCATAAGAAAATTCAACATTCATAATAAAAAACTCTTAGATTAGGTATAGAAGGAACATATTTCAACATAATAAAGGCCATAAATGACAAGCCCACAGCTAACATCATCTCTGATGGTGAAAAGTTGAACGCTTTTCTTCTAAGATCAGGAACAAGACAAGGGTGCCCACTCTCACCACTCTTATTCAACAAAGCATTTGAAGTCTTAACTAAAGCAATCAGGCAAGAGAAAGAAATAAAAGGTATTGGAATTGGAAAGGATGTAGTAAAAGTGTCTACCTTTGTAGATAACATGATTTTACATATAGAAAATCCTAAAGACTCAACCAAAAAACTGTTAGATTTAATCAACGAATTCAGTAACGTTAAAGGATACAAAATTAACATACAAAAATCAGTAGTGTTCTCTACACTAACAACAAATTTTTTAAAAAAGAAATAAAGAAATTAATCCCATTTACAATAGGATCAAAAACAATAAAATACTTAGGAATAAATTTAACTGAAGAGGAGAAAGATCTCTACTCTGAAAACTACAAGGCACTGATGATAACAATGAAGACACAAATAAATGGAAAGGTATTCCATGTTCATGAATTGAAAGAATTAATATTGCTAAAATGTCAATACTATCAAAAGCCATCTATAGATTCAATTCAATTCCTATTGATATTTCAATGGCATTTTTTACAGAAGTAGAAAAACACTTCTAAAATTTACATGGAGCCATAAAAAATGCTGAGTAGCCAAAGAAATCCTGAGAAAGAAGATCCAAGCAGGAGGCATCATACTTCCTGATTTCAGACAATGCTATAAGGCTGTAGTCATCAAAGCAATATGGTACTGGCATAAAAACAGACAAATAGACCAACGGAATAGAATGCAGAGCCCAGAAATAAATCCAAGCATATACAGTTGACTAATATTTCACAAGAGAGCCAAGAATACTCAATGAAGAAGAGACAGGTTTTTAAATAAATGAAGCTGGGATAATTGGATATTTACATGTAAAAGAATGAAACTGGATCTGTATCTTACACCCACTCACAAAAATTAGCCCAATATGGATTAAAGACTTAAATGTAAGACCTGAAACCATGAAACTTCTAGATAAAAACAGAAATAAAGCTCCTTGACATGAGTCTTGGTAATGATTTTTTTGGATATGACACCTAAAGTATAAGCAACAATATCAAAAATAATAGAAAAATGGTATAGGTGAACCTATTTGCAGGGCAGATATAGAGACGCAGATGTAGAGAACAAGCATGTGGACACAGGGGGGAAGGGGATGGTGGGATGAATTGGGAGATTAGGATTGACATATATACACTACCATGTGTAAAACAGACAGCTAGTGGGAACCTGCTGTATAGCACAGGGAGCTCAGCTTAGTGCTCTGTGATGACCCAGATGGGTGGGATTGGCGGGGGCGGGGGTAGGAGGGAGGTCCAAGAAGGAGGGGATATATGTATACATATAGCTGATTCAGTTTGTTGTACAGCAGAAACTAACACAACATTGTAAAGCAATTATACTCCAATAAAATAAAATAAACAAGTGGGACTACATCAAATTAAAATGCTTCTGCACAGCAAAAGAAACCATCAACAAAGTGAAAAGACAACCTGTGGAATGGGGGAAAAAAAATTGTAAACCATATACATGAAAATGGGTTAATACCTAAAATATATAAGTAAGTAATTAAATCCAATAGCAAAAAACCCCAAATAACCTAATTTATAAATGGGCAAAGGACCTGAGTAGACATCTCTCCAAAGAAGACACATAGAGGGCCTGCAGACACATGAAAAGATACTCAGCATCACTAATCATCAGGGAAATGCAAATTAAAACCACAATGCGATATCACCTCATGCTTGATAGAATGGCCATCATCAAAAAGAAAGAGATAACAAATGCTGGCAGAGATGTGGAGAAAAGGGAACTCTTGTGGACTGTTGGTGGGAATGTAAATTGGTACAGCACTATGGAAAACAGTATGGAGGATCCTCAAAAAGTTAAAAATAGAACTATCACATTCCAGATCTGGGATTATATCCAAAGGAAATGAAAACATTAACTTGGAAAGATATCTACATCCCCATGTTCACAGCCACATCATTTGCTATAGCCAAGGCTTGGAAAAAAATGTGTCCATCAATGGATAAATGGATAAATAAATTGTGGTATACATAGACAATGGAATATTATTCAGCCATAAAAAGTGAGAAAGGCTTACCATTTGTGAAAACATGGGTGGACTCTGAAGGCATTATGCTAAGTGAAATAAGTCAGACGGAGAAAGACAGATACCGTATGATCTCACGTATATGCAGTACTAAAAAACAAAAAACAAAAAACCACATAGAAAAAGAGATCAGACTTGTGGTTACCAGAAGCAAAGAGTAAGAGGAAGGGAGATTGGAAGAAGGTGGTCAAAAGGTACAAACTTCCAGTTATAAAATAAACAAATACTAGGGATGTAATATACAAGGCAACATGGTGACTGTAGCTAACACTGCTATATGATATGTAGGAAAATTGTTAAGAGAGTGAATTCTGTGAGTTTTCAAGGAAAAAAAAATGGATTTTACATTTTTAAACGATTGAAAGAAATCAGAAGAATAATATCTCGTAATGCATCAAAAATGTATGAAATTCAACTTTCAGTGTCCATAGATAGAGTCCTTTTGGAATACAGTCACACTCACTCATTTAAGTATTGTCTATGGTTGCCATCTCGCTACAACAGTAGAGTTAAGTAGCTATGATGAAGACCACAAGGTCTGCAAAGCCTAAAGTATTTACTATCTAACTCTTCATAGAAAAAGTTTTCAGATATATTTTAAAACAGTAAGTTTTAGGATGGTTTGCTATACCACAACTGTTAACTATGATTTTAAATTTTTCATCCTATGTTAAATTTTTTGGCTTACATGCTGTGTTTTATAGTTATATCTATGCTTGTATATTTAAATTTGTTATTAATTTTTAGAATATTTCATTGTGGTTAGTTTTTCTTTCTTGAAGCTTACTAATATTTTCTTTGTAGCCTAGTCTGTAATCAGTGTTTGTAAATGTTCCATAGACACTAAAAAAGAATATGTGCTCTCTGTTAGCAGGGTATGCAGTGTGACATATGTCTACTACCTCCACCTCATTAAATATGCTAAATAAATCCTCTTTTTATTTACCTATATTAGAAAATAGTTAAATTATTACAAAATGATTATGTCTCTCACCGTTTCTGTTTCTAATAGTTCTAAATTTCTATATTTTAGAATTTATTTCTATATTCTAATGTGTTTAAAAATAGCTTGGAACCACCAATTACTCTTACTTTCCAAATATAGTATGTATCAATGGCCACCAAAAAGGGCCAATCCCAGAGCCACAAAGATCCAGGCCAGCATTCTGATTTTCCTTTTTTGTTTCCCTTCATTAAATTGAACAGAGTGCTGAGACTTAAATAAACTCAGACATTCCAATGTCTGGATTTTTCTTTTTCCAAAGTTAGCAAATGAGAAAAGAAAAACAATTCACAACAGAGGGAAGAAAAATCATTAAGAAAGAAAAATGCAAATTTATAAATTGAAAGATTAAAAGTTGTGTGTGTGTGTGTGTGTTTGGGTTGGGGGGGCGTGCAGAATGTTCACTTAATTTCTTTTCCTACCTAGGATTATCCTAAATACAAAATTTCTAGTTAGAGAAAAGGGAAGTAAGTGATTGCCCCAGGAGTACTGTGGAAAAAGGAATCAGGAGATTCCAATTTGAGCTTCACACACCAGTGAGCTATGTGATATTGGGGAAAACATATTAAACCAGAACTAAGGTAGGTCCAGTCTGGCTTTGGAAGCAGTGCACAGCTTGCCAGAACTACTGTGGATCGTCCAGGTGAAGACGGCCAGGAGCAGCTGGTCACTAGGGGATGTTGCAGGATGCCGGACAGCTGGTGGAAATCAAGGCTCAGCAGGGATGTCAGCTGTCAGCACTGGGAGAGAGGTGGAGTCAGCGCTCACTAGAAACATCAGTTGATGTCAGATCAAAGGCCCAAGGAAGGCCTACGCTGGAAAGCTGAAGCTAAGAAGAGATAAGAATAGAACCCAAGTGGGGGCAAAGTAGCTGCAGAACAGAACTCAGTCTGAGCCAAAGGCAGGCAGGAAATTGGGCAGGGCAGGAATGAGTCTGGGAGTCGGAGGAGCAAACCGAGTGTCAGGCGACCGAGTCAAACTCCAGATTCTCTATCCAATTCAAAAGTCAAGGGCAAAAGAAGGTCAGCCAGCAAAGTCTGGAGAGCTGCGCCTACACCCTCCCAAAAGGAAGGCCTTTCGAGTTGGCTTTGTGGAATCTCCCACCAGATTTCAAGGGGTCTCTGGCCATGATGCTGTTAAATTCTAAGTTCTTACACGTAGGAAGGGGTTAAGTCCAATGATATCCCAGGTTCTATCCAGCTCCCCAAGTGTTTAGGGCTCTAACATTCTATAAATCTAAAAATATACATTAAGTTCCAAAGGAGAAATGAGGGTATTAAATGTTTTATCCAGGGAAACAGAGTTTACTGGACTCCCTCCCGCCACCATCCTCACCCCCCTGCACATACATATAAATATCCCACCACTACCACCTAATTCTTTCTACTAAAAGGCAGTGTGGAATGTTTTATAGCCCTTCTGGAAAAGAGGAGGGGGAGAGAAGGAGTGGACGACATTCCATTCCATCCTGACTCACTTAAAGATATCATTTGATTCTCAGTCACAAAGAATTCTCTTAACAGGGTAGAAAGAGCCCGGTCACAAGGCGCTTGTTTGGAGTTGCAGTGGTTCCCTTTGCATCCTGTAAGCCAAAAGGGATGCGTTCCAGGGCTGTGTTTCTTTCATTCTTTTGCCCTCCAGGCTGATTTTATAGTAACAACAAATAGCCACTTAAATCTATCTCCAAATAACCAACATTCAGGAAAATGTACCACATAAAATATAGACATTTTACAAGGGACCATCTATTAGCTGATAATGGCAGAGCTGCCATGGAATGCAATAAGAAAACAAATGTGACCCTCACCAAACGTCAGATCCATTTATCCAAATCAGCCCTCTGCAGTGGATCCCAGATAAACCTACAATGATATGATTCAAAGCATTATGAAAGGTTGGGGGGAGGTTACAATAAACTAAATTTGTAGGTTGAGGATATATAAAAATCATGTGAAATGCAGCCTCATAAGATACTAAGAGTAGGCAGAAAAAAAAGAAAAAAAAAAGGCTGGCAGAAGAGATTTTAAAATGTGATCATATGGGAAAGAGAATATTAGACCAACAAAAAAGTTTCCGTGGGAGAAAACAATAAGTTTCTCTATGTATATTAAAAACATGTAGACATGGGAGAGTCGATGGTTGCCAGGTTTAGAGGGGAGGAATTAATCAGGGTTAAAAGAGACTCCCATAGCCTCCCAGCCCTGGCAAAAGTGTCAGTGAGGGGAACTTAATCTCTGGGGCTCCGGATGGCTCTCAGCCTTCATTCTGCTTTTCACTCACCTTAGGCAGGGCTTTGATGATTTCTCCACTTTCCCCATATTAAAATCTAGTCTGAGGAAAGGGCCTGGGGAATTTTACTTACTCGAAGGAATAAGACTACAAGCTTTAACACCCCCCCAACCCCCGTGCTGTTTGAAGCTTAAGAGCGGACAAACTTTTAAGCCCCTAAAATCTATAATTGCAGGATTTCTGAAATCAGCAAACTATGTGTAAGGAAGGGTTATATTCCATGGAACAGAGGTTCCTTCCAGGCTTTCTAAATTATATCATATAGGCGGCCCCTGATAAAATCCTCCCTGTTCTCTAAGCAAACCACTTGTTCAATGAAGCCTTCCTGCAAGTAGCTAAAAGCCACCTAGGAAAGTGGTAAGTGATATCCATGTATTATTTAATTGTAAGAGTTCAAATTGTGAATGACAGGATAAAGACAGGAAGGTGGGGGCGTGGAAGGCAGGCAGGGGGGGAGGATTGAAATGGGGATTTAGGACAGGGGGTAGGGGAAGGGGCAAGAGATAGAGGGCTGTCGGAGATGAAATATGTGGTAGTTTTATTTTCTACTAAAAATGAAAATTAAGGATATTATAGATGTTATTTAACAGAAAAGTAAAGTCAACAGTTTTCAGGAAGGCCAAAGATACCCATTAAAACTTTGAAAAACTTAACCATAAAAATGACACAGGAGAACTCATGGATGTATTTTATATTTCAGAGTTCAAAGCCCCTGACTGAAGCTTTTCATAGAGTCTATTAACACAGCATAGCAACTCAGGAACACACTAAAGTGCTTCATTCTTTATGAGGGTACAACCACAAATGCATGGAATAATTTAAGTGGAATGTTCACAAGTTCCAAATTCATTGCCCACACTGAGAAACAGTGTTTCTTGAAAGGGAATAGTATATGAACTATTGAGGTCCACTTTGGGTTTGAAAGAAAAAAAAAAAAAAACAAGCACTATTAATAGCCTTTATTAGGAGCAACTGTACAAAGTTAAATGTATTCCTGAGTCTTGTGGGCTATTTTTAATTTTTTTAAGAAGTTGAACAGAAATCATTTGTTTAGCTGCAAAAAGGTCATACAGGCCAACTAGAATGTCATGCTTTACTTCTGCTAGAATTAAATCAAATCAGTACAATAACACTAGTTATATCGTCCTAATCAGGATCTGATTGGCAGTTAAATGAAACTTTATTAAATAAAAATTGTGGAAGGTAATTCATACAATAATTACAGTTTGGGAGAGGAAAATCTCTCAAAACTTGGCATCCATGAATAAAAAAATGATATAGGAGAACTCTGATGGCAAAAAAATGTGGGAATTGTAATTTCTGATTCTTGAGGATTGAGGTTCTCCTCAAATATACTGAGCACTGTTGTTTGCTGAGGGCTATGCTGGCTGCTTTCATGCCTGTTCTGTTTTTTAATTCTCACAGTGATGTAGGTATTCTTATACGTACCGTATATATGAGAACCTGAGGCTCAGAGAAATCAGAGGATCTGCTCAAGACCACAGAGTTAGTGGAAGACTCTGGTTTCAAATTCAGGCCTTCTGACAGTCTGTGATCATAATGCAGGCCTCCTAGGTTAGTTTAGAAAGAGTTCTCATTTCTAGCTACCACCGCTCTCTTTTTATTCTGACCTGACATTGGGTCTCTTCCCTTTGGCCAGTTTGCCAAATCTGGATGGCTTGGCCCCTCATTGGTTCATACATTCGCTACCTGAAAGAACATCTAGCGCCAGGGACCCAAACAGGCACCAGAAGTAAAAATCAAAAAAGACATAGTCTCTTACGATATGCATAGTCTCTCACGATGTGTCAAGGTAGGCTCATCAGTTATAATCAGTGTACCACTCTGGTGAGGGCTGTTGGTAGTGAGGAGGCTGGGGGAGAGGGCAGGGGTTGGGGGGCAGCAGAGGGTACATGGGAACTCTGTACCTTCCTCTCAGTTTTGCTATGAGTGTAAAACGGCTCTAAAATAACCGTCTTTAAAAACAAAAAGATAGTCTCTGCCTTAAGAAATTTACTGCTGCGTCAAGGAAGAGGATTAATGACAGCTGAACGCAATAGATGCTTTGATTCAGCACCACAGGAGGGGCCGCTTTAAACAGACAAACGAGACGGGGAAGAGCTCCCAAAACCTGTGCTCATTTTAAAGGACTGGTCGCAGCCAGTGAGATGAAGAAGCTTCATCATTTTAGTGAAAAGCAATGAGCCTGTGGGAAGACACAGCAGATTAAAAGACCAGGCCAAATTATAAGACGGTTCTAAGGCAAAAGTGGGAGATGCAATTACATGTGTTAAGATAAGTAGTTTAAACTTTATCTTCAAAGCAGTGGAGACCCCCCTGAAAGACCTAGGCAGGGAAGTGGAATGACCAAATTTGTCTGATGGAACCAAGATGTCAGTTTTTAAAAATTAATAGTATATTTAGGCATCTTTGAAGTCACAAGCCCTCCATGAACAGCCCAAAAATGCTCCAGGTCCAACTCTCCAATATTCTGAACAAGTATATTAAAAATAACTTGACACCAAATTTAAAGAGGTGAAGCTCTTTAATAAGTTCTGGATTCAATTCAACAAATGTCTGTTTAGCACCTCTGTTTAGAAGGCCCTGAACTACAGCATTTAATTTCACAGTATTTTAATACAGCAAACTGTGAAAATAAGTAGATATTCAATTGCATACCAGAAACTTGACTTCAGAAAACCCAGATCATTCAAAACCAAAAATAATTATTTATTTTACTAAAGGTATTGCCACAGTATTTTACTTTTATTTAAACAGTTCATATGTGGGGTTTTTTTTTCACATCTTTATTGGAGTATAAATGCTTTACAATGTTGAGTTAGTTTCTGCTGTACAACAAACTGAATCAGCTATATGTATACGTATATCCCCATATCCCTTCCCTCTTGAGCCTCCCTCCCACCCTCCCTATCCCACCCCTCTAGGTCATCACAAAGCACCGAGCTGATCTCCCTGTGCTATGCAGCTGCTTCCCACTAGCTATCCATTTTACATTTGGTAGTGTATATATGTCAGTGCTACTCTCTCACTTCGTCCCAGCTTCGCCTCACCACCCACCCCCGTGCCATCAAGTCTGTTCTCAGCGTCTGCGCCTTTATTCCTGCCCTATCACTAGGTTCATCAGTACCGCTTTTTAAAATTCCATATATATGTGTTAGCATACGGTATTTGTTTTTATCTTTCTGACTTACTTCACTCTGTATGACAGACTCTAGGTCCATCCACCTCACTACAAATAACTCCATTTCATTTCTTTTTATGGCTGAGTAATATTCCATTGTAGATATGTGCCACATCTTCTTTATCCAGTCATCTGTTGATGGACATTTAGGTTGCTTCCATGTCCTGGCTATTGTAAATAGTGCTGCAATGAACATTGGAGCACATGTATCTTTTTGAATTATGGTTTTCTCAGGGTATATGCCCAGTAGTGGGATTGCTGGCTCATATGGTAGTTCTATTTTTAGTTTTTTAAGGAACCTCCATACTGCTCTCCATAGTGGTTGTATCAATTTACATTCTCACCAACAGTGCAGGAGGGTTCCCTTTTCTCCACACCCTCTCCAGCACTTATTGTTTGTAGATTTTTTGATGATGGCCATTTTGACTAGAGTGAGATGATACCTCACTGTGGTTTTGATTTGCATTTCTCTAATGATTAGCAATGTTGCACATCTTTTCATGTACTTGTTGGCCATCTGCATGTCTTCTTTGGAGAAATGTCTATTTAGGTCTTCCAACCATTTGGTGTTGAATTTTGTCAAAAGCTTTTTCTGCATCTATTGAGATGATCATATGGTTTTTATTCTTTAATTTGTTAATATGGTGTATCACATTGATTGATTTGCATATATTGAAGAATCCTTGCATCCCTGGGATAAATCCCACTTGATCATGGTGTATGATCCTTTTAATGTATTGTTGGATTCTGTTTGCTAGTATTTTGTTGAGGATCTTTGTGACTATATTCATCAGTGATACTGGTCTATGGAGGCTAAACAGTGCACTATTAAATAACCAAGAAATCACTGAAGAAATCAAAGAGGAAATCAAAAAATACCTAGAAACAAATGACAATGAAAACACGGTGATCCAAAACCTATGGGATGTAACAAAAGCAGTTCTAAGAGGGAAGTTCATAGCAATTCAAGCTCACCTCAAGAAACATGAAAAATCTCAAATAAACAATCTAACCTTACACCTAAAGCAAGAAGAACAGAGAAAACCCAAAGTTAGTAGAAGGAAAGGAATCATAAAGATCAGAGCAGAAATAAATGACATAGAAACAAAGAAAACAATAGCAAAGATCCATAAAACTAAAAGCTGGTTCTTTGAGAAGAAAAACAAAATTGATAAACCTTTAGCCAGACTCATCAAGAAAAAAAGGGAGAGGACTCAAATCAATAAAATTAGAAATGAAAAAGGAGAGATTACAACTGACTGACACCGCAGAAATACAAAAGATCATAAGAGACTACTACAAGCAACTATATGCCAATAAAATGGACAACCTGGAAGAAATGGACAAATTCTTGGAAAAGTACAACCTTCCAAGATTGACCCAGGAAGAATTAGAAAATATAAACAGACCAATCACAGGTAATGAAATTGAAACAGTAATTAAAAATCTTCCAACAAATAGAAGTCCAGGACCAGATGGCTTCACGAGCGAATTCTATCAAACGTTTACAGAAGAGTTAACACCTATCCTTCTGAAACTCCTCCAAAAAATTGCAGAGGGAGGAATACCCCCAGACTCGTTCTACGAGGCCATCACCCTGATACCAAAACCAGACAAAGATATCACAAGAAAATTATAGACCAATATCCTGATGAACATAGATGCCACAGTACTTTAAAAGGTAAATGTGTCTGACATTGTTAGTTTTATTTATGACAACTTAGGGTAACCAACATTTTAGGAATGCCTTCACTAGGACTATACTGACATACACTTCCCTAACATGTGTAGCATTTTTCAAAAAGCAATTTAAAAGTTGTCATCAGTTTCTCTCCAAGCTACTTTTTTTTCTTCTCCTATGATTTATTTTTTCCTCCGTATAAAATTACACTCAGTTTGATATCTCCTCCTTTGATGTGAACTATCTTTTTTCCTCACCTGCCTAATTCTATTTGTCCTTTAAGACTCATCTCAGCTGGAAAAAAAAAAAAAAAAGAAGACTCACCTCAGCTGGCACTGTCTGCAGGAAAGCCTTCCCTGACTTGCCCAGATTGAGGTGGTCGCCCCTTCTCTGGGCTCCCACCACCCCGTGCGTACGTGTAGAGTGGCACTTCACACACACTACTTCATTCATTGCTTTACTTGTTTGTTTTCCTACTTAGACCAGGAGCCACCTCGTCTTTCATCTCTGTATCTGCAGGACAAGGGCACACAGGCAGCGGCCATTCCCGCTGATGAAGAGAGGAAGCAGGAGGAAGAAAATGGGTTGTGTTTCTATCTTCCCTATTATTTCTCTTTTCCTTCATCCTCATTTCATGTCTTCCTATTACTTCTCCCCAACTACTAATACATCATCATAATCCTTCTCTTCTTAGTATCAATACACATCATGATTTTTCGTCTCTCCCGCGAGGTCTGAACTATTGCAAAAATGCTGGTCCCGTGTGTGGGGAGCACAGGTTGAGGAGTTTGCTGCTCCTTAGCTTTGCAAAGGAGGGGTTTGTTGTAACAGACCCTGCGTTAGTCTCGATTTTATCTTTTCTTCTGTGTTTTAGCTGGGGACTTTTAACATGCTTTAGTTTTGCCTCGTTTTTGGTCTTAGCAGCTGGGTAAACAGACTTTCTGAAACACCCCGGATAAAATGGCAAGTTCAAGGGGAAAGTCTTCCACCTTTAAATTAAAAAAAAAAAAAAAAAAAAAAAACTTGCTCACGGCCACAGTTGGGGAATAGTAACACCTGAGAGCACTTGAGAGGGATTGTGTTTGTGCTGGCTGTGGAAAACTCCGCTGATGACAAAAACATGCAGCTGCCTTTCCAAGTGAGGCCGACCACTCTCAGAGAGCAGCATCAAACTGAATTTAGCAAGACTGACAGAAAAGTGAGGTAAATGACTGACATTTCTGGTAGGTAAACAGTCTACGAACTGCAGAGGAGAATGCAAAGAGAATCACCTGATTCTAAAACACTTAAATGAACGCTTGTCATGGGCAGGAAAGTTACTTTGGGAAATTACTCAGGAAATTAATCAAAACTTAGGAAAAATACTTTGGAAGGAAGATTTTGAAACACAAGAGGGAACCTTTATGTGTATTTAGGAGAGCAAACTTTGTAAAAATCCATAAATGCTTCTGTTTTCACTTTTGGATATCAAATTGGATGAAAGGGGTGCGACGTTTTGTTTTGTTTTGTTTTGTTTTTAAGGAGCACCATGAGTCCATCATTACTAGAGTTTTTTAAAAAGTTGTCTGAAGTGCAAATTCACTCTCACAAATCCCTCTACATTTTTATGTATTTTAAAGATTTTCCAAAATTGAAATATAGGCTGGGGAAAGTGTCTATGAGCATTAAAGGAAAGTTTTATGACGTAATGTTTAATAGCAGACAACAGGGAAAAACATGGTATATTCACATAGCAATGTAGCTACTGTTACCAAAAATATGCTTTTCCACAGAAATGACAGGAAAACCACACACAAAAAAAACTGTAGCATGTGCACTGTAATATGCTCACAAAAAGACAAACAGACAATAAGTTATTAACAGGCAGAGACTGTAGCTGCAATACTTTTGTAAAGCAAAATTTACAAAAAGTTTATATGAAAAATACGGACAACTAACTTCTTAGGCATATCAAAACACATGTTTTTATGGAAGAGGTCTTAAAGAAAAGTCTTCTAGAACGTCTACAAGGTTTACTCTAATGAAAGTCCAGGCAGGCAGGGAGCTTCGTTTTGTTTTGTTTTTGAAGCCATCTTCCTAGTGCCCAAAACAGTCACTGGCACATAGTAGGTAGTCAATAAATACGTGTTAAATAGATGAGTAAGAAAAGGAACAAATGAGAAGCATGTTCCATTGAAACTCTTGAGTCCCTCAGGTCTCTTTAGGTGTGGAAGGAAGTTTTTGCTGGTTCTAAGTTGCTGGAAAACTTAGAACTCTACCAGGCAGAGTATTCCCTTCAAGACGTCTCTTCAGGGTGGGGGGAATGGGTGAAGGTGCTCAAAAGGTACAAACTTTCAGTTATAAGATAAATAGGTCCTGAGGATGTTATGTGCAGCATGGTGACTATAGTTAATACTACTGTACTGTATATTTGACAGTTGCTAAGAGAGTAGATCTGAAAAGTTCTCATCACAAGGGAAGAAAAAGATTTGTAACTGTGAGGTGACAGATGTTAACTTACTAGGGTAATCATTTCAGAATATATACATATATCACATCATTATTTGTGTGCCTTAAACTAATGCAACATTATATGTCAATTATATCTCAATAAAACTGGAAGAAAAAAAAAAAAGACCTATCATCAGGTTACACAGAAAACAGAAGTTGTTGACAAGCTAACTCATTTTATGGCCAAAAAATTTCCTTTGTTTCACAAACTCCTTTATCATAAACTCTATTATAACTTTTACAGCATGATTTTCCTGCCATCTA
Organism: Balaenoptera musculus; assembly: GCF_009873245.2. NCBI lineage: Eukaryota > Metazoa > Chordata > Mammalia > Artiodactyla > Balaenopteridae > Balaenoptera > Balaenoptera musculus. The sequence goes on along the minus strand of NC_045793.1, from coordinate 94,816,221 downwards.
CCCCTACTCTCTCCCTCTGGACCCACCTTCCTATATTATTCCTTTATATTGAGAAAAGGTGGAAAGGAAAGCTCATGTCAGATTGTGGAAGGCCATGATGTCAGAATAAAATGACCAGATTTAATCATGTAATTAATATAGAGCCATTAATATTTTGAATATTGGAAAAACATAAAATCATATTATGAAAATGAGACATTTTACAACATTCACAGAGACTTCTGAAAGCCCAACACTTAACGGTACTAATGAATCCAGGGATATTTATTCAGAAAAACAAATGATAAGGTTATCAATGGGACTGAATCAATATCCTAATCTTCCCTGGTCGTCACTGTTTGATCCACCATGAAGGAGAAGGGACCTGAGCTGGAAGAGACTGTAGAACTGCATCCCACAAGACACCACCAAAACACGTCCACATGCCAGCCCAAGAGAGCAGGGACCCTGGCCTCTGGGCAACCAAGGGCCTCTCTGTGGTCTGTGTTTTAACAGCAGGATGATGATGATGGGAACTCCCTTATCAAGTTTCCTCTCTTAAGACTACCCTCTAGTCTCTTCTTTACAAGTTTGATTCCTTAAGTCTGAATAAAGACGTAAGAACCTATGGGTCCCAAAATGCTTAAACTCCCACTTCTGGGTATATAAGAAGAGAAAGAAGAAAGTTGTTAGGTTATTTAATTCACCCCAAAAAGAGAAATTTGAAATTAAACTGTTACAGATGCTGCTAGAAGTCTGTCCACAATAGAATTCTATAACAGAATTTAGCAAGGAATACAGGTTTTAGGACACAGGAAACCAATAACTTAACTCTGTGGTTCTCAAAGTTAGAAGAGTGCTGGCAACTCAATAACAAGATGACACTTGTATCTGCCTAGCTTTTGTACTTTTCTTGGGTCCACTCTTCTCACAGCATGGATATAATTTATTTAGACTCTCAAAGAGCTTTTGGTAAGGTTCTCACAAGTGCCTGTTATTGAAACTTGGTAACCGTGGTGTGAAAGGAAAAAGTCATATCAATGAATTAAACGAATCAAAAACTGCCTGAGAGGCAAAGAGGCAAAAAGCAGAGATAGAGGGCCAGTTCTCATGGGGTGAAATGTTAATGACTGAGGGCTCTCCGGCTTTGCAGTAGAATCTGAGTTTTATTTAACTAATGACCAAGAAAGGGGAGCCCAATTCTCATTCCCCTCTTCTCTGCATATCAGTCCCACACACAGAGGCCCCATTGACTGAAGGAGGAGATACAGGCAGCATAGAGAAGAAGTGCTTAAAATCCAGGGAAAAGCAAATAGGTGATGAATGCAGACTCATGTAGAGATCCCCAAAGGAGAAGGGAAGAGGAATAAACATAACATTAGCAGTTTTTTTCTAAGAACTTTTGTTTGTTAGTTTTTTAATACAATTTTTAAAGGTTACACTCCATTTCGTTATTACAAAATATTGGCCATATTCCCTGTGTTGTACACTACATCCTTGTAGCCTATCTTACACCCTATAGTTTGTACCTCCCACTCTCCTACCCCTATATTGTCCCTCCCCCACCTCCCCACTGGTACTCAGTTTGTTCTCGATATCTGTGAATCTAAAAACTTTGATGTATCTATGCTACATGGAAAAACAAGGGCAATTTCAAAAGACAAGATATGGTATTTGAACAAAAGTCCTTAATTTATTGGTTTGATGAAAGCAAATGTTCCATACTGAAGAACGGTTCACGTGGGCATTGAGATCCACAAAAACCACAACCTATTCCTATAGATTGAGAAGTTAGATGTAAACAAAAGTGAAACTGATAGGCAAGAGTAAGAATTATTAACTTTTTCTGAGGCAAACTTGAAAAACTGATACAGGTTTTAACAAAAGTATAACCTGACATGAATGGAATAATTTGAAAATCAAATACTCTAATTGGTCAGCATTAATCCTTTATGACTCAATCTGCCATTTTCAAAACATCATCATGACAAACTACACAGAGAGGCTCAGAAAAGCCAACAAACTCTTGACTGAACCTCCCTTATCTCAGTTTCCTCGTCTGTAAAATGGAAATAATAGAACTTCCCTCATGGGATGATTATAAGGGTTAAATGAGATCATGTATGTAGAGCGATTCATACAGTAAATGTAAAAAATGATGTTGCATTATTGCTGTTAGTATTTATGATAGACTAAACCCAAACACTTATATGCCACAGAGAAGCAACCAATGTAAGCTACTGTGACGTTCTTATTTGTATCATTGTTATGATGCAATACTTAGTAAGACATGTGAAATACCTTCAAATGCTTTCAAACAAAGAAAAACATAGCTTTAAAATATATTTCCACTAACCAATTTTGTAAAATGAAAGATAATTATAAGTTAATCTAAATAAGCCAAAAAGAGCACCACAAAATGCCAGATAAATGCTAATAACATACTAATTCTTAAAGGTACAAACAGTAGAGCCAAGCTTACCGTGCCGATAGTATTTTAATAAGCTCTTTTCTATTCTGTACCCGAAGGTGGTTAGTTCTATACTTGAAATCATCAATCAGTTCAGGCAAATTCAAGATCTAAAAGGGAAAAAGAATTTTAAAGTGTAATTCACAAAATTTTTGTGTACCTGCCTGTGGGTACTAGTGTTCAGGACCTACCACTCCATCCTCAAGACCATTCCTTGCTGGTCTTTATACTTCTTAACACAAGGATATATAGAGGGAAGGATCATGCAATTAGGATGGGTCATGCTGGTGACTGGTTTTCTCATTTATAAGAAGTTTTTACTATATTTAAGCATGTGCCTACATACAGGAAAACCGAAAAAGAGTTATCAGACACCCCATAATATCTTGTACCCATTTATGAGAATATAGGAAAAGAGTTATCAGATTCCCACAGTAAGTCTTATCTAGAGGAAACAGAGATAGAGGTACAAACTGGGTAAAACTGACCTAATTCTAAGAACCAATATCATAAGTGCAAGTCTGCACTTACATCAAGCTCATAATCAACATATATCTTGTAGGTGCATTCACTTATTTGTTCCACATGTAAATAAAATAATATTATCTGTCCCAGTAGTCCTATCCAGGATGTTGTACAAGGTGCTAAAATAAAGGGGAAGCATACACACTTGCCCCAAATGCTCACCGTTAAAACAATGTCAAATTAAAAGATATTCCTCCTTATAGAAGTGTCCCTATTTTTCTTTAGTATGACTCCCTGAAGGAATAACAAATAGAAATGCTTTTGTATACTTCCTCTTTTGCTCCTCCTCAGTAAAGAGAAAATCTATCTTGGAAGTCCCAGTGGACATCTTGCAATTTTAACAATACCATAATGAAAGTACCAAGCAGATTTGGAATGGAAAAGAAGTTTTAAAAAGAATGTGTGGAGGCAGTGTTTGGCAGTTGTGTTGGAAAGTCAGAAGGAGCATTTATGGGCTAGGGGCAGGCCATGTGGCCTACACAAAGCTTCACTACCTCTATTAATGTATTTGCCTTAAATATAAACACTTAATGGTTTCATTTGTTTCCCACAGTTTAAATAAAGTCAATCCATTAATCATCTTACAAAGGAGAGAGAAGTGAAGAAGATTCCCTGAAGTAAAGAGAGCATCTCAACGGTGTAATTTCTCTTTCACGTGTTTCACTTATTCATTTCCTTTAGAAATAATAAAGACAGCATTACTCTCTCAGATTTTAAAAAGTGACACCACATACAGTGCCCTTTCTAGAAACCTCCCTGTCACCACACCTGATCCAAGAATTGGCCTCAAGGCTTATCCAGGAATCAAAACACACCCTCCCCCCCCACCAAGAGTGAATAAGCCATTTCAAGAAAAAACAAGTGCCTTCACTAGATCACATGTTACATTTATAAATGTGGCCTCACCCAGAATACACTGTAAGCTACATAAAAAACTATTCAGTGTTTGCACTCAATGGTAACTGGGGTGCACTCATGTCTCCTTCTCTGAATATGACTTATTGGACCTCTTTTCTCTTTGAAAGTTGGTGTTAAATAGTGGGTAAAGTAATTATCCTTCTGTCTTCAACTATGCCAGCATTCAAAATGTTTCTAGAGAGACTGCTTCAAGAGCTGTGGTCATAACCATGCTTTAGGTGCTTGAAAGAGAATGCTGCCTGGGACAAAATGAAACAATGTAAGTGAAAGTGGTTGACATATTAAGCATTAAATAAATGTGAAATATTCCAAGTAGGTACTGTTTCTCCCCAAAGAGATACTAAAGCATGTGTTTGTTCAAAAAAGAAGGATGGGAAAGAAGGGAGAATGTAGGGGAGATTATCTACTTAACTTTCATTTCTTAAGGATATTTCTATTGGATACAGAATTCTGCAGTTATGGTTCTTTCCTTTTGGCCCTTTAAACACGTTGTACCACTTCTCTCTGGGTTCTGTAGTTTCTGACAGGAAACCTGCAGTCAATTGAGTCAGCGTTCCCCCAAATGTATCAATAATACGTCATTCTCTCTGGGTGCTTTCAAATGCTTTTTCTTGGTCTTTAGTTTTCAGCAGTTAATATTTTGATGTGCTTGGGCATGGATTTATTTGGATTTATCTTATTTGGGGTTTGCTGAAGTTATTAAATCTGTATGTTTTTAATCTTTCACCAAATTGGGGAAGTTTTCAGCCATCATTTCTTCAATGGCTTCAATTTTTTTCAGTCTGTTTTCTTTCTTCTCTCCTTCTGGGACTACAGTGACACAAATATTAGATTTTTTTTGTTATTGTCCCACAGGTCCCTGAGTATCTGTTCTTTCTTTCATTTTTGGGAGGGGACTATCTTTTTTTCCTTTCTGATGTTCAGACTGAATAATTTCTATTTATCCATCTTCAAGTTCTTTGACTGTTTCCTCTGTCGCCTCCATTGTGCTACCTACTCATTCAGTGAGGTGTTTGTTCCTGTATTTGGTTGTTGTATTTTTCAGTTCTAAAATGTCCATTTGGTTCTTCTTCAAATCTTCTATTTCTTTTCTGGACATTTCTACTTTTCTATTTATTTTAAGTGTCTGCGATGCTTGTTGGAGTATCTTTATAATGGTTGTTTTAAAGTTTTCATGAGTTAATTCCCACATCTGTATCATCTTGGCATTGGCATTTATTGATTGTCTTTTCTCATGCAGGTTCTGGTTCTTCATATGCTGAGTAATTTGGGATTGTATCCTGGACATTTTGAATATTCTGTTATGAGCCTCTGAGTCTTGTTTAAATCCTACAGAAAATTTCTGTTGTTATTGTTTTTAGCAAGCAGTTCACCTGGTTAAGTTCAGTCTGCAAGTCCTAACTCACCTTCTATGTGCTTTGGTTCTACTGTTAGTTTAGTTTTCAAAGCCTTTGCAATTGCTTTTTGAACCTGTGCCCTACTTAATGGTCATGCTGCAACCTGGGAAGTTGTCTATTTGTTAATAGTTCTCAACATCTGTCCTGATTAGGACCAGATCAATGCATGTGCAGCTCAGGGATGAGCGCAGGAGTTCACAAACAACTTCAAGGATCCCTTTCTGAAGCTTTTCCCTCTCTGCAACCTCTTTCCAGTTCCCTAGAGCTCCCCTCTAGTTACCCTACTCCCCAGCATACTTCCAGGGCAGAGGCCAGTCAGTGGGAGGACAGAGGAAAAAGCATCAAGGATTCACCCCTCTCTTTTGGGATCACAGCCTAGTGATAAAAGAAAGGTCCCCTTGCTCAGAGTTTTGGCTCCTGCACATCCGCTGCTGCCACTACAGGACTGCTTGGAGGCTGGGGTGTGAGAAAATGAGGAAGAGGACAAACAGGGAGGATGTCCACACTCTCTCTGACATTAGACTTCACTTTTATGCTCCTCACACAAGGAATGAAGGGCATCTCCTGGAACTCAGCTCTGTTCCCTGGTGCCCACTTCCAGGTTTCAGGCTGTGTTCATGTAAAGGAATAATCAGAGGGAAAACCCAGTAAACCTACTGCCAGTTTAGAGGTATTTCAAATTCTGGTATTCCTTCCCAATTTTCCTGCTACTGCTTACTTTTCACAGTCCTCATACAGATGTTCCATGCATTCTGTACAGGTTTTATCACTGTGTTCCGTGGGTGAGACAGGGAGAAATGTGCTTACTCCATTTTACCCAGAACCAGAATCTCCACACCTAATTGTTAGAAAGACCATTTATTAAGTTCATACTGTGAGCCAGGGACTGTACAAAGTGTTTTACTTATCTAATCTAACTTTTAAAAAAACCCCGAAAGTTATATATTAGTATAGTTATGTATTATAACCTTCATTTTTTCAGGACACTGATGCTTAGCAAAGATTAAGTACCTTGCCAGAGATCACCTGACTGGCTTCAAGACTCACAGAACGCCCTAGAATTAAAATGTCCTCAGACCACCTGCTCTAAAATCAACTATAGGGTTTGTTAAAATTGAAGTTTCCTGGGCCCCACTTCACATACTAAGTCAAAATCTTTGGGACAGGGGCTCAAGGAGATTTCCTATGCATGCTAAAGTTGAGAACCAATGTATATTGCCTCCAATAAAAGAAACTTTCAGTCTATATGACTTTTAAAAGGATGTCAGTGTATTTCAAATAGGAATACCCATTAGTGTTGGCATCAATCAGCTTAAAATAGCTTACATGTGCTCATGTTCCCTACCCTTCCGTATCATGTTAAGGGACATAAAATAGGGTTTGTTATAAGCCAAGGTTCACTTTATATGCAAGAAGATTTTCTGAAGCCCAAGCCTTGAACCCAAAGTTCTTACTGCCACTCTAATCCCTGACAATAAGAGTATTCTAATAGGGCCCCTCCCAACGAAGTTATTAGTCAACCAGTATATCGAACTCTCTTTTGGAAAGAGATTGGGCGTAAGTAAATTCTACTCATTCGTCACAAACAATACTGCCACATTTCTCCCCAGGAGGTAGAGCAGCCCTGTCTTTCACGATGGACTTTACGTGGCAAAAGAACAATTTTGATAGGCTCGTTGTCTAACTTGGGGTCCTCCACTTCTACAAGGCCAGACTGAACTATAATACCCTTCGTAAAAGACAGAGCTGAATAAAAAATACTTAGAAAAAGCTAGCTCACTATATATGGGAAAGGGAAGAACCTTGCATCAAATAAGGAAACAGATGATATTTTTTCCTTAGGAGAAAAGGTTTTTAGGACAAGTTTACATGTAAGGGTATAATTATGAAGGTGAAAAACTCAATCAGATTGCAATGTTTGCTGAAGATGCCTAGTAAATGATGTAGATAACATTAAAATCCTGTACACATAAAACTTTTCTTCTGAGGATCTCAAAGAGTTTTATAGACATTGCCTTAATGGCTCATAACAGGGATTATCATTCCTAACTCACATATGGGAAAAACAAGGTCAAGTATGCCATTCTCCAAGGCCCTCTGCTAGTCTCCTTTTTAAAAAATGTGTCATAACACACCATAACAATAAGTCATATTTTAGTACTAAAACTGATGGCAAATATTCTGCTTTGAAATAAAAATCTTTTTCAAAAAAACGTTCTTATGGATATTTATGAGGAAGTTCAAAAGTTTTAAATTGATCAGCAGTAATGAATCAAAAATAAAAAGAATTCAGTGCAGCTATTTTCAACAGTGAAGAATATGTCAACCAGTAATTTCTACCCCCTCCCCACCCTGACTCTGGAGAGAGAAAACTACAAAACATATGGCCCAGGAAGAAAATCTGTCCTTGTTTATAGCAATGAACTGGCTTTTACATCTCTGCAGCTAGAGTACGCAAATGACTTCACAGGCAACGGCTTCCGTATGTTTTATATTTTTAACATTGACCGTTCATAATAAAGGTTCTTTGATCCCAGATCAAATGTTTGAATCAATTTTCTCTACACTTACTCAGAGTCACCATTATAAAAGCTCCCCTCTTTCCCACCTCAGATGTTCCAGCCCTTCCTGCAATTGGAACTATCTCCATTTGTCACCTTCTCTGCGGTACTTCCCACCCCTTTGCTGTGGTTTTTAGCTGTGCTCGTTAACCTCTCATACAAAAGAGGCACAGCAATAAATAATTTTTGTACATAAGTTAACTGCAGTAAATAAGGTTCCTCTAAGGAATTCACAGGCATCTTTATTAAAACTGAAAGCTCATGGTACAAGGAAAAAAAAAACCTTTCCCAACCAGTAAAAAATCCTCAACAGGTAAGGCCTTTCCCTACATGTAAGAAAAATAAACTTACATATATATATACATTTAAACTAGATTATTTGCCTGGGATTAGAACTCTAAAAAGTGAACTAAAAACTAAAGCCTTAAATAAAAACAAAAGACCAGAGTCTGGATAAATAATAAAAACATCAAATTAAAAAAAAATGTCCAAGCAATGCTAAAACTTGAGAATATCTTCAACATAAAATTACTTTAAATAATTCCAAGGCCTTTATTTAAGGCCTTGTTAGGAACAACATTTTTTTTTTTTTTTGACTGTGTTGGGTCTTCATTGCTGCACGTGGGCTTTCTCTAGTTGCAGTGAGTGGGTGCTACTCTTCGTTGCGGTGCACGGGCTTCTCATTGTGGTGGCTTCTCTTGTTGTGGAGCATGGGCTCTAGGTGCGCGGGCTTCAGTAGTTGTGGCACGTGGGCTCAGTAGTTGTGGCTCGCGGGCTCTAGAGTGCAGGCTCAGTAGTTGTGGTGCACGGGCTTAGTTGCTCCGCGGCATGTGGGATCTTCCCGGACCAGGGATCCAACCCGTGTCTCCTGCATTGGCAGGTGGATTCTTAACCACTGCACCAGGGAAGTCCCCAGGAACAACATTTTTAACATGACAATTGCTAAAAACTTAAAACATGAATTTTGCAGAACGGTACTCATTAAACAAAGACTAATTTGAAGAAAAAAATTAATTTTCTAGTGGTAAGTAAATAAATTTGGTAGTAGAATAACCACATTTGGGCCTAATTAGATCTTGTGGGGTTTGAAAAAGAAGAAGAAAAAGAAAGAAGAGAAAAAAAATCTCTTTTTCCTTCCGTATCTTGGCTATTATACGTAATGCTGCAGTGAGCATAGGAGTGCATATATCTTTTCAAGTTAAGTGTTTTCATTTTCTTCAGATATATACCTTTAAGTGGAATTGCTGAATCGTATGGTAGTTCTATTTTTAACTTTTTGAGGAATCTATATATTGTCTTCCATAGGGGCTACACCAATTTACAATCCCACCCACAGTGCACAAGGGTTCCCTTTTCTCCACATCCTCACCAACATTTGTTGTTTCTTGTCTTTTTCATAATAGCCATTCTGGACAGGTGTGAGGTGAGATCTCACTGTGGTTTTTATTTGCATTTCCTTGACGATTTGAGATGTTGAGCACCTTTTTTATTTTTTTTTTTAACTTACTACTATTGGTTTATTATAAAGGATACAACTCAGGAATAGCCAAATGGAAGAGATGCACAGGGCAAGGTATGAGGTGGGAGGGTGCAGAGCTTCCATGCTCCACTACCCTCCCATCACCTTGCTGTCTTCACCAGAAGCTCTCTGAATCTTATAGTTCAAAGGTTTTCATAGAGCTCAATCTCCAGTCCCCTCTCCCCTTACTGGAGGTTGGTAGGTGGGGCTAAAATTTCCAACCCTCTAATCACTTGGTCCTCCTGGTGACCAACCCATCCTGGGGCTATCTAGAGGCCCCACCCTAAGTCACCTCAGTAGCATAAACTCGGGTGTGATTGAAAGGAGCTTGTTGTGAATAACAAACAACACTTCCATCACTCGGGAAATTTCAAGGGTTTTAGGAACTCTGTGTAAGAAATTGGGGACAAAGCCTAAATATATTTTTGTATTTTACCACTTCATAGAAGTAGAAAGAAAAAAGAAAAACCCACTTCTATCCTACCACCCAAATATGGTCTGTATTAGCATTATGGAATACTTCCAGGCTTTTTTGTGAATTTTGAGTACTATATTTATATTAGCATGGCAAACATCTTATGCTAATATTTATATTGAAAAATCTTATCGCTATTGCTTTATGAATGTCACTCAGATCTCATCTTAATGTTATTTCTTCAGAGAGACTTTCCCCTGACAACCCAGCCACTATTTTAACACAGTAGCCTATTTTAATTCTCTGCATGGCACTTACCATGGATCATTTTGGAGTTTTGTTTATTTATTTATTGTCACTCTCCCACTGAGCATCTTTTTTCATGTACCTGTTAGCTATCTATATGTCTTCTTTGGAAAACTGTCTATTCAGAACTTCTGCCCATTTTTTAATTGGACTGTGTGGGTTTTTGCTATTGAGTTGTATGAATTCTTTACCTATTTTGAGTATTAACCTATAATCAGAAATATGACTTACAAATATTTTCTGCCATTCAGTAGGTTGCCTTTTCATTTTGTCAATGATTTCCTTTGCTGTGCAGAACCTTTTTACTTTGATGTAGTCCCACTTGTTTATTTTTGCTTTTGTTGCCTTTGCTTTTGCGAATAAATATTCACCAAGACTGATGTCAAGAAGCTTACCACCTATGTTTTCATCTAAGGGTTTTATGGTTTCAGGTCTTATATTGAAGCCTTTATTTTATTTTGAGTTAATTTTTGTATATGATGTAAGATAGTGGTCCAGTTTAACTCATTTGCATATGACTGTCCATTTCCCACCACTATTAATGGAAGAGATTGCCCTTTCCCCATTGTACATTCTTGGCTCCTTTGTCATAAATTAACTGACCACATATGAGTGGATTTAGTTTCGGCTGTCTATTCTGTCCCATTGATCTGTGTGTCCGTTTTTATGCTAATGCCATACTATTTTGATTACTATAGCTTTGTAATATAGTTTGAATCCAGGAGCATGAGGCCTTCTCCCTGTTCTTCCTTGTTCTTCTTTCTCAAGATTACTTTGGCTATTTAGGGTCTTTTGCGGTTCCATACTAATTTTATAATTGTTCTATTTCTGTAAAAAATGCCACTGGAATTTTGATAGGGATTGCATGGAATCTATAGATGGCTTTTGATAGTACTGACATTTTAACAGTATTAATTCTTCCAATCCATGAGGACAGAATATCTTTTCATAATATCTTTTCATTTACTTGTGTCTTCTTTAATTTCTTTCATCAATGTCTTACAATTTTCAGTGTATGGGTCTCTCACTTCCATGGCTAAATTTATCCCTAGATATTTTATTCTTTTTGGTGCAATTGTAAGTGAGGCTGTTTCCTTAATTTCTATTTCTGATAGTTTGTTATTAGTGTACAGAAATACAATAGATTTTTGTATATTGATTTTTTTTTTAAACATCTTTATTGAAGTATAATTGCTTCACAATGGTGTGTTAGTTTCTGCTTTATAACAAAGTGAATCAGCTACACATATACACACGTTCCCATATCTCCTCCCTCCTGCATCTCCCTCCCTCCCACCCTCCCCATCCCACCCCTTTATATCATGCAACTTTACTGAATTCATTTACTGTTCCAATAGATTTTTGGTGGAATCTTTAGGATTTTCTAACTATAAAATCATGTAATCTGCAAGTAGAAGCAATTTTACTTCTTCCTTCCCAATTCTGATAACTTTTCTTTCTTTTCCTTGCCTGATTGCTCTAGCTAGGACTTCCAATTCTATGTTGAATAACTTTGGTGAGAGTGGGCATCCTTGCCTTGTTCCTGATCTTAGAGGAAAAGCTTTCAACCTTTCACCACGGAACATGATGTTAGCTGTAGGCCTGTCATATATGGCCTTTATTATGTTGAAATATGTTCCTTCTATACCTAAGAGTTTTTTATTATGAATGTTGAATTTTGTCAAATACTTTTTCTATGCCTATTGAGATGATCATGATTCTTTTCTTTCATTCTAATAATATGATATATCACATTGATTGATTTGTGTGTGTTGAAACATCCTTGCCTCCCAGAAATAAACCCCACTTGATGATGGTGTATGATCCTTTTAATGTATTGTTGAATTAAGTTTGCTAATATTTTGTTGAGAATTTTTACCTCTGTGTTCATTAGGGACATTGGCCTGTAGTTTTCTTTTCTTGTGGTGTCCTTGCTGCGTTTGGTATCACAGTAATGCTGACCTTGTAAAATGAATCTGGAAGTGTTCCCTCCTCTTCTATTTTTGGAAGAGTTTGAGAACGACTGGCACTAATTCTTCTTTGAATGTTTAGCAGAATTTACCGATCTGGTCCTATACTTTTGTTTGTTGGGAGGTTTCTGATTACTAATTCAATCTCCTTACTAGTAATCAGTCTTTTCAGATTTTCTATTTCTTCATAATTCAGTCTTGGAAGGTTGTACATTTCTAGGAATTTATTCATTTCTTCTAGGTTGTCCAATTTGTTGGCATATAATTGTCCATAATAGTCCCTTGCAATCCTTTGTATTTCTGTGGTATCAATTATGACACCTCCTCTTTCATTTCTGATTTTTTTTTTGAACCTAGCTTAAGGTTTGTCAATTTTGTTTACCTTTCAAAGAACAAGCTCTCAGTTTCACTGATCTTTTCTATTGTCTTCTTAGTCTCTATTTCATTTATTTACACTCTGATCTTTGTTATTTCCTTCCTTCTACTAACTTTGGGCTTTGTTTGTTCTTCTTTCCCTAGTTCCTTGAGGTGTAAATATAGGTTGCTTATTTGAGATTTTTGTTTCCTGAGGTAGCCATCTATCGCTATGAACTTCCCTCTTACAACTGCTTTTACTGCAACCCATAAGTTTTGGTATGTTGTATTCCCATTTTAATTTGTCTCAAAGTTTTTTTTTAAATTCTTTTAATTTCTGCATTGATCCAATCATTTTTATAGCAGCATGTTGTTTAATCTCCACACATTTGTGATTTTCCAGTTTTTTTCTTGTAATTGGTTTCTAGTTTCATACCATTGTGGTCAGAAAAGATGCCTGATATGATTTCAATATTCTTAAATTTATTAAGACTTGTTTTGTGGCCTGACATATGATTTATCCTGGAGTATGCTCCATGGGCACTTGAGAAAGAATGTGTATTCTGTTGCTTTTGGATGGACTGTTTTTTATATACCTGTTTAGTCCATCTGGTCTAACTTAAGACCAATGTTTCCTTATTAATTACCTGTCTGGATGATCTATCCATTCATGTAAGTGGGGTAGTAAAGTCCCATACTATTATTGTATTGATGTCTAGTTCTTCCTTTAGCTCTGTTAATATTTGCTTTCTATATTTATGTGTTCCTATGCTGGGTGCGTAAATATTTACATATGTTATATACTCTTGTTGGACTGACCCCTTTATCAGTATGCAATGCCCTTCTTTGTCTCTTATCACAAAAGTCTATTTTGTTGGATATAAGTATTGCTACCAGAGCTTTGTTTTGGTTTCCATTTGCGTGAAATACTTTTTACATCCCTTCACTTTCAGTCTGTGTGTGTCCTTACATCTGAAGTGAGTCTCCTGTAGGCAGCATACATATGGGTCTTGTGTTTTTATCTATTCATCTACTCCATGTCTTTTGAATGGTGAATTTAGTCCATTTCTATTTAAAGTAATTATTGATAGGTATGTACTTATTGCCATTTTGTTAATTGTATTCTGGTTGTTTTCTAGTTCCTCTGTTCCTTTCTTTTTCTCAGAAAAAAAATCCTGGCATTAAAAATCCCCTTAGGGGTTCCCTGGTGGCGCAGTGGTTGAGAATCTGCCTGCCAATGCAGGGGACACGGGTTCAAGCCCTGGTCTGGGAAGATCCCACATGCCGCGGAGCAACTGGGCCCGTGAGCCACAACTACTGAGCCTGTGTGTCTGGAGCCTGTGCTCTGCAACAAGAGAGGCCGCGATAGTGAGAGGCCCACGCACTGCGATGAAGAGTGGCCCCCGCTTGCTGCAACTAGAGAAAGCCCTTGCACAGAAACGAAGACCCAACACAGCCAAAAATAAATTAATTAATTAATTAATTTTTTAAAAAAATCTCTTTAAAATGACATTTTTTCCCTTTTTGTTTGGACTAGTAGACAGGTCAATTTTTAGCATAATTTAAGCTACTATGATTCTTCATTTAAAAATACAGCCAGATACATCAATTTTACAAAACCAGAGTGCTAATTTAGACCCTGTCCTTAGCATCTGTAAGCATAGAAAAAGCATACTTTTAGGTGCTAACACAGGAAGTCTTGAGTATAGACTTAGCAACACTGCTCTAGGCAAAACTGAATTTTCCTGGCTTTGTGCAAAATGAGTTGTTGCATATATTATCCACCCATCCCAAATATTATAGATTACCTTGCACACAGTAGCAAACTGTTGGTTATTTCCTGCTCCGACTACAAGATATCCATCCTTGGTTTTAAAAGCCTAAAATAAATACATACATACATAAATACATAATTTTACATATTGAGAATACCACAAAAATTGGCTTTAACTTTTCAAACTTTTATATAGAATCCTTGTTCTAAAGTAATGTTATTAGTTAAATCAATATCAACTAATTAGTATACTTTTCTCTTATATTTGCATAGTTGTCATTTGAGGTTTTCAAAGCACTTTCTATCTCTTCCAATAACTGTTATATCATTGGAAGCAGGGGGGAAAATGTGTGACTTAGAAAAATAAAGAAAATACTGGATTTTTATTATAATTCATAACATCAAATTCTATATTCATTATAGTATGGATTAACGTTGGATTTTCCCCAAACTTTGTGTTTTGTTTGTTTCCCATTTTTCTCATAGGGCAAAAAGAATGATGGTACATTGTTTTCTACAAAGCATACAAAGAATACATGGAAAAAAGGAAGGAAATAAGGGAGGGAGGAGAGAAGGAGGAAAGAAAGGAGAGTGGGGTGGAAGGAAGATGAGTAATGGAGCTGTATTTTTGTCTTTGAAAATCTTAGATATAAACTTTTGGCTAATTTTCACTTTCTAGTAAGTGAAAAATGACACACCTAGACCTCGTGTGGCTTTATGTACCTGAGAATGCCTGTTCCTTTTAGGTGACATGTTCATTTCGTAAAAGCCAGAGACATATAAGTAACCGATGCCTCCACCTCCCATAGCCTTAGCCCCATGGAGTACTTTGCAGCCCTCCCTGATCCACATTTGATCACAGTGATGGTCGGAGGAACCACATTTTACCCTCAGAAGGCCTCATTCCTGCTTTCTTGAAGTAAATGAGTTGTTTTAGTTTCCTCTCTATGTAAAACTTGCTCTGTATCTCCACCGACTTTTTCTTCACTTACACCTGCCTCTGAGAAAGATAACTTCTGTCTTCCTTGGCACATCTTACTCCTAGGCTAATGACCTTAGTTTTACCTTCACTCACATCCTTCAGAAGAACCCTGCTCAATTAACTTTTATGTCTTCATTTACACTGGATCCTTTTCTTCTGCCTACATATAAGCTCGTGCTTACACTAAAAATATTAGAAATAAAATAAAATTTGGGGCTTCCCTGGTGGCGCAGTGGTTAAGAATCCTCCTGCCAATGCAGGGGACACGGGTTCGAGCCCTGGTCTGGGAAGATCCCACATGCCGCAGAGCAACCAAGCCCATGCGCCACAACTACTGAGCCTGCGCTCTAGAGCCCGTGAGCCACAACTACTGAGCCTGCGCTCTAGAGCCTGCGAGCCACAACTACTGAGCCCGCGAGCCTAGAGCCCGTGCTATGCAACAAGAGAAGCCACTGCAATGAGAAGCCCATGCACCACAACGAAGAGTAGCCCCCACTCACCGCAACTAGAGAAAGCCCACATGTAGCAACAAAGACCCAACTCAGCCAAAAATAAATAAATAAATAAATAAACTTTTTAAATAAATAAATAAAATAAAATAAAGTTTGCATCAATCCTGACACCCCTCTCAAGCTATCTTGAAATTTTCTCCCTTCCCTCTATCTCTAAATAATATTAAAGTGTCAGTTCTTCACCAACCACCACATTCCAATGCCCTTTGTCATCAGGATTCTTATCCTAACACTACACTGAAATAATTCTTTCTTGACCTCTCTGTATTATTTGGTACTGTTAACCATACCCTCCTTCAGGAAACTGTCTTGTCTCTAGGCTTTGTCTGGGTTCATCTCCAATCTCTCTGACATGTTTTCCACATGCCCCTTTTACAGGATTATCTTCTCCTAACCTTCAGCATTACTTAAGCGTCTGTATTTGGTCTTTTACTTCACTTGCTTCTTATGGTAGCCACTAGCCACATGTCAGTATTAAATTTAAATAAACTAAAATTAAATCAGCCAGTCACAAAAGACTACAAATTGTGATTCCATTTATATGAAATGTCCAAAATCGGCAAATCCATGGAGACAGAAAGATTAGTGCCTGCCTAGGGCTGAGGAAATTGGGGAAATTTGGAAAGTGACTGCACTAGTACCGGCTTTCTTACTGAGGCAATGAAAATGTTCTAAAATTCACTGTGGTAATGGCTGCACAACTCTGTGAATGCACTAAAAACCACTGAATTGTACAGCTTCAATGGATGAACTGTATGGGATGTGAATTATATCTCAATAAAGCTGTTATTAAGAAAAATTAAGTTAACAGTTCAGTTACACTGACATACTAGCTACATGTCAACCATTCAATAGCTATATGTGGCTAGTGGCTGCCATGTGAGACAGTCCAGATAGAGAACATCACAGAAAGTTCTGTAGTACAGTGCAGGTAGACTCAGTTGGTTGACTGTATTTTTTTTTTCTTTTATTCTTCCTATATACTATGTGGTATCCGAAGAATGTGAGGCAATTAATAAATGGTTATAAAATGTTAATAAATCACTCAAATGATTGCTTCCGTATAATAGAGTTGTGGCTAAAATGGATCTCAAGCAAAACACTATAATCGAAAAAAAAAAAAAAAACACTATAATCGGGTTTTATTCTATTTACATTTTTGCTTGATTTGGAAATTAATGCTACTGAGATATTACATGAACTATTTTAAATGTTTATATTCCCTTATCCACCAGGCAAGGGAATATAAAAGCAAAATTAGTGTTATACCTAATGCATTAGTGTTTCTCAAACTGCAGAAAGGAGGTCTACAACAGAGCTATGAGTGAGGACAAGGATTTTGAGCAGAGATGTCTCAACAAACCATTGATAATTACGAAGTCACACAGGTTGTTTGTTGGCTTTCTTTTTTATGGGGGAAGGGTGAGTTGGGGAGTGGATAAGCAATGTGAAGTAACAATGTGTGTTGCCAAGTATAACATGAAGAAAGGTTTTCAAAATTTTGGATCAGTGACATGTTCAATGAGTTTACATTTTGGGGGGGTGTTCATTTCCTTTTAATTAATAAAGAAGTGCCTGTTTCTTCCTTAAGCCTGAACCATAACATGAAACATGTTTTTACCAATATAATTTTTTTTTTTAATTTTAAGCAGAGGTAATTAGTTAATGACCATTGGAAAGTAAATACTGAATAGCAGCTCAGCCACCAGGATATAATTAGACTAAGGCTCCCCAAGTAGACTTGTTAGGATGAAGGTAAGATTGTGAGTTCTTTACACGATTATTTGTTCCCTGTTATTATTGCTACAGTGTTTATTTAATAAACATATTTTAAATAAGAATTTTAAAGTACTATATTTTGCTATATACTGAATGTTTATATCCTCCTCAAATTCATATGTTGAAATCCTAACCCCCCAGTGTGATGGTATTAGGAGCAAGAACACAGCCATCTCTGAACCAGGGAGTAGGCCCTCACAAGACATCAAATCTGCCAGCACCTTGATCTGGGACCTCCTAGCCTTGAGAACTGTAAGAAATAAATGTCTGCTGTTTTAGCCACCCAGTCTATGGCATTCTGTTATAGCAGCCCAAATGGACTAAGAAATTGGTACTGAGAAATGGAGTGCTGTAACAAATACCTAAAAATGGGGAAGCAGCTTTAGAACTGGGTAATGGGCAGAAGCTGGAAGTTTTGAGGTGCGTGCTAGAAAAAAGTCTGCATTGCTGTGACTGGACTCTTAGGGGTAATTCTATTGAAAGCTCAGAAATAAAAGAGAGTTGTAGAGAAAGCCTCAATCTTCTCAGAGAATACCTAGGTAACCCTGAACAGAATGCTGGTAGAATGCTGGGCGTAAAAGCCATATTGATGAGGTCACAGATAGAAATGAACAACATGATATTGGAAACTGGAGGAAAGGTGATCTTTGTTATAAAGTGGCAAAGAACTTAGCTGAATTGTGTTCATGTTCTAGCGTTTTGCAGAAGTTAGAAACTTCTGCAAGTGATGAAACTGGATATTTAACTTAAGCTATTTCTAAGCAAAATATTGAAGGTGTGAATTGGCTCCTCCTGACCGTACAATATAAATAAATATAAATATAGTGCAAGTTAAAGACAAGCAAAGAGGAAGCAGAAATTAAAGATTTGGAAAATTCTCAGCCCATCAATACTGTAAAAAATGAGAAAGTATGGTCAGAAGGAATCACTAAGGGGATAGCCAAGTGACCGTTTAAGGAGATGTCCTTCAGTAGGTGAATGGGTAATGCACTGTTATACGTCCAGAAAACGGAATATTTTTCAGCACTAAAAGGAAATGAGCTATCAAGCCATGAGAAGACACAGAGGAACTTTGAATGAATATTACTAGGAAGCTAATCCGAAAAGGCTACATACTGTATGATTCTCAACTATATGACAATCTGGAAAAGGCAAAACTATGGACACAGCAAAAAGATATCAGTAGTTGTCAGAGACTGTGGGGAGGTAAAGATGAATACGCAGAGCATAGAAAATTTACAGGGCAGTGAAAATACTCTGTATGATACTATAATGGTGGATAAATGTCATTTGTCTAAATCCATAGAATGGACAACACCAAGTGTGAACCCTAATGTAAACTATGAATTTTGGATGATTATAATATGTCAATGCAGTTATACCAATTTTACATGTGGAGGCTGTGTGTGTGTAGAGGGAGGAGATATATGGGAAAATTCCTATACTTTCTGTTCAATCTGGAACCTAAAACTGCTCTAAAAAATTAATTTAAAATAAAGAAAAGCAAGAAGCATCCTCGTGGTGATGATAACATTCTGTATCTCAATGTCAATATCCTGGTTGTGATATTGCACTAGAGTTTTGCAAGATGTTACCAATGGGATAAACTGGGTAAAGGGTACACAGGCTCTATCTCTACTATTTCTTAAAATACATGTGAATCTACGATTATTTCAAAAGTTTTTCTTAATTAATTTTTAAAAAGATGATGGCGTATTAGATTAGGGCCCTGACAACAGAGGAGGAAGAAAATGGGTTCAAGAAATATTTAGGTGGTAAAATCTACTCATTTGGTAATCTACTAGTTGGTAATGACTTGAATATGATGGTTAAGAGTTGAAGGCTGAGGAAGAAGAAGGTGTCATGGGTAACATGTAGGATTCTGAGGAACTTTTGAGATACTCCAGTGGAAATTTCAAGTGAGCAGGACTTGGGGACCAGATGAAAGGCTGAGCTGTAGATAAAACTTGGGAGTCACTGGCTTATAATCTATAAGTGAAGCTATCACATAGATGAAGTCACTTAGGAAGAGAGTTCAGGCTGTAGAGCGGGAAAAAAAGGGAGCCAAGGGATAATCTGAAGGCCACCCCCATTTGAAGCCCAGGCAGAAGAGGAGTTAGCCAGGGAATAAGATGAGGACTGAAGAATGCCCACAAGGTGGTCTTTCATCAACTCAGCAAGTGCTGTGCTGGTGTCACAAAGCGGACAGAATGCAGTTTGAAATGGATCAAGGATTAAGGAACAGTTATGGAGATGGAGACAGAACATGTGAACATCTGTTTGAGAAGTCTGGCTGTGAGGGGGGAGAATAAGCAAAAGACTGAGAACATAGGATGGGCACGGGTGCAGATACAGGTCCGCATGATGGTTTGGTGATGGGAAGTTGAGGAAGTTCCTGGTGGATGCTTCTATTTGCTTGTGAACTAAGGGGTGAAGTCATCAGCTGAGAGCAGCGTTGGGATAAATGAGACTGGAAGACCGAAAAGAGTGGAGACGTTCTGATGTATCATTGAAGAGAAAGGGACAGAAAAGTGGCCAGATAAGCATAACTGGAATGCTGAAGTGCTGAGAGCCCAAATGAGTGATTTTCTCCATCGTCTCTCAGTTTCAGACATAGAATAAATGGATATTTGCATTCTCTAGCGTTTTGTCAGATGGATATGACAAAAGATACAGGTGTAGGAAAATTAGAAAACTAGCCAGAAGGTTATTGAACCATGAGCTATGGACTATCTAGATATGGAGGAAGGTGATAGAGACAGTAGGAGGTTATGGATAGGGCAAAGGGAGAGGTGTCAGTGGATAAGAAATCCTGATGAAGTCAGAGACCAACCATAGTGGGAGTAGTTGAACATGCACGGTGGAAGACAGGAGACTATGGATGGTCAAGATGTAAAATGCTTCATGCAGTGTTTACTGAAGCGAAGCAGTTTCAATGTGAAGTGAGAGCTACAGTGTGAGGTGAATAGAATAGTTGCTGATAAAAGGTAAGGACTCAATAGATATCATTATTATTAAATAGTTACTAATATGCTGGTTCCTACATAAAAGGAACTCCCTAGTGCACTCTAAGCCTTTGGATCTTGATTCCTGGGCCCTTAGCCACTCTGCAAACTCTCTTACCTCATAGCCTTGGTCACCTCACTCCCCATACCAGGCAAGATTAGTGACCACATGCTATGCACACACACACCTCTAGCAGGTTTTCCATCACAGGAAGAACTAAAATCAAAAGCATCAGACTGGCCCACAAACACTCAGGGCTGGGATGTTTCCCTGGTAAAGAATTTAAGCCTCAAGAGGAAAGAAACAATTGCTTCTGCATGAAATGATGAGGGAAAGGGCAGCAAGTGTCTGTAGTTTTGAAAGGACAGGCCAACACCAAGCCTTTCCTCATAGGAGACCAGATTTCATTATTCCTGAGAAAATAAACACCTCTCATTGTGAGCTGTGCTTATTCAAGGGTGACAAGTTGCACTGGTAGGGAGACCACACAAATCGCACGGTTTTCTTCACATTCTAGTCATAATCAACCCCTTCTCCTTGGGAGAAAGGTGGTTTTCAGGCTGAGAAAATACTGATGGATCAAGGGATTAGATATCCCAAGGAAACTGCACAACATATGAGCACATTGGGAGACATGTAAAGAGGACACAGGGGTTCAAAGTTTAGTTCCTGTAGTTAGAGCAGTTTTCAGATGTAAAATGTGACCACACCTGAGAAACTGAAGGGGAGAGATGTTAACATACAGGGGTAGAGAATACTGAGCAGACATGAAAGCAGAGAAGTAAGAGGGTCAGTCAGGAATTCCCATTGCTCTTGAAGTTGCTATTGATCCTCAGATACTGTGCTTTCTGAGCTTCCAGCCATGCTAACCTGCTCTGACGATGTCTTCATTATTGAGCTGACTAAAGACAGAACTACAGAAGGACTTCTAGAAGTTCTGCATCAACTCAATATATTATCAGACGATCAAATGGGAAAAGAAAAACAGGAACTTCCTCCGTCACCCTCTCAAACTACCGTATCGGCGCATCAGTATTTTCTCTGATCTAAAAAAGGTACATACAGTTGGTAGTGTGCCTACTTCAAAAAACAAGAGCACAAACTTCAAACCCTCCTGGAGCTACTTAATTTTTAACAAGATTTTCTTCCACAAAAGGTAACCATTGCTAAACGACTTCATCATCCACTGGAAAGAGACATTCCATGAAGTTTAACTCATGGCCATGAGAATGTTTTCTGGAATGTCAAGAAGTTACTGACTTTGGGTCTGTGCTAGTACATCGTGACAAATTTAGAGCAGTATTTCCTACCACTAACCGTTCAGTTCACCTTATGGCTGAGCCAGATGGCAATGAGGCACAAACTGCTTACAGCTCAAGAACAGTCATCTATGGGACGGAACTGTGCAAAGTGGTAAAGGAGCCTGGGAGGCCCTAATTTCACCTACTACCTATTTCTCTACACATTTTTTCATGGGGAATAAGCAGTTTTGAACACCCATTTCTAAATACTAAATACAAGCCCTTGTCCTGAATTCTAGAATAGCTTTGAAAGCAATATTATGTATTGATTTCCTGCCACCCCAGATCCAGGTCAGGATTTTCCAATACCATAGGAAGTTTGAATGTTGAGGTCCTTCAAATCAATTAAATCCCATTTCAAATAAAAAATATTTAGAATTTTCAATCACTCATTATCTGATACTAGGTATGGAGGCAAGGACAAGAAAGGAAATGGAAACTGTCTTATTTTGTATCTTCTTCACAAATTATCAGTGGATATTATTTTTCTTAAAAAAAGAAGGCTTTTGTGAGGAAAGCCGGCTGTTTTTCAAGAAGGCAGCCATCGTGTATCTTGGACATAATGTACAATGGCACATGGGGCTGTTTTTCCTGGAAAGTATGGGTTAGAAACCAGTTTTGATGATTCTGAATCAACTGTTTTATAAATTGATTGTTTTAAGCCAGATTGTTTGGAAGAGCCTGCCAAAAGCACCTACTATTTAACGGAAAGTAACAAAAATTTCTGGACGAGAGTCCACACTGATTTTTCAGGAGCTCTTCAAGGTAAAAATTCCTTGACTGTGTTAAGCATTTTTTAAGTGCTCTTTGTTTTATCTCCAACATGTTACAACAGTCATAGTTCCATACTAGTTATGTACCATACGTGAGAATATCATTTCTGACAATGAGCCTACATTTATCTAAGACTAGTTAAAAGCATTCATAGGCTAGAACTTTATTCAGGCTGTCACCATTAACAGTTCACCTTCTAGCAAAAAATATAGCTAGAACATAATATTAACCACAGTTACAATAAGAATATTATTGTAAAGTGGATGATAGAGTGGATTGCCAATAAGATTTTTGAAACATATTTTAACTCCATCATGTCTCAAGATTTATCAATGATAAAACGTAAGGCACACATGGTTAAGACTGGGATTAGGGGAGAGGCCTGACATTAGACCTACCCGCTAGACCTGAAGAGGCACTGGGGTACAGGTCCAGTTGAAAGTGGAATTTCAGCCCAGAGTATAGAAAGTGTGAAGAAGCATGGCTTAGGAAGGCATTCAGCCAGATAAAGTATGGGGGTATAGGGAGGGAATGGAGTAAGAAATTTTGACAGACTAATTCTTGAAAGTCTGACAGTAGGCAGTCGGCTCCTGAGATTTAGAGGCAGAGGCTGCAGGATCCCAGTTATGGGAATGAGGTTCAGAGACTTGCCTCCAAATTCCCACAGGAAGAATTGTGAAAGCAAGCCAAAGGGTGGAGGGATAGTAACCAGATAGTTAACTAGATGAGAACCTCAGAGAATATAAGCAAAAGCAGAAGCCCAAGCCTTTGAACAAAGACATATGAAGCAATGACAGTGACATCAGGTGAGCATGGGAGTCTGGCTGGCAGATAAGAACTTAGAGCCTGCTGCAGCTACACCAAGCATCTAGGACAATATCTGGCATAACAGAAGCTTAATACATTTTATTAAATCAAGGCCGATGTATTAATGCTCGATCACAGCAAACCAAGAAATTCAAGAAATACTAGACAGTATACAAAAGGCTTGCTGGCAAAACTAGGAAACATGAAGTAGGAAAGAGGAGGAAGTGTCAGGGACCCAAAGGTGAGGACTCACTGAGAATGACAAACATACTCAGAATTGATTCCCACAACAAACTTCCTTCTTCACAGGTTATTGCCTAAGTTTAAGGGTGAAGATAAGTTTAAAGAGAGATGGAGAATACAATTCCATTAGGAGTTCCGGATGTATCCTGTAGTTGGAACAATGTAAGACTCAGTCCCCTTAATTAAGTACTTATTCATGCTACCACGGTCAAAATTTAGCCCATTCATAAGACAGCCCTCCCATTTTCAGAGGCCATTTAGGTGGCCTGAAAGATCTCTTCCTTTATCTCCCTAACGCTCAAAGCCAAGGGTTTCTTAACCCATTGTGGTGTTTGGAGGCAAGGAAGTTGTTATCCTATAGGATGGTGAGGAGAAATCTCCTAGCATCTCACCACAGGGCAGGACCATCAAGGATGCATTCATACTGCCACCACCTCCAACCATCAATTCCATCATCATCACCCCAATCCGGTACCCATAGCAGATGTTGCTATGTAACTTTGGCACTCTGTCTTGAAGCATATAGGATCAGCCTTAGTATTCTTTCCAACAAATAACCCGGATAGCTACTACCAAATAACTGAACATTAACTGGAAGTAAAATTTCTTTTCCATCCAAATATAAAATGGGTTCCTGTACAGAGCCTTGGAATCTAAAGTATACAGGTTCGCAAAACATCTTTGGGCTTGGCCCAAAGATCATGGGAAGAACTAATGGCTACTCAACTTATGCAGTGAAGAATAGGTGCTTATGGTAAGGCCCGGCTGACTCACAGGAGCAAGTGAAATGTAGTCCTCATGGGATAACCAAGAATCTTAAACAAGTCAACTCCAGGGTCCGAAAAAGCTTAGAGGAAGGCTCCATCTTAAATATTTATAGACATCTCTAACTAAGGAAAGTGATGGAAAAGGTGGTAGTCTGCATGCTGCTGGTAGGACCTTGATGAGATGGCCACATTCCAGGATCTGAACCGGTTCTTTAAAGGACTCATTCCTTCTTCTGTGTGATCAGGACCTGGGAGCCTAACTCAGGCCATCTGTCATGCATGTGAGATTAAGGTAGAGACCAGAATGATGAATTGCTATTGTATAGTGAGAAATAACTATATTAGAGGCCAGAATCTTTGAAGACTGAATGATCAATGAATTCTCTCTCTGGGAAACTAAAAATCAGAAGGCAAAATTAACAGAACTGAGCATGGATTAATTACTTCTTGTCTCAAGTCCTTATGAATCTGGAAACTGAGTGAAGCCTGAATCTTCGATGGAAAGGTCAGTAGACCCTTCTGTGTGTGCCTGTAAGAAGCAGGGAAAACGAGCCCAGGCAGAAGGAGTCATGCTGAATTGCTAGAGGACTGAAGTCTCAAAATGTACCTCAACTATTTCCATTTCATGACATACAAGAAAAAACAATATGTGCTCTGAATATTATTCTGTACATTCCTGTTTCAATCACTGGCGACCCAAAAGCGTTGGACTCACTCACATGGGCACATACACCACAACTGAGGTCATGGGAGTGTTATGCAAGGTTCTTTTGCGTCAAAATTTAGACCAACTAGGAAGTTGTCCCTTCCAAAGTAATTTAACATCAGAGCCATTAGAAGCATTCTTCCAAAACAACCTGAAAAAGCTTTTTCAGTAAGTCCTTCCAGTAGGTCAAAAGGTGAAGAAAGCAATAATTCTTTTCTCATCTCCATAACCACTTAAGAAAAGGTATTTGGTATTTCTATGACCCCTGCCAACATTAACAGGTCATATTAGCTAAAAGGTCAGGGGTTACAGGAGATTCTGTTTTATTTTAGAGTTTATTCTCTGTTTGAATAATTGTTTCATTTCAGTTCCTCTGGGATTCATGCTCTGTAAATAAAGATGGGAGCTAGTTAAGCATTTTTATGCATAATAGAATGTGCTGGAAATAATTTACCATTGCTTGTCTTCTCAAAGACTGAAATTCTTCATCCCAATTACGGAAAATGTTTAATTTCCACTCCTCCCTCAACACCCCCGAAGAAGCAGCTCTGTACATGGTATGACCGACCACTCCTCATCCCTGGTTGACGAGACTCATGTGGATATTACTCCCAAGCCAGCCAATAGATTCAGCGATCAGGAATCAATGACATCAGCTTGATAATTCAAAAGGCCACTTGGGGGTGGGGCTGGAATGACCATATGAGGCTTAAGTAAGTAAGTAAGAAAGCCTCAGAAAGACTAAAACTGAGACAAAAGACCAGACTACACCAAAGAAACAGACAAGGACTAAGCAACTGCCGCATGCCCGACGGCATCCTGAGTCTCATGAAATGGAGCTGTACTTTCCTTTCTGCAAAACCTGTGTAGCTTTACAATAGCCTCCCCTTATCCACCCCCCCGCCATCCCTGTTTATGAGTTAGCTTGACTGCATTTCTGCTTGTTAGAACCAAAAAAGATTTAATCCTCGATTTCCTAAACTATGCTATATGATGCAAATTCAGGGTCAGTATGTGACTGAAGTTCTCCTGCACACTGGAGTTTGGAGGAGTAGTGAACAAGAAGGCTGGGTCTATATCTTATGGACTTATGATCTGTTTGCTCCACACAGGGCCTGACATATAGGAGGATCTCATTTATTTGAAAATGGTTTTTTACAGAAGATTTTAAGCCAGAATTTCCCAAATTAGTTTCACAAAACACTGTTCCGTAGGGTGTTAATAACAATGTTCCCTCTGTTTTTCTCTCTCAGCACCACACACAAAACTTTTCTTCACTTGAATAAGTTTGAGAAATGCAAGCTCAACAGCTTTTTTACTCTACTTTTCAAAACCCTTAATGTGCTAGCAAATTTATGAATCTCCAAAAGGGGCCTACAATTTTAAAAAAGGAGTTTGCCAAATTAGTTTGATCATGAAACTCTTTTTGGTAAGAATGCCAATTAATTTTTCCCAGAAGAGTGTTCCACAGAAAAGTTTGAAAAGGGCCAGGCAAACTGTCAGGCCTATACAGGAGCAAGGACCCTGCTGACATCCAGAAGAATCTATAGAGTGTGACCTTTCATTTTCTTCAGTGTTGTTTCACAAATTAACTGATATATTTAAAGTCTGATTTAATATTATCCCCTAAAGAATAAACTATGTTTGCAATTTTATACAAGTCCCTAAATGAAGGCTTTGGTTAAACGCCAAGAGAATGCTGATTTATTTTGCCTTAATCCATATTTTCCATCCAATAAAGTTCAGTTTTTTAAATATGATAGCTAATTATTTAGACAGGGTGTCTTTTTAAAAATGATCATGAAATCTCATTCATCAGGTGTTCTGAGAAGAAAATGACATTTGCAAAGACCAAATAGTTTAAGTTCTTCAGGAACTTCCCTCCACATGTTGTTCAATGAATATTCAGTTTTTAATTACCTAACTATATATAATAAATTATTTTGCTCTCAGATAGTAGTCCGTCTCTGCTTCCATTCTCTACCATTCATTCATTCCTCCCTTCCTTGCCTGGGATGGCTCCTATTCAGCACTTCACCAAATCTACTCTCAACTGACATCTTAATCACAACATTTTTTTCTCAAAGCCCTCACTTTTTTTGATCTCCTTGCCCCTCCTAAACGCCCTCTCCTGTTTTACCCTGGAGAGAAACTTTGCAATCTTACTTCCTTCCAATCCAATTCCTCCTACTCTGTGGGATTTCTGTGCTTTTCTCCTCAGTCTCTTTCTTCTCCTTCAGCTTTGTGACCTCACTCACTCTCAGAGATTGAACCATGACTTCTACAGGAATTCTCTTTGTAACACTGACCCACTTCCAAATTCTTGTCCTAAATTTTTCAAAGTTGGTAATAAACTGAACCACTTAACTACCATCTAAACCAGGACTGTGACAGGTTAGAAAACCACTTGGGGGGCTTCCCTGGTGGCGCAGTGGTTGAGAATCTGCCTGCCAATGCAGGGGACACGGGTTCGAGCTCTGGTCTGGGAAGATCCCACATGCCGCAGAGCAACTAGGCCCGGTGAGCCACAATTACTGAGCCTGCGCGTCTGGAGCCTGTGCCTCGCAACAAGAGAGGCCGCGATAGTGAGAGGCCCGTGCACCGCGATGAAGAGTGGCCCCTGCCTGCCACAACTAGAGAAAGCCCTCACACAGAAACGAAGACCCAACACAGCCATAAATAAATAAATAAAATTAAAAAAAAAAAATGAAAACCACTTGGGGAACACCATCATAAAGCTGGAACACATAAAGGGTAAAAGTGTAATGAGAAAGACCCGCTCATGAGAAAAGGTGGGAGGAAAAAAGACTTCCCTGAATAATCTGAATCATGGCTTTTCCTTAAAGAGGTTCAAATCTATCAGTAGGGTCTGAATAGCAAAAGCCAAAAAAATGGTCCCTGCTTTCCATTAGGTCCCTTAGGGTGCCATGCAAGAAGTAAGTACAAACTCTATTTGGAAGGACACCCTCAACCTAAATTGCAAAGGATTTACACTGAGACAGCCCAATTATCTTTGAGCCCACAATCCAACATTACACAATATACAAGGAAATAAGCTACTATGAGCAGGAGGTGGCAGAAACAATAAAGAGTAGAATCAGAATCACAAGATCTTCAACTAATGGTGTTTCCAGATATAAAACATAAAATAACCACAGCTAAAATGTTTTTTAAAATGAGGGGTAGATTCAAACATATGAGAAAAGTATAAGTTACTCTCAAAAAAGGTACATTTTTTAAAGAACAAGATAGAATTTTTAAAAATAAAAATATAATCGATATTTAAAACTCAATGGACAGGTTACAGAGCATATCAGAAAGCTGAAAGGAGAATGGCTGCCTGGAATAGAGGTTTTTAAAAATTAGCTAGAATTCAGCATATAAAAGAAGAGATCAAAAACGTAAAAGTGATATTAAGAGACAAGGAGGTTAAAATTAAAGCATCCAAATGGAGTTATAGATGGAGAGAACAGAGAAAATGAGGGAAATGCTATATATGAAAAGATAATGCCTGAGAATTAATTCTGTAAACTCAATGGATCCCAAGTGGGACAAAGAAGAAGAAACGTACATCTAGATAAACCATAATAAAACTGAAGAATATCAAAGACAAAGTAAGAATGTTACAATCATCCAAATAAAAAGATAATCTGTCCTTTTTAAGAATGTCATTTAGATCGGTAACAGAAACCTCTATAGCAATAATAGAAGTCAGGTGATAATTCTGAGATATAATAACAGACAACATAGGATTTCTTTTCAACATAAAAGTTTATACCTAACTAAAATATTCTTAAAGAATAATCTTGAAATAAAGTCATTTTCAGACTAATAAAGTCCGAGAGAGTTTATCACCACCAGATCCTCACCAAAGCAATTTCTAAAAAAATATGCTTTAGAAAGAAGGAAATTAAACCTAGAAAGAATGAGATACAAAAGGGAATGGTGAGAAAATAAAATAAAATATAGTATTTGAGTGAATCTAAAACACTAATATTAAAATAATAATAATAATAATTAGTAAGGCAGTAATGAGGATGAACCACTAAGATCTCCCTTCAAGAGAGAACCTGGGGGCTTCCCTGGTGGCGCAGTGGTTGAGAATCTGCCTGCTAATGCAGGGGACACGGGTTCGAGCCCTGGTCTGGGAAGATCCCACATGCCACGGAGTGGCTGGGCCCGTGAGCCACAACTACTGAGCCTGCGCGTCTGGAGCCTGTGCCTCGCAACGGGAGGGGCCGCGATAGTGAAAGGCCCGCGCACCGCGATGAAGAGCGGTCCCCGCACCGCGATGAAGAGTGGCCCCCGCTTGCCGCAACTGGAGAAAGCCCTCGCACGAACCGAAGACCCAACACAGCCAAAAATAAATAATAAAATAAATAAATAAAGTAGCTATAAAAAAAAAAAAAGAGAGAGAACCTGATGTGGGGTGACATCAGCAAGATGGCAGAATAGGAAGCCCCAGATCCTCTTTCCCTCAACAACAGTACATAGACCAATTCCCTTTGTGAGAAATCCAGAAAATGGTTAAGAGGTTCCTGCACGCCAGGTCCCCAGGCAAGTGTGAAACCAGTCACATCAAAGCCAGTAGGAAAATTTGTGGCACTCGTCTGCCATACCCCCCCAACCCCTACTCAGTGCATCATTATTGGGAGAAAACTCCAGTTGCTGGCTTCTTCCTGGGGAGGGAAAGAGAAGACTGAGACATACAGCCACTGTGCAGGCTTTTTGAGATGCTGCCTGAGGGACGAGGTTTCTGTCTCACCTGTCTCAGAGAACTTACAGGACACAGTATACTCTAGACGCCTGAGGGCTGCTGAGGAAAAAAAAAAAAGAGAGAGAGGGAGA
This sequence comes from Balaenoptera musculus, assembly GCF_009873245.2. Taxonomy (NCBI): domain Eukaryota; kingdom Metazoa; phylum Chordata; class Mammalia; order Artiodactyla; family Balaenopteridae; genus Balaenoptera; species Balaenoptera musculus. Next base: position 94,786,308 of record NC_045793.1, on the reverse strand, counting down.
GAGAGAGAGAACTGGGTGGCATCTACTATTCCAGAAGATCCACAGTATGACAGACAGAGGTGTACAACGAAGTGGCGGCTCACTCAAACAGGGGAAGAGACGAGTAAAGTATGCATCCAATATTCCAGCTCTTCAGGGGGCTGCTTAAGCAACTGGCTTCTGCCTCTCCAGTCTCAGAGCACTTATGTGACACAACATACACTAGATACCTGGGGGATGCTGAGAATAAAAGACAGCTGGGAGTTTGCTGTACATCTAGAGAACCTGCAGTACTGCAAACAGACACCAGAGGGAGGAAGAGATTATGAGATCCTGAAAAGAGAAAGTGCAGTCCAGGGAAGATGTATCCACCAAAAAGGTTTAAAAGGCCTCCAGGATCTCTAGCTAGGCTGATTGGTAAAGGTCTTTCCCTTTACAGAGCCAGCACATAAAGACTGGAAAGGTGGCTGTGGTTTTTCAAATGCATGGATCCCAGCACAAAGTTATAAGGCACATGAAGAAACGGAAGCATGGCCCAATCAAAGGAACAAAATTATTCTACAGAAAGCGACCCTAAAAAAAAAGGTTGCTATGAATTACTTGACAAAGAATTCTAAATAGCCATCATAAAGATGTTTGATGAGCTCAGGGAAACTAGGCATGAATAAAATGAGACAATCATTAAAGAGAGAGAAAATACAAAGAACTAAAATGAAATTTTGGAGCTGAAGAATACAGTAGCTGATTGAAAAAATTCACTAGAGTTTGTTGTTCACTAAGTTAACCAACAGCAGACTTAACCAGACAGAAGAAAGAATCAGTGAACTCAAAGATGAGTCATTTTAAATTATCCAGTCACAGGAGCAAAAAGAAAAAAGAATGAAGAAAGCATAAGGGACTTATGAGACACAATAAAGCAGACCAATATACACATGTGAGAGTCCCAGAAAGAAAACAGAGAAAGGTGCAGAAGGACTATTGGGAGAAATAATGGTTAAAAACTTCCCAAATCCAGGGCTTCCTTGGTGGCACAGTGGTTAAGAATCCGCCTGCCAATGCAGGGGACACAGGTTCGAGCTCTGGTCTGGGAAGATCCCACATGCCGCGGAGCAACTAAGCCCATGCATCACAACTACTGAGCCTGCGCTCTAGAGCCTGCAAGCCACAACTACTGAGCCCATGCACCGCAACTCCTGAGCCTCAGCTCTAGAGCCCGTGAGCCACAGCTACTAAAGCCCGCGCGCCTAGAGGTCATGCTCCACAACAATAGAAGCCACCGCAATGAGAAGCCTGCGCACCGCAATGAAGAGTAGCCCCTGCTCGCTGCAACTAGAGAAAGCCCGTGTGCAGCAACAAAGACCCAATGCAGCCAAAACTAAATTAATTAATTAAAAAAAAAAAACTTCCCAAATCTGGGGGGAGAAATGGATATCTAGATTCAAGAAGCCAAAAAAACCTCAACTAGAATGAACCTAAAGAAGCAAGTCCTTCCCTATCAGTAATTACTCAAAATATAAATGGATTAATCCCTCCCATCAAAGGCATAGAGTGGCTGAATGAATAAATTCCAAACTGAAGTTCAAGATAGAAAAAAAGAATATTATTTATTGACTTCTCTATGAATTCACTAATTCTCTCTTGCTGTATACAAACTGTGGTTAAATTTATCTAGTGGGTTTGAATGTCAGATATATTTTGGTACTCTTTAATGCCTATTAATTCATCCATATTTCTGTTGAAATATCCTATCTTTTTATCATCATTTTGTCCATCTTTTCCTCTATTTTTTTAACATATTAATCATGATTAATTTTGAAGTCCTTGTCTATTAATTCCAGTATCTGGATCATCTCTGTGTCTGCTTCAATTGATTATTTTATACCTTCCTTACCAGTCACTTTTTCCAGCTTTTTCACATGTCTACAAATGTGTCTGTTAAACGTTATAAAGGATATATTGCAAAGGCTCCAGATTATGTTAACTTCCTATAAAAATTCTGGGATGTTTCTGTTAAGTTTTGTTCTGATGGGCAGGTTGAATTACTTAAAAGATCACCTTGATCTCATAAAGAATTGGCTTTAGCCTTTGTTAAGGTTGGTCTATTTCAGTATTGTCCTTACTTCTAGACTTTGGTCCTTATTCAGAGGGTGTAGTCTTTCCAGGTTCCCAAGATAACAGTACAAAGTATTGACAAAGCCTACTTTTAGCAGAGCACATCACAATTTATAAAGAATTTTCATAGATGTTATTTTATTTGATCAGACAGGTTCTTTTACTAAGAGAACTAAAAGAAAGGATTCAGCACATACCACAAAACATCCAAAAGTTCTCCAGATATAATAAACTATTCCTTGTCCCAGAATATTTATTCAAGTCACCAATATTCATTCATTCGATACATATCTATTGTTGACCTACTATATCTTCTTCTGGGTAATATATTAGGCACAGGGGGAGACAAATATGAATAATATACTCTCAGAAAGTCTAATGTAAAAGCTTATGATCTTGTGGATAAAGGGAGAAATGAGAGGGCTGATAGAAGCGAAATGTCTTCCATCTCATTTGGTTTCAACATTTTCTTTTCATGGTTGTATTTTGGCTTACAAATAACATACAAATAAATGTTTCTTATTATTGGTGAATTTATTTGTGTCTTCTCTATTAATCTTTAATGCACAGGCTTGGCATTCATGCCCATGTGATTTACCCCCTCCAGCTGCTTCAGGTTGCACCGATTTCCCACAAAACTCCATGATCAAAAGACCGAAATTAAGATGTATAAAGAGCTTAGAAAAAAACAAGTATTTCCAAGTCTATTGGAATACATCAGAAATTTATGGTGGGGACAAATTTGTTGCTCAGGTTTTTGGAGTTCAAATGGATTTTTAAATGGCCTTATTGAAACCTGGAGCCGCATTTTAGAACTAAACTGTAAATACAGCTGTAGCCAGTCATCATATCACTTAAAAACTCATTTTGAAGCAGCAGAAAAAAAAAAATGTTTAGAAAATGTCATATCTAGGGGCTTCCCTGGTGGTACAGTAGTTAAGAATCCACCTGCCAACGCAGGGGGCATGGGTTCGAGCCCTGGTCCAGGAAGATCCCACATGCCGCGGAGCAACTAAGCCCATGTGCCACAACTACTGAGCCTGCGCTCTAGAGCCCGCGCACCACAACTACTGAGCCCACGTGCCACAACTACTGAAGCTCGCATGCCTAGAGCTCATGCTCCGCAACAAGAGAAGCCACCGCAATGAGAAGCCCGTGCACCGCAACGAAGAGTAGCTCCCCACTCACTGCAACTAGAGAAAGCCCGCACGCAGCAACAAAGACCCAACAGCCAAAAATAAATAAATAAATAAATTTATTTTTAAAAAAAAAGAAAGAAAATGTCATATCTAAAAGAAGATGTCTACTGGCCATCAATGATAAGTTTTAAAGTAGCTAATAACAATAGATATTAACTTGGTGTTATTTAACAGTTATCTTTGTATAAGAGTCCAAGAGGGAAGGCCACCAATGATCTTTGAATCTAGTCAGCATAAGGTCAGTGAAATTTGTCTTACACTCTGAATCTCTTTTGAGTCTGGGATGTACCCAGCTCACCTGTATACACTGGAAAGCGTAATATTCCCTGTGCTGCACTCCTTGAAAATACTAAATACCCACCTTGTTGCCCTGCTCAGGGAACAGGTTTCTGTCTCAATTTCTCTACTGCGTACCTCTTTTATCTGTTCAGACTAGAATGTTACCCTAAATTGTGAGTGACTTTTCTAGGACTCTGAGAACCTAATAAGTTCTCTAAGTACTTTTGTCTCAAGGGATAGAATTTTCTCCCTGTAACAGATCTCCCACCACGAAGAGACTGATCACTTGGGATTATAGCGATAACTATTCTTTACTAAGTGGTTATAATCGTGCGGGACTCTATGCTAAATTCATTTCATGAATTACCTTGCTTATCAGCACATCCATAAGATGTAGATAGTATTATTATAAAGTTACTGTAGAGGAAACTGAAGCCCTGAAAGATAAGCAACTTTCTCAAGCTGTTAGTTAGCAGAGCCTCCCTAGAGCTAAGGTGCTACTGCTTTTCTGACTTTGAATATACCACCCCATTACTTCGATATCTACCTGATGCTTGCCTTTCTGGTTCAACCTGACATCCTTAGATAATGATTACCTGATCATAACCAAGATCATAATATCCTTTATAAACGGTGTATGGGTCCATTCAGGAAATTTCACGAGGGCCAGCCTCTGCCACCCAGGTAAGGGTCCCTTACTTTAAGCCTTACCCAATCTTTTCTTTCAGCTATATGCTGAATGTCACACATATGTATGCTGAGGGTCACTTTGTAGAGCCCCAGTGCCACCTCTCCTAAGTAATGAAAGCCTCAATTTTGTCCGGATCCAGTTGTCATTTCTCGCCCCTGAATGTTCGGTCTTGGAGACAAAAGACCTGGATTCTGCTACTAACTTACTATACGGCCTTAGGCAATCACTTAAACTTGTCAGGTCACAGCTCCCTCACTTATAAATTTAGGGTGTTGGACTGGTCCCTTCCAGCTATTAAATTCTGTGATTTTAAGATCAAACATGAAATCCTGATAGGAGGACTGTAATAAAACAATGAAAAAGAAAGAAAATGGTCTGGTCTAGAAGATCTTGCTTATTTTATTATGAGTGTTTGGGGCTATTTTATGTATGTTTACATGCACTTAAAGACATTTAAAATGAGGACATTTTACAAGGTAAGAAACAAGAAAGCCCTCACACACATGAGATTTCAAATGTAGCTCCAGAGTTCACAACACCCTCATCGTGTATAAACAGAACACAGCATTTACAACCACTTACGCTGCAATATATTCCTTTTGGCTGAGAGGTAATGTCAACTACGTGAGCTTCTGAGAACACTAACCTTCGTTCTTTATGTTGCTGAGTACAGTAATGCTACTTTGTAAAGACATAGTGTCCTTAGGCACTCAATCTAATTATTACTGTGGGTTTGTTTTTGTTGTTGTTGGTTTGTTTTTGTATATAATTATAATTGTCCCATTCATCAAGCACCCACTATTGGGTCTGACTCTATGCTTGGTAATTTACATGCATAATCTCATTCTTCCAACAAGCCTGCAAAACATGTATGACTATCCCACTTTACTCATAAGAAAATCAGGTCTCAGAGAGTACAAAAGCTTAGCTAAACACTGTTAAATAAGAAACCAAGACAAGAACCCAAGTCTGTTGGGCTCCGCTCTGCCATTCTTCTCAAAGTAACTTAAATCTGCTTGCTATTTAAATAATAATAGTAGTAAAGTTTATTGAATCCTTATTGTGGAATAATGCTTGTAAGGGTCCCAGCAATCTTTTCAGTTAGACACTATTGTTATCTCCATTTTACAGGTATGGAAACTGAAGCATAGAGAAGTTAAGTAATTTGTCCAGAGTTACACAGTTTTAAAAGATCAATGCTCTCAAACCCCTTCCTGCAAACCACCTACAATGTGGCAGAAGCTCTAGGTCTAGAGGGAAAGTACTAATTTCTTCTCAAGTTTCACAAATTGATATGTAAGATGATTAGATGGATAAGGCAATTATTGTAGAGTCTCAAATCACGGAATTCTTCCACATCTACTATTTTTCCACACATCTACACATGTATCAAGTATGTATGAAAAGAAACTGCCTTCCAGCCTTGCACGTGTTTGCACATCCCTGTCACCATCTCAACTGATTCAGCTCCCTACACCTTGCTTCCCTTCTTTATGAAAAGTACATAGGCAAGTTTCTCTGCCCATACCAGTAAGGCCAATGATGATGATGTTATCTTTTTTTTTTCATTTGCATTTGATTTTTATTGAAACATAGTTGATTTATAATGCTTCAAGTGTCAGCAAAGTGATTCAGTTTTATATATATACACACACACACATACACACACACATATATATATATGTTCTTTTTCAGATTCTTTTCCATTATAGGTTATTACAAGATATTGAATATAGTTCCCTGTGCTATACAGTAGAACCTTGTCGCTTATCTATTTTATATATAGTAGTGTTTATCTGTTAATCCCAAATGCAAATTTATCCCTCCCCACCTTTCCCCTTTGGTAACCATAAGTTTGTTTTTTATGTCTGTGAGTCTATTTCTGTTTTGTAAATAAGTTCGTTTGTATCTTTTTTAAAGATTCCACATATAAGTGATATCATATGATAACTGTCTTTCTCTGTCTGACTTACTTCACTTAGTATAATAATCTCTAGGTCCATCCATGTTGCTGCAAATGGCACTATTTCATTCTTTTTTATAGCTGAATAATATTCTATTGTGTATATACACCTCATCTTTATCCAGTCATCTGTTGATGGATATTTAGGTTGCTTCCATGTCTTGGCTATTGTACATAGTGCTGCCATGAACACTGGGGTGCATGTATCTTTTCAAATTAGAGTTTTCTCCAGCTATATGCCCAGGAGTGGGATTGCTGGATCATATGGTAGCTCTATTTTTAGTTTTTTAAGGAGTCTCCATACTGTTCTCCACAGTGGCTGCACCAATTTACATTCCCACCAACAGTGTAGGAGGGTTCCCTTTCAATAATGATATCTTTTAAATTCTTTCATGCTCAGCTATTTCTAACATTTGACACACTATCCCACCATGGCAGAGAATACTTTAAAATTTAAATGTCAAAAAAGTAATTTATGAGGGATAGTGTAGTTGATCACCTAAGACTTGTTTTTACTTACTGAAAATTGAGTGTAAGTAGTCTGGTACCAGCCCAAAGAGAGACACATAACAAATATTTTGTCCAAGAAATGAGAAAAAACTTCAAAATAGGGAACATAAATAATATATGGCCAGTTGTAAAATATGTGTTAAATATCATAAAATTTATGATAAACCTTAATTCCAAATAAACTCCTTGATGTTGTAAACATACACTGTGCTACAGTGTTTCAATATATATACACAGAATCAAATTCTCCACTGCAACATTAATTTTCCATTACCTTTTCGATAGTATCCTGTGAAAACATACACATATTCAAGATGGATACTTTATAATAGTAACACATTGGGGCCAGTGTAATGAGGCTTATGTCAGTATTTCCATTTAAGCTACTTTTTTCAGTAGGTTAATGACTGGACCGTAAAGATGCAGTTAAATGAAAGCTGGCATGTGTGTTCTTAGTCAGTGACATTTTTAAAAGTGAGAAGAAAAAAAAAAGCAACTGTTGACCATTTAGAAGAAGATTTTTTTTTTCAATTATTTTGAGGAGCATGTACTATAGAAGAAAGTTAAACCAAAGCTTTTAGCAATTAGATTTATAAATATATTTTGAAAGTTTGTTGCTAAATATAGTCTTATCTTTTTCTACAAAATAATCTGTGATTTCAGGTACTCTGACATACATGTTCTTACCAGATATGACATGCCTCAGCAGCAACATTAATATTTTTCTACTGTCGCTGATCACAGTATTTGGGAGTCTAGGTATTCCTAGAAGGGTAGTATGCCAAAGAGTAATAATGGAATTAAATGTGAAATGATACTCCACTTAAATGTTTACCTGGCTATCTGTTGACAGAGCTGGAAATATGCGCCAGGCATCAAAGACATATAGGTTAAGGTGTCAGCTCTGTTGTTTGCTACTTTGTGCGACCCAGGCAAGGTGTGACCTCTCTGTGCCTCAGGCATCCCATTTTTAATCTGATAGTAATAGTACCTATCTCATAGGATTCATTCAATCACAAAATTGAGCACCTACTGGGGCAAATAGCTATAAACTAGACTTCTTGGAACTTGCTTTATTCAAACACAGTTTATGGCCTTCTTAAATCATGGAAAGTTCTCAAAATAAGTACTAGTGATTCTTAGTGATTACATGTTCTAGAGAGGCTGTTTGTTTTCACTCTGGTTAGTTCTTTAAGACGGCAGGGATGAAGTGCAATGAACGGTCTTAAATCTCATTGATTATTTGGCTATTGCAGAACATCTGCTTAGTGTAAATGAGATAAGGTAGCCAATCTACCTAAAGCACCTGATGTTTAATGTAACTAACATTCACTGAGCATCTACTTTATTTAAGGACAGTGCCAAAGATCATATTCAGTATAAATTGACTGGAGTGTCTTGAAGAGATACAACTACAAGTGTAGGATTCTTTTTTATCTTTGGAGTGTAATTGCGTTACAGTGTTGTGTTAGTTTCTGCCGCACAGCGAAGTGCATCAGCCACACGCATACACACATCCCCTCCCTCTTGGACCTCCCTCCCCCTCCAGCCCACCCAACTAGGCCATCATAGAGCACCGAGCTGAGCTCCCTGTGCTATACAGCAGGTTCCCACTAGCTATCTATTTCACACGTGGTAGTGTATTTATGTCAAACCTAATCTCCCAGTTCATCCGACCCTCCCCTTCCCCTGCTGTGTCCACAGATCCATTCTCTCAAGTGTAGGATTTTGATGTGAAGAGAAAAGAATGAATTCTAGGGACTTCCCTGGTGGTCCAGTGGTTAAGAATCCGCCTTCCAACGCAGGGGACGCGGGTTTGATCCCTGGTCAGGGAACTAAGATCCCATATGCCGCGGGGCAATTAGCCTGTGCGCCTCAACTACTGAGCCCGCCTGCTCTGGAGCCTGTGCACCACAACTAGAGAAGCCTGCGTGCCACGACGAAGATCCCACATGCCCCCACATGCCGCAACTAAGACCTGACGCAGCCAAATAAATATTAAAAAAAAAAAAAGAAAACAAACAGAATGAATTCTATATTAAGGAAAAAAAGACATATGCTAATACAGCACGGAAAATAGACAGGAACTAACTGTCACAAAGGGTTCAAAGATAGTGGAAAATGAGTCTGAACAAGACAGTATAGGCCAAATTGTGAAAAGCCCAAGAAAGCACTTATACATGATTCAATGAAAGATGTTGACAGTTTTTCCAAAGGTTTAAATGATTAAATGAGATAATACATATGGTAACTTTTAGCACAGTGCCTGCCACATACTAACCATTAAAAAAATACTGGCAAATAAATAATTTATTAAAAATTTAATTACACCCCATTCTTAACACTAACAAAATACTACCAACATAAACATGGAATCATGCAACATATTTCTAGCCCCTCCCCACCTGCTCCCACCATCTTGTATGTATATTATAAATTTAAGACTAATTTAGAAGCATTAAAATCCATTTTAATTGTATTCCACCAACTTCCAGGAATCAAAAGAAAAGGTACAAAGAGTTCTTCAGGTCACCTAGACCTGGTCTTGATAAAGGAACAAATAACACAAGTGGTAGATATTAGAGTTCAAATATTAGGCACCAGATCACCAAAACATGGTCAATATTTTAATATCTAAGGGAGAGAGCTGGGGCAAGATTAAGGGCTCAAGGCTAGAAGAACAGAGCCCTGCTCTGATAACTGTTCAGAAGGACCTGCCATTTTCTGTGAATGAGTCACAATTCAGTGCTAGTGCACAGTCTTAGGGATGGTGACAAGTACCAGCTTTGGGGAATTCTCAAAGAAGCACTTCCTGACCTCCTTAGAAAGCAGGATCATACTTAACTGTTTGGCTCAACACTAGGTCTCCAGTGCCTGGCACACAGTAGGTGATCAGTAAATATTTGTTGAAGGGACAGATGACAAAATAAATCAACAGGCACATGGAATTAGGGCCAATCATCCTTCCAGACTGGAGGGCAGGAGGAATGGTGAGCCTGGATTCTGGTAAAGTACCCTGGAGCTTGGTCTGGTCAGGACAAGAGGTAAACTGTCACTTGCCCTTGGGCACGCAGTGCGAATGTCGATGATGCTAGAGGTGAGGTGCTGGGGAGAAGACAAAGGAAAAGGCAGGCAATAGATCTCCAGGAACTTGACAATAAGATGGAGACTCAGATAATTAGATGAAGGTGGAAAGTAGAAGGTTAACACCAGAAAAAAATCCCCAGACCTGCAAAGGATAGCTCCTAAAGATCTTTGAAGGGTCCAGAGGTCTCAGTGGGTTGATATGCATCTAGTATTACAGCTCTCTAGCTGGCTGGATAAGACAGACTTTGCAGATGCAAAGATGGGGGAAGATAAAGAAGGGGACTCCAAGAGAGAGCACAGGGTGGAAACTGAACAAATGGATCAGATAAGAACAATGGATTGATAAGAACATAGGTTAAATAAAGGAAATACCGAAAATACGGTCAGAGAAAAGTCTTGGATTCTTTAACAGCTTCTGGGTTATGGAAGCTGGATTTTAATCGATAAACCTTACAGAGCCTCTGTAAATTCGTGAGCAGGAGAGAGACCTGACCAAAGCTCTGCTTCCAGGTTCAAGAGAGTGTATATTAGAAAAAAAGAGGAAAGGGTGTGGCTTGTATAATGGTTCCAGGCAAATGAAAATTAGATAATAAGGTAGGGTTGTGTCCATGGAAATGGTGATGCAAATCACAGCAGCACAAAGAGCCAGTAGAAGAATCTCCCCCATAGTACACTTAGAGACCTCAAACGAAATGTGCAGACATAATCTTTGTAAAAAGCAACTGACATAATTTGATCTGACTCCTGCCCACCTCTATACCTCCGTTTCCCATCATCGCTCTCGAGAAACTTTTACCGCAGAAAGGAGCAGCAATACACCCCACCTAGTTACCTTCCCACTTAACTTCACAGAATGCTATTACTTGTTATCAGAATGTCCTATCCCTACTCTCTTCATTTATCAACTCTTTCTCATGTTTCAAAGTTCACCTCAGCATCTGATTTCCCTAAAGTTCTCTGATCTCCCTGCAGTCCATATACTCCCATAGCAGCCCTCCATATCTCTACCGTGGTGCCTACCGCACGCTAAGTGTTGATTCAGATTTTCTGTTCTCCCTGGTTAGGAGCACAGGCTCCTGTTTCTGCAATTTACCAGCTACATAGCATCCTTGGGCCTACTCTCTTCTGTGAAATGCAGAGAATATCTATTGTACCTCACAGGAATACTGCAAGAAGTATATGGAACAATAAATGGGAACTGATTAATACAGTGACTGGCATGGCAGAAGCATTGAATAATACAGCTCTTTCATTAACTCTTCTTGTGCACTGCAGATTAAACAATGCAGCAGACCAGGCTATTTGCCTGAGGTGACCCCCCAAATCAATGACCAGACAGACTTTCTACCAAGACCTCAGTCTCTCCACCCCCTTGCTTCCAGATATGCCTCTTGGCACTGGACCTCCTCAACAGTGGATCCAGACTGTAAATTCACAAGGAGACATGCAAGCTCTTGAATCAATTCCTCCTTTCCTCCCACAGATATCACACAAGAAAAAATGCAAAGAGAGAGCTACCTAAAGTACAAACTGAACTTAGCATATCTTTGTGGCCAGAAAAAAAATCGGGGGAAAGTAGCTTTTTACAAACTAGTAATTATAACTCTCCTCTCTTCCCTTCTAATTCAAGCCAAAATTATATATTTTCTTTCTGTAATAAATCAGGTGATTCACGAGTATATTGGGGATTCTGTCGAGGCTTAGAGTTGCCTAAGCAATATACAAAAGTGGATGTGGTTAATTAAGTAAAGGAAAAAAAATTAAATTCCTGCTGTCAGATCTCTCTTTGCATTAGTTTTTAGTACCTTTGTCATCAGCCAAAGAAATTCAATCAGCAAAACCCATGAAGAACTATCCATTTACGATATCCATTTGCAATATGTAAACATGAACCTTGCCTTTTGTTCCATGCAACAGGAACTCACTGCTCCATGAATGACCACATTCCGTTATGATTCTGCTGCATCTCATTACACCAAAAAACTTAGTCAACATACTTTACACTGATGTTCTTCTTTAAAATTATATCTCTTGCCATAATAACTTCCAAATATATTTACAGGACTCTACTGTAGGCAGAGAGTAAGGCAAAGAATTAAGCATCATTTCAGGACCCTGGAGAATGTTAAAAATTCTGGTTAGAAAAGTATTACAGTTTATGGGTTCCAACACTTAATAAGGCATTGTAATTTCTTTTCACTATTCCAGGATTAAGTTGTCCAACACTCAGAGAGCAAATGGAAAAATGTCACTTCCTCTGTTTTACAAATGAGAAAACTAAAAAGACAATGCTCTTCATTTAAAGAACCTCTTGGTAACTGACAGATTATACAAGTAATGCTGTCACTACCTATCCAGATCACACCTCACTTACTATAATCTGCCTGCCTATAACAGCTGCCCCCGAAGCGGCTTAGTCCTCTACCACGGGATCCCAATCTCACCACAGTTGGTGGGAGTTAGACAATGGCACTTGACCGGTGACAGCTCGTCCAGAGGCCAGCCAGTGGCCTATGCCTGCCCAAAACTTTGAGCTGGTCCAACCTCATTAGTCTCCCAAACACTTGATACTGGGAAAAGAAGAGAGTCAGCCATTTAAGAAGCTGGTAGTAAAAATATACTATGAAAGTGAGTCAGGGACATGTCAAGGTAACAATACATGCACCCCAAAATAAGAAAGGGGCAAAAACAATACTGACTAGTTGGTAAGGAAGCCAATCAGTGGAGATCACGATACCATCCAAAGAGAAGCAGAGAGGCAGAGGGACCAGTTCCCAGAGAAGACAAAGTTCCTGAGACTTCCAATCTGTGAATCCTTACAATAAACTTCCTTTGACAGAGTAGCTCTCTGCTTGCAATCAGAAACATAGTGACTTCTGCCATAGTGTCTACTGGATAATTAGTACAGCTCTTCCAGAATTAAAAAAAGAAAAGAAAAGAAAAAAGACTATTTCACAGGAATGTAAAATTCAAAACCATAACCAAAGGGAAGAATTTCTTCTGTTTAAACATCAAGAATATATACAAATTTAGGGTTAGATTGACAAAAAATAAAAATATATTTGTGTTAAACCAGTTGATATCACATGAAGCTTGAGGTTCATATGAAATACACAATGCTCGTGAGATATATTAATTTTCTCTGCTGCATAATAAATTACTATTAACTTAGTGGCTTAAAACAACACTCACTTATTATTTGACAGTTTCTGTATGGCAAAGGTCTGGGCACGGCTTAGCTGGGTTCTTTGTTCAGGGTCTCAAAGGCTAAAATCAAGAGGTTAGCCAGGCTGTGTTCTCATCTGGAAGCCTGACTAGAGAAAAATCCCCTTCCAAGCTCCCTTAGCTTATTGATTCATTTTCTTGTGGTTGTAGGACTGAGGTCCCCAGCTAGCATTCTCTTCTTTTTAAAATGCATTCTCCACTAAAGTATTTTATAATTCAATAGCTCAACTAGTTAATAAAATTTACTTCTGATTTCGACTAATGCATCAAACCTCCAAAGATTTTTAAAAACTTAAATTTTTTGCCAAATAAGAAATTTATTTGCTTCTTTATATCTGAAATTATTCATATTAGTACATCTCTATTATAGCAGTTATCACACTTCATTTTAACTATTGTTCTACTTCTGTTTCTTATCTCCTATAGTGTTAATTCTTTCCAGGCCTTATCTGTCATGCCTAGCCCTTAGCAAAGCTTTTGGCCCATAATATTCTCTCAAGTAAATGTTTATTGAATTGATTTAAACAATACAGAGACTTTGAATTTAAGGGATTTGAAACCATATTCTAAAACTTTTTACCAGGAAGTCATGGCCTAAACAAATATTACTGATGCCCCTTTCCCCTCAACACCTATTCTATGACTTCTCCAGGGCAGAGGGACAGCCAGAATGGTCGAGCCTGTCAGCTCAGGGCAGTAATTCAAATGCAAGATTACGATGAAATCTCTAAGGGAGAAATTAGGCCCAGGACTTTATTCTACTCTGGGACAGGGGCCAGCAGAAAAGATGCCTGTGGCATCATTGAGGATTCCACAGCTCAAAGGCTGGCCCAGGAGACTTGGGTACCTCATGGAACAGAGATCATCCCTTAAGTATGCTGTCCCAGGAGGATCCACCCAATCTCCTTGATCCCAGAGAAACTGTAGGAAAGTCATGATGAGGGGTTAACGTAGCCCCAACCACTGTATGTAAGAAAGGTGAAACATACGCAACCAGGGAGACCTGGGAGCAAAGAAACGTGTCATCACAGAGCTTCATCAGAGGACCAGCAGCTGACCAGTACAAGGTGCCTCCTCCCTACAACCACATTCGGGTCCACTGTGATCTAAACACTTGACCTGCCCATTGAAAGTGAACAGAGGCATGAGTAGACAAAGAAAAACAATAAAGCTTCCAAGAAGGAATAAGGAACTAGGATTAACACCAAGAACACTAGAACAGACAACTCCTGGAGAAACAAAACGGCTAGAAGAGGCAGATGACAAGTTTTGAAAGAAATAAATATAATAAGAAGACTGAAAGAGATTCAATTATAAGGATTTTCTACACATAAAAAACGTAATTGTTGAATCACAAAAGTAAGTAGATGCAGAGTGGTATTGGCAGAGGAATCGATACATAAATCGATGGAACAGAATGGAGAATCCAGAAAGAGACCCCCACAAACACATTCAACTGACTTTTCAAAAAAGTACAAAAGTAATTCAGTGGAGGAATGACAGCTCTTTCAACAAAAGGTCTGGTGCAATTAGACATCCATAGGTCAAAAAAAGAAAGAAAAAAAAAGAATCTCAGACTTTATATAAAAATTAACTCAAAATGGATCATGGACTTAAATGCAAAACATAAAATGTAGAAAACAGCACATAATAAAACTTTCAGGATCTAGGGCTTGCCAAAAAGTTCTTAGGCTTGACACCAAAATCACAATCTATAAAAGGAAATATTGACAAATTGGACCTCAAAATTAAAAGCTTTTGCTCTAAGAAAGACCTTGTTAAGAGAATAAAAAGGCAAACTGCAAAGTGTGCAAAAACATTTGCAAACTACATATCTGGGAGCTCTTCAAAATTCAACAGTAAAAATAAATAAGTAAATCACACAATCAAAAGAGAAAATGGGCAAAAGACAAGAGACATTAAAGAAGATCTACATACGCAAATAAGCATATGAAAAGATATTCAACATCATTAGTGACTACAGAAATGCAGATTGAAACCGCAATGAGATATCTCTACTTATCTATCAGAATGGCTAAAATTGAAAAATGGTGCTCACAGCAAATGCTGGTAAGGAGGCGGGGATTCTAGACCACTCATGCATTGTTTATGGGAATGTAAAATGATACAGTCTCTCTGGAAAATAGTTCAGCCACTTCTTACAAAACTAGGCATGCCACTACCATACATCCTAAAACTGCACTCCTGGACATTTATCCCTGAGGAATGAACACTTAGGTTCACAAAGAAATCTGAATGAATGTTCTCTTAGCAGCTTTATTCATAATAGTCAAAAACCAGAAACAACCCAGAGACCTTCAAAGGGTGAATGATTAAAAAAATTGTAGTATACTCACACCATGGACTACTACTCAGAAATAAAAAGGAGTAAAGTATAGACAGATGTAATAACTTGACTGAATCACCAAGGAATTATGCATAATGAAAAAAGCCAATTCTGAAAGTCACATACCATATGATTCTATTTATATAATATTCTTGAAATGACAAAATGAAGATAAAAAAGTAAATGTCAGAAATAATAGATGATACAAAATTATATTTTGGGACTTTCCTGGTGCTCCATCAGTTAAGACTCCACGCTCCCAATGCAGGGGGTCCGGGTTCGATCCCTGGTCAGGGAAATAGATTCTGCATGCCGCAACTAAAAGATCTGGCGTGCCGCAACTAAAAGATATGGCATGCCGCAACTAAAAGATCCTACATGCCTCAACTAAGACTGGTGCAGTCAAATAAATAAATAAATTTTTTAAATTATATTTTTAGATAAATATTTTATACCCAGAAAACTCAAAAGACCCTAAAACTAAAGCTACTACAATTCATAAGTTAATTTGATAAGGTGACTAGATATGTTATACACAGAACCAACATTTTATATCTAACAAACACCATTCAGATATTAAAGTAGAAAAAAATTGCTATTCACAGAAGGAAAAAAAACTATGTAGTTATAAAATTTTATTCTTAAATACAAAATCAGATTTGAACAAGTAGATAGGCAAACTATGTCCTTGGAAAGGAAGATTTTATGCCAAAATACTATGAATGTATATCCTTCAAAAAGCATATACTTTGAAAACAATCCATTTGAATTATAATCATTTTGAATTATGTTAAAATGATTTTAATATTCAAACGGAAGAATAAATGTCTAAGAAGAGAAAAAATGTGAAAACAATTTTAAGTTGAGGACTTCCCTAACCATCTACTAAAACTTACTAAAATATCTTCTTAAACAAGAAATACACAAATAATTTAGTGGAATGGAAGAGAATCAGTAGTAGTTCTCAATATATACAAGAAGTTAATATGACAGAGAATTTTAATTTAGTAAGAAAAATCTATTTATTCATAATGCTGTCAAAACTATCCATTTGTAAGTAAATTAAGTTGGACTTTAGTTCCCATCATAGAAAGAAACATATTTCAAATGGGGTAAAGATACAATTGTAAAACATAAAACAAAAATAGAGTAAACTTTAGGGAAATAAATGTTGGGCAGAACTTTTAATCAAGGCCTTTTTAATCAAAGGTAGAAAACCCAGAAGTTCTAGGAGAAAAACCAGACACATTTGACTATATAAAAAATAAACACAGTCAAAGATGAAAAATGGATTGAAAAAATATTAAATAAAATATTATTAATATAAGAAGATTTCTATATATTGGTAAAGAAAATATGAAAAATGGATTGGAAAATACTACATATTAAAAATTTAATAAAATATTAGTAGTAGTAGTATAAGATTTCTACATACTGACAAAGAAAATATAAAAGCAAACAAAAAAATATATGAATAGGAAAAGCAAATATCCAATAAACATATACAATGAGAGTCAAACTCAATGAGGGTCAGAGGACTAACTATTAAAACAGCAGTGCTCTTCAATTTCTTACCCATTCAGTTGGCAAAAAATTTTAAGGGTGGTAACATCCAGTATTAGAGAAAATTAAAAGTAGGATAAGAGCATTTTCATATACTGTTGGCAAAAATGTGAATTGTGGGACTTCCCTGGTGGTCCAGCGGTTAAGACTCTGTGCTCCCAATGCAGGGGGCCTGGGTTCTACCCCTGGTCAGGGAGCTAGATCCTGCACGGCGCAACTAAGACCCAACACAGCCAAATAAATAAATAAATAAATATTTTTTTAAAATGTGAATTGCTTCTTCATTCCCTTAGTTATGACAATACCACTCCTGATAATCTACCCTGTACATATAATAGCCATAGTTTATTCCTATATAAAAGAATGTTTATTGCAGCATTTATTATAGTGGGGAAAAATGGGAACAATATACTGTCCATCAATAGAGGAATAAATCATGTTACATCCAAGCCATGAATTATTATGCAACTATTAAAAAGAATGTCTTGGAAAGAAAAATTTTCATGATGTACCAAATAAGTATTAATACCTTTTCTTTCCATTTATCCATATAATAAAGAAAATTGTAATTCATTGCTGTGATTTATATTTATTTGATTACTAATGATACTAAATGGCTTTTTCATGTTATTAGCCATTTGTATTTTCTTTTTTTATGAATTATCTCTTAATGTTGTTCATTTTTCTGTTAGAACTTTCATACTTTCCTTATTGGTTTACAAAAATTCTTTATACATAAGGACTCACTCTTTGACCATCAAATCATGTTATAAACATTTTTATTTGCCATATAATGGTATACGGAGTGAGCTTCCTCACATACAGATGTTATACACATTTTTAAATAGTTAAATCTATCAGTAATTTAATTTGCCATCGTATTGGACTTAAAATGTACATTGCCACCCAAAGTGTATAGAAATATTTTACCATATATTTTTCAAGTAATCATAAAGTTTTATATTTTTTTACATGTAAATCTTTAATCCATCTGGAGTTTATTTTGGTGGATGAAGTGAGTTAGGAATCTGACTCTCCCACTGAAGTAGGGCTTTTGCCTGAAACAGCAGGCAGGAGCTCCAGGAAGGAGGTCAGACACAGCCAAACAGTACTTTTGAGGGGAAGCCAGGAGGTAAAGAACTAGCTATGGAAAGCTGACCCACAGCACAGCAGTTTCCCCATGTACAGAGAATAAACCAAGCAGAGGAAATTTCCCTGCTTGGATGTCCCTTGCCTCCAACTTCTTCCAGATTGCTGGGCCACTAATATAAATTTACCCTACCCACCATTCAACTGTAGCTTTTAGGAAAGGATCCTAACATCTTACAAGAGAATATTAACAAAACCCAAAAAGAATCCACCCATGCTATTTATTGGCAAAAACAAGATCAGAATAAATCTTTTTCATTTAAGAATGTATAAATATAAAGATGAAATGATACCCATAAAGATATTATATCCTACCAAGGGAAATAAACACAGCATGTAAGAGGTAAAGAGAATATTTTAATGTAACTATGGCAGGAAACATAAGTAAATTTTAGAAACCATTTATCTATGCTCTCAAGGAAATCAAAGAAAACTGTGCACTCTCTAAACAAAAGGAGTAAAGGTGAACTAAGAAAAAACACTTATACAAAAAAAGGAAATTGATAGATTCACTAAAAGAATGTAGGGAGGAAATAAAGAATGCCTTAATAGAATTTAAAATTACACTAAAATTTGTAAAGGTCAGACTCTAAACTGCAGAAAATCTAATAAGTCATGCAGAAGACAAACATAAACCTAGCTAACACTGTTCAAAGAAAGGGACAAAAATAGTAAAATGGTCAAAAATGATAAAAAATTATGGAAGTTATAAAATGGAGATTCAATATATAAATAATGTATTTTATTAAAGAAGAAATCTAAACAAATGATACAAAAGTATCTAATATTGCATGAAAAGCTTCCCTTAAAAGAATAGTTGTTACTGTTTTTATTTTTTATTCTTATCTTGGGAGAATGAAGAGAGGAGAATAAGCACCAGCTAGTTTTACAAACTACAATTACTGTGATCAATAACAAGAATTTTGTCTTGGTCAGCACATTAGGCCATTAAAAGATTTTAGTTCCTGCTTAAACTTTGCCTTCCTAACAAGATAAAGTAGATGCACCAGCAGGAATTAAGCACTCTATTTTGAGTCAAACTTAGGAGAAAAAAAAGCCAATGAGCGGACAGTGGTTTCTGATGTGATAGTCATGAGGACTTTGGACAACCAGCAGAGTCTCTGGTCTAATAGACAAGATTTTGTGCGTTGAGAACACTATAAAAGGAATAATCAGACACGAAACCCCACCGGTGCCCTCTGACTTCCACTTTAGAAGAAGAAATCATTTACATCGTATTTGCCATCAACAATGCCCAACCAGAGGAACAGCATTTGAGCACTTGAACAGGGTTAGGAAAAGTGGATGAGGTTGGGGGAAAGGGGGTGGGAAGAATACCCTGCCACATTTTTGTCCATGATACTCAGTAAATTTCCTTTTATAAATGTCTGATTCATTGGCTTATGTCAGTGGGTTAGGGAAGGGTGAGACGAGCCATTTTGCCCAGTCTATATTCTTGTAGCTCAATCAGAGTTTTTCTGTAACAAATAAAATTACTGAGCTGAATAAAAATCTGTATCTGCTAACCAAAAAACTTCACCCTATATAGGACACAGCTAAATAAACCTAGATAAAACCTGATAAATATTTTTAATAGTCTTAAAAAAAGTATTTTTTAAAATAGAAGATTGGCCTAGATCACTTCTTCACAATACTACATATGGAGTAAAATGTATAGCCTTTTAATGGGGAAAGGCTGCTTCTCAAGAATTCTATATCCAGACAAACTTTCACTCACTTATAAAGACAACAGAAATATATTAACAGGTATGTATGGGCTTATAAAATATACCACCCATGTATGCTGGAGGAAAAATAAAATGCTTGGAGGCATATTTCAGTCATGGACAGGTTAAGTAAGACAAAATAACTCATGATATGCAAACAGTGCTATAAAAGAAATGGGAATGAGTATTGCCACCACTTAATCTCAGAATTACATCCAAACAGCTGCTAAAATATAAATAGAAAAATAGAATAATTATTATTGAAATAAAAGATACATGAGTTAAAAATAGCAATTTAAGTAGTAACTGAGATCAAATAAAATATGCAAACAAAAATCTGGAAGTTGTCGGGTAATGAAAGTAAAAGAGTGCAAATTCTTTCGATTCACATCAAGGGAGACAATATGGTTTGTTTCGTAATGTGGGTAATTAGAAAAGTATATTTTCAAGTAAGGTTTTTTAAAACAGAAAAACAGTCTTCAGAGCAAATACAGACCCACTAAATTACTAGAAAGAACAAAAAGGCAAAACAGCAAGGTTTCAAAAGACACAAAAGGAAACAGCAGAAAAGATTTTCATAAATTCAAATCACATATGTGAGTAGAATGAAATATATCAGTAATATACAAATAAGTATTCAGAGAAAAAAACTACATCTCTTTGCCTGTATGCAGCTTAAAGTTGATCAAGAAACATGGTTGTATCGAACTCCTCTACAGATGTGAAGGAATGGAGTACTAGAGTCAAGCAAATTTTCTGCAGATTATCACAAATCCATGAGCTGAGTAACTGCAGCTTGCCAAATCATTGTGTTTCTGGGTCTGATGTAGTTCCTTTCCTGCCTAATTTCGAATTAGTGAAGAGAAATAATAAGTCATCAAATTACGAGTTACTGTGTAAAAGAAAAAGGCTGTTTGTGGATGCTGAGGTGATTCAGTTCCTTCTTACAGAAGTATTAATTCGCCCCTACACTAGAAACACAGCATCTTAGTGGGTAGGTCTTTTTCATAAGCCTCCGTGGCTCATTAGATTGGGTTGTTATTAGAAGTACATTAAAACACTGTAGTTTTAAAAATGAAAATAGGGCTTCCCTGGTGGCGCAGTGGTTGAGAATCTGCCTGCTAATGCAGGGGACACGGGTTCGAGCCCTGGTCTGGGAAGATCCCACATGCCACGGAGCAACTAGGCCCGTGAGCCACAATTACTGAGCCTGCGCGTCTGGAGCCTGTGCTCCGCAACAAGAGAGGCCGCGATAGTGAGAGGCCCGCGCACCGCGATGAAGAGTGGCCCCCACTTGCCGCAACTAGAGAAAGCCCTGGCACAGAAACGAAGACCCAACACAGCCATAAATAAATAAATAAATAAATAAATAAATAAATAAAAAAGAAAATATTTCTATAATCAAGGTGTGTTGATGTATTCTAAAGCTAGTAAACTTACCTAACCTTTTGATTGCCCTTCTTTGGATGCTTCCCTTGTAGTGGGTTTTCTTCCATTAATGGTGAATTCTTCTGTTTAATTAAGATACAGTATATTTCACACAAATAATTAACCTTGCCAATACAGTGGATTTTTCATACCAAAACACGTATTAACAATCTTGGCAATTTTTGACATTAACTACAAAACATTTTAGCTTACATGCCAGATTCTACATTATTTTTCTTCTTTTGAAAGAAACTCAGCTATTTCAAGTTTTACCTTTATTCCCTTCTCTAAATTTTATTATTAAAGTATCTAGACAGCTCTTTCAGAAGGGCTCCATATTGTTTGAAGACTATATTCAGGGTAGTCCTAGCCTCTTTCAAAATATTCTGAATAACTACAGGCAAAAGAGCCCCAGTGCCAACTAATCAAAAAGCAAAAGGCAAGGCATGTTGGAAATGTAGTACTTGAACTATCCACTATCCTAAGTGTTATCAGTGTATCCTATGTAAATGGAAGCTGAACTTGAAACCTGGTGCTTTTTAACTAGGCATAAATTAAATGTCCTCTCACTGCAAGCATAGCATACCTATACCTCTAAAAGCATAATGCAGTGACATTTTAGTGAATAGGCCGTTTTGAACACTTGTTCCTTGGGGTGTTTATTGAAGCTTTATGGAAACTACTGATGTTTCTTTAGTATCCTTAAAGTTATGTCCAGGCTTTAAAAAGTTTCTCTGTAGGAGAGAAATGGTATTTATACCATGTTTTTAAATTCTCTAAGATGAGACATCTTAGCTGCTTTCCAGGCTTTTAAACTATTAAGCCACTCAACTTGCCTATATGTTACTGGAAATACTTTTAAAGCTTGCGATGTGGTCATCTAGAAAGGCCTTTTAGGGAAAATTCACAGTCCCAGTGTCATTGCCATACAGCTTCATTAGAATTCTTGAACCACAGCTGAAATGAGGCTATTATTTTTTAGTTCCCCCAGATACCATTTAGAACTTTAAAACTAAAGGTGGTAGGTAAAAACTTAAGGAGTCTTAAATTAAAAAAATAATAATAACTTAAGGAGTCTTTCCATTATCTTAGGTTACAGGAAACTTTGTAGTTTTTGAGGTTTAACACATTGTATCTCCCTAAATTAATATTAATCACTATGCTAATGAGTATGTAAAACATTCATTTGCATTGATGCATTTTGTACCTCCCTCCATTAAAAGTATAACAGCCAAAAAAATAAATTAATTAAATAAAATAAAAAGCATATCTAAATCAAAATTATTTGCAAAAATTTAAAATAAATATAAGAATAATAACAATAATAGCAAATACTTATATAGTGCTTAGTATGCTCTAGGCACTATCACAGGCATTTTCTATTTAGTTACTCATTTAAATCCTCAAAACATCCCCATTTTATAGATTACAAAACTGAGGCATAAACTGGTTAATCAACTTGCCTATGGTTATATAGAAATTAAGTGCCACAGCCATGATATACATTGATAACCAGGAGCATCTGTCACTTAAAAGAAAGGAGTATTAAAAAGTATTTAAAAGTAACTGTATTTAAAATAAAGCATTTAAAAGAAACTGTAATAGGAAAGTTACTTTCAAGTCAAAGGACTCCTCTAGAAACATTGTCCTTTAAAAAAGAAAGACATCACCTTCAATTTACCTCCTAATTTTTTTTTACATAATGACTACCAAAAGATTACAGGAAAGTACATTTGATTTGAATGACTTAGAAATGTTTCCTAGCATCAAAATCAACAAATCATTAGTATCCTTCCAAGGAAAATAGGTAAAACAGGACTAAAGAAAACATCTGAACTCAGGGGTAGGTTAGTGGGTTATGGTAATAGAAAACTATTCCAGCCTCACTAGGGAACGAATCGGATGGCTCTTATTTCAGAGAATGTTTCCTGTTTTAAGCTAATATAGTCTAGTTTAGAAGAAATACAAATGAAAATGCTCTTCTAGTCTATGTTGCCAATTCTTCTGTGTGCATTGAGAAATAAACTGGGGGGTAGGGGGTGGAGTAAAAAAAGAACACTCCTGTTACCTATATTCCTGTAAAAGCCTTCTAAAAGCTCAGACCTGCCAAATTCTTTTGCTGAAGATTGCCAAAATTGAATGAGGAAAGATCAAAATCAAAGTATTGTCAATGTTTTCCATTCTTCAGTACTTATAGACTGAGATCAACGTAACTTTTTAATTCTTTTTTTGGCATGGTCTTCTTAAGTTCTGAAGCTATTTCTATCCTTTTATGACTTAAACTGAACCACTTTTAAAATATATATCAGACAACAAATAATGACATTCATTTTGTTTTTTAATTTTTGCCACGGTTTTAGTACACACAAAATTTTATGTCTTCATCAACTTAAAAGATATATGATTAAATGAATGTTTACCTTTATTTCAGATAATATACTGACAAATGCTTTCTGACTTTTATTGTTTTAATAAAACAAAATAACTGGAATAGTTTTTAAACTTTAAAAGCCATTTCATCCAGCCCTTGAAATATCACATAGCTACATTTATTATATTTTTATTCAGAGCCAAGTAACTCAGGAAAAAATGTGGCTTGAATCAACAAGGAGATGTTGACAGCAAAATTTTATCTTATGACTTTAAGGTAAATAAATTGTAAGTATTTTTCTATACACTTTTGAATTTGAATTCTCATTTTCATTCATATTTCCTGTTTTCTTTGTTGTCTTTCAAAAGAAGGTCTTAAAGCTCCTTTTGTTCTTTTCTTTCTTCAAAAAAATGTATTTAAGTTTTTATTTTTGTGAGGTAGACTTTTTCAACATTTGTTTTAAACCAAGAACCTAGACTATCATTATATTTCCCAGTTTTCTGTCCATATGTATAATTTAAAGCTCAGCAAAAATAGCAAATGAAAAAGAGAGGGATCCTTTGTTTCTATTCCCAAGCCAAATGATCATTGTAAAAATTCAGAATTCTCTAAGCTGTCATTGAATATGAATGAGCACCTAAAAAATCAGTACATTTTGCTATATTATTTACTCTTTAAAAAACTTCTCAAAAGACTAGGACAGATTTTTGGCATATTTATCCCTGAGCTATATTTTTATGACCAAGTAACAATATTCTGAATAAAAGAGATTTGTATAAATTAACTCAGAATTGAACAAATCCTAAACAGATTAGCTCTCTAGTGAACCTAAATAAACCACTTTACTTTCCTAATGGCATCACAGTTAAAATTTGCTGTGAGAGCATTACAGGATTTCACAAATTGTAAAGGATATTCCCTGATTGTTAAAAATGCTAATTTTATAAAATATTTTCTATAATAAGACACATCAATATTATAAGAAGCAAAGTAAATGTGCTCTGTAATACTTAAAACATTACATATTCAAATGCTAATTTTAAAGCAGGAAACATATTATCTTAATGGTAATGAAAAAGGAAAAGACATTATCCGCATTATAAAAATGGAGAAACTGAGGTCCATAGTCATATAACACATCTCCTATCACCCTTATATCACCTATCACTTTAAAACCAGCATAAAACACTGAATGGATTGTGTTCACCTGGGGATAAGGTCACTGCATCCTCACAGCTGGGACTCTCTTACTCCCTATGGCCCTATGACTAGGTATCAACAGACTGATGCCATAGCCTTGTCTGAACAGTCCAGGAGGAGGCCCTTCTATTAAAACTCTTCTGCTGCTCTTGGGGACATGCTGGGGGCACTGATGGGGGAGGCGGCTCTCGTATCTTTGATCTCCTACGTGGCTTGCAGAAAGGGGATGAGGTTTAGTGTTGGGTTTTAGGTGACGAAGAGGCCTAGAAATTAAACTACATACCCCAGCTCAGCATACCAGAGAGCTTTGCTGTGGTGTTTTAGACTAAAGCCCAGCTAATTCTATAAAGATACCAGAATTGGGAATAGGTACCACTTAGCCCCAGCACTGCTAAGGCACATTCAGCTGTCAGCAGTACAGACCTGGCAGAGCATGGGGTGATCCTAAAGAGTCTCTGTTGGCCTGGAAAGCATTTTTCTCTATGAGAAGCTATGTTATCAAGACACCAGAACATCAGAATCTCCTTTATGTGCAAAGATAGACCAACAAATGCGACTAGAGACCTCTCCCAAAGGAATGTCTTCCTCAGACCAAGGAGGACAAAGGAGAACAACAAAGATCACTGCTGAGGTACCCACTCCTATGTAAGGTGCCAAGAGCTTTGCCTGGCTTCCTAATGAGAAAGACCAACGTCACTTTCCCTCTTTCACATGATTTTTATCATGTCACTTCCCCTCTTTGATCATGGAACAGTAGCTCGGTAAGGAACCTCAATGGCTCTAATTCTTCATCTCTGTGATGAGAAAACTTAGCCCTAGAGAAATTCAGCAACTTGAACAAGGTCACCCAGTCAGAGGCAGAGCTTCCTGAGACACAGGCAGGGGCTCTCCCACTGCACAGAGCAGCGCTCCTGTGTCTGCCTCAGTTCCTAAGTGACCTGTACCCATGCACTTTGCACTGGGACCCTGAACGAACCCAGTGCAGTTCCTCACCTGATCCCTGCCTTATCTCCTTCTCCTGTGTTGCTAAAACCTGAAAGACACAACTCACAAAAGAAAAGAAATAAGTAGCCAAGACCAGAATGCATGATTCCATCTAGACTGATTACCTTTCATCAGCCAGCAAGCTAGTCAAAAAGAATCTCCAGGAGCAGATGCTGCTTCGAAAATTAATCTTCAAAGAGATTAAAAGGGCACGTTCACACTGTAAACTCAACCTGTTTGCCGCACAGATAGAGAAAACAGGAAAACATGCTTCCCATCAAACTGTGTCAGGTGAGTTCCATTCCCCTATGAAGAAACTGAGTAGAAATAACTTCTGAATCATCTAAGCACATCAAAACCAGAGGCAAGGGCAGACTCAGAGATTAAAAGTTTTAGCTACTCTGACCTGTGTTCAGGTCACAGTGACCTGTTTGCATTGTGTAAACATTCCTCCTGAATCTTAGAATGGCACCTGCATTTTTATGACTGTGTAACTTTTCCCTTTTTTGCCCAACATACTCACAGTTTAAAACATAGTTAATGTTCCTTCTTTGCAAACACTATTCCTCTGTCCCTTTAGGCTTGCAAAAGGGACAAAAGTCAATGTTCCTGAAAGTGTTATCACTGTTTTTAATACAATGAGATAAATAAGTTGTACCACATTCAAATATGTGATGGATAAAACACTATCCAGCTTCATTCGGCATGACAAGTCTTGTCTTATTTATTAGTGAAAAAGACTTGCATGGGACTCTTTACTTACTGACAGAAGGATTTTTATATTAGTTGGCTTATCTATTTCCTTGTTTTTTATGCCAGGTCAGCAGCAAAAGCACTTGCATTTTTGTACAAAACCTAATAAAATTATGGAAAATGACAGCAAAAAGAAAATTATTATGCTTAGCATATAGTTTATAGTCCTCTACTTCCCAAAGGAAAAAAGAGAAGGAAGGTGGAAAAACACATGTAAGAATGAACATAGGATGTGAGGAATATGGTTACAGTTTAAAATGTAACACAGATATAGAGACCAGATAATGCCTCTATGCATACAATCATGCCTCTAGCCCTTTGGAAATTGTGAAGTACAATGTGAACGTTCCAGTAAACTCTCTGGTGTTCCCACCTAAATCCATGGAAGACAGTAGTCCTCATCACTAAAACCACGCATAAATCAGCAAGTTGTCAGTACTTGTTCTGGAGAGTACAAAGCTTAGGCTGTTTGGAGACTGAACTTCCTCTCACCCTAAGGAGGGTGGATCCTACCTGATCATGATGAAGTAATGAGAGAGAACTTTTTAAAAGCTTAGAAGACAGAGACAGACAGGCAGATATTTTACTTCCAGAACCACTTAAAGTATTGTAGCTCTTCATAAAATGCATATATGGATTCCCATCCCAACACATTTAGGCTAGATACATTCTCAAAAGTAGATTTTTAGGAAAGAACAGAAAGAAAGTAGGTGATAAACAATATCTGCAGAACAAAGAAAAATTTCACTGTCTTTGTATGAGTACATTGTTATTGGGCTTTACTTTTCTACCTTATCATCAGTTTTACTCCAGGGAAGTTTATAAAAAGAAGAAAGAAAATATGTGCTTCTTACAACAAAAGTTGCCTGTCTTAATTGAAGCAGGTGATTTCCAGGCCACAGGGTGTCAGAAAGCACAGTAAGAGCTGGCCGCTTGGTCTTCTATGTCAGCCATGAACTGAGCTCCACAACCTTCTCTATTTACTCATCTTAAAAACGAAAACAGATTATACTAAATCATGTCTAATGTCTCAACCAGCTCAACAGAAAGACTGAGGCAGAATCACAGAATGCTTCATAGCACAGGCTCTAGACCCACCCTTCCTAATCATGTGACCTTGGGTAAGATACTTAACTTCCACATGCTTCAGTTTCTTTATTTGAAAAAGGGGGTGGGGACACGGATAATAATATTTCATAGAGCAAGTGTAGGGTAAAGAAGATAATCCATATAAAACATTTAAAAGAGTACCTGGCACATAGTAAATGCTCAATTAATATTAGCTATGTTTATAATGAGTGCTTACTAAAAGTGGTTTTATGAAGCAATTTGGAATGTTCATTTAAAAAAAAAGCTGTTGCAAGCAAAAATATTAAAGGGAGCAACTTGGAGCATTTCTGAAAGAGCAGCAGGAAGAAATAGGATCGTGGTTAAGAAGAGAGGAGTCCTCACTAAACTAGAGTACCCTTAACAGTTGGGATAGGCTTGTCCTTAGGGATACTACTTTATTCAAATACTATATATATACCAAGTTGCTTTCTGCTCTTGATTTATAGCTCTTTTTATTTCTAGTCTTATGTAAACTTCCCTTCTAAGAAGAAGGATTTTCTATTTTAGGTTATTAAACTAGTTTCTAGCTAAAATCAGAATTGAGTCACTATGAGTCCATTTTCCCTAAGACTTAATCACTCCTTAGATTAACTGAATGGCCAACTCCCAGACTGCAAAATTGGAAGAACAAACCCCAAAGAATAAAGAATCCTCAACCTACCTTTCCAGAACTCTTCACAAGTTTAATTGACCATTCTCTGCTTGGGCCCTAACAGTGTCCTGCTTAAGTTAATAAACTAGCAGCCTCTCACATTCCGTTACACTTCCATGTTTCCTTGTCCGGTCCTCATTGCCGACCACTTCCACTTTACAGGGTTGTAGAACACCCAGAAGGCAGAGCCCTTGTCTAGATAATCTCAAGGTCTAGCCCTCTTGCTACCTTGTGCATAAAAGACCCTTTAAAAAATTGAAGTGAACTGAGCAAGGCACTACCGTATCCTATATTGTCACAAAATGATTCTTAGATTAAGTGTAATAAAAGCCCAAGTAGGTTTTTTGACCAGCTGGTAATGAGGAAAATTCTCCTTTTTATGACCAGACATTCTAATTTTTTAAAAATATATCTGAGGCTTGTGAGATATGGGCTAGGCCAAAAGGAAAAAAAAAAACCCAGCCAGTTATCTTTTCTTAATCTCAGAATTTAAGAAAAATAATACAGGATTCACAAGAAGGAGTAAATCATGGTTAAAGATTAACATTAAAATGAAAGAAGGGTGTAAAACAAAAGTACTTTAGCAACTTCAAAGGGATGAATTAGGCTGCCTTTTTATTTTTTTTTATTTTATTTTTTTGGCCACTCCATGAGGCTTGGGGGATCTCAGTTCCCCGATCAGGGATTAGACCCGGGCCCTGGCAATGAAAGTGCCAGGTCCTAACCACTGGACTGCCAGAGAATTCCCTAGGCTGTTTTTTGATGAATACCTGTATTGGAGAGTTTCATCTGGCTCTGTTCAAACCCATCCAAGTACCTCTCCACCCCCACCACTGCCCTGGAGTACAGCTTCCTACCCTTCATCTCTGGGGATTGGGTTGATGTGATGTGTGGTATGTGTAGCAAAGGACACTGAGAAGTGGGTTGCCACCTAGGTAAGTAGAGCAGGAAGTAAGCAAAATATGGAGGCACAGAAATGCATCACATGACACCAGCTGAAAGTCAAAGGAAGACATGCTGGCAGGTGGTGAGGTTCTCACTAAGTGCCAACTGGAAGAGCAATTCATGCAAAGTCCTTGCCACTTCCAACACATTAATAAATTCTGCTCCGATGGAGACTATAGTTGGCTCCCAAGAGAATCCCATGAGAATGGGTGCTGGGCAACCTCTAGATATAAACTCTGCTCCTGTTCTTGAGCCCTATCTAAGAGCCCTATCTCCTCATTCCACCCTTTTCCATTTCTCCCACCAACTCAGGGAATCTTATCTAGTTTTGGTGATGAGAAGCCTTGTTCCAGGTTCCATTCTTCTTTCTTGTGGCAAAGGTGCCTCAATTTTTTCCAGGAAACCATCCTTCTCCCACTGTCAATTCAAGCACTTGGGTAAAACTGACTTTATTCCTTGAGAATCTAAGCAAGATCATGAATTAAAATAAGTTAATCTTCCTACACAAACTCTTTTCAGAAAATAGAGGCAGAGGGAACACTTGCCAACTAATTTTATGAGGCCAGCTTTACCCTGATACCAAAACCAGATAAAGGTATTACAAAAAATACATAACAAACGAATATCACTCAAGAACATAGACATAAAAATTAAACATACACACATTAAATTCAGCAACTTATAAAACAAATCCAAAACATCATGACCTTTTAGGGTTTATTCCAGGAATCAAGGTGAAATTCACTAACATAATTCACCATGCTAACAGAATAAAGAAGAAAATTCACATAATATCTTAACTGATGCAGAAAAGCATTTAAGAAAATTCAGCACCAATTCATGATTTTTAAAAAAATTCTCAGCAAACTACGAATAGAAGGGGACTTCCTGAATCTGATAGATGAAATCAATGAAAAACCTACAACTAACACCATGCTTTAAGGTGAAACACTAAACCATTTTTCTCAGTCATCAGGAAAAAGCTAGGATGCCTGCTCTTACTCTTTCTATCCAGCATTATACTGCAGCGGACCTAGCCACTGCCGTAAATCAAGAAAAAGAAACTAATGACATACAGATTGGAAAGGAGAAAGTAAAATAAGTTAATGTGCTCACTTATGTTTGCAAATGGACATATGACCCAAATCTGACTAATGAGGTTCAACTCCTGATTTTGAGTTTAACTCTCTTTCTGCTGTGCTGTCTTTTATTGTGGTGAAGAGACCCTCAAGCTTCTGGAGCCCATAATACAGCCTGAAAATAGAACCACTCCATTAGGTACGGGGCCTAAGAAGGATCCTAGTGACATCAAGCCATGAATCAAGCTGGTTTGAGAGTACTTCTATCACTGGGCCATTCAGTTATATGAAATAATAAATTCTCTTTTTGGCATAAGCCAATGTGAGTTATCACCTAAGAGTCATAATTTTTCTCATATCTTCTTTCATACCTTAAATCCCCTCAGGGGTTAGACTTTTGAATTCTTTTGCTGCTATATTTTTCTTGCCTGAAGGCTGACTATAAATCTAACTTGAATAGGTAAAATAACAACACAAAAATCAGTATATATAAATATTATCCTGCCACACGTGTGATAAATAAATGTAATTGATTAAAAAAATTTTTAAATCGAAGTCAGTCCTCTGTAAACCTCTTCACCAATGTAAAAGAGTGACAATGTAGATTCATCTGTTATACTCCTTCTAGATTCACTTTCCATACTACAATAGCAGTGGAGTGGCAATCAGACATGGCAAATCTGTGCAATGTAGATATATAAGACATTTATTTTATTTTTACTGATTATGACCAAATTCATCAGGAAATATGAGAAGTATGCAGTATAGTACACATTACATTTCAAGCATGAAGGCTCAATATAATTCTTTTATCTACAACCCTAGATTAACTCTTGATAAGTCCATCCCTTGTTCACTGCACAAATTCTTCCCAGACCCCTCCAAAAATCCTTCTCCAAAATGATGATAACGAAACTACATTTTTCCCACTCTGATTACACTATGCTTGTTTTACCTGTGGCTACTGTCACTATAAAATTATTAATATGAAGATTGAACCTCATAATTGAAGTAATTTATTCTTTGCTAAGACCTTAGCTCTACTTGATAAGACTGTCTTGGGATGGGCTAACCCAGAGAAAGACACTATTTGTTACATGATCCCAGAAAACACAAATTAGGGAGAAATAAAAGTGAGATCGGGATGGGAGAAAAGCAAATAAAGAACATGTTAATGATCAGGTTACTGCTGTGGCCAACTGAAACTCAATCCCATCGGGGACTTACTGACAAATCACATACAATATACCTCAGAACTACCTTACTGAGGAACCGAGAAGGTGGAATATTTGGAACCGAGACGGTGGAATATTTACCCACTGACTGTCATCCTTCACTGGTTGAGGGTTGCCCACGGGCGCCTTAACTCCACGGCATTTCTGAGCTGCCTTGTGTAAGTTAAGCAAGCATATGTGACATGGAAGTAAGGCCTGAGGCAAAAAATCAGAGAGACACAGATGCTTGGGGTGGGAAGCTGTCAGTGACTATAGGAACTTTCTACCACACACAGAACTCAAAAGTAGATGGAAGAATGGAATGTCAACAGCATCGGTTACACAGTCCAACTGAGCTTTCAAGTTACCTCATCCTTGTGATCACAAAAATATCAACATTCTTCTGTCTCCTCCTCCTTATTATCTCATGGATTTCTCTACAGTCTCCACATGCCTCTTCATTCACCTTCTTAACATATTATATTTCAACTTCTAACATAGATACAACTCCCACATTAAATATAACATATTCCCCTTTGATCAATATTCTCCAAAAGATAAAAGAAACTTTACTTGATATAAACTGTCCCTTTTTTAACCAGTCTACTTTTAGTCTTCTCAAGAATGATCTTCTTGAGGAAACGGGAGCATTAACTTTCAAGAGTTTCAAGAATAAAGAAGACATAGTTCCAGCTCTCCAGCTGCCTAGCAAAGGAAAGATATCAAGGTCACAAATAACTAAAACATAAGGCAGAATGAGCTAAGTGCCATAAGAGAGGTACATACAAAGTGCTTTGGGGGCTCAACGGAGATAAATATCACATCTAGTTGGCAGGATCATGAAGGATACGTGAACGAGGGGGCTTGTGAGCTGAGCTCGGAAGGATGGATGGGATTTTGTCAGTAAAAGGTGGCTACAGGGCTTTCTAAATATAGAGAATATTCTAAGCAAAGCTCCAACCACAGAAAAATGCATGCTCCTTTGAGAAACAGTCTGGTTTGGCTGAAGCATACTGTACACATCACAGAGGTGTACTGGGAGATATAGCTAGAAAAGTCTACTCTGCATGTATTTTTAACCCTTTCAGTAATCTATCATCAGAGCTTTCAACTCTTAAAAGTGGCATGACGTTAGTATCTCTTGTGGTAAGGTCTACCAGCTGTGTATTATTTTTTAATACCAGGTTACTATTCATATTTTAAAATTTCTACAAGGTCAAACTTGTTGAAAGCAAATGTAGGAAGTCAGAAGGGGAACATTCCCTTAAGGTCATTTAAGGAGAGCATTAAATTTTAAAAGCCTATGATCTTTTTTGTCTTTCTTTGTCCAAATACTGCTCAAAGGACAAAGTGATAGCTTGTATTTTACAAAAGAGGTGGAATGAGGTAATAAAAAAAGATGAATGAATAAAATAAGTCAACATTTAATGTTCCCCTCAACAGGTGCCTGAATCTACACATATATGTGAGTTTAAAAGGAAATTAGCCAAAGTAAATAACGTGGGAAATCAATATTAAACACATTTGTATGCATGTGGTTTTTCTCCCACATCCTGGGGGAATTAACATTTTAGACTTGCTACAGTTCCATTATTAATCTTATTCTTACCAGAATCAAATGGGAAGTAAACCTGCTGAAGTGTAATAACTGAAGCTAAAAGGAAACTCTTTCTTTCTTACAGAATAATATTTTAGTTCAGCTTGAGGACTGTTGTAAACAGTCCTAATAGTTGTTTTGTCAACCCACAAATACACAGTCTTAGTCTAGCTCTTATGAACACACAATAGCATGAGTTCATCTACATCAGAATATCAATTAGTACTTTTCAGAGCACACTCCCATATATTTAATCTTTAGAATAATTCTGGAAAGAAAATTGAAAAAACATTATCCTCATTTTGATTAAAAAAGCAAGGTTCAAAAAAAGTTAATAGGCTTCCTCACATCCAAGTTGTAACGTAGTGTGTTGAGTCCCACTTGAACGTTCTTTCCAACTTACCTGAGTCTGAGAAGCAAGCCTTTGCTAAATCACTTTTTTAATCTATGCAATGCAAGAAAAGGTGGGGGTCGCTTCTTTTAGGAATGGGCTCATTAGGAGGGTATGAGCTAGTCTGTAGACATGTAATATTCTTCCACGATTTCCATGACTGTTCTCCCACAAAGCTAGGCTAAGATGACCTCTTACACGTTCTTGGTTGTAGTTCTCTGGAGTCTCAAAAAAGTCCTCATTAGAGGCTATTGATTAAATTCAAGGTGTTTCTTAAGAAAAGTTTGGCCCTGCCGCCAAGAACCACAGTTTGCCTGGTCTGTATGAAGACAGATCTCTGTATATGTGCTGGAATATAAATTAAACCTTCCTTTTAATAACAGAATGTCAACGTTCCACTTGTGTCTCTAAGCCCTAAAACCAGTCTATCTGAATTGTTAAGCGATTCAGAACACCTGGACGACAGCTTCTTACCACAGACTTCTTAAATGCTCTCTAACTTTCATTAAAAGGTCACCGAGACAACAGGGAGGGATGAAGAGGATTCCCTATTTTCTGAGCTGAGTGGGAATGAGATAGTATGGGCTACAGCAGATTAATGATTCTCAAAATTGCATACAATTTACTTCAGAATCTTATTAAAATGCAGATTCTGATTCAGCAGAACTCACTCAAGGCTCAAACTTCTGCATTTCTAACTCCCTTTGAGGTGATACCAACATTGTTGGTTCAGGACCACACTCTGAGCAGCAAAGGCGCTCAGAAGGATCTGCAAACTGCAGGCTATACCTATATGACCCATGAGCTAATGGAAATCAAAAGAAAAATAATATTTCATGACATGTGAAAATTATATAGAATTCACATTTCAGTGTCCACAAATAAAGTTTTATTGAAACATACCCATGCTCTATTTATGTATTATCTATGGCTCCTCTTTTTGAGCTATGACAGAGTTGAGTAGTTATAATAGAGACTGTGTAGCCCAAAAAGGCTAAAATATTTCCTACGTGGCCCTTTACAGAAAACATTTCTGACCACCGGTCTAGAGCAGTGGTTCTTAACACTGGCTGCATAGTCAAATCACCTGGGAGCTTTAAAAAATATTTATGACCTTCTACCACACAAAATCAGTCAATCCAGAAGCTCACGGGGTGACCCTGGCATCATTTTTTTAAAACTCTCCAAGTGATTCCTATGAGCAGTCATGTTCGAAAACCACGGATCTAAAGGAAATATCCCCTTCCTACCCCTGTCTCAGCATCTATAAACAAAGTCACCAAAGTCAAAGCTTAAGGTCCAAGTCCTCAACTATTCACAGCTTGTTCCTGCACAACCACTATGAACTAAGATACAGTCCCTAGCACAAGTCTTTGGGGATTTTTTATTGCTCTTCTTACAGCACTTCAAAACTAGTAAGAACCTTCACTACTCTCTTCACCTCTCACCACATTTATTTTCAAGAATTGTCATTGCTTCCTTCTTCCTCCGGATGGCTGAAACCAGCAGGTGTGTTGTCATTGGACTGTCTAATGCACGTGACCTATAGGTGATCTGCAAGTGTATCCATCATGATTCCTTTCTTTCTGTAAAGGAATGGCCCTATAAACCCATGCGGGTCCATGTCTCTTTACTCCGGCCCTAGGGCCTCATCTGGGACCTGCACATTGGTCATACCTTCTCCTGTATCTTCAACCTCTCCCTCTCAGTGGCCTCCTTTCCCACATCCTAGAAACCTGCTAAATTCTACTCGCTCCCCTCCACAAAAAAATAAATAAATATTTACCTTTAGCTACTACTCAATCTTTTCCATTTATCAACCAAAACACTTGAAACAGAATTCCTTACTTGCCATCTCAATTCCCAGCCTAACACTTACTTTTAAACCCAGTGTGTCATAGTTTCCCTCAACACTATTCTATTAGATCTCTTCTTGCAAAAATCAAGTGATCCACGTTGCCTAATTTAGTGGACATTTTTCAACCTTTGTCTCATAACACTGCTCTACAGCACTGCCACCCATTTATCATTTTCCTGAAATTCTGTGTCTCTGATACCACACACTGTTGGTTCACCATATCTCTGATTACTCTCGTTCTATCTCCTTGGTAGGCTCCCCTTTCTTCACCCAGGTAACCCAGTGGTCCACCTGCAGCCCACTATTCTCAATTGTACCATGATCTCAGTCACTCTAAAAGTTGCGCCTACCATAAAGGTTTATGATTCCTAAGCCTGACTCCACCTCAAGTCCCTGCCCAGAATCTCAGATTCATATAGTCAACTTCTACTGACTGTCACCACTTGGCTGTACCAAACCCAATACGCCCCAAACAAAACTCATTTTATCCTCTGCCTGCCCCTCTTCCTGTATTTCTCTGTCTTGATTGGTAACTCTACAATCCACCCAGGTATATAGGCTGGAAATCTGGTACTTATTGTTTACTCCTTCATCTCCTCATCACCCAGAGCTAATAAGCACCATTAGATTCTGCAAATGTATCTCTTAATTACAACTCAGATGGGTCCCCTACTACGATGAACCTAATCTGAAGTCTTCAGCATCTTTCACATGGAAGACTGAAACTGGCCCCCCTACCACCAGTTTTGTCTCCTAGAAGCATCTCCTTACCCATTCGAGAGGGATTTATCTGCAACACAAACTATGTCAGTTAAATGCCTGAGACCTGTCAGTGTCTCTCTATCTTATAATATCATGCTTAAGCTCCTCAACATCGATTCCCCAAAATTTGGACCTTACCTCTCCGGCATCATCCCCTGTCTCACTTAATACTCTTAGTACACTGCAATTAACAGCAATAGGATCCCCTATTTGCAGAACCCTCTACCTGAAATTCCTTTCTTCTCCCCCCCTATTCCCCCTACCCCTTCACAAACACCTTTAGCTGATTCATATACTTTAAGACTCAAGTCTCCCAGGTTTGGTTGTGTCCACCTCTGTATGTCCACAATAGCCTGTGCATTTCTATATTATTCATATCATAATGCAGTAGCTAAGAGAACCTGCTAATGATAGAGATCTGGATTCAAACCAGTGCTCCAACATTTGCCAAGATTCTTACCTAAAAAAAATCATATAACATCTTTAATACCTCATTTCCTTTGTGTGTAAAATATTCACTTTACTGCTTTGTCAGTGAATTAGTGAGGTACAATGCTTAAGATATAAACTGGCACAAAGTAAGAACCCAATAAATTAGAATTTTAGTTGTTATTATCAATGTTTTTTGTTGATTTTAAAATCAGAACACAAAACTATGATGTGTGTTCAGTAATTCCTCAAAAGTCTTACTTTTGCAAAGGAATCTTTATCAACTTAAGTTAGTCGTTTTAGTGTTCACAAATATCTCTCCCTTACAAAAAGAAATTATCTGGATAATTTAATAAAACAATAAAAAGAAAAAAAGTCTGACAATGACTTGCCGATGAAAAGATAGGGGAGCAGTAGTATTTCTCACAATAAATGAGTATCTCAAACATATTTTTAAAGTTCTTTCTTGGTAAAAACACACATACTAAGAACTATAGATGACTTTCTGGGGAAGAAATTATCCCTTTTATTAAATTATTATGAATTATCCACACGTGAACTAGGAGATCCTGCTTTCAGTTTACTTCAGAGCATGATAATGTGAAAAAATAAAATGTGATGTTCTACAAGAACATCTGTTAATTTTTAAAATGTTAAAACATTCTGAATTTTGTTTTTCCAGTGATTTGTATTAAAATGGATTTCAATCCCCAAACCCAGATTTTCTCATTATATCTTAAGCCTGTTCATTACCCTAAGGAAAATAAAATGCAATCTATTACCACAGTGCCCACCTGCCTGCTTCATTAAATAATGCCTGTAATTACAGTATATTCTTCAGGAGTGTGTAAGGAGGACCCAACAAATATATTCCAGGTGTGGACTCTGTATTCAGCAAACAACCAGATTCATTTTTATTTCAGTCTTAATATTGTGGTAGTTTGTATTAGATTTCTACTTCGTTTTTCTACTTTCAGTAGAAAGCAGTGTGCAGGCATGTAGGGGACGAAACTCGGCACAATACCAACGGAGGCTTTTACAATTAGATACGCCCAAACCCCTTTCTCCACCACATCTAGGAAGAGGGTACTTCTTTCTGTGCCTGCCGCCAATTTCAACTCACCCACTGACAGGCTGTTTCCTTAGGCAATGAAAAAACTCCTTAAGTCTCCGATTTCTCCTCTGTGAAATGGGGATAATAATATCCACCACAGAATGGTAACTCGCATGGTGCCTGGACACATTAATATTATGCCCTTCCACAACCCTTACTGAGTGCAAGCAGGGTTCTAGGCACTTTACATATATTAATTCCTCTAATCCTTTAACAGCCCCATGTGATAGGCACTATTATCATCCTCCTGTAGCAGATGAGGAGCCATCTGTCAATCACAGTTTTGATGATTTCACAAGACAACAGGACCAGATAAACAGGGATTAGCACTAACCACTCCAGGGGGTTCAGTAAGGGAAATAAAATCTAATGCCCTGCGACAGCCACTGCATGGAAAGAATTAACTTTCCTTCTATCAAACTGGAAAGTACTATCCACAGGAGAATTGACAAAAAATAGTAGCTCAAATAGTTTTTTGGGTTCCATTGCTTAGTAGAGGAGTGCCAATAGAGAAAAGGCAGTACAACCCTCAACCCTGTCAAACTGTTCTCTGCCTTTGCCACCGTGTTACCAATAGCCATATGTCCTATTTGCCCAAATTACAGAGCTCCGATTCCCTGTGGGAAAGAAATCAAACCTTAGAAGTCAGAAAGGAACATTTGTTTTTGAAGGAAATGTGATACAAAATCTAGATTTAGGGACACGGTGCGATAATCTGTTGAGATATTAGTTAGCTTTTGGTTTTGCTGCTACTGAATCACCCAAGAGTGAAGTAACATTGAGCAGTTCTTATTTTCTATTTCTCGTTATACTCCACCCCTACCTTCTGAGAAGATGGCCAGACTTTCCGCACTCCCTTGCCACAGGCAGGCTGCAAGGCTCAAGCAGAAGGGGCCTGAAGAGAACCTCCCTTCCTTGCTAGAGTTTTCCAAAAGCCTTGTGCTATGGAGACAAAAAGAAGCCACTGCGTTTGGGGTGAGACTGGAGGATAAAGGTGGGGACAGGTGTAGCACAGCAGCAAGAGGAAGAAAAAGATTGCCCCCAGCTTAAGGGAGAGCTGGAGGCCTGTGGGACCTCCAGAGAAGGGACCCACAGCTTCCCCCTCACGGACTTCCAGGAAGGAAGTTCGGTCTCCAAAAGAAACAACAGCAAAGTTGTAGGGCAAAGTGGCCCTACAAGCATGGCTCCATTCAGAGAACCTGAGTCCACCTGGGTCCCCACACACTGGGTCACACAATAATCCCAACACCATCAGATTCCAAGGGACTGGCTGGGGAGATAAAAGTAGGTCCATTACAGGCTCAACCAAGGGGCTTTGGAAAGGCGGGGAAGGCTTCATTCACTCCGTGTGACTCTCACTGTCACAGTGAGTGAGAGCCACGGATGCTGAAAACACTCTGCAGTGTACAGCACCACAAAAGCTGTTCCACCAGATGCCAGTACACTCTGTCGAGAGAAACTGGTAAACAACGGGCATCAAGGGGGAAACGGATTTGGACTAAAAGGCCAAGGACTGCCCTCGAGCACTGTTCTGTGCAACCCCCCGTGATCTCGCCCGCACAACTCTGGAAGAGAGGGAGTCCCCGCATGACTGAGAATGAACTCCCTTCAAGCTGGTGGGATCGGAGCTCAGAGTTGGAATTAGGCTGACTGGAAAGAAATAAGTAACATGGCATTTCTTACACACCAGAGCTTAAGGAGAAGACGGATATGACCCATAGCTATTTCATCTTTAAGAATACAGTGTCAGGGACTTTCTGAAAGCATGATAAGCTCTCGCTCATCCTGTCTCCTGCACACTCCCGAAGATGCACTGCATTTTGCACTGTAATGGTTCTGAAGGTGACTTTCCAGACTGCATCTGTGTCCTAGTTCAATGAAGAAAAATCCAAGCCATCCTTCTGTCCCTAAGAGAACATCCATATTTCTTTGCACTGACTTTTTTACGAAAATGGAAGCAGTGATTATATTTTTAAAGTTTTATTTTTAAGCTATTTTATTTATAATCAATAAAATATGGTTAAGCATCTGTATATGCATCCATCCCACCTAACAATTGTTACATGTCAGGAGAAGATTGGCAAGAAAGGACTCTGGCAACACTATATAAAGTGACACAAATTATTACTTCATGAGAAATGTCCACACATCACATTAAAAGTGAAGTAAACAGCCACATGCATTTTTTAAAAAATAGAATTAGAAAGAGATGTGAAGCATTTTCAACTTTTGTAGAAAAATTAGTTGGAGGAAAGGAATAAAACACCATTTATGTAGCACCTTCTCTGAAAGTGAAGAAAACCATTACAGGATATAATTAATCTTGAGACCTCTTTACTAAAAAGAAAGAAGGGGCAACATGATCCCTTTTGGGAGAAGCAGAATAAATTCAGATTACTTGCCTAAGGCAGTGATTGGTGGAGATGGGGTCAAAATCCTACATGAAGATTAAGACGCTTGTGAAATCCCATTCTCTTACAAGCACTACACCTTTTTAAAAGATAACACTCATTGAACACTATGTACAAGTCACGATGCTTTATTCTTTTTTCTTTTCTTTTTTTCTAAATTTTTATTGGAGTACAGTTGCTTTACACTGTTGTGTTAGCCTCCACTGCACAACAAAATGAATCAGCCATACACATACAGATATCCCCTCCCTTTTGGACTTCCCTCCCATTTAGGTTACCACAGTGCATTAGGCAGAGCTCCCTGTGCTATGCAGTATGTTCCCATCAGTTGTCTATTTTATACATAGCATCAATAATGTATATGTGTCAATCCGTCTCCCAATTCCTCCCTCCCCACCCCTTTCCCCCTTGGTATCCATACATTTGTTCTCTACATCTAGGTCTCTATTTCTGCTTTGCAAATAAGATCATGTATACCATTTTTCTAGATTCCACATATATGCGTTAGCATACAGTATTTGCTTTTCTCTTTCTCACTTACTTCACTCTGTATGACAGTCTCTAGGTCCATCCATGTCTCTACAAGTGACCCAATTTCATTCCTTTTTATGGCTGAGTAATATTCCATTGTATATATGTGCCACATCTTCTTTATCCATTTCTCTGTTGATGGACACTTAGGTTGCTTCCATGACCTGGCTATTGTAAATAGAGCTGCTATGAACACTGGGGGACATGTGTTTTCTTGAATTATGGTTTTCTCTGGGTATGTGCCCAGTAGTGGGATTGCTGGGTCATATGGTAGTTCTATTTTTAGTTTTTTAAGGAACCTCCATACTGTTTTCCATAGAGGCTGTATCAATTTACATTCCCACCAACACTGTATGAGGATTCCCTTTTCTCCACACCCTCTCCAGCATTTATTGTTTGTAGATTTTTTGATGACGGCCATTTTGACCGGTGTGAGGTGATAACTCATTGTAGTTTTGATTTGCAGCATTTCTCTAATAATTAGTGATGTTGAGCATCTTTTCATACAAATCACTATGCTTTAAATACTCTTCTCACTTAAATCTTGCTGCAATCCAAAGAGACAGATGTAATTTTCCTCATTTCACAATTGAAGAAACTGAGGGCAGTGACATTAAGTAGTTTACACGGGATCACCCAGCAAACAAGTACTGACAGAATTCCAACCAGGACTGTTGGACTCAAAGCCTATGCTCCCAGGCATGAGTCCTCCTTCTCTCTTTACACCTCACACAGTGAAGAGACTGTATGCATTTCAGAACTAATACTGATTATTCCTAGTAGCCATCAAGGACTCTGGCAGTGACAAAGCATGAACTGATAGGACATATTTTCAATTTCCTTGAAATGCTATGATCATGGAAAAGAATCCTGGCTTTATCTTCCATGCTACTCAATACCCTTCCCCTATCATTAATACTAATCATACCTTATTTTAAGGTATTACTTTTTTAACATGTCTTCCCTGTCAGACTATAAGACTCTTGAGGACAGAAAAAGTGTTCACCATCATTTACCACTAGTCTCAACACCTAAGCACAGTGCCTGGCACAGAGTAGGCGCTCAATAAAACTTGGTTGAATGAATGAATGAAGGTGCCAGGGCAGCCTTGTGAGCTAAGGGAAGCACGGCACAGTGGTGGCACCTGGCTCAGTAAGACTTCATTGTCAACTGCTGGATCGTGATTGACTTGTAGAGAATC
This sequence comes from Balaenoptera musculus, assembly GCF_009873245.2. NCBI lineage: Eukaryota > Metazoa > Chordata > Mammalia > Artiodactyla > Balaenopteridae > Balaenoptera > Balaenoptera musculus. The sequence continues at coordinate 94,744,447 of NC_045793.1, read as the reverse complement.
TATGGTCAAAGGAGACAAAGCAAGAGCAGAGGTCAACAGTAACTAAAGCCCCACCTACCTACAAAACCTTTGAAAACTCTTTACTAATGGCTACCCCCCCAACCTAGGCATGAAACTCTCACACTTGATTTCTCCATGTTTTGAACATCACACTTACTTCCATCTCTAAGTTGCATATATTCATCTTTGTATCACCAGCACACCATACAGCACCTACATACTCAACTTTTCTCTATCTTCTACCCAGTGTACTTAGCATTGACCGACAGCTACTATTAGTTTATGCCCCTTTTTATAATGGCTCTCTTGTATCCATAGTTTTTATCCACAATCAAGCTGTAATTCACATCCCAAATTTATTTCCCACTATCCCTCCCTTCACCCGTTTTAGTGTCATCTGAAGAGAACTATACATGCTGATGCCCTGACAACTTTCTTGCCTTTGCTCATGCAGTATATTTTGCACCAAATGCCCTTCATTTTCACACCTGAGCCCAGTTCAACTATCATTTCCTCCAGGAAGGCTTCACAAACTCATTCCAAATGGACATAACCCTTTCCTCATCTCAATTCCCACATTTTATCTGTATTTTTTTGTTGACAGATATAACTTTACTCTGTAAATTCAGATATTGCTTTATATTTTCAACTAGATGGTAAGCTCCCTAAAGGCAAAGGCCATACATCATTCACTCCTTTATCTTCCACATCAAGTAGAACAGGGCCTTCTACATAGTGGCTGCTTTATAACTGTAAGTTGAGTGAATAAAGGAATGAATAAAAGGTTAAGTGCATTTTTTGTTCAGTTATTCTTAAGTCTTGAATCTGGCTTAACGAAAATAGCATTACTCATCCATACATCATAAATCCTAATTCAGTTTTTCTCATAAGCTAGCTATGAAATTCAGGCTGGTTACTCCATGGGTTCGAGTTTCCTCATCTGAAGAAAAGATGAACTACAGCTGATCTCTCAGGCCATTACAAATATGTAAAAATATGACAGTGTAAAATATGTGGATAATTCCAAGCAGAGGAAACACAATTCCCCTTACCTTTGCCTAGTAAATTTCAGTCTTTCTTCAGAGTTCAACTCATCATCACTTCTACAGAGAAATTTCCCTGATGACCAGGACTACATCAAATCCCTCCACATAATGCTCATACAGCACTATAAACCTCCACTTTGCAGAATTTACCATACTTATCATTTTTGTTTCTATGATTATTTAAGTCCATCCCTACTCATCCCCTGTATATTCAATAAGATGAATGAATGAATGTAATCTGTTTTAGAATATAAGGTTTTACAAAGCAAAAACATTTTTTTCAGTAGTTCTCTTTGTAGTTATATAATCACATATGTTTCAGCACTTAAATATTTTCCAAAGATGAGGGACAAAGCTAGGTGGTCACAACTTCAAAGAGTTAACATAGTTTTCAAAGAGCCTAGCTTGTCATTTCATCAAAGTTTATATGTTCAAAGAATATGGTCTCTGATAGACTTTTTTTTTGGCCATGCTGAGTGGCACGTGGGATCTTAGTTCCCCAACCAGGGATTGAACCCGTGTCCCCTGCACTGGAAGTGTGGGGTCTTAACCACTGAACCAGCAGGGAAGTCCCTCTGATAGACTTATTTCTAAATGGGAAATCTCTTTTGTTTTATTTCAGCTCTTTCTTATTTTTATCTGTACTTTTTTTCTCTATTCAAAAGAAATTTATCTATAAAACAACTCACCCCATGTGTTTTCTTGGATCATTAGTTATGTAAAAATACCAATTTAGAGATTCTTTTTATGACGTAGAAAGTAAGCCCCCTAATATGAGCAGGAAAAACAAGAATGTTTCTTTGTAAACAGCTACAATTTAATATTTGATTTTTTAAATCAACAAACAGAAATTTAAAAGATTTAAGAATTAACTAAATAAGATATCAATGACATCATCTTTTTTTTTAACATCTTTATTGGTGTATAATTGCTTTACAGTGGTGTGTCAGTTTCTGCTTTGTAACAAAGTGAATCAGTTATACATATACATATGTCCCCATATCTCTTCCCTCTTGCATCTCCCTCCCTCCCACCCTCCCTATCCCACCCCTCTAGGTGGAATGACATCATCTTTTAACACTGCAAATCTTCAATGTGAATAAGGCAAGTCTAAAACTTATCTTAATGATAAAACTAATCCAAGCAGTGGGAAATAAAATCTGAAATGCTTTCCTTGATATAAACATTTGAAACTTATTGGTTTATTTTTCTTTATCCCATGAATACTTTTGAATTAACACAAATACATTTGATTTAACAAGCTGTAACATTTTATACCTCTTTAAGTCCACACAAACCATTATAGTTAGTACTATAATTATGAGTTAAAGGTATGACCTTAGACACAAAGCCAAAGCTTTCTATCTTCTTTCATGTGCTCCTTTCTGTACACTTGGGGGGTATTCCTTTCCATAAAAAGGAGAAACTGACTGAAACTAGTGACACATGACCTCTTCCTATCCAATAAAGTGGAGTGCCCAATCCTTGAGAGTGATGTTCCCTCAAGGGATGACACAGCATGAGCTAAGCTCACTTCCACCTTAAAATAGGTTTTCACTTTTTTAATCACATGTATAAACACGTGAAGGATAAACCTACAAGCAATAAAATTCTATTCCTGACAACATAGTTCTGAAAGTCACTAGATCGTGCAAGATTCTGAAAAACATATTCATTCTATCAGAAAAGCCACATGCTCTTAAAACAGGTTATATAGAGACATAGGAAAATAAATATACTAAAGAGCAGTGCTTATTTTTTCAAATAATTTAGGTGTTTTTTGAAAAATAAAAACAGCACTATTAAATAAAAATTATTACTGTATGTCTTAATTATCACACTCAAGACATTTTTAGAGTTATACAGACACACACACACCCCCCTCCCCCGATGGTAGGAACTACAATTACACCAGTTCTGCATAGTCAGCAGCACTTGGCATGATGGGTTGGACGAATAAGTTAAGTTCATTGACTCCTTCTAAAATAACTGGCCAGGGCTTCCCTGGTGGTGCAGTGGTTAACAATCCGCCTGCCAATGCAGGGGAAATGGGTTCGAGCCCTGGTCCAGGAAGACCCCACATGCCACGGAGCAACTAAGCCCGTGCACCACAACTACTGAGCCTGTGCTCTAGAGTCCGCGAGCCACAACTACTGAGCGCACGGGCCACCACTACTGAAGCCCGCATACCTGAAGCCCGTGCTCCGCAGCAGGAGAGGCCACTGCAATGAGAGGCCCACGCACCACAACTAAGAGTAGCCCCCGCTTGCCGCAACTAGAGAGAGCCCGCGTGCGGCAATGAAGACCCAAAACGCAGCCAAAACTTTTAAAAAATAAAATAAAATACTATAACTGTCCAATGAAAAATATAAGCACAAATGATTGACATGAAAAAAGACCACTCATTGTTTGGTTACTTAAACAAAACTGACACTTTTCCAGATGTTATGTAGTTATTTGGTTTGATGGGATTTTCGTGTGTCCATTTGTTTGTGATTTTGAATGATTAGGATTTTTAGTACAGTGGGAGAGATGGGGGGGATGATATGATATGGACTTGCCAATATATTCCTTATTAATGTTTGTTTGTTTTGGTTGTTTTGGCTGCATCGGGTCTTAGTTGTGGCACGCGGGATCTTCGTTGAGGTGTGCGGGATCTTTCACTGTGGCATGCGGCTTGCCTCTAGTTGCGGCATGTGGGTTTTCTCTCTCTAGCTGTGGTGCACGGCTCCAGGGTGCGTGAGAATGTATTAAGTTTTATTACATCCATAGTAGCCAGGATGGGTCTAGGGTGTCTCCTAAGACATAGAAACAATCTCATCACACTGATCTGGAAATTACTGAATTCTGTATTTTTTTCTGAACAACCAGTCAACAAATGTAGGGTTTTTTTCTTTTTTTACAAAAGCAAAAATGGCAATGCTTTATAGCCGGTTTTCAAAAGAACTGGACTTTTAAAAAACAAAATTGTAAAGGTTTCATAATCACATTTTAATATTTTACCCATGTGAACAAAAGATCAAAGTATTATAAGACTTGGGCAAAAAAGCCTAAGTAATACAACTCTCTTAAAATATCCCTGCAAAAGTGAGCTAAAAATACAATTTACATATTATCAAAAGTTTCTTATTAATATTATTATTACTACTACTATTACTACCACAACTACTACTACTACTATTACAGCCCGCCACATTCAGGAGCACACAGACCTACAGCATAATACTATCATAAAAATCAAACTGACTCTTGAAGAAGCAAAGGATCCAATGAACTTAAAGAGGTAAAAGAAAATGGATTCTATCTCTCTTAAAGAGGTAAAAGAAAATGGATTCTATCTCTCACTCTTCTCAACACATTCTACTGTACTCTACCTACTGAGAATAGATACTAATACATCTTTCATGCAGATAGCATTGTTTCAGTGGCACAAACTAGGTGTGATCACAGTAAGCAACGGGCCTTACTAACTAATTACAAGCCAGAAAAGAAAGGGTACACACTCATTTTTCTAAAACCAACATTCTCATTTAATAGACATTTACTAAAGTAAATAATTCTATATCATTTCAGGGGAAGACAGTAAAAAGAAAGAAGGGAGTCATAAAACCTCTACCCCAAAAACCTAATAAAATAAATACAAAAAAAGGAAAAGAATCAAAAAAGAAAGGGGGAGAGAATGGAGTTGTAGAAACAAAGTTTTTGTATAATATTGAAACTAAGTTACTATTAACATGAACTAGATTTTTATAAGGTAAAATATTCATTGTAGTCCCCAGGATAACCACTAAGAAAATAACTCGAAAGAATATAACTTTTTAAGGAAGGAATTAAAATGGTACACTAGAAAATATCTATTTAACAAAAGCCATATGTTTAGAAAATGCTTGTTCAACTAAGTCATTCAAATTCAGACTTTTTAAAAAAACACCGGACTTGTCACACCAGACTCATCTGCAGGCTGAATTCAGTCCATGAACCACTCTTTCAGTTTGTGACATCCCTGGTTCTGCAGATCTAGATTTTGCCTTTCCTTTAAGGCTTTCTCGTACTACTTCTCCCATTAAAATTGTGATGATCTCCTCAATTTGGATTAATACTTTGCCTCTGTCTCCACTTGATGGAAAGAAAAAGTAAAGAATATGGAGCCAGAAGACTGGGGATAAATCTATCTGCTCATCTATGATTTAAGGTAATTAATATCTCTGAACCTCAATTTTCTCAACTGTAAAATGAAGATAACAACACCTACCTCACAAGGTCATTTTGAAGGTTGGATCAGAAAATACATGTAAAAAGCACCATACAAATATTAATTCAGATTATAATTGCTGATTTTCCTCATCTTCATCCCAGAAAGTGGCTTTCACTCATGGGCGAGATTAATATTCCTCTTTTCTCAGTCCTATATGAGCACTTGCCCAACAAAGTGCCTGACACACTATTAATATTTTGCCTTATGGGTTTATATGCATCTCTAAGTATGGTGCCATGTAACTCGGTTGCTTCACTAAGAATTTCAAGTCTTACTTCACAGCAAAAAAAAATAAGAAATGAAAAAATATTAACCAGAACATCTTTGTATTTGACCAGATGACAGATGGGGTCCTAGTTATATATGCCAATAACAGCAGACATAAAAAGAAAAAATTAATATAGCTATTTTGTACCTACCTTTATGAACTCTTTATGATAATTCAACTTGCAAATACTTTTTATCTATGGAATATGTGAAACATCCTCACAGATTTCTATTATTCCTGTCATTGACTCATTCCTATTAAAACTGAGTTATCTTGTCAAAACTCCTGAAAATACTTTCCAAAATTAATTTGCCACAAACAGAATGAGTCAATCGGAGATAAATCACCTGTTTATCTCTGCTGTTACTTACAAAAATAAACTTGCACTCAACTTCCAATATCAAGGACAATCAGAAATACACATATATAGACAGAATGAAGCCCTCAGTATCTTCCTAATTTGAATTTTGAAGGACTTCCTTGTATTATATTCCTTCTTTAGGATTACGTACTCTCCCACTGAAAATTCTCACATGTCAAAAATGAGTGTCCTCAAATTATGAGGGTATTATTAACTTAAAAGTAATTTTTAAATATCATAATGCTCTTCAGGGATAAAAATCTATAAAGCTTTAGGGTTACTTTTCACTGATCTAAAATTGATATAAATCATTCTATTACAGCAAAGTGGAAAACTTATATTTCTAGAATCTTCAACTTCTCCATACAAAGTATAAGAAGGAAAAAAAAAATGTAGCTTCCTAATTTAATTTTAAATCCCATCATCTAGGAATTTATACTATCATAGTTTTACTCCTTTGGACTTCACTGGTAGTAATTTTCACCTATGAATCCTCTGAAATGGTTTAGTAATAATTATTGCTATGACATACAATGAAACCACATGATATGTTTTTTATACACAGTATATAAATCTTGATTCTTAGAGTCGGCTCTTGCAAACTAATAGCCCTCTGTGTATATATATGTATGCTATGACTTCTTTTATGAAAAATCAATATGAACGTAAGATTATGAATTCTTAGGCACAGTGTATCTAGGTTACTTGCATTAAACTTTGCAGTTATTTGATCAAGAGTGTACCTGCTTCTGGGCTTCCCTGGTGGCGCAGTGGTTGACAATCTGCCTGCCAATGCAGGGGACACAGGTTTGAGCCCTGGTCTGGGAAGATCCCACATGCTGCGGAGCGACTAGGCCCGTGCGCCACAACTACTGAGCCTGCGTGTCTGGAGCCTGTGCTCCGCAACAAGAGAGGCCGGCGACAGTGAGAGGCCCGCGCACCGCGATGAAGAGTGGCCCCCGCTTGCCACAACTAGAGAAAGCCCTCGCACAGAAACGAAGACCCAACACAGCCATAAATTAATTAATTATTTATTTATTTATTTATTTAATTTAAAAAAAAAAGTATACCTGCTCCTCACAGTCACATCTGTTCCTGTGTTTCAGACATATACTAACTTTTCCTGTAAATAAGAGTTTTTCATGGGATCATCTGTTCTCTTAGCATTCTCTGTGATCTTTAGGTTTCTCTATAAAGGTTTATGTAGATGTATGGTTTATTTGTCTGAATTAATTTTACAGATTTTTCCATTGACTTAAAAAATTAATTCTATTAAAGAATTAAGATAACATTTGAATGGTGTTTTCCAGCTGAGAAATATACATGTACCAGGAAAATCAGAAGAAGCAGAACTCTGAAGGGTATCCCTATTCAAATGGTAAGTAATGTATAAAGAGCTCAAAGGAAAAAAGTGCTTAAGACCAGTCATGGCACAATTTAAAAAATCAGATTAATGCATTTAGTGTGAAAATAAGAGAAAAATACAAAAAGAGTGAATCATTCAGTATATTTCAACAGCCAGTTTTACTCATCAATTGCAAAGTGCTTTGTGAACATTAATTAATCAAAGATGTAGGGTCTAAGATGTGCAGTACATTTTGTAATGGCCTCAATCGGTCTTCAAAATTCCAGATAACTAATAAGAAAGAGAGACACCTGACAGATGACGTTACAGACTGTCTCTGTGTGAATCTGTCAGCTCTTCAACTGTTATTTCATTACTGGACTTGTAAGACAACAGGAAGAGCCTCAGAAAAATAAAACCCCAAAACAAAACTTTAAATAAAAACCTCAAGCCAGCAAGACCACATCAAAAACATACACACAACCTTAGGTCTCATTTGAAGGATGTGTTGTGTAATCTTGATATTAAAAAAACAAAGCACATTGTACTCCTTAAGTTATACTATTTTTAACACACATATATACACACCCCCAAGCAAATAATTGTTTCCTGTTTACTTAAAACAATTATGAAGAATTTACTGTGAACATGATTTTTAAATTAGAGAGAAGAAAATCAGAAGATTCTCTTCCTCCTATACCTCTGGAAATGAAATGGACTTTTTAAAATAATCTTTTCAAATATCAGCACAATGCTGAGTGTTATCTCTGAGCAGTGACAATTAAAATACTAAGGAAACAATATCAACAGTCTTTAATGACTGAAAACATCTTCTAAAAATATTAAATTTAACGAATCTCTGGTGCATAGCTGAGGTTTCTTTGTAATATTTTCAAACAATGTGCAATATTTTGGCAAGTTCCCAAACCTGCTCATTTAGCAGGAGCAAACAAAATATAATTAATTCATTTTCTCTATTTTTTTAATAACTTTTAGGAAGTTGAAGTGCACAGGAAATCATGCTTTGCCTTCATCTGACTCCACAGCTGCATTCCTTAAAGTTCATTACTGATTTTCTTTTGTGCAGTAACCTTTCCAACTCTACACTCACCTGGCATCACCATTTACTATGTGCTCACCAGCTGTAGAAGAAATCCAAATAACAAATCAAACAAAGCACTGAATGCAAAGCATAAAAAAGAGTTCCTGTCTCATCCTGTACTGTATTCAACTTCTGCAGTCACTGAAAGTAACCAATCAACATTTACTGAGCAGTTATGATTTGCAGCAATAAACCTTGTTCAAGTAACAAAAAGAGAGAGACAGAGAGAATGCAAACTGGATAAGTCACAGCTGAGAACTGGTCAAATGGTCAAATGGAATCTTCTTTTCTGGTATTTTTTTCTAAATGTTCATAATAGTGAAAAGAATTAGCATAAAAGAAATGTCCATGGTCTTCTGAGTCGGGACTATCTAGCTCTGTGCCATTTGTTACATGTCTCTGAGCAAGTCATGTAACTTCTCTGAGCATCAGTTTCTCCCCCGTAAAATAATAATAATAATAATAATAATAAATCTTGCACAATGTTACTGAGAGTTCATTAAGTGTTTAACACACAACAGGTGCTCGATAAATTAACACTAAGCTTGTTATTGTTAGTTTAAAGCATATAGTGCTCACATTTTTGCATGAATGCAAGTTATAGCTGAGGTGCTTCATAAAAATATATTTTCTTATTAAAAAGTAATATACTTAAATTGTAGAAATATTTGAAAAATACCAAGAAGCAAAAAGAATAAAAATGAAAATTATCCCAAATCTTAAAACCGAGATTACCACAGTTAACATTTAGGTGTATCTCCACTTTGTGTCTCTTGCTCTCTCTCTCTCTCTCTCTCCATCTCTATCACACTGTTTTCTTCTCCTTCTCCCTTTCCTCCCCGCTTCTCTCTTCTCCTTTTTCTTTCTTCCTTCATTTCTCTTTTCCTTCCTTCCTTCCTTCCCTCCCTTCCTCCCTCCCTCCCTCCTTCTCTCTTTCTTTCTTTCTTTCTTTCTTTCTCAGTTTTCCCTTCACACCCACCCTAACCATAGTGAGAAGAACCCCTGCAGGTGAAGATCCCTTGTTATACCTCTTCCTGTACTGCTACAAATAAAGCAATCACTTTCATATAGAGGGACTCAGCAATGATCTCTCCTGGGGGAAAATCACTCCTGACCCTCCAGGTTGGGCAGAGTGCGGAGAATATACGTATAGGGAGGACCACCTATTGCTCAGATTCCCACAAATCTCCCCTGAAGACTCATTCCCCCCTCAGGGATTTCTCACAAGTTAATCATCACCACCACGCCATACATATTCCAGGGACATCACTCTGTACATGGTTCTGGATCTGCAACCTGCTTTTTTTTTTTCCATGTCGACATGCTTTTTAAAGTTAGCATTGAAATGCAAGAAGAATACATATGAATTTACCTAGAATAGGAAGAAAGTAAGATATGCAAAGAAAATAGCATGGCCCAAAACAGAGAGGGGTGAGGGAAGATGGCATTTTCAGGAAATTAAATGTGCCATATATGGCTACTCAGCTACAGAAAGGGGATCGGGGAGAAGACAGCCTGGAAGAGAGGCAGGTACAGATAGGAAGAGAACTCAGCTGCCATGCTAAGGCTTTTAGACCTCAGAGCCTATTGGTCAGGGGCATGAATTTTGGTGTCAAATTGTGCTGAGTTCTAGTTCCAGGTACACCACTCACTGGACCTTGGTGAAATTACTTAACTTCCCTAAGTTTTGGTTTCCATATTTGTAAAACAAGGATAATAGCTGCATGTGTGTAAGAATTAATTGAGTCAATATACAGTCAATTCTTGTTATTTGCAGTGGTTATATTCTATAAAGTTGCCGTGAGCACAGAATTCACAAAAAACTGTTCTCCTGGGTGAAATACAGGGTTAGGTTCCTAAGAGCTTCTGCTCACAATACTTTTATCACTGCATTGATACATAGCTTTCTTTTATGTATATTTCTGTTTAAAGACACCTTATTTAATATGTATTGTTGATTCATTAATATTGAACTCACTATATAACTCATGCAAGAATGAAGCTTATCTAACACACGTATTTTCCCCATAAGGCACATTACAGTCTCCTTGTACTTAGGAACACAGGAACGCTAGACAGCACTTCAACACTACACTTGGGGTCCTTGTTTTTTGTTTGTTTTTTTTAAACATCTTTATTGGAGTATAATTGCTTTACAATGGTGTGTTAGTTTCTGCTGTGTAACAAAGTGAATCAGCTATACATATATATATATATCCCCATATCTCCTCCCTCTTGGGTCTCCCTCCCACCCTCCCTCTCCCACCCCTCTAGGTGGTCACAAAGCACAGAGCTGATCTCCCTGTGCTATGCGGCTGCTTCCCACTAGCTATCTATTTTACATTTGGTAGTATATATAAGTCCATGCCACTCTCTCGGGGTCCTTGCTTTTAAACAGCAAAGTCACATGAAACAGCACAAACACGTGAAAACCACGGCACTAAGTAGACCATTGGAAGGACACTAAGTTACAGTATGAGAGCTGAAACAAGAAGGCAGAGCATCGCTCAGTTTGGCCTCAGCTGGGCACATGCACGACAGGCAACGCTTCTCTGTGCAGTATTGCGAGTGACCATGAAAGCACGTGAGTATCGATTTAGGGATTACAAACATATTTTGGCAAGTAGGCAAATTCACAATACAGAGTCCGTGAATAATGAGGATCGGCTGTATATAGAAAAACTAAGAAATATTCAATAAATATTTATGCTATTTGTCAGAGGGAAACACTGAAGCCTTCTGAGCGGGATGGAGACACTCAGATTTTTAGTACAGAAGGAACACTATGAGGAGGCACTGCAGCAAGAAGAGCACGGAGGCAGAGAACGGCTAAGGGCAGGAGAGGAGAAAGAGATTTCAGAGGGATTTAGGCGGCAGAACTGATACCATGTAAGGATAGGGAAAGTGGAAGAAGAGAATTCAAGACTGACCACAACGTTTCTTATGGGGGCAACTCAGTAACGAAAGAAAAAGAATTCAGAGGAAGTACCAAAAGGAAACTGGTTCTTCTTTGAAACTGATCTCTCCCTGATTTTTGCAAAAACTATTCTTATTTTCTTCCTTCCTTTCTACCTACCTCTTCTAGGTGTCCTTTACTAATTAAGCTGAGGGGAAAAGGGAGGCAGGTGTGACAGGACAGCTTCCTACCTACCATTCAGCTCTGGAGTGCCAGTGAGAATCAACACCGGAAGTAGATCAGACGCTCCATTCCCACTCGTGGGCAGAGTCAGATAATTTGCAGACTGCCCTAAATCCAGGATCCAAGGTGCCCAGGGTGTCTCACCTTCCCCTGCTCCCAATTTAGCTGCAACGTCCTGTGTTTCACAAACAACGCCATGTGTTGCATGAACCATGTGTCCCTGAACTGAATTTCTGTCACCTGTCTAGTATCATCTCTAGTTCCCTACTGGCACTGCACCTGGCCATGGACCTCACTTAAACCAGCCATCGCTCTGCTATGCTGCTAGATGTCTCCAGTTTCTTTCCTCCTTTCCACAGCTACCTCCCAACCTAGATACACACACGATTCACAGGAGCCTGGGATCTACTGCAGCTGATCCTTGGCATCATAATCCTCAGGGCCACTTGATTCCCTGTGACCTCCATTCAAGGCTCCTCCTCCACTGTAAGTGGATAGATACTAAACCCACGTGGATTAACTTTTCTATGTCTCTTAAATAATATGATTGAGAGAGATGTCTGCCCCATTCCCCTTCTTAGAGACCAGAACTGCTACAGAATCATTTCTTGGCATGGCCCTATCTCATCTCAACTTCCTTCCTTCTCTCAATAGCCGAGTGTAACATTCCACGAGTGGCCAATGTACATAAAATTGTTAGACAGTTACAGCCTAAGCTGCTGCAATATGGACAAGGGAAGTCAGGATTACAATAGAATATTTGATAGTGTAAAAAGGGAAGAAATTATACAGAAATTGTTACAGGCATAAGTGGGAATTAGTTTCTTCAGGAAGAACTCAACTTAGAAGCTGTTTTCTTTCCACAAAAGCCAAAGAAATATATTATAATACTCTACCATCTCCCCATCCTCCACCTCATCTCCAAAACAAAGAGGGAAGATAGTCACAACAAGCATTTTGCCAAGTTTCCTGGGGTACTGGTTCCCAAATACCACTCTGCAGTGCAGTGCTAGTTTCACTGAATATGAACTACCTGGAGAACTTATCAAAAATACAGACACCCAGGCTCCAACCAAAAGTTCTAATTCTGTAAGCCTAAAACCCAGGAATTTGCATTTTGCAAAGGTCTCCAGATGATTTTGAAAACGAGCCAAGTTGGGAAAATAGACTTCCTTCAATTCTGTGGTTGCCTAGTTCTGAATAGTGGTAAATCAGAATTGATACTAGCTTCAGCTATAGATATGTGGCTGGTGAAGAGGAAGTCTGAACTTGAGGCAACTGCAGACAAAAGATGGTAACTCTGTGCAATCATCATATCGACCTCAGTATAAGATAAACGTTCCAGTCAGGATAAAACAAGAAAGAATATGGAGCTCAGAATACAATCAATCAAGGACAATGGATCCATTCATTTACTCATTCTTTTTTTTTTTCAAGAAAATATGTACTGAGAGCCCACTGTGTACCAGACTCTGTGCTATATCTGGGGGTACAAGAACAAGCAAAACAGACCCAGCCCTTGCTCTTATTAAATTTATAATCTATTGAGACAGATCATGAACATCAAACAAATAATCACAAAAATAAACACATACCATACAGACTAAAGTTTTACAATGGGACATTGGACTCAGCAGGGAAAGAGCAAGAAGCATGGAAGTGTGGTCAGGGAAGACTTCCTGAGAAGTTGACATTAGAGATAAAATCTGAAGGGTAAGTAGGAGTTTACCAGGTGAAGAGAGGCAGCAGAGAGTATTCCAGGGAGATGGAAAAAAATGGCATGAACAAAGGCTTAGGGGCTGAAAGGGGAGTGACTCATCTGAGCAAGCGAAAGAGGCAATTTACCTGGAGTGCAGTAAAGAAGGAAGAGAACGATGGGAGATGACGATGGGCTAGGAAGGAAAGACAGGTCATGCAAGACAGGAAAGCCAAGTTAAGGATTAGCTCTTTAATCCTTGTGATGCAAGAATGGAAGCAGGGAGACAAGAGAGATGATGGACGAGAGTGCGGGCAGCAGTGATGGAGGTAAGTGGACGTAAGAGGAGAAATTTAAGAGGTATTAAGGAGAAATATCTTTGCCTCACTTAAACATTTACATTAATAATTTCCATTACATTTATTTTTACTCTTACCTACTATTAATGGCAAATGATGCTGGTTCTATCACCTGGAAGTAAAGTAACATTTTTTAAAATAAGAGTGGGGGGGTTTTTTTGGTGCTATTTAGTGAGTGGGTTTTTTGTTTGTTTGTTTGTTTTTTGGTGTTGTTTAGTGAGTTAGTAAATATCTCAGTGCCAGAGTTTTTTTAATAGATGAGGGGTTTCTTTGCACTTTTGCTTTTTATTTTTTAAAACTGGAACTGTTTTCATATACTATTAGACTAAGTTATATTTTACAAATAAAATGACTAAGAGCAAATTCTAATCCCATCACATAGGTCAAAATTACATTTGTTTTCTGGAATTAGATAGTAGTGATAGTTGTACAACCTTATGAATATACTAAAAACCACTGAATTGTACATTTTAAAATTCATTTTTAAAAAATGAATTTTATGGCATATGAACCACATCTCAATTTTTAAAAACTACATTGTTGCTTCCAGACTTAAGTTTCTACTTTCAACTTTTCTCCTATGTTGGATGTGATCATTGTTAATACTAACAGCTATATATACTATACTATTTTTTTTGAGAGTTTCTTTTTCTTTTTTAATTTATTTATTTATTTATTTTGGTTGCGTTGGATCTTTGTTGCTGCGCACGGGCTTTCTCTAGTTGTGATGAGCGGGGGCTACTCTTCGTTGTGGTGCGCGGGCTTCTCATTGCGGTGGCTTCCCTTGTTGTGGAGCACAGACTCTAGGTGCGTGGGCTTCAGTAGTTGTGGCACGTGGGCTCAGTAGTTGTGGCACGTGGGCTCAGTAGTTGTGGCTTGCGGGCTCTAGAGCACAGGCTCAGTAGTTGTGGCGCACGGTCTTAGTTGCTCCACGGCATGTGGGATCTTCCCAGACCAGAGCTCGAATCTGTGTCCCCTGCATTGGCAGGCTGATTCTTAACCACTGTGCCACCAGGGAAGTCTTATACTATACTATTATACTACAGCTGCTATGCTATAATAGAGAAAGATAAATGTATGTATATATGAGCAGATACATACATGAATTCCTTTCCCAATCTCCCTTCTTTGGCATGCAGACTTAGTACCAGAATCTTTAACCATAGCAGTCATTTTCATCCTTATACATCCCAGGAGGAACACTTTAGTTGGTAGTGATGGACACTTTGGAGAACTATGATGATTGTTTGTTTGGTTGGTTGGTTCTTGAACTCCTCAATTATCTGAATCAAGCATATATGATGCAGCTACACCTGATGCTCCTGAAGAACAGTGTTTCCTTGAACTCCATGGCAGCCCAGCTGACTTAACTTTCCTCTCTGGCCTGATCCTTAAATGTTGCGGTCCTCCATATTCTTTACTGGGATCTCTTCTCACTCTAGGCCAGTGCTTCTCAAACATTGCCCCAGGTCATCCTGGAGCAATTCAGTCAGAATTTCTGGGGATAGTTCTTAGGCATCTGGATTTTTTTTTAAAGTTCTCCAAGTGATTCCAATGTGCAGTCAGGAAAGAAAACCCCTGCTCTTCATCCTCCCCCCCAATAATCTCATCCACTCAGTCATTTTAATTGTCATCTTTATTCTAATAACTCACAAATCTGTATCTCTAGTTCCCACCACCTTGTTCATTCAAAATAAAACCACTAAACCACAAAATAAAATTTCATTTTTTTAATTGACACAAAATTTTAAAATATGTTGAAGTTTAAATTATTTCTTTCTAGATTTTTCTAATTTTCTCTCTTTTTTGAGGGGTGAAGAACCTGTGCTTTGTTCGTATCCCAAAAAACTGATTAGACTCCCTCCTGGGAAATGGAACACGTGCTAGCACGCCTTTCCAAAACTGCAGACATCTGGCGGTGGGAGGGGGGGGTCTCAATTCAGAGGTCCCATAAGCACTAAAAAAAAATCAATATGCCTGCAAAAGAATTCATCATTTTCCCATGTCCCCAGACAAAACCTGCTCTTCCTCTCACCGAATGACCGGCAGCTAAAGTAAAAAACTTGGGAATCAGGATTTAACCCTCCATCTTTCACATCCTCACCCTCAGTTATTGGCCAAGGAATATAATTCTAACCCTTTAATAGATCATGAATCTGTTTGCTTTCTCTCCATCCCCATGGCCACTGTGTTCTGTTGCCTGGGGTACCGCAACACCCTCTGAACTGGTCTCCTTGCCCGCAGTCTTTACTTGTTCCGCACTACTACCAAAATTAGATTTCTAAACACAAATGTATTTTGTGTACTTAAAACCTTCCAGAGGCTCCTTCCCGCCCTTGGGATGGTGTCTGCATTTCACGACGTGGTTTCCAAGGCCCTTAAAAACCTCCCCAGATGCCTTCACCGCTCCTTCTGCCGCCAGCCCCATCCCCTCATCACTCCTTCTCCTCGCTTCAGCAGAGGTTTCTTCCTTCGGGGAAATCTTCTCTAAGCTCCCAAAGCCAGGTTAGGTGCCCCTTCCACTCATGGCCATGTCACCACGCAATTACTCTTGTTACCGCGTCAGTCGCTAACTTGATTGTCTCCCCTGCTACAAGTGAGCACCTCAGAAGCAGAGGCAATGTCTTATTCTTCATGGTTGCCCATGCTTGGCACGTTGTAAGTGCTCAGTATTTGTTGAAATAAACAATGAATGAATGAATGAATAATAGCCCTTGTAGTCCTCGCAAATCTCATGAGTGAAATCTGCATTTACCCTCTCCAAGCAACGTTAGGATACAAGAAAAATAGTTGTTAAAAAGAAGTCTTGCTCACACATGCACAGCAGACCCATGCGCTATCCTATGGATATTAAAAGGCTGGAGTTCTGCCCCTAGGTGCAGCAGAGACTAACGCAACACTGTAAAGCAATTATACTCCAATAAAGATGTAAAAAAAAAAAGGCTGGAGTTCATTCATCCAACATTTGTAAGTAGTTACTGTTCACTCTGTCCATAATAAGCTTGTATTATGCAGTGTCAGCAGTCACCTAGTCATCTTACATTAAGAAACATTACAGTATGAAATGTGTCATTTAATATAAATAACCGCTACCATTACCATTCTGCAAACACTGTGCTCAGCAGCTGACACGTACTGTCTCATCTAATCTCCACAATCAAGCTCTGAAGCAGATAGTTTTACAGCTTCTCAGAGGAAGAAACCAAGGCTTGCGAAGGGTAAGCACCTAGACTACAACGATACAGTTAGGATGTGTTAGCCAGTATCCCACCCTTATAGCAGAAAAATAAACCGAACGTGAAACTTGTACTTAATATGGCCATGTCGTGTCCAGCCTTGCTCTAGTAAGTGACAGAACACAAAGTTAAGACTGCTGGGGTGAGAAACGCCTCCGAGTTGATAAGTCGGTGTGTATCCATGGAACATAGCCCCATGCCAAAGAGGATGCTTAAAAGCTTACGGAGAGCCCTGTGCCCAGCAAAATGGAGTTTGAGGCCCTGAGCAGATACACCAGCCCAGTGAACCCGGCTGTCTTCCCCCATCTGACCGTGGTGCTGTTGGCCACTGGCCTGTTCTTCACCGCCTGCTTCTTAGTGTATGAGGTCACCTCCACCGCATCCACTCGGGATATCTACAAAGAGCTCCTCATAGCTTTGGTGGCCTCCCTCTTCATGGGCTTTGGAGTCCTCTTCCCGCTGCTCTGGGTCAGCATCTACGTATGAGCTCCCAAGGGTCCCAACCAGGCGGCTTCACTGAATCCCTGCTTTTGTAAATTATTTTTTTTTTACTATGCTGGAAGTGTCCCACCTGCTGCTCACAATAAAGGCAGATGTGTGACAAGAAAAAAAAAAAAAAAAAGCTTACTGAGTTCTTTGAGTGCAATGTAAATGAGTTTGAAAATGTAGTATAAAAGTACCTCTGGTTAACAATCATATGTCCCACATTTACCGTATCTTAGAGGCAAACCAGATTCCTGAAAGTCCATATTAATTGGGGAGGGGTGGGTCTTTGGTTAAATAGTCTAGCATATTAAAATAGCTAAAATACACTGAGTCCACCCTCCTGAAAAATGCAATTAGCTACTAGCTTCTTTGTGTTGAAAACCTTGCCTTGTTGAAAATTCTTTCATTTTCTCTGCATAAGTTTTTAAAGGAATTTAATTATAAAATCCAACTGTAAAGAAACTTATTGAAATAGCCTGCAGATTGTTTTATTTGCTACACCTCCCTCACACCTTAATTAACCAAAATAATATTAGCTCTCCAGTTATTATTACATAAATTAGTAACCTGGCCAAAATGATTCCCAGCTACTAAACACTTCATGCTCCTCAGGGCTGGCCTCTCTCTATTTTAATGGCTCTAAGATTAAACAATTCATTTTAATCTCACTATCTTTAGGATCCCATATATTGTGTAAGATATACAGTAAATCATTCATTCATTTCATTCACCCAATAGACCTTTATAGGCTTATTATATGCCAGAAATTGTCTTTTACTTACTCAAAAAAAATACTTATTGAGCATCTATGTGCTGGGGATTTAATGGTAAACAAGATAGCCAGGGTTTCCTAACTTTGTATGCCAAGTCCTAAGGCGGGACCTAGACATCTGTATTTTTCGGTGTCTCTGAGATTTTACTAATTATCATAGATCAGCGATTGTCAGTAGCAAGGGTCAGCAAACAATGGCCTGAAGGCCAAATCCAGCCTGCTGCCCGTTTTCATAGGACCACAGAGAAGAATTATCTTTACATATTTACATGGTTTTTAAAAATCAAAAGAAAAATAATATTTCATAATAGATGAAAATTATATGAAATTCAAATTTCAGTGTACATAAGTAAAGTTTTTTAGAACATGATCATCTGATTACATCTATGTCTGCTTTTGTACTACAAAAGTTTAGTTGTTGTCTAAATGTCCATTGACAGATGAATGGATAGAGAATATGTGGTATATATATAATGGAATACTGCTCAGCCATGAAAAAGAATGAAATAATGCCATTTGCAGCAACATGGATGGACCTAGAGATTGTCATACTAAGTGAAGTCAGTCAGACAAAGACAAATATCATATGATATCACTTATATGTGAAATCTAAAATATGATACAAATGAACTTATTTACAAAACAGAAACAGACTCACAGACATAGAAAACAAATTTATGGTTACCAACGGGGAAAGGGGGTGGGAGAAGGATAAATTAGGAGTTTGGGATTAACAGATACAAACTACTATATACAAACTACTATACATAAAATAAACAACAAGGTCCTACTGTATAGCAGAGGGAACTATATTCAATAACTTGTAATAAACCATAATGAAAAAGAATATATATATATATACACATATATATACATATATATATCTGAATCACTTTGTTGTACACCAGAAACTCACACAACATTGTAAATCAACTATACTTCAATAAAAAAATAAAAAATAAAATTTAAAAAGTTTATTGGTTGTGATAGAGGCCACGTGTGGCCCTTTCACTCTCACTGCTTTGCACACCTGCTTGTTGTACTATGAATCACAGTGATGCAGTTATAACTCAACAGCATTTCAAATGTCATGTGTATTACCTTACCATAATTTTTTTTTATTACCAGTGCATATCCATCATACCAAAACAGGAGGAGAAGTGTGCCATACTTTCAGCACACACTGGGAGATGGACCATGCTGTTACTGAATTAGATGACAAAGCACTTTATTATTCAATGACACTCTATCTGTACTAAAAGAATACAATATATGCCAGATTAAGCACTCATCACAGTATTCCCAACTCACAGAAAATCCAGTGGGCAGAAAATATTACAAAGTCAAAACAGACTATCTCATCACGGCAGAATTTCTTCACGGAAGTAAAAAATAATAATAATAATAACAATGAGACTGCAACCAAAGTGTTTGTAAGTGGTTCACTTGTTAGCCAAGCAAGGAAGGACATTTACCAATGGTAACTTAATTAAGTCATGTTTGATTGCAGCAGCTGAAGCAATGGGTCCAGAGAAAATAAACTTGTTTAGTCTTGATAAGAACAGACTCTTGGTTCAAAGAGTTGAAGACACTGGGAGCAATATCAATATAGTCAATTTAAAATGAGACAAATTACTTTGAGAGGTTTCCCTTGGCTTTGGTGAGATGACAGATGTCATGGATACTGCTCAGTTGTTCTTTATACCAGGAGTCAATGCCAATTTTGAAGTGACTGAAGAATTAGCCTATATGAAAGGCTGCACAAAACAACTACAAACAAGAATGTTCACACGAATTGAAAAAAACAATAATTCAATACAACTTAAGTGGAATCTGCTAAGATGTGTTACAACTTAGGGTGGTAAAAATTATGTGTGGAGCAAAAAAAGACTTGGCTGGACAAATTTACCAAGCTTGTAAAAATGTATGGTTAAAGCCTATGGTTATTCACTGTATTATTCATCAGGAATTCACTGAGGTTATTCACTGAGGAAAATATTTGAATCTCTCATGTGACATTAAACCAATAGTGTTCATCTGCTCTGTGAGCTTAACCATTGTTAGTCCTATGAAGTTTTCTCAGAAATAGAAGCTGAATAGCCTGACTCATTCTACCACACAGCAATTCTATGGCTTAACAGTATAAAGTTTTACTGTGATTTTTTTAAGCTCAGGGTCAGGAATGAGTCTTTTCTGAATTAAAAAAAAAAAAAAACCAACCCCCAACCACTACCATTGACCACCGAATGGCTTTGGAAATTAGCTTTTCCTGTGGACTTGATAATCTTTTTCAATGAATTCTACCTAAAATTACAAGGCTAAATAGCACATACATGCCAAATTTTTATAACAGTAAAGTCATTTCAATGACAATTAATGTTAAGTCATTTCAATGAAAACTAATGTTGTTTGAATCAAAAGTAAGGTTGGGCTACTTTACATATTTCCCATGATGGCAAAGGTTAAAACAAATAGTGAGATTTCATTCCCACACAAATTTACAGCAGATATATTTTGTGAGCTCAAACTACAGCAATGTTTTTCAGACTTCGACGCAAGTGCAAAGGAAATTTCCATATTTCAAAATCCTTTTAACTGTGCAATTAAGGAGCTTCCACCTAACTTTCCATTCTAAGTGATTAATCTGCAATATAATGACATGTAAAAGGAAAACATCAGGAGAAAAAAATCTAATAAATTCTATAAATGCCTTCCAGGCAATGAATATGCTCAATTAAAATCAGAAGCTTGTGGATTGATAGCACTATTCGGCAACACCTTATTGTGTGAAAGACATTTTCAGAGATGAAATATGTAAATTCTTATTACAGGTCAGCATTAAGCGATAAACATTTGCAATCAATTCTGATGACAGGGAACAATAACTTTGCACCCCAATTAAGTGAAATGTTATCCCCCCCAAAAATAATTCCACTCTTCTCATTCGCAAATCTGTATTACCAAAAAAACTGTTCTCAATTAGTATTATTTTAATTTAATCAATCAAAATCTTGCGGAAATTTGTTTTTTCTCGTATCGTATAAGTACTTACATAGCATCTTCAACTTCACCTCTTGACCTCCAAAGCCTAAATTTGCCTTTTACCAAAAAAGTTGGCCAACCCTTGCTTGGGAAAGTTAGTGGTAAAGCACCCCACAATCTCCAAGGAGCAGTAACTGTTTATATTTTCCAAAAGTAGAATAGGTTACAAAAGTATAAAAATAAAAAATGGTCACAGATTATAACTGATATAAATTAAAAACTCTAAGTATAACCTTGACTAAAAGAGGAACAAGAGACAATATACCTCCTAAGACTCTTACCAAAAGATTCCGACACAGATTATGACTTTAGGAATGATGAAGAAAGAACCTACTAATAAGGTTCAATGGGGCTCACAGCCTCCACAAAGACTCCAGGGTCCCACTCATGGTTGAAAATCCAGGGATTCCAAGTAACAAAGAGAAGGTAAGCAGAATCTAGTGGCCTGGAAATTAGGGTCCTCCCCATTTATGTGGGCACCATGCTCATCTCCTGGATTTATATGCAACTCAAAGGAGAAGGCAGGCACCAAAATAATGACTGAAACACAATTTACCAAGATGGGGTAAAGGTTCAGAGCCAAATCTGAGTTAATGTAAAAAAAAAATTACATTTGTGGACAAGAGTCATAACTGCTTTGTGGCATGGCCAACTTCCTAACCACGTGAGGACTGAATGGAATAAATTATGTATTTAACAAAGTGCCTATCCCCAAAAGTCTTAGCTATTTATTAATATTTATCCAGCCTGCTTCTGGATAAACCTCCTGCTTCTACTCTCCTTTCACATTTCTGCCTCCTGTGCTCCTTGTCACTCCCCAGAGTTGCCATACATCTTTTACATTTCTGTGCGTCAGTACATAATGTTCCTTCTCCCTGAAATCACCATTTCTCCCTTATCTCCTGGTTATTTTACTTTACCCTTCAACTTCCATCCTTTCTCAGCCTGCTGTGCCCTGCTCGGTGCTCTGGACACTGACCCAATGGGCTGCAGTCCCAGTTCCCTTGCCGGCTGACTTTTCATTAGGTCTAGCCAATGGGAGGCACCAATGGGAAGAGAAAGAGTTCACGGAATTTCTTCACAGCCCCCTCATAGCTTAGGCACTGCACCTCTGGAAGTAGCCAGGTGTCTCCACGACTACAGTGTCAACCAGGCAGTGCCTCTTCTGCAGTTTCAGCTCTCACTGGGCTCCAAGAACTCTACTTCCGTCTTATCCCTTTGGCCCTATGGAGAGATAATAGTCTTTCACTTTTCCTACCTCTTTATCTATTCTTTGCCCTCTGCCTACACTGTTGTATGTAGTATCTCCATTAGAGCTATCATGGCTGAATTTGTTTTCTGCTGACACTCTGATTGATAAATCTGCCTAGAGCATTCTTATTCAGCCTTCTGCACTCAGTTTGAATAGATGCACCTCTATGAAACCCTATTTGACAACATTTTCCCCAGGATGAGCTGGGTACTCCCTTGTTGGTTTTCTTCTCACACTTCCTTCATCACATTGTGATTGATTTTACGTATCCCCAGTAGACAGTCAGCTCCTTAAGAAACAGAATCATATCTTGTTTACGGATACATCTCTGGCACCTTACATGTAGTATGGAGAAAGGGAGAGAGGAAAAAACTGTAAATATCCTTATTTATTCTTTGACAGGGATCAAGGCAGAAGAGAGTTGGAAAATGTCCTAAAATAAGAAATATATCTATCAATAGGGCTACCCAGCCTGGTCTTATTTATTTTCCTCAATGTAGCTCTTTTTCTTTTTTTTTTCTTTTTTCTTTTTTGAAGATCTAATCGGCTCTATTAGGCAATTCATGAACTGGGCAGCATCTTACTTAGCAACTAGAAGGGTGCTCCCAGTGGTTGTAAAAAGTGGAAGGTTTTTTTAAAAAACTGAGGTATAGCTGATTTACAATAAGTTTCAGGTGTACAACACGGTGATTCACAATTTTTAGAGATTATACTCCATTTATAGTTACTATAAAATATTGGCTATATTCCCTGTGCTGTACAATATATCCTTGTAGCTTATTCATTTTATACATAGTACTTTGTACCTTAATTCCCTACCCCTATCCTCCCCTTCCCCCTTCCTCTCCCCACTGGTAACCACTACTTTGTTTTATATATCTGTGAGTCACTTTATTTTATGTTATATTCACTAGTTTATTTCATTTATTAGATTCCACATATAAGTGATAACATATGGTATTTTTCTTTCTCTGCCTGACTTATTTCACCAAGCATAATGCCCTCCA
The DNA here is from genome assembly GCF_009873245.2 of Balaenoptera musculus. Classification (NCBI taxonomy): domain Eukaryota; kingdom Metazoa; phylum Chordata; class Mammalia; order Artiodactyla; family Balaenopteridae; genus Balaenoptera; species Balaenoptera musculus. Next base: position 94,721,081 of record NC_045793.1, on the reverse strand, counting down.
AGTCCATCCATGTTGTTGCAAATGGTAAAATTTCACTCTTTTTTATGGCTGAGTAGTATTCCATTGTGTATATACACCACATCTTCTTTATCCATTCATCTACTGATGGATACTTATGTTGCTTCCATGTCTTAGCAATTGTAAATACTGCTGCTCTGAACACTGGGATGTTCATATTAGTGCTTTTGTTTTCTTCAGATATATACCCAGGAGTGGAATTGCTGGATCATACAGTAGTTCTATTTTTAGTTTTTTGAGGACCCTCCATACTGTTTTCCACAGTGGCTGCACCAATTTACCTTCCTACCAACAGTGTACAAGGGTTCCTTTTCCTCCACATTCTTGCCAACATTTGCTATTTGTGGTCTTTTTGGTGTCTGTCATTCTGACAGGTGTGAGGTGGTATCTCCTGGTGGTTTTGATTTGTATTTCTCTGATTATTAGTGATGTTGAGCATCTTTTCATGTGCCTGTTGGCCATCTGTATGTTTTCTTTGAGAAAATGTCTATTCAGGTCTTCTGTACATTTTTTAATTGAGTTGTTCATTTTTTGGATATTGAGTTGTATGAGCTGTTTATATATTTTGGAGATTGATCCCTTGTCGGTTGCTTCATTTGCAAATCTTTTCTCCCACTCAGCAGGCCGTCTTTTTGTTTTGTCAAAGGTTTCCTTTGCTGTGCAAAAACTTTTAAGTTTAATTAGGTCCTATTTGCTTATTTTTGCTTTTCTTTCCTTTGCCTTAGGAAACAGATCCAAAAAAATATTGCTACAATTTACCTCAGAGTACTCCGCCTATGTTTTCTTCTAGAAGTTTTACGGTTTCCAGTCTTACATTTAGGTCTTTAATCTATTTTGAGTTTATTTTTGTATATGATGTAAGAAAAGGTCCTGGTCTTCCCTGGTGGTGCAGCGGTTGAGAATCTGCCTGCCAATGCAGGCGACATGGGTTCGAGCCCTGGTCTGGGAAGATCCCACATGCCGTGGAGCAACTGGGCCCATGAGCCACAACTACTGAGCCTGCGCATCTGGAGCCTGTGCTCTGCAACAAGAGAGGCCGCGACAGTGAGAGGCCCGCGCACCGCGATGAAGAGTGGCCCCCGCTCGCCGGAACTAGAGAAGGCCCTTGCACGGAAACGAAGACCCAACACAGCCATAAATAAATAAATTAATTAAAAAAAAAAAAAAAAGAAAAGGTCCTAATTTCATTCCTCCATGTGTAGCTTCCAGTTTTTCCAGCATAACTTATTGAAGAGACTGTCTTTTCTCCATTGTATACTCCGGCTTCCTTTGTTTGATTAATTGACCATAACTGTGTGGGTTAATTTCTGGGCTCTCTATTCTGTTCCATTGATATATGTGTTTGGTTTTGTGCCAGTATCATACTGTTTTGGTTACTGTAGCTTTGTAATATAACCTGAAGTCAGGAAGAATGATATCTCCAGCTCTGTTTTCTTTCTCAAGATTATTTTGGCTATTTGGGGTCTTTTTTGTTTCCATACAAATTTTTAAATTATTTGTTCTAGTTCTTTGAAAAATGCTATTGATATTTTGATAGGGATTTCACTGAATCTGTAGATTGCCTTGGGTAGTATTGTTATTTTCACAACAATAATTCTTCCAATCGATGAATATGGTATATCTTTCCATCTGTGTGGCACTTTTTTCTAAAAATTCTTTCTCAGGATCTCAAAACAAATATAAAAATGAAAGCAGAAAATAGTGATAGACACCAAAAGAGCTTCAACAGGAGCCTGAGACAAACCTAGTATCTCCAATTTTGTCAGAAGTTAATGACTGAAGTGGAAAAAAAGAAAGAGACGGGGAAAAAAGGATTCAGATACATTCATGTTTGATATTGATGAAGCTGATGATAGTTGTCATATTTCTTGTACTTAAGATGTTGTAATATTAAGATGAATTAATAGAAAATCTCAAATTTTATATCATATGTGGTAAAAACAAAAAATCCAAGTCTATCAAAAAAAAAAAAAACCTAACAAAATGTGTCTTGAAATGACTAAGATATAAAAGCAGAAAAACTGATACCAGTTTTGCTTAAAAACTGAGTTTATCTTTACTATAAGAGAAATTATCTTTACTATAAGAGTTATTTACTACAAGAATAAATATCTGAACCCAATTTCCAAAAACTGATTTGGGTTTTTTGTTGTTGTTGTTTGAGTTTGTGTTTGTTTTGTTTTGTTTTGTTTTTACCCATTCATTAGGTACCCTTCAAGCTCAGTGTGTACACAAATTACCTAGGGATCTTATTACAATGAAGACTGATTCATTAAGTGTGAGATGGGATCTGAGATCCTGCACTTCCATCAAGCTCCCAGGTGAGACCTATGTTGCCAGTCTGTTAGCACACTTAGAGTACTCAGACGAATCCTTATGAAAAAATGATCTGTTCCTGCTCTTATGGTTTCATTTTAGAAATGTTTCTCAAGGCTTGGCTGCATCAGAATCACCTGGCGGCTTGGGAAACCACAGATTCTTGTATCTTGACTGTGGTGGTAGCACACATGTGGTAACATTGCGTAGAACTAAAGACATACACATAAGTGCATGTAAAAATAGTGAAACTGGATCTCTGCATTATCCAATGCAGAGAATCTACAATTGCATGTGAATCTACAATTATCTCAAAACAACAACAAAAAAAACCCAGTAAATCCCCCACACAACACAGATTGCTAGGCTCTGTCCCCAGAGTTTCTGTTTCAATAGATCTGGGATGGTGCCTGATAATTCACATTTCTAACAAGTTGCCAGGTGATGCAGCAAGTCTAGAGACCACACTATGAAAACCACGGATGTCAAATAATGGTTTTCTTCTCTGGCTGCACATTAGAATCACCTGGGGAACTTTTTGAAAACTCTCAATGCCCAGTCCCATCATAGATCAATGAACTAATAATTTCTGGGCATGAAACTTGAGTATTAATATTTTTTAAAAGGCTTCTTGGATGATTTCAATGTGAAGCTAAGATTGAGAACCACTAATATAAAAATTTAAATCTCCATTTCCTCAATCATAATCCCTGTCATTTCTGAAAGAGGTGCAAGTGTAGCAAATTTTCCATAGGTTTAAAAAATAAAGACAGAAAATAAAAGATGAGTTGACAAAGCTGCCATTAAATAGAACTATGTTTTTATCCCGAACTCTAAATGTGATGTCAGCTAGTCATTAAAGACTGCTTACAAATGTTTTGTTAACAAAATTAAGAGATTTTCTAAAAACAGCATGTGGAACTCTGATCACAGTTATTACCTAACTCAAAAGGGTGCTATGTGAATTAACAAGATAATGCTTATAAAAGCTTGGAGAATCTCAGAAGGATAGTGAAAAAAATACAATCACACTATTATTAGTACATTAGGCTGAATCCCAAAATAAATCTAATAATCCATTCAAGGAAACAGTAACACAATTTGTTTACTTTTTAAAAGGGGGTAAAGAAACATATATTTTCATGTGGAATCATAAAAATTTGACCAAAAGAGATAAATTATTGTCATATTTCAGGATGGAAAATACTTTTTAAGCATAAAAACAATAAAAGAGGTCAAAAAAGAAAAATTATCAAATTTAATATCTATACATAACATTTTGTACATTACAAACCTAAATAGAATTTTAAAACAGACTGGGAAAGAGTAGTTACAACAACTGTGAGATGGACATGATATTGTCAACCTGCAAAAAGCTCATAAGAAGACTCACACCACAACAAAGAACACAGGTAATTCATTACTTATTTAATAAATGAGAAAAACATTCATAATCACTAATAATGTAACAAATGAAAATAAAACAATAATGAGTATGATTCATCTACCAGATAGGCAAAGATTTTTTTAAACGATGTGTAACTTATAAGTAAGAAGTTGACTTGAAAAGTATTATCTGTTACTCTTCCTAGATCCCCATTTAAATGGGTTTATTTATTTATTTAGTCATTAATTTTTATATATTAGAAATTATTTTAAAAAGAAGAATAAGGACAGTACTGGAATAAAGGACACTGGAAGAGAAGTGTTAAGGATATTCTGCCGAGTATATTCTAAATGAACCAAAATAAATGAAATCACTGGAGATCCAATGAAAACTCACAACTTGAAAACAACATTGATAAAAATATAAGAAGATCTTGTTAAGGAATGAGATGATGATACAACAGGTGGGGAGCAAGGGGCACAGCCTTCATTTGCAACTAAGAATAAGCAATATTTGAAAGCAGGGCTTGGGGAGGAAGCCCCAGAATTTGTGCACTGACACCATCAAACAAAAAGAAGAAAAGGAACAAGAATGAAATTGAAGAGACATAATAAATAAGGAGGACAGATAGAGACCCAAAATAAAGATAATTTGGTATTTCTAAAAATAGATAAAAAGATAATGGAAGTTCACCTTCCTAATTAAAAATATTTGTAAATTTAAAAGACTCAAAACATTGATAAATGAAGACCAGCCTAAAAATATTCTGCTACAAATTTTAAGAAAAAGAAATCGCCATTTTGATAAAGATGAGATTCTTAAGAAAAAAGAACCTGAGTTAAATTGAAGTAAGAAAAAGAGGATCAATCATCAAACACACAAAATTAGAGAGACCTGGTGACAAATAGAGGTGATTCATAAAACAAGAGAAAACATATTTAGGGCAATGATCATTGATTAAGCCAAATACCTGAATAGACAAATAACTATTAGAAACTAAAACTTACCCCCAAGAAAAGGCACTGCAACCAGATAGTTTTTTGAAAAGATTTATTTTACCAACATTCAAAGAAAATATACTTCTTCTGTTACATAAAGAAGTACAACTTCAACACTGCTAAGAGACTAGCTCTTAATGTACTCACGACAAAAAAAGAATGATAATTATGTGACATCATAGAGGTGTTAGCTAACACTAACTATGGTGGTGATCTCATTGCAATATGTAATTTTACCTATTTTGAAAGAAGTCACCAACAAAAATATCTAAGTAAAAGATAAAAAGGAAAAACAAGGGGTAGATGTTCGCCACAGAATGTTAGAATGGTCTAACAGATTGTTTCCACCAAACTTTTAATATGCAGATAATTCTAATCTTCTAGAGAACAGAAAAGTAATGGATAGTCCCTATCTCATTTTATGAGACTTACATAATAACATAAAAACCGAAACCAAACAAGAACAATATGAGAGAAGAAAATTCTGAGCCAGCTTACTTATGAAAATTGATGTAAAAATCCTATATGAAACTCTAGAAAAATAAATTGAAAAGTGTGGAAAAACAATACATTATTACTGACGGGTTCTCCTGGGAATGCAAAGATGATGTGATATTAGAAAATCTATTTATATAATTCAGTTTCTAGCAATATCAGGCAAAGTTGAAGATACACACACCTATGACCCAGAAATTCTACTCTCAGTTATAGATTCCAGAGAATTTCAGACATATGAACAACAACAAAAAATGTATAGGAATGCTCATAGCAATGTTATAAAAGTAAAAAAAATGGGAAACAATACATGCATCTTTCAACAGGTGAATGGTTAACAAATCATGTCATACTGAAGGAATGGAATAATGCAAGGCATGAAAAATGCATGTATTAGAACTACATGTATTAATACAGATAAAACTCATAAAAATTAGGTTGAAAGAAAAGAAGGCAATTTTCAGAATGCTGTATCAGTACATTATTTATGTAAGTTTTAAAAATATGTGAAACAGTACTAGGTAGTCTATAAAGATGTATACCTATGTAATACAAGGATAAAAGTATTCATGATATTGATAACACCAGATTTAGGATGGTGTTCATCCCTCTATGGCAGAGGAAAGGGAATGAGAGGTCACCTGGATGCATTCTTCCATCCATGCTTTGTACACACCCAGTCGTGGAATGCTCAAGCCCTCTCCTCCCCATTCTCCCTTCTTCACCTAGCAAACTCTACTCAGTCTTCAAGATTAAGATCAAATTTTATTTCCTATTGGAAGCCTTTTCTGACTCCCTGGGTTACTTGCTCTTCTGGGCTCCCACAGTTCTCTGTACAAGTCACAATTAAAGCAGTAATCACATAAATTATTTGTATAGCAAAATCCTGTCTTCCCTGCTATGGCTCCTTAAATGAATTCTGGAGGATACCACTAAAAGAAATTCAATTAAATTCAGCGAATACCGTGTTAGAGCCAAGTACTATGAGCCTAATCCTTGGCTGAGTGCTATGTTGCTAAACACATTATATGGTTCCTGCCTTCAAAAAGATTACATTTACAAAAGGGGGGGGGGGGAAGGACAAAACAATATATGTAAAACTTTTAGAAAACTACGCAATCAATCAAACACTAGTGTGTATTAGGTAAAGAGGAAAGAGAAATTTTTGAGGGTCATGAAGGAAGTGGAATTCAAGCTGGAACTCTGAGAAAGGAAAAGGCACATGGAGAAATATAGAGTGATGCTGATTGGGTCTTTGGAGACACTTTACAACCAGGGTCAGCTAACGTTTTTGGTAAAGGGCTCATTGTAAGTATTTTCAGCTTTGCAGGGCATACAGTCTCTGCCAAGACTCTTCTGTTATAGCACAATAGCAGACGTAGATAATACATAATCAAAGGAGTGTGACTACGATTTCATAAAACTTTATTTATGAACACTAAAATTTAAGCTTCACATAATTTTCATGAGTTACAAAATTTTTTTCTTCATTTGATTTTTCTTAACTATTTCAAAATGTAAAAACTATTCTTGGGTTTCCCTGGTGGCCCAGTGGTTAAGAATCTGCCTGCCAATGCAGGGGACACGGGTTCAAGCCCTGGTCCAGGAAGATCCCACATGCCGTGGAGCAACTAAGCCCTGCGCCACAACTACTGAGCCTGCGCTCTAGAGCCCGCGAGCCACAACTACTGAAGCCCGTGCGCCTAGAGCCCGTGCTCCGCAACAAGAGAAGCCACCGCAGTGAGAAGCCCGCACACCGCAACGAAGAGTAGCCCCTGCTTGCCACAACTAGAGAAAGCCCGCGTGCAGCAGTGAAGACCCAATGCAGCCAAAAATAAGTGAATAAAATCAATAAATTTATTTTTTTTAAAAAAACTATTCTTAGTTCACGTGCCACATAAAATCAGGCACAGGATGGATTTGGCCCACGGGCCATGGTTTGCCAACCCCTGCTCTAAAGGAGTAGCAGCTGCAATACAGAAAATAAAATAAATCAGCCTGAGGGCGGGATCAGTATTAACAGCTAACTGGTAATGGATGCTAAACAAGGGAAGGTGAAGATGGGCCTGCACAGTAAGGGCCTTACAAATATCAAGGTAAAATAAACATACTAATAAATAATGCAAACAGAAATATCAATGAGGCAAAGTTCTATGAAGTCATGTGGGCAGAAATACATCCCACCTTATATTCCTCATCCACATCCATAAAATAAGAGGTTTTGAATGAGTGATCTCTCAAGTCCCCTTTCTTCTCTGTTACTCTGTTGCCTATAAATCACAAGAAAGGTAGCTTTCAACTAAGTATAAAGCCCTGAGTGACAATCAGAGCTGTTCAAAAATTACATTGTCTCCCCTGTAAGAAGCAAGTTCCTTGTAGCTGAGTTGGAGAGAAGATAGATCAGCACCTTCCTATACCAAGTTAGAGCCTGAATGATTTGGTCCAACCAGGAGAGTCTACTTCCATCATATCCCCCCGATACTACATTCAGGGCTTGCCACAGGACCACCGTACTAGGCAATTTCACATATGTTCAATTGGGTCCTCATAAAAATCCTGTAAAGATTGAGTCAGGATTTGAAACTAGGTCTTTCTCATACCCCTTTGTGAGATAGGACAATCAAAACCAAAAGAATGCAGAGGCACAACGGTTCTGCTTCAAGTGCACCTTTGGTTTCACAACCTTCCAACATTCACTGGCCTATTCAGAAGGACGCAATTACTGATACAAGGACTCCAAATTCCTTTCCTGGTCCCTAAAGGAAAGCAGGTTTCTAAATAATTCAGAGCCCACAGTTTTACAAGTTTAGTTTGGTTTCTTTTTCCCTAAATTGGTAGCACTTCTTACGTTACTGAGCCTCCCTGCCACTTTCTCGTCCACTTACATGATCTTTCAAAAGCTTATTCCTGTTGAGTTATAATTTCACTAGCCAAAGGAGCTTAGTCCTGCACCCTCAGGTATTTCATTGTGTACATACTCTTCCAGATGATCTATAAATATGTATAATAACGAAGTCCAGCCGAAATCCCTGGAGGCGCCTCACTGTTTACATGTCTCCATCAACAGCAGGCTCATACACCCTACTTTTTGTTTCCTCTGTTGATACCCATGTGTGACAAAATCTTCCTCCTAATACCATGGTAACACAATTTGGAATAGCTTTGTTGTGAAACTTTGTAACTGACTCCTTGAAAGTCTAAACAAATTACATTTGTTGTTTTCTTCCTGGTGCTTATTTACCTCTTCAAACAATCCAGCATGTCATAGAAAACAGACTACTTTCCTCCATTCATTATACCAAGTAGTCAATGATCCTACCACTTTTGAAGTCCACCAGTATGAATGAGATTCACCGATAGATTGTAGGGTGTCCTCATTAGAAAGGAAGCAAGAGTGGAATTCACTCATACTGAAGAGTGAGTACAAGACTTATTTTGCATTTTGGTCAATTTATTCCCTTGAGTTTCTTTAGCCCTTTATAATGGATGCCATAAAGTTTCAGCAATTTACTTATATCCAGCATGTCGATCAGGTAGAACATCCTGTTCCCTGACCACTATTTGATCTAATACTATATCTCTCACCTCTTTGCTTCAAAAGACATGATGACAGAGGAAATTTTTATGTTTCAACAAAGACCAAAGCAAAGAGTTCACTGAGCCCCTAGATCTCCTTTCTTCCCCATGAGCACATCTTTTGCACCCTGATCATCAAGCAGTCCCATGGAGTTTCCAAGTGACCTTCTGCCTTTCATGTATAAAAAAGCTTTTATTTCTGGATTGCAGTCTTTTTTGTGCTGTTTCTTGAATTCCTTTACAGTCTGACTGGCTTCTTATTTACACCTGACCTGTCACACTTTGAGGCATTCCCTGTTCTCACTTGAATAATCTTTTGCCTACTTTTTCCCCTTATATTTGCTTCTTTTACTTTATGAGATGGATGCAAAAGTTTTTATAGGAGCTCCTAATCTTCGGTATGTGACATATTTTCCTGTCCTACCACTAATGTGTTTAAAGCATTTCCAGGTTTCCTACAAGTTACAGACTTCTTAAAATATTACTTTCAATTTTAACTTAAAGCACACATTGATTTGATCATAGTTCCATTTTCTAAAACCGAGTAATAATGTAACGGAATTTTTTTTTCTTTCACTCCCCTTCAGAAGGTTGAATGTAATTGAGTTGTGAGCATTATTACAATAGTCACAGATAATTTCTTACACCAATCCCTGTCTAATCTTAGGCCCAAGTCCATTATAATTCCTTTCCCTCCTTAACTCTAAAACTTCTTCCCCTATGAAGCAGACATTTGTGTGAGATCTTTCAGTCTCAGGGTATGATTTCCCTCGTAACTACTATTCGGTCTAATTTTCTGGTGTTATCAATAGAATTTCAATATCCTGACCCTAATTCAGTTGGTCTTTGGCAGGAATCCAGGGATGGGTCCCAAGAGGTCTGAGAAGCTCCTGAAATCATGTGCAAAATCATGCATGTATATGGGTATGTGTACTTTTCTGAGCAAGGATTCCATATTTCTCATCAGCTTCTCAAAGTAACTCTGAGCAAAAAGAAAGAAAGAAAAAATGTTTAAAAGCCATTGGTCCTTAATATCTCTAAATATATTCTTATTACTGAGCATGAATTTCTCATCCTCAGTGAATTTCTTTGTCCAGCATTATTTTGTACATTTTCATTTACTGTTTTTATTATACTTATTCTGTTTTCATCATTTCTATACATAAAATGTCATAATCCCATCAGCTCATCCATCCCGAAGATTCCTATAGATTTCCTAACTCTGCAGTACCAGTTTTCACTAGTTTCTACATTTTCTCCTTCTACCAAGCCTGTGAAAACCAAATGGAATTGTGATCCTTACCTGCCGCCAATCATTTTATCCACTCTGCTTTATACTAGAGTTTACATGCCTTTAAACACTTGGGGCTTTGCTTTTCTACAAAACTGTCAATTTCCTGTTTACATGGATGGAGAGTTTTGCCGTCCCCACCTTCACCCAGTACACCACAGAATCCCCTTCTCCTCTCCCTCCTCCTTCCACCCACCACCATCACCCTAGCGAGTCTCTGTCAGATTGGGTCTCATGCTTCCTCTGCACTTATCAACTTTTCTCCCAATTTTTAGGTTAAACTGTAAACTGCCACTTAACAGATTCACTATACACAGAGCTCATTTTCTGGCCCCCCATATTAACACAACACCTCAATGCACCATTATATTTGCTGAACAAACCTCAGATTCTTTTGCAATCTACACAGTAACACCATTATAAGTTTTGTTCCCTACCCCCCAGCTTCTTCAAACTGGGACTGACCTTACTGATTTGACTCCTTGCAATGGAAACAAGAATGATATGGTAGGAAGAAAGAATAATCCATACCCCTTTTAAGGTTTTTTTTGAGAAAGCATTTTAAACAATTATCAAAAATATATATTAAAGTTAACTTAGTTGAAACAAACAAAAAAAAACCTAATGCAGACTCCAAAAGTCTAGCAGGAAAAATAAGAGTATATTTTTAAGATACAGAGTGCTCCTAATTCTTTAATATTTTATATCCTCTTCTGTTTGAGGCAGCACACTAATACTATTGCGGTTACATTGAAATCTTCATTGTTTTTCATCAACAGGATATTATCAAATCAAACCATAGGGCAGCTTATGTTGGAACTGCAAAAACTCCTACAAGGGTGTTTTCAGGATGAAAGATCTCTTTGGACTGCCTCACAGTAGCTTTCTGACGCTGTTGCTGAACCAGGTAATGTTCCAGTGACCCCCAAGATATGAGTTACAGCTATTTGAAGTCCAGAGGTCCTCTCTGAACCAAAAAGGTCATTCCAAAGCAGTAAAGGTAATAACGAGCAGGCAATCCGGAATCTGCACTGCAAAAGTCCAATTGAGATTTCACAGTTTGCACCTTCGAGTTTGTTCCTCTTGAGAAATAATGTTTAAATTGGTGAATGGGACCATGGTTCAGCCTGTGATATGGCTGTACAGACAACACTAACAGGGCTCACTATTCTCAGTTCTGCTGAACTCGACCACCGTTTTAGGACACTGAGGGGAACTTTCATTGAGGATTCCAGTGTGGGTTGTAAGGAGAACTTCTCTCCTTGTTGCAGTGCGGGGGTCAACGTCCTCCCTACCACTCTGCATGGTACTGATCTGCTCCCCATCCACTCGTCTCACACACACACACACACACACACACACACACACACAAACAAATATTTGCCAGGCAGAGGGAAAGGACAGCTCCTTGACTTGGATCTGTCCTCTGGTGGAGAAAAAGTGTAGGAACAAGGGTTCCTGCCACAGGTGGTGAACTGGGTTTCAACAACCGAGAGACAGGCACAAACACTATAGGACTGGGGTCTGTGGGATGGGTACAATACGGGCATAACAGCTACCATCTGCTGAGCATACACCACGTGCCTGACTCTAGGCCACGTACTTTACATGCACTGTCTCACTAAATCATCACCACTGCCCAGGAGGCAGGTAGGATTGTCCCTATTTTACAGATGAAGACACTGAGGCTCGGTGAAATGAAGCAATTTGCCCAAGGTCTGTCTGACTCCAAAGCCCATGCTTTTAAACAATACAGCTAAAGTACGCTGCTAGATCTGGTAGCATCTGCAGTCTTAGCAGCAACAGTTAAAAAGGAAATCCAACAGTGATGGGGATGGTGGTGTAAAATCCTATCAACTTGCAGAAGTAGACATTTAGACCGTGGCTAGGAATGGGAAATGAGCATTTCAGGCTTGTTTTCCATAATTTAGATACTACTTTAAAAAATGAAATTGATTCTCCATAAAATGCTTGAAAATTAATTCTGCTCCTGGTCATTAGAAATCACCTCATAATAAATGATGTTGCAAAAAGGACTCTAAAGAGTCAAAGTAAATACTATGGCCACCTTAATTATTTGGAACAAAGGAAAGTTATATTTAAGCTAAAACCGTGTTGTTTTCACATCAGTAAGAATATTTACTAGACTGAAATCAAATTAAACATGTTTTACTCATTTAGTGATATTATAAATGCCCCTGCCACTCACCAAGAAGAGGAAATACACACAAAAAACAGTCACAAAACACACCCAAGTGCACATACACACACACACACACACACACACACACCTGCTACTTTACTACTTGTTTGCTACCCTTGTTAACTGAAACAGATGAAAAACCACATCAGACTCAGAGGGAGGAGACTTTTGCAAGAGACTGATTTATTTCAAGAACTAACTTTTCTCAAGCTGGGCATCCAGCAAAAAATTGGATAGTCTAAAGCATAGTCCTTAACCTTTTCACCTCTCATTCCTAATATTCAGACCTAACCAGTTGTTAACAGGACTTGTCCTAGGGGCCTCATATATCTCTGAAAGTACATCATCTCCCTCTGGACCTTACTTTATCTGTAAATGTCCCTTATATCCATCTTCATGGCTGAAACTAACGCCCTTCAAGATTACACTTGGGACATTTCTTTCTAAGTAGAAGTGGCCTTTTCTGTAAAACCACCCCTGAGACACCCCAAGAATTCAGAAAGGGCTGCCCTTCCTCCAACAATCACACAGAGGTTGATGCTAATTTCAGGATACAGCCTTGCTTCCTTTCTGCTCTCAGTCATTTCTACAGAGATCAAACCTGTACGTTTATTCTGCGTCACTGTGCTGAGCAGGCCAGGATGCTGTTCTCTCGGTGAGTCAGTCAGTCAGAGCGACTGCAGCATAGTCTGTGCTAAGGTTATATAATGGCAGAACTAACCCAAGCAACAGGAGGCTTGAAGGACGGAAAAATGGAAGGTACGAGCGCTAATTCCACAGAATGAAAATCATTCCCAGGCATCTCTCTCCAGGACTGTGAACCAGAAAGAAGGGTAGTTTCACCTTAAATAATCAACGTGTATATCAGTAGCCCTAAGCATGGGGAGGAAATCACCTAATAACGTGTTCATATTCACGGATTCTTCCAAGTCCTCACTGAAAAAAAAAAAAAAAAAAAAGCCTTTCCATTACCAGGTTACAAGAGTGACATCTAGTGGACCCATAATGCAATGACCAAAGGGATTGCACACACATACTTGAGAGCAGGGCTTCTCAAAATCTAACGTGAAAACACATCACTTGGGGATCCTGTTAAAATGCAGATTCTGGTTCAGTAGAATAAACGAGACTCTCATTCCCAGCAAGCTTCCAGGTAATGCCGATGCCACTGCTCCATGGCGCGGCAAAGACCTAGAGCATTTCACACCAGCTTTTACCCTCAGGAAAGAAGAGAGGAAAGGGACACTTGAGAAACATTTCCAGGTTAAAATTAGGTCAAATGAATTATTAACATGATTTTTCAAAAAAAACACCACATTCCTATTTCACTAGCCCCACTCAGCCCCCACACTTAGCATCTCCTGTCTCAGCACAGTCCTTGCACCAGTACCCCTTTCCCTAAATGCCAGAAACAAAACTAGGATGCAAAAGAGCATACTTCACAGCCATATTTATATATGTGGACATGATGTGCTCAAGTCTCCAACATAGGTTCACTTCAGAACTTAACATCGTATAGTTTTTCTTCCACTGTATGATTTTATCTGCCCAATATTGAATTATATTATAACAGTAATTTGTACCATATCAGAACTCAGTTCTTTTTCCCCCAGGTAGCCTGCACCTGAACAGGGAGCCATCAGGGTATTGTATCAGTGCTAAGCACACCTACTCAGAATTTCAACAACACTTGCCCTGGACATCCCTAAGAACGGAACAGGATGTGTAACTACATCCAAGTCCAACTGTTTCCAGAATCCAGTCCCACGTGATTTACCTGAGCCAAAGAGCCTTGACCTCCACGCAGAGTCACCAGGCCAGACTCTCAGCTGGGAGGTAACGTGTGTGCTCCTCCACAGAGGAGCTCTGCCAGGCATCACACAAACTCCTGCCAAGGCCTCCAGCTCAGCTGGATTAGACCCTTTAATAAAGGTTCTAGGTCACAGCTCTAGGAACCACCAACATCAAGGAAAACGAGTCTCTCTTTTCCCAAACTCACCGCAAACATGTACAAAACCTACTGTCTAGTCGTGTAGAATCCTTCAGTACAAGTCGGTTGACCTAGGACAAATAATCATTTTTAACCAGTGGACTCTGTATTTCAAACAAACAAACAACAAGTGGAGCTGTTCTGGTTGAAATGGGGTTGGAACACGTGGAGATCTGCCTATTTGGCCTCTCCCGCCGCCCCATGCCCCTGAATGTCCACTTCTTCCCACCTCGACCTCCAAACTCACAGGGATACCATTTGAAAACCAGAAACTAGGAGTCTCACAATAGCTAAGACCATCCCAAGCTCCTAGACTGCTCAAAGACAGTACTGTTCGCATTCATTACATAGATGGAGCGAGAGATAGCTGTTTCACTATGACTTGACTTAATTATGATTCTAATACAATTTTAGCATAGGCAATCAAAGGATTTCTTCAGAAGATGTACAACCTGATTTCCTGAATGAAATTAGGTCCTAATTAAGGATCTCAGTAATGAGTAAACAACAGAATTGTTTATACCTCTTCAATTGCTCTTGGCAGTCCTAAAGGGGAAACTATGTAGAGGAAAATGTCACATAATTCTTCCTCAAAAGTGGGATGAAGATAGAAAACGAAACTAAACATGTCAGTTTAAGTAAGTAGCATCACATCATCTGCCTATATAGTATAGTTCCCCTGCCTGGGTTAGAATTCCAGCTACACACTTATATGCGACCTTGGGCAAGTTATTTAACCTCTCTGTGCCTCATCTGAAAGTGAGGATAATAGCTTTGCCTATTTCACAGGGTTGCTGTGAGGATGGAATTAATATATATAAAGTACTTAATAACTGACACATAGCAATCATTCAATAAATGTTATTGCTGATTATAATGGTTATTATTAATACAATATTATTAAGTCAATAATATTAATATTCTTACTTAGCTGAATATTCAAAATTCTTTGGGGTAATTTTAGCCAAATTTGATAGGTATAAACAACATACAATCCTATCAATTATCCATATATAACGAGAAGAATATCGAGAATCCCAGAGAAGCTGATAAGATCCTAAAGGAATTTCAGATTTATTCCTTGAGATACATTGTCTTTCCTTGTGCCTCTTTCTATTTTACCTCTTGGTGAAATGCATTAAAAAGACCATATTTGTCAGCTGAAGGCAATACTGATTTTTTAAGAATCACAATGGTCTTTGCACAGTCTTACATATGTTTATTCTTTGTGCAATATGCTCTCCTTAAACATCATGTTGCCTAATTTATTTTAAATTTAAGGATTTTATTTGAAATCAAAGAAAGCTGAAGCTTTTCTAGGGAGAAGCAGAGAGGGTGGCAGCTATCATGCCAGTAGCTAGCATGTCTGCTCTCATTTTATCCGCCTGTTGGACTGCCCCATTACCTATATTCTTAGGACTGAGACAAAATCCTAGCCAATTGGATTCAAAGTAACCAGGATCTTCAAGTAAATGATTTTGTTTTGTTTTAACAAGAATTCCAAATTCATAAGGATTAAGACAAATATAAGCTCTAAAGCAAATAATCAAAAGCTACCTGGACAAAACCTTTAGAACAAAAGGGGCAGGGGAAATTCAGACAATTCATGCCTTAAATTAAAAAAAAAAAACAAACAACCTTTGAATATTCTAACTTGTCAGTGCTAAGTAATCCAAAAGTTTGCAGAAACCTCTGAGACAGAATCTAATGTATTTTCTGTCACCTGCACTTTTGTTCCCAATAAAAAATCTTCGGGTATTTTTTTTACTGGTTAGAGATTACCAAAGTTCATTGCAATCTTAAGGTTATAAGAACAGAGGTTCAGAATATTCTGTAGTTCTCTCACTTTTAAAAGCTGAAAGAGAAATCTCCACAATTTTTGGCTCTCAAAAGGGTAGGTATGTATCTTTTATAGAAACAGGTTCCCATCTTGTGGACTCCTCAGAGAATATTTCTGAAAATCATTTTTACCATGTTTCATTTAGTTAAGTATGAATTTATGCTAAATCTCAATTTACTAAACACATCAGTAAACTAGAAGCCCTATTCCCTTTGACAATTGAGTGGTGGTGCTATATATGATTCTCCTCAAACTGTATTTCTTTCAATAATGCTACATTTGAGCAATGGCTCAATACTACAATTTCTAAAAAATATCTGAGAAGTTTTTTTTTTTTTTTTAAATAGAAAAGTAGCACAGTACATTGCCCTCCTTTTCGTTTTTTGTTTTTTTTTTTTTAAAGAAAGAAATTAAAGTGGAAATTCCATTAAGAAAGAAAATCAGCCATGTCTCTTTATTTATTCTGCCCCTAAACTGCCATGGACAGTTTTCATAGGGACTATTTCATAGTTTCCTGGAAACTATTTCACAAAGTTATAATCACTACTTCGACTACAGAAATAATAACAGGAGCCACCTTCCACCACATGCTGACTAGAGTCAGCTACTACACAAAACACTTAGCACGCACTATCTCATTTAACTCCATCAATGAACATGGAAACAACTATCATCTTCACCTTTTTGCATAGGAAGCAGCTAACACTAGGGATATTAAAAGACTTGTCCAAGATTTCGCAGCCATGAAGTGGCAAAGCCAAGTTATGAGCCCAGGCCTGTCTGACGCCAAAGCTCAAATCCTCTCAGCTGTGCTTGCTATATCGCCTCTGAGTTCATTGAAATCAAGGGCCTAGTTTTTCCTCATTTGGAAGCCTTCCGGAACTAAAACAGTGCCAACTCCATAGGGGGCTCAAGAACTGTTGCTTATTTATCAGGAGTCACTTGAAAGCATGAATGAAAACACGGTAGAGGGAAACCTACAGTTGCCGCATAGCTCAGAATTCAAATATAGTTCCATAGCCAGGTCACTTATTAGGTTTGGGACCCTCTAAAATCATAATAAATAGGTCATTTGTCAAAGAGATGATGGAAACAGATCAGAAGAATTCTATCTGCCAAAGAAACTAAAAGACAGGTAGCTACAATGTGTCAAGCACCAAAAGAACCACTAGTTCGGATATAGTGAGAAAGGAAACAAGTTTTGAAAACTTAAAACCGTGGTTCCAATCCAGGCCCTTTGACTTTCTAGCTATAGCCATAGGAGAGTTGGTTCACCTCTCTAAATGTCCCTTTCATCCATATAAAATGAGGAAGAAAAATATACATATATGTAGATATATATCCCAGTTACATGATATGTGTTCAATGCAAGCCAGCATGTTTACTATTACTCTTATTATCAATGCATCAATTAAATAAGATATGCAATGTAATCATACGCTTGTTTAAACTGTACTTGCAAACTTCAGCAAATGAATGCTTTACTGCTCCTATGGTACAAAGAAAAAGTCACACAAGAAACAGATGTATATCATTCACATTTTGGCTTTTTAAAACATCCTTAACATGGGTTAAAAGAAAAAGATTCCCAAGGTTACCTAATCTGCTATGATTTAACAGCATTTTGATGTTTTTCTAAGGAATGATAGCAAAGTGCTGTATCTCTTCAAACTTGGAATTTACTGCCTGTCTCAGTCTCTGCTTATGCCAAATTAAATATACAGTATAAGGTCCCTACCAGAAATAACATAGCACAGTTTCCTGCTCTATTCCTTGGTTGAATGAGCCCAAACTGAAGAAGGGGAGACATGGTTTTATTTAATCATCTGAATAATAGTTTTCTTCACTCTCTTGAATTGGAAGCTCTTGGTGGGGGAGGGGAAAGTTTGAAAGAAATCACCATGTGAATTATCAGGCCATTTAAAGGAACAATTCTCTTTGAAGGCCCTACATTTGAAAGGCTCAAGAAAAAGCGTTAAGAAGAGTATTCTTATTAATGAACTGCCCAGAAAGTCAGCTTCCCCTGCTGGTCCACTGCACTCAAGCTCCTGAGGCTTCAGAGTGCTGTAAAGTCTCTTTACCTGTGAGGTACAGATGGCACTGCAGAATAGAGGTTGCAGTGTTTCCTTCCAGCAGACACCACCCAAAACTTTCGAAGAGTTTTGCCATATAAATAAGAGCACGAAGAAATGGGATGGTAAATGGAATAAAACATGCCCCAGAGTTGGGGGGTGAGGGTATGGGGGGGCGATGTCCAAGGCTGGGTTTTTTTTAAAGTGAAGGACGTGATCAGATAATACAGGTGATGGAAGAGATCAAGTGCAGGAGCAATGCCTTTAAATCGGCAAAATGTGGAAAGGGACAGTTCACTCACTGTAATGGGAGGAAATGAAGTTTGAGAGTTATGGCAGAAAAAAAAATGCAGCAGTTCTCTTCTGGCTGCATCAATTTTTAGTGTCATATGAGACAAAGTCTTTGCCTAAGGATGAGGAGAGAAGAGGAAGACTTGAAGAGAGAGAAGATGTGAAATAATCATATCAGAGAGAGAAGATAAATATGTAGATAAATGTGGCAAGATTGCTGAGTATGGCTGGGGGGAGACAGCCGTGAACATAACATGGTGGTTATGTTTTTCCCCAGCCATATTCACTGCTTCCGTCAGGCACGGGATAGATGGACTATTAAATCCAATCAGCACTGGGATTTGCCAGTGGAATATAAACGAGACGGTGCAGTCATCGATAATAAGAAAGTCTAGGTCTACAATCTTATCATGGCGATGGGCAGCGTCAACATCACCTGGAATCAGAATCGGCATCTTAATGGGGTTTCCAAATGATTCATGTGCACGTTTAAGAGAAATAAGTGTGGGGAAGCCAAGTGAAATAGGAGAAGGTCATTAAGAGCGATAGGAGGCTATGAGCAGCCGGGCTGTTGCTTTGGTCCTCGATGTGTATCATGCTAGTCATATATCTCAAGAGGGGTGGCCACACTGATAACTGCACATTTACATAATAAACAAAATGTATTCTTTTTGAAGACCAGCTGCTTTCTCTGCACTCTCCTCTCCTGTCCCTAAAACACTCCTGTCTTTACAAATATAATTGTTTGAAGGGTTGAGAAACACTGAACTAATACCAATGCATTAAAAATATTAACATGAGCATTATGTAATGATCAATCCCTCGGGCTAGGTACTTCTCAGGGGCAAAACCCACTGATAATGGGAACAAAAGGAGCACTGAAATCAAAAATTCCTTTTAAAAATCTGAATTCTCAGAAAAGCCTCCACTAAGATGTTCAAGGAGCAAAATGCTTATCTCAATTCTGTATACTTTGTTTAATTTACTCATTTTCAAAAAGGTGGCAGCCAAAGAGCAGGGAGGAGAGAGCGCAAGTGGATAATCAACCCGAGGAGTTAAGAACTGCATGTATACAGGGACTTCCCTGGCAGTCCAGTGGTTAAGACTCCGTGCTTCCACTGCAGGGGGCACAGGTTCGATCCCCGATTGGGGAACTAAGATCCCACATGCTGCACAGAGTGGCCAAAAAAAAACATTATTGCATGTATACAAAATAACACACAAATCAAGAAGCACTACTTTTCAAAAATTTTCATTTCATGCATTTGAGGTCCTTGATCCCCAGAATCCTTCAGAGTTCAATAAAATTGAGAAGGGAGAGGGATGGACTGGGAATTTGGCGTTGGTAGATGCAAACTGTTACATTTAGAATGGATAAACAACAAGGTCCTACTGTATAGCACAGGGAACTATATCCAACCTCCTGGGATAAACCATAATGGAAAAGAATATGAAAAAGAATGTCTGTATGTGTAAAACTGAGTCACTTTGCTGTACAGCAGAGACTGGCACAACATTGTAAATCAACTCTACTTCAATTAAAATATAAAAATAAAATGAAATTTTAAAAAATTGAAGAGAGTGAGGTGGCCACCTTAACTAATTCCTGAGACCATCAGAGTCTTCCATTATAGGCTTTCAGCCCAAAACTCAGACAACTCAAATGAGATGCAAAGCTTTAATTATTGTAGAAAACTGAATTATAATTGCCCTGTAATTCACCCATAAAAATATTTCCCAAATCTATTTTAAAAAATTGAAAACAGACCAGGGTCTACAAACATATCTAGGCTCCATCTTGGTATACTAGCTTCATTCAAGCTAAATTTGCATTTGTTCCTTAATCACAGTGCTGAACCCGTTCTCCATCAAGAGGAAACAAATTAATTCTGGGCTTTTGAGGAAAGACCCTAGTAGATCTTCTTTTATTTCTTACAGATTATAAAGCTGCAGTCAACTAGATCAAATAAGCACAGTGTCCATTTTACATAACTGGGGCAATTCAAGAAGGAAAAGTACATTTCTGTCTTCAATGAAAAGAAACACACACACGCATACACACACACACACACACACACACACACAGAGTCTCCCATATCTTTTACCTATAACAAAAATAGCCGATGATTCTAAATTTCTTTTCACCTCACAGTGAAATAACTGAGAGCACACCCAAGATGCCAGAGCTCTCGGTGTAAACACCCAGGAGGGATACTGAGGTCTACACAAAACATTTTTTAAAGACATTCTGTTTTTTAAAATAAGCAAAAAATAGACTATAAACGTTATACTTGAACATAGTGAATACCTCCCTATGTGACATGATTTGGAACTTTACTGTAAAGCCTTCTGACTCACAGATACTTTCTCCATACGCATCAAAAACTGAAGCCTGAACTTCCAACATTTGAGATGAATTCCCATGGTTTCCAACATTGTCCTCTGTTGAAAAGGGTTGAAGAGGAGTTTTTGGTTTTATTTTTGAAAAGTCATAGTTTCTTCACATATTCATTCACACTAGCCAAAGTCAAGAATTTCTGAGGACAAGTTTAGACACTTAATAAAGAACAGCAGTTCCTGAACCATCTGCTTTGCTCAAGAACTGAAGATCTGTCACACGCAAATTTTCATTTTTCTCCAACCCTGTGAGAATATTATTGTCAGCTGGGGTAGGTAACATTTGGTTTTTAATTGACGTGGCGAACAAACCAGGCTTTATAAAATGGGTACAATCAGTGCGTCTTTTGGGTGAAAAAAATAAAAGCAAACCATCATCTGAGTCCAAAAGTCACTCACTTTCAGCAAGTTCTTTTGATCCATTCAAGTGTCCTGTTACTAATCTTCTGATGAAGAAATGTGCAAAACACAGAATTTGAAGTGAATAACAGAACCTTGTTACAGTCAGACAAAGATATATGACAGAAAACCCTGAAAGTCTTTTTTTAAAAAGGAATCATCTCTCAAACTCATATCATACAGAACTGCAGATTCTAATAGACTGATCCTATATTGTTGTATTCTTACCTGGTAAGGAACAATACTTCCATGAGCTGTACCCCAGCGCCGCGCTTCCTCTTGGCCAATAAGATAATTCGCAGCGACGTGAGTCAAACATGCCACCTACCAGAAGAAGAAAAAAAAAAAGCTACTTTATCTATACTCATAAACAGAAGGTTATAATAGGAATATTCTCGTTTGATTTCACTTCATGTCATTGTAGAAGGAAAAAGGAGAGAGAAAAAATTGTCCCGCTTGGTTAGAAAATATGCAGGCAACCACACTTTCATCATACAAAGAAAAGAAGAGCAGTATTACATTATTGCGTGAGACTAAGTACTGAGTAACCGTCAATTGAGAAATACAAACACGGAAGCACTCAGCTCCTGAAAAGATCACCTGAAGGCAGAGGTTAACCCAAACGGATGGAACCCTGGTCCAGCCTTTAGCATCGAAGCCATTGCAAAATACATCAGCAACTAGTACATTCCCTTCCCCTTTTACTTTCCATCAAGATGACACAAGAAGAGCCTGCATCATCACTGAGCAGGTGAACTAGTCAGGGGCCACATTCCTCTAAACTGCTCGTAACACGAAAAAATAATAATAATAAACCTCTATTTTGTTTAAGTCAGTTTAATCAAGTTTTCTGTTCCTTGTTGCCCAAAGCATTCTTACTGGCGCAGAGGATCAAGATTACTTAACTTTTTTTAATTCATTAGTGAATCATTCTCATTTGAACAAAAATTACTGTACTTCTTTCAACTTGGTCCTAGGATCGTATCCTCATTATTATACTTGTTTCAGCTTTCGAGAACTACAGATCTATTAAAGGGGTCACCTAAAACTGTAGGGTCAACCTCTGACTCTTGCAGTATTTCGTATCTAGATCTTAAAAACCTATAATAATTCAATTCCATGTGAGGATAATGACTTGATTCCTGGTCATCTGCCACAAAGGGCTTATGTTCCAATGACTATCCACGGCTCCAAGGGCCCAGAACTATGGAAAGGAGGTGACCAAGCAACAACTTTCCATCGTTTCCAGAAAAGAGCTTCTGGCCTCATCATGATCTAACATCATCATGATCTAGCATCATCATGATCTAACAGGCGCTGGCTTTTCTCATTCTGTTATCATCAGATGCGATTAGGAATCTGCCAAGCCAGCAAGTCAAACATCCCAGATGGAGACTGGCTCCTGGAGCGACTCAAGGGGTGACTTTTCAGGGCTTGGTGCTGCAACCTGTCCTTGCCCTCTACCTGGCACGGCAGCTGTGCCTCCCACAAGGGCTGTCAATGGGGCTCAGCCTGAATGGGTCTCCTTGCAGCAGCAGCCATTCCCCTTTACTTTTTTCTTGGGATTTACACTCCCTTTTATGTTCATTTACTGCTTTGCTGAAATTGGAACTGCCTTATGGCAGCTGGTTTGGCTATACTGCCCAGGTGGCAACACGAATAAACTTTGAGTCATCCGCTTCTGGACCTCCATCTGGTCTTGGGCATTTGAACCATGGAGCATTCCAGGGCTGCCTGGGGCTGCCTGGGGCTAATCATCATTTCACAGATCACTTCTGTGTCTTTCAAAATGGAAAATCAAATCAACATTTTGTAGTAAAAATGTACTGGATGGGAAGTCCAGATTCATGGTTCCTAATTTCTGTCAACCTCTAGGTGTACAACTGTAGGTATTTAATTTAACCACATTGACCTTCAGACACTTTCTCTATAAAATCTTGGGTGTTTGACCTAAACCAGTTGTTTTCAGACTTTTTTTAAAAAAAGCATAACTCCTGTATCAAACCAAATAATGCATGAAGAAGATAATACCCCACATGGTCTGGCTGAAGTAGAGGCAAGCCTACAATGCCACCCTAGGAAATGTGAACACAGAACACAATTTGCAGATTAGTAAATGGTCTTAAATTTGCTTCCAAGGTCTATATTTCTGACTCTGTTCTTCTTCTTAACAATATAGCAGATAAAAAGCTACCAAGGATGCAATAGTAGTTATTTTCCCATGAAGGCTCTTCCTGAAACTGAGGAAATTTTCTCAAGTCTGAGGTTTTACTTTGATCTAGCCATGTTGGGGAGGGGGGAATTGTCCCTTTCAAAAAGCCTAGTGAAAGTCATTCTCTAAGGAGCTCTGGTGCTACTGGAGGCCAATAATTCAGATTAATAAAGGTAATTCTTTGCAAGCAAAAAGTCACAAGGGGCTTGGTATTTCCACTTTTCTAATTTCAAAGTCAAGTGATAGTCAATAGGCCAACAACAGCAAGGGCTGCAGGAAGTAGTGGGCTGACTGGATGGTTACAGGTTAACGTGTAGCTCCTAGATTGATCTGAAACGGTTTCCAGGGGTGAGCATGGGCCGGATGCTAGGCTAGAGGTCAGCCTAGCTGCCTCATTTCTTGCCCACTACCTCATTCTTTCTTCTCAATTTTGACTTTTGTGTTTCTGACCCTGCCTTGAAAAGCTGTCTTTGACAACTATTGAATAAAAACAGCCCCATGTAGAGTGAGTTTGAATGAAGGGTCAGAATTCATCTCACAGACTGTTTCCAAATGGAAGATCATACCCATTTTCTCCACACAACAGTAGCTCATAAAAACAAAAAGCATTTCAGAACTAGCAGGCTCCCACTGGGCAGGAAGGTTAAATAAGATTTTACGCCAGTTGCCATCCAAGAAAAAACAAAGTGTGATTTGTCAGTGATGACTCAGAGGCAAAGTTGGTGGGGGGGAATTCTATTTTAAAAAAGAGAGCAACAGGGCTAAACTTAGCAACCCAATGTTTAAAAGGAGCATTACAGATCTGAAAGTAATCTATTTACAAAGATGTATTTTTAAGGCAGGAGAAGGGGGAGAAAGTCAACAGCTATGACATGATTATGTATGAAAAATCAGAGGCTTCCTGGCAATTAATGACAAATTTTCCACAAATCAAAAGAATGCAGGATGTGACTTTCAGGTTAATAACTACATACTGTACACCTATTCTAAATATTGCATTAGATCGTTACTTTCATCCCCTAAACTTAAGCTCATTATTTCATCATGTGGATGCTATATAATTTACTCAGAATGTTGCCTTTATACGGTTTCATCTAAATAAAAAAGCCAACTTTGGTTTAGTAATAATCATTCTGACAGCAAAATTATTATTTTAGATAACATAATGGGTCCTGATATTCTTTGTGTCTAACCAGGAAACCAATGGGGTTGTCAAAGTGGATCTCAAAGGGCACAGCCCTAAAAGGCTTGAGGAAGAATATGCCCAATTATTTCCCAAAGCGTCCTCATGGTGTCCATCACCTCGTTTTACCTCTGCCTAATGAAGATCAAGCTGCAATAATATAGTCTTTCATCTCCAAAAGGACAACCAAGTATCACAGGTAAAATGGGGAAAACAAGATCAGAAGTATGGTCCATTGCATCAAAATTGGTAATTTTTTCCCTCCTGCTTCTTTGCATATATTCTGGCCTCCAACTAAGCTAGACTAAACACCGTGATCGCTTCTGCACCTGCCCAAATCTGCATCCTCTCTTCAAAGTCCATTTCCACATTGCTGTTTCATTAAGTCCCCACATCACCCAAGCAAAAAAATATTTCCCCTGCCTCTGAACAAATACAACACCTTAATTTGCCTGACTCCTGACTTTTGCACTTTCACAGTCAGCTACATACTACAATTAGAATTATAAGACTATTTCCCTTCCCCTGCCCCCGCCTTTCCCCTAAACTAGAAAGACCTAAATCAGTAGTTCCTAAACCTAGTGGTACATCACAATCACCTGGGGAATTCCTGGACCCCACCCAGACCTACTGAGTCAGACTGGAGCCTGGGAAGAAAAAAATGAACCAATGTACCATTAATTGTACACAGATTTGAGAACCAAAGCCGTAGGAAACTCCAGTCAAACTCCTTAACGTTACAGATAGATAAATAAAGGAACAGAGAAGGTAAATAATTTATCTGATGTCACGTAGTTGGCTAGTGGCAGAACTTCACTCCAACTATAGCGCCTTCCTTCATGCTACAATATTATTCAATCACTCCTTTTAAATTGGGAACTATTTCAGGGTAAGAATTATGTATTATAAACCCTTTGTATGTACTCATAGCAGCTAAAATAGAACTTGCACACTAGTATTTTTTAAAGCGTGAATGAAAACAGTAATTACTATTTATTTATTCAACAAATACTGAATGTTGCTTTGCGTGAGGCATTATGCTAGGTACTGGCTATACATAAGTAAATGAAAAAGAGGTAGTCCTGCCCACTTTGGACTTAAGAATAGTGGAGAAGACAACTAAACAAACAGTCATAGGAACTGCCATGGGGAGAGGAGATGGAGGAGAACTTTAAAAACAAAGAGAATAACATGTGTGAAAGCCCTAAGGCAGGAAAGAGACTGGCATCCAGGAAGAAAAAAAAAAACTGAAAGTAGACCAGTGTAACTGAAGCATGGCAAGAAAGAGACAGGAAATGAAACTGGAGAGGTTTACAGAGGCCAGACCATGCCAGTCCTTGCAGATCATGGTAAGGAACTGTTCTTTGCACATCTTTCAGATGATCATTTTAAAATCACAAATCATATCATGTCATCCTTCTACTTAAAACTCATCGGGCTTCCCACTTAAAATGATGCAACAGAAGAATACAGTGGGAAAATGTTCACAAATCTTTTTAAAACTTTTTATTTTAGAACAGTTTTAGATTTATAGAAAAAATACCAAGACACTACAGAGAGTTTCCATATACAACACACCCAGTTTCCCTATTATTAACATCTTACATCAATGTCATACATATTTTACAATTAAAAAACTAATATTGATGCATTATTATTAAAGTGCCTATGTTCAGATGTCTTTCGTTTTAACTTAATGTCCTTTTTCTGTTCCAAGATCCTCATCCACATTATGTTTATGTGTCCTTAGGCTCCTCTTGGCAGTAACAATTTATCATACATTCCTTGTTTTTGATGATCTTGACAGTTTTGAAGAGTACTGATCAGGTATTCTGTAGAATATTCCTCACTGGGACTTTTTTTTAATGTTTTTCAAATAATGAGACTGGGGTTATGGGTTTCGAGAAGGAAGACAATAAAAGTAAAGTGCCATTTTCAACACAGCCTATCAAAGGCACATACGACCAACGTGATTTATCACTGTTGGTATTGACCTTGATCACCTGGCGAGGTAATGTTAGTAAGATTTCTCCACTGTAAAATCACTCTTGTTTCCTCCCCCTGTCCACGCCGTACTCTTCGGAAGGAAGTCACCACGCACAGTCCACACTTAAGGCGCGGGGGGTTACGCTCCTCCTTCCTGAGGGCAGTGTCTACATAAACTATCTGGAATTCTTCCACACAGGAGATTTGTCCCTTCTTTCCTATTTATTTATTCATTCAATCATTTATTTATATCGGCATAGACTCATGGATATTAATTTTATACTCTGGGTTATAATACAATACTACTGTATTTTATTGTTCAAATCATTCCAGTTTGGGCCACTGGGAGCTCTTCAGTTGGCTCCTGTGCCCCTTTGACACGCTCCCCATCATTATGAGTTTTTTTGTTTTCAGCACTTCCTTCCTTTGTGGCACTACAAGATGCTCCAGGCTCATCTTTATATTTTCTGTTGCAGTCTTACAAGAAAGCATAAAGAGAAGAGGAGTCATGCAGTTAAAAAAAAGGAACTAATATTTATTTCAGTGTAGATGAGAACCACATTCATTCACTCGATTATTCAAAAATCTTCATATTGCACCTCCTACGTGCCAGGAACTCTTCTAAGGCACAGGGATGCGGCAGCGAACAGGACAGATATTGTCACACTTGCATGAAGTTCACATTCTAGTGTAAGATACATTCAGACAGAAACAAGAAAATATCAGGAAATGATAATTAATGTGAAGAAAATGAAATGATCACAGAGAGGGCTCTACTAGACTAGCAGGTTAGTAAAGGCCTCTTCGACAATATTACATTTTATCTGAGATCTGGAGAAGGCACGTGAAAATCTAGGGAAAACCTTTCTAGGCAACAAGATCAACCAATTAAAAGACTGCATTGTGGTAAAAAGCTTACCATATTTAGAAATAGAAAGAAAGAAGCTCACTGTAGCTGGAACATAGTAAGTAAAAGAGGCAGTAGTATAAAGTGAGGTCAGGGAGGTACGCGAGGGCCAGATCACATGGGTCCTTACAGGCCTCGTAAGGACCTGGGATATTATTCTAAGTGTCATGGGAAGCCATTGATTTATATAATTAGACAAACTGGTTCTTATATGGAGCATAAAGAGGCAATGAATGAAACCAAATTATCTCACATGACATAGGTATTACAACTTCCATTTTACAGACGGAAAAACTAAGCCTAGGGAGATTAAGTCTCTTGTCTAGATCTCACAGTTGGTGAAGAGCAAAACTATGACTCACACTTAGATACTCTACCCTCTAAGCCATCCTTACACCACTGCCTCCTGTCTATTTAACCTCTCTGCTCCCAGCCCCTCTCACCCTAGGAGTGCTCAGCTTTACGTCTGTGTCCTATATATATTCTTGACTTCACATTTTATATTCCCTGCAGGGCCCCCCAAATCACTGGAGTCTAGAAGCCCTCCACAATCACTCAGCTGTCCTCTGCATTTGCTTAGAAAGCATGTCATTAACTGAATCGATTAATTCTCCTCACGTTCTTCTGCTCAACCTCACTCATTTACTAACTGTAAAACATTTTCTGGGAGAAATATGTTAAAAGAGAAATTAAGAGGCTAGCATTCATGGAGAATAGACCTTTCAAGATGGAAAATTCTTCAAAAAGAGCCTTCATCAGAGTGTTTGAGAGCCTGACATCTCTCTTTTTCATCTTGATTCCATTACTTTGTACGTCAAACTTCCTATGCAATTTAATCTGCTTTGCTTTGTCCCTCACACCTTAAGGTAGACTAATTTCTTCAGAACCACTAAGGACCAACGAGGAAAAACATTCAGGAGTAGAGAAGGTATTTTGGCTATCTCATGTTGAAAGAAGAATAAGAATTCTACCTATTTATAGTACATTTATCATTTTATTTACTAGTGATCAAAACTAATACTAAGCACTTATTGTGCACTGTTCTAAGCATTTTATGTGAAATATCTCATTTAATCCTCATAGCAACTATATGAGAGACATGTTCTGATGAACCCATTTTACAAATGAAAAAACTGAGGCATGGAGCAGGTTAGTAATCTGCCCAAGGTTATGTACCTAGTAAATGGACAAGCCAGGACCTGAACTCAGCTACTCTGGATTCTGGCATTCTATACTAAATTACGTACAGAATCAGACTCCTTAGGATTTCTGAGTGGCCCTGATCCTGGAAAAGTTTTATAGGACTGGTTTTACTTGGTTTTAAAAAAAAAGTGATTAAGCATCCTTTTCAATTAAGTAAACATCTACAGATAAGTTTGATCTTAATTATTACAGAATACTTAAAGTAGTACTCATTCAAAGTTTTCTGCTTTGCTACAACTATGCCTTGGCTTTTATTCCAATGTAATTAGAAATAAAATTCAACCTACAAACATTTTACCTGTAAACACCAATAAGCCAGTAGAGCTGTTATGTAAATTTTAAATCTCTACTTTTATTTACTTAGCAAAAAAAAAATATTACCATATCCTTCTCTTCATGGCAATTTTTTAACTTAATGAAAGAAACACACACATTTCACATTCCTCTGAATTATCACTAACGATAGTCAAAGCATATTGATGTTTACACTTTATATACTGAACTCAAAAGAAAAACATATTTGCATTACACTCAGAATAATTTTGCCAATCCATCTGAATGAAAATCAGACATATGAGGAAACTGGATATCAAATGCCAGAAGGTAAGACCAGACAGCAAAGAGAGACAGAATTTCAAAAGCATGTTTAGGATAATACATCAAACATATTTTTTACCATGAACCACTGACCCAGTCAATCATTTGACTGAAAAAGTGGTTATGAACCACTAAAGAAATGTGATGAGTAAGTGAAAATGTAGAAAAGTACATTTAGTGACATGATTTACTTATTTATCCCTATGATGGCATGTCTTCAGTTTCAAACATCTTCAAATATGATTCCACATTTTAAATAACTTAGTTCTTTAAGTATCTGTTTTTAGAATAAAATAATACACTGTTCTGCAACACTAGTTTTTAAAAGAAGTTCAAAGAATGAAGTTACTTTTGTTTACTGCTTCCTTCAGGCATTTAGCAGATATTTAATAAGTACTTATTACACGCAAAGCACTCTGTCAGGTACAGTGGAAGATCCCCAAATCAATAAAACAGAGTTTCATCTCTCAGTAAGGTTAAAATCTATCATTCAAAATAGAAATATTTAGTTCCACAAGAGACTTTTCTTCAAAAAATCAAGTAGGGATAAAAAAAGTGACATTTGAGCAGTCCCTTCAATAAAGGGAATTTAGCCTTGCAAACACAAGGAAAAGGACCTTCCATATGAAAGAAATACTGTGTGCAATGTCACAGCAGAGATGGACAAGTATTGGGGTTTTTTTAGTGAATACATGAATGAATCAACAAATGGAAATAAAAACTGAAAAAAGGCATTAGATTTGATGACCAGGAAATCATAAATGCTCATTAAGATGCAATATCAATAAAGTAGTGGAAACAAAAGCCAGATTCAAGGGGGCTAAGAAAATGAAAAGAATGTGGGAGGTGAAAGAATATTTTAGAGGCTTGTGTAAAGGTCTGGGAAGGAGAGAGACTAGACAGTAGCTCAAACAGGTGAGCAGGAAGACAGAGGTTTTATTTTTGAAGATGTGGGGGAAAAAAACCCTGAAATTCATTTAATTATGCAAGAAAAAAGAATAACTGAAAGTGTGGAGTCTTAAGCAAAGTGTAAGAGGACAAGAAAGAAAATACACGTGAATGGGTTATGGTTTAAAATACCATCTCCCAGCGAGGTCTTCCCTAACTCACTCAGATGGGGTCATTTCCTCTTCTCTCTATCCATTAGTATTAATAGAACAGAAGCTTTAGGAGGGAAGGAACTTGTCCGATGTGTTTGATGCTCTCTCCCCAGCAGCAGGAACATAATCTGAGACACACTATAGGCATGCAGTCATTATTAGTTAAACTGGTAAATAAAGGAAGGAATGATACAGTTTTCCTCTAATTTGGGAGTAGAATCTTAATGAAGAAGGAGAAATCTTTCAAGTGAAAAGGAGGAAAGTTGGATGCAATCCCCACAGAAAAGCAGAACAGTAGGAGGCATCTTCGTAGAATGAGAAGGACACGCTGATGTTTGCCTCTTCCTCTAAATCCTGCCTCTGCGCGCTGGAGTCACACAGAGCAAGTCCATTCATCCTTTTACCATACACCAAATGGATAAAAACAGAGGCTGAGTTGCCTGAGGCCTCACATTCAGAGTGAGGAAAGCAACAAAGATGGCTTAGTAACAACAATGGAATCCTCAGGGGTCAAGACCTCACTGAGCTAAAAGTGAGTATATGATTATGCAAAAGATTCATGGATGGGTAGAGAAACAAAATAACTCTTCCCTTAAGTCAGAATTGGCCTAGGAATGGGGGTGGGGTGAGTCTGTAACAGGGGGCCCAATAGGTTCTTCGAGGAAGCACTAGGCAATTCAGTTCAGAGGTCAAAATAAAGGTTGACTCCCAATTTCACAATTTGTATGGAAACACAAAAGACCCCGACTACCCAAAGCAATCTTGAGAAAGAAAAACGGAGCTGGAGGAATCAGGCTCACTGACTTCAGACTATACTACAAAGCTACAGTAATCAAGACAGTATGGTACTGGCACAAAAACAGAAATATACATCAATGGAACAGGATAGAAAGCCCAGAGATAAACCCACACACATATGGTCACCTTATCTTTGATAAAGGAGGCAAGGCTATACAATGGAGAAAAGACAGCCTCTTCAATAAGTGGTGCTGGGAAAACTGGACAGCCACATGTAAAAGAATGAAATTAGAACACTCTCTAACACCATACACAAAGATAAACTCAAAATGGATTAGAGACCTAAATGTAAGGCCGGACACTATAAAACTCTTAGAGGAAAACACAGACAGAACACTCTTTGACATAAATCACAGCAAGATCCTTTCTGACCCACCTCCTAGAGAAAGTGAAATAAAAACAAAAATAAACAAATGGGACCTAAAGAAACTTAAAAGCTTTTGCACAGCAAAGGAGACCATAAACAAGATGAAAAGACAACTCTCAGAATGGGAGAAAATATTTGCAAATGAAGCAACTGACAAAGGATTAAACTCCAAAACAGACAAGCAGCTCATGCATCTCAATATCAATAAAACAAACAACCCAATCCAAAACGGGCAGAAGACCTAAATAGACATTTCTCCAAAGAAGATATACAGATTGCCAACAAACACATGAAAGGATACTCAACATCACTAATCATTAGAGAAATGCAAATCAAAACTACAGTGAGGTATCACCTCACACCAGTCAGAATGGCCATCATCAAAAAATCTACAAACAATAAATGCTGGAGAGGGTATGGAGAAAAGGGAACCCTCTTGCACTGTTGGTGGGAATATAAATTGGTACAGCCACTATGGAGAACAGTATGGAGGTTCCTTAAAAAACTAAAAATAGAACTACCATACGACCCAGCAATCCCACTACTGGGCATATACCCTGAGAAAAGCATAATTCAAAAAGAGTCATGTACCACAATGTTCACTGCAGCTCTATTTACAATAGCCAGGACATGGAAGCAACCTAAGTGTCATCGACAGAGGAATGGATAAAGAAGATGTGGCACATATCTACAATGGAATATTACTCAGCCATAAAAAGAAACGAAATTGAATTATTTGTAGTGAGGTGGATGGTCCTAGAGTCTGTCATACAGAGTGAAGTAAGTCAGAAAGAGAAAAACAAATACCATACGCTAACACATATATATGGAATCTAAAAAAAAAAAAAAAAAATGGTTCTGAAGAACCTAGGGGCAGGACAGGAATAATGACGCAGACGTAGAGAATGGACTTGAGGACACAGGGAGGGGGAAGGGTAAGCTGGGAGAAAGTGAGAAAGTGGCATGGACATATATACACTACCAAATGTAAAATAGATAGCTAGTGGGAAGCAGCCGCATAGCACAGGGAGATCAGCTTGGTGCCTTGTGACCACCTAGAGGGGTGGGATAGGGAGGCTGGGAGGGAGACGCAAGAGGGAGGAGATATGGGGATATGTGTGTATGTATAGCTGATTCACTTTGTTATACAGCAGCAACTAACACAACATTGCAAAGCAATTATACTCCAATGAAGATGTTAAAAAAAAAAAAAGGTTGACTCCCGCTGACCCTGTAGATTTCCTTCATTGTTCCCCAGAGCTCAGGATGCTTCTTCTACAGAAAGTTGTGGCTCATTTTGGGAAGAGCTCCCTACACTTTGTTTAGTTATGCTACTTCAGGTTACCTTCTCCAATTCTCTATTTTGTCACATTTTTCCTCTAGTTCTGATAACCTCTGCCTTTATGTCCTGGTGACCTTCTGTCGCTGGAACCTGGAGGGTATTATGCTCAGTGAAATAAGTCAGACAGAGAAAGACAAATACTGTATGTTATTACTTATATGTGGAATCTAAGAAATAAAACAAACTAGTGAATATAAGGAAAAAGAAACATACTCATAGATATATAGAGAACAAACTAGTGGTTACCAGTGGGGAGAGAGAAAGGGGGAGGGACAAGGTAAGAGTAAGGGATTAAGAAGTACAAACTTCTATGCATAAAATAAATAAGCTACAGGATATGTTGTACAGCACAGGGAATATAGCCAATATTTTATGATAACTATAAATGGAGTATAATCTATAAAAATTTTGAATCACTGTGCTATACACCTGAAACTAATATAATACTGCAAATAAACTATACCTCAATACAAAAAAAGCCTTCCCCATCTCAATATTAAAAGAAAAACCTTTTGCAGTTTCTTCTAAATATACATCTTCTCATATCCAGGAGATGGAAAGGACTACATACCCTTGGGATTATACTTACTTTTATACCCTGATTTCTACACTTAATGAGAATTTCCTCATATTTGTATATATTCCTTAGAGCTTAATTTTAAATGCCAAAAGAAAAAAAGGAAATTAGCCATTAAAGGCAATATCAGCAGAGGAACTGGAGTGGACATCGTAATGCAAAGGGTCAGGAAAAGCAGGAAGCAGAAACCTCAAGTACAAATAATATGTTAAGTTTGGCAGTGAAAGGGGGAAAGAGAGAGAACAATAGCTGGAATGCACAGCCAAATCACCAAAAAGGGTGTAAATGAAGATTGTTCATGATGTTACCTTTTCCAGGGTATACAGACTTTAATAGAAAATTAATGAAGGCCCAAAAGCCTTGGAGCTAAAGGAATGAATCTCTCTTAGTGGAATTTCAGGCATCTTCCCAAGTTCATGGGAGAAAGATTTTATAATCAAGGGAGGCATTTTCCTAGAAACTTTAAGTCACAGAACTATATAAAACAACCCTGAATATAACAACAGCTTATAAACCAAGCCTCGGCATGAGAACAAAATTAACTAACTTACACACTCTGCCTACATCTGATCATTCTGAGTGACTAAAATCTAAGAATGTCAGAGTGAATCTGATGATGATTTTTGTCTGGCCATGTCACATTGCACTGCTCTCCTGAGCTTCTGTGGAATGGTTCCCAGAATAACAGGGAAGACTCACTAGAATGCAATACATAACTAAGTTCTTTACTGGTGACTCTTCTTAAAGTGACCTCATGGGAGTTCTGGGGAAAGGTGCAAAGCCAGGTGTGGATTAGGACAAGAAATCATGTCAGTGATCAAATGATTCAGCAGGTAAAATATGTATTATGTCACTGTACTTCAAGCAAAAATTCATGCAATGAATACAGATACACAGTGCCAAGGACTGCCCTGTTAATTAACAGAAACCAACTCAGTGATGAAAAACAACAACTCTAAGAACAGCAAAAGAAAGAAAACACATTCTATACTTTATATACTATTTCTGTTTTATTTGGAAGTTTAAAAAATCTTGTATTTACATTTCATTTTTTCATCCAGGAAATATTTATTGAGTGATTACTTTGTTCAGGCAGTGCGTGAGGTACTGGGTATACGGTGGTGAAAAGAGATGGATTATCTGTCCGCATGGAACAGAGTCTAGTGAGAAGACACACAGCAAACACGCTAAAGACCAGTGATGTGAGGAGTTTAGGGGCAGAAATGTGATTGGAATCAGGCCTAGGGGACTTAGCTCAAAGTGGAGTTTGCAGGACAAGCACATTCTTTTCACACTTTCTTGCCCTCTCCTCCCACCAACACACACAAAACGGTTTGGCAAGTATAACAGTCATCTTTACTAATTTGGGAGTCACTTCACAGGAACAGAAACAATGAGAATATTTCACTATATTTACACAAACACTTGGCCAATCTCTCCTCTGTTCTAATACATCTCAGCAAAGATGAAAATCAAGTCAACTGGTTTCAGAACCTCACTAATTTTTATCACAGTCAGAACTCATCAACAACAGCCCACATGGCACAGGCTGGATGGCTTTTAAGATCTAAGCGGCAAACTGTAGATGAGTTTGGGCTTTTCAACATCACCTCTAAGAGACCTCAAAGGGACACCGACATAACCAGCCTTTGATGATACACTGTATCATATATCCGTAGTCTCACATGTCTCTAATTCAGCACATTTGCATATGATCTGCATTCTAACATATCCACAAATATGTTTTTATATGCCAGAAAACTGTAATGTGATAGAGCCCTTTAGGAGTCATTCTGCTTTGTTGTGTCAATTCTCATGCTCATCAGACAATGATCATTCTCCTAGCCACATCCTCCACCTACTTCTTAACCACAACTGGAGGGCTAGACAGTTCTGAAGAGGGCCTAGTCTCTGAGTCTTTCTGACATCCTCGGCAGTCTGGTGGAAAGAAATCTGGATCCTGAGTCAACAGGCCTGAGTCTCAGTCTCAGCTCAGTAGCCCCTTTTTACTGCAAAGTCCCGAGTCAAGTTTACACAGCATCACTAACCTCTTCATAGCCCTGTTTGTGACTTCAGGACAATATTGTAAAAGCGCTTTGAAAACACTCAGACGTGTGAATAGTGAAAAATTATCATTTAGAAAACATATTATCCAAGCAGATACAGGCCAAACAGCAAACACAGGGTTTTATGACACAACAATTTAGTAATTTCAATTAATTAGATCGGTGTTTCCCATCTTTCACTGATACAAATAATCCATCTAGGAAAAACAACTCCCACAGGCTGCAAACCAGGTTAGTCAGCTTTAGAAATTCCAAGTATATTTATTGTTTTTACTAATCAAAGAAGAATTTCTGAACTGCAAATTTTTTACCTTTTACAAATAGTAAACACACATTAAAACACAATTGGTTTAGAAAAATACCAGTGGAACCACTGATTAAACATCTGCAGTTTGACTATAAAGTAGCGAAATTTGATTTCTTTTTTTTTTAATTAATTAATTTATTTGTTTGTTTTTATTTTTGGCTGTGTTGGGGCTTCGTTGCTCCGCACGGGCTTTCTCTAGTTGCGGTGAGCGAGGGCTACTCTTCATTGTTGTGGCTTCTCTTGTTGCAGAGCACGGGCTCTAGGCACTCGGGCTCAGTAGCTGTGCCTCGTGGGCTCAGTAGTTGTGGCTTGCGGGCTCTTGAGCACAGGATCAGTAGTTGTGGCGCATGGGCTTAGGTGCTCCGCGGTATGTGGGATTTTCCCGGACCCGGGCTCTAACCCATGTCCCCTGCATTGGCAGGCGGATCCTTAACCACTGCGCCACCAGGGAAGCCCCAAAATTTGATTTCTAATAAGATTTCTAAGACAAGTGCTATCAGTTTACCTCCAAAGGTTGTAGGTTGGCAGCTCAATGAGCATGATTCAGTTCCTTAATGTTTTTTGTTTGGCCTACACAGTATTTCAAGAATTGAAAGGTTTTATATAAAAATTCAGATTTCTTGCATCAAAAAATGCAAATCTGGGTACTCTAGTGGTGGAGAAGGCTTATACTGGCCCATGAGAGCAACTGTTAATATCTCTTCCAAGCATGTTCAGTAACAATCACATCAGAGGCTTGAAATGAGCTATGTAGGAATATTTACACCACGAGAATTGGCAAATGCTGTGGATCACAGCTTTTTTTTTTCTTTAAGAAAGCTAGTTAAACACTTATAAGCACACCCTACACTTGGGACCATAATCTCACAGGGCAACAACTGGCTGGACTGAGTAGTACCTATGCCCTCAGATAGGATGTGGACTTTTTAGTCCATATCCACCACTATTCCCTATTGTTTTTTGTCTGGCTTAGTTCACTCATTTTAATTACCTGCCCCACATATTTAAGCACTTGATTTTGCAACTCCTGGTTTTCAGTCACACCCTTTTCAATAAAACTCTTAGATGATAACAAAGAAAAAAAGCCAAGTCACTGTGCTTGCTTGATAATTAAAAACAAAGGGCAGGCTTAAATCCAACACTGTTGAACAAACTGAAATTCCATCTTTAGATTCCTTTTTCTCCCTTTTCTAACCATTGTGTTATTTAAGTAAAAAAGAACATTGTAACAGATTTCAAGTCATAAATTGAGCAGTTAGCAAAATGAATATTTTTAAAAGATAAAAATATTATTTAATTGTATATTCTTAAACAAAATATGAAAAACTGAGAATTTTTATTTCTAGAGGTAAAATCATCATTGCTTCTCAAAACTATGAAGTCTTTTTTGGTTTGTCTGAAGACCTTGTATGGATATTTGATGGAAATCTTGAAAACCTGGGCAGAAAAATTCCTACACAAGGCAAACCTTTGATTAAATGACTCTATCAGTAAGAATGTCTGAATATGAAACCAGATATGATAGCGGTCAGGAAAATTCCCTTTCATGTCACATTACATGGATTCATACACAGAGGACTGCTGCTTAGCCTGCTCTAATACGTAGGTCTGTGCTTCCAAAGACAATAACACTTTCATTTATCACTCCCTTCCCTTGGGGCATGAGTATCATAGTCCTACCCACTACAAGAAAAGCATTTTCCCAAAACCACTTCCAAGGTCCCAAGAACAAAAATAAAAGACAAAATTAAGGAAAGAACACAGACCAATGGAAGGTCCTGAAACAGTTCCAATCAACAGGTTTTGTATTTCTGGACACTGTCTTCGCAGTAATCACTACCACCAAAAGGAAGGGGTCATGTGAGCATTTGTCAGGAGTCTCTTGTCTCAACACACCACTTTTAAAATTCTATCTTTCCTCCTCGACCTCCCGCTAAATTTGTTTTCAGTCTCAGACCTACTTTAGCTTGGTTACTGGTCTTTCCTTTTTTTCAAGATGCTCAAAAATAACAAGTATTTGGACTTCTAGGCTAGCCCCAAAATTATAATAAAGCCATTTTTACAGTGGCGAGAAAACAAGGAGATTAAAGAAATAGAAAGAATGAAAGAAGGAAGGGAGGGAGGGAGAAAGGGCAGGAAAGAAAAAAAAAAGGACATAAAGCATGTTTTGAGCTAACATGAGAGAAAGGGACAAAGTTTTAAAAAGAGAAAGAGGAAAGCAACTGTCCTGTGTCCTTTTAGATTGCTCTTAATGTAAATTGTGGGGGTAGAATCCAAATACTGACATTCCTGATCCTCTTGAAAAAACGTTGCCTCTAATCTTTTGCACACTCCTATGTACATTAGACAGTCTCGAGTGAGCACAGGAAAGCTCAAGAAACGATCCAGATAAAGTCAAGAGGAGTTTGTGATAGTACCAAAAACAAAACAAAGGAAAACAATAGCAGAAAGAAAAAGAGTTTTACCTGTATTCAGTAAAGTACCAGCTACACTGATCTATGTCGAGCCTTTCTTCAGCGTATTGATTTTTACCGATTTAAAGCTAAAGGCCTAGACCTCAGTTACCTCAAGAGTAACTGAGTTCTTTTAGAAGAACTTGAGGTGAACCAGAGTACTTTTACTCAAAATTCTCAGGTTTGTACTGCAGCTGACTAGCAAAGAAGTATTTCCTGGACGTATAACGAGTTATCTCAGTTCTCCGCCTAGTCTAAAGCACCAGCCA
The DNA here is from genome assembly GCF_009873245.2 of Balaenoptera musculus. Taxonomy (NCBI): domain Eukaryota; kingdom Metazoa; phylum Chordata; class Mammalia; order Artiodactyla; family Balaenopteridae; genus Balaenoptera; species Balaenoptera musculus. Next base: position 94,682,441 of record NC_045793.1, on the reverse strand, counting down.
GCATCCACAGGCCTCGCATGCATATTTACAATAAGCAATATGTCATCGGTATTTTTAACTTAATTTTGGTTGAGGCGTTTTAACATATACGTTCCCTCAACTTAAAAAAAAAAAAAGAAAAAGCAGTAGCAAAGTAAGACTTTTATTTTTTAATGTTTACATTCTAAATAATTGCAATAGGTCATCAAAAGTAAAGGCTTTGGGGTAAAAAATATCAGTCTCTGCTGCAACCAACATGCTTGTCTGTCAGTATACGCAGGGTTAAGGAATGCAGTAATAAGGTGAGAGTGTGCTGAAGAGGGGCTGAAGGAAAACGAACAAAAAAGGTGGAGACAATGGTAATAATAATATAACAATAACAGCTAACACTTACTTAGTGCTGACTATGTAGTGGGCACCGCTGTAAGCACTTTACATATATAAACCCATTTTAATCCTCACAGCAATCCAGGAGGCAAACACTGCCATCATCCCCATTTAATGAATGAGGAAACTGAGGCACAGAGCCCATTTCAAGATTTGCCCAAGGGCCTCAGCTACTTCGTAGCATATTGAGGATTTAAACTAGTCTCAGGGTCCATGTTCCTAACCACTATCCCAGAGGCCTGAAGAGGCAAGTTACCGATGGAAAGAAGTTAATTCAACAATAAGGTTAAAATTAAGTTTAAAAAAAACAACAACTGAGGTTCTACCTTATAGAGAAAAATATATATGTTGCATGCAGATTAAAATGTTCTACCTAATAAACACAATATAAATCTAACAGGTACTTGGCAACAGATAACAAGTGCAATGACAAACATCAGAATGAATATAAGAAGCCTTCTCCAGAAAGATGTGAGCACAGTATTTTAACCACCCAAGAGGTCCTGTTTCTAGTGCATCTCGTGAGCCCGCAGTGCCACCCAGTGATAGTCGACGTGAACCACGTGTATATCCTCTTCTGCAAGTGTCCATAGTCTTTTCTGTAACTAATACAGAACTTTCACATAAAAAAGGAAACTTGGATTAGTAATAACCTATCTTTTATTTTACTATAACTTTTTCCAAATTGCCCTTACATTTAAATTTCCCCTCCATTATTTCTTAACAGATGACTGTGACAAGACCAACCAAAACTATTAACTTGAGGGCTGAGGGAGCTTGCTTGCTGAAAATTTAGTAGAGTATTTCATTTTCCCCAAGAAATCATTCAAAATATTTGTTAACAGCATTTCATTCACCCAGTGAGTACATAATGTTGTCACCATATTTCATATTTCAGTGTTTCCTAATATAACCTTTCAGTTTCTGGAGTATGGAGTTCAAAGCAGCCAGTGAGAAGGGCTGAAAACACCTGCTCCAAACAGCAAAGGAAAATGTGAGCAGGTCCCCCATCAGCAAGCAGTACCTGCACTATGGAACCTCCAAAAAGAAACAGATGCAGCAGTTAGGCACGTGGTGGAGGAGGGAAGGGGAGGGTGTGTCAGGAGGGAAGCTAGGCAAGCATCAAACAAGACAAAATGTATCTATAGACCTAAATAGACAGGTAATCACTTTAAAAAAATTCTCCTACAGGGAATGGTTACATTATGAAAACTGAATTCTAAAGTTTAGTTTTCATCCAAAACCATAATATGACAACTGATTATACCACTAAGACAAAATAAGACAGGGCTATATATCCCTGGAAGGAATTCAAGAAAGATTCATCAGTGAGTTTTCTATTAAGATTTTTTTCTGAAATATTCACCAAATATTTAATAGTAGTTATTGCTAAGGAGTAGAATGACAAAAAAACTTTGAGTTACAGAGTTACACATTTGTATATTTTTCGCATTATTTTCCAGACATGTATTTCTTTTGTTAAAAGTGTGGAAAAGTCCTGTGCTCCACTGTATTATAATCATTAGGAAGAAACCCTGAACAGTAAGACATTTGTCTCTACTTTCTATATATCCCTTATACATTTCAATCATTGTGCAACCGATATTTTTACATACACTAATAAAACACAGCTTTTGCTTAAATTAAAAAATACCCTTCACCACAGAACTACTTACAAATCTAATTATTTTATAAAGTATATTTGTCAATTAGCAGCTAAGCCAGCTTTTAAATTCTTTCATTTTTAAAATGCCATGATTGATAACATGTCTATGGGAGTAAACATGATTAAAAAGACAAATATGTGAACTTTAATCACCAGTATATGAGAAGTGGAGTCTTGAGGTTCATTTCTGTGGCCCCTGAAATGTCTCTCTCTGCACTGTTTCCCTTCAAGTCAAGGGTTGAGGATGATGAGTTCACACACTCCTAGAGACTGCAAGTCCCACTGACAAATCAGCCGCTGACTTGCAGTTAGTCCATACCATCATTGCTAAAGTTGTGTTCAGTGTACCATATAGTCATAAAACTGTAAGGTTCTTTCTAAACCATTCTTTGTTCTTTTAGTTCCCTGACAAGCTAAAGGTCCCTTGGGACCCTGTAGAGCAAAACCTCAAATACACTGATGCCCATAACTAAATCCACAGGAACCAGCCAAGAAAGTTGTTACAAATATGACTTGAGTCTTGAGTAAAAATTATTTGGGGAACTTTAATGCTATTTAATTTTAAGAGTATCGGGATGACATATGATAGGGATACACCTTGCAGGTTTACTCTAAGACACACCTTCTTTTCAAATTGCGACCCACAGGTCTACTGCATCAAAGTCACCTGGGATGCCGCTTCCAAGTGGCAGACTCCTGAGTCCTGCCCCAGACCCACTGGATCTGAATGCTTGAGTGTGAGGCCCAGGAATCTGGTTTTTTCCAAAGCTCCCTGGACTCTTACACACCTATTAGAATGGCCAAAATCCAGAACACTGACAATACCAAATGCTGGTGATCATGTGGAGCTACAGGAACTCTCATTCATTGCTGGCTGGAATGCAAGATGGTACAGCCACTTTGGAAGACAGTTCAGTGGTTTCTTACAAAACTAAACATAATCTCACCATATGATCTGGCAATCGCACTATTGGTATTTACCCAAAAGGAGTTGAAAACTATGCCACTCAAAAACCTACACATGGATGTTTAGTTTTTTTTCATAGTTGCCAAAACTTTGGTACATACAGACAATGGAATATTATACAGCACTGAAAACCAATAAGCTATCAAGCCATGAAAAGACATGGAGGGAACTTAAATGCATATTACTAAGTGAAAGAAGCCAGTCTGAAAAGACTACATACTGAAGCTTGATTCCAACTATATGACTTCCTGGAAAAGACAAAACTTTGGAGACAGTAGAAAGATTAGTGATTGCCTGGGCGTTGCATGAAGGGGAAAGCAGAAAGGAATAGATAAGAACAGAGAATTTTTAGGGCAATGAAAATATTCTGTATGATTCTATAATGATGGATATATGTCATTACACTTTTAAGCAAACCCATAGAATGCACAACACCAAGAGTGAACTCTAAGGTAAACTACAGGTTTTGGGTGATTATGATGTGTCAATGTAGGTTCATCCTTGGTAAAAAGTGTACCATTCTGGTGAATGATTCCGATACACTCTGGTGAGTGTAGACTATTCATGTGTGGTGCAGCAGATATATGAGAAATCTGTTTGTTCCTCTCCATGTTGTTGTAAACCTAAATAAAACTGCTCTAAAAAATTAAGTTTAAAAAAAAAGCTCACTGGTGACTGTCATACATCATAAGTTTGGGAATCATATTATCGAACAGCAGTTCTCAAACATTGCTGAACATTAGAATCATCTGGAGAGCTTTTAAAAATCCCAGTGCCCAGGCCATGCCCCATACTAATTAAACCAGAATCGCTTGGGGTGGGACAAGAGCAGCAGTTTTTGAAACTTCCCAGATGATTCCAACGTACAGCCAAGTTTAATCATTGGTGTAATAAGGCCTCAACATACAATTTAGAGAACAAATTCAGACTTCCTGGGTGTCAAGCAACACTCAACTTGAGATTTTTAACAATAACAACAACAACAAAAATGTTTACTACCCAGTTAGTCATGGTGGCAACAAAAAAGACCTAATTAAGCTGCCATAAAAAAATAACATTAAGTATGAATGAAACATGGAAAAATCCTCATTACCAATATGACAACAGACAAAAAAGAGGGGGGAGGTTTTCAACAGTTAATTTGAGTCAAACAAGGACACTTATTAAGTCCAGACTTCACTGACCAAAAACTTATGCTTGAAATATTGCGAATCAGCTTTATTATATAACATGATGGAAGAAATGAACAATACTATGCGATTTTTTTCATGCTATTACAAATCAATCAGCAATAGTTTGGGGATATTTAGAGGATGCTGAAGCAGAATGTGTAACAAAACAAACTAAATTTTCAATAAGGTACCAATGTCAGAGAAATAAAATGATTCAGCAAGCTGCTTTCTCAAGTCAAGGCCTTTTGAAGTTCAGACTGAAAGATGCACTTTGCTTTCCCTCAGTTTCTTACAAGATAGTACATTATTAAACTTGAGACAACATATCTTAATACAGTGGGCTTGAAACTACAGTCACAGAATTTTAAAAGCATGTCTTTACTGAAAGAAGTACAAATTTCAGACTCAAACTGCACCTATAAATAGAACAGAAAGCCAAAGGAGAATGTACTCATTTTACTATTGCAGCCTGACTTGAGTTCAATAGAATCAAAAATATAAAAGAATTACAGAGCTATTTACTGGAAGGGAAGTCCTCATTTCAGAAAAGATTCAGTAGTTTGCATGATTTCAAACCAAGTTTTAAGTTTCTGCAGCTTCCTTTAGAAAAAACCTCAGAATGTATCTGTATTGTCATCGACCTTATAAGAGTGGTTCAGGGCTTCCCTGGTGGCGCAGTGGTTAAGAATCCACCTGCCAAAAAAAAAAAAAAAAAAACAGAATCCACCTGCCAATGCAGGGGACATGCGTACGAACCCTGGTGCGGGAAGATCCTGCATGCCGCAGAGCAACTAAGCCCATGCGCCACAACTACTAAGCCTGTGCTCTACAGCCCGTGAGCCACAACTACTGAGCCGTGTGCCACAACTACTGAAGCCCGCGTGCCAAGAGCTCATGCTCCACAACAAGAGAAGCCACTGCAATGAGAAGCCCACGCAACACAATGAAGAGTAGCCCCCGCCCACCACAGCTACAGAAAGCCCACACACAGCAACAAAGACCCAACACAGCCAAAAATAAATAAATAAATTTATAAAGAAAAAAAGAAAAGAGTGGTTCAGTTTTAGGAAGAATTAACTGAACTGAAAACAAACTACCCCACCAAGAAGACACAGTGTTCTTGGAATTTTAGAGATAACTATATGGATTCTAGAGCTGCCCCGAAATTTCTGGCAATTGCCTCTCAACAATGTTTTAATCCTCTGCTCCTATGAAAATCCACCTAAAATATAAAACTGCTGAATAATCATTGATGTAAAACTTGAATCAGAAGTGATATGGACCTTCACTTGTACAGAACATGAGTTTTTTTAATATTACTGAAAATTTATATATAAAACCCAAACTTTCGAGATAGCTTCATCCACCAGAGGGCAGACAGCAGAAGCAAGAACAACTATAATCCTGCAGCCTGTGCAATGAAAAGCACATTCACAGAAAGACAGACAAGATGAAAGGCAGAGGACTATGTACCAGATGAAGGAACAAGGTAAAACCCCAGAAAACAACTAAATGAAGTGGAGATAGGCAACCTTCCAGAAAAATAATTCAGAATAACAATAATGAAGATGATCCAGGACCTCAGAAAAAGAATGGAGGCAAAGATCGAGAAGATGCAAGAAATGTTTAAGAAAGACCTAGAAGAATTAAAGAACAAACACCTAGAAGAATTAAAGAACAAACAAACAGAGATGAACAATACAATAACTGAAATGAAAAATACACTAGAAAGAATCAATAGCAGAATAACTGACACAGAAGAACGGATAAGTGACCTGGAAGACATAATAGTGGAATTCACTGCCATGGAACAGAATAAAGAAAAAAGAATGAAAAGAAATGAAGACAGACTAAGAGACATCTGGGACAACATTAAACGCACCAACATTCACATTATAGAGCTCCCAGAAGGAGAAGAGAGAGAAAGGACCCGAGAAAATATTTGAAGAGATTATAATACTTAAAAACTTCTCTCACATGGTTAAGGAAATAGCCACTTCCAAGTCCAGGAAGCGCAGAGAGTCCCAGGCAGGATAAACCCAAGGAGAAACACGCCCAGACGCATAGTAATCAAATTGACAAAAATTAAAGACAAAGAAAAATTATTAAAAGCAACAAGGGAAAAATGACAAATAACATACAAGGGAACCCCCATAAGGTTAACAGCTGATTTCTCAGCAGAAACTCTACAAGCCAGAAGGGAGTGGCACGATATATTTAAAGTGATGAAAAGGAAGAACCTACACCAAGATTACTCTACCCAGCAAGGATCTCATTCAATTCAACAGAGAAATCAAAAGCTTTACAGACAAGCAAAAGCTAAAAGAATTCAGCACCAACAAACCATCTCTACAACAAATGCTAAAGGAACTTCTCTAAGTGAGAAACACAAGAGAAGAAAAAGACCTACAAAAACAAACCCAAAACAAGAAAATGGTAATAGGAACATACATATCAATAATTATCTTAAATGTGAATGGATTAAATGCTCCAACCAAAAGACGCAGCCTTGCTGAATGGATACAAAAACAACACCCATATATATGCTGTATACAAGAGAGCCACTTCAGACCTAGGGACACATACAGACTGAAAGTAAAGGGAAGGAAAAAGATATTCCATGCAAATGGAAATCAAAAGAAAGCTGGAGTAGCAGTACTCATATCAGATAAAATAGACTTTAAAATAAAGAATGTTACAAGAGACAAGGAAGGACACTATGTAATGATCAAGGGATCAATCCAAGAAGATGATCTAACAATTATAAATATATATGCACCCAACATAGAAGCTCCTCAATACATAAGGCAACTGCTAACAGTTATAAAAGAGGAAATTGATGGTAACACAATAATAGTGGGGGACTTTAACACCTCACTTACACCAATGGACAGATCATCCAAACAGAAAATTAATAAGGAAACACAAGCTTTAAATGACACAATAGACCAGATAGATTTAATTGATATTTATAGGACATTCCATCCAAAAACAGCAGATTACACTTTCTTCTCAAGTGCGCACGGAACATTCCCCAGGATAGATCACATCTTGGGTCACAAATCAAGCCTCAGTACATTTAAGAAAATTGAAATCATATCAAGCATCTTTTCTGAGCACAACACTATAAGATTAGAAATCAATTACAGGGAAAAAAACATAAAAAACACAAACACATGGAGGCTAAACAATACGTTACTAAATAACCAAGAGATCACTGAAGAAATCAAAGAGGAAATCAAAAAATACCTAGAGACAAATGACAATGAAAACACGACGATCCAAAACCTATGGGATGCGGCAAAAGCAGTTCTAAGGGGGAAGTTTATAGCAATACAAGTTTACCTCAAGAAACAAGAGAAATCTCAAACAATCTAACGTTACACCTAAAGGCACTAGAGAAAGAAGAACAAACAAAACCCAAAGTTAGCAGAAGGAAAGAAATCATCAAGATCAGAGCGGGAATACATGACATAGAAAGAAAGAAAAAAATAGCAAAGATCAATAAAACTAAAAGCTGGTTCTTTGAGAAGATAAACAAAATTGATAAACCTTTAGCCAGACTCATCAAGAAAAAGAGGGAGAGGACTCAAATCAATAAAATTAGAAATTAAAAAGGAGAAGTTACAACAGACACCACAGAACTGCAAAGCATCATAAGAGACTACTGCAAGCAACTCTATGCCAATAAAATGGAAAACCTGGAAGAAATGGACAAATTCTTAGCAAGGTATAACCTTCCAGGACTGAACCAGGAAGAAATAGAAAATATGAACAGACCAATCACAAGTAATGAAATTGACACTGTGGTTAAAAATCTTCCAACAAACAAAAGTCCATGACCAGATGGCTTCAAGGGTGAATTCTATCAAACATTTAGGGAAGAGCTAACACCCATCCTTCTCAAACTCTTCCAAAAAATTGCCGAGGAAGGAATACTCCCAAACTCATTTACGAGGCCACCATCACCCTGATACCAAAACCAGACAAAGATACTACGAAAAAAGAAAATTACAGAACAATATCACTGATGAATATAGATGCAAAAATCCTCAACAAAATACTAGCAAACAGAATCCAACAACACATTAAAAGGATCATACACCATGATCAAGTGGGATTTATCCCAGGGATATAAGGATCCTTCAATATATGCAAATCAATCAATGTGATACACCATATTAACAAACTGAAGAATACAAACCATATGATCATCTCAGTAGATGCAGAAAAAGCTTCTGACAAAATTCAACACCCATTTAGGATAAAAAAACTCTCCAGAAAGTGGGCATAGAGAGAACCTACCTCAACAAAATAAAAGCCATATACAACAAACCCACAGCAAACATCATTGTGAATGGTGAAAAACTGAAAGCATTTCCTCTAAGATCAGGAACAAGACAAGCATGTCCACTCTTGCCACTCTTATTCAACATAGGTTTGGAAGTCCTAGCCATGGCAATCAGAGAAGAAAAGGAAATAAAAGGAATACAAATTGGAAAAGAAGAAGTAAAACTGTCACTGTTTGCAGATGACATGATACTATACATAGATAATCCTACAGAGGCCACCAGAAAACTACTAGAGCTAATCAATGAATGTGGTAAAGTTGCAGGATACAAAATTAATGCACAGAAATCTCTTGCATTCCTATACACTAACAATGAAAGACCAGAAAGAGAAATTACGGAAACAACCCCATTCACCATTGCAACAGAAGAATGAAATACCTAGGAATAAACCTACCTAAGGAGGTAAAAGACCTGTACTCAGAAAACTATGAGACACTGATGAAAGAAGTCAAAAATGACACAAACAGATGGAGCGATATACCATGTTCTTGGATTGTAAGAGTCAATATTGTGAAAATGACTATACTACCCAAAGCAATCTACAGATTAAATACAATCCCTATCAAATTACCAATGGCATTTTTTACAGAACTGGAACAAAAATTCTTAAAATTTGTATGGAGACACAAAAGACCTCGAATAGCCAAAGTAATCTGGATGGAAAAAAACAAGGGCTGGAGGAATCAGACTCCCTGACTTCAGACTATACTACAAAGCTACAGTAATCAAGACAATACGGTACTGGCACAAAAACAGAAATATAGATCAATGGAACAGGATAGAAAGCCCAGAGATAAACCCATGCACATATGGTCACCTTATTTTTGATAAAGGAGGCAAGAATATACAATGGAGAAAAGATAGCCTCTTCAATAAGTGGTGCTGGGAAAACTGGACAGCTACATGTAATAGAATGAAATCAGAACACTCACTAACACCATATACAAAAATAAACTCAAAATGGATTAAAGACCTAAATGTAAGGCTGGACACGATAAAACTCTTAGAGGAAAACATAGGCAGAACACTCTTTGGCATAAATCACAGCAAGATATTTTTTGACCCACCTCAAAAATAAACAAATGGGACCTAATGAAACTTAAAAGCTTTTGCACAGCAAAGGAAACCATAAACAAGACAAAAAGACAACTCTCAGAATGGGAGAAAATATTTGCAAACGAAGCAACTGACAAAGGATTAATCTCCAAAATATATAAATAGCTCATGGAGTTCAATATTAAAAAAAAAAAAACCCAATCAAAAAATGGGCAGAAGACCTAAATAGACATTTCTCCAAAGAAGGCATACAGATGGCCAAGAGGCACATGAAAAGCTGCTCAACATCACTAATTATCAGAGAAATGCAAATCAAAACCACAATGAGGTATCACCTCACACTGGTCAGAATGGCCATCATCAAAAACTCTACAAACAATAAATTCTGGAGAGGGTGTGGAAAAAAGGGAACCCTCTTGCACTGTTGGTGGGAATGAAAATTGATACAGCCACTATGGAGAACAGTATGGAGGTTCCTTAAAAAACTAAAAATAGAACTACCATACGACCCAGCAATCCCACTACTGGGCATATACACTGAGAAAACCATAATTCAAAAAGACACATGCACCCCAATGTTTATTGCAGCACTATTTACAATAGCCAGGTCATGGAAGCAACCTAAATGCGCATCGACAGATGAATGGATAAAGAAGATGTGGTACATATATACAATAGAATATTACTCAGCCATTAAAAGGAACAAAATTGGGTCATTTATAGAGACGTGGATGGACCTACAGAATGTCATACAGAGTGAAATAAGTCAGAAAGAGAATACCAAATATCATATATTAATGCATATATGTGGAATCTAGAAAAATGGTACAGATGAACTGGTTTGCAAGGCAGAAATAAACACACAGATGTAGAGAACAAATGTATGGACACCAAGGGGGGAAGGGGGCGACGGTGGGATGAATTGGGGGACTGAGATTGACATATATACACTAATATGTATAAAATAGATAACTAATAAGAACTTGCTGTATAAAAAATGAAATAAAATAAAATTCAAAATAAATAAATAAAACCCAAACTTTCTATAGCCACTTCCACCTGCTAAGGTGGTGAATTAGCTGGCTGAGGTGGAAATACCAACTGGAGCAAACAAGAGGCTAGCCAAAAACTGAAAAGGAAACACTGGGTAAAGAGATGTCCACAGGGAATATTGGTTAGCTCCAACATATTCCTGGGAATCTAGAAGGCCACATGCATGTGCAGAGCTGTGTGCATGCACAAGAACGACCCAAGAAGGCCTAATATTTTACTTATACCCGACCTTGAGGTTCTGCACAAGCATGAGTGAAAGAAGAGTTGTAGACTCTGTCCCAACACACAGAGTGTCTCAGCAAAGGTGAGGAGATACATTCGTTCAAGGCAGTTAAGAAATTCTATGCCTAATCATCAGCTGACCACTAAGCTAACTGAACACAGTGGCTTCAAAAGACAAAGAATAAAGACTTTATAAAATTCATTCACAAAAGTCACTAAACAAAAAAACAACCATGAATAGCAACAACAACGAACCCTTGAGCATGGGAGAAATCTGAACTCCAAAGTTTCAACACTCTATTATTTAAAATATCCAGTTTCCAACCACACACAAAAAAATTATGAAACATGCAAAGAAACAGGAAAGTATGACCATTCATAGGGGGAAAAAAAGGCAGACAATAGAAACTGTCTCTGAGAAAGCCCAGTGTTGTACCTAATAAAGACTTTATTTTTTTTAATATTTATTTATTTATTTATTTATTTGGCTGTGCTGGGTCTTAGTTGCAGCACGAGAGTTCTTTGTTGCCACGTGCAGGATTTTCGTTGCGGCATGCGGGATCTTTAGTTGCAGCATGTGGGATCTAGTTCCCTGACCAGGGATCAAACCCAGGCCCCCTGCATTGGGAGCACGGAGTCTTTTTTTTTTTTTTTTAATTAATTGTTAGTTAACTTTTTTTTTTTTTAACATCTTTATTGGAGTAGAATTGCTTTACAATGTTGTGTTAGTTTCTGCTTTATAACAAAGTGAATTAGCTATACATATACATATATCCCCATATCTCCTCCCTCTTGCGTCTCCCTCCCACCCTCCCTATCCCACCCCTCTAGGTGGTCACAAAGCACTGAGCTGATCTCCCTGTGCGATGCAGCTGCTTCCCACTAGCTATCTATTTTACATTTGGTAGTGTATATATGTCCATGCCACTCTCTCACTTCGTCCCAGCTTACCCTTCCCCCTCCCCATGACAGAGACAATCTTGAAAGTAGAAAAAGAGAAGCAACTCATCACACTCAACAGATCCTCAATAGATTAGCACCTTAATTCTCACAAAAAATCATAGATGCCAGTCAGCAGTGGAATAACATATACAAAATGCTAGGGGATGGGTGGAAGAACGTCAACCAAGAATTCTATACCTGGCAAAACTATTCTTCAAAAATAAAGATGAAATTAAGACATTCCTAGATAAACAAAAAAGGAAGGATTTGTTGCAAGCAAACCTGCCCAACGAGAAATACCAAAGGGCTGAAATGAAAAACAAAAACAAAAAACACTAGACGGTAACACAAATCCACACAAAGAAATAAAGAGCAGCAGTAAAACTAACTAAAATAAGTAAGTATAAAAGACAGTATAAATGTATTTTGTTTATAAATATTTTCTTCTCCTACCTGATTTTTAAAAGAACTGAATAGAGCTATAGTGGTAAACCTGTGTTGATGGGCATACAATGTATAAAGACGTAATTTGTATGACAATAATAGCACAAAGAAGGAGGGAGGGAACAAAGCTATACCATAACAAAGCAAAGCTTTTACATGCTGTTCAAATGATGCTGGTATTAATCTAAACTAGACTGCTTTAGATTAAAATGTTAATTGTAACTCCCAGGGCAACACTAAGAAAATACGGAAAATACGTGTGGGCGCACGTGCACATGTGCACACATACACATGCAATGGGAATTAAAATAGTGCACTAGAAAATAACTATTTAACAATAAAAAGGCATTAATGGAGGGACAGAGAAATATAAAAGACACAGGATGTAGAAAACAATAGCAAAATGGCAAAGAAAAAAAGCAGAGATTGGCAGAATATGTTATAAAAATTGATCCAACTATATTCTGTCTATAAAAGCCATATTTTAGATTCAAAGACACAAAGAGATCAAAAGTAAAAATATGAAAAAAATATACCATGTGTAATGGGCTGAATTGTGTCTCTCCCAAAATCCGTATGTTGAAGTCCTAAACACAGCATCTCAGAATGCGCCAAAATTTGGAGATAGGGTCTTTCAAGATGTAATTAAGTTAAAATGACATCACTAGGATATGCCCTAATCCGGTATGACTGATGTCTTTACAAGAAGAGAAAATTTGGGTTCAGATATATACAGAAGGAAGATGATGTGAAAACACAGGGAATGATAGCCATTGACAAGCCAAGGAGAGAGGCCTGGAACAGTTCCTTCCCTCATGGCCCTCAGAAGAAGTTAACCCTGACAGCACCTTGACCTTAAAGTTCTTAGAGTTCAACGCTCCAGAACTGTGAGAAAATAAATCCCTGTTGCTTAAGACACCCAGTCTATGGAACTTTGTTATGGCAGCCCTAGTAAATAATATATCATAAAAATGGTAACCAAAAACAGATTGAGAATATCAGAAAAAATAGACTTTGAGGCAAAAATTGTTACTAGAAGCAAATAACATTTTATACATTTATAATACATTTATATAATTATAATAATAGTTATAATAATAATTATATAATAATATATAATAATTATATTATAATAATAGTACATTTTATAATAATAAAGTGGTCCAATTATCAGTAAGACATAACAATTATAAACATATATGTACCTAACAGCAGAGCACCAAAAACATGAAGCAAAACTGACAGAATTGAAGGAAGCAAGAAACAATCCAACAATAAGAGATGGAAACTTAAATATACCGTTTTCAATAACAGATATAGCAACTAGGCAGAAAATCAACCAAGAAATAGAAGACTTGAAATGCAAAAATGCAAATCAAAGCCACTTCAGACCCACTATAATAGCTAAAGTAAAAATCATGGGGAATAGCAAGTGTTGACAGGAATGTGAAAAAACTGTAAACCTAATAAATTGCTGGTGGGATTGTAAAATAGTGAAGCTGTTTTAGAAAAAATTTGACAGCTCCTCAAATGTTACACAAAACTTTACCATATATACCAACTAGACCAAAAAAACATCTATATAACACTCCACAACATCAGCAGAATACACATTCTTCTCTAGCACACCTGGACCATCCTCCAAGATAGACCAAAAACAAGCCTCAGTAAATGTAAAAGGACTGAAACTACATAATGAGTGTTCTCCAACTACAATGGAATGAAGCAAGAAATTAAAAATAGAAGGGTATTTGGGAAATTCACAAACAGGTGGAAATTAAACAACACATTCCTAAAAACCAGTGGATCAAAGAAAAAATCTCAAAGGAAATTAGAAAGTGACTTGAGATGACTGAAACAAAACACAACATACCATAACTTATGAGATGAAGCTAAAACCGTTCTTAGAGGGAAATTTATAACTGAAAACACCTATATTAAAAAAGAAAAAGACCTCAAATCAATAACCTAACACTCCTCCTTAAGATACTACAAAAAGAAAAGCAAACTAAACCTAAAACTAGCAAAAGGAAGGAACTATTAAAGATGAAAGTGGAATAAATGAAATATAGAGTATAGGAAACCAATAGAGAAAAACCAATGAAATCCAAAGTTGGTTTGTTGGAAAGATCAACAAAATTAACAAACATTAAGCTAGAGTCACCAAGAAAAAAATAAAGAAGACTCATTTACTAAAATCATGAATAAAAGAGGGAATATTTGTACTGACCTTACAGAAATAGAAAGGATTATATGAGAATACTATGAACAATCATATGCCAATAAATTAAATAACCTAAATGAAATGGATAAATTCCTACAAAGATAAAAATTACTGAAACTGACTAAATAATAAATAGAAAAACTGAATAGACATATAACAAGTAGAAAGATTGAATTAATAATCATAAAACTTAACAAAAAAAGCAGCAGCCCAGACTTTTTTAGCTTCATTGGTGAATTCTACCAAATAATTAAAGAATTAGTACCAATTCTTCACCAGTTCTTCCAAAAACTAGAAAAGGAGAAAACAACTCATTCTATGAGGTATCTTTCTGATACCAAAAGCCAAGAAAACCATCACAAAAAAAGAAAATTATGGAGTAATTCTCCTTTTTGAATACAGACCCCAAAATTCTTAGCAATATACAAGCAAACTAAATATAGCAACTTTACCAAGAATTATAAAGCATAACCAAGTGAGATTTTTTCCAAGGATTACAAAATTGGTTCAATATACAAAAATCAATATCAATTGTTTAATCAATGTTAATTAATCAATAATCAAATAACATTAATAGGATAAGTGACACAAACCAATTAATGATCTCAATAGTTGCAGAAATAGCATCTGCCAAAATCCAACACCCTTTCATAATACTAGTGGTGAAAAACTGAATTTTTTGCCCTGAAATCAGGAAAAAGAAAAGGATGTCTGTTCTTGCCACTTCTATTCAACATTGTACTTGGGTTCTTTCTATCCAGGGCAATGAGGCAAGAAAAAGAAATGAAAGGTGTTCATGCTGGAAAGAAAGAAGAAAAACTATCTCTATTCACAGATGACATGACCTTGTATATAGAAAATCCTATAGTAACCACTAAAATATTCTTAGAACTAAAAACACAAGCCCAGCAAGGTTGCAAGATACAGAGCACCATACAGTCATTATGTTAAGCTCTATTGCTCAGTGCTGACCACATTACTTATCAAAATCATTCTCCCAAAAGATAAGACAAGATTTGTTATATTTGTATACTCTTCTTAAAAGCTAAAACATATTCCCCAGTCATCCTTATTCACCATAACACTGCCAGGAATAACAGCATGCTTGGCACTGGGCACTCAATAAACATTTAAGTGAATAAATAAATGAATGAATGAATACTGGCAGCGCCTTATACCCTTAAGGATAAGTATAATACAGTCTCTGGATCCAGACTGAGTTCAGGTCCCAACTCTGCTATTTACTGGCTGTGTGACATAGGGCAAGTTACAGTGTTATTCTACGCCTCTGCTTCCTCCTCAGTAAAATGGGAATAATAAAACTGTTGGGGAAATAAATCAGTTAATATATGCAATGTGCTTAGAACTGTGTTTAGTATAAAGTAAATGTTACCTAAGTTTTATTATGTTTTTAAAGTCACTCTCAATGATTCAACTTTGGAGAATATAAACAGCCTATACAATACAGCATCTACTCCAAGGTCAGCAAGTTCATAGCACTCTCCCAATGTTGCACCTTTATATTATTATTGTTAATAATCACAGCACTCCTTTTCCAGAAACTGTCTCAACCTTCTCAATACCAGTCTCCAGTCAGACCAAGAGGCAGAAAAGACTAACACTGTTTGCCATTCTGTGTTGCTTCTACTATCATTCTACAAAAACGGAACCAGAACTCAACTTTTGCTCTACAGGCTTGATCTAGAACCCTGCCAATAAATTCGCTCCCCACAAAAAAGAGCAGTCCTCTAACTGACTTCTAACTTCTAACAGGCCTACTAGTCATAGAATATTGGATTATTATTTAAATTAAATGTCACATCTCATGTTTGTTCTTCAGATGAGTATTAATAAATGGCCAGATTTACTGCTAATGTCAACTTCTAAGGAATGTCTTTCATTGGGCTTTTTGTCAGTGCCTAGAGCATGCCAAGTTTTGTCCTGCTTCAGGCTTTTGCATTAACTGTTCTCTCCATCTGGAACATCTTGCCCTGGTTAACAGAAGTGTCCCTGCTATCTTTATGAAACTGTTGCATATCCTTATGCAAATTTATCACTATTACTTGTTTATTGTCTGTATATACAACTACAATGTAAATTCCATGGGGCAGGAAACTTGCTGCCTTGTTTATCATTTATTGTATAATCTGGCATAAGAAACAAGTGTGGATGGATGGAAAGATGGATAATGGATGGATGATGGATGAATTCCGTGAGTGCAGATTCAACTTAATTTCTTAGTCCCTAAAGTGAGTATCAATAGGTTTAAAAAATAGAGACCAAAATCATAACTTTAAAGTGAAAATATATTTAGTATATGGCATTTACCATAATGGAAAAGTAAACTAAGCATTTTAGAAGATTTTCTATAAAAATGGATGAAACCAAAGCAGTTTCCTTTTAGCCCTCAATTAACTAGAAAATGAAATCAACCAGAATATCAAAATTTCTAAGCACTTCAGCTAATCAAGATCTTATTTTACCTTGGTGGTATATAATGACTCTAGGCTACGAAAAAATTAAAAAATTATTCGGCATTATGCCTCATACACATTCTGTGAAGAACCAAAGTGATTTCCCTGGAAATTAAATCTCAGTCACTATGCTTTCTGCCAGTGGTTTACTTATCCTTTAGCTGCAATGATGACATAATAGTTGGGGCCAAATAGATTCCACTGGGAATCAGTTGGTCCATAACTTAGGACAGGTAAAGAGTCACCATTAATTAGCAAATATAGAAGGATGTAATTACTACATTTTATTCTACATAAAATCTTCTGACCCTAGAAAGTACCAAGATGAAGGTGGAAGTGATTAACTTAGCAACAAAAACAAATTGTTCTACTCTAGTAATAGAGAACAGAGGTGATTCTAAGACTGTTAAACCCACCTTTAGGAACAGTCAATTGAGTTCACTATTCTACAAGATCCTTCAAAGACAAAATCTAAATTGGAGGAATATCCGTCAACACCAATGGCTCTTTCTCCTCCTATTTCTTTTATATCTTTATCTTAATTATGTTTCTATTTTTCAGAACATTTTGAAAGCACCAAATTGTTTTAAAGTATCTAATGAGAATTAAATCAGATCACAATGAAATTTGTCTTCTGGTTTTATTCTGTTCTCCTTTAAGATATTCTCCCACTAGTAATTATCAATTATTACAAGTTAAAAGCCCTGGTTTCCCTCATTATGGCTCATGTCATATAAAAGTATCACATGTCCACGAATATAACTAAAGATTTCAGTTATATAAAACCAGAGCATCCTCTCAATACACTTATATTTTGCTGAATCTTCTTTAAAAAAAAATAGTGAACTGTGTTTTGTAATGCAGTCAACTTGTATTCAATCCAACCAATAGTATAAAATAATAACAGAAAATAATAGATTATCTAAAATCTTTGCAGTTTTCTTTGGAAGTCATCTGATTTTTCTTTTTTTGTGTGTGTCTTTATCTACCTACTTACTCATCTTAATATTAGTTAAATGTTAATATTCATATATCCCCTGAAATTAAATTGATAGAGCAGTGGGAGGCCTTAGAGAATTAAAGAACTGAAGTTAGAAGAGGATTAAAAATTGGACACAAGTAACTAAAGACTGTCAGGCTGGCATGAGCCTTCAAGACAGGAATGCATTAGGCTCCTCAGGGAAATTCAAATGCAAATTTGTAGTTGCCAGATTTCTTCAACTTTCTGATATTATCCTTTTTTTTTTTTTCCTCTCCCTACTCCAGTCTCTCAACTTCTTTGGTCACAGACTGCTGCTTCTCCATCTTTCCACCCTCTATTTACCCTTCAGGATAATCTCAACTTTCAGCCTCCACTTCCTTCCTGTATACAGGATTGTCTTTCCTCACAGATAGGGACATTTGAGACTGTTCTCAAGGTAATTCTTCCGGAGCTGACTTATTAATTAGGTAGAGTGCCTAAGGCCCACAATACTTTAGGGGTACACAAAAATGTTTTAATTTTAATTTATTTTAAAATCAGAAGAAAAAAATGAATATGTAATACCAGTAAACACACAATAATTAGTTATATTCATCTTTATACAAATGCAGTTATAAATATAATTCTTAACATTTTTATGGAGGAAAGGACCCATAAAGGCAAAATTTTCTAGGGCCCACAGAAATCTTAATAGCCCTTAAATTCTTCTGAGTCAGCCCAGCCTTACATCCCTCCCCAGTCAAAACTGGTGCATTCTAGCCTCATGGGTAAGACCCAGACCAGAGGTGACTATAAAGTATTCATTTCAAAATCTGATTTATGGTGATGGTTGCAAAATTCACTAAATTCACTAAAGACTGTTAAACTGTCACCCCTGAAATAGGATGAATTTTATGATATGTAAAATATACCTCAATAAATTGTTAAAGGTATAGATTAAATAGGAAAAGCAAAAACACAGGTGTATCTAAAGACACAAAAGTATCAGATTATTATACTTGTTTGAATTCAAAAGTTTATCCATAAAACTGTGCTATAATAATGAGTTAAAATCTCATCTAGCCTAAATATGAACAATCTACAAACAAGGAAAAAAAGGTGAAATAAAAAATGCCGAAACATTCTATATGTGAAAATAATTATAGAAGTTTGGTGCTAAAAAAACCTAACTCATTGTAGTAGTAATTAGGGGAGCCTGGTTGCAATTAAGTACAGGAAGGATATTAAAACTTTCAAAAGATATTTCTGTAAGCCACAACAGAAGAACACGAGCAACAGAAAAACTGGAACCACATCCAAACCCACTTCCTTGTTATTTACCAATATCATGTAAAGAATACTGTTTAGATGCTGACATCAGACAATCTTCAGTTGACAACTTTAAATCATATTAAGACTAAGAAAAAAAAATCAAAGAATTTTATGACAAGGGTTAAAAGTTTATAGCCTTGAAACTACAAAAAACTTGGTGCCCACTACAAACCACATCCTGACAACTGTCATGTCTCTACGGTGAAATGGTTTTGTTGTGGTTGAGGCAATCATTTCTGAGTTAATTATTAGCTACTATTCAAATCAAGTGCAATTTGTCTATTGTACATTACATCACTTCTAAGAGAGGGGGTAAAAAATTTCATTTTTAGCAACTGATACTGAATGTTATAATCATTCATTGGTCATCCTATGCAATGCAATCAAAATGAGTAAAAACTATGTTTTTTACCACTGCATGAAACGGCAGTCATTTTCCAGGCAGCTGAAATTAAGTTCAAATGTTATCTGCTTAATGCAAGTGAACATTTATATAAAAAAAAAGAAAATGAATACATTTTTTAAAAGGTGAAGTTTCCTATTACGTTACTTTGAAAAGTATCTAGAAATAGCACTTCCCATTTACATAAAGCAGATTTTAATCATTTTGTGGTTTGGTTTTTAGATCTAAAATCTACAAATGTTATCTTAAGTTGACAAACTAAGTGAAGTTAGTCAAAATTTCTCTAATATGAAAAGTTATAATAATTATGATAAAATCATGTCAATAACCATCTTTTTAATCTCAGCATATTTCTAACATTGTGAAATATTTCTTCAATAACCTAATAAAATTAATGCTACTCATCAGTAGAATACTTTCTAATAGACAAAGAATTTGCCATATCCTTTGTTGCACTAGAACTTCAAAACAACCCAGCATGTTAGTATAGTGAACATTTGTTGATTGGCTCCCCATCATCCTTTTCCCCTTCCTCTGGCCAAAAAATAACTCCACCATTCTTCAAGGAAATCACCTCTCCCCAGTCAAAGCCATGTGGTTTGGGTGGAGTTAACCCTGTCCCTTGTATCAGGAATGGCTTAAGCCAATCAATATACTTTATCTTTCAGGTCTCATTAATTGGTTCAGAAATAGTTCACTTAACCCAGTCACTCAACAGTCACAGTCTTGTGTTCTGGGACTTCTAGGAAAGGGCACTTCCTTTTTCTTCCATGGGAACTACTGAAAAATTCAGAAACTTTCCTGGGTGGTACAGTGGAAGGATGTAAGATCTGGAATAAGAATTGTTAAAACTTTAGCTCTTCACAATGAAGAATGGAGAAAAGGGGAGAGACCAGAAGAAAGGCAGAAAGCACAGAATAGGAATGAAAACAGGAAAGGAAAGAAAGACAAGCAAAAAAAAAAGACAGAGAAAAGAGATGCCCAAGGCTAGAGAAGCACGCATGAGAAGAAAAGAGAGAGTCCAGAGCCAAAGAACAGGGCAGAGGCAAAGAATCAAAGAAGAACAGAGCTTAGGCTGTAGTGGGTTCAGAGAATGGAAAGGCTCTTATCACCCATTGTGTTGCACTTCAGGAAGGCTTCAGCATAAATTATTACCTGTACCACTGCCCTTTGAAACTCTCTAACACTGTTCACAGCTCAGAGGTCATTCTGAATGTGGCAACTGTAGCAAGTATCCAAGGAGACATAGTCTTTGGTTGAAAGACCATCACCTAACAGAAATTATAAACAGAAGCCTTAAAAAGTTAAAATCCAGATTCCTAAGCGTGATATATGAGGCCCAACCACATTCTGCAACCCCGTTAGGGAACACAGGGAACTATATATCACCTCCAACTTTCCCATACAACTTGGCTGCTTCTACTAGTAAACTCGGAACAGCTGTGTCACCTCCCACCCCAAGCTACCTAGCACAGAGCCTGGGATACAGTTCATGCTCAGTGGACTAGAGCTGAAACAAAAAATCCAGTCATCCCATGACTCCAAACGCTATTTTTTCTCAAAATTCTCATATTTCAACAAAAACACTTGTCCATCAGGTTAAAGTCCATGATGGCTTTCACTCAGTGGATCTAAACATGATTAGATAATGACCCAGAAGAGCCCACTTTGTTGCACTCTCTTACTGTAGCTCTTGGCATGCTTTTGGGAGGTGGGGGCAGTCTTCCTATGTGTTTCCTTATTACTGAGTGCTCGTGTGCTTCCCCTGCCTCTTACTCAATTTGCCTTCTCCCCTTTAGCTTCACCACAAGAAAGCTGGAGCTTGCCAGTCCCTCAAAGTCAAAGCTTTTCCTTCATTAAGCAGGGGAAAGAGAATGATTCAGGATGTCAGAAACCAGAGGTCTTGCTGTGACTCTGCTGCTCAAGTAGGTCAACCTCTCTTAGCCTCAGTTTTCTTATAAGTAAAATGAGAATAGAAATACCTGATCTACCTACGTACCTCCAATGATAATTATGAGAGCAAAATAAAATAGTAGATGTGTAAGCGCAAAGCTCTAAAATAAGGCATAACAGATTTTTATTGTTAAAAGGTAGTTAATGACAATGGCCAAGATATAGAAACAACGTAACTGTCCATCAATGGATGGAGAGATAAAGAAAATGTGGTATGTATATACACTGGAATATTATTCATTCATAAAAAAGAAGGAAATCTTGCCATCTGCGACAACATAGATGGATCTTGAGGGCATTATGCTAAGTGAAATAAGTCAGACAGAGAAAGACAAGTACCATGTGATCTCACTTATATATAAAATCTAAAATTTTTTGAAATTTTTATTTAAAAACTATACCAAATTCATAGCTACAGAGTACAGACTGGTGGTTGCCAGAGGTGAGGGATAGGGAATGGCCAAAATGGGTGAAGGGCGTCAAAAGGTATAAACTTGCAATAATAAAATAAATGTCATGGGGATGTAATGTACAGCATGGTGACTACAGTTAGTAACACTATTCACATATTTGATAGTTGCTAAAAGAGTAGATCTTAAAAGTTATCACAAGAAAAAAAATTTTTGTAACTATATATGGTGATGGATGTTAACTAGACTTATTGAGGTGACCATTTTACAATACACACAAATACCAGATCATTATGTTTACACCTGAAACTAATATAATGTTGTATGTCAATTATAAAAAGGTAGCTAATGAGCCTTAAATACACTAATAATTTTAGCTACCTTTGACCGGGTTAGCTACAGCACAATAGGTTAAATCACTGCTACCATGTTTGGCAAAAGCAAATCATTTCATCATTAGTTGTTTATCAAGGACTTATCCTAAGTCGATGATTTTCTACATTTTTCTATTTTTCCCTAAGCAAGTTTAAGGGTTATGAGGCATATCCATTGGTAACAGTGATTCTCTGATTGATCTCCAAAGATTGTTAGACCTGCTATTTGACAAATATTGGGCTGGGCTTTGAGGATACCGCTATAAGCAAGAACAAACATTATTCCTGCACACATGGAATTTACAGCCTCACGGAGCAACATGAACAACAAATATAGACACACACCCAAAGTGTGCATGAGTTTGCATTTACTGTACCCTCACTTTGAAACAGCCCTACCAGTGATTCCACCCACCTCCATGCCCACCCCCATGGAACCACACACCTCCAGATTGTGAATCACTGTGTTAGGTGCTAGAAGAGAATTCAACTCTATAATACTCTACAAGAGAATTTTTTTCCAAAGCTAATTAATTCATCATTGACAAATTATAAGAAAAGCAGTCTACAAAAAAAAAAAAAAAAAAGAAAAGCAGTCTAGGTAGAGATCTGAAGACCTAAGCAGAGCCCCAAATACAGGACCAGCTACATAATTTGTAAGTACTAGTGCAAAATGAAAAATGTAGGGCCTCTCATTCAAAAAATATTAAGAATTTCAAGGCAGTGACAGCAGAGCATTTAAATTAAGCCTAGTGCCTTCTGTGACTGCATAGGTCACGCACCTATGAAATCTTCACGGCTTCCATATTTACTGGATGTGCAATTTTACCCAATCACTTAACCTACCTCGGGTTCCTTACAGCTATAAAATTAGCGGAGGAAGGAAAAAACTTTCAGCTTCTTCCCAGACCTGACATCTGCTTCTCTGTTAAGAAGAGAGATCATGCATTTGGAGAGAGTTCTTTCACCCTTTTATTATAACCATTAAAACTCTGACTGTGACTCAAAGCTAGTGTTGAAAACTCATAAATAGTATTTCACCTTCAATCATATTAATGTTGTTTTACTTCTATGCACTACCTTAATTTTGTCTAAAAAAAAAAAATCTCCAAAGCAGAGTTCCAAGATTACTGTTTTCCCATGTATGCCATTTAAATCTGAAATTCCCAACTGAGGTCTATGTCTATGAAGTAATATTTCCCACAGTAAAATGTCTCCTTGCACAAGTTAGATATTTTCTTTTTTTCCCCTCCTTGAAAAATTACCTATTCAAAATCAACTTCCACATATGGTACAGCATCTAGGTCTGATCCAGTGAAAAGGAGGCAAAGTGTCAATCTGGGAGTGAGTTAACCCTTTTATTCCACCAGCTTAGTATTTAGCATAACATAACTGACAGCTATCTAAACCAAGGGTTCTTAATCTGGAGCTTATGGAAAGAACTTTGGGAAGTAATTAACTTGAATGGAAAAAAAAATTATATCTTTATTTTCATCAACCTCTAACTAAAATTTAGCATTTTTTTCAATTATGAATGTAGACAACAAACCACAGGAGTATTAGCAGTACCTAAGTATGACCTGATCACCAGTAAATATTCTACATATTTTCTTACATTATAGTTGCAGATATCTCAAAACATCATTTATGCTCAACACTACCTCAAAATTGCAACAGTTATTGAATCCACTAACAGATATCCTGTTTTAATGTATTAATAAAACATCATATGTACTATTATAACACAAAATTGGTTTTTACATTGAAATAATGTAATCTCTCTGTAATCCTAAGTATCTCATTCTATGCATTTAAAAACATAATTCTGAGGAAAGGTTCACAGACTTCACCAGATCACCCAAAGGGTCCATAGCACAAAAAAGATGAATAAACTCTGGTAAAAAGAAGTTACAGAGCTCACATGACAATGAAATAGAAACAACTGTACTCCTGTCTCAAAAACAGTAATAGACCTATTCTAATAAAAACAGTCTTTAAAATTCTGGTTCAACAGCAATGTCTACGTTATAACAAAATCTTCGTGGTCCATTTATTTTAATATGACAATATCAGGGACACCAAAACAGAACAGCTTTTGCTGTTGTTGTTTTGTTTTTTTGGGGGGGTGAGGGAAATTCTGTTGTTTTGTTTTTTGTTTTTGCACATGTGACCACAGGATTTGATATGAAAAACTGTAACACAGATACATGTTTTTATGCCACTATCTAAAATGTTATTTGGATTGGTACCTGGGATGACAGTAGGTTACAATCAATGAACAGTCCTTTTCCGGTTTTATATCTTTGTATCAATCCAGCCATAATGGCTCCATATGCATAAAGGCCAGTGGCAAGATCAGTCATGGCCACTCCTGGACGAACTGGATCTCCATCCTGATTTGAGGGTTAGGTTGAGAAAAACAGAGAAATTGAAAATTAAAACCATCATATGAGTTCACAAATATCCTAAGGTCAAATAAAAGAAAGAATTGTATATCATGTGCACACACACATACACACATAAGAAATACAACAAATTGCTGTTGTGGATATCTGTTGGTGGTAAGGATATATTTACATTTGTTGTATGTTTATTATTTTTCTGAACCCACCTCCTACCAACCAAACTAAACCAAACCAAATGAAATAAAAGATTTTTAAAAACATGTCTGAAGTTCCTTCTTAATATATTTTACATTATTTATACCAAAAAAAGTAAATAATTGAATTTGAATTTAAATGAGTTAACCTGTTGGAGAGGAAAGAGTTAAAGAAGTATTTTTTTTCTTGTTGGGTTAGGAGGTTCTCCCAGGAAAGAAGAGGGCAGAACACCTGGTCTAATCTCCTTATAAGCATGCTAATAACTGGCAAATACACTAATGGTATTTGCTTTATAAAAAAAACCAAACAGACAGTATTTATCTATAAAAGGCTTTTAGCAGGATACTCCTGCTTTAGAATTACTATGGTAAAGAAACCTAGCATCTATAGATTTATGGGGCATAAGGCATGAGCTATGCAACTATCTGGGTATAAAATGGAAATGTTCCAATAGCCCATCAGTTTCATGTAATATGAGGTAACCCATGTACTCCATTTGAGATCTTATCTACTGCTCTGGGGTTGAGAATTTTGTTATTGTGAGAAGAAAGGCATGGGGGGGCCTCTCTCAATGTCCAGGAGCTCCTTCTGCTTCTCCTGTGCCTTTTGATTGCTTGAATCCTTAAAATTACAAGTAAAGCTTGATACCGATTCATGTCGGTCTTATTGACAATCCAATCCTTGACCCATATGTAAAGATATTAGAACAGTACCAGGCAAACAATAAGTGCCCTATAAAAATTAGCTATCAAATTTTTCATCAACATTATTATTAATCATTGTTGTATCAGATAGTTCCTATTTTTCACTACCTTGAATTCTGCCAAGTCTTTCATTGCACATAATGCCTAAAAAACCTATATTTCACCTAGTTTATATATTCATTCATTCACTTCCTTATTCATTAATTCCAGCTGTTGTTCAGTCATTTTCAGAAGCTAATTTTTCCTTTTCTGAGGCCCATACATAAACTATGTTAATCATCGTACAAGACAGCTAAATTTGTTTAAAGCAAGTAAGTGAGACTGTAGAGCAACTAAACTTTTTGTCCCTGCTTTTCAATACAATTTCAAGGAAGATACTGCCATAAATATTGGAAACTTCTGAGGGCCTTCTAACTATTATTATTGGCAAAACTTGTAGTGGCATGAATCCATAAATTTAAAATTAATACTGTCATTTGGATTTAAGATTATTTAATGTATTAAAAGTGAGAGGTAAGTTCAAATTTAAGTTTATAGACATCATCTGCTTTCTTACTATAATATTAATATAATCACATTTCTTGAGAAGTTTTCTATACTTCTCAGACCAGTAGGAACAAATCATATAATAAATCCTTTATATTACATTTGAAATCTCCTGAAAAGCGGAGACTATACCCAATATTCTAAAAATATCAATACATTATCCAGAATAATAGCATGATATGTATGAACATTAAATAAATATTGTCATCCATATATGAGACAACATTGTCACTGTTAAAAATGACCATTTGTGCCAAATAAGTTTAGTGAAATACTAATTTAAAGAGGCTTGCTAACACACTTTAGGTTCAAAGATATAAATAGGCTGAAAATAAAAGCATGAGAAAGGATATAGCATGCAAACAGCAGCCATAAGAATGCTGGAGTGGCTATACTAACATCAGACCAATAAACGTAAACAAAAAAAGCTCTAGAGAAAAAGAGAGAGATTTTATAATGGAAAAGGGTCAATGCATCAGGAAGATATAACAATTAAAAGCATACATGCACCCCAAAATTGAACCACCAAAATACAAAAAGCAAAAGTGACAGATGTGGAGGGAGAAATAAACCCTTCATGAATAACAGTAGGGATGTCAATACTGAAATATGAATAGTGAGCAGCACAACTAGATAGAGGATCAGAAAAGAAGTAAAAAATTTAAACAACACCATAAACTAAGTATACCTAATAGATATAAAATGCACATTCTCAAGTGCATATGGAACATTCTCTAAGACAGACCATATCCTAGGCCAGAAAACAAGCTAAGATAAATTTTAAATGAGTGAGTTCATACAAAACATGTTCTCAGATCACAATGAAATGAAATTAGAATCAATAACGGGCATACCTGAGAAACTCAAAAATATGTGGACAGTAAACAACGTACTCCCAAAACACCAATGAGTAACAGAGGAAATTATATAAGAAATTAGAAAATATCTCAAGATGAATGAAAATAGGGGCACAACATACCAATATTTATGGATGCAGCTAAAGCAGTATTTGAGAGAAATTTAGAACTGTAAATACTTATATTAAAAAAGAACAAAGATCTCAAATCAATTACCTAGCCTTCCACCTTAAGACACTGAAAACAAGAAGAGTAAACTAAACCCAAAGCAAGCAAAAGGAAGGAAATACATATTGGAGCAAAAAATAATGAAATGCAGAATAGAATTCCAATAGAGAAAATCAACAAAACAAAAAGTTGGCTCTTTGAAAAGATCAGTAAAACTGACCAACTTTTAACTGAACTGTCCAGGAAAAAGAAAAGAGAAGCATTCAAATTACTAACATCAGGAATGAAAGAAGGAACATCACTAACAACCTTGCAGAAATAAAAAGTATTACATGGGAATACAATGAAAAATTGTATACCAACAACTTTGATAATCTAGATGAAATGGACAAATTCCTAAAAAGACATAAACTACTGAAACTGACTAAAGAATAAATAGAAAAACTGAACAGACATATAACGAGAGAAATTGAATTAGTAATTGAACTTCCAACAACAACAAAAAGCTTTTTTTAGCTTTGCTAGTGAATTCCACCTCTTTACAAATACTTCTGAAACCTGGAAGAGAAGAAACACTTCTCAACTCATTCTATAAGGCCAGTAAAAACTGAGGTCAAGCCACACAAAAACATCAAAAGAAAATAAAGCTATAGACCAACATCTCTGATGAATGCGAACACACACCAAAAAATCCCAACAAAATACTAACAAATTGAATCCAGCAACATATAAAAATGATTATACACCAGGACAAATCAGGATTTTTCTCAGGAATGGAAGGTTAGTTTAACACTTTAATATCAATCAACATAAGCATATGATAAAACTCAAAACACTTCATGATAAAATACTCAACACCAACACACTAGGAATAGAAGTGAAATTCTTCAATCTCATAAAGGGCAAATGTGAAAAAACAAAAAAACAAAAAAACAGCTAACTTCATAGTTAAAGGTGAAAGACTGAATGTTTGGCCCCATTAGGAACAAGACAAGGATGTCTGCTCTCATCACTCCAATTAAACATTATACTGGAGGTTTTAACCAGTGTAATTAGGAAAGAAAAATAAATAAAAGGCTGGAAAGAAATAAATAAGACTATCTTTATTTGCAGGTGACATAATTTTGTATATAGAAAATCCTAAGAAATCCACCAAAAAAACTGTTAGAACTAATAAGTGAGTTTAGCAAGTTTGCAAGATACAAGGCATTATACAAAAATCAATCTTATTTCTACACAATAACAATAAATAAACCAAAAATGAAATTAAGAAGCAATTTCATTTACAATAGCATCAAGAAGAATAAAGTACTTAGGAATAAATTTAACAAAAGAAGTATAAACTTAAACTCTGAAAACTACAAAATATTGTTGAAAGAAATTAAAGAAGATCTAAATAAATGGAAAGATATCCCATTGTCATGACTCAAAAGACTTAAAATTGTTAATACTGCAATACTCCCAAGTTGATCTACAGATTCTGTACAGTTTCACCTCTTGAAATCCTAGGTGCCTTTTTTTGCAGAAATAAAATCTGATCCTAAAATTCATATGGAAATTCCAGGGACAAAGAATAGCCAAAACAATCTAGAAAAAGAAGAACAAAGGTGGAGGACACATACTTCCCAAATTTAAAACTTACTACAAAGCTACTGTAAACAAGGCAGCATGGATGGCACAAGGCAGATATACAGACTATGGAAATTCTCACCTTCAATTCAGTTTTGACAAGCATACCAAGATAATTCAATGGGGAAGGAATAGTCCTCAAAAATTGGTGAAAGGAATGCAAAAGAATGAAGCTGGACTCCCTCCTCACACTATATACAAAATTAACTCTAAATGGACCATAGACCTAAACATAAGAGCTAAAACTATAAAACAAAAGAAAATATAGGAGTAAATCCTCATGATCTTCAATTTGGCATTGATTTCTTAGATATGACACCTAATAGCAACAAAAGAAAAAGATAAATGGTACATCATGAAAATAAAGATCACATGTGTTTCAAAGTAAATGATCAAGGAAATGAATAGATAAAAAATGGGAGAAAGTTTTTGCAAATCACATATCTGATAAGGAACTTATAAACAGAATTTATAAAGAATACTTACAACTCAATAAGAAGACAAATAACCATTTTTTAAATGGGCAACGAATTGAATAGACATTTCTCCAAAGAAGATCTACAAATGGTCATTAAGCATATGAAAAGATGTTCAGCATCATTAGCCATCAGGGAAATGCAAATGAAAACCACAATGTGCTTATAACTCAAAACAATAAAAACAACCCAATTAAAAAATAAGCAGAGGGTTTAAATACACATTTCTCCAAAGAAGATATACCAATGGCTAATAAGCACATTGAAAGATGCTCAACATGATTAGTCACCGGGGAAATGCAAATCAAAACCACAACGAGAGGGCTTCCCTGGTGGTGCAGTGGTTGGGAGTCCACCTGCCAATGCAGGGGACACGGGTTCGATTCCTGGTCCGGGAAGATCCCACATGCCGCAGAGCAACTAAGCCTGTGCAGCACAACTACTGAGCCTGCGCTCTAGAGCCCACAAGCTACAGCTACTGAGCCTGTGTGCCACAACTACTGAAGCCTGAGCGCCTA
Organism: Balaenoptera musculus; assembly: GCF_009873245.2. Lineage (NCBI taxonomy): Eukaryota > Metazoa > Chordata > Mammalia > Artiodactyla > Balaenopteridae > Balaenoptera > Balaenoptera musculus. Next base: position 94,652,572 of record NC_045793.1, on the reverse strand, counting down.
GAGCCCGTGCTCTGCAAAGAGAGGCCGCCACAGTTAGAGGCCAGTGCACTGCAATGGAGAGAAGCCCACGCACAGCAGCGAAGACCCAACACGGCCAAAAATAAATAAATAAAATAAATAAATTTATAAAAAAAAAAAAAACCCACAACGAGATACCACATCACACCCACTAGAATGGCTATCATGAAAAAGAGAAATAATAACAAGTGTTAGCAGGGATGTGAAAAAAATCGAAACTCATATGCCACTAGTAGGATTGTAAAATGGTGTAGTCACTGTGGAAAAAGACTGGCAGTTCCTCAAAAACTTAGATATAGAGTTACCATATGACCCAGAAACTTCACTTCTAGGTAAATATCCAAGAGTATGAAAACATATGTTCTCCCAAGAAACATATGCACAAATTTCCATAGCAGCATTATTCACAATATCCTAAGAGTGGAAGAAACCCAACTGTCCATCAACTGGTAAATGGATAAATAAAGTGTGGTACAGCCAGATGACGGGATATTTCAGGCAATAAAAACAAAGTACTAATACATACTACAACATGGAAGAATTCTGAAAACAGTATGCTAAGAGAAAGAAACCAGTCACAAAATGTCACATATTATATGATATCATTTTTATGAAACATCCATAATAGGCAAAACCACAGAGAGAAAAAGTAGAACTGGGGGATAGGGGCAAGTAGGAATAGGGAGTACTGCTAATGGGCCTGGGGTTTCTTCTGGGGATGATGAAAATGTTCTAAAGTTGATTGCACACCTCTGTGAATATACTAAAAAGCACTGAATTGTACACTTTAAATGGGTGAATTATATGGTATATGAATTATATCTCCATAAAGCTGTTTTATTTTTTATATACCATTATAATGCTGGTAATTAAAGCAGAAAAATAGAAATAAATAAAAATATATTTAAAAAATCTTTTTAAAGGCCTGCTTAAGAACATGTATTTAGTGGGAACTCTAGAAGTTACATTTCATTCCAGGCTGCTTGGTAGTGATAATTAAAGAAGATGTACCATTTGTATTCTATTGTAAGTCAAGAGATGACTATGCTCATACTTTGGAAATCCCTCATAATCATATTCCTGTCATCTAAGAATTGTCAGCATGCCAGAGGAATAAGAAAGTGAAAATAAATTACCATTTAGTAAGCAGAAAATCCCACAGAGAACCACATTGTGGCTGTGAAGTGACTAGGTATTCCCAGGTGCAATCAGGCAGAATCAGAGAAGGGGCTGTGTGTACTCATGGAATCAAACTCCCCTTCCACATCTGGAGCTCCATAGGAGCCCTAATGCTGTGACAGTACTAACCAATGTGCCTCTTCTCCTCAAATCTGGGATAAATGGGGTGGTACTTTTTATGTCAATGGGTATAGGAATTCATCACTCACAATCTTTAGTAAAAATATATTTGAGGAAAAATGGGTAACTAACTGACCTTGTTAAGCAATATGCCCTAGAATCTCATCATAATTTGTTGGAAGAAGTGGATTTAAACTTATAAGTAGACTTTTGGAAATGAAGTAAAATTTTTATTTTATTAAATTTTAATTCTAGAAATCAATAGTAGAATGTTTTTTTTTCATGGTCACTTAGAAACTGCTTTAAGTGTATTCGGTTCTTTTGATAAGTTAATGTAACCTTTTTGTAAGAGCAATTTATGATGATTTTCCTATAAAACTAAAACGAATGTGCCTCTCATCAACAAAAGTACAAGAAAAAGAAGATTCTACTTTAGAGTTAAGAGTTATAGTTAGAGGACAAAGTATAATATAAAAATATTGAGTCTTCCCGATCATTCACTTTACATATTCATTTGTGTATCTCTCCATTCTCACTGTTTCAATGTTATTTTCATGTATTTTCTCATCCCCTATTCATTCATGTATTCAAAAACTCATTACAGGTAAAACCTGAACATTAGTGGAAAAAGTAGGGAAGTCTGAATAAAATGTGGAGTTTAGTTAATAGTATCATACCAGTGTTAATTTCTTAGTTTTGATCATTGTACTATGATTTTGTAAAGTGTTAACAGTAGAGGAAACTGGATGAAGGGTATAGGAACTTTCTGTACTATGTTTGCAACTTTTCTGTAAGTACAAAATTGTTTTAAAATTTTAAAGTTGACAAGTAGAACCTGAATTAGTTCTTTAAAAAATAAATTTTGACAATTTCAAAATGGTTTTTATCTTTAGAAAATTATGCAATCTAGAGAAGAAGGGGAAAAAAATAGGTAACCACCTATAAAGGTGTTCATTTGTTTCCTTTACATCACAATCTCCTAAATTATAAAATTAAGAATTTAAAAAGATTATTTCCCAAACACAATTTAAGACTGTTTTAACATTTCATTCATTTCTCCATATCTATTCTCACTACTTTCAGAGTTTGCCAAATGAAAAAGAAAAATGATGTGTTTTTCTAAGTTATTCCTTAAAACCTTGTCTGGTTAAAAAGTACATAAGAAACTTTAAATCAGTTCTGACACACGTTCAATAAAGAGGCATGAATTTGGAAAGTCACCAAGAATTTTTCTCCTTAGTCATATTACTCAACCTAATCACTTCATAAAACAACAAAAAATGTTAAAACTTTTTTAAAGTAGTTGGCTTCATTATTGTTAAATAAAAAGTTATTGTTAAATATGTCCATGTCTCTATGTCATATTTTTATTTCAAAATGAGGCATTCATTATACAAATGTAATCGGCAGAAAATTTTGTTTTTACTCTAGGGCACATGAACTTTTTAATGATCTACTTTCCAAAATATGAATTCTTCTACTATTTACTAACTGCATAACCTTTGGCAAGTTCTTAGCCTTTGTTAGTTTTTTGTCCATTGTAAAATCTTGCTAATAACAAAATCTACCTCATCAGTTGGTATGAAGATTAAATAAGAAAAGGTGTATAAAAAACCTTTTTATGAATGTAAAAGGCTGCACAAATGTGACTTTTTTAAGACACTTGGTGTAGTGCTCTAGAAGACCCATCAGAAAAATTTGACAGGGGCTCAGGGGAGAGAGCCAAGATGGGAACCTCAATCAAGGACAGAGGAAAGAGGGAACGGATGTATTCAAGAGATACTTAGAAATTTGAATTCATAGACTTGGATTATTGATTGGGTGATGGAGGGGTTAAATTAAATCAATTGGGGGGAAAATCAATAGGAAATTAAGCTTCTTAATATGACGGTAATATTTTGATTATGAAAGCCACCATAAGTATGACTTGCAGCCCTAGTTAGGAAAAGTATCTTTAGTAGAAATAGAGCAGCACAGAGAACAAAAAGTGGTATATTCAGATCAAACAAGGGTTTTAGTGACTAGGAAGAACACAGTCACCACAGTGACTGCCTTCACACTTTATGAGCACAGACTCTGGAACTACACAGTATCTGAACCTTCTGTTCCAAGCACAAAATCTACTTGAGCCATTCACTGATGCTAAAGAATATGCTTTTAGCACAGTCACATACAAATTTTCACAGAGTAACATTTCCCCTACATGAAGGAAGCTCTGTTGAATGGCTAAAACACAGAACTCAAAGCTGTAAATTCTACTAGTAGGTGCCTTCACTTTTTCACCTATAAATTGGCATAACAAAATCTATCACCTATGTGCCTCAGTGACATTATGGAGTCCTCCAACCTAAATCACATATTTTTAGAACTTGAAAGGATCCTATAGTTAAGTCCCCGTATCGATGGAGGCAGAGAAGCAGGAAAGTATACAGTTGTTAAGAGATCAGTCTCTGCTACTTACTGGCAAACAGATCCCTGGTAAGACAGAGAAAAGAGAGTTAGCATTGTAATGCACTTCATTTAGGCTAATAGTGTTGCACAATACCAACAAGAGAAAGTCTTTAGAATGTTCACCTAGAGCCTGGAAGAGGAAGATCATTTTTCTTAATCACATCCTGAAAGGCTCAAAGTTCCACCCCATCTCCCAGCCACACACCTTCTCAGCCTCGACAGAGCACAAGTCAGAAGCCACAAACACAAGAAATTAGGATGCCGGAAGGAGGGAAGTAAAGAAAGATTTAAGAAGATGAGGGAGAGAAGAGTCCATCCTCCTGATGCACCTGCCACCCCAGATAGGCAACTCAAGAGAAGATGTAACAAATTGACTTGTGCCATTCTCTGGATCCCACGTGGATGCTTGCTGACCTAATACTAAGAATTTCTTTCTAATAATAAATTAAAACTTTCTACCCTTCCAAACATTAAAGGTACAACTTAGAGGTATCGGACTTACAGAAGGCAAAATTCTATACTGCACTTTAAAACCAGTACCTAACTTTTTGCACAACCCTTAGGAGCAAGCAATCCTTGTTATAGATGAGGAACAGCAAGGTTACCTAAATACCGTAAGATGTTACAAGCGTTTAGCAGCTAAGTCGGAAGGAGACCCCAAGTGACCCTGAGTCCACTGCCTCTACCACATTACTGGATTCAATTACCTTCCTTAAGGTTTCATGACCAGGTCTGGATACTTAACTATTTTGTATTTAGTAAACCAGTAAGAAGCTAGCTTCGGGTCTCCTGCATGTTCATAATGTCATGTACAACTTCATGCTCTTCAAAGTGCTTTAACATATGCTGTTACATTTAACTCTCAATAAGAATTCTGTAAGTACCAATCGTATCTCCATCTTACAGATTATGAAAGAAAGATTTAGATGATAAATTAACTTGTCAAAGTCACAGAGAGCAAATGGTACAACTAGAACTGGAACTCAGAAATTCTGACCCCAAAGCTTCTGATCTTTTCACTACCACCTTGCCTCCATGTATTATTCTAATTCCAACATTCATCATCTCTCCTTTACAGACAATCACTAGAAAGCAAAAATTTTAAATGAGTGAGTTGATTTGTCATTTCTACAACTACAATTAAGAAATAATCAGTTCTGATGTGGGATGGTTTGTTCTACAAAATTTAAGTGAATGGCAAGCAATCGAATGCACCTACAGAAAAACATGCTTTTACCACTCTGAAAAATGTAAACCAAAACCTTTTTCAGAAAATAACTGGAAGAATCCATTCACTGGGAGCCTGCTGAATTAAAAAGGTAGACAAAACTGGGAATTCCCTGGCGGTCCAGTGGTTAAGACTTCCACTGCATGGAACACAGGTTCGATCCCCGGTCAGGGAAACAAGATCACCCATGCTGCGCAGCACGGCCAAAAACAACAACAGCAACAGCAACATCATAAATAAATAAATATACAAATTTATTTTAAAATTTAAAAAATTTTTAAAGTAGACAAAACTACAAATTTTCAAAGATCCCTTAATACGCCAAACATACTATTTTCTTGTCCAGAGATTAAATACCATCTAGATTATTCTGAGTTAGCTCCCACAGTGAGATGCCCAAAATATCATCTAGCCTGGCTGTCCTCTTGAGTTTAAATAGGGTTAGACTGAGAGAAAATGGAATGGAGGGTTGGGGAATTGTGATATTTTAAGGGATGGCCTAAGAAACTATTTGAAAAGTTGTTTTGCTTCTTTCCATGTTGTTCTTCAAGAAAAAGTTTCCTAGTTATAGTTTCTGTGCTACAGCTTTCAGTGCTAGCGGATCAGAGAAAAGCAAAAACAAATCTAAACTAAACATCAATGTCTCTAATTTCTGAGACAAAACAACTTTCACACCCACTAAGATCGGCATATAGTCAATCCTATATTTAACAGGCCTCCTCTGAACTCAGTCTTACATATTCCAGAAGTAGCTCCAGACCTTTATAAGAGTTGTCTATTTCTGGTATGATTTAGGTAAGCCATACCTAGAAGCAACAAAACAGATGAACCCTTGAGGATGTTCCCTATCCTATAATTTTACCTATTTCATTTAATTTTCATTTCTCATCAATAAATGATGTCTCAAAGAACTACACTATGGATTTTGAATGCAATTACTTTTGAATGAAAAATCTTTCTACACCAGTGTTACAAGTTATCCAATACAGTGCTTCCTGAACCCTCCAAGATAAACTGGATAGAATCACTCTATGTAGTTGTGGTGGCCACATGCATGGAGTTGCCAGAATAAGCCAAATAAATGCAGCAGATGATCTGGTTTAAAAAATTATTTTAGTCTTATTTAGTTATGACAAAAATTAGATGGAACCAGTGACCTATTAAGGCCAGTCTTGGAACACAATAATAAACCATCAGCGCGTAGGAGAACATTTAACTTTCTGCTGTCTATGGCAGCACATTTGTTTCATCCAAATGGATTATCAAGTCATTAAGATACAAGTTTTAAAAGGTGGAAAACATATCCTTTTTTACTCGCTCAAAATTGCTATCTAATGTATCAAGAGATAGCTTCTCTGTTCCTTTCATTCTGGTTCTCTCTTTGATAATTAGGTTCAGACACTAATAGTAGAAAATGTTTATACTGAGATCATAAAGCTTAGTCCATAACCAATTTTTGCCACAGGCAAAGCCAAGAAAAAATCATTTAAAGCTACAAAAAGTCCATTGTTACTAGCAGATTTCTCCACAAAGTGGAAAGATTGCGCCTAAATCCCACCTGCTCTTTACATAGCATTGCAGCATGTTGAGAGACTGTGACAGATTGTATTTTCCAAAGATGGCTGCAATATCCCCTTCCACATGCCCTTTTAGTACCAAAACATTCCCTGCCCCCATCAACAGGTGGAGTCTAATTCCTTTCTCCTTCATTCTGGGTGGGTTTGTGACATGCCTGCAACCAATAAAATTTTGCAGAAGGGTTACAGCATGACCTCCACAACTATGTCATAGAACATATGTATTGGTGACTTTGCCTTGTTTACTGGAACACTTGTGTTAGTGGAGCCCTGAGCCCCCATATAAACAGTCTGACTGCTCTAAGGCCACATACTGTAAGGAAGCTCACACTAGCCCATGCAGAGAGATGATGTGAAAAAGTCCTGAGATTAGATGGGGAGATGCCTGGCAGCCCCAAGCTGCCCCAGCCCCCACTGTTCCTACTTTGACTGCAATTGCTTGAGAAACCCCAAGCCAGAACCACCCAACTGAGCCCTTTCCAAACTCCTGACCCATGGAAGCTATGAGAGTTAATAAAATGACTGCTCTTGTTTCAAGTCACTAAGTTTCAAGGTGATTTGTTACACAATAATTATTAGCAGAATAGAGATCAAGGCTTACAAATGACCAAGAAGAAAACTGGCCTACAATGCAGAAGGAACACCTGGGAAACAAAAGGATATAAACTACAGTTCTTGTCCCAGTTTTAGGTGTTCCAAGATCCCTCTGAAACTATATGCAAAAATTCTGTGTGTTAATTTCCTAGAAGACGTTTGATAGCTTTCATCAAATTCTCAAAGAAGTCTATGACTTTTAAGATATATTAAAAATTGATTTATAATTTTAGAGAAGACTTTGCAACTAGTTTGGATGACTGAAGCAAAGAATGAATGTGACGGTATGATAAAGAAATGAGGCTGAAAAGACAGTCTCTTCAATAGGTGGTGCTGGGAAAACTGGACAGCTACATGTAAAAGAATGAAATTAGAACATTCCCTAACACCATACACAAAAATAAACTCAAAATGGATTAGAGACCTAAATGTAAGGCTGGACACTATAAAACTCTTAGAGGAAAACACAGGAAGAACACTCTTTGACATAAATCACAGCAAGATCTTTTTTGATCCACCTCCTAGAGTAATGGAAATAAAAACAAAAATAAACAAATGGGACCTAATGAAACTTAAAAGCTTTTGTAATGCAAAGGAAACTACAAACAAGACAAAAAGACAACCCTCAGAATGGGAGAAAATATTTGCAAACAAATCAACGGACAAAGGATTCATCTCCAAGATATGTAAACAGCTCATGCAGCTCAATATTAAAAAAACAAACAACCCAATCAAAAAATGGGCAGAAGACCTAAATAGACATTTCTCCAAAGAAGACATACAGATAGCCAAGAAGCACATGAAAAGCTGCTCAACATCACTAATTATTAGAGAAATGCATATGAAAACTACAATGAGGTACCACCTCACACCAGTTAGAATGGGCATCATCAGAAAATCTACAAACAACAAATACTGGAGAGGGTGTGGAGAAAAGGGAACCCTCTTGCACTGTTGGTGGGAATGTAAATTGATACAGCCACTATGGAAAACAGTATGGAGGTTCCTTAAAAAACTAAAAATAGAATTACCATACAACCCAGCAATCCCACTACTGGGCATATACCCAGAGAAAACCATAATTCAAAAAGACACATGTACCCCAATGTTCATTGCAGCACTATTTACAATAGCCAGGTCATGAAGGCAACCTAAATGCCCACTGACAGACGAATGGATAAAGAAGATGTGGTATATATATACAATGGAATATTACTCAGCCATAAAAAGGAATGAAATTGGGTCATTTGTAGAGACATGGATGGATCTAGAGACTGTAATACAGAGTGAAGTAAGTCAGAAAGAGAAAAACAAATATCGTATATTAACGCATATATGTGGAACCTAGAAAAATGGTACAGACGAACCAGTTTGCAGGGCAGAAATAGAGACACAGATGTAGAGAACACTACAGAGATGTAGAGAACACTACATGTAGAGATGTAGTGTATGGACACTAAGGGGGGAAAGTGGCGGGGAGGGATGGTGGTGGTGTGATGAATTGGGAGATTGGAATTGACATGTATACACTAATATGTATAAAACGGATAACTAATAAGAACCTGCTGTATTAAAAAAATAAATAAAATAAAATTCAAAAATTCAAAAAAAAAAAAAAAGAAAGAAATGAGGCTGGATAGCAACCAAAGACAAATCATGAAGGCCTGATATTATATACCTAATGAGGTTAGGTTTATTTGTTTATTTGCTTCCGTAACTATGATGGGAAATAACTGTAAGGTTTCCAGAAAAATAAAGTTCCAAGGTCAGTTTTATTGAATACAAATTAAATATCACTGGCATCACTTTGTAGATTAGAGAGGAGTCATAAGAATCATAAGGTTTGAGAGTTGAGGCAGGGAACCAAGTAGAAAATTACTGCAATTATTCATGAAAAAGATCAGAGGCCAAACTAAGTCAACAGCAGTAGGAATAAGAAGACAGAACAAATGGTCACAAGAGTTAGAACACAGAATCCAGACTTAGTGAATGTTTGGACAGAAGTTTAAGTTTCTGGGTTTGGGTTCATAGTTCAATTGAGATAGGATAAAGGAAAAGAAAAATAAGTCTGCTGAACTGGTTTTTTGTTTGTTCATTTTAAGGAGTATATCCAATCAAGAGTTGAATATGCAAACCTAAAACCCAAGGGAAAAACAACTGGGTGAAAGATATAAATTTGAGAGCCAAAACATTATGTATGGTAGTTAAAACCACGCTAGGTTTGAGATATTACCTAGGAAAAACATATTGAACAGTGCTACCCAATAGGAATATAAGATGAGCAAAATAAAAACTACATATGTAATTTTTAAAATTTTACTAGCCATGCTAAAAAATGTAAAAGGAAACCAGTGTAATTAATTTTAGTAATATATTTCATTTAACACAACATATCTAAAATATTATCATTTCAAAATATAATCAATTTTTAAAATTATTAATGAGAAATTTTACATGGTTTTGTTCACATGTCTTTGAAATCCATTGTACTTTTTACACTTACAGCACATCTCACCAAACTTGATGCATTTCAAATGCTTAACAGTCCCATGTGGCTAATGGCTGCCTTATTAGAGAGTATAAAAGAGTAAAAAAAATAGATGAGGTCAAAGCACAGAATTCTGGGCACAATCATTACTTTAAAAGCAGGCTGAGGAAAAGGAGGTCATGAAGAAGACTGAGAAGGAGAGAACAGCTACGTGAGAGGAAAACCAGGAAAGACATATTACGGGAGACAAGGAGGAAAAGAGCATCGAGAAGGGGTAGGTGGCCAACACTGTCTACTGTCACAAAGTGAGATAAGAAAGGAAAAGTGAAGTAAGTCAGACAGAGGAAGACAAATATATGATATCGCTTATATGTGTAATCTAAAAGGAAAATGATACAAATGACCTTATTTACAAAACAGAAACAGACTCACAGACTTAAAGAATGAACTTATGGTTACCGGGGCGGCGGGGGGGAAACGTGGGGGGAGGGATAGATTGGGAGTTTGAGATTGACATGTACACACTGCTATATTTAAAATAGATAACCAATAAGTTCCTCCTGTAAAAAATAAATAAATAAACAAACAAACAGAAAGGAAAAGTGTCCACTGTAGTTTCCAGTTAAGAGGTCACTGGTAACCCTCCCAAGAGCAATTTCATTGGTGAGGGGGCTATGGAAGCCAGAATGCAATGGATGGAGGAAGGAAACAGAAACCACATGCCCTTTTTTCACAAAGTATTAACAGTACCTCTTATTACTTAAACCAGTGATTCCAAAACCAGGTGGATTATCAGAATCACTCAGAAGCCTTTTCAAGAATACAGGTACAGGGCTTCCCTGGTGGCACAGTGGTTGAGAATCTGCCTGCCAATGCAGGAGACACGGGTTCGAGCCCTGGTCTGGGAAGATCCCACATGCCGCGGAGCAACTAGGCCCGTGAGCCACAACTACTGAGCCTGCACGTCTGCAGCTTGTGCTCCGCAACAAGAGAGTCCGCGACAGTGAGAGGCACGCGCACCGCGATGAAGAGTGGGCCCCGCTCGCCACAACTAGAGAAAGCCCTCGCACAGAAACGAAGACCCAACACAGCCATAAATAAATAAATTAATTTTTTAAAAAAAAGAATATACAGATATACAAGTAACACCATCCCAGGTTTCTGTTTCATTAGGTCTAAGACATGGGAATTTATGTATCATTTAGAGTTGTCTAAGCAATTCTAAAGACTTCTGGTATATAGTAAAATCGGAATCAGTGTGCCTAAACCTGAAAATAATTCAATCAGGTTCTGAAAGTCTTGTAAGATTACATCCCATAGTTCTGTACTGAAAAGTTTCTCAACATTCCTTACCCCTCAGGACAGGAATTATGATTTACTAGCACAAATGTAAGCTTTATTACAAGTTCAAAGTTCTTTTCCAGTGACTATGACTTCAGGCCAAGTATTTATTATTTTTGCACTTGCTTATCCTCAATCTATAAAAGGAATGACTTAGAGATGACTAAAAGTACATCTGACTCTACTTAAAGGCATCGTTTTTACACAGATTTAAATATTAATCCTCCTAATATTTTAGAACTTTTCATGCCAAAAGTGCAGAAGTCTCCTCCTCCTTGAACATGCAATGAGAGACAGAAGTTAAACTATTTTCTCAAAAGTTAACGTGGACACTATTCCTCAGTTACAACTAAACAGGGTTATGGTTCTCGACAGCCAGTCCGAGGGCAACATGGGTGAGAAGAACATGGTTCAGAACTAAGACTAACTGAGCTAAACCTTATTTCCCTTTATTTCTTCAAAGCTGTGCACTGCCCTTTCAGGGACCCCTTTAAGCTCCTCCTTTATAGTCACTTTACCCTGATTTTACTTAGATAAAAATGCTTGAGTGTAGAATACACATTGTGATCTGTCATGCAGTCCAATCTCCTAGAGAAGTTACTAACTCAGAATTTAAGCTCTCATTAACTTTCCATCAAAAGTCTCTATGGTTCAAACAGCCATTCAAGACACTCTGCATTTTCCTCTTTACTGTGTAAAATGACAGTATGAATTAAACACTACATCCTTGACTAGCCAATCCTTCCTACAAAAGAACTTTTAAAAAAGAGAAAGAAATTCTATTGTATTAGTTTCCAAAATAAAACAGTACATAAAGACTCCTAAAGCTGAAAAACTCTCAAAGGATCATTTGGTCCAACTTCCTGCCTTTAGGCAGGTAAATTTCTAAATCATCCAGGAAGATGCTTATCCCTCTCTCCTTAAAGATCTCCAGAGGAAACAGAGCAGTTATTGAGTATCTAATACATGCCAGGCATGCACCAGAAAGGGAAAAGGAACTAGCATTATTTCCCAGGTGTTTGCCTACACATTATCTCATTTAATCTGAGTACATTTTCCAGGATGTGTGTTAGTACTCTCATTTTTACAAATGAAAAAAACAAGGTTCAGAGATGTCAAGTGGGACTGGGATTTCAAGCCAGGACAGGATCTTTCCCTCCGCCTTGCTAATAGAAACCGCATGACCTGTTTCTTCATGCATGGCAATGTTCAATACCCTAATGGTCAAAAAGCTCTTCGTTCAGCTAACTAAAATATCTTCTCTGATATGAGTTCATTTTCTCTTATTCATTGTTCTATGAACAATAACAATAACTGTTCCAAATCCTCCCCAAAATAGATGAAAACAGCACTCAAATCATTTCTTTGCCTTATCTATGGCAAACAAATCCAGTCCCTATAGACTTTCTCATTGAAGAAACTATTTTATATCCCTGGGATAATTTTGGCCATTCTTTTTAGGATTTTCTCTGATTATAACACTTTTTCAAAGCATGATGACTCAAAACGAACACAATGCTCTCAAAAGTAACCACTTACTGAGATTGAAAAAAAAGAGGGGGAGGTTTTTTCTTTCATAAGATTCAGAAAGCAAAAACATTAGGAAGAAACTTGTTTTTATTAAATGATTTTTAATTGTTACCTCAAGATGAATGTTTTTTCCAAATACTTTTTACCATATTTTTCCAGTCACAACCCAAAAATTCTCTATTCACATTTTCTGAGTATGAGGCTTCTATGAAGTGTTCCACCCAATAGAAGACTCTCCTTTTATTTTTAAGTATGTCCCTTAAAGAACTCCAAAAGGAATCTCAAATGCTATAGCTATTGCTACATGTATCAACCTCTTATTATCAAACTGAAGTTGAATCCTTAAAGATTCCAAATTCATATACAACAAATAATCAATGAGCACCAACTCTGTAGTGGATCTGTGTTATATTCTAGGGATATAAAAATGTATCCCAAAGACACTCCCTGAATTAAGGCACTTACATTCCAAAGTCAGAGACAGATGGACATACAATAAGCAACATAATGAAAATTACATTGGAGCATAGAGAAAGAAGTGGTAAATTCTCCCTAAAGAAGCTAAGAAAAAAACCAAGTCATAAAAGATGAACAAAAGTCCTGTGTATCTAGTTAAGGCTTTCAATAGGGGTACTACTGGCATTTTGGAGGTGAAATTCTAGATTCATGAGCCTGTCCCATACCTTAAGGATGTTTACTCATCCCTACCCCAAGCACTAAATGCCAGTACAACCCAACCATCCCACACATCATTTTAAAACTCCCCTGGAGTGGGGCTGAAGATTACTATCTGCAGATGAAAACCATTGCTAGAGCATAGGATACCTCGAGCTCAGAAATGACATAAGAAATAAGTAGGTTAGGGACTTCCCTGGTGGTCCAGTGGTTGAGAATCCGCCTTCCAATGCAGGGGATGCAGGTTCGATCCCTGGTCGGGGAACTAAGGTCCCACATGCCGCAGGGCAACTAAGCCCATGTGCCGCAACTACTGAGCATGTGAGCCACAACTAGAGAGCCTACGTGCCACAGCTACAGAGCCCATGTGCTCTGGAGCCCGCACACCACAACTAGAGAACCCGCACGCCACAACTAGAGAACCCGCACACCACAACTAGAGAGAGGAGCCCACGCGCCACAACAAAAGATCCCGCATGCCTCAACGAAGATCCCACGTCCTGCAACTGAGACCTCACGCAGCCAAAAGTAAAATAAATAAATACTTTTTAAAAAGAATCACTTATTTAAAAAAAAAAAAGATGGGGGAAGGCTATTGTGCTTGTTTTTTAATAGAACATCTCTGAAAGGATGCAAAAGAAAAGTGATAGCATTGACTGTCTCTGAGGAGAAGCAGGTGAATTGAGGACAGAGGGAAGGAGATTTACATTGTAAACTCAGATACAGAGTGACAAAGACAAACCTGGTTATTATATAGAGAGCTCTCTTTCACTCTTAAAAGAGTCCTGATTTGTATGATAAATTATATAGTCAACATACTTGTTTCTTGTAGATTTAGCATTATGTGAATGTATTACCTCTTCAAAAATACAAACTAAATACAATACAGTGCCTTTGGATAGCAATGTAAGACTATTTTCCTTTTGTGTAATTGTTTGTGTGTCCTTAGTTTTTAAAGGGGGAGATAAATATCTAAGAAGCATTGCTTGTAAACTTGATGTAATCCATCCTGCACATATGGACCAAACTAATCTTATGAAGCACAGCTTTCATCATGTCTCTCCCCTTCTGAAAAACCTCCCTAACTTCACTGTGAGCAAATAACATCTCAATTTCTTTGCTTGACCTTGAAGACTTTCCAAAGCATGGCCTTAATCAAGTTTCCCCCACTACTCTGAAACTTTAACTCTCAGCTCTTCCATGGCTGGCCTATTGCTTTTCTCTAGGTATGCCTGATTCCTTTCTAATTCCCTATCTTTGTTCACTCTGCGATCTCCAATAGGAATGCCTCAATCCATCTGAATCCTATTCACCTTTCCAGGTACCATTCAACTCAAATCCCGCCACTTTCTTGAAATCTCACCCTGAGCCACATTTATATTTTACTTGTAGTAAGTTATAGCAATTTCTCTCCAACAGATTCCATGTAGGCCATAAATTAGATTTTGAAGATTTTATTAATTAAATTAAAAAAAAAAAACATTTGAAGAGCATCTGTTATACTGGGCACAAGGACATAAAGTTGAATAAGAGGCTTTCCCTACCCTGGAAGTTCTCACAGAAATAGCTGACAACTGGCACCATACCCCCTTGCCCTCACACATCTACCCCTCTCGGCTGCTTGCAAAAAAACTCACCTCATTGTCAGCATCACATATGCACACACACACACACACACCCAAACACTCACCCACACACATACACACACATTCCCCAGACCCAGGCCTCTAGGATCATAAAACTCAAGGGCTTTCAAAGGCTGTTTATTCCCAAGAAAGGATTAGAAACTCTGTATCCTACCGTTCTCTATATTGCCTGCTTCATAATGTTCCACTTAATTTTATGCAGTTTTTTATCATTTTCTAACTTTTCCATGAGTATGTATCTAATCTAGTCAATCAAATAATTACTTATAGAGTAACTTATTAAATTCTTTATGGTATGTAAAACAATACTATTCACATATGGTCAATACATCTTTTTCATCAATTGATATAATTCTTGATGTTTAAATGTAAGGTGAATTATTACTTAGAACATGTATCACATATGTCTGAGTCATTTACTTTCCAGAATCTCTCATACTCATTGGTTTCATTCCCAGTACCCTCTCCATTAAAAAAATTAGATAGATGATAGACAGATACATAGATAGATAGATAGATGATATCCCTTTTGAGTAATAACTGGTTAGCACAGAGCCATGAACATAAAAAATAATGGAACATAATTTTATCTGGAGCACAAGACTCTAATTTAAACATAATATATAGACCTTAACAAGTCATTAACTTCTGTCAGAGTCTATGCAAAGGGATTTTTAATAATAACACCTCTCATAATGTTTCCAAGTGCGAACCACAACCATCTCCGTCGGAAGCGCTTGGGGCCATCATTAAATATGCATATTTGCGGGCTCTACCCACAGATCAGTATCTCTGAGGGTGGAGCTGGGGAACCTACAGATATACCAAGCAATTGCTGAGTCTTACATGTACTACATTACACTATACATGTTTGCACTTTCACATTCTATAAAAGACATTTATTTTCCCTTTACAATATCTGGAAGAGGAGCTGTGTGAACATCACTTCCAGACGCACTTCCCCGAAACAGAGAAGCTATACGATATGTTCCAGATCACACAGCACAGTGCCAAGTATTCATTTATTCATTCATTCAGCATTTATTTATTGAGTGCTTAGTAAGTGCCAGGCTCTGTTCTAGGCAATGAGATACCGCAGTGAGCAAGCAAAGACCATGGTTTTATGAGGCTTATGCCCTCCTGGTGCCCCTTTCAGGCAGCCAGGTAAACATTACACAGGTGTGAATGAGATACGGCCAGGCCTCCAGACTCTTAGTTGACTGCTTTCTCACTCCACCAAATGGTGTATTCACTACAGTGCAACATATCCTATCAATAGCAAGCATAAGCAAGATGCAAATACAATAAAAATCAGGCTTCATTCTTCAGGCAGCATGGAGAGTGGCTATAGTACAGAAGGTACTATATATAGCTAGAAGATGTAAAGCAGACTGGGTTCAAAGTATGGCTTTAGCATTTTACATACCTGGGCACCCTGTACAAGTTACCTAAGCCCTTAAGCTTCAGTTACAGAATTTATCAATACATACACCTGGAAGGATCAATGTAAGAATGAAAACACAAAAGCATATGGAAAACATCAAGCATGGATCTAGCACAGTGTAAGTACTCAATGTCAGTTCTCTTTTCTCCGTTATCAAATTTGAATTTTATCCAACAATACCACAGCATTACCTAAAAGGCTAGATTTTAGATTTAGTTGGAGGCAACTGTAACTAGTTTGTTTAAATCTCATCATAAAGACTGCTTTCATAGATTTTATCCTATATTATACATTTAGCTGATGCCCCTTGGGGATAAAAATAACATTATGAGTCCACTATAGAAAAACCATGCATTCTGAGTTTTCTCCTCATAATAATAGTCTATACTTTGGGAACATCACTCATTTTCCAGGCAGAAATATATTAGATCATCACTAAAAATATGTATATATGATAATGTATCTTTCCATCTCTTCAAACTCTTAACTAATACAGTAGGTCCATAAACAATACGTTCCCTGCATCTCCAACCTCATTCTTCCCCTTCTTTGCTAGCTCACAATAATCCAATGAGACTAGCTCCTCAAACCCACCAGACTCTCCAGCATTTAGATGTCATGCATGGTGTTGCCCTAGAGTCATCAGGTTAGTGCCTAATTGCGTCCCACCTTAAATACCTGGCCCTTGGAGAAGCCTTTCCTGACCAACCATCCTGACAACATTAGGCTGCACTGAATAGGGTAAGGAAGCCTGGGTTCCAATCAGTCATCTGACAACATGGAGTTATGCTACAGCACAAATACACAGCTGGGCAGGTAGATAACAACTTCATACGCAACATGATATAACTGGCAACAGTGCATCTGCATTGGCTGGTTAAAAATATTAGCCAGGGCTCTCAGAAGTGACCCCTCCTGTGGAACCTCCGCTGAGAGGCTTGGTGAACTGTCATATACTGCTGATAGCAGGGGGAAACAACTCCTTAAAGGGGGATTCCCAGCATGGGCTGATCCGCTTCAGGCTGCTTTTATCCTCTGCTGTCAAACCACATTTTGCAGAATCTCTGGAAGTATTAAAATGGCCTGAGGCACACTGTTATATGCATGTCAGTAGCATCCTGTACTCTTCTTTAGAGCCTTTTTTACTTGTTTAATATTTCTTTTCTGTTAATGTTTGTCTTCTCCACTTAAGGACCGTGTCTACCTGTGGCCTGTTTAATTGCCAGTAACTGCCATGGTAGCCAGCATACAGAGGATTCCCTCTGTATATGTACAATAACCATTCATTGGGTGGATGAATTGACAAGTGAGAGATGTGTCCGTGTGAAAGAAACACAGTATATGGAGGCCGAGTTTATTTAATGTAATACACGTGAAGTACCTAAAATAATGCTTGGCACATAGTAAGCATGCAATTAGTGTTGCTGTTATTTGCTTAGCCAGAACGAAAATCTCCTGAGGATAATACAAGAGGTGAGTTATTGACTGATAAATAATATGGTTGAGCACACGCTGTGTGGTTATCCCTGTCAGAATATAGCGCAGTGTACTAAAGGAGTAATCTTTCACCTCATCCACCTCAGTTGTTTTTGAGTTAATTCATTTTAATATTTGAATATACAAATTTAAAAGTCCCATATCTTTTCACATACTCACAATTGAGTACAACACTATTAAATAAAACCACTCACAAAAATAATGTCTTGACCATATAAGTACCTCTATGGAAAAGAGCAAAGAGATATATATCCATGCTTCATTCTCTCAATGGATAGAAAGAAAATTGGTGCCCTTGAATATTGTAAGGAAAAGCCACACACATTCTTTCTAAGACTTGTGAAAATGAAACAAAGAAAGAAAGTACAAAAGACCATATATTTTAAGTCACTGAAATCCCAACACCTACTTTAAAATAATAAAAAGAAGTAAAATCTGTAAAAAAAAAAAAAAAAGACTTGAGGTCATTCTGCCTCATCTTATTCCAACACTGCAGCAATATTTCCTGAAGAATTAACTGAAGAAAGTGATTCAGGGAAGGAATACCTACTGGAAAAAGTTTTTTAAGGCTATCAATCTAATTTGTTTTGGAAGTGGATTTTTTTAGTATTTTTATTTACTAAGCTTTCACACTTTTTTTTTACTTTATTTAACGGCATGTTTAGTTTTCCCCAAGAGTCCATTTTCTAAGAGTCTTTGATCTAACCATCCACGTTTTGGTCGTCTATATACTTTTTGGGAACTTCCTATCACCAATGCAGAAGGAATGTGGTTATAAAATCAAATAATTCTTTCACTGTCAGAATCTAATGCATTAACAATCAGACACAACTATGTCCGAGCATTAAGCAACAAATTTTAAAATAAACAACCACTTATAATACTCCAGAGGGAAAAAGAAAACCCTCCACTATGTATATACATCAAATGAAAGTACTCTGGTAGAAATGGACATCCGCGGACTAGTCTAGTCAGCCATTCTACTTCACACGAGGAATATTCCTAAGTCACACAAAGGTGCCTTTACTAAGCTTGAATGATATAATACATATGGAAAATGTGTTCACCACTTGATCTATTGCTTCTTGCTAAAAAGGTTGTTCTTTTCCATGGGGCCATAATGACATTAAGCCTCAAGTACATTCAGAATAAACATTTCCATTTTTAACGTCATTCACTTTCCGTGGTTTTTTCCTAAAATTAACTCATGTTTAAGCCTATGGGGTTAGCAAAGATGAAAATCTCTTTGGAATAAATAGGGGAAAAAATATGAATATTCTAAAGAAGGAAACCTACCTCGGGCCCTGTGATGTGCATCAGACCAGAAACAGCAGAGGCAATGGCATCGTACCCAGCTCGCTGAGACAGTGGACCTGTCTGACCATACCCTAAGACAACAAGAAGAGGTATATTTAGCACCACCCAGGGAGAGCAACAGTACAATAGTGTGTTAAAACCATCTGTATCCAGAAATCCTACAGCATTTTGTTACTATTAGGTCTATACTATCCCTTGAAGGAGGCTGTAAAATTTAATTATGGTGTTATACCCCAGAAGATTGCAAACTGGTGACTTGTGGGCCAGATCCCCATTATACGAATGTTTTGTCTGGCCTGAAGAGTGTTTTGAAATGTTTTTATTTAGTTTCCAACATTTAAAGATCAGGAGATAGCACATAATATACAAATTTCTGGCTTTTCTTGAAAAACCAGAAAACACATTCAAAACTAGGCTCACATCCTCACATGCCAAAAATCAATTAGGGTTAAGTAATAGTTCTTCCCTTTACACAGGGCATAAATTCTCCAATTTGCCGCACTCTCCACCCCTCCTTAATCCTTTATGCTTCAGTCTGATTCAATCATTAACTGACCTTCCAGACTCCAACAGGTATTTGCTACTCTTGCTGCATATAAAACAATATACAAAGTAAAACAAAACAATGTCTCCCTAGGTTCTATTTACATATTTTTTCAAGTATGCAAAGAAAATACAAATGATAATTTAAAATTTGAACATAAATAGAATTAATACATCTCCTGCCAGTGCTTTTTAGGATTACAAAGAGAAGGTGAAGGTGTCACTTTTTTTTGCGATCAGCAAAAATTAAAAGAACATAAAGGGACTTCCCTGCTAGTCCAGTGGTTAAGACTCCACGTTCCCAATGCAGGGGGCCCAGGTTCAATCCCTGGTCAGGGAACTAGATCCCGCATGCCGCAACTAAGAGCCCACATGCCGCAACTAAAAGATCCCGCATGCTGCAACAAAGACCCAGCGTAGCCAAATAAATAAATAAATATTTTTAAAATAAAATAAAATAAAAGAACATAAAAATATTTTATCCTGCTCTCCTCAGTTCTGGTGCCTATTGTTGGATAATAAAGGTTATATGAGGAGCTACATAACTCTGTCTCCAAATCCCATATATTTTGCTTGCTTCTCCAGCAACCTGGAACACTCTCCCTCTATTTCACTCCATATATGTACATACCTCACTCCCTCACATCCTCCAACTCTGCACTGAAATGTCTCCTTATTAGAGAGGTCTTCCCTGAAGAACTTTTATGAAAGATCACTCTCACTTTTCACTCTTAAGCCCCATTACCTCATTATATTTGACTTCACACCTCGTATCACCACAAGATATACAATATAGTTTATTTATTTATTTTCTGTATCCTCCCTACTCAAAGGTATGCTCAAGAGAGTTTTTTTAATTTAATTTACTGCTGTATTGCCAGCATCTAGAATAGAATTCAGTAATGGTTACCAAATGAATAAATGAATGAATACTGGTTATATAAAAACAATTATCTTTAAAAAACAAACTAATGAATAAAGAAACTAAAGAGGCTTTTTTTCTGTTTTGTTTTGTTTTTGACCAAAATGATAATATAGGAGGCCAATTTCCTCCTCCCATGGACACAGTGATTGTACAGCTACACACAAAGCACTTCTCTCCAAGAGAAACTGAGAACTGAGAAACTAGAGAAATCCAGATGAATGACTCTTATACATTGGGCAACAGAGGCAATACCCATATCGAAATTGGTAGGAAAGGCTGAGACACTCTCATCATAAACCTCACCCCAGGCATAGAACCATACAATTAGGAGGAAACCCCAAACTCCCAGCTTCTCCCTGAGGAACAGGCAGTACAGACAGCACATCTAGTGTCCCAAACTTTAAGGCTCCCACCTGAGAAACAGTCCCCTAAAACTCCTATCTCTGATGGCCAGCATTCATGAGTCCTACAGCACTATGGCAAACAAAGAAGAAGTTACTGATAGGATCATGAGCACTAACCACAACTATCCCCCCAGGTCTCAGGACTGAAGGAGGAGCAAAAACATCCATCTCCCAGTCTTTCCCTGGAAAGGGTTTGACTTCATACCTTACAAGCTGTTGCCTCAGGGTCTAGACACTAATTGACAACTTCTAACTGATCCTACCTGGAACCTGAAAGAATCAGTGGGCGCTTACCCCACCTTCTCCATCCAGCTCACTCCAACAATAAAACCAGGTCACCATCATCTCTCTAGAAGGAGCTTCTATACATGTCTCGTGCCCCACCTTTTGCAGCTACTGCCTGGGAGATGGGCCCCCATATCACCTGGCTCTGACTGTCAATAGAGCTTGCAGTTAACAAGTCCCACTGGACTATAGTAAACAAATAAGCAGTTTGTAATGGGCTCAAGGCTCAGTGCAAGGGAGAAGACAAAAAGCCTCCCTCCCAGTTTCTCCCCAGAAAGTGCTTGACGGCATACTTTCCCAGCTGTTGCCTGAGGGTCTGGCTTCAAATCAGCCTGTATCTAAGTGCTGACTACAATCATCCCCTTTGGAACTTAAATGGCTCTTCTCATACCCTCAACTACTAAAAGGCATGAAGAAGGACAGTGGTTTGGACAGTCACAAAGGTTTGAGAGGCATCCAGGAGTTCAGGCTGGGCTGATTGACAGGATTCATCTGCTACACAAGACCATTCTGTCAAGACTGAAAGAGGTGCTGTTGAGCTAATGCACAAAAACCAACACAAGCATTCAAGAAAAATGAAGAAACAAGGGAACATGTTCCAAACAAGAGCACAATATAAATCTCCAGAAACCAACCTTAATGAAACAGAGAAAAGTGATTTACCTGACAGAGAGTTCAAAATAATGCTCAGAAAGATGGTCACAGAGGTCAGGAAAGCAATGCATGAACAAAGTGAGAATTTCAACAGAGACTGACAATATTAAAAAGTACCAAACAGAAAGTATAGAGATAAAGAATAAAATAACTGAACTGAAAAATTCAATAGAAAGGTTCAACAGCAGGCTAGATCAAGTGGAAGAAAGAGTCAGTAAATTAGAAGACAGAGCAGTGGAATACATCCACTCAGTGAAGCAAAAAGAAAAAAGACTAAAAAAAGGAGTGAAGATAGCTTAACAGATTTATAACGCACTAAAAAAATGGGGCAATATACACATTATAAGGATCCTAGAAGACAGTGGGGGGGGGACCTTATTCAAAGAAATAATGGCGAAAACTTCCCCAACCTGGGGGAAAAAAACAGACATCCAAATCTAGGCAGCCCAAGAAGTACCAAATATGATGAACCTAAAGAAATTCACACCCAGACATTATAATTAAATTGTCAAAGACAAAAACCTTAAAAGCAGCAACAGAAAAGCAACTTGTTACATACAAGGGAACCCTCATAAGACTATCAGTGGATTCTACAATAACCTTGCAGGTCAGAAGGCAGTGGGATGAGATATTCAGAGTGCTGAAAGGAAATAAAAAAGACTGCCAAACAAGAACACTCTACCCAACAAAACAGTCCTTCAGAATTGAAAGAGAGATAAAGAGTTTCCAGACAAACAAAAGCTGAAGGAATTTATCACCACTAGACCGGTCTTACAAGACATGTTAAAGGGATTTCTTCAAGCTGAAACAAAAGGATGCTAATTAGTAACATTAAAACATATGAAAGTTTAAAACTCACTGGTACAGATAAATATATGGTTAAATTCAGAATACTCTAATATTGTAATGGTGGTGGGTAAATCACGTATAACTCTGGTATAAAGATTAAAATTAAAAATATTAAGACCACCTATAACTACAGTAATTTGTTAATGAATGCACAATATTAAAAAGATTTAAATTGTGACATCAAAAACATCAAATGTTGGAGAAGAGTGTAAAAATGTAGAATCTTCTTATACATTTGAAGTTAGGTTGTTATCAGCTTAAAACAGACTATTTTAGCTATAAGATATTTTATGTAAGCCTCATGGTAACACAATGCAAAACCTATAGTAGACATACAAAAGAGAAAGAGAAAGAAATCTCAGCATACCACTACAGAAAATCATCAAATCACAAAGGAAGAAAAACAAGAGGGAAAGAAAGGAAAAAAGAAATGACAAAACAACCAGAAAACAATTAACAAAATGGCAATAGTAAATCCATAACTATCAATAATTACTTTAAATGTACATGGACTAAATTTTCCAATCAAAAGACACAAAGTGGCTAAATGGATAAAATAAACAAGACCCAACTATATGCTGCCTACAAGAGATTCACTTCAGCTTTAAGGACACAGACTGAAAGTGAAGGCATGGAAAAAGATACTCCATGCAAATGGAAACCAAAAGAAAGCAGAGGTATCTATACTTATATCAGATAAGGTAGACTTTAGGACAGAGACTATAATAAGAGACAAAGAAGGACTTTATATTGATATAATGATAAAAGGGTCAGTCCAACAAGAGGATATATAACATTTGTAAATATTTATGCACCCAACAGAGAAGCACCTAGATATATAAAGCAAATATTAACAGACCTGAAGGGAGAAAGAGACAGCAATACAATAACAGTAGGGTACTTCAATAATCCACTTTCAACAATGGCTAGATCATCTAAACAGAAAATAATAAGGAAATATTGGACTTAAACTACATGTTAAACCAGATGGATTTAACAAACATTTACAGAACATTCATCCATCAGCAGCAAAATACACATTTCTTCTCAAGCACACATGGGATCTTCTCAGAATAAATCATGTGCCACAAAACAAGTCTTAATAAACTTAATAAGACTGAAGTCATGTCAAGCATATTTTCTGACCACAATGGTATGAAACTAGAAATCAATTACAAGAAGAAAAGTAGAAAATTCACAAATATATAGAGATTAAACAACATGTTACTGAACAACCAATGTGTCAAAGAAGGAATCAAAACATAAATCAAAAAATTCTTTGAGACAAATGAAAATGGAAATACAACCTACCAAAATTATGGGATGCAGCAAAAGCAGTTTGAAGGGCAAAGTTCATATGATGAATTCCTACATCAAGAAACAAGAAAGGGGCTTCCCTGGTGGCACAGTCGTTGAGAATCTGCCTGCCAATGCAGGGGACACGGGTTCAAGCCCTGGTCTGGGAGGATCCCACATGCCGTGGAGCAACTGGGCCCCCGTGAGCCACAACTACTGAGCCTGCGCGTCTGGAGCCTGTGCTCCACAACAAGAGAGCCCGTGCACTGCGAAGAGTGGCCCCTGCTCGCCGCAACTAGAGAGAAAGCCCTCGCACAGAAACGAAGACCCAACACAGCCAAAAATAAATAAACAAATAAATAAATAAGAAACAAGAAAGATCTCCAATAAACAACCTAACTTTGTACCTCAAGTAACCAGAAAAACAAGAACAAATGAAGCCCAAAGTTAATAGAAGGAATAAAATATCAAAGAACAGAAAAGAAATAAATAAAAGAGAGACTAAAAATACAATAGAAAAGATCAATGAAACTAAGAGCTGGTTCTTTGAAAAGATAAACAAAATTGGCAAACCTTTAGTTAGACTCACCAGAAAAAGAGCAAGAACTCAAGTAAATAAAATCAGAAATGAAAGAGGAGATGTTACAACTGACACCATAGAAATACAAAGAATCAAAACAGACTACTATTAACAATTATACACCAACAAATTGGACAATCTAGGAGAAATGGATAGATTTCTAGAAACTTCAAGACTGAATCATGCAGAAACAGAAAATCTGAACAGACCAATTACTGGTAAGGAGATTAAGTCAGTAATCCAAAACCACCCAACAAACAAATGTCTAAGACCAGAGGCTTCACTAGTGAATTCTACGAAATATTTAAAGAATTTCTATTCCAGAGCAGCTAGTTTATAGCTGTAAAGGGCATCCTAGACCAGACTTCCAGTCTTGAACACAATGGTTTTTAAACCACCAGTATCCCCAGCATAAAACAGGCCTCCAGGAGTAGAGAGAAGCTCGCCGTAAGGCAGGAACACTCAGTGCTAGTGAACCACTGCTATCTCAACAGGAAGTCAAGAGAATGAATTAGCTTCAGTCCACTCTAGGTAGAGAATATCAGGAGCTCAGGCTTCTGGCCAGGAGCCCAAATGCCTCAAATGAGACAAAGAGAGGCCCCTCACCCATCAGCACAACTCTAAATGAAGTCTTCTAAACAATGGCCTGCAGGAAAACATGCTCAAAAAAACGAACAGTTTGCTAAATAAAAAGGCACCATAATACTTGCCTTGTGATACAAATTCTCTTGTTCAGCTTACAACAAGGGGGAAGCACAAATATCCTAATTACTTTAAATTACAACTTCCAAGTATCTCTATTAAAGAGAAATATAAATAGTTACTCTCAGGGAGGCAGTATGGCATAGTGAATAAGAGGATAAGTTTTAGGATTGAAAAAAATCTGAATTGAAATTATAGCTCTGCTACCTACTAAATCTTCAACAATTCATTTAATCTCCCTGAGCCTCAATGTCCACAGTATTCACATTTATCTCATAGATATATTATGAGGATTCAGTTTGATAACACAGCATAACTAAAGTACATTTTACAGTGAGAGCTAAATATACTTAGTTAATAAATATGCATTGATTAATATACTACTAACATAGTAGCTTGCCCTTTCCACAAAATATTGAGAATAACAAAAATTGCCTTGAGGTGTGTTGAAATGATGAGGAGAATAAATATTCTAAGCATTGCAATTATGTTGTTTAACAACCCATTAAAATTGAAAGTTTTTGTACTTGGAAACCAGCACATGTTCATTTTAGAAAAGAAACTTGTGAATAATAACATATATTTTTGGTAATATGATTCAAAAATTATTCCACCTTTCACCTTACACTTGCCTTAACTACTTAAATACTGACAACCAATACCATCATCAACAAATATTTATAAAAATAAATTTAAAAATTTAAAACAGGAAACTGACATTACCAAAATGGTATTTTGCAAAGATTACTCTGTTGGCAATGTGAAGACTGAATTATTTATTAATAATTTAACAAAGAGCTGAAAAACTGGTAAGCACGGGATCCCGATAGTTCTTCTTACTTTTATTTTTAGTTTTACAATTCCAAAAACGACCATGATCAAAATCCAAATTACAGAGGAAAAATTTAAGCATGTTAGTTCTATTTTATATTCAAGTAAGGGAGGTAAGGAAAACCTAGGAGGTTATGGAAAATCAGAGAGGAACATCTTTCTCTCTGTCTCCTCTCTCCTCCCTCTCTCTCCACTACCCCACCCCCTTACTCACCCACATTCATTTTAAGGAGCAACCTCGCCATCTTGTGGCTTTTACAAACATTGACTATAAAGCAAAACTTGAACTTCCAGACATAAGTAAAAAATGCAAGGGAAGGAAACTAAATGGAAAAGATTTCTTGTCTTTTAATATTTGCCCTGAATACCAGATGCTCTGGCCTGCCCACTCCTGGCTTCACTCATTTTTCTTCTTAATCATGTCTAACTTTTTGTTTCCCTTTTCTCCTCAACCAAAACAGGAGTATGTTTAAAGTTAGTATCATTCCAGCAGCTACAGAAACTCCAAAAATAGATTGTTTACCTGAAAGGAGAACAGAAGCAATAGAATATTTTACAGTAAATAATGTAATCCTTCAAAACGTATACAAATGTCTGGACTTCTTTCCCTGATCATTTTCTATTATATAGATTGTTTCTGAATTAAAAGATTATGAACTCAATGCATTTTATTTTTTAAAAATATTTATTTTCTTATCTGTCCACTGAAAAGGCCTAGAAGCAAAGACTAACCCAGTAGCGGTGAGCGTCACCAGTATCCAGACGGTGGTCTCTAAATGCCATTTTCCACTAAAAGAAATTAAAATTCCTTGGGGAAATGGTTGATTCCAGGATAGGGCAGGAAATGTACAAAATGCACCTGGAATATATTGTTATACCAGAAATCAAAGAAGCTATCAGACTATTAGTCATGTCAAGAGTATGCAGAAGCCAACTTAAAAAGGCCTTGGGCTTCCCTGGTGGTGCAGTGGTTGAGAATCTGCCTGCTAATGCAGGGGACACAGGTTCGAGCCCTGGTCTGGGAAGATCCCACACGCCGCGGAGCAACTAGGCCCGTGAGCCACAACTATTGAGCCTGCGCGTCTGGAGCCTGTGCTCCGCAACAAGAGAGCCCGCAATAGTGAAGAGGCCCGCGCACCGCGATGAGGAGTGGCCCCCGCTGGCCGCAACTAGAGGAAGCCCTCGCACAGAAACGAAGACCCAACAGCCAAAAATAAATATAAAAATAAATAAATAAATAAATAAATAATGCAACCAACCATTTAAAAAAAAAAAAAAAAAAGGCTTCCACTGGCGAAAGATGAGACCATTTTGAGTATTAGTAAGGATAACAGCTGCAGTGGACTGAAACACAACAAATATGTTAAATTCTGTGAGTTCCTAATGATATTTTTTTAATCATTAGTCACCCTTGGAAGATACTAGGGAATAAATTCATTATTATGACAATTGGTAAATAGAAAGAATTTGCATCTATCCTGCCTTTCCTTAATGATCTATACTCAGGTTAATGACAGTTGATGAAGGGAACATTATTTTTCTGGAAGTGTTCCATTCAATATACGAAGAAGAACGGCAGAATCAGGATGTCATCATTTTGTAACTCCTAATGGATCAACAGATCTAGGCAATCACCATCAGTGGCTGCTAACATCACAAACAAGAGCGACAGCCCGCCCATGCACTCCAGGGGAACTACACACCACCTTCTATGACATATTCTTGACCAAAAAAAAAGAAAAACTCAAACCAAAATCTGAGCAAACCTATAGATATGTCAATTTGTAAATAATAACAATGACAAAAATTAAACAACATGGGAATGTAATCAGCAAAATTCAACCTACCCAACAGGACAAAGTGAGATTTTTTAAACACATAAATTTTAAGAAAAAAGAGATTGAGAAGCAACTATAAATTAAAGATTTGGGGGCTTCCCGGGCTTCCCTGGTGGCGCAGTGGTTGAGAATCTGCCTGCCAATGCAGGGGACACAGGTTCGAGCCCTGGTCTGGGAAGATCCCACATGCCGCGGAGCAACTAGGCCTGTGAGCCACAACTACTGAGCCTGCGCGTCTGGAGCCTGTGCTCCGCAACAAGAGAGGCCACGATAGTGAGAGGCTCGCGCACCGCAATGAAGAGTGGCCCCCGCTTGCCGCAACTAGAGAAAGCCCTGGCACAGAAACGAAGACCCAACATAGCAATCAATCAATCAATCAATCAATCAATAAATAAATCTTTTTAAAAAAAGGAGATTTAAGAGACATATCAATCAACCGCAATGATTAGACTTCATTTGGATCCCAATTCAAATTAACAAACTATAAATAGAAAGAGAGAGAGAACTGGGAAAATCTGAACATCAACTGCATATCTGATGTTATTAAGGAATTATAGGTTTTTTTAAATTTACATGTGATGACACTGGGTGTTTATGCTTTAAAAAGAGTCCTTTTCTTTTAGACATATTCTGAAATATTTAGAAATGCAATGATATGAAGTCTGAGATATGCTTTTAAGTAATCAGGGGAGGGAGAATAGGTGGGGTTGTAGGCAAAATAAGATTGGCCATGAGTTGATAATTATTAAGCTGGATAATGTGCACCTCAAGAGCCATTATACTATTCATTCTACTTTTATGTAACCTTAAAATTTTCCACCATAAGATACCAAAAAACAATTAATTTAAGAATGGCATGCAAATTTCATTTTGTATGTCTAAAAGTACGCCAAGGAATATTAGAGCTGAACGGACCTGGGGCAAAAATTCTTGCTTTACAGATGAGAAAACTGAGGCCCACAGAGGTTAAGTGACTTGTCTAAAGTCATAAAGCCAGTCAATAGCAAAACTAGAACTAACACCGAAGTTTTCAGTTTCCCAGTCTGGTTCTCCTTCATCTGAACAGGATGTCTGAAGACTCTTAGCCACTTTCTACTTTATACTTTATAGGATTAATTCAGAAACAAATTCAAGACCCAGTCTCAATAAATGTTTTTGGTTTTTTTAATTTGCGTGCTTTGTTTTGTAGACATCTCCCTTATCATACCTTTTTCCTCCACTGTGACAATTAAATGAGACATTTAGTAAATGGGCCAAAGTTTCACATTCTTATGGCTTTTCACTCAACTTTTTCTATTGGCATTGTGAAAAACCTTCCTGTTGATTTGAAAGATTTCCCACAATC
The DNA here is from genome assembly GCF_009873245.2 of Balaenoptera musculus. Classification (NCBI taxonomy): domain Eukaryota; kingdom Metazoa; phylum Chordata; class Mammalia; order Artiodactyla; family Balaenopteridae; genus Balaenoptera; species Balaenoptera musculus. Next base: position 94,623,215 of record NC_045793.1, on the reverse strand, counting down.
ATACCTTGCATTTAATAGGGTTTGTCCTTCTGTCACATGCATAATGATTTAGAGTCTCACAGTCACACCCTGTTTTGGTGGATTATTTTTTCTTTTTCCCTCAGGTCACAGATACAGCATTTTTAACTGTAAGATACGTACCTTTCTACACGCAAGATTACAAAACTAACCTCAGCAGGATTCATTGAGTTTCCTGTAAACCTCAATAGGGCAAGAGAACTCCCTGCAAACATGCTAACCAATCAAAACTAACACTTAACCAAGGACTCCATAAAGCAAGAGTGGTAATTTAGGGTGATGGCGGTAATAATAATGATAATAATAATAATAAGAGTTAACATGTACAGAGCACTTGCTATGTTCCAGGAACTGTGCTGGTGCTTTGTATGTTTCATCTGATTTAAGTCTCACAAGAATTACATGAGGTAAATTTTATTATCCTATTTGAAATACTATTGAGAAAAATGAGGTTCTGAGAGATTAAGTGCCTTACCCAAGGTCACAAAGCTACTTGCTGTGATTCTGTAACTAATTATTGACGCTTTGACACTCATTACAATGTAACCATTTTTGAAAAATATTTCCATGAGTATTAATAGTTCATACATTGTTCAAAGACCAAAAATGTGACTAATATGGTTTGCTACCTCAATAACCTATGAAATTAGATCCCTCAATCTCTATCACAGAGAGGCAGCAAAATTGGTTGATTAATCGTACAGCACCTAAAACATCTGTAATACTAAGAAGTATATGTTCCTAGTCAGAAGAGGCATATAAATTTGTAAATTAAGCAGTATTACTACAATGCAGCAAAAAGAAGCATACTAAGAAAAAATGCTTATATTGATGATAGCTGGTAATACAGAATTACCACTTTTTTATGATATCCAATTTGATGATACTAATATATAAAAATATATTTTCTTTGACAATTGCTTCTTATGCATAGGTTTCATTTTCCCCAACTAGTTAGTATAACACTAAGCAGACAGTGGAAACTTAATAAATACTCATCAGCTGACTGGTGCATATTTTTGTATTTTATACTATTTCATGCATGCCTATGATATTCTTCACATAAACTATCAAAATAAATGTTTTTTTACAGGGCAGACAAGAGTAAGGGGTAACTGGGTGTCAAGATACTATCTTGCTTATAATATACAGTGTGTTTTTTATGGAAAAGAAGTAAAAAGTCTTCAAAACTCTCATCATCCAAATAGAGCCTACAATTGCAAAAGCTTTGGTGATCATGCCAATGCATCCTGCTAAAAGTGACTTTAACTACATGCCCAATCATATAAGCACACATACACACACACACACACACACACACACACACACAGATTAACCTAAATCTGAGAAGACTTATTCAAGTAGGAAGGGAAAAAACTATTATAAATCACAATGATATAATGAAAATAAATTGCAGAATCTGCCATTAAATTAAGAATTCAAATATATTTTCATGGAATCTATTCGAAAGAAACTACTAGGAGTTACATCTACATTCCAAGAGTCAATATTTTGTACAAGATGAATGCAGCTCACATTCTGACAGATGCCCCATAAAATTATTAAAGAATAAAGAGAATTACCATTTTATATATTTTTCACTTTCAGGAGAAAAATCAAATTTTAAATTACATAAATATAAAACATGAGTAGATAAAATATGAGCAGAAAAGAAAATAAAAACCCAGCCAGACTCTCACATAAAACCAATTCCCTATAGCTGATTCCCACACTCCAAATAGCAGCACTACGTCAGCCTATGAAGGGACATTTTAGGCAAAGAACACAGAAATGTTCAGTACTGACCTCTTTACAGAGACTAAACATAATCTCAAATCAAAGCCAGATAAATGGATAACTCAATTGAGTAACAAATTAACAAGAATCACCTTTAGCCTTGTTCCACTGCCAAGAGAAAAGTACTCAATTAAGCACAGTCTACATCTTTATTTAATAGAGATCAATGAAAAAAAATAAAAGTAACCCAAGTAAGAATGATATCAAACAAAATCCAGTAACCTTTGAACTTCCCAAAGTTGGGAACAAAGTCTTTCCAAAAATGCAGACTTCTGAGTAAGCAGTGCTTCCTGAGTAAGCAAATACACATAGTTACACCAAAGCCAAAAACAGAGAAATAAATAACATGAAGCCAGAAAAAACAGTATAACATGTAATGGTGCTGGGTAAAATAATCACTTGTAGAATAAACTAATGGGTTTTAAAAGTTTGCAGTTATGAGCACATCTAGTGCTCAGATCTTGGTTCTTAAATAGGATTCACCCCTCAATGGAACCAGGGCTCCTTGGAGAAATGGTTAATTCCAGGCTTGGGGGAAGGGGTGTTGGGGGGGAGGACCTAAATAAATGTGGAGTATCTTGTGCCAAAAATTAAGAAAGTGCTCAAAGGATGACGAGGACATATCAAAAATACACAGGGAATAGTTTGAAGGTGTTCCCACTGGCCAAATCTGGACAATTTGAGCATCAAAAATAAATCATGATAGTAAAGGATTGTAACTGATTGAATAACATATGAATAAAAGAGGCCAAACTGATATAAATAAATAAATAAATAAAGGAAAGAGAGAGCTCTCCCTTGTAGTAAAAAAGTCAGTTCATAAATGTAAAAGAAATGGTGGAATTAGAAAATCACTATTTAACAACATCATAATAATAGTAAACTCAGGCAAGAATCATCAATGTATGATAAAAACAGTGGAGACAGTTTGAGCAAGTAAGAGAATATTTACATAGTCTTAAAGTATAGCCCCCCTGCCAACAATATATTCTTTTAACTGTAACAGGTAAAACAATAACTTTACACTGGAGAAACCTAGCAGATACCATCTTAACCCAATCATCAAAGTTACATTGCTAGCAATAGACAGCTTGTGTTACCCGATACAATGCACTGAGAAGAACTCAGCATTACTTCTGTGGCATGACTATCAAAAGTACTGAACCTGAATCTACTCATAAGGAAACATCAGAAAAATCCAAATTGAGGAGCATTCTACTAAATAACTGACGTGCACACTTCAAAAAATGTCAAAGCCACGAACTACACAGAAAGACCCAAGAACCACAAAGAAAAACCCAGATTAAAGGAGGCTAACGTGACATGACAATCGAATACAATGCAGAGTTTGGGTTTTCCTTTGCTATAAAGGACTTTATTGAAACAACTGACAAATTATCAATAAGGTCTGTAAATTATATACTAATATTGTTTCAGTATTCATTTACTGATTTTGGTAATTGTACTCTGGCTACATAATAGAATTCCATTTTTTTATAAAATACAAACTGAAAAATGAAGGGGTAAAGAGGCATCACATGTCTGTGTCTTATACAGTACATAAAAAATGTTAAGTAGATTAGATAGATGATACAGATGATAGGTAGGTAGGTAGATAGATACATGGCTAGATACACAGATACAAGCAGAAAGAAGGATAAAGCAAAACAATTTATATATCCACATCCATGGAATAATAGACTATACAAGTAATTAGTTAGAACAGGAACCTGAAAACCATTCAACTTGCCCCCATGTTTGAGGAAAAAGAGGAAGAGGATGAGGGGGAGGCAGCAGCAGCAAAGGCAGAATAGCTAACATTTCTTGAATACTTCCTAAATGCCAATCACGTCACATACATTATCTCATTTAATCCTTACAATAAACCTTAGAATTTGCAGATGAGACCACTGCACTTGGGAAGGTTAAATAACTTATCCAAAGTCACCCAAGTTATAAGTGGTAGAGCCAATATTTCAACCATCTATAGGGGACAATGCCCCCACCTCTCTTTGCCCTGTCTGAATCTCAACAGTTCCACCTTTATCTGTGTTGGGCCTCTATGTAAGATATTTGAAGAAAAGGTGTGATAACCTCAGAACACTAGATTACACTATTCTCCCTCACAATGTTCCTGGCTGCAGTTAGAGAATCACTTAAGAAGACACAAGACTAAGGTTATGAAGAGATCAGGGCAAGCTAATTAAAGCTGCTCACCAACTCTAGTGCCTTAAAGCAAAACTTGAGGAAGGAAAAGAGCACTTACCACAGTGCTCAAATCCCAAGTAGGAACCTGGATAGTCATTTCATTTTTAATAAATTAGTTACAACATTGTGTTCCCCTAATACTGATTTGATAAATAGCTACTGAATATCAACTATGTGGAAATAGTATTTTCAAGAAAATCAGTAGCACTTGGAAAAACCATTAGTGCCCAATAGTGACAGAATCCAGCTCTCTGTAGCTCCCCATTTGCTCAGTTTCTAATGCCTGCGTGGTTGGCCAGAACTGGAGGGGTGTGAGGAAAAGAAGAGGTATGGTCAGCAAGAAAGGTCTTACTTAATTGGTACTATCATGGTGAGTTAGTTTTCTTGCTCTCTGGGCTTGACAGGAGTTTACATTCTACTTGTCACATGGGGCAAATTACTGGGTTCTTCAAAGGCCGCCCCCACCCCATCAGTGGGCATCTCTCACCTCCAGGGTGAATCTATCTTTTTTCCAGCTGATCACTTTTGAGTCCTTCCTCAGTCCCAGGTGTCATCAACACCACCAGCTTCCTCCTGCCCTCTTGGACAGCGTCTTAACCACACAATGTTTTTTTCTTTCTCACCCTGACCCACAGGACAGCAGTGGCTTCCCAAACCGCAGCCCTCCAGACATCCTCTGGCTCTCTAAATATCTCAGGCATGAATCACATATCAATCTACTATCTACCAAGCTCTGGAGAACAAAAACCAAATCCTCCCAGAGGTTCCATTGAAGGCTCCTTCCCTTGGCTTGAGGTAATACATTTTATAGAACTATTTCTTTTGAAACTATAAATGTTTGATAAACAATTTTCATTTAAAAATGACTATGGAGAACCAAGATGGCAGAGTAGAAGGACGTGTTCTCACTCCCTCTTGTGAGAACACCAGAATCACAACTAGCTGCTGGACAGTCATCGGCAGGAAGACACTGGAACTCACCAAAAAAGATACCCCACATCCAAAGACAAAGGAGAAGCCACAATGAGACAGTAGGAGGGGCGCAATCACAGTAAAATCAAATCCCATAACTGCTGGGTGGGTGACTCACAGACTGGCGAACACTTATACCACAGAAGCCCACCCACTGGAGTGAAGGTTCTGAGCCCCACGTCAGGCTTCCCAACCTGGGGGTCCGACAATGGGAGGAGGAATTCCTAGAGAATCAGACTTTGAAGCCTAGTGGGATTTGATTGCAGGACTTTGACAGGACTGGGGGAAACAGAGACTCCACTCTTGGAGGGCACACACAAAATAGTGTGCGCATCGGGACCCAGGGGAAGGAGCAGTGACCCCAGGGAAGACTGAACCAGACCTACCTGCCAGTGTTGGAGGGTCTCCTGCAGAGGCGGGGGGTGGCTGTGGCTCACCATGGGGACAAGGACACTGGCAGCAGAAGTTTTGGGAAGTACTCTTTGGCATGAGCCTTCCCAGAGTCTGCCATTAGCCCCACCAAAAAGCCTGTAGGCTCCAGTGCTGGGTCGCCTCAGGCCAAACAACCAGCAGGGAGGGAACTCTGCCCCACACATCAGCAGACAAGCGGATTAAAGTTTTACTGAGCTCTGCCCACCAGAGAAACAGTCAGCTCTACCCACCACCAGTCCCACCCATCAGGAAACTTGCACAAGCCTCTTAGATAGCCTCATCCAACAGAGCGCAGACAGCGGAAGCAAGAAGAACTACAATCCTGCAGCCTGTGGAACAAAAAACATATTCACAGAAAGGTAGACAAGATGAAAAGGCAGAGGGCTATGTACCAGATGAAGGAACAAGATAAAACCCCAGAAAAACAACTAAATGAAGTGGAGATAGGCAACCTTCCAGAAAAAGAATTCAGAATAATGATAGTGAAGATGATCCAGGACCTCGGAATAAGAATGGAGGCAAAGATCGAGAAGATGCAAGAAATGTTTAAGAAAGACCTAGAAGAATTAAAGAACAAACAAACAGAGATGAACAATACAATAACTGAAATGAAAACTACACTAGAAGGAAACAATAGCAGAATAACTGACACAGAAGAACGGATAAGTGACCTGGAAGACAGAATGGTGGAATTCACTGCTGTGGAACAGAATAAAGAAAAAGAATGAAAAGAAATGAAGACAGCCTAAGAGACCTCTGGGACAACATTAAACGCAACAGCAGGGGCTTCCCTGGTGGCGCAGTGGTTGAGAGCCTGCCTGCCAATGCAGGGGGCACGGGTTCAAGCCCTGGTCTAGGAAGATCCCACATGCCGCAGAGCAACTGGGCCCATGAGCTGCAACTACTGAGCCTGCGCGTCTGGAGCCTGTGCTCCGCAACAAGAGAGGCCGTGATAGTGAGAGGCCCGCGCACCGCGATGAAGAGTGGCCCCCGCTTGCCACAACTAGAGAAAGCCCTCGCACAGAAACGAAGACCCAACACAGCCAAAAATAAATAAATACATAAATAAATAATAATTAAAGGTGCTAATAATTAAAAAAAAAAAGACTTTAAATGCAACAGCATTCGCATTATAGGGGTCCCAGAAGGAGAAGAGAGAGAGAAAGGACCCGAGAAAATATTTGAAGAGAGTATAGACGAAAACTTCCCTAACATGGGAAAGGAAATAGCCACGCAAGTCCAGGAAGCACAGAGAGTCCCATACAGGATAAACCCAAGGAGAAACACAACGAAACACACAGTAACCAAACTGGCAAAAACTAAAGACAAAGGAAAATTACTGAAAGCAGCAAGGGAAAAATGACACAGAACATACAAGGGAACTCCCATAAGGTTAACAGCTGATTTCTCAGCAGAAACTCTACAAGCCAGAAGGGAGTGGCATGATATACTGAAAGTGATGAAAAGGAAGAACCTACAACCAAGATTACTCTACAAGGATCTCATTCAGATTAGACAGAGAAATCAAAAGCTTTACAGACAAGCAAAAGCTAAGAGAATTCAGCACCACCAAACCAGCTCTACAACAAATGCTAAAGGAACTTCTCTAAGTGGGAAACACAAGAGAAGAAAAGGACCTACAAAAACAAACCCAAAACAATTAAGAAAATGGTCATAGGAACATACATATCAATAATTACCTTAAACGTGAATGGATTAAATGCTCCAACCAAAAGACACAGGCTTGCTGAATGGATACAAAAACAAGACCCATATATATGCTGTCTACAAGAAACCCACTTCAGACCTAGGGACACATACAGACTGAAAGTGAGGGGATGGAAAAAGATATTCCTTGCAAATGGAAATCAAAAGAAAGCTGGAGTAGCAATACTCATATCAGATAAAATAGACTTTAAAATAAAGAATGTTACAAGAGACAAGGAACGACACTATGTAATGATCAAGGGATCAATCCAAGAAGAAGATATAACAATTATAAATATATATGCACCCAACGTAGGAGCACCTCAATACATAAGGCAACTGCTAAGAGCTATAAAAGAGGAAATTGACAGTAACACAATAATGGTGGGGGACTTTAACACCTCACTTACACCAATGGACAGATCATCCAAACAGAAAATTAATAAGGAAACACAAGTTTTAAATGACACAATAGACCAGATAGATTTAATTGATATTTATAGGACATTCCATCCAAAAACAGCAGATTACACTTTCTTCTCAAGTGTGCACGGAACATTCCCCAGGATAGATCACATCTTGGGTCACAAATCAAGCCTCAGTAAATTTAAGAAAATTGAAATCATATCAAGCATCTTTTCTGACCACAACACTATGAGATTAGAAATGAATTACAGGGAAAAAAACGTAAAAAACACAAACACATGGAGGCTAAACAATACGTTACTAAATAACCAAGAGATCACTGAAGAAATCAAGGAGGAAATCAAAAAATACCTAGAGACAAATGACAATGAAAACATGACGATCCAAAACCTATGGGATACAGCAAAAGCAGTTCTAAGAGGGAAGTTTATAGCTATATAAGCCTACCTCAAGAAACAAGAAAAATCTCAAATAAACAATCTAACGTTACACCTAAAGGAACTAGAGAAAGAAGAACAAACAAAACCCAAAGTTAGCAGAAGGAAAGAAATCATAAAGATCAGAGCAGAAATAAATAGCAAAGATCAATAAAACTAAAAGCTGGTTCCTTGAGAAGATAAACAAAATTGATAAACCATTAGCCAGACTAATCAAGAAAAAGAGGGAGAGGACTCAAATCAATAAAATTAGAAATGAAAAAGGAGAAGTTACAACAGACACTGCAGAAATACAAAGTATCCTAAGAGACTACTACAAGCAACTCTATGCCAATAAAATGGACAACCTGGAAGAAATGGACAAATTCTTAGAAAGGTATAACTTTCCAAGACTGAACCAGGAAGAAATAGAAAATATGAACAGACCAATCACAAGTAATGAAATTGAAACTGTGATTAAAAATCTTCCACAAACAAAAGTCCAGGACCAGATGGCTTCACAGGTGAATTCTATCAAACATTTAGAGAAGAGCTAACACTCATCCTTCTCAAACTCTTCCAAAATATTGTGGAGGAAGGAACACTCCCAAACTCATTCTATGAGGTCACCATCACCCTGATACCAAAACCAGACAAAGATACTACGAAAAAAGAAAATTACAGACCAATATCACTGATGAATATAGATGCAAAAATCCTCAACAAAATACTAGCAAACAGAATCCAACAACACATTAAAAGGATCATACACCATGATCAAGTGGGATTTATCCCAGGGATGCAAGGATTCTTCAATATATGCAAATCAATCAATGTGACACATCATATTAACAAACTGAAGAATAAAAACCATACGATCATCTCAACAGATGCAGAAAAAGCTTTTGACAAAATTCAACACCCATTTATGATAAAAACTCTCCAGAAAGTGGGCATAGAGGGAACCTACCTCAACATAATAAAGGCCATATACAACAAACCCACAGCAAACATCATTCTCAATGGTGAAAAACTGAAAGCATTTCCTCTAAGATCAGGAACAGGACAAGCATGTCCACTCTCACCACTATTATTCAACATAGTTTTGGAAGTCCTAGCCATGGCAATCAGAGGAGAAAAAGAAATAAAAGGAATACAAATTGGAAAAGAAGAAGTAAAACTGTCACTGTTTGCAGATGACATGATACTATACATAGACAATCTTAAAGATGCCACCAGAAAACTACTAGAGCTAATCAATGAATTTGGTAAAGTTGCAGGATACAAAATTAATGCACAGAAATCTCTTGCATTCCTATACACTAATGATGAAAAATCTGAACGTGAAATTAAGAAAACACTCCCATCTACCATTGCAACAAAAAGAATAAAATATCTAGGAATAAACCTACCTAAGGAGACAAAAGACCTCTATGCAGAAAATTATAAGACACTGATGAAAGAAATTAAAGATGATACAAATAGATGGAGAGATATACCATGTTCTTGGATTGGAAGAATCAACATTGTGAAAATGACTCTACTACCCAAAGCAATCTACAGATTCAACGCAATCCCTATCAAACTACCACTGGCATTTTTCACAGAACTAGAACAAAAAATTTCACAATTTGTATGGAAACACAAAAGACCCCGAATAGCCAAAGCAATCTTGAGAACGAAAAATGGAGCTGGAGGAATCAGGCTCCCTGACTTCAGACTATATTACAAAGTTACAGTAATCAAGACAGTTTGGTACTGGCACAAAAACAGAAACATAGATCAATGGAATAGGATAGAAAGCCCAGAGATAAACCCACGCACATATGGTCACCTTACCTTTGATAAAGGAGGCAAGCATATACAGTGGAGAAAAGACAGCCTCTTCAATAAGTGGTGCTGGGAAAACTGGACAGCTACATGTAAAAGAATGAAATTAGAACACTCCCTAACACCATACACAAAAATAAACTCAAAATGGATTAAAGACCTAAATGTAAGGCCAGACACTATCAAACTCTTAGAGGAAAACATAGGCAGAACACTCTACGACATAAATCACAGCAAGATCCTTTTTGACCCAACTCCTAGAGAAATGGAAATAAAAACACAAATAAACAAACGAGACCTAATGAAACTTAAAAGCTTTTGCAGAGCAAAGGAAACCATAAACAAGACAAAAACACAACCCTCAGAATGGGAGAAAATATTTGCAAATGAAGCAACTGACAAAGGATTAATCTCCAAGATTTACAAGCAGCTCATGCAGCTCAATAACAAAAAAACAACCCAATCCAAAAATGGGCAGAATACCTAAACAGACATTTCTCCAAAGAAGATATACAGATTGCCAACAGACACATGAAAGAATGCTCAACATCATTAATCATTAGAGAAATGCAAATCAAAACTACAATGAGATATCATCTCACACCGGTCAGAATGGCCATCATCAAAAAATCTACAAACAATAAATGCTGGAGAGGGTGTGGAGAAAAGGGAACACTTTTGCACTGTTGGTGGGAATGTAAATTGATACAGCCGCTATGGAGAACAGTATGGAGGTTCCTTAAAAAACTAAAAATAGAACTACCATACGACCCAGCAATCCCACTACTGGGCATATACCCTGAGAAAACCATAATTCAAAAAGAATCATGTACCAAAATGTTCACTGCAGCTCTATTTACAATAGCCAGGAGATGGAAGCAACCTAAGTGTCCACCATCGGATGAATGGATAAAGAAGATGTGGCACATATATACAATGGAATACTACTCAGCCATAAAAAGAAACGAAATGGAGGTATTTGTAGTGAGGTGGATGGAGTTAGAGTCTGTCATACAGAGTGAAGTAAGTCAGAAAGAGAAAAGCAAATACAGTATGCTAACACATATATATGGAATCTAAGGGAAAAAAAAAAAAGGTCATGAAGAACCTAGTGGCAAGACGGGAATAAAGACACAGACCTACTAGAGAATGGACTTGAGGATATGGGGGGGGAGGGGTAAGATGTGACAGGGTGAGAGAGTGGCATGGACATATATACACTACCAAATGTAAAATAGATAGCCAGTGGGAAGCAGCCGCATAGCACAGGGAGATCAGCTCGGTGCTTTGTGACCACCTAGAGGGGTGGGATAGGGAGGGTGGGAGGGAGGGAGATGCAAGAGGGAAGAGATATGGGAACATATGTATATGTATAACTGATTCACTTTGTTATCAAGCAGAAACTAACACACCATTGTAAAGCAATTATACTCCAATAAAGATGTTAAAAAAAAAAAAAAAAAGGTCCTGAAATTTGAAAAAAAAAAAAAACATTTTGTGTCAGGGAGAGTCAGCCCAGGTTTGAAACTTTTCTATGGCTAATCCAAAAATAAGTAATTTAGAATCTACCATGTTGGAATAAGAAACTAAGGTGAGGCTAGCATTATTTCATAGAAAATGGATAGTTCTACTTATTTGTGGAATTGTGCCAGAATAGAAAACTTCCCACATTATATGAGAAGCTATTGTATAAATAGTACTGTTGTGGCCCTAAATGAAATGGGCTTGATGAAGTGATTAAAGACTCAGATTTTATCATCTCCACATGCAACTTAGATTAAGCAGTATGTTCCCCCATCATCACTCAGGGACTATCATTTGGCCTGATGGTCTGATAGCCTGAAAGCACTTGGTTCATGACTTATCACATAGACTTTGTGATAAGTCATGAACCAATACTAAGTTTCCTCCTGATACAGTCAAGTTCCAAAGCCAGCTTTATGCTTTTAATTAACACTAACTTTACACCAGATGTAAATAAATATCTGGAACACTCTGGAAATATCATTAGAGCCAGAAGAAATATCAGGCAATATATCAAAAGTGGTTCTTCTAACTTCTGGGTTAACACGGCAGCAGACAGCCATGCCAGTATGCTTTCTCTCAACATTCCATCAAAATACCTATGGAGAGATACAATAAAGATCCAAACTGGGAAAAAAAAGAGGGGAAAAAAAACCTTTAAAGGGAAGATAACATCACATACCATGTTTAGTGGAGAATTTCCACTAAAAGCATCATTGGTGCAAAGGATTTAGGAGCACATTCCTGAATGATTAAATCGTATGTGTCCTATTCTAAACCAGAATCATACAGGCCACCTTCAAATGAGTAGAAAAAGATTTTTTTTTTCATATGCTCCTACTCGAAGCAAAACCTGCCAGAGATTAGGGTAGACTTCCTTATCTTTGTGAGGTCCTAATTAATTGATACTTTTTATAAAACACTGAAAAAAAGATTTAGAATTTTAAGGAAAAAAACCGGGTCAAAGCGATTTTTTTAACCAGTCCCTTTTAATTTCTCCATTAAGATATTACTTTGCACTGGTTTTTTCAGCCCTTTGCTGATAAGAAGTTTTAAATTTTTTTATTTTTGTTTTACTGTGTTTGTTTGACCTTTGTTTTAGATATGGAAACATCAGAGTCACACCCTACCATCAGCACACCTGGTGGAAAGAAGTTCATCCATGGAAAATCTCCACAGATACGGCCTGTTCACTACCTCTCAAAGAGACAAGGTGACCTGACTTTCATAACTGAGATGACTGATTATGATAACATCCAACTACAACCTTTTTTTTCTCATTTGGAGCACTGGGAACCAGGCTACCTCTACTCTTTAATAGAAACATTACTACTACCAAGTAGTACACACGCACAGTTCCCCAAAGAGTGAAATAAATAATTTTGCTGAGCATCTCTTGCTTTCATCCCCTTTTTCTTCTGAAGTTTGAAAGATTGTTATTTATATGTCTTTTCTCCCCCACCCTGCCGCATTCATCTACACTCTACTTGATCTTTTTTTTTAATTGAAGTATAGTTGACTTACAATATTATATTAGTTACAGGTGTACAACATAGTGATTCAATATTTTAATAGATTACACACCATACAAAGTTATTATAATATTATATTCTATATTATAGATACACATTATAGTTATATTTTATAATCTATATTCCCTGTGCTGTATATAACATCCCTGTGACTTCTTTATTTTATAACTGGTAGTTTGTAGCTCTTAATCTTTCTTTTTTTCTTTTTCTTTTTTTTTTGGCTGCGTCGGGTCTTAGTTGCGGCACGCGGGATCTTTCGTTGCGGCATGCAGGCTCTTCGTTGCAGCGTGCGGGCTTCTCTCTAGTCGTGGTGTTCCGGTTTTCTCTCTCTAGTCATGGCATGCGGGCTCTAGAGCACGTGGGCTCTGTAATTTGTGGCACATGGGCTCTCTAGTTGAGGCACTCAAGCTCAGTAGTTGCGGCGTGCGGGCTTAGTTGCCCCCTGGCATGTGGGATCTTAGTTCCCCGACCAGGGATCGAACCCACGTCCCCTGTGCTGGAAGATGGATTCTTTACCACTGGACCGCCAGGGAAGTCCCTCTTAATCTTTCTTTTAAATTGGGTAAATTGTCCTCTTGGAATGGTACTCCCTAACCATGCACGACCAACTCAAAGGGACACTAATGACAGTTTTTCAAGCCCATCTTTTTCCAGGATTATAACATGGCCAAGTGGCCAAATATCTCTGCCCACAAATGTAAGATTTTCCAAGAATACACTGCCACCGTCGTTAATTCTAGATTCAATAAACTGCATGGAAAAATCAACAGACAGCTTTTCAGAACCAGAATTTGGGTCCTCCATCGGCCCCATTCACTTTTCTGATTCTACAGCCATTCAGAGACTACAAATTCCAAGTACACAATACAGGAGAAACTGGATGAGGATTGGTAGATGTGCACAGCAGGCTGGGATGCTTTGATACCTATGGAAAAGCACTGTATGTAGGGGTGGAGACAAGAATAATTCCAGAAGTAATTCATGCTGAAGTGGTTGGCAGGGGAGGGGGACACACTTCATATGGTATCTGGGGCCCTAGTTTAATCATTGTATCAGGAATTTAAAGCAAGAGACTAAAAACCTTGGTGCAGCAAACCTCTCCTAAATTCAGGTATGGATACTATAAACAATTTGCCATTCAATCTAATATTGAGAGAGAGGAAACACCAGCACCCAAGGGGACAGCCAGAGTAGAAAAGAACACTCCCCCAGGAACATCCTTACATATGGCCTGAACCTCCTGATTTCCCTGTAGTCCTTTTGTCCTTCTTACATAGAGTACGAATAAATTACAACATTCTTCTTAAGCAAGTTTAGCCAGACATGGCCCTTTATGCTTTCTTATAAGCTATCTGTATATCTGTACCAAGACAAAATTTTTAATTTTTTTTTAACATGAAGATCCTTTTTAAAACACTTCTATTTCCCAAAACAAGTAAAGAAAGTAGAATGGGCTTTCCTGTGGATGGAAGCTGTAGGTAAATTTCATTTTTGATCCGTAATCTCTGTCCTTCAAAAGGTAATTAAAGCCAGATATTTCCTAAAAGGTCTGGGCTGTGAGTTGCAGTCATCTACCTCTACTTACTAGTGGAGAAATATCAGTTCTAAAATCCAGAACCCTTGATAGCATAGAACTTCTAAACCCTTAGCTATCTCTAAATATTATTTGCATTTGATAAGAAATAAATGACACACTAAACTCTTTGGTCACTGTGGGCTGGTATCCTAAAAGTTCTGCATCGTTGTGATTAAAAATATCAAATTATAACATGGCCCTGAAAAAGGAGACATCATTAATTTTAATAGACCCTAAAATATCTGCTCGTGCTAGAAACTTTGGGGATCTTTCTCAGTCCTTTACCTCATTCCCCACTTCATCAAGACCTATCAATATTACCTCTGGATTATTATATATAAATATTCCCTCCTCCCTATACAGTCTTTCTACTTTAACTAAGTCTCAGTTTAGACCCACAATGAAATGGAAAATCTCACCATAACCCTAACTCCCTGTTCCTGGTACTTACTTCTGAAACACAAAGAGGTACAGATCATAACCCTATTCAAAATTTCCCAATGAGTTTCCAGTCAGAGACAGTGAGCTCAGGCACTGCAATTCTCTCTTCCAATTCTGACAGAAATAACCAAATAAAAAATGGGGAAAACCTGCATCTGTGCCCTCCAAATGCCTAAAGTTTAGGAATTTCTACTAAATACAATTCAAATAGAATTTGAGTTTGGACAAAGGTCGGGAAGTGTAGACGAGCAACTCACCTCGTTAAGCTTCACTTCCTCCCAGGAAAACAAACAATAGAGAGCATATAGTGGTAAAGGCAGGACTGGGCGAGACTGCCAGGTTCAAAGTCAACTGCCTACTAGCAGAGCAATCCTGGACGAGTGACAAACTCCTTGTGCCTCAGCTCTCTCACTCAAAAATTATGAATGGTAACAGAAGTTACATCATGTAGCTATTGAAAAGATTATATCAATTAATACATGTAAAGTGATGAACAGTGCCTAACATTTAACATGTTCAATAAACGCTATTATTATCCCACTATGACATAGACTCTGATTCCAGTAACAAGCGCTTGAGAGAGCCACACTTAATGTAGACGTCAATAATGCCACATTGCTAACCTAGTGTTTGCTACAATGTAATTTTTATTTCATACAATACATAAACTTAGTTTTTTAAGTTAAATGGTACTATAAGATTTATAACAAAAAAACCCACAGTCACACTTCCCTATGTTCATCAAATCCTATCACCCAAAGACAACCACTTCTAATACTTTCAGCTATTTCTTCTAGTATATTTACCTTAATACTTTTAAATATTACTATTTCTTGAATGTCAACTTCAGGTATTAGATATTAGCTTTCTATCATGGAAGATATGGATTTTGCTATCTTACATCATTTCCCAGATAACGGTATTTATATTATTATGACTATGAAAATATTGTCCACTTCCAAGCCACATTATCTTTCTTTTCCTCCCCATTTGGTGTGCTTAGTTTTCTACGTGCCTATCCCTAAATCCTCCCCCTACCTTTCCAATAGAATTGAATTTCCAATATGATGGCCAAACAGATCAGGTAATTTATTAGTTCCATTTTTTTTAAATTGGAGACAACTTCCTGGAGCCCTGTGTCCTCTTGTCCAACCTGGGTCAGCTGCTCTCTGGGCCTGCTGCACAACTGGTCAACCAGGGCTCTCCTTCCCCTCTCTCCTCTGTTGAATTCTTTGTTTCCTAGATCCCACGTCATCCTTAATATTATTATTATTATTATTCCTTTATCTAGGTGGAAAACATCCTTCAGTAGCTTCCTGAGAAAGTATGCAAAAGAAGTAAAATTTCTGAATAAAACTTACTTGGCTGAATTTTGGCTCAGATTACAAAGCAAAAATAACAGCACTTTAATACAACATACGATGAAGTAAGCAGAGAAAGCAGCACTGAGCCAGAGAATGTGAGAAACATCATCAGAACATGAGGAATTAACATATTTTGTTCACAGTCTCTGCCCTGAGAAATGGTTGCTTGAGAGCAGTTTCCTCTCCTTTTAGAGTATCACGGTACACATGCTGGAGCTGAGGGTATGTGGAAGGTAAGAGCTTGTAACACTGTGGAGGGAGGAGACTAGAAGACTCAAGGTATGAGAATAATACTTCACGTTAAGGTTGCATCACTTCTGTAGATTCCATTTGCGCTCTTATTTAATCCTTACAATAACATTTTAGGGGGAGGCACCAGCATCACTGTCCCCATTTTACAGCCAGCTAACACAGGTTAAAAGAGATTAAATTACTTGACCAAAGCTATATAACCAACAACGACAGGACTGGGACGTCAACCCAGGTCCTCTGACCACCAAGCCTTTGCTTTCGATTATGTAATCTCCTGAAAAAGAGTTTATGACTAGGATATACCCAATATAAAACTTACATAACACAATCTGAAATATATTTAGTGACTTCATGTCCTTAATATCTATAGAATAATTTGCAGTTCTGAAAGAATTTTTATGAATTACATCTCAGACTCACTAGCAGCCTATGAAGCAAGCAGGACAAATTTATTCCCATTTTAGAGATAAGGACATTTAGGCTCAGATCAGTGTAATGATGTCTCCAAGGTCACATGGCACTATAATACAAGTCTCATAAAACCTTGTTGAAAGCTTTCAGTTATGCTGCATGATATTTTTTATAATTGATAAGCAATTAATATTGATACCATGATTACAAGATTTGCCTATACATAAATTATGCCAATTATGTATTACTTTATATGAGATAATATATAATAAATGCTTAGCACCATGTCTCATACATAGTAAACACTCAATAAATATTAGATATTATTTTATATAGCCAAGCCAAATGTAAAGTTTTTCATGATTCCATTTCTGCCTACTTCTGTAAGCCTTTTCATTGTAGGGAATTATTTTCATTCTTGGGAATGTGGGCACAGGACTCAGATTCCTGGCTTTTACATCATAATGTATTTTCTAACCTAAGTATCCTCAGGGCCTACACTCAAAAGGGAACAAATAAAGTACTTTTTTTTCTGTCCATTCTGTTGTGTCATCCTGCCTTCCAGCCATGAATACCAAATGCCCTAAATCTGGGACCTGCAAATTTCTTCCATTAAGGGCCAGATAGAAAATATTTTTTAGACTTTGCAGGGTTTGGGGGTCTCTGTTGGCAACTACTGATCTCTGCTATTGCAATGCAAAAGCAACCATAGACAATATGTAAACAAATGGACATGGCTGTGTTCCAATAAAACTTTATTTTTTAAAAGAGACAGCTGGTCATATTTGGCCCACAGGCACTTCCAGCCCCCTGCTCTAGATAAGCGAGTCTGAGAACTGCAAGGAATCCAATGAAATGTCGGGAGTGCGGAGGTGGGAGAGGTAGGGCCATGAGAGGGAAATGTATTTTAACATACTGCCCCTCCACACCTGTGTCTCACAATCTGAGATTCCTCCTGTGCCTTGTCCCACTTTTGCCCCACTATCTTCACCTGAGGAGTGTCTAGGCCACATTGTCCTTTGTTCAATGCTTTTCTAATTAGAATTTGATTGTTTTAGATACTTTGTGACTCAAGATAGTCAAAATAATGGACCAAATAGCTTATGTCCAGTAATTCCCATGACCTTCAGGAGTAATAAGTAGTTCAAGTCCAAATGACAGATCAGATATGAAATGGTGGAGGGATTAGAGGGCAGAAGTATATCGTATCCCACTCAAAGAAGTAAAAGACCCATAGAAACACTGAAGACAACAACTGAGGACTTCGTTGTTCACAATTGATACTGTGTACCTTCAACTAAACACTGACAGGTAAAAGCTCTAAATGAGGGTATTTTTGTGGACATGTACACATCAGTGTAGTCACTGCCTCCATATGCTAGGTTAGAAACAGAACTGAGGGTAGGGGGAAGGCAAGGGGCCAAGTTACTGTGGGAGAAGAAGAATAGAAGATTCAAAATACAAAGATGGTAACTGAACAAATAAGATTCTGGGTGTATCTAACTGAGGTGAGGGCATGTCCCACACTACCATCGTGGCTTTCCTCGGAGAGCTGCAAGAAACATGATTTAAGTTTCTGACTGGAGTAGGAGAAATGTGCCCTCCTAGAAATATTTGGGACTGTAAAATTTCACTTCTCAGATTGAAATTTTTAAAATAATTATAATATTTTTATTTTGAAGCAAAATCAGCAATTCTCATAGAACTCTCATTATTATAACTATTCATCCTAACAGGCAATTCTTCTCTTCAGAAAGAATTCATTTAAATTCCCTTTCCTCAATCCTTTGAGTATTTCCTAGACAATGTTAGGAACGTTAAATTATTTACAACAGAATGATAAATATAGGGTGAATAGCAATAAGAATCTAAAGATGCAAAATTAGCATATGGAGTAAGATTTTGACCAAAACAACAACAACAAAAACCTGGTATTTTAGTCAATATTTAGTATTAAGCAAATGACAACTATAAGCTAATCCCATCAGATTGAAAAGAAATAAAAGACAAAATCCTAAGAAATAAAGGGCTTTTAATTCATACATACATGAATCAATTGATTATTAAACAAAGGAGTGTTTTATATATTCAATACCTAGTCATCAAATGTTTGTATTTGTAGACCACTATTGAAAACATAGTACAAACAACATTTTCTTGTGGTTGTGACATAGTAATTAGAATTTCACAGTACACTTTGTAGTTTAGACTAGCCTTCTTTTTTTACTTTTTAAATTTTTTATTTTTTAACTTTAATTTTTAAATCATGATAAAGTATACATAACATAAAATTTACCATTTTAACCATTTTTAAGTGTACAGTGCAGTGGTACTCACATTGTCACTACTATTCATCTCTAAAACTTTTTCATCTTCCCAACTGACACTCTGCATCCGTTAAACAGTAACTCCCCGTTTTTCTTTCCCCCAAGCCTCTAACAATCATCATTCTATCTTCTATCTCTATGAATCTGACTACTCTAGGTACCTCATAGAAGTGGAGTAATACAGTATTTGTTCTCTTGTGACTGGCTTATTTCACTTGGCATAATGTCTTCAAGGTTCATCCATGTTGCAGCCTGTGTCAGAATTCCCTTCCTTTTCAAGGCTAAATAATATCCCATTGTATGTATACCACATTTTATTTATCCATTTATCCACTGATGGACACTTGGGTTGCTTCCAACTTTTGACTATTTTTGAATAATGCTGTTAGGAACATAATGCAAACATCTGTTCAAGTACTCGCTTTCAATTCTTTTGGATATATAATCAAAAGTGGAATTGCTGAATTATATGGTAATTCTATGTTTAATTTTTTGAAGAACCCCCTATGTGGCTTACACCATTTCCCATTCCTACCAACAGTGCACAAGGGTTCCAATTTTTCCACATCCTCACCAACACTGTTAACTTTTGTTTTTTTGATAGTAGCTATCCCAGTGGGTATGAAGTGGTATCTCATTGTGGTTTTGATTTGCATTTCCCTAATAATTAGTAATGTTGAGTATCTTTTCATGTGCTTATTGGCAATGTGTATATTCTCTCTGGAGAAATGTGTTCACATCCTTGACCCATTTTTTAATCAGACTGTTTGTTAGACTAGTCTTTCTTATAACCAAATGTTTACCAAATTTTTTAAACTTTGGTATTTTTCACTTGATAAATTTTTGTGAATTTTATGTTCTTTACAAAACGGATTCACTGATTCCACAATCTGATATTCTATCAACATCCCTTATCTTTCAGGATGTATAACTGTTACTTACTCAACATACTTTGACCTTTGTGAAGCTACTATGGTTCAAATAAGGGCTGAAAGTTGCAGTATTGCACTAATGCTGGCTTGGAAGGCCATCCAAAGAAGGAAAAAATTCATTAGCATTCATGAAATAAATGCTATCTAAATTTTATCTAACATTCTTTTTTTTATCCTTTTAAGCATAACATTTCTTCCTATCTAGCACTGCTTCTTTAATTTGTGGATTTATATCCCAGACCTATTACCATAAGGGGAAACAATTTAGTTCTGATGACAGGATTTTTGGACTGTGGCTAAGTCTTGGCATGTTTATCTGGCACGATCTATGAAACATTCGATTTGTGAAGGTTTTGAAATAACTACTGCTTTGACATTAACTAACACTGTCATCTTTTTCCCTTTTGTTGGCCCCAAGTGGTTCTTTGAACTGGGAACCAATATATCCATATATTAGAAATCAGAGACCAAAGGTGAAATCAAATGATTCTAGATTTATACCATATTTCTAGGCTCAGGTTCTCTCTTTGCTTTTAGAATTTTAAAGCATTGAGAAAACAACTCAAGTTCCTTTTCAAGTCATGGGTTTCTCTTTTATCGATCAATAGTACGAGAGAAATGAAAGTGTCTGAGAACTGGAGAAGCTCAAACACATATTTATGTATAAAATTGTGTCATGAGATGGTGCTCACTGCATATCCCTAATTACACCCAGCAGAGTTCTTTTAAGAACAGCAATTTTGTCTCTTTCAGCATAATGGGGAATCATTTTATCCATGTTCCAGTCCAATAGATTTTCTTAATCCCACAGTTTCATAAAAAATTCCCAAGGAAAATTATCACAATGTTCCTTATACCCAGTAACAATTCAGTATCAGCTTTAAAGTGGGATTTGCTATTGGGAAAAGATATTTGAAAATCATGTATATGGAAATGACTGACCTTTTCATTTGTGTCTAAATAATTTAAAATGTATACAGAATTAGTCAAAACACTTTTAGTTTACTAAATATCATCTTTTCATACTTAAAAATTTCAAACACAGATATCTCAGGTTTGCTCTACTTAATGTTATTCTTTACTACCTGAAAAACATATTTCTCCAACAAACTTTGAGTTAAAGAATGTTCAAACAGGACTCTCTTGCCTCAGTTTCAGTTGAGGCTTCAAACCCAAAAAGAATGCCGTAAGTGCCAGAACACCAACGCAGGTCATGCTAAAAGACTATGAAACCAGTTTTGCTGCTCTTAGCTTATCATCCATTTCAGGGTATGTGAGAAAAGGTGGAAAGATAAATGAGACCTTTAGCATGAATTTCCTTACAAAGAGTTGTTAGCCATACAGATGGCCAGCAGGCACATGAAAAGATGCTCAACATCACTAATTATTAGAGAAATGCAAATAAAAACTACAATGAGGTACCAGGTCACACCGGTCAGAATGGCCATTATTAAAAGTCTACAAGTAACAAATGCTGGAGAGGGTGTGAAGAAAAGGGAACCCTCCTACACTGTTAGTGGGAATGCAAATTGGTGCAGCCACTATGGAAAACAGTATGGAGGTTCCTCAAAAAACTAACAATAGAGATGCCATATGATCCAGCAATCCCACTCCTGGGCATATATGTGGACAAAACTATAATTCAAAAAGTTACATACACCCCTATGTTCACAGCAGCACTATTCACAAGAGCCAAGACATGGAAACAACCTTTATCCAGATGAATGGATAAAGAAGATGTGGTACATATATACACTGGAATACTACTCAGCCATAAAAAAGAATAAAATAATGCCACTGGGAGCTACATGGATGGACCAAGAGATTATCATACTAAATGAAGTAAATCAGAAAGAGAAAGACAAATACTGTATGATATCACTTGCATGCAGAATCTAAAATATGACACAAAAAGGATCTTGCTGTGATTTATGTCATAGAGTGTTCTGCCTATGTTTTCCTCTAAGAGTTTGATAGTGTCTGGCCTTACATTTAGGTCTTTAATCCATTTTGAGTTTATTTTTGTGTATGGTGTTAGGGAGTGTTCTAATTTCATTCTCTTACATGTAGCTGTCCAGTTTTCCCAGCACCACTTATTGAAGAGGCTGTCCTTTCTCCACTGTATATTCTTGCCTCCTTTATCAAAGATAATGTGACCATATGTGCGTGGGTTTATGCCAACAAACACATGAAAGAATGCTCAACATCATTAATCATTAGAGAAATGCAAATCAAAACTACAATGAGATATCATCTCACACCGGTCAGAATGGCCATCATCAAAAAATCTACAAACAATAAATGCTGGAGAGGGTGTGGAAAAAAGGGAACACTCTTGCACTGTTGGTGGGAATGTAAATTGATACAGCCACTATGGAGAACAGTATGGAGGTTCCTTAAAAAACTAAAAATAGAACTACCATACAACCCCGCAATCCCACTACTGGGCATATACCCTGAGAAAACCATAATTCAAAAAGAGTCATGTACCAAAATGTTCATTGCAGCTCTATTTACAATAGCCAGGACATGGAAGCAACCTAAGTGTCCATCAACAGATGAATGGATAAAGAAGATGTGGCACATATCTACAATGGAATATTACTCAGCCATAAAAAGAAACGAAATTGAGTTATTTGTAGTGAGGTGGATGGACCTATAGTCTGTCATACAGAGTGAAGTCAGTCAGAAAGAGAAAAACAAATACCATATGCTAACACATATATATGGAATCTAAAAAAAAAAAAAAAGGTCATGAAGAACCTAGGGGCAAGACAGGAATAAAGATATAGACCTACTAGAGAATGGACTTGAGGATATGGAGGGGGGAGGGGTAAGATGTGACAGGGTGAGAGAGTGGCATGGACATATATACACTACCAAATGTAAAATAGATAGCTAGTGGGAAGCAGCCGCATAGCACAGGGAGATCAGCTCGGTGCTTTGTGACCACCTAGAGGGGTGGGATAGGGAAGGTGGGAGGGTGGGAGACGCAAGAGGGAAGCGATATGGGGACATATGTTTAGGTATAACTGATACACTTTGTTATAAAGCAGAAACTAACATACTATTGTAAAGCAATTGTACTCCAATAAAGATGTTAAAAAAAAAGGAGTTATACAGCAGAAACTAACACAACATTGTAAAGCAATTATACTCCAATAAAGATACTAAAAAAGAAAAAAAAAGAAAAAAGAAAAAAAATTTTTTTTTAATTTAAAAAATATGACACAAATGAACTTTCCTACGAAACAGAAACAGACTCACAGACATAGAGAACAGACCTGTGGTTGTCAAGGGGGAGGGGGGTGGAGGAGGAAAGGATTGGGAGTTTGGGAATAGCAGATGTAAAATATTATATAGAGAATGGATAAACAACAAGGTCCTACTGTAATAGCACAGGGAACTGTATTCAATATCTTGTGATAAACCGTAACAGAAAAGAATTTGAAAAAGAATGCATATATATGTGTATAACTGAATCACTTTGCTGCTCGGCAGAAATTAACCCAACATTGTAAAACAACTATACTTCAATAAAATAAATTTAAAAAAATAAAAGAAAGAGTTGCCAGCATGCTGTGCATTTCACCCTGCCATAGGGTAGGGGCAAGCTGCTTCCTCTTTACTTCAAGCCACATGAGGGACACTTCAAAAAAAGCATCTGAGATATGGGCCTATAGTTTAGGAATATGAAAGTACATAAGGACTGGACATGTGCCTAAAGAAGTACCAAAAGCAAGAGGCTATGGTTACAGCAGGGAAAGGCAGCAGAACTAAAAAATTTGGGAGTAAACTTCACTCCCAATGGTGAGGAAGAGCAAGGAGGAGTTTTCCCCATGGGCTAAGTGGACCATCAGGAGAGCAGAACTAGTTCATTTTAAAAGGAATCCTATTAACACACACACACTACTATATATAAAATGGATAATCAACAAGGACCTACTGTATAGCACAGGGAACTCTACTCAATATCTTGTACTAATAATGGAATGTTCCTATAACAGAAAAGAATCTGAAAAAGAATATATATATACACACACACACACACATATAACTGAATCACTCTGCTGTACACCTTACACTAACACAACACTGTAAATCAACTATACTTCAATTAAAAAATTACAAAAATTTAAAAAGGAATTCTATCCATGAGGGCTGCCTGTAGGACAAAGTGACCTTGACCTGAACAGGTGGCCTCTGTATACATAAGACCGCACAAAGCCGAGGACTAAAGAGGGAGAACTACAGTCCGAATCCCCGTAGGACAGTTTGCCACCAACTGAGCTTCAGGCACACAGGAGGCCGCAATGCAGGGCCCAACTAACCCCATCAAGCACAAGCTCTTTTATACCCATTAACTCACTCTCTCCCCTAAGAGGGCCTGACTCTGAAGGAATCACAAAGAGAAGCAAGCAACAGGGAAGAGATGGATCATGGAGGAATGAAGAAACTGACTATCCTCTTCCAACACACACACACACACACACACACACACACACACACACTCTTCAGGTTTCCAAGAAGTCAGGCCCAAGCTGGAGAAAGGGAAAAGTCATAAATTGTACAAGAGTCTGAAGTTTTGATTTTAGATTGGACTGGAATTTGTAATACTTGAAATAAAATAATCGGGGAAAAAAGTCTGCAGGACTTTCCTGGGATTTCACCGATGAGCAAGGAAAAGGAGTCAGGAGTGCAGGTTTGCAGAGGTAGCGTGGGAAAGAATAGTTTCTGCTTACACTCCACTGAGCCCAACCTGTATAACACATCTGCTATACGTGTAAGGGTAAAAAGAAGTATTTAAAGATAAAAAGATTATGCCCTTGGGGGATAGAATGAAGGCATAAAGTCACTTTCTGGAGTCTGTCCATGTCTACAGACAAAATATAATCTCAGTCCCTAGTTTTATGGGCTGTGCTTTGAAATCTTGTATTTATGTGCTAAGTTTCTCTTCCCCTGCAGAGACGGTGTCATTGTTTGTTTAAACAATGAGTTTGGTACAAAATGGTAAATATGTTAAACCACACTTTTGCTAGGGGTCACTGACTATAAAGTTGGACAGATGACCACAACACTCTAAAATTCTGGTGAAAAAAATGTTCTGTTAGAAGGGGAGACAACAGAGACATCTATAATTTAGACCAGTAGTTTCCAGTTATTTTGACTGTGAGGGCCTCTTTCAACGTTGTATCTGTAACTGATTGTTTATTCAATCTAGAAATGATGCTTAATGAACTAAACTGGACTATTATTTTTAGAGGTTAAAAAAAACTTGCCCATTGTTATTCCATTTGACTTAGTTCTGATTCTTTCTCTTTCCTCCTTCCTTCCTCCCTCCCTTCCTTCCTTCCTCACTCCCTCTCTCCCTTCTTTCCTTCCTTCCTTCTTACTTCCTTTCCTTCTTCCCTCCTTCCTTTCTTTTGTCCTCTCTCCCTCCTTCCCTCCCTTTCTTTCTTGTTTTTCTTCCCTTCAAACTTTTTATGGGTTTAGAGTGCAGGCAGACTTCTAATTATTCTTTTTTAAAAGACATGGTTATGTGGTGAATATGTAGAAAATGATGAAAATATACATATACACAGACTAACTCACTCCATAAGAATCCAAGTGCAGCAGTGTTTTGTTTTGTATTATCGTTGCCATGATATAGTGTTGGATGCAGTTTGCTAGATGATTTGCCATATCCATCTGGGCTCATCATTCTCTGTTATTGACTCTGAAACACCATGGGAGCCTTTAGTAATCTAAAGAAATTTTATCTTAATAGCTACTCTCTCAAACATGAACCTTATTTCAAGACCAATGTTTATAATGAAATTCTTCAATGAGACAATCAGTATTTGATTCCCACCTCTTTCAAAGATCATTTTTGATGTAATTTGAATCATATCCCTCTACTGCTCAAACCCCTTCCAGCACACCATGGCACTTGCACACCTCTATGCAGTGTCTTCTCAAGCATGCTGTTCCCAGTTATTGGTATTCTAGAAACACTGGCTTTCTCTTAGGTCGTTAAAGGTAGCTAGATCTTTCCTACCTCTGCACGTGGTGTTCTCTCTGCCTGAATCGCTCCTTCCCTTGCTCTTTGCATGGCTGGCTCCTTCTCATACTTTAAGTCTATTAAATGTTACCTCCCCAGAAAGGACTTCCTTGACCATCCCATTTACTTATGCATCCCCTGCTCTACTAATCTCCACTGCAGTACCCTGTTTGATTCTTTCATGACAGCGCAATTTGTTAGTACATGCCATACTCTCTTCATACTCACCTGTTTATGAAGTGTCTCTCACACTAGGCTGTAAGCTCCTTAAAGGCAGGGACCATGGCTGCATTGTTCACTCTGTACACTCAACACAGCCAGGAATCTACAGAAGCTCAAGAAACATGTACTGGAGTGGTGGGGGTGAGGGGCAGACAAAAGAAAGGAATGAGAAAGGAAGGGATTATCTGGGCATTTCTGAATCATTTGCTGCTGTTATTTCAAGCATAAAAGGGTATTCAGAATGGGGCTTCCCTGGTGGATGCAGGGGACACGGGTTCGAGCCCCGGTCCAGGAAGATCCCACATGCCGCAGAGCAACTAAGCCCGTGCGCCACAACTACTGAGCCTGCGCACCACAACTATTGAGCCCGCGTGCCACAACTACTGAGCCCACACTCCGCAACAAGAGAAGCCACCGCAATGAGAATCCCACGCACCGCAATGAAGAGTAGCCCCCGCTCGCCGCAACTAGAGAAAGCCCACACACAGCAACGAAGACCCAACACAGCCAAAAATAAATAAATAAATAAGGGTATACAGAATAACATAACAAATACTCATGCATCTGCCAGTTGGCTATTTGGCAAATGTAGCTGAAGTCCTGTGTGTATCCCTGTCCCCCTTCCCTCCCTCCCCACTCCCCAGGGGTAATCATTCTCTTGAGTTTAGTATTTTTCATTACCATGAATATTTTTATATTTTAATCACATACGAGTAAACTACCAAAAAATATATATTTTATATAATTTTAACTCTGTATGAATAATATCATTCTGCATATCATCTTTTGTAACTTGTTCTCAAAAATTAAAAAACTGCTTTGCAAACTACTTTCCTTAAAAAAAAGACGAGAAATTTTATTTAAAGGGTAAACACAATGTTCTTACCACAAAATTAGTTTAGTCAATAACATAATGTAATGTTTATCCTTTTAGAAAGAAAGAGTAATGAAGTTAACATTAAGAAAAAAAGTAAATTCTTTAAAATGTGGTAGAGAGCATTCTTATTGCTAAGTGTGTATAATTAATAACATGCACAGAAGACACGAAGGAAAGAAGATAAAAGTTTAAATTAAATTGCTAAGGAAAATATCATTGTACTTCTAAAAGTATAGAAAGGTAGAGAATGGTCACTTTGAAAAAAAAATACTTTGAAAAAATATAGATATGTCCTTTCAGAGATTCTCTCCACCCAGTGGTACACAGGAAACACTACAGTTTTCTCAAAAAGGAATTCGTAGTGAATTGTATTGATAGCTTTTTAAACACTGCCCCCTAATGTTCATACTCAGCTTCTTCTGAAATGACAAGAGGACCGTGCTAATAGAAATAATCAGGTCCTTCCTCCCTTGTGATCAGTGTAGCATTTTTGTCCTGTAGACCAGGTTTCACAGACTGAGGCAATCTCAGCCACACAACGGTCAGAATGCATTAGAGTAAACTCCCAACCACTCCAAGGTTACTCTCATCAGCAGTAAGGCCAACATGTGAGTGAGAACAGACTATTTGGGCTTGGAAAGCACTGACAAGACATCAATACCACTGGGAAACATCAGGAAAGTCTAGGATCCCCATAATAACATGTGCAACTTTAGACTGATCTAATCAGTCTCATTAAAAAAAAAACAAACAAACATTGATTACCAAGAATATCAAACTTCTAAAAAAAGAGAGATGGCCCTTGCTTTATATACACACAAACTCATGACTCACAAATGACGGCTGCTTCCAAAAGAATCCGCTGAAATTTAGACTCCCTGATGAGCAACTCTGCTCATGACATGACTCCCACCGCTGCCAATATGATCCACAACAAATGAAAGAGAATAACAAAAATATATATTCTCAAGGAGACCTGTTCAGTGTCTTGTAATCACAAAGTCCATGTCATCACTTAACAATGATACATGTCTAAACAGAGAAAGCATAGAAGCACTTAATACCAAGTCAAGAAGCCTGAGTTTTAAACCCATTTGCCGTTAAATAGCTGTGTGACCTTAGGTCCCTTAGCTGTTCTGGGTCTGTTTCCTTATCAGGAAATAAAGGAGAGAGAGCTGTGTGAATGTTTTTCTAACCATTGTCAGGAGGTGGGGATACACAGGAGTATAGAATAAAAAGGGCTGCTTTTTCAGACTACACATGCCTCTCCCCATCACCCCTTCATGCCCCATCCCTATTACCGAAAAGCATATGATACTCCCATTTTCCCCTTAGCTGAGAACTACTGGATTATATAATCTATCTCTAAGGGACTTTGCCACACTAAAATGTTAGTACAGGATCTGAGAACTGGAAGAAAATTTATGAGATTCTCCAGTCACAAGACAAGGCCCAGAAGAACTTTTGATTCTAACCGTAGTTAGATACAGATGTGAAACTTTGGGAAAGTGTGAGGCTTCCCAAGTGGATTAGCATTTCATTTAGCTGGGTGATGTGATGAAATACATTATTATTCCCAATCTTCACCCTTCCCGGATCCCATGCCCTTTTCCATGCGACTTTGTAGTTCCTGCCACTAGAGTATTATATTTAACCACCTCTTGGTATTAGGCTTGGCCATATGACTTGCCTTGACCAAATGAATACTAGCAGATGTGATGTGAGCAGAGAGAGGCTTTAAACGTGCTTGTGAGATTAAGTTTGTTCTCTTGTGCTCTTGCCTTTCACTATGAGGAGAACACGTACTTGGTAGCCACTGGTCCAAGGAGTGTAAGACACGTGCAGAGCAGACCTGCAACTTGGAGCCAAACCTAACGAGTCTAGATCAGTTGAATCCCAGCCAATCCATATTTACGACAATGCGAAATAAATACTTACTGTCATGTAAGATTTTGCATTTGTTAGTTATGTAGAATTTTTATGGTTATAGGGTAATTCAGAAGAGTTCACCTATTTTAATATTTTAGACCTCAACATTTCCATTAGATTGTGAGATTTTAAGGAAAAATCTCTCCCTCTCTCACACACATATAAGTATTCGATACACAGACACAAAAACAAAAGTGTGATTACAGATCTATATAATAGTACATCTGAAAAAGTCAGGTCTAGTGGCAAAGATCTACTATGTACAGAACCTATCTCTCGTGCTGCTCAGTAGAGAAGTTAATGATCGCTGGGCTCTTTGATCTAAATCTAAAATAATAACAATTGTCCAAATATTGCAATTACAGCTTATTTTATATGAAAATACCACCACACAGACAATTACACCATGAAAAGCACTATTTATACTAAAGTAATGTGTCACAGTCAAAGTATTATAATATCTCAATTAACCTTAACACACAGAAGTAGGAGTATTTTGGTTCTTATAATTTTACGAATAACAAGCATTTTTAAGATAACATTTTTGTGGCTTTTATAGTAAAACAAGATATTCAGATACCTATTTTGAGACAAATTTACCGAAATATAAGGAGTAAAGTTTTTGTTTGGTTCTCTTTTAAAATATTTTTTAAATGTACTAGTTCCCTTACTGCCTTAGGAAAAAACCTAAGGCATAGGGACCTAATGACAATAAGTGAATATTTACTTCATGGTATGGACTTTTTTGGTACCTTAAAACAATGATCATTATGTTAATGCTATGGACGAACTACATAAGAAATAACAGATGAGGCCAACTATGCCCTAACCCCAGGCTATCCTCTGAAAGTTTCTTTGGAAAATGTAAACATAACGTTTACCACTTACACTTATTTCTGAAAAGTAGAATGCAAAAAAAAAAAAAAATGGCAGCTATTAAAAACTCTTTAGCCAAGTTCTGATTATTCATTCATTGAGGTAAGAAACTCCCTATCATGTGCTCTATACTGTGTGCTGAACAAGAGCCTGCAGGATAGTGGGGGAGACAGACAAGTAAAGAGTAAAATATGATAGACAACAGCCAACCCAATCTTCAGGGATCGAGAGAAAAAGTCTGCACAGAAGCAATGACATCCAAGGTGAGATCTAAAGGACAAAGACAGAGTCACCGGGTGTGGCAGGGGATTAGTGTTCCAAGCAATGGGAACATCGTGTGTAAAGGCTCTGCCGTGAGAGCGTGTGTGGTGCATTTAGGAGATGCGAGTAATTCAGGTCCAACGTGCTTTATGCTTTATGCTTTTCTGCTTAAACTGTCTATGAAAATAAACCCTTTCCTCACTTCGCCTCTGGGCTCTCCTCCCACCTTGTTGACGATTCTTTCACGACTTCCTTCACTGCGTCATCATCATCTCCTAAACATCTACTCGTGGGAGTGCATCAGGCTCAGCCACTCAGACTCTCCTTTTTCTATCTACACTCACTCTGTAAAAAATCAAATACAGGCTTCAAATACCATGTATTTGCTCATAACTATAAAATTTTACATCTCCTGACTCTTAGATCCAAGCCCTTACTCTACATTTCAAGCTAGACTTGGACTTGACATTCCAAGTCCAACGTGATGTTCTCCCTCCCAAAGCTTCTTTCCACAGTCCTCCTTGACTCTGTAAACAGCAATTCTTCTAATCGCTCAGGCCCAGACCCTAGAGTCATCCTTAACTCTAGTCTTTCTCTGATACTCACATCTCATCCATCTGCAAACTTTACCCCCTTTTCTCGAAAACATTTAGAATTCTACCACTCTTTAACTACCTCGACCATTAATTCAAGCCCCCATCATCTCTAGCCTGGACTATTTCAATAGCTTCGTAATTGTTCTCCCACTACCCTTGTCCTCAACAGTCTATTCTTAACACAGTAGCTAGAGTGATCCTTTTAAAAATATGTCAGGTCGCATCATTCCTCTGCTTAAAACTCTCCATTAGCTTACAATCTTACTCGAAGTAAAAGCCTAATTCCTTAAGAGCAGCCCACAAGCCCTTACTAACCATCATCTTACTAACCATTATCTCCCTGATTTTCTTCCTACTACATTCCCCCTCACTCACTCTGTTTCAGCCATCCCTGCTGGTCCTCAAACAGGCCCAACACAGTCTTGCCCCAGGTCCTTTGCACTTGCTGTTTCCCTTGCCCGAAACCCTCATTGCCAATAATCATACGATTCACTCCTTTACTTCATTCAGGTCTCGGCTTAAATGTCCCCTTTATCAATGAAGCCTTGTCTCACCTCCCAGTATAAAATAGACCCTCCTCACCTCATTCCCCTTGCCCTGTTTAATTTCACTCTTTTGACCTTATCACTACTGCACTCAATTACAAAAAACAAAACACAAAAGAATGTGTTTACTTATTTACTATCTATCTCCTTAACCTAGAATGTAAATCTGCTGGAGAGCATAGATATGTGTTATTCATTGCTGTATCTCAGAACCTTAGAATACTGCCTGGCAGATCATAGGCCTGCAGTAAATATTTGGTGGATGAATTAATAAAATCTGAAAATCTTATAAATTATTCTGACAAAAGCTATTAATGTAACTTTCTATTTTAAGAATAACTTTTTAATATTGTATCCCTAATTAATAGTTAAGTGCTTATAAACTATGTAAAGATAACTAATACAATGACTTTTTTCCCTTTAGCCTAAAGACATACTTATACACACACAAACACACACACAGAGTTCACCATCAAGGGCTGAACAATCTAAAAGACTTTATAGCACTCTTTTCCTTCAGTTGGCTTTAGCACTTTTGAATATATTGAAGCAATATGTTGAGATCCTATGTTATCTTAAAGCCAATTAATATTTCACCTGTAATTCTACATATAAGTTAATAATAGTACCTTGTCAGTATTTGTGAAATATCAATAGAAAAATTGGCAAAACTACAGGCAGACAATTCACAGAAGAAATATGAAAAATGTTCATTTAGGTTAATGTTTTTTAGTGATTAATTTTCAACAACCTAAAATGGCTTGGCAGGCAGGGAGAGCAGAACCACGTCAAGAAAACCAACACTAGCGAGAGGTTTCTTATATACAGAAAGAGACACAGAAACTGGAAAACCTCGCCACTGACGAGGGTGTGGTGCTGAAATACCTGTGATGGAACAGTAGACTATGTGAGGCGCTATCACGTCTATATCTTCATAGCCCAGCCCCATTGCAGACAATTTGCCAGGGACATAGTTTTCCACAAATACATCACAAACAGCTGCAAGCTGAAAGAAGAGGTGAAGATGAGTCAGACTTCTTAAGGGACTTCCCAGCTTTCAACAAACCCCCACATGATAGAATTCTGATTTCAGGAAACACAATTGATCCTCGCTTTGTAAAAGCTCAGAAAAATCACAGGAAAAGTAGAATTACAAAGTATTCTTAGATAAACATGAAGGCTCTGGTCAACTACTTGAGGTATGACTGCCAGTAAAACAATGGCTATTAAAATTTTCAGTTACTACCATGGTATTAAGTGGATTCTGCTTACATTAAATGTAAGAAATATCTAGGCTACATGGTCCATCTAAATATATTCTCAGAAGTTTAGGTAAAAAAATTAGAATATAAGTACATAAAATATATGAAAAATATCTTTTAACCCCTTTAAAATAAAACTAAATACAATGTCTTTACTACTCCATCCTTATTATGTAATATTCCTCATTACAACATGTACATATAGGCACTTAATACATGTAAACATGATTCTGAATTGCTTTCACACTTTCCAGATGCTTTCTTTCCAAAGAGTTTTAAATGTATTTAATGAACTATTTAAAAAAAAAAAAACTGCTAAACTGTAACCCAGTAAATCAGTAACTGTCAGAAACAAAACCCCGACTCTGATTCCCAGATCACTGCAACAAGCCATCGTAAACCTTAATCTTAAAATTCTTTACAAAATTTCAATTGTGACTACATATCTTTTGAAAAGTCATCACAAAAATTGTACTAGGTCATCCAGAAAAATTCATTACAGTAATTCTCAAACATATCCAAGTGCCTAATAACTATTCAATAATTTTTTAATTGCCATGTTGACATAGATATATTCTCACACATACAAACTAATATAATAGAATAAGACTCTGGACCAGGGGTGAGCAAACTTTTTTCATAAAATGTCAAAAAGTAAATATTTTAGCCTTTTCAGGCCACATACATTCCCTGTCACATGTTCTTTATTTTTCTTTAACAATCTTTAAAAACGTAAGATTCACCGTTAGTCCATGGGCTGTGCAAAAACAAACTTGATTTGGCCCACACAGTCTGCCAACCTCTGCTCTAGATGGAAAATAACTGAATTTACATAAACTTTAGAAGGAAACATGTAAATAAACGGAGTGCCTGTTTGTTATTGTGTCGCCAGATTTGGAGTGTATACATGGAACTGTTTGACTTAGCAAAATTTAGGGGGAGGAGATCTTAGGAGGCATCTCAGGGAAATAAGCTGTTATCCTCCAGAGCTCCTGAAACAGAGGTACCAGGGGCCCAGGTGACCACCTGTCAGAAGAGGAATGATACATACGTTAAGATACAGGACAGAGAGAGAAAGGTTTTCAAGTACGCACCCCGAATCTTAGGCCATACAGGCATCCTTTCCAAATTTCAGGTGCCGATTACCATTCGAGCTGCTTCTCACATGGGCAACTCTATGCGGTATGCCCCAGGGAGAGCCCAAGTGGAGATGTGTTTATTTTTTGTTAATGATGCTACCAAGTGTTGCTTGGAAAATGTGGAGGGAGAATGGGTGTTAGTATAAATAAAACACAAAGCTGTTTTTTATTTACAAATGTAAACTGTAGTTACATTGTAATTTATTCCACATATTTTTCTGAGCTTCTGTCTGCTACTTACACGGCACTCCTGCAGGCACTAAAGAAAACAAGCCACATCAAACACATCTCGATTTTTATACCAGTCATCTCTCTGCTGCGTATTCTGCATGGTGCACAGTATAGTACCTTATGCAAATGACATTTGATAAATTATTTTTAACTTTAAAACTCTGTGTGGGTTCCTCAAAAAGTTAAACACAATTAAGATATGACCCAGAGATGCCAATCCTAGGTATATACCCAAAATAATTGAAAGCACGGACTTGAACAGGTACTTGTAACCAAATGTTCATAGCAGCATTATTCACAATAGCCAAAAGGTGGAAACAACCCAAGTATCCATCAACAGACAAATATATCCATCCAGTAAAGTAGAATATTATTCAGCCATAAAAAGGAGCAAAGTTCTGATACATGCTGCAACATGGATGAACCTTGAAAACATTATGCTAAGTAAAATTAACCAGACACACACAAAAGTACAAATATTATATCATTTCACTTATATGAAACATCTAGAATAGGCAAATTCATAAAGACAGAAAGTAAATTAGATGTTATCAGAGGCTGAGGGGAGAAGGAAGTGGAGAATTATTGGTTAATGGATACAGAGTTTGTTTGGGATGATTAAACATAAAGGAAATACACAGCAGTGATGGTTGCACACAATTATGAATGTAATCAATGCTACTGAACTGTGAAGTAAAAATGGTTAAAATGACATTTTATGTTATATATATTATACCACAATTTTAAAACTTTTAACTATATAGGGTATTTGTATTTTTAGATCTCTATACCATCATAAGTCACATTTCAATTCACATAAAGTATTTAGATGGATCACAAACAAATTCACTGTTTCAATAAGACAAGAAAATAAATATAGTGAATAAGTTATATTAATAGAAAAGTATTCAGAATGTATAAACAAAAAACATTAAAAAACAATATACATGGTATTATCTCATGTTTATCAGGAAAAATGAGTATACAAGGACATAAAGAGATTTGATATGATACACTAAAATATTAATCTTTTTGCCCATGAGCAGATATTACTTGTATAACAACAGAAAAAAAAATTTAAGCTAAGAAGAGGTGTGCTCAGAATACCACATAGTATGACTCTCCGAAGTTATAAGAAAAATATGGAAAAGTTGAATTTAGAAGCTAAAGACTTCCACTGATAAAGATGCCTCGTAGCTTTTTATTATTACCCAAGAACTCAATATGTATGCATTATGATACTTACTGATAAAATATCCCTAGAAAAGTGTATAGCGCAGAAGTTATTCTTTGCTCCATTTTATAAATATTTATTTTAAATAAACATATACTATCTATTTACTAGGTACTGATTCTTAGTGAGTCTGCCATCCAACATATTCTCCCTCCCTCTCTGTTTCGGGATATTTACCCATTTCAAGATCATGTATGTTCCCTAAAGCGTTAACTAAGGCATTCGTTAAAATTCTAAACAGTGCAGTGCTAAAATCAGAGACATCACAAACCTCCCTGAGTTATATGGATCTCCACACTATCTACAAGTAATATACAAGTCAACTGCTTCAGTGGAGACCAAACATTTATCGCATTTCCCTGATACAAGGATCTACTAGGAAATAAAGTGAGGGGGGAAAAAAGACTTGTTCCCAGTTTTGCTGGTGATCACCTCTTCCTCATCTTGGTGCTCACAGATCACCTACCTAATAATCTATTCTAGAATCTTACCCACAATAAGAAACAAGCACAATTTTGCATGTTAGAGAACTCACCATCTTTTTCTTTTCTTCTGGGGAAAAAAAAATCTTCCTTCTACTCACAGAGTAAAAAAACTAAAATCAATTGAAATATAGAATACCTAATTCTGAATTGTCTTCATTAGATATAATTTAGGAACAGACTGGATGAGCAAGATCAGAAATAGAGGGGAAGTGATGATAATAATTTAACCACATTTATCAGTAAAAAAAAATCATAAAATAATTCTTAAATGTATGTCAAAGAATGTCCTTACTCTTAGATGTATTCTGCAGTCAAATGCTCCTATCCCTGAGCTATACCCCCCAGGAGATGTCTCCTGAAGGATTTAAGGACAAAGTTTCATATCTTTCACTTACTTTCAAATAGTTCAAAATCAGACACACACATACCACATGTATTCATATGTAAATAAACAAATATAGCAAAATGTTAAAACTGTTGCATCTAGGCATAGGGTAAATAAGAGTTCATTATACTACTCTTTCCATTTTTCTGTATGTTTGAATTTTTCATAATAAGATGTTGGAGCAAAATAAAACCCATGACACTGCTCTATTGGCCATGATTCACACCCACAATATGGATACTGTTGCTGTCAACTAATTAACATAGAGAATTATTTGAAATATAGATGACGTGTTAGGAAGTTATCAAATCATATTGCCATGAAAATACATAGACTTTTCTAAGCAGAGCTTTCTTTTCTACACAACCTATTTTTGATTAGCCTGGTTGACAAAGGAGTCATACTTTTTGGAGCTCTCATGTATCCAGCTGACTGCTTTGTATAATACTCTGGAACTGTATCTATAAACTAGACTCATTATATTAGCAATCACAGCCACCAAGTTCTGAATACAAAGGTTGTTTCGCTACTCTTAAGACCAAAAGAGAAATCCATGCCAGAAAGAATAAAAAGACTAGGCAAAAAATAACTTTTCCTCTAGGCTGTAAGATATATAACTTATGAACTGTATAACTAGCTGAAAGCAACAGATATGAAAAAAGACTGCAGATAATCTGTTATAAAGTTTAATATGAGTTGCAATGTACTTTATTGTTATCAGACATGAAGAGAAACCACGCCCATAATGAAACAATTTAAAACTGTTACAATCTGGTGGAGGACAGAGGCAGGATCCAAAGACAGTGAGAAAGACGTCCCAGCAAATTCATTTCTTTTGGTTAGAATTATACATGTAGGCCTAAAATACTCCAGTGTACACTGATATCTTAGGAGCAAGAGTTATGAATTCCACCTAACACTGCCCCATTGAAAAACCCTAATGAACTTGTAAAGTATTTGTTAAATCAAATCTGAAACCTTCACTATTCAAGATAAAATATCAAAATGTTCTGAAATGGAAGCAAAGAAGCAGGAACTGTGAACATTGAAGGTGGAACTGAGAAACCTGAATCAGAAAGAGAAGAATTAAGAACAATCTCCTAGATGATTCATCATCATCACCATCATCATCATCATAATAATAACTACTGAAAAGATAAAAAGAAGGGCCTGAGAATGAAGACAATGGGAGTTAAGTCCAAGATGAGGGTCGCTGCCATAGAAAAACAAGGCAGGGTGGGCTTCCCTGGTGGCACAGTGGTTGAGAATCCGCCTGCCAATGCAGGGGACACGGGTTCGAGCCCTGGTCCGGGAAGATCCCACGTGCTGCGGAGCAACTAAGCCCGTGCACCACAACTACTGAGCCTGTGCTCTAGAGCCCGTGAGCCACAACTACTGAGCCCACGTGCCATAACTACTGAAGCCCACAGGCCACAACTACTGAAGCCCGCGCACCTAGAGCCAGTGCTCCGCAACGAGAGAAGCCACCGCAATGAGAAGCCCGGGCACCGCAACGAAGAGTAGCCCCCGCCTCCCGCAACTAGAGAAAGCCCGGATGCAGCAACGAAGACCCACCCAATGCAGCCAAAAATAAAAAAATAAAATAAAAAAACTTATTAAAAAAAAACAAACAAGGCAGGGCAATAATAACAGAGAACAATTTAGAAAAATCATATTAAGTTGCAACTGAAAAAGAAAATAAAAACAAGCAAAGAAATCTAAGTTATGCTATAGAAAAGATGTAGGAAAACAGGACAGTGAGATCAGGACAATTATCAAGCTTTGGGTTCAATATATATCTAGTAAAATTCTAAATTTGTTGGATTGATCCAACAGAAGCAGAGCAGATGATCACTGATTCTGATCTTAATAACTAGAAGACATTATTTTTCAATCAGCCAGATGATAAGGAAAGAAGCATCAGAGCAGTGAAGCTAAAGTTGATACTTTGATATAAAACAAATTTGGGGATTTGATTCTCTAATCAAAGAGATTTACATCCATTACATTTGACTTCAAACTTTTTTTTTTTTAATTTATTTTATTTATTTATTTATGGCTGTGTAGGGTCTTCACCACTGCGCACGGGCTCTCTCCAGTTGCAGCAAGCAGGGGCTACTCTTCATTGCGGTGCACGGGCCTCTCATTGCAGTGGCCTCTCCTGCTGCGGAGCACGGGCTCTAGGAGCGCGGGTTTCAGTAGTTGTGGCACACGGGCCCAGCCGCTCTGCGGCATGTGGGATCCTCCTGGGCCAGGGCTCGAACCCGTGTCCCCTGCCTTGGCAGGCGGATTCTTAACCACAGCGCCACCAGGGAAGCCCTAGACTTCAAACTTTAACAAGGATGGCAAACAAGTTTTATCTCACATGATGAATCCACCTTCATGTGCATCAGGAACAATAATAATAGTTAATGCTGAATGAGTGCTGACTATGACTACGGCAGGCACCCTTCTTCACATTTTACACAATATTAACTCAATTCTAACAACCCTAAGAAGTAGGTATTATTATTGTCCCCATTTTGCTAATAAGGGAGCTGAGGCATAAAGAAGTTAAGTAACCTGCCTGAAGTCACATGGCTAGTAAGTAAAGAAGGCAGGATTTGAATCCCAGCAGTAGAACACTGGGGTATGCCCCTAACCATTGTGCTGGCCCCTCAAGGAAAGATGCCAAGATCAGGTCTGCACACATCAGCCATCTGAATAAGTGTTAGAAAAACCTTGGGCTCTACAGTGATGTAGACCTAGGGTTCAAATTTCAGCTCCTCCCTTTATGTGATCTTTAGACAATCACTCAAGCCCCTTGAGACTCATTTCACCTCTTATGAAAATGAGGATATAATACTTCATTTACAAGGAAAATTCTGAAGATTTGAGAAGATAATACGAATAAAGTACCCAGGCCTAAGATCTGATGCAGGGCAGGCACTCAGTCAATGGACACTAGTACCATAACTGAACACTCTGACACTATGGAGAAATGTTAAACACAATATATCAGAAATTATAAAGCAAATTATACTTAGTATAAAAACGAAGTTAAACTCAAATGGCATTTACAGCAAAATTTCAGATTGCCAACAAAATAATGTTTTAAAACACTTTTACTCATATTCAAATCCCTAATTACAACCCAGGTGACAAGATGCCTTCTATAGAGCATACTGTACCTCTTTGATGATTTTCACCCCTTTTGGATCCTTGATATTAACAGCTATACTCTAAAAATTAAAAATATATATATTAAAATAGTATCTTAAAAATTTTTCTTATTGCTGACAGTTCAATAAGAGAGCCATTCATATTATAGATTTCTCCTCTTAAAGTAAATGCATTTTCTTCACGAAGAAACATTTAAATAATTTTTACTGATTTTATTTGCAATTCGGATATGTTAGGATGACAAGGATTATAGTAAAAATTTTTCAAATAATAATACCAAATGTAGGCAATTAGCAATCTCCAAAAGAATAACAAATGTAACAAATCAAGTGATTCCTCACTTTAATAAAATTATTTCCATTAAAAACCATTATAAATTCTCAAAAAATGTTTTAAGTTAGTAGAGAAGGAAAATTAATAAAAAGCTCTACTGTTTCTACTTGGTAACTGGTGAATGAATAAAATAAAATAAAATTTCACCTTATTGGGAATAAAATTTCACCTTATTGGGAATATTACTTATATCTACAAAAAGGGGTAGAAATAAACAAGCCACAATGATATCAAAAGTTTTGTTATTACAAGAGAATTACACAGGGCTTCCCTGGTGGCGCAGTGGTTAACAATCTGCCTGCCAATGCAGGGGACACGGGTTCAAGCCCTGGTCCGGGAAGATCCCACATGCCGCGGAGCGACTAAGCCCCTGAGCCACAACTACTGAGCCCGTGCGCCTAGAGCCCGTGCTCCACAACAAGAGAAGCCACTGCAATGAGAAGCCCGCACACCGCAACGAACAGTAGCCCCCGCTCGCCGCAACTAGAGAAAGCCTGCGTGCAGCAACGAAGACCCAAGGCAGCCAAAAATTAATTAATTACTTAATTAATTTTTTTTTAAAAAAGAGAGAATTACACAAAGAAAGCAAAAAGGGGATAATATTCTTACTTTTTTATTTCGGTTAACACTGAGAAAATAAGTACTTTCTGTCCCCACAAAAGGTGGACCCCAAGTTCGTGTATCATCACCAGCTCCTGAAAATAACAGTATGAACTATTTAACCTTGAAACATCATGAGACATTTCAAATCAACAGGCTTACTCATATGTAAGTTCACAGATGCCTAAACAAGATCAGAGGAATTAGCAACCTAAAGTGGCCTTGGGACCTTGTTAGAACTGCCCAAACTCTTTACCTGTTCATGTAAATCACTAAATCCTCCCATAGCTTCTTTCACTAAAATCCATCCCTGAAAGTCAAAATCCAGAAGAGAATATCCTACTGGCAGTCTTTAGATTTAATAAATGGCAAGTCTGAAGGGGAAAAAACTTACTCTTCTACTTCAACAAACAAGTCAGCTCTTTCAGTGTTTTTAGCAGTAAATGTGCAAACAAAATGTTGGGTCTACAAAATATTTTTGTTAAATATAATTTAAATCAGGATAATGATAAGTAAGTCTTTATGATAAAGTGATATCTGAGGCTAGGTATAAAACAATGACAAATAAATCTATTTTTAAAATTCTGTAGCAATAAATCAGAAAAAGCAAAATAAGCTACTGAATAGCAAATGTCAATAATTTAAGATGCTATTTAGAATAAAATTTTAGCAGTCTAGGTCTTGCTTCAAATGTCTTGCTTCAAAGCAAAAGTTTAAAAACATCAAAAATAAGGTATTTTACTCTAAACATCTACTTCAAATGATTCTGAAAAGTACTTGTGTTTGATTCAAAGATAACACTATCGAGTTACAGAAAAAAAGTTTTCTTTGCACAAAAAGCAAACAATGTAGATGGAGCTCAGAAAGTGAATCAACAATTAATAGGCACAAATTAGTATCACTTAAATTAAGATTTTTTATAAATTCTGATTAAATATTGATATTAGAAACTAATCACTACCTAAGTATTACTAGCCCCCCAATAAGAGAGAATTTGTGAATATGGGTTAAAGTTTAAATTCTAATCTCATTTAAATGATATAATTAATTTATTAGCCCATTAGACTTTACCCACTGAAACTGATAAACAGACACAGCCTTTTAGAAAACAAAACAGAAGCTAACGAATAGACTCCTTTACTTAAAAACAAAAAACTAAAAACCTCACAAGAGAAAGAGAGAACACAGGACAGAGGAGAAAAGAAGCATTAGTTCTAACTGGGGATGAACTGATAAACAACACAAAGCAATAAATAGTAAGTATCAAACTGAACAGCATGCTCAAAACGTCAGGGGAAAAATATAGACTACAAGAGTCCACAAAGACAACCTCCTAGTAATAAACCGGTTATAGGCTTCATGGAAAAATGTATGTGTGAATCTGGATCTTCAAGATCAGACAGGACCTCCCAGAGGCAGGAGAGAGTCCAGCCACTTCCACTTTTTTGAAGGTCTCAATACATTAAATAAAAAAAAATTTTTGTTTTTAAGAGAGCAATGTCAAGATAAGGCTAAAAGTAGACAGCTTATTTTAAATGTTTACATTCATCTCTTGGGTGGAAATAATGTCAGAAATCTAAACAGGACGCCTACATGGCTTTCCTGCCCCACCTGGTCCTGGTGTATAACCTGGGTTTAAGAGACGCGGAAGGATAGGATAAGTACAGACGGCCCATGAAATGAAATAAAGGTTAAAGGTCACAAACTGGTAAAACTGGCAATTTGAGAGTCATGTTTTATTCGACCCACACACAACTTAAAGTTCTTAACTATCTGCCATGATTTCAAAATCTAGAGATAGTATATAAAAATTCAGACTGCCTTTCTTACATGATATTTCAACACATTCGTCCATTCAGCAAATAGTTATTGGGTGCCTACTATGTCACAAACGCTGCTCTCTGCAGAGCAGACGCAGCAGTGAACAAAGACCAACATCCCTGCCCAGGTATGCCTGCCTCCTGGTGACAGCCCTGGAATAACAGCAGCATCACTGGCTGCCCAGCCCACATCATTCATTTAGGTTACCTGCCTGGCTCTGCAGGCATAGCGTTTACACCCACCGAAAGACACTAAAAAGAGAAGAAAAAAATATACTTAAGCTTGATATGCTCTTTGATTACTCAAGTGAGAATAATCTAAGTCCCAAGTCAGAAAACTGCAAAGAAATTTAATTTAAGAACTGAGGAAGTGGCCACTAAAAGAGACTGAAATGTGAAAATACTGCCAAGGGACTTTTCTTCCTATCTGTTGAATAACTATCTTGAAAAAACAAAATATGTAATATGAACATTAGAACGTACTGAGCAAAAGGGTTAAAAGAGAGAGACCAATTAGTAAGAAAAAGAGCAATGAACACCTGCTAGGAACAAAGCTTGATGCCTAGTGTATGGCTATGGGACATAATAAAGGCCTAGACTAAGGAAAGGGTCTCCCAGTGTGGAAATGAAAAAGTACAAAGGAGAAACAGGACTAAGCCAACAGGGAATAGTGATTTCTAAAATTAATAAAATAAAGTCATTCCCTCAGTATTCACGAGGGACTGGTTCCAGCACCCGCTGAGGACACCAAAATTGGCAGATGTTCAAGTCCCATGATTGGCCCTCCATATCCACCAGTACGGCATCCGCAGATTCAACCAACCACGGATCATAAAAGTACCCAATCTGTGGCTGGCTAAATCCACAAATGCAGAACCCATGGATACGAAGGGCCAACTGTACAAATATTTAACCTAGTGATCAACTGAAATAGCAAGAGAAATCAGATTGGCTATTCTATCTAGAAATGGAAGACCCAATGCTTGAAATTAGAAAGTATGTGGTATTAAAACTGGATAGCAATGTGAAAATTAGAAGTTTTGTGGTACCTGTAAAAGAAAAAAAAAAGATGTTCAGCTAGAAAGCAAACATTACTCAGCATGTATCCAGCAATGACCAAAAGCGCTAAATATCACTGACTGGATAAATGAAGCATTATCTCTGGAAAGCAGGATTCACCAGGCTCTTCCATCACCTGGAGCCTGACAAGCACAGGGCCAGATAAATATAATATAAAATATATAACATTCCCCATGCTGATCAGAGAATCTTCTGCTAACTGCTTTGGCCTCTTAAGAAGATCTATGTAGCAGGAAGTTGAATCTTCTAGATCATGTGTTCTACTTTATAGTGTTTAATCACTTATGGTAAATTAATATGTTGATGTAATTATAAACTAGTCTCTTATGGGTCTTACAGATACATGCACACTATTCAAGGCTAGACCATTTTCACTAATTTGGGAATTCTGTTCCAGATCCATAAGCAATGGATCTTGAAGAATAAATAATAATGCTAATTTCTTGCCTTCCCTTCATCCCTCAGTGAGGGAAGGTGGCCAGGCCCACTCTAATCTCAGTCTCAGCAGCAAGGCTTGTGTGGGGCTCAGGAGGGCCAGGATCAGAGCTGAGTGTCTGGATATTTCTTACTAGCTGTGTGACTGTGGACAAATCCCTTGACCTCTCTGTGTCTCTGGCTTCTTATTTATAATCTAGGAATAGTAACAGCTCACAGGTTGTTGTAAAGATTGAACAAATTAATACAGGCAAAGTGCTCTGAATTGTGCCTGGCACTAACTGTTGTTATCAGCACCATCATTATTTACGTGTTGCATGTCAGTTTCTACCAGATGCTTCCATGTGCGTGTGAAGGACCTGGCTCAGGCCTTAGCCCTTGGCACATATAAAGAGTAGAAAGAGATCTAATATTAGTATAGGTTCAGAGGAAAATAAAGAAAGGAGAAGGGGAAATAATCCCTTCATTTCAATTCTCTCCTCATCCCACATACAGGTACATGGACATTTAAAAAACTATTAAAAATATTTATTAGCTTGTTTCTATGTTTTAAAGAGAGCAGTAGTTTTACCTGGTCTTTCCACTTTTATAACTTCTGCTCCAAGATC
The DNA here is from genome assembly GCF_009873245.2 of Balaenoptera musculus. NCBI lineage: Eukaryota > Metazoa > Chordata > Mammalia > Artiodactyla > Balaenopteridae > Balaenoptera > Balaenoptera musculus. Next base: position 94,578,930 of record NC_045793.1, on the reverse strand, counting down.
TCCTAAATTCATAGTAGCAAAAGGTCCCGCCAGTACTCTACAATGTTAACAATGATAGATAAATTCATTACCATCGTTAAGGTTTTTAAATTAATTCTTTTCTTAATAGTCCATCAACACAGACAAGCTCATATAATGTGAGTAAGAATTAAAATTGTTAAAACTGTTCAAAAAAGTGATTTGGCCATATGTATCAAGAGCTTTAAAAAGTATATTCCCTTTGATGCAGTAATTCTACTTCCAGAATTCTATCCTAAGGAAGAAACTGAAAGATTTCCTGAGGAAAAGATTTATGTACAAGGAAGTCTCGTTTATAATATAAAAACACTGGGGGATGACTAAGTAATTATGTGACAACTATATACTATATTAAAATATCTTATATTTTTTGTTGAATTTTGAATGACATGGGAAAATATTCAAAATATAACATTATGTTTAAAATGTGAATAAACCTGTAATTTCAATATGGTTCCAATTTTTATTTTCAAAAGTTATATATAAATATGCAGATTGGAAAGAAATGTATAAGTATTATACTAATTGTCTCGCAGAATGATGAAATTACAGGAAATTTTCTTGGTTTTTCTTTCCAAAATTTCAATGATAAGCTTATAAACACCCTCTTATAATCCAAGAAATAAATGTCTTTTTAAAGAAGGGGGAAAATTCAATCACCAAAACACAGATAAACCAATACAAACCTTGTTAGATCCAGAATTCTTACACCCTCCAATGGCTTCATATTGTCAGTATCTGGCAAAGACAGAAAATACTTAAACTGACTACTAATTGTCGGAAGGAATAATGCAGAATTCTTCACATTCTTAGTAATATCTATTACTACCAAATAAATAAATTTTCCTTCACATTTCTGCTTTATATATAACACAGAAACCTTGACCCAGTCCAACTATATCAATCTGTAAAAATTAAAGCCTCTAATACCAGATTATTCCCGATTTAATAATGTCCAAAGCTACACTTAAGATAGTTTGTCTAATGAAAAATTTAAAAGTGGGACAAACTAATGAAAAATTTAAAAATGGGGGGAGGGGGTGTATAGGCTGAGCAAAGAGGATTTTTAGAACACTGAAAATACTCTGTATGATACTATAATGATGGATACATGTCATTACACATTTGTCCAAACCCACAATTGAGAAACAGAACTTTCCATTACCTGAGAGTTTCCTCCTGCCCTTTGCAAACTACCTCTCCCTCCATCCCCAACCTCAGGCAACCACTGATCTGCCTTCTGTCATTTTAGTTTGCATTTTCTAGAATTTTACAGAAATGAAATCATACACTATGTACCCTTTTTTGTCTGGCTTCTTTCCTTCAGCATTATGATACTGAGACTCATCCATGTTGTTGCATTTTTATGAGTAGTATCCTACTCTATGGATATTCCACCTTTGTTTATCCATTCACCTGTTGATGGACACTGAGTTGGTCCCAGTTTTAGGTTACAGTGGATCAAGCGACTGTGAACATTTGTGTACAAGTCCACGTGTGGACATGTTTTCATTTCTCCTGAGTAAATACCTAGTGGAATGGCTGGGCAATATGGTAAGTTTATGCTTAACTTTCTAAGAAACTGCCAAACAGACTTCCAAAGTGTTCGTACAACAGTGCGAGTTCTAGAAACTCCACATCCTCACAACGCTAAGTATTGTTCATCTTTTTAAGGTTAGCCATTCTAATGGGTATATGATGCTTCTCTGTGGTTTTAACTTGCATTTCCCTGATGACTAATGCTGTTGAAAATCTTTTCATGTAATAATAGGCCATTCATACACCTTCTATTGTGAATTGCCTCACTGCTTTTATCTTTTTTAACTTTTTATCTTATATTGGAGTATAGTTGATTAACAATGTTGTGATAGTTTCAGGTGTACAGCAAAGTGACTGAGTTACACATATACATGTATCTATTCTTTTTCATATTCTTTTCCCATTTAGGTTGTTACATAATATTGAGCAGAGTTCCCTGTGCTCTACAGTAGGTCCTTGTTGGTTATCCATTTTAAATATTACAGTGTCATTAAACAAAATTTATTATGGTTGTGAGACGATATTGGTAGAGAAATATAGACTTCTCTTTATGGATTTATAATGAAATGAGATTTATGGGTTGAAGAGACCCATTGTACATGTCAATCCCAAACTCCCTAACTACCCCTTCCCCTGCCTCACTGTTTTTAATACTGAAGCAAAATATTCAAAACAGTGCAAAAATCCACCAACAGGTGAAATGTTAAATAAGCACCGGCACATCCATATAAAAAAATACCGTGCCAACGTTAAGAAAAATGAGACATTTACATACCCTGACATGTAAAGTTCACCAAGATATATTCCTAAGTTAAAAAATAAATCAAGTTGTAGAAGAGAATGTATAATATGATCCTATATTTGTAAAGATACATAATAATATTAATAATACATGTTGGTATTTCTAGGAGCATTCATAAAATTCTACTGGTGGCTAAATCTTGGGGTAAGAATTTATGGAGAACTTTCACTAGCTAAGTTATTTATTTCTGTAATTTTGCTTAATTGTGATTAAGTGTATAATCAGCAAAAAAAAAAAAAAAAGACAAAGGAAAATCAAAAAGTGAAAACATAAAGAACAAAATGAGAGAGAAAACAAGATATTTTAGAGAAAATAAAATATAGAAAAAGACCTCAAATGTGAGAAGATATTTTGACATCATTAGGAATGAACGGACAAGTAATTCTTTATGTTACATAAGACTCCAAAACTACTGGTCTTATGTACTCATCTCTTTTGGGGCCCTTGTTTTATTTCAAATGATGCAGGAAATATATTTAGAGGTCTCTTCAACCCATAAATCTCATTTCATTATAAATCCATAAAGAGAAGTCTATATTTCTCTACCAATGTCATCTCACAACCATAACAAATTTTGTTTAATGACACAAAACTTTTCAAATGAATTAATTTAACATCAGGCAATAGAATTTTACTTTTATTATCTGAGAAGATAACCAGAAAGGACTTCTAGAGCACATTTAAGTCAAAATCAATTAATGAGTTTTAAACAGTTAAGAGCATAAACCCTGGAGACTGACTGGATTTAATTCTCTGCTTCACGACTTACTACCCTAGTGACCTTGACCAAGGTAACTTCACTTCTCTGAGCTTCAGTTTCCCCATCTGAAACACCTGTATCACAGAGTTTGCAAGGATTAAATGAAATGTTATATGTAAAGTGCTTAGTACACTTCCTGGCACATGGTAAATGCTCACTAAAAATCAACAATTGTTGTTATCATCGTCATCACTGTATTATACAGTCACAATACCTATTAAAGTAGATAATCCAGATTTGAAAACAAAAGAAAAACACATGACTCATGATTATTTCAAAGAACATAAAATAACATATATGATTCTCAATACTCTATATTTTAAAAAGATATCTACAGCCATATTTTGCCTGTTTGTGAAAGACCAGAACAGGCTGATTACAGGGGGGAAAAAAACAGTTGGAAAGAGCATCTGTTATAACGTAATTTGTTAAGATATATTGAGCAGCTTGTATATCGCTCTAACTTATTTGGCCCCTAGGATGGAAAGCTATTATGATGATCACAGCTGAGTAACCATGCAAAGCAGTGTAACTACAATGAAGCTGCCATCAAATCTACGCTTGTCAGAGCTGCTTCTAGGAACTCCCGTGGTATTGGCCCTAAGGTTTCCACGACACAAATAAACCTGAGCAGCACCAGAGTAGATATAATTGACAGATGCCCGCACAAGTGGCTCATCCGTAGGACAGCAATCATGGCATCCCTCCCCCACTGTACTAGTCAACTACTGAGACATTAAAAAAAAAAAAAAAAAGTCATCATAAAACAAACTGATCGAATATCGCTATGAAATACAACATGTGATATACACCGAAATGATTTCTTAATCTGATATTTTACAGAGAACTTAACTACCAGAACTTTGGAGTGAGATAGTAGATGGATATCTCTTCAAAGCTTTATTTAGAATAGTTAGCAGGATATTTTCTTTCTAGCACAGGTTAAAAGTCTTGAAAGAAGCTCTGTTCCTAATAGTATAATTTGGCAGGTAATTTTAGGAATTTAGAGTACTTGGAAAATTAGAATCCACTGGAAAACATTCCAGGGAACCTAAAAATTTTGAGTTGTAAAAAGGTACTGTGGAAGTGATGCCAAAGTTACGAGGCAATTACACCATTTAGAGACAACCAGTGAACAATAGCTAGATGGATAGTAACTTATAATAATTTATAATTCACCTTCCATTGACACTCAGTTTCTTGAGAATTGCCCTTCTCCTGCAAGGACTTGGCTATTACTATGGGATTTGCAATCAAACAGGTTTTTAAACTGTTGGATGCTACTATTTTAATGAAAACTTGAGAAATTCACAGGAAGAACAGTGGAAAAAGACCAGATAAAGGGTTTTTGAATGATAGCTAAAGCATGCCCACAACCAAAGTACAAATCAGTGCTAATCCCAAATCGCTCTGCTCTTCTACATTTCCCAGCTTCTCTTGCCCAAACGCCGGGGGCCTGGCCAATGAAACATAAGCTAATGCCAGCCCTGATCCTGAAAAACATCCCACAAAATCCTCCAGGCTTCTATACTCCTGCCGCAGTGACCTTGGAAGCTACAATTTTCAAATAGTGTAGCTATATGTGCAAGAAAGGTGTTTTATTGTATTAAGCCACTGAGATTGTGGGCTAATTTGTACCACCACCCCATCTAGCCTATCCTGACCAATGAAGAAACCAAGCACTGGAGGAGGAAAAATGGTAGCCTCTAAGCGACCGTAGAGCATCAAAGCCAACAACTGGAAAGTCCATTTCAGGGGTAGGTTGTTTCACTGTTAGCAGCAGTTTTCAAACTGAGATATGTGAAGACTTTTGTAAGAAATGAATCATTTTAAAGAAATCAATTTCCAGGTCTTCAACTTTCATACGTATTTTTTCCTAAAATTGATCAAATAAGGCCTACGAATAAGCCTTCATGATAAGCCTTCTCCCACTGGGCAGAAGGAAAACATATTCCTTACACATTACAGCTCTTACCCTCACATTAGTGCTTGTAAAATTTACTTGTGATAAAAACTTTTAAATATGAACTTAAATATATGCAATGAATTGCCTTTCAAAAGTCATTTAGGAGAAAGACCACTGCTATAGACTGGCACATGGAAAGGTGGAAAACAGCACCACCTTATAGACTTTATAAATCAATTTATAGTTGTAGGATTCACAACCAGAAGTCAGGAAGCCAGAGAAAAAAACTTCAGTGTTCAGGCCTCTTTAATGGGCCAGCCTGAAGTGAACTACTCAGAGGATAAGAAGTGGCTCAACCAGGAACTCATGGAGCAAATGATCGCAATGAATTACCAAATATGAATGCCCACAAACCCGAGAGGCCCCTGGAACTTCTCCGTGTTGGTGTGGTGGCTCTCCTCCCGGAAAAGACTGAGCGAAGGCAAGACCTTTGTGCCAACTAGGAAAAGGCATCCCTTCCAGGGGACAACCAGCAAAACACCATCACAGGTACTTGAGGGAAATGATAATTATCATGGCAAAGAAGAAAATGTGTGCATGCGAGGCGTGGGAGGGTGGAGGTGGGGCACAGTGTTAGACTGTGAATGTGATGAGCTTCTTTTGACACAAAAAAGGTAGGGAACCCGATTTTACAGACCCACTGCAGATAAACAGAGGAGGAACAGAAGGGAAGAGAAGGGACAGCCTGGAAGAAGTGTGTGGACGGATACACATGTGAGAAAAAATGTCTTATGATTTGATTTTTGTTTTCGGGACTTCCCTGGCGGTCCAGTGATTTAAGACTCCGCGCTTCCACTGCAGGAGGCACAGGTTCAATCCCCAGTGGGGGAACTAAGATCTCGCATGCCACATGGCAGGGCCAAAAACAATAAAGAAATAAGCCCATGATTTGTTTTCAACAGCTTCCAATGGGTAATTCTGACGAGCAGGAGATGTCTAGAGGGAATTTAGGATGCTTTCTGTGAAGGGCTACAGAACCCTCCCAGGAACTTCTCTTTAAGGAGTAAAGATAAAAATTATTCTCTAAGGGACTTCCCTCATGGCGCAGTGGTTAAGAATCCACCTGCGAATGCAGGGGACACGGGTTCGATCCCTGGGCCGGGAAGATCCCACATGTCACGGAGCAACTAAGCCCGTGTGCAACAACTACTGAGCCTGCGCTCTAGAGCCACAACTACTGAGCCAGCAAGCCACAACTACTGAAGCCGTTGCACCTAGAGCCCGTGCCCTGCAGCAAGAGAAGCCACCGCAATGAGAAGCCCACGCACCGCAACGAAGAGTAGCCCCCACTCGCCGCAACTAGAGAAAGCCCATGTGCAGCAACGAAGACCCAATACAGCCAAAACTAAATAAACAAATAAATTTTTAAAAAAATTATTCTCTAAGGCTTTTAGAGTTTTGGGGGATGGAGAAAGGAGAATGAGGAGCATGCTTCCAAGGACAGAGGAAGGTCTTAAGGTGACCTAGCCAAGTTCATGTTATAAACTCTTTCAAACTTTTCATACATTTCATCACACTGTCCACCAGAAAGGCAGTATTAACGTATACTGGCACCAGCAGTATATGGAAACAGTGCTCTCCACCATCTTCCATAACCCTGCATATGGTCACTTGGTTTGGGGAGCATACTGTTTACTTGTTTGTTGTAAATTTAACAGTTAAAAATTTGCATGCTACTACCATTTTAATTTGCATTTATTTAATGACCTCTGAAGTTACATTGTTTTTAATACTTGCTCTTTTTCTTCTCTTAAAAATAATCTATTCTTCTTGTTGGCCCATATGTCTACAGGCATGTTTATCTTTCTTCTTATTGATTTGTATGGATTCTTCATGTAGTAAGAATATTAACCTTTTATGAGTCATAATTAGCAAAAGTAATTTTTCTTTATCTGCTGTTTGGTTTTTTGGATGGTTTTGGAATTTCACTTTGCAAAAAATCATTTCTTTTATTTTCTGCCTTTGCTATTGTTTCAGGGTTCCTTCAGACTACCCACACCTTCAGTGAGTTGCTAAAAAGACTCAGTACATAGCTGTATTCATGACTAAAGGTTTATTACAGCAAAATGATATATGACCCAATCAGTCAGTGAAAAAGACGAGCAGAGTCTGGAAAAATCCATGCACAGGCTTCTTATGTTCTCTCCCTCCCACGAGGGGCCATGCCAAGCTTCTTTTGTTGCTTCTTTCTCCAGCAACAAAAAAATTCAGTAACATGTGCAATGTTTCTGCTCAGGGAAGTCTATTACGGACCCAGAATCCAAAGGTTTTATTGAGGGCTTTTCACATAGGCACTCTCTGCTCAGCATGCACCAAAATTCTGGACTCCCAGAAGAAAATCAGGTGCTCACCATAAATCCATAAATCACACTGATTGTACAAATCATCTAAGCACCCTTATTAATTAGGGAGCAGTTCGAGTGCCAAGTTCCCAGATGCCAAACAAGGGCCACACTTGTAAGAAGGTCCTTCTAAAGACAGCAGCCTGAGGCCTGCTATGTTAACTCTTTTCTGTACAGGTATCATGTTTTTCCAACCCCACATTATATAAATACTCATGTATAGTTGGTTTTCCCTTTTAAAAAGCTTTTATTTTCCGATTTAAAGTTTTAAAGTATGTAAGGTTTATTTTTTTCTATTCATATGTTAAGTATTTGCTTCTTAGATAAGAGACTAATATTTTTTCTTGCCTTCTATTTTGCTAAACATTGCAGGTTTTCTACAAAAGGTACGTATTGTTTTTACAATTGGAAAAATACAAAGATACCAATTCTAGCGACATTAAAATTTTACTTACTCCTTTTAAAACAAACATTTGTGTCTGGAAAAGAATAATCATACTCTTACATTCTTCTTCATGTCAAAGTATTCTGTCAACAATTTTATTATTTTCAATGAAAACTTTTATAAGTGTGAGTTAATGCATTAACACTTGCATTATACATGGGTGAAGAATATTAGTCCAAAAGAAATAAACATGTATAATACTTTTCACCTGTGCTTGACTACTATGGACAGTGGATACATGCTTAGAATTGAAAAGAAGATCATTAACAGCAGTTTGGCTCTCAGAGGCAAAAACAAGTTACTTCTAATACCTGCTTTATCAATGAGAACACTACGTGATAGTTAAGTGGTCTACTGCATTCAAGGCAGGCCTCACCTTACCAGTAAATGAGCTAATCAATCCCAGAGATGCCTTTACTTTTCTACGACTGACAGTCTTCAACATGGAACAGATGACAACAGAAGGTATATAAGGAAAACTGAGGTAACCTGAAAGGCTTCAGGAAATATTAAGATAAAGTTTATGCTCTAAGTATACATACAGTAGGCCCTCTATATCTGTGGGTTCCCCAACTGCAGACTCAACCAGCAGTGTACCGAAAATATTTGGGAGAAAAAAATGCCAAGAAATTCCAAAAAGCACGATATGAATATGCTGCACCTCCCACAACTATTTACATAGAGTTGCACCGTACTGTCAACTATTTACATATCATTTATATTGTATCAGATATTATAAGTAATATAGAGATGATTTTAGGTATACACAGGTTGTGTAGTTATATGCAAATACTAAACCATTTTATATGGTAAGGGACTTGAGCACCCTCAGTTTTTGGTATCCAAAGGGGGTTCCTGGAACCAATCACCTGCAGATACCGAGGGATGACTGTACAAACATTTCTAGGGCTCCCTTCAGCAGCACATATACTAAAATCGGAACAAAAATTTCTATACATAGAAACTATTAAATACATTCTTCTGTCCTAAGAAGTGCTTTCATCATCAAAAATACACTTTTGGGGCTTCCCTGGTGGCGCAGTGGTTGAGAATCTGCCTGCCAATGCAGGGGACACGGGTTCGAGCCCTGGTCTGGGAAGATCCCACATGCCGCGGAGCAACTAGGCCCGTGAGCCACAACTACTGAGCCTGCACGACTGGAGCCCGTGCTCCGCAACAAGAGAGGCTGCGATAGTGAGAGGCCCACGCACCGCGATGAAGAGTGGCCCCCGCTTGCCACAACTAGAGAAAGCCCTCGCACAGAAACGAAGACCCAACACAGCCATAAATAAATAAATAAATAAATAATAAAAGTGTTTAAAAAAAAAATACATTTTTGGGGGGACTTCCCTGGTGGTTCAGTGGTTAAGACTCTGTGTTTCCAACGCAGGGGGGCGCAGGTTCGATCCCTGGTCAGGGAACTAAGATTTTATAGGCCACGTGGCATGGCAAAAAAAAAATATATATATATATATATGTTTTTAATATCTATATGTATTCAAAAACATGAGGTTTTTGAAGCAGAGATCAGAGTTATTACTACTTACATCAAGAAATGCACCATTTTCCCCACACCTAATATGCCACAGGCATCATAATGAGAGCTGGCGGACTAGGCGTGCACATACAAGGACTGAACCCCAGGAAAGGTCCCCCAGATTATAAACCTATTAGTTTGTATGGGATAGCTGCCCAGCAGCCACCTTCCCCCAAGAAAAGCAGAGAAGGCTTATCTTCCTAATGTAAGTAAATTCTCCTTCGGAAGAAAAAGGGATGGTCCCTGGGTTCTAACCCTTTGGAATGTAAATAAATGTCTCCAAGGGGAAAGATAAACTTCCCTGGGTTTACAGTCTCAATCTTGGGAATGTCTCCAAGGCTCTGAGTTTTATACCCCTTTGAAATATAAACATAAACTTCCTGAGAGTTCTCTAACAATCATTTCAGTCATCCTTTAACTTCCAAGGCTTGCCCTTTAACCCAGGCTCTAGTTTCCTTGGCTTAGAAAGCCCTGACCATGCAGAAACATGAAAATATTTACTCCTTGGTAATAAGCAGTAAGACTAACCAAAGTATTTACTTTTGCAGCACTCATTAATACCTGACAGCTACCTAAAATAATGGCTTTCAAACCCTTTCTGGAGAGCCCTAGGAATCCTCAGCAGTGCCCCAGAAGTGTCTTTTCAGGGAGGCAGTTAAAGTAGGGGACAGAGGGAGCAGCAATGAGACCCCAATTCCTGCTTCAAACACAAAGCCACCTGCTCTCATAAAGGCTCTACAAAAAAAAAATTTTTTGTTTAATCTACTGAAAAAAGACACACCAAAAAATCTTAGGTAACCCAAATAAAGATCCTCAGTCTTATAGAAATAGACAAGGCCCCATTTTCACTTACACTTAAATTTCCTTAGTGATACTTTTACTTGTATTCATGTAAAACTTATAAAACATGCACCACCACAAAGTCAACCAATTAATCTGGGGGCTCCCCACATAACTCATGGGTACTGAGAAGGTTCCTTGACGTTTTGCCTGTTGATGTCCTCTGTGTACAATGCCACTTGAAGACGGCACCTAGCCACTAGCAGTGTCTTCAATAAAAGCGCTAGCCTACTGAGGATCCTGCTTTCTAATGCTGGTCCTCCCTGAAGAGTGCTGCAATTCTCTTTTTGTGGGAACAATACCTGTGTTACTCACAAAAATGCTAACGTGCTCTTTTCTCTCCACAGGACTCAGACTTACTTCATGGCGCAGCCACCAAACTCTCATATACATCATCCCAATTCACTTTTCTATTTCCAGGCAACGCAACATAAAACTTCCTTCATCTCTCTTCCCCTGAACTCACCACCATATAAATAACCAACACAAGTCTGTATCTGGGGACCTCAGACCCACCAGTTCAGGCAGCCAGACTGCAATTCCCAGGTTAATACTCAGGAAGATTCTAGCTACATCCACAAAAGTTCAATACTAAGGTTGTATCTACTAATCTCTAAATATAATATGCTATGCGGTACCACTGTCAGAATTTTACATGCTTATTTATCTATTGCATTTTTCAAAGGATGGACTGAGCGTCAATTCATATTTCTTTACCTAGGAAAAAGGACAACTGCCTGGGATTCAAGAAGCCTGAGTTCTGGTCCCACACCATTTGCTACGTGAATTCAAGCAAGTCACTTCACTTTTCTTGGACAATTTCTCATCTGTGAAAAGGCAAGTTGTCTATTCTCAGAAGTGATCCAAGTGGAATCTGGAGTTTCCATATAATTATAAAGAACGTACTCTCCCTCAATCCTCATATATACCTGAAAACATGATGACAGGCACACTGTCATGTGCAATCTACCTGTCAAAATCTACCTCCCCCGTTTCTAATGCAAGTTCATATGTGTAGAAGATAGCAGTGTATCACTATAGGAAAGAGCATTCCAGAAGTGTAAGGCAAGTAAAATGACAACTTACAGTACTTCACTCAATTCTGCAAAACATTTGCCAGTTATTTAAAAATTAACAAAGGTAATTTTGATCCCTGCCACCCTCATTTTTCTGCTCCCTTCCCCCAAAATGTAGATTAGTTGATGATATTAAAGAGGGTATTATAGGTGAGAATCACTGACCAATATGATGTGACCCACTCATTCATTCAATAAATATCTGACAGCCCAATTACCAGGCATTAAGCTAAGCACCAAAGACAATGTCCAGAAAGGTGAAATTTTGGCCAGGACAAAAGTATATAATAAAGTGAATAATCTGGGATCCCCGGGCCTTAACTGCATCACAAAGCCTTGATGACATTATCCTGCCTTGATTGATTCTACAACTTGTGTCTAAAGGAAAAGCCTGATGAACCGAATTCCCTCAGAACAAACAACAACAGAAAAGTGTGTGTGTGTATCTCCATTCATCAAGGATGGAAGCTGAGAAAACATCACATTCTTCGGCTTGCCACGTCACAGAACGTGTCAAACGGACAGGGCGGAGCGGCACCTGCAAGAAGGTTCACAGGCTGAAAAGCACAGGTCCAGGCTACCCATTAGGCTATGATTAAATGAGTCCGAAAATTCTTTAAGATTCTGTTTCCTACAAGATGATGTCAAGACTCACAGTGGACTATCATTCCCAGCTTCGGAGGGTGTAAAGAAAGTTCTAGAAAACTGGAGTAAATCTAAATTTCATCTTCTAAATAAAATTCTGAGACAGGTATTCGGTACAAAGGTGGGTTTATACATTAGGGGTCATTCTTGAATGATCACACTTTTCTTTATAACCAAAAGTCTGTGAAAAGATCATTATTTTAAGAGCTTTAGCCAAATGTTGCTCCTTTTGAAAATCAGGCTCTCTGCTTCCTAACCAACTCGCTTACCCGCTTGCATTTAACGAGAACAAGGAAGGGAGTAAAGTGCGGCCTCTGCTAGCAGAGCCTCGCCCCCGAGTTATTTAAAGTGCAGTCTGAAACCCTTCCTGAAATGTGGCTGGGGGTGCATTTTTCAAGGTATTTAAACTTGGGGGACGAGGGGGGAGGAGTAAGGGAAAGAGGCGAGTCCGCCCAGTAGGACCGTGCAGGGGCCGGACCCGGGCCCGGACGCCGGGCAGGGTGACCACGGGGCTACCGCGGAGCCAGGGCAAGGGGAGACGCGAAAGGCCAAAGGGCGGGCGGCGGGGGCAGCGGATACTTCTGGAAAGCGCGGCGCTCTCCTTGGGATGCCGCCGGAGTGGGGAGGCTGGGGCTGGGGTCCCTTTCGCCGCCCGGACCGAGTCTCGGAGGATACCTGACTGCGGGCGGCCGGTCCACAGCCCCCTCCCGCCGCCCCGGCGGGAGAGAAGGCCGGTTCTCCGCAGAGCCGCGACCCTCGCCAGCGTCGCCAGCATCGCGTTCCCCTGTGAAATCCTCGCTCCCCGCGTGAGTGGAGAACGAAGCGCGCGCGCGACCCGCAGCCACTGGGGGCGCCCGCGGACACCTCAGTTCCCGCCCCCCGCCAGGTGGGAGGGGCCCTGCCCTGCCCAGCACTCCGGGCCCCCCCCCCACCTCATCGGCTCGGCAGGCGTTGAGTCCGTCAGTCAGTGCCAACCCGCGGGACTGCAAAGGCCATTGCTGGGGCCCGGGATTCGCCCTTTACTTTATCCTTTTTCTTCCTCCTTCCTTCACTTAAATCAGCTGAATCTGTACCCAATTCGATAACCTACTTATCCCGCCGCCCCAGAGGAACCTTTGTGAGGCCGGAACCAATGTGCTCTATGGTGCTGGCGGGCGGAGGACTGTTTTGGTGAAGGACCACCAAGTGTCTCTGAACGGTTGTCGCGACAGTTCCGGCGGGAGAACGTACCAGTGAGGTCCTTGTCTTCGTCTCCTGAGATGCACCGACAGAATTTCCGACCCCCGACTCCTCCTTGCCCCGGCCCGGGTGTAGGAGGTTGGGGTAGCGGGAGCAGCTTCCGGGGTACCCCGGGCGGAGGCGGAGCGCGGCCGCCATCCCCGCGGGACGGGTACGGGAGTCCACACCACACGCCGCCGTACGGGCCCAGGTCTAGGCCCTACGGGAGCAGCCACTCTCCGCGACACGGCGGCAGCTTCCCTGGGGGCCGGTTCGGGTCTCCGTCCCCTGGCGGCTACCCTGGCAACTACTCCAAGTCCCCCGCGGGGTCCCAGCAGCAATTCGGCTACTCCCCAGGGCAGCAGCAGACCCACCCCCAGGTAATAATAGCCAGCGTTTGCCGAGCTCTTACTGTATGGCAGGCATGGTACTAATAATCCCTTTGCGTGGATTATTTTGAATTCTCTATGAAGTGAAATACTATCGTTAGCCCCATGTCGCAGATGAATAAACTGAGGCTCAGAGAAGTTAAGTATAACTTTCTTTAGAATGCTCTAAAAAGTTGCAGAGCTGTACTTTGTTTTTATAGTCCTCCTGCTTTTAGCCAGTACACTGCCGCTCAAACACAGATTTCCCTACTTCCCTCTCCTTCGTCAGGGGCCTGGCCAGTTCGTTGCAGTAAATTTTTCTGAGTCCCCGGTCTCCAAGGAGGAAAAAAAGCGAATGAATCCCCAGCATAGAGCTCATCTCTAGGGTTACAGGCTAGTGCCACCTTCCTACTGATGGCACCTTTTCCCTTTTTTTTTTTCTTCTTCTGCTGTTGCTGGCACCTTTTCCCTTTTTTTTTCTTTTCTTTTTTTTTTTTCCATTTGGCCTTAGTTTTTCAACTACATTGGCTTCTGCTCTAAGGCTTCTTTCTGGTATGTCTAGGATTCTGTGGTTTACATCTTAAATATGCTTGGTAGTTTTCCAACTTATGCTAAACCAAACCCATCCCTTTGAGTGTGGAGCTAATGAGATGGGAGGGTTCTAGAAATTTTGAAGCTGTAGGGTTAAAAAAAAAAAAAAGGTTTAATTTGCTTCCAGAAGCAATAGGGAAATACTGAGGGAAAACTACAGTACAAGTAATTTCTTACTTCATCACCAGTTTATAGTTTGGGAAAGTTACTACATTAGAAACCCAAAAGAATTTGAGGTGACAGTGGGCGTAACATTATCAATAAATTAGCGTATCAAATAGGCTTAAATACTTTTTTAAAACACTAGATTAAAGGAAGCATGGACTTTGCAAGTGAACATATTTGGGTTCAAGACACAACTTTTAACTAGCAGTGTGATCCTCCCTAGCCTCTAAAGAGAAAGTACCAGTTACCTCTACTAAATGTCTTTTTAACTGATGATTTCTTTTCTAAAGGGTTCTCCAAGGACATCTACACCATTTGGATCAGGGCGTGGTAGAGAAAAGAGAATGTCTAATGAGTTGGAAAGTTATTTCAAGCCTTCAATGCTTGAAGACCCTTGGGCTGGCCTAGAACCAGTATCTGTAGTGGATATAAGCCAACAATACAGCAATACGCAAACATTCACAGGCAAAAAAGGAAGATACTTTTGTTAACATTTCTGAAATTCAACTGGAAGCTTCATTTGTCAGGAACATCTTGGACAAAACTTTTGCTTGTGATTAAGTTGAACCCTAACATGGTGACTTTGAATAATTAGTTGTGTCTTCCTTCATCATATCAAGTATTTTTGGTGTTAGAGAAGACATATGGTAGGATAATTTGTAATATTTAGCTCTCTGGAAGTGCCTACCAATTTTAGAATATTGACAGTTTCCAAATACTTAACATTCTTGGTTATATAATGGACATTTGTCTTTTAATGTTTTTCCAATGTTTCAAAATAAAACATTTTGTCTTTCTAGCTATATTGTGCTTTTGTCATATGCCAAAGAATTATTAAAATAATGCTTTGTAATCACATAGTTAGAATTTGTAAGTATATATTTTGCATACTACTTTTGAAAATGAAATAGACTGTCCTTTGTCCTGTAGACAGTTCTATATTTGTTCATAGGGAAAGGGGGTAAAGGAAAAGAATAAAGGAGATTTCTATTCATATTATAACCATTGTTCTACATGCATATTTTATGTAATGCTTTTGTAAAAATGCATTGAAACTTGATTGAAAGTTACAGAAACCCACTTAAGCTTAAATAAAAAAAGTATTCATACCCTTTATACTCATTTAACTGCAGAGGACAAGGATAGACCTATTTCTTGCATAGCTATATTAAAGAATTCTGCGTCTGAATTTCTCTACTCCACATCTCTCAGTATTGTGGAGTCATTTTCTCTTGAGGCCCAGGAAGATGGCTACCAGCAGTCTTAAATCACTTCCATTGTGAAGAGAACATTTCCCAGCTCTGTCAATCTCAGTGAAGACAGATTGGCCATGCTTAGGTCATATTTTATAGTCTTGATCCAATAACTATGATCAAGGCAGTGTGGCATGATTAGCTTGGCATGGATTCACCCCTACAATGAGGCAGGGTCCCATGGTCTTCAGCCCCACCAGGCCTCCCTGGATTAAAGAAAGGCTTTCCAAAGGAAGGAATGCTACTTACCTATACCTACAGTAATGGGGAGAAAAATGAAAATGTTGGGGATTTTCATTTTCCCCAACTATTTAAACAAAATCAAGTCTTATAACTTTCAGGCCTTTTAGATATTTTGGGGTCACAATATATGATGAAAGTATAGCTGAAATTTTGTTTAAACATTCCCAGAAAGAAAGCTTTAAAAGTGAAAAGGTTACACCACCTATTTGAGCCATAACCACTTCTAGTTGTATGTTAGGTCTTTTCACAGAGGCAAAACAGAAAATGAGAAGGGAAGGATTTTAGATTAATAAAAGCTCCATGACACCCAGGACTACTACTACCAGTTGCTAGCTTGGTGAATTATTTAACTTCTCTGTGCCTCAATTTTCTTGTATGTAAAATGAAAAAATTAACAGTACCCATGTCATAGAGGTGTTGTGTTTGAGGATTAAATGGGTTTACATGTGTGAAAACTCTTAGGCCAGAGCCTGGCACATAGTAAGCACTCTAAATGGTAGCTGTTACTTTCTCACTTACCCCTATATCCTCAGCTCTTAGAATGATGCCTGGAAAACAGTAGGTGCTTAATAAATATTTGGTGAGTGGATGCAGACATTCTAACTACTATATTGCTCTGCCTTTATCTCCTATGTATAAAGAGAATAGTAATTTTCCCCCCAATGTTTTAAAGGGAATGTCCTTATTTTCGAACATCTTGTCTTTCTAGATAATTTGAGGTCATGATGTATGATGAAAATTAGAGCAAGTAGAATACTTTTGCATACCTTTTATTGAACTTCATAGGTAAGAAATATTATCTCTAGGAAGTGACATTTAGAAATAATTATTAAGCCATTGCTTGGAGATCACTGGATTATTGGCAAAAATAAAAAAGGAAGTCAAGAAAGGTTTTATGCTAATGTATTCGTATCATATTTGGAAAACATTCAAATTATAATTGTTCTAATGGCTTATGTGCATTTTATTTTACTACTTTATAAGTGTAATGTTAAACAACTAAATGTAAAATTTCTCTTCTGCCAAGTTACCAACATCTTCCAGAGGTCTGACCTTTCTGATTTTAAGAGAAACATTTTTGTCCTTAGGAACGATACATTGCTTTATTGCTCTGGTTGGTAGTGTATATAGTTATCAAAGGTCTTTCGACATTGATATTGGTTTGTTTATATTACTAGCCCATTTTTGTTTAGCTGAGTGAAAGGAATTGATCATTCTTTTAAATGAAAAATGATTTTTTTAATTGTTCCAGAATACACATTTTTACCTCCGCAGAGACGCTAAATAACTGTTAGGGAAATTTATAGTTGAGTATGCATCTTAAATATTCATGGAAGTGTAATCTATAGCTGGGTTTTCAAACACGGGTGTTTATACTTCTGGGAGTATTTAACTATAAAGGCAAAGATAGCTTTAAGAGTATTTTGATCCAGATCCTCAAATCCCAAATGCACTCTTTAGTTAAAATGATGTGCTTAAAGAACACTTCCATGATCAGTGGATTATGCCAGTTCTCTTTTCTTCCCTTCTGCCTTTTCATAATTACCCTTCTCCCACTTGACAGAAGAAACCTATGGCAGGTTGTGCTTTTCAAAAATGATGCCAACAATATTTCAAGTCCCTCAGACTCTTCCAGAACCTTGCCTCTACCTCATCAAGATATAGAGTTATGTCCCTGCCCTTTGAACTCAAGCAGACCTTTCTGACTGCCCAAGGAAGTATGGTGGAAGTTAACGTATTTTCATCACAGGTGAAGTGTGGTCTTAGAAATGAGTTATGTTGGCCCATGTGGAGATATTCAGAACTCCGATGTGTTGTCAAGTAGGGAGATAGAGGGATGACAGTTTTTGTTTATAGGCCTTGCCTTTTTTGTCTCCTGACTATTCAAAAAATCATTTTTCCTGTGGGTGAATCATGTGAAAGCAAAGAGAGCATGAACATAATATGAAGGGAAAGGCACTTTTTTAGGAAACAATGAAAAAGTTGCTTGCCTCATTTATCTTACAATATTTAAGATTGGTATACAAGCATGATGGGTTTTGGTGAATCTGCTGTCAAGCAGACTGTCTTTTCCCCATTTTCAATAATGATAAAGAACCTGATGAATATGTCTCAAACCTGTCTTAATAGCATAATTTGCATGATTTCAAGGAGGAAGAAGTTAAAATTTCCATGTTTATTTCTGACATATTAACCTTACATCTTAAAACATCATATTTCAGAGGTAAGTTCATGATTTTTATATTTTCTAGAGCATTTTTCAGATTCTTAGGAGAAACATTTTTATTATCCTTTGCCAGTTCATTATTAGATTCTATAAATCCGTATTAATTTTTTACCTGGCCCAAGTCTCCTGCTTATTGTCTCTGAGCCATTCCTCTGTTTTATTTTTCATTCCTACTATGTGTTTAGTTTAAATTAACAGAAATATATTGTGGATTTTACTGTAAATAAAACCCATGATAGTCGTAAGTATACGTTGTATAAACCCAGAACTTAGTAGTGACCCAACATCTTTTTTGCTCTTAATTTCCACAGTCTAATTTTTCATCTAACCTAAGAAACTATTATTATATAATTATATATAATCCATTATATACCACTTAGTAAAAACACTGCCAACTAAACTATAATATGCTGTCAATTATAAGATGCATCCCAATTTCAGAGATGTTAAAATGTACATCTTAGTTTGATAAAATACCATAAACAATACTTTTAAAAGCAGAACATGTATTTACGTATAGGTTTGGGTGTAAATGTCCACAAAACATAGTCGAGGACAGTGCATTTAACTTTGGAAAACCAGCTTTACTTAGTTAGGATTAATCCTTCCTTCTCAGGTATTTATATTCTGTTCTCTAATCTATGTAGAATTATCCTCAATAATTATGTGGAATTTATGGGGGTGTTTATACTCACGGTTGTCTTAATTTTAGGCTTCATAAACAAGATGACTGTCAGTGAAAAAGTTATAGATAAGTCTCAGTAAAGCCTTTGGTTAACTTTCCAAGGATATGAGAAAGAAAATGGCCTGAACAACAAGGTCTTCAGTGAGGGTGGTTTTTCAATTCTTTGTTTTCAACAAAATGGAAGAAAACTTAATCAGATTGTTAGTTAAAGATCATTAAAAATAATTTGATGATCAGTTTATTATTTTTGGCATATAACTTAAAAGGTGTACAAGAATTAAGTGACATCACTATAACAAAAGTCTATCCCTTTTTATTTGTATGCGTAAATGAGTTTTCTCAGCATTTATATCTATAGTTTAAAAATAGTAATAAAATTAATGTCTCATTCTAGCAATTAGCAGTATTTATGGTGTTTTTATTGTTTGAATAGTAATGATAATCCAGATAACAGATAACTTCAACACTTGGAAGTTTATAGCCATTGGAAATGGGTTTTTTTTTAATTTCCAAATATATTTTTTCAACAAATTTATATTTATTTTTCAATAAATATATTTTTCATACATTTTTGAGAAACAGATGTATGACAAGATATCAGTAAGGACTTTCAAGCATTACACTTTATTACAATGAGATAAAAATTATGTGGGAAAGTAAAATGGAAATATGAGTTGGGAATAAAATAGTGTAAAATTTCCTACTATGTTAAGGAGTGTTTTTAGATAGCAAATTACTGTGATAATTAGATTCAGTTGGATACTTTAATAATGTAATGGATTTAGCTTAAAACATCAGTGCTACCGAAATGACTTCCTTTGCAATTTTTGAAACTTACGATAAAAGTGTTTTTATGTTGACTTAAAAAGTATAAAAGGGTACATCACTTTTCAAAATTACTTTAGAGAATATATGACTAAAATTTTTAAAGCTCTCAAATCATCAGAGGAGGGAGAAAGAGGAATATAGTAAACCATAAATCCAAGAGACGTCAGGAAAAGAAGTAAATAACAGCAGTAAGTCCAAATATTCCCGTAATAACAATGAATCTTAAAAAAGTAATATCTTTTAAAAGGCAGATTTTCAGATTGGATTACATAGATGGAATCAATCTATTTGTTGGTTTAGAAAAGATAACATCTAAAATAAAAAGCTATAAAAAGATTGAAATTCACAATCACAGTGGGGATTTTAGCACATCTCTACTAGACATGGATATAACAAGCAGATGTAGAATTTGTAGGGATATAAAGAACTGGTATATAAAATAGAAATTATATATTTATATACAACATGTACACATTTTTTCAAGTACACAAGTATATAATAAATTTTTTATAAGTGTTGTAAATCACAGAGACTCTTTGCAAATTTCAAAGATTTGATTGATAGGCAGATCATGTTTTCTGACCAAAATGTTCAATAAATGTAAAAACAAAAAGTACCCTCAAAAAAATAAGTCAATGAAACAAGGCAAAGCTATAGAGATTGTCAACAAAAAAGCCTATTCCTTGGATTAACTAAAGTCGATAAAGATTGATGAAAAGGGAATTCCCTGGTGGCCTAGTGGTTAGGATTCCAGGCTTTCCCTGCTGTGGCCCAGGCTCAATCCCTGGTCGGGGACCTGAGATGCCTCAAGTCGCACTGTGGAGCCAAAAAAAAAAAAAAAACAGATTGATAGAAAAAAGTACAAAAGGAAAAATATAAACAATGTTAACCTTTGGTGTAACATCAGGAACTATCCTTAAAAAAAGAACTACAGTAAGAAAACAAAGTGATGGAATCACCTAGAAGGATAATGCAAGGATAATCATCACTTGCATCATCCTTCTGTTTTCTTTGCATTGCCCTAAATCCTGCATCATCTTTAAAGAAGGGATAAAAGAAGTCTAGAGACAAATGTTTTTTTAAGCTTTTATTTGGGCACAATTAAGAATTTGGCATTTTTAATTTTTCACCCATAATGGCAAAGAAAAGAAAATTAGCAGGTATTTCATGATTATTAAACTAATCAGCACTCTGATCTCTTATAAGCAAACTCTCAGACTATAAATTTTCAGATGACAATATCCTAGAAAAATTTTTCTCAAATTCAAGAATCAATGAGTGAACAGTATATTTCTAAGGACGAAAGAAATATGATATTCTCATTTACTCAGTCATCCAAAAGGAAAGACTTCATCACAGTACTTTGTGACAAGAACATCTTTTATGTTTGTTAATCAGAATTGTAGGTAGACAAATACTAAAGGCAGGTGTGTATTCAGAATTGATTAAAAGGAAATAGATGATGTAAAAGTGAAAAATCAATTAGATTTACCATTCTGATTGGTGTTTATAAATCTGAAAGTGAAAGTGTTTTGCAATTATGAAGCAAAAAGAAATGACCATCCTTTCCTTAACAAAAATATGACATCAAAGTTCTTAAATGTATTGCATTTTAAAGATGCAAGTGTAAAAAGAACAAGAAGTAATAATAAACTAAAGCCCATTAGAGATATATTTAAACTCTGGAGCCAAGGTTTATAAGATGAATATATTCTAAGTTCGTGACAGTAGATGAACACCTATTTATGTTCGAGATGCTACCCATCTTACGTATTAAATACTTTCAAAACCACGAAAATACTGAATAAAAATTTGGGTTTCCTATGTTTACATTCTTATTAAGATGTCTAATAAAGTTCTTTCTAACTATCTCTTTATTCTCTACATTTTGCTAAATAACTTTAAATGTTCTTAAAAATTAAAAGGGTCCATTGGACCCAGATGACAAATGATGACTAATTTTTTCTGGTATACTGATGATTAAATGAAGAAGTCATATTAGTACCAATAAAGGCTTTGAAAGTCACACAAACGCAGGATGACCAACTTTACACCACAGTATTTGAAAGCATAGATGAAATGTGTTATATTTTAGAAAATATTGATACATTATCAGTATTGACTCAAAAAGGAATAGAAAGTCAGAATAAACCAATAACCATGAGAGAGACTGAGTTGATAATCATGAGTCTTCTCCCCACAGATGATACATACTAAGCCTTCATGGAATACTTAATTCCTGTATTATAAAAACTTTTAGTTAAAAAGTATCCAACACATCTTACACCTATGGTATTAACTGATCTCAAACCAGGCCAAGGACAGTATAAATGGAAATTATAGATCATTTCACCTATGTACATAGTTGCTAAAAATCCTAAACAAGATATGACAATTCAGCAGTTGCTCACAAACAAACCAAAAAAGAACTGATAGGGTTTATCTCAGGATTGCAGTGATGGCTCAGCATCTGGAAATTTATTTCTATAATACATCTTATTGGTTAGAGGAAAAGATCTATACTAATAACTCGGTAGATGAAGAAAAAGCATTGCTTAAAATTAAATACACAGAAGTCTTCCAGAAGTGGGAAAGGGAGATATCTGAAGTATGAAAGTTACAAAGGAAGAGATGAAACTGATCCTATGTACAGGTAATATTACTGTCTGTACAACTCCAAGGGAGGCAAAATTTTTTGAACTATTATTCTGGATCCAAGAAAAATATACAATTACAGCATTCCTACACATCAGTCAAAAAAATGCAATAAAATGCCTCAGCCTCCAAATAGCAAGCTGCAATAAATCTCGGTGGGAAGGGGGTTGGGGGAGACAACAGAGAAAATTACAAAGCATTTTTGAAGAACTTCTTTAAAAGCACAGCTAAATAGGGAGATAAATATTATTCATGGATGGAAAGATACAATATTGTACATATGTCCATTCTCCCTAAATTAATCTATAAATTCAACTCCAATCGAATTTCAAAATAAGTTTCGTGGACCCTGCAAAATGATTCCAGTATTTATATGGAAGAGGAAAGTGTCAAGAGTAGTCATAAAAATGTTGAAGAAGAAAAATGTAAGCAGGCTTGCTCTACCAGATAAAGAAACTTGTAAATCTAATGACTGTTTGGTGTAAGAGTAAACAGACTAAAGAAACAAAAATAGAGAACTCAGAAACAAATTCACACATATATAAAAACTTGATATTTGGTTAATATAGCACTACAAATGAGTGGGGAAAGGACAGATAATAAGTGGTAATAGGTCAGTTTTTTGTGATTATGAAAAAAATTATAAACTCAATGCAACTGAGACTTGTCTAAAATTGTACAGAATAGGATGTAATGAGAAAGCTTTCTAAGACTGTCAGAAGTACTTTGGGGAATGCATATATGTTTAGAGGTTTTTTTTTAAAAGTCAGAGAATATTTACATGGCAGTTACCATAAAATCTAGGTTAAAAGTACTTAAGTGTGTGTTTACTCAGAAGGACAAAGACTATTCCTATAACATTCTTAGATTTATATTTAATATTGTCCTCTAAGTATTGTTGCCTGTCAACATGAGATTATAGAAAAGAAAACTTTAAAAAATGTTTGTGCATAAAACTTACGTTTACTTACTTAGAGTTGTGATAGTAGGTTGAATTTGCTTACGAACTTTGTATAATAACCTGCTGACCATGACCTCGTTGTTTTTATACTTAACTCAAATGTATTAAAAGAATTATACACCATACACAAGTGGGATTTCAGGTGTGCAAGGCTGGGTCAACATTCAAAAATCAATTACTGTAATCCATCACATCAACAGACTAAAGAAGAAAAATCATATGATCTTATCAATACATGCAGAAAAAGCACTTGACCAAATCCAGCACCCATTCATGATTAAAACTCTCAGCAAACTTGGAATAGAAGGGGCCTTCCTTAACTTGATAAAAAACATCTACAAAAAACCTACAGCTAATATCATACTAAATAGTGAGAAACTAAATGCTTTTCCACCAAGATCAGGAACAGGGCATGGATGTCCCCTCTTACCACTGCTTTTCAACATCGTACTGCAATATGATGCAATATTATGCTAATGCAATGCAATAAGACCCAAAAAAGGAAATAAAAGATATAGAATGAGAAGGAAGAAATAAAACATTATTTACAGATGACATGATTGTCTATGTAGAAAATCACAAAAAAAGAAAAAAGGAAAGAAAGAAAGAAAAAAAAAACCTGGAAGCAGGATTAAGCAGTTACAGTTACAGCAAGGTTTCAGTATACGAAGTTAAAGGCAATCACTTTCTTATATACCAGTAATGAACAATTTGAATTTGAAACTTAAAACCCAGTACCACTTATATTAGCACCAAAGAAAAACAAACAAACCTTAGGTATAAATCTTAACAAAATATGCACAAGATCTATATAAGGACAACTACAAAACTGGTGAAAGAAATTTTTTTTTAAAAAAATGGAGATATCCCATGTACATGGATAGGAAGACTCAATACTGTCAAGATATTCTTCCCTACTTGCTTTATAGATTCAACACAATTTCAATCAAAACTGCAGGAAGTTATTTTATGGATATTGACAAATTTATTCTAAAGTTTAATTGTAAAGGCAGAAGACCCAAAATAGCCAACACAACATTGAGAAGAACATAGTTGTATGACTGACACTACCAGATGTCAACTACTATAAAGCTACAGTAACCAGGACCATGTGGTATTGGTGAAAGAACAGACAACAGGTCAATGGAACAGAATACAGAGACCATAAATAGACCCACAAAAATGTAGTCAACTGACCTTTGACAAAGGATCAAGGCAATTCAATGAAGAAAGGATAGTCTTTTCAACAAATTGTGCTGGAACAACTGGAAATCCACATGCAAAAAAAAAGTGAATCTGGACATAGACCTTACACCTTTCACAAAATAAACTTGAATCAGAGACCTAAATGTAAAACACAAACCTTTAAAGAAGATACATAGAAAATTTAGGTAACCTTCAGTTTAGTGATGACTTTTTTAGATACATCACTAAAAGCATGATCCATAAAAGAAAAAATAAGTTGGACTTCATTAAAACTGAAAATTTCTGCTATGCAAAAGATACTGTTAGGAAAATGAAAAGATAAGCCACAGGTGGGGAGAAAATATTTGCAAAACAATGAGATACCATTGTTACAATGGTTAAGTCCAATGGCAAAAATCCAAAACACCGACAACACCAAATGCTGGCAGGATGTGGAGCAACATGAACTTTCATTGCTGATGGGAATGCAAGATGGTATAGCCAATTTGGAACACAGTTTGGCAATTTCTTAGAAAACTAAACATACTCTTTCTTACCAAACAACCCAGCAATCTCATTCCTTGTTATTTACCCAAATGAGTCGAAAATGTTTGTCCACACGAAAACCAGCACACAAATGTTGATAACAGCTTTATTCATAATTGCAAAACTTGGAAGCAGCCAACAAGTCAAGTCCTTCAGTAGGTAAATGGATAAACAAACTGGTAGATCCATACAATGGAATGTTATTCAGCAATAAAAAAAAAAATGAGTTATCAAGTCACAAAAAGTCATGGAAGGCCCTTAAAAGCGTAACACTAAGTGCAAGAAGCCAAACTGAAAAGGCTACGTACTATATAATTCCAACATTTGACAGTCGGAAAACACAAAACTATGAAGACAGTAAAAAGGTCAGATTGCCAGGAGTTGGGAGGGGTGGATAAGTGGAGGGAGGGATGAACAGGTAGAGCACAGGGGATTTTTAGGGCAGTGAAACTATTCTCTTATGGTACTGTAATGGTGGATACATGTCATTATACATTTGGCCACACCCATAGAATGTACAACACACACAGAGTCTACTCTGTGATTTTAGTTAATCATGTGTCGATAATGGTTCATCAATTGTACCAAATGTACAACTAATGCAAGGTGTCTATAACAGAGGAAACTGGAAGTGGGAGGAGGATGAGAGGGTATGGGGGAGCTCTCTGTATTTCCTGCTCATTTTTCTGTAAACACGAACTGCTCAGAAAAATAAAGTCTACTGATTTTTAAAAATTTGTTTTGCTCTGGCTTCTCTGTGGAAAACAGAATAGAAGATTGACAGAGTAGATTCCCAAAGACCATTCAGTAAACTACTGAAATAGTCAGGGTCAGAGATGGTTGTGCATTACATTAAGGTAATGACAGTAGAGCTGGAAATGGACGGTTCCAGGCATAAGAAGGTTGAAGGTATTAATCCTGTCGTTTGTCTCTGTGTGAGAGGAAGTATAATTCCTTCTTTGTTTTTCTCTCAGTCCTTATGTATAATCTGTGTTAAATATTTGTATATGCCAATGCCACAAATTGAACTGTCACTATAATCCTTTAATTCTGTATACTTTTAAGTATACTTTTAAGTATACATTTATAAAAGTTATTCAATACAAATTATTTTTTAAATTATGTATATAGTAAATACTTAAATTGGTCCTCAACTTTCATTTCACCTTGCGTTTGGAAAGGTTAGAAAAAAAATTTTTTTTTTGAATGCCCTGACTCCCTTGCACCCTCAGAGTTCTGAATATAAATTCAGGCTTTCCAATTAGAGGCACTTGCTTAAGATTTGGAAAATAGAAGCGAGTCGGAGGCCGTTTTCAATTGGCTTCTGGCTGTCACCAGTGGTTAGGAAGGTTGCAGTTTTCCTGAGATTCCAGTGTTCGTTCGCCAGCTTCCTAGGTGTCTCCAGCTTCTTGATCTAATTCTCTAGTTCCTGGATGCAGCTTCATTTGTCTTCCTGTTGTCTGGATGCTGTTGCTGGTGGTGGGGTCTTCCAGGTTTAGCCTGGCCTTAGATGCAGTAACCTCCCTAGTAGACTACTTTCTGTGTTTTCAGAGAGCATTCCAGGAGGCCCAACTTAGATCCTGCTCCTTCAGGCTTTCCAATGGCTTTATAATAACCTAAACGTCTGTCCCTTCCCACTTAATACTTACAGTGAATTTTGTTTTATGCCTTGGACCCTGATTGATTAAATATATCACAATCCATAGAGATGTTAAAAGTAAAAGTTTATCTGTTATCTGGAAATCCCTGTTTGTTTTTGGAAAGAGGAATGAGAAATGGGAAGAGAAAAACACAGGGATGTCCTGTGAGGCTGAAGTTGTTAAATTTCAGACCAACTTTCTTTACATTAGCGTACAATATCAATGAATGTCTGGGCCACATAGAATACCCAAATCTTGATGGGTCACTAACTTTCTGATAGTTAAGAAATAAAGAAATAAAAATAAAGAATAATTAAATAAATAAGAAAGTAATTAAATAACATCAAACCCAATGCTTATGAGGCTAGATAATAATAGGAGTTCAAAGGAAACTGCCAGGGTTTTATCTTTCTTTAGGTGAGCACATTATCTGGGATAAATGTATTTGGTTGGGTTTTATGACTCCAGCACTCAAATTTCATTTCCTTTTTTTTTTAACTTTATAATTAGGATAAGCTTTCATCATAAGAAAATATCAGCATGCCTTTCTTTGGTTTTGTTTTGATTTTATCAAATGACTCTTAAACATATCTGTAATTTGATGATGCAAAAGCAACATTGAAATAAATATTGCATATTACCTTTCCCTTTGGTCTTTAAAATTGTTATTAATCCTTTGAAAGTCAGAATCCTTAATGTTATTGAAGCATCTTCAACATTCAGCTACCAGAGAGGACTGAAGGGGCAAGAGGAGGAAACACTTCTCTTGCCATCTTTTTCCTAGCTCTCATTACATGTGAAAGAAGATGAGAAATTAGTCACTTTTTACAGTTGTACTAACTTAATGCCCAATACAGAAGTGCAGTGTTGCCAGATTTTCCCATTTTTTAAACAACTGGCAGAAACCTGGACTTTTTTACACAAACCCTCCCAGTTTTAAACTAATTTTTTAAATGTTTAAGCACTGAGTCAAACAAAACTATCTATAAGCTGAATCCCAACCCTGGATCACCAGTTTAAGACCTTTGTTCTGAGTAATTAACAGAAAAATGTGCACATTTTTAGTAAATGCTTTTTATAAATTTATTAGACCAGGGATCTCTGTGGCAGGGTGGGCGGGGCGGCGGGTTGCTTTTTAAGTTGGGACTGGAAACAATTGAGTAAATTTTGTAAATATTCCCATTATATGTAGATATAAAGGAATTCTTGTTGGCTGACATTCTACATATTAGGGCCATTTTGAAATTCAACAGTTTATTGCGAGTGAATGTGATTATTTTTTTTTCTTTAATGTAATTAATACCACATGAGCCTATAGAATATAGGATGAGATTCCTGTTGAAGGACACTATTATATTACAAATCCTGAATTTAAAGTAATGGCAGATTTCTTCTCAAACTTTGGCACTATGCTGTAATCATGTTAAATTTATGACCCTAGGAAATGAACTGGACTAAAATTCAAAGCTCTAGGGAGAAGATGTTAACAAAATAAATAGTTTGTACATTGCTAGAGTTTTATCTCAAAAGCCACACGTTTTCATGCCTATCTTTCATGAAAAAATCTATATACTGTCATGAGCAAAGTGTTTATCACTTTCAGCTATATGGCATTTGTTTAAAAAAAAAAAACTTTTGGGTCTCAGTCAATAACTTGAATTGATTAAATCATCTGACTAACTGAACAAGGTAAATTAAAATTACTAAGGTTTCAACTGGTTTTGGTTTGTTTGTCTGTTTTTCTTTATCATAGATACTTCCTAAGACAGCAGTTCTGGTTAACATTTGCTACTTCTGATGATGGAAATGTTTGTTCCTGCTGAAAAACTCAAACAATTCAGAAATGTGTAAAGCAGAATGGGAAAATCTCTTGTAACCCCAGTCCAGTTAACGGCTTAAATCTTTCAAAAGATTTTATATGCAAAAACAAATCCTTTTTTAAAAAATGGTGTCATACTCGAGCAGTTTTGCAGTACCCCACTACAGTTAGAAAGTTTTGTACTAGTCTAGATTCCATCAAGCTGCAAGGTTCAGAAACTCCACCGTAAATTGACTTACACAGCAAACATATTTTATTGACAAAGTCTAGGTCCTGTCTGGACAGAGGAGCTAAGATGCTTTCTCTTGGGTTTGCTCTCTCTTGCTGTTTGTTCTTCTCTTGTCTTGGTCCCATTTTCCAGCAGACTCTTGCCTCATGATTACAGTGAGGCTGATACAACCCCTCTTAGCAACCCCAGTGGAAAGGAGAGATTCTAGCTTCTTAAGTGTTCCAAGAGTCTTGGAATTGAGTCTTACTGGCACTGATTGAGTCATATGTCCATCCCTGAATCTGCAACTGTGACCAAGAGAATGTGGTGTTTGTTGATCAGTGGGTCAAGCCTGGGGCACTTGCCATCATAGAAGCAGAGGTAAAGTTAGTAGTCCCCTCTGAACCACAGAGACTGAAAGTAGAAGGACACATAGTTTCCTAATAGAAAGCAGAATATTATTGACAAAGGGCGAATGAATGCTAAGTAAGAAAAGACATTCCACCTCCCAGCAGGATTTACAGATAAGTTGTGAAGATAGTACAGAGTTCCCATATAGCCTTCACACAACTTTGCCTGGTACTAACATCTTGCATAACCATAGTACATTTGTTAAAACTGAGAATACTAAACTAAAACTAAAATGCAGACTTTATTTAGATTTCATCAGTCTTTCCAACAATGATCTCTTTTCTGTTCCAGAATCCAATCCAGGATTCCACATTGCATTTAGCATAGATACACTTCTTAAAAATAGTCACACCTCATAAAATGTAACTATCTAATGTATATGTATGATAAAACATCTCCTTATAAAGAAAACTCAAAGTCTCATTATTCATTCATATTGGAGTTCAGAACTCTGGATGATTTGTATTTCTCTTTTCCATTCTAGATATAGCACAACTCATTATGGCAAACTACGGCTAAATTATACACTCAATCAATTCCACCATACTTAATATGCAGTGGTAGAAAAAAAACAGGGTAATTGCAGTTGAAAGGAGGAGGAGGAAGACAAAGACATGAAGGAGGAGGAGAAGGAAGGGAGGGAGAGGGAGGGAAGAGAGAAAAAGGAAGGAAGAAAGAAAAGGCAGGAAGGAAGAAAGAAAAGAAAGGAAAGGAAGAAGGCAAAGAAAAGAAAAAAGAAACTTCCATTAGGATGGGAGACAAATGAAAACATACAGTGGTCACCATATACATGTAACATATCCTAATGGAGAAGAATAGCAAAGACCCCCTGTCTTGGCAGTAAAGTGAGGTTTTTGATCAGCTGTGCTTCTCCTCTCTGAATCCCCTCTGTCCTTGTTACATGGCCATATCTTAGATGCTCACTGAGGAGTCTTTTCCCTTCAAGTGACTGCCTCTCTTTAGCAACCTACTTCTTGTTCTTAGGAAGTGTTCTGCCTTTCTAGAACTGATTGACTTAACTTTGTTCCATTTTATTCTCTTACTTGATATACTCTTATAATTCTGCTTCCAGTGAAGGGTTTCCCTTCTAAGTGCATGCCTTTATCTTACATATAAAGGGATATATTTATTATACATCTGTATTTGTTCATTAAATATTGAGCTTTTTCTAGGTGCTAGGAGTAGAGAAGAACAAAACAACAAAACTCTGGCCCCCTTAGAGCTTATATGGAAAAAAATTGTTAATGCCATAGAGAAAGTTGAGCTGGAAGGAAGTTCTTTGTTTGGCAAGAAGAGATTTTTCTAGGAATACGGATAGTTTGTCCATAGTAACAGGAAAGAAGTTAATGAAATGAAGACAGTTAGTGAAAGGTGGGGGTGATACAGTAGGAACTTTGGCATTTCTCTCATTTATTTCTGTATCTGTGAAAATAGGGAACAAAGTAGCCAACTGAAAGTGAGAATGGGGGAGTATTATGGGCTGAATTGTGTCCCCTCAAAATTTACATGTTGAAGTCCTAACCCTCGGTACCTCAGAATGTAACTATATTTGGAGATAAGGTCGTTTAAAAGGTTAAGTTAAAATGAGGCCCTTGATGTGGGCCCTAATCCAATGACTGATTTCCTTATAAGAAGAGGAAATTTGGATACACAGACATGAGACATGCACTCACACGGAGGAAAGACTGTGAGGACACAGCAAGAATGCTGCCTTGGCAGCTCTAGCAAACTAATACAGGAAGGAAATACTGGAGGTTTGAGTAGAGAAGAAAAAAGTATTAAATGATCATGTGGGAAAACGAGAATGAAAAGGATGAGGTAATTATGCTTTACTTTATCAAAGATGCCATTGATTGTAAGACACACTATTTTTTAGGTAACACTAAAAAGGGGAAAACTCTACCAATTGAAGTATGACATACCATAGTGGCATATATAAGACACATCCTCATTTCAGAGATATTAAGTGTGAAAATCTATGCTTTAGAACTGATGAACCATGGTAGTTTAACTGTTGGGTAGCCTTAAGGGCCCACGTGAGATTAGTGATCATCAAGTAAAGTGAAACTAGTGGGCATGGTTGAGTGTTTTTCCAACAACGTTCAGCTGCACGGATGTAGACATAGAGTGGATTTAAACATTGTTTGGGGATTTTGGGTCTGAACAGTTTTGGCTTTTTCACATGAATACAGGAAAGCAAGAGCGTGACAAGGCAGTTGCAGATGTGTATAAGGGAGTGAGAAAGGTGGTTGGAGTCAGAGTATTAGAGTGGGCTGCAAACTTGGGTGGGGGGAGGGCGGTTCCAGCGTAGGGTAAGTAGTGTGCTTGAATTGAGATTTGCAGGGGTCATGTAACTCGTGGCCATAAAGTCGAGGGTATGACATGGACATGAGTAGCTGAGATGAGATGGAGGGTAAGACCATGGGAGGAGCGGCAGAGAAACAGAGAAGCCAAGATTTTAAGGATCATCCACACGGATGCTGAAATCAAGACAGAAATAGGACACAGTGATAGTGAGCCAGGAATTAAAATCTTCAAAGAATGGCGGGGAGGGTGAAAGGGGAAGAACAAGTCAGAGGTCAGTAAATAACTGCAGCAGGGAGGCATGAGTGAAGCAGTCTGATGACATATGCGGCAAATCTCCATAGTTTTAAGGCAGCAACAAGAACAGTCTGAAAGTGAAAATGAGCATCAAAAAGGACATTTAACTAGATTCCAGGTCCAGTGGTCCAAGGGAGAAGAAACAGCCATCACTTGAGAAGGCCGCAGGGCAGTCAGTCCCCTCAGGGAAGAGCTAGATTTCAGTCAAAGCAAGAAGGCCGAGGGAACACCACTATTCCCTAACACACTGAGGATGGAATTCTAAGGTCGAAGTTGTTTCCCTCAGACTTTGCAGAAACTTTTAGCATCCAGTGTTAATGGTGAGGGGGTGTGGTGCCAGTATGATTCTCTGTCTTTTGCAGACAATCTGTTTTTTTATTTTCTCAGTATACAATAAATAAATGTAAAGTTCCAATAAAATTTAAAATTCTGAGATATTATTTTGATGTATATCAAGTGTGACTCTCATCATATATCTTGCTTTGCATTCCATGGACCTCTTCAATACAAGATTCATGTCTTTTTCAACTCTGGGAAGTTTTCTTCTAGTATTTCTTTATTTATCTCCATTCTACCTGTTCTCTCTTTTTGCAACTCCTATCAGATGAAGAGTGGGATATCTAGATCCAGCCTCCATTTCTCAATTTTTCCTTTAACCTTTTATTTAATTTTTTAGTAGTGAATTTTAGGGAGGATCATTCCCAGCATCACTCAGCTTGATATTCAGGCTCACTAATTTGATCTTCAGCTGTGGATATTCTATTTTACAGCCCATCCACTTTTTGTTTACAATCATGTTTTTATAACATCCAAGAACACTGATCCTTACTTTGTCAGCCTTTTTTTAGATGAATGCCTAATAATAATTACAGGTGACTCTCCAACATTCCTTCGACCCTGGTCTAAGTCAGTCATGGTAATCCCATTCCTCTTTTTGGTGACTGATTTGGCAACCTTTTTAATAGGAGACAGTCTATGGCAACTCTTATATAACTTCTGAAGTTATTCATTCAAGAAATAAGTGTATGTCTTTGAAATATTTAAAGCTGAGTAGAAAAGTCTGTGCACATTACAAATCAACAGAAGGCCTCAAAATACAAATTTCTAAAAAAGAGAAAAAGAAAACCAGTTTTAGCAAAAGATTAAAAACAAAGCCAGCAAGGTAGCATTAAAAAAAAAAAAAAAAGTGGGGGCAAACAGAGAGAGTGTGAAATAAACTAACAGGAAGACCAACTGTGGTAATATTAAAACTGGACCTAGTAGAATTAAAAGTTTTAAAAGCTTGAATAAATGGAACAAAGATTAAGTAGTTATGAACCTGTATGTGCTGAATATAGCACTGAATATATAAAGCAAAAAGAATTAGACATATAAGGAAAAATACATAATAGCAGTATAAGAATTTATTTTACATTTCTCACCCCTTGAGAAATAAGTAAAGATATAGAGAATCTTACCAGTGTTTAATAATATTGATTTAATGCTTATGTGACAAATTGTACCAAATGACATACTTATCCTGAAGAAATATTTACAAAATTTATTTGTTTGGCAGGCTAAAAAGAAATCCTTAATAAATTCCCCAAAGCAGACTACATACACTGACTATATGTAATAGAAAATCTGTTATTAACAAAAAACTAAAAAATAAAATATATCCAACGACCTGGAAATTGAAACACACTATTCTAAATAATCCTTGGATCAAATAAGCAATCAAATTTGCAGCCACCAAATATTTTGAAAACACAACATTCTTAACCTACTGGATGGAAGCAAAGAAATAATCAGAGAATTCATACCATTAAAATGGTTTCTTTTAGAACTGGAAGGAAGAAAAACAAATGGACCAATTATTCAACTCAAGAGGTAGGGATAAATAAGGGAAGTAGAAGAAAAGAATCAAAGTCAAAATGTTAAAATAAATGAGAAGTAAATGATAGATTTTTATTCCCTGGTGGTGAGAGGACAGAGGTAGAATGGGGCAAATCCTAACTAGTCTAATCAGGGAAAAGAGAAAAAACACACAAAGGATATGTAACAATAGATAGTAATGTTTTTAAACACTGAGATTATTAAGTACAACTATATGCTAAAAACATTTTAAATATAAGATGGACTATATGATGAATTTCAGAAAAAATAAAATTACCAACATTTACTCAAGAAACAGAACCCTGAAAAGATCAAGGACACATGAGGAAATGGAGAAATAGTGAAAGAATCACCTTCAAGAAAAAAGTCAGGTGTATTTGGATATAAGTAAAACAGCATCAACTTCAAAAAGAAAAAAAAATCATTCTCAGGACACATAAGCCATTCTAAATCAAATAAAACACAAGTTTTCCAGTTTCTTCTGTAACACTATCAAAACCTGTTAATTAAAACCAGACTTACCTCTCATAAATAAACATAACTACAAAATACTAAATACAAGGTTAGTCAATAGAATACAGCAGTATTTCTAATGAATGGCTCAGTATTAGATTCTACTAATATAACTGGTGCCTATCATCAATAGATCAAAGGAGAAAATGCTTTACAATAAAAAAGCATTTAAAAAAATTTAACATCTGATCCTGATAAATGGGCTTCATGAATATTCTTAACATAATAAACTATTCTATTTCTAATCTATAGCTTAAATTATACATGAGTGAAATACTAAAAAATTAAGACGTTCGTAAAATCAGAAACAAGAATGCCCATTATCATATTCAATCAACTGAAAACTATTAGAAATAATAGAAGTAATGTGGCCAGTTTTTAAAAAATGACAGCTTTCCTATATAAGCAGACTGGTTTAAAATATTATATTATTTATAACAATATGAAGAGCCCATTTCTAGAAGCAACAACAACAAAAAATTTTTGGAAACTCTTTAAAAAACCAACATATCAGAACTACAGTAAGGAAACTTTCAGAACTTTTAATGAGGAACGTGCAAAAAACCACCAACCCAAACAAAAACAAACAACAACAAAAAAACACACTAAACACTTAATATGTTTCTAGTTAAAATCGTAAAAGGATACTTGGTGAAAGTGATCAAAGTGATTCTGAAAGTCCCAAGGAAAAACAGGAAGAGATAGACAAGCTTTGAAACAATGGACAATTAAATTACGTTCCATCTTAAAACAAATACTATCGCCTGCTATGTGCTACACATAGTTTATGAAGATAGAATACAAATGTACTTCTAACCAGAAGAGAAAGATCGGGCTGGAACATAACTTCCCAGAAACAGACCCAAATAAGACAGATGACATTCTAAAACTGTGGATGACCTATTTAACAAATGCTGTTGGCATAGTTAGTATAGCCATTCACAAAAAGTATAAAGTTGGATCCTTACCTCACAACATTTAGCAAAAGAAATGCTAGAACAGTTTAGAATTAAGTGTAAAAGCAGAAAGCCAGAGAAGTAAAATAAAATTGTGTAAAAAGTAAAATAAACTTGGACTACGGAAAACTTTTCTAAGGAGAAACCAAAAGGAAAAGATGAATAGATTCGACTACATGTTAACTATTAAATTTTCCTTTATCAAAACACACCACACAGTATTTTTAAGATTATAGTTTACAAAGGGCCACCTACCTTCTATAAAAAGCTCTTCAAAGCAACAGAGAGGAAATACCTAATAACTAAACATATGAATAGTTAATAAACAAAAGACACCAGCTAGCATGAATATAAATTTCACTAGTAATCAGAGAAATACAAATTAAAACAAGATGACTTCTCACCTGTCAAAATGGCAAAGATTTAAAATGCGTAAATACCCAGCATAACTAAATGAAAAGGGAAAGTAATAGGAATGTAAAACTTGCAAACCTTTCCTGAGGGCAATATGGATATAGCAAAAGTTTACATGGGCACTCATTAGGTCAGCAACTCCCAAGGAAATTACGTACATTTTTGTGTTTGTACTTACGCAGATTTTCCTCACATTGTTATTAATAACAGAAAAGTTAGAAATATTTTGTGTCCAGCAATGAGGAATTGTTAAGTTTTGGTTCTTCTATAAAGGAGTAATTTACAATCACTAAAAAGAGGACGGAGTTTAATTACTGACATAGAAGGATGTTCACAAAATATTATTAAATGAAAAACTCTAATTACAAAGCTATGGGCAGTATAATCCCACTGTTTTAAGAAAAGACATCCATCACACACAAAATATTAATGGTGGTTATCTCTGTACGTGTTCCTACATTTTCGAATATGTACAAATATAAAAAGGAAAAAAGAAGGGTTCCAGGTTTAAAGCGTTGTCTATAAAGCATGACAGCAGTTGTAACAAGTGCTTATCCTCATCAGATAAGATTATTTCTAAGAGTCTGTTCTGTATATGAGCAAGAAGAAAACAAGGATAAAAATAGCCTGGATTTTTAGGGCAGTTTATTTACAGACTATCAAATACACTCTTTTTTCTTTTGTTAAACAAATGGCTTATATTAAACACATTGGATTTAGGAGTTATGAGACTTTACTAAAAATTCTTGCAAAAAAGCACACCTTTACAACAAATTAACTTAATTGTGAAAAAAATTAAAGTGTGATTCACTAGAGCCTCATTTTCAATGCGGCATTTTCAGTAAGAAAATTTTTTTTTAATGGGACATTCGATATGGTGAAAGGAATAAGACCCACAAAGTGTTAGTCTACACAATTCAAAGAGCAAGTTCTTTTCCCATATGATCAAAATTTTGTTTTCCCCACCTTCAACTGGATCCCTTGATAGCTTTTCTCTTAATAGCTTTTATTTTTAATTAAACTAGAAACAGTTTAAGAAATTATCTGGAGAGGCCTTTGGTAAATGACAAATCATTGCCCCCCTTATAAAACCGCTTAAAACTATAAAAACTGGAAAGAATTTAAAAGCAGTGTTTGCAGGCCTGCTGATACAGACCTTGCTCTTACAAACAAAATATGTTTAAGTGAAAGATTCAGTCTTATCTAATTGTTAGATATTTAGGTAACCATTGTTTTAAAAAAGAAATGAGGAACCTCCTTTTGAAAGACTATCCATATATGAAACAAACAGCCTCTACAGGCTCCTAATTAAGTTTTCTAAAATTTTATTTCCCTGTTTTTTCTGAAGCCTTTTCTTAAGTTGACTTTTCAAAGCCATCTGTGTTAAACTAGCTGTTCAGTATTCTAAATTTAATTATTTTATCTTACTATAACACTGGTAAGTATTTTAAGTCAATTTTCTCATTGACTTAAAAAAAGTTAAGTATTTACTACAGAATTTAGTTATGGCTTAGAGGAACAACCCTGATAATCCACCTAAATCTCATTTTTCTTAGCTGTAAAGTAAAGAGATGGACCAGATGATTTTAGATTTTTGGGACGTCCTGTTCAGACTTTTAAGATATCAGAATCATTATCCCAGGGAATCAGTAGATCTTTATTCAAATCTATTTCAGCTTTACCTTTAAAAAAAAAAAAGGGGGGCCCTCAGGAGAAAAATCATCTAAAATTGGATTAAGTTCATAGCAAATACAGCAAAACTTTAACTCAGAATTACCAGAAAGATTAGTTTGGAAGCATTTAACCCATTTACCTTCCATTTTTCTCAAGAAGTCTTGATACTTCTTACAAATTGGCCTACTGCAAACTGGCCAGCTCCAACCTAAATTTTGTTTTCATCAATGAGTTTCCAATTGCTCTATTTCTTTCCAGAACTTTCTCTATTCAAATTTGACTTCAAAATTTTACACATTTTCATCTTACTTTCACTTAGGTGTAATTTAGGTACAGCTGAACAGTAGCAAGTACTATTAGCTTCTCCACTTTTTAAATATTCTTGCTCACTGTCAGCCCACTGGAAGTAGGATTTAAAGCCTTTCATGTTGATTGATGTACCCCAAGTACTAGAATAGTACCTGGCACTTGGTAGGCACTGAATATATATTTACTG
Source organism: Balaenoptera musculus (assembly GCF_009873245.2). Classification (NCBI taxonomy): domain Eukaryota; kingdom Metazoa; phylum Chordata; class Mammalia; order Artiodactyla; family Balaenopteridae; genus Balaenoptera; species Balaenoptera musculus. The sequence goes on along the minus strand of NC_045793.1, from coordinate 94,541,428 downwards.
AAGGAGTGAAGCTCTGAATCACAGCTAAAGCACTATCTTAATTCACATTCCACAAACTATTTTAATCAATAAACCCTTAAAATGAGTCTTAAAATTTCATGGGTGACAGCAACTCTCCAACAAATAATGGATTGAAGACTTGGGAAACATGAGTTGCATGCAGAAAAAGCTGCTGTATCAAGAAATACATAAGGGAATTTCACATGGGAGATAATAAATATTTTCTTCTTTTGGTAGGTCCAATCTTTTTCTATTTTCATCTTCTCATTTGCAATCTGACTTACCTGTTTCTTTCAAAAAAAACTTAACATTTTATGTTGCTTAAATTTCACCCAAGAATACTCAGTGATTACTGCAGTTATTATAACATACAGAATTAGTGATTTCCCAACCCTGTTCTCTTCATTAATCCAAATTTACTGAAGTATTAAATGATATGAAAGGATGCATTAAGATTTTTACTACCACATTTCATCAATTTTAAGAAACATTCTTTCATATAATAACATCTCTGAATTTGGGAAGTATCTTACAATTGATGTATCTTAGCCTTGAGTTGTGGTTTAACTGGCAACATTTTTCCTAACTAGTGCATAAAATATTGTTGTCTCACAATCAATGCTGTCTTAGGGTAATATTAGGAGCTATAGTTCACATCTTCAATTTCAAGCAACAATTTCCTTGTCCTCCCAGCCACTCTCCCAACATAAATACATAACTGAAATGTTAGGAAAAACTATCCAAACACAGTTCAATTTTATATAAAATATTTAATTTTTAAAACACAGGCTATTCATGTCACATAAATATCTTCAATTTTAGGTTAGCTGCTACGGTCAGCAGAATTATCAAGTGTGACTATTAAGAATAACTTAGATACTGTCACGTATAGGAAAGTCTAAAGCTCTAAGACTCACCATATTAAAATTCCAGATACTTGAATACTGTAGCTATTTTGCTAAATTTCAAAATATTTCTTCACTTCCTGCAATGTAGTTTTATTATAAGTTGTTAGTATTCAATATTCAAATAAAAGCAAAATAATTTTTCTTCATTTCTTTCTCCCCAACAACAAAAAAATTCCATCAAAAGACATCAACTCATTTTATAGCAGTAAAATGGTGAATTATTCACTTTAAACTATTCTTACTGTTACCAAACTATAATGCTTCCCATGTACTGTTTTGAAACGAAGGTTCACAAGTCAGATAGAGGGCACAGGATTAAAAGACTGACTTTAGAACTGGAGCCATTTCCATTTGATAACAGTTGTTCCAATTTAAGATTCCAATAAAAAAATAAGTTACCAGGAGAACAGTTAAAACAAAACGGTGAGTTGGCACAGCTCTCCTTTCCAGAGTCTGTTTTGCCATTTAGTGCTAATGGCAACACTGGTTATTTACCTTTGGTTCCTTTCTAGGATTATTATAATGGTATGTGTGTTTGAATGCACACAAAAAGTTAGTTAAACTTGACACCATTACAGTTGAAATAAGGGTTATCCATCATTCTAAAATGAACTAAAATAAAGTTACTCTAGGTGTGGCAGAAGAAGTTGTAGTAAACCTCGCAGAAAGTGAGAGAATAAGAGGGTTTTTTTTGCACTACTTTTTCTTTTTACTTCGGTAAATTCAACCTAAGCAATGTTTCTAGTTAACGAGTAAAATGAACAGTTAACTTTGTCTTAAAATGGCAACTGTGTAACTTAAAATATGGTGTTCGCCATCCCTCCCCCCATGAACTTTAACAGAATTATGCCAACTCTGTTATTAAGCCTTGCTTCTATGCTACTGCCCTCCAATTATGCATGGCAAAAGGAAACAGGGACAATGTGGCAGCCTGAAAGAAAATGGTACTCTACAATTCTCATTTAGCTATTATTTTCAACCGTTTAAATGACACAACTTTTCAGAACTTTTTCTCAGAAGTAACAAAAGGTGCTGTTGGGAGTTGCACTCCCTTTCTTTGCTCTCACTCCCCTATCAGGAGAAGGTGGTAGTGGAAGGTAACACAGCCCAAAGAAAAGGAGAAAGTGTGATAGGCAGAGGGAATGGACCTAACAGGAACGGAGCAGGCAGCCCCTAGACACTGGAGAGAGCTCCCTGCCTCTTCAATACAATGCATTGATTCCCTTTAGAAGACAAATGGGTGTAAAGGTTAACTACTTTCTCAGACCTTAAGCTTACCTGTTAAGGCACTTACTTACCCTCCCCACCCCACCCATATTTTTCATATAAAACCCACTATTTCATTTGAATGCATTTTGCTAGGCTATGATAATCTGCAAAATAAAACAAAAATAACGTTGACCATTTTTTTTTTATAAAACTGTTGCATCAAGAGAAAGGTTGTGTTTTATTTTCTGAAATGAGCACAAAGTACACCTTTCACAATAACACTGAAAGCAGGTGCAAAGACTGACAGTGACCTTTGACTAAAGGTAGCTTTGTAAAAAGAAAAATACCAAATAAATCAGTGCCCTTTCTGATTGTTGTAAAACTGGAGGGGGGAGGGGTTGGTTGTTTGTTACATAAAAGTTGGTCCAAACTTACAAAAAAGCACAAATGTGCATAGTTCAGAAGATCTGCAAGAGGGCCATAAAAGACTTTTATGTCCCTAAGATTAGCATCCACTTAAAACTGCAAGAATACAAAATAAAATTGTTAACTAGAATTTGTGAAGATGTACAATCAATAGATCTAGTTTTTTAGAACAGCATGAATTTAAGCAAAGGTGTTTTTTTTGTCTTTTTTTTTTTAAACTATTGTATGCAAGACCCTTTTCCACATAAAAATAAAGCTGTTGTTGAATTAATATTATTCAAGTCTCTTGGATCGCTGCCTTAAACTGCAGCTAGAAAAGTCTTTCCAGATAAAAACGATGTGCCTGAGGAAAAACAGATACTCAGTATGGTAACCCTCTGCCTCGACCTCTGCCCGCTGATGTGCTAATGTGTCCCCTGTATCCTTGTGAATACCCAGGTCCTTGGGCAGGAGAAGTCCAGGTCTGTCCATGCATGAGGCCAGGGCCACCTGGGTTTTCCTGTAAGTTACCACCATAGTTATAGTTGTGCATCTTTGCTGGCAAAGGATGAGTACTCTCTGGCCCTGTGGAAGGGTCACTGCTGTTTGCCAGGACTGCAATGGGGCCATGGCTATATTCAAATCTATGGTCCTTGTCTCCACTAAACAACATGGGACCTGTGTTGAGGTAAATGTCTCCATATCCAGCTACTGAACTGGGAAATGACTCGGAAAAGGCAGAAGGCTGAGGTGGGCCACCAGAGTGAGATGAAGTAGTACTGTAGTTATCCAAGGACTGAATATCTGAGTTTCCAATGAAGCTACGTCGTTCCAGTGGTGGAGCAGAGGCGCCTCCGAGACCATCACTGCTAACGTAAGGAGCAGAAGAGAAAGAAGAGGACCCAAAGTTGTCCTTGTAGTCTGAAGGGGGGACGTAAGTGTCTCCTGCTTGGTAGTCAATACCACCTTCTCTTTTGGGATCATCCTGGGGCTGATGCTGAGCAAGGAGCTGTAACAGGGCTGCTTTCACTCCGGCATGAGGGTCAGTTAACGAAGAACTAGTGGTGGGTACGTGCTGGTTTTCTGTCCGATAATCTAGATCTTCCTCAGTGACTGGTGGTGGTTCAGGTGGTTCAGGAGGTCGCTGATCAGGAGGCAGAATACGAGGCCGATCTGGTTCTGGCGTGAGCTCCAATATCCTCAAGTCTTGGTGCTGGATGAGGTCATCTTGCCCTAAGTGAAACAAGGCAAAAAAAGAGAGTCAAAAGTTACCATGGAAAACAAAAACTTCAAAACAGTTAATGTTTTCTAAAGAGCATTAGAAGTTATATCTCTGGCAAACACACACACACACACACACACACACACACACACAAAACAAACAAACAAAAAAACCCAACCAACCAAACAAACAAAAACAACCCAAAAGTCAAATGAAAAAGAAAAAGGTATATATAAGTATTAAAATATCGCCTGCTACCATTTGAGTCTATGGTGACAGAAAAATTTTGTTGTATTTGACTTTTCAAAGGCATCTCACATGTACCTATTTACCGCCTGAAGAACAAAAGCTACTGTATACATAAGGTTTCTGCCTTGGTCAATCATCCTGCTGTAACTGGAGTGAAAGATTATTTCTTAACCATAGGTTCACGTGAGAAACGTTGATAGCATTCATAATGAGTTCTATCACCCACAGATAATTCGTTAAAGAATCAACTCCTAGGAGTACACAGACTAAGAAACCAACCTATAACCAGTGACCTGAGAATTTTCAGGACATCTCCTAGCAAAGCTACTGAACACTACGCATTATAGCTAATCATCAACAGCAAGAAAACAGTGCGAATGCAGCCGTGTTAGTGGTCTGCTATCTGTACACTCACCTGACACCGGAGTGCTAGGTTCTGGAGGCGGCCTGAGCTGTAATGACGCTTCATGTCCCGATCCATTTTCCCTCTCTTCCAGTAGCACGTCTTTCTGCTTTGACTGCTGAGCCTTTATTAACTGAGTCAACAGAACCGCAAACGCGCTCTGCACAGCAGCCTGGGCAGCGTCAGTCTCCACTTTAGGCTGGACGTTCTGGGAAGAAGGCTGAATTCCTCCCAGCGGTTTCGAAGACTCCTGTTGTGGTGTTGATGGATCTGTCTGTTTTTCACCTGTTGCCAAAATTCCAGCAGGAAGGTTTATTTTATTTAGCTGCTGTTGAGTCTCAGAGTTTACCTTAATGTTCAACACTGGGACAAAATCAGCCACACTAACACTTGTTTTAGATTGTAGTAGGTTTAGTAGGATTGCCAATTCACTGTGGTTTAACTGCTGTCCAGGGCCTGTTTTTACTAAAGACAAAATGTGTATTAATTAGAATTGCCATGATTCACAGCTCTCCCCACCCCACAGAATGGCTCTGTATTACCCTATTAAAATGTACACTCGTGGGACAGTGTTTGAGAAATACTGTGAAAAGGGAATCTCTTTCTAGTTCAATTTCATGTACATTTAAGATGTAACGGCACATAAATTAAAACAAAAAAGAAAAAGAACTGCAGTCCCTTTTGAATAAATTATCTTTAAGGGTAAATACTTCGAAAGGAAAACCAAGACCACCATTAGAACCCCATACTATAGACATGACCAGGAAACAGCACCTGAGAACGGGCACTGGATGATGATGAGGATGGCAACGACTACAATTTTAGGTTCCATTCTGAGCATTTTACATCCTTTATTCCTCACAACAACCTTATAAGGCATGCTTTATTATTGGCCCCATTTTTTTACTGAAGAAGAAACTGACATCCAGAGTGACTAAATAACTTGCTCAACAACTAGGCCTGTGAGCCACAACCACTGAGCCTGCGCGTCTGGAGCCTGTGCTCCGCAACAAGAGAGGCCGCGATAGTGAGAGGCCCGCGCACCGCGATGAAGAGTGGCCCTCGCTTGCCGCAACTAGAGAAAGCCCTCGCACAGAAACGAAGACCCAACATAGCAATCAATCAATCAATCAATAAAAAAAAAAAAAGACTCCTCATTTCCTCCTCTTCCCCTTTAAAAAATAAATAAATAAATAAATAAAATAAAATAAAATAAAATAACTTGCTCAAGGTCACAAACTCTGTAAGTGGCAGAGTTGAGATTTGAACCCAGGTATTCTGATTCCAAAGTCTGAACTTTTTTTTTTTTAATAAATTTATTTATTTTATTTTTTTATTTTTGGCTGTTTGGGGTCTTCGCTGCTGTGCATGGGCTTTCTCTAGTTGTGCGGGCTTCTCACTGCGGTGGCTTCTCTTGTTGCGGAGCATGGGCTCTAGGCACGCAGGCTACAGTAGCTGTGGCTCGCGGGCTCTAGAGCACAGGCTCAGTAGTTGTGGTGCACGGGCTTAGGTGCTCCACAGCATGTGGGATCTTCCCAGACCAGGGATTGAACCCTTGTCCCCTGCATTGGCAGGCGGATTCTTAACCACTGCGTCACCAGGGAAGTCCCCAGAGTCTGAACTCTTAACCACTCCCTGTACTGCTTATATAAAATAACACTTATTTTCTAAAAACCTAACCTTATCTTTGCAGTAAATTCAAACTGGGATTTTGTAGACTGTCTGATATAATGCCTTTCATTCAAACTGCTTTTTTTTTAAGTTAAGCACTCTTGGTAAATTAGGAACTCCTACAGAAGCATGCTTATCATGTACATATAAGTTGGCATTAATTCATGACCACTAAAACAGTTGTTTTTCTTTTTCTAATATTCAGTTTAGACTTGTTTAGACAGCTTAGACTCAGTTTAGACAGTTTAGATGGTTTACATACGTTCTTGTGCAACTTTATCTGAGTCATAGGTAACAACAAGGCTCAAATGTACGTAATACTATAATATATATGCTAAGTGATAATACAGATACTGATAAGCAATTTCCATAACCACAGATGACAGACTAATAGTACTCCAAGATGAAAAAGTGATGATTAATGCTTTTTTAATATATTCTCTCTTTATATATTTTGAGATACTTTTTATTACTTCTTAACATTTTTAGAATAATTCAAAACAAACTCTTGCAAGTTCTTCTTGTGATCCGCAGGTATTAATAAGGACCCATGCTTGTCTGCTACACCCCAAGTGCCAGTTTTCCTCATTTTCCCTTTCATTTCTCTATTAACAGAGGTAGTCTCCATGTGAGCTCAGAGAAGTACACTTTAACTGTGGTGTCTCATCTACACAGAAGGGGCATTTTTATTTCATGGCACTTATTGATGATGTAGAAAATGGAGCAAAGAGGATTCATTCCTATTTCAAAAAACTAGAACCCTCACTTCTTAATAGTGACAGTTTGAAAAGAGAAGGGAAGGAGGGAAGGAGGGAGGGAGGGATAAAATGAAATTCTAAAATTAACAAGAGTTGTAAATATGCAAAGCTAAGAAACAATAACAAAATGAGCCCAGAATTCATTTTTTATCAGCTAAAATAGAGTGAAATAACTAACTACCTCTATTCCACTAGGCTTCCTAGTGGAATAAGGACATCAGTTCCATGAAGAGAAGCAGAAATAAACACCTGGTAGTCTTATTAAGGAATATGACAACTGTTGCCTAGGACAAGTGACCACCATCCAAATTTCCTGTTACAACCATCTCAAATCCTTTTTCAGTAGTAGATGGTATATAAAACAGGTGACATAAACACAAACCAAGAAAACTTCTTGTTGCTTCTATCTTTCTCCAAATTTTACATATTTTTACCATGAAGAGAAATAATACTGAACTTGATATAGACAGCCCTCACTTTGTACAACAAATAAATGTGTTTTCTCCTAAGCTATATATACATCAAATATTTTCATGTACAAGGGGAATTCACTATTTCAAGAAACTCTGAAGAATACTTCTGAACAACAAATAACAATTAATTTTGGTTTTTAAAGTAACATGTATTAGCACTTTAATGTAGTCTGACCAAGGTCAAGTCTAAGCTTGTAGACTACATGGGAAAGCATTAAGGTAATCTTTCTCAAGCTTTCTCAGCTAATCTACTCTATATTTATATTTAACCACCAAAAGTTCAATCTGATCCATAGATCTGTTTTAATCAACTAACTGATCAGTCAATACTTACTCATCTCTTAATAAGTGCTGGGCTATTTTTCATGTTTAATAAAACACCACCTCCACACATACATGTATTTATTTCTTATCATCTCTGTCTTCATAAAAAAATTAAAGCTGAATGCTTTCTGGATTCTTGAGGCAAAATGAGGGAGTGGATTCAATTTTTTTGAAAGTCGTTAACTAAATGAGAGAATGAATTTAACAGCACTTCTGACAACATTGAAGAGGTTGGTTCCTCGTGAAGAAGCTTACGCTTATAACAGATTGAGTCAGACGAAGAAATTTAACTTTCCCCAAATACCTTCTTTATCATACTTCAAGTCACTTTTGGCACAATATCAGATTCCAGTCTGAGATTCTATAATATATTGGGAAATATATTAAAAGTGACCTGAGGACATTACAAACAGTATGAAAGAGCTTCTACTCTGATTCCTGGCTGTTTTATCTTTCTTCTTACTCCTGAAAAGCATCCACATACATTGAACGCTGAGCCTCACAGAATAGTGTCAGTAAAAGACCTACTGACTCTTGCACTAGGGAAAAAAAGAAGACAGAGAAACCTGAGCCATCACTAATCATATGTAATTTGATGCCTTCTTTACAAATTAATCTTACCTTGAGATTGCTTAATATTGTGGTGCCAGTAGCAGTGAAACATCTGTACTGGCACAATCAAATAACAAGGAAATGTTGAATTCAGTGTTCAACTTTTAGCCACAAGTGCTTTAACACTACAGCAATATAATTAACGCCAGCCACAAAACAATGTGAAGAAAATCAACCCATGGAAGTATTACTGACCAGGTGCTACATTCGAGTTGCCCTGAGATTTCAGTTGTGAAGACGGCAGCACACCCTGAGGCGTGTTAGTTCTGCTGTCATCCATGCCCAGAGACAAGTCCTTTCTGGGGGCTTTAATTGTGGAAACATCATCAGTCATGCCCATCTGCTTCTGTCTTCTTCGCTTTTTACTCCATAACTCATGACAATCTTGCCATAAAGGAAGGCTGGAACAAAAAGTATTAAACTGTTTGTCAATGGCATTTCTTAACAACAACAACAACAACAAAATGATAGTATTTACTACATAGCCCCAAAGCTGCCACCCCCGCTCTCCCGCAAGCTATTCTTGAAGATTTCACACAAAGGCTTTGTAAACTCCTCCAACACAGATCACCCTTAATGATCCCCCTCCTTCAGGGCTTCACCTATACAGACAAACTATTTTTCTGTGGCTTCTGGATAATCAATGAATAATAACTTATTAAAACTATGAATGAAGAATATATGTTCACAAAAATAGGTTACTATTATCCTTGGTGCAATCTTTTAAAGCCAATTCTTATCATAGTACAACATACACTGAATAGGACATGGGAAAAAAAAGGTGAAAAATATGCCACTTGCAGAAACTAGACACGGAATTAAAAAGTAGCAAAGGCTAGGACATAAATTTGCGAAAAAAACCTTCTAGTACAAGCTTTTTACTTTTTGAGACCCTCTTATTTGCTTCTATAATCAAATGCTCTAGAATTATTAATCTGGTGCTACAGAGGAGTTTCAAAAACAGACTGTAATCCAGGGACATCAGTCACCGAGAGTTCTGAATAACTAGCAACTATCAGAGTTATCCATAATTCGGAAACACTTCTACCTCGTGTAATTTCACAAAACTGAAACACTGCAGAATAACTTTTGTTTAAAGAAAGACAAATATTTGATTTATAAATCTCTTCTTCTTACCCTAATAAAAAAAATCCAGTGGGAAGTTACGATGATATCTCTTTTAAAGATAAGAAAATTGAGGCTTGGAAAGGTTAATAAACTTGCCCAGAATATCTATAAATTCCCTTAAGCAGCCCCAACCTGGTCTTCAACCTGGATACGTTTACCTCTAGGGATACATGAAGACTTTCTGAGGGAGTATACCTGGAATGGTTCTAAAAGAAATTCCATATCCATATGTCCTCTTTCCTAAAATTGATCTTTGAGAAGGGCCTGCATGTTCAGAAAGTTCTTTCACACGTCTTCTTTCACAATTAGTCTTATCTCATGTTACAAAATAAAGGCATATGCAACAATATGGTCAAATCTTAGCAATATAATATAATATTAAGTGAAAAAAAAAGTCATTCCCAACAGATTACAAACAGCATGACACTCTTTCATAAAATTAAAAGCAACTAAAATTGTAAAATGTAACTTTTTATGAGTACATATAGATGGCAACAAAAAGTATATACAAAAGAAAACAGGGATGATGGTTACCTCAGGTGGAGGAAGGCAAGGGGGATAGGTCGTGGGTGGAGAGGGTATGATATGAGTAAAGTAGGTTATTGTCAAGATTCTAGCTTTTATTTGGTAAGTTCATGGCTGCTTATTAACATCATTTAAAATAACTAATTAAATTAAGTAACTAAAAGAAAAAAAGAGAGCCATGCATGGACTAATGATGAGTGACACAAGGATTATGATTAAACCAAGTCTATGCACCTGAGGTCCAAAAACAAAACAAAGGCATACCTCTCAGCCATCTTACTATGGTGCATTGCCTCAGCGTGTAAAAACCTCCTGGAGTAACAAACAAAGGGACAATTTGAAATATTGATATTGGGAAGCTTTAAGGCATCAAAAACCTGCCAAAGACTTTTCCTTTCTCTGTGTGTGTGTGTGTGTGTGTGTGTGTGTGTGTGTGTGTGTCTATTACAAGATGTGTAACCTTAGCCTCTGTTGGGGTTATTCTGAATTCAGACATACTGCAGTACTGCAGAGTGGGGGGACTAGAGTGATTTCATTTTTTTCCATCCTGATGTTCAAGGAATGCATTGCTCTTGTGGGAGAGTCCCATGAGAATAAAGCAAAGAAATCCACTAAAAAGGGCTTTTGTTCCCTCCCACAATTAAAACGTAAGAGATTCTTTATGGATGATCTCAGCAGTAGGAAAGATAAACATTACCCAACAAATAGCTAAACAGGATAGATAGGCTAGTGATGTTGACTATTAGATGTACCAGGAATGTTTCCAGGACAACCAAATTTTTAATGTGTTCTTTTCTAAAGGTTCAAATACCGGCTCAGCCACTTACTTATTGTGTCTCATAGGCAAGTAACTTGACCTCTGTGCCTCAGTTTGCTTATCTTTAAAAGTGGGGTTAACAAGACAATCTACCTTGTGGAGTACAGGTAATATATGTTAACATATGTAAGCGCTTGGACAGTGCCTCTCACATAGTAAGCATTGTATTCATGTTTTATCATTCAGCAAGGTAGTTTAAAGTATTTTTTTATCATATCATATCATGAAATATTTATTCCAATTACGTTGATCATATTTATCTTATGAATTGTTTGATGCTGTTAAGAAAAAATAAAATTACAGACAAGCTGCTGGCCTAATTCACTTCTTAGCAATACATACTCTTTTCATTAAGTACATTAAAAAAGTGTGACAGGACATCTAATAAAATTAATGGAGGGTTTTTTTTTTTATTATCCCCAACTCATTTGCTTATTCCTAAAAAAAACTGATAATGAGTTTAATACACATAGCTATTTCCCAAAGGAATACCAATGCCTTTCTTCATAGCCCTTACCTTCACATTTTATCATTTTAACTACCCATTACATGATAAAATAATAATGAGATGTTATATTGTTTATGTAATTTTTTATTTAAATATCACATCAATATCACTATAATTTCAACCTGATTGCTTTAGTGATGTACTTAACAAAGATGTACTATAATTTATTGCTGGTTTACAGAATGTTGACCAAAATGTGTACTAACATATTTATTTTTAATGCAGAAGTGCAGTTGGGTGTGTTCTGATAGAAGTTAAGTGAATTTAGGTGATGTGTTTGACAATATGAACAGAATTTCCTATTATGTGGCAAACATTTTCCATAAATTGAATGGGATACATCTACAGTTCCAAGATTTTGACAAAAGCATATATTTTTAAAATGTAATAAGAAACACAATTTAGCAAATGGATTGCTTAAGTAGCACTGAAATTACATGTTGACTTCCTAACCTCTTCTAAGTATATTGGATTAAGAAAATGCGAATAAAAGAAAAAGCAACAAGTATAAGAAGAAGTCATGTAATAAATATTGGTAAATCCTCTTCGGTTTATTTTCTTAAAATTTGAAAAAAAATAAATGATTAATGACTGGATAAGAAATCTTTTTTTTGGCAAGTCATGTGGTTTCCAATTCTTTACTGTCAAGAAAATTAGAGAAAGAATCTTAAGTTGACATCTGAAAGGTCATTAAAATAATTTTTGATGACAGAGCACTGTGATTTTTGGGACATAATGTAGAAGAAGTTCAAAGAACTCAGTGATTTAACTATGACAAAACTCCATCCAGTCTCAAACGCTTATTTAAAAGAGCACTTACAAAAATTTTTAAATTACAATTAATGTGGAACTATATCTCACTCTAGAATAAGTAATATTAATTAACAGATATGCAAATTACCTGAGGAAAAAATATCTCAGCGCAATTTCATTAAGGTTGCATCTCCAACAAAATTTACTAATTTTTTCTTTTTTTTTTAACTGAAATACGCACTACTAATACATGCAATAATTTAATCAAGAAAAAAAGAGCTTTGTAGTCAGAGGAAATTTTTAAATTAAATTTCCATTTATATACATGTATTTGTTTTAAAGAAGTACTATAGGGTAATCAATAAAATACTTTCAAGCATAAATATATGCTACATTAAAAACGTGCAGAAGCAATGTAAGTTCACACACATACACACACACACACACACAAACCCAACAATGTCCTATTGTTGAACAGTTTGTTCATACATTTTCTGAGTGAATGTTGATGAATATCAAATGCTAAGATATTTTGATTCCACTAAATACATTTACAAGATGATGTAACTGCTCTATTTTAAAGTGTCTACACTTATACACTGAAAATTATACCTTTTGCAACTATTTGAACCCTTGATTTTAAAAATTTAGATGTCTATTTAAAATGTGTTCAGTACAGTTTTACCAGAATTCTTTCATGTGGACCACTTAAACCAAGATATCAATTTAGTACTACCAATAATGGGAGAAAAATGACATTATATTCCTCTTGATGTGATACAGCAGGAAGCACATTTCACTACCCTAGGTAGCATTCTTGCCAAAAAAACACTAATTACTAATGATGAGGAAGTAGTTAAAGCCAGACTGTAGAATGCTTTACAAAACAGCTAGCTCTTCAAAATGTCAATGTTGTAAGAAGTCTTCCCCAGAGACTGAAGAGACATAACAACTAAATGAAATGTGTGAGCTTGGAATAAATTCTTCATCCGAAAAAACCAAAACCAAAACCAAGACAAAACAAACAGAAAAACAGACTACAAAGGAAACTATTGTGCCAACTAGAGAAATCTGAATATAAACTATTAGCTAACACAATGTTAAATTTCTTATGCTTTATAATGATATTGTAGTTATACAGAATAAAGTCCCAGTTCTTATAGATAACATGGTGAATTATTTATAAGTGAAATATCATTCCCACAATATAATATGCAAATAGTTCAGGAAAAAAAGATATGGAGTGATAACTAAAATTTGGACACATTTAAGTGTTGAATCTAGATGAAGAGTATATGACTGCTCATTGTAATATTCTTCCTATTTTTCTGTATAGAGTTGAAATTTTTCCAAATCAAAAGTTTAAAAAAATTCTTTAAAGGGGTACTAAAGCCAAAGTTTCAAGACTGCTGATATATACTGATAAGCAAAAAAATCCATGAAACAATTCAACAGTGAATGATTCAGGTCCCTCAACATGTCAGATGATAGATCCTTTTTGCCTTCCAAATCATCCCACAAAGGCTATTCACATACAATTCAGTGAAAACTAAAGCCAAATATGATGGTCTCATAGAACTATAATAAGACCAATCTAACTAATTAAGTGGAAGAGCCAGGATTTGAACTCCAAATCCCACGTCTGTTCCTTCACAAGATGCTAATTGTTACTACATGGACACATTTTATTATTATAGGGACAGGCTTGTTTTTGTGACACTCATCATCATTTTTAAAATCACTAAGAAAATCACTACAAACTTTCTAGAACCTATCAAGGAGAACCAAATGGACTGCTCTGTCCCCTTCCCCAAATCAATCCTAGAGAAATTACAGGAGCCACAAGGGAGTGAAGGTTCAAGAACCCAGCCATTCTGACGCCCAGACTCTGTGCATTCCCTGCCTCCCGACACCCACCCCCCGCCATCAGACAGTAGACTCATTCCATACAGGCTTTTGACACGAATATTTTTATTCAATGACAAGAATTTCCTACTGTAGAGTCTGCTAAGGAGTATTTCAGAACCTCTTTTTTGTTATAGAACTAACTTGGATTTGAGAGCTGGCTTCACCCTTTACCAGATTTGTATTCTTGGGCAAGTTTCTTAACCTCTCTGAGCCTGCTTCCTTCTCTGTAAAATGGTGATAATACTACTCACCTGTTAAGATTATAAAGATTAATGTAATACATGAGAAATGCTTAGCATAGCACTCAAAATTTTAGCTAAGCAACTGGTGTTGGCAGAAACAGTACTACAATAGCAGCAGCAATAACATTTTTTTTAGGGTGGAAATATATTAATAAAATTAACTAGAGGAAGGCCGCTTTTGCTAGTCCTATGGTTAGCTGAACATAAAGCAAGGCTCTGCATTCTAGATGTGCAAATTATGTACACTATCGCTATTCTATTCCTTTTGATTTATTCTTTCTTTTGACTTAACTAATCATGGAATAGCTTCTGATAGCTATATAATGATGTTACTAATATTGTCCAGATTCTGCATATAGTAAAAAGTCACTTACTCCGGTGGAGGCATTTTTGAGGGTTCCACATCCCGCAGGAACTCACACTGAAGAGCCTGCTCTGCAGTGCAGCGCTTACTAGGATCCAAGGCGAGCATGTAATCAAATAAGTCTAGTGCAGCTGCAGGAATACTGGCATGAGAGGATTACAAAAGTCATGCATGTTCTTTGACTCAAGCTTAATGTTTCTTTAGGAGCTTATTTTAAGTATTAGCATTTTATAACATGTTTGTGATACTTCATTCCAGTAAGTTCCAAATATTCCTTTAAAGAAATATTTATTTTTACATAATTTTATAATTATTATTCTAAATAATTTGAAAATTGGCAAACAATAGTATATTTTACTGCTCTATGGGCAATTTGCTGTCTTAACATAAATTAAGAACTTAACGGAATAGTTTCCTACAACAAAGTAAAACACTCAGTTCAAGTATCTTGTAAGCTGTTTCATTAAAATTTTAAATGGTATTATTTAACTTTTCAGGTAAACTCCAAAGCACTGATTTCATAATGATGGTGAAATGGTAATTTGCATGTAGCAAAGGGAACTCAAAATTAGATGACATAGAAGAATTGTGATAGGTCGACCTTAGGTCAACAGAGGCTACAGTGACATTTAGAATTCTCAAGAAATAACTTAAAAAAAAAATCAACGCAATATGGATGTTTAAGCATCCCCTTCTTACAAAACAAATTCTTCTCTTAACTTTCGACGATATTGCTTCTTTGGTTTCATGGTGTTGAAATATGGTAGTTTGATTACATCAGGCCACACTGCAGGACATGGACTTCCACATATACGGCTGAACAACACACAAAAAGAAGTACATCAATATAAACTACACAGAAAAAAATCATACATACAACTGCTATACAAAACATCAACTCATTTTTAAATATACAAATGTTGAAGTCCTGATACAATGCATAATAGTTTCATTAAATATTTTAGTCATCCCAAATCAATTACTTGTTTTAAGAATTCAATTTATTTTCAGTGAATGCTTCTAACACTCCAAACATTCCAATTCCTAGAAAGAAAACCTTCATATCTGCAAAATCAAATCTTAAAAACACAGGCAACACTCAAAATATGTTGAGCATATTTTGAACCAAAATTTAAAATTTTCATGCCAATAAACTGAGGAACTAGAGTTTAGTATATGTCTTTCTCTGGTTTTATAGGTACCTAATCATCACCTCTTATGAATATAATGAAGTTTGCAATAATAGCAGAAAAGATTTCCTACACCGAAGAAGCTAACTGAACTGTAGACTGCTGCTGAATTTGATCAACAGAGGACCCTAAAAGTCACATTCCTGAAACACAGAAGTTCTTCAATTTCAGTAGTGCCTCTGATTTCAAGGTATTTAGAAATTTTAACTGCTTTACTCTCTATCTATATCTTGAAATCCCTCATTATTTTCATATTAATTAGTAAGTCCTTGTTATGGTAAACTGAAGAAATGCTATAACAAATAGATAGCTCTAGCTGGTAAACGTTTAAAACTAATGATTTGGTAATATGTAGATGAAAAATTGGTTAAATATGCTTAACTTGAATATACTGAATCTCAAGAATAAATGTACATTGTATATAAAATTATCAGCTAGTCTTCACATAGAAAAAGAAAAGGTCCATGCATCACTGACTAAAAGTAAAAATATTCCATATATACATAAATATAAATACATGCACCAATGTACATAAGCAAGTGACAACTAAACTTGCCAGACATCCTTTAGTGGAGCTTAAGAACACTATGTCAGAAACACATTTGCACAAGGCAACCTCTCATTTTTTAAGCTGTGTCACTGAAATTGTATTTTGTTTCAATACATTTTAGGATTTTTTTAAATCCAAGCTTTTTAAAAGGCTTTAAGATCTTACTCTTCGTACATGCCTGTCTCTTCTTCCTTACAATCTCATTCTCACAAGCTCCTGAAAAGGAGCGAAGAAGACCAAGCTCAGGAGCGTGGCTCTCTATGATCTGGTCCCAGACTGGCTTCCTAGTCTCATCTCCCAATTCATCTCTCTCCACAGACCAACCACTCCTCCACGTCTCTGCTCATGTTCCTTCTTCCTAGATTCTACCTAGCTCAATCCTTGTCATTCCTGAAGATGCAGATCAAAAGTAATCTACTCAACAATGTTTTCTGTATCCTCACTGTCCACAACGGTCACTTTTTGCATGCTCCTTGTTTCTTTTGACACTATTTCATCCTGCTTTATATTTTAGTTGTTTACATGTCTTTCTCTTACTAAATTACAGTAAGAGAACCACTCTCTCACTTTTGTATACTACATAATATACCCAAGTAACTAGATGAATATAATCAATCCCTGGCAGATTGATGTGCACCATAACAGAAGTATAAAATATAATGGAATAAAGAAAATGAAGGATACTTTCAACTACAGAAATACAAGAAAACGTACTCAAGTTAGAGAAGAGGTGCAGAATTTTGCCTACAACTCAAAGGATAAGTAAACAATCGACAAGTGGGAAAGGGAATAAGAGAACTATGTTACTGGCAAAGATTAGTGCATAGGCAAAGGCATGGAAGTAGCAAAGTATAAACATTTGTGGGAGGAAGACTAAGGAAATCAGTATAGGTGGAATTTAGGGCTAAGGGAGGTTTAGTTGGAAGCATTAGACAGGGGCCATACAATACAGTTTCAAGAGGCAGTCTGCCTAACTATAATGAAGACAGACTTTGAAAACAAACTTTAGAACTGAATCCTGTCTGTGATATTGGTGAAATTGCACTGCTTAGAATCTGTTGCTCTTTTGTAAAATGGGGATTAATTTTACTTTGGACCTGTGAAATTAAATGAGCTAGCACCTGGCTCATTAATAGCCTTATAATAAAAATCAGTTTCATTACCTCTTAGCTAAAGAATTTTAATTATTTTATGTGTTCTGGGAAGATAGTTGAATGGGAAAGTTATCTAATTGGTAGCAGCATACAGGGTGAAATAGACATTCTAAGACAAGGAAAAGTTTTAGAAATTAGGGAAGCAGACATGACAGCAATTGATAATTGCATATTGGCAAAATCAGTGCCTGATGGTCAATTAGCTATTCCCAAATCATTTACTGAAGACATTTTGAAATGCATCATATGCTAAATCCCTAAATATCTGAGGTCTGTTTTGAGAATCTATTTTGATTTACTGATTTATCTACTCTGGTGTCAATATCATATGATACCTTTACATTTTTTATAAGACTTACAGGACAAACCCCTCTATCTATTCATTCCGCTAATCATTCTTTTCAGTATTTCCTTACAGATGAATTGTAGAATCAATACTGTCACACTCCAAAAGTAAGAGAATCCTGTTGGGATTCCACTGCTGCTCTGAATTTATCAGTTTAGAAAGGATTGCTATCTTTACAAAGCTTAATATTTCCATTTTTATACTTCCTTTGGTTTTATACAGGCATACCTCATTTTATCGTGCTTTGTAGATTTTTTTTTTTTTTTTATAAACTTCAGGTTTGTGGTAACCATGCGTCAGAAAGTCTATTGGTGCCATTTTTCCAACAGCATTTACTCACTTTGTGTCTCTGTGTCACATTCTGGTAATTCTCACAGTATTTCAAACCCTCCATCAGCCAAAAGACTACAACTTGCCAAAGGCTCAAATGATGGATAGTATTTTTAGCAATACAGTATTTTAAAATTAGGGTATACACACATAATGCTATTGCACACCTAATAGACAACAGTATAGTGTAAACATAACTTTATATGCACTGGGATACCAAAAATTTGTGTGACTCACTTTATTTTGATATTTGCTTTATTGTGGTAGTCTACAACCAAACCTGCAATATCTCTAAGGTATACTTATAAATTTCTTCAATTAGATCTTTTATATTTCCTTTTATGGGTTTTACTTTTTTGCTTTTTGAATGTGTTCCTATCCCTAATACATTTCCTAAGCAATAACTAGAAGAGTTTTGTTATAGGAAATGGCTGAAATTTGACATAAAAAATTTAGATCGCCATCTGAGATCCTATGGTTCCTAACACAGTTTTCTTTTAACAGTTGTTTCTTTGAGGCTTTCCAGGTTTATTATCATCACCTATAATCAAAATTCATCTATATTTTTTCAAACATGTATTCCTCTTTATCATCATGGTATGCTACATTATGTGGCAATTTCCAAACAATGTTAAAATGCTAATCATGCCACACAATGTTAGGTAATTTTGTTTGGTTTCTTATTTTAATGGGAGTACTTTCATTGTTTACCACTGGGAAAGATGATAACTTTTAGTTTGAGAAACACAACACACAGTAAAGATATTCACAGACACATACAAATTCACATATACCTCCTGCTTAGAAAGCATTGATTTATTCCTTTTGACTATGGGTTTTATTTTTGTGGCTTTTAAATTTTAAAAGGATACTTCTTTAGTTCTATCAGTTTGATTTTTAGAAACTCTATTATAATCATCACCTGCATTTTCTTCCCTGAGTTACTAATGTCATGAATTATATTTATGACATTAGTAAGAGATTAAGAGATTTTCCAATTAAGAGATTTTTGAATATTTAGTCATCCATACATTCAAAAGAGGAATACCACTTGGGCCTAATCAAAGTACTGTTATTTTAGTGTAATGCTGTATTCTACTTTTTAGTTGGTATACATCAGCAGTTTGCAAAAATGGGGTCCAAAGACCACTCGGTGTCCCCTAGACCCTTCAGGGGTCTGGAAGGTCAAAGGTATTATTAAGACATTATTTATACTTTTCAATGTGTTGACTTTGCACTGATGGTATTAAGCCAGTAGTGGGTAAAACTACTGGCGCCTTAGCATGACTTGAGGCAGTGGCACCAGACTATTAGCAGTAAATACTCTTCACTACCACATAATCTTGGTGGGGAGACAGGGGGACAGTTTCACTTAAGAAGGTACTTGTTGAAGCAGTAAAAATTATTATTATTAAACCCTTACAATTGAGTACGTATCTTTTCAATATTCTTAGCAATGAAATAGAAAATACTCATAAAGCACTTCAGTTGCACAACAAAGTGATAGTTATCTTGAGAAGCACTTGTGCAATTATTTGAGTTGCAAGCTGAAGTAGCTGCTTTTTTCATGAACCACCATTTTTACCTGCAAAAACAACTAACAAACTATGGTCATTCATACTTGGGTATTTGCCAGACATTTTCTTAAACAGGAACAAAGTCAGCTTATTACTTCAAGGAAGACAATTGCAGCATTTACTGTCAATTATAAAATTCAAGCTTTCAGGAGAAAATCAGAATACTAGAAGACTTATGTCTACACCATGAACTTGACAGCTTCAAAATAAATACCTAAAGGCTTTTCTGATGAGATTAGTGGTCATAACAAATACTATATAATGAAATGTTACACTTTAGAAGATCTGCTCAATTCAGTGATCCAATATTATCAAATGACCAATACGTAATGTTATAAAATCATCACAGGTAAAAGATCTATTCAGAGTGTAAGATAAACCAATGGATTTCAATATATTAGAGTACAAAATCTGTGGTTACAGACTGCACATTACGACTAACCTGTAAAAAAAAACTGCCACTTACTGAAGTTTCAAGGAAGAATATGCACAATTATCTGAAAAGACTATTGAAAACAGCATATCACAGATGTTTATGCAGATGTTTAAGACAGACATTAAAAGATTTATAAAAATGTGAAACAATGCTTTTCATTTCACCAACATTTATTTCAGTTTGGGAAATATAAACTTTTTACAATTAAAATGTTATGTTAATATATTGTTTTAAAATGAATTAATAAATATTTTTACTTCTCAGTTTTAAATTTCAATACATACAATCAACATAAACAAGCTCCTGGGATCTTTCACAATGTTTAAGAGTATAAAGAAGAGACCAAAAAAGATTAAGAAGTACAATTCTAAAGAAATTTTTACGCTATTGATTTATGAAGGTATACATGCTTCACTTCTTAAAATATGGGAACTTTCCTTCTTTTCCTATATTCTGGAACAACCAAAGCCTGTGCCTTTACAGTTGTAAAGATTGTACCTGTGTGACCTGAGGCTTTGTGTATGTGTGCAGGGACTTCTTCTCGTTCCAAATCTACTTTTAATTTCTTCCATGATTGTTTTTTATTCCATAAGCAATATACATTGTGTGATATAAAGCTTCTTTCACTGGCTGCCAGAACACTTAAGAGTTAAAAGTGTTACTCTCATGTAAAAACATTTTTGCTCTCATTCATCCCTTTTTTTGCCCCCACCTATGTTTTTCTCTCTCTTTGCCATTACTTTTACTTCATGCTACTTCTTATCACAAAATTTTTGTAATCTGCCTAAAGTATTTTCTGGAACCAGGTAAAGTACAAATAACTTGACCACTGTAGTGTGAAGCTCTTTAAGACAGATTCTCATTAGGATTACCATCCTTGATCCATTTATATGTATTTGTACAAAGTAGATCCTAGAACTCATCATTCCTGAGGCTTTAGATTGCGGAAACATTCCAGCATTACCGCAAATAAGATGAGAGGAAGAAGTAAATATGTACTAGGAAACACGTTAATTTTTACAATCCTAAGCACGTTATTTGTCCTGTTTTACTTGTGAAGAAAGAAACTTATAGCATTATGGAACTTACCCTAAGTCCAAGAGCAGGAAGTAGCTGAGCTGGCATTAGAACCCAGGCCTGTAAGATTCCAAAGCCTGCCCCTTTCAATATACTCTGCCACCTCCTTCAAATCAAGGAGACGTGTCTCTTTTACCAGAAACGTCCTTTTTTTTTTTCATGTTTTAAAAATAATTAATGCTATAAAATCAAAATTGAAGCATCTTTTTTTGTATTATTATAAATACTTGATATCTTACCAAAACCCAAAGACATTTTGAAACATATAAAGTAGAAAGTAAAACAGTCCCTTCCCTAACCCTCTCACAAATCCATGTTCAGATTAACAATTCCAGACTCTTTTGATGTGTTTGTCTCACCCATGTGGGACCAAACCAAACACAGCCTTCTGTAAAACTGCTCTTTTCACGTGACAGTGTTGCTTTTGCATATCAACATCTCCAGACCTACCATTTCCTTTTTAGTAACTGTACAGTATGCCACTAACTGGATGGCTTGAGCTTTCTTTTTGTTTCCCATATGGTTCCCTAACTGACTTAACACGTCCATAAAATCGTCCAAACACGCTCATGCCTCAGGATCATGACTCTGCTGTTCACTCAGCTCTCTGCTCAGATGGTACCTATGGGAGAGATTTTCCCTGGCTCCATGCACAGCGCTGCCTCCTATCGTCTTCTATCCCCTGCACTCATCACCACCTGACGTATTTTATTAATTTGTTTGTTTTCTCTGTCTCCCCCAACAAGAAAGCAGAAAAAGTTGTGTGCCAGTTACTAGGCACTGGGGATACAATTCCCAACCTCCACTGTATCCTCAGTACTGGTTAAGTGGTACACAACCAGCAATCAATAAATACTATTCAATTAACTCCCTGATTTGAAATGTCTACTGTATTATATTCTGAGGTCCATATGAACTTTCTTTACTTCTGAATTTCCCATATAATTCCACTAATTCATCTGTGTATCTTGTGCCAGTACAAAATGGTTTTAGTTACTAAAATTTTGATTTAACATATGATATGCCAAATTGTCCTTCTTTTTAAAGAATCTTCCTAGCTATTTTCAGGTTCATGCCTCCAGATAAACATTAAAATCAACTGTTGTTTTAAAAAAGTCTTTTGAAATTCTCATTAGGACTATAATGACTAATATACGATGAACTGCCATCTTAAAAAAAAAAAGGGGCGCAGGCAGAACCCAGGGCACGCAGATCCAATAGAGCCTGGTTCAGGTTCTTCTCCCTAAGAATGGTGGCTTCCACAGCGTCCTGGGTTTGACACCCCACTCATCTTGAGAAGGCTTCCACGCATCCTGGAGGAGGGCACAGCCACAGCACTGGTTTTGCATTTTCAAGAGTCGCTGGGCGCCCTCACACTTCTCCTTGGCCAACTGGCGAAAAAAGTGGCTCACACCGTCCAGAGTCACATTGCTGCTGCTGAAATAGAAGCCCAGAGAGAGCCGTGCGGCTGACAGGGTCTCGGTGCTCCGGCCGGGTGTCAGGCCTGTGCCTCTGAGGTAGGAGAGCCGAGTTCAGGACACTGGTCCACCAGAGACCTCCCGGCTCCACATAATATCAAACGGCAAAAGCTCTCCCAGAGATCTCCATCTCAACACTAAGACCCAGCTCCACTCAACGACCAGCAAGCTACAGTGCTGGACACCCTATGCCAAACAACTAGCAAGATAGGAACACATCCCCACCCATTAGCAGAGAGGCTGCCTAAAATCATAATAAGGTCACAGACACCCCAAAACACACCACGGGACGTGGTCCTGCCCACGAGAAAGACAAGATCCAGCCTCATCCACCAGAACACAGGCACTAGTCCCCTCCATCAGGAAGCCTACACAACCCACTGAACCAACCTTAGCCACTGGGGACAGACACCAAAAACAATGGACACTACGAACCTGCAGCCTGTGAAAAGGAGACCCCAAACACAGTAAGTTAAGCAAAATGAGAAGAGAGAGCAACACACAGCAGATAAAGGAGCAAGGTAAAAACCCACCAGACCAAACAAATGAAGAGGAAATACGCAGTCTACCTGAAAAAGAATTCAGAGTAATGATAGTAAAGATGATCCAAAATCTTGGAAATAGAATGGAGAAAATACAAGAAACGTTTAACAAGGACCTAGAAGAACTAAAGAGCAAACAAGCAATGATGAACAACACAGTAAATGAAATTAAAAATTCTCTAGAAGGCATCAGTAGCAGAGTAACTGAGGCAGAAGAACGGATAAGTGACCTGGAAGATAAAATAGTGGCAATAACTACCGCAGAGCAGAATAAAGAAAAAAGAATGATAAGAATTGAGGACAGTCTCAGAGACCTCTGGGACAATGTTAAACGCACCAAAATTCGAATTATAGGGGTCCCAGAAGAAGAAGAGAAAAAAAAAGGGACTGAGAAAATATTTAAAGAGATTATAGTTGAAAACTTCCCTAATATGGGAAAGGAAATAGTCAATCAAGTCCAGGAAGCACAGAGAGTCCCGTACAGGATAAATCCAAGGAGAAACACGCCAAGACACATATTAATCAAACTATCAAAAATTAAATACAAAGAAAAAATATTAAAAGCAGCAAGGGAAAAACAACAAATAACATACAAGGGAATCCCCAGAAGGTTAACAGCTGATCTTTCAACAGAAACTCTGCAAGCCACAAGGGAGTGGCAGGACATATTGAAAGTGATGAAGGAGAAAAACCTACAACCAAGATTACTCTACCCAGCAAGGATCTCATTCAGATTTGATGGAGAAATTAAAACCTTGACAGACAAGCAAAAGCTAAGAGAATTCAGCACCACCAAACCAGCTTTACAACAAATGCTGAAGCAACTTCTCTAGGGAGGAAACACAAGAGAAGGAAAAGACCTACAATAACAAACCCAAAACAATTTAAAAAATGGTAATAGAAAGATACATATCGATAATTACCTTAAATGTAAATGGATTAAATGCTCCCACCAAAACACACAGACTGGCTGAATGGATGCAAAAAAAAAGACCCATATATATATACTGTCTACAAGAGATCCACTTCAGACCTAGGGACACATACAGACTGAAAGTGAGGGGATGGAAAAAGATATTGCATGCAAATGGAAGTCAAGAGAAAGCTGGAGTAGCAATTCTCATATCAGACAAAATAGACTTTAAAATAAAGACTATTAAAAGAGACAAAGAAGGACACTACATAATGATCAAGGGATCAACCCAAGAAGAAGATATAACAATTGTAAATAATTCTGCACCCAACATAGGAGCACCTCAATACATAAGGCAAATGCTAACAGCCATAAAAGGGGAAAGTGACAGTAACACAATCATAGTAGGGGACTTTATCACCCCACTTTCTTCACCAATGGACAGATCATCCAAAATGAAAATAAATAAGGAAACACAAGCTTTAAATGATACATTAAACAAGATGGACTTCATTGATATTTATAGGACATTCCACCCAAAAACAACAGAATACACTTTCTTCTCAAATGCTCATGGAACATTCTCCAGGATAGATCATATCTTGGGTCACAAATCAAGCCTTGGTAAATTTAAGAAAACTGAAATCGTATCAAGTATCTTTTCCAACCACAACGCTATGAGACTAGATATCAATTACAGGAAAAAATCTGTTAAAAAATACAAACACATGGAGGCTAAACAATACACTACTTAATAACCAAGAGGTCACTGAAGGGATCAAAGAGGAAATCAAAAAATACCTAGAAACAAATGACAATGAAAACATGATGACCCAAAACCTGTGGGATTCAGCAAAAGCAGTTCTAACTAAGAGGGAAGTTTATAACAATACAATCCTACCTCAAGAAACAAGAAACATCTCAAATAAACAACCTAACCTTACACCTAAAGCAATTAGAGAAAGAAGAACGAAAAACCCCAAAGTTAGCAGAAGGAAAGAAATCATAAAGATCAGATCAGAAATAAAGGAAAAAGAAATGAAGGAAACAATAGCAAAGATCAATAAAAGTAAAAGCTGGTTCTTTCAGAACATAAACAAAATTGATAAACCATTAGCCAGACTCATCAAGAAAAAAAGGGAGAAGACTCAAACCAACAGAATTAGAAATGAAAAAGGAGAAGTAACAACTGACACTGCAGAAATACAAAGGATCGTGAGAGATTACTACAAGCAACTATATGTCAATAAAATGGACAACCTGGAAGAAATGGATAAATTTTTAGAAAAGCACAACCTTCCAAGAATGAACCAGGAAGAAATAGAAAATATGAACAGACCAATCACAAGCAATGAAATTGAAACTGCGATTTAAAATCTTCCAAAAAACAAAAGCCCAGGACCAGATGGCTTCACAGCCGAATTCTATCAAACATTTAGAGAAGAGCTAACACCTATCCTTCTCAAACGCTTCCAAAATATAGCAGAGGGAGGAACACTCCGAAACTCATTCTACGAGGCCACCATCACCCTGATACCCAAACCAGACAAAGATGTCACAAAGAAAGAAAACTACAGGCCAATATCACTGATGAACATAGATGCAAAAATCCTCAACAAAATACTAGCAAACAGAATCCAACAGAACATTAAAAGGATCATACACCATGATCAAGTGGGGTTTATCCCAGGAATGCAAGGATTCTTCAATATATGCAAATCAATCAATGTAATACACCGTATTAACAAATTGAAGGATTAAAAACCATATGATCATCTCAATAGATGCAGAAAAAGCTTTCGACAAAATTCAACACCCATTTATGATAAAAACCCTCCAGAAAGTAGGCATAGAGGGAACTTTCCTCAACATAATAAAGGCCACATATGACAAACCCACAGCCAACATCGTCCTCAATGGTGAAAAACTGAAACCATTTCCACTAAGATCAGGAATAAGACAAGGTTGCCCACTCTCACCACTATTATTCAACATAGTTTTGGAAGTTTTAGCCACAGCAATCAGAGAAGAAAAAGAAATAAAAGGTATCCAAATCAGAAAAGAAGTAAAACTGTCACTGTTTGCAGATGACATGATACTATACATAGAGAATCCTAAAGATGCTACCAGAAAACTACTAGAGCTAATCAATGAATTTGGTAAAGTTGCAGGATAGAAAATTAATGCACAGAAATCTCTTGCATTCCTATACACTGATGATGAAAAATCTGAAAGAGAAATTAAGGAAACACTCCCATTTACCACTGCAACAAAAAGAATAAAATACCTAGGGATAAACCTACCTAAGGAGACAAAAGACCTGTATGCAGAAAACTATAAGACACTGATGAAAGAAATTAAAGATTATATAAACAGATGGAGAGATATACCATGTTCTTGGATTGGAAGAATCAACATTGTGAAAATAACTATACTACCCAAAGCAATCTACAGATTCAATGCAATCCCTATCAAACTACCAATGGCATTTTTCACAGAACTGGAACAAAAAATTTCACAATTTGTATGGAAACACAAAAGACCCCGACTAGCCAAAGCAATCTTGAGAAAGAAAAACGGAGCTGGAGGAATCAGGTTCCCCGACTTCAGACTATACTACAAAGCTACAGTAATCAAGACAGTATGGTACTAGCACAAAAGCAGAAATATACATCCACAGAACAGGATAGAAAGCCCAGAGATAAACCCACACACATAAGGTCACCTTATTTTTGATAAAGGAGGCAAGAATATACAATGGAGAAAAGACAGTCTCTTCAATAAGTGGTGCTGGGAAAACTGGACAGCGACATGTAAAAGAATGAAATTAGAACACTCCCTAACACCATACACAAAAATACACTCAAAATGGATTAAAGTCCTAAATGTAAGGCCAGACACTATCAAACTCTTAGAGGAAAACATAGGCAGAACACTCTATGACATACATCACAGCAAGATCCTTTTTGACCCACCTCCTAGAGAAAGGGAAATAAAAACACAAATAAACAAACAGGACCTAATGAAACTTAAAAGCTTTTGCACAGCAAAGGAAACCATAAACAAGACAAAAAGACAACCCTCAGAATGGGAGAAAATATTTGCAAATGAAGCAACTGACAAAGGACTAATCTCCAACATTTACAAGCAGCTCATGCAGCTCAATATCAAAAAAACAAACAACCCAATCCAAAAGTGGGCAGAAGACCTAAATAGACATTTCTCCAAAGAAGATATACAGATTGCCAACAAACACATGAAAGGATACTCAACATCACTAATCATTAGAGAAATGCAAATCAAAACTACAATGAGGTATCACCTCACACCAGTCAGAATGGCCATCATCAAAAAATCTACAAACAATAAATGCGGGAGAGGGTGTGGAGAAAAGGGAACCCTCTTGCACTGTTGGTGGGAATGTAAACTGATACAGTCACTATGGAGAACAGTATGGAGGTTCCTTAAAAAACTAAAAATAGAACTACCATATGACCCAGCAATCCCACTACTGGGCATATACCCTGAGAAAACCATAATTCAAAAAGAGTCATGTACCACAATGTTCATTGCAGCTCTATTTATAATAGCCAGGACATGGAAGCAACCTAAGTGTCCATCGTCAGAGGAATGGATAAAGAAGATGTGGCACATATATACAATGGAATATTACTCAGCCATAAAAAGAAACGAAATTGAGTTATTTGTAGTGAGGTGGATGGACCTAGAGTCTGTCATACAGAGTGAAGTAAGTCAGAAAGAGAAAAACAAATACCATATGGTAACACATATATATGGAAACTAAAGAAAACAAACGGTTATGAAGAACCAAGGGTCAGGACAGGAACAAAGACGCAAATGTGGAGAATGGACTTGAGGGCACGGGGACGGGGAAGGGTATGCTGGGACGAAGTGAGAGAGTGGCATGGACTTATATGTACTACCAAAATAGATAGCTAGTGGGAAGCAGCCGCATAGCACAAGGAGATCAGCTCGTGCTTTGTGACCACCTAGAGGGGTGGGATAGGGAGGGTGGGAGGGAGACGCAAGAGGGAGGAGATATGGGGATATATGTATATGCACAGCTGATTCACTTTGTTATAAAGCAGAAACTAACACACCATTGTAAAGCAATTACACTCTAATAATGATGTTTAAAAAAAAAGGCTTCCTAGCCAAAAACGAGATATGCCTCTCCAACACTTATTCAAATCTTCTTTACAATTTTAGGTGAAACATCATAGTTTTCAATATTCCTGGAGTATATATGGTGGTGGTTTTGTTAAACATGCTCTTCACTCCCTATGTTTCTAACTGGTTATTATTGGTACATAGTCTTTAAAAGCTATTGCTTTAGAATATATGTATTAGTATATAATATATATTAGTATGCTGTGTGTATATACATACACACACACACACACACACACACACACACAGTGTGTATATGCACACACATTTTTAACACTTGCCATTTTACCAAATTTTTTATTCAAGGAATTTAAGGTGATTTCCTTGCACGCTGCATGTATGCAATGCTATCAGATACAAATTATGATAGTATACCTCTTATTGGGTTCACTTTTCTAACACTACTAGTTAACTAGTTAGTGCTTCTAAAACACTCTTAAAATAATGATACTGCTAGTCAATTTTTTCTCATTCTTGCCTTTATTTCTAGTATTTCACCACTAAATATTATTTAGTTCGTTTGCGATACATATTTTATCGTGTTAAAGAAATATGCCTCTACACTTAATTAGCAGTTTATAATTTCAGCAAATGCCTATTCAACACTATCAAGAGAGACATATTATTTTACGTCTATTAAAATGATGAATTATAATAATGGAATTCCTAAAACTAAAACATTCTTGTATTCTTAGGATGGCCCTACTTGACTCTGCAAGTTAATTTTTAATAAAACATTACATACTACTGGCTAATCACTTGTTGTAGAATTTTTGTATTAACATTCTGCAGAAATTTTTCATGCTGTCTTTGTTAGTTCTTGGTGTTTGTGTCATACTAAAAGTTCCAGGAAGTTTTATTTCCTACATAGTATAGAGAATTGGTTATAAGTTTAGATAGTAAGTAAAACTATCTAGATTCAAATCTCAATTTTGCCACTTGCTAGTTGTATGACTCTGAACAAATTCTTCACCTCTCTAAGGTTGTTTTCTTAACTATAAAAACAAGACACAACTTAACTGAAGTAATTCAGGTGGAATTCCTAGAACAATACTTGTATCATGTATAAACTAAATAAATACTAACATCATTAATAGAAACCCTAGTATCCAATACAACTAGGAACAATAGTTGGGTAACTGAAAAAATGGGTTAGAGAAAATCATTACCAAAAAAAAAAAAAAGAAAAAGAAAGATACACAGATACATGATTTAAACATTTTATTTTTACTAAAAATGTATAAATGTGCATTTCCCAACTTTCTGACATAGGGCCATGGCCTTCTCTTTCATCAGAGGACTCACTGAATGGGATTCTACATTAGCCAACTCTGTTAAGTCTTCGCAAAGCACTGCATCCATCTGTCTATAGTTAACTAAACAACATATGTACAATAATAAAATGTTTGTATACAAAACGGGCAACAACTACCTCTTGGTCGTCATACTCCTCAACTGGTGGAATAAATACGTAGCCTTACTATAGAGTGGTAATCTACTAGCTGCAAATATTCAGCTTGCTATGTTATCAAGCTAGTATTATTTACAGATGGAATGTAGAGCATCAATTAGTCCAATAAGTCTGCTGAAGGGAAGGTTCACAGTACATGGGTATGTATGTGCCTTATACCAATATCTTCCCTAAAAATTCTCATCCATATTTTGAAACACTCATGCAAATCTTACAAGTTGCAAATTAATATTATTATATATGAAAACCAAAGCTCTTTTATAAAAAAGAAATTTATTTAAAATATTAACGAGAAAGATGATTAACACGTAAGTCCTATGACCTAGGTCCTATAATAGGCTCCAAATAATGAAGACCTATGCTAGTGAGTATATGCATGTATTTTGGTATGTCTGCATATACATATACATATAAACACATGTGCATATACATATGTAAAAGAGTATTTCTTTAAAATATCCCCAAACATTAATTCTTCCATACTGCCACACTCCGAAAAAAAACAGAATCTACCATTCATTCTCTCCCCCCTCATATTTACTCCTCCTTCCCAGTCTTATCTTTAGGGACTCAAACACATTAATCTAATCACAAAGTATCTAGGGACTTTGAGATCCTTAATTTTACTAGAACAATTATCAGAGTGCCTGCATTCTAGTTTCTCCTCCATTCAGCAATCATCAGCCTTCAACAGAAACATGATGTTCTCCTAGAAACACAAGCGTGAAAAAATTTTAACTTCCTACAGATATTACAAATATTAAAATCACAAGCTTACCTTATTAATTCTAGTTGTGCAAGCTCCTGATTTGCTTGAAATATAGGTTTTTTAGTGAAGAGTTCACCAAGGATACATCTAATGGGAAAAATATCCACCATTACCAAATGGTATGATTTTACTTCACTACCAAGTTTCAAGTAAATTAATCAGTCAATAAGCCTATCTTACCCACAGCTCCATACATCAATAGCTGGTGTGTATCTTTCTTCTCCCAGCAGCAGTTCAGGTGGACGGTACCATAAAGTGATGACCTTGTTAGTATATGGACGACTAAAAAACACAGAAAGCACTCTTTAGAGTCAGTATGTGTTAGAAAAAGAGAAGTTCTCTTAAGAAATATTATTTGGCTAATCAAAGCAATCCTACAATCCTAACTAAAACTACTTTCATCTGCCTACAGACATGCTATGACATCTAATACAAGATCATAAAATACATCTGACAGCAATGTGATTACCTGAAAAATTCCCTTAATATATAAAAATAAAAAGTTGTTGGCTTGTTTTAAGTGTAATACGGTCAAAGAAAGATCAACTGTATCAACTGTTGGCATTGATGATTTTGACCAAATCTGGCAAATCACTAATGTATGGCAAGATACGGTTCAAACTGTAACCACCTAACAAAAGTTTTCAACTGGGCATATCTTTCCTTGGCAATATTTCATTGATTTTAACGCACTTTGGTATGTGAATAGAAAGTACAGAAATGTAGACTGTAGTAGTTCGGGTCTACTCTGCCAGGAACCACTAGCGATAGGTAAGATACTTTATCAGATGATTCCTTTGTCACCTTCTAACAATGAGGACATATATATATATATATACTACTACCATGTTGTCATAGAAGATATTATCTACTAAGCTGTAGAAGTGTTTTCACTCCTCTGAGAATGATCCTATTGTAGCTGATTCACATGAGTAAAGACGGTCTAAGAAGTTAGAGGCAGTTCTTCGACTGTTCTGTGTGATCACGTATGTCTTTAGGTCAATTCTAAACTTCTCTTCCTTTCCAAATATCCTCCAAATCACAAGGATGCAAAGGCTGTATCACAGGAAATTTCCCAGAATGGCTGTATTCCCAGCCCAGTTACCTGAGGTTGGCTTGGACCCGGACCAGTTTGGGGAAGAAAAAAAAGGAGCATATAATTTATAAAGCAATTCCCTCTTGCCAACTGTAGGTCTGAAGTTCCAGGCAGCCTAAGACCTGAGTAGCCTGCTCCCACACTGCCAGATTTCTCCAAATAATTTAAACACTTAGACTGTAAGCCATTGAGGACACCAGCGCATTACCACAGATAGGACTATAGTAATAGCGTGCCAAAGCCAGGAAAAAAGTGATACTTGACTTTGGTATAAATTGTGAAAAGAGAAGATAGTCTAAGAAGTATGTTTTCAATAGCCAACTAGGATTAGATTTTTCTAACATTATTAAATTACTTTTCTTAGTGATTTTTGCTTGTTTTTACTAGCATCACTTATCTTCACATAACGAGGAAATCTTTTAAACTCTAGCTGTGCTAATTAAGCTGGATTTAATCATTTAAAAATATGTTCACCTCTTTATGTCTTAACACCTTTTAAATTTGAAATTCCTTCCCATTTTTCTCATTCAAATCTATACCTCCTTTAAAACAGGGTGAAAGACCCATCTCCATAAAGTCTAATCTTTTATTAACAACAGATTTATTTTTAAAGAAAGATTTGTTTTCATATTCTTAAATTTACACCATATTTACCACTGTAATGAACTATTTTGTTTTCTCTATGTTCCCAGAAAAATCAAAAGACCTCAAAGACCATTCTTTATTATGAAAAAAATAGTACCCACACACTAAGCCCAGAACAATGTTGGGCATAGGGCAGACCTTTTACTATATATGGCCCTGCAACTTTAGGTGACATATATGAATTAGCTGGGTGGGGGAACAAAGTTTGAGAAAATTATGGTAAGTAGTTTTCTAAAATATTTCAAAGATCTATGAGCATGTGAAACGTATGATCTTGCTACTAAGGTACAACTAGGTATCTACAGTCTCAAGAAAAATGTTTAAACTAATGTAAATCTGTCAGTAAATAGTTAATTTTTTATCTTTTTATGTTAAGAAATGTTTTAAAATATATTTTAAAAAAATTAAAGTCTGCTGTATTATATGGAGAAATTACACAAATTAAGGTTAGTAAATTTTATATTTAAATAAAAGATTATTTTATTTGTGTGTTAAAAAGAAACAACAGATCCAAAATGGAGTTACTTGTGTTAACTCCCACACCAGCAAACCAAGACTTACTACCTAACCTAACTGCAGATTCAGCCCCTCCCAGGAAAGGCATCTTAACCAATCGGTCTGGAATTTCCTGGTCAGCACTAGTGAGGTCACCTGCCACACAGACCCCTCCCATCCCTTAAAGGAAAGTGACCTTGCCATGGCCAATCTGCTTTCTGCTAGTATAACTTCCTTGTCCCTGCCCCCTTCTGCCTTTAAAAACCTTCCACTTTGTACAGCTCCTCGGAGCTCCCTTCTACTTACTAGATGGGATGCGGCCTGAGTCAGGAAGTGTTTAATAAAACCAATTAGATCTTTGAATTTACTCAGCTGAATTTTGTTTTTTAACTGTATGATATATCAAGTTCTAGGCAACATTTAAACACAGTCATCTTTAGCAGTTAAAATTAGACCAGTTCACTTTTTCATTAACTCTCATCAAATTCAGAAGTGAAAATATTTAGTACATTTTCAAAAATGATTAAACACAGAGCTAGATGAACTATACTTCTAGGTGTACAGCAAAAGTACTTAATGTATACCAATTAACAGCTTTTCCAAATATATCCAAATGCTCAGTTTCTGTCAGAAGAAAAATAAGAACTACGTAAAGACTGGAAACATTCAACAGTAAAATCTGACATAGAAAGCTCAATTTTAAAACACTAATATAATCTCTAAATTGCGGAAATCCTTTCATTTATGAAGTAAATAAATATTCATACTGATATATATTTTTTGTAAAACAAAGCACCATCCCAACATTTCTCTTTACAATCAATGAAATATCAACAGAATAGAGATCAAAGATAATCTGCTCAGTAACAGATTCCAACACTTTGCCCTTCAGGGGAGGTGTGACACAGTTATGGCCTTCCGGACCCTACTACGCACCACAAGCAGCGCTGTATTCCTAACAAGGCGAGCACTACCCTAAGGGTACAGCCCCAGGCTGACAGGCAGCTCAGCCTCCTGTCTGGTCTGAATAGGTAAAAGGCAAACAGATGATCAGAGCAAGATTTTAGGCCCTTGAAGTCTTTGGAGATTCTGGATAATCCAAATTAAAATTCACAAACCACAGTTGATAAACTCTGTTAAAGACCCTTCTAAGAAATGAAAAAAAAATCATATAATAGGAAATACCTAAATTAGCTTTCAAATGCTTCACTTTTCCAACAATACATAAAGTCTACACATTTCTTTTAGAGCATAACTTATATTTTTGAGAAAAACATGGAAAGAGTTCAGCTAGCTAAGTTCATCGTATGCCCAAATGCCATGTCTCCTTCAGAATCCACTACGTAAACACCTACCAAAACTACAAAAGAAATTTGGGACCTATTTTTAACACCAACCCAACTTCTAAGGTCAAAAACCCAGGAGTCATCCTTGTTTCCTTTTTCCTTCAAATCTCACATCTAATCTATCAACAACTTCTGTCAACTCTACATCCAAATAGGTCCTAAATGCAACCATTTCCCACGATTTCAAGGAAATCTGAGCCACTACCAACTTTAAGTCGGAGCCACTATTATCTTTTTTCTGGTACTACCGCAACAGTCTCTTTACTAGTTTCCTTGCCTCTATCTCTAGCTTTCGTCCCCCACTTTTAAGTTTTTTTAGCGTAAAACCAAGTCATATCAGTTAGTTGCTTAAACTGTCCAGTGATCTCTCACTGCAACTAAATAAAATTTATACTTTACCTCAGGTGATAAGACTATACCCTGGAGTATCTCACTTCCTATTTTTACACTGGGCAACATCTTGGCCCCCTTAAACTTTCCAAGTCTGTTTCCAGGCCTTGCAGTTGCTGAGTTCCTTCTACTTGGAATGTTATCTGCCTAGGTCTTCATTAAGTTATCCTCTTCTCATCACTCAGGTCTTAGCTCAATTTTACTTCTCAAAGAATTCTATCCTAACTGCCTTAGCCAAAATTACCCAAGCAGCCACCCCCAAGCTCACAGTATCCCTACAGACACTATTTTATTTGCTTTGTAGCACTTGGTACTTTAAATTCTTTCCGCTATCCAACAGGTTCGTTGTCTACCTTCTTTCATGACTATGTAATGAGACCAGGGATTGATCTGTCTTTCATATCTCTACTACATAGCCAATAGGTATTACCTAGGTCAGTGTCTGGCATACAGTAAGTACTTATCAATATTTTTAATCAACTGATTTATGCCATAACTACATAACAATAAACACAGTCTTTTTCCTCATGCCATCTCCCCATTCCCTTCTAATTTTACCCTACTTTCCTCCTTTTGATTTTTTCTCAGAAAAATAACTTAAATTTCTGTATCATAACATTGCTACAGAAAAACATAAGTAATTTTTTTCCAATTGATGTTACCTTAGGATCACTTGTGCATTCTTATTACACATGCAAATTTAGAAGTCCTATAAGTACCTGTATCTTAACATATCCAAAAGGAAATTTATTATCTTCTGCCGTAAACCTGCTTCCCGTTTCCTGTCTCAGCAAACAGCATCACAGTTTATGGCAGAGATTGCTAAGCTGTCTTCTAAAATCTGTTCTTCCTTTCTTCAATGGGAGCTGCCCACCTACACTACATTTCCCACCCTCACTGCAGTTAGGTGTGGCCACATGACCAAGTTCTTGCCAAAGGAACGTGAACACAGGTGCCATTTCTTGGCCTGGCTCATAACACCCCTCCCGCCTCTTTTCTAGCTTCTAGCTGACAGACATGGTGATAGACTTGGAAAGCATGTGAAGAAAGGCAGCAAATCTTCCAATATGGATCCTTAAATGACTGTATGAAGCAGAGTCACCATTTGATCAAACAATATGGTGAAATATTATCAATTGTGCAGCAAGGTAAAGTAACAACTGCTCCAGATTACTGAGTGAGAAATATAAACTTCTTATTCTTTAAGCCACTGAATTTTGAGGTTCTCTTTGTTGCAAGTTTAGCTTCTCCTAATTAATAAACCATTTATGCAATTCCTTAAGCAGAAATCTTACTGTAGGGGTAAAGGCAGGGATGTGTCTACCAACACAATAGTCAACCATCAAGTTCTAACGATTCTATATCTTATATAATTCATCTCCATCTTTCCAACACCTATGCCCATTGCCTAGTTAAAGCCATAATTATCCTACCTAGGTTTTTTTTTTTTTTTAATAATCACTACTTTTTTTTTTTTTTGACGTGGACCATTTTTAAAGTCTTTATTGAATGTATTACAATATTGCTTCTGTTTTATGTTTTGGTTTTTTGGCCACGAGGCACGTGGGATCTTAGCTCCCCGACCAAGGATCAAACCCGCACCCCCTGCAATAGAAGGCGAAGTCTTAACCACTGGACCGCCAGGGAAGTAAGTCCCCCATATCCTACCTAGGTTTATTGCAACAGCTTTCTAACTGATTGCCCTCGCTTGCAGACTTACAAGGTCAATCTACTTTCCAAAGTGCAGTCAAAGTGATAGTATAAAATAAAATGCCAACGTTTACACCTTCAATACACACTGCTGCCTCTGGGAGAATATCCACACAAGACCTACAAAATTATTACTTGGTTCTTGCTCTGCCCACACTGAACTATCAGTTTCCTGAGAAGGCTGAGCAAATGCTCATTTTCTAGAGCTAGGAGATAGAGCCACGGAGAGAACAGAGGTGGCAAAAAAACTTTCAAGAAGATAGTGATACTGTAATTATATTTTAAATGTTTTAAATAAACATTTTAAATAAGCTTTTTAATGTACTTTTTAAAGTTAACACTGACAAAAGACAATGAAAATGATTGTTTTATTAAAGTCAAGGAAAAACTCATGATAATTTACTCAAAACTCTTACAAAATAGGTGCCATACCTCACTTTTTACCTTAGGGCTTAATGAGGAAAAAGCAAACACTGAGAAAGTATGCAGACAGAAGGACTTTAATCATAAAAGAAAATTCCAAGGTGGGTGGAGTTAGCAGAGAATAAAGCCAATCTCAAATCACCCAATTCAATATTCGCTTATAGTATTATGAAGAAAATATTCCATGGTATGATTAGGTTGTTGTGTTTACCAATGTAAAGACAGAAGTATAAGACACTGAAACTGTTTTGAAACTAGGACATTTAAATCCCAAGAAAACTAAAGTACTGATATAATAATGAAAATAGATCATCCAAAGTTAGACAAATAAATAAAAACCAGAATCCTCAAAATTGAACATTTAGAACTTGGGCTACTAGGTTTGGCTACCCACTGTCAACATCCTAAAGACGGTCTTGTTTACATCACAAAGAGAAAACACAAACTGATGTGACATCACACATACGATGTTTTTTTTTTCCTTTCATGGACTAAAAAAAAAATTACATTATTGAGATATCTACCCAGTCTTTTCACAAAAAACAAATTCATCCCTACTGAAAAAGAAACAGGATGGAAAAACATATAGTGAGGTTCTTAGGTGTTACAGAATAAATTAATACTTTAAAAAAAAAACCCTAAAAATAGAAAAAGAACCACTCCAATTTATTCCCACAATTAAAGTTAAATCCCAAGCAATAATTCCATAA
This sequence comes from Balaenoptera musculus, assembly GCF_009873245.2. NCBI lineage: Eukaryota > Metazoa > Chordata > Mammalia > Artiodactyla > Balaenopteridae > Balaenoptera > Balaenoptera musculus. The sequence continues at coordinate 94,504,110 of NC_045793.1, read as the reverse complement.
CCTAGCAAAACACACACACATAAAATCCCTCTGACATTAAATTAGAAAAAGAAAACAGTAACTCCAACAAGCTGTTCCTCTTGGACGGCTAGAAACTACCTTTGTAAAAATCCAGAAATAATGGTCTCGACATTAAATATTCTGAATTTCAACTTCTACTGAATATCTTCATCTGTAAATAAGTCTCATTAACAGTTTTTGAAAAGAAAGCAGACACTATTTCTTTGTCTACTAGGGAAGTGGCACCACCACCAGCAATACTTCTTTTATTTTTCAAACCTTCTACTTTAATGTGGTTAACAAGATATTAAAGTGTAAAGTCATCATAAAACTTTCATGTGAAATCTCAGGTAATTTTAAATATTTGATGCTATCAAAATATTTCGCATTTATAGACTTTATTAGATACATAAGGAGCTTTAAGGGAGATGCAGAAATGGAAATATCACACAACTTGCTGGAAGACTAAATGAGCATACTTCATTTGGCAAAAATAAAATATAATATTTGAAGGGCCAACAATTAATATTAATATAATTAATATAACATTTGAAGGATCAGAATTAATCAAGCAGTTACTATGAATGTGTTTTATGCTTTAAGGCATATAAAACACAAAAGTTTAAAATAATGATCCCTGTCTTTAAAGTAACTACAAAAATAAAATAAAATAAAATAAAATAAAGTAACTACAATTCTAGCTCTAGTGAAAAGATAAGAACAAAAGTAAAAAGACCAGCACTAAGGAGGCAATTTTAATTCTGAATATAATTTCATCTAGTCCCTGGACAAGCAGCAAGAGGTAATTCTTCCATTCACACCCTACATAGGTTTGGGAAAATTTAGTTTTGGTTTTAATGGCAATTTTATGAAAAGCCACTAGATGGCGATATTGCCTTCAAAAATGTTTAAAAAGCTATTTTGTTCACTGTAACTTTCAGGACCAGGAAAGAAAGGTTTTCCAATACACTATAAATATCTTAGAGATTTGAAATCCTTCATCTTAAAGTTGAGAATAATGACATACAGAGATATTAAGTGACTTGTCCAATATTTCAAAACTGGTAAAATGGAAATGCCAGGACTAGAGCCAAAGTTTCCTAATTTAGGCCTAAGGATTTTGAGTTCCTTCCATTAAAAAAGTAAATGTGTTAAGTTATAGTTTCTTCTCTAGAAAGTGAAATTAATTTCAACTTACATGTAAAGTACATATTTTTTCATATGAGACAGTCACATAAAGAGAAAAAGATACTCCATTACTTGGAAAAGCACTGTAGCAAAGACTTGGTAAAATAAGAACTCAGAAGAGGCTTTATCATTGTGGCTAAAAGTCCTGGGGGGGGAAAGTTGGACTTAAAACAGCTACTAAAAAACTGAACAGATATGAAGAAATGAGGCAAAAACCTCTGTTCTCAAGTTCTATATTTCCCAAGGCCAAATCGAGCAAAGCATGAATACTGATGTTCAAAACAAGAAAATGATTCTTCAAGTTTAAAGGAATCATTTTCCCCCCTAATTTTAGCCCAGTGGTTCGCCTTTCCTCTATTGTAGCACACATGAAGAGGAGATCCATACTGGTCACCCACAACCCCATGCTCAATTCCTACATACTAGCTGTAGCTCCAACAAGTTTTCCTCAAATTCAAAACAGATATACTGGGACCTCCCTGGTGGTGCAGTGGTGAAGAATCCACCTGCCAACGCAGGGGACACGGGTTCGATCCCTAGCCTGGGAAGATCCCACATGCCGTGGAGCAACTAAGCCCGTGCACCACAGCTACTGAGCCTGCGTTCTAGAGCCCACGAGTCACAACTACTGAGCCCACGTGCCACAACTACTGAAGTCCGTGCACCTAGAGCCCGTGCTCCACAACAAGAGAAGCCACCGCAATGAGAAGCCCGTGCACTGCAATCAAGAGTAGCCCCTGCTCACCGCAACTAGAGAAAACCCAGGCGCAGCAACAAAGACCGAATGTAGCCAAAAATAAAAATAAATTAATTAAAAAAAAAAAAGATATACCAAATCAAATAAGTGAGAGAGATGTAACTGATGCTATACAGTGATAAGCTGAAATCTGCTCTATTTTGAAAAAAACAAGAAACCCTACAATAATTTCTTGAACACTTCATTCTATCTGTAATAGCTAATTACTTAGAAAATACTTCAAAAAATATTTGGATGGGGGTATTATGGTTTCTTTCTGCTTATGATAAAGAAACATGGATGGAAATCATTTGCTGTATGTTTATTTCAAGAAATATCTAGAAAACTTGGGATAATACAGTGATTCTGCTAAAGGCAGTGAATTTCAGTATGTTATTAAAATTTACTAGAACAGTATGTGTATTTTAAAGTCATTCCATTAAATTAAGCCTACTTCTCCGATTTTAAAGAAACTGGAATTATTTGAATCTGAAAAAGAGTAGTTTTAAAGATGTACATAACCCTGAAGGATATTTGCTTATAAAACCAAATGATATACCAAGTTTTTAACTTACAAATTTGATTAAGCAGAAAATTTCAGCATACGTTACCTGAAGATGCAAAGTTATGGGATTTTAAATTTCCTACTTCCTTAAGTTCAAAATTCTTATATCAATTCAGCAAGGCAATGGGGACCAAGGTTCAGTGAACACGCCACACCCCTGACACTCCATTGAAACCCAACATTCCATTTTAAAAGAGAAAAAAAAAAAAATCAATGGGAAAATGGATTTTGACATATAAAATTTGGCTCTACAGTCAGTTCTTCCGGAACATATCTATTTCAATGTGAACAAATATCTGCATAAAAAGAATCTATGAGATGGAAAATGGTAATTTAGCTGTTCTCCATCTCCACAGAAACCTAACATGAAAACAAGAAGAAAGGGATTTATAGTCAAAGTATGATAGACATATACTTCTATTAAGAAAGGATAACCAAACTACAGTGAAATCTCAGTTAACCAGCTAAGCAGGTAGAATCCTTAATTAAGAAGAATTTCCCCCTAAAGAACAGTCATTGAAATTTAGTCATTCAAAAAGTACACTTCAAGTGAAGTTTTGGATTAAGTATACGTAAGGACCAATTTATTTTTTTCCTTCAAATTCTATCAAAAGGCACTATCATACACAATGAAAAGAATAAATAATTGGGAGTTGGAAACTTTGAGCTATACACTCTTGATGATACTAACAAATATTTTTGGATCTTTCAAGTCACTCAACCTTTTCTAGGTCTCCGTTTTCTCAAACGCAAAATGAGGGTTAGAGCTGTTAAGCTCTAGAACAACTTCAAACAAACAAACAAACAAGCAAAAACATACAACCTTTTCTTAAAATAAAATATTAATTAAAAGTGTAGTAAGTTAAAACAAAGGCCGAAAAGCTCTGCCTAAAGTAGGCACAGGGCACTGGAGCCCTGTCCGTAACAAGCTGTCCGTACCACAGTCTGAGCTTAACAGAACTCTAATGTATCCAAAACATACCATTTAAAAACCTCTAAACACTAAAAATAATTTTCAGAATTATTTCACAGGCGCTGCAAGATTAAAAAACAAACAAATTTTTTACTCTTAAAAAAAAATTCAAAAAGGGGATTTTTTTTTCAACTAACCAGAAACTGGCGAAGATTCAGTGAACATAAATAACTATTGCTAAGAACTCCAATTAACTGATATTTTATTATATCCAATTATGATTACACTAAATAAATTATAGAACTGTAATAAGGAATTTATAAATATATGTATATATATTATATATGTATAAAGAAATAATGCTGTCTGACAAAGGAATGGGCTAATAAACTGGAGATATTAAACCCAGTTAATTTCATAGTTTATATAAAATTCCCTACTTCACAAAAATACTTTATTTTGAAATTACATATTATTCTTCTAAGAACAATCCTAATAAGACAAATCAATTTCACTACCATCAGGCACAAAAGGAGCCAAATGGGATACGAATCCCTAACTTTAGCCACAGAAGCTCCACACAAAGAAGTTATACACTGAACTTCCTCACAATAGTTTGTTTAAATAAAAGGTTCTAGGGAGTTTAAAACAAACACACATATTTATATATAGATATAACTATAGTTAAAAAAAAAAGTTTTAAGTAAGTCCAAAATAATAATTAAAACAAAATATACAAGTTTAAACATGTAACATAAGAAGCATTTACTAAGGTTTTTCATTAAACACAAAAATTACAAACATCTTAACGTCTGGACATGCATTAGAAATTTAAGCATGAATTTTATTTAAAAATTCCTAAGTTCATTTAAGAAACGTTTATAATGGCACATTTTAAAAGAAATTATATTTACCTCTAAGTATTAAAAAATCTATTATTTTTACATTGATTTAATGTATAAAATTTTGTAATTAAAATAATCAACCCAACATGGTATAAAACTTCATTATTTCATGTATTTAACCATGAAAAGAAAATTTCCCTTTTGTTAAAAAATAAACTATCAATAAGGTATTCTTAATATAGCTTCTAAAACTGGTCACTAATGTCTATAATATTCATTTGAAAATATTCTTACCTTTCTTCTGAGCTATACAATCGAGCAAGTCCAAAATCTGCAAGTTTTATTTGCCCTCTGGTGGAAGTAAGATAAAATGAACAAAAAATATTAGTCTACTCTGAATTGATAGTACACATTCACGTTCTATTCCTAGAACTAACCAAAAATTCACTGATACAACTGAAACTTCGATTATACTGCAGTACCCAAGGTTCTACAGGAAAAGGCAAATAGATAAACTCACAACAATATAAGGCAAAAGTTAGTACTTTTCTTTGGATAATTTCAGCTACTACTACACTAGTACTGTTGTTACATTATTATGATATATATATATATAGTATATTATTATATATAGTAATAGTACTAATATAACAGTTTCTCAGTACGATTTAGTTCCTATTTAGAAAAGTACACTTCAATGAAAATAAAACAAAATGAGGTAATTCATACTACTTTGGTAATAAGACAAATTACTTGTTCAATTCCAGCCAATAATGCACAAGAAATGAATCACATCATTTTAAATTTATGTTTAATTTTCCAGTTCTTAGAGTGACATGGTGCTCTATAGAACACTTTCTACTGACTAAAATCAGGACCAGGCATGCCTCACTTAAACCAACAAAGAGTACCGATTACAAGAGAATTATCAGAGTTCAGGTTATGTTGTCAGTGAAATATCTAACATAAGCTTTGCATATGTATGTATGTATGTATGTACGTGCATATACACTTCAAAAAAAGTTCACTTTAAAACTGTGATGACTGTTTCTTTAAAAAATTCCAAATTAAAAAAGATGCTAAAACCTATTCTTAACCTAAAACTGAAATCACATCATTAATTATTAGAACCACCATTCACATTATTTGGAAGAATATCAAATGAGAGGGTCAACTAAGTATTTTGGTTGGGGGGGTGCCTATAATCTTTATTACTTCCCTCCCCCCCGCCCCCCCATGGAAGTATGACAGCTGTTATTGAGCAACAACAACAAAAGAAAAGGAGGGGTTAAGTAGTTTGCCCAAGGTCACTTAAACTACTATATGGTTTATGTATACTAGTATATAGATACAAACTATTATGTGATTCAAACTCAGGTCTTTATGACTCGAAAACCCCTATTTATATAAGGTCAAAGGGACTGTAAAGTTCTTTAGAGGTTTGATCCAACTAATCCTATTAAATTGCTTGGATTGAGGGGATGGATGGAACTTCAACAAGTCAACTAAGTATTATTTTACATACATTACAAACTATTATTGGAAGTTAATCAACTAAAGTATATTTAACACAACTTCAGACGTAGCCCAAGCTGTAATATTGATTTTGTTAAAATAGTCTGAGCAATAAAAACCTAAATTTTAAATCTTTTTAACAGAATCAAGGTATACATTATATAAGACTCATTTTAAACATATATATCAAACTCATATCATACCTATTATTTAGAAGAATATTTGAACATTTAATATCTCGATGCAAAAAGTTCTTCTTATGACAATAATCCAGACCTTCCATGAGCTGTCTCATAAATGACTTTATGTGATTTTCATTAAAATGAACCAAGCCTGATTCCAGTAGTCCCATCAGATCATGGTCCATATATTCAAACACCAGATAAAATGCACCTAAGAACAACAATTAATACATTAAAGATTTTGTTCTTACAACTTTTCTATAGGTTCAGAATTTTTTTAAAATAAAATGCTGGGGAGAAAATTAATCCTTGAAAAGAACTGCTACTTCTGTCATTTAATAATGTTCATCCCCGTCTCTCTGAATTTAATATCAATACCATCCCAAGGAAATATCTAGCCAGTTTTCTTCTCCCAAAGAAAACTGCTATGATATAAAATCAACACTGCTAATTTCCACACTGCATAGTTTCTGGGTATGATTGATGTAAAATAAATTCTTAGCTGTTTTACATATTGAACAAATTGTCTCTCAGCAGAAGCTGAATAAAATCAGTATAGTTCATCAAAGAAAATTTAAAGATGTTATAAGAATTACTTTTAATAAAAGAAGAGTCTGGGCTCAGTCGGGCTTTAGATTACTTCTATTAAGTTTTCAATAAACATATAATTTAATTCATTTATACAGCTCCAGAGCATTTGAAAGCATACAAATTACAACTTTATAATACCAGCTTATTAATCCTGCTACTAAAACCTAAAACAGCACATAGCACATACACAACATACATACGATAGATTCAAAATTCCTAAGTGAAACTTGCACAAATTGAATCTAAAGCTATATCTACAAATATCTCAATCAGGCAGTTTAATTTATCAATTCAAGAATGGAAAAGCTAATAAAATTCAATACATCTATCTTTCAAAGTAAAAAAGTTATCAATATGCCAAAAAAAGGCATCTGAAGAAAGTTCATGATTAAAAACAGAGCAAAGGGAATTCCCTGGTGGTCCAGTGGTTAGGACTCGGCGCTTTCACGGCGGGGCCCAGGTTTGATCCCTGGTCCAGGGATCCTGCAAGCTGTGTGGCACAGCCAAAAAAAAAAAAAAAACAAACAGAACAGAGCAAAGATTTCACAGTAAACTTGCAATAGAAAGATACTTTCCTAAAAGTTTATAATGGTACCTCTCTGAAACCAATAACTACTGTCATATTTAATAGTAAAATGCCAGATGCTATACACAAGACAAGAATGTTCATTATTACTAACTATTCTAGAAGTTAGTAAGTAAAATTAAAAACAAAGTATAAATACTGAAAAGTGACAAAAACATGATTATTGGTAGATGAGATGAGATTCTAAAAGATCCGAAAGAATAAAAAAAAAAGTAGCTGTGTTAGAAAAAAATCATACACAAAAAATAGAAGACTTTATATATGCCAGCAACAATTAGAAATTAAAATTAGAAACAATTAGAAAGTAAAATTTAAATGACTGCAATAGAAAAAAAAATACTACCAACAACTAGGAATAAACTTTAACAATTATACAAATTTATTAAGGATTCACCAAATTGTAAAATTCTGTATTTTAATGCAATTTCAGTAAAAGGACCAATGATTTGTTATTTTCTTTTGCTGAAAGAACACTTAACTTGAGAAACTAATTCTAAAGTTCACCTTGAAGAAAACAAAACCAGGGTATCGACCAAAACGTTTCTGAAAATAAACATTTGCCCTACCAGAAATTAATATGACCTACTGTACTATTGGGACAGACAGAAAAATGCATATAATATACACCAGAAAAAAAAAAATCCCAAATACGTATCTACTATGAAAACAGCCATTTTAAATCAGTGAAGGAAAAAAAGAGGCAGAATAGTACTGGGACAAATGTGTAACCCCAAAGGCAGATTGGGAATTATACCAAAAACAAACCTATTAAAAAACTGACAAATTTCACTAAATAAAAATTTAGAAACACATATGTAAGAAATAAATATGAAATAGAGGTAAAAGGCAAATAAATGACAAGATGAAGAAACCTATTTGCAACATAACGGATTAATTTTCTTAATATAAAACAAAGTCTTACAAATCAGTACCAAAAAAGACCAGTAGCACGAGAAAATGAAAAACAAAATTAACTGTCGATACACAAAAAAATGCCTATGTACTTAATCTCACTATTAATCAAAATATACAAATCAAACAATATACCACTTTTAACTAAAGGGAAAATATTTCAAAAGAAAAACTACACAGTATTAACAAAGGTGTGAGATAAACAGACACTGTTACATAGTGCCAGTAGTAAACTGGTATATTTACAAAATATAATTTGGCAACATGCACCCAAAGCTTTAACAATCATGTACCCTTTTACGTAGCAAGGGCTTTTATAGATATTTAGCACAAGGAAATAAAAGATAGAAAAGATTTATCTATAAGCATGTTCACTAAAACCAATATAATAATAAAATACCTAAAAACATTAAGCAAAAAAACCAAACCAAATAAACAAACAAATGGGTTATTATGGTTCATCTATACCACACCATGCACTTTGAAAAACACTGTAGAGGTACGATATTGATATGGAAATATATTGATGATTTTGAGTTTAAAGTAGATTAACAAAGATTGTGTATTTGATCCATCTATCTCACTATCTTTGATGTTATTAAGTAACACAGTTACACACAGAGTATCTAGAGTTGCACAGCCCAATACAACTGCTACTAGCTACGTGTGGCAACTGAACACTTGAAATGTGGCTAGTCCAAACGTGCCTGAAGTGTAAAACGTACATGGGATTTCAAAAGCTTACTACAACAACTAAAAAAAATAAAATATCTTGATAATTTGTTATATTGGTTACATATTGGAATAATCTATTGATATACTGGGTAAAATAAAAATATTATTAAAATTAACACAGCTTTAAAAAATGAGACTAACAGATTATTTTAAATTAAAATATAACGTCTTGCATTCTGTTTCTATTAGACAGTACTGAATTAGAGTAAGAATTGAAACAGAAGAGCTAAAACTATCCCTGCATGCAGATGACCTGAACGTTTGTTCTCTGAAAGGACATATACATTCAATTAAAAAAACTGTTAAAAACAGTGACACAATTTAGAAAAACAGCAGAAATAAAACATACAGTAGTCATTGGGCTTCCCTGGTGGCACAGTGGTTAAGAATCCGCCTGCCAATGCAGGGGACACGGGTTCAAGCCCTGGTCCGGGAAGATCCCACATGCCACGGAGCAACTAAGTCCATGCGCCACAACTACTGAGCCTGCGCTCTAGAGCCCGAGAGCCACAACTACTGAACCCAAGTGCCACAACTACTGAAGCCCACGCACTTAGAGCCCGTGCTCCACAACAAGAGAAGCCACCGCAATGAGAATCGCACGCACCTCAACGAAGAGTAGCACCTGCTCTCCGCAACTAGAGAAAAGACCGCATGCAGCAATGAAGACCCAATGCAGCCAAAAATAAAATAAATAATAAAATAAATTTTTTAAAAAGATCTAAAAAAATAAAATAAAACATACAGTAGTCATTAACATAACTACCAGTTAAAAGAAAAAAAATGGAGGTCCCATTTATAATAAATAAATTTTTTTTTAATTTAAGAAATGTGCAAAATACTTCAGAGATAAATTACAAAACACTTTTAAAAGGCAAAAAACTATAAATGAAAAAAATGGATACATTCTTAGGAAGGTTCAACATGATAAAGATTTTCCCTAAGTAATTTATAAATTAAACAAAGCTCTATTTTTAAAAATACCTTGTTTTCTTCCTACAATTAGATAAGCTGATGTTATATCCACATAGGAAAATAACTAAGTAAGAATAGCAACGAAAATATCTGAAAGAGAAAGGCGGGGTGGGCACTAGGCTCTACCAGCCCAGATAGTTTAAGACAGCATAATGAATGCCTATAATTAAAAAGTGCGATACTGCTAAAGGAACATGAAATAAAACAGAAATCCAGAATTATACCCAGGTATATATGGAACTTCAGTAAATGATAAAGATGGCATCGTACCAATTCAGTGGGAGAAAAGATCAACTTATTATAGATCAGCAATATTGGGACAACGTGAAGAGCCAGATAGAAATAGTTAAAACTGGTCTGTTCCTCACAACATATATACCAGCATAAAAAGCAAACGAACCAGTTCTAAATATAAAAAATAAAACCATGAAAGTATTTTTTTTAAACATGAATTCCTTAATAACCTCAGAGTGGGGAAAACTTTCCTAACTAGGAATCAAACCAAGATGCAACAAGGGGAAAAGACTGATAATATAACTATGTAAAAACAAAAATCTACTGAGTGGCCGAAAACACTGTAAGCAAATTTAGAAAAATATAGCAAACTGGCAAAAAATCATTAGCAACTTATTCCAGATAACTTACTTATACCCACTAAAAAAGCCTCTCTAAATTGGAAAGAAAAAGATTAATAACCACACAGAAAAGTGGGCAAAAGACAGAGAGATAACCCAGACCACACACACACACACACACACACACACACACACACACACACCACACACACACACACACACACAAGCAGTAGCCAACTGCCCTTAAACCAATGGAAAGTCACTTAGCCTTGTTCATAATAAAAATTTATTTCTCAAGCTAAAACTTCACCACAATAACAAACTGACAACAACTCAAATGTATGACACCAGACTCTAATGGCAAAGCTGTAAGGAACACTCTCATACATTGCTAGGAATTTGGCAATATCTAGCTAGCTTAATCATATTTAGCATTTCCATTTCTCTCTGACCTAACCAGCCCAATTCTAGGGGCCTGTCCCAAAAATTCACTGACAAAAATACAAGATGGTGTAGGCAGAGAGCTATTCAAAGCAGCATTATTTCTAATAGCAAAAGACTGGAAGCAATGCAAGCATCTGTCAGTGGGAGACTAACTGAATAAACTAGGATAGAGCCATACAGCAGAGTACTGTGTAGCCATGTCTGTCTACTGATAGGGAGTAATTTTCAGTATATATAGTTAAATGAAAAGAACCAGGAACAGCAGAGCAGTTATTAATATGGCATCTTTTATATAAAAGGGGGAGGAATATGCAGCAAAGAAAAACTGTAAGGATGAACTAAACACTTAAAAAAAAAAAGTTGTCCCTAGGTAAGGGAGAGAACTGGAAAAAGGAATGAAAATGAGACTACTCTGAATGTGCCCTGTTTTACAGTTTTGAGTTTGGAACCATGTAAATGTTTCACATGATTAACTATACATCATCAAACTGAAAAGGTTAGAAAAACAGTACCTGAAAAATTAGAAACAGATGAACCTACATGTGTATCAAACCGTCTATATTACATTAACTGATATGGTATTCTGACTATATTATCCCTAGTGGGGCATATGCTAAGGACAAAAAGAACCAATAAGAAATCTTAAAACTGCATTCAGCAGTCTTCTTAGTAATTAACATTAACATTGTTATCTTGAAATTATTATAGGTATATTGTAGGACAATGTTAATTTCTTAGGAACCAAGGTTTTTTAGTATTAAAAAAAAGACAAGTGTAGGATCACAAATTTATAAATCCTGTACTTTTAATTTTAAATTAAAATCATTTACAGTAGCCTGCCTCTAAGGTGACCCCAGTAATTTTCATCTGCTGGTATCCATGCCGTCTATTCAAGGATGGCCTGTGTGACCAACAGAATACTGAAGACGTGGTAATGTCACTGACCACCAAGGCTAGGTCATAAAGTTATTGCAGCTTCCATCTTATTTTCCTGGATCATTTGCCCCGAGAGAAGCCAGCCACCAAGCTGTCAGAATAGTCAAGCAACACTTTTGAAAGGCCGGTGCTAAGAAGAACTGAGACCTTCCCGCAACAGTGGAACTACAGTTTGCTAGTGATGTGAGGGAGCCCCCCTGGAGTAGATTCTCCCAACCCTAGTTACACCTTCTAGTGACCTCCAGTCAACATCTCACTGCAATCTCATGAGAGAATCCAAGCCAAAACTGCCCAGCCAAGATGCTCCCAAATTCCTGCCCAGAGAAACTATAACAGATAATAGCTTCCAGCATCACCTCTGAAGTACAATTGCCAAAGAAGTGAACTTATATCTAAATAATCATCTGGATTTAACTTCCCTTTATAGGAAATATCAGAGTTAGAAGAACAAGCTACCCACCACCAAAAGGAAGCATCTGTCAAATCCAAATTGTGGTCTATTCTTCAATAAATAAAGGAGTAAAATTTTTAAAAGGCAAGGGTGGGTACTGTAGATTACAACAGACTTAAGATAATAATTAACCACATACAATGTGCAGATTTCTTGTTTGCATCCTGATTCAAATAAAGCCAACTATTAAAAATATTTTTGAGACAACTACATAAATTTAAATATGGACAGTTAGATAATATTATAAAATTGCCAATTTTGTTAGGTAGGCCTCTTTCTTGTATTTTTTAACATAATAGCAATTTCATTATAGATTAAAGGCAGATAATCAAGAATTTATGTTTACAATATAATGCAAGGGATTCACTCAAAAATAACCCAGCAAAATAAAAACAAGTGGGGGGAGAGAAATAAACAAGATTAGCAAAATGTGATAACTGCTAAATGTGAGGGATGTGGACACTGGGATTCATCATACCATCTTCTCTACTTTTAAGTATGTTTGAACATTTCAGTAATACTGAATTTTTTAAATGTCTGAAACAAAACTAAATAAATGAAAATTTTAGAAGGCATTCAAATTATGCTGAATTAAGGGATATATTTATTGTTCCCATATTTTTAATTTGGTTTTTATTTCTATCGAGGTTGTATATTTACGTAGTTTTAAGCAATGTTTTCAAACTGTGGGTCATGAAATCAGTTTTGCGGGTCATGACCTGCATTTCAAAAAGTTTTTTCTATTGCTTGATATTTTTTCCTACATTGTATTTAAACATTAATAAAATCATATGTAATAATATTTTTTATATAGCATGCCAAGTAAAATTTCACTTTGGTAGGAATTTATATACATACATATGCTTAGAAAAATGTCCAATATCAAAATTCTAAGAGCAGTTTATCTCTGTGTGAGTAGATGGGTGGTTTTTACTTTCTTCTTATGCTGCCATTTTCTGACTTTTCTACAAGGAGCACAAATAATAATTTTTAAATATATTAACAACTGTGCCTAATATACAAATTTATAAGGAAAAAACAAATAACCCAAATGAAAGAAACGGCAAAATCACAAATAAAGATGCACACAGGAAATCAAAACGGTAAACATATGTAAGATGCTTCAGACCTCACTAGTAATCAGGAAAGTACTAATCAAAGAAACAATGAGAAACCATTTTCACCTATCAGATTGGCAATATCCAGTGATGTCCAAATGAAAGGAAACTCATACACTGCTACAATTTTTTGGCAAAGTATGCTGACAAAAGAAAATATCCCTTGACTTGACTATCCCACTTTTGGAAGTAACCTAAGGAAATATCAGCACCAGTATGCATGTATACATGGATAAGCACATTTCTAGCAGTACTGTTTGTAATGGAAAAAAGATGGGGAAAACTGAGTGCCCATCAAGGGAGAATGGTTGAATAAGCCCAGTATATCCATACCATGGCACATTATGCAGCTAGATAAAAGAAAGTTTTATCACCTAGAGATGTGTTGTATTCCTTAATAAGAAAAGTAAAATACAGAATTAAAAAAAAAACCAAACAAACAATTAGCACAGAGGAATTATGGTTTCTGGTCCAACAGTAAGGAGTTTGGAAGTCGCCACACCCATCCTCACAATGAGAAAATAGCAAAACAAACTAAAAATCAACAGCTCTTCTTAGATCCATCAGAGAACTGAGGTCACAGAGCAAACCACTGCCCCCAAAATTGGTGAGAGAGACAGGTAGATACAGAGAATCACCAATTCCCCAGAGCAGAGGCCCAGAAGCAGAAACCTCCACAAGAACCATTACCTTGGTAGGAAAGCCTAAACTGTAATTGACAGTTGCTAGAGGCTCAGCGTGAACAAGTTTAAGAGTAAAAACTCCAGGGGTTCCAGTCTTAGGGAAGCCCTCACCACCACCTTTTGGGAGTTTTATCACCAGGAACCCTACCAGCTTATCGCTACTGAAGATCAGAGATAAATCAAGTTGTTCTTCCAGCAAGGGGAGAGGAAAAACAGTCATGATGAAATACACCCAAAGCATTCTGTTCTTTAACAAGGTTTGCCCTCAAGAGAAACTATTTTACCAGAGCCTAACTAACTGGGGTTCAATAAGAGCCTTATCAGCATGGCAAAGAGGAAATATCCAACTCCAGAACACTCTAGCCTTTGACTTAGGGGAAAGAAACACTGAACTCAAGCACCTTTTAGCATTCCTGTCTCACTTCAGAGGGAAAAGAAACAAGAAAACTGATAAACATGTCTGAAGGATATAGGCTCACTAAAAAACTGAGACCAAATCACAGGGCTACAGAACACTTCCCCTCCCCCCATAACTTACCATCATATATAATAACAGGGTACAACACCTGAAAGAACTGCATATCTCAGACCTTATTTAAGAAGTCTCCAGAGAAACCAAAAGACAACAGGGGAGGAAATCTTAGCCTCTGACACAGCTTCAGCAAACAATAAACACAACCTAACTGCTAGCCAGATAAACATAAAACCTTACACTAAAGGCCGATTTATCTCAGTTTATTTTATCCAATACATCTTATCTGCCTTTCAGTGAAAAATTACAAGGCATGCTAAAACACAGTCTGAAGAGAAAAAGCAAGCATCAGGGAGATTCAGATATAGAAGAGAAATTGGAATTATCAAACCAGGAATTTTTAAGTAACTATGATTAATGTTCTAAGGGCTCTAATGGAAAAAATAGACAATATGCAAGAACAGATGGGTATTGTAAGCAGAAAAATGGAAATTCTAAGAAACAACCAAAAGGAAATGACAGAAATCAAAAACACTGTAACAGAAATAAAGAATGCCTTTGATGGGCTCATCAATACACCAGACATATGTGAGCAAAGAATCAGTGAGCTTGAAGATATGTCAAAAGGAACTTCCAAAAGCTGAAATGCAAAGGAAAATAAAAAGAGAAAAAAAGAATATCCAAAATGTGGGACAATTACAACATACATGTAAATGGGAATACTAGAATCAAAGGGGGAAGGGAGGAAGGAAGGAAAGGAAGGAGGGAGGGAGGGAGGACAGAAAAAATACTGAAAGTAATAATGATTGAAATTTCCCCAAATGATAAATATCAAACCACAGATCCAGGAAACTTAAAGAAGATAAAGGAGGATAAATATTAAAACATCTACACCTAGGTATATCACATTCAAACTACTGAGAATCCAAGACAAAAAGAAAATCTTGATAGAAGCCAGAAGGAAAAAAAACAGCTTACCTTTACAATAGCAAAGATAAAATGTATACTGGATTTCTCCTCGGAAACCATACAAGCAAGAAGAGAGTGAAATGAAATATTTAAAGTGTTGAAAGAAAAAACCTACCAACTTAAATGAAGGTAAAATAAAATCTTTATTTTTCTTATCGATTGCCCAAACAGTTAACAGTCTGTTCAAAATAATAATAGCAAAAATGCATTCACTGAGTATAGCTTGTGGATAAGTAAAATGAAAACCAATGTTATAAGGGATGGGACGGAGGAAATGGGAATACTCTGCTATGAGGTACCTATACAACCTAAAGTAGTATAATGTTATTTTACTTATTTATTTTAAATTTATTTTATTTATTTCTGGCCGCGTTGGGTCTTCACTGTTGCACACAGGCTTTCTCTAGTTGTGGCGAGTGGGGGCTACTCTTCGTTGCGGTGTGCAGGCTTCTCATTGCGGTGGCTTCTCTTGTTGCGCAGCAGGGGCTCTAGGCACGCGGGCTTCACTAGTTGTGGTGAGCGGGCTCAGTAGTTGTGGCTTGTGGGCTCTAGAGAGCAGGCTCAGTAGTTGTGGTGCACGGGCTTAGTTGCTCTGCGGCATGTGGGATCTTCCCAGACCAGGGCTTGAACCCACGTCCCCTGTATTGGCAGGTGGATTCTTAACCACTGTGCCACCAGGGAAGCCCAAAAGTAGTAAAATGTTATTTTAAAGAGGACTTGGACAAATTGTAAATGTATCAAACACAAGGGCAACAACTAAAGAAAAATTTTAAAAGAAGAATAGTTGATATGCTCAGAAAAGAGAAGAAATGGAGTCATATAAAAAGACTAAGACAAAAGAAGGCAGAAAAAGAGTAGAAGAAAAACAAGCAAGGGCAACTAATAGAAAACATAACAAATACAGTAGATAATAATCCACCTATATCAACAAGTACTTTAAATGCCAACAGTCTAAAATACACCAATTAAAACACACAGAATGTTAGAGTGAATTAAAAAAAGAAAAGAAAAAAAGACCCAATTGTACGATGCCTACAAGAAATCCACTTTAAATATAAAGACAGAGTAATACTAAGCAAAAGAAAGCAGGAGTAACTATATTAAATTTCAGACAGGGCAGACTTAAGAGCAAAAGAAGTTATCAGGAATAAAGAGGAGCATTACATAATGATAAAGGAGTCGATTCTCCAAGAAGACGTAACAAGCTTTAATGTGTATACTCCTAAAAACGGTGTCAAAACATGTTAGGGAAAAACTTATAGACCTGCACAAATAGATAAATTCACTATTACAGTTGGAGACTTCAAGACACCTCTAACATTAATTGACAAATGCAATAGGAAGAAATCAGTGAGAACATATTTAAACAGTACCATCAATCAACTGGATCTAATTTATATCTATATTAATATTTCAACAACAGTAGAATACATCTTCTTCTCAACTTCCCATGCAACATTCACCAAGACAGACCACAGTCACAGGCATAAAACACACCTAAACAAATTTAAAAGAACGGAAATCATACAAAGTATGCTAATGGAATTAAACTACAAATCAGTAACAGAAAGATAGCTGGAAAACTGCAAAATACTTTTTAAATTTTTTTCTAAATAACACGTGGGTTAAACAAGGAGTCTAAAAATAAATTTTTAAATATTTTGAAGTACATAAAAATGCAATTTACCAAAGTATGTGGGATACAGCAAAACTATTGCTTAGGGGAAAATTACAGCACTGAATACACGTATTAGAAAAGAAGACCTAAAATCAATAACCTACACGTCCACTTTAGGAAGCCAGAGAAACAGCAAAGTAAGCAGAAGAGAATAATAAAAATTGGAACACAAATCAGAGATACTGAAAATGGGAAATCAAGAGAAAAAAAAAAGTCAGTGAAACCAAAAACTGATTCTCTGAAAAGAACAATATAATTGGTAAGCCTCTAGCCAGGTTAACTAAGGAAAAAATTACTAATATCAGAAATGAAAGATGGGACATCACTATTGCTCCCCAAAGCATTAAAAGCATAGTAAAGGAAATATGAACAACTCTATGCCAACAAATTTTATATTCTAGATGAAATGAACCAATAATTTGAAAGACACAATCTACCAAAACTCACACAATGAGAAATAGATAACCTGAATAGGCCCAAATCCATTAAAGAAAATGAATGAATAATAGCCTTCCAAAACAGAAAGCACCAGGCCCAGATGGCTTTACTGGTGAATTCCACCAAACATTTAAGGAAGAAATTGTACCAGTTCTCTACAATCTCTTCCAGAAAATACAAAGAGACAGACTACTTCCTAACTCATTCTATAAGGCCAGCATTACTCTAATACCAAAACCAGACAACTGATCTTCAACAACAGAGCAAAGGCACTTTGGTGTGAAAGGGAAAGTCTTCAACAAATGCTGCTTAACAAGCGGACACAGACATGCCGGAAAAAAAAAAAATTCAAATCTAGATACAGACCTTACACACTTCACAAAAATTAACTCAAAATGGATCATAGACCTAAGGGCAAAATGCAAAACTAAAAAACTCCTGGAAGATAACAAGGAAGAAAACCCAGGTGATCTTGGGCTTGACAATGACACCAAAAATCACAATCTGGAAAAAAGAAATGGTGTGCTTGTGAATGAAGCTGGAGTTGATTGAAATTAAAAACTTCAGCTCTGCAAAAGACAC
This sequence comes from Balaenoptera musculus, assembly GCF_009873245.2. Classification (NCBI taxonomy): domain Eukaryota; kingdom Metazoa; phylum Chordata; class Mammalia; order Artiodactyla; family Balaenopteridae; genus Balaenoptera; species Balaenoptera musculus. The sequence continues at coordinate 94,486,021 of NC_045793.1, read as the reverse complement.
CATTAAGAGAACGAAAAGACAAGCCAGACTGGAGAAAATCTTATAAAACACATATCTGATAAAGGACTGGTATACAACATATACAAAGAAACCCTAAAACTCAACAATAAGAAAACAAAAAGCCCAATTAAAAAAATGAGCAAAAGATCTGAACAGATACATCACCAAAGAGAAGACACAGATGGCAAATAAGTATATGAAAAGATTATCAACATCATATTTCAATAGAGAATGGCAAATTAAAACAACCATGGGATACCATACATACTTATCAGAATGAAAAAATCCATAACAATGACAATGCCAAATGCTGGTGAGGATATGGAACAACAAACTCTCATTCATTGCTTGTGGGAATGCAAGATCATACGGCCACTTTTCAAGACAGTTTGGAAGTTTCTTACAAAAGCAAACATACTCTTACCATACAATCCAGCAATCACACTCCTTGACATCTACCCAAAGAGGCTGAAAACTTATATTTACACCGAAACTTGCACATGAATGTTTACAGCTGCTTTATTCATAATCGTCAAAACTTTGAAGCAACCAAGATATCCCTCAGCAAGTGAATGGATAAATACACTGTGGTGCATCCAGACAATGGAATATTGACCAGCACTAAAAAGAAATGAGGTATGAAGCCACAAAAGTCCATAGAGCAAACTTAAATGCATATTACTAAGTGAAAGAAGCAAATATGAAAAGGCTACATACTGTATGTTTCCAACTTTGATGATATTCTGGAAAAGGTAAAACTATGGAGACAGTTAAAAAATCAAGTGTTTGCTGGGGTTGGGGGTGCGAGTGGGCAATGAATAGGTAGAACACAGGATTTTTAAGACAGTGAAAGTTATTTGTGTGTGTGTGTGTGTGTGTGTGTGTGTGTGTGTGTGTGTGTTCCTGTCAGATTCTCTGTGGGGCTTTCTATGCCTCTTGTCTTTATCTCTCTTTCTCTGTGTCCCCGTCTGTGAGTCTATCAAACTGTGTTTTTGCTGGACTCTGTATCTCCGCTTGACTGACTGCCTGACTGACTCTCTCTGTTTATATACTTAAATATATATTTTTATTATCTCTATTTCCATTTTTGTGCATAGACAACAGTCTTGAAGGATATATAACAGGCTGTTAACCCTGGCTGGGTTGGGCAAAGTAGCAAGAGAAATGGGAAATTCATTTTTTTTTTGGCTGTGTTGGGTCTTCGTTTGGGCTTTCTCTAGTTGCGGGGAGCGGGGGCTACTCTTTGCTGCGGTGCTCAAGATGGTTGCTGCAGCAATAGCCCCTTCTTGCTCTCAGGCTCACACCCCACAAGTAAGAGGACCTCACTCAATACGTGAGATCTCAGGAAAAGTCTCAGCCTCGCAACAGAAAGACTGTAATGCTCTAACTGGCCAGACCTGAACGACATGCATCTCGGGAGCTAGAAGTGAAGTCAGTTCCACAGTTACATGGACTAAGAAGAGATAAAAGCTGGAACCTCAAAAACAAAAATAAAAAGCTCAAGGCTATTATATGAAGTAAATAGGAAGTAGGGTAAACTGGTGGTAGCAGACACCAAAACATGTCCAATACAATATCTACCCCAAAGTAGGGCCAATACCAAGCTATATTCATGAAGCCGAGAGTTTTTCAGGTTATATTAAATCTAGAACATAATGTAAAATTCTAATTCCCTTTTAGAAAACTCATGTAAAGCCAGAGACAAATAACAAAAAAGCTTTCTGAAGTACAAAAATCATTCAATTCCTGTTACTACCCCAAGTATCTGTAAAAATGGACAAATCTTATGTGTATAACAGTTGTTAGAAAATCCCATTATACACTAAAATGACCCAAAATCCCCAAATCGGCAGTCTGGTACCTGAAAACCTAGGAGTGAAATGAACTTAAACCCTATGAACAAGTCCAATGATGGCAGACAAGTCAGTAAATAACTATTACATTCACTAAAATAAAACACTGAAGTCAGAACATTAAAAAAAGAGGATATCAATGCAACTTTCCACATCCTAAACTAAAAATGGTCAATAATTCCATTACCTTTATGACTCAGCATGTTTGGCTGCCAATTCCCACCTGTCCTACATATACAGACTAACTTAAATGAAAAAAAAAAAATGTGTGTAACCTTTACTTTGCTCAGCAGAGCAGGTATTTCTCAATCTTCTTACATAATACTCTAGTGTCTTCAGATTTCACGTAAAGCCAATGAATCGACCTCTGTATAACTCAGCTATCTCTTTCTCGCCAAGTAAGCTCCTGAGTTCTGAAAGTGGTACTTTTCTTAGTTTCTTTCCTTTTTATGATATTCTAATTTGGGTACATTTTATGTTAAGTAGGTTCTTGGCAACCCTCCTGCTCGTGACTGGTTTACAGATATGCAGGCATAAGTACACCTTCAAAGAGCCATGGGAAGCCAGGATGTCTCTCACCAGATACGAACAACTGCCTCTCCAAGCCATACTACAGTGAGAATGAAACAGACAGTATGGATAGCATAACTTGGGTCTTTGTTGACATCCTTAAGCTACTGAATCAACTTACCCTAAAGCCTGCCCAGTCTCTGGACCTCTTCCTATGAAAGCTAAGAGACTTCCACACAGTTTAAACCATTCCAATTGGATTTTCTGTTACTCTGCTGAAATCACTCGAATACAAGTGAGACGGCTAATTTTATGTGTCAACTCAGCTACACTATAGTACCCAGATGATTGGTCAAATCCAGTCTAGAGGTTGTGTAAAGGTATTTTTAGATTTAATTAACATTTAAATCAGTAGACTTTGAGGAGAGCTCAAATGTCGGTGGGCTTCATCCAATCATTTGAAGTCTTGAGAGAAAGGACTGAGGTCACTTAAAGAAGGAGTTCTGCTCCAGACTGCCTTTGAACTCAAGACTGCAACATCAACTCCTGCCAGAATTTCCAGCTTGCCAGTAGGCCTTACAAATGACAGACTTGCCAGCCTCTACAATCATGTGACCCAATTCCTTAAAATCAATCTCTCTGTATTTATGTATATATCCTAATGGTTTTACTTCTTGAAGCAATAAGCTTGTTTTCCTTAAGTTTATTACATGTTAAAGAACAAAATTTTTTTTTACAGATTTGATATATTAGTTGACAATAATAAACTGCACATATTCAGAACGTATACTGTAAACAGTTTTCACACAGGTATACACTTGTGAGACTGTGGCTACAATTAAGGTACTGAACACATCTATCACCCCAACAGGTTTTCCTAGTACTCCCAGAATATATCTATCTGTAAAACAAAAATTGGAATAAACTTTATATATTCCTTTCTAAACTTTTTTCAGTTCATAATATAGAGGGTAAACAATTTTCCTTATTATCATTTAACTTTTACATAATTTTAATAGCTATATGGTATTCCACAGTAATAATATGCCATAGTTCTGTTTAATAATCCTTTATTGTTAGATGATTAAATTGTTTCTAACATTTTGCTACTATAAGCAATGCTATGAAGAAGTCTCATAGCTACATCTATGTAAAGTCATTACTTCCTTATATGCTTCTAAAAATAGAATTGCTAATTTACAAGACACATTACCTTCTAAGAAATAATAATTATAATATCAACATCAAATATGTACAGAGCATTTAGTATGTGCCACATACCCTACCATGCCCTTAAACCCTCTCTGAAAGTTATACCAATTTTCACTCTCAAGCATTACATAAATATACCCATCTATGATCCCATACACTGACCAAGTTTTTAAAAAAATCCTTGCCCTTCTCCAAATAAACCTCAATGTAATTCCAGTCAAATCTCCACTGATAAGTTTTCACAGCTCATATCCATCTAAATGCATGAAAATACGCAAGATCTTCTCTTAAGGGGGGAGAGGAGAGGAGACCCTTATCTACAGAAATTAAAAGGTAATATAAGGTTGCAATAATTGAAACAAAGTGATATGGCAGCAGGACATGCAAAAGGATCAGTAAAACTGGAGAGCCCAGAACATATGGGAACTTGATTAAAGATAGCATAAGAGAATAAAATAAAAACAATTTAAATATCTAAGATTTTTGAAAAAAAAAAAAAATCTAAGATTTTTGAACTAGAATAGAAGTTGAAAAAAATACAGAAAAACATTCTTGTAATTTTCCAAAAGGCTAAGCATCAGACAAACCACTTTCCCTCAAAAAGCTCCAAAACTGACAGAATGACCATATACAAGATTTAAATTAACAAAGAACACAGAAAAAGGGCAAGCAACAGAAAGGAGAAAAATTATCTATGATATGTGAAACACATGAAGCATTAATATCCGTATTTTAATAAATCTCTCCAGTTGGTAAGAAAATGCCAAAGGAAGAGGCACTTCACAGAAGAAATGTAAAAAACATGAAAAAAATATTTAACCTCACAAGTAATAATAAAAAAAAGTATTAATTTCTCTTATGAGTTGGACAAAAAAAGTAAAATCAATAATGTACTATGATTCAGTAAACTAGCCATTCACACAAAATTGTAATGAGTATGTAAACTGGTATAAGCTTTCTTATAAGTTAATTTGGCTATAATTAGTAACATAAAAAAGAATTGTATCATTTAACCTAACAACTCTACTTTTAAGAATGTATCTAAAAAAAAAAAAAAAAAAAAATGTATCTACAGGGCTTCCCTGGTGGCACAGTGGTTAAGAATCTGCCTGCCAATGCAGGGGACACAGGTTCGATCCCTGGCTTGGGAAGATCCCACATACCACAGAGCAACTAAGACCGTGCGCCACAACTACTGAGCCTGCGCTCTAGACCCCACGAGCCACAACTACTGAGCCCACACGCCACAACTACTGAAACCCGTGTGCCCAGAGCCCGTGCTCCGCAATGAGAAGCCATCACAACGAGAAGCCCGCACACTGCAACGAAGAGTAGCCTCCACTCACCGCAACTAGAGAAAGCCTGTGTGCAGCAACGAAGACCCAACAAAGCCAAAAATAAAAACAAATAAATCAATTTTTTAAAAAAAGAATGTATCTACAGAAAGACTCAAAGAAATACACACAGATTTACATTTAATGATGTTTGATAGAGCACTGTTAATAAAAGCTAAAAACCAATAACCTAAAGACCCGTTTATGGGGAAAGTCTAGTAAAATAAAATATATCCAAATTACAAAACTACAGGGACTTCCTTGATGGTCCAGTGATTAAGAATCCGCCTTCCAATGCAGGGGACACGGGTTCAATCCCTGGTCAGGGAACTAAGACCCCACGTGCTACTGGGCAACTAAGCCCATGCGCTCTAGAGCCCACGCACCACAACTAGAGAGAAGCCTCACAAGGCGCAACAGAGAGCCCACACGCCACAACGAAAGATCCCGCATGCCACAACTAAGACCTGATGCAGCCAAATAAATAAATAAATAAATACTTAAAATAAGTAAATAAATTCATATTAGAATTTAAAAAAAAATAAACTATAAAACACTATCTCGGTTTTTAAAAATGGCTGCATGATACACAAAATGTCTATTTTACAGAACATTGCATATTATGTCCTCAACTCTGTAAAAATTAATGATTAAACAAGGTGTATACTTGTTTTTCACAAAAAAATGTCTGAAAAGAAACTAAAAAAGAGGAAGCCGCTGGTGTCTCTTCATTGTTGGCCAAATGTCAGAGCATCTACGCATATGTCTCTCGTCTACTCATTTATGTTTTTTATTTCTACATGTCCAGGGCTTTAATTCAACCAGATATGTTATTTTTATAATTCTAAAAAGTATCAGGTAAGAGAAGGTCTTTTAAAAACACTCTCAGTTTTTGACAGGTAAAAAATATGTTGTACTTAAGTTACGTTTCCTTTAACTACAGTGAGGCTGAATATTTTTGCTAATATTTACGGGAAATTATCGGTTTTTTGTTCCTTGTTCATGTCCTTTTCTGAGCTATAAAGGAGGACTGTGCCTATGTATTAAAAAGGACATTTGTGCCACAGATATTTCTTTTTAACATGAGATATACTTCTAAAGGTATGACACATGGCATAATACCCTCCAAATTCTAACATCTGATTTTCAACAAAATTCTACACACAAACTAAAAGAAATAAGAAATCTGAAAGTCTTACGTAGTAACTGCATGATAGATCAACTATTATATTAAGTCTCTTCTATAACATTATCATATTAAGACATGTTACTACGCAGGCTGACTTTATGGTAAGCATAAAGAATGGTAAACTACTACAGAGGTGAAAATACTTCACATATTATCTCATTTAAGCTTCACAATTACTCGAAAAGTATTCTCTCCTTGTAACACACAAGGCATAGAGACGCTAAATAATTTGCCCATTATCACACACCTACGAAATGGCAAAAGTGAAACAATCCCCCAGCCTGAGTGTCCCATCCTCTTTATGCCATGAAGAAAAAGGGGTTATTCGTTTCCTCAGAGAGGGCTCAAAAACCATAGGGCGATATAACAGCTGTCTTTTTATTTCAGTGCCCTAAATGGTAATGATGCCCTAAGTGGTGCTCTGCCACTTCCACTCCTCACCACCTGCCTTTCCCCACCACAGAATTTAGCAGAATTCTTTCTCCTTATTGATGGCCATAGCACACTATGGCTTCTGCAACTGGCATCTGTCCTACTGTCTGATATTGAGTTTCACTCTTCTGACTTCCTTTTCGCTGCCTGGGTTTGATCAACCAATGAACTCACTTTTTAACTTCTGGTGGGTTAACCAATCAATCACAGCTAGTCAGGCGTGACAAGTTTTTCACCCTTCTTGACAACTTTTTGAAATAGAGACTACTTCTAAGCTTTCAGGAAAAAGTTTCTTTATTTTTAACTTCTGGGTCAGCACCATTCCTGATATATGATCTCCACAAAATAAAATTTCACTAAAGAACTACAACTGAAATACTCATTTCTCCCAAACATCCACCCTCTCTGCTTAATTATAAAAAATTATTATATAATTGATCTATTTCTGCCCTCACAATCAATCTACCACCAAGCTATAATATCAGTAAACTTTACTGTGTGCTTACTATGTGCAATATTCTAACCTAAGTGCTTCACACAGTTTATCTCATTTGATACAACAAACCTATGAGTTAGGTACTGTTATTCCATTTTCCAGATGAGGAAAACAGAGAGTACGTAATAGTGGAAGAAGCAAGGATTCCAACTATACTCTTAACCATTATACATAGTTCCCATTACTATTACCTTATAACATCTGCCCAAAAATAACATATTTCTTGTTCAGCTATTCAGGAAATATTGGCAGGGAAAAGGAACCCCCCGCCTCCTTCCATCTCCACCTACCCCTCACCTACTTTCCTACAGATTCCTTTTAAACTCCTGACCATCCTTTTGCCATAGATCGTATCTCCTGACAGGCACCTACACATTCTGATCTATGTTCTTTACCTCTAAATTTCAACACATGATGCTAACTCTGTATTTCCTTGTAACCCAAAGGAGGAAGTCATTACTAGTTAAGATTTTAATTTTTTTCCTTTAAAAGCATTATTTGCTATATTTTATTGATGTAACTAAAGCACCTTCCTATAACTTTTACTGATCATGCAAAATTCACAATCATGAAAGGTTCATTTAGTTATTCTGGAACACACTACAATCTGTTTCATAAATATTTTTCTCCTCAATTCAACTCAACAAACACTTTTTGATCAGTAACCTAAGAAACACATGGAGAGCAAGAAAACCAGATGGCAGGATAGTTTTTATGTAAATCACTCAAAAGATGAACATTTGTACTAGGTTAAAAAAAAAACATTTAAAATCAATTAAGAAAAACACTGATACTCTAATTTAAAAATGGGCAGAGGACACAAAAAGGTAATATATGGATAAAGAAATATAAATGGCCTCTACACAGAAAACTGTTCAGTCAACCTGCACAGTAATAAAAATAATTATTAAAAAGACTGAATACTATTTTTACTTATCAGATTGCCAAAGATCAAATAAAATCACTATAAACATTGGTCAAAACACACTATTTTTTTGGGGGAGAAAAAAGTGGAAGTTAATATTTTGGTTCCTCTGTATAGTATTTAAGGTCAAACATCATTTTTGGTCCTAACCTACCTTTCCAGCCTCATCTTCCATAAAAGACCCTGTCCCTCCCCACAATACTTATCCCTCTCAATTTATATAGTATTTTTATCAAAATTCTTGGGAGCTAGTTGGGGTTTTCTTGTCTTAAGTAACATCTTTAATGTATTCATAGTCATCCAACCATCACCACAATGAATTTTTGAAAATTTTCATCACCTCAGAAAAACTTCGTACCCAATTAGCAGTCACTCTCCGTTTCCAAGCCCCTCCCCAAGTCTCCTGCAACCACCAATCTACTTTCTATCTCTATCGATTTGCCTATTCTGGACATCTTACATAAACAGAATCATACAATACATCATCTTTTGTAACTGGCTTCTTTCACTTGGCATAGTATTTTTAAGGTTCATCCATGTTGCAGCATATATCAATCGGTATTTCCTTTTCATTTTTAAAAATTGTGGTAAAATAAAAATAAAATCTACCATCTTAACTATGTTTAAATGTACAGTTTAGTGGCATTAAGCTTATTTACACTGTTGTGCAACCATCACCACCATCTATTTCCAGAATTCTTTTCATCTTGCAAAAATGAAATTCTGCAACCATTAAACAATAAATACCTCCCCATTGTCACCTCCCTCCCTGGTAACCACCATTCAACTTTCTGTCTCTATGAACCTGACTACCTCAGGTACCTCACAGAAGTGAAATCACACAATATTGGTCCTTTTGTGACTGGCTTATTTCACTTAGCATAATGTCCCCAAGGTTCATCCATGTTGTAGCATATGTCAGAATCCTCTCCCTTTCTAAGACTGAATAATACTTTATTACCTATAAATATTTTTGCTTATCAATACATGAATCCAAGGACACTTGGGTTGCTTTCCCCTTTCGGCTACTGTGAATAATGCTGCTATAAACATGGGGTACAAAATCTCTTGAAGATGCTGCTTTCAATTCTTTTGAGTATAAACCCAAAGGTGGAAATGCTGGATCATATGGTATTGTAATTCTATTTTTAACTTTTTGAGGAATCACCGTTATCATTTTCCATAGCAGCTTTACTGCTGCAGACTCCCACTGGCAAAGAACAAGGGTTCCAATTTCTCCACATCTTGTCACTTGTTATTTTCTGTTGTTTTTATTTTTACTTTTGTGATAATAGCCTAAATTTTTTTTTTGCGTGGGGCTGCATTGCATCTTCGTTGCTGCACACGGGTTTTGTCTAGTTGCGGCGAGCAGGGGCTACTCTTCGTTGCAGTGCGCAGGCTTCTCACTGTGGTGGCTTCTCTTGTTGCAGAGCACAGGCTCCAGGCACGCGGGTTTCAGTACTTGTGGTGTGCGGGCTTCAGTAGTTGTGGCTCACGGGCTCTAGAGCGCAGGCTCAGTAGTTGTGGCACATGGGCTTAGTTGCTCTGCGGCATGTGGGATCTTCCCAGACCAGGGATTGAACCCATGTCCGCTGCATTGGCAGGCGGATTCTTAACCACTGCACCACCAGGGAAGCCCAAGATTGTAGTTTAGATCACTGTGATATGGGATTATATATAAACAAGATTGGCCATGAGTTGATAATTGTTAAAGGTGGGCAGTGGGTACAGGGAGTGTTATTTCATTATACCATTTTTAAATTTATGTATATGTTTGATATTTTACATAATACTTTTAAAATTACATAAAGCAAATAAACCTTTTTCTGCAAAAACCAATGTTGGAATTTTCATAAGAGTTGCACTGAATCTGTAGATCACTTTGAGTAGTAGTGATATCTTAACACTATTAAGTCTTCTAATCTACAAACACAAATATCTGTAATTAATTGGTGTCATCCTTAACTTGTTTTGTAATTTTCAGTGTACAATACTTTCATTTCCTTGATTAATTTATTCCAAAGTATTTTATTCTTTTTGATGCTATTGTAAATGGAATTTTCATTTCCTATTCAGATTTTTCACTGTTAAGAGTATAGAAACGCAACTGATTTTTGCATGTTAATTTTGTTTCCTGCTACTTTGCTGAATTCATTTATTAATTCTAACTCTGTGTGTGTGTATGTGAAATCTTTAGGGTTTTTTGCACATAAGACCATTCTGTCTATGAACAGACGTAATTTTATTTCTTCCTTTCCAATCTGGGCATCTATTCTTTGTCTTGCTTATTTGCTCTGAGTAGGACTTCCAGCACTATGTTGAACAGAAGCAACAAAAGCAGGTACAGGTATCCCCCATTTTTGGAAAGTTCGCTTTATGCCACTTTGCTTTTATGACAGACCTACATTAGTATCTGTTTTCGCTAACCAAAAGAAATCAGAGGAATTCTGCTTTTACAAAAGAAAGGTAAGAAGCAAAAATAGCATTCAGTGTTGATCTTGCAGTGAGCTGTTACAGAGGCAGCATGCACCCTGAGCAGTGAGAGTGGCACTACCAAGCCCCTTCCCTGGCAACGACACTCAGCATCAAGCGGTCATAACTTTGAACTGTGTCTGTGAGCATCTGTGCTTTATTTCAATTTATTTTGTGATTCCATTAGCAAGATGTGTCCTACGGTAATTGCTTCTTCCCTTTATGCCATTTGAGCTTACAATGGGTTTCACAAGAACACTCTACTTTCGGATAGCTTGGGAAAACTATATCCTTTTCTACCTGATTTTAGAAAAGTTTTTAGTCTTTCACCACTACGTATGATGTTAGCTGTGGACTTTTCATATATGGTCTTTAATATGTTGATGCAGTTTCCTTCTATTCCTAGTTTGTTGAGTGTTTTTATCTTGAAAGTGCGTTAAACTTTGTCAAATGCTTTTTCTGTCTCTACTGAGATCATCATGTAGATTTTTCCACTTCACTGTAATAAAGTGGTGTATTACATTGATTGATTTTCATATATTGAATCATCTTTGCATTCCAGGAATAAATCTCACTTGGTCATAGTGTATAATCCTTTTAATACACTGCTGAATTTAATCTGCTGAGTATTCATCAGAAAAATTATTGGTCTATAGATTTCTTGTCTTGTAGTCTTTGCCTAGGTTTGGTACCAGAGTAATGCTGGCCTTATAGAATGAGTTTGAAGTGTTTTGGAATAGTCTGGAGAGGACTGGTGTTAATTCTTCATTAAAAGTTTGGTAGAATTCACCAGTAAGACCATCTGGTACTGGGCTTTATTTTGTTGGAGATTTTTTATTACAGAGTCATCTCTTCACTGGTCTGTTCAGATTTTCTATTTCTTCATGATTCTTGGTAGGTTGTGTGTTTTTACAAATGTGTCCAGTTCATCTAAGTTATCCAATTTGTTGGTGTAAGTACTTCAATTCTTTTAGTGGCAGAATAATATTCAACTGTATGGATATACCAGATTTTGTTTATCTATTCATCAACTGATTGACATTTGGGTTGTTTACACTTTGGGACTACTGTGAATTATCCTGCTATGAACATTGGTATCAAGTTTTTGTGTGGACATGTTTTTATTTCTCTTGGATATATCCTTAAGAGTAGAAGAAGTTCTAGGTCGCATGGTGTCTACACATAACATTTTGAGGAAATGTCAGGTTGTTTTCCAAAGTAGCTGTACCATTTTACAATCTCACCAGTAATGTATGAGTCTTCCAATCTCTCCACATCTTCCCCAACACTTGTTATTACTTCTCCTTTTTACTATGGCCATCTGACAGTGTGCATAAGATGGTATCTCATCTTGGTTTTGATCTGCATTTCCCTAATGGCTATGATACTGAACATCTTTTCATATGCTTATTGGCCATTTGCATATCTTCTTTGCAGAAATGTCTTTTGAGATCCTTTGCTTACTTCTTAAACAGGCTATCTTTTTTATTATATAGTTGTTAAGAGTTCTTCATATATTATAGAGACAAGCCCCTTAGATATATGATTTATAAATATTTTCTCCCATTCTGAGTTGTCTTTTCACTTTCCCAATGGTGTCCACCAAAACACAAGTTTTAAATTTTGATGAAGTCCAATATATCTATTTTTTTCCTTTAGTTTCTGCTTTTGTTGTCATAACTAAGAAGGCTTTGGAGGGACTTCCCTGGTGGTCCAGTGGTTAAGACGCCACACTCCCAATATAGGGGGCCTGGGTTCAATCCCTGGTCAGGGAACTAGATCCCGCATGCCACAACTAAGAGCCCGCATGTCGCAACTAGAAGATCCCACATGCCGCAACTAAGACCCGGCACAGCCAAATAAATAATAAAATTAATAAATAAATGTTTTCAAAAAGAAGAAAAAAAAAGAAGGCTTTGGCTAATCCAACATCATGAAAATTTACTCCTACATTTTCTTCTAAGAGTTTTGTGATTTTAGCTCTTATATTTAGATTGTTGATCCATTTTAGTTAATTACCGTGTATGATGTGAGAAAGGGATCCAATTTCATTCTTTTGCATGTGTATATACACTTGACCCAGCACTGATTGTTGAAAAGCCTGTTCTTTTCCATTGACTTGTGCTGGTATCTTCATCAAAAATCAACTGACCATAAATATGAGGGTTTGTGTCTAGACCCTCAATTCTATTCCACTGATCTATATGTTTTCCTAAAGCCAGTACCACACAGTCTTGATCATTCTAGTTTTGTAGTAAGATTTGAGATCACTATGTGTGAGTCCTCCAATTTTGTTTTTCTAAATTTTTTTGACAATTTTACCTCTTGAATTTTCATATGAATCTTAAGATCAGCTTGTCAGTTTCTGAAAAGAAGCTAGCTGGGATTCTGAGAGAGACTGCATTGAATATGTAGATCGATTTGGGGAGTAGTATGCATCTGATCCATGAACATGTAATGTCTTTCCATTTATTTAGGTTTTCTTTAATTTTTTTTCAATGATATTTTGTAGCTTTCAAGGTACAAAGCCTTACACTTCTTTTGTCAATTTACTCCTAGATATTTTATTCTTTTTAATGCTATTATAAATTAAAGTCTTCTTAATTTCACTTTAGATTGTTCACTGCTAGTGTACAGAACTACAACAGATTTATGTATATTGATCTTGTATCCTGCCACCTTGCTGAACTCATTTATTAGTTCTAAGAGTTTTTTAGTGGATTACATAGAATTTTCTATATTGTGTGTATGTACACACACACACACACACACAAACTGATTAGAGATAGTTTTACTTCTTCCTTTCCAACTGGTTACCTTTTATTTCATTTTCTTACCTTATTTCCCTGGCAATGTAGAACAGAAGTGTCAAGAGCAGACATCCTTATTTTTCATAGATGCCCTTTAACAAGTTGAGGCAGTTCCCTTCTATTCCTAGTCTGTTCTGTTCCTGCCCTACATTTAAGAGTGTAAACTGGCACAACCCTTCTGGAAAACAACTTGGTAATATGTGTTAAGAAATTTCAAAGTTCAAATCCTTTGACCTAATAATCCCATTTCTATAATCAATTTAAGGGAATAATCAGATGTGAATAAAAGTTTTATGCAAAAGGACATTAGAATGGAAGGAAATCTGGTTCCAATGTCTATGGACTCACTGACTGCTAGGATTATATATGCTCATTATACAGGACCTTTATCACTCACTACTTCACTCACTACTTCATTTCTCACCAAACCTATAATTCAGAATTGGTTAGGACTTTTTCTAGCAGATAAAGTCCCTTGTTTGGTTAATAGCTACAAATCACTGCTAGAATTTCCCAGTATAACACTTCAATATAGAAAACAGTAGTTGAAATGCCTGAAAGAACCTAAATATGCAACAATGGAGGAATGAAATATGGTCCATCCAAGTGACATATTATTCCAATAAAAAAGCATGTTATTAATGAAAGAAGCAGAACCTCAGCTTGGGAATAAATAATCATAAATATGAGAGAAGACACATTAGGAAAAATATAGAAAATTTTAATAGTGATAATATCTGGGCCATTTTATTTTCCAAATTTATAACAATAAACATCACTGTTATAATCAAGAAAAGAAAGTCTAACATTTTTCTTTCTCTTTCCCTGCCCCACTCAAAAAAAGTTACTAATTCTAAATAGTAGTAATGCTGCACAAAAAGAGGGTATAGGATCTTAAAACTATGCATCCCTGGCCTAGAGCCTTAACTGGAAACTTCACATAGAATATCAGATACAAATAAATTGTACAACTGAGACTAAGTTTTATCTTTTACATGACAAAATGAGTAACATAATATAGGCGGCCCCAGTATATAAAAAATTTAAACTTACAAGTGACTTTCCATCCCGCCTCAACATGCTGCTGGAGGCCCCACCATCACAGGAAAATTTTATCTTTAATAAAATAACCTGCAAGTTCATTTCTTTTTTAAGGTAGGAAAAAAAAAAAAAAGAAGAAAACACAGTACACAGTTGGTAGGTACAGACTCCTTAACAAAGTTCTCTCGCTTATTTGGTAGATCCCACAGCCTGCATTAAATTTTTTCTCTTTTTTTGAAACTCACCACCTACAACTGAAATTCTGGCAATGACAGATTAACAGAGTTAACAACAAGGGAAAACTTCTGGGCAGAAAAAAGCCTGTCATTCATATATTAGTCTGATTTAGTTCTAGCAAGTACTGATCCACTTGGTTCCCAGAAACTTGGTTGAGTCGGGGACCAGATTTTTTTTTTTACCTTGTATATCTCAAGCACTATTCATTAGAACTTGCTGATCTGATGAAAATGTTCTAGCTGCACTACCCAAAATGCAGTCAGTAGTAACGTATAACTACAGAGCACCTGAAATGTGGCTAACGCAACTAAGGAACTGAACTTTTAATTTTATTTAATTTTAATTAATTTAAATTTAAATAAACACATTGCCTAGTGGCTACTGTATTGGCCAGCCCAAGTCTAGAACTGGCACAATAAACATGTATGGAAAGAACGAACAAATCAATCAATAATGCTCTCATCACAAAACCCACAAAATATTAGCAGTTCTATATTATGGGCATGAATTCAGATTTTTAAGAAAATGAGACAGGGAAGATAATTTTGAAGCAAGACTTTTTCTTAGGGGATATGCCAATTTTTCATTGCCTCATAAAACACGTTATGACAATTATGAATTAGAATGGCCTCCTCTCTACTTATCCAAATAGCACCCATCTTTAACTTTCTATCTACTCCACAGAACATTCTCACCTCTGTATTTCATTCATTCATTTATTCAAAATTTAATGATAACCTACTGTGTTCTGCACACTATGAATACAAAGTAGAATAAAACTCAGTCTCTGTCCTCAGGCAGGCACTTCAATAGGAATAAGATATAAAAACATAATGACTAAGTTGAAATAGAAAATTTCGTTATAGAACTGTGTATAACATGGAATGCAAGCGTAGGGGAGCACCATGTGAGAATCGAGAGACTACAGAGGAAGTGACATTTAAGACTGCTTCCCTCAACCATATAATGACACTCTGCCATAAGAATTACTATAGAAAACTGTTTCATTGATTTTTAGAAAATTCCAAATTAAAAGATTACTCAAATCCCCTCATTAAACAAACACTAGTATTGAGAGCATTACAGCTAACTTAATTTGTGCAAAGTAATTTTAATACTGGTTTTGTTACCCAGAATATTATGTTAATTTTAAGTACCAAAATACTATTTTGTTGTAGTGATACCATTATTTCAATGTTTATTTTTCATCTGAATACTAAATATTTACATTTTGATATGGAGATCAATGACTAACGTTTTACTTTTTTTTTTTCTTTTTTTTATTTATTTATTTATTTTTATTTATGACTGTGTTGGGTCTTCGTTTCTGTGCGAGGGCGCTTTCTCTAGTTGCGGCAAGTGGGGGCCACTCTTCATCGCGGCGCACGGGCCTCTCACTATCGCAGCCTCTCTTGTTGCGGAGCACAGGCTCCAGACGCGCAGGCTCAGTAATTGTGGCTCACGGGCCTAGCTGCTCCTCGGCATGTGGGATCTTCCCAGACCAGGGCTCGAACCCGTGTCCCCTGCATTGGCAGGCAGGTTCTCAACCACTGCGCCACCAGGGAAGCCCTAACGTTTTACTTTATATTGCATATAACTGCAAAACAAAAAGTCTCCTCTACCCAGAGAATTATAAACTGCATTAAAATTTTTCATTGAATATTACTGCATTCATTCAGAAAGTATTTTCTGTAAATTCATAATCCTCAATGGAAAGAAGAAAATAACAAAGCAAAGCTTCTGTTGCAAAATAATTAACAGTCTAGTTCAAAGACCTTATGAACAGGGACGTATGAACACAAGACTACTGAAATTAATACAAGTAACTGCATCCCACGCAGAAACTAAAGACCTAGAGGTATAGGAAATGTTTTCTCATACCTCACACTAACAATAAAAAGACTGAGAAACAGACAAAATAGTTCAAAGATTCCCTCAAAGAGAGTAAAAAGAAATGGAACTGCTTGAAGATGAAAACATTAGGAAAAAAATTTAGGATTAGTTTGTCTGTCTCGCTTGGCATTCCCCTCGATTTATTCAGAGGAAGCTCCTTCAGCATCTACAGGTTTCTGCACAAAAATATACCCATGGTGAAACCACTTAACCCTGTTTTCTTAAGGCCACTGTGGTGGAAAGTGGGAAGATTGGTCAGGTAAGGCCTCACTAATGAATAAAGCAACATTCAGGCAGAGAGCGAGAGAATGAGAAATTTGCCTTTTAAATTGTGCGCGCACGCGTGTGTGTGTGTGTTGGGGCTGGAGAGGTGTATGCCCAGTGTAAAGAAAGGCTTCAGGGCAGAGAAGTGCACTGGCATATCTGGTGACTCAAACAAGCGATGTGAATGGAGTTTGGTGAGCAATGAGAAAAACTGATTGGGGTTGAGGTTGGAGAAATAAACAGGGATGTGATCACACAGATCAGGAAAACAGAGGTCCAGGGTATGTGGAGGAAAAGCAACTATATTAATTTGGCTATAGAACAAGATCAATGAAAAACAGTATTTGCACACCACCCTCTTGCATAAAATCTTAATTTAATTCTCACTACACGGTAAGAGAAATAATGTTTCCCTTTAATGGGTAAAGAAATAACAGGCTCAGAAGGGCTAAAGGCCTTGCTGAAAAGCTGTCTCTAATCCCAGACATTCTAACCCAAGTCAAACAGGTAACCTTTCTACTACACAATAAGAAGTAGTGAAAAATAACATGAAAAAGACAAACCCAGTAGAAAGTCAGACTAAGAAATATGGGCTTTATTATGGGAAAAAAACGAATGGAAGTTACATCAATTAAAAAGATGATTCTGATGATCTCCATAGGGCATACAGAATACTTTCCAACAGAGGTTCCTTCACAAAAAATGGTTACCATACATAACAACAATCATTTTTATACTGTGTTCCCCGGAAGAGTAAGACGGTGGATGTGTACAGTTGGGGATGGGAGGAGGCTAAGTACCATGTTCAATCAGAACGTACCTACTTTTTAATCTGTTTTATGTTAGATTTAGTTTCAAAAAGAATTCTGCTCTTTGAAAACCACTGACTATAAGGGAGTCAACCTTAGTTCCAAAATCTTACTCTAAAGATCTAAAACCTACTGGAGGTAGAGCATTTCTTTCACCCATCAAATACCCTATGTTAACTACTTTAAAAAGCACACTAATTTCTTTTCAGCTTTTTTTTGCTAAAAGCCAACAATATACCAGTATAGATTATCAAAAGCAATTTCAGGTTAACATTTTTGACGCCATACTTTTAGAAATAATACATATGCCTACCACCAAGTTTCCTTGTATGTTGAGGCATTATAACATTAAAAATGTAAGGTAAATATATTCTAATACTACTATAAACTGCTTCTCAATCACTAAAAAATAAAGACTAAAGATTATATATTGAGGCCAAAAAAAAAAAAATATTGCTAGTGAATACTTCATCTGTAATACCAATAAGTATGATGTTACCTAGGTGACTCGAAAACCAGTAAAGTAAAACATGTAAAATAATTCTTCAACTCAACTATTTTAAAATAGTTTGACAACCCAATCAAAAAATGGGGGTTGGGGGGGGAATGAATTGGGAGATTGGGATTGACATATATACACTAATATGTATAAAATAGATAATTAATAAGAACCTGCTGTATAAAAAAATAAAATTCAAAAAATAAATTAAAAAAATAGAGTTTGACAACCCAATCGAAAAATGGGCAGAAGACCTAAACAGACATTTCTCCAAAGAAGACATACAGATGGCCAACAGGCATGTGAAAAGATGCTCGACATCGCTAATTATTAGAGAAAAGCAAATCAAAACTACAATGAGGTACCACCTCACACCAGTTCAAAATGGCCATCATTAAAGACTCTACAAATAACAAATTGCTAGAGAGGGTGTGGAAAAAAGGCAACCCTCCTACACTGTTGGTGGGAATGTATATTGGTGCAGCCACTATGGAAAACAGTATGGAGGCTCCTCAAAAACTAAAAATTGAGTTGCCATATGATCCCGCAATCCCACTCCTGGACATGTATCCAGACAAAACTATAATTCAAAAAGATACATGCACCCCAATGTTCACAGAAGCACTATTTACAATAGCCAAGACATGGAAACAACCTAAATGTCCACTGACAGATGAATGCATAAAGAAGATGTGGTACATACATACAATGGAATACTACTCAGCCATAAAAAAGAATGAAATAATTCCATTTGCAGTAACATGGATGGACCTAGAAACTATCATACTAAGTAAGGCAGACAAATATCATATGATATCTCTGATATGTGGAATCTAAAATATGACACAAATGAACTTACCTACAAAACAGAAACAGACTCAGAGACATAAAAAATAGACTTGTGGTTGCCAAGGAGGATGGAAGGCGGAGGGAGGGATGGATTGGGAATTTGGGATTAGCAGATGCAAACTATTACAAATATAATGGATAACAACAAGGTCCTACTTTATAGCACAGGGAAACTATATTCAATATCCTGTGATAAACCATAAATGGAAAAGAATATGAAAAAGAATATATATATGTAAAACTGAATCACTTCGCTGTACAGCAGAAATACAACATTGTAAATCAACTATAGTTCAATAAAATAAATTAAAAAAAAAATTTTTTAATACAGTTTGATATTAAGGCAATATTTTTAATGTACCTAATAAATACTCAAATGGTCAATATCAAAATCTATAAGTTAGCAAATCATGAATACACAGAACTGGTTATGTAAATATGCACACATACCTTTATCCTTCTTAAATCCAAAGCATCTTCTTTATCGGTCACTATTTCCTTCATATTGATAATACTCTGGTGGTTAAGCTGCCGGAGAATTTTAATTTCTCGAATTGCTGTAATGGGAAAGCCTTCCTTTTCATTATCCAGACGTACTTTTTTTAAGGCTACCATTTCTCCTATTAGAAAAGTAAATAAAATCAGGTTACCAGCTGACAAAACTAAGTAACATTTTAAATTTTTATTTTATTTTTTAGTATTTTTTTATTTTTTATTTTCAGCTGCACCAGGTAGTTTGCGGGAATCTTAGTTCCCCGACCACGGATCAAATCCGTGCCCCCTGCAGTAGAAACGTGGAGTACTAACCACTGGACCAGCAGGGAATTCCCTAAATTTTTATTTTAATTCATAACTTCAGTTCCTACCTCTTGAAATTACAAACCACAAAATACAGTTTCCAATATACCAAATTATAATGTTTATGGTTCAAAAAGTTTCTGGTTAAATAAATTAAGGGATATTTATCAAACTATGGAATATTATACAACTGTTAAAAAGGATAAAGTAGGTCTATATGTATTGTTATTTTATACTAAGATATATTAAATGAAAAAAGCTAGATAACGAAGAGTAGATATATTACACTGCCATTTTTTAAAAAGTGAAGAGGGGAGGGTAAATATACCTAATATGCTTATACATGCATAAAATCTCTCTGAACAGATGAGAAAACTCTGGACACTGTGCAGATAAGAAAATATGCTCAGATATATTAAGCTGTCCAAAGATGCCCAGTTACCCAGTAGTAAAACTGGGATTCAAAATCTGGTTTAGCTGTCTCAAAACTATGTGCTCTTCCCACAACACCAAATGGCCTCATAATTTACATATGAGCGAGTTTTGTATCAGATAATCTAAATACTGAAACACACACAAATCCTATTATAAGAAAAAACTCACTGTAATAAGAGTTTGTTCATTCCACTTCTTTGTAGGGAAAAAAAAAAGGAATTCTGTACTTACAAATTTTCCAAAGGAAGGACGTTTTTCCTTTTAATCATTAAAAATTAGTTGATTCTTTTTTAATAGAAATCTAAAATGTATGATTCCTTGTTTTATAATTTAATCTCTTTTGATAATGCAGAATCATCATGATGAATATTACTTCATTGCTGCATGCTATAACTGCCTTCAGAGTTTCTATGCATAAGGTAGCCTTGCTTATACTAAGTGCCCTCAAACACCTATGCTATTTTATCTATTGGTTTACTTCAACAAGAAATTATAAATAAAGATTAAACACTGACTCTAAGCACTATTTATTAGTAAAATACATGGCGTCTAACACAGTTACTTTTTCCTCTGCCCCAAGGTCTTTTAAAACTTTCTCTTAGGGGACTTCCCTGGTGGTCCAGTGGTTAAGAATCCGCCTTCCGGGGCTTCCCTGGTGGCACAGTGGTTAAGAATCCACCTGCCAATGCAGGGGACATGGGTTTGAGCCCTGCTCCGGGAAGATGCCACACGCCACGGAGCAACTAAGCCCGTGTGCCACAACTACTGAGCCTGCGCTCTAGGACCCACGAGCCACAACTACTGAGCCCGCATGCCACGACTCCTGAAGCCCACGCACCTACAGCCCATGCTCCGCAACAAGAGAAGCCACCGCAATGAGAAGCCCGCGCACCGCAACAAAGAGTAGCCCCTCTCGTCGCAACTATAGAAAGCCCGCACGCAGCAACGAAGACCCAATGCAGCCAAAACTAAATAAATAAAATAAATAAATTTATTAAGAAGAAGAAGAATCCGCCTTCCAATTGGGGAACTAAGATCCCACATGCCGTGGGGCAACTGAGCCCGCGTGCCCCAACTACTGAGCCCGCGTGCTCTGGAGCCCACACACCACAACTAGAGAGCCCGTGTGCCGCAACTACTGAGCTCACACGCTCTGGAGCCTGCGCGCCACAACCAGAGACAAGCCTGCGTGCTGTAACAAAGAGCCCACGCGCCACAATGAAAGATTCCACATGCCGCAACGAAGATCCCAATGCAGCCAAAAAAAAAAAAAAACAAAACAAAAAACCATATATGTATATACACCCCATTACATGTACTCATATCTTACATAAGTGCATATATAAAATGAAACAAAAAACAAGATGAAACAATAGCACGATAATTGAAATTTAACTTTTTTTTCCTGAAAATTTCCTCAAGTTATATAGTAGAAGAAGAACATGAATTAAGTACATTCCATAGGCCCAAAGATCCAAAGCATCTGGCATTCTTACCAGTGTCTTTATCCCTGGCCTTGTAAACTTGTCCATAGGTACCTTCTCCAATAATTCCGATGATATCAAATTTATCCACGCAGCGTTTTCCCCAGTCAATGTCTTTTTCTTTGATTTCACCATAGCGAGGCCCACATATTCTATCAAATATAGTTCTGAAGTTTTTATATACAATCAAGAAAACTGAATAAACTGTTTAATACTCAATATCCACCCTCCATACCCAATCTTAAATCATTTATTTCCCCTCACCCTTGCATATTTGTGATCAGATCAAGACAGGCAACACTGTGATGTGGTATTATAAATTATCATGAAAGTCAAGGTATTTCTCCATACTGACTCTCTTCTGTAGACTAACACTTAAAGTGGGAATGAGAAGTAATAAAGTTTGTATGAAGGACTTTCAGAAATACAACATAATTTTTCAGCAAGGGGACAAAAGCAACACCCGGTTCAAAGATTCAAAGTTCTCTAAACAACCTCCAGAGTACTTTTTCATTCATTGCCAATGTGTATATATTTATCTGCTTCCAAAACCAGAAGTTTAATAATGAACATTATCAAAATCTAACTATAAAGCGTATTGACAAATTTAGACTTATGGCTAGATAAAATTATCTTAAAAATGGAAGCACCAGAAAGATTTTCAGTCTAAGAGAGTATAAAAATATTAATATTATCAACCCTTAGGAATCTACACTTTAAGTATGTATTATATATAACAAATATTTGATATTCTTCAAAAAGATATGTAATTTTATAGTATTTTAATATTCTGGCAGGTAAGAGGAATTTAAGTAAAGGAATAAAGCTACAATACTCAAGGAGAGACTATTCTAAAAGTTTTCTAGCTTTCTACTCCACACTAGAAAATCACCTCATATTCTTATACTAGACACTACCTGAAACAGCAATTCTAAAATCAGATCTAACTCAAAGTCTTACTTACACTTTCCCTTGGTTAAGTAGAAGTAAAAAAAGGAATCATCATTCTCCCTCTGCCCTTAACTGATGAACAGGTTTCAAGGGAAAGAGTTATCTCTAGGCACTTACTTGAAGCTAATTTAGGATACAGATTTCAAACCTTCTTCCACTCCACCTCTTGCAAAATCAAGAATGCATTTAGTTATGGGAGCAAATGGAGCTAAAAGCAAAGGAAAACACAGCAGCTTGCCCATTACTAATTTTGTCTGGGCTCACTGAATGCTGATTTCCACCTTGCTCAATTTCAATATCTGTTTTTTAAATATCTTAATTACAGAAAATTTCTTCAACATATATAATATCCCAAGAAATTAATACATTACAAACTGAGAGAGAAAATTTAATTTGATTTTATTAGTCATTTTGAATAAGTACTCAGGCAGTTATGAAAAAAAAATTTTTCAAAGCTCCAGTAAAATTTATTCATATACTTAAGTTGAAAGAATAAATATACTTTTTATTATTTTAAATCTTAATTTTGGATTTTATGATTTTATGATGATCCAGAATCATCTCTGGCCAATTTAAGAGCAGGTAGAAAGCAAGCACATACTTAGGCCTCCTTTTACTATGTAACTGTGTTGCTGTTTTCTTTTCCTCTGGACTCTTTGAGAGATCATCTCCTCCTGGTAGCTCAGGGGGCAGTGGTAAATCAGCAAGTAGACATCGCAGTTTCTTTTCTACTTCTTTTTTAACTGCTTTTACTGAAATATTTCCTCGTAAGCTAAAAAGAAAGGAGTCAGACAAATAAACAAAACACAAAAATTTATTTCACTGAGAAATAAAAATGCATTTACATAGCACACAATGGCAAAAGACTAAACTGAGTTTCTTTACTTTCCAGCTAAAATAATATACTATATTCAACTGCAAAAATATAAAATTTGGGGGCAAAAATGATACAGAATTAGATAAAAACTAAGGAAATCTGAACAAAGTATGGACTTTAGTTACTAATAATGTATCAATATTTGTTCATTAATTGTAACAAATGTACCATGCTAATAATGCTAGATGTTAATAATGAAGAAACTGAGTGCAGGGTATATGGGAACCCTCTGTAATATCATCATAATTTTTTTGTAAATCTAAAACTGTTCTAAAAAATAGTCTATTTTTTAAAAAGATATAGAATTACTATAAAACTGTAAATTAAAACTGAAAGTCAACTAGTCATGCTTTGCGGGAAAATTCATTAGTTTTATAATAGCATTTGGTTTGATTCTGGTAGAGAGACAAAAAGCTATTTTGTTGTAAGAAATAAATAAACCACATGCTATTATTTATCTGGCCCATTTAAATAACAACAAAGAACAAATTTAGCTTCATCCCTTTTTAGAATTAATTTTTCCTGAATTGGACAATGATTCTTTAAAATTTTTTTTAAGACTCTAGCTTATCAGAATTACAGGTGAAAATTAAGCTCAGTTAGTTTTATACTTTTTTGAATGTCTTAAGAGCTCTGATTTTTTAAACTGTATCTTAACCTGGTAATTGATTATTTTAAACCTCCCAGACACTACAAAATCTGTTTAACAATATAACATGTTGAAAGAGAATATTATAATGATAATAAAATTTGGACTTCACATACTTTCATAGCAGTTATGAGTCCCAGAATTTAAAAATTTAGTGAAACTACACTGCTGTGGTCAGAAACTACTAATGATGTTAACAATATAAATCATTCCATTTTAATTATAACTTCTCCTACTCATGCTGGACTTTAATATTATTGTACAATATATGGTCTTTTAATACCATCTGATAAAAACTATTTATCAATAAAATTGTGACTTTTCTTCATAACCCCGTGTTACTAGAAAGTAATCTTTAATAGGGAAAACAAGCTCAAAAGGAAATTGGATTGCAGTCTTATTTTTATAGTAATGGTGTCATATAGCCCACTTTTCAATTTTCATGTCCCTCCATTCAACAAATATTCATTATACACGTCTATGTGCTAGGTATTACATAGGCACTATAGTTTAACAACAAAAACAATTCACAAATACATTAAGATACATACAGTTCCTCTCAGAAAGGAGGTTACAGTCTTTTGGAGAACATCAGAAAGCAGCAGGATAAAGTACTGTACAGACTAATTTCCAGAGTAATATGGTACTAAAGGATAGCTAACTCAGGACTGAAAGACAGTTAAAGCTTCTTTCTAGAAAAGGTACCACTTGAACTCTGTCTGAAAATAGTTCTATTTAAAATAACTTATTTAGAGAACTGTAGTCTCTAACTTGTAATTAGACCTCAGTCCAAAATTTGCATTTGTCCAAAAATTCAAATCAATAGGGGGAAGGGGAGACTAGAAGTCTTAATTTTACTTATAATTTAACATTTAAAAGACTGCCTATATTCAAATATATCATTATATGAACTACCAAATTCAGCAAGGCTCCCAGACTTAAGAGAAATGAAATATTAGTTTCCAAAAATAACACTATATAATTAAAAACATTGTATTTTCACTGAATACCTGCAATAACCAAATAGGGTATGTGATGAGTTTTTAAAAGTCTCCATATACTACAGCAACAAAAAACAACAAAATGCCTTAACCAGAAATGTATAAGACCAAGAGAAGAAAATTAAAACATATGGCTGATGAACATAAAACTAGACCAGAATGAATGAAAAGAAATGATGTTTTCATATGGGAAACTGTAATCCTGTAAATCTGTCAGTCTCCAAATTAATCATTGCCTTTAACCAAGTCCCAAACAAAAATCAAGCAAGACAAGCCAAATGATCATAAAATCTGTCTAAGAATAAAGGCAAAAAATGCCAACACTGAGCCCAAATTCATTTATAGCAGTGTTGAAGTTGAGGCTGAATGGCTGGGTTATTCACTAACCAGTAATTTGCTCCATCCCTTTACTTTTACATAACCTGCCTACTCCTATAATAGAAATCTGACTTTGAGAGCCAAAATACTATGCATCTAAAGAAGTTAAAACAAAAAGGTATTGGCAAAGAAATAATAAAACATGTTAATAGAAAACAGAGTCCAGAAACACACAGATATCTATAAGAATTTTTATATATGGTACCACAAATCAGTGAGATAGATTATTCAATAAATGACATTAGCAACAACTGATCTATTAGTCCATGGGGTGATGAGGGAGATCACATAATCAGACCATGTCTTTCTTCTACATATAATAAAAAACAAAATTTCTGTGAGATGTGAGTTAACCTTTAAAAATGTTTTAAACCTGTAAGTTTTAAAGGAAAAATTATAGATCCAATTACATTCAAAATGGAAAACACCCACGCAGCCAAAAACAAAAAAAAGTCTCAAAGACAAGCAACAGACTGTGAGAGCCACAGGTCAAGATCCCTAACATAAGCAGTACCTATAAATCAATTAGAAAAAGGATAATAATCTTAAGGAAAAGTCAGTATAAAACATGAACAAGCAATTCACTGAAAAAAAAAAAGCCAACAAGTGTTTAGAAAGATGCTATATCTCAATAACCAGAAAAATGCAAAATTAATCACATATTTTAAAGATTTTCAACATTTCAAAATTGGCAATATTTAGTGATAGTTGAAGCAATTTCATACACTTGGGTGCATAAATTGGTACACAATCTTACTAAGATACAATTTGGCAGTTTCCGTCAAATTTTTAAATGTGGATACTTTGACCTCACAACTATCCTATAAAAACTGCTCACATGTACATAAAATATTAATGTAAAAGGCGAATTTAATAGCAAACAATTATAAATCTAAGTATCCATTAATCAACAGAATAGTTAATAAGACAGTGATGCATCCACTTCCATGTATAGGAATACTGAACCTATCTCTCCCAACCTGGAAAGATCTCCAACACATTAAATTTAAAAAATGAAGTGAAGGAATATTATGCATGGTATGATCCTAATTTAAAAAAAAATCATTTATTACATGTAAACATATAGTTAACAGTCTATCTTATGATTTTCGGAGAGTAATGGATTCCAGGGCTGGGAGAGAAGCAAAGTTCAAAGTGAGCCTAAAAGATACTGTTTGGCTAGGAAGCAAGGAAGCACTCAAAAATAAAATGGGTCATATCAAAAGGACAAAGGAGTTAGCATAAAGGAGTTCCCACTGGCCAAATTTCAGACAATCAAATTTGAAGCATCAAAAAGAAGAGTGGCTCAATGTTCACTGCAGCTCTATTTACAACAGCCAGGACATGGAAGCAACCTAAGTGTCCATCGATAGAGGAATGGATAAAGAAGATGTGGCACATATATACAATGGAATATTACTCGGCCATAAAAAGAAACGAAATTGAGTTATTTGTAGTGAGGTGGATGGACCAAGAGTCTGTCATACAGAGTGAAGTAAGTCAGAAAGAGAAAAACAAATACCGTATGCGAACACATATATATGGAATCCAAAAAAAAAAAAAATGGTTCTGAGGAACCTAGGGGCAGGACAGGAATAGAGACACAGACGTAGAGAATGGACTTGAGGACACGGGGAGGGGGAAGGGTAAGCTGGGACAAAGTGAGAGAGTGGCATGGACATATATACACTACCAAATGTAAAATAGATAGCTAGTGGGAAGCAGCCGCATAGCACAGGGAGATCAGCTCGGTGCTTTGTGACCACCTAGAGGGGTGGGATAGGGAGGATGGGAAGGAGACGCAAGAGGGAGGAGATATGGGGATATGTGTGTATGTATCGCTGATTCACTTTGTTACAAAGCAGAAACTGACACACCATTGTAAAGCAATTATACTCCAATAAAGATGTTAAAAATATACATATAATAACATTTAAAAAAAAAAAGTGGCTATAAGTGATGCTGAATCAATCTTTGGCCGCACATGTCAGTAGTAGTACTCAGGAGTCTTAAAAAACTTCAGTATGCTTGAAACATACAAACACTTTCCAAGCAAAAAGAGCAAAGACACAATAAAAGAGAAAAGACAGAAAAGAAGGTGGGTCAAAAAAATTTTTTTAATGGCCAAGTATGAAATGTGCCACCATCTTGTTAAAAACAGATGCACAAAGATTATCCTCCTTAATAAGCAGTCACCTGGGCACATCCTGAGTTCTTAAAAACATCACCACTAAAAATTTATCCCTGAAGCACATATGAAAAATAAAGTAGCGAACAACCAGTCTCACTGGTCCAGAATCACTAGATTCTCAGCAACTGGCTTACTCTCACTAATAAAGTGACTCAATTCTGCATTCATGCCTCTCTGTCCTGGACAGCCCATTCCAGGACTCATCAAAATTACAAATCACTACGGTTATGACCCTTTGGTGTTCCTAGAGAACAGTCAAACCTGCAAATACCACAATTAGAATAGTATAACTGGATAACACCTGATCAAATTGGATGGGGTCCCTCAGCAACATTTTTGACTGTAGAAAAAAGATGCCTCAGAGGGCATGAAACACAGAAATTATATTCAATACTTTATTTTCTGTTCGTTTTAAATTATAAAATTGTCATCATGCTAGCCAAAGTGAGCACTTGAAAGACCTGCCCACATGGAATTTCTATCCACTTGTTTTCAAATTCTCAGATGTCAGCTAGGAAAACTGCCCATATAGTTGCTTTTTAACAAGAAGCGGAAGGGGAGGGGAACAGCTGTAATTTCTTCATAAAAATAAAAATGAAAAAGGTTAAGTCAACTGGTAAATATCACACAAAAGCATAAAGCTTCTATCCTAGCATACATTTGAGAAACACTCTTAGAACTGCATTTACTCTTACCTTCATCCTCTTAAAAATGTTTCAAAATAAAGTACAAGCCACACCCCCAATATTCACAGCAGAAACGTGTAAACAATTTAAAGGAAAGCATAAAGCATAAAAGCATAAACACATTACCGTAATATGTAATTAATCTCTAATTGCAAAAAATTAAGTCAATAAAACACTAAAAAGTGATGTATTCGTAAAGCCACCTAAAGTAATAAATTTATAAGGCCAATGAAAACACTTAGAATAACCAAGATACATGCTATTATCAACCAGGACAGACTCTCATAAAATGTCCTGTCTCCGGTAGTATCACCAAGGAATACTCAGCCAAAGAAAATACCGACATTTCTAATTCTCAAACTCAAGCTGAAACATACACTGTATCCCATGACAATGCCAATTTTTACCTGGAATTCTTAGCATAAGCTATAATTTTGTCATGCTACAAGCCATGTGCTTCATTTTAAGTTGTACACAATAAAGAAAATTAATTCACTTACTAATAGTCATTATAAAATTTTTTTGGTGGGGGTCAAATAATTTCTCATTGCAAACTTAGATTTTTTTTCTTTAAACAGTCACTGACAAAATTTTTTGCACTTACCTATCAGCATCTTTGTCTTCAGGCAGCATGGGAGGCAAAGGTAAGGGCGGTAAGGTAGAGGTCACTAAAGCCACGTGTTGCTCCTTCTCCTTGGCTCCTATGCTTGGTGTAAGTGGTTTGGTTTTCTCTTTAAGAGATACTGGTTCCTCCTTTGTAACAGCAGATTTACCCTCCTTTCCAACTACAACTGCTTTCTTGGTGGCTTTATCTACAATCAAATTATTATCCACCTTTGTTACCTGAAGAGGTGGCTTTGTTTTTGCCTTGTCATTTTTTAAAGTTCCACCGCTTGAGGGAGAAGGTGCATGCTCAATTTTAAGTTTCTTCACATCCTTCACGTGGTTGGTTTGTGATGCGCTGGCACCAGTTTCCGTGTTCCCCTTGGTAGGTGTAGAAGTGTTTGAAGCTTTGGCAGCTTTGGCAGCGGCCTCAGCAGCCTTAGCTGCTTCTGCAGCTTTCGCTGCCTCTGCAGCTCGTGCTGCCTCTGCAGCTCGTGCTTTTTTATTCTTGTTCAATTCAGCTGCCAAGCTACTCTTCAGAGTTAGTGTGCTAGGAGAAATGCTAGAATGACGACTTCTGGATCTAGACAATCTGTGCCTGCTACGAGATCTTGAATGCCTAGATGAATATGGGCTTCTGCTTCGGGATTTGGCAGACCGTCTGGTGGGAAATAATTAAGATTTAGTCAGTAATTCAGAAAAGTTCAGTTTGAAGTGTACAAAAACTCCTAACTTGAGCCTGTGAAATGAAATAGAAATTACTTAATTTCAAAATCATAATACAGTTTTTGTGAGAGAATTTTTAAAAAGCAGAAAGTGCTTTTAAGTAGAATATTATCTGGTGGTTATACTTTTCCTGAAAATAGACTCAATGCTTGATCTCAGTCTGGCCTACAAATGCTCAAAGATGAGGCTGGATGAAAGTAGATCTCTATGAAAAGAAATACTGTTAAGAATCAGGAGGAAAAACTATGACAAGGCATTACTGCTGTCTCAAGAAAATAGAAGCAGTCAACAAGGATACACCAATGGTAGTAGAAGTAGCAGGGTGAAGTCTGACCAATCTTTTACCAGGGAGACCATTTCTACAACTCAAAAGCCCCCCATGCATAAGTTCAGGAGTAAGGAGTGCTCTGTCTACACCAAGAGTGAAAAAAATCGAAACCTGTCATTAGGCAGTCAGTAAGTAGAAAAAGTCTAAATCATGGGACTATTTAACAATGACTGTTCATTTAACTTCTCAAAAATCACTGGAAAACACAAAAATTAACGTATATTCAAAAGCATGGTGGCAACCAAAGTTTCTATGAAACAAATGCAGCACAGCACCAAGAGAAATGAAGCTAAGCTTTTCAATCCACACCTTATCAAAACTTTTAAAAATATAAGACCAAGGCACTATTAGAGTACTTTGACATATTTGATATGACTCACTTAATGCTCACATCAACCCAGTAAAGTATCTGCAGTTTGCAGATAAACTTGAATCTAAAATATTACTTGAA
Source organism: Balaenoptera musculus (assembly GCF_009873245.2). Lineage (NCBI taxonomy): Eukaryota > Metazoa > Chordata > Mammalia > Artiodactyla > Balaenopteridae > Balaenoptera > Balaenoptera musculus. Next base: position 94,455,638 of record NC_045793.1, on the reverse strand, counting down.
GTCAAATCCCAATCTCGTTAGTAGTTGTACTGGTTATTATCTTACTGCCACTACCCCATCCCTCCAATACTCTTCTGCCCTACCCTGTGCCCGAAGGAGGCTGACCTCAACAGATGCATCTTCTGGGTTCCAGTGCTACCATCACTGGCAGATCAGGAGGCAGAGAAAAGCTGGATTATTCTTTCCAGCTCCCTCCTTCCTATTGGTCACATTTTGTGGCAGAAGCTCTGTCCCACTACCACCATGGCTCCTGTCAGGCACCGCCTTCTCCACAGCTCTCACCAGGCTCTAATAACACTATTATTTTCCTGCCCCTTCGAGCTTCCCTCTGTAACTACGAAAACATCCCTGTCAGTTTTCTCAATCCACCCCTATCTCTGTAGTCCTCCATTAAAGTTTCTTAAACCATCTGAGTTGGATTCTGTTTCCTTCGAGAACCTAACTGTATGCCAGGTCTTAAACCCAGATCTTTTGATTCTAAAGTAGGCAGAGTCACATTCAACACATTAACACACTACCATGGAGACAGTTCTTATTGAAATTTTGTATGGGGATTTGGTAAATGAAGCAAAGAAATTCCTAAGCACCCATAATTAAAGTGGGAAGAGAAAAGGAAGAACTAAAAATTTTTTTTATATTTGGCATTAATATATTATGTAATATATACATATATATTATCCAATACATTTTACAATTCTAGTATGAAGACAAATGACGGTTAGATTTAGGATAAACTCAAATACAAATTCAACTTCTCCCTCATTCTTTCAGAAACATTTCAAAATGTACGTAGGGCCAATTAGTGTTCAGCACTGAGCTAGTGTTTCAAACCTCATACTTTACATAAGTATTTATGTAACATTATTTTAGGTTAACAGGAACACTGGTTTAGTAAACATTTTAATCTAACACTCTGCTTAACATTAAATATACATATACATCAATCATTAAAATCATCACTGAGCTTACAATTATTCATGGAAATGAGAGGAAATGTTTAGCTAAATATAAAGTAATAAGTTGGTTATAAAATATCTTGATAACTTTAATATAGGAACAAAAGTGTCATAATATGAAACACTTGCCACACTTTTAATTTCCTTTGCCTTCAGAATCTTGGACCCTCAAATAAGTCTGCTATGTCAAGTTTTCTATCCCTGATCAGATAATAATGAGGAGTAGAAGGTACACAGCAGAAGAAAGCAAAGAGACTGTCGTCTCATCAGAGGTAACAGCACAGAACTTTTCTTAAATTAACTTTCCCACACTAGCAAGATTCTGGTCATCAGCTTCATACAGACACAGAAATTATATTTAACTAGGAAATTTATAATCAGTAAACTTTACTTAAGAAAACAGATACAAATATAAAATCCCAACACAATTAACTCCTCTGGCCTATTAAATTCTTATTCTCTTCTGCACAGAATCTAGATAAGGAAGTTATCAGTAAAGACAAAAATTTTTGACCTATAAAAACATATTTCAGAAATGACATTTTTATGGTATTTAATCCCTAAACCAATTGAAATTCTTCTAGACACACACTCCATTCTTCTTCAATTTTTCTATTTCTCTTCAAAAGTTCCTTAACTTGTCAAATTTCCTGCCCAAGTAAACTTGTATTCTCTCAGGAATTGCATATTTGCTCATCAATTTCAATTACATATTTACTATTTATAACAAACATATTTTGGGAAGCTAAAATTAAATAAAAACACAAAACTCAAGTTTAGGTTAATTTTACTAATGATCTAACACTTCAGCCATACAAGTTATGAGAGTAAGAGAGAAGTGGATCTCTAAGACTACATAATGAATTATGTCATGTCTTATAAAAAGAACTTAAATGGATAGTAGATAGCACATCCTTGTTTTATAGTAAGATTTTTCTTCTTTTTAAAAATGTTTTTTCTAATATTTCTGTACTGTAAAATTTACAGTGACCATATATAGCTGTTTCTTGTTTGTTTTTAATGTTTTTAAGATGTTACAGAATCGCGGGGCTTCCCTGGTGGCGCAGTGGTTAAGAATCTGCCTGCCAATGCAGGGGACACAGGTTCAAGCCCTGGCCCGAGAAGATCCCACATGCTGCGGAGCAACTAAGCCCATGCGCCACAACTACTGAGCCTGCACTCTAGAGCCTGTGAGCCACAACTACTGCAGCCGCATGCCACAACTACTGAAGCCTGCACGCCTAGAGCCCGTGTTCTGCCACAAGAGAAGCCACTGCAATGAGAAGCCCGTGCACCACAATGAAGAGTAGCTCCCACTCGCCGCAACTAGAGAAAGCCCGTGCACAGCAACAAAGACCCAACACAGCCATAAATAAATAAATAAATATTTTTTTTAATTAAAAAAAAAAAGAAGTTACAGAATCTTTTTAGAAGCTTTCCCAAATTCATACAACTCAAGGCAGAACCAGCGGGCTTCCCCGGTGGCACAGTGGTTAAGAATCCGCCTGCCAATGCAGGGGACATGGATTCGAGCCCTGGTCCAGGAAGATCCCACATGCCACAGAGCAACTAAGCCCGTGCGCCACAACTACCGAGCTGGCGTGCCACAACGACTGAAGCCGGCGCACCTAGAGCCGTGCTCCGCAACAAGAGAAGCCACCACAATGAGAAGCCTGCGCTCCGCAACGAAGAGTAGCCCCCGCTCGCCGCAACTAGAGAAAGCCTGCGCACAGCAATGAAAACCCAATGCAGCCAAATATAAATAATAAAATAAAATAAATTTATAAAAAAAAAAAAAAGCAGAACCAGGATAAAAAATCCAGTATCTAAAACCCAACTGGTTAGTGCTCACTGTTAATTAGGTTAGTGTTCCTTAGAGAGAGAGCATGGTGTACTGTTCACTTGACTGTATCACACAATCTCTCCAAGAGTCCAGGTCTTTTGCAATTGTGCCTAATTAGCAAACACTGATTCTTAAAATTTTTACTATAATAATATTCAATCCCTCATTATATAAAATAATATGTAACAGCAGTATCCAACAGAACTTTCTGGGATGGTGGAAACGTTCAATACATGTGATGTCTCCTATGGTAGTCACTATTCACAATATTTTTTAGCCGTATTTTTCTACCCTGCTTATTTCACATGCTAATAATAGCTATGTCCATTCAAAACTTGTTGCCAAGCCCCCATAAAGGTATGAAAGTGCTTCCCATGCAAGGATGGTTCAACATACGCAAAACAATAAATGTGATATACCATATTAATAAAATGAAGGATAAAAATCATATGAGTATCTCAACAGATGCAGAAAAAGCATTTGATAAAATTCAACATCCTTTCACTATAAAAACGAAACATACCGTTACTAGAGGGGAAAGGGGGGGAGGGATAAATTGGGAGATTGGGATTGACATAAACACACTAATATATATAAAACAGGTAACTAATAAGGACCTACTGTATAGCACAGGGAACTCTATTCAACACTCTGTAATGACCTATATGGAAAAGAATCTAAAAAACAGTAGATATATGTGTATGTATAACTGATTCATTTTGCTGTACAGCAGAAGCTAACACAACATTGTAAATCAACTATACTCCAATAAAAATAAAAACTAAACAGATTGGGCACAGAAGGAACACACCTCAACACAATAAACGCTATATATGACAAGTCCACAGCTAACATTATACTCAACCGTGAAAAACTTAAAACTTTTCTCTAAGATCAGGAATAAGATAATGATGCCCACTCTTACCACTTTTATCCAACACAGTATTGGAAGTCCCAGCCAGAGCAATTAGGCAAGAAAAAGAAATAAAAGGCATCAAAATCAGAAAGGAAGATGTTCTTTGTTTGCAGATGACATGATCTTACAGACAGAAAACCCTTTAAAGACTCCACCAAACACCTGTTAGAATAAACAATTTCCGTAAAGTTACAAGATACAAAATCAGTATTAAAATCAGTTGTGTTTCTATACACTAATGACAAACTATTGGAAAGACAAAGTAAGAAAACAATCCCATTTATATTAGTATCAAAAAGAATAAAGTACTTCGGAATAAGTTTAACCAAGGAGATGAAAGAAATTGAAAAAGAAACATATGGAAAGATATTCCATGCTCATGGATTGGAAGAATTATTAAAATGTCCATATTACCCAAAGTAATCTACAAATTCAATGGAATCCCTATCAAAATTCCAATGGCATTTTTCACAAAAATAGGAAAAAACCCTAAAATTCATATGGAACCACAAAAGACCCTGAACAGCAAGAGCAATCTTGAAAAAGAAGAACAGAGCTAGAGGCATCAACTTTCTGATTTCAAACTATATTACAAAGTTACAGTAATCAAAACAGTATGAGACATGGATCAATGGAACAAAATGCAGAGTCCAGAAATAAACCCATGCACATATGGCCAGTTAATTTTCTACAAAGGAGTCAAGAATATACAACGAGGAAAGGATGATCTCTTCAATAAATGGCATTGGAAAAGCTGGATAGCCATACGCAAAAAAATAAAACTGGGCCCCTATTTTATACCATATACAAAAAATCAACTCAAAATGGATTAAAGACTTGAACATAAGATTTGAAACCATAAAACTCCTAGAAGAAAAAGAAGGGGGTAAACTCCTTGATACTGATCTTGGCAAAGGTTTATCAAAAGCAAAAATAAACAAGTGGGACTACATCAAACTAAAAAACTTATGCACAGCAAAGGAAACCACCAACAAAACAAAAAATCAACCTATAGAATGGGAGAAAATATTTTTGATAAGGAGTTTATATCCAAAATATACAAGGGGGATTTCCCTGGTGGTCCAGTGGTAAAGAATCCACCTTACAATGCAGGGGACATGGGTTCAATCCCTGGCCAGGAAACTGGGATCCCACATGAAGCGGGGCAACTAAGCTCGCGCACCTCAACTAGAGAGCCTGTGTGTCGCAAACTACAGAGCCCACGTGCTCTGGAACCCGCGCGCCACAACTACAGAGCCCACGTGCCCTGTAGCCTGTGTGCCACAACGAGAAGAGAAAACCCACACGCCACAACTAGTAAGAAGCCCACGCGATGCAACAAAGATCCCGCATGCCGCAACTAAGACCCGACACAGCCAAAAATAAATAAATAAATAAATAATCTCAAATATACAAGGAACTCATACAACTCAGAGAACAAAAAACCAAATAAACCAATTAAAAAGCGGGCAAAGGGGACTTCCCTGGTGGTCCAGTGGTTGAGACTCTGCACTTCCAATGCAGGGGGTGCGGGTTCAATTCCTGATCAGAGAACTAAGATCCCACATGCCATGCGGCACAGCCAAAAATTAATTAATTAGTTAATTTTAAAAAACATTTGTTTAAAAAAAAAGTGGGCAAAGGACCTGAAGAGACTTTGCAACACATCCAAATGGCTAACAGGTACTTGAAAAGGTGCTCAATATCACTAATCATCAGAGAAATACAATTCAAAACCACAATGAGATACCTCCACACACCTGCTTGAATGTTTATTATCAAAAGGCAAGAGATAACAAATGCTGGTGAGAATGTAGAGAAAAGGGAACCCTGGTCCACTGTTGTTAGGAATGTAAATTGACACAGCCACCATAGAAAACCATATGGAAGCGAATCTAGAAGTCAAAAATAGAACTATTGGCAATCCACTTCTGGGTGTATATCCGAAGGATATGAAATCACTACCTCAAAGAAATATCTGTACAGGCATACCACCACAATAAAGCAAATTTGCAATAAAGCAAGTCACACAAACTTTTTGGTTTCCCAGCACATGAAAAGCTATGTTTACACCATACTATAGTCTATTAAGTGTGCAATAGCATTATGCCTAAAAAAACAATGTACATACCTTAACTTTTAAAACTAATGCTGCTGGGAAAATGGCACCAATAGACTTGTTCAATGCAGGGTTGCCACAAACCTTCAGTTTGTAAAAAACACAGTGTCCGAGAAGCACAATAAAACAAGATATGCCTGTACCCCCACCACGTTCACTGCAGTACTATTCATAAGAGCCAAGATATGGAAACAATCTAAGTGTTTATGAACAGATGAATGGATAAAGAAAATGTGGGCATGTGTTTAATATTATGCAGCCTTAAAAAAAGGAAATCCTGCCATTTGTGACAACACAGATGAACCTGGAGAGTGTTATGCTACGTGAAATAAGCCAGGAAAGACAAATACTGCATGGTATCACTTATATGTGGAATCTTAAAAAAAAAAAAAAAGTCAAACTCGAAGAGAGAAGAGAAGGGTGATTGTCAGGGGCTAGAGGCTGGGGGAAATGGGGACAGGTTGGTAAAAAGGTACAAATTTCAGTTTTAAGATGAATAAGGTCAGGACTTCCCTGGTGGCACAGTGGGTAAGACTCTGTGCTCCCAATGCAGGGGGCCCGGCTTCAAACCCTGGTCAGCAAACTAGATCCCCACATGCATGCTGCAACTAAGAGTTTGAATGCCACAACTAAGGACCCCATGTGCCGCAACTAAGGAGCTGGCAAGCCGCAACTAAGGAGTCCTGGAGCGGCAACTGAGGAGCCCGCCTGCCACAACTTAGACCCAGTGCAACCAAATAAATAAATATTAAAAAAAAAAAAAAAAAGATGAATAAGGCCTAAGAACCTAATGTATATAACATGGTGACTATAGCTAATAACACAGTGTTGTATAATTAGAATTAATTTGCTAAGAGAGTTGAACTTAAGTATTCTTACCCCCCCCCCCCAAAAAAAGAGGTAAATATGTGAGGTGATGAATGTGTTAACTTGATTATGGGAAGCCTCTCACAATGTATACATATATCAAGTCATCACTGTTGATACCTGAAATATATTACAATTTTATTTGTCAATTACATCTCAACAAACTGGGGGGGGGGGAATGATTCCCAAAGTGAAAACAAGCACTATATAAATATAACGTATTATTTTTCAAAAACCGGTCTCTCAAAATCATCCCTTTAGTCACTCTCTCAGTCAAAACTCTAAATATTCCTATAAAATTTGCCATGCATTAGTATTATAACAGCTCTATTAAATTTAACAGTACTATGGCAGCCTCTTAAATTTACCCCCTTGCTTCAAAACTAATCTGTATCTAAACCAGACTTACATGCCAAGTGAACACCTTCCTCTAAAATCTGCTCCCTGCCATTCTGTATTTTTAATTTCACCACTCTCCTCTACCCATTTACCTAGCTTAGAAATCTTCCCAGTTTTCTGCTGCCCATACCACATGCCATCAACTGTCTCATTTTATTGATTCTAACTCTACGTTCCCTTACATCCATAATTCCCTGCATGTTTCCTATTCCTGCTGTAAAAAATTATCCACAGATTTAGTGGCTTAAACAACACAAATGTATTATCTTACAGTTCTGGAAGTCAGAAGTCCAAAATCAGTCTCACTGGGCTAAGATCAACATGTCACCAGGGCTTTGTTCCTTCTACAGTCTCGGGAAAATCTGTTCCCTTGCCTTTTCCAGCTTCTAAAGACTGTCCGTTCCTTGGTTCATGGTCCCACATCATCTGACTTTGGTTCATGGTCCTTCCATCATCACATTTCCTCTCTCCCTCTGCTTCTATCATCACATGGCCTTTTCTGACCCTGACTTTCCTGCTTCCTTTTACAAAGACCCTTGTGTTTACATAGGACCTACAATCCAGGATAATCTCTCCATCTCCAGATCCCTATTTTAATCTACAAAGGTCCCTTTTGCCAAGTAAAGTAACATATCACAGGTTCACATGGACATCTCTGAGGGGGCCATTATTCACATCTTCCTCTTCTATTCTCAAGGCCACTGTTCTATTTCAGACCTCATTACCTCTCCTCTAGGTTACCTTATCATCTTAAAAATAACTGATCTCTTTAAATCAAATCTCTCCTTGCCCCAATTATTTCTACAGACACCATAACCAAACTAATCCTCACTTTTCAGTGATTATTACATGTCTCAAATTCACTTACTTTCCTTCTCTTTTTAGTAACTATTCCAAACCTTCACACCTTCTTCAAGCTCACAACATTCCCAGAGTCTTTTCTTAAAATCACTTTACTTCTTTTTCACAGAAAAAAACAAAGGTTATCGGGCATGTTTCCTGCTTGCAAACTTAACCCGTATCTCCATTCACTTTATATTCCACCTGATCTCAGAGCAGAGGTGTTCCTCTTTCTATCTAAGGCTAACACCTGTAATCATACTTTCAATCCCATATTCTCTAGATCCTTACTTCAGAGTTTGGCCCACAAACCAAAGCAGCATCAGCTTCATCCGGGAGCTTATGAGAAATGCTGTATCTCAGGCCCCAACCCAGACCTTCTGATTCAGAATCTGCATTTCAACAAACTCCCCATTATAGTCTGAGATGCGCTGTGCTAGGCTTCTCATTGGCTACTCCATTACTTGTGACTTCTACCTTTTGCTGTCTATTCACTATTTCCCCTCAGGAAATAAATAACTCAAGACTCTAAAATCTTTAAAAACAGACAAAAAAAAAAAAAAACAAGCAATAAATGGTACCTTGATATTGTATCTTTATTTCTCCTTCCAATTACAGCCAAATTCTCATCCACCCCACATACTCCTCAAACCACTCTAATCTGGCTTATATGTCCTCACTATGATTATTGAGGTGACCAATGACCTACCTCTGGAGGAAAAATAAAGGGAAAAAGAAAGAAAAATATCAATATCTATGATGACAATGTTGACTATACCCTTAAAAAAACACTTTCTAAGCACTTCCACTACCGTTTTTTTCCTTCTATGGCCGTTTCTCAGTGCTCCTTAAGGTTCCTCTTCTTCACTATACCCATTCTCCCACGATCCCCCAAATTACTTAATTTATACGTATGTATGGCTTAAATTGTCACCTAAACATTGATTACCCCCCTAAGTCATCCTCCACCCCTCCCAATTATCCTAAATGCACCTTCAACACAATACAGCTGAAGCTATTAGGCTTCCTCTCCAAATCCACCCCCTTTCTCCTTAAATATACCCTATCCTCAGGCAATGGTATCCACTGAAGTAGCAGAAATCCAGAAGTCATTCTATATTCCACCTGATCCCTTTCCTCCCTTCTCCCATATCCAACTGATCTCCAAGTCCTGCCAATTCTACATCTGAAGCATGTCTCCAATTTTCGAGGCTCTTTATCCCTTTAGCTACTATTTCACATGAGGTCCTACCCCATCTTTTACTTTGCCCAGTGTAATAGTCTCCTTACCAGTTTCCCCACCTCAAGTCTACCTTTTCCAATTTACTGCCACCTGAATCTTTCAGTTACCCTCTATCAAAATTCTTCACAGCCTTGCACTGCACACAAAACCTTGTCCAGCCATCCCAAAGCACATAAAATGCCAGGTCTAGAATGTTTCTCTCATGTTCCTCTCTTTCCCTATTTTATCTGCCAAGCAAAGGGATACTTCATAGCAAAGCACAAATGTCTACCACACCTTTATAAAGCCTCCCCTTATTATGCCAGGCAGCTGCAGATGTTCCTTGAACTACGATCCTACAACACTTCATTCACATTTCATTAAAATAATAATCTGTCTTCCCCAACTAAACTGAGATCACTGAATTCTCATAGCCCTGACTAGCACAGACCTGGCACTGGCAGATGCTCAATAAATATTTGCTGGTAGTATTCCTACTGAATAGAATTCACCTTCCTTAGCCTAATATTAACGTGCTGCATAATCTGTCTGGTCCTAACCTACCTTTCCTTATCAAGTTCTGAATTTGCCTAATGCTCCACACCTTTACTCCCATAGATTGACCCTCTGAGGTTATCCTCTTCTCCTCCATCTTCTATTGAAGTCCTATCCACCTTTCAAGGCCTAGTTCAAGAGTCCTTCCTTCTTCATAAAGCTGTACCACCAGCTCCAAGAAAAAAGCAAGCTCTCCTTTCTTTGAATCCCTATAGCACCTTATCTGCATCCTTCTTAAGATCTTTATCATTCGTAACATTGCACTTCAGATATTACCACATTATCTACTAGACTATATCCTCTTTAAGGAGCAACACCAGACCTAATTCATTTTTGTATCACTCCACAGCCCTTAACGTAATAACACACAGATGGTAGTCTTTTATTAAATAAACAAGTATACCACACTGAACCCCACAGTTTACAAAGTACTTTTATAGGCATTTTTCATTTGACTTGCTCTTTATATCAACCAAGGCATAGAGAAAGCAGATGGAAGAACTAAGATAAAGAGGGTCAAGAAATTTACTTAGAGGCCAGGAGCTATGAAAAGGTAGAGTCAGTACTCAAGAGCAAGTCTTCCAGTTCAAAGCCAGGCATTATTTATTGCTACCACACCATACTACACCCTTTCCCTCCATTTATTTAATTCTTATCTGTCTTTATGGGTCAAGCTAAAGTCCCATCTCCTCTGTAACCTTCTCATTTGCTGAAATCATATAACACTTGTTACATACTGCCTTGTATTTTATACAAGGTGTAACAAGTGTTATATGATTTCAGCAAATGAGAAGGTTACAGAGGAGATGGGACTTTAGCTTGATTCATGTCTTTGTTTTTTAAAAACATAAATTGGATTATGCCACACCTTCGCCTAAAACTCTCCAATGGCTTCTCAATGTATTTAGAATAAAATAAAAATCTTTTTTGTGATCCACAAAACCCAAATTGCCTCTCATCTTTATTATACCCTCCTTCACTCACTAGGCTCCAGCCACACAAGCCTCTTTTCTGCATCTTCAAAAGGTCACGCTTTGCAACCTAAATGTCCGTCAACAGATGAATTAATAAAGAAGATGAGGTATATACAATAGAATATTACTCAGCCATAAAAAAGAATGAAATAAGGCCATTTGCAGCAGCATGGATGGACCTAGAGCTGATCATACTAAGTGAGGTTAAGTCAGAAAGAGAAAGACAAACATATGATATCACTTATACACGATCTAAAAAAAAATGATACAAATGAACTTATTTACAAAACAGAAACAGACTCATAGACACTGAAAACAAACTACCAAAGGGGAAAGGGAGGGGAGGGATAAATTGGGAGTTTGGGGTTAACAGATACACGCTACTGTATATAAAATAGATAAACAATAAGGACCTACTGTATAGCACAGGGAACTATATTCAATCTTATAATAAGCTATAATAGAAAAGAATCTGAATGAGAACAGGTATATAGAGACAGAGATAGAGACAGAGATGTATAACAGAATCACTTTGTTGTACACCTGAAACTAACACAGCATTGTAAATAAATTATACTTCAATTTTTTAAAAAATGAGAAAAAAGAAAATGAAAATCACACTTTTTCTTGATTTGATACCTTAAAACATTGTTTTTTATCTTCCTGGGATGCTTAGATCATCACACAGCTGACGCTTGTCATTTAGGTCTCCATTTAATTATCAACTTCATAGTGAGGTTGATAAATCAGAAAGATAAATTAGCACATATACACCCCTCTTCTCCACCAATGTCTTATTTACCACTATAACCCCAGTGTCTAAAACTATGTCTGGCATATAATAAGAGGTTAAAAGATATTTACTGAAGTGATTAATATAAGTAAAGAATAAGTTATCTACTTCTCTGAATGTCTGCAAATACCAGCAGAATGCTTTGGGTAACTGATATCCAACTAGTTAACTAATAGGCATAGGTCCACTGATAAAATTCTACTTAAACTAAGAAGGTTTAGGGCTTCTCTAGTGGCGCAGTTGTTAAGAATCTGCCCGCCAATGCAGGGGACACGGGTTCGAGCCCTGGTCCAGGAAGATCCCACATGCTGCGGAGCAACTAAGCCCGTGAGCCACAACTACTGAGCCTGCACTCTAGAGCCCGCAAGCCACAACTACTGAGCCCGCGTGCCACAACTTCTGAAGCCCGCGTGCCTAGAGCCCGTGCTCCACAACAAGAGAAGCCACCGCAATGAGAAGCCTGCGCACAGCAACGAAGACCCAATGCAGCCAAAAATAAAATTAAATTAAAAAAAAAAAAAAACTAAGAAGGTTTAGGAGACAGAATTACATTAACTAGCTTCTTCATATAAACATTGAGATAAATATCAAGTATTCACCAGAATTTAGAGAAACGGTCACTCATATAAATTATCAGAGGGAATATAAAATTGCTAACTAAACCTTTTAAAAAAAGGCAATTCGGTAGTACCTATCAAATGCTTTTGATCTGCAATTTCACTTATAAGAACATATCCTACGAAAACATTTCCAAATGTGTCAAAAGTTATCACTCAGATATCCTTTAAAGGACTGTTTGTAATATAAAAAAAAAAATGAAAACACAGCTTAGTGCCCAACAGTTGATGGTTACATAAAGCTTGACAGATTTCATTATGGAATTCTATGTAGCCGTTTGGAAAGATCTTCAAATCATACTGTTAAAAAAAAAAAAGTAAAAAACAACACTTATGGCATAATAACATTCTTAATGTTTATGTGTATATATGTTTGTATGTAAGTATATATGCAGAAAAAGGATGTACACCAATCTATTTACACGGTTATATATTTGGAAGGAAATGGGAATGAAAAGGGCATAAAGGGTAGCTTTCACATCTTGCTACGCCTCTGTACAGTTTTCAAGCACTTCATATGTTTTAAATATAAAAAGAGTATAGGTTAAAAAAAGTCACACAATTCCATTGTATAAAACTGAAAAATGCAGAAAAATTTAAGGATAAACACCAACAGAAAACTTTAAAGATGAACACTACCAGAAATTACTACAAACCAGAATGTATGGTATTTTACAATGTTTTTTACACTGTCACTTTCTTTAATAAAAATGAAAGAAGTTGTATCAATTTATTTACTCCAATACACCAACTGCTTAACTTCAAAGAATTATATTTAGAAAATCATGCATGCTTAAGTAACACTAACTAGATAAAAGAAACACTATCAACATTAATGCATATATTTTCCATAATGAAACATTTTTCATATGTTTTTTCCGGCATAGTCTATGAGGAAACTGATGTGGCCAATCACTGTGCACATACTACAAAATAGGAGACTTCCTCTTTTCCTAGCCCATAGGACAAGAGTGGATAATTACACAGGCTTGTGTATAAAGGACACCATAGGACAATAGTGGATAATTACACAGGCTTGTGTATAAAGGACAACCAAAGCATCTGGAATTTTTTTGACACCAAAAATTAGACTCTGAGGGAAACAACTTTAATCAAAAAAAATAAAACAAAGGCATTTATGAAAAATTCACAGCTAAAATCATTTTGTGGAGAAAGACTAAATGTTTTCCATACCTGATCAGGAACAAGGCAAGGTAGTCCAATTTCACCTCTTCTAATCAACACTGAACTTGAAATTCTAGCTGTTATAATTAGGCAAGAAAAAGAACTAGACCACGGGAAAATAAAGAAATAAAGCATTCTCTATTTGCAGATAACATATCTTGTGTATAGAATATCCTAAGGAATCCACTAAAAAACTATTAGAATTATTAAGTCAGCAAGATGGCAGGATACATGATCAATATAGAAAAATCCAGTGGTTCGGACTCGGCACTTTCACTGCCAGGGCCCGGGCTTCAATCCCTGGTCGGGGAACTAAGATCCTGCAAGACGCGCAGAGCAGCCCAAAAAAAACACACAAAACACTACTGTAGGACTTCCCTGGTGGCGCAGTGGTTAAGAATCCGCCTGCCAATGCAGGGGACACGGGTTTGAGCCCTGGTCCGGGAAGATCCCACATGCCGCGGAGCAACTAAGCCCGTGCGCCACAACTAATGAGCCTGCGCTCTAGAGCCCGCGAGCCACAACTATTGAGCCCACGTGCCACAACTACTGAAGCCCGTGCACCTAGAACCCGTGCTCCACAACAAGAGAAGCCACCACAATGAGAAGCCCGCGCACCGCAATGAAGAGTAGCCCCCGCTCGCCGCAACCAGAGAAAGCCCACGCGCAGCAACCAAGACCCAACGCAGCCAAAAATAAATAAATAAAATAAATAAATTTATTAAAAAAAACAACAACACTACTGTAGTTCTACACAGTAGCAATGGACAATCAAAATTTACTTACAAAACAAGGTCCTACTGTATAGCACAGGGAACTACTAATTCAATATCCTATGATAAACCATAATGCAAAATATAAAAAAGAACATATATATCTATAGCTAAGTAACTCTGCTGTACAGCAGAAATTAACACAACATTGTAAATCAACTTTACTTCAATACAATTTTTTTCAATTTACCCCAAAAAATTTAACTTACAATAATAATTCCCATTGCAATAGTCTTAAAAAGAATACCTAAGAATAAATTTAACAAAAGAAGTGCAAGGATTGTACCTAAAACAAAAAACACCATTGAAAGTACTTAAAAACACCATTGAAAATACTAAGGAAAATCTAAATAAACAGAAAGACATTCCATGTTCAGGTATTAGATGACTTAACATTATTAAGATGGTAATACTCCCAACTGATCTCCAGATTCAATGCAATCCCTATGAAAATCCTTAACTGCCTTTTTTGCACAAATTGGCAAGCTGATCCTAAAATTTTTGTGGAAATGCAAAAGATATCCCCACCACCCTCCCCTGCCCCCACAATAAAAAAGACAAAAAACACAAAGTCAAAGCAATCTAAAAGAGAAAATTTGGAAGATTCATACTTCCTGATTTCAAAAATTACTGCGAAGTTAGAATAATCAAGACTGTGTCGTACTGGCACAAGGATGGACATGCAAATCAATGGAATAGCACTGAGAGTCCACAAAATTAACGGAAAATAGATCGAAGATCAAGATGTAAGAACTAAAACTATAAAACTCTTAGGAGAAAATATAGGAACAAATCTTTGTGACTTTTAATTAGGTAAAGTCTTCTTAGGTATGATACCAAAGCACAAGCAACAAAAAGAAAAATTAACTAGACTTCATCAAAATTTAAAACTTTCGGGCTTCCCTGGTGGCGCAGTGGTTAGGAGTCCGCCTGCCAATGCAGGGGACATGGGTTCGAGCCCTGGTCTGGGAAGATCCCACATGCTGCGGAGCAACTAGGCCCGTGAGCCACAACTACTGAGCCTGCGCGTCTGGAGCTTGTGCTCCGCAACAAGAGAGGCCGCGACAGTGAGAGGCCCGCGCACCGCGATGAAGAGTGGCCCCCGCTTGCCGCAACTAGAGAGAGCCCTCGCGCAGAAACGAAGACCCAACACAGCCAAAAAAATATATATATATATATAAAAAAAAAAATTTAAAACTTTTGTGCTTAATAGACATCAACAAAGTGATACAACAGGAGAAAATATTTGCAAATCAAGTATCTGTGCCATAATTTATTTATCTGCCCCCCTATTCAGAGTACTTAGGTTGTTTCCAGTTCTCGTTATTAGGTAGGAATTACTCATTCCATTTTACAAGTAGAAAGACTAGGGCTCAAAAAGGATAAGTAAATAAATTGCTTGATATTGCTCTGCTACAAAAGCACCAGAGTTAGTGCCTAAATTCACATCTGTATTATTTTTAAGTCTTTGCTTTTTCCTTTATACTGTATCTCTACCCAGCCAACCCAAGGCACAAGATCTGCCAACCACACAGTAGTCTTTTGGTTGTTCTGTTGACCGCTGCCCTAGGAATTCTTTTTTCTTCTTCTTCTTTTGGGTCCATAAACAATGTCTCAAAAGCTAAGTGACTTGTCCAAAGTTACACTGCTACAATAGCCCAAGCGGTTGCCAACAAGTTACTTGCGGAAGACTCCATTTCATTGTACTAAATTAAAGTTGACTCTCCCAAACACAAGAGTTTGTCTCTCTAGGAGAAGGAGAAATGTTGCAAGTCATATTAAGGGACTTGGATCCAGAATATATAAAGAACTCTTAAGATTCAACAATAAGAAGGCAACCAGCTTTTAAAATAGGTAAAGGATCTGAATAAACATTTCCTCCCAAAAGATATACAAATGGCCAATAAACACATGAAAAAAATGCTCAACATTATTAGTCATTAGGGAAATGAAATCAAAAGCACAATAAGATAGCACTTTAAACATAAAGATGTCTATGATTAAAAAAAACAACTACTGTCAAGGATGTGGAAAAACTGGAACTCTAACATACTGCTGGTTGGAATATAAAAATTGATGCTGCCACTCTGAAAAATATTTTGGCAGTTTCTTAAAATGTTAAACATAAGCTTACCATTATGACTCAGAAATTCCACTCTTCGGTATATACTCAAGAGAAATAAAAACATATCTCCATGCAAAAACTGTACACAAGTGTTCAAAGGAGCATTATTCATAACAGACCAAAGTATAAACAACCCAAGTATCCATCAACTGATGGTAAAATATGGTATATCCATATAATGGAACACTACTTTGCTAAAAATGGAATGAAGTACTGATACATGCTACAACATATATGAACCTTAGAAACATTAAGTTTAATGAAAAAAGCCAGTCACAGAAGACCATAAACTGTATGATTCCATTTATAAGAAATGTCCAGAAAAGGCAAGACCATAGAAACAAGAAAGTAGATTGGCGGTTGTCAGAGACTTGGGGAGGTGGGAATGCAGAGTGACTACCACCGAGTTTCTTTCAGGTTTGATTAAAATGTTCTAAAATTAGTGGCAATGGTTGCACAACTCTGTGAATACACTAAAGACCACTGATTGTACTATTTAAAATAAAAGTAAATTGTACAGTTATTTTAAAAACTAGAAAAAGTAAATAACATAACACTGAAATGTTTCATGTTTATTCTGAAGGTGTATTTCCTTTCCTTTATGTGCCTAATGCAACACTGAAAGTTAAAAAAAAAAAAAAAATGACAGATGGCTGACTTTCTGCAGATTTGCTCAGGCAAACAAGTTCTAATCCACTGAGCATAACCCTGTCTTCATGTTTCACTGAATCATGTCTTGAGACGTGTTTTTGAAGAGAGAAAAAGGAAAGATGGTGAGAATAGCACAGGAAGGGCTTAATACTTGATTTGCAAGAAGGCACATACTTTTGATTAGTCTAACTCTAGTCATCATGAATTTATTCACAAGCCAATATTAGACCCTGTTAATAGCAAAATTTATTGTAGTTCTATACACTAGCCATGGACAATCAAAATTAAATTACAAAAACAATTCCCATTATAACAGCCTTAAAAAAAAATACCTAGGAATTTAACAAAAGTAGTTCAAGGATTGTACCCTGAAACATTTTTTAAAAATTGAAAAGATTAAGGAAAATCTAAATAAATGGAAAGACATTCCATTTTCATGTATTAGATGGCAACATTATTAAGATAGGAATACTCTCAAATTAATCTCCGGATTCAATGCAATCCCTGTGAAATTTTTTAAATTCTGAGGTGCTGGATATTTTATTATCCAAATCAATTTAATATTATTTGTCACGTATCTATCACCTATAGATACAACAGGTGGCAGGTGCTTAAGAGACACTAAGATTAAAAAAGAAACTTACGGAACTTAAAAATCCAGTGGCTGGGGCTTCCCCGGTGGCGCAGTGGTTAAGAATCTGCCTGCTAATTCAGGGGACACGGGTTCGAGCCCTGGTCCAGGAAGATCCCACATGCCGCGGAGCAATGAAGCCCGTGCGCCACAACTACTGAGCCGCACTCTAGAGCCCACGAGCCACAACTACAGACCCCACGCGCCACATCTACTGAAGCCCATGTGCTCTAGAGCCCGCGCACCACAACAAAGAGTAGCCCCCGCTCGCCACAACTAGAGAAAGCCCACGCGCAGCGACAAAGACCCAAAACAGCCAAAAATAATAAATAAATAAAAATAAATAAATTTTTTTAAAAATCCAGTGGCTGAAGCAAAAACAAATTATTACGGAAACTCTCGTCAAACTACGCAAGCCAGAAGTGAAATAAGTCAGAGTACCCAGGGGGAAAATACATATATACAGAATTCTATACCTAGCAAAAATATCTTTCACGATGGAGGCTTTTTCAGACAGACAAAACAGCAGACCTGCACTAAAAGAAACGTTCAAAGCCATCCCTCTGGCCAGAGAAAAATATTATATTAAAATCTGGATCTACACAAAGGAAAGACAAATGTTTGAAAAGGTATATATAAAGGTAGGTAAATGACTTTTCTCATTTTAAATTTCATGTCTATACGTAACATACGTAAGTTATACATATATAGAAATAAAACATATGACAAGAACAGTACAAAAGACAAGAAGAAAATGGAGGTATGCTCTTGTAATGTTATATTATACATGAAGATAGACTGTGATAAATTAAAGATGTATATTACAAAACTAAGGATGTATAAGTGCAGGGAACTATTTTCAATATCTCATAATAACCTATAATGAAAAAGTATATATAAATTACTGAATCACTTCGCTGTACACCAGAAACACAACACTGAAAATCAACTACACTTCAATTAAAAAAAAAAAAAAAAAAATTAAAAAAAAACCCAAGGAGAAAAAAACCTGTGAACATGAGTTAGGCAAAGTTTGAGGGCACAGGCGATGACAAAGAACACAAATCATAAAAGAAAAAATTGCCAAATGAGATTTCATGAAAATTTAAAACTTCTGCTTTTGAAATTACTGTTAAGGAAAGGTGAGCCAGTGGCTCACCTTTGCAAAACATGTATCTGATACAGAGTTTGTATCCAAAATATGTACAGAACTCAATGAGACAAACAACCCAATTCATAAAGAATATGGACAAAACATTTTAAGACACTTCTCAAAAGACACGAAGAGCAAATAAGCATACAGAAAGATGCTCAACATTATTAGTTATTAGGGAATTGCAAATAAAACCACAATGATATACCCCTATACCTCTACTAGAACAGCTAAAATCAAAGACTGACAAAAACTGAAGTCTCAGTGAGAATGTGAAGCAACTGGAATGCTCATACACGGCTGACCAGAATGCAAAATGGTACAGCCACTTTGGAAAACAGGCTGGCATTTTCTTATAAAGTCAAACATTCACTTAACCATACAACACAGTAGTCCCACCCCTAATTTGCTCACAAATAATAAAAACAAAAGATCTATATTCAAATGTTCACAGCATCTTTGTTCATAACAGCTCAAAACTGGAAACAACTCAATTGTTTATCAACTGGGTAATGGGATAAGCAAATTGCAGTATATTCATAAATGGAATATGACTCAGCAATAAAAAGGAACAAACCACTCGAACATGCAACAACATCAGTGAATCTCAAAAGCGGGTTAAGTGAAAGGCAGACAACAAAGATTACATACCATATAATTCCATTTATATGACATTAAGAAAGGTAAAACTAATGTGACAGAAAGTAAATTAGTGGTTGCCAAGGACCACAGGTAAGAGTAGGGGACGGACGGCAAAGAGGCACAGGGAACTTTTGGGGGCAATAGAAATGTTCCAGTTATCATGATTGTGGTGATTCATCAAACCCATTTAATTGTACACTTAAAACTGGTGAACTGTACTATAGGTAAAGTTATACCTCAATAAAACTAGTTTTTAAAATGAATGAAAGAAACTTGTCCAATATACAGGGGTGGGGTTGGGAGAACTCTAATTAATCCAAACCTGGATATAATAAGTATTCATAAAAGTGATCTTGGGGCAATAAGCATTAAGAGAAATCACTTTGGGATGAGATTAATGAAGGCTTCGTAGATGACACATGAACTATGGTTGCAAAATGGACAAGTAGGATTGGCCAATTGAGGGCAGGGCATAAACTAACGTACCGGGGGCTTACAACTCCATGTTTTTAAAATGGTAAGGAGTCCAGTTTGTATTGTCATCAACACATACAGTGAGAAATAAGGTTATTTTGGGTCAGTCTATGGTGGAGAATCTTAAATGCCCAGTTCAAGAATTTGACTCTGTAAACATATTTTACAGAAAAATGACAGAATCGAAGTGGTATTTTGAGATTAATTTGAATGCAGAAAACAGGAAGGGCTCAAAGAGGAAAAGCCCAAATGCAATCAGAATCAACAATAAGGATGTAAGCTACAGAGTTTCGAACTAAATGAGAGTAGACCAGGGCTTCCCTGGTGGCACAGTGGTTAAGAATCCACCTGTCAATGTAGGGGACACAGGTTCGAGCCCTGGTCCAGGAAGATTCACATGCCATGGAGCAACTAAGCCCATGCGCCACAACTACTGAACCTGTGCTCTAGAGCCTGTGAGCCACAACTACTGAGCCCACATGCCACAACTACTGAAGCCCACGTGCCTAGAGCCCGTGCTCTGCAATAAGAGAAGCCACTGCAACGAGAAGCCCACACACCCCAACGAAGAGTAGCCCCTGCTCTCCGCAACTAGAGAGAGCCTGCACACAGCAATGAAGACCCAACGCAGCCAAAAATAATTAATTAATTAATTTAAAAAAAAAAAAGCGTAGACCAAAGACCATTACAGAAGGACAAATTAGAACAAGCAATTCAGTAGAACTCAGGAGGGAAAGGAGATAAGTATTACTAAGGTTTTGGCACTGGATGCTTGGGAGAAACTACTGCCATTTAAAACACGTGCGCACACACACACAAATCAAAAAGTTCTTAAAACTAGACGTTACATAAACAAGGTTAAAAGACTCACAAAAATACTAATACCACAAAAAACACTTAATATCTCTAATACAAAGAGCTCTTAGAAAAACATCAAACAAAATAATGAATCAAGAAATCAGAACATCCAACATACAGATGAAAAGAAAGGCAGCCTTATTAGATATTAAAGAAACACAAATGAAAAAAAATAACGAGACATCTGACAACTCCAAGTGATGGTGGGACTGAAGAAACAGGCATTCTCACACTGTTGGGAAATATAAATTGGTAAAAGCCTTCTAAAAGGGTAATATGACAGTGTATCAGAATTATAAACCTGTAAACCATTTTTGACCCCAGCAATCTTATCCCTAGGAAATCCAATCTAGAGGAGATAATGGGCAAATGCACACAAAAATTCTGCGACAGATGCATAAACATAGAAAAAAACAAAAAATAAAAAAAATAAGAATCTAGCAAAATGGACTTGGCCAAAGAAGTTATGGTATATCCATACAGCAGAATACTAGGAGCCAATATAAAGACTATACTATGGAGTACAGGATACAAAATAGCATTGTAGTATGTTATGTAAAATCTTATGTCCTTATGCATATACGCATAGAAGTCTAGAAGAATGTTCATCAAAATGTCATGAGGGTGATCATCTCAGGTAGCTGGATTCAAAGGGACTTTTAATCTCATACTTTTCTGTACTAACAAAATTTCTACCATGAGCCTCTATTATTCTTTGTAGATATGTGAAAAATAATGCAGAGCAATATCAGAAAAAGAAATGACTCCAATAGAAGTGAAATAATTAATTTAATGGTGGATGAATTAAGTTTGAAGTGTCAATAAAAATACCTCAGTGAAAGTATCCCTATACAACTGAAAATGCAAAAAACGGAAAAGAAACAGAAAATGGGCATGCAGCCCATTAACTACTTTCATTTTCAGTTCCTCTCACCACCTTTTTCATTTCCATTTTATGCAAATTCCAGTTTTTAACCTAGACTTTAATCTTCTCACCTACATTTATTTTCCAAATATATTAAGAACACTAGATTCTACCATAATTTGCATGTGCAGAAATTCAAGGAACAAAATCACTGTGAATAAGTAATACTTTTCTTAATACTTTTGCTTCCAACACCCACTTTAAAGTTTACAGATACCTACATATGAAACAAAGCCAAACAAAAACAAAAATAACAACAAAAGCTTAAGTGATATTCATAGAAAACATACAGAATAAGAGAAAAGATTTAAATGACCGTAAATATGAATATTAAGCAACATTAATTTTCAGCTGGTTTTTCAAAAATAGCTATTAATTTTTCAGAGTCAGGAAATAATAGCTTGACATACAGTCTACTCAGAAAATTTTCACCAAGAAAAACAGATCATTTATTATGATCACACAACAGAGTGCAAATATAAATACTAAGTCTGAATTTATTCTTTTTTTTTTTTTTTGGCAGCGCCGGGCAGGCAGCATGTGGGATCTTACTTCCCGGACCAGGGATGGAACCCATGCCCCCCCTGCATTGGAAATGCAGAGTCTTAACCACTGGACTGCCAGGGAAGTCCCTGAATTTATTCTATTCACACTAAAAGTGACTCCCAGCATCCTTGACTCATTCCAGTAAAGCATAAGCTAGAAGGGGGAGGTTCTTAAATTTTCTCCTCATAAATCAAAACAATTACTTCCGCCATCCTAGAGTATACGTAAACCAAAACAGCAAGTAAATTTAGAGATACAACTGGCATTTATGCAAAAGCTGGTTTGCATTAATCTGTGTACAAAAATATTCAAATTAATTCAACCACTAATAAATACACTTTGGAATTTGTCCTCTAGGAGCTTACAATCTAGTAGGGAAAACACAAATTTTTAAAAGCTCTACAGCAAAGATAAAACAAAGTGCCGTAGGGGTATAAGAAAAGGAATTAACTTTTTCTGGATGAATGGAGTAAAGGTCTCAAGATGGTGGAATTTGAGCTGGGTTTTGAACGCAAAGCTGGAGGCAGAGAGGAGGAAAAAAGGCATTTCAAGCTAAAAGATCAGCAAAAGGAAAAATGTAGAGAAATAAAAGTGCCTCTAAAAATAGAACTCTGATGGAATGGGACCAGATCATAAAAGGCATTACATGACAATGCATTAGAAAATTTGGACTTAACTAATGGAAGTGATACAATCTAACCAAAATTTTCAGCAAACTCTCCTGAATAAAGAATGAATTGGGAAGAAAAGAATAACAGGAAGTCTGATTACAAATGAGGGCTTGAACTAAGGTACTGGAAATGGAATAAATATTAGTGTTAGAACAAAAATGTGATAGAGAATGAGTAGATGTAAATGTCAGGCAAGGTTGGGTCAGAGAAGCAGCAAAACACAAGCCCATCTTGGGAATGAAAGGATTACAGTTTGGAGACTTAAGACAGTTCACCTAAATTCCCATTCCTTCTGAGTGTTTCTGCATTTATCCAACTATCCTGTATTTTTAACACTTTTGAAAAGCATTTTAAGAATTCATCTAAGGATATTCATGACTTATTTCCAGTAAGTACATATCAAATCAGTATTTTATGAGTAATAGCTTTTTAAAAATTCTGGAATGTCTTCATTTCATATATTTTTGAGCACTAGTTTTTAGGACAAAACACTAAATAATCCACAAGAGATACCGCGTATCATATGCAAGTGAATACTAATAAATTCTTTTAAATTTCCATCTAGGGTATGCCCATCTTTAGATTCTCAGAGCCTCAATATTATTCCATAACAGAGGCTTCTGCTGCTTCTTGGTGGAAGAGAACTTCCACATTTCAGAGAGAGAATCAATTATATATAACAATTTATTGTACTGATTGTAACTGGTCTGACTTGAGTGACTTCAGACCAAGACATTCCATTGCAAAACAACCCTCAATAACTATTATTAGTGTCTTCAAAAAATGTTTTTAGCCTCCTATTCATAAAACCTACAAATTAAAAGACAAAATGAGCTGAAAGAACCTTTAGAAGAATTTGGTTTTTTTAATCTTCAAAATGCTGCAAAGATGGCCAGGAAACAGAAATTAACACATAAATATCCAAACAGGGGGTGAATTTTAGCAAAACAGATCATTAAGTGAGGTGGTCTGCTCCCTTGAACCCCATGTGTGGTTCAATACAGCACAATATCAAGAGCTTGTACTTCAGAATCAGCCCAGGGTTTGAATCCAAGCTGACCTTGGAACAAATCACTTAACTTTTTAGAGCTTCCGTTTCCCAATCTATCAACAGGAATGTTCCAACCACAACACGGGTTTTGGAGGTGAATATACGTTAAGTATTTGTCAATGCCTGGCATTCAGTAAAACCTAAGTGTCAGTACCACTGCCTCTCATTCTGAACAGCCCCTCTCTTCAGTCCACCTGCACATTTATTATAAGGCCAATCAGCAGAATTATATGACTCCTCACACCCCAACAGTCAAGTCGCAAAGAGAATATGGTAACCCGGTTACACAGGGGAAAAAGGAAAGCTAAGGAGGGACTTGATGGCAAGCATGAGCAGCAAAGGGCTGAAGTTTCAGATGGTGGCAAAGAGCAGGTTGTGAAGTAAAGTCAGTACAACAGAGAGGATTTATTCCAGGAACTAACACAGAGAAGATCTTCATTCCATGGTCTCAATACCATACCACTCTGAACGTGCATGCATTTCCTCAAAAATATCTACAGTGACAATTCATTCCTACACAAGCTCCATGTGGGCTGGAAAAAGACCACTCTGCTATTTCCTATAGCAAAACACACAGTCTCTATTAAATCCTTACATATCCAGGCCCACAATATTTCACATGCTCAATAAACGCCGTCATCCCTTCCTTTACCCATTTCAGCAATTATTAAGAGTCTACTTGTGCCAGATACTACACTGAGCACTAGGAATACAACGGTCAGCAAGACAGGATAATTGCCTTCACGGAGCTCGCAATCCGAGAGTCTATTCGTTAAACAACATGGGCCACCTATCACCATGACTTAAACAAAACTTTTTGCATTGAGTTGGACAAGATAGTTCAATTAATTATTCCAAAACAGTAATAACACATTTGTTATATTTAAAAATCAAGTTCTTCAATCAACTATGTTAACTATAAACTCTGGGCCCCATATTTTAAGCAGGACATTTGACAAACTAGGTATGATATAATGTGAAATCAAAAACTGTATGAAAAATGAGTTTTTTGACCCAGAGAAGAAAAGACTCAGAAGACAAAACAACTGTCTTTACATTTTGAAGAGGCAGCATACAGGTTTGCTCTGAACTATTCCAAAAAGT
Source organism: Balaenoptera musculus (assembly GCF_009873245.2). NCBI lineage: Eukaryota > Metazoa > Chordata > Mammalia > Artiodactyla > Balaenopteridae > Balaenoptera > Balaenoptera musculus. The sequence goes on along the minus strand of NC_045793.1, from coordinate 94,430,748 downwards.
TAAACTTGAAGCAATGAGTAGAAGTTACGTGGAGGCAGATTTCTGTTTCACTATGAAGAATTCTAGCATTTCAAGCTATTCAATAAAAATGCCACCATGTTACATTTCTGTAATAGTCTATAATATTTCTACACTTTCCAAAACACAAATCTTCTTTTTTTCCCTTTAAAAAAAAATCAGCTTTATTGAGATGTAATTTAAGTACAGCAAAATTCACCAATTTTAAGTGTACATAAAACACAAATTTTCATTTAATCCTTGGAATAATAAAAAAAAAACAAGTATTTCGCGGTTACAGTTTAGGAAACTGAGTCTCCCAGGGTGTTGCTAAGGCACTGAGCAAACCAGCAAGTCCCAAATCTAATGGAATAAGCTGTCTCAAAGTAACATCTTCCCACCTCTAGATGTATACAGGCACACAACCAAAACGCTGGATGTCAGGAATGTTGGCCAAAATATTCTAAAGCTTCTTCCAAATCCAACCACTTAGAAACACTGGTGGTCAATACAGACACCAGTAAAAGATTCAGTAACGAATGGTCCTCTAGAACGCAAGCCTCATGAGGGCAAGGACCTTGTCTCTCTTCATTGCTATATTCCAGTCCTTAAAACAGTATCTGGCATATAATACGTGCTCAATAAATATTTGCTAAATACAAATAATCCCAAATGCACATACCACTGCTCTGAAATAAATATAAAATACACAGCACTATCAGATAATAAAGGACCTCACTGAAGTATCCAGCAACTAAAAGGCCTGATAAACACAAAATCCATTCTTAAAATTGCATCATACACTTAAAATTGCTATCTAAAGCACTGAAACTTTGACCTACTCCGTCAAAAACAAATTCATCTGCAAAAAATGCAAGCCTTTTGGCAAACCTATTTTAATTAAAGTAAAATATAAACTCATACAAAACACAGAAGCTAGATATGGTGAAATGAGTTTTCAATGTTGATAGTCTTTGCTTAAGGCATCAACTAGCATTGAAAGTGTGCTTGAACCCTGCAAGAATGAAGAGATTTATACAGCTGTTTTGGTTTAAAGACAAACACACACAGATCTCCACTAGCATCACATCTTTACACTTACTAGGCTGACGCTTCAAAGAGATCTAATTTTACTGGTACACATGTTGTACTGAGATTCAACATAACCGTGCTTAGAGGTACTCAGCAGCTGCTTGGCATTACTGAAAAGTAAAACCAATAGGAAAAAACAACGGATGCAAACAATTCGTAATACTCTAAACTATAAGGCCTAGAATTTCTAGACATCTAAAAATTTAAGAACCTGCAGTATCCTCAGGAGTTACTTTTAATTCATTTTGCTTAACAGATAAATATATATCAATACACACACCGTTTTTGGAGAACAGCATTATATAACAGGCAAGGCATTAACAGCGATATTAAAGATTTACTCCAATTTCACTAGATTAAAGTATACCTTTCAAAGATATGTGAACAAAGATCCTGACACTTAAAGGTCTAGTTAACTTTAAAGTAAGTGTAAACAGTAATTTAAAATACTAGCAGATAGTGTGATAGTTTAAGAAACGTCCAGTACTAAGCCATTCACTCGGTGGCTACACTGGATTACACCAACTAGCTTATGTTTATATTACGTTATTAGCAACTGGGTGTCACCACAAACCAACACAGAAACCACAATCTCATCATTTTTTTCTACTTCTTAAAATCATAACTTTGGAAGGTCAGGTGAAAAAAAAAACTATTCCACATCAGAATACCATAAAATGAGTTATCTTCCTTATCTTCCGAATTTAGAAGCGTAAGCTTTTTCACATATTGAAAGAATGAACTTGACAGAAAGGCTGCTTTTCCCACCGCTGTACTAATCATACGAAACATTTGCAACCCACATCTAACTCTGACATCAGCACCTGGCGCCGATTCTCCTTTACAAATGCTTACTCCCTAAGCTGCAATCCACTCCTAAGTCTCCAGCAACGAAACCTCCTCGGAGGGCTTTCAAAACTGTGACAAATCCCCCTCCAGGCTGACCCAAAGCAACTGAGCTGGAAAAGCAAACAGTTTAGTGAAACCCGTTTAACAGATTAACGCCAACACGTTTAAAACGGTGAACCCTTCCTCAGAACCCTTCTCCGCCAGAGCGAGGAGAAACTCTGCCGGACCTGTTGCTTTGTCCCCTCCGAAGCCCCCACAAGGTGCTCGGGGCGCGCGAAAACGCCCCTCCCCACCGGAAGCCCCGTGCCAGGTGAGGTTTTCTCGCCTCGCCGGCCGACTGGAATGCTGCAGCGCCCCATCGCCTCTTGCCCTGCCTCCGGGGCTCTGGCCGGCCCAGCCCCGAGACAGACACCGGGACGCCGGACTCACCTGATCACAGGGCTGTAGGGGCTCCGGGAGCGGCGCCAGCTGCTGCTGCTGTATGGGCTGGGGGACACGTCGCCGCCCCGCTCGTAGGAGCTGTGGCGGCTGTAGCTGGGGGAGCGGCGGCGGCTGTAAGGGCTCGGGGAGCGGGCCAGACGCCGCGAGTAGGGGCTGCTGCCGCCTCCCGCCGGGCTGGGGGACTTGCGGCTCCGCAGGCTCTGCGAGGCCCTGTGGGACACCGGGCTGTCGTCCCGGCCTCCCAGCGGGCTCAGGGACCGCTGCCGCCGCCTGTAGGCCTTGGGCTCGGTCTTGTCCTCCCGGTAGGCCTTGGGCGGCTCCTTGTAGGCCGACGGCGGCTCCTTGGACGACTTAGTCCGGCTCCGGTGGGCCTTTGGGTCTCGGTCCTTGCGGCTGCTACTGCTGCTAGACGTGGCCGAGGCGCTTTTCCGGCGGCCGCCACTGCTGCTGCTGCTGCCGCTTTTGGCGGCCTCGGCCCGCTCCTCGCCGCCGTGGCCGTGGCGGCTGCGGGACTTGGAGGCCTCGCCGGCGCCGCCGGCGCCGCGCTGCCCGTCCCGCCGCCGGTGCTCGCGGTGGCGCTCCTTGCTGCGGCCGCTGCTGCTGCGGCGGTCCCGGCGGGGCCTGCGCTCCGACCCCTCCCCGCGCCGCTGGGTGCCGGAGGAGGAGGCCGGACTCCCGCCGCTGCCCCCCGTTCCCCCGGCAGCCGTCGCCGCCGTTGCCGCGCTGGCCCCCCCCAGCAGCAGCCCCTGCTCGGACTGGGAGCTTACATCCTCGTACTCCACCAGCGGGGTCACACCCCCGCCGCTACTAGCACCGCCACCGCCGTCCTGCTGCGGCTGGGGCAGCGAGAAGACCCGACGCTTCTCCGCCTCCTGCCCGGCGCGGGGCCCGCGGCGCCGCTTCTGCCGCCCTCCTGCGCGCCTCTTGCCTCTCGCCAGCCGCTTGACCTCCAGAGGGGGGCCCGGGCTGAAGCAAGAGGAGGAGGCCGCGGCGGCGGCGGCTGCGGCGGCGGCCGTGCCGGGAGCAGCCAGGAAGAGCAGAGGCGGCGGGGGCGGCGGCGGTTGCAGGAGCTGCGGCTGCAGGAGCGGCAACAGCAGCGGCGGCTGCTGAGGGGACAGGAATCGCCTCCGCTTGCGGCGTTCCTCCAACTTCTTCTCCGCCCAGCTCAAGCCCCCGCCTCCCCCCAGCGCCGTGTCCGAGCTGCTCGGCATCGCCTAGAGCCCGCCGCAGAGCGCGGCGCGGGTGCGGCCTCCTGCCGGGTCAGATCCTGGCCATCTCCCACGCCGGAAACGGGAACGGCGGCGGCGGTGGCGGAGGGACACCGAGCACCAGGGCCGGCCGGGAGACGCGCCACGATAATCCGGGTCGGGACTCGGGTCCCTGGGTTCCAGGTCACAGTGGGGTACGCAGCGGCCTCCGGGCCCGAGGGAAGCAGGGAATCCGGGCGGATGAGCTCCCAATCGTGCTCGTCTTTCTAGTCTCGGCAGCAAAAACACCAGATGCGCTGGGCGCTGACCTGCGGGGGAGTCCGGAGTCCTCCAAGTGCCCCCGGGGGTGGGGGAGAGCGACCTCGGCCGCGCTCTCGGCTCGGGCAGCGCAACGCGGAAGTACCACCTTCGTCTCCGCTTCACTCCATCGGGCCCTGACGTTGGGTGCGAGTTCAGGGGAGGGGAGTGGGCGAGACAACAACACGCCTCCGTCGCCTCCTTCTCCTCGTCGACGTTGTCCTCCTGTGGTGGCGGCGACACACGGCGGGAGCCTCAGAAGTGGCCTGGGCCTGACAACAACTCCCGGCCTAGGGCCTCGCGCACTCTGCGGCCCGCAGGGACGGGCGGCGGGGCGGGGCGGGGCGAGGCGGGGGCGACCGGGCTGCGGCTCACGGTTGGGGCAGCGAGTGTGCGGGGCTGGGCGGGGGGCTGTTTCCGGGGAGATGGGGCGGGGGGGGGCGTTTCTGAGTCTGTGGGGGTGGGTATGGGCCCTGACTTTCTTCTTCCTTCGCCGCCGCGAGCAGAGGTGGCGGTGCTGCCCCTTTCCTCCGCTCCCCCCCTCCACGAGGAGGCTCCTGGTGTGCGCGGCCGGCCCAGCTCGCTCCTCCCCTTCCCTCTCCGCTCCTCGTCAGGAGGAGGGAGGGAGATGGGAGTTGCTGGTTGGGCCCTAACCTCCACAACCCCTCCTTCTAGCCTCGCTCTTTCGGCCTTTCCCCTCTTCGGCCCTGACGCAAGGCCGGGGGCGCGCACGCACGTCGCGCTCCGAGAAAGCCCAAGGTGAGTGGTGTCGGGGCAAAGGAGGCGGGAACAAAGTTGCCGCGCACGGGCGTGCTCGCTCCCGCCAAGCGACGGCCGTCTGGCCCGGAAGTGGGGGAACGTAGAGACGGCTCCACTTCCGATGGGGGTGGGACTCTGTGAAGAAGAGTTAAAGAAAGGAGAGGATTCGTGCGCCGCCCACTGCTGGCGCTGGAGACTCTCGGAGCGACGGCGAGCCGGTCGTGCTTGTTGCTTGCGTCCAGCGCGCAGCAGCGGCTCTGGATCTTCGCAGGGGCCGGACCGCCTGCCTGTTGACAGGTCACGGCGAGAGCAAGAATCTGAAGACTCAGGAATAATGCCGTTAATGACCTTCTGGGCTGGGTAATCACCCCGTCGTCTCCCCTCAGCCAAGCCCGGAGGGAGGTTGGAACAGCTGCGAGAGAGGAAGAGAGGGCACCCTGGAAGAGAGGGCGGAGATGGCGTTAGCTTAAACTATCTCTTGTACACCCAAGTTCCAGGCCCCATCTTGACCTAAAAACACAGTTGGAAATCCCAATCTGGCGCTTCCATAACACTGAAGTTTAAAAAAAAAAAAAAAGTCAATACGAGGAATAATGAAACGTCGAAAGGAACTCCTGGAAACCCCAGAATTTTTACCGGCGGCCTTGAAGTCAAAACATCTTGCTCAAATGAGAGCTGCCCTTTTGGCACTTCTCCCTCTTTCACCTTAACTATCCAAACCTGTGGGGCTGCAAAGCATAACCATTCGGTGACCTCACGTCTCATTTCTTGCATTACTAGGTTAGCCTTTCAGTTACAGACTGGGCACTTGGGACAATTATCATAGATTAAAACTTAAATGGCTTATTGGTTTGGGGTTTTTTAAAATTTTAATTGGATTATAGTTGATTTACAATGTTGTGTTTCAGGTGTACGCGAAGTGAATCAGTTATGCATATGCATATACCCACTCTTTTTTAGATTCCTTTCCCACGTAGGCCATTACAGAGTATTGAGTAGAGTTCCCTGTGCTACACAGCAGGTCCTTATTAGTGGCTTATGGGGTTTTAATATGGTTGCAAAGAGAAGCTGAGCAATGCATTCAATGGCTACATGTAGTCACCCGTTTTCAAGTTTATTTGTTCAGTGCATCACTTGGTTCTTAAACACTTGGTAGCCATCCATCATGCATGCCTTAGTGTAAATACTTTTAATTGACTTGACATCCACTAACACTGTCTCAGTCTGGACTCACCTAAGCTAAAATGAGACTTCACTGAAAGAACACAAAGGGTGTTTACTGAAGAATAAAGGAGGAGGCAAAGGAGTAGGTAACCTTGAAGGCAGTTCATTTCCCAGGAGGATAGGCCCCCGGTTGGGCCACACAGTGGGACCTGCCACGCAGCCAGAAGGATGTGATAAGTGCACTGGGAAACTGAATAGAAAAGTAAGGGACAAGGTGCCTAAAAACGTTTCTCCTTGGCAGTATTGCTTCCTGAAGTTCCTACAGCCTAAACCAGTTAGCGAGTGGCTTTTTCCAAAAAAATACGATCAACCTGCCCCATCATCCTACTTTGAAAAGCCAGGAGTAACAGAACAAGGAGGGCAAAATGGATTTATCTAGCAGTTCGTCACACGTGACCAACTCCAGGTAAGAATATCATCTTCTATCCTATACTTGCAAAGAAAACGTGTTCCAAAGTAAATGGGTAGCTTCCAGTTCAGGTTGCAGACAGAAAACATGTACTAAAATATTTTTAGTGGGGTTCTGCCACCCCATATGTTTCTGCAAAGAGTCTGGGGGGGTGGGATGGGGAAAAGAGGAAGAAGTGAAGCATTTTGAACTCCCCAAAGATAGCTGCCCCCTATTCATTGAAATGCTAATGATTAACAGGGTTCAAACTCCAAAAAATGAGAAAGACCTTTAAATTAGAAGTCATCTGTTTCTATAAGCTTGTCTACTTATCTTCATGTAAAGAGACTTGAAGTTGCCACTTGGGACTGTGTTTTAGTATTTTACTGTTTGTGTGTTATGACATACTGTCTACTGGTTTAAGAGAGAGAGAGAGAAGGAGGTGGTAGGTTTTTTGCTTTCTTGGTTTAATGGGTCATATCATACCTAATCAACTGTTCTTAAAGTGTGGCCTGAGACTAACACTTTTTCAGTGAATCATGCAGTCAAAGCTATTTTCATAGTAAGACATGATTTGTCTTTATCATTCTTATTTTTTCACAAATGCACCATGGAGTTTTCCAGAGGCAACATGACATGGGATGACATCATTATTCTGATGGCTAATGGAATGTGTGCTGTGTGTTCATATGTTTTCTAGAATGTTCTAAGGTATTAAGTTTCTGAAACGTGTAAACATTTGGAATATCTGCCTAACTCAGTGACCCGATATTTTCCAACTGACTAATGGATGAAGTTACAAAATCATGAGTAAAAGATTCATTCAAAATGCAGGACAGACTGATGTGTTTTAATGTAACCGTACAAAAAGTTCATCGATCTGATCTCAGATTCCACTTTATAACTAACCTTTAAGAAGCTACTGTGGGGACTTCCCTGGGGGCACAGTGGTTAAGAATCCACCTGCCAATGCAGGGGACACGGGTTCAAGCCCTGCTCCGGGAAGATCCCACATGCCGCACAGCAACTAAGCCCGTACGCCACAACTACTGAGCCTGCGCTCTAGAGCCCGCGTGCCACAACTACTGAATCCTGCACACCTAGAGCCTGTGCTCCACAACAAGAGAAGCCACCGCAATGAGAAGCCGGCACACCGCAACGAAGAGTAGCCCCCGTACGCTGCAGCTAGACGAAGCCCGCACGCAGCAACGAAGACCCAACGCAGCCAAAACTGAATAAATTAAATAAATAAATTAAGAAGCTACTGTGGAGTTTTGGTGTAGTATCAAAGAATAACCACAATTATCTGGAAAAGCTATTAAAATACTCCCTCACTTTTCCAACAACATATCTTGTTCATACATTTCCACCAAAATAACATATTGCAACAAATTGCATAAAAAGGCTGATATGAGGGCTTCCCTGGTGGCGCAGTGGTTGAGAATCTGCCTGCCAATGCAGGGGACACGGGTTCGAGCCCTGGGCTGGGAAGATCCCACATGCCGCGGAGCAACTAGGCCCGTGAGCCACAATTACTGAGCCTGCGCGTCTGGAGCCTGTGCTCCGCAACAAGAGAGGCCGCGATAGTGAGAGGCCCGCGCACCGCAATGAAGAGGGGCCCCCGCTTGCCGCAACTAGAGAAAGCCCTCGCACAGAAACGAAGACCCAACACAGCCATAAATAAATAAATAAAAATTAAAAAAAAAAAAAGGCTGATATGAGAATCAGTTTCAGTCCTACTAAACCAGTCGAAAGGAGATCTGTAGAAAGGTAGAACATTAATCCTCTAATATTTTTGTTTTGTAAAGATAGTTTCATTTAAATGTGTTAGTTGTGTTAATATATGATGAAGTTATTGTTATTTTGAATGACTTTCTTTTTCTTTTTGGCGCCGTGCTGCACAGCTTGCAGGATCCCAGTTCCCGGACCAGGGATCGAACCCAGGCCCTCGGCAGTGAAAGTGCAGAGTCCTAACCACTGGACCGCCAGGGAATTCCCTAAATGAATATTTTTAAATTGTCTCCATTTTTATTTCTAATATCAACAGATATAACTCATATAAACAAAAGCTCTTTTGTGGTCCTTAGAAATTTTTTGAAGTGTAAAAGGATCTTCAGACCAAAACCTTTGAGAAATGCCATACAAAATCATTAAAATTCCAGTGCTTCTGTTCATGCTTCTAGTGGTACAAACAGTTCACAGATGGGTCATGCACTATCATTCCAGAATCTTCCTTATAACTAGGAGTTTCTGCAGTGTCTTTCAGCATTGCTTCTCCTTTAGAGAAGTTGGTTGTTTGAGTTTTTATTAGGTTTTTCTCAGTCTTAAAAAAGTTTAAGCTCTCCTTACTTCAGCCCATTATTCTTTATCATAAGGAAGAATATCAAGCATATTATTGTTAAAAGAGAGAAAAGCAAAGGAAAAACAATGGAACTTTTCAATTTAATTATAAAAACAAGTAGTGACCAGTATTTATGTGCACTTACTATGTGTCACACTCTGTGCTAAGTGCTTTATATTTATCTTCTCATTTAATCCTCTCAACAGTGCCTAAAAATAGGGTGACCATAGTCCTCAGTTTGCCTGGGGTGGTCCTGGTTTATGCCATTTGTTCAAGCATAATTATTAATAATATCCCCCTGGCAGCACATAAGTTTCCCAGTTTGGACATAAATTATCTGATCACCCTCCCTGTAAAAATTACTCTCCACAGTTTACAAATTAGGAAACTGAGGCATAGAGAGATTGAGTGTCTTGCCCAAAGTACACTGCTAGTAAATGTGGGTGTGGGATCCTAGCCCAGGTCTGTCTAGCTTTGTAGTTCAGCCTTTTAAAGAATTACAAACTGTTTCACAGTGATATCAATGCTCCTGAGATTTATGTCGACCCCAACTATAGTAATATATTCCAGAATAAAAGAAAGTAGAACACAAAAATTTATGATAAAATTTTAAGTTCAGTTTCAGTTGTAAAACACTGATGTGTTAGATGTGCTGTTCCGACACTCATCTTTTACACAGTTCAGAGGCGCACACTTGCTATCAACAGTTTGCAGAAAACCAATGCTGCTTCTGTGTTGGGGCTTGCGGGGGAGTGCAGTTCTTGCTGGTTCAGTAAAGCTGAAGGATGCCCATTTATAAAACAGGAAAGGTGGACCGAACTGTTAGAGGCCTTCCTAATAGGGATTCTCCCTGATCATAAGTAACAGAACGCGAGTTTCGTTGGGTGTATAAATGTGCTTAGCTTAAAACTACATCTCCCAGCACTCTGTGCAGATGAAGGACCTGACCATGCTATGCAGACCTGGCCAACGAAATGTAAGTAGAAGTTGTTGGATGACGCTTCTGGGAATGCTTTCTTAAAGTGGAAGGCCAATTTAGCTGACCTTGCCTTTTACTTTTCTTTACATCTGGAACTCAAATGCAATACTGGAGTTTGAGCAGCCATCTTGTGACTACAAAGGAACAAGCACATGTTAAGGATGGCTAGGTGAAGGGAAGAGAGAAGGACCTGGCTCTCTGAGGACATTGTGGATCTACCAAATCAACCCTGGACTGAAAAAGACATATAAAACTGGTAACACGTTTAAGCCACTGTTTTTTTCCATTTTTATTATAGATAAACTAAATTCCTAGCTATTGCAGTATGACCCCATGCTCCCATCCCACTTCAGTGGTAGGTATCATTAATGAGAGCATTCTTTCCTGCTCATCCTAAATATAGCCTCAGAATCTGTCTCAACGTGAGTGTCTAAAACCCACACTGCAGCAGATCAGCCACATCGTCCAGCAGCTCAGGCTTGAGAAGGACATGGTCCAGGTATGGTTCTGCAACTGTCACCAGAAGGGCAAACGATCACACAAGTGAATATTCGCACTGAGAGGATTTTGAGGCTATTGGGCAGTCTCCTTTCTCAGGGAAACCAGTACCCTCTCCTCTGGCCCCAGGGCCCTATTTTGTCACCCCAGGCTGTAGGGACCCTCACTTCACTACGCTGTACTCCTCAGTCTCTTTCCATGAGAGTGAAGCCTTTCCCTCTGTGTCTGTCACGACTCTGGGCTTTCCCATGCCTTCAAACCGAGGAATGGGGGCCAAAGGAAAGGGAAGAGCTAGGGGAAAACCTTGGGGTTTCTACCAGGGCTTTGGGGATTAAGTTCTTTATTCACTAAGAAAAGAATTGGCAGCAGAGAAGGTGTGAGGACAGGGAGTTTGGAGGAGGTGGTTTGGAGGGAAGGTGAAGTTCAGGGATGCTCCTGATTATAATCCCCATGTCATTCATCACTTTGTTCTTAAATAAAGAAGCCTATGACATAGACACACACACAGAGCAATATATTCCAGAATAAAAGAAAATATAACAAAATTTGCAATAAAAACTTAAGATCAATTTCACTAGTAAAACTGAAGCGATGTGTCACTCCTATGCTCATTTTTCACACAGTTTCAGAAGCCTACTACCTCTGAGTCAGAAATGATACCAGTAATGAAATTATTTTTCAGGCTTGTCCTAGAGCAATTTTTGTCATTATTTGGGGAATTGCTTGGTCCAAAAGCTCAGGATTCACACCCTGGCACAAAACTACATGTCTTAGTTATGTTATATTGTTATGCCTTGTTATAGAGACAAATCAATACATTGAATTATGTCAAGATTTAAAGGGTACATAATTTATTGGAATCAATATTTTGTTAATGTTTAATCTCATAAGAATATTTATGTACTCTAAGGAGATAGTTATTCAGGAATATTTGGAAGTTCGACTACAGATTAAGAATACTTTAAATTTCTAATTACGTCAACTAACAGATTTGATAGAGAAAGGATAAACAAGCAAACAATTCATTTATGTTGTGTTAAAAGTTCTCATTAATAAGGTCATTATAGCCTTAAAATACACTATTGGAGATATAGGTCAAAGGAAATAATTTCTACCAGAACTTTTTAACTGACAATGTGAATCTTATTTTGTGTTCAGAGCATTGCAATAAAATTATTAGAATCAGCATTTAATAATTGATTCACCCTTATATTTATGGTCAGATGATTTTTAACAAGGATGCCAAGACAATTTGATGGGGAAGAATTGTCTATTCAACACATGGTTGTGGTGAAGGAGATTGTTGTTGATAGGTGTAAACAACAACTGCCCAGCCCCCTCCTCATTTCCATTTTCCCCATTATCACAATATAAATAATAGCAAAGAAAAAAAAATGGTGCTAGGCCAGCTCGACAACCACATGCAAAAGAATGAAGTTGGACCCCAACCTCATACAATATACAAAAATTAGCTCAAAATGGATCACAGGCCTAATATAAGAGCTAAAACTATAAAACTCTGAGAAGTTAAACATAGAAATAAATATTTGCAACCTTGGGTTACGCAAAACCTTCTCAGATGAGACACCAAAAGCACAAATGACAAAAGGAAAAATGATAAATTGGACTTATCAAAATTAAAAACCTTGTGCTGCTTCAAATGACACCATCAAGAAAATGAAAAAGACAGTGCATAAATCTTTACAAATTATTTATGTGGTAAGGGATTTGCATGTAGAATATATAAAGAACTCCCGCAACTCCACAATGGAAGGATAAATAACCCAATTTTAAAATGGTTAAAAGATCTGAATATACATTTCTCCAAAGAAGACATACAAATGGCCAAAAAGGAAAGATGAAAAGATGCTCAGTATTATTAGCCATTAGGGAAATTCAGATAAAAACCACAATGAGATACCACTTTACACACCAGGATGGCTATAGTCAATAGACAAGTTTTGTCAAAGATGCGGAGAAAATGGAACCCTCATACATCGCTGGTGGGGATGTAAACGTGATACAACCACTTTGGAAAACAGTTTGGCAGTTCCTCAAAATGTTGGACACAGAATTATGCTATGACCCAGCAAATTCAATCCTAGCTATGTACCCACAAGATATGTAACCATATCTCCATGAAAAAACTTGTATACAAATGTTAACAGCATAATTCATAATAGCCCAAAAGTGGAAACAACCTAAATGTCCATTAGCAGATGAATGGATAAACAAAATGTGACACATCCTTACAATATAGTATTTTTTTTCAGCAATAAAAAGGAATGAATTTCTGATACATGCTATAGCATGGAGGACCTTTGAAAACATTATGCTAAGGGAAATAAGCCTTAGTTTCTGTCTTTTAATCATCACCTGAGGTACAAAGTACACAGTATTATTCCCATTTAATAGTTGAGGAAAGTAAAGCTCAAGGAGATTGAGTTGTCTACAGCCACATAAACAATAATGTGAAACTTGAATTTTCAACCCCAAAACATACCCTACACACAAATAAAAACACTTTTTAAAAAGTGTTTCTTGATCTATATCCACACAATCCCCTCTTTTTCCTTTATCATGTCCTTAGTGACCACATAAATGCTATCCATCTTTCCTTTTCCCTTTCTGTATTGGTGCCTGGCCTTCTTCCCAGTGTCCTGAGCATAGCTAAAAATTTCCAGTGGAAATCAAGGGGTTTTAGAACTGGAAAGAATCTTTAAAATTTAAGTTCACCCCCCCCAACTCACTTTATTGATGGAAACTGAGATTTACACAAATCAAATGTCCTGTCTAAGGTCCCGAAGCTATTTTGTAAAGGAAGCCTTGTTTATTTTGTCTCCCATCCAGTACTCTTTACATTTGACTCATGGTTTTCAAACTCGCTGGCGATACTCAAAGACATTCCAAGGAGTACATAGGCTGGGAAAGTTTTGAGGAAATCCATTTTCGAATGATCAACTTACATACTTCTAAAATTGATCTGCCTGAGAATGTTCTTGCAGTCAAGGTATCTTGCTGGTTCTCTCTCCCACTTTATAAAACAAAGACAGAATTCTCATTCTCTAATGTTAATGGCACATTGCCCAAAAGTGTAAGAACAAAGACAAACCAAGGCACAATTGAAACATTGTGTCTGGGAAAGACTTGTTTAATCAAGACAACCTGTCTCGTAGCAATAAGTAATATTCCTCTCTGAACACATAGAATAGCTTTACTTTTTTTTTTTTTTTTTGCCAGGCGCCATGTGGCTGGTGGGATCTCAGTTCCTCCACCAGGTATCGAACCCAAGCCACAGCAGTGGAACCCCAAAATCCTAACTACTAGGCCACCAGGGAACTCCTTTAACTTTACTAATATTTTAAAATGATTAATCAAAACATGAAATATATTTGCTGTTTTAATCAATTGTATATTACTGATAATTGAAATTATGACTCAATCTAGAAGAAAAATTTTAACACTCATCAGTTTTCACTTACATACTTTTTTTTCTTATGGTAGGGTGTATGATAAGGTGATCAGTAAAAGACTTTAAAGCAAAAAAAGTATGTTAGTATATTACATTAGGATAAAATTATGTGAGAGAAGTGGAATGGAAAAGAGAACAATGTAAAATTCTGGCTGTTGAAGATTAGATATAGTTTTTCTAAAAGAATGATAGTCGGTATCAAACAGCCATCGTTTGAGTCTTTTGGATACACACAGGAGTGATATAAGAATCTTAAATGTCAACATAAAAAGGTGCAAAGGTATATATAGGCTTTTCAAATCATTTTAGGAAGTATAAGCAAAAAAACCTGAAGGCCACTGTCATAGGCAATCCTTTGTAGAATATTGATGACTCATAGTAAGTCCATTGCCATTATAGAAAAAAATTCTCAACAAACCTGTCTGCTAATTTTTAACTCAATATTATCATTTCCACACATAGAGGAAAGCACATTATCATTGTTCTTAAAAAAAAAAAGATTTTTAAAGGCATGAAATAGAGATTTTTGTTCCCACTCCTAAACTTTGCAACCTTTTATTTTCTTACACAATTTCTCCAGGCACCCAGGCACCAGGCTTGTGTATACTGAGGCTTCTGCTTAAAACTCTTCAGTTGCTCCCAACTGCTTCTAGGAGAAAGTGCTAACACCAGCAGGGGGCTCACATCACTCTGCATGATCCGAGTCCCACTTACGGCTCCAGACTCCTCTTTCTGTCTCTGCTCAAACTCTGCACTTCAGTCATCTGGAACTTCTTTTCAGTTCTTTGAAGGTCCTGTTCGTCTCTCAACACTGGGCCTTCACACGGGCTGCTTCCTCTGTGTGGAATACTCAACCCACCTCCTACCTCCTAGCTACGTGTAATTTTTACATATTCGAATGTCAGGTTTAGGTACCACTTGAAGCTTTCTCCGACCGCCCCCACCACTACCATCACTAAGGTTGGATTAAATGTTACTCTTTTGTGTTCCTGATGAATAATGTCCTTCCCCATCAAGCATGTACTGCAGTCATCTCTTTCCTTGTCTGTTTCCTCCAATAGACTGTAGGTTGCAACACAACAGAAACAGTGTCTACTCACCATCATATTAAGCCTCCCACAACGTACGGTACCTGGTAGTTTCTGAATGAATAATGGGAGAATTAATGAATGGATTGACTTTGCTGATTCATCAATTAAAAGACCTCTGTTGAAAGTAACAGCTACTTTAACAATCTTAAAGGAATTTATTGGAAGGATATAAAGGGCTCATGAATTGACAGGAAGTTGTAATACCAGGCTGGAAAAATAGGTAAAGACCCAGGTAACTCGAGCAGCCAAGAAGCTGGAAAATGTTAGCAGGAATAGCCCAATAGCCTGGGAAGGACACAGTTACCTTTGTTGTAGGGCACTGCTGCTGCCTCTTTGGGATTCCACCTCAACTGCCCTTGGAGATAATCTCCCCACTGCTGGGAATTAAATTTCATTGCCCCAAGGAAACCATAAACAAGACAAAAAGACAACCCTCAGAATGGGAGAAAATATTTGCAAATGAAGCAACTGACAGAGGATTAATCTCCAGAATTTACAAGCAGCTCATGCAGCTCAATATCAAAAATACAACCCAATCCAAAAGTGGGCAGAAGACCTAGACATTTCTCCAAAGAAGGTATACAGATTGCCAACAAACACATGAAAGGATGCTCAACATCACTAATTATTGGAGAAATGCAAATCAAAACTACAATGAGGTATCACCTGACACCAGTCAGAATGGCCATCATCAAAAAATCTACAAACAGGGGCTTCCATGGTGGCGCAGTGGTTGAGAATCTGCCTGCCAATGCAGGGGACACGTGTTCGAGCCCTGGTCTGGGAAGATCCCACATGCCGCGGAGCAACTAGGCCCGTGAGCCACAACTACTGAGCCTGCGCGTCTGGAGCCTGTGCTCCGCAACAAGAGAGGCCGCGACAGTGAGAGGCCCGCGCACCGCGATGAAGAGTGGCCCCCGCTTGCCGCAACTGGAGAAAGCCCGCGTACAGAAACGAAGACCCAGCACAGCCAAAAATATAAATAAATAAATAAATAAATAAATAAATAAATAAATTAAAAAAAAAAAAAAAAAAAAAAATCTACAAACAATAAATGCTGGAGAGGATGTAGAGAAAAGGAACCCTCTTGCACTGTTGGTGGGGATGTAAATTGATACAGCCACTATGGAGAACAGTATGGAGGTTCCTTAAAAAACTAAAAATAGAACTAACATATGACCCAGCAATCCCACTACTGGGCACATACCCTGAGAAAACCATAATTCAAAAAGAATCATGTACCACAGTGTTCATTGCAGCTCTATTTATAATAGCCAAGATATGGAAGCAACCTGTGTCCATCGACAGATGAATGGATAAAGATATGGCACATATATACAGTGGAATATTGCTCAGCCATAAAAGGAAACAAAATTGAGTTATTTGTAGTGAGGTGGATGGACCTAGAGTCTCATACAGAGTGAAGTAAGTCAGGAAGAGAAAAACAAATACCATATGCCAACACATATATATGGAATCTTTAAAAAAAAAAAAAAGGTTCTGAAGAACCTAGGGGCAGGACAGGAATAAAGACACAGACGTAGAGAGTGGACTTGAGGACATGGGGAGTGGGAAGGGTAAGCTGGGATGAAGTGAGAGAGTGGCATGGACATATATACACTACCAAATGTAAAATAGATAGCTAGTAGAAAGCAGCTGCATAGCACAGGGAGATCAGCTCAGTGCTTTGTGACCACCTAGAGGGGTGGGATAGGGAGGGAGGGAGACGCAAGAGGGAAGAGATATGGGGATATATGTATAGCTGATTCACTTTGTTATAAAGCAGAAACTAACACACCATTGTAAAGCAATTATACTCCAATAAAGATGTTAAAAAAAAAATTTCATTGCCCCTTTGTCTTTGTGTCTCTTGGTCAAGATTTAAATTTCTGGAAAAGTGATCATTGGCTAAAGATCATGTGCCATGCCCAGGCTGCTAGAGGTGAGGAACATCAGGATAGGGCCTCTCACGCTTCCAGACTGGGAAGGAGAGCATGCCTTTCACCAAGACTGTGGAGGAATTCCTCGAACAGGAAGAAGGGTTGGATACAGTGCAGCTAAGAAAGTACAGCTGTCTGTTACAGCTGTCTAGAACTAGAGCAAAATATGTGTTCCCACACAGAACAGTTTGTTTTGGTGCCATGTGTGTATTTAGGGCCTCTAGAATGGCTTAAAAAATAATAAAAACACATGAATTGAGTGTGATGTTTTTAGAGAAACAATCTTCATTCTGTAGTCAAATGGAATATTCAGTAATTCAGATATGGTTATGCTAGAAGTTTTACTTAATGAAGTGCTCAGTTAAGGATAGAAAGAGAAATTACAAAGTAGACATTTAAAACATCAACTGAAAAGAACTTAAAATACTTTTAGTTACATTACGCAGAAGTTATGTGGGACTGCAATCTCAATTATAGCACACAATTCTACATTCCTGTGGAAATAGCCATCAACCTAGAAATCCAAAAGACTGAAAATCACTCAACAAATTTGTAAATGTCTGTATGAGTTTTGAGGAAACCTCGTGGTAATTAATGTTTATTGAAAACCCAATAGGAATTCAGAGTCATATAAACAAGATGAAGAGTTTTTCTTAGATATGGAAGAAATGAAGCATCTAAGAAAAAAAGTCCAGTGTTAAACCTGAAGAACCAGGGGTGAAAAAGAAGTATGCATCCACACAAAACCCTGCACATCAATGTTTATAGCAGCTTTATTCATAATTCTCAAAATTTGGAAGCAACCAAGATAGTCTTCAATAAGTGATTGGATAAACAAACTGGTACATTCAGACAATGGAATATTACTCAGCAATAAAAAGAAGTGAGTTACCAAGTCACAGAAAAACATGAGGAAAATTAGGTACATTTTGTGAAGTGAAAGAAGCCAATTCGAAAAGGCTACGTACTTATGATTTCAACTATATGACATTCTGGAAAAGGCAAAACTAGAAATAATAAACAGATCAGGGGTTCAAGGCCAAGGGAGGGATTAATAGATGGAGCAAAAGATACTTTTAAAGAAGTGAAATTTGTTTTGCATGATATTGTAAAGGTGGATACATATCATTATACATTTGTCAAAATCCATAGAATGTACAACACAAAGAATAAACCCTAATATAAACTTTAGTTGGATTTTAGTTAATAAAAATGTATCAGTATTGGCTCATTAATTGTAACAAATGTACTGTACTAATGCAAGACGTTAATAGAAGAAACTGGGAGTGGGGTGTATACGGGAACTTCCAGCTCAACTTTTAATACAGCGGCCGTTTTAAGAAAAAGTGTATTAATTTTTTTAAAGAGAGAATCATGTATCAATACAATTGTAATTTTTAAGTACTATAAACTTCTTAGTTACATTTATCATAGTATCTATCATACTAATAAAGAATGACTGGCATTTTCTTCACAAGTAGCAGGTAAAACGCTCACTAAGGAATAAAATGAAGTAGATGGACATAAATACACAAGTAAGCATTTACTGACTGTATATTAGTCAGCCTCCAAGATGATCCCCAGTGATCCTCATCTCCTTTTTATTGTTGTTTTAAGCCACTAAATTTTGTGGTATTTGTTATGCAGTAATAGACAACGAATACACTTTCAACTGGGATTAAATCAATGGATGCACATCAAGAAGTAAAAATCTTGAGAACGAATGAACAACTTTGGATTTGCAGAGCTTTGGAGCGGTTCTGGACTTGGGTATAGGAAGTATTACAGGAGGAAGGAAAGAGAACTGGGGCAGAATCCGAATGATTTCAAGGTCTATAGGGAGCAGACCAACCCCACGCGTGGCGTGAAACACAGAATTGTTGGCAGCCAGCTGGTTACACCTGGGTGGGCGGTGGTGGAGGTTAGGGAGGGCAGGAGAATTCCTTTGTAAAGAACTGCCTAGAGAGAACTGGGGGTGCTAAGAAGGACTTGGTATAGCGGAGAAAATCTCTCCACTCTGGCATGAGAGAAGCTTCCTGCGTAAAGGGCAGCCCTTGACCTATACAGTCTCAAGAAAGGCCTATGAATTGCGAATCTCTTCTCTGCATGAATCATCCAGTCAGTCTTGCCATCGCTTCCTTTTTTAAAAAAAACTCAACTTAATTGATGTATAATTCATGTATAATATAGCGACAAATATATAAACACCACACAAAGTAAAACAAAAACAAAAGTTTTTCACAAAAACAAAAAGTTTCCTCCTACCTCTTTGAAATCAATCCCTAGCACCACCGGTCCCAGGCAACTAACTATAGATTAATTTTCATGTTCTAGAATTTCTGATGAATTGAGTCATAGAGTATGTGGTTCTGGCTTCTCTTGCTTAGCATAAAGTTTTTGAGATTCATCAAGTTGTAGTCTGTATCAGTAATTCATTTCGTTTTCTTGCTGAGTAGTACTCCATTGTATGGATACACCACATGGTTTATCCATTCACCTGTGGTTGGACGTTCGGGTTGTTTCCAGTTTGGGACTATTATGAATAAGACTGCTATGAAGTTCATGTATCCACCACTGGAGTATCATATAAAATAGTTTCGCTGCCCTAAAAATATCCCGTGTGCTTCTCCTATTTAACCATTTCTCACTCCCCTCAGACCTCTGGCAATTGCTGATCTTTTGAACATCGCTACAGTTTTACTTTTCCAGAATGTAATTGTAATTGTAATTATACAGTATTTAGTCTTTTCAGACAGGCATCTTTCACTTAACAATGTGTATTTAAGATTCATCCTCGTCTTTTTTGTGGCTTGATAGCTCTTTTCATCACTGAAAAATATTCCACTGTACAGATGTACTACCGTTTGGTTATCTATTCACCTATTGAAGGATGTCTTGGTTGTTCCGAGTTTCGGGTGATTATGAGCAAAGCTGATGATATAACCATTTGTGTGCAGGTTTCTGGGTAGACATAAAATTTCAAATCAGTTGGGTAAATACTTAGGAGTGCAACTGCTGAATCATATGGTAAGATTATGTTTAGACTATTTTTAACTTTGTAAGAAACTGCCAAATTGTACCATTTTCCATTCCCATCAGTAGTGAATGAGAGTTCCTGTTCTCTACATCCTCACCAGCAACAGGTGTCGTCAACTTTTTTGGATTTTCGTAATTCTAATAGGTATGTAGTAGTATCTCATTGTTATTTTAATTTGAAGTTCCCTAATGACAAATGCTATATATTTTTTAAAATTTATTTATTTTATTTATTTATTTTTGGCTGTGTTGGGTCTTCGTTGCTGCACACAGGCTTTCTCTAGTTGTGGCGAGCGGGGGCTACTCTTCATTTTGGTGCACAGGCTTCTCACTGTGATGGCTTCTCGTTGTGGAGCACGGGCTCTAGGCACGTGGGCTTCAGTAGTTGCAGCATGCAGGCTCAGTAGTTGTGGCTCACGGGCTCTACAGCACAGGCTCAGTAGTTGTGGCACACGGGCTTAGTTGCTCTGCGGCATGTGGGATCTTCCCGGGCCAGGGCTCGAACCTGTGTCCACTGCCCTGGCAGGTGGCTTCTTAATCACTACACCACCAGGGAAGCCCCAAATGCTATATTTTTTAAATATACAGATTATCCAGATAATTAGACTCTTCTCATATATCTTTTGACTACTAGTTTCTAATTTAATTCCATTATGGTCAAAGAACATGCTCACTATGATTTCAATATGTATAAATTTATCAAAACTTGTTTTATGGTCCAATATATGGCCTATTTTAGTGATTATTCTATAGTCACTTAAAAAATGTGTACTCTTCTGTTGTTGAGGGTAGTGTTCTATAAGGGTCAACAGGTCAGTTTGGCTTATAGGTGTTCTATATTCTCACAGATTGCTACTTAATCTGTCAGTTACTGAGCTGAGTGAAATCTACTGCAGTTGTGGATTTTTCACTTCTTTAATTCTATCAGTTTTTGCTACGTGTATTTTGAAATGCTGTTATTAGGTGCATACACATTGAGAAATTATATCTGCCTGATGAACTTAACCCCCTCCCCTTTTTTTCATACTGAATTTTTCTCCTGGCTAGGGATCATATTTTCACCTTCTTCGCATGTCTAGCAATTTTTGACTAGAAGTTGAGCATTATGAATGTTATATTTTTGAAAATTTGAATTTTGTTCTCTTATTTAATTAATGTTAAATTTGCTTGGCAGGCAATTTAGTCACTTGGGCATCAGCTTGATCACATCAAGGCCTACTTTTCCGCGTTGTTAGAGTAGATCTAAAGTAGCTTTATTCTAATTCTTATTTAGCGTAACTACTAAGACATAACACTTTTGGGTTCTCTGTTGAATGCCCCAGGTTTTTCATATGTTTTCTTCACTCTAGTTAGTAGGAGATCAAATGTCTCTTAGCCCGGTGTGAGCACTAAGATTCATTTAGCTCATAACTCCCAGCTTTTCTTCTTTGCCCAGCCTCATGTAGTTTCATCTTACATAGGTTCAGGTTATTATTCTGGCAAATAATCAAGGGAATCCCTATGCATATCTCCCTCCTCTTTGGTGTTCTGCCCCACAAATTGCAGCCACCTCAGCCTCCCCAAGTCCTTATTTCTGGATTTCAACACAGTGATATCTCCCAGGTGATGTCTGGATTTCTCCTCCTGGTACTATGGTCCAGAAATTGCCCCCAGGGAGAAAGCTGCAACAGTCAAAAGGTGTACCTTATCGGTTTCCTTCCTTTCTTCCTTCCTTTCTTCAGCCACGCTGCATGGCTTGTGGGATCTTAGTTCCCTGACCAAGGATTGAACCCAGGCCCTCAGCAGTGAAAGCACAGTGTCCTAAACACTGGACTGCCAGGGAGTTCCCTCCTTTCTTTCAATGGCTAAAAATAAATGGCTTCGAACATTTATTTCATACATTGTGTCCAGTTTTCTAGTTGTTTACAGCAGGTGGCCAGCCCCATACTGGTAACCTCTTCATGAGCAGAAGCAGAAAGTCTATCACCTCATTTTAAATATGAATGGGTAAACCAGAATCAGCAGACATTTGAGGGCCATAGAACATAAAGTATACTTAAAATTTCAGAATGTAATATGAGTGCTATAACATTGAATATGTATGTATAATGAAGTTATATTAATTCATTAGGGCTGCTGTAACAAAGTGCCACAAACTGGGGACTGAAAACAATGGAAATTTTATTGTCTCACAGTTCTGGAGGCTAGCAATCCAAGAACTAGGTGCCAGCAGTGTTGGTTCCTTCTAAAGGCTGTGAAGGATAATCTCTTGCATGCCTCACCCCTAGCTTCTGGAGGTTTGCTGGCAATCTTTGGCATTTCTTGGCTTCTGCTGCATCACCCCAGTCTCTGCCTTTGCCTTGACATGGCATTCTCCCTGTGTGTGTATCTGTCTCCAGATTTCCCCCTCCATTTTTAAGGACATCAGTCATATTGGATTAGGGACCCACCCTACTTCGGTATGACCTCACCTTAACTACTTATATCTGCAGTCACCCTATTTCCAAATAAGGTCACAATCTGAGGTCCTAAGGATTAGAACTTCAACATATGAATTTTGGTGGGGGTGAGGGGGACACAATTCAACCCATAACAATAATTAAGATGCTACCGACAAAAATCCGTGAGGTGGAAAGGGAACAGAAGAGATAGAGGGAAACGTGGGAGAAAACCCTAATATCCTGGTACCACAAAACAGGAAGGTAGCCATGAGATATTGACAGAAGTTTATAAAACATGAAATAGAAGTTTTGGTATATTATTTAAAAGTTATAAAGATGACCAATAGCATGATTAGCAAACTGAAATAGTTACAGGAGAAAAGCAAGCAACATAAATGAGAAACAGGGCTCAGGTTTTGGTGCTTGTGTTTACCTGGTAGATGTGCAGAGAACTGTGGCATACGAGTCAGTGCTTGCCCCATCTGGAGAGTACAGCCACTTAACCAGCTTTGGTCAATTCATGGGAAAGGGGCCGTATTTGCCATGTATTGGGTTAGTGTCCCCCCAACATTCATGTCCACCTGGAACGTCAGAAAGAGATCTTATTTGGAAAAAGTGTCTTTGCAAATGTAATTAGTAAAGGGAAGTTATACTGGATTAGGGCGAGCCCTAAATCTAATGGCTGGTGTCCTTACAAGAAGGGGAGATTTGGACTAAGAGACATGACACACAGAGGGAAGAAGGCCACATGCAGAGAGAGGAAGAAATTTCAGTGATACAGCTACAAACCAAGGAATGCCAGGAATTGCTGGCAACCACCAGAAGCTCAGAAGAGGCAAGAAAGGATTCTTTCCTAGAGCTTCCAGAGGGAGAATGGTCCTGCTAACAGCCTGATTCCAGACTTCGAGCCTCCAGGACAGTGAGAGTTGTTTTAAGTTTTATGCTTCCTGGTTTGTGGTACTTTCTTATGGCAGCCCTAGGAAACTATAACATGCAGCATCTGACTTTTTTTTTTTAAATTAATTAATTAATTTATTTTTGGTGGCGTTGGGTCTTCATTGCTGCATGCGGGCTTTCTCTAGTTGCAGCGAGCAGGGGCTACTCTTCATTGCGGTGCGCGGGCTTCTCATTGCAGTGGCTTCTCTTTGCAGAGCAGGGGCTCTAAGCACACGGGCTTCAGTAGTTGTGGCTCACGGGCTTAGTTGCTCCACAGCATGTGGGATCTTCCCGGACCAGGGCTTGAACCCATGTTGCCTGTCTTGGCAGGCGGATTCTTAACCACTGCACCACCAGGGAAGTCCCCTGCATCTGACTTTTTTGTGGGGCTAAACATTTGGAATTTTAAAATGTTAAATCTTATCATTTTTTTCATGTTGGAGTTTTTTGTTTGTTTGTTTTTTGTTTTGTTTTTGAACTCACTGCAACTCAAACAAAACACATCTACAGTCAGACCTAGCCTTCAGGCCATCCATTTGCAACCTCTGCAATAGAGAAACTAAATACAGTGTAGGAAGATGACTAACAGAAATGAGAAGGGAGTAAGTGAACTGAGCTGAGGTATAAGTGTGCTAAATACTCTCCTGTCATAGCAGGAAGTAAAAAGAAAATGTCTAAATTTGATTAATAGCAAGAAAATGATTCCAAGTAGTTGCCTCTGGAAAATGGTCCAGGGGTGGGGAAGGTGACTGTTACTTTGAGTTATAAGTTCTTTTATATTCTTTGGTTTTGAAAGGTAGGTAGGCGTTACTCTCAGGCTTGCCAGGAAGTTGCTCTCGAAGGTGAGGAACTAAATTTTTCTGCCAGTAATAATAGAAGAGGCCAATGGCTGAGTAAAGTTTTCAGGAGTAGCAGAAGGCACTGCCTGTCTCTGGAGAAGAATAGGTTTTAGTACCTTTCAAAGAACAGACAGAATGTACACGTTTCCACACTTTTATGTTTCCCAGAATTTATCTTTATGAAGATCATGATAGTCCTTAATCCTGAGTCTGCTTTAAACTATAGAAATGAAACCATTGAGTTTCATAATGTTATGGTTTACAATGTCAAGGAACTAAAAAATTAAGAATTCATTTTTAAATCACTGGTAAATTCATTTTTAAATCACCTATGAAAAACCCTGGAAGTGCCATCTGTGTTTCATAGAGGTACTTGTGCCCTTCAGAGAGGGAGTATATATCCTTAATTATACAATTGTTCATAACATCTGAGATGACTAATGATTTTAAATGATAAATCAAAGGAATCCAGCCACTGAGCTTGCACAAGGGGAAAATCATCTCTAGAACTACATCCCGCTTGTCTTGAAATTCTTGTTTCTATAAAAATCTACCAACGCATTAGCAGTATATATGTACATGAAGGTTGCAAATTGAATTTATATATTTAGGTAGTTACTCAAGATGTCTGGGTTGGGACTTCCCTGGTGGCGCAGTGGTTAAGAATCTGCCTGCCAATGCAGGGGGCACGGGTTCGAGCCCTGTTCGAGGAAGATCCCACATGCAGTGGAGCAACTAAGCCTGTGTGCCACAACTACTGAGCCTGCGCTCTGGAGCCACGAGCCACAACTATTGAAGCCCGTGTACCACAACTACTGAAGCCTGCACACCTAGAGTCCGTGCTCTGCAACAAGAGAAGCCACCTCAATGAGAAGCCTGCGCACCGCAACAAAGAGTAGCCCCCGCTCGCCGCAACTAGAGAAAGTCTGTGTGCAGCAACGAAGACCCAATGCAGCCAAAAATAATTAATTAATTAATTTTTAAAAAAAGATGTCTGGGTTGCTTCTAAGAGCAACACGAGGAAATTAAAATTGGATTAAACTTGAAAAACAGGTTTATTATATGTCACTTTCTTCCCTCTAAGACTTTGATATTGGCCAATATCTAGACTATCTCCCTCAATCTCTTCTTCACACTAGTCCTGAGGGATCTTACTCAAAGGCAAATCTGCTTAAAGTCTTCCCCTAACCTAAATCCTTTAATGGATCTCTATTGCCTCCATGACAGATTGAAGGTTTTTCTTTATCTAATCTCCGTTCACCTTTCTGGCCTCCCCTCTCAGCATCCCGGTCAATCCAAATGTGTTGCTTGTTGGTCCTTGAACCAGAGCTCCTGGGCGTGGTTCCTTCCTTTTTCAATCCTCTTTCCCATGGCTGACTTCTGTGTTCCTCCTATGTACCCACAGAAGTTCACCTTAAGTCTCCCCTCCTCCAAGGAGTGACCTTCTTCATCTCTCCGAAGCTGAGATGTACGCTATCTTGGGTATTTCCACAGCATCTTATTGGATAATTCATCCTAGCTTGGCATCTTCACTCATTCTTTCCTGACCCTAATTTCCCTAGCGGACTTGTAATCTTATGACCATAAAGTTGGTCTTAATGAGAAAGTTTCTCCTTTTGTTTCTAAATAATGACTTGAGTTCTCAGCTCATTTATAAACCAGACAAATTCCAAGCCAGATGAATAATCAAGCCCCTGCCTGTTTTGCCTAACCTCACCCTCAAATCCCTTTACATTCAATCGCCCTGTTTCTACTCCCCACAAGGGGTGTCCTGGGTAAACACCAAATTACACAAAATCAAGCAGAAAAAAAATAACAAACAAAATTTCTACCAAAGAAAGAGGATTGTTTTCTCATAAAATAATGCACTCATAGTCAACTCTTCTAACTGTCCTTTTGAATGACTTGAATGTTAGTTTCCTGAAAATTTGAATTATATTCCCATTGCTTAGAATATTGCATAAAATAGTAGGCAGTCACTAAATATTTATTGCTGATGTTTTTTTAAAAACTTGATTTCCATTTACCTCTGGAGTTAATAGCAGAAACTTACTGCATGAGGTTTTTTTGCACAACATTTTAATTGAGAATGACAAGAGTCGTGCAAGTTAAACAGTTTTCCCATTTTATAAAAAATTATAAAACATTTGATAAGAATCTATAAATTCCAGGGACTTCTCTGGTGGTTCCGTGGTTAAGAATCTGCCTGCCAATGCAGGAGACACGGGTTCGATCCCTGGTCTGGGAAGATCCCACGTGCCGTGGAGCAACTAGGCCCGTGTGCCACAACTACTGAGCCTGCGCTCTAGAGCCTGCAAGCCACAACTACTGAGCCCACATGCCACAACTACTGAAGCCCATGCACCTAGAGCCTGTGCTCCGCAACAAGAGAAGCCAGCGCAATGAGAAGCCCACGCACTACAATGAAGAGTAGCCCCCGCTTGCTGCAACTAGAGAAAGCCCAGGTGCAGCAACGAAGACCCAACACAGCCATAAATAAATAAATAAATAAATTTTAAAAATCTGTCTAAAATTTTTTAAAAAAGAATCTATAAATTCCAATCCAGATGAAACGGGAAATGCTGCAGGATTTTCTTTTCCTGATAATTCTTTGTATTTTCTCTGAAAAATCTAGATGTTTAGAGGTCTTTGATTTAAAGAAAATTCCTCAAAATCAAAAGAAAATTCAAACTGACCATATTTCAGGAAAGGTAGAATTGGCCTATATCTGAAAAGAAAAAGTTTGGGCCATATGACATTGATTTTCTTCTGAAGTATTTTCCAAAATATTGACTATTTCCTGCTCCTTTCCCTTTTTCTTCTGATATTCACAGCAGATTCAAAAGAGAAATTTTAAATGTCAGCTAAGTAAAACTTAGTTGTCATTTTTGCATTTTTTTTTTTTTAACTTTTGACTGCACCACGGAGCATGCCAGATCTTAGTTCCCCGACCAGGGATCGAACTCTGCAGTGGAAGCTCGGAGTCCTAACCACTGGACCGCCAGGGAAGTCCCATTTTTGCATGTTTTTTAATCCAGTAATCCTGTGCATACCTACAGTCCACTAAACATCTTGCTGAAGGCACTCACAGATAATAACTCATTTACTTTTCAGAACACCCCTGTGATATAGGCATTACTATCATCCCTATTAAGCAAATGTAGAAACGTAACATCAAAGAAATCGGATAATTTCCTCAACATCATATAACTAGCAGAAACTTGAGTGATATCTGTATACTTAAGGAGAAAGGAGGGGGGATAAAATGAGAATTTGTCTAAAGAAGACATAATAGTATTGAAACATTTTTATGTTCACAGCTGTTCATGAAAGGACAGCTGGTTAATGCCTCACAAGATAATGTGAAGTCAAAACATATGTGTTTTCATCCCCTGACCACTGAAAATGAAAGGTAAAACAAATAATTACTCCAGAAAGCCCAGGGAAAAAAAAATTTTTTTTAATCAAGCCTTGTTACTATCAGCATTGATGACAGAGATTGTCCTATTGAATCTGTGGCAGGCACCATTCTGGACACAAGAACACAATCACGTAAAGCAGACATGTTTCTTCTCTGACAGCACCATTTCTATCTCTTCTGGTGGAAAGTTTATTTGAAAGTCTACCATTCCAGACTATAACATATTTGAGACTCTCTTTCCTTATCATTAAAGATGGCCTTGGATGGACTTCCCTGGTGGCGCAGTGGTTGGGAATCGCCTGCCAATGCAGGGGACACGGGTTCGAGCCCTGGTCTGGGAAGACCCCACATGCCGCAGAGCAACTAAGCCCGTGCGCCACAACTACTGAGCCTGCGCTCTAGAGCCCGTGAGCCACAACTACTGAGCCTGTGCTCTAGAGCCTGTGAGCCACAACTACAGAGCACGTGTGCCACAACTACGGAGCCCATGTGCCTAGAGCCCGTGCTCTGCAACAAGAGAGGCCACCTCAATGAGAAGCCCACGCACTGCAACAAAGAGTAGCCCCCGCTTGCCGCAGCTAGAGAAAGCCCGCGTGCAGCAACGAAGACCCAATACAGCCAAAAATAAATAAATAAATTCACTGAAAAAAAAAAGTGGCCTTGGAGATAGTTCATGGAAGTGTTTACATCAGTAGTAGGCGACCTCTTAGCTTCCCGTGAAAGGAGCCCGTGCTGATCCTCACTGTATCTTGGCACTGCCACCATCACCTTCTGGTTTAGGACTAGGGGAGCAAGTTTGGAGACGCAGAGCCCCCGTTTCCCTCTCTCTTGATGAGGAGGCCCTGGGTCTCCAGGACACCTGACTCAGTCTAACATTTGGATGACCTTCTCATCCCTTCCACCATCATTTGCTTCTCAGGGTAAGAACATCAGTTAATAGGTGCCAGTTTCTGTTTCCGTAGCCCTATGGCGTCCGTATAATTCACAGGAAAAGTCTTCAGTTTTGAAACGGCTCATCTGTGCTGTGTGCTCCCAGGAATGCCAGGCTTCTTTAAGAGCTCTATGTCCCTTACTGTCACTCCCATATCATCTTACTCAGAGAGTTTGAAGGCTACAAAGTAATAACCCTATTTTTAAGAGAGTCTTGATTTCACTCTATATGTACATGAAGTGCAAAAAATTAACAGTTTACATCTCATTTTCATCATTAAGTTTTACTCATATTGTCTGGAGGGTCTTTGCTCAATTAATCCCTCCATCTTGCGTTCTTTTCCTCGGAACTCAGATCGGAAAGAGGTTTGCTGTCAGTGAAAGCTGTGTGGCTTGGGCTCTAACAGTCTGACGGGCAGCTGCGTCCAAGGGATTAGAGATCATGATAGTTGAGCCTGTTACTTGGCAGGGGGAAACACGAAGGTAGGTCTTGACAAGTCAGAGCATGTGTGGTCTCAATGATAGCAGCTCTCCTGCTGCGCTCGCCTGGCAAATGAGACTGCGTCCTCTGAAAATTGTTCGGAAGAGTGGGTCTTATGTTTTGTGCTTCAACAGATCACTACGATTCAACAGAAATAACTTCGTTCAAAACAAACATTTTTTCGGAGTGCTTCTAAAGCTATGCTTGTGGGAAGGAAATCCAAAAAAGAGGGGATATATGTATACGTATGGCTGATTCACTTTGCTGTACAGCAGAAACTGACACAGCAGTGTAAAGCAACTGTACTCCAATTAAAAAAAAGAAAAAAAATTAAAAATAAATAAAACTATACTCGTAAACTGATTTCAAAGTATGCTTTACTTTATAAAATCATGTCGTTGACACACATTTTACCCTTTATAATATCTGCCCCCGTGTATAACTTTTAACTCACTTTCATGTTTGAATCCTCTCTCTTAGGGTTTTGAAATTCAGTCCTCGGATGAAATCTCAAGGGGACATGTGACAGGGTGGAAAGAGTAAGAGGTTGAGTCAGAGGGACTCTGGCTATAGCATTTGTAAGTATTTTCATTTACTCTCTCTTAGCCTCAGTTTCCACATCTGTGAAATGGCAAGAATGATGGCTGTCTCACCTATTGTTACAAAGCTCTTGTAAATAATACTGGGTAATGTGTATGAATAATATGAACCAGCAT
Source organism: Balaenoptera musculus (assembly GCF_009873245.2). NCBI lineage: Eukaryota > Metazoa > Chordata > Mammalia > Artiodactyla > Balaenopteridae > Balaenoptera > Balaenoptera musculus. The sequence goes on along the minus strand of NC_045793.1, from coordinate 94,401,393 downwards.
ACGAGGTAGGTCCTGTTACCGTTATACAAAAAAAGGGAGCTAAGATTTGAAGTGCTTAGCTGACCTGCCCAAGGTCACTCACAATATACCAGACTGAGTTCATACACTACTCCAGACTCACTTGGCTCCCCCTGACCCTACCTCCTGACCTTGGCCTCTTGCTCAGTGGAGCTCACCTCATCTCCTAATGCCCCAGGTGACTCAGACTCCCTGGGGGTGAAAGCATGGCATTGGCCTGAGGTCCCTCATGCCCACTCAGGAAGCAGCAGCTTCAGCACCCAGGTCCAAAGTGACCCACTGACTGGCTCCTCGCACAGCTTCCAGATTAGATGAAGCGCTGCTTTCCCAGCACAACCCAGAAGTGTGGAGTAATTAACACCCTGTGGGGCACCCTTGGAGATGGGAAGAAGTCAGCAAACAAGTGTATCCTCCTTCCTCCCCTTGATGGGCTGCTCCCACAGCACTGCCACGTGGCACCTCCAGAGATGTCCTGTGTGACCGGTGTGTTTTCCTGTGAGGCTGTGACCAGCTCCGTAACTCACCACATGTATTTGCTTCTCCCTTTTTTCCGTCATTCTTTGCTGCCCTTAGATTGCACCTCCCAATAAAGCAGCTGACGTGATCACACGCTAGATCTGTACTATCCAATTCAGTAGTCACTAGCCCCATTTGGCTATCAAAATTAAAATTAATTAATTACAATGAAATAAAATCTAAAATTCATTTTCTCAGTCACACTAGCCACATTTTTATAAAATACTTATTTATTTATTTGGCTGTGCCGGGTCTTAGTCGCAGCATACGGGATCTTCTTTGCCACAGGCAGGGTCTTAGTTCCCTGACCAGGGATTGAAGCTGGGCCCCCTGCATTGGGAGCGTGGAGTCTTAGCCACTGGACCACCAGGGAAGTCCTCACACTAGCCACATTTTAAGTGCTTAATAGCCACATGTGGCGAGTGGCTACAGAACTGGACAGCACAGATATAGATCATGTCCATCATCACAGAAAGTTCTACTGGACAGGGCTATTCTAAACCTTATCATGACCAGTATTTCACACAGGAGTTTTATTTTAAGCAGTGCCCTTCTCTGACAGACACCTTCTGTCTTCCCAACTTGCCCTAGTATTCCCACTTAAATAATCTGTAACCCCCATTGGACCTGTAGTTATAAGATCCTGCATCTTTCTCACTGCTGTCCCCCTCTTCCCATGTCCTCATCACTCCCCCTACCCAGCTTAAATGTTACCTTTCACTTCATTTTTTTTTTTTTTTTTTTTTTTTACTATTTATTTATTTATTTGGCTGTGCTGGGTCTTAGTTGCGGCACATGGGATCTTCTTTGCCACAGGCAGGATCTAGTTCCCTGACCAGGGATCGAACCTGGGCCCCCTGCATTGGGAGTGCGGAGTCTTAACCACTGGACCACCAGGGAAGTCCCTCACTTCATTCTTAATTCCTTTGTGTCTCCCTTTACTATACTCACCCGACGTGCGGGATATCTTCCATTTGCCTCTCTAGATCCACCGTCCACCCTTCTCCACCCTGCTTTGTGCCCTGGGAGGGTGACCTATATGGTCTACAATCACCAGTGAACCCCCTGTTCTCTGGATTCCATTTGGGTTCAGCCCATGACAAACCAAGGAGCTCAGAGAGAGGAAGAAGAGGGAGGTTAGGATATTTATTCCTCCAGCGCCCTTCTAAGAACTCAGCTGCATCCCTCAATGGAAGGACTCAGCTCCTAAAAGGCCATCAACTATTATGCACTGAAAAACAAAACAAAACTCCTGGATAACTAGGCCCTGACAGACACCTGTGACCCAAACTGCCCATAATAAACTCAGCGGTATGTGCTCTACCAAAACATCAAAATTTGGACGTGCACAGCAGATTTCTTATAAAATAGAAATGGTGTGCCCGGTCTCATATCCCACACAGCATTGCCTGAGACGAGGGGACGCATTTTATGGCAGAAAGTAGAGCGCTGCCCTCAGCATCTGTGGACTTCGCTGACCTTACCACGTGCCCCATTACGCAGGAGTAGCTGGTTTGGCTTGTAGTAGCTGGAGTGGCTTGCTGATGGTTCAGTCCAGACACCAGCTGGGAGGCACCACCCCGTGAGGTTGGGCTGCCGATTTACAACTCGAGGTGTGCTTTTAACCGGTGGTCAATTTATGGTGCCTTCTTCTTCCTAGCCAGGATGCATGGGCACCAAGGGTCAAAGACGAGAGTGTCCCTTCTCCCTGTTACACCGTACACGTGAAGAATTTTTGCTTTCCGTCTATGTGACCTTAGCCTCCCTTAGAGATCCTAGTGCCCAAGGGAGGAATGCAGAGAATGAGGCTACTGTGCTGGCCGGGTCACTGATCCTGATTACCAGGGAGAAATTGGGTTGCTGCTACACAAGGAAGGCAGAGAACTATGTTTGGAGCCCAGAGGATTCACTGGGGGCCTCGTAGTACTCAACTGGCCAACTATCCTAGTCAATGGGAAACTGTAGCGGCGCAATAAAGCAAAACCACTAAGAACTGAAACCCCACGGGAAAGAAGGTTGAGTCACCCTACTGGTAAAGGATCCCATCCAGCTGACGTGTATCAGAGGATAAGACAAACATGAAGCTAATCTGGAAGAATGCAGCTGTAATTACCACCTGCTTAGACCTCATGACCAGTCACAGAAGCAGGGATGGTCATAGCTATGTTTTACATATCAATTAATTATTTTTCCACATCCCTTTCCCCCTTGTCCTAGCCACCTGATATGAAATATGCTAGAGTCGGGACTTCCCTGGCGGTCCAGTGGTTAAGACTCCACCCTTCCACGGCCGGGGGCACGGGTTCGATCCCTGGTCGGGGAATTAAGATCTCGCATGTCTCACAACATGGCCAAAAAAAATAAAAAGCTCTAGTATTGGCTGATATTTTAGGTTCAGTTGGGACTATGACTGAATAAACATTTCCCTATGGTAATATGGAAGCTGAAGGACTTTGAGTATCTCCCATGATGGGGAGACAAAATTTCACCTGCACAGAGATCAAGAGTTGATGCTGCAGGGGGCAGGGGGTGAACCCTACTGAATAGCTTCTGTTCCACCTCTCCAGATCCAGTCTCCATTCTTCTCTCCCCTGATCTGTGCCGTGAGAGGCTGACCTTTATGGATAACATCAAAGCTTCCCTTGCCCTCTGCTTCCAATTAGGTTCAATTTATGGGGAGCACCTATAAGGAGATCAGAGGGAGAGAGAAGAGTGAGGTTGCAATGTTTATCCCCAGGCTCCCTCTCTGGGGGGGGGGGGGTTGCTGCCTGGTGGCCATATTAGTTATGTCACAAACCTTAGTGACTTAGAACAACCACCATTTTATTATCTTCCTTGGTTCTGTGAGTTGACTAAAGCTCAGCTGAATGGCTCTTCTGCTGGTCTCATGAATAGTCTCTCATAAAGCTGCAGTCACCTGCCAGCGGGGGCTGGAATGTCCAAGATGTCCTGACTCTCATGTCTGGCCCCTGGGTGAAGGCAGCAGGAAGACTGGGCTCAGCTGAAGTTCTGAGAAGATGAGACTTCTCTCACCCCCCAAGTAGTCCTAGAGCCTCGCCCTCTCCGTGTGGCCCCTCCAGAGGGTCTTCCTACGTGGTCCCGCCAGAAGAGTAGCTGGACCTGGTGACTCGAGGGATCCCCAAATTGCAAAAGCAGAGGCTGCCAGACCTTCTTAAGGTTCAAAGCTTGGAGCTGGCACAGGATCACTTCCATCATCTTTTATATAGTCCCTTTATTAAAGATGGCAAGATGTGTATCCAGTTCTTGCCAAAGAAATGTGAATGTAAGTGATGTGTGTCACTTCTGGATGGAGATATTTAATAGCTGGTGTGCTGTCTCCCTGTACTATATTCCCTGCCATGGTGACCTTGGGAGCCCGAGATTGAGAAGGCAGGCATTTCTGCATAGAATAAAGCTGGATTCTTGAGTCACCAGATGGAGAAGAGCTTTGGTCTAATATATGCCAAGTCGCTGAGATTTAGGGTTTGTTACTGCATCATAGCCTATCCTATCCTGTCTAATACAATTATGTACCATTTGATTTGTGTTGGAAAGGAGAACTGAACAATAGCTGATTCCTGAAATATCCTTTTCAAGTCACATCACCCACATGTCAGATGCTTAATGAAAAGTCGATTTTCAACCAGCAAACAAAATATGCAAAAATAACTTAGGGCTATGAGGAAAGTAATAAGTGGTTAAGTGCAAGACATCTTCCACATTTTGGAGATGTATCATGTGGATGTTTTAAGAGCAAATGTCAGAAAGTCTAAATCAAATTGGCTTAAAACTAAGAAAATGCATTATCTTGCACTACAAAAGGTTTCAACTAAGATGGGGAGTGCTTCAGCATTGGTCAACTGAACAGTTCAATGTGCCGTCAAGGACCTGGATTCTTTTCATCTTTCTCTTCTGAAATCCTTGGTGTTGGCTTTATTCTCAAGCTCATAATAAAATAGCAGCAGCAATTCCAGTATCAACATTGCCACAGGGAAATGAGAGGAAAAAGGATGACTTCTCTCTTAGGAATGAGGGAAGTTTTCCCAGAAGCCTAATAGACTTCCCCTCATGTCTCCCTGGCCGGCATTCAGTCATGGGATCACTCATAACTGATCATTGACAAGGGGCAGTGGGATTATCCATGGAAGAATCAGCCTTATTCTTAGAACTGGGGGTACTGTGACTATAAGGAGGATGGTATTCTTATTCTTAAAATCTGGGTGGAGTTAGGAAGGAAAAACTGTGGCTGAAGCCTGAAGAGAAACTGACAGCGTGGCCCACAGTAGGGAATAATGAAGTGAGGCTCACCCGTGGCGCCCTCTAAGATATGCTTTATTAATAATTAAGAGCCATGTGTAGAACTGATACAAAGAAAACAAATACTTAAAGAATTCCTTTTCATGTCACTTCCCCGTTTATGGTGCTCAATTTTATTTATTTATTTATTTATTTTTTCCACACACACACACACACACACACACACACACACACACACTGTATTTTATTTTTACAAGAGATAAATAAACTGACACCAAGCATTGTAAATGGATGACCACAACAAAAGCAGCAATGATTGCAATTACCAAACACGAAACACAATCACACTATGTCATAATATTGACATTCAGTCCAGTAATCCTCCACTGTAACAGCTCCTTTACTTTGCAGTGAAAATTGATTTGTATATTTATTGCCTCTGAGTCCTTGTGGGATATTTTTTTATTCAAACAGAAAGTCACAAAAATTATAATCATCCTCATCAGTTCACTCAGTCCCATGTAATTAATTTTTTTATCTTGATCTTTTGTTAGCACTTTTATGAATTCATCAGTTTTCCATTAGAGTTCTGAAAATGCTTATTCATTCAGTTCAGCAGTATAGTCAGTTACCAGAAAGCTGTACTTGTCAGAGTCTTTTCCATGAATCCCTTGAAGATGAAACCCTTTTATAGGAACATTTTTGCAAAAGCATCAGAGTACACCCAGAACTGTCTGTAATGACAAAAGACTTAAAAATGACCACGGTTAAATATTTGATGAAAGTTCATAATAATGCAATTGACAAGGAAATTTAGTTATTTCTGAGATATACATTTTAAAGTAATATCTAGAATTATGACTTATAACATTATACCAGAACATATAAGATTTTTAGAAATTTCATGTAATGTCTGAAACATTTATATTAACATATTTCCATACAAATAACCCAAAGAAAGTTTAGTATTAGTTGTTTTTTTGTTTCTTTGTTTGTTTGTTTATACTGCATGTTCTCATTAGTCATCAGTTTTATACACATCAGTGTATACATGTCAATCCCAATCCCCCAATTCAGCACACCACCATCCCCACCCCACAGCAGTTTTCCCCCCTTGGTGTCCATACGTTTGTTCTCTACATCTATGTCTCAACTTCTGCCCTACAAACCGGTTCATCTGTACCATTTTTCTAGGTTCCACATACATGCGTTAATATACGATATTTGTTTTTCTCTTTCTGACTTTACTTCACTCTGTATGACAGTCTTTAGATCCATCCACGTCTCAACAAATGACTCAATTTTGTTCCTTTTTATGGCTGAGTAATAGTCCATTGTATATATGTACCACGACTTCTTTATCCATTCGTCTGTCGATGGGCATTTAGGTTGCTTCCATGACCTGGCTATTGTAAATAGTGCTGCAATGAACATTGGGGTGCATGTGTCTTTTTGAATTATGGTTTTCTCTGGGTATATGCCCAGTAGTGGGATGCTGGATCATATGGTAATTCTATTTTTAGTTTTTTAAGGAACCTCCATACTGTTTTCCATAGTGGCTGTATCAATTACATTCCCACCAACAGTGCAAGATGGTTCCCTTTTCTCCACACCCTCTCCAGCATTGTTGTTTTTAGATTTCTGATGATGCCCATTCTAACTGGTGTGAGGTGATAACCTCATTGTAGTTTCGATTTGCATTTCTCTAATAATTAGTGATGTTGAGCAGCTTTCATGTGCTTCTTGGCCATCTGTATGTCTCTTTGGATAAATATCTATTTAGGTCTCTGCCATTTTTGGATTGGGTTGTTTGTTTCTTTAATATTGAGCTGAATGAGCTGTTTATATATTTTGGAGATTAATCCTTTGTCCGTTGATTCGTTTGCAAATATTTTCTCCCATTCTGAGGGTTGTCTTTTCGTCTTGTTTATGGTTTCCTTTGCTGTGCAAAAGCTCTTAAGTTTCATTAGGTCCCATTTGTTTAATTTTGTTTTTATTTCCATTACTCTAGGAGGTGGATCAAAAAAGATCTTGCTGTGATTTATGTCAAAGAGTGTTCTTCCTATGTTTTCCTCTAAGAGTTTTATAGTGTCCGGTCTTACATTTAGGTCTCAAATCCATTTTGAGTTTATTTTTGTGTATGGTGTCAGGGAGTGTTCTAATTTCATTCTTTTACATGTAGATGTCCAGTTTTCCCAGCACCACTTATTGAAGAGACTGTCTTTTCTCCATTGTATATCTTTGCCTCCTTTGTCATAGATTAGTTGACCATAGGTGTGTGGGTTTATCTCTGGGCTTTCTATCTTGTTCCATTGATCTATGTTTCTGTTTTTGTGCCAGTACCATATTGTCTTGATTACTGTAGCTTTGTAGTATAGTCTGAAGTCAGGGAGTCTGATTCCTCCAGCTCCGCTTTTTTCCCTCAAGACTGCTTTGGCTATTCGGGGTCTTTTGTGTCTCCATACAAATTTTAAGATGATTTGTTCTAGTTCCGTAAAAAATGCCATTGGTAATTTGATAGGGATTGCATTGAATCTGTAGATTGCTTTGGGTAGTAGAGTCATTTTCACAATATTGATTCTTCCAATCCAAGAACATGGTATATCTCTCCATCTGTTGGTATCATCTTTAATTTCTTTCATCAGTGTCTTATAGTTTTCTGCATACAGGTCTTTTGTCTCCCTAGGTAGGTTTATTCCTAGGCATTTTATTCTTTTTGTTGCAGTGGTAAATGGGAGTGTTTCCATAATTTCTCTTTCAGATATTTCATCATTAGTGTATAGGAATGCGAGAGATTTCTGTGCATTAATTTTGTATCCTGAAACTGTACCAAATTCATTGATTAGCTCTAGTAGTTTTCTGGTGGCATTTTTAGGATTCTCTATGTATAGTACCATGTCACCTGCAAACAGTGACAGTTTTACTTCTTCTTTTCCCATTTGTATTCCTTTTATTTCTTTTTCTTCTCTGATTGCCGTGGCTAGGACTTCCAAAACAATGTTGAATAATAGTGGTGAGAGTGGACATCCTTGTCTCGTTCCTGATCTTAGAGGAAATGCTTTCAGTTTTTCACCATTGAGAATGGTGTTTGCTGTGGGTTTGTCATATATGGCCTTTATTATGTTGAGGTAGGTTCCCTCTATGCCCACTTTCTGGAGAGTTTTCATCATAAATGGGTGTTGAATTTTGTCAGAAGCTTTTTCTGCATGTATTGAGATGATCATATGGTTTTTATTCTTCAATTTGTTAATATGGTGTATCACATTGATTGATTTGTGTATATTGAAGAATCCTTACATCCCTGGGATAAATCCCACTTGATCATGGTGTATGATCCTTTTAATGTGTTGTTGGATTCTGTTTGCTAGTATTTTGTTGAGGATTTTTGCATCTATATTCATCAGTGATATTCGTCTGTAATTTTCTTTTTTTGTAGTATCTTTGTCTGGTTTTGGTATCAGGGTGATGGTGGCCTCATAGAATGAGTTTGGGAGTGTTCCTTCCTCTGCAATTTTTTGGAAGAGTTTGAGAAGGATGAGTGTTAGCTCTTCTCTAAATGTTTGATAGAATTCACCTGTGAATCCATCTGGTCCTGGACTTTGGTTTGTTGGAAGATTTTAAATCACAGTTTCAATTTCATTACTTGTGATTGGTCTGTTCATATTTTCTATTTCTTCCTGGTTCAGTCTTGGAAGGTTATACCTTTCTAAGAATTTGTCCATTTCTTCCAGGTTGTCCATTTTATTGGCATAGAGTTGCTTGTAGTAGTCTCTTAGGATGCTTTGTATTTCTGCGGTGTCTATTGGAACTTCTCCTTTTTCATTTCTAATTTTATTGATTTGAGTCCTCTCCCTCTTTTTCTTGATGAGTCTGGCTAATGGTTTATCAATTTTGTTTATCTTCTCAAAGAACCAGCTTTTAGTTTTATTGATCTTTGTTATTGTTTTCTTTGTTTCTATTTCATTTATTTCTGCTCTGATCTTTATGATTTCTTTCCTTCTGCTAACTTTGGGTTTTGTTTGTTCTTCTTTCTGTAGTTCCTTTAGGTGTAAGGTTAGATTGTTTATTTGAGATTTTTCTTGTTTCTTGAGGTAGGCTTGTATAGCTATAAACTTCCCTCTTAGAACTGCTTTTGCTGTATCCCATAGGTTTTGGATCGTCGTGTTTTCATTGTCATTTGTCTCTAGGTATTTTTTGATTTCCTCTTTGATTTCTTCAGTGATCTCTTGATTATTTAGTAACGTATTGTTTAGCCTCCATGTGTTTGTGTTTTTTACGTTTTTTTCCCTGTAATTCATTTCTAACCTCATAGCATTGTGGTCAGAAAAGATGCTTGATATGATTTCAATTTTCTTAAATTTACTGAGGCTTGATTTGTGACCCAAGATGTGATCTATCCTGGAGAATGTTCCGTGCAGACTTGAGAAGAAAGTGTAATCTGCTGTTTTTGGATGGAATGTCCTATAAATATCAATTAAATCTATCAGGTCTATTGTGTCATTTAAAGCTTGTGTTTCCTTATTTATTTTCATTTTGGATGATCTGTCCATTGGTGTAAGTGAGGTGTTAAAGTCCCCCACTGTTATTGTGTTACTGTCGATTTCCTCTTTTATAGCTGTTAGCAGTTGCCTTATGTATTGAGCTGCTCCTATGTTGGGTGCATATATATTTATAATTGTTATATCTTCTTCTTGGATTGATCCCTTGATCATTACTTAGTGTCCTTCCTTGTCTCTTGTAACATTCTTTATTTTAAAGTCTGTTTTATCTGATATGACTATAGCTACTCCAGCTTTCTTTTGATTTCCATTTGCATGGAATATCTTTTTCCATCCCCTCACTTTCAGTCTGTATGTGTCCCTAGGTCTGAAGTGGGTCTCTTGTAGACAGCATATATATGGGTCTTGTGTTTGTATCTATTCAGCAAGCCTGTGTCTTTGGTTGGAGCATTTAATCCATTCACGTTTAAAGTAATTATCGATATGTATGTTCCCTATGACCATTTTTCTAATTGTTTTTGGGTTTGTTTTGTAGGGTTCTTTTCTTCTCTTGTGTTTCCCACTTAGAGAAGTTCCTTTAGCATTTGTTGTAGAGCTGGTTTGGTGGTGCTGAATTCTCTTAGCTTTTGCTTGTCTGTAAAGCTTTTGATTTCTCCATCGAATCTGAATGAGATCCTTGTAGAGTAATCTTGGTTGTAGGTTTTCCCTTTCATCACTTTAAGTATATCATGCCACTCCCTCTGCTTGTAGAAGTTTCTGCTGAGAAATCAGCAGTTAACCTTATGGGAGTTCCCTTGTATGTTATTTGTCGTTTTTTTCCCTTGCTGCTTTCAATAACTTTTCTTTGTCTTAAATTTGCCAATTTGATTACTATGTGTCCTTCGGCTGTTTCTCCTTGGGTTTATCCTGTATGGGACTCTCTGCGCTTCCTGGACTTGGTGGCTATTTACTTTCCCATGTTAGGGAAGTTCTTCGCCTACAATCGCTTCAAATATTTCTCTCTGGTGCTTTCCTCTCTCTTCTCTCCTTCTGGGACCCCTATAATGTGAATGTTGTTGCATTTAATGTTGTCCCAGAGGTCTCTTAGGCTGTCTTCATTTCTTTTCATTCTTTTTTCTTTATTCTGTTCCGCAGCAGTGAATTCCACCATTCTGTCTTCCAGGTCACTTATCTGTTCTTCTGCCTCAGTTATTCTGCTATTGATTCTTCCTTCCAGTGTAGTTTTCATTTCAGTTATTTGTACTGTTCATCTCTGTTTTGTTTTTTTCTTAATTCTTCTAGGTCTTTGTTAAACATTTTTTGCATCTTCTCGATCCTTTGCCTCCATTCTTATTTCCGAGGTCCTGGATCACCTCATCTAACAGTATTCTGAATTCTTTTTCTGGAGGGTTGTCTATCTCCACTTCATTTAGTTTTTTTTCTGTGGTTTTATCTTGTTCCTTCATCTGGTACATAGCCCTCTGCCTTTTCATCTTGTCTATCTTTCTGTGAATGTGGTTTCTGTTCCACAGGCTGCAGGATTGTAGTTCTTCTTGCTTCTGCTGTCTGCCCTCTGGTGGATGAGGCTATCTAAGAGGCTTGATGGGAGGGACTGGTGGTGGGTAGAGCTGACTGTTGCTCTGGTGGGCAGAGCTCAGTAAAACTTTAATCCACTTGACTGCTGATGGGTGGGGCTGGGTTCCCTCCCTGCTGGTTGTTTGGCCTGAGGCAACCCAACACTGCAGCCTACCTGGGCTCTTTGCTGGGGCTAATGGTGGGGTCTGGGAGGGCTCACTCACACCAAGGAGTACTTCCCAGAACTTCTGCTGCCAGTTTCCTTGTCCCCACGGTGAGCCACAGCCACCACCCGCCTCTGCAGGAGACCCTCCAACACTAGCAGGTAGGTCTGGTTCAGTCTCCCCTGGAGTCACTGCTCCTTCCCCTGGGTCCCGATGCGCATACTACTTTGTGTGTGCCTTCCAAGAGTGGAGTCTCTGTTTCCCCTTGTCGTGTCAAAGTCCTGCAACCAAATCCTGCTAGCCTTCAAAGTCTGATTCTCTGGGAATTCCTTCTCCCCTTGCGGGACCCCCAGGTTGGGAAGCCTGACGTGTGGCTCAGAACCTTCACTCCAGTGGGTGGACTTCTGTGGTATAAGTGTTCTCCAGTTTGTGAGTCACCCACCCGCCAGTTATGGGATTTGATTTTGCTGTGGTTGCGCCCCTCCTACCGTCTCATTGTGGCTTCTCCTTTGTCTTTGGATGTGGGGTATCTTTTTTGGTGAGTTCCAGTGTCTTCCTGTCGATGATTGTCCAGCAGCTAGTTGTGATTCTGGTGCTCTCGCAAGAGGGAGTGAGAGCACGTCCTTCTACTCCGCCATCTTGGTTCCTCCTCGGTGCTCAGTTTTAGATCATCCAAAGCTTTAGTTAAGCTATTCACAGGCTAAAAAGGGGATTAGAAAGTTGAGGATTATATGTAGTTATTTTAGGAATGATAGTGGGAACTGAAGAACTACATCAGGTAACATATTTTGGTTCCAAATTAAAGTATAGAAACAAGACTTAAACTGGCTTAACAGGAAGGAAGTTTATTATCTAACGTAGCAATTAACAGTATACCATCAGGGACTTCCCTGGTGGCACAGTGGTTAAGAATCCACCTGCCAGTGCAGGGAACACTGGTTCAAGCCCTGGCCCAGGAAGATCCCACGTGCCACGGAGTAACTAAGCCCGTGAGCCACAACTACTGAGCCTGCGCTCTAGAGCCCTTGAGTCACAACTACTGAAGCCCACGCACCTAGAGCCCATGCTCCGCAACAAGAGGAGCCACCGCAATGAGAAGCCCATGCACCGCAATGAAGAGTAGCCCCCACTCGCTGCAACTAGAGAAAGCCCGCGCATAGTAATGAAGACCCAAGGCAGCCAAAAATAAATAAATAAATAAAAAATTTTAAAAACAAGTAAACAATATACCCTCATTCGGTAATAAGAATCAGGGTTGGTTAATCCATTTGTTCAGTGATACCTTCATTCCAGGTTTTTCCCATCTTTCTGTCATCCTTGATATAGGCTTCATTTTCAGGCTCATGGCAAGATATTTTTAGCACTTCTATACATCAAATTCTGAAATGACAATGTCCAGATGATAAAGGGAGGAGACATCTGTTCTCATGGCTTTTCTTTAGGATGGCAGACAATGTCTCAGGGCTATCTTCCATCCAGCAGGATTCTCCTCACGTCTCACTGGCCAGGTTTTGGCCACAAACCATTTATGAACCCACTGGCAAGGAGTATAGAATTTCCATGATTAGCTTGTGTTAATTATCTGGAGTCAAATGGATGTTTGGGAGTCAATTTTTAAGTGAGAAGCTGAAGCCAAGATGAGGTATACAATATGTATAGAAGAAAGAGGAGGAATAAAATCAACAAACACTGAAGACTAAGGTTCCTGAGACAGTCTGGTAATATGGGAAGAGTGAAGCTTGTCCCTACACTCTCTTCCGTTTGCAAAGGACTCCTGGTCATAACCCTACAGGAAATCAGGGGAAGACCATAGCGTCTCACAGCTATGTCACTAACAAAGTCACCTGGAGCAAGGCTGTCATTCATTCATTCAACATTTATTGAGCACTGGGATAAATAATGAAGATAAAAATGAATGATTTGTGGTTCCTTTCCTCAAGGAGCACACAGTCTAGTGAGGAAGTCATAATAAACTGTTCCAGGAGCTATAAAGAGGACTGTGAACTGTGTCGCATGGCAGAGACGATGAAGTGAGGGTGGAAGGATTCACCGGGGAGAATCACAGGTGCCTGTGCTAAGTACTGAATATGAATGAATTGTCAGACACATAAACAGATAGGGAGGAGCCTTCTAGGAAAAGGGAACAACGGATATGGAGACCCTGAGGCACAAGAGGACATGGCAGAGTAGAGGAACGTGAAGATACCTGGTGTGGCCGGTGAGTCAGAGTTGTCTGAGTTAAAGTTGTCAGAGCAGGCTTTCCACTGAAAGGTCTCATAATCCATGATAAGAAGATTGGGATCTTTAGATCTAGTAGAGGCCACCGAAGGATGTAAGCAGGGGTGGGACCCTAGTCAAATTTGTATTTTCCGGAGCTTACTCTGGCAGTAGATGGAAGATAGTGCTGCAGGGATGAGGCTAAAATCAAGCAAACTGTTTAGGGAGGTAAATTCAGTGGGCTTCAGTTTCCTCATCTACATCGGCATTGGGCTAGGCTAGGCATCACAAGTGCAGCCTCTGCCAGGGCGGGACAAGTCCTGTGTGTGTGTCAGGTGCACTGTGAACAGCTGGGGGCTCCCTCGATGAACAGAACACATCCCAGCTAAAATAGGGCAGCAGCGACTCAGCCCGGGGTGGTGTGTGTAGCTGCGGACCTAGCAGTGCCAGACCTTCCAGTTTAAAACGCTTTTTATGAAGTCTTCCAGTATTTATAGGTTGGTAACTAATTCAACGGTGAAAACCAACATCAGCAGCAAGACTAGACAAGCTAAGTAAATACATCTGCCAGCTAAATTCTGATGGTATTCATCAGTTGGGCACCTTGGGACATGAAAAGCTCAAGGGCCCCTTCCAGCTCTAACAATATATGATTTTATGGTATCCCAATGGTATTTGTGCTACCCTATCACTGGCCATTCATGGTAAGTCATTCACACAGATGAAGATCTTTGGTGTTGCTTTAACAAGCCTAACCAGATATTTCCAGGGTTAGCATTCACCCATTGATATTTACATTTATTCATTCATTCACTCAACAAGTGTTTATATAGTGCCAGTTATATGTAAAGCATTGTTAAACTGAGATAGAGAGATAAAAGAAAGGAATGAACCTGGGGGGTTGAGGAGGAGAGGCTGGGACTTCTTACAAGAAGAAGAATTCAGTCATTTCTTACCTGTTGCCTCCACCATCAGGTCTTAGTGGAGAGATTCTGCAGCCTGGCCCAGGGCCTTCATGCCCACTGTTTCCAGCTCACAAGATGCAGGGGTGAGCAAACTTGTCCACCGGGGGTACCGGGACACTCAGGATCTGACTGCTTACTCTTCCATCCGGAGAAAAGACAAGTGGAAATAAAGGAAAGAAGGGTGAAATGAAAAACAAAAAGGAAACTAAATTGCTGCTTAAAGTGGATTCCTGTGTTTATTACAAGACTAAGATAATCAGTGACATTTGTGAAGGAGGACTTTTTACAAAGTCAGCCTAGGGACTTCCCTGGCGGTCCAGTGGTTAAGACTCTACAGTCCCAATGCAGGGGCCCCGGGTTCGATCCCTGGTCGGGGAACTAGATCCCCAGGCCCTTGAAGATCTTGCACATGGCAACGAAGATCCCTCATGCACAACTAAGACCCGGTGCAGCCAATTAAATATTTTTAAAAAGCCAGCCTAGGATTTTCCTTTTTAAAAACAGAATAAATACGAAAATGAAAGGCACAGAAAAATGTGTATTATATGGTACATTTGTGTGGAAAATGCATAGATCACCTCTAGAAGAAAACATGCACATAGGAACTAACATTTGAATTCTGTTTAATTCCTACCATCAACAGAAAGGGAGCTTGAGATGAAGTTAAGTTCTAAATAAACAAAGTTAAAATATACTAACACTAAATAAAGCAAAAGAAAACAATAAATTACCATTTTAAACTTATTTTAAACCATTTTAATGTAAAATTTTTAACAAAATTACCATCTTATAAGAATTACAAAGATCTTAAAAATTATAATACCCAATGTTGTTCATGTAATACAGAACAGTGTCAAAAGCTTAAAAGATTATATTAGTAAGAATTTATCCAAAAGAAATTATTTAGCATGTGTGTAAAGATTTAAACATAAGGATGATTATCATAATACACATTTTAGAAACCTGAAAACAGACTAAATAGCAATAGGGAATCGACTAAATAAATGGCATAAATGTGTTGCTATCAGGTTATTAACCATGGCTCATTTATTCTCATAGAAAGCTGTCTCAGGGAAGCCTATTTTGGTTTATGTATAAGAAAGAATCTTCATATGCTATTTGCCTTTCTCTTTCTGACTTACTTCACTTAGTATGATAATCTCTAGGTCCATCCATGTTGCTGCAAATGGCATTATTTTGTTCTTTTTTATGGCTGAGTAGTATTCCATTGTATATATGTACCACATAGAGGATCGACTTCTTAATCCTTGACATTTTAACTTTAATGTTAGGGGTATAATTTAAGGTTGCTCAGCAAAGAGTCTTGGTCAGAAACGCTAACCTGATTGATGAAAAAGGGGGTTCAGGAAAGAGGTAGAAAACTTACTCTATGATGTGCTTCCTGGGACGGAAGCCAGGAGGTTCATGCTTGTGCACCCTGGCTGGTGCTCATATCTAAGAAGGTGTACAATCATATTGGCGGTGGGGTGGGGAAGTGGTAGCAGAAACGCAGACACTTGTTATGTGGACAGAGGGTATCGTGATCATCATCATGTCTGTGAAGTCACACGTCTATGAATCAATTTCTAAATCTTGGCTTCCCTAACAGTCACCCAGGGATCTTGTTTAAAATGCATAATTCTCATCTCTACTTTCAGAGATTCTAATGCAGCAAGTCCGGGGCTGGACCCAAGGAGTCTGGATGTAAGCAGCATCCCAGGGGATCCTGATGCAGTTGGTCCCTGGAGAAATACGGTATTTCTAGCAACATTTCCAGGCACAAGGATCAGGATCTGGCCCCTCGCTAGCCAGGAGCGCTAGGATAGAGTCAGGGTCCCAAGAGGGGCCAGCCTGCGAGGAATTGGGTGGCCACCAAGTCATACCGCATGAGCCAAGGAGATGGGAGGTAGAGGAAAGGGCAGGGGGATTCCAGAGAGCCAGCTTCCTGGACCGTAAGCACAGAAAATGAGGCTCGTCACAGACACTCCCTCTCCCCGCTGGGACTGACAACCGTCTCTCCTAAGGCATGTTCTTTTCCTATGAAATGAGCCAACGTCAAAGACTTGGCGCTCCTGCCAGGTTAGTTTATTCGTCCTTCCGCTCTAAGCTCGCCTGGAGTCTATATTTTCAACACGGAATCTCATAACCATACTTGGCGGGGGTGTGGTTCATAGAGTTAGCAGTAAAAGTAATAATCCAGAAGCAGGCTAACATAGGACTCAGACGGCAAAAACTGGATTATTTGGTGTAAGAAGTTGAAAGCAAGGCGTTCTAAGGCGAGTGATGCATTACTTGGGATAAGTCACCAGAGGGCGCCAGAGCATCCTTCTCCGAAAGAAGTTTCAGTTCAGCAAAACCCTTTAGGCATCAGTTAAACAAAAACACTTGCTCAAAGCGACAGGCTCCACCGAGGTAACCCTAAAGGCAGAAGAGAGTGGACAGGCGGTCCCTGAAAAAGTCTTCTGAGGCATGTAATCTCATTGAAGTAATCCGCTTTACGTTAAAAATTGACATGACTTTCCACGGAATCTCCTGATACATCCTGGTTTGCTTTAATGTAGCACACAACGTTTTACATTTCTTAGGCCCTAAACAGGACGCTCCGGAGGGCGTCGTGCTGGTCTCTGGCACACAGTGGCGGGTCCTGGATTGCTGCAGCCAGAAATCACCGGGGACTGTGAACCCACTTGCCTGCTGTGGACACCTCCTACAAGCCTGATTCGGAACTGGGAACCCTGGGCTGATGACCGCGGAGAGCCCCTATTCCACTGTCTTAGTTTACACAAGGGGAACTGAGGCTCAGAGTCGCACAGGGAGCTGTTCCGAATTACAAATCAGGTTAGTCTTGCAGTGAAACTCCGTTTTTCTAACCCGTGAATTAACCCTCGAGTCCCCAACAGGAATGGGGCTCGGTCCACGGATGGTCTAAAGCCTAAACAAGGATAAGAAAGGGACTGAGATCCTGGAAGTGGAGTTCAGAGTCCAAGAGGGCAGCCTCGTGCAGAGGGTATGCGGGAGTCGACTTTGAGCAAGACTACTCTTCTGCAAAATCCCGTGTAGTGCTGCCACCCTGTGGTCAACTAGGAAATTGAACTCAAACTTTGCCATAATGCTACCTTTTCCCTTAAATGATAATGTTTTGTAAAAGAGCTGGCATTTGCTATATTTCTCTTTTTTCCTAACGCATTTGCTGGGTATTTCCAAGCTCCGTGATCATTAGAGAAATACTAAGGGACAAATAGGAAGAGACATGACAATTTCACAACTGATTACTTTTTTTTTTTTTTTTTAATCTTTTGGCCCCGTGGCATGTGGGATCTTAGTTCCACTGACCAGGGATCGAACCCGAGCCCCCTGCATTGGCAGCACGGAGTCTTAACCACTGGACTGCCAGGGAAGTCCACAACCGATTACTTAGAAATTAAATTTAAAACTTCCATTTTTTCTAGACTCAGCCTTTGTGAGTGTAAAAGATCTGTGGATCTGGAATATTTTATAATATGCATTTGCTATGTAATCACTGACTCACAAAACATTCTGAATTAAAATAATGGCAAACATTTGATATTTACTGTGTGCTGTATCCATATTTTATGTGGATAAAAGTATTTTATAGATGCATAAAGTATCCATACGGACTTCCCTGGTGGCACAGTGGTTAAGAATCCGCCTGCCAATGCTGGGGACACGGGTTCGAGCCCTGGTCCGGGAAGATCCCACATGCCGCGGAGCAAGTAAGCCTGTGTGCTGCAACTACTGAGCCTGCGCTCTAGAGCCAGCGAGCCACAACTACTGAGCCCGCGTGCCACAACTGCTGAAGCCCGCTTGCCTAGAGCCCGTGCTCCACAACAAGAGAAGCCACTGCAATAAGTCCACGCACTGCAACAAAGAGTGGCCCCCACTCGCCGCAACTAGAGAAAGCTCGCACGCAGCAATGAAGACTCAACACACCCCAAAATAAATAAATTACAAAATAAAAAAATAAAGTATCCATACATTATGTGGATTAATTTATTTAAACCTCACAATAACCCCCAAAGGTAAGTGTCATTATTATCCTCATTTCACAGATAAAGAAACTGAGGCATGGAGATATTGAGTAATTTGCTCAAGGTCACACAGCAAACAGATGGTGAATTGGGAGTCCAGCCCATGATGTTTGGCCTAGAAGCCTGTGACCTTAACCACAAGACCAGTGGTTCTCAAAGTGTGGCCCCTAGACCAGCAGCACCATCATTACCTGGAAACTCAATAGAATTGCAAGTTCCTGGGCCCTACCCCAGACCTACCTTTTTTTTTTTTTGGCTGCGTTGAGCCTTTGTTGCTGCACGCGGGCTTTCTCTAGCTGCAGTGAGCGGGGGCTACTCTTTGTTGCAGTGCGAGGGCTTCTCATTGCAGTGGCTTCTCTTATTGCAGAGCACAGCTCTAGGCACAT
The DNA here is from genome assembly GCF_009873245.2 of Balaenoptera musculus. Taxonomy (NCBI): domain Eukaryota; kingdom Metazoa; phylum Chordata; class Mammalia; order Artiodactyla; family Balaenopteridae; genus Balaenoptera; species Balaenoptera musculus. Next base: position 94,382,768 of record NC_045793.1, on the reverse strand, counting down.
GGGCTTCAGTAGTTGTGGCACACAGGCTCAGTAGTTGTGGCTCGTGGGCTCTAGGGCGCAGGCCCAGTAGTTGTGGCCCACGGGCTTAGTTGCTCCGCGGCATGTGGGATCTTCCTGGACCAGGGCTCGAACCCGCATCCCCTGCATTGGCAGGAGGATTCTTAACCACTGCACCACCAGGGAAGCCAACCCCAGACCTTTTGAACCAGAAATTCTGGCGATGGGAACCAGCAGAGTTTTAACCAGCCCTCCAGAGGATTATGCCACAGGCCAAAGTGTGACAACCACTCACCTAGGCTATGCTACCTCTAATTGTTAGAATATTTAAATAAAAGCAACTCTGTGCCTATACCTACCCTGGAAATCAGTATGGTAGATCATATTACACTGTCGTTTATGTTACTTCATATAATTATGGCATATTCAAAAGACACTTTCCGAGACTTAAAAAAATATATATATATTTTTTGGAACATAGCAATTATATAATTAAGACCCTAAAAAAATTAGCTTCATTTCCCAAACTCATCAAACCACTGGTGACTGTCTTGATTAGGATAACGACCTACTTCTGGAGAGAAGAGCCCCAAGGGCAGAGGGTGTCGGTGGTTCTGAAGAGAAGCAGAGGACACACCCAGGGGTTCAGAGCAGAGGCTGGCAGCAGAGAATAATTCCACTTTTACTCTAAAACAAAACATAAAGTAAATGTTAAAAAGAAGAAATTGCCTGGGCAGCAGATATTTTTTTTCCCCTCAGCTTGACAGCCAGAGAAAGAATGATGGGGCATCCCCGGCAAAAGTAGGGTGACCCTCATTGTAGCAATTTAGTTAAACTGGAACTAACGCTTCCCCAAATTCCCTTCCCTGCACAGTTCCAGGTTGGCATGGGCCGCAAGAGACATCTGGGGTGGAATTTGGAGGGCAGAAGTGAAACAGCAGCCATATTCCTTCTCTGGAGACTGGTTTGGGGTGTGAGGCACCGTCGCAGCCCAAGCTCCTGGCTCAACTCGGTGGTGTGGGCAGCACTGAGCTCACTGCCCCTCCAATCCCCGTGGGAGCCTCCTTCAGCATCTGACTTCCGAGCCAGGTGTGTGGTTAATTCCACAGTGGAGGGCTCTGGCTTTTCCTATAGGACACCCACTCCCTTGAACTTGGAGGCTTTTTGAAAGACACATGTGAGTTCCAGTCTGTCCTTTGGTTCCAGCTTCATGCTTGTGCGTTCCAGTTTGTCCTTGATCTCCCCCACTTCATATCCATCTTCATCTTCACTTCTGGAATACCTGCCCTGGAGACTTCAGGCCCCAGTACATAGGCTGTTTAGCTCACAAAATTATTTAGTGCTTATAATGTTATATATCACTCCTAGTGGTGGTGTTTTTTTCTCTAATTGAACCCTGACTGCTCTATGGGAACAGAGAGGACATCCCATCTGAGAACAGACAATGGACAAGCCAAGAGGAAAAAAAAAAAAAAGATGCTGGAGACTGAAAGTGCCCTGGTTGAGTAAACCAGGGACTGTTAGGGTGACCCAATTTTCAGGGGAAGAAAGATCAAGCAAGATGTGGTAACCCTGACTTTTTGTGACATCCTCAACACAGGGGTGCACAGTCACAATCAGTTTCATGGTTTGGTGGAAGGACGTTAAAATAAGCCTGCCTGGTGTGACCCAGCCCCACCACTTACCAGCTGGGGGACCTTAAGCAAGTTACTTAACTGCTCTTTGTCTCATTTCACGCACATGTAAAATGGAGATGGTAATAGTACACACCTCAGAGGTTGCTGAGAGGCTTGCGTGAATTAACATACATAAAGCACCTTGAATAATCATCGGCATATAATAAGCACTATCTAACTTTCTTCTCTATTTATAGGAGATGTTCATATTCACAGGTAATGCCAGTTCTCCGTGTGTTCCTTGGAGCATACCTCTGCCCTCCTTTCCCTCACTATTTGCTCCAGAAATTCCCCTTGCCTCTCTTGCAAGCATTCTCCTTCTCATCTCCCTCACCTAAAACCCCACCATCAGCCCTTATGGAAGGTGTCTTTTGAGCAGCTTACCAACCCTTCCCTGGGTCTTCTCTGCCCTGACCTCACCTTACAGAAACCAGTTATCAGCCTCTAAAATCCAAGGTGCAAAGAATCCTGTGAGGTCTGAGTGGCCATGGTGGGAGAGCAGCCATGAGAGGCTTTTCCTGCCTGTATCACTAACTTATTGAGCATCTGCTGTATACCATGCAGACCACCAGACCCATTACCTACAGTGCTTCAGTCTTCCCAACAGCACGTTGGGTGATACCATCTCTGTTTCACGGGAGAAGCAGTTGATGTTAAGAGAGGTTAAGTCATTGCCCAGAATCACACAGCTAAAGGGTCATGGGGTCAGGATAGGAAAGCAGGTCCTTGTGGGCTGTGTCCAGAGGTGTGTGCCACAACCATTGCTTCCAATGCTTCCTCTTCCCTCATCCCCTGCTTTGGCCTTGGGCAGAAGCCACCACGTTCAGACAGTGCACAGTCAATTGTCCAGGACAACAAGAAGGGCAGGCAGTTCATCTCAGCCACTTATAAGGTGGGTATTATTGTCCCCATTTCACACGTGCACGAGCTGAGGCAAAGAAAGATTAGGTAAGCCCTGACTGTGCTTTCCTGTTTCCTAACGGGGCATCCCCTCTGGATTACGGGTTTTACTTCTCTCTAAAATGTTCTCAGTCGTTGAGGAGGAACCACAGGGACCACACAGAAATGCTTTGATCTGGTTACTAGGAGCAAAGTTAATTCATTACATACACATGCCTTAGGACAAGAAGACCGGTTTCTCTCAGGAAAGAGGCTGTTTACCTTTTGTTACAAACAGGGACAGAGAACGACTAACACAATGTATGCTGTAACAAACCCCTGAATACAAACCACTCATCTTCAACAATTAGCAACGATTTGTGAATTTTGTTTCATCTATTGCTTGAGACATCCTGAAATTTCACTCATAAATTCTTCAGTATACATCTCTCACTGGAAAGGACCTTTTACGTCGCTAATAAATCACTATGCCATGATTGCATCTAGCAAAAGTCATAGTAAATTAGTAGCATCTAAAAAAAATAAACTAATATTAATAAGATTTTCAATAAATTAATAACATGCAATACTCAAACCCTATTCAAATTTCCTTGATTATCTCAAAAATGGCTTTTTATAGGTTTTTTTTATATGGCTTGCTAAGCCACAAATACAGGCAAAGGATCTGGTTATGACAAACATAATCTCCCTCCCTCCCTCCCTCCCTTCCTTCCTTCCTTCCTTCCTTCCTAAGTATCTGTTGACTGCCTACTATGCCAGATCCTGCTCCAGGCCCTGGCGAAAGGGCTTTTAAAAGCCACAGATTCTGTCCTCAAGGACTAATATGTTACCTGCTCCCTTCCCTGCCCCCCACCTGTACTCCCACGCACAGTCCTAATTTTTTTTTTTCCCCCCTAAGAACTTTCTTTAGGAATTAATTGAGCCCAAATCAGAAACTCCAGTTACCACATTGTTAAATCTCAGGGTCTTTAGACAATTTCTAATACAACGTTTCTCAAACTGGTTTCTCCAGCTATGAGCTTGGGTTACAAATATAGTGAATATGTTCACTATGAAGAATACAGCTGTGTCGGGACTTCCCTGGCAGGGCAGTGGTTAAGGCTCTATGCTTCCACTGCAGGGGGCACAGGTTCAATATCTGGTCGCGGGCCTGAGATCCCACGTGCCGCACAGCTTGGCCACCTATATATACAGCTGTACAGAATAAAGCTAAGAGTGTTAGGCTGGAAAAACATACAGGTTTAGCTCTATAGCTGAATAAAATAATTCTGCCAAAATAAAATCACAAATGCAGGGTGATTAGGTGCAATATTTCTTAAAATGAGGTCTGCGGATCCCAGGATGAGGGATGCAATCTATGGACATATTTCGGGGAGATCATGGTTTCTCCAGTTTGAGAAACCAACATAGGGTAGTGGGTCCCAAAGCTGGCTTTATGTTAGAGTCTTCTGAGGATTTCTGTAAAAATATATGTGCCAGGGCTCCATCTCAAACCTGCTAAATTAGAATTTCTATGAGTGAGGCCAAGGAATCTGAACTGTAACATTCTCTTCAAGTGATTCTGATGACTGGCTAGTTTGAGAAACCATTGATCAAGGAGTTCCTTTACTTTTCTCCACTAATGCATGTTTAAGTCGGTCCTACAATTTCCCAACAAATACTCATCCCCCCACTCCCAGCTTACTTTCCTCTGATTCTGCCTGTTCTGTTGTAGACACTATTGTTGTTGTTTTGGGGGTGCTTTTTTTTTTTTTTTGTATTTTATTATTTTATTTTATTTTTTGGCCACACCGCGCGGCTTGCAAGATCTCAGTTCCCTGACCAGGGATTGAACCTGGGTCATGGCAGTGAAAGCCCAGAATCCTAACCGCTAGGCCACCAGGGAACTCCTGACACTATTGTTGTTGATGTCTTTCTTATACTGAGCTGAGACTCCCTTTCCCTCAAGTCTTACCTAAGGATCCAGTGATACAGAGAGCACATTTAAATCAGAACCTGTAAAATTATTATTAAACAATAACCTTTGTATTATAACCTCTTAAGATACCCTGGCCTCTAAAAGGCTGGTAATTCTTGGAGAACATTTTTTGATAAAAAATATCTCAGACTCAATACATTATGTTATTATATTCAGATTGATTCTTACAGGCTTTCTTTAATTACAGTGATTCATAGACTAGCGTCTGACTAGACTACTAGGAAGTATCCATGACTATCTTCTGAAAATTGGGGGGAAAAGTGTGAAATATATGTGTACAAGGATTGTGTTTGAGGAATGGCATTTGTTAAGCAAGGTAGCTTTTATATTTTTCTCATGATGCATCCTTTGATTTTATTTTCAAGTTATTGAAAATTTTCCAATATTGTTTCCCTCCCTCTCGTCCTTTCTTCCTTCTGTCCTGCTTTCCTGCTGCTGTAGGCTGTGTTTAGTCTTCCCACTATGGGACAGGGAGGGGCTGAGCCCATTTGGATTCTGTTACAGCAATCTAGGGATGATGAGACAAAGGGTCGTGACAATGGGGATGAGCAGAAGAGATGGAAATGGCAGGGAAGGGAAATGCCAGGACCAGACGGCCAAGTGCCTGTTAGGGCAAGGGAGGTGGAGGAGGGAAAATTACTGCGGGGTTTGGAGGGAATAGGGGAGCTACTGGCAGAACTGCTAAGGTCTGAAGGAGCGAATTCTGAGGAGGATAAGATAATACTTTTGGATATGTTGGTTTGAAGAACTGGTGGAAAATGTTGACTAGGCTTTTGTACTGTAGTTCTGAACTTAGCATCATGGTTAGGACAGAGGGAAAGGCTTTAAGCCAAAGTTATAAACCTCCAAGACTGAAATTTAAGGCATCAATGAGAAGGTTGGAGGAGTATGTCAGGGGAAGGTAATCTTTCTCAGAATTTCTAGAATAGCAGAGGGGGCCCATGTCTAGTGATGCAGATTTAGTAATACTTTTTTTTGTTTTTGTTTTTATTGAAGTATAGTTGATTTACAATGCTGTGTTAGTTTCAGGTGTACAGCTGATTCAGATATATATATATATATATTCCATTTCAGATTCTTTTCCCTTACAGGTTACTACAAAATACTGAGTATAGCTCCCTGTGCTGTACAGTAGGTCCTCGTTGTTTATTTTATAAATAGTAGTGTGTATATGTTAATCCCAAACTCCTAATTTATCCTTTCCCTCCCCTCCCCACTGCAATACTTCATTTTCCTGATTTTCTGCTACATTTTCTACATAAATTTACCTTAGAGTTTTACAATAAATTTTATTTTTCCTCAGGATTTATAAATCTTTACTTCCTTTGGGTGTTCTATTTTTTCACTCTAGCTGTTCTCTGGCCAAACTATAAAAGTTGTTCAGTCTGTCTGGCAGCAAGTTCTTTGTCCTTGTAACTATGTTTTTTTTTAAATGGTAAAATACACATGATATGACGTTTACCACCTTAACCATTTTTAGATGTACAGTTCAGTGTCATTAAGTTTACTGACTTCCCTGGTGGTGCAGTGGTTAAGAATCTGCCTGCCAATGCAGGGGAGATGGGTTCGATCCCTGGTCTGGGAAGATCCCACCTGCCGTGGAGCAACTAAGCCCGTGCACCACAACTACTGAGCCTGTGCTCTAGAGCCCGCGAGCCACAACTACTGAGCCCATGTGCCACAACTACTGAAGCCTGTGCGCCTAGAGCCCATGCTCTGCAATAAGAGAAGCCACTACAATGAGAAGCCCACGCACCACAACAAAGAGTAGCCCCTGCTCACTGCAACTAGAGAAAGCCCACACACAGCAACGAAGACCCAACTCAGCCAAAAATAGATAAAAAAATTTATTTTTAAAAAAAGTTTACTGACTTTGTTGTGCTACCATTACTACCATCCATCCTTAGAACACTTTTCATCATGCAAAACTGAAACCTGTACCTATTAAACACTAACTCCCCATTCTCCCCTCCCCTCCAGCCCCTGGCACCCACGATTTAACTTTCTGTATTTCACTTTCTGTGAATGACTCCTAGGAACCTAATGTAAGTGGAATCACACAGTGTTTGTCCTTTTGTGATGGGTTTATTTCACTCAGCATAATGTCCTCAAGGTTCATCCATGTTGTAGCAGGTGTCAGAATTTCCTCTTTTTTTTTTTAAATTTTTATGTATTTAGTTACTTATTTTGGGCTGTGTTGGGTCTTCGTTGCTGCGCGTGGGCTTTCTCTAGTTGCAGCGAGCGGGGGCTACTCTTCGTTGCGGTGCATGGGATTCTTATTGCGGTGGCTTCTCTTGTTGCGGAGCACGGGCTCTAGGCACACAGGCTTCAGTAGTTGTAGCACGCGGGCTCTAGAGCGCAGGCTCAGTACTTGTGGCGAACGGGCTTAGTTGCTCTGCGGCATGTGGGATCTTCCCAGACCAGGGCTCAAACCCATGTCCCCTGCATTGGCAGGCGGATTCTTAACCACTGTGCCACCAGGGAAGCCCCAGAATTTCCTTCCTTTTTAAGGCTGAATAATATTTCATTGTATGTATATACCACATTTTCTTTAACCATTCACCCATCAATGGACACTTGGGTTACTTTCATCTTTTGGCTATTGCAAATAATGCTTCTGTGAACATGAATGTATAAATATCTCTTTGAGATGCTGGTTCATTTATTTTGGGTATATACTGGATCATACAGTAATTCTATGTTTAAGTTTTTGAGGAACTGCCATACTATTTTCCACAGTGGCTGCACCATTTTACATTCTCACCACCAGTACACAAGAATTCCAATTTCTCCACATGCTCACCAGCACTTGTTATTTTCTGTTGTTGTTGTTGTTGTTTTAATAGTAGCCATCCTAATAGGTGTGAGGTGATATCTCATTGTGGTTTTATGTGCATTTCACTAATCATTAGCGATGTTGAGCATCTTTTCATTTACCTGTTGGCCACTTGTATGTCTTTTTTGGATAAATACCTATTCAAGTCCTTTATTCATTTTTAAATCAGGTTGTTTTTTGTTGTTGAGTTGTCCATATAATTCTTCTTTTTTTTTTTTTTTTTCAGCTGCAATGCATGGCATGTGGAACTTCCCCAACCAGGGGCACCAGGGCTTGAACCTGTGCCCCCTGCAGTGGAAGCACCGAGTTTTAACGACTGGACAACCAGGGAAGTCCTGTCCATGTAATTCTTGATGGTTGTGTTTCAGTAAGTAATTTTTGTCCTTGTCCTCCTTTTCTTCTTTTTTTTTTTCAGCAAAGTGTGTAGCTTCTTAGAACTCTGGTGTGTAGTTTCAGTGTTCATTTAGGAATGAAAACAAACAACTGAAAAAAAAAGAATTAAAGCAAAAGAAATGTAGTAGCTTCTGGAATCTGGTGAATTATATATTTCACAAGCAAGTCTTGTGAAAAGGAATCATTTGACTCACGCAAGCTGAAAAGGACAGAGGTAGAGCAGATTCACTAATTTAAATCTTAACACAGGGTTCCAATAAAGTCACCCCGATCCACTTCTTGCTCTGCTGCTTCTGGGTCTGTTCCATTCTGAGACCGCCTTTCCCAGTGTGGTTTTTTTTTTTTTTTTTTAAAGGTCAAGTTTTTTGTTTTTTGTTTTTTAAAATTTATTTATGGCTGTGTTGGGTCTTCGTTTCTGTGCGAGGGCTTTCTCTAGTTGCGGCAAGCGGGGGCCACTCTTCATCGCGGTGCGCGGGCCTTTCACTATCGCGGCCTCTCTTGTTGCGGAGCACAGGCTCCAGACGCATAGGCTCAGTAATTGTGGCTCACGGGCTTAGCTGCTCCGCGGCATGTGGGATCTTCCCGGACCAGGGCTCGAACCCGTGTCCCCTGCATTGGCAGGCAGATTCTCAACCACTGAGCCACCAGGGAAGCCCTCCAGTGTGGTTTTAAATGGCTGCCAACAGCCACCTTCTTCTTTTTCCTCCTCCCTCTCCTGCTCTTCCTCAAGTAAACTTTATTTTGACATAATTACAGATTTATAGAAGCGTTACGAGAATAGCATAGAGGATTTCTGTGTGCCCGTCTGTAAAGGAAAACTCATTTCCTTTGTGTGTCCTACACTCTTCCACTCACACACTCCACCTCTGACACCAAGTGTGTGGTAGTTTTTTCCACACGTTAAGTGAGAGGCCCGCGCACCGCAATTCTGCAACGCCAGCTGGGTGTCCTATAATTTAACTCAATTCTGACACTGCCTGGAGATACTGCCGGATCCCACAGGTTAAGGGCTCAGTCCTATAAGACTGCGCCCCCTTCCTCCCCACCCTCGCCTTTTCAGATGCCAATAGAAATTCCAGGTTGTCACCTGTGCTTCTGACCAACTGGCTATAAATGGGAGGTTCTCACAACCCCTTCCTCAAGTTCAATTACCTTGCTAGAGTGACTCACAGAACTCAGAGAAGTATTTATTTCCATTGACCAGTTTATTATAAAGAATACAAATTTACAGCCAGATGAAGAGGTATACAGGGCAAGGTCTGGAAGTGTCCTGAGGAGAGGAGTTTCTGTCCCCATGGAACTTGGGTGCACCACCTCCCAGTGTGAGGAAGCTTTCACCAACTAGGAAGCTGAGCAAATCTTGTTGTTCAGGAGTTTTTATAGAGCTTAATCTCCACCCTCCCCACCTTCCCAGAGGTTGGTGAGTATGGCTGAAATTTCCAGCCTTCTAATCACTTTGCCTTTCTGGTGACCAGCTCCATCCAGAGGTTATCTTGGGGCCCACCCTAAGTCACCTCATTAACATAAACTCGGGTGTATGTGAGAGGGGCTCCTTATGAATGATCAGACCCTCCTATCACTCAGGGAATGGCAAGGGTTTTAGGAGCTCAGAGCCAGGAACTATGACAAAGACCAAATATATTTCTTATTATACCACACCCCTTAACCAGGTTCCCTAGTTAACTTTTTACCCCATTTGTTTTATCATTCTTTTTCTTGTCCCTTACTTTATACATATACTATCTGCATGTGTATGTGTATAATGTAATTTTTTGGAACCATGGGTAATGAGCTGCAGATGTGATGACTCTTTATCTCTCAATACGTCAGTGTGTATTATCTAGAAACGAGGCTATCAACCACAGTATAGTTATCAAAACACAGTGATAAAAAACAAGACATTAAACTTGATATAATAACTCAGATGTCACTAATTGTCCCAATAACACCTTTTATAGGGGGAAAAAAATCACAGGTTATGAGTTGCGTTCTATTGTCAGTCTCTTTAGATATTGCTGAATTCTCCTCCATAAGGTTGTAACATTTTACATTCCCCGCCCGGAATGTATTATAGGAGTAGCTCTATTCTTATTCACATCCAATGAGAAAAAATAGGTCCAGGTCGCCCACCAATAAACTCAATTTCTTGGAATTGAATCTTTTATGCCCTGATTGGTCTGATTTGATTCATGTGTTCTTCTCTGAACCGATTACTGTTGCCAGGAGACATAGGCTTGCTCATCAGCTTACCCTGGGTCACGTACTTCTTCCCAGGAGCCAGAGTGGATTCAGGTTCACCTGAAGCATGTGGGCTCAGAGTATGGGGTAGGGGGTGGTTCCCCAAGGCAAAATCAGGGAACTATTACTACAGAGTAGAGCTAGGTAAAAACAACAGCAACAACAAATATCCAATAGACTCTCCCCTTAACGGATATCCAACCTACACATATGCACCAAAACAACAAATGTCTACTGAGCTTGGCAAAAGAAAAACAGATATATCAAAACTAGAGCATAGGTAGACTCCAACCTCATTTTTCATTTTCATGCACTAAATATTTTAATCTCTCTTCTTTTGTTCATAGCGCAGAGATATTTTGATCTAGGTACTGCCTCTGTTTAATTTTATTTTGTTTTTCAATTTAATTAATCACAACAGCTCTAGGTAGCAGCAGGAAACAGCATATCGTATGGTCACGCCGCTCAAGAGGGCTGTCCTCTTGCTCTCTATACAACCCCTGCCTGACCAGGGCCTGCCTCACCTACACCTACTCATATGACTGACCTTCCTACTTGCCCCCGGCTCCAGCTGGTGATTGTTCTTATCAAAGGGGCGGTAAGGGGCGTGCCTCTCTGCTGGTTTCCCTGGTAACCAGTGAGCCCATCTGATGTCAATTCCCCTATAACTGGGAATCTCCCCTTCCCCAGGGAGTAAAGGCTGCCGCTGAGTCCTGCCCACCGGGTACACGGTGGGGTGTCACTCCAGGACCTTGCTTCAGACATGTAAACTCCCCATCCATTAAACCATTGATGTCTCTGTTGCTGACTTGGGACTCTTTCTTTGGTCTTTTTTTTTGGCCACTGTGGCATGGCTTGCTGGATCTTAGTTCCCCGACCAGGGATTAAACCCGGGCCCCCAGCAGTGGAAGCGTGGAGTTCTAACCACTGGACTACCAGGGAAGTCCCTCTTCCTTCAGTCTTAACGCTGGGCAAGTGCAGGCCTTGCAAGCCTGCGGGGTGCAGCCCAATACATATTCATCCTACTTTTGAAAAGCATGTCCTAAAAAATAAAAGTATGTCCTTGAAATCATTTTACAAAGCGTTAAGCAAAAAACTTAAAGCCAGGGTTTTTTTGTTCCAAGCCACAGGACTTCCGAAATCGTGATCTTTTTAAAATAACTTAGGTGCTACTTTCCTCTCAGTTTGTCACAAAAAGAAAATCTTAAGAAGTTTCATTGTTAGAATGTTTATTTTTTTTGTTTTTTTTTCTTCTTTATTTTTTTTTTTCTAGAATGTTTGTTTTTTCCTGCCTTTTCAAATGACAGAGTTTTCATCTTTCATAGAAATCGGAGGGCTTGCCGTGTAGGGTGATGATTTGTTGCTGTCCCATGTTTCTTCTCAAGCTCATTTTTCTTCGGATTGTAAAGCTTCTGAATGGTCAGTTGCTGTCACAACAGATCTTCAGTCTTGTTTCCGTGCTCTCAGTCCTGTCTCCGGGCAGTTGCTTTTTTAAAATTTATTTATCCATTTATTTATTTATTTTTGGCTGCACTGGGTCTTCGTTGCTGTGCGCGGGCTTCTCATTGCGGTGGCTTCTCTTGTTACGGAGCACGGGCTCTAGGCGCACAGGCTTCAGTAGTTGTGGCACGCAGCATCAGTAGTTGTGGCTCGCGGGCTCTAGAGTGCAGGCTCAGTAGTTGTGGTGCACGGGCTTAGTTGCTCCTCGGCATGTGGGATCTTCCCGGACCAGGGCTCGATCCCGTGTTCCCTGCATTAGCAGGTGGATTCTTAACCACTGCGCCACCAGGGAAGTCCTCCTGGGCAGTTTCTTGAAGCCCAGTAACATTAGCTCTGTCAGATGTGTCTGTACCAGGATAAACTGATTTCTTGTTTTAGATCCAAAGAGTATTTGGAAAAGTATTTTCTGAACCTAATTGTTTAGTGTACTTTCAAGCACACACATTTTATTCCCCTAGTCACTGAACCTCAAAAAGTCCTACTATTCCTTGATATAGGAATGTACTCCTTTTTATTTTCTGTAGTAAACTTTTTACATTCCACTGAGCAGATACCAGAAATGCCTTAAAAAAAAAAAAAAGAATTGCATTGAAATGTCTCTCTCCATTTTTAATCAACAACTAATCAACAACTAGACTAATAATAAACAAAGGAAACCCTGCCTGCATCTTCATGTAGGTTTAAAGGAGGAAAATGCAGGAAAGTGTTTTTGGAAAGCATTGAAGGATGCAGGGAAGAGGAAAGAGCCCTCAGAGATGGAGGCAGGACATCCGGGTCCTAATCTAGCTGTGTGACCACAGCCAAGTTGCTTATACTTTCTGGGAGTTAGACTATGATATCCAAGAAAAAATTTTCAGAATTTAATACAAAAGTCATAATTCTCCCCGAAGTGACAGTGACAGTCTTCCTGAGAGAACCACCCTAAGTTTGTAATCTCACAATTCAGATTTCCAGATAGAAGTCATTTGTATAAATTTCCCTAATGTAATGATAAAACCTGTCCTTTCATGTGGATACTTCTATCTATTTATTTATTTTTTGTTTGTTTGTTTTCCTATACTTCTATTTATTTGAGTGGGGAAGGGAAGAGGGCATATTCCTAGTGAACATGCTGTCTTCACTCAGCACATGGTAAACATGAGGCAATCTGTTTAAAAGACAAACTACAGGGGCTTCCCTGGTGGCACAGTGGTTAAGAATCCGTCTGCCAATGCAGGGGACACAGGTTCGAGCCCTGGTCCGGGAAGATCCCACATGCCGCGGAGCAACTAAGCCCGTGCGCCACAACTACTGGGCCTGTGCTCTAGAGCCCACGAGCCACAACTACTGAGCCCGCATGCCTAGAGCCTGTGCTCTGCAACAAGAGAAACCACTGCACTGAGAAGTCTGTGCACCACAACGAAGAGTAGCCCCCGCTCGCTGCAACTAGAGAAAAGCCTGCGCAGCAGCGAAGACCCAATGCAGCCAAAAATAAATAAATAAAATAGATAAATTTAAAAAAAAAAAACTACAGAAGACACCACGTCTTTACAAAAGGAGGAAAAGGCAGATGAGTTATTCCTTTACAAACACTGTTCTGACTTCTAATTGGGAGGGCATGGGAAGATCACTTGAGGCTCTTGAGTGATGCTGGCTAGTTCTCCAGAAAATTCCTTACCCTAAAGCAAACAGCAATTATGTCTTGAAACCCATTTTTTGGCCTACATTCTACATCTGTAAAATTGGATTAAAATGTGGAAGAATTTTGAAATAGAAACAGAATGAGACAAAGTAGTCTCTAAAACCTCTTTAAAAAAACAAGTGGTCAAAATTAGTTTCTAGAATTCCAGTCAGCAACTCTGGATGTTCTTATTACAAACTAGAGGAGTTGTTTTGATAAATGACCTCCATGTCTGAAAGCTTTGCCTCCAGTTCTTCTAATTAAAAAAAAATTCTACAATGTATGTTCATTATTTTTAAGGCAAACAATATCTCCAGTTTCCTCTGTTACTATCACTTAGTCTAGAAACTACACTTAGTTACACATGACCCCATATCCCTCCAAATATAAAAGTAAAATAATTTAACTACCAGGAAATGTCTTAGGAGGAATTCTTATTAGAGAATATTTATTCACTCGTTTGAATGTTCATTAAGAGCATTCTGGGCATGTAGTAATGAACCAAAATAAAGGCTCTGATCTCATGAAGCTGGATTCTGATGAGGAGAGACCTATAGTTTAAAAATACATAACATCTACTAAAGATAAGGGCTACAAAGAAAAACAAAGCATCTGAAAGACGCAGAACAGGTCAGGAGGCATCTGTGTCATTTAGGTAGGGTGGTCCAGGAAGACCTCTCTGATAAGGTGAGATCTGAGCAGAGACTTAAGTAAAGTGAAAGCATGAAACGTGAGGTTACCTAGTGCAGGAGTTTGCAAACTTTTTCTGTAAGGGGCCAGACAATAATGATTTTTGGCTTTGCAGGCCATACAGTTTCTGTTGCAACTCTTTCAGCTTTGCCCTTGGGGCAAGAAAGCAGCCACAGACAACATAAATGAATGGGTGAGGCTGTGTTCCACCAACCCCTTATCTATGGACAGTGAAATCTGCATTTCATGTACTTTTCATGTGTCACAAAATATTATTTTTCTTTTGATTTTTTTCTAACCATTTTAAAATGTAAAAAACATTCTTAGCTCAGAGGCGGTACAAATATAGGCTGTGGGCTATGTTTGTTGACCTCTGATCTCTGATCCCTGATCTCCAGTAAACACATTCCAAGAGAGGGAACAGTTAGACCCTGAGTCAGGAGCAGCAGGCAGGACTTGCTGATAGAAAGCAAAGGAAGTGTGTCAGCTTCTAACTTTTCTTCCTGACCAAAAATCTGTTCTATTTTGAGCTCCCTGTAGAAGACAGACACCACATTTCAGAGGAGTGAATGAATCTGGAAAAATTTCTTAGAGGAAGTAGGTTTTGAACTGGTCTGGCTTTGAAAAACAAACAAGGGTCCAACAGATGGGCCTGGACATGGAGAGAGAAAGTATTCTAGTTAAAGGAAAAACCTAAATAAAGGCCTGAAAGTGTAATAGGGAAGAACCTTTGTATTCTATTACAAGTTAATCACCAAAGGGATGTTGCCTATAAGCTTAAATTACACATAATGACCCATCTCTGGGACCCCTGCCTCCCAGGTAATGAGCATTAAGCTAAAACACCTTTGTTTAGCTATAGGAAACATCCTGACCATGCAAACCTATGAATGATTGCAGGAAGGAAGAAATTAACATATTCCTTCTGGAGGCTGATGGGAACCAGGAAATGTTTGACTTTACTCCCTCCCCTCTTAGTATAAAAGAAGCCTGAATGCTAACTCGGACAAGATGGTTCTTTGGGACACAAGTCCACCATCTTCTCTGTCTGCTGGCTTTCCTAATGAAGTCGCTATTCCTGCCCCAACACCTCGTCTCTCAATTTATTGGCCTATTGTGCCGAGAGAAGTGTGAGCTTGGACTCAGCGAGGAAAGTAGCAAAGTAACATGTGAGTTATAGGCCCCTGTGGTCCTACTCCAAGTGCTGTTTGTGTTGCATACCCTGATATCTTGACATGAAAGCCTGTAGATCGGGGTCCCCACCCCCGGGCCGTGGACTGGTACCAGTCCATAGCCTGGTAGGAACCGGGCTGCACAGCAGGAGGCGAGTGGTGGACGAGTAAGTGAAGCTTCATCTGCCGCTCCCCATCACTCCCCATTGCTCACATTACCTCCTGAACCATCCCCGCCGACCCTCCAGCCGGCCGTGGAAAAATTGTCTTCTAAGAAACCGGTCCCTGGTGCCAAAAAGGTTGGGGACCGCTGCTGTAAATGCTGGTTCTCAAATTCTAGCCTGCATCAGAAACCTGGGGGAGCTTGTTAAAACCAAGTGTCAGGTCCCACCCCCAGGGTTTCTGATGAGGCAGGTCTAGGGCAGAGCCTGAAGATGTGCTTTCCTAGTAAGTTCCCAGGTGATTCTGATGCTGCTGGTCCTAGGACCCCACTTGGAAAACCACGGCCCTACAGGGGTGTCTGCTACAGAGGAAGGATGGGGTCTAGCAATCTGCTACTGAGCTGACCTTCAGAATGGGGTAGTACCTGAGAATGTTACCTGAGACCAGCTATAAAATAAAAAAGTAGTGCCAAGCCCATAGTAGACTTTCTTGTGCATGAATTCCCTTCCTCTCCTGCCTTCTTTCCTGCAACTATCCAGAAGGGCTTAAAATTTGTAAACATGCTTCATGTGGTACTTCTGCTTCCAGATTTTAAAAAAAGTCATAGACACGTTTGGCCATCAACAACAAACAAAGCAATAACATGGAATGGCACGCAGCCCACAACACACTCAGGGAATCCTAGGGTGTCACCGAAGAGAGACAAAGGAAATTGGAGACCTTTTGGAACTGACTCTCACAGTGAGTTTGTGTGTCTTTCTCACAAATTAAATTCTCCGGCAGCTAAGAATATCGTAATGAAACTCCTATTTACACATACTATTGATTCTTTTGTCTTAACCACCTTTTTAGAGTGACATCTAGGTGAAACTGAGTAGCACATACTTCTCTGAAATAATTCACTTGCATCAACTTTCCAATGATTAGCAAAAAAATCGGGAGGAATACAATTGGAACATCAGTATGCTCTGAAAGAAACATGTTTTTAAAAATAGAAAATACCAAAAATAAAAATTCTCCTTTGTACTCCAAAATTAAACAGTGAAAAGTGAGGTAAACACACACACACACATACACATACATTTGGAAGCAGCACTGCAAAAACATTCAAGTTAAAATTGAACTAAAATCTAATTAAGAATATAGAGCAAAAACTCAAAGCTTGAATGATCAGAATAACTTCTGTCTGCTGACCAGCCCTTCTAAGGGATAAGGCCCTGTCTATAGATTCTGTGGCCTAACTGGCTAAGGTTTGTATCACCTGGCCCTGTGCCCACACCCCCCGCTGTGGTTTACTGGGCACTTGGTCCAAGGATGGCCCATCTCAGGCTCCCCAGCAACCTATGACATGGCCTGGCTTGGAACCCTGAGCTGAGCCAATCAGATTGCTCATCCAGGGGTTGGCAATTTGTAAATCAAGGGAGTAAACCGAGGCAGGCTGGGTCAATGGAGGATGAGAACTAAGTAAGAGCTCACTGTGGACCGTGGAGTTGAGGGTCTGAAGAAGCCCGGTTGTAAAGAAAGGAGGACAGACTCACAAGAAAGAAGCAGAGAGTCCATGGGGCTGCTAAGGGAAAAAGGGACAGACTTGTTCTGGATGGTTCTCAAGTCCCAGTGCACATGTATCCTTAGAATCAACTCCCTTTTTCTTGAAATAAGTAACTCATGTGAGTTTCTTTAAAGGGACCTGATGCAAACAGCCGCTGTGTTTCTAATTGCTACCATTGTTTTTAGTTAGGAAAGCAAAGCATTTATTTTAAAACAATCCAGCTTATATACTGGGGGAAAAATGGTTTAGAAGCAGGCATGGATCTAGGTTTGGTGAGGCCTGAAGCTTATACAGATTGGGTGGCCATCTTTAAAAAAAAAGGAATGCCAAATTACCCATAAGAAATAGGTACAGGTCCCTAGAAGGGGTCTGTGCACATGAGGAACCGTAAAGCCAAGCTTCATTAACTTCACGGTATATTCAACTCTGTTTAGAAGTGAGAACCTGATCCTCAGGGGCAATGTGACCTTAGATACTTCTTTCTCCAACAATAACCAAGTTTAATTTAAGTAAAAAGTGCCCCACAAAGACATTATACTATCCTCATGCTTTACTTGAGTGTTCTCAAGCTGTAGCTAATGAACCATTCGTGGGCACGACCAGCATTTGTTATAGGATGAAATAGAGAAGAATAGAGGAGAAAACCGGGCGTATCACATGATAGATGAGTAACTGTTGTCTTGTGAGACTTTTGCTTCAGTTTTACAAATAGATACACCAATGGGTCTCATACTGTTTGGTCTCAGGATCTCTTCACACCCTTAAAATATAGAGAGGGCATCAAAAAGTTGTTGCTTATGTGGGATATTTCTATTGATGTTTACTGTGTTAGAAATTAAAACTGAGAATTCAAAATTTTATTTTAAAATTATGATTGATTTGTTTATTTATTTATTTATTTATTTTTGTGGAAATAAATGTTGTGATCACCCCAAGGAGGCAGGGTGAACCCAACCACTGAGTATCTAGGTGGTGACCACTACCAAGGGTCTCTCTTCTCCTGCTTTGATTTGCTAACTGGTTCTGTTGCCTGCTGGCAGGCATGCATTCTGAGCTGCTGCCTGCTGGCTGGCCAGTGTGCTCTTTGAGCTGTGTTGCTGCCTGCTAGGGAGCTTACACCCTGAGTTGGCTGCTTTATGCTGCATTTGCTGAGTCCGCCCAAGCCTCCGTTACACGTGTAATCAACCTAAGTTGAAAGTTTTGATAATTGATGTTTAAGGCCTGGAGAATGTCATTGAGGCCCTCTTTCAAGTAGCCCTGGGTCATTTGTCTCACAACCTTTGCCAGATGCTACCATGCTGGAAGAGGTCACCCCTCTCCAGACCTCGTGGATACTTGGGGAGCCTTGGGGTCGATACAGTGAATAGCAATGGGAGTTTGAATGGTTTACAGACATCATTACCATCACTATACGTGATGGAGCTCTCTGGAGAGCTGCTGCTTTTTATCCCTTTATGGGGCCATCCCTAACTAAGGACAGGACACAGGGTCAGCACAATTAGCTGGACTTCAGGCAGTCATCTTAGCCCTGAGCCCTAGCCAACAATCAGCTTCAGCTGCACACGTTTACAGATGCGTGGGTTGTTCATTGCCAACAGTCAGCCATCTGGTCCAGCCAAGTGGCAGCAACAATTCCTTATCCAAGGTTGCATCCTTATGGGTCAAAAACTCTAGGAATCTCTTGCTTCACAGATACCCAAAATATAAACCAAGGTCACACATATCTCTGCACCTATGAAAGCCACAATGTGAGGGCTCACCAAGACCCTTCTTATCTCCTTTGCAGTTCTAAATATTATTGATAGCAACCAATGCACACATTTCGCTTTGCAAACTACAGAACACTGGGCTCTTAAGGCATTCAACAGAACTTTCGCCTCCCTAACCAGTCTACAGGCTTCATAGAACACCATAATGGTTTGTTTCTTACAAGTTCAAATTCAATTAAATGAAACATGGGCACATTTCAGTCATCAGTCCAATATCAAGGGTGAATTTTAATAAGGAGTCCGACCCCGTTGTTGCTATTTGAGTGTTGACACCTTCCAGCCTCTGTGCCTAACCTGGCCCTCTCGCCCCACAGCTGAAGCCAGTGACAAAGCTCACGGAGCTACCTCCCTTTGTGCCCAGGAGAAGTTCAGCCCACGCACCATCTGGTCCATATGAGGGAGCCCTCCCTCCAGCCCCACCCCTAACCACCAGAAGACTCCAGTCGCCTCTCCCTGCTTTCTTAAGCTGGTTTTGGACCTTCTTTGGAGCCTGCCCTGCTCTTCCCAGAAAGCCTGATTACATGAGTAATAGAATTCTTCATACCCTCTTGGTGTGTGTGGTGTGTCAGTCTCAAAACCGGAGGCAAATTTTGCTTGTGGGATCCATATACCTCCATGGGGTGACCAGAACAATACCAATAATAAACCCATTTCATGTTAGGTAAAACAATAACACTTTTTTAAAAAAATAAATTTATTTATTTATTTTTGGCTGCGTTGGGTCTTCGTTGCCGCGCGCGGGCTTTCTCTAGTTGCGGCGAGTGGGGGCTACTCTTCGTTGCAGTGCTCAGGCTTCTCATCGCGGTGGCTTCTCTTGTTGCGGAGCACGGGCTCTAGGCGCGTGGGCTTCAGTAGTTGTGGCACGTAGGCTCAGTAGTTGTGGCTCGTGGGCTCTAGAGCACAGGCTCAGTAGTTTTGGTGCACGGGCTTAGTTGCTCCGCGGCATGTGGGATCTTCCCGGACCAGGGCTCGAACCTGTGTCCCCTGCATTGGCAGGCGGATTCTTAACCACTGCGCCACCAGAGAAGTCCCAACACATTTTTAAAAATAAAAAATAATGATCTTCTTCAAAATAGGGAAGCATTTAGTGAGAAGAATGTTGTTTTTTTACATTGAAAATGTTTTATTAAGGTCTAGCCTAATAGGAGAGAGTTTGATTCTCACCTACTTTTTCATTTGTTGCAATGTGTTGTTCTGGTTAAAGTGTTTGAAGAAAATTCATCCTCGCTGTTATATAGTTAGAAAGGGGAAGAAAATTTTGTTTTTAGATGATTATTAGATAATTGTTGCTATTGTGTGATACTACCCCAACGCTTGACAAGTGGTGGTTTCCTAAGTTGCAATGTGTAATCTAAAACTATATCAATGAACTTTTCCTACTCTGCTACATTAAAATCCATCTTGCACTTTAAATAGATATTTTACCCATGCTTGGTTTTTTAACATCATGGATTGATCATTTGGGAAATATTGACTAACTGAGTTATACAAGTCTTATAAAAGTTAACACACTTCATTATGTAATATAGAAAAAAATACCTTTGGAATATGACTATAGATCTTATTAGAAAAGTCTTTAAGTATTGGGAACCTGTCAAGCTCATGGTGGTAGGCACAAGTTTTCCAAAATTTCGCTTGTTACTTGAAGGCTCAAATTTTATCATGGGCAACAAATGCTGTCAATTGTCTTCACTTTATTCATTTTTGAGGAAATGCCTGCCAAATACTCAAATGTGAATAACTCTAGTTTGGGCAGGTGTTCTTTGAAGTATAAATGGTATTCCATGAAAAATGCAACTCATTCAGTTTGCAACTCAAGGGCTTTTCGTGGACAACTTCAGGATACAACAAAAGTGCTTTATGCCTGTTTATTTCGTACACAGATATTAAGATGTGTATGCAAGGATCCAGATTTGATAAAATTAATGACTTTTTACTGCTTGATCAAGAACATTCTTAAGTGATACTGGCTTTTTTAAAAAGTACATGGAGATAAAGAATGTAGTAGCTGCTGGTGGTTTGGTGCCACTCCCTTGACTGGTGTTGAGGCACCAGCAATTTTAAGAGACTAGGAATCTGGAGTCAAGTGTTCTGTTCTGGCCCCTACGCTACCCAGCATAGAAATTTACATGTAGCAGAAGATCAGTAAGTATTTTTTAGGTGATTGATGAACTGTGTGACCTTGGGAAATCACTTAGCTTCCCTGGGGTTCAATTGACTATAAACTGAGGTGAACCTGGTGATCCTTAAGGCTGCAAAACAGTGATGATTCCTCGTTGTTTCGCTTAAAATAAAAATTCGCCTATTAGGTCTGCCTGTCACTATCTCATTCCTTCGCTAACTTAAAAAGAGAGCTTTCATTCCTTTCTAGATTCAAGTAAACAGTAGGAGTTTTATTTATTTTTTCCCAACCTTCCTAGAGATAGAAAATCCTTTGTAGGTATACTGTCTCCTACATTTGGAAACATACAAGTGGATACAGGTGGTCCAACCCTAAAGGCTGCTCCCCTATAAATGTGCATTTCTGTAAGGGAGCAGAGCACATTGGTAATCTGATGTGTTAGTTCACCTGTGGAGAATAGTACCTTCTCATCTTTTAAATTGGTGCTAGATGATTGGCAACATCCATTAAAATCCTTATAAAAGACCCCCGCTTATTTGGAGGTAGGTGAAGAGAATGAATCCAAATCAAATGAAAAGCCAAGAGGTGAACAATTTTTTAAAAAATTTATTCGGGAGTTCCCTGACGGTCCAGTGGTTAGGGCTTGGTGCTATCACTGCCGTGGCCTGGGTTCAATCCCTGGTCGTGGAACTAAGATCCTGCAAGCTGCATGGCATAGCCCCCCACCTCAAATTTTTTTTTAATTGAAGTATAGTTGATTTATAATGTTGTGTTAATTTCTGCTGTACAGCAAAGTGATTCAGTTATATACATATAAATATGTATATATATATTCTTTTTCATATTCTTTTCCATTATGGTTTATCACAGGAGATTGAATATAGTTCCCTGTGCTATACAGTAGAACCTTGTTGTTTATCCATTCTATATATAATAGTTTGCATCTGCTAATTCCAAACTCCCAATCCTTCCCTCCCCTATCCCCCCTCCCCGTTGGCAACCACAAATCTGTTCTCTATGTCTGTGAGTCTGTTTCTGTTTCATAGGAAAGTTCATCTGTGTCATATTTTAGATTCCATATATGTGATATATGATATTTGAAAAACATGGAACGCTTCACGAATTTGCATGTCATCCTTGTGCAGGGGCCATGCCAACCTTCTCTGTACCATTCCAATTTTAGTATATGTGCTGCCGAAGCGGGCACAAGGACTGGGTTGAAGTGTGTCCCCCTCCTCCTCCCCTCCAATTCATGTCTATCCGTGACCTATGAATGTGACCTTGTTTGGAAATAGGATCTTTGCAGATGTAATCAAGTTAAGATGAGGACACGTTGGATTGGGATAGGCCATCTTATAATGAGAGGGAGACAGAGACACAGACACAGAGAGAAGAAGGTCATGAGACCGTGAGGGCAGAGACTGGGGTAATGGAACTTCAAGCTGAGGAATCCCAAGGATGGCCAGTAACCCCTGGAAGCTAGAAGAAGCAAGGAGAGATTCTCCCCTACAGGTTTCAGAGGGAGCATGGTCCTGCCAACACCTTGATTTCAGACTTCTGGCCTCCAGAACTGGGTGAGAATAGTTACTCTAAGCTACCTCATTTATGGTGCTTTGTTACAGCAGCACTAGGAAACTAATACAGCATGTTAAAAATCATCCATTTGAGAAAAGTCAATGTCACTAATTCTAATTAGTTCTTAGACATCTCTAGGTCTGAGATTTAGGTGGAAATATTGCCTTATGCCTGTGACCTTTAAAGATATGAGTTTTTAAAAGATAACAGTGAAAACTCATCGAGTTGCCATGTCAGGAGACCTTATAGGTATAACCTGGGTTTTTCTGACCCTGGTCACTGGTTCCAGCTCCCTGGAAAGACCCATTTTCCTCCACACATTTTTAGAAGCCCCCAGTGCAGGGCCCTGACTGGGTGATGCAAGGGGTACAGGGCAAGTGCTTCCCTAAATGCTGTGCCCCAGGGTTTGCCCTTACCGTACTTCTAGCCCTGCCCCAGAGTGCTCACAAGTTGCATGAACAAAAAGACATTGTCGAAGCCATACCAAAGACACCCTGGATGAGACTTCCCCGGTGGGCAGTTAGAATCTGCATTTCATGAAACTTTCCAGGTGACTCTGAGGCTGACCCAGGTTCCCTGGCTCTATTTGTTCCAAGTATTAGGCCTCTTTTTTTTTTTTGGCCATGCCAAGGGGCTTGCGGGATCTTAGTTCCCTGACCAGGGATTGAACCCAGGGCCTCAGCAGTGAAAGCCCCCAGTCCTAACCACTGGATCGCCAGGGTCACAGTGAGGCCCAGAAATATGATTCAAAATATCTTTTTGGCTTATACTTGCCATATTCACATGGGTTTAAAGTGCAAATATTCCAAGGGAAGGTAACACAGTATCATGCAGCAGGGGAGCCTGGGGGACCTAGGGAAAAGGAGAGGTTGGAAATGAAGAACAAATGAAAGAAAGACTGTATAGTAAGGAAGGTACAGAGAATTAATGAGATTTCATTTGCACGAAATATCCAGAATAGGCAAATCCATAGAGACTAAAAGTAGATTAGTAGTTGCCAGGGGCTGGGGAGGCCAGGGAATGTGGAGTAAGTGTTTAATGCGTACAGAACTTCCTTTTGGGGAGTTGAAAAAGTTCCGGAATCTTCAGTAGATGAGTGGATAAGTACAATGCGGTACATCAGACAATGGAATATTATTCAGCACTGAAAGGAAATGAGGTATGAAGCCATGAAAAGAAATGGAGGAAACTTAAGTGCATATTACTAAGTGAAATAAACCAATCTGAAAAGGCTACGTACTATATGATTCCAACTATAAGACATTCTGGAAAAGGCAAAACCGTGGAGACAATAAAAAGATCAATGGTTGTTAGTGAGAAGGGAGAGATTGACTACGTGGAGCACAGAGGGTTTTTAGGGCAGTGAAAATACTCTGTATGATACTGTAATGATGGATGCATGTCATTACACATTTGTCCAAACCCGTAGAATGTACGACACCAAGGGTGGACCCTAATGTGTATATGGACTAAGGTGGCTCAAATGCCTTGGTAGCCTATCTAAGTAAACCAAAACCTAGCCCAGAGTTACTGCACTCAAATCCCAGAAAATAAAATTTAAGAACAAACAGTCGGGACTTCCCTGGCGATCCAGTGGTTGACACTCCACGCTTCCAATGCAGGGGGTGTGGGTTTGATCCCTGGTCGGGGAACTAAGATCCCACATGCCACGTGCCAAAAAGCAAAAAAAACACAAAAACAAACAGTCAGCTAGGTTTTCCCCCAAAAAGCAACTGCTCAAGCTATAGCCAATCAAATAATTTCTTTACTTTGTTTCCGAGTCTCCTCCTATAAAAGCCTTTCTACTAGCTCCTGTAGTAGAAAGGAGTGCTCCTAACAACTTTTGGTTCTACTTTTGGTTTTCCACTTTTGGTTTGGTTCTACTTTTGGCTTTCTACTTTTGTAGTAGAAAGGAGTGCTCCTAACAACTTTTGGTTTGGTACTGCCCGATTCAAACTGATGTTTGCTCAAATAAACTCTTCAAAGGTGTAACGTGCCTTAGTTTATCAGTTTATCTGTTAACAAGCACTATGTGCTGGGTGTGCACACAGTTGGGAAGAACAGCTAGCTCTAGGACACCCTCCAGCTCCAGGATGCTGTGATGAAAGTGACCAGACAATCAACAGAAGACTCAGAGGAAGTCTCAGGTTGTTAATTAGATTTTCTGAATCCACGAACACTTTCTCTGCCAGCCTACCAAAATGTGGCATTTTTTTTTTTTTGGCACCTTGGTTTTTTTCACTCTACAATTTATTTCAGAGGTATTTTCATATCAGCACATTCTTAATGATGCATTACAGTCAGATTTGCTATAAAAGAGCACGAATTTGTGCCAGTACAATTGATACATTAGGGAACTATCTGAGGATAATGGGAATTTTACATTTGCTTATGCATGATTTCTTCTGCAAGAAACGCTAACTGAACACAGAGAACCACATACTGCTGAAATGAAGCCACGGAAGGAAACTGCACACAGGTACACACCTCCAACATCCTCCACGGACCAAGTTTACTGCTGTGTTATGAGCTACACCCTGGCAAGTTTACTGCTGTGTTATGAGCTGGGCACCCTGGCAGATGTGGCCCTTTTAAAGAAAAGACTCCACCTACGGAAGGTGGAGTCCACCCCCCCATCCCCGATCTGATTTCACTTCTGCAAACTAAATGCCTGAACCTGTTTTTTCTGGAGAGCTCATTCCAGAACACTGGAACAGTAAAATCACAAGTAGTTGAGACATTTGAAGAGGCATTCAAACTTCTTAAATGCAAGAGAATCATATTTCCTTCTGACATTAAAAGGATTCTGAACTCATACGTGGGAGGATCAGATTAGCAGCATCGGAGGAAAAGTGACAAAACTATGTGGCCAGGAGGGGGCGCCTGGCGTGCGTGCAGCTGGGAGCCTGGTGACCGAGAAGCAGCTTTCTGGAAAAGTGAATCCGGTGAGCCATGACCTTACAGAGAAGTGAGGTTCCTCCAGCATTGCTGGCAGCAAGGAGACTGAGGGAGTGCGGGGTTTGGGGTGGGAGGGATCTTACTGGCCCAACAGCAAACCAGAAAAATGAAGAATGACTTTTTTTTTTTTTTTCATCTCCCACTCACTCCTCAAATAAGTTGGTGGTTCTTAAACTCCTTGGGGTGTCCAAGAATCACCCAAGACGTTTTGAAAATGTAAATGTAATGGTGGGCCCCAACCCAAGATTCAGATCTATGAAGTTCACATTAAAAGAAGCATCCCAGGGGATCCTGATGTAGGTGTGGTCCTTAGGTCACAGCCATAATTATTTTAGGAGAAACAAGCACATTTCACAACTTCAGGTTTGTGATACGCATAGAATAGGATAGTTATACAGGTAGTTGTAGAAGTCCCAGTAGGGGACTATAGATAGAGAGGGAAACCTAGGAAACTTTGGGAGACCACTGTAAGTTAATGATCGCTCAAGAAAGCTATTGGAACAAAGCAGGCTTGCTTAACTATAAAGCCACAAATGAAAGCACGAGATATGCCCCAGGCCATTAGGTGGAAGAAAAATGTCACCACCCTTCTACTGATTTGAATAAGCCCTATGATAATCCTAGTTTGACTTCATAGGGTCAGACACTCTCCTGCCTGATATGAAGCAGGAACTAGTGATGTAAGCCTCATGTCTACTGGAAGAAGGCCGTCTTTTCCCCTCCCCCTTTCCTTTGACCATAAAATTGTAACCCACTTAATCCTCAAGGCAGAGCTCCCTCGCCTGCCCGCTTGCATCTCGTACAAGCGTCCTAAGTTAAGAAATCTACTTCTTTCCTATCACTTTGCCTCTCGCTGGATTCCTTCTGCGCAGAGTCACAAAGAACCTGAGCCTCAGTCAGTCCAGACGTCAGGTGAGTGATTCTAATTAAAAGACCGTAGGTTAGAGTCGCAAGCGGGGTTTTGGTCGGGTTCAAATCCCGGCCACGTAGGTTGAAGTCCCAATCTGGGTTTTGGCCGGGTTCGAGCCCCGGCTGCATGGGTTCGAGTCCCAATCTGAGTTTTACACGGTTTCAGCTTGGGCATGATAACTGACATTGAATTTCACCTCTCAGTTTACAAAGGGCTTTTATATCACAGGTCTTGTTTGGGACTCAAAATGACCCTTTTCTTTTTTTTTCCGGTCATGCTGCACAGCTTGTGGGATTTTATTAGTTCCCCAAGCCCTCGGCAGTGAGAGCACAGAGTCCTAACCACTGGACCGCCAGGATATTCCCCAGAATGACCATTTTATTGAGGTAGAAACTGAGGAGTCTTACAAGCCAGCCCACAAGCCCAGTTCCCGCTTCCGAATCCCATGTCCTCAGCCCCAGGCAGCCTCACTGGGGGCCCCATCAAAGAGAGACCACGCCTGGGTTACCTCAGTGCTTCTCAAAACATGAGAATATAATCAATAAGCTCCAAGGATATACTATACACTGGGAATATAGCCAATATTTTCTAATAACTATAAATGGAATATAACCTTTAAAAATTGTGAATCACTATGTTGTACACCTGAAATTTGTATACTATTGTACAATTATACCTCAATGAAAAGCAAATAAACCAAAAAACGCCATGAGAACCAGAGCACCTGGGAACTCGTATACAGTACAGTTTTGGGGGCTCTACCCCAGACCTATGGACTCTGGAGTGGGCCCCAGGCATCAGTGTTTTAACAGGCCTCCCCAGGTGATGCTAAAACTTGAGAACCACTGGGTTACCTCAACCAGACCCTAAAACCTAATGGCATCCTCAGTGGCAGAAATTGCAGAGGGTGGAGGGGTGGGAAGGGTGAGCTGGGGCCAGCCTGTTTCTCAACCTTGCCCTCTAGTCAAGGGGAAGCCAGTGCCCTGGGGCCTGCCTATTCCTTCTGCTTCTCAGAATGGCGACATGGCGACACTAGACACTCGAGATTTCCAGCCCTCTTCCCAGGAAGTTTATCTGATAGCGGATCAGCTTCTTCAGAGCCTGCCTGATTCTAGGCCCACTCTCACCTCCCGCAGGCCATCTGGATGCTCTGAACTTCAGCCCCAGACTGGGCTTGGGGCCTGGCACAAGCTGCCCCTAAGGGGAAGGTCTGAAAGGAACACCAGCCCCACCCTCCCGGGACTCCATCATCCACGGCTTCATCTGCCTGCCTGGGTCCTCCTGCTGGCTCACACATACTTGTAATTCTGGTTGTTTGGCTCTTTTTTTTTTTTTTTGAATTTTATTTTATGTATTTTTTTATACAGCAGGTTCTTATTAGTTATCCATTTTATACATATTCGTGTATATATGTCAATCCCCATCTCCCAGTTCATCACACTGGTTGTTTGGCTCTTGAAAGCTGAGAACTCCCTGCCCCCGCAGGGAGCTATCTGGTACCTTGTCTTGTCTGCAGAGCCTGGCTCCAAGAGCTCCTTTGTGACAGCTTTCCTGGTAACCACCCCTCCTCCCGCCCCCCCTCCCCACCACGGCTTTCCAGGAAAAGTGAGCCAGCTCTTCCTCTGGGCTCCCCTGACCCCTTGGGCTTACCTCATAGCGTTTACCTCACTGCACTATAAGTCTAGTGACTCGCCTGAAATCCTTTTTGGATTCCCAGTATCTATGTCTGTTCCTGGACCAAAGTAGCATGTCAGTAAATGTGTAACAGGGAAGAACAAAATCTGACTCCATGTTGGGTCTGTTTCTTTGACTTTAACCTTTGCTTTTCGTTGCTTTTGTTATTATAATCATCCATAATGGCCTGCCTCAGGGAACCCTGCCCCTCTGCCTGAATGTTACACCAAAGTGCCTTTGTTCAGCTCACAGGGAGACAATCTGACCCTGCCCACCCGTGGATGGCTGCAGAAAAGAAGGAATTAATACATCCCCTCCCTGATGCTGGCCAAGCCAGGCAAAACTAATGGCCCTTTTTACTTTACTTCCTCACTGCCTCCCCCTCTCTGTTCTATAAAAGAAACTGGCATCCAGACCCTGATAAGATGGTTTTTTGGGGACACTAGTCCACCATCTTCTTGGTCTGCCGTCTTTCTGAATAAAGTCGCTATTCCTTGCCTCAACACCTTGTCTCCAGATTCATTGGCCTGTTGTGTGGTACGCAAAGTGAGCTTGGACTCAGTTTTGTTAGATGGAATGAATGTCTGATTGTCTTTGATCAGTGTACCGTGCTTTATGCATCTAGATTCCTAGTACGCAGGGCAGCCGTGCTGGTGCTCAAACAAGTGAGGATGCCTGGGATGGGGAGGTGAACCAGAGCATTATCACTGCCTTCTGGGTCTTTCTTATGTTAGGCTGAACAATTTAGACCGTGCCCTGCTGTCCATTCCTTTTACCTTTTGGGAACAAGTGCAGTATCCCTGGACCCTTGCTCTCCAAACCTAGGCTTCCAAGTCTTGCTGACTGTTGAGGTAACAGACCGTAGTTGGGTTCTCGATAAGGAGAACATATAATTTATCACCTATATTGGAGGACTGCAGAGGATGAAAGGGGGAGTATTAGTGATGGCACCAGGACGACAGGCACAAATGAGGAGGGTCACAGGAAAACCAGATGTGTTCACCCCATCTCTGAGCCACATGAGTGCTTGTGAGACAGGAAGGGGGCAGGACACAACCTTTAAAAGAATGACAGCCATTGAGGACACGACATAAATTGGTTAGAACCAACTAACCAATTATGAGTTGACTTCCACTAGACCTTGAGCCTCAATATACGCTCATTGTAACACATCAGCATGCTAAATGACACACTCACAGGTGCCATGACAGTTCCAAGGCCAACCATACAAAGTTAAAAAGTGGGTGGTGGTCCAATTCCTGGAAATCCCCACCACTTCCCCAAAATAGCTGGAATATTCCTCCCACTCATTAGCCTATGAAATTACCCACTATAAAAACCCACCCTTATAAAAACTGGCAGCCCTATACCTTGGGGCCACTCTCACCTTCTGAGATGGCCCACACTCCATCTATGGAATATGTATCTCCCTGAATAAACCTTCTTTCACTTTACTGTGGCTCGCTCTTTAATTCTTTCCTGTGCGAAGCTAAGAACCCACACTTGGCGGCCGTCCCAGGGACTTGCCTGAGACGTGGGACGTGACCATCCTCTCTGGCCCCACGCGTTTTCCTGCAACACTTGGGCCCACTTGCATTCAGGAGCTGGGTTTGGCTAGGCTGAGCCCAGGTCGAAGCTGGACAGGGTGAGGGTGAGGGGCAGTGAAAGGTCTCATGGTTGAGGCAACCAGCATTTTTCCATGGGAACTAGTGCCAAATTTTGAACTGTGGGCAGGCCAGCTTAGAAAAAAAATTAAAATGTAAAGGTCTTATTTGATCTCCAGCTGCCTCAGTTATCTCAGTTTTGGCATTTCCTCTGCTTTCTCAGTGGGTTACCTGTCAGGGCCCCTATCACCTGTTTCCCCAGATGCTCAGGAACCCCAGGAAGTCACCCAACCTAATTACGACCCCCAACCTGTCTAGCTCTTCTGCTAAAAAGCATTTTCACACGCTTTATCTCTTTGGTGCCACACAATGGCTTTCTGGGAGGGGAATGACCGGATGTCTGTCATAGAAACACAGGACACAGCAGAGTGTGAATCAAAGGAATCCTGTGTGTATAAACATACCCTCTCCCTCACTAGGCTGTCTTCTGCATGATCAAACCATTTACTCTCTTACTGCATCCAATTAGAGGGTGATGTTATTCCCATGAGAAAATGCTTGCCCATATTTCAAAAGGGCCCCTTGAAGAAGCAGCTTCTCATGTGTACACTTACAGATGGTTACCTGCTTAACAGAGGGAGGAACCAAAAGCTTAACTGTTCCAACTTGCTGCGTATTAAATGTAGTTTAAAAATAAGATAAAGTTAATCTGCAAGGATGATGCTAAAAAATATATTTTTATTTCTTTTTAGGTCACGCCACAGGATGTGGGATCTTAGTTCCCTGACCAGGGATTGAACCCATGCCACCTGCAGTGGAAGTGTGGAGTCCTAACCACTGGACCGCCAGGGAAGTCCCAAAAGTATTTTTATATGTTGATCTTTAAATGTTAATTTCATTAGTAATTCTTTTTAATTGAAATATAGTTGATTTACAATGTTGTGTTAATTTCCGCTCTACAGCAAAATGACTGAGTTATACATATATGTACATTCTTTTTTATATTCTTTTCCATTATGGCTTATCCTAGGACATTGAATATAGTTCCCTGTGCTATACAGTAGGACCTTGTTGTCCATCCATTCTCTATGTAATGTAGCTACAATTAAGCTACAATGCCAGATGTCCAGTTCAGTATGGGGCCCAGGGAGAGAGTTAGGCCACTGGCCCTCATTCCCACAGCTAGAAGGAGGCAACCCTGGGGCTGGGACTCAGTCTCCCTGGGCCCACACCACCTTGCAGCCAGGGCCGCCTGACTGCCAGACCCCAGCCCATCGCATTTGCTTGGGTCCCCATCAGCCAGAGTGGGAAAAGCATCATCTCAGCAGATAATCCTGCCTGCACTTCCCCACTCATGACTCATCTCAGGACACACCCCTCACTCAGCACATCCGGGCCCTGCATTCTTTTCCCTTCTCTGAATGTGCTAAATCCCTCCCACCTCAGGGCCTTTCCCCATGCGGGTCCCCTGCTGGAAGGTTCTTCAGCCTTACAGGCTGAATCTCTCTCCATAGAAAACTGAAAGCTCTATATATGTTTTTGAGGATCATCTGTCTGTTTTCTCCACACTTAGTAGTAACTGGTACAGAATAAGTGCCTAGAAATGGCCCAGGCTTTAGGTGTTCTTTCCCATCAGCCTGAGTAGAAACTTGTGCAGGGACTCGTGAGCTGGGAAAGCTTCCAACACCGCCATGCAATTTTGGATGTCTCCAGAATTCCATGTTATCTTTGTACCACCACAGAATGAAAAGCCAAGGGGACACGTTACTAAGCAACTATGAAAGTTCTAAATAGTTGTTTACAAATAAAAGAGACAAGTAGAATTTCTGTAACATACTGAATTTCTAAACAGCACTCATTTATTTCTTTCATACAGTGTCATTGAAAGACCTCCCTGGAAGAAGATCCTATTCACAAAAGCAACCAAAGATATAAACTACCGAGGAATAAACTTAAAAATAAATGCTTAAAAATGATATGAAGAAAACTGTAAAACTTTGTAAAGAGACATAGGATTTTTTTTTTTTTTTTTTTTTATTTTATTTTTTTTTTTTTTAGTGACTAAAAACAGCAGGTGTTTTATTTTATTTTTATTTTTATTTTTCAAAGGATTCGTTTTTTTATAGCTGCTTTATTTATTTATTTATTTATTTATTTATTTTTGGCTGTGTTGGGTCTTCGGTTCGTGCGAGGGCTTTCTCTAGTTACGGCAAGTGGGGGCCACTCTTCATCGCGGTGCGGGGACCGCTCTTCATCGCGGTGCGCGGGCCTTTCACTATCGCAGCCCCTCCCGTTGCGGGGCACAGGCTCCAGACGCGCAGGCTCAGTAGTTGTGGCTCACGGGCCCAGCTGCTCCGTGGCATGTGGGATCTTCCCAGACCAGGGCTCGAACCCGTGTCCCCTGCATTAGCAGGCAGATTCTCAACCACTGCGCCACCAGGGAAGCCCGAGACATAGGATTTTAATAAACACGGAATGAGAATCCTCAAAATTAAGATATTAAATTAAACTGTGTGTTTTGCACTATCCAAATCAAAATGCTAACATTAGCTTTTCTAAGATTTTTACCAAATGATACTAAAGTACATCTCTATGCAGAATAATATGCAAAGATAGCCCAAAAATTCTGAAATAGAAAAATAATGAAAGGGGGACATGCCCCCCTCCAAACATTAAAGACATGCACAAGAATGTTCGTAGTAGCATTATTGATAATAGCCAAAAATCATATAAAATCCAAATGCCTATCAACAGTAGAATGGATTAATTACTGCATGTTCATAAACTGATCTACTGTACAATAAAGGATGAACTCCTGCTACACCCAAAAATGTGGGTGAATCCAATAGGTAAAAATATGAGTGAAAAGCCAGTCATCAAAGAGTACTTACTGTATGATCTACTTATATATAAGATTTAAAGAAAGGTAAAACAAATCGAGTGTGATAGAAATCGGAAGAGAGGTCACCTTTTAGGAAAGCAAGGACTGGTAGAAGGCACAAGAGATGCTTCTGGTATGATGTTGGCCGTGAGTATTCACTTTCTAAAAATTCAATACTAGAATTAAAAAAAATACGTCAATGAAAATGAGCTCCCACTATACTCATCAACATAAGTTCACGAAGATAACATTGAGTGAGAGAAATCAGACACAAATGAGTACACACTGGATGATAATGTTTATATAATGTTAAGAGATAGTCAGAATCAATCTGTGATGTTAAACCTCAGAAGAGTGGTTACGTCTGGAAAGATGAGAGCAGGAAAGGTTGGAGGGGAGGCCTGAGAGGGGTTGAGGGGGATCATAGTTTTCTATTTCTTGATCTGGGTGGTATTTACACAGGTGTGCTCCCTTTGTGACACTTGATCAAACTGTCCACTTATAACTTATGCACTTTCTGTATACATGACATACTTGAATCTGAAAGTTTGTTTTTGGAGCTCTTTCCTTTTGCCTCCTTGCATTCGAGAAAGCAAGATGGGTTGCCAGCAGCTCTTCTGGAGCCATTCGAGAAAATTCAGCCAGGGTTCTTGCTCTTGCTACCTCTGCTCAAACCAGCACAGTATGATCCGTCAGTACACAAAGGCTATTGGCTTCATTAAGCTGGACCAAGTAAACTTCCTTGAATGGGTCATCCGGGACATCCTTACAGCAGAAACAGTGCTAGCTGTTTGTACATAAAATTAAAAAAAAAAATTTCAGGGACTTCCCTGGTGGCGCAGTGGGTAAGACTCCACACTGCCAATGTAGGGGGCCCAGGTTTGATCCCTGGTCAGGGAACTAGATCCCACATGCATGCCGCAGCTAAGAGTTCGCATGTCACAACTAAGGAGCCTGCCTGCTGCAACTAAGACCCGGCACAACAAAATAAACAAACAAACAAATAAATAAATATTTTTTTAAAAGCCTTTCAAAAACAAAATAAAATAAAACAAAAGTTTGTTTTTTAAGAAAGTTACCTGCATTCCCTTTGACTTGGCAATTTCACATTTAGGATTTTTTCCCCTAAAGAAACAAAAGCACCCAAAGATGTACAAATTTATGTATTGAACACAGTTTATAATAAATAAAAATTAGAAACAACCTAGATGTCTAACGATAGAGGAACCAGGTGAATAATTTAGGACACATGTACACTGAGATACTACCCAGCCAACTGTAGATGATATAGATCTACATTTATTTTTATTTATTTATTTATTACATTTATTTATTTAATTTATTTATTTTTGGCTGCATTGGGTCTTCATTGCTGTGTGCGGGCTTTCTCTAGTTGCAGTGAGCGGGGGCTACTCTTCGTTGAGGTGCGCGGGCTTCTCATTGCAGTGGCTTCTCTTGTTGCGGAGCACGGGCTCTAGGCACGCGGGCTTCAGTAGCTGTGGCACACGGGTTCAGTAGTTGTGGCTCACGGGCTCTAGAGCGCAGGCTCAGTAGTTGTGGCGCACGGGCTTAGTTGCTCTGCGGCATGTAGGATCTTCCCAGACCAGGCCTCGAACTTGTATCCCTTGCACTGGCAGGCAGATTCTTAACCACTGTGCCACCAGGGAAGCCCCTAGATCTACATTTATTGACCTAGAAATAAAACCTCACTATAAAGGCTCAGATGACAAAAGCAGGTAAGCATATTAACGTTTTCAAATATAACCCCAAACTGTTTTCTGCAGTAACTTGGATGGGAGATGATGAATGATTATTTTTCCATTTGCTTCTGTATATTTTCTGACTTTTCCATAAAACCCATATCTTTGAAAAGACATTTCGTCATTTTATTCATGTTAAGACAGCCCCGCTGTCTTAGGTAAACAGATGAATATCCTCCCCGAGAAGCCAGAGTCTATGGACAGATCTGGAATGGTGTTCCGGCCCCAATCCCGTATTAGCTGTGCTACTTTGGAGGTGTTACCTCAACTTAAGAGCTTTCTTTTCCAGACCAATAAAAATGAAGATAATTATGTTAAGAGGATTTTAAATGATTCAACATATGTAAAGTATTTATCCTTGACTGAGACACAAAAGACACCAATGAATGTCACTGCCCTGCTTTTGGTAGGTACCAGGAACTGAATTTCAGAATTTGGATTTCAGATACAACAAATCCTTTCAAAAGATGCATACTTTTCCAGGGGATTAGAAAATAGTCTATAGTCTCTCTTGTTCTGATAAAGTATTTTTTTCCCTTGTGTCGATTGCTTTTGATCAAAACTGTTGACAGTTCTTGGGCCTTTTTCCTTCAGCAGAGCAAGAGAAATGGGATTGCCCTGTGAGGGCAGAATATTCTAGTTTAATCCTGTCAGCAGGTGGAGTTGCTGTGCCTGTGCTCCATGTTTGATACCTGAAGAGTCAACACCTCAAGGGGAATAGGAGGAACTCTGGTGGTAACACAGACCTGACCAGCATAGGTCAGCATCCCTGGAGAATAGCAGGTGGGTGCCTTCATCATTATATCTCTCTACTCAGGATAGATAACCTAGTGACTTTGTACAGACAGGGCCTGCCACTCCCAACTGTCCTGGCCCCAAAGTTTCAGCCTCTTAAGTGTCTTTTCTCCAATAAGCTAAACCATGAGTTCAGGCCACAGATATAAGCACAGCATTTGGTTGGTAGAGAAACCTGGGGTCCCTTCCAAACCCACTCCACGGTCCCAGCGGGTAAGAGCCGCCTTCTCCAACACGGCAAGTCCTAGTATAAACCCCAGTGTCTTGCTGATGCTCCAAAGGAGGAAATTGCAATGATCACAAGCTTGCCAGAACATGAAGCCTGTTAGTATCAATACATGAAAACTACATGACTTATGAAGCCAAAGTTCATTTACACAAAGACAGTATGAACATTACCATTTTTTTCATTAAGATAGGAACTAAAAACAATGTAAACTGTGAACACCTTCATATGAGGAGACCATACTGGTCGGGGAGGAGATGTATGTAAAAAATCTTATTTTATCCACTGAAACACTGCCCAATTTCCTCACCTCTCCAAACCACAACAGCAGCTAAGACTTACATACCACTTAGTAACACTTCATATATGTTAACTTGTTTATTCCCTATAACTACTTATGAGGCAGGTAGTATTTTTTTTTTCTTTTCCATTATGGTTTATTACAGGATATTAAGTATAGTTCCCTGTGCTATACAGCAGGACCTGTTATTTATCCATTCTATATATAATAGTTTGTATCTGCTAATCCCAAGCTCCCAATCCATCCCTCCCCCCAAACCCTTGGCAACCACAAGTCTGTTCTCTGTGTCTGTGAGTCTGCTTCTGTTTTGTAGATAAGTTCATTTGTGTCATATCTTAGATTCCACATATCAGTGATACCATATGGTATTTGTCTTTCTCTTTCTAACTTACTTTGCCTAGTATGATAATCTCTAGGTCCATCCATGTTGCTGCAAATGGCATTATTTCATTCTTTTTTATGGCTGAGTAGTATTCCATTGTATATATGTACCACATCTGCTTTATCCATTCATCTGTCAATGGACATTTCAGTTGCTTCCATGACTGGGCTATTGTAAATAGTGCTGCTATGAACATTGGGGTGCATGTATCTTTTTGAATTATAGTTTTTTCTGGATATATGCCCAGGAGTGGAATTGCTGGATCATATGGCAACCCAATTTTTAGTTTTTTGAGGAACCTCCATTCTGGAGGTTTTCCATAGTGCCTGCACCAATTTACATTCCACCAACAGTGTAGGAGGGTTCCCTTTTCTCCACACCCTCTCCAGGGTTTATTATTTGTAGACTTTTTAGTGATTGCCATTCTGACTAGTGTGAGGTGGTACCTCATCGTAGTTTTGATTTGCATTTCTCTAATAATTAGCAATGTTGAACATCTTTACATGTGCCTATTGGCCATCTGTATGTCTTCTTTGGAGAAATGTCTATTTAGGTCTTCTGCCCATTTTTGGATTGGGTTGTTTGTTTTTCTGTTATTGAGTTATGTAAGCTGTTTGCAACCCTTGTTGGTCACATCACTGGCAAATATGTTCTCCCTGTCCGTAGGTTGTCTTTTCATTTTGTTTATGGTTTCCTTTGCTGTGCAAAAGCTTATAAGTTTGATTAGGTCCCATTTGTTTGTTTTTGCTTTTATTTCTATTGCCTTGGGAGACTGACCTAAGTAAACATTGGTACGATTTATGTCAGAGAATGTTTTGCCTATGTTCTCTTCTAGGAGTTTTATGGTGTTATGTCTTACATTTAAGTCTTTAAGTCATTTTGAGTTTATTTTTGTATATGTTGTGAGGGTGTGTTCTAAATTCATTGATTTGCTTGCAGCTGTCCAACTTTCCCAACACCACTTGCTGAAGAGACTCTCTTTTCTCCATTGTATATTCTTGCCTCCTTTGTCAAAGATTAATTGACCATAGGTGTGTGGGTTTATTTCTGTGCTCTCTATTCTGTTCCACTGATCCATATGTCTGTTTTTGTTCCAATACCATGCTGTTTTGATTACTATAGTTTTGTAGTATTGTCTGAAGTCTGAGAGGGTTATGAGGCAGGTAGTATTTTTATCACCATTTTACAGATGAGGAAACTGCGATTGACAACTGCACAGACCTGGGTAGCACAAGCCTCCCTACTCCACTTGGTCCTCATCCAGCTCCTTCAGCTGCTTTTGTTGTCTGGCTGAAGATCAGTCTCCCTGTCTGGGCCTCTTGGTGATGAGATCAGAGCTGGCTTCCTGCCACCAGTCGAGATTGGTGATGCTGGGTTATCTGTAGTTGTCTAGAGCTGTCTTCACTGAGATTGCTGGCATCACTGCCAGTCAGATTGCCAGTCCCAGTGATGTGCCATCCAAGTGTGCCATCCATTGTCCCACCAAGGATGCTCCCACCAGTCTGCCAGGAGGGAACACTGATGATGCTCTGCTTCGATCTAACAGTGATTCTCAATTTTGGCTGCACATTGGAATCACTTGAGGAACTTTCAAGAATCTGTTGCCCAGGCCACGCACTGGATCAACTGCATCCGAATTTCTGGGGCTGGAGCCCAGGCATCAGTATTTTTTAAGACTCCCAGGTGAGCTAAGATTGAGAACCACTGTTAGCTGTCTGTCACTGGAAAAGGGGAGGCCAGATCTCAATGGAAACAGTCTCCAAACTGAACTGTCAGCAAACCCAACACAAGG
Source organism: Balaenoptera musculus (assembly GCF_009873245.2). Classification (NCBI taxonomy): domain Eukaryota; kingdom Metazoa; phylum Chordata; class Mammalia; order Artiodactyla; family Balaenopteridae; genus Balaenoptera; species Balaenoptera musculus. Next base: position 94,345,268 of record NC_045793.1, on the reverse strand, counting down.
CTGTGATCTGGATGCCCTTCTTTTCAATTTGTTTATTAAAAGTATAAAATTTCTAAATGGGCTGGGTTCCATTTTCTTGTTACAGAGAACAGAAAGATAAGCATTCTGCAATAAACATTTGGTATGCATTATTCCTTCAAACTAGGAGGGCCAGAATAAAATATTACGCTGTCTGGTAGATAGTCATTACCAGAAAGAACAGTCACAGATTGACCATTTTTAAATTAATGTAATTAATTAATTAATTTTATTTATTTTTGGCCACGATGCATGGCTTTTGGGATCTTAGTTCCCCAAACCAAGGATCGAATCTGGGCCCACAGCAGTGAAAGTGCTGAGTCCTTCACTGGACATCGAAGGAATTCCCCATTTTTATCATGCTGGATACTGGGGAAGACAGACAAGCAGTTACAGTTCAGCATGACATCTATGATGGAGAAGAATTCTATGGAAACCATAGAAGGGACTCCTGTCAAAGACAATGTGGACAAATAAGGAGATTGATTTTATTCAGTCCATTTCCTCAGGGGGGAGCCCCACAGATACAAAGATCAGAGTGTCTAGGCAGGGTGGTTTTGATTCAGACTTTTATAGGGAGGAATAGATAGGTTACAGGTGTGAGGAATTTACAGTTGGGATTGTTTTGAATCAGGGGAAGTCTCAATCAGCTAAACAGAAAATGTTTATCTCTGTGTCTAGCTAGGGGACACACGGGATGAGAGTTCTCATCTTAGTTAATCACTCATGAGACAAAGAACAGGACATTGGCCAGAGACACAAAAGTCGAAGGGTCTGTGTCTGGCCTTGTCACTTCTAACCGAGATTTTGTGTATGTGTATATGTGCTTTTCCTCTTTTTTATTTTTCTTTAAGAAAGTTTTTATTTTATTTTATTTATTTATTTTTTTGGCTGTGCTGCACGGCACGTGAGATCTTAGTTCCCAGACCAGGGATCGAACCCATGCCCCCTGCAGTGGAAGTGTGGAGTCTCAACCACTGGACCACCAAGGAAGTCCCTCCTCTTTTTTTTTTTTAACTGGTAAAATTTCAAATATATGCAAAGGTAGAGAGAATAGTATAATGAATCCTCATATAACAGTTCTCCAACTTCAATAAGTATAAAAATTTGGCCACCCTTGATAACCAACCTTCCTTCCTTTCTCTTTCTTTCTTTTCTTTCTTTCTTTCTTTCTTTCTTTCTTTCTTTCTTTCTTTCTTTCTTTCTTTCTTTTCTTTTTCTTTCTCTCTTCCCTCCTTCCTTTCTTCCTTCCCTTCTTTCTTTCTTTCTTCTTTCCTTCCTTTCCTCCTTCCCTCCTTCCTTCCTTCCTTTCTTTCTCTCTTTCTTTCTTGTATTTTAAACAAATCCTACACATTGTGTCACTGCATTCCTATATCCTTTGATATGCACCTGTGAATAATATTCAACAAATTTTTGAGGTTTAGGAAGCCTTCCTAGAGGAAGTGACTTCTAAACTGAGGTCAGAAAGATGGGTAGCAGCAAATAGCCTGGTGAAAATGCAGGTGGCAGGGCTGGAACAAAGAGCAGGGCAAGTTCTAGGCAGGAGGAAGCTCTCGTGCAAAGACTTCAAGGTACATTTTGAGGAGAAAGGGATCCATGAGAGATGAGTGTGATGACATAAACTGTGGCCCTTTCATGAAAGGTTTTGTGAGCCTTGGGTTCCAGAAGGCCTAAATTAACTAGAGGAGTGAGAAAGGAGAAAACAGCATACGGAAAGATTTCTGTGTTCCACATGGACCACTCTTGGACCAAGGCTTCACTGCTCTGGGGTCTACTTTCAGTTCTTCCCTGGGGTGGGGAACAGAGTCTAGCAGGTCTCAATTCATCATCAGAACAAGCAAAATGGGGCTTCCCTGGTGGCGCAGTGGTTGAGAATCTGCCTGCCAATGCAGGGGACACGGGTTCGAGCCCTGTTCTGGGAAGATCCCACATGCCACGGAGCAACCAAGCCCGTGCGCCACAACTACTGAGCCTGCACTCTAGAACCTGCGAGCCACAACTACTGAAGCCCGCGCACCTAGAGCCTGTGCTCCGCAACAAGAGAAGCCACCTCAATGAGAAGCCTGCACACCGCAACGAAGAGTAGCCCCCGCTAGACGCAATTAGAGAAGGCCCGCATGCAACAACGAAGACCCAACGCAGCCAAAAATAAATATATTAAAAAAAAAAAAAGAACAAGCAAAATGTGTATTTCAGGGGCCTTGGTTCTCTCACAGGGCATGGCCTCATTCCTGTTGGCAGAGGTAGGCTGGTTCCTGTCTGGTCCATCCCTCTGCAGGCTGTTAGATCAGAAGTGGGGACTGGTCTTTCACGGGCCTATTCCTCTGGAGACCTACCCAGAGAAGTGGAGAGATCCATGTTCTTGAATGAAAGAATGAAGACGTTATGCAATACACAGCTGAGTCCATAGGTCAGGAGAGATCTGAGCTGGCAACAGAGATCTGGGGACTCTCTGCAGAGATGGCATTTAAGGTGAGAAGTGAGCTTGGGTCAGTACCCAGAGGGATGCTACTATTTAAGTACCTGGCAGAGGAGTCATGTTACATCTTGGTATCATTTCCCTGAGCTTCATAATTGCCCCTGGTTCCTTACTTTTCCTGTCCCCAACTGTGTTCCTATAGTAAAAACTACAAAACCCCTAATTATAGCAAAGTTGTGTGGCCTTGCCTTTGGGCATAGTGAGGACAAGAAGAGAGAGGGTTTTATTCGACTCTACAGCAGGTTGGAGTACAGATCTCAAGGAGGGGATTGTAAAGTGACCAGGATGAGAGAGAAGCAAGCTGAGTCCCTGGGAATTACAGAAATGGGGGCTGGGGTGGGGGAGGAGAAGAGCAGAAGCCAGACTAGCCAAAGGGGAAAAGAGATTTAACAGAATAAGCGTGACACAACAGTGCATACATATTTAATGAGACTGCGTTTTTGTTACTAAAAATTAAATCCATTATAATGAGCTTTTATTAAGTACCTTGTGCTTGGCACTTACTCTACGTATTTTTCACATAATTATAGGGACACCCCAGGGAAGAGGGGTTCACAGTCCTCAGTCTACAAATGAAGAAACTGAGGCTCTGAAAGATCACTCAGGGTCTTGCTGTTTAGAAGAGCTGGAAATGACTCAGTTACTTCATAACTGTGGGACCTGGGGCTGGTGCCTTCATCTTGAACCCCTCGAAGACACCCGGCCATTGAGAGAGATCCCAGGCTTACAGCCACAGGCCTGAAAGGGCTCTAATACCCCTCCACCCCCTCTCCCATGTTCCAAATCGCAACATTCATATTTTACACATGAGGAAACTGAGGTCGGAGGCAAGGCCGGGTTAGGAATGCAGGCTCCTGGTTAAGAATCTCTCATTCTGAAGCGGAAGCTGCTCGCGGATCAGGGCGGACAGTCCCTTTTCTCCGATTCTACATAAGAAACAGATGCCCAGAGGAGAGACTAATCCAAGGCCATGATGCGAAAAACAAATCTAGAGGCTACCAGACTCTAGTGCTGCTGGAGGCTGGGCGCCCGCCTCCCTCGACGCGCCTCCTTTCGGCGCTGTGCTAGGGGTCCCGTCGGGAGGAGGGCGAATCCGGTCTCCGGTTTCCAGGCACAGCGGATGTAGCAGCCTCTGCCCTGGGGGAATCTCATCCAGTAGAGCGGATTGGGGGAGGACCACGTGGGCGCTTCGGGTGCAGCCAGTTTGCAATCACCACGGAAACCCCCTTCCCTGACCCCCAGGGACCATGGCTCTCCCTCCTTCCCACGCATGGGCGGGGAGAAGAAATGTCGACCAATGAGATAGCGGGAATCCCGTGACGTCGACGGTACCTGGGCCGGAGTGGAGGAGTTGGAGGTGAGCGGAGCCGGACGCCGGGGTAGCTAGTCAGGGGTTGCGAAGAATGGTGCCGGGGTAGGAGTAACAGCGTCTGAGAGACGCAGCTTGCTCTCCTCCTGGGTGTCCCACAGGCATCTCCTCTCGTGTGGTCCCCCAATTCACCTCTTCTTTACCCCCAGATGCTCCGCCTTCTGAATTCAGTGTTCAGTGCCGGCACCACCGTCTGTTCCAGGAGTGGTGGCCGTGGGGTGGGGCAGGGTGGAGGAGAGGGCCTCGCTGAGGAGTCCATTGCTGACTTTTGATTCTGCCTGGGAAGGCTGAGGGGGGTTTAGGCAGCGATGGGCGGGGCTTTTCCTGAACGGGGAGGGCGGAGGCGGGAAATACCACCCTGGGGATCAAAAGTCAGCTCCACAAGCTGAGGTGTACATGGGGGGTGGGGGGAGTTGGCTAGAGCCAAGTTGTAGGCAGCTGGGGTGCCAGCTGTGTCCCCTTCGTTCTGCTCCACGTGTTCAGCAGATAGTGAAAAATGTGGGTCTGTCGCCACAGAGGCCAGGCTGGACATTCCTACACTGCAGGCATCTACTCGCTGGTATTTGCATGTGTGGGTGGGGTGAGGGATGGTATCTTTTGGACCCAAAGGGCCAGGGGGCTATTCCTCACATGGCCACAGAACCTGGTTCAGCCCAGCTTGTGGAGTGTCCCTGGAAGGAGGTCAGTCCTCCTTTCCTTTGTTCAGTGTGTATTAAGGGCCATCTTTGAGCCAAGCCCTGTTCCAAGGACTGGGGATACTGTAATGAATAAGACAAGGTTCCAGCCCTCCAGGAGTTTGGATTCTCGGATGCGTTAGAACCTCAGTTCTAGACTCTATACCTCAGCCTCTGCTCTGAAGGTGATCATTTGTGCTGAACTCAGTGAACGTCCAGATGTAGCCCTGTACCTCAGTTTTATTGAGGTATAATTGACATAAAGTTGTAAGCTTTTTAAAAGTGTGCATCATGGTGATTTGCTGCATGTGAAATTATATGTTTGCATTGTGAAATGATTCCCCCCATTGGGTTAATTAAAACATCCATCACTTTAAACATTTGTCTTTTTTGGTGAGAACATTTCAGTTCTATTCTCTTAGCAAATTTCAGTTATACAATAGTGTTTTTAACTATAGTAACCAAGTTTTAAGTTAGATCCTCATACTGTAATAGGGAAGAACCTTTGTATTCTATATATTACAAGTTAATCACTAAAAGGATGTTGCCTATAAGCTTAAAGCATACATAATGGCCCATCTCTGGGACCCCTGCCTCCCAGGTAATGTGCATTAAGCTAATATAACTTTGATTAGCTCGCAGTAAACATCCTGATCAGGCCCACCTGCGAATGGCTGCAGGCAGGAAGAAATTAACACAGCCCCTACGGAGGCTGATGGGAACCAGGAAGTGTTCGACTTTACTCCCTCCCCTTTTAGTATAAGAGAAGCCTGCATTCTAACTTGGGATACGAGTTCAGCATCTTCTCAGTCCGCTGGCTTTCCGAATAAGGTTACTGTTCTTTGTCCCAACAACTTGTCTCTCAATTTATTGGCCTGTTGTGTGGCAAGCAATATGAGCTTGAACTAGGTAACAAATTTTGGGGATCCAGCCAAGAGCCTTGACGCTCATGGCTAGCTAGTCCAGTTTGGGAATTTTCAGTTAAGGCCCTAGCAGCTGCTAGAACCACTTGTGCTGAGGATCTTCCCTTCAAAATTCCCAGAAGTGGCACTTGCTGCCCCAGCGCTTGGCAGTTGGAGCAAGAAACATTTGGAAGCTGGTGGGCTCCACATAGTAGGGTAAGTCACTTTGCTGTGTACAGCCAGGAACTTTATTTCCTCTCTGTTTGGGGCTTTTTCTCTGGAGTAAGCCAATTTGTTTGGGGTACCCTGTTGGAGAGAGGAAATAGCTGTTGGTCTTTTATCCGATTTGGAAACCAGTTAGTTTGTTTCTTTGGATGCTAGCATTTGTGTGTGAAGTTTGTGTTTTGTTTGTCTTGAATTTCTGTCTTTAAAAGTGGGAAATGTTTCAACTATCCCTAAAGAAAGTCCTCTGAGGCGCAATTTGGATATGCAATCTGATTACAGCTATGAACCCATGGGTGAGAGGAAGACGATATTTTATTGTTAGCAATGGCCACAGTACCTGTTAGGCTCTCCACAAGGGCTTTATGCAGGGTTATCTTGGGACCCTGTGCACCACGGACTGCTACCCTTACTGTGTTAATTATGTAATTTATGGTCTCCTGTGTCCTTGGTATATGTAAAACCCCAAGACCAAACTTGAGCGTTTATTTAGGATTTTCTGTTTGTCCTTTGGGTTTTTCATTTCATTTTGTTTGGTACTGTTTGTCCATTTACAGCCAAAATCAGTTTTGTGATTTTAAAACTTTTACTGATATCAAATGGAGGAAAGGAACAGTGAAGCAAACAAAAACAAAAAAAAGTGTCTGTTCTTGTCTAAGAGTGCGACATTCTCAGGATGAAAAGGTTCCACTTTGTTCCTAAAATCACCAAAAGCTACAAATAGAAGTGTCTTTTCCATAAATGTTAGTAAAAAGTGTTTAGCCATCCAGACAGGTGGTCTTGATTTGTCCCATCTGCCAGAAACCCAATTTGAATCCAATCTCTTTTGTAACTAATGGGTTTTACCTTGTTGTACCTGATTCATGGCTAAAATTTTGGAATGGGAACTATGAGGTCCCTGTGTTTGTATTTGTACGTGTGTTATAGATGTGTGGCATTGCCAGAATTAATTTGTAGAAGAGCTCTATTTAACTGGCTTAAAGGAAATTAAGTGCTTATATAAATACTCAAATATAAAAAAAAACTGGCCAGAGTGAATTTCGGGTTCAGGAAATATTCAGTATTGAATTAATATCTGGTATTAAAGTTAGATTAAGCTTGTTGGTGTGATTAATACTTTAAAGTCATCAACATTAAGTATAATACTTTCATTGTACCTAGGTTTACTAGAAATCAAATAAGACCTTATTATTCCTGTTAACAAAGTTTGTCAGCAAGAAAAATAACAATATGACAAAGCTTTTAATTAAATAAAACAGAGGCAAATGAGGTAAGAGTTTTAGGTGAACTCTATAGGAATAATTATGTTTTGGGAACATCTATCTAAAATAACCTCTAGATTTTCATAACTTGAAATGAAGGTAAGTTAAAGGAAGAGAATTCATTGACTATCTGGGTCATTTCAAATAGGATAAAATATTAGAACATTAATTGCTGGGCAGGTCTAAGTTTACTTACCTTTGCCTTCTTAGGAGAGGAAGACTAAAGCATAAGTTTGTCAATCAAAAAATGCTAGTATGCCAGTGAATTACTTGCTTCTTGGTTTTCACTAGAGATTAAGGTTTTACGTTTAAAAATTATAAATGAAAGATTTCAGATGCAAAAATGTAAGATGTGTGTTTTCAGCAAAGAAGGTATGATAAATGAAAATGCATTTTGTTAAAGGGAAAAAGGTGGTTTTGTCCTAGAACTGATTGTTTCTGAATGGAAAAGAAAGTGAGGGACTGATTAATATGGATACAAAACATTGTGGAAGGTTTGTGGAGGAGGAACGCTGAAAGAGTTTTGTGCATGGTCAGAATTGGATAAGATAAGATCGAACTTAATTAAGAAAATGAATGTTAAAGGTAAAAGGGTACAAAACCTGAATTCGATTCTCTAAGAGGGCAAAGTTTTCTTCAGATATTGACCTGCTTTTGGTAATTGTGAGTTTCTTTGTTTAAGTGATCTGTATTTGCCATTGAGATCTTTTATTATCACTGATTAAAACTTTTTGATATTTTTGAGAAAATTCCAAAGATCAAATTCTAAATGAATTCATTTCACCTCTAGCTAACTTTGAGATTTTCTAAAGGGTCCCTGGAACACCTCAAATTATTTGCTTTCTCTCCATCTCAGAGGAATATTAAACTAATTAGGTTTATTTGGTATGTTAAATTACATGGGAAACATTGTCAAATAAGTGGCGATAAAACTTCTTAGATTGTATCATACAAGTAAATGTTACTAATATACATGTTCTAGAAATTATATGGAACTCCTAAAATTCTGGTATATTCTGGTAAATGATCAGTCATAATTTTAATCTTAAATTGTATGTCACAGCAGTAACCAAGTTTCTTTTCAATTGCATTGTAATCCCTATTGGTTGACGCTAAAGCAAAAAGGCAACCTTAATGGTTAGAGATGATCAATTGCTATTTATGGTTTTACAGTGGCTTTTGAATGACTCTGTAGCTATTTTGTGAAGAAGTGGGAAAGACTGATGAAATCCTTTATGTGCAAGCATTTGTGTTATTACATCAGGGAAAACAAAAGGAAGGGAATCAGAATGAGGATATGTTGCTTCAAACCTTAACTCGTCCAGCTGAGCTAGCTGTCCCAACCACTCTGGCTGTTATGCCAATATATCCACCCCTTCCACCACCTTCCTTTCCTTTCCAACCCCAATTCCTGACACTGGGGCTCGGGACTTCCCCTCCTTCTAGGGATCAATTAGAAAATCCTGTGTTAGTTTCTGGGGCACAGGGACTTGGTCTGGTATCACCATCTAAGGCCCAACAAGGCAGCCAATTTGGGCCAAGAGCCACTCCCAGGGCAGGGCAATTGCCACTGCTGTTATTGTGTATAGGGGGCTAAATGCAAAAGACCAGCCAGCTTGATTTCTCGGACTTGTTTAATTGCAACGATCGATCACAACCCTCCTTTATAGCGAGGATCCTCTACACCTGAAACCCACTTGGCAGGACCCACAGCTGAACCAAATTGGGACCCCAGAGAGGGAGGAATGCCCTTGTTAGAGCACTACTTATTAGTGCATCTTGGCAGGGCTTTGAAACGGGGAACCAAAGTAGCCAAAACAAAACAAAAACAAATGAAGACCTCTCTGAATTTTTGGGAAGGATTTATCAGACTTACAGACATCATCTTAATGCAGATCTTGAGGCCCCTGAGAATATTAGAATGGTAAATTTGACCTTTTTGAGGGGGCAAAGTGCCTCACATATCAGGAGAAAGTTGCAAAAATTAGATGGTGCATTTGGAATAAACCCTTCTTGATTGGTAGATGTAGCTTTTAAAGTGTTCAACAGGGAACAACAACAGAAGAAAGAAGCTGCAAAAATGAAACAAAACGCCACTTGTTGGCAGTGGCATTGGATCCCCAGAAGGTTAATAAACCAAAGAGAGGTAAGCCACCATTGGGGAAGAACGTTGGAAAACAGATTGCCCTAGGCGAGAACAGAAGAAGAAAAACAAGAAGATGAGAGCCTCTCATATGGCAGAAAGAGAGGAACACTCTGATGAATGAGGAGGCCCAGGGCCTCCCTTGGACTTGAGGTGCTTAATTCCCCACAAGAGCCCCAGGTAAAATTGACAGTGGGGAATGAGCTGATTAACTTTCTGATAGACCTCACCCTGAAGATTTTCACTAGGACAGCTTGACATCAGAGTCGCTCCAGAACATGCTTTAAGCCTACAGGTGGTGCTCATGAAAACCCCAGGAAAGGAAACAGAGCTCTTCCCCGCCCACACCCCATCCCCCTCCCCCCCACGCCAGGTCTATGAAAAGGTAAGACCAGAAGTGTGTGCCAGTGGCACCCCAGGGAAGGCCAAAAACACATGGCCAATACGAATCCCATTACAAAGGGATGATGGGACACCTAATCTAAAACAATATCCTCTGAGACAAGAGCATCACTTCTCCCACAGATTGAACTGTCAAAATACCAGCCAGTGTATTCAGAAAAGGACAAAGAGTGGGGTTTCACTTGGATCACACCTAACCCGGCTGGAAATGCAGTGCACAATTGTTTCGATCCCTGAGGTACTCTGGACCCTGTGCTGCAGCACATTCATGATAGCACCCATTACAGGAGATTTGCCACCTTACAAGCGATTCAAAAATATATATAGGGGGGCCTAACCTACAAAATGCCATCCAGCAAGTCACTCAGAATTGCATGATTTGTGCTAAAAATAACCCAAAGACTGCTGTCAGACCTTCCCAGATGGAGACTCAACACAGAGGAACCTGCCCCATCAAGGACCAGAAAATAGACTTTACTCAAATGCCTTGAGCTGCAAGAAATTTCAGATAACCTGCTAGTGTCTGTGGACACTTTTTCAGGATGGGTGGAAGCATATCCCACCTGGACAGAAAGTCTCTGAAATGGTTAAAGCCCTCCTTAGGGAAATGATCCCTTGATTTAGATTAAGGCATTGAAACTACGTTCCTCCTGGAGACCACAATCAACAGGGTAAACCAAGAAAATGAGTCGTACATTAATAAGAACATTGCTTATGTCAAGAGATTAATTTAACTTGGGATAAGGCCTTGCCAGTTGCCCTGCTACTGATTGGTGGCTCCCAGAAGCAGGCTGAAATTTAGCCCCTTTGAGATATTGTATGGTACGCCATTCCAGGTGTCTGCTCAGGCAGGAGAAGCTGTAAATGCTCTAAAAGACCTAGCATTTGCCAATGATGTTAAAACTTTGGGCTGTGTACTAACCTCTGTTCATGACTTTACCTCCAACAAGTCTGTCTATGCAACTGAAGGAGATGGGAATTTCGTTGCAGCTGGAGAAGGGTAAGCCAATTTGTTTCCAAATAAACAGCACAGGAATTGAGTAAATGTATTGGGAACTGGAACCAAAACCCCAAGTTTAATTACACATTGGACCACACAGTGCGAAGGGGTTCCATCAGGTTCAAGTAGTTGTAGATAAAACAGGACTGACTAAAGGTTTTAAGGATACTTGTTGTCTCCAGAAGTAACCAGAGCGGTCTTTGTCCTTTTTTCCATAAGACTGTGGAATGGACATCGACAGTGGGGAACTGTAATAGGGAAGAAGCTTTGTGTTCTATTACAAGTTAGTCACTGAAGGGATGTTGCCTATAAGCTTAAATTACACATAATGGCCTGTCTCTGGGAACCTTGCCTCCCAGGTAATGAGCATTAAGCTAAAATACCTTCATTTAGCTCACAGGAAACATCCTAAGCAAGCCCACCTGTGAATGACTGCAGGAAGGAAGAAATGAACAATCCCCTCAGGGGGCTGACGGGAACCAGGAAATGTCTGACTTTCCTCCCTCCCATTTTAGTATAAAAGAAGCCTGAGTTCTAACTTGGGACATGAGTCCACCATCTTCTCCATCTGCTGGCTTTCCAAATGAAGTAGCTACTCCTTGCCCCAACACCTCATCTCTTGATTTATTGGCCTGTTGTGCAGCAAGCAGTACAAGCTTGGACTTGGTAACAAGACTTTATTCACCTTACAGCTGGAAGTTTGTTCCCTTTTACCCACCCCGCCCTATTTCCCCCACACCCCAGCCCCTAGCAACCACTTTTCTACTCTGTTTCTATGAGTTTGACTTTTTTTAAGATTCCACATAGAAGTGATTCATTGATTCCACGTGGTATTAGTCTTTCTCTGTCTGGCTTGTTTCACGAAGAAGGTATCCTTTCTTGATGCATCCTGACTGCATCCTGAAAACAGCCCCTCGGGGCTGTGCAGGAGCTGCCTCTCCAGGCCCCTGGGTGGTATCCATCCCACGCCCTCCCCTCAGTATCTTCTCTCCCCTCTGGTCTCAGACCAAAGGATTCACCCAGGAAGACTGGGTTCAAGGAGGCTCCCCAGCCCTCCTAAGCTGCAGTCCCTGGAAGCAGTCAGTGGGGCAAGGCCCTGGGACATGATGATGAGGTTGAAGACACTTGGGGGCTGATCAAGGGAAAAAATATGACCACGAGGGAAGCAGTTGTGCTGGAACAAGTGTGCACATGAGGAGAAGTTCATCACGGTATAGACCATGAGAGGCTTTTGGTGAGTGGGCCACCCTCCAGAAGCGGAGGAGAACAAGGGAAGTCCCAGGGATTTGGGACTGGGAGAGGGGTCGTACATGGCTCAGAGCGTGGTGAGGAGCGTCCGGGTCAGAGAACTCCAAAGGTCACTTGGGGTCTTATAACTACCAGGCTCTATCTCATCTACAGCTGGCAGACGTGAAGCGAGCCACGTCTCGCAGGGTATGCAAAGTAGGCAGCCTCTAAGTGGCTAGGAATCTGCTGTTTGGGGCTCTATTTAAAATAACTGGATGTGTAAAATTTTGAGTTTCTCACTGGCAGGCTTTGGGCAGGTCTCAGTCCTCAGTGAAGAAATAAAACACCTAGCGACCAATACGCAGGCTGTCTTTGGCCCATTTATGTAGCACATGAAGTGAAGGAGGAGAGAAAGGTTTTTCCCGATGGCCTTGCCTTCAGGCACAACCTTGACACAGGCTCCTCTCAGATAGTAAATGAGGGCATCTCATTATGGGTAATTTCCACCCTCGGAGGACTACGAAGCCTGCTGTTCAAGGTCGTTCATGGTCTGGGCTCTGCTGGCTCTTAAACTGGCTGCGAAGTGTTTAATGGCTCACTGGGTAGCTAGTCTCCTTAAAATACAAATTTCCTCCTATTATCCCACTTGAAAACCTTAATGCTCCCTATTGCCCACTTTGTCCTACAAACTGGGTGGCTTAAAACAACAGAAATGTATCGTCTTACAGTTCTGGAGGCTGGAAGTCCAAAATCAAGGTGTCACAAGACTGCTCTCTCTCTGCGGACTCTAAGGGAGGAATCCTTGCTTGCCTCTTCTGCCTTCTGATTTTTGCCGACAATCCTTGGGTTCCTTGGCTTGTGCAGGCATCACTTCAGTCTCTGCCTCTCTCACCACATGGCTGACCTCTCCCTGTGTGTGTCTGTGTCTCTTCCCTTCGTACAGGGCACTGGTCATATCAGATCAGGGTCCACCCTTACTGACCTCATCTTAACCTGATTACATCCACAAAGGAAGTCACATTCACAGGAACGGGGGTTAGGACTTCAACCTATAGTTTTGAGGAACTCAACTCAACCCATAATACCAAGTGGCTAACTTCTGGTTAAACACATGTGGTGGAAATATACAGGAGCTGCCGTAGACCTTTCTTAGGAAAGAGCATGTGGGTTCCTTTGCTCTTTCTCTGTCCCCTTCTCCATCCTGCTGCCCAGGACTTGGACTCGGATGTTGAGGCCACACAAGGCAAAGCAACAACACAGAGGGGCTTGGGTTCTTCATGGTGTGGAGCATGTTTCCGGCCCTGGACAGTCAACCCGGACTTTAAAGAGAAATCAGGGATTTCCCTGGCGGTCCAGTGGTTAGGACTCGGAGCTTCCACTGCTGGGGGCCCGGGTTTGGTCCCTGGTTGGGGAACTAAGATCCCATAAGCCATGGGGCATGGCCAAAAAAAAAAAAGAGAGAGAAATCAATGCCTCAGTGTATTGAGGGTTTCTATCACTTGCGGCAAACACAGTTCTAATCAACACACTTGGTGCTGTCCTGGATTTGTGGCTTCTCCATGAGGTTTGGTTTCTCCTTGGACTTACCAAGGGGAAGTGAGCACGGGTCCTTCTGCTTTTACATCTTCAGACTAACTTGGGGATTCTATCACATGCTCCCTTTCTCAGGGACACTCACCTGCGCCTGATCTCTCTCTGTCCCCTTTTTTTTCTCCTTTCCTCAATCAGAGGGTCTTAATCTCTCCTAGGTCAGGAAAAAGGTATTCTCTTACATTCATCCAAATCTATGATTTCTGCCATAAACTGCCTGCTCTGAGTCCCCTGGGGCTTTGACTTTTGAGATTCAAAACCGTTATTTCATTATGTTGTCTCAAAGATGTATCTTAAAAGTCAGAAATCTAAAAGACACTTTTGTGTTGCTGTAGCCCTCTGTTTCTGGGGCTGTGAGCCCAGAATGCTGTAGCTGAGGCCCCAATAGGGGAAGGATCACAAGGGACCAGGGATGTCGAGGAATGAAGACACGTTTTCGAATTTATCAGCTATGACCCAGCCATGTGAGCATTTACCTAGATAAGGTGCCCGAAAATGCCAATGCTGGAAAAAGTCTTAAAGAATCTCCCCCCAAAGAAGAGTTCTATGTTCAAAAAGTTTGAGAAACACTCAGAACTTTTTTTTCAATTGAAGTATAGTTAATTTACAATGTTGTGTTAGTTTCAAGTGTACAGCAAAGTGATCCAGCTGTGTGTGTGTGTGTATATATATTCTTATATTTTCCATTACAGGTTATTACAAGATATTGAGTATAGTTCCCTGTGCTATACAGTAGGTCCTTGTTGTTTATTTTACATATAGTAGTCCATATATGTTAATCCCAAACTCCTAATTTGTCCCTCCCCCTTTCCCCTTTGGTAGCCATAAGTTTGTTTTCTATGTCTGTGAGTCTGTTTCTGTTTTGTAAATAAGTTCATTTGTATTATTTTTTAATATTCCACATATAAGTGATGTCATATGGTATTTGCCTTTCTCTGTTTGACTTACTTCACTTAGGATGATAATCTCTAAGTCCATCCATGTTGCTGCAAATATCATTTTTCATTCTTTTTTATGGCTGAGTAATATGCCATTGTGTGTATTTATATACCACGTCTTCTTTATCCATCCATCTGTTGATGGACATTTAGGTTGCTTCCATGTTTTGGCTAATGTAAATAGTGCTGCAATGAACATTGGGGTGCATGTATCTTTTCAAATTAGGGTTTTCATCTTTTCTGGATATGTGCCTAGGAGTAGGATTGCTGGATCATATGACAACTGTAGTTTTAGTTTTTTAAGGAACCTCCATACTGTTCTCCATAGTGGCTGTACCAATTTACATTCCCACCAACAGAGTAGGAGGGTTCCCTTTTCTCCACACCCTCTCGAGACAGCATTTATTGTTTGTAGAGTTTTTGATGACGGCCATTCTGACCAGTGTGAGGTGATACCTCACTGTGGTTTTGATTTCTATTTCTCTAAGGATTAGTGATGTTGAGCATCTTTTCATGTGCTTTTTGGCCATCTGTATGTCTTCTTTGGAGAAATGTCTATCTAGATCTTCTGCCCATTTTTTTGAGTGGGTTGTTTGGTTTTTTGATATTGAGCAACATGAGCTGTTTGTATACTTTGGAGATTCATCCCTTGTCGGTTGTTCTGTTTGCAAATATTTTCTCCCATTCTTGGGGTTGTCTTTTCATTTTGTGTATGGTTTCCTTTACTGTGCAAAAGCTTTTAAGTTTCATTAGGTCCCATTTGTTTATTTTTGTTTTTATTTTCATTACTCAAGGAGGTGGATCAAAAAAGATCTTGCTGCGATTTATGCCAGAGAGTGTTCTGATTATGTTTTCCTCTAAGAGTTTTATAGTGTCCAGTCTTACATTTAGCTCTTTAATCCATTTTGAGTTTATTTTTGTGTATGGTGCTTTTACATGTAGCTGTCCAGTTTTCCCAGCACCACTTATTGATGGCCATTCTGACCAGTGTGAGGTGGTACCTCATTGTAGTTTTGATTTGCATTTCTCTAATAATTAGTGATATTGAGCATCTTTTCATGTGCCTATTGGCTATCTGTACGTCTTCTTTGGAGAAATGTCTATTTAGGTCTTCTGCCCATTTTTTGATTGGGTTATTTGGTTTTTTGATGTTGAGCTGCATGAGCTGTTTGTATATTTTGGACATTAATCCCATGTCAGTTGCTTCATTTGCAAATATTTTCTCCCATTCTGAGGGTTGGCTTTTCATTTTGTTTATGGTTTTCTTTTCTGTGCAAAAGCTTTTAAGTTTGATTAAGTCCAATTTGTTTATTTTTGTTTTTATTTCCATTACTCTAGGAGACAGATCCAAAAAAATAATTCTGTGTACACTCAGAACTTTTAATATGCACTGTGCAGTAGATAGGGTGCAGTATCTGCTAAAGGGATCTTGTATCTTTCTCCCCAGAACCCTTTACAAACACATTGAAGCACACGAAGGTCTGTCTTCTAAAACGCATCTCTACATGAGTATATGCGTGTGCGTTGCTGCAGGGTGTTCAGGAGGAAACATCAGCTGATACAAATGGTGGCCTCTGGGGAGCCAGGGTGGGAATTAGACTTTCTTTCCACGAGACAGCTTTTGGTGTTCTAGGCTTATGTTTACTATGTGCATGTGTTAAGATAGATACAATAAATGTGTGGAAGCTTAGATGAGCCCAAAGCTGGATGTGCAGTTGACATCATATTTAACTGAATCTTTCTTAGGAATGACAGCTGCCACCCTCCCCTTGAGAGCCAGAGTAAGAAATAGCCCTCAGAAACTCATCATTCAGCCTGACATAAGAGTAACATTGAGGACGCTATAAAATAGAAAAGCAAAAGCAAAAACGAACACCCAAAACTGATTTAACTGCTTTAGTGTGGAACTGGATCTGCCACATTTTTTTTTTTTTTTAAATGTGTTAAGAGGCGATATCCTTGCCTTGTTCTTTTTTATTTATTTATTTATTTATTTATTTTTGGCTGTGTTGGGTCTTCGTTTCTGTGCGAGGGCTTTCTCCAGTTGCGGCAAGCGGGGGCCACTCTTCATCGCGGTGCGTGGGCCCCTCGCTATCGTTGCCTCTCTTGTTGCGGAGCACAGGCTCCAGGTGCGCAGGCTCAGTAGTTGTGGCTCACGGGCCCAGTTGCTCCGCGGCATGTGGGATCTTCCCAGACCAGGGCTCAAACCCGTGTCCCCTGCATTGGCGGGCAGATTCTTAACCACTGCGCCACCAGGGAAGCCCCTGCCACATTTTTTTTTTTTTTTTTTCACATTTTTAAAAGCTCTGATGTGCAGCCAGAGCTGAGACCCACGGGGACTGAGCGATATTTAAGACGTGCTCCTTTGCGAACCATTCCCCTGTGTTGGGCAAGGCACTTGGCACGGGGAATGCAAAAGTGAGTGAGACTCAGTCTCTAACTTCAAATGGCTCCTGGAGCTGGAAGTTGCTTTTTATCTTAGAAAAGAATTTTCCAGAAAGAGCCTCCTCCCGATCCCCTTAGCTTCCCTGCTTGTACTGGGGCTGGGTTTGCCCAGAGAGAGCTGAGCTGAGTGTATCAAGTCAGCCTCGGAAGGTAAAGAGCTTTGGGTCACCTGGAACCCTGAGGGCAGCCTGGCGCGTCCAGGCGCTTCTGAGAGCCTCTGCATTCTAGATCCCATTCTCAGGCCTGAGAACTAAAGGGGGCGCCCTGGCTTGTATAACAGCCAGATCCAGACTTGGCCGTAGAAAAAAAGTCTTTCCAATTGCCAGCCCTCCACAACTTTTAGCATCCCAGATGCAGATTCACCCAGTCCTTTTAAATTTTTAAAATTAATTTAATGTAATTTAATTTTTTATTGAAGTATAGTTGCTTTACAATGTTGTGTTAGTTTCTGATGTACAGCAAAGAATCTATGTATTCTTTTTTGTGTTCTTTTTCATTATGGTTTATTACAGGGTATTGAATACAGTTCCCTGTGCTATACAGTAGGAACTTGTTTTTATCTATTTTATATGTAGTAGTCTGTATCTGTGAATCCCAAATTCCTAATTTATCCCTCCCCCAACCCCTTTCCCATTTGGTAACCGTAAGTTTCTTTTCTATGTCTATAAGTCTGTTTTTGTTTTGTAAATAACTTCATTTGTATCATATTTTAGATTCCGCATTATAAGTGGTATCACATGGTGTTTATTTTTCTCTAACTGACTTACTTAGTATGATAATCTCTAGGTCCATCCATGTTGCTGCAAATGGCATCATTTCATTCTTTTTTATGGCTGAGTAGTATTCCATTGTAGCAATATACCACGTCTTCTTTATCCATTCATCTGTCAATGGATAATTTAGGTTGTTTCTGTGTCTTGGCTATTGTAAATAGTGCTTCTATGAACATTAGGGTGCATGTATCTTTTTGAATTATGGTTTTGTCCAGATATATGCCCAAGAGTGGGATTGCTAGATCATATGACAACTCTATTTTTTGTTTTTTAGGGAACCTCCATACTGTTCTCCATAGTGGCTGTACCAATTCTCATTCCCACCAACAGTGTAGGAGGGTTCCCTTTTCTCCATACCCTCTCTAGCATATATTAATTGTAAATTTTAAAATAATACCCAGTCTTTTTTTAAACTCTGGCAATGGAAAAATCATTTCATGGGTGAAAGCATTCTGGTTTTGGACAACTCTAATCCTATCTTAAAATGTTTATCTTGAAATAATTGCAGGCTTGTAGGAAACTGCAAAACTAGTCCAAAGAGCCTCCTGTACCCTTCACCTATCTTCCCCCAGTAGTGACATCTTATATGGGTGTAGTACAGTATCAAAGCCAGGTTACCATTCTGGACTACAGGTCTTACTCAGTTTTTATCACTTAAAAACAAAACAAAACCAAACACTGCATTCATTTGTGTGTGTGTATGTTCTATGCAGCTTGATCGCCTGTAGAAACTCCCATCACCATCACCACAATTAAGATACAAAACTGTTCCACTGCTGAAAAAAACTCCCTCCTGCTGCCTTTTGGTATTCATGCCCACCCCTCCCCCTCCCCTCCTGGAAACCACTAATCTGTTCTCCATCTCTAGATGGAGAATGTTATATAAATGGAATCATACAGTATGCAATCTTTACTTTAAAGATAACACCTTTATTGACATATAATTCACATACCATGCAACTCATCCATTTACAGTGTTCAAGTTCAGTGGGTTTTAATCCATTAAAAGAGTTGCACAGCCATCACCACAGTCAATTTTAGAAACTTTTCATCACACCCAAAAGAAACCTTATACGCATTAGCAGTCACTCCCTATTTTTCCCAAACCCCCAGCCCCCCAACCACTAATCTACTTTCTGTCTCTATAGGTTTACTTATTTGGGACATTTCATATAAATGGAATCATGTAACGTGTGGTCTTTTGCGACTGACTTCTTAGCATAATATTTTCAAGGTTCATCCATGTTGTAGCAGCTGCAGGACAAGATTAAACTGGTCCCACTCTGTCAGTAACAAGATACTGAGTTGTTTTTCAGACAACAGAGCAAAACCATAAATCATGCAAAGCATGCACAGAAGAGAAAAATTTGACCTCAAATAACACCTGGAACCAAAGTCCTCTCCCCCCAGCTCCCAGAACTAAACTGTGGGGACATGACTGGAACTTGAACACTGGAACCCTTTCAGAAATGAAGGGTCCATTGCCCAAGAAGATCCAGTGCCAAAGTCTCCTACCATATCTTCCCATAAATGCCAAGTTCCAAAACCCTCCAATCGAAACCTGCCCTGCCAGCGCTTCTGCTTACCAATCCATCCTCCCCTAACTTATAGAAGTTTGACTGGGGCTTCCCTGGTGGCGCAGTGGTTAAGAATCCGCCTGCCAATGCAGGAGACACGGGTTCGAGCCCTGGTCTGGGAAGATCCCACATGCCGCGGAGCAACTAAACCCGTGAGCCACAATTACTGAAGCCCGTACAAGAGAAGCCACCACAATGAGAAGCCCGTGCACCACAACAAAGAGTAGCCCCCACTCGCCGCAACTAGAGAAAGCCCACACGCAGCAACGAAGACCCAATGCAGCCAAAAATAAAAATAAACAAAATTAATTAAATAAATAAATAAATTTAAAAAAACAAAAACAAAAAACTCTGAGTCCCAGATCGAGGAGACAAATTTGAACCATGGCTCCTGTCTCCTTGCAGGTTGATGTTGCCATAAAGCCTTTTCTTTTTCCTTTTTTTTTTTTAATATAACAACTACTATTAACATTAGTTGAGCACTTACTACTGTTACTACTAATAATATTTATATAATACTATTTCTTTAACATCTTTATTGGAGTATAATTGCTTTACAATGGTGTGTTAGTTTCTGCTCTATAACAAAGTGAATCAGCTATACATATACATACAACCCCATATCTCCTCCCTCTTGCGTCTCCCTCCCACCCTCCATATCCCACCCCTCTAGGTGGGCACAAAGCACCGAGCTGATCTCCCTGTGCTATGTGGCTGCTTCCCACTAGCTATCTATTTTATATTTGGTAGTGTATATATGTCCATGCCACTCTCTCACTTTGACACAGCTTACCCTTCCCCTTCCCCATATCCTCAAGTCCGTTCTCTAGTAGGTCTGCGTCTTTTTTTTTTTTTAATCAATCATCAATTTTATACACATCAGTGTATACATGTCAATCCCAATCTCCCAATTCATCACACCACCCCCCCCCACCCCCCGCTGCTTTCCCCCCTTGGTGTCCATACGTTTGTTCTCTACATCTGTGTCTCTATTTCTGCCCTGCAAACCGGTTCATCTGTACCATTTTCTAGGTTCCACATATATACGTTAATATACGATATTTGTTTTTCTCTTTCTGACTTACTTCACTCTGTATGACAGTCTCTAGATCCATCCATATCTCTACAAATGACCCAATTTCGCTCTTTTTTATGGCTGAGTAATATTCCATTGTATATATGTACCACGACTTTATCCATTTGTCTGTCGAGGGGCATTTAGGTTGCTTCCATGACCTGGCTATTGTAAATAGTGCTGCAATGAACATTGGGGTGCATGTGTTTTTTTGAATTATGGTTTTCTCTGGGTATATGCCCAGTAGTGGGATTGCTGGGTCATATGGTAATTCTATTTCTGGTTCTTTAAGGAACCTCCGTACTGTTCTCCATAGTAGCTGTATCAATTTACATTCCCACCAACAGTGCAAGAGGGTTCCTTTTTCTCCACACCCTCTCCAGCATTTGTTGTTTGAAGATTTTCTGATGATGCCCATTCTAACTGGTGTGAGGTGATACCTCATTGTAGTTTTGATTTGCATTTCTCTAATAATTAGTGACGTTGAGCAGCTTTTCATGTGCTTCTTGGCCATCTGTATGTCTTCTATGGAGAAATGTCTATTTAGGTCTTCTGCCCATTTCTGGATTGGGTTGTTTGTTATTTTAATATTGAGCTGCATGAGCTGTTTATATATTTTGGAGATTAATCCTTTGTCTGATGATTCATTTGCAAATATTATCTCCCATTCCGAGGGTTGTCTTTTCGTCTTGTTTATGGTTTCCTTTCCTGTGCAAAAGCTTTGAAGTTTCATTAGGTCCCATTTGTTTATTTTTGTTTTTATTTCCATTACTCTAAGAGGTGGATCAAAAAATATCTTGCTGTGATTTATGTCAAAGAGTGTTCTTCCTATGTTTTCCTCTAAGAGTTTTATAGTGCCTGGTCTTACATTTAGGTCTCTGATACATTTTGAGTTTATTTTTGTGTATGGTGTTAGGGAGTGTTGTAATTTCATTCTTTTACATGTAGCTGTCCAGTTTTCCCAGCACCACTTACTGAAGAGACTGTCTTTTCTCCATTTTATATCCTTGCCTCCTTTGTCATAGATTAGTTAGCCATAGGTGCGTGGGTTTATCTCTGGGCTTTCTATCCTGTTCCATTGATCTATATTTCTGTTTTTGTGCCAGTACCATATTGTCTTGATTACTGTAGCTTTGTAGTATAGTCTGAAGTCAGGGAGTCTGATTCCTCCAGCTCCGTTTTTTTCCCTCAAGACTGCTTTGGCTATTCGGGGTCTTTTGTGTCTCCGTACAAATTTTAGGATTTTTTGTTCTAGTTCTGTAAAAAATGCCATTGGTAATTTGATAGGGATTGCATTGAATCTGTAGATTGCTTTGGGTAGTATAGTCATTTTCACAATATTGATTCTTCCAATCCAAGAACATTTTCACAATATTGATTCTTCCAACCCAAGTCATTTTCACAATATTGATTCTTCCAGTCCAATCCAACATGTATATCTCTCCATCTGTTGGTATCATCTTTAATTTCTTTCATCAGTTTCTTACAGTTTTCTGCATACAGGTGTTTTGTCTCCCTAGGTAGGTTTATTCCTAGGTATTTTATTCTTTTTGTTGTAATGGTAAATGGGAGTGTTTCCTTAATTTCTCTTTCAGATTTTTCATCATTAGTGTATAGGAATGCAAGAGATTTCTGTGCATTAATTTTGTATCCTGCAACTTTACCAAATTCATTGATTAGCTCTAGTAGTTTTCTGGTGGCATCTTTAGGATTCTCTATGTATAGTATCATGTCATCTGCAAACAGTGACAGTTTTACTTCCTCTTTTCCAATTTGTATTCCTTTTATTTCTTTTTCTTCTCTGATTGCCATGGCTAAGACTTCCAAAACTATGTTGAATAGTAGTGGTGAGAGTGGACATCCTTGTCTTGTTCCTGATCTTAGAGGAAATGCTTTCAGTTTTTCACCATTGAGAATGATGTTTGCTGTGGGTTTCTCGTATATGGCTTTTATTATGTTGAGGTAGGTTCCCTCTATGCCCACTTTCTGGAGAGTTTTTATCGTAAATGGGTGTTGAATCTTGTCAGAAGCTTTTTCTGCATCTATTGAGATGATCATATGGTTTTTATTCTTCAGTTTGTTAATACAGTGTATCACATTGGTTTTGTGCATATTGAAGAATCCTTGCATCTCTGGGATAAATCCCACTTGATTATGGTGTATGATCCTTTTAATGTGTTCTTGGATTCTGTTTGCTAGTATTTTGTTGAGGATTTTTGCATCTATATTCATCAGTGATATTGGTCTGTAATTTTCTTTTTTTGTAGTATCTTTGTCTGGTTTTGGTATCAGGGTGATGGTGGCCTCATAGAATGAGTTTGGGAGTGTTCCTTCCTCTGCAATTTTTTGGAACAGTTTGAGAAGGATGGGTGTTAGCTTTTCTCTAATCCTGGACTTCTGTTTGTTGGAAGATTTTTAATCACAGTTTCAATTTCATTACTTGTGATTGGTCTGTTCATATTTTCTGTTTCTTCCTGGTTCAGTCTTGGAAGGTTATACCTTTCTAAGAATTTGTCCATTTCTTCCAGGTTGTCCATTTTATTGGCATAGAGTTGCTTGTAGTAGTCTCTTAGGATGCTTTGTATCTCTGCGGTGTCTGTTGTAACTTCTCCTTTTTCATTTCTAATTTTATTGATTTGAGTCCTCTCCCTCTTTTTCTTGATTAGTCTGGCTAATGGTTTATCAATTTTGTTTATCTTCTCAAAGAACCAGCTTTTAGTTTTATTGATCTTTGCTATTGTTTTCTTTGTTTCTATTTCATTTATTTCTGCTCTGATCTTTATGATTTCTTTCCTTCTGCTGACTTTGGTTTTGTTTGTTGTTCTTTCTGTAGTTCCTTTAGGTGTAAGGTTAGATTGTTTATTTGAGATTTTTCTTGTTTCTTGAGGTAGGCTTGTATAGCTCTAAACTTCCCTCTTAGAACTGCTTTTGCTGTATCCCATAGGTTTTGGATCATCGTGTTTTCATTGTCATTTGTCTCTAGGTAGTTTTTGATTTCCTCTTTGATTTCTTTAGTGATCTCTTGGTTGTTTAATAACGTATTGTTCAGCCTCCATGTGTTTGTGTTTTTTACGTTTTTTTCCCTGTAATTCATTTCTAATCTCATAGCATTGTGGTCAGAAAAGATGCTTGATATGATTTCAGTTTTCTTAAATGTACTGAGGCTTGATTTGTGACCCAAGATGTGATCTATCCTGGAGAATGTTCCGTGCGCACTTGAGAAGAAAGTGTAATCTGCTGTTTTTGGATGGAATGTCCTATAAATATCAATTAAATCTATCTGGCCTATTGTGTCATTTAAAGCTTGTGTTTCCTTTTTAATTTTCTGTTTGGATGATCTGTCCATTGGTGTAAGTGAGGTGTTAAAGTCCCCCACTATTATTGTGTTACCGTCGATTTCCTCTTTTATAGCTGTTAGCAGTTGCCTTATGTATTGAGGTGCTCCTATGTTGGGTGCATATATATTTACAATTGTTATATCTTCTTCTTGGATTGATCCCTTGATCATTATGTAGTGTCCTTCCTTGTCTCTTGTAACATTCTTTATTTTAAAGTCTATTTTATCTGATATGAGTATAGCTACTCCAGCTTTCTTTTGATTTCCATTTGCATGGAATATCTTTTTCCATCCCCTCACTTTCAGTCTGTATATGTCCCTAGGTCTGAAGTGGGTCTCTTGTAGACAGCATATATATGGGTCTTGTTTTTGTATCCATTCAGCAAGCCTGTGTCTTTTGGTTGGAGCATTTAATCCATTCACGTTTACGGTAATTATCAATATGTATGTTCCTATGACCATTTTCTTAATTGTTTTGGGTTTGTTTTTGTAGGTCCTTTACTTCTCTTGTGTTTCCCACTTAGAGAAGTTCCTTTAGCATTTGTTGTAGAGCTGGTTTGGTGGTGCTGAATTCTCTTAGCTTTTGCTTGTCTATAAAGCTTTTGATTTCTCCATCAAATCTAAATGAGATCCTTGCCGGGTAGAGTAATCTTGGTTGTAGGTTTTCCCTTTCATCACTTTCAGTATATCATGCCACTCCCTTCTGGCTTGTAGAATTTCTGCTGAGAAATCAGCTGTTAACCTTATGGGAGTTCCCTTGTATGTTATTTGTCGTTTTTCCCTTGCTGCTTTCAATAATTTTTCTTTGTCTTTAATTTTTGCCAGTTTGATTACTATGTGTATCGGTGTGTTTCTCCTTGGGTTTATCCTGTATTGGACTCTCTGTGCTTCCTGGACTTGGGTGGCTATTTCCTTTCCCATGTTAGGGAAGTTTTCGACTATAATCTCTTCAAATATTTTCTCTGGTCCTTTCTCTCTCTCTTCTCCTTCTGGGACCCGTATAATGCAAGTGTTGTTGCATTTAATGTTGTCCTGAGGTCTCTTAGGCTGTCTTCATTTCTTTTCATTCTTTTTTCTTTATTCTGTTCCATAGCAGTGAATTCCACAGTTCTGTCTTCCAGGTCACTTATCCGTTCTTCTGCCTCAGTTATTCTGCTATTGATTCCTTCTAGTGTAGTTTTCATTTCAGTTATTGCATTGTGCATCTCTGTTTGTTTGTTCTTTAATTCTTCTAGGTCTTTGTTAAACATTTCTTGCATCTTCTCTATCTTTGCATGCATTCTTTTTCTGAGTTCCTGGATCATCTTCACTATCATTATTCTGAATTCTTTTTCTGGAAGATTGTCTATCTCCATTTCATTAAGTTGTGTTTCTGGGGTTTTGTCTTGTTCCTTCATCTGGTACATAGCCCTCTGCCTTTTCATCTTGTCTATCTTTCTGTGCATGTGGGTTTTGTTCCACAGGCTGCAGGATTGTGGTTTTTCTTGCTTCTGCTGTCTGCCCTCTGGTGGATGAAGCTATCTAAGAGGCTTGTGGAAGTTTCCTGATGGGAGGGACTGGCGGAGGGTAGAGCTGACTGTTGCTCTGGTGGACAGAGCTCAGTAAAACTTTAATCCACTTGTCTGCTGATGGGTGGGGCTGGGTTCCCTCCCTGTTGGTTGTTTGGCCTGAGGCAACCCAACACTGGAGCCTACCTGTGCTCTTTGGTGGGGCTAATGGCGCACTCTGGGAGGGCTCACGCCAAGGAGTACTTCCCAGAACTTCTGCTGCCAGTGTCCTTGTCCCTTGGTGAGCCACAGCTGCCCCCTGCCTCTGCAGGAGACCCTCCAACACTAGCAGGTAGGTCTGGTTCAGTCTCCTCTCGGGCCACTGCTCCTTCCCCTGGGTCCTGATGCGTACACACTACTTTTTGTGTGCCCTGCAAGAGTGGAGTCTCTGTTTCCCCCAGTCCTGCCGAAGTCCTGCAATCAAATCCCACTAGCCTTCAAAGTCTGATTCTCTAGAAATTCCTCCTCCCATTGCCAGGCCCCCAGTTTGCAAAGCCTGACGTGTGGCTCAGAACCTTCACTCCAGTGGGTGGAGTTCTGTGGTATAAGTGTTCTCCAGTTTGTGAGTCACCCACCCAGCAGTTATGGGATTTGATTTTATTGTGATTGCGCCCCTCCTACCATCTCATTGTGGCTTCTCCTTTGTCTTTGCATGTGGGGTATCTTTTTTGGTGAGTTCCAGTGTCTTCCTGTCGATGATTGTTCAGCAGTTAGTTGTGATTCCGGTGTTCTTGAAAGAGGGTGTGAGAGCATGTCCTTCTACTCTGCCATCTTGAACCAATCTCTGTGTGTGTCATATTTTAGATTGCACATATGAGTGATATCATATATATTTGTCTTTCTCTTTCTGACTTCACTTAGTATGATAATCTTCAGGTCCATCCATGTTGCTGCAAATGGCATTATTTCATTCTTTTTTATGGCTGAGTAATACTCCATTGTATATACATATACCACATCTTCTTTACCATTCATCTGTCCAGGGACATTTAGGTTGTTTCCATGTCTTGGCTCTTGTAAATAGTGCTACTATGAACGTTGGGGGGCATGTATCTTTTTGAATTATAGTTTTGTCTGGAGATATGCTCAGGAGTGGGATTGCTGGATCATATGGCAACTCTATTTTTAGTTTTCTTGAGGAGCCTCCATACTGTTTTCCACAGTGGCTGCACCAATTTACATTCCCACCAACAGTGCAGGAGGGTTTCCTTTTCTCCACACCCTCTCCAGCATTTGTTGTTTGTAGACTTTTTAATGATGGCCATTCTGACTGGTGTGAAGTGGTACCTCATTGTAGTTTTGATTTGCATTTCTCTGTTAATTTGTGATGTTGAGCATCTTTTCATGTGACTATTAGGCCGTCTGTCTGTCTTCTTTGGAGAAATGTCTATTTAGGTCTTCTGCCCTTTTTTTTTTTTTTGTTTGGGTTAGCTGTTTTTTTGGTATTGAGCTGCATGAGCTATTTGTATATTTTGGTGATTAATCCCTTGTTGGTTGCTTCATTTGCAAATATTTTTTCCCTGTCTGTAGGTTGTCTTTTCACCTTCTTTATGGTTTCCTTTGCTGTGCAAAAGCTTATAAGTTTAAGTCCCATTTGTTTATTTTTGCTTTTTAAAAAAATCTTTATTTTATATTGGAGTATAGTTGATTTATAATGTTCTGTTAGTTTCAGGTGCACAGCAAAGTGATTCAGCCATACATATACATATGTATGGTCAAAGGACACACATAGTTTGAAAGAGAGGAGATGGAAAAAGGTATTTCATGCAGATGGAAATGACAAAGTGGGTGTGGCAATACTCATATCAGACAAAATAGACTTTAAAACAAAGACCACAAAGAAAGGTAAAGAAGGACAATGAAACAGAGAAGGAGTCTCTTGTAGGCAGCCTACTGTAGGCTCTTGTTTTTCATCCAATCTGCCACTCTGTCTTTTGACTGGAGCATGTAGTCCATTAACATTTAAGGTAATTATTGATAGATATGTATTTATTGCCATTTTAAACCTGTTTTCCAGTTGATTTTGTATTGTTTCTTTGTTCCTTTCTTTTTCATTTTGTTTCTCCTATTGCGGCTTGATAGTTTTCTTTTGTATTATGCTTGTGTTCTTTTTGATTTTTGTGACTCTATTGTATGTTTTTGATTTGTGGTTACCGTGTTTCTCAAGTATGTTAATCCCTTCCTATGGCTACTTGCTTTAGACTGATAGTCATATAGGCTCAAACAGATTCTAAAAAAACAAAATCTACATTTTCTTATTCTCCTCTCCGATGTTTTATGATTCTGATGTCCTCTTTTACATCTTCATGTTTATCCTTTTGCTATTCATTGTGGTTATCATTGCTTTCACAAAAATATTTTTATTTTTATTTTTTTAACTTGTGTACTGTCTTATTTGAGTGATTTAGTTTCCAATTGTGATTTTCTCTTTCCCATAGATTCTTGCTGCTTTTCTATTTAGAGAAGACCTTTCAGTATTTCTTTTAGGGTAGGTTTAGTACTGCTGTGTTTCTTTAGTTTTTGCTTGTCTGAGAAATTCTTTCTCTCTCCTATTCTAAATTATGTTCTTGCTGTGTAGAGTATCCTAGGTTGCATATTTTTCCCTTTTAGGACTTTGAATATGTCTTACCACACTCCCTTCTGGCCTGCAATGTTTCTGTAAAGAAATCAGCTGATGTCCTTATGAGGGTTCCCTTGTAATTAACTCTTCTTCTCTTGCTGCCTTTAGAATCCTCTCTTTAACTTTTGCCATTTTAATTACAATATGCCTTGGTGTAGGTCTGTTTGGGTTCATCTTATTTGAGACCCTCTGTCCTTCCTGTGCTTGGATATCTGTTTCTTTCTTTAGGTTAGGGAAGTTTTCAGCCATAATTTCTTCAAATACATTTTTGATCCCCTTTTCTCTTTCTTCTCCTTCTGGGCCCCCTATTATACATAGATTGACATGCTTTATATTATCCCACAGGACTCTTATATTGCTTTCATTTGTCTTTCTTTCTGCTGTTCTGATTGGTTTATTTCCATTATTTTATTTTCCAGATCACTTATTTATTCTTCTGCATTATTCAGTCTGCTATTCATTGCCTTTAGCTTAGCTTTTGTCTTGGCAAATGAGTTTTCTAATTTTTCTTAGCTACTCTTTATATTTTCTAGTTCCTACAGTAATCTGCATTTCTACTGGTAACATTTCTTAATTACTTCAGTATTTTCATTATCTCCCTTTTGAACTCAGTATCTATTAGACTGAATAGTTCTGTTTCATTGTTCTTTCAGGAGAATTCTCTTGATCTTTTAGTTGGGAGTGGTTCCTCTGCTTCTTCATTTTACTTATATTTCTCTGACTCTATGAATTTAGGAGAAACAGTGATCTACTGTGGTCTTAAAGTGCTGTTTATATGTGGGAGTGTCCCTGTGTGGCCTTCGTGAGTCTAATATTTTTGGTGCGAGGGCTGTTTTTAGTAGGGGTGTCTGCTACATCTTTCCTCAGTGTGTGCTGGCCATTATCCCCTTGATAGGGGGTTTGACTGGTGTTTTGATGACCACAGCCTGCACTGGCTATTGAGCAAGTCCTCCTCTTTGCTCTGTGGTTGTCACAGCCCTGTCAGGGGCAGGGTCTGCTTCCCAGCTGTTGGAGTAGAAGCCTCCACATCTGTTTCTGAGCTTCGGTTTGAGGCAGGAAGGATTGGAGTGCTCCTGCTGGGACAGGAGCCCCAAGGATTCCTCCGCTGGAGATTTCCACCCAGGAGTATTTTCTGTGCTGTCACCTGACACCTGTTGTGTGGACTCACACAGGACACTGTTGTTTGCACTGCCCTCGGCCTCACCTCTACTGTGGGGATGCAGGCAATTGGCCTGGGTGTCCCTCAGGTGCTGTGTTCCCAAAGCCACCAGCACTGATCTGTAGGCGCAGATCCACTGAAGTCAGGTATCAGGACCACAGGAGTCACGCACCTGGATTTGCTGTGGGAGCTGTGGAAGCAGCCCAGCATCCAGCCCAGCCTCCAAGTGTGTGTGCCCACAGAGCCCACAGCTGCTAAGGCCAGACCCGTCCCAGCCGAGGAAACACCCGTAGTCCACTTGGATGTCCCACAGGCACTGAGCTTACAAAGCTGCTGGTGGTGGCATAAATCCATGGATGGCATGCTGTGGGGAGAGGGCTCAGATTTCAGCCCTGCTTCCTAAGTCATGCGGCCCCTCAGCTCTGATTTCAGCCCCGCCTCCACGTGTGGGCCAGCCCCTGGTGCGTGACTGATCCCTAAGCTCGTAGAGGTGGCACCATGCCGGCTGAGAGCACGCTGAGACATAGGCTGCTATGGAGGGTCCCGCCCCTCCCTTCGTGTGCCCCTTAACAATGGTGCTTCGCTTCTGTGGTGGGCCTGGTCTTCTTCCACCTAAGCCACCAGTTGTGGCCTGTGCCATGCTCTAGCCCCTTCAGGCTGTTTCCATGCAGCCAACCCTGTCCTCTCCCTGGGTCTGTCCTCTGAAGCCAGAGTTTCAGCATCCCGCCCCTGCATGCACCAGCTGATGTGAGTGTCAGGCTGGGGAGTGCAGACAGGTGGCACGGACCCTCTGTGCAGGTCTCGCTCTCCTCTGCCTGCTGCAAACCCGGCTGTTGCACTCTCCTTCCAGCCTCGGAAGCTCCCTTTCTATCCTGGCTGATTTCCCTTCCAGTGAGGGGCCTTCCCAGAGTGCAGGAACATTTCCTCTTTCACAGCTCCCTCCCAGGGGTGCAGATCCTGTCCTGATTTCCTTTTCTTTTTTTTTCTTTCATCCCACCCCTTATGTGGAGATTGCTTGCACTTTTGGGTGTCTGAGATATGCTGCCAGTGTTAAGTAGCTATTCTGTGAGAATTGTTCCACATGTAGATGTGTTGTTTTTTTTCTAATTTTTTTTTTTAATATTTTAATTTATTTTTGGCTGCATTGGGTCTTCATTGCTGCGCACGGGCTTTTCTTCAGTTGCAGTGAGCAGGGGCTACTCTTCATAGCCCTTCTCATTGCAGTGGCTTCTCTGGTTGCTGAGCACAGGCTCCAGGTGCACGGGCTTCAGTAGTTGTGGTTCACGGGCTCTAGAGCGCAGGCTCAGTAGTTGTGGCGCATGGGCTTAGTTGCTCCGCGGCATGTGGGATCTTCCCGGACCAGGGATCAAACCTGTGTCCCCTGCACTGGCAGCTGGATTCTTAACCACTGCGCCACCAGGGAAGCCCCTGTAGATGTGTTTCTGATGTATTTGTGGGAGGAGGTGAGCTCCATGTCCTTCCACTTCACCATCTTGATTCTGTCTCTGAGCATCTTTTCATGTGCTTATTGGCTATTTGCATTTTTTTTTTTTTTAGGAAAAAAATGTTTTTGGATCTTTTGTCCATTTTTTTAAAAATTTTATTTATTTATTTATTTATTTATGGCTGTGTTGGGTCTTCGTTTCTGTGCGAGGGCTTTCTCCAGTTGCGGCAAGCGGGGGCCACTCTTCATCGCGGTGCGCGGGCCTCTCACTATCGCGGCCTCTCTTGCTGCGGAGCACAGGCTCCAGACGCGCAGGCTCAGTAATTGTGGCTCACGGGCCCAGCTGCTCTGTGGCATGTGGGATCTTCCCAGACCAGGGCTCAAACCTGTGTCCCCTGCATTGGTAGGCAGATTCTCAACCACTGTGCCACCAGGGAAGCTCCTTTTGTCCATTTTAAATTGGGTTATTTGTCTTTTATTGTTGAGTTTTTAAAAATATAGTCTAGATGCAAGTTCCTTATCAGATATATTATTTGCAAATATTTTCTTTCATTCTGTGGGTTGTATTTATGCTTTCTTGATGGTATTCTCTGAAGCACAAAAGTTTTAAATTTTGATGAAGTTCAATTTTTTTTCTCTTTTTTTTTTTGGTGTGTGTGTTATAGCGTAGAAGGCTTTGCCTAATCTAAGGTTATAAAGATTTACTTCTCTTTTCTTCTAAGAATTTTGTAGTTTA
This sequence comes from Balaenoptera musculus, assembly GCF_009873245.2. Classification (NCBI taxonomy): domain Eukaryota; kingdom Metazoa; phylum Chordata; class Mammalia; order Artiodactyla; family Balaenopteridae; genus Balaenoptera; species Balaenoptera musculus. The sequence goes on along the minus strand of NC_045793.1, from coordinate 94,314,329 downwards.
GTTCTCACATTTTAGGTCAGTGATCCATTTTGAGTTAATTTTTGTATATAGTATGAAGAAGGAATACAGTTTCATTCTCTTATTTGTGGCTATCCAGTTGTCCCAGAACCATTTTGTTGAAAAACTATTCTTTCCCATTGAATTGTCTTGGCACCCTTGTCCAAGAGGGATTGAGTATAAATGTGAGGATTTGTTTTTGGACTCTCAATTCTATTCTGTTGATCTATTTGTCTGTTCTTATGCCAATACCACAGACTTGATTACTCTAGCTTTATAGTAAGTTTTGAAATCAGGACTTTTTTTTTTTCAAGACTGTTTTGGCTATTCTGAATCCCTTGAATTTACATATAAATTTTAAAATTTTTCTTTATTTTCTTTATTTTTTTGGCTGCGTCAGGTCTTTGTTGCTGTGCACAGCCTTCTCTCTATTGGTGGCATGTGGGCTCTCTCTCTAGTTGTGGTGCATGGGCTCCAGGGCACGTGGGCTCTGTAGTTGCAGCACACGGGCTCCAGGGCACGTGGGCTCTGTAGTTGTGGCGCACAGGCTCCAGGGCACGTGGGCTCTGTAGTTTGCGGCACGCGGGCTCTCTCATTGAGGCATGCGAGCTCAGTAGTTGTGGTGCACGGGCTTAGTTGCCCCGCGGCATGTGGGATCTTATTTCTCCGACCAGGGATCAAACCCACGTCACCTGCATTGGAAGGCGGATTACTTACCACTGAACCACCAGGGAAGTCCCTGTCATCTGTTAATCTTCTTTGGTGAAGTGTCTGTTAGGGTCTTTGGCCCATTTTTAAAATTGGCTTATTTTCTTATTGTTGAGATTGCAGAGTTCTTTGCATATTTTGGATAACAGTCCTCTAACAGGTGTGTCTTTTGCAAATATTTTCTCTTGGTGGGCGATTTGTCTTCTAACTCTCTGGATAGTGTATTTAATTTGCATTTCCCTAATGGCTAGTGATGAAGAACATCTTTTCATGTGTTTGCCATTTAGTGAAATATCTGTTTATGTCTTTTGTCCATTTTCTAATTGTTTTTTTGTTTAATGTTGAGTTTTGAGAGTTCTCTATATATTCTAGTTATATGGCCTCTTTTGGCTACATGTAATCATATATTTAAGAAAATTAATTTCAATTATGTGCATAATACATGATTGCATTCTTCATTTAAAAACGAAGATAAAGATAGATAAAGTTTAAACCCTCAAATCCTTTTCCTTTTCACCATCCTCTCATGGGTAACCATTATTATGTATTTCAGGTATATCCATCCAGATTTTTTAAAAAATAGCTTTCTCAAGATAAACTCAGAGCATGTATATGGTGTTGTTCGTATATGGGTTTTACAAAAAAGTTGTAATGTTTGTATCGTGGTGCAAGATGCATTTTTGACCCAAGAATATTGTAGAGATCTCTCTGTGCTGATAAATATCTCTAGTCTGTTCGTTTGAACTGCTGTATAGCATTGATGGTCTGACTATGTTAGGTTTATTTAGCCATTCCTCAGTTCCTAGACATTTAGGTAGTTCTCAGTGTTCCTTAGTAAATAATGCCACAGTGACCCACCTTGTGCGTGACTCTGGGCACATATGCAATTGTTTTCTTAGAGAGAGAGAGAGAAAAAGGGAATTTTGTGAATATTGAGGTGTGTGCTTTTTATATTTGAGTAGATCCTGCCATATTGCCCCCCCAGAATGTTTTTCCCCCCACCTTGGCCAACAACTGCATATCTTTTGACTATAAGACCCACCCACTATTTTGTATCCCAACTGTCTACCAACTGCAAAGGGGAGGGATGTCTGAGGTGGGCCTTGAACAGGAGTGGGATTTAGACATGTTGCTGGTGAGAGTCACACTTATTGAGTGCCTTCTATGTCACAGGGTGTGTACCCACACGCTTTCGGTCCATCCCTACCTATTAGGAATTGTCATTGACTGGAGGAGACTAAGGAGGCATGGAGACTAAGTTCAAAGCGAATTCTAAGGTCCCCTCTAAGCCGACTTCTAGGGTCCAGGAAAACCATCTAAGTAGCTTTCCACCGAATCGGCGTCCTTCACAAAGATCAGTCAGTCCATAAACAACAAACAGATTTGGCATGTGATGGTGCAACACTCAGGGCGATGGCCTGCAATTCCTTGCACTTCCTCCGTCGAGAAGCCCTCTCCCAGCAAAGGCCCAGGAGAAGTTAGCTCTCATACCTGCTCCTTTCTCTTCCAATTCAACAAGGCTTGACTCTTACTTTTTGGCTGTTGCGAACATTTTGCCCTTAGGAGCATTTTCTAACTGGTAGGAGCTTATGAGCACCTAAACGCTTCAGCTGTTTGCTTTCCTTGGGGCTTTTGATAAAAGTGATCTTGTTTTTCTGTCAGATTAGTTGTGCAAGTTATCACGGGTCTCGGGGCCTCTCTTCAACAGATTTTATTTTTTGGCCGCGCGGCTGGAGGGATCTTAGTTCCCCGACCAGGGATCGAACCCGTGGCCTCAGCAGTGAAGTGTGGAGTCCTAACCACTGGACTGTCAAGGCTTCCCTTAAACAGACGTTAGATGCTCTCTGGGCCCCTCTCTCTCCCCAGAAATGGTGCTTCTGTAGGGACTGAGAATACAGACGGCTGAATGTCCCTCCCCGCCCACCTCCTGTCTATAGGCAGTTGTCCACAACAGCTGCACTCAGGGCTGCTTGAGCAAAGGACTCGGAAATTATTTTGCAGTTAAAGAAATATGGGATGAAGGTTTCTGGCCTGCCAAAGAATGCTGCCTCTTTACTGACGTTATGGAAAAAGCACTGTTAAGGCTGACTCCAGAGCTGAGCTCTGCACAAGGTTTTCCTTCCCGCACTTGATCTTTCTCTTAGCAACCAGGCTGTAAGCGCAAGAGGCCTCTTCTGTTCATAGCAACCTCTGCAAACTCTCTGAAGGCAATCACTGACTAGGTGGCTGCAGCCTTGGGGGAATCCTGGATATTTCCCACAATAGTACGGGCCACTGAATAATTAATTCTAGTCTCCACTCTACTCCTCTGTGCGGTGATTCAGAGCATGGACTCGGGAGCCAGACTTCTTTGCTTCCAATCCCACTTAATAATTTTACCAGCTTTGTGGCCCTGGGCAAGTTATTCAACAGCTCTATGCCTCAGTTTTTCCATCTGCAAAATAGGAGCTAAGGACAGCACCTACCTCACAGGGTTAATATTAGGTTAAAAAATATAGGGAGGGCTTCCCTGGTGGTGCAGTGGTTGAGAATCTGCCTGCCAATGTAGGGGACACGGGTTCGAGCCCTGGTCTGGGAAGATCCCACGTGCCGCGGAGCAACTGGGCCCGTGAGCCACAACTACTGAGCCTGCGCGTCTGGAGCCTGTGCTCCGCAACAAGAGAGGCTGCGATAGTGAGAGGCCCGCGCACTGCAATGAGTGGCCCCCGCTCGCCGCAGGTAGAGAAAGCCCTCGCACAGAAATGAGGACCCAACACAGCCATAAATAAATAATAAATAAATAAATTTATAAAAAAAAAAAATAGGGAGTTCCCTGGCAGTCCAGTGGTTAGGGCTCTGTGCTTCCACTACAGGGGGCCCAGGTTTGATCCCTGGTCAGGGAACTAAGATCCTGCAAGCCGTGCACGGCACATATAGAATACACTGTGTGTTTGCTATTATATGAATTTACAAACATAACAAATAGGGGGTCTAGCCCCGTGTAAGGAGACCTAGACTTAATCTCTAATTCTTTAAAAACTTCTTTTCCTTTCCTTATGCATGGAACACATAGGTACTTTCTTCAGTGTGAATGTCTGTACTTGTCCCAAACTCATGTCTGTCCTTCCATCTGTTGTATTCCCAGCAGTGCCCACAGTAGGTGGTCCGTAAAAACCTATCGAAAACTAAAAGGGCATGAAGGAAGACCTCCATTGACCTGCCACTCTTCACTTCCAAAGTAATTTGCTAAAGGGGACTTTGGTTCTCCATTAGCTTCAGGTGCAATTCAGACTACTTAGCCCATGTCAACCCTTAGGACTTCATGAGCTATCTTCCCCGCCTGTGTGGGCAGCCAGGTGAATCTGCTCTAACACTGGATTAAATAAAAAGGATTACTTTGAAAACTTTAGAGGAAGTTTTGGTAAATAGTTTTACTCTTAGGGCAGTTAGATGAGGTTGCCGAATTTTTTTACATCCTTGTCACAGACTTTTGAAAATGACATTCCGATTCACTTTGAGACGACTTAATCTAAGCTTTGTTTGGTACCTAACATTTAACATCATGCCCATTATTGGTGTTAAAAATGGGTCCACACAGTGAGATTAAAATGATGCCATTTAGAACTTAAATGTGTTCATTGTGGCACTGCTTATGAGTTAAGTAGGAAATTAAAATGAATTGGATTTTGAGGGGTTGTGTTCAGTGTTGGGCCAGATCGTTTCTAACCCAAAGGCCGTGTGATGATTAACAGGCCACTATTTCCCAGCAGACATCAGATGAGAGAGAACGGCCCGAAGTGTGATGAAACGGTAGGGGGGTGGTTTCTCCCGCCACAATTTGGAAATTCAAGCATCCCTGGAGATCATTCTGATTTAGAAAATGAATATAAAGCTGCCACCTACCCACTCTGGAGTGGAGTAGTATTCTAAAAGTAGTGTATACATTTGTGACTTTCGCGACAGCAGAAGAGAGTGTCTTCCGTGCAATTCTGCACGTGGGGCTCCTCCATTTCTGAGCCTTGATTAAACCTGAGCAATGATGATCCTGACTGAGGAAATGTGGCACAGAATTCTTCTCACACAGAAGTCCCTCAACTAATGGCTCAAAAGATTTAGTTGTAGTCAAGTCTCTGGTAAGGATGCCCAGGTTGATAAATCTGTATTTTACATGTTATATTGTAAACATCAAGTAACACCACAAACATTTAAAAAAAGAAAGTTTATTGGTCTTTAAATGGCTCAAATTGCAAATAAACCAATCGGGTAGTGGCATCAGCCTAAGACATGTGATGCATCTTTGTCATTTGGCTTCATAGCACCTCAGTACCCAGGAGAGGAAAGGTCTTAAAGCAAAGTCACAATGTTAGTGGTTAGGACCCCTGGTTAAATGAGACTGCAACAAGTACACACGGAGATCGCTGGGCCCACGGGGCCGCGCTTACATTGGTAACTTTAATTCTGCACATGGCACAGCCTATGAAAAATATGAAAGATGTACATCTCAAACCCTTTAAGGACAAATATTTAATATGACAAGCCGGATGTAATATCTAAAGAGTTCAGTTCCTAAATAGCCTATTTTTGTTAACTTTACGTACACATCTGTCACCTGGAATGCCTGAACACATCTTTGACTTGCTGAAATTAGGACTGAGCAAAAAGAAAGAAAAACTTTGTTGAATCAAACTGTCCTAGTCCCATTACAAAGAAAAGAAAAATCTGACAGTGGTAAGTTTCCCATTGAAATTATGGCCCTCCAGCGGGCACGCCATACAGTGGGGACACAGCCTACTGTTTGGTGCCAGACATGTTTTCTGCACTATCCTCGGGTTTGGTTTGGTTGTTCGATGTTAACTTCAGGAAAACGTAGAAACAGTGTTCTTCATTACGAACACAGCCTACAAATAATCCCACTAACTCCCGTACAAACTGTAACCTCGGGAATACAAATTTAGAAGTTAACAGATGGTGAGCACGACTTTTCCGAAGTGTTCTAGTGCAAAACGCGTTAGCACTGTCCACGCTTTTCCTGTGCCCTGCTCCAAGGAGATCAGAATCTTAACACAAGCTCACCACTTGCAGAAAGGGATTTCCAGGGACCAGCATCTTAAAGAAAGAGGGTTCACTGAGACATAACTGGTACTGAATGCTCATAGTCTAAAATTATTTTACAAGCAGACACTGGTCCTTCATTTTAAACTACCTTACACTTAATTAAAAGCAATCAAGAAGCTCTGGAACCTTACTTTCAAGAACCAGAGTATGGCACACAGTTTAAATTTGGACAGACTCCTACCAGTAATTTCTTGAGAATCTTCTATACAAAAGTTGTCCTCCATCCTGACATATATTGTCTCACCAGGACACATGGGCAATGGGCCCACGGCAGAGCGAGGACACACCCAGAATGATGTGAGTGGGTATCTTTAGGTTTCTAAATTAAGGCATATTAAAAAATTTCCATGTACAAGTTTACACCACTTTTCTAAGTTAATCACCGGGTAGTTAATGCAGGTTCACAGATGAATTACTCTCAATTGAACTATATGCAACAATCATGCCAGTAACTTTTTCTTCTATATTTTGCATAACAATGGTTAAAAAAAAGTGGTACAGTTTAACTATCATGTTCACAATTGTCATTTGTCAAGGCAGTAGAAGACCAAGACATTTTAAAATGATATAAAATTTAAGCTTTATAATAAACCAGAGGAAGTAGCCTTTCCTCCCATTGCCCACCCCCATCTCACCTCTTGATAGTTCAAGAAAGACTGCCAGCAAAACACAAGTGCCCACGCTACATTCAGGACTGTGATACATGTAGGCAATTATGAAATAAGTTGAACTTTGCTTCTTGATGAAGCCACATTAATTTCTTTTTTAAGTGAATTTGACTTTCAGTGCAGTTCCAATTCATGCTTTTAGAGATACATAACAATTTCCAAAATGTTAAAGTAATTTCAGTCAATTGAGCCTTCAGTGGCAAAGCTTATAAATTATATTTCTTAGTATGGTCAAGATAAGAAAGGAGTTTGGGCTTTGATTATAAAATGCAGCATCTTTCTCTTATTCTCTTGGCTAAACTTTTCCTCTTCTTTTTCCCATTCTTTTCTTTGCTGTCTTCCATCTTTCTGGCTCGAATTTCCCTCATTAAATCAAAAAATACCTAGAAAGAAGAAAATAGGATAAATAAACCAAGTAGATCATATGTGCCTGGAATTTCTCTGAATCACAACAGTAAACCTTGGGAATGTTATATGAATATTTAGGAGCTCTTGTTTGGGGAGTACAGAGAGAGGAAAGCACCTAAGTAAAGCCTGCTTCTCCAAGTATATTGAGAAAATGGGAAAAATGAATTTGGTAAAATGTGTTTACATAATATAACGTAATCTTTCCATCTGAATTTTCAAGATAAAAATGAAAAAAGCACTACAAGTGAGGCTAGCTCCAAAGATACAAAACTCAATGGATTACATTTGAGTAATTTATAATTAGTAAATGTATTTTATCAATTAAATTTTAAAGCAATTTGTGTTTAATAAAATTTACATTTAATAACCTGGTTTTCTTCAGCCCTGTTTTAAAAAACAGCTGTGGAAAATGACTGCTTCCTTTATCGTTCTGATACCAGGCACTAGAAAACAATTTTGTCTGTTGCACTATATTTGAGGATTTATCAATTCTTGTTTGATGTCTAGAAATTGGCAAATAATGGGAGATACTGTAACAATTCAAAAGTTCAATATCAATAACAAATGTCTGAGTACACACTGAGAAGGGCCTAGAAGGATGTGGACTCACACTGTACACAAATAGTCATGAGTGTGTGGATGATGAGTGGATGAATAACTTCTATGGGTCACACTTTTGCATTCTGGATTAAAAAAATGATTACTTCTAGAATAAAACTTGATAAGACTAAAAACAAACAAATTCAAGAAAACTGAAATCATATCAAGCATCTTTTCTGACCACAATGCTTAGAAATCAACTACAAGAAAAAAACTGTATAAAATAACAGAAACACGTGGAGGCTAAACAATATGCTACTAAAACAACCAATGGATCACTGAAGAAATCAAAGAGGAAAGCAAAAAATACCTAAAGACAAATAAAACGAAAGCATGTAGCAATAACAAAATATATCTTGTATACAAAATATAGAAAAATCTCAAACAACCTAATCTTACACTTAAAGCAACTAGAGAAAGAAAAACAAACAAAACCCAGTTAGTAGAAGGAAAGAAATCATAAAGATCAGAGCAGAAATAAATAGAAACAAAAAACAACAGAAAAGATCAATGAAACTAAAAGCTGGTTCTTTGAAAAGATAAACAAAATTGATAAACCTTTAGCCAGACTCATCAGGAAAAAGAGGGAGAGGGTTCAAATCAATAAAATTCGAGATGAAAAAGGAGAAGTTACAACTGATACCACAGAAATACAAAGGATTGTAAGAGACTACTACAAGCAACTATATGCCAGTAAAATGGACAACCTAGAAAAAATGGACAAATGCCTAGAAAGGTACAATCTCCCAAGACTGAACCAGGAAGAAACAGAAAATATGAACAGACCACTCACAAGTACTGAAATTGAAACTGTGATGAAAAAACTCCCCACAAAAAAGTGGACCAGATGGCTTCACAGGCAAATTCTATCCAACATTTAGAGAAGAGTTAACACCTATCCTTCTGAAAGCATTCCAAAAAGTTGCAGAGGAAGGAACACTCCCAAACTCATTCTATGAGGCCATCATCACCCTGATATCAAAACCAGACAAAGATATCACCAAAAAAATTACAGGCCAGTATCACTGATGAACATAGATGAAAAAATCCTCAACAAAATACTCAGCAAACTAAATCCAACAATACCTTAAAAAGGATCATATACCATAATCAAGTGGGATTTATCCCAGGGATGCAACGATTCTACAATATCTGCAAATCAATCAGTGTGATACACCATATTAACAAACTAAAGAATAAAAACCATATGATCATCTCAATAGATGAATCTGATCAAAAGCTTTGTCTGCAACACCGATTTATGATAAAAACTCTCCAGAAAGTGGGCCTAGAGGGAACATACCTCAACATATAATAAAGGTGGTATATGACAAACCCACAGCTAACATCATACTCAATGGTGAAAAGCTGAAAGCATTTCCTCTAAGGTCAGGAATGAGACAAGGATACCCACTCTTGCCATTTTTTTTCAACATAGTTTTGGAAGTCCTAGCCACAGCAATCAGAGAAGAAAAAGAAAGGGAATCCAAATTGGAAAAGAAGAAGTATCATTGTTTGCAGATGACATGATACTACACATAGAAAATCCTAAAGATGCTACAGAAAATTACTAGAGCTCATCAGTGTTCAGTAAAGTTGCAGGATACAAAATTAATACACAGAAATCTGCTGCACTTTCTGCAATTTCTATACACTAACAATGACAAATCAGAAAGAGAAATTAAAGAAACTCATTTACCATCACGTCAAAAAGAATAAAATACCTAGAAATAAACCTAAGTAGGCAAAAGACCACAACTGTAAGAGGCTGATGAACGAAATCAAAGAGGACACAAACAGATGGAAAGATATCATTTTTCTTGGATTGGAAGCATCAATATTATCAAAATGACTATACTATCCAAGGCAATCTACAGATTCAATGCAACCTCTATCAAATTACCAAGGGCATTTTTCACAGAACTAGAACAAAAAATCTTAAAATCTGTACGGAGACACAAAAGACCCCGAATTGCCAAAGCAATCTTGAGGAAGAAAAATGGAGCTGGAGGAATCGGACTCCCTGACTTCAGACTATACTACAAAGCTACAGTAATCAAAACAGTATAGTACTGGCACAAAAACAGAAATATAGATCAATGGAACAGGATAGAAAGCCCAGAAATAAACCCACACACCTATGGTCAATTAATCTATGACAAAGAAGGCAAGACTATACAATTAAGAAAAGACAGTCTCTTCAATAAATGGTGAAACTGGACAGCTACATGTAAAAGAAAGCAATTAAAACATTCTTTATCACCATACACAAAAATAAACTCAAAATGGATTAAAGACCTAAATGCAAGACCGGATACTATACAACTCCTAGAGGAAAACCTAGGCAGAACACTCTGACTTAAATCGCAGCATTATCTTTTTCCATCCATCTCCTAGAGTAATGGAAATAAAAACAAAAATAAATAAATGGGGCCTGATTAAACTTAAAAGCTTTTGCACAGCGAAAGAAACCATAAACACAATAAAAGACAACCCACAGAATGGGAGAAAATAATTGCAAACCATGTGACCAACGGGATTAATCTCTAAAATTTACAAACAGCTCATGTGACTCAATATCAAAAAAAACAACCCAATGAAAAAATGGGCAGAAGACCTAAATAGACATTTCTCCAAATAAGACATACAGATGGCTAAAAAGCACATGAAAAGATGCTCAACATTGCTAATTATTAGAGAAATGGAAATCAAAACTACATTGAGGTTAAAAAAAAAAAAAAAAAACAACTACATTGAGGTATCACCTCACACCAGTCAGAATGGCCATCATCAAAAAATCTACAAACAACAAATGCTAGAGAGGGTGTGGAGATAGGGAACTCTCCTACACTGTTGGTGGGAATGTAAATTGGTGCAGCTACTATGGAGAACAGTATGGTGGTTCCTTAAGAAACTACAAATAGAGGTACCATATGATCCAGCAATCCCACTCCTGGGCATATATCCAGAGAAAAACATGGTTCGAAAGGATACATGCACCCCAATGTTCACTGCAGCACTGTTTACAATACCCAAGACATGCAAGCAACCTAAATGTCCATCAGCGGATGAACGGATAAAGATTTGGTACATGACAATGGAATATTACTCAGCCATTAAGAAGAATGAAATAGTGCCATTTGCAGCAACATGCATGGACCTGGAGATTATTATACTAAGTCAGACAGGGAAAGACAAATATCACATGATATCGCTTAATGTGGAATCTAAAAAAAATGATACAAATGAACTTATTTGCAAAAGAAAAAGACTCACAGACTTAGAGGATGAACTTATGGTTACCAGTGGGGAAGGGTGGGGAGAGGGATAGATTGGGAGTTTGGGATTGACATGTACACACTGCTACATTTAAAACAGATAACCAACAAGGACCTCTGTATAGCACAGGGAACTCTGCTCAATACTCTATGATAAGCTAAATGGGAAAGGAATTGGAAAAAGAATCAATGCATGCATATGTATAACTAAATCACTTTGCTGTACACCTGACACTAACACAACGTAGTTAATCAACTATACTCCAATATAAAATAAAAATTAAAAGAAAAAAGAAAACAAGGACTATCAGACTAATGGGTTGAGTTAAATGGATGCAGGACCAACAGGAAAGGACACGGATAATTAAAGAAGGGGAAGACTGAGCATAAAAGCTCAGAAAGAATGCAATGTACTGAAACACATGGGTGACAGTTCAAACCCCATGAATTCTTGCCCCACTTTCTTGCAGCTTGGTGGCCTGGAGACTGGGGATTTTGGAACACCTCTGCTTCAAGTCCACAGCTGACCAGCCGGAGCAGGAAGCCTCCAAACTAACTACGTGTGATTAGCAGAAAACTCCCAGTCCTGCTTTCTGATGTGAGTACATCACTGCAGAATGGATATTAGAAGATGGGATTTCTAATTTTAGATGAGTATCTGAAATAAACTGCAAACGAATCCCTATTGGAAACCGCCAAGGTCATCTTAACTAGCAAACCCAATGGGAAACTTTTAAACTTTACATCAGCTAACTTAATGAATTAAGGTAAAGGAGGCCTTGTTTCAACTGCCAAGTGGAAGGAAATAAGTAATTAGGAGTAAGAATCAGACAAATGATAATCCCAAAAGTACAGAGCTTCTTCCAACTGTTTAAAAATACACTTTCAAAATTTCTTCTCACCCTCATTTCCTCCCACCCTATTTCCTCCTGTCCCCTTCTTTCCCTTCCCCCCATTTCCCCCCACTGGCATGTACAGAATTTGACTCTTCTAATTCCAGAGTAGAAATCACAGGAAATCCCTGTTCTCACGTAAATGAAAGTGAAACAAAACTAGACAGACACAGACTCAAAATGCTTAGCTCAGAATACTTACAGTTGAAAAAACATATAAAAATTATTAGAAATGACAAACATCTCTCTTAAAGCATCACAGGCCGTTAGCTTTAATTGTAAACCTTTGCCTTCACCAGTTTCTTCATTTTAAGTACTTAACAGCCCCTAGTTCACAACACAGACAATACTAAATTTTCAAAAGGACTAAAGATCTACTATAAAGGCCAACACAAAAAGGAAGCAAAAATTTTACATTAAGTGTTTTGTTTTTTACTTTTATTTTTGGCTGTGTTGGGTCTTTGTTGCTTGCACGGGCTTTCTGTAGTTGCAGCGAGCGGGGGCTACTCTTTGTTGCGGAGCATGGGCTTCTCATGTTGCGGAGCGCGGGCTCTAGGTGCGCAAGCTTCAATAGTTGTGGCATGCGGGCTCAGTAGTTGTGGCTCACAGTCTCTAGAGCGCAGGCTCAGTAGTTGTGGTGCACGGGCTTAGTTGCTCCGCGGCACGTGGGATCTTTCCGGGCCAGGGATCGAACCCGTGTCCCCTGCATTGGCAGGCGGCTTCTTAACCACTGCATCACCAGGGAAGCCCTAGGTAAGTGTTTTTTAAGTTTAGGATGGGAGAGCTTTTCTAATGAAGCCACAGAACCCAGAAGTCTCAAAGGAAAAACACTGACAAATTTGACAACGTAATCTTCAATGTTTTTTCCATGGCAAAAGGTAAAAATCAGCAAGTTAAAAGACATGGTATGGGGACTTGCCTGGTGGCACGGTGGTTAAGAATCCGCCTGCCAATGCAGGAGACACGGGTTCGAGCCCTGGTCCAGGAAGATCCCACATGCCGCAAGGCAACTAAGCCCATGCGCCACAACTACTGAGCCTGCGCTCTAGAGCCTGCGAGCCACAACTACTGAGCCCACACTCCACAACAAGAGAAGCCACCGCAGTGAGAGGCCTGCGTACCACAACGAACAGTGGCCCCCGCTCGCTGCAACTAGAGAAAGCCCACATGCAGCAACAAAGACCCAACGCAGCCTAAGTAAATAAATAAATAAGACATGGTATGGAGCAAATCAGTCAGGGTGATATACCACATCAACAAATTGAATAAAAACCATATGACCATCTCAATAGATGCAGAAAAAACTTTTGATAAAATTCAGCACCCATTTATGATAAAAACTCTCCAGGAACTGGGCACAGAGGGAACATACCTCAACATAATAAAGGCTGTATATGACAAACCCACAGCTAACATCATACTCAACGGTGAAAAGCTGAAAGCATTTTCTCTAATATCAGGAACAAGACAAGGCTGTCCCCTCTCACCACTTTTATCCAACATAGCTTTGGAAGTCGTAGCCACGGCAGTCAGACAAGAAGGAGAAAAGGGATCCACATAGGAAAAGAAGAATTAAAACTGTCATTATTTGCAGATGACATGATACTATACATAGAAAATCCTGAAGATGTTACCAGAAAACTACAAGAGCTCATCAGTGAATTCGGTAAAGTTGCAGGATACAAAATTAATACACAGAAATCTGTTGCATTTCTATACACTAACGACGAAAGATCAGAAAGAGAAATTAAAGAAACAATCCCATTTACCACTGCATCAAAAAGAATAAAATACCTAGGAATACAACTACCTAAGGAGGCAAAAGACCTGTACTCCAAAAACTATAAGATGCTGATGAAAGAAACTGAAGACAACACAAACAGATGTAAAGATATAACGTGTTTTTGGGTCAGAAGAATCAATATTGTCAAAACGACTACACTACCCAAGGCAATCTACAGATTCAGTGCAATCTCTGTCAAATTACCAATGGCATTTTTCACGGAACTAGAACAAAAAAATTTTTAATTTGTATGGAAACACAAAAGACCCTGATAGTCAAAGCAATCTTGAGGAAGAAAAATGGAACTGGAGGAATCAGGCTTCCTGACTTCAGACTATACTACAAAACATCAGTAATCAAAATAGAAATATAGATCAATGAAACAGGATAGAAAGCCCAGAGATAAATTGACCATAGGTGCGTGGGTTTATCTACAACAAAGGAGGCAAGACTATACAATGGCAAAAAGACAGTCTCTTCAGTAAGTGGTGCTGGGAAAACTGGACAGCTACATGTAAAAGAATACAATTAGAACATTCTTTATCACCATACACAAAAATAAACTCAAAACTGATTAAAGATCTAAATGTAAGACTGGATACTATACAACTCCTAGAGGAAAACCTAGACAGAACACTCTTTGACATAAATTGCAGCAATATCTTTTTGGATCTGTCTCCTAGAGTAATGGAAATAAAAACAAAAATAAACAAATGGGACCTAATTAAACACAAAAACTTTTGCACAGCAAAGGAAACCATAAACAAAATGAAAAGACAACCCACAGAATGGGAGAAAATAACTGCAAACCATGTGACCAACAGGGGATTAATCTCTAAAATTTACAAACAGCTCATGTGACTCAGTATCAAAAACAAACAACCCAATGAAAAAATGGGCAGAAGATCTACATACACATTTCTCCAAAGAAGACATACAGACGGCCAATGGGCACATGAAAAGATGCTCAACACCACTAATTATGAGAGAAATGCAAATCAAAACTACAATGAGGTATCACCTCACCCCAGTCAGAATGGCCATCATCAAAAAGTCTACAAACAATAAATGCTGGAGAGGGTGTGGAGAAAAGGGAACCCTCCTACACTGTTGGTGGGAATGTAAATTGGTGCAGCTACTATGGAGAACAGTATGGAGGTTCCTTAAGAAACTAAAAACAGAGTTACCATATGATCCTGTAATCCTACTCCTGGGTACATATCTGGAGAAAACCATAATTCAAAAAGATACGTGCACCCCAATGTTCATCACAGCACCATTTACAACAGCCAAGTCACGGAAGCAACCTAAATGTTCGTTGACAGACGAATGGATAAAGAAGATGTGATATGTATGTGTACACACACACACACACACACACACAGAGGAATATTACTCAACCATAAAAAAGAATGCCATGTGCAGCAACATGGATGGACCTAGAGATTATCATACTAAGTGAAGTAAGCCAGACAGAGAAACATAAATATCATATAATATCACTTCTATGTGGAATCTAAAAAAAAAAAAGAAAGATACAAATGAACTTATTTCCAAAAAAGAAAGAGACTCACAGACATAGAAAACAAACTTATGGTTACCAAAGGGGAAGGGGTGACAGATAAATTAGGAGATTGGGATTAACATATACACACTACTATACATAAAATAGATAACCGGGAACAGTGCTCAGAGCTTTCTGAGATGCTCTATGCAGTTATAATCCTCAAATTTGGCTCGAATAAAAATTTCTATTTCTTTTGTAGGGAAAAAAAAAAAAGACAACTAACAAGGACCTACTGTATAGCACAGGGAACTATACTCAATATTTTGGAATAACCCATAAGGGAGAAGAATCTGGAAAAGAATATACATGTGTATAACTGAATCATTCTGCTGTATACCTGAAACTAACATGATATTGTAAATCAACTATACATTAAAAAAAAAAAAGATAAAAAAAGATATGGTATGCATTAGGAGACACTGTCCACAACGGATATAGTGGACAAAGGGTTAATGTCCTTAATATAAAGCAGGCTTATGAATCAAAAAGATAAACCCCCCATTAGATCAATGGGCAGGAGAAAGTAATTTCAGCGTTCCCAGAAGATCTACAAGAGGCCAATGAATCAACTACAAGATGCCCACCCTCAGTAGTAACCAGGAAACACAAAAGAAATGATTTCCCCATCTTGTTGGTGACATTTAAAGGCTCCTTTAATTGGTACTGACAAGTAGTGGGGAAAGGGTTTCCTCACACTCTGTTGGTGGGAGTGTAAGGCAGCCTCTCTGGAGGGTGACTTGTCATTAAAATTTAAAATGCACCCTTGCTTTTAGTCTTGTGTGTGTGCACGTGCACACAGTTCACTGTAGTATGTTTGTAATAGCACTGAAGACAATCTAAATGTTACTGATAGGCTTTTTTCATAATTCAGCCATTTTCCTAACTATGGAACATTTTGTAGATTTTAAAAAGAATGTGGTACGTCTATATGCAACGACATGGAAAGAACTACAAGATCTATTTGTTGTGAAATTTAAAAAGCAAACCACAGACATACACTATACATAACACATATACACACACACAAATCCTATTTATACAGGTGGAAAACAAGCAAATACAAACTTTCCCTTAGATTCTTTTTTTTTTTTCCCTTAGATTCTGTATGCCTGTCTTTAAATGCAGGTAAATGTCTGGAAAGATACACACGTGTTAGCAGTGGTTACCTACAGGTAAAGGAGGTGAGTGGAATCTGGATGGAATGACAGACTCACTTTTCCTCCTTATACTTTTCCTCTGTATCACGAATTTTTCTTTATACAATGAGCATATGTTCATGTATTACTTGTATAAAGAAAAAAATTAAAAACATTTTCAAAAACAAGACACTACATTTCTAACAAAATTCTTTCCCCCACATAAAATTGGCTCTCTTGACATAATAAATCATACTTTCATTTTGACATCTACTTGCCTAATTTCTTTCCATTTTCCCCAAGATGTTCCTTAAAATTAAGAGCAACCTTGGAGTTGCGATTTAAAGAGCCAGAGCATTGAGCTAGAAGGGTACTACAGGGCCATCAGGTGACCTGGCACCCAGTGAGGACCCAAGCAGCTTTCCCAGATGGTCCTCTAGCCTCTGAGTGATTCCTCTGTGACAGGCCAGGCCTCAGCTCCACAATTCTGATGGTCATGAAGCTTTTTCACAGGGTAGTTTTAAAATCTGCTTCTTTGAAACTTCTACCCAGTGGTCTATTTGGAATCCTGATAAGGATAAGGCATGGGTGTTTAAAGTCTTGTGGGAGCTAGTATTTGTTTTCTGTGACAACACAAGATACCTCTCAATTTAATAGAAGGAGACAATGTTAACACTTAATCCTGGAAAATCTGATCAGACTTCCGGTAGTGGATGACACACAACATGGGAGATGCCACAGGTATGCCAACCATTGTTTTAAGTAAAATAGAGAGGGAAGAAGAACATTGGCGCCAGAGCCAGCAGATGCCACTACGGCGGCGGCATGGTGACCTTGAGCCAGGTGTGTAATCTCTCCACACCTCCGTTTCCTCATCTAAAAAGGCGCCATGAGAGGAGTATCTATGCTTCATAGGGTTAAAGATGAAACAGTGAGAGCTCGCCACAGTGCCTGGCTCTTGCAAGCACTGAAGAGTATTCGCTCTTATAACTATGTATTACATCACTGCCTCAGCAAACAAACCCAAAAAACAAATATAATCCAAACGTAACCAAATTTAAGAAAGTGAAGAGTTGCTGCAAGTCACTTTTCCTTAGCCACTGAGGTACTTTATCTGGTAGCCGCTCTGCAGGACACAGCAGTGAAAAATGCATCTGTCTGTGACTTAGTTCTCTGGCGGCAAACACAGGTACTAGAATCTTACACATTCCCCTGATACATACATTCATGTGTGCTTGTGTGTGTCTGAGTGTGTTTCAAACACAGATGGCAGCAAACTACAGACACTGTTCTGTCCTTTGCTTTTTCATTTACTGATGTTGAAGATCATTCCATATCAGCACATCTAGCTCTACCTTCATTTCTTTTCAACAGCTGTACAGTATTCCATTATATGGACGCACCATAATTTAAAGCAGTCTGTTACTGGACACTTGGATATTTCCCGTCTTTTGCTTCTACAAATAATGCTTCAATGACTATTGCTGAACATACACTTATGCATGGATGTATAATTTTATCCGTATAATAAATTTTTAGAACTTGAATTGTTGGGGTCATAATTTTGATAGATAATTGCCAAACTGCCCTTCCATGAACATATGAGAGTTCCTCTTTTTCCCATACTCCTGTCAACAGTATTATTATCAACCTTCTTGCTTTTTTCCAACTGACAGGTAAATATGTCATTATATTTTAAAATTGCACTTCCTTTTTTATAAGTAAGACTCATAAGCCTCTTTGCAAGTTTAAACGCGATTTGCATTTCTTTTCTGTGACAGGGCTATCTGTTTTTCGACCATTATTTTCCCATTGGGTTGTTGGTCTTTTTCTTACTGTCTGGTGATATCTCTGATAAGGCACACTACCGTATTTTCCCAGGGCCTCTGATGCCAGCAGGTGACACTACAGGACTGCTTCAAGCCTCAGAGCTTGGACAGTTATTGCTCCCCACTCCCCTTAGATCACGAAGGTTTGTTCTATAACCTGCTCAAGACATCAAACAGGAGCAAACAAAGTATACATATGCTATGACAATCTTCATTGGTGCCTTTCAAAACCCCAAACATGCTGAACCTTAAACTGTATTTCATTAGTACTTTAAAAAACATTTGCCATAACTTTAGAGGAAACTGGTCTACTCAGTAGAAATCTTATAGCAATTGGTACAGATGTCTTGGAGTTACAGGAATCTGACTGTGTGACTAAACAGAAATCAATCAGTTTAAGACAGTAATAACACTGTCTTAAAACCTACTGTAAACAAGCAGAAAGAATCTCTAAAGGTTTAACGTCACGATTCTGGATCAGGGTCGCGAGTCTTCAGGCACGGCAGACCAGCTCACAAGCACCTGCGCGCCTGGGGCGGTTACTCCAAGTGTGCCGCGCCGCCCCGTCTGCACACCCAGGAGCCAGCTAGACGGGCAGAGTCTCAGGTCTCACCCCAGACCAAGCGAATCAAAACCTCTGGGGAAGACCCAGGAACCTGTGTTTATCAGGCTCTATAGGCAATCCTCCTGCACGTTAGTTTTTGAGAGGCACGCGGTAGAGCCTAGATCCGCGGGGGCTGAAAGGGCCCCGCCTGGAGGGCTCTCAGAGCCTGTGCTGCCCCAGCGCAACCGGCAGGCTTCCTAAATACTGATGATGGCGTCCCGCAGCCGGATGAAAGGCACCTGGGAAGGCTTCTAGGAACGAGGTAAGGGTGTTCTTCACCTGGTCTCCAGGAAGGGCCAATCTGAACACAGTGTGAAGATGAGGGGAGAGGGCACAGGAGCTCCCCTTCCACTTGGGGGAGAACAGAGGCTGAGGGTGGGGAAGGCAGCTGTGGTGACAGATTTCAAAATCCTCTCCCCCGGGTCTGGGAGAACTTAAGTGAGGCTGGGCAGGTGTCAGCTCAGAGGACTTACATAGTTCCTTCTAGATTCTCCAGCCAATCAGGATAAGGAAAAAAAAAAAAAAAAAAGGAGGGATTCAGGTCAGGAATCTGTCAGTGCTTTGAAAAAAAAAAAAAAGGTACATCTAGCTGCAGCGTCTCATGTTTTAACACCTCTCGGGAACCTAAGGACAAAGTGAAGTAAGAAATTCCTAACACGTTGCACTTGAGCATTCAGGGCCAATAAAAAATCAACACGTATTAAATCTCTATTCGAAAGTCTCACAGAATCTCTAGACTAAACAGAGCCGAGTTAAAGCAAATCAACCTATTTTTAACATGACATGGTAGTAGAGCCACCTTTTACCTTGTCAACATTAGCTCGCGTTTTAGCAGACGTTTCCACGTAGTTAACGTTCCACTGATCGGCTCTGGTTTTTGCCTCTTCTACAGAAACCTGCCTCTTATCTTCCAAATCTGATTTGTTTCCAACGAGCAGAAACGGAACATTCTCATCTTCCTTTACTCTTAAAATCTGCTCCCTGGATAAGAGAAAATGAGCAAGAAATATTAACGTTATCTCTACATGTTAAAATAACAAAACACGCAATTAGCATTTATTTATGTTTCTATACAATAACAACTAGCTCATTTATTACAAAGTAGGAAACAAGCAGCACTTCTTCCTTTTTCTACCATCAATGATTTGAGCTCCACATTCACTTCATTTGGAAAAATACACCAAAGAAGAGTATAAATATGGCAGTAGACGTACGAAGTGAATATCAAATGCAACTTCCTCCGAAATGCTTTTTTAAAAATAAACTTTTTATATTAGAATGATTTCAGATTTACAGAGAAGTTGTGAAGATAGGACAGAGAGTTCCCATATACCCCACATCCAGTTTCCCCTACTGTTAACATTAATGTGGTACACTTATCACAATGTATAAACCACTGTTGATACAAGTATACCTTGTTTACTGCAATCTGCTTTACTGTGCTTTGTAGATACTACTTTTTTTTTTTAACAGACTGAAGGTTTGTAGTCACCCTGCGTCAAGCAAGTCTATCAGCGCCATGTTTCCAACAGCATTTGCTCTCTTTGTGTCTCTGTGTCACATTGTGGTAATTCTCGCAACATTTCACACTTTTCCATTATTATTATATTTGTTATGGTGATCTGTGATCAATGGTTTCTGATGTGACGACTGTAATCATTATTGGCATTTTTGCTTGAAGTGATGCTCTCTTTAAATAGAGTTCGAGAGGCTACTACAGAATTTTAGAATAGGAAAACACCTTTACAAACTGGTCCAGCTTCATTCTTATCAGAAGGAAAGTGAGAATGAAAAGACGTAACAGAGCTTTCTAACATTTCTATCAAACACTTACTAAGCACTACAAGTTGTATGCCAGCAACTGTGCCAAATAGGGGTACTAGGGACACTGAAATGGATAAGAAGAGTTTTTACCATATCAGGAAAAACACATATAAATCAATCTCATATAAGAGTGGGGCGAGTGTGCTGTTGCAGCTGTGGTAAGCATACCGCACACACACACGAGGGAACGATGGATCCTGCCTGGGTGACGGGAGGCCTAGGAAGGCTGAAGGGAGGAGCTGACAATCAGAGAAATGCAAATCAAAACTGCAGTGAGGTACCACCTCTCACTGCGCGGAATGGCCATCATTAAAAAGCCTATAACAAACGCTGGAGGAGGCGTGGAGAAAAGGGAACCCTCCTACACTGTTGGTAGGAATGTAAGTTGGTGCAGCCACTATGGAGAACAGTATGGAGGCTCCTTAGAAAACTAAAAAGAGAACTACCATATGATCCAGCAATCCCACTCCTGGGCTGGTATCTGGACAAAACTCTAATTCAAAAAGATACATGCACCCCAATGTTCACAGCAGCACTATTCACAATAGCCAAGACACGGAAGCAACCTAAGTGTCCATCGACAGATGAATGGATAAAGAAGATGTGGTATATATAGAGACATATATAGATATATATACACACACAATGGAATACTACTCAGCCATAAAAAAGAATGAAATAATGCCATTTGCAGCAATATGGATGCAACCAGAGATTATCATACTAAGTGAAGTCAGAAACAGAAAGATAAATACCATATGATATCACTTACATGTGGAATCTAAAATATGACACAAATGAACTTATCTACGAAACAGACCCACAGACATAGAGAACAGACTTGTGGTTGCCAAGGGGGAGGGGGTTGGGATTGGCAGATGTAAGCTTTTATATATAGAACGGATAAACAACAAGGTCCCACTGAATAGCACAGAGATCTATACTCAATATCCTGTGATAAACCATAATGGAAAAGAATATGAAAAAATAATGTATATATATGTATAACTGAATCACTTTGCTGTACAGCAGAAATTAACACAACATTGTAAATCAACTATACTTCAATAAAAAAAAAAATTAAAAAGACAGGAGCTGACACTGTGCTATACTTTGCAGGTCAGACCGTGTGGCGTGCCTACTATAACCATTCAGACGATCTCAAAAATGGCTTTCCTATTGCTGGTCAGTTAGTAGGAGCACTTTTTATTTACGGGAGGGGCAACACACTGGAGGTACAACAGACAAGTAATGAATGATTCACTTATTTTCTGTAACAGCAACAGCCCAAGATTCTTTCTCTTGGCATAAAAATACCTCACTCCCTTGAGATACCACTTTGGCTTTGGTGACTATGGTGACAAAATGTATTCCATTACTTAGAACAGAATCTGCTACATAATAAGCACTCAAAATATTTTTTTGAATGAATGAATAATCACTGACACTTACGTAACTTTCAACATGTCTCCCAGGATTACAAAACTCCCTTTGCACTTTATCACATACAAAACTCCTTCCTTATAGAAGCCAACAAACTTAATGTTACAAATAAATTTACATTTTTAAAGTTTCTCAATGACATGCTTTTTTGCAAAGGAGGTGCTTTTGGAATCTTTCAAGTTCTTGAGAGTTTCATGTACACATAAAAAGGAATGCTTTATGTAACCCTTGCTTCAGTTTCTTGCTCAACCACCAGGAATGACCTCTTTCCTCATCTGTGGAAACCCTTCTTCTCCTGCAGGGTTATTATCTATCTCTTGAAGGCCTCCCAGCTCCTCTCCTCTCCTGGATCCTCTGTAACCATCACTGGCCACGTCTCCTACTTTGTCGCTAACTTACACTTGGTTTCATGACTTATTCAACTCAGCTGCGTGAATCTTGAAAACAGAGGATATATCCCATGCTGCCTTGGTGTGCCCCACGCCAAAGCAGACAACACAGAAATAAAAATATACAAGTAAAGAATGCTTGTGATTATGCATGCCGTCTTTACGAGACGACTCAAGAACTTATTTATGCTATATTTCTCTCAAGTATAGAGAGGACCCCTCTCCCCTTTACCAGCCCCCCCGACCCCCCTGCCCAAAACCAAACGGAGGACAGATTTTAATTACGCAAACAGTAAATAAGATATAAAAAAAATACTGTATAACAAAGCCTTGTGTGCCAATCTATGGTGGTATTATTTCTACTAAAAGTCCATGCTATCAGTGAGGTGGATGGCAATGTGCCTCCTGGGCGTGACACAGGTGCTGAGACACCAGTGACCAACACAGCAAGAGTGACAGTCTGGGCCAGAGATCCATTACGCAACGCAAGCGTCTACTCTTAGGGCAGCAGTAGTAGTGTGCTTCAAAGGGAAATACTTCAGAAACGCGTGAGGAGAGCCTGGGTACGGGTGTGCCACAAGCTCAGGCTCCACTGCCGCTGGCACCGGCAGAGCTGGCTGTGAGATCACGCAGGGCGCGCCGAGGATGTGCGCACAGGCGCGCGGCGGACAGCGTCACGCTGACATCAGAGAGGGAACAAACGCGACCAGACGCAGAGGGAAAGGCGATCAGGTAAGAGCCTCTGGCTGCCTGCTTGTTTCTGGGGAGCAAGCCGTCGCGCGGTGTAACGACGCGACTCCCTGACCTACCTGAAGTCGGCTGTGGCCGCGAAGGACTCCATCTCCGTGATGGAGAAGACACAGAGAAAGCCCTCGCCGCTCCGGAAGTAGTTGTCCCTGATGGCAGCGTAGTCCTCCTGCCCGGCTGTGTCCAGGATGTCGATCTGCACTTCCTCCCCGTCCAGCACCACCTTCTTCCGGTAGCTGTCGGCTTTGGTCGGCTCATAGTCCTCCACGAACTGCCAGAGACGAACAGCGCATCCACGTCAGAATTATCCTTACTTCTCAAAGCTGCTTATTTTGAAATGCAGAGTCACGTGAAGTTGCCGAACTAGTACTGAGAGGTCACGTGGGGCCGTCATTCCGTTTTCCCCAATGGTAAACACTACATTCACTTAAATTTCCATTTCAGGCAACTCGGTGGCTTCCTCTTTTACAAAAAGTGGGGACTGAACAGCTCTAGGCCGCCGACGGCTTGAAAACCGTGCCTTTTTTCTTACTTAGAACAAACACTACACCTGCAAAAACTATTACACAGATATTTTATCAAATGTTTAAGAACTCTTTCTGTGTGACTCTAAATAAAAATTTTCATGTCAGAACTGTGGAAATAACTTGAAAGTAAGTTAATATTTAGGTAAGCATTGAAAGCACGGTTAAATTTTTTCTTTCTCCAAAATGAACCGTGTCAAGAAAGTGGCTTATACTAGCCTGTAAAATGCCAAATCTTGAACTTTGAAATTTCTCCCCAAACTTCCAATTTCTTAAAATAGTACAATTAAACAACTTTACAGTTGTACTTCTATCTTCTACCCCCTAAATCTCACCTCGATATTTTTGATCAGTGTATCGTTGTTGGCATACGGGTATGTATACACACATACTTTAGTGGGTTTTTTGTTTGTTAGTTCCTATAAATATTTTCATTATCTGATATTTTCTTATTTATTTGCTCAATGTCTAAATCCCCCTATTAGAATTTAACCCCTGGGGGCAGGGACCTTGATTAGTCTACTCATCACTGTATCTCCAAAGCCTGGAATATGCCTGGTACATGGAAGACACTCAACAAATAATTATTAAAAAATCAAGCACAGGGCTTCCCTGGTGGCGCAGTGGTTGAGAGTCTGCCTGCCAATGCAGGGGACATGGGTTCGAGCCCTGGTCTGGGAGGATCCCACAGGCTGCGGAGCGGCTGGGCCCGTGAGCCACAACTACTGAGCCTGCGCGTCTGGAGCCTGTGCTCCGTAACAGGAGGGGCCGCGACAGTGAGAGGCCCGCGCACCGCGATGAAGAGTGGCCCCTGCCTGCCACAACTAGAGAAAGCCCTTGCATAGAAACGGGGACCCAACACAGACAAAAAAATAAAATACATAAATAAATAAGTCAGGAGCTCTTTAAAAAAAAAAAAAATCAAGCACAGTGTATTTGTAACTGTAAAAGCTACAGAACATTCTATGACAATTACATGCTAATATTTTACAAATATTAAATATTTATAAATATTTATGCATATTTAATGAATAGAAATATTCAGATAGCATATCTGATAATATTATGAATATTAAATATTTATGAATATTAAATGAAAGCGTAACCATTCCTCAAATGTCAGACGTGAACATTCTTACTTTTGACCTCCTATTGTCAAGAAGGGGACTGACTTAAGGATTAGTTTAAAGAAAAGCAGCTATTAAGGTAAATAGCATGAAAAACAGAACTGAACAGATAAATTAGCAATTTCATTTAAAGTACCATTTCAGTTTCTCCCTCTCTAAATTGTTTATCATAAGCAACACGACTGATGGATTTAAGAGTTCTGTGTGTGTGAAAGAAATGCTGACGAGCAGGCAATGAAAAGAGACCTTAGGTGGTAAAAGTCTGCAGGATTTTTTTCTTAGAAGACTAGGTTTAATACTTACTCATCAGAGATCACTCTTCTTGGGCAGGTTGGAAAACCTCTCTGAGGTTCTGTTTCCTCATCTGTAAGATGGGGAAACCACTGCCTACCACACAGGATTTTTTTGAGGATTAAGAAAGAGTAACCATAAATCTTTGCTTCTCTTTGGGAGGAGGAAGAATTGAGGATCAATGCTTAAATTTGATTACCAACTCTTAAATCATTTAGCCTTATTAATAGTCCTCTAGGGAAAGAATGTATTGCTGTATATAGGCTGAGACCTTACCTCTGGGACAATAAAGTCTGATACAAATACATGCACAGAAATCTGTAACCTGTCTAGTAATTTTATTTTAGGGACACAGCCTTTTCCTGCTTAGTGTTGAGTGTGGTGCCACGCCAGTACACAATAACTGACTTTTTCACTGAAGTTATTAAAGGACAACTTATGTATATTAACGTCAAGTTTCAATTAGGTACTATATCCACCAGTTCTATTAATTCAAGGTGGGACTCACCATTAAAACACTAAAAATAAAAAAGCCAGTTAGACTGCTCAAAAATAGTTAGTTTCCAGGGTTTCTTTAAAATTAATTAAATTTTGGCTGCACTGGGTCTTCCCTGCTGCACGCGGACTTTCTCTAGTTGCAGCGAGCGGGGGCTACTCTTCATTGTGGTGCACGGGCTTCTCACTGCGGTGGCTTCTCTTGTTGCAGAGCACGGGCTCTGGGTGCGTGGGCTTCAGTACTTGTGGCACGCGGGCTCAGTAGTTGTGGCTCACGGGCTCTAGAGCGCAGGCTCAGTAGTTGTGGCGCACGGGCCCAGTTGCTCCACAACATGTGGGATCTTCCTGGACCAGGGCTCGAACCTGGGTCCCCTGCACTGGCAGGCAGATTCTTAACCACTGCGCCACCAGGGAAGTCCCTGTTTTGTTTTTTAAAAGCATAAGGATTTTAAGGACCTTGAGTTCTTGACTTGTTAAATCAAGTTGTATACAAATGTTGACTCTGAACAGAAGAAAAATGGTCAGTAGCTTTCAAGAATTCAAGGAATCCATCCAAAACAGCACCAAAACTAAGCTAGAGAAATATTCTCTGAAAGCCCAAACTTTGATATCCATGGTAAAATCAGCACTTACCTCATCATACATGAACTGCAGAGTGAGAGCAGACTTGCCCACACCACCACTGCCTACCATGATGACTTTGTGTAAGGCCAAAGAATTCTGACCCTTCGGCTTATTTGCAGCCATCTTGTGTCACAGAGTTTTCACCAAAGGATTAAGAAGAATCTGAAAAGAATGAAAGGACAAGTAATGCTCAATACATTCTTCTTCAGAATTCCAGTGTAGGAAAGAGATATATTGTCCTTAGGCGTCAAGGTATTAGTTTTCATTCTGCAGTGATTTTAAACAGATGGCAAATGAAGTATGCTTATTTGGGGGAAGAACCACTTATCAGAGAACACCATGGCAATAAGACAAGTATATGACTCAAGGGCATTTCTCTTACAGTAGCTTTCAGTAATGAGCTTGCTGACCGAAAGTGAAAATTTCCCAGTGCAACCATATGCTGACAATAATGGAGTATTTAGTTGTATTAGAATATGGTCACACAGATTACAAAGCAGGCTGAACGATCACTTTGTTTTCATATTATCCTCTATTGGTAATAATTAAAGAGATGTTTCTTCTAATTTCAGTAAGAAACAACTGATGAAAGAAAGAAAGAAAGAAAGAAAGGGGCGGGGAGAGAGGAAGGAAGGAAGGAAGAGAAAAGAGAAGAGGAGGGAGGGAAGAAGAAAAGGAAGGAAAGAAAGAAAGGAAGGAAGGACGGAAGGAAGGAAGGAAAAACCCATCCCAACTACTTGCTGGTAGAAATATAAATAGAACCGAATACCGTATACCCCAACTCCCAAGTATCGTAGTACTGGAACACCTGTATATTTTGGGATGGATGGCTAATCTAACGTAAACACCTGAATCTAGTGTGCCCTCACTTTTGTTCACTACATTCACGTGCTCAGCGTGGAAAGACCAGGTCCCCCAGAGGTCGTAGTGGTGAGGCACACTAATGGCAGCCCGTTACTTTGGCCATGGTACCAGGCCTTAGAAAGAGAGGCGGGGAGGTCACAGCAAACACTGCGTCTGTGTGCAGGCCCAGGAGAGGAGACTTGTTCTGCACCTTCCTTCTCAGCACCTCTGACCTGTCTCAGTCACAGCACACCTTTCTCAAGCTGCAACTTACAGAACACCCCGCCCTGCCCACTTCTGTATCTCAGGCCATCTCTCCCAGCCTGGCCACATCAGCCCACACTGGTCTCCTTTGATTTTTCATACGCTCTTCTCTGCCTCTTGGCCTTTACCATGCAGTTTCCTCCATTTGGCATATTCTTAATTTGGCTAACTCCTCTCAGTGTCGGGGTGTTTCAGCCTTACCTGAAACACTCAACCTAAATTAGGCTCTCCCCTGCCCTGTGCTCACATAGTACGTGATACTTTTCTTTCATAACCATTATCACAAGTCGGAATTGCCTGAGTGTGTTAGCTGATTAATACGGCTCTTCTTCCTAATATACCAGAAGCAACTTGAGTACAGGCGCCATGTCTGTTGGTTTACTTCATGCTTAATGTAACTAATATGCCTTGGCAAAATCAGCCATTCAGTACGTGTGTGCGGAATGAACAAATAAATGTTCGAGTCTGACTTAACCTTGGGGAGTGCTTTAGACTGTACTGGTATAAAGCAGCTATTGCTACTAGAGGTTCCATCACAAGCTTGTTAGGCAAGGACAGTCTGCCGTGGGCTTGTGCGCCACACACTGGCTATGCAGGGCACCCAAGAGCTGGGCACTGCTCAGGCAGCCCCAGAAGTCAAGCCCATAAGCCTATTTGCCCAATACAGAAAAGTCGTAAGAAAAAAAAAAAAATCCCATAACCTTGCTCTCCATTTAACAACACGAATACATTACACTGTGTTTGAGACAGCTTCAGTCTGCACGGAGCGTAACTGAGATCACACCATATATGTGGCTTTTGATCCTGTTATTCTTACATTATGTCTAACATTTTAGTAGAGGCAGCTTAAACTGTGCAGCATATGGGAAAGAATCCACATTTGGAGGCTAGATGTTCAATTTAATTCAATAAACAAGGACTGAGACCCTCTTTTTCCTGGATACCAAGGAGATGATCATTGGATTCTGATGATTACCACTGCTGAGAAACAGTGAAAAGTAACAGTGTACTTCAGATAAGTAACTAAAAGTCCAAAAGATACCTCGTCTACGCGTTTATGGAGCAGCTGTTGCTGGCGTCCCTAAGTAAGGCAGGAAATGACTTCTTTCTCACCATTATGACCCTTACTTACTGGCAGCTGTAATCACTTCACGGCTACGCAACTACTGTTATATTTTTAAAACAGTTAATACCACAGGAGCTCAGGGTGTGAACATATCAATTAATACTCTAAGAGTTCAGTGTGTGCGTTTTTAAAGCAAAACATTTAGCAGTTACACCAACTGGGTTAAAACACTTTCCCTTCCAGAACAATTTACAGTATAGTCTGTGACTTAGAAAAGGCAGAGATTCCCAAAGACATTTTTCCCAAGTGCAGACTTTCTTTAATAACCGTTAGCTGCACATCCCATACTTTCAAGGAAAGCTATCCAGGAAAAGAAGCCCCCGCCAAGGAGACACTCCTTTGCCCCATTGCAAAAACTTGGCTTTCCATAACTTAGGTTCCAATTCCTAGTCTAGATGTTGGAACTTAAGACAACATACATGTAAATAAGAAAATTCCATTAGTGCTAAGCGCAATGAAGAAACTAAGGGGCACCGGGATAAGGGGGCAGGGAGGGGCTACTTCAACCAGATGGTCAAGGGCGACTCCTCTGAAGAGGCAGCATTTGAGCTGAGACCTGAATTTTATCAAGGAACCAGCCAGCTCTGAGGGAAGAGCGTTCTAGACACAGGGAAGAGCAAGTGCAGAGGCCTAAGATGGGAGAGGGTTTGCCACGTTCTAGGGGCCAGAGCAGGGCCAGAGTGGATGGAGCCTACGAGTATCAGGGAGCGTTAACAGGAGGTGAGACTGAGAAGCAGGAGAGGCCAAATCATAAAAAGCCTTGAAGGCCATGGAAAGGTGTTTGAGTTTTATTATCATTGTAATGGGAAGCCTCTGGAGAGTGTGTAAGCAGGACTGTGACATAATTTCATTTATGTTTTTAAAAAGATTACCGTGGCCAGTGTGTGCAGAATGAATGGTAGAGGTGCAAGAGCTGAAAGCAAAGGAGTCCATCCCATAGTCCATGACTAGGTTTGGCAGATGCAAGCTGCCAATGACCTTGGGAAGAGTCACCTCACCAACGAGGTAGGAACCATAGCCTGACTGGGGTGGGTTGAGGAGAAAACAGAAGGTGTAGAAATGGACTTGACTCTGAAGATGAATGGAGAAATGGGGACATAGATGGACACGGTTTTTTTGTTTGGGTCGCTTTTTAATTATTCTTAAGGGATGTTTATATGATAATCATCTAAAAGAGGCAGAAGTTAATGAAGAAGAGAAGGTGCCTCTAGGAGTAGACCAGGGGAGCAGAGACCCAGGGCACACAGGAGCGGGGACAGCTCTTTCCTTGTAGTGGGGGGTGAGGTAAAGCAAAGAACAAGGCACAGGTGCAGGCTGCGGACAGATGTGGCTCCTTCTTCATTTACCTGCGTCTATTATCTCCTCCACGAAGTACGATTCACACGGCGGTTCAGTGAGGAGTTGGAACTCAGAAGCACACCTGCCTAGATAGATCAGTGGAACGGGACATACAGAAATAGATCCAAATACATACTATAGTTTAGTGCGTAATAAACGTGGCATTTCAAATGGAGGGTCGGGGAGGGAAGCATAGAGGATAGTTCAGTAAATGGTACTGGGACAACTGGTGAGCTATCTGGGAAAAAATTAAGTTGGACCCATTCTCCTCACACCAATATAAATTGTAAATTTATAAAATAAATTTATATAAATCTTTGAAAGTGGATCAAAGATTTAAATGATAAAATGAAATCACAAAAGCACCAGAAAAAAAAAAAAACCACAAAATTTTTGTTTTATAATCTTAGAATGGGAAAGGCATAAAGTACTATCTAAAACTCAAGTCATAAAATAACTTTGATAAATTTTACTACTCAAAACAATTTCTACATGGCAAAATCTTCTATAAGCAAAATAAAAAGATGAACTGAGGAAAATATTTGTGATTCATTTCAAAGAGAAGAGGTAATTTCCCTATATAAAAAGTTACTATAAATAAAACCAACAACTCTTAAGAAAATGGGCAAAAAATACAAATAGTCATAGGAAAGGAAATACAAAGGGCTCTAATATGCTCAACCTTGCTGATAAGAGAAATACAAATAAGATTAGACTGGATTTCAATTGTTTTACCCATCAGATTGGTATCAGTATGTTTGCAAGGACCAGCAAACTATAGCCCCCTTGGCCTGCTTTTTGTATGGCCTGTGGCTAAGAACGGTTTTGTGTTTTTGAAGGGTTGTAAACAAAACAAAACAAAATAAAACCAAGAAAAATATGCAACAGAGAACGTATGTGGCCCACAAGTCTAAATAATGTTTTCTTTCCACCCTCTACAGAAAAAGCTTGTCCCTCCCTGGTAGACAAACAGGCACATTCCTTCACTGCAGTGGAAGCGTAAACTGGAAACATGGACTAATTAGCAACCATAAGAAAACAGATGCTCTTTACCCATTGATATGGAGGGAGTTAAAACATATTGTTTTTTTAAACTAATTAATTAATTAATTAATTGGCTGCATTGGGTCTTCGTTGCTGCGTGTGGGCTTTCTCTACCTGTGGTGAGCGGGGGCTACTCTTCGTTGAGGTGCAACAGCCTCTCATGGCAGTGGCTTCTCTTGCTGGGGAGCACAGGCTCTAGGCGTGCGGGCTCAGTAGTTGTGGCTCATGGGCTGTAGAGCACAGGCTCAGTAGTTGTGGTGCACGGGCTTAGTTGCTCCGTGGCATGTGGGATCTTCCTAGACCAGGGCTTGAACCCGTGTCCCCTGCATTGGCAGACGGATTCCTAACCACTGCGCCACCACATAAAGTGAAAAAAGTAAGATATAGACCAATATAACTTGTATGCTATGAACTGCATAAAAAGATGAGAAAAAAGGGATTTAGAGGTTTATTTGTTTATATACCGGAAACGATATAAAAAATGGTAACACAGGGTTGCCTGTGAGGATGGAAACTAAGTCACTGGTGGACAGAAGCGGGATAATGGCTTTTTGCTAACTACCAGTTTCATTTTTGTATAATGTGAACATATAACTTGTTTTTAAAATTAAAATTAGTCATAAAATAAATAACATTACCCTGTTTATTTCCTGCACTCGCTTGGTAAAAATACAATTAACTACTTTCCTGGCACCTTATACAAACTAGGAATTGGAGGACTGAACCTGAATTTTAATTGAAATACTTCTCCATGTATGTGTATGCATTTGTGTTTTCCTCCTTCAAGTAACGAGATAGGGATCCTTGAACTTCAAATTGTTTGGTTTGTAGGGTTCCTCAATTATTTTCTATCTTTTGCTGTTCAAACAAATATTTTTTAATTACACAATGGCCTCCTCCCCCCTCCCCCCACCTTTTGGGTAACATTACATCCCTGTGACTTATTTTATAGCTGGAAGTGTGTGTGCACCTTTTGACCCCCTTCACCCATTTTGCTGCCTCACCCCCATCCTGGCAACCACCAGTCTGTTCTCTGTATCTATAAGCTTGGTTTTCTTTCCTTTTTTTTTTTTTTAGATTCCACATATAAGTGAAATCATATGGTGTTTATCTTTCTCTGTCTGACTTATTTCTCTTAGGATAATGCCCTCAAGGTCCATCCATGTCACAAAGGGCAAGATTTCATTTTTTTAATGGCTGAATAATACTCCATTGTACATATATGCCACATTTTCTTCAACCATTAACATGCTGATGGACACTTAGGTTGTCTCCATGTCTTGGCCACTATAAATAATGCTGCAATGACATGGGGGTACATATATCTTTTTGTGTTAGTGTGGATCATATGGTAGTTCTATTTTTAAAAAGCGATGTCCTAGAACAATACTATAGAATCTACTTGGTTATGGGTGGGCTTCAAGTTTTCCACCTTACTGTTTTTCTCTGCTTCACCCAGAAGCTAGACACCTACATCATGCTCACCATGTTGATTTAAGTTATGAATTACCTGATTTTTCCTTCCTCTCTCCCTCCCATCCTCCATTAACAAATATACTGTGCCTTATTATGTGAGGCACAGTTCTAGGCACTGGGGATATGGAGTTGAATTCCATAGGCCTAGGTCCCTGCCCTCATATGTTTAGTTAACAGGTACCCATACTGTATTGTTTCCTGTTGCCACTATATCAAACACTATAAATTTATAGGGGCTTAAAACAACACAAAATTTATCATCCTGTTGTCAGAAGTCCAAAATGAATCTTAAGAGGCTAAAATCAAGGTGTCAGCAGCGTGGGTTCCTTCTGGACACTCCAGAGGAGAATCTGTTCCCTACTTCTCCCACTTCTAGAGACTGGCTTTCCTTGGCCCCTGGCTGCATCGCTACCATCTCTGCTTCTGTAGTCAAACCTCTCTCTGCCTCCCTCTTATAAGGAGACTTGTGATGAGGAGACCTGTGATTACATGTAAGGCCCACAAGGATAATCCAGAAAATCATCCCCCAATCCTTAACTTAATCACACCTGCAAAGTCCCTTTGGCCACAGAAGTAACATTCAAAGATTATGGGGATGAGGACTTGGATATCTTGTCGTTGGGTCATTAATCAGCCTACCACACATGGGAGGAAGTGGGTCAAGGCGCTTCAGACCACAAATCTCCAACCCAAACTCTAGGCTCTCTATTTTACACTTTATGAAAATTTCTAAGACGTGATCAATCTAGTTCTCCAATACGTAATAAGGAATACTCTACCAAGTAAGATCTCAAACACTCCCTGTCCACTAAAAACAATAAACCCAACGATCTTTATATTTCCAGAGTTCATTATTACCTTTTTTAGACTTTCATAATAAAGACACTTACTATTAGGCTTTAGTTTAATAAAACTATTAGCTGGCAGAAGTTCTTACTGAGAGATTCCTTGTTAATAAAGAGATTAAATGGAGCACGCCTCTCCCCTCCAATTTGAACAGCGCATTAAAAGGCTATGATGATCACTAAAGTTCAGTTCCTATCAAATCATTATAAACCATTACTAAGCACAAGCAGATAGAGGCCACAGTAGTGACTCGACCTTCAAAATGAAAAATAGTTCATATAGATAACTCACAAATGACACTCCCTATCTGCATTAAGAATACCTGCTCAATAAAGGAATTTAGTATAAAGTGAACAATTTTAGAAGAGTTAGAATATACCTGACCAAGAAAGCAAGATACACAATTCTATTTGAAAGGGATTTGAGACTATTTCAGGTTATTACTAGGCACAGATACAGATAATACCACTGGCGTATTTTTCCAACCATTTAAAGAACAGGTATTATTAGTACTATTTAATGTTTTGCAACATAGAGAAAGCCTCCAAATTCTTTTTTGAGAGCTAGCTTAACATTGATGCAAAGTTCCTAACAAAGAGAGACTAAAGGAAAAACAGACTGACCTATCATGTATATATGGTGCAAAAATTCTAAATAAAAAATGTTAGAATCCAGCACATTAAAAGAATAAACCAAAGTGACCAGGTGGGATTCAACCAGATATGCAAGAATGTCTTTATATTTTAGGAAGTCAATGTAATTCTTCACATTAATAGAAAAGTCATAGATTATCTCTACATGATCTGGAATGATATTTGATAAAATTCAAAGTCCACTGCTTATACCAATAATGATTTCATACTTAGGCCAAAGGAATCAACTGAAAAATTACTATAAACAAGAGATTTCAAAGATAATGGTTATATAATCAATATATTGTATAAAAAATAAATTTCTTTTCAAATAACCAGTTAGAATATATAATGGAAGGAAAGACTCAATTTACAACAAGACTCACGAAGAATACATAATTAAGAATAAAATTAACACAAACTGTAAGATATTCATGAAGACAATTCAATAAGGATATTTAGGTAACAGAAAGGGTGACTTTATGAACATAAATGAAGGCAGATCCTGTTCTTGGGACAAGAAGATTGTATACTGGTAAAGGCATAAAACTCTGATAATAAGAAAGACTATTAATTTCTAATATATAAAAATCTCTTCACAATAAAAAAAATTTTTGACCACTGAGTCAAAAGACAAAGGACTTGACTTTGGAGTCATCTGATCTATCGCCTAGTTTTCTTTACCCTTAAATTTGTGAAGATAATTTCTGATGTTGATAACTTGCTTTAACTTTTTCTTTAAAGGCAGGTTGATTTATACACAATAAAATCACCCTTTTAATGAGTTTTGATAAATGTATACAGTCATATAACACCACCACAATCAAGACACAGAATAGTTCCATCACCTCCAAAGGTTTCCCCTTACCTCTTTGCAGTCAGTCTCCTCCCATCACCCCATCCCATGGCAGCCACTGATCTGATTTCAGTTCCTATTGTTTTGCCTTTTCCAGAATGTTATATAAATGGATCATATTGTACATAGCCTTTTGTGCCTGTTTCTTTTCACCTAGCTAAGACTTTTGAGATATATTCATATAGTTACATGTATCAGTGGCACGTGCTTTTTTTTTTTTTTACTGTTTGATAGTATTCCGTTGTCTGGAAGTAGCATAATATGTTTATCCATTCACATTTATTTGGGGTGTTTCCATTTTTACAATTTTATAAATAAAGAAGCTATAAAGAGTCATGTACAGGTCTTTGTGTGTGTGTGTGTGTGTATATATATATATATATATGTTTTCATTTCTCTTGGATAAATACCTAGGGGTGAGACTGCTAAATTGTATGATAAGTATGTGTTGAAATGTTTTTCGAAGTGGCTATACCTTTCTGTATTTCCACGATGTATGAGATTACCCGTTGCTCCACATCCTGGTACAGTCACAGCCACAGTCTTTTCATGCTAAGCGGTCTATTGGATGTGTAGTGGTATTACACTGTGGTTTTAATTTGCATTTTCCTAATGACTAATCATGTTGGGCATCTTTTAGTGTGGTTATTTACCATCTATGTGTCTTGGAGTTCAAATCTTTTACCCATTTTTAAAAACTGGGTTTTTAAAAGTGAGTTTTAAGAGTTCTTTAGGTATTCTGGAATCAAATCCTTTATCAGAGACATACCTTGAAAATATTTTCCCCCAGTCTGTGGCTTATCTGTCCATTTTCTTAACAAGTTTTTTGAAGAGTAGAAGCTTTTGATTTTGATGAAGTGCAATTTATCAATTTTTTCTTTATGTTTCAATGCTTTTGGGGTCCTGATCTTTGACAAATTTTAAATGACGAAGAAGCTACTGTAATTTGAATATTTATAAACAAAACCTTACTATTTAGTTATTATTAAAAATAGAAAATGGAAGGAAGTCCATGTGAAACATAACTTGTAACTGACACCCTGAACTCTTAGAAGGTCCTCCTTTATTTCAAGATATGCAATCAGCTCAAAAGGAGCAACAGTCAAAGTCAGAAAGTCCCTGAGGCAATGTTTTACTTCTAAAATGTAATAACCTAATATTTTCCAATTACCCAGACTTCACTGAATAAGGACAACACAAAATTATAACAAAGACTGAGCTAAAGAAAATAATGTTCTGTTTTAAGGGTACAATAGTTGAAAGCTGATTAAAGATGGCTTAACAATTTGCCTGGTCTGCATAATAAAATTTATTTATATGACTTGCCAGACATGTTGTCAGACATCAAAGCACAGACTTTTAAAATCATGGGAACGCTCAAATTACTTTACCTCTTTGGGTCTCGGCTTGTTTGTAAAACTAAGGTTAAGATGAATAATTTAGCATATGGAAGATGTCTAAATACACATAGTAAGTACGAGTAATGTAAACATTCAGGCATCTTTTTAGAAGACCCTACCTTTATATGCAGCGTATATTCAGTCCCCAGTCAGTGCAAAATTATTGATATTACCAGCAGCACAAAAGTAAAGCCCTCACCAAGGTTAAAACCAACAAAATATTTCTAGAACTCAGGAGGAAGTCATGACTAAGCTGAGACTTGAAAGACAAAGCATTTTAGCAGACCAGGTGAACCTGGGGGTGTTGGTGAGAGATGAAGCTGTAAGAAGTAAAAAGGGCCAGAAACAGATGTTTACATGCCAGCAATTGAGATTTTTTTTATCCTTAGAGCAAAGAGAATTACCAGGAGTTTTTAAGTGAGAGATTATGACTCAGAAGGCAGGAAGAGCAGCCGCAGGCTACAGGGCAATGGTGACTAGGGAGAAGATGGGGATGGATTTGAGACATTAAGAAAAAAGCATCAACCAAATCTGGGGACAGATTAGATATGAGGGGTGAAGGGACAATTCAAGCCAAAGTACCCAACTTCCTGGCTTGAGTGGATATGGGTAAGTAAAGGAAGAGGAACAAGCAGCCTTTTTAGGAGGGGTGGTGGTGAAAAGAGTTGGTGCAAGGAAATGATGGAAATCTACACCGATTTTTTAATAGATCAAAATATTTTAAAAGAAGAATCTAAGTATAGCCTAAGTATAAGCAGTTTTCTTACCCCAGTCACAGAGGTTCTGCTACCACACTATGACTTGATTTCAGCAATGTTGAGAAATAAGCAACAGGGCAGAACCTGAAAGGTGGAAGATAAAAAGACCGATAAACTACTATTTATAGCTATTTTAACATTTTTCTTTGAACCCCTAAATGTGCTTTTAAAATAAGATTATGTAGAAAAATATTTAATAATTATTAATTATAAAGAATATACATTTTGCTTCTGTATTCCTATGCTAACTATGGCACGACACATAACAATATTTTGAATTTTGAACCATGTGAGTCTTTTACCTATTTGAAAATTCAATACATGTTATTTACTGAACATACCAGCTACAAAATTGGATGAAGAAGTAATATTCAAGCGTGAATTTAACAGAACTACTAAAAAAGTATGATTTATGTAATTTATACCTGCTTTAGAGTCTACTGCATCCAAGCTATAAATTAGGTGTATAAATACTGTTGAGTTTCTCTTATTGATATATTTATAAATCTGATATTGCCTGTGAAAACTCTGCTGATTTAAGAAGCGGAACCAGAAAAAAATAATTGAATTAACCATGCCTGGGGCTTCCCTGGTGGCGCAGTGGTTAAGAATCCGCCTGCCAATGCAGGGGACACGGGTTCGAGCCCTGATCCGGGAAGATTCCACATGCCGCGGAGCAACTAAGCCCGTGAGCCACAATTACTGAGCCTGCGCTCTAGAGCCCACAAGCCACAACTACTGAGCCTGAGCTCTAGAGCCCACGAGCCACAACTACTGAGCCTGCGCTCTAGAGCCCACGAGCCACAACTACTGAGCCCACGTGCCTAGAGCCCGTGCTCTGCAACAAGAGAAGCCACTGCAACGAAGAGCCCGCGCACCGCAATGAAGACCCAACACAGCCAAAAATAAATAAAAATGAAAAAAAAACCATGCCTGAATGATCCAACTTAAAAATGAACAGGGCATTTGATTAACTGAATAAGACATATCAAACTACATATTACAAGAAATACTGACAAAAAGTTTAACAGTAAACAGTCATTAGCAAATGAAATATTTTAAAAGAATCTAAGTATGGCCTCTGGTTTACATGAAGACATCTGTTAAATCCCACTTTGGGATGCACGTTTCATTTAAGTTAGCTCTCTCTTTGTGTAGTGGCTTCCCTGATCTTTTGGTTTGCTTTTGGATTTCTTTTCTGTTTCTTACGCCCATATTCTGAGTCAACATATATTTATTAAGAGTCAGATACTGTGCTAGGCACTGGGAGGGGGGAGGGGGAGGGGAAGGCGGGAGGGGGGAGGGTGGGTACACAGATGAGCAAGTCAGAATCCCTGGCTTTGAGATCTTACAACAAAGCAACAGAGATGTGGGGGAGGACGGTATTAAGTTGTAACACACCAGTCTGCCTCCTGCATCCCTTTCCACTTAAGTCACACTTGCTTTTTCTATGTTGTTTTGTTGACTTCATAGCTTTAATTTTAATTTAATCATCCTGTAGATGTAGAGCAGTCTATTTACCAACCCTTGTAATAGAAGACATCATAGCTGTTTGGAGTTCTTCTAAATTCTAAATGGATAACCATCTATTTCTATATTTAAAATGCTTTTCATGAGGTAGATTTTAAGGAATTGTAATGAATGAACGGATTGTTTAAGGTTTATTAGACATACTGTCCAATGCTTTTCAAAACTGCTATACAACTGTTCACGACATTCCTATTAGCAATGGGCATTCTTTTAAAACATCTGCTAATTATATATTGGGAAAAAGACCTCATTTTTTCTAATTACGTCTTTGATTACATGATGAGGGTGACCATTTTTTCCATGTACTTATTTATTTTGTGAATTGTTAATTCACACCCTTTACTAATCTGGCAATAGTATCTCCTATTATACTTTTTATACTTTCATGTCACCATTGGCTAGGCTTTCTTTCCTCTTGCTTTCCCAGCCCACTGTAGCAGGTTTCTTCTGTTGCTGGGTAGATCTACTTCCCATGACAGATCAGGAGAGGTAACAGACTATGTTCACTGGCATTTTAGCGGACGGGCTTTACTTCAGGGTTCATGGGCAAGGAACAGGTTGAAAGGCAGGATCTTTCTCCAAACATCAAAATAAGGAGAGTATCCCCTGGAACACTCACTCTTGCATTAGAACGCCTAGTCCTCCTCAGGCTGAGAGTTTAAAAACAAGGTTTGTTTGAAAGTAGATTTCCAAAATTAGCATGGTAACCAATGTTGTGTAATCTTTGTATGGGCTGAGTGAGTGGGTAGCATATCCAATTAGCTCTTGATACATCCTCCTTTAATTACTACCATGTCCTATCATCTCTTCTGCTCTCTGTTGCTACTGACTCAAGCTTAGAGTCTCTTGAGGACTCTAAGGGGAAAAATAGATTCCACGTGCAGTTTCCCTCATGGGTATGCTGGGCTGGGGCTTCCTCCACCCTGGTTCAGCCATCAACGCCATCTGTTTTCTGTCTTCTGGAACCTGGAAGTGTCTGCTTTGCTGATGGTCACTCCATCTGTTCCCATTCTCAGTTATGGATTTACAAATTTCCGCCTCTACATTTTTTTCCTCTCTGTCATTTCACAGGGAGTCGGGGCTACAGAGGAGTAGGACACGTTAATTTAGTCTATTGGCTTTCCCTGTAGATGAGTTAAAATCCAGAGCTGACTTGATTTGGAATGCCAAAATATTTCAGATTTAGAAACTATGAAAATCTCTATTAAAGAGATCTAATTAAAATTAGCCTCAGCTTTTTTGCACAGCAAAGGAAACCACTGACAAAATGAAAAGACAACCTACTGAATAGGAGAAAATATTTGCAAATGATATGACCGATAAGGGGTTAATATCCAACATATATAAATAGCTCATACAACTCAATATAAACAGCTCATACAACTCAACATCAAAAAAAGCAAACAACCCAATTTAAAAAATGAGAAGAACTGAATAGACATTTTCCCAAAGAGGAAATGCAGATGGCCAACAGGCACATGAAAAGATGCTTGACATTGCTAATCATCAAGGAAATGCAAATCAAAACCATAATGACATCACCTCATACCTATTAGAATGGCCATC
Source organism: Balaenoptera musculus (assembly GCF_009873245.2). Classification (NCBI taxonomy): domain Eukaryota; kingdom Metazoa; phylum Chordata; class Mammalia; order Artiodactyla; family Balaenopteridae; genus Balaenoptera; species Balaenoptera musculus. Next base: position 94,274,621 of record NC_045793.1, on the reverse strand, counting down.
ATCAAAAAGACAACAAATAAATGTTAGTGAGGATGTGGAGAAAAGGAAACCCTTGTACCTTGTTGGTGAGGATGTAAACTGGTGCAGCTACTATGGAAAAACAGTACAAAGGTTTCTCAAAAAACTAAAAATAGAACTACCATATGACCAAACAATTCCACTCCCGAGTATATATCCAAATAAAAACAAAAAAACTAATTTGAAAAGATACATGCACCCCAATGTTCATAGCAACATTATTTACAATCGCCAAGATACAGAAGCAACCTACACACACACTGGAATATTACTCAGCCATAAAAAAGAACGAAATCTTGCCATTGCAGCAACATGGATGGACGTGGGGAGCATTATGCTAAGTGAAGTCAGACGGAGAAAGATAAATACTGTAAAAAAAAAAAAAAAAAAGGCAACAAACTAGTGAATATAACAAAAAGAAGCAGACTCAGAGATATAAAGAACAAACTAGTGGTTACCAGTGGGGAGAGGGAAGAGGGAGGGGTAATATAGGGGTAGGGGAATAAGAGATAAACCTATTAGGTATAAAGTAAGCTATAAGGACATATTGTACAACACGGGGAATATAGTCAGTATTTTAGAATAACTATAAATGGAGTATGACCTTTAAATATTGTGAATCACTACATTGTATACTTGTAACTTATTTAATACTGTACAGCAACTATACTTCAATTAAAAAAAACAGCCTGAGTTTTAAAGAATACAATTTATTCAGTACCAGTTATGAGAATAAATCCGTTTCCTGATGTCAACCGAAGGAAAATGCACAACCTTAAAGCTGCATGTTATGTTTTATTTGGGGACCTTCTTGAGGATGACAGCCCAGGAGACAGCCTCTCAGATAGCTGTGAGGAACTGTTCCAAAGAGGCAAGGGAGGATATATAGGAGTTTTTGCTGGGGGGGGGGGGGGGGGGGGGGGGGGGAAACAACTACTGCTAATCACAAAAACCAGACATCTCAAGTTAATGATTTTAGTGCTTTTCTATGTATGGGAAGATGCAAGAGTCTGGGCTCACTGAAATTATTCCTTAGATATGCACCTTAGCTATCTAGGGCCAGTATCGTGCTTTTCTCCACCCTGAATTCCTCTCAGGGCGCACCGTCGGGGTGGCCGCAGTGGCTGAGAGCTTGATGGCGGGCAACAGTCACTGTCTACCAGAATGGCAATCTTTGTTTACTGAAATGACAAGGCAACTTTTTTTTGTCCCCACCGATGCGGGTGAGCAAAGAATCACAAATAAGGAAGCAGCTAGGACTAGGCAATATCTGTCATAAAAAGGAGTTAAGAGTGAGGCACAAGTGGGAGAGAAGAGAAAGGAGAGCCAGTAGTGTTCGTTGCTATAGAGAAGGGTTGAAATGATTTATCTTTAACGTTTTCCTTACAGCATTGGGACTGGTTAGCTAAAACTCAATTTATAAGGGAACATATTGATCAGTCATGGCCCTGCAAATTAAGCACTGAAACCATTTTAACAAACCAGGAATTTAAGGCTAAAGTTTAACTCCACAGCAACAAAGAAAATCTCCCTTTGTACCAATTAAGCTTTACTACAGCTCTTTCATAGACGACCTGCTGAGTTTCTACTTTGTGGAATTGTGGCTGAACAGCCAATTCTTTTTAAAGGAATAACAAGGAGCTGCTAAAAAACCAGAAAGAAAGAAAATATAAACTAGTAACCTTTGAAATTCTGACTTGCTATGCATGGCACCCCGTACCACTCCAGCCAGGTTAACCTCTTGGTATGTACTGTAAGATGCTCACTGTTAAGTAGGGTATAGCAAATATACAGAAAATATCATTTTAAATTAAAAACCTCCTCTGACAATGAATATATTATCTGAACTTACATTTAATGACAACTTGAATATTATCAATTAAGTTCTCCATTGCAAACCTGTTTACCACGGGTTCACTTCCAAGGGCTATGCTGAATGCTGCTGAATAGTCCTAATCTTACGGTTAGTGTTGATCACCACGCCGTACACGCATGCAGCATACATGCATGCATGCGTGGGACATGAGCTCCCTCCCCCCTCAACAATTTTTCATGATCCTAAAAGTAACATGTGCTCATCGTATATAATGTGGAGAGTACAGAGAAGAAGGGAAAAGTCACCTGTGTCGTCCTATCATCCACTGTTAATATTTTTGAATTTTTATCTTCTTCTAGGACTATCTTATACAAAGCATTCAACCAGTCATATGGCTCAAGAAACTGGAGAAAAATTCTGAGGAGAGCAGAAAAGAAGAGAAAAAAAGAGATTTAAAAAATCATAATACCTGGAGATGGGACAACAACATTGGAGGAAAATAAATAATATTTTCATTTATTGAGATACTTTTTCAACTACTAATTATCTCATGAAACTCTCAAGGCTTCTTTATAACTATTATCCACATTTTACAGGTGAAAAAATTGAGCCACACAGAGCTTTTTAAAAGGTGCCCCAGGGCTTCCCTGGTGGCGCAGTGGTTGGGAATCTGCCTGCCAATGCAGGGGACATGGGTTCGAGCCCTGGTCTGGGAAGACCCCACATGCCGCGGAGCAACTAAGCCCGTGAGCCACAACTACTGAGCCTGCGCGTCTGGAGCCTGTGCTCCACAGCAAGAGAGGCCGCGATAGTGAGAGGCCTGCGCACCGCGATGAAGAGTGGCCCCCGCTTGCCGCAACTGGAGAAAGCCCTCGCACAGAAACGAAGACCCAACACAGCCAAAAATAAATAAATAAATAAATTTATTAAAAAAACGGTGCCCCAAATCACACTGCTGATGTGGAGCCAGGATTTTTAAAAATCCAGATCCTAAGTGTTTACCACCTAAACTTCACTACCACTATGGAAGAAAATGGTTAAGAATGAGCTTTTTTACAAGGCTTAGGGCACAGATGGCTTCAGACACAATTTCTTTTAAACATAAAAAGATAATTCTCAAGGGTGGCACAGAAAAGCTACACAAATCATTTTATTTGGGTAATAACAACCTAAATGGGAAAAGAATTTGAAGAAAGAACAGATACATGTATATGTATAACTGAATCACTCTGCTGTACACCCGAAACTAACACAACATTGTTAATCAACAATACTCCAGTATAAAATAAAAAGTTAAAAAAAAAGTCAGTGGTACTGAAAGAGCAATAGTCATACCAAAAGAAGCCATATTATAATTGCATTATGAACACAGAAATTTCATAAAATACAAACACCCGAATTTTACTTCTTAATAAAAGAATAATTCATTAGAGTTAAATGTGTTTTATCCCAGGAATACAGTAATAACTTAATATTAAGAATGGCATAAAATAATATAATCACATGATTAGGCCCAATGAGAAAAGCCACATAATCAACAAAAGAGAAAAGAAAAAGGCATCAGAAAAATTCAGTACTCCCTCCTGATAAAAACTTTTCTAAGGTAGACACCAGAGGCTGCCCACTGTTCGTGTACATACGTGCTTCTAATGAAATGCTTCACACACAGATTTGAGAGCCATTCTTGTACAGGAGCCACACTAAACTTCTCCGTATTTTAAAAAAGTATATATGCCACTAAAGCAAGCACATTTCATGTGTAGGGAATGCAAATTAGAGAGAAGGTGATAGTGGGAGGAAGAAAAATAGCTCCGAATTCTCTTTTCTGGGTTTTAATATTCTTGTCTATGGCTGCCAGCGAATGAAGCGAAAAATTCTGCTCATAATTTTGGGCTTATCTAGCACCTACTTACCCAGAGATTTCAAAACACTGGTTAATAATAAAAGCACAATACACAAGTTAACATCAGCAAAGGGAGATAGCTACTGTTCAAAGAAACTGATCCCATTTTCTCTCGGCTACAGTACAATTATGAATCATGTAGGTAAGCTGCACTGTGAGTCATGTGAGTCAGGGTAAGTTAATACTGAACTGTAGCCAGCTTACTACTGTTCATTCTCTTCTTCATGAAAAGGCAAAAGTGTATTTGAAAAGTACAAAATTCTAAGTTTAAGTTATATGAAAGATAATGTGAAGTTACAAACTAGGAGAGGAAAAAAAAGACTTTGGAATTCCCTGAAAATCATGAAAACATCTTGTAGCACCTAGATTTTTCTTCCCAAGATTGAGTACTGATAAATCTTAATTTGAGATTTGATCATATCTTAAAGTTAAAAATGACACTAATTTGTAGAGTCATAAAACTAAAGTTTCAGTTCATGACCAGACAACGGACTATATGAAAAACATACAAGTCTGTATTAAAAACAAAACAAAACAAAACTTCTACGGTAAAAGAAAAATGACCTGAAGGGAAGATTCTCTCCACAGGTGGTTTTAAGCAGGAATTCCGATTCACTGGTCTAAGATGGGGACAGTGTCTATGTATTTTGTAAAAAGCTGCCTAGATAATTCTAATTGCATCCTGGTTAGGAATCATCACTCTGTATGTATATCTATAAAGTTGAACCATATCAAACTGCCAACATGAGATTTCCTTTTTTACATACAAAAATAGCAATTTCATATGATTCACCTAACAGAAAGTGGCCAAGGATTAAAAACAGCGAACACTTACTGAATGCTGTATGACTTTGTACCAGGCACTAAGTTCTTTATACCTGTTGTTGAAAGTCTGATAACACCAGGCAACAGGTGGGCAGAAATAAACCTAGACTCTGTATGGGGAGGTGAGGGGGACAGAGAGGCAGTTGAGAAAGAGGAGAGCTGAATCAGGGGTGATGCCATAGGGCAAATTATTGTTATGCTTGGGATCAAGACCACTGGGGGTTACAGATGGGTTGATGGTGGCAGGAGAAGAGACTGGAGAACGTTAATTTAAAACAAGTTCCGCATTTAGCAATTTATGTGGTCAAGGAAGGGACCACCCTTCTCAGTAATTTCCAACAAGTCTTTAACTGCAGGAAAACGGACTTAGAACGCAAGTCCTATTCCTCTGAGGGGGGGAGGTGTTGGGGGTCGGGGGTGGGGAGAGAAAGGGAGTGCGCTCTCTCTTTAAGGAGTTTTTTGAGTACAGTCATGGCTCGTCAGGAATGGTCAGGAATCGGAGGCTGGGCAGCAGCCCCATGCACAAGGAAACCTCCAGTCTTTTCAAACTGTATCACTAAACACCCGATCATACGTTTAACATTAAAACATTAAACATGCGCACCTAAATTCAAACCAGTGGTTAGAAGCACAGTTGTTAATATCTCAATATCATTTAAGGTTACAGGCTTCAGCTAGTAGAGAGGACAATTTCATGATCAAAGCGAGAACGTCTGGAGGGTCCAGGCCCCAGAGAAAGTGAGATTTTCCTGGAGACCTCATCCAATACAATATCCTTTGGTATACTAGTCTATTTCTTCCAATTTTACATGTGATATGATTTTAACAAGTTACTTTCATTTTTACCTAAAAGTTTTACTGCAAGATATTTTTTAAAGTCAGGTAAATATAATGCAACTGAAGAACCGCAGAAGAAGTCTTAATAATAACCCAGACCTCTTATTTTTCAGATGAGGAAACAAGGGCTTGAGAAGAGTTAAGTCATTTGCCAGAAATTCAACAGAAATTTGTGGTAGAGTTAAAACTGGAACTGACCCAGGATGGTATGATCCAGCAGATCCTACGTATCTGTGCCAGTGTAGTTAGACCAGATGTGAAATCACTGTGTACTCGCAAATGACTTTTGAAGCAAATACCCCTTACCCGCTCTCACTGTTTTGCTCTATCCCCAGATCCGGGGTTCAGTTCAAGGGATGGGCTGAGCATGTCTGCTCTCCTTAGTAAATGGTACCCACTTGTCAGTCTCCACACCCACCAACCCACCATACTGGAGGGCCGTTCAACGAATGGAGTCAGTTTAACTAACCTCCTGAGGAACTGGCTTCAATGTGATCTAGTAGTTTTATGTTACGCCAGGTGTTCAAAAACATGGTCTTGGTTACGCAGTGACAGGTGCTGAATGAAGACAAAGAGACCTGTTACAACAGACTCTCTGTAACAACAAAGCATTCATAAATCACCTTTTTTCCTTTTTGGGTTCTTGCTGTCATCAAGAATCAGTAGTGGCCTCACAGAGGTTATACAGTTATGGTTATAACTAACCAAATTAGTGAACCTTAACTCTAAAGGTTTGAAAGGAAAAAAAAAAAATTAAAGCTCTTACATGCTATTTTATAAGATTTCATATTGAGAAACAGCCAGCATGAACAGATGAGGCCTGTATTTGTTTAATTCCAGCAGACTAAATTCTTAGGCCTAAATATAGTTGTCATTCTCATAAAGCCAAGAAATAGAAGCAAGAAAATTCAAGTAGTTCTGAACTCTGAATTGCTAGTTATATTTTGGTTGACAAAATGCAACTATAATGTACAAAGCATGAGAACAAATTTAAGATATCAGAATAGAGGTTTTGATCTTGCCATGCCCCCCCAAAAGCTATATACATACGAACTAAAATACCAAAGGGACTGACACAAATCCCCTTATTATTAACACTGCCTGCCTTTTATATAAGCACCACCTATCACAATAAAAAGTAAAATCAGTTTGACATGGCTTACTTAAAATTCGTCAGACTCCATATTGCTCTTGGGTTAAAATTTAAATTCCTTAATATTGTCTACCTATGTTATCTGCCCCTTTACTACGCTTGTCCCTTAAACCTTATATACCTCAATCCTGATGCATTTTTCAAGTTCTACTAACGAAATATGTGTAGACAATTTGGGGAAGTTTGGATTAAATGATAACAGGTAAAGTGGATTTGTAGGTAGCTGAACAACGTGGTACCAAGGAAGGTTAATAGAGTCTATAGGGACTGGCATGACATATTAATGACTTGAATATAGAAATAAAAGGTATAGTGGAAATGAGTTTACAGTCATCACAACATTTTATGGATGCTATGTTCAGACCCACACATCTTTTTTCAAATAGGAATAATAAACTGCAATTACAGCATGAAGAAAAGATTAAGGAATGGGAAAAGAAAAACTCTGGCTATCAAAAGTTTATCTAACTACTGTGTTAGTCTATATACTTTTTAGAATTTTATTTGTAACAGCTTTGAGGTATAACATAATAAACCTCACGTATTCAAACGTTTGCCCCATTATAATCCCCTCTCTTCCACTCCCCCGCCAATACATCAATCTGCTTTCTGTAACTATAAATAAGTTAGCATTTTCTAGAGTTTCTACAATTATGTAATATGTACTCTATCTGGCTTCTTTCTCAGCATAATTTTGAGGTGCATCCCTGTTGCTGCTGTATCAATAGCTCATTTCTTGCATTGTTGCACAGTATTCCATTCCATTGTATGGATACACTACACCCTGTTTATCCATTCACCTGCTGATGGACATGTGAATTTAGTTTTTGACACCTGTTGACAAAGGTGCAAAAGGCAATGCAGAAAAGAAAGAACAATCTGTCAACAATGATACTGGGACAACTAGATATCCATATGCCAAAAAAATGAACTTAGATCCATATCTTCCACCATATACAAAAATTAAGTCAAAATGGACCATTCCTATATTTAAAACCTAAAACTACAAAACTTCAAGAAGAAAGCATAGAGTTAGGCATGTGATCTTGAGTTAGACAATTTTCTTAGATATAATACCAGAAGTAAAATCCAGAAGAACTGGTACTAAATTGAACTACATCAAGTACTAGTTTTTCTGGGTTTTTTCTGTCTGGGTAATTTGGATCAGTACTAGTTTTGTTCTGTTGTTTAAATTTTTTTTCTTGTGTGTTTAAAAGCAAGGCATGCTTGTGATGACTGTAACAGACTAATTTGGATTGCTGAAGCTGGTTCTGCTCTGGAGAGTAGTGGGTTTTTTTTCCCTTTTCTTGTTTTTGGGGGGAGGGAGGAGTATGGGGTTTGTTTTTAGTCTTTTTTTTTTTTTTAAACAATTGGACAGCCTTTAAGGGGAGGACAGAAAGATTCCATATTCCACGTCCTAGACGTTTCTAGTTTAGAAAACATGTTCTCCACCTGGTGCCCTTAGGAAGAAGTATAGGAAACGTTGCATGTAACACTGTCCTTTTTGAAAATTGCCTCTTCTCCCCACCCTCGAGTAGGTCCAATATTTGATGAAACTCATGAAAATTGGTGCAACTTGACTAGCCTGTTTTCTAGGATGCATTCTCTATGTGACTTTCAAGGAAATCTGTTTGCCATTTGATGATTTTTTTAAAGTTAATTTCGAACTTCTTCCACCGATAAATGAAGAAAAGTATTGAGCCTTTTGAAATACATCAAATGGATTAAGTTAATAGTTTTTAAAAAATTTCCCTGTCAAAAAGAAAATGGAAGGTAAGCCACAGATGGGGAGAAAATTTTTAGAATTTAAAACTAAAATTACCGAGGAAAAGAGAAAGAAAGACGATTTTGGCTCACTGGCAGGATCTCAAAAATGAAATGAAGTGTCTGTAAGCTCCCATGAAAGAATTCAAACAGAGAAAGAAAGGGAGGTGGTGGAGACTGAGCTGATTAAATTTAAATTCCTTCTTAATCTATAAATACATATTTTAGCTATTTCTAGGATGACCGATTTCATCATATTTGATATCATATTAAATCAATGGTGAAAGAAGTTCCTGATCCATACATCTCAATAAAAACATCTTCAGTTAAAACATTTTTGCTTCATAGGGTGATGTAAATGTGTAAGGAAAGCCTGCTACCTAAACAGAACCTTTCTTTGTTTCTTCTTTTGGGGGGCCGCGCCACTCTGCATGTTCCACTGACCAGGGATCAAACCCGCGTCCCCTGCATTGGAAGCGCAGAGTCTTAACCACTGGACCGCCAGGGAAGTCCCTAAACAGAACCTCTTCTGTGTAGCATTCCCAGCCTTCCGACTGCTATCCAGGCCTGGGTGGGCGATTCCTCGTTGGTTCCAGAGCATTCTGGACAAAACTTCCAGTGCTTCTCATCACATTAATTATTGGGAGCTTTTCAGTAGCGAAGAGCTTCCCCCCTCCCCCAATTCTGTAATCCCACCATTTAGCCCAGGATCTAGCAGATAACTAGTATATACATACACATTTGAAAAAGAAATTAAACTCTTGAAAATGACTTTGGAGAACAGGTAATCAGTATTGATAAAATTCTGAGGCATTCCTGGAGGAAGAATAGGAACCCCAGTTAAGAACTGTTGACTGAGGGGATGGGCAGGGAAAGGAGAGACAGCAAAGGAGACAGGCAGACTGCTCCCATATCTGATAACGCTTTGTTGTATTACCTGGAATTACAATGTATTATGCATTATGGACAAATTGAACACTGGTCTCAGAGGCTAAGTTAACTTTTACGAGACTAATGTTGAAAAAGAAACCCTGAAAAAAATAAAATGGAGTTGTCAGAGATAATTCTGCTGAGCTGAGCTGATACTTCATGCAATTTTCTTAATAAATTAATACGACCATGTCAATGTTATATAACATTTGACTACAAAGGAATTTAATCTTCTGATAATAAGGTCATTTACTAAAATCACTATAGCAAGTTGCAAATCTCTACAAAACTTCTTGCTTCTTACCGTATATATGTATTAAAAGGTTATATATGTACTAGACGTGCTCTGTTCTTATACCCAGCCCAGTAGGTTTATTTATGTAAGCTATGTTTATAGTGACTGAACTATTTTCACAAATTAACCAAGGACGTAAATATCCCAGTCCACTTTGAGAACCCGATAAAGTCCATGGACCCTCAGTACAGAAGCCCCACCATGGTTCTAGTTAAAAACTAATATAAAAACTACAAAGCTATACCTACAGTTATTGCTTTTGCTGGGGGGTTTTTTGTGAATTATTAGTAAAAACCGATATTTGTTTTAAAAAATGGTTAACATAACCATGGTTGTCATAGAGATTAATGACAAGGATATTTACTGTCACATCCATAATAATAAAAAATGAAGGATTAAATTATGACTAACCATATTATGGAATTACAAAGCAATCATTAAAAAGTGACACTGAGTACTGAATGACACTGAAAAATGTTCACAAAATATGCAAAGTAGCTTACACACAGTATTTATGTATGAGCTTTTTAAACAGATATGTATTAGTACAAACAGGAAAAACATTAGATAGCAAAATAATTGAAAAAGAGTAATCTAAACAGGGGAACACGAAAAATTAATTTCCAGGGCTTTTCATTTATCTCTATTCATAGTATTTTACTATGAAGATTACTCTTGTAATCAGAAATGAAAAGCTTAGTAAAAAAGAAAAAATATTTAAAACAGTGTGGATGGGCTTTAATAGAATCAAACTGCTGAAAACTGCTGTGGGCAATCGTGAAGACATTGGTCACACACAGCGAAGTTGGAAGTACACAGCATAATGCACAGGATTCTGTGGACACTCAAGTGGGTCTGCGGTAGTCAGCCTCCAGGCTGAGTCCCAACAGCCCCCTCCCCCCATAGTCACACCTCCGTGTTGTCTTCCTGTATCGTACCAGCCTTGATCTGTGTGATCAACGTAATCAGCAGAAATGAAGGCCTGTCCCTTCCTAGAAAAGGTAATAAAAGACTGAGAACTGAATCCTGGACAGCCTCTCATTACTGTCTACATGGGAAACCATGCCGTCCTATTAGCAGTCCTCTGTGAGAAGCCCACGTGGCAAGGAACTGAAGCCGCCTACCAACAACCATGTGAGCAGGATAGGAAGCTGACCCTCTAGACCCTAGACAAGCCTCAGGTGCCCGCAGTCCTGGCTGACACCTTGATTACAGCCTCAGGACAGACTCTGAGTCAGAACCATACAGCTAAGCTACTTCTGATTCCTGTCCCACAGAAACTGTGAGATAATAAATGTTTGTTGTTTTAAGGTTGCAGTCATTTGTAATGCAGCAATAGCTGACTATATACAGCTTACAGCTTTGGAGACTGGAGCCCTTTTAAGAACCTACCTTAGAGAAAAAGCACCTAGGCTATAACTCATTTTGCTCAAATTCAAGATTCTGATTTCCTTCTTGGTCTGACCCAAATCAGAAAAGATATTTGAGTACCTTTGCAAAATGTTCAGTTCCTTAGATGTGCCTTCTACTTCTTCCCCTCTCCCACTCATATTTCATCCCATCTTCTCTTTCAGCTATTGTAAAGCTAGGGTCAGCAAACTCCTGTAAAGAGCCAGATAGTAAATATTCTAGGCTTCTCTGGAGCAACTACTCAACCCTGCTGCTGTAGTTTGAAAGCAGCCATAGACACTATCTAAATAATTGGGCGTGGCTGTGTTCCAATAAAACTTTATTTCAAAAACAGGCAGTAGACTGAATTTGGCTCCAGAACTGTGGCTTGCCAACCCCTGCTATAAAGGAAACTGATCAAGACCCTAGTAAGCTTGTGCAGGATATCCCATTCCCTCTAGCTGACTCAACAGATACTGTTCCAGAAATCCCCCACCGTTCCATGCATCAATTTGTCCGTCTCTACTGGATGCAAACATGTTATTCTCCTATCTTAAAAAAACAAAACAAAAATTCTCAACCCTGCTTCCATTTCTTGAGCTCACTGTATCGAATTCTGCTTCTTTCCTCTCCTAAGCCTGCTCTTATCAGGCTTGGTCACCAATGATCTTCAAATCACTAAATTCAACCATCAATTCTCAATCTTCATTATACTTCACTTAGCAGCAGCAGTTGACCCAGATGATCACTCCCTCTTTCTTAAAATAAAATTTTTTTTTTGACTTCCAAGATACCTTGATCACTTTTGGGGTTTTTTTTTTTTTCTCTTTATCAGTAAATGGCAACCCATTCTTTGAGTTGCTCAGACCAAAACCACTGGAATCATTCGACTCCTCTTTCACAGGCCATGTCTGATCTGCTGGCAAATTTGTAGGCTCTACCCTCAAAATATATCCACTCCTGAGAATACTCCCCATGTTACTCGGAATAAAATTCTCACAATGGTCGATAAGGTCCTAAATTATCTTGCCATTCCTTCTACTAGAAGATAAACACATGGCTCACTCCCTCATATCCATTAGGACTCCCCTCTGTAGAATATAATATCCATGAGGACAGGGAATTTTTCTTTGTTTACTGTTACATCTCCATTAACTTAGTACCTGACACATAGTTAAGTCCTTAAATATTTGTTGAATGAATGAGTTAACTGTGAAAAGAGACCAAAAACAAAAACCCCCCCAAAACAAACAAAAAAAACCCCCAAACCAAAAAACAAACCATTTTCAAAGTTGATGGGAAACTTATTAGCAAAACAAATTGTGTATATTAACTTTTTTCTCTATTTCCATTTCCATAGTGTTTGTAAAACATAATCAAAGCCCCTGATAACTTACAGCAGAAAGACTGGAAAACGAGTCAATGCACCTAGATTTTGCCGCATACTAGCCTCAAAAGACTTTAGTTTTTCTGACACTTACTAACCTCTGACGACCATGGTTTTCAGATCTGTAAAATGACGACTGAACCAGGAGTCTTGGACCCCTTTAAAATCTACAAGCTTCCAAAATTTTACATATAACTTCAGAGGCTTATGCGATGACAGATGCTCCCCAAACCCACAGGGATCTGACCACAGCTTCCATAAAGGTGTGCTGACGGGGAAGTACAAGTTTGACTTCCTGGAAAAAATGTCATGCTTTATAGAAGTGTCATACCAGCTGATAAGCTGGTGACACAGAAGTGAAACAAACACTTATTTAAGGGCTTAAAATGTCCAAGGTGTTATGCTAGATATGGAAAAAGTTATCTTTTGGTCTCCAACAAAAACAATGGAAAGTAAGTAGGAATTTTCATCTTTTCAGATTTTTGTAGAAGACCATGTAAATGAGTCCCTAAAAGTTATGTAACATGTATAAGGTCACACAGCTAATAAATGGCTGAGCAAGAATTCAAATATAGGTCTATGAACCCCCAAACCTACACTATTTCCAATGTACCATATACCACAAGTTTTAGTTCAAGGACACAACATATCTGAGATTGCCACAGAAACTGAAGGAATCTTGATTAGACAGACAACTAGCTGTACTCTACCTCTAGCATAGTTATAAAAAATCATCTTTATAGCTGAGTCATAGGTCATTATGAAGGATATTTCCAGAATTCACAGGTAAGTCCCATAAGGGCAGAGGCTATGTAGATTTCCTACTAGAAAAAATCTGCTCATAAGCTAATAGGAATACTCAGTTATATTTCTGAATATAAACTAATAGCTATTCCTGAATATTTTTTAAAGGAAAAGATGCTAAAATTTGTGGATGAATGCCTACTATATTCTAATATTTTATGGTATTTATCAAAATGATTCCATAAGGCAGGCATCAGATAGATTAAAAAAAACAAGACTCAAGACTGAGCAAGGCATTATGCATCTTGAATATTAACCAGCTGAGTAGAGATGTGAATAGAGCCCATCTGCTTCCAACCGCTGCAGCTCATATCCACTTGGATATTCACAGAGAACCCCAACTCAAAATGATTAAAATAACCTGTTCTTTCTCCTATGCTCCTCATGTCAGTGAATGGGAACATCATCCACTTGGGCTCAAGAATAACTGAATAACTTCGTACCTATTAGGACAGCTGCTACTACAATCCCCCCTCCCCCAAAACCAAAAACCAAAAACAGAAAATAAGTGTTGGTGAGGATGTGGAGAGATTGAAACCCTGTGCAGCACTCTTCTTGGGAATGTAACATGGTACAGCTACTATGGAAAACTGTATGGTGGTTCCTAAAAAAATTTAAAATAGAATTAGCATATGATCCAGCAATTCTACTTGTGGGTATATATACCCAAAAGAATTGAAAGCAGGGTCTTACTCCCTGCCATCTCTGCCAAAAAAAAAGAAAAAAAGAAAGCAGGGTCTCAAAGAGGTATCTGTACACCCATGTTCATAGCAGCATTGTTCATAGTAGCTAAAGCATGGAAGGAACCCAAGTGTTCATCAGTGGATGAACGGATAAGCAAAATGTGGTGTATACATACAATGGAATAATATTCAACATGAAAAGCAAGGAAATTCTGCAGTCTGTTACAACATGGATGAATCTTGAGGACACTGGGCTAAGTGAAATAAGCTAGTCACAAAAAGACAAATACTGTATGATTCCACTTATATGAGATACTTAGAACAATCAAAATCATAAAGACAGAAGGTAGAATGGTGGTTACCAGGGGCTAGGGGGAGGGGAGAATGGAGAGTTATTGTTTAAGGAATACACACTTTCAGTTTTGCAAGATGAAAAGAGTTACGAGGATGGACGGTTCGTGGTGATGGTTGCACAACAATGTGAACGTATTTAATACCACTAAACTGTACACTTAAAAATGGTCAAGATGGTAAATGTTATGTTAGTGTATTTCACCACAAAAATGGTGGAAACAAAAAAATAATTACATAGAATTTAAAAATTAAAAAACAATGTACATATCTATACTAGTTATCTATTGCTCCATAAAAATTACTCTAAAACTTAGTGGCTTAAAATAAGAAACCTTCATTATCTTAGAGTTTGAGCTGCTTAGCTTAGCTAGGTGGTGCTAGCTCAGGGACTCTCATGAGGCTGCAGTCAGGATGCTGGCAGGCTGCAGTTATCTGAAGGCTTAGCGCTGGAGGCTCTGCTCCCAAAAGGGCTCACTCACGAGGCTGGTGGCGGGAGGCCTCAGAGTTCCTCACCAGCTGGGCCTCTTCACTGGGCTGCTTGAATGTCCTCATAACATGATAGCTGGCTTCCTCCAGATGGATGATCCCAAGACAGCAAGGCTGAAGCTGCAGTGTCTTTTATGATCTAGTCTTGGAAGTCACGCACTGTCATTTGGTCAGCCTTATTCAACGTGAAAGAGAACCATATACAAACGGGTGTGTGTGAATACCAAGAGGCAGAAATCTCTGGTGGGCATTTTAGAGGATGGCAACCACAAAGAACTTTACATAGAAAACTACAAAACATTGCTAAGAAAATTTAAAGAAGACCTAAGTACTGCTTTAGGTCATGTTTACGCACTGGAACTCTCATTACTGCAAAAATGTCAGTCCTCCCCAAATTTATCTATAGAGTCAATGCAATTCCAATAAAAATCCAAGCAGGGTTTCTTGTGGAAGTTGATAAACTGATTTTAAAATTTGTATGGAAACAGTAACACCAAGAACATCCAAAACAGCATCAAAGTATGTAGGAGGTTGTCAAACTAGACTGCCTGTTTTTTTTTTTTTTTTCTGGAACAAATCTATTTTATTTACTTTTAATGATATATATATATTTTAAAATGTTGAAACAGTCTCAAATTTATAGAAAAGTTGCAAGTTCAATACAAAAACATTTTTTCCCTGAGCCATTTGAGAGTAAGCTGCTGATAGCGATACTCAATCTCACCTGAACACCTTTGCATTTATTTCCAACAAACAAGGACAATCTCCTACAAACCATAATATAACCATCACCATTGGGAAATGAACATTAACACATTTCTACCATAGAATCCTCAGACCCTATCCAAGATTCTGCACTGGGTTAAAATCACGTGTTGCATTTAGTTGTCACTTCTCTTTGGTCACCTTCAGTTTAGAACAATTCCTCAGACTTTCTTTGACTTTCATGAACTTGACAGTTTTGAAGATTACTGGCCAATTATTTCATAGTACGTCCCTTAATTGAGTTGCCTGATGATTAGATTCAGGTTACACATCTTCGGCAGGAAGAACAAAAACGTGATGCTGTTTCTTCTGCCTTTGTTTCTTTTTAACATACTTTATTTTTTTAGAGCAGTTTAGGTTCACAGCAAAATGCCTCTTTTTGTAAATAAAGTTTTACTGGGACATAGTCACCTCAAATTATTTATGTATTGTCTGTGGCTGCTTTCTGTTTACAATAGCTGAGGTGCGTAGTTGTAACAGACCATTTGGCCTGCAAAGCCTGTAACGTTTAATGTTTGGCCCTTTAAGAAAATGTTTGCTGACTCCTACTCAACTGACTAGGAAGACTTATTAGAGAGCTACAGTAATTAGTATGGTATTAGTGAATGGATACAAGAGGACTTGGCAAGCTTTTACTGTTGTAAATGTGCCCACTTTAAAAAGATAATCTCACCTGAACACCAATTTGAAAATTAATTCCTAACCTGTTTAAAACTGCAGTTTCACTGGATTTTGAAAACATTTATTAAAAATACAGACACAAAAAAAGGGAAGACATTTTGATGAGTTTCAAGAACTGACTGACATCAGGGAAAAAGAAAATTAGCAAGACATATTTCATTAAAAATGTGTTTTAATTAACTGTTGGATAAAATTGAAAACTGAGGACTATTATTAAGAAAACACAACCAACAACATAATTCTCCCATTTTGATCTATATACTTTATAAGGCATTTATTTCAACTATGACGGCCATTAAAACAAATATAAAACAAACTCAACCCTAAAACCAGGCCTTTGAATCCCCACATCACAAAGTGTTAACCTACGCTAGAAAGAAGACTCCATGTCTGCAGGGATTTTTGTATATATTATGGTCTGGCAGCATCTGGAAGAGGGCCTAGATAATTTATTCTTTATTTAATTTTTCCAGCTTTATTGAAGTATAATTGACAAATAGAAATTGTATGTATTTAAAATATTATATATATGATGATTTAATATGCTAATTATTTGTTTTATTGAATGAATCAAGAAAAGCTGTAACGAAGCATATTCAACTACACCGCTCTCACTAAACAGTCTTTTGGTGCAAAGTATATTTTTACTAGTAAAAATAAAAATTTTTAATTTAAAATAGCTTATACAATCTCTTTGTATCTTTGTATTTATTTACAGTGTACAGTGCATATCATATAACTGCACAGTAGTACATTATATGATTTAAAAGTAAATACACACACAGGAGTTTCTAGAATTCTGTACTGATGGGGTACATGATCAAACAGAGATTACTCCTCTGCAGGAGAGGTGCTCAAAGCATAACTAGTTCATGAATAGGAAAGAAAAAATTTGAGAGTATACATTTAGAAACTCATAGAGGAACTTGACAGTAATTTTATGTTTGTTCAATTTAGTTTTTAAAATGGGCTTGTTTTCTGTCTTTTTTAAATTTCATTTTTCTAGTAATTTATTTTTTATTGTAATTTATAAAAGTATCAGTCTGCTATGTATAGAAAATTTTAAAAATGGTCCTTCATCAGAGATAATCTCAGAAGCACTGCTGCAGAGAACAGTCAAAAGGCAAATCTGATCATGATGCTTCTTATATGTTTTCAATGGCTCCCAAGGGGCCTGAGATGAGGGGCTTTAAGATCTGCCCACAACCCTCCCAACCTTCTCCCCTCGGGCCCTTTTTGCTTCCTTTCCTCACACCTCACGAATACACCTCACTCACTCTAAAGGCACAGGATGAATTTTATTCCCTGGTCTGAACACTCAATGTCCAACTCAACCTAACAGATCTCTTTTACCAAACTCCTACTCATCCTCTTTGCGGTCACTTCTGGAAAGCGCTCCCTGTTCCTTAAGCCTAGGTTAAGTGCCTGTCCTCATACGTGTCTAGCACAGTGCCTGGTTATTCATTCAATAAACATTTTTTTAAACTTGATGGTGGCAATCTTTTTTAAAAAAATAAATTTATTTATTTATTTATTTTTGGCTGCACCTAGTTGCGGCGAGCAGGGGCTACTCTTCATTGTGGTGCGTGGGCTTCTCATCGTGGTGGCTTCTCTTGTTGCGGAGCATGGGCTCTAGGCACGCGGGCTCAGTAGCTGTGGCTCACGGACTCTAGAGCGCAGGCTCAGTAGTTGTGGCGGACGGGCTTAGCTGCTCTGCGGCATGTGGGATCTTCCCGGACCAGGGATCGAACCCGTGTCCCCTGCATTGGCAGGTGGATTCTTAACCACTGCGCCACCAGGGAAGTCCCCATTCAATAAACATTTTATCAAACAAAATCTATGTTCCTATCACGATACTTACTGTCTCCCCCAAAATAAATTCTACTGAGAATAAATGGATGTCTATCAGCTTCAAATATTAAACAAAAAACAAACAAAACAAATGATAATTTCTAAAGGAAAAAAACCTCTCAATTACTATCTTTCTTCCCTTTCTCACTTCATTTATGAGACCATTATTGCCATCATGTCCCAATTTCGGAATGAAGAAAACACGTACTAGTAACAACTTTCATCTCAAAATTTCTTTCATATGACTGCCTTAAAAGGGAATGCTTCTTTCTGAACCCAACTGCCCGACCTCCCACACTGTGACACAGATTTAAAACACAGGTTTATTGACTAATATAACAAAAATAAGCTACAAAAAGGAAATCTGCTGCTGTTTATCCTTGGCCCAAGCATTTTATTGTAACTGATAACATTTTATACTGACATTAAGTTAAAAAAAGAGTTCTGAACCCAAATGATGTTACAATTATAATCAGTATTTTAAACCAAAGAGCACTTCACATTTTTAAGATTTAAGGAAGCCTGGTAATATCATACTTCTTGATTTATCAATAAAGAAACAGCAAAAAGTAATTTATAAGCAGAAATTGGGTTTCCTACATTTTGCACAAATCTGTCAGGTGATGATATACATTCTATACTGCACGACAAAACTGTTCTTCAGGGGGACTTCCCTGGTGGCGCAGTGGTTAAGAAGCCGCCTGCCAATGCAGGGGACAAGGGTTCGAGCCCCGGTCCGGGAAGATCCCACATGCCGCGGAGCAGCTAAGCTCGTGCGCCACAACTACTGAGCCTGCACTCTAGAGCCCGCGAGCCACAACTACTGAGCCCGCGAGCCACAACTACTGAAGCCCACGCGCCTAGAGCCCGTGCTCGGCAACAAGAGAAGCCACCGCAATGAGAAGCCTACGCACCGCAACGAAGAGTAGCCCCTGCTCGCCGCAACTAGAGAAAGCCCGTATGCAGCAACAAAGACCCAACGCAGCAAAAAAAATAATAAATAAAAATAAATTTATAAAAAAAACTTCTTCATTTGAAGTTACTAAAATTTCACTAAGATAAGCTTACTGTCTTACAGTTCTCTGTGGTAGTAATGCTCTGACAAGGATTACTACTAGGTTTTAAACAACCAAAAAAAGACCCCATAAATATTCTGGACTGTGCATTTTAACTCATCTTTTTTGACTGAAGAACAAATTGTCAATATTTGTATCAAAGCTTTAAAGATGTAATAAAATTAGATACAGTTTAAACTCATGAGAATAACGGACAGTAGTTATGTCACTACTTATAGCCAAAGAGCAACCAAGTGAACAGCTGGGATTTGGAGGAAAATCAGATGAAGGCTGAAACCTAAACTACTTCTGGAGTAATACAATCCTCTTCTTTTACTTCCTAATTTAAGAGAAAGCAAGCAACTGTTAACTAGATAATCTTAAAAGTATTCACATACATTTTTATATGAAAATTTAAACTATGTTTCACTTAGCCTAATAACAACATTCTTAAAATACTTAACAACTGATAGCAGGGGAAGTGGACCAGAATGTGCTAGTCAAGTTGTGATAAAACTTAACACATCCAAGATAGGAAAACCCTGGTAATTCAGCTAAAGTTATAAGAGATGATAAGTTCTAACTGCATAGATTACCTCCCAAAATCATCAGTGAGTGATACCTACTATTTACCAAGTAACTTATTATACTTACCACTCAATATACACACATCAAAAAAAATAATAACCACGGGAATTTCTCAACAAGACAATAATCAATGAGAAATAAGCAACTCAGCCACCAGAAGCAGTATTAGAATAGGATGGTATTTTAATTTTTGAGTTGTATTCGACAAAGTTATTTTTTTTTAATTTTATCAGCAAAATGAGTTTATTCGTCGATGAAGATTCTGAGTTCAGAATTTTATGTCTCACAAAAAATTGTTTTTTCTTGATAACGCAGTATCATAATGATCAACTATTATCCTGTGCTCAGAGTCTGAATTATGAATTCAGGGCAGTTTTCCCTGGATTCAATAGCCCTAGAAGGTAGAACTCTGAACTCTCCTATCATCATTTTATAGTCTTTCTGCCTCTTCCCTTCCTTTCATAGTTGTCCCTCACTGATCACTACTGCCTGTGTGCCTTCAGAGCACCCCTTCAGCCCCAAAAATTGTTTGGAAGCCAACTACCAGGCTTACTGTAATTAGATATAAAGTAAGAGTTAAGTAGGTTCTGAAAGATTTACTACTCTCTTGAGCGCTGGATGGATAATAGCCTTTAGTGCTGAGACCTTACGTTTCTACTTTGGATGTTCAAAGGTATGCTGCTGCTGTTGTTGCTGTTGTTTTCGATTTGTTTGCTTTTAAACTTTACTTCCTTATTCTTAATGAGTAGCCTTAAGTTGCCTCATCTTCTACCTCATAGGGTTGTGTTTGGATGATTAAATGGAAATAATGAATCAAATTGCTTGGGTCAGGGCCTGGTCATGGAAGGAAATCTACAGATTTTAGTCGTTTCCTCCTCCCTCTTTAAGTGCATTTCATATTTCAAGCTGTAAAATCTGACCTCCAAATAAGTGAATGTTACTGTATTATTTTTAGAAGCTTGTGACCAAGATGGTTAGGGAACTAACTAAAGACATGAAGGATGTGTCTGAACAGGCGGACACTGGGGAAGCTGGCAAGGGAGTTGTCTGACTGCCATCTTCAATTATTTGAAGAAAGGTATATGTAAAAATGACTATTCTTAATTCTGTCAACAGATGCACTGTTTAACAAGGGCTCAAAGACATATTTGTGCTTGCATAAGTGCTTCTCCGGAGAAAACAGGAATAAAGAGAAGTCACAGGATAATAGACTTCAGTTCAAAACAAGGATGGAATTTTAATTTAAAACGTCCAAAAATAACACAGATTTCCACACTATCACTACAAGTTTTTAAGCAACGGCTAGTGGCCAGGTAGTTTTGAGGGGATTTTTGTGAAAGGTGGAAGAATATATTAGCTGCCCTTTGAAGGCCCGTTCTAACTCTGTAAGAGACGATACATTTTATACAGATAGTCCCAAACCAGAAGTTCTTGTTTCTGCATTTAATTTTCACACTAAAAAATAAATCCTGAAGAATACTGGAAGAGTATGGAAGCAACCCAAGAGCCACGCAGTATCCAAAGTTCTTTGTTCAACTTAATTATACAATAGTACTTACATATCAGTTGTATCTGTCTACAAAGACTTTAGATTAGAAACACTCCAGGTGATTAAAAGTATTTTCTTTTTTGAGCAGGAAAATCCAACTACATCAATAGCATCGTCACCATCACCATACACACTCGATGTCATGAAAAGGAACTGGGAACTAGCCTTACTTTTTAAAAAATCACTTCAAAGATGAATCATATAACATATGGACACTGACAGAGCTTGAGAATCCAAGTAAATGAAAGAAGAGAGGAAGGAAACTAATTATAAAAATGGGTTTCAGCAATCCGCAGGAATGTAGGAACTCCAAGACAGTTGGCTATAACCCCCACTCACAGAGCTAAAGAAAACTACATAAAAGAAAGCTCAAGAGGAGTACAGAAAAATCAGCCAAATTACCAAGTTGTTATCATTGTTAATGTAGGTCCTCCCCTCACTTGCATGGGAGGTAGGAAGAGGTACGTGGAACGTTTTAGCTTAAACCAAATATCACCTGAGTTTGTTTAGGTAAGAAAAGTGCTACTAGTAAATGCTAATTTAGAGTTTAAATTAATCATAAAACAAATGTGATTTCCCCCCCAAAGCTCCAGATATTAATCTCCTATTACTTTTGGTTTAATTTCATAAAAGTGGGCAAAAAATGACCCAGTGCCCCTAAAGAGGCATACGTATGATTTGTCGGCCAAACTTCTTCGAGTGGGAACCACCCTCTCCTCCTGCATTACAACAGGACTATAAGTCAGGGCCCGACTATAAAGCAGGACAAGAGACCCAGGCTGGCCAGAGTATTCTATTCCTTAAACTAGTGAGGAAGATTGGCTCTTTGATGAATCTGGAGATGAAAGTGGCCACCACACAGTCTGCCAGTTTAAAAAAAGAAGCAGAGCTGGGGAAGGAGAGAAAGCCAGCACGTTTCTGTTTCACTTAAGGTAGCCTCAACTGGATTTCTGAGTCTTACAATTGAAAGAACCCTAATACCTATAGGTTCTCTATCTGCTTCTTGTGGTTCAGAAAGGAAGAGTTTCTCACTGCTTAACTGCAGAATGAAGATGAAGGTGACTACACGGTCTTTAATTAATTAGTCTTTAATTAATCTAGTACTTCAGTACTAGACATGTGAAAGAATTATGAACAGAAGATTTAGCTTTTATTCCAACCCTCCAAAAAAGCCCCATGGCAAATAAGAGAAATTAAGCAAAGCTCATGGTTAACATCGCTACAAAAAAATAGCACTCTGAGAGAAAATCTCTGCAAATCACACATCTCATTGACTTGTATCCAGAACACACAAAGAACTCTTATGACTCAATGAGAAGAAAAATAACCCAATTTTTAAAAGATGGGCAAAAGATTTCAGTAGACACTTCACCAGAGAAAACAAGTCAAAGACTTATTAATAAGCACATGAAAAGGTGCTCAACACTATTATTCATTAGAGAAATACAAATTAAAACCACGAGATACTTACTTATATCCACCAGAATGGATATACATTTTTTTAAAAAAGACTCTAACAACTGCTGGTAAAGATGCAGGGAAATGAGAATCTCCAAACATTGCCGTTGGGAATGCAAAATAATGTATAGCCACTTTGGAAAACAGTTTAGCAGTTTCTTAAAAGATTACACATAAATCTGCCATACAACCTGGAGATTTCACTCCATGATACTCATGAGAAATGAAAACATACGTCCATGCAAAGACTTGCACATGAATGTTCACAACAGGATTATTCATAATAACCAAAAAGGGGAAGCAATCCAAATGTCCACCAATTGTAAAAGGAGAAGCAAAATGTGGTCTATCCATAGAATGGAATACTGAGCTCCTGTCCGTCCATAAAAAGGAAAGAACTACTGACACATGCCACTACATGATAACCAAAAAATATTATGCTAAGTAAAAGAAACTCAAAAGGAATACATCTTGTATATTTCTATTTATACATAATGTCCAGAAAAGGGAAATCTATAGAGACAGAATATAAACTAACGGCTGCCTGGGGATGGGAATGGGAATTAACTAAAAAGGGGAATAAGAGATTTTATACTGAAGTGATGAAAATGTTTTAAAACTGGATTATGGTAATGATTTACATGTCAGTAAAGTTACTAAAAATCACTGTAAACCTAAAATGGGTGAATTTTATGATATGTAAATTATGCCTCAAAAAAGTTAATTAGAAAAAGTGAAATAAAAGAGACTAGAGAAGACATAATAAGCAAGCAGAAATTATGAACCTTGACTAGATCCTGGATTGGGGGAAAAAACAGCTATTAAAGACAATAGGCGACAACTAACGAAATCTGAATTTGGACTAGATATTAAATGATATTATGAAACTACTGCTGATTTTCTTAGGTGTTACTATAGTATTATGGCTATACAGGAGAATGTCTTCATTCTCAGAAGATGTAAGCTCAAGTACACAGAGGTGAAGTTTCATGTCTCCAAACTTCTTTCAAATAACTCAGAGAAATAAAAACATCTGTACTTAGAAAGTTAAAGCAGGGACTTCCCTGGTGGTCCAGTAGTTAAGAATCCACCTTCCAATGCAGGGGAGGCAGGTTTCATCCCTGGTCTGGGAACTAAGATCCCACATGCTGCGGGGAGCCCCGCACGCTGCAACTAGAGAGCCCGCACGCTGCAACTAGAGAGCCCGCACGCTGCAACGAAGACCTGATGCAGCCAAAAATAAGTAAATAAACAATAAAAAAAAAAAGAAAGATAAAGCAAACGTGGCAAAACAATAATTGGTAATTGGTGAATTTAGGGTGATTAGTAACTACCGGCATTCAATATAATACTCTTTTTTAACTTTTTTGTAGGTCTGAAACATTTCAAGGCAACAAGGACCTACTGTATAGCACAGGAAACTATAGTCAATGTTCTGGGATAAACCATAATGGAAAAAAATATATATAAAAGAATATATATATGTATAACTGAGTCACTTTGCTGTACAGCAGAAATTAAAACAACATTGTAAATCAACTATACTTCAATTTTAAAAAAATGTTTCAAAACACAAAGTTGGGGGTAAAAGAGCACTCCTTTTCTCAAAAATTTTTTAATTGAGGTAAATACTGGTTTACAACATAAGTTTCATGTGTACAACTTTATATTTCTACTTCTGTACCTACAATGTACTCACCAAAAATTTACTCTTCATCTGTCACCATACAGTTGATCCCCTTTATCCATTTTGCCCTCCCCTCTGCCCCTTCCCCTCTGATAACTCCTACTCTGTTCTCTGTATCTATGTATTTGTTTTTGTTTGGTTTCTTCATGTTTTCTTTTTATATTCCACATATGAGTAAAATCAAAAGGTATTTATCTTTCTCTAACTTAATTTCACTTAGCATTAATACCCTCAAGGTCCATGTTGTCACAAATGGCAAGATTTCATCTTTTTTATGGCTGAGTAGTATTCTGGGGTGTGTGTGTGTGTGTGTGTGTGTGTGTGTGTGTGTGTGTGTGTGTGTGTGTGTGTGTGTGTGTGTGTGTGTGTGTGTGTGTGTGTGTGTGTGTGTGTGTGTGTGTGTGTGTGTGTGTGTGTACGTATGTACACCACATCTTCTTTACCCATTCATCCGCTGATGGGTACTAAGGCTGCTTCCAAATCTTGACTCTCATAAGTAAGGCTGTGATGAACACAGGGGTACATATGTGTTTTCGAATCAGTGTTTTCACTTTCTTTGGATAAATACCCTGAAGTGCAACGGCTAGATCATAGGGTAGTTCTATTCTAGACTTTTTAAGGAGCCTCCATACCGTTTCTCCACAGCAGCTGCACCAACTTACATTCCCACCCACAGTGCAGGAGGGCCCCTTTCTCCACACCTCGACATTTGTTGTTTCTTTGCCTTTTTGATAACAGCCATTCTAACGGGTGTGTGAGGTGATACCTAATTGCTGTTTTGATTTGCATTTCCCTAAAAATTGGTGACGTTGAACATCTTTACATGGAGCACTCTCATTTTAAAGTGTAACCAAATGTAAAAGGACTCACCAATGTAGTTCTCTGGACATTTCAGAAAGAGGCACACAGTTGAGGTTTAAAGACTGTCATGTCTTTGGTCTATGACTGTTAATATACAGCAAATAATGGAGGGAAGAAACGAGAACTCAAAGTATGAAATAATTATGCACAGACTCAGCAAATTAGAGCTTTCTAGAAATTCTACTGCCAACTAATACTTTGAAGTAGTCATTTAAGACAAAGCAACATAGTTATTAGTTGGTGCAGAAATCTTTAGTTATATAGCAGTGCCCGAGAAAGCATTTTTGAATGAAGGTCAATAAATTTTCCCACCTGAAAGAGCACCCATTCCCACCTATATCTCTTGGCTGATATAAAGATCAAATGAAATCATATACACAAAAGTGCTAAATTTTGATTTAAAAAAATTTATTCATTTATACTTTGTACCTTCCTAATAAGAATAGGAATAAAATATAGATTAAACCTAGCATCATATTTGGTTACTCTTGTCTATAATTGGATTTCCTCAATTTTGTAGTCAACACTGCACTAACAATTCTTCAAAGCATTGTCAGTGTTCATTATGAATAATTCCCTTTCACTACTCTAACTTGGGCATTTTGTCTTACTACTTACTATGCCATAATTTGTTAACAGTGTACTTTTGCTGTTGGTGGTGGGGTTTTTTGTTTTTGTTTTTACATACACATGTATCTACTCTTTTTCAAATTCTCTTCCCATTTAGGTTGTTACATAATATTGAGCAGAGTTCCCTGTGCTATACAGTAGGTTTTCGTTGGTTATCCATTTTAAATATAGCAGTGTGTACATGTCAATCCCAAACTGCCCAACTATCCCTTTCCCCCAGCTAACTCTAACAGTGTACTTTTGTTGTTGTTGTTGTTTTTGGCCGTGATCCTAGTTCCCCAACCAGGGATTGAACCCGTGCCCCCTGCAGTGGGAGTGTGGAGTCAACCACTGGACTACCAGGGAAATCCCTTTAACAGTGTACTTTTTTTAAAAAAATAAATTTATTTATTTTATTTTTGGCTGCGTTGGGTCTTCACTGCTGCACGCGGGCCTTCTCTAGTTGCGTCGAACGGGGGCTACTCTTCATTGCAGTGCACAGGCTTCTCATTGCGGTGGCTTCTCTTGTTGCAGAGCATGGGCTCTAGGCGCGCGGGCTTCAGTAGTTGTGGCTCGCAGGTTCTAGAGCGCAGGCTCAGTAGTTGTGGCACACGGGCTTAAGTTGCTCCACTGTATGTGGGATCTTCCCGGACCAGGGCTCGAACCCATGTCCCCTTCATTGGCAAGTGGATTCTTAACCACTGCACCACCAGGGAAGCCCAACAAGTGTACTTTTAACAATTTATAGTTTTAACAGCTTACAGTCATCAGACACTAATGTAAAACAGGAATCTTGTTATGAATCAAAAGGAATGTTCACCTGGAAGTTCAAACAAAAAGTCACATTTATAGTTTTTACAATAAAGAAAACATTCTTGGAATTGGACCTTGAAATAAAATATCTAAGAAGAAAAAAAGATATGCTAAGATGTACATAGGACAGCTTAGACAAAGTACTCTAGCAGATAGCAGAAGACAGAAATTGTACCCACTATGATAGCTATAATCAAAAAGAGGGACAATAACATACACTGGTGAGGATGTGGAGAAACTGTAAGATGATCGTGGGGATGTAAAATGGCACAAGTACCTCAGAAAGCAGTTTGGCAGTTACTCAAAATGTTAAACATGGAGTTATCATGTGACCTAGTAATTTCACTCCTAGATACATACCCAAGAGGAATGAAAACACATGTCCATGCAAAAACATGTACATCAACGCTTATGGCAGCATTATCCAATATAAGCCAAAAAGTAGAAACATCCAAATGTCCATCAACTGACGAAAGAATAAACAAAATGTGATATATCCATTGAATGGAACATTATTTAGCCATGAGAAGGAATGAAGAACTGATACATGCTAGAACATGGATGAACCTTAAAGCATTATGTTAAATGAAAGAAGCCGGAAACAAAAGACCACATATTGTATGATCCGTTTATGGTATCCAGGAATGACCAGAATAGGCAAATCTCCACAGATGGGAAGTAGATTTGTAGCTGTCTGGGGCTGGAGGGTGGAGGGAATCAGGAGTGATGGTTAATGAGCATGGGGTTTCTTTTGGGGGTAATGAAAACGTTCTCAAACTAGATAGAGGTGATGGTTGCACAACTCTGCGACTGTACTAAGAACCACTGAATTAATACATTTTAAAAGTAAATTTTATGGTATGTGAATTATATCTCAACAAATCCGTCATTTAAAAAAAATCCAGCCTCCTCACCACCCCCCCCAAATAAGCAAAGGACACAAAAAGACAACTCACAGAATAAAAAATATAAATGACTAATGAATCTACAAAAAGTTCAAATAGTTGTAACCAACAAAACATAAACTTTAACAAAACACAAAAACGAGAATGGGTTAATGATCTGGGCCAAAGCAAGGACAAGAAGAGATAGGCAGAGCAAATGATCAAGTTTTATTCTATTCTGAGGGATCAAGAAAGCTACTGAAAGCCACAATCAGCAAATAAGAATCAATGAAGTAACAGACATAGAGAATTATCTTAGGTGTAGCATACAGCCATATGAAATAGGGAGATCTTAGAGACTAATAGCGTAGTGGGAAAGTTACCGATAATCCAAGCACTAAGAGACTATGGTTGGTGTCCAGAAACTTAAGACCTCGGGGGATAGGGATTTTCTGTCACAGACAAAATGTCTTAGGGATAAAGATGAAGGAAGACAAAATGTCCTCAGACTAAAAAGGTGGGGGTAGGAGAAGTAAGGCAAAAAAGAGGCAACAGAAAAGATCAGCCTCCTGCAAGCCCAGACATCAGGGTGGCAGCATGTAGCAGAGGGTGAGACCTGAGGATCTTCAAGGCAGCAGAGTCCCCAACCACCACCCGTCAAAGACTGAACTGTGGGCCAAGACCCAGATAGAAAAAGGCAATATGGGTCCCAGGAAAAGTGGAGATGAACAACTGGCCACAGACCAAGAGTACTACCTGGTGAGTGAGAGCTCCTCAACCTAGAGACCTACCAGCATTTATGGGACAATGAAGATGGACTATAGGTTATAGACTGGGAGCTGTAGGGACTTCTAGGGAGGAGCTCCTTGGCATAAGGGACAAGAAATTAATACATATCATACCACCCAGCACTCCTGGGAAAGGAAATATTTAGAATGACTGAGACATCAAACGGGATGTGGACTGGGAGTTCACAAAATGGACCTAGATAACCTTGAAATTATAAGAATCTACAGAAAATATGCTACTTGAACTTTCTGGGTGAATTAGATGGCAGTGAAATGAAAATACTCTGCAGAACATGGGAGACTGAGCACTGGTGTGTGTCTGTAATTGCCGTGTGGAGGGAACGTGTGCAGGATGCTGGGCCACACCTGATTCCACACCAACATACACCACCAGCCAGAGGACTAGATCTTTATAAATGAATTCTGGACAAAGAACTGCCTCAAGGCCAGATGGACCCAGGCCCTACAAACTTGTCTAGAACTACCCCATATCTGTGTACCACGGGCCACCCCATCGATAAACTCATCTAATTACAAGCCTGACTTGCTATGTGACCTACAGACACAAGGACTCAAGCCATAATCGCATCAATACAAGGTGAGCCTAATTCATCTGCAAAGCACAGAAACCACTTAAAGACTATGAAAGCCTAGAAGGAAATAGATTTTAATAGACCTATGGCTGCTTTAGCCTGGAGGAGAAATGGAGGTCACCCCGTGGCACCCACGACTGGCTGAGTAAAGATTACAATGAAATTCAGGAGAGGCAGGAACAAAATTCAGGAATGGTTGTATGAACTGGGAAACTATGGATCAATACCTTACCTTGATTATCATTATATCAATACTTTGCTGCTGCCCACTAGGAAATTCAACCTTCCTGCCTCTTACCATATCTATCTCTTACAGAAATAGTGAAGGACTGCAGTCTTTGAAAGGTATTTCCCCAGTTAAATTAATATCTAGTGCAATGTATATCCACAGAGAAGATAATACAATAAAACAATCAGCATCTCTATTAAAGATACTGTTATATCACTATTTAACATTGTTCTGGAGATAGTAATCCATGCAATTAGATAAGACAAACACTTCGATACAAAAACACTGGAAAAGAAGAGGATAAAATCTCTATTTACAGGTGACATAACTGTATATCTGGGCCACAGAGAAGCAAAGATAAAAGTACTGAAATAATAAAAGTACTTAAACAATAACAATAATTCAGCAAGGGGGACATCCCTGGTGGTGCAGTGGTTAAGAGTCCGCCTGCCATTGCAGGGACAAGGGTTCGAGCCCTGGTACGGGAAGATCTCACATGCCGCAGAGCAACTAAACCCATGCACCACAACTACTGAGCCTGCACTCTAGAGCCCGCGAGCCACAACTACTGAGCTCACGCGCCACAACTACTGAAGCCCATGTGCCTAGAGCTCTGCAACAAGAGAAGCCACCTCAATGAGAAGCTCTAGAGCTCTGCAACAAGAGAAGCCACCTCAGTGAGAAACCCGTGCACCACAATGAAGAGTAGCCCCTGCTCAACACCACCACTAGAGAAAGCCCGTGCGCAGCAAAGAAGACTCAACGCAGCCAAAAATAAATAAATAAATAAAAATTAAAAAAAAAAAGGTAACAAAAAAATGCAGAAATTAGCAATATTCATATACATGAATAATAATCAGTTGGTAAATATAACTAATAAGAAAATTCTATTTATAATAGTAACAACAAAAGATAAAATACAAAATACATAGGAATAAACAATGTTCAAAACTTGTATGAAGTAAATATAAACCATTCCACAGAGACACAAAAGTAGATTTAAGAAAATGAAAAGACATCGCTTGTTCTAGATTAAGATGTTCCAACACCATCAAGAGATCAGTTCTAAGTTATATAGTAAGTTTAATGCGACCTCAATAAAAGTAGTAGTGAGCTTTCTAATGGACTTGGACAAACTGATGCTAGAGTTCATACGGAAAAATGAAACACGCAAGACTAGTACGGAAAACACTGAAGAAGAGGAGCAATAATGGGGAACTAGCCCTACCAGATATTAAATCATATACAAAGCCTCTATGATTAAAACAGTGTAGTACTGGTACATGAATAGTCAGACCACCCAAAAGTATAAAACATACCCAACTACATATAGAAATCTAGTATATGATAAAGGGGGCCAAGATTTTTTTTTTAATTAAGTGGTATCGGGACAACTGGACAGCCATGTGGAAAAGATAAAATTAGACCCATTCACACCATATACAGAAATGTACTCCAAATGGATCAGAGGACTGAATGTGCTCTATATTATACATGAAACTGTATTAGTACTAGAAGAAAGCATGTCTGAATTCCTCTATAACCTGTGGGAAGTGAAAGGCTCTCTATGACTAAAAATCCAGATGCAATAAATTTAAGATTAATATACTTGACTACACAGAAACAAACTTTTGCAAGTCAAAAAAACACACACCACAAGCAATGCCAAAAGATAACTGGGCAAAGTATTTGCAATATATATCAAAGTTAAATGACTAATATTCTTAAATAGAAAGAACTTTTAAACTCTGAGGGGAAAAGACCAAAATTTATTTAGAAAGTGAGCAAATAACATGAACACTTTAAAAAAATGTAAAAAATGGCCGTGAAACATATGAAAAAAATGTTCAATTCACTTGTGATAAGAGAAATACAAATTAAAACTAGGCTGAGATACAATTTCTCACCTATTAGATTAGCAGAAATTCAGCAGCTTGACAACATGCTCTGCTGCTGAAGCTGTAGCACTCATATACCACTGGTGGGGATTCAAAATAGTACAACCCCACAGGAAGAAAAATTTGGCAAATCTAACAAATCTTATATATACATTTATCCTGAAGACATACTTGCAACAATACAAAGAAACAAAGATTTGCATTACAACACCACTTGTAATTGAAAAATATTGGGTATTACTTAAGTGTCCAAATACAGGAGAATTGGTTGAATAAACCGTGGAGTACTATGTAGTTAAAAATTAAAGTTACTCAATTTGTGTATTACTTTTTTCAATTAGTTACTAAATTGTCAGTACATAAATACTTATTAAGTTGTTTGGACCTCAACTAATAAATTAAACCTTTAGGTGTTTCTCCTGACCTAGGGATGCTGTGAAAAGATTACTGATATAATAAGGATGTCATGAACTGAGAAAGTTTGGGAACTTCTGATAAAGTCCTGTGAAGACTTTTTTTTTTTTTTTAATTATTTATTTATTTATTTATTTATGGCTGTGTTGGGTCTTCGTTTCTGTGCGAGGGCTTTCTCTAGTTGCGGCAAGCGGGGGCCACTCTTCATCGCGGTGCGCGGGCCTCTCACTGTCGCGGCCTCTCTTGTTGCGGAGCACAGGCTCCAGATGCGCAGGCTCAGTAGTTGTGGCTCACAGGCCTAGTTGCTCCGCGGCATGTGGGATCTTCCCAGACCAGGGCTCGAACCCGTGTCCTCTGCATTGGCAGGCAGACTCCCAACCACTGCGCCACCAGGGAAGCCCTGTGAAGACTTTTAAGAGGGCATGTGTACCTGGAGATATGCGGTTACTATAGACTGTGGTCAACATAATTTACAATAGGCTAATGAAGGCACTGTCCATAGTAGTAAGTGCTATGGTAGATTTTATGGCAGCTCGCAAGGGGAGCAACTAGCTCAGTCTTTTTTTTTTAATTTATTTAATCTATTTATTTTTGGCTGTGTTGGGTCTTCGTTGCTGCGTGCGGGCTTTCTCTAGCTGCGGCGAGCGGGGACTACTCTTCATTGGGGTGCACGGGCTTCTCATTGTAGTGGCCTCTCTTGTTGCGGAGCACAGGCTCTAGGTGCGTGGGCTCAGTAGTTGTGGCACGCGGGCTCAGCAGTTGTGGCTCGGGGGCTCTAGACCACAGGCTCAGTAGTTGTGGCACACAGGCTTAGCTGTTCCCGGCATGTGGGATCTTCCTGGACCAGGGCTCGAACCCGTGTCCCCTGCACTGGCAGGCGGATTCTTAACCACTGCGCCACCAGGGAAGCCCTAGCCCAGTCTTGAAAGTTGTTTTTTGTTGTTGTTGTTTTGTTTTGTTTTTTTGGAAGGATGGCGTTGAGAGAAAAAATCAAATCAAGATACAATTTTTGGAGAGGTATAAGCTAAACTAAGTTCTGAAGGGCAAGTAGGGGTATATTAGACTGGGGGAAGGAGGAGTGGTTAAAAATCACAGGAAGAGGAAATGAGGGACTGAAAAAACGCTAGCATTCCAGAAGCCTGGGTTGCTGGAACTGAAGACCCTGGAAAAAAAGAAATGAGGCTACAGAATTAGTTAGGTAAGGAGAAGACTTTAAAGGTTTTATGTATGAAATTAAGAATAAAAGGAATTTGGATTGTATTAATTAGCAAGAAGGAGCTGTGAAAGGGCTTTAAGCAGGGGAGTATCGTGAATACTCTAACCAAGTGTGGAAAAAAGATTGGGTGGGGGGGACCCAACCAGAGGCTAAAAGGCTGCTACAATAATCCAGAATAGATCTAGACAGGGCAGCTGAACTAGAGCGTCTGCAATCACTCAGTAGTGGGGCAACCTCATTTTCAATGGATTACTATGCTAGCTTCTCAACCGCAAAAGAAGGCAACAGATCCCGTGGCTTCGAAGACTGCAGTCATGATCTTTGTGGAAACTGGGGATCTTTGCCCCACCTTCACAATGTGTCTGGGAGTGGAAGTCGTTTCATAATCTTGCTGTGTTTTATTCTCCAAGATGACATTGACAAACCCTGATATTTAGTTTCAATAAGTGAATTCTGCAATGAAATTAGATCCCAGACTTCAAAGTGATTATGTGTGTCAAGCATTATGTCTGTCTACTGAACCTAATACAGGACTCTAGCTGTGAGGGCCTCTAAGAATACTAACATGCTTTATGGAAGCTTGCTTCTTGGCTTGTACAGAATGACCTCTTGATGTCTAGGAATAAGTTTTCACCTTCAGGTATAATTGAATCAAAGATGCAAATTCTCTTCTAAAATTTACTCAAACATCTTTTAAGAACTCACAGAGCTTTAACTGAATTTTTTCTATATTCTAACCAAATCCTTATGAGTGCAATAGGGTAGTAAGAAAGGTGTTTTAGAGCTAAAAAACAAAAAACAAACAAACGGAAAAACACAAAGAATAACTGTTACTAATGGGGGCTGGAGAATAAGCTATTTTTTACTTGAGCTCTACACTTCTTTTTTAAACCAAGAGATGAACACATTCTTAGAATTAAGCCCACTGAAAAGGGCATTTTTTTAAAAAAAGTGCACAGCCTTGGGAAGAGTGAAGAGAATTCTATTGGCACCGAAGAGCAGTTAGACCCTTACAAGAATTCTGCCACCTTTAAGCCTCCATACTAAACCCAAAGAGAAAATAATATATGGTCTGAAATGGTAAAAACAGACCCAGTACACCTCTGCTTTTTTACCATTCTTTCCACTCTCCCACAACCTCTCCCCCATGTCCTTCAGTCCAAGAAAGAACTAAAAAAACAACAAGATTGCAGGAAAGGTCACTACAAACAGGTCTCCAACAGTCCTCTCAAATAGGGACTATTCAGGTACTTGAAAGGTAAAAAGTAATAATCAAACACCACAGTTGAGTTCCTTATACTCTACTCTCCCGGGACACTTATATGAACAACGCCCATCCATTTTTTCATTGTGGCACACGCAGGAGGTGATAACGTGTGGAAGGTCATAAACAGAAGACTGGCTGCTATCTGAGGCCACCTGGCCAGGGTCACTGGTTACCCCAGGCCCCATGTGATGGACAAGACTACTGAGGAGATCAGTATCTTTGCTTTCTTAAAGCTCAGCTCAATCAGAATTGAATTCTTTTCTCAGTCTTTTAGGATTAATTGCAACAGCCAATGCTCTCAGAAATTGTTACTTTAAAATCCAGACTCTATTACGTACTAGCGGCCCAGCTTCCAGCAAATAACTTCCCTTAGCCTTAGTGAAGTATGGAAAAACTACCTATCTTGCAGAAGTAGTGTGGAGATTAAAAATTATAAGCTCTTATCACAGTGCTTGGCAGGAAATCAATGTAGGAGGACTGTTATTACCAAGAGAGTTGTTGAAATGAGGGAAATCTGACCTCTGTATAGTGGTTACGTCACTGAGATAAGAAATTACAGGCTTCACTCTCCCTAGTGTCTAAAATTAAAACATTTTATAGAACAGTGAAAACCACGAACTGTCTCCCTACTTCCTCAAAATCATAATCCTTTTCCCCCATTAATATTCACAGCCTCTTATTCCAGTATTTTAAAAGTGATTGTCTTCGCAACCCATGTACAAATGCATATCACACTGACACACACAAATACAAGAAGTGATACTGGTACATTTATCTATGTTCTGTAGAAGCTGAACTTGGAAAACCAGTGTAGGACCAGACATTCGGAGAGGAAAGAAGATATCAGCACTTTTTTATTTGAACCTCACTACAGTGAAAATAACCCAACCATCTATAGACAAAAATTATCTCCCCACACAAATGGTAGACAAGTTTCTTTCCTGTAATAAGCCCCTTTTCCCTGAAAAGAGTTGTATGAAGAATTAACTGCAAAGAAAGTGTTGTATGAAGAATTACTTCAAAATAATTGATACAGATGACTGCACACTCAGCAGACACACTGGAGAACAGCATCTGGATCGCTGGAAAAAAGTGTTAAAGTGGCTCCTGGTAAATCACGTCAAGGTCATAAGAGGATGTCAGAGGACTTCATGTACCCGTGGGAAAAAAATGAGCCACTATAAGCAATTCTGCGATGTACCACGTTATCTCAACAGTGGTAACTCCCAATTTCTTCTATTTGATTAAGATAGGGTATGGTTATAAACTTCCTATCACCAGGAAATCTCTTCTTGATAACCCTGGGCAAAAAAGCTAAAGTAGTAAACATTTAACACTGGAATATAAGTTGTTATAATGCCCAATCACAATACCCCAAATATAATTTTAATCTTTCAGGGGAGGATAGTTTTGGAAGGATGGCAAAGGATTCTTCTTGATTTGTCCTTTGACCATGCTAAAGAACAGAAAGACAAAGCAAAATCTGCAACCAAACTGAAACAAAAACACAAACAAAAAAACCTTAGCCCCCCCAAATAAATGACTACTGGAAGGCAACTGTGAGATCACCTACACATTCATTCATTCACTGAAGAGCTGTGTGAATAACTTCTATGTTCTGGCCACATCGCATGGAAACACAGGGATGAGTAAGACATGGCTCCTGCCCTGAAGAAATTCATAATCTAAATATAATGTTTTAAGAGTCACAGGAGTCATTTTATAATAATATTGCGCTAATAGAGACAGAAACATAAGCGAATAAGACATATTTAAATACCTTAGTAAACATAAGCTAAAAGGAATACCTTTGGTGAAAACTGAGTTCACTAACGACATTTAGTATATACTTTTTGGAGCATGATTAAAGTTGTAATTTACTTCCAGGACAAGAATTAACTCATTACACATATTTTATAATGATCTCCCCCCCCGCCCCCCTCCCCGCGGCCCCCAAACACAATTTGTAAATTAGGTGCTTTTCAGCTTGACAGGCAGGGCGTGGCCCTGGAGTTCTCATACAACCTCAATGACACTTGGGTGAGCTCTCGCAAGTCTGGACATTCAGGTTTCCGAGAAAAAGCCAGTCAACTCCCTAATTCTCCCTAAACCTTGAAACAAGACTGCCACCTCTCTGCGCCGTCACCCCCGCCCACTTACACACATATCCCCAGCCTAAAGCACACAAATCACATCTTCCACTTCTGGAAAACCTTCAGGAACGAACCACGGAAGAAACACCTCCCTCACTCAAAATATCCATATTCTCGTCGTCGTTTCAGAGGCTTGATTCCCGATTATTGGTTAAACCTGTGCAAGAGCCCAGGACCGGCTATTCAGTTCAGTGCGGACCATCTAATGACTTCAACCTGAAAAAGCTGTTCCTTTAACTGGCACAAAACCCTACCGGAGACGCTTAAAAAGCAACTGCTCGCACACAGACAAGGAGTGAAAGAAAGGGAAGGAGGGGAGAGGGGCGGAGTGAGGCGCGGGGACTGCGGCGACCGGTCCCCCCAGGTTGCGGGCACCGCCCAGGCGGGGACCTCGGCGCGGCGGGCCAGAGATGCGGGGTGACCTTCCGACGAGGCCAACTCGAGGGGGTGCCGGGGTCGGGAGACCTCGCCGCAACTGTCCGCTCTCGGGAGTGCACTCGCCCGCACAGCGGCGAACCCGGCGCCCCGGATTCCAGCCCGGGCTCGTCCCGCAGCTGGTTCCCGGGCAGAACGCGAGAGGTGCAATTTCGGCGTCCGGGCCCGCGCCTGGGCCTCGGCCCGCCGCCGCCCAGACACACCCCCGCCGCCGCCCCGGCGGCCCCAGCCCCTCCCCAGGCGACCCGAGCGGGCATCGCTCACCTGCACCGCAAGCCGGTCCACCGCCCCGCGGGCTCCGGAAGCCGCGGCTGAGCTGGCTCCAGCTGGAGAGTGCTCGGCCCTTGTCGTCCAGGAGGCTCCGCGTCGGGAGCGGCAGAAGGAGGAGTCCGACAGGAGGCGGTGGAGTCTGGGCGGCAGGAGGAGGCGGAGGAGGGCTCGGGGCGCCCCGCTCTCGGGAGATCCACCCTCCTGCTGGCCGCTCTGCAGCAGCAGCCGCAGATCACTTCCGGGGCGCTGGGAGCGGGGCGGAGCCTGCTGGGAAGCAACTTCCTGTCCGCGGGCTGAGAGGAGGATGTAGGGGCCGGGGCTGGAGAACAATGGCCGGAGGGAGCGGGCCAGCTGGCCTCCACCCTCCGCGCCCTGAGGGCGGGCTGCACTGCCTCTCGGGCGACCCCACCCCCGGCTCTCTGCTCCCGGAGAGGTGAAGTCACCTCCCCGGGGCCCGGGAGGGGCCGCGGGCCTCGCAGAGTTTCCCGGATCTCGGCGCCGGCGCCACGACGTCCTTGTCTCTCTTCTGGGGACCAGGAGGGGGTTCTTGGGGAAGGACGGGGAGAGCGGAGGCCGCCATCTTGCTTCCAGGGGGCGGCCTCTTCTCCCGGGGCGTCCTAGGCCACTCCGTCCTGTGGTCGGGATTTTCCCGAGTGGAACCGGCGACGTGGCTCGTCGCGGGCTGAATCCCTGGAGACGGGTCAGTCGCCTGCCCTGGCTGGAGGATCTCGGTGGCCGCCCTGGGCCTTCTAACAGCTGATCCCGGGAGAACTCGCATCGGCGGATAGTCGGGGATCCTTTTCTGAGGATTCTCGAACCCCCTACGACACTGCGGGTCTGATGTCTGGTGTGGCACTGAGATCATCCCGCGCCCCCATCCTGTGATTTGGGAGCCTAAATTGGAAGTAGTTCCACTAAATCTTTTGCTTTATTTAATCCTTCCACAGGTTCGAAATCGATCGTTAGACTAACATGCGTTAGCAGCTGCCCTCTTAACTCTAGATATTTATTCCCTTATCCTCCTCCCTCCCCACCTCGCACCTGAGTAGCAACACTCTTTGCTTGACACAGTCCATTCCAGGGATGACCAGACTAATGGAAGCAAATAATTACGGTTGGAAGTATGGCATATCAAGGTGTACAGAGAAAGGAATGGATGAGTTTACTAAAACTGGGTCAGATTTTCAAGATAAACAGGGATTTTACAGCACCAAAAAGGGATTTTACAGCACATCCAGATCCTGACAAAAAGGACATGAAACAAAGGAACAAATAAAGAGTACTGAGAAGTCTGAGTAGTAATTACAGGACTTAAAAGTTCAAGCCTGGGCTGCTGAAAAAGATGAATCTGAAGAAGCAGTCAGGAGTCAAACATGAACTGTCTTTCATTCCGTGGTGAGGCAATGAATAGAGGAATGACCCTGGACAGACTGACAATTTAAGCTGTTGGTGGAGGACAGGTTACTTGAGGGGAGGAGCAGGGTAAGCAGAGAGCTTGTAGACAAGGAGCCATTACAGAAATCAAGGGAAAGGATAACCATAATATGAGTGGCAGTGTGCATCCGAAGAAGATGGATTCCTAAAATGTTCAGGATGCCAAATCAACTAGTTATGATAATAGATTCTTGGGAAGCAAGTGCCTGCTGGATAAAAGAATGGAAGTGACAATACTGATGTCTTGTTCTGCTTTCGGGGGAGGATAAAGGTGTATTTTACCAAATGAAATAAGGAAGGATTGGGATGGGGTTAGGGCAGAAAATGAATGCCATTTTGGACCTGGCGAGTTTTAAGTACCGATGGTGGTGTCTAATGGCAGTTGCTGTGTGGGTCTACAGCTCTGGGTAGGATGGGGTATGAAGTTACAAACACCACAGGCTTGTATTACCACACCCGAGCCAACTGCAGTCTCACTTTATTGAGCACAGATTCAAAGCCACTTCTCCTTTCTCCCTAATTTTTCTTGGGAAAAATGCTGAAATATTACATTAAAAAAAATCCCCATGTGGTAATATATGCATAATGGTCTTCTAAGGACCATGTTTCTTCTAAGGGCCATAAAGTTTAGGCTTACAAGAAACTGAATATGACAAAAGCATAACTAGTATAGCATCATAAAATAATATCATTGTTACCTTAATTAAAATTTTTAAAATTTAATTATTGACGAGACAGATTAGTTAAACTGGCCACAGATGGAGGATTGAGGATGGTAGGTTACACAAATACCTGTTGAATGGAGAACTAGAAGGAGGATAGCTTTAAGAAGAGTGAGCAATGGGAACGCAATGAAAGACAACCTCAAGTTCATTAGTCAGCCTGTCTCAGCTGATTCTTGTTGGTTCACAGCTATGCTAACCTAGCTTAAAGCAGTCAGAAATAGAATGGATCATTTTTGAGCAGAAGCTTCAGAAAGCCACATATAGCAAAAGCCCTGATAATAGTACAGTGGCAAACCAAAGACTAATTATTAGTTGTTATTCTATATTCCTGTATAGCAGGATTTTTTGAACACAAAAAATGAGGTACTCTCACCTTTAGTTCTTAGATTATTCAAATACATTTATTCTCAATTTTCCTAGAATAGAATTACATTTAGGTGTATTGACCAACCATGTAATGGATAATATACTGAACTAGAAATGAGAGCAATGATTTTGAGTCCCAAAGTTCTTTTCACCATATGACCCAAGCAAAGTCATTTAACCTCTCTATGCCCTAGCTTCTTTGACTATAAAATAGAGATTATAATAACTTTCTACCAGCCTGCCTCTTGGAGATAAGAAATAACAAATTAATGCTTTAAAAGCTCTTTGAGGTACTTGGATGAAAGGGCATAATTGTAAGTATATATTATTAATAATTAGCACTAGTATCCAGTAGAACTCATGAGCATTTCAAAATTTCCTGCCTGGGCACCTCAAAGAACATGAAGTGTTCTGTTTTAAAATATACTTAGATTTGGGAATTCACTGGCAGTCCAGTGGTTAAAACTGGCTCTTTAACTGCTATGGACCCAGGTTAGATCGCTTGTCGGGGCACTAAGATCCCACAAGCTGTGTGTTGTTGCCAAAAAAAATTTTTTTAATAATAATAATAAATACACACACACACACACACACACTTAGGTTTCTTGTTGACTTGTTAATTTTTATTATTTATAAACCAACCTTATGTACTAACATATGGTATGAGTAAAAAGTAAGAGAAGAGTTTTAGTAACTACAATTCTTATGTTTGCTGCTACTTATAGCTAATATATACTTTGGGGAGACGTATGAGATAGGTATGCTTTTGTCAGAATCATGTTTTAGAATTAATGATTAGTCTACTACAGTCATTTAACTGGAATTTTGTATTAAAGCATTACTCACGTCCCCATAGAATAATAAGACTTAGCATGCAGTTACATGTTTGTCTGTAGCATGAAGGTGAGCATTCCTATAAATCTTCTGTCATCCTCATCGTTGTTTAATCAGAAATACAAAATAAAATACATAGTCCTCTGAGGTTTTGTCCAGTGTCTATCCCTAAAGTAGATGAAATTTTGCCTCTTAGATTGGTTTCTTCAGTATTTCTCTTTTGAAAGGTGTATGCATATATAAACACATACATTTAAATATATTCATGGATATATAATGTACATATTTATTTTTATATATGTGCTTATCGTGTACCAATTTATAAACATATCAATATACAAAAGCTATACATATAGTAGTAACTGGTAACAACAAAAGCCTCCTAGATGTATTGGGGGTCAGATGAGAAAGTAGTTGGTTATTAGCAATTTATCTCTAAACTACTTGAAATACATGTTTTATTACTAGTAGTGTTATAAGCATTGTCCATAATACCCATGGTACCTTAACATTTGTATTATTTGATTTTATTTTCACAACAACTTTATAAGACATGCATTGTTAAAAAAAAATAGGTTCAGAGGGCTTAAAGACTTGCCTAAGGGCTGAAAAGACTTGCTACAAATTGTCAAGTAGCAGAGTCAAACTCAAATCTCTTATCCTGAGGCTCTCAAATTACTGTTCCTTCTAGTTCTTTATATGATGGTTACCAGCTTGATATGACAGTTATGCCAGAACATATTTATAATATGGGCATTTCTGGCTTATGATTGATTGCCTGTAGAATCTGTAAAATTCAGCCAAACTTAAGTTTTTAAAACGTAAACTGCTGTTCTTATGTTTATGGCTGTGTCTATCACCTTGAAGACAGGCACTTAGTTTTATTCATCTTCATGGTGTCAGGCATTAGTACTCAAAATATTTTAGGGATGAAAATAAAAAGTGTATTGTGATGATTAGTTGAATAAGGGGAGAAAAAACAATCACCTTGGAAACTTTTAGGTGTGTGAATATGTGTGTGTGTGTGGCCGTTTTCTGTACATCCAGGTAAAGACAATTTGTTTTGGTTTGTTTTATAATTTAAATCAGTGAGACCATTGCCTCCATTTCCTGCTTCACTTTTATGGCCATCAGGCCTAAAGCGGTAGATTTACATAGGTGCTGTAAGTGACAGTCACTTGTATGATACCATTCCTAATGTTTCTGTTTGGACTTAAATATTCTAGATGGCCCTTTTGTTGTGGCCACTGTAGTGAGAATGCATAAAGAATGGAGGTCTGACATTTAGGCTTTACAATCCTGCCCTTCATGTCCACTCTTGTGAACCACATATTTCCATACTTTTTCTGTTGGGATTAAAGGATAAGGCTACTAGATCAATGGTTCCCGAGTATTGCTGCTCACCAGAATTTGTACAGACAGTCCCTGACTTTACGATGGTATGAAAGCAATACTCGTTCAGTGGAAGCCATGCTTCGAGTTTTGAATTTTGAACTTTTCCTGGGCTAGCCATATGGGCACGATTCTCCCTCTCTCTCTCTCTCTTTCTCTTTCTTTCTTTTTTTTTTTTTTGAGTTTAAATGCATTTTATTTTATTTTTTAAATTTATTTATTTATTTATATTTATTTTTTGGCTGTGTTGGGTCTTCGTTTCTGTGCGAGGGCTTTCTCCAGTTGCGGTGAGCGGGGACCACTCTTCATCGCGGTGCGCGGGCCTCTCACTGTCGCGGCCTCTCTTGTTGCGGAGCACAGGCTCCAGATGCGCAGGCTCAGTGGTTGTGGCTCACGGGCTTAGTCGCTCCGCGGCATGTGGGATCTTCCCAGACCAGGGCTCGAACCCGTGTCCCCTGCATTGGCAGGCAGATTCTCAACCACTGCGCCACCAGGGAAGTCCGCATTTTATTTTTAGACAACCTACATGACATGTTTTGTTTCCTCAAAATCAATGCCTCCGCTCCAAACAAATCAACATCAAAACGAAGAGCTCAAGATGCCATCAGTCCCATTTGTCTAAGTCCTGGTGTTGTGCGGATGAAAAGCAGTAGCCAGCCAGTTACGACGAGCAAGGGATCCAAACAGCCAAATTCGTTAACATTTTTCCATTTCTAGACCATCCTTAAAGAAAATCATACATGGGGTCACACCATCCTCATGGTAGTCCAGCAGAGCAACCATGCCATCTGGATTCATGTTTTCACCAATAAAGAACTGACAGTTTTTGAAATTAGCAAGGATATGCTTG
This sequence comes from Balaenoptera musculus, assembly GCF_009873245.2. Classification (NCBI taxonomy): domain Eukaryota; kingdom Metazoa; phylum Chordata; class Mammalia; order Artiodactyla; family Balaenopteridae; genus Balaenoptera; species Balaenoptera musculus. The sequence continues at coordinate 94,232,312 of NC_045793.1, read as the reverse complement.
ATTTGTTCTGCAGCCCCTGTCATAAAAGGTTTTACTCTTTCTGGTCTCTGTTCTTCAAGCTTCCCTTTGATTGACTTCATGTAATCTTTGATGTACTTCTTGTAGGCTTCTTTTGTGAAGCTGGTTTCCTGCAAGTGATGGTTCATGACAATATCCACACCAGTGATTACTGTGCTTTGGGTACCTTTACCCTCGGGGCCTTCAGCAGAGGCATTTCCACCAATGAGCGAGTCATCAATGTTACCCTCTGTCCTACTGACCATCTTCCCCTCCACCTCCAGACACAGCCCGTCCACGACCTCCCGGATCTTGTAGATGTCGGAGAACATCTCATCATGGCTGATGAGGTCCCGGTAGATGATCATGATGGCGACTGGAGGGAGACAACGGTGGCACTAGCTTAGGAGCACGGAGCTCAGAGCGAGCACGGAGCTCAGAGCGAGCGCGGTGCGGCCGGAGCGGCGCTCAGGGGAAGGGGGGAGCGGGCGGAAAAGGCCGACTCTGCCGCTTCCCAACCTCATATAGAGGGCACCTCTCTTTCTCTCTTGATGAAATGCCAGCTCCCAGTCCAATACACTTCCAATCACCCTGCACCCAGACAACCATCCACTTGTGCATTTGTAGAACAGTATTCACTAAATTACATGAGATAGTCAATACTTTATTACAAAACAGTTTTTTGTGTCAGATGATTTTGTCCATCTGTAGGCTAGTGTAAGCGTTCTGAGCACATTTAAAGTAGGCTTGGCTCGGCTATGATGTTCAGTAGGTTAGGTGTATTAAATGCACTTTTGACTTACAATATTTTCAATTTATGATGGATTTATTGAGACATAACCTCATCATAAGTTGAGGAAGATATGTAAAGCTTTAAAGGAAATTCAGATTCTTGAGTCCCACTCTAAACAAAGTCAATTAGAAAGTCTTGGGTGAAGCCTTATATGTATATAAATTTAAAAATATAACAAATATAAATAGTTATATTTGTAGCTATAACACCCTCCTTCAAATTCTGATCATCAGTTAGGTTTGGGAAGTTCTGGTTTCAGTAACTTATCCAATGTCACACAGAACCCTAAATAGAGCCAGAAATGAACTCAAATCTTATAAGTCCAAGTTAAATGCTTTTCACTGGACTTCTGCTGTCCTTTTACTGATTATATATGATGGGGTAGGATGGAAAAGTGGAGAAAAAACAGCAATTTCAATTAAAATTTTTTACCATATTCTGTTACATGGTTTTAAGATTAAAAGAGCTAGTATCTTAGTGAACTTAGAACAACATCTGGCACATGGCAAGTACATGTAAGTGATAAATGTTAAATGAGTAGCTTAAATGTTAAATGTTAAGTGAATGCTGTTGTCTAATTACAGCGTTCACTTTGCCCAGGGTTAAAGTGAAATTGAATTAGATATGAACATTTTTACATTATTTTATGTTCACAGATATAAACATTTTCTATGTAGAAAAAAGATGTATGTAAATAACAGTGGTATCCTCAGTATTTTTTTCTTTTTTTGTCTTGGAAGCCCTGAATTTGTATAGCTGAAAATATTTCTATGTTGTTTCTTTTCATCTTTTTGACATTAAGAGAACTGTTAATAATATACTTATTAAATGAAGTTTTAGATTTGCAGCTGTGTAGTATTCTTATATTATTTTATTTAAGATATAATTATAGCTAAGGTGCATGGGATGATGTATTTTACATTGTCCTTCTACCACTGAACTAGCTCCAAAATTGATTTTTACTGCTATGAAATCAAGTATTCATTTTTCAGAAGCCATTGTCTGCCTGGATTGATCATCCAAATGAAATATTTCCTTTGAATGAGGTAATAGATATGCTTGGTTCTATCTAATTTCCCTACCTCTCTACAGGTTTCTTCAGAGTCTTTCAACCTTGAATAAGTTTTTATACTTATTAACTATAAATAAAATTGTACATTTTCATCACCAGTAAATGAAGAACCCACTTTGATATTTTAAAGGGCTCTTTGATACATTTTGACAAAGTCTGTGAAAATATGCCTTTGGTCAGAATCTATCATTGTGAAAATTGATACCCATTTTAGTTTTGTTCATTTTATAAGTTGTATTATTTTTCAGAGGAATCACCACATACCCAGCATCGATTTCTAGTGGCTCCTGATTTTTGCATGTGTGTGTGTACACATACACAGAATACCTTCATATCTTCAAGTAGAATACAAATTTAGTCTTTAATATACTTCATTAAAATGAATTATTCTATCATAAATGAATTGATTTGTCCTGGAAAAGGGTAGAGGTAGGGATAGACTAGAACAGAAGGTATTTATAAAGTCAGGAGGACTCTGGTAGGTAGCGAGGATTAGACCAGAAAGTACCAGATCTGAGAAACCAGAAGGAAGAATTAGATGCCATCAGTAGGGAAGCAGCTGACTATTTGAGTCCAGAGTTAGCCAAGGAAAGGGAATTAAATTAGCATTTATTAAATATTTACTATATTTCAAATGTTGTCCCAGGCACCTTACAAAAGAAGGAATGTCTGGCTAGGTCCCATAAATCTAGATGTTTTGAGTCTTGGGGAGTCAGAGAAAATAGTATTAATAAGTAAGATACTTGAACAAATTATATTATTATCTGCATTTTATTTTTTATTTATTTATTTTAGGTTATAAATCACATCTTTTTTTTTAAAATTAATTATTTATTTATTTTTATTTATGGCTGTGTTGTGTCTTCGTTTCTGTGCGAGGGCTTTTTCCAGTCGTGGCAAGTGGGGTCCACTCTTCATTGCGGTGCGCGGGCCTCTCACTATCGTGGCTTCTCCTGTTGCGGAGTACAGGCTCCAGATGCGCAGGCTCAGTAATTGTGGCTCACGGGCCCAGCCGCTCCGCGGCATGTGGGATCTTCCCGGACCAGGGGTCGAACCCGTGTCCCCTGCATTGGCAGACAGATTCTCAACCACTGCGCCACCAGGGAAGCCCAATCACATCTTTTTATTAAATAATATTAGTACTTGAACTTAGGCTTTTAATTAATTGATTTTAATAGCAATACTTAGATAGTCCCTGATTATTCTCACTACCTTTGAAAACTCTTATTGTCTGCATTTTAAAATACTTACACTGTGTTGTAATAATTAAAAATTACATGAGAACTATATATTCGTTATTATAATCAAACCTATAACTTTTGAACCATGACCATCCCTTCCTTCATTCTTTTCACAATAGAAAGCCATCGTTCTGTCTGGATTCTGGATCTCAGCTCCTCCTGTCTACTTAAGGACCTTGCTCCATCGATTACTCTCTTTTTGTTGTGTCTTCAACCTCTCACTCTACTGGTTCCTTGCCATTAGCATTCTCATTTGTTTAAAGTGTCTCCCTCATACATATCCTCTCTCCCTCCGGCTTCTACCCAAATTCTCCTTCCTTTCACTAGAGAAAAATTTTCAGAGAATTTTCTGTGCTTGCTATCTCCACTTCCTCACCTCCAAGTTACTCCTCAATCGTAGGTAGTCAGGCTTTCATTCCCAACATTGTTGTGAAACGACACAATAAAGTCACCAATATCATCCCTATTATAAGATATCCCTTAGTTCTTAATGTTTCAGCAGCATTTGAAGTTGTTGACCGTTCGTTCCTTTTTGAAACAATCTCTTCTCTCAGCTTCTGGAAAACCACACTTCATGTTTGTTTCCTTTCTGGCCACTCATCATTGTCCTTTGGACACTGCTGTCTTTGCTTAAATACTGCCATTTCAAGGAACTCTAAGGCTCTATCACTCTAGTCTAGTCTACACATTCCTCTTGGATTATCTCATCTATGCCATGGTTTTATTTCTATAGGTTGATGACTTCTAGCCATGAACTCACTCCTAAGCTTGAAACCTATGTATTCAATTCGCTAGTTGATACCTCTTGGATGTTTTATAGCAAACTAACTCAAACACAGCATGTCCAAACTGAGCTGATGCAATCACCCACCCAAATGCCGGAAGCCAGAAATCTACATGTTTACTTTGAATTTTCTCTTTTCCTGAACATCCACTCCATCATCAGGCTCTGTTAAAACTTCCTCCTTAGCACATCTCAAATCATCCATTCCACTCCATTTCTTCTTCCTTTTTTTTTTTTTTTGAAGTTGCCTTTTAAAAAGATTTTTTTTTATTGACGTATAGTTGATTTACAATGTTGTGTTAGTTTCTGCTGTACAGCAAAGTGAATCAGTTATGAGTATACATATATCCACTCTTTTTAAGATTCCTTTCCCATATAGGTCATTACAGAGTATTGAGTAGAGTTCCCTGTGCTATACAGTAGGTCCTTATTAGTTATCTATTTTATATATAGTAGTGTGTATGTGTCAATCCCAATCTCCCAATTTATGCCTTCCCCCCTGGTAACCATAACTTATTTAAAAACAGAAACAGAGTCACAGATGTAAAATAGTCTTTGAAGCCATTACATTTTGGTGTTTTGTTAGCAGCAGTAGTAACCAGAACACCAGTATTCTTTGTTGTTAGTTATAAAATGATTCCTATCCTCTCAATATCAGTTGAACAGGTGGCGGTATTGGCACAACTGTGAAAATTTGCAAAAAAGAATTCTGTCTGGAGAAATGAACAGTTTTCTCACTTCTGTATAAAGGTAATGTGCCGTGGGGAACTAGGGCCAGCTCACACTGGCTTATGATGTACCCATTCTCAATGTGTACATCTCTTCCCAACCAGCCAAGGTGGAAGTAATTACACCATGGAAATTGGCAAGCATTATAAATCAGGGCTATCCACACCCCCTCCACACCCCCTCCGCCCCCGCCCCAGAGAACTGGCTTACCAGCCCATCTCTGGGAATCCACTCCATTTCTACTGCCACTTCCCTAATCCAAGGCATTATTACCTGCTTACTATAATTGCAGTACAGATCAAACAGGTTCAGTCTCCTCCCCACCCCACCCAAATCCACTCTTCCCATTGCAACCATCATGATCTTCTGAAGGAGAATACGATCATATAATTCCTCTGCCTAAACTCCTTCAACACTTCTATTAATCTCAGGATAGTCTGAATTCCTTTATGTGTCTTATGCAGCTTTACGCAATCTAATGTCTGCTTATCTCTGTAGTCTCATCTCTGATCACTTACTGTTTTCCCCTCACCACACACACACACACACACACACACTCATGCACACAGCTCTAGCTCCAAGAATATAAGTAGCTGCCTGCTTTGCAAAAAGAAGTATGAATGTTAAGTAAGCAAAAGTTAAGACATATTATACCAGGTTTTTAAGATTATAATGTAAATAGTATAAAATTCTGAATATAAATTTTAGTTTTATAATATAGATTTAGTATATAGATCACTATATATAGATTATATATAGTATACTATAGTATAGTAAATCCAGTATATAGATTTAGTTTTTAGTATATAGATTTTAGTTTTTAAACACCTGTCATATGTATATGTATATACTTAAAACATAGATTAAACATTAAATATGATTAATTTAACTCACATTCTAATTCTCTCACTCATTTGTGGTGACATTTGGTAGACAAAAGTTGGTTATGTATATTTGCAAGGTATTGATCATTTTTGCTAATGTCACACTCTTTGGAAAATTACTGAGAGAAATTTGAATTCCAGCTTTTCCTGATAACAGATTCTTTAGTAAGTTGCATTTGTATTCCCATTTATACCATGTTCTTTCTGTGTTTGGATCATTGGAATACTAATGGATGGTAATTATCAATTCATAATTTTAACAGTCTCTCCATTTCCTTTGTCATTGTGGTTTATATGTTTTAGACACAGTGGTCAAGGATAAATTTCCAGTATTTCCTAAATGTGCTTTAATATAGTTCTTTTCCTTCACATTTGAACTCACAGGCAGTCAACTTCAAGTCCAATGAACATCTGAACTGGGCTAAAGGTTCACAACTTTAGGCAAATCTGATGATTCTTTTTGTCTTTGTCTAAATTATACTGTTGTTAATAGCAGCACTTTCATTTTTCATTTTTTCATTACTTTTTATAAAATATTAAGTTCAAATGAAGTAAAATATTCAAATAATTGTATAAACACTGTTGTACAAAGATGGCATTGCTCTGAAGTTAAGCTGCTAGTTGGCAATTAATGCCGTTATGTGATAACAGCTTCACATTTTTATCAGTGGATATACTTCGATCCCAGTTCAGCCTAGAAAAAGTGGATGATGGGGTGGGAGGGGATTAATGTGTAACGTCCAATATCACCTCTCTCTGTGTTCTTATCCCTGCAGTTTCTTCTGCCTGGGGAAAATCTCTCCATGCCTCTCCCTCAACCTCCAACTTCCCCTTTGTTCATCTTTCACATCACATCAGGCTTTCACATAGCAATTGCCCATCACTACCTCTTACTCTTTTTTCACATCATAACTTTGATGTCCCTTCATCCAGCAAGCCTTTGCACACCTTCCCTGACTACTGTAGGTGACTCTTTTTCCAAATCTGGTCTCTGTTTCTGTAGGTTGGTTTCACGCTCTTCCAGTACAGAATGACTGACTGTTCATATGGCCACTGATGTCTTCCAATCCTCACATCTCATGGCTCTCATCACACCAGAGAGGGCCAAATGTGGTCTTTTTTCCAGGTTCCTTAGTAAGTCTTAGGCAAGGCCTCTGAATGGTCTAGTGGGAATGGTGTGTCCACCCTTGAACCAGCCAGCCATCTGTAAGTCAGAGTCAGAACAAACATGGTGCCTGCTACCCACCTCTGAAGAGTTGGGGGCTCTGATGGTTAATTTTATGTGTTAACCTGGCTACACTATAGTATTTAATTATTTAATTAAACTCTATTCTAGGTGTTGCTGTGAAGGCATTTTGTAGATGTAGTTAACATCTGCAATCAGTTGATTTTAAGTAAAAGAGATTACTCTTGATAATGTGGGTGGGCCTCATCCAATCAGTTGAAGGCCTTAAGAGCAAACCAGGTTTCCTGGCAAAGAGGAAATTGTCTCAAGTCTGCAGTGTCACCTCCTGCTGAGTTTACAGCCTGCCCGATGGATCTGTGGATTTGGGGCTTGCCAGCCCCACAATCATGTGAGCCAATTCATTAAAATAAATCTCTCTCTATATGATTGGTTCTGTTTCTCTGGAGAACCCTGACTGATACAGGGACCTCCTAGGATATGACAGAATCACTGGACTGGGAGCCGGGCAGCTATCCCAACAGTGCATCAGTAACAGGAAGAAAAGATACACAGAGAAATGGGAAAAAAAAAGGGGGGAGGAAGGGGAATGAAAAGTACACAGGGTAAAGAGTATTAGAATATGGCTAAGCACTGACTCATATACAGCTATCCTTAAGTTACCTAACCCTGTCCTAATGCATGATAAGGAGACATATAATTATAAGTACATGAAATTATCATCCCTTTCTAATTCAGATTAATTTATTCCTTCATTTTGAACTACCTTTGTCAATAGACGGTAAGTTTTCTATAATTCATGTCTTACCATGTTTTACTTTTTCTTATTTAACATTCCTAGACCTTATTTTCTAAGTAACTGTATTCGTTTCCTATTGCTGCCGTAACAAATTACTACAAATTTAGCGGCTTAAACCAAAAGTAAATATATTATTTTACAGTTCTGGAGGTCAGAAGTCTAACATGGTTTGGCGGCACTGTGTTCCTTCTGGAGGCTTTAGGGGAGAATCCTATTCTTCGCCTTTTCCAGCTTTTAGAGGCTGCTCACATTCCTGGGCTCATGGCCCTCTCCTGTCTTCAGTCAGCAATCGCAGCACTTCAGCCTCTGCTTCATATCTCCTCTCTGACTCTGCCCCTCCTGCCTTCTCCCTCTTATAAGGACCAGTATCACTTCCTGATCTTAAGAGCCCTGAATTAGGGGCTTCCCTGGTGGCGCAGTGGTTGGGAGTCCGCCTGCCAATGCGGGGGACACGGGTTCAGGCCCTGGTCCAGGAGGATCCCACATGCCGCGGAGCAGCTGAGCCCGTGCGCCGCAACCACTGAGCCTGCGCTGTAGAGCCCGTGAGCCACAACTGCTGAGGCGCGCGTGCCTGGAGCCCCTGCTCCGCAGAGAGAGAAGCCACTGCAATGAGAGGCCTTCACACCGCAGCGAAGAGTGGCCCCCGCTCGCCCCAACTGGAGAGGGCCCGCGCGCAGCAATGAAGACCCAACGCAGCCAAAAATAATAAATAAATAAAATAAATTAAAAAAAAAAAGAGCCCTGAATTAATCATATCTGTCAGTTTTTTTTCTTTTTTATTTTTTTGCTATGTGAAGTAACATATTCACAGGTTCCAAGGATTTAGGACATGAGCATCTTTGGGTCGAGGCATTATTCAGCCTACCACAATAAATAATTATCAAACTGATACACATAAATAAAAATCAAATAATATTGAAAGTCTCCGTCATCTCTGCTATAGGTGTGCGCAGTGTGTGTACATATGTGTATTTGTATATATCACCCAGCAGCGTGACTGCTGCTGTCCGGAGCAAAGCGACAGTACAATAAAAGTGGGCTCCAAAACAAAACAAAACAAAACAAAACAAAAATATTCAAAGTCTCTCTCTCCCAGGCTAGAATTTTTAGCTTTTATATCTGTTTCTTCTAGTATTTATCTTTATCTTTCTCAATAATGGGCCTTCACTGTCATTTCTTACTTTTTCAGTTGTAGGCGTTAACTGTTGACTTACAATTTAATAGATAAAGATTTGGCTCTATTGTAAACACCCCTTCAACTTTCTCAATCCTCGCAATGGGGTAACATCATTACTTTTGATAAACTAATAATGAATGTTGATATCATTATGATGTTATAAATATTATTTCCTATAGATCCAAATAGAGAAGTATGATTGTATTGTCTTTTCTAAACACTTATTTGTCTTTGGGTATTTGCCTGGTTGTTTCACTTACATAATTTGCTATCCAAATATTCTTAATGCTTTCAAAATGTTTCATCATATTATCTGTCAGGTTTCCTTTTTCCTGGAGCCCTTCCTCCTGGGCCTTCTATCCTCTTGATCTCTGGCCTGGCTATTCTCTAGGTCTGTGGCAGAGCTCTCATCCTGTGATTTCTATTCATTGCCTTCTTGGATACCTTGCATTGAAAAAACAGTGGAGAGGGAGCAAAAAAGGTGACAACTTTTCTGAAAGTTCTATTTCTGATATGTTGGACTATTTTCTATATGTTCTACTGAGATGAGAAGAATTTTTAAATCAGACTTAATCACTAGGATCATACATCAGGCTTGACTTGGGTATAAAATGAATCCTGACTCAGTATTTCTGACAACCAAGTAATACTCAGAATGAATACTGGTTGTTTTTGTCCCAGCTTTATTGAAATATAATTGTTACATAATATTGTGTAAGTTTAAGGTAGACACCTAGTGATTTGATATATGTATGACAGTATTACAAAATGATTACTACAATAAGATTAGTTAACTCATTCATCACCTCACATAGTTAATAGTTTTTGTGTGTGTGGTGAGAACTTTTAAGGTCTACTCTGTTAGCAACTTTCAAATATACAACACAGTATTGTTAACTAAGGTCACCATGTTGCACATTACATCCCCAGAACTTATTCATCTTATAACTGAAAGGTTGTACCCTTTGATTGCTTCACCCATCACCCTCCTTCCCCCACCAGCAACCACCAATCTGCCCTCTGTTTCTGAGTTTGTTTGTTTTAGATTTCCCATATGTGAGATCATACAGTACTTGTCTCTGTCTGACGTATTTCACTCAGCATAATGCCCTCAAGTTTCATCCACATTGTGACAAATGGTAGGATTTACTTCTTTTTCAATGACTGAATAATTTTCCTTTGTGTGTGTGTGTGTGTGTGTGTGTGTGTGTGTGTGTGTATCACATTTTCTTCACCCCTTCGTCCTTAGATGGACATTTAGGCTGTTGCCATGTTTGGCTATTTTAAATAATGCTGCAATGAATATGTGGGCACAGATCTCTCTTCAAGATAATGATTTCATTTCCTTTAGATATATACCCAGAAGTGAAATTGCTGGATCATATGGTGATTCTATTTTTTCTTCAGTTACAAGCCCCAAGTCTTTTATATAATGAATGAAAGAATTGTTGAAAAACATTTGTTTACATTCGAAATCTGATTGCTTTCTGAAGAGTAGATAGATCCCTTATCAGTAATACTGAGAATTAATTATTGCACAATTATTAAAATCCTGTAACGTAGAATGAAATTCCAGAAAATGTAAAATTTTAATTAGACCTCACTAATGTCTAATATGTATGCTAAATAACATAAGCCTCTTTCCTGGCTTTCCACTGAGAAGGAATCACAGCACACAAGTCAGTCCTTCTGTAAAGTTTTGTTGGGTATTTAATACAGTCAAGATAGAAGTGTCCTGAGAGTTCTTATTTTTGCCACATTCTCCTCTCTCAGTCTTCTTTCTCTTTTTCTCCATTCTAAAAATCACCCATCGAACTTCCTCTACCTCCCATTCCATCTACCTTTCACTTCCTGTCTCTCCATCTCTACCTCTTCTCTCAGCTGTCATTTGCTCAACACAGGTGCCTTCTATGTATTCCCAGGGACTTTGCCATATGTATCACCCAGATTTTTAACTTATCCAGAGTGCTGTGCTAAATATTTTATAGGCATTCAAGATATTATTGGCTATTGAAAGATTTTAGAACTATAGGCAAATGGTATTTCACTTATATCCTTGCATCTAAGTCAGCTTTAAAAAGCTGCATATCTTTATACCCTTATAACAATAGGTATCTTCGTTGACTTCAGGATTATTCCGTAGTTTCATTAATTAATTTTCTGACAGAAAGAGAAATCAGGGAGGATGAATAGATACTGTGATCTTTGGATTTGGCCTGAAGGTTATTAAGGATTTCAATGAAGATGGAATCCGTGCAGAGGAAAGGCCAAAAACAAAACAAAACAGATGTATTAGTTTTCTAATGCTGCTATGACAAGTTATCATAAACTTAATCTCTTAAAACAACACAAACTTATTTCTTTTTTCTTTTTTGGCCACGTTGCACCCCATGTGGGATCTTAGTTCCCGGCCCAGGGATCGACCCACTCCCGCTGCAGTGGAAGCGCAGTCTTAACCACTGGACCCCTGGGGAAGTCCCCAAACAACACAGACTTATTATCTTACAGTTCTGCAGATCAGAAGTCCTACCCAGCTTTCAGTGAATTAAGGTCAAATTGTCAGCCAGGTGCATTCTAGAGGCTGCCTGGTTTCCATGACTAGTGGCCTCCTTCCTTCACCTTCAAAGCCAGCAGCATCATGCTGTCTGCCATCTCTATGCTTCTCACAATTCTCTCTTCCACTTCTAAGGACTCTGGTGATTACATTGAGCCCATGTGGATAATTAAGGGTAGCTTCCCTATCTTAAAGTCAGCTGACTAACTGATTAATTCCTTCTGCAACCTTAATTTCCCTTTGCTATGTAACCTAACACATTCAGAGGTTCCAGAGATTAGGATATAGACATCTTTGGGGAGATGGGTATTATTACTTTTTATGTATGTATATATTTATTTTAATTGAAGTATAGTTGACATACAGAGAGGGGTATTATTCTATCTGCCACAATGAACAAAGGAGAGGACCCAGGCAGTCCTAAAAAAGGGACAAATTATGGCATTAAGTAAACACCATAATTTGGAGGAGTAGGTGGTAACAAAGAAGCGCTGAAGACAGGATAGTTCATGATGTTGGGAATACTTAACATTTTCATAGGCTGGAGAGAACTTGGATATGTCATGTAATTGTTGACAGAAAATAAAACACCAAAGTCAATTTGAACTGGCAAAAAAAATGTTAAAATTTCAGAAAAGAATAAAAAGTGTACCACTTATCTCTTGAAAGACTCAAACTTAAAATAATGACAATAGGCAACTTAATGCAAAACACTGAAACAAGAAAGCCTATTTCTCTCAAGTTCAATAAAAATTACAAAAGGCTTATACTCCACAATTGCACAATTTGATGAATTTTGGATTGTAAATTGCTAAACAATTTTATATGACTTCTCATGACTGCTATATAATTCTTTCTTGGAGTTTGATTTTTTTCGTGGTATTTTGGTATTATGTCTGGGATCTTCTAATTTGCTTCTAAACCTAGAGAGAAAATCCTGGGCATATCTTCATGTATGCACAGACACAGCAACTGGGGTGTTCTCTGTTTCCCACCATTTACCCCATTCTACGTCCATGCTCAGAAAAAGCCACAAGGGTGGAGTAGGTTTATGCAGCACGGAATAACAGCTTCACTTTTTCCTGCCGTTCTCGCTGTGAGCCACAAACTAATCATTGTCAAAGAGAGTGAGATTAAAAGTCTCTGTTCCTTTTCAATTTGCCTGAGGTTTTCTTTTTTTTTTTTTTTTTAACATCTTTATTGGAGTATAATTGCTTTACAATGGTGTGTTAGTTTCTGCTTTATAACAAAGTGAATCAGTTATACATATACATATGTTCCCATATCTCTTCCCTCTTGCGTCTCCCTCCTTCCCAGCCTCCCTATCCCACCCCTCTAGGTGGTCACAAAGCACCGAGCTGATCTCCCCGTGCTATGCGGCTGCTTCCCACTAGCTATCTATTTTACATTTGGTAGTGTATATATGTCCATGCCACTCTCTCACCCTGTCACATCTTACCCTTCCAAAAAAAAAGCTTCACCACAGGTGGAATTTAATACACTAGCATTCTCTTAGTTGCTAAAATTTTATTAAATGAAAAACGAAGTGTAAAACCTAAATTTCTGGGCTTCCCTGGTGGCGCAGTGGTTGAGAATCTGCCTGCCAATGCAGGGGACACGGGTTCGAGCCCTGGTCTGGGAAGATCCCACATGCCGCGGAGCAACTAGGCCCGTGAGCCACAACTACTGAGCCTGCGCATCTGGAGCCTGTGCTCCGCAACAAGACAGGCCACGATAGTGAGAGGCCCGCGCACCGCGATGAATTGTGGCCCCCACTTGCCACAACTAGAGAAAGCACTCGCACAGAAACGAAGACCCAACACAGCCATAAATAAATAAATAAATAAATTTAAAAAATAAAAATAAAAATAAAACCTAAATTTCTGTGTATTTTTGAAATGGCTATTTTAAAAATACAATCTATAGCTCTCTTCTCTCTCTTCTGCTTCTGAGTCATTGTGCTTACATTTTCTCTTTTCTGAGCACAAAAAAAGCAAATCTAGACATCCCAAAGAAATAAATATGGAAGCAATAGATTAATATAATAATGGAATTTTAAAGTCGTAGGAGACGTTGGAAGTAGTCTAGACCAGAGAATGTCTCAAAAATTCTTTTACTATGATCCCTGAAGGAAGGGCAAAAGATCCTGAAGCCCACCTATTTCCATTTTCTAATGAAAACAGATAGTGATGGTGGATGGATCCATAGAAGTTGAAGTAGAACCAGAATTCTAGTCGTCCTCAAACCAGCAATATGTAAAAAGGATAATCTACAGAATATGAATCACTCACTTGTAAGAACTGAAGAAAGGACTTGCTTTCTGGGGACCCACAGGAGCCAATGGTGTAGTTCCAGTCCAAGTCCAAAGGCCTGAGTACCAGCAGAGCTAATGATGCAAGTTCAGTCTGAAAGCCAGCAGAGTAAATACTCAAGAAGAGCCAACCTTTCAGTTTGACTCTGAAGGCAGGAAAAAAAGCTGATGTCCCAGTTCAAAGGCAGTCAGGCAGGAGGAGTTCCCTCTTACTCGCAGGAGGGTCAGCCTTTTTATTCTATTCAGGTCTTCATCTGATTGGATGAGGGCCGCCCACATTAGGGAGGGCAATCTGCTTTACTCAGTCTATTGATTGAAAGGTTAATCTCATTCAAAAACACTCTCACAGACACACTCAGAATACTGTTTGACCAAGTATCTGGGGACCTTGTGGTCCAGTCAAGGTGACACATAAAATTAACGATCACAGCCCATAAGGTAGGGTGACATCTCACAATAGGTTGCAGACTATGCCTATAAAGTTACTTTCACCTGGTCTGGTTTCCCACCAAAGCAATCTCTCAACAAAATTGCTGCTGCAGGGCCATGTTACATTGACCTGAAGAGTGTCTCACTGTAATTTCAATTTGTCCTACTTCTAACCTGTGGAACTACTCAGAATAAGTCTATACTTTATTCCACATACTAGCCTTTCAAATAAATGAAGACCCCTGTTATATTCTCCCTAGTGTTTTTTTCCCAAGTTAAATATCCCCAGTCTATTCCTCTAATCCTCACAGAATATATTTCTTTGATGCACTGCAGTTTTGTCAGTTTTCATAAAATATGATGCCTTAAACTGAACACATTCTAAATGCGTTCTAACTCCTTTATACTGAAAAATAACAACTTTGAGTCTCCATTTATGTTCTTCCCATAAAACAAAAGGAACTTTTGTTGAGAGAACTGCTGAAACCATTATTCTTAGGTATCTACCCACCCCTCTTGTGACTCAGGTGAAGGTGACTCATCCCCAGCCCAGGAGTAAATCCTGATTGGTCTAAGCCAATTAGGGTGTTTCCAAATGGGAGCAATCCCCCTTTCAATATTGGTTTAATGGCAGGCATGTGATACATTTCTGGCCAATTAGACATGTAGAAAAGTCTGCTGGAGTTGCTTCTTGGAAAGATTTCCTCATTCATAAACAGGAGATCCCAAGAAATGGCTTCTTTCCTGCCTCTGGATGTTATAACTGGACGTATTGCCTGGAACTGCTATAGCCATTTTGCTATCAGCTGAAAATGTCAGAGTGAAGACATCGAAAGAACCTGAGACCTTGATACTACCCAACCTCTTCTCCAAGTTTTCTGCCCTTCCTCTGTAACTTCCTATTATACAAGATAATGAAGTCCCTTATTGTTTAAGTCAAACTGAACCAGGGTTTTCTGGTACTTGCAGCCAAAGTCATCTTAATTGACAAATTCTGCCCCTGAACATTTCAAAGACTGAGTTAACCTTCAACTCACAATTGGTGGGAAATCCAATATCCTCCCAATATTTCTTTGAATTTCCTTGGGTTGACATTCTCCAAGTCCAACTTATTGATTCTACTGAACTCTTGCTCTCTCATCTCATACCCTTTGGCAAAATGTTTCCTTACGCAGCCATGGAGCATGACTTCTTTTCCTCAATATAAAAAAAAATCCACTCGCATAAAACACACAGAGTTGTGTGTATGTGTGTGTGTGTGTGTGTGCGTGTCAAACTTTATTGAAGGTTTAGGGTAAGGGAATAGAGTTTACATCACTCCAGTAAAACATCTTAAAGTGGATTATTAGACATTCTTGTTTTTAAACATCCTCAGCAATTCTATCTATTGGAATTTTTCACTGGTCGCCTTCCATAGTCACTAGTCTCTGCTTTCATTCTTCAGGCAAATCTCTTCAGGAAGAAGCACTTCATCACAATCCTCAGACCTTGTTTTCAAATCAGTTTAGTTTTCCACCTACTTAGGGGCTCCAGTTTTGCATACTTTTGCATATCAAGACATATCAAAACTCAGTACATGCACTGCTAAGTTAAGAGCCATCTATCTACTCTGGGTCTTACTTTTGAGGGGCATGGAAAAATTGGCAGATGCTTAAAAATTTCAGTCTCTCCGTTCTTCCTCTTCTACCAGACTTTGCAAAAGGAAGGAAACAACATAGTGAGTAATTTCCCCACTGATATGGATTCTGCCACGCCACCTTAGACGAAAGAAGCAGCTATAGTCACTCTGAGTTTTAAATAACATTTTCTTTCCTGTGATACACAAGAATGCTAATATAAGAGTAATTGTGCTAGAATATTTGCAAAGTGAACCCCCTTAGAAACTTTGGATTTTTTGTGTGTTGCCAAAGAGCTCTGCAACTTGGAAATTCCTCATTTCACTGGTTTTTACTCGGGGTAAAACTTTGAATAAAATTAAATTCTACTTTTAAAACATCTCAGAAATTTATTGTCTAATGAGCTATGCAAGTCTCTTAGATATCAAAGAAGCCAAACTGTGTCACTGTTTTTGCTTTAGTGGTCCATTGGCTGTATTGGGCTGGAGGGTGATGTCTTTCTGGCATCAGCAGATTGATGAATTTTCAGGGAGAGACTATAAAGGCTTAGTCAGTGCTAAATTTAATTGTGCATCTTTAACCAGATATTCTTTTAGTTTTCTTATGTTTTTTCTGACTGGCTGTCTCTTTGAGTCCCTCTAGTCTGCTCCCAAAAAGGATGGCGGTGGCAAACATGATCCCAGGACAATTACTACTCCATAAAAATTCCTGTTAATTACTCCTCTGTGGTTCAGTTTTCAAAGGAAATCTGTTCTCTTAATCCATTCATTTTTTCCTTCATTCCTTCATTTAATATTTATTGAGTGTCTTCTGTGTGTAGCTAGTTGCTGGGTACTCTTCATCATTACTCTCCTTGAAGCTAGAATATTCATGAAAATACTTCACACTCTTCTCATTTCATATCAGTGTCAAATATAATGCTCCACCTAAGTGCCTGCTTAATTTAAATGAGATTCAGTGCCACAAAGACCAGCTAAGTCAAGGAGTTGGACTGTTCTTTATAGTTTATTGTTACACTTATTGTCAGTTATTCTTGAGAATTCAAAAGAAATACTACTATAAGCAGAAGATTTGTTTACCAGTGTTCTTGGCTCTATAAACCTTTTATAGTGTTTTTGTAAAAGTGTTAAAGGTGATTACAGAACTTCAACTTGAGTAATATTAGACAATAAGAATTATTCTGTTGCTGATCTCAGCCTGCTTACTGCACTACCAACTTAGTCAGATGTAATGTCAGAAATTAAACATGCTCCTGGTTTAGAATTTAGTAATATGATGCTGTTTCCAAAAAACTGACTTAGATAACTTTTCAGAACTATGCCTACCCAAAAAGCTATTTCATTTTGCCCTTGATTATGTTTGGTTTGAATAGTGTTTGCTTATACAAAATAATACTAACTAAAGTCTCTCGTTCAGAATGGATTCAAACCATGAAAAACTCTACTTATAATATTAGTATATATGGTTATTTTCAAGATGATGATGCAACTAACTTATTGAATTGGTTTCCTGAGGCTACTGTAACAAAATACCATAAACTGAGTGGCTTAAACAATGTAAATTTGTTGTCTCCTACTTCTGGAGGCTACAAGTCCAAGTTCAAGGTGCTGGCAGGGTTGGTTTTTCTGAGGGTCTGTGAGAAAGAATCTGTTCTAGGCCTCTCCCCTAGCTTCTGGTGGTTTGCTGGCAATCTTTGGCCTTCTTTGGCTTATAGATATATCACTCCAATATCTGCCTTCATCTTCACATGGTGTTCTCCCTGGTGTATGTCTGTCCCCACATTCCCCTTTTTAATAAGGACACCAGTAATACTGGATTAGTGTCCTACCCTTCTCTGGTGTGACCTCATCTTTAAGCAATTTATTCTTATTTTTTATTGAAGTATAGTTGATTTACAATGTTATGTTAGTTTCTGGTGTACAGCAAAATGATTTGGTTATCAATGTATCTATCTAGCTATCTATCTGTTATCTATCTATCTATAGAGATAGATATAGTTAGATATTCTTTTTCAAATTCTTTTCCATTATGGCTTATTACAGGACACTGAATATAGTTTCCTGTGATATACAGTAGGACCTTGTTGTTTATTTTATATATAGTAGTTCGTATCTGCTAATTCCAAACTCCTAATTTATTCCTCCCCCCTTTCCCCTTTGGTAACCATGAGTCTGTTTTCTATGTCTGTGTGTCTGTTTCTGTTTTGTGAATAAGTTCATTTTGTCGTATTTTAGATTCCACAAATAAGTGACATCATATGGTATTTGTCTTTCTCTTTCTGACTTACTTCACTTAGCATGATATTCTCTAGGTCCATCCATGTTGCTGCAAATGCATTATTTCATTCCTTTTTATGGCTGAGTAGTATTCCATTGTATATATGTACCACATCTTCTTTATCCATTCATCTGTTGATGGACATTTAGGTTGTTTCCATGTGGTATGACCTCATCTTAACTACATCTGCACCAATCTTATTTCCAAACAATGTCACATTCTGAAGTACAGGGGGTTAGGACTTCAACACATGCATTTGGGATGTACACAATTCAACTTATAACACTTGTAATTAAAATTATGTTTTGTAATAAATATTCTTCCATTCCTTCAACAAATGTTTATAGTCTATGTGCCAAACACTATACTAGGTACTGTGAATATGATAATAAGTAAGACACAGTTGTTATCCTCAAGAAAGTTCAGTTTATGGATTCATGTCTCTTCATCTATAGCTTTTTCACTTTCAAGGAAATGAAATAAAAGGTACTATAAATAATTAAACACCATATGGCAGATAGTTAAAAACAATAATAATGACCAATATTTACTGAACTCTACAACATCATGCAAATTATCTCATTTAATCCTTAAAACAACACTACAAGGTAGGAACTATTATTATCACTTCTATTTACCGATGAGGAAACTCAAGCTCTGAGAAGCCTATCAGATGGCAGAGTGAGGATTTAAACCTAAATGGTCTGGCACCTGAGCTGGATTCCTCACCTATATAATTCTTACATTATACATCTTTTTTTTTTTTTTTTAATTTTTGGCCATGCCACGTGGCATGTGGGATCTTAGCTCCCCCGCCAGGGATTGAACCCGTGCCCCCTGCAGTGGAAGCGTGGAGTCTTAACCATTGGACCACCAGGGAAGTCCCTATACATATTCTAATGGTGGGAAGAATTGAAAGAATGTCCTTCCTTTGTTTTTGAACAGTGACGTAAAGTAATACCTGTGGTCAATCCCAGGGTAGAGTTATAATTCCTTTCTCCTTGCTGCTTTCTTTTTTACTGGCCAACATTCACAAGCCCACTTGTTTCTTCCGTCAGCATTGCTTCCTCTGTAGCTCACATCTCCTTTCCTTCTCCTTTCCTTAGAGGGCTTTCCCTTCTATCCAGAAACTGAATTTCCACCAGAGAATATGCTAATTCCAGGTTCTTTACTGGGAAATTGAGTGGAAAGGGAGTTGGTCTACTATTCTAGGACAAAGAACAGAAAGCATTTCACCTTTTAGAGATTAACCTTTTGGAAAGTGGAGGGGTGGGGTTAAGTTTTTTCCAGAAGAGAAAACAATCCTATTTTCCAACCATATCTATTAACCCACCCGTCCCCCTATCACAACCCCAGCATCCGTGCTGCTGATGACACTGGTTTCCCATTGACGTGTGACGGTAGATAAGGGTTTGCTGGCTGATCAGAGGTACAGTTTTTCAAAGGGTATCTAGACGAAATTTAAAAAATATATATTTCTAAAGACTTTAATAGGATCCTTTCTACTGTGAAGAAGCCACAGTTCAAAAGTGACTCCATTTTAGTGACAAGCCTTGCGTTTCCCATCTGCTAAATAATGGCAAATGGCACAGTTACCATGAGTTATCCCAGAAATATCTTTTAGGAGTCTACGTACAAATTGCCATTGGAAGCACAAACTGAAAGAAGGTAAATGCCAGTGATGTAGAATCAGATTTGTTACTAAAATCTTTCTCTTGAAATTTGTATAGACCTGGCCTGTTTGTTTAACACAACGTTAATATTCCTGCATGAGCTGTGTCTTGGGCACCATCATTCATTTATTCAACAAACATGTATCGAGTATTTTATTTCAAGCGCTGACCTAAGTAAGGGCCAAGGATACAAAGTGAAATGAGAGATAGGGCATGTCTCCAGGAGCAGACTGTCTGAAGGGGGAGACAGTAAGTAAGTGGGCCATTTCAATGCAATGTGGTAAATTATAGGGTCCAAATGTGCACAGGGAGCATATAAGTCACAACCTAAGCCAAGTTGTGAGGTCAGGAAAGCGGTCCAGGAGATGGAAACACTGAAGCTACTGCATGAGTAATAACTATTGTTAGGAATGACTTACGGATTGCTGCAGCTGGTAAGATTTTGTTTTGTCAACTCCTAAATATTCCGAGTAAAAAGTGCCTCTCTTTTGCAAACTCTAAAAGAACTATCATTTTGGTGATGGAGAATTTAGCCATGTGCGACTGCCTTTGTCTTTTCTAGCTCAACTATTAAGGCCAAACATCGAGAAAAAATGTAGTCAATGGAGAAAATTAACAACTGGGCAGGAACATAGCTGCTTGAGTTAGAGAAAGAAATATGCCGTATATAGACTTGACCAGAAAAAAACAGGTGATTCCTTGTTATCTCAGGGGGGCTTGATGCAAGGCAGTTTCCAAATGAGTTCCTTGAGTACTGAATTTCTGTTCTTTCCATCTTTAAAAGCTATCATTCCAGGCTTGAATTCTCCCATGTATCTGTTTATTGCTACCACAGAACAGCTTTCAGTAGGTCTGAGGATGTCTCCAAAAATTGTACTTGGGAGTAGGAGGTGAGGGCACCATTTCCCTCTTCATCTGTAATATAGTAGTAGTTACTGAGAAAGTTGTTTAGGAACTAGTTATTTATTCAGATATTATTCATTCTTAAATATTTATAATATGGTATATAAATTATATATTAATAAAGCTGTTTTTAAAAAGACATTTATAGTGTGCTCCAATGTCTCTTCCCCACCGAGACCAGCATAGTTTGGCACATAAAGGTTTCTTGCATTGAGTTGACCGTGTGGCCTGGCTGTGCCCCTCTGTGGTGTTCTCCATCTCCTCTGGAACATGGCCCGGGGTGATAATCCTTTCTCCTTTCATGGTTGTGCCACTGGATGTGAACTTAAATCCCCTTTATTCAGAAATTTCCTGTGCAACCCTCCAGAAACATTCTATATAAATATCCTCGTCAATAAAAAGAAAATAATTGAATGGAATGCTTGGAAATGTTCCAAGGTACTTCCTCAACCTCAGGAAAAACATCCCCAGTCTATAATGTTTCTACTCACTCATCCCCAGGAATAGAATTGGAAGGGTAAGTCAGGACAAGTAGCAGTCCTATTAGCAGGGAGATTCTGGAGAAAAAGTAACTTGACAGCTTCTTTTCAACAGAGAAATGAGATAGGAGCACCAGAAGAGGAGAAGGGAGACAGTCCTTTTTCTTTCTTTCTTAAAAAATAATCATTTATTTATTTATTAATTATTTATTTTGGCTGCACCGGGTCTTAGTTGCAGCACACAGGATCTTAGTTGTGACATGCATGCGGGATCTAGTTCCCCGCCCACAGATCAAACCCGGGCCCCCTGCATTGGGAGCGTGGAGTCTTACCCACTGGACCACCAGGGAAGTCCTGAGGCAGTCCACTTTCTAAAAAGTTTATCTCTAAAAGATAAAAAACATTCAAAACATGTTTTGATGGGGAGCAACAGGGATGGTATAAATAAACACAATACAGATGTCTAGATATGGAGCAGATTTTTCTTGGTTAAAGAAAAAGTGAGGTTCCACTTCCATTAATGGTGAGTAGCTTGTATCAGACCAACCATCCCACAGGTAACACTTATAAAGTCTGGGCAAAATGTAAGAAAACAACTATAGGAAGGCATTGAAAAGTGACCAAAGCAGGCAGAAATTGGAGGGTAATCAACACTTGGAAGAAAGGAAGGATGTTGGGTGAGTTTTCCATTTTTTTATAACTCTTTACAAGAGGGCAGGCTCCAGGCAGCATCATACAGGAAGCTAAGGCTCAGAAATTTGTAACCTTACAAATAAGTATTCAGAGTGAATACTTAGAGCAACCACAGCTGAAAATGTGAAGGAGAATGTTACAGAAAAGAGAGCCATAAAGAGACCCCCAATTTAGGAGTATAAACTCTGCCTGAAAATCTGGCTCAACCTTGTACTATGTATGTGCAGGGCAGAATCCAAGCAACCTATATACAGCTAAAAGAACTGAACAGATTTTTCAGCTGCTGCCCAACATGGAGAGACAGAGTTTGGAGGTTGAGTTCTACCAAATTAATTGTCAACTAAAACAAAAATCAATATTCTTGAGAAGAACAAAACAGAGTTTAGAGTCTCTGCAATGTATTTAATTCACCATGTCCAGGATACAGTCCAAAATTACTATACAAAAGAAGAACCCGGAAAATGTGACCAGTGCTCAAAGGAAAAGACAATCAAGAGATCAACCCCAGGATACCTCACATGTTGTAATTAGCCGACAGGGATTTTAAGGCAATTATTATGATTATACTTAAGGATGTAAAAGAAAATTTAATTTTAATGGGTGAATATATAGGACATATCAGGAGAGAATCAGAAACTAAAAAGAAATAACCAGGGCTTCCCTGGTGGTGCAGTGGTTAAGAGTCTGCCTGCCAATGCAGGGGACACGGGTTCGAGCCCTGGTCTGGGAAGATTCCCACATGCCACGGAGCAACTAAGCCCGTCCGCCACGACTACTGAGCCTGCGCGTCTGGAGCCTGTGCTCCGCAATGGGAGAGGCTGTGACAGTGAGAGGCCTGCGCACCGCGATGAAGAGTGGCCCCCGCTCGCCGCAACTGGAGAAAGCCCTCGCACAGAACTGAAGACCCAACACAGCCAAAAATAAATAAATAAATTTTAAAAGAAATAACCAAGTGAAAATTCTAGACCTAGATATTAAAATATCTGATATAAAAAATTTGACCGGATGGGCTTAACTGCAGATGGAGATGGCAGAAGAAAGAATTAGTACCCTTAAGGATAGGTCAGTTGAAGTTGTCCAATCTGTAACAACAGTAGAAAGCCTGGGGAAAAAAATGAGCAGAGCCGCAATGCCTTTTGCACAATATTAAGAGGTCTAACATTATAATTGGAGTCCCATAAAGGGAGAGAGAGAGAGAGAGAGAGAGAGAATAAGTGACCCAAAATTTGAAGAATCAATGGCCAAAGTGTTTCCAAATTTGGTGAAATATCTAAGATACTCGGCCAACACCAAGAAGGGTAAATACAAGGAGAACCACATGTAGGCACATCATACTCAAACTACTGAAATTCAAAATTAAAGACAACGTATTTAAAGCAGCCAGGGAAAAACAGTACATTGTGAATGGGGCAGCAATGATACATAATTGATAGCTGACTTCTTATCAGAAGCCAGAAGGCAACTGAATGGCATATTTAAAGGGCTGAAAGAAAGAAAACACTAGAACTTTATACCTAGGAAAAGTATCTAAAATTTTACATCGAGCAAAAATACCCTTCAAGAATGAAAGTGAAATAAAGGCATTTTAATATAAATGAAAACTAAGAGAATTCATTGCCAGCAGACCAGGACTACAAAAAATGCTAAAGAAATATTTAGTACTATGTAGCAAACAGTAGCCTTCATGTTTTATGCAGTAGCTTGTGCTTGCCAAAAAGCTGAACTTGGAAAGAAGTTTCAGTTGAAGTAGTTTATTTGGTAATGTTCTGTGCTGAATTGTGTGTCCCCTGACAAATTTGTATGTTGAAGTCCTAATCCCCAGCACCTCAGAATGTAATCTGCGTGGAGATAAGGGCTTTAAAGTGTTGGTTAAGTTAAAATGAGGTCTTTATGGTGGGCTCTAATCCAGTATGATGAATGTCTTTATAAGAAGAGAAAATTTGGACATGTGGAGAGATAGCAGGAATGTGTATGCATAGAGAGATGACCATGTGAGGACACAGCAAGAAGGTGGCCGTCTACAAGCCAAGGAGAGAGGCCTCAGAAGGAACTAAATCTGCTGACACCTTGATCTCAGATTTCTAATCTCCAGAAAGTGAAAAATAAATTTCTGTTGTTTAATCTATCCAGACTCTTGTATTTTATTATGGCAGCCCTAGCAAACAAATACATTTAGGTGATACCAGGGAACATGGTAGAGAAGTTGGGATGGAAGAGAGGGAAGGAAAGGCAGCCAATAAAAGGTGTATTGTTAAGCTCTGTGGGCACTCCCTTGTAAAGCCCTGAGGGAATGGTGCTAAAGATCATAGTAATTAAGGGGACAGACTTTGGAGTCCAGCAGATATGGATTCAATCTTCCTAGCTCTTTACTTATCTGTAAAATAGGGATAATATCTCACGTAATGAGAATAAAATAACACAGTCCACGTAAAACCCTTAGCCAGTGTTTGACATATTTTAAGTGTTCAATTAGTATCATTATTTTATCATCTGATTCCATGACAGCGCTATGAGATTAGTGTACACGATGATAATTTCTTTTAAAGTATTTCCAGTAAGGAAAATAATTAAAATTTAAGTTATGTTGGAAATCTTAACAGTATTATTGTGATTTATAGTGTTTGGTACAGCGTGTTAGTAAATACTTAATATATTAAATACTTAAATATATAGTATATATTCAATAATAATTCATTTATATACACATGATTTTCATGTTGGTGGAGCTCAACCTGTACTGAAATTATATTCCTCTGTGTTCTGAGTTTCCTGCTTCTACAATCATATTCTGTAAAGTATAATACATACATATTTTATTAGTGAGGCATGTCAGGTGTTTTCTTCCTCTAAGACCCAAGATTTGGAAGGGGACTTTTGGTGAGTCATCATCTTGGTGTCTTGTGGTGATGTGTGACCTTATCGTCTGCCTACTGCCTCTGAGCGTGACTTCCTGAAATAAGGCTGCAGTTCCCTAAACGCTGACTGGTTGCAGCGGTTTTGTCATTGCTGTAGACACTGCCATGGCATTCCTGGAATTACCCTTGATAGGTCTCCTGGGGCCTCCTGGCAAACAGGAGAGTATATTGTAACAGAGATGTCAGGTACTTAATAAGTAAATTACCTTTAATTATGAAAAACACAAAGGCTCATAACAGAATTAGTGATCAAAATAGAGTATTTTTTATTAGCAGTAGTTAAGAAATAAAAATTTAAAGACAGAGTTCTATCTTCACATTAAAAAAAATTTCAGATCATGTAACTGAGACCGAAAGAGCCAATTTACTTCAAAATTTTATTCTTTAAGAGACTGTTGAGAACACATTTTTAATAGTTTTATTTTTATTAAAAGCATGATAAGCATTTTATTGATTTCAGTAAAAAAAAAAATCAGTTTATGTGTGTATTACAACCAGTACTAGGAACTAGGAGATTAAAAAAAAAAGAAAAGGATTTGATTTAAAATGTTCACTCATTCACTGAACAGATATTTATTAAGCAGTAAACATTACCAAACACTAGTCTAGGTACTATGGTCATAGGTATGAATAAAATACACTGAAACAAAAGAAAGATAGAAAAAATTACTACCTTTACATTTGAAAGAAATACTTAAACAACACATCCAGAAAAATTATGAAAGAATAATGACCAAAAACAGTTCCTTACATCAGCAAATGTCAAAGAAACAATCATTTAAACCCCAGATGACGAGTCAGTGATAGCTAAATTGTTTCCAATTTGGAAAATGATTTACCAAAAACAAAACAAAAATAAAAATAGAAACAATCACACACTACAAATAACTAAGAAAACAGCTAAGGCCATAATTGAACAGAATAGTCAAAGAATGGCGGCCACTTAAAACCATGCACTGGGGCTTCCCTGGGGGCACAGTGGTTAAGAATCTGCCTGCCAATGCAGGGGACACGGGTTCGAGCCCTGGTCTGGGAAGATCCCACATGCCGTGGAGCAACTAAGCCCGTGCACCACAACTACTGAGCCTGCGCTCTAGAGCCCACGAGCCACAACTATTGAGCCCACGTGCCACAACTACTAAAGCCCGCGCACCTAGAGCTCCTGCTCTGCAACAAGAGAAGCCACTGCAATGAGAAGCCCATGCTCCGCAACAAAGAGTAGCCCCCGCTCGCCACAACTAGAGAAAGCCCATAAACAGCAACGAAGACCCAATGCAGCCAAAAATAAATAAATAAAATAAATACATTTATTAAAAAAATAAAAATAAAACCATGTACCAATAAGCAATCCCAGATGTATCTATATATCTATCAGTTCCAAACAGATAAGATTCCAGGGATAGAATAAAATGAAAGTTAAGGTAAGAGAAAAATATAACAGTCATCCGAATGTTCCCACAAGGCCTATGTCTTTGTGGGTTCCCTTGGGTACTTGTTAGGCCCCTACTGTGTGTTCAGGAATTCTCTTTCTTCTGTTTAATCAGAGTAACCAGGTTCTGGCAAACTGAGTCATATAAACTAAATTCAAGAGACCTAAACAAACCAGACTGATTGTGTCACTTTATTTGTTAATACATTTACAGAGGACAAAATCCTCATAGACATTCAAGACACCCTTCCCCAGAAAAAAAGGCACTTGGATGAATTTAAGGAAGTCTCATTTAGACTGTAGGAGAACTAAATGAATTATCCTGTGGAATGCTGTTCATTCAACACATGTCTATTGAGCATTTACTATGTGTCCAGCACTGTACTAAATGCTGTGGAGCCAGATTTTAATAAAATCTGTTCAATCCTTCAAAGAGCTCGCAAGCTAATGGGGCAACACTGAGGAATAACTGTAACACACTCTGTGGTATGTAGGAGGTACTAGGGAAACACAGAGGAAAAAGTTATTACCTTAGCCTTGGGAGAATGAGTAATGGTTTCCCGGAGATGATACTTTAGTTGAATTTAAAGGAGGAGACAGTGGAAAAACTTCATCCCAGCCACAGCAACAAACACAAGGATATGGAGTATTTAGGAAACAGCATATGTTACTATCACTGATGTGTAAGGTCATCTGACAGATGATGACATTGGAAATGAAGGCTGGGACCGTTGTTTCAGTCGTGAGTAGACATGGAAGAGAACAATGAGATCAAACTTGTGTTTTAGAAAGATCCTTCTGGCAATGTTGTGGAGGACAGGGGAGCTACGGGAAGTAAGGAGGGAAGTTAAGAGGGTATTCCAATAGCCCAGGCAAAAATTTTAAGGCAGTGGAAGTTAAAATCCATGGATTTTACAGCTTCTTTGAGCATGATTGAGGGTTCAGCTAAAGGAAACTTTCCCCCCACTAGGACAGTGTTGGATACACACCAACAAATATATCAGCACTGATTCTTTTTGGAAAATCCATCCAAACAATAAGCAAATGATTAACTCCATATGTTTATCTTTTATTAGACATTAGATTTCTGTCTCTCCATGGAGCTCAGGAAATAACCTAAATCACTGACAAGATTTTAAGAGAGAGTAGGCCATAATAATACTACTACCTATTATGTATTTAAGTCTAACAGTCACCTGACTGGATAGGTCGGAAACAGACCTTTTGTTACACCAGCATTCCTCAGGAGTCTGGGAGTCACAGAGATTACTCCAGGGCTGGGGGTGGAATAGGGGGTGTGGGATGGGTTGGGGAGGAGTGGGGCATTTGAACCAAGGTGGTTAACAGCTGTGGAGGAGAAAATAGGATTTCTCATACAGCTAAGGACTGGGTTTGAGCTATATACCCTGACGGATATGGGGATTTTTTTACTAAGACCCAATAGGATTTGGGATCCCCAATTACATAAAAAAGATAATTTATCTGTAAATACTTTTATATACATCAATAAGTTAGAATACTGCTGATTCTAATTAAGCAACCCAGGTACTGCAAAACTGATGTCACAGCTGAAGGACACATTTCAGATTTGGAACACCAGCACTCCTTTGTTTGTTTGTTTAAGAATGTTCAATCAGGGGCTTCCCTGGTGGTGCAGTGGTTGAGAATCTGCCTGCCAATGCAGGGGACACGGGGTCGAGCCCTGGTCTGGGAAGATCCCACATGCCGCGGAGCAACTGGGCCCGTGAGCCACAACTACTGAGCCTGCGCGTTTGGAGCCTGTGTTCCGCAACAAGAGAGGCCACGACAGTGAGAGGCTCGCGCACCGCGATGAAGAGTGGCCCCCGCTCGCCGCAACTAGAGAAAGTCCTCGCACAGAAACGAAGACCCAACACACCCACAAATAAATCAAAGAAAAAAAAAAAAAAAGAATGTTCAATCAACAATCAATAAGCAGGGCTTCCCTGGTGGTGCAGTGGTTAAGAATCCGCCTGCCAATGCAGGGGACACGGGTTCGAGCCCTGCTCCGGCATGATCCCACATGCCGCGGAGCAACTAAGCCTGTGAGCCACAACTACTGAGCCCATGAACCACAACTACTGAGCCCGTGTGCCACAACTACTGAGCCTGCATGCCACAACTACTGAGCCTGCGTGCCACAACTACTGAAGACCATGCACCTAGAGCCTGTGCTCCGCAACAAGAGAAGCCACTGCAATGAGAAGCCCGTGCGTCGCAACAAAGAGCAGCCGCCGCTCGCCACAGCTAGAGAAAGCCCACGTGCAGCAACAAAGACCCAACGCAGCCAAAAATAAATAAATAAATTTATATTTAAAAAAACAAAACCAACAATCAATAAGCAGCTTAAATTTTAGATTTCAGATTCTAAACTACATGTGCTCTTGAGGTTACTGAGCTAGCTATATAGAAAGCTAAATAGGAACTCATCTACTGCTATCTCTTTTCAGTGTTCATCAATTTAAAAGGTAAATTTGTTTCTATTGCTTCTAAAATTACAAGTGACTTATTTTTGTAATAAAAGCCCTTTATTTTAAACTAAAACTAAAATTGTGTAATGTTTAAATTTTTAAAGTAAATTCTAGAAACACAGTGTGATTTCTTTAAATGTCAGAAGCTGGCAAGGGAACAGATAGGAAGCCTTGTTTAATCTGTTAATAAGATCAAGTAAATGGATGTAATAAGTGAACAACTTCTAACCAAATAGCCACATACTTGATATAAGTGGGGAAGCTTTCTCCTTTCAGAGGAGACTATTATTGTCAGAAAAGAAACACTGTGGAAATTCCTGCCACTGCTGTATAGTAGGTGGGGTAGCTATAATTTTTCCTTCTTCCAAGCTTTGCCAAGCTTACGAACTCCTTACATGTACAAAGGACTAAGAGACACCAGCTATTCAAAACCAAGAAGTCCACAGTAATGTGTTAATTAAATCTAGGCTGGAGTAAAAGAAAGGTTGGAGAAATTTTAACATCTCTAAGGAACAAGTAGAGCATTTTGGAGCTTTTAAAAGTCTTGGAAACCAGCAGAGACTGAGATAAATTGGAGCCAATTAGCCAAGAAAATGAAATAACGAAACTAACAGTGATTAAAAAAATAGTGAGGAAGATACATACAGAAGTTAGTGTTTTAAAAATTTTATTCTAAGTTTTTATCCTTAAAGCAGTGTTTTTTAGACACAACAGCCTTTTCCAGAACTAATATGTTGTAATACTTCCTTTATTACCTTGAAGTGAAATTTATAGATAACTTACCTACTCACGTAATTTAAAAAATTATGATAGGGCCCTAATTATAATATAAAGGAGAAATAAAAGGAAGAATATTAACAGCAAAAGAATCTGTATTTTGATATGTAAATGCTTGGGCACAACTGCACTAAGACATAACAGAGGAGTCTGACGCAGGCAAGGGGCAGCCTGGCAAGTGAGTTACATTGGTGACTTGATACCAGGAACAGTGTTATCAATTGGCAGAGTTCCAAACACAACATAGTACAACATTCCCTCTATAAGGCAGTAGTTGTATCCCCAGAAGATCAGTGTGTATTAAACTG
This sequence comes from Balaenoptera musculus, assembly GCF_009873245.2. Lineage (NCBI taxonomy): Eukaryota > Metazoa > Chordata > Mammalia > Artiodactyla > Balaenopteridae > Balaenoptera > Balaenoptera musculus. Next base: position 94,202,800 of record NC_045793.1, on the reverse strand, counting down.
TACACTTCCCTGGCCCCCAATACAGATATTTCATGTTTTTAAAGAAACCAGGGTACAAGGAAGGTAAAGCAAAGCGTTGTAGAAAAAAGACTGAACTAAAAGTTAGGACAGCTGACTTCAAGTCCTGAATTTTCCCCTCTGTAGTGGATCCTGGCCCTTTGGGTGCCCAGCGTTTGAGTCTCCTTCCTTGATTTGGGGGTTCCCCCGCAATGTGAGGCTTGCTGGGAGACATGACTCTTCCTCCTAGTGTAAGGTACCGGATATTCCCTCTCCCTGTCCCTGGCAGAACAATTAATTGGACACTCTTGCCTGGGACTTAGAAGGGACTAGACAAAACCTTGGAGTAGTTATAGATTATCGGCAGCTGCAGCCGTGTTGCCGAGAGTCCAAGTGGACAGTAGTAGCTGAGGGAGCTGCTGCCCCCTGCCTTAACTTTCCCGGCTTGGCTCTCCCTTGGCTCCCCAAGATCCTGCAAGAAATTCTTCTTTTGGCTTCTGCTGTCCAGAGTCAATTTGTTGATCACAGCCAAGAGCCCCAACAGGTGCCATTTTCACTGGGCCTCGGTTTCCTCACGTGCGCAGTGATTAGAATCCCTGGCTTATTAAGGCTCTTTCCAGGCTTGATGGCTACGAGTCAGTGAGTCTCTGAAGGCCGCAGATGCGGGTAAATCCTTTCTATGCAGCTTGAGCTTCAGAATTTCCAAAGGGCTTTCAAGTCTATCATCTCATTTGGCTTGGAGGGACAAGGGGTACTCTAACACGTGGTGAGCAAAGTGTTTACCCCAGTGCCTGGAGATTACAAAGCACTTAATAAATTATAGTTATCATTACTGACACAGATGTAATTTAATTGAAAAAATAAAGCTGCTTTTAGTATATTTGGTATGATCTCATTTCAGTAGGGATTTGTTTTGCACACCAGTGAATCCTCTCTGAATATAGTAGGTACTCAATAAAGATCTGTTGAAACAATGAATTTCTATAAAATAAAATTGTGCCATTTGCTAGGATGTGCATAGAAAGATTCTGGAAGGATCTGGAGGGGTGGTTTATTAGTTTGCTAGGGCTGCCATAACAAGATACCACAGACTGGATGTTAAAGAACAGAAATTTATTTTCTCATAGTTCTGGAGATTAGATATCTGATGTCAGCAGGTGTGGTTCTTTCTGAGGCCTCACTCCTTGGCTTGCAGATGGGCTGCCTTCTTGCTGTGTATTCACATGGTCTTTCCTCTGTGCGTGCACTTACATGTCTGATGTCTCTTTGTGTGTCCAAATTTCTTCTTCTTGTAAAGGTACTGGTCAGATTGGATTAGGGCCCATCTTAACAGCCTCATTTTAACTTCATCATCTCTTAAAAGGCCCTGTCTCCAAATACAGTCACATTCTGAGGTACTTGGGGCTAAGGTTTCAACATGAATTTTTGGGGGACACAATTCAGTACATAACTGGTGGCAATATGGAAGATTTACTTTTCCTAAATAATATTTTCTACAATGTTTCTGTAATGTTCAAATATTTTACAAGGAGCCTAATTATTTTATAATTTGGAAAAACAATAATTTTAGAACAAAACAAAAAATACTTTGTGTTTATAGTTAAAATATAGTTAGATTCTAGGCTTAGATCATCACAAACAGAGTCTTCATTTACATGAATGTCTCCCGGGGCATTTGAAAGTTGAGGGATGAAGGACTTTCTTAAAATTAATTAATTAATTTTAATTTTTGGCTGCATTGGGTCTTCATTGCTGCACGCGGGCTTTCTCTAGTTGCGGCGAGCGGGGGCTACTCTTCGTTGCAGTGCACGGGCCTCTCATTGCGGTGGCTTTTCTTGTTGCGGAGCAAGGGCTCTAGGCGCATGGACTTCAGTAGTTGCGGCACGCGGGCTCAGTAGTTGTGGTTCTCGGGCTCTAGAGAGCAGGCTCAGTAGTTGTGGCACATGGGCTCAGCTGCTCTGTGGCATGTGGGATCTTCCCGGACCAGGGATTGAACCCATGTCCCCTGCACTGGCAGGTGGATTCTTAACCACTGCACCACCAGGGAAGTCCCTGAAGGACAATTCTTTGTTGCAGGACTGACCTGGGCAGCACAGGATGTACAGCATCTCCTCCTCATAACTATTGCCAGGAGCGCCCTTCCTTCATCACTCTGGCAACTAAAAAAGTGCTCCACCCACCCCCCAATTTCCAAAAACTTCGTTGATCATCACCACTATAAAGTATAATTTTATACTAATACTTGCAAATGTTTAGAAGTGCTTTCTTCTTTCTCTCTGTCTCCCTTTTTCTTTTAAAATAACATAGGGAGAAATCATGCTAATGACCTCTAGCTATGTCAGTGGGAAGCTTGGCTGTGTCTGAGTCATGGCGGAGTATCATGATAACTAAAGTTGCCCAAAGACAGTTGAACCTCTTGCTGCAGTTTATGTAAATTGCAGGCATGATGCTCAGGAGAAAATGTAATAATAGCTAATGTGTCGTGAGCACTGAATATGTGCCAGGCACTGTCCTAAATGCTGTACATGTACAAATTCATTTATTCTTTACAATAATCCTATGACAGGCACTAATATTTGATAGATGAAGAAACGGGCACAGTAAGGGGCAGTGACTTGCAAATGATGGAGCTGTGCTTCAAAGCAGACAATGTGGCTTCAGGGCTGCCATGCTTAGCCACCATAGGGTACTAACCTTCCTTTATCGAGTGCCTACCAGGTGCTCAAAACCTAGTAAGCACTGTACTTTCATACATTATGGCATGTGATCCTTACAGAAACAATCTACCTCCATTTTACAGACTTGGAAACTAAGAGGCTCAAACCTGTTTTGCAAAGTAGACAGCTTATATGCATACAGTTTATTAACATGTACAAAATAATGGCAAACTTATCCAAAGTTATTGCCACAATCAAATCAATATTGAGAAACAAAGAAATTATATGAATATATATTCCCTTTCAAATCAATTTAATTTAGCAGTCACTTCTCATTGAATTTTCTGAGGCTCTGAGTGTCTTATTATCAGATATTGTATATTGTGTAGAAGTGATTTATATGTATGGTATTGGTTTCCCCTAGGAGTGAGCGCAAAATAACTCAATTGGGCTAATAGTAGTCCCAATTTTATGAACTGATTGATAGAAGCAATACTGTAACAAATTCAGTAGACTTTATTTTTATTTGTTTTATTTTATTTTGTTAAGAGAAGGCAGTCCCAGAGATTTTTAAGGAAGCCAGCTTACTCATGTTACCAAGAATGTACCCACATTTTGGGGAACCACTCCAATTACAGTTGGTGTGATTGCTAGTATCAGCTGAAGTAAAACCTTACAAAGGCTGTCAGAAGATGCACTAAAGGCAAATAGGAATGGCTTTTTTGATATACTTGGAAAAAATTATGAACTTAATAAACTTTTCCTGATTTCTTGTTGTATTCCCCCTTACCAGATAGTCTGGGGATCTTTTTCTGATCTACTGTTTTGAATTAAGTGTATTTGCCTTTTTTCCAGATTTTGATTTTCAGGATAAAGTACACATTGCTCTTTTTCTTAAAAGGTAATACTTCTCCAAATATTTTACTTTTCTTATTCTAAAACAGCACAATGACATAAAAGAAAGTTCTGAAAAAGAAAAAAAAAACCTCTAATCCTATTACATTAATACATTACTATATCTGAGAATAACCTTCTAGTTTTTATCTGCAAAAACATTTTTTACATAATTTGTACACATATGTATGTAACATTTTACAGTGACTTTCACTTAAAAAATACCATAATTATTTTCTGTTTCTATAGATCTCACAATGATAATCTGTAATGGGTATGCAACATTTCTCTGAGTGGACGTATCAAAATTTGCTTAGCAATTCTTTTATTGTTGGTCATTTAGGTTGTTTCTCATTATTCTCTACTCTACAGAGGCAATAAGTTTCTTTGTGCTGAAGGTTCTCATCGCCTGTTTAATTATTTTCTTAGATCAAATTCCTAGACGTGGAGTATTGTTCTGATTCATACTCTGCTATATCACACCAGAAGCTATACTGATCTTCAGCGTGCTTGTCTGCCTCTCTGCTCATTCTTTCCATTAACTAAACAACATCTGTCAATGGCCACTTACTCTGTTTGACTTTCTCAAGTTGTCCCTTGGTTACTTCCTTGGCGATAGCAGTGTCCTGTGATGAGGTCAGAAGTCTCATGTTTACCAAAGAGGTGGGGCTTGTGAGCAGCTGAGTGAACATGGATCACATCCCTGACCCCAGTGCCGCTGCTACATTCATGAAGGCAGTCCTTTATTCTAGCACACGAACAGAAATAAAAATGGTCTCTGAGCTGACAAATGGGGTCCCAATGAATACTATGCCAGATTCTAGACATCATACGAACCTCATACAGGCCTATAAGATTAAAGTACAGACTAACAATATATTACTTGGCATCCTGAATAGCAAAACAATGTGATTTCAAATGAAAATAGTTTAATTGGCTCCCACCTGGGATTTAAATGTCTAAATGCAATAAATGAGTTTCGGTTCATAATCAACTCCATGGCAGTAATTTCTAGCACAGGTGACAGATTAAAAATTTATGGTTAGTTTTTTAACAAGTAATGACTTCATCATTGAAGGTTCTCAAAGTACTATTTGATGTTTCACTGTAGTTTATCATCACAAATTAGAATCTTGGGCTGTTAGGATCTGATATTTGAAGAAATGTGTTTTGCAATGTCTCCAAATAAGAAAAAGAAAGATTTTATTTCCAGGTTATTTACATTATATCCTCATTCCAGTTCAGCTTTACTTTATTGGCAAGGACTGTCAGTACTATTATTGTCAAATCTCTCATATTAGTATTACAGGGATTTGACAAATTACTTATCCTTTATGTTAAAAATTCTTTATAAAACCTTATACTTATTTTATAAATAACAAAGCAATATTACATTATGGTGATTCTGCAATTCATAAGGAAATAGGCTTAAATATTAGCTTGAATGAGTTGTAGAGGAAAACTTACCTAGTTGTATATTTGTTGACTAAAAAAAGAAGGGTTGTGACATATTTGATAGGTTAACAAAGTAAGTTGTTGAGTGTGTGTGTGTGAGAGAGATTGATGTTTGAAACAGTTTAGGCACAGTCCTGACTGACAAAGTAGAAATGCTTCGTGCATGTAAAGTTATAATTTTATATCATATCTGATTGCAGGCTGTATGCTTTGGGTTCTGGGTGTTTATTTTTAGGCCTCAGGAATTTGGAGAGTAAATGGTGCCTTTTTCTGTGAACAGGTTTCCTTATGATTGGTTATTTTGATTTAGAAAAATTCTCAGCCTAGAATTTTAAAAAAGGGAGTGCACCCTACGTTTTGAGAGTTTTCTTGACATACCCCAGAAACCTCTCCCCATCCTCCCAATATTATAAATGACTCAATCTGTTTGGCATAGATAGCCTTAAGGATAAGCACTGGCTTCCTGTTCTTGTGAGCACAATACATATCAGGATGCACCAGCACCACCCAGTGGCCTTGAACTAATTCAACAGTTCCTTGGAAATAAATCAGATCCAGAAGTTCAGGGCCTCTCTCTCAATTGTGAATTGTACACACATGCATGAAAGCATCAGGATTCAACTTCCCACAGAATTGAATCTGTTGTAAGCAGTTCTGATTATACTCTGTTAAACTTCTTTATGAAAGATCAGGCTATTTATAGGGCAAGAAAATGGAGTTTGGAATGTTAAGGACCCTTGGCTCTTTTTGGCAAATCTGTAGCAATACATGTACTTGTCAGTAGTGAACTAACATCCTGTTTTTGAAGGTTAAGTAGGAATTTATAAAAGCTAAAGAAACGTTATTGCAATGAGTGACACAAATTCTTCTAACAGGAGTGTAGAGTCTAAGGAGTCCATGCAGAATTTAGTTTCTGTATATGCTAAACACACCTTTCTATACTACTTCCTGGATGATATTCTTTCCTCCCAGTAGGGAATGGAATTTCCCTTTTTCTAGATGTATAGCAAATTTTTTGTTCCTTGTAGTTGCTGATTATTATACACATTATAGAAATAATACTTGCTGACTGGGGAAGATTGGAAAAATGCAGAAAAGTAGAAATTAACAGCAAGGGGAAAATATAGTTCGTAGTCCCTTCACTAAACACAATCACTGCTACCATGTTATTTCGTACACATCTACCCTTAGCACCAACTCTGGAGGTAGATTTGCCTTGCTTTAAATCTCAACTGGGCCAATTAGTAGCCGTGATTTGGACAAGTTACTCAGTTTCCTTGGTGCCCTGGTTTCCTCATCTCTAGGATGGGGATAATGAATAGTTCGGCTGCATAGGGCTGTTATGAGGATTAAGCAACTAATACCCGTGAAGCTTTCAGAATAGTGCCTGTATATCATAAACACCGTGTTAGCTGTTACTTTCCCATTTCTCTATTTCCTCCAACTCCTTCTTACTGTTATTAGATTTTTTTCTTTTGTAGTTTCTGTCTTTAATAGCTAAAACTGTATAAATAAAATTTCATATCATTAAAAATTATATTGTAGTATTATTCATTCGTAAGTGTGATTTTTAATGATTGGTAAATACTATTGTCTTAGTGTTACTATTTAGCCTAGTACAATGAAGACAGAATATGTATATCTGCATTTTTATTAACATGCAAAATTAAAAGGAAAAAATTTAAGAGGCAAACATAAAGGTTTTCTCTTCTAAAAATGAAAGTATATAACATGATGTATTTTTTAAAAATTAATTTATTTATTTTTGGCTGTGTTGGGTCTTCATTGCTGCGTGTGGGCTTTCTCTAGTTGCAGTGAGCAGGGGCCACTCCGTTGCAGTGCACGGGCTTCTCATTGTGGTGGCTTCTCTTGTTGCAGAGCACATGCTCTAGGTGCCTGGGCTTCAGTAGTTGCAGCACGTGGGCTCAGTAGTTGTGGCTCGTGGGCTCTAGAGCGCAGGCTCAGTAGTCGTGGCGCATGGGCTTAGCTGCTCCGCGGCATGTGGGATCTTCCCGGACCAGGGCTCGAACCCATGTCCCCTGCACTGGCAGGCGGATTCTTAACCACTGCGCCACCAGGGAAGCTCCTAACATGATGTATTTTGGAATCCTAAATTTCTGATTTCATTTTCATTTTGGCTAGTAAATATAGTTATTTTTTTCTCTCATCAAGCACCACATATGCATCTATATACAGGGTGTGGTAAGTGCTGGGGATATAATGATGAATAAGGTACTTTCCTGAATAAATTTGAAGTCTGAGGTACTCAAAGTGATGCAGAGGGAACACTGGGAAGGGCAACTACCTCTGCCTGAGAAAACTGAAATTTGAGCTCGTATTGACAGATAAATAGGAATTTGCTGGGAAGGAAGGATATGGAATAAAAGTATTCCAGGCAGAAGAGTCAGAGTGAATAACTTTAGGAGTTGTGGATTGTCCACAAAGCATTGGAGTAGTGTCCATAAAGAAGTGTAGTGTGTGTGTGTGTGTGTGTGTATATGTGTGTGTGTGTGTGTGTGTGCGCGTGCGTGCGGTGGAGAGGAGGCAGGATGGGAAATCAGACTGACAGTGCTGCTCGGGCCTGGAAATGAAACTCAAGTTTATCGTTTACCCAGTTGAAATAAGTAGTAATGAGCAGAACAAGAAAAAGTGCCGCTGCAGAAGGCAGGCAGAAGAAAGACTGTAAAAGTAGATGGCTCCTCGTGTCCAGTGATGGAGGAGACAGGTGGGAGGACTGAAAACCAGACAAGTGAGAGGACAAGTGTGTGAGTGAAAATCATACAACCAGGGCAGTCGTGTGATTTAGCAGCCACCAGTGACCTTAGCGAAAAGCAGTTTGAAGTTCAGGAGTGAATGGGGAGAAAGCAATTTGAGACAGTGACTGCGGACTCTTCTTCCAGTAGGTTTGTTGGGAAAAGGTAGTAAATGAGAGCAAAAGCAAGAAAAGCAACTATGGGGCGTGAAGTATCTTCATGATGGGAGATTTGAGAATTTCTGTAGAGCAAGAATTTTGATTGGTACTTTAAGATGGCATATGATATTTACTTCACCTACTGGTCTGAAATTAAGAATCTCTAAAATGCAAATCAAAACTCACACTGGTCAGAATGGCCATCATTAAAATGTCTACAAATAACAAATACTGGAGAGGGTGTGGAGAAAAGGGAACCCTCCTAGACACAATGCTGGAGAGGGTGTGGAGAAAAGGGAACCCTCCTAGAGGGGGAATGTAAATTAGTGCAGTCACTATGGAAAACAGATGAAGGTTCCTCAAAAAACTAAAAATAGAGTTGCCATATGATCCAACAATCCCACTCCTGGGCATGTATCTGGGCAGAACTGTAATTCAAAAAGATACATTCACCCCTATGTTCACAGCAGCACTATTTACAATAGCCAAGACATGGAAACAACCTAAATGTCCATTGACAGATGAATGGATAAAGATGTGGCATATATATATATATATATATATATATATAATGGACTACTACTCAGCCATAATAAAAAAGAATGAAATAATGCCATTTGAAGCAACATGGATAGACCTAGAGATTATCACACTAAGTGAAGTAAGTCAGAAAGAGAAAGACAAACACCATCTGATATCACTTGCATGTGGAATCTAAAATATGATGATACAAATGAACTTATCTATGAAACAGAAACAGTCTCAAAGACATGAGAACAGACTTGTGGTTGCCCAGGGGGAGGGATTGGGAGTTTGGGATTAGCAGATGCAAACTATTATATATAGAATGGATAAACAACAAGGTCCTACCGTATAGCCCAGGGAACTCTATTCAGTATCCTGTGATAAACCACAATTTAAAAGAATATAAAAAAAAGAATAAAAAAAAAGAATGTCTTGCTATATCTATTTCTCTGTGTCTTAGACTGGAACACAAAACTTTCGTTGAAGACAGATGAAAAGCACATCTTGGACTTGGCTCGAGGCTTTTACTTTGGTGCACCACGGAAGCAGTTAATAAGCAGCGCTAGGATATAAATGAGGTAAGGGTGCAGGCAGGTGAATTCAGCTGCCCACTTCTGCTTGTTCGTGTACCACAAAAAGTTTGGCGGCCTCAATACCTCTAGCTACTGAAATGCCAGAAAAGCATAGTATTGTGGGCTTAAAAAACAACAACAAATAAAAAACCCCCACATATGTCAGTATCTAGAAGTAATTTATTCAAGGTGAAAATTCTGTTTTTAAGGAAGCCACATCATCTAAGCCTAATGTCTAGGTCCTGCGTCTTCAAACTCTGCTGTGTCTGCTCTGGGGCAGTCTTGCTTTACATTTATCTTCATCTAGGGTCTTTTCATGGCAACACTTGGCAGGCCCAGAACATACGAGGCAAGGTAAAAGACACAAGGCAGGGTTTCTTTCCTTCGCTCTTGTTGGTTCTAATACAGAGGCTCATGAAACACAGGTATAATGAGCATTCCATTAATTTTCCTCTGCAGTCCAGGAACTTCTGTGCTTTTTTAAAGGGCAATGTAAGCTTAAGAGATGTTTTCAACCCAACAGCTTCATTCAACTCAGCTAATTCTCTTGAGTTCCTTTTCTACGAACATCTACACAAAAACAACCTATTTTCAATGGTGGCAAAGGGTGTTATCTTCAGGAAATTCTGTCAGGGTGAGCCCAGATAAAATCTCCAGATTTGCTGCACTCATGAAATTTTTACTCAGGGTGACTTCCTTGAGCTGTATTATTAAAGATGCGTATATTTCATATCTAATATGCAGGGCAGAGCAACATGAAGACTTCAGAGACTGCTTATAATATTCCATGTGGATTTGACATTTTTGCTGCATTCATAAATATGGAAAAAAGTATCTACATAACAAGACAAATCAGTAAATCTCTGAAATAGTGTTTACATCTGGAGAGGTACAATCACTTTTTTTTTAAAAAACCATCTGTTAAATGTCACTTGATATCTTCAGCACGTTTTAGTAAATCCTGACATACTTTATGGTCTTCTGATTTCAAATTTGTTGCTTCAATTTCGTAATGTCCTGTGAACTCTGAGGAGGTTGTAAGATCACAGCAGTACATTTTCTTAATCTCTTGAAACACCTCTTTTATCAGATAAGATTTTCTCAGGGTATCAGTCTTTAACAGTAGATGGCAGATATAAATTATGGCTATCAATGAGGGGCAATTATTTGGGTGCCTCTGAAGTCAGGCATGTTACATAAATTTGTGTTTCAGGCAAAAAAGTGATGAAAAATCCTTTCCTGATTTTATATGTTTAGGTCCTGGAGCATAAGTTTGAATCTCATTTTGTCTGTGCTAGACTAAGAATATTGCTACAAGATAATACAGAAGTCAGTGGCTTCAATGTTTTATTCCTAAATAAATATGAAGCAAAACTGCAGTTTAGGAACAATCTGGCACACTGTCAGGTAACGCTACTAACTCATTAAAACTTGGATACGCTAAATAAGTACTTTAGCATGAAATGTATTTTCTATATTTTTCATGGAATTGTGTCCTTACTTTTAATAAACACAAAAGTGAAACAAACTTTAACAAATATGGTATGATATCACTTATATGTGGAATCTAAAAAAATGATACAAATGAACTTATTTACAAAACAGAAATAGACTCACAGACATAGAAAACAAACTTACGGTTACCAAAAGGGAAAGAGGGGGCATAAATTAGAAGTTTGGGATTAACATATACACATTACTATATATAAAATAAACAAAAAGGACCTACTATATAGCACAGGGAACTCTATTCAATATTTTGTAATAACCTATAATGGAAAAAAATCTGAAAAAAAAATGTATAACTGAATCACTTTGCTGTATACCTGAAACATTATAAATCAATTATACCTCAATAAAAAAACTAAAACAAACTTTAGTATTTTAATTATCAGTATAAACATTTTTTCAGCTTTACACTTATTAGCCTCTTAATTTCAATATATATATGTCTACATATCTATATACATCTATGTGTGTCTATTTACAACTTTAGCCATTAGGTAATTTTTTGTAACTTTGGTCTGATTATAAGGTGAGGTCCTAATCACAAGACAATGTGCTAAGAGCAGAAGGTAGGGCTAAGTCCTTACAAAATAACATTTGATGCTTGAACCACAAGAGTTTGAACTCTGAGGGTCCACTTATACTTGGATTTTTTTTCAGTAGTAAATACTACAGTACCGTACCATCTGAGGTTGGGTGAATCTGAGACTCGCAACTGCAGGTATGGAGGGCCAGCTATAAGTAATATGCAGATTTTTGACTGCATGGTGGGTGGGTACCCCTAACACCTGTGCTGTTCAGGGGTTAACTGTAGTCTGATTCTTGTTCATTTCTGCTAATAATGAGTCCAAAAATGCTTGATTTTGCTCAGAAATTTGAAAATGATGACAACTGGAATTCCCGAGCATATCTTAAACCACATAAAAATTACCAGTGACAAAGAAAATAGGCTTATATTAAATAGTGTTAATTTTGAAGACATTTCAAACTTCCATGAAGGATAACCTTACAAGTGAAGTGTTCAATGTAGAAACCAGTACAAATTTTGGTTAGCTTGTTCAGAAACAAAATGTCCTAAGAATGTTCTGACTATTATTTTCATTATTAAAATGAAGATAATTTTTATAGTTGTTTGAGGTGCTGTAATATGTCTATTGATACTCCCAGCTGTTTTACCAAACTGGCTGTCTGTTCTAAAATCCAAGTGAGGCTTGGGCTTTCGGAATGTGCACGCTCCTGTGTTCTACAACATTTTAAAGATGAACAATCTACCCCACTAAGATTCTTGCTACAGTTTTTGTTAAACTCAGCATTATTTTCATAGAATCTTTCATCTTTAGCTTCATCAATCTTTTCCTCAGCTGGAGCTATATGACAAAGGTCCATATCCTGAATGGAGTCCAATAAATCTACAACATGGGGCTGTGGAGTGATTGATTTCAGATGTCTGAGCACATACTCTTCACACTGGCCAACTGCATCCAGAAGATTATTTATTTTACTGATCAAAGCCGCACTATTATCATGAAGGTGACACCAGGAGAGCAAAGCACTGAACAAAAATATAAGCAAGAGTTAAATAGAAAAAAAATTAAACAAAGACTTTTAGAATTTTTGATGCTAAGGCTTACACGTTTCTTTTCCAGATAACACCATGCAAAAATTATTAATAACAGTAATGCAAGTCAAAATCAGGAAAGTAATGATGGTAAAATAGGATTAAAAATATAAGGACAGTATCTTTCAATAGGAATTAAACAATTGGACTTAATCATATAAACTGTTTATAATTCATAACCCCTCCTTCACAGCTCTACATCCACTCTTCCTGATTTTAGATTTTTCCCCTTATGACTGTGTAGCTTCTGTTGAAGAAGGATACAACTAACAGAAAGATCTGAAAAATTAGTTTCTCCTTTAAGGACATCAACCACCTTCTAAACTAGTGACTCTCAATCTTGGATGCACATTAGGATCACCTGGGAAACTTTTAAACTTAGCAAGACTCAGGTCACACCTGAGACCAATTAAATCAGAATCTCTGGGGGTATTATTTTTTTAAAGCTTCCCAGCTGTAACAAGGTGCAACCAAGGTTGAAAACCACTGTTCTAACCATACAGCTGCTTGCCATCAAAACCGAAGGTTAGGGGAAAAAAAAAGTTTTGAGACAACTTCACCTTTCCAACTTTGTTACAGAGTAGACACTTTGCTGAGCTAACTAACAATTTTATTGAAGAAGGTTAGAATTCTTCTAGTCCTAATAATTATTTTTCTTTAATTTTTTAGTATAGACAGTTTTATTTTTTGACATTTCAGATCATTCACGTCATGAAATAATGGTTGTTGTGAAAAGTAATGATGTTTTAAAAAATGGAATCAATTGATGTAAGATTTAGCAGTAAGCTTTCTAAGCTTATAGAAGATTAACTTGATGTGATGATAAACATGTGATCATTTTCCTACTTTAGTATAGTATAAATGCTGATTCCCGACAGCTGAATTTTAGAAAACCTCAATGTAATGAATTTTTCTTTTGTTTTCACAACTTTTGTTTTATACCTTTTAAAAATGAGTGATTCCTTGAAGCATTTTGTTTTTCTCTATAGAGGGCAGTTTAAAAGGTATAAAGCATCAGAGAGGACAAGCCTGCCATGCTCCTAGCTCCATGTGCCATTTGATCACTTGGTTCTGATACATGCCATTATTGCTATGGAATCTTGACAGGTGTTCGAAATTTAGGACTAAAGTAAATGGAATCATTTTTCTGTTACCAGCTATAATTTTCATCATGTACTTCTAGTCTAGACGTCTGTTTTATTGTGTTCTGCTACAAGTGGAAGACTAAAAGCTTTATTCAAAACCTGAAGTTCTTTTTAATTACTTTGAGATACAGATTGGTGGTAGTTCAGGTAGCAAAAAATACACACCTTCCTATCATTTCTTTACAATAAAAGACAACACCTGGCTCACATATTAAAGTGGATGAACTTTTGCCTTTTTAAGGCGATTTTATTCTATGCTCTGCAGCACTCTTTTGTGGATTTAACACTAGGAAAAGCACTACACTTTAAATGCTTTATTTTTAGATATTACTTTAATAAAAATCCTCCAGTAGTACTGAGGTTAAAATAATTCAGCATTTAAGTTTTAAAAATTACCTCAATGTTCCTCTGAGTTGTCCATAGTTTATAATGACTTCTGCACCTTCCTTATAACCTTGATTGAAACCTTGTTGAAGAGTAACTGCTTTGCCAGCATCTATTCCATCTCTATAGCCTTCCTAAAAATAAGAAAGTAATGAAGAATTACAGTTGTAACTAACACCAAGTAAACCACTGTAGGTTTTTTTTTTTTGTAGGTTTTTCTAGAAAGTCATAGAACCAATTTGGAAGACTGATGAAACAGGCCTCTACTGGGTTATTTAACAACACGGTTCTAGAACATATGGCATAACCATACAACCAAAGTAGACTACACTTCTCATAAAAGTTTATTATTGGTTTATCCCATTTTTGAAGTCTGGACTTATTGGGCACATTTTTAAAAAATTAATTAATTTATTTATTAATTAATTTATTTTTGGCCACATTGGGTCTTCGTTGCTGCACATGGGCTTTCTCTAGTTGCGGCGAGCAGAGGACACTCTTCGTTGTGGTGAGCAGGCTTCTCATTGTAGTGGCTTCCCTTGTTGCGGAGCACGGGCTCTAGGCACACAGGCTTCAGCAGTTGTGGCACACAGGCTCAGTAGTTGTGGCTCGTGGGCTCAGTAGTTGTGGTGCATGGGCTCAGTAGTTGTGGCTCACGGGCTCTAGAGCGCAGGCTCAGTAGTTGTGGCGCATGGGCTTAGTTGCTCCGCGGCATGTGGGATCTTCCCGGGACCAGAGATGGAACCCGTGTCCCCTACGTTGGCAGGTGGATTCTCAACCACTGCGTTGGGCACATTTAAAAATACTGACTCTAGGGCTTTCCTGGTGGCACAGTGGTTGAGAGTCTGCCTGCCGGTGCAGGGGACACGGGTTCGAGCCCTGGTCTGGGAAGATCCCACATGCCGCAGAGCGACTAGGCCCGTGAGCCACAATTGCTGAGCCTGCGCGTCTGTAGCCTGTGCTCCGCAACAGGAGAGGCCGCCATAGTGAGAGGCCCGCGCACCGCGATGAAGAGTGGTCCCCGCTTGCCGCAACTAGAGAAAGTCCTCGCACAGAAACGAAGACCCAACACAGCCATCAATCAATCAATCAATCAATCAATAAATAAGCAACTTAACTTTGAAACATTACATAATTATCAAGGACCAGACTACAAAACCCACATCAACCTTTATTAAAAAAAAAAAATTAAAAAAATAAAATAAAATAAAATACTGACTCTATACAGTTTTACAAAACCCTGTGTTAGCAGTAGCTCCACAGAGAGGAAACATGGGGAATTACGTGTTTGGTCCCCTTAGCAACTGGACGGGTGTGGGTGGGTGACGCAGGGCAGTAAGGTCTTGGAACTGAAGTAGGAAAGAGGAAACTGGTTTAGCAAAAGGACCATGAGAGGTCTGGCTTGAGAAATTTTGCTTGATACCTAAATTCAAGTAAACTGCAAATCCTCTGTGGGCAGGGATTTTCTTGTCCCGCCCCAGCACTCAAAAGATGCTCGGTACGGACTGGCCTCGCCTCAGCCTTACGTAAAGCATTTCTGACACTGACAACGTGGTTGTTATGCTAAACAAGTACTATTTTACTGAAGCATTAAACAAGCGCAGATTTAGCGGCAACTTAATGGTTGGCAAGGATACTAGTTGGAATGGACCTCACCCTTCGGTCCTCCCCCTGAACTAGGCGCTGAAGGCTCCACCTGGAAACTGGGGGTGTGGTATTAAGCCGACTCTCAAAAGTGAGACAACTGAGAGATGGATAATTGACACCCGACAAATTAAAAAAACAAAACCAAACCCAACATGAATACTCCCTTACCTAGCCACCAGGGTTCCACGTTAGCTTCGTCTTATGCCCTTCGACAACATTCTTAAGTGCACTTTTTCCAGCTGTCCTGATTACCACCACTCCTAACTTTAGGCTCCCGAGCCCTTCAAGCAACCCATGTCAACTGCGTACATGTCCTCTGACAGCCATAATTAGACACATACAGTCAGTGTATACGTTTCTCCCCCATCCCCTTCCCTCTGATCCTCATCAAACTGAAATCTCTTCAAAGCCTAAGACAAAGTTTACTTTGTTCGCCGCCCCCCAGAGTCCAACGCGCCCCGCGGGCGCTCGAGGAACGCGTCCTGTGGTGTCGCGCGCTTTCAAGTAACCCACTGGGAAACCCTAGCGGGACGCGGGCAGCACTGCATGATGAGGGGGTAGGGAGGGCAGCGCCGGGCCGGGCCCGGACCATTCGGCCCTTTCCTCTCGGGTCCCCGCCTCTTCACAACGCCGTGCTCCTCTCCTCACAACCCGGTACAGCAAGGGACGCCCGCCCCCTCCACGCAGCTTTACTTTGACTCGTCTCTGCATGTGGCTCCGCCATTCCCGATGCACCAGGACCGACTCGTCAGCTTCCTCGTCAAAAACGTCCCCCTCCTCTCCAGGACCCTCGGCCAAAGGAGCGGCTCGAAACCACGACATCACTGAGGATTCCTCAGAGGCGCCGGCGCCGGAAACGCCGGCAACTCCTTCCGGTCCGAGGGGCGGGGGCGAAGACTGAGCGTGGGCGGGGGGCGGTGTGCCTCGCGGGATGGCTGCGCGTGCGCGTTGAAGTGCGCGTGGGTGTGCGCGGTGTTTCGACATTGGGAGGGCGTCCCAGGAGGGTTCTGGATCTGGGGAGGATGTTGGCTCCCGCCCGAGCCTTTTTGCTACCTGGTGTTGTGGGAGCTCCCTCGCTTGACTCGAAGTGTGGGCGTGCAGTTATTGTGGGCGAGGCGAATTCCTCCCAAGTGGGGCCTGTCCGACCTTGACCTCTGCAGAAGGCGGCGCCGACCCTCAGTGAAACCCTGTCCCTTCCCATCAAGGTCTCTACAGGGGTCGGGTTTTGGAGACGCGCGCGTTGACGAAACCTTTCAAGGTAGTTCTTTTGAGGGATTCCGTCTGTCTTAAAATCCCCCTCAGGGCTTCCCTGGTGGCACAGTGGTTAAGAATCCGCCTGCCAATGCAGGGGACATGGGTTCGAGCCCTGGTCCGGGAAGATCCCACATGCCTCAGCGCAAGTAAGCCCACGTGTCACAACTACTGAGCCTGCGCTCTAGAGCCCATGAGCCACAACTACTGAGCCTGCGTGCCACAACTACTGAAGCCTGTGCGCCTAGAGCCTGTGCTCCGCAACAAGAGAAGCCACTGCAATGAGAAGCCCACGCACAGCAATGAAGAGCTGCAACTAGAGAAAGCCTGCATGCAGCAACAAAGACCCAACTCAGCCAAAAATAAATAAATAAATAAATTTATTTTAATAAATAAATAAATAAAAATAAAATCCCCCTCAGTGCATTTAAAGGGTTGGACAGCCCAACTTTTTTAATTGTAGGAGTGTGGAATGAAGTACAATAAGATCAAAAAGTTAGATACTGCGGCCATTTTGAGATCAATAAATAAAGAGTGCATTTATAAAACGAATTGTATTTCTCATTGATTCACAGTATCTTGTGCTGACTCCAGTTCCTTCTCAACTGCCAGAAAAGACTATTGGTGAGGACGGGGACTTGTTTATCTGTATGTGCTCAGCACCAGCACCGTTCTGACCCATAGTAGATGTTGAAACAGATGTTAGTGAATGAATGGACACCAGCAGTATTCCTGTTTTGCCCTTTGTTTGCGTGCTCATGTGGTAATGATGACTTATTTAGCTAACATATTTTCTTGAAGAACTACCTTGTGCCAGGCACCGTTATAGGTTTTTGGGATACATCAGTGAACAACACAGACAAAAGTCCCAGTTCTGGTGGACTTGACATTCATGTAGAGTTGACAGAGGATAAACAATAAGCACTATATAAGTAAATTATACAGTTTTTTACAAGATCATAATAATGCTATGAAAAAAATTTAAAAGCAAGCAAAGTAAAGAGAGCTATATGAGTATGTGTGAGTGAGAGCGGTCAGGTGGTACAGGTTATAATTTTAAGTCTTCACAGAGAATTTTTTTGTATATATATTTTTAATATATGAAAAAATATATGATATATTTGGTAGGTTCATGGAATATGTATAAAAACATTGTATACTTTGCCACAAAAAATACCTTAATAAACTAAAAAGAATAGAGATTTTTACAGGTTATATTCTCTGATCATAATCCAACAAAATTGGTAATGAATAATAAAAATGACCCCAATAATTTTAACTATAATTTAAATATAATATTGGACATTATAAGCACCTTCCTAAATAACATTTGGATCAAAAAGGAAATAAAAATTAAAACAACATATTCAATAAACAATTGAAATCAGATACTTCCTACCAAAAAAACTTGGGAACAAATGAAAGCTATCCTATGAGGCAATTCTGTAGGCTTTAATGTCTTTATTATTAAAGAAGAAAGAAAAAAAAGACAAAATTATTATACATCTTAATTAGAAACAAAATGGTAGTAAGGGAAGCAATAAAGAAAACAATTGAAATTAATAAAATAGAAAAAAACCCCAAACCTCATTAGTAAATCCAAAAGCTGGTTCTTTGGAAATACCAATAAAACAGACAATCCTTTTTTGACCCTGATTAAAGACAAGAGAACAAAATTATACAAGATAGAAATGAGAAAGAAGGTAATGATAGAGGAGAAAATTCAAATATTATAAATCACTAACTAAAACTCAAGAGTAACACATCTGAAAACTTAGTTGATATGAATAACTTCCTAATAAAATTGATCCAACAAGTAGAAAACCTGAAGAAACTAATTACCATAGAAAAATTGGAGATTAAATATCTACTATAAAAAATAGCATGGAGACGACAATTTCACAGTTAAATGCTTGAAATCCTTTTTAATCTTTAAAGAATGATGGATAATTAAATGTTATTTTCTACTCTTCTAGGGCACAGAAAAAGAAACTCCCTAAATCATTTCATGAAACCAGATTTACTGTCACCTGCTAAAGCTAATATGAAAAAACCCCAAAGTTCAAGTTAGCTTATGAATATGTATTCAAAAGAGAATCCAGTACCTTATCAAAGGAATAATTCAAGAGGTTTTATTTCATGAAAACAAACTGTGCAATATTAGGAAATCTGTAAGTATATTTCATTGCATCAATTTAAAGGAGAAAAACTATATGTTGTACTAATAAAAGTGGAAACGTCATTTGAAAAATTTAAAAAATCATTATTAGCAAAACAAAATAGAAAGAATAGAAAGAAATTACAAATTGATAAGGACTTTATAAAAAAGTCCAACAGCAAGTACTATTCTAAACACTGAGATATTATGCTATTTCCTTTAAAGTAGGGAAAAGAGAAGACATCTGGTGATCACCATGATTATTCAAGATTCTTTTGGAGACTAGTGAATGCAAGAGAGAAGTAATCTGTATAAATGTTGGATAATAAGAGATGAAGTTATTTATTTGCTGTTTATGTGATTGTATGCCTAGAAAATCCAAAGGATTTTGGTTAAAAACAACTGAATAAGGGAATTTGATAAGGTCTCTGTATATAAGAAATATAAACAGACCAATAGCCTCTTTATTTTCTAACAGTAACCATTTAGAAATGTAGATGAGATAAATATTCCACTTGCAATACCAACAAATACTATTAGATATAGTCTTTATATATTCAGTATTTGGTATTTATTTAGTATAGCATTTATAAATGTTGGGAATACATTTTAAAAACTCAACTTTATTGAGGTATAATTTACATGTGGTAATATGCATACATTTTGAGTGTGCAGTTTGATGAGTTTTGACAAATATATATACCTGTGTAACCATCACCCAATCAAGATATAGAAATTTCCATCACCCTAGAAAATTCCCTCATACTTCTTTGCAGTCAATCATCAATGCCTCACAGAGGCAACCCCAATCTAATTTCTATCACTCAAGATTAGTTTTGCCAGTTTTAGAACTTCATAAAAATGGGATCACATATGTCCTTTTATGTATTTGGCTTCTTTGAGTCAACATAATGTTTTTGAGATTCATTCATGTGGTTGCATGTACCAGTAGGTTGTTCTTTGTTATTGCTAAGTACTCTTTTCATTGTATGGATATAGCATGGTTTGTCCATTCACTTGTTGTTGGACATTTGGACTGGCTGTCGTGAATAAAGCTGCTATGAACATTCTTGTACAGGTCATTTTGTGTACACATGTTTTCTCTAGGGTAAATATCTAGAAGTGGAATTGTTGAGTCAGGTGGTAAGTATAAATATAACTTTATAAGAAACTGCCGAACTGTTTTCCAAAGTGATTGTACCACTTACACCCCCACCAGCATCATATACGAGTGTCAGTTGCTCCACATCCTGTGGTTCCTCACTTGGAAAGAATTGTCAGTCTTTTTTTTTTTTTTTTTTAATCTTTTAAAAAATTAACCTAAGAAAACTGTAAAATTAAAAAAAATTAAAGTATAGTTGATTTACAATGTTGTGTTAGTTTTAGGTGTACCTCAAAGTGATTCCGTTATATATATATATGTATGTATGTATATATATATTGTTTTTTAGATTCTTTTCCATTATGGGGTATTATAAGTGTGTCCATAAAGCTCATAACTTAAAGCCCCATCCTGACAACAGATGGGCACCAAGGCAATTGCTACAGCTTATTCTTATATCCTTACTTTCAGTGAATAGATATTTATTGAGTGCCCAGTGAGACGGGGCCACGATACCCAGCAGTGTAAATAACAGATTTGCTTTCACCAAGCTTTCATCCTTAAGTTACCTGAATGGTGTTTGCATTCTGTGAAAGGCCTCTCCACGTTGCCTACGTCATCCTTGGCACATAACTTTTTTCACAGAAGGCAGCTCGATGCCCCAACAGCAACTATCCGCATAATCGGCAGGTTAATCAGCAGGTGAGCTCAGGTGCTCGCTGACTTGTGGAATCTTGTCGTGCGGACCGTGTGCCAGTATTGCTCTGGACTCATCACTGAAGAATGGCACTCTACTTGCATCCATGACCAGACTTGCGGCTTATACCTCAGCAATTTATTTAAATTATAAACCCCTCCAGTGCCCTTCAGTGGCCTCATCTGGGCTGTGCTGGCCCCCAGTGGGCAGGATGGGCATGAGGTGGGTGGCCAAGGACGCTGTGTCTGCACGGCTGCTGGAGGCACTGAGTGAGTCTGGGGCCAGCCTCCTGAGGTCTGCTGGGGCTGAGGCAGGAGGTACCATGGCTCAGCAGTGACCTAATTCCACAGGCAGCCTGAATGAGTAGGCGGAGCCTGTGTCAGTCCCTGGCCCAGCAGGCCTGGGCAGCTGCTATCTGATCCCAAGAAGGGGAGGAGCATGGGCCCTGCCCTAGACGGGACACAGCCGCCCAGCTGGGGCAGGGCCCACAGCACCTCGGGGCAGCTCAGGTTTGGCTAAGTTGCGGTGAGGGAGCTTCCTTTCTCCCTCCCAGCCTGGGGTTTAACCCGACCCCAGGGTTGTTCTCTGACACACACTCACACACACACACACACCTCGCTCCTCCTCCCACAGCTTAGCATGAATCTTTGCTTCTTATTTTCTTGATTTGTCTTTGTTGATGTTTTTATTTGGGGGCTGGCTGAGCCAAAGGGTCAGAAATCTGCCTTTGCCCACACCACTTGGCATTCTGGTTTTGGTGTATGCATAGTTTTGAGTTTTTCTATGCTGGTTGTATTTATATTAACCCCCTGGTTGGTGTACAAACTTGCTCAGTGCTTTACTGAACCAAGACCCTAGCAGATGACTCATCAGGGCCTTCAAGAAGCCCTGCCCATTTCCTGAGATTCAGAATCCAGAGGTGGCTGGCCTTGGTTTAGCTGCTTCCATGACATTTCCTTTTGAATATCTCCAAACCTTAAAGTGTAAAGATTTTGTCCGCACAGACAGACACACGTATGCTCCTGCTGCAGGCTGTCATGCACACTGAGACACTTTCAGCTCAGCTGTTTGTGGACAAGGCATTTTGCGTCCATGGCCATCCATCCATCCATCCACTCTTCCATTCGTCCATCTGTCCATCCATGACAAGACAGCAGCAAGTTCTGACATGGTTCAGGCCCCAGGGTTCACAGCAGTGAGGGCTGGGCTTCCAGTGGGCTCAGGATGCAGGCCTTAGCCCTCACCCTAGGGCCTCCGCAGATAATAACATCCCTTTCTGAGGCAACAGAAGCCAGGGCCAAATGGGTTATGAAAGTTTGAGTCTTTAACCCCAACTGGCTGGGGGAACCTAAATCTTAGTCTGTGACTATCCTGAGATGGGGGAAAAAAAAAAAAAAGACAAATCAAGCATACAGATAACACTGAAACAGGAAAGAGTAAGAGTTCATGTCTGTGCTGGAGGTGTTCATATGGAGGGACAGGAAAGAGGGAAAGAGAAAGGGGAACATGGCGCACACACTCAGGAGTGCTGTCGAGGGCCTGGGGTACAGTGCTGACTCCTAGGGCAGGGAGGAGTACGGCTGTGGCCCATCCTAGGGGGCTGTAGCTTTCTCTCAGCCTCATACATACAAACAAAGCCCCTAGAAAAAAGGGGGCTTTTCTGGATACAGGAAGACAAGGGGTTAACCCAAACAATAAAGAAAAAAAACCCAAAAAGGCTCCTGCTAGACACTCTATTGAGTAGAGTTCCCCGTGCTATACAGTAGGTCCTTGTTGTTTACCTATTTTACGTATAGTAGTGTGTATATGTTAATCCCAAACTCCTAATTTATCCCTCTCCCCATTTTCCCCTTTGGTAACCATTAGTTTGTTTTCTATGTGGGTCTATTTCTGTTTTGTATATAAGTTCTTTTGTATCTTTTTTTTTTGATTCCACATATAAGCAATATCATATGATACTTGTCTTTCTCTGTCTGGCTTACTTCACTTAGTATGATAATCTCTATATCCATCCATGTTGCTGCAAATGGCATTCTTTCATTCCTTTTCATGGCTGAGTACTATTCCATTGCGTGTGTGTGTGTGTGTGTGTGTGTGTGTGTGCGTGTGTGTGTGTGTATGTATGTATGTATATACATACATATACCATGTCAGTCTTTTTAATATTAGCTATTCTGATACTTGTGTGGTGATATCTTACTGTGGTTTTAATGTTCATTTTCCAGATGATTTATGATATTGAAAATCTTTTCATGTGCTTATTTGTCATTTGCATATTTTAAAAAATGAAGTTTTCGCCCATTTAAAAAAATTGGGTTGGGACTTCCGTGGTGGTCGAGTGGTTAAGACTCTGCACTTCCACGGCAGGGGGTACAGGTTTAACCCTCGGTTGGGGAATTAAGATCTCACATGCCGTGCAGTGCAGCCAAAATAAATAAACAAATAAATGAAATAAAATAAAATTGGGTTGTCTTATTATTGTATTTTAAATTTTCTTTATATATTCTGGGTATAGGTCTTTTGTCAGATACATGAATTACAAGTAGGTTCTTTGCATTAGTTGTATTCATCAGACAGTTGTGGAGATAGGGTTAGGAGTTCATGAAGTTTTTGGGTAGAGAGGGAGCATATTGCCTGCAGAAGGTAAAAAGAGGAGGGAGCATGATTAGACACGGAAAGCCTATGTAAAGGGTGCTGATCTGATCCCTGTGATAGGGTAGGAAGGGAGGAGGGAGTGGGGTAGGGCAGAGGGGGCTTCAGATTGGTGTGTAGATCTGGCAAAGTCTTGGCCAACATAAAAGGGGGCTCTGAAACAAAGGGCAAAGAGGTGTCCTGCGTTAGGCATACATGGCCATGCTCAGGAGATGCCCTGAAAGAGTATGGCCTTGGCTAGAAATCTGAGGGGCATCCTGTAGGTGCTTACAGATGGAGGCTGACAGCTATACTTCTTTGTCAAGAGCCTGATGATCTTTCAAGGTCCTTTTGAGTTTATGATTCTATTTTTTCCAAAAGAGCTTTCCTTTTTTTTTTTTTAAATGAGCTGTAAATAATAATGACATCTCCTGCATACATTTTGGTGTCACAGTGTGAACTTACTCAAAGTATTTAGTAAACTTATCTTGCAGTTCAATATCTCATATAAATACTCTATGATGAGGTCAACCTTTAGGATTCACTCTGTTCTTTTCGTGTTCTTCTGCTTATCGATCATCCTTGTCTTTTCTTTCAAAGCCTCAACAATTCTTTTTTATGTCCTTCTATTTCCCGTCTCCCGCTAAGTTTCATCCTTTATCTCAGTCTTCCACACTTTATTTGTGCCTTTTGCAAACTGCTATTTTGTAGTTGGTATAATAAACTCTTAAGAGGGCACAGACCTTTTCTCGATTCCTCTTCAGTTTCTCGCATACTGGCTTTAATCATTAAGTCTGTAGCAACCAGCCAAC
Organism: Balaenoptera musculus; assembly: GCF_009873245.2. NCBI lineage: Eukaryota > Metazoa > Chordata > Mammalia > Artiodactyla > Balaenopteridae > Balaenoptera > Balaenoptera musculus. The sequence continues at coordinate 94,178,838 of NC_045793.1, read as the reverse complement.
AGAACTCCGGATTTCTGTAGGTCAAGGGAAGGGACTTTTCCTTGTCCCTTCTAAACTTTCATAGGTTCTCTGAACATCTGTGGTATCCAGTGACTAAGTCTTTGGGCGCTGTCTTTTAATTGCTTATATCAGATTTTCTCTAAGACTGTAAAATATGTATTGGAATAATAAAATTGTTGTTATTGGTGAAAATGATAGGAGAGCATTAAAAATATGGCTTCTAAAGAGAGGGCCTTAGAATAAAGGCAGTAGATAGATCTTGTGCAGTTTTGCCTTAGAATAAAGGCAGTAGGTAGATCTTGTGCAGTTTTGCCTCCTTTATTTTAAAGTACTGTGTCTATAGAAGGTCCTAGTTATAATATAGCTGTCAAAGCTAAGAGGAAAAGTATTAGTCCAATATAGAATGTTTCTAATGAAAGGATGAGGTAGCCATTTCAGACAGGAAGCCTGACTGATCTTTCTAATGACCTATGGATGGACGGCTGTGTCTAATAGCATTTAAGCATGTTCAAGTCTGTCTAATCTTAAAACAAAATCCTTCCTCAACCCCAAGCTCTCCTCTAGCTATTGCTCTCTGCCTCTCCTTCTCTTTGCAGCTGAACTTCTCGGAAGAGTCAGTGTCTCCACTTCTCCACCTCTCACTTTTCAACCCACTGCAATCCGGCTTCCAACTCCAGTATTCCATTTGAAATGGGAGTTAGGAGGGGGGTCAAGTTCCACAAGATTTTCGCCGATGACTCTCAAATCTCTCCCTCCAGCCCAGGTCTTCTCTGCACATCAGACTCATGTATCCAACTGTCTACAGGATGTCACCGCTTAGATTTACCATATGGATTTTAATGCATCGCATCTGAATTTGTCTTTTTACTTTCAATGCTCTTCCTCCTCTTATGTTCTCTAGCTCCTTGAGGCTCAAACTGTGGGGCAGGCACTTGTAGCATCAGCATCACGTGGGAGCTTGTTAGAAATGCAGAGTTCCTGGTCCCATCCCAGACCTATTGAATCAGAATCCGCATCCTCAGGTGACTCATATGCACAGTCAAGTTTGAGAAGCATTGCAACTCATTGAATGGTCACCACATCAGCTCATTCTCCGTGTTGTAAGTATTTCTCACATTTTCCAGTATTTCCTCCATTCCCACTGCCCCTTCCCTGGTTCAGGCTACCATCCTGCTTTACCTGGATGTTATAACAGCTTCCTAACTTGTCCCCCTGCCTCACGTCTGGTCTCCCTTCCAGTCCACTTCCCCTGCTCAGCTGGAACTTGATTCCTAAAGCAAAATCTGATAGGGCCTTCCCTAGCTTAATTTTCTTCAATCCTTTCTGATGGTTCTCAAGATAAATTCCAAATTCCTTGACGTGGCCCAAAATGCCATGTGCGGTCTGGCTCCTCACCAGCTTTCTGGCCTCACTTCTTGCTACCTTTTACTCGCTACGTCCATTTTCAGGCCTTTGCCGCATAATTTTTCTTCTGCCTAGTAATGTAGCCTCTCCCTCTACCAAAGGTTACTTATATGTCAGGTCTTAACTTAGATGTCACTTTCATTTGGAAGCTTTCTCTGATCTCCCAAGTCTGAATGAGTTGTCCCTTTTATGTGTGTTATAGTCTTTACCACCCTTATATTATAAATACCTAATTGTCTTCATCCCCTGCTAGACTATAAGCTCTTTGAGGCAGGAACTGTGTGTCCTAGTTAACTACTTTATCCTTATTGCCTAGTATAATCCTCAATAAATATTTATTAAATAAGTGAATGAATTTCATTAAAACTTCTTTGAACACTGTATTCTAAGCAATTCCATGTTCCAGTTATAATTATGTAGTAATAAACTGTGTCTATAAATCCAGATTAAATTAAGTAAGAATTTACTAACATTAGGATGTTACAGGGGAAGGTAAAGTACTCTAGGCAAGACACAGAAAGTTATAATAAAAAAATCACATTTCATGGATTTAAAAAAACTTTTCCTTTCAATTTTGTAACTATGTTTTCAGTATTTATTTATGTCAAGGTATAAATATTTAATTGATCTTAGCATGTACAGTGAATCTTATGCTTCTTGGTCTTTCCCACTGTCCATCCTGCTCCCCCTTTTTAAAATAAATTTATTTATTCATTTATTTATTTTTGGCTGCGTTGGGTCTTTGTGGCTGCGTGCGGCTTTCTCTAGTTGCGCTGAGCAGGGGCTACTCTTCGTTGCAGTGCACGGGCTTCTCATTGCGGTGGCTTCTCTTGTTGTGGAGCACGGGCTCTAGGCACGCAGGGTCAGTAGCTGTGGCTCGCGGGCTCTAGAGCGCAGGCTCAGTAGTTGTGGCGCACGGGCTTAGTTGCTCCGCGGCATGTGGGATCTTCCCAGACCAGGGCTTGAACCCGTGTCCCCTGCATTGGCAGGCGGATTCTTTACCACTGCACCACCAGGGAAGTCCTCCATCCCCTTTGATGGTAGTGGAAAGACTGCACTTGGAATGAGAGTTGAAGACTGCTCCCCACTGGAAATGTGGTAGACATTGCTAGTACTCACCATTACCCGGTCCTTCTCCTGTTTCCGGTTACCCACAGTACTAGGTTTTCTAACCTGTTAGTGCATAGGTGGGTCCAAACATGGCTTATTCTGGCCAGTGGCTAGTAAGTGGCACTGATACACTTCACTCCCCAGCTTAGTCCCTTAAAACTCCTGCTTGAGCTCCAGCTCTCTCTTCCCACTTCCCAGCAATCATAGTGGTCATGAATTGGGATGGTAGGGCCCCAAGACGTAGCCAGCCTGGATTTCTGAGTTACCACTCGGAGGAAATTTCCCTGGGGGGCCAAAGTCTAAGGTAGAAGTGAACTTTTAATTTGTTAAACTCGTAGAGTAAATGTGTTATCTAGCAGAGCCCTACAAATATAAGCACTGTCTGTGCTCTGTCTGATCTTTCTGGGTGTTTGCTTCTACTCGCATGGTTTCAGATTAGCACCCAGGTAATTCAGGTCTCCCTCTCGTCATCAGTATCTTCACGCCAGACCTTACCTCTGCTTTAGACTTGCATATTTAGCTATAAATTGGACATCTGCACAAAGAGCTACCATAGGAACCTCAGACTTAATACGTGTAAAACTGAACTCATTGTCTTTCTGTCCCAAACCTGGTCTTCTTCCTGTATTTTCAATATCAGATAATAGAATGACTGTGCCCTCCGTGTTTTGACAGGTAGTATAGCGGAGAAGTTGATTGAGTATGGGTTGTATACCCATACTCAAACAAAATAGGTTGCATACATCTCTACAATGGAATATCATTCAGCCATGAAAAGAATGAAGACTGATACCTGCTACAACATGGGTGAACCTCGAAAACATTACGTTAAGTGAAAGAAGCCAGTCACAAAAGGCTACGTATTGTGTGATTCCATTATATGAAATGTCCACAATAGGCAGATCCACAGAGCAGAAAATACATTATTTGTCGAGGGTTAGGAGGAGGTGAAGCGGAGAGTGGCTGACTGCTAATGGGTACAAGGTTTTTTTTATGGAATATCGAAAATATTCTGGAACTAGATAATGTTGATAGTCACACAACTTTGTGAATATCCTAAAACCCGCTGAATTATATACTTTAAAAGGTGAGTTTTATGGCATGAGAATTATATCTCAGTTTTTAAAAATTACCAGTAGAGAAGAATGAAATTTTAAAAAATCAATAGCTTATACTTCTGGACAGAACAGAAGACTGAAGACTAGTTTTGAAGACAGTCTGTTATTTTACTGCACAGATTTCATTTAAAGAATACAATGCACCATCAGTGTTTGGAGAACATGGTGTCTCTATTAATGATATAACATCAGTTTTACACTGTAAAGCCAAACTCAGTGGTACAATTTATACCAAACAATGTTACTTCACTAGCAGAATGACAATGGAGAAAGAGGAAAAAGTGTTAAGCTGAAGCATCTGCAAGTGTAAGATTAAAAACTACATCATACAAATCTGGAAATCATAATTGTTTTGTGGAATGTCAGTTAAAGTTATATTCACTTGTGTAGTTATTTAGTAGTAATTGTGTAGTAATTAAAGTAATTAAAGTCTAGTTGGTCAAAAAACAAAAACAAGTATAGGCCCTGGTGTTAGACTGAATTCAGTCAAAATTTAGCCCTTCCACTTTCTAGCTACGTGGCCTTGGACTTAATTTTCCTATGCTTTGGTTTTCTCACCTATAAAATGGAGATCACACCGTAAGTTGTAAGATGTACCATTATATTATGTACCTTTAAAAACAAATGCTGCAATCAGAACCACAGTGAGATACCACTTCATACTCACTAGATGTCTTTAAACAAAAAGTAACTGAGAGACTTTGATTTTTGGACTGGCTCATTGGAGTTTAGAAGTTGCCACTCTATCCCAATAACAATTAAAACACTGAACAAATGGAAAAATCAACAATTCTTCTTAGATCCATTAGAGAAGTGAAGTCACAGGTCAAGCTGCTGTCTCCCAAACCGGAGAGACAGAAAGTTGATACAGAGAATCACAACTTACTAGAGCACAAAATCAAAAGCAGAAACCTCTGTGGACACCAGTGCCAGGGTAGGAAGATCTGAACTGCAATTGACAAATTCCTGGAGGCCCAGGGGGATCCAGTAATAAGAGGACCCCCACTTAGAAGCAACCAAGATGTCCTTCAGTAGGTGAATTGGTAAATAAACTGTGGTGCATCCAAACAATGGAATAATATACAGCAACAAAAAGAAATGAATTATCAAGCCATGAGAGGACATGGAGGGAACTTAAATGCATATTATTAAGTGAAAGAAGCCAGTCTGAAAAAGCTACATTACTGTATGATTTCAGTTATATGACATTCTAGGAAGACAAAATGAGGAGACAGTAAAAAGATCAGTGGTTGCAAGGGTTTGGTGGGAGGAGAGGTAAGAATAAGTGAAACAGAGAGGATTTTTAGGGCAGTGAAACTACCCTGTATGATATTTTGTCATGGTGATTACACAACATGGATAAATTTGTCCAAACCACAGAATGTACAACACCAAGAGTGAACCCTAAAGTAAACTATGGACCCTGATAATGATGTGTCCTTGAGGTTCATCAGTTGTAAGAAATGTACTACTATAGATCAAGGAGGCCAGGGAGGGGCAGGAGTTATATGGGAAATATCTACCTTCTGTTCAATTTTGGTGTGAACCTAAAGCTGCTCTAAAAAGTAAAGTATTATTTAAAAAAATACTGAGCAACTTCTTATAAAAAGGTTGAATTTTGTAAGAGAGTGGGAAGGGAGGCTGCAGGGAGAAAAAAAGAGGTAAAAACTTTTGCTGCTGACATGACCCTATGCCTCAACTTTTGCTGGCCCTTATAAAAACATGCGGTGCAGAAGATCAGAACAGACGTTTCATCAAAGAAGATATACAGGTGACAAGAAATTCAACATCATTAGTCATTAGGGAAATGCAAAACAAAACCACAATAAGACACCACTACACACCTATTGGAATGACCAGTATTAAAAACACTGACCATAACAATTGCTCCTGAGGATATGAAGGAAATGGGACTCTCAAATACTGCCCTCATGATATTACATGCTAAAAAAGGCTACAGCCACCTAGTAAAACAGTCTGGCAGTTTCTTAAAAAACTACCATGCAACCCAGCTATTCCATTCTTAGGTATTTGCCCAAGAGAAATTAAAGCCCATGTCCATACAAAGACTTGTACATGAATGGTCATAGCAGGTTTTTTTGTTTTGTTGTTGTTGCTTTTTTGTAATAGTCAAATTGTAGTTTATCTATCCCATGGATACCACTACTCAGCAATAAAAAAGAATGGCTATTGATACATCCAACGACATAGATTAATTTCAAGATAATTATGTGGAGTGAAAGAAGCCATACAAAAAAGAATATATACTCAATGAATCAATTTCTATAAAACTCTAGGAAATGAAAATTAACCTCTAGTGACAGCAAGCAGATCAATGGTTGCCTAGGGATGGGCAGGTGGAGGGGTGAGGAGAGGCAGGATGAAAGGGTTATATGGATAAGTTCATTATCTCGATTGTGGTGATGGCTTCACCGGCATATATGTCAAAGTTTATCAAATTGTACACTTCAAAAATGTGCATATCTAGTAACAAATAGAAAAAATAAAATAAAAACTATTTATGATAGGATCAAATAATCAAATATTTAGGACTAAGTCCAATACTGTGTTGAATAAGAGTGGTCATAGCAGGCACCCATGTTTTGTTCCTGATCTGAGAGGAAAAGCTTTCAACCTTTCATCACTGAGTATGATGTTAGTTGTGAGTTTGTTGTATACGGTCTCTATTATGTCAAGGTATGTCGCTTCTATACACACTTTGTTGAGGATTTTTATTATGAAAGAATGTTGTATTTTGTCAAATGCTTTTTTTGCATCTATTTAGATGCTCATACAATTTTTACCTTTTATTCTATTAATGTGGTGTATCATATTTGTTGATTTCATATGTTGATCTATTCTTGCATCCCAGAGATAAATCCCTCTTGATCATGGCGTATGATCCTTTTTTCTAATATAAATTTAAAAAAATTTTTTATTTATTTACTATTTATTTTTGGCTGCATTGGGTCTTCATTGCTACGCGTGGGCTTTCTCTAGTTGCGGCGAGCGGGGGCTGTTCTTTGTTGCGTGCATGGGCTTCTCATTGTGGTGACTTCTCTTGTTGCGGAGCACAGGCTCTGGGTGCGTGGGCTTCAGTAGTTGTGGCACACGGGCTCAGTAGTTGTGGCACACGGGCTCAGTAGTTGTAGCTTGAGGGCTTTAGAGCGCAGGCTCAGTAGTTGTGGTGCACGGGCTTAGTTGCTCCACAGCACGTGGGATCTTCCCAGACCAGGGCTCGAACCCATGTCCCCTGCATTGGCAGGTGGATTCTTAACCACTGCGCCACAAGGGGAGTCTGGCGTATGATCCTTTTGGTGTGCTGTTGCATCTGGTTTGCTAATATCTTGTTGAGAATATTTTGTATCTATATTCATCAGGGATATTCATCTATGATTTTCTTTTCTTGTAGTGTCCTTATCTAGTTTTGGTATCAGGGTAATGCTGGCTTTGTAAAATGAGTTTGCAGTGTTTCCTCCTTTTCAATTTTTTGGGGAAAGTTTGAGACGGATTGGCATTAGTTCTTTTTAAAATGGTTGGTTGAATTTGCCAGTGAACGCATGTGGTTCTGGGCTTTTCTGTGTTGGGAGGTTTTTAAAAGATTTTTTTAAATTTAATTTAATTTAAAAATTTTATTTATTTATTTACATCTGTTGAGAGGTTTTTGATTGCTGATTCAATCTCCTTACTCATCACTGGTCTGTTTAGATTTTCAGTTTCTTTATGATTCAGTCTTGATAAGTCATGTGTTTCTGGGAATTTATCCATTTCTTCTAGGTTACCCAACTTGTTGGCATATAATTGCTCATAGTAGTCTCTTATGATTCTATGTATTTCTATAGTATCAGTTATACTCTCTCCTCTTTCATCTTATTTTATTTATTTGAGTATTCTCTTTTTTTCTTAGTTAGTTTAGGCAAAGATTTGTCAATTTTTTAATCTTTGCAAAAAAACCCAACTTTTAGATTTTTTTCTGTTGCTTTCCTGTCTCTATTTCACTTATTTCTACTTTGATTTTTATTATTTCCTTTTTCTGGTTACCTTGGGCTTAGTTCTTCTTTTTCTAGTTCCTTGAGGTGTAAAGCTAGGTTGTTTTTGAATTGTCTTTTTTCTTAAGATGTGCATTTATTGCTATAAACTTCCCTCTAAGAATTACTTTTGCAGCATCCCATAGGTTTTGGTATGTTGTATTTCTATCTTCATCAGTTTGAGATATTTTAAAATTTCCCTTTTGATTTATTCTTTTACCTTTTGGTTGTTAAGGAGTATGTTGTTTAGTTTCCACGTGTTTATAAATTTACTTGTTTTTCATGACCTTGACAGCCCTGTGGAGTACTGGCAAGCTCTCCTGTAGAATGTCCCCAATATGAGTTTGCCTGCTATTTTTCCTGTAATTAGACTGGAGTTATGTTGTTTTAGAAAGAATACCAGAGAGGTGAAGTACCCTTTTTATCACATAATTTCAGGGGGTAAATGACATCCACATGACATACTGGTAATGTTAACCATCATCAGTTGTTTAACGTAGTGTTTTGCAGGTTTCACCATGGTAAATATATTATTTAATACGATTAAAATACAAGATCTATGAGACTAGAGATGCTGTATGTTTTGTTTACTGCCATATCCTCAATGTCTAGAACAGTACATGACTCATAGGCACTCAATAAGTGTTTGTTGAATGAATAAATGAACAAATGGAAGGATGAATTAGAGATCCTTAGCTTCCCACTCTACTCGACTCTTAAAAAATTTGTTCTGACCATACTTGTGATCACTAACAGCAATTATATGACAGCAGATAGTCTATATGCACGAATACATATTGGCAGTAGCACACATTAGTTGACCGGTGACTTACTTATTAAGACTATATTTAATTTTGGTTTGAAAAGCCAGGGCAAGATTATCTAGGCCACCTTTGTCCAGGTTGGGAATTAGCATGCAGCATTTGAATGAGGTTAGGTTTTGGTAAGACCTAGCTTTTCAAATCTCATTTCTACCACTTCTGAGCATTGTGTTTCTGGGCAAATGTTTTAGCCTCTTTGACTATCTCATGTCTGGTATGGGGGTGGTTTTTCTTTCCTTGTAAGTTGATATTAGGATTTAGTGAAATCACATAACAAGTGCCTCAGTGTCTGGCATTTTGCTCAATAAATGTTGGTTTTTACTTCACTTTCCACAATCTTCTGAAGCATGTGGATGAATTAATTCTTCTATTCTGGGACAGTCCTTTTCTACAAAAGAGCATTTTTTTATCTGGAAGATCAGTGCAGACAATTCCATTTCATTAAAGAGCTGGTGATTTAATAATTTACTTAGAAACAGGCTGTGGCTTCCATTATAAAACTCATCTGGCATAAGTGCATAGAACCACTATTATTTTCCTACAGGCAGGAAAGCTGACGGAATAGAAATACTTTACAAATGTGCACAGAACGGTTTACCCTCATGCAATGTCTGCACCTGAAGAAATATCATATAGTGCCCTGCAGTGGATGTGGCTCAACATAAAATCTGTCACTTCCCAAGCACTTGAAATATTGCCCCATTTCTTATACCCCTGCACTGCACGTGCTTATTTGGTAATGCTGGCTTGCCTCCTTATTTCAGCAGTTGAAGTGACAAAGCCCTGTTTTATAACTTACCAAGTGATTGAAGGTGCCAGGCAGATCTGTATTACCCCAGTAATGTCACTGATTCCTAGTTCTTAAAGAAGAAGAAAGGACAGTGAGCATTTAGCTTGAGGGTGGTGTGTTCTGTGGGAATTATAGTCTCTGCAAGTTGTTTATGACTTTTTTCTTCTGTACAGCCAGAGGAGTGGAGGGACATATTTCAAATTCCCATTGGCAAGGGTTCCTGGTTCTTTTATAAAGATTTGTAAAATTCCAACCCTTTGAATCTTGTCAGCGGTCTGTGGACATCCTCCAGGCTTTCCTATCATAAAGCTTTCAACACACAGAGCTGAGTGGGCTGGGCAGGAAACGTGTATGTGAGAGTGTGTGCCTGCATGTGTGTGCGTGTGTACGTGTGTGTCTATATGAAGCTGCCTTGATTGAAATGCCAATATTCTGTCACTTTCTGGTCAGAATTTATCATAGCAATAAAACGGAAGCATCCCCCTACATCGTGAAGTGTAGCAGTTGAGTCTTGCTATTTATTTCGTTGAGTCAGCTTAATGTAGATCAGTGTTCAGGTCTTCCTTTTGGTTCCTTTCTTGTTTCTCTTCTCTAGAGCTTCTCAAAGCTGTTGAGTTCAGGTGAAAATCGTTGCCCTGGAGTTGTGACAGTTCTCCACGTGGAGAGGGGCAGGGATCAAGTTCAATCTTCAGGGATGATCAGTGTGAGTGGAATTTGCCAAGTTCTATGGTTTGAAAATGTCTACATTTTCTATTTTCAACTCCTCTTGGAAAGTATAAATCACCAAATATTGGCAAAGTTTTCACTTCTTCCCAAATCATCAGATAATGGATAGTGGAGGTTGCCTAGCCACAGAAGTTGGTTTGTGGTCTGCAGGTTCAAAAAAGCACTTCATAACTGCTCTCAGAAGCTTTTGAGGTTTGGGAGCAAATGACAGAAAAACAGAATTAAGCAATAGTCATCTTTTTAGGAGGACAGACTTCAGCTGTTTCTTTTATTCTTTGTAGGATGATTCAGATTCAAAAGTTTCTATGGTTCCGTAAACCAGGATGCTGTACAGAAAATAAATTGAGTCATAAACACCGCCAAACAGGTTTGATTTCCCCATGAACACTGTGATGGTTAATTTTATGTGCTGACTTGACTGGGCTTAAAGGATGTCCAGATAGCTGGTGAAACATTGTTTTTGGGTGTGCCTGTGAGGGTGTCTCAGGAGGAGATTAGCATTTGAATCAGTAGACTGAGTCAAGAAGATCATCCTCCCCAATGTGGGTGGGCGGGCATCCTTCAATCTGTTGAGGGCCTGAGTAGAACAAAAAGGTGGAGGAATTCTCTCTCTCAGCTTGAGCTGGGACATCCATCTTCTCCTGTCCTTGGACACTGGTGCTCCTGGTTCTCGGTCTTTCTGACTTAGATTGGACTAACCCCATCAGCCCCATGATTCTCAGGCTTTCTGACTGGGGCCACCAGGGAAGCCCCTGGAGAAGGGGCACTTTTGATGAGGCATCGCGGTAAGAGGTCTGAAGGCGAGTGGGATGAACAGGACGTGTATGTGCCGGAGACGCCATGTGAATGGGAGGCAAAGGGAGACTCGCTTGACCGAGGGAGGTGGTTCAACAGCCATTTTAAATTACTGGTGTTTTTCTGGATTGTGAAATACGATTCTAAATGCAGGGAGAAAGCAGCCAAGTCCCCCACATTGATCAGAATGAAAACAAGGCTAATGTCCACTTGGGCAGCCCCCTCTTAGAGCCCACTCTTAGAGCCCACTCCTCTACCCAAAGGAAGGGAGCTGAGAAGCTCTTAACTCTCAAAACTTTGTATAGTGAGAGTTTATGCACCAGGCACCTGTTTCTGCACGATAGTACAGTAAGATAAAAAGTATAACAAGTGGGGTGAATGCAATTAAAGATACATATGCAAAGATAAATTTGGTGTTTCATAAAATCATTTTGGGGGAGGTAGAACTCATTAGGTTGTGAAAATGAATCACGGTGAGAACAAGGTCCCATTGGCAGAGGATCACTCACCGCAGAGCAATTCCGCTGTTGTCTTGGGGCTCTGCGTGGAGTGTGGATTGATGATGATCCCTTCTTTATTGAGACTCTGGGCTCACATCTCGTTTATGCTTATGCCTGCCAGGTGGAAGAGCCTTTATTTGTTATTGCATTTCTCAGCCGTTTCTTGATCTCTGAGGCTCGAGTGCAGAGATGCTGAAGTGGTACAGTAAGTACGCCTGGGAAATGCATCGGCAAACACTAAAAGAGAAGACAGTGCCGAGGGCAGGAGCTTATTCCACAGGATAATGGGGATGAAGTTAAGAAAAGGAAAGATCAATGTTCAATATCAGGAAAAATACCCTGGCCGTTCAACTTTAAAAATAACTTCCCAAGGGATGCTGTGAAAATCCCACTACCTGAGGCATTTGAGAATAGATGGGGTGATGTACTGGAGATTATCCTGCAGGGAGTCAAATGTCCTCTGGTCCAGGGAGTGAACTAAAATAGCCACAAACCCCACAAAATCGTCTTTTGTGGTTAAGATTCTGGGAATCCAGTCAGGTCTTGCTTTATTGAATCCTTTGCTACAACCAGTATGAATTTCCCCAGGCTGAATTGAAGAATTGAAGCATCTTAGAACTTGAGCCTTGGCAGGCACTTGTGCCCATGGCCTGGCCAGTTAAGAGCCTATTCCGTGTGGCATCTGTCTTACATGTTGCACTGATTGGTGGTGTGGTTCCCACCCCCTTCCCTCCCTTCCCTTCCTCTCTTCTCCTCAATAAAGGAAACAGATGTGGGGTGGCAAAAGCTTGGAAACCACTCCTCTGCGATGAGTCATCCTGGTATGCCTGTTGGATGCCTGCTCTCTGCTGCTCAATGCACTGCGGTTTGGCATTTGGAGGAGAATGTGGGTCTCACCAGAGCCAACGTGAGACACGGGAACTGCTGAGGTCTGCTGGCCATTCTGCAGTGGACAAGGCCTGCAAAGCCTGTAGAGTTGCCATTAAAATCTTCTCCCTGCTCCTGCCCCAGAGATCTGCTCGGGGTTCTGGGTCTTTTCTGTTTTACAGCTATTGTTAATGATTTGATGCGGGGGGTGGGGTAGGGGGGCAGAAGGGAGAGGAGGAAAGTTTTAATTCCCTGAGGATAGACCAAACCTGTAGTCAAGTTCAGCTCTAAGAGAGTCCAGAGTGAAAATGTTGAAGGCCAGCTACTCATTCTTCTTTCCTCTCCTAATTAATTGCAACTGATCCCAAAATACTTATATTTGGGGGAAGTCTCTGAAGCTGGAGCTGGATCAAGTTGCTGATATGGTCACAGAACTGGATCTGAGGCAAGCACAGGAGCCTAGGCAAGTCAAAAGGCTGAGAAGGCATTTTTCACAAAGGTAGAACAATCTTAAAATTTGTATGGAACCATGAAAGACCTTGAATAGCCAAAGCACTCTTGAGAAAGAAGAACAAAGATGGAGACATTATGGTCCCTGATTTCAGACTATATTACAAAAAACTATATTATAGTAATCAAAGCAGTATGGAATTGTCATAAAAACAGACACATAGATCACTGAAACAGAATAGAGAGCCCATGCACATATCATCAATTAATTTACAACAAAGTGGTCAAGAATACACAGTGAGGAAAGATAGTCTCTTCAATAAACGATGTTGGGAAAACAGGACAGCCACATGTAAAAGAATGAAACTGGACCACTATCTTACACCACACACAAAAGTTAACTCAAAATGGATCAACAACTTGAACGTAAGACCTGAAACCATAAAACTCCTAGAAGAAAACATAGGCTGTAAACTTCCTTGACACTGGTCTTGGCAATGATTATTGAATTTGACACCATACGCAAAGGCAACAAAAGCAAAAATCAAGTGGGACTACATAAAACTCAAAAGCTTCTGCACAGCAAAGGAAACCAGCAACAAAATGAAAAGGCAACCTACTGAATGGGAGAAAACATTTGTAAATCATGTATCTGATTAACATACAAAATATATAAACAACTCATACAACTCAGTAGAAAAAACAAATAATCTGATTAAAAAATGGACAAAAGATTTGGATAGATATTTTTCCAAAGAAGACATATAGATGGCCAACAGGTACCTGAAAAGGTGCTCAACATCACTAATCATCAGGGAAATGCAAATCAAAACCACAATGAGATATTACCTCACACCTGTCAGAATGGCTATTATCAACAAGACTCAAAATAACAAGTGTTGGCAAGAATGTGGAGAAAAGGGAACCCTTGTTCACTCTTATTGGGAATGTAAATTGGTGCAGCCAGTACAGAAAACAGTATGAGGTTCCCCCCAAAATTAAAAGTAGAGCTACCATATGAAATAACCAGGAATTCCATTTCTGGATATTTATCTGAAGAAAATGAAAACACTAATTCAAAAAGATATATGCAACTCCATGTTCATTGCAGCATTATTTACAATAGCCAAGATATGGAAGCAACCTAAGTGTCCATGGATGGATGAATGGATAAAGAAAATGTGATATGTATATATTTTATATATATATATGATATATATGAAGTATGATACACATACACACACAATGGAATATTATTCAGCCATGAAAAAGAATGAAATCTTGCCATTTGCAACAACATAGATGGACTTGAGGACATTATGCTGAGTGAAGTAAGTCAGATAAAGACAAATATTTTATGATCTTGCTTATTTGTGAAATCTTAAAAAAAAAACCCACAAAAACCCAACCAACCAACCAAACAAACAAACAAACAAAAACCCTAAGCTTATCGATACAGAGAACAGGTTGGTGGTCGCCAGAGGTCAGGGGGTGGGCACATGGGTGAAGGGGGCTAAAAAGTACAAACTTCCAGCTGTAAAATAAATGTCATGTCGATGTAATGTACAGCATGGAGACTATAGTTAATACTGTATCGTATATTTGAAAGTTGCTAAGTTTAGATATTAAAATTTTTCATCACAAGGAAAGAAATTTGTAACTGTGTAGTGATGGGTAACTAAATTATTGTCATGATCATTTTACAATATATATGAATATCAAATCATTATGTTGTATACCTGAAACTAGTATAATGTTATATGTCAATTATATCTAAATTTAAAAAAAGAGAGACTGAGAAGGACTTGTAAGTCAGTTCTTGGGGTGTTTTCCAACTCAGTTTATTCCACACTTTCTCAGTTGATTGGAATGTGTAGCAATTTTTTCCACACAGTAGACTCTGGCCATTTATGGGTATAACATTTACAGTTTAAGCCACTTCAGCGTGATCCAGAAGTCCATTCTGTAAGGCAGAGTGCAAAGTTTTGCTGAGGCATGAATTTCAGTCACTGAACTGCAAAGTAGTTGTGGCTGAGAGTTATCTAGTGACTGGATCCAGCTCATTGCCCAGTCTCTACCTCTTACGGCAGCCCTTGCCATTTTCTTCGTTGTTCTGTGTGAGAAGGTTTGGAGACATCCTTGGTGAATGCTGTGATTCTTAAATGCCTTGTGATTACAAGACATAGCCCAGCCTGGCCCAGCCCAGCCTTCCTCAACAGGCACAATCGTAAAGAAGACCCAAGGAGCTCTCAACAGAACAAATTTGAACCTGTTCAACACTACTTATTCATCTTTTGTTGTGGGCCAGGCCCTGTGTTAGGTGTCATAAGAGTTACAAAGATGAATATGACCTAGGTTGTGCCCTCAAAGAAAATACAACCAATTGGAGGAAAAAAACAGCACAAATGACCGTAATATAGGGCAGTGCCAGATAACTGCTCTGGGGTGTTTTTCACACCAACAAGCAATTCTCTGATTCTTCAGACATCATCTTGGTGTTCAATGATTCAATTCAATTCTGACACTACTTGGGGTTCGCGCAGGCCTCCCAGTTTAAGGGTTCAGTCTCATAAGACTATCCCCCGCTTCAGATGCCAGTCACAAATCCTGGGCCTCCCATACTTCTGACCTACTGGCTATAAATTGGGTGTTCCCATGACTTCCCCTTTAGGTTTGGTAATTTGCTAGAATGGCTCACAGAACTCAGGAACCCACTTTACTTATATTTACCAGTTTATTGTGAAGGATATTATGAAGGATACAAATGAATACCAGCTGAAGAGGTGCACATGATGAGGTCTGGATAGGTCTCAAGCACAGGGGCTTCTGTCCCCTTGAGTTGGGGATCACCACCCTCCCAGCACATGGATACATTCACCAACCCAGAAGATCTCTGAACCCTGCTGTTTAGGGATTTCATCACACATGAATGATTGATTAAATCATTGGCCCTTGGTGACTGGACTCCGTCTCCAGCCCTTCTCCTCTTCCAGGAGGTTGGAGGGTGGGACTGAAAGTTCCAAGCTTCTTATCCAGGCCTGGTTTTTCTAGAGACCAGCCTCCATCCAGAGGCAGTCTAGAGCCAACCCCCATCTCATTAGCATACAAAAGACACTCTAATCACTCTGGAGATTCCAAGAGTTTTAGGTAATTTATGCCCAGGACCTGGGAACAAAACCAAATATTTATTTTTTATTACATCACAACCACTACAAGGAAATTACAAGTAAAGTGTTTCATGACTTACAGTAAAGATCAGATCTACTTTTAAGACCTCATGTTGTGATATCAGGATATCACGTAATATGAGAGAACTTGGATTCTGGAGTCTGCCAGCCCTGGGTTTGACTTCTGGGGCAAATCTCATAGCTACTCTTCTACCTCTTCATCACAAAATTGAGCAATGTCAATTCCCCTGGCAAGAGCGTGAGTAACCTCAGATCTCTTATAGGACAGGGACTTCTTGCCTAGAGTGTTATATTGTTTGCTTGTCTGTTCAGTCCTCTACAGAGCTGTGTTGTTTTTTTTTTTTTTTTCCAAGAAGCCACAATAAGATGGGGAGATTACTGCTTGAAACTTGCAGTCCTATTATCTGCCAGCCTATGAAAGATAAAAAGTGCCACTAGTGTATCCAGAAAGTCATTTTTCTGTAGCCATAGGTGACAAGAATCACATTTATTTACCAGGACATCTTGATGTGGCATATAAATATTCAGGTTCTGTAGACTTCAAAAAAGATATACTATCTCCTTTTCTGTGTAACACTAGCTTCAAGGTCAGATTTGGGATGACTCAAAAATAGGAACTAGGAATTCTTATACAGGAGCGAAAAGGAGCAGTTGGGGAGTAGGCTGAAGGGGATTGAGGAAGTAGAAACTGAAAAGTGAAGTAGGGGTTGGCATGTGGGTTTGGAAATCATACGGCTGGGTGTATTACCCTTAGGCCCAGGCAGATGGGCCTCTGCTCTGGTCCCATGCTTACCAGCTCTGGCCCTCCTCCAGCTGTGACTTTCCTATGGGACGAGATGGAGGCTAAGGGATGTGCCCACCCAGAGCCCATGCCCCCCTACTTCTAGACTATCCTCTAAATACCAGGGACACCGGAATTCCCTGCCTGAACACCAAGGCTTGCATGAGTTTCTTTCTCAGGTCTGTCCTTTTGAGGCCTAATGGTGCCTGCCATCTATGTACCCAAAGAGTGGCCAAGGAGTGGCTGTTTGGCAGGGGTGGGGGAGATAGAAGTTGGCTGGGTGAGCTGGGTTGCTTGTGTGCACGTGGAAAAGGTCTTTCATGATCTGGGCAGAACCAAAGGAGGAATGAGAGAAAGGAGCAGGCTGTGGGCCAGGGGCCTCCATTCGTATTATTACCCTAGGTCTGCAAATGTTGGTGGCAGGCCTGCACTGGAGTCCAGGTTTATAACTTTTCAAGCAAAAACACTGAATTTGCAAATAGTTCCTGATAGAATTAAACTGGCTTGTCCTAGATTCAGCCCTGTTTTTACCTCGATCTGCCATGTCACTTATTCGGCAAATAGTGCATGGTCACAGCATTAGGACCTCCTAAGCCACAGCTATGGTCCTTGTGATACTGGAGTAACTTAAAAAGGAGAAGACTGTCTGTCCTAGAGTTTAGGGGAACGTCATGATGTCCATTCTCTATGAGAGGAGGGAGGCAGTGTGCCCTCTGGGCCTGACTCAGAGAGGGAAATTTTCCCAGAGGCTTTGGAATCAAATGCAGACCTGTCCTGAGACCTGGACAGACGGGACCCTTGGCCCAGCCCTGCACCTCAGGGGACTCTGCCTTTTGGAGTGCCTGTCTTGAACTTTCCTAATTTCCACCCTGGCACTGGGGACAGGCCAGAGTTAGCCGTGCCATCCAGATGGGACTCCTTGGCCCTGTACCAGGACCCATGTTGGCCCTGGCGCTCCTTCCTCCCTTTTAGGGCATTCTCCCACCCTCTACTGCTCTGTGGGGTTGACCAGATTCCCCAGGAGACCTGAGACTCATGCCTGTGGTGTCATCCCGGAACCGGGACCCCGGTTCCAGGAGGGCTGCCTGGGGAGAGGATAGCTCCTGTTGACTGATTGGTATTTCTTTCATGGGATCATAAGAAATTGGGCAACTAGCTGTGCTAATACACAGATTCTGGTGACTCAAATGGTTTATACAGACAGAGGCCCTGCAAAAAAATATTTGTCTGGGCTCCACACACCCTAGGAGCAGTGCTATTTAAGTGCTTGTGCAAATGTCAATCTCTTCCCTCAGTTTTCCTCTGAACTCTGCTGTCTCCTAAATCCCATAACAAAGACCCCAATTCTTTAAAGAGCAGAAACAGAGAGGTGGAGGGGAAGTCCTAAGTGTTCAATTCCTCTGTCTTCCTTGACTTAGATGGTGTGGCTTCCTGACTTCCTAGCTGCATGGGGCCTCGCCTTCTGTTTCCATGTGGGATGCTGGCCTGGGTGAATCCTACAGACAGGGGGATGGGGGAGACGTCAACAGTAGTGGAGGGCAACTGGTAGGGGCGTTAAGGAGGATCATGTCAGATCCCTCGCAGTGGCTAGGGGACGAGGGACTTGAAAAGGTTTTCTGTCAATAAAATGGAGTTCCCAATGCATTCTGCTAGGTGCAAAATGAACCCCTCCACCACCCAAAACCTCTGTTGTGTCAGCCCTAAGAAAGGGCACATGGGAAAAAGAGGATGAACACCCCTTGGAGGGATGGTGCCACAGCTGCTGCTAATTATGTTGAGAGTAGCAACTCATACTGACGGGCCACGTTATATCCAGCATCTGGTTTAATCCCAATGACAAAGCTTGAGGTGGGTACTGTTATTATTTGCATTTCATAGACAAGGAAACAGAGGCCAGAGAGGTGAAATAATTTGCCAGTGACCACAGAGCTAGTTAGTGGTGAGGGCAGGGTTTGAACCCAGGTCTGTCTGCCTGCTTGGGCCTGTTTGTGACCCGAGGGCCTTGCTGCTACTGTGGGGTGAGGAAGATCCATCCCGTACAAGAAAATCTGGGGCACCACTGGGGCTGAGTGAGTTCCTGCACGGGCTCCTTTCACTGTTTTAAAAAGAGCCTTCAAGTACTTTCAGTGACCACTTCAGCTGCTCTTTTAAAAGGTAACTGAAAAGTAGGTGTGAGGTATTGACATTCAAAAAAAAAAAAAAAGAGAGAGAGAGAGAGAGACTGTATTATGATTCTTTTCACCCAAGCACTTCAAAACCTTTCTAAAACACTTCGTGGGAAATTCTGTTATCACACGTTGCAGAGTAACAACTGACCAGACTCATTCAGGAAACCAACGGCAGGGCAGGTCTGATTTGGAGAAATGGATCCAGGCTTAGGCTCCTCTCACAGCCCAGACCCAAACCAGTCCTCCATCAACGTCATCGCCATTTGGCCACCGCGGTCCTAGGGGATTTGGAATCTATGCTGTCTGCACGTTTTTTTAAAAAATTAATTGGTTTATATGTTGTTTGTTTCTTTAAGAGTTTTTTTTTTTTTTTAACAGATTTACAGAGACTTCAAAGAATACTCAAAATATGACTGGATAACTTAGGAGCATAAGAAAGAAGTGAAACAAGAGTAGGGAACAAAAGGAGTCTGCAATGAGGCAAAACCAAACACGGGTGAGGTGGGGAGATGCCGGAGTGACCCCCCACTCCTCTACCTGTGCTCAAGCTACCTCTGCATTTATGACCCACTCCCTTCCCTCTCCCCGCAACACACACAGATTTCTCAATTCCATACTCAGAGCCAGGCAGGTAGGGTTCCAATCTGGTTTGGAGTTAACTGTGTGCCTTTGGACAAGTGATCTAACATTTCCGAGCCTCTGTTTCCTTATCTTCAAAAGAGGATAATAAATCCACCTCCTGAAATTGTTTTGAGAAATAAAGGGGAGGACACATGTAGAACACAGTGCGGTGGACTGAATGTTTGTGTTCCCCCACAATTCATAGACTGAATCCCTAACCCCCAAGGTGATGGCGTTAGGAAGCAGGAGCCTTTGGGAGGTGATTATGTCACGAGGGTGGAGCACTTACTAATGGGCTTAGTGCCCTTATGATAGGGACCCCAGAGAGATCCCTCACCCCTTCCCAGCCTCCAGAACCCTGAGAAACAAATTTCTGTTGTTTATAAGTCACCAGTTCATGGTAACTCTGTTACAGCAGCCTGAATGGACTTAGACACTTAGTGTATGTAGCACTTGCACCTTGCAGGCTCTTAATGAGGGTTATATATTTCCCTCCTTCCCTCCCTCCTTCTGTTTTTCCTCCCATCTTCCTTTCCTCAAGTTTTTTTTTCTGAAAAGTAATGTAATCAATTTGATTTTTCTCTTAGAATTGGTCAAATCTTAAACTGCTTTCCTAGGGGAGTATACATGACAAAAATACTTTTTGCATGGCAGCGGTATTAGAATTCCAAGGCACAGGGCACAGTTCCTAGGGAATAGAAGGCCCCAGGTGGACCACTGTAGAGCAAAGCAGGGCCAGAGATGCTAAAAGGGGTGGGCTGGGGGGTGCCCAATGGAGAGGTATGAGTGTGTGTGTTTGTGTGTATAAGTGAGCACTGGTGTGGGTGTATGTGTGTGAGTGTGCCGCTGTGGCTGTGAATACATGTGTATACCTGAGTGTGAGTGTTTGCACGTTGTGTGGGTGTGCCTGTGAGCGTGTGTGTGTGCGCGCGCACGCGAGATCAGAGGGAGAGGTCTGTCTCTAGCGCAAAACTTGCTATCCACTGGAGGTTAAGAAACTAATTAAGAGAGTCCTTAAACTTTTGGAGTTCGTCGAAGACGGTAGGCTTTTCCCCTCTCAGAAATCCCTTTTGGGAAATGAGAATATACGAGAAAAAATGTAAAGGCTTCTTTGAGAAAGGCCCTCTTTCTTCCTTGTGAAGGGGCTCCCGGGGAGTCCCAGCAAGAACCCAGGGATGCTCATCGCCCCTCCCCACCTCGGTCCTTCCTCTCTTTACTTCAGTCCCTTGATCTTCGTTCTCACTTTCTCCAGCCTCTCGCTCCCACCCCCATCCTGATTGCCTCCCTGCACCTCCCTTCTCTGGCTTCTTTTTCCTTTCAGTGACCTTCTCCTCTCTCTCCTTCCCTCCCGTTTTTCTCCTTTGCTTTTCATCCAGAATGAGGGATGCCTGGGCTAACACACCTCTATTTTCCTTTTACTCATAATCCTGCTCAACATCCCCGCGAGCTCTGAGAAACGTCTGTTTCTTGGTCTCCTTCTTCTGGAAACCATGATTTATTTAATTTTTTTCTTTTTCTTTTTTCTTATGGCTTAATGAAGCTCCTAGACTTCTGTGAACATCCCCACAGACAGCATTTCAGAGCCTGCTGTTCAGAGGCACTGTTGTTTCCTTTTCTTCTATCACCAAATAATTGCCAGCTTCCTTCACTTAGCAAAAACGGGGAATACCAGCACGACAAACCCACGGCAAACCCACAGCCCCCTGTCTTTGCGCTGATACCTCAATGGTCACGGTGCAAGGGTGGTTTTAAAACTTAAAGAATATGCTACCTGAGGTATTATTTTTACTTTTGTTAGTCATAGCCTTTGTATAAACTCATGTCTCCATTTTAATAAATACAAGAGGCATTAGAGTTCAAGTGATTCCAGTAATAAGGATGGATACGTATTATACCTTTAAAATTATTTATGGCCTGTTTGTGCCTGTGGCTTTGAATGATTGATGCCGTGATAGCTACAAGCGGCTGACACAAAGTCCTCACCTGCCCTGGTAGCAAGCAGCTGGGGAACTCAAGGCTGGCTTGGTCTAGATCCTAGAACTTTCTGGCACCGGGGGTCGGGAAGGTGGTGTGTGTGTGTGTGTGTGTGTGTGTGTGTGTGTGTGTGCAGCATCATGCTGCCTGCAACACGGGTCTTTCCTGCGAGAGGCACTGGGTCAGCCATACACACGCTGCCAGAGGGTTACTCTGTTTCTTTTGACAGAAGTGGGTTCACACTGAGCTTCACCATTAACTAGCAGGGGCGCCTTGGGCAAGTCACTTAACCTCTCTCAACACCGAGTTTCCTCTTCTCTAAAACACGGAAAGAATACTTAAACTACTAACAGGAAAAGTTGTGAGGAATAACTGAGACATCATACGTAAGAAATGATACAAATGAACTTACTTACAAAACAGAAACAGACTCACAGACATAGAAAACAATCTTAGGGTTACCCAAGGGGAAAGGGGGGGGAGCTTGGGGTTAACAGATACACACTACTATATATAAAAAAGGTAAACATAAAGTCCCATTGTATAGCACAGGGGGCTATATTCAATATCTTATAATAACCTGTAATGGAAAAGAATCTGAAAAAAGAATATATTTATATAACTGAATCGCTTTGCAGTACACCTGAAACTAACACAACATTGTAAATCAACTCTACTTCGATTTAAAAAAAGAAGGAAAAAGAAACTGTGGAGCTCAGTGCCGGCACCTAGAAAATGTTTATTTACATTAATAAATAGCAGCTACGCGACACATGGAATGTATTTGAACCACAGCCTGTACCCAGCCCTGGGCTGTAATAATATGAGAGAAGGCAAGTGTTCCTATGATTGTACTCTTTTATCTTCCTTGAGGAATGAGAGAACTTTCTCCGAGGTTCATGCCTGGTGGCTGAAGAGGCTTGTAGTCGCGCTGAAGGTAGTTGCATCAACATCTCAGTAGTGGAGAGAGGTCAGTGCTGCTCGGGTAGTAGGTGACACACAGCCAAACTTTTAAAACCACAGAGCAGGGTGACTAAATGCGCAGTCACTGAGATCTGTGTAGACTCTGTTTTCTGTCCTGGTCTTTCATCTCCTGCATTAGGTCATTCAGCAAGTTCTGCCTCTTCTTTCTTCTTTCAAACATTGCTTGTATTTTCTTTTTTTTGACACTACTACTGCTCTTTCCCAAGCTTTCGTCTCATGCCTGAGTTATTATCAAAGCCTTTCCCTACCTTGCCCTACATTTCATCTATAAAAGAAATGAAAAGTAACGTAATTGCTTTTGATTATAGAAACAAAGAGATCCATTGTAGAAAAGTAGGAAAATAATGAGAAGTTAGAAGGAAAAAAATACAAATAGTCTCTCCACTTAGAGATAGCAGTAACTGTGATTTTTTTTCTACTTATGTACTGATATATTTTAAACAAAAAAGGAATCAGAGTGTGCATAATGTTTTGCCACTTGCTTTTTTACTTAAGAATATGTCTATTGCTGTGTAACAAATTGTCCCCAAACTTAGCAGCTTAGAGCTACAGACATTTATCACCTCACATGGTCTGAGGGTCAGGAGACCCCAGGAATGGCTTAGCTGGGCATCTCGTGAGGTTACAGTCAAGATGTGGGCCGGGCTGCAGTCATCTGAAGGCTTGGCCAGGAAGGAAGGATCTGCTTTCAAGGTGACTCACTCACAGGGCTGTTGACTAGAGGCCTCAGTTCCCTGCCACTTCTAACAAGACAGCTGGCCTCCCCGAGAGAGAGTGGGCCAGGACAGAGGACGACAAGGCAGAAGCCACATTGTCTTTTTTTTTTTTTAGACAGCTTTTTGAGACATGATTCACATACCATACCGTTCACCCATTTAAACTCTACAACTCAGTGTTTCTTTAGTATATTTACTGGGTTGTGCAACCATCCCCTCTATCTAGTTCCAGAACTTTTACTCCAAATGAAAAGCGGTCACTCCCCATACCCTCCTCCCTCCACCTCCTGGCAAACACCAATATACTTTATGTTTCTATAAATTTGCCTATTCTGGACACTTCATATAAGTGCAGTCATGCGATTTGTGGCCTTTTGTGTCTGGCCTCTTTTATTTAGCATAATCTTTTCAAGGATTTTCCATGTTGTAATATCAATCAGTACTTCCTTTCTATTGCTTGATAATATTCTATTGTAAGGATAACCTTTTATTTATTCATTCATCAGTTGGTGAACAATTGAACTGTTTTTGCTTTTTGGCTAACATGAATAAATCTGCTAGATCATTCATGTACCCGTTGTGTGGATTACATGAGATGATGCAATATTAAACACTAAGAACAGTGCTGGGCAGATAGTAAATGCTCAAAAGTTAGTTATTTTGATTATATCTGTATTTGTTTAACCAATTCCCTCTTAGTCTCCACGCTCTGTTTAGAACAATACACCAGTGATGAATTTATTTTTCGAGTGACATGATTCTCATCATCCAATAGCTCAGAGCCATCACTAATTTCTTTCAGGCCTTGAGTCCTTGGGACAGGTTATTTGTGAGAATTTGCAAATATGTATTCATTTATAAAGCGCATTCATGTGTAGCGTAGACTGGCTTTAATTAATAGAAATGTTTTGCTAAACTCAATTTTAGGAAAAAGTATAATAATAAAATACATACATCGACTTTTGAGGTACACCTCGAGTTCTGAATAGGTGTTTGCCTTTTGTATATACACTTTTATTTTCAGAATGGTAACCTCAAGGCCTCTGAGGTAATTCTGAAACCATCAAAGCTTCTATTATTTCTTGTATTTTCCTTTTCTCAGGGAGGGATGGGCACAAACATCCCTATTTTTAAAAAAATTTTTTATTGGCGTATAGTTGATTTACAATGTTGTGTTAGTTTCAGGTGTACAGTAAAGTGAATCAGTTATACATAGAGCCACTCTTTTGTAGATTATTTTCCCATATAGGTCATTACAGAATATTGAGTAGAGTTCCCTGTGCTATACAGTAGGTCCTTATTAGTTATCTGTTTTATAGTAGTATGTATATGTCAATCCCAATCTCCCAATTTATCCCTTCCCCCCTTATCCCCTGGTAGCCATAAGACAAAAATCCCTATTTTATAGGAATATTCTAAAATATGAAAATAAACAAAAACGAAATATAACCCTTTGTTATGGATAATGTTCAGTTATGGCGAGCTTGCCTTTCCTTAAGCATTTTAATGACTCAGGGTATTATCTCTTTAACGATGAACACTATACTTGTTAGATTTTCAATTAACTATTATTTGTGCCTCATAAAGTGCAATTCATTGATAATTTGAAAAAAGCTACCATATCTCAGACACTCCAAATTCTGTTAAATTCCCCTCTTCGGAATTCTGTTGACAACAGCAGCGAGGACAGTAAAAACAGCCACGCCCTGTGAGTCACTGAATGAACGGCAATGCTAATGCTGCCCTTTTATCCGAACGTTGCCTTCCTATGTGAGCTTGGCACTGTGTTAATTGAAACTTATATGTAGTTGGGACTTTCAAAAAGAAATTTGTAATGGTATTTTTCATTTTATCGGCTAAAGGAGTAATTAGAATAGTTACCACCAGGTGGCGCTAAAGGACTGAACTTGGAAATGGACCATTTGGTGCTCTTACCTGCGGACTGGGCCAGGCATGACGATGCTCGTTATTTAGTGGGTGGGTTAAAAGAAAGAAGGGCAAGCATTGCTCTTGCTGTGCCCTTTTACCAGCCGACACTAAGGATAGCCGCTGTCGAATTCTCTAAGTCACTTCCCTGGAAAGGTGACACTCTTTTTTTTTTTTTTTAAAACTTCATTTTTATTGGCGTATAGTTGCTTTACAATGTTGTGTTAGTTTCTACCGTACAGCAAAGCAAATCAGCTATACGTATACACAGATACCCTCTTTTTTGGATTTCCTTCCCATTTAGGTCACCACAGAGCACTGAATAGAGTTCCCTGTGCTATACAGTAGGTTCTCATTAGTTATCTATTTTATACATAGTAGTGTATACATGCGGTGACGCTCTTAAAGGTATGGATCACACCATAGCTTTACTGAGGTCTCAAGTGGCCCAAAAATACTCACAGTTTTTCTTAAGGAAAATGAAAACAAATCTCACATGAAGTTGCTTTTAGGAGTGGACTGTCTTGCTCTCACCATTGTAGGTACCCAGGAATGTAGACTGGACAAGGGTAGCAAGAGAAGAAAATAACATGTCCTGAAATTCCTTCTCCAGGAGTAGTTGTGCAAAAGCAGCTTTCATCACTCCAGGCCCAAACCGGGGCCAGATGATGGGGTGATGGGGCCAGAATTCCCACCAGCTCACTTTTATTACTTTTATTATTTAACCCAATCCGCCCCTTCCTAGAAGTCTCTGATGTGCTCAGAAGTGTTTTTCTCTAGGGCCAGGAAAATAAAATCTCAAAAAAAAAAAGAGATCGTAGATTTAAAAATTAAAAAAACCTCCTTCCACTGGGCCTCCAAGAGGACAGAAGGGGGAAGACAGGGCGGTGAAGTGAAAAGGTCTGCTACAAGGAGCCTGAAGAAGGCAGGCTACCAAATTAAAGAATGACAGATACTCCTGGAGGGAGTCAGGCATGGGGAAGGCACTTCCTCTGGCTCAGGTGCTGGGACACTGAGACGGAGGGGCTGTGGAAGTGACTTTTGGGGTGGGATAGGGAAAGAGGGATGTTTTTAAAATGTCTGAAATTTTCCACCATCAGCTATTTTCTTTTCTGAAGTCAAGTTCACTGAAAAAGCAGGCCAAGAGTTAGGCTTGATTTACATGAACGTCTCTCAGGTTGGTTGTGAGCCCTCCTTTAGAGGAACAGGGCACATCGCCAAGGGACATTCGGGGGACAAGTTTTGAACGAAGTAAATCCCTCTATATGGATAATTCACCATCTTGTGTAACCTGATCTGAGCCTGGCATCCACACAAAGTGTGTTGTCACTGTCATTCCCTGTTCACATTTTTCTCCTGCTGTCAGAGGAGGCTGAGCCTGGAGCCTCCCGAGTGGGGTCAACCCCAGATACAGCAACACCAGGAATCGGGTTGCTGACGTAAAGTGAAATAATTTATTCCTCAGTCCCCACTCCACCCCCTCTCTGTTTCAATATCCTGCCCGACATGAGGGAGGGGAGGACGTGGTGGGGAGGGTTAACTGTCCTGTTGTCTTTAACTCGGTTCTAATCTTTTTGCTCAGCATAATCTGGACAGCAGGTCATTCCTTGGCCAACAGGGAACAACCTTTTCTCCTAGGTCTTCTGTGTTTGTTCCATTTATTTCAACTTTCTCTTTTGGAACTGTTATTTCAACACTTTGCTGCTAATTTACCCTCATTCAGCCCCTGAGAGCAGTGGGACCAAAGAAGGGATATTACTAGCTTTTGCAAGAGTTGAATCTAAGGTTAGAATGTGATCAAGGTAATCTTCTCTTGCCACAGATAGCCAATGATTCTATAGGAAAACATACATTATTCCACACTTCTCCGATGTTTTCCATTTAAGGCCCCCAAAGGATTCTAGAAACATGTGCTCTGTTGGCTGAGGCATAAGACAGGGTTTTCCTCCCCAGTTTTATTGAGATATAATCAACAGATAACATTGTATAAGCTTAAGGTATACCACATAGCTGTCCATTTTCCCCAGCACCACTTATTGAAGAGGCTATCTTTTCTCCATTGTATATTCTTGCCTCCTTTGTCAAAGATAAGGTGACCATATGTGTGTGGGTTTATCTCTGGGCTTTCTATCTTGTTCCATTGATCTATATTCTGTTTTTGTGCCAGCATCATACTGTCTTGATTACTGTAGCTTTGTAGTATAGTCTGAAGCCAGGGAGCCTGATTCTTCAGCTCTGTTTTTCTTTCTCAAGATTGCTTTGGCTATTCAGGGTCTCTGGTGTTTCCATACAAATTGCAAAATTTCTCGTTCTAGTTCTGTGAAAAATGCCATTGGTAATTTGATAGGGATTGCATTGAACCCATAGACTGCTTTGGGTAGTATAGTCATTTTCAAACACACCCTAACACCACACACAAAAATAAACTCAAAATGGATTAAAGACCTAAATGTAAGGCCAGACACTATAAAACTCTTAGAGGAAAACATAGGCAGAACACTCTATGACATAAATCACAGCAAGATCCTTTTTGACCCACCTGCTAGAGAAATGGAAATAAAAACAAAAATAAACAAATGGGACCTAATGAAACTTAAAAGCTTTTGCACAGCAGAGGAAGCCATAAACAAGACAAAAACACAACCCTCAGAATGGGAGAAAATATTTGCAAATGAAGCAACTGACAAAGGATTAATCTCCAAAATATACAAGCAGCTCATGCAGCTCAGTATCACAAACAAACAACCCAGTCCAAAAATGGGCGGAAGACCTAAATAGACATTTCTCTGAAGAAGACATACAGATGGCCAACAAATGCATGAAAAGATGCTCAACATCACTAATCATTAGAGAAATGCAAATCAAAACCACAATGAGGTATCACCTCACACCAGTCAGAGTGGCCATCATCAAAAAATCTACAAACAATAAATGCTGGAGAGGGTGTGGAGAAAAGGGAACCCTCCTGCACTGTTGGTGGGAATGTAAATTGATACAGCCACTATGGAGAACAGTATGGAGGTTCTTTAAAAAACTAAAAATAGAACTACCATATGACCCAGCAATCCCACTACTGCACATATACCCTGACAAAACAATAATTCAAAAAGATACATGTACCCCAATGTTCATTGCAGCACTATTTACAATAGCCAGGACATGGAAGCAACCTAAGTGTCAATCGACAGATGAATGGATAAAGAAGATGTGGCACATATATACAATGGAATATTACTCAGCCATAAAAAGGAACGAAATTGAGTTATTTGTAGTGAGGTAGATGGACCTAGAATCTGTCATACAGAGTGAAGTAAGTCAGAGAAAGGAAAACAAATACTGTATGCTAACGCATATATATGGAATTTTAAAAAGCAGTACTGATGAACCTAGTGGCAGGGCAGGAATAAAGACGCAGATGTAGGGAACAGACTTGAGAGCACGTGGCAGGAAGGGGAAGCTGGAATGAAGTGAGAGAGTATCATTGATGTATATACACTACCAAATGTAAAATGTTTGGCTAGTGGGAAGCTGCTGCATAGCACAGGGAGATCAGCTCGGTGCTTTGTTCCATTTTTCATCCCCTAGAGGGATGGGATAGGGAGGGTGGGAGGGAGGCTCAAGAGGGAGGGGATATGGGGATATATGTATACATATAGCTGATTCACTTTGTTATACAGCAGAAATTAACACAACATTGTAAAACATTTATAGTCCAATAAAGATGTGGAAAAAAAGGTGTATTACAACGTAAAGATTTGATGTATGCATATGCTGCGAATGATGACTGCACTAAGTTTCGTTAATGATGGGTTTAAGATGGAAAAATCATATTGAAAAACGAACACAGTGTTTGTAGACCAGAGTCTGAGTCTTGGCATCATCAATAACTTGCTGCAGTGCAACCTCTTTACGTGTCAATTTCTCATCTGCAAAATGCATGTCATTCAAGGGAGGTGTCCCCCTACCCTAGTCAGTACTGGGAATGAGGGGTAACTCCCTTCTTAATGACAGCCCCTTATTTCCTTGTCCTCAATCCAAGACAAGGAGACGTTCCACTCACCATTCGGGATGTGTTACCCTAACTCACTGGGGCTGGTATTGTCTAATTATTCTGCTCCCCACAATAGATTCCCTGTTTCTCCAACAAGAGTGTCTGGGGCTCTCCAGGCCCTGCAGAGAGGAGCTAGTGGGTCTCCCCTTGGGGTGAATTTTCAAGGACAAACAGTAATTCTCGGCACTGGTGGGGTCTGAACCTGGAGAGGCATCCGTTCCTAACTGCTGTGGCAATAGGCCAAGCTGCTTCTCTCATGGTGGCCGTGCCACCTCAGGTTGTCATTTTTAGCAGAGTTGGTCCTATCATGCTTCCGCACGGTGGTTTCTGTTGGTGCAACTTACCGTTTGGCGGTTACAAAGAGACACCATTCCACTAGGGAGCAGGGCAGAAGAAGCACCGAGTGTGTTCCCGAGGTGGTTCCTATCAGCCGCCTCCTCTAAGTGTACCTGGCCGCATAAGCAAGGTGTGGGCCTAGGTACGCCATGCTGTCCACCAGGAAAGGTGACTTGATTCAGACTGGTGTGGTGCCTGGGCAAAGCCACTGCAGACAGCATTGGAGGGAATGTCTTTCATTCTCCTTTCAAAGGCAAGTGCCTTCCGTATCAGTAAATTTTGACAAAAGCTTGATGATTTGGGGGACTTCTCCCTGGGTAGATTTTGGTCAAGATGTAGGACCCACCATATGAGTTAGTATTGCACTACAAAACCGCCTCTACCCAGGAGGAGATTTGGGGCTGGAAATTGGGCAGAGACAAAACAAAGACCCCCAGGAATGTCAGCTTCCCTTCTGTCCACTCAGAGGCCAACAGAGCAGAAGCCCCACTGTCCGTGGAGGACAGTACCAGGCGGCCCTGTGCATTCAGGACTAGAGGGTACTTAGAAAACATCTAAGGCATTGAAGGGATCATTACAATTTAAAGCAGCCCTCTGGTAGTTTGTATGTACTATCCCGGTCTATTAATAACTGTGAAGTCTTAAACATAATGTGCTGTACGAAAATCTCCACATTCAAGCCACTCTGTGTGTATGTGTGTGTGTGCATGTACGTGCTTAATGACCACTTATTGTCAAGCTGCTTGTAGTTTAATGAATGTATTTGTAATGGCAGGGGGGTATATTACAGATGCATTTTTCCTTCAGTCATTGGAAGCTTTTAAAGAGTCAGAAAATTTGAACTAATAGAGATAATGTTTTATGTATTCCCTTAGTGCCTCTGTTTAACGTGTAGTCAAAAGAGATCATTGAAATAAATGCTACAGTTGAATTTTTAACAATGGCAGCATAAATATATGGCCATCTATAACCTTTATGCTCATGGGGGCCAGGAAAATGAGTTGTGTAATTAACCCCTTGATTGATCTGGTCTTTTGGCTGCCAGGGAAAGTCTGATTTCCCACACAGAGCAGGATGTACCTGTGAGGCTCAAGGCAGCTGAATATTTTTGTGGGGGAAAGCTTCTTTTGAAGGACTAAGCAAGCATTCATTCAACAGAATCCTGAAATTATTCCATCTTGTTAAATTTCTCAATTTATGCTGAAGAGTTGGGAGGTATGGGGAAACAGTCTGGGATCTCACGTTGTTTATTCTGATTCAACAGGTGTGGCAGATAGAATCCTGAGATGGCTCCCAAAATTCCTACCCCTGGTAGCATCCCCTGCCCTTGAGTGTGGGCAGGGGCTTTGGATATGATGGGATTTCACTCCCTTGACTAGTTTATGTTATATGGCAAAGGCGATGAGATAATCATCATTACATTATATTACTTTATAATACGTTATCTGTGGCTTCATGTTAGCAGACTGGAGAGATTCAAAGCAAGAGATATCCTGCTGGCTTCAAAGAAGCAAATTGTCAGACTGTGGAGAAGGCTACATGGCAGGGTACAGTGGGCAGCCTCTAGGAGCTGGAATGCCCCCCCCCCCCAACCCATCAGCCAGCACAAAAGCAAACACAGTCTTACAACTCTAAGGAACTGAATTTTTCCAACAACTAGTGAACTTGGAAGAGGACTCCAAGCTTCAGGTGAGATCACAGCCCCTGATAACACCTTGATTTTCAGCCTGCTGACACTGTGAACAGAGGACCCCACTAACCTGTCCTTGACTCCTGAACCACGAAGACTGTGAGATAAATACACGTGTGTTGTTCTGAGCTGCTGAATTTGTGGTAACTTGTTATGCAGAGCTGGGAAACTTAAACAGTAGTTCCAGGAGAGTGGAGGGGAGACAGCTGAGAATTTTCATTTGTAATCAATTGTCAGGTGATGTCAGGTGATTACATCAATTGTCAGGTGATTACATCAATTGTCAGGTGATTACATCAATTGTCAGGTGATGTCAGGTGATTACATCAATTGTCAGGTGATGGCCCAGTGGCCCCAGGAGACACTCTTTGAGAACCACTGTTATCATTCAGCTTCCCCTGGCAGTTGATTGATTAATTATGTCATGAGTGGATGCTCATGTGTACACTTCTGGACTGTAACAGAGATAGCCAGAAGGGATTTAACAGTGTTTTGCTTTGTTTTTTTTTGGCCATGCTGCACGGCATGAGGGATCTTAGTTCCCTGACCAGGGATCGAACCTATACCCCCTGTAGTGGAAGCACGGAGTCTTAACCACTGGACCACCAGGGAAGTCCCTAACTGTTCTAAGAGACAAATAAATATGAGCAGTATGGTTTAAGCCTTTAAAAATAATTTAAATATGGTCAACAATAATAGATATGAAATACAATATCAGAAAAACAATTAGGATCAGGGCTTAGGAAATGAGAGTGGGAGAAACCATGAAAAGTGAGGTGTGAGGTTGGCATGCAAACTGCATACATCACTATTAGTTCACACCTATGTGGCAAGAGAGACTTGACTACTACTTCCTGTTTCTCTTTCTGAGAATCAAACCCCATCTATATAGCTTATGAATAAAATTTGTGTTATGACTATGCCTCAGTTAAAAATTAAGTGGAGATTTATAACATCTCATAAGCTTTGCAATTTTCACCATGATAGAGTGTATGAAAGATGGAACACCCTTTTTGATTTATCCAAAATATCGGCAAATTCCGCTGCACTGCACAATATGTGTGGGTAACGAGTGCCTCCTTAATGTGTAGAAAGATGGATTCAGTGTCTCTAAGTCTGTGTCAACTATCTTCAATTGCTTTCCAACTCTTTCTTGACCAAATTCTCCCCGCTCCCTGTCTCCCTCCTCATCTTCACTTGTTTTTGTTGAGTAATTTTTGAAGTTAAGAATATTCAGCTCCATTAAGGCTTTCCTAGTGGAAAACAGCTAGAGCCTTGCTTAATCCTGAGGCATTTTACTTCTCTCTTAGTAATCTCATTCCCCCCTGGTATAATATAGGCTTACTGCTGTGACTCTATTAGCTGAACCATCTGGATCTCGTTGTTGTTGTTTTACTTAATACTGTACCTATCGCCCAAATGCGAAGGCTCTGCTCTCTCCAGGCATTTCTATATCATAAGAAGTTTCATCGCCATGCCAAGGGATTCCAAGGAAAACAAATATGAAAGTTGATTTTGAAGTTATTTTCAATGTTGCTTGGTGTAATGGCTGCCCTGCCCAGGTCTACTGGAATATGAAATATACACGTGACTGTGTGTGAGAGTGTGTGTGTATGAGTGTGCATGTGTGGCGGGCCAGGTGGAGGGTCGTAATAATCTTGTGTGATGGGACAGAGGGCCTGAGTAGCACCATGGAGTCATTTATACCTCTGGGAGACACATTGCATCCTTCTATTCAGAGCCAAAGGCAGCCTACCTAGCTAGGATCTTTTGTTCAGCCCTCTTGAAATGGTAACTTTATTTTTATAATTTTTTTGGCTTTTCGGAGATACACAGATTTTTTTTCTGCAGCTCAGACACCAGCCAGAAGGTAAGAGTCTCCAAGACTTCAACCCCACTGTGGCCCCCTGTGCTGGATTCTGTTTCATTAAGACATGAGACTCTACATGCCCCAGCTGCCTTTTCAGAGCCACGTGTCTTATTCTCTGTGTTAGGCTAGTAATTGAATTTTTTTTTTTTTTCTGGATAAGATAGGAGGTAGGGAAGAAAGAAACCTTATGTGTCTTCTTTCCATTTTACCTTTCACTGTCCTCCTCCCATTACTAAAGCTTTAAAAACAAATAAAAGGGCTTCCCTGGTGGTGCAGTGGTTGAGAATCTGCCTGCCAATGCAGGGGACATGGGTTCAAGCCCTGGTCTGGGAAGATCCCACATGCCGTGGAGCAACTGGGCCCGTGAGCCACAATTACTGAGCCTGCGCGTCTGGAGCCTGTGCTCCACAGCAAGAGAGGCCGCGATAGTGAGAGGCCCGCGCACCGTGATGAAGAGTGGCCCCCGCTCGCCGCAACTAGAGAAAGCCCTCGCACAGAAACGAAGACCCAACACAGCCAAAAAACAAACAAACAAACAAACAAATAAATAAATAAATAAATAAATAAATAAACCCAAAAAACAAACAAAAAAAAAACAAATAAAAATGTGTTTGGGACGTCTCCTGGGGACTCGGGAATCATACACAAACTGGTCAAACATGTGTATGATTTTTTTTTTTTAGTTCAAAGTAGAGGACGTCTACTATTTTTTACCATCCAGGATCCCTTCACCCTTCTTCAGGTAAAACAGTGGTCTAAATTGAATATGATCCTTATGTGTAGACCCTGAAATGTGGCTGGCATTCTTGTGAGGCTCTCTGTTTTGTAGATTAGGAAATGGCGGTGCAGAGGACTTAGCTTCTCAAGTTAGTGATGGGGACTCTGGTCTACACTGCCAGCCTGCAGACATGCAGCCACTTTAGACCAGATTATCACCCAAATAAACATATGGGGTGAAACACTTAGCCTGATATTTATGGTTTAAGAAATCTCAGACATGGGAAGCTGAATTCTCTTTCCATTCTGAAGCAATTATGGGTCCTTAATCATCACACTCTTTGACCGTGAAATTTGTCTAGAAAATCTATATTCAAATTTAAAGATATTTATTGTGTCCTAACAATTTATTTGTTTAACGGTGGTGATTTGAAGGCAAGTAGTTATAGAGCCATCAGCTGTGGTTAATAGAGATTATAAACTCTATTGAGAAGTTTTGGGTTCTTGTAAATCCAACTCATCTAGCAGACGTAGTCTCTGTAGTAACTTCTCTGACAATGGCTCCTTGTCAGCCTTGCTCCAGGCGTGTCAAACTGTTGCCATTGGAAATAAATATATTATCAGCTGGCTATGAAGGCTAATAGGATATCTAAAGTGTGAGTTGGCTTTGGAGCATGGATCTCAAGTTTGGGGTGTTTGAATCTATTTGTTAGTTAGTCTTATAAATGGTTCATTTATCTATAGGCACACCCTGTTTTTAACCTTAAACTTGGTGTTAAGTGATCTTGGAACATTTATCCAAGAATAGCTTTAAGAGTTTCCTTGTGAGGAGACTGCCGTCAGCTTGGCTGGGGTTCATCCCGGAGGCATGCACTATCTAGAATGTGTGCGCTCTTTTGGAATGAGTATTCGATGATGTGGAGGGGAACACGGCAGCTCGGTTGTTCCTAGGTGGAGATGGATATGGTCCAGCCTGGGCCAGTCAGCTGGAACTAAGAGGAGAGAGATGCTGGTACCCAGGAAGAAGACTGCTGCAGGGAGGGAGATTAAACTTCATGAAACCAGCTTGGGGTTTCAGCCCTTAGTCCACAGTGGTGCTAATGGTGCTGATTAGAGTGTGGGGAGAAGACTGTGTGGGAGAACTAATTTCTCATTTTAATCTCTACAGGGCACCATTTCCTGAACTGTGTTTTGCCAAGTATTAGGATTTCCCAAGATGTAAACATGTTGCCAAGACCAAGTAAGAAGATGAATTAAGAAGATGAATAGAATATTCCAAATCCTGGAAACCTGATCTTTACTAGCAAATGCTAAACAAGAGCATTGGGAAGAGATTATAAAGACCACTGTATACATCAAGGAGGAGTATTTTAGTTGGGGAAGAAAGCAATTTCTCTAAACTATTACATAAAATACAA
This sequence comes from Balaenoptera musculus, assembly GCF_009873245.2. NCBI lineage: Eukaryota > Metazoa > Chordata > Mammalia > Artiodactyla > Balaenopteridae > Balaenoptera > Balaenoptera musculus. Next base: position 94,143,789 of record NC_045793.1, on the reverse strand, counting down.
TCTAAATGTTACCTGTCTGTAACAGGGATTCTAACAGTCACCCAGATCCAGTTCTCTTCTTTCAGGGCACTCCTGTGGATATTTCTCTCCTTGCAGTTAGGTGGGTCTATGTGACTAATTCTGGCTAATGCATTGTGAGTAGAAGTGACGTGTAATTTCCCAGCCAAAGGTTTTAATTGCTGGTGTGAAAACTTCCAGCTCTCTTTCTTTTCTGCGATGTCTTTTGAGGCTTTATGTCCCAGACTATGCCTGGAACATAGGCTCCGTGTGGATGACAGTAGCCTTGGAGAGTCACCTGGATCCACAGCTGACTCTGTGTGAATGGGAAACACACTTCCGCTGTGTGAAACCAATGAGTTTTGTGGGTTTCTGTTACTGCCTATCCTGAGTTATTGTGAAACTAAGTGAGATAATCCAGGTGAACTTTTCCAAGACTTATTTTCCCCTCTATAAAATGTGGCAAATATTTCCTAACTCACAGGGTTGTGAGGATTAAATGCCAGAGAGGATTTAGCACAATGTCCCTAAAATGTTTTAATAAGTATTATGTGTAAAAGTATTATTGTTATCTGTTGGCGTATTTTCTGGATACAAGTCCTTTATTAGATATACGATTTGCAAATATTTTCTCTCAGTTTGTGGCTTGTCTTTTCATTCTCTCAACAGTGTCTTCCAAAGAGCAGAAGTTTTAGATTTTGATGAGATCCTGTTTAGTTATTTGTTTTTTATGTCTTGTGCTTTTGGTGTTGTTACTAAAAAAGCTCTGCCTTAACCCAATGTCACAAAGTCTTTCTCCTGTATTTTCTTTCCAGAGCTTTTATTGTTTTAAAACATACATTTAAGTCTATGATCTATTTTGAGTTAGTTTTTAAATATAATGTGAGGTGTGGATTCAGATTCATTTTTTTCTTTTTCTTCTTGGCATACGGATATCCAGTTGTTTCAGGACCATTTGTTGAAAAGCTATTGTTTCTCCACCAATTACCTTTGCACATTTGTAAAAAACTCAATTGTCCCTGGATGTGAGGGTCTGTTTCTTCACTCTTTATTCTGTCCCATTGATCTATTTATTGATCTTAATACCAATGCCACGTTGTCTTTATTACTTATAGCTTTATAATAAGTCTTGAAATCAACTAGTATTAGTCTTCCAAATTGTTCATCTCTTTCATAGTTATTTTGGCAATTCTAGATAATGCTTTGCACTTCTATATGGATGTCAGAATTAGTTTGTTTCTACAAAAAAAGACTGTTGAGATTTTCATTAGAAATGCATAGAATTATAGATCTAGTTGGGGGAATTGACATCTTCATAATATTTAGTCTCCTGATCCATGAACATATCATGACTCTCCATTTATTTAGGTCTTCTTTAATTTCTCTCAGTAGTGTTTTGTAGTTCTCAATGTATTAGTCTTTCACTTTTGTCAGATTTACCCCTATTTCATGTCTATTGATGTTATTATAAATATTATTTTTTGAATTTCAATTTCTGATTATTTGTGATTAATATGTAGAAATACAGTTGAGTTTTGTTTATTGATATAGTATCCTGCCACCTTGCTATTTTATTTATTTATTCTAGTACCTTTTTTTGGTAGATTTCATAGGTTATTCTACATACATGATCATGCTATCTGTAAATAAAAAAAACTTTTACTTATTCTTTTTCCAAACTGTATGCCTTTTTCTCCCTTGGCTGGCTACAACTTCCAGTACAATGTTGAATAGAAGTGGTGAGAGTAGACATTCTTGTCTTGTTTCTGAGCTGGTGGAAAGCATTCAGTCTTTCAACATTAAGAATGGTGCTAGCTGTAGGATTTTCATAGATGTCCTTTACGAGGATGAGAAAGTTCCTTTCCAGTCCTGGTTTGCTGAGGGTTTTTTTCTTCTTCTTTTTTTAAAATCGAGAATGGATGTTGGATTTTGTCAACAAAATTTGCATCTATTGATTCTCTTCAAGCCAACAAGCCAATAGCCAGAAAGATAGTTTCCCTTTCTGGCCTGAAGAAAAAAAAATGATATTCAGTTATTTATATAAAGGCCTGTTATCAGTTGTAGAGGACATTGGAGTCAGTCATCAATTATTTTTTTAATAAATTTATTTATTCTATTTATTTATTTTTGGCTGCGTTGGGTCTTTGTTGCTGCGAGCTGGCTTTCTCTAGTTGTGGTGAGCGGGGGCTCCTCTTGGTTGGTGCGCAGGCTTCTCATTGCGGTGGCTTCTCTTTGTTGCAGAGTACGGCTCTAGGCGTGTGGGCTTCTGTAGTTGTGGCACGTGGGCTCAAGAGTTGTGGCTCACGGGCTCTAGAACGCAGGCTCAGTGGTTGTGGCGCATGGGCTTAGTTGCTCCGTGGCATGTGGGATCTTCCTGGACCAGGGCTCGAACCCGTGTCCCCTGCATTGGCAGACGGATTCTTAACCACTGCACCACCAGGGAAGTCCCTCCCCGCCCCTTACCTTTTTAACTCATAAAGTCATGGGTTAATATGCTGACCCATGAATTGTGAGTCTACCCAGGGCATTTCAGAAGTTAAGTGTTAAGGAAAATGCCTCGATGGCCTGCACATGGGCTATTTAAGAGAGGGCTTGACACAGTAGATAGAACTCAGCCCATGAGGGAGCACTTGCTTAGGCAGAAGACCAGGTGGAAAGGGTTCCAGGGCTGAGTGTCCTTGATCACAGCATCTCATTATTTGAGATTAAAACTCTAAAAAACGAACCTTCTTGGTGCCCCCATCTGCATCCCTGGTTGGGACAGGCCTAACCAAGAGGGACTTTGTCCAACCCACTCAAGCCCCAGCCCACCTTTCCGAGTGTTCTTGGCCAGGGGCAGCACATGCACAGCCTGTACAGACACATGTAGACCACTTGTAAGGAAAACTGGATTGGAGGGGACAAACTCTGATAGTTTTCATGACCAGGCACGAAAATAACATGAAAATAAAAGTAACATGTTGAAGACTTGGAGGAAAATTTACTTTAAATTATTTTACAATAATAGCACATCCTCAAGACATCCCTAGAATTAAGTATTTTTGTCAATTATTTAGTAAGTGCCTAATTTGCTCTTGCTAGGGAAGAAAATTACATGGTTGTTCCTAAATTATTAAACAATATTCTGATGGCATTGGCAGAGCAAGTAGCAAAGTATTGACTAGTCACCCTGCTATAGGAAAACACTAGTGCAGCTCGGTTTTATCTTGCTACGTGAAATAGAAGAGAAAAAAAGTCATTAACTCCCGTGAACTACATCTGCAAACTCTGATGGAAAGTCACACGTAAAGTTCATTGTCCTTTATCAAAGTAGAAAAGCCCACAAATAAATTCTTTTAAGAAATGTGTAAATGAACTTCAAAACTGAAACTTCTGCAGGGAAATTTAGTTTGGAGGTAAGGTCTCTCTCAAGTTCTTCTTTATGGGATTTCATAATCCAGCCAATCTTTTTTTGCCTTTGTCAATTTATCCCTATATCCCTCTCAATACCTAGGACAGGGAATGAATGAATGATCTTTCTGGGAAGTTTTTCTTAAGGTTGACTTTCTTGCTGCATCCTCTAAGAAGGATGAGTGTGGGGAGAAGAGAAAGAGAGAAACTTGGGTTAATGCTAAATCCTGAAATTAACTGTCTTTTAACTCAATGAGTTGCTCTAGCAGTTTGGCTGGGGCTACTGCACACCTTGCCAAGTTGCTCTCCTCCGGGTCAGGGACCTTCAGCGTTCAGTGAATGAGGAGACATGATGCTATGGGAGAATTTTTGACCAAAAACTGGAAGACTGAATCCCATCCCTCTTGGTGTTGAGTGCCAGGCAGATGAATTATCTAGATACAGCCTGTCAAGATGAAAGAACATTAATTAGGAAAGAGATGATCCTTTAATGGAACACTTACCAAGTGCCCGTGATGTGCTAGGTACTTATGTCATTGGTTCTCACATCAACCCTATGAGGTGATTATTATTTCCTCCCCACCTGATGAGGTAGTTAGGATTTCAAGAGACCCAATAACTTGTTCAAACTTTCACAATTAGGGAGGGGAATGGTGGGTGGGGGGAGCTTGGATTTGAACCCATTGTCTTTAACTTCAAATCACAGCATGCTACCTTAGAAGTGCCTAGAAAGAGAAGTGGTCATTCCATTCGAGGAGCTCACAGTATAGTTGGAAAGACAAGGAATATGCAGGTGCAGAAGAACTCAAAGAGCAGGGGAGGGTAAAGATGTTTTGAGCATCTACCACGAACCAGTGCTCAAGTCCATTCTTTTGACTCAAGACCTCTCAGATGGCTAATGGCCTGGGAAGTTAGGCTAAGCAAGCTTAACTAATTTCCCTAAGGGTCTCCCAATCAGATCTTTATTTTATTTATTTATTCATTTTAAAATTTTTATTGGGGTACAGTTGACTTACAATGTTGTGTTAGTTTCAGGTATACAGCAGAGCGAATCAGTTATACATATACATATATCCACTCTTTTTTTTTAAAGATTCTTTTCCCATGTAGGCCATTACAGAGCACTGAGTAGAGTTCCCTGTGCTATACAATAGGTTCTTATTAGTTATCTATTTTATATGTAGTAGTGTGTATATGTCAGTCCCAATCTCCCAATTTATCCCTCCCCCTCTTACCCCCGGTAACCATAAGTTTGTCTTCTATACCTGTGACTCTACTTCTGCTTTGTAAATAAGTTCATTTGTACCCCCTTCCCAGTCAGATTTTGATCTCACTTCAGTTTGATTCCACATCTTATGCCCTCCTAGTGCTTCATGCTTCTACTTAGAGCAAAGACCTCCAAAAAATACTGTTCAGGAACAACGTATGTCAGTGTGCCTGATAAACACTACTGAGATGGAAAGAAGGGAAAGGATGCTGGGAGCTGAGTTAGTTAGGAAAGGTAGAACTGTATGAGCCAAAGTAAAGGTGGGAGTGATTGTGGCAGTGGTGGGACAGCCTGGAATTGCGCTCTGGAGGGTTTTCTGACCCCAGCCATCTGAGTGTGGTCAAGACAAAGGAAATGTGGGCAGGTAGATGGGGTATCCTCTGGAGTTCTGGGCCCTCTGTTTCTCTGCCTGTGCTTACCTTTTAGGGGTTACATCTCTGTAACCCCCCATAAAACAATGCTTACGATGAAACATTTCAGACCAGAAAATGTGATTCAAGTAATCAGTGGCTTTTTCAGAGGACGTATATGTGGACATTACTTAAGAGTGGGCAGGGGCTTTCTCAAGAAACATCTTTTCATCTTGCTGGCCCTAAACCTTCCACATTCTCACTACATAGTTTAGGGAGAATAAACAAGAATTCTTTCCTTTTAAAATTTTAAGGAGACTCTTTTGAATTAGCTGCAGATATATCTTGACTATCTTCTTTCTCTTTCAACATGGTTTCAAGGCTGGTTTGGTTAGGTTATCTGAATATAAACAAAGAATATGGCAGCAACATAGATGGACCTAGAGATTGTCATACTGAGTGAAGTCAGACACAGAAAGAAAAATATCATATGATATTGCTTACATATGGAATGTCTAAAAAAAAAGGGTACAAATGAACTTATTTATAAAACAGAAGTAGATTGGGGTTTCCCTGGTAGCGCAGTGGTTAAGAATCTGCCTGCCAATGCAGGGGACACAGGTTCGATCCCTGGTCCGGGAAGATCCCACATGCCGCGGAGCAACTAAGCCTGTGAGCCACAACTACTGAGCCTGCGCGTGTGGAGCCTGTGCTCCGCAACAAGAGAGGCCGCGACAGTGAGAGGCCCGCACACCGTGATGAAGAGTGGCCCCCGCTTGCCGCAACTAGAGAAAGCGCTGGCACAGAAACGAAGACCCAACACAGCCAAAAATAAATAAATAAATTAATTTAAAAAAATAAATAAAATAAAACAGAAGTAGAGTCACGGATACAGAAAACAAACTTATGGTTACCAGTGGGTAAGAGGCGGAGGGATAAACTGGGAGATTGGGACTGACATATACACACTACTATATATAAAATAGATAACTAATAAGAACCTGCTGTATAGCACAGGGAACTCTACTCAGTACTCTGTAATGGCCTATATGAGAAAAGAATCTAAAGAAGAGTGGATATATGTATATGTATAACCGATTTACTTTGCTGTACACCTGAAACTTACACAACATTGTAAATCAACTATACTCCAATGAAAATTAAAAAAAAAAAGAATATACACAGGCACTGTTATTTAAGCTCTGTCAACAAACATTATTAGTCAACTGAGAATTTTGGCATTAAGTTGCTTTAGAGCTGGCAGAATCAGCGGGAATCAATGTTTTGGGTCATCATTTGCCATTCAAGACTGATCACATTTGGAGACTCAGCAGAACTTAATTCAAATACCGCTTCCTCAATGCATATTCAAATACCACATCTTCAATGCATTCTGTATGGAAACACCTCTTCTTCAATGTGTCTGTAAAAAGGGGATACCAAGAGTTCTGAGGACACGATCTAAACATCCTTCCAGTTATCTGTGGTTTAGAAAAGTCCTGTACTTTGTAGAAGACCCTAGAATTCTGGAGCTAGTGGACAACTTGGCCAAAGGGTCCACATTTCCAGGTTCCTTATTCAGGATCCCAGTCCCTGCGTTATGCTGTGACAAGGCTGGATATATTTCTAGTGTTTGGAGGGTGATGTTCTTTTTTTTTTTTAATATTTATTTATTTTAGCTGCACTGGGTCTTAGTTGCGGCGTGCAGACTCTTAGTTGCAGCATGCATGCGGGACCTAGTTCCCAGACCAGGGATTGAACCTGGGCCCCCTGCATTGGGAGCGTGGAGTCTTACCCGCTGGACCACCAGGAGGCTGGTGCTCTAATGTTCTAAAGTAGAAATAAAAGAGAGACTTTCAGTAACTGAGCCCTAATATTTAAGATCCTTAAGTGAAGGTGGAAATATTTTGGTGTAATCAATTATGATGCCAACTTCTTCAATCTTTATCTACCTGGAGAAAGATTTCAGAAGTTGTGGTCTTAATTTCAGTTGAAACTGTTCTTTCATGTCTAGTGGGGACTGGATTTTGACAGTTCTCTTTCCATTTGCTCAGAAATCTTCCTTTCATTTTATGATAGTCCTAGCATATCTGCTACTGTGCAAAAAGAAATAAACAGGATTATTATGTGTTACTGGAACATATGGGTGTTTGATGTGACTTTTCTCTTCCCAGTTGCAAGCAAGGGTGAGGAAACCTCGTATAACTTTTAGTCATCTAGTTTATTTATTTAGTTTTACAATAATCCACATGTCTTTTAAAGAGTGAAGATTCACGCTCTCATAATTGTCCCCTGGGGTCACTAATTCAGGTGCCTAAGGAGCTGGGACTGCTCAAGCAAATTGAACTACGGGAATTAGATGCTTTTGTTGGACTGCAGGCTGGCGTGCTATCCGCTGGGTGCTGGCGTCTGTTTTCTTCTCTAAGGTCCTTTTTCTCTCTGAACGTCGGGTATTGTCAGCGTGAGCTATAGAGTCCGAAGGGTGAGTTGTTAAGCTGGCATAACAAGGAGCTCTCGGGAGCCTTTGGAGCCCCAGCGCCTACACAGCAATTTTGAAGCTCTTCTTTTTCAATGTGGGTTTCAAGACAATCTCCTGCCATCTCCCTTTACCCCCGCGTAAGAGGGTTCTAATGAAGTCACCACGCATGATGAGGTTCAGCCCCACGGTCCTCTCCGGCAGGGGCTGTTTCTGCTGTCTGGTTGTTAGCCGTGCAACTGCTGCCTTTATCTTTGGTATCTGCAGGGAAAGGCACTCAGAGAAGGAGGTGAGCTTCACCTTGGCGATTCCTCTCCCGGCGAAATGAATACAAACATCTAATGTCATGACCCCCCTCCTGTTCCACACATTCAGCATGTTTGGGGCTGTTAGCAGCCATCGTGCGGGCCCAGAGCACATCAGCAAGTAGACTAGAATGTCCTTTTGCACTGGGAGATGGAGCCCGTGTCTTGGCGGGCAGGGGCAGGAACCTTTGGCGGAGATGTGGCAGAAGCATCCTTCAGGGTGTGTCTGTGGATGTGTGAATTATTGACATATTCAGTGGGTTTTGTCTTCCTTTGACTTCCCTCTCCCATTCCCACAAGCTAACCAGGAACTTGTGCTGTCTTTTGCCAAGCACAGTGGAAAGCTTGGTTGTTTGAAAACAACCCCTTTTCCTTGTGTTGGTTTTGGCAATGATGAGCTTATCAAGGAGACTCTGGGAGGAGGAGAGAAAGGTGCATGTCTTTTAGGGAAGATGGCAGAAATCAGAAAGGAAAGGGAAGCCTGATTCGTGGCACCAGAACAGCAAGGTTGACGGAGAAAGAACCATCTTCAAGGGACCGTGCAGGCTTGGATTCTGAGGCTGTTGGTGGTTACCAGTTGAACAGAAGAACAGAAGGGTATGTTTGAACATCTGCCAAAGGTCTTAGGCCCTTTTCATCACCCTGGGAGATACAGTAACATTCCTCATGATGACTGATGACCTCAGAATCAGACTTAATTTGATATAAAGGAAATAAAGCAAGTGATATTTATGTGTATGAGGGTCTGTGGCATGAAATTCATCCCTGCTGCAGATCTAACTGCACCAGCTGGAAAAGGCCCTGCAGACCGATGACATTAGCACATACGAAGAGCTGGAACTTTTTTTTTTTTTGGTGCAAAAGTTTTTAGTTGAAGAAGCCTAAGAGACAGAAGTGGGAGGAGTGTGACTTTATATATGACAAAGACATTACATTGTCATTAATATTGCAGGTCACTGCTTTGGGGGCAAAATCCTTGTTTTATTTTAAGATTTTTAGTAGGGTTTATTCTGAGGCTTAGAAAACTCAGGAGAGTCGGGCCTTCGAGACAAATGCATTTGCCTTGATGAAACACATTTGCAATAGCTTTCCAACAATGGCCTGGAGACTACTCTCAATTCACACTGGACTTTAAAAAAATACATTTTTATCCTGTTTTGAAAATGGACCAGGTTTGGGGCACTAGTTCACGTAGCTACCACACCCACTCTTTCTGCCCAGAGAGTGAGGAGAATGAATGGGTCAATCAGCTGACATATTTCCATCCAATTTCAAGGATAGAATGTGTTCATTTTCTGACTAATGGCATGTCATTTTGCAGAAGCCTTTGGTTGCGAATTAATCCTGGAATCAAAACAGATTTTCTGGGGAGCAATCTTCCATCAAGTATTGATTTTTTTACACTCACGGAGTCTGTACTCCCTAATTTAACCTGACAATGATTCTGCACAATGGCCTGGGAGCACCTTGGCAGCTCTCTGAAGGAACTTTTACTGTCTTTTCTTTCTGCAAAGTAGAAGGGAAAAAACCCACACCAGCTAGCCCGGTCAGTCACTGGGGGGTATTTATGACCTGATACTTCACTTCTGGTGATTCGGAATGGGCAGAAAGCTGCCTTCTAACTTTTAAAGCAGTGCTAGGAGAGAGAGCTTTGCCTTGGCAGGAGACTGTTCAAAGGAACATTTTTTTTTTTTAACTGCCAATATTAAACAAATCTCTAATATATCGTTCGGTCATGTCCGGTGTTTTCAAATGATGCCATCTTTCTGTGCCCAACAAACATGAGAAAATGAGAAAGCATTTTCCAAAGGGAGGCTTTTGCTTTTGAATTTCAATAAACTTTGCCGCTCTTTTCCCCCTTCTGTTTTCTCAAAGGTGCTTTTGGATTCCTACATTCCTGGGTCCCTAACTGATTCTTGGGAACTCAGCAAAGATCCTTGAGCTGTGCTTGGTTTTAAAAGGGGTCTTAAAGAGCTGAATATGACACAGCCCCTTCCTTCAAGGAGCTTTGGGTTTGAAAAATGTGGATAAAACAAGCACATTCCATCTATGACAGAGAATATAAACTATGGAAAGTATGGACAGGGGCCAGTGGGATGTTGGGAATTTGGAGCAAAGATGAGACCACACCTGTTTGGGGAAGACTGGAGAGAACTTTGTGGAGGAAAAGGCATTTGAGTTGGGCCTTGAAGGATGGCGTGTCACAGACTCTTAGTAAATGCTTACTGAATGGCTGTGTGCTTCCTTACGTTTTCCAGCTTCCTTTGCAAGTGACTTGAGACCATGTGACCATTTCTGACCAGTGGACTAAAAGTGAAAGAGACATGAGTCCCTTTTAGGTGGAGGCAATTGATTCTCCTCCATCTACTCTTTTTCCCTGGCATAGTGATTGGATGGATGAGAACCTTGCTTTCCAAAGCAAGGACTTGTATGAGCCAAACCTAAACTTTTACGTTACATTTAAACCAACAAGAATCTGGGTTTGTTTGACATCACAGCATAGGTTAGCCAAAATAATACAGATGAGTAGAATTACTTAATGAGAAGTGATGTAAAAATCTAGAGTGATGTAGTTAAGAAGGTTCGTAGACAAAAATTTTGATGGACCCAGGAGCTCCGAGCTCATAAAAAGTGCTTTAGTAGCTCATAGAAACCAGTGGCAGGTTTTAAGTGAAGTTGAATTATCTTCTACTTACTGAGATATTGTTTGGGAAGACGGCATGTACATTTATTACAGATGGAAAATAGAATCAATAAACTGGCTGAATAATGCATTAAGGAGTTTTAAGGAGTCCCTGAGTCATAGGTATCTTGATCGATTAGTGTGGTTTGGAAGTCATATCCTCTGCATTCAACATCTTTAATCTAAAGAAGAATAAACTTATCATTAGTGCATTAATTTAATAGGCACTTGGAGAGACAGGAAAAGCAGAAGCAGAATTCTGGCCCTTGAAGAACTTATAGTTTGGCTGGGAAAGCACACTTCCAAGCACTGTAGAGAATGATGAAAGAAGGAAGAGAGGAGTGACCAGCAGATCAGAGAAGGCTTTCTGGAAGCTGAGAGCTGGGTCCAGGGGAAGTGAGAGTTATAGATTGCTGGAGAGGAGGTGAGTAGATAGTCCCACTGGAGTAAGGGACTGAATGGCTGATGGAAAGAACTCATGGAGAGTTTGTGTGAAAGCAATCCCAAATGTCCTCATCAAAGAGGAAGGAGTGGATCTAAGTAAGGGAAGAGTGAGGAACTCTCCCTCCCAATGTTTTCCTAGTATTAGCTGTTTCTCGCTGACCCGGAGATCTTATGAAACGTGACACACGGTTGGCCATGACCATGCTGCATTTTGGAGAGCGCCTAGCCTGCCATTTAGATGGAACCTTCTTTCTTTCCCTCCATCGGTTATACATCAGGTTGTTATTGCCTGGGACAGCCATAAAATTACTCCATTAGACCAACTACCCATTTTCAACAAACCATAGCCTGACCAATACATTGCATTGCTTCCTGGTGCTGTGACCCTCATGAGCATTAGTTTCTTTATACGTAAAGCGAGAATTAAATTAAATGAGATAATTTATGTAATGCAGTAATATAGCATCTGTATATGGTAGATTCTTAGTTATTGATAACATTACTATTACCAATCTGTTGTTTTCATCATTAAATCAGAAAACATTTGTGATCACAGAGAAAGCTCTTCTGGGTGTTGGTAAAAGATGAAATTTGACTTTGTCTTAAACGATTTCAGGTCATGTTTATTTGCCCTGTTGGAAATCCAAAGTTCCAGACTGTTGAGAACAAAACCATTACTAATATTTACAGCTTTTAACAATTTACTTTCTTTGCTTTCTCCTTATTTCGATCATCAAAGTAAGGAAGTTGTTTCTATGTGGTCTGCAAATGAGAAATGAATTTACTAATTCAGTTTTTTAATAACTTCTTGGAAATTGTGAATTTTCAAAAATGGGCAAAAGATATCAAGTACTATTTTGGAAATTCTCAGAGACTCCATCTCCCTGTCTTAGTGCCTTCAGGGTGGGAGACTGTCCAGCTCTTTCACCCCTGCTTTTTGTATGATAGGGGAAAGCTGCAATTATGCCTGATTCTCTTGTTTTTTTTTTTTTTTTGGCTGTGCCACATGGCTTGCGGGATCTTAGTTCCCCGACCAGGGACTGAACCCGGGCCCTCGGCAGTGAAAACACTGAGTCCTAACCACTGCACCGCCAGGGAATTCCCTCTCCTGCCTTTTAAAATTCCACTTTAGTAACAAATGTTAAATTAAGAAAAATAGATCAAATGTCCTTTGAACAAATGAACAGTATAGAATGAGTTTTGCGGAGATTAAACTACAGGTTGTAAGAAATAGTCACACAAAATCCCTTGTGTTTGAAACAGTGATTGAGATAGCCCATCTCAACGGCATTACACAGATGTTGTTTTAGAGAACTCTTTTTTCTTTCCTACGAATTAAAGAAAACTTCTGCTCAGTTGAAAAACTGCCACCTTCTTTGTTCCTTTAAAGTTTTTTTTTTTTTTAAATCAAAGTGGGTCTGTACATTAGCAAAGCACTTTAACGACCTTGTGCATGATCGCAAAGTGCTCTATTATATGCAAGTGCCATGGAGGGAAACAGCACTTTTCACAATTGTAAATTTCCAACTTTATCCCTTTTAAAAACATATCAGTGATTTTTACTGCAATAAAGATCTTTAGATTTGCGTGAAACCACTTTCTGATTCTCAGAAGATGCTAACATTTTATCATATTTGTGGTTTGAGTTGTGTTTTGGAACCAGTCTTCAAAGTAGCGAGAGCAACTAATTATTCCTCTGAGCCTGCAAGGTGGGGGAAGTTTGCAGGGAGGTAAACACTGGTTATCATTATTTTATTTCTTTCCCCCTGACTCCCAGATATACGTGATTGTCAGAGAATACATGTGACGTGTCATTCTGATTGCCATGCAGACCTCCATGTTGGGAAATTCTAGAAGCCCCTGAAAACTCAAAAGTTGAAGTTTTGCTCTGGGTTTCTAGTAGAATGGAGACCTTACACCAATGATTCTGGGGCTGGAGACCCATGTTCTTGGATGAGAAGCACTTGAGAAATGAGTATACAACAAATACAGTATGGGCCTTTGGGGGAGAGACTCAGGTCATGGACTATTAATCAGATAGGCATGGATTTAATTTCCACCTCTGGAATTTTCTTGGGTAAGTTACTTAAACTTCCCAAGCTTTATTTCCTCATGCTTATAATGGAGGTAATAAGACCTCCTTCATGGGGTTGTTGTGAAAATTAAATACACAGAGGCACATGCATGTCCAAGTTCACCCACGCGTGTGCGTGCGCGCACGTGCACACACACCACACATACAATTTTTTGGTGAAGCACTTAATTCAGTTCCTGGCAGGAAGAATTTAATAAGTAGCAGTTGTTATTCTTATTACAGTTAAATTAGCTTTGTCTACACTTCTATGGTGGCACACAGAAACATGTGTTACACTCAGATAAAATACAAAAATCCAGAGAAATAAGATTGTCTGAGGTCTAGTCCTCAGCTGAAGTGAAATGGAGAGAAACATTGTTTCAGATTTTCTTAGCCAGGTACCTTCTGTGGGTATAATGGAGTGCAGGCTGGTTTGTCTTTCCTATCTGGGTGTTTAAGACAGAGACAGCTTGGGAATAATTTCTCCCCCTACTTGGAGACCTGACTCTAAAATAGAGTTTTCTTACTATATGTTTTTTCTTTCTGAACATCTGCATTAAGTACTCACTGGTCATTGGTAGAATCCAGCTGCATTTAGATGGTTGAATAAAACCAGGTAGAAAAAAAGTGACGTTCTGTATGAAAGTTTGGGGTCAGTCAGATTGTGTGTGTTTCAGTGAGTATAATCACATCTTCAGAGAAATGAGTGAAGGGTTTAAGTTTGCGTTTCGAGACCTTAAAAGCCATTTTAAAAAGTGCATTAACACATAGAATTGATTTGCATGGTTTGGAAACGGGGAAAAAAGGAAGAGTCAAAATTTTGTATTTGTTTCTGATTTGGTTATTTATTTTTATGGTTTGAAAATAACTTTAAAATGCAGGTTGAAAAATAGCCTTGGGGTCTGTTTTGTTCACTTTTATCTAAAAGATTCACCTGTGCTCACTGAGTAGTAGATAATGATCATTTGAAATAATGAGATTTAAAATCCCACATAAAAAATATGTAGCCACTCAATAGTAAAGAACACTAAAAAAATTTTGTGGAGGTTTATATTGGAACAAGGAGGGGTGTGATCCCAGAAAATACACTTTAAGAAAGCAAAAAGACCAGTAGGTCTGGTTTGCAGCTTATCAATATGTCCAAAGCCCTCTAATAAATACATAATAAAACACCTTGCAGTTGCCATCTCCCAAAGACGTTTGCCTTTTAATTTGGGGATTTTGGAGCCTGTCTTATCAAATAAAATTTTCCTAACAAAATTTGGTTGACTTGAGCAAAACTTCTGATGTGCAATGGGAAAACAAGAATCCCAGACAGTTAAAAAGCAAATCATCTCTGTGGATTTAATTGCCATTGACAGAAAAGGGCCATTGGGCTGGAAAGATAATCATCGTTCAGCAAAAAGGCATTATACAGTTTGAAATCAAGGAAAAAAAATTCTATTCAGTTAAAACTGCCGGAAAATGAAATCAAACAAAGAAAATATTTAATTAAAATGATTTGCTTTAGTTTTTATTTTATTTTTTGGTCAGTGAACTTTTTTTTACTGCAAATGTGACACATGTGACTAAATAGCACACGTCTAGGCCAGGCATAAACTGATATTTATTGATAAATGTCAATCTTGAGAGAAAAAATAATGGACCTACTGCTTTTAAGTTTATTGCATTTCCATACCAAGCCAATTTTTTTTCTGGCCAAGGCTGAAGAAAAAGCCTGGTTCATCTTACCTATAGGCATCTCCCCAAATGACCTGGGAGGTCATTTTGATCCAGTAGTTCACTTGTGAAGGGATTCAGACAAGGTCACAGCAGGTGGAATGACCTCTCCCTTCCTGAGTTGGACCTCTTCTCAGATGAAGGCATCTGTCCCTCCCAGACTAAAGCTGCCACAGTGGCTTGATTTTGTGTTTATGAAGCCTGTTGCTTCTTCTGTTTTCCTTGCTTCTTCTTCTCACTTTGCTAGCTTTGTAAATGTCCTTTCATAGCCCCGTTCACTGCCCTTTGCAGACCACTCCCTCCCAGCCCTCAAGACTCGCACTGGAGGTAAGGCTTTCCTTACCGCAGGTAAGGCTTTCCCAGGTGGGTCACGCAATTAAAAAATATTGTCAAGTATTGATGTAGACATGGTCTGGATTTGAGTGACTTTTTCCTCCTTCCCCAGAGTCTGAGCCTTTGTACTGAAGAGGGGCAGCAACTCCTGGATCCATATGCATGGATCTAAATAAGGTCCCTGGGCCAATAGTATTTCAACTGCATATTAAATCTCTCTCTCTCAAATCTCTTTTTTCTAGGAGACATCAAGCCATCATAGTTAGGATATTCATTCATTCATGTACTTCTTCATTTATTTATTCATTTTGCTTTTTACTGGGTGCCAGGCACTTGTACTGCCATTGAAAATACAAAGAGGATTAAGAAGGAACTATTGCTAAAGGAGGACAGTGGTGCTGTAGAATGAGGCTTAGATTGTTTTTCAGTTTCCCTAAGGCCCTGAGTTCATGCCCCTTAGACTCTGACTTGCTCACTCTACCTTTGCTCCTTCTCATTTGTAATAGATGAAAAATAAACCAGATTGCAAATCCTTTTTCTTTCTTTTTCAAAGCAAACCATGTACCAAGTTTTTTGGTCCAAATTGTGTAGGATAAGTTAAATTGCATCCTATTAACCAATATGAGTGTATTACTGTAAGCATAGTTATGTTGAAATAAAGTTTTAAAAAGAAAAAAAAACAACCCTCCAACCCCTGCTGGGTGCTCTAGCGTGTTCTCTCTCTCTCTCATTCCCGTCATTCCTGCCGCAGGAATGCAGGTCAAGAATTTGGCTTTAGTAATTGAAGATGAGGTAAGCAATCATGGAAGACTATATCTCATGGCCTTTATTTTCTCTGTGAAATGGGAGGCAAATTCAGTGCCCAGAAGCAGGGTGAAGATTAGGAAGAGTAAGTCAAGTGCAACCTTGGTCACTCTGGCTCTTTATCTCCTTTTCCAGCAGGTCCAGCAACCCCTGAATGAGCCCCTTAAGCATTTCAGGAGTTAGCAGAGTGTCTTGCATATGCTCAGGGACACATTCACTCAGGGACTCCTGCTGCGTCAGGGTCTCCATGATACTCACTGGGTTTCCTGCCAGCGGCCCCAGAAGGTAGCTGCCCCTCAATGGCCAGTTCTAGAGGTTGTTCCTTTGACCCTCCACCACTCCTCTGGGCTGTGGTCCTGTCCTGTCTCTTCTGATCTGGTCATTTCCTGCTGTCGGCCCCTCTGAGTGTTCCCTGTAATCACGCTCCCAAGCTGTGTTACCCACGCCTTCATGGGCTTCAGTACGAAAAGGAACAGTTCTTGTAGTTTTTACTTCTTTCTCCCTTGTATACAGACAAGTGCCCGAGGGCTGGCTCGGGCACACATCTGAATAATCGCCACCGTGCTGTTCTCAGAAACCCTGCTGTGCTCCAGTGACTAAGGCTCTGTGGCTAGAACAGCAGCACCTTCGTGAAGGCACCAGCAGAGGACTGCTTGTCCTCACCACACAGTCTAAAACCCAGCCATGGATGCAACCCAAGTCCCCATGTCAGCGGACTTCAGAAAACACTCTCTCTCTCTCTTTTTTTGGCCGCACCTCGCAGCATGTGGGATCTTAGTACCCCGACCAGGGATGGAACCCGCGCCCCCTGCAGTGGAAGCGCGGAGTCTTAACCACAGGACCGCCAGGGAAGTCCCCCAAAGAAACCTCTCTTCATAACTCCTCCAACATATCCAGACTGGCCAGAATATGACAGCAGCAAACTAAGACTTAAGTTAAACTCCATGCTAGAAAAGTTTTAGAACAGCTACCAAGGGGATGGAAAATGTACCAGACTAGGAAAAGTTACAAAAGTGCTGAATTCCACTCACTGCTCTACGGAGACCAGAGACCTTCGGACTGAAACGGCACCATCCAGCATCTGTCTGTTCTTTTCCCAGCAGTGTTGAGCAGTCTGGGAAGGAAAGAGAGGTTTGAATTTGAAGGTTTGAGTCAGAATGGAGGATGAGCAGGGCTTGTAGGGCATGGTAATAGAGGGTGAGGGGATTGAAAAAAAGTTTGTAAAATTGTTGGTGGAATACTTATTGGGAAGCTCAGTTGGGTGAAGCAGAGAAGGAAGGGGAATCTGGGGAGTTGATGGAGTCATTTGTTTAGCAAGCATTTATTGATCACTGACTATGTGCCAGGCAGGGACAGGCACAGGTTCTGGGAAGTTTACGGGCTAGCTGGAGAGGTAGCTCAGGACGCCGTATAGAGTGCTAACTGCTACAGTGATCTGGGAGCTGACGGAGTGCAGAGGAGGAGCATCTAACTTTGTCTTGGAAGACTGGCTAGAGGAAACGATACTTACATGGAACGGCCTGGTAGACGAGAAGGAGTTGGCCAGGAGGAGAGAGAGGAAAGCCTGCTCCCAGGCAGAAAGGCCGGCTTGGGTGCAGGCTTGGAGATAAGAGAGAAGGAGGATGGCAAGATCGGTGCAGGCTGGCGGGGGGCGTGGAGGACTGCAGGGAAGTCGTGAGGGATGAGGCTGAGAGGTAGTCAGGGACCACGTCAGGAAGGGTCGTGGAGCCTTGAAGGATACCTGGAGGGCTGTCTACCCAGCTCCGTCCCTTCCCTTCCACCCTGACCACCGCTAAACTGCCTCACGATCAAGGATAGAGGCCAGAATGCAAGTCTGTGTCATGCTGACTGTCCTCCCCCGGTCATAGCTGGTGACACCAAGGTGGATACCCAAGGCTCATAGGTCAGCATATTCAGAGAGGAGCATAGGAAGCTGGCTATAGAGAGATAGAAATAAATCAAAATGGGGAGAGAGACAGAGAGAGAAAGAGAGAGATAGAGAGAAACTGAGTAGCTGGCTTCCTAGTTTTCCAAGAGTTGTAATTAATAACAAAGCGTGTGCCCTTGTAATTAATTCTCCCTTTTGGCACTCACTCTAGCTCAAGTGGCTTACTGTTTCCTGTAACCAAAGGATCTTTGACTAGGCTCATCAGGGAGAGAATATACGATGAGAGGAAAGGGCCTAGGACAGAACTCTGTGGAACAGCAGTATGGGTAGAGTTGTTTTTTGTTCTAAATAGTCAGTCACAAATTCATCTAATCTAGGCTGTGGTTTCCTTGGCAGGACAAGTCACTTCAAAGCTTACTGGGCTTTTAATCTAGTTCAGAGGTCAGCAATCTCTGACCCACGGACCAAGTCCAGGCCACCACTTATTTTTGTAGATAAAGTTTTATTGGAACACAGAGACATCCATTCATTCACACGTTGTCTATAGCTGCTTTGTTTCTACCACAGCAGAATCAAGTGGTTGCAACAGAGACAATATGGCCTGTAAGAACCTGAAATATTTACTGTTAGTCCCTTTGCAGAAGAAGTTTGCTGACCCTTGAACTAGTTGATTCCTCTCAGCTCCATGTAGCCACACCCACAGTTCTTTTCTAGTCATGCTTAGATTTTCTATAATTCTTTGCATTCTCATCCCCATGCCAGCTTTTTCTTTCTCTGACACTAATTGTCCCGTACCTTAAGCTCATCAGGTTTACATGTAAGTCTCTATTGACTGAGATGTTTCTTCCAATAGAAAGGGTTTTCTGGGCATCACATCCTTACTTAAACCTTAACTCTGAGGCATCTGAATCTACTCAAAGGTTTTGACAATGGGTTGACAGCAGTGGTCTTGAATTGACCCTTATCTCAAGGCTGAGTTTTATTTGGCCCTCGTTGCTCAGCGGCCTTCTCAGTTTTGTCTTTCCCCAGTTGGGGTTAAAGAGCTTTCTTCTTTCAGCCTACAAATCCCTGAATTTCCAACTTGCTGCAGCAAAGGAAATTGTGCACTAGGGGAACCATGGGTGGGCGTCTTGGGGAGACGCGTGAGGAGAGACCTGCCATAGGGCTTGGCTTGTGCTGGGTGACGTCAGGGAGGGTTTAAGGAAGTGAAGGCTCATTCTAGAGTGGGTGCTTTCAGGAGCTGGGGCCATTCAATGATTGGGAATCTCCGTAATTTTGTATCTAGGAGATGGGAGGAACAAAACAGGGCCGGGGTTGTCATTGGTGAGGAAGCAGTTGTCACTAATGTGGGGTAGTCCTGAGTCCTGTCATTAAGGCATCCAGGAAGGACAATGGGGCCAAAACAAGAAGGGCCGGTGGTGAACAGCGGCCGCCCTGGGCTGAGGAAGGAGGCAAAACACCCTCCTGGAATAGAGCTGCATCACCTTGGTCAGGAGAACTGCAGAGAGAGAGGCACTGAGGAGAAGTTCCCAAAGGACCATGAGGGTAGGCCAGCAAGACAGGCCCAGAGCCACACGTCCCAGGGAGAATATCCTGTCTCTCATCTCTCCTCCCTTCTCCCACCCCACCCCAGGCAGGGAGCAACTCAGGAACTAGCAGATAGCGGAGAAGCGAGCCCAGGGACTATCTTCCTTCCTGGATTGAGACTGTGTTTACAGCGTAAAGTGACCATCAGGCAACTGACCAATAGGAGCGGGAATTCAGGGGGCTGCTGGCATGCAGAGGGGAACTATGGCCAGTGGGAATGCTGGAGGGTCGGGTGAAAGCGCATCTTTACAAACAGCATTTGTTCACCATTTTGGTGACTCTTTTGTTTGCTATCTTAATGCTCCCACTACAACGTGAGCCCTATGAGAACAGAGAGCTGGTCTTTCTTGCATAACACAATATTCTCAGCACATGAAGTGTTGTAGAGAAAGTGGTGGGTAACAAGTAAACATTTCCAGAATTAATGAATGAGTGAATGAATGAATTGTTCCCCTAACCCCATAGGCTCTTCTTATTTGTATTTTTTGGGTTTTTTTGCATTAAAATTTTTAAATTTTATATTGGAGTACAGTTAATTTACACTGTTGTGTTAGTTTCAGGTGTACAGCAAAGTGATTTTGTTATACATATACATATATCTATTCTTTTTCCGATTCTTTTTCCATATAGGTTATTACAGAGTATTGAGTACAGTTCCCTGTGCTATACAGTAGGACCTTGTTGTTTTCTTCTTATTTGTATTATAGTCACAGTTGGTTTTATCTTTGGCTGTGGCAGCCCATGCCGGGGCTAGATTTCCATCAAGAAGGAGATGCTGTTTTGATCATTGAAGGAGCCAAGATACTCTTTCACTTAGAGCTGGGCTTGGGTTGTCAATTACCTTTGCTAGTCATTGACCTGAGATGGTTACACAGAGGAGAGTTCCTGGCTTTGAGCCCAGTTTAACTATGGGCTACCCAGGGAGCCTTGGCTATCTATATTTGTTCCATGTCTGAAGTTAATTATGTCCAGCTCGTGCATTTTAACTAAAGATTTCTCTGTGTTGCATGTTTCTTAATTCTCGTTACACATTAAGATCATCTAGGGAGTTTTAAAAAATATCCCTATCCTGGGTCCACTCAAGACCCGGAGGTGGAACCCAGGAGCATTATTACTCATCTCTTTGAAAAGAGTTTAGACCATTTCAGGTATTGTCAAACTTGTGTGATGAATTTTATGCTGTGTGAGCTGCTTTCTGGTCATGAATCGTAGGACTACATGTCGGCCCACGGGTAGGGTTGCTATAGATAAAATACAAAAAAGCCCAGTTAAATGGGTTTTACAAATAATGTTGTTTATTACGTTGTTAATGGTATTAATGTTAATGTTATTGCCACAGGCATACTTAATACTAAACATTATTCATTGTTTATCTGAAATTCAAACTTAACTGGGCTTCCATATTTTTATTTTCTAAATCTAGCAATCTGGCGTGAGGGACTGGGGAAATAAAATAAGCAGTCCTTCACTACAGATTGTTTGAGAGGCCCTGCTTTGAAACACCCAAATGCTGGGCAGTGCTAATCAGGGAGGGTTTTCCAGGCAGGGTTGTTGGCTGCAAATAGCAGAAACCCACCAGAAACCTGCCAGAAAAGAAATTTATTGGAAGTATAGCTAGTATAGGTAACTCACAGAATCAATGGAAAGGATATAGAACCAGGTTAAGAAAAGGTAGGAACCAAGGGGGCTGGGAAGCCAAGGGCACAGTCAAGGCCATGCTGCAGTAGAGTCTGGTCAGGGAGGTGCCTCTGGAGCCACTGACTCTGTATGTCCTTTGCTGGCTTTTAGCTCCGCCTCCATCAAAGTCTCTAATGGTCTCTGGACCTATAAGTTCAAGTTTCAAAGTCCCAGTTGGGAGCATCTGAGCTGGGCCATGCAGCCATACCCTCTGGCTGCCAGGGAGTGGGGAGAGGAAGTACCCTCTGGGCAAAGCCTCCCTACTCCTGCACAGGGGGAAGCAATTGCCCAAAGAGAAAAAAGTTTTGCATTGGGGTAGCAAGAAATGATAAACATCCACTACTGAGTGAGGGCTGAGGTGAACTTCTCACAGAAGTTGTGGGAGTTTGGAGCGCTGTCTCTTCATCTGTATTGTGCCGTTAACTAGCTGCGGCCCTTAGCAGTCACTCAGCCTCACTGAGCCTCAGTTTTCTTATCTGCAAAATCAATGACTTGCAGATTTTGAATTTCACTGACCAGTAAAATTTCAAAGGGAATTTTGGGGATGAATATAGGCATCTTGCCTTTTTTTTTTTTTTTTTTTGGCTTTGTCAAGTAAAGATATTACTTAAAACAACTATCTATTACAATCACCATCATTTTATAAAACGAAGCATCTTTTAATACCAAAAATTAGGAAGGACATCATCTCAGAATACTGATTAGTTCTTTAAATTGAGTTAGCTTTTAGAAAAACTTACTTCCGTTGACTTTTTTTCTTTTTTCTAACTTCACTTGGACCAGTGAGGGACTGGCTCTACACCATGGGTTAGTGTTTGGGAACCATCAGTCTTAATGGCTCTTCTAAGATTATGATTCTTTGCATTTCTCAAGACTGGAGAGGGGGAATTTTGTATAGCCTTGTTGTTGGCATTGCAAACTTTTTCCTTCTGATCCCTGAGCAAATCTTGTTTGGATGACCTCCAGGGCATGGTATAAAGTCTGCCTTTTAATGTGCATTAAAAAAGAACACTTGAATGGCAAGAAGCCTCTGGGACAAGGAACATCCACCTTTTTATAGTGCTTGATGTTACTGCCACAGAGGTGCCCAGAGACTTTGGCAGTGAGTGAATTTCTATAAATCTTAAAAATCAATCAACTGATCAGTATATAGGGAGGGCTGGTAGATGTGCCCACTTAGACGACCAAATGGCTAGTCCAGCTTGGCCTTTCTCATCCCTGCAGAGACACTGATAAAGTGGGGATATGCAAAGGGTCATAAAGATGACCCTTGTTCTCCTTCCCACCCTTTTCAAAATCATGCATTTTGAACACAGCTGGGATCAAGGGAGTTGAATAGGCACATTCTGAAGTAAAGAAACCACTGATGCATCTATAAATACTGAGGAATAATATCAGATGGAAAAGGGACAAGTTAAGGAAAAGGGACTGTGGTTAAAAGTATAGCACACGGTAATGGACCTCATCAGAATGCGGGAAACTTTTCAGCTATAAGGATCCAACTTTCCAGCAATGCGGAGTGGGGAGAGGTTTGAAGACCGAGGCCCCTCTCTTCATGCTCAGAGCCAAGCAGATGAAAAACGAAAGGGTTTTAGTGCAGTGGAGAGCACGACCTTCCCCAGGGCTTTATGTGGCCCTAGTGGTTTGTTTTTTCAGCCCTAAGATCTATAATTTTGTTTTTCTTTGTAGATTTTGTGTTGACTCATTTTGATTCCTCCATTTCTTCCCTCCCCTTGCCCTCCTGTGCCTGTGGTTGTCTCTTTTTAAAATTTTATCTTGTGGGTCCAGTTTGCTTGCCTCCTTGCACTGATCCTTTTGGTTTATTGAAAGCGTGCCTATGTTATTCATTCTGATGCTTTTCCTTGCAACTCTGTCTTGCTGGTGTGGAGGCCAGGTTATCTGAACACAATAACTACCCTTTAAAGAAATCTTTTTCTTCACTCACTTTCTTAGCCCAAGTTGCCTATTGCTGCTCTTTGTAAAGCTCATGACTAAGGCAGCTGGTCAGTCATATTGTCTTTGTACATACAGGGTGATTTCTTACACGTGGGTACATTTATCCTGGGACTGTGAGATGAAAAAACTGATTCCCAAAGAAATACACCAGCATTTGCATGCAAAAACATAAAAAACAAAAACAAAGAACTATCCCTTACCGTAGCCTTCTTCTTCCAATGCTACTGCCAAAGGTTAAAAAACTTCTGGACCCCTCTTTGAGCTCATCTGTAAATCACACCAGAAAATTGGTCTTATTGCTTATGAATCACATCTTATTATTTGACCTAAATTTATATTACCTAGCATTGTCACCCATCTTATTTAATCAAATCTGCTTCATATGGCTTTATTTACAGGATGATATTAAAAATATTTGACAGCACAGGCTAATCAGAACAGATGCTATTTATACCCAACAGTTATACCTAGAGTGATATGTATCCTCTGAATATCAGTTCTGCTTTATGATATTCTAAAACATTTTTAAAAATAAAAATACTCCACATATGGTGAACTTTGATATTTTTTGTTTCCAGTGTCCAGTCCTAGCTTGCTCTATTGGAGGAATTCCCATCATGTTATAGTGCCCCCATTAGGTGCATGTGTATAATGCTTAGTGTGCACATGATATGGTCATAGAAGATGTTGATATGGCTTGGAAGACATAGAGGACATGTTTGGAAGACAAAATCATTCTCTTTTTTCTTACATCTTTTTATACATCTGGAGTATAACTGCTTTACAATGGTGCGTTAGTTTCTGCTGTATAACAAAGTGAATCAGCTATATGTATACATATATCCCCATATCTCCTCCCTCCCACCCTCCCTATCCCACCCCTCTAGGTGGTCACAAAGCACCGAGCTGATCTCCCTGTGCTATGCGGCTGCTTCTCACTAGCTATCTATTTTACATTTGGTAGTGTATACATGTCCATGCTACTCCCTCACTTCGTCCCAGCTTCCCTTTTAATGTAAGGGGGGAGGGTCTCACTTTTAAGAAAGAGTTCATGATGTCAGCCCCCATAGTCCTACCAATCCCTGGGAATGCATGTCTCCATGACTGAAACCTACTTTTCTCCATTAGTGCCTCTTGATTGGTTAGCAAAGCCTGTGTGGAAATAGTCTCAGGAATCACATCTCCTCCCAGACCACCAGGGGCTGTTGTGTTTCCCTCCAAGATGAGCTGCGTGATGGGTCTAGTTAGGAGTCTGGTTAAGTAATTACTGAGTTTGGGCAACTCGTGCAGCTGTGGTGTTTCACAGAGATGGCATTTCAAGATGCATGAGTTCCATTTCTGATCTCCTGATTTACCCTCTGTCTCTGCAATTCAGGACAATCATTTAAAATACCCATAGAAAAGAATTTTAAAAAGAGTGAATATATGTATATGTATAACTGATTCACTTCACTATATACCCGAAACTAACACAACATTATAAATCAACTATACTCCAATAAAATTAATATTTTATATAGAAAACAAAATCAAAAAACTAAAATATCCTACAAATGTTGCAATAGAGCAATATAAGAAACACAGTTGAACTATGATATTCTTACTGTGGAAATAGCTTTGTTTCTTTGTATTTTCTAGTTTTTCTACAACAAACAGATTACTTGCATAGTAAAAGATATCATCAACAACAAAAACTGGAAGGAAAAATAAGCAAAAATATTTCCCAATTTATATCTTTTCCCTCATGTATAGTCATAGATGTGGCCCAAGTGGTGACCAGAACCGTGGCATCCAAAGTGGACTCATATGAGGCCCAGTGATCTACGTCAATGATGGGTTAGTTAAGGAGTTTAGTCAGTCTCAATGCAAGTAATTCTTAGTGGATCTTCCTCTATGAGAACATTTATTAGTAGCGTTGAGTACATCTAAGCAGGCCTCAAATCTCAGATAAGGGTACAAGATTTGGAGATGAGGACAGTAATACCTATATATGGTAGGAATCTAAGAAATTCTGGCCTCTTTTCTGCTTTTATCCAGCATCTTAATAAAGCATCTGCAAAAGACATCAATGTTACAGGTCACCACAAATGTTGTCATTGCATATGGGCCCCTTGCTCTTTGACTGAAGTTGTTTTTGGAGCAACTCCAGTTCTGGCTCTGTGTGGTTGTATTGGCTGAACTACCGTTGCATATCTACACATAGCCAAACACCCTAGGAGCAATTTACATCCTCACCTAGGGTAACTTACATCCATAATCTGACTTTAAGAAAACACGTATGTTTTAGATAAAGTTTCATCCAATATCCTGAAAACCTCCTTAGGTGTCATCGTCCTCCCCTGACCATGGCTGTCCACATGGCTCAGTAGATCAGCCAAGTGCTGCTTGCTTGGACTCCTCTCAAAGGGCGGCACAATGGGTAAGGGTTCTGGACCTGTGTGTATTAATTGGGGGCTGGTTTCAACTACTTTGTGACAGACTGCTTCTGAATTCTTTCCAACCATGGATTTTTGATGAAACTCATCAACCTGCTGCACTTGACACTGAATAGATTATGTGTATATGGTTGGTTTAGTGGAAAATTCTTATTGGAACAGCTTTTGAAATCGTTTTAAAACAGACACTGGTGATTGTCTTGTAAGCCTAGGCTATTTCTATCCATTCATTTACTGGTTCAAAGTCGGTTTCAGAACCGCTTTTCATCATTTTAATTCTGAAATTTATTTTATTTGTAAAATATTGTAGTACAAGAAGCATGGTACAAGATCTTCATTTCTGGAGAAATATTACTGTTTTTGCAGAATGAATGTGAGTTTCTTGAAGGCAAGGATTCATTTTGTTTATTGCTAAGTCCCCAGCACATAAAATTTCTGGCACATATGAAGTGCTTAGCAGATATCTGTGGAATATGGAATGATTGAATTTAAATGATGGTTATCTTTCTAAAGAAGACATTTAAGAATTTCCTAAGTCAGGCTTCCCTGGTGGTGCAGTGGTTAAGAATCTGCCTGCCAATGCAAGGGACACGGGTTTGAGCCCTGGCCCGGGAAGATCCCACATGCCACGGAGCAACTAAGCCCTTGCGCCACAACTACTGACCCTGAGCTCTAGAGCCCGCGAGCCACAACTACTGAGCCCACGTGCCACAACTACTGAGCCCACGTGCCACAACTACGGAAGCCCGCACGCCTAGAGCCTGTGCTCCACAACAAGAGAAGCCACGACAATAAGCCCGCACACCGCAACAAAGAGTAGCCCCCGCTCGCCGCAACTAGAGAAAGCCCACGAGCAGCAACAAAGACCCAACACAGCCAAAACTAAATAAATAAGTAAATAACTAAATTTATAAAAAAAAAGAGAATTTCCTAAGTCAAATATATTTCATAATAATAGGTATAATCAATAGGTAGGACCTTAGCCTAGAATACTTTTAGCGTATTTTAGATGGAAACAAAGCTTGACAATGAGTATTTTGTCTTTCCCCACCACGAGGACAGAAGAATCAGCATTTTTTTGCTCCTCTTAAAGTCAGTCTTGGACTTTCCTGGCACTTTCCAGGAAAGTCCATTCATAATGTATGGGCACTTGGATTTTTTGTTCTGTTGCTTTCCCCAAAGCACTTCTTGTCAATCATAACATAAAACTGATGTATGGATCCTATGTAGCATAAGAAATGTTTGCTAAGGGTTACAAAAAGTATGGAGATAGTGATTCTAATTAAAAAAATTTTACTGGTATTTTTAGCAAGATTTTCCATTTTCCTTTTGAATTAGTAAATGATACAGCAACATTAACGCATCCCTCCTACCCACATAAACTTCGAGCAGGAGTATATTCTCAATGCCTAAATTTTCCAGAACACGCAATTACAGGCATTGCTTAAGAGCAGCAAAAACTCCTTCCCAGTAGAATTCGCTACAACACCTGGCACGCAGCTGGCTGTCAGTAATAGATTCTGATGTCTCTGGGTTTTGTCTGCCTGTTATGGTTTCTCATCTTCTGTCTTCTGATTCTCATGAAGACCTCCTCCTTCATCCCTGTGGTCCTTCGGTGTTGTGATCATGAGGCCCCATCCCCAGTACCACAGACAGGGGTGGGTCTGGGACCCTGCGTGGCCGATTCAAGCACATCATCCCCAGCACAGTGCCTAGTTTAGAGACAGGCGTGTGACTCAACATCTGGGCGCTCCACCTGAGAAGGAAGTCTAAGAGGACAGGCTGATGACATCCTTGGAACCACTGTATCCAGCTGTGCTTGAGGTCCCCAACTAGACTTCCCAGACTTTGTTTAAATAAGTTTGAGTTGGATTTCTGTAATTTGCAATCAAAGGAATCCTAATTCATACAGTATTTCATCTGAACAGTTAAAATAATCATGATATTAACTAGTCTGTCATGAAACCCCTCCTTTTTGTAACATTTGGGGTTGTAACATACGCTTATTTCCATGCTTACAATTTAAATGACCTATCTGAGTTCAAGACACATTTCGCCTAGAAGCTCATGTCAAACCATTCTTTATTTTTTATGGTACAAATTAAAAGTGACAGATCTGAAGCTGTTAAGAAATACACAAAGTGCAGCTTTACTGACCATACAGATATTGCTCTAGATTAAGTACAGTTTTGTCAGTTTTTTTTTTTTTTAAACATTAAGCAACCTGTGCAGATAAATCAGCTTTGGTTTCAATGTCAGAGCAAGTAAGGAGCTTTTAAATATCCAGTTTGGCTTCTTGGTCACAAGTCCATCATGTCAACATCTCGTCATGACGCTTTTTTCAAAACAACCCAGTCTGTTTTCCTGCTGTCCGCTCCAGGCGCGGAGGAGCAGCTTTCTTTGCCACGTCTCATCAGTGACTCTGGTAACCAGCCTGGATCACAGCACGCAGGACAAAAAAAATCACTTCCTTAACAACAAATAGACAAATGTGCCTCACAGAATTTCAAGTTGAAGACGAGCAAATCACGTGACAAAAAGCTCATTACAAAATGTTATTCAAACAGATTTTGCAGTCAAACATTGAAATGAAAATCAATTTCCTTTTTCTCCTTTTTTTTTTTTTTTTTTAAGCTTGGTCATTAACTGGGTACAAGTAGAGTGCTGAGGTAAAACATTGATGAACAGTTTGTATTTCTTTTTTTTTTTTCTTAAAATAGGAACAGTTTAGTATTGCAAGATTGTCAGCAACATTTAGCCATATCTATACAATGTGCATATACCTACAAATATTGAGCTTTGGTCCAGCGTACAGAAGATGAGCAAAGGCATTTTACAATTTCTTTTTGGTTATAGCTTGAGTTCTTTGATACGCCTCTACTTGTTTTTTGTTTTTTGTTTTTTTTCCTAGCTCCTTTTGCTTTTTTGTTCTCTCTTTTGTGGAGTGTGTGTGTGTGTGCATGTGTGTATGTGTGTGTATTGTGTGATTACAACAAAAAGAAACCAAAAACCTTGCAATGCAATTAAAACTCTCAACTGTTCACAATGTTTTTTTGACTGAAAAAGAAAAAATAGCCCCACAAACAAGCGTCAAGTGTAACATCAGTCGTTTTTTTTTTCTTTTTCATTAAATGATGAAGAAAATGAAGACAACGGTAATTTAAAAATATGTAAGAAAAATACTGAAGCTTGAAATACAATCACATGTGCCTGAAGCGGCTTTTATTTTTTGTTAGTGGCAACCTTAACCTTCAGTTCATGGAAACCTAAAAGACACTTAAATGCTACTGGCATGTGAAGTTGTTTACAAGTGGAAATAAGAAATGTTGTAAGAAAATTAAGCAGTAGGTGTGGTCCCCAAGACTTACAAGTTACACAGTATAATTTATATTCCTAAGAATCTGTTCAGGCACCTTTTTATGCCTTGTAGCAAAAAATTTATCTGTAAAAAATTAATATAAGAAGCATTACAACACCTTATAAATAATTTATAAAACAATACAAAATTATAAAACTATAAAAAAAATTACTGCACATGAATGGGTTTACGACTGTGGGATGAATATATTTCTTTTTTATTCCACTCTGGAAGATTACTTTTATTTTATATTTTCACTGTCCTAGTTATACCCTCCCAATTATAGATTTCCGAACTGAGCAGGTCCTATGTAAGTGCTGCTGGCATATGTTTAAACAACATTTAGCATCCATCATATATTATCTTGTTAACTTCTCTTTTTGGGGGAGATTTTCTTGATGGAACTTGGAGCGGGTCCTAGGAGAATACAAAATCTGTTTAATTGATACGTTTTTGAATCTCTGGGTCGTTGGTATCTGTGCAGTTTTTGAGGTGGCCAAATGGGTACCATGATATCGTTGGCACTGAAGATGAAGTTAGCTGTGGTGCAATTAGCATCAGACTGGAGAAGGAAACACCTGTACAAGCAACTGGTTCCACCTCCAGGATTTCATGTAGCGTTTCCTTGCTGCTGGTCCCCTGGTTCCTGCATGAATCATCTGGGAAGGGGGTGTAGGGTGCGGACAGTTATACCATTGCACTGACACCACCAGCACAGGGGCCAACAGAAGAAGAAACCCAAACCCCTATGGGGGAGGGTGTTAGGGGAAGAAGATGGCATTTCTAATCAGTTGGGCAACTTGAGTTTTTTTTTCTCCCACAATTTACTTCTAGATAGCATTAATTATTAATTAATTATTCGGGAAGATTTCCATCTCGACAGCAAGGAAACTGACACTCTCTGTTGCCCGCTCCTATAATGGAACACGTTCTGCCTCTCCCTGCGGAAAACATCGACCACAGGTCCTAAGTGTTTACCTGCACAGAAATCCTCACATCTTGCTTTTTCCCTCTGGCTTATTAGGTTATTTTGGCCCACAGATCTTTGGAGTAAGTTATTTTGAAAAGTGAAATAATCCCTTAGTTCTAAGAGTGAAGGCTATTCTGATGTGCTCGATAAGCCACTTCTGTATTTTTCCTTTTAGTGGAGGCACTTCCTTGTTAACATTTCCTTTCCCCTCAAGAGTCCAGCTGCAATTCCCATTGTTTAATTCGTCTGCCAACTTTCTGCTCCGTTTATATATCCCCAAAAGAATCGCCCTCCCCCCGCCCCGAAAAAAGTCTGCCATCACTATTTGAATGAAAGTGGTAGCAGCAAAGATGGAATTTACAGGATGCATGATGGCCTTTAACAATCCGGTCACTCACTCTCTTTCTCTCTCTCTCTCTCTCTTGCTCTTTTTGGCCTGTGTGTATATGGGTGTGTGCATGCTATGTGTGTATTTTGACTGAAATCTCGAGACATTTCTTTGGCTATCAGACTTCTGAGAGAAATTGCTTTGCACAGAAGCATAACATAGATGTAAGTATTGAACCAAATGTGCAGCTTATGTTTATATTACAAAATTAGTTTTGGTCAGCTCTCCATGTACGTGGCCAACAGACTGAGAAAAATCCCAAGCTCTGGTGTGGTCAGTGAGCACAATTACAGCTTATGCCAGTGTTGACACTTCATCGAGCAAAGCCCTAGTTATTCTGGAGTCTCTCCTGCGTTTCACTGGCGTCTGAGTGGAAAAGACACCATGCCCACTCTGTGGCCTTCCAGCAGACGCTGGGGGCCACACGCCAGGGCGGGTGGAGAGATGGAGGAAAATGAGAAATGCGAGCTCCATTTTCTTTTCTCAAACCCACAGGTCATAGTGAGAAGAAAGCAACGGATGCTTTGGCACACGATCCAGGATGCCCCCCACTCAAAACAAAGAGAAACAAAAAAAGAACCCCCTCCCCCCAAATAAAAACCAACAGTGGGCCTCACAGAATGGCTTCAGCAATGGCACTCCCCCCCCCCCACAGGGGGTGACAGTAGACGGGAAAGATGAGAGAAGTCAGGCTTGCTATTTCTCCGCAGAGTACAAACGTAAAACCTCGGAACACAACTTTACACGCAGAGAGGAGCCCACTAATGGTCGCGTTGGCAATGTCGTGTTTCTGACTTTGGTTAATAGGTTCATAGTGAATCAGCACTTAGAACCTGAAGGATGCCGTCCGCAGCCCCTCCTCCAGGTGGTAGGCTTGTATTCGCTTTGAACAGAGAAAAGTCTCCTTTGTGTGTTGTTGGTATTTTGTTTTTTGTGTTTTTTTTGGTTTAGTCATTTTTCTTAAAATGTGTTCACATTTTCATAATACACAGAAAAAAGTACGTGGTTATTTGGTTTGCTTTAAGTCCATTATAAAACTGGCTTTGGGGAGACAGGTCGGGGAGGGAACGAGCCTTCCTCCACACACCTGCACTGTGGTGTAGTCCTTGTTTAAAAATTTTCAAAAACATTTTTTTTTCCTTTTTCGGAAAATCCTATGGACATGTATAAACCATCTTGCCCATGTGGCGGTTTTCTTAGTCTTTTACTTACAAGGGTGATGACTGGGGCTACCTTAAAATTTATTTTTAATTTAATTGTTTCTTTCTTGGGGGGGTTAGGGGATGAAGTCCCAAGGGTGGAGTTTAGTTTCTGTGGATTTTTTTTTTTTTCCTGATTCCGGGTGGGCGTCTCTTTAGGAATTTTCTTCCAGTGAGTCTGTTAAGGGTTCCAGAGGGACTGCCGTGGCCGGCTCGTGCTGTTTTAAGCGTTTAATTGTGTTCTTCAGGGCTTGCCTCTTATTGCAGAACCAAACTCTAACTACTTCCCGGTCATAGTTCAGCTTCTCGGCAATTTCGGTCATTTCCTGCCCAGAGGGGTGCGTGTTCTTCTCAAAGTGGGCATTGAGGATCTCAAGGGCCTGGGGCGTGAAGGAGGTGCGCCTCTTGCGCTTTTTGGACGGTTCACTCCCGATAAACTCGGTCAGGTTCTGCACACCTGCCCGGTGGCGGGCCTCAGCCTCAGCCATCCACCGCTCAAGCACCGGCTTGATCTTCTGGGCACTTTTAGGGGTGATGTCCAGCTTTTCAAACCTGGCAGGATACAAAAGGCCAGGGTTCAGTTTGGCTGTCAGACTGCTAGCTATAGTGTTCTCTTGGGCTTCCTGTGGTAGGAAAAAGTGGCTTCTCAGGATGGTGTGTCTGGGGGGAAAATTGAGAAAGAACAGTCTTACACTGAGTCCTCTGCCAGGGTGGGCCTCCTGCCTGCCTGCCTGACTGACTGGCAGAGCGAATGCACTCCAGATGAGCAGCCAGCTGCAAGGTAGCCCTCCCCGCTCAAGCCAGCACCCGCCCCCCCCACGCTTCATGCCCCTGCATGCAGCTCGTACACCCACAAGCGGGCCAGGTGAGCACGGGTGGAGACAGCACAACACAGCAGCCATCACGATGGAAACAGAAACCACTCGCAGATCTTTTTCCTGGAAATGCTTGAGATCTGAGCTTTGATTTGAATCCACCCAGCACCATTTCCCCTGAACTTCAGAATCCTTAAGGCAAAAATTAACACCAGGAAGTGACATCAAAGACAACAGCTGTCATGTTCTTTCGTTTAAAATGATTCTTTTTATGTTTTCCTTTTGGTTTCCTTAAATTTCCCCCACTGACTTGGTGATTAAAATGTTCTATCTATGCTAATCGTCAGTGATGGCAACTGGGACAAGTTTCTTTTGTGGTTCCCTTTTCATCTCTGTTTTGTGTCTCATTTTAATCTCTTTCTCTCCCCCGGCCCCCAGCCCTCTCCCGTCTCTGTCTCTGGTAACAAACACTTTTCACCATATGTAAGTTAACAACATGCTCCCTTTTCTGGTAAAACATAGCCCCTTGCTACTTTACTGCTGGACTCAAACAGCTGGACACACTGTAATTGCTATGAACACCCCCCCTCCCCTGGATGTGCTAGGGCCACCTCATGCCTTCCAACACCATCCAGCGTAATGGTGTACTTTTGCACCAGAGTATCAAGCTGTGTTTAACGTGCTATATCTGCAAACTGTACTTGAATGATATCATTTTCTGTAAATGAGGTCTTCTAAATATCAATTGCCATGTGCAATTCTTTGCTACACTGCTTTCAAAAAACTATGAAGCATCTTGGACAAAACTATCTACAGTGTTTTAAGAGGTCATCCTGGTATCAAATTCATACTCACTCTCAACGAAATACAAAATAGTACCAATTCCTTTTATTTGTTTGTTTGTTTGTTTGTTCTAAATCCAAATTCACAACCCTCCAGGGTGACAACTTTGGATCCATGGCATCCTCCTCTATCTTTTCAAGTTCAGTCCTGTCGAAAAACAACCCTCTGACTGCAGAGTACATCTTATTACAATAGACTGTTTTCATGGAGCGAAAATGAACCTGCTTTAGTCACAGTATGTTTTATAAGGATGCTTGCAAAAGGACACAAAAGGATAGGCTTCCTTTATGTGCCTTAATCTTATTTTTGGCACTGCATTTTAGATATCTTATGTTGTGATAAGCAGCGCCAATAGTATCAAATTTTAATGTGATTCCGATAGCATTCCCTTCCATGTATAGTTCAAGGAGTTATTTATTTATTTTAAACCACCCCCGCCAACTTTCAGCTGGTCAAAGAGGAAAGAAGTACATCTTGCTTTCAATATAAAATGAATTAATTATTTAATGCCATTTAATGAGCTGCTCACTTACGGCAGCCTCCCCTAAAGCCCTCATTGTTGGATTCACTTACCATCATTCATTATAAAAGCCCCAAAGCTGAAGTCTTGGTAGCATGACAACAGGCTTTACAGCGCCATGGCATGGGGGACAGAGCTTGTGATAGGGGTGTCCACTGTATTGCTGGTGTGTTTTCCTCTGTGTCTCTGATGCAGAGGCACTTGTTAAAGCATCTCGAGTCACTGCAGCTCATAAGGGAGGAGTGACGCCACAGTGTGTGCAAATGCAGATTCTTCACCACCGTGTAAATTAACTGGAGTGGTTCCACTGTCAGATCTTGGTCTCTTTCAAGACTTCCATTTTTTTTTCTTGGTAGTTAGCTCCGAAAACTACCCCACTGAAACACTAGGAGCTAGAGAAAGGCCGAAAAGGCAAGGCATCTGCCATCTTCTATTAGACAGTGAATTCCCAAAGTCGCTTTTCATTTCAGCCATAGCTTTTTTGGCTTCCCCAGGGGAAGATTTTTAGAAATCAACATATTTGATTGGGAATGCCCAAGAAACATTATGTGTGTTAGTGAAAACCTTAGAGAGCACTTATGCCACGAAAGGGAAATCACATTTTAGGACTAAGAAATAAGCCAAAGAGGACTTCAGGCAACGATAGCACACGGGCAACAACCTCAAAACCTGTGGCGTGCCTTTATCACAAGGTTGTTGAGATGAAACAAAATTAATGTTTCCCAACAGGGAGCAACAGTATTCATATCATTTGATGCTGCTTGTTAGTGTTGATGCTTCGGTACATGTTGTCTGGAATAACACATACAAGCCTTGAAACAAATTTCCCAGCAGTAGTATCCTTGTATAGACTGAATAAAGGTTATTTTCTACAGGGAGGTATCTTATAAGAAAAAACAGTAGGGGAGGCCAGAGAAGTGAGAGGATCCTATGGCGCTTTTTGTATTTAACAACAATCAATGGGTTTTATGGAAAATCACTGAGCAAAATGTGAGCTGCAAGCTCCTACCCCATACTGATGTTATTTATAACCTTAGTCTTAAACTGCAGGAAAAGTACACTTCCGTCCTTTGGGGAATACATTAAAAGTATAAAGAGCAGATAAAAAGACAGCATTTCATGGATCACCAAGAACAAAATCCACTTAAATGAGTTTAGAGTTGGTTTCTTGGCTTTTCCTGATGGAGGAGGACTCATAAGACATTGCCCAAGAGGAAAAAGCTCTTACCGAAGTGCCTTTGTTACCTCATGCATAAACATGGGATTAGTGCAACACACACATGCATGCGCAGGGTCTGCTGCTGGCGGCTTGACCCAGATCAACTCAACCACAGCCAAGGCTGGCTTCTGTCATTTATGTATTTAATTTTGGGAAGGGTAGGGTGAGGTTAGGCCAAACTCTCACTACCCTTTTCTGAGCGATGGAAAGCAGCTGCTGCTTTTTTAAAAATGTGCTTTTAGGCTTGTGTCTGGCAAGGCAAGGTTAAAAATTCCTTTGTGGTCACAGGATGGCTAATTTTTGTTGTTTTTTTTTTTAGGTGTGTTTTCTTGGAAAATCCGGATAGCCATCCCTGAGCAGAAATGGTGGGAGCGTTAACACCACCTGGGACTGGCGGCCTCACAACATCAATCCACAGACAGGAGACAGTGGACCTCAGCCGCGGAGGACGGTGGGTTCAGACGCTTCTGACCCCCGGTGGGGGGGAAGGTGTGTATTTCCAATGAAACCGCCTTGGAAGTTCTTTGTGAGTTGACAGGAGTTATCAAGCCAGGCCCCCAAGTCTGCTTTAGCAACTCCATTTCCATCAATATCACCAATCCCAACACACAGCTACCCCAGACTCCGTTCCCACACTCCACCCCTCCAGCTCGGCCCACCCGAAGAAGAAAAGCTGAGCCGAGAGGACAGACGAGGCCTGGGCCAGCCAGGAGGGGTGACAGCGCGTGGGCGCGGGTTACCTGCAGATGGCCGACTGGCTGTACGCGGGGCCCTCTGTGGCACTGAGAGCCTGGCCCACCTGAGTCTGGGTCAGGCCAAGGGACAGGCGCCGGATTTTAAAAGCTTTGGCAAACTCGCGGATCTCCTCCAGATTAACCCCATCCACCTCACCCGCTGCCATCTGAGGATCTGTGGAGATGTTTGCAAAAAACAGGATCAATGCGTCAACGCACATCCCAGTGCT
Source organism: Balaenoptera musculus (assembly GCF_009873245.2). NCBI lineage: Eukaryota > Metazoa > Chordata > Mammalia > Artiodactyla > Balaenopteridae > Balaenoptera > Balaenoptera musculus. The sequence continues at coordinate 94,108,128 of NC_045793.1, read as the reverse complement.
ACACGTTCTGGACGGCTGAGGAGAAAGCGGCTCGGTTCATAAGTGCAGAGCGGTGGGAAGCCACACCGCAGAACGTTCTTGGTCTGCCGGCTGAGGCACTCAAGCCCCCATCCTCAACTCATTCCACCTGCACAAATCATCCTTCAAGGTAGTTCTGTCCCAGATAAAACCACAGCCAGCCTACCCTGCCACTTCCACAATGCAAGAGCGAGCTCCTTACCGCTTAACAGACAGCAGCCAGGGCAGGGGGGCACCAGCTACGGGGGGATGTGACTCCATTTTGCCCATAAGTATGTTCAGATATCATGTAAAAATATAAAGATGGAAAGCTTTCCATTTGAAATGTCTTAACTGGACTCTTCCGTGCTAAGAATTGCCCTTGAAGAAAAATAGTATTTTGCATTTTCCTGTACCCAATCACCACTGCAGCCAGGCTAACAGATGGTAACATTGCCTAATTTATTATGTTCACATTAGCCCCTCAGAAGAGCATGCTTATGAAGCTGCGAGAATAGTATCGTCTCCCCCCACCCCCCATAGCAATTTCCTGACACAGACACCTCTGTCCCCTGAAAGGGCACAGAATAAAAAATGCCTGCTGCAGGAAGGCTCCTTTGGTGCCAGATAACTCGGTCAATTTAGGACTTATCAAGGGAAATGACACAACAGCTGGAGAATGAAACTATCCCCACCCCCCCCCCACCCCCCACCGCCCGCCGCCTCCGGCTACTGATCCCTGGATAAATGAAAGCACACACCAAGCTGCAGACAGCATGGTTTGGGGATGGTGGAAGATTTCAAAGGGCTGTTCCATCCCGCCTGGAGCGAAGCCATTCTCCCTGCAAGCTGACTCTATTGTTCTTCACCTCATTCCCCGGACTCAGGTGAAAAGTTTTTCTCTTCCTCTTTCTGCACAATCGCCCACCAATTTCAGTCAATTACAGGACTTGTCTAAGGAACTGGGGTGGACTACATTAGTCTTCTGGGCTTAGGGCTATAGAAACTCCTGTTATCATGAAAAGAAATACATTGGTACCCCAAGGGCCAATTTTTCAAGGACTTTTAAATAAAGATGTTAATATCTGTGGCGAGGGGCCTTGGAGCTTCCTGTATAGATTCTCTCATTATAGGGGAAATGGACTCTGTCGACAGAATCAGCCATGGAGGTGTACGCTGTACCCGTATCTTCTCAATAAAAACAAAGTCCTGGGGCCTTCCCTGGTGGCGCAGTGGTTGAGAGTCTGCCTGCCAATGCAGGGGACATGGGTTCGAGCCCTGGTCTGGGAAGATCCCACATGCCGCGGAGCAACTGGGCCCGTGAGCCACAATTACTGAGCCTGCGCGTCTGGAGCCTGTGCTCCGCAACGGGAGAGGCCGCGACAGTGAGAGGCCCGCGCACCGCGATGAAGAGCGGCCCCCGCTGGCCACAACTAGAGAAAGCCCTCGCACGGAAACGAAGACCCAACACAGCCAAAAATAAAATAAAATAAAAAACAAACTCCTGTAGAATTTTTACACATCATGAAGCATAATTTCACGGAGGAAGGATGGGTGGAAAGTCTAAATGGGCTCCTCGTAGGGCGGGGAGGCAATAATAAACTAAGAGTTGAGAAGGTCTGGTGTAGAACACAGAGGGACACTTGGTATAGAACAGCATAGGGAGCAGGGCCTGGCCTCTCTCCAAGAGAGAAGGAGGAGGAACTGATGGCCCTGCAAATGTGGGCAGTGGAGGTTCAAAACTGAGGGTGAAAAAATGGAAGCTGGAGACTTTCCTTGTAACGATACGGCTTTTAGGACAGTGGTTTTCTTAATTAGGTAGGCCTAGGAGTCACCTGATGGGACCCGGGATGTGCATTTTTAACAAGTACCACAGGCGATCCTGATGCAGAGGACCCACTGACCCCGCAGACAGAGGCTTTCGCTGCGGCTCTGGCCTGACCGAGTCTGGGTGTGGCATCCTCTGCATGTCAACCCTTTACCTGCACTCGACCCTTGGTTAAGATGATGGGCCAGAAAGACTACTGGGCAGGTGCCCCATCCTTGCCTTCCTCCACCCCTGGCCTCACCGTTTATGGCAAGTGGCAAACAACTGGGAACCAGTGGGCTGGGGTGGCCGTTGGAGTCTGGAGTTGGGGGGAGATTTTTTCTCTGAGCAAAGCTAAGTAGTTCCTGTGGGAAGTAAATTTGTTGCCTTACATTAGCCCCATCTCTAGATCAACAGGAATCAACTGAAGGATTCAGTTGATCTGGAAGGATTTCCAAGGTCTACTCCAGTCCCAGGGTCTGTGCTGCCACCAGAGTTGGCAGCACAGTACCAGGCAGGTTTACGACTGGGATACAATTTTGTGTAAGTCTCTTCTAGTTTATGCCTTGCCTTCTCCTGCTGCCTTTATTGTTTATCTCCTTCCTAGTTCCTTGAGACCAGCGACTAGATCCATGTGTGTGATTGTGCAAGTTGCTTTTGGCCAGATCGCTGATAATAACCAGAGTTAAAAAGAAAGCTATGGTCTCTTATCCCCTTGCCCTGAGCAGTTGTGTGGATCATCAACAGTTTTACTCTAAAGCTCAGAGAGGTGGGCGCCTTGCCCCCTGAGCCCTTGGACTTCTGTGAGGCCCCAAACACTCATCGCACCAGGAAGCTGAATTCCTTCTTTCCCCTCTTGCACATTTCCCACTCTTGTCTTTTTCCTGGTTCTACTTCCAGAGATGATAAGATAGGAATTCTGGTGAAATTTAAACAGGGTGATGGTCTATTGGACAAAGGTCTGGGGAGAGGAAATCAGTATCTCATTGTTTGTGCAATTTGTTGATTGCTGGAGACGAGCTGCCTGGCTTTCTTTACATTATTGTTCTCATCCATAAAAATCAGACGGCACCATGTATTATTATGGTTTCATTCCATGGATCCCAAGACTACAAAAGTCTCCACATCCAAAGAAGGGGTCCACCCATGGATGAATATTAGTTTTACCCCGATTACAACATGTGGGACATGTCTTCCCACATTGGGAGAATGCCTTAGATGGTGTCTGTAAGATGTTTTGAATTAACAAAAAAACTAATGCTTTTTTTTTTTTTTGGTGCCAAAGTTTCTGTCGTAAACTCTTGAGGTTTTCTTCTCCACTGTTGGACAGTTCCCCTTCATTAAGGGTTATATGCTTTTCTATTTGAGGAGGGGAAACAAGAGGTAAATGTGATAAATGGAAGCTTCCCTGGAAGGTCACGTTAACTCTCAGTCCGGCTCAGAGGTTGACACCACCCTGGGATCAGTCAATCTGGCTTTCCATCATGTCATTCCTTCTGGCTCTGGGGAGGTTGGGTTAATTTTAAGGATGAATCTCAGGCCACCTTGATGGGGACTTCAGAGGGAACCCTCAGGTCCCCCACAAGGTGGATCCAGCACCTTTAACCAGCTCTAGGGAAACCCAGTCTGGGACTTCTCTGCACTGAGGAAGAAGTGCACCTTTTACAGAAGTTTGCTCCAGATTAAGTCGGCCCAGTATATTAAGTACAAAGTCAGGAAGCAACGACTTCCACGGTTCTCCCTGAATCTGAGCCTTGCTGAAGGAGCCAGAAGATCAGCCTACATAAGGATCGATTGGCCTGGAGATTTATAATACACTGGCATTGAATGTTGGCAGTGACTCATAAGTATAATGATGACGTTTTTCCCAAATCAAATCTGGAATGCATGGGCTGAAAAATAAAAGAGTTCTTTGGGAGCTAAATGCAAACTGCGTGAACACAAACCTGTTCTGTAGAATCTGGTTGCATGGTCACTGGGCCCATACTGAATTGAGCACTCAGGATGGACCAGGACAGATATTTGTTTTGTTTAATTTTAAAAATTTAGCTCCTTCCAACTGCTCACCTGGACATCAGTGTAAGGGGTTGCTAAATGGGTCGAACAGTTGCCATCCATCCACATCTTCCTTCTACAACCTCTGCTTGTGGGACTGTTACAGGAGAAACATGCATCTATAAAGAAGCTGCCAGGTATGACTTAACTGCCTTCTAAACATCCATCTCCTTTTTAGTGCTCCTCTCACAGCAAATAATGGGCATATTTACCAAATATTTCTGAGAAATAAGAAACCATTTGGGAACGTGCAATGCAATTTGGGAGAACAGCTTGCTTGCAATACGGTGACTTCATTGAGTTGTGGAAAATGGTGTGAAACTGATCAAGTGAATCAGGGGTTTCACTGTGCCATAAGCTATCACCAGGCATCTTTATGTTCACTTTATAGTTTGGGTTTTTCTGATATTAACTCTCAGTCCCTTTGCTGTCTAAGAATTAAGTTTACAGGCCAGGGGTTTAAAAAAAAGTGTCCTGAAAAACCAAACCAAACCAAATCCATCAAAGAATAAAAAGTCCCACGTCCACCTGTTTTTAAACAGTAACTGTGTAGATCCTAAGTCAATTTGGGACTTTATTTGTTTGACTCTTCTAGACTTTCCAAAAGCCCTGCTATGGAAACTCTAGTTAGCCCTGGTGACTGTGGAGACCGAGCAAGGTTTGACACAGGGCAGGCTGTGCAGGTGCTGTGAACAGGTGTGCAGACGTCTTAAGGAGTGTGCATATTTGGTATTAACTCTGTGTTCTTTTGCCTGGAGTAGGGCAGGTTATGGATGGTCCACCCACTCCAGTTGATCTGGAACAATGGCAGATTGCCCAGCACTGGGCAACCTTGCCCATGACCTGTGAAGGTCCATTCACCAAGGTTTTGACCACAGGTTCAAATCCATTTTGACCTGTTTCGAACTATGGCCTTGGCCTAGTGGAGGGATTTCTGGACCCATTAACCATCCCACTTAACTCAAGGATTATTTACTCCAGCAAGTCCTTCTGTTCTGTCTCAATCTCCAAAACTGAGTTCACTCTCTCCTGTATTGCCATAGTCTTTATTCGTACATTGATCATAGCATTTGTTTCCCTTTATTGTAACTGTGTTTCTTTGTTATCAGTTCATGACCTCCGCCCGGGCAGGGACCACATCTAGCTTATTTCTGCTTTCTTAATATCTATCCCTGTGCCTGCATATACATGGTGCTCAAAAAGCTTATTTTTTATTTTTAAGTTGACATCCTCTGACTAAAGCACGCTTTTCCCTCCTGTAATTTAATCCGTGTATCAACTACATCTGAAGTATGGGGTCGGGTCTCCCTACATTAGCTTATTTGCAAATTTGGTAAAGTTTAATCTCAGAAAAAAGTAATTTTAAATGCATATTTCCTGCTTGAATATAAATTTCAAAATATGCAAGATGTCTAGTCTTTCTCATATTGGCTCAGAGAAGAAGCTTGTGCTTTAATCGTAAGACATGGGTTCAGGCATTTAAAAATTTTTTGAAGAATATTTAGGTGATTTGATAGAGTTTATCATTCAAATTGCACTGGATAAAATTTATGTAAAAGCATCCTGTCTTTTAAGGCAGCAGTGCTGTGTAGAATGTGTATAACCCACTGAGTCTGGATGTCTGGGTTACCCTCCTGGCTTTGTCACCCAGGAGATTGGTCACACACTGTCTCTCAACTAAGACCGAATCTGGCCTCTCTGACATAAGATGGTCGAGATGGGTTGTACTTTTCAGGATCTATCTGATGCCAGCTTCAACATCTGAAAATGAGAATTTATATTACCTTGTTGTGAGTATTCAAATCAGAAAAATAGTGAGAGTGCTTTGAAAACCTTACTTTGCAAAAGGAGGCTTAAACAGAGGTTTGTTGAGGGGGTGGTAATCAGCATCAGAAAATGCTCCAGGTATTATTCATTCTCTAGTAGGGTCTTGAGACAGAAGGGAATTAACTAAACAGCATGCTCAAAATCTGTAGCAGTTGTAAGCCCAGCAATGGGTGTGTGTAAAGTCCGATGTCCGGTAGTGGTACTCCTGGACCCTCTCATATCTGCCAGAGAAGGCTCCTCTTTCAGGCTCTGCGTATGAGTTTGCAGTTTCTTGCTTCAAGTGCATGTGGTAAAGGAGTCTCTTTTCCCCAGTTCTGTATATTTCTCATCAAGGACATGCAATGTAGTTCACTCATTATACACATAGGTAGAACCTAGATATCCCACTGGCCACTGTGCAACTGAAATTTCATTTGGCCCATTAAGTAAAAGGCTGGAAAAGGCTAGTCCTTTCCTGTCCAGCTTGAGACAAATGGCAAGATAGAACCCAGTGCCATCCATCCGTCTGTCTGTCCGTCTATCTGTTCATTCACCTCTCTGTCCATACAAAATGTATTGAGTGTTTACCTTGTGTAAAATACTGTATTCATGGGGTATTTTGTACTTTTCATATTTAAACATTTCATATTTAATTTATTTCTTCTCTATAAGATGTTCGATATCCATTCCTTTTCTTTCAGGACCAAAGCTTAACAGCTTATTGTAAATTTATGAACTCGCTGCTATTTAGAAATAGAGTGTTTTACAGAAGCTTTTTCAGAAGAGCGAATTGGAACAAAGTTTGAATCTCTTCTCACAACAACCCTATGAGGAGTTTCTTTGTTGGGGAAAAAAATCTGGTTATAATTAAATTAATTTTTTACGAGTTTATTCGAGTAAGACTAGACTTTTTGGCCCAAATGAGAAGAGTTATATATCTAAACAACTTAAAATAACAGGTTGATGGCAAACTCCATCAAACCCTGAAACTGTTTGGTATCGACCCATTTTTAAGATCAAGAGCATCCAGGCTAGTGTACTGAAGTACTTGGGCATTTTTTTTAAAAAATTAATTAATTAATTTATTTATTTTTGGCTGTGTTGGGTCTTCGTTTCTGTGCGACGGCTTTCTCTAGTTGTGCCAAGTGGGGGCCACTCTTCATCGCGGTGCGCGGGCCTCTCACTGTCGTGGGCTCTCTTGTTGTGGAGCACAGGCTCCAGACGCGCAGGCTCAGTAGCTGTGGCTCACGGGCCTAGTTGCTCCGCGGCATGTGGGATCTTCCCAGACCAGGGCTCGAACCCGTGTACCCTGCATTAGCAGGCAGATTCTCAACCACTGCGCCACCAGGGAAGCCCCGACTTGGGCATTTTAATATCTTTCCATAATCTCTCATTTTCTTCTCCATTCCACAAGCATCTTTCTTGCCTGAGTTATCCATATAATTGAACATCTATGTATATATGCACACATATATGTCTGCACATGTATATATGTACATATATATTTTCGGGGGGGGTTGCTTGTCGGGGGAAGACACAGCGACCCTCCATTTTGCCTTGCATTTCCAGACTTGCCCTATGATATGGAGAGTCCCTACTGTTCCTGTTACAAAGGTCATTCATGACACTTGACCAAACACAGATACTTACACGTGTCCTTGTTTTATGGCACAGATGCCTCTGCAGTGCTTTAGCCTTTAAACCCATAACTGTTGGATATCTGGTGCCTGGAGAATTATAATCTATGCACATATTCTGTCATTTTTATATACAAGTAAAAATTGCACTAAAGGTGAATAACATTAAATTAGACCACTGTCACATTCATCTCTATGTGTTTCTATTTGCATGTGATACATATGCTGTCTTCACCTAGGGCCAAATACCATTTCTAAAATCTGTATATGCCGCCCGCTCAGGGAAGCCGACTTGCAGGCTTCGGTTCTTTTGTGAACGGTTGTTCAGAGGTTTCTCACCGGATTCCGCCCATGCAGCTTCCCGTCGGACCACTGGAGGCGCCTCATGGCGCACATGCCCGCCCCCACCCCCCAACCCCCGCTGCCCACAGGTGCTCTTATTTCCTCCAACATCTGCAAACAGAACGGCAGGGGACCTCACACACACGGAAAGGCAGCCGACCTGCCGGCTATCTCAGTTCTGAGCTCTGTGGCTCCTGCCCTGAAAGCTGGTCAGCTTCTCCCTTCTGAAGCGGCCGGAATGACTCAGCACATCAGAAGGCACGTGAGGTGGAGACGGCCCCTCCACGTACACATTTGAGGGGGTCGGGGGGCCCTGCTTCCCCAAGGAACCGTCTGGCCCTGGGCACGGACCTCATCGCGATACTGGCGCAGCAGGGCCAGGAAATTCCTGTTCAACTTGAAAGCAGCAGAAAGAGAGGGAGGAAGGGATGTAGGGATGCGCGGGGGGGGGGGGGGGGGGAGAGACAGAGAGAGAGAGAGAGACAGAGACAGAGAGAGAGAGAGAGAGAGAGATTGCAATTAGGCAACGAGAAGGCCACCATGATTTAACGGAGCCAGAAAGGATACTTACTGCTGACTAACTGGCCCACGCTCAAAGCTGAAGAGGAGGAGGATGAGGAGGAAGAAGAGGAAGGCTGCCGGACGGGGCTTTGAGACATGGATGCTTGGCTGTGAGCCAGGTGCAGAAGGGTGCTTTGGGAGGCTGCTTGACCCGCTGACGTCTGGGAGGGCTGGTGGAGCTACATTGGGGGATGTAAAAAATACACAAAGGCATGACAAATTAGGAGGGAAATGCCAGGGAACAGAAGTGTCATCTGGGGTCGAATCATTTCCAAGAATATATGCTTCTCTGGAAGAGTGCACACCCTACACAACAGGGAGGATTTTTTTTTTTTTTTTTTTTTTTTTTGGTATATAATATGTTGCTGCTGCCTTGACAGGCATTTTATTAGTAATTCTAAATATATTATTAATTTCCTACTTGGCTTGCTGGAGCACCCAATTTTCTACATTTCCTGACCGCGGTGTGCGATTGGACTCTTTCTGCCTGTTCATGCAATTACAGTGCACTTGACAGGCTTCTCAAGAACGTATAGATAAAATATAACACCTACCATCAACTCGGAATGCAAACCTCAATATCAAAGGCAGGCTGTGCCCAGCCATTTTGTCTTAGGTAACTGGTGTTTTTAGGAAAGTTCCAATTTAGGCTGAGTGTATATGGGAACTTCCTGCTCTCCCAGACCGAAGAGTCTGGGTGTATTACTGTGGAGTTGGAAAAAATGCTCTCTAAGATCCTTTGGAAATTAAGAAAGAAATTGGGGCAGTCAGGACAAAAGTACTGACTAATATGTGTAGCTCTCTGTTGTCACTGTCTTACTCTGTGCCAGCACTTTGTTCGGGACTTTTATGCCCTCTCATTTCGCTCCTGCGTCAGCCTGAGAAGTGGGTATGATTTTGACCCCTTTTTGACCAACAAGGAAGCTGAGGCACAGAGAGTTTAAAGGATTTGGTAAGTTCCTTTGGCAGGTGGGGAGGAGCTGGTCTCTGGACCTGTGAAGTCTGACCCCAGGGCTTGAGCTCTTAGTCAGAGCGCCACAAGTAAGAATTCACTTTTTAAAAAATTCTGTGTGCCGTAAGGAAGGTGGTCTTTATGTCCATGTGCTCATGACTCCTTTACGGGTCATCAAAGTGCTGTTGTTCTGACAGTTGAGAAGCTCAGCTGAAGGGAGGAAGAAGAGAGAAAAGGGAAACGCTTGCAGGTGCCGGGTCCACTTAGATGCCCCAGAGGGGTCTCCACCCATGTATTGACCCTCTAGGAAGCTGACACAAAGGGCAGCCCAGGACCCAGCACAGGTGCACACGTAGCCTCAGCAGTGGCCACCTTTGTTGGTCAGACAGAGTACTTTACAAAGTGCTTTCATAGCCATCATCACACTCCCAGAGGTGTAGGAAGGTCTTTATAAAAGGTTTTCATAAAAGGAAGTCAGACTGGGGGCAGAATCAGGCCAGGCCCCGAACTTTGGTGGAAGAGCCAACTACAAAAAATCAGGCACTGATCTTTTACCACCTCCTCGGGATCTAAGAGTCAGCCTGGGAGGTTTCAGCTTCACACTTGTCCCTGCTTTCCCAGAGTGTGTTCAATTTCTCATTCAACTTTATTGAGATATAATTTACACATAATACAATACACCCATTTAATGCAAACATTTTGAGTTTTGTCAAATTTATACATCTGTGAAACCACCACATAATCAAGATATAGAACCTTCCTTTCATTCTATGAAATTCCCTAATCCCCTTTGCGATCGGTTTTCCCTCACCTCCTGGCTTTCTGCCGTAATGGACTCATTTGGCATGGTTCTAAAAATGGAATTGTATGGCATGTACTCTTTTCACATCTGGCTTCTTTTGCTCAGATACCGTTTTTGAGATTCACCCGTTTTGTTGCATATGTCAGTAGCTCATTCCTTTTTCTATTTTTTTTTTTTTTAATTTAATTTTATTTATTTATTTATGGCTGTGTTGGGTCTTCGTTTCTGTGCAAGGGCCTTCTCCAGTTGCGGCAAGTGGGGGCCACTCCTCATCGCAGTGCGCGGGCCTCTCACCATCGCGGCCTCTCCTGTTGTGGAGCACAGGCTCCAGACACGCAGGCTCAGCAATTGTGGCTCACGGGCCCAGTCGCTCCACGGCATGTGGGATCCTCCCAGACCAGGGCTTGAACCTGTGTCCCCTGCATTGGCAGGCAGACTCTCAACCACTGCGCCACCAGGGAAGCCCCGCTCATTCCTTTTTATTGCTGAATACTATATCCAGTATATACCTGTATGTATACCTATGCCACAGATTGTTTATCCATTCATCTGTTGATGGACATTTGGGTTATTTCCAGTTTGGTGCTGTTATGAAGAAAACTGTGATAAACATTGATGTATAAGTCTCTGTGTGTACCTGTGTGTTCACTTCTCATATGTAAATACCTAGGAGTGGAATTGTGGAAATGACTGGGTCATACCATAAATGCATATTTGCCTTTTAAAGAAACTACCAAGCTGATATCCAAAGTGGTGGTAGCCTTTGACAGTCTCACCAGCAACGTATGAGAATTCTAGTTGCTCCACACTGTCACCAACACCTGGGATTGTCAGTCTTTCTAATTCCCCAAAGTGTTTTTAACCATCAATTAACATTTTACTTTCAAACAATTGTTAGTCAAGTGCTACTTTGGAAATGTGCTTCAGGAGCTATTTCCCCTCTGGTTCCCCGTGGTAATGCTTTTGCTCCTCCGATTCACGTGCTATCTCTATGTGGCAGAGACACTTGGCATGATTATGGGAAGTAAATGATTGTCCCTAGGCCACGAGTCTGCTCAACATTAGAATCCAGGCTCCCACCCCACAGTTCAGGGCTCTTTCCAGGACGCCAGGGTGTCCCGCTCCAGAATTGTCTGCAGTTACATCTCAAGTGAACAGCCTTATTATTACTCCACTGTGCGAAGACTGTGAACTAAAGACAGTTGTAATTGACACGGAACCCAAATTAACATGCATCAAGCATCTGCCTAAAGTAATTAGCCAGTCTGCTGAGCACATAATCAACAACTGAATCCAGTAAATTTTATTCTGTAGGAACACACACTGAGGATTAAATCTATTTTTAATTTGTTTAATAAATTGTGATGGATATTTCAGTCTACCCCCTCTAACCTATTGAGTTGTCCTTCTAAATAGTGTTACTTGACAAAAGCTTTGTATAGTTTGGAGTTACTGAATCATGAGCCAGTCTTCGGTTTTACCATTTCATCAATAAAAATTGGCCCTGGGTGTGGCAAAGTACCATCAAGGAACTGGAAAAGACAATAATCAATTTAAATTTTTCTTCCTCAGACACAACTCAGTAAAGAAAAAATTACTAGGCTGCAATCTCATTTAGGAGTCACTAAAGCAAGCTATGGCTTATGCATTAAGCTACGCAGGAGAAGGAATTCTAGAGGAAAGTACAATAGTTCTTTTAAGAGTTTGTTCTATGTCTACATAGTTAAAGAGAGAGATGAATCTAAGATATCTAAGAACCTAGGAAAGATGTATTTCTTCCAAAGAAAATAAGCATTTTTTAGGACATTGGGGTCCTGCTTACCCTCCAGAGTTCAACCAGACACTTCAGAACAACCAATAAAAATTCTGAAAGGTTCTTGATTGTCAAAAAATCAAGATTTTATGGTTATGGCATTTCTAGCAGATTAATACAGGCTGAGAGCACGGAGAGTCCACAAAAGAGGAAAGTGAAGGGGCAGTTCATGTTAGCCTGGGGCTTTGCTTTATCCAGGGAAGGAAGGAGAGGACGATGTCCATCCCACACGGTGAATGAGAAACAGGGAGGAACAGGATTGAGTCTGAAAAGCTTTACACTTCCTGCTGCCTCTCACAGGCTGCCTTGTTTGTGTTAGTTGGCACTGCTGGAGATGTTTAACATATTCAACAAAAATAGATACAGGCACACTTTGAAGTCTTTCTTGATCTTCTGTGCCACTGCCCCTCATATATCTTCTATGCGTAACACACTATATCCTTAATAATATTTTAGTTTCTGGAATAAAGCATCTTCTAATTAAGTTCACGATTGACATAAAAACAAGTGGGGGTGGAAAATGGGATAAAATGCAGAACCAGAATGTGACAGAGGAGACGGAAACGTCAATCCACATAAACAGTAAAATTCAAATGGGATTAAATATAGAGAAATTCATTTGAGGGGGGAGGGAGGAGAAACTGTCCAAACATGCAGAGGCAAAATGGAGGAGACTTGGGCTTTTATAAATATCTCAGGGAGGCATAACGAACCCCAGGCTAAAGCCCCGTTGTGGTGCTACGGAGAAAATGAGTATAACCCCGAGGGCTCTAGCAGAAGAAGCCAGAGTCTGCAGGATGACATAGTGATTCTCCCTCCTTCTCTCCCTCCTACTCTGTGTGCTGGGTCCCTTATAATAGCTGGCAGAGAAATGAAATCAGTGGTTCTCAAGATTCAGGGCTTTCAGAATCACCTGGAGGGCTGTTAAAATACAGAGCCCTGGGCCCCATCCCCACAGTGTCTGGTGCAGTAGGTCCAGGGTGGGCCTCAAGAATTTGCATTTCTAACAAGTTCCCAGGTGAAGATAATGTTGCTGGTTAAGGGACCACCCAAGGTTTTGGAAGGAGCTTCTCCCAGAAAAAAGGTAAAGAAAGCGGATTTACTATGTCTAGACAAGAGAAGCCAGAGCCCGAGTTTAATAGGAACCTTTAATAATTAGGAGGGCATAAAGAATACCTGAATGTTATTGAGGAGTTCATTCTACCGTGGACAGGACAATTGCACAGGTGTTAAATTTGCTGAAAGATTCAGGGTTGACCTCAGGACAATCTAACTGGAAAAATTTTGAGGACTAAAATTTTGAAAAATTTTGATAACTACAATCTCCCTTGGGTATCATGTTCTAGACATTTAAATCTAGAGATTTCAGTTATCAAAAATTTTCTAGACATGATACCTAAGGGAGATTTCCGTTATCTCTGCAGGAAGTTTAGAAAAGTATGGAGGGAGTTATCCTTCTGGCAGAGTTTAGGAGACCTACTGGGTTTCCTTCTGGCTCAGTTCCATGACTCTGAAACATCTCTCGAAGCTAAGCAGGAAGAAGAGCCCCAGGTGTAAGGCTCCGTCACAGACCCCTCCTGCCTGCAGGGGAGGAGGCACGGCAGAAGCTCTAATGGTCTCAAGAAAGAGAAGTGAGGGCAGTGTCAGTCCTCCAGCCACCATGAGGATGTGAGGAAGTGAGGAGAATCAGAACCTGAGCAGCATTCGGGGGCGATGCCCAGACACAGGCAGCAAAGGCCAAGGCAGTCGTCACGCAAGCTTGGGACACACAACCAGGGCTCAGCAGGGACAGGGATGGGACAGGAGTCAGATCTCAGTGCAGAGGAAGGGGTTGACAGAGAGAAAAGAGAACTCGAGAAGACAGCGCTGTGTGGAAGGTCTCCCCAGGCTGCCGGCAGGTGCTCATTTGGAACATACTGGAAAATGCAGAAGACACAGAATTGCAAAGCCACAGAAGGGCCTGGGCTGGGCTCTTCTGGGAGCATGGCTCTGGGATCTGGTGTCCCGGACAAGGAAACACTATAGTTTGGCAACAATTAAATTTGAACATGATGGATGGCGCACCCAGCGTGGGCGGGGTCCTGAGCAAGGCTGAATCGGTCTGGTCTCAGCCTCCTTTCAGGTGCAGACGCATAGTGGCAGTACAGGTTGATGACAGTGAATGGAGCAAGGGGAAGTCAGAGGTGAGGGAATGATGCAGGGAAGCTTCACGAAGGAGGGATCCTGGGCAGAGGGACAGTGGCGGGAGCTCCCCAGACACAGGAGGTGGGAGAGGCATTCCAGGCCAGGGGCACAGGGTGTGCAGGGAGCCTGCCCCCGTCAGCTGAGCTCAGCCGGAGTGACAAGGGGAGACCATAGTGGTGAGATGCCCAGACATGTGGCTGGAAGGTCAAAGATCTGTTTTGTATTGGGGTCACTGACACACATTTCATCCGTCTAGGAAACCCCTACACTACTGTAGATCCCTTGTGGGTGGAAATGCCTCATTTGTGTCTCATTCTGGGTGGCTCCAAGAAAAAACTGGGGACTACTGATTCAGGTAAGGGCTGGGGAAAAACAGGGAAGTGAGTACATTTTTTTTTACTTGAAAAGAATGGATGGATTTGGATAATCATATGGCATTTTAGAGAGCTAAGTTCAATAAACCACTTTCCTTTGTCTTCCTATTGGCACCAAGATTACATTTTGAAGAACAATTGAGTGCCTTCATGGGTGGTAGTCTCCAAGTATTATAGCTATGGTATTTAATTTTTGAAAAATTTCAATGCTTTGATTTTACAAATCAGAACGTTTTCCCTTTCAAATGTCTCTATTTCCTTAATGGCACTTTAAAAAAACCCTCCCATTAACTTTTGTTGGGATTTAGTCAGAGGAAGAATAAATATACACAAAATCATGTCTGTGCTGCTCATGAAGAAATCATTAATTCACAGTCACAGGACAGTAAGAGCAAACCCCGGGCACCTGGGTGACTCTGGCTTTTGAAGCTGCAGAGTCCCATGGAGGGAACAAAAGGTTACTTTTGAGCTCCCGCCAACTATTTTTGTATTAAGTAATTTGTTTCATGCACAGAAAGATATCCCCTCTCTCTCTCTGTCTCTCATTTTTATCTAGTCCTTTTCTCACTCTTATTTTCTTGCATTGCTCACCAAGGATCTCTGATGTGATATCTAGGGCTATCAGGTCCTGGTATATATTTTTAAAAAAATACTGTTTGTATTTCAGATGATAACGTGGCAGGTTCTCAATCTTTCATCACTGGAATAAATCATCATCAAGACTGGTTGACTCTTCACTCAGATTTTATTCAGGCTCTTCTAATTAGTGGCAGGCAGGTATAAAAATTAAAGATGTAATTACTTTTATTAAATTAAAACAAATCACCCCATGTCGTCTGGCCCAAGAGCTCTGTACTTCACTCCATAAAAGTGGACTTCTGAGTGTGAGTTAGGGAACTCTCTGCTCCTGTAATTTATGACATATTTTACTGTTGGAACTATGCTCTTGTGAGATGAAGCATTTGTCATAAATCACATGAAAAAAATAAACTGAGAAACTTCTCTACTGTTCAATAGAAATCCTTTAGTTTTTAGTGGTTGTCCATATTGTATTTCTTCAATGTAAAGGGTAATATTTAAAGAAAAAATTGAAGACCACTATCCTTATACCTCCAGTTGTGACCTTTTTACTTTTGGACTCTGGGCATTTTATGATCCACTCTCCTCAGAATCCCCACTTTTATATCTGGGACTCAGACTTGAGTATTTCCTGTCGATTCACCCAACTTGTTAACTTTACTACACATTCCAAGGTGTTTCAAATCAGAGCTGATGCCAAGAAACAGTAATAGTCATTCATCTAATTGCCGCCATTTTCCTGGTATTTCTCACCAGCTTCATCAACGGTTCCCTTGATCTTTCTGGGACTTGGATAGACCACTGGCACATGCCTTGAACAACGGGACGGGCCCATGGGTCTCTGCCGCGACTTGAGGATTCAGGAAGGTCTGCATGTCACTCTTTTCAGCCGTGCACACGTGTCCTCTCAGCATGCACATATATGAGAGACGCACGCTTCTATACGGGCAAGGAGAGTCTTGCTCTCTGGGAGGCTGGTTGTAACTGACACGAGTTGGAGGTGCAAGGCACATCCCCTAGAGGCTGGCTGTTTCTTTCCAGTTGCGAGATCTCTGACTCTACAGTGACAAGGACGATGGTGGAGGTTAGGCCTGCAGAGGACGAGACGTTCCCACCGTGGTAATGAGGTTTCGTTCCAGGGGCCACCAGGTGCGGTGAGGAAGCTTCTGAGGTGCATCTGTGCTCGCGGGAGAGACTGTGGAAATGGATTCATGATGCTGATTGCGGGCGACGATTTGAGGAGTGGCACCACACCTGCCTCTTACTTGCCGTTTCTTGGTTAGGTCCTTCTGGATCGAGACTGTACTACTCCAAATCTAGAGCTGTCATCTTATGTAACAGCAATGGTCTATCACCCACACACCCTCCTTAGAAATTCAAGGTGAGAGTGAGAGCTACTTTGTATTAAATGTTGTGGATCTCTAAATAATCCTCACCTTCTTGGCAATTTACAACTTGGCTTTGCTGACAGAAAATAGTTTTTAGCAGATTGTACGAAAAGAGGCTGATCTTCTCATTTCCGCCCCCAGAGATAATTTTGAACATAAGTTTGAACAGACGGAACTAGGGATTAAAAAGCCAGTGAAACATGGACAATCTTGCCTTTATTTGGGGGAACTATTTATTTATTCATTTATTGGCCACGCGACATGCGGGATCTTAGTTCCCCGACCAGGGATCGAACCTGCACCCCCTGCATTGGGAGCGCGGAGTCTTAACCACTGGACCGCCAGGGAAGTCCCTTGGGGGAACTATTTAGAAGGTAGATAATACAATGGAATCTTGTAAATAGTAAAAGAAAGAAAATAGCTGAGAGACGGGGGCAAGGGGTGGGGGTGGAAGTCCTCACGATACATTCGCCAGGGACTGTCCCACTGCCTGCGAGGAAGCTGACGAAGAAGAGGGCGGTGGGGACCTTGGCTCCCCAGGCAGTGGTTTAGATTCAGAGCGAGAACCAGCAGGAGTAAGAGAGGCCTCCTAACTGCTGTGTGAGGTAGGTGCTGGCATTTCCCCATTTTACAGATGAGAAAACCGAGGCACAAAGATGACGTGTAATGTGTTCATGATCACACAGGGACAAAGCCCATCCTTTTCAGTTTGAATATGAAGCCCCTTCCATGACTGTCCTCAGACTCCCTCTATGTTCCAATCACAGGAACCTTCCTTCTGTTTCTCAACACTCCGTCCTCCTTCACGTTTCCCTGCCTCCGTTTCCCTGCCTGCTGGTCCCACTGTCTGGAATGTTGTTGACCCATCATTTACCTGGTTGACTCCTACTCATCTATCAAGACTCAGTTCCAAACCATTTTCTCTGTGAGGACTCAAAACTCTCTGGACAAAGTTGGTCACTCCCATCTCTGTGATGCTACTAAACTTTGTGCACACCTGTCCTGTTACAGGACATTCTGGTTTATTTATTTATTTGCTTATTTGTTTATTTACTTACTTATTTATGGCCGTGCTGCATGGCTTATGGGATCTTAGTTCCCCTACCAGGGATCGAACCCGGGCCCCCTGCAGTGGAAGCACGGAGTCCTAACCACTGGACCGCCAGGGAGGTCCCAGGACATTGTTTTATTGCACAGTGGGACTGTGCTCATGCATCTGTGTCCTCTACAAGACTACAAGCTCCTTAAGACCAGAAAGCGTCACTCTTTTACCCCTGTTTCTTATTAAGCAGGGGCCTGCTGTAGAGTGGGTTATCAAAATAGGTTTATTGAATTAATCAGAAGTTCCATGAGGTCAGGGACCATGTCTGTCTTCTTCAGGGCTGTGTACCCAGCCTCTAGTATAACATACAGGAAAGTGCTTGATTGATATTTGAATGGAAAAAATGAACTGGATTGTCATGGTTTTAATGAAATTCTACCAGTTGGAACTTCCTATTTTTCATTCCCGAATTTTTTTTTTAAAGATAAGATAATTATTTTTAAAAAAATTTATTTATTTATTTATTTTTGGCTGCGTTGGGCCTTCACTGCTGCGTGCGGGCTTTCTCTAGTTGCAGCGAGCGGGGGCTAGTCTTCGTTGTGGTGCGCGGGCTTCTCAGTGCAGTGGCTTCTCTTGTTCCGGAGCACGGGCTCTAGGTTTCAGTAGCTGTGGCACGTGGGCTCAGAAGTTGTGGCCTGTGGGCTCTAGAGCACAGGCTCAGTAGTTGTGGCTCACGGGCCTAGTTGCTCCGCGACATGTGGGATCCTCCCGGACCAGGGCTCGAACCCGTGTCCCCTGCATTGGCAGGCGGATTCTCAACCACTGTGCCACCAGGGAAGCCCCCATTCCCTAATGTGTAGGCAGCACTCTCAGAAGCATCAGGTTGGGATCGCTTGTTGTTTAATACTTTTTTTTTTCTATTTACAGTTAAGACATAAGTGGTCTTGGTTTCTTCTTGACCACTTTTAAAATTGAAAGTTAAGTATCAGCTAAGCAGAGATAAATAAGAACACATATCTATTGAATTTCAGGCCACTGTCTCTGTTACAATTGAATATATTCATATTTGTAGATTGGCAGCTATTTAATAGTTATCACCCATATTCACTAATAATGAAGAATAAAGCTACTTGCTTTTTTATAAGTTTTGATATGTTAGGATTAGTGGGATTAAATATTTTCTAATTTAAAAATGACTTTTCATTGACTGAGCCCAAACAGAAGAAGGGCGGTCAGGAGAGGTGCCCAGGTAGCCACGGCTGCCTGGACATGGAGCCCTTACCTGCTGACCGGGCTTGATGGGGGAGAGCGTGATGCCCTGGGTGTTGATCACTGGCAGGACCTGGTTCCCGATGACCGTGGCGATGATCTGGCCCTGGGCGTTGGTCAGGAGCTGGGGGGTGATCGGCTGCACCTGAAGGCCCTGAGTGCCGCTTGCTGCTTGGCTTGATGGCCCCGGATTCGGCATCAGAGGAATGGTCCCAATAATCTGCAAGAGACAGGCCCACAGGTGAGGTTCCGGGCTCTGTTCAGGGTCTGCACGTGCACCTGAAGACCGCTCATGCCCTGGCCTCTATCAGAGGCTCCCCGAGAGCCAATTCATAATCCTTGAACAGATCTGGAGATGCGGGTGTGGAAGAAAGTGGCAGAGGATGAGCATCTGAGGGAGAGAGAAACACACATGGACCGAGTGCGTGGAGGGAAGGGGAAAATATCATATAAAAATAAGATCACGGATTAACAGATACACACTACTATATATAAAATAATCAACAAGGACCTACTGTACAGCACAGGGAACTCTACTCAACACTGTGTAATAACCTATCTGGGAAAAGAATCTGAAAAAGAATAGATATACGTGTATGTATATGAGTCACTTTGCTGTACACTTGAATCTAGCACAACACTGTAAATCAACTATACTCTAATATAAAATAAAAATTAAAAAAAAAATAAAATCAAGCATCAGTGAGGGCAGAAACATGTGAATGCTGCCAGGGCAGCACAGATACCTGCTCTGTCTCAGAAGCAGATGGAGGGTGGACTCCTGACGCACTGAAGGCCCTCGTCTGGCTGGGGAGCCGCACCCCTTCCCCACAGGGCTGCTCACACACAGTGCGCTCCCTGACATCCTCTCCTTTGCTCGGGTCTCCCCTGCTCCCTCCACCCCTCCTTCCCTTCCCCGACATCCTGCTCCTCTCTCAAGGTCGGGGGCCAGCGCCCTGACACCCCAGCAGCACCCTGGTGCTCACAGTGGTTGAGGGCCCGGGTCCTGGAGTCAGGGACACAGGAGTGCATTCCCAGCGCTGCCACCTCCTCTACAGCATTGTCAAGGAGCCTAAGCTTTCTGAAGGCTGGAGAGAACTGGGGTCATAAACGAATATTCGAAACTCAAAATAGAGGTGAAATGACTACCAAGGGCTGAAAATTTTTTAAAAGTGCATTTTATTTTTTATTTATTTAGTCTTTAAAATAGATTTAATTAATTAATTTATTTATTTTTGGCTGCATTGGGTGTTTGTTGCTGTGCACGCGCTTTCTCTAGTTGCGGCGAGCAGGGGCTACCTCTTCGTTGTGGTGCATGGGCTTCCCATTGCGGTGGTTTCTCTTGTTGCAGAGCACGGGCTCTAGGTGCATGGCCTTCAGTAGTTGTAGCACGGGGGCTCAGTAGTTGTGGCTCGCGGGCTCTAGAATGCAGGCTCAGTAGCTATGGCGCACCGGCTTAGTGGCTCTGCGGCATGTGGAATCTTCCCGGACCAGGGCTCGAACCTGTGTCCCCTGCATTGGCAGGCGGATTCTTAACCACTGTGCCACCAGGGAAGTCCTAAAAGTGCATTTTAAATGATGTGTTTTAAACTGGCCCCAAAGGTTAGAGGACCGAGGCTTCTCTGGCAGGTGGGGGAAGGCTGTTCTTTGCATCTGGTAGCCTCTGTCTTCTGTAAAGGGGTGGCGTGGCGCAGCACAGCAGAGGCCTGGCTGGATCCAATCACCGTGTTAAGGAGAAAGGGAGCATGAGCAGAGGCGTCTATAAGGTCTGGAAACACTGACCACATTCGTAGACCACATTTGTCCCCGTCCACTGACAGGGACAAATCTAATCTGTAAGCTTGCTTTGGGTTAGGGAGAAAAACAAAAATCTGATCTGTAAACAAAGAAACTATGATCTCCGTTTCCCGACGTCATGGACTCTCCTGGGGAAAGCTGTGGAGCTCGGGTTGGACGCTTTCCCTCCAGGTACCACAGGATGGTCACGCAGCCCTGCCCTGCTGCTCGTCTTCCAGGGCCGCTTCCCAGATGTGAGCTGTGGTGACTCGGCCTAGGGGCCACCGCGACACATTAATAATACTGCCTTAGGAAGTGCTGTCATGGATGCGGTTTCCATTCATTCCACATTCTCACAACAGCTCAGTCCCGTGGGCCCTAGTCCTGCCCCTTGTTAGTTGACAAGACAGTGGAGGGTCGGGGAGGAGTTTGCAAGTGGCAGAGCTGGAGGCCAGGTCTGGCCCCCCACGTGCTCACTTTCTAAATGTCACCTGGCTCCTACCACAGGGAGGACACGGGAGGGCACCTGCTCTTAGGAAAGGCCCTGCATCCTGTTCCCAATTTCCCACCGGACGATCAGCTGCTTGTAGACTAAGTTTATAAACGATGCCGTTTTCTATGCCCACAGTACCCCAAGCAGGGCTTTGAACGCAGTTTCTCAATAACTGTCTTTGGAAGGAACGGTTTCTGGACTCAGCTGTCCCTTGGACTCCAGATACAACTGGCACCGCAGAGGACCTGCGAGACCACAGGATTCAGTGCCAAAGATCAGGATGGAGAGACGCCCCCCTCCTCGCTTGGCAGGCCATGTTTCTACCACAAAAGCCCCTGTGGGGGGGCGCTAATGAAGGAGCTGTGAGAACATCTAGTCTCCGTGGCAGTTGTCAAAGGCTGCCGATAGAGGTCAAGTAATTACGTGAGAGTGGTCAGCGGTCCCGCAGGGAGTCTGCAGCTCCGCTGTCTCGCTGAGCAAGCCTGCGCTGTCCCCCCAGCAGCACTGGCCGTGAGCGTGTCCCATCCGCGCCGGCAAGGTCAGGAGGAGTCCACATCCATAGATCAGGGCGCGTAAGTACTCTATGGATGAGTGGTCTTGCATTAAGCACCCCAGGATTCAAAGGCTGTTCCTACGACCCCGCGGGCAACGGCGCGGAGGCCTGGGGAGCAGGTTCCTTGTCCTGCTCTGAGGCTGACTACTTCCGCCCTCCTCACTTGCACCGTGAAGTGTGCAACCCCCCCTGCCCCCAGGGCACTGTGAAAGCTCAGCGGCTGACCCATCGCCTCTGGCTTCCTCGTGTCTTGGGCCTGGGAAGCCCTGCTCCACCTGATTGGCCCCAGTTGAAAGCCTACGGAAGGAAGCCGGCTTCATTTAGGCGGCAGGGTTGCGGGTTCTATTTTAGGCAGGATGTCAGCGTGTTTAGCCTGCGAGAAGGCTTCAGAGGGAGGCAAGGCACCTGACAGCCACAGAACACACCGTGATGCAGGCGCGGCTTTCTGCTCCCGAGAAGACTGACACGAGTCGGCGCTCACCTGGCGGTAATGAGAGGCTCTGCCTGCATCCTGGGTGGAGAGAAGAAGAAAGGCAACCGCGAACATCTTACCAGCCTCTTCCCCGGGTGCAGCCTCACTTGCCACTACTGCACGGTGACATTGCTAAAACATGGTGCCACTTTTTGTCCCCCCTCCCCTTCGTTCCTCTCTTCTTTCCTGGGCCCTAGCCTCACTTACAGAGGGTAGGACAGTGCTAGTGTCAGAGCCAGAGGGACCTGCAACGGCCTGACCGAGGGAACACTTTCATAGGAAGGTTGTGCCTGCGAGGTGGCAGGGCAGGGAAGGGTGGTTCTCAAGTCAGGAAGGCTTCCGTGAAGTTGAGCGTTTTTCATTTTTGTTCCTCTTTCAGGGGAGTTGGGATCATCATCTCAGCGTGTCAAACACGTGGCAGTGCTTTGCGGGGAATTTTCTAATATTCCCCAATGCCTTACAACTCGCCCATTTTCATTTGTTCCCATGCATCCAAGTGTGGAGACAGTCACACACTGCGTTGTTGAAAACTTGTCAGATGTGCCAATTTTGCTTAGGCGGCTCCGATTCCTTTCAGCGCTTCCATAGATCGCACGGAAACTCCTCCTCGGACTCTGACTTCCAAGAAGGAAATGAGAGGAATCCAGGCAGCAAAGCGGGAGGCTCTTTGACCTGAGAAACTCAGATTTTAAATGAAAGGCCTTTCGCTATTCAAGGGAAATATTTGCATCTACACATGTTGCAACTAAATCAGGAAATCAAAACTGAGGTTTGAAAAGGTGATTTGAGGGCAAAGATAGAAAGAGGCCGCTTTTAAAACGCTTGTAGTTCTGGGACTAGCTTTTGGAGTTTGATTTTCCGGTTCCCAGAGGTAGGGATTTACTGCAAGGAGACGTCATGATGGAAGGGCATGTCACTGAGCAAACAAGGCCACTAGGCTGGGACTCCGGATGCAGGCACTGGACACACAAGACAAATTCCAGCTCTCCTGAGATGCTGAGGACTCTGGCAGAGCAGTCTGGTACCTGCAGATCCTTCTCTATGTAAGGCACCAGGAAGATGCAACTGGGGCAGGGGAGGGGGCGATAAGACAGGCACATTACATGCAAAGATTCTAACAATCCAATGGAGAAATGATATACACCAAACGAGTGGCAAGGACTATCTGATAAAAATCTCTCTACTCACGTGGTCAGTGCTCAGAAAAATACTGGGAAGGAATGAGTGATTTCAGAGGAAGAAAGATGAAGATGGATGGCTTGGAAGACTTCATAGAAGAAATGGGGGCAGAACACAGGTCTTGGAGGTTAGGTGAGGATTTGGCAAGACAGAGGATCCATTCCAAACAAGAGGTGAGAAACATGGCGGTGGTGAGTTAACGAGTTTGCACGCAAAAGAGGGTTCAGACATTGGGCAAGTGACAGGTCAGCCTGGAAGGGTCAAATTCCTTCCCTTTTTTTTTTTTTTTTTAGCCAATAAGTATTTATTAAGCAAATCAATGAACATATAAACTTCATAACTAAATACCCTGTGACGTATGAAAACAAAGTCCGTGCTTCTGTGTTTGTGTCTCCAGATAGCAAATTTAGCAATTACACCATAATTACAACAAAATTATCAGATAGAAAAAAATACTTTAGCTAATTTCTTATTTATATGTGTATGCTCTTGGCCAAAAAAAAAAAAAAAAAAAGATTCAAGACTGGTAATTTAAGAAAGTATCTGAAGGACTAGACTGGCAAATTAGAACGTTAGAAGTTACATACCAAATAAAAGCTGTTGACCCTTACAATTCATTAAACTGCCAGGTCCTTAAATACAAGGTACAAAGTTCATTTCTGATGTGAAGAGATTCCGATGAATGGTTTTTGAGGGGTGGGTGGGGAAGGGTACTGAAATGGAGCTCTTTCAGCTGGGAATGCGACCATGTGGCGAGAATGGACTAGAGTGTCGAGAGACTACAGACCAGGAGATCAGTCACTAGGATGCTACTGTAGTCATCCAAGTGTGAAGCGAAAGGTTTCAATGAATCCTTCATACAGGGGTTGCTTGACTCGTTGCCTTCCACTTCAATTCAAAAAGCATGGCCTATTTTATGCCTAGGTTGCAACATTAGAAAATTTTGAGTCAAGTTACTGCCCCATCAATCCCACAGCAAATAGCACAGGCATCGTTTGCAATGATCCCCTCTGTCTTTGCCCTGACTCCGAGGGTAATGATTCATCTCTGATGAATGCTTTAACCAGGACGATGGTATTGTAATGATAAATTGTGACCTAAAAGAGTTCCGGCCTCTCTGACAGGGGACTTATTTGGTTGTTGCAGTTCATGTTCACTTGTCTCTTTGCTTATAGGAGTTAGGAGCATGAACTGCAATGGAGAATAAAATCCATGTTGTAAGAGAAACTAAAAACAATCACTAAAATGATTACTAGTGTTCATTAGCACGTCTCCCTATTTCCATAAGAATGGAGGTGGCTTATGTTACATATCAGTGTGCTATCGTTATTCAGTAGTAGTTATAATTTAACCCACCATAAAGACTACCTTGTGATTGTGGCAACCCCCAGCAATTCAGAGCCACGTAACGCCTTGGGCTACCATGTGATCATTACGATGCCCTTATGGACCCCAGTCTAGTTGAGGTATTCAGTAGGGACGAATTATGACTGATGGAGGTGAACGGGTGCTGAATTTATTCACTGCTGGCATGTAGGTGTCATCAGCAGCAGTTGAGGGTGGTATCACAGAAGCCCAGGGCAACCAGACAAGTTGTCTGATGCGCCACATGTCGTAATAGCCTATGACATGCTGTTAAACTCTGCCATGGAGAATGTGATTACAGATGTCAATGTGACAAGTAATTCTGTTGCACATATCTTTAAGAAAAGGAAACCTGTCAATGCTGGAAATCGGTGACTTTGCATGGCTTTCAGTCCATCAGCTGAGACGATTCTTTGCCCAATATTTGTGTAACCTCAACACTTTTTGGTCAAGAGGCTTTTGTTCACACGGGGCATTACTGTGTCCATTCTCGAACATAGAGCTTCTAGCATCTGAGAGCTGAGGAGCTGCTGGTGAGCCATCACCAGTCTCCTTCCCCTTGCTTTCTGGTCTGGTCACAGTCACCGTTCTCTCTTCCTCCAAGGGATGATTTTTGTCTTCTTTATATAATACGTTCATTTCGGTCTCATGGGCTCCCAGGTTTAAGGTTAAACTCACGTAGAGTTATGTTGGCAGCTCTGATTAGGATGTTGATCCAGGAAGAGTAGGAGAATGCAATCATTTCCCAAACAAAACTTATTTTTGTGACATGCAATCTAGTGCCTTCTTGCACATAGCTGCGTCCAAGATGGTGAACAAGAGAAGTGTGAATATTTAGAGGGTTTCTATTGGATAACCTGAACCAGAGATAGTAAAGGCATGAGGATAAGCAGATGAAAGAGTTTAATTAGAGGAAGACACTCAACAAAGGACAAACAATCTTGCAGGCAACACCAATCAATTGGCCATGGCTTCCTGGAGCTCAGGAGGTTCGAGGTTCAGGAAGAAACAGTGCCTTGATTGATTAATAATATCTGGCAAGGGTATAGGCATAGGAAATGGTGGTGTGTCTGAAGGTGGCATAACTAAAGGCCAGGACATGAGACAAATTATCTTAGACCTACTGGCAAGAAATGGATGACGCACAATTTCTTAATGAGTAACTGTGAGAAAGAGCTTTTTACAGCATGTGTTTTAATGCTTATTTTATGTGTATAGATAGGTATTCCACCTCTGAGAATACCTACCTGCTCAATGTTTCTCACTGTCAGTTAGAATTAAGATCCCTCTACTATTTGGCTTCAACTTTAGAAACACACTCACAGACAAGAATAAAGAATTGGAGGTGTCATGAACTTTAAAATGTCATTTTGACTCACATTATGAGAAGAATAATCTGCATGAAAACTGATGTTGTAAAAACAGCAATAACAACAGTAAAAAATCCTCTCCCCTAAAAGCTTCTTAAAAGCCATTAAAGGGGGGCTTTCCTGGTGGCGCAGTGGTTGAGAATCTGCCTGCCAATGCAGGGGACACAGGTTCGAGCCCTAGTCTGGGACGATCCCACATGCCGCGGCGATACTAGGCCCGTGAGCCACAACTACTGAGCCTGCGCGTCTGGAGCCTGTGCTCTGCAACAAGAGAGGCCGCGATAGTGAGAGGCCCGCGCACCGCGATGAAGAGTGGCCCCCGCTCGCCGCAACTAGAGAAAGCCCTCGCACAGAAACGAAGACCCAACACAGCCATAAATAAATAAATAAATAAATTTTTTCAAAAAGCCATTAAAGGTAATTTTTCTTAATAATGTTTAACAGATAAACATACAGAGAGAGAGAGGAAAAAATTTCCCCACTGGCTGGGTTCAAGTCTAGGCTTTGCCACTGACTAGTGGGGAATTGCTGGTGAATGATTTCACCTCTTAGAACCTCAGTCTGCTCATCAATAAAATGGGAACAATAATGCACACTTTATAAGGTTATTGTGCAGACTAATTAACACAGGCAAAGCACCCAACACGGTGCTCTAACAATCAAAGAGGTATTCCATAAATGTTCATAACTTCATTTTTCTTACATGCTTTTGTGGTAATTCCTGGGCTTTTGCACTACGTAGCAAAAAAGCTTTTTTGACTTTTTCTGGATGTTATAATTTCACTATGAAAAGACTTTACCCTGAAGAACAGAAAACAGTAGTTGACCATGAAAAATAATTGAATCTTTCTTGTCTTGTCACAGAATGCAAAGTTGGGAATTTTGGTGGAGGCACCAAGATTCAATAGGTGCTTCGTTCCAAAGGAGGGACTAGATCTTCATGCTTTTACAGAAGACATTTCTGAAAACCAGTTAGATAATCCCAGAACTCAGGCGCTCATGGTGAGGGTAGATAAAGAGAATTTTTGAAATTCTGTGTGTCTTCCTGACTCTCAGGGATGGGGCATGGGATGCTTTCTCCTCTCCTCAACATTAATGAAAGTGCTTGAATAAGTATTGTCTCCTCAGTTTGGGGTATATACACCCGAAGAATCTAGAGGTGAGAAGCAGTGGCTTTAAGAGCTGACAGGGGAGGAGAGAAAAAGGCAGGGAGAGGAAGAAGGGGAAGAAGAGAGAGAGAGGAAACGGAGCTTCAGTGCATTGGCACTAGCCACGCTCCCAATGATAAGTGAGATGCATGTGTTTCCCTGGACTCATTGCCATGGGTAGGAGCCGTTTAAAATCCTTGTCCCAGAGGACACCCTGAGCCATGGGCACTGGGACAGCATCACGGAGACAGCCCTGAGGAGTGGACTTGGAGAAACCAAGCCCTGAGAGGGGAGTGGGCAGCTGAAAGATGTGCCCCTGGAAGGTCCCAGCGGGGCCTGGGAAGACCCCACGAGCGTGCCCCCGAGAGCTGGCTTGAGCCATCTGTCGGCCCAGAGATCAGAAGCCATCGTGCTCAGCAAAATGGGGCCATTCTTACCCCCCATCTGTCCTCTCCCCACCTCAACCTGACCTGTCAGAAACAGAGTCTGCAGGCTGAGGAAAGGAGAGTCATTCCAATAGGGGAAGAAAGAGGGACTGGGTTACCCTTTTCCACGGTGGCAATAGCAGGAAGGAGGCCCAGTTGGGGCTGCTGGTGGTGGGGAAATTTGTTAGTTTCCAAGTTTGATTTTTGTCAGGGGACTGGGCATCTTATCTGCAATTTAAAGTGACCACAGAAGACTGTATTCCTTGAAAAGCAGTCATGGGGCAAGATCCCCCGCTTTCATCCAGGGGGAGGGGAGGGCCTATGGCCACCAGGAAGGTTGAAAGGGACAGTGGGAGCCTCTGCTGATGGTCCCCCAAGTAACAGTTCTGTCCTCTTTCCCCACTTATATGGGAAGGGGGTTGATAATCATAGATTACTGCATAAAGGAATTTAAACTTATGTCTCCCAGGCTCCTACTCCTTTGGGCTAACTCACCACTGTATGTGCAAGGGAAGTCAAATGCGACCTATTCATTTTTAAATTTAAACATTTTGGGCCTATATTTAAGTAACTTGGCTAAATTAAACATGACCTCATTCGTGAATATTAGTATTTTCTAAGCCACTGCTATCTGTTGATTTTAAAAGCAGGTACAAATGGGGACCGTCTTGACCTTAATTATTAAGGTCAATCAATAACACTAAAAAAGGAGATCTTGTGCATCACACTGTCACAACTTTGTTAACTAAGGATGCTTGAAAAATAGAGGAGAAAGGGAAGCAAGAGGAGGACAGGAGGAAAAGAGAGGAGAGAATTTAACAAGCTACCAGAGGTAAGAGAATTCAAAATTGTGAGCAGAATATACATTTTCCCATAAACTATGAATTTGGTTTATTTCTGAGAAGTAGGAGCTGCTGCTATTTTTAGCACTGATTGTTGATGTTTCCGGACTTAAAAATGGATACTACTGAAATGCCTTAGTCGCTGAAGTTCTTCTGAAGCTTTTGAAAACCTGACAAATCTAACAGGGAAAGCCGGTGCACGCCAAAGGAGAAAATAGTGAACGATACCTAGGAGAAGGTAGGTCAGCAGGGTCAGGACCATTTCAACGTGGTCATTTGACAGTTATGTTAGCAAGATTATCCTCATTAGTAATCAGCAGTATTTCCAAGGTATAGTGATGATGTGCTGGTATGGGTCTCCATTTCCTCTCTCATCTTCAGTGAAACCCAAGACTCACCCCAAATTCCCAAACACACTGTGAAAACAGTCTTTTGTTTAACTGTTGAGAAAGAAAAAAATCTAATGTGTATGCCTTTGTTTTCCACTTAGAAATGACGAGGCAGGGGTGAAAGGATTCTACTAGATCTCAGTGATGTAAGATGGGATGAATAATGTCAATTCCAAAGGTGTTTTACAGGAACAATTTGCTTATGGAGCACAGGCTGAACCCTAGTTATGCAGCCCATTAGCAGTAAACATCGTGGAAGGAACTCCACATCTCAGGGAACTGACAGGCCTCCCAGGCAAGGGTCAACTCAACGATACAATGATCATTTTTACTGGACCTGAATCTTTCTCGAGTCCTTTGGCAAAATGAAGTTAGCAGCTGTAGCCCTGTTCTGAACAGTTGACAGTTCCTACTACAACAATACTACAACTGAATCTGGCAAACTCAACACTCTAGAGGGGGGTGCTTTTTATTTGTTTCGTTTTGTTTGTTTTAATTTAAAATTTTAAGATGCATCATATCTGTTCTTAAATATTTTACTGTATTTGTGAGATGTGCTAGTTTCTCTTTTGTTTGGGTTCCCACTCAAGTGTTAACAAAAGCTTTGATCCAGAGTATAATCAAAAGATTAAATTAAATTTATACAAGCTGACATTACATGGAGATGAGAAAGAAGTGAGGAGGCGTCGTAACTGCCCGCGTGGCTTATTCCTGGAGTTGCTAGTGGACAGGGATTGGTGCCCAGGAAATGAATCCTTTTCTTAAACACAGTATAGGCACCCACCATCAACACAAGTTTTAAAATTATATCTGAGTTATACATTTACTATACTGAAAAGCATATTGGCAAGCTTTGGATTATTTAGGGGTTCTTGATTTCTCTATGGCATTGTTTTTCCTTTACTGCTCTGCTTATTTTTTATGCAACTAGAAGGTGGGATGAGGAAGACAGAAGAGTGGAGACTAAATTTAGCTACATGTTAGCTCAAGGTTTCATTGGGCATGATGTTGGGACCAAAGGTTGACTGGCTTCATCTGTGATTGGAAAGAAATACTCAGTGATGCAAAGAGGTTCTCCCAGCAAAACTCAAGTAAGCAAGACTCTCACCGCGAATGCAATTCTCCTTGGGCAAAAGAAGTGGAATTTGGAGAGATCTTTTTGGAAATGGACAGAGAGCTTGCCACTTTCTGCTATGCCTGTCTTCTCCTTGGAAATGTATTGCAAATGGTTAGCATATACCCAAAGGCTTGGAGTATGTGAGTTTGGTTGTTTATACAAATATTAATACTTTGCATATTAAAAGTATGCCTATGTGAATGGATAATACAGACATATTGGCAGAATTTTTGATGCAATTTTCTAGCAAAAGGGAAAAAAAAACCCACCTCCAACTTTGTCTGGAAAAGGTAGGCAACTGTCTAAACCTATCTGCTCTATTCTGAATGGTTTAAAATTAGGTGTGTTGTTTTATTTGTGCATTTACTCATGTACAAATTGATCACTTACATGCTCACTCACCCACCACTCACTCAGCAAATCCCAGTGCCCAGCACTGGGCCGCACCACGTTGCTCTCATTCCCACTGTAGAAGACTGGGGAATTATCCAGCTATCTGAATCCATGAAAATCCTTTCTTTTGCATTAACAGGAGCATTCTGTATATCTCGTCAAATATGGCACCAGCAACCTGCTAATGAAAAAGAAAGCCTAGGCTCCCAGTAGTGAAGACGGTTGAGATGGCAGAAGTTTACAGAAAACTAAAACCCCTGCTGTTGACAGGAGTCCTGTCTGCTCGTTTCTCCTCCAGGGAAACTGCTGTAATTGTCAATGACTTGAGGGAACCTCCCGAGGTCCCTCCTTCTGAGGACTGACTGCGTACTCAGATGTGTCATTGGACGGCTGAATTCACCCTTCATTGAAATAGGTTCTTAAATTCTCCTGAAAAGTGTTAGTTTTTAAAAATGATTTTTGAAGAAGACAAATATTATTAAAATTTGATTGCTGCATTCTATTTACTGAGGGCCCATTATGTGCCAGGCACTGTTCTAGATTTGGGGAGTCTGAGAAATATCTGACAATCCTAAATTTTGTTTTTCAATAACTTTGATCGTGAAAAAGAAGATAGCTAAAAGGCCTAATAAGGGCTGGGTTATTTATGGTGGGGGGCGGTAGGGGGGAAGAAAATCCCTTGGGACATCTGGTCCCCAAGAACACAATTGAAACTGCCTGCTTCCCACGGCAGAGTAGAAATGACAGGCACACAGTGGGGAATGCCCTTCAGCTTTCACAGAACAATGTTCCTCCTCAGCAACCACATTACAATCAACCTCTGCCATCTTGATTCCGCCACAAGGATCCATGTGAATTCACTGCAGGCTTCCACCATGCTCTCAAAGTTCCCCACTTTATCTGCGACTACGTTATGATTTTCCTATCTCGAGTCCTAATTGGAATAAAAACAAATGTATATTTCAGTCTGTAATTATTTATGACAGGAACAAGTGTGACATCTCACACAAAAGCAAATGCCTTCAAGCCATCATGGCTTTGGTTTCAACTTGTAGCTTCTCATGTTATTTTCAATGGGAAGAAATGAAAATGCTTATAAATATGATCTAATGCTTCAATTTCCAAATCTATTCAGAGATTTTACATTGTCATTATAATATTCATTATATTTGTCCAGTAGGATGTTCCATGTGTCAGAAAACAAATTCTTAAGGATGAACTGGAAACATTTCTTTTCATCATCCCTTTTCTCTATTCCCCAACGACTACAAATTAAACTATGAGTTCTTTTTCATTTTCTTTGCAGCTGTCAACACTGTGGAATTGCTAAAACATTTTCTTTTTCCCTGCAAGAGAGAATCACAACTGTGGTGAAGCCATCACTTTGCAGAGAGACAAACATTATAAGCCTTTACAAGGCTTTGCCTAAGACTTTAAGTTTTGATGCCAGCAAAAAAATACCTAGAATGTGGGGAAGTATTTCTGCTTTTGCCTGTTGATGCCAGATTAAGTGACTAAATCAGATTAAAGTTATTTATTGCTTGGGAGCACACTTTTTAGTTTGACTCAGCTTTGGTCCTTAGAAGCTTTAGTAAACGTTCCTAAATGAAGCCCTGGACCTATGAACTGTTTATTATATATTTCTTCCCAAATGAGAAAAAAAAGAGCTACAGCAATGATAGCAAAAAACCTAAATCAGGGACCAGTGATCTCCACCATCCCTAATTCTTTGGAGCAGTGGGAGGTGGTGAAGTTAAGACTCTGTGTTCCCAATGCAGGGGGCACAGGTTCAACCCCTGGTCAGGGAACTAAGATCCCACATGCCACAGGGTGTGGCCAAAAAAAAAAAAAAAAAAAAAGCGCTGCATGGAATTCGGGTTTTTTGAGCACAAGCCACTGTTCTCCTTGCTTGGCCCTGCAATAAACCTTTCTCTGCTCCGAAAACGAAAAAGCAAAAAGAAAGCGCAGCATGCATTTAGCATCACCTACTGCTGTGAGCGCATTCAGGCTGTAAAGCTGAATTTAAATTAGTATAAACAACAAGCCTCTAAGAAAAGGGGGGGGGGGGAAGAAAAAAGGGGGTGAGGGAATGAAGCCACGCCAGGTGTCATTAAAGAGGCATCTGCTAATCACCACCCAGTCTCACGAGTCCAGGATGATTCATAGGCTTTTTGTGAAGAGAATATCTATTGTGGCAAAACTAAATGTATTTTGATACTTGCATGCAATATTTATCTACCTGGTCAATCAGAAAAAAAGTTGTCCTCATCACTCTACGATGTATTACTTTTTCAATTTCCTCTTAGTAATGTTGTTTTTTAATGTTCTTTAGGGTGAGACCACTGAATTTCTCGTTTGTCATGACAAAGACCATAACTCATTAGAATTATGCTGATGAGTCTTTCTCATAAAATTGCATCCTCATTTTCATGGTGACCAATCTGCACTCTTACCCCTAACCATCAGGCAGGTTTTTTTTAAGCTTTTTTTTTTAAATTAATTTATTTTATTTTATTTATTTTTGGCTGTGCTGGGTCTTTGCTGCTGCACGAGGGCTTTCTCTAGTTGCGGTGCGCGGGCTTCTCATTGAGGTGGCTTCTCTTGTTGAGGAGCAGGGGTTCTAGGCACATGGGTTTCAGTAGTTGCGGCTCGTGGGCTCAGTAGTTGTGGCACACGGGCTTAGTTGCTCTGCGGCATGTGGGATCTTCCTGGACCGGGGATCGAACCCGTGTCCCCTGCATTGGCAGGCGGATTCTTAACCACTGCACCATGAGGGAAGCCCCATCAGGCAGGTTTTGATAGATGTTAGTAAAGAGGGCCACTGTAGTCTTCCAGTTGTGGTTTTTCATAGTTTTCTGGTTCCTATTTTAAATGTCCCTCAAAGTATATGCATATTATATATATACAATATAATATGTATATATAATATATAAATATACACGTATAATACATGTGACATGTATTTATATTTATCTAGTACTTCAAATTTGGTACTGGGAAAATGTTAATTTATCATGACAAATAAACCACTAATATAATGATTTTCCAACTGTCCTGTTCTAAGCTCAACAACTCAAAATTTATGCCAATAGTATGAAGTTTGGAATTTTTAATTACAAAGCTTTTTTTTGATTTGGGACCATTTTTAAAGTCTTTATTAAATTTGCTATAATATTGCTTCTGTTTTTTTATGTTTTGGTTTTTTGGCCACAAGGCACGTGGGATCTTAGCTCTCTGATCAGGGATCAAACCCACACCCCCTGCATTGGAAGGCGAAGTCTTAACCACTGGACTGCCAGGGACGTCCCTCAAAGCTATTTTTGAAGTACAGCCTTATCAGGAATATGTTTCACAGTCATGCCAGATGAATTCATTCATGTATATTGTTAAATCATGTAGAAGTTGGCAAAAGGATACTTACATTGAAGAACAATGGAGATATTTAAGTCATAAAACAATTAACTTAATCCACAACTCAGAATTAAAAAATAATCTGTTTAACTTCTCTAAAAAATTTGGGACATTTCTAGCAATGTTTATGGTATCAGATTTGGTTTCTGAGAAGGATTCTTTCCTTTTTTTTTTTTTTTCCACATCTTTATTGGAGTATAAATGCTTTACAATGTTGTGTTAGCTTCTGCTGTATAACAAAGTAAATCAGCTATATGTATGCATATATCCCCATTTCCCCTCCCTCTTGAGTCTCACTCCCACCCCTCTCGGTGGTCACAAAGCACCGAGCAGGTTCTTTCTTAATACTTTCTGATTCCTCTAGGTTTGGACTGCAGGAACAAGTCTAAATGTGTAAAACCATCGACATTATCCCCATTTCTAATGTGTTATCTTCATGTGAGCTGAGAAGGAGCAGAAACTCTACTTTTTAATATTTTTAAATGTATATGATTTTGTGATCTCAAAAAGATCAAAATGAGTTCCCAGAATTCTGAGTAGCATGCCATGTTACTCCCTTCTGTGTTCACCTAAGTAACTTGTATATCACCTTTTCTTTTTTTAAAATAAGAAACCTTTTATTTATTGGCCACGTCGAGCAGCTTGCAGGAGCTTAGTTCCCCGATCAGGGATTGAACTCGTGCCCTCGGCAGCGAAAGCTCCAAGTCCTAACCACTGGATCACCAGGGAATTCGCTGTATATTACCTTTTAAATGTAAATGATTTAAGTATCTTTTTTCTAAAGGATGTTAACTATTATATTAAAAAAAACTTAAGTCTGTCTTTTATAACCAATGATACTGAGAGGATCCTCACATTAAAATCCAAATTTCAACTTGCAACCAAATCCTCAAATTCTGTGTGAATTTAAAACAGATTTCTGTTTTCCTAGCCGTACATATCACTAAATCTCTTCCTTATGGTTGTCTGGGAGAGCTTGCTAACATCACCTGGAGATTTACTGAAGGTGGATTGAAATGTTTTTATTCTAGAGCATCAGAGGGAATCAACAGTAGTTTAATGAACCTTGCAGGTAAAACCCCTGTGGCCCTGCTTTTTGATTAAATAAAGCACAACACTTTGTTATAAGGAAAAGTGGATGCTGTCACGTCCTCAGCCACGTAGTCATGATATAGAGGCAAGCTAGACATCACTTAGCCTTCTGTGGCTAATAGTCTGGAGAAAACAAGTAGTCTGCTTACCCTGTTACTAATAGTGTGAGCAGCGGACTGAAAATCATCAAACTGGCCCTCTCTGCATGCTGGGGCGACCACGGGTTTCAAACCCCAGGTGGTCAAGAGAGCAAGGGAGAGGCAGGGTTCGCCTGGTACGCGCTATGTGCCTGGCACTGTGCCAAGATTTCACATCCTCCATTGCTTTTCCTCCTGACAACAAGCCTGAAATGTTAGTATAGTAGTTTCAAAAACTGAAGAAAGTAAAATAGACCAACGCCGTTTTCATTAGATACAGTAATGCTAGATGGCATCATGCTTAAAAGCATTTCCATATAAAACTTCGATATACTAAATAGACCCTACTTTGGATCAGCCACCCTAAGTAGATTAAAATACATCCAGGTGGGGAGAGCATAATATTTATGGAATGACGACTATGCGGCAGGGAGGATAGTGGGCACTTAGACATGTGACGCTGAAAGCAGCTGCCCTCAGAGGAAAGCAGTGCTTTGAAGCAGCCAGATCTGGGCTCAAATCCAGGCTCTTTCACTTTTTTCCTAACTCTGTGGCCCTGGGAAGCTGGTTAACTTTTCTGAACCTCTATTTCCTCAGCTGTAAATTAGAGATAATAGTGCAAGATCATTGTGGGAATGAAATGAAATGATGAATTCATGCAGCATGCTTATGAATAGTGTATTAGCTTATATGAAATACTCTATCTTCATTCAGTCCACAGATTACATTACTATGTTTATGCTTACTATGTGCTCTTTTAGCCACTGGGATACATCAGGGAACAAAACAAAAAGTTTTCAATTATTATTAGAGCACAGTGAATAAGAGTGATCTCTGATATCAGACAACACTGGGTTTGAATCCTGACATTTCCAGCTGGGTGATCTTGGAAGTTTCTTAATCTGTACAATGGGGATAAACCATATTCCGTGGTTGTGGTCATAATGAAATGAAACAATATACTGAATGCTAAAAAAAAAGATACCAATTAACTTATATACAAAACAGGGACTTCCCTAGTGGTCTAGTGGTTAAGACTCTGCGTTTCCCAATGCAGGGGGCACAGGTTCTATCTCTGGTCGGGGAACTCAGATCCCGCAAGCTGCGCATGGCGCCGCCTAAGACATTAAATAAATAAACACAAATTTTAAAAAAACCAGAAATAGACCCACAGACATAGAAAACAAACTTATGGTTACCAGAGGGGAAAGGGGAGGGTGAGGGATAAGTTAGGAGGTTGGGATTAACAGATACACACTACTATATATAAAATAGATAACCAACAAGGACCTACTGTAGCACAGGGAACTCTTCTCAATATCTAGTGATACTTATAAGGGAAAAGAATCTGAAAAAGAATGCATATGTGTATAACTGAATCACTTTGCTGTACACCTGAAACTAACACAACATTGTAAATCAACTATAGTTGAATTAAAAAAAAGAAAAAAATATTGAATACTAATCACTCTTTGGCGTGTAGAAAGTGCTCAATAAATGGCAGCAACTGATTAAATTTACTATTGTTAAATACCCCAACAACCCTGAGCAGATGACATTGTTGTCATTGCAAAGAAGAGAAAACTGTGGCCGAGTGAGACTAGGTGCCTTGTCTGGAGTTGCAGAGCTGCTTGGGGATGGAGTCTAATTTGAAAGCCTGTGCTCTTTACCGTGGGCTGGCTTCCATGTGAGCACATAGACATTTGCATGTTCTGTCTCTGTTACCCTGAGACTGGCTTATTTTGACTATCTATTGACAAGTGTCAGATCAGGGGTGTGTAGTGTGTTTTTCTTTGTGTGTCTGTGTGCTGCTTGATCGATGCCGTTTATTTGTATGTATAAAGCTGTATCACATCTTGAGTTTACTGTTGTATTCTAAACTCTTCACCTTGTGACATCTTCTTGGGATCTACTTAGATTGTTAATTTTACAAGGTGGAAAGTGTTAGGTGGTGAGATGAACAGCAATTTGGAGCAATGTTCTATGGATAATGCATTATATTCAATTGGATAGTGCGAAGGCTTACTTCTGTACATTTGAACTTGAACCTGGCTCCTCTCACTTTTCTGAGTTGTGACTTTTCCATTGCTACCTATCTCTGATCTATTTCTCATTTCGCTCTTATTGGCCTGTAAATTGATGCTGTGATGCCTACACCTTTAAGAAGAATGCATCATGTCAACAACTTGTGGGCCAACAAGAAAGTTGGGTGCATTACTGGGCTTATGGTGTAGTAAATGGTACAATGAACATTTATTGGGAAGTGGACTGCATCTCATGTGTGAATTTGATGTTTTCACCTCTCTGCTTAACCATAAAAATTGTCTGCAGAAAAAGCTGATATTGCTCTAGAGATGCTAAGTCAAAATTCAGCACTTCCCCTCTTTCCTTGCCCCCGACCCAAATCAAGTTTAATTTTCATTCTTTAGTTGGAAAAACTGAGACATAAATAGCTTCTACTTCCTTCCCTGACTTTTTACTAAAAACTACTAAAAAGAGAGCCATCATCAACAGCCTATTGCACAGTCTTTCTGATACTGGATTTGGTTAAAGTGATTTATCAAATAAATAACATTTCCTCAATTATAAGACCCCCACATAGTTTGCATTTTTAATATTGGTGAAATTAGGCTGCCCCTAACAACTGATATATCTGTTTAATGTGCTAATATTTTCTTCCATTACATAAAAAGCTGTTATTAAATTGATGGTGTAACTTAAGATCAGTTGTTTCTTAGACTCACAATACAGAATTAGATATTTCTCTTTTTCTTACCAAGGGTTTACCTCATTAGAGGGGCAGCTTCCAAAGGGAAAGATCTAGCAATGTATAGGGCCTTGCCACTTTGGGAGCTTAATCAATTCTAAAATCATCTTGCTGTGTCATACCACAAAACGCGCCAGTCAAGGATTCACTGGGATAGCGTTTCCTCCTTAGCTCTGAAAGGCTCACTTTGGTGAGCGCCCATATAAAGCACAGACTTCTTTCTTCATACTTCATAGTTGTCCTCATGGCTAGGATGCCTTGCTGGAAGGCAGGGGCCCTACAGTCCCTCAGACCCTAACCCCTTGCTGCTGATTTTCTCTGGCAAGATGAAGCAGAGATCTGAGGTCAACTTTTCAAGATCATCTCATTGCTTTACAGACTTCCTTGCAAGTACTTCTCTAGTTCCTCTGATCAGCAAAAATAATAATGGTGAGAATATCGATTAAAATACTCTATATTTATTTTGGCAAGATTTATAGCTCTTTACAGTTTTCCAGTGTGTGAGGATTTATATATCTTCAAGAGAAATTTCTGAGGCTGACAGGGCAAGAATTACAGTTCCTGTTTGTAGATGGAACGGTGAAGCTTCTGGATTTGTGACGAATCTATCGAGCATCTAGAAAACGAACCTCAGAAAGTGACGGAGGTGCGGGAGGATGGGTGTGGACTTTGGGCTCGCATTTCAGTCCTGCCACTTACTAAAAGGTATCATCCCAGGGGCACTTCCCTGGCAGTCCAGTGGTTGGGACTCCGCTTCCCTTGCAGGGGGCGCACGCCGAGTGGCATGGCCAAAAAAAATAGTACCATCCCAGGGAGCTGCCTTAACTCGCCCAAGAGTTTGCTCATCTGCATAGCTGGGATCATCAAACCGGTGGTAAAGTGCCCAGTGGGACCACAGATGACACCCGCCCCATGGTGAAGCCTCAGTGCGTGGGAGCTATTATTTCCGTTATTCTTTTCTAGAAGTCACTTAGCCTAAAGGAACATTCAGCTTAAACCTAGCACTGCTCTAAGACATAAGATGGTTAAAGAGTTTTGCACACTGAAATAAATTCCATGAACATTAGTTAGTGATATTATTTTGCCATAAGTTTGCACTAATTGGAATGTAAACTATGCTAGTGAAACAAAGATTCAAGGAGGCAGACTAGCTTTGAGGGAGCTTGGAGTCTTGTAACTTACAGCCTGTCCAGAATTGCAACTGTTAATTAGGTTACTTCCTTAGTTAATTGGCCCCTTTCCTATTTTTAGCCAGAAGGGTTGTCCAACTGTCTGAGGCCAGGTGTCTACACAAGAACACATTTCCCTATTTCTAGGCAAATGAAATGCTCATGGAGGAAGAATTTTTTAAAAAAATGCAGTGGCCAGAGAAAAAAATGTGTCAGCACAACAATCCAAAGCTCTGCTTTAGATGAGAGAGACCTTGGTTCTCTCTGGCTCAGTCCTCAGAGGTGAAACCCCCAAACTGGATTTTTCATTCTGTTTCTGCCCACCCCTTTAACTGTACAGGACAGACTGCCCTGCTGAGTTTTGCTGGGGGAGGAAGGCAGAAAGAAAGATTTCTGAGGGTACTTAATTTTCCAGCTCTTTTTTTTTAAAATTAATTTTTATTGGAGTGTAGCTGCTTTACAATGTTGTGTTAATTTCTACTGTATAGCAAAGTGATTCAGCTCTACATATACACATATCTCCTCTTAAGCTGTCTAGCTGTTTGGACTGATGACACTAATGGGATTAACCCTTTCATTTCAGAAATGCAGGCGATAAGGAAGGGACCAGAGAGGGAGAGAGGGGCTACCTTTCGCCCGGCAGCAAAGGTTGGGCTGAACAATTCAATGTCACAATGAGGGACAGAGCCGCGCTTGTGCTGATGGCCCTGACCGGCTCTGAGACCTGATTAGGTCCCGCGTGTCAGCAGCTGAGCCACTGCAGAAGCAAGGCCTCCCATCAAACCCATCTCCTGCGAGGACCCCTTCCCCCTACCCCTGCCCGGTCACTGCAGGTGACAAGACTCCAGACAGCGCACCGCAGCGGGGGATCTGGGGGGCCGCCTCACGTTTCTCTGTCTTCCCTCAGTGTTCGGATTGCAGCCCCTAGGAGTTCTTCCGAGCGGTGTGTGATCCCTTCTTTCTGCAAACGTGCAATGCAGGTGTGTGCACTCGGAGTTAGAGTCTGTCATACAGAGTGAAGTAAGTCAGAAACAGAAAAACAAATACCGTATGCTAACACATATATATGGAATCTACAAAAAAAAAAGGTCATGAAGAACCTAGGGGCAGGACAGGAATAAAGACACAGACCTACTACAGAATGGACTTGAGGACACGGGGAGGGGGAAGGGTAAGCTGTGACAAAGTGAGAGAGTGGCATGGACATATATACACTACCAAACGTAAAACAGATAGCTAGTGGGAAGCAACCGCATAGCACAGGGAGATCAGCTCGGTGCTTTGTGACCACCTAGAGGGGTGGGATAGGGAGGGTGGGAGGGAGGGAGACGCAAGAGGGAAGAGATATGGGAACATATGTATATGTATAACCGATTCACTTTGTTATAAAGCAGAAACTAACACACCATTGTAAAGCAATTATACTCCAATAAAGATGTTAAAAAAAAAAAAAAAAGCGGCGCAGAAATCACCGCGAAGCCTCCGTGGCGGAGCAGAAGCTTCCTTGGAGGTGGTTCCTTTTTGATTGAAGTCATTGTTTCACATTCAAAGACGTGGATAGGGATACGTGCAAGCTACCTCCTGCAGCATTTCCCAAAGTGTAAATTCTACGAGATGGCGGGTGGACACGGAGTTTGGGAAAAGCGGGGTTAAAAAAGTTAAAGGGGTTTGGGGCGCGTCCGGTCGGTGGGGCGGGCCCCCTGCCAGGCCTCATGCATATTCATCAGCTGCTGCGCCTCCCCGCCTCTCACCGGGAACCCCTTTATGCGCGGAGTCTTGAGGGGCACACTTAAGGACACACTGCTTTAATGCAATGGCCTCTCCTGAAATGAGGAGATAGAGCTCTTAACTGGGCTCAAAGGGGAAATTTGATATGTTAGTGGAAAGACTGAGGTGGTTTATTGTGGTCATTGTTTTATTACTTGGGTAAAGCCAGGGTAAAATTCGTATAATGTTACTAACCCCATAAACATAGATTTCCCAATCTCTAGAATGAGCGGATTGAAAAAATGTTATTCTATTAAACAATGATAGTTGATATGTATTTCACTAATGTGATTGAATTTTTACACCTTTAGAAAACTTCATATAATATTTGCCAATGAGAAAATAAAATCTTTTTTTTTTTTAAATTGAAGTATACTTGCCTACAACACTGTAAGTTCCAGGTGCACAACATAGTGATTGGATATGAGAAAATAAAATCTTTTGTCAGACCGTTTTGAATTTTGGTTTAGAAAATATGGCCAAACCCATTCGTTGAGCTTATTACATACATAGATCGCTCTGTTCATAGTATGTGGGTGGGGGGGGGGGAATATACAGATGCGAACTCTGAATTTTTAGATACCGACTCTGAATTTTTAACAAATTGATTCTTATTTATGCAAAATATCTAAATAATATATTCTATTTTTGTATTAAAATGGTATTCTGTAATAGGATCTTGTAGCTTTAAAAAAAATCAATATTTTGTAGTAAAAATGCAAAACTTGCACGAAAGGAATCACCACTTTTATCATAGGAATCACCTGGGGAAGGGAAAGAGAGGAATGGAAGGCATTTTAAGGTCTTAGCTGTTATCAGTAATGTTTCATTTCTTTTAAAAATAAGCAATAGGGACTTCCCTTGAGGTCCAGTGGTTAAGACTCCGTGCTTCCACTGCAGGGTCTGTGGGTTTGATCCCTGGTTGGGGAACTAAGTTCCCCTATGCGGTGTGGCGCAGCCATAAATAAAATAAAATAAAGTAAAAATAAGCAAAAGAACTGAGGCTTGTATGGAAAAAAGTTAATATCTACGTGGCTGAACAAGAATGTCTTTTGTGCTATTTTTTATGTAAGAAATTATCTTTTGTCTATACATTTAATGCGTCTCATTATAAAAAATGAAATACAAGAGTACCTGTGAAACTCCCTAAATTTCCAGTCAACTGGCTTTAGCTGGATGCGCCTAATGCACTGGTTTGAGTCCCACTGTCAAAGCTGCACACTTGATCTCCTTTGCATAAAGTTTAAAATTAGTTTTACTAATGTGGGCAGCTGTGGCTTTGTTAGTTCTCCTGCACAGACAGACCTAATCAAGCCCACAGAGGGGCTCAATGGACACATAAATTCATTATATCTCAATCTTTTGGCTAAGATTTGCATTTATTATAACTTTATCTTCCTTCATCTTGTAGTGATTCTCTCTAAAAGATTCTCATCTTTCTATTTAAAATTATGTGTTGAGTGATGTGTTATGTGTTAGCTATGTGTTAGCAAGCCAGAGTTCAAGGTCAATTGCTGCTTCTTCATCCTAAAAAAATAGCTATGGCATTAATTTATGGATCAATCAATGTAATTTACTAAATGCTCAAGAGCTATCAGGCACTGTGCTAAGCACCCTTCCTGCTATTATCACGTCTAACCCCACAACAAAAGTATGTGAGGAGTCTTATCACTCCCACTTTGCTGATGAGGAAACGGAGGCCCAGGAAAGTTCTAGAACTTATCCAAGGCCACTGAGCTAGAAATGTGTTCCCATCAGACCTGTGTCCTTTAAAGCCTATGTTCTTAGCTACTCTATTGCCTTCTAGAGATGCTATTGAGCTTATTATTATTCTAATTCTGAGGGACATCCCAATGTCAGCAACAAGTTTCTTCCATTCTAAGACATGTATTTCTCACCACTTTGGAAAGTTATGATATTGGCATGGTCTTCCACTTGGAACTGGTGGTGGTCCTACCTCTCCATCCACCTCTGCAGCCAAGGCTACTGCTAGGATCAGCAGATTGTTTTACTTTAATCATGGCCTTGTGGTCATTTAGGAAACAGCCCCTATCCTACAGCACATCCTTCCTTCTGGCCAAACCAGCTGTGCTCAGCCATCGTTTATTCATATCATGCTGTGTGTATTCTTGGGTAACCTGAATGGGTAAGTCCTTTTAATTTTTTTTCTTCTTTTTATATATAAAAGAGTAACGTTGTTTAGTTGATTTTTTTTTTTTTTCACTTGACTGGCTCTTTAAAGACTGAAGGGAGGGTTTTTGACTTGCTGCCTGCCACTTACGAAAATTTCACAGTGGTTGAGAACTAATTTCATCAGGAAACATTCTGAGCTTCAGTTAAAATGTAAAATGCTTTCTTTAGCCCCAGGTTAAAATAAAATTTCATTTGCTTTTACTTTTCTGCAATAACGCCAACAAGGAGATATTGCCGGGGGCTCGAGGGAAGCCAATTCTATAGCTAAACAAATCGATGGTAAATCTACTTGCCGAATCCTGAACATACCCACTGAATAAGTGTTAGGAACACACACACACAACCCTATTGAACTATCCAGGGTCAGGATGAGATTTCCCTAACGGAAGTTAATGTCCTACTATTAAGATTCTCATGCTCTCAAACTCCTCACACACAGCAGGTTTGTGTGCACAGTTATAAACCGAAAACACATCGCTTCTTGATTAATAATAACAGGTACCATTTATTGAGTGATGGTATTATTGAATGATGACTACGTGCCTGACCCTGTTCTAAGCCCTTTAGGCCTAGAAGCTGGTGCCATAATCATCCCCATTTTTCGGATGCAGAAATTGAGGCACAGAGAAGGTAAGTCAATTGCCCAAGGTCTCACAACTGGTGAATGGCAGTCTGGTTCCAGAGCTCATTTTCTTTGCCTGTAGACTGTACTGCCTCTGATGTATATCCAAACCAAAGAAAGGTTTCCAGAAAATACTAGACAAACTCTAAACCATGATGATGACGATGATGATAATTAGGATAATCATTTATTGAGTCTTTGATCATGTACTCAGGTGCTATGGTAGGTTTTTTCCCCCCACACATCTCATATAATCTTCATA
Organism: Balaenoptera musculus; assembly: GCF_009873245.2. NCBI lineage: Eukaryota > Metazoa > Chordata > Mammalia > Artiodactyla > Balaenopteridae > Balaenoptera > Balaenoptera musculus. The sequence continues at coordinate 94,064,578 of NC_045793.1, read as the reverse complement.
ATCTAGGGGCTTAGTTTTGATTATTTTTATTTTATAATGAAACCGAGGCTCAGAGAGCTCAGGTAATTTGCCTAAGGTCACAGAACTAGTTATTGTCTGACTTTGGATTCAAATGAGTCTATACCTAGCGCTCATGCCATTGCCTAGCTTCCACACCCGCGTGAGTTCCTGATTCAGTGAGCAAGGAGAACCAAAATGTTCTTCTCAGCACTGCGATAGCCATTATCAATTTCATTGTCACTAATTACCATTAGAACACTTGGTACCTTCCCACCTCAGAGTGAAGCTGCGTGTGATATAATTTTAAAATACTTTAACATCCCTGGGTTAAGATACGTGCTTTGTGACTTTAGAATGTATTATTTTGTTAGAATTATTCACTCTTCAGACCAGTGTCTGACTTCTGAATTAACTGCAAATGAATGGCAGGGTTAGAAGGGTATAAAATGTCTGAAGTTTTCCCTCCATATTTGCTCATAACTACTAGTCGGAAAAAAAGAACATAAAAAAATCCTTAACTATATCGAAATTTACTGAGATCCAGTAAATGGAAACATAGATTCCAAGACAAGGAAGCAAAACTACAGTCCCAGGTGGTAGGATTTCTTGTTGAGAGTCTAAGGCCCTAGAGTTTGAAGGAAGATCCGGGCATGTCTCCCTGTGCGGGCCTCTGCCCAGCCAAGGAGGCAGACCTAGGACCACCTGCCCTCCGAGGACGAGCCACTAGCTCAGTCTGCCTCATAGGGGTTGTGTTAGAGTTTTGAAGACGAGGCTCTGGTTTAGGAAGGTTAAGTCATTGCCCTAATGTCATAAGACCAAAAAGAGGTGGAGCCTAAACCCACTCCCAGGCAGGTCTGAAATCAGTCAGGGCTCTTAACTACTGAGTAATCCCACTTCGGTTTCCAGGGAGCAGAGAGAATCTTAGCAGTGGGGAGCAAGGATCAGGGCCTTACTGATAACACAATGCCCCTGCTTGCAATCAACAGACCTACCGTAGCAAATTATCAGTGGAGTGAAACATGCTTTTCTAACTTAGGTTTAGATTTTAATGTTACTACTCCCAGGTGAACTTTCAAATTTAAAAAAAATAGTTGATGTCAAGAACTCAGATGAAAGAATCTCTAAATATATTTAGAGTTTTCTCTTTGTATCTTTTCTGGGAAAGCTCCATGGAGATTTTTAAGGAATTGAAAATGGGCTGCATGTAGTAATCCTAGTTTACATGGTATTTTGAACATGGCGATTGCATTAACCTGATTCCAATATATTCTTACCTTTTGTACCACATTAACACAAGCCAAAGGAGTACACACATACACACACACACACACACACACACACACACACACAGCCCAAATAATATTTGCCTTTTGGGGGGTATAATTTGACTACTTTGTAAGGCTCAAATTGGTATCTTTGTGCCAAGAGGTGCAGGGCATGCACCTTTTTCTGGGAAGATGATGGTGTTTATATTATAGAGATTTTAAAAAACCTATAGTGCTGCATCAATGTGGCCAATTCCTCTACTTTGGAAATGGGAGCATCTTGGTCTCTTCTTGCACTAGGAAGGGGACATGATGCCATTGGGACGTGTCTAAAACTCTCAGACAAGACTTTATAGGTGGCCATGATTGATTTCTCTATAAGTTTGTTTTACTTTAGGAGGTTTGTGTACCATATCAAATCAACTATTGTAACACAGTTTCTAAAATAGAAAAATTAAGGTTAAAATCAATTCTTAATTTATGCAGAGTTGCCAGTCAAGCAACTTTGCAGCCCATTTCCTTAGGGGTACTTGTGGGCTGGGAGCCCCTGGGACGGGGGCTGGCCAAGGCCACACAAAGCGGAGGTTGTAACTCCAGCCCCCCGAGAAGGAGGTGGATTTGTAACCGGCAAAAATGATCAACCATTAAATCATCACAAGAATAAACTAACAATTCCTTCTAAACAATAAAGCATTTTCTTCATCACAAATACTCACGAGGTGGGGCATAGTGGTACATTTTACTTGGACATGGAAACAAGAAAAATCAGAGGGAAATACACATCAGTGGTTATGCTGTCTATCTTGAACTCTTAAAATTTACATTTCAAGGGTCGGCTGCCTGGCAGGAAGGAAACAGGGTGTTCTATTTTGGGCACAACTCCAGGAAGCAGTTACCAGGACAGGCCTGATCTGAGTATGACTTATAGATATTATAACCAACTTTTCCTCCACACCAATACCCCATCCCTCCAGAAATCTTAATAGGCTTTTGAGAGCCTCCATTTAGAGCCGGCTGCATAAAATGATCCTTTGATGAAAAGGGATTGGAACAAGGGTTAAAGCCGACATTGAAAGGTGACCGTGGAGGGCACGGTGTTCATACATCCCTCCTTTAATATGTGTGGTGTGCACCTGTGATAAGATGATTCATTACCTGGGGCCGCTCTTTGACAAGCTCCATCGTTCAGGCCTCAGGGGTTCTGATGGGACAATCCTGCACCCGCCCAGGAAATATAACAAGGTCAGCTTTTTTTTTTCCCCCTGGGATGTGGATGGAGCCGGTTTAGCTTATAATGCATCTCTGTTTACTCTTTATGTAAAATAAAACAGGGTTCAAGACACCTCAATTCCTGTTCCCCCACAGCAGGCCAAGCATAGAGGAGCAACCTCACTGCTGGGTAAATAACCCTGGGAGGAAAAAATCTCGGCAAGGTTGCAAGCTCCTTCTCTCTTGTGTTTCGTCCTCAGAAAGAGCAACACTCGAGAACCAGGTGCCCTACCCAGCGAGGCTGGGCTCTGTGTCAGGCCTTTGAATGGAGGGCACCCCTGGCACCATCAGCTTCAACCTCTTTGGCTCCGCATGCAGCTTTCAGGTTTACTGGGGTCTTGAAGAGGGACCACCTTCATCAAGAAGCCCCGTCAGCATCTTGGTGGTCACGATGCGGGCACATTAGCAGTGTGAGGGAACAGACGTGCCTGATGGTGACATGAGCAAGGTTTACTGGCCCTAGCAGGCTGAAGTAAATCTACAAGCACACAAGAGACCGCTGAGGTCTAGTGAGAATCAGCAAGAGGCTGGGTACGTTGGCGACTGGCGGTTTTGGGATAACTCTAACTCACACCTTTTCGTTTTTACCTTTACAGGACATCCTGAATTGTTTCCCATCACCTCCCCAAACATCCAGAAATAGCTTTCTTAAGGCTAGTTTAAAAATCTTAGTGCAATTAGGGAAGGAAACTTACCAGTCTCCTCCAATACCCAAGTTTCCAAAAAATAAAAAAAAACCAAAATGGAAATCTTACTTGTAAAATGTAACTGATTTTTCTTAGAAAGAGTCTCCCAATCCTGAAAAGTAATTTCTTCAATTAAGGTCATAACATGAGTCATCATATAGAAATAAAACCAAAATAAAACTTAGTAGACATTCTAGGGGAAGGAAAAAAATCTTGCTTCTAAATGAGAGAAACACCTCCCAACCCTTCTCTTCTTCTTGACGTTGCTGTTCAACATTATTTATTTGCCTTGAATGGCTGCGGTTACATATCACTGTCATGCAAAAGAAATTCATTTCTTTTCCGAGTTCAATCTGCCATAAAAATTCACTCTTGTTCCCGTCTCCCACTCACCTGTCCTTGTGCATTAGTAACTAGTTGACCCGTGACCCCCTGCAGACTGGAGAGGGCATTGCCAAAGGCCTGTGAACTTGCTATGGAGCCCATGGCTGCTGCTGCTGCAGCCGCTGCAGCCTGACTTGCTAGTGGATTATTAACCAGCTGCAAAGAGAGAAAAGATCAGGGTGAAACCACCAAGACACGCACAGCACACGGAAACAACATTCACTTGTGAGGGGAAAGTTATCGCTCCAAATGGCTCATGCAAAGGGCCTGGGGAACGTTCCCTCTGAAGCTGTAGGGTTTGGGGAAGGTTGGAAGTGAGGCTGGAAGGGAAATACTCTCCATCAACACTGGGCTGCTTAATGGAGCCTGGGTTTGGGAGTCGCCCCAGGAGGGAGGGAGCTGGGCCCCAGGGGCGACGTGGGACCTTAGGATCTTCCCAGGTGGAGAAATAATTTTGGAGAAGTCCCTGGGTTTTGTTTGCTAGACTAAATAAAACTTGGAGAAAAGGTCTTCTTTGCTTGAGGCAACCAGACTGAATGTGGGATTAAAACAGGATGGGAGTAGGGGTGGAGGAGAGGAAGAGATTTTAGGGATTTATGCAAATGAGTTTATCATTTTCAATTGTGAATTGCAGTTTCATATCTGGTAAGGCAGACGCCTCACCCCACATCCTTCTCCAAGGATGAAGGAAACCAAAGTCAGGAGAAATAGAAACCTCCAGCCTCTGTGCTCTCAGAGGCTAAGTCTAGGGTTGGGACTTTTTGGGCGGGCTCACTTGAACCATGGGATTCAAGGTCAAGGAGAAAGGTTCCCTGGTGAATGGTCAGGTTGACATCAGCTTGCTGTTTTAGCTCATATGCGGCCTTCCCTTGGCCTCTTTGCTGGGACAAGAGTGAGCTAGGGAGGAATCTGACAGGGGAATTGGGGCCGGGGGGTGAGGGGGGGAACGGGGGGTGGGGAGAGCCACCCAAGGAGGAGGTTATTTCTGCCAAATTTTGTTTTTCCGTGGAGGCCAATTCAATATTCTTTATCCTGCCAATTTTCCACGTCACAGGTTTTCAGGCCTTCTGACCATGAGGCAGAAGTGTAGCTTGAACTAAAATCTGCATTTAGGTTAATGACTAGATATAAATGCAAGAAACATTTAAACTATTTTCACAGTAATGGTTTTGATACATGAATTTCATTTGTATTTATTCTAGGGTGTTATTTTTTCCCATATAGTTCCTCTCAAGTACAGCAATTGTTGTGTATGATAATGCATTTTCCATCACCAGTTCCCACATCCATGAAATTCCTGCATTTAGCAGAAACCTGCCAAGACTAAGACTTGGTAGAAAAAAATTAATGCCATACTTTATTCAAGTCCTAGAAGCTCTTCTAAAGATGCCTCTTTTTTTTTTTAACTTTCTTCTTTACTTTCTCTTTACTGTCTCAGTTTCTCATCTTTTTCTTTCTTTTCCTTTTTCCCTCCCTCTTCCTCTCAAAACATATTTTATTACTTAATTCCTTTGGAAATTTGCCTAGAGTTTATGTCATCTGATGAGGATGGAAATACTAATTGTCAGAGGAAATATCAAAAAGGACAAGAATTTAATAATTCTCCCCCCCCCCATTAATGTGATATCCTTATCTTATTGGTTTCTTTATTCTTTTACAACGAAATTTCACAGCACTAGTTCTACAGTAATTTCATTGACCCAGCACATTTTTTAGCAATGAAAATCCACTTTCAGCTCATTACATTATGTGTCTTTTGCCTTTATCTCTCTCCTAAAAGATAATAATGATTTTCCTTTTAAGGAGAAAAAAAAAATTCTCATTCATTAGCCTAAAGAGAAACCCTGTCTTATCCCAGATTACCACCATGGGATTTAAAATTCAGGTTGGCCTTGATCTTGGTTTTCTGAGGATATTTGTACAATGTATAGGAGGCAAGTAGTGGTATATGTTGAATGGAAACTCTCCTTGTTTTTGGCTTGACTCCCTAAAGTGAAAGAGTTTATAGTGTGTTCTTTTCTTTCACTTCCAAAGTGAGAAGACCACTTGAGGAATACCTTCCCCAAATGGTCAGGATGGACACTGCCCAGAGGTACACAATTCTCAGGTCATGTGCCAGTTGATATGTTTACATTTCTTTCCATGCAATACGAGCTGAAATCATAATGAAATTCCTGAATTTCAGGGAGCTCTCAAAATAAGGTTCTTAATCTCAAAGAAAGATTAAATTATGTGCAATTTGGTTTTAATGTTGAATATGCAATTTTGTCCACGAATTTTGAGTGAAACATTTAAATCAATAACTACAGAATGCTTTCTAAAGAAGATAGACAGTGCTTCCTATTTAATGAAGAGAAAATATTTTTAAAAATTGGAGGACATTTCCCTAACATCTAGGTCAATCAAAAATTCACATAGGTAATTTTGGAATTACTCTCTGGATACAATACAATAGTGTAGATGAGAATTCCCAACATTTAGGACACTAGTGTGTTGTTCAGCAATAGTCCCATGTAGTCACAATAAATTCAGGCATTATATAAAGGATAAACTGTTGTTCTGAATATAAAACAAAGCAGCTACTTAAAATCAGGCTCTGGGCCTTTGTGTTATAGGGCCAGGAATGGGGGGAACACTTCTACTGTTTTGGAAGATTGCTTCAGCGACCATGGATGTACAGATTTTGTTTATTTTTTTAACGTTTACTCTCTCTATATCCCGGTCCTAGACTGAAATCCAATCTGTTCCTGTTTTTGCAGCCTTTCTCTCTTAATGAAGCAAATGCCAACTCGATGGCTCTCTTACTTGCATCCCTAGGTCTCTGTGAAGGGTGTAGGGCTCTGGGGAGATGCCTTGCTGGCCCCCGGAAGCAGAGTTGGAAGTGAAGGCAGGGGAGTGAGTGGTATATACAGAGAGCAGGTACAAGTCAATCTGTAAGCTGACAGCATTTCAGATGGACCGTTGGTGTTGCCGATGGATGCAGCTTCCTAAATATCTTTTGGCTTTTCTGTCTGGGACTGCCAAGGCACGATGTAATATGCATTAAGATACGTGGCGGGGACGGGGGAGGGGATGGTCAGGAAACCATAAGTGTTCTCTTCATCACCTTGGGTCATGTCACTCTGTATTGTCCCCAGGCATGTCATATTAGCAGTGTTCCTCTCAATACTTCTTCTTGATTGGAGACTCGGGGGAGATTTGGACAGTGGGGAGCCCAGGCACAATAAATGCACATAATGAGCATGTCAACGTTCTAGGACCAACTGGATATTTTGCAGACACTGCCAAGTGTCTGCCTTCAGATCTTTCATTGCCAATGCACCTAACCAGCAAAGGATGGCCCAAATGAGGTCTGACTGTGCTACATCCTTGTGTTTGCAACAGACCAGTGCGAAAGACATGCTGCATTCTGGTGCACGCTTGTTTATAAATGTGGTAGCTCTCAAAGCAGGATTTGCAGAGAGTCCTCCTGTCACATCCAAATGGATTCTGGGCCTTGAATACATCAAGCTATAGTTCTATAATTCTCAGATAGTCTAAAAACCTACTAATAGAAACACTAATTCCTTAAGACAGCCCCCTGAATTTTAGAGAATAAAAATAACAGGATAATAAAACAAAAGTAGTTTTGTACCGGTAAGCAAAGGCTTCAAACCTCACAGAGCCTGGTCTATCCATTCATGCAGTTGAGGGCATCCGCTCTGAAACCAGACTGCCTTGGCTTGTGACTTTAAGGAAACCATGCTTCATACTCTCATAGGTTAAATGCGTGTAAACAGGGCACCACTGTTCACAGAGTTATGATGAGAATTAAATGAGATAACATGTGCAAAAAAGTGTTGGAATAATACTTGGCATATGTCATGTTCTAAAATAGTGCTAGCTATTACCCTCATGGTTCATATTGTGCAGCAGGATTCTGAACTGATTAATTTATCAGAATTAGAACTCACCTCCACAAATAGCTTTTTACTCTGGAAGTAATGTGAACACAGTAACTGTAGTCTCCATTTTTATACTTTAAATTGTACTCTCTAATTTTCCTTTGCTTATTTTAAAACAGTAGCTTGAAGAAAGCGATTAGCTAAGTAATGTGATTGTTAGATGACATGAGTTGTATAATTGAAAAGATAAATATGGGGTTTAAAGATATTTCAGACTGGAAGACATCTGAAAGAAGTAGTTAAAGCATGACCTCACCTGCTGGCCTCTCATATTTGATCACGTATAGAGAAATTTATAGAGAAAGCAGTGTTTTGATTCTGAGGCCAGGGTAGGTAGGTGGCAGAAAAGCAAGAGAAGACCTTTTTTTTTCTGGTCTGTTTTATCTCACGCTTAGTTTACAACATTTGTTAGGGTTCCAGAAGGACACCCATTTTGCAGTTTAATTCCTGCCTCATGTCAAACTATGGTGAATGAGTCTATCCCACAGTTGTTAATTTGATAGTGAAGGCATGCAGGAAGTAGATTCATAAAAAAAATTTCCCTTGGGATTTGCAATGGTTGATTTTTCCATTCACGTATTGATAGGGATATTGGGTAGTCATCTCATAATGAGAATAAATCCATATTCCCAAATCCATAGTGCTCTATGCACATCCTTATTATCTGTGCAACACTAAATGGTGATGGAAAGAAAAACTCTGATACAGTTTCTTCAAGGAGGACTCTTAGATGGTGTCATCTGTGTGACATCACATAAATGTCACCAGAGATAATGTGGTGGGGTATCCAAATCTTGCCCCGTCTTCTCTTTCTCTGAAAGACTCACATTCTACAGCCTGCTAAAGAATTCAGGGTTCTTGAATCTGAGCCTTAGTAGTCACAATATTGTTCATGAAAATTTGCTGATTACAGTATTCTATTAGTATAAATCTTACTTACAAAAATATGGCAGCATGACGCAGCACTTTGGCTATAGTGTTATATTCTATGTCTATGTCTTTGTACCAGGAGGACCTTATGAATTCAGCTGGCTCAAACCTTTCTTCGGAGCATAATTGCTCATGATCTATAGTTTTATCATTCTCCTTATGATCTATGTGAATTTTATAGAGTATGGATTTTGGAGCAGCTCTTTTTGCTACTAACTTTTCAATTTAAAACTCTGGAACTGTGGTGCCATTTGTTTTCAAATGAGGATGCTCATGAACACATTCATCACAATTCATTCCCCATTTAAGGTCTGAAATGACTTGCAGTGGCTGCCTAGGAACAGGAGGGCAAACGTGGCTCTTCATTCCCACACGCTAGGTCCTTGACTTTTCTTACACTGCAAAACGTGTTTCTTGGTTCCTTGGGACTCTTTTAACCAAATCAGTATTTCCACTTCTTACCCTCAAGACTTCTCTTAAAGGTCAAGGAAATACCGGTAGACAAATTCTGGAAGGGCGGCCATATTCATCTCAATGACCCACCCGATGTGTGTTTTATCCTACTAGGTTTTTTCCCTTTGGTCTCATGATTATTATGTGTTATGAAACCCTCATCACAGAAATCAGTTTTGTGAGTTTTATTTTATTTTTTAATTTTAATGTTTATTTTTGGCCGCACTACACAGCATGTGGGATCTTAGTTCCTCGACCAGGGATCGAACCCGTGCCCCCTGTAGTGGGATCGCGGAGTCTTAACCGCTGGACCTCCGGAGAAGTCTCAGTTTTGTGAGCTTTAATATTGAGTCAAGCTTTGCTGCTTGCTCTCTGCCCGCTTCCCTGGAGAGATGGCAATGTGCTACATGCTGCCCGTCCTACTCTCTACCAACCAAAAGTCTCCATTTCCATGGCTGAGACGTCTCAGACTGGAGTGCATGAGATGTGCCGTGATGACTCTCAGATACTGCAACGTCCTAAAATACCTTCGAGTCATCAACGTAAAGTCACACTGATTTCAGTCTAGTCTCAAAATGAATTATATTTAATTTATTTTAATTTTGTGGCCAACTGTAAGTATAGTAATTTTCTATTAATGCTCCAGTAACTTTCTATCAACACCCAGCTACACTGGCTAACAGAGGAATTTTGTAAACGACCTAAAGTCTGAGGTTGAGTTTCCCAGAACCAGGATGGAGGGGGAAGGGAGGAACTCCAATCTGTCAGGGGCTCTGGAGTGTGAGTTCCCACCCCCGAGGCAAGGAAGCTGGGTGTCCACACTCAACACCTGACAGTCCAGTTCACATCTGTGAGGTGGAGGAGAAGCTTGGGACCCAAATCCCTGGGTATTGTTGGCTCTTTGCTCTTGGGACCAAGTGGAGTCTTTGGAAGAAGAGCTGCTCGTGCTGGTTTCTGAAAGCCCCCCAAGACAGGGGCAACTTACAGAAAAGAAGGATTCCAGGGGATGTGGGTGGAACTTGAACAATTATGGTTACAAGGCAAATGTCACTCCCTTTCACTCATTAAAGTCTTTACCCTGCAAACATTTATTCAGGACCCACTATGTTTTGGGCACAGTGTGAGAGAGATGGTGTGAATGACAGAGTGACATGTTCCCTACCCTCTGGGGGCTTATAGTCAAAGAGGGAAAGAGATCTGGTAGGAAGAGATGGGAGGTAGGAAAAGATGAGCTGTCCAGGGAGCAGTATCCAGACCTGGAGGGGGTGGCAGTCTGGGGTGGGGTCAGTGAGAGAAGAGGTGGTGGGTTCAAAGAGACCTGGGAGGGCAGCTCTGAGTCTGTCTCTGTCTACCTTGTGCTCGCTCAGAGTTGCACAGAAATGTGACTGGCAGTGAATGAACCATTCTATCTGAAAAGGGAAAGGGGAGCAGCACAGGGTAAGGATTAAGAGCTTGCATTCTGGAACTAGATTGCCTGGGTTCCAATCATGAAGCTGCCAGTAACTTGCTGTACCTTTCTGCTAAGGTCTGAATGTTTGTGCACCCTCTCCCTCCAATTCATATGTTGAAATCTTAACCCCCAAAGATGGTGGTATTAGAAGATGGGGCCTTTGGGAGGTGCTTAAGTCACAGGGGTGGAGCCCTCACGAATGGGATTAGTGCCCTTATGAAAAGAGACCCCGTAGATATCTTTAGCCCCTTTCACCACATGAGGACACAGTGAGAAAGCACTGTGAATCAGGAGAGGGCTCTCAACGGAACTCAACCATGCTGGTGCCTTGATCTTGGACTTCCCAGCCTCCAGAACTGTGAGAAATAAATTTTTGGTTTATTAAGCCACCCAGTCTGTGGTGTTTTGTTATAGCAGCCTGAAAGGACTAAAACACTTTCTGTGTCTCAGTTTTTTCAGTGTTCGTAAACTGGGGATAATAATACGAGTAACGACATGATGGGGATGCTGTGAAAAATACATGAGTTAATATATGCAAAATACTAGAAGAGTTCCTGGCATACGGTAAGCACTATGCAAATTTTGCTATAATAATTTTTATTCCTTCCAGGAACTTCTGGCCATACTATTGTTTAGGTTTGCATCCCCTCTGCCCCTCACTCCCTTGAGGGAAGTCACAATGGGGCTTTTTGCAGATCCTCAACTACCCTGGGGTGTTTACACTTGCTGTTTCTACATCTGCAACCCTTTCTCATTCACACCTCTCTTCTCCCAGGTCACCTCCATAGAGACACCTTTCTTGACTACTTTATCTAAAAAGCACTCCCTTTCTTTTAAAGATTCATGCCAAAACATGTACAAGGAAATGATACAATGTCGGGGATTCATTCTGAAATAATCTGTGCAGTGGGGAGAAGGGGTGGGGATATAGAAGAGGGTCTGGTGTTGATCACTGTAGAACCTAGGTGGTGGATATGTATGGTTCATTATGCTATTTTTTCTACTTTTACATGTGCTTGCAATTTTCCGTAATACAAAGTTTAAAAAAATTCCCTTTCACTCTCCATCTAGTTTTCTCATGTATTTCACAGCACTTGTAGAGTCTAATATTACATTAGTCATTTGTGTATACTCTTCATCCCTCTCTCTAGAATATAGATTTTGGTTCACTGCTGTATCTTCAGCACCCAGGCACCCAGCAGGCCCTCAGTCAACATGGATTGAATGAACATATGAAGGAGTGAGTCAAAGATATCTAGGCCTGACTGGGATCTTGGTGAGAGTTGGACCCTTCAATTCACAGAAAAGAGTGAAAATTTTGGAGGAAATTTGTCTAAACTCATCTTTTTAAAAACACAGCACCACACTTTAGAGTCTCTCACACCCGCTGGACTGACTGACCAGAGCCTTGAATATGGGTGACTCAGTCCTGAGGGTTCGTGAATAATCCCTGATGGGTCAGTTCCTCGTGTGAGTCAGCGCCTGCACTTAAAGCATTCCTCTCAGCTGCCCAGGCAGACTCCCCTAAGGAATTCTGGGAATATCCCAGGATATAAAAACAATGGCAGCATCTAAGGATGAAGGCTCTTCCCTGGACCAAAAGCATCCCTGGAAATTGCATGCCTAGAATCGAGTGGGGATGGGGCTGCGTGGAGGGCTTAGGCTCCAGGTTTAATGTTACTTGGGAGCTGAAGCATAAGGAGGCAGTGAATGAGGGCTTTCATTTATTTTTTTATCCTTGGGCTGTGTTGGTGGAGATGGAGTTGGGCTATGGGGTTTGCATCCCCAGCCCAGCCCCATGGACTAGAGCAAAGCTCCTGCAGACAGCAGCACGGGCAGGAGCAGAAGGGGCTGTTTTCCCCAGATAAGGATGGATCCATGTGTCCCTTTGAGGCTAGGTGGCAGAGTGTGACATCAGTGTAGGAGGGGCATGCTCTCCCTTCGTGCAGCCTCACTGTGGTGGGACTTCAGGAGGTGTCGACCACTTGGGCATTTACATGGTCTGTGGTTCCTGGAGGTCACTGGGGGCAGTGTCAAAAGTGAGGTTCTATTCAGATGGCTTTGCAAACCCTGCACATCAATGCAGGTGAACAGAGGGGAGACTATGGGCACATGTGGATGCCCTGGAGAGTTTTCTAGAAGGACACTGGAGAGAGAGGTGGATTCTGCAGAGGGCCCGGGTCCAGGTTCTGCAGGATGACTGATGAGATCTGCACCGAGGGAACAGGAAACCCTTGAGGGAGGGGAAGGAAATAAGTCTGGCCAGCACACTGTGATTGGCTGCAAACTATTAGAAAGCTCTCCGATGGGAGGCATTTCTTTTTTATTTTTAAATTTACTGATAAAATTGTCAAGCCCAGCGTTGAGGGGGGAAAAACTAGTGTTTAACTTACCCCAATACATTTGATTTGGAAGCAGAGAGGTCAGTATTATGGAAACTCACCAACACGAAATCAGATTTTATCTAAGTTATATGCAGGCCAATACTGTATTACCACCAGCTTACACATCTCATTTCCTTTTCTGTCTAGCCCTCCATTTAATAACCTGAAAATCTATCTTTTTATTGAGTTTCATGCTATTTTCCTACTTACATACAATAGCGCTCCTCTCACCAATTGCCTATTGTCATGGCACATTAGTTAGGTGAATTTGTTGATATTTCAAAATTATTCTTTCTGTATCTTTTATTCTATCATCCAGTTTAAATAAGTGATTGGGAGCACTCCTGTGATGAAAGAAAAAAGGCTAATTTTTTTAAAGAATAAATTGCTTCCCTGGTACAGCAATTGGTATTATTCCAGTTTCTAGCTACAGGAAAGCAGGGCACACTCTTGCCCCACCTATGTCTAATTTACTTAAATTACTCTCCAACACTGGTTGAGCCCCTGCAGGGAAAACAGGTGCTATTGAGGGCCGAAGAAAGACAAGAAAGGATGAGGCACTCAAAGAAAGACAAGGCATGGTCTGCCCTGCGGAGCCTCAGGACAATTCTGTTCATCAGATACTTCCCCAAAAACATGGGGCAGGCGCTGAGCCAGGCCCCAGGGATACAGAGGTGAACAAGGCAAGAGTCTTTTGCCTTGATGTGCTCCCTAATTGATGAATTGCTGATTTCCACCCCGTGTAGCCAGTGCTGTAAGAAAGGGGTGCCCGGAGCCCAGATGAGGGGCCCTCACTAGACCTCAGGCGTGCAAACCACTTAGGATCTTAGAATCAAAAAGGATGATTAGGAGTTGATTGGGGAAGAGTTGGGAATGGGAGAAAGAAGGCTTCTCAACCACTGGGAATAGAATGGAGGGCAGAGAAAGCATTTCATGGGTGTGAAGCCACTGCATTGGTACTTGGATATTTTGGGACCATGAAGTGAGGGAGGGGAGTGGCAGATGATGGGGTGAGGTGTGAGATTATGGAGGGAGCACTTGGTGTGTCACCTTCATTCTGTATGGGAGGGTGGAGAGACATGATCAGATCTGAGGTTTAGAATGGTCACTCTGGTGACTGAGCTGGACTAGGGTGGGGGTGGGTCAGCCTGGAGGCAGAGAAGATCAGGAGGCAAAGACCAGGGGCTGCCCTTCAGTGGGAGAAGGGGTGTGGCTTGGGGTAACTTTGCACTTGGAATACGGACTAGTTTGCTATCCATTGATTCAACAAACATTGACCACTGACTATATGTCTCTCCCCCAAAGAGCTTCCAGGGTGTGGGAAGACAGGTGTGTAGATAGATAAATTAAGAGCCAATGGTGCAAATCCAAATCACAATCAGAGATTACCTCACACCTGTTAGAATGACTATCATCAAACAGACAAGAAATAAGAGGTGTTGGTGAGGATGTAAAGAGAAGGGATCATGCACTGTTGGGGGGAATGGAAATTGGTGCAGCTACTATGGGAAACAGTATGGAGGGTCCTCAAAAAATTAAAAATAGAGCTACCCTATGATCCAGAAACTCCACTTCTGTATATTTATTTGAAGAAAACAAAAACACTAACTTGCAAATATATCTGCGCCCTCCTGTTCACTGCAGCGTTATTTACAATAGGCAAGACAAGGAAGCAACCTAAGTATCCATTAATGGCTGCATAAAGAAAATGTGGTGTACATATAAATATATATTATATATCATTATATATAAAATGGAATACTATTCAGCCATAAAAAGGAATAAAATCTTGCCATTTGCACAACATGGATGGACCGCAGGGCATTATGCTAAGTGACATGAGTCAGACAGAGAAAGACAAATACTGTGTGACGCCACTTATATGTGAACAGCAGCAACACCAACGGCCCAAGCTCACAGATACAGAGAACAGACTGGTGGTCGCCAGAGGTGGGGGGTAGGCTAAATGGATGAAGGCGGTCAAGAGGTTACAAATGCCCAGTAATGAAATATATGTCATGGAGAAGTAACGTACAGCATGGGGACTATAGTTAATAATACTGCATTGGGTATTCGCAAGTTGATAAAAGAGTAGATCTTAAAAGTTCTCATCCCGAGAAGAAAGATTTCTAACTATGTGTGGGGATGGATGTTAACTGGACTTACTGTGGTGGTCATTTCCCAATACATACAAATGTCAAATCATTTTGTTGTGCACTTGATACTAATATAATGTGGTATGTAAATTATGTCTCAGTAAAATATAAAACGAGCCACAAGCGTCGGGGTAGCAGTGTGATCGGTGACCTGGGGGAACACTGGGGAACTGGCTAGCTCACTAAGGGAAGAGAGGCATGTGAGGGAAGCTTCACAAAATAATTGCTAGGAAGCAGATCAACTAGGCAGACAGGAGAAGAAGGGCAGTTAGAGCTGAAGAAAGAATAAGTACAAAATTATGGGAACATCAGAATGCCTGGTGTGTTTGGAATGGCCAGAGTTAGGGCAGCAGATGGGGCTGGGAAAATTCTGAGATGGGTTCTGAAGGCAGAGAAAGAAGGTAGGAAAATAGAAATTAGGAAGCACATGTATGAATGGCATGCATGTGTTCATATGGAATAGAGCATCTCCTGAGAGATTCCTTGCAAGCTGTTGCTTTGAAAGCACCTAAATATTCCCATCTTTTTGCAATATAATGGAGACAGCCTTAACAGCTTTGTAGCTCGGGAAGCAACACTGATTGATAGTCATTAAATCACAAAATATTTTCATTTATTTTATATAAAGGGAAATCTAAACAAGTGATGACTGACCAAAAAAAAAAAAAAAAACCAAAACAAAAACCAACAATTGAATTTTGAATAATAAAAACAAAGCCATCATCTTTTAAAATATGGGATGTTCTCTGTTACAAAAAATTACACAGATGGATTATAAGTGATAAATTGTACCTCTGTATCCAACCGTCATGTCCATGGCTGGGTACACGCGTGAAGACTGAGCTGTGGTTTTGTAAACTGGGGATACGTGCATACCTATGGCTGATTCACTTCACTGTCCAGCAGAAACTGGCACAGCATTGTGAAGCAACTATACCCCAATTAAAAACAAAACAAACAAAAAACTTTAATTTTATAAATTAATTATAGGGGTTGTATTAGTTTATGACAAGATTTGAAGTCTCTGAGAATCTGCCCAGAGAAGATGGAAGTCTTTTATTTACTTTGGGGCTATTTTACTCCTGAATATGTATATTTTCTATAGATATTAATTTTACCATGGAAACTCAAGAAACTTTTTAGAAGTCCAAACTAGTTCAATCCATCACTTATACAGAACAAAACATATGCTTCCTCTTTCTTGCATCCCAATAAACACATTGGTTATTAAAATATGCTTGTAACAAATGTTACACATAATATCTTGGTTTCATTCACACATGGGCAGTGTAGAGCCTTGTCTAAGCTGTTACTGAATTTTATTTTTATGCATAATGGTTTGCTTGCCTCATAAAATTTATTCACTGAACAGCTATTGTAGAAGAAAGCTAGTCAGAAGATATGCTATTCTTCCCACAAAACAATACTACATTTGGGTCATGCATTATTTTCTCCCAAGGACCAGCAGAAATCAACCTATTTACTGTTGGTGTGTAACCTTTCAAACTTCTACTTTCTTGAATTTACAGTGGGATCAAATTAACCATTTGATTCCACTATAGGGAGAAGACAATGCATTTCTGGTCATGTCACATCCATCTTTAAGTGACATCCTTAAGCATTTATGATGGTTCCTTTACTGTCAAGAGTACAGGGGTACAGAGTACAGCTCCACACCCATGTCAGATGTGCTGCAGCCTCAGTGCCCAGAAGAGAACTTTGCCATTAGGAAAAACAAATGGTCCAAATTATTAGAGAAAATATGACTCTGTAGAAAGGGAAAGATAGGTACAAGAAAGAGAAAGCAAAAAAACATGACCAGAACGCTCAGAGGTAAATAAAATCCTTCTGCGTTCACAAAATATATTGGTTATAGGTTGTTCTAAAAACATTAGGCTAACAGTAGAACCACTGCCTGTAGGATCCGTAAGCCAAGAAAATATAAAAAGTTGTTGTAGAGATCACTTGGGAAGTTTCCATTAATAAAACCGAACATAGGTTAAAAAACATAAAGCTTAATCTCACCAAGAGCAAAAGCAAGGCTGTGTCGGAATTTTCCACATTTAGGGAGAAAAGAGCAAGACATCACTGACTGAAGAAACCAATCTACCCCATCAGCACTGAGAAAAATATGTTTAAAATGTTCTTGGCAATACTGGTAACTACTGAGGAAAGCCTGGAAGTGCATTTATAGGCAGAAACTAGGTAAACTAGTGATGGAGGAGAGCATGTGAAATTGCTGGAAGTCAGGGCAGCCGGGTTCTCTTCCTGAGTCAGCTGCTAAGTGGGCGTGGCGCCTTGCCCTGGCCCTGCTCCATTTCCTTGTCTGTAAACTGAGAAAGCTGAACTAGGTCAGTGGTTTTCAAAATACGGTCCCTGATGGGCAGTTAAGCCACAGTGGTTTCAGGGACGTGTGTTATGGAGTTAGCCTCCCCTGAGGAATACCCCTGCTAAACACTGAGGCCCACCATCATCCCTGGTGCTGCTCCAAGGCCTGGAGAAATCACGATTTCCCTCCTCCCCTCTCTGATAGCTCTGCAGGGTTTGGGCTGCAGGCCAGCTCCAGGAACGTTCAGGTCCTCTGGAGAGGGCTGGGAGAACGGGCTTTCTACCGCAGTGGTTCTCAATGTGGGGCCCAGGGACCAGCAACATCGCATCACCTGGGAGCTGAAAACGCAAACTCTCAGCCTTCACCCCAGACCTGCTGAGTCAGAAGCTCTGGGCCAGGAGTGGCATTCTGGGTTTTAACAGCAGTTCTGGTGAGGCGGATGCACACTAAAGCCTGAGAACCCTTGAACTGGGTGATCTCGAAAGCGCCTTCAAAGAGTAAACTTCCATCATGATGCTCAAATGGTGGAATAAAACTGAAAACAGTGCTGTAATGTTTTGAGTTCTATTCCTGTAAGAGTTACTAAATAAATATGTTAAATAAAAAATGATTTCTAAATCTGCTTTAGCCAGCGGGGATATAAGGCTGTCAGGGCTTATAGCAAGTTTCTGAAACGACCGTGCTGTTCACGGACTTTGGGGCTGGCGCCCAGCAGCCAGTAGGCAGCAGCTTGGTACCTGCACATCCTGGGCTGAGACTGGGGCTCCACGCTTTTCCCATGGGATCAGACCTAGCACACTGTTCTATCACAGGGAACAGCAATAGAATTTGAAATCTGTAATAGATTTTTAATAAAAAACGAATTACCTGATGTTAAAAGATAAACAACTGCAAATCAACCAGGCAAAGGCTTTCAAGGACAAAAGCAAAGAGTTAGAACTGCCATATCCCAGTTTGTCCAAATACTGAAGAAAACCACTGCAGAAGGGAGAAAAGAGGGCCGGTCATCACTATGAAACTTGGGCAGAGATACAGCTGCTGGGGCTTTGTATCCGTATAGCTTCAGCATGGAACTCCAGAATCATTTGGGCTTTTGGGGGGATGTATTCCTGTGTCTGGATAGTAGAAAGTTTTATTCATGCTTTATTTGATTTTTCAGATGATCATGTACACTGTTTACTATGTGTTTGGTATATTACTTAAAAAAAATAAGAGCACATTTTAAAATTCCTTATGCCTTTATGCGTCTCCATTGCAGTAATGGAAGGATAAAAAGCAAAATGGCCAAGTGTAAAAAAAGGAAGAAAAGACAATATATAACTTTAGAGGTGATTGTATAATCACTGTATAGAAAACATCACTTAAATAAAACAAAATATAGAAGCAGAAAATGAAAATAAAAACATATTAAATAAACAAGTTTACTTTTCCAAAATTTTGGTTTCAAGAACTTGGACAAATTGAGCAAGAGAGTCACATGGCTTTTAAAGAAAACGCCATCAAGTAACAAGGGGAAATGTAATTTCTTAGAATTTATCAAAATAAATTGGAAGTTCATAATGTCTTTAGAACAACGTTTTTTTAGCTTTAGCTCTACATGCTAGCAAGCAATGATATTCTGGTAGAACATTTGAAAATTACAGCAATTCTAAAGTGTGTTTACTGAAACCCTGGTCCTGGATTGTTTCTGGAATAAAAGGTTTGGGAAACTGTGTGAAGCATCTACCTCTTGGTGATTTACAAAAGAAAACCCGTTCAGCTTGTTTAACTCTGCATTTCCCAATAATATTTGATCATGGTACCCCCTTTGCATGGGATACCACGAACATCCCTAGAACATGCATTCTATGTTACACGCGCTGAGAAAAGCTGGATGATGTATTACTTTGTTATCCATAGAGTTAACAAATAGGCCAATGGAATAAGCTTGTGATGCACTTCGGCTATTCTCATCAACCATTTTTAAAGGAAGGACTTTATATTTCAAACCTAGGTGCTCCAGGAACTATCTAGGTCTGAACAAAATTCCCTCTGGTGCTTTTTTAATGTTCATGCAAATTGGCTGAGATAAAATTTATTGACTGCAAAAGAACCCTGCAGACCGCACGAACTTTAAGCGTTCACAAACACAGCTGCATTACCATTCAGTGAGCAGGATGGCAATATTTTTGAATTGCTGTTAGGTGAAGTATCACCATGAAATGAGCACAAGGGTATCTGATGGTGACCTCATTGTTACCACCCAACACAGCACCTTTTATATCCCAGGAAGAATTCAGAATGGAATGGAACGGAATCAGAAGGCAAGCACACGTGTTAGAAATGAAACCCTCAAGAGTGGAAAACTGGAAGATGGTTCTCTGTACTGGTATGTGGGGATTTGGAAGAGGGCCACGTGTGTCCATGTGTGTCTATTTTAAAGGCTATAGGTTTTGAACTCGACCTGTGGCTGACTTGCCTAAGTCTAGCTTGAGAATAATACTCTTTTATTTTTTATTGTATGCACCATAGTAGATAATTGCTAAACAGAGAGAAAAAATGGCCACTAAGGCTTTCATTTTGTTTTTAAATCCTCAATGTTGACAAAATCAAGAAACACATATTTTCATATATCTAAGATATTGCAGTTAAGAAAAAAAATGTTTGTATTAAGAAGCAAATTTACCAAGTTACATTTGGTTCTCTAGTTTCCTTAGTTTCTGCAACCATAGCATTTTTTGTTAACCTTAAAAATATTCGCACTGCAGTGACCTAAATGGGAAGGAAATCCAAAAAAGAGGGGATATAGGTATATATATAGCTGATTCACTTTGCTGTACAGTAGAAACTAACACAATATTGTAAAGCAACTAGACTCCAATAAAAATTTTTAAAAAATAAATAAAAAATAAAAATACTCACGGTTAAATTTATTTGCACCTACAGATTTGTTGCTTTGCTCACAGTTATGAGAAAGGCAGGGTATGCAAAGATGTTGGTTTGGCTATACCCGAAGTTCCAAAAAGGGAGATCTGGGGGCATCCCAGTGTCCAGCACACCTAGCCTCCCCAGGCCGCTGTTTCCAACAGTGTCCATGCGGAGTAAGAAAAGCATTCACCTTGTGGCGTCTGTCTGAAGTTCAATGCCCAGACACACAGTAAATGCTCAAAAGACATGTTATTATATGCTTATCACTGGGCTCTTAATACTCCAGCCACTCTGAATAACTTGCTGCTTCTAGAACCCAAAGGTCTCTTACCTCCCCAGCCTCTGACTAGAATATTTCTCTCTCACTGGTGAGCTTCTGCCCAGCCCAGAACCAACAAGATCTGCCTTCTCAGGCCTACCCGGGGGCAGAATGAAGCGATCCAATCTGCTATTCCTGTAGAACTGTGTGTGTGATTCTAGTGTATCAACAGTTTGTCACAGTGTAACTAATTGTAGCCGTGCCCCACCTCCTCCTCTTCCTCCAGGACCCGGAGCAACCCAAGAGCAGAGGCTTCCCTTCCTGCACCCCTGGCACTGAGCACAGCGCCTTGTGAGGCAGACACTGTGTGTTTGTTGAATGAATACAGGAAAGAGAGGAGGGGTCGTTTGTGACGCACTGATACTCTTCCCATAGCAAGGATTTGAGGTTTACAGAACCCACTGTTTCCTTTTCTACCTTCGCCCTAAGGAAGTCCAGGGTTAAGTTTAATGAGAAATTGTAGAAGTATTAGCCTAGGCATTCGGTGTCTTACACTCTGCATGGATTTGGGTGTTTTATCAACTCTGCTTACGGGTACTATATGTTTTTGATCATAAGCCCTCTCAGATCACTTTTGGGAGTCGGCAGGTTGTAAGTTACATATATGCAAATAACAACATCTTCTAAACTCTGGCCTTCAAAAACACTTAGGTATTACTATCTGATCAGAATTCATCCCTCTACTTAGAAGGATTTATTTATACTGCAAAGCTTCCAATTGTGTTCTGAATCAGCTTGACCCAGTATAGTTTGCTCCCATTCTGTGTTTACAGGGATATAGCTAAGACGTGGGAGGTGAGGGATCTTGCCTGAATGTGGTCCATATGGCAGCAATATAGATGCTGGAACCAAGGGAAAGTAAGTTGAATCATTCATCCAGCATATATTTACTGAGTGCCTGTCACGTGCCTGGCGCTATTCTAGGTACCACAGGTACAGCAGGGAGCAAGATTGACAGGGCGACAAGGTGCCTCCAGTCTGGTGGGGGGAGACAGAAGTAAATGGGTAGGCAATGGACAAGATAATTTTAGGTAGCAGGAAGAGCTAGGAAGAAACTAAAACAGGAAAATGTGATAGAGGGACTCGTGGGGGCAGAGGGAACAGATACTTTAGATCATGTGGTCAAGAGACATCTCTCCAAGAAGGTGAGACTTGAGGTGAGAGTTTACAGACAAGAGAAAGCCAGCATGTAAATAACTGGACACTGAATTGGGCAGAGGGAGGAAAACATGTGCAAAGGTCCTGAGGCAGAAACAAGCAAGGCTGTTTACAAGCCCAGGTTTGGAAAACATTTGTAATTATTTGAATATTGGTTATTTTAGTTTATACCCCATACACATGGCAGATTTTTTTGGTAAAGAATCACAAAAAAAGAATCACAAAATACCTGCTGTATAGCACAGGTATAAGCTGTGTAAGCACAGCTTAATACTCTGTAATAACCTGAATGGGAAAAGAATTTGAAAAAGAATGGACACATGTATATGTATAACTGAATCACTTTGCTGTACACCTGAAACTAACACAACATTGTTAATCAACTATACTGAAATATACAAAACAAATTTAAAAAAAAGAATCATCAAATAACTGCAGACAGCAACTGACTCTTCAGTGTTCAACTCCTTTGTTACCCTACATGTCTACAGACCTCAGACACAATCACCACTATAAGCACACTTTGAGCTGCAGTGTATTTTGCTAAAACTTTAAAAACTTTACAAGGTTTTTAACATGGTGATCTGTCACTGCTATTGCAAAAAGGAAACAGCCCAGCCATGGTGTCTGGTCCAAGCCCTGGAGTATTTGATCTGAACCAATTGCAAGTATTTCTAAGGATGGAGTATCTGTTATTTTATGAGACACAGCCAGTAAAATTCCTTTCTCTAGATGTTCAGTGGAACAAATAAGAACCACTGGGGCTAGTTTGGATTTATCCCCAACTCTCTGACCTCTAACTGGGCAGTGTTTAGGATTATTGAATCGGCCTTTGGATTAAAAATCTTTGAGTTCCTTTCACTTCGCCCCAGCTTCCCCTTCCCCCCTCCCCGTGTCCTCAAGTCCATTCTCTTATGTCTACATCTTTATTCCTGCCCTGCCACTAGGTTCATCAGTACCATTTTTTTTTTTTTTTATAGTCCATATATATGCGTTAGCATACAGTATTTGTTTTTCTCTTTCCGACTTACTTCACTCTGTATGACAGACTCTAGGTCCATCCACCTCACTACAAATAACTCAATTTCGTTTCTTTTTATGGCTGAGGAATATTCCATTGTATATATGTGCCACATCGACATATATACACTACCAAATGTAAAATAGATAGCTAGTGGGAAGCAGCCTCATAGCACAGGGAGATCAGCTCCGTGCTTTGTGACGATCTAGAGGGATGGGATAGGGAGGATGGGAGGGAGGCTCAAGAGGGAGGGGATATGGGGATATATGTATATGTATAGCTGATTCAGTTTGTTGTACAACAGAAACTAACACAGTATTGTGAAGCAATTATACTCCAATAGAGATCTATTAAAAAAAAATCTTTGAGTTCCTTATGTTTGAAAGATCTGTCATTTACCACATATTTTAAGACCCTTATCTGGGGGGCCCATTTGCTATATTTAAATTTAGCATTTTTGGAGAGGATGACAGAATTAAAACACTCTGCCTTTGCAGAAATGGGTGAGAGAGGACAGAAAAATTGAAGCTGTATCTCCACGCGGCCTCATGCAACAGGAAAGAAAGAGGAAACTGAAGCTCAGAGAAGTTGCCCAGATTTGTATAGGTGCAGAAACCCCTGACTTTTTAAAACATGTGCAGCTTTCCCTGCTCTTGGATCATTGCTGTGGCTTCATGTAACCCTTCTGGGTTCTGGTCAAAGGATAAACATCTCTGAGTGACTTCTATGGACTCTGCTGATTTCAATACCCTACTGGTAAAGAGAAAAGAGGTCACAGACGGCTCTTAATGCTGAAGAGTTTACACCATTGGAGTAGTCTAATTAGGGCTCTTTGAGCTCCTGATCAAAGGAAGTTTAACATTTTCCTATAAGAACAAGCTAAAATATTGCAGGAGACAGCAGTATAGAAAGTTTCTGTCACCTGGTGGTTTAGATTGAGGCTCTCATTTCATAGGTAAAGGAAAATCTCAGCTTCTGGGGTTCCTAGAAGCATGAATCACATCAGATCACCAGGATTTCTAGATGAGGGTTTTTAAAAACTGTTTTAATCTTGTACATGGAAATATTTAAAATGCACTGCCAATGTCACTACCTTCTTTTACCCTTTATCACTTTTATTACATACAAGGTACATGTTGTTGTAGAAAACTGTAAAATAGAGATAAGCAAATAAGACATAAATTAAAACTACCCCAATCCCAGAGATAACAGTGCCAACATTTTGGTGTGTGTCCTCTTGTACTTGTCTGGTGATGGACATATTAACAAAAATAGGAGCACAATATGGGTACTTTTTGGGTGAAGGTAATCTTTTTTATTCACTTTAAAAAAACTGCATTACATATAGTTCATACCTTTCCATACCAATATATTTTTTATGCCTCTCTAAGCTTAACAGAATTTCTTTTTCTTTTTTTTTCAGTAGTTTATTTTTATTTTTTAAATTGAAGTATGGTTGCTGTATAATTTTATATGAATTACAGGTGTACAATGCAGTGATTCACAATTTTTAAAGGTTATATTCCATTTATAGTTATTATAAAATATTGGCTATATTCCCTGTGTTGTACAATATATCCTTGTAGCTTATTTTATACCTAAGAGTTTGTACCTCTTAATCCCCTACCCCTGTATTGCCCCTCCCCCCTTCCCTCTCCCCACTGGTAACCATGAGTTTGTTCTCTGTATCTGTGAGTCTGCTTCTTTTTTGTTATATTCACTAGTTTGTTGTGCTTTTTAGATTCCACATATAAGTGATACCATACAATATTTGTCTTTCTCTGTCTTATTTCACTAAGCATAATGCCCTCCAAGTCCATCCATGTTGCTGCAAATGGCAAAATTCTACTCTTTTTATGGCTGAGTGGTGGAATTTCTCCTTCTCGATGACTCCAGGGCACTACTGTGAAAATCAATTAGTATCGAGGGCCCTACCTGGCTGTCTTGTCCTCATGGGGAGTTTAAGGATCTTGGTTGGGGGAACTCAGCCCTTGCAGAACCACTGTTCACTCAGAGCAGCTCTGACTTGGGCCCTATTCCAAGCTCTCGTACCAGGTAGGTCACGATCACATGCTCTCTTGTTTCAGTTCTTCCCCTGAGACCTGCGTGGTGCTGTTCCTTCCCGTCTGGGCCGGCTTTGCTCTTCCCAGCATCCTAAGGGAGCTTTGTCCTGAACTCCCGCCTTGTCCTGCAGGGCCTGGGTGTCTGTCAGGGACTTCCTGTGTGCCGGGGTCTCTCCCCTCTGCCTGGGGTCTGTGGCTGGGATCTGTTCCAGTCTCCTCTCCCGCCTTGGTTCCCCCTGCTGGCCCAGACCTGGGGCTCGGAGCCGGGGTTGCCCTCTTGGCTACTGGACCCTCTGCTTTCATCCCACACAGGCCCGGAGGGCTGTGCTTTCTGAGTTGTATGTTTCTGCATCTTCTTGTCCTGAGAGACAGGACCATTTTTCTCAGCTGTCTTTGGGCCTGCTTCTAAAAGCAGCTCTTTCCCTTGTGACTTGTGGCTTATAATCTGCTGTGACTTTTATGATCCTTTTTATTCACATTTTTTGAATTAAAAAATTTAAAAAATAGCCAGTCTGGTTGGATTAGGGTGAGAGCTCAAGTGCCTTTTCTCTCCTCTAAATAATACGCTTGGATACCTTGACAAAGATTTTACAATTTATGTATCATTATTACTAGTTAATCTCCTGCTTCTCAACCATTCCGGAGTCAAGCAGGGGACAGAGGAGTTTCCAAGAGGAGAGTTACTGCCCAGAACACATTTGTTCTTCTTACACTTCGACTGAAATCACGTAGCTATTAGTTCAAAGATTTCTTAAAAAGGTAAACAGGTTCTAGAAGAGTGCATATAACCTTCCTAAAGACAGAAACTGGGTTAATAAAGGGAAATCAGGAATGTAATCAACTGATTATGAGAATCCATTTCCTAATTAGGTCATTTTTCTGTTTAAATTGGAACAGGCGCCTGGTCCCCTGCAATCATGCAAATAACCTGAGGAAGAGAAACATCTGTACATACAAATTCGTCTTTTGCAGCCCATAACAAAGACTTTACTGGGGTTTTCTGGAAAGTAGGTTTGGATGGGCTGGTGAGAGGTGACTCAAGGTGAAACGTCACGTGCTTCGGGAAGGGAAACAGAGAGCCCACCAAGTTCGTAAAGATGGAAGAGGGGGGAGGATAGTCTGCCGATCACGTTTTTCCTCCATTACATACGTGCCGTGGGCTCCTGCATGGGTGAACCTCTCCCTCATCTGCAGGAGGAGTAATTGGAGGACATACTACTTTCCCCTTGAATGTTACACAGGGCTTCTACCGGGGACCACTGGAGACAGCAGTGGTCTGAAAATGAGTAGAGTTTCTGGTGGACCTGGCACCACGAAGCAGCATTTGGGGATCTGCTGTGAAATCTATGTGACCAAAGACGTTACTAAATTTCACAGTAAAGGGAGCCCAAGAAAGAAGACTTCTAGAAGCAAAAGGGTAAGAGACAGGACTTCAGTAACTTCTAACTGCTTGGCCGCTGTACAGATAGTTATCACAGAGGCAGAAAAATGCGAATACGATCATCAAAAATAGTTACGTAAAAGAGGCTTCAATTTAGTATAATGAAGTCATTTGGTTTTTAGTGCCAGCATCTAGAGCACTCTCACACGTATAACGTTCTTATTTTAGTATAATTTAAAAATCCCCTGCAATGTGCAATACAACAGCGCTGAGGTGAGAATAAAGGTGTGAAACAGAACTCCCCACTAGGCTAGCAGAGTCGTGTGCATCAATGATACTGGAGAGGCAAAAAGGTTCCTGCAAAATACGGCTTTACACCTGTGAGAATATTTACCGCATAACATAGTATATGTCAGATATTCAACATCTCACTTAATCGCGCAGCGTCCTGAAAAATATTCTATTATCCTCGAAGTCAAATGACTTGTCCAAGGGGTCGGAAAGCAGCTGCAATTAGAATCTGGGTCTCACTGGCTCTGGAGATGCTGCTGCCTTCCTCGAGCACAACAAATAAAAGAGAATTTTGTAGGCCAGGTTTATACAGCGCGAATTAAACGGAGCTGTGAAAATATTCGGTGGGAGCATCTCTGCTCCTCATGTGAATAATATGGCAATGTTTTTCCGAGTTATCTATATTTCTTCAACTGGGTTGGGATGAATAGATCATTTCTAAATAAAACAGGAGAGCATAAAAAAATGAAATGCATGGAGTCGATCCCAGTCGAAGCAAGAAGAGTAAAATACATTTCCCTGCTTGAAAGAAAATGATTCATCTATTTGAGGTTCTATAAATGCCCTCTTTCAGAAAGTCATACAGCTCTGTCTAGAAAGGCATTTTACCTCAAAATGACAAGGGCTTTCATTTGGAGAAGGAATATCCTCTCATGCGTTGACCCAAGTGAACAGTTTGCTCTGAAAACCAGAGAAGTTGGTGCCGGTGATATTAAGGGGAGACAGGATGGTAGAACTAGGAGGAGAAAGTGGCTCTGCATTTTTTTTTTTTGTTTAAAAAATTTTGAACGATAAAAGGAGAGTAATAGTAACCCTTGTGGGAAATAGCAGAGCTTGTAAGTTGTCTGGTTCCACTGCAGGATTATAGGAACTGGGTAGAATTTTACCTGAAGAGCATTTAGTAATGGGTGATGCAAAAGAGAAAATAATTTATGCATGTTCCTTGACAGCTAGGTTAGGAGGGATGGAATTTAAGGGAAGGAGCTTAAATGATACTGAAAGCAAATGGGTGCAGGGTGATGAGGGATGGTTGTCTGAGGGGCAGTAGAGGAAAGTGGCTTAGTGGCTACATCACTTTCAAAATGCAACACTGACTATCAAGCCAAGAGTATTAAAAGCAGGGGAGTGATTTCCGGAGGAAGAGCAGGGCATCAAAGGCCGTGTTCACGCGAAGAGAGATTTTAGTAGCTCTGATTCCATATGAGATGTGGTTCTAGCTCCAGCTACGACCTGCCTCCACACAAATCCCTACGGTATGCTGTGTATTTCCATGAAATGATGCACAGCACTTAAAACTCAGCTTGTTCAAAATGGTACTCAATTTCCTCCACCAGAGCCCCTCTTCCTCAATCCCTGGGTCATTCTTCCCCAGCTCCCCGCCTTCCTCACTACTAAGGCTCATCAATGACTAAATCTTATCACCTTGACTTGGAAGATAGTGCAATTCTCCTCCTCCTCCTTCCCACTGCTATGGCCTAGGTAAGGTCCCCACCTCTTCTCATTTGGAGGATGGCATGATCAGCCTCCTGGATCTATCTCTAGCATTTTCTATGCTTAATTAATCTTCCCCACAGGAGAAAACCTTGAATAACTACATAATTCAGTCACAATGTGAACATCAGACATTTCCGTGCTCACGTGACTTGCCAGGAATGGCTTATTTAGTCTTTCCAATTATCAGAAATAATCTCATAAGGATCTCACATTGGTCCTCCCAGAATTCGAAGAGTTTCTGCCACTTTTTTTTTGGCCACGCCGTGTGGCATGCAGGATCTTAGTTCCCTGACCTTAGATCCCTGACAGGGATCGAATCTGTGCCCCCTGCATTGGGAGCGTGGAGTCTTAACCACTGGACCACCAGGGAAGTCCCTCTGCCACTTTTTGAAGGACCCAAGTTGCAAGGAGGAGAACCCATGTTCCCTTGGATAAATGTTACAATGTTGAAGAAAGAAGGGATCTTACAGATGAGCAATGAATGGGCTCATTTTTCAGAAGTGGAAACCGAAGCTCAGTGACAGCAAAAGATTTTCAGGGCAGAGGGTGAGAGGCAGAGTCAGGACGTGCTTGAACTGTGTCTTGTGACTCTCTGGGTTTGTACTCTTCCAGGCCACACCATGGCACGTCATGCCAGCAACATGAACTGATCATCCCCCAAGTTTTAGGAAGGTCGGCTGGTCCGTAGATGGGTTGGGAGGGGCCTGGCGGAAGCACGGAGTCAGGGAGACTGGGAAGAAGGTCCAGGGCTCTCATATCCTAGATATAACCTAGGATGGTGGCAGTAGCGACAGAGACAAGGGAATGAACTTGAGAAAGAGAACGTGACTCTGTACTCATAATCCCCTGTTTTTGCTCGAAGATGTTCCTGGGACAGAGATTGTCTTGAAACACGTTCTCATCATTATGAGAGGTGACTGTCTTCCAAGGCAGGAGTGAGTGAGTCACTCGTGAGAGGCCAGCAACCCTGGGTCAGGGGATGCACTCCACAAGCAAACTCATTTCTATCATTGGGCCAATGAGTGGCACAAAATATCTAGAGGGATTCAGATTCCTTGAGGGACGTATTGCTGGCAGAAATTTAGCCAAGAGATTTGACTCCACGCAAGAGGGAGAAGGAAGCATTTGAGGAGAAGGAAAGTCCCTTCCCTAAACCATCTCTTCTTAGAGGCAATAACCTTTCACAGCTTTAACGCAGGTTAAAACATTAACTCATGTTCTAAGTTAATAAGGTTTTTGTATCTTTGTTTGTTTTGTTTTGTTTTTCAAACCTCCATGTTTCTACTAAGCCCTCCTCCCAAGCCTACCCCAGTTCTTCGGGGAATTGCTGGGATCACGCCTACAGTTTTTAGACCCTGAAGCCATCTTTGAACGCATGTGGAAATATATACTTGCATCTTTGGACGCAAGGACATTTGAATCCTTTTGCCTCAAGGTTGATAAAGCAAGGTGGGGACAGGGAGCTGGTTACTGTCATTTGAACCATAAATTGGAACCATTAAATGAAGCTCTGAAAGTCTCTCCTGTAAAGCTTGCCAATGCTTATGTGCCTCGGCGAATCTCGAGGATGTGAGCTCACAAAGAGAAGCGTCAAATTGATCTCTTAAGTTTGGCAAACATTTAAATTTACTAGTAAAATTATAAATTTACATATAATTAAATATATAAGTATACATATATTTATATACAAGGTATAAGTATACAGGTATTTATATATAATTAGAAATATAAGTATATATATATATACACACGAAATAGACTAAATGTTAAACTATACTAATATTAAAATACACTAAAATACTATTAAAGTAAAATTTTAAAAAAAATGCTAAAAATAAATTAAAAAGCTAGGTCCACTATAGATAATCACATATTTAAAGTGTCGTTTTGAGATCTGTACATCTATTCTAGGCACTAGAGGCTTCTAGTACTGTGATTGGAGCTATTTTAAATAGCAAATAAAATTCAAGTAGATCATAAATTTGGAGTTGGAAGAGTCCTTAGGATCATCTATTTACTGGGCATATGTGGCCTTAGCAATGCTTCTTAAACACCCTGGGTCCTTCTTTTTCTTTCTTTTCTTTTTTTTAAAAATAAATTTACTTACTTACTTATTTATTTATTTATTTATGGCTGCGTTGGATCTTCGTTGCTGCGAGTGGGCTTTCTCTAGTTGCGGTGACTGGGGGCTACCCTTTGTTGCGGTGCGCGGGCTTCTCATTGCGGTGGCTTCTCTTGTTGTGGAGCACGGGCTCTTGGTGTGCAGGCTCAGTAGTTGTGGCACACGGGCTCAGTAGTTATGGCTTGCAGGCTCTAGAGCGCAGGCTCAGTAGTTGTGGCGCATGGGTTTAGCTGCTCTGCGGCATGTGGGATCTTCCTGGACCAGGGATCGAACCTGTGTCCCCTGCATTGGCAGGCGGATTCCTAACCACGGTGCCACCAGGGAAGCCCTGGGTCTTACTTTCTTAATATGTGAAATGAGAGAGCTTGAGGATGTTATCCAGGTATAGTTTCCAGGCGAGATCAAGGCCCTTCAGCAGAAAGCTCATTATTGAGTTGGTGACAGGTCACTGTCACTAAAATGCTCCCGAGACTCCAAGACTGAGCTGCAACCATCACCCACAACTTGCTAGCTGAGGTGCTCTTCTCCTTGGTGTCTCCTCCTGTGGATTCCCTTCTCGACCACCCACTCCTCCAGCGCCTTAATCCGTTTGTTTGTTTTAACACCTGGTTTTAGCCCTCACTGCTACATCTCATGTAAGGTTCAGGCACTACTGCTGTCCAGAGAAAAAGAAAGTTTCAGTCCCAAACCATGGATCTCGTCATTTGCCATCCTAAAGCAGGCATCCAACAGCATCTTGCTATAGCACACACCACCAAACGGATTAATAGTGGAGGCTTCTATGATACCATATGGCAAATTAATCAAATTACACTATACTTGAAAAGGACAGAATCGAGTTAATAACACAAGCTACAGTTTAGTGAGGGCACACAGCAGGAAATGTGCTGGGTTTTTTTTCTCCTTCAAATGAAAAACTTTATGATGGAGGTACTATTATAGCCCCATTTTACAGATGAGGAAACTGAGGTTCAGAGAGTTTAAGTGGTTTGCCCAAGGTCACACAGCTAGTGAGTGGCAGAGTAGGATTTAAATTCAGTATAGTCGTGATGATGTTCTACTGCCTACCTGAAAGGGGGCAGGGATAGAGTCTGAGGCCAGGTGAGAGGAGCTACAAAACGTCACCCTCACAATAAATTACTCTCTCTGCCAAAAGGAACCCTCATACACTGTTGGTGGGAATGCAAGCTGGTGCAGCCACTATGGAAAAAAGTGTGGAGCTTCCACAAAAAACTAAAAACAGAGTTGCCATATGACCCTTCAATCCCACTCCTGGGCATATATCCAGACAAGACTATAATTCAAAAAGATACATGCACCCCTATGTTCATAGCAGCACTATGCACAATATCCAAGACATGGAAACAACCTAAATATCCATTGACAGATGAATGGATAAAGAAGATGTGGTGTATATATGTACAATGGAATACTACTCAGCCATAAAAAAGAATGAAATAATGCCATTTGCAGCTACATGGATGGACCTACAGATTATCATACTAAGTGAAGTCAGTCAGACAGAGGAAGACAAATCCCATATGATATCACTTATATGTGGAATATAAAATAAGGCACAAATGAATTTTTCTATGAAACAGAAACAGACTCACAGACGTAAGAGAACAGACTTGTGGTTGCCAAGGGGTGGGGGAGGGATGGAGTGGGAGTTTGGGATTAGCAGATGCAAACTATTATGTATATTGGGTTGGTTCCATAAGACCTTACGGAAAAACCGGAACGAACTTTTGGGCCAACCCAATAGAATGGATGAACAACGAGATCCTACTGTATAGCGCAGAGAACTATATTCAATCTCCTGTAATAAACCATACTGGAAAAGAATGTAAGAAGGATTGTATATGTATGTAGAACTGAATCACTTTGCTGTACAGCAGAAATTAACACAACATTGTAAATCAACTATAATTCAATTAAAAAAAAAAAGTTACTCTCTCTGCCAAAGTGTCTCTGGAGGATGAATGCTGCCCTGAACACTTAGACAAAGGACAGCTCAGGGTGTGTCTCTTGGGATTAAGTTTCTCCTTTAGGGTTAACTGCTTACTCTAGGGATAGGGGTGGAGGCTATGTTAAACTTTATCTTCTGCATTCCATCCTAGGGAGTTTTTATGCTTCCGCAGCGTAAGAGGAAGCATCGGCTTTGGCCAGAGAGCTCACCTATCCCACCATCCTAGTAAAGTTCAAGGCAAGTGCTGAACAAGAGGCTGGGTAGAAGTAACCAGAAAGCAGTGCCATTTGGCTGGCTCATGGGGGAGCCCCACTGGGAGGTCCCAGAGGCTGGGGGAACTCCGAGGGCACCAGAGACTCGTGCGGCACAGCCTAAATGAAGGTTGAATTTCCTCACCCTCCTGCTCATCACCTAGTAAGGGTTGGAGAGTAAATGAAAATAGCCATCCCCTGGAGAAAAATATTTATTCATTTAGTGGCTGAAACAACATGCCACCTCTGCTGTGATAACAAAAAGTTTCAAGTGCCTTACTGTCATTTCTCAACACACTTGTGGTCTAACTCCTGGGTCATGGGGAGCAACAGTCCATGTAATCCCCTGAACGGAAAAAAATTAGGCTCTAAGTACCAAACGGACGCCCACAACATAATATCAGGTAAAACAAGCATATTCTTCCTCCCCCCTCCCCCCACCTTCCCAAACCTCCCCAAATGTTAGAGAAATAGGGAGAAATTCCAGTCATTTCTCATTACTGTGAAGGTCAGCCTGGCTGGGAAATCGTTTTCTGCTTTACAATTCCCCAAACTGTAGAAAGCAGTTAGACTTCTGGACAAAAACTAATGTTGCATTCAAAGGGAAAAGAGGCTGAGATGGCATTGCTGCAGTAATAAGAGAATTTTTTACTCTTTCCACTTCCCCGTGAACCTAATCAACTGTGACATGAGAAAATATACTGGGCTCACCCAGCCAGAATCTGAGTGCCACCTGAAAATGTCCTCAATATTCCACTGTTTGGGACTTTACAATGATCCTTCCGACATCAATTTTGTGCGTGTACATCAAAATGCCATTAGAAATGCCTACACATTGCTCTGTTCACAGGCCTGCCCTGGGCCTCGGATCCCAGTTTCCAGTCAAGATGCCCAGGATTGACTAATGGTTCCTTTCTGTTACTCATTTGAAAGCATCTGCTTAGATGAAAAGTTGTCTTGGGGAAAACAGGAGATCTAAAGATCTCCATGCTCACCTCTCCCCCAAAGCATCCTTGAATATCATTAGGTAGGGACTTGAATCTGAGGGGATTAAGGATCTGACTTAAACCCTTAATGAGGATTCGTTGATTTTTTGATTTTCAAGGCTTTCCCCCAGACTTAGATCATTGGTCAGCATCCCCTAGTGGTTTGGAGTTCAGGAAAAAGCGAACTTGAACGAGTGTGTGTACAGAGGCTCCTGAATAATCCTAGCAGCTGTCATTTGTGGTGTGCTATAGAGCCTGTGCAGGTGGAGAGGCACACAGATCGCTCTTCACTCTGCTTCATGTGTGTCACATCCCTGTGTGTGTTTTCTGGGCTCATACGTGGACACATATACATGCAAAAATGATGCGCAGCGGTTTTTGACAAGTGCTTGGCATATGTAATGAAATTCTTGACGACACTTTTATTATTTCTCAGTTACGTAAAGTTGAACAAATCTGATGTGACCCTTCACAAGTGGCATTACCATCTTTTCCCTTTGCCCTAATATTTACAGGAAATATTACAAGTGTTTGACATATAAATGCAGCATTTGACTGACTTTAATAACCATGTGATCAATAAGAAGTGATATTTTTATAGTCCAAGTTCAATATTTAAAGGGTCATGGTTGGCGAATCTTCATCAAAGCAATAAGGCTAGATCTTTTTATTTTTTTAAGGATCCATTATTCCTTTTCTAAAAAAAACCTTCTCTTTGGAATGAGTACAATTAAGAGTTAAGATCTATAAAACTTGGTTACATTACAAAGGTTGTGGGTATTATAGGGGTGAGACACCTTTGTTTTCTCAATGGTTTGATTTTTGGATTCTAAGAAATTCAACATGATGAACATAGATAGAAACTAGATAGAAAATCAATGAATGTAAATCTGGGAGCTTATTCTTTATTCGATATGGACACCAATTCCCAGTCTCTTTGTAAAATTATTGCTTCTCCAGTAAACTCATGGCTAGCTCGGACTGAGTAGGCAGGTCTCCATCTCCTGTGTGCTGAGTTCTAGAATAATTTCTGAAGGTAAGTACCAAAAATTATCCCACCCCCCCATTCTCCCCAGCCCATACTCCTCCTAGGCTGTCGGGTCTTCAGAGTGAAATAAACATTAATAACCTTGAAGGTTGGATTATAACACAAGACCATGACTCTTGGCGCTTGGAATACAAGAGTATGTCCCACGTTTGAGCTGTTAAATAGGATCAGTCAGTCTCAGAGGTCAAGTAGGATCAGTCAGATTTCTAGTAGCACCTTCAACCTGTAGCAACCACTCAGTCTCCTGGCGTCAGAAGGATTTACTTCCCATTTTCTTTGTGCTTCTCTCTCTTCTTTCCCTTCTCTCATCAGCATCATACCATCATCACATCTACTATTTATATAACACTCACTATACATCAGACATTTTTCTCAGAACCTTACAGATACTAATTTAATCTCCACGGGAAGATTATGAGGTTGACGCTTTTATCTGCATTTTTAAAAGAAGGAAATTGACAAACAGAAGGGCTAAACCACAGGCCTAAGATCATGCAGCTACTAAGTGAGAAAGTCAGGATTCCAACCCAGGCAGGCAGGCTTCAGCCTCCTCTCCTAACTATACACTATACTGACTCTCATTATCTTTATTTTTAAAAATTAATTAATTAATTAATTTTTGGCTGCGTTGGGTCTTTGTTGCTGCGCGCAGGCTTTCTCTAATTGCGGCGAGTGGGGGCTACTCTTTGTTGCGGTGTGCGAGCTTCTCATTGTGGTGGCTTCTCTTGTTGTAGAGCACGGGCTCTAGGCGCGCGGGCTTCAGTAGTTGTGGCACACAGGCTCAGTAGTTGTGGCACACGGGCTTAGTTGCTCCGAGGCTTGTGGGATCTTCCCAGACCAGGGCTCAAACCCATGTCCTCTGCCTTGGCGGGTGGATTCTTAACCACTGCGCCACCAGGGAAGTCCTCATTATCTTTATTTTTAGAGGGCATTACTATCATTATTATCATTAAAACATTATTCTATAGCAAGGAGTGGCAAACTACTTCTCACAGGCCCAATCTGGCCCATGGCTTGTTTTTTACAGGCCACAAGCTAAGAATGGTTTTTACAGATGAATATTTGCACTTGACTGGATGATGAGAACCACTAATTTTGAACTCTAATAAAGTAAAATGTTATCCCCCTGTGATGACTAATCTTATATGTCAACTTGACTAGGCCAAGGGGAGCCCAGATAGTTGGTTAAACTTTATTCTGGATATATCTGTAAGAGGGAATTCTCTTGCCTGTACATCTTTGGATTCAAACCGGGACATTAGCTCTGCAGATTTTGGACTTCTCAGCCTCCATGATGGCATGAGCCAATTCCTTATAATTAATAATAAATCTCTCTCGCTTTCTCTCTGTGTTGACCTTTGAACAATGCAATGTGGGGGGGCACTTGAAAATCCACTTACTGATCCTCTGTATCCTTGGTTCTGTATCCGTGCGTTCAAACAACCGCAGGCTGTGTAGTACTGTATTCATGCATTTTATGTATTTATTGAAAAATAATCCATGTATAAATGGGCCTGCAAAATTCAAACCTGTGTTGTTCAAGGGTTATACATATCTATATCTATCTATCTATCATCTATCTATCTATCTATCTCCACATACGTATGTGCATTGAAACTACTGGTTCTGTTTCTCTGCAGAACCCTGACTAATACACCCCACGCCAAAAAAAAGAATTCCATTTTTCTCATTAGTAACTTGCATAACGAAAATTTCTACTCACCTACTATTATTATTTTTTTTTATAAATTTATTTATTTTTATTTTTGGCTGCATTGGGTCTTCATTGTTGCACACGGGCTTTCTCTAGTTGCGGTGAGGGGGGCTACTCTTTGTTGCTGTGCGGAAGCTTCTCACTGTCACGGCTTCTCTTGTTGCAGAGCACGGGCTCTAGGCACGTGGGCTTCAACAGATGTGGCACGTGGGCTCAGTAGTTGTGGCGCATGGGCTTAGTTGCTCCGCGGCCATGTGGGATCTTCTCGGACCAGGACTCGAACCCGTGTCCCCTGAATTGGCAGGCGGATTCTTAACCACTGTGCCACCAGGGAAGCCCCTCACCTACTATTATTATATTTTGAATTTCATCAATAAGAAATGCATGGAAATTTGTTCTCTCTTGTTATATAAGTGCATAAAGAATATTCTCAATTTTGCCTCAACCCTCAAAGCCCAAAATATTTACTATTTGGCTCTTTACATAAAATGTTCCCTAACTCCTGCACTATGGCAATGAGCCTGTGGTTGACTCTGAACTAGCTAGTTAGTTTGATCGATTGTCTATCTTGATTTGAGAGTTTGGCAGATTATCAGTGGAATCAAATGACACAGTAACCATACTGCCCAGCACGATTCTCCCTTGGGTGGTGTCGGGAAAAGCCAGAGCCGGCTCAAGAGGAAAACCTGTAGGTAATATGATAACTGGTGAACTGGCTCTGAGTAGAGTAGTGAGGGCTTGTAATGCTCTGGGTCTGGGTTTCCCCCAGAATGAACTTTAAGAACTACTTCCTAGAGTCTGGCTTCTTTTGCCCTGATAAACCCAAGAACATCCTTGATCCTATGGACTTTATGCGTCCATAAGGGAAGCGCTCTTCCTTTCACCCACTGCACACGTCCATACTCTGCAACAGAGGAGAATGCACCCCTTTTGTCATTCTGGAAATTCATACAATTTATGAGAAAGGACAGTATTAGTTAGGGTTCTCCAGAAAAACAGAACCAATAGGATGTTGGTTTTATATACATATTTATTTTAAGGAATTGGTTCATGTGAATACAGAGGCTGGCAAGTCCAAAGTCTGCAGGGTGGGCTAGCAGGCTGGAGACTCAGGGGAGAGCTGATGTTGAAGTTCAAGTTTGAAGGTAGTCTGCTGCAGAATTTTCTCTTGTTCAGGGGAGGTCCACCTTCTGTTCTATTCAGACCTTCAAGTGATTGAATGCAGCCCACCTACATTATGGAGGGCAATCTGCTTTACTCAAAGTCCACTAATTTAAATGTAAATCTCATCCAAAAACACCCTCATAGAAACATGCAAAATAATGTTTGAACACACATCTGGGCATCATGGCCCAGTCAAAGTGACACATAAAATCAACCATCACAGGGAATAATTTAGGTGGTAGGGGGAGTGGTGGTGAGCAGGCCCAGGGCAGTGGTATTCATTTGCAGCAAAACAGAAATTGTCCAAGTGAGTAACTACTACGGATGCTCCAACATCCAAGGGCATACTTGATATGTCTTCCTTTGGCTCTTCTTGCCCTCCTAGATTCTACTGGAACTTTAGAGCCCTGCTCAAGTTCCACCACCTCCAGGAAATCCTCTCAGACATTCCAGTCCTCAGCTGGCTGCTCTTTGGGTTTCTGAGAGCACTTGCTGTCTGCCCACACAGTTGGATCCTTCATTATGTTCTCTTATATTGCATGTTAGTCTTGCCTTCCGGGAACATCCTTATGATCTATACCAACAATAATGACCCAAAGTAATCAGGAAGTTGCAATTATATTCCCTTTCATCTACACTGGGCGATTCACACCCTTGTGATTGTCCATCTCACCAATATGTCAAATCTTTGAAGTACCTACTTTACTAGGATGTTGGAGGATAATATGAGATAATGTTTGTGAAAGTACTCTGTCAACCACAAGGCATGATACAAATAGAAGATTTTTATTACTATGATACTCTGTTAAAGAAGGCAGGAGATGGGACTAAAATGCTTTTAAATGATTTACATTTTACAAGTTTTATAGTTCTACTTTAAAAGGTTTAACCCTTCGCTCCTCTGGGGAAACTCAGCTCTCAAGAGAAATTTATTTCTTTGAGGGTGATGGATAGCCAAGATTTTCCTGAGCTATCCTGATATTCTTCCATTCTGTGTTTTTGAAAGTACATTCTTTCTCAGATTTTAAAATTACATTTACTTTCATGGCATGGGTGTCTATTAGATAAATAGATTATTACCAGGTTCATTATATATCTGAATGTTTAAATTTAAAGATTCATATTTAAATGTATCTGAATTTTCTAATTCATCAATATTTAAAAATAAATGACTTCGAGAAAATAAGAGTTTGCCATGAGTGAATAGGAGCTGAAAGCCTCCTTGTGATTCTCAAAATATTGCCCCTCTCCTGGTTTCCATCTCTATCTTTAGGAGTGAAGATGAGCCCCCAGAATACTTCTGGAAAAAGTATTTTCCAGAAGTATTTTTCATACTTCTGGAAAAATCCCCACCTCTCTGTCTTCCGGGCTTTCAAAGCTCCCGCCATAGTCTCCCTTGGAGGTCACCAGGAGTAAGCCATCATATCCTGTATCCCTACTTTTGTTAGTCACCCAGGAAATCCAAGAATCCCAGCCAGTCCTCATGTGGACAATTTTCCTCATATGGCTCTGCAAACCCCATTTCACTCATCTTTCCTACTCCAGAGACCCTTCCACTGTGGTCCTTCATCAGCCAAATCGCCTATTTCCTCAACATCTTCTTGGAATGTTCTCTGCATCTTTTTGCGCCAGCAGAAATCTGCCTCTCCCCTGAGGACACTGCTTCCCTGAAGACCTCTTATGTGGTGGCTGTTATCTACCCATTGCCAGTGTCTCCGGACCTGGAGGGGGGAGTGGATGCTTGCTTGTCATTGGTGGTCTCCCTCCCATCTCCTTGAAAATCCCAGGTTTGAAGCTCATGCCCTCACACTATCTCACTTGCTACTCTTTGTTGCAATAATCTATAAGTAACCCCACCTCATTCCTTCAAATTTTTGCTCCTGGATCTTTGTCACTCTCTGTGGAATTAAAACTGCTGTGGGGTGTGTGTGTGTGTGTGTGTGTGTGTGTGTAACTTTTACATCCTCTTTTTATATCCTCTGATACCCTAGCCTCTTAGCTGTTAGACTTGCTCTCCTCTAATGAGCATGTTCTTCACCCCACCCCAGCCATCCTCCTGAAAGTCATGCTCTACGATTTTCAATAACCACACCTCTTCCATCATCCCAATTACAAGCATCTTACTCTCTAGCTTCTCCCTCAGATGTTTCTAGTACTTCAAATTTTAACAGCTCTTTGGTCTCCCTGGAATCAGTAATCCATGAATCCTATCACTGTTCTATTGTCCCTCACTTCCCCACCTTTAGTCCTTCCTTTTTCATTGAGCTTAGATTTCATGATCCAACTCTTTACCTACTCCGTGCCAATGCCCACACAGCTGAACTTGACTGGAGAAAACCTCACGACTGTGCTGACCGGCCTCACTTTAAATACAAAACAATGAACCTCAAGTAGACAGACCCTGGGTACCACCTAGCAACCCTATGGCATTTCCCTATCAGATCACTCTCCCACCCCCTAAAAGGACCATCTTCCATCTTCTCATTTCTCTTCAGCCCTCCAGCACTTGCTTCTCCATTCTTATTCTCAGCTGTTGACCTTGATCTTTATTTCACTGACAGGAAAATCAATCAGGAGAGAACGTCTACACCTTTTCATTGCTGCATATACCCACCCATAGCATCTATGACTGTGTTTTATCTACCTGTGTTTTGTTTGTATGAACCAGCACACTAAGCTCCTTTCCAAAGATAACCCTCCACTAATGCAACAGAGCCTTTGCCTCTGGCCCAGTCAAGAACATCTCTGATTTGTTCCATCAAAACTTCCCCCTCTCCTGGATCACTACCATCTGCATAAAAATTTGGAGTTTCCGTTTCCATCTTAAAAAAACCAACCTAGAGCAACACTCAGCTCTACCCACCACCAGAGCCTCCCATCAAGCCTCTTAGATAGCCTCAACCACCAGAGGACAGACAGCAGAAGCAAGAAAAACTACAATCCTGCAGCCTGTGGACCAAAAACCACAGTTACAGAAAGATAGACAAGATGAAAAGGCAGAGGGCTATGTACCAGATGAAGGAACAAGAAAAAACCCCAGAAAAACAACTAAATGAAGTGGAGATAGGCAACCTTCCAGAAAAAGAATTCAGAATAATGATAGTGAAGATGATCCAGGACCTTGGAATAAGAATGGAGGCAAAGATTGAGAAGATGCAAGAAATGATTAACAAAGACCTAGAAGAATTAAAGAACAAAAAAACAGAGATGACTAATACAATAACTGAAATGAAAACTACACTAGAAGGAATCAATAGCAGAATAACTGAGGCAGAAGAACGGATAAGTGACCTGGAAGACAGAATGGTGGAATTCACTGCTGCGGAACAGACTAAAGAAAAAAGAATGAAAAGAAATGAAGACAGCTTAAGAGACCTCTGGGACAACATTAAACGCAACAACATTCACATTATAGGGGTCCCAGAAGGTGAAGAGAGAGAGAAAGGACCAGAGAAAATATTTGAAGAGATTATAGTCGAAAACTTCCCTAACATGGGAAAGGAAATAGCCACCCAAGTCCAGGAAGCGCAGAGAGTCCCATACAGGATAAACCCAAGGAGAAACACGCCGAGACACATAGTAATCAAAGTGGCAAAAATTAAACACAAAGAAAAATTATTGAAAGCAGCAAGGGAAAAACGACAAATAACATACAAGGGAACTCCCATAAGGTTAACAGCTGATTTCTCAGCAGAAACTCTGCAAGCCAGAAGGGAGTGGCATGATATACTTAAAGTGATGAAAGGGAAGAACCTACAACCAAGATTACTCTACCCGGCAAGGATCTCATTTAGATTTGATGGAGAAATCAACAGCTTTACAGACAAGCAAAAGCTAAGAGAATTCAGCACCACCAAACCAGCTCTACAACAAATGCTAAAGGAACTTCTCTAAGTGGGAAACACAAGAGAAGTAAAGGACCTACAAAAACAAACCCAAAACAATTAAGAAAATGGTCATAGGAACATACATATCGATAATTACCTTAAACGTGAATGGATTAAATGCTCCAACCAAAAGACATAGACTGGCTGAATGGATACAAAAACAAGACCCATATATATGCTGTCTACAAGAGACCCACTTTAGACCTAGGGACACATACAGACTGAAAGTGAGGGGATGGAAAAAGATATTCCATGCAAATGGAAATCAAAAGAAAGCTGGAGTAGCTATACTCATATCAGATAAAATAGACTTTAAAATAAAGAATGTTACAAGAGACAAGGAAGGACACTACGTAATGATCAAGGGATCAATCCAAGAAGAAGATATAACAATTATAAATATATATGTACCCAACATAGGAGCACCTCAATACATAAGGCAACTGCTAACAGCTATAAAAGAGGAAATTGACAGTAACACAATCATAGTGGGGGACTTTAACACCTCACTTACACCAATGGACAGATCATCCAAAATGAAAATAAATAAGGAAACAGAAGCTTTAAATGACACAATAGACCAGATAGATTTAATTGATATATATAGGACATTCCATCCAAAAACAGCAGATTACACGTTCTTCTCAAGTGCGTACGGAACATTCTCCAGGAGAGATCACATCTTGGGTCACAAATCAAGCCTCAGTAAATTTAAGAAAATTGAAATCATATCAAGCATCTTTTCTGACCACAACGCTATGAGATTAGAAATGAATTACAGGGAAAAAAACGTAAAAAAGACAAACACATGGAGGCTAAACAATACGTTACTAAATAACCAAGAGATCACTGAAGAAATCAAAGAGGAAATCAAAAAATACCTAGAGACAAATGACAATGAAAACACGACGACCCAAAACCTATGGGATGCAGCGAAAGCAGTTCTAAGAGGGAAGTTTATAGATATACAAGCCTACTTCAAGAAACAAGAAAAATCTCAAATAAACAATCTAACCTTACACCTAAAGAAACTAGAGAAAGAAGAACAAACAAAACCCAAAGTTAGCAGAAGGAAAGAAATCATAAAGATCAGAGCAGAAATAAATGAAATAGAAACAAAGAAAACAATAGCAAAGATCAATAAAACTAAAAGTTGGTTCTTTGAGAAGATAAACAAAACTGATAAGCCATTAGCCAGACTCATCAAGAAAAAGAGGGAGAGGACTCAAATCAATAAAATCAGAAATGAAAAAGGAGAAGTTACAACAGACACTGCAGAAATACAAAGCATCCTAAGAGACTACTACAAGCAACTTTATGCCAATAAAATGGACAACCTGGAAGAAATGGACAAATTCTTAGAAAGGTATAACCTTCCAAGACTGAACCAGGAAGAAACAGAAAATATGAACAGACCAATCACAAGTAATGAAATTGAAACTGTGATTAAAAATCTTCCAACAAACAAAAGTCCAGGACTAGATGGCTTCACAGGTGAATTCTATCAAACATTTAGAGAAGAGCTAACACCTATCCTTCTCAAACTCTTCCAAAAAATTGCAGAGGAAGGAACACTCCCAAACTCATTCTATGAGGCCACCATCACCCTGATACCAAAACCAGACAAAGACACTACAAAAAAAGAAAATTACAGACCAATATCACTGATGAATATAGATGCAAAAATCCTCAACAAAATACTAGCAGACAGAATCCAACAACACATTAAAAGGATCATACACCATGATCAAGTGGGATTTATCCCAGGGATGCAAGGATTCTTCAATATACGCAAATCAATCAATGTGATACACCATATTAACAAATTGAAGAATAAAAACCATATGATCATCTCAATAGATGCAGAAAAAAGCTTTTGACAAAATTCAACACCCATTTCTGATAAAAACTCTCCAGAAAGTGGGCATAGAGGGAACCTACCTCAACATAAT
Source organism: Balaenoptera musculus (assembly GCF_009873245.2). NCBI lineage: Eukaryota > Metazoa > Chordata > Mammalia > Artiodactyla > Balaenopteridae > Balaenoptera > Balaenoptera musculus. The sequence continues at coordinate 94,021,601 of NC_045793.1, read as the reverse complement.
AAAGGCCATATATGACAAACCCACAGCAAACATCATTCTCAATGGTGAAAAACTGAAAGCATTTCCTCTAAGATCAGGAACGAGACAAGGATGTCCACTCTCACCACTATTATTCAACATAGTTCTGGAAGTCCTAGCCACGGCAATCAGAGAAGAAAAAGAATAAAAGGAATACAAATTGGAAAAGAAGAAGTAAAACTGTCACTGTTTGCGGATGACATGATACTATACATAGAGAATCCTAAAACTGCCACCAGAAAACTGCTAGAGCTAATTAATGAATATGGTAAAGTTGCAGGATACAAAATTAATGCACAGAAATCTCTTGCATTCCTATACACTAATGATAAAAAATCTGAAAGAGAAATTATGGAAACACTCCCATTTACCATTGCAACAAAAAGAATAAAATACCTAGGAATAAACCTACCTAGGGAGACAAAAGACCTGTATGCAGAAAACTATAAGACACTGATGAAAGAAATTAAAGATGATACCAACAGATGGAGAGATATACCATGTTCTTGGATTGGAAGAATCAACATTGTGAAAATGAGTATACTACCCAAAGCAATCTACAGATTCAATGCAATCCCTATCAAATTACCAATGGCATTTTTTACGGAGCTAGAACAAATCATGTTAAAATTTGTATGGAGACACAAAAGACCCCGAATAGCCAAAGCAGTCTTGAGGCAAAAAAATGGAGCTGGAGGAATCAGACTCCCTGACTTCAGACTCTACTACAAAGCTACAGTAATCAAGACAATATGGTACTGGCACAAAAACAGAAACATAGATCAATGGAACAAGATAGAAAGCCCAGAGATTAACCCACGCACCTATGGTCAACTAATCTATGACAAAGGAGGCAAAGATATACAATGGAGAAAAGACAGTCTCTTCAATAAGTGGTGCTGGGAAAACTGGATAGCTACATGTAAAAGAATGAAATTAGAATACTCCCTAACACCATACACAAAAATAAACTCAAAATGGATTAGAGACCTAAATATAAGACTGAACACTATAAAACTCTTAGAGGAAAACATAGGAAGAACACTCTTTGACATAAATCACAGCAAGATCTTTTTTGATCCACCTCCTAGAGTAATGGAAATAAAAACAAACAAACAAACAAAAACCAACCTATCTTGACCCCACCCCCCCCTCCAGGTAGTGAACCTTTGTCTGCTTCCTTTCTGAGCAAAATGCCTGGAAAGGATTGTCTCTTCTTTTTTTTTTTAAATTTAAGTTATTTTAGTACAAAAATTTATACAAAATAAACCATAAACACAACAGTTAAAAATAAAATTTAAACAGAATTAAGCCAGTCCATAAAACATTTCAAATGAAAAAGTAATAATAAAAACCTAATCAGCTTGTTTAAATTATTCATCTTTAGATGTATTACGCTTATTTCCTAGACTTAAAACAGTGATCTCCAATACACTTTAAGTTAGGCTGTGAAAAACCTATTTGTGTACACAACCTTGTATGTAAATAAGATTTTAATTGTCTCTTGATACCATCTCAGAAACCGAGTCTCATTTAAGTAATTTGGTGTTTGGTTAGATTATTTCAGGTAGATTTTGTATTCTGGATTTACGATTTTGTTAACAAATACGCAAAGACTTTGGTGATCACTTTGCAAGTATTTGTTAATCCTTGAGTTTAAGAATCTGTCTTTTAAAAGTAATATTTAATACTTCACAGCCTCAGTAAGTGTAATGGGTTGTCTATTCTTTTTTTTTTAAGTTTTTTTTTTTTTAATGTGGACCATTTTAAAGTCTTTATTGAATTTGTTACAATATTGCTTCTCTTTTATGTTTTGGTTTTTTGGCCACGAGGCATGTGGGATCCTAGCTCCCCGACCAGGGATCGAACCCTCACCCCCTGCACTGGAAGACAAAGTCTTAACCACTGGACCACCAGGGAAGTCCCTGGGTTGTCTATGCTTGATGTCTCCAATTCTTCTTCTTTTAAATCTACTTTAATCACTCCAGTTCATGGGCACCACTCCACTGAAGCTCTTGCCAAGGGCACTCCTTACCTCCAGGTGCCGCTCTCATGTTAATTCTCAGCTCTCCTCTGACATGATCTATCAAAGCTAGTGGACACAGAGATCACTCCCTTCTTGAAGCACCTGATTTACTTTGGCTTCCAGGCACCCCCTTTTCCTCCCTCACTGGCCCCTCTTCCTAGTGTCCATGCCAATTTCTCTTTCTCCACAGGAACTCTTAAAGTTGGGGTGCTTCAGGCCCAGGGCCTGAACCTCTTTCCAATCTCTGATCACTCTCTGGGTAATCTTACCAGGCTTTAATACCAGCAGTAGACAACGAACTCCCAACTTTATATCTCCAGCATGGGACCTCTCTCCAGAACTTGATAACCCAGCTGCTTCCTCAACATTTCCTCTCAAGCATTTAGTGGTCTCTGAAATATCACCTGTCCAAAACTGACATGGTAAAGACAAAACGTGTACCCAAACCTACTCTTTGCATAGCCTTCCCATCTCAAGAAACGGGGAACGTCATACCTCCGGTCAAAGTTAGTGGAGACGACTTAGACTCTTGTCTTTAATTTCTTTTTAAAATTTTTTGGCCACACTGCGCGGCACGTGGGATCTTAGCTCCCTGACCAGGGATCGAGCCTGTGCCCCCTGCTCTGGAAGCACAGAGCCCTAACCACTGGGAAGTCCCCTCTTATGTTTTTCTTACGCCCCAAAACCAATCCATCAGCAAATCTTGTCAGCTCTTCCTTCAAAACATATGCAGAATCTGATTACTCCTCACCATCGCCACCGCCTCCAACCTGTTTCTGCTCTTTGACGCCCAAAGTCGATTCTCTTCATTGCATCAGTAGGGCTTCCTGTTGTTCTCAGAGGGATAGCTCAATTCCTGACAGTGACCTACAAGACCCAAGATGGTCTGGCTCCTGCTTCTTCTCTGCCCCCTTTGCCGATCTGGCTTGAGCCTTGCTGCCCATTCTGTTCATCCCTGAACTTGCCCAGCATCCTGCTACCTCAGGGCTCTGCACTCGTTCCCCCACCCCACCCCTGGAGGGTGCTCTCTCCATTTGTGGCAAGTTATCTCCCTGACGAGTCTCTGCCAATAGAGGTGCCTTCTCTGATCAACCTATGTCAACTAATACCCCCTCTCTAGCACTTTCTTTCCCTTCAACCCCATTTATTATTCCTCCAAAGCAGTTATCAATGTTTGATATACTGTATAAGCGTCTATTTTTTTATTTGTACGTACCACTGATTCCTGCACTAGCTCTAAGAATGGTGCTTGACATCTGTAGACATACATCTGCAGACATACATCTGCAGACATACATACATACATACTCACAGAGACATACACACATGTTGTATGCAGACATACACAGTTGTTGAACAAATGAATGCGTGACTCAAAGGATTAAAACGGTATCAGAAATCTAACATGGAACCTGAAAAAAAAAGTCCCCAGATGAGAAGGTCTGGGCCAGTTTGCCATAGACTCCTCTGTGAATCTCAGGAGCCCATGAATGCTTCTGATTTTGCTCCTCCTCTAAGCAGATGGGCCCAGAAAAGAGGGGCCTGGTAAAGGGACCCTGGCAGGTTTACTCTGGGGCCCCTCAACCCTTATATGCATTGGAATCAACGTTTTCATTTCATCCTCTCCCCGCTCCCTTTTTTTCCCTGGAAGTTGCCAGCTTTCAGTAGGAAATCAAAAGGCATTGTCTAAATGTATGCGCTCTAAGTTTTGGTCTGGACTGGAAACTGCAAGAGGTATTTTAGTGGAGGGTGTTTTTTGAGCAATTTAAGGCTAGATTATAATTTGGTTTGGATTTACTGAAACAGCAGCTCCGTACTTCCAGACAAGGGACAGCAAAGACTTCTGTAGAAATGTGGGCTGAATGAACTGAGCCACAATCTCAGACGTTGCCAGCAGGCGTTGACACCAAAAGGGGGTCTGGCACCTGTCCTGCGTGGCTGGCTGCTTTGTCCACTGGCAGCGTGTGAGGGACACACTGTCTCTAGGTGTGTTGCAGGCTCCTCCCCAGTATCTGGCCCACTCGCTTCTGCAAACAACCTCAGGTCTTCTCTAAAACCAGAGCTCAAAAATTTGTGGGTGTTCTTTCTTCAGACTCCAGAACTTGCAGTTTTCCTATGACCTCTTCAAACTGTGAGTGGGGCGAAGGTGGGAGAGAAACACAGCTTTTCATGCTGTTTCCTGGCTCTCACAATAAGTTACACAAAAAAGGGAAAGAACAAACTTTAAAATGTTTTTTGAACTGTCATTTGATGATGTGTTCTGTCATCTTCAGAAAATAGGTACATGTTACTACCACGTTAGGGAGAAAATAAGTTAAATAAAAATTTCCAGCAGCGAGCCTGAAGGCTATCATATTGTCACTCAATAATCTGTTTCTGAAAAATCCCACATGCATTTTAGTAGGTCTGCAAGCTTTCAACTTTCTGGATCACATACCACATGCAGTACACCCAAAAGAAACAGTCAAACTGCCACATTCTAATTTAGACACCGAAAAGTAAATCTTCTATTGTTTTTGAAGGTAAGAAAATGACAGTCTTGCCGCTTCTCCTGAAAACTTATCTGTAATTATGCTTCGTGGTGGAAAGAAGATACCATACTTGTTGTGCACAACACTTGAGTTTTGAAAGCTACTTTTGATTAATTCATTCCTATTTTTTATCAGTAGGTCAAGAAGTCTGCTTTCCAGACCTTGCATCCACATTTATGCAGCAAATCTTGTTTTATAAGACACATCAGGGCTGAGCACAGGGAAATCACCACATACAAATAGTTAGTAAGTTTTACAGTGAGGGCTTCATTGGATCAAAATCTTTGGCCTCTTTGTGGGATGTTCGTTCCTCTTGAATTTCTAAGTTCTCTCAAGGCCAAGAGAAAAATCCAGACTCTTTCTACCCCTCAGACTCTTCTTGCATCTGAGAAATCCTGAGGGGTCAGATGTGGTCGGGCTCTCGTGCTTACCCACAATGCAGAATTGGATGCCTTAGCAGGGTCTCCAAAGGCAACATCGTCGTCATGGAACAGACCTGTGAGTGGCCATTGAACTCAACCAGCAAAGGAGAGGGAGAAAATGACGGAACGGAGATTCCCTGAGTGACTATTACCTCCTAGGTGCTGAAAGGTGCTTTATCTATATTATTTAATCAAATAAGTCTCATTTAAGACAAACGAGTACGCCATGTAATATTTATAGTCGCACCAAGTCTCAGAATGTTTACACATGACTTCAAAGTTTCTTCTCTTTCTACTTTAAACTGTACACCTGAAGTTTACAGAAATTGTTTACATTTGATGCTTCTGTTTTCTTTGTTTTAACAACTGTGTGTGGCTTGTATCTCATCTCTCTTTCTCTATAAGAATTCATTAAGTATACAGGCATACCTTGTTTCATTGTGCTTTGCAGATATCGTGCTTTTTTACATATTGAAGGTTTGTGGCAACCCCGCTTCAAGCAAGACTATCTGCGCCAATTTTTTTTTCCAATAGCATCTACTCACTTTGTGTCTGTGTGTCACATTTTGGTGATTTTCACAATATGTAAAACTTTTTCATTATTATATTTGTTATGGGTGATCTGTGATCAGTGATCTTTGGTGTTACTACTATGACTTGTTGAAGGCTCAGATGATGGTTAGCAGTTTTTAGCAACATTTAATTAAGGTATATACATTGACTTTTTAGACACATGCTGTTGTACCCTTAATAGACTACAGTATAGTGTAAATATAACTTTTATATACACTGGGAAACCAAAATATTTGTCTGACTTGCTTTATCGAGATATTTGCTTTCTGTGGTGGTCTAGAGCCAAGCCCACAATATCTCCAAGGTATGTCTGTATTCATTAGAAAGTCTTTACCTAATACTAGGTAACTAATATTAATTAACAAAATCCTAATTAATAGGGGCGGTATATCTCAAAAGAGACACTTCCCCTTGGTTAATATTTCACATGTACTTTAAAAGTAGGAAGATACTATCTAAAAAAGCAACTCTAAATAAGGATGTTAACTAACCCCTTGAAAAATACCTCAATACTCCACTGTGAACAAACCTTGCACGTAAAATGTAGAAATCCTCTGTGTTGCATTTGGAATCTGATAAATATTTATTATCAATGTTGTTTGCTTTTAATCTATTCAGGATATCATTTCTCCAGCTTCTTAGTAGTTAAACAAAAATGGCATTTACGTTACAATATTGCTTGCCAACAATCTCATTTTCTGGTTTAGTCAGCAGCCTTTCATGCTTGATTAGTCTTTAATTATACAAATACCTACATATTAAAAAAAGTTTTCTTTTTTCCATACTTTGAGCGTGTAATTATTTTCTCTTGCATGCAATAACCTTTAATTTTAGGATTAAGCAACTGATTCTTTTTAGTATGGATGGGCCTTTTCAAGTGTTAAAGCAAATTTAGTTATTGTATTATGAGAAAAATTAACTTTGGGAAACCTCTCATCAGTGCATTTGACAGCACTCTGACCAGCTGTTATAGAAAGTACTGGGTATATGGAAAGATAAAGCAAGACTTCATTCCTGTAGTTTTTTTTCCTATTTCTCTCTAGGAAATGAGATAATTTAAGAAGTTAAAGCCTGCAATACGCCCATTTTCCCATTTCCATAAATTAGGGCTGAGAGAGCATGTTTTACATAAAAATATTTTAATACAAAAGCTTTCTGAAGTTCTAGTAGGGAAAACAACAAAGTGCAAACTTTTATAATCAAAGATTTTTCTCCACAGAATGTTTAAAAATACACGAGTATCTCGTTGGGTTAGATGCTGTTTCTCTCTACACGCCATGCCTAATACTTGGGGCTGATGAGAAGGCCAAACATCAAGGAGACTTAGAAGTGGTACCTCCCTTTCTAAAACCAAACAGCATAGATGGGGAAAATCCTTTCTACACTGCCTGACACATTGCCGGACACTTATTCCGTATTAGATTCCCTCTCTCTCTCCTCTCATACTAAACCCAGGAAAAAACCATCCATTTCCTTATGGGAGTCATCTCCAGCAGTAAACCAATCTGAGAACTTCATGGCGTTCAAACAGGCACATTAAATATGGACCATGTTCTAGGTTCTGTATTAGGCATGAAGGACACAGAGGTGAACAAGATGCACAGATGCATTAAACCAAGCCTAACGCAGTTAGACTTTAGTCTGTGTTTAAAGCACTGCCAGGGACTTCCCTGGCAGTCCAGTGGTTAAGACTCCGCGTTTCCAGTGCAAGGGGCACAGGTTCGATCCCTGGTTGGGGAACTAAGATCCTGCATGCGGCACAGCACGGCCAAAAAAATAAAATAAAATACAGGGGCAGAGAAGGCTGTTTTAAATAGAAAATTCAAATAAAGAATAAACCACTATTGGTTAAAATCTATTAAAAAAATAAAGCACTGCCAAGAAGATATTTTAACTTTCCTCCATCATTTATTCCAAGGTTTAACTCAGCTGGTGATGAAAGCATCTTCCTCTCATACCTAGTTTTTATACAGAAGTACATTTCCTTTCATCCTTTTCTCAGTGTTGACCACAGAATCTCAGAGTTGGACAGGACCATCAAGCTCACGTACTGAAATGCAATGCTCTTCTCATTCCTGATTCCTTGTATTTAATCTATAACTTTTTTCTCTCTGGAGAATGTTTATAATGATGTGCTTGAAAAGGTCCTTTTCCATTTATTAGGTTATGCATTCAGTGGGACTTTCAAAGAGGTGACATCCTTCAAATCCGAGAAATTTTCTTGAATTTTTTTTTTTTTTTTGGTATTTCATCTCTATTTTTTTTTTTTTCTGTTCTGTTGGTTAGAAGTTGGACCTCCTATTCTCCCCCTGCTATTCCCTCCCTGTTTTACTTACTTGTTCTTTTTTTTCCCACTTCTTTGTCCTTCTGTTCTTCATTCTCAGAGATTTTCTTTATTTTTGAAACCTTCTATCGAACTTTAAAATTTCTGCTATAATTATTTTAACTATTACCTAAATATTCTTTGAATTGTTTTCTCATTGTTCCTCGTGTGTAGCACCTATTCTGTTTTGTAGATGCACCGTCTTCTCTATGAATATTCTCTAGGATACTAATTTTGAAGTTTTTATATAGTTTTTCTCCTTCCTGTGTTGTCTCTATTTTCCATGAATTCCTTTTCCCCCCAGTCTGTTTGGTTTGGTTTCTGAGTTCAGACAAAGGCATTTCTGAAATATTGAGTCATTCTTTGTTGTCTTTTCATATATAAGAATAAGGCAGGGACCTGGCTATGTTTTTGGAGATATTGATAACTGAGTCTTTGCTCTCTGATTAGCTATGTAGTTTCTCCCAAGAAGAATCCACCAATTACCGGGGGTGGGAGGGAGTGACGTAGGGAGATGGTGAGATGCCTGCCCATTTGAACACCTGTGTATAGATCTGAGTGGCCCAACGAGGCCAAGTCTCATTATTCAGGATGTAACTTTCCCTTGATGCCCTGCTCATCAGTAAGGACTCCACCCCAGCATACAGCCATGTCTATGTCTCCACATCTAGACTGGCTCATTCAGTTTCTCACGCAGTAAACTGCTGGAGAGATAGCTGCCTGTCTCCTTGAATTGGGGAGGGAGCTGAGGACCTCAGTGTTCATCACACAGTCATTAAGCAATCCCTCTGTGTTCCCCAACATGCTCTTCCGCCCTCATCTTTCACAACGCTGGTGTCTCCAACCCCCAAGACTTTTGAGGGCTCCAGAGCTGCCTTGCTTCTTTCTCATCGTGTCTCTCGCAGGCCCTTGGTATTTAGCTTTCTCTGCTTAGTTAACTCCTCCTCCTGCTTTTCCAAAAGCTTGTCCACTGTTGTCTTTTCTCCACTTCTCTTTGCCCTTATAGATTTATACGACTAAAAACATTTTTCCCTTGGTATCATTGTAGTGGGGTTTCAGGAGCATATAGAGATAAATGTACTCAGTGTATTTAATCTACCCCAATTGAAGAGGAAGTCCTCCCATTTTTTTCTTTTTGAGAATTGGAAAGACCTTTTCTATTTTTGGTTTTCTAGTACATTTTCTAGTCTTTATAACCCCTCAGATATTAACAACTATCTTCAGTTACTTAATCTTTCAGTTGAAAAATCTGTTTCTTAAGCTATTGTGTCTTAACCCATCAACCTCTTTTCTGTGTACTGCCCCTGAGCCTTAACTAATCTATCTTGATCTAATACATTGTTCATGATTCTATAGAGCAGGCGTTCTCAAACTTGGCTGATCATCAAAGTCACTGGCTCTACCCCCAAAGATTCTGATTTTGTAGTTCTTAGGTTGGGTGAGGGTAATCTCCATTATTAAAGAATCCCTGGGTGATTAAAACTTTTTTCTTTAATTTTTTCTCATGGAAAAATTTAAACAATATAAAAGAAGACATAATAGTATAATTAACTCCCATGGACACATCACCCAGCTTGAATAATGACCAACTCATGGTCAGTCTTCTTTCATCTATACCCACCCAACAACCCCACCCATATATTATTTTTGCTCCCATATCCTTTTAGAAGAAATTGCAGACATCCTATTATTTCATTTGTAAGTATTTCAGTATGTATCTTCAAAAGACATTCTTAAAAATAAGACTACAGGGGCTTCCCTGGTGGCGCAGTGGTTGAGAATCTGCCTGCCAATGCAGGGGACACGGGTTCGAGCCCTGGTCTGGGAAGATCCCACATGCTGCGGAGCAGCTAGGCCCGTGAGCCACAATTACTGAGCCTGCGCATCTGGAGCCTGTGCTCCGCAACAAGAGAGGCCGCGATAGTGAGAGGCCCGTGCACAGCGATGAAGAGTGGCCCCCGCTTGCCGCAAATGGAGAGAGCCCTCGCACAGAAACGAAGACCCAACACAGCCATAAATAAATAAATAAATAAATAAAATTAAAAAAAAAATAAGACTACACACCACCATCACACCTAAAAATATTAAATATTAAAAATAATTCCTTAACATCATTACATTTCCAGTCAGTGGTCACATTTCCAATTGTCTCATAAATGTCATTCTTTTTGCTTTTAACAATTTGCTTGAATTGTAATCTAAACAAAGTCCACATAATGAAATTGGTTTCTGTGTCTTTTGATCTACAGGTTCAATCCTCCGGACCTTCCTCCCTCTCTCTCTTTTTCTTACTATTTATTTGTTGAAGGAATCTCCCCATGGGGTTTTGATGTGTGGCCAATCTGGGAATCAGGACTGCTCTGAAGCACCCTCAGGAGCCACCCAGAAGGAGAAAGGCTGGAGCAATCAGCGCTCTGGACCCCTCACCCCCTCACCTTTGTTTATGAAACCTGTACCCCTCCTTCTCCATGTCACCTGCAAACCGTTTAATAACATTGCATTTTTGGCTCTTGTTCACCTTGAGATTTAAAAAAAAAAATCATTAGTTCTGCTTTCATATGTGTGCATGATTTCTTTTCCTCTCCTTACAATATATGTGTTTATCCTTCTTGAGCATCATCTTTTTGGGGGTTGGGGAGCCTCTCTGTTCTAAATTATAGTTCTGCAAGCATGGCGCTGGGCACCTCAGCCAGGATCCAAGAACAATCCCATTAGGTTTTTCCAAATCATTTGGAGGAACAAGGTGTCTCCTATGGCCCTTCATCCAAGGATTTTCTTGTCTCATGTAGGATCACATTTTGAAAACTTATTAGTTAAGTTGTCAGGTAGCAAGAAGACATACTTATAAGAACTACTAGTTCCATATTCTCAGTAAATTAAGAAGACATCCAAGTGTCTTAGCTTTTGTGGTGTGTAGTGGAGTAAAATCAGGCGGGAGGCAGCTTGGGTAAACGCTGGAGGTGGCCTAGTGAGCATGACTTGGGATAAGTTGCCCAAATAACTTACTGTCCCAAATAGGACCATTCTGAGAATGGAATGGTTGCTATTAGTAACTGCACTGGACAGACAGATTGACGCAGAAATTCTCCTGGTTAAAATGGCATGTGTGGTCTCCCAGGTTGGAGCCAGACAGACTCAAATCCCAGCTCCATCTCTGACAAGTTCCCAGCTTCTCTGAGTCTTGGTTTCCTTATGCCTGTAAGTGATTGCCAGGCAAAGTAGGAAAACACATACAAAACACCTAGCACTGCGCCTTGAGTGTGTTGAATGCTCAACAGTGTTTTTATTTTGTAAATCAGGTCATCATTTTTCTACTGGGAGATTCTGTAGGTATTTGTCCACTCTACTAGTGGGGCTGGGGGCAGCCAGAGGGCGTCACGTGACAGTCTCCGGTATCCAGCGTTGGGGGCCTGAGGTGCACCCACAGTGAGAGATCCACTTTCTTTGTCCTTGGTCTATCTGCTTTGTAATACTTCTATGCTTTGAAAAATATGATTTAACTCACAGATCAGTCGGATCTATAAAATATTAAGAAGGACGTGGAGCTCTACAGCCCATGATTCCTCTGACCAGGGCCCCATGGACCCGGCTCCTGGCCTGCCGCTCCCAGGCCTTCTCCTCTGTCTATTATATTCTGAATATCAAGAACCATCATGCATTGTTGACATGATGGGGCAAAGGAAACAAAAGATTAATTAGAAAATGGTCCTTGCTTTGTTCCTCCCAAATGAAAGAAGCCGATTTCAAGCAGTCTAAATGAAGCCTGCATTTCCCAAAGCCCACTGAGAAGACAGTGCAAAGAAAAATAGGGTGCAAACAATTGCAAAGGAATCAGTCATAATAAAATCTATTTATTTATGGCCCTTACTCTATGTGCCAGGCATTGTCCTAAATATAAAAATAAATAGGTAACATTTCTTTCATTAGGAATTGTTATCTTCATCGAGTCATTCTGCAAATAAATTTAAGATAGCCAGGTCACAGGCACTTACAGATTTGTGAAATGGATAACTGTTAAACGAGAAATCATCGCTTACCACAATTATTGACAGTCCTGGGATGTACGAAGGTGTGAGACTTAGTGTCTGTTCTTAAGGGGCTTATAATTCAAGCAAGATAACAAATTTGTCCATTAAAAAAAAAAAGAAAAAACCCCCAAAAAACCCAAACGACTGAAATTGCACAGGCTAAGTGCCCATCATGTGAGTTCAGAGAACAGAGCAAGTATTGAGCGCTGGGTAAGCATGGGCGCTTCGGGGAAGGGGTAGGAGGTGATGGGAACCAGGAGGGACCCGGTGAGAAGAGCGGGCGCTCCTGGCAATGGGCCCAGCTCCCGCAGAGCCAGGCAGGTGGCTGCACGGGCGCACCAGGCGCTGGAAGAGGCTGAGGGCAGTGGAGGGAGGAGGGAGATGGCTGAAGAGTAGACAGAGCACCCAGGCTGAGAAGACCAAAAGAGGGCCTTGAGCACGAGGGTGCGGAGAGCAGAGGGTTCTGTTAGGAAGGTTCGCTTGCTGGTGCTTTGCAAAGTGGACTGGATCAGGGAGAAACCAGAATCATGAAGACCAGATCAGGGAAAAGGGGGGGCCAGACCAGCTGAGAGAATGGAGGAAAGTTCCAGGCCCCTCGGACGTGGAGCTCTACAGCCCACGATTCCTCTGACCAGGGCCCCGGGGACCCGGCTCCTGGCCTGCCGCTCCCGGGGACAAGGCTTTTTCCCAGGGTAAATCCTCCAGGAACCGCAATCAGTCAGTTCATCAGTGCGGCGCCCCGTGCTTCCTTCCAACCATTCTCTCCCTCCCTCTTTCCCTTTCTCTTTAGAATTCTCTCTCCATTTTGGATGGGATAACTTAGTCAGCTTTTAATACATTATTTTGTTCCTCAGTTTAATCGATTTGTTAAACTCTTCATTTGATGTGCGTTTTCAGCCGCCTGGGTAGTGGTATAATGCTGAATCTTGAATTCCCCTGCAATGTGTGTGTGTGTGTGGTGCAGCCGGGGTTGGCATTAGTGTTTTGGTCTTTTTAGACCGTTGGGGAGGACGTTTAGCATTCAGGAGCTCATCCCAGTATGTTGGGATGCTGATAAATCTGCTTCCCGAGCTATTATACATCTAAGAATTCCCACCTCTGTCCCCCTGCAGAGCTAAGTCTTTCAAAGAAGTGTTTTTCAAATTCTTCTGACCTTGCCCCATAGTAAGAAATACTTTTAACAACCCAAGTCAACACATACATACAAAAATATATATGTGAATAAATCTCTCTCTTCTCTCTATATCTATTTATCTATGTCTGTATGTAACTCTATGTATGTCTATATGTATATAATTTAAACAGAAGCCCCCCCCCTTTTTTTTTTTTACAAAATTCTGGTTACAAACTACTAAACCAATATAATAATCATTCAAAATATGGTTATTATATCCTTCCCCAATCTGGGCATGTGGTCCCACCTGAATCTTCATTAGGAACCACAGAAAGGTCCAGAAGGTGCAGCCTCTTGAGTGTCAAGGCCACCTTGTCTTCTATGACTGCCTATCTCCCTCATTTACAAAATGCACCAGATTCATTCCTGGTGGAATGGAGAAAGGATTGGGGGCCTTTTCAGACTGGAGATAAAAGGGTATAAGCACCTAGCCCAGGGATGAATAAATGGGATTTGGACAACCCATCATAGGGTCAAAGAGGAAGGTCTTACTGCTAACTATTGACTGGGGAGAAGGCCTCCTACCCCTGTTCCTTCCCAGTCACCTCTGTTTTAAGATGATTTCCCCCAGGGAGGCTGATCTAGTTCCTTGATCAAGCAGAACTGGTTGGAGAGAGGTCCCACATTGCTCCTAAAATCTAACCTTCGATCATTTCCATGGAATGTCTAGACTGGGGTGTGCTTTAGGGCCCCTTCTTTGTATTGCTGATAGGGAGATGGGTTTTGTAAGCACTGCGTGAGTCACAGCTCAGTGTCAGGGCTAGACATTGGAAAGAATCTGGACTCTCTGATACGCTTTCTTAAAAAAAAGTTGTATATTCCATCCCCACCCAGAACACAGGGCATGGGGTAAAGTGGTGTTTATTTTAAAATTAGAATACCAGGACCATACCCTCCTGGGAACAATGAGCTCTTATAGGCAGGCTGGGTTTCTTCCTCCTCTGTTGTGACACTTTAGATTATTTCAATCCACGCCCGAGTCGTAGAGGCAGGTTGGCAAGGAGATTTTTCTAAAGGTTTTTTTCTCCTGGCTTAGAGCCAAAGGTTTCGTCCTCTGACCTTTTGATTCCCGTTCTGCATCTAATCCATGTCAGGTCACCACAAGTAAAACTAAAAGGAGGTTAAGTGGAAAAACCAAAAGCCAAAATCCCAGCAAGCACAAAGCCCCAAGCCTGCGGGCTCAGTTTTAGAAGCTCATCATTTTGAAATAGCGGGATCGCTGGGGTAAAAGACTAGTTCTCGTTTACCCCCCCACCACCCCCATTTGTTTGGTGCCTGATTTGTTTCTAGTTGCAGCAGGGAGGTCAGAGCAAGCCAGGAAAACGAATGGAACCAGCCTCCTGCCGGGCAGCCTGGAACGGGCGGGTGTTACGGATCAGCATAAAGCCGGCTCCCTTTCCTGGGCCGGGCCGATGTAACTCACTGGAGTGGCAAATTACATCAGACCTACAGCTGTAACCCGACATTATGATTAATTTGATCAGTAATTTCTCCTGTTTTTCATTTTAATCGGTGTGACTATTCTGCTGTGGCAGGTCTTTCAGATCTAATTAAGATAAATTTCCGAGTAAAAGACTTGGCAGACTTTCCGAGTCAAATCCAGGCATCAAGTGTGAAGACCTGCCGTCCCAGTCAATCACCTTTGGGGAGGGCCGTGCGGCGTCCAGCCATCACCCATTCACACTTAAGCAAATTCATAATCTCCAGCACTGCTTAGTCATTCTCTCAAAACGTCCCAGGCAGAAAAGGAAAGAAAGGAAAGCCCCAGACAATGTCATTTCTCCCTCTGTGCTCACACGCCACTGATTTGCCCAGACTACATGGGTAACACTGTAGGTGGACCCTTGGCTGAATCCCTGAGTTGGTGTTTCTGAAAAAGATTTTAAATATATATGTGCATATGTATGTACCAAAGAAACACAGAGATGTCTACACACAAATATGGAACACGCATACATATAACTCTGAAGATTTAAAGTCTACGGGGACTTCCCTGGCGGTCTAGTGGTTAAGACTCCTCACTTCCACCGCAGGGGGCGTGCGTTCAATCCCTGGTTGGGGAACTCAGACCTGGCATGCCACGCAGTGCGGCCAAAAAGAAAAACAAAACAAAAACAAGATTTAAAGTCTACATACACACATAGAGTCTAATGCAAGCCCACAGCCAGCCATGTGTTGGATGCACATTGGCAGGGTTTAAGGGTGTATTTTCCCCATTTGTTTTCTTTTAGGTCAACCCATGCATTCATATATGCGTCCTAAGGCTAGTGGCTGATATTTGTACAAGTTTAGGTAGGTCTCTGTTCCTTGAAGATGAAGATGTTAATGAGCAGGACCTGCCTGTTCGATCAGGCAGACATTGGGCTGGTGTCAAGGATGTGCCTCAGTTACTGGAGATACAAGATGACACTTACAGGAAATACAAAACGACAGGCAAGAACTTCAGAAGGGTGGATGTTTTTGAAGACTTATCTCGCATTTACGAAGAAAACACTGCCTCACCATGAGGGCACAGCTCCCAATTATCATAAAGCAAATTCTCCATTCTAACAGGAATGGCCATCTCAGAAAACAAACGTGGCTGGAGTGAAGATGCTGAATTTGAACGTCATTTTGTACACATTCCCACACCCCCGATTAAGAGCGTCGAGAAGTTTTACGAGCTGCACTATAGGATTTTTCACCAGCAACTACATTCTGACTCTGTGTCTGAATGATTTTTGCCACCTGTTTTGCATGTAGCTTGGCTTTTGCGCTTGAAAAAGTGTATTGAAATGATGATGGAAGAGGAGACTCCCTCCCCCTCTTCTGAGGCAGACAGTCTCAAGGGCACTTTCATGGCTGCGTGAAAGACGGTGGCAGGAAAGTAGGTAGCTGTGATCTTTGTATCTGGTTATGTAGCAAGGCGATCTAAGGTCTAAAAACTGGAATAAGACCTTCTGACTTCTCACAGAGATCCTGTCGGCTATCTCAGCTCTAAGGTAGTTAGTGGCCACAGACAACTTTCATCTCTTCGTACTTGAGTTTCAATTTGGTGGAAATGCTTTCAACAAATCTAGTGTATTTACTAAATAAAGAGAAGATGTGGCTGAGTCCTCACCCCCAACCTCAGAGTTACTGGTTCTTGAGCCATGTAAGATCAAGACTGAGATCAGGAAGAAAGACCAAGACAAGAAAGTAAGAGTCTTTCTGCCACCAGGGCATCTACCTCCATCTTCATCTGCAAGGAGAGAAATCATTATGTGATTTAAGTGAGATCTCTTTTGAAAGATGGACATGCCACAGTGAGAAAAAGACTACAAAGAGGCAGATTCGCACAGTGGACAAGGTTTTAGGTCAGGTAGACCTCGGTTTGAATCTCGCCTCTCATAGGTCCTTCCCCTTAACTTCCTCATCTGTGAAATGGTGCTAGTGGGGCCTCAAAAGTTCACGGAGTAGAGCTTTGCTACTCAAGATGTGGGCGAGGGACCAAGATATGGCATCAGCATCACCTGGGAGCTGGTTGGAAATGCAGACTCTGGGGTGGGCTCTTTGCCCCAGAGCTACCGAGTCAGAGTCTACATTTGTCAAGGTCCCAGGGGGATTCATATGTAATGAAAGCTTGAAAAGTCCTAGTATAGATTAGATGAGTCAACATTTTAACAGCAGTTGGAACATCTAACAAGCTCTCAATCAGCAGCAGTTGTTCTTGTTAGGAGAGAATGTTAAACATTCTGAAAGGATTCTGCATTTCCCCTGTTACAATTTGAGTATCAGATGTGAATCACCAGGTTTGAGATTCTTCTGCAAATACTGGCTAATAACCCAACTTCAGAATTGGGAAGAGGCTCTAGTGGATAACTATATATATATATACACATACAGATATGGTTGTTTTCATTCCATGATGGGCTGTGAATCTGGGGAGGGGCAGGGCAGAAGTAACACGGGTTCATTCTTTTGAGAAATGAAGACCTAGTTTTATTGTATCACAGAAGCAAAGTTAGCGCCAACTCATGCAGCCAATAGATCTGGTAAAAAGCATTTTGTATAAACAAGAGGTAGGAATTTGCTCTTTTAGAAATGAACAATTGGGAGCCTATTTATTGATATAAGACCACAGGCAGTTGTCCTGAACCCTGGCCCCAGACTGGAATCTCCTGGGGAACTTAAAAAAAAACGCTCTTACCCACGCTTCGCCCCGCTCAGGTTCAATCAGAATCTCTGGGTGGGACCCAGGTATCGGTATTCTTAAAAAACTCCTCAGGTAATCCCAACGTGCATCCAATGCAGAGAGCCACTGGCATTGAGTTTGGAAATTGTCTTTTGGGAAAGAAAGTAAAGGATGGAACAAAATACAGTGGGTGGTGTGGGCATGGCCCCAGCTATTTGTAGATGGCGTGGCTTGGGTGAGTCCGAAAGAGGGAGGGAGTCAAGCAAGGCAGTGAGATGATGGGCCCCTGGGGCCTAGAAAATATTTGGTTATACAGGGTCTTTCTGGTATGAAGACCCCCACTTCATCACTTAAGGAGAGTCACTAGCAATGAAAATGGTGTGCAGGTTGTACCTTGAAGATGCTTAAAATGAATCCACTGTGGTAGTTACATGCAGGGAGCTCGGAAAATACCCCATCTTTGCTTTCTGCCTTTAATAACTTTCTGCCTTGTCCAGGCTGGTTCCAAGGACCATTTGGTTTTTGCCCTAAATTGTTCAAATTCCTTCCATGGGGTGCAGAATACTGCAGGTGATAACTACTCCAAGGAATGTTACTTTTTAGAACCTCAGACAAGAGCACAAGATTATTTTCCCTCTGATTGAAAATACAGACATTTCCAAGCCAGCCAGGCTCAGGAGACCTTTCCTTGGGGGAAGTGAGAGGATTTCTCTGAAATCTTATCCTCTCTGAAGCCTTCAGCATTGCTTTGCTCTCTTTAAATGCCACATTCATAACCTCCCAGTGCAAAGGACAAAGAGTTCAACAAAGAGCAGCCAGCCTCTGGGAGGGTATGGAGTCCAGCTGAGAAAAAGAAGGAGATCCCTAACTTTACTTCCTTTTTATGTCAGTTAAATATTTTCTGGTGTAGAAAACTAAGTGGTGGCACCAGGCGGATCCCTGTCAAATGACAGTTCAGACAAAATGTATCGGGTTGGAAAGGTTGCATTGATTGGAGCCCAACTGGGCCTTCAGACACTAGTTCCCAGAAGAGAGCTGTCAGCATACAAATGCACCACTGCGTTCATCTGTGGCCTTGCAGGCATCCCCACTGTGTGGCTGACGGCACGGGACTGCCCTTCCCCGTGGATGGCCACTCTCAGGGGCATCTGAACTTTGGCCACATGGGCTCCTCTTATGCATGAAAAAAGAGACTCTGGAACTGGTCTTCTCAATATGGCGCCTTTCTCTATCTTATCTCTGCACTCTTAGGGCCCCAGCACTGGCGTCTGAAGCCAGAATACCCAATTTACTTCTCAACAGTGGGGGATGAAAGAGAAGGAAAACACCAGTGCCTTGGAGGGTCTTTTTTTTTTTTTTTTTTTTTTTTAAATAGGAAACAGAAAAAGAGCCAGGATAAGAGCTTTATAACTATGAGAATGCCCCACAGACAAGGGGTTTTGACAGCCTGGTACCCTAGAGGACTTAGTCCTGGCTACAGATTTTAGACTGACTTGACCTGTTGTTTGGAATCCAACCCCTCTTAAAACACAGGGGTGGAGATCGAGATTGTCAGGGTATTGGGGGCTCTCCTGACTCCTGGAAGTTCCTCAGTCACAAGCAGGAAGGGTGGAGATGAGGGGAGGGGAGGGTGTGCCTTCCCCCTGGCCTATGATTCCATGGGTTTGCCAGGGGCTATATGGTCCAGTGGTACCCTGCTCTCACTTCTCCAGGTCCTGGCATGGGGAGGCGTGATTCCAGGTGCAGTGGTGTGTGAACAGGAGGAGTGATGGGCAGTGAAGAAGAGGAGAGGGGAGGAAGGACCATCTGAAGGAGAAGGTCTCCAAGACCTCAGCCGCCATGAGGGGCACCCAAGCCAGACCCTCCTTCGTTTTTTTGACTCAATGATTTTGCTTGCTGCCAACTGTAAGGACCATCCTTGGTTTCGGCTTTCCCTGCTCTTACTTTGGTTTTGAGTCTTTCCTTCTCTTCTTTCCCCAATCTTTCTATACTTTCTTTTCTCCACTGTCCAATCCATTGGATTAGATTTGTGGATTTTTCCATGATGTTCTAGGTAAGGAAATGCAAGGTTATTTTAGTTGTGCGGATTGTACAATAGAGAAGGAAGCCTTAGGTCAGAGCTTGCTGAAGGAATTTCCCATGGGATATTAATCAGTGTTATATGAAAAAAAAAAGGTTCAGTAGTTACATAAGTTTGGGAATTTCTTGGTTAAATAATGTTAACTAGACATCTTTACTACAGGATGGCTTTTAGCTTTTAGTATTCTAATATTCATCAAGATATACCCAGGAGGCTAGGGTTGTCGTGAGTGGTTCTGAGGAAGGCCAGTTTTGGGGGCGTCTTGGGCTCGCTGAGAGGGCACCTCGGGAACGATGGCAGAAGGAGATAATCGCAGCACCAACCTGCTGGCCGCAGAGACTGCAAGTCTGGAAGAGCAGCTTCAAGGATGGGGAGAAGTGATGCTAATGGCAGATAAAGTCCTCCGATGGGAAAGAGCCTGGTTTCCACCTGCCATCATGGGTGTGGTTTCTTTGGTGTTTCTGACTATCTACTATCTAGATCCATCTGTTCTGTCAGGTGTTTCCTGTTTTGTTATGTTTCTGTGCTTGGCTGACTACCTTGTTCCCATTCTAGCACCTAGAATTTTTGGCTCCAATAAATGGACCACTGAGCAACAGCAGTGGTTCCATGAAATTTGCAGCAATCTAGTAAAAACTCGACGCAGAGCTGTGGGCTGGTGGAAACGCCTCTTTACGCTAAAGGAAGAAAAGCCTAAAACGTACTTAATGACCATGATCATTTCTCTTGCTGTGGTTGCTTGGGTGGGACAGCAAGTCCACAACATCTGTCTCTCCTACCTGATAGTGACTTTCTTACTCTTGCTTCCTGGACTAAACCAACACGGAATCATTTCGAAGTACATGGGAATGGCCAAAAGAGAGAGAAACAAGCTTCTCAAACAAAAAGAAAAGAAAAATGAATCATGCATCTGCTTTATTCAGTGTGATTAATGGCGTATATGTTGTCCTTGGGGACAGTGTCTGTTATGCCGTCTGGATACTAAAACGTTACAGATGTAGCTCTTTGCTGTCCCTCATTCTGCCCTTAGTAGAAATTCCGACTTGCCAAGTAAGGCTTTATGCCCAGTGTCTTCATGGGTGTGTTGTCATCAGCTGGCCTTAACATGGACAACTCATTCATCATTACCACTTGCCTTGGTTTTTCTCACCCACGGTTAACTGAACTCTTCCTTTTAAAATAATATAGTGGTGAACTTCATCCTTTAGTACAGCTAACAGTGGCTTGGGAGAACTGTGCAAGTTGATCTTCGCTTTAGCTGGATACAAGATCGTGGTCTGTGACTACAGGAAGCTGGTTCCACTGTCTGCTTCCACACTCTGCTTAAACAACTGTCTGGCTTCGTGAATACAGAAACCAAGTTTACCACTTCTGATGAAGAGACCAGTTAAGATTCATTCCTCATTCTGTTTCGATACTGTGGGAGAAGAATCCTCGTGGAATAAAATGAAACTGATTTCATGGCCTAGTATGTGTTGGCTCCTCCCTTGTGCAGAATTTAGCAACTTGTTGGAAACATTGATCCTTCCTCCCAAATGGGGAATCGGACAGGCTTAGAACTCTTGTTCCCTTGCACTTAAACTTGAAGTTAGTATATCCTTAAAGGCTTTTTAGTAGCAGGCTTACACAAGATGGTATTTAGGATTTTTAGCATACTTTTAATTTCAGATTTTCAGCTAACTGAAACTAAAGTACAGAATAGGTTAAGAGTCATGTCTATGACCTTCACTCCAAGACCAGCCAATAAAGAACAAAACTCATCCTGTGTTTAGTCAAGATTCATTTCAGTAGAAAATCATACTAGTTTTTTCAAGACCAGACTAAGCCTTTAAAGGTAAGCCTTAAGATTCTCATTTTATGGTAACACTGGCTGCTTTTGGTCCCAATAGATGGAGTAGTTGAAATCTGTAGGAATGAACCTCTGAGGGCTGGAAATGTGACATATTTGGGAACAGTTCTTAAACTGATTAACTAGCTGTAATATACTTTTGTGAATTTATTGCTCTGATGCTGTAAAACCTGGACCTTGTGGTATATCTGATCCTAAATAAGTGTTGTTTTCTCCCCTTCAATATTGCTGTAAACAGTGGCACTCATGTAGCATATGTTTGACTTTTCTTTTTTAAGGTTTTGTATACAAACTACCGTAATTTACATGTGTTGCCTCATCGTAAATAAGCTTGTCTTCCTATCTGGATTTTTGTGTGTATGTGTGTTCTACCAATTAACTACTTTTGCAGTTTTAATCCTGTATTATTTCTTCTACTTTGTTTTGTGTAAAAGGGGAAAAATGAAAAAGCTGGAATCCCCCCCCCCAAAAAAAAAAGATATACCCAGGAGCAGCATACACTGTGCAACAGCTATCTATCTATCTATCTATCTATCTATCTATCTATCTATCATCTATCTATCATCTATCTATCTATCACTATCCATCCATCCATCCATCCATCCAACCATCTACCTATTTACCAACTATGGAATCCATTTTCAATAAAATCTCTTTGCACTAGCATTTTGTGGAAGACATTTTGAGAAATGTTGCCTTAGAAAATGCTGGAAGCCAAATATGGAAAAAAAAAATTTCACCAACAACCCAAATGAACATTGCAGAGAGGGTAAAATATAAACGGAGGTGCTCTGAGGTCTAACAACGACGCTGAGGAAGCTGTTTCAACTTTCTAACACTCTTATTTCCTTGAATCTGAATGAAGATGATTTTTGCCTCTTCTGGGCTGTTAGGAGGAGAAAATGAGAGGCTGAAGTCCTTAGAGAGTATAAGATACCGTTGAAAAATGCTAATGATTATTAGAACTGTGAACCCATGAGGCCAAATGCATGAAATAATGTATATAAAAATGCACTTTGTAAATTTCAAAACACACTGCAAATATTAGTCAAATAGCATCAGGAGTATCTCTTGAGTCCTGCATATGTGTCGTGGGTAACGGTGTTTTACCTACATAGTTCTTTCTTCCCGCATAATTCAAACCACCTTATTTGTGTTATTTCATAAATAGACTGTAAAGCTGGAACGGACTTAAAGATTATCTACTATAAACTTTCCATGTAATAAGGGGCACACCGAGTCCCAGAGATTAGGTGACTTGCCCAAGGTCACACAGCTAGTGAGGGGCAGAACCAGCAACACCAAGATTCTTCCCGTTTACTCACACACTAAGAAGCACAACTTCGGGAATTTAGAAGGAAACAGGAGATTTTGGTTCTTATTTATACTGATGAAGAAAGTGAGGTTCTGTGGGTTGAAGTGAGACTCCTTTAATCTCCACACGTCTCCTAGGCCTTTGTGCAGCCCTGACCTGTACGGCATGAGCTCTACCCTCCCTCTGCTAAGTCCCCCTCCTCGGAAATCCTCCAAACCTCTCTGACGCGACAAAACTCACGTGTCATTATTAGCCGCATTCTAGCTTGTAAGGGGTTTCACGTAGCGTACCGTGCATAATTTTGTGGTGTACATGTGCATTATAAATCCCATGACTATTTGCTTTTTGTTCAACTTCAAGTGGGTCTCTGTCTCACAGTCCTCCTTGGATTATAATATCTATAGTCAAGGAAGGCAAAGAGGCAGGCAGGATATTGATGTTTTTTGTGGGCCAGCTATTAGGAACTGAATTAGATACTCTCATACAAACCATCTCATTTAATCCTCACATCGACCCTCCAACCAATGAGGAAACTGAGGCTCAGAAGGATGGGTTGACCTCACCTAACTGCCCACAGAACCAGCATCTGAGCCCAGGTCTGTCTTGCTTCTAAAGACCATGCTTGGTACTTCCCTGGCGGTACAGTGGTTAAGAGTCCGCCCTGCAATGTGGGGGACACATGGTCGATCCCTGGTCGGGGAACTAGGATCCCACATGCTGTGGGGCAGCTGAGCCCATGCACCGCAACTACTGAGCACATGAGCCACAGCTACAGAGGCCGCATGCCACAACTACTGAGTCCTCACACCACAACTAGAGAGAAGCCTGCGCCACAACAAAGAGCCTGCACACTGCAACTAAGACCTGAGGCAGCCAAAAATAAATAAATAAATACTAAAAAAGAAAGAAAAAAGATCATGCTTGCCCTATGGTATTATGCTGTTCTGCAAACCTTCCTTAAGGCCAGAGTGCACCCCATAGGTGCTTAATAAATGCAGATAATGGCAAAAGTGCTTTCTTTACAATCTGGAGAATATTCACTTGTAAGCCCATACTTTGGGAGTCAATTTAAAAGCCTGTGGACTTTTAAAAACTACAATGAGATGTCACCTCACACCAGTCAGAATGGTCATCATCAAAAAATCTATAAACAATAAAAGCTGGAGAGGGTGTGGAGAAAAGAGAACTCTCCTACACTGTTGGTGGGAATGTAAACTGGTATAGCTACTATGGAAAACAGTATGGAAGTTCCTTAAAAAACTAAAAATAGAGCTACTGTATGATCCAGCCATCCCACTCCTGGGTATATATCCGGAGAAAAACATGGATCGAAAGGATACACGCACCCCAACATTCAGAGCAGCACTGTTTACAATAGCCAAGACATTGAAGCAACATAAATATCCATTGACAGATGAATGGGTAAGGAAGATGTGGTACATATATACAATGGAATATTACTCAGCCATTAAAAAGAATGAAATAATGCCATGTGCAGCTACATGGATGGACCTGGAGATTATCATGAAGTGATTGAAGTAAGTGAAGTAAGTCAGACAGAGAAAGACAAATATCGTATGATTTCACTTATATGCGGAATCTAAAAACATGATACAAATGAACTTATTTACAAAACAGAAACAGACTCACAGACTTAGAGAATGAACTTACGGTTACCAGGGGAAACGGTGGGGAGGAGGGATAGACTGAGAGTTTGGGACTGACATGCACGCACTGCTATATTTAAAAGAGATAACCAACAAGGACCTACTGTATAGCACAGGGAACTCTGCTCAATATTCTGTAAAAGCCTAAATGGGAAAAGAATTTGAAAAAGAATAGATACATGTATGTGTAAAAAAAATAATAAAATAAACTACAAAAAAAAAAAGCCTGTGGAAAATTTACCTCAAGCCTACAGGGAATGAATTGAGGCTAAACTACAAGAAATAACACTTGATCATGAAAGCACAAGAATATTGTATTAAGTTAACATAAATACTGGCTATGTCTTGCTTATTCAGAGCGAAATGCCAGCCAGCACATTTTGGGCAGCTCACATTGACACTAAAACCTGTATCTATGCACATGCAGGCAAAACTGTTTCAGAAGCATTCTGAACTAGATTTTAGGATAAGCTTATCAGCTACATCCAACAGACAGTGATGGGACCCAAGCTGGGTGTGTGGCTCCAGGCTCACCGCTGAACTTGCTGCAGACAAGCCAGGGATCTGCCCCACTGTCGCGATCAGAGTGGTGCTGTTTACTTGAGAAGGTGTAACTTGCCATGTTCAAATGCTGCAGGAATCTTTCCACAGCCCCTTTTGAGTCTGGCATCCTTTCCATCTATTGCTACTTGATGTGAGCTTCCAAAGTCAGTGGTGTGAACATACCACCTTCTTTGCTAAACCCCTTTCTACATGATTTGACTAATCTATGGAGCAGTAGCCAGGAATGGTACACCTAGGCAATGACAAAGAAGTACCACAGTATATAAGTATATACTTGGTAAACTAATTTTTCCCCCTGCCACTCTCAAAGCAATATAAACTTTGTTGTTCCTCCTGGATCTCAAATGCTTGTAATAAATTCTTTGAAATGTCAGTAATGTTGAACTGAGGGGTTTTTTTTTAAAGGAGATTTTCTTTCTTTCATAAAAGGAAAAATTGTCCCTTGCCGAGAATGTAGCTAAATGTTTTGTTTATTTTATTCAGGGCTGAATACAGTTGGATAAAGGGACTCTCGTTTCTCACCCGACCTCTTGCTGAATGAGGGAATCATGAATGAAGCCCTCCATTTACTGGATAGTCAAATAAACAGAAATAAATTCATACTCTTTCATATCTGTAGTATAATTAACATTTGCTTAACAAATGTATAGCCTACAAAGCATTTTCATTAGTATGTTATATTTAATCTTCATGAGAACTCTCTGGGCTTGGATGGATTTTCTCATCCATAATAATGACATTTCCTTTGGCTAAGAGGAAGACTTACTCACTCCCTGTGAACAATTCCAGTTTTTAAAAGGTCCTCATGGCCTGGGTTGCTCTGGGAGAATGTTGTCTACATAGTAATACTTCTGTCATTTTCACCAAATTTACTTAATCTCATAAACCATAAATTAGTTCAGTGAAAAATATCAGCCAAAGAAGTTTTTTGATTGTCGTAACATTTCAATTTAATAAAAAGTGATTGGTTTATTAGACCTGTACAATACACAGGAGGATGGGTTTCTACGGTACCTCCGTGTCTCAATCCATTATCCAGCATGCACTTGTTTTTCTACTGTGCAAAATTTGGTACGATTTTCAATTTGAACTAGAAAGTGGCATTCAACACCTGGCTGAAATTTCCAGTGGACAGAATGCCATTGACCTTGGAGAGTATTTGCTAAGTAAATCATTTACACAGCTGGTAGCCAAGCTGAGACAAGTGAGGAACTCATCTCAGGCACAAAATTTAAGGGCGTTGGGTTTCCCTGGTGGCACAGTGGTTAAGAATCCGCCTGCCAATGCAGGGGACACGGGTTCGAACCCTGGTCCGGGAAGATCCCAAATGCCGCGGAGCAACTAAGCCTGTGCGCCACAACTACAGAGCCTGTGTGCCACAACTATTGAAGCCTGTACGCCTAGAGCCCGTGCTCCGCAACAAGAGAAGCCACCGCAATGAGAAGCCTGCGCACTGCAACAAAGAGTAGCCCCCGCTCGCCGCAACTAGAGAAAGCCCACGAGCAGCAACAAAGACCCAACGCAGCCAAAAATAAATAAGTAAATAAATAAATAAATAAATATGCAATTAAAAGAAAATTTAAGGGCGTGCCCCCCACACATTGATCAAGATGAATAACATCTAATGTGATATTTTAAAAAAATCAAAATGAATGCAAAAAATTCATGACCAACAAAGTCAGTGTTACTGATCTTTCCTTTTGCCTCAGACTCCAATATGGTTCAATACTGTTACTGATCCTGTATTTTAAAATGCGATATTTAGCTCATCATGGATTTTGGCATTCATTCTGATTTTTTAAAAACTGCATTAAAATATGATCTATCTTGATGACTGCAGTTTTGGGTGCGCTTTGAATTCTGCATCTGAGAATGAATGCCTCACTTGTCTTATCTTAGTCTTGGTCCAGGTGAGGAGAATTTTACACTTGATTCAGCCCTGTGTAGACTGAGTTCTACTAGAATTTATAATGACCACAGAGGGGTTATACAAATATGCCTGCAAAAGGTACCAGAATATGGCATCCCAAAATATGCCACTTGGACATGACGATTATTTTGCCCTGAAGGAAACTGAGAATCAGTAGGTACAAGAAAAGCTCTCTGCCAACCTCCTGTTTTGCCTAAAAGCAGGACATAAATTTGTAAACGTGGCCCCCCTCCCCTCTCTACCAGGAAGGACAGGAGTTAATTACTGGAGACAAGTCTAGACCCTTATCAGCCCAGAGATGGCACCAGAAGAATCTGTATAACAAATCTTGCTTATCTACCATTAGTTTCCCCATATATTTGCCTTCCCACAGTTTGCCACACTTAGAAGCTCATAGTCCTTTTCCTCGGTCTTGGCACTTCCCTAAAAATGTATTGTTCTTTTGTTAAGATGCTATATAAGCCCGAGTTTTAACCACCCTTTTGAGTTACGCATCACTAAGTGCTCCCGTGTGTATGCACAATGCATGTGTCATAAACTTTTGTTTGTTTTTCTCTTCTTAATCTGTCATTTGTTAGTCTACTTTACAGGCCCTTAGCTTGAGAATCTAGGATGAATAGAGGAAAAAAAGAGTTTTTTCTCCCCTGTACCTGCATAGGTCACTCAAGTGAGTTTTAGAGGTTTGTGACATAAAACTCCTAATAAAAGGGAAAGAGTTCCAGAAAGTATTTAATTTTACCTCCTCTATATATAGATGAAAAAAAACTTAGACCCACCAAGCTTTGACTAATATTGTGTTAAATTTAGACTAACTGCTGGGGAGAGAGGGGGCTGGCCCCAGGCACTGGGCCTTTTCTATAGGAAGGAGACACGCTTGGAGACCATTTGCTTTAAAAGGATGGAAATCATGTAGGTCTAACTCCTTCTTGAGGGCTTGGGCTCTTTGTTTTAAAAAGGGATAATATACCACCCTCTCCATCACTCTGGAAAGTAGTACTGAAAGTCTGCTGGGGGGAGGGGGAAACATCCCACACGAGAAGATCAGGAGGCTGAGCTTGCTGCACTGCAGAGGTGGAATTTGAATGCAGTTTTACTCCTGGATGCCTGAGTGGTAACAAGACCTTTACATTAGCAAATGCAGGTGGTTGAGAACAATTTTACGCTCTCTCTCGAGCAACTTCACCCCTGAGGGGGTGACCATGCTCCTCATTCCTCATATAAGCACAGATAGCTTTCTCCCCCCTAACTGCTTCCACTTATCTCTCTCTCCCTCTGTTTTTTTTTTTTTATTAAGATGTGCAATACAACAAGAAAAGGAAAAGATGATCCTGCTTCCTGCCATGCAAGACGGTATGCAGAAGGCCAAGGTTAAATGCAGCATTTGGTTTCTTAAGCTTTTCTAATGTATAGGTGTGAAAAAGCAATCAGGGACCAGAGTTTACAGCAGTGACTCTCTGAAGATGAAAACTTGACTTTAATTTGGACTCTCTGGCTAAGATAAAATCTGCTTCTGCTATCATTATCTTATGTTTGTCCTTACTTTCTTTCTACTCTGCCACCCAGCTGAGTGGGAAGAAATTAACCTGACCTTGAAGAATACTCAGAGAATCTTCAGGACCACTGGGTTTTCAGTACCCAATAAAATTCTAGAGGCCTACCAACATTTAGATCATAGACTCAAGGACCTGAAAAGGATCTTAAAAATCATATTCAGCACACATTTAACAGATGAGGAAAATGAAGTCCAAAGAACTTGTTCCATTTGTGAGTTAGTTGGAAGCAGGGTCAGAATTAGAACAAGCTCCCTCTTCCCATGGCACCATGACTAGGTTCCAACTGTGTCCAGCTCATTTCCGGATCACTCGTGAAGGAAAATAGCAGGCCTTCCACACAATGTCTGGAACTTCCTTAGTACAAGTTAAAAACTCCCAAGGAACAGTCTCAAGAAAAGCCATCTCAGAGGTCATAGGAAGGAGGCATTTCACCATTCTTAGGCTTATGGGGTCTTTATCCAGATCAATATCATATATTGAAATTAAAGCTGTGTATTGTTTTTTCTACCCAGGAATGATTAGACCGTATCTTTCCCCTCAAGAAGTTGCTTCCACAGGGAGATCAGCTCAGAGCTTTGTGACCACCTAGAGGGGTGGGATAGGGAGGGTGGGAGGGAGGGAGACGCAAGAGGGAAGAGATATGGGGATATATGTATATGTATAACTGATTCACTTTGTTATAAAGCGGAAACTAACGCACCATTGTAAAGCAATTGTACTCCAATAAAGATGTTAAAAAAAAAAGAAGTTGCTTCCACTTATGTTCCTGATCTGCTTCTACCCGACACACTCTATATTCCTGGTTTTAGATTCTGATGCAGCCTGTGGCAGGTGGGTTGTGCAAAAATAAGGAGTATGCATTGATATCCATCCTGGAACCTCATGGTTAAATTCAACTCACAGACGCATTTTGTTTGTCCCACACACTGTTTTCAAATTTTCATTTTGGGTTTTATACTCAAGTCTGCTTTACTTATTTATATGGACTGCCTGGCCCCTGAAGACGTTTGCACTTATAATCCCTGTTTAGAACTTCTCATCCCTCCTGAGAACGAAGTTGTGGGTGAGTGGACCTTGATTCTCCGTGAAGAGTTTAAAGACAGGCTTCCAGGGGCCAGCTTCTGGTATCCATGCTGGACCACCAGCCCTCCCATAACCCTGAGCAATCAAAATTAGTTCTCTGAAGTGATAATACTTTAGACTCATATCTGTCTTGAAACAACAACCTGGTTTTGTAAATGCAGTCCATTTCATGGACTTGAGTAAAAGAGTGAAACAAATTATATTGCAGTATTAGACAAAAACCTGACCAGAAGTATTTGGAGAATTTTAGTCTAGAGTGTTACTACCTGCCAGCACTATTTTTTTTTTTTCATCTTGAGGAATAACCTCACCAAATATACCTATACAAGCTACTTTCATTTATTATTTTTTCTGAAGATATGACAGCATCTGTACAGTTTTAGAAATGATTATTATCCTTCAAAGTTTTGTGTTTTTTTTTTAAACAAAAAACCTTCTGAATTACTGGCTTTCTCCGACAATCTAGGTTGCATGTTCTAAACGAACGTGTCTCAGACAGATTTTGAATAACGTAAAAAGACAAAGCCCACATGAAAATAAAGAACTGTAAAATAGAATTTAAGCTGTCATATATGAATTTAGTTGATCATTAGTCTCTTAAAAACCTTCAAACACAAACACTTTATTCTAGTTCATAAAGATCATTACCTTTGAGAGTTAAATATCTTTCAGTTCCTTTTAAATAGTTTTCTTTTTCAAAAGTTCAAACATTCCATGTTCCACAAATTCAAAAACCCTTCAGCTAGTGTAGAGAAAAACCGATATTTCAAAACCATGGCATTCTCAATTTCCTTTACACATGCCTATCATGAAAGCAAAAAAAAAAATCCTTTTATGCCTACTGATGGAGACTTATTCAAAATTAGTTCTCTATCTACTCAGTAATATTTTTTAAAGTTTCACCACATCACCCATTCAGTGGTCATTCATTAGACCCTCAAAAGAAGTTAGAGTATTATCTCATCAATCTACTTAGTAAGTTTGTAAGTTAAAACTCCAACAGTGAAAAATTAGAATATTCTCTCAGGGTTATAAAGAAATAAATGTGATTCTGAGCCCTCTTTTGTTGCAAAAACAAAAAAACAAAACAGCTCCCGGATTTCCATGGGAAACTATTAGGAGAACTTTGGGAAATTCTCCTCGTAGAATTTGTTTTTCATGAGGCTGAGCGGTCATCTCATCTAAAGTCCTGTCGACAGCTATTCAAATGGGTAGTCTACACTTGCCTTTTACTGGCCGATAGAGATTTGTAAGATGTCGACTGTGTTCTGAGAAGGCTGATGTCCACAGAACTCAAAGCTTTCACTCCACTCTACAGAATACTGGACTAAGTAGGCCAACTAGGGGCAGGACTAAGTAATCTCATCCCTCAGAGCAGGACACGTGTTTTCTTTGGTAATTTCATGTATTTTGATGGCTCGTGTAGAGGAAATGTTTAATCACATGGTGTTGAGATAGATCTAATTTAACTGCTCTTAAAAAAGCGTTACACCCATTCTTGGGAATAACCAGAGTTGAATTCCAAATGCTGAAAACATTAGGATTGCTCTCATCATGCATCTGGTAAATTTGATTAGACCTACTCTCCCCACAGATGTCAAGTGTACAAGCAAGAGTTTTTTAGCCTGTGTTCATTTCAGTCTTATGTCAAAGGTATTGTGTTGCCTCATACTTGTAAGATTTTAAAAAGTACACCTTCAAACCCAACTCGAGAAAATGCTCAAACTGCAAGTAGCCATGACCCAAATGCCAAGGAAAACAATTACTCATCTCACCCTAATGTTTCCATTTCCAAGAAAATTTGGGCCACCACTGAGAAGCAAAACACATAGAAACAAAGTTACAGGACAACAAAGTAAATCGGTTCTAAAACACTAGTCTCTAATCCACTGGCCTTTCTGTCTGCGGGCCAATTTATCTTGACTCTGCATACTTTGCTGTTTTGGACCAAAGGATAACATCACTCTTGTCCTCAGGTGGGGCAGGGCTGGACTGACTGCAATGTGAGCGCCCACCATCAGGAGGGAGGTGAGTTGCCCTGTGAAATGAGTGCATAGGCTTTCCACTCTGTGGGAATGTGTCACTGCACTACAAATGGACTAAACCATCTGAAATCTTCCTGGAAGAAAACATCATTACGTTTTTTAAGTCCAAAACTGAGCTATTAATGTCTGGATCTAATCTGTTGACATCAAAGTTATTATCTTTTAAAGCTAATTTATTTTAAAGGCATCTAAGTTAAAAATGAGTTTCTGAAAGTTAAAATTATATATTCCTGAATGCTCCTGTTCATTGCTCCTCGATGACAGTAGATTAAAGATGAGCTTTCATGATTAGCCTGAAATTCTATTTTGGATGCCCTCAGCTTCACAGCAATAAAGTAAATGTACAGAAGCTTTATTATTTTATAAAGATGCATATTTGTGGAGGGTCTCGGCATGCATTTAGAGTACTTGTTAATCCATGGAGTAATGGTTGGAATCTGGGACATAAGACCGGGGCTAAATTTCTTTATCTTCCTAACCCCAGAGAGTCTTTGGAAAAATAGACACAAAAGAGCACCAAGTACTTAAGGTAAGACACTGCTGTATTCATAATCTAGAGAAATAACCACCATGCCTCATGGACAGGAGATGCAGTTCTCCACGGGGCTACAAAACTCTGCTAGTAATAATTTTAATTGGATGCTATCTTTGCTGCCTTCAGAAAGTATCATAAAGTGGAGTTATTACAGGCTACGAGCGCACTTACTGTGCTGGCCTCTCACAGGAGGAAACAGATAACATTTATCCTTCGGAGGGCAACGTCAATGGGCTTCTATTTGTTTCGTTTACATGCATCCCCAGTTGCCCGCTATCTGCTCCCTCTTCCCTCCTTCTAAGAGATCAATTTGAATTAGACGCTGCGGAAGTGGATGCTAAGTTTGGCCTGCCTTCTGCCTCCGGGGAGGGCGCCACCCGGCGGCCCGGCCCCCTGGGCCCTGGGCGGGGCGGGGCGGGGAGCGTACCTGCAGAGGATTGGGTGGCGAGAGCGGCGACGGGAGGCCGTGTCCCGGAGACTGGCTGGCTTTCTGGGGGGAGCTGGAGCTCTGCTGAGTTGGAGACGGTTGGTTCCGGTTCTGGGGGTGAGGGTGGGCGGGAGGAGCCGGCGGCGGCTGGGACTGCGGGGGCACCTGCGGGTGCTGGCTGCCCGGCGGGGCGGGCGGCGGCGGCGGCGGCTGGAGCTGCTGCAGCTGCTGGAGCTGCTGCAGTTGGGAGTTGAGGGATGAGGTAGCTGCGAGGAGACAGAGGGAACGTGGAGCTGAAACAAACACGTGGAGCTGAAACATACCCGACCAAACCGCGTGTTGTGCCTTTGACAGGCGGCACCCCGCGAGCCGAGACGCCTCCCCCTTAGAAAAAGTTTACCCTCGTGCCCTGAAACTCCGTGGTATTTCAGAGCGTTGCGGGGCACTGCGAGAACAAGAGTCACTTCTCGGGGAAATTTTAAAATTTAGGGAGGACCGGAGTGTAACCCATCAGGCATTACTTCCAAAGGGACTAAGCAAACCAAGGGGGTGTACTAGGAACAGAGGTAATTTTTCAGTACTTTCTCCCTCTCTTCCTTTCCACACTGCTTGGGAAATACACTTAGACTTTCAAGATCTGATTTCGATTTTTAAAGTTCAACCCATTTAATTCTTTTGGCAAATGCTCAAATGGAGTTAAGAACAGAAAGCTCAAGTGTTCGTAATCTTTTCATCATCGATACCACTAATGGTGTCATTTCTACCCGCTGCTTCAGACCTCCGCCAATTTGCTTAGACACTGAGTTTCAAGTTTCTACCATTTTTTTTTTAAATTTAAAGACAGTACACGCTTCTTAGTTTTGCAGAATCAAAAGCTTGAGTCTGAACTTTTTGCCCGCTCATCAGAGAGACACAGCCCCACAGCGGAAGGGTTACAGTCAGCGACTGTGCACTGCGGTGACCGGTCACACAGGCACCTCAAGGACAAGCCAGGAACCGAGAGGATGAAGTCATCTTTCCAGATTTCCTTGGTCTGTGAAAAGTAAGCGTTGGTGGGAAAAGTTGTCTTAACACCGAGCTCACTATATTTGTTCCCATGTGCCCATCTAGCCCTGAACAGTTTCTGCAGCAGGAAAACAGTTCAGCCAAAGAATGATCTAGAGAAAAGTACTGCCACAAGTTCACTTTTTTCTTTGCCTGAATATCAGCCTAAAAGCTTTCTAATAAGCCTACAAAGAAATATAAGGATCAATGTTGCACCCATAGGCCTTGGCTGCAATGCCATCCTGTTCCTCCCCTACTTAGAATTAGTCAAGGTTCCCAAAAGTAGTAACTCCTGTTTGCAACATTAAACTAGTCCCCATTAAAAAAAAATGCTCCTTAAAAAAAAAAAAAATCTAGTGGTTCTGTAAAGTGACATATCATACACCTGACTTCATACAACAAAGATGTTCTTAAAAAATATGTGTATATTGAACCTTATGTTGAGCACATCTGAAGAAGTTTCTCTGTAAGGAAATCAACCAGGGACTATTTTTGTAAAATTAAGAATCATTTTGTGAAATGAAAACACCAGCTAGGCACTAGTGCTGTGTCTGGTAGTACGTAGGATTTAACAGGGAGACATAGTCCTGACTTTAAGGAGTTTATAGTACATTTGTGCATATAAGATTAACTCATAAGAAGTAATCAGGTTTGGGGTGCCTGTTACAGTCCTACTAATTAACTGAGATGCTTGATACATCTCAGTTAATTGCCTAAATGGTCAACAGTGTGGAAACTGACCAAAAGGTCCAGGAAAATGAGGAGAGGGGTTCCTCTGTGGGCTAGAGAGGCCAAGGCAGTGTTCATGAGGACCGAGAGGGCTTAAGAGAGTGAATTCTATACCCAGAAGGAAGGAAGAGAGGATATTCCAGGCTGGAGAGACACCCAGATGACAGTATGGCTTAGGTGATGTTTCTGAAGGACAGTGTGGAGAATGGACTGCCTGGAACAGAAACGTTGGGCCGTTTTGATGATTTTAGACCTTAGAGAGGTAGGAGCCTGTCTTTGAAAGTGGTGGGAAGATGGATCACTCTCAATTCACCACTGGTATAAGTCAGATTTTAAATATATAATCAGGTTTGTTTAAAGCAAGGCATAGCTGTATTGATGAAATGATAGCTTGACCTTTCCCAGGGGCACCAAATACCAATTCTGTGCTCTCAGGTCCAAGTAGAGCTTCCTTGTTGGACCAGTGGGGATGGCAAGTCCTCACTGGGTCAGTGAGTTACTCTAGGTCTGTTCAAACACTCAGCCCAGTGTGTGTCCTGCCTTTCATTTAAATCCAGAGTGCTCTGGGACTCTACAGGTAGAGACGGCTTGTGAGAGAGAGGGCTGGAAAATACCCAGTCAATGGGGACTCTGAACTTTCTGCTCAATTTTGCTGCGAATCTAAAACTGCTTTAAGAAATAAAGTCTATATTAAAAAAAAATTACCCGTTAGCATCCCATTTATTGGAACTTTAAGAGAATGATCTGGCTTTGCCATTTTCCCCTCTCCCTGCTCCTATTGTACAAAATCACATTTTATTGAACAGCTGGGAACCCAGCTCAATTCTGACCCCCCAGGATCTTCTGCAATCTGGAGGGAGGGTCCTGGGGGAGTGGGGCTTGAGCTCTCCTTTTGGTGGAGTTACAGACTTTGGGAACCTGATTGCATCTGGCCTCCTGCCTGATTCAAATCAAGCCTGTCCTGATTCCTTTCAGGTGGGGGGCACATATGTCAGTGCTTATTTTCATGGTTGACTTAAATACCATACTGTTTCATTTTGGTTAGAAAAGCATTTATCTAAATCAGCATTTGAAAACAGGAAAGACTGGGGAATACTGGCAGATAGACATTGGCAGACGGGTAGGTGCAGCAGACCCTAACCTACTAATGAGATGTGGTCCCAAATATGTCTTCGTTTCTTGATGTTGGTGAGTTCACATTGCTTGGCTATGTCTTTCCCATAACCTGCATCTTGCCTGGAAAGGCATTAACCTAAACTAAACCTCTTTGAGTTACATGAACTAATCTGACATTTGCAAGCAAGAAACGATGGACAACAAAATATGTTCACGTATGTACTGGATGCAAAGAAAAGCATGAGGGGGCTGTACAAGAATGCCACTCTGGTCTAAAAAATGCCAAAGGCACCTACACAATAATATGAAAACAAAAGCAAAAAAATGCTAAAATATGGAGCCTCTAAATCGCTCATTGTATAAAGCATACTGAGATATAGATAGAAGTTAGGAAGGTTCAAGGACATATTTGAACTACAGAGGATGTTTGCAGATAAAATGATGATTGTTGGGGGTAAAGCTTTGACCCTATTTCATAGAAGATTTAAGACTTTACTTTCTTCCCTGGTATTTATGTCCTTTTATGATTATTTCCTCTATGTCTGGTTACTATACACTCCATGGGCCAATGTTTAATATAAAATTTAACTACATTAACAGTAGGTATGAAAGAACTAAAAGAGAGGCACAGAAGTTTTCATTAGGATGTTTGAAATTTTAAAAACTTACAATTTTGAAAAAGAAACACAAAACAATTTTCTATCGAACTTGGAATTTCCTAGAGTGGATTGGAACTTCCCAAATAAATAATTTAATATCACAAAGGAGAAGTCAAGAAGCTTGCATTTCTCCATTTGTTCAGTTTCTATATATCAACTAATTTAGGAAAAACATTTTCTTCTTTGGGATCTTTGTTAAAGGTGTTCTCAGGAAACCAGGCACATAAATAAAGCTCCACCACAGAGGTATCAGAACTATATGGGATGGGCTTTACATACAATTACTTCCAAGGCACAGAAACGGAAAGTAAACTCATCCTCTCTACCTGCCCACGAAGGGCAAGGCCGTGAATGATGCTGGAGAAATACAAACGTGTCTTGTACTGTGCAAGGTACTGAAACACCGTGGGATTCACAGAAAGCCGAACAGGACTCAAACACTAAAGGAAGTGTGATTCTTAGCAACACGCTCACTCACCTTTGTTAACACAAAGTACAACATCAGACTGTTATAATCAGTGCAGTCAGGGGCTCAGTGTCAGCATTTTCTGGGACTTTCCAGGTTCGGGGGTCTGTGGGCATGGTTGGCAAACTGGAGGCTTGGGTTTGAGAGTCTGCTGGGAAGGATTACAAGCTCTGGGCCTGGCTGGGACCTGAGTTGCCTTATAGCAATACATTTACAGAGGGGAGAGGACCCGTGCTAAGGAGGAGGGAAGCGGGCGGGGTTTATCACTGCAAGTGAACCAGGAATCCTGCAAAGAGCGTGATGGTAATGGCTTTTCAAGCCCATCCTTAGCCCAGTCCCCTGGTGCAAGCCTGGTCCTAGGGAGGGAAAGAGCACCAAGTAAAAACACAAAGGGCAATCTTGAACTTCTTGCTAAGGGCAAGAAGCCAGATGCCAAAGACCACATACTGGATAGTTGCATTTATATGGAATGTACGGAATAGGCAAAGCCACAGAGACAGAAAGCAGATTAGTGGTTGCCGGGGGCTGGGGGTGGGGGCGACTGGGGGGTAACTGCCCGTGGGTATGGGGTTCCTGGGTGGGGGTGATGAAAAAGTTCTAGAACTAGACAGTGGTGAGTGTTGGACAACATTGTGAATGTACTTAATGCCACTGAACTGTACGCTTTAAGATGGTTAAAGTGGCAAATTTTAGGCTATGTGTATTTTACGATAATAATAGTAATAATAACAATATTGTTAATAGCTAATAGCTGTTTCTCCATGTTCGCACACTGGAGACCAAGCCGCACTGCCTTGGGACCCCACGAGGGAAGGGAATAATCCTTCTGCACTCTGCACGGCTGTGTAGTCCCCAGGGCTAGGGCTGTGCCTGGCAGAGCAAAGGGAGAGGCGTGGGCAGGGCTGCAGGATGCCGGGCGGCACCAGGAGGAAAATGCCGTGTCCGCTGGAGGGGGAGAAGCACAGGTCTGGCAGTGGGAGCCGTGGACCTGCTATCATCGTGGACCACGGATTCAGTCCTAGGCGCACACGAGACACCCCTCTAGAAATGCTGCCGAAGCTAGACTCTGAGCAGGCGAAGAACAGTGATGGCAATTTGGGTTCAAAATGAGACAGTGCTTCACAGTTTGGAAAGCACTCTCACTGAAAGTGGATAAATTAGCTTTTTTTTTTGGCCACACCATGTGGCATGTGGGATCTTAGTTTCTCCGACCAGGGATCGAACCCGTGCCCCCTGCGTTGGAAACACGGAGTCTTAACCACTGGACCACCAGGGAAGTCCCCGGATGAATTAACTTTTCAGGACAACCATATGGATAGATGATATCACTGCCATGTTGTACATATAGAACTCGGGCTCAGAAAGGTTAAGTGACCTGCCTGAGTTCACACAGCTAATGAGCGCTATGGCCGACTCAGTCTCAGGTCTGCCACTTCCCAAAGCCTCTTAACGTAACAGAATCAGGGGCAAGCTGTTTCCCCCTGAGGGTTGGAACGAAGATAACTACTCCCTCGTAGAGGGATGCCCTCCATGGCCCTGCTCTTGAGAAGAGGTGGCACAGGTCCCCAGCTTACAGAGGCTGCCTTGAAGATGTCTGCTCAGTGATGAATCGTTCAGCTCCTGGGAAAGTGTGTACAGTTGTACCCCCCTCCTGCTGCAGGCAAAATGTTTTTTAAAGCCTGCTGATATGAAATATAAATGTGCATTGTGAGGATAAAGATGCTAATTTGAGTGTGAGCCATGGGGTTGAGGGAGAGGGGTGAGAGGTATGAGTGGATGGGAGGTGGGGAAGGGCCACAGCACACTTCCTTCGTGTCACAAGTTTGCCTCTGTGGTGAGAGAATGTTTCCTCTACACTTAGACCCTGGGTGGCCCCAGCACTGTGCGCAGCTTGGTGACATTTTAAGGAAAGTAACCAAGTAGGGTATCAGGTTACATTGTCCATGGAACTCTGTGATGTGTTGTCTCTAGAGTATAGTCAGGTGGCAGCTAAGAGTTCTCCAAATGGCTTTGTCCCTTAATTGGGGACAGTGACTCCCAGATCAGCCCGTCTCACAAATCAGTGAACTCATGGGCCACCGAAAAGGAAATCCCGTGCTTCCTGATGTATGCAGCCTTTGCCTCCCTAACTCTGTATTTACTGTTCACTTTTCTTGCCCACTGAAATCCCTAGAAGAAAAAAATGGAATCTAGAACAACTCAACCAGAAGAATTTGAGTCGGTAAAACTGGACATCTTCCCTCCTTCCACGCCCCCCACCCTATAAAGGTAGCTGAAGCAAGGATGCAGGTCAGGAACTCTTCCTGGTACCCTCATTAACAGCATCCCTAGCATGCACCAGCAGACAGAAGTTTTTGTAAAGTACATGGAAACGGCATTTTGGGGACTTGGGATTTTGAAAAAGTACAGAAGGTGAAGACTTTCTGGAAAATTTGCCTTTATTTTGGCAGCAATGCCCCAAACAAGCAAAATCAGTTCTGCCTCAAAGATTATGATGTGTAACCATCTCACATGCAGTCAGTGTTCTCAGCTCCAGAAATATTGCTAATACATATCTTTAATCTGTCATTTGCTTTGTTTGCATTTAAGGCAGAGATCTAAGTATCTCTTGAGATGTCAGGGGAAAACAAAGAGAGAAATTCTTCCAATGAACATATTCCCACAAATTTCCATGTATTGCCTGAGCCACACAAGCTTCTTTCTTCGGTCAGGTGTTTTCCCCAACTCTATCTCAAATTATGGACCCGAATCACCTGGGGAACTTGTTAGACAAGTGGATTCCAGAGGGTAGGACAAAGTCTGCATTCTAAAGCACCAACCCCCCCCCAACGGGGATCAGGAGCTATTGGCCTTGGGGCTCCTAGCAGCCCATCCAGGAGGGGAAGGCTCTTCCCTTGGCCTTCAACCTGAGCAGTTTGTTTATCCATCTCCATAATTTTGAGGATATTTCTTTTCAAAAAATGAATCTGTTCTTCCATTGGCAAAAAATATCAAAACAAAAATCACTGGTTGGAAAGAAGAGAAAACAGACATCTGGGAATCTTCCAGCATTCTTTAACACCTTCTTTGAGCTAGAAGAGCAATTTGCCACCCATTACTGCCTTTGTTGACATTTAGGGGAGCACTCTTGTTTGAGTATCTTAAGTCCGAGACATACTGTTTGCTTTTAGATGCCCCATTAAATAGGGAAGATGGAAAAAGTGGAGGACAAGTGCCCACTGTAAAACAAAGGGGTGAAGTGGTGGCATGGGCCATCCCAAGGGGAGCTGCACCCACCCAGCAATGTATCGGGGAGGCTGAGAACTCAAGGTGGCAAGTTCCCCTGAATTCCCACAGGGGTTTGCCGAGGCCTTCCTCTGGAACAGCTGACCTCCCAACATCTCTGCCTGCAGAATGGGCCCCAGCTAGGCCTAAACTCTCAGGAAAATAATGGGAAGGCTCTCCTCTAAAGAAACTGAAAAAACTGGGGAAGAATTAGGATTTCCCATGTGGATGTGGCACCCCAAAGTACACCCTTCTCTTCTCAGTCACCCTGAAGAAACCAGTCAGTTCACAGTCTCACCCCAATACACAGAGCTCTTCATCGCTCTTCCGAGTCTTGAGAAGTCCATCCACGTTCCTACTGAGTGCCAACCAAGGTGAAAGGAAAAACTCCCCCCATGATACTGATACCTCCCCCATGGAATTGCAGAACACCAAAGATAAAGATTTTTTTAAATCCTAAGTAAGATTTCAGAGAGACAAATAAAAGGCCACATAGAAAGAGACATAATGCAAATAGGCACCATACTTCTCATCAGCAAAACAATAAAAAGCTAAAATCAGTGGAGCAATGCCTTCTACGTTCTGAAAGAAAATGATCTCCGGCCAAGAATTTTATTGCTGGCTAAACTGTTAACAGTGAGAGTGGAAGAAGGCCCATTTTGGAACTTACAAGGACTTAGCTTATCTTTACTTACCTTTTTCTTAGGAAGTTGAATAGATTCTTCAGCAAAATAAGGGGGTGAACCAAGAAAGAAGGAAGATTTAGGATGCAGGAAGCAGTGTGCATCCCCCACAAGAAGAGTACAAGGGGGCCCCACTATGACAGCTGTCTGGAAGTTCTAAAGAGTACCCAGTCCAGACTGCAGCATAAAGGAAGGGCTCTAGTGAAATATGTCCAGAAAAAAAGGGGGATTCCATGGAAGTGATAAAATACTTGTGCTTTTGGAAGAATTTGAGAGTATGAAAAAAAAAAAAAAAGAAAGGAAACTATAAACTTCAGGGAAAACAAAAGCTGCCTGGGAAAGCCACAATCTAGAAATGAAGCATCGGTTCCAAACTAGAACAAGAAGTCATTGAGCTCCAAGAAGAAAAACTGAATGGATTTAATGCTATAGAAAAAGTAAGAAGCTGAAAGACGGTAACTACTTTCTACAGAAGGTATACCATTCTTTTCATCATCATCATCATCATCATCATAAAAGGGATGGGCAATAAGACACTTCAGGCAAAACCAACAAACAATAGAAGAAGAAATGCATAGTTTTATAAGAAACAAGAGACGAGACAAACAACATGACTCAATTGTGCAATAAAATGTGGCATAATTTTGAGCACTTGGTAGAGTATGAAAGGATAGTCTATTTGAGTATTTTCTCTGAGTGGCACAAAAATCCAGACTGAGAAGGACATCTGATCAGAGCACATGTTTTGTCTCTGCAGGAAATAATTAGGTAGCCACATTAAAGTTAAGAATGTTTACTAGACTTCAAGTTTTTGAAACAACCTGTAAACAAAGTAGGAAGGATTTAATGAGAACACAAATGCTATCATCCTTGACAAGGTAGAAGTGAGAGGTTGGTGGGAGGGAGGAGGGGAAGTGAGGACCAGAGCACTGACTGGGGAATCAAGAGACACCTCTATAGCTGACAGAACAAATGGGGATTTAAATACGCTATTTAAAGTTACGAAGTTAACAAAAAATAGCTCTATACTTCTATTAGGACGAGGGAGGAGGAGAAAGTGGGAGATGTTATAAGTGAGCTAAACCCAAATACACCATAGCAGAAATAAACAGATGGTACACAAAGCTAATAAATCGAGTCAGAGGTAAATGGAAAGTATTTAGAAATGTGGAGGTAAACCTATAAGGCTGAAACCAGAAATGGTTCAATGTGATTGCCTTGGGGGAGTAATCCTGAGGGTGGAGAGGAGTCTAGCTGAGATATTGTGATATTCAGATCCATCCCAGGACGCTATTTGGATTGAGTTTCTTGAGTTCCTTACGCTGAGGTCTAGACCTTAAATGGGACTGAATTCACCTAGGGCTTTGTTGATGACACCAACTGAGGCATGAAACTTCTTTTGAAAAATCCACAATAGACATTTGTTCCTGATGGTCGGAGACATGTTCTCAGAGACCATTTCATAGGATGCTAGTCCCCAGATAGGTCCCATGAAAGAAAACTGTTCCATGGTCAAATGATTTATGAGACATGACATGTTGTATCCTACTTCTGGAAATCCGTAATGAGCATCAGAATATTAATGGCTTCGAATTTCAGCATTAAAGAAACCTGGTTAACATTTCTTCATCTAACACTGACCAAACTCATGTGACCTCGGAACTCCATCATCTTGCTTTTCTTTGACCCAAATTTATGCATGTGTGTGGAACTAATATTGAGAGGAATCCACTTAGGAGTAACCTGAAGGTGTCTCTATCTGACGTAGTCATACATGATCATTTTATAGATGAAGAAGTGTTTTACATATATATATGTATATATATGTATATGTACACACACAATGTACATATATACGATGTATATATACATACACACAGTGTATATATAATGTACACATATATATACCATGTACATATGTACAATGCATATATGTGGATGATGTCCATATATGCAATGTATATGTGCACACAATGTACACATATACAATGTATATATATGAATAAGTACATATATACAATGTATATATCCATACAATATACATAAATACAATGTACATATATGCACAATGCACATATATAAATGTATATATACATACACATATAATTTTTACATATATATATATATACACACACACAATATATATGTGTTATATATCAGGGTCTCTGGAGGAAGTAATGAGCTCTCTTCAATATAAAATAAGCCTAATGAAATTCTTAAGTTTACCCTTAATAAGGCTGCATGGATTAATCTAGAACCAAGCTTATCCAGTGTGGTGAAACTGGTTAATTCATGCCAAAGAGAAACTTCTGGTGAGCGTAAGAAACATCTTTGGATGATTAAAAATGTAGATAGGTGTTGAGAGGGTACACGCATATGAATTTCTTAAAAAATGCAAATTCCCTGAAGGCCAAGTGTTTCAGATAGTCTAGTAGGAGAGGAGAAAGAAATACAAAAATTGTTCTTGAAAGATTCAAAGATGGGAAACCAGAGCTGGAACGTTCTATGACTAACTAGGACAACCTGGGGCCTAGCAGAACTCTCCCCAAGCACTGGAAAAGCATCAGTGTCAGGGATTTTTAGCTCTGAGGAACCTGGCATGGATATTCTCTCCTCAAATAGCAGATAGCATGAGCCAAGAAAATGCAGCTCCATCGATACTAAACTTTTAAAAATAAGATCTTCCTTCAGAAAAAAAGATTTCAATAACCCCCTCCTGCCTATTGCCATCAGATTTTCAAGTCTTCTTCAGGTGTTAATACCATATCAAATTAGAACTTGTAGGTCTGAGTGTGCATTTTAACTAAATTCCAGAATTCCAGAATTCTGTTCCTTGATTTTGCTTGATTAATTTTTCCATCACCTGCAGGGAATCATAGACTGTATATGGAAATATTCACTCCTGATTTGAAATCCTTTTGCTCAACGGATGAGGCCAAATTTATTCATCAGAGAATCCTAACCCTCCAATAAGAACTGGTTTCCTTTTCTAAACGGAGTTTAGCAAAGGCTTGGTGAAGGATCTGGCTGAAACGTGAGATTCTCCTTGGGTATCAGTTCTCACTGCTCTGCTAATTCTCCAGTTCAGGATAATTAAGGGGTTTTTGTTCGTTTGTTTGTTTTTAGAAGTCTGAGATTAAGAGTACTCACTGACTATGCCACCCTTCCTTCTTAATACCATATTCGTTTAATGACAGAAAATCCATTTGGGTGAAATAGAAAGCAGCTTAAAGAAGCGCTCATGTAACATTCAATCCCATTATTTTTCCTCCTTAAATGTGAAAAACAGTTATTTACATCTTTGATAACCTCTTCTCAGAAGGCCAATCCACCTTTTCACTGGAGGTTAAAAGGTTTAAACTTATAGCTAACATTTATTGAGCATGGTTTTCCCAGGGATATTTTAAAATTTTTAGGGTAGAAGTGAAGCCATACTCACTAAAAATGAAGCCATGATATGGGGGAAAGGGAGACACGTGCTCATTTTATATTCCTATGCTAATAAAATAATAACGTAATCTTTCAAATGATAACACTGGCTTTATAAACATTCAAATTATAGCCACACTGGCTTTCAGAGCATTGGTGTTTGCCTTTCCCTTCAAATGGGCATTTGCAGGAGAAAATGTTACAGGCAGTTCAATGGATACTGCTCCTGGTTTAAACACAGCACTATGTTCACTCAAATTTCTTTTAGGCTATAGACACATGGGCCAGCGCTTATTTTCATGGTTGATTTAATCCATCCCCTCTGCCAGTGTGGGGATTATTCCCTACAGTTATTCTCCAGTGATCTGTCAGTTCAGATTAAAAAAAGTTAAGTGACAAAGATGCGGGGGCTGATTCCTTTAGAAGGCTAGGCTGTACAGCATGTTTCCTTTTAAGGATCTGACTATGTTCTCTTCTTTTTAATTTCCCCCCAATCACTACAAATCCTCCTTATCTAGGCTGAACTTTAAACTCCATAAACAGGCAATTCAATTTTGTTCCTATACGTCAACTTCTGGGTTGCCAAAAAGCTTTATAGATCTTACCTTATCGGTTCTTGCTTATTTTTTGAGAAGAGGAAATAGCGTGTATCTCCCCTCACTTTACAGATGAAGAAATCTAAACTCAAGACATGATACTAGGACCATACATATCCTAGCTTTTCGTGGCCTGCACAATAAATGATAAAACTCTCCTTAAGCTACATTTATTTTTATATTTCGAGACACAGACATCAAAAATATACCCTTGCCAGATTTGTAATTCTATTCTAGATTCATAGAAAAGAAAACTGTAACAGTTGACTTTAATTGTGTAGCAAAATGTTTACTATTTAAAAGTTCCTCATATTATATCATAAATATTATTACTTTTCTCATTCTTATTTTCTCTTTCCATCTTTACAAGTAGAATTCTTTAGTTGGAT
Source organism: Balaenoptera musculus (assembly GCF_009873245.2). Taxonomy (NCBI): domain Eukaryota; kingdom Metazoa; phylum Chordata; class Mammalia; order Artiodactyla; family Balaenopteridae; genus Balaenoptera; species Balaenoptera musculus. Next base: position 93,976,930 of record NC_045793.1, on the reverse strand, counting down.
CATTAATATACTTCACAGGTAATTTGGTTATTTTGTATTGATGTGCAAATTAGTCATTCAATTCACACAGTTTATTTTAGGCTTTCACATGTAAAAAGTTAAATGAGAAAAGGCATGTAAGAGTTTTAGTGAAATAATTAATTACATTAATGATAACCCTACTGGAAGAAAAGAGTCATCAAAAAAAGAATCCTGGGAAACTTCATAAAAAGCGATAGATGCTAGAATATCAGCGGTGTTAGAATGTAACGTGGTCATATCACCTACATGGGTACAAATGCTTTTGCAAAGGTCTAGTGGATTTTTGCCCGTCTGGTTGATCTTGCTATGGGAAGTAAAGTGACATTCTTTTTACTTCATTAATGCAGTTGGACAAAAGAGGCAAACACAAATGTGTCAGTCAGCATACGGTAGTTTTACTGTGGTAACAAGCAGCCCCCAAATCTCACTGGCTTAGCCCAACAAAGATTTTTTTTCTTTTTGTGCTATCATAAGTTGGCAGGGGGTCTTAGCTTAGTGTAGTCACTTAAGTACCCAGCTGATGGGGCAGTCACTATCTTGAACGTTGCCTATGCTGTGAGAAGGATAGAGAGCTTTTTAAGGTGGGAATTAAATGCTCTGACTCGGAAGTCATCCCATCACTTTCTCTCACAACTCATTGGCCAGCACTAGCTACATGGCACCCCTAAACTATGAGGGAGCCAGGAAGTGCCATACTATCAAGTCCTGGAGAGGGGGAGAGTCAGAACAATTCAGTGAATAGCATTAATAATCTCCACAAAGGCATCACTCTGCCTCCCAGATAGCTTCTGTATATATTACTTTCTTCCCATTTTCATTTTCCTAAGTTTCACCTCATTATGCCTTGTCTGGATCATTGAAAGAGCTTATTAACTGGCCTCTTAAACTCTTACCTTCCCTGCTCCCTCTTTCTCTCATTCATTAATTCAACAAATGTTATCAAATCACGTGTCAAGTGCCCCTCTGCCACCAGAGTTAATTTTCTAAAACATAGATGGGATTATACCATTAATTAAAAAATTAAAGAGAGAATTATGATAGCTCCCATTCATCAGAGAATGAAATCATACCGCTCAGCCCGTATTGGAGAATGACTCTGGCTGCAGCCCACCTTTCTAGACTCATTCTAACCCCCTCTGAGAACCCTCACTTCTAGTTCAGAGGTAGAAGCTGGTGGTACATGGACATAAAGACAGGGGTGCCCCATTCCCACACATACAGAAATAGAGCCTTTAAAAAGTTCAAATTGGTTGACAAGATTAAAAAGTCAGAGCGTCTACATAAAATATGCATTGTCCAGTTTTCTTAAAAATAATCTGGAAGGTGTGGCCACTTGACTCTTGCTCCTGTACGGGAACCAGAGCTGAGTAGCAGCTGCCCTGCCAGGTAGGGCTGGTGCCCACAGTAGCCAGGATGACTTGCTTGTCCTCTGCACTCCCGTAAGGGGACATTCACGGTGTGCCCTGCATTACAATGAATAATGTGCACCCGATTGCCTCTTTTACCAAATCCCTTCCTACAGAAGGGAACCCGGTTTTAGTCAGTTCTTTTTTTTCCCCCTTAATCTTCCTGCCTTCTCTCAGCAACCTGCATATAGTAGATGTTCACTAAATAATTGAGAAATGATAACTGCAGGAACTGTAATTTGATTTGCCACTTGTTAATTTTATCTTATTCTTTTTACCCTAACTGTGTCACATGCTTGCTCTGGCTTGGCTCACAAAACAAGAGATATAATGACAGAATTCTCGAGGTTACAGAGATCCACTGCTCGGGTTTCTAGGCGACTACATGCAAGTTATGTGACTTCTGAGCATGATCTTCAGTTAACTTTGGAGCATGTTATACATCTATATAAAACAATTAAGGCAAACTCCTCTGGTCCTTTTTTTATGGCTGTACGGGCAGAGGCAGCCATTCTGACACAGCTGGAGCCACATCCTAAACTCTGGAGAACAGTTTTGTTTATGAACTAGAAAGTTCATAAAGGAAGTGAATTAACATTTCAGGATTCAGGATTTGAAGGTGTGCTATAGAAATTCGACATGAAATACGTGTATATAAAATGTGGTCAAAGAGGAAATGACAGGCTTAGCATGCCCTGAAAGGTTATCTGGAAAAATAGAAAAGAGCTTCAGGTGGGTCTGAGATGGACAGATTAAATCATAATCTTAGAAGAGTGAAAAATGTCATCACAACACAGGCTGACCCAAATTCTACCCAGTCTGGGGAGAAACATCATAGAGCATATGGATTAAGAGGGTTTGAGTTGAAGGTCAGATTCTTAGTACGACGGGGCTATAGCAGGATGTGAAAGTCAGCCAGGCATAACAAGCGTTGCCTTGATAGGGGAGCGGGCAGAATCGCAATACAGATGTGGGGGGGCCTCTGGGTCAGTTACTATCTCCTAGTTCCATGGCTGTCCTCTACTCCTTGCCATCAGCAAACGCGTGCTCTGTTCACCACGGAAACTGGGCAATAGCATAGGAGGAATGAGCACAAATTCACTAACAGTATTGGTAAAACAACACTTACAGGTCCTTTCTGCTTACAATGAATTAAATCATTAAATACAAATCCTAAACAGGTTATAGAAAAGCTGTTTAAGGAAAGATGGGAATTTGAATTTTATGGCAGCTAAGCATCTCATAAATATGTTACTCTCTCCCCTCATGAATGCTCTCATTGCTGCTTGCCTGGACCAGTGCAGCAGTCTTGTGTTTTCTCTTTCCGTTCATCTATTTTAAAGACCAGCTCCCCCCTCCCCTACCTGCCTTTCCTTCTCCCTCTCCCGTCTTCCTCCTTTCTTCCTCCCCCACCTTCCTCCCTTCCTTCCTCTCTACCCGTCTTCCCTCCTTTCTCTAGGAAGTTATTAAGCACCTACCATGTGCCAGGGGTTGTGCAGGAGGTATAAACATGAATTAGACTCTGATTCTGCTTTCCCAAAGTCCATTCCTGTTCTATCTGGGAAAACAGACACGCTAATGCCCAATCATGATACAGTGTGATAAGTTAACATTTCTCCTTATTTAATGATTTTCACCATTTCTCTATGTCGCCAAAATTAGTCCTTACCCTTCACGTTAAAACCATTCACACCTCAGCCCCCACTTTTCTGGCACTGGCTCCACCGTCCTCCTACGCGTACCCTGCGTTCCCATCGGACAGCCCAGGTATCATTTCCCACACACGCCTGGCTTTCCTGTGTCCATGCGTTTGCTCATGCTTGTCCTACTTCCTGAAATGGTCTTTCCCCTCATTCCTCTCTGTCATGACCCTATTCTTTTTTCAAAACTCAGTTCATCTTTCTGTGTGGCCTCTTCTGCTCCCACTTAGCACGTAGTAGGCGCAAAGAAATACCTGGTTATGGTACATATGTGTCTCTTTTACACCTGTTAGGCATGCCGTGTTGAGACCATATTGAGATTTGAAGGCTGAGATAAGCTTTTTTTGATCTTGAACCTCCTTGAGAATCTGATAAAAATATCTACCCTTTTCCAAGAGACCTATTTATATTTGTAAATTTAACGTAACTTTTAAGGGGATTTCGCACCCCTCTAAAGCCCATCCATACCTCCCTACAAAGGCTAAGAGCTTCTGCTGGGGGATCAGGCTGCAGATCAGGGTGAAGGGCAACTGGCTTTCTCTGAAATACGGGGCCCTTGATGGTGTCCACTGATGCGGAGAGGTAGGTCCTCAGACAGAGATTTGGAAATTGGAAGGTGGGCCACAGGTGGTTGAGAGAACTCTGGCCCTTTGATGGTTTTCATTCTCTTGAGTAAGGTCTTGACTATTGTTGGCTGTGCTTTGGGCGTCCCGGTTGGGGAGAATCAAAGGCTCTCTCTGACACATGGAGATTCATTCTGAGTGAGCTCGATTACTCTCTGAGCTTCTACTAAAGTCATGGTTAAATATCTAGTGCCGTCTCATTCCGTTAAGGGGACTTAAGGTAATCCTATGGTGGCAGGTATCAGACACTGCAGTGCGTTGCTGAACCAAGGTGCAGATTTTTAAAGAGGCTGTCTGAGAATTAACTGGACACCTCTTAACTCTTCACCTAGGTTACAAACGCTTACAATTTTAAATCACAATTTTGGAAAGAGTGTTCTGATACTTAATACTTAGTGTTCTGTGAGCCCCACTCTCTCCAGGGAGCAGGGGCTCTTCCCCCTTCACCTAATGTTGAGAAGGAGGGGTTTCCATGGAGCAACACAGAGGGCTTGTTTATGCCCTTGTGTAAGGGGACACATCAGACTTTTGTCAGGTGTTTGCTTGGAAAATGCAAAAGGGGAGAGACAGGCTGGTTAGCTGCACCAATGCGGAAGCTCATGAGAGGTGGCGGACCTGGTGGCTGGTACTTCCGGTGTGAGTGAGGATTTCCTAGGGGCCGGATGAGAGAGCCCTGGCACGGACCATCTTAGATCCTGCCTGACGGAGCCCCGTGGAGGGCTGAACAGATCTCAGCACAGAGACTGTAAAGGCAGTACATCGCTCGCACCGAAGGATCTATATTAAGAGGCCAGGATTGGGAGGTTTCCAAAAAAACCACAAAACTCAACCGCAGAAAAAGACAACTGTAAGTATCTCCCAGTCCAATGAACATGAAGCCAGCTGGCAGAGTGCCAGCTGGACTGTACCCGTTTTTCTCACCTCTGAAGGGGTCAGAAACCGAAGACAGAGGAGAAGGAGCCGAAACTTGAGGTGGGAACGAAGGGAGAGAACATTTTGACTCCATTTCCCAAACGCAGGCTCTCTGCTCACCATCTGGCTGAGACAGAGGACGTGGGAGATGCCGAGGACTGAAACTTCAAATCAAGCTGCAGTTTTGACTACGACCTTCATCTGTACATTGTTTTTCATTGAAGTGAAGTGTGTGTGTCACCCAGGAGCGACCACAGAAGCAGTGGGACCTCCTTGAGCTGTCATCTGGGAGCAGGGGCGGAGCCAGCCTGAGTCAATGAATTTAAAGTGACAGTGGGATCAAAATGAAGTCGAACAAAGGCTCACCTGTTCAGTGTTTGGTTACACTGACCTTAGAGGGACAGAGCCTGGATTTGCTTTTTCCTTAGAGTACAGATAGGTTACTTTGCAGCTGATACTTAATAACTACTGGTTTAAGTGCAGGGTATTTTTTTCCTGTGTCTTTTTGCCTTGATGTTGCCCTTGTGAGTCTAAAACCTTTGTTGGGGGAAAGGGTAAGTTTCCCTTTCTTTGGAAATATTCATTCAGCATTCGACACATATTTATGGACTGTATACTGCAGAGGCTGTCAAACTTCAGGGTGCAGAGGGATCACCAAGGATGCTTGTTCAAATGCTGATTCCAGGGCTCCACATCCAGAGATTTTGATGACATAGATCTCCAGGTGGCTGAGGAACGGGCAACTTTTCAACTTGCTTCTGATGCAGGAGGCAACTGGTCCGTACTTTAGTAGGTCTGGTCTCTTCTGGGTTCTGGTCTCTACTGCCAGCAAAGGCACTGTGCTGGGTGCCTATGATGCCACAAACAAGCAGGCATATTTCTTACCCTCAAAAATCTAAAAGTTTGGTGGCATATGCAGATAGACTGCAAATTATTGATGCACATGAGCTCGTATTTCTTTGGAGGTATATACAAACCATGGAACAGCAACAGGATTAGTATAGACAGGAGAGAGAAAACCCACTGTAAGTGGCAAGAAAGAAAGGTGTTCCTACTGGTGTGAGAGTTAGGTTTGACGAGAAATGAAAAATGAAGGGTGAAGTCTTTAAGGGACCACCCACAGTGAAAGTGTGACTTCTAATTTGAGGATTCTTCTGCCAGGATTCTGCCAAATGCATAAGAATCAGAGCTGGCAGGGTCCTTTCTCGAACTCTCGTGAAACCCAACCTCACCCTTGAGAAATAAGGAAAATGAGACCCAGAGACCTTCAATGATTTGCTCAAGGGCACGCAGAGGAAAAGGTAGGATGGCTTATCCGTATATTTTGGATCTATCTTGAACCAATAACCACTTATACCAAGGGGAGTCTTTTATTGGTTTCGAATTCTAAAGGCAGTTCTCATCTAATAATTTCCTTGTAAATATGTGATTAAATGACCAAAATAATTAGGCCTCCAGAACTTTCTTTTTAAAGAACTATTTTATCTAAGATAATACAAGCAAGTGAAAAAAATCCCCATGGTAATTTATTATCTCTTTGCTTTCAACCATGAATTATTAAACCTGAAAAATACCATTGGTACGAAAACGGAACTGTGCATGCATCTGTATTTGTTCAGACCACACGTATTCACCGCGTGCCTGCTGTGTTCCAGGCGGTGTCGCTCCCAAGCAAATCTGGAATCTTAAAGAAGGAGAACCTCACATTAGAAAGGACTGCAGCTTTCTCTGGGTGTGTGCTGGCTTTTTACAAACCATCACTGCGTACCGGCCATATGGGCCATCAGTTTCTAGTTCTGGCTGATGGGGAGTCACTTTTTCATGCTTCTGAATTAGGAGGGTCTTCCAGGAACTACTGTCCCTCCAATGCATTCAAGGGTGGGTAAAGCATCTTGGTGACATTTACTTCCTTCCAGCCTGAAAGATGGCTTACTGTAGAGGAGAGCGGGAGATTCGAGAAAGAGAAATTCCTGCTCTGGAATAGAGCAGCTTGCTTATCCCGAGAAGGAAACTGAGCTCCTGATCTTTCCCTTGGGAGGATTCCAAAGGCGTCCCACTCAGATTGAGACAATCCCACGTCACCCGGAAGCTTTCATACTCTTGGGCCATGCTTGTGCATGTACCCTCTGGCTTTGCTCCTCGCTTTCCAAGTGAAAGAATTTAAACAGAGAATGGATATTTGAAAAGACTCAAAGCCACCTTAGTAAGTGTTTTCTCTTTGATTATTGGTCGGTTAATAAAATCAGTTTCTACTCTGAAAGTCAATGGCAACAATGTTTCATTTTCCTTTAACCCCAGCAAAGGGGAGCAGTAGGATGGGGGAAACTGCTGACAGTCAGAAATATATACCTGGAAAGTATGTGGATCCAAATGTGGGAAGGTGACTCAGAAAGTGAAAGTCTTTCAGATGACACCTTAGGCAGAGTACTGGGTGTAGACTGACTTAGTTTCTCCCCAGTTGTAAGTCTTCATGGAGAAGCACACAAAGAACGTTGCAGAGGCGGGGACCGTTTGGTGCCTCCACACACATTCTTACCCCCATGCCTGATTCTCCCTGCACCCTTGTGGCATGACTCACACCACAACCAGCAGGCACTGGCCAGGAGCCCAAAGGGGCCTCGGGGCAAGCTCTGTTCCCGGGTACTTCTCAGCCACAGCACCTGACATCATAACCTCTCGTTGTCACATCTTCTTATGTGAGTCCCTGGATCGGTGGGGTAAGTGTCAAATGCAGCCCTGAATAAGATCAGAGTCACGGGACTTCCCTGGTGGCGCAGTGGTTAGGAATCCGCCTGCCAATGCAGGGGACACGGGCTCGAGCCCTGGTCCGGGAAGATCCCACATGCCGCGGAGCAACTAAGCCCATGAGCCACAACTACTGAGCCTGCGCTCTAGAGCCCACAAGCCACAACTACTGAAGCCCGCGCGCCTAGAGCCCGTGCTCCGCAACAAGAGAAGCCACTGCGATGAGAAGCCCGCAAGCCACAACTACTGAAGCCGTGCCTAGAGCCCGTGCTCCGCAACAAGAGAAGCCCCCGCTTGCCACAACTAGAGAAAGCCCGCGCGCAGCAACAAAGACCCAATGCTGCCAAAAATAAATAAATAATAAAAAATAACTGTACAAACACATACTTTCTTAAAAAAAAAAAAAGATCACAGTTGCTTTGTTAGTGTTAGAGTTAAAAAATGGAAATCAAAACACTGTGTTCCTACTAGTGTCCAGAGGGTCCCTGACAACAAGAAGTTCGAATCCGTAAACTCAGGGACCTGATTGATACTGTTTGAACATCTAAAAGAGGAATACTGAAAAGATACAAAGTTGAATATTGAACCCTGTCAGTAGATCAAGAGACAGACTACTTCTAATATTTATATTACTATCATTACTATCATTACTGCTGTTACTACCATCATTACGTTACTACGATTACTACTCTCATGGCTGTTACTTGCATTGTTGCCACTATTATTATTAGAACACAGGGTTAAACAGAACTTGAATTCAAGGAGGACTGCCTCAGTCTGCTCTCTATCCACTTCTATCTTAACTGGCAGGATTGCCTCACAGGACAAGTGTGGCAAAAGGATGAAATAACTAATTTGGGGCAAATTGTTTACCCGAATCTTAGGTCTTCTGTCTACGTGGAATCTAAAAAAAATGGCACAAATGAACTTATTTAAAAAACAGAAATAGAGTCACAGATATTACAAACAAACAACAACCTATGGTTACCAGGGGGAAAGGGGGGGGAGGGATAAATTGGGAGATTGGGATTGACATAAACACACTACTATATATAAAGTAGATAACTAATAAGGACCTACTGTATAGCACAGGGAACTCAACTCAATACTCTGTAATGGCCTATATGGGAAAAGAATCTAAAAAAGAGTGGATGTATGTATAGGTGTAACTGATTCACTTTGCTGTACACCTGAAACTAATACAACATTGTAAATCAACTATACGCCAATAAAATTTTTAAAAAAAGAAAAATGAGCGACTCCACAAGGATGTTACAAAACTAAAATGTTGTAGTGCATGTAAAGCCCTTAGCTCAGTGCCATCCATGATGTAGGACCATCCAAAGTGTTCATTCTTTCCTTTCTCCCTAACCCACCACTCTTCCTGCTCTGGAGGCTCCAACCTGGACTCCAACCTGGGAGTCTGAAGAAGAAAGAGGAATGGCATAAAGAGGATTAGAGGGAAAGTGTTCCCCTAGGAAAGCAGGCGTGCATTGCTCCAGGAGCTGTGATGCGAGGCCATTGGTACAGGAAGGCTGCCTGCCAGAGAGATGGAGGAGAACAGAAACTGTCCATGATCTAGTGGGCATTTATTTTCCCAATACAGAGTAATCAGCCTGAAAACACCAACTAACACAATATAAAAGCTTACTGATCTTTCACCAAGGACTTACTATGTGCCACACTCAACCTCCTATAACCCTTGTAAAGCCCCCGTGGTTAACTTGCACAGATGGCTTAAGGACCCGTGCAAACGGCCAGTCACAAGTCACACCAGGAAAGTCCTTCTAGCAGTGACCTGAGTCTGTACGAACCTCCAGAAAAATTAACATTGTATATCGTTATGGAAACATTATGTTAATGGAAAGGAGATTCTTTCATGTGGTTTACAGGAATAGAACAGTGAGCCTCTCTCAAAAGTCCTAACCTGTACACAGCTCTCCCCCACTCAGCAATGAATGGGAAACATGAACCTTTCTGTGGCTTGTAAAGCAGGATTCTCAAATTGAGAGCACCATAAATCTCAGTCACGGAAGTGGGATGAAACACAGGGAAATGTTTTACTTAAGACCACAGAGGTTTGGGGTTTGGTTACGTTTTAATTTTGATCACCGAAGCTTCATCCAGACCATCTTTTGGAAGGTTATCACTGTCATGGTTCCATGGTCAAGGATTTTTTTAAAGTTGCCTGCTCTAAAGCTCAGGAGGCTGACTGCCATCATTTGGGCTTAACATGGGCATTTCTAAAGAACTACTGGGAATAATCTTTTCTTTTTTGCAGAGCCTCAAATCTTTCTAATGTCTTTGCTACAGTTTGGTTCATTTGTCCTATAAAATAGAGTCATGATTAATTTAGCATCCAACTTTCCAGTTCAAATAAGTATTTTTTTATATAGGAATAAGAGTTTTAAGTTTAGACTGTTGGGATATATGTTAATATGAATCCCACGTTTTGTCAACTGGATTCAGAAATAGGAACAGCCACACAAAATATGACTATTAGGAAAATGATAACAACAAAATTGAAATGCAAACGGGCGGAACTTTTGTTTCATGCTCTTCCTTCTGAATCCCCAGCAAGAATGTTCCCGATATCCCTGGAACTAACTCAACTCTCTCTAGAATCTTTAGTTCATTCTTATAAGGTCTTTTATCTTTACTGCAGAGAAAGGTAGCATCTTGCTTTAACCAAAGCCTATGTCTATGCCTGGAGGTCGTATTAATGAAGTCACGATTTTCAAAAGAAATATGAGGTGACCTGCTTACTCAATTACAGTAAACAGATTTCTCCTGTTGGAATTACTGCTGAACAGTAAATCTCTTCAAGAAAAGCCAGGCAACCTACTCGGCTGGGATCCTGCCCACTGGCAGTGCTGTGATTCAAAGCGCAGCCAGGAGGATCTGGGTGAAGCAGCCAGGGGGACCTGCAGTCAGGAGTAGAGCTCCAGTCGCCAAGTGTAAATGTCTGCAAAACACCATCACGCACCACGGAGCAATGGAAACTGCGTGTACCATGTGTGCAGAGCACCCCGAAATGTCAGAGCCGGAGAGGGACTTGGGAGATCTCCCTAAAAGAGCTGGACTAAACTCAGAGTTGGACTAAATTCCTTTACACGGTGGGAATTTCTCCTACAGGGCTCTGGTCAGAAAACACCCAACACCTATTTCCCAGTCTCTGTTGCCAGGGAATCTCCTCAGGGTTCATCAGGAGGCCAATTCCATTGTTAATTCTGACTGTCAGGTGATTTTCTTAGAAAACGGAAGATCTACCTCTCTGGAAGTGTCCAAATTCTATTTCTGCAGCAGTACCATAGAAGCAATACAAGATTTGACATTCCTTCGAACACAATTAACACAAAGGCTAAGTATTCATTAGATTGTCCTAACAAGACACCTTGCTCATCACCTTCCGTGTTTACTCTGAATCCAAAATTTTAAGGGGATGGATAGATTTGTACCTCAGGGGATTTATTCATTCATAGATATCTGAATGCTTACAATGTTCCAGGCACTGTTCTAGGGATAAAGAAATAGACAAAACAGATAACAATTTGTGTCCTTAGGGAACTTATATCCTAGTGGGGGAAACAGATAAGAAACAAGATATATGAACAAAGTAGGTAGAGTATGCTGACCAGAGATTTATGGCTCAGATAATGTTCTAATCACGGGAGAGACATGACGGCTACTTAGAACCACATGATGGAGACAATCAACTCTGAAAATAGAAGACTATTCCCCCCTCAGCACAAAGCCCCTTCCTCTTTTCCTTATATAATCTCCGAGCAAAACCTGGGGAGTTGGGAGCTGGTTCTTTGGGACACGAATCCACCTTCTCCCCAGGACTGCTGGCTTCCTCAATAAAGCTATCTTTCTTCTTACCGAACACCTGTCTCTCAGTATGGGATTCTTGAGCAACGAGCAGCTGAACCTGAGTTCAGGAACCTGAGTTCAGTGGTAATTGCTACGGAGAAAAATCAAGCAGAGGAGAGAGAAAGAGGGTGTGGGGATATGGACATTTTAGATAGGGAAGTGAGGAAGGCCTCACCAAACAGGTGAGGGAAGAAGACATTCAGACACGTGGTGAAGAGCCCTCCAGGCAGAGGGCACGGTGCCAGACCAGCAATGCGGCTGATGTGTTTGGGGATCAGCAAGGAGGCAAGTGAGGCTGGAGTGGGTGGGACAAGAGGGAAGGTCTTGGGAACCAGATTAGAAAGGTCAGGGAAAGCAGCAGGTGTGGGATCCTGTAAAGCAGCTTTTACAAGCTTTTACTGAGTGAGGTGGATCCTCCTCAACCCTTTTCGTTCCGACCAGAGGTCCCTCCGAGCTTCCTCTGTGGGCTGAGGCTCTTCGTTGATTAGGGGAGTGAGGAGGAAGAGGGAGGGCAGCTGGAACCTTGGACAGCTACTTGGTCACGCACCCCTGCCCTTCTTTCCTGAGACACTGCTAAAAACTGCACGACCAGGATGATTCTGCCCAAACGGGTGTAGCCTGCTTCCCTGGGGACTGACCCTCCTGACTGCTCCGCAATTCAGGATGACGCCCCTTTCACTGGGAACAAAGCAGGTCACACCAGGTGTTTATTTCTCTGCTTCCTGCCTTCACCCTCCCTTCCCAAGCAGCTCTCCTCACTCCTCTCTTAGAAGATGGGAAAAGCAGGGGATGGAGGGGCCCCTGTCTGCGGTGGGGCAGGGGACTTCCGCCAGGGCCCTCTCTCTGGCGGCTCTTGACTCATGTGTTTTCTCTTTTGCTTTCATCCAGCCAAATCCGTGTTTTTAGCTCAGGCTGATCACAAATAGTTCTGCCTTCCTCCTGGCTGGGAGAACAAAATTAGTGTGCCGTACACAAGTCATTGAGGGTTATCCTTCAGCTTCGCCACGTATAAACTAACGAGCGGCGGTGTTCTCTTAATTTTAAAAAGAATCAGTCCTGTTTTAAGGTGACTGCATCTTCATTTTGAGATTTAAGGCTTTAACAGATGTTTTTCATCCACACTTGAGGATTTGGATTTCTATCTCAAGATTGGTTGTGGGAATGAGGGTCTTTTATGAATAAGTCTGTGCTTATGGACGACAACCTCCTTTGTGTTCCTGAGTGTCATGAGATGAAAACATAAATAGACATTTGTGTATCAACCAATAAGGACACTTATCCCTTGCACACCTTATATATAAAGCTGTTATTTTCCTAAGCGTGTGTAATGTGTTGAAACTTACTTCGAGCTACTTTTCAACCTTGGAAAGTTATTTTTCAAAAAAAAAAAAAAGAAAGAAAGAAAGAAAGAAAAAGATCCAGTGCACAGATCTGAAAGGCTTCCCACCTTTTACAAGATTTTTTTTTCTTTTTCTGCTCATTGTAAAACACTGTGAAGTATTGCGCTGTGGGGCTATGTACTCTGGATTGCCCTAGATTCAGGGAATTCAGAGTTAAGGCTCCAATAGTAACCTTAACACTGCCTTCTCATGGGGTTACAGCAGTCTTTTGTTATGTGATCACATCATCCAAAAGAGCTAAATTCTCCACCGCTTATCTGCTATTCCACCTGCAAACCGCTCTTTGAAGTTGATGGGGCTCTGGGCATTGGCAGGGGCAGACATACTACAGGAGAATTAGGCCCTGTGCATTCAAAACTACAAAATGACACATATGTGCATTTCTTATCTGTGAGGACAGGTTTAAGAGGCCACCATTTTGCTACTTGATGGTGCCTTCTGGAGGAGCTATGTGCAAAAAAAGAGTGTGAGCTCTTCCATTTATGTAAGTCACATTCTGCGTCACGTCACCAACTCGTATATAGTTGTTGGATAAAAGCCTCCATTACACAGGAAAGGTAACCTTGTAAAAATGACAAGCACAGGCTTTCTCGCTGTTTTATGCAATTAAAATGTTGACCTTGACATTATACTAGCCCTGTGGTTTTCTTTCAATGTCCTTCAGTGTGTGAACCTGAGGATAATTTTTTTTAAAAAGTGTAGACTGTCTGTAGAGAGGTAATCTCCTTCTTGCCTGTGTTCTTTACGGACAGCCACAGGGATTGGGTTCAGCCAGTGGCCACGGCCGCCGCTGTTTTGGGTTTCCTTCACCATCTCCATCCCCTCATTTCTTCCAAGAACTTTCCATCTCACCCTATCCCCCGCCTCCCCTGCTACCTAGCGACTAGCAGCCTGGGGAGGGAAGGGAGAGGACAGGCAGCAAAGATTGGTCCATCCACCGTGGTCCTCCCGGGCGTGGACACCATCTTCTCACTCATGGAGGGTCCTGGGTAGCTCTCGAGAGAAAACTCCTTGGAACCCTCTCCAAGTCCTGTCTCTCCAGAAACGCAGTTGAGTCTTTTTCAATTCTCTCTTTATCCTGTGTCTCTCCCCCTTCTTTGTTCTTATCTATACCCAGGAGTACCTTGTTTTTATCTACATAGGGGAAAAACAAACAGGATGTGGGTGACACAGAAGGGGCCTTTTCAAGGCTGCTTGCAAGCAGCAAGTTCCCCTTAGAAAGCCCTCATAAAGGCAGTGTGTGTATAGGTGTGTGTCTGAGCTACTGAACCCAAGGGGAGAAGCTGCGAGACAGCTTCCAAAACAGCTATCAATACCTTGGGCTGAAAATCTGCAGCAACGTGGATAGACCTAGAGATGATCATACTAAGTGAAATAAGTCAGACAAAGAAAGACAAATATCATATGATATCACCTATATGTGGAATCTAAAAGAAAAATGATACAAATGAACTTATTTACAAAACAGAAACAGACTCACAGACATAGAAAACAAACTTATGGTTACCTAAGGAGAAAGGAGTGGGGGAGAGATAAATTAGGTGTTTGGGATTAACAGATACACACTACTGTATATAAAAAAGATAAACAACAAGGACCTACTGTATAGCACACGGAACTATATTTAATATCTTGTAATAACCTGTACTAGAAAAGAATCTGAAAAAGAATATATATATAAAACTGAATCACTTTGCTATACACCTGAAACCAACACAACTTTGAAAATCAACTGTACTAAAATTAAAGGAAAAAAACAACAAAACTTGAGCTGAAATGATGAGAGGTGGACAGGGAAATGGGTGGATCCACTCCTGGGGCCCACAGGGGTAAGGAAAGGAGTAAGTGACGGGCAGCTGGGTTGTGTTTGCTGGGGTGGGATAGGGCATCTGGGCTCGTGGTGCCCACTTCCCACAATGCCTCAGCCCTGACTGGCAGAGCAGAATCGCTGCTCCCTTTTTGGCTGTCCTAGGGAGACATCACCAGCAATTTGGAGCTGGGTGATGCTCTGCTTCTTCTGCCTGGTATGGGAGCAAAGCAAGGGAACCCAAAATCTTACTGTTTTTGAGAAAAGTGTTTTGATATTCCAGCTGGAATTACAAGGTTGTTCCTACACAGAAACACTGGAAATCTCCCTTTTACCACAAATGAAGCTTAAGCCCCAGGTGACTCAATGGCACAGGTCCCTTCAAAGCCCCTGGGGAGAGCTTAGCACTGTGTTCACCCAAGGATGTGCTTTACTGAGATATTTAACTGCAACTGGCTAGTCTGTTGAATTTTTCCGCTCTGATTCCTGTCCCTCCCCCATCACTTTCCCTCCATCAGGTGGTACTTGGAGTGGTTGTAGGCATTTGTGGGGAAGTTGAGTTGGGGCTGTATTTAGTATTGGTTTAGTGGGATGTCTTTATGTGGTTTGTAGTTCCTCCTATGAATAGTTAAGTTACTGCTAGATATCTTGGTGTGGGAAGAACTTCAAAGCAATGTTCTTACCACCTATCTTTGTGACATGGATATACACAGACATAGGAACTTGTTCAATAGCACCTGGCACTTGGAGGTTTGTGGATGGTAGAAGCAACAATTGCAATGTACAAAGCTAGAAGCCAGTTTGTGGAAAATTCTTCCAAACCTCTAATAATAAAACTAACTCAATAGAGGCTTTTCTCAGATTGGACAACAATCCTAAAATTTACCGATAACAAATGATGCTGTAAGAAACTTTTCTAAAGTATCAATAATTTTTTAAAAATAAGATTAATTAACCATGACAGGGGAAGCACTGCATCATCATTCAATAATCTCTATAGATATTGACATTAAAAAATTCTTGTCATCAGAAGAGGCAATCAAAAAATATTAACCAAAAATGTAGGTGATATTAGAGAGTATGATAGATTATATTTGGGGATTTGTGATATTTATGTTTTTTTCCAAATTTCGTATTTCTAATGTATTGTGATTTCTTTCCCCATTCTGAAAATGTTAACTTTAATACATAGCTTCATATTCTTAATTTTATATACCTTTTCTTAAAGAGAGCTTCAGGCTCTATAACCTGAGACCTGCCCTTGAAGAAAGAATATTCTGATTTGTTAAATATTGACCTAGAAAAAAGATATTTGCTTTTTAAAGACATGGCTAACTATCAATTATTTTAAATATATAATAGTAACTGCAGACGTAGTCTTCTGAGAGTTTTGTAGAACTCAAATCAACGCCATTTGAGCCATTATTTGGTGGGTCTCTTGGACATCTGAACAATCCAAGGCCTCATTCATGACTGCTTCTTCTGAACGTCTTCTAATGGATCCTCCAAAATCCTGACCCAAAATCAGAACTGAAAGTTTCTAATGTCAAAACCAATTAAAAACAGGAACAAAGAAGTTCAGGAACAATCTAAATCCCAACTCTGATGGGAACAACCAATAAATAGGGCCCTCTGGCACAGGAAATAGAAACCATCAACTCCTATTTGGACAGAAGTCCCTGGTACAAGGATTAACATAAAAAAACGATGCTCCACGCACGCTGAGAGTATACGCAAATAGCATGCCTTTCTATTTGGAAAGGAAGCCCGTAGGCTTTTGGTATTCTGCAGAAAATTCTAAATTCCTGGCCTGTTTTTCCGAATTCAGTTAAATATTCAGATTAGGAAGTGACCCCCAAAGTAACACTGGAACTGAAAACCCTGAGGCGATGATTATAACGGATGCCAGAGTATACTAATACATTCTAGAAAGTGGACTCCTACAGAAGAGTCTCAACTGGCACTTCTGTAGTGATGTAAGGGGAGCTCGGGTTTTGAAGACCTGGGCTTAAGTCTCTGACACTTACTAACTGACCCGGACCCTATGTTACTTAACTTCTCTGAACCTCAGCTTCCTCCTCCGTAATTGCTAGTTTAATGACGTCCACCCAAAAGGATGCTAGAACGAATGCATACAGGGCTGTGGGTGCTACAGTGTCCGGACACTGGTAGATGCTCAATGGATGACCGCTATCATTTCCTTTGTGGGTTTATGCCGCCGCTGCTGTTCGAAGGTCAAAGTCTTAGTCTCATCGATAATAGCTGCTTTTATAAGCAAGCATGACTTTATTTTCAACAATGCTAATTTATTGGCTACTGACAGGCTGGCAGTTCTGGTTGATTTAATGGGTTGGATTCTCTTAATTTGTGAACTTGGTTTCCATTTGTTAGAGGCCCAGAGGTTTTCAATGTTGTTCATGTATCTAGGATTTTATGGACTGAATTTGCAAATGTAATGTTTCTCCCTACAGTTAAGTAACTACAGATAGAAGAAAAATAAAAAAGGGAATAACAGTCATGAGGGTTTTTCTTAAAGGAAAGGAAATGGAGTCATATTCCAGGGTGGTTAAAGAATTGACTATTCTAACAATGAAAACTATCTATTGAAGCTTTCTAGGAGTAAATTTAGCTCATTTCTATTTTCTTTTACAAATATTCAGTGGGAATCACGTACACGACAATTCAAGGTATCACATTTCAGGACATTCTTTGCACATTGAAGAACATTAGCAAAGTCCTGTTTACCATCTTACACTTTCCGAGAGGTATAATACTGCCAATTTAAGCCAGCCTTTCCCCTTCAGGTTGTGCTTGTATATTCTCACTGTAATTGCACAGCAGAAAAAACCTCTACAGGCATCTCCACACGTAAAGATGATGCCTAGAAACCTTCTCAAAATTTCTACCTTGAAGACTATAACTGCTAATAAAAACCACAAACCCTTCCCGCACATCTGTATAAATATCCTGACTGTGGCATGAACACTTGTGACCAGCTCATTTATACTGGTGCCATGTTAATAAACCCAGTATAAAGTCAGAGTGCCGTTCTGACTGCCGTTACTTGTAAGTGTTATGAGAAAGGCACTTTTCAGTTGAACACATTTTTAGTTGAACACATTTTAGAAAACAACTAGATAGGCATTTTGTTGATTACAGAGTAAGAAGTGCAAGATTAGTAATGTTATTGTTAGTAACTGTATGCCTTTAGGCAAGTTACTTGATTTCATTAAGCATTAGCTTCTTCAAGAGTAAAATAGGGGAAGAATACCTTCTTAATAAAGTTATTGTGAAGATGAAGTGAAATAAAGTATCTAAAGAGCTTATCTCGGCACTAAATGTTCAACAATGATAATTATTATTTTGGCTTACAAGACTCATTGATTTCTGGAATTGAGCATGCTAATTTGTGAATTTGTATATTATACATAGTTGAAGAAATGTTTCTTTTTTAAAAAAAAGATAGATTATGAACTTGGCTGGGCAAGGATTGGCCTGAAGGTATAAATCTTGCCTCTTTTAACATACCTTACTTGACTGAGAGCCTTTCAGCTAAATGATGGCCTGTATGATTCCACTTTCTAGAATTTATTATCACACTCTGGCATCCATAGTAATCATTGTCTCAGGGATTTCAGCCCTAGGCTCACATTTGCGGTCACTACCTAATCTAAGTACCCGACTGAATTCCAGTATACTAACTGTCCAGGAATTTAGAATTTCCTTCAGAATACCCCAAACCTAGAGGTTCCTTTCCAAACAGAAAGGCACACCACTTGTGTCTATTTTTAGCTTGTGGGGAGCATGAGTTTTATGGTCATCTTTGGAAGGGGACTCTTCTGCCTAAACCTGATATGATGGTTTTAATTTCTTATGCCAGGGGACCCTGTTTATTGGCTGTTTCCATCAGGATTGGGATAAAGATTGTGCCTTGACTTCTTTGCTCCTGTCTTTAATTGGCTTTGTTTTACTCCATATCCTGGCTCTAATTTGGGATCAGAAGTTTGAGGAGATCATGTGATCCACGTATTTCTCACATAGAGACTAGTGAGAAGAAGTTCGTTAAGAGTTAATCATGGTGACATGACTGAGGTGATTGGATTGTTCGGATGTCCAAGACACCCAAACAAATGTTGGTTCAAGAGATGTTGATCTGAATTCTCTAAAGCTCTTCAAAGACCATTTCTGTAGTTTGTACATTTTCTCTTTTGTGTCCTTGCCCATTTTTTCCTGTAATGCATCCAGCCTTTTATTATTGATTTGTAAAATCTTTATAGACTACAGGCACTTCCTTCTGTCATATATGTCATAACCATTTTTTTTTCCTCAGGTTGTCATTCACTGTTTCATTTTGGGTTTTTTTAATACAAAGATCTTTTCTTTTTTTATATATCAAATCTTTGAAGATTTTCCTTATGGATTTTTTTCCTTTGCTTTTATTTTTAGAAGTGCCTAATCCCATTTGAGATGAGATAAATATCGCTGAACGGTGTTTGAGCAAAGGGGTGACATGATCAGGACCGTGGTTTACTGAAATAGACAGATACCGTGTTTGGGAGAGTTTGAAGTGGATTGAAGAGGAAGAGGGGCAGTGTTGAGGGTAACATTTTTGGTAAGAAATAATAAAGATCTGAATTAGGTCTTCCATGAATTATATTTCCTAACTACTTTTTTTTCTCTAAGAGGAATTAATGAGATTATTTCTTAGGACTTATGTGCATTCCTATCTTCCTCCCTCCTTTCCTTTTCTGTGAACATATAGACCACGTGGTCATTCTGAAAGCTGCAGCTTGATGGAACCTGGCCATATAGGACAAAGTTGGTATCCGCGTTTTGCTTTGTTTCACTGAAGGAAGGGAAGTCAGTCCCGGTGCCTCCAGAGTGTCACCCACCCCATCCAGTGCACAACATCTTCCAACAGTCACAACAATGAGAAAACTGTGATAAGATAGAGGATAAAGACCATTATAATCTCAGAATGCGAGGTGTTTCTATGCATCCATATAAGATATCTAAGCAGAGGAACAAACACATAAAGCAGTATCAGTAGTAAAGGCACTCACTGAGTTATAACAACTGTTGCCTTTTCAAGCACGTTGGCAAGAGCAGCGGCTCCCCCAGTGTGGCCCTCCATCCAGAAGTATCAGCATCACTTAGGAACTTGTAACAAATGCACATTCTTAGGCCACATCCTAGACCACCTTGTAGAAAACTCCTGGGGGAGCTCAGCAATCTGGTTTTTTTTTTTTTTTTGATTGTTTATTTTTTAAAAATATTTGTACAGGGTAATTTTTTTTAACTTAATTTTTTTATACAGCAGGTTCTTATTAGTTATCTATTTTATACATATTAGTGCATATATGTCAATCCCAATCTCCCAATTCATCCCAGCACCACCACCCTCCCCCTGCTTTCCCCCCTTGGTTTCCATACGTTTGTTCTCTACATCTGGGTCTCTATTTCTGCCTTGCAAACCGGTTCATCTGTACCATTCTTCTAGATTCCACATATTTGCGTTAATATACGATATTTGTTTTTCTCTTTCTGACTTACTTCACTCTGTATGACAGTCTCTAGGTCCATCCATGTCTCTACAAATGACCCAATTTCGTTCCTTTTTATGGCTGAGTAATATTCCTTTGTATATATGTACCACATCTTCTTTATCCATTCATCTGTTGATGGGCATTTAGGTTGCTTCCATGACCTGCCTATTGTAAATAGCCAGCAATCTGTTTTTTTTTTTTTTTTCAGCAATCTGTTTTTAACAAGCCCTGCAGGTGACTCTGCTGCCCGTTCAAGTTTGAGAACCACTGGACTAGATCAGTCCTCAGGTCTTGATCTACAACAGTCATGCATCACTCAATCAATATTAAATGCCTCTTCTGTCTCCCTCCCACCCTCCCTATCCCACCCCTCTAGATGGTCACAAAGCACCAAGCTGATCTCCCTGTGCGATGCAGCTGCTTCCCACTAGCTATCTATTTTACATTTGGTAGTATATATATGTCAATGCTGAAACAAACAAACAAAAAAATTAAATGCCTACTATGTGTTCAGTTCTGCAAGCACTTATGATGCTCTTTCTGTAACCAGCTCTATGATGGATGCTGAAGCTACAGAGGAAGGAAAGATGCAGGTGCACATGTCATGAAAAACATAATTTGGATTTTACCCCAATTTCTTGGCTCACTGATTGTTTCTTTCAAGCCCAGACAACTAGTATGTATTAAAATTCTCTAAGTCTTGTGCTGAGCTAGTCATGGTGGAGGCTCCAAAGGAAAGAACAGACATACCCCTGACCTCAAGGAGCTTAGAATTTCATTGGGACCAACTGAACATGCAGGAAAGAGATAGGATCAAGATAAGATGTGGATTAAATACTCAATTCAGGGGTGTAAACTTGGAATACTTAGAGTTTCTCCTTTTCCACTATACTAATCTTCAAATGACTGTTTTACCCAAGATTTTGGCTCTGGAGAAAAAAAATCCACAAGAAGAAATAAATACCATCCCTAAAAGCCTGTAGTTTTGGTATTGGGTCCATCTGTTTTGATCTTTATTCCTGGCAGGGCAGATCTCCCCTAAAACCTTCTATCCCCTTTCTTGGTAAGTCCTTAGGTTACAATAATTCAAAGCTTATTTGACAAAACTTGCCTCATAACTTTTGAATTTGCATGGGAGAATGGAGTGTGAAACTGAGAAAATGTGATCATTTTCAACAGGGGAAGGAAGGTGGTTTTTGGAAACTATGGACTGGAGAAATTGACGTTATTCTCATGCAAAACTCACAGCTAATGTATTAAATAAATGATTTGTAACTGCTTAAAAGGAGCTGTGTTGACAACTGAAAGCTGGCACACATTAACCATGAACAAATTAAATGAAATAATTCTTTGCTTTTCTCCAAAAAACCTTAGCTTTGTAGATCTGGAAGAAGCTGTAAACAAAGTACTATTATTATCTGGATTTAGGCAGAATAGTCAACAAAGTCGCTCATATGTCTGTCTGAATAAGTTGGAAAAATGTAGGCTACATGGCTTCATAAAGTTCATAAACCACTGAGCAAGCAAATGCAGAGGCCGTTTTAATGGGGTGGTGTCGACCCAGATAGAGCTCTCCGATGTGCTGCCTCAAAGATCTGTCCTTAGCCCCTTCCTGGTTTAACGTTTTCATTACTGGACTAAGGGATAGAGGGAATGACTGCCAAGGCAATGACTGGCAGAATGAGGGTCCAAAGAGTTCATGATGGGCTGGAATGATCAAACAGACCTGACAAAATAAAATATCACGAAGATAAAGTTAACAATCTATGTGGCAGTTTAAAACACACACGAGTACACATGCATACACACTGCATACACACAGGCACGTGCACACACCCACAGGCATGCACACGCACACATGTGCCTCTGCAGAAGTGCTAGACTGAGGATCCACGGGTAACCGCGGCACATACTGAAAAGCTTTCCAGGTTCTGAATGACAGTGAGCAACAAATTCTGAACGATGTGGCTGCCCAGAGCTCATGTGATCAATCAAAGAACAGAGCCTGGAACAAAAGCTGTAAAACCCCCTGCACGCAGGGCCGGCAGATCCTGCTGGGGAATATTGTGTCCAGTTCTGGATGCCATGATTTACAAGGGGCACTGGAAAGAATCCCATCATTCCTTGATGATGCTGGACGACCCTGAAATAAACAAAACTGAAACTTCTAGAGACGTGTCAATTCTAATTTCACAGGATGGCCAAGAGAAGTGGAAAAACTACTAAATAACACTGAAAAACACTTCTGAACTTCTAGATGGCCTTTTTCCATCCTAGAGGACTGAAATGTAAAATTCTTGAGAACAGAAAAGGCAAAATTACTCTCCAGCATTTTATCAAGGTACAAATGGGGTACACTTTTCCCTATAGCATTAAATTAAAATAATTTCAATTAAAGACAGCATTCCAAGGAACCTGACTATTCAAAAGACTGAAAGGTTAACTTTCCAATAAGAAGGTTGTTGTGGCCTGAACTGTGTCTCCCCCCAAATTCATATGTTGAAGTCTTCTGCTTGAACCTCAGAATGTGAATTTCATTAGAGATAGGGTCTTTAAAGAGGACATTCAGTTAAAATGAAGTCATTAGGGTGGGCTCTAATCCAACATGACTGGTGTCCTTATAAGAAGAGAAAACTTGGATACAGACATAGAGAAAAGATGAAGACACAGGAAGCAGACGACTACCTACGAACAAGGAGAGAGGCCCAGAACTGATCCCTCCCTAAACGGCTCTCAGAAGGAACCAACCCTGCCGACACCTTGATCTTGGACTCCCAGCCTCCAGAGCTGTGAGAAAATAAATTTCTGTTGTGTAAGCCACTCAGTCTGTGGTGCTCTGTTACGGCAGCCCGCGCAGACCAACACAGAAGCTTAGAGAGGGCCGAAGATGGTGGCGGTCCTCTGGCTCTAGCATTTGTCACCTGCCATGGGTGCCTGTGAGCCACGAGCCCCTCCTCCAAGCACTTTACTTGGCTCCTGTGGCATTGGGCACTTGGAAGCACAGTCTAAGGTCCCTTTCTCTCCTCTACCAGCTTTCTGTTCCCTCCCTGGTCTTCGGGGAATCCTGGCATGCCCCCTATTATTTGGGACACCTCCATTCCACACTTCACTGAATTCTGGCCTCCACTTTATTTCTGGTTATTTGTTACAATGTTTAGCTGAGTCATGTAGAAGTCTTAAACTTTTACAAAATCAAATTTATTCTTCTTTTTCCTTACACCTTTTATTTATTAATTTTTTTAAAGATTTTTTTTGATGTGGACCATTTTTTAAGTCTTTATTGAATTTGTTACAATATTGCTTCTGTTTTCTGTTTTGGTTTTTTTTTTTTTTGGCCACGAGGCATGTGGGATCTTAGCTCCCTGACCAGGGATCGAACCTGCACCCCCTGCATTGGAAGGCGAAGTCTCAACCACTGGACCGCTAGGGAAATCCCTTTTTCCTTACAACCTTTTAATGAAGGATGTACTTTTCTACACTTGGTTTGAGGGTCTCAGTGACTGAAGAGTATCAGTTCTGGGGAATGTTCTAGGTCAGGGGTCTTCGCTGTTTGAATTGCATTCGGAGGGATCCAAGTGCTTTGGCTCTCCAGCCTGAAGTCAGGGAGGCCTCTTTGGGACTGCAGGGAGAGGCGGGCAGGATGCTGAGACGGAGCCTTTGCCTGCTGGCTGGGGAATGAAATCACAGTGGCTGGCAGCAAAAAGCATGGCCTGAAGGAACTCGCCTAGGGCAGATGCCTGCACGCTAAGTTAATCAAGCTGTTGCTCCCCACCTTTTCCCGGGCTGCGAATTCACCCGAGCCTTTCCTGCCTGGAGGACCTTGACATCTGCAAAGGCCCTTTGGAGTTGAATGAGGACCCACATGCAGAAACAGCATAAATGCCAAATGAGATGGGGAGCCTCTGAGTGTGATTTAGGTTTTAAGCAGATGCCCCTTAAATCCAGTGTATTTAATTCTCACAATTTCTAGATTTCAACATTCAATTATGAATGAAGCCTGGACCAAGTCTGAAAACAATTCCAGTTCCTCATTACCTATTTACTAGGAGTTTTCTGCTGGGCAGGGAGGGTCGTTTTCATGGCCTGCTGTGAAATTGACACACTTCTGGCTGGTTTTGTTTTGTTTATTTTCAGTGTCTTTCAGAAGTACCAATGCTGTGGGCACAATTCAGGGAATGGGGTTTATTAATTATTTGGGCTCTCTCTCTAAGTGTACCCAAACAGATCTTTATGAGATAGATGAAATACACAGCAGGAGCCAAAAGGGTCGGCAGATAAGATTGTCTGTTTATTCAAAAAAGATGAAAAGAAATATGTGAAGTAAGCAATGAAAAATAAAACTGCAAGTAACTGACAGGCCAGACACAGAAAGTAGCTGAGAGGTAGTTTAATTTGACTGTGTTGGATCCCAGCCCACACTGCCATTGACATGTTACAAATGGGACTGCTCCAGCCTTGCGGCTATTTTGTAGCAATATCCGCCAGGACACCTACTTTTATTTAAGAGTGGAATTCAGAGAGGGAAACGTGTATCACAGTGGTCTCCCAAATGAATTCAGGCTATGATCATATATGTTAAAGCCATGGATTTCTGTACCCCCAACTTTCTGGTTCTAGGAATAGTCAGACAATAGATCAATCTGAGGCAGAACTGTATACTTAACCAACTTTTTCTTTCCTTATAATAATGTGCCCCATGGCATCATTTGTTAAATGTGAGTTTCAAGTGACTTTCTGACTTATAGTGAAGGTAAAAGGACAACAGGAAACTGATGGTGGTTCTGGTGTCATGGTGCAAAATTCCAGACTTCATACAGGCATGCTTCATTCATTCCAAGGAAAGAATGTGTGTCTATGTGTGTGTGTGTGTGTGTGTGTGAGAGAGAGAGAAAGTGTGAATGTGTAAGTGTGTGTGTAAAAACCCCTATTAAAACAAGTAAGCAGAAATATTAAAGAATACAATTTAAAGAGGATTTTCATTAGAGATTTTATTCTAATCATTAATTCTCCTTAATTTCTCCTTAGCTTAATTCATTTCTCTCCCAGGTAGAAACAGACTTAGGCTCTCAAAATTATTTTAGAATTAAAAACTCTCTAGGTTTTGCATACTGTTTTAGGGTTTCAGAGCATGTCAGTGTTAAAAACTCTTGTGTCCTTCCATAAAAAGATGCTCATCATTGTTAATTATTAGAGAAATGCAAATCAAAACTACAGTGAGGTACCACCTCACACTGGTCAGAATGGCCATCATTAAAAAGTCTATAAATAACAAATGCTGGAGAGGGTGTGGAGAAAAGGGAACCCCTCTTGCACTGTTGGTAGGAATGTAAATTGGTGCAGCCACTATGGAAAACAGTATGGAGGTTCCTCGAAAAACTAAAAATAGAGTTGCCATATGATCCAACAATCCCACTCCTGGGCATATATCTGGGCAAAACTATAATTCAAAAAGGTACATGCACCCCTATGTCATAGCAGCACTATTTACAATAGCCAAGACATGGAAACAACCTAAATGTCCATTGACGGATGAATGGATAAAGAAGATGTGGTATATATACACAATGGAATACTACTCAGCCATAAAAAAGAATGAAATAATGCCATCTGCGGCAATATGGATGAACCTAGAGATTATCATACTAAGTGAAGTCATAAAGAGAAAAATACCATATGATATCACTTATATGTGGAATCTGAAATATGACACAAATGAACTTATCTATGAAACAGAAATAGACTCACAGACATAGAGAATGGACTTTTGGATGCCAAGGGGGAGGTGGGTGGGGGGAGGGAAGGCTTGGGAGTTTGGGACTAGCAGATGCAAACTATTATATATAAAATGGATAAACAACAAGGTCCTACTGTATAGCTCAGGGAACTATATATTCAATATCCTGTAATAAACCATAATGGAAAAGCAAAAATACTGTCATGTCCTTCAGTCAGATTGATTCACTGAGACTTTACTGAGCAGTAGAACTCATTCATTCATTAATTCATCTATTCCATTCGTTCATTGCCAGACACTGACCAGGCACAGGGAAATGACAGTGGATGAAACCAGGCACAGAGCCTGTTGTCACAGAGCTATGGGGCTCTGACTTTCAAGAGGACAAAACACACATTAGCCCCGTAATTCCACATATGAATGCAAAATGACACCTTGTCTTCTTCTGGGAGTGGTGCAGGCAGGAAGGCAAGCCGCCCTGAGGATGAGTCTGGGTCAATGAGATGGGGAGGAAGGCACTTCCAGGCAGAGGGAACAGCACCTGCAAAGACTCTGAGCAGGAGGGAGTGGGCATAGTTGGAAGTGAAACTGTAGAAAGAGGCCTTGGGGCTGTGTTTAAGGATTGAGATGTTATTCCCAGAGCTATAGGGGTGCAACGTGCTCAGATTTGCATTTTGAAAAGATCACTCTAGTTGCAATGTGAAGAATAGATTGGGTTTGGGTAGGGGAAAGGAGAGAGGATGGTCACTTATTCAAGTGACTAAACATGGGATCTGGCTCTCCAGGGTGCTTTGTAGGAGACGCAAAAATTAAGATTTACAGTTAGTTTTGGAGGGCTTCCCTGGTGGCGCAGTGGTTAAGAATCCGCCAGCAAATGCAGGGGACATGGGTTCGAGCCCTGGTCCGGGAAGATCCCACATGCTGTGGAGCAACTAAGCCCGTGTGCCACAACTACTGAGCCTGCGCTCTGGAGCCCTCGAGCCTAGAGCCCACGCACTGCAACAAAGAGTAGCCCCTGCTCGCTGCAACTAGAGAAAGCCCGCGCACAGCAATGAAGACCCAATGCAGCCAAAAATAAATAAATAAAATAAATAAATTTATAAAAAAATGTTAGTTTTGGAAAAGAAAGGGAATATGATTAATTTTAGAGTTCTTATAATTAATGAGCCTCAACTAACTCTTCTGCTTTCTTGTGTTCCCACAAAAGATAAAAGTCCAGAGAATTCTTGGCAGGAATTTATGTGGGAAAATGGGGCCGCACTCTGAAATTACTAAATAGAAAATTGTGAGCTTAATATCTCTAGGTTCCAACTTCCTTAAATCTATGATGGGCTTTGTTCTCATTAAACTATTAAGAAGACATTTATGTGATAAATTAATCCACATTAAGGTGTGAAGGGCTGATAACATCACCACTAGCTCCTAGTTAGTTTCCACTGAGGTCTGGAGGGCTGATAACACTGAGATGCCATCTGTGGATTCCTCCAAACACCCTCAGGTCTAGTCTAGTGTCTGGGACAGAGTTGTTGATGTGGAATGAAACTGAGTTAACTGCCCCAAGTTGCTCGAGTTTTGAAAAAAAAAAAGTGTTTAATTATATAAAGGAAGGAATTTCTAAGGGATGAATTTTAGATAATTTGGCATAAAGACTGTGGAGATCATTTTAAGTGATACAGCCTTCCTAATATTTATCAAAACAACAATGCACAAGACTACTCTATCTCAATATTAAGCTTGGGCAGACACTTTTTCCCCCCCATATCCAAGTTCTTATTGTCGCATCACAGTTTTCCCATTTGTACCAAGAAAGCAGTGAGACTGAACTTCCTGTGCTGCGTAGAGACCTCAGTCGCACATACCCTCCAGGTGTTCAATTCAGGAATCTGGCAACTGTCTACTGTCCTGGAACTGTGCAGAAGACAGTTTGGACTAAGTGTTTTGGGAGAAAAGAAAAAGAAAGCTCTTAAAATAATATTGCTTAGGACTACAAGAATTCAAACCCAGAAATGGAATCTTTTGATCCTAGATGAGAATGAGCCACAGATGAGAAGGTGTTCATCCTTTATCAGCATCCATGATGGGGAAGGCCCTGACTCACATGCCAGACTGAAGGGCTCTCTTTCCCTGGACCCACCCCTGATCCCACTGAGGAGCATTCACTGATGCAAGTCCCAGATCTGACTCTGGAATGTGCTCATGTCATGGGCTCAGTCCAGCAAGTGTCCAGCAAGAGATCTTTTCTGGGGTCAAATGCAAGTCAGCCTGGAGCGGGTGGAGGTCAAATGATACAGCTGTCACATGCTGAGCAGGCAGGATTAATATCAGTTGCCCATGTCTCTTGGCAATCTGGCTTTTCCAAGATTAGCTGGTCTCTTTCTTGAGCTCTGGAATGAATCAAGATGCATTTGGTGGACCCCACTGGTATAGCAAATAGTCAAACAACCAGCATGTTTAGTCCCTAAGATTCAAGGATAAGATGGACTTTTTTTCCTGTAAATCAGATTGACATAAACTTTGTTCTGGAGTCAGACAGAATTGGACCTCTTGCTACTTCATAACTCTTTCGGTCTAGAAAGGCAGAGAAAAGAGTAGTGTGCTTTATTGTTGTTTTTCTTATATGAGATGACTCTTTTTATTTTTCCCTTTCCCCAATGAATTGTGAAGTACTGTTAGCAGGAAAAATCATACACAGTGCATCTTGTTAATAATTGGGCTGGGAAAACCGACTTTGACTACTTGTGATTGACAAGTAATATTGAGTGAGATTGAAAATGGAGACAGCCGCTTCCACCATGGTAGTGCGTTTCTGGACAGACTTTTGATTTCCCCACAGTGAAATGATCTCATTGGACCTAATTCTCAACATTTAAAAACAGGCAATATTTTATTCCCTGTTACTAATCAACTTAGCCTGTTACTAGTTTTTACAACTAATAAATTCTATTAGCAAACTGTCTCCTCATTTTAATACCCAAAATGGTTTGGCTTATCTTTTTTCCTTTTTCCCGTTTGCTTTTCAAATCTTTTGTTCCATTCTTGTTTATCCCAAGCTGTACATCTCCATCAAGTCTTCCCTGATTATTCAGGCCATGACGATTCTATACCAGCAACAATAAAATGCACCCCCACCTCACAGAGTTATGACAAAAGGATGTCGCCATTCATTGGATTTAAAAGGACACTGGACTTTAAAAAGAAATTCCAGAACTTATCTACAAAACAGAAACAGAGTTACAGATGTAGAAAACAAACTTATGGCTACCAGGGGGTAAGGGGGGGAGGGATAAACTGGAAGATTGGGATTGACATATACCCACTACTATATATAAAATAGATAACTAACAAGAACCTACCGTATAGCACAGGGAACTCTACTCAGTACTCTGTAATGGCCTACAGGGGAAAAGAATCTAAAAAGAGTGGATATGTATATATGTAGAACTGATTCACTTTGCTGTACACCTGAAACTAACACAATATTGTAAATCAACTATACGCCAATAAAATTAAAAAAAAAAAGAAATTGCAACAAGTTTCTTATTTTTAGATGACAATTTTAACTTGGGCTTAAGATGCTGCCGATTTGATTCCACATTTAGATTTGACACCAGGTTTGACCCAAGGACTTGGCCCATACCACTCTCCCTTGTCACCACAGTTCACACACAGCCCTGGGAGCAGCCCACCCATCCCTGTGAGGAGGTGGGCCCATTCACCCCAGCTACGACGGCATCCAAAGTAATCACAGTTTTATGTGGACCAGAAAGGGAGGCCAAGGAAGAGCGGGTCCACAAAAAAGGAAGGAAGGACCACAAATTCAAGGGGCTTAACGACGGGCCCCCAGTGGCCTTATTATATGAATAGACTGCAGATAACTCCATCTCTCTACCGCGGCGCTTCATAAATTCTGTCATCTCGTCAGGACTGTCAGAGCCCTGACCTCACTTCCTCCATTAATGAGCTCGCCCTATTTTGAGGGGGGATTCTTTACAAACATACAGCCCAGAAACCCCTCACAAACAGCTTGTCAGCCTGGTGGTTCTGGAAGTAACCAAGTCCAGGCCAAGGAGAGGGAGGGCAATGCCTCGGAGGCCAGCTGACCAGCAAGACGGGGCTACAGGACGCGCCTGGCACGGTCGTGGCCGGGGAGAGGCGGGCATGGGACCAGGTTTGGGGAGCAGCTAAGGGCAAAGGGTCGTCCCTGTTTACTGAGAAAGGTGTCAGCGACAGATTGGTGGCTTTTCATGTCAGGAGTTCTTCTTATTTGCCTGGATGCTTTCTGTCTTTGCTGATGGGAGGTAGCCGGAGTCTGTGATTCAGGTTTGGAGATGTGCTACCGAAAGGGCCAATTTGTACACCGCCCACTCGGATGCTTTGTTTTTGTTTTTGTTTTTGAGAGCTACTGCCAGACTCCATCCATCTCCCCACCCCCCAACCTGGCTCTCTTATTTCAGGCCAGATGCGGAAAACAGCTCTGTGCTCCCAGTGATCCAGGATGGATTAAATGGTCAGAAATTGCATTCTGCTTCTAGGAGACCGAGTTTGTGCTGAAGTGTCCAGTACAGCCATGAAAAAGCATCTCAACTCTGTAAAGGCAAGAAGAAGTCCCCACGGCCAGCTTATGCACCGGGCAAGCTCCATAAAGTTGGCTTTTGCTGACGAGCCTGGGTTTGAGTGTCTTGAGACAAACTGCATCAAATTATATAGAAAAACAAAAGCGCTTCCAATGCCAAGGAGGACCTTATCTCTCATTCCTCAGGTGTCTCCTTTCCCTCCCCAGTGAGATACTCCCCACCCCCTGCTGATTTACGCAAGGTGGACAGAGCACACGCTGTTTAGTGCCTGCACAGGTGTCGTTAACACATCATGAACACAGCTCATAGCCTGGACCCAAAGCCCTTTCTTTCCTACAATGACGGCACCGAAACCCTTCCCAGCACACACCGTAATCAGAGCCCTCGGACGGGGAATGGATTCATCAGAATTCATGTGATGCCTGTGGGGGCGGGTGGAGCTGGGGTGCAGAGGGGAGGTGGGCCTGGATCTCACCCCCACTCTTCCAGGTTTCACATCTAGACCGGGTGGATGGGGTCATCCATTATTTCCAGTTGCTATTTTGGTCAGTCACATAAAAAACATCCCTGACAATACTGAATTGCATGTATAGACCGTTTTATGGCCATTGGTCTGGTTGTTGCTCTCTCCTCCCTTTCTCAGTTGTTTTTCCCCCTTCTGAGTATCCCATATGCCCTCCTCTCTGCTATGGACAACATAAACATTTATCTTCTTGGACCACGTATTCAAAAAAAATAAAAAGGTAAAGGGAATAGTAAAAATCCAGAGTCAAATGTGAGTGGCAGAGCTATAATTCTTTATGAAGTAGCAGGTAAGATTGATTGTCAAGGGTCAAAAGGCTAGGTCAAACTCCGCTCATTCGTCAGCTGAATGTCATTTTAGTTTTCCCTGTCACCAGATAGCTTTAAAAAAAATTGCAACTCCTTCCTCATTATCTGGGACTGGGCTCCTTTTCTGCCATCCAGTATTAATGAAAGCGTGCTTCAAGCGTGGCCCTCATCTTCTGAGGTTCTCCTGCTGCCTTTCCTTTCTCAAGCACTCCAGAGAAAGCACCATTTCAAAGGCCATTTTCTCCACAGTCACATGGGAAAATTGTCCCTGGAGTGAGAATGATTTGAAAACACACGCAAGGTATCAATGTTTGAAGGAACACAAATGTAATTAAATCTTAGCAGGTGGAAAGCTTGTGAGCCAATGTAACTGGATGATGGCAATATCTCTGCATCTCATAAAGAGGAAAACAAAATGGGATGTAATATCTGGAAGCTGTCTAAAATGATGTGTCGTATATAAGGGAAAAAAAATTTCCTCTTATAATTACGGCTGGTCACAACGACATAATGAGAAACCTAACATAATGCATTGATTTTGCTGGGAGTCTAACACGCCATCCACAGCAGGTCGAATATAGGTTAATGCTATCAAATAACTTCACCTCTGAAAGACTCATTTAATTAGCTCATGTTTAATTTTCCTAAAGTGAAAGAAAATGATGATTAGTTAGATGGGGATTCATTTGTGAATTTTTAAGCCTATCTGCCAAATGCTATGAGTTATCAGCGAAGAGAGGTAACTCATGAATCACAAATTTTTATACATAGCTAGATAACAGCTTAAAGTTGAAACCTCTGAGCAATGATGATGAATTCCTTATTTTGTAACCCTGTGCTGTTTTATTTTCCAATCTCTTTGCCTAATATTGTTATGGAAACCCGGATCAAAGTGAATTGATAAAATCTATGTTAGAATTTGCTTTATAGTAGTGACATTATTTGGACCAATCTTCTAATTGTCTCTACAATTATCTGTAATTTCATTAGCCCAGCTCATTCCTGTTGGTTGACAACTGGATTGTGTGACTAAAGTCCTAATGTGGTCTGATGAGTTTCACTTCGTTTCTATTTCATGATCACAGATCTGCAGTCACTATATAAAATCCTGCTGAGGATCTCAGGAGGCTGAAAGGAGAGGACAGGGCTGGATCTGTGTAAGATCCACACACAATCTCCTTCTTAGGGATGAAAAATAATAACAGCACACAAAAACCTTTAGTGAAATTCTAGGCTAATTTCAATTTACCAGAAATTATGACTAACTTCGAATATAGCATCTATCGAGTTTGCGGCATGGTATGTTTGGTCCTCGAAAAATGGCTCTTGCAAAGCCATTCTCCAGGTTCAGCTTGAAAACATTGATTCAAAGGAATATGGCACAGCCATGTTTAGAATCTGGAATATAAGAGCAAACAGCTCACAGAAAAGAATTCTAGATGGAGCGGCGTGGTGGAGAGACCTGCCCAAGCAGCCTGAAGCTGTGAACCCGGCCCCAGTGAGATGCTCCAGGTGGAAGGAGAGCAGGCTGCAGCCACAGGAATCCTGGGAGTGAGATCTGGGTTCCGAAAGGGGATGGGAGGGGGATGGGCAGCCCTGGGGGTGCGAGTGAGTCCTGAAGAGCAATTCAGGCAGTTCTCCATGAGGAGACAGACCAACATGAAAGAGGAAGCTGACAACCCGAACTGTGAAATGGATCAAAAAACCTCAAAATCCATATATACAAAGAAAGATCTAAAATAAACTTAACACAGTATGTAAAAAAATATACTTTTCCTTAAATCATGTATATTTTTTTAACTTTGGATGGTGTTTTATTTGATACAGTAATTTCTAGTAAAAAGATACAGCTCTACAAATCTAAGACCAGAAAAACTTAGCTTAATAGCAGTGCATAGGAACCAACCAAAGGGTTCTAGTTGATTATAACCCAACAATTTAAAAAAAAATAAATTTATTTTTTTATTTTTGGCTGCGTTGGGTCTTTGTTGCTGTGCATGGGCTTTCTCTAGTTGCGGCAAGTGGGGGCTACTCTTCCTTGTGGTGCGTGGGCTTCTCATTGCGGTGGCTTCTCTTGTTGTGGAGCATGGGCTCTAGGCATGTGAGCTTCAGTGGTTGTGGCATGTGGACTCAGTAGTTGTGGATTGTGGGCTCTAGAGCGCAGGCTCAGTAGTTGTGGCACATAGGCTTAGTTGCTCCGCGGTATGTGGGATCTTCCCGGACCAGGGATCGAACCCGTGTCCCCTGCACTGGCAGGCGGATTCTTAACCACTGTGCCACGAGGGAAGTCCCTATAACCCAAAAATTTGACATGGCTATAAAATGGTCATGTGGTGGGTGGTTTAATGGCTGGAGTGGTATCTAAATCAAAGATACACCAGCCCTCTGGGCTTTACTGTTTATAGTTTCCAGTGCTGGGGTTGGATGGCCTGGGGAATAACAGACTGTGTAGGGTGATGCTAGGATGAGGGGACCTGTCAACCAGAGGCAGCCAGAGGGAGGTGCCAAGGTGGAAGGGATTATGGGGAGAAATAATGAGCAGAAAAGAGAAGTGTGAGTGCTATCTTAACATAAGATGTTCCCCTGAGTAAAGGGATTATATTTAGGTAGTGTATCTCTAGTTTAGGGCATGATCCGGGCCACTATTTTCAAGCTGGAGGAAAGTGAAATTTGGGATCAAAATAAAGTCTTGGGACTTGGGAACTAGGACATTTAGCCTGGATTTATGGCTTGTTGTCCTTTTCCTCAGATATTTGGAGAGCTGTAGGTGGATGGAAAAGTAGATTTATTTTATGTTTATTTGGATAACTATTTGCAAATATTTCTTGCTGGGCTATGAATCTGGAGAAAGGCTCTGTAGAAAAAAGTGATGCTGGGATCACGGGACTGCCTTGTACCCACTGCTCAGAGAGACTCACAGCATCCATGTCTTCTCAAGGCTCTGAGAAGTCCCCAAGCAAGCAGGCTCTTCTGATATCTTTGAAGTTAGGATTTTCGTTCTTATTTGACCATAACACCCTTTTCTCCCTTTAAAAAATGCTACTTCTTAACATACCATGGAAGTAATTAATATCCTCAGGACACACTCTGGGAAATGAGTTAGGGCCAATGAGTGAAAGCTGTAGGGAAGCCAACATCAGAGGAAAATAAAGGAGAACTTTCTAACAATCTGACCTGTCCAAAGTACTAAAGTCCCATCACCAGGAGTGTTCAAAGAGAGGCCAGAAGACTGTCTTGAAGAAAAACTTGAACACGCCTGGAAAGACATGCCATTTAACACAACATGTGGTTGGTGTTATAATACCACCTGTGTTTTGGGTGGTCTTGTTGATCTTGTGTTGTAATTTGATAGTAAGATTAATCCACGCTATGGTACTAAAACCATCACATTAGGAAATGATGTAATAGAAAGACTGTAAATAATTAAATTATTTTACATTCACTGTTGAATCAGGATGTTGTCTACTTATAACCCATACATGCCCCAGTCATACTCTTACAGAAAGGCTTTGGTAATCCTCGGCCTGGGTAACAGCTCTAGAGTCTTTGAACTGGTGTAATGCAGCACAGAGACCCATCTTGTAGGTAAATAGGATAGATGTGTGCCCGTATAAACCATGATTTCAGAGGTCCTTACCCTCACTCCTCAATTCCAAGGTAATTCTCTCAAGGATTTCCTGGGCGTTAAAAATTCCTTAAACAGGAGAAGAGCTGTACAGTCAACAAGTAGAGATGAAGCTTCAAGTTCAAATGCTGGTGGGAGTAGAGACTCATTGACTCCTATTTACTCATTCATTCACTAATTCACTCCGTCAATCAATGTTTACGAGAATCAACACGTGCCATGTGCTGGGAATATGGAGCCACAGGCTTCCTGCCCTCAGGGAATAAATGCTGAGAGCACGCGCCTTCCTGAAACCAGGTTTAGCTCCTAGGATGGAGATGAGGGCTCTGGATGGGGGAGGGGTCAGAGGCGCGGTACAGAGGGGAAAACATGGAATTCCTGGGATTGCCCTGAGAAATGTCTGCACCTCATGTTGGAGACAAGGGCCAGTCCTATTAACGCATTTTATATAATTTCAGATTTTCTTCCTCT
Organism: Balaenoptera musculus; assembly: GCF_009873245.2. NCBI lineage: Eukaryota > Metazoa > Chordata > Mammalia > Artiodactyla > Balaenopteridae > Balaenoptera > Balaenoptera musculus. The sequence continues at coordinate 93,941,662 of NC_045793.1, read as the reverse complement.
ATGGCCGATTAAAATAGATATATTTTTCAAAATCTAACTCACAGGATTAAAAAAAAAAAGGCTTTAGTTCCTTAACAGGGGAGTGTTTTAGTTTTGCAAAATGTTAGGATCCATACACTTGACATCCAAATTTTTGAAACACTGCATAGCAATTGGGTCCTGCCCAAATATCATTTTTTGAAGTAAGTTGGTAACTCTGCCTACATTCCCAAGCAAGAACTCCTGAACCTTTGCTACTGGCTATGGGAACAAATCTCATATTCGAAAGGCCTTTTTGATAGTTTGTAGTTTGTCAAAGAACCGTGGGTGACTAATACACAAGTACGATGGACATAGTGGCTGTACATGTAGGTTTCTGGGACAGTCTGGAAAATATGCTGTCTCCTTGTCAGTCTATGCATCATACACATAACCAACCACAGCATCAGAGATTTCAGAGGGATACAGGATATCTGAAGTGACGGGGTACATCACAGGAGGTCGAAGATCAGTCACAAACCTTGCAGGAGGAAAAATCCAACAAGTATAGCTGTGACGAAGTCAAAAGAATTGTTGATTCAGGATCTGGGAGAGAAATCCAGGTTTTGCTATGTTCTGTATGACGAAGGCAAGCCACTAAAACAGTGGGGTTTCCTTGTCTGTAAGATGGGACGTTATTCCCTGAGAGGGCCCCCCACCAAGGACTGTGGGCTCAAGAGCTATGTGGAGGTGCCCATGGGTGAAGTTGGCAGAGAGGGATTGAAGCCTTCAGCCTTCATTTGGAATGGGTCCCACAAGCCTAGCCAAGAAGCAACAGCTTCTGAGAACATCCCCAACTAAGGACCCAGGTCACCCAGGTATTGAGGGTTACACATCCCCAGGGATCTTATATGGTCAGAGGAGGAGGTGAGAGCCCCTAAAATGACTAATATCATATTCTCACCAACCCTGACTGAATTTAACTTAAGGGGAAAAAAGTCCATTTCTTATTCCTTGACTGCCATGGAGAAACCCAAACCTGTTATGATTTTAATGTTGAGCCCTTCACAAACAGGAAAGTATTTGAAAGCTAGCACACAAAAAAGAGATGTGTATTTCTGCAAAGGATATAGTATCTTACTCTCACTCAGAAGGCAATATCACTATTTTAAAGAACAAAGATCAAATTAAATGTTCAACGCCACCATGTGCTGTCGCCAAGTATGTCAGTATATTTATGAACAATTTATAATTTGAACTGTTTTCCAGACAGCTGGTCATATGTACGTTAAAGTAGTCATAATAACCTGTCAGGAGAAATTTCCTACAGTACATTCATTGGAGAAAATATGGGTAAGTGTGGCAGCCTTTTAAAACTCCACCAGATCTCTTTTACTTGTGAATAGCTACCTCCACAGCTGTAAAACCCACAGAAAGCCCAGAGCTCACAAGGCTTGATTGTATCCCTTCCCCGGTAGTTTGCTCCCCACTGTGAAGACTTTGGGTTAAATATGCATTTATATATACAGAGTTGCACCAGCCCTGCATGGAATCGAAGAGATCTCCAACACCCAAATTAAAGATCTATCTTAATCATGTGCATGTAGGGAAAACTGATCTCACTACCAAGTCTCTTTTACAAAGAAATTGCCTGGCTTCTTGAGACTGTACCATCTTGATAACATGGGTAGGGCTTGGACGGTGGTGTAGGGAAAAGGCTCAGACTTGGAGGTACACAGACAAATTTGCATCCTGGTTCCAGCAGTTGCTAGATGTGTGTGGGCAAGTCACTTAAACATCTAAATTTTTGTATCCTCATCTGCAACAGTTGCAATAATAACGCATGCCTCACCTTTTGAGAGGGATTAGGTACTAAACTTTTCAGAATTTAGGGAGGAAAATGAGTTAACTGTCTTTTAGCTGAGCTATTCAGAAACAGTGTTCTTCTGCCATGTTCAGTGGACAAAATCCGTGGGTTTTGGGAATGAGTAAAAGTAAGCTTAAAAAGTCATGACTGGCAAAACTACAATGAGGTATCACCTCCCACCAGTCAGAATGGCCATCATCAAAAAGTCTACAAATAACAAGTGCTGGAGAGGGTGTGCAGAAAAGGGAACCACCTACACTGTTGGTGGGAATGTAAACTGTTGCAGCCACTGTGGAAAACAGTATGGAGGTTCCTTAAAAAACTAAAAATAGAACTACCATATGATCCAGCAATCCCATTCCTGGGCATATATCCAGACAAAACTATATTTCAAAAACACACATGCACCTCTATGTTCATAGCAGCATTGTTTACAATAGCCAAGACATGGAAGCAACTTAAATGTCTATGGACAGGTGAATGGATAAAGAAGATGTGGTACATATATACAATGGAATATTACTCAGCCATAGAGAAGAATGAGATAATGCCACTTATAGCAACATGGATAGATCTAGAGATTATCATACTAAGTGAAGTAAGTCAGAAAGAGAAAGACAAATACCATATGATATCACTTATATGAGGAATCTAAAATATGATACAAATGAACTTATTTATGAAACAGAAACAGACCCACAGACATAGACAAAAGGCTTGTGGTTACCAAAGGGGAAAGAGGGTGTGGGAGGGAATAAATTAGGAGCTTGGGATTAGCAGATACAAACTACTATATATAAAATATACAAACAACAAGGTCCTACTGTATAGCACAGGGAACTATACTCAATATCCTGTAATAAATCATAATGGAAAAAGAATATATATAAAACTGAATCACTTTGCTGTACACCAGAAACATACACAATATTATAAATCAACTGTACCACATTTTAAAAAGTCATAATTGGCACAGGAGCCAAAAGTTGGAAACAACCCAAGTGTCCACTGATGAATAAATGGATAAACAAAATGTAATATATACATATAATGGAATATTATTCAGCCTTAAAAAGGAAGGAAATTCTGACACATGTTTTAACATAGATGGACCTTGGAGACATTATGCTCAGTGAAATAAGCCAGACATAAAAGGACAAACTCTGTATTTATATGAGGTACCCAGAATAATCAGATTTATGGAGGCCAAACTCATAGAGACAGAAAGTAGAATGATGGTTGCCAAGGGCTGAGGGGAGTGGGAGATGGGGAGTTAGTGATTAATGGGTACAGAGTTTCAGTCTGGGAAACATGATAAAGTTCTGGAGATGGATGGTGGTGATGGTTGCATACCAGTGTGAATGTAGTTAGTGCCAGTGAATTATACACTTAAAAATGGTTAAAATGGTAAATTTTATGTTATGTATGTTACCACACGAAACTAAGTACGAATGTACTTAGTGCCACTGAATTATACACTTAAAAATGGTTAAAATGGTAAATTTTATGTTATGTATGTTACCACACGAAACTAAAAATGAAAAAGCCATGATTTGTAAGTGAATCTGCTTTCATATGTCTTGCCTCCTCCGTTTATTTCCATGGTGTTTTCTATCGGTAAACACTAACACTTCTGGACGATGTGTTTACCCCGCAAAGTGTCCATTAGAGCAACCCTAAGAGATCTTGCGTCAGGGTGCTCTGGGTTCTAGCTAGATCGTGCCTCTCTTGGACATCACTGGTGTCTGCCAGCTCGTGAGGATCACTGCATTTTAGGGACCTAAGATGGTATTTGATGATCATTTAGTAGGCGGACGATGTCTTAACTCAGATCTTTCCCAGTGCTTCAGATGTGAGATTCTAGTGAAATCCCAAAGCAATCAGCATGTTAACTCACTTTCTCTTGGTTGCATTATCTTACGCTCACTTACGTAGTTTTCTTCCTCCATTTATGTTGTTCAGTCATCTAGAGTGAGATTTCAGTGAAAGAACCCACCTATCCCACTTCACTGCCCCCTTAAATTACCTATGAGAAATATAACAAATATATAATTTCAGAAAGTAGTCATAATTATTTCCATTACCAACACATGGCCGTAATTGCCTCTTCAGCAATTTTCAGGAGCAATTGAAAGGAAAGTTCCAGAGAAACGGTCCATATGAATCTTCATCTTGGGGCTGGTATTGTAACTTAGTGGCATAGTTTCAGATTCTGGGGTTCCTAAAGCTCTGCTGTGAACAAACACTTGGTGGCGAGGGAGGGAATGGAAGCAGCACCAGTTGTCTTTTTTTTTTTAATTAAAGACGCACATTTAGTTGCCTGTTCTGGATCCGGGGATTTTCCCTTAGAGTGGAGGGAAGGAGCCGTCTGAACACACTGTGGGAAAGCACAGGCTTAGCACATACCCATATTCTGTATCTATTATTTCTCGTGGGTTGAATTAAGTTCCCCTCAAAAGATATGCTGAAATCCTAACCATCAGTACCTCAGGATGTGACCTTACTTGGAAATAATGTCTTTACAGAAGTAAAGTTAAAATGAGGTCATGAGGGGACCCTAATCCAATATGACTGGTGTCCTAATAAAAGGGGACGTTTGGACACAGACATGGACACACACAGAGGGAAGATGGCCATGTGAAGATGGAGCATTTGGGTGATGCATCTATAAGGAAAGGATGCCAAAGATCGCCAGCAAACCACCAAAAGCTAGGAAGAGGCAAATAAGGAAAAGGCAAGGAAAACTCACCCTCCCAACCCAACAACTTGATTTTGGACTTCTAGACTCTACAACTGTAAGACAATGAATTTCTGTTATTTCAAGCTACCCGGTTTGTTCTGCAGGCCAGAAGGGAGTGGCACCATATATTTAAAGTGATGAAAGGGAAAAACCTACAACCAAGAACACTCTACCCAGCAAGACTCTTGTTCAGCTTTGAAGGAGAAATCAAAAGCTTTACAGAAAAGCAAAAGGTAAAAGACTTCAGCACCACCAAACCAGATTTACAACAAATGCTAAAGGAATTTCTCTAGGTGGAAAAGAAAAGGCCACAACTAGAAACAAGAAAATTATGAAATGGGAAAAGCTGACCGGTAAAGGCAAACATACAGTAAAGGTAGGAAATATCCACACACAAATATGATACCAAAACCAGTAATCATGACAGGAGAGTACAAATGCAGGATATTTGAGATGCATTTGAAATTAAGAGATCAGTAACTTAAATTAATTATATATATATATATATATATATATATATATATATATATATATATATATATATATATATGGACTGCAATATCAACCTGCCTGCCTGGTTTGTGGTACTTTGTTATGGCAGCCCTAGGAAACCAATACGTTATTTCCTTTCATTCCTACAACCATTTATGGTATGGGACATACAACTACGGGACTGATGTTATGTTTTTCTCTCTTATTTTAAAGATGTGGAAACTGAAGCTCAGAAAGGTAAGGACTGGAACAAAAGTCATATGAGTGTCAAGGGAACTTCCGGCAGAAGCCGCTTGGCGTGCCTGGGAGGGTTGGCTCGTGGCATCTGAGCTGGGCTTGTAACAGGAGCAGAATTTGCTTGGTGGGTCTGGGAGTGTATTCTAGGTGATGTGAAGAAAGAGGACGCTGGGGATGAAGAGAAGTGCTGGATGACTAGAATACAGGACGTGTGGTACGAAGAAGGGCCATGAGGTAAGACTGGCAGAGGTGGCTGGAGTCCAGTTCTGAGTGGCTATGTATGTCATGCCAGGCAGTTTGGAGAGACTAGAGCCAGTGGGAAGGAGTTCCTAATCCCAGTTAGAAGCAATGAGGTTTGGGATTTAGGCTATGAGCACCGGGTTTGGGAACAGGAAGTGAATTCAGAGACAGAATCTAGAATGTGAAGGTTCATGAGTTTGAAGTGGTTGGTAATGAGGAAGAAGGAGGTTTGAGACACAGTCTTCTAGCATGAAGGAACTCCGGTGGTGATCCCTTGACTAAGAAAGGTAACACACAGGAAGACATGCACAAAAATGCTTCTCAGCTGAGTCACATGCTTGACTTGGTGACAGGCACTTAGCACACTGTTTGTGCCTGTAGAGCCACCCCTGGATACTGGTGTGAAGAACAGGCATAGACATGGTGCCCTACAGTGAAGAAGTTTTCCTGAGTCAGGGAACAAGCAAAGGATGATCAGTGATGAGAAAGAAGGGCCCTCAAGCAGTCATGGGGATTCTGCCACCCGGAACAGAGTGGGACAAGTGCAAAGTGTGTGCCCAGACTGAGCCACCTGCAACCTAGCGACACTTAAAAGATCTGGCAACCAATATCGGAATCCCCTGAACAGCCTTCGTTCACTGCATCGCCCTATATATGGAAAGTTGTAAACCTTCTCATCAGAGAATGTGGGCTCTGCCATTCTCCATTAACTTCCCTCCATGAAAGATGGACCTGAAGAATATTGCAACCTCGGCCATGCGGACCCTGTTTGACCTCTGCGGAGAATGAGCAAAACGGGGTGAGCAAGCTTCTCTCATCCCCCAATACCACACAGAAGGCGGCCATAAGCAAGCTCAATGTCATTGGCTTGTGCTTCCTGGACCTACATTTATGGAGCTGACTTGCAGTGTCTGACCACACTCTAATGCTGAAGTGTCCAGAGGTTCCTACCTCAGGTGCTTTTCTGAAACACCCTTCTCCAAGAGTTCCTCTTGCACATGACCTAGAGGAACTGTTCCTTACCCATGGTCCTCCTGTCCTGCCCTATAAGGCAGCTTGATGTCAACAGCTTCCCTATGGAGATTTCCCCCCAACTATATTGGTCCCCTCCCCTCCTCCCCACCCTCAAAAGTTTATGAAGGGAAATCCAACCAGCGCATCAACCTTTTCCTTTTCGCTGAGTCTGTCTGGCTCAACTGATGATGACAAAGATTCTGAGATCCTAGACTCTATACTTCTCCAGGGCTGAAATCAGGGCACTGGTGCCTGGAGACTCAATCCTATGTGTTTTTCTGATTGTGTTGATCTATTAGTTAGGGGCTTGGAAAACAAAGACCTCCCTATCTACCTTTGTTTACTTGAAACTGTACTGTTTCTTAAATCTCAGTTATTGTTTTTCCAACTGAAATACAGTTTCTCCAGAAGCACCATGCTGCTAGCTATGTTTTGAACGAGAATTTTACATAAATTAAATGCCAGTGGGCAACAATAAATATTTTAGTAGGTAGTTTGAAGGTGAAGTGAGGGGTTTGCCGAATTCCTGAATACCATTGTTATTTATGTTAAGCAAATTAAATTTGTTGGGAGTAGGCATGCAAAGCTGTCATATCCATATGGTTATTATTCATATTTTTCTTCATTATTTTTTTCTTTACTCTTTACATCTTATAAATTAATTTCCAAAAAGTGATTTAACTATATCATCTTTTACTTATTTATATTTTTTCATTGTTTACTGCTACAGTTTTGTTGCCAACATAGACCTCTTTTTTTGTATACATTGTGAGAGAATTCCTCCCATCTAGTTAATTAACACATCCATCGCCTTTTCCTTTTTTTGGTGAGATCCTTTAAGTTCTACTTTCTTAGCAAACTTCAATTATACAATAGAGTGTTATCAACTGTAGTCACCATGTTTCACATTAGATCCTTAGACCTTTAAAAACTGGAATTTCCTTTAACTTTTCTGAAGCAGAAGTGTTATATTGAGAAAGTTATTGACAGGTTGTAATCCACTGGGATAAAGGAAGAAGAGAACCAGTTAGTGCTTATTCTGACATTTCTTTTTCTTTTTTTTCCCTTTTTAAGTAAACTCTAGACCTTTTTGGCTTTCACTAGGTTTTCCACTGATGTCGGCTTTCCGTTTCAGGATCCAATCCAGGGTACCATGTTACATTTAGTTGTCATGTCTCCCCAGTCTCCTCTGGTCTGTGACAGTTTCTCATTCTTTCCATGTTTTTCATGACTGTAAAGTTCTGAGGAGTACAGGCTAGGTATCCCGTAGACTGTCCCCCAATTTGGATTTGCCTGCTGTTTTTAATCTTGATTCAACAGTTATGGGATTGGGGAGAGAACTCCACAGAGGTGAAGTGCCCTTGTCATCACATCCTCTCTGGAGGTTCATGACATCTACAAGGCATTACTGGGGAGGCTAGCCTTCATCACTTGGTTAAGATAGGGTTTGCCGGGTTTGTTCACCGTAAAGTTCTATTTTTCCCTTTTCATACTCTGTTCCATGGCAGCCAGTCACATAGTCCAGCCCATACTGGAGGGTGGGGTGGGCAAAAAGGCAGAACTAAGCTCCACCTTCTGGAGGGTGGGGCATATCTGTATAAGTTATTTCCAATTCTTCTTTAAGGAAGATTTAAGACTCCTTTTTGTCCTCTTCTTATTATCTCTGACTTGTCTGGGTTAGTCAGGCATAGTAGAGGAATTAAGGCTTCTTGGTTAGTATCCTACAAACTACCATATTCTCATACTTCCCTCCATCATCTCCCATTCTTTTTTTAATATTTTAATTTTAATTTTTAATATTTTAATTTTACTGGAGTATAGTTGATTTACAATGTAGTGTTAGTTTCAGGGGTACAGCAAAGTGCTTCAGTTATACATATACATATATTCATTCTTTTTTAGGTTCTTTTCTCATATAGGTTATCCCAGAAGGTTGAGTAGAGTTCCCTGTGCTATACAGTAGGTCCTTGCTGGTTATCTATTTTATATATAGCAGTGTGTGTGTGTTCATCCCAAGCTCCTGATTTATCCCTCCCCCACCCCACGTTTCCCCTTTGGTAACCATAAGTCTGTTTTCAATATTTGTACGTCTGTTTCTGTTTTGTAAATAAGTTCATTTGTATCTTTTTAAAAAAATTAGATTCCACATATGAGTGATACTGTATGATATTTGTCTTTCTCCATCTGACTTACTTCACTTAGTGTGATAATCTCTAGGTCCACCCATGTTGCATCTCCCATTCTTTCATTCCCTAAAATGTTTATAATTTGCTGTAAGTCGTCTTTCATCCTCATTGTCAAGGAATTCCAGAAGTAAGTCAGTGGCCCTAACTTTCTCACTGCTTGCTCTTTGACGAATGTCACATTAACTGCTTGTTCAGTACTGTAATCTATGTTTTCACTAATTCCTCCCCTACTTGTTTTAGAAAGGAAGAATTTGGTGAAGGAGAAATATTTTGCCACTAAATAAATCACTTCAGGTAAGCCTTGTCCTTTCTTCTTAAAAATAGATCTTTCTAAAAACAAAAAATTATAAATCCAAAAGTAAAACACAGCAAATTGACTAACTTTTTGTTGAGGTGCATAGAACCAATGTTTGAGGGATTCAGTCTTGAAATTTAGGTTTAAAGAATGTTTGGTGCTGTAATACTTTATTTATTTTCAGAGAGAGCCAAACTCAACAAAAAGTCACTCCTCCCCCACTACCCGCTCGGTATTTGGCTTTGTTCAGCAAACATTTTATTTATTGGGTCCCTACTATGACTCTGGCCTGGAGGGCAGTCCTTGGATTGACTGAAGGATAAAACCCTGGTTTCCAAGGGCTTCCAGATTGGTAGGGAAGGAAGACATATCAACAGAGATATTCAATGCAATCTGACAAGTGCTGGACAGAGTGTGTTCCATGTGATATGGGAGCACAAGAGAGGGTCCCCTGGCCCTGAACGAGGCTGGCTGGGAAGACTCCAGCAGCTGGCTGTGATGGAAGTAAAGTAGGAGCCAGCCTGGACTCTACCTCTCTGAGAGGATGATGAGTTGACTAGTTCTTAATAAATTTCTATTTGGAATTCATGACTCATCTTTATCCATGCAACTACTTTATATAAAATAGATAACCAGCAAGGGCCTACTGTATAGCACAGGGAAATATATTCAATATCTTGTAATAACCTATAATGGAAAAGAATCTGAAAAAGAATAGATTTTTATATATATGTATAACTGAATCACTTTGCTGTACACCTGAAACTAACACAACATTGTAAATCAACTATATTTCAATTAAAGAAAACCGTGGAATAGTTTCTTCCCTGTAACTCTGGGTTATCTCTGGACCTCCCCCAAATTGTCTGTGTAGTCATCATAATATTTAAATTTATCTCCACGTCTACCACCTATATGTTTTTCAGAAGCACTAGCTTTTTTTGAATCTGGTCTAATAATCACACACACACACACACACACACACGCTCACAAATACCAGCTCCTCATCTTCTTCATATCCTTATGGACCAAGTCATGCCAGCCTCCTCCCTGATCAGAAATAATCAAATCTCTTGGATTTTTTTTTCTTCCACAGCAAATTGGTTTTCCTGAAAACATTTCCATTTCCAGGATTTTTAGTGTTTTTTATTTATTTTTTAAATAGTAAAATAAAGCGAATGACTGGCTGAACTACTCCTGGATTTCTTACCCCTGCATTATAGCAAATTATCCCTCCTGATGGAGATAATGTTTGAAAATGAGCGTTTAGGCGTGTTACTGATGGAAAGTTGTGGCACATCAAGCAGGCTTCCTCAGCCACGAGAGGGGCATTTCGACAGGCTCCCGCTGCTGAGATAATCTGCCGCTCCCCACCGCTCACGCAGCCACCACGGCCACTTCTGAGGGCACGCTGCCAGCACAGGGCTTTCTGTAATTTCTTGACTGTGGGAACTGCTCCCTGGTCATCAGGGTTATTTGTTTCACTGAATGAACACAGGACATGACCTGGATTTCCTTTGTCTAAAAAAGCAGAACAAAGACAAACCTGGAAACATTTCCTCCTGTTGTTCATTGAGATCCAGGGTCGGCAAACTTTTTCAGTAAAGTGCCAGGTAGTAAAGGTTTTAGACTTTGTGGCTATATGGTCTCTGTTGCAACCCCTCCACTCTGTCACTGGGTACAAAACCGGCCAGATCTAATATGCAAACGAATGAGCAAGGCTGGCTTCCAATAAAACGATTCATGGACGCAAATTTGAATTTCATGTCATTTTCATGTGCCATGAAAGATGATTCATCTTTTGATTTTTTTCAACCATTAAAAAATGTTAAAACCATTCTTAGCTCATGGGTGTACAAAAGCAGGGTGGTCTAGGCTTGACCCAGGACTTTGAAAGAGCATCCTTCAATCCTCAAGAGGGAAAGGGTCTCGGCGACCATTGAAATAAAACAGCCTCGTATTACAGGTGAAGAAAGCAAGTCTTAGAAAAGGTAACTAGCTGACCTGAATGAAGTTGAGTGACTAGTTGGGAACAAAATACTGGTGTGTCGACTCTCTGATCTAGAAGTCTTTCTATTTTTCCACATTTTAGAGGATGTAAGATAATTGATAGGAAAATAAAGTTTGAGTAGCACTGTGACCCGCCAAGCCTCCCAGTGACTGGCATGGATGAATGTAGCATCGTACCTAGTCTGTTACCATGATAAGATTCAGATCTGGGCAGCGTGGACTGTGGAAGCAAAAGCCCCACTGACACCTCGTTCATTACCTGCAAAGGCTTATGGCCCTTTGCTTCCCTCCACCCCACAGGAGAAGGAAAGAGAAGGAAAAGAACAGTACCAATAATAATAACTACCACTTACTACACACCTTTCCTAGAGGCAACATAGCATATGTGATAAAAGCAGAATCTCTAAAGTCAGACTGCCTGGGTTCAAGTCCCGTCTCTACCACATGCTCCCTATGGGACCTTGGCAAGGTGTTGTAGGTGTCTATACTCTCTCATCATCCTCTGAATGACCCTTAAAGGCAGGTGATAATCATGTGTCACATATAAGGACACCAGAACTTGGGAAAATGACTTGCCCAAGGTCCCCTCACTGGAATTTAAAGCCAGGGCTACTCATTTTCTTCACTGTAATGCTGCTTCCTCCCCCCCGCCGAAGGGAAAGACAGGAAGAAATGAGCAGGGTCTGCCATGGAATATTCCAAGTGCTCTCCCCTACTCTGTCGTGGTTCCTCTCTTAATGATTACTGTTTCAACTACAATAGTGATAAGCCTACTTCCTGTTTTTAAAAATAAGTAGAGAGTTCACCTTGACCTTGTCCTGACATTGAGAGTCCAGCTTTGGTGAACCTGGAATGGGGTGGTATGATGTCATTTTATCTGCTTTCCTTTATCTTTGATGGACTTTACAATGGCAACAAAAATATCATCAATATGGCCCATGGCTATATGACTCTCACCCTCTCTTGCCTCATTTTTCCATGTAAACAATACATGAAAGAGAGTATCACAAGCTGCAAGTCTGCACTAAGAACTGGACAGCAAGCTTGAGCCGGCTGTGCTCCAACAGGCTCAGGGGGCTCCCCAAGGAGAAGATGTGCCAGGTAACCAAGTCCTGCCTCATCCTCTAGAGGATGAGATAGATCCTGTGACCTGAGTTAAAAGGAGCTGATGAAGAAAGGAGAACCATGTCAAGGGGGAGAGGATGCATGATGAATCAGAGGGGACAGCTTGCCCCTGGATGGCCAGCTTGTCTTGGCCAGGCTGGGCCACAGGCCGGCTGTGTCTTGGCGCTGGAAGTATCCAGGGAGGAACCTCGGGAAGGTCAAGGCCTCTCTCTGGATCCCTGAAGCACGTGTACTCCCATACTGGGAGGAGTCTTCCAGGAAAAGTCAACATCACGTGGAAATGACATAGCCCAGGTGCCCTGGGGTGGCCAGGACCACGCATGGCTCACCGTGGAAGTTGCACACCATGAACTTTAGTCCTTCCTTCCCTTGCACTGGGCCATCGCATCAGACCCACACCCACTTCTTCATAACAAATATTTTATAACATCCCTTTAGTAGCCTGAAATGAAGCACTATAACATACCTCTGCACAACATTTCTTAAAAAAAAAATCAATATACTCTCTCAACTATAAAGGAGAAAGAAAAGGAAACTGATTTATAAGAAAAAAAACTATACTAAAGACAAAGGGAAGTGGTCTGATTTTTGTGCCTCTAGGGAAAATCCCATGAAGGTTACACTATGAATAGAACGATCCAGGAGCGTGAGATGAGCAATGTAAATACCACCAGCAACGTTTGAAACTCTTGGTTAGTTTGGTGGCAACTCTGAACAAAACAAGTTCAGTCCTCCATTGATGTCAACATCAAGTGGATGCATTCCTGGAAAATTCAATGTGTATTAACTCTGTACCAAAAAGTATTTGGATTTAGATGTCAAATGGATTTAAGTTTATCAGCTCGGATCATGATAAAAAGGTTTCTCATGAACGTGAATGGAAGGACAGGTGAGAGTCGTGCTGGGCCAGGGGGACTCTTCACTGTGCAAGGCTGGCCCCTGTGTTGTAGGACATCAGCTTCTCTGTCTCTCATCTATTATTCTATGGAATATGAGGCGACAAAGGAGCTGTTTTTAAACACAGCCGTTTTGGAGTGCCCTGTAGATCCTTCTGCTTCAGCAACTTAACAACAGTTCTATCTCTTTGCTTAAAAACATCCACTGAAAGTCATCATGCACCTTTTGCCTCAGCATTTTATGGACTTCCGTTCTATGATCGTCCCGCAAGTACGAACACTCATAAAGATACCATCAGGCAGAGCTAAACTGGCACCAATTAGTGTCTCGGCACTGGAATTCCAGCTCAGCGGGTGCAGAATGAGCCTGTGATTTTATGTTATCTACTTTCCATTATCTTTGATGGACTTTACAGGGGTCACAAAACCACAGCCCGCCTGGCACGTGACTCCATGACTTTCACAGTCTGTTGCCACATCCCCCTATGCAGACAACACATAAAAACGGGGCATATTAGCTCAGAGGCTGAAATGGAGAAAGTCACCAAGAGCTAATGTTTCTCTGGAATTCGTATATTTTAAAGAGAAGCCCAGGGCTTCCCTGGTGGCGCAGTGGTTGAGAGTCTGCCTGCCAATGCAGGGGACACGGGTTCGAGCCCTGGTCTGGGAAGATCCCACATGCCGCGGAGCAGCTAGGCCCGTGAGCCACAATTACTGAGCCTGCACGTCTGGAGCCTGTGCTCCGCAACAAGAGAGGCCGCGATAGTGAGAGGCCCGTGCACCGCGATGAAGAGTGGCCCCCGCTTGCCGCAACTAGAGAAAGCCCTCACACAGAAAAAAAAACCCAACACAAACAAAAAAAAAAAAAAAAATTAATTAATAAAAAAAAAAAAAAAAAAAAGAGAAGCCCAGCATTGCTGTAGGATGTCCCTGAAGGATCAACCTCACTAAAAACTTCTATTCAAGCAAACTGTGTATTAGTGACCTTATTTAAAGACCTGACAGATGGACAAAGGGCTTGGGCAGGGTAAACTGCATCATATGAATAAATTAAATATTGAAAATAAAAACTGACAAGAGGAATTAGTGTCAGCAGCCTGGCTATTGATGGTTAATTGTATAGCTCAATGAAACTTTAAAAATTTTATGATAAGTCAAAGGCAGTACTAGTTAGGGATATTATGTTACAGAAGCATGTCTTTTCCAAATCATGCAAATTACAGAAGCATGCCTTTTCCAAATCATGCAAAGCCACTGGGATTCTCCCTGCGTCAGGTTGGTCACAGATTGGACCTTTGCAGGATATGGGGTGACAGGCAGCAGATGTGGGGCTCCTTGCTGTCTCCCCAGGGCTGGGCTCATGCCTTGTTTGGAAGAGGCACTCAGTAAACATGTATCAAAGACATAAATGAATTAATTCATGAAGAAATGAAAATAAGGGGTGCCTCGAAGGACATGAAAACTACAGAAAATCACGCTTACATCTGAAGAACGGGGAATCCAGGAGGCCACCTCCTTTTGTTTTTTTCTACAATATAATTTTTATAGGTATTTTTTTTTATAGTGGGTAATGTGAAGACTTCAGATGAAATAGATTGAGAAACTGATTGGAAATTGAATGCAAACTAAGACCACTTGACTGTTACTGAAATGAATAGCCCAGTTTGCTTTTTTTTTTTAAAGAAATTCACGTTCTTTTATTTATTTATTTATTTATTTATGACTGTGTTGAGTCCTCGTTTCTGTGCGAGGGCTTTCTCCAGTGGCGGCAAGTGGGGACCACTCCTCATCGCGGTGCGCGGGCCTCTCACCATCGCGGCCTCTCTTGTTGCGGAGCACAGGCTCCAGACGCGCAGGCTCAGCAATTGTGGCTCACGGGGCCAGTTGCTCCGTGGCATGTGGGATCTTCCCAGACCAGGGCTCAAACCCGTGTCCCCTGCATTGGCAGGCAGACTCTCAACCACTGCGCCACCAGGGAAGCCCTCTACAATATAATTTTTAAACTAGACTTATTTTTCAGAGCAGTTTTAAGTTCACAGCAGCAGGTACAGGAGTTTCCCATATACCCCTGCTCCCATATACCCCATGCATGTGTAGCCACCCCCATTACCAACGTCCCCACCAGAGGGGTACACTTGCTACAACTGGTGAACCTACATGGACGCATCATCATCACCCAAACCTCATAGTTTATGTTAGGGTTCACTCTTGATGGTGCACCTTCTATGGGTTTGGACAAATTTATAATAACATATATCAACCATTATAGTATGGTACAGAGTATTTTCACTGCCCTACAAATCCTCTGTGCTCCACTTATTCATCCCTCCCTTCCCCCCAGCCCGTGACAACTACCCATCTTTTTACTGTTTTCATACTTTAGCCTTTTCAAGAATGCCATTAGTTAGAATCACACGGTGTGTAGCCTTTCAGATTGGCTTCTTTCACTTAGTAATGTGCATTTAAGTTCCCTTTATGTCTTTTCATGGTTTGATAGCTCATTTCTTTTCAGTGCTGAATAATATTCCATCGTCTGATGTACCACAGTTTATGTACCTATTGACCTACTGAAGGATGTCTTGGTTGCTTCCAGGTACAATATAATTTTCCCATGTGTGTTCTCATTGTTATCACCCGTCCTCCTCAAACACTGTTATTTTATCTCTCATTTTCAACCTGCCTCTGTTTTAGTTTTCTATATTTCTGCCATTTTGCTCTCTGGTTATGCTATTCAAACAAGCACTCCAGCTCTGGTACCCACCAAAATAACCTTTGGTCATGATAATAATAAAATACAAGGCAGCTTGTATTCAGAAGATGGAGTCTTCATTCCAAAATCACTACACAGGAAAATGCAAGGGCCAAAACCCAGAGCTGGGTTGCGGACACTTCCTGAAGGCCAGAAACAGCGTGGATGAGCAGCTCCTGAGGATTGCCCTTCTGTGATATCCTGGGGCAATCAGCTCACCCAAGAGCTCCTGGCTGACGACCTACTACATCCTTGTGGTCTGTGCAAAATGATGTCTGACAATCTTGAACGCTTCCTCCTGGTCAGTGCAGGCTTTTCTCTGACCCTGCTCACAAGGATATCCTCTGCCTCCAATTAAAGTTATCTTTCAGACACTTTTTAACTATAAAAACTTCATTAAAGTCTTCCCTGGATCTTTGCCAAGGGAACTCAGCTGATGGGTCAAACACAAACCCAGCTGGATACCCATCCATGAAAAGGCCTGGAGAATCAGAGTGTCTTCGCCGGGATTCTTCCTTCCCAGTGGGGTGACATGCTTTGATACATCTGAAAACCCACACTTGGAAGGAGACGGCAGACCAGCCTTTCTCCCCACCGTTATTACTTGATATTTTAACAATTAGAAGACATACAGACTTTGAACATGAAGCTTTAAACAGAGTTTAACTGATGACGGAAGGATTCTTCCTGGAAACTCCTTGGAGACACTTGTAATTAATTTGATCTTCTTCAGTCATTAACTCAGGCCACAGTGAGTCGTCCGCACACGGCTCTTAATTCACTGGAGATCATTTCCTGGGATTCATTTAGTTAAGCAGCACTGTTGGATTACATTTTAAAACCCTTAAAACTGGTTGTAACTGAAATCTGTTTATAGAAGCTTATTTTAATGGAGTCAAAGTGAGATGGAAATCTCACCTGCCAGCCTTACCACATAAAGCCCAGCTCTGGGAGTACGGAGTCGAAGAAAAAACACTGCCGATTAAAATAAGTTATTATTTTAAGCTTGAAAATAGGTTCTAAAATGGGGAGTAGTTCAACTGTAATATGGATAACTTAGTTAAAATGGTCTGCTCCTCTTGGAACACACATGTAAACACGTGTAAATGTATGCCCTTTACTTTCAAATGAACTAAACTGCTAAACGTAAGTATTAACAACATGGGTTAGATGTTATGAAGAAAAGCCTTGGGTCTGAGACTTTGTGGAACCCTAGTTTTCTCCTCGAAGGGAGTCAGGGTAGAAGGGCAGTGACACCCCACAGGCCTGGACTTGCTATCGCAAATACTCAGAACCTGAGGGTCCCAGAGTTTTCACTGGGCTAAGTGGGTGGAGGCTTTATTTTTTTCCATAAAATAGCAAATCAATAACTGTGTGAGGTCTCCATTCTGACCTTTTCCATTTACTTCACCAGGCCAGCCTTTCTGTACCTGGCCAAACTTTATCTTTCCTTCAAAGCTCGCCTCGAGGCCTAAAAACTTCTCTAATAATGCTTCTCTGAACACACCTGATGATAAGAGTAAATGCTTTCTTGTTGTAGAGACATTTGCAGTGTTTTCAATCAGATTTAGACTCCTTCTTTTGTTCTTTAGAACAATTCTTTGTGGTATATAGGGAATACGTGTGTGTGTGTGTGTGTGTGTGTGTGTATATGCTCACACACATATGTATATACACACATACATGTACATATATACACATAAATACATATACCTGAGCACTCTGAACAGCTAGATTATTTACTGAATGTATTATTTATTGATCTACTCATCCACTGAACATTTATTGAACTCTAAGCATCTGACAGGCCCTAAGATAGGTACCAAGGATATAGGCTTATAGGGGAGCCAGATGGGTAAAGATAACTGATGACCTCACCCATCAGTCACCCAGACATGACCAAACTTGCCTGAATCACAGAGTTGAGCACAGTTTAGGCACAAGGTGGGACCCTTACCACATCCAAAACAACACACTCAGGGAATAAGCTTGTGGGCCACAGCCCACTCTTGGGATCAGAATGGTATTCTCAGATTTTCATTATAACACAGAGGTTGAATTTTCTAACCAGGCAATTCATTCTCTTTGAAAAATGACCAGTTTCCCACGTCCAGGCCTTGGTCTCCCATTTGTTACCGACCCTCCAAGGGGACACACACGTCAGCCCCCTCTCTAGTCCAATGACATTCTCCTGGAAGAGACAGGCTAAAGTGAGGGGAGGTGATGACAAAAGCTGGGTGTCAAAGTCCATTGGGAAAATGCATCTGCCTTCTTACTTCCTGGCTCTCTGATTTCCTTTAATAACAACTGACACTAGTAGAGCATTTACTCTGTGCCAGGACTTATTCTAAGAGCCTCATGGATATTAAATCAGTGACTGCTCACAGCAGCTGAGAGGCTGATGAGCTGCCCACGGCCACAAAGCTAGGAAGTAGGCAAGCTGGAGTCAGACCCAGAAGTCAGCTCCGGTGCCCGCACTCCTGACAGCCCCTTGAGCAGCCTGGACTTCAGTGTTGATCTCCTAGAGAGCATGGGACTGGTCCAGAAGTACCTCCCAAGGCAGTCCTTCCTGCCAGTGAGCAGAAAATCAGCAAACTGGTCCCAGATGCCAGACTGAGGGGCGGCATGCAGGACAGGAAGTGGTCCTGTGCACGTCTTTACCCGCCAGCACTTGTTGAGGACCTACTATGTGCCAGGCACTGTTCTATGTACCGGAGATACAATGGTGAAGTAAACAAAGTCCCTCCCTGCCTTTGTGGAGGTTACATTTGGGTGTGGGTGGTGGTGATGCGGGGGGGAGGTATAGACATTAATCAATGGTATGCAGTGTCCTGTCCAGTTGCAATAAGGGCAATTAGGAATGTGAAGCCAGGCAGGGGTCACTGTGGCAGGTGGGGGAGTTTACTATTTTATTTTATTTTATTTTGCCAGATGGACTGAGATTTTTTAGTTCCACCCCTTTCTGAGGGGGTGAAGCTTGACCTGAGTACAGTGAGGGGTGAGCCACGGGAAT
Organism: Balaenoptera musculus; assembly: GCF_009873245.2. Taxonomy (NCBI): domain Eukaryota; kingdom Metazoa; phylum Chordata; class Mammalia; order Artiodactyla; family Balaenopteridae; genus Balaenoptera; species Balaenoptera musculus. The sequence continues at coordinate 93,922,840 of NC_045793.1, read as the reverse complement.
TTGCACAGGAAGAAACTTCCAGGCAGAGGGAATAGCAAGTGCTAAGGCACCAGCACTCGTGTGTGTGTGTGTGTGTGTGTGTGTGCGTGTGTACGCACACGTGTAACTGGATGTATATCTAGTTTCACAACTTTAAAGGCCAATATCAATTATATCAGAATCTCCACTTTTGACTTTACTTTTCTTTATTCGTACATTGTATCCAACAGAGAGCCACACTATATAACTATATATGTATCTTAATGAAACAAATACATGAATCCCCTGATCTACACAGATCCACTTAAATTGAAAGCTAAAGGCACAGCTTGAGGAACACATTCAAAATAAGATGCTAAATTAAAAAAATCCTGACTACTATAGAGAGTGAGATTTAAATGTTTAAAAATACAGATACAATCTATAAGATTAGCTAAAACATTGGAAGGAAAAACCCCAAACATTACCAGTTGTTAATGGAATTTTAAGATCCTGAGTGATTTCAAAATGTTTAATTTTAATAATACTGAAAAGAGAAAGCGGGAAAGGAAATTTTCCTTAATCTCATGACAAATTAGAGGTGTACTGTAGTTTTCTTTTCACTACTTTTCTGCATTTTTTTGAATTTTCAAACTGTGCATATATGTCTTTATAATAATGAAAAGCACACAAAAGAGGTCTCTAAAAATGTGATTTAATTTCTGGGGACAGCATGTGGTTTCACAGCAAGAGGAAACAAATTGCCACAATCATCTTTAGTGTGATTTCATATCAGGTGAGCTGAGCACTCTACCTTATGAAGCCCATAGAAACTTGGCTGTTTTCACTTAAATAAAAGTGAAGGGAAATGGTGATTTTCCTAGCAACAGCACTCGTTGTCAGAAGAGAAGGGGAAGAGAGTTAGGTACGATTCACAGAAAATGCATTGGGTAATTTTGTTAAGTATATGTTATAGATTCCAAAGCATTTCACATTAAAAAAAAAGTCCGACTCCATGATTCATGTAGGTTGGGAAAAAAAAAAAACAAACTACAACTATGCTACAAATAAAATGCATACTATAAGACTTGAAAGTAAAGAAGTTCATGTTCTGTTAGGAGAATTCTACACATTTCTGGGCTGATAACTTGAAAGTTTTCCCAGTATGGGGTTGATCAGTATATTATTATGCTTTTCTTAAGTATTAAAATAAAACCTAGTTATTTTTTTTTTAAGTACAAAAATTGCTCTATGAAGCTGTATAGCATCTAGGTGTGGGTTTGGCATTTATAGGATGCAGAGTTGAACAAGGATCCAACGTGAATTCCATCAGTGAAGTTTTACTAATATTGAGGCACATGGGGAAAGAAAATGGGTCTGAAATTGAGGCCAAACGAGCATCTATTGAGACTTGAGCTTGCTGGGGTCTCCAGTTGCTGTGACCATGGGCGCAAGTGCATTGGGACAGTTCAAGGGCCACTCATTCCTGTCCTGTTAGGCTGTCCTTTCCCCTAACCTGACTGCTGGAGTTGGGTCTCTTCCTCTTGATGTCCCTCTGAGGCCTAAAAACAACCCTATTTTCCAACCACAAATGGGAATCTTCTGAGCCACTGTCTTCAACTTATGAAGTTCGTATTTGGCTATAAACTTATTTAAGGTGAAAGATTTTGAACCTTTAGAGTTCTCCCCAAACTGATACCGCTGAGCGACCTTCTGGTGTCCCAGAACCTCTTTTCAGTGTTACTCCATCCTTCTAAGCTACTTCCGGTGGCAGCCAACGCAGAAAACACATTTCAAGCTCTCTCCCTCCCCTACCAATTTCCACGAAGCCTAACATCAAGATGAGAGAAAATGTTGAATGTGTTTTAGATTTACTGTCTCATTTCTTTTACATCTACTCTGACTTCCTAAAGACATAAATACTAGTGAATTTTCTGGTTAAGCCAATCTGCCTAAATATGACAAAATAAAAACTCATTTACCTGCATGAGTTTGAGACAGATCACAGATCTATAGAAATGAAGAGGAACTTTGGGATGACTAGCTCCATTCTGCAGTTTCTTAGATGGGAAGTGACAGCATAGTGTAGTATGGTCTGGCCCAAGTTTAAATCCTGTCTCTGCCACTTACTAGCTGAGTGGTCTTGAACAAATTAAATATGCTGTGCCAAAGTCTTCTCATCTGTAAAACAGTGTTAGTAATAGTACCTACTTGAGGACTGTAGGGAAGATTCAGTGAGATACCTCAAGCAAGAAGATGAGCACAACGCCTTATAAGAGTGACATCCAAAAAAGCTAATTCTTAAATGATATGACTGGTAAGGGGTTAATATCCAAAATATATAGACACCTCATACAACGCAACATCAAAAAGAACCCAACCTGATTAAAAAATGGGAGGAAGGGGGACTTCCCTGGTGGTGCAGTGGTTAAGAATTCACCTGCCAATGCAGGGGACACAAGTTTGATCCCCGGTCCGGGAAGATCCCACATGCCATGGAGCAACTAAGCCTGTGCGCCACAACTACTGAGCCCACGTGCCACAACTACTGAAGCCTGCGTGCCTAGACCCCATGCTCCGCAACAAGAGAAGCCACTGCAACAAGAAGCCTGCGCACCGCAATGAAGAGTAGCCCCCGGTCACCACAACTAGAGAGAACGCCCACACGCAGCAACGAAGACCCAACGCAGCCAAAAATAAATAAATAAATAAATAAATAAATTTATTTATTTATTTTAAAAATGGGCCGAAGACTTGAATATACATTTTTACAAAGAAGATGTTCAGATGGCCAACAGGTACATGAAAAAATGCTCAGTATCGCTGATCATCAGTGAAATGCAAACCAAAACCATGATGAGATATCACTTCACACCTGTCAAAATGGCTATCACCAAAAAGTCTACAAATAACAAATGTGAGGATGTGGAGAAAAGGGAACCCTGGTATACTACTGATAGGAATGTACATTGGTGTAACAACTATGGAAAACACTATGGAGGATCCTCAAGAAACTAAAAATAGAACTATCCTACGATCCAGCAACTCCACTCCTGTATCTGCAGAAAATGAAAACATTAATTTGAAAATGTACATGCATCCCTATGTTCATAGCAGCATTATTCACAATAGCCAAGATATGGAAGCAACCTAAGTGTCCATCAACAGATGAATGGATAAAGATATTATACACACATACACACAATAAAATACTAGTCAGCCATAAAAAAAGAATAAAATTCTGCCATTTGCAGCATCGTGGATGGACCTAGAGAGTATTATGCTTAGTGAAATAAGTCAGACAGAGAGAGACAAATACCATATGTTATGACTTATATGTGGAATCTAAAAAATAAAACGAATGAATATAACAAAACAGACACAGACTCACAGATTTGGCGAAAAAAATTGTGGTTTCCAGTGTGGAGAGGGAAGAGGGGAGGGGCAAGATAGGGGTAGAGGATTAAGGGGTACAAACTACTATGTATAAAATAAATAAGCTACAAGCATATATTGTACAGCACAGGGAAATATAGCTAACATTTTACAACAACCTTAAATGGAGGATAATCTATAAAAATATCGTACACTTGAAACTACAGTAAGTCCCCTATATACGAACCTTCAAGCTGCAAACTTTCAAAGATGCAAATGTGCATTCCATCAACATCAGGCGTGAGTGAAATTTCAGTTTGCCCTCCATCTCCTATTGCTGACGATCTTCAGCTCTACCATCTCCCACCTCCTATCCCTCCCCCAGTAACTCTTCTCACTTGATGCCAGCCTCTGTATGCCAGCTGTTGTACTGTACTACTATACTTTTCAAGGTACTGTACTGTAAGATTAAAAATGTTTTATTTTTTGTGTTTGTTTTTTATGTATTATTTGTGTGAAAAGTATTATAAGCCTATTACAGTACAGTACTATATAGCTGATTGTGTTAGTTGGGTACCTGGGCTAACTTTGTTGGACTTACAAAGTGGACTTACGAATGCGCTCTTGGAACGGAACTCGTTTGTATGTAGGAGACTTACTGTAATATAACATTGTAAATCAAACATCCTTCAATTAAAAAAAAAAGGAAAAGCTAATTCTTCAAGAGAGCCAAAAAGGGGAAGTTGGTTCCAAGCAAATAGAGAAATACATGTTATGGATTGGATGAGTATTAAAAGGCAATCATTTGAAGTAAATACTTTAACAATAAAGTGACGAAAGTGTTAGGGAGGAATTTGACGGTTTGGAGACGCTTGGCTGATGGGAGAAGAGCTGGTGAGGCAGGAAGAGCCTCCCATCAAGATGAGATGCCTGGGAACCTCTCTGGTGGTCCAGCAGTTGAGAATCCGTGCTTCCACTGCAGGGGGCACGGATTCGATGATCCCTGGTCGGGGAACTAGGATCCCGCATGCCTCGTGGTGTGGCCAAAAACAAAAGAAAAGACAAGATGCCCGCAGGACAGACAAACTGGTTGAGCCTTGGTTGGTTGTGGAATTAGGAGCCCAGAACCTTTGCCTGGGACTGTCTGCGTGGTAGCTTTTATTGTTGGCAGAAAGGGGCAGGAGACAGACTTCCTGTGTCTGTGTGCTCTCACGCACACCCATGCACACAGGCTCCCAGCCCCACTGGCATGCCACAGGTCCTGAGGCTGCAGTTACGCTCACAAGCTGGGGAAGCCCTGGGCATCAGGATTCTGCATCGTTTATAACAAAGCTGGGAGCTGGGGGTGGGCGCGGGGCTGAAACGAACACTCCACAAGTTTCCCTGAGGGGCTGGGGAGGCTGTCGGAGGGTTAAAGGAGATACAAAGAGAGACAGAAACTGGAGCAGCCCGGTGAAGGGCTTTGAGACAGACATTCCTAGTGCATACACAAGTACACCCGTGGCAGGAAAGGCCAGAAGGGGTTGGTGATTAGGTGGAGGGACGGGAGGCAGTGACTGGAGAAGAGAAAGGAGTCATTCAGAGAAACAAGAGGCACGTGTGGGAGCTAAATCAGTGCTCCGATGGGCTTCTACAAACCCCCCTTCCGCTCTCGAGGCGTGGGAAAATTGGGACCACAAAGGCCCGGCTACTCGCGTGGCCCTGGTCATTACTGGCGTCAGAAGAGCAACACTGCCCTTGGGAAGTCCTCAAGGAGAAGTTGGGCCCTAAGAGCCTGCAGCTTGCTGCATCCCACTGGCCCCTCCCTGCCTGCAGTCGCGCTGGCCTCTTGCCTTTGACCTCCCCACACAATCTGAACGACCCTGTCACCTCCCCGGGGGCTTAAAAGGCCATTTTGTTTGCTCTCTCCTCAAGGGCAAGTGGTGGTTTATGCACATTTTAGATGGATGGTCTATTTCCAAGGGCCGGGAAGCTTCTCAACCCCAAATCAGGCTAACGACCTCATCGAGGGTTACATCTGGATAAATAGTGAATTGGCTTCAAAAGCTGTCCACTGCTTTCATTTTTTTTCTCGTGACAGCACAGCAGTGAGAGTGGAAACAAAAAGCAGCTGCTCTGAAGTTCAGGGCCCATAGTGTTAGGAAGGCAGAGCTGTTGGCTTGTTTGTTTTGTCAAGCTGTGGTCTTTACAGGTCTCTGCTTAACATGGCTGCTAGATAACCATCAAACTTGTGATAGAGTGATTACCAGGTAATGTTATAATAATCACGATTAAACAAGTTACATGAGCCCTCAGGCCCTGAAGCAATTTCTGTGAAGAATGAGTTTGTCCTTCAAATGGCATAATAAGAAAAAAATTAGGTGCAATTCACCCAGAACAGTATGTTATACTGGGAGAAGGGTAATACGTTTACCCATTCTTAGCAGTTACGAATGCCCTACGATTCACTTGCTTTCTTTCTGGCTTCCTTCCTTTCCATTTATGTTTTACATTCTTTGTCATGTGAAATGAGCAAGGTGGTTTATAGCTGCCACTGTGATTTTCTGTCCACCTGGACCCCTTTACATCACAAATCCTGGCCCCTCCCTCACTTTTTTTTTTTTTTTTTACCACGTAGAGTAAAAATACACAAAGCGGCCAGAAAACAATTTGTAACTATTGGTGTCAAAGAGCTGTTAAACATAATTTGAGCCCAGTCAAAAAGCTGTTAAACATAATTTGAGCCCAGTAAGAAATGAGCAAGCAACAACTGTGTTACTGCACTCCAGATTATCCCCAAAGAGTCGCTGTGGAATGAAACAACCAGGAAAAAGATGGGTTGATGAATTTATTATATACGAGGTTTAGGCATGACATTCTTAAAATGTAAAGCTTGGGGCTCATGCCAGCTACTAATGAGGACAGAACTTGAAGCACCATGTAGCACCAATATGTAAATCTGCTGGATAAAACCCAAAGCTCCAGAATAAAGACATCGTTAATATTCCTTCCCATTTTTCTCATCTACACCCAGCAAATGTCTTCAAAAAGTAAAAGGCAGACCTGCCTCCTTCAAATCCCTCAGACTACAGTGTAGTGTTGTTGCCTCTGAGTGTTTTTTCTATTTTGTGAGACAAATAAATGAAAAAAATAAAACTATGGAACTATTGTTTCCATTGTGAGTTACAATCATAACCAAGCCATCTACGTGGTATTATCTGAAAGTTCATTCCCCTACCCAAGGATATGAGAGCTAAAAATATTTGATGTCTTTACCTATGTTTAGTCTCAATTTACATTAAATTTCTTCTCCCCAGCAAATCTGGCATCGGTATGAAACGAGGGGATACACTGGAAAACCTAATAATTTAGTTTCAAGACTGTGGATGTAGATAGTATTAAGCACTGATATTTTCTTTCAAGAATTTTTTGTTGCCTTTGCATAGAAGTTACAGGTGTCCGAAAGCTTTTATACGCACGAAAGCACATCTATGGGAAAGAACAGAATTAGAGTAAGCGTCGGGGTGCAGAGCACGTATAAAGCCCCCCTGTGCTCACCCTGCCTTCTAAGCACACAAAGGTTCAGTAACGTGTCTTTTCTGAGTGGAATCTGTGATGCTGCGTGTGACTTTTATTCAGATGCGTAAATATTATCTTTTTATTTTGGGTGTTTGAGGCTTAGGGTTGCAGTTTTAGTCTCTATTTTAAGCCCATTTCTCTCCCCTTCGTAGTTTTGCTCTATATCTCCTAGTAGGCCTTTTCTCAAAGCTTGATTCTTATGTATGGAGCCCAACGTTGTGCCTTTCACACTTCCCACGGCTGGTCTGCGGGTGTATAATTGTGTGGAGACACTGTGTAGATGGTTTAAAGAAGGCTGATTATGGTTTTCGTTACTGGATTAACACATAATGATTTTCAGAGGGGCAGCAGAAAAAGAAAAACCAACACAAATAGGAATGTAAAATTTCACTGTGTTAGTGAGATTTTCAGAAGTTGAAAATTATATCTAAGCATATTTGAAATTTTAAGTAGGCTTTACGATGGAATAAGATGATCTGGGTCTTTCAGAACTTAAACTACTCTTGACTCCAGGCACATATATTTTCCCTAAAGTGTTAGGAAGTATGTCAGTCATGATAGGAGAAAGCGGAGAATCTCCACTTGTTCCTTCCCTACCCATTCTCCTTTGTAATCTAGGCTGAGTTTTCCAAAATATAAATATATGTGGCTGATGAGCTTAACTTTGCTTGTGGAAACAAACAAATGTGACAACCTTCATCTACAGGGTCTGATGGGAGTTCCACCTAAGAAAGCTGGTAAACTTTTAAGTACACATATGCCGTTTCCTGATAGACCCCCATGGTGTGTTATTAGTTTTCTATTCGCTGCTGTAACATACTACCGCAAACTTAGCAGTATAAACAACATGAATTTGCTGTCTTAAATTACCGGGCTAAAATGAAGGTGTGGGCAGAGCTGCATTCCTTCTGGAGGTATCCCTCCTTCTCTCGTAGGGGAGACTCTGTTTTCTAGCCTTCTCCAGCTTCTAGGGACCCCCACCTTCCTTGACTCGTGGCCCTTCCCTCCATCTTCAAAGCCAGCAATGGCTGGTCTGTCTTTCCTACATCTCATCACTTTGACCTGTTTCTGTCATCACATCTCCTTCTTTGACTGACTCCTTTTCCACCTCCCTCTTCAAGGACCATTTTGATTGGGTCCATTCAATAACCCAGGATAACCTCCCCATGTTAAAGTCAGCAGATTAATAACAATCTTAATCCTATCTGCAACCTTGATTCCTCTTTTCCATGTAACATAACATATTCACAGGTTCTGGATATTAGGACATAGACATCTTTGGGCGGGCATTATTCTGCCTACGCTCCACGCAGAGAGTTTAATATGGCATACATTCTCTTCTGGTCTTCCTGACTCCTCCCCTTCCCGCTAAAGAGTAAGTAACCTCTCTCTTTTTGCCCTTTGTCCTATGGCATCCTCTCTTGGGGATTTCAATATCCATGTTTTCCTTTGAGCACGTTGCTCCTTTGCTCCATCAGATTCTATCCTTCCTGTACTAAGTACTTGTTGAGGGCCTACTAGGTGCAAAGCCATGTGCTTTATGAAACAGCAGTAGATATATGCAAATAATAAGCTCACATTGATGAAAACAATGAAAAAGAAAATTACTGGAACCAGGAAAGAAGAGCACATCAGATGATCTCAAAGTTCGACAAGTTACAGGCTAACAATGATTTATCTGGTGATTGGTTCATTCAAACTAGGCATTTAGCTGGTTTAATTTTTAAATAACTTGAGCTAAAACCTTTTTACTTCCCAAAGTAGTTTACATCCTGCTCCATATCCCAAAATATTAAGACCAGATTCATTTATTATTAATTCCCCAAACATTACTGACCACCAAATATGTGTCAGGTTCTGAGCTTGACACCCGACACGCAAAGATGAAAGAAAGGCATGCTTCTTTGTCCTGAATTATAACATGGGAATAAAGTGTTTTCTTTCCGTTTGGCATACCTAATAATTTAGTGGAGTGTATTCTCATCTACTCTGTGAAGGTATACTTTTATAATTTAGCCTTTTTATTTAAGCCTTTTAAGATTTTCTTCTCATCTAGCAGTTGTGGCTTACTGATTCCCAAAATATTATTCCCAGTGGAAATAATTTTAACAACAGTAAACATTTATCGTTAAGTGAGAATGCCACTTGTACTTCAGTTTAAAGAATCCAAGTTAATTTTCAAAAGTTGTAATGATTTCTCTAAAACCAAAGTTTCATTTTTTTAGGAGTGTTTCAAACCATCTTTTCTATTTGTATACTCAATTATTAATCAAATGATATGTTCACACTCTCAAAACTGTCTAGACATTTTATAAATTTCCCATATTATATACATCCTCTGTAGATTAATCTGTGTAGTTGTTCTTGGGCTGCAAAATGACATGAACGGGTAGAGCAGAATTACAAAATTTTGAAATGTTCCATGTTTAAAGCTTATGTCCCTGCCAAGGCCCTGAGCTGGGCCCACTTTCTTGAGGAAGCCACCATGGTTTTCTAGCTCACAATTAATTCTCTCTTAGAAGATGTATGTGTTGTGGCTCAAATAAACGAGCAGGGCCAAGCATATTTCTCTTTGAAATGTGGAATTAGGGACTGAGAGAGCTTTAGTCATGGGCACTGAAGCTGAAGTTACAAAAAGGAGCCAAATCTGGAAAAATAATAGATATATGTGTATGTATAACTTAATCACTTTACTACACACCTGAAACTAACACAACATTGTAAATCAACTATACTCCAATATAAAATAAAAATTAAGAAAACAAAAAAGCCCCCAAAATGTTAGATTAAAAAAACAAAGTAACCAAAAGGAGCCAGAAACCAGCTGGAGGATGGTCAAATTGGCTGTAGAAGCCAACAGCGTAGGAGAATTGTGAATAACCAGAGCCCTGCAGTTTGTAGAGGGAGGGGAAGAGGCAGATGCATGGAGAGAAGCCGAGACGCTATGAGAATAAGCCACTGGGAGCACAACATGGGTTCCTGATGGCTTCTCAAAGCTGGTTCCCTGAGATCCAACTGTTCACCAGATTCTCAAGAGATCCTCATGAATATTTATAATATTATATTTGTAATAGACTCCCTCTGACTTGAAGCAACTCGAGTGAGCCTCTGCTTCTCACACTGAAAGAGCCAGACTAGCATGGAAGCTCATTCATTTTACAAACCTTGATTCTCCCATGTGACAACTTTTGGTAATGCAAGAGCTGCCCTCTGTTTTGAAGGAAGGGTACAAAGAAGATCGTGGCTTGATGGGTATTAGGCTGTTGGAAATAGTTTAGCAAACAAGTAAGAAGTAAATCTCATTGTCACTGGCTTTCAAATTATTTAGTCTTCCATCTTTTTTGCAAATATTTGGTCAGAGGTCACAAATCCAGAGACAAATTAGCCACTGCCTGCCCCGGAGATGTGCAGCCTCTGTGAAGAGGCTGGGGAGAAAATTATGACACCGAGTAGCATGTGCAATGGCCAGAGAAAGCACAGGCTGATGAGCGTTTCCCTTGCACTAATTTTCTGACGACACTGAAGTATGTCCTGACTTTTGAAAGGGCTCATGGCAGCCCGATGTAGCTCCCCGTCAGGTACTTAACATTCTAGGCAAGATATATTTTAGCAAATCAATGGAGATGAATGCATCCATCGAGAGGCAGAATTTTGATAATGAGTAAATTCTAAGAGAAAACTAAATAACCGTTTGGTTATCTCCATGCGAAGCGTACTAGGAAATGAACAGTTAAATACCTTCATCACAAACTTAGAAGAGAAAGGAAATAGAGGTTTCTTGGCAGTGCCCCATTTTCGGTGATTGCTTTAGGCATCTCTGTGCCTCCCCTCCTCCCCTCTATGTCTCCCTCTACCCTGCATGACACTGGGGTCCTTGGTTTCCCAACATTGTGACCTACATTACATGCTTCTCATTTAGGCAACGGGCAGTAGTGATTGGCCGTTGTTCTGGGGTTGGTAGCAATTCTGTAATTTCATTCTCTCATTAGAAGCTGTGTGTTTATTTATTAAAGCTGCACTGTGCCCAAAGGCAACGTGCAAAAAAATACAGAAATACCAAAATTAAATAAAGGCTATATTGCTGTTATTCTGTAAAGCTTGTCTACCGCAAGCCACTGTGCGCTTTTATAGAACAGAAGCTCTGTTACCCAGGTGCGCCCCAGCACCTCAGTCGGCAAACTCCGCACCTGCCCTGCTTCCTGCCTCTGTCAGCACACAGGTCTCCTCTACCTGAGGCGAAGAAGACGACAGACACGTTTAGAATCCTGCATCTTGTAGGAAATTCTCCAAACCACCTCTCCAAGTGGGTACAAAGGTCCCGTTACAGGGTCCTTCTGTTGAGCTCAAACACCGGGGACTTCGTCCTGAACAGCATCCTAGGATCGAAGGGACATCTCTGCTTCTAGATGCGGTCTCTCCTCTGTTGGATGGGGAGACGGAGAGAGCCATTTAGGCTCCCTTCTGTGTAGGGCTGTTGATGTGCCCACAGGGGGGCAGTGTCTCAGGGGCTGGGAGGCCAGCGGCGAGCACCCACAGGCACTGCCCTGCTGGAGTTTACATTCCGTGGGGGAGGCAGGAAATGCACAAATACTCGGGAAAATACATGGTTCGTCACATGGTTTTTAGAGCCATGGCTAAAATTCAGCAGCAAGTGTGTATAACGTGTGCCAGGGAGGGAGTTGGAGGGGGCTATTTTCTACAGGGTGATTCAAGAAGGCTTCACTGATAAGATGCTTAGAAGCAGCGAGCAAGAGAACCATGTGGACGATGGAGGGAAAAGCATTCCAAGGGAAGGGAACAGCAAGTGCAAAGACTCTGAGCAAGTATGAATGAAAACAGAGGTTGTATGTTTCTTCAGACACAGGTGTCCAACCTCAGTACACAGGAAGCTCATCTATAACCTGATGTAAGAACCATTTCCATGGCAGTGAAAGCTGTGTGAACACTGAAACATGCCCTGGGTTAATGCTTTTCACTTCATACTGGTAAAATTGCCTCTATTTCAAGCTGTTGGTAAATAGTTTTTTTTTTTTTCACAATTTGCAATACTTACACTCAAACCAGGGATGACTTAACCAACCATGCCCTCAGCTCAGCCTGCACAGACAAGCCCCTTCCTCATTTTCTCTGCTAAGTTAACACCAATGCTTGTATCATGAGGCAGCTGCTAGTGCAAAGGGGGCTTCTCTATGATAGAGTGAAAAGAGCATGAGTTCTGAAGTTACAGAGGCCAAAATGCAAACCCCGAGTGTGTCACTTATCGTTTAACAGCTGAGAGACCTTGCCAAGTCAATTCCTCCCTTCCTCCAAATCTCAGTTTTTCATAAAACTTTATTTTTAAGTAAAGAGAATGCTACTTACTCGGAAAGACTGTTATGAAGATTAAATCAGGTAGCACTTGTAAATACCTAGCTCCCTGCCTGGCACTTAGTAAACAATAATCTCCTCCTCCTCCCCCACCCCTTCTCTCTCTTTTTTTCTCTTTCTCTTAACACACACACACACACACACACACACACACGCACACGCACACGCACACACCATACTACATCCAGCCAGATCTGAGATCAGAAGAGGCTCTGGGAAGCTTCTTTGTTAGCATCTCATAATGCTCCTTCCTAAATACCCACAGGAGCTAGGAAAGCTCCAGGGCTGCTCGCAAGTCTGTGTGCATCTGTGTGTGTCTGTCTGTTCCTGGTGACGGTGGAGAGCCCATAAAACCTATGGGTCTAGGGACTTCCCTGGTGGTCCAGTGGTTGGGACTTTGCCTTCCACTGCAGGGGGTGAGGGTTCGATTCCTGGTCGGGGAGCTGGGATCCCACGTGCCTCGGGGCCAAAAAACCAAAACATAAAACAGAAGCAATGTTGTAACAAATTCAATTAAGACTTTAAAAAATGATCCACATCAAAAAAACCTTTAAAAAAACAAACAAACAAACAAACAAAACCTATGGATCTAAACTTTGCAACTGGTCTATAGGATAATCCTAAACTCCTCAGGTCCTCTCTGGCTCAGTGGAACTGGGTCCACATTCACGCTGAGGATCAGGTAAAGGGAAGCACAATGGGGTATTTGCCCCATGATGAGAAATTCTCCCAGAGCTCATGGGACAGACTCTGGCCATCAAGTCATCTGGCCTCCTTTCCGATATGTGCTGATCTCTCCACAGAGACTGGAGGAGAACGAGAGGAAGTACAAGGACAGCCACATGCCTGGAAGATTGTAGATCTGGCCATTACATTTCAGACAGGCCATTGAACGGACAGGAACAATTTTTAGACACAGGGGTGGTGGATTCCAGGCAACAGGCACTGACGTGACCACTGCAAACTCTCTATCAGCTCTTCCATGTCTTTGAGTCTATTTATTTTTTCCCTTGGGTATAATCAAATTTTGGGGGGCCATGGAGGGTGGGGGTGGGCAGTGAAAGGACAAAAAAAAAAAAAATAAAGAAAAGAAAAAAGAGAAGAGGGAGCCCTCCTCCTCATGCTGGTGGTCTGGTAAGCAGATTCTGGTTTCTGGGGGGCACCATCTTAGCCCATCTCCTGGGCCCCACGTATTTGCGTAACATCTCCCAGGATCCCAGAGCTGATAGCGCATTTCCTAAATATCCTAAATTAAGGGAGGAGCTTCAGAAGCAGGTGCTCAGCTGAGCTGAGGAGCCAGCGTCTCATTTTTATTGCTTTTTATTTAACATGAAAACATCCTTATTTTGACCCATTGGTATTTGAGCCAATTTGAAGGGGAAGAGGCCATCCAATAAAGCATCAGCAAGAGAGTCTGCTCTATTTCCTCCATGGAATTTCCGTTTCCTATTAGAACAAACAAACCAGGCCTCCCCTCACACTCCTGCCTGGAGAACAAGCTCAGACTCACAAGTGTCACTTTGCTCATTTGCCTTGGCCAGAGCTCACTTCAGAGAACACTGTTCACTATAATTGCCTTGGTTTTAAGTAGAAATATCTCCTGTGATGCCATCAACTGGAAATACAAAGAATAATTTTCAAAACTCTTTTCAAACAACGAGCAGCGCTGATGAAGCCAATCACAGAAAAAGCAGGCAGCCGCCTCCAGGAAGGGGAAATATTAAACGAATTAAAAAACGAAAGAGTCGCTATCTCCGTATGAGCCACGGGGAGGTTCCAGGTGAATGCGATCTGCTTCTCTTTAAAAATAAATCAGATCCCACTTACACTCACCATAAGCTAATGCTGCTGACGTGTGAGGTTTATGTCCTTCCTCAGATACTGAAGTTGGGAGTGGTTTCTACCAGGCGTAGCAACTCTCTTCCTCCGGGTTAGCAAGCTTCAAGGTGAATGCTACTACTGTTATTCCTGATGGTTATATGAAGGGAAAAAGTGAATGCATTTGCAATTATTCATTAGTGCAAGTTCCTGTTTGCACCAGGATTTTTATTTAAAAGAAAATGGTACCTCTTTCGGGTTGACTCTGGCCAACAGGAATTTTTAGTTTTAGTATATAATTTTCTCTCCAGGCCAATTCAACTTAATCATGAGAATTCTTCATATAGGAATATAAATTAGTTACATCAAATGGCCCAAGTGCGTGTGACTGGGCAGGGTAGCTGGGTCTGAGTTACACGAACTATTATACCACTTGGGATAAGACACGCGGGGGTAGGATTATATTCGCCCCTTGTTTCCACTGGCAAAATCTCCTAACACAATGACTGCGCTTCACAGGGAACATTTTAAATCATAAAATGAGATAACGTGAGATGGAGAACTAATAATGAACAAGGAGATCTCCAACGGGGCCAAGGTGGGTTAAATAGAATATGACTATTAGTGAGGGTTGGTGTTTCTTGTCCCCGGCTATCAACGAGCCACATCTTTAGATAAGGCTTTTTTTTTTCAGCCTGAGCCCAGATCTTATCAAATGTTGTTACACACTGTTTAGTCTCCAGGGCCGACACAAAACAAACGCCATCAAGGACAGAACACAACTCAACAACGTGGAGAAAACCAGAGGGAGGTGCAGGAAGCGGTTTTAGTGATTACCCCAGCGGCTCTCTCCATAGAGCCCAGTCTCACCTGGAGTGGGTGGAGATGATCAGAGGCTTGTGAGTGAGTGAGTGAGTGTGTGTGTGTGTGTGTGTGTGTGTGTGTGTGTGTGTGTGTGTGTGCATGTGCGTGTGTGTGTTGTGGGGGGGGCTTTTAGGAAAGGAGACGTGAAAATACAGGAGGGAAGTAGAAAATACAATTGCACTCGGACTGCCAAGATGGAGATGATATTTGTTTGCTCTGGCCCTGCGCGGCAAGGTGGCACTCTTCCCATCCCAGCTTTTGTCCTTCAGAGCTGCGAGAGCCCACGCTTTAATGCCTGCAGGTTGACCATGCATTGTTATTATATAGGCTTCATGTTCACATCATGTGTCATCTGGCCAAAGGAGAGTCTACAAAGTGAAAGGCTCATGCAAAATTTATGCTTATACGGCTGTTTCAGTCAGTGGAAAAATCAATACTGTGGGCTTGATGCACAGAAATGACTGAGTGCTCTCTGACTGACACTAAAAGCACAGGGAGATTGAGAGCCGCATTTGCTGTTCAAGGAATCGAGTGTATTAGAGCTCTTATAATAGTCTGCTCACCTTATATTAGCCTTTCCTTGGGATTATTTTTTGGTAACAATTATGATTGTGGGGTTTAAGGCAATTACACCATTACAAAGAAAAAGCTGCTTTTTATGTCCTGTAAAGCTGTCATCTATTTCACACCGCAACTGCCTTCCAATTATTTTGCTACAATGCACTTTGGAAGCAAAATGTCCTAACTGATATATATTAGACCTTTATGTTTTATAAATAAAAATCAAAGCTGTAATGTAATCCTTCAAAAGGAGCTTCTCAGTTTCCCCAGACGTGATTTTAGAAAGCGTGGAAACGGAGTGGGTGCCAGATGTTTTGAAAGAGACACATCACAGCACCTGTGGTTCCGTTGGCAGACTGTACACCCCAGGGGTGATACATAAGATGGAGAAGGAGACGCAGTCCGATCCCTGGTTTAAAATGCTAATGGCATCTGTTAAGTGGAGGCTCAGGAAGGCTTACAAGTTGGAATTTAATGATAAAGCAAAAAAACAATCCTCAAAATTAATTCAGTCGGAAAGGAACTCAAAGACATGTTGTGACAGCACATTAAGGAGTCAGCAACAACAGGGAGAAGATTTTTCTCTTATTCTTTCAGCCCTGTTGCAATGAAGATTTTACAGCTACATGGGGGTCCAGATGTCAGAGGGGTGGGCGGGTGGAATTCGGAGACTAGCACAGGGAACCAGGTAGAAAATCAAAGTCATGGACCAAAATGACTCATCCTAACTGGGATCTGGAGGTTAAACCGTAGCAGGAGAGAGCGCTTTGTTGGTGAGCCATGAAAAATTGTGCTTATGTGGTCTTGTCCCGAGGGAGGGTGGGAAATGCTATTGTTTCCAACTCTGAAAACCCTCCAGCAAGGTGGGTAGTCAACTCAGTGGGGATAGGAAAGCTCCCGTGTGGTAACTAACAAAGCTAGCCTGTCCCTTTCACCATGTGACACACCACCACAGCGCGGCAGCCAAGGCAAGTGAGTTAAGCCTCTAAATTAATGGTATGAAGGTGGCTTTTTGTCTGTGTTCCAAAAATAAACAACAGAGTACTGAAAACTGCTGGGAGCACCATGGTTATTCTGGTGATAAGGATTTAAAATGTGGATATGGCATGAACTCTGGATGCATTTCACATAAATGACCCACCAAAGAATTTGTATACATGCATGCATTAAGAAGGGCCTTTGGGGCTTAAAACTCAATGCAGACAGGATTTCCAAGATTGCTGGACCACCGTGGCACAGTAGCGAGGGACAGACATCTGGCAGTCCTAGAAGTATCCTCACTCTGGAGTTCTGTGTTGGGCTGAGGATGGGAAAGGCAAGGGAAACAGCACGGATGATCTTTCATCCTCTGTGCTTTCCTGAACATGCCTTGTCATTTTGAAAAACCTTTCTATTAGTTCCCTGGTAAGGATTCTTTCCTAAGTTCTGTTTTGTTTTTTAATTGGGAAGATACTTTTTCCCTTGTTGATGCTTAGTCTGAAAGTGAGCTCATTGGCCAGAAATACTATTTTAATCCCACAGCCTGTTAAGCATCTTTCTGGCTTGAAATATCAAAAATATCTCTTAATAAGTCAATATACCCACTTCTCCCAGAGTGGCAGTACCCCTGTGCTTTTTGTCTTGGAAAAGAGAACATTTACTGTCTATCAGAATCAACACATTAAATTCATCTTTAATAATGGGTGTATTCTGAGGCTTCCACATGGGACATATACCAAGGAATTAAATGTACCTTATAATCTCTTGAGAAAGCATCCATGCCAGACTGCCAGGAAAGACCTAACCTCTACCCAGAAATGGTGGTGGAAAATAAAAAGATTCTAGAGGTGCTCAGGAAACAGCAGAGGACTTCCAGGCTCTGACAGGGTTGGCACCTACTAGATGTCCTGGACTACTGTATCACAAGTGACCAAGAACTTGAAAGTCTGTAACCTCTTGGTTTTGGTTGAAGCACATGCTAGCCTACGGGAAGTGGGTGATTTCTGAAATTCCTTAATGGTCTCTTATGGGAGTGGGACTGGTCATTAAATAGGTGTTGATAAGTACCTGGTCCATCAATGATTAGACCGACGCTCAGTAACTATCTTAGAGTAGAAAGGGCATTGGACTTGAGGTTGGATAACCTTGATCTAAATCCTCCGCTGCCATTTATTAGCTGTGTGACACTAAGCAAACTTCTTGAGTCGCTTTGAGCCTTCATTTCCTCATCTGTACAGCAGAAATAATAATCCCGGACCAACAGCGGCTGTGAATAAATGGTAGCACTCTAAGAGAAAATACCTAACACAGAGCTTGGGCTACTAGGAGGCCTCGAGGTAAATGTTTGTTCTCTAGCTTGTTCCCCAACTGGAGTGAGGACTGGTTGAAAAAAACCCATCCTGGATTTGAGGTAAGCTAGAATGTATTCAAAACTGAGCAGAAAGATGACTTTTTATCTCTCTTTTTGGCTAGAAATATCCATGGAACAAATCGTTAAGGAAAAACTGAGTGCAAAAGAGTGTCTTGATTCATGGGATTCTTTGGTCTCAGCTTACTACTATTATTACTGCTGGCAACCACACCATTGATGATGATGATGGTGGTGGTCGTGGTGGTGGTGGTGATGACTGATATTTATTAAACCATTTATAGGAATTAGCTCATTCTCAGAGAACCATCCCCTCATTTTCATGAGACGGGTTATTTTGTCATCCCAATTTTACATGAAGGAACCACAGCTCAGACTGGTTAAGTAACTTTTCCAAGGTCAAATAACTAGGGCTGGGGTTGAGACCCAATACCAGGCAGTCTGGCTTAGCCACTTCATCACACTGCCGTCCATTAATGTTCCTTAAATGGCACTTTCAGGAGGGGGGTCAACCTGAACCATTTCAATCTAAATTACTTCTCCCTTGTTTTCTCTGACCTGACAGTGTTTTCCTTCTTCACGCTACTGATAAGTACTGTGCTGTCTGTGTACTTCTGTGGCTAAATAACTGCCCTCCCAGTAGAATGTCCCTTGGGAAACCAAGCCTTTTGGGTCCCCTATTATAGTCTTAGTGCCAGCCTCAGTGCCTGGGATATAGGGAGGACTCAGTACATACTTGCTGATGAAACGAAAACATGATTTCATTGATTGTGTTTCTAAAGGTTGACCAATGTTAATCCAATGAGACAATTCTGAAGGGTGGTAGCAGGTGGTAAAAAAGCCTTGGGTTCAATGATTTAGTGACTATCCTGTTCCAGGTATTTCACACACATTAATGTATTTAACCCTCACATGATCCTAAATATTAAATATTCTTATGCCCACTTTATAGATGAGGAAATTTAGTCTCAGAGAAGGAAATCTGTTTTGGCTACGTAGGCAGTGAGTAGGGTAGTACTTGTCACTTTTCCACAGTTAATCAAAAGGTGGAAGTGTGGGATTTTCTGCAGTACAAACATGTATTGGGAGATAAAATGTTGTTTTCTGTCTTTTTAGAAGCAATTTAAAATATGATTATGCCTCAGAAAGACACTGCACGACCTAAAGTTAATGATAATAGTTGAGACTTACTATAATATCTCATCACAAAATTGGGTTTTTAAAAAATCTAATATTCAAGGGGATTTCTGTTTTCCACTTTGTAGTCCTATTGTCTCTGGAAATATAGTAACCCAAATTTTCCCCATTAAGACAACCTATCTCTGATCTCATAATGGACATTACTGTGAAAAGACTAAGTCAACTAATGGAAATTTATTAAACGCTATTGCCTTTTTGATTAAAAATTTCCTTGAGTTTCCTTTATCAACAAGCATCTCATGTTAAGACGTTGAAGACTGATGTTTTATCAATGGCCTGAAAACTTTCTGGCACCAAAAATAGGCCTGACACTTCTATATAACCTCTCACCCCATCATTGTCCATATTTGAATCTTTGCTAGAGCCCAGGATCAAATACCTGTTTCAAAGAAGGTTCCCAGTAAAAAAAAGCAAACTCTCAATTTCCTGCTTGACTGAGAGACAAATCAGATGGATTCTAGGCACTTCATTTCTGGGGCTTAACGTACTATCCTGACAAAGCTGGGCTTCTTGCACGCTTACGATATAAAATGTCTAAAAATGTGTCCATTTTGATCTAGTAGCACAAATTGCCCTGGTCCCTAGACTAAATTATTGATACTACAATTAGCACCTCTTATCTCTTCTTGGGGCACTCGATGAAATAACTGTCCTAGAGCTGAGCCATGAAATGAGAAAGGATAAAAGGGGTTTTTGTTGTGTTTTTTGTTTGTTTTCCCTCATCCTTCAGGCCCTGTAGAAGTGGTTTCAAAGGTGGGTGCTGCCATGTGCTTGAGGGGCATAAATGCTCCCCAAAAATGATGCTGGTCTTCCATTGGAGCATGGTGTGGAGAGGGCATGCAATTGGCCAAATAAGGAAATGGCTCGAATATGCACAAGCTAAGTGGGGTGGGGTGGGGTAGGGGTAGGAGGTAAGGTGGAGTATCTCTCCTTTCCATCAGCAGAAGGACAGATTTGAGACAGAATCACAGGAAAATGATAAAGAACCCTACTAAGGTCTGCTAAGTTTGGGGACCACCACTCTAGATCCAGTTGGATGAATAAGGAAGAATACTGTCATTATCATTGTCCAAACAATACGGTACATAAGTTGTGCATCACTGAGATGAGTTACAGTTGTTGTCTTTGTCAACCAGCTTTCATTCTAAATAGGTATGACTGGTGACTTCTGATAGTTTATTAATTCAGTTAATTCAACAAACATTAATGGAGGTGCTTCTTGGAGGGCAATGCCATGCGGTGGGTACAGAGCCAGATGACCTGGGTTCAAAACCCCCAGCAGCCGCTTAGTGGTTGTATGATCTTAAGTGAGCGATTTTGCTCCCTGTACCTCAGTATCCTCAGATGTAAAACAAGGGAGAGAACTAGAATCCCATGGTGGTGTGAAGATGAAATGGTTCACACCTGTAGGGGTACGCATGTGCCTGCATGTGTCCAAGCATCATAAATGGTAGTCATCATTACTTTCACTATACTGGCAGCCACAGTGCAAAGTGCTTTCAATGTTTGGTATCTATTGATGAGGGCAAATATACTAGTTAGAGATATACTGCCCCATTCATCACCTCTGATTTGACTTATGCAATAGCCCCCATTTGATTTCTGTATCACCAATACCCTCCTTCCAGACTCAGATTCATCTTTCTAAAGTTTTGCTTTTACCATGTTACGATCCAAAGAAAAAAAATAATAAAACCTTTCTCATTAGACACTTTACTAAAGAAGATACATGGAATGCAAATAAGTAGATGAAAAGATGTTCAACATCATTATTGTTATTAGAGATATTACTAGAGAAATGAAAAATTAAAGCCAAAACAAGACATCACTATACACCTGTTAGTAGAATGGCTAAACTTAAAAAAAAAAAGAAAAAAAAAAAAAGAAAGAAAGGAAAAAAAACGTCAATTCCAAGTGTTGATGAGGATGTGGAGTAACTAGAATACTCATACATTGCTGGTGGGATTGTAAAGTAGCAAAACAACTTTAAAAAACAGTTTGGCAGTTTCTTATAAAGTGGAACGTACATTTACCATACAATCCAGCAACCCCACTCCTAAATATTTATCTAAGAGAAACGAACACTTATATTCACAGAAATAGCTGTGTGCAAATATTTACAGTGGCTTTATTTATAATTGCCAAAAAAACCGAGAAACCATCCAAATATCTTTCAATTGGTGAATGGATAAACAAACTGTGGTATATCCATACAATGCAATCCCACTCAAATAGAAAGGAACTAACTACTGCTACACACAGCATGTGGGAATCTTAGATGTACGTGCTAAATGAAAGGAACCAGACTCAAAAGGCCACATGTGACTTTCAGGAAAAGGCAAAACTATCGAACAGACCACAGATCGGTGGTTGGCAGGGGCTGGAGGTCAAGGAGAGGTTAATTACAAAGTGACATGAGGGAAAGTTTTCGTTAACTATTCTCTATCTCGACTGGGGTGGTAGTTACACTGGTTGTACGTGTCTGTCAAAACTCCCAGAACTGTACACTGAAAAGGGTGAATTTTACTTTATGTGAAGTACATACAGCTCAATAAACCTGACTGAGAAAGAAATCCTTCCCATTATCAACTGAATAAAGTCTAGCCAATTAGCTGAGTGATAAAATCTGTTCTTCTAAATTGATCCTTAATCACTGTCCCCTATTGACCCTCCCTCTCTTCATTCAATGCCCCCTTGGCTACTAATACATGTTCGATGTGATTCTGTCCCCACAAATGAAATGACCTCACCAGGCCCTGAGCCTCACCGAACCAAGTCCAGGCCATAAGCCATCATCAGAGCAGACCCTTACTGCTAACACCAGTCTACCAGGATGTCTCCTAGCACTCAGGCTTTGGACCACTCATTTGGCATTTTAACATTTGGCTTTTTATCTTAATGTCATTTACTTCTCCATTCATTCACTTATTCTTTTATTATTATTATTTTTTGAATTTTTGAATTTTATTTTTTTATACTGCAGGTCCTTATTAGTCATCAGTTTTATACACATCAGTGTATACATGTCAATTCCAATCTCCCAATTCATCACACCACCACCACCACCCCACTGCCGCTTTCCCCCCTTGGTGTCCATACATTTGTTCTCTACATCTGTGTCTCAATTTCTGCCCTGTAAACCAGTCCATCTCTACCGTTTTTCTAGGTTCCACTTTATTCTTTTATTATTGATCAGATATTTACTAAACAGATATTTACCACTGGGGCGATCACTACTGGTTGACCACATAAATCTATTCCTGTTCTTCCTTCTGTCTAAGAGAACCCTAATTGTATACAGGGTTCAACTATCTCCCCTAAATTATCTAAGATATGAATGAACATCAGCTGTCTTGCCAGTGATGGATTAAGGGTGGATATTTGACCTGATTTTGGCCAACAAGAAATAAGATGAAGTCTGCTGGGATCTTCTGGAAAAGGTGGCACCTGGAAATGCAACCGCTATTTTGTAACCAGAGGTGAGACAGTTGCAAGAAAGCTAGCATGCCAAAGACAGTGGAACAGAACACGGAAGAATCCCGGGTCTTTGATGACCCTTTTGAGTCCCGAATAAGCCAATAAAAATCCAGCCTAGGGACTTCCCTGGAGCGCAGTGGTTAAGAATCTACCTGCCAATGGGTTCGATCCCTCTTCCGGGAAGATCCCACATGCCTCGGAGGAACTAAGCCCGCGCACCACAACTACTGACCCTGCGCTCTACAGCCCGCAAGCCACAACTACTGAGCCCGCGAGCCTAGAGTCCGTGCTCCACAACAAGAGAAGCCACCGCAATAAGAAGCCCGCGCACCGCAATGAAGAGTAGCCCCTGCTCGCCACAACTAGAGAAAGCCCGTGCGCAGCAATGAAGACCCAGGGCAGTCAAAAATAAATTAATAAATAAATAAATTTATTTAAAAAAAAAAATCCCATCTACCTCTTGAATTCTTGTTATATGAGACCAGACTTTTTCCTTGTAAGTCATTCTGAGTTGTGGTTTTCTGTATGCCTGAAAATATCCTACCATGATTTGCAAGAATCATGAAATAACATAACCTTTACTAGTATTTATTTATCAAAGAAACTATCATTGCCTTAATATCAGACCTATCACTAAAATAATCATTCACTCATTTATTCAGCGATACTTTTTGAGTACCTGCTTTGTGCCAGGCAGTATCTTAGATACTGGGATGCCACAGTAAACAAAACAAAGCCATTTTTTTTGGCCGCGCCGCACGGCTTGTGGGATCTTAGTTCCCCGACCAGGGATTGATCCCGGTCCCTCAGCTGTGAAAGCACTGAGTCCTAACCACTGGACCACCCGGGAATTCCCAAAAGCCATTTTTAAAAATAGCTCTTTTATAAAGTTCATCATGTCTGTAGATCCTCAGGTCATGTCATATGTAGGATTTTGAAATGATTGGTAAGAACTGGTTTCTAGTCTTCCAAAATTAAGACAATCAGAATTCACAGTATTGGGAGGAATATTAGTAATTAACTTTAAATCTACAAGATCCCTTCAGTTTATAAATGAGGAGACTGAGTCGCGTCCAAGGTTGTCCAGCTAGTAGTAGCAGAAGCCAGGACTGGAATTTGGTACTCAGAGCCTTTTCACAAAAGCAGGAGCATCTTCTTTGGATGATTTCCAGCTACTGAAAAATCCTTCTGAAGGATCTGTTATGCAATTTGCTTCTTTGGTTAATTTTCTTTCCCTTGTTCTGATTTGAGAGAAACTCCCAGCCCACTGCCACCTTAATCCAAGCAGGAGCAAAGATGTCAGGGATGGTGGAGTCCTTTAAGTGAAATGTTTCAAATCCACACGACCCAGTAGGAACACTATAAATGGTGTAGTTTTTAAACTCAGGCAGAATCAGCACTCGATGAAACCCCTCTCCTGGTCCTTCAGAGAAACCCTCATGCCCTCTTCAAGGACACTTAGCAATTTCTGTCTTAGTGGAAGAAGTAGCCACTTGGAGACGTGGTAGAAAACAGCCTCTTTTAAGAGTTCCATTTGTGATAGGAGTTATTTTCATCCTTATTATTGTACTTTTGGTTATGCAAACAATGATGATATAAATGTTTAAGTCTCCCATAAATCTGGTCAGAAATCACTTTTGATTTTGTTGATTAAGTTAAACAGTCTATAGTAGGATAGAGTACTGGGTACAAGTGGTCCAAAGTAAGGTAAAAGACTATGGTAAAAATGCTAGATCTTAAAAAAGAAACTGGTTTATGCACTAAACGTTTTGTGCCTTGGTCTAATATTAACATGTTTGTGTAAAATGACAAAAAGAACCAGTGTTGAATCAAGTTTTATTTCCTGTCGTTCTGCATTATCCCACATTGCTAAATGTGCTCTTACCAAGAAGTTTGATTGAATTACTGTATACATTTACTGTCCTATGTGACAGTTTTGTCATTGTTAGAGATTTCAGTAATTAAAATGGGAAACATAAGCTTAGGTTATTTTCCTTATCAAAACTATGTTCCTTGGAGCCACAATATTATGATGGTTTTCATGCTATTGTACATTGGATGTCTTAAGCTGAGCGCAGTTTAGGGGATCCTTCCTAATTACAGAACGGTACTTCTTTCCTTCAGTACTGTGATCTGACCTGTGACAAATCTGTACTATACACTATACAAATGGCTAACACGTCAATTGCAAATCAACGGAATGTACAAATCTTAGTGCTGGTGCAGAAATCGCTTCAGAATCGTCATCATGATCTCAAAGTTTGTTTCAAAATTCGCAAGTATCAAGTGTCAATCAAAACTGAAGATGAAACACTAATGAATGTTGAATTCTCATGATTTAGGTGTACTTCCTTTTTAGAGTTTTTGGTTCTCTGCTATTTTTACCAAACGGTTTCATTTAAATTTCCTACATGCTAACTGTGTTTGTGCGATTGAAACAAAATTGCAGTACGTACAAAAAAAAAAAGAGTCCCATTTGTGAAGTTTTCCTGGTGATAATTCAGGGCTTTGCCCCTCTCTTTCCCATAAAGTTTTCTCAAGGGATATTTTATAGACTAGGGTCCTCAGAGATCAGGCTCATTATGGTTTTTCACAATTGGTGTCAACTGGCCCCAGTGGAAAACAACAGTCACACGCTTTCTTGGAATGGGAGCAGAGACCACAATAAATAATAATTTTAATCTTTGTTGAGTGTTTGCATGGGACAGGCATTGTTCTAAGGGCTCTTCAGGTGTTACTTTATTTAATTATCATAAGCTCCATGAGGCAGGCATAAGTTCACAATCTCTTATGAAACATTTAACACTTGGGGCAGATGTATTTGAATTCAGAATTTTTTATATTTTAGAAAGTTAATATGGAAAATATACACCATACCTCACATAACACCCAGTACAATCTAGAGCATCATCCCGTGATCAAACACATTACTATTTCTATAGCAAAACCTATAGTGGGATCGATAAAAACAAGAAATATCCTGATGTTAGTTAAACTCAGTTTTGCTGCTAAATGAATTATGGAAACACTTTTGTTTTTCAGAGATGTCTGGACTTTGGAATTGTAGATAAGAAAACTTAGACCTACGCAACTATTTGGCCATTTTACCATTGAGGAAACCAAGGCACCAGCCCCAAATCCCAAAACTAGTTGGTGATGGAATCAGGATTCGAAACTTGACAGCTCAGAGCATTCTTTCTCTCTCTGCCTAGTCTCATGTCATTTCAGATATAACATACCAAGTACAGAAAGTGCACTAATTTTAAACATACTTCTTAACAAATTTTTACATGTGTAACTATCATCCTGAGCGAAGTGATCAAGGTATAGAATATCCAGCAGCTCAGAAGGTTTCCTTTGTACCCCTTCCCAGGGACCATCCTCCTCTGCACTACTCTGATTTATCACCATGAATCAATTTTGCACGTTCTAGAACTTAGATGCAGCCATGTAGTATATGTTCTACACCCAGCTTCCTTTGTTGAACCCATGTTTCTTCTCATGGGTGTGTCCTATATCTCTGTACAAGTGTACCATGATGTATTCATCCATTTTCCTCTTTTTTAAAAAACTGAAGTAGAGTTGATTTACAATGTTGTGTCAGTTTCTGCTGTACAGCAGAGTGATTCAGTTATACATATATATACATTCTTTTAAAAATTCTTTTCCATTAGGGTTTATCACAGGGTATTGAATATAGTTCCCTGTGCTACAGTAGGACCTTGTTGTTTATCCATTCTATATATATATGAGTTTGCATCTGCTAATCCCAAGCTAATCCCAATCCATCCCTCCCCAACTCCCCTCCACACAAGTCTTGGCAACCACAAATCTGTTCTCTATGTTTGAGTCTGTTTCTGTTCCATAGATAAGTTTATCTGTGTCACATTTTAGATTCCACGTATGTGATATTATATGGTATTTGTCTTTCTCTTTGTTTACTTCCTTTGCATAGTATGATAATCTCTAGGTCCATCCATGTTGCTGCAAATGGCATTATTTCATTCCTTTTTATGGCTGAGTAGTATTCCACTGTATACATATATACCACATCTTCTATATCCATTCATCTACTGATGGGCATTTAGTCTGTTTCCATGTCTTGGCTATTGTGAATAGTGTCGTTATGAACATTTGGGTGCATGTATCTTTTTGAACTGTAGCTTTGTCTGGATTCATCCATTTACCTCTGGATGGACATTTGAGTTGATTCCAGTTTGGAACTAGAGTCTTCACTCTCAGACCTTATTGCCACTGACTGTCATCCCACATCCAACCTCCAACAGGGCAAGGTCACGATAGGGATCAACAGATTGCTCCAATCAGAATGAAGGGAATCGGCTGCGAATGACCTTGACCTTGACTTGTATTGCTAGGTCTAGGGCAGGGGTTGGCAGACTTTTTCGGTAAAGAAACTGATAGCATCTTGGTTTTGAGAGTCATATAATCTCTATGACGGCTACTCCACTCTGCCATTATGGCACAAAAGCAACCACAGACAATGTAAACAAATGGGTATGACTGTGTTTCAATAACTTTATTTAGAAAAGCAGGTGACCAGTCAGATCTGGCCCTGCCCTGCTTTCCAGTGGACAACTGCTTCCGGTAACTTAGTCGAAGAAAGAAAAGGAAACCAACACTGACTAAGCAGCTACCGTGTGCCTGGCAGAGTTTGTCCCCGTTCACTTACTATTTTTCCCCTTCTCCACGACAATCTGCTCAGGTGAGTACTATCTTCATCCTCTTTTTACAGATGCTCAAACTGAATTCTGAGAGGCTGAATTACCTGCTCGGGTTAATAGCTAGTGATTTGAATCTGGTGCTCTTCCTGCCACGTCCAAGGATCCACGGGTGAGCCTCAGAGCATCTGTACCCAGTGAACGATAAGCCGACCTCTGTGCGTCCCAGGGTGCGGGCAGTTTTCCGTGGAGAAGATCCATGCTTCATTAGCATTGCACAGACTCTGTGATCTAAAGAGCAGGAAGAACCAAGGCCTAGAGTCTTATCAACACGAGAAATGGAGAAAATCAAATGTTTTGTTGCCAATTACCTAGTCAAGGTGTTCTCTCGGTGGCCAGAAGGGATGTGACATTTAAATCCTGCATCCTCATCCTAGGTTCCGGAAAGGGACATTCTTTTTTATAAAACAATAAGTGAGTTTTTATTTGAAAGGCATCTCCCTTTTTGTAGGAGCATCTCCTGCAAGGCAGGCCCACCTGGGCCATGTTTATGTACAGGTAAGTGAGCTCGCTGCTGGGATACACCAAGGCACCACTGTTGTTTCTTCTTTTCCTCTTTTTTAAAAAAATTTTTTAAATTGTAGTATAGTTGATTTACAATGTTGTGTTAGTTTCAGGTGCACAGCAAAGTGATTTAGTTATACATACATATATATCTTTTTTTTCAGATTCTTTTCCATTATAGGTTATTACAGGATATTGAGTAGAGTTCCCTGTGCTCTACAGCAGGTCCTTGTTGGTTATCTGTTTTATATATAGCAGCGTGTGGATATGAATCCCAAACTCCTGATTTTTCCCTCCCCATCCCCCGCTATCGTTTCTGAAGGACAGCAGTCCTATAGAAACAAGAATGCCTAGGCCTTGATCTGTATTTGTCTCTTTATATATGTGCCTATAACCCTCGCCTGTCCACATGGGTTCTATTCAGCTGAAGTACTTCCTAGACTCTAAAGAACAGGGAGACAGCAATTGCATAATTGTTAGCTGTATTTCATGTTCACAATTCCTTTGAGAAAGGGCCTAATTAGTCTAAGCAGTGTTTAATGTAAATCAAGTTTCACTTTCAAAATTTCAAGGGCCCCATTCTCACAGGATGTAGATTTTTTTATGCTACGCATAAAACATGGGTGCTAGTAAAAGACTGTAATGACAGACAGGGGAAGAGCAGAAATCAATACATGAAAAGTTATTCAAATTAGGTAGGCCTGACCTCCTGAAGCAGCCTTGGAAAATAACCCTTTAAAAAAAAAAAAGGCTTTCTAGGGTAAACGCTTCGAGCTTTGTTTTTCTTGCTTTCTTTTCACAGATGCCCATCTTCTCTCTCCAGCCTCATTCAAACTTCTCAAATTGTTGGTTCTGACGAATGGCAGTTTTCACTTAAGGTAACAGAAGGAAATGTGAAAGGGCTTCCCCTGATGAGAAGGGTGGCACCACTGGAAACACTGCTGAGATTCCCAACACCCTGATTTATTTCACCATGTAATTCAATTATTGAAAACAGACAGCGTTTTTATATCTTCCAGTTCTCTTATACACCAAATCACCAAAGTCAGATCCTTTCTATTAGGGTTTGATAGCATGTGTTTAACAGGGTTATAAAAAAAAATAATAAAAGGTACTTACAGATTTAGTATAAACTATGATTAATTTTTATCAAGAGGCTACATTTATATATCATAAACGGACAATTTGTTTGAAGATCTTTCAATGTGTGTGTGAGTCAGGTAGTTCCCCTCTGCGCAGAATGCAGAATTGTATATGAGATATTTGAGTGTCTAAAACGATATATGATAAATGAAGTAGCATGCTACTTATACGCTTATCATGTTCCCTGACTAGCAACAGGTTCAGCAAAGGGCACAGCCAGTAAATGAAATTTTCCACCAGGACAATATATCATCACAAGAAATGGATGCGCTGGAAACTTACAAGCTTGCTCAAGATGCGGACAAGGTGTGAAATGGTAAAAAATGAAAAGCAGAAGCATCATACAGTAAATTTCAAATTCAACTGCATATTGGTTGGAGCTGATGCTTTAACTGTTTCGAACCACGAGGATGAGAAAAAAAATGCAAGCACACTCCAAAGGCAGGAATAAGTTTCCATGATTACTGAATGTCTAAATGGTTTTTATCATAGGCACCACTGAAGCAGAGAAAAGTAAACCATCCAGAAACATATAGAACTGCCATGATATTAATTTGAGAGAGAGACACTTTAGTTATATTTGTGAGGAGACTTCACCACATTTAACCTTGAGCAAGTCCTTTCATATTTGTACACCTCAGTTTCTTTAGTTGCAAAATAGAAGGTGGGGGACAATAATTTCTAACATCTCTTCCATTTACAGAAAATTCCGAGATTCCCTGATTCTTATCTTGGAGCAGTCAAAAGGAAATGGTCAGTGTCGTTTGTTTTTCAACACATATTATATTCATAGTTTCTTGGGAGAAAATTGCAATTACATTTTGCTACTGAACACCAGAATAAAAAATCTACTAGAGGAAAGTTTCTGAAAACGCAGATGCACCTGTCAAATATTTTATTTCAATAATGATCATATCTTAGGGGCTAATCCTCTCTTACGGTTTTTCTCAAAGTCATCAAATGATGCTCTTTCTCAGAAACAGGACATCTATGTGGTCCAAGATGTACAGGCTCATTTGCCCCACATATGTTTGCATCAGGGGACACCAAGGCCCTATGCTGATAGGCCCCATACATACGATTTCCCTTTACTAGCTATTTCTGGTGACAGTGGAAAGTGACAGTTTGCAAGGGTGAATTTACCTGCATCGAAGTGTCAATAGGTATAAACTACAATAGGCCCGGGTGACAGCTATTCTAAAAAAAGGCTCCCTGTATGTTAAAACGCTCAGTGGAGACAATGCATGGGGAATAAAGCAATAAAATGAAATCTGACTGAGGTTTGGTCAACACCAAGGACCTCACAGAGGAGACAGGCTGGAACTTTGACTCCTGGGGGAGAAAGCCCCAGGAACAGGAAGAAGGGGCAGTGAGATACAGTGGTTAAGGCAGAGAGAGACTTTGGGTTTTCATCTTAGCATCACTACTTCTAGCCGTGTGACCTTGAATGAGTGAAATGAAGATGATAATAATGACTTTACGAGATCATTATGTGTATAAGAGATAGTGGATGGTAGTTCTGAGCACAGTACTTGACACTTGGGAGCTCTTTTTATAATGATCTGCCCAGATACATCTATTTATTGTACTGCTTC
This sequence comes from Balaenoptera musculus, assembly GCF_009873245.2. Classification (NCBI taxonomy): domain Eukaryota; kingdom Metazoa; phylum Chordata; class Mammalia; order Artiodactyla; family Balaenopteridae; genus Balaenoptera; species Balaenoptera musculus. Next base: position 93,892,334 of record NC_045793.1, on the reverse strand, counting down.
TGTTGTTCCCTCTTTCTTTTATAAAAATGAGTGGCTACAGATCTGGGTCAGATGAAGGTAAGCTGGTAAGAGAAGCGAGTAGGAGAGCAGCAGGTATTTATCCAATGAGGGAAGGAAAAGATGGTGCAATAATAATTAGGAAGGTAAAAGTAGCAATCATAGAATGTCCGAGGTGGAACCAGAATCAGCACCTTCGTGGTACAGGGTGTAGCCTTAAAAGCAGAGTTGGGCTCTACAAGGCATTAGAAATGTATGAATTAAAAGTAGGAAGACAGATGTTTTGTTGGATGAGCATGAAAGAATTGGCTTCTGAACACAGTGAGAAAGCCAAGCCCAGGGAGTTATGCACAAGACAGCTTCTATTCAGTTAGCAGTCTGGCAAAAAAAAAGTTATTTTGTTGGCTGATGCCCTATCTGGATAGTTTTACTTCTAGAAAAATGTTATGTGTAATAGAAGTAGACGGGAACAATGGCATTAATGATGCATGGAAAATTCAATGTATTGGCAAGAAAAATGACATTAGCAGAGAACAAATTTCTTTTAAGTCTCAATTAAGTAGTAGTTTTGCTCACGTGAAAAAGGAGTGAGTGGTATCACTGGGACAAAAGATGCTTTTGCATCCACTAGAGACGTTGCCTTTGAGGCAGCCAATATATAAGCAAAAAACACAAAGAAAAGTGTTTCCAAAAGGATAACAATGTCATCTCATTTCCTTACTGTCGGCCCTCCTTCCCAGAAATGAACAACCAGCAACGTGGCTACATTTTGTATTCACCAGAAAATATCAGTAAATCCAATAACTGATCGAAATAATCCTTTGCACATCAGAACTCATAGAGACAAAGGCTCAAGAGTACTCAGGCCACAGCATTGCACAACACGAGGGGGCACCATTTATTCTGTGTTTTCTGGGATGGGGGGGGTATTCACCAGGATATAGTGAGGACATTGCTCAGTGGGGCCATGTTGATAGCACCCAAGCACTAATCAGAGGTCTACCAAATATTTTCGTTCACACTCCCCAAGCATCTAATTTTAATCATAAGAAATCCTTAGAGTGCCATCCTATTTAATATTTGAACGGGCCAATTTGTCACTAAAGGGGAACATGCATTTTTTTCTAACAGAGAAATTGCAATATCCTGGAATTACTCTCCACCAGAGAGTGGGGCTCTCATGGTGCCGTATGCTTAGCATATACTAAAAATGTAGTTTCCATCAAATTTATACTAAAATAAGCGGGACCGGAGGCCCACATATATATGGGGAGCTGAACGTTAAAGATTCAACACTGCCTTTCTCTGTGCTGAATACTGTTTAATGAAAAGTCTCAGAGGACATATCCACATGCTCTGATTTCACATCCGGGAGCCTGGAAAACACAAGAGGAGGACAACTAAGCAGATGGATTGCTATAATTAATGTTCTTGGGTTTTATGGTTTTTTTTTTTTTTTAAAGATTTGGCTATGCAGGAGAAAATGAGTCACTGGGAGGTTTAGTAATGTAACTATATTGTGTGGAGTGACTGTCACTTGCTCTCTTTCTTCTGGGGGATGGCTAGTGTTTGCAGACCCCCAGCCATCGGCATTAGCAGTGCGGCCCTGCTGGGGGAGCCCGGGAAAGGATGAAGAGACCCAGGTCCTCATCCTGGCTTTCTAGAACCCAGCTCATTGTCTAACCCTTTGGACATGCTTCCTCCGGGCAGTGAGGTGGGGGAGGAAGATCATCCTTGGACAGACCCTTCCTACAATCCCAGAGAATGAGAACAAATAGCAGTGCAAGAAACTTTGCAGTAATAGATTTCTAAAAATATTATTAATTAAATTACTGGCAATATTGGCAACTTAATGAAGAAGATAGTGATAATTTTGAGAAAAATAAAATGCTAAATTCAGATTGGATATCACTTAATATATGTAATTTTTTGGTAAGACAAATAAGACCATCAATTCTTTTTTAAAATTGAAGTGTAATTTATAATGTGTTAATTTCCAGTATACAGCAAAGTGACTCAGTTATACATATATACATATAAGGACCATCAATTCTTTAGTAGCCATTTTATGTCCATATTCTATCAAATGATTCTGTAAATTCCTTGTTTATATGTCTACTACTAAACTATGAGCTCTCTGTGACTCCTGTTAGACTACTGTATTATGGGGTTGAGGTACTGGATAACAGGTATCTCCTGAGCACAGCATGGGGTAGGTAGTTAGTTAAATGATGAATAAATGAATTAATGAGTAAATTGCACATAACTTATAAGAAAGCATCTTAAATATACAGTAAACTATAATGTGATCTACAATAAGCTACAATGTCATTGACAATAAACTTAAAAGTTTAGAAACCAAAAAACAGTTCCCAAAAGAATAAAAATATTACACACAGAGTCAAGACATTCTGTAGATGTCCTTGAGAGAGCACGAAACTTCATCTCATAGGCAAGTCCTTAGATTAATGCCATGGGAATTGCATGTTTATTTCGGGCAAATGGCATGAGCTATAACTACTTGTGATCTTAGCATGTCATGGCAACATAGAATGATGGTCACAGCAGTAATATCTGCTTGAGATGTTGAGTTCAATGAAATCCTTGGTAACAAGAAGGGAAAGGAAACCTACCAACAAATTCACTACGTGTTCATTGTGTTTAGATCTTATCATTGTACTGATATAATACTATTCGGATTCATTCAGTAGGTATTTGAATACCTACCAAATGCTGGAGAAAGCTATACACAGTCTTCTAAAATTGGATCTTTTCTATCAAGGAGTTCTCGATCTTGTGACTATGAGTCATAGTCTCCTTAGAGACACTCTCCTTTGTTTCCCAGCTTGGAAATGCAATGATCGTCTTCCTGGTTGATGCCCTCAACCATTCATCAAAAGTCAGCATTTTAAGTTGATTTGGAATAGGAACGAGTAAGCATCACTTGGTTCTTCCAGTCTAAAAACCTTTTCTATCTTCTCTCCATTTTTTTTCTCTGCAGTCTTTGTAATCTATTTATCTGTGTTTTGTGCTTGGAAAGTAGACAGCTAGTAGACACCTAGTTCACGTCTGAAAAACGTGTCAAGAATAGTGTCTATTCATACGGTAATCATAAAGTCATATACTTTCATCTACTTCTAAAGTTATTGAATATTTATCCACTTCAGGGATATGTTTGGATCAATTTATAAAATCTTCATAATGAGAATCGATAATTGTATACTTTGACTTTTCTATCCAGAAGAAACAGAGAAAATTATAATCTTTTTACATCTATTTCTTGAAAATAATTTATATTTGTTTTGAACAGGTTAATTATCATTTATTTATAGCATAATGTAGTAGACATGAACAGGGACTTGGGTTCAAATTCCAGGTGACTTACAAGCTGCTTGTATTAATCAGGGCACACCAACTACTCCAAGAAACAACACCAATTTCTTAGTGGCTAAAAGCAATAAAGGTTGTTTTTCTTTCACACTGAGATCCCGTGAGGGGCAGTGGTGGCTCTGCTCCACACAGTCATTCAGGACTCCAGGCCATTCCCTGGATCCTCTGTATCTGGCCAGCAGCCGAGGGAAGAGAGAACATGCAAAGGATTGCATGGGAGAAATTTTTAGGAGCCACTCCTGAGAGTGTATTCCTTCACTTCACCCATATTCCCTTGGCCAGGATTGGTCACAGAGCCTCACTTAACTGCAAGAGAGGATGGAAGATATGGTTTGTGTGTCCAAGAGGAAAGGGAAATGAGGTTTAGCGAACACAGAAATAAATATCTCTACCACACCACTCAATCTCTTATAGCCAAAACTTCATCATACATAAAAAGGTATAATAATTATGTGTACTTCATAGAGTTGTGATGATTGTATGTTTATAAAGCATAAAGTAAATGCCTAACATACAGTAGGTGGTCAAAAAGTGCTACTTATTATCATTACTGTTTTCCAGGAATTCAACTCCATCTCAGATTGAAATTTCTTAGGAGGCTAATCCTGTTAAGCTATGAAAGATACTGAAATAAGTTTTCAGTCAAACTAACAATATTGAGACTTGTTTCTTATTGCAATTTCTAGCCAAAACACACTTGCCCTTTGAGATTATAAATTCAGTCAGGTTTCTTTACCCTTTGTCATTTTCTCCCCTAACATTAGTTCTCCAGGGTTTCTCAGTCTTCGCACAACTGACGTTTGGGGCCTGACAAGTCTTTGCTGTGGGAGCCGTCCTGTGCGTTACGGGATGTTTAGCAGCATCCCTGGCCTCTACCCTTTAGTACCAGTAAGATCACCACCCTCAGCTGTCACAACTGACAATGCTTCCAGATATTGCCAAATATCCGTCGTTCTGGAATCTTCTTACCCCATGAGCACACACACCAATTTGGGGGAGGTTTGTATGTTAATTTAAAAATTTTAGCAATAATATTCATCGGACACAAATAAGTCACATTAAGTATACTGATCAGTACTGACTGACATTCTTCCTTTGCTTATTTATTTTAAAAATGTCAGAAACTATTTGAATCAGTTCTGATACTTCTGTCGGACCCCAGGTGATTTTCTCCCTGTCTGGATTTACTTGCAAATTCTTCCACTGCGGTGGGAAGAAGAAGTGCTATATTAAGAGGCATGAGGTTCCTCTAGTAAATCAATTCCATTCATCATTTTATTGAGCACCTACTACCATAATATCAAAATTACGTAATCGAACCATGCTACCTTGAACTAGAGCTTGTAGGAGAGCCATTTAAAATCTTCCAAACTAATGGCAGGTTAACATGACTCCCCAAATCACTGTAGCCTTACAGTGGAAGGAACAAGGGAGCCCAGCCAGAAAGCTCAAGTTCAAACTCAGACTCTGCTGCTTCCTCCTCGTATTATTGTGGGAAAATCTCTGCATCACACTTGTGCCTCAGTTAACTACTGTGCACGGTGAGGAGAATCATGCCTGGTTCAGAGGGCCTGGGAGAGTGAAATGAGATGAGTTTTGAGTGCTCAGCATTTAGTACACGCTCAGTAAATGTGAGCTTGATTTGAGTCAGAATATCAGCATCAAGATCCTCAAAATGTTTGAGTTAGTATCTCCCCTTCCCTCACGATGTCCAAGCTCACGCGGGTTGTTTAGGCAGGGGTCCCCAGCCCCCCGCCCACGGACTGGTACCAGTCCAGTGCCTGTTAGGAACCGGGCCGCACAGCAGGAGGTGAGCGGCGCGGCGAGCGAGCAGAGCTTCGTCTGCGCTCCCCATCGCTCGCGTTACCGCCCAAACCATCCCCCACCCCACCGTGGAAAAACTGTCTTCCACGGAACTGGTCCCTGGTGCCAAAAAGGTTGGGGACCGCTGGTTTAAGGCAAAGATCACAAGGCAAATAGAGATGCTTATTGCTATTAGAAAACGCCCACCTGTTTCCCTAACACATAAGCTTGGAGAATGTGGATTTGGATACATCTTTTGTGTGAATATATTTGGATCATTTCTGAGAAAACTTTGATCAGCTGTGGTTCTTCATGCATCAGGCACGCATCAGCTTATACAATGAATAAATCAATGAATCAGTGATGAATCAGCTCCGCAGTAACAAATATCTCCTCAGTGAAGTCAGTCAGGCTCCTGGATGAGGCTATAATGTGGAAGGTTTTTTTTCTCCCTTCCCAAGTAATTCCCCAATCCAGTTAACTGAGACCTGGCTGTGCCTTTGCTTTCCTATAAATGTTTCTGGAAGCATTCTTGGGAAATTACACCTCAGAATGTGCAAATTCACTGGGACCTATACTGAGAAGAGGTTTGGGCTAGAAGAGGAGGCAGAGGGTCCTAGTGGCCTGGACAGTTGATGGCAAGTGAGGAGGGGAGAGAGTGAGCATCAGTGAAGAAGGCAAAGGAAAACTGAGGGCTGGGAAACAAACTTGGCCTTGTTCAGTTTTGCCTAAGCCTGACCCTTCAGACAAGAGTTTATCTTTTAGAGACAGTGAACTTGAAGTAGGGCTGGAGGAGACACAAACAAAAGCTATCCTATTATATTCTCTCTCTCAAGTTCTTTATACAGTCACAGGCAAATGTCAAGAGGGCTGCTGTCTTCCTGCCAAAGCTATCAATCCATGGGGAGCAGCATACATTTGAGGCTCTCTTGGCTAAACAGGAACTTAGTGCCGAAAATGGATCTCCTCGTCCTATTCCACCGTCACCACTCATCACTTTGTGGTCTGTGGAGAGAGTTATCTGATCGCCAGGGATGTTCTTGTGGTTAGGAAAAGATGGGGGCCAGGAGGCTTCCCAGTGTCTGAGCCTGGTCCCCTGGGTCCGTTTACCTCACTGACACTTTTTGCAGAGCCCAGAAGACATTCCCAGGGCAGCAATTTCGAACTCACCCATGTGCCCTGGGGAGCAAGGGTGCAGGTTTAGCAGCTATTAATTAGGGTAACGATTCCCAGGGCTGCAATTACAAACCCAAAGATCCACTTAGCATCTCTTCTTGAATCTCTTGTTTCTGTAATGCTGATGTCCCTAAAAGATTCATTTGCAACCACTTACTGATTACATTTACTGTAGTATATTGTTTTGGATGGACAGGACGGAAAGCCAATAAGGAATATTGACCTTGGCGGCATCCTGTGATTACTCGGGCTGCCCCGGCTATCATTAACCACCCCATTTTATTTCCTGAGTGCCACAAACACTGCTGGTGACGGATCCGTGACCTTTCCCCTAGAAATGTTATGAACCGAACACGCCGCAGAAGTGACAGGAGGGATGGATGTCAGATGGCTGTTTCGGCGCTACGTCAGCACCCGCAGCTGCAGTCTTGGCTTCTGACGTTAGCAGGTACGGTGGTGGTGGAGGAGGGTGCTGTTCGCTTTCCCTCTGAACGAAACAACGAAAAATCAAGCTTCAAGGAGGGAAGCAGTGGGCCATCCTCTGCCTACAAGGACAGACACTGCCAGCTAGCTCTCAGGAGTAAGGTTCAAGTTTTTTACAATTTCATTTTAAATCGGAAGTTTCCATTTACGTCATCAAACAACGGCAAGCAAACAGATCCACGGTACATTTTGAGCGTCCAACTGAAGACGCAGTCAAAGAAGCAATGCAGAATCCGCTTATATTCTGGTTGTATGTGTATTTGGGTCCAGCGCACAGATCCAAATGCTGTGGGCCAAATAATGATTTCTGGAATGTAAGGACTGCATACAGGAAGGAGAAGGCGGCACTGTGTCCCTTGATGAAGCAGGAGTGAATCAAGCTCCGCCTCCTCCAGTTCTCACCACCTCTTCCCCCATGCCTACCGTAGAGTAACTCCACACGGAGTTTCCCTACGGCCCGTTCCTGCAAGAACTGTAGGCTGCACGTTAAACTCAACCAGGGAGTTTTTAAAATGTACCAATGTCAGGAGGTACCCTGGATCCACTGAATCAGAACTCTGCGATGGGCCTAGGAGTTGCTATTGTCTACAAAGCTCCCAGGGGATTCGAATGGGCATCCCTGCTTGAGAGCCACCACTGTAGTTACAGGGATAAAAAGTTACCATTCTAGCTGAAATAAATATGATACAACTTGCATCTACTGAAATAATGAGCTATTTCCTTATTAGAGAAAATCGTAAGAAAAGTAAAAGTGAGAAACTTCACAAATGAAAAGTACTTGATGAAAATAATTTAAAATGAAACAGGACAAACCAAACTCCCAATCCTAAAAGTAGATTTCCCACATTTAGTGGATTTGTTGAAATATAGTACCAGTATCAAATTAGCCAAAGACCTTAATCTTTAGAATTTTTTCAGAATTTCTACCTATATTCAGCTGTGGTTCACAGAGGAAGAGAGAAAAGGAGAGAAAAGAAAAGAGACAGAAAATGGATTTTGAAATTCTAAGGCAGATAATTTCATGGCTTATGCTTTAGCACAGGGTCAAACTATTTAAATTACATCAAATGTTTAAGGTACAGTAACTCAATACTGTATACTTTCCAAAAACCATGACCATCTGCCAAATAGAGTAAATGTAAAGGGAAAAGGAATGACATATGGAATTAAATCCACTATGCTTTCTCCCTTTTAAAATTCACATCAGTTAATTAATACTGAACTATGGTGGACATTCCTAATCAAACAGAAGAGTCTTTATCTTTCTCTACTCAAACATACTTCTCTGGCCACAGAAACAATCGTGATTGCTTTTATAAAATGGGAACAAAAAGGGAGAAAATGGACAAATTCTGAAGGGCCTATTTCTAGAAAGATATAAATCTCCATTCTGCTAATATAGTCTAGGTTTTGGTGAGGTGTTAATCATATTTTTGAGACAAAAAAAGAGAACAGGTTAAGGCAAAAGCTTTACATACAATGCACTTGCTTCTTTCTTGTACATTTTGAAGGTTCTTTCTTGGACATTACCTAAACAGTGCAGAACTAGGGGAAGCTGCAGTGTTGCTTTTAAATGTGCGGTTAGATTGCATTTGTGAGCGTTTGATGTTCTTCTTTAATAACCTCAAGTAAAAGGCTGAATGCATTCAACAACAGTAGCTGAAAAAAGTGCAATGAGTCATATTATAGGAAAATGGAGAAAAGGATACAGGACTCTCCACTGAACACAATCCTATATTGTAGGCAATCTGAGATAACACCCTTTTCATTTCAGTTCAGTCCCATAAAATTACCACTAACATTACAACTCATGCAGAACACAGATAAATGTAAAAATGTCACAGAATTCTTCCAGATGGGACTTTTAGTTCCACTAGATCACCATCTACTTTTTTACTTGTCTAATATTTCATTACAACCTTCTATAAGTTAATTTTCTTTCCACTGACCATGTAAATCACAAATCAATTTTCATTTAAAATGCCTGACTCCAGATTGCTCCTGAAAGCTCAAGGCATATGCTTCAGTGAACTTCTCCCAGATCCTTAATGTACATTAGAAAACTGTTGTGTTTTTAAAAATCTTTTTTTAAGGAATTAATTTTACATTAAAATCTGGCATGAGACCCGGGACATCCTATTTCCCCCCCTAAAATGCAGATGTAATTTTAAGGCATGCAATCACATGTGGTCAAGCACAGGTCACGACAAAATGAACAAATATGGCAACATTTTACACCAGCAAAAAGCACAGCACATTTGTTAAAGAACACACACAGGTACACACATCTATTCCATACACAGGCATGTGGGCATACAGTCTAGTTTTTTAAAATATAATGATAGATCAAGTGTTAGATCAAGTCTCTTTTATACCTGATAGTTCTGTGAATGTTTTGGATGTGGAAATTTTGCCTTCATGGGAACACCCTTTGGGAATGCAGGTTTCTCCTTGATCGAGAAGAAGGAATTCCACCTCAATACACTGAGATTTTCTCAGAAATATTCAGACCGAAAAGGTCATCTTTTGCTTTTGTTTTGAGAATGTAAAATATCCTGATTAAAACAATAATATGGGGACTTCCCTGGTGGTGCAGTGGTTAAGAATCCGCCTGCCAATGCAGGGGACACGGGTTCGAGCCCTGGTCCGGGGAGATCCCACATCCCGCGGAGCAACTAAGCCCACGAGCCACAACTACTGAAGTCCGCGTGCCCAGAGCCCGTGCTCCGCGACAAGAGAAGCCACCGCAATGAGAAGCCTGTGCACCGCAATGAAGAGTAGCCCCCACTCGCCACAACTAGAGAGAAAGCCCATGCACAGCAACGAAGACCCAATGCAGCCAAAATAAATAAATAAATAAATTAATTAATTATTCTTCAAAAACAATAATATGGGAGAGAGCTGGGAGATTATGGATCAACAAATCATCATGAAACAAGTCTCTTTTAGAGTTTTAGCTCCTTAATTAAAAGTTTATTATTTTAATGGTATTCTAAATTGAATAGGTTTTTACCTTTGATAATATACCTAATGTATTCCAAGAGCGTGTGAAATTCAAAGTGGTTTAAAGTTTTTTTTTTAATTCATAAATGGTATTTTTATGTGAACATAATTGAAATATTTCAGGTGAGAAGGGCTCTTAGTTCTCACTTTTAAAATACAGTTGACAGATGATTGCAAATCCATAAATCACATAATATTCTGGAACATTCAGGAGGCAACAAGCAGCATGGAAGTCTGTCCCAGGTTTCAGTGGGAAAACTGCACTTAGAGACTCAGTCGCATCTACTGAGGGACTCCCAGAATTTCTGAAAAGCTGTTAATGGTGATTGGGCATGTCCTTTTTCTGTACTCACTATGGGAGTCAATGTGTCATTACAGAGATGCTGGGGGCTGATCAACTGTTATTTGTTTTTCCAGTAGCAGTGATTTTTTTGTATTTTTGGTTTGCATTTCATAAGATTGTCAGTCTTACAACCCATAAATTATATTTTCAAGTTGCTAGTTGGGATCAGGTAAGACACTTATCCGTGGCTCTAAGATGTGTGTGCTGGGAAGAGGCCATAGGAACCCCGTGTACTCTCGTTAGCATCCTGCCCCAAGCGCCTCATCTTCATCCCCATGAAGTGGGGTGTATAGCAGGAGAAGGCTGGATAGGTTAGCCATTTCCATAGCTACTGATTCTCTCATTACTTTTTAAGTGAAGAAATGTGATAGCATTAGTGTTTTTTGAACTGCAAATATTCTCAGAGCAAGTCTTTTCCAGTTGGAAAAGCATTGCCTGGGAAACACAACTTTCTGCCTGGAATTTGGCCAAAAATTAATGCTATTTTATGACCCACTCATTAATCTCCTGAAAAAAGTGTGCAATATAGTTTTATGAGCATCAATGACTTTATGGTTTCAAGGGGCTTTTGTACACCGGCTCTTTCCTTTGAGGCGACCTGCCTACCTTATCCTGCATTCTGTTCTCTGCCAGAGTATAGAGCAGACTGTATATTATGAAAATGCAAAACACAAACCAAAAAAGCCTTGCTGGTAAAGTGTAGCTCTGCTAACTGTAGTTATCACTTTAAACAATTCCATCTATGACATATGAAAATGCACCAGAAATGTCTAAAAAACCTATTAGGAATATAGGACTGGATAGAAATGCTAATGTAGAGGATGAACTAACTTTTAAAAATATAACCTGAAGCCTTGAATGATAAAAATTTAGGCTACAGTAAAATGAGAGCTAGAGCATAGCATTTACTAGAAAAGTAAACATCATACTCCAATTAATTAGAGAGTAATTCTCACCAGACCAAAGCACAAGTATGGTAGAAACATTCATGGCATTCAAAGCAGAAGCAATACTCTGGCATGGAAGAAATTCTTATGATTCAGGAAGGAGCTTAGATAGCACTCAAAGGTAGGGAAGATTTCAATATTGGGGAAAAAAAATGCTGTAAAGAAAAAGAGAACTATTGTTTAAGTCCTGAATCTCTTCAAAGAATACCTCCACTGAATTCCAACAGTCAGCATGTTTTACTGAGCAGGCCACCACTTGAAAATCTTCTTCAAGGAAAATTTTCATTTTATCTACAGGTAAATATATTTTTTTATCCAATGAAATATTTAACTGTAATGGAAGTCAATAGCAAAAGAACATCTGCATCACAGAAACTTCTTTCCTGGTAAATATTGCTAGTGTTCACCTGTGTATATACACGTCTGTATATACCTGAAAATGTAAATCCAACCGCAATTATATAAATACTGTAACTATAATATTTACCATTTTAAGCACATGAAGCAGAAATTAGGCAACTTCTAAAATGTATAGTCGCCTTAGGGTTATTTTAAAATTTGGAATTGGGCTTCCCTGGTGGTGCAGTGGTTGAGAATCTGCCTGCCAATGCAGGGGACACGGGTTCGAGCCCTGGTCCGGGAAGATCCCACATGCCGCGGAGAACTACGCCCATGAGCCACAACTACTGAGCCTGCGCGTCTGGAGCCTGTGCTCCACAACAAGAGAGGCCGCGATAGTGAGAGGCCCGTGCACCGCGATGAAGAGTGGCCCCCGCTTGCCGCAAATAGAGAAAGCCCTCGCACAGAAACGAAGACCCAACACAGCCAAAAATAAATAAATAAAAATTAAAAAAATAAAAAAATTTGGAATTATACCTAAATGGGATTAAGTAGTACCAGGAAAAGTCATTAGGTAATTAATTGTTCTCTCAAAAATGCTCCTTCAACCACAATGAGCTACCACACCTGTTAGAATGGCTATTATCAGAACACAGGAAACAAAAACAGAAAACAACAAGTATTGGAGAGTATGTAGAACATTAGAACCCTGTGCTTTGTTGGTAGGAATGTAAAATGGTGCTGTCATTATGAAAAGTGGTATGGCAGCTTCTCAAGCAAATAAGCATAGAATTACCATATGATCCAGCAAGACCATTTCTGGGTATATACCCCAAATAATTGAGACCAGGGGCAAACAGATTATTTATACACTCATATTCATAGCAGCATTATTAAACAGTAGTCAAAAGGTGGAGGCAACTCACGTGTCTATCAACAGATGAATGAATAAACAAAAGGTGGAATATATATATACAACAGAATATTATTTAGCCTTAAAAAGGAAGCAAATTCTGTCAAATGTTACAACATGGATGAATCTTGAAGACATTATGCGAAGTGAAATAAACCAGTCACAAAGGGACAAATACTGTATAATTCCACTTAAATGAAATAGTAGAGTAGTCAGATTCATAGAAACAGAAAGTAGAATGGTGGTTGTTGGGGGCTGGGGGGAAGGGGTAAATGGGAAGTTATTGTTTAACAGGTGTAGAGTTTCAATTGTGAAAGATGAAAATTTCTAGAGATCATGGTGGTGATGACTGCACAACAATATGAATGTATTTAATGCCACTGAATTGTAAACTGAAAAAAGGATTAAAGTGGTATATTTTACCATAATAAATAAAAGACCAAAAAAAAAAAAATGAGGGAGGGGAATGGGATCTGGGAGTGTAACAAAAAGTGCTTCAAATGTATTTGCAATATTTGTTTAAGAAACAATACAAAGCAAGAAGGGAAAAATGTTAGAATTTGATGGAATACTGTGGTAGGAACATAGGTATTCTTTTGTTATTCACTGTATTCCTCTGTTATGGTTTAAATATTTCAAAATAAAAATATGTTTTAAAATTTTAAATGAAGAAGTTAATTCAGAATTAATTTCCACATCCTTAATAAATTATAAATTTATTAATAAATTAAATTTTAATTAAAATTCAAAAATATCATGTATGCTTTTTCTGAAATTGACAAATTCCTTAACCTATTTGTGATCCCTGTTGTTTACTTATTTTCAAGACCAAAGGTTAGCTGAGTAGCCTTGGGCATCTACAGAATTTGGTTTGTTTAATAAGAACCACAGATATACCTATTACTCAAGAATATCCCATAGGGAATGTTGGAGCACAATATTAGATATATTTGTAATGAGCCTGTTGTTTTCTTACTAAAAATTTCCAGTAGTTCCACAACGGATATTTGCAAATTTCTGAAAATTCCAGAAAGATATTGATTTAAATCACTACCAAATGCAACTGAATGCTTGAAATTTTAGGCATTATCTATCTGCTAAGGATTAGTTATCCAGACTTGATCTACCTAGAGAAACTGACAAAAGGAAAAGGAAGAGACTTTTCATGGCAAAATATTAGTAGACTGATGTAACATAGACAAACTTCCTGCTTCCAATATGTAGAAATTATGGATAAAATATATCAAACATTTAAATATACAGGCAGAAAGGAAAATTCTCAGGCATCAGAAATCAAGAACAGTGAGATCACTAACTGACCCCTGGTTCCCTGGAGAGCAGGCATGGGTACAGGCCTGGCCAGCCTGGGGCTGATGTTTGGCCACCAACCCAGGGAGGGAATCTGAGACCTTGGGCCCATGCAAGGAGAGCTGTTTGAACTGAGTCCTTCATAAAAATCCAGCACCCTGAAAGGGCTGCCCCAGCATTGAAAAGAGATGAGACAAACCCCATTCACTAGCCCAGGGAATTAACAAAGATGTTTGTTTCTGTTAAAGGCTCTGGGTAGGGGAAAATGTGAGCAATTGAAACCCTGGTCTGACTATGTCATAGTTTAGAGTCTAAATTTATTCTGTGTACCTGGTGCAGCTATTTCCTAGTGGAGAGATCATTCGTGAAGTCTGTTGGGCATTTGGCAGAAGCAAGTGCAAAGCCTCTTATTAGCAATACTCAGGTATTAAACCCAAAGTTTAAAGGATTTCATAGAAAAACTCTCTGCTTAAAGTGAGTTCAAAATAAAAACAAAAATTACTTACAACATAAGGAAATATTCTACTATGAGGAAGAGAGAGACAGCAATAATTAATTAGCTCCTCAGGCACTTAAGCTAAAAGGCAGTCTGAAGAAGATTATAAAATAAGCATATTTAAAGGGATTAAAGAGAACTAAAAAAAAAAAAAAAGAAACCATAAGGGAAAAAATCAAATACAACTTCTAGAAGTGAAAAATATAGACTTTAAAATGAAAAAATTAAGGTTAAACGTAAGATTAAACATAATTGCAGAGAGAATTTGCAAACTGGATGATAGATCTAAAGAAATCACACAAATGCAGCACAAAATATAAAGAGACAGAAAATATGTGAAGGAGGTTAAGAGACATGGAAGACAGTGTACATGTAGTAGGAGTTCCTGGAGCAGAGAACTGAATCAGGGAGAATGAGTAACAACTGAAATGTCAGGAATCACAAGTTCCAAGCAGGATAAATAAAAATAAATTCACACCAAGGTCTTTCATAGTAAAATTGGTGAATCCCAAAGAAAAAGAGAAAATTCTTAACATCAACCATGATTAAAAAAGACATTTAATCTATGAAAGAATGACAGTTAAACTGACAATATATTCATTAACAGCAAAAATAGAGCCCAGAACATAATTTCTTCATTCACTGAAAATAATAACTGTTAACTTATAATGCTAAGTCCAGCTAAATAATAAAAATAAGACAAAAGAATCATTAAAAGCATCAGAAAGCTCTGGAAGGAAGGAATGGGATACAAGACATAATGATGAGTAAAAAAAGAAAAAATTTGCAAGTGCAATGAAAGCTAAGTGAGCTTGTAAACATAACAATATGAAGAATAACTAATGCTGGGCAATAATAAATAGAAGGTAGGAGATGACCAAAAAGTTTCGACTGTCATTTAGGAAGAAAGACGAAAATACTGATTTGGTTCTTTAAGGCAAACAGATGTTTAAAATATGTGGGTAACAACTAAAAGTATAAAAATAGATGTTTAACTTCTAATCCAGTAGGTGGGGGAAAAAAACCCCACGATAATGGGGATGTAATATACAGCAAACACAATACAGCCAATAATATTATAATAACTTTATATGGTGACAGATGGTAGCTAGACTTACCATGGTGATTATTTCCTAATGTATAAAAATATCAAATCATTATGTTGTATACCCGGAACTAATATAATATTGTAAGTCAATCATATGTCAATAAAAAAAGAAAAAGAAAACGTGATAAATCCATTAGAATGAAATAAACGAGAAAAATATGGTTTAAAAAAACCTCACAAAATAAGATGATTGAAAGAAATTCTAATATGTCCCTATCTACATGTATCAACATGGATAAATCTCAAAAGCAAAATTTGAACGAAAAAGGCAAGATAATAAAATATATCTAGAGCGTGCAACCATTATGTAAAATTTTAATACATTCAAAATAATACTATGTATTTCATGTATGTGTATGTGTATATATATATGTAGTAAATTTATAAATGAATGCACTGGATGGGTAGCGGTTACTTCTAGGAGGGAAAGGATGCCATGGAATGACTGGAGAGAGGAGGAGCGGATCTTAGCATTATTTATAATGTTTCTATAATGTTCCATTTTTTTTAAAAGATCTTAAGCAAATATGGCAAAATGTTAATAGTTGTTAATCCTAGGTCACTTTATTATATATATATATATATAATATATATTTCTTCTATATTTCAAAGTACAAAGCATAATAATTTTTGAAAAGGAAAGAGAATTTTAGATTCTGATCAATGAAAGTTGCTCATAAAAATTGTATCCTTTTTCTCTCTCTTATAGATAAAAATCCCAAGCAGTTCCTAAACTACAATGAAGAATCTACAAAATATGTTCTCTCTAATTTTTGATACCAAAGAGGATCCTTTGTGATTTTCTGCCTGGGGGTACAAAATTTAATTATATGCTAATTATTTTTATTTTTAATGAACACTTCTTTTAACCCATGCCACATGTATAGAGATATAGAGAGACTCAAGGCCAGGCTAGTGTAATCCAAAAGAAGTATAATTTGAGCTACAAATGTGAGCCACACATATAATTTAAAATGTTCTAGTATCCACATTAATAAAGTAAAAAGGAACAGGTGAAATTAATTCTAATAATATAGTATACTTGCCCTAATATATCCAAAATATCAGTTTCAACATGTTATCAAGATAAAAATATTAATGAGATATTTGGCAATTATGTGGATTTTGCATTTACAGCAAATTTATATCGATTTGGACTAGCCACGTTTCAAAGGCCCAGTAGTCATATGTGGCTCATGGCTACCATATTGAACTTTGCAGCTCTAAGTAATAAAAGTGTCTCTCATTCATTTTGCATTTACTAAGTGTCAGGCACTACCCTAGGTATGTTACATACAGTATCACATTTACTCCTGAAAAGAACCCTATAAAATATCGGAGGTAAGCAAATCTCAGAAGTCAGATCACACAGCCAGCAAGCTGTAGAGGTGGAATTAAACCAGGCCCATGTGACTTATGGCTCGCTCTGTTAATCGCTGTGCTCAAGGGTCACCTACAGACAGAGGCTTTCTCCTAATTAATCCTCCCCTGACCATTCAGCTTCTATATTCACCAATCACCTCAAATCTGACTCTTACCAGGCATTTGGATTTTCAGTTGGGTAAATTCCCCTTAACCAGACCCAGAAATGGTGCTAAGCACACCGGTGTCTTTTACCCATCTCCTGTCAAAGAGCTGGGAAATGGGATCTAATATTTGCTCTGACTCAGAATCACTTCCCAATGAGGTAAAATGCAGGAGAGCAGCAATTTGCAAAAGAAAGGGAACAGCGGCTATCATTCAACTCAGCACGCTGCAACCATCTTCTGTCCTTTTGTCTACATCCATTGTTCAACTACTTGACAAACTTCTATTTCTAGCCTCTCTATAAAAGTCTCCCTAGTTGGGGAAGTCATGC
Source organism: Balaenoptera musculus (assembly GCF_009873245.2). NCBI lineage: Eukaryota > Metazoa > Chordata > Mammalia > Artiodactyla > Balaenopteridae > Balaenoptera > Balaenoptera musculus. Next base: position 93,875,170 of record NC_045793.1, on the reverse strand, counting down.
ACCTTTCATGGTTTCATAATAAACTGGAGATGAGTACCAGTTCAGAATCAAAGGAAATAAAACTCCAGTTGCTGCAGCTGCCGGGGTTGCCTTCTGAACATGGCTTATACAATATTTCATCTGTGCTGACACCTTTCACTCTCAATTATTTGGCTGCTGTCAAAACAAATCAATCAAATTATAGCACTGTGTCTTCATGTTACCATTCCATTGTAAGTTAGTGACATTAACTTTGAAATATATGGAAGTATAAATTTTATCTCTATTATTTACTTAATGCAACTTTCTCCCATGTGAGTTATTTCCAAACACAGCAAACTCAAATTATCTTATGTCAAATGTTGAATATATATATGCTTTGCTAAGAATTTCTAAAATAATGGCACACAGGGGAACAGAGATGCATAAGGGTGTGTTAATGGACCTGCATATTCGTGCTAATCCTAACCTAGTGACAAATGGCAACCATCCCCAGTTCTGTTTTTTTTTCTTTGCTTTGTGAGTTTGGGCTATAAACTTGGTGAGCATAGTTGATTAATATTATTTGGGAGAAGGTGACACTAAACTAAAGGAAAAGGTGAACGTGGAAACAAAATGTTTTTGGAGGTTAAGTTTGCTCACAATCAGACAAAATTTTCCAAGATAAATCATTTCCCAAAATTAAAACTATATTATCGGGCTTCCCTGGTGGCGCAGTGGTTGAGAATCTGCCTGCCAATGCAGGGGACACGGGTTCGAGCTCTGGTCTGGGAGGATCCCACATGCCGCGGAGCAACTAGGCCCGTGAGCCACAATTACTGAGCCTGCGCGTCTGGAGCCTGTGCTCCGCTACAAGAGAGGCCGCAATAATTTGAGGCCCGCGCACCGCGATGAAGAGTGGCCCCCACTTGGCGGCAACTAGAGAAAGCCCTCGCACAGAAATGAAGACCCAACACAGCAATCAATCAATCAATCAATCAATCAACCCAAAGTTTAAAAAAAAAAAAACAAAACTATATTATCTAAACTACAGTTTTTCCCAAGCTCAGATGTCCTCTTCTTTGGCACCCGGGCTAAGCACAACATGCTGCTTCTACTGTCCTGAGTGGTGGCCACAGTAGGCATGACCCAAAGTGCTTTAACAGGAAGAAAGGAAGGAAAAAAAAGACTCCAACATTTTCACTTTGAGATTTTAAGCCTACAGCTACAATTTTAAATAATAGATTTAAATCAATTGAGTAACTTTTCAGCCAAAGAGCAAACACTGTTGAAGCTTTTATGTACAAGCTCTTAAAATAGCTTCTTTCTACATGGAAACTTGGCATGTCTTTAGAAGATAAAAAAGCAAACTGACAGATACATTTTTTTGGCTCCTCCTTGTGGCACTGTGGCTATATTAGGGGTAAACAACAATCAAAAGCGCCAACATGAATGTGTAGATTATGTCCAATGAAAGAGGATCCGAACAGGGAGAATTACAGGAGCCCCAGCCAAACCTGAAGCAGAACAATCATACATGTTGGGAACTCTTCCTTCTTCCTCTTCCAATGGCTTGAATTGTTGTGTTCCTTCCCTAATCTCCTCTCCCCCAGAAATTTCTTCCCTTCCCTGCTTTGGTCATATTTGTTGATGGTTTCTACATAGGATCTCTAGCACCAATCCCATTCTGAGTTTTAGATTCATGTATTTCCAACTGGCTACTGATATCTCCATTTAAATTTCCACAAGAAACTTGAACTAGTCACATCAAACTCAACTAACAATCTCCCTCTCTTTCCTCTGATCCCTCCACATTTAATCCATCCCCAAGTCCCCACCTTGTTAATGTCACCTAAATCAGTCCTCTGCTCTTCATCACTGCTACCAGGACCCTTCCTCTTCCGGATTACTGCCATAGCCTCCTTCCTAATTAGACTGGAGTGCCTACCACAGTGCCTGGTATATTAGTAAGTCTTTGTGAAATTGATCAGTCAATCTTTGTGCATGGTTCATGGGAGGAAATGAGGTTTGGCTTTTCCCTAGAGGGAGCTGAGAAATAATAGCTGTACCCTCTCACTGGGAATCTGTCCCGAAAGTATTACACACATAAGAGAAGACAGGACTTTTTTGGAGAGCACTAGCTCTCCATTCTCTAGACAGTGGGCAGAGGGGAACGGAAGACCATCTCCCATTTCCCTATTTTCAATACCTCCCCATTCCTGGACCACACACTTCCCTCAGATACAGAAGTCCTCTTTATTTTGGTGCCAGAAGAAATTGGAACAAACAATCCCAGTTCCCTCTCATCCTTGGTAATAGGGGGAGACTGAGAAGCATTTCAAGTGGTCTTTTCCTTTTTCAGGCATCTGTGCCATTCTAGTGGCAGCCATCTTGGAAGAGCGCTCTAAAGTCTGGCTTGGAATCTAATCCAGTTTGCACATCCTAGTGTAGGCACATTGATAGATGCCATCAAGAACCCTGATGGATTTACATCCTTATTACGTGCAAACTGGGGATCACATTACTTCCCTGCCTTTTGCTTTGAAAATAAATGCTTTGGCTTTGCTTTGACATTTATGTGGTAGCTGGAAACCATTATCCTTTGACAATGCTTTATTCCATTGACAGTATCTCTTAAATACACACTATACTAGTCATACTTCTCATTCATGTGCTTCCAGTTTAATCCATGCCCCAGTGCCTCAGTGAAGCCTGCTTCAAGGATAATGTACTGCAGAAAGAGCTCTTCAGGTATTTTAAATAAAAAGTCTGAAGCCTCGGAGGTATGGGGCTTTGAAAAACTGTCAAAGTACGACACATTGCAACAACTTTTCATAACTTCTCTATGGCGGATTTGGTATTATTGTATGGTGTGTCATGTGGGGCTCTTCTGAATAACACTGCAAATATGAATTTATGCTCTAGGTATTTTTAATATTGGACTTTGAGACAGCAAGCCACGTACCAGAGGCTGAGAAATCACTGCCTACTCAAAGGCAGAGCCCGTTCTTCTCGTGTCTGTGGCAGGTACTGCACTGCTCATTCTGAAAGTGGCATTAGACCTCTGTTGTCATGTACGTCATGCTCCTGGGGACGCGACTTTCTTCTGAGTGGGGGCATTGCTAGACTAGCGCAAAAGTAAATCACAAGGAAAGGCAGCACACATGGCCACCTAATTGTTCTGTCCTTCTGGAAGGAAACCAGAATACTCAGTACACGTTCCCATGGCCCACCCACTCCCGGCCCACACTTTCTCCTTTGATCAATAAGATCTACACGTTTAAAGGCAACCTCATAATATTAAATATTGCTCATACATAATGAATGCATAGAGTTTCTCTGTGGTTGTATTGTTTTTAGTTTGAGAATTAATCCACTTTGAGTTGAGAGATGCTTTTTAAAAAAGATGGTCAGAAGGTCATGACCACAGACCCAGAGACTTAACCTTGTCAATGCTAAGAGTGCTGTTTGGGGTATGACTTCAAAGCATTCTAATGCTTTGCACCTTCATGAATTCAAAGCATTCTAATTTTGAAATAATATTTACAATAGAAACTTTAAGAAAGAAAGCAATCACCCATAATCTCTCACTGTCTAGAGTCGACCAGCAGCACTTTATAGTATTTTTCTTGCCCTCTCTCTGTGAGGTGTGTATGTTTGGGCTTCTTTTAATTTATTATTATTATTATTTTTTTTTTTTTTTTTAATGCTATTCTTGTCTGCTTACATTCTTTTTATGTATGTATGTATGTATGTATGGCTGTGTTGGATCTTCGTTTCTGTCCGAGGGCTTTCTCTAGTTGTGGCAAGCGGGGGCCACTCTTCATCGCGGTGCGCGGGCCTCTCACTGTCGCGGCCTCTCTTGTTGCGGAGCACAGGCTCCAGACGCGCAGGCTCAGTAGTTGTGGCTCACGGGCCGAGTCGCTCCGCGGCATGTGGGATCTTCCCAGACCAGGGCTCGAACCCGCATCCCCTGCATTGGCAGGCAGATTCTCAACCACTGCGCCACCAGGGAAGCCCTGGGCTTCTTTTAAATGACTGGGATCAAATTGTGTATGTTTTAAATCTTTATTATTTTAGTGTTAGCTTCTGCATCTGAGAAACAGAGCCATTAATGCTTTCTTTACTGGGAGGACTGGAGTCTCTCGTTTTCATGAAGCTTTTTCTAGTTTTCATTCCATTAGCAGTTTTGTACTCACACACATTTTTTAATGTTTTAAAATAAATTAGTATTTTCTTGGTATTTCATAGGCACCGCAGCATCTGCCTACTTCTTCTTGTGAAAAGAATCGAGGTACATTTTACATACAGTGCAATTCACCCTTTCTAGTCTACAGTTGTCCAAGTCTGACAAACACATAGAGGCATGTAGCCACCACCCTGATCAAGTTAGAGAACGGCTGCATCAGCCCCTAAATCCGCGTGCTCCTTCACCAACAACTCCTGCACCCCCTGTCCCCGGTCACCACTGATCTCCTTTCTGCCCCTGTAATTTTGCCTTTCCCTGAATGTTACATCAATAGAGTTGTACTTTTATATATGCTCATTTGCTACATTAAATAATCTCCAATTGTTCCATATATTTGCTGTCTACTTTTATATTTATCATTTGAATACTACTACTTTAAGACATTGTTAATGTGTTGTGTTCTAAGCTACTACACAGATGGTCCATGTACCCTAACTGGTTCATCTAATATAGAATCTCAGTGTTGGGATCTTAAAGGTCACCTAAGTCATATACTCACGCCGTGGATCTTTAAGGCGATGGCCGCAGGACACCACAGCCCCTTGCAATACAGTTTCCATTACGCACTCGTCCTCTCGCCCCTGAGGAGCATCTTCATTCACACCGGCGGGGGGTTGACCAGGTGACCCGCCTGGCTCACAGGATGTGAGGGGAAGTGAAGTGTACCACTTCTGAGCCAAAGCTTTATGAGCCACTGTGGTTCTGCTAGTCTGCCTTCCTGTGGTGATGAGAAAGCCCCGTCCTAGGGAGGGGCTGCCCCTTCAGCCTGGATCCCAGAATGAAAGAGTGCAGCAGAACCACTGCTCGCCTGCAGCCCACATGTATGCTGAAATAAACAGAAAAAATAAACCTTCCGTGCCCCTCACTGAGATTTTGCGCCTGTTTGTTCCTCTAGCATAACCTAGGGAAAGCTAAAAGATAAATGTCCTGTCCATCAGGCTGTCGGATATTCCTGCACTGAGAATCTGTATCATTAACTTTTCTAAGCACCTAGGATTCACTCTGGGACATGCTTCCCCCAGACATTGTACGGCTTAGCCCCCCACGTCCTTTGGGGCTCTGTCTAGTGGGGGGACCAAAATTGATGATCCTGTATAAACACATCATGTCCCCAGTCCTGACACCCTTCATCCTTCCATTGCTTTACTCCCCATACAAGTGTAGAAGTGCCTTTAGGGAATCTCTTTGGTTTGTTTACTGCTATATCCCAAGTCAAGATCATGTCCTAGAATGCGATGAAAGCTCAATAGGTATTTCTTGAGTAAATGAGTAAACTTAGTAAAAAACCAAAAACAAAAATAAATAAGCTCGTTTCTAGTTGAGCTGGTGTGATTCTTTTCACTGTCAGATAATGGAAACTACGTCATGTGATGGGTCTCCCCTTTGATTTATCCTCTAGTTTTAAACATTTGTCTAGGTTTTCTCTTTTTCTAATAAACAGCTTTTGTCTTTCATGCTTCTTATATTACAAGCTGCTTTGAATCCTTGGAATCACACAGGGACAGCTAAGTAAACACAAACCTGTATCCATGCCAATATTGTAGCGTAACTGCATTGTTTTTAGGTACATTTGTCTCTAACATATCAAAGCCTTAGAGACAAATGCACCTAAAGACAATGCAATTATGTACTCATTGTGCACAGGAAAGGCATACAAGACCCTCCAGTGTCACCCCTTCCTGCCCCTCCAGTCTGATTTCTTACCATCTCAGACTCCTGATCTTCACCTCAACAACAACCAAAACCAACCACAGAATTCCGTAGCATCCGTGTTCCTCATTCCTCTTCTCTACACTGAATGTTCTCTTTACTTCTCTTCACTCAATGAACTACTGATTTTTTTTATTGAAATATAGTTGACTTAACAATATTATATTAGTTTCAGTCATACAGCATAGTGGTTCAGTATATTTGCAAATTATACTCCATTACAGGCTATTATAAGATAATGGCTATAATCCCCTGTGCTATACAGTATACCCTCGCTGCTTATCTATTTTATTTAATCTTATTTTTATTTTTATTTTTTTAACATCTTTATTGGAGTATAATTGCTTTACAATGGTGTGTTAGTTTCTGCTTTATAAGAAAGTGAATCAGTTACACATATACATATATCCCCACATCTCTTCCCTCTTGCGTCTCCCTCCCTCCCACCCTCCCTATCCCACCCCTCTAGGTGGTCACAAAGCACCGAGCTGATCTCCCTGTGCTATGCGGCTGCTTCCCACTAGCTATCTATTTTACAGTTGGTAGTGTATATATGTCCATGCCACTCTCTCACTTTGTGCCAGCTTACCCTTCCCCCTCCCCGTGTCCTCAAGTCCATTCTCTAGTAGGTCTGTGTCTTTATTCCCGTCTTGCCACTAGGTTCTTCATGACCTTTTTTTGTTGTTGTTTTTTAGATTCCATATATATGTGTTACATATGGTATTTGTTTTTCTCTTTCTGACTTACTTCACTCTGTATGACAGACTCTAGGTCCATCCACCTCACTACAAATAACTCAATTTCGTTTCTTTTTATGGCTGAGTAATATTCCATTACCCAGCAATCCCACTACTGGGCATATACCCTGAGAAGACCATAATTCAAAAGGAGACATGTAACACAATGCTCACTGCAGCTCTATTTACAATAGCCAGGACATGGAAGCAACCTAAGTGTCCATCAACAGACGGATGGATAAAGAAGATGTGGCACATGTACACAATGGAATATCACTCCGCTTATCTACTTAATACACAGCGGTTTGCATCTGTTAACCTCATACCCCTAGTCTGCTCCTCCCCTGCTCAGTGTCCCCTTCGGTAACCACAGGTTTGTTTTCAGTATCTGTGAATTGGTTTCTGTCTTGCATATACATTCATTTGTATTATTTTTTAGATTCTGCATATAAGTGGCATGATATGATATTTATCTTTCCCTGTCTTATTTCACTAAGCATAATATTCTCTAGGTTTATCCATGTTGCTGCAAATGGCATTATTTCATTCTTTTTTTGGCTCAGTAATATTCCATTGTGTGTCTGTGTGTGTGTGTGTGTGTGTGTGTGTGTGTGTGTGTACGTATACACATCTTCTTCTTAATTCAGTCATCTGTTGATTGGGTTGCTTCCATGTCTTGGCTATTGTAAATAGCAATGCTATAAACATTAGCGTGCATGTATCTTCACTCATCCATCCATCCATCATTCATTATTGAGTACCTATATTGAGCCAGCACTGTTCCAGTTCTTGGACCACATCGATGAACCAAACAAAGATGCCTATTACAGGGCTTGCATTCCAGGACAGAGCCAGGCACAAACAATACATATTATAAGCACATTATATGCAGATAACTTCCTCTAGACCCCCAGGGCCAAGCATCAGGACGCTGCATCCACTCTCCACATGCTACAGTAGGCATGACACAAAGTGCTTAAAAAGCAAGGAAAAACAAGACTCAACCATTTTTGAGATTTTTAAGGTTATGCAGAATGTAATTAGTATTATGGACAAAGGAGATAAAGGAAAGCAGGTGAGGGGGGGAACGGGAGTATTGGGGCTGGCACAAGGAGGGAGGGAGGTTTGATGCTTTCTGGGGACAGAGTTTCCAGAGAACAGCCTGTGCAAAGGCCCTTGGGTAGGAGTATGTTTAAAGAACACCAAGGAGGTCACGGGGCCTTCACAGAGGCCAACTGAATTGGAAGAGGGAAGTGTGGGGCTGAGAAAGCAAAATAAATTAGACTGAAGATGTATGTCTTAGAAAAAACTTTGGCACATGGAACTGACTGGAAGCAGAAAGGTCAGAAGCATTCATGGTTTCTGAGGGAACTAGATTCCCAAAGAAGCCACAAATCTTTAACTGTTGGAAACTTCAAGCAACCTTCAGCCCCCAAGCTTCCATAAGCTGTGCATGAACTGAGGAAGCCCCCAAAGAAAGGTGTATTCCTCAACTTTCTCTTCAAATGTAGCCAAGAAAGATAACGGACAGTGGAGAATCTCCCCAGGGGTGTAGCCAAGGGCCAAGGTGAACCGTGGCCAACGGTGTTTTCCAAGAAATGCCCCCTGGAGGACCCCTCCCTCCCCCCAGGGGAGGGGACTTCTCGATGTCTGCCTCCTGGGATGTGGGAACAGCTATGGACAAACTGTGGCACATGCTTACGATGGAACAATCCTGGGAAATGAAAAGAAACTACTGAAATCCACAGCGTGGATAAATCTCAAAAATATTATGCTGAGCATGAAAAGCCAGACACCAAAGAATACATACATAGGAATCGATTTATATGCAGTTCTAGAACAAACAAAACTAATTGATAATGACAGAAAGTAGATCAGGGGTTGCCTAGTTGGAGGGAGGACATTGACTACAAAGGGACACAGGGAACATTTGGGGATAATGAACTGTTTTCTGTACTGACTGTGGTGGGTGGAGTTTGCACGGGTGCAAACAATTATTGAAACTCATTGGATTGTGCACTTAAGATCCATGTATTTATTGCATGTAAACGATACCTCCATGAAATCAACAACAACAACAACACAAACAAAAAGGCACTGTAATGTCTCTTGCACATGAAACTCCTAAGCCCTAAAACGATCCCTACTTACTTCAACCTCTACAGACTTTAATTTGGAGAGGTGGAGAAAACCAGGCCAGATTTCCTGCCACCGCTAAAGGCAGGAAAATCATCCTTGGCCTTGATTTTCCAACTTGCCTTGAACCTAATTGCTTTTCCACGTTCAGGGTAAGCAGCACTTTCTAATGTATTTTTGGTCATTAATTTAAACGTTATGCTTGACTTAACTGGAATGTTCGCACTCTGATATAAATCTCCTACATAGCACATTTATATTCCCCATTTACATTGCCCGCAGTGGTGAGGGGGTTATCTCGGCCTGTGCTATGGGAAAAAGCCTCTAACCTGAATCTTCTGTCCTAGAAGTTGACACACCTCTGCTGCCCCACTAAGCCCTTTGCTGTTGTTGTCTCTTGTGTGGAAGTTGTTTTTATCTACATTTTCTGCCTACATCTAAAAAGGCCAAAAATCCAACACATCTGCATGAGTTCCATAATGGGGATTTTATTTTGCCACATCAAATAATAATCTTGTTCCCAAGCTAGGACAACTGCAAATTACACGTTTAGTACAGCTATCTGTGTTTTCAAATAATAAGGAAAATGGAAGACACTGATTTAAGGGAGTTTATAAAATATGTGACAGAGCAACCTTAGTCATTTTCCTTCTTTGAGGTTTATGGTCATGATAAATCTTATGTTACAGGTATGGGTTTGCTGACAGGCACCTGAAACCAAATTCTTATGAGCACAGGACAGACAAAGGTCACAGGAATGGAGGGACCCCGAGTAGTGATGGTGGGAGGTACCTGGAGGGGGAAAGGGCTTGCAAAAGTAAGAGAGGAGAGAACACAAAAACTACACCTACCTCAGGTAAGGACACAGGGTTTTGAGGAGTAGGTTATTTCTAGGTCTTATCTGAGTTTAGAGCATTTCTAGGCTTGCACCCCAGCCAGGACTTCCAAAGATTTCCCTTAAAATATTCAGAACCAAGACTCCAGCTTTGTCATCTCCAAATTCAGACAATAGGAGATCCACGTCATCCTGGCTCTGCCCCACCGTGCCCCCCCGGCCAATTAAAGCTGACTGGACTTCCATGTGGGCAGTCAAGCTCTAATCCGACCACATAGACAGCCTAAAATGAAAAGCCTCAGCCCGACAGGAATGTGAGCTTTGGGGAGTTTGAATTTTAGACAGATGTGGAGATAGGGGTAAAGATAGAGATGACGGAGAGAGATAGCAATGGAGAGTTCCTGAGAGGTTCACGAGTTGGCAAGATGCATGGACTCCAAGGAGACAAAATGGAACGTGAGTGAACCAAAATTGTGGGTTAGCTAAAAGTCCACCAACTTGGTAGAGAAGAGTCACAAGGAGGAGCCGTGGAAGAGAGGAGACAGGTTAGTAGTCACCTGGGAGTGGGGACAGATGCCTGCCTGCTCGGAGGGGACAATGATGCAGCCTGCAGCCTGTTGGTTCACTGGCTGGACTCTGTTGGACTCTCTAATCCCCAAACCTCGTCCCAGGCTCCCTGAGGCTGGGCTGCAGGGCTGTTTCTAGGATTCGGTGAGATTTCTAACTCCTCACTCCTGTCTGTTTCCTTACACGAAGACACTGTAATTGATGAGACAGCAGTGCGTCTCTCTCTCTCTCTCTCTCTCTCTCTCTCTCTCTCTCTCTCTCTCTCTCTCTCTCTCTCTCTCTCTCTCTCTCTCTCTCTCTCTCGGAAGGCTCTGAAGGAAACGGGAAAACAATCCCCAGGCTGTGCAGACGGGTTTCCTGCAGGACAATGTGGTCTCTTTTTCAGGATGCGAAGCTTTTCCTGGATAAAATCTCAGAACAAGGGCTTCCCTGTGTTTTAATTATGCAAGGGAATACCTCTTGGTGTTGGGGATATAACTGCCCTGACAGAAACGGACACGTTCTCAAGTAAGTTATTCCTTTTGGTCATTATCGTCATTTAGAGGCCTGGGGTGGTGAGAGAGGATCAGGAGAATTAGTGACGGTGCTTATCACAGTCGCATGGCTCCCGGTGACCCTAACATGCTCGGAGTCTGGAGGATGCTGCTGGAGATAGTGGGGGAGGGCCAAACGAGTTCTGAAAAAGCCCCTTGCACCAGGCTTTCTTAAACTTGAGTGTGCAAAGGAGCCTCCTTTTAAGAACGCAGGTTCTGTTCAGGGTGTCTGGGATGGAGCCTTGATAAGATGCTCATGCCGCTGGTCTGGGGACCATGCATAGAGAAGGAGACTGAGATGGGACCCCCACTGCCTGAGCAGAGAGAAGCTGCTCTCGTGTAACGTGTCATTAGTGCTCATTAAAATACATGCAGGGATCACGGCCTCCGAGGCTCTGAGAGCTATTCCATGTCACTTGATAGGGAACATAAATGAACCGGCTCTCAAGCCCTTTAGTAAAGAGGAAGATACTTGAAAATTTATTCCTGGGATTCCAAACCATTAAGAAACTGATGTCATTTTTTTTTTTTTTTTTTTTGCAAATTTGTAGCTTTTGAGCTAGAAGAATGCATAGGCTGAAGGACTGGGCAGGAAAGTTGGAGAATAATCAAAGACAATTCCAGTTGGCAGACTTATTTCATGAATAAAATCTTAATGCTTCACAATGAGGAAAAGGGGAACCATCCAGGACTAAGTGCCTCCTGTGGAAACAGGTCCTACTTCAGAAGTGTTGAACATTCAGTCCCTCCCCCTCACACTGACGAATCAAATCTGTCTTGTAAAATCACACGAGAAGATGGCCTAGCTATTATAGGTGGGCAGACTTACTGGTTGTTTTAAAAGATTCTTAAAAGCCTTGGACTGAGGTTCCATTTTCATTGTCTAGAAGCAGGTCATGGGGAGGGGGCAGAGCATTCTACCCTGCCAGTTGTATAAATTTGTGTAAGGACTCCTTCTCAGGTATTATAACCCATTTACAGGAACACCACCCTTGAAAAAGGATGAGACTCAAGGACTTCTAGGACTGGCTCAGTCTCAAAGTCAATCAGGACCCCTGCAGATGACTTTCTGGCCACCAGCCATCACCCACCATCCTGAGTCCCACTACCCTCCATGACATAACCTGGGGAGCTACACAAGGTGCAGACGTGGCCAAGGGATTGTTAAGGGCCACAGTAGGTTTCCTAAAGGCGCTGAGATCATCCTTGGGTTGTCTGCTGGCCAACAAGATGACGGATTGGCATTGTCCTTCAGGTGGCAGACACTGATCTTGGACACCTTGCAGAGATGAGACGCTTTGCTGATTCCCATCCTTATTGCCCTTGGAATTTTTGCAGGATGACCATCTCTTTCTGGTTTGTCTGGGACTTTGCTGGTTTCAACGGTGAAAGTTACATGCCCCAGGAAAACCCCCAGTCCCTGGCAAACCAGGATGGCTGGTCCCTTTTCAGACTAATGAGGTCTGGCTGGTGAAGAACTTATGTGGGAAGATATGAAAGGAACAAAAAGCTGAAGGAAACTGGAAGGGAGAAATTTCCTGGACCTTAACAGTAATTTAGGAGTTGGTATTCATTCATAAGGATATCAGAGAAAAAAGGTGTTTGGAGGAAGAGCTTGAGGGTTAAGAATAACTAGGAAGCTTTTCCTATAACTGGCTGACTTGCAACTGGGAGGTGTTTTCGTAATGACCTCCTGACTCGCCTCCAGTATCATTGAAATTTCAAAGATGGAGACAAAGGGAGAAAGAGCCCCTTGTGCTTGTGTAGTAGACAAGAGCTTGACCATCAGTTCCAATATTCTTCTGAAGATGAGGCCAGTAGGGAAATTGTGTGAGAAGCACCAGGGGATAAAAAGAGCTAGTACTCTTATTGAAACTACTTAATCAGGATACCAATATTAGGATTCACTTTCTGAAACCAAAGGTGCCAAAAAGAACCAAATTCCAAACTACAAACTAATATTAAATTTGATATTTTTTTTAAAAAGAGAGAAAATTTTGATGGAAGTCTACATTGGACCAGTCACTCATGTTGAACCCTTAAAAATAATCAGGTACTAAAATCCTAAGAACACCAAACCTTAATAAAGAGATAACTAGCCTGGTTTTTTTGGACTCTGTCTTTGGCATCCACTTTAACCAAGCAGGATTAATTCATGACCTAGGAGCTCTGTGAGCTTATGTTTATTTATAACATTCAATATTCCCATAAGGGCAAATGTTCCAAATGGAAGGCTGCATTTTGATAATGCCCGTTTCTTCATTAAGATTTCATCATCCACCTACATTAAAAAGCCTCTCCCTACACTTTGTTGCTTTCGCTTTCACCTTGTTTATTCCTGCCTTATTTGCTTAATCTTGAGATCCTGGCTTCCCAGGCACTCTCAGATTTGAAACTAGCAAAGTTTGTGCATTAGCGTGTCCCGGGCATGCATGATTTATGAATGGCAGGTTTCTTGGCACAATTTAATAGTACAAGAGAGACTTTGTTTTAAACATTAAAGTGAAAGTCAAGAAGTGGCAACAATGGGTAGGATATTAGAACATAGGGTGTGTGAAGAAGTTTGGGTCCAGAGTTAACCAGGTCTTACTTGGTCTATTCCTTAATCTATGGACTGACACTCTGACCGTTTTAATAGGTTATAAGGAGCCCTGACTTCTGACCAACTAAAAAAGTACTTTAAATTGTTATTATGATAACTTGCCCAACCAAACTCTCACTCTGTAAAGAAAAAAATTTAATTGCTAACATTTATCAGTGGAGAAAACAACTTCTTTGACCAGTCCAAAATAAATCTATCTTCCCTTTTTTTAGGCATCCTCATCATAGTCAAGCTATTTCTCCATCATAATAGTTCTTCCTCTGACAGTCTTTTGTAAATCAGTCTATCAGTCAGTGTTACCAAATCTTTTAAAGAAAAGTTAAAACCTTTGTGATATCAAGAGAACTACTCTTCCTGAGTAGAGTCCAACTCTTATTATATGCCCATGATTACATAAGATAAGAGCTCTATATATAAGTCTATTTTTCTCATTACAAAATATTACCTCAAATAACATAATTTTTGTTTAATAATTATAACTAAAATATACTTAGTAAGAAAAATAGTAAGTTGATTATTCCAAATGATACCTTGTATTTGAAATGTTCCGAACACTTCACACACAAACAAGTAATGTCTAACCTTTCTTTGCAGATGGCTAAATTGAAGAACTCATGAGATTATAATTCAAGTCCTCAAATAACATCACAATCATTTTATATCTAAGTTTTTGATGTGTCATGCAATGATTGCTCATAAATGCTTCCAGAAGAGCTGAAAGGTTTCAAGTCAATGTTAAGACATGAGGACTGATAAAGCCCATGGCTTGAGCAAACTCAGGATCCACAGACACCTTGAAAACTTTGCTTCCTACATAAGCCTTTCATAGCCTTTATGGTGGAAGCAGCTCTGAACTACATTCAACATTCAGGGCACTTGTCCACTTCAGAGAGCACGGGCCAGTGGATGGAGCCCTACAAGACACAGAGACATGGCGGGTTACCTTGTAGAGTTTGCAGTGGCAGAGTCATAATGCCTCCGGCTGCAGCTGCTGCTACCAGCCCTTGGATGTTGGTGAGGTTCGCAGTGGGCAGCGTGAGGACCAGCCCTTGCTGCCCTCCTAGCTGTCCGGCCATGCTGAAGGGGATGAGGACGGGCTGGCTGAGGGCCGGCGTGCCTCCCGGCCTCACCCCGGCGACAGCAGAGGCTAATTGCTGGGCCGTCAGGAGTGGCTGCAAGGAAACACAAAATCCCAGCTCACTTTCCAGTGGAACCAAGACATGGGTTTTTAGAGCATTCTTCTTCCACTTAAGCTGAGTCAGAAAGTTCCTGAACAAGTAGCAAAGAGACATGTTCTATTCCAGAAAAAAAAAGATTGACTTGCAGGAAAAAAATTGAAATTGTATTTCATTAATTTTTTTGGAAAATTTCATTTGGTTTGGAAAGCTCAAATACCTTGCAAAGTAATACCCTACACACATATTATTCTTCCATGGATTTTTCACTCGATCCTACTCTTATATATTTGAAACTCTCTGCTAATTTATTCTGTTTTTCCAAAAAGAACTCATTGGAATCAGTGGAATTTATTGGTTCAAAAGAGCAATGAAATACTATTTTCATCTATTAAATTAGCAAAGATAATGCAAAAGATTTACGCAACACTGGTAAGTCTGTAGTGACACCATTATATGGATTTAGGACAGGTGGACTGACATAAACCTTTTGGAAAGCAGTCCACATCAAGGGCTACAAAAATATTCATTCCCTTTCGACTTAGAATATACTCCTGGGATATGCTTCTGAAGATACAATTTTTTTAAAAAATATAAATGAATGAAAATATGCATTACATTTTAAAATATATAAATGTTGAAAAACAGTTTGTTATACTGATAGTACTAAACTTGGTAAGATATTACACAGTCTTTAAAATGGATCATTCTGACACCTCTAGAAAAACAGAAAATGTTTATGAGAATATATAAAATTAACTGGATAATAATTAAGCAAGTGATGATGATCAAATCATTATTAAATGGTAAAATTATACATGTATAACGACAAGATCTAAAAAGGAATATAGAAAAACAAAAATATTTGATGTGGGTAAATTTGAAAAGCTTTAAAAAATTTCTTTTGTTATTACACTAATTCTTTGCCCTGTTAAAATGACATTAAAAACACATGTTTATATCCACTGTCCAACAGCCATTGTTTGATACGGAAAGGCAGCCACATAGGTGTGCACTTCTGGGCGCTAGATGTATCTGAGCTCAGGTGTGAGCTCAGGTGGGGGTCTTCAGGATGATGTAGGAAGGATTCCTTGTCCAACCAGGCCAGATGACTGAAAGGGTCACTTCATCCGGGACTTTCATTGCACCCCTGCAGGAGCCATTTAAGATCTAATCCCATGCCCATTTTTCTTCTAGAGGAGCCGATAAAAAACTCTCATTGGGGAGTTTCAACTTTTTTGTTTTTAACGCAGTATGATTCTATAAAGTAAAAGGTAACTCAGTGTAGGTATAGTACAAAGCCCAATATTTAATAGCCAGGCACTATTTTAATGTGTATGAACTCTGATGTCCTACCAATGACATACTGAGTTAGTTACTTGTCCAAAGTCACATATCCAGGGGGGCGGGGGGATTCCGATCCAGCCAGGCTGCTCCAGAGCCCACGTTTCACTCCCTCTCAATACATGGAATAGGTTTGGAGAAGCGGGGTGGCTTTATTTGAAGAATGGGGGATGGCTGAGTCCACTTTCTGGCCATTCCCTAAGTCACCCCTCAAGGCCCCTTCCGGGGAGCCCTCTGAAGAAGCACTGGGACTCCATCCATCTTAGTTTTAGAACCACTGCTCTGGATTCCGTGGGCCCAGCTCCTAATGTTTCTGCTAGACTTTACTAAATTCTCACCAAGTAACTGTGCCTCTCTTAAAAAAAAAAAAAAAACGTTACACTAAAGGACAAAGCAAACATTTTTTAGGAGTAAGTACAAAATGATAAACTGGTCTTCAGATTGCTGGCATCATATCACCGCCAGTAGTGATACCATGATGAAAGGGAAGGCAAATAGGCAGTCTTCGGACTGTAGGCAGGCCACAGATTTGGATGGTGGGGCCTGCAGCATTTTTTTAATTGAATTCATGGGCTTACAGCAGGGCATCCACTGTCCACTTTGTCCCAGTGTCCCCTGCTTCCCACTGTCTGGGTCTGTCGTGCTATGTTTCTAACCTGGAGGCACTGGAGTTTGTCACCCCTGGTATGTTCACACACACACACACACACACACACACATGTCACGAGCATGAAATTAGAAAGGGCATGGCCTTCAGAAGCTGGTCTCTGAGATGCCCAGTCAAACTCCCTCTAGGGAGATCAGGCATCAACCCAGGCTTTCTGTCTGGAGCACAGAGGCATTCGTGCTCTGAGATGCACTTTGGAATCTGACGCCATAGGGAGACGTGGCGGGGGCCGGAACAAGAAAGTCAAGGCCAACTCAAGCTCTAAACTTGGGTTTTCAAGCCTGGAACTGATGAGCCCTGAAGTGCTGAAAGTGATTAATTTCCTGGAACCACAATGACAACCAAAGAGAGAGAACGGCTCAAGGATCAGCTTCTTTTTCTATAAAAGTGGGTGAACTCTGAGAACTTCCCACTAAATGACAGAGGTTAAAAAAAAAAAAAAAAAAAAAGCCCAGCCTTTTACAACTGTGTTCTACATCTCCATATAACCACACCAGGCTGCAAAAAACAAATATTGGACTTTAAAAAATAATGAATGTATTTCTTTATTAATGCAGGAGCTATATATGATGTACAGTATTGTCAAACCCAATAAGGTGAACTTGCATTAAAATTGCATTAACTTTTTTGTATTAAATCACATCTTGTATTTCAAAAACGGCTATAGTAAGGTTGAAGTAACTTAATTTTTTTCACACTCCAGTCATTAAAGTTTTACTTTCCAGAAAACTGCATGATAACCAACAGCACAATTGTAGTGGGTTTTAAGAAGAAAAAATGTTTCCAAATGATTAAAATCAACATTCCCTTTAAAAAGAGAGAAGAGTTCTGCTAACACATTTTTTTTTCTTGATGGTATTTAATAAATAATGTAGCCATACACTTTCCCATACAAAAATTTATCACCGTCTTTGCTCTGTTGGAGTTAATTGGTTTTAACTCATTATTATTTATTTGGTTATTTATATCGTTAAACCATCCTACATGCAGCAGTTGAGAGATACTGACCTGTGGCCCAACCGGGAACGGGGGGTGGGTCTGACTGGCCTGGTGTTGTTCAGGGGTGCCTGGGTCTGACAGCGCCGGGTTTCCTCTGGCCCCTGGAATTCAAAAGAGAAGAGCACCCTTAATGTAAGATCCAGCCCGGGAACTGCCCATGACCCCATTTTCCTGAGATGTCACATAACATTAAGGCACAGATGATATGCCAGAGTGCTTTACCAATAGCTCCAGTGCTCAAATCACTTGTCAACTGCATACATTATGCTAACGGACGTTGGGGATGGACAAAGTCATTCTAGGAGGGAGAAGGCTGTGACAGCAAAGAAAGTGACACCATCATCAGTCGCACTAATAGGCTTGCATTATACATCAGTTTGCAGGGGGTGTGCCAACATGGCCCCGGTGTGGGAAACTGCATCCTTTATGCATAGGCGGGCAACAGCTAATCTAATTTCCCAAAGCCAGAGAAAGCGTGATCTCAGAAACGACCAAGCACATCTATATTATCCCTTAATATGGCTTCGTACCCTTAAGCCCTTTCTCCATACACACTTCAGGTACTGAATCTTATGGATGCGTTTTCCTAAAAACAAAGCCTTTTTCTTTTCTTTTTTTTTTTAATTGAAGTATAGTTGATTTACAATGTCATGTTAGTTTCAGGCGTACAGCACAATGGTTCAGTTATACATACATATATATATGTGCGTGTGTGTGTGTGTGTGTGTATATATATATATATATATACACACACATTCTTTTTCAGATTCTTTTTCCTTATAGGTTATTACAAAATACTGAGTAGAGTTCCCTGTGCTCTACGGTAGGTCCTTGTTGGTGGCCCCTTATGTCCTAAAAAGCACATGCATCTCCTTAAGCAAATTTCCTGGGTGCTAACTGACCCCCACACTACCCCCAGGGATCCCCCCTGTGGTAAGCATAGAACATAATGTACTTCCTTTGCTAGAATCCTGTTGGATGCTAAAGCCTGAAAAATGAAATTCCACCAAAACAGCAGATCTTTCAAACTTTCTTAAACATTATTGTTTCTCTGTGTGTGCTTATGTGCTTTGTTTCAGGACAAACCATAGAAGGTGATATAGTGGCAGTAACAATAAATATATAAATAAATAAGCAAGCAAACAAATAAATAAAGCTAGCAGCCATTTTTGAGGGGTCTTAGTTGGTAGCTTTTGTTTTCTTGGTGATTGAAATCCAATTCCAAGCCATCCTTAACAAGATCCTCTTTCCTGATGTTTGTCTTATGAATAGCAAGTGGAAGACAATTCAAACCTTGTTTACTGGCATGCCATGGATGACCAAGAAAAAAAAGATATGATTCTGTCACACTTATAAACTTTAAAGAAGGTATTATTAGCTCATTTAAAACAAATTCTTCTATATATTCTCCAAAGGGACAGACTTATAAATAATGGAAATGTGGAAAAAAGTACTTCAGCACATTAAGCTACAAATAAAATTGACTGCTACATATTATTCAATTGACTTCCAGCTCCACAGCCATGTGTCAATCATAACAGCATTTTATAATAGGATTAAGCAATAAATGTGCAAAGCCATTATGCAGAAATCTGAAAATCTGATTAATTTGTAATATTTCTTTGTGCCGAAAGTCAAGAATGGACATTGCTTGGGGAATACTTACAAGCATTCTATTGAAATTTCTAAATTGATTTGGAACAAACTAATAAAAACACAGACTTGCTGACATTTTATAAAGTGAATTCTGTCAAAATATGTTTGGCATTTTAATGATCGCTGTCATTTAATAACAAGGGTAAGATGGCCCATCATAAGGTGCCCACAATTTCCCCATAACATGCAGGAGACCTTTCTTCTAAATTTTTTATATTTGATTTATTTATCATGCTTGAGTAGCAGGGCATTTTAAACTGGGAGGTGCATTATACAGTGTAAATCTCACAACTTCAGTTCTTACAGACCCAAGTCCTATTTTGCCTTAGAATTCTCAGTAGAGTTTTATTTACTTTTATAGAGCTAACCAGGTCCCAAAGTGATCTTTTGGTCAATTAATGTAAATTCTCAAATGGTTAAAAATCTGCTTTGGTTTAGTTTATGAAAATGTTTTTAAAAAATTGGTTTGTTCTTTATGCTTGCCAGACATGGATTTTTATGCCTGACTGTGAAAAAGTTTGACAATGCAAAGAGAAAGAGAAAAATCTTTTTATACAATTAAAAAACATATATCTTAATCAAAAAATTTTTCTATACTATGCCAGGCCCTTCTGTCTCATACTTCTTTCATGCATACCGGGCTCACTTTTTGATTCTGTTCCTAATGACACATCATGGTAATGTTTGGGATCTGTCCCATCCAGGCACTGTGTCAACAAGATTGTGTCTTTGTTACCTGTAACTTGACACAGATTACATTTGCTTACATTTTATTCTCTGTTGCTGGAGGCTCTCACCAGTGCACAGCAGCTTGTTTTGAGGCTGGTTATTCTCAAAAACCATGTTCAGTGCAGTCCAGGACAATTCCACACAATTTCATGTGTAAAATGAAGTCTTTCACAGGCTCTAGAGGAGATTATGTATGCTCTCCTGCCTGGATCAAAAAGTAATGTTTCTTCTTAATGCACATCTCCATTTTCCCCAAACACATGTATCACACTTAACCTTGTAAGACCATAAACTAATCTGTCTGGGGTCATAAGGCGGCTCCCAAATCAGGGGCCTTCTCAGAGCCAGAGGGGGGATCCAGTAGTCAGAATGAATAAATGACGTTGGCTAAGAGTTTCAGAGAGCTCTGAAGCAGCGCTCAGCCGTAAGTTAGCAGAGAATTTGAGGTGAGGTACAGGCACAGATACGAAAATGTGAACTTAAGTGGGTTGGGCAGGTTCCTCCTGATCAGGGTCCTAGGAAATATGCTAGGAGATCAAGGAGATCAAAGAAGCCCAGAAAGCTCTCTGTGGCCTGTTCTGAATTTAAGAGTCTAGGCTTTTCAGGCAGCAACTGTGAGCTCCAGGAGGGCAGATCCTGTGTTCACTGGTTACTGCTTTATGCCCTGCCCTTAATGTAGGCATCATTCACATTGATTGAATATTCACTCAGTGGAAACAGAGGCTGGGCTTTTAACTGGGGGCTGGTATAATTCCTTTAAAATAGGTATGGCATCCACTTCACTAGTTACTCTTATTTAGCATAAACTTTGGAAATTATCTCTAAATTATTAGCTTCTTAGCAAATTCGACTGTAATTCTGATTTTTTGGGGTTTTTTTGTTTGTTTGTTTTTTTAATTTTTATTGGAGTATAGTTGATTTACTCCAATGTTGTGTTAGTTTCAGGTGTACAGCAAAGTTATACATATACATATATCCACTCTTTTTTAGATTCTTTTCCCATATAAGTCATTACAGAGTACTGAGTAGAGTTCCCTGTGCTATATAGTAGGTCCTTATTAGTTATCTATTCCAATTTAGATATTAAAAGCAGTTTGGTGTACAGGTTAAAAGCAAGGACTCTTAAATTTGAAACTCTCCTTGCATTGAGATTTAGCCCTGCCCCTTAACTAGTTGGGTGAACTTGTGCTGGTTTTCCAGTTTACTTATATATACACTAGCTTCCTCTTGTAAAAACCCGGGAAAATAATCGTATGTCATTCATAGGGTTGCTACGGTGAGGATTAAATGAGCACATATATTTGTAAATGTCTTGGAACAGTGCATGCTTGCCACAGAAGTGCTCTTTCTCTTGACTACCATTAGTTAATAAGATTCCATTTATATTTAATACAATATTTAGTATTATTTAATTTGCCCATCATATTTACCTGCCCCACGTAACTCAACACAAACGCCCGTGCCTATGTGTGCTGTCCATGTTTCCTCACACACCACCCTAACAGTGTGCTCCGTACCGTCTGATAAATGTTTGGATCTGAACTAAATGGTCAGGTCTTTAAAGAGCCTATGAAGTGAGATGCTCACGGATAATCCCTCCTTTAGTCCCTGGTAGCATAACCAGGTAATACAGCACAAAGATACTGGCAATTTGCTCCCAAATTCTCACCCAGACCATAGCTTAGACCAGCAGCTCTCACCCAGGCCTATGAATCAGAATGGGCTGTGGAGCTTCCTGAACACACAGAGGTTCACATCCCTGATGAGGCTACTTTCAGAGCATCCAGAGGGTGGCTCCTGTGTACATTTTGTAAAACGCCACTGGTGATAGAAGACCACGGGGAGAAAACAGTGGCCTACCTGCTGCTCAGGCAAGTATCAATCTCCTCTGCACTGAGGACGCCATACAATTAGCTTTACGACAGCAGATGGGTCTTCAGCCAGCATTACTCCCTTGGCCCTCCAAGCTTCTCTACCTGGAGCATGCTTCCATCGTAATCCTGGTGGCCTTCTAGTTTAGCAATCTATGTCAGATGCATCTATTTTGTAATGTTCACAGGTACTTCAAGGAGTAAAAACTGATTTTAAAAGGGATCGTAAGGACTTCCCTGGCGGCCCAGTGGTTAAGACTCTGAGCTTCCACTGCAGGGGGCTCGGGTTCAATCCCTTGTTGGGGAAGTTCCACATGCTGCTCGATGCAGCCAAAAATAAATAAATAAAAGCGATCATAAAAAAATTTAAAATAGCTACATTATATTTATTTCTTTTCTAGCTTTATCAGTAGCAATTAATGAATGTTGTCGGATGAAAAACAAATGAATTAGTCTTCTATAACGTTTACAGTTTTGGATCTTCATTCAGTTTTTTTCCATTATCAAAATGTATTAATGGGTTTTAATTTTTTTTAATAAATTTATTTATTTGTTTATTTATTTTTGGCTGTGTTGGGTCTTCGTTGCTGCCTGTGGGCTTTCTCTAGTTGTGGCGAGCAGGGGCTACTCTTCGTTGCGGTGCGCGTGGGCTTCAGTAGTTGTGGCTCGTGGGCTCTAGAGCTCAGGCTCAGTAGTTGTAGTGCACAGGCTTAGTTGCTCCGCAGCATGTGGGATCTTCCCGGACCAGGGCTCAAACCCGTGTCCCCTGCATTGGCAGGTGGATTCTTAACCACTGCACCACCAGGGAAGCCCTGGGCTTTAATTTTTGAGTGCTTAATTTAAAAATAAATAATAAGATGACCAGAAAATAAAAATAAATAAAATAAAGTAGCTATATAATAGAAGTCACTTCTGTAAACACAGGGACCCCTGATAGAAGTCTGCTAAGGAAAGGATAAGTCATAAATGTTGGAGACACTGCAAGACTGATTAGGAGTTTGGCTGGTACACTGCAATAAAATTTAATTTTAATTGTTAAAATGCCTGCTTGTCAGAGCATTGGTTCATTCGACACCATCTTTCCAGTGTTGATCTTGTATCCAAAATCTGCAAATCTGCTGGCCGCTATCTCTGCTCTGGAGAGGCTGAACTATCTAGGTAGCTGGGGTGGGGGCAGTGATACCCTAGGCCCCTGCTCCTCTCTTTAGTAACTTCCTGACTGGGGGAGCCTCTGAAGTTGCACCCTGCCCCCCACCAAGTCAAGGTCAGAGTTCCTGAATGACCATCACTGCATTCCTCATAGTAAGTTAGTTTTCTTTTGCAAATTAAAACAATTTTCTTTTTGTATAAGAGTTTTTGATTAACTGAGGCAAACAAGACGCAGCACCTCTTAGCAACTCTAAGAGTGAAACAGATGTGCACTCCAGGATAGTTTTAAATCCGACCCCCTCCACCATTACCCCTTGCCTCCACGTGTCTTTTTGGAGTTGACTCTTCCAAATAAGTCATTTTAAGAAACAAATAGAACATTTTTAATCCTGAGAGGGCATACTCCTTTCTGGATCCTTACCCCATTGCCTTTGCAAAGAGGATACAAGGGCTGGGGCAGATTGAGGAGAAAACAGACTTGCACATATGAATGGCTCATCGGAATACACCAGTTCCACTTTCAGTTGGCCATCCTCCAATATTCAGTGCACGAGATTCCCTCATTAACGACCAATGCATTTTTAACAAATCGATTCTTCAGAGGGAGAGTTTGGGTTTCTGTCTGCTATGCATTAGCACAAACAATCACAAGAAGGTCACAGGGATCCCTCAGCTTTTTCTGGTACGAATACCTTTCCTACCCACTGTTTGCTGTTTTCACTGGGGAGTGAGGTGAGGCAGAGGTTGCTTATTATAAGATGGACAGTTGAATGCATTATTATTTCATGTTGGGCATGTGAACCCAGCTAAGTGGGGCAGAAGGCCCCTCTAAATTAAACTTCCCTTTCTTTCAATTTCTTCAAGATTACTAAATGCCAAGGAGGGAGTGGAGGTGTCTATAAAAATCTTTTCAAAGTCACTGCCACTGTCTGCCATTTTTTATTGCCCGTTGAGATTTCTTTATGATACTGGCCACACATGTATTTACGTCCAGAACACTACACAGACCCCTGGTGGAACTGGAGACTCTAAAGAGATAAGCCACGCTTGAAAATTAAACATTCATTAATTAACTTAGGGTTTGTGCATTTTTGCAAGTTCTGTTGTCAAGTACTTGTAACCTCACCCATTGAGGCCTGTAGAACAGTAAATGTCTGATGACATTAATGGGAAGAATGGATTCCTTTATTCTTCTAGCAGGTGACTTATCTGGCCTTTGATGGAGGGAAATCCAGTTATCTTTGAGTGAGGGGTCTAGGTCCTCAGTGGTTTTATTTTATTTTTTCTTTGGTGGTTTTAAATGCTGATCTTTATTTAAAGGCTGTACATAAGCATTAAAAGTCAAAGGGAGATTAGAGATATCTAGGTAAAGCAGAACAAGAAACCCCAAAAATCCCTTATTTGGACTTGATTATCTGAAGATGTTTTTGTAATATCTACCAAAATTATTCAATATTTGCTTCAGTCCTCCATGTAGACTTAGTCTATGTGTGCTCTGGAAACCTTTAAAGACGTTTTGTTCTCTCAAAATTTCCTATATCTCCCTTCAGTCTTCCTCCAACAATTTTTTATCATTTGTTTTCACATCCATCTCATAAAAACAGAGCTGAACTCCTGAGATATCCAGGCCAATAAAGTTCTCAATTTCTGTAAATGCTTCCTCTCAGAAAAGAGATGAAAAAAAGAGACAGTCATCAAATATACTTAAGCAAAATTCCACGACACACTGTTGGCATGTGGAGAGCTTTGGGGTACGGATCAATGCTTGAGCACAGCTGTCTCTACAGGAGTATAAATTCCTTCAGGGCAAAGATTCTTTCTCACTAACCTTTGTATCTCCTGCAGCTCAGCTCTGGGCCTCGGCATGTGTGTATGTATGCATATATGTGTGTATGTATGTATTATGTATGTACGTTGGTGTTTAGGTAAGTTGTTCTTAAAATGTTGGAGATGTGTATCAGAGTGTGCTGAAACGATTTAGAAACAGATTTTAAACCACCTGAAAATGATTTGTCTCATTTTTAAAATGCCCTTCTTGATCTAAGAAGCTTTGCTAATTTCAACACACTTCTCCCAGGAAATGGACACTTCCTCTGACAAGGTCATTGCTAGGGGCCACGTTCACCACTGCACTGCATCCAGGGATGAAGTCCTTGCTCTCAACCTACTGATGGGACCCTGGTATGGGCCGCCTGGACACAAAGGTCGCGTAGACCCTGTGTTTTTATGCGCATGCAGGGAGCTTGATTCTACGCTTCATCTACGCTCAACCTTACGTGAGGGCTGGCTACATAATTTATGGGGCTCAGTGCCAAATGCAAGTCCAAGTCCCTAACCTGGGGCTGGGAAGTCAATCTCCCCCTTCCCCAGGGCTGCTGCCTTAATCCACGGCAGATGGGTGAACTCAAGGGATTGCAACCTCCTTGCTGGGCTGCGCTGGGCACCTGGATGGGATGAGATGCATGCTGATGCTATGACTCTCCCTGCACCTGAGTCTAGAACACTGAGAAGGGCAGGAGGGAGAAGGTGACAGCTACACTCCAGCTTCGGGGGTCCTGGGGCACCCAGGGCAGAGAGCAGGTGGCTGAGAACTGCCCTGTCCTGCAGAGGCAGGGAGGTAGTGGCGGGACCGCCAGAGGCTCCAAGCCTCCCTGCCTCTGACCCCACGCTCTTGTCGTCCCATTGGACTTGACTCACTAAACACAATTTCAAAGATAAATTATTAAGAATCTCAAGATGGTGATCTCAGAGCCTTAAACTCCACACGTGGGACCCTGCTGGGTGGTGAGCCCTGTGTGCCTGCAGTGGTTGATGGCCCATGAAGTAGGCCCTGCCCAAGAGACCTTCTCATCAAGGGTCCCCAAGTTTTAAAAATTGCACGTAAACCTACAACTCTTTGAGAGCCACCTTCCAAATCCGTGTAAATTCTGATAAGAGTGTTTATGTCTATAGAGGAATTTAGACGTGGCTTGTTTTCCCCAACAAGAAACCAAACTTACAAATCATCATGTTATTATCAGTGACCACATGTGCTGGAAAAGTAAGATAAAATTTTGTTTTGTTTTCTATCCATTCTCAGTTACCTGTTCCTAAAATGGGGAGACAGGGCATGAATTCCTTAAAAGAAAAATCATAGAAAAGATGTCTTTTCTTTCAGTTGTAGACCTATTTTACTAACAATGTTACACTTTCACTAACAATAAATACAGATTTTTTTCCCTCCTGACCAGCTGCCAAGTTTGACAACAAGGGGATGAGATCAGGACACTCTCAGGTGGAATACCTGGCCTAGTTTTAAGGTCCCCCAAGTTACCTACCCATGGCAAAACGTGCAAGAATGACTGAGAACTGACTTTAAATATGCTTGAAAAATGGTCAAAGCTGATAACTAATCTGCTTTAAAATTGTGTGTGTGTGCGTGCGTGTGTGTGTGCGTGTGTGTGTGTGTGTTGGGGTAGGAGGATGAGGCGGAAGGGAGGGGAACTAGTCCATCTTTTCTTACCTTCGTTATAGTAACGGGGGGGGGGGGGCAAGCCGTAGCGTAAAGGTCACTGTGATTCTTTTTGCAACAGCCCAGCCTCCAGCCTCTTATAGCAACACTTGAGTTTCTATCTAACATCTGCAAGGCTCTCTTTGAGGCCCCCCAGACCTACAGAGCTGCCCTATCAGAAGTCCCATTATGAGTTTTGTTTGTTTGTTTGTTTGTTTTTTATAGCTACTTTTATTTTTTTATTTATTTTTTATTTATTTATTTATTTTTGGCTGTGCTGGGTCTTCGGTTCGTGCGAGGGCTTTCTCTAGTTGCGGCAAGTGGGGGCCACTCTTCATCGCGGTGCGGGGACCACTCTTCATCGCGGTGCGCGGGCCTCTCACTATCGCGGCCCCTCCCGTTGCGGGGCACAGGCTCCAGACGCGCAGGCTCAGTAGTTGTGGCTCACGGGCCCAGCTGCTCCGTGGCATGTGGGATCTTCCCAGACCAGGGCTCGAACCCGTGTCCCCTGCATTAGCAGGCAGATTCTCAACCACTGCGCCACCAGGGAAGCCCCCATTATGAGTTTTTAAACTGTTTTCAGTTTATTGAGGTTCTTAGCTGAGCAGCCCCCAATGCAGGCAGACCCCAGAGACTCTGTGGGTCCAGTTCCAGACCACCACAACAAAGCAAATAATGCAATAAAGTGAGTCACACAAATTTTTTGGTTTCCCAGTGCTTACAAAAGTTACGTTTACACTATACTGTAGTCTATTAAGTGTGCAATAGCATTACGTCTAAAAAAATGTACACACCGTAATTTAAAAATACTTCTAAAAAATGCCAACCATCATCTGATAACACAGGGTAGCCACAAACCTTCAATTTGTTTAAAAAAAAAAATGCTGTAACTGTGAAGCACATTAAAGTGAAGCACAATAAAACAAGGTGAGCATGCAGATACCTGGACCCCAAGTCTGAGAAGGAGGTGAGGGTGAAATAGAGAGCGCTGCATCGTGGTTACATGAGCTCAAGTTCCTGGCTTAGACTGAAGTCAGCTGGAAACCACAGTGATGTATGTCCCCCTCTTCCCCTAAACCTACATGCCTTCAAAAGGTGTGAGCTCTGCACAGCCTTTCAGCAGCAAGGAGGCTGCTGACCTGGCGCTCAGAGTGTGATTTGCCGTGAGCCGCGACGGAGGAGATCGTTATTTCAATCGGAAATGGCGGCCTCTGGGTGCAGTCGCTTCTGATAACGTACGCGGTACAAGATCTCGGAGACCCTCAGTGCAGAAGGCGTGTGGCCCTCGGTCCGCGGTGACTGTGAAGAGCAGGCGATTGGATCATCGCAGACTGTCGACCCTCCCAGACTTCGAGACGTCACGGGGCAGTCCAGTTAAAGAAGCCCGTTAACGATCACGCGAATAGAAAGATCTCGGCATTTGATTCTGCCAAGTAAAAACGTTTTTTTAAACTGCCATGCACTCTCACGATCCTACAACAAAGGTATTTTAAAGCCGTTCTCCCATACCAAAGAATGCGTTCTCTGTTTAAAGGAAAATCCTTTAAATTGAAGCAATTCAGACTGATGAAAAACTCATTGCGTCGGACTTGTCTTTCTCCTTCTCCCTTTGCCCAGCGTCTGCTTTGCTGCAGAGGGACACTGGTCTGCCGCAGAGCGTTCAGGAGCTTCTGGTCAGCCTGGTGGGATCTGAGGAGTCACAGCAGCCCTCTCCTTTCACTCCTCCAGGCATAAGAAATATCTGACCAAACACTCCTAAAATGTTTCTTCTTTTGAATAAATAATTCCTCTTTTGCCTATCCTTTTGTAGAGACATCAGTATAATTTTCTTTATATATAAAGTTCTATGTGCCAAGCAATACATTAATTACTTTGCATATATTATCAACCCTTATAATAACCCTGTAAGGTGTTTATGATTATTATGTCCATTTATACAGGATACTAAGCTTTATTACTCACATACCTAGTTAGTGACAGAGAGGTGACTACATCCCAGGCTATCCGATTGATGGAAGGCCCACATCTGTATCAGCTAGACTACTCCACTGCTCAAATATTTTATAAACATTCACCAAATACTTACTATGGGCCAGACACTTTGCTTAGTATTGTGTCTACATTTTCTCATTAAATCTCCAAAGAAGCCCTGTGTTATCAGGATTATCATTCTCCTTTTACAGCTGTGGAAACTGATGTTTAAACGGCTTAAACAACTCACCTATAGTCACACAGTTAGGGAACGACAGCACTGGGATTTGAACCAAATTCCATCCAACTCCAACAACACTTACGCTACCCTAGGTATCAGATGAAATGTTCCAGGGAGACAGAACACAATAAATCCCACACCATGACAGAAATTGTACTTTGGGGATATCTTCTTCTGTACCCAGTGAACCCTGGCTCCGGAGACCTCTAGGTTCCAGGTCTGGGAGGTGGGTGATGGAAAAAGGAAAATGGAACATGATGGCGGGAGACAGGCTTTTCCTGTGCCCCACTTTTCCCCCAGACATGTCCTGACCAGCTCCTAAGAAGTAAGCACCCCGGTCTCCTGTAAAATGATGCTCATAATTGAGCAGAATGACAGCCGCATGTAGTTTAGGGTCTCCACGTGATCTCTGGACCAGCAGCACAAGCACCGCTTGGGACCCTGCTCGGAAGGCAGACCTGCAGGTCTCAGACCCACGGAATCAAAATCTGCGTGGAAAGAAAATCCCCAGGTGATTCATACTCACAGTAAAGTGTGAAAAGCACTGGTGTTGAGTTTACAGCTCTCTTCCTCCCTCCCTCCCTCCCTCCCCTCCTTTCCTCCCTTGGGTGGCATTTAAAGTGTACGTGCACCTAAAACGCCCAACTTTTAGCAGACATTGGCAGTGGACTGTTACATCCTTTCTCACAGAAGTCAGGCGGGGGCAGGTGAGAATGTAGGAAAAGCAAATGTTCAAGAGGCACACGCTCCATCACAGTCATCGCCCTGGAGCACGTCTCACCCCGTGCAAGCCGGTGGGAGGACGCCCAGGGAAGAGCGTCACAGTGGGAAGTGCTGCTCCTACGTTCTTAAAGGGAAGCAGATTTATCCTTTTTAAAACACAGCAAAACTCATGCCAAATGTGGCCCAGTACCCGTGCTCTGTGATTTATGATGATTTTCCTGACACTTTCTCCTTCCATACCCATAGCTCTGCTTTTCCATGGTGAGGGCCCATGAAGGTACGAGTCTGGCCTCTCTGTTTCAGTTATTTACCCTGAGAGCGCCACATTCTTTGCAAAAGTAGCCAGAGTGCCACTTTAAAAAGGGGGAATAAAAATTTTAAACCCCTTTAAGCTGAAATAAAATTGCATTTCTACACAGATACTCTGAAAGGGTAGAATTTGCAATCACTCTTGCATGCAACTAAAGATTGGTGAAAGTGGGGTCACTTAGAACTCAGCAAAGGACAGGAAGGAAATACCCCCAGAGGAACTACATTGCAGGAAACTGTAGCATCACACCTAGTTAGCAAGCCCTTACAGTAATGAAGCGTCTATGACAGCACGACAGCACAAGATTGTGCAGGAAGAAAAGGATGTCACACAACTCATTGTGTACAAATTGCCAAGTGCTGCAAAACCTTCTCTGGAGATGGGGTAATGAAACACTGCATCTGTAATAAGATTAAGTCGATCTAGAATATAAAAACTCAAATTAATGACCCATCAATAGTTAATAGTTGGTTAGATTTCCCCCCGCCCGAGAATTGGTTATAAAAAACCAAACAGCCGAACTAGTCCAATTCATGTGTCTCTGACCATTTTTCTCTCACTTAGCCTATTTATTTCTTAGCATTACTGTAATTGAAAAAGTATCTATTGCTAAAAGATGCTATTAACTTGAGTGCATTCATAGAGTGTTCTATCACTAATAGACTTAGGTCATATTCTTTTATCCATTTAGCAAAGCATTATTTTGTTGTCCTCTTGTTCAGAAGATTTTGTTCCACTTAAAGTCAAATAGAACAAAAGCTTCACAGAACTTGTTCAGATTGTTTTTTCATCATTATTTTAACTCCATTATATGATAGGATCAAATGCATAGCAATTTCCATTTGTTATATTAACTTATTTTTGGATCTGTGTCAGAGCTCATTATAAAAATTATGCCTATGAAACATGACTTGGACTCAGATTATAACGGTAAGGTTCTAAGTCCAAATACTTTAAAAATCTACTTCTTGAGTTTACATTTGGCTTTAGAACAGTAGTGTCCGAATTGAAGTAGAAAACAGAGCCGACCGCTAACTCAATGGTGAAAAGGTGACATAGTGGAAGTAACGCTGTCCAGTCATTTAAAAATATATACCAAATCTAGGATGCTACAGATGTAAAATTCATGAATATTTTATGTTGCACTAAGAAAGAAAACAAGCTGCTAATTAAACCATGACATGACACTGATTATAAGACACATCCCAATTTTTATCCTAAAATTTTCCCTTTAAGATGTCACATTAAATTATGAGGAGGAAAGCTGTGTATCTCAAAATGAATAAAATACTTTAGTACTCGTTGGCCTTTATATATCTATAAATTATGGCACAGAGAACAAGCAATAGCATAAACTGGAAATTTTACATTTAATCTCTAAATATCCTCAAGATTTGGTGGGTCAGACTTTTATGACTGGAATATGATAGTTGGATAAAATGCCTTATTTAGAAGAAATAGATTCAATCAAGAAGGGATCGGGGAAAGAAACTAACAGCTGTAGAGCATCAGTCTGGCAACAGACTAGAATATTCTACATATGTCACCTGATTTCATCTTCATACCAGCCCCATGATATTAGAACTCAGGTTCAGAAAATTTAAGTAACAGACATACATCCACAGCTTATTTTTTTTAAAGGAGGAGGAGGAAGAGGAGCTGGGATTCAAACCCACATGTGGTCAAGTTTTGGGGTTCAAGCTGCACCATAAGCAAATCTATGGACAGTCTGCAAATCTAAGAATGTGTATAATGAGGAGTGTTTAGGTATATCAACATGCTTCAGCCAAAGACCACCATGTAGTTGAACTTGATTTATAGACTCATTGACAGGAGGGAGAATGCACACCCTGGGGAACCATAGGGCATCACAGTAAGAAGAGATGACATAGATTTGGGCTTGTGTTGAGTGACTCTGAAGAGGGTTTGAAGAAGTGGGGCTTTGCTCTGGATTGGACCCTATCTGGAAGTCAGAACTATGTTATGATTGAATATTTTAATAATTCTTATGTAGAAGATAGGAAAGAGGGAGTGGGGTTAAAGTCATAATTGGGAAAAGAGCAATATTCACTCATATTAGCCAGAATGGGTGAATAGTTGGCCATTTTGTGGTCTGGACAATGTTCTTGTTTTGTCTGTCTTCAGACGGGCTATGGGGTGATCTTGGTTTTGTCCTGATCCATCCTGGTCAGATTGGCCTTGTCTGATTTGTTCTGTGAAACTGGGTTCAGGAAGAGGACACCAAGGCCTCCTGTGTGTGCCAGGCTGTAATATTCCGACAATACAGCCTGGAGTCAGAATGACTTGCGTTTTCATCTTTGCTTCACCTGTGCTATCTGTGTGACTCTAGATAAGTTACTCCACCTCTCTGATCTCAAGTTTCCTCAACTGTAAAATGGAGATAGCCATAGCACCTGTATTATAGTTGTGATAGGGAAACAGATTACCAAATGAAAAGAGCCCAGCATTGTGCCCGGCACAAAATAAATGCTCAACAAAGTTGGTTGTCACTATGAGTTATTACTGGAGCATTATTACAAATGACATTGACATATGATTATCCAATCACAAGTGATCTTGATAAAGAAAGAGAGAGGAAAGCATGTGACCACAGAGGACGCCCTTTAGAGGAGCCTGTAAAATCAGACATGTGCAACCAATATCCACAAATGAATTCAGGTACAGGAAAAAAAAATGCAGGAAGACTGGACAATGAGGACGACGTCTGAATCAAAATCGCCACATCTAAAAACTCTGAGTTCCTGCCCAGTGTTTCTAAACAGCACATTTCCCACAAGTCCAAAAAAACTCAGCATCTCCCCTCTCAAAAGCTCAGGTTCCTCCTAACTTGCTCCAAAAGCAAATCTCTTTGCCTGGTCCCTCTGCTTCACCCCCAGAGACAGCCAGACACCATATCCCAAATCTTGCACTCCAGCCTTGCTGACCACTTCCCCTTCTCTGCTTCAGCTGCCCCCATTGTCACTCAGACCGTGGACATAGTCACCGTACCTCTGATCTGTCCTGTCTCTCATCCATCCTACACACTGATGGCAGTGAGACCGTAAATACTGGAGACCCCCCCCACATCTTTGGCTTCTACCTCTCCGAGAGAAAGCTGGGTCTGCAGATGGGGGTGGTACGGGCTTGGGGTGGAGTAGGTGGGAAAGGGGACACCCATCAGGAGACCTGTCAGTGGTAAAGGCTGGCCCCAGGGAGAGACGTAAGGGAGCAGGAGAGCCTTGTGGGGAGGAGCACGGACTCTGCAGCTGGATTGCCCGCTGTCTCCACCACATACCAGAGGTGGGACCTCAAGCAAGTGGCTTAATCTTTCTCTGCTCAGTTTCATCATCTGTAAAATTGAAATAAAAATGGTACTTCCCTCCTGAAGTGAGGATTAAGTACATTAATCCACATAATTAAAGTTTCTGGCACACAGTAAACACTCAGTGAAGGTGAGCTTTCTTATTACTATTATATTTCAAGGGAGACAGAGCCCTACGCTGGGGTCCGCACTGCCAAGTGTGTCGCCCAGCGGGGCTGTAGTCCACAGAGCGGGCAGTGCTCCAGGCAGCAGGCCTGGGGACAGTGGCCACAGCTGTTTGATCTGACAAAGATGCTGAACGTTTGCCTCAAACACTGTCAATGCCTCGAGGGCAGGGTCGAGCCTGCAGGTGTGTCGGGAGAGGAACACAGAGACGGGATGGAGCAGGGCCCAACAGCAACCTCCCCTAGAGGTCTGCGAAGGCTCTGTGGGCAGGGGGATGACAGGCACTGCCCACAGCTCGGACCCAGGGCAGAGGGAGCTCAGCACAGAGCACATGCAGCCCAGTGTGAGCTAGGGCAGAGAAGAATGAAAGAAATTATACTTCCCAAGTGGAAGGTATGGTTTTCAGGGCAATGTCTGGCAGTCATGGCTTTGGCCAAAATGGTGCAATTGATCCCTAGGAATCTATACATGGGCTGGGTCGCACCTGAATGTGAATCCAAAAAAGAACTTAGCTCCGAAGTGGATCCTAAGCACAGATGTATATACAGGTGGACTCAGAATAAGGACCAGATGGACAACAGCAAAAAAGGAGGTGGTGACAGCCCTTATGGGTGAGTGAACAGCAAACAACTGCTCAGAGCCCAGCCTGGATTCTGTTTGCATTTTCTATTTTATTTTATTTCATTTCATTATTTTATTTTACTATTTTATTCTGTTTTATTTCATTTTATTTTATATTATTTTACTTTATTGTGGTAAGAACACTTAACATGAGATCTACCCTCAACAAAATTTTAAGTACACAATAAGGTATTGTTAACTACAGGCACAATGTAGTACCTATAGAACTTATTCATCTTGAATAACTGAAACGTTTTACCCATTGAGGAGAAAATCCCCTCCCCCATCCCCAACTCCTGGCAACCACCATTCGACTCTGTTTCTATGAGTTTGACCATTTTAGATACTTCGTATAAGTGGAATCATGAAGTGTTTGTCCTTCTGTGTCTGGCTTACATCACTTAGCATAATGTCCTCCAGGTCCATCCATGTCGCATATGGCAGGATTTCTTTCTTTTTGGATAGTATTCCATTGTATGTACACACCATATCTTCTTTATGCATTCATCCCTGGATGGACATTTAGGTTGTTTCCATATCTTGGCTATTGTGGACAATGAGATATCATCTCACACCTGCTAGGATATGTATGTCTGCGTCACTTTGCTGTGCACCTGAAACTATCACAACATTGTTAATCCGATATACTCCAATTTATAAAATAAAAAGTAATAAAAAAAAAAAAAGACAACACATGTTGGCAAAGATGTAGAGAAAATGGAACCCTCGTCCACTGTTGATGGGAATGTAAAATGCTGCAACTGCTATGGAAAACAGTATGGAGGTTCCTCAAATTAAAAATAGAACTACCATACGATCCAGCAATCTCACTTCAGGGTATATACCCCAAGGAAACAAAATCAGGATCTCAAAGAGAATCTACACTCCCATGTTCACTGCAGCATTATTCACAGTAGCCAAATATGTTTGTACTTTCTTGCAGCTGCCCTTTATCTGCACTTGCTTCCAGGAGCAATCAGGTCCTTGCTCTGTAGGGGAGTTATTCTTGCAGGATTCTGAGTCCTAAAATCGGAGTCTGAGTTCCAAATCCAATACCAAATGTGAGCTCTAGCCACCTCATCTGAAAATTGGGATCCTAACCCTAGTCTTTGATCATCCAATCTTCATGATATTATTAAGTTCTTGCTAGGTGGCAGGTATTTTACAAGATGCTAGGGACACATAAAAATAGTGCTATGTCATCCTACTTCTCCTCGTTACTTAATTAATTCACTCATTCCCAACAAATATTTACTGAATAATGACTAGATACAGTTCCTGGGCCTTTGGGGCTTATAGCCTAGCAGGGAGGCTATGCATTAAACTAATAGTTAAACAAAGAGTTGTTTCAGGAGACCCCCTGAACAAGGCTGCAGGGACCCCTGGAGGACCAGGGGCAGCCCCAGGAGGTCCATCTCCATTTCCACCAGTTG
Source organism: Balaenoptera musculus (assembly GCF_009873245.2). NCBI lineage: Eukaryota > Metazoa > Chordata > Mammalia > Artiodactyla > Balaenopteridae > Balaenoptera > Balaenoptera musculus. Next base: position 93,839,977 of record NC_045793.1, on the reverse strand, counting down.
CCCCATCAGGAGAAGATGTTTGGGAGTAATTGACCCTACTCTTATAAAACTTCCTTTGAGACATACCCTTCATGTTTAAAAAACAAAATCTGTAATTGCATCTTAATGGCTTGTACCATATGAACGGGAGTTTAAAGACCTGGAGCCCTTAACCCAACGGTCTCCATTGACAGCTTTTCTGCGTTGGCAGGAAGGAGACTTGAGCAGCTCTATCTGGATCTGATTACCTCAGGATTATTTCCTGTATATTTTAGCTGGGCTGAGACTCTTGTCCTTTTTTCCCTCTTGTTCCTTGCCCCCCCTGCTTTCTTCTCCCCCAGCCAATTGCAACGCTGTTCTAATGACTGCATGGATATTAGATACACGTGGCCATCACCACTTCCTTAGGTAACAATGGATAAACATCAGCTGGAGAAATCCCAGGTCTATATTATTTATGAAGCTGCAATTCTCCTGTAAGTAACCCAGTTGTTAAAATGATATGTATCTATGTAATTGAGTCTTCTGTATACAAATAAATAAGACTTTATTGCAATGTCAGAAGTTAACAGACCAGTCAATAAAATCAATAACTCACTTTTTCTTGCTTATATATCTAACTTTTCTCCACCTTTCCTATGTCCTCTGTTTGTTCTGGTTACATATTACCGCTCACACGAAAGCACAGCTCTTGTGCTTCTGTTCCTTAAACTGTAGGCGAAAGGAGAGATGGCAAACAATGGGAAAAAGAAAACCATGAAACCTTCCGCCCAGGTGGTGTTTCACATTTCACGTGTATTTTTTTAAGGAAATTAAAGAGGAGAGAAAAATGTCTTGTTTTATAAGTCAGAGTGCAGACATTTTTAATCTGAGTGCCCCACCAAAGGCATGAACAAATCAGGTCACAACCATAGGTGACAGAAGCATCTCCAGGCCAGTATTGCCTTGTTCCCTAACCGCTGTCAAAACAGCCCTGCTGGATTAGAGCTGCACCCCTTCACCACCATGGCTGAGATCGTGTCGGCATTTCCCTTTTAAATCCCCAGTGTTGAGAAGTGGGTAATTCAGCTGGAAAATTTTTTCTCTGCATAATCCGTGGCATATACTATCTCTGAAGTGGGGAAGAGGTTTATTTGGAATTGGTAGGTATTTTTGAAAGCCATTTGCTTAATTGATTTGGCCGAGCTCACTAAAAGAGCTTAAAAGAACAGCTTGATATATTTTGGTGCCTATTTTAAAAATCCAATTAAACAAATTGGCATTGATCCAAATTTTCCACACCTGAGGGGGGGAAGATAACCGAAATTGAGAAAAAAAAAAATTAATAGATTGAGTGCCTCTAATCTTCATGATGGTTCTGCTGCTGTGCAAATAAGTCCATGATTTAATGGTCCATCCACATTGACCAGTTTGTCCTCTTCCATGGACTAGATAGATGAAATTGTCCCTCTTTATTTTCTATCAGAGCAGGACTGGGACTCTTGGGAAAGGAGACCCCTGGCATTTATGAGAATTGACAGGGAATCCTGGACTTTCCATCAGGTAGGTGGAATACTGGATTCTTAGTGGTTTGATGTTGAGAATATGGTAATGTTCATACTTCGGTTTGGAACATGAAATGATAATTCAGATTTGCATAGCATCTTCTGTATTATAATAATAATAATAAGGAGTTAAATTAGGAGTTTGGGATTAACATATACACACTACTATATATAAAATAGTAACCAACAAGGACCTATAGCACAGGGAACTATACTCAATATTTTGCAATAAACTATAAGGGCAAAGAATCTGAAAATATATATATATATATATATATATATACGTATAACTGAATCACTTTGCTGTACACCTGAAACTAGCACAACATTGTAAATCAGCTACTCTTCAATAAAAATAAGTTTTAAGAAAGGAATTATATTCATCATTGTGGATCATGAATAGTAATGCCAACTTTTAAATTTGCTCTTCAGCAAATGGAAGCTGTAGGAGAAGGTGGTCTACAAGAACTCTTGGCATCACCAGGGCTAAGAAAATGTGAAAATTATTGGTCTAGAGGATACTGTCAATTACTGCTAACCCAGGTTACAGAACCCATGATTCTCCTCATTGTATTTTTCCTGGAGTAAAAACTTCCGGTTTGGATACAGTACATTTAAAGTGCCTCTGGGACTTCAGCGGAGATGCTGATACTGCCAGATGCTCAGGGAAGAGGGGCAGGTGGAGACACGGACTCAGGAACAATCAACAAACAGGTGGTATTTAAAACCACAAAGTGGATGAGCTCCCAGGAAAAGTGCGTTGGAAGAGCAATGACTTAAAGACAGAATTCTGGGTAGCAGCAACGGTTCACAATTACAGCAGAAAAGAGGAGGCCAGGAATTAACCAAGGAGAAAACACTCAATGAGTGAGTTAAGAACTCAGAGTTCAAAACTGTCTAGTGGCCAAGAAGGAGAGATTTTGTAGGAGGATAGTACAATTGGTCACCCCAAATGCTTCAGAGGGGTGTGTATTGGTGGTATAGTGGTGAGCACAGCTGCCTTCCAAATGCTTTAGAAGGACTAAGTAAGAGAATAAGAGAAAGACAGCCACTAGACTTGTTAATATGTTAACATATACCAGCTAATTAAAATATTATTGGAGGAAGAAATGTTAGTATGAGCAGTTTCATTGGAATAATGGAGACCGAGGCTGCATTTCAGTGAGTGGAGGAATACATAGCAAGTGACGTACCGTATACTCTGTGTTTAAACGTGCAGGACAGGTTAGATCAGTGATTTTCAGACTGTGGGTTTTAGTCCATTAGTGGGATGTGAAATGTTTAGTGAGTTGCAACCAGCATTAAAAAAATATAGAGGGCTTCCCTGGTGGCGCAGTGGTTGGGAATCTGCCTGCCAATGCAGGGGACACGGGTTCGAGCCCTGGTCTGGGAAGATCCCACATGCCACGGAGCAACTAGGCCCGTGAGCCACAACTACTGAGCCTGCGCATCTGGAGCCTGTGCTCCGCAACAAGAGAGGCCGCGACAGTGAGAGGCCCACGCACCACGATGAAGAGTGGCCCCCGCTCGCCGGAACTGGAGAAAGCCCTCGCACAGAAACGAAGACCCAACACAGCCATAAATAAATAAATTAATTAATTAAAAATATATATAGAGAGTGTAATGGAAGACAGTAGAATAAGACTGCAATAGGGTGCTTGACACACATTAAGGGCAAATATTATTTCAAGAAATTTTAGTTTCAGTTGCATATTATATTTCTGTGCATTCTGCGTCCCGCTATGCAACAGGTTTTGTACTGTAAATTAAGGTCAAAAAGTCTGAAGTTCTCCGGATTCGAAAGCAAAAAAGCTAGTATGGAGTAAAGATTTTACCTTTCCTTTTATGCCTTTTCTCCGACTGTTCGTTGAAGCTACTGTCTCATCAGTTCCTCAGGACAGAGCTCTGGCTGAGGAAGCATGTTCGTTACCGTGGCTCTTGTACAGGACCGCATGCGCTGGACTTAGCTGCTGCTGCCTTTGTGCCGTTTCCCCCATTAGTTCCCTCCTTCAAGCCAGAGCTCAGGATTTACTCTTCTGGGGAGTTCCCCATCACCAGCCCACCCCTCCTTCTGCTACTATTGACCCCTTTACAATGGGGTAGCACTTTTAATTTTTCAAAGAGCTTTCACATACATTTTCTTATTTGACCCTTACAACAATCCTGTGAAGCAGCTAGAGCAAGGATTATTATCCCCATTTGGAAGATGGGGAAAAATGAAATACAATGCACTGAAGTGGCAGGCCCTAAGTGATCAAACATGCAGCTGGTCAATGGCAGTGGCAGGGCCAGTACTGAATCCTCCCCACACCCCGCCAGGTCTGGAACTGTCCAAGAGACAAGGAGTGATTCTAATTGGGGCCATGTTAATTTCCACACTTAGTAATATTTTCTGTAAACACGGTTCTTCATCTGCTCTAGACCCCTAATACAAAAAGTGTGGTCTACAGGCCAGTACCAACCACAGAATCTCAGATCCTCCTGGACCCAGCAGATCCCAGTCTATGGTTTAAGATGCCCAGGTGGTTTCTATGTGTATCAAAAACTGAGAATTACTGATGTTGGTCGTGTGTGTGTGTGTGTGTGTGTGCGTGCACACGTGCGTGTATGTGTGGTCCCTCTGCGTTCCATGGATAATAATAAAAGAGCAAAGACTCACGTTGGATTTTTCAGATGCCAGACTCTCCTCTAAACATGTGACACTAACTCTGCCAATCCCCACAACCCTAACTAGGAGAGGGGAGAGTTCCGCCCTGATCTACATTTTACAAAGAGCCAAAGCAATGCCCAATCTCGTAAAAGGGACAGAATTGAGATTTAAAGCCAGGCAGTGTGGCACCAACATGCATATTCTCAATGCATTACGCCATTCCACCTCACTGATGGAAAAAGAGCACCCTTCCTGGTCTTTTTCAGGATTGTTCCACGGCACCTAAGACGACAGTCTTGATACAATAGCAGAGACTGAAGTTTTCTTCACTGATCAGTAATGCTGTAATAAAGTGGAATATAGTCATACTATCATAATGCAATTGTAACTCCATTTATCTGGAGGCAGAACCCTAGAAACTCAGGTTTCCAGAATACCTTCAGAGCAGACCCTATAGCTCTTTAATTATGAAAAGACAGCTTTTATTCCCCTAATAAAACTCAGCTGAGAATGCCAAGCTCTAGACACACACTTGGTCAGTTTGCCTTGGGTACAGAAAGAAATGCTCCAATGGGATAGAAACATCTGGAAAAGGGCCTTTTCTACCAGAGCCAAGAAGAGAAGGGAAATGAGCCATAGACCGAGGACACAAATGTGTGTGCACTGCCCAGAAGGGCCTCTGTAGATGTCAGGCCCCTAGAAAGGAAGCGAGAGGGTTTCCTGCCAAGCAGCCCCATTGGTGAGGTCACCGCAATGAACTTGCATACTACGGTTCTGTTGGTTCCTGGGGAGGAGCTTTTTTCCTGGACAGATACACATTTACCAAGCTCACAAGGTTTACCGACACCAAAATGGCAACATATTAAGTTTAATTTGAAAACAATACATTCTTTCCCAGTAGGCTATGCTTCTCCATTGACAGAGTTTCTGCATGGGTAATTTTAAAAGTATATTTAATATTATAATTTTAATACAATTTTTACTCTATTTATAAAATATGATACTTTGAAAATAAAATGTAAAAATTACTTTTTGTAATCTAACCATAGAAGATAAAACCCCATAAGCTCTTCTTACTCAATGGAGATGCACAGAAGAGAGACTCTCATAGGGGAATAAGATGCATATTAGATTCACCTATTCAGAGAAATCATTGATTTTAAAATATAGCATCAGTGAAATAACTTCTCAATAAAAATGTTACATTGAAAGTGCAATTGACTGTGAGACACTTTCTAATCTGAGAATGTTAAAAATCTTAGTAGAAGGAAAAACTAGGAATCTCATATTTGATGGTATCAGGCTATGAGAGCTTAAGCTTATGGAAAGTTACAGGACCCTTCAGACTGAGTTCTCAGACGGTGCCGACCCTCCCCTGCGAAGAGACACATGACTCCACGTTGCTTTGATCATCTAGGCTATGGGTGAAGTACTAGTGCCTTTCCCAGAGCATGAGAACAGTGATTATCTTCTAAATAATTCATTCTCAGGGAAGACAGTGATAAGATTAAAGGAGAAGATCATAGGATACTGAAACTACTTGTTTAAGTTAGAGTAGGATTACTAGCACACTTTGTCAGCATTCCTATACAGAAGTGTTCCCCAACCCTTTTGGCACCAGGGACCGGTTTCATGGAAGAAAATTTTTCCACGGGGTGGGGGGGAGGGTTGGGGACCCCTGCTATACGGAACATTTGTTGAGTACTTTCTTCATGAATTCCTACATCAACTCTACCCAGTAGTTACTATTATTATTCCCATTTTACAGATAGGCAAATTGAAGCATAGGAATTAAGTAATTTGCCTGAGGTTAGGTAATAAGAGACAGAGCTAGCTCAAACTCCAGATGGAATCTACCTTCTTATCTCTGGCCTGCAACATCTCTCTACTACAGTTGTGTCATCCAATATGGTAGCCACTAGCTACCTGTAACTGTTGAGCTCTCTTGAAATGTAGCTAGACTGAACAGAGGTGTGCTGTAAGTATAAAATACAAACCAGATTTCTAACACTTAATATGAGAAAATATATAAAATATCCCCTTCAATTTTTTAAATTGACTGAAGTTTTTGAAATGATAATATTTGGGGTATATTGGATTAAGTATAATATTACAATTAATTTCCTCTGTTTCTTTTTACTTTTTTAATGTGGCTACTAGAAAATTTCAAATTATATCTGTTGCTTGCATTTGTGGCTCATATCATATTTCTATTTCTCTACAGCTTTGAAGAGACTTGAAAGAACAAGACTTTGGTAATTCTCATCTTCAATTTTCTGGAACATGGAAGGGAGTTCTGGAGCAACTGATCCTCAAGTATTATTTTCCTATGCTTCCTGGGGTCAAATGTCTTGAAAATAATAATATCCTAGTTAAGAATCACGTTCAGTATATTAAGTTCTAAAGAGTAATTCAGTACATTCTATGGAGTAAGCTGCTTATGGCTATGTGAGCAAGGAATTAAACTTATGTAGAAGTTCAGATCTAACACAGTGTTTCCTGAACAATTGGTAACGGTCTGAATGTCCAACAGTAGGGAACGGTTATGTGAATTATAGACTATACCTGAGATGGAATGTTAAGTAAAATATTAAAAATATTGCTTCTACAAAGGTTACAGTAATACTGAAAAATGTTTTTGATCTGATGTCAAATGTCCAGTGTTATCTGAAATATGTGAACACATACGTGCAAAGAAAAAGTAGAAGACAGTACACCAAAACGTTAACAATGCCTATCTCTTGGAGAAAGTGAGGTTTGGGACCATTTTTTCTTTTTAAAAACCAATCTCTTTACACCTTTCTGATTTTCTGATTTCTCTATAAGGAGCAAGCATTTCTTTGATAAAAACGATGCTTTCATGAAGTCAATCACCTTTACTTTTCCAGATTCTTTCTGCTTCCCTTCTCCACTCCCAATAAAAACAAACAAATAAACAAGCAACAAAAAAGCAACTGCAAATTAACAATCATGAAACTGTTGAGCACGAAGGAAGGAAATTAAATATAAGGAAGTCCTTCCTTACTTTAAAAGTTTCTAACACTTGAACGTGTTAAAAGACTGAAGTCATTTTCAAAGAGAAGATTGGGCAGATGGGGCTGCTGCCTCAGACAGGGCCAAGGACAGGGTACCACCTCTTCCCTTCTAAGACGGCATGAAAAGAAACAATAATGGGTGTCCTAGGGCTAAATACTTGGAAATTTGGATTTCTTGCTGAAGTCTATTAAGGACAGCCATTAACCAATTGAAGGATTATTTTTGTTTTATAGTTGAATATCTTTTTTTTAATCCAAGAGTCTCCTTTTCTTTCTTTTTTATTCCTTTTTTTTTTTTGGAAGGAAGAAAAATGCTGAAAGATAGATGCTTGCTAAAAATGTCTAGGAAAAATCTAAATCTAAATAATAGAAATCTTATAATTTTCAGACTGTTTCCCAAATTAAAATGAGCCCAAAGTCAGATAGTCTGTCTTTAAATTTAACTACTAAAACATTTGACTAAGGAAACTTGCTTAATTTTTAGCTAATAATTTAATAACTCATAGCAATATTTTATAGGATAAAATGTATTATAAAATACATCTAAGATACATGTGAACTCCATTTCAATTCTGATTTCCTGAAAAGTCATTTAAAATGGTTAATCATTTTATGGGAATATGTAGGGTCTTGGATTAGGTGAATCAAGATTAGGAAGGTCTTAATATATCTTCTGTTTCTATCGTTCCTAGTTTATGATTAAATACATATAAGGATATTGCAACATTGAAATTGCATGGCTATGCTGTTCAATGCCAGGACATTGGAAATTTCTAGCTCTCCTGGCTATATGAACTCATCCATAGTACACAGACATAATTATTTTAATAAAATTATTACTACAGTCCATATACAGTATGTAGTTTGCAAAAGATTCTGGGTATCTTTTAAGTTTTATTTAATTATTTTCCTTTACTAACCCAACTCTGCAATATGCAAAGTTAAAAGTACAGTAAGAGGCAGAAATACGTAAAGCTTGAGCAAAAAACATCATAACAACCAGTAGGGATATTTTATCTTTTAACTCAATTTTATATTTACAAAATGTGACATAACATTTTATAAAAAATAATTGCAAAACAAATATTTTGTCCTGAGCATTCACTTTTATTTCATTAATTTATCCAGTTATTAAACAAATAATTGTTATCCTGTGCCGCACACCGTTCTCTGTGCTATTACAGGTCAGATATCAGGTGGGTGTGGTGGAAGGTCCAGGTGTATTTGGTTACAATCTGGCCATTTGCCTAGAATAGGCCCAAGAAGAACACAGAAGTTATACTTTCACCATGAAAAGTTCTAAACATGGTATGATTTGATAGCACTTCACTCATCGCAATGGATGTGTACCTATGACATGTCAACTCCACTCTGTTCAGACAGGTTTTTGTTGTTGTTGTTTGTTTGGTCATTTTTGCGGGGGGGCCCTGACACTTTATGACCATGTCTCAGCTCATGCATATGCTTCATAAGCCTAACAATTCTCCCCTCAAAGCATTCTCAGAGCAGCATGACTGGGCTTCTTGGTGGCGCAGTGGTTGAGAATCTGCCTGCCAATGCAGGGCACACGGGTTCGAGCCCTGGTCTGGGAAGATCCCACATGCCGCGGAGCAACTAGGCCCGGGAGCCACAATTACTGAGCCTGCGCGTCTGGAGCCTGTGCTCCGCAACAAGAGAAGCCGCGATAGTGAGAGGCCCGCGCACCGCGATGAAGAGTGGCCCCCACTTGCCACAACTAGAGAAAGCCCTCGCACAGAAATGAAGACTTTACACAGCCATAAATAAATACATAAATTAAAAAAAAAAAAAGCAACATGACTTTTAAAAATCAAGGTAATAAAGGAGAGAAATTAAAGAGGATTTCAGTCCATCTCAGAATTTCCTCTGGGAATAAAAATCAGTGGGCATTAAGATAATGGTATAAAAATTAGATGCTGGATCTAATCAGATCTAAAGAACAACTGATCTAAAGAACATGTGACCAAAATAAAACTCTTTCCTACTGTTCAAACTTTCTCTCCCCTAACTTGCATTCTTTTCGTAGTCCAGACTTTCTTTGGGGACACTACTGAAACGTATACCTCAGTTAATTTCACGACGCAAGATTGTTAAACATAAAATAATGTACTGAGGTAGAGCATCACGCCATCCATCCCAACAGACAACTCGGGAAACAGAAAAGCACTGCATTTTCAGAGTAAAACGCAGTATAATGACCATTGCTTTGAGATGGATCAATCTGGCCACACTGGCGCAGCTGCAGGGCATTCAAAGCAGCAATCACTGCCGGCTCTGGTGTGGTAGTTTTCTTCCCAATGTCATCTCATTTTATCCCCTCAGAAAATGACAGTGGGGACAAAAAGAGATGCAGGAGAGACACATCAGGTTTTCCTTCAGAGTCCTTTCTATTGTGTTAACAACCCTCAATTGTGCTAGCAATTTTCCACTGTCTTGTATTAGGAATTACACTGGCACAATCTGCACCGCTCCAGTTAAGCCTGCTCCAGGCACCCACCTCGGTCCCATCTCCAGCAGGTTTGTAACTCAGTCACGACCATTTATGTTAGGCCAGAGATGGGGAGAAGGGGCTTGTGACCACTGGTTTTAACAAATCTACATTTCTTAAGTCTTTCACTTTTTTTATAGGCAAGACTTTCTGCCTTGAGATTTTTATCTAATGCAGAGTAATGCCTGGTGCACAGGTTATAATTGTTATAATAGTAGAAAGAGTACTGGGAAGTAAAGGGAGCTGGTTTGTAGCATAAAAAAAACCATGAATTATCTTAGAGACTTTACACAAGTCATTTATTTAAAACAGATATTAGCATCTGCTCTATCTCCCTCACAAGGTTGTAATGATGCTGATAAAGAGAACGCAGATGCAAAAATGTTTGGAAAATTTTAAGATGCTACCCAAATATGAAGCATTTTGTCATTTTATGACTCCGGAGAAAATAGACATAGCTTATAATTGATGCTTGGCCAAAATATCTAATTTTATTTTTACTAAGACTTTAACAAATCTTTTATAAAATATAATTAATAGTGTTATAATCATAGATATGTTTTCTGTGGTATCTCCTCAACTTGAAAATTCCTAACACATGCCGTCCACAAAAATAAACTTCAGATAGATTAAATAACTATTTATTAAAAAATAATAAGATTGAGAAAGTTCTAGATGAAAATATGAGAATAGTTTTATAGGCCTGAGTTAGAAAAAGCCTTACTGGCATGACACAAAATCTAAAAGCCAAGAGAAAAAGGGTAACATATGTGACTACATAAAAATATATAACTTCTCTGAGGCACAAATAAACTTTGAAGACAATGAAGAATTGGTATAAAATATTTCCACAAATGTAATAGACCATTAACATCCATAAAATATAACATTGCCTATAAATCAACAATAACAAGATAAACAACTGAATAGAAAAATGACCAAAAAATATGAATAAACAATTCATGAAAGGAATACAAGTAGCTAACAAAGGTAAAAAAGTGCTTAGCATCAGTAGTAATTGGAGAAGTGTGTACAATGGTACAGTGATTTTGAAGGGAAAGTTTGTAGTATCTATTAAAGTAGAAGATGTTCATACATGAAATACAGCAATTCCATTTCTAGATGTCCTTCCTATAGTAATGGTCACACTAATACAAAGATGTTCACAGAAGGCTATTCATGGAGACATTATCTTTACAGGTAAATATTTTACAAATGACCCAAATCTAAATCAATCAATAGGAGACTACTTAAATTATGGGTCATCCATAACATGAGATACTAGGATACTAGCAGATGTTAAAAAGTAAGCCCTGCCATAGAAAGATGTTCACCATGTTTTGTGGGGTTAAAAAAAAAAAAAAAAGTTCTAAATGATACTCATAGGATGAGCCTATTAGATAACAAAACAACTGTTTTTATATACTATACATTATCTATTTATCTCTTTACCTTCATATGTATCAAGTTCGTTTGAATACGCAGAAAGGCTTAAAGAATTTAAACCAAACTATTCAAAATGTTTACTGGAGAATGGAATGAGGCAGTAAAGTAAGATACTATATGGTTTGAATATGCTATAAAGAACATGTCTTTTTCATAAGTTAACAGCAAAACCACAAAAACTTCCCAAGATCTGAAGTTTCTCTCTCTATATAAAACTTACTGAGCTAATATTAGGCTCTAGGGAAACCCCACTCAAGGTTGAGACACTAGTGGTCACAGAAATGTCTCCTTTATCCTCCAAGAAGTGAACCCACTTGAAAAGAGGCTTCTGCCTTCCTAGGGTGAGTCCAACATTCCAAGAGTACATTCCACAGGTAGGTTTAACAGTTCACAGTTATAAACAAGGATCAGTTAGAGTCAACAAGGATCACAGGGTAAGGAAAAAGCTCCAGCGGGCCCAAGAATGGGAGTGGGTAGGGACAAGGTCCTAGTTGCCTTGAGTGTGATTTTTCTAGTCATGAGTGATATAATCCAGCTTTCACAGACAATAGGCTGATGGTGGGCATTGCCAAAAATGAAGCCTACTGTACCTCTTCCCAAGCACATCCACCTTCTCCAAAGACCTGCTTCCCAACCAGTGTCTTACAGAATATGAACTCCCTGGGAACAACAATTTAGTGGGGAAATAAAGTTTCCATGATCAAATAAGTTTGGGAAATTCTATGTCAAGTTTAACTTGGTGAGAATGTTTAACTACCTTTAATATGTAAAATGTACTGTAAATATCTATAGGGGTTATAGTATAGAGCATCTTTCAAAGTTTTTTTAAACTGTGGGAACAACCAAGTTTTCTGCAGAATACTAGTTTGGAAAATCGGACCTAAGATTAGAAAATGTCTTAGGTCTTGTCATCAAGGCTCATTTATTCTTTTATTAACCCAACTGCTATTGATGAAATACCTTGTGTTTGACAATTTGCTGGGTACTGAAAAAATCAAGAGATATGACAGACTCCTGGATAAGATAAAGACAGATATTTGTACTGGTGGGTGGTGAGGTACAATATGGAGGTACAAAAGAGACATGGCAGGAGAGCAGAGGGTGATATAAGACATTCTGGTGGGAGGAAAGGATTGAATAGGAAGAGGTTCTCTGGAGAATGCGATTGGTCTTCACAGACCAAGAGTTATCACCCAGAAGCTGCAACATTTTACTTGGATGTGGTGAGCTGGGATTGAAAAATGGTCAAGAGAGCCTACTGAGTCCAAGAGCCAACAAGAAGATGGTGAAGGGTCCACTGGATTTCGCAAGAGGGGGTCATCTCATAGTAACCCAATATGGTAAGTATGCCAAAGATTGGTGAGTATGGGCTTTGGAGCTAGAGGTATCTTTGCTGGTGTCTCAGCTCTGTCAGCTGAGTGAACTTGAACTAGTTACAAAACCTCCCTGAACCTGAGAATCCTCGTGTACAGAGTGAAAGTTCTGCATTTATATCTGACTTTCAAGGTAATCTGTGGAATGAATAAACCGATGCATGTAAAGATTTTATTACAGTATGTGATACAGTGTTTATAAAGCAGATTCTCGATAAATGTTGGGTTTCTCTCTCAAAACAGAATCCCTACCAACACCAGCGTTTGAAACCTTCAAGTCAGTTTCAACTCATTCCCTTCTTCTCATATGTCTAATTAATCATGCACTTTTAAAAAAATTGAAGTATAGTTGATTTACAATGTTGTGTTAATTTCTGCTGTACAGCAAAGTGAGTCAGTTATACATATATATATTCTTTTTCATATTCTTTTCCATTATGGTTTATCACAGGATGTTGAATATAGTTCCCTGTGCTATACAGTAGGACCTTGCTGTTTATCCATCCTATACATAATGGTTTGCATCTGCTAATTCCAAACTCCCAATCCCAAAATAGATTTTATTTCATGCAGACTATAAGTTCCTTGAGGCCTAAGACCATGCGTTATACTTCTTTGCTCTCTTCCGTAATGCTTGGAATAGTCCTGGACACATTTCAAGTGCTTGATAAATACTTATTGAAATGAAATACAATTTCAAATACTTATTGAAATGAAATGAAACAGCCAAAAGCAATTTCATAATTGTTTTATTGGTGGCTAGCTCACAAATACTGTTACTAATAAATAAAAGACTTTTCAAAATTAATAAATAATGCAGGAGCACGGTCTTAGTGCTAGAGGTATAGGAAGAAAAGAATTAATGTTTCTGATACAGAAGTGAAACTAGTAAGGTATGTGGATTCCAGCACAAATATATAACACAAAATACCGCACAAGAAATATAATACAAAGACTGCTCAACCAGCATTCAGGAACTTGGTCTTTAACCTATACCCAGTTCTCAACAGGTCTGCTGTGGTCTATGGGTGCCCTGCAAACCCGTGCAGGGTGAGCTGCCAAACTTTGATGAATGTGTATCACTTACTTGTCCTACAACTGCAGAGCTATTTACTATGATGTCTGTTAGACAGAATTTTGAGCAGAGAAGTTTAGAGATTTAAAGTAAAATGGGATAGCTGTGAGGAAGGGGCAGCAGATAAAAAGTAAAACCAGGATTCCTGTCAAATAGAATGTTCTAGAACAAGACCTCTGGAAGAGAGAGCACCTTTGGGGCACAGGGCAGCTCTAGTGAGACAGCAACACAAGTTACTGGGGGAACAGAGTGATCACCATAGGAAGGTTGTTTTCTTTGCGGTTTGGTTTTTTGTCCTTTTTTAAAATTTTTAATGGGAACGGCCTTTCTAAAATTGGCGAGCCACCCAAAACTCTAGTATACTGAAATGAGGCAAGAACAGGAAAAAACAGAAAGGCCGAGTGTGACAGCTACTGGCAATGGGAAGCACCCAGGGTGGCGGGAGCGGGGCGGCGGGGAGGGATGCGCTCTGAGCCAAACAGAGGGTTCAGGCAGATCCAGCCAGACACGACCGACGACCGACGATGCAGACTTACAAACTCAGGCATCGCACCTAAGCTCTGTGACCCTCAACTTTCTCATCTGCAGAATAAGGCTACTAATTCCATCCTGGTAGTGCACAGAAATTAAACACAATAACAGATACAGCGTCTAGGCTGTGCTTGGCGTATTGCAAAGGTTTATAACTGTTTGTATTATCATTATTCTCACCCCTACTTTGGCGAGTCACTTCTCTCCATTCTCTCACACGAATGGGATGGAATGGGGTAGATTATATGACCTCAAAAATCTCCTCGGGCCCTCAAGTGCGATGAGTTTTCATCCCATCAAACACAACCAACACACAGCCAAAGCCTGGCTTAAAAGGGTTAACCTGTGAAGGAGGGGTTAGTCCCATCTGGGGCACCACTTTCTGAGGGCCTGGGGGTGGGGGGTGGAGCATGGCTGCCTTTTCATTAAGTACATTTGATTATAGTTGGGCTGGAAAAACACTGAGTGGGCTGCCAGTCAGAGCGAGCTGTAATCCCCAGGGGAGCCGACATAATAATTGATCCTAGTGAAGCTGTAATCTTAGGAAATACAAACTCTTTGCATAATTTAAATAAATAGGCCAAGGATGAGCTAAAGAAATAGAAATAATGGATGGCACTGTGATTAATATTAATGAGAAGGAAGAGGGGGACCGTACCTAAGGCAGAGTTGGAAATTGAGCTCAATAAGGGTGGAAAGCCTTACCTGGCTCACGGTAGGACCAGAATCTCTCTGTAACTGGCAGACGAAAAATCCTTGGTAGAAATACACCTTTAACTTCAGGAGTAGACTCGAGCTTTTCCTTCTCATCTTTGTTTGCCTCCTTTGTAAGGCCAACATGCCCTGTCTCTCCCTTCCCCTACACAAAACCACACCTACACATAACCCTCTTTGTGAGCTCTGGGTCGGTGCCCATGCAAACCTGGAGGCCAGCAGCAGCTTCGGGCAGTGAGCGCCCCCGAAATGCCCCTCCCACCCGACACGGCACTCAGCCCTCACCGGGACTTAGCAGGCGCAGAGCCTGATGGATGACACGGGCCTTAGGGAGAGAGGATGCCCCTACCCTAGCCCACAGAGTCCTGACTGGAGGTTCCAGCGGGTGCACTAAGGGCTTCCCTTGGGAAATGATAGGGCAGCGGAGAAGTGGAACTCCAAGCCCCACTTTGGTCTTAGCATACATGCTTTTTATCCATTTTACAGAAATGACTTCATTTGAAAAGGCATGGATATGAGAAGGCAAAGACGGTGAAAAAACCATCAGTGGTTTAACCATCATATGTTAAAAGATGAAAGTGAGGCCAAGACAGGTTTTAAGGGACTTGTTCATGATCACCTGGTAAGTAAAGGGTCAAAGGGGGACTAGACCCTGAATCTGCATCTAGAACTCTTCCCACGACAGATAATGCCTCATGTGTGATGCCTCATTCTCTGTGCTACTGCTTCCACCACCACCACGTTCCCCTAGAAACATCTCCGTTACTTCAGTTGGCTCCAAAGGGCAGCTTCATACTGCATTCAAACAGGGAAAATCAAAGCAGCTCCTTTAAGTCAGTACCGATGGTTTTTCGACATGATTCTTGGGAGCCCTTCAGAAATCATCTAATTAATTGCCCAGACAATTTCCTGAGGCAGACAGGGGCGTGGTGCTCACTTCATCTCACTCAAATTCTATTTGGTCACACCTTCTCTGACACTTTGCATTTTTAATCGTCTCTGATGAGAAAATAAGAGTTAAACTCATACTGGCAAGAGGTCATAAGCCAACTGTCTAAAAGCTAAGCAAGGGGCTGGCACAGAGGCACACGGATCCTCCAGAGCAAGTGGGTAGCAGTAGAGACACACGATTACTAGGCTCTACTCTGTTCCTGACCCAACCTTCCTTGTAGTGATATGACGAAATGATGTCCCAGATGCCTGGAAAACCCAGGCTCTATAACAGCATTTACCCAGTACCTTAGTTTTTCAAGAGATCTTCATGTATGTTCTAGGGAGAAGTATTTTATTTATGAAAAAGTCTGGAAAATACTGAATACTTTCCCCCCACCCCGACTTAGAAATTTACCAGCAGAATGGCATAATGGCTCTGAGAATGTCAAGACTGTTTAACTTGGTTTACATCAAACATGCTTGACACAGAGCTATAGTTTTGCATTATACCACATCCTGCTGGAGTGGTACCCCATGAGACACACTTTGGGAAACACAGTGTCATAGGAGTGATAGCGGCTTGCATCATAGGGATTTATCTGACTTGCTAAATGGACACTACCTGATCTTGGACAAAATGAGGGGTACCAGTAATAAAACCTTCTCAAGTTGCATGCAACCAAGCCTGCTTAGTGAACATGTCTCAGTCTTTGAAAGAGCTTCTAGAGATCAAAACTGAAAAACAAAAATCCTAAGGACTTTAAATGCTCTTTGCAAATTCTTATTTGTACACTTCTGATCTCCTCCCCTTATGATCTTTCCATAACATTACATGGCTGCATTTACCAAGTTTCTCTACTGTGACGTGCACTTAGCTTCTCCACGTTTTACAGCCTCAGACGGTACCCCCAAGCCTTAACCATGTGTCTTATAAAAATGCATCCTGGTCCCCATGGAAACTCGATGCAAAGGTATAAATGGATCAGCAGAAACGCATCCCCACGGATAGAAAAAAACATCCACAGCCTGTGTCATGATGAATGGTGGGTCAGGTGCATTATTTTCTGATCCAAGGACAGCACGCTTACACCATGAGGGTTACATGAACGTTGAAGATGACCAGCAGACCACAGAGGATGACGATCCATAAGACACCAAAATCCTGGGTCCTAAATATCACAGCAAAATGGACGTAGAGCAGGGGCAGGGCAGTCTCTCTGCTGTCACTCATGATCTATTTATCTTTTCCCCTATTCTTCATGCATTTTTTTCCTGGTATTCCCTGATTTCCATGGTACTGCTTTTGCATCATGAAACTGTGGGGAGACAAGGCACCTGTCACCAACCAATGGGGCCATGAGCCAAGCAATACCCACATGGCTTTGCTCTCAGAACTTGAAAGATACCACATCAGTCTACACAGGCTATTCTGAAACCAGCTACCTTGAGCTAATCGCTTGACCTCTCTGTGCTCCTATTTTCTCATCCATAAAACAAAGACACCAATATGGATCTGCCTGGCAGGGTTAATACCTATACCAACATATCTGTCATACAGCTGTCTTTGGCAGATTGAAAACTGAGGAAATACTAAATTTTACTACTACGATTCTACCGACCTTTGCAGAAATGAGACCAACTTGGCACAAAGAAATATACTCAAGGCAGACCGAGATGACTCAAGTAGCGTATCAGTTTCAATGAGATGCAGGTGATGTTCTGTTGAAAAGATAAAGTACTACTTGAATTATAAGGTATTAAACTATCTCCCCATCAAAAGATTTGTGATGATAAATCTCAGTATAGAAAAGAAAAAAGATAAAACAGTCTAAGAGATTGTAGTTAGGAATACATGATGACTAGGATAGGGGAGAGACCAGAATAGATAACTAAGACGTGGTGAATCTTCTCTCTAGTACTTACCCCTCAGTATTTGCTTCTCCCAAGAGCTAGCAGTTCTGGTAGTCTAATCCAGAATTTTCATCAGAATGTGTTCCTACTTTGTGCACAAGGGGTGAAGACTTAAGGGTTAAAGAAAGATATCAGTGACTGCCATGAAGTCAATTCAACATCTGTTTAATGAGCAACTACTATGTGCAAGACACTGTTTTAGGTACCAGAGGAGGCATGAGAAAAGGTAATGTTCTTACTCAACAATTCTCTGACCAAAGTTATCCTCTGGGTACTTACAACACTGAAGGGGCTTAAATCTAGCAGGGAGAATTTTACAAGTTTACAATGATCACCCAAGTTAGAATACTATAAGTGTTTTACGAACCCTGAGACAAATAAGAGGAAGAAACAAATTCTGAAGAATTAACCAGTCAGGTCTTCAAGCAAAATGCTGATTTTTAAATAGAGCTTAAAATAGAGGCAGGATTTCAAATAATGGAGATAAAGATGGGCTTGAGAAAAAAGCCAGAAGAGGAAGACAGAAGGTGCAGTTTTAGATGAATATCAGGTACAAACAAAGAAGCAACATCCCATGAGGGAGAACACAGATTGGCCCTCTTTTGTAGATAACTGAGGAGTTTGTCATGGATTCACAGGAACCTGGAGAATTGATGAAGGTTTTTGAGCAAACCAAGAGACCGGTTGGAGATTCTAAGGCAGAAGGAAACAGGAGGGTGATAGTGAGACAGAAAAGTAAGGGACAGGCTTGAGTAACTTTTCTCTTAAACTACTCTCACCTAAGCTCTGAAATAAGCCTTCCACCACTGGTTTACTGAAATTATAAAATCTGCTTGCCTTTTCTTAGTCTTCATCTTACTGGATGCTCCATACAGAATTTATGAGTGATTTTAATAGGTAGCATTTATTCAGTGCTTACCATGTGCTAGGGGCCACGACACCTACTGTATTCCAGCCATGCCCTCTTTTGAAAAATCTCTCTCTCAACTTTTGGGACACTGTCCTCTTCTGTGTCTCCTGATCACCCCCTGACTCCCACTTCCCATTCTCCCTTCCTAAGTCCACTTCTATACACACCATCAGAGACACTGAAACAGAATGGCGGTCCTCTTGTGTTATCTCAGAATCTCAGGAGTTGGGGGTGGCTCATTTAAACTGCCTACGCCATCCAAAGATTCTGAGAAGATTTCTGGTGGACTCCCCTTTCTGACTAGTTTATGTAGATTCTTTTCAGTTCTCTTCCCTCCTCTCCCCTCCCCTTCCCTCTCTTCCTCTTCTTCCCCTTTCTTTCTCATTTTTTCACTCATTGCTAAACTCCCAGTTTCAATTCTCTGCATAAGAAACAGCATAGTTTGCCTTGTTTTCTCTCTCCCTCTCTCCCTCTCTCCTATCTATCTATCATCTATCTTCTATCTATCTATCTACCTATCTATCTTTCTCTTACCTCTTCCGCACTACAGTACCTAATATAACACCCATTTTTAAAACATATTCTTTGGCTATTTTATTTTTATTTTACTTTTTTATTGGAATATAGTTGATTTACAATGTTGTGTTAGTTTCGGGTGTACAGCAAAGTGAATCAGTTGGTATAGTGGTAAGCATAGCTGCCTTCTGACACCCATTTTAATATATGTTCTATACATTTTTTTCTTGGGGGGCCATGCACGGAGTAGGCATGCAGAAATGATCTAGGTTGAGCTAAACATGCTTATGTGTTTACGAAATGGAAAGGCATATTCATTTCAACCCTCAAGAAAGAATATGGAGCAATTTAAGATGGTGGCCAAGGCTATAAAAGTGTAAGTCTTTGGACAACAAATTCTGAGTGGGTTAATTGTATTCAGGCGCTCTACAGTGCTTAGATTTTGAGGAGTTTTCTGTTCAATACCACTCCTTTGATGAGTTTTGAAGGATGAATTGGGGAAGAAACAGAGAAAGAAAAAAGTAGTTGTTATATTTTTGGGTAATTATAAAGCGCCAGGGAAAGACACAAGGATGCCTACAAGAGCATCATCCTGTGAGAGCACTGGAGAAGGGTATTTAAACTCCCTGAGAGTCCTCAATCAGGCCCAGAAATTTGGCAACATCCATGAAACTCAAGGACTACTATTTATCACTCTACCCTCAGTCCTGCCAAATGGTCTATTTAATAATTACTCACTGAATGTGTGAATGAATGAAAAACACTTTTTAAAAACAGCTAACAATCATCGAGCACCACGAGCAGCATAGCTTATATAGTGGTACTTAATGTGTACTATTCCTTGAATCTCCATCTCACTCTAGGAGGAATATATTACCATTACTCCCATTTTACAGATGAAGATAACGAAGCTCAGAGACGTTATGCAACTTGCCCAAGTTGGAAAAATGGAATCTAGGCAGCCTGCTTCGAACCCTCCCCGTGAAGTAGGGCTTCCTTGGTGATGGCTGGCATGCTGAATTTTCATCTACTGTATTAAGCATTTTCCTGCAAGGAGATAAATTGTCTGCTAGCCATTTAGCATATATTTTTACTGCTTTATTATACTCCCCAGAAGAAATAACAGTTAACTGTTTAGGGATACCTCAAAACTTTGGCAGTTTATTGACGTCACCCCTCCAATAATTAGTTGCCTGTTGAAAGAATGCACATTTAATCCAACTTATTCTCAGCAGTTGTGCCTGATTCGGCCGTAGGACAGAATCACTTGTCGTCATTGAAACCATGCACCAAAGGGGTGTATTGTAAACATGCATGACGTGCAACAAAAGGGTAAAACCGTGAAAAGGTTTCATTTGCCAAGTAAATGTAGCTGTAAATTAATTTCTGGCAATCATCGTTCATTAATATTTAATATATTTATATGAAGGATACCACTTCATAATTCCCTATACATTCAGCATTTAATAACGTAGAAACAGCTTATCTTCTTCAACTCACTAAGACTAGACTTGCAATAACTAGTAATGTTAAATGTATTTTTTTTTAAATCAATAATAAATAAATGCATAAGCACTTCCCTCTAGAACGCTTCTGATGTTATTTACAAAATTAAAAAAAGGATGACAGACCCACAAGGGACTTTATAACCATTTCATTACCACCTCCCTAATTGTATATGGTGGAACTGCGTAATCTGTTTATTGAAATTGAAATCTTTGGAACGGACCCTCCCCACGGACATTAACAATAAGCACCTCGTGCAATAACATCGTACTTAATGTGATAGGAACATTATATGCAGCAGGCCTTAACGGCTCCCTGCTTCCCCCACTGGAATTGAACATTTTTAACACTCTGTGCTCTGCCTGGGTATTCAATTCTGTATCGAATTTACAAGCTGTAAAACACAATATTCACAGATTACAATAAATACAAAGAAGTTCTAAGGACATATCTGGTGGTGACGAGGCTGAGAGAGACCACTTTCTTTATAGTAGAAACAAAAGAAAATAGAAAACAAACTTATGGTTACCAAAGGGGAAAGGGCAGGAGGAGGGATAAATTAGGAGTCTGGGATTAACAGATACACACTACTATACATAAAATGGATAAACAACAGGGACCTACTGTATAGCACAGGGAACTCTACTCAATATTCTGTAATAACCTAAATGGGAAAAGAATCTGAAAAAGAATAGATATGTGTATATGTATAACTGAATCACTTTGCTGTACACCTGAAACTAACACAATATTGTTAATCAACTATGCGCCAATAAAAACGTAATTAAATAAAAATGATATATAAGAACTTTAAAGTTCTTAACAGGAAAAAAAGAAAATTCTACTTTGTAAATGGTAAGGTCCTTAAAAAGTTTTGATGAAGAAAGCTACTCTGTTTGGTGCTGCCTGTTGACACAAAAGCATTATCGTGACATCAGGTAGAGGTGTTTGCACCTACATGGTCCATAGTTAAAACCTAGATATCCATCCCAGTTTTCCTTTCCTGAAGAGGAAAGCAGGCAAGAGGGAAGAGCCCTGGGTGAGGAGTGCAGAGAGCTGGCTTCAGTTCGGAATCTTCCTGAAGGGTCCTGAATGGTTTTGAGCAGGTGATCTAACTCTCTATTAAATTTCTCATCTTTAGAGAAAGGGGATGAGCTAGACTGTCTTGAAGATTCCTTCCAGCTATAAAGTTCTACAAATCTAGGACTAAGTCGACAAATACCATATAATATCGCTTACATGTGGAATCTAAAAAAAAAAAAATTGATACAAATTAATTTACCAAAGGGGGAAGGGGGGAGAGGAATAAATTAGGAATTTGGGATTAGTAGATACACACTACTATATATAAAATAGATAATATATATAAAATAGATAATGTGCTACTGTATAGCACAGGGAACTATAGACAATATTTTGTAATAACCTAAAAGGGAAAAGAATCTGAAAAAGAATAGATTTATATATATATGTGTACATACATGTGTATAACTGAATCACTTTGCTGTACACCTGAAACTAACATAACATGGTAAATCAACTATACTTCAATTTAAAAAATCTAGGACTAAGTCCTTCATGTATAATAACTAATTTGCAAAGCCCACGGAGATTTTTTTCCCCATTATCCTTCAACTAGTACTTCTGAAATTTCTGGCTCCTTTCTTAGGAACACAGGAATTATAATGACATTTGTCTCATGCTGTACAATTTCCTAAACACTTTTTATGTATAATCCCAATTAATCTAAAGCACAGTACTGGATATAAACTATGTGTCTGGGATGAAGACTACAGACAAGGCTAAAGGGGAAAAATCACATGAAACTGCAAAATAACTACTGAATAATGGAAAAGCCTCAAGTCAATGAACACTCACCAATTATTTTATGATCACTCAGCTTACTAAATGGTCTGACAGCGGTCTGAGACTAAGATGGCCTTTTGCAAAATGTATGTTTCACTATCATATCGTAACCCAGTAACCTTAGTCACAGCATATACGCCCCTCCACTATGTGTGCTAATGCCTGTGCCAGGCAAGAAGCTCATCACTGGGATTTTACTTGGTGGTTTAGAACAAGATATGGACATTTCTTTAGGTCATTGTGTCCCCATCAGCCAAAATGTGTACTTGATTTGTAGTTTTGTAGAAGTGTCTAATAGCTGTTTAATGCAAACAATAATGTGACTTGCCAAATGCAGGATCAGTCGTTGTTATATTTTGCAAGTAGGGAGGGGAGTTTGTTCAAGAAGGGATATTCAGGGGCTTCCACTACGGATAGCGTCCTATTGTTTAATCTGAGTGTTGGATAAAATAGTGTTTGACATACTGTTATTTACACATTTTATCTTAAATATATACATTAAATTTTCATGCTAGAAATTAAATAATAGGTTAACCTTCAAAACGAATTTTCTTCTCTCAAGCCCGTCTTCCCTTCTGAAAGCTCAGGGGACAAAGATTAAGACCATGGAATTAGAATTGGAATAGAAAATTGGATGTTTGTCCTTTATTTAGTTCATGCTCTGATACAACGTGGGGTTGCCTCAAATTTAAAGCATAACAGGAAACATAAAACCAGTTTGAGACAAACACTACAGAATACATGTGATTTAAATTTGCCAGCAAACTTTTTCGAAGATATCTGCAACTTCAGAGTTCACAAGTTGCAAGTTGAGGCTTTCTAAATGGAAATTATACTCTTTCAGAAAGTGAAAACCACTTTTTGGCCATTTTCACAGACCTTTGGAAAGCAAGGCATCCTGACTATACAGAAAGAGATACTTAATGTTCTTTCCATCTCACCCTCTTCATCCCCCTCCTCTCACAAAAAGTTGCTCTATCTCACAACTAAAAAAAAATCTTTAATACTGAACTCCTCAAAGAAAAATCAATAAATGCAAGAGAAACATTGGTCTGGAATTACCATTCCTTTCCAAAGTTGCTCAGTTCCCTTCAAACCCCAAAACGCTTTATCTTCAATCTGCTCTTGCTTTCTTGCTTTGGGTATGAGGTTGCTTTGTTATTCTCTGTACTGCCTTGGTCAACTAGGAGAATCACTGTTCAACCTTCTGACATATGAAGAAGACTCTTCAGGTAGGGTTTGCTTGGTTTTTTTTTTTGTTCTTTGTTTTTTGGACCTATGCACTGGAGTCATTTTATCCAACAGATCCACCTGTTGGATAAAATTCCAGCTGTCCTACAACTTGGGAGCATGAATTATCATATAGTATCAATTGGATGGGGCATGTTGAACGATTTTCCTGTTTCTGTGCCCTGAGATCACTATAGAAACAGAGCCAGCATCTCCATGGTTCTGCTTAGTTTTTTTTTTTTTGTTCTTTGTTTGTTTTTTGGACCTATGCACTGGAGTCATTTTATCCAACAGATCCACCTGTTGGATAAAATTCCAGCTGTCCTACAACTTGGGAGCATGAATTATCATATAGTATCAATTGGATGGGGCATGTTGGACGATTTTCCTGTTTCTGTGCCCTGAGATCATTATAGAAACAGAACCAGCTTCTCCATTGTTCTGCTTCTCCCTAGATTAGCAGTAAACAGATGGAATGATTACCGTGCCTTGAAGCAGGACACTTCTCAGCACATCCATTTCAGTAGAGGCATTCTCTTCCCCAGTGTTTTCATTTCAACTCAGCCAGGAGGCCGCAGCCTCACCCACAGAACCTCTACACCAAAGAAGGGCATGAATTCATATTTCACTCAGGGTCCATCAATACTTGGAAATGGTTCTGCCCAAGGTTGCAATTTCTTTAACCATTTTTTTTTTTATTGAAATATAGTTGATTTACAATGTTGTGCTAGTTTCAGGTGTACAGCACAGCGATTCAGTCATATATATATATATATATATATATATAAATCTCTGAATCTATATATAATACATATAATAATATGTAAGTTTTATATATATATATATATATATATATTCTTTTTCAGATTCTTTTCCTTTATAGATTTATTACAAAATATTGAGTAGAGTTCCCTGTGCTATACAGTAGTTCCTTCTTGGTTATCTATTTTACATACAGTAGTGTGTATATGTTAATCCCAGCCTCCAAATATATCCCTCCCCCTCTTTTCCCCTTTGGTAACCATAAGTTTTTTTTTTCTATGTCTGTGGGTCTGTTTCTGCAATTTCTAATCCAATTAATTTCAATAAAATATATAACTATTAGCAATATGCAAAGTTCTTTAGAGAAGACCATGACATACATAAGCCTTGCCCTTATGGATCTTAATGATCAGACACATGAAGAGCACATAACAGTAACAGGTGCTGTTAGGTGAGCACTTATTGCCCCAGTAACTAAGCGAAGAGCTGCATGTACCTTAGCTCATTTAATTCTACAAAAACCCTATATGGACATTATTATTCCAGGGCCAAGAGACCTTATATACCAAGGCCAGAAAGGACTGTAGAAGCAGGAAGCAAACCCAGGCTGCAAAGCCCATGCTCTAACCACTATCCTACATGCCTTACACGGTTACCAGATCAGAAGGTAGAGCAAGGGTGAGTTTGGGGTGAGTGGGAAACACAGGCTTTGTAATCTTATTTTAAACAACTTCACTGGGTTAATGTTTGTACTTTGAAATCTTTGGTTAGAGAACCTGCAAATAACATGTTGTATTCATTGTGTTCCCAAACAGTATTTCTCAAAATCTAAACAATCTGTTTTCATTTCTTGAAGCCAATTATCAGCACAGAATAGCCAGATTCTTAATGGATACTGTTCATGTTTACGTGTACTTGCCACTTACTTGTGAACATTTTATGAGTCAGAAGATATTAAATTAGCTTTCACTTACCCTTACCACCAGAGTGGCAAGGGTATCAGTCTGGTTTCTTGCCCTCCGAGCAACCTGGCTGAATGCATTTGTCAAAGTGCATCATCTTTGATTTGAAAAAAAATAGATACATGTATATGTATAACTGAATCACTTTGCTGTACACCTGAAACTAACACAACCCTGTTACTCACCTATACTCCAATATAAAATAAAAAGTTAAAAAAAAAAGTGCAAAGTGCAGCATCTTTTCCCAAAGGCCAATCATGGTACAGCAGTCTCCTGCCAGGATGTTCAGGCCCTCAACTACTGATTGCTATGTTCTTACTCTTTAATAAAACGAACATCACACAAAAATGTTCTAGAACTGATTGTGGTGATGGATGCATGTATCTGTGATATACTAAAAGCCATTACACAGGTCAACTATATGATATCCAAATTATATCTCAATAAACTTTTAATAAAAACTTTAAAAAAAAGATGAAGGAAAGAAACTGAACAAGTAACACCACAACTTTATTGAAGCTATTGAAATCTAAAGAACTTCTTCTTGACTCACAGATATAAACAGCAAACTAGTGGTTACCAGTGGGGAGAGGGAAGGGGAGAGGGGCACCAGAGGGGATGGAGATTAATAGGTACAAATTATTAGGTTTAAAATAAGCTGGACTTCCCTGGTGGTGCAGTGGTTAAGAATCCTCCTGCCAATGCAGGGGACACGGGTTCGAGCCCTGGTCCAGGAAGATCCCACATGCCGCGGAGCAACTAAGCTCGTGAGCCACAGCTACTGAGCCTGCACTCTAGAGCCCATGAGGCACAACTACTGAAGCCCGGGCACCTAGAGAGCCTGTGCTCCACAACAAGAGAAGCCACCGAAGCCCGCACACTGCAACAAAGAGTAGCCCCTGCTCACGGCAACAAGATAAAGCCCGCGCTCAGCATTAAGACCCAACGCAGCCAAAAATAAATAAAATAAGCTACAAGGATATATTGTACAACACAGGGAATATAGCCAACATTTTATAATAACTATAAATGGAGTAAAACCTTCAAAAACTGTGAATTGTACACCTGTAATGTGTAATAATGCACAGCAACTATACTTCAGTAAAGAAATGAAAAAAAAAAGACTATCTGCTTAATCACTGTACCTGTTCCATTCTTTTAATTAATTTTTAAAAATAATTATCATATACAGTGGTGGTATGAAGACTCACTGATTTCATTTCACTGATTTACCCTGAATTAGAAATGCATCAAAACCCTTTTGTTGAAATCCAGAATCTCATAAATTTAGATGTTTTGAAATGATTCTTAATTTTTTCATGCTCTTGGCCCCCTTTTCCCCAAAGGATAGGATGCAACCATGTTGTAGTGAAATAAGAGAAGCCACCATGTCTGGGAGCCTTGACTGGTACAGGGACACATCCATCTCAGCGTGGTCTCATGAACAGATGCCATATCAGTGCAATACAGATAAATCTATTTTTTTAAAGCAACAGAAACTGCCATCATTGGTGCTGAATGCTCAGGATTGCTCTTCAACTCTCTAACCTTAATAATAATAATAATAATAATAATAATAATAATAATAATAATAATAAAAAATATATATATATATATATATATATATATATATATATATATATATAAATAATATTTTCTCCATCAACATTGTATTAGCTGCTGGTTTTGACACTAAGTCGCCCCAAACCACCTCTGTCCAATGCACATCACTGCAGGAACCATTTCTTATTGGCTAAAAGCAGATAAACCTGCCAAAAGCCAGTGCTTATTTCTTTCCCAAGAGACCACACTTGAGTACGCGTAAGTGAGCATAACTCTGTGTGTTTTCTTACCCAAAGTGACAGGCAGCCTGAGAACAGAAGATCTCCGTTTCTTAACTCGGCGCCCTGGATTTGGATGATTTAACTATATATAAAGGCAGCACTAGGTTGATTTGAAAGACACATTTTATCAAGTTGTCAGCTTTCCAGGGCCAACTGTTTCAGAATCGCTTATAAGTAAACTAGAAAATGATTTGGACTGTAGGAAATTTAAACCTTCCTTTCCCAGAATGTTGTAGCAAATAGCTGAAAAATAGACATAGAATCAAACTCTGAAATTAAAGTGTCCTGAGTGTGTCTCGCTGGCAGGAGAGGCGGCATGGTCTAATGGATGGAGAGCCGGATGCAGAGACTGGGGACCTAGGAACTGATTTCCCCTCTGGCAGCAAAGCACTGAGCGATCTTGGGAACCTCAGCCATCCTGACTGCAGAAAAGACTGGAGCTCTTGGGCTCATACCCCTAACTGCTTGTCCACCCATCACTTCTGGGGGCCTGTGTCAATAGGAATGGGAAACCTCTTGGCACAGGGACAAGGGAGACAAGGTTTGGACCCCAAAGAGAACTGCAGCCGGCTCACTTTCTTCACATCTCTCCCCAGCAGCCAGGATGACAGGCAGGGCCTTTGGGGGTAGAACTGTTGTCATGCCGTTTCCAGGCCAGTGAAGTAAACAATGGCCACAGTCAGTTCCTCATGACCAGCTGGGGGCCACGTATCTATCCAAGGCCCAGAAGATAATATTGGCCCTTGGTTGATTTCCCAGGGATTCATCGAGGAGGATTAATCAGGTACTGACTGCTTAGGACTTTGTTGAAGGATGCTAGGCATCTCAACTATGGGAATATTCCTGAGGCTTTTGGACTCCAGGGCTAGATATAATTGTACCCAACTAAAACTCACAGTCACTGCATGTTCTAACACTGCATGCATATACACATACAGATACACAGTGTGAACAATGTCTCTGTGACTGTGAATCACTTCTTCCTCTGTCATGGGCCCTCCTGGCTACAGAAGGAAGCTAAGGCACCCTGAATGTTACTCTCATCCTGATAACCTCACCAGTCACAAGGCACAGGAGGAAAAAATACAGGAATCTCTGTGACGGCACTACAGGGAGGAGCGAGGCAGTGGGATCTTTGCCTCATCAGTTACAGCACTGCCCTGGGATTACATATGGCAGAATGTGGTAGAAAGCCAGTTTCCTGCCTTTCAAGAGGGTTTACAACTGTCCCATCCTTTATTAATTCCTGCCTCCAATCCTCTGCTGTAGTTTGGGAACCACTGGGTTTGAAACCCTCTCCTAAACCCTCACAGCATCTGTGCACCGTTAAGGGTGTGAGATTATCAACAACAGGCCATTAATGTCATGACATTCTGTTTTAAAGAATCAAGTGAACCCAGCCATTTCAGAGGCCACAAATATGCCTTATTTGACAGATGAAAAGAGAAGGTACAAGGATACAAGCATAGGATCAGGCATTGTCTCCTTTTTTTTTTTTTTTTTTAAAAAGGGGGGTCATAGATATTGTACTGCCACTGGATAGCAGATGATGCATCATAGAAATCTCTGTACAACAAACTAGGTGAAGCTCAATTTATTTACCTCTGAAGAGCGAAAAGCTCCATCAGCTCAACAGGGATTTGAACTCGTGGTCCCAAGGACTTCTGGTCTAAAGAAGATGATGGTGAGATGACTAAGTCATCACCACCAGCTAATGGGCCTCCAGAGAGGATCCATGTGATCAGAATGATTTATTGATTAACGCTGACCTCTAAAACTACTTTAGGACAGGCACTGGAAACATAAAACCACTTTTACTGTGCAGTGGTTCAGGCCGTCGTTATTTCAGCTTTGTAAAACGCCACATGGGGCTGGATCAATCATGGCTAGACCTTGCAGCTTGCTGACCTCCATCAGGAAAAGAGCCTTCTAGAAGAGGCAAAAAAAGTCCATGTTTAATAGCAAAGAAAACAACGCCACTTCAGCATGTATTTGAGATCATAAGACCTCAGAGGGTAGAGCTCCCCGCTTCCCAAAGGACAGAAGATTTCTGGGAACATAAAGGGAGCAGGAAGAGTCAATTTCACATAGTCCCCAAAGAATAAACTGCATTTTCAGACAAAGCTCTTTTTTTCCTGAATGAAGAATCTTCCCTCAATTCTATAAATAACCTCCTATATTGTTTCAAAGGTCTTCTGATGAGATTTGGCCATAAAATTCCCTGCAGGTAAGGATATGGCTGGATATAGATGCAAATTTTACATGGGCTAATTAATGGAGGTCCCACCATCACTAATACATGCCAAGCAAAAGTGATGACTTGACTGAGGGACTGAGAGAAACAGTTATGGGTCAAACAAAGCAAATGTATCACAACATATGCAACACCCACTCAAGAATACCTCCGTGAGATGGATAGTAGTGATGGTTGCACAACGATGTAAATGTAATTAATGCCACTGAGTTGTACACTTAAAAATAGTTAAAGTGGTAAATTTTGTTATGTATTTTACCACAATTTAAAAAGTTAAAAATAAGTTAGTTTACTATTAAAAAAAAAAAAGAATGCTTCTGTGAGAGTCTGATTCCTCCTAGACTTCTTCTCCCCTGCTTTTTCACGGTCCCCCTTCATTAACAATCCTCTCTCTCTCCTGGAGCCTCAGCTTCTCTACTAGTGACTTCTCCTCCGCAAATAAAGATGCTGAAGGGCCTCTACCATCAAAAAACTAGCCCTGCATCTTTCCCAAGGAGACCCTCCCATGCCTTCTACTCTTTACTGACAGAAGTCCTGGATGTTATCACTCACAGCACCTTCATCATCCTCATCACTACTTAACCCCACCATTCAGGACTACCAATAACCCTGATAAAGCGGGGTCTCTGGAGTCAGATGCAGGGTTGGAAGGCTGCAGCCGCGTTTCACTAGCTATGTTAAATAAGCAAGTTCTTGACCTCTTCATCTGTCTCTTCCATAAATGAACGGGATGACAATAGTATTCCCTAACAGAACTCATGCTGTGTCCATAGAAAGCACTCAGGAAGTGATCAATATCATCATCATCATAGTTAACGCTCTTCTTGGGGAGGGTACCCAAGACCAGGGCTGATCAAAGGAATAGAAGCTGAGACAAGCAAGTGGTTGTGTCAGAGATTTAGAGGAAAAATGTGAAACTCTGAACCCAGTGAGTAGGGAACAAGGGGCAGTCAGAGATCAGAACACAGTCAGGAGGCGAACCGGCATCCGAATCTAAATGCCCCAGGCCTGACCCCTGGTCTCACCCTCTCAGTTCTTAAAGGGATCCAAGCTGACCTTGAAGCCACCTGTCCAGAAGGAAGTGCCCGTGGGCAAAGAGCCAGACCACACCCTAGTCAAGACGAAAACTCCTCTCTGTTCTGTGCCAACCTTTCTGTCGATGGCTGAGGGACCTGCCCCAGGTTCATGGTATGGTGAAAGGGAATAAAAAGGGCATGCTTGGAGGTGGTGCCTGGGGTGGGAAGAAGCAATGCTTCCTTTGGAAAACATCTGAAATATTTAAAAACTGCTGCTGAAGATTTGATGTATGTGTGTGTGTATGTGTGTGTGTGTGAGATTTACTGGATAAAGTGAGAGTGGGGCGCAGATTTCTAGCTTTTCTAGGGGTGTGAAGCTCCTGTGGTAAGGGGGTCTTCCTGAAATGAAGTACAGATTAGGCAACTGTACACAAGCTATAGCCTCAGTTGTCTGTACTCTGGTTTGAGAGAAGTTTAATTTATTTCCCACTATAATTTCCAGAGCACCCCAAGTTCCTCCCAAAACTCAGCCCTTCTCACCAATCTAAGCTGCTCTGTGAAGAATGGAGAGGAATATAGAAATGCAAACACCCTGGAGCATTTTTCAGTGGGAGGAGAAGAAAGAGAAAGAGGGACTGGAGGGAACTGAATAGTGTGGAGACACTGGCAGCCCAGTCTGGGTCTCTTTCCCGCTCATTTCAAGTTATGTTTCATAAAATCAACCTTTACAAATGAAAACTTGTTTCCTTGTTCTGTCTTTATTAGTTTACAAGCAACCTCTGTTCACCCATAGGTTAAATTTCTATTTTTCCAGAATGTTTGTGTTCTATATGCTCAGGTCCAAACAGCTCACATATTGTCTCCCACAATTTTATACATATACATGTGTGCTGCACTTGCAGTAGGATTTACTTGATTATGCTGTGTTCAGTTTTCCTGAAAATTTTATCAGTGAGGATTATTTACAACCTAAAATACTTTTAATAATTTAAAGAGAAATGCATTCTTATCGTAGAAAATTCAAAAAATATAAATAAATACGTATAAAGGAGTTAATAAAACCTGTCCATAATCCCACCACTCAGATAAAATAATGTTTTAATATACATTCTTCCATGCGTTTCTCTGTGCATATATGCAAATACACTTAAAAATATATGGAAATGTATTTACATAGTTAAACTCTCATTTGTATCTAGTGTTTTGTAACCTTTTTTTCACATAATGTTATATAGTTTTAGAAATATTCAAGCTATTGAATTCTTTATACAAGTATTCTTTAAAAATATTTATTTATTTAATTTTTTATTTTGGCCACACTGTGTCTTAGTTGCAGCATGAGGGATCTTCATTGCGGTATATGAATTCTTAGCTGCAGCATTTGGGATCTAGTTCCCCGACCGGGGATTGAACCCACGTGCCCTGCATTGGGAGTGTGGAGTCCTAGCCACTGGACCACAGGGAAGTCCCTATACAAGTATTTTAAATAATGTAAACCAATAATTGGAGATCGCCTGGTGGCAAGACCCCTTGCCTGGGGATAGTCTGCTCTGCCATTAACATGCTATGTGACCTCGGGCAAGTCACTGTACTTCTCTGGATCTCAGTTTCCTGTGCTTTGATTGAGAGTTAGGGATAAAGTAATTTCTACCAACCCATCACCGCCACCTCCATGGAGAAGGTTCATGACTTGAACTTGCAGCACTCCACGCCCCTTCCTTCCCCCAGCTCTGCTGCATCTCCCTCTGCTAATGAAACACTTGACAGACCTTTTCAAAGTTGGTCCACTTTTGTTAGGACCTCTTAAAACCATTGCCAGGTAGAAGCAGGAAGGCTGGAATGTCCACTCTACACATTTGCAAATAGGTCCAACAAATGTGCCAAAGACTTACTTCTCTCTCTTAGGGCAGGTTTCACTTGACTGCTCATAATAAATGACCTATGCTAGTCAAAACTGTGTAATATGGTCTCGCTCTCTCCCATATATGTCACACCCACTGATGCCAAGTACAATCGAAGATGACAGTGTAATTGTTTTCAGTATTTTTACATAAGTCTAATATCTTGTCTCACCGCAGATTTCTCAAAGAACATATTGATCCATCAACTTGTGGAGGGAATAAAACATTTGTTTTGATATTTTGTAAATTTTTTGAAAGATATTATAGAGTACCAACAATGGGCTCGCTTCTTATTTCTTTTCCCCTGAAATATCACATGTAAGCGGAGAGAGAACTTTGAAGAAGGCACAGCTGGCAAACTGGCTGGGAATGTCCACCGTAAGTGACCTAATATGTTGCAACGTGAATCAAGCCCTCATTACAGAAGCCGTCAACATCTTGCCTGTGTGTGAATAACAGTCCAGGATGCCTGCCTCCACTGGAGAAAGGAGGCCACGACAGCCAGAGAAGCCCCCAGGGGGAGAAGCCAGGGTAACCCTCCAAATCTTCAAAGGTGTGCCCCCCTGCAATGTGCCTATGACACCCCAGATGAAGAATACAGCCTTGGATAATTCTAAAGGGATTTGTCATCACAATTAACACCAAATGAGAGTTTTGCCTGAGCTCTCCCATGTAAAAAGTGAGTATTTAGAAAGATAGTTGGTAATTTCCATGGGTATTAGAAACAGAGACCATGCAACCCTGAGAGAGATTCACAGACGTAGTGGCTGACCATACGGAAATGATGGGGTAATTACTCACACTCCAACACCCTGCAAACAACAAGGTCCCAAATAATCCACTTATTTACTTACAGTGACAATTAGGGGGTGGATAGAGGATGAACGGTAATAGAATCACCCTAAAAGAAACTGACAGAAGCCCTAGCTGCCTCTAACGCCATCAACAATTAAGGGAGAACTCTGAAGAAATTATCATGCAGATCAAAGGAAATATGACTTTCTTTTGAAATGATGAGATTGGTCCACAGTTTTTCAGAAATAATCCATGGTGTAATATGAGAAACTTTTTAAAAGAGCAGACGTTTCCAGCCCAATAGTTTCATTTCCCATCTATGATGATAAGATCTGGATACTCCTTATTGAAAATGATCTGTTTTATGTATTTATCCTATGACTTCATTCAGAAGCACAGAGAGTATAGTAGTTTTCTTGTTAAGAGGACAAATTCTTCAAAGGCAGAGGCCAAGTTGTGCTCAATTTCATGTTCTCAGTGCCTGGCACCTAGCAGCTACTTAATAAATGTCTGAAGACAGAAAGGAGGGAGAGAGGGAACCAGGGAAATAAGAAGGAAGGACTATTTTGATGTTATGAGCTGTGGGCTTGCAGTGGTAACCCTCGTATTTTACACCTCCTAAACATGTCCACATCTTTTGCCTGCTTGTCCAAAAACCTCAATTCAAGTTTTTTGAAGATTTCTCAGGAACCCTTCCATCCGTCAGTGAATCTTTAAGAAGGCCATGATAACTGTAGTAGGTCAATAATTCTTCCACATACAATGAATTAATTCAAGTTGCAACTCTTCAGCCTAACAGTCCAGACCCTCAATATGGTTCTTCCCTTCCCCCCCTCACCTCTATCCCATCTCTCTCTATTTCAACAATAATCTGAGGGCCCAAACCTGAGTTAGGTCCTGGGGATTCAATGGCCAGTACAAAACCCTCAGTCCCGCAGAGTCCCTGGCCCCCTCACCCCTTCATCTGCTCTTATCCCCCAAACGCCAACCTATGCTCAGTCA
Source organism: Balaenoptera musculus (assembly GCF_009873245.2). NCBI lineage: Eukaryota > Metazoa > Chordata > Mammalia > Artiodactyla > Balaenopteridae > Balaenoptera > Balaenoptera musculus. The sequence goes on along the minus strand of NC_045793.1, from coordinate 93,805,716 downwards.
AGGCAACTTGCTTATACAAAGTAGAAATGGTTTGGGTAAAATTCGTTATTCTTCGTGCATATAATGCTCTTCCTTTTTACTACTCTTTAAAATTTTCATCTTCAAAGTTTGTAACAGAGTTTTTTTAATTAAAAAAAATTTTTATTGATGTATAGTTAATTTACAGTGTGTTAGTTTCAAGCGGACAGCAAAGTGATTCCGTTACACATATATTCTTTTTCAGATTCCTTTCCCTTATAGGTTATTACAAGATATTGAGTATAGTTCCCTGTGCTGTACAGTAGGTCCTTGTTGTTTACCTATTTTATATACAGTAGTGTGTATCTGTTAATGCTGAACTCCTAATTTATCTCCCCTCCCCCCTTCCCTCCCGGCTATCCCCTTCCTTCTCTGATGAGCCGCATCTGACTTCAGCCAATCTTTTCTGCATGCTCCTTCAGCGGTTCTCCAGAAGCTGTACATAAGCATTTCATCTCCTCAATTAGACCAAATCCTTTGCAGGTGAGCTTGGATCCTTGCCTCCCCACCCCTCACAAAGAGGACAGTGTAAACATACTGAGATGGTCATTTCCTTTCATTTGTCCACATGTTCCCTTTGGCAGCTCTTTTCTGATTCTCAGCTTCCTCACAATGAGGTCCAAGTTGGAGACCACCGAAAGTAAGAGAGCTCCCTAAATTGGTTTGAAAGCATACTACTTCTCTAAACCAAAACTACTTCAGATCTTGAGACTTTCTTCAGGAAAAAAAAAAAAATCCACTGGAATGTAAGTGAGGGCAGGAGTTTTTTATTTGTTTTGTTCAGTGCTCTATTGCCAGCATCTAGAACAGTGCTGGACACACATAACAATGCAGTAAAAATCTGTTTAATGAACTATTATTTTAAATAAATGTTAATTAAATAAATATATATATATAGGTTCTTGTAAATCTAAATGTATTTACATATGCTTTAAAATGTGTACAAAAGCATATGATATATAGAAGATGACATGGACAACTGTAAACGTTCATTAGCTTTAACAGGCTAACTTAGGGACTTCCCTGGTGATCCGGTGGTAAAGAATTTGCCTTCCAATGCAGGGGACGCGGGTACCATCCCTGGTCGGGGAACTAAGATCCCACGTGCAGTGGGGCAGCTAAGCCCACGAGCCACAATTACCGAGTTTGGGCGCCTCAACTAGAGAGCCCGTGTGCTGCAAACTACAGAGCCCACGTGCCCTGGAGCCCGCGCACCACAACTACAGAGCCCACGCGCCCTGGAGCCCACGCACGACAACTACAGAGCCCACGTGCCCTGGAGCCCACGCACGACAACTACAGAGCCCACGTGCCCTGGAGCCCATGCGCCACAACTAGAGAGAAGCCCACGCACCGCGAGGAAGAGCCCCGTGCACCTCACAAAAGATCCCACATGCTGCAACTAAGACCCCACGCAGTCAAAAAAAAAGAAGAAAAATAAAATAAATAAATAAATATAAAAGTAAATGAATAAAAGCATCTTGAAAAAAACGACCAAAAAACAGGCTAACTTAGAGGAAAGAAGGGGTGGGGGTGGGGCTATACAAGGAGAAAGAGATGATCAATTTTGAGGACTTTGACTAAAAAGCCAAAGTACTCTGAGGGCCAGGACTACACGGCTCACTGTATTTCTGAGAGCCAAGAGTTTTACAATTCAACAAAAAGCATCAATAAGGAAACAAAATCAAGGGCATATGAAGCTTCATGGAAATTCTAATTTCATCGTGTGAACTTTAGGAAGTAATATTTTTATGGGTTTCTAGAAAGCAGTCCTTATCTTTTCTTTTTCATTAGTTACAAGTGAAGTCATTTTTTTCTCTTCCTTTAAAACAGACTTGAAGCTAAATGCAAAGGGACATCTACAAGCTTGTAAAAATTCCCAGCAGTTCATTCCCACCTCTTCCTGCCCTACAGAAGGTATAAACACAACAGGACGACAGATGCGACAAACAACATGAATACTCCCTTCTCCTGGTTCATCATATAATGTTCCGAGACCCACGAGCAGACCACCAGCTCTCTGCAGAGGCGGAGGTCAAGCTGCCAGCCACCAGGGCAGGCCTTGATGCTTTAGCTCATACTACTAGCTTGTCACAGAAAAAGGGTAAACAGCTGAGCCATAGGCTAGAAGATACTTTGGTATTTTACTGACAGCAAGGTATTTGGTTTGGTGTTACAACATTTTAAGTATTTTTTTTTCAGTCTTCTTTCATGGCATTCCCAAAGCTCCCCCTGTAAACATATTTTTTTTAAATAATACAAATATTCATTATGATTATTATTGATACTTTATTGTGAGATTGAGACAGGGAACTTAAGGCCATAATAATTCATTTTTGCTTGAAGTATTCTGCACTCAGGACTGTGAGAAACTTTAAGGATAGAACTAAATAACACTAAAGATCTCTGGAATTGTGTTTAAGATGTATAAAGAATATGATAAGATCATAGTAAAATGAGGCCACCAGTATCTTGAAGGGTAAATAAATCACTTTAGGCTTGCGCTTCCCTGCCTTTTCTTATCCCACATCCCAAACTGTAAGAAAGTTCCAGATGTCTAGGTGTGAGTTGGGATTTGGAAAAGTCCTAAGAATAGGATGGACTTTGCCCAGAGAGGGAGGGAAAATCCATTTCCCCCAAGCCCCCTCCCACTGCTTCCTGATACCAGAAATCCCAACCAACTTGCTTTATGAAGACTCTGTTGCTCATTAAATTAGAAATGTTCCTGAGAAAGGTGAGATTTGGCAGTAACGGTCAGTTCAGTTTGTGCATGCTCTCAATCCTTTCCTGGTGAAAGGAAGAGCATGAGAGCAGGTGCACCTCATAGAACAGCATCAGGGTTAGAAAGCAGCCAGTGCCACCGACAGCAGAAGCAATGCGCTTTCAGCAACGCATACAAATAAGACAAAACAGACAGCAGTTAGCTTTCATGGCCAAAGAGTAGTGGTCACTCCTACAAATAACTCAGGTAGCAGACAGCACAAGCGGAACAGAGGAGCCCTAAGCCTGGATTCCTAAGATGAGCAGCAAAATGTCAGTATATTGGCACGGAAGTGATCCCCTAAGCCCTGTCTCCCAAGATGCTGCCTCTCTTGGGCAAAGGCTGCTTCTCGTATTACATGTAAGGGAAGTTAGACAAGTCATATATCCCTAAAGCCTCAATAATCTAGGAACTGTGACAGTCCATTGGCGAGCGTAACCTTTCAGTGACTACTGGGGGATCCGTAAGATGGGAGAGCTTACTGAACGGGGCTGCCTGCAAAAGTTGCAGAGCCTGGTGCAAAATGAAAATACGGGGCCTCATTCAAAATTATTACAAATTTCAAGACAGTGATAGGAGAGCATTAAACCAAGGTGGGCTCATGCCCATGAAGTCTCAGGGTTCATGCCCACAAAGCTGACCCTGCAGTGAATGATAGCTCCCCCTACAGACAGGTGATAAATTATAGTTTACTGGGTTGAAGCCCGAGGAGGTAGGAGAGGAAGACTCTCAGACTGTGACTTTATGCAGTGAAAGAGGAAGATGGGGGACATGCCAGTCAGATTACTGAACATAACAGAATTCTCCTGATGATGTATTTGTTACGTAAAGGTCTCATTGTGGGGTCTGGCGTTTTGCCTGTAAGCGTGCATCACCTTATTTAATTTTCACCACCGCCCACCAGTAAGTGTATTGCTCTCCAAATGTTATAGGTGAGGAAACCGAGATTCAGAGGGGTTAATATTTCCAAGGTTTAGATGTCTTGTTTGTAATTACTACACTACACTATACATTCAACAAGTGTCTAGAAAAGTACCACCACCTATTGCCAAGGGGGAGGGGGTTGGGGGAGGGATGGAGTGGGAGGTTGGGGTGAGAAGATGTAAGCTTTTATATAGAGAATGGATACACAACAAGGTCCTACTCTACAGCACAGGGAACTATATTCAATATCCTATGATGCTATGATAAACCACAATGTAAAAGAATATTTAAAAAAAGAATGTATATATATATATATATATATATATATATATATATATATATATATATATATATAACTTAATCACTTTGCTATACAGCAGAAATTAACACAACATTGTAAATCAACTAAACTTGAATAAAAAACATTAAAACTGAAAAAATTATAAATCAAGTGGATCAAATATGAAAAAAAAGAAAAGTACCACCACCTAGATAATAGCAGAATATTTCAGATCCTCAATTCCTGTAACACATGTGATGACATCTATTTGCTAAGACAGCCAAAACTTTGCACTCATGTTCCTTGGTCCCCACTTTAGTGGTAGCATCTCTTTATGTGACCATAGGCTGTGGACACCTCTCTTCAGGGTTTTATAATGATTCCCACAGGAAATCTTTAGTTAAGCTGGGCAAGCCCAAGAAGCTTAGAATTAAATGGAGATCAATTATATGGACAAGATGCATACATTTAACTCACCCAGAAGTGTAATATATAGGATTACAAAGAGACACATGGAGTTTATGAGAGCTCAGGAGAGGGAACATTAATTCTGATTAGGAAATCTGCAAAGAATTCGCAGAAAAAGTGAGAGTTTAGCTGGATGTCAAATGACATAAGGGGTTTTGTGTTTATGTTATGTTTATTAGTGTTTATTTTATGATAACTGGAAATTCTGAAAAATTAAAAGTTTTTATAACTATTAAAAAAACTACAAGCCCACCATGCCAAAAGTAGTCACTGCTAACAATATGTTTTTATGATATTTTGCATGTGTGCATATTGAATAAAGTTGGGATTGTACAGTGAGTATAGTTTGAACCTTGCTTTTTCACTTAATATATTTGGGTCATTCAAATCACATTTTTAAATAGTTTCCAAATACTCCAATTTATGGAAGTGCCATAATTTATCTGACATGTTCCTTGTTTCTAGTCATTTAAGTTATTTTGAGTTTCAATATTATTATTAACAATGTTGCAAGGAATCGTTTTTATAACTAATCTGCACCTTTATTATTCACTTCTGGGATTCTTTGAGGAAGAATCATTGGGTCAAAGACTCTAATCTTGCATTTAAAATTGCATATTTTATAAGCATATGAAAATTGCTTTCTTAAAAAGTTTGTTCCAGTGTGTACTAAGCTTATTTACACCCCAGCCTCATTAGACTTCAGTTCTTCAACGTGTCAATCCCTTTCTATCCCCGGACTTTTGCACATGCTGTTCTATTCACACTGCTATAACATTCACACATCCTAGAATCTGTCTCAGAGGTATCTGTAACTGTTCTTTGACTTGACCTTTAATTCTCAGGACAATACCTTGCTATCACAGCATTCATACCATTATAATACATTTTAGTATCTAGTAGGGCAAGGTCTACTCCACTCTCCCCATCATTTACTCTTCAAAAGTTTCTTCGTGTTTTTAAATTTTTAATTTTTTTTATATTTAGGTTTTACCAAGGCAGCTGAAAAATCTCATACAGATTTTGATTGGAGTTATATGAAAACTGTTAATTAGGGGAAAAGAAAGATCATTTTATCTTACAGTATTTCCATCCAAGAATGCATCTGCACTTCCATTTATTCAAATCTGCTTTTATATTGCTCAATAAAATTTTGTGGTTTTCTTCATATAGGTGCCACACATTCCTTGATAATTCATAGTTTGTAGTTGCCACTATATCTTCTAACATGTTTATTGCTGTTATACAGAACTGTCATTGATTCTTGTGTATTTATCCTACAGCCATCCACACTTTTTATTTTATATAAATTCATTTATTTTATTTATTTATTTTTGGCTGCGTTGGGTCTTCGTTGCTGTGTGCGGGCTTTCTTTTAGTTGCGGTGGGCTACTCTTCGTTGCAGTGCGTAGGCTTCTCATTGAGGTGGCTTCTCTTGTTGTGAAGCACGGGTTCTAGGCGTGCGGGCTTCAGTAATTGTGGCTCACGGGCTCTAGAGCCCAGGCTCAGTAGTTGTGGCGCACGAGCTTAGTTGCTCCGCGGCATGTGGGATCTTCCCGGACCAGGGATCAAACCCGTGTCCCCTGCACTGACAGGTGGATTCTTAACCACTGCGCGACCAGGGAAGCCCCAGCCATCCACTCTTGATGAACTTGCTTATTAATTCAAAACATTATTTAGGTGTTGCCCTGGATTTCCTAGATGTGTCTAATCATGCTGTCATCAAATAACCATAATTTTATCTCCCCTTTCTATAGTTATTCTTCTTATTTTCATGGTTTATTGTATTTGCCTGAACTTTCAGACAATGCTAAATAACAATGGTGACAGTAAGAATTCATCTCTTGTCTTCAGTTTAAATGGAAATCCCTCCACTGTCTCAACATGAAGTATGATGTTGGCTCCTGGCTTCAGATACCCTTTATCAGGTTAAGGAAATATCCTCCTATTCTTGGTGTTCCAAGGGATTTTTATCAGGAATAGATATTTAATTTTATTGAATACCTATTCAGCATCTACTGAGATCAAGTCTTAAAATTAGTGGACTTATTGATTTGATGCATTATGTTAACACATTTGTTAATATTAAACTATCATTACAATCCTGGAATGAGTATAGATGAGTATTCTTTTTAATGTGCTGTTGAACTTAGTTTCCTGGTCTTTTACTTAACTTTTTTCATCTTTATTTATGTATGTAATTGGTCTATTTCCCTCTATGTATGGGTTATTGGAGTTTGATGCTTGGGTTCATAAAAAGCAAACTCCACAAGAGCTGGGATTTTTTTATCCCTCTGCCTATGACAGTGCCTGATACACAGTAAGTACTTGACAAATATTTGTTGACCTAATAGAATACATTTGGTATTTTTAAAAGTTCTTGAGTTATGTTCGCAATTGCTTTCTCATAAAATCATCTATTCCATCCATTTTTCAAATTTCTTGGGGTACGTTTATTCATATATTTATCAGAGGCTTGTGTATCTTAGTTTCTTCAAGATCTGCTGCCTGGATTTCATTTTCCTTTCTATTTGTTTTTAGGTTTTCTAATTAACTGAATTCTCTGTCTTCATTTTTATGTCAGTCTATAAATTTATTCTTCTCGACATAATTTAAGATGATTGCCTGTTTCATTTTTTAATTCATTCTTTTAATATGAAAGGTTATAAAATTATGAACTGGCCTTTGACTACAGCCTTGCCCACATCCCATAGGTTGGTAGTTTAGTGCAACTGTATGTCAGAATCATCTGTGAAGCTCTTTTAAAAGGCAGGGCACACCTGGGACCTACTGAATCAGAATCTCTGGAACAGGGTCCAGGCATCTGTGTTTGGGAGAGCTCCATGGGTGATTTTGATGCACAGCCAGCATTGAGATACATGGTTCTACTGTGTCCGGAGCTCACACACAGGGTTTAGGGTTGGGTAGAGGAGAAGGGTTGGTGACTCTCAACAATGGCAGATGGCTTTAAGCACTGTGTGAAAGCATTTGGACTTTGTGCTATAGATACAAGGGGTCACCAAAAGTTGATAGCAGGGTTGAAGCTTAGATTCGATCAGTTCTTTAGGATAATAACACTGGAATTCCAACATGAAAGATAGAATGAAGAAGGAGAAAGAGGAATTGTCATTGGCATCATCTCCCATCGCCTTTAGCATCCTCATCATCCGTGGGCCTCATAGCAGTGGTTCTCAAACTGGGGTCCTGGACCGGCAGCATTAGCGCCACCTGGGAAAGTACCAAAATGCAAATTCTTGGGCCCCACTCCAGACCTGCTAAATCAGGGACCCTGGGCCTGAGGCTTGGCAATTTGTCTTTTAGAAAACCTTCTAGATGATTCCCATGCATGCTAAAGAAGCACCGCCTTAGAGCTATTCATTATTTAGCAAGCAAGAAAGTGGTATTTCATAGGTCCACAGTAACGTAAGAAAAAATTCATTCATTCATTTCAAAGAGATTATCTCCTGTGTTCTAGCCCCTCAGGGCTACCATGTAGAGCTTATGCAGGTTGTATATTGTAGTCTATGTTAACAGTGCCCCCTGGAGTTGTGCAGTGCACAGCATAATCTACCAAACCACAGGCCGTTGCTCTGCCCCTGGCTTTGCATTAGGGTGACATTACCTAGAACAAGACAAACAATGTTACTGTACTCATGGAGTCTACATTCTATTGGGGAAGACAATAAAATGGTAAACAATTAAATGCATAAGATAATTTTAGACTGTGAGAGTACTTCGAAGAAACTAAACAGGCTGCATAATGGAGAAAAAGATTTCATGGTCAAATCCTTGAATATATTCACCAGTGCACCCACAATCATCATGAAACACAGTAAGGAAAGGGATCCTTCCTTTCAAATGCATCCCATCTCTTGACTTTATTCATTGCAGACACAAGGCACTGACACAACCCTGCTTCCTCATCTCCGTAAGATCTTACAGAAAAACCCGAATGGACTTTTTGGCCAACCCAACACAATACTTCAGAAATCACAGCAATCGATGTGGCTGCTCGTGGCTCAAAACACACATGCAGGCTACACGCAGCAGCTGACTTCCTCTGACGGAGACAGTCTCTTATCAGTCATGCATGAGCTTGTGGCAGGTGCAGCCCAGAAACAGCTGACCCCAGTACGCTCAGAGGCACCACGAGGAATGACGCGGCTGGCTCTCCCGGCCACAGTAGTCTGCAATATGATTTGACCGCGTGAAAAGGATGGAAAACCCTCCTGAAATTTGTATTTGAAAAGAAGATTGCTTTTCCTAGGCAGAGATATGGAATAGAGCGAATATGATGTTTTAGGAACCAGGTCGATTTGTCTCATTGTCCATAGGAACCTATAGGACTTCTGTCAAAGAAGTAATCTCACACACCAACAAGAAGATATTCCTTGAGCAGAACATCAAATCTGAACTTTAAATGAGCTACCTCTAATTTCCCCTTCCAAGTCACCAATGGAAAAAATTGAGATCCTAAAAGCGTATTCCATTGTGAAGTATAGTGGCTGGAGAAAACAAAAATCAGTTTAGGGACTTCCCTGGTGGCGCAGTGGTTAAGAATCTACCTGCCAAGGCAGGGGACACGGGTTCGAGCCCTGCTCCAGGAAGATCCCACATGCCGTGGAGCAACTAAGCCCGTGCGCCACAACTACTTGAGCCTGGGCTCTAGAGCCCGCGAGCCACAACTACTGAGCCCACGTGCCACAACTACTGAAGCCCCCACACCTAGAGCCCGTGCTCCGCAACAAGAGAAGCCACCGCAATGAGAAGCCCACGCACCGCAACGAAGAGTAGCCCCCACTCGGCCAACTAGAGAAAGCCCGCACTCAGCAACGAAGGCCCAACATAGCCAAAAATAAATAAATAAAATAAAATTAATTAATTTTAAAAAAAGACAACAATGAAAATTCAATATATTAAAAAAAACAAATCACAGTTTAAGCAGATGGCGCAAAATCATTCTCCTTTCTCTTGGCCCTTCCGCATAAACACAGAGTCGAAAGGCTTCAGGCTACTTTTACCCTGAACTTCATTTTTGTCAGATCAATGACAAGTCACGTTAACAGCAGTGTTTAATTCTATCAATATGTGACCAATTGTGTTAGATTGTTTGGCCATTGATTTTACTGAGTGCTACAGTTGAGTCTGAAAGGACCTGCTTTTCCTGGCAATGCCTCACATGGTGACAAATGCTGAGTGCTCACTCTCCGTCTGGCTTGTACACACCGATTCCACTTTCAGAATACAGCTCACATCTCAAAGCCCAGCCTGCATGACACAAATATTTCTGATATCATAGGGTTATCCCTTGTCCCCTTGATGAGCCTTGAAAGAGAGCATGGTCCAAAATGAACAAGCGAAGAGATAAGAAATCAAGAGGTAGCAGAATTAGGCAACTGAAAAAAATTCAGTATCCCAGTTGGTCACAAAATACAGGCTTATGAACAACGTTGAATTCAGATGGTCAGACTTTGGTGTTCTTCTGTGACTTTAGTCCTACAAAGAGCTTTCCAAAATGGCCAGTCCAATTATTTTTGATCTGTAAATATGGTTACTATTCATACTCCCAAGCATTCACCCTGTCACATATTAACCCATGCTCTTAGAGAGATATACTAGTACATCTTTCTTTTACTTCCAAAATGACTGCCACTCGTACGAAGGTGAAGCATACCATTTTCCAGCCAGCGAAAGGAGCCTCTCCATTGTTTAGATGAAAGATCAGAAGATAAAGCAAAATCAAGTTGATGATTTCCTAAATACTAACTCACAATCTCCTGAGTTAGTCAATTTCTCAAACTGGGCTTATAGCACTTAAAATATCCATTCCACCTCGAGGATATGCAATGATGCGAGTAGCCCTTTAAGAAAGAGGAGATCCCACTCATTCAAGGTGACCTTAGAATTAGAGCCTTTGCTCCTCTGATCCAAGTGAGTCACGGTCAAGGGATCTTTTTAAAAGCTGACCTGCCTGGTCGGTTTAAGTGGTCAGAAGGCATACTCCCTCCCCTGGATGCTCCGAGGCCCCAGAGACAGCATGCCACCACCGGTTCCCAGCCCTTGTGGGCCTTTACAGCACTCCGCTTATCAATTTACTTGCAAATGGCTCCCTGAAGTATTAACCCAGGTTAATTATTCGTCAAATATGATTATGCAATGGTAATGTAAAAAATCGGAAATGCGGGATGGAATTTTTCACTCCAGCGGTTTGGCAATTGTGGCAGCTGGTGGAGGAGCTGGAGTAATTACCAGGCCATTCCAGCTGGTGGATCAGCACCCCGGTTCAGGAGGGGAAGGGGAAGAAAAAAGCAATAAAGAGCTAGAGGAGCGGGAATAGGAGCCGTGCCAATCGACGTGGGGAAAATTTCACAGCTGCCGGTGGTGATAAATGAGAAACGGTGGCCCTACTTCTAATCAATACATGTAAATGCTACTCATTACAGCCTTTGTACACACTTCTCAATTAGCCTTTCCTCCCACTGGTAACAGGGAATGTCATGCTTTCTGGACTGTGAAAGTGGTTCAGTACCAGCTTCACCTGCATCCGAGCCGCGGCGACAGCGTTGGCGGCTCGCCGGGCAGCAGGTGGGAGGGTTGACGGCCCAGATGCCTCCCAAATGCCCAGAAAGGAAAGCCCAAGTGTGCGCTTTTAATTGAACAGCACCTTTTAAGGTATCACGTGCTCATTTGGGGTGACAGACAATCCCACCCAAACCCGACTTAGCATCTTAAAATTTCAGACACATCTGAGGATGTGGTCCAGAATAGATCGTTCTTAAACAAATCATTTTCTTCCTATTTGAAAAAGATATATATTTTCTGTTGTTCTTCTGAGCAATAAACTTCATTGTGATGAGGTGCCCTTTCTATATATATTTGGCAAACTGTTTTCTAAAAGACAATCTAGGAAGGATTCCCTCATTTGTTATCTGTAGTTCATTTTACTTTTGTGGAGGGAGATAAGGAAACACTTTCAATCAGAAAATTCCAAGCCCTAGTGTGCTCAGCTCAGCGTGTTGGTTGCACCTACATACCTTCTCTCACGTGAATTTTTTACAGCCCTGATGCAGTTTCCTATGTTGTCAGCCAAGTCAAACAGGATGGCCTCTGTGGGTCTAAATCAGGCATGCTATTTCTAAAGAGTAAAATTCTTAAGAAAAATGCAAGTCTCCTATTTGCAGTGTTTCTCTGTCTTTCAGGGGTGGGAAGTCGCTTGAATTTGATGACCTTCATTCATTTTGTTCTGTCTGATATAAAATATAATTTTCCCATTTAATAAAGCAGATCCTACAGAAAGGAAAAGACATTAAAATGCACACAACCTTTCTTTAGTTTTTTAAACGATACTTATTTAGTCTATGCTGTGAAAAATTTTTGAATAATGATAATAATGCTTAAGCTTGAATTGTTATCTGATGGAAAAAATTCCTCAAATTATGTTAAAAAATAATGAGTAAGGAGCAAGAAGTTTGACTATCTATCTAGTTATCAACAATCTATCAGCCATCTGGACACATGAAAAACATTTTGTTAGTAGTTTGAGTATGATATTACAATTGACAAACAGCCATTAGGGTTAAATGCCAAAGAGTATCTGTTACTTCACAACTGAATTATATGATAAGTCTGTTGTCAGTTAAACTGAAATCAAGCGGGTGGGGGAGGGGAATCGGTTGTAGTTCTAAAGGTTTTCCTAAAGAATATTTTATATTTAAGTCCATTCTGGTCAAATTTCAAATAACTGGTATTTATAGAGCATCTATTGTACGCTAAGTGTCCTTCTGGACAGTAAGAATGCAATGCTGAACAAGATAAGCACAATTTCCGCTCTCATGGAGCCTGGGATTCTAACTGACTTCTCTGGTGTTACTGAATCTTGAGATTCCCAAGGAGAAAGCTATTCTCCCAAGAAAGCACAGATATAATGACCAGGCGCAACTTAAAAACAATTTTTCTGACCACACTAAGAAATAACCAATTACCAAGATAGACAGTCTCCCGTCTGAATCCTTCGCCAGCCTTTTATTCAGTCTGAACTCCTGAGGGGCATTCATGTCTTTTCAGATACGTTTATTTTCACCATGATATTCCAAAAGCAATATCCACTCTTACCCTGATCCTGGATTTCATCTTGACTGCATTTCGAGAGTCTTTTACTAAATACGGATGCTGGCAAGAGATTTGTTCTTAGAGTCCAATATACTCCCATAGAACTTCAGCCGAATTCCTTTTCAGAGGTAAATGTACTTTTTTCACTCTGCAGAAAACTTAAATCAGAGAGCAGGAATAACTTGTGATTCTAATAGGAGATAAGAAACGGCTTATATCCGGCCGCCAGTCTGCCTGAGAACACATGGCAATCACAGATTCAAGCAACTGGATGCCTTTGGTTTTCTTTCTTGTTTCCTAGTTATACACACTTTGAATAAGACTAAACTACCCCCAGTACATCCTGTGCACATTCATCACAGTTGATAATCAGAATTTTGTGTAAAGACTGATAGGCAACTAGAATTCTACATTTACACACCAAAAAGTCCAAACATACAGTCCTTATGCAGGAATATTTCCCATCACTAATCATCAAATTAAGACACACATCTACTGTAACCCATTTATATGTAGTAATCCATCCATCCCATTTTTTGCTTATGTTCAGCTTAGCTGCCTGATCTCTGCCCTAACAAGCAATTTATGTCCAGGATTCAGCTCCTCTATATTTGGGAGGCAGATCTCATCATTAGTTCCTTGATTAATAATAGCACTGTTTGAGTAGAATTCAGAAATGTCATTTTGCTCCATATTGAATTTAATCTTGGAGCCATGCTATGCCTAAAAGTGGATCAACACAACGAAAGACAAATATAAATGCCTAAACTGTCTCTTCTCCATGGAGAATCCAGATAGATCTTGTCATACTTTGGCTCAAAACTTTAAATTAAAGCCAGAGTCCTCACAGTGGCCTAACAGGACCACATGAAATTTATCCTCCTGCCGCAGGGCCTTTTCAGCTGCTCCCTGCAACAGTCTTTCCCCAGAGAACCACAGGACTCAAGGTCTCCCTTCATTTAGCTCTCTGCTCAAATGTCCCCTTACCTTTGTAGCCCCTCCAATCCAGCATGGCACCTCCATCACTCTCTAGTTCTCGCCTGTGTTTTGTTTTGTTCATCTGATGGATTACTTATTCATATGTCTCTCTCTCTCTCTTTCTGTACCCTTCACTGGAATGTCAGCTCCATGATAGTAGAGACCTTGTCTGTCCTTTTCACTTTTTTTTTTTTTTTATAGATTTCCCAGGTTTGGTTAACAGCTCAGAAAGGTAACTTGGAACCCTTGCAGTAGGGATGTCTTGGATTTAATTAACCATTATCTGGTTTGTTCTCTCTCCCATGCATGCATTTGGCTTGTCTTTTGAGCTATTTTTTTGTTTTTCGTTTTTTTAATTTATTTATTTTTGACTGCGTTGGGTCTTCTTTGCTGCATGCAGGCTTTCTCTAGTTGTGGTGAGCGGGGGCTACTTTTTGTTGTGGTGCGTGGGCTTCTCATTGTGGTGGGTTCTCTTGTTGCGGAGCACAGGCTCTAGGCGCACGGGCTTCAGTAGTTGTGGCTCGCGGGCTCAGTAGTTGTGGCTCGCGGGCTCTAGAGCGCAGGCTCAGTAGTTGTGGCGCACGGGCTTAGTTGCTCCATGGCATGTAGGATCTTCCCGGACCAGGGCTCGAACCTGTGTCCCCAGCATTGGCAGGCGGATTCTTAACCACTGCACCACCAGGGAAGCCCTCCTTTTCACTTTTATACACCATCCCCATCCCTGCAAGATAGTGTCTTCCATACCTTACATGCCTAGTACATGATAGGCCCTGGATACTGAGTGAATGAAAAAAAAAAATGAAAAAAAAAATCATCAATAAATGATTGAATGTTGCTTGCCTAAACCAAGATACTATCAAGATCCCTGCTATGGTCTGAATGTTTGTTTCCCCCCAAAAGTCTTATGTAGACATCCTAATGCTTAATATGATGGTATTAAGAGGTAGGGCATTTGGGAGGTGCTTAGGTCATGAGGGTGGAGTCCTCATTAATGTGATTAATGTTCTCCTAAAAAAGACCCTCCAAAGATCTCTCACCCCTTTCACCATGCCAGGACGCACTCGCGAGTTTGTGCAACCCAGAAGAGGGCTTGAACCCAACCAGGCTGGCACCCTGATCTCGGACTTCCAAGAACTGTGAGAAATAATATTTCTGGGTGGGTTTTTCTTTTTAATTAAAAAAAATTTATATAATTTTTAAAGGTTACACTCCATTTTCAGTTATTATAAAATATTGGCTATATTCCCCATGTTGTACAATCCTTGAGACTATCTCACACCCAATAGTTTGCACCTCCCATTCTCCCCCCGCCACATCCCCTCCCCCACTGGTAACCACTAGTTTGTTCTCTGTATCTGTGAGTCTGCTGCTGCTTTTTTTTTTTCCAAACAATAGACGTTTATTTTTTCATAGTTCTGGAGGCTGAAAGTCTGAGGTCAGGGTACCAGCATGGTTAGGTCTGGTGAGAACTCTCTTTCTGGCTTGCACACTATTTCTTTATTGTTATATTCCCTATTTTGTTGTAAACTGGTGCAGCTACCGTGGAAAACAGTATGTAGGTTTCTCAAAAAACTAAAAAGAGAACTACCATATGACCCAGCAATTCCACCCCTGGGTATATATCCAAAGAAAACAAAAACGCTAATTTGAAAAAATAAACACACCCCTTTGTTCATAGCAGCACTATTCACGATAGCCAAGACATGGAAACAACCAAAATGTCCATCAACAGAGGAATGGATAAAGAAGATGTGGTACATATATACAGTGGAATACTACTCAGCCATAAAAAAGAACGAAATTTGGCCATTTGCAGCAATATGGATGGCCTTGGAGGGCACTGTGCTAAGTGAAATAAGTCAGACAGAGAAAGACAAATACTGTATGATATCACTTATATGTGGAATCTGTCATTTTTTTAAAGTCACTAGTTTGTGATATTTTGTTACAGCAGCCAGAACAGACCAAGATAATCCCTCTGTATTACTTCTCAAATAGCCACATTTTGGTAAGGGAACCATAACTTCTCCTGAGCCACTATGTCTGTCTAAAGCTGTGCTGTCTGTTAGAGCAGCCATAAGCCACAGGTGGTTATTGAGCACTTAAAATCTGCCAAGTCTGATTGCAATGTGCTGTTAAGTGTAAATGGCATACTGGATTTCAAAGACTAAAAGAAGGCTATAAAATATCCCAATAATTGTAATTTTATCCCATAAATAATTTTAATGTACATGTTGAAATGGTAGTATTTTATATATATTAGATTAAATAAAACGTATTATTAAAATTCATTTCACCTGTTTCTTTTTACTTAAGTGTGCTTACTAGAAAATTTAAAATTATGTATGTGGCTCACATTTAATTTCTACTGGACAGGGCTAGGAAAGCATATCTGAAACATATTTCACCTACGTTTTAGTCTTTCATCTATTTCTTTAGCCCACTGATCTAACTCACCTTACCTACACTCAACACCAATAAGCACCTTGCAGATAAGTATACCTTGGTATAGATTATAAATAGCTATGTGTACATATCTCTGTGTAAGCTTAAGAAAGATTATATACACAAAGGGTTTCAGCTTTCTCATATGCAGTGTTAGAGAGGGTTAGCTTTCAAGTGACGGGGACTAGATCATCAAAATACTGAGAATTTGGACTGTGTTTGAATTGTTGGCTGAGGCCTGCTTAGGAAAAGCTAAGGCCAGATTTGATAACTTTAATTTCTAAAGAAAGACTGAACTTGGAAGAAATCCATGAACCATGCCATAGTTCATGCAGCCATTCCTAGAAGAAAAAGAAACTCAAGATACATACTAACTGGCATGGACTGACCCAATATCTGACTTAATGTCTGCGCGCTCATGGCCAAATGTGACAGTCAGGAGTAGACACCAGAGAGAGCCAAGGAGCTCTGCATCCATTTCCAGATCCACATCTTAAGTTTGCCTTCACTGTCTCATAGCTGGACCTTCCTCAGAAGCTTTCTCGCCCTCTAAGTGGTGAATTTGAACCAAACAGAAGTTTTTCCATTTGGGAGTCCTGAGGAATCCATGCCTCACCTCCACTTTCCTTTTCTTTGGCTATGACAGACATGGTTTGCACACACGCCCATAGGACATTATACCACATACCTCAGCCAAGGCCAAATTCAGTTTACACAGCGAAGAGGATTAGTTCCAACGTGCAGATAAAGATGTGTGTCCTGGCTGTCTGGTGTAAGAGCTGATAATGAGCCAGACTGAAATGGAAGCTGTCACTTTGCATCGCATCAGAGCGACCTGAACAAGGTAAAGAAATTAAAAGCTCCCGGTGGCAATGGATCCCATTTGAGTCATTAGCTGCGTGGGAGGGACAGGCACCACTCAGGAGACGGGAACCAGTGGGAATCCTGGGTCCTCAGGGAATTTGCCACTAATGCTGCTTTCTGCCCCACTTCTTTTTAATGCACACCAAGTACAAATGAATTGCTATTCTTTGTTTTTATTATTATTTAGGTCCAGCTACTGTGGATGGAGGAAAAAAGTGAGACAATGGAAGCAAAGAAGACCCAATGCATTAATCTACCAATCAAGATAGCAAAAAAATGTTTTAACAAATGTGCACGCAAAAGTACATTTGTGTGCTCATGTGAGAGATATTATAACATAATGAATATAAAAGTGTGACTTCTTTATACTTTTGCCCTCTTTCTCTCTCTCCCTCTCTCACCCCCCTCTCTTTCTTTCTCTCTCTCTTTTGAAGCTGGCCTGCTGAAAATGAATGAGACAAGCAAACCCAGGACTGACTCTCATTTCAGGCTCAGAAATATGAAAAAAAATGTAATATATTTTTTAACAGAAAGTCTCAGAATATATGCTTCAATCTTGGAGTTTCAAAAAAGGCAGCGTATCAGGCAGAAGGACAGAAGGTTACAGATTAGTACTGGTCATTGCTCAAAGAGTATGGGTTATAAATAATAAAGGAGGAAAGGGTGAAGGACACTAAAATGTAACTAGGGACCCACAATGGAATAATCAAAGCAGAGAATCTAATTTCAGCTTTAAAAATACCATCTAACATTGAATTCCAACTGTATAGGAATCTTTCTGCTAACACACTGCCACAGATACAGAAGTGCCTACCTCACATGGGTATGCTTCCTAAGTTTCAAGGTAGGGACATGATTTCAAGTCTAAAGGCATGGTATTTTTTTCATTTGTAAAGTGAATAACAGTATTTTCTATGGAAGTTGAAGTGCAATTAAAAGGAAAGGAAAAAATGAGAATTGTGATAAGTATTTTCATATAAGGGCCCAGGATCTATAAATATTATATAAATTATATAATATTATATGAGTTATATAATACATAGACGTTTTAATAGACATTTAACATTGGGGGCTTCACACGCACTTGGATTATTTTGGTAAATCTATCAGTGTTTCCATAGGCAATCTCAACTTTGCTTTCTTCTATGCACATACACACATACAAAGAAAATATAAAGAAGGGACAAAAAGAAAAATTAAGCCTGACCAGAAACCTAAGGACGTATCCGTACCTCTATCAATTGCCTCAACCAAAATGTATGTAAATTCAACTGCTGAAGATATATCTGGCTTTACAGAGAGAGACAGGAAAACTTATTAGATGAATCTTGGCCACTATTGAGTTATTCTATGAGTCACGTGATGTGTATCCACTGCATCTTTGCAGTGGTTTTGCTACAAGACTCAGTTGTCATCAATGGGTTTTTGGTTACTGTGGTTGGTAGTGCTATTTATTTATTTATTTTTTATATATCTTTTTTAAAAATTTTTTTAAAAATTTATTTATTACTTTTATGTTTAGGTGCATTGGGTCCTCATTGCTGCGTGCAGGCTTTCTCTAGTTGTGGTGAGCGGGGGCTGCTCTTCGTTGCAGTGCGCAGGCTTCTCACTGCAGTGGCTTCTCTTGTTGCGGAGCACGGGCTCTAGGCATGTGGGCTCAGTAGTTGTGGCTCGTAGGCTCTAGAGCACAGACTCAGTAGTTGTGGCACACGGGCTTAGTTGCTCTGCGGCATGTGGGATCTTTCCGGACCAGGGCTCAAACCTGTGTCCCCTGCATTGGCAGGTGGATTCTTAACCACTGCGCCACCAGGGAAGCCCAGTGCTATTTATTTTTAATCTGCTTCTGTGAAATGAGCCCCCAGTACTGTGTAGGAGAACATTTGAGAATTACACTCTCCAGTATGTCTCATAAGCTGGTACTGTTGTCACCAGAATGATGACAGTAAGAGTCTTCACACTGTCTGGGAAGTTATTCTTATTTATTTCAAGACTAGTTATTTCATAAAGAGTAGAGCTGCTGATCACCAAACACTACAGCTTCATTTTCATTTCTGAAAATGTGCAAAGATAAACAGAATTTCCGTATTGGTGAAAATTTACTAGCAAACTCAATTTCGTAGCAAACTAGCCAAGAATTGAAGTGTTCTTTTCCACTGCCCTTATTACCCGAAGTGTTCAGATAAAACGTGCTGTAGATGTTAACTCATTAATCTGCACAAGGATAAGTCAGGAAAAGCCTACTCTATAGATGAGGAAATGAAGGCAGAGTAAGGTCATATAGGGGTGAAGACCATTTTTGGTTTCCTAGTCATGTATAGTCACATGGGTGTGCATAGATGCAATGTAATCTATATCATAGGTATGTGTGGAAATACTTATTAATTTACAGATTTTAAAACAAGTTACTTGATTTTTTCTTCTTGACATATGTGAAGTTGCTGAAATGTCAGTATATATACCGTAAATTTTAAAAAAGAATAAAAAATAGAATAAACATCAAGGAACGCTAAAGCTCTCCAAGAAATTGCGCAGTCATTGTTATGAGGCAGTACAATCAAAATAGATGCCTTAGAAATACCCAAGACATTTTGAAAATGAGCAAGAGATAATAGAAATGGTATTGTATTTCAAATCCTGGCCAAGCCAAAAAGGACAATAAAGGAAAATCCACAAAAGTTGTGAAAATGCCCCCAAATTCACAAGCAATTGATTTTCTAATATTTGAGAAAATTGCACTTAACCAGAAGGAACTACATTTTTTAGGAGGGGATGTTTTAATTTAGGTCCAAAGCAAAGAAAATTGAAGGTGGTTGTTTTTTTTTCCCCCACAAGTATCTAATCAAACAAGTGTTCTATTTCCTACCAACTTTCTGAACACTTGATTCCTTGGTTATTAACTTCTGTCTGTGTTTGGGATTTTCCTATTTGTCTGACGAAGGAACCAACCATCCAGTTGTGGTCCCCAGGGGCTGGGAAATATGTACCCCTGTCACAGGAAAGCAGGCTGACAAAGAGCAAGTGCACATTACATATAGCACGACCAAACGATGGCTTCCATTGTCCGGATCATCTATTTGCATAATTTTAGCACTTACTGAGCACCTGTCATCATGACAGCTGATGTATGCACATCAGCTCTCATCGGCACAATAACTGAACGTGCTTCAGTATTTACGTATGAGGAAACTTAGAGAAATTAAGTACATAACTTGCCCAGATCACACAGCTCAGACTGGTGGAACTTTAAGAGGCATCTGTATATATGACCTCCCCAGTTTAGGCTTCTGGCTGAACCCCAATCAGCAAGCAAGTTGAGACAGAAGTGGCCAGTTTAAAATAAAGAAAAAAGAAAACTGAGCCTCAGGGAAAGGCAATATCCCTTTGCTTCCTTAGATTCCCTCCCCTCTCCCAGTTGTAAGTACATTTCAAGCTCTCTCGTTAAAGCTACTTTGCCTGCTTATTCTGCAGGGGACCTTGTGCTAAATACTTTACAAACTTTACTTCACACAGTGGACTATGAACATGCCCATTCAACCGCCAGGGAAACTAAGTCTCTTTCGAGGTTAGCTTGCACCAGGACCCACTGCAGGCGGCGGAGCTAGCTTTTGAGTGGAGTTCTGCCTGCTCCAGAGCATGTGTTTTTTCCACTAGGTCATGCTGCTCCTCGTGCTGTGCCCAAATTCCAGTACTTGCAAATCCTACGAATTGTATAAATTAGCCACATTCTAAACACACAAGGGAAGTTCATGACTTAAAAGTAGGTTGCAGTACAACTTTCAGGAAGTGTAGGATCTTTCTGCAAAATATATGTACTATACACATTTCATAAAACAGATATTTGCCAAAAGGCTCAAATGATAGGCTTAAGATTCCATTACAAATTAGGCAGGAAAATGGGAATGGAATCAGATCACTTACCCTCAGGATATCATCAGTGATCACCACCACTACCTAAACCTGATTGTTAAATATTTATCTATATGGCACCATATAAGCTAAGTTAATGCACATTAAACTCTTCCTCTTGGGTAGACGTACGAACTTTTGACCAAAGATACACTAGCCCAATGCATAAACTAAATAAGAAAACAGCAAACATATTATCAATATAAGGTAATGAATGAGGAAGAATAATGAGAAGTACATGTTTTGACAGAGAAATATTGACCAATCTTTCCTAACCAGTTGGGAAAATCATTTATAAATTACCAGCCTTAACTAGGCCACTTAGCAAAGAATTCTGGTGAGAGACAAGTCTGGGTGAGAGAAAACCTTTGACAATGAAAGCCAGCCTCTACTGAGGGTTTTCTCTCTGCTATGAACTGAACTGGGAAATGTATAACAGGGATCATCACATTTAATCTTGGAAAGAATCATATGAGGAAGGTATTATCATTTAACAAATGAGGAAATCGAGGTTCACAAAGGATAAGTAACTTGCCCAAGTTTATCTATCTATCTATCTATCTACCTATCTAGCTATCAGTGAAACAAAAGTTTTACAGAACAGTAACTGCCCTTACTTACATTCTTTGCATACCGACATTTTTTCACTATGGATCATGGTTAAAAAACATTTTAAAGGGATTGAAAAAATAGCTAAGTAGCCTAGAGGAATCTTGCAAGTTGGCCAGAAATTCTGTCGAGCAAAATTTCTCTAGTTGATGTAATCCTCACCACTCTTGGCACTCCTGTATCAGATTCTACTGGGGATGAGGCTTTTGAAAAGCACAGTGAAAGGGACAGGGTTTCTATTAAGGAGGCAATATGAAACTGTGCGGTGTTTTTCAAAAATGAGTCACAAATACTCTACTCTACTCCATAATGTTCTGCAATATTCTATTTCATTCCATTTTTTTTAATAAATGCTGCCATTAATCCACGTAGATTGATTTCAAGACTCTGGATGAAAATCAACATTTTAAAAATGAAATAGAAAGAATGGGATAGAAATATTTTTAATATAAAAGGCACCTTGCTGAGTTGAGTCAATAAATTAGAAAATTTGGGTTTCTCTCCATCTATTTCTACCATGAATAGCTACAAAAAAAGAATATTTTATTGCTCAACAGATTAACATAATAGTCAGAAATATATTATGTATAATATTGTGTTGCTTTTTATTAAAAGTATGAATTTTCATGAAAGATAGAGGTCTGTTGCATTGGCTGGGGTCTTATTCTGGTGTTACAAGTAATTATTTTAAGTATACAGGGCAGATATATGAAGTTTCATATAGTACTGACTTTGTTTGATAAATATCATCATATCCATGGAATTAATGGGCTTCTGGTCAGTAAATGGTGAGATGCTTGTCAAGCTCTTGTAGAGAAGTGCTGGTTTATAATTTCTCCTTACCACGCAGCACCTTAACTTTTATTTCACACCATTTCAAACAGCATCAAATAAGGGCCTTGTGCTCCCCTCCTCTAAGACCTTCAATTCATCACAGACTCCTTCCTCTTTTACGAATTTCAAGCCCTTGGTTTCAACACATTGCCTTGTATTTGAACCATTTATGACATTTATTTTTACCAACATGGAGAAATTATAGCCTAAGGAACAAAAGCCACCATTAATTTATTTTAGGTCTTAAATAAGAGTACTTCTTCTGTAGATCAGATTTTCAGGTTTTTAAACTCATTTTTAATTTTTACTAAAGTAATATACCAGCAGATTTTTTTAAGTCAAGAAATACAAAGCTTATAGGAAAAACTGCTTATCCTGCTCCCTCCTTTACTCCTTAGTTCCCCTCCACACCCATATTTCTAAATAATATGCTCACTATTCTATTTCTTGATTTTCCTATTTCAGCCATTATTTATAGCTTTCTCATTTAGAACATGAGAACTCAGTTCTCTCTCCCATTTTCTCTCTCCTCCCCTCCCCATCCTTCTTTTTGCCCCCCTCCCAAAATAATGACATCACTGCCTTTGAATAAATCAGTCTTTGATGTTTACATTATATTATTATGTACTTGTTCACAACTGAGATAGTGTGCAATTACTAGGTTTAATTATTTCTTAAAACTTTTTTGATAATGAATAACTGCCTTGCCTATGTATTTAGTAATTCTCTATCTGTGGATCACTGTTTCCTCTCCCTAACTCTGTAAAAAGCCCTCAACATTGTTGAACATATCAGGCATCTAACAGGCATTTAAACTCTAGAGACAGCCCTGGACACCCCAGCATTCTCTCGTTCCAAACAGAACTGCCTGGTCTCCAGGCCTTGTTTACCATCCTCCTGGAATTCCCTCCACCTCTCTCCAGCGTTGCAGGCCCTTATGGCTCTCAGTTCTTCTTTCTTGGTTTATCCTTTCATTTTCATGGAGCACATCCTCCACTAACTTCCCAAGAAGCAATGTATGGGAGATGCATTTTTCGAAAGTTGAACACGAGAGAATGAAAACTATCACTTACCTCATAGAATTCTAAGCATTGCTCTATTGTCTTTTAACTTCTCAAGTTATATTGAGAAAATTAACACCATCTCAATTTTTGATATGTGCCCTTTTTTTGTTGCTGAAAATGTTTAGAATGTTCTAAATTTCATAATTCCATGATCTTTTGTCATTCTTTATATTCAAGGTATGCAGTGGGCTTTTTGATCTTTTTATCTAGAAGCTCATGCCCTTCATTTATGGGAAATTGTTTTGTGCTATTTCTCTGATAATTTCCTCCCTTCCATTTTCTGCATCATTCTTCTACTACTCCTATTAGTTAGAGAGTGAATTTCCTAGTTCTACCCTCTAATTTTCAACTTTTCTATCCTATGTTCAATCTCTGTATTTTTCTGAAAATGACTGATAGATTTCAATTATCTCTTCCAAACCTTCTATTGAATTTTTTATTTCTGCTTATTTTTTTTTTTTATTTCCAAAAGCTCTCTCTTGATCTCTGCATATCCTTTTTCCATAGCATCCTTCTCTTGTTTCATAATTGTAGTATCTTAGGTTGCTGAGGGGATTATTCTTTTCTTCAAGTTTTTTCTTATTCTATGCATTGCTTCTATTTTTCCAGAGTTCCTCCTCCAAAGCCTATTTCTTTATTATCTGTCTTTCATATTGTAGGTTTTCCTCAAATAGTAGGTAATCCTTGGCTATCAGTAGTTATTCAAAAGTAGGGCAATAAAACTCTGATTGGACCCTCTATGCATTGGTGGATTTTATCGACTTATGATTTATTAGGCTTGAGAATTAGTCATTTGCTGAGCAACATTCAATGTGGGTCTCTTCCACTGGACCATACCATTTCTCTAGAGAAGATTCCTCTAATTTTCTGTTTGAGGGAGAATGTGGTGGTGGTGATGGTGATATAAGGGGGTAATACAGACTACCAGTGTTCTAGAGGCTGAGCAGGGAATGGGGAATTGAGGGTCCAACTTCTGTACGTCCCGGAAAAGGCACTGAGTCTTTGCCTTTGTCTTCACACCTCTGGGTTGCCCCCTTGTTGGTCTGGGTGTCCCTGACACTGGAACCTCTCTGTTTCAGTTTCCCCAGAGAGTGCTGTCTCCATTGGGTCAGGGAGAATCACGCACCTTCTAATGGGGATGCAGAAAAGGTCTTGGAGCTCTAACTGCTCTTTATAAGATTTCAACCAATCCTCTTGTTTCCCTGACACAACCTGTGCAGAGAGACTAGGTATCCCCAGTTCCGGAGAGGACCAGGAGCTCTGGTGTGGGGACTGGCTGCCCTCCTGCGGGCAGCACGGGCTCACCTCTCTCTATTCAGTTACATCAGTTATTACTCATCCATTTCCCCTCTTCTAAAAGCTTGTTGACATATCCTGTTCAGGACCATCTCTTCCCTGCTCCTCCTTACACCTTTTAAAATTCCTTTGTGGTTATGATTATTGTGTTTGGGTTGTGAGTAGAGAGAAATACATGTGTTCAATCTCCTGTGCTTAACCAAAAGTCTGCTATGGTGTTTTTATTTGCTTTTGTTTGTTTGTTTGTTTGATCAATCTCTCCCCAAGGGGTATCAATTTAGGACTTGGTTTCCTGGGGAGGATAATTTGGTAACTCAAGTTTGTCCTTCCTTGTGAGTCATTTATGTTTACTTCTCTGATGCGCCACACCCCAAACTCAAGCTTTCAGCAACTACACAGATTTATTATCATAAGAATTTATTATATAACAAGTGAAGCAATAGTTTATTTGCTATTAAGTAATTTTCTGGGTACACACTGCTGAATGCTCTTGAAACAAGCCTATCTTTCAAAATGCACAAAATTGATATATGACTGAATATATGGGCCTCCTGGATATATAAGGGAGTTTTCTCAAGTTCAACATACAAATAAGAAGGTAACCACAGCATAATGTCATTTCAGAGAAATCAGAATGGGGCCTAATTCACTCCTGAACTTCTACAACTCCTTCCTAAAATTCTATTTCTAGTTGTTAATTTTTTTTTTTTTTGGCCTAAGATTTTTTCTCCATGATGTGCAAATACTCTTAGGAGGGGTCATATAAAAATATGGGTGTAAATGAAAAATCTGAAGATTTTTATTTGGAGGGAGATTATCAAGGTACCTGACACTGGCGGGAAGAGGTAAAGATGTTCTGGAAAAGGAGAAGGGCTTTGGGCTGTGGAGAGTGAAAAGCACCAAACATCCAGTTAATAAGAGTGCTTATTCAGACCAGCAGTTTAGTGGCTAAGAGAAGGGCTTTGGGGACTAGAGTGACCTGGGTTCAAATGCTACTTTCCTCATTTAATGGTTTTATTTGTTTTTGTTTTGTTTTTTGGTTTTCAGTTTTTTTAGTTATACTCAGATCTTTATTTTAAAAATCCAATCTGCCAACTTAGTGTTTTCCACCAACTTGGAAAGCAGAAACCTTCATGGGCTTCACAATATTTTGCTTAGGTGCTGCCTTTGTGGGAACCTTTGCAGCAGCCATTGCCGTCTTTTTAGATGCTTGCATAGCCTTTTTGCTTCCTTGGCAGCCCTGATAGTTTGTTCTCATTGAGCCTTCCTAACTTGGGTTTCTGATTCCTCCTGGCCATTATATCAGCAAGAGATGCATCAGTTATGGCCCTCTGGAATTTAACTGCACAGCAGGTTCTGTTCTCATTTACGGGTTGTGTAATATTAAACAGCCCATCTCTTCATTTTCTCATCCGCAAAACAGGGATGACATCCACTTCAAAGAGTCACGGTATTAAATGAGGTTATATACGTAAAGTGCTTAGCAAAGTGCCTGGCACCTCATAAATGCTCAATAAACAATAAATGCTCAATAAATAAAATGATAGCAATAATGATAATAAGAACTCCCTTCCCACATTGAACTAGAGCTAGCTCTGAGTGTCTCAGTGTCCAAGATAATACCCAGGTGCAGATCTGCTGAGTAGATGTGCCCCAATTCACTGTAAGACAGTGAACGAGTTACTTAACCTCAGAACAATCTCTTACTTTCTCATCTGTAAAGGGGAACAAGTGCTCAGAGTTGAATTTGGCCTCTAATCAAATAAATGCTTCCATAATCCAGGTAAGGACAGCTACTGCTAGAGCTACATACCTACATTATACAAAGAGAAGGTGCCTTTTTAGAAAAGAGATCTTTCTTCATTTATTCAATACTTTTGCCACATGCTCTCATTCTTCTCCATGTTAAAAATTGTGGCATCTGAAGATGTGGTATATATATACAATGGACTATTACTCAACCATAAAAAAGAATGAAATAGCGCCATTTGCAGCAACATGGATGGACCTACAGATTATCATACTAAGTGAAGTAAACCAGACAGAGAAAGACAAATATCATATGATATCACTTTTATGTGGAATCTAAAAATATGGTACAAATGAACTTATTTACAAAACAGAAACAGACTCACAGACTTAGAAAACTAACTTATGGTTACCACAGGGGAAAAGTGGGGGAGGAATAAGTTAGGAGTTTGGGATTAACATAAACACACTACTGCATCTAAAATAGATAACCAGCAAGAACCTACTGTATAGCACAGGGAACTATACTCAGTATTTTGTAATAAACTATAAGGGAAAAGAATCTGAAAAAAAATATATATATATATGTATAACTGAATCACTTTGCTGTACACCTGAAACTAACAGAACATTGTAAAGCAACTATACTTCAATTTTTTAAAAATGGTGGCATTTGGAAAACAAACAAGCCTGACACCTGAGTTCAGGGAGCTTCAACTTGATCAACAACTACCTTTCCTCAAAACACAACTTGATTTCTGTCTTGGTAAATACAGAAAAGATTTTCCTCTCACTTCTAAGATTTCCATGTAGATTAAGCAAGCCCTGGTCTGGCTGTTACAGATGTGAAATCTCGGTGGCAGGTGGAGGAGCAGACTCTACAGAGGTGCAAGGAGAGACTTCTAACTGGTGCTGCCTCTTTGGAGCCCCAAATATTGGGAAACAAGGAGCAGAGGAGGAACGAAAAGAAACGTAAATTGAAGGCACACTGAAAAAGCTTTGAAGGTTCTGAGGAAAGCTGAGATTTAATAAGAGGATGAAAAGAAGCTGAAGTTTATCAAGAAGAAAGATAGGGTTTCTTATCACACCTCCTTACACCTCACCACATAATAACTAAGATCTGAAGAATGTTGGACAGAAAGTCAGGAGACCTCGGTTGGGTCTGGCTTCCCCTCAGTGGCAGCACAGTCATGAGATCCAATCTGGTCTCATAGTTCTTGTCTGCGAATGAAGAGTAAGGCCAACAATCCTGAAGGTTTGCTTTCCATGTCTACCTGATACTGGGGGTATCTCTTCTCTCTTTTCACAACAGGGAACATAAGCTGTTAATTACATGTATTTTAACTACTAATATGTCATGTATTTTAGCCATCTAAATCACTATAATTTATACCTGGGTAAATCAAAGGAGTACAGGCATATAACTCAAACACAAATACACACACGTTTATCTACCTAGCTATCTGCATATGTACTCACATAAGTATTTAAGTAATTTGTTACATATCTTCTATAAAATTTAAAACTCCTCTTCAGCTAAGATACATTGGGAATTTCTCCAATTAGCAGCACAGCATTCATGGCACAAAAAAATTATTATTAAACATTAAAGGACAATAATCTTCATTTGCTGTAAGATTTAATAACTTCATTTTAATAGCATAAAAACTGTAATTTGGCATCTTGCCAGCAACATTTTTTTTAATGAAATTCCTTGCCTTTAATACCATCAAAAATCAGTTCTATCTCCTTTTTTTTTTCCAGAAAAATCACCTTTTCATTAACTTGAGGTGATGATTTCCATGTGAATGATATTGTTTATCTGCACTTTCCCCACATTTGACCTTATTTCTTCTAAGAAATACGGAATATTGCTTGGGCCTTTGAAAGGCAGGGGTCTGGAGGAAGTTTCTATTAGAATAATCTCCACCTAAAGAGGCTTTAAGAGTCACCTATCCATTGACCCATGAAGGGTACATGCTAAATTCCTACAGTCAAATATTCATTCTAACCCTTCAGAATAGATGAATGAGCTTACCTCTTATTTAAATCACTCTAAGATGGATAAGATTTTTACTATCAGATGAAAGGTGATAATCATGACCACCGCCACCATCACCATCACTTGGCTGTTCATGATGACAAAAGTGACAAAGAAATCTGGCTTCACCCAATCACTTCCTCTGTAATGTTTATTTGTGTGTGTGTGTGTGTGGGTGTGTGGGGGGGGGTGTGAGAGAGAGAGAGGGAGGGAGGGAGAGATCTAGGCATTTTTCTAGCAATTTCACATCCATATTCAATATATGTTTACCTACATACTGAGGCATTCATGCATTTTCTGTAGAACTTAGAGTCTAGCATCCTGGTGGACCCCAAATTAGCGTTTTATTAAACTTTTTCTTAAGATGTACAATCCACTGACCACTACATATCAAAGTATTCTGGGGACCGAGCCAGAGGGGCATCTTCCTGGAATTTTTTTCCTGATAATGGGTGCTTGTGCTCCATTCTCTACACTTGGTCACCTTCAGTCAGCCTGTGACCAACCACGATGCACCATGTTGGAAGCAAACGTGTTTTGGTGAATCTCCATTATAAGCTTATTTCACAGATGATTTTGATCTAGGGTGGATTTTATTGAAATGAGGCACTTTCTTAGGTTATAGAAAGTAGAGATGAACTGTTTCTCAGGTCCAGTCCCTGAATAGCAAATTTGCAATGAAAAGAAACAAATCTAGGATGAGAGATGCAATAATATCACATCCAGTTTGCCCTCAATTTCTACCTCATTTGTGAGTTGACTGGGGAAGTAGCCAGGTCATTTTACCTTGACTCACTTAAGCTCTTGTTTCCTTTCTATAACTTTAAGAAAAACCTTCCATTCTCTCCTTGAATATTCTCCTCCCTTTTTATTCTGACTGAGGAGAAGACATGAGCTAAATTTTCCCCTTAGTGGGCTGCCTCAAAGAGTAGCCTGGGCTGATGCAGCCATGAGCCTCTGAGACAGCAACTCTTAGCCCAGGAAAAGATTATTTGGTGGAGCCCTTTTTTAATTCTAGCAAATGTTGCCTATTCACTTCACTTAAAGTTGTGTCTCTTTTCTATTCCCAATGCTTAAAAAATTAAATTAAATCTAAACTAAACCAAGAGCACATTCTCTCTGCTTTCATTGTTTTGCGAACCATGGTGATATAAGTTTCGTAAAATGGGTACCAAGAGACACGTTCCTGAATTTAAGTTCAAGACAATGATATACTTCAAAAGTTTTCCCCATGTTTCTTTTTATTTCTTGTGTTTCTTTGTAATTTATATCCCAAACTGGCTCAAGGATAAAACTAGGATATTCACGTGAGTTTTCTGATCCCTGGAAATAATTTTTTTCCCTGTAAGAATAAAATCAAAATTTAAAAATTTCAACTGTCTTGTAAATATCAAGAATAGTTAATTAGGGGGTTAAAAATATAAACATCTAATCCATAATAGCTTAAGATGGCAGTATCTTTTCTCTGGGGAAGAGGAACTTTAGAATTTTGATTAGCATTGCTAATCAATACAGATCCTTTCAATATCTAGTTATTATATAGCTACATGACAAATATAATTAATATTCCAGAGTGCCAGTCAAGATTCATTTCTGTTCATTTGATCTGTGAACTTTTTCAAGTAAAACACTGATTTGGGGGGATAATTGGCCACTGGAGGGTATAATGTATTTTAAAAGTAGAAGAAAAAAACCCACTCAATTCTCATGCCCTATGCAATTCCATGTGGATACTTATTGAAATAGCTGGAAATACCAGTGGCAACTCAGTTTAAACATTATTTTTGAATGTTTCTTCTCTTCCCTGCCCATTTTTTTTAGCTGTAAAATAACTGTATTGAGAAATGAATGGGTAAAGAAGTTATCTGTTATCAAGCATAGGACATCATATAAGCATACAATATGTCATCTACTATTAATAGATGGCAAGGCTTATGTGCTATGTACTATCTCCAATACACAGAAACATTTTTGTTATAGAGAATATGTCTTTGTAGAGGGATTTTTTTCCAGTGTGACTTTACCGGAATTCATTTACTTAAAAGTCATATATGATCACATGTATATTTCACCTATCACATTTGAAAGACTAAGTTCAATTTTTAACTTTCTGAACCAACATGTTCAGCCAGTTTTCAAATGAGCCAGCACAGTTGCAAGGACTGGCTCCTGCTTTGGGTTTAATACACAAGTGAGAAGTCAGGTGACTCACAGAATTACAGAATTGGAAAGGTGACCACAAAGGTCATCTAAATCCCATCTATAACAACCCTCAGCTCTGCTTGGGGACTTCTAATGATAAGGACACCACCACCTCTTTAGGAGACACATTTTAATTTTGGACAGTTCTAGTTTATTAGATAATTCTTCTTACTCTGTGCCAAATCCACCTCCCTACAAATCCACTGGGATTTGTTAAACCTTCTGAAACCACCCAGAATAAGCCCAGTCTTTCTCCAACCTATTAAAAAAACCTTCTGATATGTGCAGACCTCTCCCATGGCCTTCTAAGTTTTCATTACTGCAGGTTGACTTTTGTTTCATTATTCAGTCCTTGTGTGATGTGATTGTGAATCCTTTTCTCTTCCAGGGCACTCTCACCTGAACATGCTGCGGTCCTTCACTTTCTAAACAGGGTGGCATCTAAAACGGAATGTTCTTCACTTTTAAAAGCATACCATGTATGTCATTTTGGTCTATCTACATATACCTATACATCTATGTTTAAATCTGTACCTATATCTAATCTATTTAAGTATATATGACTATAATGCAGCTATGGAATCTAATAAGTAACATACATGATTTTAATATTTCTTAACTTCCTTGTGCAGAGAAACATTAACCTAAAACACTAAATGATTGGGTAGAAAGGCTATATTGGTCTAAACTTGCTATAATTTCACTTTAATTTTACTATCCAGAGAAATCTAAGTACTACGAGTAATTCATAAACAGCTTCTTCTCTTAAGAAAAAAAAATAATAAATTGGTATTGAATACAAAATGCTACTACAGTAATCCTTTCTAAAAGTCTTCAAGATGCTTCTGATGGTTCTTCATAAAACCTCTTAACCTCTTTGTGGGTCCCCACACACCTAAAGCTAATATGTTGGGAACCAAGATGCAGAGTTTCTCAGGCTTGTTTTTAGAACTAATAATATCCAATCAACTGTATGCTGGTAAAAGCTTAATGACCAGCTCTCTGGGGAAAAAAAGTATGCATATATATGCATACATACATTTATTATACACAGATAGAAAGAACTGTAACACGGCTTACAAATATGTAGACCAAAATATGCAAAACTATTTATTCAAAATTCTGTAAACCTGTAATTGTGATTTACTATTTCTTACAAAGTCTACTGTGAGTTTCCATTACCAAAAATGGTGTTACAAAATCACACTACAAATACATGTTCCAGTACTCTCTGATTCACCAAAAAATCATTCATGCCATTGACAAACATGCTGACTAAATGTTGGTTGATATTTTCATTTATGTTAACAAGTAAGATGAAAGTGAAATAATGAAGATGCATGTCAGAACTTTACCTGTTTGTCAATGACATAAGTGATTTCCTTGTAGAATCAAATCATATAATATTTTTTGAATATTGGAAGAGTATTTCTTCATTTCTTTGCACTATTCACAATATAACACCTATAGAGACAACACACTTTTATGTTTAATCTACATTATACTTAAAATCACTTTCTCAAGTCTAGACAGTCAACAAGACAATAAATGAAATCCTGACTTTTAGCATTTGCTAACTCCGTGGTATAAATACTCTCTCCAGTATAAATACTCTCTCCAGTTTCAATACGATGTCACTGAATGCAGAGTTGGGAAAAGATACACTATATCATCATATAGTATTTCCACCAGGCAGCTAGATATAAATAACCCCAGGAGCGTAATTTAAAAAGTGTAGCAAAATATTTAGGAAGTAATAAGTTTTGAGTATGTATTATCTTTGTTCTTTAGTATAATTTATATACTTATAGGATTATATAATTTAATTCTTAACAGTGGCTGTTTAACAACTGGCTCACAAAATTCCTGAAAATGTAACAGTTGTCTCTCACAGGCCAGCATGAGCTGGCTCCAATACACCACTAGGAACAGATCTGGACAGATACTCAATTTTTCAAAGCCTACTTTGATCTACTACACTTCTTTCTGCGTTCTGAAATCATTGGACTCAAATTGGAAACATTATTAAATTTTAAAGCTAAAATAACTTAATTAGTAGTGCCACTCATATGATTTACATTTCCTACTGTGTAACAGATGTGCCAGAACTATGTGTCTAATATTTATTCTAAGTCATTAAAATACAGTATAGATTACTCTACCCAACTTAACAATTCTTTTTACCAATCCTCTAAAAATACTGGAAGCTCATCCATAAGAACTCAGGTTGCTTCTGAGCAGATGGAGAGAATGTCTCATAACATCCATGGTCACGTTTTGTTCATATTCATCAGGCAGAATTTATTCCTTTCCAATACCAACTCAGGCCAGCTAGCAATGCCCTGGATTAACACCAATAAACACAAATGTGGCAATTTCACACCTCTTAGTGAGTATTAAAATGCTAGTAATTGTATATAGAATTATTGCCACTTCATTCAGAAAGTAATAAGCAACAGTAAAATCAGGAAACCAAACACACACAAAAACTAAAAGCTTCCAGGAAGTAATTTTTGCATATAATTGTATTCTTCAAATTTTCTTCTAGTTTTGATTGTGAAGTTCTTCTACTAATGTTTCAAAAGAAGATACACTTTTTGTTGCAAATTACTGCCGAGAAGATCTGAAGAGTACATACAACTCTATGTGTCCATGAATATTCAATACACAAACCTCTCCGCTTATAGGTTTTTGGGGGTTGATGATTTTGCTTTATTTTTATCTAGAAGGCAAACATTGAAACAAAAGTCTGTGGATGGCTGCTAAAGACTCACCTCATATGGTTATTGTGAGAATAAGAAAAAAATTCATTTGGGGGGATGTATTTATTTTATTTCATAATTTCTCTAAGCAAGTGAAAGCATCTCCGGGAAAGATTTCCTCAGTGAACCACAGCTGGCAAGTGCCTAGGCTGGAAGAATATGATAAAATATCTGGGGACATGGCACAGGGTACCCAGAGCTGCCCCTGGATCAGTAGTCAGAGCATCAACAGGGTGATACGCAGCTCTGTCTGGATTGTGGGCGCCCACTGCCATGAACTACCCAGCTGAGGGCTGAGGCACCAAATAGGGTTGGCCCCCGATGATTTACACTCCAGATGCCCAGCCAAATCTCAACCAGCAACCAGGCTAGGACAGAAGTGGGGATTATTAAAGGAGGGGGAAAAGGGAAAGAGAAAGAAAACATCAACCAAAGGAAACGTCTCAGGTCCCTTAGACCCTCAACCACGTATACACTATATACACTACGTGCCAAGATAATACCAAGTGCTTTAACTCCTTCGACTATCACAATCACCACCTGAGGCGGGGACTATGGCGATCCTCACGTCACATAACAGCTAAGTGGCAAAGCTGGGGAACTGAGCCTTCTTGAGACCAGTTCCAGAATCACAGTCATATTCCACTGTGCTGAAACCATCTGTCCCTACAGATTATACGCTACTCTTTTGATCTTGCTTGGTGCTCTGAGAGGCTGCCCTATATGGACTACATCAAAACCTTTCTTTCCGTCTGGTTTCCAGTTGGGTGTTGTCAATGCAGGGAGGGAAGAGAATAAAATTGGGACATTTAGTACCTTGCCTCCCGTGTGGGGTCTTGGAATGGCTGCATCCCTCAACAGAGGTGGTCCTTTCCAAATAACACTCTCTTTCAGGGTTGTTGTATCTGTCCTTTCCTTCACCCTTTCAGGGTAACTTTATCCTTTCAGGAATGGGACAGAGTATTGGTCCAAGGGTGAGGAGGTCCAAGGGTCCAAGAGTGATCAGGGCATGTGTTACTAATCTTTGGCTAGGTACATTTCTACTGTCCTTTGTATTTCCCTACATTCTATCCAAACTTTTGTAAGTAGTACCATTACTAAACTTTCCCCAGTTTACCTAAGTTGACCGTGCCATCTCTTTCCTGCCAGGATCCTGATGAAATCAGCCACTATATTATTCTGCCATGTATAAACGATTGTTGGTCCTTAGATAACCAGCCAACTCAAAAGAAAACATTTTCCCATCATACTTTTAACATGTTTTATTTGCTCTATCTAGCAAAGTCTATGGAAGTTTATAAATATGGGAAATTTAATACTGATGTCTTTTTATATAAGGAGCTCACAAAAAGCAATAAGAAAAATGATGGATTCCCCAGTAGTAGTCAAGAGCAGGCAATTCACAGAGGAATTACCAATAACCAAAAATAACAAAAGAAGATTAAGCTGGATTAGTATCAAAGAAATGTAAAGTAAAAAAGATATCCATTTCTCACCTTTTCAAATTATCCAAGACAAAGATAAAAATCAGGTTTATTTAAGGAATCAGAAAATGGACAGTCTCAAATACTGTTCGTGGATATAAAAATTTGTATATCCTTTCTGGAGAGCCTTAAAATATGCACACCCTCTTAGTCTAGTAATTCTACTAATAAATTAATTATATTAATTTATCCTAAGGAAATGAATAAATGAATAAAGGTGTAAACAAAATCTTATCTACAAAAGTATTCAGTTTAAAAAATTGGAATCTATCTAACTGTCCAGCAATAGATGATGGCACATGCATATGATAAAATACCTCAAAGCCATTTAAGGTGTTGCTATAAAAATGTTTGTTGGACTTCCCTGGCAGTCCAGTGGTTAAGACTGCATGCTTCCAATGCAGGGGGCGCAGGTTCGATCCCTGGTCGGGGAACTGTAAGATCCCACATGCTGTGTGACATGGCCAAAAAATTTAAAAATTAAAAAATAAAACAGGGGACTTCCCTGGTGGCACAGTGGTTAAGAATCCGCCTGCCAATGCAGTGGACACGGGTTCAAGCCCTTTTCCAGAAAGATCCCACATGCCGTGGAGCAACTAAGCCTGTGCGCCACAACTACTGAGCCTGTGCTCTAGAGCCCGCAAGCCACAACTACTGAGCCCACGCGCCACCAACTACTGAAGTGCACGCGCCTAGAGCCCGTGCTCTGCAACAAGAAGCCACTGTAATGAGAATCCCGCACACTGCAACGAAGAGTAGTCTCTGCTCACCGCAACTAGAGAAAGCCTGCGCACAGCAATGAAGACCCAACACAGCCAAAAATAAATAAATAAAATAAATAAATTTATTTTAAAAGTAAATAAATAAATAAAAAATAATAAAACAGAATCACAAATAAAATGTCTGTTTGCATAGAAAAATGTTTACTATATATAGTCCCCATACAAACAAGCTAAATAAGGAAAAAGCAGACTACACAGCATTTTTATTTCAGGCATTATTATAGATTACCTGCACGTAACATGGGGCATATCCTCTGGAACGTGGAAGCCATGTTAGGGGAGTTTTGAAAATTTACCTGAGTTCAATAGGAAGCCACTGTAAGGCTCTAAAGTAGCGGAGAAAAAATGCTCATAACCATATAATTGCTGTATTTCTTAAAGTCTATCAGCCAAATCTGATAAACACCTATCTGGAATTTCTGCCAAGTAGAAATCTTGAAAATGCTAATTTATACAGCCATCATCATCATCGTCACTACTAAAGAAAGCCTGGAGTAGTAGAGGTTTAGTTTGTAGACGCACCTGGAAATCTGCTTTATCATTAAGTTCTTTAACTGGATTTAAAGGAAGTGTTTTTTGTAAGGAGTTTTGTAGACCAATACTCCTCCTACTGCATATTTGCGCCACATGCCACAACCTACAGAGAATGGTTACAAGCAGCAAGCTCATTTTCCCACGGTACCCTATTCCCCCCTCCCATCCGGGTGCCTTCACTGACAGCCCTGTGTGTGAAGGCTGGCAACCAGCAGAGTTCTATCTTGGCTTCTCATGTATTCCATGGCGGAAAGGAGGGCTGGAGGGTATTGATCCAAAGAAAACAAGATTCTGGGATAGAATTCTTATAATACTGAAAAGAATTTGGAATTCAGTTCATGACTTTTTCAGTTACTAAAAACCTCTTGGTCTGGCCACCATTCAAACAATATATAGTAGTTGTGCACATTTTAATTTGCTGAGTCCATACACAAAATAACCACAGCTAATACTGAGTTTCAATGTTGTTTCTTGCTCCCTCAATTTCCTCAACAGAATGAGAAAGAACCTTATGCTTCGTTTATATCTCCATCTGTCTAAAGCACAGAATACTCATTCTTGCTTCTGATGACCCTTTTTTATAGAAATTATCAGACAGTAGAAAATGTGGAATCAACTTTTATAAGAATTCAAGATGCCTGAAGAGGAAGTATCCTAGACATAACCAGAAAAAATTGAGGTAAAACCCCTCAAATGTGGAATTTATTTAATTTTTAAATGTGTTTAGAAAATTGTGGTACAGATGATTTTCTTATAAATGACAACAGTTACATGAAAAGACTTCAAATATACCAACTTTCTTTCACCAGCTCATCCTTCTTTAGAATGTCTAGTGGTAGACATAAAGGCTCAGAAATGGTTTACTGTAACTGAAATTTCTGTCTGTTATTACCAAAGAGAAATGTATTGAACTTAATATGTTAGGTTTGGGAAATCTATTTTCATTTGCTATAACCAATGGTCTGTCATAAGTGTGGACATAGTGGTCTTCCAGATTCTATCTTCCATCTGCCCCTGACACCCTAAGATGAGACTTCCTTTATTTTTTTTTCATGTTTATAGAGTAAAGACCCAGTTTCCAAAATCTAAACTAAACCTCTTAGTCTCTATGAGAAAAATAAAAGTGATAAAAGTAAGGTAAGTTTCAGTAAGAATAAACACACAAATATCTAGAAGATACTGAGCTATGCTCATTAAATGGTAAGTTACCCCCTGTTTAACCTTGCCTCAAACAAGGTCTTTTGATTCATTAGGAATATTTGTTCACTAAATAAGAGGACACTGCCTCCAAAATGCATTTATTTATTTTAATTTATCAGAGAGAAAAGAAATAGATGTGCAGAAATAATATTGCCATTGTGGTGGTTTTGTAACTTGTCCACAAATTTGTTGACACTCTTCTTATCAAAAAAGCAGAGCTTAATTCCCCTCTTCTTAAATATGAGAAAACCTTAATGGCTCAATTTTAATGAACAGAAAGTGGTGGAAGTAATGCTGTTGACTTCCAAGGACAGGTTAGAAAACTCTAGTTTATGAAAGCCAGATTCCACCTGGTGTCTCTCTCTCTCTCTCTCTTTCATTGCTTGCCCTTGGAACTCAACCACCATACTGTGAGGAAGCCCAGGTCACATGGAGCCCAGGTCACATGGAGAAACACGTAGGTATTCCAGTCAACAACCCCTGATAAGGTCCCAGCCAACAGTCAGCATCAACCACCAGACGTGCGAAAAAACAAGCCTTCAGACGATTCCAACCCCCAGCCTTTTAACTGCCTCAGTGGAAACCATGTGGAAGAGAAATGCACTGCCTCTACCAATCCCTTACCAAATTGAAGATTTGGGAGCAAAATAAATGCCACTGTTTAAGCCACTAGGTTTTGACGTGGGTTGTAATGCAGCAATAGATAATGAGAACAACCGTATCATTGTAACTAGAGTATGTGTACTTTAAGAATCAGTGGTACTTTATGTCCATCAACAGATGAATGGATAAAGAAGATGTGGCACATATATACAATGGAATATTACTCAGCCATAAAAAGAAACGAAATTCAGTTATTTGTAGAGACGTGGATGGATCTAGAGTCTGCCATACAGAGTGAAGTAAGTCAGAAAGAGAAAAACAAATAATGTATGCTAACACATATATACGGAATCTAAAAAAAAAAAAAAAAAAGGGTTCTGAAGAACCTAGGGGCAGGAGAGGAATAAAGACGCAGATGTAGAGAATGGACTTGAGGACACAGGGAGGGGGAAGGGTAAGCTGGGACGAAGTGAGAGAGTGGCATGGACATATATACACTACCAAATGTAAAATAGATAGCTAGTGGGAAGTAGCCGCATAGCACAGGGAGATCAGCTCGGTGCTTTGTGACCGCCTAGAGAGGTGGGATAGGGAGGGTGGGAGGGAGGGAGAGGCAAGAGGGAAGAGATATGGGAACATATGTATATGTATAACTGATTCACTTTGTTATAAAGCAGAAACTAACACACCATTGTAAAGCAATTATACTCCAATAAAGATGTTAAAAAAAAAAAAAAAGAATCAGTGGTACCTTAAATCAAAATTTAGTGGAAGACACTTAGGGCTGGCGGTGGGCGCTCTGACTGGGTTCCAGACTAGGCAGGAGGAATGGAAGGCAGCTGTAGAATGTTAGCCTGCATAGTTTCCCTCAAGATCTGCCAGCTTTGCTAATTCCGAAGGCAGATTTCAGTATCTGTGATGAACGGTCACCTGGCCCTACCCCTTCCTCTACCAGGAACACCTAATTCTTTACTCCCATCCTATAAAGTTGTAGCTGAACAAACCTCTCTCACTCTGTTCCTTGCCCATGCTGTTTGCCCAAGGAATGGCTTCTCTGTTCTAACTTTGAGATATCAATTTTAGAAAAATGTCTTCTCTAAATGCAGCTCTGGAGATCATGAGCATAACCAGTATAAGAGTTCTTCAGTTGCAGGTAACATGAACTTAGTCTTTTTTAAAATTTTTATTGAAATACAGTTGACTTACAAAGTTGTGTTAGTTTGAGGTGTACAGCAAAGTGATTCATTGATTCAGTTCAGCAAAGTGATTTTTATACATATATATATATAAAGATTATTTATATATATTTAGAAAGAATATATATATACATATTTTCTTTTTTAGATTCTTTTCCATTATAGGTTATTACAAGATATTGAGTATAGCTCCCTGTGCTATACAGTAGGTCCTTGTTGTTATCTACTCCATATATAGTAATGTGTATATTTTAATCCCGAACTCCTAATTTCTCCCTCCCCCCCTTTCCTCTTTGGTAACCATAAATTTGTTTTCTATGTCTGTGAGTCTATTTCTGTTGTGCAGATAAGTTCATTTGTACCATTTTTTTAGAGTCCACATATAAGTGATAACATGATATCTGTCTTTCTCTGTCTGACTTACTTCGCTTAGTATGATAATCTCTAGGTCCTTACTTACGCAAAAAAGAGAAAGGGAGAGAAAAGCCCTTGTCGTGGCTCGGGGGGTAGCTCACAGGGTCAAAGGAAAAAGCTATTGATCTAGATCTCTGAAAAGATGATAACAAAGACTCTTCCAGGAATCAAGGTGTTAAAAACTAGGGACAGTCTCTGGGGTCACCACCATCTAGACATGCTCAGTCCTGGGGTCACTCAGTTCAAGAGTGATATTCCCAGGAGAGAGCACGTGACTGTCTACTTTGGGGCACATACAATTCCTTTCTCCAGGAGAAGACAGAACATCTTGTTTGATAGTTCCACCAAGACTGTATCCAATTGGAGAGGTGTAATTTGCCAAAGTAATATCCACATATTGTCCACTCAATGTCCACCATCACACCTGAACCTTCAAACTAAGTCACATCCCCTTATTATTCATTCCTATAGCATATGATACTTCTCTTGCAGAGCATTTCTCACAACAGTAAATTACTAAATTTCTGGGCCATCGTTGTTTAATATCTGAGTTTCCTATCATCTGTAAACTCCATGAAAAAAAAAATTCAATTCTGTCTAATTCATCACTGTTTTTCTCAGCACCTGGTACAACACTTAGCACAAAGGTGCTCAATAAATATTTGCTGAATACGTGAACACTTTTTACCTTTGTTTTGCTATTCATTTTTGTTAATACACACACACACACATACACACACATACATACACACACACACACATTCTTACTTTAGTTGAACAGTAGGCTCCTGTGGGTAGAGTCTATTTCCCCTTAATATTCAGTAAGTATTTACCAAGAGTGGATGATGTCCAGAAACATCCAATTCAGAAGCAGTTTGATTCAAAAAACATTTATCTGGCACTTAGTATATGCAAGATCTATTACCTGTCCTCTGGGGGCTTACTACCCAACACGGGAGGCAGACAAATGCGCAAGTCATTATAATATTGGCGAACACTGGAAATGGATGCAAAAGGGGTTAAAAAATGAGAGAATAGTCAGAAGGCAAGAGAAGGCAAGATTCATTGTAATGTGGGAAAGCAGGAAGCTTGGCCCAAATATTTTTGACCACAAAAAAGGGTGGGCAGCACACTGGGACACAATAAATGTTTTTGTGTAAATTAACCCCTCAATGAGTTCATTATAAGCAACTTAGAGAACACATCAAGATAGTAAATGGTTATTTGCACCTGGCCTCTTTAACCTAAATGAAATGAAGTGATATTAGTTAACATGTGCTGCTATATAGAGTCCATAGATTTTTCTCTAAAAGGCTCATATCTGATAGGAAAAAATGCATCTCTGAAGGATAAGAAGACCAAGAACCAAGATGTCCTTTCAAAGGGTAGCATAAAAGCATAGCCATTTTCTTGGGGCAGATCACCTTAAAGAAAGCCTAATAGTAAGCAAGTCTATTTCAATATTTAAATAAGAAGG
Source organism: Balaenoptera musculus (assembly GCF_009873245.2). Classification (NCBI taxonomy): domain Eukaryota; kingdom Metazoa; phylum Chordata; class Mammalia; order Artiodactyla; family Balaenopteridae; genus Balaenoptera; species Balaenoptera musculus. The sequence goes on along the minus strand of NC_045793.1, from coordinate 93,764,716 downwards.
TAAACTACAAATTCCTAGGGGTGTGTAAGACTGTTAAAGTCTTGAGGATTTTGAGGAATGGAAGATTTTTGAACCACCATGGAACATAAAAGCAGAGAAATCAGTATAAAAAAAAACAAAAAACAAGTCTTACATAGGAGAAGCAATTCTTCTCCTAAGCACTGACTTTTAGTTAGGACAGATTAAGAATGCAACTTAACTTTTATTAAAGGATGAAAAGTTGGAAGATTCAGCTATAGAGGGCAGTGCTTGATGAAAGAATCTTCTGGGCGGTGGCCAGAAGGGAATGGCCTGGGAGATGCACATAAGCGCTGGATGAGATGCTCAGTAAATAAATCTGTACCCAACTCCTGGCACAGCATGAAGAGGTGGGTTTTCTTCCCTCTGTACAGTATAAACCCCGCAATAGAGCCAAATCTTGTATTAGTTTTGCCAACAGTATCCTTTCCATGCTGCCATTACCCAGTGGCACAGCCAAGTGGAAACAGATCTGTTTGTTTACCCAGTAAGAAATCCACAGAGGCCACGGTCATAAAAGCTGGTACAGGCAAGGGGCAGAATATCCCATACACTCAGAGAAGAAAGTCAAAACTGTCGAATAGACACATTATATATGAAGGGGATGATCACTGCCACTGGCTTCAAGGAGAGTTTGTCTCTTCTACTTAATATGAACACAAACATGTACGTTAATTCAATCTGAAAGCATGATTTGATATTTTTCAATATCATGATATATTTATCGACATCAATTGACACATGTTAACGACATGGTTTTAGAAGTGCCAATAATTTCTGATAAATATGCATAAGGCATGAAAAAATATATAATTAAAAATATGCGGGGTCACCACAGTAACAACAGCAACAAACACAAAGAGATGCTCCATTGGTGATCCTGACTACTATGGCATCTATAAAAGGAAGTAGGTTTCAGTAATCTCAACCAAAATTCTCTAAATATCCTTAATAAAGGTAATATCACATTTCCCCACAAATATGACTTCAAATGTCAATTTAATCTACTCAAATATTCACAGCATGTTCAATTCTTAGAGGTATTACACTGAAAGACTTTTGAGATTGTAGACTTATTTTGGGTTTATTCCTTTTTTAAAAAAATACGAAGGGCTCATTCTTGAAGATTAGAAAATCCTAATTAAACATTGGCTATAAAAATCCCCAAAGGTATGAAGACACCATGGACTTCTACTCGCAGCCAAGTTCCAATACCTCACCAACGCATAACTAACATATAACTAACGCTTGGAGAGAAGTGCTTTACTTTTGAGGCGGAAAAGAGCTCCTCACGAGGGCAGAGAAGACACACAGCCTAATTGAATCCACTTTATTTCTGGAGCAGAGATTATTCTCTCTACTTCCAGGTTGAGTTTTGGCTTTTATGGAGAAAGATTAGGGAAGCAGATCTGATCATTCAAAACCCCTGCCTCATCTGATCCACATTCTCTACAGGGTCACTTCTTAGTGTATCAGAAAGATACATTTGGTATCACATTTATTAAACACCCCCATGTGCAGGCACCTTACTTGCTTTCCTTTCTATAACCTTTAATACCCTATCGGATTGTTATTCTAACTCTCATGTTACAGAGGAGGAAATAGAGGCACAAGAGGTCATACCCCTGTGTGCAGGTCAAGAGCAGTGATTCAAACCCTGGTTACAATCCTGCTGTATGCTTCTTCCCCTAGCTTCACGTGATTTCAATGGGACGTTTCTTGCTCTCTGAAATTTTGTGTAGTTCACCTTGATGAGGTCATAGAATCATCCTCTGAAAGATCTCTGAGCATTTAATTGGAGGCCAGTGCTACATTCCTCATTTTGGCAACAATGTGGTCAAGGTGGAAAGGAATAAGTGCTTGGTCTGAGAGCTGGCAAATTCCATCAGAGAGACAGCTGTCCACCTCCGAGGAACACCACCCAAAGGCAGCCCGCCACCAAGGTATCCGACTGAACCACAAGTTAGAGACGCATTTGCTGTCGCCCACAGACATATGGTTTCATATCACTTCCCACGGCCAAAATTATTTTTAAAATCTCTATGATTTGAAAGACTCGCACACTCCAACGTTTCAAATTTAGAAAAGAGTAAGATACAGAAGTGTCCCTCCACCCTTGCTCACCACTTTGCCCACAGGCTCTCCAAGACAAAGATCGTGAAGTATTGCCCCCTCTAGAACCTGCTTGTCATCTATTTATAAGTCTGAATCCTGTCCTGAATGGACTTGGGAGTAAGCAGTGACTAATGTTGCTGAAGAAGGAAGGGGTGTTGTCATCAGGAGGAAAGATGCACAGAATTTTTCTTTGGCCAAGAGAACCCTGAATGCTGATGCTTCCTTAGGAAGAAGCATGGCTAATTCCAAATACCTCAGAATTTTGGTTGTTGGTTTTCTGATATCTGTTGCTAAAAATTAATCAAATTCTTTCTAAAAATGGCAAGTTCATTTTCAACTCTTAATAAAGTGAAGTACGGCTGGTACTTGTTAGGTGTTGGTTACATTCCAGGCACTCAACAGGGCTCTACACGTGAGGCGCTACACCTCATTTCAACCTCAAGACTTTTCTATGAAGTAAGTACCATCAGTAACTCACTTAGAGGCAGGGAAGCTGAGGCTTAAACGTGTATCTTGCCCAGCCAGCTGACAGGTAGCAGAGCCAGGCTCAAATCCAACCAGCCTACTCCAGAGCTTGCCCCACTACATTTTATTGTATGATAAACAAACAAGAATCTTGGAAGGAGAATAAAGGCAGGAGAGGAAAAGATAAATCCACTTCATGCTCCCTTTGGACATGACTAAGAGACAATTGCTAAAGAATTGCATTTGTGTTTTACATCATGAGCACCAAACTAATGAAAACCTTAGGAATGTCATCTGTCGTAAATCACTTCATAATCCTCTCTTCTTCCTCACTTTTTGGAGATCATAGTTTTTCTAAATGTTTAGGCTATGACCAACAAACGACTTCTGAAATGCATGACACTGAAGATTAAGATTTCCTGAAGAGTCCCAGGACATGAGGAAGTAAAGAGAATGTCAATGTAGAGTGTTGGTTGTGGGCTATTTGAGGGTGGGGCAACCCTGTCTTGTTCATTTTTCCAACCTCAGCATGCCGTGGAGTGGTGAGCTAGACTAGGTGATTGATCCTGTCTGATGTATTCTCCACTGAGTCCTCAGAGGACAGCTCCCGCCACAAAACAGATACTCACAAATATTTGTTGAGTGGATAAATTCACTCAGTTGAATGTAAAATGCATAAACTGTATAATATAGAAAAGACCTATGTAATAAATAGGACAAACTATGCATTTCATTTCTATTACACCATGCCGTAATTACATGGTATAGGTACACCTCCTTTGTTTTGATATGTGAAAGTAGCACAAAAGTAAGAAAGTCGGTTTCAAAACACTTACTGCAAAGAAGAGAAATATAAGAAATGGAGACACATAGAGTTGATGAATATTCCTAGGAAAAGTAATTTCAAAGATTCAATATAGAAATGATCCCAGGATATCATGGTTTTATTTTCATCATTTGTTATATTTTGAGAGGAAAAGCTGGTTCTTCTAACTCCTATAGACCTGCTCCTGCCCCACTCACCAGCAAAAAATAAAACTAGAATGTTTCTTTGTATGGCTTTGTGACTGTCAGAGAGCTAAGGAGGAAATGTGATGAATTTTGACAGGGAATAATAATAATAACTTTAAAACTCCTTTATTTATTCTTTAGTACCCTCTCTGGAAAAGGGCACGTATAGTAAGAATGGCATAAAATGACAAATATAATGGCACTGTAATTTCAAAGAGTACAACATGTTAAAAATTTGATAACCATTGTAAACTAACCTCATAATTACATTTATATTGAAAATGTCATCACCTTTTACCTATATATTAAATATATGAAATCAATTTTTAAAGTGTTTAAAAACTGATTTCATATATATATTTCTTTCCTCTGATAGGTACAATTGTGCTATTTTGCTTTTACATTGCAGGAAGTATTTCGTTATATAAGCTAATTTCAAATATTGTTAAACAAAAGCATTAAATGATTTTTACGTTCACTTGTTAAACATTCAAATATGGTCACATTAAAGGAAACAATTTTAGCTTTCAGCCATCTATTTGAAATTTTTAAGTCATCTTTTTTTTCCAGGCTGCAAAAGTGTATTACCAAATAAACTGACAAAACATCTCAACAACTAGCAGAAACGTGCAATTTTAATGCCTTCTAATCTCACAAATCAATATGAGGTTTTTGTGCTTGTGCATGACCTTCTTCAAATTATCCCCCCATTTTGGCTGAATCAGAACGAGTGTGGGCTATTTGATAAAAAACCCTAAGTGTGCGAAATAAGAGCTCTCGCCTCTTCTGCCAGACTCCTCTTGACAGAAAGATGATAGAAGCATCACATCCCTGAGAGAGTAAATGCAAACTGACAAGAGATGAGCCTTTAGATGTTGAATATAATCTTGAATTGTGCTTGAAGTGTCTTATTATCTTGTCTTTTGATGTCTGAAGGGGTGGCTCATTGTTAGAAAAAGGAAAACCCTCACGTATCTTTGCCATCTTTAAAAATTGTTTGGCCTTTAACAACTGCTCTCCCAACGAATGTCCATTTCTCCTGACAATAAATATGGCAGGTCGTCGGCAAGTGACAAACAATTTACTTTACATGCCACACTTTTATGGGTTTTGAGAGCTCCTGTGGAAGTGTATTTTTAAAAGCCCAGAGAAATTAGCGGTATTACCAATGTTAAGTAGATTGGTGTCTGTGGGCATATACTGATGTGAAGTTACTCGTCATGGTTATTTCCTGCTGCTTCTGGTTTTATATCTCACGGGTCCTAGATTCAAAATTCAAGTTCCTTATTTATCATGGACTAAAAATAGCCAGGGAAAATAAAAAAAAGCAACCACGAAGCCTGATAGATTCCAGAATGCACTCATGCCAATTTCCAGGGCACATGGCACTACTCAGAACAGTATACAAACAAAAATCCTTTTTCTAAGTACGATATGCAGATCAACATTGAGCTTGCTGAATTTTGCCTTTTATCTCAGACCCTTCAGCACTTTTTAATTTCTGCCATCCTTCTGGGTACCCTTCACCCTTCATATCTACCATTTGTCTTGTGCGTTTAGTTTTAACTTAAAAGTTTAATGATGTTCCCAGTCAATAGGATTCCTTAGCAGCTAAATCACAGTCAGGCTAGCTTTCTGTCACCGAGCCAGATTTTGTGAAAGCTTTCAAGATCTTTTCTCAGACCTCTGTCACTCTAAGAATCCATAAGAATTCTCAAAAGGACCATAAACTGTTACAGGGTTCAGATTATTGCATCATTATAAAAACATATTGATACACTACAGATGACAAGATGGGTAGCTACCATCCTAGGCTAGTACAACCATCTCAATGCCATCAGCAATCTTCAATCTGACCAGCTCTTTTTTTTTTTTTTTTTTAAAGCAGGCAGCTGTCGACATTAATCCCTTTTAAAGCGATGCTTAGTTTTAACACTTTTCTGATTGCCTGCAGATTCCTATTGGATTGTTACGGAATTAGTATGAGCGTGGAATATAATGGGAGAAGTAAAGATCCCAAACTAAAGCAAAGAAATAGACCAGTATACCTGAAAATTTCAACAATTCCTTAGGTACCTCTTAAGAATAAAACTTGCCTTAATTTTAGAAGTCAGAATAAGATGAGCCAATCTACACCCAAAACAATGATGTATGTTTCTTCCCAAAAGTGTGTGAAAGTTTTCCCACATAATCCAGATGATCCCTATTCTGAATATTTACCCATGCGTACATAACAGTGCAGTATATAAATATAATTAAATGGAGCCATTAAAATGTTAGCTTTATTTGATATTCCTTTCATGCTTCTCATTTTGAAAACTGGATATTTCCTTTTGGACATATTTCTATTTTGCTAAAAGAAATTAGATATACTAAAGAAAAAAATGCAGGTTTGTAAAAGGGCATTTCATCCCATAGACCACTTCTGCGTCAATACATTTTTTAATACAGGAAAATGTGATTTTCTATTCGATTTTTTATTTTCTTCTACCCTCAGTTGGTTTTGGCAAAAATTCACTCCGCAATAATAATTTTTCATGCTTTTTAAGTAGCTTCAAATGTTTGCATTTTTAAATCAAATTAATCCTTTAGCTCCTCTTCTACCTTAACAGTGATGTGCAATAACCCCAAACCATTAATTTATCAAAATAAATCTTGCCATATTGATAGTAAAAGACAGATCACCACATAGATGGCCATCAAGAACTGCAAAAGGAGATAAATTACACCACACTATTTTAACAGCAAATGTTTCAAAAATGATTTTTTTAAATCATATCAACCATCCATCCTATCTTGATATGTGTATACGTAAATGTATATTTAGGCACGTGGAATTCTTACAGGAATGTGTAACCAAAATTATGCTTACTAACTCTTGCACCAACGCCTTTTACTTAAAAAAAGAAAAAGAAATGTTTATATTGTAATGTATGCATATCCCACAAGTAGACAAATATTTAAGTGCCCAAAATTTAGCATCTTCTTTAGCATGGGCAAGTTTTGTATGTTTTAAAAATGTGTATCTATTCCATATAAATCAAACTGTGCAGAAAACCCCAAATCTCTTTACTGAATTAAACTGCACAGTTTCTGAGAAACCCTGTTGTCTCCTCTGCTCAGTGAATAGCAGCTTCAAAGAAGACACTGGAACTTGGATTAAGCCCAACTATGCCTGAAGCAATACCATAATATAACTAGTTGTCCTTTATTGGCAAGCTATTAATTTTATTAAGTTTATCTGGAAACTATTTTTTAAAATATACATAGGTAGAGGAGAAGTACGTTTAAGTGATGTATGGATAGAGTGAACTAAAAGCTTATTATTATAAATTAGACTTCTTTAATTTTATGATAGAGAAAATACATTCATACAACAAACTGAGCAAGACAATTTGAAGTGTCACATGAACACAGGAGAAAATATGAACACACAGTAGACACACATGTTTTACATGGGTAGTGCTACATTTATTCACTGTGCATTCACAGTGCCTAAGAAAGAAAATACAGGAAAACAAAAATAAAGTATGGAAGTGATAAGAAAATGGAAAATGTGCATTGTTATTTTAAAACACTGTATTAATACTAATCTTTAAATACGGGTTTCTTGGCTTTCACAAACTTTTATCACAATTGGGTTTTTTTTCCTCATTAATAGGATGAAATGAAAATAACACAAGATATTTGGAAAGTACACCAATCTGGAAAATACGATTATTTCACAGCAAAAGAAGAAATGCTCAGAAAACTACAAATACCAAACAATGTCTAGCAGGACAAATACATTCATTAAATTGTTGAACTGTTTCATGTCGGGTATCATTGGTAAATGATAAGTGTTCTAAAAATATCTTAATATTCTACCTCATTCTCAGGCTAAATTACCAGGTTTTATTTTAATTATTCACCATCTTAAGGAATGCAGGTTTCATTATAGAATCCCATTTTCAAATGGTCTTCAGCACGACAAACCTCTTAAGAATTTAGTATATGTAATGTATTTAGTTATGTAATGATGTTACTTAGTTTCTCTAATTGTAATCTGAGCATTTTTCTCATATTTTCAAATAGGTTTGATGGCAGTGCAGTCCTCTAATAAAAGGGACTCAGGCTGTATTAGTTATGCTGTTCCAGGTAGCTACGTTTTTAATGAAAATAAAAACCAGTATGTTCTTGCCACTCTAGGACCTTAAAAGCTCTTTGACTAAGAAAAGTTGGAGCATGGATTTTCTTTTAAATCCTCAGATGAAATACAGACATTCATCTAACATCTAGGGTTTTTTTTTAAAGTATCAGTTAACAATTAAAAAGGGATGTTAGCAGCTAGTTAGCAGCTATGTGCCTTGACTGGGTAGTTTTTCAAAATGAGTTTTGAACACTTACCCAAAAAGTTAATTTCCATTTCTCTGAGAATGACAAACTTTCTTCAACCAAAAGCGGTTCAGTGTTATTTTTTCCTGACCTCTGTGTTCGCATTAAAGACTTAGTCCATGTTTCATAGCTCACAATATTGCCACAACATAGAGAGAGATGTCACCAAACTAGTGTGCCCTTGTTTCATATTTGTATGAAATCTGACTATTTTTCAGGTGGACTATCTCTTTTTTATATCAGTTATTTTTTTTTATTGAAGTATAGTTAATTTACAATGTTGCATTAGTTTCAAGTGTATAGCAAAGTGATTCAGTTACATATATGTACATATATATATTATTTTTCAGATTATTTTCCATTATAGGTTATTATAAGATATTGAGTATAGTTCCCTGTGCTCTACAGTAGGTCCTTGTTGTTCATCTACTTTATATATAGTAGTGTGTATATGTTAATCCCAAACTCCTAATTTATCTCCCCCCCACCTCCCGCTATCCCCTTTAGTGATCATAAATTTGTTTTCTATGTCTGTGAGTCTATTTCTCTTTTGTAAATAAGTTCAGTTGTATCATTTTTTTAGATACGTTTTCTTCTGACTTAGAGAAGCAGAAGGTGGGAGTTTACATTTAAAATATTGAGTCAGGTCAACAGGCGTAATAAACACACCTCATCAGAAGCCCCCATATTGCCAAAGCCCAAATACTCCTTTATGAATGAATTTTAATAGAAACATTACGTGAAGCTATTCCCAAAGAAAAGCCCAGTGTTGACAGATTTAGAACCTCATTCAGACTCATAGCATAAGGTATATGTGCAACTGTAAAATACCACCTCGAAACAAAGTATGCTCACTTATTTCCTTCTCAAAGAAAAGACACTGTAAATTTAAAAGGGAAAACATTTAAAAAGTAAGACTGAAATGGCTTTAATAAAAGGAAGCTGAAAAAAACACCAGTGAAGTATAGAACCTAGGAAGACAACAAATGAGAAAATTCCAGAGCCACGTTGGCTGTTAAAGAGAAAACCCATCCACCCATCTGCTGGAGAATGGCAACTGTTACTATGAGCTTTCTCTAGCTACCTCTGCCTTTGGATATTTTTAAAAAATTTATTAACCTGACAGCAGGAAACTTTACACAGATTGCCCCCTGACAGGGTGCCAGTTTGGTATAAACACTTTGCTATCTTTTTCTTTAGCATAAGAAAATCAAGAAGCGTGTGAAGTGGAGCCAGGTGCATATTTGGGCAAACGTGCCGGCTCCTCTGACCGCCCCCGTTCCCAGGGAAGGCCCGGATAATCAGGAGCAGCCCCATGGCAGAACTGCATCCTCTACCCTTCCTCCTTCACATCTACTTTCTTTTTAATGTGTGAATGTCTGATGTATTATTAATCCCCAAACATAAACCAGCAAGGCCGCCAATCAAAGAAAATACCTGCTCTCTCACAAATTATCTGTTTACTGTCTAATAACCAGCAAAGTCCACTGCCAACAGTCACTTACATCTCATTTTTGAAGTGGGGGAAAATATTTATTTGGTCAATTCTTGAAAAAGAATAATGCTCACTCTATCATTAAATCAGGTAATTGGGAAAGAAAGCAATCTACTTAAGGGCTGAGCCTTGGGAGCTTGAATCCGAAATGCACCTCTGTTTATTAATTATGACATAAACTGAGCTGCACGAACTACAAAAACACTATGTTGCCACATAACTTTTAACTTAAAACATCCCAGACGATAAAAAGACTACAATGGGCTCATTTTAAGGGATGATGGTACAGAGTAATGTCATTTCTAATACTTTGTCTTCTTTCAGATTTTTTATAGGACCATTTAACAACAAGGACAACAAAATATAAGCATCCTAGCAATCAAAATGAAAGAAAAAGTGTCAATCTGTATCAGCATTTTGATTCACTAATGTGTTACCAGGTAGTAGCATCCTCAGACACTGCAATATAGAACTTTCTTCTCTATACAGAGGTCTGACCTGAGTACCCCAGGCATGGCAAAGAGATGGAAAAAGAAGGCACTGAGAAAGTCCCCACTGAATCTTACGTCATGTATTGTGCACTTCCCTCCATCAAAGTGCCCCGTAGAAATGAACACAGCTCAATGTAACAAACATGGTGAGAAGTTTGAACATCACTGCCATTTGATAAGAATTTATTTTTATTTCCAAGATTACATATTAATGCTATTTAAAGTGGATTTATTTATCAATGCAGTATCTCAATGTTTTCCGGGAGTCGGGGACACTAAACTAAATTTGTCTAAACACACACACTGGATTTTTTAAAGAAATACCTTGGTGCAGTAGATTTTCTTAAACGTTAAGAAATGTCTCTAAATGTGCATTTCCCCCTCAGTAGTCAGAGAACAGCACCACGAGGGCTTGTCTGAAGCACCACAAGGGCTTGTATGAAACCATAATTGATTTTTGACAAATACCTTATTATGCATCTCATTTACTTACACAAATACAGGTTTCTACTGGTTTCTTTTTTTTTTTTTTAATAACTGGTTTAGCCTCAAATCTATTACTCGGATTAGTTAGCTGATTTAAAAAGATGCTGTTTTAATGTTTCTCTAACAAAACACACTCTCTTCAGTGAAAAAATTAGTATGCATTTTCAATGGCTATAATACTGAAACTTTAAAAGATCCAGAAACATGGTTCATATTTTCAGTAAATCTATTTCTCCAGGGAATTTTCCTCATCAACTCCCAGCTAAAACCCTCTTGGGCTTAAGCCCCATTACTGATTACTTGGCCCCAGCGTATTTTATCAGAATATTATAAATATCAAGGCATTGAAAGATGTTTAAATAAAGTAATAAAGAGAGTGAGTGATGCTATAATGAAGGCCTCCACTTATGCACAGGCAAGACGCAGGTTCACCACTAAGTGCAGTCCTTATAACGCCCAACCAGTGACCCCCACGCTGACCTGCAGAGACCACGGTCTCAAGGGGTGACAGACAATTTAGTCCTTTATCCTTTTGTCATTGGAAACGACTCCACTGCCATAAATTCTAATCAAGTCAAACTGGATGGCAATTTAAAAAAAAAAAATCTTCTAATGCATGTTTCTATGAGAAAGATAACGGAAAGGGAAGGAAAAGAAAAACCCTACAGATACTGCATTTTCTAGCTAAGAATCACTGACCCAACTTTCAACCCTTTTGCAATAGTTCACGGATAAATGACGTTGAAAATACCCACTCTTACAGGTATCATTGCATGCAATTTCTTTTAACCTAGAGAAATACAATATCATAAGAGAAAACCAACCACCAATTTTTATTTCAGGCACAAGGCTTATAAATGGTTTTTTTGTTTGTTTGTTTATGTCTCAGCTCAAGGCTTTAGAGCTGTGTGCCCAGTTCCCGTGCAGTGTGGTACCACTAAGAAACTAACCCAGCCACCCAAGGTAGTTGGGACTTGAAGAAAAGCAATCATGAGGTTCAACTTGAAACAATAAAAATATTCCCAGGAGGAGGACTGTTAATAAACCATCTTTCGAATTTCAAATATATATGAGAGAAAATATTTAGGGCATGTTTTATACGATCTCACTTCTTCTGCTGAGACTGCATGGGAAAACTTTAGTACAGATATTTTTTCTAGGGATATATATTATTTTTATCCTTTCTGGGGCCATTTTCCTCACCAAGCTGTTGATGCTACCATTTGAATTTTAGCATCCAACTTGACTGAATGTGGAGCACTGAATTCTTGATGGGCATAACTAAAAACCAAAGCACCACATTGACACGAGCGCTAGAAATGTCACTGGAGAAACACAGCCACCTTATCCCTTTGAGACTGTTTGCCAAAGGCCAGTTCTGAGAGTGGTTTCGGATATGTACATCACTCATCACATATTAAATGACCAGCCCTGCATGGTACCACTCATCTGATCACGCAGCTGAAACACAGGGAGACACAGAACCAGATTCTCTGATAATACCTCCTGACGTGCAAGTCTACTCTCCTCCATACTGTTTCCTACGGCTCAGAGCTTTGCATAATACAGTCAGGAACTGAAAAAGGAAGAGCTATTCCACAGGCTTTACAAGAATAAATAATGTACCACTTAATGATATCAGAGAACGAGCTAACCACACATTTCTCAATGAAATGAGGATTCATCCCTCCTAAGTGTACTTTAGTTTCCATGGCAGTTCAAGTTAAGCAAAACATTACCTCTGATGTAATTTCTTTATAAAACACAAGGGCCCTTTTCTGAACTTTCTCTTTAGGCTGGCATATGGCTTCTGGTTTCTCCTTCTGTTATTCTGAGCTGCTCAGAACACTGAAACATTCTGCAGTGTGTTTCCCTTTGGATGCTGTTAAGTGCAGAGGTGCAATTTAAGGAGAGGCACAAAAAGGCCCAATGGTTCCTTTTTATTTGTTTATAAACAAATGGAATTTCCTTTGTTTATCCACAGAGGGCATCCGTTTTAGCCTTCCTCCTGTAGTTTTGGGCTGAAGGTGCCATACTGTGAGAGAAACAGACTTGTCCTCTGGACTGCTAATTTCAACAAGACACAAAAGGGGGACTACACTCCAGAGAAATCCATTTATACTGAAATTTCGGGTACAATAAAAAATGGAACTCTTCTTGTCTCCTCTCGTTGGTAAATGTCTCTCCACAAAAGTAAACAGACCAAGATATACAAAAAAAATCTGTCTTAATCTGCTCCTTTCACTCTAGAAGCTCAGTTTTCAAAAATACAATGAATATGCTGTAAGAATGATGGTTTGAGAGAGTATGTTAGAAAAGCACTGTTTAGAGATAAATCTGGACGCTCTCAGTTATTCGTGAAGAATATAATTCTTCATTACCAAGTTAAGAGTATAATCACAACTATATACGGAAACAAAAAACTTGAACATACGTCAAGTAAAATAATGGTCCATTAAATTACTACCCATTAAGTGTTGCCAAAGTTGCTAGTAAACCAGTTGCTTTCTAGTAAAATTCTGAGAATTATACTAGAAAGTTTTAGCCAGTTACACAGACTAGAGTTCCTAATGCTAAGTCCCAATAATATTAAAAGGTGAGAGCATAATAGACCCAGTAGCTAAGGAAACCTGAGAGACCAATGAGATAATAAATGCTAAGATTACTGTAAAATGAAATGGACAGAATGAATATTCAATTAATTTTCCATCGATGAGAATTTCACAATAAAATCACAGCTTACTTTGTAAAAAAAAAGCATCCTTTTGGGCTGCTTTCTATTCTGTCTTTCTCATATTGTCTCCAATTTTTTTTCTTAAGTTTTCAAAACTGTTCATCTACTGATTTCTTTTAACCTAATAGGAAACTGGAAAATATTCACATTGTGTTTAAAAAGCACTCTAGAGACCAAATAAAAGTGAATAAACAAGAAATAGTAGATATAAGATGTAGATTTTGCTGGATTCTCTCTCACAAACTCAGAAGGTGAGTACTCCAAAGTAAAGATGAGTACCTTCTAAAACCTGCTAAGATTTCTAAACTACACTATGATTCCTTAGTTTACCCCGTAAAGATTCCACTTAAGATATATTTTCAAAGAACTTTTAATTCAAATTTCTTTGACCCCCCCCCCACCTTGGATTTTTTTAAGCTTATTTCTCTACACATGCCAATCAGTAAGAGGTGACATAACAAATCTATGACAATTTTCAACATTGGAAAATCTAAACAAATGTTGAGAAGCCAAATTAATTACCCTTCCATTGGTTTACTGGGGAAAAAAAAAAAGTTGAGGTTTTAAGTCAAAGTCTACAAAAAGCATTTACTTTTAAAAAATGCACGCAAAGTTTAGGAACACATAATCCATTATCTTCAGTTACATTGAATTCACAATTGATTACTTTTTAAAAGTCAGAGTGCTTAGTATTAGTATATTCAACATCAAAGAGGCTGGAGCATGGCTTTTGCCTTCCTGTAATTTACAGTTTTATCTGCCTTCTCTCACTAACCCCTTGAAATGAAATGAGTGTTTTAGGACATAACTCTTCTTACACAGATAAAAACTTAGACTACAACAAAATATTTCTTTAGAGTAAAAATGCTAAAACCTTAATGTCTAGGTATGGAAAATTTATGTCAGAAGTGAAATTGCCACTTTTGTAAGAAAGGGTGATATGAAAAAATTTCTTGAAACTGGCATCTCTTATGCTCTTAACTACAAAACAGTATTTTACCAACAGAAAATTTGATACAGAAAGTTTCTCTGCAATACTCCTCTAATGTTTGACTGAGTATTTAAAATCAGAGGAAAGCTCCTGTGTTGAAGCTGGCCTAGAGTTGCCAAACTAAGCTGCATTTTTCTATAGTTTTCTTTTTTTAGGCTCATCTTTTTAACTGAATTAATGACTTTCTTAATAAAGGAGTCTATGCCATGATGTTGTGTTTCTTTACAGTTCAGGCACTTGACAGTTTTTAACCTGTTCTCTGCCTGATCAATACATATACGTCTCTCAGGTATATATATCAGGTTAGTATATATATGTATGAACAGGTTAGTATGTGTTATATATGTATATAGATAATATATATTTAGTGTCAGAAGTATATAAACACTTGGAAATAATTAAAAGCAAGTGTTTCAGGAACAACTGGTCTGAAAGCCTAATGTCACTCTATCCCATAAAGTGCTTTCCCAGCAGAGACATCTATCACCATCCATCACTCAGTCACGCGCCTCAACACAGCCTGCTCCCCTTTCTGATTAGAGATCACAGTTGCTTGAGTTGGCTTACAGAGTGTCATCTGTTTGAATGACAGATGTCTTTGCTGGAGTGGCACTCTGCTTGTTCTTGTTTTGTTTACGAAACGAAGATTTCTAAAAAGGTTCTGGGCTGCCTCCACATTAGGATGAGGCTATAAACCTCTGATAAAGGGGAGCGGCGGGGGCGAGGGATGCCAAGGACCTATTTTCTTCCCTCATCACCCTTTTAAAAGAAGAGATGTTCATTCTAATTGTGATTACAAAATGTTATGTCTTTGTACCCTTCCCGTAGCCACCTTTGTTTACCTGGCAGAGAATGACCGGTATTGATATTTTTCAGTCCCCCTCTCTGGTCTTTTGACTACAGATAATAACTCTTTACTCTCCTTCCCCTTAACAAAAGGCTGCGAAGCAACCCGAAACCGAGTCGATATTTATTCAATAAACGTTAACCAATTCTCACAATGGAACTGATTTCCTGATGATGATTCTCCTCTTCTTTTTTTCCCCATGATCTCTAGCCTGGGGACGTTAGCAATATCTGACCAGTGCAAAGGGGCAAGAGGAAGTTCCTGGTTGGGAAAAGTTTGGAGGACACCCTCCCAGCCAGCTGGCTTCACCAGCTGGGGTGGTTCGGCCCCTCCAAGATGCCGAGGTCCTCTTTGGTACTTAGAAGAAAATGGAATGAACAACAAGGGGAAAAAAAAAGAAAAAGAGGAGGGGGTGAGGGTGTGGATGGCTCTTCCGGACATCATGGTAGGAGTGAAATGAAATACCTAGACAGACTTACCGAAGAGCTTGCTGGGAGTGTCCTCGCTGTCATTTGATTCCACAGGCGCAAGCAGGGGCTCATTCAGCTCGCTGTCTGAAGTAGCAGCCTTGTCCTCACCTCCCAACTCCGCATTCATTTCACTCCGCACTGACAGCAAGGGCTTACTGACTTGTCCAGCTATCATTGGATCCTAGGATGGGGGAAAAGAGTGAAGGGGAGGAAAAAAAAAAAAAGTGGCTGCTTGAGTGTGTGCGTGTCCTCTGTCTCCCTCTCCTCTCCTCTCTCTCTTCCACACACAGACTCTCCCTCTCTCCCCCTCTCTCTTATCTCTGACTGCTCCCGCTGTTATTGCTGGCTGCAGTCAAGTGAAGAGCTATCACAGATCCGAGTTCTCCATGCCTCCCCACCCTATTAAAGCTCAACTAGCATGAGAGAGATGCAGGAGGCTTCTGAGAAAAAAAAAAAGAGAGAGAGAGAGAAAAAAGAAAAAACTTCTTTGAAAGCAACCTAACCAACACAGCTTTAATTGTGGGATGTGCTTTTGTGCAAATGTTTTTACACCTTGTGCTGTCTTGAATGCAAGAAGAAAAAAAAAAAAAAAAGAAAGTGCGGGGTTTGTACTTCGGCAACAGACTCAAAAGGAAGGAGCACCCTAGGGAGGACCCAAGGGCTATTTTAGGAAGCCCTCTCCCTGGGGAAGAAGCAATTAAACCCTATCCCGAGAGCAGAAAAAAGAGACAGGGAGAAAAGAGTCCTCCAAAGGCTTTCAATGGAATGAAAGAGATTTCTTATGTAAATTCTAGCAGCACCCTTAGAAGTTGACTTCGCTGGTCCCAGATTTGGGACTGCAGCTGACCCCAAATCAAATGAACACTTGAAAGCAAACAACAAAAGAGATGAAAATTGGTTTACAGTTTTTGAAAGGAATTGGAAAAATACTTACAAACTCTGTTCAATAATTCGGATACCTAGAGCAACCTATGCCCAGAGCATTAAAGAAAAAGAAATCAAAGATCACCTCCGAAAAGGCAAACTTGACCCCCCAATAATTTAAATCTGCTTTATCTTCAGCTCGTTAGGAGGGCATTTTAGGATCAGCAATATTTTTCCAAGGGCAGCCTTTTATTCCATTTGCAAACTAAGACGCATGCTATTGTGGTGGCACAGGTATCAGAGGCAGAAGGGAGAGAAAAGCCGGAAGTGCCCCTTTTGCGTGTTCTGGGAGCTATTTATTGCCAAGTTCATGCTTAAATGGCTCCTGAGCAGGAGACAGGTGACCAGCGCAGGGGCAGGTAGGGCCGCATGCTGTCTTGTCCCATCATTACATTGGTTGCGGTAAGCCTGGGGTTATTTTTTTTTAATGTATTCATGCCTGAAAAGTGAATTTGATATGACACATGATAATCTATGAAAATGTTAATCAATACAAATAGTTTAAGCTGTCATCAAATTCACTTCTTTAGTCAATACTCATACCACGGAAAACAATGTCACTGTCACCAGGGCTTAATTTGCACAGCACTTAAATATTGGACTCTGTGCATCAATGCACTTCTTCTTCAAATACTGTAGGCAAACACATTTTCTCCCTATTTAAGTCTGAAGCACTCAGCACGCATTTAGCTGAGCCGAATCCTCCCTTTTGAATACCTTGATAGGTCCACTGGAGGGCAAAATTAATACTTAATTGAATCTCACAGTCATCAAAATAATCAATACTTTTTTATTATTTATTCTTTACAGTCTGTTGACTGTTTCAAACCTCTGAGGGAATGGTGGAAAGGATTCATGGCTTTGAAACACTGTCATTTAACAAGGTAATTTTCAGTGGGGCATTAGGGGTTGTGAAACATATAATAAAACAAAAATGGTGGCTTATAATAGGAAGAAAGAAAAGAATTATATTTCTGCCATCTAACAAAACAGGATAAATAAAAAGCAAGTGC
This sequence comes from Balaenoptera musculus, assembly GCF_009873245.2. Lineage (NCBI taxonomy): Eukaryota > Metazoa > Chordata > Mammalia > Artiodactyla > Balaenopteridae > Balaenoptera > Balaenoptera musculus. The sequence goes on along the minus strand of NC_045793.1, from coordinate 93,747,282 downwards.
AGAGAGAGAGCGCGAGAAAGGAGGGGGACGAGGGATGGAGGAAGACTGGCTTTTGAAGGGTTTTATCATATCAAGAGCAGAGCCGAGCTTTCATAATGCTGACATTTCTCATCCTGACAATCCTAAACAAGTAGAAAGGATGAGATCGCAGATATCATCTTTCATCACATTCTCCAGCTTAAGAACCAACATGACAGTTTCTCTCCCCTTTACACTGTTAATTACTAAATAAAATACTACTCTCTGTCAGCATCAGATTATTGCAGATAGCAACCACAAACATTTCTCCATTGTCTCCCCCACTGGAAATGGTTGAGACCTACCTTGAACTCTTTAGAGAATAAATTAGGCTTGTCTCACTGTAGTGTAAATATTTGAAATGTAATCAATGTCATCAATGCGGTCGAATCACAGTATTGTCAGCCTAAATTTGCTGGTGATAGATTAGCATTTCACTTACTGTGTTTGGAGGTGGAGGTTTGGAGCACTTGAAAATGGGGGGTTGGGGGGAAGAGAATGGGGCAGGCAGAGGGGAAAGGAGACACAAAAGTCTCCAAATTTCCCCCGATTTCTTTCCTATGTATCTAAGAAAGACCACGTGTTTGGATTCTTCTGATTCGGTAAGCAGAGCGGAGTGAGGTAGGAAAGGAAACACTGCTTTACCTCATAGCTTCACATGAAGGAAAGGGACCAGGTTTAAATTCTAGTGCATTTATTTTACTCTATAAAAGGTTGAGTCCTCAATCTCTCTGATTTAAAGGAGCGGGTGTGACTCACGCCTTTGAGACACCCAGTCTCTGTGGCCACACTGCTCATTTGAGCATTTTTGAAGATGGTGTTAATGGTAAACTTGTGTTTAGAATGACATTCACTACCCTCGTGATAAGCCAAACATGGTTATGCATGTATCAGTGAGTACCTGGGCAGACTTAAGAAAAGGATATTCTATTCCTGCTTTATATATATATATTCTATTCCTGCTTTATTTGTGAATGGTCAAACTGAATCCCAAATCCCACAGAGGAGCTGAAATGCAGCTGCTAAGTTCAAGTGCACTTAAATCTTTTAAGATGTTCAGTCTGGCTGATGTGTGCAAAGCATGTACTGGCAGATGGTGTATACTCACTGACCATTAGCTCTTCTTCTTTAAATTACTTTTAGGTACCCTCATCCATGGCTAGGTTCCCAACTAGTGCCTCTCAGTGACTTGAGCTTCGAAAATTCAGGAGTTTGTCATCCAAGTACTCATTTGATTTTTCATCTTACAAAATGCTTTACGTTTTCCCATGATGCAGCTGTAGGCCACATATATATGTGCATGACATGGTTAAACAGCAAAGCCCCAGAGAGGCAGAGAGCAGACAGCTTTTAAGCACAGCTATAGCCACTGGGGGGTCCATTTGAAAATGCGTCACAAGCAGTAACCCCTGAGCACCGTCTTATAAGTGACTGGGGTGGGCGTACCTCTTTCAAGCAGCACTTGGCTTGGAAGTTGTTTTCTCCCTGCCAAACACGATGTCAGTCTGTGAAATCCTTTCTCCCCGAGTAAGGAAAGGATTTCCAACATGCACCGACGTGGGCGCTTGCAGGAATGTTAGAGAGCTACAACTTTCACATGTACAAGGTTTGCTGCAGCAGCAGATAGGAACAGAAAGAGCTAGTGCAGGCAAAAAATAGTGGGTGAAGACTTCTTACTTGGAAATCTGAAATTGTCACAACTAGCGTGGTAGAAGTTGGGACTTCTCTGCAGTTTGTTCATCGGCCCTGACTGAAGAAAGGGGCTTGTCCAAGATGGAACAGTGTCAAGTATAAGCAAGAACAGGAGATGCATGTGCCAATACAGGAATTCACAAGGGTCATAAGAGACCCAAGAAGCCAGACAGTAAAAAAAAGAAGAAATAAGAGATGCAGATTCCATTAGCAAAATCTCAAAAATTTTCACCATGTCCTACCATGAAAGGACTGCAGTCAGCATCAGAACCACACAGCAATTATTTAAACCTCCTTTGTGCATTGTTAAAAAATAAAAATAGATTGCATGTATTGAATGCCTCTATCAAATAAGCACCTCAGATATACTTAATGTCACTCAAAGTATGCAAGGTATTAACCCCATTTTAGGGAAAAAGGACTGAGACTCAGAGAGGTTATGTGACTTACCCCACAGCTAATAAGTGGTAAAGCTGTATTTTGAACCCCAGTAGATTTCATTTTCAAGGATCAGCATCTTTTTATACAGCACCCTCTACTGCGTGAAAAAAACCGAGGCTCATGGACTAGGTAACCCATGGGGTTTCCCAGAACTTCAATTATGGACTGGGAAGGGTGTTAAGCCCTGGATAACCGATTCCCACAGTATGCTGTGTATACTATCTTCTTCTCTTCAGACTCTAGAAAAAAAAACACCTCTCTGTCTGACGCTGTTTGGGTAAAATCCATGGGGTGACAGGGAATGGTAGACAGGACATCAGAGAGTGTCACACTCTACATAATCTTAGCAATCACTTAACCACTCTCACCCACGGTTTTCTCATCTGGAAAATGAAAGGGTCAAAATAAAACAGTATTTTCCAAAGTGCATTCCACAGAACACTTGTCCTAAAAGAGATTCTACAATAAAGGATTTTTGCAATCATACCCACGCGGAAAACACAGCAGAAAAGTCTACCAGGAAAGAAATCAATTCAACTCTGCCTAAGGTAGCACTTCCCAGAATTATCTGACCATGGAAGACCTTTTCCTTAGTCTTTATTATATTATCTAACGATCTCGTGCTTCTTGAAACATCTGAGACTGTGCCTGCTTAGGTTACAGCTAATGTCAATTACAGTTCTAATTTTTAACTATTCTATAATAATAGGCTAGACGCCTTCAACAAGTACATATCTGTCCAGTGCTTCTCACATTTTTTACCTGATTAATGTTCCTTACCGTTTATTCATATACAGTTATACACAGCTTAGTGTATACTAACTGTAAATACTCTCTTCATGTGCTAATTTCTGATACCCTTTAATTCTTAAATAAGGATGTCCCCATGTATTTCTGTTGTAAAACCTTTATTTGAAGAGCAGATATAGGGCACTGTGCAAAGGAAAGAATTCGACTTGGGCTTTCACCAGGCTGTTAAAAATAATACCAGATAAACAAAGATATAATTCAGCTAAAGGCCTTCAATAATTTAACCAACAGAGTTTTTGTAAGCATAATCATTCTCAATTTATAGTCAGGGAAACTAAAGATAGGGAGATTATTATTAACTCAGCAAAACATCCGTGTCCGGTGGCAGCCACGCGATGGAAATACCCTCGCCCCTCTAAACTGAGCTTGAACTCAGTCCAGCATATTTTTATGTACATACAAACCAACTATGAAGCAGGCAATCAGAACAGCTTTGAGAAAAATATAAATAAGATAGGCAGGCAGGCAGGCGGCCTTCAAAAATCCAAGGCAACAATTCATTTGGTCACAAAGCGCCAGAGTAGGGCAAAGTTGCACTCAACAGATCTATTTCTAGAATTCGATAGAAAAATTATATCCATTATAAAGAAAAAAAAGTATATTGGGTTTCCCTCCCCCCCCCCCTTAAAATGCTACATTTCAATTTAGGAATCAGTGGAACAAATTACCTACAGACAATTTAAGATGCAAAGACGGCATCACATTTTGTATTTAATTTCTCCCACTGAGAAGTAAAAATCAAAATCATAAATGAATGAAGAGGAAGAAAGTTGACCTTAGCGGGTTTAGGGAAAAGGAAACTTCAAGTGTGGATTCTGTTACCTTAGTCATGGAAAGAAAAAACAATTTTTCTCTTTCTTTAACCAATTACCAAATATTATTAAGGTTAGTTAATGAAGTTAGTTCTCAATATGAAATTTAATGTACCAAAGAATGTTTTCCCCCAAAAGTTACAAAGAATTTCTAATTTTTCTAAGTATTATGCAATACTTCCTCCTTCTATCAATAAGTTTTAAAAAGATATTCTATTTGACTTTTGGAAATAAGACCATAGTTTATTTTTATGTTTTTCTTTATATGTGTGTATATATAGCTAAAAATTCTGAAAATTAATGAAGATCACAAGACATTAAAAACACCATAAATTTACCCACCATTGATTGATTATTTTATTTTAACTGTCACTTCCTAGACTGCAAACAAAACTTGTTTTGAGAAAAGCTGGAAATCCCACATTTTTAGCAAATACTCAACAGACAAAAAAATTGCATTACAATAAATTTAATTACAAAGCTCAAACGTATATACCCTTGATAACCCCACAATAGATTGTCACAGCAACATGCTGATCCCAGCCTAGGCTGCCTTCTTCAACCCAGTCCTCACAACTGTTTTTTCTTCCTCGTCTCTCTACTTTTAGTTAGTGTGGCCAACATTTTATTTAATCTATCCCATAATAAAGAACATGAATATTTGTGAAAATCAAGCAGGGCATTCAAAACTCAAAATAAATGCTGGGCTTTGAGAGTGAAGTACTGAGGAAACTTCAGGAGACTTCATGGATATCCCCTGATTTAGCATCTGCATGACTGGCAGTGAATCACCATCTCTTTCATCTTGGACTCTGTACCAACATGGCTTTACATATCTCAAGGGAAAAATATGAGACCTGAGTGAGGTCATGTACAGATACTGCATGTGAATATGTTTTGAAAGGTAGAAAGTGTTACACAGAGGGACCATTTTTCACCACACCTCTGCCCTCATTAAGGCATCCAATGGACTGTGAGTTGTTTTTCTTTCCATGCCTTCCGATTGGGCCAGAAGTGCACACTACAGTGGATGCTGCCACGTGCTACCCAGATCCCTGCTTTAGGACCAAGGCACTCATTTCCCAGCTGCCAGGAATGCTGGCTAAGGATGGCTCACCCCTGAGTCCTTCCCAGGAGCTGCCTTTGCCTAAAGGGACCGGCCTCTTCCAAGGTCAAGTCCCTTCCTTAAGGGCAGCCTAGATTCTGTCTTACGGCCTTCAAAGACCAAAATACTTACTCTCTGCCCCTTTACAGAAAAGGTTTTCAGACCCCTGAGGTCCACCCTGGGCTCGGTCAGCTGCCTTGAACAGCACTCATGCTCCAGGGCTGGTGTTTCATCAGGAAGTCCCTGCCCCAGGCGTGGCCCCCACAGATGCCACAGCTACCTCTGCTCACTGCCCACCACCCCCGCACCCTACATTTTGCTCATCAGTACAATTTATGTGAATTTTGACTGAAACTGTTGATCAGCATGAATGGAGGTTAGAAATGAGTTCTCACTTGGTTAAATTAGTCATATTCAAGGTATACGTATTGGCTAAAATATTTTGGAGACGTTCCCCACCCTTGAGTGATTGCAACCAGAGAATACTGAGAATCCAGCAAGTCCTGTTGCTTATGCTCTTGGGGCTAGTGGCCTAAGGTTTGACCCCCAAACTGTCCCATGTCCAATCTTTGGGTCAGAGAGTTCTAGTTGCCTAATGCTGACCGTGAGGGAAACTCATCTTGCTTCTAGAATCTTGCCATACCTACTTTAATGAACCTTCCATACCAGATGTGCTCTGTTCACCCAAAATGACAAAGAGCTATGACTTTATCAAGCTTACAGACAGGCTGAACAAACTATTTTGGGATGATTAATAAGTTGGGGGATAATAATATTTGGGGATATTTAATAACTATGTTATTATGGCAGCTTTTGGTCTCAGAGCTTGATTTCATTATAACCAGGTAGGAAGGCTTTGGGGATATAGCAAGGTCTCCCCCATCTCGAATCATTACTGACTGCCATCAACCACTAAAAAGAACCCAGTAAATGTGCAAATAAAATCTGGCTTAGGCCACTGCAACATAACCCACTACACTGGGTGACGACCCACAGTGTCTTAGGGAGCAGGCATGGTCATTTACAGAGTGAAATAGAGTCCAGAACCCCTGTTCAGAAGATGCCTTGGGCAACTTACACTGTTGCCTCCACCAATCCCCAACATTTTATCTAGGGGATAGTTAGTTAAGATGAATGCCCAGAACCATCTTGGAAGGATAAAATAAGATTGCAAAATATCTGGGCTTCCCTGGTGGCGCAGGGGTTAAGGGTCCGCCTGCCGATGCAGGGGACATGGATTCGAGCCCGGGTCCGGGAAGATCCCACATGCCGCGGAGCAACTAAGCCCGTGCGCCGCAACTACTGAGTCTGCGCTCTAGAGCCCGTGAGCCACAACTGCTGAAGCCTGCAAGCCTGGAACCCGTGCTTTGCAACAAGGGAGGCCACCGCAATGAGGAGCCCGCGCACCACAACGAGGAGAGGCCCCCACTCACTGCAACTAAAGAAGGCCCATGCGCAGCAGCGAGGACCCAACACAGCCAAAAGTAAATAAATAAAATAAATTAAAAAAAAAAAAGATTGCAAAATATCTGATTGCTTTGGTGTCAGAGGATGGTATTTCGTTTTGTACATATGGGCACAGTTTAAGAGTCTCTTGTCTTTTTGTTGAGGTTTGTTGAACTTCAGTTAAGCATACAATCTCCTTCTCCCCTGTCAGTTGCTACAGAAAGAGTTTCTATCTTTCTCCAAGTCCCACCATGAGTGCCACATCCTCTTAACTATGCTAGTGGTCTAGAGACAACTCCAATTAAAGATTAGAGCATCAGACACAGCTGTATTTAAACAAAAACAAGCAAATAAACAAGCAAAACAGCCCATCAACGTAACATGAAATAACAACAACATAATCAATCAAACAGTAGTCAGTGAGTTCTGGACTTCTACAAAGCATCTAGTGTACAGATAGACACACCTCATCTAGCTCATCACCTTGTACCTCTATAGCTCCTTTGCCCCCAAGAGGTTAAAATGACTATATGCGTGATGCTTCATGTATACTTATCTGGGAAGAAAGGGAGACACTGATATTGACAACCTAATAGCACCATCAATTCAATTTCCTGCTGCCTTTGTGAAAAAGCATCAATAAGAGTTCAATCCAGGCTCATCTAGATCTGGTCTTCTGGTAATGGGGTTATACAGCAGTATCGACATTGCATACACATACCCTATATTCATACATTCTTTATAATCTGACGGCTTCAAATAGGTATCAGAATTTAATCAGAAAACAACTCAGATTAAAATGGACTTGCATTTAGAGATTTGAATGTACAGTTACTAAGGAGTTACAAAGAAAAAACAACCTATATTATCCTAAAAAACGTACTTTCTAGCATCTTAAAAATTCTAAGAGGTACTTTAGAGGGAGAGAGAGAGAGAGAGATAGATTAGGTAGATAGATAGATAGATGATAGGTAGATAGATAGATAGTAACCTTTTGCAAAGGTGGATGATACAGTTGGTTCACGGAATGGAAAGACTTGGTCTCCAGTCTCAGAGTTTTCAAAATGAGCATTGAACTGAGAAGACCTAAGGTTTTTAGGGAGGTACCTCTAGGACCAGGGGAGGACCAAAGGAGGCAGGGGAGGACCAAAGTGCCCACTCCCAGTTTTTAACATCATATTGGCTTCTCTCATATATTCTGTATGGAGACTTCAGTGTACTTAAAGAAAGGGTTTCACAGGTCCGCCCATGTTACATATTTGCCATGCATCACAGATGCAATAAAATCATGACAGTTTTTTGGTTGGTTAATCACTTACTTTTCCAAAAGACTTAAGCGATAGACTCTACAGCTGAGATGTCTGAGTCCTTTGCAGACAGACATGTCTCAGAATCCCCAATACTGGGCGCCAATATTGTGTGTGATACAAAAAAAGGCTCTCAAGAAATGTGTTTTGATTGCTTCATTGATTGATTGATTGTGAAGAAGGAGGAAGGAAGGAAGGTTGGTTAAGGCAAGGATTGTCCTTGGTTGACATTTTTAATATTTTAAACATACATTTAATCACGTCTGAAACTATACAATATGAAACTAAGGCCTCACTTGGCTATCTTACCTGTCTGGCATCGCACACACATACACACTGACCCATATTCTGCTTCCAGAAATGTGAGTTTGGTTTTGCATGACTGTGTTACTTTGTTTTACCATAAGACAAAATGGAAGAATTTAATAGCAACACTGAAAAGGAAAAAGAAAGTCCTTTTTCTCTGCTTAGGACGGAGGTTGAAAGAGAGCAAAGCTATGTCTGGTCCAGGGGAAAAGCTCAACCAAGCAAAGGCATCAGTGCTGGACTCAGGTGGCCGCAGATGAGGCCATGGCCGGCCCACCATGGGCCTCAGCCTCAGAGCTCTGTCCACGCCTCCTGTTCAGCCAAGAAGATTCTCCCTCTGACGCTGCTCCTACACAATTCACTCTCGTTCCCCGGCACCCCATGGTCATTCAGGAGCAGTATCATCAAACACACACAGCACATTAGAAATATTTTATTACAAATGTTCTAATTCTATCATTTTTCTCGGAAGCAAATATTCCGAGAAATGAATTAAATGAATAATCCATTAAATATGTGGACACATCTAATTCTATTCTTCCACTCTGAATAGCAAAAGACAGACAGTTGAGGAGAAAAACCTTTTATTCAAAAAGGATCCTTGTAGTTCCTTATAGTTTCAAAGTTCCATAAATAAATAGAAAAATCCATTCTGCCCCCTGCTGACAGACTAACATTCCTAAACATCCAGTTTGAAACCTGAAGGTTTAGCAGTACCTTCTGGGTTGGGTCCACATCTCACTGAACATGCCACAACCTCCACACTCGGCAGGTCTAGCTTTTCTCTGGCTGAGTATGGCTAGGCAACGCACAGCCAGAGAAAGTGCCGTTCACATTTTTATAATGACTGTACTAAGACATTTTCCGGCAGGTAGCAGTAAAGTGTCGGGGACTGTCTGGTCTAATTTGCAGAGAGATGCCCTCCCTTTGGTCCACAGTGGGCCAACTGGGGCCAGCCTCACCAGGCCTGCGTACTTGGGCCTGGTGCCACTTTCTACTCACTGAAGGGCCTGGGGCAAGGACCTTACTATGGCCTCTCTGAGCCTCAATTTCCCTGAGAGGAAATGGAAGTAATAATGGTATATGCCTCGTGGGATAGCTTTGCAGATTAAATAATTGACAAAGAATGCTTAGAACAGGTCAAGTGCCTAGTAATAATAAGAAATGTATATACTGCTCTAGGTCTGCCACTCTCCTAACAGAGTGTGAATATTGTGTGCATTTTGTCATCTGATTTTCAAAGGGATTCCTGATCCACCTTCTCATCTCCCCTGCCTCCCCAGAAAAACAATCAGTAAGTAACCACTGCTGAGGAGTAAGGGCCTGTCACTGCATCCTCCTACTCCAAATATTAAGATGGTGTTTGGCACATCATAAGCCCTCCCTAAATATCCACTGATTTTATTTGAAAAACCAAAACAAGACTTGACGTCTATAAATGATGGAAGACCAAAAATTCATTAGATTTTTATTAAGCATTTTTTTTTAAATTTTATTTATTTATTTATTTATTTATTTATGGCTGTGTTGGGTCTTCGTTTCTGTGCGAGGGCTTTCTCCAGTTGCGGCAAGCGGGGACCACTCTTCATCACGGTGCGCGGGCCTCTCACTATCGTGGCCTCTCTTGTTGCGGAGCACAGGCTCCAGACGCGCAGGCTCAGTAATTGTGGCTCACGGGCCTCGTTGCTCCGCGGCATGTGGGATCTTCCCAGACCAGGGCTCGAACCCGTGTCCCCCGCACTGGCAGGCAGATTCTCAACCACTGCACCACCAGGGAAGCCCCTAGATTTTTAAAAACTAAGTTACTCTGATGTCTTTTGAGAAGGAATTTGCTTTATAAATCCTAAGGTCTTATTATTTTAAGAATGGTCAGGGGGCTGTAAGTTCTGTAGAGTTGTATCCCTGAATTATAACAGCATCTGGCTTTTAATCTTCCAAGCATGTAGCCATGTTCTCTAAAAGAGCCATTCTATCTCTGCTCAAAAGGCCATTGTCTAACTGATTTCACTAATAGGTGTTTTCCTTTCCTCTCCTCTCAGAACGCAGTAACATGGGCTGGGCTAACAATGTGGGTTGCTACCTCGCTACTTCTTGTCCTTCCTAGCAATCTGGGCAGGTTTCTCTCGGCCAACACCAGCTCCTGCGGAGTTTTCCTCTCCTTTTCTGCCTTGGGTCTGCACAGGGCTGCGCCTCGCCCCAGCTGCTCCTTTTTCCTCCCTCTCCTGTAATCCACTCTCCTTTAATATTCCAAGGGTGACCCTTGACTGTCCTTTGAATGCTGCTCCAATTCAAAAGGCTTCTGAGCTTTTAAGACAGCAGAGATAACATAATTCCAAGGAGATGGGGGTGGGAGGGAGGGAGAATGTGATTGGAAAGATTAGCTAAATCTTCTCATTCCTAGGGATTTGGGCTCTCACAAATACAGGAACTGGGAGGTTTTTCCTTTTTTTTTTTATGGACTCTCCCCACCCGCCTCAGCTCTCGTATTAACCTCTATTCAAAATATTTTGTTTCTAACCCCAACCATAAAAAGAGACTTAACTGAGTATTTCCTTAAATCTCTAGCCTTTGAAACAAGGGCAATTTTACAGCAAGGCCGGCTTTTATTAATATTTATTTATGTTCTTTTTCATTTGCATGATTGGGGATGGCTCTGAATCCGGTTCTATTTAGGACAAAGCTGATGCAATTCAACAGGTAATTACTGACAGTTCATCACGTACGAGGTGTTATTCAAGGGACGATGGGGAATGTAAGGATCAAGAAACGCTCGCTACCATCAAAAATTTCACCATCTATAGGCATCAGTAAAGGGATGGTATTCGGCATCTTCTATGAGCCTCGTATACTTTCTGTCACAGATATAACGTTTGCCTGGCATCCCTTATCTTCCTTTTCTGTAAAATGCCAATGTATACTAACCACTTGGACCATGCACGCACACACGCGCGCACACACACACACACACACACGTAACACCCTTTCTTTGACACACTGTTTTAATATCATTACAGATGCTAATGAATAAACATGTTGCTCCACTCTGAGCGTTTTAACGGGGCTTTTCTAACCCTAATCTGCAACTGATGACGGGCTATCTTTTGACTCACGCACTAAAACAGTGTATCAACACCGCTATCGGCAGGATCACTGGCAATTAAGGGCTGTACTACCAAGTGCAGCAGAGGAAGCACCTGAGTTACTACTGTTTGTCACGGAGTATTTTTAAAGAATTGCTTCCTTAATATCCTCGAGCACCTACAGTAATGAGAATGGGTAATGTGTTGTCAAGAGGAAAACAGACCTGTTTTATAACAAGTCAGTAAGACACACTCATAAAAATATCAGAAAACAGATGTGCATAAGTCTTTACAAACAACTGGCTCTTTTCAGTGGGTTTAGAAGCCTCCATCCCCATCCCACCCTTCTGCTATTAATTTGCTTAGACAAATGTTTCATAGATTGAAAATACACAATTTTAACTAAAGGCCAGCTGACTTATCCTGAATCTATGTAAGTGGGTCCATCTCAATGACGTTAAGGTACCAGTGGCCCCGAGAAGGCTCAAACATCCATGGTGGAATGCAGCCTCATTACACAATCCTCTTTCATTCTACTCCACTGAGCTTCTGCACGGTTTCTCCCCAGGCACATGCATTGTGCCTGGAAAGTTTTCTGTTTCCTGTACAAAATAAATGAGAAATGAGTTCTCCTTTCTCACTACTTCAGCTACAAGGGCTCGTGTCTCTTCTTTCCTCCATGCCCACTAACAGATGGGTCCTGCTGGTAATCTCTGTGGGATCTTATACCCTGCCTGCAAGGTTCGCCCTTGGCTTCTGGATCTTGAGGGGGCCACCTGTGGGCACTCATTTCCTTAGCATGTCAAGCAAAACTCTAATCAAACCTGCAGAGTACTCAGTTAAAAAAATCAGGAGGAAATCATTTTTTGATTAAAAACAAGCAGAAAAGTAAATTCAAATTAGCATTTAAATCAACTAGGAAACACATTCCCGAGTTTTTGATATAAAAATAGAGTCAATGATGATAGATTTTTAAAAATCGAGTTTTTAAAATCCAGTGGAAAGTAGTTTGATTTGTTGTTGCACAGGATTATTGGAGATTCTTTCCTCCTCATTTAACTTTGATATTGGGAGGGTTTTTAATGCTATTTATTTATTCAACAAATATGTATTGAGTGAGTACTGGGTGCCATGCTACCCACTCTTCAAGGTGATGGGAACACATCATTCAGCAAGACAGGTCAATGCAGGCAATCCTGTAACTGAAATAACTTGGGGAGACTGACAATAGCCAAATCAATAAATAAGGAACCATCGTGATGCTGGGTGGTGCTGAGGGCTATGAACAGAAATGAAGTGGACTGAAGTGTGGGGAGAGTGTGGGTGTGTCACATATAAGATGATCAGAGAGGTCGCACAGATAAGGGACCCTTGAGCAGAGGCCACGCGAGCAAGGTGAGGGGCATAAGAGCATCATAAGGGGACACTGAGAAAAAGACTCTGGCCTGGGAGACTGTTCAGTGCCCTCAGGGCACCAGGAGGCTGAGATGGCTGAGAGGGAGTGAGTGGTCGGTGGGCCGTGAGGCCAGAGAACTGGGTGCCAGAGAAATGGCCAACAGCAAGATCAAGGCGGGGGGGGGGGGTTTCTGGGCCACTGTGGGGACTTGGGAGAGGAAACCACAGAGGGTTTTGAGCAAGATGAGACAGGATCTGACTTGTCTTTCAAAAGGCTGCTTTTGTGGGAGGAAAGCGAAGCACAGAGGGAAATACCTTGTAGTTCGGGCGTGAGATCAAAACATTTGTTGGGACTTTCCTGGTGGCGCAGTGGTTGAGAATCCGCCTGCCAATGCAGGGGACACGGGTTCGAGCCCTGGTCTGGGAAGATCCCACATGCCGCGGAGCAACTAGGCCCATGTGTCACAACTACTGAGCCTGCGCGTCTGGAGCCTGTGCTCCACAACAAGAGAGGCCGCAACAGTGAGAGGCCCGCGCACCGCGATGAAGAGTGGCCCCCACTTGCCGCAACTAGAGAAAGCCCTCGCACAGAAACGAAGACCCAACACAGCCAAAATTAAATTAATTAATTAAAAAAAAAAATAGGGGGAAAATATCACTAAAAAAAAAAAAAATTTGTTAACAGCTTTACTGAGATATAATTGATATTCAAAAACAATAGTATAGTTAGTTTTAACAGTTTTAAAAACTAGCACGTACTTAATGTATACAATTCGGTGAGTCTGGATGTCTGCAGACACATGTGAAACCATCACCACAATAACACATTCCATCACCTCTAAAGGTTTCCTCCTGCCCCTTTTTCTGCATAAATTTTAAATTACAAACAAAAGATTACAAAATGTCTACCACATAAAAGATGTTATTTCTACGGGACCAGTTACTTCAGTAACTCGAATCTTATGAAAACCCAAATTGCAGCCACATTATTTTGCTTGCTATCTTATCCCAACAGCCTTTACATCAACTTAATCTCTTTTGAGAAAGTAATTAAATGAATCACCTCTCAGCTCTACCTGTCTCTGCAGAAGCTTCCCTGACTGCTTCCTTCTTGCTCTTCAGGATGAATTAAATTATTACCAAAGTCCGCCTCGCCAGGTGAGGAAGGCAGGGGGTCCCTAACATCACTGAAATCCATTCTTGTTGACACTTGACTAGCTCCCAAGGCAGTTTTAGAAAAGTCACTTTAAATTCTTTGAATGTTTCCTTCGGCTAAAATAAAATGTGTTACATCCCAGTGGGGCTTAAGGACTGTACAAAAAACATTACCTACAGGACTCTCCGGGCATTAATCTCACCCCTCCACCTCCCCAAACCCCCCCCCCAAACCCCTGCCCCCGGCACAGACCTGGGCATCAATTTGGAAGGAGCCTCTGCTCTACCTGTAAAAGCACATCTCTTCTAACACACTTGGGCACTTGCATTCTGGGCTTTTTGACTTACTTTCACATGATAAAAAGCCCCCTTTTCAACTGTTAATGGTATTAAGAGACTTTTTCTTAATGCAGTTTTTGCTTCCAGGGTGGCCCTGGCAAGAAGCTTGTGCTTTCTAAGTCTCCACTTCAATCCTACCCCATCTCTCTATTATCATCCATTCTGACCCGCAGTGCGTCAGGTCTCCGAGGTTCTGCATGATTCAGGGCAAATGCTTGGTCCCGCTCTACAACCTCTAACTGCGATGCTCTAGTCCTGTGGATTAGAACCCCGTGGGAGGAATGGGGTGGAGGGGTTCCTTCCTCAAACCTGTCAAATCAGAATCTCAGAGGGCGGGACTCAGAAATCCATACTTGTAACAAGTTCCTCAGAAAATTCTTACGAGCACTAAAGTACGAGAACCCTTACCTTAAAGGTATATTCTGAAGAATAGGAAGGAAAGTGTTACAAGTTTTCTCAACATTTCAGAAGAAAGCATGCCATAGCAATGCACAGATTCATAATAACTTTTAAGTAAGAGACTGCTTTATAACTTCCTCTTATTCTGTCCTCTGAGTCGTAAAATTTGGGGTCTTGAACTAAATATTTATTTCATATTCTGTATATTTCAGACTTTATCTTTCATCCTTTCAACATCATCATTCATTTTGACAGTCATACTATATATATATATTTTTTTCTGAATCACTAAACTTTATTGCTAAAATTTGGTAAATCTCAATGAAAGGGGTAAAAAGTCCAAAACTCTGAAAACATTTTCAAATGGAAATTAAACTGAGTCATACTATATTTTAAGCTCTATTTTTTTCATCCATATCTATCTTGAACTTTAGAAGTATCGAACTCATTGTAGAAATCTTTGAAAGTTATATATCTATGTGTGTGTATATATGTATATATGTGTACACACACATATATACATATAGTATGTCTATATACAATCTTTGTTACCTTTGTTAATGTTTACAGATCCACATTGTATATACAAGTTAGTATTCCGCTTTTCTTTTTGATGGTTACCATTTTTTAGCAATAAAGTATTTTTTTTCAGCAAAGCATTTTTTGAAATTGAAGTATAGTTGATATACGTCATGTTAGTTTCAGGTGTACAGCACAGTAATTCCGTTTTATATATATATATATATATATACACACACATACACACACATATATATACACACATATATATTCTTTTTCAGATTCTTTTCCTCTATATGTTATTACAAAATAACGAGTATAGTTCCCTGTGCTTATACAGTAGGTCCTTGTTGGTTATCTATTTTATATGTAGCAGTGTGTATATGCTAGTCCCAACCTCCTAATTTATCCCTTCCCCCCAGTATCCTGCTTTTATAATTCAGTTTTCATTTAATAAATATTTGTTAGAGACCTAACAAGCGCTACCAGCTACCACGTGGTAAGACAGCTGAGCACTATATCTGCCATCACAGACATTATTATATTATACTATATTGTAACCATGTTCTCCAAATGAATTAGTATCTAAAACTGTGATTTCAAACTGCTGAATAATATTTACTCTGATGCCATGGCTTACTGAACTCTATTCTAATTGCAGAACATTCTGGGCTGTGGTCTTTGAAATGGGCTACATGCACACAAGGAGAAGTGCAAGGCAGTGCACTGAGGTACAGGAAGAAAGTATTAGAATTTCTATTTTTATTTCAATTTTTTCAATTCTATTTTGTGTATGATTTTTAGCAGTATAATACCAAAAAAACAGTAAATAAATTTACACATATTAGGAGTACATGGTAAAAATTATTTTCATTGATAAAGCTGGGTTATCACAAAACTCTGCAGTCCTTTGATTTAAGATGTGTCCAATTATTCACACAAAAATAAAATTTTGACAGTTTTAAACATATTCTCAGGAGTGAAATTACAAGTAAAAGAGGATGGACCATTGCCAAATTGCCTTCTAGGTCAGTTGGTGGAAAATTTATGCTCCCAGTGTCTGAGAGAGCTTCTCTTTCATATTATATTTAAATTTTTTGCTGATTTATTAGATGGAAACTGGCATTTTATTGTTTTAATTTGCATCTCATTAACAAAGCTAAAATTTTCAACTTTATTAGCTAATTAAGTTTCTTCTTTCATAAATTACTCACATCCTTTGCCTGTCTTTCTGTTGGGGATCTAAGTATTTTTCTAACTGAACTTTGTATAGGTATATAGAAATAGTAATAATTATTAAAAACAATGGCTGACACTTATTGTGTTGAGTGCCGGCTATGCTAGAAATAGACCAGACTTCCTTTCTAGTCCTCTAAACAACCAAGAGTGTTATTATGCCCATTTCATGGATTATGAAATTGAAAGGAATGAAGTGAAATAACGTAATTTGGCAGAGTCTTCCTGATTCCAAATTGTAAGAGTTAGAATTTCTTTTTTTTAGAATTTGTTATCCCTTTGATTTTTATTAATGTTGGTTAAAAAATATATTTAAAAAATTCTTATCCAGTCATATTTATCAACCCTTTCCTTTATGTCTTGTTCTATTGATTTTATTATGAGAAATCTTCCATGAAAAGGCATAAATAGTCTCCAGTTTTTTTCTATGATTTTATTTCTAATGTAATTCTAGAATCTATCTGGAATTTATGTGGGTGTATGGCATTAACTGAAAATCTTACAGTTTCCCAAAGAGTCAATTTTTAGAGCACAACTAGTTGAATAACCCATTGACATATTATGCTTTTTTTTTAATCAAAAACTAATTTCTAATGGAAACTAGGTCTGTTTTTGTAGCATATATATGTGTGACCATACATAATGCAATATATACGTGTTAAGTGTATAAATATGTTATATATAATATATATGTTAAATATATCTATATTTATAGGTATGTTATATATATAATATATATGTTATATATAATATATATATAATATATATAATATATATAATATATATATTATATATATAATATATATATATTTATAGGTATGTTATATATATAATATATATGTTATATATAATATATATATTTATAGGTATATAATATATATAAATATATATATATTTATAGGTATAAATTATACCTATATATAGGTATATATATATAATATATATAAATATATATATATTTATAGGTATAAATTATATTAACATATATTTATATAATTATATATGTATTTTATATTATGTAATATATATGATAGAGCAAAAATCCTTTTTATATTCTATTGCTCTTTTTAAAAAATTTCTTACATATTCTCTGTGTTTTTTCCAAGTGAACTTTAGAATCATTTTGTCTAATTTTAAAATTAAACAGATAAATGTCATCTTTATAACATTCTGTGTCACCATCAAGAAACTTGGTCCTTTTCTTCATTTATTTAAATTTTCTTGTACTGTTATCTGTGATGTGTGGTTATTTTTATATCTATAGCAGACATTTTTGCTTTAAAATTTCCAAATATTTTTTGGTTTGTTCCTATTTTAAATAAAATCAATTTCCCTTTCTAAGATCAAGTTATATATGGTTACTGCTCTTATTTAGAAAAACCATTGAGTTTTTCAGTTAATTCTATTAGGACTGTACATATATATTCATATTTTTAACAAATAAAAATAGATGTCTCCTCTTTTGTAATATTTATGGCTGTTTCATATCTTATAACACTGTAAGAAAAATAGTGCATAACAATAGTGGTATGAGGCCTTGATGCTTCTGGTGTTTTTGAAGGATTTCGCTGTTGGTTTAAAGATCAGCTTTATCATATAAGAAACTCACAAATCATTAAGGATGTTTTTTATCAGAAATGGCTGTTTTTTAGTATGGAGTTTCCTTTAAAACCTAAAAATAGAGTTACCATATGATCCAGCAATCCTACTCCTGGGCATATATCCAGAGAAGATGAAAACTCTAATTCAAAAAGATACATGGACCCCAATGTTCATAGCTGCACTATTTACAATAGCCAAGACACGGAAGCAACTTAAATGTCCATCAACTGATGAATGGATAAAGAAGATGTGGTTCATATATATTGTTGTAATACAATGGAAGATTACTCAGCCATAAAAAAGAATGAAATAATGCCATTTGCAGCAACATGGATGGACCTGGAGATTATTATACTAAGTGAAGTAGGTCAGACAGAGAAAGACAAATATCAAATAATATTGCTTATATGCGGAATCTAAAAAAAAATAATACAAATGAATTATTTACAAAATGGAAACAGACTCACAGACTTAGAGAACAAACTTCTGGTTACAGTGGGAAGGGTGGGCAGGAGGGAGAGAGTGGGAGGTTGGGATTGACATATACACACTACTATATTTAAAATAGATAACCAAAAAGGACCTACTGCATAGCACAGGGAACTCTGCTCAATACTCTGTAATAACCAAAATGGAAAAAGAACTTGAAAAAAAATAGATACATGTACGTGTATGTAACTGAATCACTTTGTTGTACACCCGAAAGTAACACAACATTGTTAATCAACTATACTCCAATATAAAATAAAAATTTAAAAAACATTTTTTTTTCCAATGAATTGAACCTGAATTTCCCATTTTACAAAAGACAACAAAGATACCAATCACGCAAATGGAATATACACTCACACATAAGAAGACAGAACTGTCACAAATCCTTCCAGAGAATAATTGATATGGAGTCCCAAACAAACACTTCCCCAACACAAACGGTCCTCCATGTCAGACAAACGTCAGAACCAATAAAAACGCCCAAATAGCACTTGGCGCTCAAAACAGAAGTCGGCCCAGGTGCACACCGGGACACTTACTCCGTCTTAGAGCTTGTCAGCTCGTCCAGATGCATGTTTCCGTTCCACCAAGGAAAAGTGTGCGTTGGCAGCCAGTGCCGAGCAGGGGAGAAACAGGGAGGATTCCCAAAACAAATGGCTTTGGCAGCTGCGAGTAACATCCCCCAACAGCTTCCTCTCAGGGCCACCTAGCCACAAACAGCTGACTCATCGCAGCCATCTTGGCGCGTTGCCGCGGCCGGTAGCTCTACTCCAGAAAACCCCACGCATTCAGATCTCGCGAGAACGCAGCCCCACGTTGGGCGCCAAAGCACTGTTACTGAAAGCGGAGGTCAGGCTGCTCGCCGCTCAAAAGCTAATAAAGAGGCAAGGTTGATGGAAAGTTTGCTTTATTTCCAAGGCGAGCAGCTGGGGACGCGAGAAGGCAGACTCTTGTCCAAAGACCGACTTCCCCCACTAATAATCAGTGAGCAATAGCTTTTATAGATGGAGGGAGGGGGCTACATGCAGAAACAGCACAGTCAGCTCTGACAGTCTTCTTTAAATCGGTCATCGCTGGTCTGACCGGCGTCATCTCGATTAAGTACAGTCAGTCTTTAGTTCCAGGGTCTGTTTGTTCCCATTTCTTTGAGGCCCGTTCTTGGAATTGTGGCAGCTTATGTCACGGATATTTGGGTAATTCATACTTATCAAGATTTTGAAGGATATTTGAATAGAATTGTACATAATATGCTTTTATCATTTTTTTCTTCAGTAAATTTCTCTTTTGGTGTTGAGATATTGGTGATTTACAGTATATAAATTTCAGGTGTACAACATAATGAATCACATTTTTTAAAGTGTATACTCCATTTATAGCTATTATAAAATATTGGCTATATTCCCTGTGCTGTACAATATACCTTTATTTATTTATTTATTAGTGCCCTACCCCTATCTTG
The DNA here is from genome assembly GCF_009873245.2 of Balaenoptera musculus. NCBI lineage: Eukaryota > Metazoa > Chordata > Mammalia > Artiodactyla > Balaenopteridae > Balaenoptera > Balaenoptera musculus. The sequence continues at coordinate 93,727,669 of NC_045793.1, read as the reverse complement.
CCCCTCTCCCCTCCCCCTTCCCTCTCCACACTGGTAACCACTAATTTGTTTTCTCTATCTGTGAGTCTGCTTATTTTTTTGTTATATTCAGTAGTTTATTTTATTTTTTAAATTCTACATATAAGTAATAACACACAGTATTTGTTTTTCTCTCTCTGTCTTATTTCACTAAGCATAATACCTTCCAAGTCCATCCATCTTGTTACATATGGCAAAATTTCATTCTTTTTAATGGCTGTGTAGTGCACTATGGTATATAAATAGATATATATATATCTCACATCTTCTTTATCCATTTGTCTGTTGATGGACATTTAGTTTGCTTCCACATCTTGGCAATTGTAAATAATGCTGCTATGAACATTGGGGTACATGGATCTTTTTGAATTAGTGCTTTTGTTTTTGTTTTCTAATATAAACCCAGGAGTGGAATTTCTGGATCATATGGTAGTTCTAGTTTTAGTTTTTTGAGGAATATCCTTGACACCCATTGTTAAGTTTCTATTCATTCCTGTTGCTGTGTTTTTCCTATTTTATGTTGTTCTTTAGATTTATCAAATCTTTTTATTAGCTTTTTTCTTCAGAAAACTAATTCTTATATTTGTCAACTTTTTAAAAAATTATTTGATTTCTTCTTTTATCTTTAGTATATCTTTCTGCCCAATGTGTTTATGTTACTTAATTTTTACACTTAGTTAATTCATGCATTCTTCTAAAAAATAATGAGAGAATTGAAGGTTATAAGTTTGATATATCCTGTTAATCCTCTTATTTATCCTTTATATTTTCATTAATTAATAATTAGTTCATCTTGTGATTTTGTTTTGTTTTTTGACCCAACAATTATTTTGGAGATGTTTTAAATATAGTGAAGGTTTAAAAAACTAGGTCTTTATTATTTTTTAATTTTAATATATTATGAAAGAGAATGTGATTTTTGAGTTCTTTTTGAGAGAATTTTTTGTGTGTGGTCAAGTTTATGATCAGCTTTTCAAAATGTTCTATGGATACATAAAAACAAAATATGTTCTATGTTTGTATGAGAATCTGATACATAAATCAAACACAATTAAAATAGAAATTTATGTCATTATTTACTTTGTGAATTCTTGGTCTAGCTAAAGTTGATTGACTTGTATTGATATTTCTCAGAATTCTATACCTTGATCAATTTTGCACTGAATTTCTAAGAGTTTCTGCTTTATGTATTTTAAATTTGGTATTTGATGTGTAATGTCTCAATTAGTTGTCAGTTGTATTTTCCATCATTATAAATGACCTTTTTCTCACTTAGCCTTTCTTACCTTGAATTCTGCTTTGGGTTTTTGTTTGTTTAAATTTTACTGATAAACAATTGCTTCTTTGATTTTAACACTTTTATAATATTTTATTTTACGTTATGTCTCTTGTTACTAAGACGTCGATTTGTTTTAATGCAAACTTGCAGTTTGTATTTTATGGAGAAATTTAAAACATTTATGTTTATTGACATAATCAATATATTTGATCTTATTTTGATTACCTCAGTTTTATTATCAGTTATTAGTAATTTTATTATTTTCTGTTTCATTTTTATTTTCAGTTATTATGTGTCTTTTTTTTTTTTTTTTTTTTTTAGAGTTGGTTGTCTTGTCATTTTTGTTTCATTTATGTGTATTTTTACTGATTTTGCCAGAAATTTGAAAGTTTTATGTCCTGCTTTTAGTTTTTCAAATAGTTACTACTATTTAAAAAAATATATATATTAGGTTTTAATTTTTAACTATCATAGTTGAGAATAGAATGATATCCCTGAAGCAACCCTCTCTATATGAGATATTTTTAAAATGAAATTGTTTTATATACAGCCACCAACACACACTTCATTCCAAGTTATTAACTTGGAATTTTACACCGAATTTACTATTATTATAAAAATATTTAATATTCCAAAATCTTTTCTATTAATATTATTTTGTATTTGCATTCAATTCTTAACTAAATTTACCATAATTATTTAGTCCACCTTATATTTAATTGGCTTCAAAGTTCAGCAGCAGTTCATTTACTTGTGTTGTTCCTTTCCCTTAGTTCTTAATTTTGATTCATCTCTCATTTGTCTTTTAGTAATTTTTAAAAGAAGATTATGTGGTGGCATATTGTCTAAATCCTTGTTTATCTGATAACATCTTTCTATTGCTTTCACACATTAAAGTTACCTTGATTGAGTACATTTCTTATATTGCTACTTTGAGCTCAGAACTCCATAGAGGTTATTCAAATGTCTACTGGAATTTGTTTCTAAATGGGAATGTTTTGAGAGTAACCTGATTTTTGTTCCTTTGTAAATAACATTTTTTTTCCCTGCCGCATGCTTATAAAATTCTTGTTTCTCTTTGCTATTTAAAAAAATGTCTAACATATCTCTACGGTGGGTCTCTTCCACTGATTTCCTTAGAACTGAGAAAATCCTCTCAATCTTAATTTCTCAGTTTTTTTTTTCTTTCACTCAGTTTCTGTTGTTTTCCTTAATTGTGGCCTTGATCATTGCTTTGCTTTAAATTTTTTTCATCTAGTGTTCAGGAAGTCTGAGATTGCTCTCCATTCTCTCTCCTTCATATCCACTGTATCTCTCATCATTTTAAGCTCCTCTGGCTCTGTCTGTTCTGCAAGAGTTTTGTGAGTTTCTTCTCTACTCACTGATTTAATTTGCCAATGGAAAGCCTCCATTTTGATCCTCCAATGTTAAATTTTGATTTTGTCATTGAAATGCTTTCTCACTCCTCGAGCTCCCTCTGCATCTCACTCTGCTATCTTTCTTTTTTGCCTCTTTTTCTCTTATGCTTTTCTGATCCAATGACAGGAATCCAATGGATTTTATACACTTTTAATGGTGCTAATGAATTTTCTAAAACTTTCTGATTCTTACCGTAAATCACATTTAGAAGCTTGCTGTTACAGTGTTCATAATAATCTGTCATTTTCCTTGATCTGTAGCATCTTCATATAGGTCCAGTACTGTTCTTTATTTTTTTTTCTTATTTATCTATAGACCAAAAAGAAAGCTATCTAGGCTATTATTTACTAAGCTAAAAAGTGACTTCGGCCCCATTTCCAGAAGCCAACTTAAATGAATCACCAAATCTCTTTCTTATCTACATTGACCAGGAGTTGGCTTACATATAACTCCTGGTCTCATTTGCAGATACTTATAATTTTCCCTTTGTCCCTGCTATGATTCTCTCCCTCCAGTGACCATTGCCACATTAAAGATTCTGTATATATTAAAGTTTTTTTCTGTATCTATTAAAGTTTTATCTAGTATTACTTTGTTGGAAACTGAAATTGAACCTTCTTCTACCCGCTCTGCCTGCCTTTCTGACACTGAGGTTGTACATGAGAAAGTATAAAACCTCTAGTAGCAGTTCTCCTCATGCTCTGCTTGTATCTTTGTCCCCGCCCATTGTGCTTGTGTGGGCAAAATTCCTATCTCAGGATGGACTGGGCAATTGCCTCTACCCTCCACTTTCTATGTCATTGCTTTTGGTAATAATAAAGTCTGACTGTACATAAAAGGTCAAGACGGGTGGTGGAAGGTTCACAGTTTGATCTGTGTTCCAATTGCCTCAATATATGATACTCCATGAGAAAAGGGAGTCTTACAAGTTCTTTTATTCCATAGCTGTCAAAGCAGGATCTGCAAATTGCTGAGGATCCCTGAGACCCTTCAGGGGAGTCTGCAGGGTCAAAATTATTTTCATAGAAATGCTATAATATTATAATGTGAAGTATTTTTGCAGTAATACCTCAACATAAGTTGCCTTTTCACTGCATTGACATTAACACTCATGATGCCAAAGCATTGGTGGATAAAATTGCTAGTGTCTTGGTATAAATCATAACAATGGCACCAAACAACATTTGTATATCCATGAACTCACATTAAAATTTTTAAAAAGCAGAAGACAGTTTCACTTTAAAATGTCCTTGGGCTTCCCTGGTGGCGCATTGGTTAAGAATCCACCTGCCAACGCAGGGGACACAGGTTCGATCCTGACCCAGGAAGATCCCACATGTCACAGAGCAACTAAGCCTGTGCACCACAACTACTGAAGCCCACGCGCCTAGAGCCCAGGCTCCACAACAAGAGAAGCCACCACAATGAGAAGCCCACGCATCGGAACAAAGAGTAGCCCCTGCTCGCTGCAGCTAGAGAAAGTCCGTGTGCAGCAATGAAGACCCAACACAGCCAAAAATAAATAAAATTTCTTTAAAAAGTCCTTGATGGAGTGGCAAAAATTATCAATTTTATTAAACTGCAATCCTTGAGTACATTTTTAAAATATTCTGTGTGATGAACTGGGAAGTACACACAAAGCACCTTCACTACTTATCAAAATATCATGATTGTTTTGAGAAAAAGCATTTGTGTGATTGTGTAAGTGGCATACTTGAAAAACCAGCGAAAGGCAAACTGATTTTTTTGGCAGGCAGACATTTTGGGGGAAATGAATGAAATGAGCCTGTCACTTCAAAGAAAATAAGTGTATTTGTTGCCGATGATAAAATTCAAGCTCTGAAGAGAAAATTCGAATTTTGGAAAACTTGTATCTGAGTTTGAGAACTTCCCAACACTTAAAGACTTTTCTGCTGAAATAAGTGGTGATTTAACAAATAATAATTTTGTACTATTGTGTAATAAAATGTGTCAACATTTGGAGGAGTTGCATAACACAGTGAATTTTCCAAATGACCAAAGCACAATGTGGCAAAATTATGCCTTGGTAAAAGATCAAAGTGCAAGGCCGATCAACGGATTTTAGTGTAAGTGAGTACAAAAAAAAATGTTAATATGCTCTTTGGTTCTACATTGCAATGAAATGTTACAAAACTGCCACTTGTCAGAGTGGTATAATGTCAAAGAATAACCACAACTATCCTAAAAGGCAACTAAAATACTCCCTCCTATCACATTTCTGCAGGACAGTCGATTTCTTCGTATACTTCAACCAAAGGAACATATATCACAATAGAATAAATGCCGAAGTAGACATTAGACTCCAACTGTCTTCTATGAAATTTTTATTAAAGAAATTTGTCAAAATGTAAAACAATATCACTCCTAAATTATTTTATTTTAGAAAATACAGTTTTTTAACAAAAAATATTTGAGTTTATTATTGTTATTTTAAAATGCCATGGTATATATAATAATTCAAATTTTCCTCAATTTGTATTTCTAATTTGATAAATATCAATAGATATTACGCATATAAATAAAAGCTCTTTGTAGTTCTCAATAATTTTTAACATTGTAATGAAGTCCTGAGTTCAAAAGTTTGAGAACCACCACTCTATTTTGTGCAGATAGAAAGGGACAAATTTCTACTTTCTGTTTCTGGCTTATAAAGCATTGTTGGACCACAAACTGCATTTTTCTTTTTTTTTTTTTTTTTAATTAATTTATTTATTTATGGCTGTGTTGGGTCTTCGTTTCTGTGCGAGGGCTTTCTCCAGTTGCGGCAAGCAGGGACCACTCTTCATCGCGGTGCGCGGGCCTCTCACTATCACGGCCTCTCTTGTTGCGGAGCGCAGGCTCAGTAATTGTGGCTCACGGGCCTAGTTGCTCCGCGGCATGGGGGATCTTCCCAGACCAGGGCTCGAACCCGTGTCCCCTGCATTGGCAGGCAGATTCTCAACCACTGCGCCACCAGGGAAGCCCCACAAAGTGCATTTTTCATTCAAATTTCTTCCATCTTGAAGTTAGTAAAAATTCCTCTCGGATTTGGAAAATAAATAGGTGGATATTAGTTCTTCTTGGGGATTTTGTAAATTTTCATGTTATCAATTCCTTCATATATTTTAGTGGAAAATTGAGAACTATTTTTCTCTTTTTAAAAAATTTGAGCTATAATTCACATACCAAAAATTCACCATTCTAAAAGTATACAATTCAGTGATATTTATTGTATTCATAGAGTTGTGCAACCATCACCACAGTAAATTTTAGAACATTTCAATCCCTCAAAAAAAACCTTTAGCTCTACCTCCTTATCTCCTCATTCCCCAGCCCTAAGAATCCACTAATACCCTTTCTATCACTACAGATTTACCTACTCTGGACATCTCATATGAATGGAGTCATACAATATATGACATTTGTGTCTGGCTTTTTTTACTTAGCACACTGTTTTCAAGGTTCATCCATGTTGTAACAGGTATCAATACTTCATTCCTTCTTATGGCTAAATAGCATTCCATTATATAGATATATCGATTGATGAGAATCTGGGTTGTTTCCACTTTTTTAGCTATTATGAATGATGCTATTATAGACATCTGTGGGCAAGTTTTTTTTAATATACATATGTTTTTAAATTCTCTTGGAAATGTACTCAGGAGTATAATTACTGGATCATATGGTGATTATATGTTTAAATGTTTTAGGAGCTTCCACTATTTTCCGCAGCAGCTGCACATTTTTTACATTCCCGTCAGCAATGTATGAGGGTTCCAACTTCTCCACATCTTTTCTAGCACTTGTTATTTTCCACTTTTTTTTATTATAGCCATCCTAGTAGGTATAAAGAGTATCTCATTGTGGTTTCCAGAAATTGAGCATGTTTTAAATATTACATTTATGAATGAGATGGTCACTCATTAAATGGTCACTCATTAAATGGTCACTCATTTAAAATATTGCATGCAAGTTTTTGAAGCTTTTGAATAATCCTTTTCCCTGCATGTTTTCTTTGTTCTCTCTTGAATCTCTTAGAAACACATGTGCACTTATCTAAGAACTTAACCCGAAATATCTCAACAATGCCTTTCCTTTCCTAATTAAAATATTTATATTATCTCTAAATATAATATTCTAAAATTCTTCTTGAAGGTTATCACTGAGTTACTATGTGAACACTTAAGGATGATGTGGCATATTTTCTGAGATGTCATTATGGTAATAATTATGCTGTTTCATTACTTCCATGTTGTTTTGTTAGCTTACTAAAAAGGTACTATTCAGAATCATTCCGAGAACCTTTATTTGCTGTGACGGCATCTTTCTAAAAGGTATGTATTTTTTACATTTTTATTTTCCTAAGTTTTTGAGATTATCTTTTAACTTCTCAGGAAATTAAACACTGTATTTTCGTAAAATCTAGATTGTTTTCATAAAAATAAATTTTTTAAAAGATGAGGATTCTGGGAGTTGGGCTAATGTCAGTTTCTGTGAATACTCAAATTAATAAAATTCCTTGCCCAAATATAAATCACCCACAATTTGAATTTTTAGAGATGTTCCGTTCACCATTTGAACTACATGAAAATGCTGATGAATATTTGCAATACAAAACTGATAAGCAAGTAAACCCCTATACATATCTAATCATTTAAAGGATAACTTATTCCCCCAAGACTTTGCAAATATTAGAATCATCTAAATCTGTTCCTTGTAATTCCAGGTCTCCATAGTGATAGACTCACTTATCTTCAAATTCTACTCAGTAAGCATCTGAAAATGACTAAACATTAGAAATAAATACCTCCTACTCAACTTTTGTGTCCCTGTTTCAACATCCTTCCTCGGGGTAGACCTTCCTGAGCCATTACTCCCCTTTCCTCTCAATATTTGTCTCCTCCAACTCTATATCCATGCTTGAAGACCATCACCTGTATCAATTCATATTTACATTCTACTCTCAATCCCAGAAAACTAAATAAAACACGGTATTTTGAAGTTATCATAGATCCAAGATAAACTCAACCTATTTAATATCCATTTACTCCATTTATTCAATGCTGTCAACATGCTGTAGGTTTGAGTAGGTTTCTTAAACTTCCTGTGGCTTATTTGTCTTATCTGTAACATAAGAACACTTACATCTTCCCTGACTGGTGTGAGAGTCAGAGTTGATGATGAATTTTGTAACTTTTTATAAATAATTGTGTAATTATGGTCATTTTTACAATATTAATTCTTCCACTCCAAGAACACAGTATATCTTTCCATCTTCAATCCCTTTCAAAATACCAGTGGCATTTTTCTCAGAACTAGAACAAATAATTTCGAAATTTGTGTGGAAGCACAAAAGACCCCAAAGAGCCAAAACAATCTTGAGAAAGAAGAATGGAGCTTGAGGAATCATGCTCCCTGACTTCAGACTATACTACAAAGCTATAGTCATCAAAATAGAAAATAGCAAAACACTATGGTACTGGCACAAAAACAGAAACATAGATCAATGGAACAGAATAGAGAGCCCAGAAATAAACCCACACACTAATAATTAATCTATGACAAAAGAGGCAAGAATATACAATGGAGAAAAGACAGTCTCGTCAATAAGTGGTGCTAGGAAAACTGGACAGCTGCAGGTAAAAGAATGAAATTAGAACACTCCCTAACACCATACACAGAAATAAACTCAAAATGGATTAAAGACCTAAATGTAAGGCCAGACACTATAAAACTCTTAGAGGAAAACATAGGCAGAATACTCCATGATATAAATCACAGCAAGATCCTTTTTGACCCACCTCCTGGAGAAATGGAAATAAAAACAAAAATAAACAAATGGGACCTAATTAAACTTAAAGGCTTTTGCACAGCAAAGGAAACCATAAACAAGACAAAAAGACAGCCCTCAGAATGGGAGAAACTATTTGCAAATGAAGCAACTAACAAAGGATTAATCTCCAAAATATACAAGCAGCTCATGCAGCTCAATATCAAAAAAACAAACAACCCAGTCCAAAAATGGGCAGAAGACCTAAATAGACATTTCTCCAAAGAAGATATACAGATTGCCAACAAACACATGAAAGAATGCTCAACATCGCTAATCATTAGAGAAATGCAAATCAAAACTACAATGAGGTATCATCTCACACCAGTCAGAATGGCCAGCATCAAAAAATCTACAAACAATAAATGCTGGAGAGGGTGTGGAGAAAAGCGAACCCTCTTGCACTGTTGGTGGGAATGTAAATTGATACAGCCACTATGGAGAACAGTATGGAGGTTCCTTAAAAAACTACAAATAGAACTACCATACGACCCAGCAATCCCACTACAGGGCATATACCCTGAGAAAACAATAATTCAAAGAGAGTCATGTACCACAATGTTCATTGCAGCTTTATTTACAATTGTCAGGACATGGAAGCAACCTAAGTGTCCACTGACAGATGAATGGATAAAGAAGATGTGGCACATACATACAATGGAATATTACTCAGCCATAAAAAGAAACAAAATTGAGTTATTTGTAGTGAGGTGGATGGACCTAGAGTCTGTCATACAGAATGAAGTAAGTCAGAAAGAGAAAAATACCATATGCTAACACATATATGTGGAGTCTAAAAAAAAAAAATGGTTCTGAAGGTACTGGGGCAGGACAGGACTAAAGATGCACATGTCGAGAATGGACTTGAGGACACAGGGAGGGGGAAGGGTAAGCTGGGATGAAGTGAGAGAGTGGCATGGACTTATATATACTACCAAATGTAAAATAGCTAGTGGGAAGCAGCTGCATAGCACAGGGAGATCAGCTCGGTGCTTTGTGACCACCTAGAGGGGTGGGATAGGGAGGGTGGAAGGGAGACGCAAGAGGGAGGAGATATGGGGATATATGTATATGTATAGCCGATTCAATTTGTTATAAAGCAGAAACTAACACACCATTGTAAAGCAACTATACTCCAATAAAGATGTTAAAAAAATTTAAAAATGGGCAGAAGAACTGAACAGACGTTTTTCCAAAGAGGAAATGCAGATGGCCAACAGGGATGTGAAAAGGTGCTCAGCATCACTAATCATCAGGGAATCAAAACTACAGTGAGATACCACCTTATACTTGTCAGACTGGCTATCATCAAAAGAACACAAATAACAAATGTTGGCAAGGATGTGTAGAAAAGGAAACCCTCATACACTATGGAGAACAGTATGAAGATTTCTCAGAAAACTAAAAATAGAACTACCATATGACCCAGCAATTCCACTCTTGGGTATATATCCAAAAAAACCAGAAACACGAATTTGAAAAGATACATGCACCCCAATGTTCATAACAGCATTATTTACAATTGCCAAGGTATGGAAGCAACCTAAAAGTATCCATTGACAGACAAATGGATAAAGATGTGATATATATATATAATGAAGTACTACTGAGCCATAAAAAAGAATGAAAGTTTGCCATCTGCAGCAACGTGGATGGACTTGGAGGGCATTATACTAACTGAAATAAGACAGACAGAGAAAGACAAACACTATAGGATATCACTTATATGTGGAATGTAAAAATTACAACAAACTAGTGAATAAAGCAAAAAAGAAGCCAACTCACTAATATAGAGAACAAACTAGTGGTTACCAGTGGGGGAAGGGAAGGGGGAAGGAGCGATATAAGGGTAGGGGACAAAAATGGGTTATTATGGGATGATATGAAATCATCTGTATGAAACTTTTGAAAATTGTAGAACACTATAGAATTTAAAGAATCTTTCATTCAATAAATAAATAGATATATAAAAAAATAAAAGTTTCTTAAAATGGGGAAAGAATTGTGTAATTAATAGAATAATAATTATTATTATTATTTGCAAGTGGCTTTATTTGACCAGTCATACATCTGGATGTAAGATATCCAAAAGTGCCTTGTAATAGTTTTGATTGGAATAGGAGGAAATACAAACTTTTAAAAATGTTTAAGGATATACTTTTTTTATTTCATTTTTTTGTGTTTTATTTGCCAGTGCTGATTTCTTTTAGACCAGAGACATGGAGTATTTCAAAACGATTTACATATCATTTCAGCCTGCTGAAAAGTTTCTAATACCCTCAGAAGAATGGTAAAACAAATGGAAAGGGGCAGGAAAAAAACGGGCAATTTCCTGTAATATATGCTTGCAGATCATACATACCAATGTATATGTGAATGCACAAATGAATATCCATTTCATGGGTTCATAAAAAGAACATTTTATATTTTAAGTAATCCATCCTCACCTCAATGATCTTCTGAGAGAAAAAAAGGGTATTAGTGTTAACAAATGTGTGTATATACACATTTAATATCTAAGAAAGATAGCAAAATATATCTAAGAAAGAAAGAGAAAAGTAGGGAGAAAGGGACAGAGAGACAGTGAATAAAGAAAGGAGGAAGAAAAACTACCATATGATCCTGCAATCCCCCTCCTGGACATATATTCAGAGAAAACCATAATTAGAAAAGATACAGGGCTTCCCTGGTGGCGCAGTGGTTGACAATCTGCCTGCTAATGCAGGGAACACGGGTTCGAGCCCTGGTCTGGGAAGATCCCACATGCCGCGGAGCAACTAGGCCCGTGAGCCACAACTACTGAGCCTGCACGTCTGGAGCCTGTGCTCCGCAACAAGAGAGGCTGCGACAGTGAGAGGCCCGTGCACCGCAATGAAGAGTGGCCCCCGCTTGCTGCAACTAGAGGAAGCCCTCACACAGAAACGAAGACCCAACACAGCCAAATAAATAAATAAATAAATAAATAATAATTAAAGGTGCTAATAATTAAAAAAAAAAGAAAAGATACATGCACCCCAGTGTTCATTGCAGCACTATTTACAATAGCCAGGACATGGAAGCAACCTAAATGCCCATTGACAGATGAATGGATAAAGAAATGTGGTACATATATACAATGGAATATTACTCAGCCATGAAAAAGAACAAAACAATGCCATTTGCAGCAACATGGATGGAACTAGAGATTATCATACTGAGTCATACAGACTCATACAGACTCAGTCATGACACTTCTGTGTCATACAGACACAGAAACACAAATATCATAGGATATCGCTTATATGTGGAATCCAATAAAAGGGTACAAATGAACTTATTCACAAAAGAGAAGTAGAATCATAGATGTAAAAACAAACTTATGGTTACCAGGGGATAAGGTGGGGGGAGGGGAGAGGGATAAATTGGGAGATTGGAATTGACACCTACACACTACTATATATAAAGTAGATAACTAATAAGAACCTACTGTATAGCACAGGGAACTCTACTCAATACTCTGTAATGGCTTATATGGAAAAACAATCTAAAAAAAGAGTGGATATATGTATATGTATAACTGATTCACTTTGCTGTACACCTGAAACACAACATTGTAAATCAACTATACTCCAATAACAATTTAAAAATAAATAAATAAAAATTAAAAAGCCATAAACTGGGAAGAAATATTTGCAAGTTATATTTCTAACAAAGTACTTGCATGAAGAATATATAATCAACACTTCATTTCAATAATATGACAGACAACTCAATTTAAAAATGGGTAAAAGATACTCTCACTGAAGGAGATGTGCAGATGGCTAAAACATATGAAAAGATGTTCAACTTTTTTAGTCATTAGGCAAGTTTAGTATGCATTTACTAAAGGGTTATAATACCAGTTTTTGGCAAGAATTTAGAGAAGCTGGACCCTTCACACATTGCTGGTGACAAAGTAAAATGGGGCAGCCATTTTGGAAAACTGTTTGGCAGTTTCCTTAAAAATGAAACATAACTGGGACTTCCCTGGTGGCACAGTGGTTAAGAATCCGCTTGCCAATGCAGGGGACATGGGTTCAAGCCCTGGTCTGGGAAGATCCCACATGCCACAGAGCAACCAAGCCCGTGTGCCACAACTACTGAGCCTGTGCACCACAACTACTGAAGCCCATGTGCCTAGAGCCCGTGCTCTGCAACAAGAGAAGCCACCGCAATGAGAAGCCTGTGCACCGCAATGAAGAGTAGCCCCCACTCGCCGCAACTAAAGAAAGCCCGCACGCAGCAACGAAGACCCAGTGCAGCCAAAAATAAATAAATAAATAAATTTATATTAAAAAAATGAAACATAACTATATCAATATGACCCAGAAATTCCACTCCTAGGAATCTACCTAAGAAAAGTGAAAATATATGTCCAAAGACTTGTATGTGAATGGTCACAGGAACATTCTTCATAATAGCAAAAGACTAGAAACAATCCAAGCATCCAACAACTGTGAATGGATAAATAAAATGCGGTGGCAGTTAAAATTTTAAAAGATAAAATATCTGGAAAAGGGAAATTTGTAGTAATAGAAAGCAGATCAGTGGTTGTCTGAGGTTAGGGGTGGAAGTAGATACTGGCTGCAAATGGACATGAGGAAACATTTTGGAGTAATGGAAATGTTCTCAAACTGATGAGTGGTGATGGTTACACAACTCTGCAAATGTACTAGAAATTATAAAAATGCACACTTACAATGAATGAATGTACAGTATGTAAGTTATACCTCAATAAAGATTTTTTTTAATCGAAGCTGGTCATCAGAGAGCCTAATCCCAATATGAGAATGCAGCTAATAATGGAAGGGAAGTCAGAAGAGAGAGGGGTTTAAGGCAAATAAACAAATATTGGGAAATTTCATAAAAATCTGCTAATTGCCATCTTGGCAAGGAGAGTAGAAAGAGCTATAACCTACCCTGGAAACTCCTTCTTCCACCTCCTGGGATGAATAAGGGCTAGCGTTGCCACTGGTTTATGTTTATGTTTAGGAGAGAGTGAGAATTCTAGGCCCTCCTCTGCCTTCCACCCAGTGGGCCCTGGAGCTGACCAAGGTGCTGACAGTTTCTCAACTCAAGATGTGGTATAGGTTGTGAATTCATGATGCTACCTCTGAGGAATTGAAACCGATAGAGTGGTGTACCAGAGTCATAACTATAGGATTGTCAACCTTAAAGCGTTTCAAAAGACATTGCAAGGGGTGGGGTGCATGTGTCCACAGAGTAATCACTAACAGAAGGCCCTATATCCCTTGTACCAGCCTGTCTTTATACAGGTGTTTTAAAGTAGATCAGATAAGATTTGCATCTGGTGAGAGCTCAGAAAGGGGCAAATCCATGTCCCTGGGATGATCACAAGTAGGAATTCACCTTTTGTGCCTTCAAAGAGGGCTGATAGTAATTACCGGTTGATATGTTTCCCAACTAAACCAATCACAATTGCAAAAATATCACAGCCTTCTTATAAAACATCATATGAAAAGATATTCTTTCTTCTTGTGAATGCTAACTTAAGCACATTTTTTTTTCTGCAGAAAAATGCTCATATTTATCAACTTATTCACGGGCTCAGTCAGCAATTTTTAGCCTGTGAGAAATGACATCCTGTGTTTGACCACAACAACTTGTAAGAACAGAAATGGCTTTCTAATTTAATCACATCACAGTAGTGGTCAGTCCCAGGAAATATTTGTTACTTCATAGCGGAGGTGGCAAGATTTTTAGAATCACTTTATAAACTTGGATCAGAAAAACTAACATGTTTTAATTTCAAATAAAAATGCTACAGTCGGCTTCTTCACCAGATACAATTTTCTCAAAATATTTCAAAGCAGTTCATTGTCAAGAACAGCACAGGTGAGCTCTGAGCAAGATCTTTACACAAAATATACTGTAATTCCTGTATAAGTATAAATATATGGGCATGTATTCATATGCACAACAAATCTTGAATGTGACATGCCTCAAAGCAACATGAAAATTATCTGGAAAGCTGATATGAACTTGGATTTCTGAATTTCTCTGAATAAAGGTATGACACAAATGTAAAACAAAACGATAGTGAAAATAAAAATAAAACCCATGCATTCTTTAAAAATTTCAAATGACTCATAGTTGATGTACGTGTTTCCTCACTTCCAGGTTCCCAGAATTCTGTGCATCAGAATCCACTAGGGTGCTTGTTCTAAATGCACTTTTCAAGGCTCTATCCCCTGGAGATTGTGCTTGGGAACCTCTGAGACAGGGCCCGGCAACCTGGTGATTTGATGCAGGTGGTGTGAGAATCATCCATAGGGCAACACCACTCAAGACTCCTGTGCTCTGCTTAAAGGGAGCAGTATTTCCCAAAACATTTGTACAGGAGCCTGAGATACGTAAAGTGCCTGATGGAGAACATTATGGGGAGAAGTTCATGAACATCTGGACAGTTGGAGACCAAAAGGACAGAATGGATCTTGACTAAACCACGGAAGCAACTTGAAGATGCTTTCTTTTGCATGGTTCAAATATGTATACTAAAATCAAACCCAAGCCACACAACATCTGTGCCTTCCATGAGCATTCAAGCAGGACCACTGCTAATAATAACTCCCTGATTACTGAACAACCCTAAAAGCAAGGCAGCCTGAGGAATCTGTGTGGGCATTACCATGCTCTTTTCTGGTCATAAAATCCAGTTGGTGTGCAATTACTCCAATGTGACACCTTATATAAGCTAGAAATCATGTCTTCACTCTAAACATTGTAAATCAATAAAATTATATTGTAGCCATTGACAACACATACAATTTTGCCTGTTTGATGCCCCATTACCACAACAGCACTCACCTTGGTTTGGAAAGCAGTCTTTCTTTTCCCTAAGTGAGTATTAGAGGGGAGTTCCCCCTCCTTGGTCTTCTTGCATATAGGACATATTTATAGACAGCAGAATAATGTCACACAAATTGCTCTCACAAATACTCCTTGCTACTTTGCAGTATTGGTGTCCATTCCTAAGCCAGACAGTGAAATTTCCAAGAGTTACATTTTTTCCCCAATGTATTTTCTTGCCGTTTTTACACTTAAAGGTGGTGGAGTTGAGGATTGCATTCCTAAATTAAATGTGTCATGTGTAAACACAAGAATGTGCAAAATGTAACTTGTTAAAACTTTACTTCTGTGGTATAAATATAAATTCCTACAAGAATAAAATTAAGGAGAATGTCTTCTGTGGGATCTTGGGAAATCTAACACTCTCCATTATCCCCTCGGGGTTCCAACCTACAGAGAACACGTACACACTTAAGAACCACTTGCCCAATGCAGATCAAAATGCCAGTTTTATTCATGTCCTGCTAGGTGTCCCCAAACCCCAAAAGGGCTTCTGATAGGAGGATGCAGCATAGGAGAGAGTCTGAGATGAAAGATTTCTATTTCCTCTGCCCCAGTTAAAAACAGGTCAGTGTGCACTGAAAGCATGACTTAGCCATCCACATGGAACTGAAAAGCTGAAATAAAGAAAGAGCAGGCATCTCACTGGGTCTCCAGTAGGTGCTGATAAGATCCGTTTACCACTTGAAGACAGGTGATACAAGGCAAGCCCCACTAAAGAGGCTGATGTTAAAGGGAATGAATTAAAGGGTAGGGCCTACACCATTTGCTGATGAATGTGACAGTCAGTATAGGCTAGGTTAGGCTGTTAAAGGGAATGAGTTAAAGGGTAGGGCCTACACCATTTGCTGATGAATGTGACAGTCAGTATATGCTAGGTTAGGCTGCAGTAACAAACAACTTCAAAATCTCAGCGACTTTAAAACAGCATTTTTTTTCTTGCTCATGCAATATGTCAAACATGGGTTGACAAGAGGGCTCTGCTCATCATAGTTACTCAGGGTCTCTGCTGACAGAGGTGGCTTCTCAACACACCATGGTTCCATGACCACTGCAGCTAAGGACCTAGCAACCTCAATTGAATGTTCTGGCTGGGCAGTACCACACATCACTTCTCCCCACAATCCACTGGCCAGAACTTGTTAAATGGCTCTTCCTAACTTCAAAGAGACAGAAAAGTACAGTTTCCTCCCATGAACCAGAAAACTATAAACACTAGGGATATATACTACAATAGGAAGTAGCATTTTAAAATCTCCATTCATTTTACTTTCTATGTATCTCACCAGTTGACCACTCACATTTTAATTGCCCATTTTCTTCTGCTTCCTCTAATGTCTTATTTTCATAGTCTTAACAAGCATTGAAAAGGCACTTCTATAAAAATAATGCAGGAACACCAACTGTTCTCTCTGTTCCTCCCACATCCTCTTCTGCCTACCCTCTATCCATACTTTAATGTATATGTCCAAGAAGCCAAGAGGCTGTGCCACAGGCAGCTATGACTTTTAACACTCAGGCCACACATTTGTAAATCTGGCCCAATAAGTATTCATAATTCTTACCATCAAATTAACAATTCCTCCTCTCATGGAGAAAAGTAAAGAAGCAGAGAACAGATCATTTCAACACTCTTTGGATCTTTGGGTAGGAATGGAAGTACCCTTTTCCATGAAAGCATGTGGAAAAAGTCCAAGGATCACTGAATAATTTCATAGCCTTAGATTAGAGAACACTTTATAATTCTTACATGAAACCTGGATGTCATAAAGCAAGATTTTAACTCCCAGAAGGCAAAAGAAGCCTTAAATAAGATAAAGGAAAATAATATATTGGGAGAAACTATTTACTACACATATAACAAAAATGTAGTATCTTTAATATATAAAGAGCATTTACAAATCAATAATAAAATACAAAGAAGAAATATATATGAACAATAAACTTATAAAAATAGGATTAGCTTCACTGATCATTAAACAAAGTACCAATTATTTTGCCTATCAAATTAGAAAATTTTAAAAGATTGATAATCTCAAGTAGTGACTAGAGATAAAGAATTGGTTGATGTGCAAACTAGAAAAATGATTTTTGGAGAGCAATTTGCCAGTAATAGTCAAACTTTAAATAGTCAAACTTTAAATTTGGGTTATATGACCAAGGAACGTCCACTTTTAGGAATCTGTCCTACAGAATTACTTGCACAAATACATCAAGAGATATAAGCATGATATTTCTTTTTTTATACCAAAAATTTTAAACAGCACAAAAGTTTATCAATAGAGAGATCATTACATCCATGCAATAGATCACACAACCATAAAAAAATCAGATAAGAGCTATAAGTCCTGACATGGAATATGGCCTGCATTACTATGCAAAAAGGAAATTACAGAATGAAATACATAGTATGGGTCTGTGGTGTGCTGGGAAACCAGCTCTCATTTTACAAAGAAGCTTTGATTCGTGTTTGCTGATTTCCATGAGGTAAACACTCTTGTCATAGCTGCATTCAAACTACCAACAGCTTAACAATCTGCTTACAGAATTCCACAGGCCAGTATATGGGACTATTTTCATTTTTTTAAAAAGTATGTATGTAAGTATGAAAACATGTGTTTGTGTGTGATCGTAGAGGCACAGAAAAAATATCAGAAAAAGTAAACAGAAACTGGAGCAGAGCCTCAGTGGGACAAAAGAGCCTCAGTGGGACAAAAAAGCAGAGCCCTTGGTTTATTGTTTGGATTTGTTCCATTGAAAATATATTGCTTTATTAGTTTTCTTAAATCAAGATTTAAGTATTTTATTACAAAATTAATACATTTTTACTGTAGAAAAACTGCAAAATATAAAAGAGAATAAAGGAGAAAATATAAATACCCATAATTCTTCTACATTAGGGTAACCACATATTTTGATATTCTTTCTTCCAGTTGTTTTTCCTAGAAAAACCTAGCTTTTGGATTTTTCAAACAAGTTTACATTTTGTGAGTAAATGTTAACTATACATAAATTTTGAGTCCATTTCTGATTATTTCCTTAGGAAATAATGTTGTTTATTATCTTAGAAGTGGCATTAATTATTGATTAAGGGTAAGACTACAAAATATATCTTAAAGAGAGGATGACTAGATTTTAGTAAATGCAATTCAGGCTAGTGCCAAGTCACCAAATTTTATTTCTTAAATTTACTAAAAACATAGATAGGTTTTTATGGTAGTAGAGATAAAAATGCTATTAATTTATTTGTTATATACATGTATGTACATATACATTCATACACATATACACATATATACATGTTGTGTATATATATATACATATACACAGTTCTATACATGTTTTATATTTATATATATATACACACAATTACATACATACACATATATATTACTACATATACATTATTTCACAAGAAGAAAACTTTTGGCCCTGTAATGCTTGCCACAGAAACAGAAGACAGTGGAAGTTGACTGGGTTAATTCCAGATAAAGGAGTTCAAAGGGAAGTAGAAGGGTTTCACAGATATATCAGGAAGAAAAGGGGTATTAGAGAGCAAGTAGGACCATTAATAAATGGGAAAGATGATGAAATTGGTGGTGACTAACATGATAGCACTACCAGTGGTTTTTATGTATATATACATATCAAACTTTGAGAAGACAAATAAAGCAAGCCAGTGAAGATATTTAGGAAGTAATGAAAATCCTGTCAATACAGCTGCTGATAAAAAGCAGGCGAAGGGATTCAGTACAACCGGTTGAAGCCCAGGATTCCAGACACGTGCATTCACCAGGGATTTGATGTCACTGAATCGAGCTCTCTACCTAATCCGGTACCTCACCTAGTCCAGCTCCAATCAGACTTCTGGTTTCACAGTCTCATTTCCAAATTCACCAGTCACCTAACCTTCGCTCATTGCTCAAAAAATAGAAATGCAAATTTTTAGACATGTCTTTCACCAGGTGCTATAGTCAGAAGTATCTCAAGGCCAGAGTCTGGGGCATTATCTGGGTTTCAAGCCATTTGTTTTACTTGGGACTATCAACCCACATGCTGATGGTTCGTTACCCACATACCCCCCACTCCCTAAGTTGTTTAAGTAATTGATAGAGCTCAAATATCCATTGAACTAATTAGGATTACTTGGGATGGCTATTGTACCTTTCTTTTCTTTTTGCAATTATGGAGAATGTCTACTGTGAGTGAGTAAAGAAAAAAAAAATAGTCTCTTCGTTTTTGCTTTAAGTGAATGCAATTAGTTGATGCATCCATAAAGGGGCTCATCTGTACTTCGCAAAATTAAAGATGTAGACATCCGAGGACAGACATGACCAAAAAAAAGTCAGATTACAATGGAAATTAACTAATAAGGTTTCTCAACTATCGATTCTTTTTCTTCTTTTAATAAATTATAGAGAACAAAGTGAGTGTCCCAGAATCAAGGAAATTAAATGTGATGCCAGCATTCCATACAAGAGTACCCTGCTATTCCCAAACAGAACTTCTGACCACAGTAAAATAGCAAGGGAAATGTTGAGGAAATCAGATAGAGAGTAATGGAATTGCAGAACCAATAAACTGCAAATCAGTAGAGAAAGAGACACCCCAGAGGCCCTAATCTGGGCTTGAGTCAATATTGTGATACGATTGTCCAACAAAAGTTATGTGAATTCAAACTGGCTTGAATCTATGCCCTTAATCCGTCTATTTATATATTACCTCTTCCCAAGGAACTAAAAGCATTTTATGAGCAGTTTTGTCTTCCACCCTTATTGAGCACCCACATTTTCCCCTCTGATACCTCTACGGTGACCTAACATTCTCTGTTAACAAAAGGTGAGACTGGGGTAAGAAGAAGTTCTCTCATTTGCCCAAGACAAATCAGGAAGGTATCACTAAAGTCAGCCCAAGCAGTGTTATTTTCGTGGGGCCCACTCTATGCCAGTCAAGATTTAAATAGACAACTGAAAGTTAGTTAAGGTAAAGGGAAAAAAAATGAGTATAGTTAATAAGGCAATGTTCTTAGGAGTTTAGCAGCATTGCTAAAGAGGCTCTTAAACGGATCTACCAGAAAGAATAAACAGTGCACTTAATTCCAAGGTTATAACAAAGTCAAGCCATATTGAAAAATGGGAAGACATTTCTCCAAGACTCAAATTGCCTTAAGGCTACATTTTAGAGATGTGAATTTTTTGTGTAGGGCCTTCGCTATTGGCTGTCTTCTTTGAAACTAACTTAAGGCTTTTGGGATTCAAATACATTTACCCTTGGCAAAATAAAGATACTGTGAAAATTAGAGGCCTTCATAGGAGTATTCAAATTCCTTAGAAATAGCTTAATTTTCCCCTGAAACGAATGCAAATTTTGCAGTGTCCAAAGGGATCAGATGATCTAAAGGAAGGAAAAGTATAGTATAAGGAGGAAGTGGAGGTGGCAAAAAAAAAAATGTGAACTGTACCTACATCTTGGTGGAACAGAATAAGGCCTGCAGACAGTTCTTGCAAGGGGAAAGGAACAATCTTATGTTACAGAATAGAGGGACTCCAGAATTGATGAGCAAAATTTGCCATGCCAAAATGTCTCTTTGGCATATGGATTATTTTAAACTGAAAACAATCAAGGCCCCAAAGACTCAGGAAGAATATTTGACCTTCCCCTAACTGCTTAAAGAATGTAGAGGCAGGACCTGTTCCAGGAAGAGAGCTATCACCATAGGTAACTATAGTATGAACTAGGTCTGTAGACAGGCAAGAACCTAGCAAAGTCTGTTTGTTAAAATTCCTCTCTCTGACCCATTGTCTGTGCATGACCCAGCAAACATTTGTTTACCAAACATTTGCTTTTCCATCTCCATGTCAATTGCCTTCCTCCTATTTGAGGTACCAAACCACTACCCTCAATATCCTCTTTTGCCTTTGGCTAAAGATGGTATGAGTTTCAGCCATTTTGGAGAGTTGCTCAGTTTTCCTGGGTGTCTCCCTTGCACACATGTTATGAAACTTTTGTTTGATTTTCTCCTGTCAATCTGTCTTACATCAGTTTAATTCTTAGACCATCCTGAAGAACCTAGAAGGGTAAAGGAAAACTTCTTCCTCCCCAACATTTCTAAGCCACTTTCTTCCTTAATTTTTGAATGCTCAGTTAGCTACAGTTTCTATTGTCACAGGTCTGTGGACAACACACTTTCATTCAACTGGTCCCTTCAGTAGACTACCCAGCAGAGCAAACAATTCTAAGAAGGGCCCCCTCTTCAAGACCATCAACATAACCTACTATATATTTGAATTATGGGAGATTTATGGGAAACTGCTCATTACACGTTTCCTCTTTGCCTATTCTAATTTGGGATGGTAAATGGTGAAGAGATATTTTATTTACTCTTGGCCTTCAGAAAACTAGAAAGATATCCTAACCTCTGCTGATGGTACTTCTAAACAATTAGGGTGATGGGGAAAAGGATCTCTCCAGAGAGCATAATCAATCAAAACCTTTCCCCAGAACTAGACCAATTTTTGACAAAGATCAATCAACACGGCTTGTTGGTCTGTGGTACTAGCAACAGGGAAGGGGTGCCACCAAAGAAAAAAGAAATCATGTAAGTGCAGGATAAGAGCCTATACCTCTTTATTCACCTGATATATGTGCCAGAGATGCACAAA
Organism: Balaenoptera musculus; assembly: GCF_009873245.2. Lineage (NCBI taxonomy): Eukaryota > Metazoa > Chordata > Mammalia > Artiodactyla > Balaenopteridae > Balaenoptera > Balaenoptera musculus. Next base: position 93,705,573 of record NC_045793.1, on the reverse strand, counting down.
CATAACAGGAAAGTGGGATTTTCCCCAGAAATAGCCACAATAAACATCTTTTTCAAAAAAAAAAAAATTAAGACAGAAAAGAAGGCAGCCTTTGTCTCTGAAATCAAAGAAAAGCCTGTTTGGCTCTAAGACATTGAAAAAATTCTTCATGAGCAGTTCATCTGGGTGAAAATATGACCTCTGTGGTGTTGTCAAGGTCTCTGAAACCCAGGGTTCTGTTGAGTAAATGCTGGTTGCATAAGTTAGGGTGGCTAAAGGGACACTTTAATTTATGTGCTCAGTTTTTCTGAGATCTCCCAAAAGAAAAAAAATGAAGGTGGGGAAAGGGATGAATGAGGTTAATTTTCAGGGTGGCACATTCAGGGATGCCTTTGAGATTAAGGATGTTTCCATTATCCCAGTATCCTCATCTGAAGGGAAGTGATTTTGCAGGAAGAAGCATCTCAGTGGCAGTCTTATTTCACCCACTCCCAAAGGCCTCAGAGTCTCTAAGCAGTGACTGAGTCACTCAAATTCATTTTCAAAGAAGGACTATGCAAGAAGGATTTCAAAATCATAATCAATGAGGGGTACTCTTGCATTTTCCCATGGACCCTATAAGTTAAAATTCTAGGACACTATGAGTTAAATGGAATAATAAATATAAAAATAAAAATAAAATAATAAATACCATAAATTATATTGCAAAATATAAAATGACATACATTGTAAGTTCATATGCAAAGTACATTTCCTTTTTTACATTTACCAAGTTTTCCTGGAATACAAAACATGATTTTTTTTTTTTTTTTGGCCGTGCCACATGACATGTGGGATCTTAGCTCCCCAATCAGGGATCGAACCCACACCCCCTGCATTGGAAGCATGGAGTCTTAACCACTGGACCACCAGGGAGGTCCCCAATATATGAGTTTTTAAAAATCTATGGCACAGAAAATTTAAGTAGCCTATTATTTTCACAAATGAACGTATTCTGGAAAGTAAGAATCACCACTACAAATCTCAAAGTCCCCCCTTCCTCTCACTTTTAAGGGCACATCTTATAGAATCACTGGTAAAACAAAGGGGGAAAAAAAATCATTCTGCCCATAAGTCAAATTTTGTATTTAGTATTATGTAGAATAAATGCTGAAGACTCACTTCAGAAAATAACATAGTGACTAGACTTGAACAGTACAGCATCATTCATGACAATTAATTATGATTAAATCATTCTTTCCATATCTTCCAGGTATTTACAAAGTACATATTTCAGATTCCTAAGATTTGAGGTTCTGTGCCATTGGAAACACACTCTAAAATGCCATTTTCAGTAGTATTTTTCTGAGTTGTTTTGGGATTCTGATAATTAAATACACAAACTCAAAATGGTTTGGGCCCTACACACAAAGACCCATAATTGCAGGCATAAAGGCACACTGCCCCAGCCGAAGATAACAAGTGACAACATCCTACAGGTAAAATTCTTCACTTGTTCTCTGCACACCTCTTCTCCCCTTATTCTTGTCACCTCTTATTCCCTGGGGACATTTTTCCAGTTTCAGCAAGTAAATTTAGACCTCTTTGTACTTGACCTGTACTATTACAAATATACTCAATTAGCTCTTTGCAAAAAATGTTTATTTGAACCTGAAAGGCGGCCAGGGCCTGTGTGAGGGAGTGGGAACTTGGCTTTCTGTCATGGGTCAACAGTGGTTTCAGCTATTTTCTCTCTGGCATTCTTTTACTAAATTAAAACTCTGGAAGTTTAAATTAAATTAAGTTTAAATTAAAATCCGGGCAGCAATGTTATCTTTTAGAGTGGAAGGAAAAACATAAAGTAGCCATTCAGTGGCAAATGTGTTTCAATATGATGGAAAGTTAATTTTCCTTAATTCCTCCAGCTTCCTGGCCCTTTAGTAACTGGGAGACTGGCATTTCTCTCATTTCTCTCAGTAGATTAGAACCCTGATTTGCAGGAAGAAGTAAAGTTTCGCCCTAAGTAAAATGCAGAATCTGCCACTTAACTTGTCTTTGTCACTGCAGTCCTCCTGTAGAAGAGAGCAAAAGAGGTGTCCTTCATAGACTTAGAATATTTTTATAAATCAGAATATTTTTATAAATCCCAGTCTTTTCTCATGCACCTTCTCCCCCAAAAGAAAACGACACTGCCTTCCCTCTGTAATGTTTCCCTAAATGACATACAGCGTATCTCAGTGGCAATGTAACATGATGAAGAGAAACCCATAAAAGATCCTTCAGCAGCCCCAGAACTTTCATTCTGGTGGGAAAACTGCATTTATGATTTGTCCTTTTAAATGGGAAGCTGCTTGCCCCTGCAGAGAATCCGAGAGCTTGACGAATCAATGCAAAATCAGAAGTCCTCTAGATTTGCGGACAATCAAATGTCTTCTGTTCACACCTGACTCGGCCAAACTTTCAAAAAATTTATTTTAGAAACGGTATTGATGTAAAAATACATTAGAGAATCCTTCTATCTATTTTCCAATCAGCAAAGATTATGGATGGTAATGACAGATAGATAGATAGATAGATAGATAGATAGATAGATAGATAGATAGATAGATAGATAGACTATGATGATAGATTATGGATGGATAATAGATAGATGGGTGGGTGGGTGGATAGACAGAATGTAGAAAAGATCTAGAAATAGTCTGATTTTAGTAACAATTCGTTTTTCATGTTTATAGGGTTCCCTTAATTCTTGACTCATTGAACATCGCAAAATAAACAGAGAACAAGGTAACCCCGCAGCAATCAAGTGGCTACTAATTTGGTTGCTCAAATAACAGGGCACCAAACTTGAAGGCTGTGTTTGCAGACAGCCTCTCCTGTACTGCATTCAGCATCTCACCTCAGTTATGATAACAAACCATCTCTTTGCATTGCCATCTACTCTTGATCTGAAAAAGCCGAGCCAAACCACATTGGAAGCTTGAGGCTTACACCTAGCAGTGTCCACTTTAAATAGAAAAATCGCATTGATTGCATGAAACTCAGGGCTCATTTTGGTCCATCGATTCCCCTAGTGACCTTCCACAGCATCAAGCCCAGAGCGAACCCAGTCTGACCCCGACTTTATGTGCATTATTATATCAAGAGACAGGAGCTACTTACAGCCCATGCCATTGTCTCCATAGATATGTAATAAAGGCTTCTAGAACTGCGCCTGCTGAGAGAGCAGTTCAGGTGCACGTCATTGTCTTCTCCCTCTCGCTTTCTCTCCCATCCCTCTCTTACTTGCATGCAAACACATCCACGCCAGCCTCCCCGTCAGTATGAAGATTCTTCGTTTAATGAGTGTTTCTTCCCTCCCAATCCAGAACAACTCGAAAGAGCAACTTCAGACTTTGACTAATACTCATATAACTCCCAGGAAACAACATCCTTCACCCAAATCCATAACTAATAATAATGCCCTTTATTAAGCTCTTCTGTGAAACAGTATGTCTGATACAAAGCTCCTCTCCACACTGTTTTAATTATAATAAATCACCTTCATTATGATGCATACTTCAATATACCATGCAGGCTGCCTTGCTACCATGGATACTCCCATCATGAGGGGCAAGCAGATGTGTACCTGGCTAAGAAAGTTATTTACACACACACTGAGAAATTCTACAGCATCCCATGGCTTTGCAGCATGAATTTCAACAACTTTTATCTTACCTTACTGTTCATCACATCACAGCTGAGAAGACAGGGGAAGAAAAGAAAAAGAAAAAGCATCACATCTGAAAAATGCTATTTACACAAATAACGGTACCCTGAATACATCCAGGAGCATGGAAAAATAAGTCCTTGCAGTACAATCATTTCTCTATAAATGTATGAAAGTATTTTATGGCCTGGTGCCACAAATCAGTGATGAGACTCTTGGCTGTGGTGTGTAAGTTTCAAGGGACCGAGTGTCAAAGTCAACTTCCCCGGCGGTCCCCTGAGAACCACGCTGGGTACATTCTCATGAAAGGTGTGAAAATCTGATTTTCTAAAATGGATCAGTAATTCTCTATGAAGGGGGAAGGATCGATAAATCTTTGCTAAGTAGATTGTAAAGGAAAAATTATTCTTTCAGTGACAGTACATTAGGATCCTCCAAACAATCTCAATAAAGACATAGCATCTCTCCACCAGCTCCTTTTGACTTCTGATATATTTTTGTAATCTCAGATCACTCTGCAATGCACATACATTTATACGTGCTAAGCAGTATTCTATGTCAATGTTGATTTATGGTTTGTGCCATTATAATGTTTGGCTGTGACTAGAAAAAGAAAATTATAAGCTGCTTGTAACCTGATAGATGTGCTACAAGGAAATGTCATTATAGCCATACACACATATATGTTTCTAACCACATCAGTTCTCTGGGTAGCCACACAATATACTTTCGGAATTCCTCACCCAAATATGTCTGTGTGGTTTTTAGGTACCTGTTCACCAATATAAAATGTGTATTCTCTCAATGCCTAAAAATACGTGGGGTGTGATATGTTTTGAATCCTGGGGTGTTACTCGTTTTTCCAGGAATATCTCTTTCTCTCCCCAGGCAAAGACCAAGGAAACCTCAGAGACTGATTTTATCACACACGCTCTATGACACTGAACTGGTGTGGCTACAGATCTCCCCCACTTCTACATTCCCCATTTATTTCACAAGTGGGGTGTCCATGCTCCTTCCCACTCTGGAGCCAAGAATCCTCACTAAAGAATTTAGACAGATGTGTGTCATGAGAAAGCAAGCCTAGGAGGGACCGACGGCTTCCAGGAGTTTCTCTGCTTATAGCATCCTGAGCTGTGTGTGGTTGAGATTTCCCCTGCACTGTGTAAAAGTGGTTATTAAAAAAAGATGTCCTGTGTGGTAGTGAGGTATTTCAGGGGCCTCAGAGCATGCTAAATACCCTGTGTCCTATAATACTCGGATAAAACCAAGCAAACTCTCAGTGTGGCAGTCTCAAACCTGAATTTCTCTGTTCTTCATGCAAGTTTATGTCAGAATTAACATCAGGATAGCACCTTTGGGGAAAAAAAGGTTTTCCATGGGATGCGCTATGTTCACGTACAGCATCCTTGGGCAAAGAGAAGAGAGAGAGGATTGGCAGACAAGTGTAATTAATGTATACAAATCTCATTGCATTGAATGTACATATATGCTATAGGAATTACATCTACTAGTAACTTTTCAGGGTTGGGGGCTGTACCAGAGTTTTTATTAAACGCCTCTTTTCCTTTTTTTTTTCATTAAGTAATACTATATGGACACTCATTCAGGTACAATAGAGAGGGACTATAATTTCTTCTGGAAGAAGAAGGACTCATATGATTATATTGTCTCCCACCACCTGGTCTTTGTAATGTTACCTGAACAGAGGGTGTACGAGTTCTAAGACGCCAGGTCAAAGTTTCTACATAAAGTCATCACCCAGTGCCCACTAGATAACCATATGGGGAAGGGAAGTCTGTGGGGTAGCAAATGAAACAAGAGCTCTTGGCATCTCTAAACATTTGGGGGAAATGTTGTCTTCTATCAAGCATCCAAAATAGAGCATGGATCTAGAAACAATAAGTAGCATCCTTTTTGATTCAGATTCGGTGGAACCAACTACTGAAATATGAAAACTCAAATTCCTCTAATTCCGAGCTTGTGGATAGCATGGAGTCTGGAGTCTTACCTATTAAATGCCAAGTGCCATTCTAAGGATGCTAAATGATAGGAGGGAGGAAATTCAACCACTTTTCAAAGGAGAAATAAGGGCCACTTAGTAAATAAAATACTAATAGCTAGAGGTATAGAGTAGGTGTTTTGTTACATACTCGGATTCACAGGGAAACCTTAAAATGGAATGTTTCCTCTGATATTGTTCCAACTTGCAGTCTATATTCAAACAGTATTATTAGTATCAAAAATCTATTTTGCTGATCTTAATAACCACCCTTTACTAAGCTTTTAATAAAATGGCTTATGGATAATTTTTCTAAAATCAATATAACCGTGGGTTCCGGCCAAGGGCCTCACTTCTTGGGCACCATCACGAGGTGACCATGGCGCAGATTGGCAGGTGCCTCTCAGACAAGAGAAGGTGCCAGTCATGTAAAGGGGACTGTTTCACTCACATTATGTGCAGCTGGTGCATCAAGGTTCTGGTAAATCGAGGAGTTCTCCCTGTCCACTTTGCTTTATGCTATGAAATATTTTGATCGAAGGAAATGACCTCAGTGATCCAAATTGCCTTAGGCAAAATGGAAATCATCCCATGGGTCTCTCTGGACCAACTTCCCCAAAGTTTGGGGTGAATCGACTCTTTCTGCTTTCTGGAGACAGTTAAGAAGAATGGAAAAAGCATCAGCTTTAGCAAGTGTCGTTTGCCCCCTAAATCGCCCTAGATGAGCTCTATAGCTCTTGGCAACACTACTCCTGGGTTTTCTTTTTTCTCTTTTGTCTCCTGTCCTCTTTGTGTTAAAATATATATTATTATAAGTATTAATAGTAATGTGATACGTAAGAATTAATATAATAATATAATATGTAAAGAAGCAGATGTTTATTGAAGATAATTTTGAAAACATACATATGAATTAGAAAATGTATACCTTCCACAGTCACACTACTTGACCTATTTCTTTAATACATACACACACAAATTTGGTATCATATGGTATAGTTACTATCCTATTTCACTCAGCTGAAGATTTTCCAAACTCAGTATTCCTCAACAATTGTACCATAATGGCTTTGTAATATTTAAGGTAATCACTGTATTATGGCTGGATATTTAAGCTATTTACAATATTTTAATGTTTAAGGAGACTATGAGCATCTTTTTTCAACATATTTTTTCTGGATCACTATAATCATGAGTTTCTAATATGAAAAATTACCTTGATGAATGTTATAATCTTAAGGATTTTGGTCAAATTGTTTTGACTAAAACAAATGATGTCAAATTGTGTTCCAAAAAGGTCTAAGTACCTTGCATTTCAACACTCTTTCCTTTAACATCTTTACAGATTAATTGTTTTCATTTTTGTAAGTTTCTCAGATGAAGAACAACATTTCATAAGTTTAATTTTCTTCCTTTAAATTTTGGGTGTACTTAGATGCTTCTGCATGTATTTTTTTATTTCATGGGTTTATTATTTTTCTGAATATTTTCTACTCTGTAGTATCATTTCGCTCATCAAATTCTATGAATTCTTTGTAGGAATCATGTCAATCCTTTTCATGTTTATGCAAGTTTTTAAGTGAGATCTGACTGACATATAACATTATATTAATTTCAGGTGTACAACATAATGTCTCAATATTTATATATATTGTGAAATGATCACCATATGCAAATACTTTTGTTTTTCATTTCCCCTTGAATTTTGTTTACAGTATTTATTGACCTATAGAAGTTTCACATTTTTATTTCGCCAAATCCCTTTGGTTTTCATTCTTGCATCTTCTTCCAGAGTTGTTTATACCTGGGAAAATTTCTTCCTAAACTAGTAGCAGATATGAGTCCCCTATTTTTTCATTCTACTTTTTAAAGTAATTTTCTCTTCTATTTAACTATTAAATCCATCTGAAATTTATCTTGGTGTACAATGTGAGATGAATTTCTAACTCTTAAAAATAGATAATCTATTAAATAATGCTTCTTGGTGAGCCCTTTGGTCTGCAGACCTGGGGCTTTCTTTAGCACAGGAAAGAGATTTTCTGTTAGAACAGAGATCGTGGATACACGTCACTTGGATGCTGTGCTTGCCAGACTCTCCTACTTCACTGGCCACTGCTTCTCAATTTCCTTCACTGTTTCTGAACATTCTAGAACTTTCTCGAGGAGTATCAGTAATATATAGATTGAGTTCATATTCTCTGCTTCCATAGCTTCTACCCTGGCATCATCTTCTTCATACTCTGAGAGCTCAATTCATCCTCTGCCAATACCAATTATTGGAAGGGGGAAGGGTCAATGCTATTTTTTATTTGATGAAGATTTTTAATTCTGCTGCAATAGCACCAGCATCTTCCCCTGTCTCACTTTCCAAGTCCTTCTCTTACCTCGAGAACAACTTGAAGCAGATAGCCCCGAACTGAATCCCAGTGCCTGGCTGCCATCTGCCTAGTGGGCGCTGCTGTACTAAAGCTGAGGAATGCCATGCCCTCAGTCCTGGTGGACAGCAGCCCCAGGGCATTAAGTCATTGGGAGAGCATAAGGGGCGGCCTCTGTCTGCCCACCTAGAAAGCCCTGTGTCTCTGAGACACCCACATGGGTGGGTGGAAACACCACGCGTTCTTCTTGGTCGGGGTTTCCTGCAAAGTGAAGTAGAAGCTGCAGCCCAGCAGTTGGGTGAACAACGACAGCTAGCGCTTGTTATAGGATGCTTCCACCGGGCCAGGGCTTGATGTGGCTCTCCTCTCAGCAATCCATGGAGGGAAGACTGGTCACTACACACTGCTCTAGTAAAGGACACGTTTCTAAATCCAGTGGTCAATTCTCAGCTCTCATATGCCTTGACCTTTTAGCAGCCTTTGACACAATCCATCACTCCCTTTTCCTTAAAACCTTCCTGGTTTCCGGGACACGACATTTGTCACATGTCCCTTCTACCTGCCAGGCCTCCATGGTCTCTGCAGGTGGCTCTTCATTTCCCACCTTCTGAGCACTGAAGTGCCCTCGAGCCCGGTCCCCTGGCTTTCTCTTCTCTAGCTATCCTCTCTCTTTCGGACCCATTCCCCAAGCTCCTGGCTTTAAAGCCCAGCCACAAGCTGACATCCCCAAAGACTAAATTCCAGCCTAGACCTGATTCCTAAGTCTCAAACATCCAACCACTCCCTCCATGTATTTCCACTTGAACATCTAATAGCATCTTAAACTTTTCTCGTCTAGAAGTGAATGGCTGCTTTTCACCCCCAAAGCCTGCTCCGCCTCTAGGCATGCGCATCTCAGCAAATGGCAATTTCATCCTTCCAGCAGCTCAGGTCATGTCTGAGCGTGTGTTTGACTCTCCTTTTTCCCACATCCCACATCTAATCCAACACTAAATCAAAACATATCCAGAGTCCAACCGCTTCTCACCAACTGCAGCCCTTCCACTCCAGCCCAGGCCAGTACCACTCACCAGGATTATTTCAGTAGCTTCCTAACTGGTCTCCCTGCTGTCACCCCTGCCAGTGATAAGATAGTTGATTCACCTGGAAACTAAAACAATATTAAACTTATATGTATGTAGTCAAAATAGCTTAAAAATCTAGAGAGAAGTCATAGGATTGCAGAGATATTTTTAAAAAATCCACCACCAGAGTGGGAGATTTTAATATATCTCTATTTTTGCTAGAAAAAAACATACAAAAATTAGTAAAAATACAGAAAATGTGAACAATATAATTATGAAACATGAGCTAGTGGACCTGTATATAATTCTGTACCTAGTAATAATAAAATAAATATTCTTCTCAAAAACATGGAACAGTTATGCAAGCTAACTAGGTCATAAAGTAAATCTCAAAAAATTTCAAAGAATCAACTTTAAGCATGTCGCATCATCTCACTAAAATATGATTAATTTAGAAGTCAATATCAACATACATATTTTTAAATCTCCATATATTTGGCAATGTTAACAAAATCTAATAAATAACTCAAGAAATCATAATGGAAATTTAAAATACTTAGACCTGAATTATGATGAATATACCATATAGTAAAACTTGTGGGATACAGAGAAAGCGGTTCTTCTAGGGAAAGTTATAGATTTAAATGCACATATTGGAAAAGAATAAAGACCAAATATTAATGAGCTAATCATCCATCTCAATAGTTAGTGGGAAAAAAAATAACAGAATGAGCTCAAGAAAGCAGAAGGAAGGAGCTAACATGATAAGAAAGTTTAGTTAACTATTAAAAAAATGATTAAATAGAGAAGAACAGCAAAAACTGTTCCTTTGAAAAAGCTAATAAATACTCAGATCTCAATCAGAATGATTTAGACAAGAAAAAAGAATGTACAGGTAAACCATATTAGGAATAAAAATGGAAACATAACTACATATGAAACAGATATTAAAAAGATAATGAGAGAATTCAATGAAAAATGTATATCAAAGAATATAAATTCCTAGTCAAAAATGGACAGTTTCCTAGAAAATTTCCCAAAAGACTCAGGAAGAGATAAAAAGCATGAACATCTCCCATCATTATTAAATAAACTGAATCCATAATTTTAAGTCTACATACACACATGCACACACACATTGTCTCAGATGATTCTACAGATGAAATTTTAAAAAGTCAATCTGATCTTTAAAAACTCTTTCAGAGAAGAAAAAAGGAGGGAATACTCCCCAATCTATGAAGCAAGAATTTAATACCAGAGCTAGACTAGGATATAGGAGAATAAAGATTTACAGGCTAATTTCATTCATGAACAACGGATGCAAAAATCTATAAAATATCCACAAACAGAATCTAGTGGTGTATATAAGCAATACATCATGACCAAGTCACATTTATCCAAGAAATGCAAGATGATTTAATATTTTGAAATCTATAAAGGACATTCAATATATTAAATGATTAAAGTGAACAACTATATGATTGTTTTAATGTATTCAAAAGAAGCATATGATTAAAATTCCACTATAGATATAAAATATAATATAAAATTTTTAGCAGACTAGGAATAAAAGAGCATGTCCTTACCGTTTTAAAGGATATCTATAACAAACTCATGGGAACCACTATTCTTGATCATGAGAAATGGCAAGTACCCTTTAAAATGAAGAATAAGTCAAACATTCTCACTACCACTATTTTTATTAAATATTGGAGACAAGATCTTAGCTAGTGTCATAGGACATAAAACCAAAGGTATAAAAGATAGAAAAGAAGGAAACAATTTTTTTTGATTATATAATTGTTGCATAGAAAACCCAAAAGAATATGACAAAATATCATAAATGGAGACAAAATGATTAATTTATGAAAAGGTGACTGATTTATGATCTTTACATCAGCAACTATAGTTAGAAAATCTAAGTTAAAAAGGTTGCAAATAGTTGGAAAAGTTCTGTTGAAAAGAAAAGCAACAAAACTACAACGTATTTAGTAATAAATCTAAAAAGATACTCAAGACCTGCACAAAGAGTACTTTACAAATTTTCTAAAAGGTGTAAACTTTTATAGAAAGAAAATCTATATAAATGAGGAGATATACCATGATCATTGATTGGAAAACTCTATGGCATAAACATGTTAATTCTCCCCAATTTTTTTCAAAAAAGACATGCAAGTTAAAATCTCAACAAGGGTTTAGGTTCTTGCCCTACCAGCTATCAAGACCTTTATGAAGCATTAGTAATTAAGGCAGAATGGTAGTGAATGAATTAAAAGCCAAGAAACAGACCTTCACATATACAGAATTTTAATCTATGACAGAGATGACATTGCAGATAACGGGAAGAGATTGAGTATTTGATACTGCTGGGACATTGGGCTATCCATATAGAGAAAAGATGAAATTGGATTCCTGTTCTCAGCAAACAAAAAAATTAATGCCAGGTAGACTGAAAACTTAAATGTGAAAAACAAAATTTTAACTTGTTTGAAAAACGTAAAAGAGAATATCCTTAAAACATTGAGGAGATTTAAGCTTTCTTCAGCACAACACTAAAAGAAACAAACATAAAATAGTTTCAACATTCATTTCCTCTGCATCAGAATTTAAAACCTTTGCCCATCTAAAGCCACCATAAAGTAAAAATGTAAGGCAGAAATAGGGAGACTGTTTTTAGAATGCATATTACAGACAAAATATTGGTATTCTGAATACATAATGAATATACAACATGGGAAAAACAGTAGAAAATATCTGCAAAAATCATGAATGAACTTTTCACAGAAAATAAAATAAGAATGGCAAATAAAAGTATGAAAAGATACTTAACCTCATTAATACTCAGGGAAATGCAATTAGAGAACAATGAGATACAATTTTACTCCCCTTAGATGGGGAAAAATTAATAAATTAGATTACCTCAAGTATTGGAGAGGGTGTGGATCAATGGAGACTTCTAAATATTGCCTTCTAGGAATATAAATGGGTCTATCCATTTGAAATACAAATTGCTGTTATCTTTTAAATTTGAACTTTCTCATACCCCAAGTAGGAAAGAATGTCAAAGAATTCAAAGCGAAACAACCGAACATGTACCAATAGGTGGAGGCATGAAATAATAAGGCACATTCAGAAAAATTCAGAGAACTGTACAAAGTTTCTATGGATGGAGCACGAGGTGTATGTTTAAGAGGGAAGAGAAGTAGATGTGATTAGCAACTTTGGAAAGAGGCAACTCATGGTCGGCTGTTTCTGTAGGGTTAAAGGTTTGTACTTTGTCCTGCAGATCAAAATTTTCCAAGCACCTTTAATCATACAACCCTTTGAAATCAAACTTCCAAAATGTGAAAAATCACAATAGCAGAGCTGCCAGAACTGCTCTAACTGAATTTGGAGGAACTTGGTCGGGGTCGGGTGGGGGGAGTCCCTCCTTGCTCCCCTCGGCGTCCCTGAGGATGTACCGCAATGTTCCTAAGACTTGGGTACAGGCCAAAAAAATGTCTTGTGGGTAATGGGGTTTTGAGCTCTGCTGTACCACACTCTTAATTTACATGACAGAAGCATCCTAGAACCTCAGTGCAATTGGATGGTGGCAGAAAGCCTAATGAGTGTTTTTAGAGAACACCTGCTCAATGCACAGTAATTGGTAGGATTTCTAGAAAGATATCCAGTGCAATATCAAAGGTACCCAATGTTTTTGAAAGAAGCCTCAAAGGTCTCAAGCATACAAATACATTCCCTGTTACTCATTCAAATTGCACAGAGCACTCTGGAAGTACACTATAATCTTCATAAGTACTTTACTTACATTGTTTTTCATGCTGTCAGGAGAAATTGCTTATGTCTTTTCTTAATCCTAAGCAAAACCTGCTCAATACTACTTTCAATCATGAGAAAGTTGGACAGTCAAATGGAAAACAGAAACAGAGGGAGGAGCAGTCAATTGCTGAAATTCATTCCTGGGTATCAGATGAGGCACTTGGCCTCAGTTTCTTAGTTTGGAAATCTCTAAAATGGAAATGAAAATACCTATATCCCTACTGCCCTACCTTTCAACCTGAAGTGCTCTAACATCACAGTACAAATACAGTACATCTATTTTTGAATATCAGTATTATTTTAATAGTAAAGTAAAATAAGCAATTTAACTGGTAATTTGTTTTATATGAAAATAAACACAAAAGAATGTTTAGAGTCTTAGACTAAACTCTCACACTGATCTAAACAGAAATCTTGGCTCTTTGACCACTGGGCCTTTTTCCTACCTGGTTTCAGATTCTCCACCTGTAAAGTGGGGAGAACACCTGCTTGTCAGACTTCGGTGAGACAATATATACAGTACGTAGAACGGAGCCTGCATAATAGTAACTTCTCAATAAGTGGTAGCTCTAGTGAGATATAGGAGAATATAAGACCTTGTAAATTTATAAATTAGATGGGAACACCTTCCTAATAAGAACTCTCCAATAAGAAAAAAGGAAAACTCATTGGGACGTTGTGTGTCACTTTAAACCAGGATTTCTCAACCTCGACACTACTGATATTTGGGACTGGCTAATTGTATGCTGTGAGGGGGCTGTATTGTACATTGTAGTAGGCTTAGCAGCATCCCTGGTCTCTACCCTCTAGATGCTAGCAGCCCCTCACCCACCCAAGTTGTGACAAACAAGAATGTCTCCAGACATTGCAGAAGTTGCCAATGTCCACTGGGGGACAACGAATCTTAGACAAGATACAAAAAGCACCAACCTGCAAAGAAAAACGTGGCAAATTGGACTGTATCAAAATTTGAAGTTCCTGCTCTTAAAAGCCTTTGCTTAGATATGAAAAGGCAAGCTAGAGACTGAAAAAAAATTCACAATATATGTATCGGATAAAGGCTAGCACACGTAATATATTTTAGAACTCCTGCAAAACAATTATTTTTTTTAATTAATCTTAGAAACTAGGCAAAAGACTTGAACAAATACTTCCAAAAAGCAGATATACAAATGATCAATAGGCACATGAAAAGGTGCCCAACAGATACCTACCCTATCACTTAGCAATTCCACTCCTAAGTATTTACCCAAAAGAAACAAAAACACATGTTTATGCAAAGACTTGTACAGGAACGTTCACAGCAGCTTAATCACAGTAACTCAGAACTGGAAACAACCCAAATGTCTAAAAGATGAATGGATAAACAGGTTGGTTTATCATCCAGTGGAATACTCCTTCAGGGAACAAAAGGAAAAAAAGAAAAAGCAAAAGGAAGGGAGGGAGGGAGTATGAAAGGAAAAAAGTAAATAAGAGAAAGAAAGAAAAAAAAGAAAGAAAGAACAAAAGGAAGGAAGGGAGGGAGGGAGGGAGGGAGGAAAGAAAGAAAGAAAGAAAAAAAGAAAGAAAGAAAGAAAGAAAGAAAGAAAGAAAGAAAGAAAGAAAGAAAGAAAGAAAGAAAAAGAAAAGAAAAGAAAGAAAGGAAGGAAGGAAGAAAGAAAAGAAACAAGGAAAGAAAGGAGGGAGGTGAGAGGGAGGAAGGAAGGAAGGAAGAAAGAAAGGAAGACTGATAGATTCAAAAACATGAATGAATCTCATAGACATTATGAGGGAAAGAGGCAAAACATAAAAGAGTACACACTGAATGATTCTATTTATAAGAAAATCTAGAAAGGGCAAAAATAAATTACGATGAGAAAATCAAAATAGCGGTTGCCTCTGAGGACCTAGGGAACTTCCTATGTCTTGGCTAGGGTAGTGGTTACACATCTATATACGTGTATCAGAACTGATAGAAATGCACATCTGAGTGTTTTACTGTAAGAAAGAATGAGGGGTAAGGGTGTAACCAGGCGAGCAATCAGAATAATAACACCTACAGAAAAGAGTGAATGTTAAATATACCTATATATTCAAGTCATTTCAGTAAATTTGAGAAAATATTTTATCCAGGAAAAAAAAGCAACCAAGCATGAAAGATGAGCAATTGACAAATGAGAAAAAAAGACAAATTAGTAAACTGGAAGGCCAGAGAAAAGAATACAGAAAAAAACCAAACAGAGGATATCATAAAAGGAAAGAGAACAAAGAAAATGAAAGACAAGCATTAATGAGAGATTTAAGAAAAGAAATTTCCCCCAAGTTGAAGAAAGCCACAAGCCTTACATCCAAATGTCTTCTTAAGAGCAAGGCAGGATTATTTCTTAAGGGCCTATTTCTTGACATATCCTGACAAATTTCTGAATTCTGAGGATAAAGATAAAGTCCTGAATATGTACAGAAAGAAGAAAGAGTGAAAAAGATTACTTTCAAAGAAAAAAATGCTAGAACTGTGGGTTGCCTGAATTGGCTTTAGGTACCAATATAAACATTTTTTAATGGTTGCCAAATTTTATTTATACAAGTAAAAAACTTAAAATTTTATCATCTACCTTCACCTTCATCTAACAGCACCACAAGAAAACAGGAAGGATATGTCAAAATTACAGACAGGCATTCCTCAAAAACAGTATATACATAGACACACACAAATATACACACTGTTCTTGTATCTCATTTCCTTACAGATAAGTCAAAATATTTTCACAGAAGAGTCTCCAAATAAATGTTAAGAATGCAATAAGAAATCTTTAGCAAAATGAACTATTTTCCTGGAATTCTATTCTTATGTACATCATCATTTTTACATTTTTTAATGTGAGGACTGAAATAATATGATATATATGTGCCCTTTGTAAAAAAATTATTGGAGGAAGATATGAATCAACATAAATGTAATAGAATCAAGGGAATTTGTAGTATACAGGACATATTTGGGAAATAAAAATAATAAAATAGATATTAAGCCTAAGAAATTAAAAACATGGTTTTGAAATTTAGACCAATTATGAAGAAAGGATTCTTGAAAGGAGAAATAAAACTTTTAAAATAAATTCTGGAACCAAAATTTCATATACTTTCAATAAAATATGGCAAACTGTGGTGGAGTAAATGAATACTAAAATTCTTATCTTATCCTGGGATTATGGAGAGAGGCTACAAACACAGTTTAGATCTTGCCATTAGGAAAAAAAATTGGTCAAATATATTTCTTACAATATAATAGCACCAGCTGGTGGAAGAGAAATAAGATGTAGAACCTCCAAACCGGTTAGAAAAAAAAAAATTGATCACTCCAAGGAAAAATGCAAAAAAAAAAACTACAAAACATAAAATGTACCAGGTAAGAGTAAGACCAACACCAAACAAATCAATTAACAAAACAAATGGAATGAACTAAATTTCTATATAAGAAACAATGTCTAAAATCGTGGTTAAAAAAGGAAGGCAAAACCCAGGCAGAGGCTGTTTAAAGGAGCATTTTAAATAAAATGATAAGGAAAGGTTGAGAATCATTGAAGATATGATAAGCAAATGGAAACAAAAGGAAAGCAGGTGGCCATATTACTATCGAGGTATAGCTCAAGCAAAATGCATTAAATGGAGTATTTCGTATTTATAAAAGGTACATTCTGCCAAACAGATATGTCGAGAAACTTTATGCATTGAAAAAAATCTAATCTCAAAATACATTAGATGAAGAACTTTTAGAAGTACAATAAGAAATTGGCAGAAACTGCAATCTTAAGGGAGATAATGCATAGTTCTTTCAGAATGTGACAGATCAAGTAGATAAAAAATATAGTGAGTCCTTGAATAACACAATTAAAGAGTTTGATTTATTGAGGAGAAAGAGTAAGAGAGGAACATTATATCTTACAGATGTAAAATACATACTCTTTTCAAATTTTCATGGGACAGTAATGAAAAGGAGCGTGGATGAGACTACAAAGACCATCTCAACAAATTCCTCAAGGCAGAAATAGCAGTTAGCCCATACTTTATCCTCAATGCCATAACTGTGGAAACTAACACGTCTGCACAGACTCTAGAAATGAAAGAAATCACATCAAGAGTAGACTGAGAAAACAATATGGTGATATCTTATGGTTATATAATAATATCCTGAGTTGAAAATTGTGTATCCTGACTAGATTAAAATCTTTTCTCCCATTCTCTTACTGTTCTGAATATTTCATCTTACAGACTTATACAAAGATATTATTTAATCAGGGCCTGAATGAGTAATCCCCTCTGATCCTCGCCAACACTCTTCAAAATGGAGGCACTGACTTCCAGAGTGAGGAATGGAACCTCAGAGTGGAGGCCAACATTCACCCTGCTCACCTGCTCCTAGTTCCACATGTCATAAAGGTAAGTCTGACACAAGTAAACTGCAAAGGAAAGCCATGAAAGCAACAGGTCATCATTATCCTACTCCTTTATTCATAAATACAAATGGATAACCAGCTATTGTCAGATGCACGAGAAAAATCATAGCAAATAACCAAAAAGTTTTAAAAGAACAATCTATGGATACTGGAGGAAAGAAAGAATTCAAGGAAGAAAAGGGAATCTTAAAATAATTTAATTGGTTTTATGAGAGAGACTTGACAAATTATTTTATCCATAAAACAAGAAGAGTTTACAATGATAAAAGGAACAAGGGTTTGTGAACACTCAGAACGTAATTCTTGACATTTGAAAGCTTGATAGGATACCAGATGAAATAGTCAAGGAAACTTTCCAGAATCTAGAAAAAAAAGACAAATAAACAGAAAATGTAAAATATTTCAACACAGACAGTCAATCCAGGAAGATAAACATCTGAGTAGTAGTTCCAGAAAGAGGTAGCTTAAAAAAGGGACAGGATCAATTTATCAAAGGAATAAAAAAATGAAATTACCCAAGGCTTAAACACACCAACAAAAAGAATATGTCTTCATTTTGAAAGATTCCATCTGGTGCTGAGCAGAAAGAATGGGGAAAAAAATCTAAGTACATTACTGTAAAATTTCAGAACACCAAGGTTCTAAAGACCTTAAAAACTTCAGAGATTACAACATTTATCTTCAAAGGAAGACGGACCAAATTGGTTTCAGACATCTCTTAAGCAATGCTGGATGCCAAAAAACATTGAAGCAAAGCCTTCAAAAGTTCTGAGTGAAAATTATTTTGAACCTAGAATTCTAGCTATCAATCAAAAGTAAAGACAAAAATAGTCGTTTTCAGAGATGCAAGGGACTCACAAAATTACCATCTACAGATTTGTTCTTGAAGAATTACTTGAAAAAGTATTCCAGCAGTAACACCCACAAAACATGGAATCCAAGAGTGAAGAAAATATGAGATTTAAGAAACCACAGACCAAATAAGGCAGCAAAATGAAAGGATTCCAGAAGATGGCCATGCAGTGGATCTGGAAAACCAGGCTGCAATAGAACTTGAGGTCGTGGAATTCTGAAAGTGTTTCCAAGAAGCAAATGAATTCTAAATAATAAATTTCTTGGTGGAGGAAGTGAACCTTCTTGACGAAAAGGTAAAAGTGTATTAAAATATTTAAAAGTGGACTTCCCTGGTGGCACAGTGGTTAAGAATCCACCTGCCAATGCAGGGGTCACGGGTTCTAGTCCTGGTCCGGGAAGATCCCACATGCCGTGGAGCAACTAAGCCTGTGTGCCACAACTACTGAGCCTGTGCTCTAGAGCCCGTGAGCCACAACTACTGAGCCCACGTGCCGCAACTACTGAAGCCTGCGCGCCTAGGGCCCATGCTCCGCAACGAGAAGCCACCGCAATAAGAAGCCCGCGCACCACAACGAAGAGTAGCCCCTGCTCGCTGCAACTAGAGAAAACCCATGCGCAGCAATGAAGACCCAACGTAGCCCCAAAAATAAAAAAATAATAATAATAAAATTTTAACAATTATATTTAAAAGTAAAATTTCCCTCCCCACTTCCAACTTATATTAATTGTATTTCCTCTTTTAGTGATACTGCTTTCAAGACATAAGACTATATGTCTTAACCTATGAGACACTATTTTATTTTATAATGTATATTTCAGATAGTGGAATTGTTCCCCATTTTTAGATTCAACTTACATATAAATATAGAAAATTTAATTATACGGGGTCACAATCCCCTGTATGATTTCACTGGAGCAAGATACGAATCAGAACTCAGATTCGTTTATTTTAGAGATTATTTTTAGAGATTATTTTTAGATAAATTTTAGAGATTTTATAAGGACAATACAATGCTTAGACTATATATTAAGTAACACAGCACATTCTGGAACATCACACATTTCTGCAGGAAAAAAAAATGTGTAAATGTTTGACATGGCAGTTCAGGTCATATTTTGTGACCAAGTGAATTCAGGCCATTGCCTCAAGCATGGTTAACCTACCACCTCACACAGAAGTTGAAGTAAAACGTGGGCTTAGAACCTTGGAAAGACCAATCAGAATCATTCCATATCTCCTACTTCAGGGAGAAGGTATTTCTAAGAATAAACAAATACAAAGGAAAATAATGGTGAGAGATGGAGACACAGACATAGTCCTGATAGAATTATTTGAAACTCAGAAGTCTGCCTCTGCCTGAAGACAGTCCTATCCCTGGACTTATCAATTACTTAGGCTAGCCAGCTTGCTTAACAGCTTGATTTGGGTTTCTGTCATTTGCAACTGAAAGAGTTCAGACTGATTTTATATTTACAAATCACAAAGACTTGCAACAGGCTGGGACCAAAACAAAGATGCCTGCCATTACCCCGAGTTTCTTACATTGACATACAAGTAATAGACAATGCAGCAAGACATGAAAAAGAAATAAGAAGCATAACTACTATAAAAAAGAGAATATAAATTTTTTTAATGTAGCTAATTATCAAATTTTCTCTAATTAGATAATTTACAAATAATATAAAGAAAATCCAGGATAATTATCTAATAAATTAAGAGAACTAATAAGAGAATTCTGAAAAAAATCCATTCAAATCATACACACAAGCGCGCATGCGCGCAATATCTAGGTGTAAGCGTAGTAAAAAATTTGAATGTCCTATAAGAAGAAGGAGTCATGCAACTATTTGGGGGAAGGGCATCCAGGCAGAGAGAACAGAAAGTTCTCTGAGCTGAGAGCATGCTTGGCATGTTCGAGGAACTACAAGAATGTCTAGTGTGGCTACACTGTGGAGGACGGGGTGCATGTGGTAAGAGATGTGGTCTACTGAGCTATCAGAAGACAGGGACCATACTCATCATATCCCAATTCCTGGGACTGCTTGGCTTACAGCAAGGACTCAACAAATATTTGTTAGCTGGATGAATTAAGGCAATTATCATTACATTGTGATTATTTGTTGACATATTTTCTACAATAAACCATAAAATCCTTGAGGGCAAGAAACCCTCAGAAGAAACTGTGTATGTTGGTACTTTATCTTCAGCATTCAACAAAATGCCTACTATTTAACAAAGCTGAACAAATATCTGTTGATTCATTGGTGAATAACTAAATGAATGAATAAAATGAGAGAATGAACACACAAATGAATAAGCAAATGAATCTTTTTCCTAAAACCAACTTCCACTACTGAAAGAAATCTCTTTCCACTTTATGTCATGAGAAAAGGGATATAATCAGACCTACAGGTATAATTGAGTCACCGTAATATTTTTTTAAAAAAAAACAGGAGAAAATAGATTTGAAGAACAAAAAATGATTAGGCATCCAAATATCTTTAAAATTCTGCTGTCGACAAATAGAATATTCTGACACCACTACTAATATGATTGTTTTTAATTCAGTGGTTTTTGGGTTTTTTTTTTATCCCTAGGTAAATAGCTAAATATTCTCAGTGGTCATCTGAATGGGAAGTACGAGGAAGAAGACAATAATTTATTCTCATATGTCATCCTTTCTCCAAAAGGCTCTTGAACCCCACTAACAGAAAAGAAGGGTCAATAGTACTAGAAAGAAAAAAGCAACAACTTCGTGGAAATAATTCAGCTTTTGCCAAAAGGAAACTAAGAACCAGGGAGGGCCTGTCATTTATTAAACCAGGGATATATTTTTATTGCCTACTGTGAAAAAGAGCTTTCCAACGTTTGTGAGAGGACGTTCCACATGACCCTCAAAGTACAGAGGAGGCCAGGAAAAGAATCAGGAAAAAAGAAAAAGAACCCAGAAACCTGCAGTTTCCTCTCCAGGACTAAGCAATAGTGACAAGTAGAAGGTTACAACAGAATAAAAGTAAATTGTCAAAGTACAAATACCCTACAATTCAATTTTGTCTGAAGCTGTAAGATTCAACACAATATCTTAATGGGATTCATCAGGGGAATTAAGACTTGCCCTACACATAAGACTTCCCCTAAAACTACTCAGTAATGTTGTTTTCACACTACCTAAGGCATAGAAAGACGACAGATTTTTTTTTAACGTTAAAAGTTGCTAAACAATGTCTAAAATTTTATTATTTCTTTAAAGCAAATTTTATTCATTTTCTTCAGTATGTTCACCTTCAATTTTTATAGTTATAGAACCTACTCTCATGAAAACACGCTTTTCCAATTAGCTGGAAGAGAACTCCATGTCACCTGCCATTTCCACAGGCCCATCTGAAATAATCTCCTGTGGGGAAATGTTCATTTAAAGCAGCTTTACTGACCTGCCAGCACTGGGTTATGCTTCTCTGAAAGTTCTCCTGGTAAACATCGGCTTTCAGATAATTGCTTAAAGACACTCCCAAGAGATACCCAGTTAACGGTCCCATAATGAGTCACTTCTATGGCAAGAAAAGATATTTCCGTCACATCCATATTTGACTTTCTGGAAAATCTATATAGTCTAAGCTCCATGCATGAGCCAGTATAAGCTTATTACAAGCCTATAGTTTTTCTTTCTGCAGCTCATAAAGACTCCCCATTGCTCTGGGGTGGGGGGGAAATCTAGAGGCAAAGTAACTTGGCAAACTGAATACATAAATTAAGTGCATAAGTCCTTTACAAATAGGGCTCTTGATAGTACATTTAAAGCACAAATAGTAGTTCTACAGCACACCCAAGGAGTGATTTTTAAAAGGAATGAAATGATGCTGGAAAGATGACATTTTAGATTTATTTTCCCCACTCATTGGCTTGCAGCAGCCTTACTCTCTCAATGTTTTTAAACAAATGCTACTATTGGAAGGAAGAGGGACAAGGTTTTACATAAATGCTGCCTTCTTTACGCTTTGGAACACTGCGAAATATCTTTGTCATGGCTAAATCATTTGATTATATTATCCCCAAGGTCTTAAAACTCTATAGATCAAGACATTCTGAAGAGTTGTCCCATTTTAGAGAAGTGTGTATCTGATAGAAAGAGAAGAAAATTAGAAAGCTGGAGACAAATTCTGTTCCCAGATCCATTAGCACTGTCCTAGGCTCACCTCGAACACAAGTCTTTTACGCCTTCAAGACGAGTACATTCAGTTTGAAATCTCCTTCCCACCTTCTTCATAAGGAAGCTATGAGTATCACTGTCTACACACCCTGGAAACACTTTGGGCTTCCCAGACAGACAGATCAAAATAAAAGGGTAAGGTAATACACAAAGACCCATAGTATTTTTCCCCATAAAAGCCACACCCTCTCCCTATCTTATATTTTTAATGAGATATAAAAATAGCAAATAAAAATTCCATAAGGGGTCATCTGTAAGCAGTTTGTATTTAGAATATAAGCTCTAATAGTTATGTGTGCAAACGACACGCATTCAATATAGATGTTCAGCAAAATAAACCATAATATGGATACAGAACTAACCAGAGGTGGGAACAGGTAATTAATTAAGGAAAAATTCTGGCATAAGATAAATCTAACCTTCTGGTTAGCAACAGATCAGAGCAAAGGGGCTCTCACTCATTTGACTAAAGGGATTATGACAGTGCTTTCCCTCAGATTTCATACAACAAACTCAGAGATTATAGTCTTGTGGAAATTTTCCTATCGGTAGGCATTCTGAAAAAGCAACAAAATACCTGAAGAGGAGCACTCATTTGCCACTTCCTCTTGGATCTTTGTAAGAACATTCTCTCAGCATCCTGACAGTAAACAGCAAACAGGGTAACACAACCCCAGAGAGTTCATGCCTAGAAGAAAACCCCAACATTTGATTTAAATGATGGTATTGCAAAGAAAACTCAGCTGAACTGACACACACAGTTTTTCTAGGACTTGGCAGAAGTCCTAGAAAACACTAGGACTAGTGAAACACTAACCAACTGAGTTCTAGTTCTGACTCAGCCATAGATCTCTCAAGGAACAATTTGGAAAAAACAAAATACCCTAATGGCAGTCTTCTGACTCCATCTCAAAAAAGAGGAAAAGTCATTTTGAAGGTGTGGCTTGTAGATTACTTTTGTTTCATTTTTAACAAACCCTGGACTCTACTATTAATAACCAGGATGGGGGGGCTTCCCTGGTGGCGCAGTGGTTAAGAATCTGCCTGCCAATGCAGGGGACGTGGGTTCGAGCCCTGGTCTGGGAAGATCCCACATGCCACGGAGCAACTAAGCCCGTGAGCCACAACTACTGAGCCTGCGCTCTAGAGCCTGCAAGCCACAACTACTGAGCCCGTGCGCCACAACTACTGAAGCCTGCACGCCTAGAGCCCGAGCTCCGCAACAAGAGAAGCCACCGCAATGAGAAGTCCGCGCACCTCAACGAAGAGTGGCCCCCGCTCACCACAACTAGAGAAAGCCTGCGCACAGCAACGAAGACCCAACACAGCCAAAAAAAATAAATAAATAAATAAATAAATTTATTAAAAAAAAATAACCAGGATGGGGAGCCTTGAAATGTGATCAGGTATAATAAATTTATAAATGCCCCGACTTCCATTTTTTTACATTAGACCCCCACCCTGTATCATGCCCCCAACACCACATAAATGCTGGTGCAGCATTCCCTTCCTTTAGGGCTTATTTTTCAGGGGGAAATTTGTGATTGTACATTCTATAATTATAATATATTTATATTAATAAATTTAATAGATTATATTAATTTGTAAATTTAATTAATAAATGCCGTGGTGACAGATATTAAGTAAGTATTAATTTGGGCGAGGATAGCTCCTTTCTGTAATGCCTATTTTGCCACTTGATGCCAAGATGTGATGAAGAGTTCCAACGGTTTCTGAGTATAAACCTACACTTGCTGAGACCTCATGGATCTTTTAGAAGAAAAGCCACTCTTGGTATTGTTATACATGATTGGCCTTAGGAAAGTCTGTGCCCAAACAAAGAAAATCTCCAAACTCAAAACCAAACCAGAGGGCTGTCCATTCTCTCACATCTCTACTTAGTCAATGTTGGATCATGTTCACTTCCGGAGTGAAACAAACAAAAACAAAATCCTATCGCTGTAGGTCAAGTTAGCACGCAACTATCAACCAAACCTGCACCTGTTCCTCCCTTTTCCAAAAAGCCCTCGTGGTAAATACCCACACAGACAAAAGCCTTGGTTTCTGTGTTGCTTTTGTACACAGTGGCAGGAAGCAGTTTTCATCCGCCTCCGTGAAAAATAACAGAGGCAGACGGTCAGACACATGCCACAATGTTCCCGTGAAAATCAAACTCTGAGAAAATTTTTAAATGTTTTCAACACATCAGCATGAAGCATCGACCTAGTTGGAATCACTTAGATCTAAAGCAAATGCACTGATTGTTTTCACAGCAGGCTTTTCTTCTTGGAGCTGAAACAGGCATGCGGGCGAGGCTGGCGAGGAAAGGTTTTCAAGCCCCCTGCTTTGGTCGGCTATAGCCTGTGACACGATCAATACCAGGGTGAGCGGCGGAGGAAGCCCGGGGAAGATTATGAGGATGAGGTGAGTGACAGAATTACCTTACAGGATTTGTTCTTTCTCTCACCTTGAATGCCATCCGCCTCAGACAGAGATGGAACACCATCAGGACGCAGACCAAGACCGACGGGTAGACAGGGGGTGAGAAGGGTATTAGACACCCTATGTACTGAGAGCCTGGTCATTGTGTCTTTGTGCAGTTATAGCCATCAGGGAAGGCCAAGTCCCAGAGCAAATAGGGGCGGGAATCACTGATTAAAGATAAGTCACATGCCAGCAGCTCTTGCAGGGCCTGGCACATAGCAGGGGCATAATAATTGGCAGACATAATTTTCAGTATCTTTTTATTACTATTTATACAATTACTCCTCCCGTTTTGACTTTTTTATCCCAGACAGGTACCTTTTGTGTAAATATCATATATAAAGTATTTGCTTTCTGGTTAAAATTGTAGAGTGGGATACGGCCAGGATCAAATGTGCTTTAGTTGCCCCCTGATCATTCATTTGTTTATTGAGGGTCTCTTCTGCACAGGGCACTGCGAATCCATAGGTTTTCTTTCCCTGAGCCCGAGGTCCAGGGATGCCTGGGCCATTGGGTCAGTTCATACACCGGGTTTGTCCTGTAGCTTAAAAGGGACTCTGAGGTTAATACAGTCCATTCTTATTCCATACGTCCAGCATGCAAGAAAACCCTTAGGAAACCCTTCTGTGGCTTATTAATCTGATTGGACTCTCCTGATCAATTGACAAGAGTTGATAATGTCTCTAATAATCATATTAACAATAACATGTCCAATCTTATAACCGCTTAGACAATCCAATAATTTAATCCTAAAACTTGAGATTTCTTTGCCTTTCTCTAGAGCTTAGACAGTCTATAAGAAGTGTCCAAGAAATTCAAGGCTATTATTTGCTATTGTTTACTTACACCACTGGATGAACATAGAGAAAAGTAATATTTTCTAGGCCTAATTAGTCTCACCCAAACATCTAAATGAATTCTTGTCTGAGTTCTCTTGTTCTGATTTTCTTTAATTACAATAATGTTTATATATCTCATTTTAAATGGAATGCCTGTTCATTGAAAAATTAAGAAACATGATTCCCCAAATCTATAAATTACCCCTGCTAAATGTTTGGTTATTTATTTATGGTCTTTTTTCCTACACATACCTTTTTTTTTTTTTCTTTACATAATTAGTATTTTACTACATAAGCGAATTTTTTTCACTTAACATTACACATTATATTGTAAGCATACACCTATGTCATTCAACTTCTTTGAAAACATAATTTTAATGTCACGATTTATGGATCTACCTTCGTATACTTAACCACTCCCTTCTTTTAAGACATCAGATCTTTCCTTTTCATATGTGAGTGCTAATATAAGCAACAAAAGGGACACAATTTGTTCACCCAGATCTCTGGTTATTTTACTAGAATTACCTGGTCAAAGGCCAAAACAAGCTATTGTTTTGTTTGTGGTTTATTTCAAAAGTATCCCTTTCATTGCTGAAATTTTAGAACTTAGGAAAGGAAAAAACATAAAATTTTCTCAAAATATCCCACGAGTAAGAGATAGATGTCTTAGTATACCCTTGATGGCTTTTATATGCATATATAAATGAAATACTAACATATGCATTTTATACTTTTGTATTATTTATAAAATTGAAGCATGTAGTACATAATATTTTATAACTTGCTTTTTCTGGTTAACAAAATAACTGAGCTTCTTTCTATGTCATTAAATCTTTCATATTCAGAAACAAAAATTGACTAAATTGTGTTGGTCCTCCGCAAGTGCTCTCCCAAAGATAATGAATAAGACTGAATATAATTAATAGCAACTCAGAAAATCTTAAAACACTATCTCTGCTCATTACTTAACATTAATACCTGACCCTTAATGAAA
Source organism: Balaenoptera musculus (assembly GCF_009873245.2). Lineage (NCBI taxonomy): Eukaryota > Metazoa > Chordata > Mammalia > Artiodactyla > Balaenopteridae > Balaenoptera > Balaenoptera musculus. Next base: position 93,678,833 of record NC_045793.1, on the reverse strand, counting down.
TCTTCATATGTCTATGATAAGGATGCTTTGGCAGGAGAGGAAAGAGAAGGAAAAGAGAGAAGAGGATGGCAGGAAAGAAGGAGATAACCATCAGAAAATATTCAGAAACTCCACCTGAAGAGAAAAATAAGCTTAGTGCTTTGAAGAAATTGATCAAATCAATAAATTACCAAAACAGCAGGTCAGTAACCAGTTTATTGCCCTAAGATGTTATTTTTCTCCTTGATATCTGTAAATCATTGACCTCAAGATAAAACCAGTACGATATTAAAAAACTGGTTTCAAAACTCCTGAATTTTGCCTAAAGAAGGACAGAGTAGTAGCAGTCACTTTGTTTTTTCTAGAATTCATTATCTACAAAAGAAAACACATAAGCTGTGGAAGTATTGTTTGCTCCTTTGCTACTAAACGTATTTTCAAGAGTAAATTGTTCACGGACAAAGGTAAGATTAAGTAAGTTATTTAATATCATCCTACTTCTTATTATTTCCAGGTCTTCTTAGATAGAATGTCAAAGACTATGTTTGACATAGCTCTGTTATTCTTACCATAGAGTAGTTTTAAACTTCATTGTGGTTAATGATCACCATTACCACCACCACCACCATCTCCATCACCATCACCTTCACCACCACCACCTCCATCACCACCACCGTCATCACCATGACCACCACCATCTCCACCAACGACATCTCCATCTGCATCAGAATCCTCACCATCACCATCATCATCATCTCTCCCATCCCATCACCAGCCCCAGTCCCCACAGGCTGACCATTCAACCTTCAAGACTTAGCTGAAACATGGCTTTCTCCCGTTTCCCCATCTATAGTAGGTTTCCCATCCTCAATCATAATTCACCATCTTAGCAATATTTTTTATTTCTTTCCTGGTACTTATCACAAATTAGGATTTTTCTTTGTTTCTTTAACTTATTTTTCATCTCTTTCCTTATTTACACTGCAATCTAGGTTCAGACAACAGCCACAATTTTCTTGGTCATCATTCTATTCTCAGTACATTACAAAGTGCCTAGCCTATGGCAGGCACTCAGTAAAAAGCAAATGATTTAATCAATGAATTATAATCACCTATCCCCAACTATAACCTAACACACACATACACACACACACACACACACACACACACAAAAATTGCTTGTGATGCAAAATGATCTTTCTAGTGTATTTTGTCTCAGTATGGAAATGTAGTGCTGTTATACCCATAATAAGTCATTTTTAAACTGTCTAAAACCTTACAGGCACTATCAAGAACAGACATCACATAAAGGCAAAGAAAGTGGCCTTTTAAGTGGTATGGGTTGAAACGCCGAGTGAGCTATACACTCAGAAACATCTCTCTCACCTGCCCAACAAGAAATTCTCACCATTAAATTAATCCGTAAGGATAACATACTGTAATGTCAAGAAACTCCTTTGAAAATATGAATACTACACGGTCGTTCACATACACTTAGGTATGAATTCATTTATCAGATTATTTGAACAAAGAACACTGGATAGTTGGTTTTTGACTTGCCAAGGACTAAGGTGTTGGTATATATATGGAAAGGAAAGGTCACTTGTTGATAAGGATGGACCAGACACTGGGCCAGGCGACCCCGTGCACGGGGGCCAATAAGACACCAACAGACAAGAGTGGGAAATGCCTCCAGGTTTTTCCAGATGTTCTTTAAGTAAAATTAGGGAGCATTTTTATTCCATTTCAACAAATGTGTTTGAGTGAACCCATTTATGACTTACAAAGGAGAAACAAAGATCATAAGTATTCAGTCTTGAGGCCAGGGCTCCAAATATAAAAGATGGAGATTAAGATCTACTGGTTGTAAGTTGAGGAGGGAGGTGTGTGTATGTGTGTATGTGTGTGTGTGTGTGTGTGTGTGTTTTGAGAGAGTGGAAAAGGTGAGAGATCAAAAGGGATTAAGAGAACCTTTAGCAGAAGAAATACAGTAGAGAGGAATCTGATGATAGTTACTGAGGTGTAATAAACACCGGTGAAACATCATACTTGCTTCACTAATTGTTTAAGTGATCACCAAAAGGGTAAAATCCTTATAAGTAAATCAGTCTTAACAGTAAGGTGCTCTAAATTTAGAAAGACACAGATATGCTGTGGTCTTCCCTTAGAGAGTACAACACACAGATCTCTAAACTTCGAGTAACACAAATAGAAGTATCTGCTGGCTCAAGACCAATCTGCTTGAACAGTGGTTTCAGGAGACAGGATGGTTTCAGGAGACAGGATGAGGAAATGTATGTGTTCTATGTCATTGTCTCTATAGGAATATTTCACATAGCCAGACCAACTCTTGAATCAATCCCCTTTTGCAAAGTGTAGCTATAATATAAAAGTACCTCTGACAAAACAATAGCAAATATAAAAGTGGCCTTTAGAAATACTAATGTCATAGTGTTACTAGCAAAAAGACTATTAAGCACAGAATTGTCATTACAATCAGGACGTAAGCTTGTGACTGGATGTGTTACCAAATTGGGGGTCGGGGGAGGGAGTTAGGCAGGAAAAGGTCATACAGTGAATGTTACCTCTGCATAGACTAGGATGGCTAGCAAGGGCTTGTTTTAGACAGGAGAGAGCTTGTGGTTCCCCAAACAACAGTAACTTAACCAGTTACCTATACAGTATATTATGACATGAAAGTTGACACCACATACAGAAATACTAAATACTACATATGCTCCAGGGGTACAAGTTATTGTTGCTATGGGAGCTGTAAGTTCAGAATGGCAATAAAAATGGAGTACGAACCACCTGAACAGCCTTAGATCACACCTTTATGGAAACCCTATGCATTCATACACTGACAAATCTTTATTGAGTGCCTACTATGTGTAAAGCATGGTGTTAGAGGCTGTGGGAAAATATGGCCCCTGCCTCAAGTAGTTTATGAGTAGATAAAGCCACTGGGACCTTATGGATCTACACGGATGGGGAATTCCTTCCTCTGTGGCCGAAGAGCAGAAACTTTCCATATTATTCTTCAAATGACATGAGGAGAAGTCTGTAAAGTAGAAACGTTATTAGAATCTACCCCCAATTTGGGACCTAATTTAAAAAAGCTCCTGCCCAGCAAAGGAAACCATAAACAAGACAAAAAGACAACCCAAAGAATGGGAGAAATATTTGCAAACGAAATGACCGACAAGGGATTAATCTCCAAAATATACAAATAGCTCATGCACCTCTATGTCACAAAACAAACAACCCAATCAAAAATATGGGCAGAAGATCTAAATAGACATTTCTCCAAAGAAGACATTCAGATGGCCAAAAAGCACATGACAAGATGCTCAACATCATTAATTATCAAAGAAATGCAAGTCAAAACTAAAATGAAGTATCACCTCACACCGGTCAGAATGGCCATCATCAAAAAGTCTACATTGCAGCACTATTTACAGTAGCCAGGACATGGAACCAACCTAAATGTCCATCGACAGATGAATGGATAAAGAAGACGTGGCACATATATACAATGGAATATTACTCAGCCATAGAAAGAAACAAAATTGAGTTGCTTGTAGTGAGGTGGATGGACCTAGGTCTGAGTGAAGTAAGTCAGAAAGAGAAAAACAAATACCGTATGCTAACACATATATATGGAATCTAAAAAAATAAATGGTACTGATGAACCTAGTGGCAGGGCAGGAATAAACACAGACATAGAGAATGGACCTGAGGCCACAGGGAGGGGGAAGGGTAAACTGGGATGAAGTGAGAGAGTGGCATGGACATATATACACTACCAAATGTAAAACAGTTCCAAGCAGTAACATAGCACAGGGAGATCAGCTCGGTGCTTTGCGACGACATAGAGGGGTGGGATAGGGAGGGTGGGAGGGAGGCTCAAGAGGGAGGGGATATGGGGATATATGTATACATATGGCTGATTCACTTTGTTGTACAACAGAAACTAACACAGCACTGTGAAGCAATTTTACTCCAATAAAGATCTATTAAAAAAAAATAATAATTTTATAGGGCGTGCCTATGCTTATTTACAAATGTTCAGATCTCCTAATGGCCTGCTAAGTATCCCATGAAATCTCAATAAATATCAATATATACCTAAGTCTAGATAGAGGTATACTTCTTAAACATGAGACGTATTGTATATTATGTAAACTCCCTCTCCCATTGGGAGCTGGCTGCAACCCCCTTTTCTTGAGTTGTTAAAATTCACTCTGGTACACCTTAATCACTTGAGACAGCTCAAGCCAGAATGTACCTGAAAAAGAATATGGAAGAAGATTCCCTTCCCCATCCTAACCTCAGGAAGTTTCAGGGTTCTAGGCGATGTCACGGGTAATTATTAACCGGAATGGGAGTAGTAAAGCAATGCATAGCTATACTGCATTACATTGTTCATGTTGATTGTTGTTTGGATGGGGAGGGGGGAGCGGGCACAGTGCTGGCAGAAGTGGGGAGGGAGAGGGGAATGAGGGAAAGAGAAAAAGAATTATTATAAAAATGGTCAGAGCAAACAGGGTATAAAGATAATTTTGCAAAGAAGAACAATCTCTGTTTTGCACATTTTTCTGAAACCAACAAGATATCTGCTTAGGGACCAATCAGAGGTGGCTCTAAGAGTGATGACACGATGCCCAGAGTATGAAGTCTCTCTCACCCAGGTTTGGGCTACTGACCTTGGTCAAATCACTTCACCTCTTTGAGTATAACAAGGGGCTTGGGTCAGTTGGACTTGATGACCTCTTTCCTCTAAAACATCTATAACTATAGGAAATTCTTACTTCAGCAGAGATGGAGGACTTTATCATATCTGCTCACATGTATCCATACCCTGCTGTGGCTGCCCATAAAGCTGGGACCTTGTATCCCCAGGGCCAAGAAATTTGCCCAACAAATGCCCAAGAACCACTGTTGAAGGAAGGAATTCTTGTATCCCTCCTTCATGCTTTAAGATTCAACATTAAGATGTGCTATAAATAAGCACACATTGGAAACCATGGTGGTGGATGCTTCAATTAAATGCAATATGGAAAGTGAATAAGAAACTACAGCTGAGGAAGCCCCTGTCCTTGTAGACATCAATATGAAAATGGAAAATAATCATTTTCAAGCCTCAATTACATATTCTGAAATGAAACTGGTAGCAGAACACCAAAAAATCCCAGATACGGAATTTTGAGAGGGAACAAAATGAAACAAAGCCTCCACTAAGAAAAGCATCCTCCCCCAAGATATAGATTAGATATAGATTAGAAGAGTGACAGTCATGAAGGAACCTTTCCAAAGCAATTACCGAGTGCCTGCTACATGCCAGGATGTACCTCTAGAAAGACTTAAGAATTGTTTGGGAAAGTCGGGAGACAAGGGGAGAGAGTAAGATGATGAGGAGAAAGAGGAAAACAAGCTGTCTTGTCTCTAACAACTCTTTCAACCCTTCAACTCTTCTCAGATGATTACGTACCAATTTCACAAAAAGTAAGAAGGGAGGAGGAAGGGAGGAAGGAAGGAAAAGAGAAGGAAGGAAGGAAGAAAAAGAGAAAGAAAGAGATGCAGATAGAGAGAGGAAAGAAAGGAAAGCCATTCTGCACCAGTCTAAATTGAAAATACAAAAAAGTCCCAGGACCTTATTATTCAAACCCCTTTGCTTGGATCTCAGTCTGATAATGCTCCAATAAGACATCAATATACCCATTTCCTGCAAAAACAGGCCAAATGTAATTGCTCAGAAAAAGGAGGGGGCTCTGATCCCCTGGCCTCATGTTTTCATGGGAATGGATGTCTCACCTATGAGAGCAGCAATTCTGTATCACGTTGGCGAGTGACAAGAGTCTGATATCCATGGTCCTCCACCTCCCATACAGGAATTTGTTATTTTTCCCTTTTTGCCCTACTCCCAGTAGGAAACAAAATCCTGGGTAAATGAGTCTCTTCATCAGACCCAAACTTTCCTTTGGTAGGCTGTCCCAAGATCAAAAATGCAGGGACATGAGAAATTAGCAAGGCCCGTCTGGCCACAGATGTAAAGCTTACATTTTCCATGAGCTCTCTAAGTAATAAAGTGAAAATAAAAACTCAGGAATTGAATAAAGGATCTTCTTTATTGCCCTTGAAACCCTAATAGAATTTTTTAAATTGAGTGCATGAAGCACCAATTTATTTTTAATTAATATATAATTATAATTTTTCCTAACCTGAAATAATGGCCAGGGGACCAGGGATATATTTTTCCACTCAATTTGCTCGTAAACATAATCTGAGACCCTGTGTTAGTGATGATATGCTAGCAAACTCATGTGCTGACTTTAACCAAACAACCAAGAGGCACATGATCCCACAACCTTCCCATGTTTTCTTAAAATTTCTATTTCTATGCAAGTCAAAACTACAGTGAGGTACCACCTCACACCGGTCAGAATGGCCATCATTAAAATCTCTACAAATAACAAATGCTGGGAGGGATGTGGAGAAAAGGGGAACCCTCCTATACTGCTGGCGAGGAAATGTAAGTTGGTAACAGCCACTATGTAAAAAACAGTATGCAGGTTCCTCAGAAAACTAAAAATAGAAATTACCATATGATCCAGCAATCCCACTCCTGAGCATATATCCAGACAAAACCGTAATTCAAAAAGATACATGCACCCCTATGTTCATAGCACCACTATTCACAATTACCCAAAACATGGAAGCAACCTAAATGTCCATCAACCGATGATGGATGAAGAATGTAGTACATATATACAATGGAATACTACTCAGCCATAAAAAAGAAACAAAATAATGCCATTTGCAGCCACATGGATAAAACTAGAGATTATCCTACTAAGTTGAAGTAAGTCAGAAAGAGAAAGACAAATACCATATGATATCCACTTATATGTGGAATCTAAAATATGACCACAAATGAAACTTATCTACGGAACAGAAACAGATTTCACGGACATAGAGAACAGACTTATGGTTGCCAAGGCGGAGGGGTTGGGGGAGGGATGAGTGGAGGGTTGGGGTTAGCAGGTGTAAGCTTTTATATATAGAATGGATAAACAACAAGGTCCTACTGTATAGCACAGAGAACTATACTCAATACCCTACAATAAACCATAATGGAAAAGAATATTTTAAAAAAAGAATGTATGTGTGTGTGTGGTGTGTGTGTGTGTGTGTGTGTATGTATAACTGAATCACTTTGCTGTACAGCAGAAATTAACACAACATTGTAAATCAACTATACTTCAATAAAAAAAGTTTAATTCTGTTTCTAATAAAGATTTGATCCAACTGGAAAGAAACAAACCCATCAAGAAATAATAAAGGAAGAGAGATGTGAATAGATGAGAAAACCTTCAAAGATCTCAATGCATAGAATCTTTGACTCGTATCCTTGTCTACTTTCTTGAATTCTAGCATACACCTCACTTCTACTCCCTCTCAACAGGCTCAGCCCAATTTCCCCCACTGCTGGGCTCTTGCAGGAGATGGAATCAAGACTCAGCTCACCTGTCTGAGTAATGAGCGTCACTCCTCCCTTTAATTCACAGTGGTCATTGAGAGGAGAGATGTAGGTGGGAAAAAGGTGGTTAAGCCAAGAATAGAAGATGTATTATAATACAAGTGGGCTTGCAAGCTCCAGGCAAAAAAACACCGTCTTTACCAAGTGTTATGTTCACTTCTGATGTTTCCAAAGCAATAAGTACTTGGAAGATCATGGTGATTCATTCCCCAGATCATCTCATCTTGTTTTCCTAACTCATCTATCCATGATTTCTGACATAACTGAATTTATGTGTGCACAGTTTTTAAAAGCGATATTTGCAGAGTAAACTCTACAGGTTTGACATCCATAACACACAATGTAAACAGAATGACATGTTTTGTGAAATTTTCACAACTACTGGGTGGGGAGAGATTTCTCTTTTTCAGCCCCATTAAGGTGTGAAAATGTTGAAAATGCCACTGACAGGACAGAAATTTAATTGAAAAGAGTTAAGCAGAATAAAAGATATCCGTTACGTTACTTCAATTTCAAAAATGGAATTGAAATAGATGAAATGCCACAATATTATTAAAAAGTTTTCCAAAATTTGAGTTAAGAAGACTCACCTCCTTGGTAGAATCACTGATTTCCCACCACTATAATCCCTAAGGACAATAATTAGTTCATAAAAATTAGTTTAGAAGTGCCAATGCACATTTGGCTGGAATTTAGTTTTTATGAAGAATGAATAGAGAAAGCAAGCCCATCTTGCAAATTCTACACCTTGATTTCAAATCCAGGCAAGAATGTTAACTAGTTAAAAGATGATAGATAGATAGATAGATAGATAGATAGATAGATAGATAGATAGATAGATAAATTAATAGATGATAGAATGTTAATTCATTCAAAGAAAAAAGATAGACAAAGAGTTTCTGAGGCCAATAATCTCAAATAGTGAGGACTATTATAAAATATAAACTTGTTTTCTATTTTATATATTTAAATATATTAATATATATTATATTTATCTATATTAGGTATATTAGATATATATTATAAAATATAAACTCATTTCCAATCTCCCTCTGACACTGCCTATGGGAACTTTTTCCTCATACATACACAGAGCAGTGCCTACTGGCCACCCTGACGTCTGTTGTGTCTGTAGCATAGCTCAGGGGAGCACTGGGAATCAAGGCCAGTGTGACTCCTAGTTTAGTCAGGAGCAACTCTTTTTATAGAAGCCTACCAGAGAGCACCAACTTGCCCTTCCATCCTTCCACCCACAAACTATTCTATTGTTTTACATTTTATAAAAGAATCATTTTCCAGACTGCCATGTAGAGCCCAATTTTAACAGGTAATGATATCAACCATAAAATTCTTACATAGAAAGTGAATGAGTCATGGATTCTTAGAAAAAGGAGGAGGAAGAAGAGGAGAAGGAGGAAAAGAGAGAGGGAAAGAGGTGAGGGGAGAGGAAAAAGAAGAAGGAAAGGGAGGAAGAGGGAAGGAAAAAGGGTGGGGAGGAGAGAGGGGAGAAACAAGAGATATTTCTGTGATAAAATATGCCTTCATCAAGAGATGATACTAAGAATCATACTTTCCACAGGTAATGTTTAGGGCCGTGGTTCAATTCTGTGATTTTGTGTATGTTTAAGGATTCACACCCTGGCTTCGAACATCCTTAGGGCAAATTCCAGCTTTGCCACTTACGGTTCATGTGAATTTTTGCCACCTCCTGTGTCACCTAATTAGTGAGATGGAAACAGTAGCAGTAACTACCTCACAGAGTTGCTGTAAGGATTCAACCACACTTGTAAAGTTCCTGGCACCTAGTAAGTACTCACTAATTGGTAGGCTATTACTAGTGATGTTATTTTTCAAATGACTAAATATCTAGCTCTTTTCTGGATGAAAAATGTTATCAGAGAACAAACGTATGGACACCAAGGGGGGAAAGTGGCGGGGGGGGGGGGGAAGGTGGGATGAATTGGGCCATTGGGATTGACATGTATACACTGATGTGTATAAAATTGATGACTAATAAGAACCTGCTGTATAATAAAATAAATAAAATTCAAAAATAAAAAAAAATGTTATCAAACATTTTCTTGGCTATTCAACAAAGCTTACAAGCTTCCCACTGAAACACATACACACACACACACACACACATACAAACACACGCACACAAAATAAATACCACACTAAATTCCCTCCATTCTTCTCCTGTGTTTTTATGATTGTGTGTGTCTGTGTGGGGGGCAGGGTGCGTCAACACTGTTTCATCTTCATTATCTCATTTCATTTAAAATAACATTCATTCAATTTAAGAGGCACTGTGATGGAGTGCATTAGAATTACCTGTAACGCTTTAAAAAAAAAAAAAAAAACTAATACTCAGATCCTACCCAGGGAAAGAGAATCAGAATTTCTGGGGACTGGTCCTGCATACCAGTAAATTTTTCCACGGTTGCCTCAGGTGATTCTAAAAGACAGCCAGAGTTAAGAACTGGTGTAGAGGGAAAACAGTGAACCCTAGAAAGAATATCTGGGTTCAAACCTCATTTCTGCTTACTAGCAATATGGATATAAATAAGACCTATAACCTCTCTGAGCAGTTTTCACTTCCATAAAATGGGAATGATGGCTTGGATCTACTTCTCAGAGTTGTGGGTTTCAAATGAAAGTATTAATATCAGAGAGCTGCTCTGCAATTTGTTCTTGAAAGCCTGCTTTGAGCTTCACGCGAGGGACTCAGCTACTTTTAAGGCTATAAATGAAGCATGATCATTTCCTATCCAGGTTACTTGTCCCAGCATCTGTAGGGAAGAACAGAAAATGAGGAAGCATATACCCACCCAATCGGGAGTTTCCTAGAATCAGTTCAGGGACTCTGTACAGTGAAAGATGTCACAGTCAACCCACACTTCCATCTCTTATACAAACACTATATCATTATTTCCCATTTCTCTTTTTAGTACAATGCATGTGAAATGATGTGGTTAAGATGAATGAGAGCCATATCCTAAAAGAAATGTAAAACATAACTTTTCACATTCTCTTACATATTTAAGTAGCATATATTTTGTCTACTTTACCAAAACCCTAAATTAGTTGATTTCAACACTATGTCTGATTAGTTTTGATTCAGCCCTTCTCCTGACCGTATTAGTTAACCTACGAATCATGGTTGAAGGATTGGTCTGACAATATGGAATACAGAAAACAGGAATTTAACTGACATTAATTACCATGAATCTCTTCTGGTCTCCTTTTCACTAATCTAGGTATACTAACTGAATAATGCATTGGAAGCATATATCTCTGTCAATTATCTTAATAAATAGCATTGAGGCCCATGAAAGAAAAGAAGTTATGCATTTTGTTCAGCTTGGAACAAACACAGAGGTTTTAAAGTCATAGTATATCTGAATGAGAACAGTCACGTTATGTTATTATCTCTTATTCTTACTTCTTTGTCACTAAATACAATATTGTGATCTTCATTGCTATTTTAATTGGTTTGAGTTTTTAATATATAAGTGATAAATATCTATTCTTGTGGCATAAGCTATCCTTCACTTTTAATATTACACCTCACCTTCTTTTAGGAGTTACTACTTAGAGTTCTTTTGGTAAAGCAAAACCCCATTCGGAAGATTCTGGAATTTTTTATGCTAAGAGAAATGAAACATCCATGCTGTTAGTCTCATTGCAGAGATGAAATTATATTTGAAAATCTAGATGCTCACCAAGAGGTAACTGGTTAGCTACTGTGGTGATCATTTCACAATATATACAAATATTGAATCCCTATGTTCTATACCTAAAAGTAATATAATGTTAAATGCCAATTATAGCTCAGTTTTTTTAAAAAAGAGAACTGGTTAAAATTAGGAGTTTGGAATTAAAATATACACACTAAAATAGATACCAACAATAGACCTACTTTAGATACCTAAAATAGATAACCAACAAGGACCTACTGTATAGCCCAGGAAACTATACTCAATATCTTGTAATAACCTATAATGGAAGAGAATGTAAAAAAAGAATATATATATACATATATATATATATATATATATATATATATAACTGAATCATGTTGTTGTACGCCTGAAACTAACATAACATTGTAAATCAACTATATTTCAATTTAAAAATTTTTTTAAATTAAAGAAAGAGAGAACTGGTTAAATAAATTAATGTATCCATAAAAGGGAATACTATAGAGAAGGGTACAGATCTACTGGTAGTAATATGACATGATGTTAAAAATACATTTTTAAAATCTGAAAGTAGTTTGCAAAACTCTATGTACAGTATGGATCTACTTGGGTTGTATAAAGATTTTCTATGCTTACACATGAAGAGAAAATTTCTGGAAGGATACGTAAGAAATTATTGATGATGATTATTTGTGAGGAGTAAAATGATGGGGTACTTTATCTTTCACTTTATACTTTCCTGTGTTGTTGAAACTGTTTGTCATAAGCACGCATGACTTTTATAATTTGTTGAATAAAACATTTTAAAAGACTTGTTGGATTCCATTCTGTAACTTGTCTCTATCCTATGCATATAAGAATTGTATTCATGGAGTTCAGGTTTTTTTGAGCAAGAGCCTCCTGCTCTCCTTGCTTGGCCCTACAAGAAACCTTTCTCTGGTCCAAAAAAAGAATTGTATTCATGTTCTTCAGGTTTTACTCAGATGCTTCACTCTCTGCCTGAACTAGCTGTTTAATTTCTATATGATGAATCATGGTAGAAGGAGAGAAAACAATCCCAGTTGATATGTTTCAGCACTTGTCGAAAGCAGCTATAAAATAGAAGTACACTGCCAAACCCCCTGTTTTGGGAAGGAAATAACCACAATAATCATCTTTTTGCAGTATATTCATCAACTATGTATTCAAATTTCTACTATGATCTTGATTTCTAGAAGTTGCAAAGTATTTTTCCATTGTCTTGAACAACTTAGCTGAGTGGAGGAGCGTTTTAACTAAACACCAACCATAATTTTTTCATGTATTAAAATTGAAAACAGAGAGTTAAAATATTTTTAGATTATTAGAGGTTAAATCATTAAGTATCCCTAAAATGGCTAAGGGATGTGCGTATGTGTTTTCACTAATTAGATTGCCTCATTTTCATTTTTACTCTAAATTCCTTAGTCTCTGGAATTCTAGACATAGGTTTGTTAACAAATGGGTAAAGTTTTCCAAAAAGAAACAACTTTAGTTCCTAAATTAAGTATTAACATTTTGCCAGGAACAAAGTATGACTGTCTTAGATTTGAGCCATAACATTATTCATTGTTCCCAGAAACCTTTTGACTATTACTATAAACACCTTTTATATTAGCAACATTAGAAATACACTAAGAAATACCCCTAAGAATGTGTTAAAAACTCCTCTGTTAAAGAAAGATTTGAAGCAGAGAAAATGAATACAGCAGTGATCTATTTTTCAGACACTTGAACACCATCTGCTAATATGAGTAGTGAGAAATTTTCAAACTGGGGGTTCTTATATCACAGCCAAATTTCCACAAAATCTCTTATTTTCCCAAATTCTGACCTGGGGCCTTTCATCCCACAATCATCACTTCTGCCTACCACTCAACCAACATCTTGTCAAATCTGGCTGCAAGATTAAGTTTCCCGATTCAGAATTCAATATAGGAACCCTAAGGATATAAGATCCAAGCTGGAACATTCTGTTTTTTTTTAAAAAAAAAGGATAAGATTGTTTCAACCCAGAGACCACGGTTTGCCCTGACCATCATGATGAATCATCAGGGCTGACTCGCAGTGAATGAGCCTGATGTTCTTGGCTTTATCTGTGCACATTAAGCAGAATTTTACATTTGTCCCAACTCTCAACCTTTTCTCCAAAAGGTTGAAAGAGTCTTGTTTTTGAGTATCATTCAAGGCTTACAGAATTAACTAGCTCTGTCTGAAGCAAATTTGGCCTGCCATAGCCTGATATTGTGTGCCCGGCTGCATTCTTACCCATGCTGCCCTTCAGTTTTGGATGAATACCACTCAAGATCTAAGAAATATCTACCTTTCTTTTCATATATCCTCAATATCCATTAGGGTTTCTGGTACCCATGCTTCTGTGCTGGTGCAATATTTGCCTCTCACTCTCAACAATAAAGTCTTTCATTAAAAAAAAAATTTCTGTATAAATTCTGCACTTTAAAAAAGCACTTTGTTGTTTCAAAGAAGAGTTTACCTGAGTTCATCCGATCAAGGCTAAAAACACCACGTAGGGCTTCCCTGGTGGCACAGTGGTTAAGAATCCACCTGCCGATGCAGGGGACACGGGTTCGAACCCTGATCAGGGAAGATCCCACAGGCCACGGAGCAACTAAGCGTGTGCGCCACAACTACTGAGCCTGTGCTCTAGAGCCCGCAAGCCACAACTACTGAGCCTGAGTGCCACAACTACTGAAGCCCACGTGCCTAGAGCCTGTGCTCCACAACAAGAGATGCCACCGCAATGAGAAACCTGCACACCGCAAGTAAAAGCAGCCCCTGCTCATTGCAACTAGAGAAACCCCCAATGCAGCCAAAAATAATTAAATAAAATAAATAATTTATTTATTAAATAAATTAAATAAATTATTTTATTAAATAAATAAATAAATAATTTGTTTAATAAATAAAAATAAAAACACCATGTAACAGGTATTTAGTATTTTTTTAAGTATATGTGTTTCTTTAAGTTTTTAGGTGTTAGAGATCGATGTTCACTTCTTAAAATAGTTTCCAATTAATCATGAGAAATCAAAGTCGTAAAATATGCAGAGTCAGCATCATAATAACCACCAGAAACATGTATATTATTAATAAGGTTGCTATTTCACAACACCCAAGCACTGGTTACACTCTTGTAAAAAGCTCCAGAAAAAAAGTGTTTCTTAATTTTAAAATTCATGTTCCAGCATTGTGAAGCTAATTTTTTTTCCTTTGGGCTTTGTTTTAAATGTTTATTTGTCCTGTCCTATTGTTTCACTGCCTATTTGTGTGCTCTACTATTGCTAGACGAGATGAAAGATGCTTACAAAATACCTTACTGAAAACACTACCTACAGAAACAACTGCGTTGGTGAATTTTCCACTAGCATTTTGCTTTGTTTTGCTTCAGGTCTTGTCTCTCTTTCCAGTGCCCTTTGCTGCCTGGGCAGCCCACGAGGATTCACTTTTCACTTATGACTCATCCGACTGACTCTGGATTACAGTGGAAAAAAGAAGAAAAGCTGATGGAAAAATGACACTGAAGGAAGAGAGCAAAATACCAGAGCAATGAGTTTGAGTAACTATGTCCTTTTCATTCAACGTGTCAACACGTTGATTTGCATCTTTGACCTTAGGAGGTGGGAGCTGGAAATTGTAGGAGTATCTCTTCCCACTGGAATAATCCACCCCCTGGGGGGAGGGGGTGGGCTGAACATAGGTGAAATTTAGAATATTCTGTTGATGCTCAATTTTTATTTCTTGTTCTCTGGTTAGAAAAACGCTGCTAAGGGAATAGGGTGACAGTTCACCTAGAATCAGTACCAAGTATCAACAGCTAACCTCTCTCTTTGGAAAAAAGAGTCCTTCATATCGCGGGGGTTTTAAAGCTAGTGATAAAACAAAAAGCTATTTTCTGAAACCAGCCCCTTGAAAAATGAAGCGTTCTTAAAATCTACAGAGTTGCCTTTAATATAAACAACCAGAGATGTTTTCAATTATCTTGCTACTACTTACATACAAAGGTCTTATATTTAGGAGAAGTGGTAGCCCTGAAATAACAATAATATGGTCATTTACAGTTGGGCTAAAGAAAACAATACAAGCATAGGGCAATCCAGGAAAGAATTTATCAAATAATAATTAGTAAATTTTCACCAAAATTGGCTCACATCGTATAACTGGGAAGAACAAGAAAATAATAGCTAGAAGGAAAAATGAATCTTACTGAAATGTAATGACAATCTCTCACAACCCCTTCTATAAATTTTGATTACAACTTTGGATCAGCTCAAGACATTATGAGTCAACAGAGTAATTGACATGTGATCCCAGAACAAGGCTTCACTCAGTAATTTACTTTATTGGACACACATTTCACCTACCAAAAAAGCAAAAAGAAGGAAGGAAGGGGAAAAAGAAGAATATAAAGGCAGGCTTGGAATTATATTTAGAGCGGCTATTATCTCTCAAGTAAAAGTTTGGCTATAAAATACAAAATTATTTAAAAGATTTGTAATTTGGATTTTCTTTTAGTATTCAAATTCAGGTCAATATTTACCTCTTTGCACATTGTTTCTTCAGGTCTGATCCTTTTATATTTGCATTTTATTTCACAACTTTATTTTCTACTCAATCAAGCATTAGAAAAAAAAGCATCAGCTTATATGATATCATAATGAGATTGAAAAGTGGAGTTTTTCAATATTTGTGAACATGTTAGTTAAATTGTAATTTTGGTAAACAATAAAGTTGAAAAGAGAAAGATGATTTAAACTGTATGGTTAAATGAAGTTGACATAGCAAAGAAATGGTCAAGGAAGGAATACCTTCTTTCAGTGACCTACAGAACAAGTACTATAGATTTTACATATAGGAAACATATACATTCAAACTTCCTTTCATAAGCATTCATATTTTAAATGCTTCAGCAACCTCTCTCCGTATTCTAGATATATGAATCCAAAAGCTTTAAATTCTTAAGCATTGAAATAATACTTGAATAGTATATAGAGTTTCATTAATTGGCCTTAGAAATAGAAAAGAAAATTTAGTTTCAAAACCAGATTTCATGTGCCAGTTGTTCAGTATTATTATGAATATTATTGTATAGTATTATTACTGTATTGACAGATTTTACTTTAAGGGACAAAATTGGCTTTACAATTTAAACACCTGCTCAAGTAACATAGTAAACTTCAATTTAAAACTAGTTAAAGGTAATAAAAACTGAGTTCATCTGATAGAATATAAAAAGCTAACATCAACTTTCCTCCAAGTGTTAAGTGGAATAGGTGCATGCATGAAGTGTTTAAGGGTCAGTTAGAAAGTACACAGTACAAATTCAATTTTGGTGAGTTCCGCACTTACAAAAGGCATACTAGCAGCAGAAAGAATAATCCTTAACTAATTTGTATTTTTCTAGTGGACCATTTACCTATAATAATACCATTGAAAAAAGTATTCTCAATTAATCCAAACAATAATAATTACACACCCCAAAATATATAAATTTGTTGAAGCAAATAGGTGAATTTCAAAAAATGGTGGGCATTCACACCTACAAAAAATGACTCTTTAAAGTATATGAGAGTTATGCTTGGCACGCATAAAACAGGGTTAGGTTAGCCTCAAAGTTTAATTTTTATAGAAGGGGCATGAAAAGCAGTCTCCATGGACTGAGAACAATCTGCAAGTGTGTAATTTACACACTGTCAGGGTCCCCTCTCTCTAGGCCACCTCCGTTCCACACATCAGCTTGACTATGTTCTAGGTAAGCACATTGTTCTTAAAGCATCATTCAAATACTTTTTGGAACAAGGGAGGGTATAAACAAACCAACGTAGAAAATTGTTTTGATGCTAGAACAACGAAATATTTGTGTGTTCTAGAACCTTCATATGAAAAAACATGCACTGAGGTACTGTTAAGCCAAATGCCCCCAGTTACCCACACTCACTCCCCTTCTGAGCTCTTAGCACACTCACTGAGCGTGGTCTCAGACAACTGCCTTCACTTTCTAAGGTGCCACTTTCAAACACTTTAAATTGTCCAAATCTACCTTGAAAAAAGAAAAAAGACCCATTTTACTGGTAAGGAAAATTGCAACAGCTTTTGATTGCACCTCCCATGCTATTAAATATGGTTTCTTCCCTCTTCTCTGAGTACTTCAGCCATGTCCACTGGGGGTGCACACTAGAGCCCTTTATCCAAGCTGTGTCCTCTCCCATTCCCAGCAAACTCTTAGATGTGCCTGATACATATTTTTATCTAATTTGCCTCATCTGTTGTTTTTATTAACAACTAATTTAATATCCTCTGTCCTATAATATTTCCAGAAGTCAGTGTATAGAAACACGCAGCCAAGCCCGGACCCTCAGGCCTGCACATAAAGGTGGCAGGCTAGCCTAGGGTCCTCTGGGACAGCAGTGCCAGAAGGATTGGACACAATGACCCGTCTGCATGAGATGAGAAAAAAAAAAACAAAACAAAAACCAAGAGGTCTGTAATACTGATAAACTAAGCTGTCACTCACAGGCCACCAGCTCAGGTCTGCAAAAAAAGATGCAGTGAACGTTGAATGACCATGAGAGGTGGAAATGTGTCTTCATTTTAAAAATGATATTCAAACCCACTGGTCAGAACCTGCTTAACTATTTAATTTGAATTGATTTGAAAATCATCTGAAGGTAAAATCCCTCCTATGGTTCCAAGGGTTAGGAAGCTTGCTACAGATAACTATCAAAAATCTGGTTTGATTTCCCAGAAACTGTATGAATGAACCAAGTTTCTTTATCTTGAGATACCAGGCTGGGAGTTTGTTCTTAAGTACTAGACTGCTTAATTGCTTGCTTGGGGAAGGGATGGCCCCGGGGGAAAGGCACGTACAACAACATCTCTTCTATCTCTTCCATGAAGCCACTGCACTCTCCCGAGCTGGATCATGACCAGCAACGCAGAGAAGTCCCCTCTTCCCCTCCAGTGGAAGCATCTAGATATGCGATCCCAGAGATGAATGAAAAAAACCTGAAGATCCTATTTCACGGGAATCTTTCAGTATTCTGAATGGAAAATATCATTGAAAACTAGTGATTTGCTCCTCCAACTCAAAGCCATGTAGGAAAGGAACTCAGACCAGAAAAAAAAAAAAAGGACAAAAATAATTATCATTCCAATACGTATTTTGAGAAGGAAGACACACAAACATTTGTATCATCAACTGAGACTGATTCACACCTGCTGAGTAGGAAAAGATGATATTGAAATCAAAAGCTGAAAAATAAACCACCTCTTTCTGGTTATGAGTGACTGAAAAGCAAGAAAAATTATTTTCACATTCTTGTCCTTATTGTTAGAAGTAGTGGTTTGAGCCAATATTCCTACCTGTGCTATAACAGTTAAAAGGAAATCATTTCAAATCTCGATGTCATCTTTCTTTTTATATCTATAGATATGGGTTCAATTAGGTTTTCTGACTTTCATGGTATGTATATGGGACAGGATGCTCTTTTTCTTTGCTTTTGAATATTAATGTTTCAGTTTCTGAAATAAAAATGTAGAAAATAGCTTTTGTACATTTTTAGTACAGAAAATTTTACAACCTTCAGAACAACTGCTTTTATAATTTACTAGCTCAACATAAGTATCTGGGGTTTTTTTTAACAAATAATTTATGAGAAATGAAATCTTCAGAAAAAAAACTGGCTACTTTGATGCAACTATTTAGTAAGTATAGTAAGTATCCATAATGAGTAATTAACATATATAGTTCCTGGACACACTTAAAAGCCTTTAAAAATCACTTAAAGTACACACAAAATACAGAGCCATGTAATAATAGCAACCAATATGAAATCCTGACAAATTAGAAGTTTAAGTCTGGTATTTATAAAGTGTATGCCAATTCCTTTTTTTTTTTTTAGTATCTACTTGAACCTTTTAAAAGTATATACATGAGCAATTATTTCCAATAAACAATATCAAATAACAAATTAGAAATATCTCTTCTGGTTTTTTTTAACCAAGCGTCTTTTCCCAGCTAAGGGAAATATATATGAAAGGAAATCCTTTTTCTTATTTGGTACTGAAACACAGTAATTTTGCACAGTATTAAGGCCGTACTGTGGTCTACAGAAGAAAGAACATGCTTGCCAACTAAGAAAAGTTTTATTTAGCAGGACAAGACAGTTATCAGAGCTCAAGTTTTATTTCTACATAAAAAGGTTATCTATTTTCACAGGTATGTATTTAATTCCACATGGCACAATTATTTTAGCTATATTTCACATGCTTGCTCATCAGTGAATATTTACATTGAAATGGGTACTAACAGTATATAAAATCAGTCTTTACGTATTTTTTGCCTGACAAATATATGCCCAGAGACTTCACTTTATATATGTCTGTAACACAAAAACCAACTTGAAAGTTTTAAAAAATATTGCTCTGTAGAAGCAGCTATCTACGGCTTTTAAAACAGTATGAGCCTGTGGAAACACCGTATTATATATCTGACATTTTCCACCTAAAAATACATTATGAAGCATGCTGGTATTAATAAACCATGTGCTTTCAGACCCCTAAAGTGCTTTGCTATAATCTTGTTGACGGTATATTTCCATCCATGTTATTAACATACAGCAAACAAATTTTAGGTCATCACCTTGCCAGCCTGTCTTGATTGGAAAGTGTGAAAAAAAAACTTTTAGGAGTTCATCAATATTCGTAACCATATTCTGATTTATGAGTTAACAGTTCCTAAGTAAGCAGAGATAACTGAGAAAAATTTTGGTCAAAAATACATTACAAAAAACAAAACAAAAACAGAAAGCAACCACATATATTCCCTTTTTCCTCACCCCACCCCCATCACAGGCAGAAAAATCACCCTTCCTTTGCAGCAGGGCACGGTCATTCCTCTCATCCCTTCAGTTATTGGAAGGCAAATGAAAATACAATGACCCTTTCCTCTTCTGATTTAGCTCACGCCGCAAACATTTAAACACAAACTGAAACTACTGATTTCACAGAAAGCACCGAAACAGAAAGAGCAAGACTCACTGACCCATTTGGAAGACAAAGACGACAGAACAGAACGGGAAAGCTCTAAAAATCAGCTTGTGAGGCCTCTGAGAGATATTCTTCTGGCATTTCATCACAGCAGCCCCAGACCAGTTCACCTCCCTAGATACAGGGTGGAGGCACTAAATAGAGCTGTTTATTAAAGCTGTTGTGTGGATTGCATTAGGAGGCGCGGGCAGACCACCTGGACCTTTCAGACTGTGGCAGTGTTTAATTTGCAGCCTGCCCGTCCGCAGCGGCCAAGACCACTACTACATACATCTAACCAGGCTCGATCACACATTATCTGGGTTGGGAGTAAAGGCACGTGTATTTATATATTTATATTTTCCATAGAGCAAGGGAGAGAGAGCGAGAGAGACAGAATACAGCCAAAATCAAAACATTGAACAGGAAATTGTTAACTACCTAGAAAACATAATACTTTATTCTCTTCCCACACTTTCTTCCAGAGATCACAATCTCAACAGAAAATAAATTCTAAAAAAACGTATATTTTTAAACATTCAGGCCAAATGATAAATAAATTTGTTCTTTGGGGTTTCTTTTTTGTGGTTGTATTAGTTTGGGTTTGTAAGCATCGCATTGAAGTTTGAAGCTGAGCTTTCCTAGCTAGATTTTAATGGGTGCCTTTTCCCTTTCACACTTTCAGCGCTACGCTGGCAGGTAGCTGAAGATACAGATAGAAAGATGGTACTGTAAATATGAATTATGTGAATCATATGGTGAGACCCTTGTGGAAAAAAGGGGAGTTGAGAAATGGCTGACTCCATACCTGACCAATTACAGCTCGCATGGTCCCCGTGTCCTGCTGGGCTGAGAGATCGCAATCCATCATATGTTGTCTTTGAAAAGGAGAATGGGGGTTTCTGGCACGCATCTGTCAATCAACTTCTGCACTCACAACCATCACCAAAAGCAAGGGGGGAAAAAAGTCAAGCTGCTCCACCAAATAGGATGAAACTGTCATGTGACCTCCGGCAGACACGCACACACACATTCACTACCTCCACAGAGCGTAAGAATTTTCTGTAGATATGAAATGACATTGACAAATATCCAATACCAAGTAAATAAAGTGAGACAAACAGCTATTCACCAAAGACAAAACATTGGCTGTAATCTCCCACTAAAGGTTTAACAAACCTCAGAGGATTTTTTTTTTTTTTAATGCTCTGGAAATCTATGTTTAAAACAAAAATAAAATTAACTATTTCATGTAGTTGATGAGACTTTGATTTCTATGCCACCATATCATTTTTTTCAATGATAATTCATTATCTTATTTCTCCTAACCTGTCCCTTATGATTTTATCTTCAGATTCTCTAAATGACCTTTTGATAATATGCAGTAATCTCTGCAGTTTTATATAATGTCACCGTTACGGAAAAGTGTGAAATGTTCACCATTGAATAACACAGATACCTTGCTATTTGTTAATTGGAAACGGATATACACAATCATTTGTGTAAACTGCGATGACCACACAAATGTAAAATATTCAAAGTGTGTAAATAGTAGTCACTAAACTTTTTATCTTTTAAAAGTTACGGAAATGGTTTATTTGCAGCTCGTCTAAACTGGTGCAACGAGATGACAAATATTTCAACTTTTTTTCACTTAATTTAAGCTATTTGATCCCACCCACCCTAGGATAGATTGTTGATGTATTACTATGAGTCAGCTATTGTAAGAGCGACATGAATATCACCTAGAAGTTATTTAACCCTTTCAGGATTAAGATCAGAACCTGATTTTCAAAACAACCTGACAGATATTGCAAAGTTGCTCTTTGACAATCCAAAACCATAAATAGTATCCGTTAACTTGGTGGC
This sequence comes from Balaenoptera musculus, assembly GCF_009873245.2. Classification (NCBI taxonomy): domain Eukaryota; kingdom Metazoa; phylum Chordata; class Mammalia; order Artiodactyla; family Balaenopteridae; genus Balaenoptera; species Balaenoptera musculus. The sequence continues at coordinate 93,656,678 of NC_045793.1, read as the reverse complement.
TTTGTGGAGTTACTAACGTTTGCGTTTGTCCACTTTTTAAACTTAAGTTCATCAGTTGGTGTAGTCTAACTTTTTCAAAAAGAATTTACAGGAATACTTTGTGTTATTAAGACGGGGATGTTTTTTCAAGGTTCAAAACTAACGTTAAGCTTGAGAGATAGAGGAGTGATGAGAAATGTTTAATACAGAATATATATTCTTATGTAAAACGCTGTATTGTATCATCCCTTGAAAATTAAGTAAAAGGAACTTCAAGTAAGGAAAGAGAAAAAAAGAAAAACAATTTCCAACATGTTTAAAGAAAGCTTTAGGAGGAGAGAACTAAGGATTGAAATCTCATCGACTTCTCATTAAGAGTTGCCCCACAATATAAACATTTACATACACACACACACACACACACACACGCACACACATGCACACCCTTAAATCTGCATCCCCAAACAAAAAAAGAAACTGCACCAACTGTGTAGCCCTCCTGAGAACTGACGACGGGAAAGGTCCTCCTAGACATGATTAAAATGCACAGATAGCACTGACACCCCGTCCCTGCCCCTGGAGACACGGACACACACGGGTGTTTCTGCAGCCACCCCAGATCGGACGCTGCTGGCGCGTCGGTCGCCACCTCTAGCCGGGGAAGGGAGGAGGGGACAGCCCCCCTCCTCCCCAGCCCGGAAATCTGGGCCGGGGTCGCCGTGGGACCCGGCAGGGCTCTGCCAAAGTTGCCCAAAGCCTGAGGGCTCGCAGAGGGCAGGTGGGGCGCGGGCGCTCCTGGCGTCGCCTTCCTGGGACAGGGAGACACAGACACACAGACAGACAGGCAGACAGGGAGCGCGGCGGGACCGGGAAAGTTGCGGAGGAGGGGCTGGGCTGTCGCCCTCACCTCTGCAGCGCAGCGCGGGGATCCTCTCACTGCCACACCTCACTGCAGGCTCAACCTCCCCCTGGAATCGAAGCTTCCTGGATAGTTTGGGGGGTAGGGGGGCAGGCTGCAGGATGAAGCCAAAGACCCCCATTTGAAGCTCCAGGTGGTCCGGCTTGACCTAGGGACAATTGTTTGCTTACACTAGGGTTATTTACATGACCTTCTGGCCTGTGTTAATTACCGTAATTACTATCGACGCTGGGGGAGCCCTGAGCCGGGTGCTGTCAGGCGCTTGATATTATGTTACCTCACGAAAGCCTCTTAACAACTCAGTGAGGCGGGGACAGTCACTCCCATTTTACAGATGAGCTACAAAAAATATATAACTGCTCCAGATTAACAGGGACATGATTCACACCTGCTCGGAATCCAAAGACGGAGCTTTTTATATGAAACCAGAGAGTTGGGTGACATTCAGAATAAAGGCTACCATATGTACAGTACAGACTCATTCAATAAATATTTATGGAGCCTGTATTATGTGCCAGGTGCTGTGTTAAGTGCTTGAGTTACGGCAAAACATAGTTCCTCGAGGGTTTTTTACATTCTAGTGTTTGGACAGATACTTGTCAAATAATCACAGAAATGTAAAATTTTTAATTACTCTGAGAGTGGTGGAGGAAAGCAAAACCTATATCAAAGGCATTGACCTGGTCTTGGGTGTGTAGGTTGAGCAAAGGGGAATTAAGCAATTAACTTGAAATAAACTAAAATTGGAAAAATGTTAGGGAAAAAAAGGGAAAGGGCATGATGGAGTAAACATTCTCTGCAGAAGAAATCTGCAAAAGGCGGGGAGGAGCGTGGCTTATTGGAAAAGCTTAAGGAAAGCTTTCTGCCTTGTGTGGAGCACAGGCTTGAAGGGAAAGAGAGGCTGGAGGAGAAAACCAGAGCACATAGGGTCTCTTCCGTTGTATCAAAGATTCTTTACCTGAGCCAGGAGCACGGTGAAGCCACTGAGAACATTTTAGCAGTGTCTCACACTTAAATTTTGAAAGATGTCTCTGGCTATAGTGTGGAAAGTTAGGGCTGGGACGGGGGTAATAAAAGTGGATTTGGTGGGACCAGTTAGTTATAGGGGGGTGGTGATGGTATTGCACGGAACTGGATGATTTCAAGATGAGAGGTAAAATTCTCAGAACTTGGTGGCTGATGGGTAGTGGAACTTGAAGGAGCGGCAGGTGTCTTTCTGGATTGCACAAAACATACAGTGGGTGATGCCCTTTTCTGAACTAGGGAATCAGGAGGAAGACCAGCTTGGAGAAGGGCAGCATGGATCATAATTTTAGTTTGAGATTTATTTTCACTACAATCCTCAGGGTGAGAATGATTATCCCCCTTTCTCTGATGAAAAATCTAGGGATCTCAGGGATGAAGCAACTTGCCCATGGCCAAGTAGCAGCAGGGAAGTTTCATCTGAGGGGAAATCCAGGTTCTTGACCCCTGCATTAGACTGATTTGGAATGAGTTGGTGGTTCTGGGTTGTCCAATAGATTAAAATTGTCCTACCAGGAAACCAAGGTAAAATTGATGACCAGAACTGTTCTTAGGAGTCCCCACAATAAGTCTCCAGATGACGTGAATTCAGGCATCTTTGGTGTAGAAGTTTGGTTGAGACCCTAGACCCTGACCAAATAAAATGGAAGGACTGAAGTTCAGGTCTAGCATGGCAATGGCAGGAAGAATGTAAAGATAAAAACACAAAGGTAGTTTTGAGTTAGTCAATTAACAGCCCCTATTTAGCATCAATAGTAATATCTCCTGGTAGGTTACTCTGGGTAATACAGAGACTTGAATAAACTCTGCTTCTTGACATTCAAAGATTCATAATTTAGTAGGAAACACAGACACATGTAAATGACTTAAATACAGCACAGATTGCTTTTAAAAAATAAACTAAATGCATAACAAATTTATCTGTGGGGATTGTTTGATTCTATGTGGTGGAAGATGCTTACATTTTTAGGTACCGCAGCATACAGGCTTGGGTCAGGATCTCCTCCAGCCCTTACCTCTGACTGGGTGTGGTCTTCAGAAAGTGGCCACTTCTCTGTGTCGTGAGTTTCTCCTCTTGTAACTCCTCAAGGGTACTGTGAGGAAGTAAGGAGATAATGTCTTCTGAGAGCTTATTGAGTTATACTCTGTAGGTATGCAGCAAATGTTAGTTATTTTCCCATATGGAAAGATGATAGGAAGCCAGGAAAGATGAATCCTTCACCACCGTGAAGATGGTGGAAGAATTTTGTGATACAAACAGAGGGCATTTTCTGTTCAGGGCAAAGGGAAGAGCATGAGAAAAACCATCTGGTCCTCTGTCAGTGTGGGTGGCAGGCACTTTTAAGGTTAAAGCAATGGAAAACAAATGGAGAAGGGCAGGAAGTATTTCAACTAATTTTTACTCCCACGTTCACAAAAGAATTTAGGAAAGAAGATTCCTTAAGTGAAATAGTCACCATTACCTTCACCTCTTCTGCTTTCCCCTCTCCCCACCCAATTTCCAGAAAATGATGCTTTTTTCCAATCCTTTAAGACTCCCTCCTTGCATCACAGATCAGCTAGACATGCCCATTTCCCAACAGCTGACCATCTGGTATATAAGACAGCGACAGGTCACCACAGATCAGACCCAGTCCCCAACTTCTCAGTAAATGAGATAGAGATGTCCTTAATTTCTTTTTTTTTAGTGAAGTATAGGTGCTGTACAATATTATATAAGTTCCAGGTGTACGATAGAGTGATTCACAATTTTCAAAGGTTATACTCCATTTATAGTTAATATAAAATATTGGCTCTATTTCCCAAGATGTCCTTAATCTCCTAATGACTAAAACCCTAAGGATACTGAGAGATAAATACTGCACAGGGAATCAAGATAAAGTAGAGGTATTGGTCATCTCTGTTTTTCAATAAATCCTCTGCAGTGTTTAAAGTGAGAAGAGATAATATAGCTGAGTGCCTCTAAAACGCAAGAACCGAGAGAAGAAAACGTTCAAAAAGTCACCAAGAAGAAGCCACTTCTACTTAGTCTATTTCCGCTGACGCCATCACAACATGCACGTTTACTTCAGTTCTGTACTACCTGCCTTTTCTCTCTGTTAACACTTGTTCTATCTCTAGCTAATTTTTTGTTTCTTCATTTGCTACGGTTTTATCATTTCTCTGCTACTTTTTGCTTTTTATTCCTTTGTTTCCTGGTCTCTAAAAGACTAATCTCACTGTTCCTCCACCAGTTTGTTTATTTTTTCCCCAGATCTCCCAACCCCTGTTCTTCTTACATGGCCACATGACTTCAGCCTTCTTCCTAGAGTATGAATCACGGCAGAGCATCCTCTAGAATATGGCTCACCATGTAGCTGTTGCATGATTCTCAAGGCTGATGTAGGAACCAGGATAACAGGTGGACGAGAGACAGCACAGGGGGAGTAGAAATACAGTCAAGACTTCTCGTGGACTTCCCTTTCTACAGTCTTCAGTTCACTCACCTTTGTTTCATTTCCTACCTTCTTTTTCAAGGTCAAGTTTTCCTGGAATTTCATTTGGCACCATAAGCCAGATGAAATCCACTGCCATCTCTATTTGCACCCCCTCCTCAGTATCACATTTTTGCCTCCACTTTAAAGTTTTGTAGATCATTTCTCTAGAATGGTCTTTTCAACCAGGATCATTTTCCCTAAACATTCCCAACATTAGATGGATTTTACTTCCACGGGTCCTTGAGAAGTATAACTACTCTGTACCCTGGGATCTTTTGTTGTTGTTATTTTCATATTTCTAGGGAAATTGAGGACAGGAAAAGTACCAAAAGCAGAATGATTATTTTTAAAAAAGAGAACAGGGGGTGGAGAGAAACTGCTACACAACAAGACCCAGGGGCTACAGCATCCAGAGCGGTTTGGCAGTGCTGAGCCAGACACCATTGGTTGTGAGGACCTGTGATTCAATTTTCTTTTACAACGTAGTTTGGGAGCATCATTTTTCCCCTGAGAGACAATGACAAGATTTTGCCTTTGAAACGAATAGCTGAGAAGTTCAACACCCTGTTGACTCTGGGCAAGGATAACCTGTGAATATACTAATGTATTATCAGATCTTCAACATCGTCATCTTTTTTACCAGGTGACCATCCTCAATAAAAACAGAAAAATCCAGCTGAGGGAGCAAATGTCCCTTAATTTCCATTTTCCCCTTTCGTGAAATGCTTTGGTTACAGTTAGGCACTTTGGTGTTCCAGAATATATTTCTTCTGCCTGAACATCCTTGAAAAAAGGCATTAAAATGCTCCTGGGTTTCGTTGTACTACCCTCAGTTTTGGTGTCTGAGCCCAGTGCTAACACATAACTTCGCATGATAATTTCCCGTGGCGGTACAAACACACACTCTGTTTCCTTACAGCAGCAGTGCACTAGGGGGACTCTTTCCTCTTCATTTCATGACTATAGCTCTACATGCCTGAAAAAGCCAAATACCACTGTCCATTTATTCCAAATATCAGTAGGTTCACAGCACTTTGACCAAAACCTGGTTCCACTCTTTCAAAGACAAGCACTTTTAAATGAGTGTCTGCATAGAACCAGTTGCATTGAGAACTTCACACACAGCCCTAACTTTGGAAAATCCATGTCTATCCTGGTTTTCTCCACCATCATCATCATCAACAGCCATAACAATAATAATAATAGAAAACATGGGGTGGTCCTCAAGGTGTAATTCAGTTTGAGGACCCTTGAGGGTCCCTGAGACCCTTTTAAGGGGTCCATGAGGTCAAAACTTTTTCAAATGATAATAAAATGAGATTTACCTTTTTCACTCTCATTTTCTGAGAAGAGTACAACAAAATTTTCCCAAGGCTTCCTGATGCGTGATTTATAGCAGATTGAAGGCAGAAGCAGGTATGGTTCCAAGTATCAATATCTTCTAGTAAGCCAGACACTACCAAGAATCGCAAAAATGTAAAACAATGCCACTCTTCTCACAAATTGTGTGGGGTGAAAATGTAGTTCTTTTTCATTTAAAAATGATGTTTATCATGTAGTTATTTTAAATGACTTCATAATTAAACCTTTTTAAAGGTTTCTTGGTTTTAGGGACTTCCGTGGTGTAACGGTGGTAAAGACTCCATGCTCCCAAGGCAGGGAGCCCGGGTTCCATCCCTGGCTAGGGAAGTAGATCCCACATGAATGCCACAGCTGGGAGTTCGCCTGCCACAACTGAGGAGCCTGCGTGCCACAACTAAGACCCAGCGCAACCAAGTAAATAAATAAATAAATAAATATTTTAAAAAAATTTGTCTTGGTTTTAATTTCTAATATAGTAAATATTGATAAATATAACCCATAAGCACAAAAGCTTTGGGGGGTGCTAAACAATTTTATAATAGTGTCAAGAGGTCCTAAGATTAAAAAGTTTGAGAATGGCAGACATAATAGAGTATTTACTGTATACCATGTACAGCCCTAAGCACTTTATATATTTATTTGTTTGTTGTCAGAGTTCTTTATATATTTTGGATATTAACCCCTTACTAGATCTATCATTTGCAAATATTTTCCCATTCCACAGGTTGTCTTTTGAGAATCTTTGCATTTATAATAGTTATTAAAATACTGCAACTCGATAGCAAAAAAACAAATAATCCAATTTAAAATGGGCAAAGGACCTGAACAGACATTTTTCCAAAGAAGATATACGAATGGCTAACAGGTACATGAAAAGGTACTCAATATCGCTAATCATAAGTGAAATGCAAATCAAAACCCCAATGAGATGTCACGTCAGGTCCATTAGAACGACTATAATATCATTAAAAGACAAGAGATAACAGATACTGGTGAGGATGTAGACAAAAGGGAACCCTCCTACACTGTTGGTGGGATTGTAAATTGGTGCAGCCACTATGGAGAACAGTATGGAGGTTCCTCAAAAATTAAAAATAGAACTCCTGTATGATCCAGCAATTTTACTCCTGGGAATATATCTGAAGGAAACGAAAAGAGGATATTGAAGAAATATCTGTGTCCTCATGTTCATTGTAGCATTATTTACAATAACCAAGATATGAAAACAACCTAGGTGTCCATCAATGGATGAACAAATAAAGAAAATGTGAAAATATATATATACATACACACACACACCATGTACAATGGAATATTATTCAGCCATAAAAAGAAGGAAATGCTGCTGTTTACAACAATGTGGATGGACCTTGGGGGCATTATACTAAGTGAAATAAATCAGACACAGAAAGAAAAATACTGTATGATCTCACTTATATGTAGAATCTAAAGAAAGAAAAAACCAAATTCATAGAAAAAGAGATTAGATTTGTGCTTATCGGAGATGGGGGGTTATGGGAGCAGGAATTTGATGAAGGTGGTCAAAGGGTACAAACGTCCAGTTATGAGTTAAATAAGTACTAGAGATATAATGTACAATATACTGACTGTTGTTAACCCTGCTGTATGGTGTATATGAAACTTGATAAGAGAGTAGATCCTAAGACTTCTCATCACAAGGAAAAAAAACATTTTTTTCTTTTACTTTTGTTTTGTATCTATACGAGATGATGGATGTTAACTAAACCTATTGTGGTCATCATTTCACAATATAGGTAAGTCAAATAATTGTGCTGTACACCTTAAACTTATATGGTGCTGCATGTCAATTCTATCTCAAAAAACTGGGGAAAAAAATAAATGCAAATTTTCTTAGAGATGAACCCACTCAAAACAATAATTGTATCTGTGAGTAAACTGAGATATGCAATGCCTTCTGGATAGGAATATTGTAAAAAAAAATCATTAAATTAAGGTCTTTAAAGGTTTTATACAGAATAGTCATCTGTGATCCATATCAAACCTGTGTACCAATACTTCAAGAATGTCCCCAGTGACTGCCACGTGCGTCACAGCAGGGCCCAAAGGAGCAATAATTGTCTGGTCCCATTCCCGTCTCTACCACTAACACCTTCATAACACTGGACCTGAACGAAGGTGTTGGGCTTTTAATACCCTTTCTAGTTATAACATTTGTATCTGCCAAATCCCCATGTCAGTTGGCAAATAAATCTGTGCAGAACAAAAAAAATGAAAATCTGTAATTCTTAAATATCCATTCAATTGCAAAACTATAGTTGAAGTGCTGGACAAAAAGAAAAAATGAAACCCATGAATAATTGTACATTATTATTTAATTATTTATTCAAAAAATTCTTATATGTCTCTTATGAGAAAGGCAATACGTTAGATGCTGAGTGCAGTCTGTGATGAAGATTAAACACAGCAAACAGTATGATACCTCCTCTCGGTCAGCTTACAGACTCAGGCTTGGAATCAAAACTTAAACAAATCAACTTGTAAAAAAATTTCAGAATTACTAATTCTGATAAAGACCGTAAAGGACATAGACAAGAGGACATGAGAGAATATTAGGCTTTTTCTATCATTAATTTTTTAAATTGCACTATGTTTCATAAAAATAATTAGCACAATTATTGAGAATGATTCCATGACTCAATAAATGGACTCAAGCTTTTCAACAGCTCTTTAATATCACGAATTCCCCTTTCATGGATTCCTGATTTTGATTAATATTTAAGTAGGTTGGATTCTTTTTTCAGGTAAGATTTTTAGGCTATTACAATCCTGAGCAATTGCACAGTTACTATTGCCTTAACTGTAAATAAATTCTTGGCTGCATAAAGTGTTCATGAGTGACATTAGGTTTTCTTCAACTTTACAGACATTTCTCCATGATTTCTTTCTATCTAACATTTCAGAAGAAAAGTCTTTTGTAGGGTGACCAGCTTCATATGCTTAAATATTTGAGAAGTTGTCGTCTTTATTCTTTGAATTTGGTGTTTTGCTGAGAGTCAAATCATTCACTTTTGTTACTTTTTATTAGGAAAAATTGCAGAAATACACAAAAATAAAGAGTACAAGGAACCTCTGTGTATTTACCATCCAACTTCAACAACCATCCTCGCTACCAAACTTGTTTTATTACCTCCTCTCTGCTTTCTTGGCTAGAGCGTTCCAGAGTAAATCCCAGATGTTGTTCTTTCACTCCTAAACATTTCAATGTGAATTTCAAAAAAAATATAAGTAAATAAAGAACATTTTCTTACATGACCACAGGCCATTATATTATTATTACTTAGTGCTACTAATTAGTTAATAGTTTTTCATATCATAATATTCAATATTATAATATTCAGTCCACATTGAAACTCTCAAAATTTACATATTGTCAAAAATATGTTTTTACTGTTGGCTTGGTTGAACTAAGATTCAAATAAGGTTCATTGTTTATATTTTCTTATACCGTTTAAGTTTCTCAAAAAACTTAACATAAAACATTCCCTCTTCATTTTGTTTCTTTTTTTAAAAAATTAGTTTATTTACTTATTTTATTTTTTTGGCTGTGTTGGGTCTTCGTTGCTGCGCGGCGAGCGGGGATTACTCTTGGTTGTGGTGCGCAGGCTTCTCATTGCAGTGGCTTCTCTTGTTGCGGAGCACGGGCTCTAGATGCGCAGGCTTCGGTAGCTGTGGCTCGTGGGCTCTAGAGCACAGGTTTAGTAGCTGTGGCGCACGGGCTTTGTTGCTCCGCGGCATGTGGGATCTTCGCGGACCAGGGCTCGCACCCGTGTTCCCTGCATTGGCAGGGGGATTCTTAACCACTGTGCCAGCAGGGAAGTCTCTGTTTCTTAAGCTTTAAAGTTTGAGGAAACTGAGTCCGTTCCACGTTCTGAATTTTGCTGATTGTTTTCTCCCGATATGATTAAATTTGTTTCTCTAGCTCCTATATCTCCTGAAGACTAGAAGTTAGATCTAGAGGCTTGCCCATATTTAAGTTCAAATTTCATCATGGATGGTGCTGTAGTTTCACACTACATTTTATCAGGAGGTACCTGAAGTCTGGTTATCTCACTTTTAGAGATACTAAAGTTCAGGGTTCAGGTGCTGACAGCCTGTTCCCTTCATTGCAAAAGTTTCCATTGACTTTCCATCATTGCAAAAGTTTCCATTGACTTTCCATCAATAGTTTTATGGCTCATGGATGACCACTGTCTGAAATTGTTATTCTTTAGAGGTTGCAAAATGGTGATTTTTCTAATTCTGTAATTCCTTCTGTATTTATGAGCAGTGTGTGTACAGAAAAGCTTGCCCTCATCCACTGAAGACATCTGGTTCCTCTGAAACACAGTTCATACTGCAAAGGCAGGCTCAGTTCTCTTCCTTTCTTTTTTATTTATTTATTTATTTATTTATTTATTTATTTATTTATTTATTAACATCTCTATTGGAGTATAATTGCTTTACAGTGGTGTGTTAGTTTCTGCTATATAACAAAGTGAATCAGCTATACATATACATATATCCCCATAACTCCTCCCTCTTGCATCTCCCTCCCACCCTCCCTATCCCACCCCTCTAGGTGGTCACAAAGCACCAAGCTGATCTCCCTGTGCTATGCGGCTGCTTCCCACTAGCTATCTATTTTACATTTGGTAGCGTATGTAAGTCCATGCCATTCTCTCACTTTCAGTTCTCTTCTTTTCATTATCAATTTTCAGAGTGAGTTTGTGCCCTAGCAACCTCCAATATTGTACAATGAGTTATGTTTGATTTCTTCTTTTAATATCACTAATAACTCATAGATTTTTATATTTCCAGTGAGTTTTAAACAGTTGCAACCATTACTCTCATTGGTGCTCAAACTGTCACATCTTTTGCCATGGGAGCCCATCAAGCTGGCTATATATGCTTTTGACATGATCCCATTAGCCTTTGATGCCAGCAAGATGTTCCAGGATCTTCCTGTACATTTCCCAAACAATTCCTCGGTTCTTTTTAGAGAAGAATAGTACTGAGAACCACTGATTATACATTGTTTCAGAGATCAAAACTCGAAAAAAAATTTAAGGGAGAAAAATCATGAGTTCACAATGATATTTCCAATTCAAAATTTAAAATTAGAGATTTTTCTTGACTTCCTTTATTTTGTACTTTATCTCGGTCTCTATTTTCTCTTATGATAAATATTTTGGTTCAAAAATAACATTAACATAATTACGTGCTTGTTTTACCCCAGAGTATATGTAAAATAGTCTGTAAAATAAACTATTCTTTGTTATTTTATGTCTATTTATTTTTCGGATACAGGATAAGCCATTTTCATGAATATATTCAGTATTTCACTTGTGGGAAGTTTACATCTATTCTATTTTTGAGTATTTTTTGTTCTATTTATTATCAATCATGCATTATTTGAACCTTCTTTCTCTGCTATATATATTTAACATCTATTATATAGTCATTTAAACCTATTAGTTCTTTTCCTCTATATGATTTTCTGCATGGTTGGGTTAGGCCCAGCTGGACAACTTATGGGGCTGTGTTTCAGGAGAGAGCACCCTTCCTGTTGTCATGGTTACTATTCATGTAAGCATGCATGATCTTATAGGATTTCAGGATACAAATCCAAGTTTAGGTATCAGTACCTGCAAAACTTGGGGGTCCCCATTTAGGTGAGAGTTTGAATTGGGTTTCTCCCACTGGGAGAAGCACCAGTCCCAGCAAACTTTTGGAACTTTCATTGGATAGATAATTCTGACTGCTGGTCTCTACTTCAAACCACACAGGAAAGTACAATCACATGGAATATAATATCAAACAACAATACAAGTTTAAAGGCAAAACTGGTCTGATCAGAAAGAAAGGGAAATGCATGAGAAACAGAAGTAAAAAGAAAATGGAAAACCAACACAGTAAGCTGTCAAGTTGACACAAAAACACTGAGGATGGGCTTTTAGATCTCGTAATGAAAAGGAGCTGGGATTTAAATGCCCAGTAAGGACAAGAATTGAACCTCCAGATAATGATAGATGTGAAATAGAATAAAGTCCCTTTATGAAGATCATCTCTCCAACTGGTTGAAACCCAAACCCAGTCCTAGTATATGTTTTAGGTGTGAGTTTATTTTTTGTTTGTTTGTTTACATAGTAATCATAATGAAAATTGGTCCAAGGCTCATGACTTACCTGGGGTATCAGACAGAAGCAAATATAAAACTGCTCTAGAGGACACAGTCATATTTTTTCCGTATAGAATTCCCCTAGGGAAGAAAAATTAAAGATAAGCTTATAATAAAAAAAAAACTAAAAATATATGAGAAAACAATTCACCAACAGCAAGAGTCATCAGAAACAATAAATAGGGAGATAAACACCTTACATTCTTTAGATTTTTTTAATGATTAAATGGATAGAATTATAATTATTAAACAAATTAAAGAAAGTATTAAATCTTAAAGAAAGAAGGAAATCAGTGGGGGGAAAAAAGAGCATCAAAGAATCAAATAGACCATTTAGTAATTAAGAATATAACTAAAATCAAAGCTCTATGTATAGGCTGAAGAGTAGAATTTAAGTGAAGAGAGTAAAGTAAAGAGACAATGGTGACTTTATTCCTGTCCTGCCCTAATGGACTTGAGGACACGGGGAGGGAGAAGGGTAAGCTGGGACGAAGTGAGAGAGTGGCATGGACATATATACACTACCAAATGTAAAATAGGTAGCTAGTGGGAAGCAGCCCACAGCACAAGGAGATCAGCTTGGTGCTTTGTGACCACCTAGAGGGGTGGGATAGGGAGGGTGGGAGGGAGATGCAAGAGGGAGGGGATATGAGGATATATGTATACATATAGCTGATTCACTTTGTTATATAGCAGAAACTAACACACCATTGTAAAGCAATTATACTCTAATAAAGATGTTAAAAAATAAAAAAAGAGACAATGGAGAGCTCAAAAGAAGAGATAAGAATTATTCAAGAAGGTTTAAGAAAATGGAGCATAACAAAGAGGTCAAACATATGTCCAATATATGAGAACTCTTGCTGAAAGAACCACTCAAAGGTATATTTTGAGAAGTAGAAAATTGAACTCAGATTGAAGAACTCAAGAACCAATGATAAGCCAAAAAAAAAAAAAGAAAAAAAATGACAATAATTTTTTAAACCTATACTAAAACGAAACTGGTAAACATGAATAAATCTAAATAAGCAAGGACAAGGGAAAAAATGGTAAAATATTAACAGGGGATGAGGGATAAAAATAAGGTGGAATTGAATTAGTAAATGAAATAATTGATAAAATGAGAGGGATGGAGAGTGGAGTTAAATATTGAAAAGTCTTTATTATTCAGAACAAGGGTATAAATATTGATAATCTCTACTATCAAGTATGCATATTAATTTTATGGGTAATAACTAATAAATGTAATATGACTTAACCAATAGAGACACAAAAGCCAGTAAAGTATAATCCATTTAATAGAAAGCAAAAAAGGAAAAAACATGAAAGAAATACATTGTAAGAATAAAGCAAAATATTCAACTGTGGAAATAAATTTATATATTGGAAAGTTTACGACAAAAATCAGGCAAGGATGGGAGGAAATTGGAACTATTTACCTTCTGATGAGAATATAATTTGGAGAAAATTAGGTAATACTTTGTAGAGTTGAAGATGTGCATAGTTTTGATCCTCTTTTAGAAGTCTACTCTAGAGAAAATCTTGCATCCATATGTGCTTAAGGAAACATATAAACAGATACTTATTCCATAACAATTTACAATAGCAAAAGATAAAGAAAATCCTAATGTCTGTAGGAGAATGGATGAATTGAGGTTTATTTATACAATGGAATGCTATACAACAGTTTAACTGACTGAAATAGATCAACATGGACAACTTTTTAAGGGTAATATTTAGTTGAAAAAGAAAAACAAGTTGCAGGACTTCCCTGATGGTCCAGTGGTAAAGAATCCGCCTTCCAATGCAAGGGATGTGGGTTTGATCCCTGGTAGGGGAACTAAGATCCCACATGCCTTGGAGAAACTAAGCCCGTGTGCCACAACTATTGAGCTCATGTGCCTCAACTAGAGAGCCCCTGTGCTGTAAGCTACAGAGTCCACACTCTCTGGAACCCACACCACAACGAGAGAAGAGAAAAACACGCATGCCACAGCTAGAGAGAAGCCCACGTGCCACAACGAAGACCTGACACAGCCAAATTAATTAATTAATTTTTAAAAAAGCTACTCAAGAAAAACAAGTTGCAATAGTAATGCATATGTATCATCTGAATCATGTGAATTTCAAAAGCATAAAATAATATACCCTCTTTATAATCACATTCATTTATAGTAAAGGTATAAAATCATGCACAGAAGGGAAACACACCAAATTAAAGAGTGTGATTATGTTAGGGGGCAGGATTAGAAAGGGATGGGGGTGGCTTTAGCTGTATTTAACTGTTACAGTTCTTTTACTAGAAGAGATGTTTGAAACAAGAACGAAAAGTGCAATGAATTTTGTTTATCTCTTCAATTTTTCATAGCTGTACTGGTTTCATTTTACTTGTTACTGTTCCGTCTCATATTCTCTGATGCTTTCATAGCATTCATGTTCCTTGAAATTTCCTTAAGATACTAGTACTGTCAAAAATTATCTTTTCTTATTCTTCAAGAAAGTACTTTTAATAGGTGGTTGCCAATCTACATTTTTTAAATTTGTTATTACATATCTTTGTATAATGATTGCATGGGTTCCACACGGATTTATATCATTTTTGGTTTCTTCATGTTGGAATGGAGCCAGTTCCATCCATACCTATGATTTTGCCAAGAGTAGTAATGGCTGGATCCTTCTTAACTCCTATCTTTGTTTACTTGTGCACTGATTGAATCTTTCCCTTTAAAAATGAGTGGTAAAAAAAAATAAATATAAATAAATAAATAAAAATGACTGGTGTAGGAGCTGGATGTTGGTGGTTTGGGTGCTTTGTTTAACCACTTAGGTGCTTGTGGGTCTGTGGGCAGGAAGTTGGGACAAGGAACAGCATAGCTCAGGAACATTGCTGCCTTTTGTTCCAAATCCCTCCATGTGGAATATCTGACCCACTGCATTTTTGCCTTTGATTTAATGAATTATTTTTTAATTCAGAAAATAATCAGTAGATTATTTTCATAGCTATAAAGTTGACTATGGACTTCCTGTTTCCTTTATCTCCAGCTCTTCTGTTTGCCACTATTCTCTTCATCAAGTAACTGAAAATAAAAAATAGTGTGTGGACTCAATATCTCCCCACCATCATGTAAAGAATGGTCTCCAGGCTGGATGTTTCCTAGTCGTCCCCTTGTTAATTTTTTTCTGGAACATGGCTTATTCTACTATCTTCAGTCTTTTTTAAACCTAAAAAAATTTTTGTGTAAGTCTAATACATTTTTCTTTCCTATCAATTTGCTTTATTTTCTTCTGGAGGATAGTTGTTAACTTCTTGATTAATTCTTCATATCTGATTTCTATCTCATTTTTCCATTTTTTATTAGTAGTTTTGTGATATTTGGAAGTATTTTAAATTCAAATTGTCATCAGACTTTTATGCAAAATGAAGGAATGATATTAGGGTAATATCTACAATATTTCTACATTTGGCCAATGTATTGTCCGAATTTTATGGGAACAATGGAGAGATATTCTCAGATGTAGAGTTTCTAGATGTATTTCTTTACTGTACTCTTGATCAATACACTCACTTGTAAAATGGGGATAATAATACCTACCTCACAGGGTTGTGAGAGCATTAAATGGATACAATACATATAAAGCCCCAAGTACATAGTTAGTGCTTGGTGACAGTTAATATTTATTACTAATAAGAACTTACTGTATAGCACAGGGAACTCTACTCAGTGCTCTGTAATGACCTATATGGGAAAAGAATCTAAAAAAGAGTGGTTATATGTATATGTATAACTGATTCACTTTGCTGCATGCCTGAAACTAACACAACATTCTAGATCAACTATACTCCAATAAAAATTAATTTAAAAAAATAATATTTACTAATGAGTGGGAATTTGAGTATGGGGGCAGGAGATGAGTGATAAGAGGAGGGGACAGGAGAGGAAAAGGGCTGTCCCCCTCAGTAAGAAGCTGTAGCTGAGTTGATAGAATTGAGGCTTCATAAGAAGGTACATTCAGTCTTATGCTTTCCGTTTTCTACTATGTGATGCTGAAATGAACTCAACACTAATCCCACCTTCCCGCCACAGCCTTTCCCTATTACATGCCTGAAACTTCAGGAAACAAACACATGCTCCTCCTTTGCTGAGTAGCATTCTGAAGGATGGAAGAATTAGGGAGAAGGATGAATAATTGGGAAACACAGGGACAGAAATATAAAATAAAATTTGAAAATTCAGTGGAAGGCAGCACTCAGAGCCATAGGTAACTTGGATGAATGCAAAGTTCTGAAAATTTTTTGTAAATCTTTGTAAAACTATAGAGTGTCCACAGACTAGAGTTTGAGATTCTATTACAAGTTAATCACTAAAGGAATGTTGCCTTTAAGCTTAAATTATACATAATGGCCCATCTCTGGGAACCCTGCTTCCCAGGTAATGAGCATTAAGCTAAAATACCTTCATTTAGTTCACGGGAAACATCTTGACCAGGCCCACCTGTGAATGACTGCAGGGAGGGAGAAATTAACACAGCCCCTACGGAGGCTGACCTGAACCAGGAAGTGTTTGACTTTACTTCCTCCCCTTTTAGTATAAAAGAAGCCTGAACCGTAACTCGGGAAGATAGCTCTTTAAGGTGGTGGTCTGCTATCTTCGTGGTCTGCTGGTTTTCTGAAGGAAGTCACTATGCCTTGCCCCAAGGTCATGTAGTGAGCAGTATGAGCTTGGACTCGGTAACAAATTTTGGTGAAGCCAGCTAGGAGCCTTGCTGCTCGTGGCTAGCTGGCCCCCAACTGGGGAATTGTCAGGTAAGGCCCTAGCAGCTGCTGGGACCACTTGTCTTAGCATCTTCCCTTCAAAATTCCCCGAAGTAACATTGGCTGCCCCAGTACTTGGCGGTTGGAGCAAAGACTCAACATCTGGGAGCCGGCCAACTCAGTACAGTAGGGTAAGTCATTCTGGTCTGTACAGCCAGAAAGTCTTTTTCCTCCATTTGGGGCTTTTTTTCCTCCAGAATAAACCAGTTCTGGCTTATTGAGTATAGCACGCTGTTGGAGAGAGGAAACAGTTGCTGGACTTTTACCCGATTTGTTAACCGGTTTGTTTGCTTCTGTTCTGTGTTCATTCATGGTGGAATGTTTGTGCTTTTGGTGCTGGAGTTTGTGCTTTTGGTGCTTTGTTGTTCTCGAACTTATAAATATGGGAAATACTCCATCTGTCCCTAAGGAAAGCCCTTTGGGGCATATCTGAAATAAATGAGCAAATACAGCTGTTGAGCCTACAACTAGGAAAGAGATGATATTCGATGGTAATAGAGTGTGGTCCCAATATATGCTAGGATCAGAAGAGTGATGGCTCCTACATGGCTCTCTCAGTTACTGTGCAATCTTGCAATTGGAATTCTTTTGTGAAAGAGCAGGGGGAATGGTGAGATTCCATATGCACAAGCATTTATGCTAGTATATCAGGGTGGGAAAGAGTCAGACAGTTGTCACCTTATAGTGAAAGAAACCCAAAGGAAAATCTATCACACAGGAAGAAAAAGGGAACAGTCAAGCTGGCTATCCCAGCTGCTTCAGTCGTTATGCCATTATATTCACCTATCCTCCCGCTCCCATTCCTATTCAGCCCCAGTTCCCAACACGGAGGCTCCGGAGTGGTCAGACTGGCTCCCCCTCCTTATAGGGATCAATTAAAAAATCCTGTGTCAGTTCCTGGGGAAGAGGGATCTGGTCTAGTATCACCATCTAAGACCCGAAAGGGCACCCAATTTTGGTCAGGCAATTTCCCTTACACCTTTATCCCATAGGGGGCCTAAATGCAAAGGCCAGACAGCTGGGTTTCTATGGATATATAGTCCTTTGTCCACCTCAGACTTGTTTAATTAGAGAAATCACAACCCTCGTTATAGGGGGGATCCTTTCCAAATGACAGAATTGTTTACTTCTATGTTTGATACCCATCACCCTTCATGGGCAGACATACATTCTTCTCAATCTGATGCTTACAGGAGATGAAAGGAGAATGGTCGCTGATAAGGCCAGGGAAGAAGCATACTAGCTCCACGTAACAAACCCAAATGGTACACCTGAAGCCTACTTGGCAGGACCCACAGCTGAACCATATTGGGATGCTATTTAGGGAGGAATGCGCTTATTAGAGCACTACTCATTAGTGCATCTTGGCAGGGCTTTAAAAGGGGAAGCAAAGGAAAAGAGTTCGAACAAAATTCAAGAAATTGAGCAAAAACCAAATGAAGACCCCTCTGAATTTTTGGAAAGGATTTATCAAGCCTAACGATGTTATAATGATGCAGATCCCAAGGCCCCTGAAAATACTGGGATAGTAAATTTGATCTTTTTTGGGCAAAGCCCTTCAGATATCAAGGAGAAATTTGTGAAAATTAGATGGTGCATTTGGAATAAACCCTTCTCAGGTGGTGGATGTTGATTTTAGAGTGTTCAACAGCAGGGAACAACGACAGAAGAAAGAAGATGCAAAACGAAATGCCACATTTTTGGCAGTGGCATTGGATTCCCTGAAGGTGAGTAACCCAAAGTGAGGGAAGCCACCATTGGGGAAGGAAAAATGCACTTACTGTAAGCAGGAAGAACATTGGAAAATAGATTGCCCTAGGCTAAAACAGAAGAAGAAAAACAAGATGAAAGCCTCTCATATAGGAAGAGAGGAACACTGATGAATGAGGAGGCCCAGGGGCTCCCTTGGACTTGAGGTGCCCAAATCCAATATCTCCATGAGAGCCCTGGGTAAAATTTATGGTGGGGAAATGAGCCAATTAACTATCTGATAGATACACGTGCAACACACCCTGCGATAAACACCAAGGTGGCAGAGAAAACATCTCAATCCATCCCGGTCACGGGAGTCTCTGTAGGGGAGCAATATTGATCATTCTTACAACCTCTAGAATGCTAACTAGGGGACCTCACCTGAAACATAGTTTCTTATATATGCTCCAGTGTCCAGTCCCTCAGTGGGGCCGAGATCCTTTGTAGAAAAGGATAAAGAGAGGACCAAAGAGTGGGGTTTCACTTGGGCATCTCACACCTTGCCTGGCTGAAAATGTAGTGCACAAGGAATTGTTTCGATTCCTGAGGCACTCTTGGACACTTTGCTGCAGCACATTCATAATAGTGCCCATCACGGGAGAGACGCCACCTTACAATGGATTCAAAAATACATATAATGGGGCTTAACCTACAAAAGACCATCCAGCGAGTCATTCAGAATCGTGAGATTTGTGCTAAAATAACCCAAAGACTGCTGTCAGACCTCCCCAGATGGGAACTCAACACAGAGGAACCTGCCCCCTCAAGGACCAGAAAATAGACTTTACTCAAATGCCTTGAGCTGCAAGAAATTTCAGATAACCTGCTAGTGTCTGTGGACACTTTTTCAGGATGGGTGGAAACATATCCCACCTGGACAGAAAGTCTCTGATGGTTAAAACCCTCCTTAGGGAAATGATCCCCTGATTTAGATTAAGGCATTGAAACTACATTCCTCCTGGAGACCACAATCAACAGGGTAAACCAAGAAAATGAGTCGTACATTAAAAAACATTGCTTATATCAAGAGATTAATATAACTTGGGATAAGGCCTTACCAGTTGCCCTGCTACTGATCGGTGGCTCCCAGAAGCAGGCTGAAATTTAGCCCCTTTTTTTTTTTTTTTTTTTAATTTATTATTTATTTATTATTTATTTTTGGCTGTGTTGGGTCTTCGTTTCTGTGCGAGGGCTTTCTCTAGTTGCGGCAAGCGGGGGCCACTCTTCATCGCGGTGCGCGGGCCTCTCACTATCGCGGCCTCTCTTGTTGCGGAGCACAGGCTCCAGACGCGCAGGCTCAGTAGTTGTAGCTCACGGGCCCAGTCGCTCCGCGGCATGTGGGATCTTCCCAGACCAGGGCTCGAACCCGTGTCCCCTGCATTTGCAGGCAGATTCTCAACCACTGCGCCACCAGGGAAGCCGTAGCCCCTTTGAGATATTGTATGGTACGCCATTCCAGGTGTCTGCTCAGGCAGGAGAAGCTGTAAATGCTCTAAAAGACCTAGCAGTTGCCAATGATGTTAAAACTTGGGGCTCTTTACTAACCTCTGTTCGTGACTTTGCCTCCAACAAGTCTGCCTGTGCAACTGAAGGAGATAGGAATTTCGTTGCAGCTGGAGAAGGGTCAGCCAATTTGTTTCCAAATAAATAGCACAGGAATTGAGTATATGTATTGGGAACTGGAACCAAAACCCCAAGTTTAATTACAAATTGGACCACACAGTGCTAAGGGGTTCCATCAGGTTCAAGCAGTTGTTGATAAACAAGGAAAGAGGATTGTACTACTGACTGAAGATTGTAAGGAATATTCCCCATCCAAGGCTGATCTGTTCCAAACCATAATCACCCCTTTGTTGCCCCGCCGACCACGTTCAGCAAGAAGTAACCAGGGAGGTCTTTGTCCCTTTTTCCACAGGATTGTGGAAATGGATCATTGACAGTGGGGAATTGTAATACGGAAGAACCTTTGTATTCTATTACAAGTTAATCACTAAAGGGACATTGCCAATAAGCTTAAATTATACATAATGGCCCATCTCTGGGAACCCTGCCTCCCAGTGAGCTTTAAGCTAGAATACCTTTGTTTAACTCACAGGAAACATCCTGACCAGGCCCACCTGTGAATGGCTGCAGGAATGAAGAAAATAACATTCCCTCTGGGGTCTGACCAGAACCAGGACTTCACCCCCTCCCCTTTTAGTATAAAAGAGGCCTGAATTCTAACTTGGGAAAGATGGCTCTTTAGGGCACTACTCCACCATCTTCTTGGTCTGCTGGCTTTCCAAATAAAGTGGTTATTCCTTGCCCCAATGACTTGTGTCTCTCAATTTATTGGCCTGTCGTGCGGCAAGCCGTATGAGCTTGGACAACAATCTTAATAAGATCTTAAGGGACAATGTTAGCTCTGTTGACATCTGGTTTTGCAACTTGCTTTTTAGCATTTAATACAGATGACAAAAACAACTACTTAAGAGATACCGTACATAAGAAATAAGCGTAATATGGACATAAAAGCTTTTATTATTCCAGCCAAAACTGTAGACTTAGAATAAGGGAAGTAAAACCATGCTAAACATATCCTACACAGTCGACAGATGCTATTTCATGCTTCGTGTTAATAGAGAAATACAAGTTTAATCCTGCAAGACATCAGACTGATCCACTATTTTAATGATATCTTGCCAAAAGAGTCTGGAAAGCTAGAAGGTTCAGGAACACTGGATGCCTTGATGACCCACAGGTATGCCTGATAGTCATAATACTAACACCTTGAAGACAGACTAAACCAGAAGTTAGGGTTTGCCACTACTTTAAGAAAAGAGAAAGGAAATGCCAGCTGTATAGAAAAAAGGAAAACTGAGAGCTTGAAAACTGAGGAGCAGGATAGAAAGGGACAGCTGCTTTTCATTATAAGCCTCATGACTATTTTACTTAAGTCTAAGCCTATACGTATTATTATGACAAAAACAAAAACTAATTTGAAAAGTAATCATTTTCGTTGGTATATTAACAAAATTAAAGCACCTTATTTTTAAAATTAATCTCATCTTTGTTTTAAAATTAAATATTCAGTAGAAAAATTTGAGAGGTGGAAATTAAAATGTCTTTTGTAAGATTTTTCATTTTATTCAGTCTCATTTCCTAGAGATGACACGACAAACATATTGCTGGGTAATACTTGCTTCCTATGCCATTTGTTTCTTCAGAGAATTCTTAAGGCAACGGTGTGTTCACTAAGTTAAATCTCTGGGCCTACAGAAGAAAGCACAGGTGCAGCCTCTGTTGAAACCTATGTGGTGTACTCAACGTGAATGGTAGATTCTTATTGCTATTTGAAGGGACAACATTGTTTGGGACTTAAGAGAAATTTTGCACTTGATTGCCTATTTAGATTTTGCAAAGGAGTATGGGAACATATGTGAAATAACGAAAGTTAATTGTTCAGGTTTCTTAAAGTTAAAATCTGTCGTTTCTATAGCACAGTCTCTAATCAATGTTGGCGTCGTTGCTACTCCCAGTCAGCTGAGTACTGGGCAGCTAATGACCCACTTTCCAATATACCAGTGCTTAAATCCCCTTTTCTTTTCTTTTCTTTTTTTATTTTTGTAAATAGATCTTTATTGGAGTATAATTGCTTCACAATACCATGTTAGTTCCTGTTGTACAACAAAGCAAATCAGCCATATGCATACACATGTCCCCATATCCCCTCCCTCTTGTGTCTCCCTCCCATCCTCCCTATCCCACCCCTCTAGGTCATCACAAAGCACCGGGCTGATCTCCCTGTGCTATGGTGCTGCTTCCCACCAGCCAATTTTACATTCGGTAGCGTATATATGTCCCAGCTTCCCCTTCCCACCCCTTGTCCTCAGGTCCATTCTCTATGTCTACATCTTTATTCCTGCCCTGCCACTGGGTTCATCAGTACCTTTTTTTTTTTTTTTTTTTAAGATTCCATATATATGTGTTAGCATATGGTATTTGTTTTTCTCTTTCTGACTTACTTCACTCTGTATGACAGACTCTAGGTCCATCCACCTCACTACAAATAACTCAATTTCGTTTCTTTTTATGGCTGAGTAATATTCCATTGTATATATGTGCCACATCTTCATCCATTCTTAAATCCCCTTTTAAATGAAGAGCTCTGCCTAGGGCTCAGAGACATCTTGATGAGATTTGCTGCTTTTTCATTAAAATAGTGGAGAGCTTTAAAATACCTTCAGAGCTTTATGACCATGCTGTTTTCAGTCTGAAGTCTCTGCCACTTGGTGAAGTGACTTTTCAGGTAAGTTTTATAAGATTTGACCTCTCAGGTAAGGTAAATTACCTATTGTTGACCTTAAAAACAAAACAGCCAGTTATTCTACCAGCAAAATGAGTTTATTAGAGACTAACAGAGGAATTGCAATTCGGGATATGCAAACTATGGCATACCATAGGCAAGTCTGGAGAGCAAAGGAGAAGAACGTTCTTTTATAAAGGAAAGGAGGAAGTTGGGAGGGGCTGTTCTGAAGGAAAGTTCATTGGAGGAGAGTGGGAGTTCAGAGTGGTAGAGGCTGCCCTGCTGCCGAGCTAGGAGGGAATCTTTCTTCCTGCTGGGGTGTGAAAAGTAAGTTTCTTCCAGTTGAGGAATGCAAGCCGCAATGAGTGGCAGTGCTTGAGAGTACCCTCTTCAGGGCTTCCCAACTCCATTTAAATGAGGTTTCCTTTATTTTCACACTGTAAAAAAACATATATATAAATTTTTTAAGAAAAAGAAGAGGAGATTTTCCTTGGAGTTAGGGGAAAAGCAAGAACAAAAATCTCTCAATGTGCAGGGTCAGGTCACCCTGTACAGCAGCTTAGGTTGTGTACAGCACAACTCCGGAGAGTGATATTCACATAGACTATGATGATATTGGTACTCCCAGAGATTTACAATACATGTCCCTGTAGTGTCAAGCAAAGACGATGAACCCCCAGGTCACCAATGATATGCTTTCATTCAGCATACAAAGATATTTTCAGTACTTAAAACAGTAAAATTTTAACTTTTTCTGATTAAAAATGTATATATGTGTGTGTGTATATATGTATATATATACTGCTTTTATAAAGTTTAGTATCTCCAGGAAAGTACAATCAAGGGAATAGAAATCACCAGAAATATATCACTAATGTATCTATTAGGAGTCTGTTAATTTACAAATAATTGGCATCTTTACTGCCTTTAGTCACTCACCTAAGATTCTCACATTTTCCACTTTTCTTTTTTTAAGTTTCAATAATGTCTTTTTTTATAACTTCCTCAAAACTCTGGCTAAGGTTCTTACTGAACAGCTTTTGGTTTTGGTTTTTATTGTGAGTAGAATTTGTTTTTGAGATATGTAAATGTTGACCTTCTGGCTATATTGCACCCTTCTTCCAAATCTATTTTTCTGAATCCTCCAAAACTAGGCTGTTTACCTTTTCTTAACTTCATCCTTTGATTCTCTACTCCTGAACCCTGAATATCTATTGCTTGCTCAGTAAGTAGTGGGAAACCCGTATGTCAAAATACAACCTTTGATATTTTGTTATTTCTTGTATTCCAGCCAGAGCAAATGATTAACATTGCGTTTGAAGTTACTGGTGCTATTCTGAAAAACTCTGATCCAAGATCTTGCTAGCTATTTTACTCAGTTACTAATATAAAAAGACACACTTCATGATAAATGGCAAATCATCACGTCCCTCCAAATGAGACATTAACTTGTTAAGAGACCCTGTAACAAATTTTTCACTGGGTTTTCAGTTTGAATAATGTAATTCCATTCAACTTGAGTTACTTTAAGTATATCCTGTTATGAGTACTTCCAGCATATCTTCCTCTATGGGGACAATTATGTCTTACTGAACAGCAGGCTGAGAATGCATCAAAGAGGACTATTCTAACAGCCCAGTGCTGTGAATTGATGTGAAGAAATCATAGTTTGCAACAGCTGAACAGACAATAGTTTTTGTCTATAATTGTGTATAGACAGTTAATCTGAGGGTTAATATTTCCTACATGAGAAAACATTGGCCATTTCAAGCATCCTGTAGCCTTAATGTTGAACATGGTAAACAGAGTAGATTACAGAAGCAGCAGAATCATCTAATATTAAATTTTAAAGAAATCTGAAATTTGAGAGACTATCCAGCCCACCTCCTCCAAAAGAGTTTAGAATAGGAGTGATCCAAGGGTGTCTTTTAAAATATGAGAGCAAGCCAATACAGCAGACTGAATCCAACCCACAGACACCAACTAGAACTAAGCTACCCAATAAAACACCTGGTCCTATGACTTTACCAACTACTGAATGCTTCATGAAATATACTTTAGATAGACAGCCCAGGACATGAGAGGTAAATGTCATAGAGGATGTTTGTTCTTACCAATCTCACCCATGATTAAGGGCAGAGGGAAATATTCTCATTTGGTTTGTATCTAGTGTATGAGGATTGAAAAGGCAGCTTTGGATTATTTACTAGTAGTGTTTCCAAACAGTAACTCCCTAAAAGTTTGACACAGACTTGAATGTCGGCATGATTACCGGAAGGTAATCAAAATTAAGTGTTTTAAAGTAAATCATAATATGTCAGTCTCTGTATGAATTTGTTAGGACTGCCATAACAAAGTACACACACTGGATGGCTTAAACAACAAATTTATTTTCTCACAATTCTGGAGGCTAGAAGTCCTTAATCAAAGTGTCAGCAGGGTTGGGTTCTTCTGAGGCCTTTCTTCTCCCTTTTCAGAAGGCTGTCTTCTCCCCGTGTCTTCCCTGTGTGTATTCTAATATCCTCTTCTTATAAGGACACCGGTCATGTTGGAGTAGGGTCCACCCATGACTTCATTTTACCTTAATTATCTTTTAAAGGCCCCATCTCCAAATATAATCACATTCTGAGGTGGAGGGAGTTAAGACTTCAAAATATGAATTTGGGGCCGGGGGCACAATTCTGTCCATAATAGTTCTGCACTAAACTTTTCCTGGTGTAGTTTTTAAAACTCTTCCCTGTGATTCTCCCTCTTGCTCACTAATCTCCAGTCCTGTTGGTCTCCTCTCAGTTACTAAGAAGTGCTGAGATCTTCTCTGCAGGAGAGCTCCCTGGACCCCTCAGCCCACCCAGCATTGCATCCCTAACACCTCGCCATCCTCAAGGTCTCAGCTTAAATGTCTCTTCCCCAGAGTCAGAAGTTAGGCTTTCCTCTTCTTTCATAGTATTCTGTACTTTTATTTCACAGTGTGCATCATAGTTTGCATAGATACATTTATTTGCACAAGCATTTGTCATTCAGTAATATAAGTTAACAGGTGTCTCGTACAATAATCAAAACAGATATGCTCCCTGCCTTAATTAAGTTTATAGAGATTAAAAATAACAACAACAAAAGTCATTATTTTGTTTGCCTACATATTTACCATTTCTAGTACTCTGTTCTTTAAAGTGGATCCAAATTTCTATCTGGTATCATTTTCCTTTTGCCTAATGGACTTTTTTTTTTCTTGAAGTACAGTTAATTTACAATGTTGTGTTAGTTTCAGGTGCACAGCAAAGTGATTCAGTTATACATATATACAAGTAAATATATACTTTTTTTTACATTCTCTTCCATTATAGGTTATTACAAGATATTGAGTTGAGTTCCCTGTGCTATAGAGGAGGTCCTTGTTGGTTATTTATTTTATATAAAATAGTATGTATATTTTAATCCCATACTCCTAATTTATTCCTCTCGCCTTCTCCTTTGGTAACCACAAGTTTGTTTTCTACATCTGTGACTCTACTTCTGTTTCATAAATAAGTTCATTTGCACCTTTTTAAAGATTCTACATATAAGCAATATCGTATGACATTTGTCTTTCTGTGTCTGACTTACTTCACTCAGTATGACAATCTGTAGGTCCATCCATGTTGCTGCAAATGGCATTATTTTGTTTTTTTATGGCTGAGTAATATTACATTGTATATATGTACTACATCTTTATCCATTCCTCTGTTGATGGACCTTTAGGTTGCTTCCATGTCCTGGCTATTGTAAATAGTGCTGCTATGAACACTGGGTGCATGCATCTTTTCGAATTATGGTTTACTCTGAATATATGTCCAGGAGGGGGATTGCAGGATCATATAGTAGGTCTATTTATAGGTTTTATTTATTTTTGGCTCTGTTGGGTCTTTGTTGCGGTGTGCGGGCTTATCATTGTGGTGGCTTCTCTTGTTGCAAAGCACGGGCTCTAGGCACGTGGGCTTCAGTAGTTGTGGCACCCATGCTCAGTAGTTGTGGCTCGTGGGCTCCAGAGCATAGGCTCAGTAGTTGTGGCGCAAGGGCTTCGTTGCTCCGCGGCATGTGGGATCTTCCCGGATCAGGGATCAAACCCATGTCCCCTGCATTGGCAGGCGGATTCTTAACCACTGCACCACCAGGGAAGTCCCCTATTTTTAGTTTTTAAGGAACATCCATACTGTTCTCCATAGGGGCTGTTCTATTTACATTCCCACCAACAGTGTAGGAAGGTTCCCTTTTTTCCACACCCTCTCCAGTATTTATTTGTAGACTCTTTAATGTTGGCCATTCTGACCGGTATAAGATGCTACCTCATTGTAGTTTTGATATGCATTTCTCTAATAATTAGCGATGTTAAGCATCTTTTCATGTGCTTTTTGGCCATCTGTATGTCTTCTTTGGAAAAATGTCTATTTAGATCTTCTGCCCATTTTTTGATTGGGTTTTTTTGATATTGAGCTGCATGAACTGTTTGTATATTTTGGAGATTATGATGTCTGTTGCACCATTTGCAAGTATTTCTGCCGTTCTGTGGGTTGTCTTTTTTATTTATGGTTTCCTTTGCTGTGCAAACGCTTTTAAATTTAATTAGGTCCCATTTGTTTATTTCTGTTTTTATTTCCATTATTATAGGAGATCCAAAAAAACAATGAGGCGATTTATGTCAGAGTGTTCTCCCTAAGTTTTCCTCTAGGGGTTTTATAGTGTCCAGTTTTACATTTAGGTCTTTGATCCATTTTGAGTTTATTTTTGTGTATGGTATTAGAAAGTGTTCTTATTTTATTCTTTTACATGTAGGATCTTCCCGGACCACGGCTCGAACCCGTGTCCCCTGCATTGGCAGGTGAGTTCTTAACCACTGCGCCACCAGGGAAGCCCCTTTTTTTTTTAAAAAATTAATTAATTTATTTATTTTTGGCTGCATTGGGTCTTTGTTGCGGTGCACGGTCTTCTCATTGTAGTGGCTTCTCTTGTTGTGGAGCACGGGCTCTAGGTGCACAGGCTTCAGTAGTTGTGGCTTGCAGTGTCAAAATGGTGGCCACCAAGACAGCTCACACCAACGAGTACTCCCCAGTACCTCAGCTGCCAGTGACCTTGTCACCACAGTGAGCCATAGCCACCCCCTGCCTCCCCAGGAGACCCTCCAAGGCCAGCAGGTAGGTCTGGCCCAGGCTCCTATGAAGTCACTGCTTTCCCCCCTGCTCCTGCTGCACGAGACCTTGTGTGTGCCTTCTAAGATTGGCATTTCTGTTTCCCCCAGTCCTGTGGAGTTCCTGCTATCAAGCTCCACTGGCTTTCAAAGCCAAAAGCTCTGGGAGCTCCTCCTCCTTATGCCAGACCACCAGACTGGGGAGCCTTATGTGGGGCTCAGAACTCTCACTCCTGTGGGAGAACCTCTGCGAAATAATTACTTTCCAGTTTGTGGGTCGCCCACTCAGCAGGTATGCGATTTGATTGTATTGCACATGCGCTCCTCCTACAATTTGGTTGTGGCTTCTTCTTTGTTTTTGGAAGTAGAATACCTTTCCTGGTAGGTTCCAGTCCTTTTTTGTTGATGGTTGGTTATTCAGGAATTAGTTGTGATTTTGGTGTTTTCGTGAGAGGAGGTGAGCTCAGGTCCCCCTACTCTGCCATCTTGTCATCCTAAGTTTTTCTAATCAAACACAGTCAGCCTAATGTTTTTAGACATGTTAAAACCCAAATAAAATTGATGGAGAATCCAAAATGATCATTTACGTAGAGAACCATTACAACACTTTGTACGGGGTGGGGAGTGATGCATAGAGATGGTTTGCTTATGAAGAAACTTTAATCTTAAAGGCAAACTTGGCCTCCTCAGAATCAGAACCTAGGGTTGGGCCTTTCCTGAATATCCATAGCACAAGAAAGCTCCTTGGGATACATTTTAGAGAAAGGTACATTTTATGATCTCAAAGTCATCATATTAAGTTTTGAAAGGCTGCTCACATTGAATAAAGAATAATCAGATTTCATTAAATTCAATAGGATTTACTTTTCTGCAGGAGCTTGAAGATGGCAGCATTTTTTCCTCTGTATCTTCAACACTTAGTACCATGCCAGACCCCTGGTGCTGGGCAGGGTGTAGAGACACAACAGCTATGATTTATGTTACAGTCTTGCTTTAAACACCAAGTCATTCTGACATCAAAAACTTTTTAATGAAGATATGTTTTTAATTATAGAACATGGCTGCCTTAAAAAAATTTCCAATGTAAGAAAACAGTTTATTTTCTCAGTTAAATAAACAAAAATTCCTTGAATAAACTCGCTGAATTTGGGGACAGTCAGTATCGGATGAAATTTCTCTCATTATTCTAATGTAAGTTCAACTTGCTTTGTTCTCTATGACAAAATGTAACAAATGGATCAAACAAATGTCAAGTGATGCATTCTAGACCTAAACCTGCTTTTATTTAATACCAACTTCTAGGTCTAGATGTCTTCCAGTCTCCTGGGGCGGTCTTTCCTTTAATATTTGAAGTGGGATGACACCAACTTATATCACATGTATTGTAGGAAGTTCAAGACTTCCACAAGATTTTAGAGTTCATGGTCACCTCCCACTCTAAATGTATGCCCTTTCTGAATTCTTAATTGGTCAATTGAGTTCAGAGAGAGACCGATATTCATTGGTCAATGAGTGGGCTGCTCTCCTCTCCCTGAACTCCCTTAATCCATACTCTACCCCATCTCCTGTCTTTCATTTCCTCAAAGGACCACTAACCACAGCTGTTCTGTGTAGCAGACACTTTATTGAAGGCTTAGGCTAACAGAAGTGAATTATGTACAGACAGGTTAGAATTGGCAACCACATAAAATTGAGTATTAGACATCACTCTGCTAAGACACAGAGGTCATCTCTACTGCAGATAATTTTTTTGTGAGTCTTTCCTCCCCTCCAGACTCCACTTGCTTCCATTTCCCTGGGTCCCTACTCTCAACTATATCACACCTTCTCCATCTTTCCCTCTATGCCCCCAACTCCCATTCAAGCTTAGTGCCTCCTAATGACTCCTTTTATCCAAGGGGGAGAAATTCCCATTACTTTGTAATGCTGAGTAATTCAGTTCTCTACCAGCCTCCATCTTAACTTTCCAGACTATGTTCTGCAGATTGTGTGTCAAGGAAGATATTTTATTCTAGAAAAGAGAAGTTTTTACCCTAGGAGGAATTCTGCCTTTCTCCAAGGCCTGCAAGCTTAAACTGAAAAATAGATAAGTAAATAAATAAACTTAAAATAGCTTTTTTCCTATCTTAGTAGAGTTGTTATTAAGGAGTATATTTAAATAATTTCAGAGAAGGGGCCAAAACTCCATTCTTAAGTTCTTCCTGAGCTTTAATACTATTTGGAAGAAACTGAAATGGTATTAAAACTTTGTATATCTTAAAACCCTGTGTTATAATGTCTATAATTTGCTTAAAAATACTTCAGTACAGACAGCATGATGTAAATGGATGTGTGTGTGAATTTTAATCCACACCCTAGGGGCTGTCACTTAACCTAATCAGGAAATTACACTCAAAGGGGGGTCAGCTAGCATGTAATGCGAAAGGCCACAGCTATCCAGAGGCTACAGCTATCCTTATCTTCAATCAAAACTAGACACTTTGCTAATTTACATACTGAATATTCAAATGGATTTGTGTTGGTAAAATTACTGGCTTGACCATTAGGGCAAAGAATGTTAGAAATGGTTAAAAACTAGTGGCATTTGATACATATGGACTGAGTACATTATTTTAGGTATGCCCTATCCTTGCATGAAGTGGAAAGCCCTCAAGATGGCATCTGGGGTATGATTCCAGTCTCGATTTTAAAGGCTAATGGTTTTCTGTGGCCAATTATCAGGTCAACTACTATCTTTGGACTGTGGCTACATTTGCTTCAAATGAACCTTCATTCAAGGTGTTCGCTGATCATTTAAATAACAGAGCTAGGTCTCCATGGAACATACAGACTGAGTTGCATGATGGTTTACGTGTCCGCTTGCTAAAAATGTTTATCTAATATGTGTACGTGTGGCAGAATTTGTTCTGAAACTTTGCTTTCATTAAAACCAGAATGTGGAGAATTAGCTAACTATCAGAGTTTTGATATTAGTGGCTACCAATATCTACAAAAAAGAACCCATTAGTTGTGTGTGACCAAACTGACTCAGATGGGTTCAAAACCCCTTGATAGCCAGAATTTCACCATGTCAGGGTCAATGTAGACTCCGGCAGCACACTGTACAAAGCTGGACGTGTAAAACATTCTTAGTAAATGTTGAATGAATGAATAACTAGAGTGCACCATAAATCTAACTAAGCTGGTGGGGAGATAAGAATGAAGAAGAAAATGGATTATATTTGTTCACTTTGTCGCTTTGGTGTATCCTGTAGAAATCTGAATATGGACAAGGTAGAGCTGAGATGAAACAGGCTAACTAGATCAGGACAGGGTCTTTCCTGTCTTGCATTAGACACTGTTGTCAGCATGAAGAAGTGATCAGGCCCAAAAAATTGTTTCGCAAAACTAAAGTGTTTGCAAAACTAAGTTCTGGCACCAGAACTACCAGTTTGTTGATGTGTAATAAGAAACAAAGGTCACATGGGCCAGAATTCTGGCATCAACGTGACCAAGGAAAGTCCTATAAAAGAACCTAAATGGGAAGATAAGTCAAAATAAAGTTACCTGGTAAACATGGGCATTAAGTAGAAGAATCGACAAATCAAATGTTTAACCCCCAGGTTGTGCTATTTCATCTTATCAGTCTCTACATTAGGGAAAATGTTGACAATGGAGCACAAAGTGGATAGCCAAGGCTCCGTCTCTACTGATAAATTCTGATTGTCTTGCAATTATGTCTTTCTCTAGAAAAGTTATACCTTAAATTTGGTCACCATTGAATCTTGCAAGTCTGGGTCCGCATGTCACTTTAAGGTAATTTAGCATGACTTTTTATGTGGACCCTAGTGATATGCTTCATGTTAGGATATATTTGACATCTCTCTTTCTTGGTACTAACAGCTGGTAAATATCACCCTTCATCAAGGAAGCATAGCACATACTACAACACATTACAGTACACTTCACAAATAACCTGTTACTTTTGTCCACATGCTTGTGATAAACATGGCGATCTGAATGACAAAGCTTGAAAAGATATCTGAAGGTAGTCTGTTCTAAGCTATCTTTTTTCCCTCAGATATGTATGTCCAAATTATGCTACTTATTGCATTTTTTCAGTGTCCATTATGAAAACATTACATTAAGCTTTATGACTATTCAAAAGAAGCACAAAAATTGTATCCTTTCTCATGAGGAATCTTAAATTTAGGAAAACTTGGTTCAGATACAGCA
This sequence comes from Balaenoptera musculus, assembly GCF_009873245.2. Lineage (NCBI taxonomy): Eukaryota > Metazoa > Chordata > Mammalia > Artiodactyla > Balaenopteridae > Balaenoptera > Balaenoptera musculus. The sequence goes on along the minus strand of NC_045793.1, from coordinate 93,624,493 downwards.
CAACCACAGGAGTTACCTGGAAGTACTCAGCTTTGGATGTAGAAAGAAGCCAGTCTCTTGGACAAATGTGGTCCTTTCTCTGCAACATTCATCTTAAAATACTGGTCACTGAAATCAAGACTAGTCTGATAGACATCTGTGAAGACAGTGTAAATGAGTTTTCATAGACCTATGAGACACTTACAAAAAAAGAGCTATACAAGTCCTAAATTGTCCACATTTGCTATACTCATAGGTACACCCATTCAGGGAGATGCATATGCTGCATCTTAAATACAAAACAACTGGGGCAAAATCACACTTATGTCATGGAAACAGGAAAATCAGCGGTTAGAGGCTTGGCATGTCTGTAATTCTACTGCTGTTTTAATGCCATTATCAGTCTCGGAACAGAAAAGTTGGTGATTTTTATTTTGAGATGATACAAAATTGTTCCACTGATCCTAATTTTGACTTCAAAAGACACGAGATGCTACATTTTATTCCTAAAGCAGCTGGTTTAAAATGTGGAAATTGCCGTATACAAGAGTTTTCTCAAAACTCTGAGTATGTGTTCTAGTCAAAAAGGGGTGTATTTTTGTAAGGAGAATCATTAATTTTATCTTCATGATTAAAAAGCCTATTTTAGCATCTGATTAAATCTAGAGCTGTGCAGGACACTTGACAGAGAATTGCCTGTATTTGGGGGCAATAACAAAAAATAATCCCCTGTAATCTCATCCCAGGAGGAAAGAATGATCACTTTTTTTTAGCACCTCCTGACATTTTTCATATGAACAGGGTTTATATAATTATAGTCTAAGACAAGAATTTATTGACAGACTCGCATGTCTGAGATAAAGAAATGTGTTTTATAACAAGGAGCTAGTTGTCCTCTGCTGCAAGAGCCCTGACAGACAGTGAGGAGCGCCTGGCCTGTCATTGTTCTTGGCTACTACTCTGTATCTTGGGGTGACATCACTCTCGCTGACTACAAACCCTTAGTGGTCCCCTGATCCCTCACCTGAAATGCACTTCAGGGCTTCTTTCCTGCAGGTAGGAGCAGTCTGTACAATATTTAATGCTCAGCCATTCCTGAGACAGTTCCCCTAGATTCTCTCTAGTGTTGGATGTTAACATTTTTAAAACTCAGCCTTCTATATGTCAAGCAAAATGTCTTTCATTTTTATTTTACTTTTAAATTTCTTTGAATATGAAATATGTTACATTTCTTCATATGTTTATTGGCAATTTCAATTTCACTTTTGTGAATTGTCTTTTCCTCCTTTCTCCTGGATATGGTTTGCAACTAATTTATATGTGATTTTTAAAGATGGACATTTTAACTAATAAGGACCTGGACCTACTGTATAACACAGGGAACCCTACTCAATACTACATTATGACCTATATGGGAAAAGAGTCTAAAAAAGAGTGGATATACATATATGTACAACTGATTCACTGTGCTGTACAGCAGAAATTAATGCAACATTATAAATCAACTGTACTTCAATTAAAAATATATACATATAAAAAAAGATGGACATTTTATGATTTGTTTCCTTTTAAAAGGTTTTTAAAAATATATTTATTGCTCTCATTATTTTTTTTAATTTTTATTTTACATGGAGTATAGCTGATTAACAATGTTGTGTTAGTTTCAGGTATATAGCAAAGTGATTCAGTTATACATATACATGTATGTATTCTTTTTCAGATTCTTTTCCCATATAGGTTATTACAGAGTATTCATAGAGTTCCCTGTGCTATACAGTAGGTCCTTGTTTGTTATTTATTTTATATATAGTAGTATGTCTTTTAAAGGGTTTTTGATTCACACAATTTTTATCAAATTTTTCATTTCTCTTTTAGTTTTTTTCATTGCATTTATAATCAGAAAGTTCTTCTCCCTACTAAGAGTAGTTACAGGTATTCACTGTACTGTATTTTGTTTTCTCAGATGTTAAAAACTTAACCCATTTGTAATTTATTTCAGTGTATTAGATATGATGTAATGGTTCTCTTATTTTTTTTCAAATACCTAACACTCTGAACACCATTTATTGGATAATTCATGTTTCACCATGTAGGTGTGTTGTTTCATTTTGGTTTCGATCAAGTAGTAAGTAGAATTTATTTTAGGTTCTTTATTCTATTCCATTAACCGGTATCTACATACTGTTTTCATTACTGTAGCTTCACTATATGTTGTAATATTTGTTAGGGGAAATAATTCAGCATTGCTTCTCTATTCAAAATCCTTTTTGCTGATATTGCCATTTCATTCCTCAAGAATAACTAGAGACATTTTTCAGGTTCGCAGGAAACATTTTTTTTGTATTTTGATTTCATAAACCTATAAATTCATTTGAGAAAACCAATATATTTATAATAACAATGGGATAGGATTTTTTGAAATATTTTATATTTAGAAAATGTTGCGCAATTAATGTAGCCACCATTTATGAAACACTTGCTAAGTACTATAACTCTGCTAAATGCTGTACATATGTTATCTTGTGTGAACCTCATGACTTATGTTGGTAGTGTTATTATCCCCACATTAAGGTGAGAAAGCAGAATATTATTTATGTTTTAGGCAATTAAATAAACAAGTAAAATCAGCCTGCAGTATGTCCATGCTATGTTTATCAGAATATGATTTATGAGAGAGAATGTACCTAACACTACTGACTCCATTTATGAAGGACTAATGTAACCAATACCCATTACTCTTAAAGATGGTTAAGATGGTTTATTTTATGTTGTACATATTTTACCACAATTAAAGAAATTTTAATTGTATACATGAAGGACAAATGAGGGTAGGGACAATGGAAGGGACAGGGCAGAATTGCCTGATTCCTCTCACCAAAATCATCATAGCCTCTGCACCTGCCAGGACACCAGCCATTCCTTGGGTCTATGCAATTGCAATGTTACATTTTTTTGCTTGATTTCATGGGTACTTCAGGGGGAATGAGTCAGTAGTTGTTAGCTAGCCATCATTTTAACATCTTCCCCCTTTTAAAAATACACATACAACATTCTACAAAAATACATCCAATATTATGTTGGACCACACTATGATGTCACGGAAGGAATGGGAAAAAATTCACCCTTTTTAAATCTAATGATATGCCAGGGCATTTTTGATGCTGTTTGTTTGCATCTTAGATCTTCTGATTCCAAACCTGGAGATCCACACACTCCTCTTCCTAATTCTTCCCCCCTCGTTTTAAACAGCAAACCCTGGTTTAGAGCAGTAGTCCAGGGATAGGACTGTAATCGAAGGTATTGTCCTAAGAAATTCGGCTTAGAATAAACCTCTTCCTTCTCAGGAGCTCTGTGTGTGTGCATGTGTGCGCATGTTTGTGTGCGAGTTTTAATTTCCTCCTATTCACCTCACTGGTGAAGGAGGGATCCCCAGCCCTAGGACGGGGGGGTTGGTTGAACAGATGATACCAACACTGGACAGATGCGATGGACAGCAGTTTGTTCATTACATAAACTCACAATCAGAGAAAACACCCCACTCCACACAGGGCCACATGGGATTTGTGCTCAGGGACAGAATGAACAACCTAGAGGGTGACCTAGAGCATGAATAGAGGCACACTGGGGTAATTAGCTAATAAATCTACATTTATACCCAAAAAAAAGACAGCTGTGTGAGAGGCAGTCTTAGTAGTATCAGGACGATGGGGTGCCCCTGGTTCCCACCGGAGCATGTGATTGGCTTGCTTGAAAAATTCCATGCACTGGCAGGGAAGTGAAACCCCCTGCTAAGGAAGAAGCAGGAATGGTGCTGGTCCTTTGATAAGGAGGGTTTTTTAGGAGGTGACTGTATCTGTGGGAGCAGAGTGGGGAGGGGAGATTGTAGTTAAGCCATTCAAGGCCCTTCCAATGTTACCAAATGTCAAGGCAGCATATAATATGAACCTTAATTTTAGGCCTTAAACCACTGTGTGTGCGTCTGTGTATGTTTGTGTGTGCAAGTGCATATGTTGGGGTGGGTAGGGGAATGGAGATGTGTAGCCACTGAGTGTCTGAGGGAACAAAGGGCACTGAAGGGTAGAAGGGGGGCCAACAAGATAAAGGAAGGGCACGTCCCCCTTCCCTCTTCACACCTAGACCAGTGCTCTCAAAGTGTCATGGGCAGAACAGCGCTGGTCCCCAAACCACTGTCACCCGTCTGCGGTGGGACAAGTACAAAAATCCAGAGTAAGCATCTAGATACTTTTTTAGCAACTTGACACAGCACTGATAGTACATGATTCTAGGCACATGGACAAAGCAAGCATATCACCCTGGAAATGGCTTCTCACCAAGGAGCATTCAGGCATTTTTACCAACCAAATTGGAAACTGGTGAATGTTGGTTGGGAGAAGTCTTATTTCATTAATGGTTAATTCTGCTCCTGCCCTCCTATCCCCATTCCAATTAAGTATAAAGTACACATTTCAGGATTTGACGCCAAACCATAAAGGCTAGAGACGAGCCTTGCCACCCAGCAGTAAATATTAAGGGAAAGATTTAATGTAAACGGCAGCATATGGTAAGGCTGATGATTTCTCATAAACTACATGGACTAATTTAGAAAGGAAAAAAAAAAGGCAGAGAAGCCTTCAAGGAAGTAATAACCCAGAGGTAAAAAGTATTGATTAGGGAAAAATATTATCTTAATCAAAATATGTCTTTTAGCTAGAAGTTGTTTGGGCTCCAGAAAGAGAAAACAAAGTACGTTTCTAAGATGCACATTTTTCCTTGTGGTTTTTGTTGAATAATGAACAAGGCCATCACTCTTTCTGAAGTCTTTGCTGTGTAAATCAAAATAAAGGCTTTCCTAATTCTACAGGAAACCTTATTTACCAGTCTGGTCAGAAGTCAGCAATATTAATTATTTTTTAAATATCTCAATATATCCCTGTGACTTTTGATATTTCTTGATGATATATCCTGACCATTTGTATAGGGTTTATCACATACTTTTATTTTCTTCTTATGAGAGCTGCTTACTTCTGATCTTTTTCATTTGTCTTCAGAGGCAAATGATTCCAAGTAACTTGTTTCTCTCAGCATGTGTCTGGTGTTCAAGCAACTTCTTTGTAATCTCCTTCCAAGTTTAAGCTTGATCTTTGAAAATAAAAATACACATGGCATATCCAACTATTACAATTGGACAATTGGTTACACCATGTGTATTTTTAAATTTATTTTATTTATGGCTGTGTTGGGTCTTCGTTTCTGTGCGAGGGCTTTCTCTAGTTGTGGCAAGCGGGGGCCACTCTTCATCGCAGTGCGCGGGCCTCTCACTATCGCGGCCTCTCTTGTTGTGGAGCACAGGCTCCAGACACGCAGGCTCAGTAATTGTGGCTCACGGGCCCAGTTGCTCCACGGCATGTGGGATCTTCCCAGACCAGGGCTCGAACCCATGTCCCCTGCATTGGCAGGCAGATTCCCAACCACTGCACCACCAGGGAAGCCCCATGTGTATTTTTATTTTTAGGGATTTTTATAAATTCAAAGTGAATCTGAATCTCAGTAGGTAAGAATTACTTCAAATTCTAACACCTCTCCAGCTTTTTTTTTTCATCTTACAATGCACGGTTACCCTCGAAATTTTATATGCCAAAATGTCTTTATTTTCATATGCCATTTGGACACCAAGGAGTTTATTCATAGGAGAAACTGTCCGTGGGAACCGATGATGATCTCATTCTGCATACTATACCTGGAGAGGCTGAGAACGAGTGATGTGCTAGGAGCAAAGGGGGAAAAGCAAAATTAGAACATATTTCCTCACTACTCACTCTGTTTCAATGAACACAAAGTAAGAAGTTGATAAATTATCCAATAAATATAGTCATTATAGCCTAGAAAATTCAGGTGTGATTGACGATCAGTGACCCAAATCCTTCAGGGACCCAAATCCTTCGGTACCACGATCCCCACTTCATGTATAAATACTGGCTCTCCCAACGCCTCCTTTACTGACCAGTGCTTTCATTCACTTTGCTTCTGAATATATTTACAAAACCTTTGTGTGTGAGAAGAATGATAGTCTTTACTTTTGCGTTGAAAGTAAAGAAAAATAACACCAAAGATTGTTTTTCAAATCCTTTTTCCCTTCATCCAAATATGCAGTGAGCGCCCCCTGTTGGCTGCCTGGCAGCCAGCAAGTCATAAACATACAGCCTTATCAGTCATCAGCACACAAAGAAGGGAGCAAACCAGAAGGGCCATGGTCATTTGGCCTCCTCTACCAAAAGCGGGGGAGGTGAAATCAATATTTGCTTAATAGAAAAGAAAAACATTGATAGGGAAGGAAGTTTTATTCTCTAGCTTTTAATAGGCTGTTTCAACTCTAGGGAGGGGAACGTTCTCTTTCTCTTCTTTTCCCTTTTTTTTAAGCTTAAAGCTATATTCACTTTCCATGTTAGATGAGTAAGAGTTTCTGAAAAGAAGAGTGAACAGATAACCTAACAAATATATTTGCTTTTGCCAAGGCCACATTTGACTTTTTAGCTTGTGCCTTTATTCATGTCAAAGGCTAAGAAATCTACTGTAATTGCTAGATTCTGTCCCCCTCCTCCACCGCAATATTATCAAGTAGGATGACCTGGGCATTGAAGGGAAGAAAAATGGTTAGGAGAATAATACATAAGCACACGCATATACTTTCCTTTTGATATCCTAAGGATTGAGTCAATAAAAATAGATTTCCTTTCTATTTATCATAAATATGCTTTCATCACCTCCAAGCCTACCTGCTAAAATCTGGTTTTACTCTTCTACAGTGAAGTATAGATTTTACATTAAAATTCTGTTTTAAAAGTACAATCATGGGTTACTTTTAAAACAATAGCTATTTCATCCATCCTGCCAATAGAGGAATAAGATGAAAATTTTTCCAAGAAATCTCTTCTCTTAGAAAGTTTAAATATTTATTCTGTTACTCTGTTATATACCTCTTCCTTACTATAAATTTTAAATATATGATTAGTGAGTGGCATGGCAAGAACGCCGGAATAAGCATCAAAGGACTTGGGTTCTAATCTTGACTTTGCCACTTTCTCTTCCTAGAACTGTGAAGGCCATTTAATGTCCCTGAGTTTCAGTTTCATCTGAGAAGTGGAAGTCTTTAACTTAATCATGAATTCAAGATATATGACATGCTAATTACCAGAGGCATTGCCAGGTGCTTAGCTCTGGGTGCCATGCGGGAGAAGGACTTACGCTAACAATAAGCTTGTACTGAGCTTCTGCTATGGCCCCATCACTGGGAACATCAGCGACTGGACGCATAGGAACTCAGCTCTGGAGTCAGACTGGGTCCCCACCCCATCTCTGCCACTTTCCATCCAGTTAATGTTTCTGAAACCCAGTTTCCTACACAGAAACATTGAGCTGTTTCTCTGAGTCACAAGGTTGGAAAATGGCAGAAACAGGATTGGAACGCAATCATGCACTTGAAGACCACAATCTAGAAGAGAATTGGCCAGGACTTCCCTGGTGGTCCAGTGGTTAGGACTCTGTGCTTCCACTGCTGGAGGCATGGGTTCGATCCCTGGTCAGGGAACGAAGATGCTGCATGCTGTGCGTGTGGCGGAAAAAAACAAAAACAAAAAAACAAAAATAAAACACTTAGAAGAGAACTGGCCACAACCATTGGAGAGTTGTTCAGCTTTGTTCCTTTATTTTTCATTCTACTTCTTGAAGGATGCTGAATGTCATGCTAAAGAATTTAGACTTTATCTTGTAGTTTAAGGGAAGTTAGTGGAATATTTTGAGTAGGGAAGTTAGTGGAATATTTTGAGTAGGGAAGGGACATGAGCATGATTAACTCACCAGTAGGTTGAGAGAATTTAAGAAGCAACTATATGTGAATGGAGTACATTTGTGTGAATTATTATGATTCTGTTTCTTACAGGTAATCAATTACAGGTGATCATGTAAGGAAAAGACCCACAGACTATCAGTCCAATATCAGATTATGGTGTTCTAATACGATATCCTCTGGGGATAAAGTAAGACCACTCCCTATAGTTCCGAGATACATTTTCCTCTAGAGGAGGAAACTTCCTATGTGTCCGTCATTCTGGGAAGAATATTCCAGAACAGGAGATGAGAAATTGGAAACTGAGCCTTAATCAGTAGCCAGAGGTAAACCTTTCTTGCCTGAAGTCACCTTTCCTTTGGCCTGGATTCTAAAAAAAAAAAAAAAAAAAAAAAAAGGCCTCAGCCAGGGCCGGGCAGCCAGTCCTTCCCCCCTGAAATTTCTCTCTTGCCAACCTTCGAACGTATCAATGTGATGAAGCTGCTGCCGTATATGTGAAGAGCAGAAATAATTTTAATACTGTTGTCTTAAAAGGCACACATTAGTGTTGCTGTAAAGCTAACATACATCACCAACAGCACTTCAGTTCAATACCTAGTCCTTAATCTAACTAGTTAACTTTTGCCAAAATGTGGCGGAGTTATGTTAAACTTTGGTCATAATTTCTACTGCATGTAGCTCCTGATTTCTAGGTTGTACCCTTTGGAGTTCATTTGGGGGCTGGGAGCAGGGAGGGGGGAACTGTGCTTATTATGAAAGGTCGGCATTCAGTGATTACAGCTTTTCTAAAATCTGGGTCAGGGCTTCATAAAAGGCTTCTGATCCATCAAAATACCTTCTCTGAGTCTCCAGAATGAAAAGAAGGTAGAAAAACCATTTTTCAAGGAGATGCTCTGCCTGTTCTTAAGATGTGGTCAGTTCAGTTATTGACTTATTCTGTATCACAGTCACCCAGTTAGAATGTTCTACTTCAAGTGCATGTCTTTGAAATGCCACATCATCTTTTCAAAAGCATATGTCTTCAATTTCTGGAAAATTCCTCTCCCTCGTGGATTAAGACAGTGGTTCACTTCTTTACCAGGGGCAGCCTCCTCCAGGAGAGCTGTTTGGTTCCATCTTAACTATCCTGCCAGGGGGCAGCCTGGTTTTTAATTCCTGGAAACCTACAGATATACTCTCCACCCTGCAAGAGGCTCTTAGCTCAAAATGTACTTCTTTAGAAAGGCTCACTGAGAAGAAAAAGTAGAGGGGGAAAAACCCATCACAAAGCCATGTACTTAAGCTGTCTCGTTCAAGCACCACTTAATGGCATGGAGCTGACCTGCAGAGACCAGGATTCTGACGTGGGATGCAACCAGTCAGCGGCGTCTTAATCAAGGGCTGCCCAAAGGTGTCAGGCTCTGGGTGAGCCTCAATCATTGAAGGGGTTTGGGGAGGAAGAGAGGAAATAGGAAAGGCAGGCTATTTCTCTGAAGAGGAGAAAATTGATACAGCAGTGGAGCGGAAATTGTACTGAAGGAGGCCATCCTGTTGGCGAGGCAGTGATTAGGAGCCAGACCCGGTGGAAAGCACTCGCAATAGATGGAAATGGCCTCCTACACTTCCATCAGAATTTATCAATAGAAGTGGGGAAAATGATCTGTCAGAGGCTCTTTCGTGCATCGTTTACTCTGGGTTTTTTAAACTGTAATTAATGCCAGATTTTACCCCTTGGGAAATATTAAAGGAAAGCTCTTTTATTGAACTATACAGGTTGAATGTTTATGGCTAAATTGAAATGAAAATTGTGACAATGAAGGGTAGTTTTGGACCAAAAAGTTAATAATAATTACCAAAGAATGGAAGAGGCCTTGGGAGGCCACCCAGGCAGACCCCCATTCTATAAGTTCTTTGAATGGGATCAGATACATACACTTCTGCACCCACAACTCCTCTACACTGTGAGCGACATGAGGGTCGGGATCTTGTATTAGTCAGCTTTGTGTTATCGGTGGCTAGCACTGGGCTTAATTCACATTGGTTAACATCTGTTGAGAAGCCATGAAACAAGAAAGTATAAAATAGTTGAGTACAGACTGACCGAATCCCTCTCTGGCACTATATATATACATGTACATATAAAATACTCAAGTGTTGTGGTGATGGTAAAGGTATGTGTTGGGAAGCTTGGGGATCAGCTTGGATTTGGGTTTTTTTGTCTGTTTGTTTTTTAACTTAAGTTTTATTTTATATTGGCGTATAGTTGATTTACAGTGTTGTGTTAGTTTCAGTTGTACAGCAAAGTGATTTAGTTATACATACATATATCCATTCTTTTTCAGCTTTTCCCATGTAGGTTATCACAGAATATTGAATAGAGTTCCCTGTGCTATACAGTAGGTCCTTGTTGATTATCTATTTTATATATAGTATTATGTGTATGTTAATCCCAAACTCCTAATTTATCCCATATCTTTCCCCTTTGGTAACCATAAATTTGTTTCCTATGTCTGTGAGTCTGTTTCTGTTTTGTAAATAAGTTCATTTGTATCATTTTTTTAGACTCCATATATAAGTGATGTATGATATTTGTCTTTCTCTGTCTGACTTACTTCACTTAGTATGATAATTGCTAGGTCCATCCACGTTGCTGCAAATGGTGTTATTTCATTCTTTTTATGGCTGAGTAATATTCCATTGTATATATGTACCACATCTGCTGATGGACATTTAGCAACATTTAGGTTGCTTCCATGTCCTGGCTACTGTAAATAGTGCTGCTATGAATATTGGGGTGCATGTGTCTTTTTGAATTATGGTTTTCTCTGGGTATATGCCCAGTAGTGGGATTGCTGGGTCATAAGGTAGTTCTATTTTTAGTTTTTTAAGGAACCTCCATACTGTTTTCCATAGTGGCTGTATCAGTTTGCATTCCCACTCTCATTGCCTGAGGGTTCCCTTTCACCACACCCTCTCCAGCATTTATTGTTTGTAGATTTTTTGATGATGGCCATTGTGACTGGTGTGAGGTGATTGTAGTTTTGATTTGCACTTCTCTAATAATTAGTGATGTTGAACGTCTTTTCATGTGCTTTTTGGCCATCTGGGTTTGTTTTTATTACTGCCTAACTCTGGAGAGATTTCAGCCTGACAGTAATTTGCTTCATCCAAGATGCAGTGAGCTTTCCTTTCTCCTCATTATTCTCTCTCTATGTGTCCAGGCCCCTTGCACTCCACTTCAGGTGGCTTTCGTGTGTCTCAGTTGGGGTTGTCTACCCACGACTAATGGGCTGGGTACATAGGGACCTAAAGAGGCAGTCTTTCTACGAGACACTCAGCAGACTATGTGGTGACAGCAATGGAAGAGAGATTCTCACAGAGCCTCAGTGCAGAGATGACTAACAAAACTACTCAGCACAGGGAACACATGGTCCTCACCTAAATGGAGCCAGGAAGTCTCCCAGGTGAACCCTGCTCATGGGACCAGATGCTGGAGCAGAACTGGGTGAATTTTCCTAGGGTCTCTCCTAACTTTCTCCCACTCATGCCCTCTTCATTTCTCACTCCCTTCAGCCTGGGTATTCCTTACTGGTCTTACAGTTAGAAAGCTTTTTATCTTCTTCATCACACCTCCTTCATGTTCTCCTGAAGCCCAAGTAATTGAAAATTAAAAGCCAAGACTCTGTATTTCTGCAGTGCCGGCCCTTTTCTGGCGAAATGAATAAAGAATGCCAACCTGACTGAATGGGAGAAAAGAGAGGGGTAGAAGAACTGGTGGTGGGGAAAGACATATGAATTAATACTTAAAATACACTTAAAATAGATTATCCTGCCACATAAGCCACTGAACAACCCATTTCTCCATGGATGTTAGAAGGGAGATTGAAAATATCCTGTATTAATGTTTCCAATATGGACAGAGCATGCATGTGATCTTTGCACTCACATCACAAATATCAAGCCTTCTGTGGCCATCTGGTTTACCTTATTATCAGGACTCTTCCACTCAGCAGGTTAGAAAATTCAATTCAAAACAGCTGAAAGAAAAAGAAAACTATACTATCTCATATACCTGAGAAATACAAGATACATCTAGAATTCCTTACTTCCTCATCCAGTGGCTCAAACACTGCTCCCAGGGCTCTCTCTGCCTCTTGCCATCCGCCGGTAGAGCTTGGCTTCATTATTCGTTTAGGCTTTCTCCAGCAAGATGAAGAGGGCTGCTAATCACCTACACCCACATCCTCACAAGTTGGCAACCCCGGCAGAAAGAAGCCATCCCCGACACTCATGCCAGCAGAGAAGTTTCAATCAGTGGGGCTTGGGTTAAACATCCTTCCTTTTCTGAAGGGGTTACTGTGTCCAGGAGGAAATGTATTATAATTGGCCCAACTTTAGTTGCTCAAAGGCTGGAAATGGTGAGGAAACCAGTGTGATTGAGCCCCACCAGGCTCACCTATAGATCAAAGGAAGAAGGATGTGAAAATGTTCCAGAAATTCAAAAACTAGAGTTAATCCAGTCTACTTCACCTTGTTTTCTTATTATCAAAAATTATCATCCAGTGTTTTTCAAATTGCTAGGTTGTACCTCAACTGCAGATAATGAAATCAATTTAATGGGTAATGACCATAATATTGTAGCATAGCATAGCAGAGGATTGGATAGAATGAAAAATTTCAAGATGTCAGTGTGAATCACATAAACTAAGGGTATGATTTCATGGAAATTTTGTTTCAGTTGTGTGCAGTGTGTCTGTGTGTGTGTGATCTATCTACCTGTCTGTCTAACTAGGTCATGATGTAGAATGAGTTTCTTCCTGTGGGATGCAGTAGGTAGAAAACAAAATGAAACAAAACAAATAAAACCCCAAACAAATAAAAACCTTTAAGGTACAGTGAGTTAATCCACTTGACAGTGAGACTTTCAAGCACACTCTTAATTTTTTGGAAGATGAAAATTAATTCTACTTAGTACTTGGAAAGATTAACTACTCCCATTAAGAAATCAAATTTGCTTTCCATATTTAATGATTTTATGCCAATATGTTTCTAAAGGCTTTGGTCATGAAAGCAATGGAACAAAAAATGTTTACAGCCCTAACAATAAGTGCCTATGATTTGAATATTCTAGGTTGGGTACTGCAAACTCAAAACCTCAGAGGCAGTCCACATAGCTGGCTGTGAAACAACACAAATAGCACATTTTATCAAATATGTTTATCAAACGTATTTTATAAGAGCTGGAGAGAAAGCAGCATCCTGATGTCTTTCAGAAAGCAGAACGACAATCTGCAAAGATTCAGGAAAAACTAAGTTTCCAAAGTCATAGGTTTGTTTGGAGGGCTAAGTTATGTTCTAACTTACTGGATGGAAGACATATAGTAAAATATTTAATTGTTTTCATCCTCAAATGATAGCCTGGAAGGGGGGAAATTTGTTATAGCCAATATTAAACCCCGAAAGAAACTTACTCAACTGGAAGTTGAAGTAAACAGTCATCTGTTTATGGAAAAATACCCTAGAGGCTTAAAAGAGCTCTAGTTTCCAAGGGGCCCCAATTCACTTGGCTAGGATGGAAGAACCATTCTATGGCTGCAAAAAAATGTTATAGTCTCGTGGTAACTAGGCATAGAAAACGGCTGCTTGCACCTGCCTAAAATTCTAGGAAATTTTCTATAAGTACAAACCAAGATATGTTTCCTTGAGAAAAGATTAATAGACAATTTTTATTGCTGTTGTTAAGGCAATAAGAAGTGATGGTTCTGAAGCCTGAGACTTCAGCAATCAAGTATGGAAGTGGGTAAGAGGGACAGGGGACAGGGAGATTATTCTAGGTAAAGAGGTCGACATGTGCAAATGCCCAGAAATTAGAGAGGGTGAGGCATGTAAGGCACTCCAAGTGATTCTTTATGGCTGGAGAAGGAAGAGGTAGAGAGACTGGTGGTAGGTGAGGCCACTGAGTTGGTGCACATAAAGCCACTGGATTTTATCCCAAGCGCAATGGAGAGCAGATGAAGGGTATAAAGCAGAGGAGTTTTATAATCATGTATCCTTTCTAAAGTATCATTCTAGCTGCAATGTAAATAAGGATGTACAGCGAGACAGGAATGGAAGCAGAGAGACCAGTTAGGAAGCTGTTACAACAATCTAGGGGAGGGCTGGTGGTGAGTTGAACTAGGAAAGACAATGGGAATGGAGAGACGTTTACAGAGAGGGATGTTAACAGGTTGAATTAACAGAACTTGGTGACCTGTTGGGATCTGGGAGTATGAGTGAAGGAGATGAATCAGGGATGGCACCCAGCTTCCTTTTTTTTTTTTTTCCATTGAAGTATAGTTGATTTACAATGTTGTGTTAGTTTCAGTTGTACAGCAAAGTGATTCACACATATATATTCTTTTTCAGATTCTTTTCCCTTATAGGTTATTACAAAATATTGAGTATAGCTCCCTGTGCTATACAGTAGGTCCTTGTTGGTTATCTATTTTATATACAGTAGTGTGTATATGTTAATCCCATCCTCCTAACTTATCCCTCTCCCCTACTTCCCTTTTGGTAACCATAAGTTTGTTTTCTATGTCTGTGGGTCTATTTCTGTTCTGTAAATAAGTTCACTGGTATCTTTTTTTTTTTCATATTCCACATAAGTGATATCACATGATTTTTGTCTTTCTCTGTCTGACTTACTTCACTTAGTATGATAATCACTAGGTCCATCCATGTTGCTGCAAATGGCATTATTTCGTTCTTTTTCATGGCTGAGTAATATTCCCTTGTATATATGCCACATCTTTATCTGTTCATCTGTCAATGGACATTGAGGTTACTTCCAGCTTTCTGACTGGGGCAACTGCATTGTAAGGTGGTGGCAATCATGGGGAAAGGAAACTCAGGAGGAGGAGGTGTTGGAGAAGAGATAATCAATTCCGTTTGGGGTGTATCCTCAAAAAAGGGAGAAGAGAAAGACTTAGTAAGAAGTATATCATATGGCAGCAATGTATTTGAGTCTCTGTAAATTTAGTTGAACACTAAATTCTCACACTCTGTGGTATCTACTCTCAGGTAGAACCATTCCTTAATCTTTGGGTTCACGTATCCACTCTTGCTACAAGCCAGTTGTTAAATGAATCAGTACCATCTGGGTAAATGAGTAATAGAAACCATGCCTTTTGAACAATGTTCAAAACAAATTACATATAATGGTATGTTGTTAATATTTTTGAGAGGGAATCAGGAATCTTAGATACATTTCATGGATAAAAGAATCCAGTGAAGGGCTCAAGAACAAACTCATGGAAACTCTAGGACAAGCTGCTGCCCATGTAATCTTTTGGAGAGATTAAATAAAAATCCTCCCAGAATCCTTCCTGCAGTAAACAGTGAGAGAAAGCATTGAAGCACACTGTACTCTGACAACATTAACTACGTGTCACCAGGTTTAGTGTATGTAAACGCCAGTATCTCATGCATGGAGTGAAAGATAACTTCCTGACATCATAAGTGCGGATGGTGCCAAGTGCGGAGCCAACAGCCCTTGACCTTGCAAGAATCCACATCTTGTCAAAGTTGGGAGAGAGCTTTCAGGTTGCAATACATGTTACCCACAAGGTGGCACAGATCTCGCATGGCCAGTGGGCCTGGACTCACTCTGGCATGATTTCTAAGAGTTTCAGCTAGGCTCTCCCAATTCACGGAATGCAGGATGAGCAAGTACAGAGCCACTGTTATAGGATGAAGTGACGTTTGGGGTTGTGGATGCAGTCAAGGCATTGATCTTCCAGCCATTTGCAGCAACGTGGCACTGGGAGCATAGGGTATAACTGTTACCAGTGGATCCTTTCCCAGGTACGAAGTTACACTGAAATTATACCAGGTCTGCAAAAAACTATCACTATTAAAGTCTGAATATTTTCTTCAGTCTTTCAGTGTAGCATAAAAGAAGCATATTAGATGATATTTACAAACTGTAGGCCAGAGTGCAAACTTAGCAATATTTTACATCATAGAAAGAGAAACACCTGTCATTCATCTCAGTCTATTTGAGGAAGAGGAATGATTTCCAAGAACTATAACATGAGAACTCAAAGAAGGTAGAAATCCAACTCTCTGAGAGTTAACCGTACTTTATTTAGGAAGTGCTGAATTGCAAAAAAGTCATGTCTAAGTCCCGGTCATTCAGAGCTTTAGTCCTTTTTATTGACAAGCAGGAGACTTATCTTCTAACTACATGCCACTTAAATAAGAGGAGATTTGTTCATTTGAACTCAAAGTATACTTATTACAGTAGGAATACTCCCGTGGCAGTTGCAAGTAGGTCTTGGGCTGGCCGCCTGGTTGGCGTTAGAATTTTCTTGAACACTCTCTCCTTCATAGTCATCTTACCTCGAGATCAACCAGGAATGGGAACCCAAGACTAGTACACTACTGACCTAGTCCCTGAACCAGATAATGAGCCAGTGTCTTTGAGGGGCTTAGTATCATAGTTTCTCCTGAATTTGAAACTGCCTTTCAACATGGCTCATGGCCCCATATCTGGTTCATCTGAAATCTAGCAAAGAAGGTATGGTCAAATCAGTTAGTGGCTGAAATTCAGCTAACATCAGAAGGATGACATAAGTCCTGCAGGCAAGTGAGGCAACATGTCAAGGAGAGGTGAGAGTGGCAATTGTATGCTCATCCAAAGAGCAGGGAATTGAGCCCTGTCTTTATTTTGAGATATGTTTCCTTAATCCCTAAGGACTGGGACTCAAGACATGTTTCCCTGGTTACCAAAGCCCATTTACTGGAGCAAAGGGCAGGGAGGATATGACATGAAGATTGCTTACTGGAGAAAGCCAACTGTGCATGAGTGCATGTCTGTGTGAATGGGGGTGTGTGTTTGTGTGTACGTACATATCAGTTAAAAGAGTTAGGACTTTTTTGACTGTAAGCATCAGAAAGCTAATTTAAACTTGTTTCAACAACAAAAAATATTCCTGGGATATCTCACAGAATCAAGAATTCTTTTTATCTCTTTCAGTCTTATTTCCAAAAATCCCAGGGAAAGGATGAAGATCAATAAACGATTGATATATCCAGCAAGCAGAAGGGCTTTGCAGGCACCATATGGGTGGTAGGCCAGAAGCATGAGGTGGTAGGGAGGCAAGCCAGAGAAAAGGGTGCTGGACAGACAATCTAATCAATGTCTACCACAACATATCATAAATACTTAGAAAAGGCTTTCTGTACCATTAGGCCTTCTCAACTGCAACAAAGAGTCCAGGAATGGAGAAAACAAGGGTCAGCCTTGGTAGAGAGAAGCCCATCATTTATATCAACTTATGGTGAGACATGGTTTTATTCTCCCTGGCCAATCCTGTCATAAAGACCTTTCCACTCCTGCACCAATGTCAGGCACTGAAACACAGTGAAAAGAAGAGGGGCAGTTACTCTAGAATGGAATAAGGGAAAGGGGGTGGGACCTGGCTTGTGGGAACAGCAAGTCTAGAACATCCCAGTTCAAAGTAGGATCTACAGGAACAAGAGTGAGGGAAAGCCATGAAGGGAAGAGCATTCTAGTTGGCCTTGGGAGGTGGTTGGTGGGGAGATGGGGCAGGGGAGTTTGCTTCAGAACTTTCCAGGCATTTATATGTCAAAGGAGAAGTTGGTAATATATCAACTAGAGATGGCAGGCATTGGGTTCTTGTGCTGCTACATGTGTATGGTGTGGACTGGGGTAACTATTTTTCTCCAGTAGCTGTCAAACCAGCTAGAAACCACATGGGACTCTAACAAGGATTACCTAAGATACAGGTCCGGCTTCACTTGAGGACGCAATGTTATCTTACATGTTCATTTTGTGAACCTCTTTCTTTCTTGTATTCTCCTTGGTAGAGCTCTTTTTTTTTTTTTTTAAGGGGATAAGGCTTCTCTAGTGATGTTAAAGTCATTTCTCTCCTTAAAGCAACAATCAAAAGGCTCTAAACCCAATTTCTCGGTCAGGGACCTGTAATTAAGATGGTGCCGTCCTATGGTAACGATGTCTTAAATGGTAGAGAAGCTCCATGGTTGTCACATCCCAATAAATGACTAGAATCCTAGGGAAACACAATAAAGTAAAAAATAAAACCATGTGATGATTAGGTTTGGTTTTCTTCATGAACCAATATTCAATGTAAGTACAAAATCATTAAACCAACATCATAGTATTTTAATTTAATTACTGCGACAGTAATGTTTTCTCTTTTTCATAACATGTATAGATTCAAGAGTATTGTGGATTAAATAGTTTTCTGTCTAAAAAACATATTACTGTTTATACAAACAAATGACTGTTAAGTTTCAATCAATTAACATACTGGTTACATTAAATTTTGAAACACAACTGAGGGCTGTCATTGCTTTTACTTAATGAAGCAGGCCCTTCCTCGTCCTCATCTTTTCTCTTCTCTTCCCCTTCTTTTTCAATTTGTAGTGTCTTTGTGTTTGAAGGACTCAAATACATAGGAAAGTCTCTTGCTCCACAAACATGCCTTGAAATTGGATTCTTGCTGAAAAATGGACCTTGTTTCACAAATGATATTTGGATCCAATGGCAAGATGTGTTTAAGTATTTTGTTTCAAAATTTTGATTGAAAATGAAAGATTCTCTATAAAGTAATACATTTTCTTGGCACAGCTAAACACCTGGATTCTGAACAGATTGAATCCATGCTTTAAGTTAAAAAAAATTAGTTTTGTGCTTTTCTGTCAAAAATATGAAAGAAGTTCAGTAAGTGGATAGCACATAAACAGTCTGTGTCTGGGGAAAACCCAAACAGATGGCCTTTGAAATATTTGTTAGTAAGACATAAAATTGGGATCCAAAGGATGAATAAAAGATTTCCTAAATTATTCAAAACTAACACATTAGAGTATTCAAAAGATGGGGTTTTTTTTAGACATTTCTTGATACTTCCAAAGAACTTTTATGACGACTTCAAAGGTTCTCTGACCAAGCTATTCCATTTCTGAATATTCTTCTAAGAAAATACTTATTATAAATTGTACAAGTACACAAAGTTACAATGCACATCACAATATGGTTTTAATAGCAAAAACTGAAAGCACTTTAAATATTCAAAAGTAGGGGATTGCTACTTAGATTATGATAACTCAATAGAAGACTATGCAAGCATAGACAATTAGGTAGCTCCATAATTATTTATGTGGAATTATATTTTTCTATATTAGTAAGTAAAAGAAAAATGTGCCACAGAACTGTAGAGCATGATCCAAATTATGTTTGAAACTTAGGTAGTCCCCCGTATATACATATGAGGAAAAAATCTGGGAAAATATCCCCAAAAATGAATATCAGAAAAAAAATCCTTCTAGACCTCTTTTTTTTCTTGTTCCTTACTGAGTAATATTTGACAGCCCACTTATGTATTACCTTTTTCTTTTCACAAAGAGATTAAGCTTTACCATTCCTTTTAGAAACCCATAGATGTAAAGCATTAACATATATAAAGCGATGATCACTTACCGGAAAAAGCATAAGCAGTAGGATTTTCTACCCTCATTATTGGTAAGATACAACTTTGTACCCTCTATAATTATACAGAAAATATATATTTTTAAAATACATATTTTAGAGCAGTTTTAGGTTCACAACAAAATTGAGAGGAAGGTACAGAGATTTCTCATATACACCCTGCCCTCACGCATACGTAGCCGCCTCAACTAAACGTCAATCACAAAAGTGGTACATTTGTTACAATTGATGAACCCACATTGACACATCATAATCACCCAAAGTCCACAGCTTACCTTAGAGTTAACTCTTGGTGTTGTACACTCTGTGGGTTTGAACAAATGTATAATGCCATGTATTCATCATTATAATATCATACGGTATTTTCACTGCCCTGAAAGCCCTCTATGCTCTGCCTGTTCATCCTACCTCCAGTCCGTCCCCAGTAACCACTAGTATTTTTAGCATCTCTATAGTTTTCCCTTTTCTAGAATGTCATATATTTGGAGTCAGATGTGCTACCATTGCATAATAAAATCCTAGAATGTCATATAGTTGGAATCATACAGTATGTAGCCTTTTAAGATTGGCTTCTTTCACTTAGTAACATGCATTTAAGCTTTCTTTCTGTCTTTTCATCGATAGACAGCTCATTTCCTTTCGGCGCTGAATAATATTCCATTGTCTGGATCTACCACAGGTTATTTACCCATTCACTTACTGAAGGACATCCTGTTTGCTTCCAAACTTTAGCAATTGTGAATCAAGCTGCCAAAAACATCCATGCGCAGGTTTTTCTGTGAACATAAGTTTTCAACTCCTTTGGCTAACACCAAGGAGCAAGATTTCTGGATAGTACGATAAGAGTATGTTTAGTTTTGTAAGAAACGACAAGACTGTCTTTCAAAGTGGTTTTACCATTTTGCATTCCTACCAATAATATATGAGTTCCTATTGATCCACGTCCTTGTCAGCATTTGGTTTTGTCAGTGTTCCAGTTTTGGCCATTCTAATAAGTGTGTAGTGGTATCTCATCATTGTTTTAATTTGCATAATGTCCCTGGTGTCATATGATGTGGAACATCTTTTTCATGTGCTGATATGCCATCTATATATCTTCTTTGGTGAGGTGTCTGTTAAGGTCTTTGGTCCAATTTTTAATCAGATTGTTTTTTTATTGTCAAGTTTCAAGAATTCTTTGTATATTTTGGGTAAGTACTTTATCAGAGGTATCTTTTGCAAATATTTTCTCCCACAGTGTGGCTTGTCTTCTAATTCTCTGCACAATGTCTTTTGTAGAGCTGAAGTTTTTAATATTAATGAAATCCAGATCATTATTTACTTCATGGATCATGTCTTATTCTGTTCCATTGATCTATTTGATTTTTTGCCTGTACCACACTGTCTTGATTAGTGAAGCTTTATAGTAAGTCTTGAAGTTGGGTAGTGTCAGTTCTCCAACTTTGTTCTTTTCCTTCAATACTGTGTCCACTATTCTGGGTCTTTTGCCCCTCCATATAAACTTTAGAATTAGTTGTCAATATTCATATAACTCACTAGGCTTTTGACTGGAATTGAATGGGCTCTTCAAATTGTGAAGAACTGTCTTCTTGACAGTATTGAGTCTTCCTCCTATCCAAGAACATGGAATATCTTTCCATTTATTGAGTTGTTCTTTGATTTTGTTCATCAGAGTTGTGTCGTTTTCCTCATATAGATCTTGTACGTATTTTGTTAGTTATATCTAAGTATTTCAATTTTTGAGGTGCTAATGTAAATGGTATTGTTTTTAATTTCAAATTCTACTTGTTCATTGCTGGTATATAGGAAAGCAGTTGACTTTTGTATAGTAACCTTGTATCCTGCAATGATGCTGTAATCACTTTTTAGTTTCAGGAGATTTTTGTTGATTTTGTTTTTTTCAGATTTTCTAAATAGACAATCATGTCGTCTGCAACAAAAACAGTTTTATGTCTCCCTTCTCAATGTGTGTACCTTTTATTTTGTTTTTCTTATTACGTTAGCAAGGACTTCCAGTGCAATGTTGAAAAGGACTGGTGAGAGGGAACAGTCTTGCCTTGAACTTAGTGGGAAAGCTTTGAGTTTCCCACCATTGACTATGATATTAACTGTAGGTTTTTGTAGATGGTCTTTATCACGTTGAGGACATTTCTATTTCTAGTTTACTGAGAATTTTTATCATGAGTAGGTGTTTATGCATCTATTGATATGATCATGTGATTTCCCTTTTTTAATCTGTTGATTAGATGTATTATATTAACTGATTTTGAAACGTTGAATGCCAGAGATAAATCCCACTTGGTCATGGTATATAATTATTTTTTATACCTTTTGGGATTTGATTTGATGATATTTTGTTTAGGATTTTGAATCTATGTTCATGAGAGACATTGGTCTGTAGGGTTTTTTTCCTCTTAATGTCTTTGTTTTTGTATTAGATTAGTGCTGCCCTCGTAAAATGAATTAAGAAGTATTCCCTCTGCTTCTGTCCTCTGCAAAATTGTAGAGAATTGGCGTAATTTCTTCCTTCAGTGTTTGGTAGAATTCACCAATCTGGGCCCGTCTGGGCCTGGTGTTTTCTGATTCGAAAGCCTATTAAATATTGATTAATTCAATTTCTTTAATAGATCCAGGTCTATTCAGATTGTCTATTTCTTCTTCTAAGAGTTTGGGCAGGTTGTGTCTTTGAAGGAATTGGCCCATTTCATCTAGCTTATCAAGTTTGTGGGCATAGCATTGTTCATAGTATTCCTTTATTATATCTTTAATGTTCATGGGATCTCTAATGATAACCCCTCTTTATTTCTGATATTAGTAATTCATGTTCTCTCTTTTTCTTAGTTAGCCTGGCTGGAGGCTTATCAATTTTACTGATCTTTTCAAAGACCCAGCTTCTGGTTTTGTTGATATTTTCTACTAATTTCCTGTCTTCGATTTCATGGACTTCTCTTAATTCTTATTAATTCTTTTCTTCCGATTACTTTGGATTGAATTTGCTCATCTTTTTCTAGTTTCCTAAATTGGAAACTTTAGATTATTGAATTTAGAACTATCTCTTTTTCTAATATATGCATTTGAGGCTATAAGTTTTCCTCTATGCCCTGCTTTCACTGCATCCTATGAATTTTAATAAATTATGTTTTCATTTTCATCTAGTACAAAATATTTAAAAATTGTTCCTGAGATTTCTTCTTTGACCCATGTGTTATTTAGAAGTATTTTGTTTAATCTCCATGTATCTTGGGATTTTCCAGTTATCTTTTCATTACTGATTTCTAGTTTAATTTCATTGTGTTCTGTGGGGAGACATTGTATAATTTCTATTCTTTTAAATTTGTTAAGGTGTGTTTTATGGCCCAGAACATGGTCTGTCTTGGTGAATGTTCCATGTGAGCTTGAGAAAAATGTGTATTCTGTTGTTGTTGGATGAAGTAGTCTATAGATGTCCGTTATATCCAATTGACTGAAGGTGTTGTTGAGTTCAACTCAGTCCTTACTGATTTAATCTGTTCAATCTGTCCATTTCTGATAGAGAGGTGTTGAAGTATCCACCTCAGTTATTGCATTCATCTGTGCATTCATTCTCCTTGTAGTTCTATCAGTTTTTGCCTCACATAGTTTTACACCCTGTTGTTAGGCACATTCATATTAAGAAGTGTTAGGTTTTCTTGGAGAACTGATCCCTTTATCATTATGTAATGCCCTGTTTTATCCCTGATAACCTTCCTTATTTTGAAGTCTGCTCTGTCTGAAATTAATACAGTTACTCCTGCTTTCTTTCGGTGCTATATTTTTCTCCATCCATCTCCTTTTAATCTATATGTGTCTTTATATTTAAAATGAGTTTTTTAGAGTCAACATATAGTTGAGTAGTGTTTTTTGATCTACTCTGACAATCTTTGTCTTTTAACTGGTGCATTTAGGTTATTGACATTCAAAGTGATTATTGATATAGTTAGATTCATTATTTACCATATTTGTTACTACTTTCTATTTGTTGCCCTTGTTCTTTGTTACTATATTTGCCTTCCAGTTTTTTTTGCCTTTTGTGGTTTTAACTGAGTATTTTATATAATTCCATTTTCTCTCCTTTCTTAGCATATTAGCTATTCTTCTTTAAAAAATTTTTTTAGTGGTTGCCCTAGAGTTTGCAATAGAAATTTACAACTAATCCAAGTTCACTTTCAAATAATGCTATACCACTTTACAGGTAGTATGAGTATCTTATGATGACCAAATAATCTTAATTTCTTCTTCTCATCCTTTGTATCTTTGCTGTCATTCATTTTACTTATACAAAAGCATACAAAAGCTTATGTATGCAACATAAGATATATACATATGCACACACTGTGTTGAACATGTAGTTGAAAACATTGTTATTATTATTGAACAAACATTTACCTATTAGATCAATTAAGAATAAGAAAAATAAGTTTTTATTTTACCTTCACTTATTCCTTCTTTGTTGCTCTTCATTTCTATATGTAGATCTGAGTTTCTGACCTCTGTTAATTTCTTTCTTTCTAAGAACTTCTTTTAACATTTCTTGCAAGGCAGGTCTACTAGCAATAAAGTCTTTCAATTTTTTTTTTGCTGAGAAAGTCTATTTCTCCTTCATGTTGGAGGATCGTTTCACAGAACCACCCAACTCCTAAGTTGGTGGTTTTCTCTCAAACATTTTAATTATTTCACTCCACTTTGTTTTTGCTTGCACAGTTTCTTGAGGAGAAGTTGGGTGTAATTCTTATCTTTGTTCCTCTATAGGTAAGGTGTTTTTCCCTCCGGCTTTTAGGGATTTTTTCCTTATCTTTGATATCTGTAATTTGAAATGACATGCCTAGGTGCAGGTTTTTTTGACATTTATCCTGTTTGGTGTTCTCTGAGTTTCCTGGATCTGTGGTTTGCTTGTCTCACATAATTTGGGGGAAATTCTCAGGACATTGTTTCAAATATTTCTTCTGTTCCTTTATCTCTTCTCTTTCTGGTGTTCCCATCACACATATATTACACCTTTTGTAGTTGCCCCACGGTCCTTGGATATTCTGTTCTCTTTTTTTCCATCTCTGTTCTCTTTGCTTTTTGGTTTTCAAGGATTCTTTTGATATATCTTCTGTTTCAGAGATTCTTTCCTCAGCCATGTCTAGTTTATTTATAAGCCCATCAAAGGCATTCTTCATTTCCATCACACTGTTTTTTAGTGCTAGCATTTCTTTTGGTTCTTTCTTAGGATTTCCATCTCTCTGCTTACATTGCCCGTAAGTTCTCACATATTGCCAACTTTACCTATCAGCATATTGGATTAACATGATTAGCATATTAATCATAGTTGTTTTAAATTCCCAGTCTGATAATTCCAACGTCTCTACCATGTCTGGTTCTGGTGCTTGCTCTGTCTCTTCAAACTGTGTTTTTGCCTTTTGGTATGCCTTGTAGTTTTCTCTTAAGAGCTGGACATAATATGCCAGGTAAAAGGAACTGCTGTAAACAGGCCTTTAGTAATGTGGTAGTGGGGTGTGAGGGGAGGAGAAGTGCTCCTGTGATTAAGTCTCAGTCTTTTAGTGAGCCTGTGCCTGTAGACTATAAACTTCACAAGTACTTCTTATTTTTTTCTCCCCCCTTAGGTGGAGCAGGGTGGCTAGGGTCTGGAGTTGGGTATTCCCCTTCTCCCATGTCA
This sequence comes from Balaenoptera musculus, assembly GCF_009873245.2. Lineage (NCBI taxonomy): Eukaryota > Metazoa > Chordata > Mammalia > Artiodactyla > Balaenopteridae > Balaenoptera > Balaenoptera musculus. The sequence continues at coordinate 93,599,500 of NC_045793.1, read as the reverse complement.
GTTAGGCTCTGGTTAACTACTTGACCCTGAGGACAGGCTTTGTTAAGAACCAGGCCTCTGGCTAATTTCACAATGGTTTCTTTTCCCCTCTTCCTCCTGGAAGCATGATGGAATTTTTCTCCAATGTTTACTGTGGGAACCTGGTTGAGGTCCTGGAGGTAAATCTCGCAGTATTGTGGTGGTGGGGCACTCCAAGTGCTCTTGGAGTTTCTAACTCTCAGACTTGTCTACACTGAGCCTCCAGCACTTTGTCAAGTACAGTTCAGGTTTTCCTACCCTGGCACTGGTTTCCACAGTAGTTTTTCCTTGTGAGTCTCTTCTCTCGGATGCCATGACTATACTCCCCTGTTGGTCTCTTGGATCTTGGGGATGGGGTTTGCCCTGTGCCTTCCCCCCTATTACAGATCCTAGAAGACTGTTGATGTTTTCCATTTGTTCAACTTTTCACTTGTTCGGATGGAGTGGTGACGTCTAAGTGCCTTACATGAAGAAATGGAAATTGGAAGTCCCCAGAAAATAACATTTTTTTAGGCTACTCTCCTTTTATCTGCACAAGGCCTCTGATAATCCCTGCATAAAATTTCCTTTGAGGGTGCACATCCCCAAAGTTCTTCTTCTTCTTCTTATGTAAATGAATGAGACTGGAGAGTGGTCATGTGCCTCTAAGTGAGGATCAGGAGGACTGGAGCCTGGAGAGGACGTTGTTGTGCTTGTTATGTGGATATTCAAGTGCAGGAAACACAGTAACCACGTGTCTATAATTAAAACACCGATGTCTCTGCTTTCTGCTAAGAGCTTTGTGTACATTTTCTCATTTATTTTCACAATAACCCTTGGAGGAAGTTAGTATTAGCTCATTGAGAATACTGGAGCTTAGTAAAGTTAACTCGTGCTTTTGTAAGATTGCATTGTAAATAGCACAGGTAGGATTTGAGCCCTGATCTCTGAAGTTCTCAAGCTCTTAAACATCACAGTGAACTAGAAAGAGACAAAAGCAAATTTGTACCCAGAGGCACTGTTCTAGCCCTGTATTCCAAGATCCAAAAACTTTATAATATAGAATTTTGTTCTTCTCACACACATGCATGTGTGATCTCTCCTTTTCTTCTTATTTCTCAAGTGTGCAAGTAGGAAAATGATAATTCACTCATGTGCAGTAGGTGATGTCCTTATGGCCATGTCATTTCTAGTCTCAAAAATCCTTAGTGTGTCTCCATCATTGTATCAGTTAGGATTGAGTCTGGCTGCCTGTGATAGACAACCCACAATAACACAAGGGTTTCTTCTTTCATTCAAAATCAATATGGAGGCAGGCAGTTTAGGGGGGCATGGTGGCTCCAAAAAGTCATCAAGAACCTAGGCTCCTTCTATCTTTCTGCTTCATCCTTAGCATTTGGTTTCCACCCTCAAGACCACCTCATGGACCCAGATGGTTGCTGCAGAATCTAGTAGCAGAAAGGGTAAAAGGGCTATTCCCAGCTGTCTGTCCCACTTTAAGAGTCCTTCCTGGAAGGCACATAACAATTCCACTTATATATCATTGACTGGAACTTAATCATACAGCCACACCTATCTACGTTATGAAGGCCAGGAAATGTAGTCTTTTATCTAATGGAATTGCTGTCCCCAGTGTTACAGGACTTGTTTTGTTACCTGAAAACTAGGTTCACCTCTTGGTGGGTGTCAAGCCAATAGACACAACCAAGCCAAATATCAGGAGAAGGAAAGATTTATTACCACTTGCAGCAAGTAAGAAGACTATGGGGAGGGATCTTTCCCCAAGCATTATCTCCCCAAACAGCCAAATTGGGGAAGTTTTAAGCTAAGGGTACATGTATATTCATGGAGGGGCTTGAGCAGAGGAGAATTCAGTATAGAATTGGGGCAAAAGTTGAAAGAGTCCAAGGCTTAGTTGATTGAAGTCAGGAGGGTGAAAGTCATCATTTCATTCTCCACCTGGGTTGGAGCCTTAGTTCCTGCAGAACTTGAAGGTATATTATTATGTACATCTCTTGAGGAGGAACTAGGACTCCGCTGCATCACTGTGCTGTTATTTGACTGACTTTTCTCTGTTCCTGCATTCCTGTATTCCCTTAAGATCATTGATTACTGATACCTGTTCAAGGGCAAGCAATGGTGGTGAGGCTTAGATCACAAAATGGCTTAGGCCAAAATGGCTTCTCTTATGTCAAGAAAGTCATTCCTGGTTCTCTTTCTCAAGGAACCCCTTAATCTATCTGCTTACACTTTTACTAAGGAAGTAGAAGTTAACGGATTTCAAGCAGGCAATTAGCAATCTCTGCCACAACTGCCTGTGAAAATATGCACAGGTTTATGCCTGGCGACAGACTCTAGCATCGTCCTATCCAATTAGTGTTATGTCTGACTCTTTGGATGCTATTTCACATCTTTATGGCTCTTCTCGTACTGTTCTCTCCATATGGGATATCTTCCCTTTCCTCTGCTTTCCTCTGCTTTCTACCATCAGCTTCTTACCTTTCCTTTAAGGACCACCTGATGTGGCGCTTCCTCCATGAAGTCTTCTGAACCTGCCAACCAATTTAGATCACTCCCATCTTTGAGGGCTTCCACGGCTGCTGACTTAAACTTCCCAAACACCACCCTCATCATGTCATTCCACTGCTCTGCTTAAACTTTCAATGTCTCCTTATTTTCTCACAGATCAGATGGTGGCAGGACACCAAGAAAGTCTATTACTTGGGAAAACATAACGAAATAGAGATTTAATTAATTAATTCACTAATTAATTAGTCAGCAAATAATTATGGATTTCCAGTTATGTGTTAGGCACTGCGGTAGGTGCTGGGCACATGTTTATTTAAAAATAAGGAGCTGTCAATGCATGCATGATAGTTTCTTTCTGATTCTTTTGTTAGGATTTATTTACTATTTTTGATTTAGTTTTTGGTATTGGTGCTTGTTTGTAGCTAAGCAATAGCAAAGTCAAAGATTCCAAGAAAACATGTAAGAGAGAAAAGTTTTAAATGGTATATGTTCCCTGTTAATTGATGTTTTTTCCCCTATGAATTGGGAAAATGCTGTGACTATTGAATTTTATCAATAAAACCCCTTGATCCAAATCAGGGCACACTAGTTTCATAGGAGTTTAGCCACACTGAGTCTAAACTACATCCTCTTCAGTGTCCTTCAAATTTGCATATTCCCAAAGATTATATTTTAGGTTGCATTTTCCCTTTATTGCTTAGTCCCTCTGTACTTCAAATATCCATTGTATGCAAGATCTCAGAATATTTATCTTTAGCACCAGACTTTTCTTGGCTTCAAAACCAACTAACCAACTGTCTCCTGTGCATTATTTTTCAAGTCAATAAGAAAAAGATTAATTTCCTAACTGAAAACGAGCAAAGAGCAAGAGCAGAAAATGTAGAAAACAATCAAAACTATTGACTCATCAGGAATCAAAGAAATACAAGTTAAAACAAAAAGTAAAATACTATTCTTCACCCAACCAAATTGATAACGTTTTTAAGAAAATGATAATACTGAATGTTTGATGGTAGGAAGGTATAGAGATCTCATATAACTCTTAGGAATATAAATTGTGGGAGATGGAATATACAAACAGACAATGGCCAGACCATATTAAAAAAAAAAAAAACCAGAACTCTAACCCACAGCCTGCGGCAACCTAACCAGGAAATCAACCCCTTTTCTATAACAGTAGCGCAGGAAGCCAGGCTGCTGTTAAGTCAGACTTGCAGGCAGTCAGACTGCTGTCTCGAGTCATACTCAGGAAGCTAAACAATAACTTCTGTAACAGTTAGCCCAAAGTGGCCAAGACTTGAATAATAACTGACAGCTTCCCTAATTTTTTGTCTCTGCTTCCAACTTAGAACCTGATAAAACTAAATATGCACCCCTAGCCAATCACACAGGATGTCTCCCTTCTAGTAGCCCTCTTACCACTTCCCCATGCCAACAGCCTCTAATCAGGGTGCACCCGAAGCCTTCCCTTTTTTCCACCATGAAGCTTTCTCACTCCTCTGCCCGTCTTTGAGTCTCTGCCAAAACGCCGGTGAGGGTGGCTGACTTCCATGCTGGAGCATCTTCTGAGTAAATAGCCCTGGTGTTTCTTATTTGGTTGGCTTTGTTTCTATAATGGATACCACCTTTCATTAGACCACCTGCCAAAATTATGCACAAGGATGTTAATTAGATATACTCAAAGTATGCAACAAAAAAGAGTTGATTATACAACCTATGGTATTTTTACAGAATGCAATTTTGATTCACCATTAAATCATATTTTAGAACAGCATTTTATAATGTTATTGGAAAATGATCTTAAAGTATGACTGCGTGAAGAAAGCAGATGACAAAACTTGATAGAATTTTTGTTGAAAAATTTAAACAGAAAGAAAGGAAGAGAGGGAGAGAGAGAGAATAAATATATCCAACAATGATAACCGGGATGGAGAAATTATGAGTGGTTTTTGAATTTATTTAATAATTTTTGGTATTTTTCCAACTATCTGTCATGATTTTGCATTATTTTTGTAATTAGAAAAACGTTTCTTTAAAAAATGGTTGCTCAGGGAAAATTACAATAAGCTGTATCTTAAAATGACATTTGAAATATTAGAAGGGAACAGGTTTCAGTGGGTACAGGTTTTGCAAAACCAAGCTGCAAAATAAGTTGAGACTTACCAAAATTGATAAAGAAAATATAAATATTATTTTAGCTATTTGGGAAAGAAGGTTAATTAAAGAAAGATTAATATTATTGCTCAGAGTTAGTAAAATAATGTGGTGCAACACTTCTTGTTACTGCCTGTCAAAAAAGACCTTTAGACTGAAAAAGGTAGCAACCTAAGAAGGAATGGAAACTAAAGGACTGGGAAAAGATTCTATAAAGCACCATCTAATTAGAAGGGATAAAGGGGTGATTTTTTTTAACCTCATATTTCCACTTTGATTTTTCAAGTTTCTGAAATTTAGAAATACTATCTTATAATGGAAAATATTAAAGCCCTTCATAGTGTTTAAACAATGAAGTAGGTTATTATGAATAAAATGACTAAATTTATTGAGCTGGTCAACTCTTTCAGAGCTATACAACGAACTTATGAGACACAGCCTTAAAGCCAGTGAACCACTCTACACTTAGAAAGTCTTAGCTCTGGTTTTTGAAAACTATTCACAGTACTAGGTCCTATACACTTCAAATGAGAAGTTGATGCTTACATTTACCTCCGTAGCTTGAAGTTGGGAGAGGTGACCTGATGATGGGAAAGAAAGAAACAGTCAATTTGCCATAGAATGAAAGACTGTTAGTCTGAACATTTCTCAAACTTTATTCTACATGCTTATCACCTGGGGATATTATTAAAATCCCGATTCTTGCTCAGTAAGTCTCTGGAGGGTCCCTAAGCTCTTCATTTCTAACCAGCTCCCAGGTGATAGGGAGACTGCTGGTCTGTGGACCACACTCCGAGTAGCAGGAGCTAGAGAACCTTCTAGATAAGAGAGCCCAAAACTTTCATTTTACAGGAGAAAACTTGGGGCTCAAGGTCACATGTGAATTTCATCTTGGCCATAGGCGTAGCATGAACCTGCCAGCTGGCAGGGGCTTTCTTCCTCTAATTCATCTTTCCGTATCTATGTTGCTTCATTTACTAGTCTGCTTCAATCAGGCCCATAACACCCTTTTTGAGGAAGAGAGAGAGGCTGAACATTCTGCATTCCAGAAAAGTAGAAAGACCAGGAAGCCCTAGGGTCAATAGCCTCCAACTTTGCTTGCTTGGGCTGCCATTGGATGGATGTTCTCCACCAGGAGGGCCCCCAGAGCAGAACCTATGTGACAGATGAAAGGAATGTGTCCCTCGGAGAATTTGTGGAGATGACTCATCCATCATACAAACCTAGGGAGCTCCAGCCTCCAAGAAAACAAAAAGAAAGCATATTCAGCAATGAATCCGAGAGCAGCAGCCCTGGGCAAGAAGCTGATTGTGACTCTCAGAAGACCCTTTCAATAAAGGCTTTCTACTGATCCCCACCTCTCATTCTACCATCAACAAGGGGCTAGGTGACAGTGGTCTGGGAGAAGACTCAGCACAGCTGGCCTCAGAGGCCAAGAGGGGTCAGGAGGAAGACTGCCAGCCCAGAAGGAGAGAGAGAAGCTAGCACCTCCCCAGAATTTTGAGGGGGCACACACTGTTGGGAAAGAAAAACAGAATTTTTTTTTTACTTTTTTTTTTATTGAAGTATAGTTAATTTACAATGTTGTGTTAGTTTCAGGTGTACAGCATAGTGATTCAGTTATACCTATACATATATTCATTCTTTTTCAGATTCTTTTCCCTTATAGGTTATTACAAGGTATTGAGTATATTTCCCTGTGCTGTCCAGTTGGTTATTGTTGTTTATCTATTTTATATATAGTAGTGTGTATATGTTAATCCCAAACTCCTAATTTAAAGAAAAACAAAATTTTAGAACAAGGTTTTGTTCTGAATTTCAGTGGTGATTTTTCCACCTGTCTCCCAGTAGTTAGTCACTCTTTTTCTGTAGGTGTTACCTGACCTCTCACCACAATAAAATTGAACAATAAAACAAAAACACCCTCGGGGGAAGACAGTGGTTATACTCCTGTATTTTCCTTTTTTTTTTTTTTTTTATAATCCTCTATCTTCCTTCCTAATCCTGAGCCTGTGTTTTCATCAAAGCAAAAGAGACTGCCAATTTGGAGAGGGTTTGGTCCTAGAAGTTAATGGGTGGGTCTAGGTCCTAATGGAAAAGGGAAAATTATGGTGTGTGAGGAAAGTCAGAAAAGTAGAGGAGCTAGGCTTATTTCTTTTTTTCTGTGGAGACTGGACTGGGGGCTTCCACAGCCTCTTTGGTTGGTATAAGTATCCTTGTGGGACTGGAAATCCATCATGAGCAATGAATGTTTGGTCCCGGCCTGTTTTGTAAGAGAAGATCTTAGAAACTCAGACTGGAAAGGTTGATACTTAGGGTATTGGGTACTTGGCTATGTATATCTAGACACCTTGGCATTGGTGTATCTTTATTCCCTGTGACTAAGTGATCAGCAGACTAGAGGAGGGACTCCAACAAGACTTGGAGGAAGAGGGTGGAGCTAAGGCTCTTTCCGCCCTGGGGAGAAGACAGGTGTCTCAGATGATGAGACACTTTGTATATTCCATCAACCCTGGCAGTTGAGGAATTGGTGGGTCGAGCAGGTTACAGCTAGAGACCTGGGAGGTGCAGAGTGTTGAGTCCATGACTTCCTACTAGGTCAGAGTCCACACAGCACCAGGGGGTCCATAAGGCACTGGGCACCTACCACTTGCTGCCATTTGAGATGCCCTCTGGTAGTTTCTATCTACTGGAAATGAGTGGAAAGAAGTAAATGCCCATCTTTGAACAAGATACTGCAGATTCTGAGGTTTAGGAAGGAGAGTTCATAATGCCCAGAAACATGGAGAGGGGATCATTCATTCTGAAGGATGGAAGTAATAAAGTGGTTCTACAGATTTTACCAAAGACAGATTTATATTCTATCTTGAATATTTACCCATAGAATATACTCAACAAAAATTTAAACGAATAATTTAATTATACATAGATGTTTTTTAAAAGTTCAATGTCCAGGTGCCAGAAGAGAAAGCTGACTTAAAGTAGTAGCAAACAGTAGGAGCTAAATCTTTTTGGAGGACAAATTGTCTCTGGTTCCCTATTTCAAAGACTGTTTTATATTTACCTAATATACTTAAAAAAAAAAAAGCAAAAAACACTTTTAGACTAAGCTGGATTTGGTAATCAGAGAGTCTTTGGCATCAGACAAAGCCGAATTCGAATCCTAGTTCTGTCCTTGACTGTGTGACCTCTGAGCCAAGGTGTTCCCCTCTGTAAATGGGAATAACAGTAAGGTTTGCTGGGAGGATTAAATGAGATATTTCATGCAAAGCTATAAATCCAGGACCTGATATACAGTAAGTATAAATAAATACTATGGTAACCACGGAAACAATAAGACCAACAATAAAATAAATCATAGCATTAACGATGGTTATGTTTGGATTCTCCAAAGCGCAATTCCATTGAGCTTGGGGAGTTGGAAGCCGAAACGAGGCCCAATAGGTTCATCAACTAGAATACATTTCCCGACTCAGACGATGCTAAAACTACATTTCCCAGCAGGCGTCGGGCCCCAGGCTGTTGTTTTCTCTCATTTCCGGGTGTGTCATGTGACTCCCCGGCTCGGCCATGGCGGAAGCGGAGGAGCAGGTAAAGGCTGCAACTGCTAGGCAGGGGAAGGGGAGGCGATCGGAGGCGTGCAGTGGAGCGTGCGGAGGTGCGGGGCTCCTGCGGGACTCCTGCGGGACGAGGCAGGCCCACGTGGGGCGGGGGGACGGCAAAAGTCCGTTTCGGGGAGCGGAGAGGCGGGTGGGCTGTCGGCTCCTGGACGTCACGCGGAGACAGCGCCCCGACACACCCCCGGCGTTTGCGGGGCGGCCCTTCCTTTGGCTCTGCTCTTGTGGCCTGTGCCCCGTGAAATTTTGGCTTGAAGGCAGGCCCGACTCTCCAAGGGTCTGGCTGCCCGTGGGAGGCATCACACATGATTTGAGTTTTGAGGTCAGGTGGCTGAAATTTAAGTTCCTCTCGAAATAGGACAGTAAGAGGTGATATGCAGGTGGACTAGGAGAGCGTAGACGGGATGAGTTTTGTTTCGGATCTACTGACTATTTCATTTAGGTACAAAGCTAAGTCAGTGTTGCATCCGATGAGTTTTGTTTCGGATCAATTTCATTTAGTTACAAATCTAAGTCAGTGTTGCATCAGGCAGTAGTTAAGTGCGTCTATCAGTCCGGGAGCAAAAATGTCTTAGGCTCCAGTGCTGGTTCTCATTCTTAAAATGTGACTTTGGGCTAGTTATTTAACTTTAAATATGAGACAGAGATAATAATAGTACTGTCCTCGAAGGGTGGTTTTAAGATGGAGTGGGTTTAACACAAATTTAAAGTGCTTAGGAAAAGTTGGGCTCAGTAAAAGTTATGTGGGATTATTTGTTGCTGGTAGGACATCAGATGGCAATGTCCAGTCGACACCTGGCAATGTGACAATGGAGTTTAGGGAAGAGTTAGTGATGGCAATAGTTATTTTCATATAGGCAATAGTAGTAGCCAGACATTAGATGAAATGACAAAGTTACATCAACAAGCCAAAAGAAAAAGAAAAAAAGCAAACAAAGACCCGAATTTGGGGAAATACCTTAAATTTCCATTTCCAGTGTCATTTCAGCTTGGCACTGTTTTTCCTTATAAATTAACAAGGTGGTCAGTTTCCATAGTTGCTTCTAAACAGTGACTTGATAATGAGCTGTTTAGTATAAGAGAAATTTATTTAGTTTAATAATCTACTTTGTACCATTTCCAGCATACTTCACTTACATAATGAAACTTTGCCCTGTGTACGTTTGATATATGCCAATAAATAAGAAATTTGCTGAGGTAGAAATTAAATTTGGGCCGTCACTGTGTTAACGGAAGGGTCTTGTGCCTACCCCTGGAGCCTCCTTTTCCATTTCAAGCAGTTCAAAGGGAAATGCTCATTAAGCTCATGTAATTTCATGACTCACAGCTGGGTTTGATGATAGTAGTGAGATTGGTTTTCACACTGTTCATCTCATGTTGAAATAAAATTTTTTGGTGGTTTGATTTAAAAGCAAGAAACCAAGCTCCTACGTTCTTAGATATAGTGTAGTAGGAACAGAGAGAGTTGTTGTTAGAATTTACTGCTGTTTTGTGCAGGAGTTTGGCAAAGCTGTCTGATGTAAAAAGACACTTAGAAAGTTAATGATATAATAAGAATGCTTTGCATTTTTACAGGACTTTCCAGTTTAAAGAACCCTCTCACATTGCATTTGGTCCTCACAAAAGAATTCTGTTGGTAAATTTTATTCTGATATATAAGTCAGGTCAGGCATCTTTTATGTTCCAAACCTTCCAGTGGCCTCCTATTGCGCTCTGAAAAAAAGCCAGAGTCCTTAGAATAGTCTAGTTGTCCTATAGCACCTTGTCACAATTGCTCCCTGTCCTTGTTCTCAGACCTCATTTTCCACTATTCTCTTCCCCTTCTATCACTGTGCATCAGCTATCCTGGCTTTCTTACTCTTCCTTCAACAAGCTAGGCATGGACCTGCCTCAGGGCCTTTGCTCATGCCGCTCCCTTTGTTTGACCCCAGATATTAACAGGGCTCTTTCTGTCACTTCCTTCATGTGTCTGTCCAAGTGTTACCTTTTTGCATGAGACCTTCCGTGACCATTCTCTGAAACTTCCTTCTTGTGTAATTTTCTCCTTAACGTTCGTGACCATCTGACATACTGTGTTCTTAAATAGCTTTTTTGTGTGTGTGTACTCTGTATATTTCTGTATATTCTCTCCATAAGATTATAAGCTCCATGATGGCAAGGATTTGTTCATGTTGTATGCCTGACACCTGGAAAAGTGCTTGGCTGTCAATATGTTAGATGATTGAATTTTACAGATAAACAAATTGAAATTCTGTCAACTTAAATAACTTTCCCAGGCCTGTGTCTAATAAATCTCTAGTCGTGTCTCCAAAGCTCACGATTTTTCACTGGCACATTCTGCCTTTTTAAAAATACTTAAGAACCTATTCTAAATCACTTTTTACTTTGTGAAATAGAATTAGCCCTTATCACCTTAATACATTTCCTTCAAGTCATGATTTCACCTGTGATGCTTTAACAGCCAGTATGTGGTTAGAGCAGGCATTTGTTCCCCCATTGGTATCCGTGTCGTTCTCAGAAAGAATGTTCTCAAAAAGACAACAGCAGAAAGAAGCTAACATCCACAAATTGTTGTTCTGTTTATTTTTTTAAAGAAAGCTGCCAGATAATTGTACCTGTATTATTGGGCCTTTATAGATTAAAAATGGTTAGACTTTCCCCACTCTGATTTGTGTATTTTGCATTTCACATAGGAAGCCATTGAAATCTGACCAAGATAGGAGGCCTTTATTACATAGTTTTTGGAAGGCTAAAAGAGCACAAAAGTGGTGTTAAATAAATTTGCTAATTGTTCTGTTCTGCTACTTTGAACCTTTTAGACAATCTTGACATAATTCTCCTCCCGTCTCCTGAATGCTTTAAGAATCAAGATGTGTGTTAAAATTAACTATGACAAACAGGTTAGGGTAAAGGAAGCTTTTTTCCTTAGCACCATGTACTGTAAATTGAAACAGTCCTCCAAGATGAGCAAGACAAAACTCAACCTCCCCTCTTAACTTTTCTGAGCATTGTATTTTTGGTGATGGATCTTTTACCCACCTTAATTTTAGGAAGAACCAAAAGAGTGAGATCTGAACTGAGTTAATATAACACAGTTCACGGACTCCCAAACTAAAGATCGCTTTTTGGGGAATTCCCTGGCAGTCCAGTGGTTAGGACTCCTCGCTGCCAGTGCAGGGGGCAGGAGTTCGATCCCTGGTCGGGGAACTAAGATCCTGCAAGCCGTAAGGCGCAACCAAAAAAAAAGTTAGAAAAAAAAAAATCACTTTTTGTATATGAATGAACTTTTTTAAAGTCATTGGGCAATCCTTGTTTATGCTGAGTATGGTTAAGGTAGTTAGTAAAAATAACGACATATATATTATAGCTCACAGAAAACACTAATACCCTGCATTGTGCCTGGAAATCTTCTAACCAGCTGTTTTACCTAGCTCCAAAATGACTTATGGTTGACCTTCGTAATCACAGATGCCCAACACTATTTGTCCATGCCTTGCTTCTGAACAGCATTCTGCCTGAAGCCTGGTTGTTCGTGTATTTGTCTTATCTCTCCTGCAGATTGCTGAGTCCTCAAGAATCAGCACAGAGCTTACTCATGTCTGTTATCTCTCACAGGGCTACTGCTTTCCAGGTACTAGGTGCTTAATAAAATGTTTAAATGGATTTATTAGGGAGAGAATAGCCTTCTGAATTGAAAACGTCAAATTGTTAATTTAGGTTCAGTAGAATTTGTGTTAAATTGTTTTATATTACTTGAAACTTTTGAAAGTTATTAATTCACATGAATTGTGCATTACATTTCCTACGTTGCTTACTCTGCCAGCTCCCTGGGTACCCTTTCATCTTTCGAACCAACCAGCAGGTCCATTAAAATATTTGGTCACTCAGACCCTCTATTCTTTGACCAGATAGAGTTTCTGCTTTGAATTTTCCACTACATTTTAGAAGTGAAGAACATTCTATCTGTATTGTAGAGCATTTAAGGATTATCAGATAGTACATTCATGAGTAGTTATACCCTCATGTGATTGTGCCCCCGGTACAAAATAAAACCAAGTTGACAGATATTTGAGTGTCGCGGTTTTCTTGCCTGTAGCTTGGGGATTTTACTCTCCAGGACTCTTGTGAGTATGAACTGAGATAAAGTATGTTAAAGTGCTAGGTTGAAGTGGTTGGTTTGTAAATAGGACAATGATTTATAACCCAAACTTGGGCTTGGCTTAGGTGTGCACAATTCTCTTTTCATATAGTTCGGCCAAGATAGGTCATTTAAAAGCAACTTTACTAATAAATAACTAAAGGAAAAACAAAGCCCCAAACAAGAAGTTGCAAAAGCACAGGATCAGAGAAATCTTTAGAGGGCCCACTCTTTACCATCATCTAACAAGTATAGTCACAAATTAGCTCAGCTGGGTGTGCTTATTACCTTGTGAGTTTCTTCTCCCATCTTCCTCTGGGCTGGTTGGCTGGAGGCTGATATCATTAGCTGATTGCCGTAGCCTCCTTGGCTCCCACATTACCACCTTGGGGAGGGAGCATTCATCGGATCAGGTGCTTCTGTGTTTCATGCGGCTTCCCATTCATGGCTACTCAGTCACAGTTGCCTTTGTTTCTTCTAGAAACTTTGTCCTCCTTAGTGGGGTTTTTTTGCCTTTCTTGTTTGTTGGTTTGGGGTTTTTTTTTGTTTTTTGTTTTAAACCAAATCCTTGTGATTCTGGGCTCTTATTTATACCTACTGAAGATGGAGTGGATACTAAGTGAAGTCAGAAAGAGAAAGACAAACACCATATGATATCACTTATATGTGGAATCTAAAATGTGACGCAAATGAACTCATCTACGAAACAGACTCACAGAGAACAGACGTGGTTGCCAAGGGGGAGGAGGAGGAGGGAGGGTTGGATTGGGAGTTTGGGATTAGCAGGTGCAAACTATTATATATAGAATGGATAAACAGCAAGGTCCTACTGTATAGCGCAGGGAACTATATTCAATATCCTGTAATAAACCATAATGGAAAAGAAAAAAAATGATGGAGTGGATTAGCAAATATTAGCCAGTTCTCCCTGCTGCGTTTAGATGATTCTAATGCAAAGTCAGATTTGGGGCTGGGTCACTAGGCAGCAAACTGGGGCAGACCTCAAAGCTTTTGTTCATTTGCAGAATAAGTATAGTAGTTGAGCCTGATTGGTTGAAAAGGTTGGTAACCTGAGTCTCCGGCTTCTGCCAGCTCCCTGGGTACCCTTTCATCTTTCCTACTCAACCAGTCTAGTCCTTGGGGACCCAAAAGCTTTCTGTAATGGAGGCTCTGTGCACAGGGATATCAAATACATCTCACACAAAATATTTCTTCTTTCCCGTGCTGTGCCTTTGTGAAACGTTGGAAACACTCCTCCATCAGGCTCAGCTGTGGCACACAGTTGCTGGGAAGGAAGAGAAGGTGGTAGTAAGTGTTGTGTGTTTCACGTCCATCTCCAGCCTAGTCTGGTTTCCTGGGGCCTGGTCTCTGCTCTTTTTCTTCATCCTGCAAAGTTTGTAGCTGGCTTTCCTTAGGCTCCAGCCTCCCATTTCTCCCCCAGATTCTCTTTGTTGCCCTCAACAAACTGTGTATTCCCTCCAAACTGTGAGGACTTCCCAACCTGGGAGGTCCCAGCTTCTCTTTCTCCTCCTGGGTTGACCATCTTCTTAACCCCTCCTGGCCTCTGAGGCTGGCTGTGCTGGGTCTTCTCCCGGGCCACTGTCACGGGGCCCTGATCGTAGGATTAGGGGTCGGGGTGGGTTGAAAGCCCTTATTGGAGGGGTCTTCTGAGAGCCCAATTAGCTCCTTCCTGGGGCTGCTGCTAGGTTGTTAACGTTCTGTTTGGATTGCTCTATCCTTGTTTGCTGCTGCCACCCTTTGGTTCCCCTTCTGTAACTGTCCTGTAGCCACGAGCTAATAATTCAAGCATTTGCCTGGAGAAAATGCACTTGGTATTGCTGATAAATGGAAAAGGAATATACACAGGAGTTACAATGTTACTGCTTCGGATCAGCAGCTTATTTCTTTTTTAAAATTTATTCTATTGAAAGATAGTTGATTTACAATGTTGTGTTAATTTCTGCTGTACAGCAGGGTGATTCAGTTATGCATATATATATATTCTTTTTCATATTCTTTTCCATTATGGTTTATCACAGGATATTGAATATAGTTCCCTGTGCTATATAGTAGGACCTCGTTTATCCATTCTCTATATAATAGTTTGTAACTGCTAACCCCAAACTCCCAGTCAATCCCTCCCCCCTCCCCCCTTGGCAACCACAAGTCTGTTTTCTATGTCTGTGAGTCTGTTTCTGTTTCCTTGGTAAGTTCATTTGTATCATTTTTTAAGATTCTACATATAAGTGATATCATATGATATTTGTCTGACTTACTTCGCTTAGTGTGACAATCTCTAGGTCCATCCATGTTACTGTAAATGACATTTCGTTCTTTTTTATGGCTGAGTAATATTCCACTGTATATATGTACCACATCTTCTTTATCCATTCATGTGTTGATGGACATTGGCTGTTGTAAATGGTGCTGCTGTGAACATTGGGGTGCATGTATCTTTTCAAATTATAGTTTTCATCTTTTCTGGGTATATGTCCAGGAGTGGGATTGCTGGATCATAGGGCAACTCTATTTTTCGTTTTTTGAGGAACCTCCGTACTGTTCTCCACAGTGACTGCACCAATTTACGTTCCCACCAACAGTGTAGGAGGGTCCCCTTTTCTCCACACCCTCTCCACAGCAGCTTATTTCTTCTCATCATCGTTGGCAAACGGGTATTGACCTGTTCCTTTGGGTAGGATGGTTGGAGATAGGCAAAAGCCTTTGGGTTCATCCACAGTGAATTGTAAAGGATAACTACTAGGACCAGACAATTCATATTAGGTGCAAGCTGAGGGGCATAGAAGAGAGAGAGGCCATAGGAGGCCACATCTGGACCTTGTGGCCTGGACTGACTGGGGACAATTCTGTGAATGAGGTGAGACCTAAGTTGGGCCATGAAGAAAGTTTAGGATTTAGAAACAGCCAGTGAGTTTCAATCTTTTTTTTTTTTAGCCTCAGATTGGCAACATGAAAATTGAAGACATAAAAATCTAAGCTCTATTGTTAAAGCAAGAGTGAAGAACCTCACTCAGCCTGACTGTCACCACCTCCCAGAGGTACCCCCTGAGAGCGTCCCTGTAGAGCATGCTGGGAGTCTGAGGACCGCTAGGATGAGGGCAGAGTTGGGCCAAGGGCCTTCTAAGCTGAAGGAACCGCTTCAGGAGGCCCCGTGCAAGCACCACCAGCTTAAGGCGCCAGGTGGCAGTGGAAATGAGGGGGATTTTCTGGGGTAGGGCAGTTGGGGATGTTGGTGGTGAGGAGCATTCTGTCTGGGGCCGTAGCTGCTCAGCTTCAACTGCTGTTATATGGAAATATGGATTTCAGGTACAGTCTGAGCTTAGGAAGTCAGAAATACAGATTTGTATGTGAAAGTCTTAAAAACACTATAGCCAGGCCAAACAGAACACCTACTGGCCACATCCAGACTGCAGGTGCTCTTCTGCCACCAATGACAGAGAGATGTGACCGTGTGACCTCTGAGTGAGAAGTCACCCGATGTGGCTGGAGGGCTGTGGGTTTGTGCAGAGAGTGGGGAGTGAGGCTAAAAGTGCCCCGGGTGCCACATTGGGCTGGGCTTTGACGACCTTGCTGGGGAATCTGAAATCTCCTGACCCCTGAGGGTTCCTTGAGGAGGATGGAGACCAGGGTGCTGTGTGTTCTGGGAAGATGATCCTGATGGTGGTTGATGAATAGATTCAAGAGGTCACAGATCAAGGCACCGAGATGGTTCGTTGTTAAAGCTGTTTGGGCAGATGATTAAGTTTAAGGAGTTGGTTTGCAAAAGAAGGATAAAGTGAAATAATTGTTGAGTTTAGCTTTCAGCCTGCTGCCCAGGATTTGTCCAGCTGTACATTTGTATCACTGGGTACTTTCCAGCCCTTCATTTTTCTTCAAGCAGAACAGCACAATTTTTTTCTTATTACGGTAAAACACACATAACATAATATTTATTATCGGAACCATTTTTAAGTGTTGTAATTCAGTGGCATTAAGTACATTTGTGTTTGTGCACCCATCACCACCATCCATCTCTGGAACTTTTCATCATCACAAACTGGAACTGTGCCCATTAAACAGTAACTCTCATTCCCCCAGCCCCCCGCACTAGCTAACCTCTGTTCATCTTTCTGTTTCATATTAAGTGGAATCCTGCAATACTTGTCTTTTTGTGTCTGGCCTGTTATCTTAGAAACTAGCAATTTTTTTTTTAACGTCTTTATTGGAGTATAATTGTTTTACAGTGGTATGTTAGTTTCTGCTGTATAACAAAGTGAATCAGCTATACATATACATATATCCCCATATCCCCTCCCTCTTGCGTCTCCCTCCCTCCCACCCTCCCTATCTCACCCCTCTAGGTGGTCACAAAGCACCGAGCTGCTCTCCTTGTGCTATGCGGCTGCTTCCCACTAGCTATCGGTTTTACATTTGGTAGTGTATATATGTCCATGCCACTCTCTCACTTTGTCCCATCTTACCCTTCCCTCTCCCTGTGTCCTCAAGTCCATTCTCTACGTTTGCGTCTTTATTCCTGTCCTGCCCCTAGGCTCTTCAGAACCTTTTTTTTTTTTTTAGTTTCCATATTTATATGTGTTAGCATACGGTATTTGTTTTTCTCTTTCTGACTGACTTCACTCTATATGACAGACTCTAGGTCCATCCACCTCACTACAAATAACTCAATTTCGTTTCTTTTTATGGCTGAGAAATATTCCATCGTATATATGTGCCACATCTTCTTTATCCATTCATCTGTCGATGGACACTTAGGTTACTTCCATGTCCTGGCTATTGTAAATAGTACTGCAGTGAACATTGTGGTACATGACTCTTTTTGAATTATGGTTTTCTCAGGGTATATGCCCAGTAGTGGGACTGCTGGGTCGTATGGTAGTTCTGTTTTTGAAACTAGCACAGTTTTGTAACTTACACTTTCCTGATTTGAAGGTAGATTTTTTGAAAGAGAGAATGTAAAAAAATGTTCGAAAATCATTGACTGTTTCTCGAGGTTCAGCCTTGCTTCTGGGATCCCTCGCTAGGGACATTCACTTCATGTCTTCCTGTTGCCTCTGTCTCTGGAGCATTAAGGAGGAGGGCTTGATGAATAAACGAAGCTAAGAAGTAACAGACCAGGCCAGTTCCTGAAGGCACTCATGCATGGCTTTGGTAGCCCTGTGGAAAGAAGGGCCATTTTTTCAAGGCCACAGCTAGGTCTGGGAGGTTCAGACTGGTGCTGAGGGTGAGTCTGAGGGGGTCCTGGAGTAAAGGTTCCCTATTGATAACCAGCAGCCACAGGAGGCTCCTCTGAGAGCCTGGTTTTCCCGGAGGACTCAGATTTCTGACATTTGCATGCCTTGAGGTATCCGATTCCGCCACTGCGTGCTTTCCGGTGGGAACAGAAGTGTAATTTGATTTTGAGTTTTTGGATTGAAATTGCTGGTTGGGGGCCCGGTTTTGTTTTAATGACGCATGTAAGTGGGACATTTGCCCTTATACGCCATGTGCATATTTGAATGGATCTCAAATTAGGAAAAAATTTTTCCTTCGGTTTAATGTAATTTTTTGAAAAGAGTAGTCAAGTGTTCTTTGAGAGTTCTAGAGGTGGGAAATAATCTTGCTGGGGCTTATTGGCACAGTTGTCAAAGACTTGTTTAGCTAATGCTAATAATGTGCAGGCACCGTCAGGGATGATAGAAGTCACTTAAGTTCAACCTCTAAGCCTCTGCATTTTACCTCCGAGGGCATTAGGAAATTTCAAGATGCTACATGTAAAACATTTAGCATCAGGAGCAATATATTATAGATGTTGAGTAAAGACGTCGGAATAGTGACTATTAATATTAAGTGGAGTGTGTCCGTGTCCAAAATAGAAGGATCAGGATGGCAGATGCCGTAAAACCAGGAACCGGGGATGGTTAGCGGATGGGAGAAACAATTTAGAAGGGTCGGCATGATACGTTTCATTAAGTATCTGGAGAACTGGCAAGTAGTAGAAGAACTGGATTTTTTACATGTCGTATTCGGGCGAAGAACAAAAATTACTGTGGAGAGATTGTAGCTCCAAATTAATAAGGAGTTTCTAATATTTAGATGACCATGAAACCAAAACAAGCTGCACTGGGATATAGAGGAGATTCTGGTACTCATCATGGCTAATGATAGAACTGCAATCAAATTCTTAATTACAACGAACATTCATCCCTATTTCACAGGTGAACTTTGACAGCAGGGCCTGTATTGTCCACTAGGCTCTTCTGGAGGTAGCCTGCCACCTGCCAGGTTCTTACTGATTTTCAGTGAATGAAATTAAAGTATTTTCAAATGCCCGATTTGTGTTTATCCCGCAGTCCAGTTTGCACTGAGTAATATATGCATCCAACTTTCTTTAAAATGTTTATTTTTTTGGTCTTGATGTATCTAAAATGTCCTTGCCCCATTTTTTTGGTTCTTTTTTTTTTTTTCTTTAATCTCGTGGATGGTTGCGAAATGCTTACGTTCAGTGTCAGCATATTAGTTGTAACCTTTTATTGCTGTTGATATCTATAAGCACGTTAAGTAAATCTTCATTTTGCTGACCTCTCTGAGGGTGCGTGGCATCAGCAGATTCCCTTTGAGTGGACAGGTGAGAGATTAGCGGAATCAAGTCCATTTTTTTCCTCCCCTTTTTGCTTTGTGTTCTCCAGAGCAGCAAGATTCATTGTCTAGCAAGAGGGAAACTGTGTTAAATGGCAGAATTTGTCTTCCAGTTAATGGTTTAAACAGCGGATGTAAATTACACAGCTTGTTTGCAGAGCGTCTGATAGGTACCACGCTAGGGGAATTCTGTTGTAAAAGCTGTTAAGCAAGACAATTATTTTGACTCAGCCAGATTCATAGCATAATAATTAATAGCACAAGAGCTTTTCCATATAAAAATTGGCTTATAGATAATTTGAGATGGCAGTTGCCTGTTCTGAGATCAGTAAGGCTGCTTTGCCAGACTGATTTCCATCTTTAGTGAAGGAAAAGCCTTCTGGGTCCTCCCATGAGGAATTCCTGGGGTCATTTGTTAACCTGCGGACCAGTCAAGGGAGGTCACTGGGAGCGGCGGATCCATGTGGCCCCAGAGCGACCATCTCAGGGTACCCTGCAGGGTATGGAGAAGGTGTTGTAGGAGGCCTGCAAGAGTCGAACTATGTGGAGTTCTTTAAACTGGAGTTGCAAATTACCGCCAAAAAAGGGCAGATGGGTATTGGTGGTGGGGACATGATGACTCTTGTTCCTTGAAAATATTTTTTCTCCTTTTGTCATGTGTTCTGACCGTTCTCCCCCCTCTATGCTTTGTAGGAAACCGGGTCTCTTGAAGAATCTACAGATGAGTCTGAGGTAAGGTGGGGATTCAGGAACCTGGAATTTCTAGCTAAGCCAGCATCTTGAGCTGGTCATGCCTTGCTAAATGCAACATTCCCCGGAACTTGGCGTGGTAAATTAGGGCCATAGGTGATTAAACCTTGGGGAAGGACATGCCAGTCATCTTTAAAAATATTAAATGGATTTACTTGAAAAATAGGAAAAGGAACACAAAGTTTTTTCCTCATTTTGAACAGTATTTTAACCTGAAGCATGTTGGCAGTGGCGAAATTGATGCAAAGTTTCCAAACCAATCTCGACACTTAAAAACCTATTTTTAAAAATAGCCACTGTCGGGTCTGCAATACTTATTCTTTCTTTTTTCTTTTAATGAATATGGTGTGCTCATTGGTATAGTTTCTGAATCACTGAAATGGTCATTTATTTCATAAAATAAAAAGGTAAGTAACTACCTTAAAAGCTGTTAGGGAGCTAAGTTGTATTAACGATTGACTCTGAGGAGAAAAAAGTAATATATAAAGGAGGGCTTTAAAAAAATTTCTCAAGGCTATGCATAAAAAATAAGTTTAAGCATAACACTGATTAGTTTATTAGTTTTATAGATGGACTAATAACAATAATTACTTTTTTCCTTTTAGTATTTCCTTTGGCTCAGGAATATAAAAGTATTTATGATAACCTTTTGGAAATCCACACCAATGTGATATTTAATATAATCTATTACATTTGGATTGATGTTACAGATAGTTATTATCTTTTTTGCTTTTGGGAGGGAAAGGGGGCGTTATACATATTCTTCTAGAGAATATCTTACATATCATGCCATCATGCATTTGTAGTTTGGCTGTAGAGTTGTGGTTCCTAACATTTTCACCGCTAAGGATCTCTGACACTCTCTTCAAAGCCCCTGGTAAGGTGTTACTGAATTTGCTTATAGATAGGATATAATAGTTGTTAATTTTTAATGAAGCATTGAAAGCGTTTCAGAGCAGCACCATTTTTGTTTTTGGAAAGTTCTACTTAACTGAGAAGCCCGTGTTCTCAGAATCACCGGTTCAGAATCCTGCAGGGTCAGAGCCCCGTCCAGGAATTTCATTTCAGACATCAGGAAAATGTTGCCAGCCACCTACATCTCAATCTTTCCCCACATCCTTCAGACACTAAACGGATCCAGAAGGAAAGCAAACAAAAGCACGCATTAACCCCCGTCTCCAGCATAGTTAGGAAACAGGGAGTACTCTAAACTTCCAAATAAGTGGGGAAATAAATATCTGAAACCAGCAAAGAGCCAGCTCTGGATTGACTGGAGCTGAGGGTCAGATGGATGGGAATGAGGGGAGAGTAGCTGAGCCCCAGCGGTGGCAGGAAACGGAGGGAAATCATAAATCATGCCCCATCCTGAGTGGGGAGGTTGTGAGAAAAGGTCTGAGACGGGTGGATCTGAGCACTGACTGTGCTGGAAATTTTTTTTTTTTTTACTTTCATTTGCATTTATTTTTTTGCGGCATTTATTCCCAGGCCATAGGTTTTTGTTTCTTCAGTTTTTTTCTGGGATATCTTTTTCTTCTGTGTAACCTCCTCTTCTGGTTTAGGAACAGTCTGTTCTTTTTCAGTACGGATCATCTCAATGTGGCAGGGAGAGCTCATGTATGGGTTGATCCGACCTTGAGCTCTGGAAGTCCTGTGCCACATTGTGGGGGATTTGTTCACCTGGCTGTGCCCAATGACCAGAGAATCTATGTCTAAGCCGTTAAGTTCAGCCTTACTCTCTGCAGTTTTGAGCATGTGCAGTAAGAATACAGCACTCTTTTTGGGCCACTGACCCTGCATCCAGCCCCACTGTTTGGCCTGGGCACACCTACCAACTCCACCATTGTAAGGACAGAATGGCACACATTGCTTCGGTGAAGTAACAGCCTTCAGATACTTGGTGGCTTTTGGATATGTGTACCCTTAATGGTCTGGGCAGTTTCATGAGTGTTCTTAAAGTGAACACGAAGATTTGAACCTCTTGCATGATTTTGTGGGGTTTTCTGGGTCAAGTAGATAGCGAACCATTTTTAGAGGTCACCTCAGGCTGCTTCCTGGAAAAGCAGAAAATTTAAAGAAGGGGGTTTGAAAATGCATGAAACACCGGCAGTACAGCATTGGGGTGGGACTGCTTCTCGAGAGAAGGGGAAGGCGTCCCCTGGAGGCCTGGTGGTGAAGGGAAAAGGGAAAAGCAGGGAAATTCAGGGTGCCCAGAAACAAACAATATCATAGAGTCAGGAGATTTACCTATTCTTCTCGCCCCACCACCAAAAAAAAAGATGCCACTTATTAAAGAAAACGTCCTTCATTTACCAGTGTAACTAAGAAACCTAGTAAAACACCCAAATACCTCACCTCTCCATGGGAGCGCCTGTTGGTGCTGTCCAGGAAAATCTAAGACATTTTCAAATGATCTGAAATGGCAGGTAGCATCTGTATAAAACTACTATAGGAAAAAAACAAAGTGAGAATCAAAAATTTTCCAAGAGAACACCGACATAACACTCCATCCTGAGTTGAATATATTTAAACAAGCCTTTGCAGATGTGAAAAACTATCTTAAACCAGAAATTTAAAATCTCAGAACAGAAATGAATCAAAAAACTAGGAAGTGAAGGAATAAGAGTTGACCACACTCAAGAAAGAAATGGAAAGAAAAGATACATGAACGTTGAGGAAACTGAGACCCAAAAAGGAACCTGACCATCTAAGGTTGTAGTTGTTTCGTGGGAGAAATGGGTTCAGATTCTAGTCCCCAGACTCTGGGCTCTTTTGGTCATTTTGCCTTCCAGCCCTGGTGCCTTCTCAGGATGGTACCTCAGGTTCATATCTCAGCTGTGCTTCATACTTGCTGCGTGACCTTGGGCATAGCATTCAACCCTTGTATTCTTGAGTTTCCTCCTATGAAAAATGGGAGTTACTGCTAACCTTGTATGGTTGCTGTGAGGATTAGAGAAGATTGATGTTTGCAAAGCATCTTATTTGGCATTTAGCACATGGGAAGCACTCCGTGAATATTAGTGATCCTCAGCTTGTATTTTAGCGCTGGTGCCAGTGGCTGATTTTACAGCCTGGTACTTTAACCTGAGGGCTTGGAGAGACTCCCCACTGGCTCTGAAGTGGTTACCCTCCCAGAGATGACTGATTCTAGGGAGTTTACGGACGACCAGAATAGTCAGGCTGGCGGTAGAGCCGAGTTTAGGCTTTGTAGGTATAGTGAGTTGGCTTGCACTCCAGTCTTTGGAGAAGTTTTTCTTGGATTTCTCACTCAGTTTGAACCACTTTCCACTTCTAGGATTGGTATTGGTATTAGTATTGGTATTGAGACACCACTTGGTGGCCAAAGAATCTTTATTCTTCCTTTTCTTCCTCTATCTCTTCTTCCCATTAGGTTTTGTAACTGTTAATTAAGCTTTCTCAGGGCAGGCATTTCCTTTATGTACATATACCTCTTGTTTATTCAAGTGCTCAGGTGATTTCCATTTTTGTGAACAACAATATTTAAGTGTTTTCAACCATGTAATATAACAATTTATTTTTTTATCACTTTATGAAATGCGGCATTTCATATAAATTGGGCTTTCACGTTACAGGAAAACCATAGTGTTAGGTTACTCTGAAGTTCTTTTTTTTTTTTTTAATAATCTATGCTCTATGAGGTCAGGAGCTTTTTTTTTTTTTTAAGATTTATTAATTGATTGATTGATTGCTATGTTGGGTCTTTGTTTCTGTGCTAGGGCTTTCTCTAGTTGCGGAGAGCGGGGGCCACTCTTCATCGCGGTGCGCGGGCCTCTCACTATTGTGGCCTCTCTTGTTGCGGAGCACAGGCTCCAGACGCGCAGGCTCAGTAGTTGTGGCTCACGGGCCCAGTTGCTCCGCGGCATGTGGGATCTTCCCAGACCAGGGCTCGAACCCATGTCCCCTGCATTGGCAGGCGGATTCTCAACCACTGCGCCACCAGGGAAGCCCAAGTTCTTTTTTTTAACTTTTAGTTAATTTTTAATTTAAAAATTTTTAGTTGTGGTAAAATATACATAACATAAAATGTACCATATTAACCATTTTGAAGTATACAGTTCAGTATCATTAAGGATATTCACATTGTTGGGCAACCTGTTTCTGGAACTTTTCTCCACCAACACCTATTTTCCTTTTTGTTTTTGTTTTTTGATAGTAGCTATCCTGAAGGTGTGAGGTGATATCTTACTGTGGTTTGATTTGCATTTTCCTAATAATTAGTGATGTTAAGTGTCTTTTCATATGCTCATTGGCCATTTGTGTGTCTATAGAGATATATCTATTCAAGTCCTTTGCCCATTTTCTAATCGAGTTGTTTGTTTTTCTGTTGAGTTTAGGAGTTCTTTATATATTCTGGATATTAACCCTTTATCAGGTGTAGATATGGATATCAGATAGATACCTGGATATTAACCCCTTATCAGGTAGATACAGATGCAACTCAACAACCTGTGGATAGGATGGATAGATGGAGAGATAGCTAGCTAGACAGGTAAAGGTCTGTAGAGTTATAAGTGATTTACCTTTATCTTTATCTATGTATTATATATAAAGGAAAAAAGAATATATAAAGAATATATATTAATCTATCTATGTGTATCCCTTTTTAGTTATATGAATTACAAATATTTTCTCCCATTCCCTAGGTTACTTTTTCACTCTGTTGAGTGTGTCTTTTGATATATAGAAGTTTTCAATTTTGATGTAGTCCAGTTAATCTATTTTCACTTTTGTTTCCTGTGCTCTTAGTGTCATATCCAAGAAATCATTGTCAAATCCAATATTATGAAGCTTCCTCCTGTGTTTTCTTCAAAGTTCTTATTTTACTGTGTTTGAGAAAAGAGCACAGAATGCTCAAAATTGTCCATATGTTTTTCACTAATCTTGAAAACTGCAGCCAAAGGAAATGAATTTGAGGTGTGGAGTATAATTAAAATAATCGAAAGTGGTGTTTATGTCAGGATGTCAAACTTTAAGAATGTTAACTTGTTCTTTACACTTAAAGTAGAAATTCAAAACCAGATTACAACCAAGATAGTAAGTAATGTTATTTAATAAGCTGAACAGTTAGGGGTCTTGTATTCACGTTAATACTTAATTATGGCAAATTTGGAAGATAACTAAACTGGCCCTCATGTCTGGGATTTTTTGTTTTTAATATACAGTCTACTGTTTATTCCACCTTGAAATGATGAGCCAGACTATTTCTTAGACGGTGTCTTGTAAAGCTTAACAAAGAAGTATGTTGTCTTTGAAAGGATTTCATTCCCCTTTTGAAGCTCTGAGATGTTTTCAGTTTCCAGGGCTGACGGCTGCTATCACGTAGGTGGTAGCAGAGCGCTCTGGGAATACAGAGGAGCGGATGTTTAGTCAGGAATGGCTTCATTAGGAGTCTTCAGGAGCTATTACGGAGGATGAGTCTGGGCAGAGAGGCTGAGCAGGTCTCTGGGAAGGAGGGAATGTAGGTGCTGAGGCCAAGTCATGAAAGCACGTGCATGTTCAGCCAGCTGTGATGAGCTCTGTGTGGCCGGCATGCAGGAGGAAGTTGGGGAGACGAGGTTAGACGAGGAAACTAGGATGCGGATGTGAAGCTCCTAATGTGTCGAACCTGGCAGTTTGGACTTGACCCTGTGGACACGGGGGCGGGCGGCAGAGGGGAGGCAGCCAAAGCCTTGATTGTCAGGCGTGGGGATAGGGGCTGGTGACAGATGAACTGGCCGGAGAGACCCATGGCAGGAAGTTTCCAGTGGAAGCCCCCATTAGAGATGGGGTAGAGGGGCCTGGGCCAAGCAGAAGGCAGAGAGGAAATGCTTCTCAAGTTCAGTGAACAGGAAGTGTAGGCTGGTATGTGAGAGATGAGCTAGATGGGGCGGGGGGGTGTGGTCCAAGATTTCCAAAATATCTAGTGCTGCTGTATGGTGGGAAACAGAGTAAACCCCATGATTAGGCAGTTAAAGGCAAAAGACATTCTAAGCCTAAAATTTGACACCTCTGTGTTCAATTTTTTTTCCTCAAAGGTGGTACTTTTTAATTCATTGGTGACTCCTTTTATTAATGGCTTTGTTCTGGCTGAAACAAGCAATAAACTTTTACACACACACATGCAAGTGAGCAAGCTAATATCTGGGATTTTATTTTTAAAATCCTACAAGTTACTGCTTATAGAGGAAGGTTCTGAGCTCTCTTTGGAGCAAAGATGGTATTGTGGAATGAGCACAGTATTGGGCATCTGTTTGGATAATGAGGCTCATTAAAAAAACAAGCACATTCAATGTAGGAAGCAGTGCTTCCGTGTATTAATCGGCCCTATGACTTGGCCATGATTACCGCTTCTGTTTTACAGATGAAGAAACAGACTTAAGAGTGTTTAGTTAACTTGCCCAGGGTCACCTGGCTTGTAAATCGATTAGAACCCAGCAGTCTGACTGCAAGTTCTGGTCTTGTCACCTCAGTTACGCTACCTTCAACTTCACCTTGACCTCTGTAATTTTATGCCAGACTCTTCCTCTATGCACTTTTATAGAATTAGACAGGCCTTAAAGAAAAAAACCTTCCTTAGAACTTCTGCCTATGTATAAAATGATATTTTGGGTGATGTTACAGAGTTTGGCTTATTCAACTAGTAGGATAAGACATCAATTTTAGAATCTTTTTTTTTTTTAAGTTTAATTAATTAATTAATTAATTTATGGCTGTGTTGGGTCTTCGTTTCTGTGCGAGGGCTTTCTCTAGTTGTGGCAAGTGGGGGCCACTCTTCATCGCGGTGCGTGGGCCTCTCGTTATCGCGGCCTCTCTTGTTGTGGAGCACAGGCTCCAGACGCGCAGGTTCAGTAATTGTGGCTCACGGGCCTAGTTGCTCCGCGGCATGTGGGATCTTCCCAGACCAGGGCTCGAACCCATGTCCCCTGCATTGGCAGGCATATTCTCAACCACTGCGCCACCAGGGAAGCCCCCAATTTTAGAATCTTTGAACTGGCTTTCTGTTCTGGAGAAGAGAGGATTGTCTAGCTAATGTATATATGACATTAATAATCTAATAAAATTCCTGTTTTGTCATAAAATAAATTGTTATTTATTTACAAAATAATTAAAACATATTTATAAATAATTATAAACATACGTATAACATACTTATTTATAAAATAATGTTAGTTATAAATTATATCTCCTTTGAAAAGTACATTCATCTCTGTGTGCAGAAATTTAGCCACAAGAATGTGCATTACAACTTTGTTTTTATTATAAAAATTTGGGAACAGGCTAAATATCTAGAAATAAGGAATTGCATTATCTTTTTAATTTAAAAAAGCTTTTTACAAAAATGCAATTTAGAGGTAGGGGTGATTGGCAAGCTCTTTTTGTAAATGTTTAGATAGTAAGTACTTAAAGCTTTGCAATCAAAGAGGCAATACTGAGGATATTATGAAGGTATGTAACCATATAAACATGTAAAAACCCTTCTTCGTTTGTGGGTTGTACAAAAACAGTCATCTGGCTGGATTTGGCTGGGGGCTGTAGTTTGCTGATTCCTGATTTAGAGTATAATCCAGTTTCTCTTCACCCTCCAAAGTCCACATATGATCATAGAAAGAAAGACTACAAGGCCATATTATCACTGGGTCATGTGACTCTTATTTATCATAATCTGCCTTCATTTTTCTAAATTTTTCATAACATATGCATTACTTGTATACTTAGCAAAACAATACAATTATTACTTTTTAACAAAATTTGTTAATGTCTGTATATATTACAGAACTTTTGGGTTGCAAAGCTGTGGAACCCAAAATAAAACTGCATGTCCTTCCTTCCCTACCTCAAACTCAAACAGGGAGTTAAGGAAAAAGTTTGGTTTATTTCTTGCCCTCTTTATTTTATCCAAGGTTTTATATAAAACCAAAATTGTTTTTACTCTAATAAGCATTTTTTTCTTGAGTTTTTTAAAAGTTTAAAATTTTGAGATAATCGTAGATTCACATGCCATTGTAAGAAATAATACAGAGGGTTTCTTTATACCCGTCACCTAGTTCCCAAAGGGTAACATCTTGGGTAACTCTAGTACATCACAACCAGGACATGATATGATATGTGATGGATATTGATGCAATCTACACACCAGACCTTATTCAGATTCCATCAGTTTTATATGCATTCATTTGTGTGTGTGTTTGATTCTGTACACTTTTATCACATGTGAAGATTCCTGTGACCACCAGTGCTGTCAAGATACAGAACAGTTTCATCACAAGATGAAAAATAAGTTCCCTTTTAAGTCACAGCCACTCCCTCCCCCTCCTCCACCACCTGGCAACCACTATTCTGTTCACCATCTCTATACATTTGTCATTTCAAATGTATTATATGGATGGAACTGTACCGTGTGTTTACCTTTTGAGATTGACTCTTTCCTACTCTGCCACTCTTTTCATTGGCGTGGTTAGACCATTCACACGTAAGGGAATTATTGACATATCAGGGTTTCAGTCTGCTGTTTTTATTCTGTTTGTTTTCTTTGTATTTCATTTCTCTTCTTTCTCTTTTCTTCCCTTTCTGTGAGTTGCTTGAACATTTTTCTGAGATTCCATATTGATTTATTTATAGTGGTTTTGAGTACATTACTTTGTATGGTTTTCTTAACAGTTGCTCTAGGTGTTAAAATATGCATACAAAACTGGTCACAGTCTACTGGTATCCAGGACATTTTACTACTTCTAGTCACATTTAGAAACCTTACTTTTATGTCCCTTTACCCTTCCCATTTTTTAAATACAGTTGTCTTAAATATTTACTTTGTTCATTGAGCACCACATCAGTTGGTATTAAACTTTTTAATTCAACTATCAAATATGATTTAAGAAACTCATGAAAAGAGGGACAATCTGCTATGTTTACCCCATTATCACCCATTTTTATGTTCTTTTTAAAGTTCTAAGCCTTCTTCAGTTTTCTTCTATCTTCTGTTCCTTCCTGTTTAGAAAACTTCCTTTAGCCTATTCTTTAGGGATAGATTTGCAAACCACAAATCCTCTTAGTTTTTCTTCATCTGAGAATGTCTTTATTTCCCTTTCATTCTTAAGGGATATTTTTACCAGATATAGCATTCGTGGTTGACAGTTCTTTTCTTTTAGAACTTGAGAAATTATGTGCCACTTCTTTCTGGCCTCTGTCATTTCAAATGAGAAATCTGTTGTCATTTGAATTGGTACTCTCCCATAAGTAATGTGTCATGTTTCCCTGGCTGCTTGCAAGATTTTTTTTTACTTTAGTTTTTAGAATTTTAATTAGGATGTCTCTTGGAGTGGTTTTCTTTGATTTCTCTTCTTTGGAATTCGTTTAGCTAATTGAATCTGTAGGTTTATGTCCTTCACCAAATTTGGACAATTTTCAGCCATCATTTCTTCGAATATTCTCAGTTCCTCTATCTTCTCCTTCTAGGACTTTGATAATGTGAATATTAACCCTTTTGTTATTGTTCCACAGGTCCCTGAGATGGTTCATTTTCTTCAGTCTATTTTCTCTTTGTTGTTCAGATTGGGTAAATTCCACTGATAGATCCCTAAGTTCATTGGTTCTGTCCTTGTCATCTCTACTGTTGAGCCCAACCAGTGAGTTATTTCTTTTGGGTATTGTATTTTCCAATTCTAAAGTTTCCATTTTTTAAATGACTCATTTCTTTGCTGAAATATTCTATTGTTCCATTTGTTTCAGGAGAATTTATAATTGCTTGTTGAAGCACTTTTATGACGGCTGCTTTAAAATCCTTGCCAGCTAATTCCAACATCTGATTCATTTTGTTCTTATGATATACATTTTAATGGAAGACAATATTTAGATCATGAAGAATTATCAGTTACTTCCATTTTATCAGGTTCACTTATTTCCATGTGTTGTGCTCATTGCTTTACATGGATTATTTCATTTAATATGGACCACAGTCCTTTTAAGTACTATATTAGGATGCTGCAGTAACAAACAGTTCCAAAATTGTAGTGGTTTGACATAGCAGAGATTTATTTCTGAGTAGAATCAGTGGCACAGGGAGAGGAAATTGAGGCAAAAGCAATATAGAAATGTCATCGTCTTCCATAAGGCCTGTCCTATTTGTGGACCATGTACAATGTGCTGTGGAAAACTTTCATAGAGCTGGAAACTGAAGCAGTTCTGCTTCATAGAGATATGTATTTTTTTTAAATGCTGCTTTGAATAGGTTCTCAGTGTACTGTTTATTTAGAAGTATATGCCACCTTTGTTTAGTGGAGTTTAGAGGAGTTTAGTGGGTTGTACAAAGAACTTTGCAGTAGAAGCATCAAATTGTTAGCCTAACCTTTCAACATTAAACTTGCACAGCAAAGAGGAGAATAACAAGGGGAAAACCATCAGGCTAAAGAGGGTTGGCAAGGAAAGAGAAGAGCACCGAATGGAAACTGGTATGTAGTGAAGTCTGCTTTCTACCAGGTAAGGGTTTCAGTGACCTTTAGTTATTCATGAATGCAACTGAATAGATAAACGAAGGCTTATTCTGCCTATGGTGTGTTCCTTTGAATTGCATGTGAATTACATGACCTGTGCCTGGGCCGTGGCATGTAATAACAGAGGGTTAGTTACTGTCACTTCTGTCTTTATAATTTTTGTTACCATTATTTATAAACATGCCTCCTAAGTGATGTCCATTCAGATCTGGCTTAGTTCTTGCAAATATCACAATTAGGAGGTCTTGAATATGTTAGATATATTAATTTTACTAAACCAAGAAGACTGACAAATAGCTGAACCTATTTAAAACAAACCTATACCCAGTTTATGTTTAACGAGGAATTAATTTTAAAATGTACCTTCTCGGTGCATCTGCCACAAGGAGAATTCTTTTTCAGTTTTGTTAAAATGAAAACCAGTCATTGTGAGAAATCAGGAGATAGGTTTTTTAAATCAGAAAATGCATCACAGAAAAATAATTTATTTATTTTACCTGGTAGGTAGAACATTGTGAATCATTTATTGAAACTTAAATTGGTTCTTTATATCTATTAATTTTAATAAACAAATTTATAGCAACTGGTAACTAAAATGGTAATGTACCTTGTTATGAAATTGATTGGTGAGAGAAAGGAAGCATGGAGTTATAATATTATATCCTTCCAAATAGCCCTTGGATTAAAATTTTGCTTTTTCATTTAATGAACTATTAATATTAACAGGTTCTGCTGATTATTGCATCATTCAGGCAAGGATAAACATTCTCTGTGAAGAATGTCTCATATATTATAAAAGTGATATATTTGGAAACTTAGTAGAAACTTTCCAGATGCAGGATTTATGAAACTGTATTTCTGCTACTGGTTCGAGATTGAGAAGATGAACGTGACTTTTTCTGGTATGACATATATTTGAACAGAATTTACAATTTCACTAGGAGAAATTTATAATTTACATAGGAGGAGAATTATTTTAGACAGCCCAAGGTGGACTGATTATTTTATTTATACAACAAATATTTATTGGATACTATTATGTTTTGGGTGCGAGGATACACCAGCATTTGATAAAGGAGGCAGACAGTAAACAAAAACATATATATCAGGCGGTAATACATGTTATGGATAAAAGTAAAATAACATTGGGTAAGAGGACTGTGGAGTGGGCTGAGGGATGCTCTTTTATCCTGGACAGTAGGGGAGGGTTCTCTAATAAGATGACATATAAGTAAATATCCAGGGGAAAGATCTCATAGGTGAAAGGAAGAGCAAATACAGTACCTTCAGTTGGGGTCCTGCTAGAGGTCTTCGAGGATACGAGCACAGCTGGAGCAGAGTAATAGGAAATCATGTCTGAGAAGTAATGAGTGGTCAAGAACTAGAGCCTGTAAGTCAGCTTATGGACTTCGGTTTTTACCGTGTGTAAGATGGGAAACCATTGGAGGATCATTGTTTGGTAAGATCACTTTGGATGACATTTGAAAAAAGTCAGGGAGGTGGTGGCAGGTAGGGAGCAGTGAGACCAGTTAGGAGGCTTTGGCAAAACTCTGGCTAGAGGTGATGAAGATTTGGGGCAGTTTTTGCAGTAGAGCCAATGGATTTCTTGACTAGGAGGTAGACGTGTAAGTGAAAGAGAGGAATCAAGGATGAGCAACTAGAATGATGGAGTATGTTAATTGAGATAGGGGAAGACTCTAGCTAGCGCTGGTTTTGGCGCTCAGGGTGAGTTGCTGGTGATGGTGGTAGCTGGGCGGGGTGGATAAATCAGAAGTTCCATTTGGGGTATCTTAAGTTGGAGATGTCAATTAGCCATCCAAGTGGAAATGTCAAGTTGGTAGTTGGATAAAAAAGACCAGTGCAGGTCTGGACTGAAGATAAGAATTTGTGAATCAGCATTTGGATGGTGTTTAAAGCCATGAAACTGGATGAGATCATTTAGGGCGTGAGGACAGATACATACGAAGCCTGATGTCTGGACCCAGGCGTACTCTAATGTTTTAGAGGTCTGGTAGATGAAGAGAAATCTTCAGAGGGGAGTGAGAAGGAGTAACCAGTGAAGTAGGAAGAGAACCACTAGAAAGCAGTGACTCAGAGGCCAAGGGAGGAATGCATCTCAGGAGGAAGAGCATGGTCAGTTATACCAAATACTGCTGGGAGGAGGAATAAGATGAGGTCTAGGGCTTCACCCTTGGATCTGTAATGAGGCCATTGGTGTGCTCCTTACAAGAGCAGTCGTGGTGGCTCATAGTGGTGGAGTTGGTGGTGGGACCTGACTGAAATGGGCTCAGGGGAGATTGGGTTGGCAAAATGTCTCGGATGCTCACAGAAATTCTTGTACTGTGTATTACGAGATGTTGATATCTAGAATGCTCATAAGGGATGCAGTTGTTTAGTGACTGTTAAAGGAGATGATAGGTATTTAGCACTTTGTCATTAAAACGTATTCAGTAAACATGCTGCTGCTACTGCTGTTTCGTTATTTTTGTCCAGTTCTATGCCAGGTACTTTCAAGAAGTCAGGGACCCTATCACCAGGTTCTCACTAGCAGAGCTACTTGTGAGTGAACAAATGAATTACTCTTCACACAATTATAGGAAGCTGGCATTGTATGTTTATTTTGAAGATGGTGAAACCAAAGGGACCTTTGAGAGGTCCCTTTGTCAAAAACATGCACCAGTGACCACCCCTGACCTCCTGACTCAAGCTGAGAACAGTTTTATCCCACCCCGTGTCCTCAAAAGGATCATGATTTAATTTAGGGGCAAGCAATGAGAACTCTTTTAGTTTGGCGTTCAGCTTGGGGAATCCAGCTCCATAGCCCACCATCATTTTTATCCTCTCTGATTGATATATTATTCTCAATAATAGGCAGATAGGTAGAATAATGGTCCCCCATGGATGTCTTCATCCTGATCCCTGGAAGCTGTGAATATGTTATGTGACATGGAAAAGGAAATTAAGGTTGCAGATGGAATTAAGGTAGCTGACTTTAAGATAGGGAGGTTATCTTGGATTATCCAGGTGGGACCAGTGTAGTCACAAGTCACAGTGTAGTCTTTACAGGTGGAAGACGGAGGTTGAGAAGGTCAGAGTAATGTGATGTGAGAAGGACTTGACCTGCTCTTGCTGGCTTTGAAGGTGGCAGAGGGAGGAGGGGACTCACAGCCAAGGAATGCACGTGGCCTCTAGAAGCTGGAAAGGACAAGGAACCAGATTCTCCCCTAGAGCCTCCAGAAGAAGGCAGCCTGCTACCATCTTGATTTTAGCCCAGTGAGATCTGTATTGGATTGTAAAATAACAAATTTGTGTTGTTTCAAGCCAGTGAGTTTATAGTAATTTGTTACAGCAGCGATAGCAAACTAATACAGTAAATAATGTGATTGTATAATCTTGGTCCCTTAGCACTTTTCATTAGTGTTTATTCTTAGGGTTTTGGGAGTAAAATACATCCAGCAAAGGAGAACATACAGAAAATAGTTGTAACAAAATTGCTAATACTGGGAGCTATATTTATAAAAACTTATGTGTGTCTTTTCTGATAATTGCTCAAGAATGTTGTTTAAATGGTAATTCTACTTAACAATTAGGGCCCGATACTACCCTGTCAAGGCTTTAAGGCAGTTTTTTCTCTGCAGACTCCAGAAATGCTATAACAAATCTAAATAACACTTAGATTTCTTTTCATCCGTGAGCTATTTCAGTTTGAGTACAACCTTTTTTTTTTTTTTTTTTTTTTTGGCTGCGTTGGGTCTTCGTTGCTGAGCGCGGGCTTTCTCTAGTTGCGGCGAGCGGGGAGGTTCTCTTCATTGCAGTGTGCAGGCTTCTCATTGCAGAGGGTTCTCTTGTTGCGGAGCACGGGCTCTAGGCATGCGGGCTTCAGTAGTTGTGGTGCACGGGCTTAGTTGCTTCGTGGCATGCGAGATCTTCCAGTACCAGGGATCGAACCCATGTCCCCTGTATTGGCAGGCGGATTCTTAACCACTGCATCACCAGGGAAATCCCACCATTTTTAAATATGGTGATTCACAGGCATCCGTGTAATCATAATTCTTTACTTTAGAATATGACTCTCTTCTCCAAAGACCTCAGTGGATTAAATAAATCTCTCAAAATAGTATCAAAGAGATGGGAGTGGGGAAACCTCCAATAAAGCTTAAGATTTTAGTCTGTTTTCATCATTTCCATCAGTGGTTGGGCATTTTTGAGATACTTGGCCTGTGATGGGCTACTTTTGGTCAAGCATCCAGGAGAGACTATTGACTTAATAAGAACGGGACTGTAGCATTTCCTTTAACTTTCTTAATAACAAGATTCACATTTAGATATGTTTGAAAACATTTTTGAAATGACGTGACAAACTCAAAAGTAATATATCTTCATTTTTTGTAAGTAGTATAAAACAAAGAGGGAATTGATCAGAAACAATTAGTTTGCTCAATTTTATGTCTGGAAGTAAACTCCAAAGGGAGGATACGAATTATACAGTTTAAACTTGGGGGCTATAATACAAATAATGGTAATATTTTTAGTAATTGACATTCACTGGATACTTAGCTGATGCTGTGCTTTGTGCTTTACATACATTTATTACATGTAATTCTCACAACAATCCTATAAGATACATATTATCATCCTCCTTTCACAAAAGATGAAGTAACTGAGGTTTTAAGTAACTTGTCCGGTGTATGAGGATTGTGTGTGGTAGAACTGGCATAAGAAAACTTTATTTTAGCTTATTTTGTTACTGCCCACGTGATTTTGAATTCCAGTAGGTTTTTGAGTAACTTTCTCTCCTTTCTTCCCCTGTCCTTTGTTAACAAATGACATTAGTGAACTTTACCAAGATTTTTTTTTTAATTTTAAAAAAAAATTTATTTTATTTTTTTGGCTGCGTTGGGTCTTCATTGCTGTGCGCGGGTGTTCTCTAGTTGCGGCAAGCGGGGGCTACTCTTCGTTGCGGTGCGCGGGCTTCTCATTGCGGTGGCTTCTCTTGTTGCGGAGCACGGGCTCTAGGCGCGCGGGCTTCAGTAGTCG
Source organism: Balaenoptera musculus (assembly GCF_009873245.2). Lineage (NCBI taxonomy): Eukaryota > Metazoa > Chordata > Mammalia > Artiodactyla > Balaenopteridae > Balaenoptera > Balaenoptera musculus. Next base: position 93,564,161 of record NC_045793.1, on the reverse strand, counting down.
TGGCACGCGGGCTCAGTAGTTGTGGCGCGCGGGCTTAGTTGCTCCGCGACATGTGGGATCTTCCTGGACCAGGGCTCGAGCCCATGTCCCCTGCATTGGCAGGTGGATTCTTAACCACTGCGCCACCAGGGAAGCCCTTTACCAAGATTTTTTGATCATTCTTATTTCTCATTTCTCTTACAGCATCTCCTAGATTTTTGCTTTCTATTTGGATATGTCCTCGAAAAATATGTTTTAGTGTGGGAGTTTCTGAGAGTCTTCTGAGCCTTTGTAAAGTGCCCTTGAGGTAAATCTACAGGGAAGCAGCCCTGGGAGGAGGTAATCTCCACTTGGTGGTGGAAGGCTAGAAGACAGAGGAGTGAATGCAGGTCACTCCTCACCCCTGCAAGGGCTTGGCTGTTCCTGCTGAGTTCTGTAGTGAATGGAGCAGCAAAACCTCCAAGTTAGGCATTGTGGGGGAGAGGTAAGCATCAGGTCTAAACAGCTCCCCCTTCTAGATGATTTCACTTGCTTCCATGGTTTCTCACTCAGGGATATTATTCTGGAATCCCTCCTTCCTATCATTTTTATACAATTTTCAGGGTTGATTTGGGGGAAGGGGGCCAGCAGCCCAGGCCAGCTCTCTCTGGCTTGGCAAGAGCTGTGTATTAGTCAGGGTTCAGTAGAGAAACAGAACCAATGGGCTCTGTTTAGGACCAACGGGAGCTGAGAGAGAGGGAGGGGGGATGGGGGAAGAGAGGGAGAGATTTGAGAGAGAGAGGATCTGAGAGAGATCCGGTAGAATCTGAACGAGGATCTGAGAGAGACCAGTAGGATCTAGGAGAGAGAGAAAGGTTTATTATAAGGTACTGGCTCATGTGATTATGGAGCTGGCAAGTCCCAAGACCTTCAGGGTGAGTCGGCAAGCTGGAGACTCAGAAGGAGCTGTTGTTTCAGTTCAAATCCTAAGACAGGAAAGAAGTCACCCACTTGCAAGGCAGTTAGGCAGGAAGAACTCTTTCACTCGGTGGGAGGGTATATTTAGGCCTTCAACTGATTTGGCGAGGCCCATCCACATTGGGGAAGGCAATCTACTTTACTCAGTTTACCAATTTAGATGTTATTCCCATCCAAAAACACATCACAGAAACACCCAGGATAATGATTTGCTCAATATCTGGGCACTCCATGGCCCAGTCAAGTTGACACAAAATTCATCATTATAAACTGTGTTTTGTTTTTTCCATACATCTTCAACTACCGTACCAACAATGCTACATTTATTGTTTTTCATCTTCTTGTCTTTCACCTTGGCTAAAATTTCTAAATCAGTTTTGAAAAATAAAGTGATATTAGATCTCTTTTTATTTACTGAAAGTTTTTTTTTTTTAATCAGAAATGAGTGTTCAATTTTATAAATGCTGTTTCTGTATCAGTGTGGGCCTGTGGGGTTTTTACTTTGACCTATCAAATGATGGAATCAGATTTCTTAATAGCCAGTCTTTGCAGTTCTGCAATATTTGATCGATTTGATCACCAAGCTTTCTATTAATATATGCAGAGTTTGCTTTATGATACTCTATTTTGAATTTTTACATTTACATTCTTGCATCAGGTAACTGAACTCTGTTTTTTTCTTTTTTTCCTTTGATGTATTCTTCGGGAGTTTTGATATTACAGTTATGCTACCTTTTCAAAATGAGTTAGGAAGTGTTTATTTCACTGTCATGGGACAGTTTAAATAACTTAGGGATTTCCTATTCTTTGAGGGTTTTTAATAGAACTTGCTGCTAAAACAGTCTAGGCTAGGTACCTTTCTGCAGGAGATAGGTAGTACTTTGATGATTTTTATTTTGTCAGTGTGTACGGTGGTTATCTTATTCTGTTTGTCTTTAAAAAGTGCTAACCCTTGGACTTGTTAATTATTGCATATTCTGGTTTATTAATGCATTTTCCTTTTACCTTTATTAGTGTTCTCTGGTTCCCTGCAGTACCCACCTTCCTTATGCCAGTGTTTTCTCGGTCCTGCAGTGCTTACAGCTGGAACTCCCGGATTGTCAGTAATGTACTATCCAGGTGTTAGGGACTTATAGTCTCTGCCCATAGGAGGGTGATGTAGGCAGATGGTGGCTAGGGTTGAAGGTGTAGAGAAACAGTGGGCAGAAGCTGTAGATAGTCACCTCCTTCTGGAGAAAAACAATCCCTAATGGGTGGGGTGGGTGTCCGCTCTGTTGAGTGGGGCAGGCTCTGAGTCATGGGCATGGAGCGTTGGTGGGAGAGCCAAAAGCATCTTTCTACATTTTGTTCAGGTGGGTTACTTTTTCATGAACCAAATCAAGATGTGTCATGAGTTCATGTTCAACATAACTTATCAGTTTCTCCTTGACTTTGGTAATGGTTTATCTTAATTTTTATTGCTATGCGGGGGTTTTATCTGTATCTGTTTCTTCATGGAAATTATTGAGAAGCTGTCAGAGGCTTTGGTGGGACTAGCTAGCCATGTGCTTCTTTGCACCTGGAATGGGGAATGAGCAATTGAAAGATGCTCGAGAGGTATTTAATCTCCTCACAAACAAAATAATCTCAAGAACTGTGGCACTTTACTTTTTCATATAACAATAAACATAGAAATTAAAAATAAATGTAAATTTGTCATGAACATTGAGTTTGCGGGACCTCTATTGCTACTACTACTGTTTGCTGCTCTTTCCCCTTGTTTGGTATCTCCACCTCCCTATCCCCTCCCGTCCCCATGTCTGTAATATAACACATAATTTAGATGATCTCTGAGGTTCCTTTTGGCTGCTATTCTATGATTTGGATTTTCCTGTGTGGAAATCTAAATGAGAATGTCTCAGAAAAGCTTCTTACTAAACTTGGTCTGCCGTTAACGATGTACTTGTGTTTTCACTGGTCTTTATTAGGTACCCACAGTTTTGTTAGGTGAAGTTCAGAACAGTGAAAAGGCATAAACCCTGCTTCTGAGGATCTTGTGATCACCAAGGGATATTGGGAAGAAAGGAAAAGAGGGTTTTGTTGGCTTTAGTGGCGGAAATTGTCCACCTGAATGGCATATCTTGAAGATTGGTCAGGTTATTCCATATGGCTGGAAGGAAATGAAAAGCTTATTTGCTTTTCTCATTTTTCCCCCCTCCTCTCTATATTCTTAGCGCTTTCCCAGTATAAAATAAATGATGGAAGTTGATGCTGTTTATGGTATGTGGCTTAGGGCATGGAAACTTTCACCTTATTTTTTTCCTCCTTGAATTGAACATGAAATTCTGATACTACAGAGCAAAGGAGAGATCAGGGTTTATGAAGACTGCATATCTTGTGAATCTTAAGTAGAGCTCTTCAATTATTGGAGGCTCAACCTTTTCTCACTTTTCTAGTCAAAGTGTTAAACAGGAAGGAGAGCAGTTTTAAGAGATAAGAATCTTAGTTCAGTAGATACAAAGTTTTGAAGAGGATATTGAACAGTGGTTTTAAAAATACATAAATATAATAATTCTATAATATAATACATATTGATTTTAGAAAGTTTAGAAAATATTGGCAGTGGCTCACAGTAATGATTTTTATTTGCCATCTTCTGTAGTGGTTACAGCAACCCTGTGATGGGATTCCTGTTATCACTCTCATTCTACAGATGAAGAAACCGAAGCTTAGGGAGGTTACTATTGATATTTTGGTGTTTATTCTTCTCATTTTCCCCCCACATGTGTATATGAATTTCTTCAATAACATTTGGATCATGCAAAGCAGGTTTTTATGACCTACTTGTTCAGCTAATAAGACGTTTTGAGAATCTTTCCCTTTGTTATTAGATCGTCTTTGAAAACAGATTTTAGGGTCTGTGTCATATTTAATCTTGTGAAATTTATTTAACCCAGGGTTTCTTGACCTTGGCACTATTGGCATTTTGGACCAGATAATTTTTTGTTCCGGGAGATTGTCCTGTCCACTGTAGGATATTTACCATCATCCCTGGCCTCTACCCCACTAGATACCAATAGCATCTTCTCCCCCAACTCAGTTGTGACAACAAAAATGTCCCCAGACATTGCCAAGTAAATGACTTGGGGGGTGGGCAAAATTACCTCCAGTTGAGAACCAGTTATTTAACCATATGCATTTTAAGCTTTAAAAAATAATATATGCATATGAGTGGACTCATCAGAATTTTCTATCTATATGAAAAAGTTAGACCCATGTCATCTAGATTACATTTATCAGCTCCTAATTTCAGCTACTTGTTTTTGATTAATACGTGTTTTCAATAATAGCAGTATTGCTTGAAAGTAAAAAATTTAACAACATTATTTGCATTCATATAAGAATGTAATTGCTTGTCTGTCACCAGTCTGATGGAAAGGCATCCTGGGAGCTTTGACCACAGTTGTTTTATTGTAGATGAATTCCATTATCTCCATGTCACTTTCTTAAAAAGTTTGGTCATTGAGGCAGCTGTAATACCTTGTGTTATTAATGGAAACCAGAAGTTACTCTCTTGGCTTGTTTATGTAGTTTCCTTGATAGGTTTTGACATTTTAGAAGGCTATATGAAGCCATCTTTCCTACCAGATAGTCATCTTTTTGTGTAAGTAAAATCATCCTTTTGTAATAGAACTGTCACCTGTAACAATCAATAGTTGCACTTGCCCTTTTAAGGAGGTGACAATCATTTGGGGAGGGGGCAAATACAAAGTTAATAAAAAGGTCCTAATTTCTTGATGAATTTTGAATCTTACAGTTAGTCTTTTTTGTACAGTTTTTCTCATCATAAGCCTCTTCTACTGTTTCTGGAAAAGCTCCAGACTGATATGACATAGGTGGAGATGTCCTTTATTGCCCATGTACATTTACTGGTAACGTTACAGTTTCAAATAAATGCATATGCACAATAATAAGTAGTTCTTGACTATTTATATTACCTTTGTTGATAGTAAAGTTGATGCAGTTACTGTTGTAGTGAATAGTTCCATTCCTTAAAAATTTGTTAGTTATGTTTTTGAGACTTAAATTGTGCGTTTTGATTGACTTACAGTGTAATTTCAATTATGCTTTAAAAAATTCTTATTTGTATCTGGCACCTACTGTGTTTTATTTTTCTCTTCTCCGTCTATCTCCTCTAAGAAATAGTGATCAAAAAGAAATATTTTAATATATCATGGGGCTTCTTATGAAGTGAATTATTTGTTAAGAGAGAAAATGGTTTCAAATACAAATTTTCTAAAATTCAAATGTCTGACACTAGATTTTGATAGCTTTTTGAAAATACTTTAAACTTATAAGGGTGACTACCAATTTTGAGTATTTCAATTCTTATTAAAGTAACTAGAATTCTAGAGACAATGTTCTAGAGGGAGAAAGCCTTTATACTTTCAGACCGATGGCTGATTATTGATTTGCTTTTTATGAAGACTTTGTTTTTTCCTGTGGAAGTTCAGACTGCATTTTTTTTTTTAAGACAATGAGAATTTTGTTTCATTTTGTTTTGTTTTTGAGGCTCTTAGTGTTCCCTATTGTATCTAGCTTTAAAACATTGGATATTTATTAAAAGGATTTGCCCCTGGTCAGATGTAGCTGATGATGAGATCAACTAATCCATTCATCTTATTAAAACTCCTAGAGGTTCAACTGAGGTCTTTCTCTTAGGTGAGGCTGGATGTGATGAAGGGCATCTCCACAGAGTGAGATTGTCTAGGAGTGCTCCACTGGTGATATTCTCTACTGACTTAACTTGGACTTTGTAAATATCTCAACTCACTCCTTCAGTATATCTAGTATCATTTTGTTTTGTGAAAAAAACCCAAACAAGACAAAACTGTATTTTAACAAAAAACTGATATCTAGAAATAACATTTTAAGTTCTCTATTAATAGGAACAGTAGAAAATGTAATGATCTTTCTGTGGACCCCCTGAATTCATATGACACACTTTTTTTTTTTTTAAATAAAATTCAGGTCTTCATTTGAACTGTCACAGTGGTACATAAAATGTACTGATGTGTGAAAGATGTGGCTAGAGTTAAAACAGTATGAAAAATTGGTTATAAACACCGAACTATTTTTTCTTGTACACAGAATTTAAATTATCAGGTGAAAAGTACAATATTCTCGTTGGTTACATAAGTCTAAGTTAGGTGGCGGGACTTCCTCTGCGTAAATTTACCCTGTGGTGTTAGTAACAAATTACTAAATAGTTTTTGAGGCAGAAATCTTTAATTGCCTTAGTCTGTTGTCCCCAAAAGCAATTCTTTTGCTTTTAAGTTCAAAACTCAGTAAAAAATGACCGTGATAAGAAATTTATTTTCAGATAGTGTTTTAGAGTCCTATAGGATGATCTAAAGGACTTGCCTTTAATTAAAAGTGCTATACACTTAGTGAAAATCCATGTTAGTTGAGGAATTGATTCTTTTTAAAGGAAAGCTGTAGATTTTTCTTGTATGGGTAAATGTCACTCTGTTCATATCTTCGCTTAGCTGCAAGTCAGGACTTGTACTGTTCCTCTAGGTTGTCATAGAAACGCAGTTAACTGTCATCTCAACTCAGACTGTTGATGGTTTTATTTGTAGGCTTGCAAGATTATTAAAATTTAACAAAAATTATTGATTTGCTTTTTATTAACACTGGGTTGTTTTCCATGGAAGTTCAAATTGCATGAAAGTCTTTTTTTCTGTTTATTTTTACAGTGAAACTCTATGAAATCTACCTGTTTTTTTAAAATGTTTTTTTATTTAAAATGTGATATATAGTCTGCAGCAGTGGAATAGCCTCCGCGAATTGTATTTTTGAATCACTTTCCATTTTCTTTGTTTACAGCAAGCAGAAAACACCTTTAAAAATTCACCTTTACCCTGCTTTTAACTTAACATAAAAGATACCTGTCAGAAAAGCGTGAAATGCTACATCAAGTGCCTAATATTGGAGTTTTCATTTTATTTATGGTTTTCGAAGCCTAGCACAAATGCTTCAGTGAACTGTGCTGTGAAAGTATTTACTTTTGTAGATTTATGTGAGAGAAATTATTTAGTTTTCACTTATAAATAAGACAGGCAAACCTTATTTACCGTAACTTTACCTAATGGTCCGTGGATGAGTGCTTTTATGCAAAATAGTCAAGAGGCTAGAATTAACTTTTCACATTGGATGCACATTTGATGTCTAGACCTGAACAACATGTGGCATCTTATTATAAAGACTAACATTCAGGATTCAATCTGTATTTAACACATTTACTTCAGAATGCACACATCCTGCCTTTGCTACATTTAGTGTTAGCTTTGAAATGATTTCTATTTCTTGCTTGTAGATACATAAGTAGAAGTGTTTATTTGTTGCTTTTTCTAATTTTCTTTTTTCTAGGTTTTTTAAGACTTGGTTAATTAGCTATTTGATATTTTAACAACAGGTCACTTTTGGACATGCAGCATCTCCTTGGGTTGGGGTGATTATCGCAGGTACCTTTTTAAAGAAGGGTAATCGCAGGTACCTTTTTAAAGAAGGGTAGGTCTTTTAAAGAACCATGCACATGATACTTCCTTTTGTGGCTGTTAATTCTTAGAGTTCTTCGTGGAAAGTTAATAGTAGTTAGACGATCTTTGATTTTAACACCCTTTTACTAAATAGCCAACTAATAGCTTGTGTATACTTGGAGAAGAAAATTTAAGACCGCTCATCAGTAGACATGGAATATTGATTTTTTAAATTAAACCAGGTTTATTGCTCTTAAAATTTTACTACTCCTCTTGTAGCTAGTCTGCATGATGGCCCCTGGTGATCCTCACCTCCTATTATTCCTGCCCTCGTGTCCTCCCTTCTCACACTGAATCCCGGCTGGCCTGCATGATCAACGGAATATTGCAGAAGCATCAGTGTGTGACCTATGAAGCTAGGTCATATATAACATTAGGGTTTCCACTATGCCTATCACTCTGGGGAGGCCACCTCTGCCATGTCCTAAGGACGCTCAAGCAGCCCTTAGGAGAAGTCGAGAAGGCCAGCAACTGAAGCCTCCTGCCAACAGCCAGCCCCAACTTGCCACCCATTTGAGTGAGCCATCTGGGAAGCCAGTACTCTAACCCCAGTCAAGTCTTGAGATGCCCAGCTCACACCTTCCTTGCAACCCCATAAAAGATCTTGAATCTGAACCACCCAGCCGAAGCCACTTCTGTATTGTTTACCCACAGAAACTCGGTTAAAGAATACATATTTATTGTTGTTTTGAGTCGGTTAATGTTGGAATAATATATTATGCATCTATAGATAACTAATGCACCTGCTAAAGAAACACATTTTTAAGCATTTCCTATTGATCACATAGTTTATAGTTGTAGGCATGAAAATTGTGGAGGCTTCTCTTGTGATTTGTAGTGTAATTTTTATAGGAGTTTTTATACAAGACATTGACATTAGAGCATTCATAACTGAATTTGAATTTTGGCTTTACTTTCTACCCACTGTGTATCTTAAGGAAATAACCTAAAATTTCTGATCATCAGTTTTTACTGAAAATCTGTAAAATGGGATAGAGATATTCAACTCTCCATAATTTTTTTTAAGTCAGGATGAAATGAGATACCTGTTGTTAAGTCTGTAGCATGATGTTTGATATATCTCATCCTTTCTATTTAACCAGAAATTAGCCCCTTTCCATGTGAAGCTGCAGGTCTTTGCCCCAGGGGTAAAGACTTCTGTAAGCATCTGAGTTTGTGGTCTCTGTGTGACTGTTTATTAGTATTATAATCTTTAAGAGGCCCAGTACTTACTACTCTACAAGTCATTTTCCTTTTACATAATTTTCTTTTTACTGTGATGTGCCTAGGTGTGATTTTCTTCATATTTCTTGCTTGGGTTTGCAGAGCTTCGTAAACTTGTGCGTTGATGTCTCTCAGTTTTGAAAATTCTCAGTTGTTCCCTCTGTAAATGTTGTTCCTGTCTTTTCTCCCTCCCATTTTCCCATTTTCTTTATCCTTGTGGGGTGGTGTTGAAAAGTATGTTAGCCCTTTTCACTGTGTTCCACATATCACATATAATTTTTCTGTATTTTCCATCCATTTTCCTTCTCTGGCCTTCCCTTTGGATATCTTTTTTTTTAATATTTATTTATCTGTTTATTTATTTTGTCTGTGCTGGGTCTTAGTTGTGGCATGCGGGCTCATAGTTGTGGCATGTGGACTTCTTAGTTGCGGCATATGTGTGGGATCTAGTTCCCTGACCAGGGATCGAACCTGGGCCCCCTGCATTGGGAGCACAGAGTCTTACCCACTGGACCACTAGGGAAGGTCCCCCCTTTGGCTATCTTTTGACCTGTTTTCCATCTCACTAATCCTGTCTTCTGCTTTGCTAATCTTCTGTTGAGCCATCTATTGCGTTCTTTTTTTTTTTTGGCGTGTATTTTTTTTTATTGAAATGTAGTTGATTTACAATATTGTTTTAGTTTCAGGTATATAGCAAAGTGATTCCATTATATTTTTTCAGATTCTTTTCCCTTAGAGCTTATCACAGCATTTTTTTTTTTAATATCCAAATCCCCCCCCCCAAATATGGCATTCTATTTTTTTTTTTAAACACACACACTGTATTTTATTTTTACAAGAGATAAATAGACTGACACCAAGTATTGTAAATGGATGACCACAACAAAAGCAACAATGATTGCAATTACCAAACACGAAACACACTCATACTATGTCATAATATTGACATTCAGTCCAGTAATCCTCCACTGTAACAGCTCCTTTACTTTGCAGTGAAAATTGATTTGTATATTCTTTGCTTCTGAGTCCTTGTGGGATTTTTTTTTTTTTTAATTCAAACAGAAAGTCACAAAAATTACAATCATCCTAATCAGTTCACTCAGTCCCATGTAATTAATTTTTTTTTTCATCTTGATCTTTTGTTAGCACTTTTATGAGTTCAGCAGTTTTTCATTAGAGTTCTGAAAATGCTTATTCATTCAGTTCAGTAGTACAGTTACCAGAAACCTGTACTTGTCAGAGTCTTTTCTATGAATTCCTTGAAGATGAAACCCTTTTATAGGAACATATTTGCAAAAGCATCAGAGTACACCCAGAACTGTCTGTAAATGACAAAAGACTTAAAAATGACCACGGTTAAAGATTTGATGAAAGTTCATAATAGTGCAATTGACAAGGAAATTTAGTTATTTCTGAGATATACATTTTAAAGTAATAACTAGAATTATGACTTATAACATTATACCAGAACATATAAGAGTTTTAGAAATTTCACGTAATGTCTGAAACATTTATATTAACATATTTCCATACAAATAACCCAATGAAAGTTTAGTATTAGTTGTTTTGTTTGTTTGTTTGTTTATACTGCAGGTTCTTGTTAGGCATCAATTTTATACACATCAGTGTATACATGTCAATCCCAATCGCCCAATTCAGCACGGCACCATCCCCACCCCACCGCAGTTTTCCCCCCTTGGTGTCCATATGTCTGTTCTCTACATCTGTGTCTCAACTTCTGCCCTGCAAACCAGCTCATCTGTACCATTTGTCTAGTTTCCACATACATGTGTTAATATACGATATTTGTTTTTCTCTTTTTGACTTACTTCACTCTGTATGACAGTCTCTAGATCCATCCACGTCTCAACAAATGACTCAATTTCGTCCCTTTTTATGGCTGAGTAATATTCCATTGTATATATGTACCACAACTTCTTTATCCATTCGTCTGTCGATGGGCATTTAGGTTGCTTCCATGTCCTGGCTATTGTAAATATTGCTGCAAGGAACATTGGGGTGCATGTGTCTTTTTGAATTATGGTTTTCTCTGGGTATATGCCCAGTAGTGGGATTGCTGGATCATATGGTAATTCTATTTTTAGTTTTGTAAGGAACCTCCATACTGTTCTCCATAGTTGTTGTATCAATTTACATTCCCACCAACAGTGCAGGAGGGTTCCCTTTTCACCACACCCTTTCCAGTACTTACTGTTTCTAGATTTTTGTTGATGGCCATTCTGACCAGCATGAGGTGATACCTCATTGTAGATTTGATTTGCATTTCTCTAATAATTAGTGATGTTGAGCAGCTTTTCATGTGCTTCTTGGCCATCCGTTTGTCTTCCTTGGAGAAATGTCTATTTAGGTCTTCTGCCCATTTTTGGATTGGGTTGTTTGTTTTTTTAATATTGAGCTGCATGAGCTGTTATATATTTTGGAGATTAATCCTTTGTCCATTGATTCGTTTGCAAATATTTTCTCCCATTCTGAGGGTTGTCTTTTCGTCTTGTTTATGGTTTCCTTTGCTGTGCAAAAGCTTTTAAGTTTCATTAGGTCCCACTTGTTTATTTTTGTTTTTATTTCCGTTACTCTAAGAGGTGGATCAAAAAAGATCTTGCTGTGATTTTTGTCAAAGAGTGTTCTTCCTATGTTTTCCTCTAAGAGTTTTATAGTGTCCAGTCTTACATTTAGGTCTCTAATCCTTTTTGAGTTTATTTTTGTGTATGGTGTTAGGGAGTGTTCTAATTTCATTCATTTACATGTAGCTGTCCAGTTTTCCCAGCACCACTTATTGAAGAGACTCTTTTCTCCATTGTATATCCTTGCCTCCTTTGTCATAGATTAGTGGACCATAGGTGCGTAGGTTTATCTCTGGGCTTTCTATCTTGTTCCATTGATCTATGTTTCTGTATTTGTGCAAGTACCATACTGTCTTGATTACTGTAGCTTTGTAGTATAGTCTGAAGTCAGGGAGTCTGATTGCTCCAGCTCCATTTTTTTCCCTCAAGACTGCTTTGGCTATTCGGGGTCTTTTGTGTCTCCATACAAATTTTAAGATATTTTGTTCTAGTTCTGTAAAAAATGCCATTGGTAATTTGATAGGGATTGCATTGAATCTGTAGATTGCTTTGGGTAGTAGAGTCATTTTTACAATATTGTTTCTTCCAATCCAAGAACATGGTATATCTCTCCATCTGTTGGTATCATCTTTAATTTCTTTCATCAGTGTCTTGTAGTTTTCTGCATACAGGTCTTTTGTCTCCCTAGGTAGGTTTATTCCTAGGTATTGTATTCTTTTTGTTGCAGTGGTAAATGGGAGTGTTTCCTTAATTTCTCTTTCAGATTTTTCATCATTAGTGTATAGGAATGCAAGAGATTTCTGTGCATTAATTTTGTATCCTGCAACTTTACCAAATTCATTGATTAGCTCTAGTAGTTTTCTGGTGGCATCTTTAGGATTTCCTATGTATAATATCATGTCATCCGCAACCAGTGACAGTTTTACTTCTTCTTTTCCAATTTGTATTCCTTTTATTTCTTTTTCTTCTCTGATTGCCATGGCTAGGACTTCCAAAACTATGTTGAATAATAGTGGTGAGAGTGGACATCCTTGTCTCGTTCCTGATCTTAGAGGAAATGCTTCCAGTTTTTCACCATTGAGAATGATGTTTGCCGTGGGTTTGTCATATATGGCCTTTATTATGTTGAGGTAGGTTCCCTCTATGCCCACTTTCTGGAGAGTTTTTATCAGAAATGGGTGTTGAATTTTGTCAAAAGCGTTTTCTGCATCTATTGAGATGATCATATGGTTTTTATTCTTCAATTTGTTAATATGGTGTATCACATTGATTGATTTGCATATATTGAAGAATCCTTGCATCCCTGGGATAAATCCCACTTGATCATGGTGTATGATCCTTTTAATGTGTTGTTGGATTCTGTCTGCTAGTATTTTGTTGAGGACTTTTGCATCTATATTCATCAGTGATATTGGTCTGTAATTTTCTTTTTTTGTAGTATCTTTGTCTGGTTTTGGTATCAGGGTGATGGTGGCCTCATAGAATGAGTTTGGGAGTGTTCCTTCCTCTGCAATTTTTTGGAAGGTTTGAGAAGGATGGGTGTTAGCTCTTCTCTAAATGTTTGATAGAATTCACCTGTGAAGCCATCTGGTCCTGGACTTTTGTTTGTTGGAAGATTTTTAATCACAGTTTCAATTTCATTACTTGTGATTGGTTTGTTCATATTTTCTATTTCTTCCTGGTTCAGTCTTGGAAGCTTATACCTTTCTAAGAATTTGTCCATTTCTTCCAGGTTGTCCATTTTATTGGCATAGAGTTGCTTGTAGTAGTCTCTTAGGATGCTTTGTATTTCTGTGGTGTCTGTTGTAACTTCTCCTTTTTCATTTCTGATTTTATTGATTTGAGTCCTCTCCCTCTTTTTCTTGATGAGTCTGGCTAATGGCTTCTCAATTTTGTTTAACTTCTCAAAGAAGCAGCTTTTAGTTTTATTGATCTTTGCTATTGTTTTCTTTGTTTCTATTTCATTTATTTCTGCTCTGATCTTTATGAATTCTTTCCTTCTGCTGACTTTGGTTTTGTTTGTTCTTCTTTCTGTAGTTCCTTTAGGTGTAAGGTTAGATTGTTTACTTGAGATTTTTCTTGTTTCTTTAGGTAGGCTTGTATAGCTATAAACTTCCCTCTTAGAACTGCTTTTGCTGCATCCCATAGGTTTGGATCGTCGTGTTTTCATTGTCATTTGTCTCTAGGTATTTTTTGATTTCCTCTTTGATTTCTTCAGTGATCTCTTGGTTATTTAGTAACATATTGTTTAGCCTCCATGTGTTTGTGTTTTTTATGTTTTTTTCCCTGTAATTCATTTCTAATCTCATAGCATTGCGGTCAGAAAAGATGCTTGATATGATTTCAGTTTTCTTAAATTTACTGAAGCTTGATTTGTGACACAAGATGTGATCTCTCCTGGAGAATGTTCCGTGCGCACTTGAGAAGAAAGTGTAATCTGCTATTTTTGGATGGAATGTCCTATAAATATCAATTAAATCTATCTCGTCTGTTGTGTCATTTAAAGCTTCTGTTTCCTTATTTATTTTCATTTTGGATGATCTGTCCATTGGTGTAAGTGAGGTGTTAAAGTCCCCCACTATGATTGTGTTACTGTCGGTTTCCTCTTTTAGAGCTGTTAGCAGTTGCCTTATGTATTGAGGTGCTCCTATGTTGGATGCATATATATTTATAATTGTTATATCTTCTTCTTGGATTGATCCCTTGATCATTATGTAGTGTCCTTCCTTGTCTCTTGTAACATTCTTTATTTTAAAGTCTATTTTGTCTGATATCAGTATAGCTATTCCAGCTTTCTTTTGATTTCCATTTGCATGGAATATCTTTTTCCATCCCCTCACTTTCAGTCTGTATGTGTCCCTATGTCTGAAGTGGGTCTCTTGTAGACAGCATATATATGGGTCTTGTTTTTGTATCCATTCATTGAGCCTGTGTCTTTTGGTTGGAGCATTTAATCCATTCACGTTTAAGGTAATTATCGATATGTATGTTCCTATTACCATTTTCTTAATTGTTTTGGGTTTGCTTTTGTAGGTCCTTTTCTTCTCTTGTGTTTCCCACTTAGAGAAGTTCCTTTAGCATTTGTTGTAGAGCTGGTTTGGTGGTGCTGAATTCTCTTAGCTTTTGCTTGTCTGTAAAGCTTTTGATTTCTCCATCAAATCTGAATGAGATCTTTGCCGGGTAGAGTAATCATGGTTGTAGGTTCTTCCCTTTCATCACTTTAAGTATATCATGCCACTCCCTTCTGGCTTGTAGAGTTTCTGCTGAGAAATCAGCTGTTAACTTTATGGGAGTTCCCTTGTATGTTATTTGTCGTATTTCCCTTGCTGCTTTCAATAATTTTTCTTTGTCTTTAATTTTTGCCAGTTTGATTAGTATGTGTCTCGACATGTTTCTCCTTGGGTTTATCCTGTATGGGACTCTCTGCGCTTCCTGGACTTGAGTGGCTATTTCCTTTCCCATGTTAGGGAAGTTTTCGACTATAATCTCTTCAAATATTTTCTTTGGTCCTTTCTCTCTCTCTTCTCCTTCTGGGACCCCTATAATGTGAATGTTGTTGCATTTAATGTTGTCCCAGAGGTCTCTTAGGCTGTCTTCATTTCTTTTCACTCTTTTTTCTTTATTCTGTTTCACAGCAGTGAATTCCGCCATTCTGTCTTCCAGGTCACTTATCCGTTCTTCTGCCTCAGGTATTCTGCTATTGATTCCTTCTAGTGTAGTTTTCATTTCAGTTATTGTATTGTTCATCTCTGTTTGTTTGTTCTTTAATTCTTCTAGGTCTTTGTTAATCATTTCTTGCATCTTCTCAATCTTTGCCTCCATTCTTATTCCGAGGTCCTGGATCATCTTAACCATCATTATTCTGAATTTTTTTTTTGGAAGGTTGCCTATCTCCACTTCATTTAGTTGTTTTTCTGGGGTTTTATCTTGTTCCTTCATCTGGTATATAGCCCTCTGCCTTTTCATCTTGTCTGTCCTTCGGTGAATGTGGTTTTTGTTCCACATGCTGCAGGATTATAGTTTTTCTTGCTTCTGCTGTCTGCCCTCTGGTGGTTGAGGCTATCTAAGAGGCTTGATGGGAGGCTCTGGTGGTGGGTAGAGCTGACTGTTGCTGTGGTGGTCAGAGCTCAGTAAAACTTTAATCCACTTGACTGTTGATGGGTGGGGCTGGGTTCCCTCCCTGTTGGTTGTTTTGCCTGAGGCAACCCAGCACTGGAGCCTACCTGGGCTCTTTGGTGGGGCTAATGACAGACTCTGGGAGGGCTCACGCCAAGGAGTACTTCCCAGAACTTCTGCTGCCAGTGTCCTTGTCCCCACGGTGAAACAGAGCCACCCCCCGCCTCTGCAGGAGACCTTCCGACACCAGCAGGTAGGTCTGGTTCAGTCTCCCCCGGGGTCACTGCTCCTTCCCCTGGGTCCCGATGCGCACACTATTTTGTGTGCGCCCTCCAAGAGTGGGGTCTCTGTTTCCCCCAGTCCTGTCGAAGTCCTGCAATCAATTCCCACTAGGCTTCAAAGTCTGATTCTCTATGAATTCCTCCTCCCGTTGCCGGACCCCCATATTGGGAAGCCTGACGTGGGGCTCAGAACCTTCACTCCAGTGGGTGGACTTCTGTGGTATAAGTGTTTGCCAGTCTGTGAGTCACCCACCCACCAGTTATGGGATTTGATTTTACTCTGATTACGCCCCTCCTACCGTCTCATTGTGGCTTCTCTTTTGTCTTTGGATGTGGGATATCTTTTTTGGTGCGTTCCAGTGTCTTCCTGTCCAGATGATTGTCCAGCAGCTAGTTGTGATTCTGGTATTCTCACAAGAGGGAGTGAGAGCACGTCCTTCTACTCCGCCATCTTGGTTCCTCTCCTTTATTGCATTCTTAATTTCAGTTCTAAAATTTTCATTTGATTCTTTTTTACAGATTACAGTTCTCTGTTGAAAATCTCCCTTTTCATCTGTCTTATTCACCTTTTCCTCCCTCCCTCTCTCCCTTCCTTCCTTCCAGAACATACTAGCTATAGTTATATTAAAGTCCTTTTCTGCTAACTCCAGTTAGTAGGTCACCCACGGGTCTGTTTTTACAATATTTTTTTCTCCTTGATTTTCAGTCATTTGGTCCAGTCTTGTGGTGCACCTCGTAATTTTTTATTGAATTCTCGGTATAGTAAGTGAAGAGTTGTAGAAGTCCCCATAGGATTCTTTTTCCAAGGAGTCAACCTTTCCTTTACTGGACAGATGGGTTGAGGGTTACATACCTTACTCCAGTCAGGGACTGAACTGAGTCCAAGCTAGACAGAAGTTTGGGGAAACTATTGTGCTTATCCCCTGGGGACCAGGAGTCCCAAATGAGAGCCTGTGGTATTCACCAGGATCTCATTTCCCGATGGCTCCTGAACTCTAATTCTTCTCTTCCCAACACATCAAGGCAGCGAGTTTGCACTTTGGAGGCTTTCTGTTGAGCTTTTTTGTCTCATACCTTATGTAGCTTTGGAAATTCGCAGTTGTCCTTTGGGGAAAAGTGGCTGTGTAACAAACTCCCTTCTTTGCCTCTGTCTTCCACTGAGGTCTTAGCCCATCAGGTCTCCAGTCCCCACAAGTACCAGAAGGCTTGCTGTTTTCCATCCTCCCAGGACTGGCCATCTCTCTAGGCAGAGATTCTCAGCCTCTTGTTGATAAATACCTCCATGAAGAATGGCTGTAGAATGCCAGCTCACCTCTCCATGGTTTGTCCACCATCTTGGAATCCTGACTCTTCTAGTTCAGGTTGCCTCAGCAGCCCTTTAATTGATGCCTTAGAGTGATGTTGCTTGCTCTATAGTTCATTAAGCCTTCCTAGTTATTCTGGGTAGGAACATTGATATGCCTCAGACTACCCAAATGTTAGCTGGAAGGTGAGGGCTACACAATTATTTTTGAAGGAAATGTCAGTAATTAGATTATTTTTGTGAACTTCTCTTTTGGCCAGCTTTATCCAGTCATAGGTGTTGGTATATGCATGCTTTCTTGTTTCTCATTACATACTGATGAAGTAAAATGGAATATTTTTCTGAATCATTGTAATAAGTTTTATAACTATCCTTGATTTATTAATTCATGGCCATTATAGTCAATATAGATTCCTAACTTTATTTTGTAACTCTGAGCATTAAGGATGTCTTATGATGCTGTATCAACAGTGAAATTGAACATATAAAGTTAGTGATAATATTGAATACATATAAAATGATTAAGAGTCAACAGTGAATATTCTAACATAACAATGAGAGTCAACAGTGAATATTCTAACATAAACTAAATAAATAATGACTGTTCATGGTTTACTAGTTATTTAAAATAAATATTAAAATATTTTTTTCTGAAGAGTAATATATACTTTGTTTTATATAAAATTTCTAATTTTCTTTCACTTTGATATAATTTTTATAATTATATTTTTCTAATTAACAGAGATATTCTCAAATCTGAGAAAAATACTTGTAATCTTGAAATGCAAAATTCATGTCTTTTAGAGGTTTATTATATTCCTATCTCACTGTTGTGTTTTATGTCCATGAGGGCACACTGACAAGTATTTTGCCCATACGCTATTTATTGACTTTTGTCTGCATAGTTGGACAGATAGTATTGTATTTAATATGCCAAAGTTGACTATTGTCAACAGTGAGTATATTATAGTCCTCTTTCCAGCTTTTGAATTTATTCTGCCATTGAAGTTGTAGCAGTTGATAGACCAGTTGGAAAAATGAAACATGAGGATCTTAACCTTTAGCTGTAGTTGGGTTGCTGACAGTCATTGAGGGAACCATCTCTGGTTCCCCCTTACAATGTGTGTTTTGAGTCTTTGACTCTTTCAAATAAGTCCTTGAGGGCTGTCATTTTCTCTGCTCTCTCTGCAGGAAGAAGAGAGTGAAGAGGAGCCCAAACTGAAGTATGAAAGGCTCTCCAATGGGGTAACTGAAATCCTTCAGAAGGATGCCGCTAGCTGCATGACAGTCCACGACAAGGTAAGGTGGCCCATGTAGAGGATTCTGCTGTGAGTTGTTTCTGTGGTAAGTTTGTTGATACTTTGGAGTCTGGGTGCTTTGCATGGTGGGTTTTTTTTTTTTTTTTTTTTTTTTTTTTTTACAGTAATCATGTCTCCTTTCCATTCTTCCTCTCTTCTTTCTCACCAACAAAAAACCAAAACAACAACCAGAGATATTATATAAATGTGTTTGTACACACACACACCACCCACTGCAAGGGTATATCAAGTAGGACTCAGACGATGATGGATGTGAAAGGTTTGTAGCAAGTGGTTCTCGGAAACCCTAGTGCTTAATTCCTCAGCTCTTAAGTAGTAGAGTAGGAAAGTGTTAGGATGAGAAGTATTGTGGAGCTCATTGCTTTTGTGAAAGTAGAAGAGATTCCATTGGAGGCCTTAGGAATCAGCAGCAAGGCCCCAGATGATTACTTATCTATTATATGAATGAATGAATAGATTCCACATATGTGTCTTCGCTACAGCAAAGCCCACCCCGCCAACTTTCTGAATCCAGGCTAAGTACTATACAGGACCCTTAGCCCATTCTTAGACCAAAACAATCTGGGTCATAATTGGAATATCAGAGGCCAGGGAGTTTCACCCATTGCTCTGTCTTCCCTATCAGCCCTGTGAGTGAGCCTTGGTGCCTCCACAAAAGGCAGACCCCCAGCTCTGATCCATCTCCTGGCTTTATCCCTTTGTTACCAGCAGTATTGTCTCATCCTCCTCCTACCTCCACCCCGTTCCCCTTTACTACCGATTTCATTCCATTGTAAACAGATTCCTGCACTTGCTCAGCATGCCAGTAGGATATGTGCTGTCTGTTTTGTTTTTCCAGAAACCCCCTCCTTCGGCCCTGTTTCATCTCTCTACCCTTAAGGCCACACTCTGGAGGGTGTCCGTCCCTGGGACTTGAGGATCTTTTGGGCAACGCTCTCTTGTCCTTTTTTCCTTGAAGCTATTGTGTTCATCTTCCCACTAACCCTGTTTTGTGACTTTATGGAGCCCTGATCTCTAATCCATTCTTTCTCTTTCTTTCTGTCAAGTGGTCAACTATCCTAAGTTAACTTTACCAGCAGATTCAATTCTCTAATGGCCCTGACCCTCATGTGCCCCCCAGCTACACTCTCAGCTCCGAGTCAGTGCTCAGATGACCAAAGCCACCTGCCATGTGCTGGTACACGTTGCGTGCCGAGGTGCACATGTCACTGAAAGGCCTGATATTTATTTGTCCTTCAAAAGCTCCTTCGGTCCCCAATCCGCCTCTTCAGCCACGATCCCTTCACTCTGAGGATGATGTCATTTCTATTTAATTAAGAAAATGGAAACTACCAAGCATGATCAGCCTCAATTCCTGACCCCTTTCCCGGCTCATCTGAATCCACGCCCATCCTTCCCCACAGGAGCTGTTCTTCCTCCTGCTCAAGGACCTTTTTGTCCACTTCTTTACTTCACCCCCCCTCATTTCCTCCCTTCTCTCCTAGTGATCAGGCTATGTCATGGAACAGACATAATTCTAGCCCCACGTGACTACTGATCTACTTTCTGATTCTATGAATTAGCCTATTTTGGATATTTCATATACATGGAATCATACATTGTTTGGTCTCTTGTGTTTGGCTTCTTACACTTACTATCGTGTTTTTGAGGTTCACTTGTGACGGAGCACATATCAACACTTCATTCCTCCTTATTGGGAATATTATCCCAGTGTATGGACAGAACACACTTTGTCCATTCGCCAATTTGTGGACATTTCGATGCTTTTGACACTGTGGAGCTCACCTTTCTTAAAACTTCCTTATCATGACACCATTTTCTTATCACTTTCTTGATCACTTCTGTTATTCCCTTCTGGTTTTCTTTCAGTTTCTTTCACCTCTACTTTTCCCTTACATGTTGGTTTTCCCAAGATTTGGTCCATTGGCCACATGTCTATTAAATGTGTACTTTTTTTTTTTTTTAAATAAATTTATTTATTTGGCTGCATTGGGTCTTCGTTGCTGCACGCGGGCTTTCTCTAGTTGGGGTGAGCGGGGGCTACTCTTTGTTCCGGTGTGCGGGCTTCTCATTGCGGTGGCTTCTCTTGTTGCCGAGCACGGGCTCTAGGCACGCGCGCTTCAGTAGTTGTGGCTCGCGGGCTGTAGAGCGCAGGTCAGTAGTTGTGGCGCACGGGCTTAGTTGCTCCGCGGCATGTGGGATCTTCCTGGACCAGGGCTCGAACTTGTGTCCCCTGCACTGGCAGGCGGATTCTTAACCACTGCGCCACCAGGGAAGCCCAAATGTGTACTCTTCTTGATATTTAAATTTCATGATTTCTGTGGCCACCTCCACCCTGACCCTTCCAAGAATAGCGTGCTTATTTATCCAGGTGCCTCCTGCACAGCTCTACTTTTGGTTCTGTTTATACCTGAGATTCACCATGTCCATAATGAGCTCGTCTTCTTTTCCCTTCCTTCCCTCGCCTCTGTGTTTTTTGGGTTCTCTGCCCCATTTGGTGGCATCACCTAAGCCAAAGCTGACTCCTTCTCCCCTTCCGCCCAGTCATCCCCTAAGTCCTGGTGGTTCTCTCACCACCCCTGCCCTAGCCAAGGCCCTCATCTTCTCCTGCCTCTACTCGTGTGCTTCTCATTTTTCTAACCAGATCTTATTTTCATCATCTACTAAATAAAAGTCTGAGCTCCTTCATGTGGTGTTTAAGGTCCTCTGAGATCTTGCCTCCTTGTGTGATTGGCCCCATATCTGACCACTTTCTGCCACAAGGGCAATGCTCTGGCAGCAACTCTTGACTGTTCTTACTCACAACATCTCTTCTGCCTGGATTCTACCCACATGTCACCTGCTTGAATCCACTCCCATCCTGAGTCAAAGATCTTTTAGTACAGGCATTCATCATTTCTCCCTGGAACTAATGAACACACCGTGAACCAATCTATTTTCTTTCAGATTTGATTTCATCCTAGTCCATTTATAACACTTCTTTCTACTGAAATAATCTTCCAGGAATTCAGATCTGATCATGTGCTCCCCCTTCCTAGAATTCCGTATTGGTTTCCTGGTGTCTTCATGATTTGGACACACTCCCCCCTCCCCCCTAAACACACACTCACTTTGTTACCTTTCATCTCTCCATAAATATTCAGAAACCTTGGGGGCTTCCCTGGTGGTGCAGTGGTTAAGATTCTGCCTGCCAATGCAGGGGACACAGGTTCGAGCCCTAGTTCGGGAAGATCCCACATGCTGCGGAGCAACTAAGCCCGTGAGCCACAGCTACTGAAGCCCGCGTGCCTAGAGCCCGCACTCTGCAACAAGAGAAGCCACCGCGATGAGAAGCCTGTGCGTCGCAATGAAGAGTAGCCCCCGCTCACAGCAACTAGAGAAAGCCCGCGCGCAGCAACAAAGACCCAATGCAGCCAAAATAAAATAAATAAATAAATAAATAAATAAATAAATAAAACCCTTCAATGGCTCTCATTACACGCAAGATGAAGTCTGAAAAGTTAAAAAAAAAAAAAAAATTCAGAAGTCTCCTGTTAACCAACCTTGCCAATCTCATTGCCTGTCTCCTGCCCTGGATGCTTCCACCATATAAAACTACTTGTAATTTTTTGCCTTTGTCCTGCTTTTTATGTGACTACATGCCTTTGTGCAAGTTGTATCCACGCTGCCTAAAATGGTCTTTACCACAAGCCTGCCCCATCTGCCTCAGTGTCTACTGTCTAACACTCCTCCTTCAAAGTTGACCCTTGAACAACACAGATTGGAACTGCACAGGGTCCACTTATACACGGATTTTTTTCAGTAGTAAATACTACACGGTCCCTGGTTGCTTGAATCTGTGGCTGTAGAACCACTGATCTGGAGGAACCGTGGATCTAGAGGGCCAACTAAAGTTATATGCACATTTGCAACTGCAGGAAGGGTGGGTGCCCCTAACCGCCCCCCAGATTGTTCAAAGACCAACTATCTACTATTGAAAAAAATCTGTCTAAGTGGACCCTCCCAGTTCAAACCTGTGTTGTTCACGAGTCAATTGTACTTACTTTTAAAGCATACTCTAAAAATTTAATCTTAATCAGTTTTTTATTTCTGTCTCCATCATTTTACCGTCATCCTTTTAAGTCATACATGCTTATTGTCTAAGCATATCATAGGTGCTTTGTGTGTGTGTGTGTGTGTGTGTGTGTGTGTGTGTGTTGAATAAACCATCAAATTGATGAAAAGGAGAACAAAGTTTGCCTCCCCAGAGGTCAAACTTTATTAACACCATACTTAATCCAACTTGGCCAAGGAGCCTGACGGTGGGAACTGTAGTCAGACTAAGTTTGAGAACATGCACTCTTGATCTGAGGCTCATGTTTCTATTTACCAGACTTCTGATCCAGTTGAGAGTATTTTAGCTATTAATTCTGGCCCTAGCTCTGCCACTTATTGACTGTCTCCGGGGAAGTCACATCAACTCCCAGAACTTATTTCCTTATGTGTAATTGAAGGCAGTCCCTGCTCTAATGCTTTGAATGCTGTAAAGTGCTAGGTGAAACATAGATATTACTATACAGCTGACCACATTTGAAATGTACTACTTCTTGTTTCTTTCGTGGTGTCCGAAAGACTGCTTATTGCTTCTTCTACCTGTTTACTTACAAAAAGTCCAGTTGTTCAGAGGAAAAGCAATTATGCTAGTGGATGGTTCAGAAGGATTCAATGCCCAAATGATAGTTTATCAAATGAGTCAAGTTTCTGTATTTAAACAGGAAAGGGGCTAATTAAATTATATTTATTCTTTGCCCATGCTGGATTTTAGGTGCTCTCAGGTTAAAAGAAAAAAAAAATCAATAGTTACAAAAGCACAAGGCTTTTCATGGCTGAAAGGAGGGTCATATTTAAAGGATTTATATTTATGTTCATGATTTGTGGCCAATTCTGCATTTTTTTCTTGTATTTTAAGTAGTCGAAAGCATTAGCAAATGAAAGTATGACTCATTAATAGTTTTGGTAGTTAAATTTTTAAGAACTATACGATTGCCTTATCAAACTTGATTGTTTTAAGAGCACATAAAGTTATTTCTAAAAGGGAGCAACAATAATTTATCTAATCCAAATGATGAAATGTTTTCCTAAACAAAAGGTAGGTTGTCATAAAAACCACTGCTTTTTTTTTTCCAAGATGGTCTAAAGTAATTATCGTTTTAGGTTGAAATCATACAATCAAAATAATTATTTTACGTTTCCTTTCTGTCTTAAGTATTAAATGAATTAAACTAGTAATTTTGAAAAGAAGAAGGGAAGGAATTAATATTTGGGGTAAAGTACTCTGTATAGAACCTTTAAAACTTTGATAAAATATAATTGGAAGTTCAAGAATGGCCTTCACAGAGATATCAGATAATGACCCAGTATTAAAGCATTGGCTTTCTTGGTTTTCTTTCTTTCTTTCTTTCTTTTTTTTTTTTTTTTTTGACTTTTGGCTGCGCCATGCAGCATGTGGGATCTTAGTTCCCCGACCGGGGATCGAACCCGTGCCCCCTTCATTGGAAGCACAGAGCCTTAACCACTGGACCGCCAGGAAAGTCCCCCCCTTAGTTTTCTAACAAAATAAATACAGTGTTTATGAGGAGAGTCAATACTGTCGAGTACTTGGGTGTAGTGAGCTTTTAAAACCCATTCATTCTTTTACCATAGGTGGCCTCAGAATGGAGTATTGTTTGTAGCTAGTATTATGTGGTATTTTTCTATTCAGATATTGTCAGAGTGTCACTGTGGAGAAGAAATTACACCCCTCTGAGTCCTCTATTTCTGATTAGAATGTTCTTTTGCTTTGGAGGAAACAGCCCTGTTTGGTTTAAAAATTCAGGCTCATTTCCCCCCCAGAATTACCTCTTCCCCTGCCCTTTCCAGGGCCCCGACATCCTCTTTTCAGCAGCCTTGTTGTCTGCCCTGGATGAGTAATCGGCCTGGCACCTTGTCATTCAGGCAGCCCTGTGCAGCGGAATCGTCATACCTAGTTATGTCTGCACACCTGATGTTTTATTAACCAGTATTGATTTTTTTACCCGGGGGACTTTTTTTTCTTCCTGAAAAAAAGGCAACCTTGCAGGAGTGAAAGGCATTGCAGGGACTGAATTTCTAATGAACCCCCTTCTTTTCCTTTCTGTGACGCCTCTTTTAATGTAGTTTTATATTTTAAGCGCCTGATCTGAAATTTCATTTTCAGCAATTCCATTCTGAGAAATCCTTTTAAATCTTGACTTTCTGTAAGGTTAATTTTTTTCAAGATTGTTCTGCTTGACTGAAAAGCTTAGTAGTGCCTATAAGTTTGAGCATTTCGTTCTAGGTTACGATGAAGCATGTTCACATGCAACGAAATACAGAGAATTTGGAATTCTTTGAGTACTGCTTAGAGAAATAAAAGGGAAGAGAAATCTCATGTCCTATTTCAGGTAGTCCTAAAGTTTCTTCTCATTTCTTTAGGGTTAGTTCAAAGAATTAAAGAAACAGTGGGAGTTATGAACTAGTTTTATGTCATAAAATGAATACAAAGCTCAACAGTTATTTGTGTGACAGAAAAGGATTTTTTTCTTTTTTGCATTCAAAAATAAACATTGTCACTTAATATCACACGTTTACTTTTAGAGAGGCATTCTCACGATGACAGTATAAGTACATCTGAGTTTTGTTTTTGCATCTCAGCGTGGCATGGATTTTCCTTCCTAAAAAAGATTACTTGGGGGTGTGTGTGTGTGTGTGTGTGTGTGTGTGTGTGTGTGTGTGTGTTGAACTTAAATGATAGCACAGATTTATGCAGTTGCCATAAATTAAGGGGAGTTTCTAAATCATTCCCTTCAGATGCTGAGTTCAACCGTGGGTTGGTCGTACTTTCACAGCTGCATTTTAATTTGCTGCCTCAGTCCATCAGGGCATTGTGTACAGGCCGCATGCACACCGTTAGTTGTCAGTAGATGAGGGTCCTCATGAGTCATTCTGACAGCTAGCTTGCATGATCCCAATAAAGAAGGCCCTGTTCTGTGATTTCCTCCAAGCTGGAAACAAGCCTTCTCAAAGGAATGTGCGTCTTCCGAGGTATCGCAGATCACTTACACATTAAGTGTCTTGACTTTGCAGATGGTTTTATTACTAATTGTGTATGAATGGTCCATTAAGAAACTGACCCCTGTACCCCTCTGTTCTTCTTACAGTTCTTGGCACTGGGCACACATTATGGCAAGGTTTATTTACTGGATGTCCAGGGAAACATCACTCAGAAGTTTGATATAGTAAGTATCCAGTATAAAATAATGTGCGAGCTAAATTTCATGCTGAAATCTGTGCTTTGAAATGTTTTAGCCATTTGTTTTTAGAGCATAAAAAAGGATCTTTATCGATGAAATCGGACTGCTAAGAGTTCAACTCTGCATTTTGTAACCTGTGTTAAAAAGTTTTAAAGGTGAACTTACAAAGAAAGAGGTCTATATTTATACATAATGTATTTTCACTGGGTATCTGCTATATAAAGTCCTTTTAAAAATTTATTTTTATGAATCTGTTTAATTGCAGTTCTTTAGTTAATTATAGTCATCCATTTGGCTTTAAATGAAGCATTTAAAATACTCCTATGTGTGTTTGTTTTAAACTGTAACAGTGTAGAATGTCTAGATGAATTGTTAATCAAAGAAAAAAGATTGCTTTTATTGGTGATTAATGGTGTTAATTTACATACTCTGGGGGTTTGTGGAATCCTTAAAGTGTGAACCCCCTCATTTGATGACTAATGTCGATTGTAAGTACATGCCCCATAATCTTCTCCAGATGCCAAATGTAATTGAAAATTGATTGATCACCTTGCTGTTTCAGTTTATCTCTTCTAAATATATAAAGCTAATATTTTATGTGAATGTTCTGCGAGTTGGACTCTTAGGGGATTATATTGACTTAAAGAGAAGAGCCAGGCTTTTTATTTCTTTAATTGTGATTTGGAGTCACCAAGGATGAAGGAAATGTTGAATCTGAAGCTTGATTTTGGTGTTTAAGATGGGCCTAGAAAGTATCAAGTGTCCGTGGTTGTGTGAATGTGAACCTTTGGGATGAAAAAGGTGGTGATTTGGGGGAACATATTCCTTTTTTTGAAGAAAGCATCAGCACTTGTTGAAAGATCCATCATAAGGTATTGGTGTAGTTTACAAAGGACACCAGTTTCTAAAGCTGATACATTATATATTAAAGGTACCAGGTTGCTTTGTTTTGCTTAAAAGAAAGGGAACCACAGATGATGACAGTATCCTTGGAATCTTTGGAGTAGTCCTAGGAGGGAATTGTGTGCTCTAACCACTGATCCATCAGGCAAATGGGGGGTTCTTGTTTGGCTTCGGCATCCCTTTCAGACAAGAAGATACTTTTGACCCGCTATCTTCTCCCTCCTGGACACTGGCCACCCATTTTGATGATTTAATAAACATTTGGTCTTCCCATTGCCATGCATTAAAATGTGAGCTGGTGCTAGGCAGAGCTCTTTTTTATGGTGTCACCCATATCTCCTCACCTTGAAAAAAGAGCTTGCCTGGATGGTCTCTTAAATTTACGGCTCCAGTTTAATGATTCTGTTAAACTCTGCTTCTCAGTAAGTCTTTTTAATATTGTATAGAAATTACTTGATTGCTGAGGTTCACAGGACAAACACTGCTGGTTCCATGGCCAAAAGAGAAACCAGGAGAAATACTGTAGGAGTTTATTCGTGTCTTTCTTTACCCATTCATTCATGCGGTCCTTGTGTCTATTCAGTATAAGCCTTCAGCTTTATCTTTTCTGATGTCAGTTTTATGTCAGGTATATCCTGAGTCCTTTTCCAGGTAATTCCTTGTTCTTTCTTTTCAGTCCTGCCTTTATGACATCTTTGAAAATTAAGTTCTTTATAGCTTTGCACTTATTTTTGGGCAGGAGAGGAAGATGATTTGGTGCTCTGTTTGTTTGTTTACCTCACACAAGAATTTAATAGTCTGCTGTGGAGAAGTTTTTCATGAGGCCTTGGGTCTTCATGACCATTACCTTATGAGGTATATGACTTTCAGGTGACAAATTTCAGAATGTCATTATCTTTTTTGAGAGGAGCCTGAATCTTCAGCTTCTCATCTCAGATGAGTTTTTTCCTTTATTTTTTTATTTTCCTGTTTCCTATGACATGGCTGCTTTTGGGGGCTCCGTATCAGTGCTCTTAAAACAGGAGTTTTTCAATTCTAAAAACACTTATGGCTTGAATCTGCAGATTTTCTTTGGATGCAATGATTGCCATATTCCATCAAGAACTGTTTTCTTCATTAGAAATGCAGCAAGAGTGAAACAAGTATTAAAAAAAAAAAAAAAACTAGTGAATTAACACCTCTGACTTTAGTTTTTAACTTCTAGGTGAAACTAACTTAAATGAATTAAAATTAGATAAAATAATAATACCTTATACTTGCATAACATTTAAAAAAAATTTTCTCAAGAAATGTCTCCTCAACCCATTCATTGCATTTATAGGTTTTGAATGCAGTAGTAAAGTCACGAAGCAGTAGTTGAAAATTCTCACCTATCAATAAGGTTTTGTTTGGCAGAGCGTGGAGGCATAGAGGAATCTTTATTTTTAAAAGGTTTCCCTGATTCTGCTATTTGTGTTGGAATGGAATCATTACATTAAAGGCTGTATAACTTTAAATGTATATGATACAAAAGAAGAAATAACTAAACAAATCATTCTGCATGTTGAAGAAAGTGATTTGTTTTTCCATTAATATTTCAGGAGAAATACTGTTTAGCACACTCTACAAAAGCTAAGCATATGCCTTCCTAATGACCCAGCAGTTCAAGGTATATATCAAGAAAACGGAATACAGTGCATATGTCCACAAAATATATATGTGTAGAAGAGTGTTAATAGTAGCTTGATTTATAATAACTCCAAACTAGAAACAACCCAAATGTTCATCAGTAGTAGAATGGATAAGCAAATGATGGTATATTCTTAGCAACTAAAAAGAACAAACTGTTGCTACATGCAACAAACATGGATGAATTTCACTGTCTTAATGTTCAGCCAAAGAAGCCAGACACAAATATGTACATGTTGTATGATTCCTTTTATATGATGGTTAAGAGAAGGCAGACTCATACTATGATGATAGACGTCAGATAATGATTTGACCTGGGAGAGAGCACAGGAAGAATCTTCTGAAGTGTTGATAATAGTCCCTATCTTGGTGGTTTCCCAGGAATATACATATGTAAAAATCACTGAGCCGCACATTTGAGATTTGTGCACTTTATTCTATATGAGTTATACCTCAATAACGTGCAGACGCACGTACAGAAATACCTATACATGTGTATGTCTCTTTGACCTTGAGCAATGTTCAAATTATCGAAGCAACCCTTTACTCTACTTCTAAATCCCAGAACATTTCCTAGGTTGGTATCTTGTTCAGAGATCCTGATATAAATGAATCATGCCACTAAGATTATTCTTGCAGCTGTATATTCTTCTATAATTACATAAAAAGTTTGATAGAGAGGATTCTGTGCTACCCCAACCATCCATGACTGTTCTTTTGTGGATCAAAAGCAAAAACCACTAGGGTGATGATTTATTTTGCATGTTGATATTCAGATTTCAGTCCATCTGAAAGGATATTCAGAATATATGTTAATTAACAAGCTTTAGCCACACATGTGTGTTTTTTAAAAAATTTTTTCCCGAGGTGTAACTTTATGTTAATTCAGATTTAATTGATAGAGTTCAATTTTACTGAAATCACAGAATAAAATTAAAATAGGTCTAGCTTCTCAGGTAAAGGTGCTCAAGTTGCTAAGAAAATTGCCTTCTTGAATATAGATCAAGCCATATTCTCCTGAATAATGGGTGTCTCAATTGCTTACACAGTATGTAACATATGACTTCAAAATCCTTAGAGGATCTCAAATTCCTTTTAAATTCCCACATGGCATCTATGCCCATATGATGTCATTAATCATAGTAGTTAGTTTCTCTTTAATAGCCTCCACTTTCCTTAAGCATATTAATTTATGGCTTACTAATTAAGAGTACTTATTGTACTTTGAAGCAATGAGCAAATTATTTTGGAGCATTATTCCATATGTTTTAAATCTTTTCTATTAAGTGTGCTAGAGGGAGAGCAAAGAAGTCCACTGACCAAATAAATTTCTGCTCTTTACCTTTATGTGTTTTCTTTCTTTGCTAGAAATAGGAAATGAAAAGGTTTGGCTGTCGTCATGCCATGGCAGAGACATTAGGTAAATACTTAGAAAATGGCTAGTTACAAAAAAGAAAGGAATAGGAAAACAAAATAGAACCAGGGCTTAGTAGGCATTTTATATTAAGATAAATATGAAATTTTTTTTTTTTTTTTTTTTTTTATTTTTGGCTGTGCTGGGTCTTCGGTTCATGCGAGGGCTTTCTCTAGTTGCGGCAAGTGGGGACCACTGTTCATCGCGGTGCGGGGACCGCTCTTCATCGCGGTGCGTGGGCCTTTCACTATCGCGGCCCCTCCCGTTGCGGGGCACAGGCTCCAGATGCGCATGCTCAGTAGTTGTGGCTCACGGGCCCAGCCGCTCCGTGGCATGTGGGATCTTCCCAGACCAGGGCTCGAACCCGTGTCCCCTGCATTAGCAGGCAGATTCTCAACCACTGCGCCACCAGGGAAGCCCATAAATATGAAATTTTAAAAATTAATTTCTTAAAGAAGAGGTGGTTTCAGGATTCTCCTTGAACTCCAGATAGTAAAGTCTTTTGCTATTTCTATTTTTTTTTTTAATTTGGCTGTGCCACATGGCTTGCAGGATCTTAGCTCCCACTGGACCGCCAGGGAATTCCCATCTTTTGCTATTTCTATTGCTGTTTTTGATTTGGGATTAGACTAACACACTCTTTTCCTTACTGCTGATCTTTGGTACTTCTTATGGTCGTGTGGCATTAAAAACCCAGATTTCTGTGAAAACTAGCTCACGCTACGGTATTTTAACACCCTCATAAGAGTTCTTTTTATTTCTGCTTATCTTCCCCGCTCACAGTTCAATCCCTGTGTCTCTGAGAACCCTGGACAGCTTCTCACAACTTCCCAGATCAAGTCCTAATCTGTGGCTAAGACCCTTGTCGTATGGCCGAAGCCTACGTTTCCAATCGTAGTTTCAGTTTCTTCCCTCTCCAGTCATTCTGATCCACTCACCGTCTTCTGGTTATTGACTTGGACATGCTTGTTCCAGCCTTTTAATCACATATTCCAAGGATGCCCTTCTTCCGTTAAGTCCCGTTCTTTCTGCGATGTGCTTGTACTGAAGTGACCTCTCCTTTGAACTCCTGAATTATTGCTTTTTTCACTTGCAGTGTTAATCCGTCATCGTGTCAACTCCAGCTTCATGTTCATATTCAAGGTTTTGGAGGGCAGGGGCCATGTCTCCTAGTATACCGCTCCCCTCTTTCTCTCCCTCTCTCTTGTCTCTGTGGCTGTTTGGTACCCAGTGAGCGTATCAGCTGATAATATCTTCTTGAAACATACTCATGGGACTGGTTCTTTTTGTCATTACTTAACCTCTCAGGAGGGCATCTGGGAGTCAGATCTCTGCTCTCCTGTGTATTATTCAACCCTCACACCCCATTGGATTTATAATTTAAAATGTTTGTATTGAGATCAGAACCTTACCTCTTACTTATGGAAAGTAAGCCTTTTATTCAGTGATACTTGGCGAGTTTTTAAGATATACTCAGACTTTTCCTAGTTCCTATGGAGAATTCATAAAGTCAACAGAGTGCAGAGGCTGAGGAGACTTTGGAGATCATTCTAGATAAAAAAGGTGCGGAGTCAGGAAACTGGAGGGAAACTCAGCTTGAGCTGCTTTGGTTCTCTATCCCCTGCCCGCTTGCTGTTCACTCGCCTCTTCCAGTTCATTCCAGGCTTTCCTCACATATCTAGATGTTTCCCTCACCTAAGGTTGAAAAAGGTGTTTTTGTGACTGGATCCTGCCTGGGAGTGACCATGGTTTCATTTCTGTCTCTGGGCTTTGGGACTCAGCCATCTTTTGGATTGTATTCCTGGCCTTTTGTGTGCTCTCTTTGTCTTAGAGGAATTTATCTCTAATATAAATCAGCTCCTCTTTTCTCTTTCCTTGGTATTGATATATAAATGTTGATTATAGGATCACCCATCTTTATTTTTATGTTTCAGCAAAAGAAAAGCTTATCTTCTCTCTCTTCTCTCTCTTGGCCAGTGTAATCCTGAAAACTGAGGGTTCCTTTAAGCTTCTCAGATTGCATCTTTAATATTCACGAATACCTCTTTTATCCTTCCCATGGTTTAATCATCTCCTTCTCCCTGGCACCTCCACTTCTGGAAAATACAGTACTTTTGTCGAGGTTATTTGCATCTGTGTCGAGGTCATTCCATCCAGAGAATGTGTGTTTCCTGAGGGCGGTTTCTCTCATTTCTCTCTGCATCCTTAGTGCTCAACATAAAAGCTGATGAATAGCGAGAAATTGATGGAACTTGGCTGAGCCAGTAGTTCTGAATCTGTAAAGTTCCATGTATCTGGACTACCTTCCAGATAATCAGGGTTTTACACCTTCCTTTCCTCCATCAGGATAACTCTGTGTACATTACGGGGAATCATGTGGGCATGACCATCTCTTCGAGAGTATATACAGATCCCAGGCATTCATTATAACCCTGAAGAGCCCAACTCTTTGGGGCTCATTCATAATGTAGCCAGAATAGTGTGGGGTGACTATTCATTAAAAGAACCCTTGGAGCAGATCTAAAAATGTAAGCTATCTATCCGTGAACAAAGAAACCCTGCTCTACTATTGGTCGCAGGGCACTTGTTTATCGACCTGAAGCACATCCCATCCATATGTGCAATTCCAGGTGTGGCATCATTACTTGGGAAGCAGGGCATGTATCTTTTGATATTATCCAAGTGGTACATTGTTGGCTCAAATGTGGCAGTGTCTGTACTATCTGTTTAAGACTGACTGACAGGTCTCAGCTTCTTATGTGTTTAAAGAATCTGTTTTCTATATTTGGACTCAGTATCTTGAGTGATAAGAAGTATGTCCAGTGAGGTGAGAATTACTTAAACAGAAATCA
This sequence comes from Balaenoptera musculus, assembly GCF_009873245.2. NCBI lineage: Eukaryota > Metazoa > Chordata > Mammalia > Artiodactyla > Balaenopteridae > Balaenoptera > Balaenoptera musculus. The sequence goes on along the minus strand of NC_045793.1, from coordinate 93,531,693 downwards.
AACTTCTGAGAAATGATGCCAAGGAAAGTCCTGTTTCCCATTTTCTGCATATTTTTTCATAAATAGTCTCCAGTGTGTGGATTAAGTGTTTATCGGTAGGTTGATAACTTTGGTAGCATCTGTGTGCAGAGGTGAGTAAGGTAACAGGTTCAGCTTTAAGGATGCTTCTCTCATTGAAAATAAAGTGTCATGCTTACAGAATGTTGTCATATCTGATCTTTAAGTGGTAACTGCATTTGGGCAAATACCTCTTAAATAGCTAAAATTTTAAATATTTCTTCACCAAATTACCCTGGTGCTCCACCCATTTCATAGTCAGGGTTGAAGTAATTGTAACTTTTTGGAACTTGACTCTGAGCTGAGTAGTAGACTGGAGCCTGATTGTCAGAAAGCCCGTGGACTCTATTCTGTGGTAAAGGAGAGCCTCATGCTGGGGCTTCTTTCTTTGGGGATCAAGCGCTTATGGCAAAGTCAGAACAATGAAAAGATCGTGAACAGTGTGGAGACTTGGAGGAGGAGTGATGAAGTTTGCAAGCGGGAGAAAGTGCAATTTGAGGTGCATCTTGAAGGATGAATGAGCATTTTTCGATTGTTGGGGTGGGTTTGGGCCAGGTGATGGATGCTTCCTGTGAAATAGGGAATCACAAAGGGCAGGGGCCTTTGATCACGGACTTCACATCTACACATACATTTTGTTTTTCCTCCAGTAGCTCGAGAATAAGGGAGTGGAGAGGAAAGAATGGATGGGGAGGTGCAATGAGAGAGACTTAGGCAGCAGGTTTGGCAGAAGGACTGAAGGAAAAAGAAAAGTAGTGTTTTCCTGAGTGTCTTCGTGGGGACTGACTTTGGAGTTTGGACTGTTCAGGGAAGCAAGTGAAACGAGAACAGTGATGGGAAATCAGGTGTCATGGACCAGAAGGCAGGGGCTTTATATATGTGTGTAAGTGTCTGTGTGTACAGTTTAATAACAAATAATTTATACCTTGAGTTTTGTTTTGTTAGTAATAGACTTCCAAAGACTAAAAAGTCTTGGGAAACCCTGACAGAGCATGTTTCAAAATCAGGGTGTGTTACTTCTTCCTTAAACAAGCTCTGTTTTTCTATCTGAATTGTTTTGTTTTGTTTTTTAATTGGAGTATAGTTGATTTACAATGTTGTGTTAGTTTCAAGTGTACAGCAAAGTGATTCAGTTATACATATATATATGTTATTTTTCTTATTCTTTTCCATTATGGTTTATCACAGGACATGGAATATAGTTCCCTGTGCTATACAGTAGGACCATGTTGGTTATCTGTTTGTTTGTTTGTTTTTTTTTTTTTGGCTGTGTTGGGTCTTCGTTGCTGTGCACGGGCTTCCTCTAGTTGCGGCGAGCAGGGGCTACTCTTTATTGCGGTGCACGGGCTTCTCATTGCGCTGGCTTCTCTTGTTGCGGAGCACAGGCTCTAGGCGCGCGGGCTTCAGTAGTTGTGGCATGCGGGCTCTAGATTGCAGGCTCAGTAGTTGTGGCACATGGGCTTAGTTGCTCTGTGGCATGTGGATCTTCCCAGACCAGGGATTGAACCCGTGTCCCCTGCATTGGCAGGCGGATTCTTAACCACTGCGCCACCAGGGAAGCCCGGTTATCTGTTTTATACATAGTAGTGTGTATATGTTAATCCCATGAATTGTTTCATTTTATGAGTCTTTTCTAGAAATTATTTCTTGTCTATAATCACCAAGTTTTTTGCATTTGATAGAATCATGATGTATTATGATAAATGGGAACTTAAAGGATATTTTGTTTATCTGTCCATCCAAGATATGAAATTCTTCTATAGTATTCTTATTACTTGGTTGTTCAGTCCTTAATTTATATCTCTAGTAAGAAGAAATCCATTACTTTCACGGGCAGCTATTAGCTGTTTGCACTTAGTTTTAATATGAATTTTCCCCCTTTCTATCAATTAAACCAACAAAAGCTAAGTAAAATGGAATAACACATACCATTAAACACCTCTTAGAGTGGCTAAAATTACACTGAAAGACTGACCATAACGGGTGTTGGTGAGGGTATAGAGAAACTGAAACTCATGCTACTGGTGGAAATGCAATATGGTGTAACCTCTTTGGAAAACAGTTGAGCAGTTTTATAAAACATTAAACATGCACCTACTATCTGATCCAGGCATTCCCCCTTAGGAAATGAAAGCATATGCTCATCCAAAGACTTGTACGTGAATGTTCACTTAATTTTTATTTATGATAACCCCAAAGTGGGAGCAGTCTATATGTCTCATCTACAGGTGAATGGGTAAACAAAATGTGATATATCCATATGATGGCATTCTAATCATCAATAGAAAGGAATGAACTTTTGATACACACTGCAACATGGATGGATCTCAAATCTATCATGTTAAGTGAAAGAAGCCAGACTCAAACGGCTACATATTATATGGTTGCATTTATATAAAATTCTAGAAAATGCAAATAAATCTATAGTGGCAGAAAGCAGATCAGTGGTTGCCTGGAGATGGGCAGAGGGATGGTGTGGTGGGATTATAAAGTAGTGTGAAGGAACTTTCAGGGCTGATAGATACATTCATTATATCGACTGTGGCGAAGGTTTCATGAGTGCATACATATGTCACAACTTTGCCAGATTTAAATATGTGTGGTTTATTGTATGTCAGTTATATCTCAATAATGCTGTTTTTAAAAGACAAAAATGACAAACTACAGAAAAAATAGAATAACGTGTTCCCAATGGTGATATTTACATATCAAAATGTTATTTGCGTCTATGTAACCCCGAACTGTTGGGTATTCTTTAAGGTGCTTGATATTATAAAGGACACCATACAGAGTGGGATCTAGATTATTTAATTGCTGGCTTCTTTGGTCTTTCTTTAGGTTGTGAGTCAAAAGAAAAAAAATTCTTCATTTAAAGTTTTTTCATTTAACATTCTCCTTGTTTCTTTTTTTTAAAGTTATATTTGATTTACAATATTGTTAGTTTCAGGTGTACAGCACCTGAATACTGTGACTCAGTATTTTCACAGATTATCTTCCATTATAGGTTATTACAAGATAATGAGTATAATTCCTTGTGCTATACGGCATATTCTTGTTGCTTATCTATTTTAATAGTAGTTTGTATCTGTTAATCCCATACCCCGAATTTGTCCCTTCCCTGCTTGCTCTTTGGTAACCGTAAGTTTGTTTTCTATATCTGAGAGTCTGTTTCTGTTTTGCGTACACATTCATTTGTATTATTTTTTAGATTCCACATATAAGGGATATCATATAGCATTTGTCTTTCTCTGTCAGACTTATTTCACTAAACATAATGTTACTCTCTACGTCCATCCATGTTGCTGCAAATGGCAGTATTTCATTCTTTTTCATGGCTGAGTGTAATATTCCATTGTGTATGTGTGTTTGTGTGTGTGTATACACCAACCACATCTTAATCCAGTCTTCTGTTGATGGGCACTTGGGTTGTTTCCATGTCTTGTCTGTTGTAAGTAGTGTTGCTGTGAGCATTGAGGTGCATGTATCTTTTCGAATTAGTGTTTTCATTTTTTCCGGATATATACCCAGGAGTGGAATTTCTGGGTCATATGGTAGCTCTGTTTTTAGTTTGTTAAGGAACCTCCATACTGTTTTCCATAGTGGCTGCAAACAAATTACATTCCCACCAGCAGCTTATGAGTGTTCCCTTTTCTCCACATCCTTGTCAACATTTGCTATTTTTAGACTTTTTGATGATGGCCATTTTGATAGGTATGAAGTGATACCTCACTGTTGTTTTGATTTGCGTTTCTCTAATATGTAGTGATGCCGAGCATCTTTTCATGTGCCTGTTAGCCATCTGTATGTCTTCTTTGGAGCTCCAGTGGCACCCTCGAGTAGTGCATCGTTACTTATACAATGTTTTCCTTGTTTCTGACCAATGAAATATGGCTGGAAAAAATACCAAAAGTTCAGCCTACATGAGAAATGGAAGAATTTTCCCAATATTATCAATATCTTTTTTCTGTTTTGGTTCTGTATTTGCATAAGTAATACATGTTTTGTATTGTATATCCCTTTTGGGGGGAGCTCCACCTTTTGTAGAAATGATACAGTGACCGAGAGTGGAATAACTGAATAAGTGGGGATTTGTTTTAGGTTTCCCTACGGCATGGGTACTCTATTTTAGGCAGGAAGAATGAGCTAGTTTGAAATAACGGAATGAGCAGCTTCTGTGCCCGAATATCTCGTTCGGGTACATCTGCCTTGTTAGCAGAAAGTCTACCAGAATTTTGTTAGATTTTCTAGAAGAGTTTCATCTCAGAGGGAGAGAACAAAATGCCCTGTGAGGTAGTCTAAACATTGGATTCCATTTTACTTTAGTGTATAAAAGTTAATGTATTAGGGGACTTTGGTTACGCAGTGACAGAAATCCATCTCAGCCAGGCTTACCTAACAGGGGGATTTACTGGCTCCTGTTGTAAGTTACGTGGGGCTGAAGTGGCTTTTCAGGGTCTGGATGGCATCTTAGGGTACCCATTTCTGGGATAGACTTTTTTTGGTCTCGTGGGCATCTTGGTCAGCCCACAGTCCAAGACTAATGCCTTAGAACTATAATCCTCTTAAACAAGGTAGGACTCCTTCAGTGACTCTGGCAAAAACCTGCCAGGAAGGACTTTGATGGGCCTGGTTGGGGTGCATTCTTCTACCTGAAGCAGTTGCTGTCTGTTGTTTGATAGGATACTCTGGCGAGGCCTGAGTTGGAAGTGGGAATTAGGGGAGGGGGCTGAACCCCATTCTAATCATATAGAATACGTTTCTTCATGGTAAAAGCAGGTCTGTAATTGCCTGGAGCCATCCAGGACCCAACTTTTCAGTGCCCTGTACACCTAATGAACGATGCTAAACTGGGGAGTGCTACAGGGATGAACATCCTTGGGTGGGCTGGGGAATCTTGTGACTGATTATTTCCTTTGAACAAATCCCTTGAGGTGAAATCACTAGGGCAGACACTATGAACACTTTTAAGGTTCGCTGCATATTCCTGTATTCCACTGTGCCTAGGTTATACTAAATTATAGTCCCACCAGCACTGGATGAGAATATGTCAGTATATCTCATCACCTGCATAGGCTGTCATCATTCAAAAAATCTTTGCCACTTAGATTTCTAAAAAATGGGAATTTATTGAATTAACGTGTATTTTTTTGGTTACTAATGAGGCTGTGTACTCTTTTGAGAATTGTTGGTTCCTATACTTTGTCAGTACGTATGTAAAGGTCTAAATTGATTTGTAATTAAAAAGTTCATTGTTGACAAGCAAAACTAACAACATTGATCTGGGCGACTCATGCGATGGCTCAAAATCAGAAGTCACCAGCAAGTCAAATTTAATACTTGCAAATAAATCTTTCTACTATTAAATAAAACGCTGCTTTACTTTTAGGACAGCATCCATTTTAAATTAATACTTGAAATCTGAACTGTATTGTTTTTGTTTGCTCACCTGTTTTGATTCTTTAAGTTCTATAAAAGTTTGTAATCATAAAGTGTAGCAAGTTTTAACAATGAATATATTTTTGTTAAAATATTACTTATAGAATGAACTCATACAGATCAATAAGGAAAACGCAGACAACCCAGGAAGAAATTGGGCAAACAGTACGAACAGGAAGTTCTCAGATGGAGAACACCAAACGTCTCCAATAACCACATAAAAAGATGCTCACTTTCTCTAGTAGTGACAGAGTAATCAGGGAAATGTGAAGTAAACCAACAGTGAGATATGATTCCACACCCATCAGTTGGGCAAACATTTAAAAGTCTGATCAGTACCAGGGCCAGGGAGTTGGGTGCTCTCTTCCTTGAGGGCTTGCAGAGTCCAGACACATCTTCTTGTTGGAAGAGTAACACAAGTCTTCTAGTCTATGGTTTATCTTTTAATTTCTCATTTGTGATATTTTCAGTTGTTCAGAGGTTTTTTAACATCTGTATTTATTGCATTTTAATCTAAATGCAATAAATATATATCAGTCTTCTCATTATAGTATTTTTTGTCTTCTGAGGGAAAATTTTTTTGGTCCCCCCAAAGTTGTAAAGATATCCTTCCGTACTTTCTTCCTGTGGTTTTAAAGTTTTGCTTTTTACATTTAAGTCTACATTCTTTTTTTTTTTAATGATGTTTTATTTATTTATTTATTTATTTAATTTATTTATTTAGGCTGCGTTGGGTCTGCATTGCTGCGTGCGGTCTTCATTGCTGTGTGCAGGCTTTCTCTAGTTGTGGCGAGCGGGGGCTACTCTTCGTTGCGGTGTGCAGCCTTCTCATTGCAGTGGCTTCTCTTGTTGCGGAGCACAGGCTCAAGGTGCATGGGTTTCAGTAGTTGTGACACACAGGCTCAGTAGTTGTGGCTCGCGAGCTCTAGAGCGCAGGCTCAGTAGTTGCGGCGCACGGGCTTAGTTGCTCCGCGGCATGTGGGATCTTCCCAGACCAGGGCTCAAACCCGCGTCCCCTGCAGGTGGATTGGCAGGCGGATTCTTAACCACTGCGCCACCAGGGAAGTCCCTAAGTCTTCATTCTTCCTTAAGAAAAATCATCCTTACTGTACCAGAAGGAGAAAGATTTATTCCTTGATTTCAAGATGGAGTCTGAAGTTCCTGCTTTGCCCAGAAAAGAAAGGACACAAAATTTATAACCCCCTGAGCCTACTGATGTCCCACGTTCTTTTCTTGGCCCTGCCTCAGACCTTGACTTGGTTGCATTACTGGCAATCTAGCTACTCCAGAATGGATGTGGAAAGAGCAGTGCTGATGGGGTGATTGGAGATGAAGCCTCATGGCCAGCAGAAAGGTGGTGGCCAGGTTCTGGAGAGGGCAGGATGTGGTCCTCGGGTGGGGGTTGGACACTGTGGTGCTGTGGCTGCCAGTCAAGTTCAGGGTCAGACTCCTAGCTTTCAGCCCTTGCCGCACCTTCATTAGCTTGGGAGGGTTCTTTAACCTCTCTTTCACTTTCTTTATAAAATGTAGAGCATAGTCACACCCCTGATTTATGTGACTGTTTTAAGAATAATTTGTGAAATAGTTTATTGTAAAGTATTTCGTGCAAGGCTCAGCCACTGATAACCAGTATGAGGAATGGGATCAAGTCCAGAGTCTGATGGCAGACATTTACGACACTTCCCGAAGGAGAGCTGTTATTTTCAAATTCATTTATGTGGTTGGCTTTCATACTGTTCGCTGTGTATAGGACAGGCAGACGTACAAGGGAGGGAGGGAGGAAGGAAAAAGGAGAAAGAAGGAAGAAGAGAGAACCTTCTGTGACACGCCTCTTCTTCCCACTGATTTGCTACCTGCTGCATCAGATCCTTTGTTTATTTGGGGAGCAGGCATCTTTTATCACAGGGCTCAAATAGGCTTACTTTTTGGACATTTGAAGAACATATTTTCTTACGTAACTAGGTTCTGCAAATGGATCCCAGCGCTGCTGCAGTGAGTTGACTTCAGGAGTTTCTTTTCAGTGTAGAGACACTGCAACTTGGTTTGCAAGATGCTTCTTTTGAGAACCGTTGAGAGATGGCAATCTACTTGGGAGGTGACTTAATGGTGAATTGATAAAGCAGTGATTTTACACCAGAGAGCATTATAACAATAATTTCTGTGGTAAAAGTAGAGCTGAATTTGTGACGTTTTAAGTGGTCTTTCTTCATCTTATGTCTGAAAAGGAACTTAGGCATTTTCTATTTGGTTAATAACTTAGTCTCAGTCATTTAAACTACTTGTACTGCCCTTTTGAGATAAGTGATTTTTTTTTTTTTCCCCAACCTGTGGAAACACAAAGCCTTTACTTTCTCAGAGGTTGGTTTTAGATAAAGAGAATTCATTAACATCCCTGCTGCTATTATTGAGTCATAAATGAAAGTGAGAAGTAAGAACATTTGTACTCCTAACAGACTTTTCCGTTATTCTTGATGGTATCGTTAACTTGATATTGAGGAATTAAATAGGGATATCTGGTGAGATGTTCAGATAACTCTGTCGCCATCATGGGTTTGCATTGTGTTCAGCTTTCTTGAGCTGCTTTTGTTAATGAAGTTTGTCCTCAATGGTGGACCAGCCGTGGCATAGCAGATCCTTAGGACTTGGACAGTCTAAGGGGTAGCCCTCTGAAACTTAATTTTAAAGAACAGTAATATGCTTATTATTCCTTTTCTAGTTATATGGTCTCAGGGATGACAACCCCATTTCTGTTGCCTTAACTCTTAGTAGCATTTTTTTTATGAAGGTATTTTTTCCCATTATTTATTTATTTATTTATTTATTTATTTATTTTTATTTATGGCTGTGTTGGATCTTCATTTCTGTGCGAGGGCTTTCTCTAGTTGTGGCAAGCGGGGGCCACTCTTCATCGCGGTGCGCAGGCCTCTCACTGTCGTGGCCTCTCTTGTTGCGGAGCACAGGCTCCAGACGCGCAGGCTCAGTAGTTGTGGCTCACGGGCCCAGTTGCTCCGCGGCATGTGGGATCTTCCCAGACCAGGGCTCGAACCCGTGTCCCCTGCATTGGCAGGCAGATTCTCAACCACTGCGCCACCAGGGAAGCCCTGTTGCCTTAACTCTTATAGGAAAAATGTATTATAGGCTCTGGGGCAGTGTTCTCTGGGAAGAAAAGGAGTTTTGTTTTCTGGAATTGTAGTGTTGAACCCCGTAGGCTGGGAATCTTGGGGACATAGCCAACTATGGAGGACACCTTATTCACCACCTTTCAGTCAAACCTATTTGGGTGTTAAAACATCAGTGTTTATTTCTAAGCTCAATTATTCTTTGAAATAATTTAGCAGGTTGGGCTGTATGACGTGTGAAAACCTCTGTGCTGTGACTTACTGTAGGGACAGAAGGGCTGGGTCACGGCTGAGTCATGGCTCCCGGTGCTGACACCACTAAACTGCTCCCAGCAAGGTCCTGCCTTTTCATTAGACCATGTATCCCTCATAAGTCCTTGTTTCTTTATCAATGGGGTCTAGTGGGCCAGACCAGGTTAAGCCTCTTTTGGAATCTAAATACTCTTACCAACAAAAAGCCAATCTTCGCCTACCTGCAAAGACTTGGCTTTTCCAGGCCCCTGACGGATAGCATCCCTTCAGAAGGCCCCATCTCTTCTCCTCCTCGCTGTTTACTTCTGTCTCTGTGACATTTTTCCTCCATCATCTGCCTTCATTATTACCCGCTTATCCCCTAGATGCTGCTCTCAGCTCATTCTTTTGCTGGTTCCTTATACCACCACCACCCTTGCTCAAGTCTTTATTGAGTCTCACTTGGGTTATTGCAGTGAAACGCCACTGATCTACCGTAGACACCTCATATCTCCCCTAATCTCTCCTTCACACAGCGGCCCAAGTCATCTTCCCAGAGGAGTGCTGGGATCTTGTTACTCCCCTTCCTGGAAATACTCCTTGTGCCTCCTCGATGCCAATGGAATAAAACAGAGCTCCCCCTGCGGCCCTCAGTCCTTCTGCTGTCTGGGCTACAGTCTCTGCCCACATCGTGGCCTGCACTGTATCCTGCTTTGTCCTTTGGCTCTTGCTGGAATGTACTCTCCTGTCTTTGTCTGTGGAAATGCTGTGTCCCTCTCTCTCTCTCTGTGATACCTTCCTGATGACCCCACACAGAAGAGTACATCCTTCGTGTTCATTCAGTGATTGCTTCTTTTTTAAAAAATTTTTATTTTATATGGGAGCATAGTTGATAAACAATGTTGTTAGTTTCGGGTGTACAGCAAAGTGATTCAGTGATACATATACATGTATCTCTTCTTTTTCAAATTCTTTTCCCATTCCCATTTTTCAAATTCTTTTCCCAGGATATTGAACAGAGTTCCCTGTGCTATATAGTAGGTCCTTGTTGGTCATCTGTTTTAAATCTAGCAGTGTGTACATATCACAGTGATTGCTTCTTATTCCTTTAGCCAACATTCTGTAAGGATGTGCAAGGGGTATAAAGAATAATAAAACACAGCCCCTGTTCTCAGGTTGGATCAGTTGTGGAACTAGTCACATAAACAACGATCTATAATATAACATGTTAAATTGTAAAATAGAGTAAAAAAAAAAGTGTAAAATTGTACACTTCTGTATACAAAGTGCTGCAGTCAGACTGTGTACACAAACACCTTGAAGGCAGGCCTTGTTTATTTTTGTTTAATCCTCTCTGTATTATGTAGGGGTTTTGGTGATATCAGTTAGTCTTTTGTGAAATGCATTTATTAGTGAATTGTCCTTCTCCATTTTTCCCTTGTAATAATATGACTGCATTTCTCTGGTAACTCAGCTCTCCTTTTTTTTTTTTTTTTTTTTTTTGGCCATGCTGCGTGGCTTGCGGGATCTCAGTTCCCCAACCAGGGATTGAACTTGGGCCATGGCGGTGAAATCCCAGACTCCTAACCACTAGGCCACCAGGGAACTCCCTCTGCTTTCCTTTTTCTATCACTCCTCCCTCTGTAACTTTGTTGGGTACATGTATGAACAAGGAAACTGTTGACTCAGGTCAAGAACAAATCATTTTTATCACACTTCACACATTATATTTCACCATTTGAAAGCTGTCAATTGTATTTCTTTTCAGGTCATTTATATATGGAACAAATGTTAATCCCTTTAATAATGGTTTTCCAGTAAAACGGATTGTTTTTACAGTGGCGTCACAACCTAGCACAGTGTCTGGTACCAATACCAGAAAGAGAATCTCTGCTGACTCCTTCTGCTGTCACTCAGAGTGATTTACCTAGAAGGTTCTGCTGAAGTTTTTCTCCCTCACCTGCCAAGTGTAGTACTGTAGATAACCAGCCAAGGCATCACAGGGAGACTTCTCCAAGGTGTCCACTCTGAACTGTTAAGCACGTGAGCATGGCAAGCTCTGGGGGGAATGAACTCCGACTCTGATTGGCTACTCATCCATCTCACTGCAGAGGACCACTGTGGCTTTGTCGCATCCCTGGAAGGTCACTGTCTTTTTAAAAATTTTTATTTATTTGCTTATTTTTGGCTGTGTTGGGTCTTCGTTGCTGTGCGCGGGCTTTCTCTAGTTGTGGCGAGCGGGGGCTACTCTTTGTTGCGGTGCGCAGGCTTCTCATTGCGGTGGCTTCTCTTGTTGTGGAGCATGGGCTCCAGGCATGCGGGCTTTAGTAGTTGTGGCACGCAGGCTCAGTAGTTGTGGCACACGGGCTTAGTTGCTCCGCTGCACGTGGGATCTTCCCGGACCAGGGCTCGAACCCGTGTCCCCTGCATTGGCAGGCGGATTCTTAACCACTGCGCCACCAGGGAAGTCCTCACTGTCTTAAATATGAACAGTGTTCCAGTGATTTGCAAGCTTCCTAAGGGCAAGGAGCCCATTTAACATGTTCACGACATGCACCTGGCGTCCAGGACAGTCCTTTGCATTTGAATTAAAGAGGGAATGTGGACCAACAGGCTGTTTTTGCCTTTGATCAAAGTAATGTTTTAATTGGTGCCGAGATCCTGACTCTGACTTGGGTACATGCTGTGTGCAAGCCAGCCTCCTAGCCTCGTGGCAGGGGGTGTGACTGGCACAGGCAGAAGACGAAGTTTAACAGAAGGAAAACAGCTCTGGGAGTCAGCAGTGTGCCTAGTCCTTAGGAGGCAGTCCCTTCCAAATCCTCCCTGTGCTTTTAAAGGTTGTCAGGATTTAGAAAACGAACCTCTATCTAATACGTCTTCCGGAGGTGGCAAGTCTGTCCATGACCCCGCCGTGCTGAGGTGGTGTGTCCAGCAGGTGATGCCCGAGCCTCTTAGGAGTCAGCCGCGCGCATCTGTCGCCGCCGGGCAGGGACGGCAGTGGGGTTTGTGCCGTCAGAGGAGGATGCACATGGTCCTTGCAAACTGCCGGCATCTAAGTGACGTCCAGTGTGCTCTTCCGGGGGTGGTGGTGAAGAACTCTTGATGGGAGAATAGTTTTCAAAGTTCAAAAAAAAAGAAATATTTAGGAATGGTTTAGTGAATAGCAGGGACTGATTTATAAGAAGTCTTAGAAATGCAGAAAATTTAAGCTCCAGTGTTCACTTAAAACAGTGATAACAGTAAGTGGACAAAAATTCTTTTCTTGCCAAGCAAGGTGATGCTTCCTCAAAACTTCTCTTCGTTCTTCTCATTTCCAGATGATTTTTATTTCTTTTGGATGATTTTCAGGATATTGGTTAGAGTTTAAATCAAGGAATTCGTTTTCTAATAGGATAATTTGATTCTTTGATCATTAGAATGGAAATTAAATTTAAGTGGAGAATTAGAGACATTTAATAAATATATATATTTTCCTATCAAACAATATTCTTCTTGTGGAAGTTATAGAATATGAAAGCTATCTGGTGATAAAGGTAGACAGTGGACTCTGTACCTTAAAGTAATCACTTCCTAGTATTCACATAAAGTTTGTACCATCAAAGAAAAGCTGTGATGAACCGTAAAGCTACTTGGAGCACTACAGAGAGTTTGAAATCACTGTGAGGAGAGTCATCTGTAGTTCAATAAATGGTGATATTTGGGGAGTACTTTTGAGTTCCTGTATTAGGAGTACAGCAGACCTCACCTGAAATAACAGACATGTAATTGTTTGACTTTATTAAAATAACAATATTGGTATGCTCAATATTTAACTAACATGTAAGTTATTCAAGTAAATACTTTTCACTTTGAAATCAGCTTATGTAAATAGGTTATACTTTTTAAAAATTGAAGTATAGTTGATTTACAATGTTGTGTTAGTTTCCGGTGTACAGCACAGTGATTCAGTTATATCTATCTATTATTTTTCAGATTCTTTTCCCTTATAGGTTATTACAGAATATTGAGTATAGTTCCCTGTGCTATACAGCAGGTCCTTGCTGTTTAACTATTTTATATATAGTAGTGTGTATATGTTAATCCGAAACTCCTAATTTACACCCCCCCCCTTTTCCCCTTTGGTAGCCATAAGTTTGTTTTCTGTGTCTGTGGGTCTATTTCTGTTTTGTAAATAAGTTCATTTGTATATTTTTTTTTGTTTAGATCCCACATATAAGTGATATCATATGTGATTTTATTTTTTCCCTGCTTCACTGAGATATAATTGACATATTATATAAGTTTAAAGTGTACCATGTGATGATTTGATACACATATATGTTGTGAAATGTTTACCACAATAAGATTAGTTAACACATCCTTCATGTCACATATTTACCATTTTGTTGTTGCTGTTATGATGAGAACCTTAAAGCTCTATTCTCATAGCAGCTTTCAAGTATACAATGCAGTATTGTTAACTCAGTCACCAGGCTGTACATTAGGCCCCTGGAACTAACTCGTCTTGTAACTAAACGTGTATACCCTTTGACCGACATCTCCCCATTTTCCTACCTCTTGGACCCTGCTACCACCATTTTACTCTGTTTCTATGAGATCATTGTTTGTAGATTTCACATATGAGTGAGATCATACAGTATTTATCTTTGTCTTTCTGACTTATTTCACTTAGCATAATGCCCAGAAGGTCCATCCATGTTGTTGGAAATGGCAGAATTTTTCTTTTTTTATGGCTAAATAATATTATGTATAAATACACATCACATTCTCTTTTTTCATTCAGTTGTCAGTGAACACCTAGGTTGTTTCCATGTCTTGGCTCTTGTGAATAATGCTGAAATGAATATGGAAGTGCAAATATCTCTTTGAGATCCTGATTTCATTTCCTTTTGGTGTATATCCAGAAGTAAGGTTGTTGGATTGTATGGTAGTTCTATTTTTAATTTTTTGAGGAATCTCCGTACTGTTTTCCCCAGTGGCTGCACCAGTTTCCATTCTCACCCACAGTGCACCAGGGTTCCCTTTCCTCCACACCCTCCCCAGTATTTGTTGTCTGTGGTCTTTTTGATAATAGTCATTTTAACAGGTATGAAGTGATACCTCATTGTGGTTTTGATGTGCATTTCCCTGATGACTAGTGACGTTGATCACCTTTTCAGGTACTGTTGGTCATTTGTATGTCTTCTTTGGAGCAATGTCTATTCAAGTCCTCTGCCCATTTTTTAATCAAATTGTTTGGTTTTTTTTTTTGCTGCTGAGTTGTATGAGTTCCTTATGTATTTGGATATTAACCCTTTATCAGATACATGGTTTGCAGATGTTTTCTTCTGTTCTTTAGGCTGTCTTTTCATTTTGCTGATTGTCTCTTTTGCTGTGTAGAAGCTTTTTAGTTTGACTTAGTCCCACTTGTTGATCTTTGGTTTTGTTACCTGTGCTTTTGATGTCTTATCCAAACAGTCATTCTCAAGACCAGTGTTAAGGAGCTTTCCCCTTTGTTTTCTTATAAGAATTTTACAGTTTGAGATCTTTAAGTTCATAATCCATTTTGAGTTACTTTTTGTGAGTGGTGTGAGATAGGGGCCCAGTTTCATTCTTTTACATGTGAATATCCAGTTTTTCCACCATTTATTGAGGAGACTATCCTTTCCCCATTGAATTTTTTTGGCTTCCTTATCAAATATTATGTGACCTTATATGCGTGGGTTTATTGATTCTATTCCATTGATCTGTGTGTCTGTTTTTATGCCAGTAACCATACTGTTCTGATTACTATAGGTTTGTAATATAGTGTGAAGTCAGAAAGTGTGATGCCTCCAGCTCTTTCTTTCTCAAGATTGCTTTGGCTATTCAGGGTCTTTTGTGATTCCATTTGAATTTTAGGAATGTTCTTTCTATTTCTGTGAAAAGGGATGTACTGTCAAAGGTATACATTTATAAAAGATGATCAGTAGTTGTTTGTGGAATAAGGGATATTCCAGCCACATTGTCATGCAAAGTTTTAAATGTAACTTATATGCAGCTATGCCACATTTCACCACTGCCCCTTCTGTTTATTCAGAGTGGAAAACAAATGACGTTTCAGCTTTTTAAATTTCCTAATCATTTCTAAAGTTGGAATGAATTGCTACTGATAAAGAAAGCATTTTCCCCCTCATCTGCAGAAACAGCAGCTTCTATAAAAGCTGAATTATCACTTCAAGAACCTCAAATTAATGTAGTTATTAAATCTTAGAGAGGTCATAAGATCAAACTTCATAAGAAGACAGTTCTTGTATATTCATTTGAGCTATGAAATATAGTTGGTACCACGGGAAATGATCGCTATATGTAGATCATCAGCTCCTCTTCAGCTTTTAAAGCCTGATGTTGAGTGTTGACAACCTTGGGTCCCAAAAGAGCAGGGACCTGTTAGAACTTAACTCTTTCTGTTTTGAGGCTTTACCATTCTTTTTTTTTTTTTTTTTCATTTATTTATTTGGCTGCATTGGGTCTTTGCTGCTGCGCGCGGGCTTTCTCTAGTTGCAGTGGGCGGGGGCTACTCTTCGATGTGGTACGCGGGCTTCTCATTGTGGTCGCTTCTCTTATTGTGGATCGTGGGCTCTAGGTGCACAGGCTTCAGTAGTTGTGGCTCCTGGGCTCAGTAGTTGTGGCACTTGGGCTCAGTAGTTGTGGCTCACGAGCTCTAGAGTGCAGGCTCAGTAGTTGTGGTGCACGGGCTTAGTTGCTCCGCGGCATGTGGGATCCTCCCGGACCAGGGCTCAAACCCGTGTCCCCTGCTTTGGCAGGCGGATTCTTAACCACTGCGCCACCAGGGAAGTCCCCTAGGCTTTTCCATTCTTTAAAACTTTTCTTATTTTTAAGAAAATAACGTTGTGCACAATTCTGTTTCGGGTTTTATCTATTCTGCTCTTAACTAGTTGTCTTCTTACAGAGCATTTGTTTTATTTGTTTGTTTAACCTGTTTTCTGGTTCAGAACCTCAGACTCTGAAAGACTGGGGTTCTCGTTCTTTTGACAGCATCATCAAGTTCTTCTGTACCAGCTGCTGGGTTCAAAGTAGCTTTCTGCTCTCTAGGAGCTCAAGTGAAGTGCCAAAGGTAGGCAACAAAGTGGGTTATTGTTGTGAAATAGATGTGCTCTTGTAGAAAGAGGTAGAAGGAGAGGACTTAGTCATTTTTGGTTGCTCCTGTGGAGTGTGAGGGAGAAGGACTGCTCTGGGATGACTCAGTGCTCTGGCTTGGATGTCTAGATGGGCTGAGGATCATTTGGTGAAATTGAAATACGGAAGAAGGCACCGATTCTGGAGATGGCTGGTTGACACGGAGCTGTAGGGTAGTTGTTGAATTTGAGTATACAGCTCTGAAGGGAGGCCTGAGCTGGAGTGAAACGAATACAGATACTAAACGAGGCAGGCTGAAGAACTATAGCCTGGAAACCTGACTGAAGGTTGTGACTAGAAAGGCAAAAAAGAAACGAGGAGAAGTGGGTAACACGGAAGCCAGTGGAGGAGAGTTGCAGATGCCAGAAAGTCATGGGGACTGAAAGACATCCACTGGCTTTGAAGGTAGGTCTCTGTTGGTGACTTTTCCCTGAGCAGTTTTGGTGGCAGCTTTTGGGCAAAAGACCACTACTCTGTGTTAGTGAGTGAATCGACTTAAGGAACCGAAGGGAATAGATAGTTGTTTCCTTTATATACCTTGGTCGATTGGTTCCTTGTGAGAGCCTTCCTTTGCTCATCAACTGGCCTAAATGGTGACACGGTCTGCGGTATTTACCACATATGTGCCTGTGAGAAATGGAAAAAGAGGCACAGATGAGACGGTGAACCAAGCTTTTTTATGGATGGATGACTGATCAAATTTAAACAATATTGTAATACTTGAAAAAACACTGTTTCTCTTTTATTTTGTAGACAAGTTCTCCACTCTTCTCAGGTGGTTATCATAATTCAGTTCTAAGCATAGTTATTTAACAATCTACATGCCTCAAACTTTAAATATCTTCCCTTGGTTCTGAATGGAAACAGGGGACAGGAAGAGAAGTTGCTACCAACACAGCGGTGACTCTCAGCTATTCATGGACAGGAGAGCAAGGTCACCCCAGAAACTCATGTGCAGGTTGGAAGTATAAGGCTGGTGAACTGGACCAGAGAGTGTGGAGGTCCTTTCCTGTTCATTATCTGCCCCTGGTATGAAAACATTAAACAGCTTTACCGTTTAAACAAAGGTCCCCATCTAGTTTTCTGATAATTAATTTAATATTTTAAATTTCTGATGGTAACTGAATTTTCTAGCCTCTTAATTTTTCTCTGTCATTTTAAGTTTAGTGTTCATTTTTGCATTATTTTGTTTTACTGCTGTTTCTCTCTTTTGTTGCTGTTGAAGATTTTTTAAATTTTCATCTATGTAACATTTATTACATATCCAGAATTTATTATTGCTTTGAAGTTAGACTAGGAGTATATCCTTCATCTTTTATTGTAGGAGTTTTTTCAGTCTCTTCCCCTAGTCTTTGCCATGCGTGTGCACTTGAGATTTAAAGTTTTTTGATGGTTCCCCCTCCCCCCATTTGCTTAAAGGAAAACATGTTATATTTATATCCCCCAAACAACATACAATGTGTTCATGTTTTCTTAGCCTTTTATTTTTGGAACTGATGTGTTAGGTAAGAACGATGTATTTCGCTTTTGTCCCAGGACAATAAATAACAAAAAGGGTCCTTAACCTTTTTGTTTATTTTTTGTGTTATTCAGCAGTGATTTTATAGCCCGTTGTGGTAGGTTCAGCAATGGAGAGTGAGGTCCTCATGCTGAGGGAAGAGAAAGTTGGAAGGAAGCAGTGGGCAGGAGAGTCAGTTGTCACAAAGTGGCCGAGTGAGGTGAAGCTGAAAGACCTCCCATTGCTTCAGCCCCAGGCAGTTCTTGGTGGCCTAAAGGAGAGCAGTTGGCAGTGAGGATGGGCTGGGCCCGTTGCCAGGTTGTTCAGGAGTGACAGGAACATTGAGAGGATCTCCTGAGGAACAGGCTGGAGCCTTTACACCTTCTCTTTTGCTTTTTTTTTTTTTTTTTTAATAGTTTGTTTATTTATTTATTTACGGCTGTGTTGGGTCCTCGTCTCTGTGCGAGGGCTTTCCCCAGTCGCGGCAAGCGGGGGCCACTCTTCATCGCGGTGCGCGGGCCTCTCACTATCGCGGCCTCTCTTGTTGCGGAGCACAGGCTCCAGATGCGCAGGCTCAGTAAATTGTGGCTCACGGGCCTAGTTGCTCCGCGGCATGTGGGATCTTCCCAGACCAGGGCTCGAACCCGTGTCCCCTGCATCGGCAGGCAGATTTTCAACCACTGCGCCACCAGGGAGGCCCTCTTTTGCTTTTAATGAACCCATATTCTGAGACCTTCGAGAAGGCTCCACACAAGTTCTCCAACTTCAAGATTGCCTGTTGCTAAATTTGTTCCCCATCTGGATTGGAAGAAGGATTTAATGTGAACCTAGAGATGAAATTTTAGAGAAACTGAGAAGACTTGAGAGTTTATAGGTAAAGGTTAGGCCCTTCTGCATTTGCAGCAACGTGGATGGACCTAGAGGTTATCATGCTAAGTGAAGGAAGTCAGAAAGAGAAAGACAAACACCTATGAAATCACTTATATGTGGAATCTAAAATATGACACAACTGAACGTATCTATGAAAACAGAAACAGACTCACAGGCACAGAGAACAGACTTACGGTTGCCAAGGGGGAGGGAGGGTAGCGGAGGGATGGAGTGGGAGTTTGGAATTAGCAGATGCAAACTATATATAGAGAATGGATAAACAACAAGGTCCTACTGTATAGCACAGGGAACTATATTCAGTATCCTGTGATAAACCATAAAGGAAAAGAATATGAAAAAGAATATGTGTGTGTGTAACTGAATCACTTTGCTGTACAGCAGAAATTAACACAACATGGTAAATCAACTATACTTCAATAAAATTTAAAAAAAAGAAAGAGGTTAGGCCATTCTGGCCATAGAATAAGTCCACAAGACAATAAATGTTTGTTTTGTTTTCTTGTGCAGATGTGTAGAAAACCCACAGTTAGGTGTATTTTACAGAGACTTCTTAAATCCAGACGGAGGTCTGGCTTACCTCAGGGGAGGGGAAAATAAGCAGCAAAATGAGCTTTTCCCAAGTATGAAAGGACAGGCGTTTGCTTTTCACACATGTAATGAAGTGTAGCTTGCTTGCTAACAGTGACTAAAGAGCATGGACCTGCGTAGACAACCCTGTGGATGTTGGGATTGCTAAGTAGTGGATCTCTGGGAGGATGGAAGTGAAATCCCATCTTCTGTTTCTTACTCATTCCACCCTATGTCCGTGGGGATGCAGCATTTGTGAAGGAATCAATTATCCATTTGTTAGTCAGAGGAGCCTTACAAATTATACATTAGCAGATTGATTTCTGAGGTTCACGTTGGGGGACCGAGAGCTTAAGGTGGGATGATGAGGAGCATCAGGGGAAAAGAAGTGGCCACAAAGAACACCATTAAAAGCAGCTTTTGAAACGACCGTGAATTCATTCCTAATTGAAGAGCTGACATAATCCATACTAAGTGTATTTATTTCAAGCCTCGTACATTAAGTAATTGATTATCACATGAGGTGTACATGTGGGTGATCTTGCCTTTTCTTTAAATTTAAGACCTTGAGACCACCTGTAGTAGACTTGGATTTAGAAGGTATGTGCTGGTCCTGGCCCCCTCCTGCTTACTGGGCTTCTTTTTTTTGTTCCATTAAGGAAACATTTTCGTATGTTCTATGGTGTCAGCTTGACATTATTGATTTTTGAACAAACTCACTTATATTGTCCAGAATTCCAAACATGTCTCCATTAGGAATAAAATTGTAGCTAATGGAAAATACAGCTGAGGCCATTTTTCTCTGGTCTTTTTTTTCTTCTGGTTCCTTACCCTTGTCTGCATCTATTTCAGTGGCCCATCTTCGCAACATACTCCCTAGATTGTATGTATAAAACAGGAAAGGTCAGCGTTGAAGACCGAATCTTGCCCTCCTGTTTCCCTCCTGTATCCTTTCTTTCCTGTTCAGTTGTTGTTGTTGCTTATTTCTAGTGTTTAGAAATGGCAGATATACGTAAGGCATTTGTTTCTGACAGGAATGGTTATGTACCATTGACAGCTGTACTATTGAAATCCTGTTATTTATTCTTTATTAAATGTTATAGAAACTAACATGCATGGTGATGATACTCGGTTATTGCTCAAGATAAAAATGTGCTGCAGGTCCCCCAAAGGATGGCTTTAACAATTAAGATTAACTGTGGTTTCATTTTGTTTTCAGATTCATGGATTTACTGTGTAATCGTTTAAAAATACTTATCTTTTGATTACAAACCATAAATATTTGTTGTAGACAATTAGCAGATCCTAGAAAGGGACAACCTACATAGTAATAGTATGTCAGCACCCAGATATAAGCAGTGCTAATATTTTGGGGAATCTGCTTCTAGTCACATATATTACATTCAAATACCTGTAAATAGAGTAGTGTTTATAAACATCAGATTGTACTTACCCAGAATAGCCAAATTATAAGTTTTGAGGGCACAGTCCTCCAGACTGCCGCGTCTGCTGAAGACTTCTGACACCAGCCGCAAGTTCTGGTGAGTTCCTAAATCCACCCTCATGTTTGATAATTATCTAAAGGCCTCACAGAACTCACTAAAAGCTATTATACTCACAATCCTGAGTTATTACGGGAAAAGGGTACAGGTCAAGAATTCAGCCACAGGAAGGGCAGCGCCTAGGATGGTTCCAAAAGTGAAGCTTTCATTGTCCTCAGGACATGGAACCCTGACCCCTACATAGATGTGTGGCAACCAGGGAAGCTCAGCCCCATATTCAGGGATTTTACTGGGGCTCTGTTATGGAGGCATGATTGGTTGCTGGGTTGTCCACGTGGTTGATTTCAGCTTCTGGGTTGACCGATACCTTGTGACCCAAAGCCTCCACCCTAAATCACAGGCTTGGTCTTTGTGGCCCAAGCAGTCCCACCATAAGACGCTCCTATCAGGTGTGCAGGTGTGACATAGATGACTTCCCAGAAGCCAAGGGCAAAGGCCACACCTCTCTTTGTCTAAGGCCATATTCTTCTCTAAATAATGCTTCTTTTTTAACTTAATTTTAAAAATGAAATTTAGATTCCTAGCTTTTAGAAATTCAGGTAATTTTTAAATTATTTATTTATTTACTTACTTACCTACCTATCTATCTGTTTGCACCAGGTCTTAGTTGTGGCACATGGGATCTTCACTGCAGCATGCAGGATCTTTAGTTGTGGCACGTGGGCTCTTAGTTGCGGCATGTGGTATCTAGTTCCCTGACCAGGGATCCAACCCTCACCCCCTGCATTGGGAGTGTGGAGTCTTAGCCACTGGACCACCAGGGAAGTCCGTAGGTAATTTTCATTTCTCAGTGTCTTACAAAAGAAAACTGCTATGGAAAGCATCTTGTTGCAAAATAATCTTTGTACTTCTCCTTGGTTATAATAGGCAACACATATTTTAAAGAATTTTGATACACGTTACCAAATGATCCTTCGGAAAGTTTCTCCAAATTTGAATTAACTACTCCCAGTGTAAGAGGAGTGTCTATTTTTGTGCTTCCTCGCTAAAACTAAGGTGTTTGAAAAATCTTTGCTGATTCCATAGGTAAAATATCTCATTGCTTTACTTTTCATGTGTTGATTGTTACTGAGGTTGCCTCTTGTTCCTGTTTACCTACAGCTTGTCTGTTTCTTTTGTGAGTTGACTGTTTACTTGGTTTGATTTACGTGAGTAGAAAACCCAAATTTCTTCAAAAACCAAAGAATATTTTAAAATGTAGGGTAAGCTGCCAAGTTGTTTGCAGTGTTCATGATAAGAGGTAAATATCCCTAATCTATAATGAGCTGTTGTGAATCAATTTTAAAATTATGGACACCCTGATAGCAAAACAATTTCTTTCTCTGGCTTCATGCTTAGAATGTATAGTTTAAGATTGCAGCTTTTACGGATGTGTTAACTAGCTTCTCTTTCCAATTCTATTTAAAGTGACCTAAGAAGTAGAAAATATTTGTGCTCTCGTTTTAAAATAGGGAAAGAAGGAAGTAGTAAATAAACACGTGCTAAATACCTCATCTTCTAAATGAGCCAGTTAATACAATTGCATTTATTTCGGGTGGGGGGAGGAGACATAATTCAAGTATGATTTAGTAATTTAAAGATAATCACTAACAAGGTAAAAATAGAATAAACAATATCTAAATTCTTCTTCGATAGGTCAAGAAAAAAGAATTTGAGTAACATAGCAAAAGAATAATAATGAGATGGAGAAACATAATTTTTAAAAGTATAAAGTAATGTAGCAACTAAGAGAACACTAAATGGGCCAGGTATTCTGTTACTAAAAGAAAAATAGCCTCAGCTTTGAAGGACAAATATCCCAACAGCTGATGGAAGTGAAAAATAAAGATGTGAGCAAAAACAGATTATAAAAAGCCAAACAAAAATTAAGCATGTTGGCAGTAACAATATAAGAAAAAATAGAGTTTAAGGCAAAAGAGCATTAACCAGCAGAATGCATATTATATTGATGATAGGTACAAGTGAAAAGGAAAATATAACAATTATACCCTTTGATTTGCCAAATTATAGGTCATCTAATAGCTGGATCAAAATGGATTTGAAAATCAAGGAGGAATGGACAAAACTACAATTGTAATGGGAAGTTTTTGAAGCATGTTTCTATCAGTCTTTGCTAGATCAAGAAGAAAAAAATTAAACAAGGACATATAGAAATTAAATAATATATACAACATTATTAAAAATATATGTATTTTGAACCCTAAAATAGAAAATATGAATTACTTCAAAATGATATCTTATGTTTCAAAGAGCAACCTATTATTTTAACAGATAGACACAGACCACATATCTGACCACAACTGTAGTCACACTAGAGTTTATTAATAATTTGATAAATAAGCAGATAACACCACCACCATCCTTAGAAGTGAAACAAAACAAAATAAAATGTTACTTTTCCCAAAGGAGATATAATTATTACAATAACAGCATTTTCTGGTCTCTGGTTTGTGGCCATTGGTATACCCAAAGACAAATGCAAAATATTGGATTATTTTTTGATTAAGAAATGAGCAGTTACAACTAACGAGCAATATACTAATGCCAGGAAATTAGAGTAAGGTCAGTGAAATTGTTCCAAGGCAAAAAGGGCATAATTAGTATGGACTAAGAGTAGAAATTAATAAAATAGAAAACATTTCAAAATACAGCAAATAGGTACTTCCCTGGTGGCACAGTGGTTAAGAATCCACCTGCCAATGCAGGGGACTTGGGTTCGAGCCCTGGTCCGGGAAGATCCCACATGCCGCAGAGCAGCTAAGCCCGTGCACCACAACTACTGAGCCTGCACTCTAGAGCCCGCAAGCCACAACTACTGGGCCTGCGTGCCACAACTGCTGAAGCCCGCGCGCCCTAGAGCCTGTGCTCCACAACAAGAGAAGCCGCTGCAATGAGAAGCCTGCGCACCACAATGAAGGGTGGCCCTCGCTCGCCGCAACTAGAGAAAGCCCGTGAGCAGCAGTGAATACCCAATGCTGCCAAAAGTTTAAAAATAAGTAAATAAATTTATTTTTAAAAACCCAGCAAATTGATTGATGGTAGTATTGCTTCTATAAAAAGGCCAATACAACTGATAAATAGCTGATAAGGATAATAGTAAAAAAGGAAATAAAATATTAATATACATGTGAGATAGTGCTGTGTATATATTTTCATATTTCCAAATAGGAAAACTAATATTACCTACCTCATAGAATTTCTGTGAGGAGTAAATTATATAATATGTGTAGAACTCTTAGAATAGAGACTGACGTATAATAAGCATATAGTAAATGTTTACTTATTAGTAGTCATATTACTACTTACTAGTAGTATTAATATCATTAGTATTATTAAAATATTAAAAGAATACAAAGTGAAATGAAAATATTTCATCATTAAGAACTTGGAATGCACAATTTTCTGGGAAAATGTAAATGACCAGAATAGAATTAGGACATTTGAGTAGCTTGACAGTTATGGGAAAAATAAGCGTAAACCAAGAAATAATCCGTTGAAGGTGTAGATCCCAGACATTTTTATGGATGGGCAAATTCTTCTTAATTTTATTTAGAAATCTTTAATGTTTGTTCTTATTTTGAAATATAACTTTTTTTTTAAGTAATTCATTTTTTTCACTTTTTAAAAAAAATTTTATTTATTTATTTATTTTTGGCTGTGTTGGGTCTTCGTTGCTGTGCGAGGGCTTTCTCTAGTTGCGGCGAGCGGGGGCCACTCTTTGTTGCGGTGTGCGGGCCTCTCACCGTTGCGGCCTCTCTTGTTGAGGAGCACAGGCTCCAGACGTGCAGGCTCAGCAGTTGTGGCTCAGGGGTCTAGTTGCTCCGTGGCATGTGGGATCTTCCCAGGCCAGGGCTCGAACCCGTGCCCCCTGCATTGGCAGGCAGATTCTCAACCACTGCGCCACCAAGGAAGCCCTGAAATATAACTTTTTAAAACCCATTTTAAAATGTGCAGGGGAACAAACAGTAATAAAGCAAACAATCTTGTTAACTACCACTCTGTCAAGAGCAAACCATGTGATCCCCTTCCCCACCCATACTCGCAGTTCCCTTAGTGGGAGCCACTGTGCTGACCTTCGTAGGAATAACTGCTTAACTTTTCTTTTTCATTTTATGTCCTCTGTGTGCACCCCCTGGACACTATGGTGTAGTTGTGCCTATTTTTGTTAGGTTGTGTAAGTGGAATCATATTGTACGTATCAGGAGTGAGAAAAGCCTGCTGACTGTCATTGCTACTCCCAGAATAAAACAAAGTATGAGACCTCTAAGGGGAGACATAGGAACCTTTATTTAGAGACGTTAAAAAAGGCCTAATAAATGGAGAAATGCTCCATGTTTATGGATTAGAAGACTCAACGTATTGTAAACATCAAAGGGAGAGCTCTCAACGCTTCACCTTAGGTGAGTTTGAGGAAATTTTCTCCTTATATGCTAAGAGTTTTTACCATGAATGAGTGTTGTTTCATCAAACACTTTTTGCATTATTGAGATGACCTTACGAATTTCCTCTTGAGATGATCTTATGATTTTCCTCTTTTATTAATGCAAAAAATTATCATATATTAATTCCGCTATCTTGTATCAACCTAGTAGTTTTGGAGTAAAATTATCTTTTTATATATGCTGACTTTGTTAATATTTTCTTTAGGATTTTTTCATTTCTGTTCATGAGTGAGATTTACTTGTATTTTTTCTTTTTCATAACATCCTTTGTTGAGTTTTGTTGTTGTTAGGTTATGCTGTCCTGGTAAAATGAGTTGGGGAGCATTTCCTTTTTATTCTGTTGTCTGGAAGATTTTGTGTGTGATTGGAAGTTTGTGTTCTTTGAACTATCTCATGAAATTATTCTAGTGAGTGAGTTTGACAGTAAATAAGATAAGTAAAATACATAGTAAGATAGTGGTAAGTGCTAAGGAGAAAAAATATGTATAACAGTGAAGGAGCTATGAATGTTTGGGTGAGGTGTTGAAATTTCAGATCCAGTGGCCTGAAAAGCTGACTACCAGTGAAGAGATGGCAGAAAAGCATCCCAGGCACCGGCAAACAAATGCAAAGGCTCTAGGACTGGAGAAACAGCAAGAAGGTCATCGTGGCTGGAGGAGCGAGAACAAGGCCAAGGGTGGATAAGGCAGGGCTTTAGCCGTATCATTAAGGACTGTCAGGTCATAGTAAACACTTTGGGTTTTATCCTGAGATGGGAGGCCATTGGAGGGTTTGAAACAAAGGAGTGACATTGTCTGATCCACCTATTAACAATCTACTCTACTGGTTTGTTGAGGTTAGATTTCTAGGAGAGTTAGGGCAGAAGTAGGTCTACTAGTTTGGAGACGATTGCAATAATCCAGACAAGGGTGATGATAGTTTAAACCAGGATGGCAGCCGTAAGGGTGGTGAAAGTCTGGATAAATTTTGTTTGAAGAGATGGTAGGAATTGCTGACAGATAGCAATGTAAAGTGTGGAAGAAAGACAGGAGTCAAGAATGGCTCCAAGGTTTTTGTCTTGTGCAGTGAGAGGATTGTAGCAGTCCTTAACTACTACAGATGGGCGAGACATCAGGAAGAGCCCTTCCAGGAAGGAAGACCAGACTCTCAGTTTTGGATATGCTTTAGTTGATATGCCTGTTTAGGCATCCAAGTACATACGTAAAATAGGCAGTCCTAGATATTGGTCTGGAATAGGGAGAGGCCCAGTCTAGGGATTTAAATTCAGGAGTCATCCCATGGCCTGGAGAGAATACCAAGAGAGCTCGTGTAGGTGTCAAAGGGAAGAGGTGCCAGGACTGAGCCATGAGGTACAGGGACCAGGAGATGAGGAGTATTCAGCCAAAGAGACTGAGGAGGAGCAACTAGAAATTCCAAAGGAAACTCAGACAAGTATGATATGTTGGAAGCAGAGAGAGGGGAGAGTTGTCAGCAGTGTTCCATGCTTGTATTAGGTAAAGTAAGTTAGGACTGAATAATGACCATTATGTGTGGCAACATGGGGGTCATTTTATCTTGTAATTCTCATGAAAGTAGAAATACTTGAGAAAAACCAAGGAAAGTGTGAAGAATTGTGATAGGACTCACCTTACCAGATATCAGAACATACCGTGTATGTCTTCTATAATTAAATCAATGTTGAAATGCTATAACAATGGACAAAGGGACCACAGCTGAAAACCCAGAAGATTATCTCAGTGTATATAAATATTTATTATATGATAAACATAGTTCTCTTCAGAAGGAGAAGGGTGTGGTTTTTAAAAAATGGGGCTAGTCCAAATGGGTATCCATTTGGAAGAAGATAAGATGAATCGTCAAAGTATTACAAACTTAGATGTGAGAAATAAAGCAATAACCATCTTGCAAAAATATACAGGAGACCACATATACAATGTCAGGGTAAGGTATTGTACCAAGACCTCATACCCTTTTAAAAAAAAAAAAAAAAGAAGGAAATGGACAAGAAAAGAACAAACATTAATAGAAAAAATAAGAGATGTGAACAGAGTTTTTAGAAGAACAAATTAATTGGCCGACAGGCTTAAGAAAATGTTTAAGTTGTTAGTAGTTGGGGAAATAAATCAGTGAATATTGATCATTGGCAAAAAAAAAAAAAAACAGTTAACCATTGCTAACAGGTATAAAGGAAAAAGGATTCTTATACCTTGTAGTTATGATTTATTTCCCCCCATAATATTGCTAATGTGGTACAAATTAGTTTCTACTCAGGAAGAAACATGTTGTAATAAAAAGTTGGGTTTATTCGTACTAAGAATACCACCGTGTGGCCTAGCCACATAGCAGTACTAAGGCTCTAGACAGCTCACGTAAACTCTTGAGGCCTCATTTTCCTTATTGTGAGGTGGAGGTAACCGTCCTACGCTGACTGCTTTCGCCAGAAGTTGTGAGGATCAGCTAACGTGTATGCCAGGTCTTTGAAAATAATACAGTGTGAGTCCTAGAACCTTAGCACAGGCCATGAGCACAGAGTCCAAGAACAAATGACGTACAGTTTGACAGGCACATGGGGAGAAGATGTACTTCTCGATGTAAGTTGTACAGAAGGGCCTTGTGAAGAAGCATTGTACTCAGCACTGAGGCTCAGTTTGGTGGGCCTGGAACAGTGCTGCCCTGTAGAACTTTCTGAAATGATGAAAACATTCCGTGATCTGTGTGCTTTTTCATACAGTGGCCGCTAGTCACATGTGGCTATTGAGCACTTGTGCAACGGAGGATGTGAATTTTTAACTGAGATTGGTTTTAACTAACTTAACTTTCTATATAGTCACACGTCGATAGTACCATATTGGTTAGGACAGGAAACCTTGGCAGTGATCAAGCTACACACATCTATTGAATTATAATCTGAGGTAGGTTATAACCAGAGGCCAATTAAATTACAGTCAGGTATGTGGGGTTTATATTTGCCACAAGTAAAATGGGCATTAAAATGTTGTTTGACGAACAAAAGATCAGAAGCAGGAAGTTGTTAACAGAAGGTACTCAGTGAAGAAAGTATTTATCCAAAGAAGACTGTAGAAGCTGCGCATTCAGACTCGTCGGCCAGACGTCCAGACACACTGGCCTCATTGCTTTCCCAGTTCAGCTTTTGTTTGCATCTTCCTTGCTGCCCATCACAAAGTTCTCTTCACTGCTCTTAAGGTCAGAGCCCTGGCTCTGCTTTTTCTCTGTTGTGAATCTTATCTATGGGGTTGGTTTATTCTCCTATAAATGGATCAAATATCTCTGTAAGGTCCTTTCCTGTTCTAACATTCTAGGAACTTTTAAGGAGATAGCTTGGTTTTCATGAGCTGCGTTTCAGGAGTGATTTAGGGATCAGGATGAGAAAGGGTTCTGCAGCCAGTTGTCTCCACCTGTAACACGGGAATTTCTCTCAGCAGCATCAGTCAGTGGGTGGCCTTTCCAAGGTCAGGGAGTCTTGGTCTGTCCTGGCCATTACTTACTAGCTTGGATATATTTTCCGTTGAGCATGGAACAATCAATTTTGTGTATTTCCATTTTATTCTTATGCACAAACCAAATTATTTTAAGGTTAGGTATTTTAAAAAATGAATTTGCAGGCTCATGTTGAAACCAATGAAGTCTTACTTCTCTTTTTGTGGTTAATTTGTTCTATCATGTTTTGTGGAAGATAGTTGTAAACTGTCGTTACTTAAGAAGCAAAAAAAAAAGAAAAGGTTGTCATTTTTTAATGTTGTCAACATTTACTGATTTTGATTTCTCTTTAGAAAATCCACCTGTATGAATATTTTAGTGAGTAAACAGTTGGCTACATAGAGAACTGGAAAACTGTGAAAAATATTAAAAGTACAGTTGTGTGTTTACTCTTGGGAAAATACATCCAAAGTAGAATGCCTAATTCCATCTTCACAGATTTTTAAATTTGAGATTACTCAAAAGAATGGAGGATGCCAAAGTTAGTTACTATCAATTAGACCCTGTGGAATTCCCCCAGAAAGTACTAAGCATAGAGTATAAATAAAAAGTTGATTGAGTAATTTATAAGAGAAGAAGAAATGGATTGGCTGGTGAGCCAAAGTAAAATAACTAAGATTTTAGAGTTGCCATATGATCCAACAATCCCACTCCTGGGCATATATCCAGAGAAAACTCTGATTTGAAAAGATACATGCACCCCAATATTCATAGCAGCACTATTTACAATAGTGAAGACATGGAAGCAACCTAAATGTCCATCAACAGAGGAATGGATAAAGAAGATGTGGTACATACATACAATGGAATATTACTCAGCCATAAAAAAAGAATGAAATAATGCCATTGGTATAGACGACCTTATTTACAAAGCAGAAATAGAGATACAGACGTAGAGAACAAACGTATGGATACCAAGAGGGAAAGGGGGAGGTGGGATGAATTGGGAGATTGTGATTGACATGTATATGCTATTGATACTATGTATAAAATAGATAACTAATGAGAACCTACTGTATAGCACAGGTAACTCTACTCAGTACTCTGTGGTGACCTAAATGGGAAGGAAATCCAAAAAAGAGGGGATATAGGTGTATGTATAGCTGATTCACTTTGCTGTGCAGTAGAAACTAACACAACATTGTAAAGCAACTGTACTCCAATAAAAATTAAAAAAAAAAAAAAGAATGAAATAGTGCCATTTGCAGCAGCATGGAGATTATCATACTAAGTGAAGAAAGTCAGAAAGAGAAAGACAAATCCCATATGACATCACTTATACATGGAATCTAAAATATGATGTAACAGAAACAGACTCACAGACACAGAAAACAAACTTACAGTTACCAAAAGGGAGAGGTGGTGGGGCACTGATAAATTAGGAGTTTGGGATTAGCAGATACACACTACTGTGTATAAAATACATAAACAACAAGGTCCTACTGTATAGCACAGGGAACTAGATTCAATATCCTGTGATAAACCATAATGGAAAAGGATATTAAAAAGAATGTGTGTGTGTGTGTGTATGTGTGTATATATATATATATATATATATATATATATACCTGAATCATTTTACTGTATACCAGAAACTAACATGACATTGTAAATCAACTATATTTCAATTAAAAAAAGAAAACTAAAATTTTTCTTTACATCATGATTTTTATTTTGGTTTTTGTTTTGTTCTTTTAACGAATTTGGCTGGGAAAGAATTTTAGGACTGTGGAGTAAATAGAACAGAACAAATAAAAAGGTACGTAACAGGTAAGAAAAGTACCGTTTTTAGCTGGTTCTTCAAGTACGTGAAATAGGTAATTTGGGGAAATCTTAGGTTTCTGGGCTTTATTACATGTCTGGGAACAAAGCTATATTTTACCATTTTCATTTGCAGAAGCAAAATATGTCTTGGACTCATGCATCTAACTAATAGACAACTTGTATCACTTACATTTTACGAAAAGCCAAGGCATTTAACTTTGATATATATGTTTCTGAAGGTTTACCATGTTTGTTTGTTCTTTTGTTTTTAATAGAGTCCTGTGAAGATAAATCAGATTAGCCTGGATGAAAGTGGCGAACACATGGGCGTGTGTTCAGAGGATGGCAAGGTATGGGGATTACACGGTCACGTGGAAAGCAGTGCTCCAGCTCTGTGGGCTGTGATGTTACCAGCTCCAAGGGCTCGGAGCAGCGCTGTGCCTACTGTACCTGCAGTAGGAGAACCGTGATTATTCTTTTTGGGTATCGGACTTGCTCCCGATTGCTCATAATTAAAGTAAAATATATTTTGCGCAAATGTGCCTTAGGAAAAATAATTACAAGAATGTCAGTAATGTAACTAGTATTAAGCTGATTAACAGCTGTGGCAGAGGGACATGTCACCTTAATCATTACTGCCGTGCCACTTAGGCTTCAGCGACTGGTCTGCAGTTCCTGCAAGACAGTGGTTTAATGCCTTTCTGCCATAAATCCACAAAATTGGATTTTGTGGGCATGATTTCTGTGGGCTGGTGGTTTTCATTTTCACACACCAGTTATGAATGTTTCTCTTGAATTATAGAATCTTTTGATAAGCAATCATAGTTTATCAGAAGAATAAAGTGTCTTACAGTGGCCACATTAAATAAATGTAAAATCAATATATGTACAGTTTCTAAAAACCTGGCCCCTACTTCCTCGACCGAGGACATACATCATTTGTGCAGTGTATAACTAACAATTATCAGTGCTTCTTGCTGATGTTGAGCTGTGACATTTAGTGGTTGTAGTGATTGATTTTCCACTTATAAGAATGTTTTTTGTTTTTCAGTCAGTGGAAGGCTTTGCTACTGTTGGTTTGCAATGATAAAATTCTAATGCACAGCGTATTTAAGCTACTCTTCTAAAATAACAGTTGAAGAAGAGAGTGCATTAAGAATCATTACAGAACCTTACATATTCTTGACTGCATAGAGCAGATTTCCTAATCTAATTTTATGTTTTTTACGGGATCTAAATTCAATGGGCCATTAGGATAAGTAAATTAAAAACAGTATAATCAGTGTAAAAGATTTATACCCATTTAATATGTTAACAAAAGAAAAATGAAGTCTTCTTGACAGACAAGAATGCATTTTTATATATCTAAGCTTAATGTTACCCAAAGAGTCTAGTAATAGTAATTGGAACACTCATGCTTTTCAAAAAGCACTGTCAAATTTTCTGAAATTCTGAGATGAACCAGACCATCAAAGATAGATAAGGGAGGAGTTGGTGTGTGCAGAAATTGAGAAGAATTATCCAAACTCTTGAAACATTTCGTATTTATAAGAAAGATCATCTTCATTTTTGTTTTCTGAAAGGTGAGGAGGAATTCCTTCTGGATTAATGCCAATGTAATTGAACTAATTTGTTGAAGGAGAATATTGTTTTTGAATTGGAAAAGAACTTATACTAAGATACTTCGTCTAAGAATTTTCAGAACTCTAAATTTTGAAGAATTACTATTTGATGCGGCAAAGCAGTATATTTTAACTACTGTGTCTGGTGGATAACGAGATGACCCTCAGATATCTCCTGGCACACTTCTTGGCAAGCACCTCTGTTTTCCTATTTTAGTCAAATTTATAACTGCCATATTTTGTTGTAGACCCATGATGCCTTTTTAAAGAATGGTTTTCTCATATATTTTATCAGCGTTGATAGAATTGAAAATAAATATTTCAGCGCACGTAGTTGTGTAAGCTAGCCCTCCTCGTGGGTTAGTCAGAATTGTGAAAATTGAGGCGCTAATATACAGTTATTTGGTAAAGTGGTTAGTGGTGATAGCAACATAAAGATTATTAAGCAAGATCAACTCCAGATACCTAGATCTCGTGCATCTTTCAATGGCTGTTGTGATTTTTCTTTCTTTAGTGCATTAAGATTCCTAGATAAATCATTACCTTCTATTTCACAGATAACCTTTGATATTCAGTTTTAAAGTCATAATTCTAACAGTTGTTTAAAATTTACTCTGTTCAGTCAGCTGGTGCTCAGTTCTAATCTTTTTATTTATTCTCGAGTTCCAAATTTTGGAATACACTCACACATATACTGTGTGTGCGTGCGCGCGTTTGTGTGTGTGTGTTACTGGTATACATTTTTAGGTAACTTTCAGCATAAGTACGTACCAGGCTTATTTTCTGATCTCTTGCCTGTGTCGCCCTCATACATAAACTAGAATTAATTTAATATAGAATTCTGGGTTGAACTATTTTCTCTCAAAGTTTTGGAGACTTTGCTCCCTTCTGACTAACCTTTATTTTCCTAGACGTGTCAGAGGCCAGCCTACTTTTGTTGTTTCACAAAACCTTTTTAATTTTTTTTTTTTGTCCTGCCTTGGAGCTCAGACTCATCATAATAACAACAACACTACCAATGGCAACGAACAGCCCTTGTAATTCAGTTTGCTAAGTTAATGTCTTGTTTGGGTCTATTTTCATTCATTTTGTCTGGAAGAGGGTAAGTCCTTTTGATCCATATACTGAAGTATTGTTTTCATTTCAGGAAAGTCGACTTCAGTCCTGATTTTGATTATTGCTTCAGTTCCACGTGTTTTCATTTCTTCAGAGCAACTCAATAATACTTAGGCTGGAGGCGGTATTGCGCAGAGGCTAAGAGCATTGCTCTGCACCGCGCCTGCCTGGGCGGCTTTCCCGCTCTTCTCTGTTAGGTCAGGGATGTTGCTTGACCCCCGGCCCCTCCACTGCCTCAGCTGGGCAGTGGGCACAGTGCGAGGCCTGGATGGGAATGTGGCAGAGCCAGTGCTGGGTGTGTGGGAAGTTCTAAGTTCATTGTGTACACACTACTATATATAGAATAGATAACTAATAAGAACCTACCAAATAGCACAGGGAACTCTCTTCAGTACTCTGTAATGGTCTGTATGGGAAGAGAATCTAAAAAAGAGTGGATATATGTGTATGTATAACTGACTCACTTCGCTGTACACCTGAAACTAACAGAACATTGTAAGTCAAATATACTCAAAATTTTAAAAATTAATTAATTTTTTAAAAAGAAAATATACTGTAAGAAAATTTGGTCATGTTTTGTGACACACACACACACACACACATACATATACCTCACACATGTGCTTTGCTTTCTCATGGTTTTTATCCTCTCATTTCTCTGTAGTCAGGGAGAGTTTCTCTTCTTGTTTGGTCCCTTTGCTGAGGTACTTTGCTTCCAATATCAATTTTGCTTTCTGGAGTAGACTTTTATTCTGTTTTGCCTTTTTGTTTTTCCTGAACTCTTTCAATCTCTCCCAATTTTCTCTTCACGTCAGCCTGATCTACGTTTAATTTTTAAAACCAAAAATTATGACTTCTTGTGTGTCTTAGAGTGTCTTAGAGGTGGAGTGGTTGGGAGTGGAATTATCCTGCCACATTTGAGCTGTGTGTTGTCAGCTAAGTATTCAACCCTCTCTGTGCTTCACCCTATTTCCTCCTCTATAAAAGGGGGGACAGTAACAGTACCTGCCTCATTAATCATTAGGAGAAATGAATTAGTTAATATATGTCAGTGGTTTGGAATAGCATCTAGAACAGAAGAAACACGTAGTAGTCATCAGCTGTTACCATCATCATCATCATTGTTGCCCTGTCCTTTGCTCCAGATTCATAGAGGTCGCTTCTTCTTATTGAAGTTGACAAATAGTTTTATAGTTTGTTTGTTTTTTTCTTTTCTGGTTACTATTAAAATTTTTTTTTTTTTTTTTTGGCCGTGCTGCACGGCATGTGGGATCTTAGCTCCCCGACCAGGGATCGAACCTGCACCCCCTGCAGTGGGAGCATGGTGTCTTAACCACTGGACCACCAGGGAAGTCCCTGTTAAAACATTTTTTAAAGCATGGTTTTTCTCCCTCTGAGTCACTGGAATTGTGTTCGGCAGTATTCTTTTTATAGACCTTGTGTACATTTTTGTTACTCATTTATGCATTCCAGAACAGGGAGACAAGCTCTTTCTGAACCTGGGTTAGCAGACAGATTCAGGCCCTGCTTGTTATCATTTTGGGTGTTGTAGAGTCACCCTTCAGCTCACATAGGGACCTGTTACTGAGCTCAATTTCCTCTGACTGGAGGTATCCAGTTAAGGCAGCTCCTCCAGTGAACTGGGAGCCTCTCCTATCTTCCCTCCTCGGTCTTTGACAACCTCCATGGGTGGAGAACATGAAAACCTGCCATCTCCCCTGTGAGGGTCCCCCCAGCCACTGCCCTAGATGGAATGACAGTTTACATGTTCACCCCTGTTCTTCTAATGCTTGACCTGTTGTTATTTGCAAGCCGGGGTTTGAGGGGGTCTGTTACAATGAAGTAATAGCTGGGAGGGTTGTCCAACACTCTGGTCACCTCACAGTTTCTCTATGTCAGATGGCCCATCGCCCAGTTTTCTGGTTTGCAAATACATAGAATTCCATGCTAAAGGGGAGGAGGCTTATACACCTTCCTGATTGTTTCATGAGGGTAGGGTTTCTTTACTTCTGGTTGTAAACACATAGCACATGCATTTTGTGGTCCTCCTATGGCTCTGTGGGTTTGTAGTTAATGAGAAATCCTCCAAGACTTTGCAGTAGATTGACTCTAAGGCCAATTGTTCTGAATTTTCTCTTTTTCTTCAGTAGGTGTTTTTGTGACAAGGTGGGAGAGGTTGTCAGGGCTGCTATAGAGGATACCATTATCAAAAGGATCCTCTCTATTTTAACCTTTAGAAATATGATTCTTAACTCAGATGCAATCTTCCTAGAAGCCCAAACTCTCTAAGCAATCATTCAACGGATTCTTTTCACAGAGTGTGCTAATCACCGAGAAAATGACAAATAAAGAGGGAGAGAGAGGGGAAATGAAAGAGAATTGTTTTGGACTTTACTAGCTTTAGTAGTTTAAGTTCTGACCAACTAGTTTGGGTGTCACATTAGTGAAATGAACCAAAATATCAGAGGTTTTACAACTCACCCTGCTTGTACTGATAAAGTTTATGAGATTTGTCTTGTGAAGTCTCAGTGTTTTCCATACTGAAGGAGACAATGACAGGTGAGGAAAATGTTATTCAGTTAAACATACAAATAGAGACTAACCTAAGAGTTCTAATCTTGCTTTGCCGCCTTCAGCAAACACCCCTCCAGCCCCTCATCTGGGTATGCTATGAGATTTTTGCTTCCACTAGTTCTAAAGGGTAGTTATGAGTTTCAGCCTGTTTTCTAAGAACTTCTGCAATTTGTTCTCTTCTGTTTATTCCTTCTTATCACTCTACTATTATATCTTCATATGGATTCGTTTTTTTTGTTTGTTTTGTTGT
Organism: Balaenoptera musculus; assembly: GCF_009873245.2. NCBI lineage: Eukaryota > Metazoa > Chordata > Mammalia > Artiodactyla > Balaenopteridae > Balaenoptera > Balaenoptera musculus. The sequence continues at coordinate 93,495,908 of NC_045793.1, read as the reverse complement.
TGGATTTGTGATTTTTAAAGGGGCACCCCTGGAAATTCATAATTTAATATTCACCACTAGATTTACAATATTTCTAATATTTATTTTCTCACTGATACCTCAGTCTTTTTCGACGGGTTCATATTTGTTTGTTTTCAGCTCATATACTTTTCCCTGCAATAAAAATCACTTAACTGTTGTTCTTAAAATCATCTTTACCCTGTTATAGGCAGAAGGAACTTTATCCATTTGAATGAATAGTCTGCTGCATTTAGTTTCAACTTCTGTTGTAGAGTTGTCTAATTCATTCCCTTTCATGTTAGTTTGGCAAATATTTGAGGCTTTTGATTTTCTTTTCCCTATTCTACTTTTCTTACACTTTATATATTGTAGAAAGATATCTTTATTATTTGCAGATTTTAGGCTAGCTCCTATAATGATAGAGTGTAGAAGAACAGGGCTTGGAATACTCTTCTTGATTTTTACAACCTCAGATGAGTCATTTATTTTTCCACAGAATCATCTGTTAAAGAGGCATAATGGTGTTTGCTTTCATCCCTAGCTGTCTTGCTATAAGGGCCAAATGAGGCAGAGCAAGATTTTCACTGCTAGTTACATACTGTCAGTTATCAATCTTTAAAAATATCATTTTAAAGGTATTTCTTCTCATTTTCAAATCCATAAGGATAGTTTAATTCAGAATAAAATTTCTAAAAAAGCCAGAATGACACTGACCATTTTAATAGACAGCTTTTCCAGAAGGTTGTTCCCTCCACAGTTGGAGAAGACTGAGAAGTGACATCACATCTTTGAGGAGAGGTTATCGAAATATACTTTCCGATTGGAATGTTAGCCTAGAAATTATGCTGTGCCTCACACGGGACTTCCCCATTGGTTAAAAGTGAGTCAAATTACAGCTAAAAAATAAATTTAGAACTAAGAGGAACATCTAGACATTGCTAGATGTTGACCACGGTATGAGTGAAATAAATATGTTCCACCTGAAAAAAAATACATCATTTTACCCCACCAGAAAGTTCAGTTTGTCTTGGGTGGAATCTAGCCATTAACTTCCAGGAATCTTAACCGTGCAGTCTGGCCTGCGACCCACTGAGGTAAAACACGTGGAAGCATTTAGAGGTCCAAGTTGGTAGTAGGAGTGTAAGAGTTGACAGGGGACCACGTTGTCAGCGACATTGTTAGAATGAATTCATAGAAGTAGCTTATGTTAGAAAAATGTAAACTTCCTAGTTTAGCAAGAGTTTCTACTGATGTAACATTAATAAGTTGAGCACTTGTTCATTTACTCCATTAAGATTCAGGTGATACAGTACTTGTCTTATTTTGACCCCGTTTTCTTGGATTTGTTGGGCTCATTCAACTTCAACGTCCTGGGATAGAGTAAAACTCTGAATGCAGTGCTTTTCTTTTGAGCTTCTCTACCGCCATTTTATAAGACGTTCAGTGCATCCTGTGCGTATACATTCAAATAAAAGCAGTGATGCAATGCCCTCTGAACAATGAGAAGCAAGGTGGTAGTGGGGCCTGCATGTATTTGCCATGTCAAGAATACATTTTAACAGACTACCTCTGAGTAAATCAAATTCCGTCTATGTTACATTGTACCATGTGCTGTTCTTGGAACCCAAATAACATACTTGGCACAAGGGTATAAAAACAGCAGTCACAAAATGAGTGGAATATTCTAAAGATTTTATAGTTTAATGAAAGAATTTATCTCCTCAAATGATATCATAACACGAGTACATTTTCCTCTTGGAACTTGCACACATGAACTACTCAGAACTTACTAAGATGGGGACTTCCCTGGTGGTCCAGTGGTTAAGACTCTGCACTTCCAATGCAGGGGACATGGATTCGATCCCTGGTCAGGGAACTAGGATCCTGCATGCTATGCTGCACGGCCCAAAAAAAAAAAAAAAACTAAGATGAAAGCAAGAAAAAGTCTAAGTAGTTTTATATCTATTTAAAAAATTGAATTTGTAATGAAAAACTTTCTCACAGAGAGCCATTGGACCCAGATGGCTTCACAGGTGAATTCTTTAAAATTTAAAGAAGAAATAACACCACTCTTCTAGAGACTAGAAAAAGAGTGAACACATCTCAAGTGTTGGGAAATAGTTCTAAGTGCCCCTAATAGCTGGTTCCAAGTGTTTGAGAGCTCCTGGAATTCATACGCTGTGCTTGTGAGAGTGTAAATTGATTGGAACCACTTTGCGAAGTCGTTTGGCTGTCTATTAGATGTGAACAGATGCATAACCTATGACTCAACAATTCCATTTCTTCATAAATGGGTATATAAGTGGACCAAAAGATTTGGAAAGAGTATTCACTGCAGCATTATTCATAATAGCCTCCATCTGGAGACAACCCAAATGATCAGTGGAAGATGGATACATAAATTATGATGTATTCGTACATTGAAATACTATACGGCAACGACAAAGAACCAGCTCCTGCTGTACGTACGTAGCAGTATGGATAAATATCAGAAAGAAAATGTCGAGTGAAAGAAGCCAGTGAAATAGTTTATGATTCTATTTATATAAAATTCAAACATTAGCACAACTTACTGAAGGTGATAGATTTTGGAGGAGCGGTTAGTTTGTGAGGGTGTGAATGAATGGAAGGAACACAAGGGAGCTTCTTGGGTTCTACTTCTTGACCTGGGTCATGGTTGCAGCGATATGTTCATATCATAAAAATTTCTCAGGCTCTGAATCTGTCATCTGTACCCTTTATGTACATTACTCAGTTGAATATGTATGTTATTCAATTTTTAAAGTCAACCACTCAGAGAAAAGGTTAAGATTAAACAACTTTAAGGGAGGCACTGATAAGGAGAAAATTAAATCTTACATTTATACGGGCTAAATAGATTCAAGATAAGATTGTAAATGAAGTGCAGTTCACCTAATCTCTTGCCACTTTGATCTGCACAGTTGATTTATATATCTGTGACTCAAAAAAGAAGCTCCTTTTTCCTTCAAGGAAAGGAATAAATAATTCCTTTAGGAATAGTCTATGGGAAGTTCATAAAAGGGTATTAGTAACCTATTCATATCTATTTCATTTTTAAAGTTGACGTCCATTTAATAAAACAAACTGTGGTGTGCAAAGGGAACTCTATCCATGAGATACTTGTAAAAATTTAATTGCAGCAGTGTGTTTTCACCCCCATAGAATTGTTTTCATTGGATGCTTAATAGAGATTACAAGGGCTTTAGATTACTAAGTGTTCTACTTTTTTTTTTTAAGATTTTTAAAAAATAAATTTATTTATTTACTTAGTTTTGGCTGCATTGGGTCTTCATTGCTGTGTGCAGGCTTGCGGGCTTTCTCTAGTTGCAGCGAGTGGGAGCTACTCTTCGTTGCGGAGCACGGGCTCTAGGTGCACAGGCTTCAGTAGTTGTGGTATGTGGGCTCAGTAGTTGTGGCTCATGGGCTCTAGAGCGCAGGCTCAGTAGTTGTGGTGCACGGGCTTAGTTGCTCCACGGCATGTGGGATCTTCCCAGACCAGGGCTTGAACCCATGTCCCCTGCATTGGCAGGCAGATTCTTAACCACTGAGCCACCAGGGAAGTCCCATATTCTACTATTTTATTGATAGTATGTGTTCTCACTGACTCAGCAGCCTTCTTTGTTACCGTCATGGTGAACTGACAAGATCCATTTACTTTTTAGGTGCAGGTGTTTGGACTGTATTCTGGAGAAGAATTTCATGAGACTTTTGACTGTCCCATTAAAGTAAGTATTCAGTAAGTTTTAATTTTTCTAAGGATTTTCTCAACAAAGGCAATAGGATTACAATACTTTGGACACTACCAATCTTGCATTAATTTTGTCAGTAAGTATCTGTTCAACCAATGTACCAGATACTATTTGATGCTGGGAAGGTACACAGAATGTATATTATGTGACTGTGATCTCAGTCTATCCTCAGGAATCTTTTGTTGTAGTGGGTGAGATGACACACACACCCACCCACACACACACCCACTCCACACACACACCCACACACACACACACACACACCCCACACACACACACCACACACACACATACGTGGACATACACACAGACCCACACCACACACACACTGACACACACATAGACACATACCACACACACACACACACACACACACACACACACACACACACACACACACACAGAGTCTGTGATTAAAGACTCAAAGAGGTAAAAACAGTATTAAGGAATCTAAAACTGAGAGAGGTTACTTCTAGCTGTCCTCGTTAATGATGGCTTTGTAGATGGACTGTTGTTTGGACTTTAATATACAGGGCTGATGGAGAAAGCTGACTTCCCATGTGGAAGAACAGTATAATATAAACGGAGAGGCTAGAAAATTCAAATCGTGTTCAGGAAGTGGCAAATAGTCTAGTTTAGATGGTGCATAAAATACTGACTTGGCAGGAAAGCTGCACAGGCCGATTGACGGTGGCTTTATATTCAGGCTAAGGAATTTGGACTCCGTCTGGTAGATAAGGAGAAATTATTGAATGCTGAAGAGCAAAGAAGTGGTGTAAACTGAGCTAAGCTTAAGGAAAAGTAATATGGCAGCTATAACAGTGTTAGATGTGAGAGCTGATAGACCTGAGGCAGAAGGACCGGTTTTAGGTAACAGTCATGGTAGTTACAGTGAGTATTACAGTTGTTAAAGGAAGAGGTCATTCAGTTTTCTCAGGTGTTTATTCAAACATTTATTGATCAACAGGTGAAGGGGAGATGGGATCTGATGTGTGTTTTAGAAAGCCAGCCCTGCCACAGTGCAGGGGGATGTAAGCAAGAGAGTGACTGGGGACAGGAGACAATTTAGAAGGCTAATGCTGTACTCTAGAAACGGTGTTACAGGAGCTCAATGAAAAGAGGGATAGTGAGTACTCAAGATGGTGTAGAAGGAATGAATTGGGAAAGCCTCGAGGAGGTAGACTTACTAAGACTTAGTGATGGTGTGGCCGAGGGTCATAAAAGATGGAGGAGCTGAGGGTAGATCCAGGTTCTTGCTTTGGTAATGGTGTGTGGGAATGCCATCAGTGGAAATAAGGGATGGTTTGAGGAAGGATGTTGCTAGTTTGGGCTTGAGTCTAGATAACTGTAGCACATCTGGTGGAAATGTTATGTAGGAAACATTCATGGACGTGAATATGGACCTCAGTATGGAGATTGGCCCTAAAAACACAAAATGGATAACCACAGCTGAGTAAGATGAAACCATTTTGAAAGATATTATCCAGTTAAAGAGTGAGATGTGGCACATGTATACAATGGAATATTACTCAGCCATAAAAAGGAACGAAATTGAGTTATTTGTAATGAGGTGGATGGGCCTAGAGTCTGTCATACAGTTAAGTAAGTCAGAAAGAGAAAAACAAATGCCGGATGCTAATGCACATATATATGGAATCTAAAAAAACCGGTACTGATGAACCTAGTGGTAGGGCAGGAATAAAGACACAGATGTAGAGAATGGACTTGAGGACACGGAGGGGAAGGGGAAACTGGGACAAAGTGAGAGAGTTAGCATTGACATATATACACTACCAAATGTAAAATAGATAGCTGGTGAGAAGCAGCCGCATAGCACAGGGAGATCAGCTCAGTGCTTTGTGACCACCTAGAGGGGTGGGATAGGGAGGGTGGGAGGGAGGCTCAAGAGGGAGGGGATATGGGGATATATGTATACATATAGCTGATTCACTTTGCTGTATGGCAGAAACTAACACAACATTGTAAGGCAATTATATTCCAATAAAGATATTTAAAAAAAAAAGAGTGAGAAGGCTGATGGTCAAATAATTCTGGAGCACTAATTTAAAGATTAAGGTAGTGGGAGAAAAAAAAAAACAGTGAGGGGTCTAAGAAGAATTAGTTAGGGGGATCGGAGGAGACCCAGGAGAGTGGTGTCAGGGAAGCCAAAGGAGAGAGGGTTTCCAGAAGGAAGGAGTGTGGGCAGCATGGGAAAGGCAGTGCGGAGATCACACGAGGTGGGGACTGAAACATGTGTTTTATTTGATAATTCTGAGCTCACTTAATGAGGAGAGTTGAGGGGCAGGAGGCCCACCCCGTGTCAAGGAGTAAATTGGAGGTGAAGAAGTAGAAACAAGCAGTGTAGACTCTCCTTCCAAGAAATTTCGTGATGAAGAAGGGAACTCATCTGATAGATGGAGAGAAAGCCAGGGTCCCAGGAGCATTTCTGCTGGTCATGTTTTGGTTGATGGTAAAAAGTCAGCAGAGGGGGAAAGATCAAAATTAAGAGAAAGGGAATACTTAGTGGAGCGGCACTAAGGGATGGGATCCGTCGTGTTGGGAGGGAGAGAAACCTTGGATATGAGTCCTACAGCCCCCTGCCAGTGAGACCAAACCCAAGTGTTGCTATGTTGGGCAGTGAAGGACCCGCAGTCAAGGGCAATGACCCTGATGGCCTTGGTTTCTTCTGGGTGAGGAGGAGAAAAAAGGGGTAAGGTAACGTGGTGGAGGGGCATGGGGATGTCTGGAATAGCAGCTGCGATGTAGGATGATGCATTGTAAGAGAGCTAAGAGGACTCTCCTAAGAGATTTTAAGAATGTGTAACAACAGAATATGCAAATGATTCCATTGATATCCAGGATGGATTAGGGAAGTGTGGAAGGGAAGAAGGGCTAACCTGGGAGGGAGGAATGGTTAGAGAAATGAGGAGTCATATGCTAAATGCCCTCAAAATGACAGTGTAGGAAGAGGAATCTATTCCGTTGGAGGATGGAAATGTATTAGTTAATTAATAAGAGTGTAGAGTGTATTTAGTCGGAGTTTTATGAAGGTGTAATTGTGTGAATTTTTTTTAATGCCCAGAAATATTCTGTTAGGTTGGAAAAAAACACAGCGTATTAGTTGATGAATACATGGGTTTGGGGATAAGAAAACAAGGAGGCAGAGTCTCTGCAGGCTGACAGCCATAAAAGGGGAGCCCCGAAGACGGGTTTACACTGAGTGCAGACACCAGACCTTCAGAAATGCCACTGGCAAGTGAAGTAAACGGTGATGAGGGATGGAGCAGCCTTGAGAGCAACCTTTGTAAGGGGTCGGGAGGAGATCGTGGAGAGCGGATGAGAACCAGGGGGCCAGGAACTGAGGCTGGAGGTAAAAGGGAAGGGCCTGGATGCTGAGCTCCGGAACTCCTGGGTCCTGCAGCTCTGTTGTCTTTCTGCCGTTAGGGTGCGGATGTAATTGTGCTAAGTGTCTGAGGCTGCATCGCCGGCCCTGTTCCACTGGGTGCCCTCAGTCACTGGAAGGCGTCTGGACAAGGAGATAGTTGGGTTCTTTCTCTGGGTTTCTTCTATGAAATGTATTCAGTTACAAACATTTGTGACATCTCGCTGCCTCTACTGACTGCCTTGGCTGTCTCTAAAGAGGGGCGCCCACTCAGAGGGTCCCACTCAGCCAGAAACGACAACTGTTCACTCTCATCTTTTAGCTTTGACCCAGCTTCGTAGAAGAAACCCTTTCATACCAGAGCAAAACTCATCCTCAGTTAGTGCAGAATATTACCTGAATAGATTACTTCCTACCAGGATACCGGGTTGATTTTTAGATCATGCTGCTGGTAATGTACAAAGGGCTTTCATTCTGTGCTGGAGCTGTGACTCCTAAACCACTGTTGGGTCCTTATTCCCTTGTAGATCATTGCCGTGCATCCGCACTTCGTGAGATCCAGCTGCAAGCAGTTTGTGACCGGAGGGAAGAAGGTAAACGCTGCGTGTTGACCATCACATGCCGTCTTTGAGGGGGTTCTGTTTGCTCTTTAATTTATCTTTAGTGTTTTTAATGTCTGCCTCTTCATGCAGAGAAAATTCGCGAAAGCACAATGTAGTGAAATCATGAGACCATCACCTCCTGGGGGAGGTGTGGACTCAGTGCTTCTCACTGACATTCCTTTGGGGTAGATGTAGGGCAAAAACAGAGATGTTACTCCAGCTACTACCTAGTGCTTTGAAATATTGTCCCTTCCACAAAGAAGAAGTAGCATTTGACAGTATCAAAGGAGCAAGTAAACTAGGCTTGACTGGGGCTGGAGTATCTGCTTTCTAAAAGGTCTGTTGCCTTCTTAAGAGCAACCCCTCATAAAATGTTGATAACTTAAAATATTGATAAATCACTTTGGTTGAACTATTTCCCTAGTGGGGATGCAGTTTTGAGTTCTAGCTTTCCAATTTCAGAAGTTAGAGATTTTACAGTTGTCCCCTATTTTTGAAGGTATTGGTATGAAAGAACATATTAGAGATAATATGAGTGATGTCCAAGTGGACTCAAACTCATACTTTGGGACTTTCCTGTGTTGGTGTGTGTTCTTAATAATCAGCTTATTGGTGGAGGTTAATAACTGCTTTTATACTGTGAAGGATACCTATAGTCTGATGTAGTTTGCAACAGTAGTTTTGCTACATGAATGTCTTGTCATCCTGCAGGATGCCTGGGTTAACTGTGTCAATTTCATGTTCTTCGTCCTTCTACTTAGCATTTGACATCGTTTACAAACATCTGTAGGAAGGACCTTGTGAATGTAGCTGGGCCAAAGCTTGTTGAGTAGATACATGAGCAATTATATGGACGACAGAGTAGTCCAGCATCCAAGTGCGGGCAAGGTCATATGGAAAGAAGTTGGAATTTATACAAAGACTACATTGTGAATAGCAGTAAAATAAGTAGAATTCACTGATTGCTGAACAGGCAAGAACATCAGAGATTTGGTTTATCTTTTTGGTTATCACTGACTGCTTGACAAGTTTTTCTGTGTTCACCGTTCTAAGAGACAGCGTTGTCTTTTCTCCTTTTTTCCTATTCACTTCTCCAGAAATGCATGGGTAGACATTTCTTCCCAAGCACAAAAAGATGTTTAATGATGTGTATATAAATTAAAAACAGTTCAGGTCATCTGGTGAAAAAGTTTAAAAAAAAATGATATTGTTAGAATTTCTGGATTAAAATAATTTAAAAGAAAAAACACACACCAAAGGGTTAGTATATTGTATAAAGGACTTTGGATATTGAGCTTGATAAAAGTATATGTGTGATATTTTGAAGTGAAGAATCAGAGGATTGCACATGTCAATGTAAATGATATTGTCATCTCTTTTAGATTTTTTAATAGCTTTATTGATATGTAATTTGCATACCAGAAAGTTCACCAGTTTAAAGTGTACGGTTCAGGGAGTTCCTTGGTGGTCCTGTGGTTAAGACTGCACGCTTTCACTGCAGGGGGCGCAGGTTCCATCCCCGCTCGGGGAACTAAGATGCCGCATGCTGCATGGCACAGCCGAAAAACTAAAGTGTACAATTCATTGGTTTTTAGTATATTTACAGAGTTGTGCAACCATCACCATAGTCTAATTTTAGAGCATTTTCATCATCCCAGCCTCGTCCCCATTAGCAGTTGCTCCATATCCCCCGTCCCCCGCTTCCCAGCCCCAAGCTACCACTAATGTATTTCACTTCTCTATAAATTTGCCTGTTCTGGATATTTCATATAAATTCTGGGTATTTCATGTAAACGGAATCATACAATAAGTATGTGGTCTTTGTGTCTGACTTCTTTCATTAGTTTTCTAGGTACATCCATGTTGTAGCATGTATCAGTACTTCATTCCTTTTTATGGCCAAATTACATTTCATCGTATGGGTATATCATATTGTATTTAGCAATATTTAATTATTTATTATTTAAATATTTTACTTAAATATTTATCAGTTGATGGACATTTGGGTTGTTTCCACCTTTTGACTATCATGAATAATGCTGCTGTGAACAGTAGTCAGAACATGGAAGCAACCTAAATGTTCACTGAGAGATGAATGGATAAAGAAGATGTGGTACATATATATACAATGGAATATTACTCAGCCATAAAAAAGAATGAAGTAATGCCATTTGCAGCAACATGGGTGGACCTAGAGATTATCATACTAAGTGAAGTAAGCCAGACAGATATCATTGTAATATAGCTTACATGTAGAATCTAAGAAAATGATACAAATGAACTTATTTACAAAACAGAAATAGACCCACAGACATAGAAAACAAACTTACGGTTACCAAAGGGGAAAGGAGAGGGGGAGGGATAAATCAGGAGTTTGGGATTAACATATATACACTACTATATATAAAATAGGTAACCAACAAGGACCTACTGTATAGCACAGGGAACTCGACTCAGTATTTTATAATAACCTATAAGGGAAAAGAATCTGAAAAAGAATAGGTACATATATATGTATAACTGAATCACTTTGCTGTACACCTACTTCAATTAAAAATATAATAAAATTAAAGGCCATTATAATTTTTCCTACTTATGTTAAAGGCTTAAGAAACATTGGTATGTAAATGTGCCCTCTATTCAGGGACTTGTAACATACAAACTACTGACTGATTTCTCTGGATTCATTAAAGTTTATTGTGTAAATATGTATTTAGTGAGTAGTAAAGATTAGTGTTTAATCAATAAACTATGGTGACTTCTTTGTACAGGGTTAAATAACTAGAGATTTCCAAAACATGCACCAGCTTGGTGTGCTTTGCAGAAATCTCTGGAGAGATTTCTTCATTCTGTATGTGTATGGTATGCACTTTTAAAGATCACTTCCGTTGCATGGTTTTTGGCATTTGTGTGTTTTGTTTGTTTTAAAATAGATTTATTTAGTTGAAGATATTTCAGGAAATATTTCTGATTTCATTAAGGAATGCACCTTTGATTTTAAAAACTAAGAGAAAGGCTTTTTGGAAGGTGACATTAAGAAACAGATACTATTGTGAAAAGATTCTTTTCTTTTTTAGGGTGTTAGCAAATTTTTAGGAGGACCTCATTTTTTACCCTTATAACCGAGTTATGGCATTTTATTCCTTTGATAAATGAGAAAAACAAAGACTGTGTTGGCCCAATCACAACTCTGATCATTTAACTGCAATTTTCAACCAGCACCATAAACTAAGCAGAACTAGTCTGAAGAGTCCAGCATTTAGCAAATGGTGATAACCTTGCAATAATCATACATTGCAGATATCAAGACCTCCCTGTTTAGAGTAGACGGCAGATCATATAGGGGAAAAAAGAGCAAAGACAAATATCATGTAACTGAGAGGTTATGACCTTCTGCCTTTAAGAAATAATTAAATCTTAAAAAAAAAATTGGAGCAAAGACTAGCCAAATGAAGGTGTAATGTGGAATAAAGGCATTCTTAAGGCATTCTTAACCCTTAAGAACACTGATCTTACTTAGACTGACAGCTAAATGCATCTAGGAATTGTATGCCAACTTCTGTAAACAATGATTAAAGCAGCACAGCGACCTCAGAAGCGGAATAGGAAAGATGGATGTCCTACCGTGAGATATTCATGATGTCATTTCATAAGAAAATTTGACAGAGATGTCTAACTTAAAATTTTAGTTGATTTGATTTGATGAGAAATTTTGATTCCTGGAAAAACATTTCTTTAAAAGTAATCAGAACATACATTTCAGAATAGTTCCACAAAATAGCCATGTAGCAGAAAAAACCTGAAACTGCACTTTGACACATTTGTTGATATTTCCTTTTTAAGGTTCTAGCTTCTTAGGTCTTTAGAGAGAGCTCCTTATCCACCCAGGACTAGGAAGAGGAGGCAATAGTTCTGTCCGGCATAAACTTTTATTTTAGGTTTTCAAGGTAACTTCTTAGTAGTTGAATGCCATAGCTGGATTTATGGACTCCAGTGCTTGACACATGAGCATAAAAAGCTTATTCTTAATTCTGTTTTGTTTCCATGTTGAAAAAAAGAAAAGGAAAAGCACATCTCTTAAGAGTGCCGTTGGAGAGAGCTTTAAAACATGAGAATCGATGGATTTTTTTTTTTTTTTAAGTGTAACCTCCTTGTGTAGCAAGAATTATAATGCATGAGCATAGCAATGAGGTATCTCTTTGAGAAATAAGTCTGCAAAGCAGATCTTGTCTGGGTTTTTTTTTTTTTAATTACTCAGCGTTCTCTGTCAGCAGATAAACTTGAGCTCCCTACCACCTTTACCTTTGAACTCTGAAATACACTTCATAATAACTGATTCTCCTCCTTTGACAAATTATTAAATTGTCGTGATGCTGTTTGCAGCAGAGTTCATTTTTCGAAACGAGGGAGTCAGCTGTTTGGCATTGTGGTGGGCCAGGTCCCCTCATTCTAGCCACAGGGACAGCTTGCTTTGTAAGCTGGAAAATGTCAGTCAGCAAACGAGGTAAGGACCTGCGTGCATGAAATGAGAAAAAGCGCTTCACTGTTTGGGGCTGAAGGCTTATGGCAAATTTTACCTGAAGGACAGAAGTAGAAGCATCGGCTAGCTTCTCAGTGTCCGAGAATGATCGGCAAAAAACAAATTGCATTTTGGATTCTTTTTGGAAGAGGATGGCGTGGAGCAGCTTTTGGTCATAATGCGAATCTTTTTAGGACGTAGACAGCCCAGCGAACTACTGTGACCACTAAGTGTGAAACGTAGAGGTGCTTGCTTCCTTATATGTTTGCTCGTCTCCTGGTCAGATGGAAAATGGGGTTCTTGGGGTCACAAAGGATTTTTTTAAATTAAAAAATTTTTTTTAATTATTATTTTTTTAAATTTTTGGCTGCGTTGGGTCTTTGTTGCTGTGCATGGGCTTTGTCTAGTTGCGGCGAGCGGGGGCTACTCTTCGTTGCGGTGCGCGGGCTTCTCATTGCAGTGGTTTCTCTCTTATTGCGGAGCACAGGCTCTAGGCGCACGGGCTTCAGTAATTGCAGCACGCCAGCTCAGTAGTTGAGGCACACGGGCCCTAGAGTGTGCGGGCTTCAGTAGTTGTGGCCTGTGGGCTCAGTAGTTGTGGTGCACGGGCTTAGTTGCTCCGCGGCATGTGGGATCTTCCCGGACCAGAGATTGAACCCGTGTCCCCTGCATTGGCAGGCGGATTCCTAACCACCGCGCCACCAGGGAAGTCCCTTAATTTATTGATGTATAGTTGATTTACAATGTTGTATTAACTTCTGCTCTACAACAAAGTGATTCAGTTATATATATTCTTTTTCAAATTCTTTTTCATTCTGGTTTATCCACAGGATATTGAATATAGTTCCCTGTGCTATATATTAGGACCTTGTTGTTTTTCCTCAAAAAGGATTTGACATCAGTTATGCTGCCCAGTCCACTGACGAGTGGATCTTCAGAATACTTCTGCAGGCGATCAGATGCTTGATCTTAGGCAGTTTTCTACACGCAAAATTTTCTTACACATTACTTCCCAGGCAACCACCAAATTTATCTCCTAGTGGTTGCATGTAGAACCATTGTAAAGAAACACCTTCATTTCTTCTAGGCACTGTGTTATAAATTGTGGTTCCATTCCTAGAAATTCATCTCATGCTGTATACATACCAAAACTGATTAAAAACCACCAACTGATAGGAAGTAAACCACAATGTAACCTTTACAAATGTTTCTTAGGAATGTAAAGCCAAGTTGTAAAATAGCCATATTGTAAAAGTATATTTTGGTGGGTTTTTCTCTCTGTGCTGTACTGGTTGAAGCTAAAAATTGAAATCTAGGTCTTAAAATAGAAATCATTTTCAGTGTCAGAAACAGGCGTTGTTCCTTGCTTTCAAAGTTAAGCTCATTTGTCTCAAACATTAGTTGCTTTTTTGATGTTGGTATGTAGAGCGCCCAATGTCCTGGAGATGGATCCATGGCAACTGCATTTTCTTCAGTAATCCCCCTTGTTTCATAGCCATCAAAAAAGGCTGGTGAGAACAGAAACCTTTTCTCTTTAATGAGTTCTACTAACTTTTCCATGTGTAATATTTCCATATTGTTTGCGGCTTCCCCCTGGATTCTGATGATAAGCTTACCACCTGTCTTCCTAGAGCAATCAAACCATCCTTTGCTCCTTGCTGAAAATATCTTCCTTTGCATGTTGAGAATGCTGCGGCTGTTCTTAAGTATTTGGAATAGTTATTTCCTCTGCAAGAATCACTGTTTGGTTCGGTATGCTCATTGTTTTTTTGTGGGGTTTAGTACCCGTGGACTGTCGTTAACACTGGAAACTAACACAACATTGTAAATCAACTCTACTGCAACAAAAAAATAAAATAACATAAAATTTTTAAAAAGATAAGGCTATATAAATAACTGTCATTAACCTTGAGAAGTTTTTCCCTTCCCCCCCCCCTTTTTTTTTTTAAGACAAGGCTCTATAGCCAGGGGTCACATTTACTGCAATTATAAGTTGGTGTCACCAGTACAGACTACACCATAGTCATCTCACAGGGCTATTTGGCGTGAATAGTTCTGCCTCTTGAGCACAGCTTGGTTAGAGGGTCCTCATCAGGTGCTGTGAGCATGTAGAATCTGGATTTCAGGAATGGTGGTCCGTTTCCAAAAGGAGATAGGAGGAATGCTGCTGGTGGAAAGCAGTTAGCCCATAAGACCATTAATCAGAATGGTGATTTGGTAGGAAAATGAGTATTCCCAGTCTTTTGACAGGAAAAAATATGTGTATGTATATATGTATATAACACTGTTGGGGTAATTTTGCAGTCCTTTGTCTTTAAGCATTTGGGGCTTTTCCCCCCCTAATTGTTTGTTTGATCCCTCTCAGTTTTCTAATTCATTTTCAGCCGGTATTCCTCTTTGATGTTTGTAACAGTGCAAATTTGAACAAAATCAACATCTACTGGTGGTGAATTAGCTGTGTCAGTGCCCTGCGGCCAAAGATCTCTGGGACATACCCACCAGGCATGAGGAAAGAGGGTGTTACAGGATTTGGGCTGATGAAAGATGGTTTGGGGAGGGTTTAAGGAAGCAGAACTTTGCTCTGGATCGGGTGCTGTCAGGAAGCAAGAGTAATTCCACCACTGGGTATCTTAATACATCATATCTAGAAGGAGGACAGACCAAATGAAGGCTAACGACATGTTGATAAAAAAGTAGCAGTCTCTCCTTTTAGCCAGGATAGGGAGGTGTCTGGTCATTTATGTGGCTTGGAAAACATTGATATCCTGTCAGTGTTCAGATATGATTATGGAGTGGTCCTGGTTTTGTCCTCATCTCCTGGTCACGGGGCCTTGTCTGATGTTGGTGTTCTGTGAGATTGTTTATATTCACCCAGAGAACACGAATGGCAGGCCAGTTCCTGCATGCCAGCTTTTCTCTTTCTTCGTTGTGACAAATAAAATGCCCAACATTTGCTAGATGACTTCTATTGCGGTACTTTATGAAAATATATGTATGGTCTGATTTTGTTTTTTTGGTAGAAATATAAATGTCTGGTGTAGCAATTTCTTGGAAAGCTGTATACTAAATTATTAACAATAGTAATAATATTAACATATATTATTAACAATATCCAGGCAGGATTATTAGTGTTCTTTCTGGCCTTCATTGGCTTTTATTTTCTGCTTTTTTTTTTTGGTAGAAAACATGCCTTTTATAATAATAAAAAGCAATAATAAAAGAATGTATAAAGTAATCCCAACTATTTTTGTTGTTTTCAACTTAGCATTGTAAATCATATGAAATTCCCTACATTATTGAAGTCTAATCTTAGCTCAGATGTTCTTTAATGGTTACATAATATTCCATCCTGTGGGTCTATTTACTTTTCTTAATCATTCTCATATTATTGGACCATTAGGTTGTATCCAGTTTGGGGTTAGCATAAATCATGCTGTAATGAAGCTAGAAATCTTTGGGCATGAACTTTTCTCTGTGTTTCTGAATGTTTTCCTAGCACTGATTCTCACGATTAGAATTACTGGGTCAAAGATTATGATTATCTTTTAGGCTTTGGATACATAACTGCCAAGTAAAGGTACATTCCAGAAAACATACTGATTTACACCATCTGTGTTAGAGGACCCGTTTCACCGTATCAGCCTGCCAATTTGATATACATAGAAAGAGATTCCAATGTGCTGTTTTGTAACTTCTTTGAATTATTAGTGATTTTGAGCATTTTTATTTACTAGTCACTTATATCTCTTCCTCTGTGATTTCTCTGATTGTATTCTTAGCTCGGGGCAGCTTTTAATATCACCATAGAAGCCAGGACAATTGACGACTGTCCGTTTGATATTTATTGTCAGTTTGAGCACAAATTATTGCTGCTTACTGAATAGCCTGCAGCCTTTTCTCCAATTTTAGCTAAACCTGGAATAATTATTCTTGTTCTAGGGAGGCATTATATAGGAGTCATAATGAGGCTTTAGAGTAGATGCTGAACCATGTACAAAGAGGACGAATATATTCTACTCCGTACATGTGAGTCTGCCCCCAAACCATCTGTCCTGCTGCTTCCTTGGAGGCTCTCAAAGACAAGCCACGGTGCCCAGTTAAAGGCAGGTTCATTTCACTTGGTTTCTTCTGTAGGCAGTGTCCTGATCTTTACTTTTCCCCTTTTGCTTCACTTTGTTTTTTTTTTTTTACTTGAAGTATAGTTGATTTACAATATTGTGTTAGTTTCAGGTGTACAGTGCAGCGATTCCATTGTATATATATATATGTATATATGTGTGTGTATACATATTCTTTTTCAGATTCTTTTCCCTTATAGGTTATTACAAAATATTGAGTATAGTTCCCTGTGCTATACAGTAGGTCCTTGCTGGTTCCCTTTTGCTTTACTTTGCATTGAGTGAAGTGCTTGTTCAGATCCATAAACCTGTGTGTTCAGGTGACTCTTTCTCTTATTCAAGACTTAGCAGTTTTGTTTCTTTTTCATAACTTCGCTGTGCAAAGATCTCCCCCCCTGAGTCATCTACAATTGAGATTATGCGTAGTTAAAATTAGAGATATTTGGTCATCACACAGAACATTAATTCGTTTCATCACCCAGTGGATGGCTTTTGTGTTTTCTCTACTCTTAGTGGGGCAAGGGGTCCAACCTTGAAGCCAGCCCCAGGAAACAGACCCTCAGACAGCTGCAAACTGAAAAACAGACCCAAGGTGTTTGACATGAACAACCAGCTCTATTAAGTCTGCAGGACCCACCTGGAAGGTTTTCTGTTTGCTTGCTTCTTTGTTTTGTTTTTAGTGGTAAAACTATTTTTTAAATGCCCCATTCATTTCTGGAATCCCATTTACAATTGTGAGTTGCATATGCAGAAATTGCAGATTGCTAGTTTGAATAGGAGTCTGCCTCACATGCTGGCTACAGTTGACTGCTAAACTACCATATAGATGGGCAAGTCGATGCGTACATAGATCTATATCTCTCTGTCATTGCTAGTTTTTTTGTTTGTTTTTGTGTGGTTTTTTTTTTTTTTTTTTTTTTTTTAAATATAAAGGGACTGCTGCTAAGTGGCATCTCTTATGTTTAACTTCTTTGGTTCACCTTGAACCCATAGCTTGTATTTCTTGGTCACTAAATTGACTGTTACCTTACGTTGATGTGGTGTTTTTTTAAATTTCAAAGCGCATTTTTGGCTACATAGTTTTCACAGGAATAGTTAACTTCAAGGATTTGTCCAAAACCTGTGTTGTGTTTCAGTTGTGTTTATTCAGATATTGCTTGGAAGCAAATAGCCTGTGAGGTGGCCTCTGGAAATCCAATCTGTGTCCAGAGACTTTCTCTGGTAGCAGTATCTGGCCTGTGTTTAACTGCTTTTAAATGTGTTAACTCACCTTTTGGGAAAGGGGATGGACGGATTAGAACTTGTCCAGGAAATAACCACCGAATTGAAAGCAGTAATATATTTGGGAAATCCCTGTTTTCTTCCTATATGTTTTAAGTTCTCTCTCAGTGGTGTTTAGAAAGGCTGTGTGTCTTAAACTTTGGTACTGAGCCAAAGCAGGAAGCAGGACAAAGGTGTTCTCTGCTCTGTGGGGTTCTTCTCGGTCACTTCTGTCTGCATCAGGATTCAAGACTCCCATCTGCTGTCAGCACCCAGCTACCACCCCAGGTCTTCTCCGTGCTCACTGATTTTTTTTTTACTTGCCCTCTTGACTTTTTCAATTTTATCCCTAATCTCTTCCAGTCTTGGATTTTAAATTCCTTCTGTGACAAGTCCTCCCCATCATTACGCCCTTTGTCTATTTTTACTGGGACAGCCTTATTTGGCATATTTTAACTTGCTGGGTTTTGCTTTTCTTTCACTATTTCTCTGTTTTATTATCTCGCACTCCAGCATCTTCTCTGATCAAGGGTTTTGTCTCTTGTGGAGTTTTTTCTCCAAGCCTCTCGATCCTTCCTGGTGGAACACCCTTGCCCATGGGCTTATTAGACCCCAGACTCAGAGCAAGCAGTGATGCTGGTGTTTAGGGAGCCTGAAGGACTCAAATGATTTTTATACTTGGAAGATCACCAAGTGATTCAAAAAGGGCCAATCACCCTCCCTTTCCTCCATGAGGGAAGGATGGTGATGGGTAATGACGGGTGTTAGGCTACCAGAACTGGCAGCTTTATTACAGCCCAATAGGAATCCTGCCCATGTGTGGGAGATGCTGGGATGTGGTGCAGGAAAGTTCTAGATAGATTTATCAGCACAAAACATAGGAGAATAAAGTATATTGCTGAGGATCTGAGGGCTCCTATTGAAATATAAGTACTGAGAGTGCTGACTGCCAGAATGTGGATTTATGGGAGATAAAGCCCTAAAATACTTTCTCCAACAAAAAGATAGACCTCTTGGAAACAGTTTTTCCTCTCTATGTACTTAGCTCCCATTGAGCTTAAATTGCTCTCAGTATTGTGGTAATGACAACTCAGTATTACAGGCTGTGGAAGAAGATGAACCAAATAAATTAAGCAGCTGCTTTTAAGGGTAGTTCACCCAATGGCTTCCCCTCTAAAATGCTTTGTAGAAGATTCGTGCTCAGTAGGTCTCTAGGCAGTTTTATGGCTGCAAGAAAGAAATGGATTTTATTAAATGTCAGTGAAATACAGGCAGATAGTTTTGTGGTAGTTAAATTAGCGTAGAATGTGTGTAAGCAAAGCAGATTGTCTCGTCTTTACTTGACGAAACAGAGCTTTCTTTGGCATTCCTGCCAGATAGTGTGTTTCTGCCTGAAATTCCCACAGATTAAGATGGAAAAATCCCAGTCCCTCCCGTCTGAAACTGTATGTCTTACAGAATGTTATCCATCAAATCCTGTATGTACAACATGGGTGTGCTTGGAGAGTTTCAAAGGACAGTAATGGGACTAATTCCATAATTACTAGCTGACGTTTAAGGTTTTATACTATGTGTGGATTAGGAAATAGGACTTATAAGTTAAGAATTAGGTGAATTGGGAGTTTGGGATTGACACGTACCAATACTATATTTAAAGTAGATAACCAACAAGGACCTCCTGTATAGCGCAGGGAACTCTGCTCAATGTTCTGTAATAACCTAAATGGAAAAAGACTTTGAAAAAGAATAGATACACATGTATGTATAACTGAATCACTTTGCTGTATACCTGAAATTAACACAACATTGTTCATCAACTATGCTCCAATATAAAAAAAAGTAAAAAAAAAAAAAAAGAATTAAGTGGAGTGGAGAGGGAAGGCAGAAATAAATGCTTCAAGGGGTCAGGCAGGTAACATAGAGGAGAGAGGCAGGCCGGGTGAGGGGACGACCGGGAGAAGTGGGCCCTGTGACAGTCCAGAGAGCCCTGGAGCAGGCAGTCAAACCCATTCCAGGGATCACTCACTGCTCAGGCCAAATGAGAGGCCAGTGGACATCCCTGAAATCAAGGGGCTGCAGTTAGGGGAGGACTCGCCTTCAAATGACTTTTCAAATTTTTGACAAGTTGTACACAAATTATATCCTCTGGCGTTGAGCAAAGGGAAAGAGACCGGCATTTCAGGAGTAGGACATAGAGTCAGAATAAATGAGCCCTTTCTCAAGGTACAGATGTTTTCCTTGGATGAATCAGTCTCAGGGTCCTTTTCCTGTAGAGTTTTGAGATGAGGGCAGATGCCAATGTGTCAGAAATAGTGTAGGGACCTTACTCACTAAAGATGGGCCGAGTAACTGGAGGATTTGGGAATCACACAGCTCTTCCTGTAGCAAATACATTGTGTGTATGGACAACAAAGGAAAGAATAAGACTTGCAGACCTAGGAAAGCCTACTCAGTATCTAATATTTGTTATTCCTGTGTGTCTAGCAAAGTACGTATAAGATGTGGTTTCTCTCCCCGATGGATTTGCAGTCTGCTAGGAAGATGAGAAGAAAATACATGATCTCAGTGAACTAGATATAAAATGGCGCTCACGATCCCATGACTCAGAACCAGCATGACCGTAAGACGTATGTAGAACCAAGAAATCAGGGGGAAGTTATTTTGACTTACGGAAGAATTCTCCGAAATGATGGTCCTCTCTAATATATTTAAGGCTGTTTGTTTAGTTTTCAAATATAAACTTATATAAAATTTATATTAAAATTTATATAAAATAAAAATTTCTTAGTTTTCAAATATAAAGTGATGAAACTACCGCTATTTGAAAGACATGGGAAGAATAACATGAATCGTGTCTAAGATTGTAATGGAAATTAGTTAAAATTTATTTCATTTACAGAAGCTAGGCTATTAGCTGCCCCCCACCTCCTGTTTTTGAGTAGCCATCAGTGGCACAGAATGGGTACCACTGATGGCGCCGTCCGAATTATAAAAATAAGGGAGAAGCTCCTTTGCTCCTTTGATTCGTGTCAGAGCAGGTTACACAAGGTTTATTGTAATAGAACTCTGAAAACTCAGACTGAATTCAGCATTCTCTCCTTTTCTTCCTGCCCTCTGCTGGAAGCTTCCCTTGGAGCTAGAGCAGGAGACAAAGGAGGCCGGCGGCCTCAGCTTCATCCTATAACCGAAAGCACACTGACCACAACAGAAAGGATGGAGTGGAGTGAGTTTGATTTGAATTGGAATTACAACAGGACTTTATTAACAATTTTCTAAAGTTAAATGTTTTATTTCAAAAATAGGTACAGTTTGTGTGAATTAATTCTAACGCATAGTCAGGATGCTGCAAACATTCCTGCAAGTTCCAGTGAACTTTTTGATATTGTTTTATTTCAAATATTCCCCTAAATTATCCTGACTATAAAAATTAGAGAACGGATTTTCATCCACATATTAACATTATAAAAAATAATTCACATGTGCCATGCGGAATAATTATAAAATAGAAATAATATAAAATCGCCGGTCACCTCTTTCTGGAATTAATTATGATTACTTTGTAATGTGTCTTTCAGATTTCAATATATGGATACACATTCATATTTTATTTAAAAGTCATCATATTTAATCCTGTTTTGCAATCTGCTTTTTTATTTAATATGCCCTGAACCTCTTTTTCTGTTCATAAGAGTCCATATATAAAATCATTTAAAAATGAATGTATACTCTTCAGCTGTCTAGCTCTACTACATTTTACTCAGTCTATTTCTGGCCATTATAAATAAGTTTACATACCTCTTTACTCACTTATCAGATCACTTGTTAGCATAAATTTCTAGGCTAGGACTTCCTGGGGACATTTTTAAAGCTTTGAGCCCATAATGCTAAAGGACCCTCCGGAAAGATTGTGGGTCCTACATACACACACACGTACACACACAGACAGCCATGTCCCTTCCCCCAGTGTCTGACCTTATCATTTTGGTTCATCTTTGTCAGTGTTTTTCTTTCCTTTTTCCTTCACCTGTCAATTCTGAGACCGCTGCTATACTGTTTGGGGTGTTAATTTCATATACTGTTTTACGTCTGGCAGGGCACATCCACAGCCCCACCCCCAAATTGCTTAATTTTTTAAAAAATTCTTGTTATTCTCACATATTTTCAAATGAATTCATAGCATTTTGGAAGCTCTAGAAAAAATTCCTTTGGGATTTTCTTTGGGTTTGCGTTAAAATCGTAGGTTAACTTCGTAAGACTTAAGCTGTTCAGTGAGAATTTTGAGTCTTATCATCCAGGAACGTAATATATCTTTCCATTTATTTAGTTCTCTTTCTCTCTCCCTCGATAAAGTACTTTGTTTTTGCTGTGTAGCTAGTACGCATACATCTGTTTTTGTTCATTATTAACTTTGAGAGCTATGGACTTTCCCTTGTTTACAACTTTGATTGCATCCCCTAAAGTTTAGGTTTGTGCTATTTGTATTTTCATTTTCCAGGTGCTCTGGTTGCAGTTCGATTTCCTCTTTTACCCAAGGAGAGAGAGTATTTTTCTCTTTCAGTTTTTTTTTCTGTTTTGCTCTTCTTATCCTTTGTTATTAATTTCTTGCTTAATTTTCTTGTCACCTGAGAACAAGGAGAATTATTTGTAAAGTTCTTCTCTGCTTTACGGAATGTCTTATTCATGTGATGTCAGGAGTGGGAGATTTTTTCTTATTCCCTAGACAAGTTTTATTGTTTTCAAATAGTGTATTTTTCCATATTGCTAGTTTTTCTTCTTGTTAGCTCATATTTACTAGAAGTGGCTGTGAGGTTGTCTGTAGATTTTGTGAGAACGTTTCCACATCTTTTACTCTGGACAGTGGTAGGAGAAGGAAGTTTTATGTTTTCATTTTTGCTGGATTGGAACACAGTGTCTGTTGGGAAAGCAGCTACCAAAGAATGTAATCATTGGTGCAGCAGGGAAGTGCTGTATTTTTGTTAAAGCTTGCTTTATGTATTTATTAAGGTAAGTTTCTACAGGCACTGCCCACCTCACATAACTGGCACAAGTGCCCTCCTGTGCCAGCCTGCCTGCTTTTTTCTTCCAAGCTGTGTCTCCAAGCAACAGCAGGAGTGGCTATTCAGGTGTGACCCTGCCGGTGCTGATCAAGGCCCCCGTGTCCCTGCCTGAGATTTTCCCTGTGACTCCCCTCACCTCCAGCTGCCACTGCACCGAGTGTCATTCTGCTATATACTTGACCGAGGTGGGCTCTTTCTTGTAATGAGTTGGACCACAGCCTTCACTGGGATCTTCCTTCTATCACGTTTTACAGAATTTCTTATTTAAAATTGAGGGCATATTTAATTTTTCTCACCCAGGTACAGATTATTCCCCTTTTAATACTACGTTGGCCATTTCTAGGTGGAGATTGGTGAGGGAGGGGAATTTGATGCCACGGTGCATCTCCCCCTGGCCATCCAGCCAATCCTCCCTTCCAACAGGTGCTGGTGGAGCACTCCTGGGCCCCGCCCACTTCTTACAATCCCCTCCGCCTGACCGAGGCCACAGAGGGAAGGCAGGCATGGTGACCTTACCAGTTCCTCGTGTGGAATACAGCTGTCTTTAGCTGCCTGTCTTTAGTGAACTGTGATCTTACATGTGGCAGGAGCTGTGTTCTCAGGCCTTCACCTCTGATCCGAAGTTTCAGAGCTGTCGCATCACAAAATGCTACACACACTCCGTGGCCACCTTGGCTCTGTTCTCTGTGTCACGGCCAAGGGAGAGGCCGAATCACGGGTGGAGGCCGTACCTAAGTGTCACTAGCTGGAGGCAGGGAGGCTTGGTGGTGGTGATATCTTGGAACCTGGGCGGGGGGCGGATGAGCTGGGTTAGAAGGTCGTTGAGCATACGTAGAGGAGCTCTGTCCTGTGTGTATCCGATGGGACCACCTGTGCTCAGTAGAAGCCCTGTCTCCAGTCTCCTCTGTGGATGTTGTGAGGCCACCTTGCTCTTGCATGGATGACAGAGAACTTTATACATTTCTGGCATTTTCACTTGACTAAACTCGGCTTATTAGTGACGGTGGACACTTACTTAATTTTAGGGTTTTTTTTTTTTTCCTTTCCTTTTTTTCTGCTGCTTTTGGCTCTAGGAGCCTAACCATTGAGAAAGACATGTAAGAAATATAAATACTATGAATTTACTCTCTACTATTCCCTATTTGTTCCCCTATTTTGGGGGTGGGATATACTAAGGTAAACTGAAATTGATGCTTATGATAGGAATTTTTAAAATTCTGTTATGGAATCTCTCATCAGCAATTGCTTTTAAAAGGTTAACTGTATATTTCAGGATTACATGTCTAAAGTTATATAGTTTAAGTTACACATTGTATAAACTATACCTTGTATGTATTAAATGACATACTGTATAAAGCTCTTTCTTTACAGGATTTAAATTGGATGTATCAAGAAAAAAATTTTTATTGTATCCTTAATAATGCATGAATTCTAGAACTACATATTTATGTAGAGGTTTTGATTAAAGAAGACCTTAGCTACTCTGAAGTTTTTATAGAAGTTTAATCCTAAAGCAAATTTCTCTTATGTTACGACATGAATTACTGCTCAAAAGTCATTGTTAAATTATTTTTCTAGGGTTAAGTGAAAGACCGCTTCTAATCATTGCAGTTTAATCTGTGGCTAATATTTTATTTTCAGGGAAAACATGATCAGGTTTTGATTTCCCAATTTACTAAATAAATTAATTCATGGTCAACTATTTGAAGACTTTCTGTGATAAAAATCTTTCGACTAGCGTACATTATTTTCCCTGAATTTTGGTGTTTTGGTGCCATCTTGTGGCTGGACTGTGTAGTAACCTCAACACTGAAACACATTTTAAACAGCGTCCTGGATAGGGTAAGACAGACTGGGAATACTTTCCAAAATGCAAATCACGTACCACTAGAAACCTACATTTAAAAGGCTGAGAACAGTTTGTTACGCGGTGAATGGACAAGCAAAAATAGTAAGGAATTTGATATATGATTCTTGGTTTCTAAAATTCTGTTTTCGTGATATTTGCCCCTAGTTGCTGCTGTTTGAACGGTCGTGGATGAGCAGATGGAAGTCTTCAGTTCTGCACGAAGGAGAAGGGAACATAAGGAGTGTGAAGTGGAGGGGCCATCTGATTGCCTGGGCCAATAATATGGTACCCGCGGTCTCCCTAACGCCGGCTCAGAGCTGGAAGGACAGCCGAACCGAGAGGGCTGCGACAAAGGGCGGGGGTGCAGCTCCTGCCGCCATTTTTTTTTTTTTTTTTTTTTTATATCCCCATATCTCCTCCCTCTTTTTTTTTTTTAACATCTTTATTGGAGTGTAATTGCTTTACAATGGTGTGTTAGTATCTGCTTTATAACAAAGTGAATCAGCTATACATATACATATAGCCCCATATCTCCTCCCTCTTGCGTCTCCCTCCCACCCTCCCTATCCCACCCCTCTAGGTGGTCACAAAGCACCGAGCTGATCTCCCTGTGCTATGCGGCTGCTTCCCACTAGCTATCTGTTTTACATTTGGTAGTGTATATGTGTCCATGCCACTCTCTCACTTCGTTCCAGCTTACCCTTCCCACTCCCTGTGTCCTCAAGTCCATTGTCTACATCTGCGTCTTTATTCCTGTCCTGTCCCTAGGTTTTTCAGAACCTTTTTTTTTTTTTAGATTCCATATATATGTGTTGGCATACGGTATTTGTTTTTCTCTTTCTGACTTACTTCACTCTATATGACAGACTCTAGGTCCATCCACGTCACTACAAATAACTCAATTTTGTTTCTTTTTATGGCTGAGTAATATTCCATTGTATATATGTGCCACATCTTCTTTATCCATTCATCTGTCGATGGACACTTAGGTTGCTTCCATGTCCTGCCACTGCCATTTCTAAAAGATACATGTGGCAATTGATATCATACCCGGAAGGGTAAAGAAATTACACTGCTTTTGGTGTTCATGAGAGAGTAATTTCCAACATATTCTGGACTCTATTTTAGAGGAAGAAACCCGAGGCATGGAGAATAGCCAAGAAAATGAAAAGGCATCTTAATAATGAAAGGGCTGCATTGGGAATGTGGTCTTGAAAATACCATTTGCCTATTAGCCAAGGGCAAGTGCCAGTTGCTATGAAACAAGGGCAGGGTATTGCTGATTTTTCTTTTACTCTCAGTATAATCACAGACCCAAAATAGGCCTGCCTTTGAAAAAGTGGATTCTAATTTTTGGTACTTCACTTATCTCAAGTTTACTCAATATGAGTAGGGTGAGTAGAAAGTTTAAAAATTACCTTTTGGACATCTGGCATAGCTTTTGGAATTTTGAGGTATAATTTAGCAAATCAGTGCTATTCCTTTTTTCTTTTTGGCTTCACCGCATGGCATGCGGGATCCCAGTTCCCCAACCAGGGATCGAACCCACGCCCTCCGCAGTGGAAGCAGAGTCCTAACCACTGGACCACTGGGGAAGTCCCCTGCTATTCCATTTTGAATGGTAGAAACCTCCCAGAATCTACTGTGCTCGTCAGGACTTTCCTTACTTCTCCTGGGTCACAGTCAAGGTCAACAGACGTGTGGTCTCTTGGTTTATTTTCATTTAGCTGCTTGCTTGATGTTTCCATTTGAGTACTTTAAAATGTCAGGTGTGTTTTTCTTTATATAGTGGTTTTTCAGATTCAAAGCTTTTCTGAAAACCAAACCCCATATTTGTGGTGGAACAATACACTTAGAGATGTGGCTTTCTGTCTTTTTGGAAATGCAGTTGTTGACATCTGTACATTTCCCACTTGTGTTGGATTTAAGTGGCCTGTGCCATCCACTCATAAAATCTTGTTTGCCTAGAAAGAAGGACAGAGGTTTTCTTTTGTTTGGGGTTTTCACAGGATTCTTGTGGAGTAGGAACATTTCTGTGGCTCCCAGCAGCACCTAAAAAACACTGTTGCTACTTTGCTGTGCTGGTTATCCCTGATGTTTAGCAGTGACCATTAATAAATTTTCTTTTACCTTCCTTCTCCCAAGTAGAGGATGCTTAATGCTATTTTATTTTCCAGGGTGTGAAGATTTTTGACATCGCCTCAAAGCAAAGAATCACCAATGTGCCCCGGGATGATATAAGTCTTCGCCCCGATATGTACCCCTGTAGCCTCTGCTGGCAGGACAATGTGACACTGATCATTGGCTGGGGCACCTCCGTCAAGGTAGTTTTGCTTGTCTTTCTCATAAGTCTGTGTTGTTACAGAGCTACCAAAGATGGTCCACAGGAGTCCGAGTCCTTGAATGGCTTCTCGGAACCAGAATATTTTCACCTGCATATTATTGTCATGTAATAATCATTTCATGCTTGAATTCTTCCATATGCATAGGTTTTCAGATCTATCGTTTCTCCTGAACGTCTCCATGTTCAGAATGTTGCCACCTTTTTGATCCTTTTTAAATTTCCCACAACCCGATTGGCCTTAGCTATATGTAAAACGTGTTAGGTGTTGTTGGTTCACCTGGGTCCCTCGTTATTGTTCTTTTCATTTCCCGTAGCTTTGATCCTGAGCTTCTTCATTAGGACTGATGGTGGGAAAAGAAGCTTGAAATGAAATCATCCTGCTTGCTCGCTAGTAGTTTGGTGGAGTAAAGGCCCAAGCGTATTACGGATGATAAGATTCGGGGCTATTTTGTCATGTATATTATCTGCCTGTTACGTGCCTAGGTAAATGAAGCTCTTCTGCAAAAGGGGGCCCCCAATCCATTCACCTTTATTTCATGCCTAGTTGTTTTTCTCCTATTAGATGTTTCAGAGCCAGAAGTTGTTTTCTTCCCTTTAAAAATATATACCTTAATCTAAACAACGTAAACTAAAACTTGGCTGAGTTAAAGACTCCGTGAGAAAGTATCCCAGCAATAGTCTAATGGAAGAGCTCGGCTCTAAAGAGTCACACAGACCTGGCATCCATTCCAACTTTTCCACTTAACTTCCTGCGTGACCCTCTCTAAGTCTCAATCTCCTCATCTGTAAAATGGGAGTGCTAATTGTTCTCACATCACATGTTTTGGAGAGGATTAAATGAAGAGCTTAGCATAGGATCTGGCATATTGTACTTAATAAATATCAGCTGTCATTGTTATGCCATAAAATTCCAGAAAAGTCATGAAAGAGACCTGGCTATTTAAAATTCTTCTATGGAAAGAAAAGCATAAAAACTATTAATGCAGTGATTGTTATCACCAAAATAAGTGTTGTTAATCTGAGGTAAAGTCTCGTTGATATGATTCAGGTTCTCTTTCTTTCTTAATTGAACATGTGGTCATTGTTTCCATATGTTAAATGAACACGTGATTCACATTTAAGGTAACAGGAAGGAGGTTGTACCCCCAAAGTCTATGATAAAAAAGTGATTCCCAGTCTCCCTATCCCATGCGTGTGGTTACTGATCCAGTCAAGTGATGTTCTTGATACTTTTTAAGTTTCTTAGATGGACCAAGTGGCTTTTTCCTCTCTTGTGATTTGCTTTTCTTTCGGTGAAAGACAAGGGAAATTAGCCTATTGGGACATGTGAAAAGTTTGCTGATTGTTACCAGAAATGCTTCCTCTATTAGGCTAAATCATGGTCCCCAAAGATAGCAGGTCCTAATTCCCACCACCTATAAATGTTTCTTTATGCGGCAAGAGAGTCGGGCAAAACATGTGACTAATTAAGCATCTTGAGATTATCCTGCCTTATCCGGGTGGGCCCTCTGAGAGGGAGTGCTACCCCAGAAGAGGAGAAGGCAGTGTGACCATGGATGCGGGGATTGGAGTGACGCAGCCAAGGAATGCTGGAAGCCACCAGAAGCTAGACGAGGCAGGGAACAGATTCTTCCCTAGAGCCTCTGGAGGGAGTGCGGCCCTGCCGACGCCTTGAACTTAAATCTTAGGGTTAGGGTTAGGACTCCGTGCAGCTGTCGGGGAGGGGGTGTCAGCAGAGGGAGCAGGAGGGGCAGAATCCTTGAGGCTGGAGTGTGACTGGTGAGTCTCTGTGGTACGTAAAGGAAGGCATTATTGCCGGAGTGGATGGAGCAGGTGTGCAGGAGACGGATAGAAGATGACAGAAGGGAGAGGGAGAGAGGGAGAGAGGTGTGTGTGTAGTGATGGAGAAGATTGCGTAAGGGCTCGCTGGGGCAGAGCTCAGACCACAGCACCGAGGGGATAGAATAGGCCATGGCCCAGCTGCCAGTGGTGTCATGCGTCCTTGTCTTCAGAGAGGCTGTAGGACGGCCAGAGACACCATGAGGCTTTGGCGTGAGTCCCAGCTCCAGCCTTGAGGTCCTGGGCAGCTCTCAGAGCCTCTGTGTTCTCGTGTCTACATTAGGGCTGGTAGTATCACCTTCCAGGGGCATCTGAGGATTGGAAGAGGCCCGGGCAGTCCTCAAGTTCTGTCACTCTCTCTCAGATCTCTCCACTTCTCTCCATCCCCTTGTCGGGTCCCCTGACTCTAGTTTTGCCCCCCTTAATTCTTCTCTAAACAGTGCAGCCAGGATGATCTTTTCAGAGTGCAGATCAGGTGATGTCAGTCTCCTGGTTAAACCCCTCCAGGATGCTCATTGCTCATAGGATGACATCTTCCTCTTTCATGATGATCTGCCCCCTGTGTTCCTGTCTAGCCCCTCCTTCCCCTATCTTCTCTGCTTCTATCTGATTACCTTCCAGTTGAGGGCCCCAAGCTGTCAAGTTGCCCTTTTGCACCTGTTCTGTATCTCCTGCTTCAACTTACATGGTGCTTCTTCCAGGAAGTCTTCCATCCCTGCTAGTAGATGCCCCTGCTCTGTATTTCTGTACTTCTCCATCACACTTCAGTAAATGCCTCATTTAGTTGTTTGTCTCCCCCACTGCACCATAATCTTCCTAAGAACAGAGCTCTATCTGCTTTACAAAGCCCTCAGCTCAGGACAGGTGCCCAGTAGTTGCTAAAAAGTGCTAATTAATATTGCTATTTCATATATATATATATTATTGTTACACTTCAAACCACGTGGGACACTGCTCCTTGTGTACTTTTATCAACACGTTAAATAAAGCAGTTGTTCAGTTGGCATGTGGAGCGTGCCTATTAGACAATTTAGTAGTTTCCCTAGTAAGTGTGGATAGAAGAGTGGATAACTTATACGAAGAGGAGGAAAATTGGGGGAGCAGACAGGAAATCATCTGAGACGGACAGGAAACAAATGACAGAAAGCAATCAAAGGAGAAAATAGCCTGTCACTTCTCAGTAAATGCCTGTACCTCCACAGCACTGGGTTCAAGTCCTGTGTCAGAGAAAGAGAGTACTGTGGCCCTCTGTGTCTGTGGGTTCTGCATCAGTGGATTCGACCAACCTCGGATTGAAAATATTTGGGGGCAAAAAATCCAGAAAGTTCCAAAAAGCAAAACTTTAATTTGCTGGAAACCAGTAACTATTTATTAACATTTACACTGTATTCGGTATTATAAGTAATCTAGAAACGGTTGAATGCATATAGGAGGATGTTTGTAGGTAGGTTATATGCAAATACTATGCCATTTCCTTTAATGGACTTGAGCATCTTCAGATTTCGGTATCCTCCAGGGTCCTGCAGATACCAGGGGTGAGTGTACTGTCATGCAGTTGCCGTGTTGCTGGACAGTGATTTGGACGTGGCTATTAGCCAAACCAAACCTTAAAAAAATGTACATTGATCTATCAATGCTGCTTCTAGGAATTTATCCTAAGGAAACAAAAGTCCAAAAGTTTTATGTACGAGTATGTTGATTGCACTATTGCTTGCATCAGAGATAGATAGAAGAAAAAACTAATGTCTAGAATAGGATTGAGTAAATAAATTACAGTATATTCATGTAATGAAATACTATAAAGACATTAAAGAATTATGTGAGGATATTTAAATAATACATTAAATTATTTGTGGTAATTTTAGGTCGAGAAAAGTAGCTTCCCCAAAAGTGTGGATTGCTAATAGTGTTCACGTTGTTCTGGGACAACAGATAGTAATTTGTTTTTTTCCCTTTGGGTTTTCTGTATTTTAGAATTTTTCATATGGTAGCCATACTTAGGGTTGCAGCTATAAATTAACACAATAAATGCTGCCTAAAAGAAAAAGGAAAAAAACCTAGTCCCTGATGAAAGTTGTATGAGATCAGTACTTAACTTGAGGTTCAGCCCTTTTTTTTTTAATTGAAGTATAGTTGATTTACAATGTTGTGTTAATTTCTGGTGTACAGCAAAATGATTCAGCTATACATATATATACATATGTATATTCTTTTCCATTATGATTTATTTCATATTCTTTTCCATTATGATTTATCACAGGTTATTGAATTTAGTTCCCTGTGCTATACAATAGGACCTTGTTGTTTATTCATTCTGTATATAATAGAATGCATCTACTAATCCCAAACTACCAATCCTTCCCTCCCTCAGCCCCCTTCCCCTTGGCAACCACAAGTATGATAATCTCTGAGTCCATCCATGTTGCTGCAAATGGCATTATTTTGTTCTTTTTATGGCTGAGTAATAGTCCATTGTATATATGTACCACATCATCTTTATCCATTCATCTGCTGATGGACATTTGAGGCTCAGTCTTAACCTGGATGGCTGAACTTAACGTGAATTTTTCTCATTTCTTATTACAAAATAGAATACATTTCCGTTAGAAAATATAGCAAAGAAAATATAAAATATCTGTAGTCTTACCACCCTAAAACATCCACTGTTAACACACATATGTGTTATGGGTTGTGTGTAAGTGAGATATATACAAAAATAAATATATAAAATCTCTATCCAAACTGTATACATATAATTTAAAATAGGGGTTGGCAAACTTTTCTGTAAGGGGCTGGAAGTAAATATTTTAAACTTTGTATGCTACATACTGTTTCTGCTGAGTATTTTTCCTTTTATTTCTGTTTTTCCTTCCCTCTCTTCCTCCCTCCCTCCTTTTCATTTTTTCAAGGCTTCAAAAATATAAAAACTATTTTTAGCTTCCAGGCCATAAACAAAACAGACCAGGGGCCGGGCTGTAGTTTGCCACCCCTGATTTAAATTATACAATACATTGATTTTAATATGCTCGAGAGAAGAAGAGCATGTGACACTTTTGCAAAGTATTATTAAGCAACAGTGAAATATGTTACTAATATGTGATCAGAAACACAAGACCTACTGTGGGTGTTGCCCAGATTAGCCATTGGGCATTACTGGCTCTGTGCTTCTGTCAGAGATAGATAGAAGGAACCTGTGAGTAGAGTTACAGAGAGTGGGTCATTGAAACCATATTAAAACTATATTAGTTTCCTTCCTTTCTTTGTCCTCGAATAAAACTTTATTGAAGAATAGCGTCGGAGAATATAAGTAATGGTTGCTATATGTCATTGAAGTTAATTTCTATCGCTTAAGTCACAGGGTAGGTTGTGTGCATTCCATCTTCAGTGCTACACGGCTAATTTAGCAAAAGTACCATATAGTGAATGATGTGTGATGAAGAGTTTTCTATCAGATGAATAAAATAACCTGTGAATTTCTTTTCTAGATATGCTCGGTGAAGGAAAGGCATGCCAGTGAAATGAGGGACTTGCCAAGCCGATACGTTGAAATAGGTATGCCTTCTGTGGTGTAAACCTTCAGAAGAGAATCCATGTTATGAAGGGGGTCCTAAGGCCGTGTTCTTCAGGGCTCATCATTGGTACCTTGATGAAATAGATCAAGAAACTTCTAAGTTTTGAAATTTGGCTGTAGAGACCCTTTATTCTAACTATTTCTAATTTTTACACAATAATATTGTAGTTGGCTTTGAAGTTGAATAACCTTGGGCTTGGGTTCTGGTTCTGTTATTTACCACCTGGACTTTGGACAAATTTCTGCGTGCCTCAGTCATTTTCATCTATAAAATACAGAGAAGAATACCTGTCTCACAGGTTGTTCGTCAAAATTCCAAGCATGCGTGCACAGCTCATAATACAGTACTCACACTTGGAATTGTCAACGTGTGCCTTCTAAATATTTATTTCCCTCATCACTGGTCTGGTCCAAACTGCCATAGTCTTATCTGGATCACTGCAGCAGCCTCCTAACTGGTCCATCTCTTTCCACTGTGAATTACTGCACTCTAGTCCCCCGCACTGCAGTCAAAATACAAATCAGTTGGTGTCACCACCCTTCAGTCCCTTCCCATTGTTCTCAGGATAAAGATGAGACTCCTTAACTTGACCATGGGGATCTGTGTTGGCCGTCACCTGCCTTTCTAGCTTCAGCTCATAACAAGCTTCTCCTTGGTCTCTGTGCTCCAGTCACACTGGCCTTCTTCCATCTACCCGTGCTGCTGCTTCCCATCTCTCTAGAATGCTCTTTTGCCTCTTTTTACTTCATGGGCCCCTTATCATCTTTAATCATACCTCAGCTCAAGTGTTGCTTTTGTGGGAAGGCCCACTGGTCCTCCCTAAGCAGGTCAAATCCCCCCATGATAGGCATGTAGCACGTCCCTTTCCAGCCCTTGTTTGAGTTGCAGCGATCGTGTGATTATTCAGTGCATTTCTGTCTCTTCCACCAGACTATAACCTCCTTGTTTTTGCTCAGTGTTTGTATCTCAGGGACCTGGCACCATACCTGGCACATAGTAGGTGCTAAATAATATTGGGTTGAATGAATCAGTGACTCTGGAAACAACTATTCAGGAAAAGTATGCCAAGGAGGCTATGCCACTACTTTTAAATTTTTTTTTAATTAATTAATTAATTTATTTATGGCTGTGTTGGGTCTTCGTTTCTGTGCGAGGGCTTTCTCTAGTTGTGGCAAGCGGGGGCCACTCTTCATCGCGGTGCGCGGGCCTCTCACTGTCGCGGCCTCTCTTGTTGCGGAGCACAGGCTCCAGACGCGCACGCTCAGTAGTTGTGGCTCACGGGCCTAGCCGCTCCGCGGCATGTGGGATCTTCCCGGACCGGGGCACGAACCCATGTCCCCTGCATTGGCAGGCGGATTCCTAACCACTGCACCACCAGGGAAGCCCCTGCCACTACTTTTATAACTTAGTTTTAGGACCTAGTGCCAAAGTTACTCAAACAGAAAGGGTGAGAATTGACTGACTTTTGTCAGTTAAGCAGAGTAAAAGCTCTTTTTGTATTATTTAGAGCTGAGCAATAGGAGACAGTTTTGTGGCAGAGAAGGTGTGCCATGTTATATGTCAGCTGAAAAGTTTACCCATTTGGATGGTGGATGGGGACTATACATTTGATGGGTTGTTATAACAGGATGAAGCTGAGATAAATCATTTGCACATGACTGTACTTTTTTTTTTTTAATTAATCTTTATTTTTTTATTTATTTATGGCTGCGTTGGGTCTCCGTTTCTGCACGCGGGCTTTCTCTAGTTACGGCGAGCGGGGGCTACTCTTCGTTGCGGTGCGCAGGCTTCTCATTGCGGTGGCTTCTCTTGTTGCGGAGCACGGGCTCTAGGCGCATGGGCTTCAGTAGTTGCGGCACGTGGACTCAGTAGTTGTGGCTTATGGGCTTAGTTGCTCTGCAGCATGTGGGATCTTCCTGGACCAGGGCTCGAACCTGTGTCCCCTGCATTGGCAGGTGGATTCTTAACCACAGCGCCACCAGGGAAGTCCCATGACTGTACTTTCATAAACAGAGAAAGATGTACCCACCAGGCAAATATGGTTGTAGCATTTAAATCTGGGATATTTTATACTTGAAGTCGGAAGTTGGCGGTAGGGTTTTAATAGTTTTGCTGTTCTTTTGTTTGTTTTGCCTTAGAAGGATAAATACATAAATTCATAGTTTGGATTTCTCAGGGTCTGGACAAAATAGGTAAATACAGAATATAATGATACTGAGGAACTAGATAAGACTGAGAACTAGAAGATAAAGATAATTATTTCAGTATCTCTCTATTTTCTGCCCCTCCCCTGCCTACCAGAATAAAACCTGAACATCTCAATGCATACTGTCCTGAGAGATAAGTATTAGAATATTTTAAATACAGATGAGTTTTAAAAAAGGCCAGAACTCTGGGAACTTTAGGATGTAAAACTTGCCAGGAAGGCATAAAAATGCAGCAATGTCATCTTCTCTCCTTAGTTGGTGTTTATTGCTCGCATACTAGGTACGGGGCATTGTGCTATGTGCATTACCTGCTTTAGTTCACTGTCACAGCAGCCCTTTGAAGGTCGAGTAGTAGGCTTCTTATTCTATAGATGAAGAAAACGGAGGCTCAGGGTGGAAAACAACCTGTCCAAGGTCTTACTGCTGTGGCATCAAAATGGATAGAATCTAACCCTGCAGAACAACCCAGCAGGGAGGCCAGGCAGTTTGCCAAATGCTGTCTGATCTTGATAAGGTTGCTTTATCTCCCTAAGCCAGACTTTCCTCACCTATAAAATGGAGGTGAGGGACTTCCCTGGCCATCCAGCGGTTAAGACTCCGCGCTTCCATTGCAGTGGGTGTGGGTTCAATCCCGGGTCAGGGAACTAAGTTCCCACACGCCGTGCAGTGTGGCCAAAAATTTTTTTAAAAATAAAAAATTTAAAAAGTAAAATGGAGATAAGACCTACTGTCTCAGATAGTTGGGAGAATTAGACATGATTCTGAGGTCTGTAACACTGTCCTTGGCACACAGTAGGTGTTCACTGAATCACCTTGGTTATTATCACCGTGCAGACTTCCATCCCAGCTCCGTGACTGCTAATAGCTGGCCCAGTGGTGGCCCTAGAGCCCTGGGATCACATTATTAAAGTGTGTTTTGTCTGTACTACAATTTCCATGAAATAGACCGTGTGTGGGTACTAACAATATCATATTACGGACATTTTACTACTATGGTTAATGGTTAAGTACCATTTTTTCCCCTCTTGAGAGCAAACCTTTAAGAATATAAACCATTTCCACAGCAGGAGGCAAAGTGGTTTAGATAAGAGTCCTTGACTAGAATAAAGGAAAAGAGAAATATTAGGAGGTCTGGATTACAATTTGCTTTATGACAGTGCAAGCCACTGTTCTTTAGTAAATGAGGTGAAAATGACATTGAGATGAAAGAAATATCTATGGCTGTACATTACATTTCTTAGAAGCCAGATGTTTATAACTCTTCCTTTTAAGTCAGAATCTCGAAAACAATGCAAAAGTTATTCCTCTCAATAAGATATTCTTGTAAATGAAAGCTAATAATGATAATAAAGATGAAACTTACTGGCCAATCTCTAATCCATGAAGACATAAGGTTACATAAGGTTTGGGGGATGTCATTTCTTCTTCCAAATTACAGTTTTAAAAGTAGGTTGTGGTCCATGCCTGCTGTACTTACTGTAACTTAATGTGGGTCTCTTACTGTCACAGGACTCCCTAACTCTCTGGCACTTTTTACCAAAGTCGTCCCTGGTCTTAATGGAATGGTAGTTGGGAGCTGATACTATGTTGTTGGGAAATGAAGCCAATATTGGTGTGTCATTTTGGGGGCATCTACTGCCAGGGGCAGATAACTTACATGCAAGGAATTAATGATTGACTCCCTAGTCTTGATTTCATATGGAAGTCTATTTCAAAAAAATAATAATAATCAAGAGAAAAGCTACATGGGAATCTACATAAAATGACAGAGAGAAGCCAGGAAGAAAGAGAAGGAGAAGGAAATAAGGGACATCTTTTTCACTTTAATTAAGCGGGGTCCGTATTGTCAGTTTATTATATGCTGTGGCTCTATTTAGTACATTGTTCTATTTTCAGCCTCTTGATTGACTTGGAAATTGAAGGCCTTTTTGCATGGTGGAAGAGAGCTGTGAAATTAATGCCTTTCTTAGATCTAAGTATCTTTATCCACCTGTTAGCATTCTGACCCAGACACACAGGTTCCAGCAGTGGGACAGTTCTCCCGTGCATGTGAGGGACAAGGTTCACCTCCGTGTCTAAGTCTCAGTAGAAATCAGGACAGTTCAAGGTGTCCTTAAGGATCTAGCTCTGTATGGTTTTCTGTTCTGTTAGAATTCAGTTTGGTTCTCTCTAATCTATGAATTCTTTTGTTCTGCATTGAATTTTTTCCCCAACATTTTTAATGAAAATTATTAAACCTACAAAAAACTAAAGAATTTTACTGGATCTGTTTACTCGCCTTCTTGATTCCACAGTTAAGATTTTATTATACTTGTTTTATTACGCATCTGTTCCTCCATCCATTTGTCACTCAGTGCTGGAGACTCAAATACTTGTTGGAAGTGGAGTTAATAAATTTTCTCTACCGTAAGTAGCGGTAAGAAATCGGAAGCACCTGAAGTAAGAAGTATATTTTGTTCATTTTATAACAACTACCACCAGCCACATGCTTAACTACATTACAAACAGAATTCTGTTTAATCTTCACAATGGTCCCAGTGGGTAGGGCTGCTATCCCATTTTATAGGTGAAGAAGCTGAGGTTCAGAGGGCTCAAGTAACCTGCTCAAGATGAGGACATTCAGAAGCAAAGAAGGCAGCATCTGAACACAGATAAGCCTAGTTTCAAAGCTGTTGCTCCCCACTGCTGTGCCATGCGTTCGTCCATGCACGCCCTCCGCCTAACCCCAAGCCCTCATTTGCAGCCAAAGTAACTGATGAGAAGAAAAGCAGCTTGCTCCAGGCACTCAGGTACCAACCATGGGGCAGAAATTCTCCACAGACCCTTTAAATATGCAGTGATGATGTCTGCTCCCCTCTTCTTCAAACAGCCAGATGAAATGGACATGCAGTAGATTTGTTTTTTTATTTTGGTTCAAGTGAAGTATCTCCTTTAGAAAAATAGAAATTTTATTTCCCCTTGTTGTATTCTGGGACTGACAGCCGTTCATCGTTTCTCCTCCAAATGCTTAGGGAATCTCTAGAACCTAGTTGCCTTGGATGGCTATCAAAATTGTTTCTAAGGAAAGGAAGTCAAATCCAGACGGTGATGTGATTCTTTCAGCCCTTTTGTGTGCTCTTTCTTAGTGTTTGGCTTAAGTTTAGTTGATGCATCAAGGTAGTTTTGGATTTTTTTGTTGGGGTGGGTGGTTAGGTCTCTGAATGTGTGTATGTATGTATGTGTTTATTTTTAAATTTTATTTTATTGTGGTAAGGACACTTCACATGAGATCTACCCTCTTAACAAAATTTTAAGTGTACGTACAGTACACTTTGTGCCCGTTGATTAGCAACTTTCTTTTTCCCCCTCCCCCCAGCCTTTACAACCTATTTTACATTTGGTAGTGTATATATGTCCATTTGTCCATTTGTGTATCTATTTTACATTTGGTAGTGTATACATGTCCCTGCCACTCTCTCACCCTGTCACATCTTACCCCTCCCCCTCCCCATATCCTCAAGTCCATTCTCTAGTAGGTCTGTGTCTTTATTCCCGTCTTGACACTAGGTTCTTCATGACCTTTTTTTTCCCCTTAGATTCCATATATATGTGTTAGCATACTGTATTTGTTTTCTCTTTCTGACTTACTTCACTCTGTATGACAGACTCTAACTCCATCCACCTCACTACAAATACCTCCATTTCATTTCTTTTTATGGCTGAGTAATATTCCATTGTATATATGTGCCACATCTTCTTTATCCATTCATCCAATGACGGACACTTAGGTTGCTTCCATGTCCTGGCTATTGTAAATAGAGCTGCAATGAACATTTTGGTACAAGACTCTTTTTGAATTATGGTTTTCTCAGGGTATATGCCCAGTAGTGGGATTGCTGGGTCGTATGGTAGTTCTATTTTTAGTTTTTTAAGGAACCTCCATACTGTTCTCCATAGTGGCTGTATCAATTTACATTCCCACCAACAGTCTATTATGTTCTTAATTAAAGAACAGGAAGTTTTCTGTGTTATTAATGCAAGCTCTTGAGGACAGAAATCAGGATGTAGAGGAGGAAAGATTTGGGTAGAATTGTTTTCTAGTTTCTCTGATCTGTATCTTATGGCTCATTCATATAAACCAAAGCCTTGATGTAGATTTGGTTACCTTTAGGAGGGATACTGTGTGATGCTCCTTGTCAGTGAGCCTAGGCAGCCCCTTTGGCGTCTCAAATGGGGAGAATACCTCGTTCACCCACCATTTCTTAGATGATGCTCTCCCTCGGGTGCCTATGGCAGACAAGCCCATCAAAGGCTCCATGTGATTCCCATGAAACAGTCTCTGTATGTAGCATCTTTGATTGCTCTTCATCCAAGTTGCTGTATGCGTAGCATTTCAACGATGGAATGCAATTTAGTAAAAAAACACAAGTCCATCTCTACCAAAGAGTTTATGCAACCTCAGGAGTGCTGGCCTCCAAAACCTCCTGTTAACAGGCCTGTATGTCTTCATGAATGTGAAGCTATCACCTCTTTGATCAGTAGGTCATGTGTGGCCCACACTGTTCAATAGCATCTGCACATTCCAACCCTCCCATCTCTCCCCCCTCCCCGCTGCCCACCCCCTACATTCATAGGCAGCACTGGGGAAGCTTCTCCAGAACCTTCTGTGCCTGGCTACACGCTGCATGTGCTCGTCTCTGAACACATGGTTGTGGGAAGTTCTCTACGCATGTGCTTCATGAGAATATTGATCACATCACCACTTTACCAAAAATTATTTTCAAGTGCCTGGATAAGAATATTCAGTTCAGGTTCAGCGGGTGAGAAAACAAGTCTTCGTGGCAGAGCTGGCACCATTTGGACTCCCATTGTATGGGCTCTGTCCAGGGCACCCTGACCACCTATGCGATCCCACCCGGGACAAAGCTTAAGAAATGTTATCCTTTTTAATATTTATGTTATTAACTACTTAGTGTTTTTTTGATTATCCTCAGTCTCATTTTGGTGTGAAAATAAAATTTTGAAAACAGTTAAGTAAGGAGCAGGCATTAAAGATCAGCAGAGTCAAGTAACACTAAGTGATTTACGAGGAGGATGGAGAGGAGGAAGAAGAAAAATTCAGTACCCCCTCAGTTTATGTGTTATGGGTTTTATTTCTATTCTGATACCTTTATTTATACATGTGAAAAGTCATACCCACAGAAATTAAAATGAATTATCCAAGTTCAGTGTAATTGCAGTTATAACCCAGATTTCCTAACTTCCCATTCAATATTGTTTCCAGTATGCTATACTGACTTCCCCTGCTTTGGAAAAGATGGTCATTTTATCATAAAAGTTAACTAAACCTGAAGCTAATACCACAGAACTGTGGAGAAGAACTGAATCAAGAAACTTAGAAAAAGTGGTGGGTTCAAATGAGAGTTTACTCTCAAATGAATCTGTAAGTGCCATGTATGATTCCTGGAAGAGTCTTTTCCTGGCACTAATATTGTATCAGTTGGCTTTGCTGCATAACAAACCATCCCAAAACTTAGTTGCTTAAAACAACAGTCATTTATTATAAATATTACAACAGCTAGTCATTAGAATCATACTGTAGCAATATTTGTACTTCTACCATTGAGCCTTCTATAAGATCTTTGAGGTCCATTATAATTAAATCTATATACCTCTTAGGTGATGCAATAAAAGAAACAGAACTTCTTCTACGTTTTAATGACTATCTTTTAAAAGGAAAGAGAAATTTCTTATTTTCTCTGACCTTTATTTCACTGAAGAATTAATGGAGTTTCATCATAATGTAATGTGTATCTACACTTTTTTTCTTTTAAGTCTGGATATAATGTTTATTAAATGTTAAAAAA
The DNA here is from genome assembly GCF_009873245.2 of Balaenoptera musculus. Taxonomy (NCBI): domain Eukaryota; kingdom Metazoa; phylum Chordata; class Mammalia; order Artiodactyla; family Balaenopteridae; genus Balaenoptera; species Balaenoptera musculus. Next base: position 93,455,543 of record NC_045793.1, on the reverse strand, counting down.
GGAGTAATAGTTTCATAATTACAAATAGCATTTCTTGTGACCATCATACCACTGTAATGCCCTAATTGTGAAAGATTGAAATTTATGTTTAAATTATTTAAAAAGTATTTTTGTCATTAGTAATATTTTTAAATTATTTAAAATATTTAATTTTTTAAAATTTAAAATTATTGTTACCAATAATCGTTTACACTGGGTTTTATGGATTTCAAAGTGTCTTCATGGGATTTAACTCTGTCATTTTTAAACTAACCTAGATAGTGTCACTCTTCACCATTCATGCTGCTGTTATTGTCGAGTTTGCTTTGTATTTGTAAGAGAAATTTTCAAGTGTAAGTTCCCAGATATTCTTTTGGGCTACTGATTATTGTGCAGAAAGTATGTTTATCTCTGCCCCCTTTTTGTTAGATTTCTAAAATGAGTCCATCCTGCGTTTTCGTAGTCGACGTGTCCTTTCCTTTGTGTGCTGCTTTTTGCTGCTAACGGTGAATCTTCTCTCCCTTTTGTTTGCAGTGTCTCAGTTTGAAACTGAATTCTACATCAGTGGACTGGCACCTCTCTGTGATCAGCTTGTTGTACTTTCCTATGTAAAGGAGGTTTCCGAAAAAACGGTAATTTTGTTTTCGCCCCAAATACAATAGGGTGGGTTCATTTGTAGCATTTTTACCCAGATGAAGTTGCCCATGAAAGGACTCAGCTCCAGTCTGAACAGAACTTCCTGACCTATAAAACCACGTCAGCAGAGATTACCCTGCAGGCTTCATGTATTTACATTTCAGAAGCTCCACTCATTGGTTGCCTTTGTTCCTTTTGCCAAGCAAAGGGGAGTCTTTTTTTTTTTTTTTTTTTGCCTTCCCTTTTTTTCCATCTCTCTTGGTATTTCAGTCGAAAGGAATGAAGGATTCCTCTTGCCAAAAGGCCAAGAAACTAAACTGACCCTGTGCATTAGCAGAAATGACAGCAATGAAGTTGATCTGTAGCATCAGCAGGGGTCCCTGTGGTCAGAGTGAATTACAGAGAGGGTGGTCCATTATTTCCTGTGGTCCAGATATATCTGTTTACTTCCCAGTGGCCCAGTGATTCTGAGTAGCTTGATTCTTGCTTTGAAATTAGATGGTTGCTAAGTCTCGGTTATCACTGCAAATGATGGTATGAAATGTACGGCTCATAGGAAGCAGCAGAGAATCTGCATTTCATTATACGTGATTTTGGAATGAAGCCTGTTACAGTGTCCAGTGGAGGGGCCTGCGTACTGAGTCTTTCTTTGAAGCCCAGGTCGGCCCCATTCCCAGAGTCCAGAGCTCCTGTCAGGAAGGGGCCAGGGGTGGCTTCAAGGCATAAACAAGGAGAGTTTATTGTAAAGGATTTTCTTTGGGATGCTGTGTTATAAAAGAAATGCGATTGATCGTCTAGCCCTTTACGGTGAGTGGGTTCTCCTTGTCTGTATCCTCTCTCTCTCTCTTTTTTTTTTTTTTTTTTTTTTTTCCTTTTCAAATAGCAAGGAATAAAATGGGGAGAAAAACCCTGGGAGTCCCAGTTTTGAAGTGATAGCTGCTCTCCAGCATTTCTCTGAGCGAGCTCTTGCATCAGGAAGCCATCGCTATAGTAACCTGGAGCTCTGGGTGCCCATGTTGCTAGGCAATGGGATGCAGTAGACTTAAGTGAACACTCAAACCTGCTAAAATCAATAGGGCTGGCTTCTAGCCCTGTGCAGGACATCAGTTTATTATTATTTTATTTATTTATTTTTTTTGAAAATAAAGAAAAGCTTTGGCTCCGGAGGGAGTAAATACAGTGCTTTTTGATGAGGAATGTGGGGAGCATTCAGGATGTGATTGAAAGACATAAGGAAAGAGGCAGTAAAATGACAAAGGGAAGGCCTAATAAACAGTTGACCAAAAAAAGAAAGGAAAGAAACCTTTGTTAATAAGAGAGAGTATTGGAAAGGAGTAAAAACCAAGAAAAGCCAACCTCAAAGAGCAAATTAGAAAATGGAATTTTTTCAGAGGAAGAAGTGAGGGTCTTGGAGGTGCTTTAAAAATGTGTGTGTCAGTGTATATAACTCTTCATTTTCTCTAACACCAGAGGACACCTGAAATCCTTAAATACAGAAAGAACTGATCAAATTAAGGCAGAAGGAATAAAGAAGCAAGCTTGGGGCCAACCACGCCCCCCTTTTCTTTTTCACATCAAAAAGTTTAACTGCAACAGTAAACAGAATTCGTTTTTATATCAGTTGTAATGTTATCCCAGCATATTTTCCTCATTACACCTCTGACATATGTGCCTGTTCCCACACAGTTGCAGTGATAGTTACAAGCTCTTCTGTGTGGCCGTAATTTTAGGAGCACCGTCCCATTCTCTCTGCATATGGCTGTGCAGTCTCCCATCATCGTTCTGGTGGTTGTGAACTGTTTCATCTGCTTGATAGAACCTAATTTATGAAGCTGTTCCCTTAATGTTTTGTTTTTCTTCCATTCATTAATAAAGCACCTGTGTTAAGAATGGTGCTCAGCATGGAGTATCAATGATCAACAAGACCAAATTCCTGCTCCTAGGCAGTTCACGCATAAGCAGGGCTGTTAGACCAGTGAACAAAAGTTGTAAAATAATGATAAGATGGATTTCTCATCCATCACCTTGCTGATGGATTTCTTACACATATGAAGGAGCTATTTATATGGTCTAGCAAGGTGATTTTCTTTCAACATTATTTGGTTCAATTTTTTTTCTATTTTGCTATTCCAATTTTGATATTTTTTGTCATTGTTATAGCTGTTAATTTTTTAAATTGTCAAATTTTTCAGTTTTTTCCTTTTTGTTGTTTTAAAAGCAAGATATTTGTCATTTCTCCACAGATCTGATAAATTATCCTGTATATTCACTGGGGTTTTTTTCTCTAATAGTGGATCTTTCATAATTGCTTTTTCTTTTGGACTGTTTTAAATATATGAGATGCAAAGCTGATGTAATCGCTTCTCAATTAACCTAACAAAATTGATCAAAGGAATCTTCGAGGCTTACTGTTTTACTGGGGAACCTTGGAGAGTTGGGAGTAGTTCTGGATTCCTTTCATTCTGTTCCTTTCATCTGTTCCTTTCATCTGTATTCTCTATACCAGTGCCACACTGCTTTAGGTCTTACTGCTTTAGGTCTTGCTGCTTTGGAAAATAAAGTGTATCTTTCATGCCTCTGTACTGAATATTCAAAGAGCTTGAGTTTTATAGTAAAACAAACTTGATTTCAAATCCATAGTCCCAGTTTCTCCACAAATCCCAGTCTCACCGTTTACTTATATAACTTTGACCTCAGTAAACTTTTTGATCCTCAGTTCCTTCATCTGCAATATTAGGAAGAACAGTACTTACTGAAGGGTGATTTAAGGACTCAGCGAGAAGAATCTGTGGACAGTCACCTACTAGGCTAGTGAAATAGTCATAGGCCCTCAATAAAACATCTTTTCCCCTTCTATCTTGATCTAGAACGGCAGTGTCCAAAACTGTAGTCATTAAGCTTATGTGCCTATCCAAGTTGAAATTAATGAAAATGAAATAAAATTTAAAACTCAGTTTCTCAGGCACAGTCATCACATTTCAGGTGTCCGATTGCCACTCGTGACTCATGTCTACCACGCTGGGCAGTGCAGACACAGAACATCTACATCAGCTCAGCAAGTTTTGCTGTAGACGTAACTCTTATTAGTCTCTGGCTTTTCAGCATCCCCAGTGAAAGGACTAGTGGTGGCAGTGGTCTGGATCATGGAGCAGTTTATAATGTAATTTTCACTCTCTCTCATATTTGTGAGGAAGATGTAACAGTTATCTAAGGATGTGGTAGCTGTCCCTTGGAGTTGAAAGGGCTGCAGTGGTAGACCGCTGACACAGTACAGTGGTACCTGTCCTGTGTATCTCATCCAAGAGGTCAAAATAAACCACTGCTATGAGGCCATCCACGGCAGGTGGTGAGAAGGGCTTACACCTGCCGAATTTATAAAACCAAAGCACTTAATTATGGCTACCTAGAATTAATTTGTATCATTTTTTTAAAATATGCTGTGACACTTGGCCACTTAGTATCCATGTGATCTTGCACAAGGCAGTACTTTTTTTTTTTTTAATTTATTTATTTATTTTTGGCTGCTTTGGGTCTTCATTGCTGCAGGCGGGCTTTTCTCTAGTTGTGGCGAGCGGGGGCTACTCTTCATTGGTGCGTGGGCTTCTCATTGCGGTGGCTTCTCTTGTTGCAGAGCACGGGCTTCAGTAGTTGTGGCACACGGGCTCAGTAGTTGTGGCTCGTGAGCTCTAGAGCGCAGGCTCAGTAGTTGTAGCGCACGGGCTTAGTTGCTCCATGGCATGTGGGATCCTCCCGGACCAGGGACCGAACCCGTGTCCTCTGCATTGGCAGGCAGATTCTTAACCACTGAGCGACCAGGGAAGTCCCTAATTTGTATCATTTATAGAAATGTAATTCAAATGAGCCTTTCTTTTTCCCCTTAGGAAAGAGAATACTGCGCCAGGCCCAGACTGGATATCATCCAGCCGCTTTCTGAGACTTGTGAAGAGATCTCTTCTGATGCCCTGACTGTGAGGGGCTTTCAGGAAAATGAATGTAGAGATTATCACTTAGGTGAGAGAGATCAAGGATCTGACTCACGTTATTTCTTATATTTATGTTTTTTCCCCTCCACCTGAGTAGCACAACCAGGAATTTAAATTAAGGTGCTGAAAGGCTCTTAGAGCCTATCTGGGCAGGCCTTTTATGTTGACAATGAAGGCGTCAAGGCCCAGAGATGCTGTAGAACTTGCTTGAGTTCCCACAGCAGAAGGGAGGGGTAGAGATGAGGCCAGGACCAAGGTGAGGAGGCTTTGTGGCCTTTGTTCTTGTATTTGGTCTCCTGTCCTATTTCATGTGACACCTGCCTTACACTGATGTCAAGCAGCATGGTTCTCTAGTTGGCGTATCACTCCCAACTTTATATCCCTAGAAGGTGTACTCTGGGTTGCCAGAGAAATTGTCTTTCTTTGACCAAACGCTCAGAGCTTGAAAGAGTGCCTGGTACATACTAGGCTTTCACCGAATATTTGTTGAGTGGATGCATGAATACACTTAGTCACTGCTTGGAAATAAAGGGAGAACCATTGCTTTGTAGTCATACCAGGGGCCTCTGTGTTTTGGTGTCATCATATCCTTGAAAAATACGTTGATGAAAAAATAGAACAGCTTTGGCTGTTGAGAAATTCTTTCCTGCTTTAAAAACAATAGACATGTTTTGAGAATATTTTCAGTTCTCATTTTGGTCAATGAAGAAATATCCTATATCTGTTAGAGCTTTCTTATATGAAGCCCTTGATCGGCTGAGAAATGGGAGTGTATATTCTGGACTTAGCAAAAAGCAAATGTGATTCACAAGTGAAAGCATCCAGTTGAGGTATTTTTTGCTCAGAGCAAACTCTGCTGCACACTTAGAAACCCTTCAGAACAGGTTTTATAATTGAATTCTTCAGGAAACCCTTACCATCGGCATTGTGCACAACATGCTGAAATGATAGATGATGTCTCCAGGGCTTGGGGCATCTGTCATTTATGCTTTAGATGGCCTTGACCTTGAAGAGGAGGAAACATTTATCGCCAACTGTGGGGTGTAATTGTTCTGTAAAAATAGAACTGCTGTAAATGGCCATCAATAAAGTTTATATACAGTAGATAAATTATATACAATAGACATGGAGAATTTTGAGCACTGTCTTTCAGCTGAGGTCAGAACGTTAATACATGAAACAGAATTTTTAAGCCTACCTTATTTTTTTCAAATTTTTTTGGTATTTCCTGCCTCCTTCCCTCTCTTCCTTTCTTCCTCCTTCCTTTCCTTTTTTCATTCAAATCATTTTACGTGTAAATATTTTTTAAAGCACTGGAATAGATTCTGTCATTCTCTACCCTGTCTCCCACCCCTACCTTCAAACACAGCCAAACACATTTATTCCAAAGGTAAGAGAGTTTTCTGTTCGCTCGTAAGTTGGGTAGCCTAACCCTGTCCCCCCAAACCACTGCCAAGGTTTCTACTGTTGAGTCACCCAAGTTATTGCTCTCTTATCTCTAGAATACTCGGAAGGGGAGTCACTCTTTTACATTGTGAGTCCAAGAGATGTTGTCGTAGCCAAGGAACGAGACCAAGATGACCACATCGACTGGCTCCTTGAAAAGAAGAAATATGAAGTAGTCTTGCTTTTACTTCAAAGTATTGACACGTCGGTAACAGAGAGGGGCTAAAAGGGTTTTGTAATAAATCTTTCATGTAGGTGAATTAGCATGTTCTAAGTTAGTAATATGTAGGAGGTCAATAACTTTCCGATACTCTTTTCGGAAGTTAGGGGGAATAAAGACTGCAAGGAGGTTGACTGGCCTTACTGTTCAGTGGAAGAGGAATTGGTGATGGAGGAGGAATTGGTGATGGAGGAGGAATTGGTGATGGAGGGAGGGGTGGGTTAGATCCAGCCTACTGATAAGTTTATTTGGTGGTTTTTCAAGAAAAATAAAATAAAGCTAGTATTTCAGAATCATTCATTTGGATATTTTAGTGAAATCATTTATTTTGTGCTTATATCATGTGTAAAAAGTAAAGCTATCAAACTATACTCAGGAGGGTTTGAACTACCTGTTCAGATGGAATGATGTTGTCCACGTCATTGAGTCTTGGTTCAGACTAATTTGAGTAGATAATGCCCCATCATGGCTTTTTTTAAAAAAGGAAAACATTTTAAAGTTTTAATAGCTGCAAAGGTATTATTGTGTTGGTTTAGTTAGAGAAACTCTCTGGATAGTCTTATATGCTAATCAGCCAAAAACAAACAAAAAATGGTCCACTTATTTGGTGCTTTAAGTTTGTAACAACCTGAAAGGATTTGGAAAAAAAGTTTTTAATTTATAAACTCTTTGGAGTCCAGGTATTGATACCAAGTTCATACCCCAGTTATTACCATTATTGCTTTAGATCCAGCAGCTTCTTAAAGAAATAATTTTGTGTTTCAAACATTTGTGTTAATCATTGTAAACTTACCAAAATAAAAATAAAATCAGAGATTTTCAAAATCTTAGTGTAGTTGTACCTAAATGCATGCATATACGTTACTTTTTATGCTTCATAAAGGAAAAGTGCCCCCTTGATTAATATATGTCATACAGACTTAGAAAGACAGATTTTTTTGTTTGAACATAAGAGATTTTGTTGTATTTTGAGTTGCATCTGAAATGTGATTCCAGTATCCTAATGTGGAAATGAATTCAAATGGAAATAAGAGAAGTCTTCATTTTGGTTGACTGCTTTTGTTTGAGTTTGAATTCAGTGAGGTTCACTCAACCATAACATTAAAAACTCCTGTGCTTGAAGCAAAAGCCATGGGAAAATGGGGCTTATTTATGTAGCCCAGAACTTTAAAACATAATAAATATAGTGTTTATGACCTCAATGTCTCTCTCTCCCACTCTCTCCCCTTTTCCCTTCCTCCTTTTCGACTGCTTTTATCATGCTTATGTAAATACAGGAAGCTCTGATGGCAGCTGAAATTAGCCAAAAGAACATTAAAAGACATAAGATTCTGGTAAGTATGTAATTTTACTATTTGAAATATAACTTTACCTTTCAATAAGTTATAATGAGGCTGAAAGTAATTTGAAAAGAACGGATTCTTGCTACCTTTTGAGAAGTTATTTCAAATGAATTCCCTAACCTGTGAGGTCAAAATAGTTCATTTTATTGAATCAGTTTCTGCTTGTAAACAAGAAACTTGAACACCTACTAGGAGGTAGTTTTAGGTAATTTGGAAACTGGATTTATAAATACACTTTAAATACAAAGCTTTCCAGTTATGCGTGGGGAAGTTTCTTTAAATCACAGGTAAAATCACATTATCATGAAATTTATCAAAAGAGTAGTTTCATAAAACTAGACTGCTTCAGTGTCTCTATAAGAACAGGCTCAATTTATTTTGTTATGGTGACTAATCTAGGACATCAAATATATTTTTATTACATTTTGGACTTGGGAAAAATATTGAGAGTGAAAGCCCATTTCTTTGCTAACTGTGAAAATGAATGTGCAGATGGAAAGCAGAAAAGAAATGTTATCCTCTGAGTGTGAAGGGTCCTTAGAGATCGTCTAGCCCAAGACCCTAGTTTACAGTTGAAAACTGGAAACTTAGTTATTTATGGCTATTTGGGTTCCAGTGCAAAGTCCTAACGCCTACACTTTCCCCACCTTAAACTTCTCTTTAAAACTTCCCAAAAAAGCCTAATTCCCAAAGAGTATGCAAGCAAAATAGTTCAGGAACTAAAAGGGAGAGAGAGAACGAGAGCATCTTATGTTGTTTTATTCATTCAAAATTGTAGAGAATAAGCAAGGATTACCTAGAAATGGAGTATTCCAGCCAGTAGAAGAGTAGAGTTGAAGTAAGCAGGTCAAAAGTAAGACAGGCTTAGCTTAGTCAGTTGTACATTGGGTTTGGTAATATGAAAGTGACAAGTGCATTTTCTGTATATATTATTTATTCTCAACATGCTTGGTGGAGTGAAAGTGAATAGGAGATGATGCAGTTGAGTTGAATATAGACTAAGGCTAGCCTCGAAGTGGAAAAGAGTCAAGACTATGGCTGGGGGCTATGGCATCATGGGGAGGTTTTGGGTGATGGTGGCTATTTCGTGTAAGACATTTAACGTGCTTATGCTTAAGGGAAAAGAGAGAAAATCAGGTTGAGGCTAAAGGAGCACAGAGACAGAGGATGATTTGGGAGGGAGCATGGACATGGGGAGAAAGGTTAGAGAAATTGACTGCAAAAGAGGCATCTCTTCTTTGAACCTGTAGACTCACGGTAGATACAGTGATATGTGATCTATTTTCAGAGAAATAAAGTTAAGCACCTTTTCTTCACTCCGTAGTTCCAACAGATTTGAAATACGATTTCCTACACAGTAGTCATTAAAGTGAAAGTTTAATAAAGTAAGAACTTTGGGTATTTCCCTTCACTCTTGAAATGGGCATGTCCTTTACATTAATCACGCCTGGACATTTTTCTCCTAGGATAAGGCAGGCAGAGAGAGAAATGGGCTCCTGCCATTTCTGCCATCCAGGAAGAAGCTCCACAAAAAATTTTTTGTGCATGAAGTAGAACTTAAAATCCAAGTTTTGTTACATATATTGAGTTCAAGCTTCTCATGCAAATGCTTTTAGGTGGATCTGATCTTTCATAAGAGTCATGAGGAGATCAAGCAAGAGGTGCCCCATCTCTGGTGGCACAGGCCACCTCATATCCTTTCGGGACTCTAAGGTAGAATAAGTGAAGGAGCGTGAATCCTGTGAAGCCAGTCGGTTCAGTGCTTTGAGCTCCAGTCTCCTCATCTGTAAACTCGTGGGTTTGAATGACCTGGTTTTCTGAGCTCATTTTCACTTTGATGTTAACTTTAAATATTGCCCTTTCAAATGATCTGTCATTTCATTTTTCTTACAGCATTTCCTCAGACTTGGTATAGAAGAGACAGGCAGCTCACGTTTTAGGGATGAAAGCACAAGAACCAATTTTATATCCAGTGACAACATGAAATTGTTGGGTCATGTTTCTCTTATCAGAGATTTCTTTGTAGGAAATTTTTTAGAAGAGGGCAGGTTAGGAGCCTTTAAAGTAGTAACATTTTTTAAAATTGTAAACTCTAAACTTTGTGAGAATACAAGTATATTTAAATACGCTCAAGAAAGAAATGAACATAATTACGTAAAGCAAACTAAGATGTATGAACAGGTTCAGGCAGTGGGCCCACTCAGGAACGGAGACCCAACTTTCCATGTCTTCCAGTTAAGTATGGAATTCCTTTATTTCATTTCCCCTAGGACATCGGCTTGGCATATATAAACCACCTGGTGGAGAAAGGAGAGTACGACATAGCGGCACGGTAATCAAGATGTTTTCACGATTATTTGTTAATATAAATAGAATTGAGCCATGTTAGCAATACGAATAAGTCATTCTTTACAGTTGACAGACTTTTTTTTTACATCTTTCTAACAGGGGTTATTTTTGAATAGTAGTGGTTTTAACCACAGAATGGATTGATACATGTTAATTTACCCACCTACTATCTCATTTGCACTAGACGAAAAATGGTTTTCTCATTATTTAATGAGAAGGGTGTCAGAAACCATGAAGAGTCTGATATTTTACCCTTTTTATAAGCTGACAAGTTTGCCTGCCAGTTTCATGAGTGCTGGCAAAAGACCTGATACTCCGGGGTCAGAGACACAGGACCATGTCTACCTCAGCAGTAGTCGTGGCCAGAGTACTAGCACTTTCTCCAGATGCCACAGCATGAGGCAGAGAGGCCCAGGTGACCCTGCCCAGGCAGCAGGTTGTGTTACAGGAGAGGGACCCTGGGCTTAGGGTGTCTGATTCTTTTATAATGGGCAGTAAGCCTGCCTGCCCTTGGTCCAGAGGAAGATGTTATTTTTATTCTACTGGGCAGTGAACAAACCTGCCCTGTGCTCCAGAGGGAGAGACAGGCTGTGTCCTCTCACCTCCAGGGCTGTTCACGCTACAAGCATCCCAGAAGAGACCGTCCAGGATAAAAGCGGCCATTGCCTCTGCTCACAGTTCAAGGAGAACGTCTCCCAACAGGAGAGTGGCAGTAAATGGAAATGATCAGGCCCCAGGCTCCTGGTTTGCAGGACAAAAACCTAAATGGTTTATAGCGGTCGCATGGGTCTCTGTGGGCAGTTCCCCCTCGAGCTGCGCAGCGCCATCTGCAGGACTGCGGGGCTGCCCGGAAACATAGTCTTCAGGGCCACCTTTTGTCCCCTGACTTAGGGAAATGTGTTTCTTTGATGTGTAAATCAAAGTTTTATTCACACATAAACATTTTTCTGAATTATATACTGAAGTAGGATTCTAATTTTCTAAAGTCTGATTTTGTAGTCCACTATTTAAAGCCACTGAAACAGTGGTTTCATTGACACTTTTGGGTATGATGATATTTCTTCAAGGCAAGAAGGGTCCCCAGACCAGCAGCGCTCATCTGGATAGGTAGGAAACTCAGAACAGAAAAATCAGTGGGAAAACCCCTAATCCAAGTCTTCTGAAAGGGATTCATCTTTATTTATAAGTATTTCGTATTTTCATGATTTCCATCAACTTTGTATATGCAGTCAAGTGAGTACCAGTAATACCTTTATGTTCATTGGCACTTGAAATGGAAATTTGTCAAAGTTCTGGGATGAGAGATTTATCTAAACCACTAGGGGAAATGTCTACTTATTCTGCCTCTGTTTGTTTTCTTTATTTATACTTTCTTTTCCCTGGGGTGTTTTTACTGCCAGCAAATGCCAGAAAATTCTTGGGAAAAATGCAGCACTCTGGGAATATGAAGTTTATAAATTTAAAGAAATTGGACAGCTTAAGGTAAGCATAGCTTTATTTTTAACTCTTTAATTTTTGTATGTAGTATATTGAGATGGAAATAAAATTAATAGTAATCAGTTCTTTATTGGGAAGCGAGTACTATTTCAGCTAGAAAGAAAAACTTTTAGAAATTAGTTACCAAATAGAAATCTGGTTTATATTTTATGTGCATAAAATATATACAAATGTATTACATATATGATGTGTTCACTTTCTTATCTCCCTCCAATTCCCTCTGTGTTCAGATGGAAGTTTTCATGTTCTTTTTAATGAATGTGGAAAACAGGTATAGTCTCATCATAGTAGATTACAAACATAAGGCTTTTTTCACATGTACTGAAGAATTAGTGCATTTTCCAACATCTTACTTGCTGGAAGACAAATGGAAAATTTTGACCAGATAGCTCCAACAAATAATTTTGGTATTTCATTTTTTTATCTTTCAATTTAGTTTACAATATCTAAACTAATCAATAAAGTATTCCTATGTCTGGAGATCTGTTTAAAACATTTTAAAAAAACTTTTCAGTATTCGTGAGCCTTTTCAGTGTTCTCTTAGAATTATGAACATGCTTTTAAAAATTCCAGTTATTCAGCTGGCCAGCCCTGTGCCTTGTCCTCTGCTTGCCCCATAAATGTAACTCTTCTCCAGGAGACCCTCAAGGACACTTCTCGTCATGTTTATTGGGTTGATCTTGGGGGATCTTCTCCAGTCCTATGGCCATGTTTACCATGATGGCTCCATCACCCAGACCTCTATTTTGAATTCCTTATCTATGTTGGAAGCGTGTGATGGACGTTTTTCCTTGTGTGTACATGCTGCTGAGAATGATCACTCAGATTAATGTGAATCCATTTCCCTCCCAAGTTTGGTCCTTCTCCTTTCAATCTGTGTGTACCACATCACAATATACTCATTTCTCCATGCTTAATAGCTCAAAGCCACTGTCTTTTTTTTTTTTTTTTTTAACATCTTTATTGGAGTATAATTGCTTTACAGTGGTGTGTTAGTTTCTGCTGTATAACAAAGTGAATCAGCTATACGTATACATACATCCCCATATCTCCTCCCTCTTGCGTCTCCCTCCCTCCCACCCTCCCTATCCCACCCCTCTAGGTGGTCACAAAGCACTGAGCTGATCTCCCTGTGCTATGCAGCTAAAGCCATTGTCTTGATGAGAACATCTAACTCACCTCCTTATTCTGTTTAATCTCCAGTTCTTGTCAGTTTCACTTTGTCAGTACCAGTTGGGCCTCTCCTCCCCCTCTGGTACCACTGCCTTAACTCCCGCCTGAGCGATTGCAAGGGCCTTCTGGCAGATCTAGAGACAACCCTATCCCACAGTTAGCCGCTTAAAAACTACATGTGCTCCGCTCATTTCCCTCCTGCTCAGAGCATAAAATCTGAATCCCTTTCGTGACCCCACGTCACCTTCCTCTTCGGCCTCATCTCCCTCCCGTGACCCCCGTCTCACATGTCTGAGCCATGCTGACCTCCCTGCATGCAGAGTGTGCATTCATGGTTCCACGCCTTTGCCTATGCTGTTCCCTCTACCAGGGTGCCCTTCCCCCTCTCTCTTGGCCTGACAGGCCCCTGGCATCTGTCACTTCTGCTTCAGTCTCTAAGATCCACCTCGCCACAGCATCTTGTTTGCCCCTCTCTCAAGACACTTAGCACGCAATATTGCAACTGGCTGTTTAGATATCTGCATATCTTCCCTCTGAAGCTGTGAGCCCCTGGGGACAGTGCCTGGAGCTCTGGGTCCCCAGGACAGAGCATGGCGATTGGTGGGTAGTGCACTGCAGAACCATTTACAGTGTTTGGAAATTCAACACTTAACACAGTGCTGAAGTAGCTAAAAACACAAGGTTTATTTTCCCTTAATTTCAAACGATGATTATGGGTTTTTAAAGGTTGATGTATTCCATTTTAAGGAAAAAAAAAAGATGAGTAGATGACCTATAACTCCTTGATTACTTAAGAAGTTGACTTTTATCATCATTCTCCCTCGTATTACTTAGATTTTCATTAATTCATCAGGAAGAACAGAGAGATAATGTTTAACTTAATCGAGGCAGTGTCTTTTATTCATTCATTCATACATGTAGACACCTTATCTATACTTTTTAAAATGTATTATGTTATAAGAAGGTAGAGCTTATTTGAATCTTTTCTCTTCGTAATATTTTTCCAAAGTACTCTGTTGCCTTAAGTTTTTAACGTAAATGTATATTTTTATATTTGCTGCCTCTTTGGAATACAGTTTTATTTTGCTACTTTTTAAAGATTTTTTTTTTTTGCCTTTTCCTTCCTTAGGCTATTAGTCCTTATTTGCCAAGAGGGGATCCAGTTCTGAAACCACTCATCTATGAAATGATCTTGCATGAATTTTTGGAAAGTGATTATGAGGTATGACATTCCAACATGGTCAAATTGTTCTCAGTGAAAAATGTTACGAAATCTAGAAAAATGGTACACTGGAGCAGCTGGCTTAAAGGCGACAGATTTGCAGTTTGTGTGTGGTAGATGAAACTGAGATACATACACTCCGATGACCCCTGATGTTTATGTGGACCTTGTTAAAGAAAATGTCTAATCCATGGACATTTTGAATATTTCCTTAAAGCTACCTCCTCGATAGAGCTAAAGGGAAAGGACCAAGTACCATTCGGGGGAATTCATAAATAGAATAGCATCTGCTAATGATGCTTCTACTGCCCTTAAAGAATTCAGAACTTTCTAAAACTTGAGTCTCAGAACTAAGTTTGCCAGAGGGGGATTGCAGAGAAATCGGGACGCAGGTAGGGGGAAGGGATTGGAAATGATCTGTTTTGCTTATTGTTTAAGGAGAAAGGTGGTACTTAAACTGCTTATCCTACTGTACACGCTGCACTTTTACATGCACGTTGCGATATTATACTCCCAGCAGCACTATACATAGTAATATCCAATTTTACAGAGGAACTAAAAGTTAAAGAAATTAAATCAGTTGTCTAAGGCCATCCATAATAGGTATGCCTGGGTTTGACTTTAAATTTGGTGTTTGCACGTACCCAAAATGGATGATAATTTTTAAAGTTTGTTCCTTTAAAATGCATTTATTCAGAAAGTCTCTGTTTCGTGCCTACTGTATTGCAGGAATGTGCTGGGCGCTAAGCACGCAGATGTGAATGAAATGATGCGCATTTAGCGATAGCTCTAGTCTGAGTCACACCCAAGCATATAAACCAGCAATTCTCAACAGAGGTGGATTCCACCCCCCCGCAGGGGACATTTGGCAATGTCTGGAGACGTTTGTGATTGTCACGATTGGGGAATTGGCACTACAGGCATTTAGTGGGTGGTGGCCAGCAGGGTTGCTGCTAAACACCCTACAACACACAGGACAGCCCCCCTATGACAAAGAATGATCTGTCCTCAGGTGTCAACAGGACTGAGTTTGAGGACCCCGATATAAACAGATAAATCATTACGTTGTATACTGGGTGCTCTAATAAAGCTGTCCACGAAACGTGGTGGGAAGACTCAGCCTTCACCCACTTCTGACTAGAGGAAAAGATGGGATTTCTCGTGGGCAGGTTCTAGACAAGGCTGGTAAGCTCCTGATCAGAGCTGGTGCTGGGGCGATCCATAAATCAGGAGATACCGGACCACCGACTGCTGTTCTCCAGCTTCTGCCCAAACTTCAAAGTCTTTCATAAAAGTGGCACCATCTTCGGCTCCTTATAAAGTTCAGGGACCTAACCCAGTGATCAGTTTTCATTTTTGGTACCTCACTGTATGTGGCAGGTTGTCACTGCCTTCGTACATTCTGATGTTACGTTTTGAAAATAAGGAAGACTTTATTTACAGCTTTTCTCCTTCCCACAAGAATGCGGGGTGGCTTGCAGAAAGGTTAATAGATAGAATGGAAATTCCCTAGCGGTCCAGTGGTTAGGACTCCGCACTTCCACTGCAGAGGGCATGGGTTTGATCCCTGGTCGGAGAACTAAGATCCTGCATGCTATGTGGTGCAGCCTAAAAAAAAAAAAAAAAACCAAACCAAAACCAAAAAGAAACGTTAATAGATAGAAAGAGACAATCAGAGAGGGAATGAGAAAAAGAACTGCTGTGTTTTGAGTGCCTACTGAGATACTTTTTTAACAAATAACTGATTCAATTTAAGGAGGAGTAATAATGCAAACACTATATTCTAGCTCTGAGATGATTTTTAGAGCTTAAGATCGAAAGGGACCTTTAAGATGGTGCGCTTTTATCCTGATAACTCGCACACTTGGTCAGTTACTGTCAGCCACGTGTTCCTGGATACGTCAGATTCAAACATCCTGATGCCTGTGTGACCTATGTAGTTCCTTTACTGTTCCAAGCCTGTATTCTTATCATAGGAAGGGACTACGTGCTTTCGGATGAATTAAACTTGAAAAACGTATTTCTTCCTAGTGGCAAGATGGGAATAAAGACACAGACCTACTAAAGAATGGACTTGAGGATATGGGGAGGGGGAGGGGTGAGATGTGACAGGGTGAGAGTGTCATGGACATATATACACTACCAAATGTAAAATAGATAGCTAGTGGGAAGCAGCCGCATAGCACAGGGAGATCAGCTCAGTGCTTTGTGACCGCCTGGGGGGGTGGGATGGGGAGGGTGGGAGGGAGGGAGATGCGGGAGGGAGGAGATATGGGAATGTGTGTATATGTGTAGCTGATTCACTTTGTTATAAAGCAGAAACTAACACACCATTGTGAAGCAATTATACTTCAATAAAGATGTTTTAAAAAAAAAACGTATTTCTTTAATAACTGTACAAACTAATGAAGGCAGCATCTCTTCATGCTCTCTCATCAGCATGTGTTCTGATACCATAATCCAGTCTTCCCTACCAGCATGGGTCTGTTCCTTTCCAGGTCTGTACAGAAGAGTCTATGGTAATAGTTTCTGCCACTTGTGCTAGGTGCCAACTGCCAAAGTCTCGGAGCGTGGTTTCTATTCATTTCCTATTCAGTCCAATTCAGCACATCTTTATTTAGAACCTACCGTGGTCAAGAACCAAGCTGAGTACTCATTTGGATCCAAGAGAAATAAAAACACAGTCCCAGGCTTCAGTGCGCTTACAGACTGACTGGGGAGACTGTGTTAATAAGCTTTAAGCAACTAGAAAATAAGTAAGACAGGCAGAGCAACGTGTTATAAGAGATCTAATGAGAGGCCATTATTGGCCCTCGTAGTTATTGGAAAAGGTTTCTTCTGTGAAGAAAGACTTATAATGGACTTCTCCTTCTTTCCAGTATGTTCTGAGTACACAGAGTGGCTGTCATAAATTTTCCATCTTTGTACGTCTTCCCAAAAGAAAGAAAATCATGAGTGTTCTGTGAAAATGATGGAAAGAGTATGAGCTTTATTTTGAAATACCGAAGCTTAGTATACTTGTCCTGTTTTTAAAGTAATGTAATTTAACCATAAAAAAGCAATTTTTTTATTTGTATGATTCTGTCACAATTCATGATTCAACCCTTACTTTTTCAAGAAACTGTTTTAAATCCTGTATCATTAAAGGTGTCTTGTTAATTCATATCTGGAAAACTTTTGACTGAGACTGAAAGAAATAAGCATGACTCAAAGCTTGTAGATGTTTTCTCCTGAATATTTTAGGGTGTCTGCCTGGTCAGTACTATTAAGAAAGTTGTAAATAATTTGGTTTGTCATAAGCTCTTATAAATAATTCGCATTTTAGCTTCCATCATTCTCCGTTTCATGTTTAATTTTGAATTAAATTGTCACATAATTAATCAGACAGCAGTGTTCTGTAGCAACACTTTTGATCACATATAATGTGGATGAAAATTTTGTGCTGCTAAATATAGGACTAAACGTCAGATTAAAAATAAAAATATATGAACGGTATTTTCTTGGAGGTACTGGTTCTTCATAACTTCTTTGTACGGGGTTTCTACTGAAATGCATATAGCTTTGCCTTTTAATTTACAGCCTAGCAGAATTATTTTAAATAGTTAAGTTTTGCTTCATAATATTAATGACAAATGTATAAGCATGTTAAAAATGGGACAATTTCTATGGCATTTCATTTAATGAATAGTCTTTAACCTTTTACTTACTATCGGGTTGGCCAAAAACTTCGTTTGGGTTTTTCCATATGATCTTACAGAAAGACCCGAACGAACTTTCTGACCAACCCAATATGATAGGCACCAGGGGGTTCTCTGATTTTGCCACTGGATCATAATAGCTCCCTGATAACTGTGTCCTCTAATTAATAATAAAGGCCCCAGGGGTGATTTCATCAGTATTTTTTAGCACATTTATTCAAAGGTACACAAAACCAGTTAAGCGGAGAAAAGCCTAACGTGAAATGTGATCAATGTTTATTTCAGTTTACACTGGAGTCCTCAGGTTTTTATCGCACAACACGACCTGTCATTTTGTCTTATTTTGTATTAGAAGTTGGCAGTACTGCAAGGCCGTTGCCTGAGTCACGGAAAAGAGGAAAAGGAGCCAGGCTTTCTTCTTTTCCTGAACAGTATTACCTCTGGTTTCAGGTCTACTGAGAGCTGCCAGTATTGGGGTGGAAATCTTTTCAGGATTTTTTTTAATCTTATAAATTGCAGAGTCTTAAGAAAACAGAAACTTGATCCAACATATTTTGATTCAGAGAACATTTTAGTGTTCTGCTTTAGTAGTTTTATGAAATGTATCCTCTTTACTTCGTGACTGTCCTCCCCAAATCTCTCAAGTCAAACTGCAATCATGGTCATATGAAGGAAGGTTGCAGTTTGAATGGAAAATGTGCAGCCTCTTCTGGTCTTTTGCCATCCTTGCTAGAGGTTTCTTTGGCAGAAAAAAACTATATTCCTGATTATTTTTGTGATTTTCTTCTTAGCAAATCCTGGTAGTTTACAGAAGCAAATTCCACCACACAATTTTCATTTCTAAATATCATTTAAACCAATTCAAAGTAGTTCATTAAAGCATTTGTTGAGTTATTTAATATAAATAATATGATTTTTTTCAATAATGTGAAGATTTTTACTTCTATTTGCTACCTTTGAAAACATCTACACTTTTTTTTTTTTCCTAAAAGTTGTCAAGGATCAGTGTAAATAGCTCCCCAATACTTTGAGTCACAAGGGCTAAAGTTGAGAATCAGGACGGCACAGCTGCCCAGAACACTGGCCAGGAATCAGCCCTGGAGGGAAACATGATCCAATCAGGGGGTCTGGAGTTTTCTATCAGAACCACAAAATTTGAGATCGAGAGAGAGTCAGGGTAAGAGCAGGGGACAGACTTGAACCAGCGTCCTAAATCCCCAAACAAAACTCGGTTTAGAGGCATGAGTGGAAGGAAGATAGAGATGACTTGCTGAAGGTGGGATGCCGGGTGATTCCACTGTGGAAACAAGGCCACTGTGTGCTCAGTACTGGCTGTGGAGCTGACTTGGACAGTGTCTGTAAGATGTTAAAGATGTTCTCCAAGTGTTATGGCTAGTCCAGAGTGAGGAGAGAGCAAGTCAGACCTAAATTCTGCCTCTGCAGTGGCACTTGATGGAAGGACCTGGGGGCCTTGCTTCCTTGTGCATTTCATCCAATCACAAGAGAAGGGATGGCACCGCCTACTTCTCAGGAATGGCGAATGGGGATGCATATGCGGACGTTGTGTGCCTCCCTCACCACCCGTGAAAACTGATGATACGTTTATGGACCAGTGTTTTAACCCTAACATGATCTTATCTGTTTTCCATGAATAGTTTTAGGAATTGTATGAACTCTTTGGATTGTTTTCCTATTTTAAGAGTGTTCTTCTTCTGTTCTCCCCCTTGGTTAGGGTTTTGCCACACTGATCCGAGAATGGCCGGGAGATCTGTACAACAATTCAGTAATAGTTCAAGCAGTTCGGGATCATCTGAAGAAAGACAGTCAGAACAGAACGTTACTTAAAACCCTGGCAGAACTGTGAGTATATTTTAGCGCTTCTTTTTTTCCAAATCAATCTACATGAAAAGTCTTTCCTCTTTTAGATCTGTCAAACTGAATTGGGAGGGTGCAGATCTATACTATTTTCCTATATTCCCTCTTAGTAAAAATCTTTCGTAAGCCTCCGGTCAACAGCGAGAACATAAGGTAAGGAAATTGTGTGAAACTTACAATTGTAATGTCATCTGCTTCCCAGAGGAGAGGAACCCTAACCAGCATCACTTGGTAGAGGCAGTGGTGCAGGTAGGGAAGGGTGCCAGGTCTTAGACTCCTCAAGCAAATCAGTTTCCCAGTGAGGCGCTGGATTCTGTCATTCTTGGATCTGCAAGTCAGTAAATTTCTCACACCACAGACTCCTTATCTATAAGATCACAGGTGACAATTCCTTATGGGATGGTTTTCATGAGAATCTTGCATGATACCACTACACCAGCGGTGCAAGGGATGGTTTTAATGAAGTTTCATCATCAAGAGCTAAGTGCAGTGCCTGGCACAGAGTTAGGGCTTAGAAAACGGAAGACTGGTTAATGCTTTTCATATTCACTGGGTGCTTTCGGTGACCCGGGCTTTGTGCCATATGCCTATGACGCAGAGGTAGATAAAGATACCCCATGCCCTCTAGGAACTTTGGTTTAGTGAAACAAGCAGCACACTGCAGTTAATCTCAGGAAGACCATCCTACTTCAGCCCCTCAACACTCCCCCCGCCTCAGACAACCCGCTCCAGCATCCTCTTACATCTTTTGCCCAAGACCAAGAAAGGTACACCAAAATGGCCTAGAATTTCAGGGCTGCTTAAGACTTTCCACAGAAGGGGACACGTGTGTGGCCTTCTGAGTTGGAACACTAAGGATTTTCTTCTGGAAACATTGTTCTAGTTTTCCTTGGATTCTGTAGTACTAACACGGTACTAGTAATACTAATAATTCTGTAGTGCTAAGAATGGATTCCCAGTGCAATTTAGGTTCATTTGGCATTTAGGAGCTGGCTTAGGGAATTAAGCAATGTGAAAAACACTGTTTCAACAGAAAAACACATTTAAATTTTATACAACCTCCTTACAGAGAAGCTTTTGGAATATCACCCCTTTGTCAGCTGAACACTGCTTGTAAGAATTTTAACTGATTTTTCTGTTACTAGAATAAGAATTTCCTTCATGTGGGGTCGTAATTTCTTTGGTATATGGATTTCTCTAAAAAATTTTGAGAGTTTACTTTTTTAAGAAAAATTTTATTGAATATTGTAAATATTCTAAAATTTTGGTGAGATGGGAAGCAAGGTTCTGAGAAAGAAATACTTATTGGCCACATATAGTTAAATCCCAAGGAACACTTTTCTAAATAAAGTTAGCTTTTCTCTCTAAACAAGTTTTTCAGTTTTCATTAATGTAAAACATGATTTATATGTGTGTATCTGTGTGTCTTATTAGATGTGTTGGTGAACATTAATGTAAAAACTTTTGTCTTACCAGGTATACCTATGACAAAAACTATGGCAATGCTCTGGAAATATACTTAACGTTAAGACATAAGGATGTTTTCCAGTTGATCCACAAGCATAATCTTTTCAGTTCTATCAAGGATAAAATTGTTTTATTAATGGATTTTGATTCTGAGGTAATGTGTTTCTTTCTTTTTTAATTTTTATTGGAGTATAGTTGATTTACAGTGTGTGTTAATTTCAGGTGTACAGCAAAGTGAATGAGGTATAATGTGTTTCTTATTTTACTACTGGTAAATTATTTGTGCCGTCCCAAGTTTTTAATAATTAGACATTTGTCCACATGCTGGAATAGTTAATAAATCACATAACTTGGCTGTGTGCTGATCATGTTCAGAACCTTCGGACCCTCCCTGGATGTTACTCTAGTAGTCGGCATTCAGGAATCCTTTACTTGATGTGGTTATTCTGTAAAAGCAATCATAATTTGGTGTGGAACTTTTCAAGCTGTGTGTGTGTGTGTATGAAATAACTTTTTTTTGGTAAAACAATTCATATAACTCATAGAAACAGAGAATCTAGCCATATGCTTTAGCTCATTCAACCCTATTAATTGTATTTCCCAGAATTCAAATTTTAAGTAAACTATTTTGATCCATTTGTTGCAGTTTTATTCCTTGGTATTCACAGCTTTAGCATGTGGAGTTTCCACTGGTCTCAGATGATGCCCAGACTGATACACGTGGGATGTATCACTTTATTACAGGACAGATTTGAAGAGCGGAGTGCTTGTCTCAGGAGGGCACCCTACCTCCACAGCTCACAGCGGCTCTTGTAAAGTGATACAAACTGTGTGTTTTAAACAAAGAAAAGTTAATGCAAGTGCTAATGATGGATGGAAAGAAAGAGATTCATACAACACAGTGGTTCTTATTCCAAAAAATCGAAATTTTAAAGAGTAGAACCCTTAAGGCTCTAAAAGGGTCACTTGAATTTTTTAAAATTTTATTTTACTGTATTTAGTGGTATTATGTGTTATATATCTATCGTGTGCTATATATTAGTCTTCACACGCTTAAACAGGAGCTAAATCTACTTTTTTTTTCTGAAAGATGCTTTTAGCCCATTTTTCATACTACAGGAGTCAAGTCCTTAGGCAGTACAGATCTAAAAATAATCAGTGCAGTTCCCAGGAAGTTCAGGGGACAGAGGTTCTGCTTTTCTGGCAGAAGATGATTAAGAGGATGAGAAGCTTATATAGAAATTAATTACATTTCCCCCATATCCAGTCTCCCCTTACACCTACCCCACTCCCATGTGTCTCAAGAGCCTAGTTTTGCCTATGAAGCTATAGACAAAAGATGAATGAGCTCAAAATAATTGCTATTCAAGAGCATGGACCCAAGTTAAGGAATCAGAGAACTTTCTAATTAGAAAATAACTTAAGGATAATCTCTTCCAATGTCCTAATATTTCAGAGAGAAAAAAATGTTCACAGCAGACAGGTAGGCAGTGTAATAGCAGAGTCAAGGACAAGACCCAGGTATTCTGTATAAGGCTCAGTCTGGTGGGCTGTCTTCCCACTACCTCTTGCTACAGGCACTGTCTAACTTGTGTTTCATGAGTGTTAACGGTGGCTAAAGTCAATTCTAAAAATCCATAAGCTTTATATCGTTATGAAACTTCAGCTATCTTTTCTTTTCCTTTTTTTTCCTGACTCTTATCCTCTTCTCCACATAAGACCAGCTTCTTGTATCTGTGGAATCTGTAGAGGGACTCAGTCGATATTCAGGTGGCCAGAAGCAAAGCTCATTTTTGTGGTACTGCAAACTATACAGATGTTTTGTATTAGTGAGTCATAGCAAGGCACTATTTTAAGTCTATGCAAAGCCCAGAGACCTCAGATTAAAACACATTTTAAAATGCATTTAGAAATATCTCACTGAAGGGCCATTGTAAAGCTAAGAACCTTCTTATCTGTGTAAAATAAGCCCTCTGCCTTTAATGGTGATACCTTATCCAATACATTGTATTCTGTGTTCTCTTTTTTCTATGGCAAATTTCAATGACTGGTTATTTTTTCATATTGCAGAAAGCTGTTGACATGCTTCTGGACAACGAAGATAAAATTTCAGTGAGTGTCTTTTGTTTTTACATGTGTTCAAACAGATGAGTGTCTAGGACAGCTATCGCCATAAAGAAGAGAGATGTTTATCATGTAATTTTGCAGGTATGTTTGTGTCCTCATAAACTCTACATTAA
This sequence comes from Balaenoptera musculus, assembly GCF_009873245.2. Lineage (NCBI taxonomy): Eukaryota > Metazoa > Chordata > Mammalia > Artiodactyla > Balaenopteridae > Balaenoptera > Balaenoptera musculus. The sequence goes on along the minus strand of NC_045793.1, from coordinate 93,432,415 downwards.
AAAAAAATTTTTTTTTCTGTAGATTACAAAGGTAGTGGAAGAATTAGAAGACAGACCAGAGTTGCAGCACGTGGTAAGCATGACAGTCCTCTTCTTTTGCCCTTTGATTGAACAGGAAGGCAAATCACCTTACAGTATTGGTTTGAGAAGACTGGAGTGAACACTTCAGGTTCATATTCAGATGGGAGGTTTGACCGCAAACAACATTCTGTAATTATTATAATGCAGCATATGCTCTGAATCCAGATGAGGAATTAATAACAGCTCAGGTACTTTAACTTTGACTCACAATCGAATTGTGATTAAAAAAAAAAACGTTATCACATTTTTGTGTTATCAAACTATGCCTGGGAGTAAGCACGTTCCTTCTGTTGACTGAAAAAAAAATGCGCAACCTAGAAGTTGAGAATTATGTTTTATTTGAGCACATTACTGAGAACTATAGCTCGGGAAAGCAGCCTCTCAGATAGCTCTGAGGGACTGTTCCAGAGAGGTAGGGGGAACCAGGATATGTAGGAGTTTTTGCTGAAGGAAAAAACAACAACAACATGGTGTCAAACATCAAAAGATTACTGCTACGCACACACACACACAAAAACAAGCATCTCAAGTTAATGATTTTAGTGCCTTTCTCTGTATGGGAAGATGGGAGAGTCTGGGCTCATTGAAATTATTCCTTACACATGCACCTTCACTATCTAGGGCCACTGCGTGGTTTTCTCCATCCTGAATTCCCCTCAGGGCGCACTGGGGGTTGGGGGTTGGCGAGCTGCAGTGTCTGGGGGCTTGATGGCGGGCAACATTCCTTGTTTACCAGAGTCACAGGCAGTGTTCTTTGTCCACACTTCTGTAGTTACCATTTAATAGAATTACGACATAAATTACAGCAAAGCCAGCGCCCTGACCTGTGCCCTGTGGATATCAAGTTCTCCTGCCTAGGAAACACCACACAGCCGTTCCGTGTTCAGGACCACAGAGTGATCGCAGAACAGAGTGTTGTTTTTTTGTGTCTCACCCTGACATTCCTTGTGCCCGCTTCTCGTGTGGTCTCGTGCCGGCGCCAACAGCCCCCCGATTCTATATTTCCTCTGGGGGGTTGGGAGCTACTTGGATTCTCTGCATCGCTGGCACAATGGGCGTAAAGCAAGACCAGGTGTTTTCCGCGTCCTTTCAAAGTTATACAAGAGAAGTCTTAAGTGAAAATAGGGATTGTTCCAGGAGGACTGTGGACATCAAATAAGATGAGGACTCCTGTATCTTTGCCCGCCTCTTTGCACCCCGGGAGGCGGGTTAGGAAACAGAGCGTTTTATTCTAGTCCGTTTTATGCATTGACGCCTTTGAAGACTCCAAGATAGGAATGTGTGGTACTTTGGGGTTTTGTTTTGTTGATTTTTGCTCAGAGGTTGTACAGATGCTTTTGCCCTTTTGTTCACGATTGGAAATCTCCCGATTATCTGCTTACCCAAGCAAGGTACCTCTGTGCTGGCCACCATGGGATCTGTTTACAAAGCAGTGATTCCTGGCCTCCTTGAGCCATGAGACAGGATTACCGGCAGGAGGTATCTAGTGACAGTGTCATTAGGGCAGTGGTGGAGCTCACACTGAAGTGGCCCATCTTCCCTGTCAGGCAAGGTAATGTCTCTATAAATTTGCCCCGAAGGTGTGACAGAGCCTTCCTAACGTGTTTGCGCCTCTGGGAAACTGCAGTGTGTCCAGCTCACACACTGACCCTGCGCCAGTGTACTGGCCGGAGTCTGCATCAGATTGTGGAGTTCTGTCTGACTCCCCCCACCTTCTTGCCTGAGAGAAAGGGGAGCAGTTAACCCGAGGAAGGGTTTCTCAGTGTGCTTGTGTCCTGGTTAGGCTTATTTAGTGACCCCGTGCAACAGCAAATGTCAAACTCCAGTGACTTCATTCCCAGTCACACCTTCAGGGCCGGCTGACGCTCTGTGTTTCTGAAGAACTAATCCACTCAAGGGGCGAACGCACTTGGTGTGATGAAGTCCCCCCGCCTCAGGTGGGTTCTGGGGCGTTTATGTACATTTAACATGAACTAGACATTGAATGTCGATTTCTGGCTTCCACACAATATATTGATAGACTTGCCTCCAAGTAGAAAGTGAATCACTCACTCCCTTGGAGGTCCATTAACTTTTTCAGACGGTCAGGGAAAGGAATCAGCTTTGAAAATGGGTTCAGAACACCTGTACTCTTCTTGATTTTTTTACTTTTTGTTTTTGAGGTCACCAGGAGAGGCAGTATTTCATTGCAAACACAGATCTCAATAAGACTTAAGGAGAGAAGATGCAGAATGTATGAGAATTAACTTAGCGCTTTTTGCTACTTGAGTTTTTAAGAACATGCTCTTACCTCGTGACTCTACCCCCTTTTACATGAAGGATGAGAATTTTTATGATCCAGGAACACCACTGATCAAGCATTTCGTTTCTGAGGCGAAGTAGATGATCGTGATGATATTAACCACTCCTGTCATTAACAGTTCTGTGGTGCCGAGTACGTGCCAGGCATGGTTCTGAGTGATTTACAAATGGTAACTCATTCAGCTCTCACAACAACCCCAGGAGATTTTTGCAGATGAAGAAACTAAGTCACAGAGGTTAGTGACCTGCCCAAGGTCACACGGTCAGTGGCAGAGCCAGGTCACTCGGGGCCATTCTAGAGAGAATGTCAGCATATCCTTGCTCTCCCCAGGTGTTCTCCTTTCCACTTTCCCTTCACCTAGAGATTTTCCCTGAAAACTGCTTTTCTGCCAGCCTCTCCGTGGAAGCTGTTTGCAACTGAAAATAGCAGTGTTAAACAAGTATTGCTTATTTTAATATTCCTGGTTTATTCCTTTGTTCTTTTTAGTATCTGCATAAGCTTTTCAAAAGAGACCATCATAAGGGGCAGCGCTACCACGAGAAGCAGATCAGCCTTTATGCTGAATTCGACCGACCCAACTTGCTTCCGTTTCTCCGAGACAGTATCCACTGCCCCCTTGAAAAGGTAAGTCACAGACGCCCCTGCTCAAACACTGCGAGGGGACAGAGTCGTCACTGTTGGTAAGCTCTGGGTTATCTTAGTCTTCCTGTCTCTGCTTAACCATCCCCGTTCAAGGGGAAGCCTTGCTCTCAAAGCAGTAGGTTTTGCTGGGTATTCTGATGAGAACAGGAGGTCCTGTTGGATTAGCTTTTGGTGAGGAGCTCAAGTATTTCTGTGCCAGGTTTAATTGGAAGAAAGGTTTAATCCAGGGTCTAGGACTCAGTCAACCGTAAAACACTGTCGGAAGTCTGAGGCAGTTTACCAGCATCACGGTGGGACCTCAGAGTCAGCCTGGGACAGGGACGTGGACCGCCCCAAGCCGGAGGTAACTGCCCCAGTTGGGACTCAAAGTCAATAACGTCAGTCCTACACCCCCTCTGCTTTAAATACCCACCTTATATATTTTTGTATTTCTCTCTTCCACTACATTCCATTATAGTTTTAATAGATATAATTACTAGTCTCTCCCACCATCCTATAAATTCTTCAAGGACAAGGAGTTTGTCTCACTCATTTTGATAAACTCAGTAGCCAGCACACATTAGACACTAAATGTTTTTTGCATCCTGACCGAGTTAGTGAATGGATAAATTGACACATACGAGGTTCTGGTTAGGGCTGAGTATGAACTAGTAGGTGTTATGAGCCTGCTGTTTCAAAATAAACTATAATACTACGTGTGTACTAGAAACTGGCCTATAGAAGACCATCAGTTTTGCTCCCCATGGTTCTTCAGACCATCTGGAATACTCGCTACCACCTACAAGTGTCTTACTAAATTCAGATGGCCAGAGAGCAAGTACTTTTCATAGTCACCTGTGTGTATCAACAAAACAAACTTATTTGACCCATAAGAGATACGTACTAAGAAGTTGACTGATAAAGCAACTTTTCTAGTTGCTTCCTCAGCCCATAATGATTAACTTCAAATGTACTGAATTTACTATGAGCCAGTTTCAGCTCAATGCATTTTCAAACTCTGCAGTTAATTTTAAAAAAAAATCTTGCCTGCATATTAGTTTATGAAAGACATTAACATTTTATGTTCGGGCCCTAAGGCTTTTTCTCAAGAATAAATTTGGAAACACATCATCTTAAAAAAGAAAAGCAAACGTTCCTCTCTTTTCCCACTTTAGAATCTATCATCTAGAAAATGAGGGAGAATCTTACTCTTTGAGTGCCCGTTTGTTTTTGTCTCACTTTTGGAGGAAACATCGTTTGTTTCCAGGAGGACGTGTCTGTATCCCGCAGACTCCTCGGCCAGAGCCCCACACGCCAGGGTGATCAGCACCCACCCAGGCTTCCTTCTCCCACTCACTGAACACAGGTGCAGAGGGCCCCAGAGATTCCATAACGTTCGTGTCTGGAACACACTTTCAGCCCATCTGGTTTACAGTTTTCCAGTCCGGTAGTGTTCAACAGAAGTCACACTGCTCTGCCCGCAAAGGGAGCATCAGAAAATCTCCACCCCACACACGGTACTTCTAATACAGAGAACTCACTTGGAGCATTGTGTAGACCTTTTTGAATTTTTCTCTCTGATCTGCTGAGAAGAACCAGTTGCATGTAAGAGAACTCAGCACAAGCATCTGAAAACAAGTATGTTTAAATAGTTTTTTAAAAGTTATCTCATGTTTTCCACTGAAAGAGAATTTTGAACAAAATGGATTCGAGATGGTAGTGGTGGAAACATGTCATTATAATCAAGTCAATAATCCACATTTTTAGCTTTCATGTTAAAGGTCATTGAGACATCTTTATAAGAGATTATTTTTGCACCAGACTCCATTGTGGAAAATCTGTATATTTGCAAAAAAATACCACTATCCTTGCTCAGGTACCCCAAGCCATCTTAAAGCAGATTTTCTTGACTTTAACTCATTAAGGATCTCATTCCTTTTTTTCTAGAGACAAGAACTCTGTGCACACTTAATCATCTTAGAAACAAATTCCTTTTATGTTTACTTGTAACATGAAAACTATCAATTCATAAAAAGCAAAGTAGATTTTCCCTCTATTAAAAGCATCTGACTAAAATATGACACAAATGAATTTATCTACAAAACAGACTCAAAGACAAAGAAAACAGTCTTGTGGTTGCCAAGAGGGTGGGTAAGTGAGGGATGAATTGGGAGTTTGGGATTAGCAGATGCAAACTATTATATATAGAACGGATAAACAACAAGGTCCTACTGTATAGCAACAGGGAACTATATTCAGTATCCTGTGATAAACATTAATGGAAACGAATATGAAAAGGAATGTGTATATATGTATAACTGACTGACTTTGCTGTACACCAGAAATTAACACAACATTGTAAATCAACTATACTTCATTAAAATACTTTAAAAAAAAAAAAGCATCCTAAACATGCTGACGGTAAAATGAAGGTCATGGGGTACAGATTCACCTGTTTTGTCTAAAGAGAGACTCAGAAAATTTGGTCTCTGTTTCTACTGAATATAAAGTTAAGAACTTAAAAAATTTAGTCCTCCCTCCCAGCACCCCCCCCAAGCCATCTCTACTTCAGAAGAGTTTATAGATTGTTTAGTCCAAAAGACGTTGAGGTTGTATTTTGGTGTTTGTTTTTATTTTAAATGGGAAGTGTTTAAGGTTTCACAGCATTCAGAGCATGTGGACCCACTACTGTAGATAATTCACTTCCAACAGAATACAGCTCTGTCTTCCTCATTTCTGGTTGTCTGCCTTTGCTGGGATTGGGTAATCGCTGAGTGAAGGGGTGAAATCTTCAAGAATCCAGGTCAAACTTATTTTGACTTGATTGAAATGCCTCAGTCAATAGCATTTGGCTGGAAAGTTTGTAGAGACTTTGCATCCCATTAGAAGCCCTTTAGGAATGTAGTTACCAAAGACCAGAGCTCAGGATTTAAAATCACCACAACTCTTACATTACAAAATGAATCATAAGTTTTTATGAAACTGTTCATTCTAAAGGCGATACAGGGTGGGTAGGAATTTATAACATCTACAGCAATTTGAAAAGACAATAAACATAGGCTTTTTAAAAAAATAGTATCCCGAAACAGTTTTTGTTGTACTTTATCATGTGTGCTGTGCTTTCATGTTCCTTGTTTTTATTTAATCTCTACAAAAGTGCAGGTCGGTTGATAAAGTCATTTTATACATGACAAGCTGAGTCTTCAGGAGTTGAAAGAAACAACCCAAAGTCTAGAGCTACTAAGTCAAAGGGCCAAGACTTGGAACCTGGGTCTCAACTTCAGGTCCCGTATTCTTTCCTCTATGATGAGAAAACATTTTTCAGGTTTAAACAGTTAATTAAAATTACAACAGTAATAAAAATATTCCTTAGTACTGCAATAATCATAAAAGACATCAGTTTTTAAACTGCTCTTTCTTCTGTAATTTCCAGGTATGGTCATCAGGCACTAGTTTTCATTTGCAAACCTGATCTGCTTATGCCTGGAATAGTTAAAAGCAGAGTATCAGCTTTATTATTAATACCTGAATCTACGATCACTCTCCTATCTAATGGCATTCACAAGGTGGCAGTATTTATGAATTTGGAGGCATAAAGTAGGAGATGCACACTTTATAAATTTTCCTTAAAGAAATTTAAAAATAAGACTGGTTAAAAGATGACAGGGTCAAGGCTAGGTAGAAATCATTATATAGTCTATATAGTTGATAAGGTTTCTGTTTGTTAACCCCAAATTTCTAACTCTGTTATTTACCTTTACATTAAATCAGGAGAAGGAAAATTAAAATATTATTTTTGCATCATTTCTTACTCAATTTCTGTTATTATTGTCTTGTCACTTTTTTGTTTTCTATTATTCTCCTTTTCTGAGCTTGTGTGTGTGTGTGTGTCTCCTGTTGGCTTTAAAAATCTTTCCCTACTCTTTTCCTCTAGAGGGAGCTCTATGGCTCAGGAACATTCAAGAATCTAAAATAAGAAAACATGCTTTTATGCTTTACTTGTGTCAGTAATAGAAAAATTCTGTGTGCCAGAAATTTTTTTCTACACTTTACTCAGAAAGTCCAGAGATTTCTAGAGTCTCTACTTTCTCATATATGAGAAAAGGGTTATTCAAAATACTGTTAGGAACTCGTCATAAAACATTGATAAATCTGTGAAGTTCAAATTGCAGAGACCCAGATTACCTCTGCGCTTGGTGTTACACATCTGCCTGCCTTCCAGACCACTCCTGACTCCAGATCAGCCTTCAGACATTTCTTCCACATGACATGGTCATTTTTGACAGTATCCTAAAACAGCTTCCAGCAGTGATGAAAATGGACTACAGTCTACTCTCACAAGGTAGCCACTAGCCACATGTAGCAACTGTGAGTAATTGAAATATGGATTGCGAGGAATTGAAGTTTTAATTTAAATTTAAAGAGCCACCTATAGCAAGTGGCTACTATCTTGGACAGCTCAGGTGAGCCTTCAGGCCACAAACTCTCTTTGTGGTTTGAGACACTCATGTTTTCATGCATCCTCATGTGTTCAAGAATAGGAGGTGGCTCTGTTTGCAGCTCCTGAGTGGTACCTTAAAGTGTCAGTGCATTTCCAGGTACAGAATTGATTTATGGATACCTTTTAGTAATACACCACTTTAAGCATCATACTCATCTTTATTCACATTATCTTTCTCGATACATTCTATAATACCTATCCAATCGTATTACTGTTACCGAACACGAGTTTGTGTGCCCGACACACAGTGAGGCCAAACCAAAACATCGGAGTTTGGAGCAGAGAGAGTTTTATTGCAGGGCCATGCAAAGAGACGGGTGGTTTGTGCCCCCAGAAAACCCGAACTCCCCGAAGGGTTTCTGCAAAGCATCTTTAAAGGCAAGGTGAGGGAGAGGCGTGGTTGGTTGCTGCAGACTTCTTGGTGTAGGAATCCTTTGTTCGTGCAGCTGTCCACGTAGGTCAGGTCACGATGTTCCTGTAAACCTTCAGCAAGACAGATGTTACTCTGTGTTCTGCAACTTTTTCTCTCTATATGAATGGAAAAGTGTTATACCCTCAAAGGTCAGAGTCTTGAAAATGGGCTATCCTGTATATTTTAGGCTCTAGGCAACATTCTTAACTGGTAGCAAAAACAATGGAATACAACGGTTAAAATATAAGAAACAGATCCAATATGGAGTCAGATTTGTTCTTCCCTGTTACACTACTATTTGCTGTCTCTCTGTGAATGACACAGTCTCACCAGGCCATACACTGTTCGTCCATCTGTATCTTCAGCAGCTAGCACAAATCAGTTGGTTTCTCAATAGTTTTTTCTTGGAATAGTCCCAGACCCTCTGACTTACAGTTTTGCTTTTCCCATTACTATTTAACTTCTCTCGTGTGTATCCTGTCTTTGCTCTAGTATGATTCCAGAAGAGTTAAGAATTGGTAAGAAAGTTCCATTCTTTATGATGATGACTTATGGGTATGACCATATAGAGATTCGTAAACCGTGTTTTAAATCTAAACGAGAACGGATTTTCTAATTGTGAGTTAGGATTTGCTTCATCTATGAAGTGATAAAAATACCAAAATAATAATGGTTTAAACAGAGGAGCAGTTTAGTTCTCTATCACGTGGAAGTCTTACTGGAGTGACCCTGGTGGTGGTAGCAGCCACGGGGTCAGAGACCCAGGCTCTTTTCTTGTTTCCCCCACCTTGTATGACCTTGACCTCACGATGTAAGAGAGTATCATCCATGTTTCCAGCAGCAGTTTGGATGAAAGGATTAAAAATGAGAGCAGGGGTTCACGTTCCCAGAAGCCGCCCTCCCACGTTTCTGGTTCACCTCCATGGTGGACACTAGTCACATAGCTCTCCTACCACTGGGGACGCCTGGAGGTTTTGTTTTAATTCTGGGCAGTCACACACCCACCTAAAATCTTATTACTATAAAAGAAATGGGTAAAGGATATTGGGGGAACATCTAGCCATCTCTACCATGTAGTTTTTTAAAATTAATTTTTATTGCTTTACAATATTGTGTTAGTTTCTGCTATACAGCAAAGTGAATCAGTTATACGTATACATATATCCCCTTTTTTAAGATTTCCTTCCCATTTAGGTCACCACAGAGTACTGAGTACAGTTTCCCTGTGCTACACAGTAGGTTCTCATTAGTTATCTATTTTATACATAGTAGTGTGTATATGTCAGTCTCAATCTCCCAATTCACCTAACCCCACCCTTCTCCCCTTGGTATCCTTAAGTTTGTTCTCTACATCTGTGTCTCTATTTCTGCTTTGCAAGCAAGTTCATCTGTACCATTTTCCTAGATTCCACGGATAAGTGATATTATACATTTGTTTTTCTCTTTCTGACTTCACTCTGTATGACAGTCTCTAGGTCTATCCAAGTCTCTGCAAATGGCACTATTTTGTTCCTTTTTGTGGCTGAGTAATATTCCATTGTATATATGTACCACATCTTCTTTATCCATTCCCCTGTTGATGGACATTTAGGTTGCTTCCATGACCTGGCTATTGTAAATAGTGCTGCAATGAACACTGGGGGTGCATGTATCTTTTTTGAATTATGGTTTCCTCCAGGTATATGCCCAAAAGTGGGATTGCTGGATCATATGGTAGCTCTGTTTTTAGTTTTTTGAGGAACCTCCATACTGTTCTCCATAGTGGCTGTACCAATTTACATCCCCACCAACAGCATAGGAGGGTTCCCTTTTCTCCACACCCTCTCCAGCATTTGTTTCTAGATTTTTTGGTGGTGGCTATTCTGAACACTGGTGTGAGGTGATACCTCATTGTAGTTTTGATTTGCATTTCTCTAATAATTAGTGACGTTGAGCATCTTTTCTTGTGCATTTTGGCCATTTGTATGTCTTCTTTGGAGAAATATCTATTTAGATTTTCCCATTTTTTGATTGGGTTATTTTTTTTTTGATATTGAGCTGCATGAGCTGTTTATATATTTTGGAGATTAATCCCTTGTTGGTTGCTTTGTTTGAAAATATTTTCTCCCATTCTAAGGGTTGTCTTTCCATTGTGTTTATGGTGTCCTTTGCTGTGCAAAAGCTTTTAAGTTTCATTAGGTCACATTTGTTTATTTTTAATTTTCATTACTCTAGGAGGTGGATCAAAAAAAGATCTTGCTGTGATTTATGTCATAGAGTGTTCTGCCTCTTTTCCTCTAAGAGTTTTATAGTGTCTGGCCTTACATTTAGGTCTTTAATCCATTTTGAGTTTTTGTGTATGGTGTTAGGGAGTGTTCTAATTTCATTCATTTACATGTAGCTGTCCAGTTTTCCCAGCACCACTTATTGAAGAGACTGTCTTTTCTCCATCGTATATTCTTGCCTCCTTTGTCATAGATTAGGTGACCATAGATGCATGGGTTTATCTCTGTACTTTCTACCCGGTTCCATTGACCTATATTTCTGTTTTGTCTGCCACGTAATTTTTAAAGGAATCGTGCAAGTAATCAAATTAGTGGTGTCTCCTCCTCATTGTGACCTTCAGGTCTGCTCATTTAAATGACTGTGTACTTTAAGACATTATCTTAGTTTCATTCCAATTCTAAAGTAAGGTGTTATTTAAAAATTTTTTTTTATGCTTAGTTTGGGTTTTTTCCCCCTCCATTGATCTCTAGGATCTGCTTTTCCTTCCCCTCCCTTTAGTTGTTAATCTCCAACCAGAGACACAGATTTAAAGATATATTCTGCATAAATCTCTTAAATCAAAAATCAAAATGTCAAATCTAGCTCCTGCTGTTATTTTCCAAGAACATCCTTAGTTGGTTGTTTTTAAATGACTCTAACTATGCAACCCAGTAATCTTCCTCTGAAACCTTTTCTGCCTGCTCATCTATTTAAAACATATTTCTTGCCCACTTACTGTGAGCCAGGTAGTGTGCAAAGCACAGGGTTTAGAATGCACGTGGTTCCAGCCGACGGAAGTCAGATGAAAAATTGGGGGAGCAGTTCATCGCACCTGTGATTAAGTGTGGTGAAGCGTGCAGGATGCAAGGAGAGTGAGTACCTGGGATCTGACCCCGTGTGGGGTCCAGCGAGTATTTGCTGAAGGACCTGCCGGGGGTGGAGGGGTGGGTGTGGAGGGGTGGGTGTGGAGGGGTGGGTGTGGGAGGTGGTGTTCCAGGCCGGGGAACCACAGCAAGCAGATGAGCAGGGTCTGTGATGGAGCTGCTGGGAAAGGCAGGGCCAGATGGCAGATGCCTCATAAGCGCCCAGAAACATTCTTGGCTTCCAGCTGGAGCAGAGTAACGCAGTACGCAGGTTACATGGGAGGCGTGTGAGCTGCGGTGTCCTGCTGGACCCTCTCATCACGCTGCACCCAGTTCAGGTGGCACCCCTTCTGTGAAGCTTTTCACAAGAGGCCACAACCAGAGCGCACGTCCCGTATCTGTGCACGTGGCCCTCTAGTCACGTCCCCCCGGCCGTGGGATTCTGGGCTACGTCTGCGTGACCCTCCCTGGACGTGCGCTTCCGTGGGTGGACTCATGCTGCTCCGTCTCCTCTGACATGGCAGCAGCAGCAGGGTTTTTATTACTGTCGTCTGTGCCTCTGCATCCCTCCTGGCCCCCTAGTACCCAACACAGGGTGCAGGGTGAATGTGTGCCAGTTCATTCAGGATTGAATTCTTTATAAATGCCCAGCGTGTCTTCTTTCTTACACTCAAGGAGATGCTGTTGTGTGTGTAATCCCTTTTTTTTTAATTTTTAAAAATATTTATTTAGTTATGGCCGTGTTGGGTCTTCGTTGCTGCACATGGGCTTTCTCTAGTTGCAGCGTGTGGGCTTCTCATTGCAGAGCACAGGCTCTAGGCACGCAGGCTTCAGTAGTTGTGGCTCATGGGCTCAGCAGTTGTGGCGCATGGGCTTAGTTGCTCCGCGGCATGTGGGATCTTCCTGGGCCAGGGCTCAAACCCGTGTCCCCTGCATTGGCAGGTGGATTCTTAACCACTGCACCACTAGGGAAGTCCCATCCCTCATTTCTTGATCTCCTTTTTGACACTTCTTGTCAGATGTGTTTCTTTCTTTAACTTTTTATTTTATATTGTAGTACAGTTGATAACAGTGTTGGGTTAGTTTCATGTGTACAGCAAAGGGATTCAGTTATACATAAACATGTATCTATTCTTTTTCAAGCTCTTTTGCCAATTAGGCTGTTACAGAATACTGAGGAGAGTTCCCTGTGCTATACAGTACGCCCTTGTTGGTTATCCATTTTAAATATAGGAGTGTGTACATGTCAATCCCAAACTCCCTAAATATCCCTCCCCCTCTCGGTTCATCCTTGTTTCTGCAAATGGCATTATTTTATTCTTTTATGGCTAATACTCCACTGTATATATGTACCACCTCTTCTTTATCTATTTCATCTGTCAGTGGACATTTAGGTTGCTTTCATGTCTTGGCTATTGTAAGTAGTGCTGCTGTGAACACTGGGGTGCACACATCTTTCCAATTTTCCTCTCACTTTTGACAGATCCTTGAGCAGAGTTCTCTTTTAGATCTTGTGAGCCGGCAATAGAAATATTCCCAGTGTTTAATTCTTTACGCAGCAGATGTGTGCTGAGCTATGGTGTGCTCCATACTTGGAACTTGCAGCTGTGAACAGTAGTGCTTTCCTGGAGGGCACAAGTCAGGGGAGGGAAACAGGGCTTAGACCAGTGCCTGTGAACTAGGTGGGGGGCAGTGCCGTGAAGAAACCTCAAGTAGCATAAAGAGAGAAGGCTTGGTGGGAAAGAGCCTTTCTTTTAGCATCTTGCTTTCTGCCTTTGCTCTGGAATGTTCTGCTTCAAACATGTTATCAGTTAAATTGTGTAGGGTCCAGCGCCTCTCTGAGAGGTAAATCAGGACAGCCACAAGCAAAACTTAGGAGGTTTGTGTTTTGTTTCTGCTTTGTTTTTAAAGGGAGGCAATAAAAAAAATTCTTTCAAACTTGTATGTTTAAGCGACTCTCTAGATATTTGTTCTTGGCTGGTAACCCATAATAACTTTTTTACCCTGCTTTATTTGAAGGCTCTTGAGATCTGTCAACAGAGAAACTTTGTAGAAGAGACAGTTTATCTTCTGAGTAAGTAGCTTTTATTCATTTTGGCCCCCATAAACTAAGGAATGGGGTGACAACGTGATGTAAAGTGTGTAAGAATGGACATAGGTTTTAGACCAAAGTAACACAGAGGTTAGAGCCTGATTTGTGTAAGAAACTGAATATTTAGTACAGAAGACTGCACAGTTCAATAGAGAAGGTAGCATCGTTTAATAAATGCTACCGAGATAACAACTGGAATTGTGTAATAAATGACCAAAACTGTATCAGTTCACACCTTACAGTATAAATCAAAATAAACCGTAGATGGGTTGAGAAGTTCGTTCTTTTTTTTTTTTTCCTCCAATTATCATAAGGAGGAAGTCAGAATCTGACAGACCTTGATTCAGATTCCAGATCTGCCATTTAGTAGCTGTATGACCTTGGCAAGGCACTAACATTTCTATGTCCTCTTTTATAAAATAGAAATATTAGCAGAACATACCTCATAGGATTATAGTGATGATTACATGAAATAATTCATGTGAAGTGCTTAAATGAGTACTCAGGACAAAGTAAACACCCAGTGAGTAGGAAATACTGATTTTACTGAGTTACAGATGTCATATAAGGAAATATGTTTTTTGTCATAGCCACCAAACTATGTAAACAAATTAAGAGATATGTGATTTCTCTTAAAATGTTTTATTAAATTATCCTAAATGTATTTCTCACATTTTGCGAGGCCGAATGGGTAATAGCCGAAGTGCCCTGAAGATGATCATGGAGGAATTACATGACGTTGATAAAGCGATTGAATTTGCCAAGGAGCAGGATGACGGTGAACTCTGGGAAGATCTGATTTTATATTCCATCGACAAACCACGTAAGCAGAAAAGCGATCTGCAAGCATAACCTCTTTCTCTCCGTTTAGCCAGTTGTGTCTAGAGTAGGAATCATCTCAAGATGCACTGAGTTAAAAATATCTGTAGTATAGAAGTATCTATAGTAAAAACAGGCCAGGTACCTAGTAATGATTTCCAGTACTCTTCCTGTGCAGGGAAGCCTGGAGCCTCATCACTTCGTAGTAGCTGAACTTGATAACACTTGGTTGAAGCATATTTCTACCTACTGCACCCAAATGGAATAAAAGATTTTGGTTTTGTTTGTACACAGGGGGCATTTATTTTGAAAGTGTATAGTCTAGCCCTTATCGACTCTCTTTCTGGAAACCCATAACCGTTACCGGACATGGACCATATATGGAGGTTTGCTACTGTAGTGCTGAGCCTCTCTTTCCTGCCCTATCAGTGCAGCACCAGGCGTGTATATCTGCTGCCTCTCCTTGACCATCTGCCTTGGGTCTCCCATTTTGGAAGGAAACAAAAGCAGTCACCTAATAGTAACGCAAGTCCTCTTTTAAAGATATAGATATGATTCAGAAACTAGCAGTCGTGGTTTAAAATCTTTCCCCTTCCCTTTTTTATTTTTTTGGTCGGAAGGCTTATCTGTTTCAAGATTTTCAAGTTCTAGAAACTGCTGTTATGATTGTTTTTTAATAAGAGATTCAAGAGGAGGTGTTATTCAAGTCCATTTCAGATTCAGGTAGTCACATGCACATATCGCTTGAAGAATCTAGTTTAGCATGACAGAGTGGTGGTCTAAGGATCTTAAAGGAGGCAAAGTGGGGGTAATGAAGCACACTGTGAACCTGGGCCTGCCCTGGGTTTGAATTTGGGTTCAAAAATTGCTAGCTGTGTGACCCTGGATGAATTCGTTAATCACCCCATTTACCTTTTCTGGAAAATGGGAACAAATAGCATTCCTACCTTGGCAGAATAGGAGAAAAGTATATGATAGCTGAGCCATAGTAAATTCTCAAATACTAGTTGCCCCCCTTTGACATTACAAACTGTGTTCTGAAGTAATCATTTGTTCTCCATCTCATTTTTTTTTTTTTTAATCCCTTCTCATTTAGCTTCTCCTTTGAGGAAAGTAAAGGAAGATTAGTTCTTGGGAGGATTTAACAATTCAAATGCTTTTTAACACTTACTTAAAGGAAATAACTTTTTCTTTGAGTTACTTTCGACCTAAAATTGCATTAGCTACACCGCTTATATGTTGTTTTCCGCTGTGTCTTGTAGCCTTTATCACCGGCTTGTTAAACAATATCGGCACGCATGTTGACCCAATTCTACTGATTCACCGTATTAAGGAAGGAATGGAGATTCCTAATTTGAGAGACTCCTTGGTTAAAATTCTGCAAGACTACAATCTGCAAGTAAGTTATCTTTTCTTGGACAAATGAGCATGCTGAGTGAGTTGACTGACTACTGGATAAACATTTCTAGGGTTTATTTTGGACATCAATTCAATTTGATAGTCACATTTTACTTAGGCCCAGATATTTGGAATACCATTCAAACAGAGAAATGAGAAATACCGCCCTTGGAGGAAGCCATCGGTATTTCTTAACTCTCCCCAGATTTACTCTTGTTACATTCTTACATTTATGGGATAAATATAGCATGGCCTTGGGGAAGGTGCAGCGGTAGTTACAGTGGCTATTAGGTCAGACCACCCAAACCACTTTTAAGTAGAATGAGCATTGTGTCCATTTGGAGAAATGAAAAAAAAAAAAATTTTTTTTTCAAATAGTTTGATCATTTCCTTGAAGCCACTCAGTAACCTGTTGCCTGAAAGATGTTAAAATGACAGAATTTTATTTTACCTTTTGTCTGTTTTCAAGAGTATTACAAGCTTATTATCTGCAATAATTCAGGATTTGTGATCAGAGCCATGGAACTCATTATCTTCCTATAAATAATTAATATGCTAATCACAAAGCATCCCAACCTTCCTTAAAAAGCCACTAACAGTGACTGTATTTCGGAATGCTGGTAGCTTCCAGAGAACCTGACACTATTTAAAGCCCATTTCTTGAAAAATTCAGACTGTTCTTTCTCTAGCTCGTTTGGAAATGAGTTTTTGGTAGAATGTGGATGAAATGGCTTTCCTGGAAACATTGAGATTTTGCAGGTAGAGCCGAAAGACAAGGTTGTGGGGAGAGAAGTGGTCTCCAGGGTAGGGAAGGAGGAGCATATGATGATGATTTGCGGGCTTGTCATCACTGTGAAGGGTACAGAGCCAGGGGGCCGCCTGCTGAACTCGGGGTGGTGGCCTCAAGGAGGAGACTTGGGTGAAAAGGAGGAAGATCAATGGCATCAAAAAGAAAAGTCAGAGCTGTACAGGAATGACAGAGCTGGAGGGCCAGGATCTTGTGGCCAGGGAGGAGGACACAGTTACGTGAAAATCTCCAAAGGAGTCGCTGTGACGATGTTCCAAAAGTGCGGTGAAGGGAGAGGGCCAGGGGAATTAGTCAAGAAACCATGAGGGCAGGCGTCGTCCAGGGTCCAGCTTCCTCCTTGAACTGGGAGGTTAACCCAGCAGCCCACAGGTGACTGTGGTCTTACTGGGTAACACGGCTTTAAAGAAGAGGTCTACCCGAGGGCGGAAAGTGACAAAATAAGGAGCCTTGGCTTAGGAAGCTTTTGGGAAATTGGGGGTCGTGGGAAAGAAATGGGTATTCGGTTTTGGCAAGTAAGTTGACAATCTGTTCTACAAAAATCTTCCAGATGAACAGGTATTTATTTATGGTGGAATTCGGAGGCTTGCAGGTGAGGTAAGCCAGGGAAAGGTTATTGCAGGAAGGATGAGAAAGGCCAGGAAGGAAGGAGAAATGTAGGAATGGGTTAATAGATAGGAGAGGTGACATGAAGGGCTTGTGCTTTGTGCAGCACCCGAGGGATACACAAGAGCCATCCAGGCAGGAAATGATTCACTTCATTCTGAAGCGTGCACTGGCTTTGGGGAAAGCAGTTCCAGTGTCAGACCTCGTAAAGCTCGGGGCATGAGTGAGCTTGATAATGATGTGTATCCTCAGTACTCGCCACCCCTGGGTCTGCCTGGATATGCTCCAAGTTGCAAATTCCAGTTTGTTGGGAAGTCATTTAAGTGTCTCTGAACAAGTCTACCCCAAGGAAGGTGACAACATAATTCCCCCTCCTGTCCTGCTACTGTGTGAAGCCTAGCCTCTAGGTTGAAAAATGTGCCTACAAAAACACCTAATAGATCCCTCTTCCTAGGTTCTTTCTGGAGAACTAAGCTCAGGGGCACCACTGGGTCTCACTGCTCATAAATGTTTTATCAATGTATTTGCATAGTTCTGAGTCAGCCGGGAATAAAAATAAAATTATTATTAGGTGCAAAGTGAATTCTGCCTAAAAAATTAGCCACTAAACAGCTGCTAAATCAATATTTTATCCTCTTAACTTTTAAATGTAATGAGAGCTTTTCCTTAAGCTGTGTAAGTGTGCAGTTGGTGGTGTGTTAAGGAGGCTGGGAGTTACTTTGCCAGTGAGTCCGAGGAGTGGTGGCAGCCTGTAAATCCCCGACGGGGGACGGGTGGGGAGTCTCCTCTGGCCCTCAGACATCTTGCTGGAGGATGCAGAGAGAAAATGCTCGACTGGGGCAGGCTGTTCAAAGAATCCCAGGAGGTACTTTCTACTTATACGTGAAGAAAGAATTTCGAATTATTTTCTATGAAAAAGGTGACCTTTTTTATTAATAGAAATTTATTTTCTTTCTCTAGAAATCACTGTAAAAATAAATCTATTTATAGAGCATTTTGAAGCTTCCAGAAAGGTTTCACATTCATTTTTTTTATTTTTTATTGTCTAGTGTCTTCATTTGTTTCATAAAACTATAGTTGAGTTTCACATGGTTTAATGGGATAAAAAATTCCCAAGATTTTGCAGGTCCATGAATTTGCAAGGATCTGGCCCCCTGCTGTGCATGAGGGCAGGGCAGTGAGGGGGAAATCAAGAACCATTCAGTAAACGAAGGAATCCATAGTCAAATGTTAGGGAAAGCTTATCACAGGGCTTCTCAGCACCTTTTTTTACTAATTTGCATTCGGAATCCAAGGGTCAGATTTATAATCAAGTAGACAGCATTTTAAAACTTATTTGGCCACTGAAAATGCTTTGGGAGATGACTCCTTAGTGAATTGCTAACTGGAAAGAGAGGTGTACAGAGAAAGTTGGGGGAAAAATTTTCTTCTGGTTCTAATTTCATGTTTTCTAAAATGCAACAACTTTTCTCAGTTGAAGTTTAGCATGAGGCATGTTAGATGTCTATGACATCATTAAAGTTAAGGAAATAACCAACCACATTATCAGTGTTTCAACTGTTTAACTTATTTTCGTATTTTTATACCTTGTTACATTGTTAGTACAATGCTTCAACAAAATTTAAAAGCTTCAGTGAAGTAAGAAGGATAAAAGTACCCCTTATCATACTTCATAAACCTAAAATGTTTCTAGGTCTGATTTCAAGGACAAAGAGCACTTGTTTTGATATAAATTATTTATGAAACAATATGATATAAATGATATTTCTATTTTTACATTAAACTGACCACAATTTCGAAATTATTTTTATGCTGTTTCATATTTGTAAGACATTTGATTTATAAATTTAGCATTTATTTATTGTATTTATTTAGCATTTATATCCACTTCCATTGCTTTTTTTTTTTCCTCTTAAGAGTTCCAGCATCTTTGTTCTTAAACATTTCCCTTTTGACAGTCTTATTTGACAGTCATTTTCAGTAATGGTCCTTAAGGAACTGTCACCTCCATTTTACATGTAAGAAGACTGAGTCTCAAAAAGTTTTGACTCGCCAGCCTGGGAAGGTGAGGAACTGGGTTTGAACTCTGACTAAATGTGTTTTTCTCACTAGTTGTCCCATTGGTCTCTGGAGATGAACTCACTGTACTGGCAGGTTACAACACAGGAATATATAGGATTGTCTTGGAAGATGAACAGGCAACCTGTTGTCTTTAAAGAGCCGTGGACATGGTATTTGCAAATGTGGACTCTAGTTCCGGCTTTGCCATTAACAAGCCTGTTGACCTTTGGGAGGGCACGTAAGCTCTCTGGGTGTCCATTTTCCCATTAGATTAAATCAGTATTTGTTAAGCCTGGCTGCACACCAGAATTATCTGAATGCTTTTCTTAAATTACTAAGTTTCAGGTACCACCCCAGATCTGCTGGAGAGGATTAGGGACTAGGTCCTTAGACCACCTTGGTGTTTCTTATACACTCAGCCTGGCACTGGGCTATGCACTGACACTTAGGAGCTTCTAGATTAGATGGTCTCTAAAGTATTTCTCTCTCTCTCTCTCAAGTTCTCAGTACGGTCCTTTCATAAGCAAGCCTTTATATAGCGAATGCAGCTGCATAGTCTTAACGATATTTCTATGGAAATCATCCGTAATACTTATTTTGGAATCTGTAATAAAGTAGCTTAGATTTTTCAGCATAAGTTTTTTAAGTTATATGTTTGATCGTTTATGAACACATTTATTTAAATATTTGCGTGCCTACTCTGTTAGATCCTGTGCTGGGTAGGTACTTACAGGGCTTCCATGTATTGTCTCAGGGACCAGGAGATGAGTAGAATGCAGCTCGAGCAGCTCATGATCTGAATATCTCTAGGAGAAGCAAAAAGCTTTAACACTTAGTTTTGTTAAACTTCACACATGTACATGAACACACACACAGGTAAACTGACTCCAGACATCTCTGCGTCTATCAAAATTCTTTTCCCATATTTACATTTGCTACAAACTCCATGTGCCTTTATCATTTCCCCATAGGTCTCTACTTTGAAATCCAGAGACAAATGAATTAAGAGGAAATAGCAACTTCTTTCCTATCTGCCTTTTTGGGGGGGCCCACATGGGTTTCTTTTTGACCCCCAGTGCATAAGCACTTAATTTCTTCTAAGAAAGAGTTTTTAAATTTATATATCCCTGAAATAAACTTTTAAGATAAAATTTATTTTTTTCCTTTAAAATTATTTCAGTTTGGCTTCATCACAGCTTTCAGGTGACATAGGTAGCCTATGACAACCAACTATAGCTTCGTTAGTCAATTCAGTACATGCCTACTTTGTGCTATTGTAAATTTAAATGTGATTGCATTTATAATTCTGTTTCTGAACTCCAGCATGAGGCCTTAAGAGTCTTTCTGTGTTTTCCTTCTTATTTCTCTGCAATTCATCACCTTTGACAATAATCCCAACAAAAAGCAAAGCTTTTTCAAGTAGAATTTAAATCCCATTGCACTGTGGCCTAAATGATGGATCAGAAATTAGGTAAAATGGTTTTTAGGTCTAGCTCTGGTATCTTATTGGGGGCTTGTAAAACCAGGTAACTATCTCATGTGCAATGCCAATGATAAGCACTACAGTATGAATAAGGCAATGTCAGCAAAAAGTTCAACATTTCAAAGAATCTTTTAAAATAGAAATCTCACAAACTTGGCCGTCTTGTATGGCATTTTTCCCATGGCAGCTGTTTTTAATGAACCATAATAACTTTGCTGATGTACAGTCCTTTTATTGCTTTATAAAATGTGAGTCTGGTGCTTTGCTTTTGCTTGGAATTATTATCAATGATGACGAACTGCAGAGAAATAAGGAAAAATAGGGAGAGTCTTGTGTTAGTTTTCAACAGCTATCTTATAAATACGTTCTTATTTAATCTTATAATAGAACAAGGTATGCTTGTAATTACAGAAGCTACAACTGATTGTCATGAAAACGATGAAAAAGAAAGATAAAGGTAATATTAATTAAACATAGAATTTAGAAAAACTGAGGACTATGGAGGGAAACAATGTAATGTTAAGGAAACTAGAGTGGTTGAGAAGGATATAGGAAGAAGTTAGTAACATCCAAAGCTCTACTTGTGTATTTTCCCTTCTGGCTATGTGCCTCTGAATACTAAAGTTTTTCCTAGAAAATACTTTCTGTGGGCGGACAGATTGTGCAGATTTAGAAAAATGTAATCCTGGTGAAGAAATGGTTCCTTCTTAGTTGTTGTTGTTTTTTCTTCCCTGTTTTCTTTTTTAAGTTTGCAGACACCGTGGTTTCTGTCTAGACTGCCAGGCCCACCATTCACGCCATGGGCCTTAAAGACCCACTCAGGGTCATAGCCAGCTCTTTTTGAAGCATTTTGCTGTGATTGTGACACTATTTTTTGTTAAGTTTTTATTTTAGTATCAGAGGCTGGGCAGCTAGATACGTTTGCTTATAAATTTTCTTAAAGTTTACCAACAAACATTTGTTATTTTTCTCTTCTTCCTGTATGCTTTCGTGACGTCTGTTACAGTTTTAATGTCTTTTTTAAATGAATCTGAAAATTTCAATTTCTAGCAGCATTTTAAAGAATAAAACTTAATAGGCTGTGTCTCAGTTAATGTAGAAACAGTAAAATCATGTAATTTCCTGCTCATCAGCTGTAGAAATGGTGGGTCTAGAACTCTGGACATCTGTTTTCTTGGCTCTTTGCCTCCATGTAATTAGGCGAGAAGCCCTCTGGGTGCATTCACCCAATACCGGTGCTCCTCGAGGATTCGAGAGGAGGACGTGTTATCATAGCCGATTGGGGATGGAGGACCACAGCTGACCACTTCCAGTTCCCTTCCCTGGTGGCATGAATTGAAAGCAGAAACCACGTGAAAGCAGAACGTCCACGTAGGTTTGAGAGTTGAGAGTGACTTTGGTGTGAAGAAAGTCAGGATGCAGCTCTGCCTTTGCTGTGACCCAGAGCTGGGCGGCAGGGAGGTGGCGATGTCTTCATTGTGTAAATTTCCATGGCATTTCCACGGAGCCGCACAGAACCACTGCACCAGAGTCTCCCAGCCCTTCAGGCCTTGAGCATCTCACTCTTTGAAAAGCAGCAACAAGTTCTGGTGAAAAATGGCATCAGGCTTAAGCACACCTCACAACTCCCAAAAAATACCGCCACCCCCCCCCCTCCCAAAAACAACAGAAAAGGGTGGAAGCTCACATTAGTGCCAGAGGAATTGGTTTGGAAGGGAAAGGGGTCACCTCTCCCTGCTGTGCCCTGCCTGGGAGCAGTAAGTGGCTTCTCCCCCATATCTGAGTCTTTGGCTTAAGATGGCTTTTCTTTTACAACGTGTGCATTAGATTCTGCTTCGTGAAGGCTGCAAGAAGATTCTCGTAGCTGACTCTTTGTCCTTACTAAAGAAGATGCACCGAACTCAAATGAAAGGCATTCTGGTTGATGGTGGGTAAAACTGAAAGAATCCTATTGGAACTGCCTGCCTTGCTACCAGAAAGGACAGAGCAAAGGGGAACATTGTATAATCCCAAGTGTATGTGTTTCCTTGCAGAGGAGAACATCTGTGAGTCCTGTCTTTCCCCTATTCTTCCATCAGGTAAGATGGTTGGGAGGGGAAAAAAAAATCCCCAAACACGTGTTAATGATGAGTGGAGTTAAAATTCTGAAGTTAGCTTATAAAATTATATACCTTTTGGGATAATCCAGTTTAGAGAAGAATTTCAGCCCGTGTGGCTACTCGGTTGCATGCCGGTGCTGCCGTTCCTTGGAGCCGAGGCTCCCAAGCTCTCGAGTGAGTCGGCATCGGCTGGCAGGCTTGTTAAAACTCAGACTGCTGGTCCCATCCCCAGAGGCGCTGATTCGGTAGTGCAGGGTGGGACCTGAGAATCTGCATTTCTAGCAAGTTCCCAGGCGCTGTGGATGCGACTGGTTCAGGGGCCAGTCTTTGAGAACCACTGCCCTAGTACAGAAGGAAAGAAAATGAAAACTTACCATCAACTTGTTAGATTCCTAGCTAGAAGAACCGTGTGTGCACCCGGGAAAAAATTTATAGTGTAGCTCTCCCTTTCTTTTAAGCTTTTCACTGCTATATGGATCTAGGCACCCAAGTTATCTCACATTTCAATGGAAACAAATACCTTCTAATGGGAACTGTGACTCCTTAAAAAACACGTACATTTGTTTATAGTTCTTGTAGCTATGTATCTCTTCATGTAATTAAAGCATTTTACGTAAGGATCATAGGACATGAGAAGAGGAATTTCCATAATTTGAAAGTAGAAATTAAAGCATAGTTGTTGAGATGCTAAAAAATGCTTCTTGTGTATAAATTCAGCATGGAGAAGTACTAAAAGACCTAGTTTGTGTACCATTTACTTAGCTTTAAGGGGTTATTTAGCAGGGCAGGAGCGCAAGAAGTTCCCCGTAGGGTCTTTTTTAGAGGTTTGGATTTTAAGTGCTTGTGTTAAAACTGCAATGGGCGTAGGAAAAGCACTGAGCTTTCATAGTGTTTTAGGCAATGTTTTAACAGAAAGAGAACACATGCACCTGCACTGCAGAGTTAGATTAAACTCCTAATTTAATCTGTTAAGGATTCAGTCTTACCAGAACCAAGCTGGCTGCACAGAGCAGGCGCGGACGAGGTGTGGTGCCCCAGCAGAAGCACAGCACAGGGCAAGGTCACAGCCTAGGATGCCAGCCCAGCTGTGCCCTGAAGTTAGTGAATGGCCTTGGCAAAGGCAGTAGGTGAACCGGCAGAAAGCATTCTTACAAAGCCACGGAAGCCACTTCAGTAGTGTCATGATTGTGTGTACGGGGCTGGAGGAGGGAGAGCTTTGCACATACACATTACCGATGCTGATTTTCACAACAAATGCTGTTGCCTTGCCCTGAAATCGTCCCCAGTATGAAGCTGTAGTAACTGACTTGGAGGCCAAGCAGGTAACCTGGGACCCCCACAGCAACAGGACTGTCATACCTGCCCTGCGTTCATCAATTAGCATCCCCCCAGGGCAGCTTATTGCTGGAAAGTGAAACTTCTACTATTGCACTGAGCTCTTCTCTCTTTCCTGCCCTCTCCCCCAGACACAGCTAAGCCCTTCAGCGCGGTGGTCTTCCACTGCCGCCATATGTTCCACAAGGAGTGCCTGCCTATGACCAGCATGGTAAGTTGGCTGCTTGGCCACCAGCAACTCGAGAGAAATTGGTGCAGCCAGAGGGATGTGCTTAAAATGATAACCACTGTCCGTGTCTCAGCTATAATATAGTTTATGTCACATCAGAAAAAGCAATTGTACCTACTTCTCAAATGTCAAAATGCTTAGTATACGATACTAAACATTATAAGAGCCTATTCACATAAGTAAGTTTGTGGAGATAAAATTGATGACAGTTGAGCTTTAGAAATGAGCTACAGTGAGAACCATTTTCTATAACTTTCTCACCCTGATTTCTGTATCATGACACTGCTATTTTTTCAGGGTCAAGTCGCTTCCCCCAGGTCCCCTTGGGTCATGTTAGACTTGTCTTGCTGTGGGCTGTCTTTTGAGTCCAAGAATAACAGCTGGTCTAGACAGGACCCTGTGTGAACCAGCAGTAACCTCCAGGAACAGGAGCAAATGTTCTATCACCTGATCCCCACTCCCCACGAGTGCTCCCATAATATTTCTGAATATGAGAGTAGAAAGGGATGATCTCTTAAAATCTGCCTTTTTAATTGCATTTTCAGAACTCTCCTGTGCAGTTCTGTAACATCTGCAGTGCTAAGCACCGGGGACCAGGAAGTGCCATGTTGGAGATGAAGAAATAGCCCAGTTCTGTTGGCCAGCCTCTTTCTTCCTCGCCGCTCTCTGAAGACCATTTTTGCAGCAACAGAAGCTTTTGTTGACCCCAGTGCTGTTAAGACACTTGTACAGGTTTATGTCACGCTTAAGAAAAGCTTCTTCCTCTTCTCCCATTTACTAGATGTTTCTCTTTGCAGTTGATAAAGTTAGGGTTTTCCCTGTCCATGCCTTGATGGGGGTTCCCAGTCACTATTTCATCATTTATTTGTTTGACTCATTATTTAGGAATGGAAACCTAAGTCCTGGAGTGGGAAGTGACTTTTTAGGTCCTAGTAAAACCGTCCTGAGAGTTGTCCCCGGCTGGCCGAGTGCATCATCACCGTGGCCATCCAGCAGCTCCTTGGACCTTGTTTCCATATATGCTCTGCCAGCAATAACTCTCAAATTCTGGGTTTGGCTTTTTTTTTAAATATGTCATCAACTGTTATCTTCTTAATAGGCATTGAATGATACGTTGTGCCTGTTGTCACTGACTCACTCAATGATGTCTGGGAATAACAAGAGCAGTGTGACGCTACGCAGTTTTATGTTGACTAACGACACGTTCTCTCTCTTTGTCCCGATGACCAGCAGTGTCTGGCCCTGGCAGGCATTCCGCGTTTGTTGACTGAATAAACATTAGCTCTTCCCACTGTGAAAGACTCACTTTTCCTGGGTTGCACAACTTTAATCAAGCATTCTGGCACCCTCTAAGGAATGCAAGAGAGTTTCAGCACCTAGAGTGTGAGGGAGTGTGGGTAGGTTTTCCTAGCAGGGAGGAAAAGGGTAACACTGTAGAATCTGAGAGGGATGCTCGGGGAAAGGGGACTGCGTGATGCCAGAGGATGGACACAGCGACGTTTCCTGGAACATTCTCTGGAGCCTCCTTTGCCCTCGTAGAACGTAGCATGGAATAGAGGGAGAGAACTCAAACTTGTGCCCAAGACTCATAGTTATCGGTTTCATCTCCTTGGGATACACTGCCATCCTCTAACCAGTGAAAAGCACCTACTTGCTGTCCCCGCTCTCTTTGTCCCATAAAAGGGAATAAATGCAGCTTTCTGCATCTATCTTTTTGGGGAGAGGGAAGGATGCGAAATGGCTACCAAGCACACCATTAAACTTGGCTGTCATTCCCATGAGGAGCATCTCATTTCATTCTCACGGGACCCCCGGGAAGAAGACATTATATCCCCAGTTTTACTGACAAAGCAACCAAAATGCAGAGATGTTATCACAGTCTCCAAGGTGACTGCCTGACTTTAGAACAGGGCTCTGTGCTAAGAAATCACATGGCCAAGTTCACAGGAAATGCACAGTACATCTCTTTGCACTGGAGTTAAAAAGAATATTGAGTAGAAGACAACAGACTTTTTCGGTCACTCTTAAATATTTAGAATTGGAAAGTCTTTGTTGTTATTGTCAGCCCTCTCAGAATTTCTGTATTCCAAGACTAGGAATCTTTCTGCTACGCTGCTAGTTTTTGTCTTTGTTTTTACAAGAGAAACTCTTCCTTCACAAAAATACCTTACGAATGAGCCCAATTTGAAACACAGCTAAAAAGCAAACCTACTTCACTTGGAGAAGAGGAACGTAGTTGCAGACTTCATATTTCGTACCCCCTCCTTAAAAATAGCCATTCTCTGAGTGTGAAACTGCCAAGTTCAAAGTTATTCTGTGAAAACAGTTTTAAAGGATTTTACACTGTTTAAGTATGTCCATAAATAAGTATGTCCATCTTTGAGAACTTGAAATGTTCTCAATAAATTTAATTCATTTGGCTGTTCTAGTGCTAAACCATGTATATTTAATATTATGAAAATGAACATTTATTGAGCAATCACTGTGTGTCAGGCACTGTTCTAAGCACTTTGCATGCATTATCATCATAACAATATGAGATAGGCATTATTATCATCATCATCATTTTACTTAAAGGTTAAGCAGTCTGTCTAAAGTCAAGGAGCAACTCATGGCACAAGATCTCCATAAGACGGTGGAGTAAAAGGACCTGAGCTCACCTCCTCTCACGAAAACACCAAAATCACAACTAACTGCTGAACGACCATCAACAAAAAAGGACTGGAACGTACCAAAAAAGATATTCTGCTTCCAAAGACAAAGAAGCTGCCACAACGAGATGGTAGGAGGGGCACATTCACAATACAATCAAATCTCATACCCACCAGGTGGGTGACCCACAAACTGGAAAATAATTATATTGCAGGAGTTCTCCCACAGGAGTGAGAGCTCTGAGCCCCACATCAGGCTCCCCAGTCTGGCATAGGGAGTAGGAGTTCCCAGATGGCTTTGAAGGCCAATGGGACTTGATCACAGGAATGCCACAGGACTGGGGTAAACAGGCCACTCTTGGAGGGCACACACAAGGTCTCATGAGCATTGGGACCCAGGGGTAAAAAAAGTGACTTCATAGAAGCCTGGGCCAGACCTACCTACTGGTCTTGGAGGGTCCCCTGGGGAGGTGGGGTGTGTGTGGCTCACTGCAGGGACAAGGACACTGGTGACAGAGGTACTGGGTACTCACTGGCATGAGCTATCCTAAAGGCTGCCATTTGGACACCAAGACCTGGCCTCCCCCAACAGCCCAGAGCCTCAGGCCAAACAACCAACAGGGTGGGAACACAGCCCCACCCATCACCAGACAGGCTGTATAAACTCCACCTGAGGCAACAGCCACCTCTAGACACACCCCTTGACACGGCCCTGCCCACCAGAGGGACAAGACACAGTTCTGCCCACCAGTGCACAGGCAACAGTGCCTCCAACCAGGAAGCCTGCACAAGCCTCTTAGACCAGCCTCATCCACCGGGGCGGGGGGAATACCAGAAGCAGGAGGAACTACAGTCCTGCGGCCTGCAGAAAGGAGACCACAAACACAGAGAAGTAGACAAAATGAGATGTCAGAGAAATATGTTCCAGAAGAAGGTACAAGATAAAAACCCAGAAGAAATACTAAGTGAAGTGGAGATAAGCAATCTACCTGAAAAAGAATTCAGAGTAATGATAGTAAAAATGATCCAAAATATCAGAAAAAGAATGGAGGCATAAGAAAGAAAACACAAGAAATGTGTAACAAAGAGCTAGAAGATTTAAAAAACAGAGTTGAACAATACAATTGAAACGAAAAATAAACTGGAAGGAGTAAATAGTAGAATAAATGAGGCAGAAGAACAGATAAGTGAGCTGAAAGACAGAGTGGTGGAAATGACTGCTGTGGAACAGAATAAAGAAAAAAGAATGAAAAGAAATGAGGACAGTTTAAGAGACCTCTGGAACAACATTAAATGCACCAACATTCACATTATAGGGGTCCCAGAGGATAACAGAGAGAGAAAGGGCCTGAGAAATTATTTGAAGAGGTAATAGCTGAAAACTTTCCAAACATGGGAAAGAAAATAGTCACCCAATTCCAGGAAGCACAGAGAGCCCCAGGCAGGATAAACCCAAGGAGGAACATGCCAAGACTAACAAAATTTAAAGACAAAGAGAAAGCATTAAAAGCAAAAAGGAAAAAGCAACAAATAACATACAAGTGAATCCCCATAAGGTTATCAGCTGATTTTTCAGCAGAAACTGTGCAGGCCAGAAGGGAGTAGCAGGACATATTTAAAGCAATACAAGGGAAAAACCTACAACCAAGAATACTCTACCCAGCAAGGCTCTCATTCAGATTCAGTAGAGAAATCAAAAGCTTTACAGACAAGCAAAAGCTAAGAGAATTCAGCAACACCAAACCAGCTTAACAACAAATGCTAAAGGAACTTCTCTAGGCAGAAAAGAAAAGCTCCCAACTAGAAACAAGAAAATTATGAATGGGAAAGCTCACTGGTAAAGGCAAACATACAGTAATGGTAGGAAATCATCCACACACAAATATGGTATCGAAACCAGCAATCATGAGGAGAGTACATTTGCAGGATATTGGAAATGCATTTGAAATTAAGACACCAGCAACTTAAAACAATCTTGTATATATAGAAACTGCTGTATCAAAACCTCATGGTAACCGCAAACCAAAAATCTACAATAGATACACACAAACACACAGGAATCCAAACACAACACTAAAGATAGTCATCAAACCACAAGAAAACAAAAGAGGAAGGGAAGAAAAAACACCTACAAAAACAATCCCAAAACAATTAACAAAATGGCAATAAGAACATACATATTGGTAATTACCTTAAATGTAAATGGATTAAATGCTCCAATCAAAAGACATAGATTGCCTGAATAGATACAAAAACAAGACCCATATATATGCTGTCTACAAGAGACCCACTTCAGATCTAGGGACACATACAGACCAAAAGTGGGGATGGAAAAAGGTATTCCATGCAAATGGAAATCAAAAGAAAACTGGAACCAAACACATGAAAGAATGCTCAACATCATTAATCATTAGAGAAATGCAAATCTAAACTACAATGAGGTATCATCTCACACCAGTCAGAATGGCCATCATCAAAAAATCTACAAACAATAAATGCTGGAGAGGGTGTGGAGAATAAGGGAACCCTCTTGCACTGTTGGTGGGAATGTAAATTGATACAGCCACTATGGAGAACGGTATGGAGGTTCTTTAAAACACTAAAAATAGAACTACCATATGACCCAGCAATCCCACTACTGGGCATATACCCTGAGAAAACCATAATTCAAAAAGAGGCATGTACCACAATGTTCATTGCAGCTCTATTTACAATAGCTAGGACATGGAAGCAACCTAAGTGTCCATTAACAGATGAATGGATAAAGAAGATGTGGCACATATATATAATGGAATATTACTCAGCCATAAAAAGAAA
This sequence comes from Balaenoptera musculus, assembly GCF_009873245.2. NCBI lineage: Eukaryota > Metazoa > Chordata > Mammalia > Artiodactyla > Balaenopteridae > Balaenoptera > Balaenoptera musculus. Next base: position 93,402,996 of record NC_045793.1, on the reverse strand, counting down.
CGAAATGGAGTTATTTGTAGTGAGGTGGAGCTAGAGTCTGTCATACAGAGTGAAGTAAGTCAGAAAGAGAAAAACAAATACTGTATGCTAACACATATATATGGAATCTAAAAAAAAAAAAAAAAAGGTCATGAAGAACCTAGGGGCAGGACAGGAATAAAGATGCAGACCTACTAGAGAATGGACTCGAGGACACGGGGAGGGGGGAAGGGTAAGCTGGGACAAAGTGAGAGAGTGGCATGGACATATATACACTACCAACTGTAAAACCGATAGCTAGTGGAAAGCAGCCGCATAGCACAGGGAGATCAGCTCGGTGCTTTGTGTCCACCTAGAGGGGTGGGATAGGGAGGGTGGGAGGGAGGGAGACGCAAGAGGGAAGAGATGTGGGGATATGTATATGTATAGCTGATTCACCTTGTTATAAAGCAGAAACTAACACACCATTGTAAAGCAATTATACTCCAATAAAGATGTTAAAAAAATAAATCATTCATCTGAAAAAAAAAACTGGAGTAGCAATACACGTATCAGAAGAAATACTTTAAAATAAAGACTATTACAAGAGATAAAGAAGGACACTACATAATGATCAAGGGATCAATCCAAGAAGAAGATATAACAATTGTAAATACATATGCACTCAAGATAGGAGCACCACAATATATAAGGCAAATACTAACAGCCATAAAAGGTGAAGCTGATAGTAACACAATAATAATGGGGGAGTTTAACACCCCACTTACATCAATGGACAGAGCATCCAGACAGAAAATTAATAAGGAAACACAGGACTTAAATGACACATTAGACCAGATGGACTTAATGGATATTTACAGAGCATTCCATCTGAAAGCAGCAGAATACACATTCTTCTCAAGTGCACATGGAACATTCTCCAAGATTGATTGCATGCTGGGACATAAAGCAAGCCTGGATAAATTTAAGAAAACTGAAATCACATCAAGCATCTTCCAACCACAACATCATGAGATTAGAAATCAATCACAAGAAAAAAAACTGTAAAAAACAGAGACAAGTGGTGGCTAAACAATATGTTACTAAACAACCAATGGATCACTGAAGAAATCAAAGAGGAAATTAAAAAATTCCTAGATACAAGAGAAAATGAAAATACGACAATCCAAAACCTAAAGCAAAAACAGTTCTAAGAGGGAAGTTTATAGCAATACAATCTTACCTCAAATACAATCTCAAATAAACAACCTAACCTTACATGTAAAGCAACTACAGAAAGAACAAACAAAACTCACAAAGTTAGCAGAAGGAAAGAAATCTTAAAGATCAGAGCAGAAATAAATGAAATAGAGACAAAGAAAACAATAGAAACGATGGAAGAAACTAAAAGTTGGTTCTTTAAAAAGATAAACAAAATTGATAAAACTTTAGCCAGCCTCATCATGAAAAAAAGGCTGAGGGCTCAAATCAATAAAATTAGAAATGAAAAAGGAGAAGTTACAACAGACACACAGAAATACAAAGGATTATAAGAGACTACTACAAGCAACTACATGCCAATAAAAAATGGACAGCCTAGAAGAAGTGGACAAATTCTTTGAAAGGTACATTCTCCCAAGACTTAAGAAATAAAAAATATGAACAGACCAATCACAAGCATTGAAATTGAAACTGTGATTTAAAAGCCCCCAAGAAACAGAAGTCCAGGACCAGATGGCTTCACAGACAAATTCTATCAAACATTTAGAGAAGAGTTAACACCTATCCTTCTGAAACTATTTCAAAAAATTGCAGAGGAAGGAACATTCCAAAACTCATTCTACAAGGCCACCATCACCCTGATACCAAAACCAAAGATACCACAAAAAAGAAAATTACAGGCCAATGTCACTGATGAATATAGACACAAAAATCCTCAACAAAATACTAGTAAACCAAATCCAACAATACATTAAAAGGATCATATACCATGATCAAGTGGGATTTATCCTAGGGATACAAGCAATTTTCAATATCCTCAAGTCAATCAGTGTAATATGCCACATTAACAAATTAAAGAATAAAACCATATGATCATCTCAACAAATGCAGAAAAACCTTTTGACAAAATCCAACACCTATTATTTATGATAAAAACTCTCCAGAAAGTGGGCACAGAGGGAACCTACCTCAACATAGTAAAGGTCATATATGTTATGACAAACCCATAGCCACCAATATACTCAATGGTGAAAAGCTGAAAGCATTTCCTCTAAGATCAGGAACAAGATGAAAATGTCCACTGTCGCCACTTTTATTCAACATAGTTTTGGAAGTCCTACCCATGGCAATCAGAAGAAAAAGAAATAAAAGAAATCCAAATTGGAAAAGAAGAAGTAAAACTGTCACTGTTTGCAGAAGACATGATATGATACATAGAAAATCCTAAAGATGCTACCAGAAAACTACTAGAGCTCATCAATTAATTCGGTAAAGTTGCAACATACAAAATTAATGCACAGAAATCTCTTGCATTGCTATATACTGACAAGGAAAGATCAGAAAGAGAAATTAAGGAAACAATCCCATTTACCATCACATCAAAAAGAATAAAATACCTAGGAATAAACCTACCTAAGGAGGTAAAAGACCTGTACTCTGAAAACTATAAGACAATGATAAAAGAAACTGAAGATGACACAAACAGATGGAAAGATATACCATGTTCTTGGATGTTTGTCAAAATGACTGTACTCCCCAAGGTAATCTACAGAGTCAATGCAATCCCTATCAAATTACCAATGGCATTTTTTGCAGATCTAGAACAAAAAGTCTTAAAATTTGTATGGAAATACAAAAGACCCCAAATAGCCAAAGCAATCTTGAGAAAGAAAAACAGAGCCAGAGGAATCAGACTCCCTGACTTCAGACTATACTATAAGGCAACAGTAATCAAAACAGTATGCTACTGGCCTGAAGACAGACTTATAGATCAATGGAATAGGACAGAAAGCCCAGAAATAAACCCATGCCCCTATGGTCAATTAATCTACAACAAAGGAAGCAAAAATATATAATGGAGAGAAAACAGTCTCTTCAATAAGTGGTGCTGGGAAAACTGGACAGCCACATGCAAAAGAATGAAATTACAGCATTCTCTAAACTCAAAATGGATTAAGGACCTAAATGTAAGACCGGATACTAGAAAACTCTTAGAGAAAAACATAGGCAAACACTCTTTGACATACATCACAGCAATATCTTTTGGCATCCACATCCTAAATTAATTAAAATAACAACAAAAACGAATGGGACCTAATTAAACTTTAAAGCTTTTGCCCAGGGACCTCCCTGGTGGTCCAGTGGTGGGGAGTTCGCCTTCCAGTGCAGGGGACACAGGTTCAATCCCTGGTCAGGGAACTGGGATCCCACATGCTGCGGGGCAGCTAGGCCCACATGCCACAACTACTGAGCTCCCGTGCCTCAACTAGAGATACCACGTGCCACAACTGCAGAGCCCACGCACCCTGGAGCCCACAGGCCACAACTAGAGAAAAACGCACACACCACAACTAGAGAGAAGCCCGTGCACCACAATGAAGAGCCCCACGCGCCACAATGAAGGGTCCTGCATGCCTCAACAAAGATTCCGCATGCCGCAGCTAAGACCTGACGCAGCCAAAATAAATAAATAAATAAAATAAAATAAAATAAAATAAAAGCTTTTGTACAGCAAAGGAAACCATAAACAAAACGAAAAGACAACCCACAGAACGGGAGAAAATATTTGCAAATGAAGCAACTGACAAAGCATTAATCTCCAAAATATACAAGCAGCTCTTGCAGCTCTATATTAAAACAAAAAACAAAAAACCCAATCCAAAAAAGGGCAGAAGATCTAAATAGACATTTCTCCAAAGAAGACATACAGATGGCCAAAAAGCACATGAAAAGATGCTGAACAACACGAATTATTATAGAAACGCAAATCAAAAGTACAGTGAGGTATCACCTCACACTGGTCAGAACGGCCACCATCAAAAAATCTAGAAACAATAAATGCTGGAGAGGGTGTGGAGAAAAGGGAACCCTCCTATACTGTTGGTGGGAATGTAAGTTGGTGCAGCTGCTATGGAGAACAGTATGGAGATTCCTTAAAAAACTAAAAATAGGGAACTTCCCTGGCAGTCCAGTGGTTAAGACGCTGTGCTCCCAATGCAGAGGGCACAGGTTCAATCCCTGGAACTAAGATCCCACATCCCACATGCCACACACTGTGGCCAAAAAATAAATAAATAAATAAAAAATAAGATGCACACACTCATTCATTAAAACATTAAAAATTTATTTTAAAAAAAACTAAAAATAGAGCTACCATAAGATCCAGCAATCCCACTCCTGGCCATATATCCAGAGAAAACCATAATCAGAAAAGATACATGCACCCCAGTGTTCACTGTGGCAGTAATTTTACAATAGCCAAGATGTGGAAGCAACCTAAATGTCCACAGACAGATGAATGGATAAAGAAGATGTGGTACATATATACAATGGAATATTATTCAGCCATAAAAAAGAATGAAGTAATGCCATTTTCAGCAACGTGGATGGACCTAGAGATTATCATACTAAGTGAAATAAGTCAGAGAAAGACAAATATCATATATCACTTATATGTGGAATCTAAAAAAAATGATACAAATGAACTTATTTACAGAACAGAAACAGACACACAGACTTAGAAAACAAACTTATGGTTATGAAAGGTGGGGTGGGGGGAGGAATAAATTAGGAGTTTGGGATTAACACAGACACACTACTATACATATATAAAATAGATAGTCAACAAGGACCTACTGTACAGCACAGGGAACTCTACTCAATATTCTGTAATAACCTATATGGGAAAAGAATCTGAAAAAGAATAGATACATGTATAAGTAAATCACTTTGCTGTACACCTGAAACTAACACAACATTGTAAATCAAATATGCTACAATATAAAAAACAATATAAAAAAACAAACACTTCCCTGGTGGCACAGTGGTTAAGAATCCGCCTGCCAATGCGTGGGACATAGGTTCGATCCCTGATCTGGGAAGATTCCACATGCCATGGAGCAACTAAGCCCGCGAGCCACAACTACTGAGCCTGCGCTCTAGAGCCTGTGAGCCACAACTACTGAAGCCCGCGTGCCTAGAGCCCGTGCTGCGCAACAAGAGAAGCCACCGCAATGAGAAGCCCGCACACCACAATGAAGAGTAGCCCCTGCTCGCGGCAACCAGAGAAACGCCCGCGCACAGCAATGAAGACCCAACGCAGCCAAAAATAAGTAAATAAAAATAAATAAATCTATTTTTAAAATAATAAATAAATAAGAAAAAATAAAGTCAAGGAGCAGGCAGGGGGCACAGTTGGAATTCAAACCCAAGCAGTCAGACTTCAGAGCCCCATGATCTTAACCAGTGCAAATTTGATCCTTTTTTTAAAAAGTACTTATTTGACCTGTTTTGCGTCAGTGTAGAGAGAACAAAATCCCACTCTAGCAGCAGAAAGAGATTTATCAAAGTATCAAATAGCTTACAGAATCACTGAGAAGGCTGAAGAAACCAGCCAGGAGGTAGAGCTCCCAGGAACGCCTCACCCAGCGCCCCTGAACTGGGCTACCAGGCCCCCCGACCTCCATCAGGGGACGGGCTGCACAGAGCAGTGTGAATCGTGATGTAAACTTTGTATAAATAAAAGTAAACACATTTCTCAGTAACACTAAATAAGAAACATTATGTACGCACATATTTCTATGTGTTTAGGATTATCACACCGGTTTATCCTAGTTTCTCTTTCAAGACTTGGGCTACTAAACCTGCACCAATTTTGATACGAAACGGTAACTTTCACTTCCCAAACACTTACTGCTGGACACGGAGCTGACTGTCTGTCACTTTATAAAACCTAGAAAGAAATGCCTTCCTCTTTTCTCCTGCAATGCAGATCTGGGGGTGATGAGAATCAGTGTGATGTTAGTAGTAAAGACAAGCCAGGAGCGAGAATGAAACAGCCTCCAGGAAGCAGGAAACCCAGAGTGAGCCGATCCCCAGGCCCTTCTTTACATTCACCCAGAACAGTGGTTCTGAAATGAAAATGTGGTCATGTCATTTCTCTAAACCCTCAGGAATCCCCATGCCTTGTAGGTGAAAGGGCTTTTGGTTTTCGGTTTGACCTATGCAACCCATGGCATTTCACTTTGCAACCTCTCTGGCCATTATGAAACTGACTTACGGTGCCATTTACCTACTGCCTCTGTCCTTCATCCTATGATGCACTGCTCAATGCAACTCCTCACTCACGCTGACCGCCTCAGACTGTGGGTAGGAAACCTCTCACTCGTGCTCATGTAGCACCTAGCGCTCCATCTGCTTTCATCACACTACACTTGCATCATCTCAATCCACAAACTCAGGTCTGCAAAAAAATGTTTAAGTCTTCTCAAGTCTGTATTCTATTTAGTGGCAAACATTTCATATTCGTTCACTGTAAACTCAGATCAGTGAGGCTTTTCTGGATTTGTTCAGGGAACCCTTCTCTCCTGGGTTGCCTCTGAGTTTGGGGCTGGTGGTAGGGATGGTCTCATTGTGTCCAGGAGCAATGAGGAGGCATCTGGGCATCAGATGACCTCTGTCCACCCTGGCATTGGTTCAAATGCCATCACTCCCACAGCCTTCCATCACCTGCATCTGCTGCCGGCATCTCCTAGATATCTGCAGTCCCAGCTAGTCTCTGGTCCTCCGTCCTTGTCCGGACCCTGCTGCTCCTGACCACCAAGTCTCTCCCAGCACCCCAACACCTCTGTCTGCCTTGGGGCTCTGGGAAATTCAGACTTGCCCACCAAGGTGGTGTTTCTCTGTTGCTTCCTCACCACGCCCAAGAAGGTGTGTAGGGGGCAGGGAGAAGGGTTGGAGAAGGTGGGCATTTGGTTTGCAAGACTCACTACCTCTCAAAGGAAACAGAAAGTGAGGTTCTTCTGTTCTCAGAGCTCCAGACCTCTCTGCAGGGTCTATCTCTGCCGCATCCCCACCTGAAAACTCAGTCTCAGAGCACAGAGCAAGGCGCCCCTTCCTTCTCAGCTCTCATCTCCCTGAGCCTGTCTCCTCCTCCTGCTTTACCTCAATCCCTCGCAATGCTTCCTTATAGGGGCAGTGAAACTGGCTCTCACATTATCAAGTCTCGTTTTTGCTGTAAACTTTGGGTTTTGGTATGTAAAAGGCAGAGGCTGCTGCAAACTACTGACTGTAAATTTTTAAAAATCTATTTTGGAACTTTTTCTTCTCTGCTGTATCGACCCTGTCTTTCTATGAGTAAGGGAACAATAGCAAAAAGCTCAAGGGGGAAAACAACTGACCTTGGTTACTACACCAGAATATCATCCTGCCAATTCCCCTTATGTGTCAGTCCTACATTACAGACTATGAACTCTAGGAACATATCATGTCCATCTTTCCCATGGTAAAGTGACACAAAAGAGGCACTTAGGGCTTCCCTGGTGGTGCAGTGGCTGAGAATCTGCCTGCCAATGCAGAGGACACGGGTTCGAGCCCTGGTCTGGGAAGATCCCACGTGCCGCGGAGCAGCTAGGCCCGTGAGCCACAACTACTGAGCCTGCACGTCTGAAGCCTGTGCTCCGCAACAAGAGAGACCGCGATAGTGAGAGGCCCGCGCACCGCGATGAAGAGTGGCCCCCGCTTGCCACAACTAGAGAAAGCCCTCGCACAGAAACGAAGACCCAACACAGCCAAATAAATAAATTAATTAATTAATTAAAAAAAAAAAGAGGCACTTAGAAATGTGTGTTGGATGAGTGAAAGTAAGGCCAGTCTTCCTCCCCTGTTCAAGATACATAGATAGAGAGCTATACACTTTATCTATATAGCGTTCTGTGACATGCATGACATGACTTGCAAATGTGAACCTCTCCTGGTGGATGTTCTCATCTTAGACCTGCTGTCATTTCACCTCCTTGCATTGCTCCCTTTTGAGCCTTCCCACCACCATCAAAAAAAAAGGCTCGTTTGTCTCCTTTCTTACTTCTCAAGTTCATCCCACCTGAAACCTCATCATTGACTATCCTTCCTCATCTGTGTCCCCATCCATTCTGCCATCTTTTCTCACCATCACGCTATCTTTTGCATTCCCACTGCCACCTTTTAAAAAAATTTTATTTTATTTATTTTTGGCTGCATTGGGTCTTCATTGCTGCACGCAGGCTTTCTCTAGTTGTGGCGAGTGGGAGCTACTCTTTGTTGTGGTGGACAGGCTTCTCATTGCAGTGGCTTCTCTTGTTGCGGGGCACGGGCTCTCAGCACACGGGCTTCAGTAGTTGTGGCATGTGGGCTCAGTAGTTGTGGCACGTAGGCTTAGTTGCTCCACGGCATGTGGGATCTTCCTGGACCGGGGCTCGAACCCACGTCCCCTGCATTGGCAGGCAGATTCTTAAGCACTGCGCCACCAGGGAAGTCCCACTGCCACTGTCTTGATCCCAGATTCTTATTATCTGGCATCTGCATGGGTTATAAAGCAATTTCTCCCCAGTTTTCCTGCCTCCAGTATCCACATTTCTCTGATTTATTCTACACCCAGCTTCTACATTAATGCTCCTTCTGGACTGATCCAATCAAGTTCCCAGATATTCTGCTATTCACAATGTTTGAAATCTCTGATACAATTTTCCCAGGTCTTCAACTTCCCCTCTTCCAACTCCTCATCAATTTGTAGCCCATCCAGCCTTCAAAGTTCAGCTTAATGTTTTATCATTTCCATGTCTTCTTCCCCAATGTACCCTGCCCCCCAACCTAAAGCAATTTTCATACCAACCTCCCATTACTGTGGCCCAAACATAACAAAGCTATTTATGTGACACATTATCCTATATACATGTCTTATCCCCTCAAATGAACTGCCCCTCAAAGGAAATAAATCTCTTAAAATCTCCAAAGGTATGCTCCAGAAGGGACACTCATTAAATGTCCCTTGAGAGGCTGAGCAAGACCTCATTCTTCCTCTGGGTGTGGGGTTCTCTCCTCAGGAAGGAGTATTGGGAATATTACAGCAGGGAGAGAGTGGAGAGAGCCTTGCTAGCTTGGGTAGCTCCTGTGATTTATATTTTTGAAACTTAATGGTTCCATGGGTGCATCCACTTTCTATAGCTCCCCTTTCATGCTGTGGCTTTCTAAAAATGAATCTTTCTATTCAAATTCAATGTGTCAAAAACCAGACACACTGGCTATCCAAACAGCTCATACAACTCAATAACAAAAAAACAAACAACCCTATCGACAAATGGGCAGAAGACCTAAACAGACATTTCTCCAAAGAAGACCTATGGATGGCCAATACGCACATGAAAAGATGTTCAACGTCACTAATTATTAGAGAAATGCAAATCAAAACTACAATAAGGTACCACTTCACACCAGTCAGAACAGCTATCATTAAAATGCCTACAAATAGCAAATGCTGGAGAGGATGTGGAGAAAAGGGAACCCTCGCGCACTGTTGGTGGGAATGTAAATTGGTGCAGCCAGTATGGAAAACAGTATGGAAGTTCCTTAAAAAACTAAAAATGGAATTACCGTATGATCCAGCAATCCCACTCCTGGGCATATATCTGGAGAAACACATAATTTGAAAAGATACATGCCCCGCAATGTCCACTGGAGCACTATTTACAATAGCCAACACATGGAAGCAATCTAAATGTCCATAGACAGATGGATGGATAAAGAAGATGTGGTACATATATACAATGGAATATTACTCAGCCATAAAAAAGAATGAAATAATGCCATCTGCGGCAACATGGATGGACCTAGAGATTGTCATACTAAACGAAGTAAGTTGGACAGTGAAAGACAAATACTATATGATATCACTTACATGTGGAATCTAAAACACAACACAAAGGAACTTATCTACGAAACAGAAACAGACTCACAGACATAGAGAACAGACTTGTGATTGCCAAGGGGTGGGGGGAGGGAAGGATTGGGAGTTTGGGATTAGCAGATGCAAACTATTATACAGAGAATGGATAAATAACAAGGTCCTAATATATATAGCACAGGGAACTATATTCAATATGCTGTGATAAACCATAATGGAACAGAGTATGAAAAAGAACACATATGTATAACTGAATCACTTTGCTATAGAGCAGAAATTAACACAACATTGTAAATCAACTATACGTCAATAAAATTTTTAAAAAAAGACACATTAGTACGATCCTTAACCCCAGACACTACAAATGCCTGAATAGGTCAGATCACCACAGGTCACTGAATTCAAATGAATTAAAACTAAAATATTTTTTTCTAAAATGAATCCAGCTTTTTGTCCCAATTATTCCAAATAGCCTCAATCTTCCCTTTTGCTTCAGTGTTGGCCCATCAATGATATATTTTCAAAATTCTGTCAGCTTCTCTTGGACTAGAGACTATAGTCAGATAATCTGTGATTCCCAGCCAGGGCATTTTGAGAATGCGAGGGGCAATATTAGAAGCTATTCCCAGCCAACAGGACTGTGCCTGGTGACCTCAGAATTATGTCACCTTCTCTATAACTCACAGCACTACTGGTTCAATCCCACATGTAACAGAGGATGAAAATAACGTCACTGAAAGCCAAAACTGATACAAGATTCTGCCTTCTAAGGGAAATTGTATAAGACATACCACTTAAAAAAATAAATATCCTGCTCACTTCCACGTAGAAAGACTTGGGGGACGACAGAGATGGAGGCTCAAGAGGGAGAGAGGAAACACTAAAACTTCAAAACCTCTTCCGATTCCTCGCTGCAAAGCAGAGTGACTTACTGACTTCTTAGATAACGAAATTAGCCTAGAGCTCTGTCAGGAATGAACAACTGAATTGCTCTGCTTTCTGAAGTGAGGGCAGTTGAGAGGGGAGGGTTTTAGAGAACAAAGGTAACCAAGCAGCCTGGATGATCAAAGGACTTTTAAGCAAAGGGAAGTTTAATATTCAACTTTAGGAGCCATCGATGCTGAATCCTTCCATCTCCCTGAAATGTTCAGTGAAGTCTGGTACATCAACAATGTCACCTGTGAATAGTTTTTAGGGAACACAGAGGACCTGTGTTCCACATCCAGGACCATGAAGAGCAGAAATGAACAGTGGCCAGAGGCAAGAGCCAGACTTGACTGGGAACAGGAGTTCAGACCTTCGAGTGACAACAAGAATATAAAAACCCTGGAATGTGCAGAAATGTTGCAGAAGACTGGTCTTCCCAAAGGAAATGGATAAAGGCCTTGAGACAATTTATATAAATGTCACAGGACAGACTAGGTGACCTCAGCTATGCTGAGTTCCATATTCACAGCCATATGGACAAATGTGGCTATGGAGAAAAAGGAACCCTCCTACACTGCTGGTGGGAATGTAAATTGGTGCAGCCACTATGGAAAACAGTATGGAGGCTCCTTAAAAAACTGAAAATAGAACTACCATATGATTCAGCAATCCCACTCCTGGGCATATATCCAGAGAAAACTATAATTTGAAAAGATACACGCACCTCCAGTGTTCATTGCAGCACTATTTACAATAGCCAGGAGATGGATAACCTAAATGTCCATCGACAGATGAATGGATAAAGAAGATGTGATATATATTATACACACACACACAATGGAATATTACTCAGCCATAAAAATGAACGAAATAATGCCATTTGTAGCAACATGGATGGACCTAGAGATTATCATACGAAGTGAAGTCAGTCAGATAAAGACAAATATATCACTCATATGTGGAATCTAATTTTTAAAAAAATGATACAAATGAACTTATTTACAAAACAGAAACAGACTCAATCACATATTTCTAAAACAAATGTATGGTCACCAAAGGGGAAATGTTGGGGGGAGTGATAAATTAGGAGTTTGGGATTAACAGATACACACTAGTATATATAAAACAGATAACCAACAAGGACCTACTTTATAGCACAGGGAACTCTGTGTAATAACTTATGTGGGAAAAGAATCTGATAAAGAATGAATATATGTATAACTGAATCACTTTGCTGTACACCTGAAACTAACACAACATTGTAAATCAGCTATTCTCCAATAAATTTTTTTTTAAAAAATTGGGCTATGGAGTACACATTTAACCTTCAATCTCTTTGTTAATTTTACTTCAAAAACTATGTACATTTTGTCACCAGGCTTTTGTTCTAATCCTGACATGCATCCTCTTTTATAGACACATCTGGGCATTCTGGTTTCTTCAAGATTGTTTTCCATCATGTTCTGTGTGCAAAGAGGAGGATTTGTAGATGGTGCAAGTATGGTGAAAGGAATTCACAAATGACAGAAGCAAGAATGAAAGTTGCCTTGTAATATTTAAGAAGTATGCCACAATGATGTAGACTGCAAAAATTTAAAACAAAAACAAAGAAGTATGCCAATTTTAATAGAGGTGAAATGCAAAATTCTTCAGTTATGCACAGAAAAGTTATTTGTTCCAGGATGGGTCAGGGGAGACCTGGTTAGCCATCCAAATAAAAGAGACCTCAAGTTAAGAACAGGAGCGTTTTGCTCTGAGGTTAGACATAGGTTTTAATCCCGTGTCTGTTGCTTAGAAACAATCTGAGTAAATTACTTAACATTTCTAAGCCTCAGGTGCCTCAGGGTGATGATAACAGCATCAGCTTTGGAGGATGTTGAGAGCATTAAGTGAGGTGATGCATGGAAAGCATCAGCTAGTACAAGCACAGCAAGAATAACTAGTATGGAGCAAATGCTTCAGAAATGTCAGCCTCCAGGACAGCCCCCATGATCCCCACCTCTGCCAGGGTTGGTCTGTGTCCAACAGAGCACGGCAGAGTTGACGTTACCTCACTTCCAAGCTTAGGTCATAAAAGATACTGGTTTGACATCACTTGCCCTGGGGAAGCCAGGTTGTGAATGGAGAGGCGCACTTGGTAAGGACCAAAGCCCCCCTGCCAGCGGCACGTGAGGGAACCTGGAAGTGATTCTCCAGCGCCAGTGAGATCTTCAGAGTCTGCCGCCCCAGCCAACAATGTGACTGCAAACTCGTGAAAGACCCTGAGCTGGAAGCAGCCACTTGAGCCACTCCTGGATTCCTGATCCTCAGAAACTGTGTGAGATAATAAGTGTCTGTTGTTTTAAGTTGCTAAACTTGGGGATAATTTGTTATGCAGCAGTAGCTAACTAATGCAGCAAGTGCTCAGTAACTGTTAGCCTGCTTGCCCACAGATATGGACCACTGGCGACTGCTAAAAAAAAAAAAAATCTAATGTGACATTTTCACAGGCTATTTGTCCTATTCACAGAAAGCAGCATCCTCTGTTCTCCATGTAAGAGCATTCTGTTTAGGACATTTTTTTAACAGAGATCTTGACAAAGTAGGGGGGAGTAGCTGGAAGAGTGACAGAATTTGAAATCACACCATTTTAGGAACAAGTGAAGGAATTGGATAGTACATGGCTTTTCATGTCTTTCATATCCCAAAGACATGAAAATTGAGGGGTGTGCTGACTTGCAAGATTTGCAAGGATGCCACGTGCAAAGGGTAAGAGAAAACACATTTGTGTTGCTTCAGAAGTCCAACTGCCAAGGCTAATCCATGAAAGTTACAGCCAGAGCAGTGTAAACTCAACCGAAGAGAACGTTCCAACGCCTGCAATGTAAGAATACATGCCTGTGACCTTCCCTGTGGGGTCCCGCCCTGGTAGAGAGGGGCTGGTTCCAGCCAGGGCTGCTGCAGACTGACCTCCAGCCTGCCTGTTAGAGGAGTTGGTCTATAAAGCCCCTTTCCACTCTAAGCATATCTAAATCCCTCTAGAAACAGCAAATTTAATCAGTTTCTGTCACGCTCATTATTTTTATACTCAGATGCCATGCCCATCTGTCGTGTGTCTAAATACCCACGTCTTTGGCTGGCTTATTAATTCAGTGTCACTATAGGGTACTTACTCCCATCCTCCCCCTCAAGATCCACGTGTCTCTCCCTTCTGACCATTTTGCAGCTTCCTTTAACTTTTTGCCAGTTTAATGTATATTCTTCGGCTTATAATAATGCTCGTTCTTACAGAGTAGCCAATATTTCTTTTATTTTTCTAAAAAGAAAGTATGTTTCCATATGTATTATGGACCAAATTGTTTCCCCCTAAAGCTTACACATTGAAGTCCTAATACCCAGTACCCCAGAATATGACTGTACTGGAGAGAGGGCCCTTAAAGAGGTAATTAAGGTAAAATAAGAAGAGGAAATTGGGACACAGATGTGTACAGAGGAAAGACTATGTGAGGACACAGTGAGAAGGTGGCCGTCTGCAAGCCAAGAGGAGAGGCCTCAGAAGAACCAAACCTGCTGACACCTTGATCTTAGAATTCCAGCCTCCAGAATTGTGAGGAAATATATTTCAGTGGTTTAAGCCATTCAGTCTGTGGTATTCCGTTATGACAGCCCTAGCAAGCGAATACAGCAGCATAATTCTGTAAATGGACTCCATGTCAGCACTGGGAGCACGCTGCCCTGCCCCAGCCCAGGGAACACCGCCTGCACTTCTGATAAACACCGGGCCTGCCGCCTGAGCCCACTCCCATTGCTGGATCTCTTTCCAAAATGCCATATGTCTTTATCATTTCTCCAGATATTACTTATCATGCTTTCTCTCTGATTCTTTGGTGCCTGGCTTCCCCACCAAAATAGAGCATAGCAGGAACTGTCTATTTAAACGATGTGAAAGAACTCAAGAACATAAATTTCTAATTCCAAAAAGCAAGAAGAGGTACTCAAGAGCTTAATAAAATATTTGTAGATGATGTTACTCTAATTGGAAGTTCATTTTACCGTAGGTAGCTTTTTAAAGATTCTTTTTGGCTTCCACTGAATCAATGGTTATGTAAAGATTTAAGTTCAAAATATGAACTCTCACCTATATGAACATTCAGTAACATGACTGCCTTAGTCAAGACTCTGGGTTGCAAGTGGGACAAGTGTGCCTGGGCTGCTGGGACTCTGGTGAGGCCAGTGCTCTATCAGAAAATGAAACCGTCATGCAGCCTGAGGAGACAAGGAGGACTTCCTGGAGGTGGTGGCACCCACAATCCACTTCCCTGGCGCAATCCAGAGAAACAGACTGGGGAGCCTAAGTGAACCCACGGGTCCCTGGAGGGCTTTTCCCATGAGCATGGGCAAGCCACCAGTATTTGAGCCAGTGCTTGTAGCTACATTTTCACATATTGCTTCTCAGTTGTCAACAGTGTCAGCCAGAGTGGGGGCCACTCTCCTCCATGAGTAATACTGGGGGAGGAAGTGATGGCAAGTAGGAAAGGGGGGATACTCCCCAGATGCCTCCTAGCTATTTCCTACACGTCCTTCAGCCTCAACATCATTTCCCTAGAGTTGCCTTCTCTGCCTTTCCAGGTAAGACTGGCTTCCCTGTTAAGTGCCTCCATAGCAACCTGCACTTCTCCACAGACTTTTGAACTCTTGAAATTATTTTTTCATTTGATTCCCATTAGACTATTAATTCCTAGAGAGCAAGGAGTGTCATTATGTCCGTGTCTATCCCAAGTGCCTAGCTGAGTGCCTGGGTTTTATATAAGAAACACTCAAATCCACTGACTAGTGAGACAACAGTAGAGTTAACTCTGCAGCAGCTGCGGTCCGCTCAGCCCAGATCTAGCAACTGAAGGCAGACATGCTGGCCCCTGCAGAACCTGATCCTGGGATGATCTCGTTCAGCCTCTCCCTCTCTGTTCAAGTAGCCAAGTGTAGCGCCATCCCCATTGTGGTTCTGAGAGAGTCCAAAGAACCAGGCACAAACCTCTCTGTGCTGTAGGGAGGTTAAAGGAGGAGCAGGAGGTAGAGGAGGTGGAGGAAAGGAGAGAAAGATGGAGAAGGTGGAGAAGGAAGAGAAACAGAGGAAAATAATACTGGCCTTACAACTGGGAAGTCCAGTACTTCTATAGAGTATAATGAAGAGAACAGCATCTTGTGAGCAGTAATACTTTGATGACACAGCAGTTATATTAAAGGATTCACTTTCCTTAAAACTGCCATTTTCCAGAACCTCTGGCTTTTCTAGGTCCAGAACAAGTCACAACTTGCTTCTCCTCTTTCTGTGCTCACGTAGCATCTTGTACATTCCTTTGGCATAGTTATTAAAGTATCCAGCTGCTCCAGTGGGATGGGAACTCTGGAAGCAAAAACTATGTGATACACGTGTGACTGTCCACTGTGAATGGAGAAGTGCCCTGAAGAAGACAACGGTACCAAAGATAGCTGGGTGTGTTCTGTCAGACTTTAGAGGATCCTTTATTCAAGGCTGGCCCCTCAATGCATAATTAGGATGTTCCTCCACATTCACTTCTGTCTTCCAGGCACATATAGTATCTCATGTAATCATTATAATAATCCCATGACAGAAGTGCTTTTACCCTCATTTTACAAAGAGGTGGCTGGGAACCAAAGGGATAAGAATGACTTGCCCAAGACAGAAAGTGTCAGAGTCAGAAGTTGTGAGCAAGCTCCCCGTTTTCATACAGTACTTTTTTTCCCCTTTAGTCTCCATCAACATGCCATCCTGTAATAGGAATAAAATGAAGAATGAAAGATGAAGCATATTCTGTGCTTTGGTTCCTAACAAAAGATTTTAAACACAGTAGGATCTCAATACATTATTTTTTATTTTTTTATTATTTAAATGCTCCCAAAGGAAGCTGATACAAATTTGATCAGGGCTGTCCCTCTCTAGTCCTCTCATCTTGCTAACCAGATCGAGAAGCAGAGCCGGACAGACAGTAGGACAACGATTCAACCTCATGGTCGTCTAAAAAGTATTCATGAAATTGGCAGTTTCCAAGAGGCACCATTTTGTCTGATGCACAGTACGGAACACCCACAAAGGAACCAAGCTGCTTGGTTCTGGCTTGCTTTCTTCTCTACCCCTCAGTCCTGGCTGAAATCTCTTTGATTTCCTGCCACGTAACTTGTAGATGACCCTGTTTTCAAAGCTGCCCCCTTGATACACAGGATACTCCTTCAAGATCCTGGCAACATACCAGATTGTTGTTTTCCTCCCAAAGTGCCTACACTGTCTTATATTCATTTAATATAAAAAAATGACTTTAATAACCTCAGCAGCTGGTCACTGGCAGTAGCCACAGCTCGGATTTTATGAATATAATTTTCCTCTGTGGCCACAAAAATAATGGAAACTTTTTTATTTTTCGGGGAACAAATGGTGAAGTTTCTGAATGGAAAAGACAAATCAGCCTCAGGAGAATTGAGCTAAGGTTTTTCCCAGAGATGCAGGTAGAGTCTGAGGCACACCTCAGAGGAAAGGGAGTCTCTATTCCAACAGTTCCAGAAAATTCTTTATATTGAGTGTGACTGGCCCAAATTGGTTCACAGGCACCCACTTGGAGCCACTGGATAGGGGAGTCGGTCCCACCCAAACCACACAGATTAAGAGTGGGGAGGAGTCTGGCTGAGGACGAGGTGTTAAAGTGAATACATTTTTAATACATTTAAATAACCTGCATAAACGCATTTACAAAAAAAAGTCAGAAACAAAAACAAAAAACTCCCCAAGAATTTTCCACAACCTACACCCTCATACTTGCAAGACTACTGTGTTCTATGTAGTGTATTAGGCAGTAGGGTTAAAAGAAAGATGAATAAGACAGTCCCTGACCTCAAGAAACTATAATTAATCAGAGTGTCTCTCAGACACAAACCAATCAGGTCAAGAGAAACCCCAATAAAGGATTTCACAGAGGAAATTTAACACAGGGAAGTAGTGACAAAGATGCTCTAAAGAGGAAAACAAAAGGAAGAATGGGGGAGACTGGAGAGGCAAAGAGGAAGCAAGGGCAATAGCTACAGCTGAGAAGCTGCTAACGGCACTGGGCAGCTGTCCCACGCAGGTGAGACGGGCTGGAGGGCGGGGAGATAATCACAGTCAGTTCGGGGATGCTGAGGCGGTGCTGCACTGGCCAGTGGTGGGACTGCTGACAGGGGCGGCGTGAGTCTGCAATCACAGCTACCCTGCAGTGCACCACTACAGCACTGCACCGTACATCAATACATGCCTATACCTGTACCTCTACAACATTGCACCGTACATCATTACATGTCTATACCTGCACCACTACAGCACTGCGCCACACATCAATACATGTCTGTACCTGCACCACTACAGCACTGCACCGCACATCATTACATGTCTATACCTGTACCACTACAGCACTGCACCATACATCATTACATGTCTATACCTGTACCACTACAGCACTGCACCGTACATCAATACATGTCTATACCTGCATCACTACAGCACTGCACCGCACATCATTACAGGTCTATACTTGCATCACTACACCACTGCACCTTACATCATTACATGTCTATACCTGCATCACAACAACACTGCACCGCACATCATTACATGTCTATACCTGCATCACTACAGCACTGCACCGCACATCATTACATGTCTATACCTGCATCACTACAGCACTGCACCACACATCATTACATGTCTATACCTGCATCACTACAGCACTGCACCGCACATCATTACATGTCTATACCTGCATCACTACAGCACTGCACCGCACATCATTACATGTCTATACCTGCATCACTACAGCACTGCACCGCACATCATTACATGTCTATACCTGTACCACTACAGCACTGCACCGTACATCATTACATGTCTATACCTGTACCACTACAGCACTGCACCGTACATCAATACATGTCTATACCTGCATCACTACAGCACTGCACCGCACATCATTACAGGTCTATACCTGCATCACTACACCACTGCACCTTACATCATTACAGGTCTATACCTGCATCACAACAACACTGCACCGCACATCATTACATGTCTATACCTGCATCACTACAGCACTGCACCGCACATCATTACATGTCTATACCTGCATCACTACAGCACTGCACCGCACATCATTACATGTCTATACCTGCATCACTACAGCACTGCACCGCACATCATTACAGGTCTATACCTGCATCACTACACCACTGCACCTTACATCATTACATGTCTATACCTGCATCACAACAACACTGCACCGCACATCATTACATGTCTATACCTGCATCACTACAGCACTGCACCGCACATCATTACATGTCTATACCTGCATCACTACAGCACTGCACCGCACATCATTACATGTCTATACCTGCATCACTACAGCACTGCACCATACATCATTACATGTCTATACCTGCACCACTACAGCACTGCACCGTACATCATTACATGTCTATACCTGTACCACTACAGCACTGCACCGCACATCATTACATGTCTATACCTGCACCACTACAGCACTGCATCGTACATCATTACATGTCTATACCTGCATCACTACAGCACTGCACCGCACATCATTACATGTCTATACCTGCACCACTACAGCACTGCATCGTACATCATTACATGTCTATACCTGCATCACTACAGCACTGCACCGTACATTACATGTCCAAACCTGTATCAGTACAACACTGTAACGCACATAATTACAGATCTATACCTGCATCAACATGCCTATAACTGTATCACTACAGCACTGCACCATACATCATGACATGTCTATACCTCCATCACTACAGCACTGCACCGTACCTCAATACATGTCTATACTTGCGTCACTACAGCACTGCACCTTACATCATTACATGTCTATACCTGTACCACTACAGCACTCCACCGTATATTATTACATCTCTATACCTGCATCACTACAGCACTGCACCATACATCATGACATGTCTATACCTGCACCACTACAACACTCCACCGTATATTATTGCATCTCTATACCTGCATCACTACAGCACTGCACCATACATCATGACATGTCTATACCTGCACCACTACAACACTGCACCGTACACCATTACAGGTCTATACCTTTACCTCTACAGCACTGCACCGTACATTATTGTATGTCTATACCTGCATCACTACAGCACTGGACCGTACATCATGACATGTCTCTACCTGCATCAACACGTCTATACCTGTACCACTACATGACTGCACTCTTCACCATTACATATCTGTACCTGCATCAAAATGTCTACACCTATTCCACTACAGCACTGAACCGTACATCATTACATGTCTATAGCTGCATCAATATGTCTATACCTGTACCACTATAGCACTCCACTGGGTAACACTGCACGTCTATACCTCTACCAGTCCAGCACTGCACCGTAGATCATAATATGTCTATACCTGTACCACTACAGCCTGCATTGTACATCATTACATGTCTATACCTGCTTCAACATATCTATAACTACCAGTATAGCATTCCACCATATATCATTCATTGCATGTCTATACCTGTACCAGTGCTGCACTGCACCGCACATCACTATATCTCTGTACCTGTACAACTACAGCACTACACTGTAAAAAATTACATATCTATACCAGTTCCACTACAGCACTGCACTGTATATCGTTACATGCCTATACCTGCACCACTAAGGCATTGCACCGTACACCATTACATGCCTATACCTGTATCAAGATGTCTATACTTTTACCACTACAACACTGCACCGTGTATCATTACACATCTATACCTATACCACTACAGCACTGCACCGTACATCACTACAGGTCTATACCTGTACCACAACAGCACTGCACTGTACATCACTGCATGTCTATACCTGCACCACTGTATCACTGGAACGTACATCATGACACGTCTATACTTGCACCACTACACCACTGCACCATACATCATTACACGTCTATACGTGCATCACTACAACACTTGACCATACATCAACACATATCTATACCTGCATCAATATGTCTATACCTGTACTACTGTAGCACTCTACCAGATATCACTGCATGTCTATACCTCTACCAGTACAGCACTGTACCATACATGATTATGTGTCTACCTGTACCAGTACAGCACTGTACCATAAAACACTGCACGTCTATACCTGCATTAACATGTCTATAACTGTACCACTATTGCACTCCACCGTATATCACTGCATGTCTATACCTGTACCAGTACAGCACTGCACCACACATGATTAGATGTCTATACCTGCATCAACTTGCCTATACCTGTACCACTACTGCACTGCACCGTACATCATTTTATGTCTATACCTGCATGAACATGTCTATACCTGTATGACTACAACACTGCACTATACATCATTATATGTCTATACCTATACGACTCCAGCACTGCACTGTACTTGATTACATGTCTATACCTGTACCACTACAGCACGGCACTATACATCATTACATGTCTATACCTCTATGACTACAGCACTGCACCTTGCATGATTACATGTCTATACCTGCACCACTACAGCACTGTACTGTACATAATTACATGTCTATACCTGCATCAATATGTCTATATCTGTACCACTGTAGCACTGCACCGGATATCACTGCATGTCTATACCTCCACCAGTACAGCACTGTACCGTACATGATTATATGTGTATACCTACACCAGTACAGCACTGCACGATACACCATTACATGTCTAAACCTGCATCAACATGTCTATACCTGTACCACTATTTCACTCCACCGTATATCACTGCATATCTATACGTGTACCAGTATAACACTGCACCGTACATCATTACGTGTCTATACCTGCATCAACCTGCCTATACCTGTACCACTACCGCACTGCACCGTACATCATTTTATGTCTATACCTGCATGAACATGTCTATACCTGTACCACTACAGCACTGCAGCATACATCATTACATGTCTATTCCTGCATCACTACAGCACTGCACCGTATATCATTACGTGTCTATACCTGCATCACCACAGCAGTGCACTGTACATCATTACATGTACCAGCACCAAAACAGCACTGCTCCGTACATTATTACATGTCTATACGTGTACCACTACAGCACTTCATGGGATATCATTACATTTCTATTCCTGTAGCACTACAGCACTGCACCGTACATCATTACATGCCTATACCTGCACCACTACAGCACTGAACCATACCTCATTACATGTCTATATATGCATCAACATTTCTATACTTTTACCAATACAGCACTGGACCACATGTGATTACACGTATATACCTGTACCACTACAGCACTGCACTGTACATCATCACATGTCTACACCTGTACCACTAGAGCAGTGCACCGTACATCACTACATGTCTAAACCTGTATGACAGCACTGAACCGTACACCATTACATGTCTATACTTGTTCCACTACAGCACTGGACCGTACATCGTTACATGTCTATACCTGCACCAACACACCACTGCACTGTATATCATGACATGCCTATACCTGCATCAACATTTCTACTCTTTTACCACTACAGCACTGCACTGTATGTCATTACACTTCTATACCTATACCTCTACGGCACTGCACCATACATCATTACACCTCTATACCTGTAGCACTACAGCACTGCTCCATACATAATTACATGTCTATAGCTACATCAACTTGTCAATACCTGTACCACTACAGCACTGCATTGTACATAATTACATATCTGTACCTTCATCAAAATGTCTATACCTGTATCACTACAGCACTGCACTGTACATCGCTACATATCTATACCTGCACCACCAGAGAACTGCACCGTACATCACTACATGTCTATACCTGCACCACTACAGCACTGCACCGTACATCAATACATATCTATACATGCACCACTACAGCACTGCACCGTTCATCATTCCATGTCTATACCTGCATCACTACAGCACTGCACCGTACATCAATACGTGTCTATATCTGCATCAACATGTCTATACCTGTACCACTACAGCACTGCAGTGTACATCATTACATATCTGTACCTGCATCAATATGTCTATACCTATTCCACTAGAGCACTGCACTGTACATCATTACATGTCTATACTTGCATCAACATGTCTATTCCTGCACCACTACAGCACTGCACCGTACATCAATACATGCCTATACCTGCATCACTACAGCACTGCACCATACATCATTACGTGTCTATACCTGTACCACTACAGCACTGCACCGTACATCATTACATGTCTATACCTGTACCACT
Organism: Balaenoptera musculus; assembly: GCF_009873245.2. Classification (NCBI taxonomy): domain Eukaryota; kingdom Metazoa; phylum Chordata; class Mammalia; order Artiodactyla; family Balaenopteridae; genus Balaenoptera; species Balaenoptera musculus. Next base: position 93,379,834 of record NC_045793.1, on the reverse strand, counting down.
ACAGCACTGCACCGTACATCACTACATGTCTATACCTGCACCACTACAGCACTGCACCGTACATCATTACATGTCTATACCTGCATCAACATGTCTATACCTGCACCACTACAGCACTGCACCTTACATCATTACATGCCTATACCTACACCAATACAGCACTGCACCATAATCAATACATGCCTATACCTGTACCTCTACAGAACTGCACCACACATCAATACATGCCTGTACCTGCACCACTACAGCACTGCACCGCACATCATTACATGTCTATACCTGCATCACTACAGCACTGCACCATACATTACATGTCCAAACCTGTATCAGTACAACACTGTAACGCACATAATTACAGATCTATACCTGCATCAACATGCCTATAACTGTACCACTACAGCACTGCACCATACATCATTACAGGTCTATACCTGCATCAACAAGTCTACTCCTGCAACACTATAGCACTGCACCGTACATCATTACATGTCTATACCTGCATCACTACAGCACTGCACCTTACATCATTACATGTCTATACCTGCACCACTACAGCACTGCACCTTACATCATTACATGTCTATACCTGCACCACTACAGCACTGCACCGTACATCATTACATGTCTATACCTCCATCACTACAGCACTGCACCGTACCTCAATACATGTCTATACCTGCATCACTACAGCACTGCACCTTACATCATTACATGTCTATACCTGTACCACTACAGCACTGCACCGTATATTATTGCATCTCTATACCTGCATCACTACAGCACTGCACCATACATCATGACATGTCTATACCTCCATCACTACAGCACTGCACCGTACCTCAATACATGTCTATACTTGCGTCACTACAGCACTGCACCTTACATCATTACATGTCTATACCTGTACCACTACAGCACTCCACCATATATTATTGCATCTCTATACCTGCATCACTACAGCACTGCACCATACATCATGACATGTCTATACCTGCACCACTACAATACTGCACCGTACACCATTACATGTCTATACCTTTACCTCTACAGCACTGCACCGTACATTATTGTATGTCTATACCTGCATCACTACAGCACTGGACCGTACATCATGACATGTCTCTACCTGCATCAACACGTCTATACCTGTACCACTACATGACTGCACTCTTCACCATTACATATCTGTACCTGCATCAAAATGTCTACACCTATTCCACTACAGCACTGAACCGTACATCATTACATGTCTATAGCTGCATTAATACGTCTATACCTGTACCACTATAGCACTCCACTGGGTAACACTGCACGTCTATACCTCTACCAGTACAGCACTGCACCGCAGATCATAATATGTCTATACCTGTACCACTACAGCCTGCACTGTACATCATTACATGTCTATACCTGCTTCAACATATCTATAACTACCAGTATAGCATTCCACCATATATCATTGCATGTCTATACCTGTACCAGTGCTGCACTGCACCGTACATCACTATATCTCTGTACCTGTACAACTACAGCACTGCACCGTAAAAAATTACATATCTATACCAGTTCCACTACAGCACTGCACTGTATATCGTTACATGCCTATACCTGCACCACTAAGGCATTGCACCATACACCATTACATGCCTATACCTGCATCAAAATGTCTATACTTTTACCACTACAACACTGCACCGTGTATCATTACACATCTATACCTATACCACTACAGCACTGCACCGTACATCACTACAGGTCTATACCTGTACCACAACAGCACTGCACTGTACATCACTGCATGTCTATACCTGCACCACTGTATCACTGGAACATACATCATGACACGTCTATACTTCCACCACTACACCACTGCACCGTACATCATTACATGTCTATACGTGCATGACTACAACACTTGACCATACATCAACACATATCTATACCTGCATCAATATGTCTATACCTGTACTACTGTAGCACTCTACCAGATATCACTGCATGTCTATACCTCTACCAGTACAGCACTGTACCATACGTGATTATATGTCTACCTGTACCAGTACAGCACTGCACCATAAAACACTGCACGTCTATACCTGCATTAACATGTCTATAACTGTACCACTATTGCACTCCACCGTATATCACTGCATGTCTATACCTGTACCAGTATAGCACTGCACCACACATGATTAGATGTCTATACCTGCATCAACTTGCCTATACCTGTACCACTACTGCACTGCACCGTACATCATTTTATGTCTATACCTGCATGAACATGTCTATACCTGTACCACTACAGCACGGCACTATACATCATTACATGTCTATACCTCTATGACTACAGCACTGCACCTTGCATGATTACATGTCTATACCTGCACCACTACAGCACTGTACCGTACATAATTACATGTCTATACCTGCATCAATATGTCTATATCTGTACCACTGTAGCACTGCACCGGATATCACTGCATGTCTATACCTCGACCAGTACAGCACTGTACCGTACATGATTATATGTGTATACCTACACCAGTACAGCACTGCACGATACACCATTACATGTCTAAACCTGCATCAACATGTCTATACCTGTACCACTATTTCACTCCACTGTATATCACTGCATATCTATACGTGTACCAGTATAACACTGCACCGTACATCATTACGTGTCTATACCTGCATCAACCTGCCTATACCTGTACCACTACCGCACTGCACTGTACATCATTTTATGTCTATACCTGCATGAACATGTCTATACCTGTACCACTACAGCACTGCAGCATACATCATTACATGTCTATTCCTGCATCACTACAGCACTGCACCGTATATCATTACATGTCTATACCTGCATCACCACAGCAGTGCACCGTACATCATTACATGTACCAGCACCAAAACAGCACTGCTCCGTACATTATTACATGTCTATACGTGTACCACTACAGCACTTCATGGGATATCATTACATTTCTATTCCTGTAGCACTACAGCACTGCACCGTACATCATTACATGCCTATACCTGCACCACTACAGCACTGAACCATACCTCATTACATGTCTATATATGCATCAACATTTCTATACTTTTACCAATACAGCACTGGACCACATGTGATTACACGTATATACCTGTACCACTACAGCACTGCACTGTACATCATCACATGTCTACACCTGTACCACTAGAGCAGTGCACCGTACATCACTACATGTCTAAACCTGTACGACAGCACTGAACCGTACACCATTACATGTCTATACTTGTTCCACTACAGCACTGGACCGTACATTGTTACATGTCTATACCTGCACCAACACACCACTGCACTGTATATCATGACATGCCTATACCTACATCAACATTTCTACTCTTTTACCACTACAGCACTGCACTGTATGTCATTACACTTCTATACCTATACCTCTACGGCACTGCACCGTACATCATTACACGTCTATACCTGTAGCACTACAGCACTGCCTCATACATAATTACATGTCTATAGCTACATCAACTTGTCAATACCTGTACCACTACAGCACTGCACTGTACATAATTACATATCTGTACCTTCATCAAAATGTCTATACCTGGGGCTTCCCTGGTGGCGCAGTGGTTGAGAGTCTGCCTGCCAATGCAGGGGACACGGGTTCAAGCCCTGGTGTGGGAAGATCCCACATGCCACGGAGCAACTGGGCCCGTGAGCCACAGTTACTGAGACTGCGCGGCTGGAGCCTGTGCTCCGCAACAAGAGAGGCCGCGATAATGAGAGGCCCGCGTACCGCAATGAAGAGTGGCCCCCGCTTGCCACAAATAGAGGAAGCCCTCGCACAGAAACGAAGACCCAACACAGCCATAAATAAATAAATAAATAAATAAATAAAAATTTTTAAAAAAATGTCTATACCTGTACCACTACAGCACTGCACTGTACATCATTACCTGTCTATATCTGCACCACTATAGCACTGCACCGTGTATCATTAACTGTCCATACCTGTTTCACTGGAGCACTGTACTACATATCACTATATCTACACGTCTATATCTAGATCACTACAGTGCTGCACTACCTATCACTATATCTACACGTCTATACGTACGTCACTATAGCACCGCACTACATGTCACTGTATCTACACGTCTGTATCTAGGTCACTACTGTACCGCACTACACGTCACTGTATCTACACGTGTGTATCTAGGTCACTACAGCACCGCACTACACATCACTGTATCTACACGTGTGTATCTAGGTCACTACAGCACCGCACTACACGTCACTGTATCTACACGTGTGTATCTAGGTCACTATAGCACCGCACTACACGTCACTGTATCTACACATCTGTATCTAGGTCACTATAGCACTGCACTACACGTCACTGTAGCTACACGTCTGTATCTAGGTCAGTATAGTACCACACTATATGTCACTATATCTACATGTCTGTATCTAGGTCACTATAGTACCACACTATATATCACTATATCTACATGTCTATATCTAGATCACTATAGCACTGCATTACATATCACTGTATCTATATGTCTACATCTATATCTCTATTGCACTGCACTACATCACTATAGCAGCACGCATCACCGCAAGCAAATGCCAGCTGCCGCCAGCAACTCCCACATTTTGGAACCAGAAGTTGGAAGATTTTTCACTTCCTCCTGCCTTGTGATATCCCCATCATGTTTTCTACTGGTGTGACATATAAGAGTCTGGCCAGGGACTTCCCTCGTGGTCCTGCAGGTAAGACCCTGTGCTCCCAATGAAGGGGGTCTGGGTTCGATCCCTGGTCAGGGAACTAGATCCCGCATGCCACAACTAAGAAGCCCACATGCCACAACTGTGAGCCCACATGCCACAACTAAAAAAGATGCCGCGTGCTGCAACTAAGACCCAGTGCAGCCAAAATAAATAAATATACATATATTTTAAAAAAGTATTCTGTCAACCATATTTACTTATTTTTTTTTTTTTAAAAAGAATCTGGCCAGTAAGAGAGCTTAGGAAATGTAATTTGCAGACTTCCAATCCAAACAAAGAACAGAAGGCCAGATGTGGGGTGAAAGATAATACTAAGATCATTTAGGATGGATGATGGAGCAACATGTACCCTCAATATTGGTCTTCAAAGAATTAACGCTCACCTTTAAAAGCATGACCTTCTCCTTTGGATGGTAACGCAAACATGCATTAACCATAACACCAACACAGCAGGAGAATGGAGAAAACGACCAGTACAAACAATTCTACTACTAGGATTCCTGGACAAGATATGCTGATTTCACCCTTTCAGGGCTGAAGGTGTAAATCCTGTGGGCATGGTCTCTGCCCAGTCAGGGCTGTCTTTGAGGTGAGAGAAGGAGATGAGGATGAGGGTCCCAAGGCCCTGCCAAGGGGAATAGTTTTCAGTGTTAGCAGGTCAATGGACTCTTGGCCAAGACAGAGAAATCCTTTTTAAACCTATGATATGCTCGTTTTTAAGATTTTTAATACATACTGCCAAATTGCCCTCAAGAAAGACTCTACCAATTAGTACCCTCACCAGCAGTGTTTAAGAGCATGAATGTCATCTTCAGTGATTAGTGGATCTGGAATAGAAAATTGACTGTTTAGGAAAGGTCACGGAAGCCTTTTGAATCTAGAGATGTCAGAATGGCAGGAAGGGGGCTCTGGGGGAGACAGGCAGGAAGGTGAGTCAGGGATGGGGTTAGGCTGCCCTTGGGAGTGGAGTCATGTCACCTGTCTCTTAACAGCCATGTGGCAACGCGGTTTAACTGAGTAAGGAGACTTTAACAGTCAAACAGAGACCTTTGTAAGCAGCAGGAAGGTGAGGATGATTGAAGAAATCCACTGACAGAGTCTGTTGGGACAGAGTTGTCTTGCCGACTGAGAATTAAAGCCGTTCCAGGCAGCTCCCGTCCATTCATCCAGGAGACGTCCTGATGGGGCGAATCAGACTCTGAGTCTGTTCTTGGACACAGCTTTCTTTGGGTTTTTTTTTCTTGTTCCTGCTTGAATTTCTAATAAAAAGGATGTGACAATTTCTCATTAAAAAATGTGTTCATATCTTTTTCAGTTCCCGATCAGATTTTTTCTGCACAGAGCCTGTCCTTGTCAGGATATCAACTTTCAGTCTAGTTACTACGTTTTGTCTACTTTTTGGTACGGCTTTGTCGTGTCACAAGTAGCTGAGGCTTAACCCCAAACAGTCTTTAAATTTCATAAATGCCACAAAAATAATTGAGCACAGCAGCAGGTCCAAGGAATACAAAAGGGATTAAGACATGATTCCTGCCTTCCAGAAGTTTAGAAATTCCTCTAAATATCCAGAGCATATAATCAACTAAGATCAATTTTAAGAAAAAAAGAAGAGTCAAACAATCCAAGTAAGAAACAGACAAAAAACAGGAAGAAGCAATTCCCTGAAAAGCAAAGACAAATGGCAAAAAGTAAGACAGAAAAAGCCCAACCTCACTGATGCTTAGGGAAACGCAACGACATATGTGAAGGCTGTCGGCAAGGGAACAGGGAACAGATACATTTTATAAACTGTAGGTTGGAGGTGTAAACCGGTCACAGTTTTCTGGAAGATAATTTGGCAATATTAATTAAAATTAAAAATCCATCCAGCCTCATGGCAGTAATTCAGCTTGTAGATATCCATCCTAGAGAAGTTCTCACACCTGTGCACAAAAAGCATGACCAGGGATGCTCATTGTAAATGTCAATCAGGAAAGGCCTACATAAACCACGGTTCATGCTATGGAATTCCAGAGCACAGCCCAAGGGTTGCAGTGAACCAACCTCTATGACACACTGTAAACTGTAAGTGCGAAAATTGCAAAACAGTGCAAACAAAATGGTTCCACATGTTCTTCAGGTACGTATATTAACAGGTGAATGCTTAGAAATAACAGCAATAAGTTACCTCTGGGGTGGGGAGAGGCCTTGGGAAAAGAACTAGAAAAGGGATTTTTTGGCTGTCTGTATCGTTTTTGTAAGAATGTATGTATTCATTACTTGGGTGACTAAAATATAATTTATACCAAATTTTAAAAGGATCAGCAACAGGATATGATTCTTACAGTAATGAGTTTCCTTCTATCAGTAAGGAGGGTCTATTTCTTTGAGGGTCTCCTTGAAAGTAAATATTCCTATGGTTCTGCATCTTCTAATTTATAGTAGGTCCCTCAGTGTCTTACTTGACTAAGAAATAAAACACTCTTGCCAGTTCTTCCAACAACAGTTCAATTCCAAGTTCATCCTGACCTGGAAAGACTCTATTGAGTGCCACTGATAAGGGTATTTCTTAATGACACCAAAGGAAAACATTTACATTAGCTACCATCGATGTCTTTAGGTACCTCTGTGACTTTGTAGTCTTGCTTAATAAGGTCAAGATACACTTTTAGAATGAATCTTCTAAGGCGTTTTCTCAGAGCCAACTCCAGCTGTGGATTTGCCGTATCATCAGGCTTGTGGGTGATGTACTTTTTTTAAGAAGGCGGCAAGACTCGGCTTGCCTTCCTTTGAAAGGCGTGATTTTCTCAGTCTGTGCATCTTGTGACCAGTAACTGGGAAAACTGCTAGGATCAACGATTAAAAAATAGTTTAATTTTAAGCTAAATTAAAAGAGAAAGTAAAATCGTTTTTCTGTAGTCTTTTAAAGAAGATAATCTAGAAAATGTCATCAGCCAGGCAAGATCACAATATAAACAGTGATCTTATTTTTCTGAAAGAAATCTACAGAAAATCTATTAAGATGAAGTGGGAAGAGAGGATGTCCATTCCAATATGTTGATCACAGATAGGAGTGTTAGATGAAAGAACGCTTTGCAATGGTTTTGGGAAAAATATTCATGGCAGCTCCTTTGGTCTCAGCATATGGATGTGTCTACGGTCTTGTGAGCTCCAAACAAATTCTAAGTTACTCTGTCCGTTTGCTACGTTTCACTCTTAGGTACATACCAATTCCACTGACAACTATTTAAATTACAGGCACACTGAAATACATACAAAACAGGAATGGCCACCAGCGTTACACTTGGGACAATTTATGATCTGGGAAGGTCCCTTATTCTGTGCCTTCTTCAGGCGCTTCATGGGTAGGGGACTTAAAGAAAATCAAGGAAGGGAAAAGAGTTTCTAGCAAATGTTATTAAACAGCCAGCACAGTGTATCTTGTATACTTTTCTGACACTATGACTGCCTGGACCTCTAGGATATGGCAGAGGTGACAAAGACTAGGTCATAAAAATGCCAGGTACTTCCATGTTGTTCTTCTAAAACCCACCCAGGGCTCTGACAAAGCCCTGGTCACATGCCCAAAGAGCCTCTGCTTAAGGCGGTCCAGATGGCAGCTCCAGCCTAGGTCCCGGAAGACAGCCAGCCTCAGCCACCATGTGAGTGCCACCTCAGATGAGAACCGCCCTGCTGAGCCCTGCCCACCCCTGGTACTTTATTGTGAGAAACAATAAAGTGATTGCCATTGTTTTGAGCCACTAGGGTTTTTTTTTTTTAAGTAGTAATAATTATACTTCTTAAGCAATTATTACGTCAAACACACTGTTAAGCATTATATATACGTTTGTCACTTAAACTTCACAACCATCCTATTATTAAAGGTGAGACCAGGGAAGCAGAGTGGTTAAGGAATGCTGCCAAGGTCACCCAGCTGGTTTGAATCCAGGTGAGGCTAGAGGCTGCCCTCTCTACCACCGCACAGTGGCCTGTCCCTTGGAAAGGTACGAGATGAGCGGGGAGGGACTTGGGAGGCTGTCTGGTCCCCTCCTCTTGTTCCAGAGTAGGAAGTGGCTTGCCCAGCCTGTATGGCCAGCCTGGGGCAGACGTCCCCCTCCAGCACTCTAGAGGAAAGCTACACCAGGAACAGAAGCCACAGCTCTAAACCCCTTTTCATCACCAGGGAATGATGGTACGAGCCACGAGGTACGGCTCATTGCTGGGCCCTGACCGTGATCCACAACAGCAGTTTACTCTAATTCGTTTTTGTATGAGGGTCGTGAACATAACATCTCTAGATTGCAAAAGGCTTTCCTGACCTTTCCAAATCAGTAGATTTAGTTTGGCACTGTTCACAAGAGCCAAGACATGGAAACAACCTAAATGTCCATTGACAGATGAATGGATAAAGAAGATGTGGTACATATATACAATAGAATACTACTCAGCCATAAAAAAGAATGAAATAACGTCATCTGCAGCAACATGGATGGACCTAGAGATTAACGTACTAAGTGAAATAAATCAGACAGAGAAAGACAAATACCATATGCTATCACTTATATGTGGAATCCAAAATATAACACAAATGAACTTATTTATGAAACAGGAACAGACTCAGAGACAGAGAGAACAGACTTGTGGTTTCTACAGGCAAGGGGGGTGGGGGAGGGATGAAGTGGGAGTTTGGGGTTAGCAGATGCAAACTATTACATATAGAATGGATAAACAACAAGGTCCTTCCGTATAGCACAGGGAACTATATTTAATATCCTGTGATAAATCATAATGGAAAAGAATATTTTAAAAAATAATGTATATATATGTATAACTGAATCACTTTGCGGTACAGCAGAAATTAACACTGTAAATCAACTATACTTCAATCAAAAATGTTTTTAATTAAAATAAAACACTGCTGGTGAGAGTACATTTTAACCCTTTTTAATTAAAGTGTACAATTCTGTGGCTAAGTACATTCCCATTGTTGGGCAACTATCACCCAACACCCCTCTCCAGAACTTTTCATCTTCCCATTTGAAACTCTATACCCATTAAACCTAACTCCCCATTCCTCCCTCCCTCCAGCCCCTGGCAACCACCATATTACTTTCTGTCCCTATGAATTTGACTATTCTAAGTACCTCATATAAGTAGAATCATACAGCTTTTGTCCTTTTGTGACTAGCTTGTTTCACTTATCATAGTTTCCTCAGTTTGTCTAGGTTGTCAGACAAACTTTTTAAGACTGAATACTTTTCCACTGTGTGTATATACTGCATTTTGTTTACCCATTCATCTGTCAGTGGACATGTGTGCTGTTTCCACCTTTTGGCTATTATGCATAATGCTGCTATGAACACGGGTGTACAAATATCTGGTCAAGTCCCTGCTTTAAATCTTTCAGGTATCTATCTAGAAGTAGAGTTTCTGGATCAGAGGCTAATCCCAATGTTTAGTTTTTTGAGGAACTTCCACACTGTTATCCTCAGCGGCTGCACCATTTTACATTTCTGCCAACAATGCACACGTGTTCCAATTTCCCCACATCCTTGCCAACACTTGTTATTTTCTGTTATTTATTTATTTGTTTTATGATAGCCACCCTAATGGATGTGAAGTGGTATCTCACTGTGGTTTTGATTTGCATTTGCCTCATGAGAGCTAGCAACTTTTAGGATGATTAGTTACACAGAAGTATATAGTCAGAATATTAATCACATTCCTCTTGAGCACTGCCTAGGATAGACAGCCCTGTCTGTACAGAAATAAATTATTATGTTAGTCATTCTAGAACAGTCTCTCACTTATTCTTCACATCTCTTAGCAGACGCTAAATGTTCTTGTCTCTACCTACAAAAGGACGCCCGAATCCAGCCCTACTCTCCAACCCACTGTGGCTGTTGCAGTCCATGTTCTCATGCAGGAATTCCTTCTTAGTATTGGCTGCAAAATTTCTTTATGCTTTTGCAAATCCTGAGAAAAATCAGTCAAGAAATTGGGAAAATGGAAAAAGTATTATAATTCTATGATGATTAAAGCTTAACAGTCAACATAGAGATGTTACTGTTTCAAGGGACTCCACTGGCATCAAGGGCAGAACCCCTGACCTGAGAATCAAAAACCAAGCTCAGCATTTTCAGGAACCAGGACCGGAGGCTGGAGGAGGGGAATTCACCATCTAATGAGACGGCCTTGCTTGTAGTTGTTGCCACATTACAAACATGTGTTTGTGGTGCTGTCTGCTGCTAACAATGAGTCATTCTTGCAAACAAAACAAATAAATTATAAACTTAGACACATGGTATACTTCTTATAAACCCTATGAGTGGGATTCCAAGAAATAACACATTTTAGAAGCAAAATAAATTCTTAAATTGGCAATTTCAACACGATTCTGTTAATGTGTTAACCTTGCTAGGAGATCCAGATGTTTGTTGTTTGAATACTACCCAAACACCTTCACTGTTTTCCAGTGAACATATAGGCTACAGTTCTTTGTAAATACTTTAATAGAAGAAACGCAAAGAGAAAAAGATATGAATGTTCCCAATGGGAAATTAGAAACTGATAGATATCTGAACTGGCAAAGCAACATAGATTATAAATTTTGCCAGCAAAGCCCATTATCAGGGCACGTAGACAAAATAGTTTCATTGGTAAAAAGGAATAAGCTCATGTGAAGCAGCAACTACCCTGATGCCCAACTTGAAGATGCTTTTGGATGCACTCTTAACAATTCAGCCCAGTGTCAACGTGAAAAGAAAGAAAATTTTCTACATCCACGATATCTGTCATGAAACAAAGATCAAAGCTATAGGATAGGGCACTGGTACTTTGTATGTTTAAAATTTCCATTTTAAGAATGGATAACTGTTAGATATTAAATATGGCATTTCAAGTTGTTTAAGGGATTTTCAGCTGGCATTTATTTTATTTTAATATTCCCATCTTATAATGTTTTTATTATCAGATGTCTATTTCAGGTAGGGATCATTTTTACATGTTATTGAAATATATCATCTTGTCGTAATAGATTAGTTGGCAATAGAAAAACTGTTCATTTACTACCGTATCTTTTTTAGCATAAAAGTGAAACTTTAAACATACAACTGCATCACAGAAAAATGATTTACCGTTTATTATCACGGTCACTCATTATGATTTAAAAACATAAATAGAATTTTTTGAAAAATACTGAATAGTTTATGATTTGGGGAATTCACGATAATTCCCAGGAATTCCACTTTCTTGTTCACAACTGCCCAAGACTAACCCAGTGGGAATTTGGAAACACTACTTGGGCTACTGCAACCCCTCTTATTGGCCTTGCCTTCATTTCTGCCACATTCTATCTGTGCTCCTCCTGTAATCAGAAAAATCCATGAGAAATCGAGAGTTATCCACATCAGTTTCCTGCTTAGAACCCTCAGGAGCTCAGTAGTTTCCCACAATATTTTTGTTCACATACCCCATCTGTATAAAATTTTTTAGAGCTCACCCCAATATGTCTATTTATAAATCTACTATACATAAATGTACTACTATACAAAACCAGTACGTTCATCTTAAAACATGCAAAAAGTTGCAGAAAAGAAAATACTTTAGGCTTTGTGGGTCATACAGTTTGTCACAGTTACTCGATTCTGCAACTGTAGTACAAAAGCAGCCACAGAGAAAACATAACTGAATAAGCATGACTATGTTCCAATAAAACTTTACCTATAAAAACTAAAAAAAAAGCAAAAAGTAAAAATCTTAAAAGATGAAATTTTAAAAATCCTGACAGAAATTCTAATTTTATTTTCCAGCAAACCAGTGAATCATTTTGGTTAACTTCCAAAAGATCATGCACCTTACTTTGGGGTCCACTGATTTGAAGAATAAAAATCCAAATTCCTTAGCAATTTTTTTCATGATTGGGCCACCCCCCCACCTCTCTGCAACCCCGTGCTCCAAGCACATTCCTTGTACGTGGAACAGTCTCTCTCATCTTTGCACTTCTGTCAGTTTTGTCCGTGGTGTTTAGAATGACCTAGCCTCCGATTTTGCTTGGTGAAACTCCTCCCCCTTTTTAGCATCATTCTAAGCATCACCTCTTCCAAGAAAGCTACTTTACCCTCTCTAAGAAGAGTAGGTGAATGACAGTAATTATTTTAATCAGCTTCATAAAGCATCAGCTACCACTCATGGATTGCCAGTTCTGTACCAGGCAGTGCCTGGGGAGGCCAAGTGCACCATCTCATGTAATCACTGCAGTGTCCCAGTGAGACTCTTAGTAACCCCCTTTTCTGGATGAAGCAACGAAGGCTCAATCTGCCTGGCTCCGAAGCCCAAATACAGGACAGACTGTCTTCTAGCAACTTCTTTTACGCCCCTTTCCCCACTGCTATAAGCTTTTCCAGCTGTATCCCTCACAAAGCAGTGAGCCCCTGGAAATCCGGGGCTATCTTTCATCCATCTTTGCATTCCTGCTATTGGGCATCAGACCTGACACACCAAAAAACTCAACAGTTACTGAATAAATTTGTAAGCAATTTAAAGAATAATTTTGGGACCCATTGTAGTTGGTAGATCAACAAGGTTGTTAGGCAAATAAATCCTTATAAGCAATTATAAAACGTTTTTTTCTCATTAACTCTGTCTATACATACACAAAACTCTTATCACACTAGCTATCTACAGCCACATAGCACAGGGAGATCAGCTCTGTGGTTTGTGACCACCTAGAGGGGTGGGATAGGGAGGGTGGGAGGGAGGGAGACGCAAGACAGAAGAGATATGGGAACATATGTATAACTGATTCACTTCGTTATAAAGCAGAAACTAACACACCACTGTAAAGCAATTATACTCCAATAAAGATGTTAAAAGAACAAACAAACAAAAACTCTTATCACACAAAATACAAACTCTCCTGACCTCTCATATCATCTCTCTGCTCACTGTCGAGAAGAAGTTCTAATACAGGACATGGTTAAACAATGACATTTTAGAATGTCCTGACACGGTCCCATTATTTGCTTAGCTGCAACTTTTCCAAAGTTTCACAAACTCTGTGAACCACAGTTTCCTTCTCTGTAAAACAGGGATGTTGATAATATCCTCTTAGAGTTGTCGTGAGGGTTATGAAGCATTTAGAGTGATGACTGGCACATAGTTATTGCTCAATACATGTTAGTTCTTATCATATTTAGAAACTATTTCTAGCATGAGTGGCTCCCAAGCTGCATAGAAATTGTGGCATCTGAGGGGTTCCTCCACCTTGGACCCCTTGTCTCTCCCTAAACTCCATCTCTGGGCAATCACTCTTGTAGCTTCAATGATCATCTTTTATTGGCCAGTTGCTCTAAATTCCATGCCTTAATTCATGCTTTTAGCCCAGAGAGCTCTCTGAAACTTTAGACTCACATATCCAAACACCTACTAGATAGATCTACTTTGTCCAGTCACTTCTAACTCACCATGTTGAAGATGGTGGAGTGGGAGGATGCCGAGGTCATGTCTCCCCACAACTAGGGCACCTACCAGATGCTGATGGGGGACCTCAACACCCAAGGGGATGGGAGGAACCCCCAAGCGACCAGGTAGGATGTGGGAGGGAGTGGTGGGGGGGGAGAAGTGGAGACTGGACAGGACTGGCGCCCTGACAGGTGGCTGGCAGGGAGAGGGGAGGGGTTTCCACGCCTGGAGGGACCCTTGGGGGTTCGAAGGATCAGTGGGGAATGTGGCTAGCATTTCCCCCACCCACTTGGGCCCCACGAAGTCTTCTGGGCTCCCGGGCTGGGTCCTTCGCCTTCCAAGGCCCCCTCCAGCTGCATTGGTCTTAGGGGTGGGGGGTGGGGAGTACAGGAGAGGCGGACAGGGAGGGACCCTCCGGGATCAGAGGATCAGGGGGAGCATGCATTCTGTTTCCCCAGCCCACTCGGGCCCAGGGAGCCTGATGCGGGCCTGGGCCTGGGCCTGGTCCTCTGCCCTCTGAGGCGCCTTGGAGCATGCTGAGCCTAAGCCCCGCCCCCAATCCCCCCAGGGCCTTTTCCAGCTGCATGTGTCCAAAGCCTTGACCCCGCCCACTGCCTAAACTCCACCCCTGCCTAAGCCCAGCCTCCCACAGCCAAGGCCTTTTCCAGCTTTTTTTTTTTTCTCTTTTTTACTACTGTGGTTCTGTTTTACCTTCCAGTTGTTGTTTCATCTATATATTTTTTCTAACATATCTGTTAGTTTTCTAAGTTTATTTTTTTACTCTTTGTTATTGTTCTGCTTTCCCCCCCCCCCCAACGCTGTGCGGCTTGTGGGATCTTGGTTCACGAGCTGGGGGTCCTGAGCTTCTGTGGTGGGAGCTCCAAGTCCAAACCACTGGACTAACAGAGAACCTTAGACCCCAGGGAATATTCATTGGATTGAGGTCTCCTGGAGGTCCTCATCTTGGCACCAAGACCTGGCTCTACCCACCAGCCTACAAATTCCAGTGTTGGACGCCTCAGGCCAAACAACCAGTAAGGCAGGAAAACAATCCCACCCATCAAAAAAAAAAAAAAAGTGAGATGACAAAAAAAATATGTTATAGATGAATGAGAAAGGTAAAAACCTACAAGACCAAATAAATGAAGAGGAAATAGGCAACCCACCTGAAAAAGAATTCAGAATAATGATAGTAAAGATGATCCAGAATCTTGGAAATAGAATGGAGGCACAGATCGATAAAATACAATAAATGTTTAAAAAAGACCTAGAAGAACTAAAGAACAAACAGAAATGAACAATACAATAACTGAAATGAAAAATACACAAGATGGAATCAATAACAGAATAACTGAGGCAGAAGAACTAATAAGTGAGCCAGAAGACAGAATGAGAGAAATAACTGCCAAGGAGCAGAATAAAGAAAAAAGAATGAAAAGAATTGAAGACAATCTCAGAGACCTCTGGGACAACACTAAACTCACCAACATTCGAATCATAGGGGTCCCAGAAGAACGAAGAGAAAAAGAAAGGGTCTGAGAAAATACTCAAAGAGATTATCATGAAAACGTCCCTAACATGGGAAAGGAAATAGCCACCCAAATCTATGAAGTGCAGAGAGTCCCATACAGGAGAAACCCTAAGAGAAACATACCAAGATACATATTAATCAAACTAACGAAAATTAAATTGAAAGAAAGAATACTAAAAGCAGCAAGGGAAAAGCAAAAAATAACATACAAGGGAAACCCCATAAGGTTATTTGCTGATTTTTCAGTGGAAACTCTGCAGGCCAGAAGGGAGTGGCAGGATATACTTAAAATGATGAAAGAGAAAAACCTACAACCAAGATTACTCTACCCAGCAAGGATCTTATTCAGATTTGACAGAGAAATCGAAAGCTTTACAGACAAGCAAAGAGCTAAGAGAACCCAGCACCACCAAACCAGCTTTACAACAAATGCTAAAGAAACTTCTCTAGGCGGGTAACACAAGGCAAGAAAAAGACCCACAAAAACAAACCTAAAATAATTAAGAAAATGGTAATAGGAACATACATATCAATCATTACCTTAAATGTAAATGGATTAAATGCCCCAAATAAAAGACACAGACTGGCTGAATGGTTATAAAACAAGATCCATGTATATGCTGTCTACAAGAGACCAACTTCAGACCTACAGACACACACAGACTGAAAGTGAGGGGATGGAAAAAGATATTCCATGCAAATGGAAATCAAAAGAAAGCTGGAGTAGCAATACTCATATCAGACAAAATAGACTTTAAAATAAAGACTGTTACAAGAGATACATAAGGCAAATGCTAACAACCATAAAAGGGGAAATTGACAGTAACACAATAATAGCCAGGGGACTTTAACACCCCACTTACACCAACAGACAGATCATCCGAACAGAAAATAAATAAAGAAACAAAAGCTTTAAATGACACAATAGACCAGATAGATTTAATTGATATTTACAGGACATTCCCCCCGAAAGTGGCAGAATACACTTTTTTCTCAAGTGCACATGGAACATTCTCCAGGACAAATCACATCTTGGGTCACAAATCAAGCCTCAGAAAATTTAAGAAAAGTGAAATTGTATCAAGCATCTCTTCCGACCACAACGCTATGAGATTAGAAATCAGTTACAGGAAAAAACTGTAAAAAAAACACAAATACATGGAGGCTAAACGGTGCGCTAATACATAACTAAGAGATCACTGAAGAAATCAAAGAGGAAATAAAATAATACATAGAAACAAATGACAATGAAAACACGATAACCCAAAACCTACGGGACGCAGCAAAAGCAGTTCTAAGAGGCAAGTGTATAGCAATTCAATCTCACCTCAAGAGACAAGAAAAATCTCAGATAAACAATCTAACCTTACACTTAAAACAGAGAAAGAAGAACAAAGAAAACCCAAATCAGTAGAAGGAAAGAAATCATAAACATCAGAGTAGAAGTAAATGAAATAGGAACAAAGAAACAGTAGCAAAGACCAATAAAACTAAAAAGATGGTTCTTTGAGAAGATAAACAAAATTGATAAACCTTTAGCCAGACTCATCAAGAAAAAAAGGGAGAGGATGCAAATCAATAAAAATAGAAATGAAAAAGGAGAAATCATAACTGACATTGCAGAAATACAAAAGATTATAAGAGACTACTACAAACAACTATATGCCAGTAAAATGGACAACCTCGAAGAAATGGACAAATTCTTGGAAAGGAACAATTTTCCAAGACTGAACCAGGAAGAATTAGAAAATATAAACAGACCTATCACAAGTAATGAAATTGAAACTGTAATTAAAAATCTTCCAACAAACAGAAGTCCAGGCTTCACACATGAATTCTATCAAACATTTAGAGGCAAGCTAACACCTACACTTCTCAAACTCTTCCAAAAAATTTTAGTGGGAGGAACACTTCCAAATTTGTTCTATAAGGCCACCATCACCCTGATACCAAAACCAGACAAAGATATCACAAAAAAATTAAATTACAGACCAATATCACTGATGAACATAGATGCAAAAATCCTCAACAAAATACTAGCTAACAGAATCCAACAACACATTAAAAGGATCATACACATGATCAAGTGGGATTTATCCCAGGAGTGCAAGGATTCTTCAATATACACAAATCAATCAGTGTGATACACCATATTAACAAATTAAGGAATAAAAAACATATGATCTCAATAGATGCAGAAAAAGCTTTTGACAAAATTCAACACCCATTTATGATAAAAACTTTCCAGATAATGGGCACAGAGGGAACCTACCTCAACATCACAAAGGCCATATATGACAAACCCACAGCAAACATCATTCTCAGTGGGGAAAAACTAGAAGCATTTCCACTAAGATCAGGAACAAGACAAGGATGTCCACTCTCACCACTCTTGTTCAACATCTTTTAGGAAGTCCTAGCCACAGCAATCAGAGAAGAAAAAGAAATAAAAGGAATACAAATTGGAAAAGAAGTAGAACTGTCACTTTTGCAGATGACGTGATACTATACATAGAAAATCCTAAAGATTCTTTTTAAACATACATCACTTCACATAGTTACACATTGTTTTTTCTTGTGTTGAGAACTTTAAAAAAATTTTTTTAAAGTAATTTATTTATTTTTGGCTGTATTGAGTCTTTGTTGCTGCGCGGGGGCTTTCTCTAGTTGTGGCCAGTGGGGGCTACTCTTCATTGCAGTGTGCAGGCTTCTTGTTGTGGTGGTTTCTCTTGTGGAACATGGGTTCTAGGTGCACGGGCTTCAGTAACTGTGGTGCTCGGGTTCAGTAGTTGTGGCTCACGGGCTCTAGAGCACAGGCTGAATAGTTGTGGCGCATGGGCTTAGTTGCTCCACGGAATGTGGGATCTTCCCAGACCAGGGCTTGAACCCGTGTCTCTTGCATTGGCAGGCAGATTCTTAACCACTGCACCACCAGGGAAGCAGGGTGGCAGGGTCTGGGGAAGGGGCAGCAGGCACTATGTTGGGCTGCAAAGGTGGCAAATAGAAGCCCCTGAAGCAGCCCAAGAAGCAAGCCAAGGAGATGGATGAGGAAGATAAGGCATTCAAGCAGAAACAGAAGGAGGAGCAAAAGAAACTCAAGGAGCTAAAAGCAAAGGTGGCAGGGGAAGTCTTAAGAAATCTGGCAAAAAGTAAGCTGTTCCTTGTGCCTGAGGCAATAATGATCCTTAATTCCATTCCTGTTTAAACATCTGGATTAAACATTTGGACTCCCTGCCATACATCTGTTGCCACCTATAGCTAGAATGCAGTGCTGTCTTGGAACCTACTGTACATTTAAGAATAAACTTTTGTAAAAAAAAAAAAAAAAACTACTAGAACTAATCCATGAATTTGGTAAGATTTCAGGATACAAAATTAGTGCAGAGAAATCTCTTGCATTCCTATACAATAACAACGAAAGAGTAGAAAGAGAAATTAAGGAAACAATCCCATTTACCATCACAACAAAAAGAATACCTAGGAATAATCTACCTAAGGAGGCAAAAGACCTGTACTCAAATAACTATAAAACACTGAGGAAAGAAATTAAAGATGACATAAACAGATGGAGCAATATACCATGTTCTTGGATTGGAAGAATCAACACTGTGAAAATGACTCTACTAACCAAAGCAATCTACAGATTCAGTGCAATCCCTATCAAATTACCAATAGCATTCTTTACAGAATTAGAACCAAAAATTTTACAACTTGTATGGAAACACAGAAGACCCTGAATAGCCAAAGCAATCTTGAGAAAGAAAAACAGAGCTGGAGGAATCAGGCTCCCCAACTTCAAAATATACTACAAAGCTACAGTAATCAAGACAGTATGGTACTGGCACAAAAACAGAAATATAGATCAATGGTACAGGATAGAAAGCCCAGAGATAAACCCATGCACATACGGTCACCTAGTTTACGACAAAGGAGGCAAGAACATACAATGCAGAAAAGACAGTCTCTTCAGTAAGTGGTCCTAGGAAAACTGGACAGCTACATGTAAAAGAATGAAATCAGAACACTTCCTAACACCACACACAAAAATAAACTCAAAGTGGATTAAAGACCTAAATGTAAGATTGGACACTATAAAACTCTTACAGGAAAACATATGAAAAACACTCTTTGACATAAACCACAGCAAGATCTTTTTTGACCCACTTCCCAGAGTGATGAAAATATAAAGAAAAATAAATAAATGGGACCTAATTAAACTTAAAAGCTTTTGCACAGCAAAGGAAACCATAAACAAGATGAAAAGACAACTTTTTCATCTTTCAAGTCTCATGATTTTTTTTTATTGGAGTATAATTGCTTTACAATGTTGTGTTAGTTTCTGCTATACAATGGAGTGAATCAACTATATGTATACATATATCCCCTCCCTCTTAGACCTCCCTCCCACCCCCAGCCATCCCACCCATCTAGGACATCACAGAGAATGGACATGTGGACACCGGGGCAGGAAGGGGAGGGTGGGACCAGTTGGGAGATCAGGATTAACATATATACACTGCCATGTGTAAAATAGATAGCTGGTGGGAACATGTTATAGAGCACAGGAAGCTCAGCTCAGTGCTCTGTGAGGATGGGGGGATACAAATCAATCAGTAGAGGGAGATGCAGGAAGGTAAGGGAGTTCTGCCCAATGACCACCAGTTTCTTTGGAAAAGAGAAGAGAACACTGTTTGCTTTAAAGAGAGTAGGGAAAAGGAGAGCTTGCGGCTATATTCAAGTTGTGAGGATTTCACATCACTGTCAAAGAATGGAAGATGAGCTTCCATGTGAGGCTGTGTGAGGGTCCCCTTGAGGTCAGAGAACACAAGTCTGTGCCCATTGCTCTGCGAGGCTGTGTGACTTTCTCAGTAGTTGGGCTGGAGACTGGGACAGTGAAGTAGAGAGGTGGATATTAACAGAAAGATATACGCTCTAGGAGCCAATGTGAGGGACAAGATGGTTTCGATTGGAGCACAGCTGACGATGGGGAAGACCAAACATGTGATGAAGCCAAAGAGAAGAGAAAGAAGGAGAGCTCAGCTGGGAGGATAGGAGACTGCGGTCAGAGAACGGGGGGCCTGAGTTACAGTCTTCTGAGATGAGTAATTCCAGGTAACTAACTGCAAGGTTTACAGTGTGGCCTTGGCAGTGGGTAGCTGAAGGGATGGTCACTGGAGATGGGTATGTGAGTTGTTTTGGCCATTCACCTGGACATTGAGATATTGAGGAAAGATGAAGAACAGGCATCACTGGGGGAGGGAGGGGCCGGGACAGAACTTGGGGAATCTTCGTCCTGGCATGGAGGGCTGGCTGAGAGCAGCTGCCTGCATTGGGGAGGACTCCTGGGAATGTGGATGGGGAGAGGATGCACCAGGATGTGGAGGGAACATGGAAGGACTGGTTCTTGGATGTAGAGGAGTGTATTTGTCATGGAATCCGGGTTCAAGAGTGCCCAGAAGGAAGATTCAAGAGGGAGAGAAGCAGAGCAGGGTTAAGGAGAAGGAAGAACAAGGCAGGTTTGGGTTTCCATGAGGCTGATGGCTGTGAGAAGCAGGTTAGAGGGCTTCCCCACCCTCCCTGTGGATTATCTGCTTGGGTGTACATGCTCTATACGATAGCAGAGTCAGAGAGAGATGGTTCTACTGGTGAAAGTCAGTACAAAGAACATGTTTCATTTCCTGGGGCCACAGAGAGTCAAAAAATCAGAACATTTTAACCAAAGGGGAAAAAAAAAAAAGCATTGTTTGCCCAATTGACGGAAAGAGGCCAGCAAAGGAAACAAAACCCATACTAGTGAGTGATGTGGCTCATGGGTGGGTACGTGGGAGACGACTCTCTGATTTAATATGGCTTTAGCTATCAACTGAAGTAAATCAGTCAGAAAGAGCAAAAACTGAAAAAAGTAGTAAAAAATTGTCTAGCTTGTAAACACCCACATATATATATATACATATATATATGTAAATACATATGTCCCTTTAGGGGGTTCAGCCAGTGTTGGGGAGAAAGCTCACCATTTACTCACCATTGGTAAACGCTCCTATAGGATTTCAGGTGAGAGTACCAAATATTTTATCTCCCTGCTCTTTTCTCATTGCTTAAAAACGAAATATCAAATCATTTACCTATCTCCTTTTCCTTTACCACTTTTCCTTGAAACTTCATTATTCTGAAATGGATTTGTCACTTAGATCAATGTCTTAGCCATAATTTTAAAGACGCTAAATATAGTTGATTTATTCTTCTCGTTACAAAAGGTATACATGTTCATTTTTTAAAAAAGAATTAAAAAAATAATATCACAAGAGTTGCCCATAATTACAACACCTAGTGGTAACCACTATTAACACCTTGGGATAAATTTTTCCAGTTTTCCCTGAATAGGTAAGTGGTTGTCCTGGCTTTATTTAGTGTTTCTGGCTGGTCTGTCTTATTGTGACAATAACTGTTGAGTTACTGTCACAGCACTCTCTCCTACTCAACCCAGTGTAACAGATCCATAGTCTCAAAGACTGGGCACTCAGGACTCCTTGGAAATCGCAGATGGCAAACAACTACTCTAGCAGACCTCCAAATGATGATTCACGTCTCTACAATCTAACGCCAAGAGCGGGCCTAATACATGGCTCTTCGTGGACATCCCATGTTTGTTGAATGCATGAGTGGACGTTTTCCTTTGCTTCCTGCTCTGCTTTTCTTATTGTACCTAAGTTGACCCACCATGTTACAGTACAAGATAAATGTTTCTGAATACAAAAGAGAGAGAGACATCATCACCTTCAGAACGAATGTAGAACATCAGAATGAAGTCGTTAGAACTCCCTACAGCCCACTGCTTCCCAAAAGTGTTCCGTGGGGCACCAACCTCTCATGGAGCTCTGAAAACAAGGGCCTTTGTGGTGTGATAAGTTTGAGAAATATTACAAACTCTCCCCCACTCCTTGGGTATTTCAAAAAGCATATTAGTGTGTTAAAATTCCCTACAGGGGGGCTTCCCTGGTGGCGCAGTGGTTGAGAATCTGCCTGCCAATGCAGAGGACACGGGTTCGAGCCCTGGTCTGGGAGGATCCCACATGCCGCGGAGCAACTGGGCCCGTGAGCCACAAATACTGAGCTTGCGCTCCGCAACAAGAGAGGCCGCGATAATGAGAGGCCCGCGCACCGCGATGAAGAGTGGCCCCCGCTCGCCACAACTAGAGAAAGCCCTCGCATGGAAACGAAGACCCAACACAGCCAAAAATAAATAAATAAATAAATTTTAAAATAATAATAATAAAATAAAATAAAAATTCCCTACGGCCCAGCAATAAAGACATCTGTGTCACAGTAACTTTTATTTAATAGTGGAGGAAAATGAAGCCCAGAAAAGTGACAAAAATGGCCACAAAACTGAGGCCAGAAAAGCCATGAGGCTAACGAGCACGAGACACAGGCCAGACTGAGCGCCATTCCACTTGCGGGTCAGACAGAGCCCCCTGTAACCCCTTTCACTCGCCACCCCCCAGATTTCTGGCACTTTGTAAAGACTCAGAGGGCAAGTAGTAAAACTGGACCAAGAGGACATTTTAGCTTCTAAGGGGCAGATTTTCCACAAAGCCTGGGAAAGTTCACGTAGTTCATGTGCCATCTTAGATCCCGGGCTTGTTGCCAGCCAGTTCCTGTGCTGGTTGTTGCTTAACTCTGACCCACACAGAATGAAATTCTGTACAGGGAACAGTGCTTGAGGTCAAAAATAAAGGTCTTTCTGTTTTCCATGGACACTAGTAAATGGTCACCTCCTCCCTCCCCGTACCTGTGAGAATCTCGGCTGCAATGTAATTTATATAAAATGCCACAACTCATGTGCATTCACAGAACAACCGTGGAACATTCTATCATTTGTCACAAAAGTTATCCACATACATGAATTTTAAAAATATATTTAAATTTTCTCTAGAAAGTGCCAAAATTAAAAAAAAGATTTCCACGTTTAGTGGAAATCTTTCTATCCATGGTACCTCTGCTGGCCTTTTTGGTCAGAGTCACCATTGAACTTTGTCATAATGATAAACACCAGCGCTGAACAGTGAAAGCCTCTGGCCACTGAGCTCCACATGAGAAAGCAGAGACAGTCTGGCACGCTGGAGAGGAGCCCAGGTTTCAGAGGGGGATACCTGTGCATCATTCTGGCTCTGCCACACACCACCAGTGGGACCTGGGACAGCCTACTTCACCTCTTAATGCCTCAGCTTGTTCCGCTCTGAAATGAGCATGGTAATGCCCGCCTCGAAGGGTGGTGGTAAGGCTTTAAGGGGCTTGGCATGGAATAACCCTTCAACAGGTGATAAGTACCACGGCCTGTGTGTTTCTGTATTTTTTTAAGATTTATGTTCTTTGCTTTCCTTTTTCTTTTAAGATCGGAGGCAGTCAATTTTTGCTGCTTTCTGTCCTTGAGATCTCCATCTGTAGGGGAATCTGTCATTCACGAGTGCTCCAAATCTCCTGAACACCCTTTCCACGTTTGGGTAGTTCCCCACCGTGGAAAGGGAAAGCCTGCCTTCCCAAGACAGACCTTGAAAAACGCTGTAGTCTGCTGATCAGATGCGTCCAGGAGATGGTCTGGTTAGAACCCAGAATGGTCCTGTCTGAAGCCCGTGATCACTAAAGCCAGTTAGGCACGTAGGGAATAGGGAAGATGCATCCTTGACTTAGAACAGTTTATGTAACATTATAGACATATTTGTTTATAATATGTTTATTATAAGCAAATAATATTCCAGCCATGCAGAGTCTGCCATGCTAAGCCGAGGACACACTTCTCCACTTTGTCTTAGTTCTTAAAATTAGGTTACAATAGTTCAATTTCCAGCAAACTTGCTCATGCTAAACCCTCAGGGTCACACATGGCCACCTATCACACTCAGCAGGGAAACCCCCTCCAACCCCTCTCTTCCCAGGCCCCCGAGAGACTCATTTTAACAGGTTTCCCACCACCCACACCCTGGGGGCTTGAGCACAGCTTCTGACAGAAGCTGTCTGTGATTCAGCTCCACTAGGTTCAGCCAGAACAGAGAGGAATCCCTCCAGATTCAGAGAATGGAGGGAATCTCATTACCTATTAGAGACTTAAGTCCTTTCCTCTGCCTTAATCATTCCCCAGGCACATCTTCCGTGTTATTTTGTGAAAGAGTATGTGTCCTTTCTACATCTTGAGTTTCAGATCAGGATCTGAGCCTTGGTACCTGTTAGGACCATGAAAAAAGTGGATTTTGTCAAAGAAAAGAGTAGAGACCTGTTCCACAATGTTAGATCGTCCATTAATAAATAGTCTCCAAAATCCCAAATTCTTAAAGCAGACGTCTTCCTAGTCATGCAATCTTGAGCACATAATCTGGCTTTCATATTTTAGGACAATTTATTTCCTTAATTTTAATTGCCCAGTTGATAAAAATGTGATCACAACCATGACTTCAAGTGAAAGGACACAGTATAGCTTAACTAATTAAAAGCTAATGATTGGGGCTTTCCTGGTGGCACAGTGGTTAAGAATCTGCCTGTCAATTCACGGGACATGGGTTCGAGCCCTGGTCCGGGAAGATCCTACATGCCACAGAGCAACTAAGCCTGTGTGCCACAACTACTGAGCCTGCGCTCTAGAGCCCACATGCCACAACTACTGAGCCTGAGTGCCACAACTACTGAAGCCTGAATGCCTAGAGCCCGTGCTCCACAACAAGAGAAGCCACCGCAATAAGAAGCCCACGCACTGCAACGAAGAGTAGCCCCTGCTCACCGCAACTGGAGAGAGCCCATGTGCAGCAACAAAGACTCAATGCAGCCAAAAATAAATAAATAAAATAATTTTTTAAAAAAGCTAATGATTGGAGGGGCTTGTGCTTGGCTATGACAGAGTGGCTAATACCTGGTCTGCCCAACAATAAAAGCTGGGGGATAACAACACCCCCATAAAAAGAAAACAAACCTGTTTGAAGGTATCAGAGATCAACCAAGGTAGTCAGGACTTTGGAGAGAAAAAAGAAATTCTCAGAAGTGAGCCGGACCTCTTCCAGAGCTTTAATCCACAGAGCGTTTACTAATTCACAGTGCAGGGCAAAGAGGTCCAACAGAGTCCAACAGTGAACTAGGGGTTGACACAGTCTCACTCGAATGGGGAGACCTAACCCCCAGGTTAGGTTTACCAAGGCAGCTAGGAATCGAGGAGCCAAGATCCTGGTGAAAAGGGAACTGCAGAGAAAGGATTTCCACAACTGCATGGAATTCACCATTGAGGTATCTGATGACCCCTAAAGGTGCACACTGCAAAGTGTGACACCAGGAAGACCAACACTGACACAGCCATTCTAGAGAGCACAGCCTAGTCTAATTAAACATACACACACCCAATGGTAGAACAACTGATAACTAATGAATAACCAAATGAACAAAAAAATACAAGTGAGCATGAAGCCTTGTACAGACTGATGAGCATGATTAACTCAAACCTCTGCAACTAAGCTGCAAGAAAAAAGAAACTATAATAGGAACTTAAACTGTAAGATACTTAGAAGCAAAATGTAAACAAGAAATATAAAAGATCAATATGAAGAAAACAAACGTATGGAGACATACGAATAATTGAACAAATGGAGAGACAGCTCTGATTTCTGGATGAGAAGGTTTAAAACTATAGATACGAAGTTTTGGGGGGGAAGGAATCAAGGTGGCAGAGGAGTAGAATGTGGAGCTCACCTCCTCCCGCAAATACATAAAAAACGCATCTACAAGTGGAACAATTCACACAGAACAGCTACTGAACACTGGCAGAAGACCTCAGAATTCCGCAAGGGCAAGAAAACCTCCACGTAACTGGATAGGACAAAAGGAAAAAGAAAGAAAGAAAGAAAAAAACAGAGAGAAAGGAATCAGGATGGGACCTGCACCCCAGGGAGGGAGCTGTGAAGGAGGAAAGGTTCCCACATTCTGGGAAGTACCCTCAAGGGCAGGGAGATCAGCCTGGACAGAGGGGGAACTTCAGAGCCTCAAAGGAGAGTGCTGTAACCAGTCTGCAGAAGGCAGAATGGAGAGTGGCCTGCACAGATTGTTGGTACCACCACCCTGTGCTTCCCAGCCTGAGGTGCTCACCCACCGGTGCTGGTGGAGGCTTGGTGCTGAAGCTCAGGCTTCGGAAGTCACAGCCAGGGAGACGACCAGGGTTGTCCGCGTGGAGACAGCCTGAGAGACTGGACTGTGGCAACTGTGGCACTGGGAAAAAGTCTGGGCCTGCCAGAGAGGCAAGGCACCATTGTTGGGGGCGGGGGCATGAGGAGAAGGGTGAGACCACCATAGGAGCTTCTCTCCCTGTGCACACTCTCAGGCAACAGGACACCCACCTACATGAGCTCCAGGGGCGGGTGCAAGCCACCGCCTCCATCGTGGGCTCCAGAGGCGGGCATGGGCCGCCGCCAATGCTAAGAGACCCCTGAGTGGGCTCTGGTCACTGCCCCCTTTGTCCCGGGAGTGCATGGGCTGCTGCCACCGCTGGGAAACATGGAAGCGGGCGCCAATCACTGCCCCTGCTACCGTAGGAGTGCACGTGCAGTCGCCACTGCTGGGAGACACAGGAGCAGACACCAACCGCTGCCCCTGCTGCCCAGGAGTGCGCGGGTCACTGGTGCTGCTACGGGACCCACGAGTGGGCACCCAAGTGCTGTCCCAGGAGTGCATGGGCTGCTACCACTGCTGGGAGACCCGGGGGCAGGTGCCAGTTGCTGCCCCTGCCGTACCAGGAGGGAGCAGAGACCGCTGCACCTACATACCCCATAGAAAGGGAGTAACAGCCAGCACACACTGAGGAAAGAGGCAACAAGCATCCAAACTAAAAGCAGCCTCTCAGTTCAGGACAAGATGCTGGAGTAGGAGGAGTTGAGCTCACCTCCTGTCACGAAAACACCAAAATCACGACTAACTGCTGAAGAACCATCGACAGAAAGGATCGGAACCTACCAAAAAGATATTTTGAATCCAAAGACAAAGAAGAAGCCACAACAAGACAGTAAGAGGGGTGCTTTCACGATACAATCAAATCTTATACCCACTGGGTGGGTGACCCACAAACTGGAAAATAATTACACTGCAGAGGTTCTCCCACAGGAGTGAGAGTTCTGAGCCCCATGTCAGCCTCCCAAGCCTGAAGGTCTGGCATCAGGAAGAGGAGCCCCCAGAGCATTTGGTTTTGAAGGCCAGTGGGGCTTGAATGCAGGAGCTCTACAGGACTGAGGGAAACAGAGACTCCACTCTTTCAGGGCGCACGTAAGATTTCACATGCACTGGGACCCAACACAAAGCAGTGAGTCCATAGGAGCCTGCGCTAGACTTGCCTGTGGGTTCTGGAGGGTCTCCTGGGGATGTGGGGGTTGGCTGTGGCTCACTGTGGGGACAAGGACACAGGTGGCAGAGGCACCAGGGAATATTGACCAGAGTGAGTCTCTTGGAGGTCGCCATTTTGGCACTGAGACCCGGCCCCAACCAAAGGCCTGCAGGTTCCAATGCTGGGACGCCTCAGGCCAAACAACGAGCAGACGGGGAGCACAGCCCCACCCATCAATGGACAGACAGCTTAACGTTGTACTGAGCTCACAACCACCTCTAAACACACCCCTTGACACAGCCCTGCCCACCAGAGGAAAAAGATGCAGCTCCACCCACCAGTGAGCAGGCACCACTCCATCCCACCAGGAAGCCTGCACAAGCCCCTGGACCAACCTCACCCACCATGGGGCAGGCACCAGAAACAAGAGGACCTATAATCCTGCAGCCTGCAGAAAGGAGACCACAAACACAGGAAGTCAGAAAAAATGAGATGGCAGAGAAATATGTTCCAGACGAAGGAGCAAGATAAAACCCCATAAGAACAACTAAGTGAAGTGGAGATAGGCAATCTACCTGAAAAAGACATCAGGGGACTTCCCTGGTGGTCCAGTGGTATAGAATCTGCCTTCCAAAGCAGGGGAGGTGGGTTCGATCCCTGATCAAGAACTAAGATCCCACATGCTGCAGAGCAACTAAGCCTGTGTGCCACACTACTGAGCCTGCGCACCTCAACTAGAGAGCCCGTGTGCCACAAACTACAGAGTCCATGCACTCTGGAGCCCGCACACCACAACTACAGAGCCCACCCACTCTGGAGCTGGCGCACCACAACGAGAGAGAGAAAACCCACACGCCACAACTAGAGAGAAGCCCACATGCCACAACTAGAGAGAAGCCCACGTGCCACAACAAAGAGCCTGCACACCACAACAAAGATCCTGCATGCTGCAATGAAGATCCCATGTGCTGCAATGAAGACCCAATGCACCCAAAAATCATAACAAAAAAAGAAATCAGAGTAATGATAGTAAAGATGATCTAAGATCTCAGAAAAAGAATGGAGGCACAGACCGAGAAGATACAAGAAATGTTTAACAAAAAGATAGATGATTTTAGAAACAAACAATACAATAACTGAAATGAAAAATACACTAGAAGGAATCAATAGCAGAATAAATGAGACAGAAGAACAACTAAGTGAGCTGGAAGACAGAGTGGTAGAAATCATTGCCACCACTGACCCCATTGTAAGACAGAATAATGAAAAAAGAATGAAAAGAAATGAGGACAGTCTCAGAGACCTCTGGGACAACATTAAATGCACCAAAATTCGTATTACAGAGATCCCAGAAGGAGAAGAAAAAGAGAAAGGGCCCAAGAAAATACTTGAGAAGATAAGCTGAAAATTTCCCTAACATGGGAAAGGAAACACTCAAATCTAGGAAGTGCAGAAAGTCCAATACAGGATAAATCAAGGAGGAACACACTGACACACATATTTATCAAACTGACAAAAATTAAAGACAAAGAGAAAATATTAAAAGCAACAAGGGAAAAGCTACAAATTAACATGCAAGGGAATATCCATGAGGCTATCAACTGATTTTTCAGCAGAAAATCTGCAGACTAGAAGGGAGTGGCACAATATATTTAAAGTGATAAAAGGGGAAAACCCATGACCAAGGATACTCTACCCAGCAAGGCTCTTGTTCAGATTCAAGGGAGAAATCAAAAGCTTTACAGACAAGCAAAAGCTAAGAGAATTCAGCAACACCAAACCAGCTTTACAACAAATGCTAAAAGAACTTCTCCAGGCAGAAAACGCCACAACTAGAAACAAGAAAATTAGGAATGGGAAAGCTCACTGGTAAAGGCAAACATACAGTAAAGAAAGGACATCATCCACACAAACATGATATCAAAACCATCAATCATGAAAAGAGGAGAGTACAAATGCAGGATATTGGAAATGCATTTGAAATTAAGAGGCCAGCAACTTAAAACAATCTTGTATGTATATAGACTGCTATATCAAAACCTCATAGGAACGTCAAATCAAAAATCTACAGTAGGGCTTCCCTGGTGGCGCAGTGGTTGAGAATCTGCCTGCTAATGCAGGGGACACGGGTTCGAGCCCTGGTCTGGGAAGATCCCACATGCTGCGGAGCAACTAGGCCCGTGAGCCACAACTACTGAGCCTGCGCATCTGGAGCCTGTGCTCCGCAACAAGAGAGGCCGCGATAGTGAGAGGCCCACGCACCGCGATGAAGAGTGGCCCCCACTTGCCACAACTAGAGAAAGCCCTCGCACAGAAATGAAGACCCAACACAGCCATAAATAAATAAGTAAATAAATAAAGGAGTTCCTAAAAAAAAAAAATCTACAGTAGATACACACACAAAAGAAAAAGCAATCCAAACACAACACTAAAGATAGTCATTAGGGACTTCCCTGGTGGTCCAGTGGTTAAGACTCTGTGCTCCCAGTGCAGGGGGCCCAAGTTGATCCCTGGTCAGGGAACTAGATCCCACATGCTGCAACTAAGAGCCTGCATGCCGCAACTAAAGATCCTGCATGCTACAACTTAGATCCTGCATGTGGCAACGAAGATCCCGCATGCTGCAAGACCCGGCACAGCCAAATAAATAAATAAATAAATAAAAATAAAGATAGTCATCAAATCACAAGAGGAGAGAAAAAAGAGGAAAAAAAAACACCTACCAAAACAATTAACAAAATGGCAATAAGAACATACATACCAATAATTACCTTAAATTATTAAATGTAAATGGATTAAATGCTCCAACCAAAAGGCATAGACTTGCTGAATGGATACAAGAACAATACCCATATATATGCTGTCTACAGGAGACCCACTTCAGATCTAGGGACACATACAGACTGAAAGTGAGGGTATGGAAAAAGGTATTCCATGCAAATAGAAATCAAAAGAAAGCTGGAGTAACAATACTCGTATCAGACAAAATAGACTTTAAAATAAAGACTGTTACAGAGACAGAGAAGGACACTACACAATGATCAAGGGATCAATCCAAGAATAAGATGTAACAATTGTAAATATTTATGCACCCAACATAGAAGCACCTCAATATATAAGGCAAATGCTAACAGCCATAAAAGGACAAATTGACAGTAACACAATAATAGTGGGGGACTAATCACCTAGACAGAAAATCAATAAGGAAACACAGACCTTAAATGACACATTAGACCAGATGGACTTACTGAAAATTTATAGCGCATAATCTGAAAGCAGCAGAATACACATTAGTTTCAAATGCACATAGAACATTCTCCATGATAGATCACATGCGGGGCCACAAAGCAAGCCTAAATAAATTTAAGAAAATTGAAATCATATCAAGCATCTTTTCCAATCACAACACTATGAGATTAGAAAGCAACTACAAGAAAAAAAAACTGTAAAAAAAACGCAAACACGTGGAGGCCAAACAATATGCTACTAAACCAATGGATCACTGGAGAGATCAAAGAAGAAATCAAAAAATACCTAGAGACAAATGAAAATGATAACATGATGACCCAAAACCAGTGGGATGCAGTAAAGCAGTTCTAAGAGGAAAGTTTATAGCAATACTGTCTTGCCTCAGGAAACAAGAAAAACCCCAAATAAACAACTTAACCTTACACCTAAAGCAACTAGAGAAAAGAACAACAACAAAACCCAAAATTAGAAGAAAGAAATCATAAAGATGAGAGCAGAAATCAGTAAAATAAAGATGAAGAAAATAATAGAAAAGTTCAATGAAACTAAAATCTGGTTCTTTGAAAAGATAAACAAAATTAATAAACCTTCAGCCAGACTCATCAAGAAAAAAAGAGAGGGCTCAAATCAATAAAATTAGAAGTGAAAAAGGGGAAATTACAACAGACACCACAGATATACAAAGGATCATAAGAGACTACTACAAGCAACTATATGCCAATAAAATGGACAACCTAGAAGAAATGGATGAATCCTCAGAAAGGTACAACATTCCAAAACTGAACCAGGAAGAAACAGAAAATAGGAACTGACCAATCACAAGTACTGAAATTGAAATTGTGATTAAAAAACTTCCAAACAAACAAAAAGTCCAGCGCCAGACAGTTTCACAGGCAAATTCTATCAAACGTTTAGAGAAGAGCTAACACCTATCCTCCTAAAACTCTTCCAAAATACTGTAGAGGAAGAACACTCCCAAATTCATTCTATGAGGCCACCATCACCCTGATACAGAATCAGACAAAGATACCACAAAAAAAGAAAATTACAGGCCAATGTCACTGATGAACATAGACACAAAAATCCTCAACAAAATACTAGCAAACCAAATCCAACAATACATTAAAAGGATCATACACCATGAAGAAGTGCGATTTATACCAGGGATGCACAGAATTTTCAACATCCGCAAATCAGTGTGATAGGCCACATTAACAAATTAAAGAATAAAAACCATATGATCATCTCAATAGATGCAGAAAAACCTTTTGACAAAATCCAACACCTATTTATGATAAAAACTCTCCAGAAAGTGGGCATAGAGGGAACCTACCTCAACATAATAAAGGCCACATATGTTATGACAAACTCACAGCCAACATCATACTCAATGGTGAAAAGCTGAAAGCATTTCCTCTAAGATCAGGAAAAAGACAAAAATGTCCACTCTTGCCACTTTTATTCAACATAGTTTTGGAAGTCCTAGCTATGGCAATCTAAGAAGAAAAAGAAATAAAAGGAATACAAATTGGAAAAGAAGTAAAACTGTCACTGTTAAAAAAAAAAAAAAAAAACAAACTGTCACTGTTTGCAGATGACATGATACTATACATAGAAAATCCTGAAGATGCTACCAGAAAACTACTAGAGCTCATCAATGAATTCGGTGAAGTTGCAGCATACAAAATTGATACACAGAAATCTCTTGCATTCCTACACACTGACAACAAAAGATCAGAAAATCAAAGAAACAATCCCATTTACCATGGCATCAAAAAGAATAAAATACCTAGGAATAAGCCTACCTAAGGAGGCAAAAGACCTGTTCTCTGAAAACTATTGGGTTGCCCAAAAAGTTCATTCAGGTTTTTCCATACGAAGTTACAGAAAAACCCAAATGAATATTCTGGCCCACCCAATATAAGATGCTGATGAAAGAAATCGAAGATGACACAAACAGATGGAAAGATATACCATGTTCTTGGATTGGAAGAATCAATATTGTCAAAATGACTATACTACCTAAGGCAATCTATAGATTCAATGTAATCCCTATCAAAATGCCAATGGCATTTTACACAGGACTAGTACAAATTTTAATTTGTATGGAAACAAGGAAGACCCTGAATAGCCAAAGCAATCCTGAGAAAGAAGACCGGAGCTGGAGGAATCAGACTCCCTGACTTCAGACTATACTACAAAGCTACAGTAATCAAAACAGTATGGTAGTGGCACAAAAATAGAAATATAGATCAATGGAACAGGATAGAAAGCCAAGAGATAAACCCATGCACCTATGGTCAATTAATCTGTGACAAAGGGGGCAATACAATGGAAAAAAGACAGTCTCTTCAATAAGTGGTGCTGGGATAACTGGACAGCTACACGTAAAAGAATACAATTAGAACATTCTCTAACACCATATACAGAAACGAACTTTCAGAAATTGTGTCAGGTGAAACACGTTATGAACTGGAACTTCTCTCCAATATGGTAACTGTCACAGTGAAACTTACTATACTTATTTTTTCCTGATCACTAGAAAAATCAAAACCTAATAGGAAGAGAAATGCAAATCAAAACTACAATGAGATATCACCTCACACCAATCAGAGTGGCCATCATCAAAAAATCTACAAACAATAAATGCTGGAGAGGGTGTGGAGAAAAGGGAACCCTCTTGCACTGTTGGTGGCAGTGTAAATTGCTACTTTGGAGAATAGTATGGAGGTTCCTTAAAAAACTAAAAATAGAGCTACCATATGATCCAACAATCCCACTCCTAGGCATATATCTGGAGAAAACCATAATTCGAAAAGATACATGCACTGCAATGTTCATTGCAGCACTATTTACAATAGCCAAGACATGGAAGCTACCTAAATGTCCATTGACAGAGGAATGGATAAAGATGTGGCACATATATACAATAGAATATTAACCAGCTATAAAAAAATGAAGCAATGCCATTTGCAGCAACATGGATGGACTCAGACATTATTATACTAAGTGAAGGAAGTCAGACAGAGAAAGACAAATACCATATGACATCACTTATGTGTGGAATCTAAAAAGAAATGATACAAATGAACTTATTTACAGAAGAGAAACAGACTCACAGACTTAGAAAACAAACTTATGATTACCAAAGGTGAAAGGTGGTGGGGAGGGGAGGGATAAATTAGGAGTTTGAGATTAACATATACACACTATTACATATAAAATAGATAATCAACAAGGATCTACTGTATAGCACAGGAACTCTACTCAATATTCTGTAATAACCAGTATGGGAAAAGAATCTGAAAAAGAATGGATATATGTATATTTATAACTGAATCACTTTGCTGTACACCTGAAACTAATACAACATCATAAATCAACTATACACCAATATAAAATAAAAATTAAATTTAAAAAAAGATACTAATTCTTCCCATAATAATCCGTATATTTAGCACAATTTCCATTGAAATCCCAAAAGATTACTTATAAAACTTGATAAAAATTAATTCTAAAATATAAAAGAATGAGAGAATATTTAGAAAATATTTGAAAAAGAAAGTAATGAAGGAAAAATGTCCCTAGCAGATATTAAAATGCACAATAAAGCTATAATAACAGTAATAGTTATATCACTGGAACAGACTAGATCCAAAAAGGATTAAGGATATAAGTGTAAACAAGTCATAAAACACAAACCATAAAAGTAATGTAACATAATGTAGATCAATATTTATATATATTTTGAACCATTTTGAATTTTTGTTTGCTTTAAGGACTGAGGTAGGAATTAAGCTTTATTTTTCCCAAGTAGTTAGCCATTGACTGAATATCCACACAGATTACTAATGATTCTTATCACATACCGATTTCCTGTGATTCATTCGTTGTCTGGTCCTTTACCTGTACTATTTTAATTGCTACAGGTGCATGCATTTTCATGTGCAAGGGTCAAACTGACCTCATCATTTTTTTTTGAATTTCTCCCAGCCATTCTGCTACATATTCTTTTATATGACCTTTTAAATTATTTAATCATATCACAAACATAAAGTTTTTTATTTGCAACTGCATTTAACTCACTGATAAATTTGGGAATATGTGATATCTCCACAATGTTGAATCTTTAGATCCAATCAGAAGATATGTTTATAGTTTTCTTAAAGGAGATATATTTTCAAAATAAGGGAGAGAATATATATATATAAATTAAATTATTCAGCTATAGTGTAATTTTTGTCTATATAATCTGACTAAAATAAATTTGTCTCTTTCTATGATTATGTTTCTGTCACATTTTCTTTACATTTTCAGCAGTTTTGGTCTTAAAAGTAATTTTTGACTTTTTACCTTTGATTTTCATAAAAGTTGAACTGGTATACATTTGTAAATGACTACTGATTCCTCTCCATCAGCTCCGAGGTACTGAATTCAGAGTTGCCTACTTGAGTTGACCCAAAAGCTCTCTGAGTTATTTTTTCACAGTACTGGGGCCTGTCAGCCAGGCAGCAGTCCACTTTTGCTACTGTTACTATTTTGCCGAATATTAATTGTATTTTTCCTTTATTGTTTTATAAAATAATTGAAACATGGAAACATAAATGGGTTGGTGCTAATGATAAGAATAAATTAATTCTACTGCAAAAAGACGAAATTCATCAGATAAACCTAGTAGCAAATCCTCAGCTTCAACTAGGCATTTATTATGAAAATAAAGCAAAATTAAAGAAAGTTTAGAAAACAAACCTATGGTTACCAAAGGGGATAGTGGGGGGTGGGGGAGATAAATTAGGAGTTTGGGATTAACATAGACACATTAGTATATATAAAATAGATAACCAACAAGGACCTACTGTATAGCACAGGGAACTATGTTCAATATCTTATAATAACCCAAAATGGAAAGGAATCTGAAAAAGTATACATATATATAACTGAACGACTTTGCTGTACACCTGAAATTAACACAACATTGTAAGTTAACTATACTTCAATAAAAATGATTTTAAAAGAAATCAATGAAATATATCAAAACTGTAGTAATAAAGATGATTATATAGAAGAGCAGTATCCAATGGAATAGAACACAAGCCACAGAGGCAACTTAAAATTTTCCAGTAGCTACACTGAAAAGGCAAAAACCCCACAAGTTAAATTAATTTACTTAACCCAACATATCCAAGAGGTTATGATTTCAACATATAGCATAAAAATTATTAACATGGTGATTTATATATTTTTTCATGCTAAGACTTAGAAAGCTGGTATTTATTTTATACTTGCAGTGTTGCACTCAGACCAGTGGCTATTGTAATGGATGATGCGGATCTAAAAGGTAAGGTATAACTAGGAAACTTACCACATTTTAGCTCTCTTGGAATGGAATTTCGTTTGTGACTTAATGGATTGTCTAGCTTCAACATGTTACATTTTCATAAACTTTTCCATGAAAATATATTTTTTTAAGTTTTATTTTTATTTTTTAGTTTATTTGTTTATTTTTGGCTGCGTTGGGTCTTCATTGCTGCGCGCGGGCTTCCTCTAGTTGCGGCGAGCAGGGGCTACTCTTTGTTGCGGTGAGCGGGCTTCTCATTGTGGTGGCTTCTCTTGTTGTGGAGCACAGGCTATAGGCGCGCGGGCTTCAGTAGTTGTGGTGCATGGGCTCAGTAGTTGTGGCACACGGGCTGAGTTGCTCCACTGCATATGGGATCCTCCTGGACCAGGGCACGAACCTGCGTCTCCTGCATTGGCAGGCGGATTCTTAACCACTGCACCACCAGGGAAGTCCATCCATGAAAAAATATATATATTTTTTAACATCTTTATTGGACTATAATTGCTTTACAATGGTGTGTTAGTTTCTGCTTTATAACAAAGTGAATCAGTTATACATATACATATGTCCCCATAGCTCTTCCCTCTGGCATCTCCCTCCCTCCCACCCTCCCTATCCCACCCCTCCAGGTGGTCACAAAGCACCGAGCTGATCTCCCTGTGCTATGCGGCTGCTTCCCACTAGCTATCTATTTTATGTTTGGGAGTGTATATATGTCCATGCCACTCTCTCACTCTGTCCCAGCTTACCCTTCCCCCTCCCCGTATCCTCAAGTCCATTCTCTAGAAGGTCTGTGTCTTTAATCCCGTAAAAGAGAATTCTTTGCATGATATTTTGATGCTGTGGGTTCAACCGTACTTATGAACTTCTTATGAATTTCTTTACCCATCATTTATATAAAGTGACACTCTTAGGCATGTCTTTCATGCTCTTTGCTTAACTAACTTGACAGTAATCTCGTGACCCATGTTTTATTTTGTTTGCTTTTGCCTGCCATATTTCTCCCATCTCTTTACTTAAAATTTTGATTCCTCTTGTTTTAAGAGTTATCTCTTGTAGACATTAGTAACCGTAGACCTCCTGTTTTAATTATATCACTTACAGACATTAATTCATTGGTTTAAATCTGTGATGCAATACTTGAGTAAATAGTACTCACATGTATTATTATTATAGACAGTTTCACTGTCACTT
The DNA here is from genome assembly GCF_009873245.2 of Balaenoptera musculus. Lineage (NCBI taxonomy): Eukaryota > Metazoa > Chordata > Mammalia > Artiodactyla > Balaenopteridae > Balaenoptera > Balaenoptera musculus. Next base: position 93,341,931 of record NC_045793.1, on the reverse strand, counting down.
TTGTGTGACTGCGCTTTCCTATTTCCTATCTTTGCTATGTGGCCCCTATTTTCTTTGAGTTCATCTCACTCTTCTCCCTTTGGTAACTTGAAAGTTATTAAGAATGACCTTACTTTAATGTTAAGTAACATATGGGAATGTGGATATTTCAAGTCAACTTCATCCAACTTCATAAGCAAAACAAAATCCATTTACTTCCTCCTATGGAAGAAAAGGGAATTCACCCACTTAAACTTCCTTCTGATATCAGCTCCAAGTTTTTGTTGCGATATACTAGGATTTTTGTCCATCACTGTTAAGTTATTATTTTTAACATCATGGAGGCTTTTCTGTAAATAGGTATAGCATCTACACATTGTATTATGAATACAATGATTCTATATTTAAATAATGTAATGTTTACAGTCTAAAGGCCAGCTCCATAATTTGTAGGGCCGAGTGCAAAATGAACATGGGGGATCTCTTTGTTCAAAATTATCAAGAATTTTAAGATGGCAACAGCAGAATGCAAACCACGAGTTGCTCTTTTAAGCACGAGGCTCAGCGTGACTGCATAGATCCTGAAGTCCACAAAGACAGGCCTGCTGCCCTATTGTCATACCACTTCCCCGTTTGTTAGTTCTTTTGATTTATTTATCTCGGGTGGCCTTGGCCTGCAGTGGCTCAAAGCAGGATTCTGGTTCCCAGACAGAGACTGAAGTCAGGCCATGGCAGTGAGAGCGCTGAATCCTTGCCACTAGAGCACCAGGGACCAGTGGCCAGTGACAAGGCCCTGGCCTGTCGGCTTTGCAGAAATGAATTCCCACAGAGAGACGGGAAGTAGTGAAACAAATGTTTATTAGGAGGAAAAAGAGTACATGTGAACAGGCACACACAGGCCGGCTCAGAGAAAAAGTCGTACCCTCATGGTAGTTTTAGTCACTTACATGGGGCATTTCTTCTGGGTTTCCTTTGGCCAGTCATCTTGCTTTTCCAGGCTCTGAGTCTGTATTTGGCTTATCTCAGGGTCCTCCCTTGTGTGCGTGCATATCTCTTAGCCAAGATGGATTCTAGCAAAGAGGCCTATGGGTAGGTTGACATCACTCCCTTTCTGACCTTCAAGGAGCATTTCTGTGCACGTACAGTCAGGAAGGTCTCCTTGACTTCGCGAATGAGGAATATGTGGTCTCTTTTATCTGGGCAGGGCTCAGCTTCTCCTATTATTCTCCTGCTACTGTCTTCATCCTGGAGCATCTGTCCACAGGGGACAAACTCCAGCGGCTCAGCCTGGGGCCCATCTATCTCCTGCCTCATAATCATTTAGTGGATTGAAGTAAGACTTGGCACCAGTCCTGGGCAAAGTCCTGCTGGCCCTCGGATTCCTTCCTCACTCTCCTCTTACTTGTTCCGAGCCATACAGGGACTTCCCTGTGAAAGACGTTTTCCCAGGTTCTTGAGTCAGCTGGTTTTCAGCAAGGTTTGGCCAATGAGAGATGAAGGAAGAAACTGGAAGGATGGAGGAAGGGAGAAGGAGAGTATTTCTCCCTTTCCCTGTGCATCTCATTCACCATCCCAGACACCAACTCCCCAAGAGTCTCAAGGAATACAGCAGTGCCCCCTTATCTACAGGGGGTACGTTCCAAGACCTCCAGTGGGTGCCTGAAATTGGGATAGTACGAAACCCTATATATACTCTGTTTTTTCCTATACATACGTACCTGTGATTAAGTTTAATTTGTAAATTAGGCACAGTAAGAGACTAACAACAACTAATAATAAAATAAAACAATTATAATAATGTACTATAATAAAAGATATAAATGTGGTTTCTCTCTCTCAGAATATCTTACTGCACAAAGTTAATGCCTTTTCCATTTTAACTAAGTACTTATCATTCACTGTGGCCATAACTTTTGCAGTTTGAGGTGGGACAGTAAAAGTAGCATGAATTTCTTTTTCCTTCTTCACAATTTCATGAATAGGACATACATTCTTAACATAGATCTTAGCAGCCTCAGCATACAATTTCTTTTCTTTCCTTATTAAGCCAAGACCTTTCAACTTTTCACTTAAAGAAAGCACTTACCGGCTTCTCTTTGGCATTTCCCAATTGTCAGCATCACTACTCTTGTGCTTTGGGACCGTTATGAAGTAAAATAAGGGTCACTTGAACACAAGCACTACCATACTGCGGCAGTCGACTGATAACCCAGATGGCTACAAAGTGACTATCGGGAGGGATATCCTGCACAAAGGGATGTTTCAGGTCTTGGGTGGGACTGAGCAAAATGGCCTGAGATTTCATCTTGCTACTCAGAACGGCAAGCAATTTAAAACTTATGAATTGTTAATATACAAACAGCTCATACAGTTCAATATCAAAAAACCAAACAATCCATTGAAAAAGTGGGTGGAAACAGATATTTCTCCAAAGAAGACATACAGATGGCCAACAGGCACATGAAAAGATGTTCAACATCACTAGTTATCAGAGAAATGCAAATCAAAACTACAATGAGGTATCACCTCACACTGGTCAGAATGGCCATCATCAAAAAGTCTAAGAGGGACTTCCCTGGTGGCACAGTGGTTAAGGATCTGCCTGCCAATGCAGGGGACACAGATTCGAGCCCTAGTCCGGGAAGATCCCACATGCCGCAGAGCAATGAAGCCCGTGTGCCACAAGTACTGAACCTGCATTCTAGAGCCCGTGAGCCACAACTACTGAGGCCCACGTGCCACAACTACCGAAGCCCGTGCACCTAGAGCCCATGCTCCGCAACAAGAGAAGCCACGGCAATGAGAAGCTCACACACCGCAAGGAAGAGTAGCCCACTCTCACCACAACTAGAGAAAGCCCGTGTGCAACAAAGACCCAACGCAGCCAAAAATAAATTAATTAATTTTTAAAAAGTCTACAAATAATAAACTCTGGAGAGGATGTGGAAAAAAGGGAACCCTCCTACACTGTTGATGCAAATGTAAATTGGTACAACCCCTATGGAGAACAGTATGGAGGTTACTTAAAAAACTAAAAATAGAGTCACAATATGATTCAGCAATCACTCGTGGGCATACATCCAGAAAAGATGAAAACTGCAATTCAAAAAGATACATGCACCCCAATGTTCATAGCAGCACTTTCTACAATAGCCAGGTCATGGAAGCAACCGAAATGTCCATCAACAGATAAATGGATAAAGAAAATGTGGTATATATACATACAATGGAATATTACTCAGCCATAAAAAGGAATGAAATAATGTCATTTGCAGCAAAATGGATGGACCTAGAGATTATTATACTAAGTGAAGTAAGTCAAACAGAGAAAGACAAATATCATATGATATCACTTCTATGTGGAATCTAAAAAAATTATACAAATGAACTTACAAAACAGAAACAGATTCACAGACACAGAAAACAAACTGGTTACCAAAGAGGATGAGGGGGATAAATTAAGAGCTTGGGATTAACAGATATATAGTACTATATAAAAAATAAACAACAAGGTCCTACTGTATAGCACAAGGAACTATATGCAATATCTTGTAATAGCCTATAATGGAAAAGAATCTGAAAAAGAATTCATATATATATATAAAATATATGAATATATATATAAAACACATATATAATAAATATAAATATAAAGTATATAGAATACATATTTATATATTTTATATTTATATATAAACATTTATATTTATATATTTATATATATTAAAAGTATATATATATATATATATATATATATATATATAAAATCTGAATCACTTTGCTGTACACCTGAAACTAACACAATATTGTTAATCAACTCCAATTAAATAAAAATAAAACAACTAACAAATTGAAACTTCTCATTCATTATTTTCAGACTGCTGTTGACTGCAGGTAAATGAAACCGTGGAAAGTGGAACTGAGGATTTTGGGTGGAGATGGGGCTACTGTATCTCCATTCCTACTAGACAGGTCTGCCAGGATTAATTTCCTTCCGGTAACTCTGGCCTCTGGTTTCCTTTGTTCTGCCAGCAGAGAGCCTTGCTGTTGTTTCTTGCTATTGCTCATCTTGAAATGTCTCATTTCCCCTTATCAGCTCTCACATCAACTGTGAAAGTGATTTTCTTCATTCAATTCTCCCTCTTTCAAATAATCATGATAAATTTATTTTCTGGGTCTATACCTACAAGAGATGGTTGTCTGTTACCTTTGCATGCAAATAACAATTTACCATGGTACAGAATTCATGAGTTGCCCTGTGTTCATTTTTTTTAAACTCTGGAGCAGTGCTTCTCAGACTTCAGCATGCCTCAGAATCACCTAGAGGACTTACTGGTGCACAGATTTCTGGGCCCCACCTGCAGAGAACTGAAATCAGTGTCTATCGTAAGGCTCCCGAATTTGATATTCTAACAAGATTCAAGGAGCACTGAAGCTGCCAGTCTGCAGACCACACTTGAGCAGCACTGTTCTGAGAGTTCAAAATTTCCTTCAAAAATTCCTGTGCTTCTTTTCCTTTCACTGCCTGCCACATGCTCTTAAATAGTGGCAAGGTGTTTTGACTCCACCTTCAACTTGCTCAAAAATAAATGACCTGTTAGCTATTTTTTTTTAAATCTGTGAGGGGTTGCTAGGGAAAATATTTGGTTTCTGAATAGACAAAGTTTTATAAACAATTAGTTAAAATTTTTGTTCATTTAGGTGGGTTATAAGGAAGGTTTTACTTTTTAAAATGTTTTCAGGGGCTTCCCTGGTGGCGCAGTGGTTGAGAATCTGCCTGCCAATGCAGGGGACACTGGTTCGAGCCCTGGTCTGGGCTACATGCCGTGGAGCAACTGGGCCCGTGAGCCACAACTACTGAGCCTGTGCTCCGCAACAAGAGAGGCCCACGCACCACGATGAAGAGTGGCCCCCGCTCGCCGCAACTAGAGAAAGCCCTCGCACAGAAACGAAGACCCAACACAGCTAAAAATAAATTAATAAATTAATTTAAAAAAAGATTAAAATGTTTTCAGGAACTTTTATTTCCTAGTTTAAAAATAACTCATGCATACTGGAGAAAATTAGGAGAGCATAGAAAACAGAAAAACAGGAAATAAAAACTGCCCATTACTTTTGCACAGCAAAGGAAACCATAAACAAAATGAAAAGACAACGGAACAGAGAAAGACTGGGAGAAGATGTTTGCAAATGATGCAACCAAGAAGGGCTTAATTTCCAAAATATACAAACAGCTCATACAACTCAATATTAAAAAAAAATAGACAATCCAATCGAAAAGTTGGCAGAAGACCTAAATAGACATTTCTGCAAAGAAGACATACAGATGGCCATGAGGCACATGAAAAGATGCTCTTCATCGCTAATTATTAGAGAAATTCAAATCAAAACTACAATGAGGTACCACCTCACACCAGTCAGAACGGCCATCATTAAAAAGTCTACAAACTCAAAATTACAATGAGAAATCACCTCACACCAGTCAAAAGAGCTCTCATCAAAAAATCCACAAACAATAAATGCTGGAGAGGGTGTGGAGAGAAGGGAACCCTCCTATACTGTTGGTGGGAACGTAAATTTGTACAGCCACTATGGAGAACAGTATGGAGATTCCTTAGTAAACTAAAAATAGAACTACCATATGATCTTGCAATCCCACTTCTGGGCATATATCCAGAGAAAAACATGGTCCGAAGGGATACATGCACCCCAATGTTCATTGCAGCACTGTTTACAACAGCCAAGACGTGGAAGCACCCATTGACAGAGGAGTGGATAAAGAAGATGTGGGGGGCTTCCCTGGTGGCGCAGTGGTTGAGAATCTGCCTGCCGATGCAGGGGACACGGGTTCGCGCCCTGGTCTGGGAGGATCCCACGTGCCGCGGAGCGACTGGGCCCGTGAGCCACAATTACTGAGCCTGCGCGTCCGGAGCCTGTGCTCGGCAACAGGAGAGGCCGCGATAGTGAGAGGCCCGCGCACCGCGATGAAGAGTGGCCCCTGCTCGCCGCAGCTGGAGAGAGCCCTCACACAGAGACGAAGACCCAACACCGCCATAAATAAATAAATAAATAAAATATTTAAAAAAAAAAAAGAAGATGTGGAACATATATACAATGGAATATTACTCAGCCATTTAAAATAATGAAATAACACCATTTGCAGCAACAAGGATGGACCTAGAGATTGTCATACTGAGTGAAGTAAGTCAGACAGAGAAAGAGAAATACCGTATAACTTATATGAGGAATCTAAAAAGAAATGAAACAAATGAACTTATTTACAAAGCAGAAACAGACTCACAGACTTAGAGAATGAACTTACGGTTACCAGAGGGGAAGGGTGGGGGGAAGGGATAGTTAGGGAGTTTGGGATTGACACATCGTACACACTGCTATATTTAAAATAGATAACCAACAAGGACCTACTATATAGCACAGGGAACTCTGATCAATATTATGTAACAACCTACATGGGAAAAGAATTTTAAAAAGAATAGATATGTGTATATGTATAACTGAATCACTTTGCTGTATACCTGAAACTATCACAACACTGTTAATCAACTATACTCCAATATAAAATAAAAAGTTTTTAAAAAGTATACAAAAAATAAATGTTGCAGAGGGTATGGAGAAAAGTGAACCCTCTTACACTGTTTACGGGAATATAAATTGGTACAGCCATTACAGAAAACAGTATGGAGCGTCTTCAAAAAACTAAAAACAGAGTTACCATATGATACAGCAATCCCACTCGTGGGCATATACTCAGAATTCATGCACCCCTATGTTCACAGCAGCACTATTTACAATAGTCAAGACATGGAAACAACCTAAATGTCCAACAACAGATGAATGGATAAAGAAGATGTGGTATAAATATATATATATATATATATGTGTATAAATAAAATGAAATATCACTCAGTCATAAAAAAGAATGAAATAATGCCATTTGCAGCAACATGGTGGACCTAGAAATTATCATACTAACCAAAATAAGTCAGAAAGAGAAAGAAAAATACCATATGATATCACTTATATGTGGAATATAAAATATGACACAAATGAACATATCTATGCAACAGAAACAGACTCACAGACATAGAGAACAGACTTGTGGTTGCCAAGGAGGAGAGGGCGTGGGGAAGGGAAGGACTGGGAGGAGTTTGGGATTAGCAGATGCAAAGTAGTATTAATAGGATGGATATACAACAAAGTCCTACTGTATAGCACAGGGAATTATATTCAATGTCCTGTGATAAACTATAATGGAAAAGAATATATATATTATATATATATACACACACACACACATATATATTAACTGAGTCACTTTGCTGTACAGCAGAAATTAACACAACATTGTAAATCAACTATACTTCAGTTAAATTTTTTTTAAAAAGAAAGATCAATTGCCCATTGCTCACTATCTGGAAGTAAATAATCCTAACATTTTTGTCCACTTCCTTTCAATATTTTTCTTAAGTTATTGAGAGAAAATTATACAATTCAATTTTGATCTTACATTTTTCATAGAAAATTTTATTTTCCAAGTCAAGTGGAGAGATCTGGCAGGAATATAACTATTTACATGGCATGACCAAAAGTTTATTTGATTATACCTATTGTTCAGTGTAATTACTAATAACGCCTTTTTTTTTTTTTTTAACACTCATACATTTTTTACTGGGAGTACAGGGGAATAAAGCTGGAGGAAAGAGTAGAGGTTAACTGTGGGTGGGGGGTTAAAGGAAGTCAAAATAAATTTGATTAAACCAATAAAAGTAAAGCGTTCTGTATTACTTAATGTTTGAAGATACCAAAAGAAAAGTGAAATGTAACTTAACTAGAAAATTTTGGAAGGAGTAAAGGGAGAGGAGAGAGAAGTGGTGAAGTGAGTTAAATCCTTATCTTGGATGTCACCCCACAGGAAACAATGGCACCAGATGAGTAATGCGAGCTATTCTATAAAACTGTTCTTGCAAAAGCTCTATTGTCACCACACCCTCTCACTGGCACTTTGGGATTACTGTCTAATCTGCATCTAGACCGCAGAACCTCTGCCACAGTTACTGCAGAATAATCGGCATCTCCACCCACAGATTGGCCAGAAATTACCACCACCTCGAATTGTGAATTTCTTCTATGTTTTACACAAGCAGTATGCCGGCTTGGTGAAAACTAGGTCACATATGGGTCCCCTGCTGCAAGAGAGTCTGGAAAACGTAGATTTGCTTTTCTTGTATAGACTTCTAGCTTCTATCATACAGGAAAGCAATATAGGGTGGTGGCACTCATGTTGAGTGAACTGATTTGCAGAGTTTGCCGTAATCTACCTGCTTAAATAACACCTGTAGACAGTACTTTTAAGAGTTTTCTGTACCCTGACATTTCACCACAGAGCCTTATAATAAACTCCCATCATCAAAACAAACAAAAAAACCCCAAAAGTACAAATAATAAATATACACAAATAGAAAATTCACAGTATAGAGGGCATAAAATAAAAGGTAAAAGCTGCTTATTATAACCCTTTCCACCCCCCACTTCCTGGATGAGTTATCTACTGCCGAGTAACAAATTACCCCCCAAATATAGCAACTTAATAAAACATTTATCATCTCAGTTTCTGTAGGTCAGAAACCTAGGTGCTGGCTGTCTCTGGGTCTAAGTCTCTTGGGTTGTAGTCAAGCTGTTGACAGGACTTCATGTCATCTAAACATTCAGCTGGGGGAAGATCTTCCAACTCACTCACGTGGTTGTTGGCAGCATTTAGCCCCTCACAGGCAATGGACTGAGGATCTCAGTTCCTCATGGCTGTTGGCTTCAGGCCGCCCTCAGGTCCTTGCCACGTGGGCTCTGCTTAGGGCAGCCCACATCACAGCCACCAGCTTCCCTCCTGGTGCGCAAACAAGAGAGAAAGCAAGAGAAAACAGCAAAGATGGAAGCCACCATCTTTCTATAACTTCATGCAAGTGACATCCGTCACTTCTGCTGAATTGTGGGAAGTCACCACGTTCAGTCTACACTCAGTCTGCACTAGAGATAAGTCAACACGTTCAATCTACACTCAAGAGGAGGGGATAACACAAGGGTGTGAATCCCAGGAGGTACTTCATCTTAGAGGACACCCATCACAACTCATTTGTGCCCTGCCCACAACTCTCTGCCACCAAAGTGACCACTGTTAACAGTTTCTTATGATTCCTTTCAGGGGAAAAAAGAAACAATTGGATTTCAATCAATTTTCCAAAATTAACCTGGAAGTGTTCTAACAGTTACTGCTAAGATTTAAATGTCAACCATTCCTCAGTGGCATAAAAGTCATCCTCTTAGCCAAAGAGACCAGATGAGCATTGAAACTCACAGCCTGTGTTCAGCAAAAAAAGGTAAACAGTACGGCGATTGTGACGTGGTGAAAGTGCCTGGAACGTGTGTTTACATTTTCACAAATGAAGAAAAAAAATCAACCACAGAACATATGGGCAACGCCTCAGAAGAAGTTTATGAAAAATAAACTTGTTCAGAAAATGCCTCCAGCTCTGTCTCCACAGAGCTGACAGAGAAGCAGGGCGATGCTTCCATGATACAGGTTAACCTAACACACAAATAACAATGACCGTGTCTGCTCCTCCCTGGTACCACCTCTGGCCTCACTCAGAACTCATGGCCAGCCCAGCAAAAGTGATATTACTAACCCCCTCAGAGATGAAGAAACTGTGGCTGTGACATGTAAGTGACTCGCCCAAGTTCCGACCCAAGGGTCTTTGGTTTCAATGCCTTTGCTCTTCCCACTTCGTTCAATGCCTGAGGTCTGTTTTAACCTCTTCCCACCTTTACTGATGCCCACACTATTCCACAGCTCAACTAAGCAGACCCAGCTACAAGCTGCCTTGGGGGTGGTTTCCCTCTATCAGAAGGACATCTTTCAGCTGTCACCTGCCATTCCCTCTCCTATGTGAATAAGGATTCTGAAAATCGGAACATATGATTCTCATCTGGTTCCACTCTATCTAGATCAGTGATGCCTCACAAGGTCTTTTTTTCTTACAGAAGCCAACAAATATTTAGAAATCATTCTCAAGCTGTGTACACTGCAGCAGGACACTGGATGCTGGCTTTTGTCCTATTTGAATTTAAATTAAGAAAACAACTAAAAATAGATGTAAGTCTCAGCTATTTGGGGAAGAAAATTATACAACAAATAACACTTGTAGACAATGTCCAATATGATGAATAAAACATGTAATTATGTTAGAGAGACTGCTGGGAATTAGAAAGTACTAGATGCTATCTGATTTAGAAATTTGAGCTACAGCTATCGTAAAATCTGAAGTGTTAAATACCCCTTCAGGATTAAGCACTCATCAAACAAATATTTATTGACCTTAGCACCAGGGACAAAAAAATGCAAAGATAAATAAAAGCATTTTGGGGATTCTAGAAGAGGCAGAATGAGAAATGAGTACTGTTAAGGGGGCATCTATTCCCCAATTCGTACATTTTCATGTGGAACTCCCATTAGACAACACTAGGCTTTTCTCCACCTCTCTCCTTCCCCCTTCACTGGTACCCAGGCTAAGGGTGAATTATCTGATGGAGAGTTTGGAAGAGGAAAATGGACTTGCCTCTCTGCTTCTCTCTCTCTCTCTCCCCTCACCCCACTGCTACTCTTAAGCTCTCTGACACTCTACTTAAAGGAAACACGGTAGGGTTTTTGCCCATATGGAAGTAGTTTCACTCAGACAGGAAAGTGTAGTCATAAGCCAACATGACCACGCAACTTAAGTTTCATCTTCCAAGATACAGTTTTCTATCAGTAAATGGGGCTGAGATTATATATATATATAATATATACCTTATATGTATATATTTATATATAAATTACATATATTTTTACAGTTTCATGAAATTTTATTTTTGTATACAATCATGTAACGAGTCGTGTTAACATCACATTTCCATCATGAAGCTGATATTTTGATCTTCATCTCACATCTTCTATGTGTCTCTCTTAGAACTAGGCAAGAGAGAGAGATGTTACTTACTGTAACACTTCAAACTCCAAGAAAACAGGATATGTGTATAGTATATTGTAAGTACAACAAGCGCTGCAGGACACTGAGGAGATACCATCTCTTCCCATTGGATATCTAAGGACCTCACAGCACAGTCACTGGGGCAAAATACTGAAGTATCTGGACTTATTAAGGCAAAGAAGGCAGGAAAGAACATGCTAGAAAAGATAACACAGAAAATTACTCTTCATGAAAATGTGTGTCACAGTAGGAAAACGGAAGATAGTCTCTGTGGTCTCAGGGTATGAAGAGTTGTGGAGAGAGGGAAAGCGGAGCTGAGGTCACATTATGTGGATGGAGAGCTCTCTACAGATTTCTGCACCCCAATCCCAGGATTCAGTGCCTCTGGGATGGAGACCGCTATTTGCTGTTTTAAAAACTACTCCAGATACTTCAGATGCACGATCAGCTTCAGGAAGCCCTGTCTTCCAGGCTATAAAGTATGAACTTCATCCTATTAGTAATAAGAAGCCATTAGAGGATGCTGACTTCAAACATCTGTAGCAAGATAACTCTGCTGGGCAGTGTGAAGGCAAAAATAAATGAGAGAAGCTACAGCCACAGTGGTTGGAAAGAAAAAAGGTGGGGTTGATTCTAGGTATATTTTGGAGGAAGGGGAGACAGGGCTGAGTGACCAGATAAGAGGGGAAAGGACGCACTTGCTGGAGAAGGGTGAAGAGGCAGAAATGACTGGAGGATTCTAATTTGTCTCAGCAGAAGTGGAGAGGTGCCTGCAGGGAGTATTTGTCCCATAATTCTTATGTCTCTCTCCATCCTTCTACTCACCCATCCACATGAAAGGAAGAGTGGCTGATCGTCTTGGTCAGAGTCTGATGCACTTTGGACCATGCTTCTCTACTGGGTTAGGTCACTGCACTGAACAGCGCTGCATGTTGCCCCTGTTCTCTCTGTCCCACTGTGCCTTGGTGAGTAAAGCAGACCCACCCATTTCTCTAGGGGCTGTTTGGAGAAAAGAGCCTTTTGGATTCAGGAGAGAAAAACAGGTGGAAGAGGTCCTGCTTGATTTTCCCAATCTAAGCCACAGTCTCCAATTCAGTTTTAAGGATTTGAAGTGGGGAATCAGGGTAACTGACCCCAGTTCATTCCGGAAAGACCTAAGTCATGTTGTATCCTGTCTAGTTTAGCCTTTGTCCTAAATATTTCTGTTTTAAAGTAGTAGTAGTAGTAGTTACATTAAAATAAGCTGGGGTGAATTTGGTAGATTCACACTTTGTACTTCTATCTGCTGCCATGGTTTCGTCTAGGAATGAGTGATTTGTGGGAACAATGAGCATAGTTTTCATATTAATGTCACAGGGGAAAACAAATCTGACCCATGTTGGATCTGTTTCTTTTACTTTAACCTCTGTATACTATTGCTTTTTCTACAAGTTAATCACTACAGGGATGTTGCCTAGAGCTTAAAGTATGCATAATGGCCCTCTGGGAACCCTGCCTCCCATGCCTGAGCTTAAGCTAAAAATATCTTTGTTTAGCTCACCGGAAACATCCTGACCAGGCCCACCTGTAAATGGCTTCAGGAAAGAAGAAATTAACACATCCCCTCTGGAGTCTGGCCGGAACCAGGAAATACTTGTAACAACTTCCTGCCCTTTTTACTTTACCTCCCCACCTTCCCCTCTTTGCTCTATAAAAGAAACTAGCATACAAACCTCCACAAGACGGTTCTTTGGGACACTAATCCATCATCTTCTCAGTCTGCTGGCTTTCTGAATAAAGTCGCCATTCTTTGCCCCAACAACTTGTCTATTTATTGGCCTGCTGGGCGGCGAGCAGTACAAGCTTGGACTCTGTAACAACTGCCTTAGAGAGACATTGCAGGAGGAAGGGTATTCCTTCCTGGTTCCAGTGTGGCTCACTCCTGGAGAGCGGACTTTGTTTCTTCACTTTCTTCATGTTAGGTGCCTCTACACCATGCCACCTTCTCTAGCATTTGTCTGCCGTTTGCTTTCTGAATCTCTCAACTCAGGCAGTAGCGGTGTAGCCACAGAGAGTGTGGACCTGTGTCCTAGCTGAGGTTGCTGCTTCCTGCACCATCCTCTCAGCCCCAACTATGGGCACACATGTGGTCCCAAAGAGCTGGTCATCTAGTGAGCTGGCTGCCTGATCTTTATCCCACCCATGAGCCATGAACCCCCAGCCCAAGCCACACACATAGGTGCACCAGACTCCTGCAGAGGCCGGCTGCTTCAGCTCCCAGTGTGGCAACAACTGCAGCAGTGCCCTGACTCCCGGTGCGTACCCTAATGCTCTTTGGGTATTTGCCCATGAGCCTTGGCTCAGCTTTGCCCTGGAAAGTTGTTTCTGTGGCCCTCTGGATTCAAACACCATGTGGGCGAGGCCTTGCTCCTGCAGCCTTATCCAGACTCTGCCCACCCGTCCACCTGCCTTGACCCATGTGCACACAGAGGGTTGTTCTTGACTGCCCAGCGCCTGGGACCAACTCTGTCCCAGGCAACCCAGTAAACTTCTCTACCATCCACACCCTCTTCAATGAATTCTGAGCCTAGACTTGGGAATGGGGCCTCTTCCAAGTTTATTCTTCCCTATCTATTTTTCCTCCATCCTTTAGATGTCACTTACATCTTCAAAGTAATTCTCCTGTCATAGCTTAATAACTGTTGACATTAAATCATGAGTAGGAAAAGTTTTTTTGCAAAGAGCCAAATAGTAAATATTTTACACTCTGTAGACCATACAATCTCTGTGACTACTCACCCCTACAGTTACAACACAAAAGCAGCCATAGAAAATATACAAACGAATTGGAATGACCATGTTGCAACAGCACTTTATTTTACAAAGCTAACCTTACTGTGGGTTGTCGTCATTTCACAAATCATCAGATTGCACACCTTAACCTAACACAATGTTTTCTGTCAATTATACCTCAATAAAGCTGGCAGAAGAAAACCAAGCCTGAATTTGGCCCCCAGGGCACGGTTTGGTGACCCCAAATTTAATACCCCTTAAATTTAATAATTTAAAGAAGTATTAAACTTCTTTAAATTACTGTGCAGGTTCTGTCTTCTATTTGGCCCAAGTTCAACTTTGAAAATTGAGGCAGAAGCTGGCAGTGCTCTGCTTGCATCTTCTCAGTTAATGCGCCTGCCAGTAAGTGCATATTTGTCAGTAGACTGCTTTCAGGCTGCTCTAACGCACTCTACAAGGCCAGAAGTGCCTGGGGCACTACCCTCAGGGGTACCGAACGATCAGTAATTAAAGGGAATAGGGGTATAAATACCCCAGCTCCTGGCCCCTTGGCTGGGATAATTCTGAGGCATGTATTTTACAGTCATCCTTAGAGCGCCCCACAAGACTAAGCCACCAAGTCAGCTGGCTTAGGAACAAACCTATTAGTGCATACCTTCTTTTTCCTGTATTACTTTCCCACTCTCCTGATGGTTTCCTGAGCCTCCAAATAAATCATGTGCACTCAATGCTAGCCTCAGTGTCTGCTTCTGGGTGAATCCAACTAGGAAAGAAATTTTTTTCTGGACTAATGTAAATACGACTCTTGATGCAACAGAGTCATGGTAAAAAACAATGTTCTTACTAAATTAAGAAACCTGTGCAGCATAAAGTTCACAACTGCATTCAAACACCTTGCAATCAAAATAGCAGCTGTACTTGTCAAATTTTTAAAACACTTTTATATTTATCACTACAACTGAACTGCATTTTTTTTTTTTTGGTGGAAGCTGAGCCTGGAAACTAAAAACACTGATGAAAAGCAATACAAGTCTTTGTCTACTGCCTATCATCAACTGAGTTTAGAGATGTTTGAGCCTTTGAAAAATTACTTTGTGAGTCAAATTCAGAGTGCTGCAAATGGTATTAAACTTTTGCATAACTGAGTAATCTAAAGCTTGTTTGCATTGTATTCAAAATGTTAAACAATTGTAGTCCTCAAAACCTCAACATTCAACGTTTTTTTTTTCGAATTGCAGTTTGAAAGCAGCACTTGCAGACAGGAAGCTGTTGACATGTATCCCTACTAAAGCTACAGAGGAACTGAACAAATTAACAATGATAGGGCAAAGGGGATGTAAGATTTAATTTTCAGTTTCTGTAAATATACTTTGGAATATCTTATTTTGTAGGTAGAATCTATCAATTCTGCAGCATCTAAATTTGATTATCATTTGTAAGAACCATAGATACAAATTACTGAGTTTTTCTGATGAAAATTAATTTTGATAGGTAGCAAAAGAAAAAACAGATTAATTGAACTACATCAAAATTTAAAACTTCGATGCATTGAAGGATACAATCAACAAAGTAAGAAGGCCACTCAAAGAATGGGAGGAAATATTTGCAAATCATGTATCTGATAAGAGGTTAATATCCAGACTATATAAAGCACTCCTACAACAACAACAAAAACAACCCAATATTAGAATGGGCAAAACACTCAAATAGACATTTCTTAATATATACAAATGGCCAAAAAGCACATGAAAAGATGTTCAACATAATTAATCAATAGGGAAATGCAAACTCCAACCACAATAAGATACCACCTCATACCTATTAGGACAGCTACTTTCAGAAACAAAATAACAAGTGTTGGTGAGGATATAGTAAGATTGGAACACTTATGTACTGTTTGTGGGAGTATAAAATGGTACAGCCTCTATGGAAAACAAAGTGGCAGTTCCTCAAAAAATTAAAAATGGAACTACTCTATGATCCAGCAACTCCAATTTTGGGTATATACTCAAAAGAATTTAAAGTAGGAACTTCAAGACATATTTGCACTCCTATGTTCACAACAGCATTAGTCCCAATAGTCAAAAGGTGGAAGCAAACCAAGTATCCATTGGTGGATGAATGGATAAACAAAATGTGGTATATACATACCTTAAAAAAGTAGTAAATTCTGACACATGCTACAACATGGATGAACCTTGAGGGCACTGTGCTAAGTGAAATAAGGCCATCATAAAAGGATAAATATGATCCCACTTGTATGACTTATTTGTAGAGTAGTCAAATTTATAGAGCCAGAAAGTAGGATGGGGTTACCAAAGTCTGGAGGGATGGGAGAGTGGGGAGCTATCATTTCATGGTACAGAATTTCAGTTTTGCAAGATGAAATGAGTTCTACAGGTGGATGTTGGTGATGGTTACATAACAACGTGAATGTACTTAATGCTACTGAACTTTACACTTAAAGTGGTTAAGATGGTTTTATGTATGTTTTACCACAATTTAAAAATGCCCAGGGGACTTCCCTGGTGGCGCAGTGGTTAAGAATCTGCCTGCCAATGCAGGAGACACGGGTTCGAGCCCTGGTCCAGGAGGATCCCACATGCCATGGAGCAACTAAGCCCGTGTACCACAACTACTGAGCCTGCGCTCTAGAGCCTGCGAGCCACAACTACTGAACCCACGTACCACAACCACTGAAGCCCGTGTGCCTAGAGCCCATGCTCTGCAACAAGAGAAACCAGTGCAATGAGAAGCCCATGCACCACAATGAAGGGTAGCCCCTACTCGCCACAACTAGAGAAAGCCCGCGTGCAGCAACAAAGACCCAACACAGCCAAAAATAAAGACATTAAAGAAAAAAAATTTTAAATGCCCCCCAAATTCTGAAAGAAACCTTGAATGGAAGCAAAAGATAAAACCTGCGAAAATATTTGGGCTGAAATATTTACAAATTTCAATATAAAGGAAATTAGAATTTAACATATTCTCCTTTTAGCAGAATTTGTTCTACAATTACTTGCATGTTAGTACCTGTAAAGATAGCATTTTTTTAATTATAGATTATAGCATGTAGAGAAGAGCCAAGTGAAGGTGTGAGCAATTTTAAATTTACTAACCATAAAATGCACATTTGAAGCTGATTACTGGCAATTTTTTGAAAAAAAATTTAAATCATTTAAAAAAGGTTTTCTTAGTCTCTTCAGGAAGTGGTGTTGGGAAAGTTGGACAGCTGCATGTAAATCAATGAAGTTAGAACACACCCTAACTCTGTACACAAAAATAAACCCAAAATGGCTTACACACTTAAATGTAAGACATGACACCATAGAACTCCTAGAAGCGAACAGAGGCAAAACATTCTCTGACATAAATCGTACCAATGTTTTCTTAGGTCAGTCTCCCAAGGCAACAGAAATAAAAGCAAAAATAAACAAATGGGACCTAATCAAACTTACAAGCTTTTGTACAGCAAAGGAAACCCTAAACAAAATGAAAAGTCCACCTATGGACTGGGAGAAAATATTTGCAAATGATGTGACCAACAAGGGCTTGATTTCCAAAACTTACAAACAGTTCATACAACTCAATAACAAAACAAACAACCCAATCGAAAAATGGGCAGAAGACCTAAATAGACATTTCTCCAAAGAAAACATACAGATAGCCAACAGGTACATGAAAAGATGATCAACATCACTAATTATTAGAGAAATGCAAATCAAAACTACAATGAGGGGACTTCCCTGGTGGCACAGTGGTTAAGAATCTGCCTGTCAATGCAGGGGACACGGGTTTGAGCCCTGGTCCGGGAAGATCCCACATGCCGCAAAGCAACTAAGCTCTAGAGCCTGTGAGCCACAACTACTGAAGCCCATAGGCCTAGAACCCGTGCTCCACAACAAGAGAAGCCCCTGCTCGCCGCAATTAGAGAAAGCCTGCGTAGAGCAATGAAGACCCATTGCAGCCAAAAATAATAAATAAAAATTAAAAAACAAACTACAATGAGATATCACCTCACACCAGTCAGAATGGCCATCATCAAAAGTCTACAAACAACAAATGCTGGAGAGGGTGTGGAAGAAAGGGAACCCTCCTACACTGTTGGTGGGAATGTAAATTGGTACAACTATGGAAAACAGTATGGAGCTTCCTCAGAAAACTAAAAATAGAGTTGCCATATGATGCAGCAATCCCACTCCTGGGCATATATCCAGAGAAAACCATAATTCAAAAAGATACATGCACTCAAGTGTTCACAGCAGCACTATTCACAATAGTCAAGACATGGAAACAACCTAAATGTCCATCGACAGACAAATGGATAAAGAAGATGTGGTACATATATACAGTGCAATATTACTCAGCCATTTTAAAGAATGAAATAATGCCACTTACAGCAACATGGATGGACCTGGAGATTATCATACTAAGTGAAGTAAGTCAGAAAGACAAATACCATATGGCATAACTTATATGTGGGTGTTAGAAAAAGATACAAATGAACTTATTTACAAAACAGAAATAGACTCACAGACAAAGAAAACAAATTTATGATTACCAAGGGTGAACCTGGGGGGGCGGGAGGGCTAAATTAGGAATTTAAGATTAACAGATACACACTACTATACATAAAATAGATAGGGACTTCCCTGGTGGCGCAGTGGTTAAGGATCTGCCTGCCAATGCAGGGGACATGGGTTCGAGCCCTGGTCCAGGAAGATCCCACATGCCGCAGAGCAACTAAGCCCGTGCGCCACAACTACTGAGCCTGTGCTCTAGAGCCCGCAAGCCACAACTACTGAGCCCACGCACCTAGAGCTCATGCCCTGCAACAAGAGAAGCCACCACAATGAGATGGCCACGCACCACAACAAAGAGTACCCCCGGCCGCCGCAGCTAGGGAAACCCCACAGGCAGCAACGAAGATCCAATGCAGCCAAAAATAAATTAATTAAAAAATAAATAAAATAAAATAAAATAAACAACAGGGACCTACTGTATAGCACAGGGAACTATATTCAATATCTTGTAATAACCTATAATGGAAAAGAATCTGAAAAAGAATATACATACATATATATGTATAACTGAACCACTTTGATGTACACCTGGAACATTGTAAATCAACTATACTTCAATAAAAAAAATAAAAATAAATTTTGCAGAAAAATATCAGTGACAGAGAAAGAGATATGGCTGAGAAGCAGATAAAAGTAAGTGAATAGGTACCAAGAATAATTATTTTGTTTACCTTATTTCAAAGGCTTAATATAAACAAGCTTTCATAAAATTTGCTTTAATGTACATGGAAACATTACTTTTATTTTGTAGAAAGTATTTTGTTTTTAAAAATAGTTTTTAATAGGACTATTTTATAAGCCTATCAACATCATAAGATCAGTTGAGGGCCAATTAATAAATATTTCAAATTATATGATTCATTCTTAGCAGAGTTTCTCGGTCTCAAAAATATTTAGGTTTAGATGATAAATGGTATACTTAGTTGTTTACAAAGTTGGTATGTTCCCCATCTGGTTGTCGATCCTCAGTCCCTCCACAGAGGACACTGGAGGAAGGAAGGAGAAGCAGTGGGTCATGAACCGTGATTCACGGGTGCCCAGCCACGTGAGGACACCCTCAAAAGCAGCATTCGAAGACCAGTGTACTTCAGGGAAAGGCCAGGTCTCATTGTGCCGCTGTGCAAGCCGATGGCGTGGCTCAGGCTGGTATGAGATTATTGGGAAATGAGATTCTTTTAGTTCCATTTAAGGCTGACTTCAGAACAGCCAGTGCTTCCAACAGGCTTTTAGGCAGCTGTGGGGAGAATGCTGTTTTGCTCTCACAGCTTGTTTTCTCCTTTAATCTGTTTCTCAGCAAGGACAGCATAGAGGGACGGTATGTCTCTGAAGAAAGCATCTACATTCCACATATGCCTCAGGGGCCTCTGGTTCACAACCTCTGAGCATAGGCAGGTGGCTCTGGACCCATATTCCCAGACTATGTATCCAGAGCTAAGAAGGGAGCCATGGCGTGACTAATGTCTTGGATTCATACAGCCTGTGAAGTTCCTTGGATTCGCCACCTCCTCACCACCTATCAACTTAATTTTGGGTTGCTAATTATATACCTTTAATTCAGTTCAGCATTTCGTGACCCAAACGTTGGTTTCAACCACAGTGGGTGATGGAATTTCTCTTACCAATAAATAGACAAAAATGCCTGAGGAACTTATTATACAAGACTACGTTACCTAAGTTAAGGCAGATTCTGATAGACTGTATTATTGTTGGCCACATATTCTAGCTTTCCTTCCTTAGATGCTTCTTGCAAGAGTTATAAATTCTTACACAGTTGAATTCAGGAGTGGCCATGTGACTTGCATTAATCAATGAAATAAGGGCAGAACTAACGTGTTACTTCTAAGCAGAAGCTTTAAGAGCCAGTTTGTGGCTTCTCCATGTCCCTCGTCTCTCTGCCACAGCAACTGGCAATATTTCAGGTAGAGGCTACTCTGCTAGTCTGGTCCCAGAATGAAGACGACATGGAGCAAAACCATAGCAATGTATCACAATAAGTAGATAATATGAGTGAAAATTCAAACGTTATCATTGTAAGTCACTAAGATTTGGAGTTGTTTGTTACTACAGCATAACTTAACCTACCCTGACTAATGCATAATTATCAATAAGCTCAAAGGCTAGAAATAATATCTAGGTGTGCCTGGACATTTTGCTTACGAGAATCCCAGGGAAGAACAGGATAAAAAAAACACAGTAAATGCAAGCCAGGCAGGACCTCAATAATGTAGTCCTGGCCTGGGTTAGACGTTGGGGTAATGGGAGGATGCTTCCTGGCTAAAATTACCTCATTTAGACAGAAGAGTAAAGATGGGCATGATCTGTTTGAAAAATAGGTGTTGTAATAGACTCAGAACTTGGTACATTTATATTTCTTATTGTGGAGAACCCCAGAAGATAGATTATAGATGACTGTGTTAGGAAAACATATGTTTAAGCTCAAAAGCAAAGAAAAGGAATGAAAAGCACTCTGGTCTAGTGCACAGTTTTTGTCCTCATGTGTTAGAGCGGAAACAGGACCACCATACGAGCTGGTTAGATTTTAAACTCAGCTGGGTTTGCTTGAAGAGAGTAGGAAATAGTAGAAGGAATCTGCGCTCTAGAGAGTTATCCCACTATTGTAAGAAAAGACGCATCAAAAAAACAGCTTTCTACTGCTACAGAATGCACACAAGTTAATCTAAGACTAGAATTTAAGAATTTGATACCAACAGCTCATACAAATCAATATCAAATCAAAACAAAACAACCCAATCAGAAATTGGGCAGAAGAACTAAATAGACATTTCTCCAAAGAAGACATACACATGGCCAACAGGCACAAGAAAAGATGCTCAACATCACTAATTATTAGAGAAATGCAAACCAAAACCATGATGAGGCATCACTTCACACCAGTCAGAATGGCCATCATCAAAAAGAACACAAACAATAAATGCTGGAGAGGGTGTGGAGAAAAGGGAACCGTCCCACACTGTTGGTAGGAATGTAAGTTGGTGCAGCCACTGTGAAGAACAGTATGGAGGTTCCTTAAAAAACTAAAAATATGATATGATCCAGCAATCCTACTCCTGAGCATATACCCAGAAAAGATGAAAACTCTAAAAGATATATGCACCCCAATGTTCATTGCAGCACTATTCACAACAGCCAAGACATGGAAGCAACCTAAGTGTCCACCGACAGATGAATGGATAAAGATGTGGCATATATATACAATAGAATACAACTCATAAAAAGAGTAAAAAGAATGAAATAATGCCATTTGCAGCAATGTGGATGGACCTAGAGATTATCATACTGAGTGAAGTCAGTCAGAGAAAGAGAAATATTACACTTATATGTGGAATCTAAAAAATAATACAAATGAATTTATTTACAAAGCAGAAACAGACTCACAGACATAGAAAACAATCTTATGGTTATCAAAGGAGAAAAGGAGGTGAGGGAGGGATCAATTAGGGGTATGAGATTAACAGATACACATCACTCTATATAAAACAGATAAACAACAAAGATTTACTGTATAGTACAGAGAACTATATTCAATATCTTGTAATAGCCTATAATGGAAAATAATCTGAAAATATATATAACTGAATCACTTTGCTGCACACCTGAAACTAATACAGTATTGTTCTGTTTTCATTGAAATACAGTTGATTTACAATGTTGTGTTAATTACTGCTGTACAACAAAGTGACTCAGTCATACATATATATATATTCTTTTTTTATATTCTTTTCCATTATGGTTTATCACAGGATATTGAATATAATCCTTTGTGCTACACAGTAGGACCTTGTTGTGTATCCATTCTCCATATGAAAGCTCACATCTGCTCACCCCAACCTCCCACTCCAACCCTCCCCCAACTCCCTCTCCCGTGGCAACCACCAGTCTGTTCTCTATGTTCGTGATTCTGTTTCACAGATAGGTTCATTTGTAGCACAATACTGTAAGTCAACTATATTTTGATAAAAAAGTTGATGCCTTGCTTTGCTGTTTCTACGGTGATAACTCCTCATGGAGTAATGGGGGCCCCATCTGGTGCCCTGATAAGGATCAGGTATGAGAGAACAGCGAGACAGAGGAAACACCTTAGCTAATGCTTTATAATACATCCCCTCCCCACATCTATTAACACAGTGGCACTTCCATCATCCTCCTGCTATTCTACCTCGTGGGTACAGTTTCAGCACATGCAGGGGTGTGAAAGGTAGGGCAGATTTGGGGAATCCTATGCCTGGTCATCTAACTCACAACATGCACGTAACTGAATATCCCTCAACCGACTACAGCGGTGAGCACGAGTGATTTCTACAGGCACTTTTCCAAGAAATAAGTACAGAACTAGAGAGACCCAGCATGCAGCCAGAAGGAACAGGGAGCTGGCAGGGGCAGTCTGGGACAGGGAGAATTGGATGTATGGACAGCAGGAGAAAAGGTCCAGTAGCCTAAGAGGAAGATGCCAGCTCCGCCTGAGGCCCTGCCCAGCCATCTGGGCTAAAATGATCTGACACCGGATGAAGAAAGGGGAGCACTGGATGCACTTCAGAAAGGCAACCCTGGACTTCCCTGGTGGCCCAGTGGTTAAGAATCCGCCTGCCAAGCCAGGGGACACGGGCTTGAGCCCTGGCCCGGGAAGATCCCACATCCCGCAGAGCAACTAAGCCCGTGCACCACAACTACTGAGCCTGCTCTCTAGAGCTCATGAGCCACAACTACTGAGCCCACGTGCCACAACTACTGAGCCCACGTGCCATAACTACTGAGCCCATGTGCCACAACTACCGAAGCCCGCACGCCTAGAGCCCGTGCTCCACAACAGAAGCCACCGCAATGAGAAGCCCGCACACCGCAACAGAGACCCAACGCAGCCAAAAAATAAATTAATTAATAATAAAAAAAGGCAACCCTCCTACTTTAAAATGTGAATAATTGATCATTTGAGACAAAAATGGTGAGCTCTGCTTCCCTTTTCCCATGACTCGTGCTTTCGTACATATACATGTGTTCACACAGACACATGTGGACACACACAAAAGCCCACAAAACCAAGGACTGATGTGACAAAAATGACAGGACTGGCAATGGCCAAATGGCCAGTTGTGAGATGAAAGGGTTGTGGGTGCTGGGTATATGGACCCAAAGAGTTGCTCATCTAGCTCTGCCAGAGTGAACATGTAAGGCTGGAAGCAGAGGGTTCGTCCGGAGAACAGGATTTGTGAGGCAGGGAGGAGCATCGTGTGTTGCCCCCTGCCCTCTCTAGAGAATGCAGAAGGAACTAAGGAAATTCTTCCCTGAAGTCTCAAAGTGACTGTAAACACAGATGTAGCAGTCGTCGTCTGAGCCCTGTGCAGCCTGCTGGGATGGTCTTCTCTGCACCCTTCTCCCCTGCTTCCCTTTGCTTTTGCCTCCAGAGCTCTGCACCTGTGATTTTTCCGAAGACTTCCTCAGCTTCCTGGAGCCGACTTTGCCTGCAGGAGTGCAGAGCCCCAGGTATTCCCAGCCTCGTGGCCCTTAACCAATGACTGGTGTAGATAGATAGACAGATAGATAAATAGATAGACAGATAGATAGATAAATAGATAAGATAGATAGATGATAGATAAGATAGATGATGATAGATGATAAGATAGATGATAGATGATAGATGATAGATAAGATAGACAAGATGATAGATAGATGATAGATAGATAGGTAGATGGATAGATGGATGGATGTGTGTGTGTGGGGGGTGTGTCTTGGGTGTGGGAGATGACTGCTTGGCCCCCCTGCTCAGGTCCCAACATCTCTGAGGCTCACTTACATTCCAGAATTCTGAGGAATCAGGCTGCAGCCACCCTCCCCTAAGAATCCCTTCTCCCCGTCTTCCCCTTGCCAATACCCCAACTCCCTTACTGGTCTTTTTCTGAAAGCATTTCCTTAACAAATCACTTTCACCCAAATCCTTAGCTCAGAGTCTTTCCCTGGGCAATTATTTTTTTGAAGTATAATTGACATAGCACATTACATTAGTTGCAGGCGTATAACATAATGATTTGATATCTGTATATACTGTGAAATGATCACCACAATCAGTCTAGTTTCTGGGGAATTTGACTCAAGACAAGAGAGGACTGGTGTTGGCTTTTTGCTGAAGTTTGCTGAGAGGAAAACTCTGCAGGTCACCCTTGCTGCTAAGGTAAAGTGACCTCAAAGCTGTTGGGTGAACCGGGCACCAGAAGCTGGGAGGAAGTGGTCATGTCTCCACAGGACCACCCAGTGGCAAAGCTGCAGGAGGACCCACCTTAGGTACCTGAAGATCATCTAACTGCCACAAGAAAAAGCCAGTATTGGACACATCCAGGATGACAGAGCTGATAGTGGCCATCAGCTGCAGTTGGGCACCAGAGCCAAGCAAATGTGATGAAAATAAAGACATGCGTGCCTCCCTCACATGTTCACCCAAGTGTGTTGCCCATGGAAACAGACACTTCTTTCTCCTCCCTGATGCTACCCAGAGATGCACACACTAAAGCCTGTTGAATGAGAAGTAGAATTAATAGGAGGTGAGAAGAAGAACACAGGATGGAAAAGAGTTCGGGAGAGGGAGCTATGTGCTTTGATTGAAGTAATACTTCACTTCAGCTGAGTATTTACCTGAATGAGGTGAAGTATTAAAACAGGAGTGATTAGAAGGTTGCCCAAAGATGTCAGCCTGGTGGTAAATATCTTTGAAAACCTTTCCTTGAAATATTTCAAGTTTGGCAGCAGGAAAATGTTAAAACCTCACATGAACCAGATCTTGATTGAGGATTACATTTAAAATTTATTTACCTTGGTGGAGATCAGCCAAGATGGAGGAGTAGAAAGACCCTGAGCTCACCTCCTCTCATGAGCACACCAAAATCACAACTATCTGCAGAACCATCGATGAACCTACCAGAAAAAAAGATTCTACAACGAAAGACATAAAGAAGGAACCACAATGAGAGGGGTAGGAGGGGTGGACTCACGATATAATCAAGTTCCATACCCCTGGGTGGGCAACTCACAAACCGGAGAATAATTATATTGCAGAGGTTCTCCTACAGGAGTGAGAGTTCTGAGCCCCATGTCGGGCTCCCCAGCCCAGGGGTCCTGCACTGGGAAGATGAGCCCCCAGAGCATTTGGCTTTGGAGGCCAGTGGGGCTTAATTTTGGGAGCCCCACAGGACTGGGGGAAATACAGACTTCACTCTTAAAGGGCGCTCACAAAATCTCATGTGCACTGGGGCCCAGGGAAAAAGCAGTACTTTGACAGGAGACTAAGCCAGAGCTACCTGCTGGCCTTGCAGAGTTTCCTGGAGAGGCGGGAGGCAGCTGCACCTCACCCTGCAGAGACACTGGCAGCAGCACACCTGGCAGCTTTCTACTGTGTGAACACTACTGCTGGTGGCCACCATCTTGGGACCCTCCCTCTAGCTCATCAGCGCCAAGACCTGGCCCCATCCAACAGCCTGGAGGCACCAGGGCTGGGATGCCTCAGGCCGAAAAACTAACTGGTTGGGGAACACAGCCCCACCCATCAGCAGACAGGCTGCCTAAAGACTTCCTGAGCCCAAAGCTACATGCTTCTAGACAGGGCCCTGCTCACCAGAGGGCCAAGACCCAGCTCCACGCACCAGTGGGCAGGATAATAGGCCTTGTCCTCCAGAAAGCCTGTATGAGCCTCTAGACCAGCCTCATCCACCAGGGGGCAGATACCAGCTGCAAGAAAACCACAATCCCACAGCCTGTGGATCCAGCCCAACCGCAGCAAGCCAGACCCTACCGTGGGACCAGCTGGGCCCTGGCCCTGCCTGCTAGGAGGCCAACAGAAGCTTCAGGACACCCCAGACCACATACCCAACTGTGTCAGAAACTGGTACCTCCCACCAGTGATCTGACACCAGCTCTGTGACTCCTTGGCCCTGCAGCCACACCCCAAGACCCGGCTCTGCCTACCAGCAGTCTGGCACTAACCCCAGGACCTGGCTTCACCCACCAGTGGGTGGGCAATAGCCCTGGAGTCTTCTGAACCCTGACTCTGCCCACCAGTGAGCCAGCACTAACCAGGGCCCCCTAAGGTCCTGCAGCCAGTTGCCTCATGACCAGACCCCACTAAACAGGAGCCAGCAGCACATACACAAGGCAGGGCCTGGCCAACAGGGCCAGGGAGTCAACCAAGCCTACCAGACCACCCACATAGTCATCCTACTACAACAGAAGGAGCCACGAAGCCCTTTTATGGGGAACTCATAGAGCATATAACTTGGGTAACAGTAGGGAGAGCGCTGCTGGGATGCATAGGGCGTCTCCTACAGAGGACCACTTCTCCAAGGTTGAGAAACGTAACTAACCTCCCACATGCTTAAAAATACAAATAGCAACTTAGCCAAAATGAGGCGCAGAGGAACATGTTCCAGACGAAGGAACAAGATAAAACCTCAGAAGAACAACTAAGTGAAGTGGAGATAGGCAATCTACTGGAAAAAGATTTCAGAGTAGTGATCGTAAAGATGATCAAAGAACTTGGGAGAAGAATGGATGCACAGAGCTAAAAGTTAGAAGTTTTTTTTTTTTTAACAAAGCGTAAACGTACAGAACAACCAGAGATAAAGAATACAATAAATAAAATGAAAAATACACTAGAAGTAATCAACGGTAGACTAAATGATACAAAGAAATGGATCATGAGCTGGAAGACAGAGTAGTGGAAAACACTGCTGCGAAATGGAAAAAAGAATGAAAATAAATGAGGACAGTTTAAGAGACCTCTGGGACAAGATCAAGCACACCAACATTTGCATTAAAGGGGTCTTAGAAGAAGCGAGAGAGAAAGGGCCTGAGAAAATATTTAAAGAAATACTAGCTGAAAGTGACTCTAACCTGGAAAATGAAACAGTCACCCAAGTCCAGGAAGTGCAGAGAATCCCACACAGGATTAACCCAAACGAACACACCAAAACACATTGTAATTAAAATGACGAAAATTAAAGATAAAGGAAGATTATTAAAAGCAGCAAGGGAAAAGCAACAAATTACATACAAGGGAACTCCCATACAGCTACTGGCTGCTTTTCAAGCAGAATCTCTGCAGGCCAGAAGGGAGTGGCATAATATATTTAAAGCAATGAAAGGAGAAAACCTATAACAAAGAATACTCTACCCAGCAAGTTTCTCCTTCAGATTTGATGGAAAAATAAAATGCTTCACAGGCAAGCAAAAGCTAAAAGGGTACAGCGCCACCAAACCAGCTTTAAATGTTAAAGGAACTCTTCTAGGCTGAAAACAAAATGCCACAACTAGAAACAAGAAAATTACGAAATGAAAAAGCTCACCAGTAGGAGGTGCAGCCAAGATGGCATTGTGGGAAGATGCAGAGTTTGCGCCTCCCCACAACTAGGGCACCTGCCGGCCGCTGGTGGGAGACTCTGACGGGTGGAACCCTAAAGTGAACCGGTAGGACGTAGGGGTACTGAGGCGGGAGGAGACGTGGAGGCCAGATAGGATGGGGTGACCCTGAGGCCGGGGAGGTCAGGAGAGGCAGGCAGGAGGAGCCATCTGGGAGGAGGGAGAGGAGAGGAGGGCGACTGCTCCGCCCACTTGGGCACGGGGAGCTTGCTGAGCTCCCAGGCAGGTTCCCTGCTCTCCAAAGCCCCACCCAGGCTGCGTGGGTCCTGGGGGCAGAGGAGGGAGGCCAGGGAGATCAGGAGAAGCAGACGGAAGGAGCCATCCACGTGGAGCCAGAGAGGAGTGGAGGGAGTTTGCCCCGCCCACTCGAGCCCAGGAAACCTGCTGGGCTCCCAGGTGAGGTCCCCTGCCCTCTGAGACCAGGGGTGGGGGGCACACCTGGGCCCCTTCTGTTCCTTGAGCCTAAGCCCCACCCCCCACAGCCCCCAGGGCCTTTTCCAGCCCTGTGGGTCCTGAGCATTGGCCCCACCCACCACCCAAACCTCACCCTTGCTTAGGCCCCGCCCTCAACAGCCAAAGCTTTTCCCCCCCTTTTTTTTTTCTCTCCACTTTTTTACAATTGTGGTACTGATGTACCTTCCGGTTGTTGATTCATCTATATTTTTATCTTTATATTCTTTCTAACATATCGGTTAGTTTCCTACTCCAATTTTATTTTTTACTGTTATTGTTTGTTTGTTTTTTCCCACCCCACACAGCTTGCGGGATCTTGGTTCACGAGTTGGGGGTCAGGCCAAAGCTCCTGTGGTGGGAGCTCCGAGTCCAAACCACGGGACTAACATAGAACCTCAGACCCCAGGGAATATTCACTGGAGTAAGGTCTCATGGAGTTCCTCATCTCAGCACCAAGACCCAGCTCTACCCAATAGCCGACAAACTCCAGTGTTGGAAGCCTCAGGCCAAACAACCAGTAAGACAAGAACACAATCCCACTCATAAAAAAAAAAGGGGGGTCTTCCCTGGTGGCGCAGTGGTTAAGAATCTGCCTGCCAATGCAGTGGACACAGGTTCGAGCCCTGACCTGGGAAGATCCCACATGCCATGGAGGAACTAAGCCCATGCGCCACAACTACTGAGCCTGCACTCTAGAGCTCGTGTGCCACGACTACTGAGCCCACGTGCCACAACTACTGAAGCCTGCATGCCTAGATCCCGTGCTCTGCAACAAGAGAAGCCACTGCAATGAGAAGCCTGTGCACCGCAACGAAGAGTAGCCCCTGCTTGCCGCAACCAGAGAAAGCTTGCGCACAGCAACAAAGACCCAACGCAACCAAAAATTAAAAAATTAAGAATAAATAAATTAAAAAAGAAAATGAGACAGCTAAAAAATATGGCACAGATGAAGGAGCAAGGTAAAAACCTACAAGACCAAATAAATGAAGGGGAAATAGGCAATCTACCTGAAATAGAACTCAGAGTTATGATAGTAAAGATGATCCAGAATCTCGGAAATAGAATGGAGGCATGGATTGAGAAAATACAAGAAGTGTTTAACAAAATTCTAGAAAACAGAGATGAACAGCACAATAACTGAAAGGAAAAATACAATAGAAAGAATCTATAACAGAATAACTGAGGCATAAGAATGAATAAGTGAGCTGGAAGACAAAATGGTGGAAATAACAGCCAAGGAGCAGAATAAAGAAAAAAGAATGAAAAGAATTGAAGACAATCTCAGGGACCTCTAGGACAACACTAAACACACCAACGTTCAAATTATAATGGTCTCAGAAAAAGAAGAGAAAAAGAAAGGTCTGAGAAAATATTTGAAGAGATTATAGTAGAAAACTTCCCTAAATTGGAAAGGAAACAGTCACCCAAGACCAGGAAGCAGAGAGTCCAATACAGGATAAACCCTAGGAAAAACACACCAAGACACATATTAATCAAACTAACGAAAATTAAATTCAAAGAAAAAATATTAAAAGCAGCAAGGGAAAACCAAAAAATAACATACAAAGGAATCCCCATAAGGTTATCAGCTGATTTTTCAGTGGAAACTCTGCAGGCCAGAAGTGAGTGGCAGGATATACTTAAAATGATGAAAGAGTAAAAACCTACAACCAAGATTACTCTACCCAGCAAGAATCTCATTCAGATTCGATGGATAAGTCAAAAGCTTTTCAGACAAGCAAAAGCTAAGAGAATTCAGCACCACCAAACCAGCTTTACACAAATGTTAAAGAAACTTCTCTACATGGGAAACACAAGAGAAGAAAAAGACCCAGAAAAACAAACCCAAAACAATTACGAAAATGGTAATAGGAACATACATATAAATAATAACTTAAATGTAAATAGATTAAATGCCTCAACCAAAAGACACAGACTGGTTGAACGGATACAAAACAAGACCCATATATATGTGGGCTAAAAGAGACCCACGTCAGACCTAGGGACACGTACACACTGAAAGTGAAGGGATGGAAAAAGATATTCCATGCACATGGAAATCAAAAGAAAGCTGGAGTAGCAATACTCACATGAAATAAAATAGACTTTAAAATAAAAACTGTTACAAGAAATAAGGAGGAACACTACATAATGATCAAAGGATCAATACAAGAAGAAGATATAACAATTAAAAATGTTTATGAACCCAACACAGGAGCACCTGAATATATAAGGCAAATGCTAACAACCATGAAATGAGAAATCGACAGTAACACAATAATAGTAGGGGACTTTAACACCCAACGTACACCAATTGATAGATCATCCAAACAGAAATAAGGAAACACAAGCTTTAAATGACACAATAGACCAAGTAGATTTAATTGATATTTATAGAACATTCCACCCAAAAGTGGATGAATACACTTCCTTCTCAAGTGCACATGGAACATTCTCCAGGATAGATCACATCTTGGGTCACAAATCAGGCCTCACAAATCAATTTTAAGAATACTGAAATTGTATCCAGCATCTTTTCTGACCACAACGCTATGAGATTGGAAATCAATTACAGGAAAAAAACTGTAAAAACCACAAATACATAAAGGCTAAACAGTGTGCTACTAAATAACCAACAGATCACTGAAGAGATCAAAGAAAAAATTTAAAAATACATAGAAAAAAATAACAAAAACTCGACAACCCAAAACCTATGGGATGCAGCAAACGCAGTTCTAAGAGGGAAGTATATAGCAATTCAATCACACCTCAAGAAACAAGAGAAATCTCAAATAAACAATCTAACCCTACACTTAAAACAACTAGAGAAAGAAGAACAAAGAAAACCCAAAGTCAGTAGAAGGAAAGAAATCATAAACATCAGAGCAGATATAAATGAAATAGAAATGAAGAAAACAATAGCAAAGATGAATAAAACTAAAAGCTGGTTCTTTGAGAAGATAAACAAAATTGATAAACCCTTAGCCAGACTCATCAAGAAAAAAGGGAGAGGATACAAATCAGTAAAATTAGAAATGAAAATGGAGAAATCACAACTGACACTGCAGAAATACAAAGGATAAGAGACTACTACAAACAACTATATGCCAATAAAATGGACAACAACGAAGAAATGCACAAATTCTCGGAAAGGTACAATTTTGCAAGACTGAACTAGGAATAGTTAGAAAATATAAACAGACCTATCACAAGCAACGAAACTGAAACCATAATTAAAAATCTTCCAACAAAAGTCCAGGACCAAACAGCTTCACAGGTGAACTCTATCAAACATTTTGAGAAGAGCTAATACCGATCTTTCTCAAACTCTTCCAAAAATTGCAGAAGGAGAAACACTTCCAAATTCATTCTACGAAGCCACCATCACCCTGATACCAAAACCACAAAAAGATATCACAAAAAAGAAAATTATAGACCAATATCACTGATGAACATACATGCAAAAATACTGGACAAAATACTAGCAAACAGAATCCAACAGCACATTAAAAGGATCATACACCATGATCAAGTGGGGTTTATCCCAGGGATGCAAGGATTCCTCAATATACGCAAATCAATCAATCAAAGACCCCGAATAACCAAAGCAATCTTGAGAAAGAAAAACAGAGTTGGAGGAATCAGGCTCCCTGACTTCAAACTCTACCACAAAGCTACAGTAATCAAGACAGTATGGTACTGGCACAAAAACAGAAATGTAGTACAGTACAGGATAGAAAGCCCAGAGATAAAAAACCCACGCACATATGGGCACCTAATTTACGACAAAGGAGGCAAGAACATACAATGGAGAAAACAGCCTTTCTATAAGTGGTGCTGGGAAAACTGGACAGCTACTTGTAAAAGAATGAAATTAGAACACTACCTACCACCATACACAAAAATAAACTCCAAATGGATTAAGGACTTAAATGTAACACCAGACACTATAAAACTCTTAAGAGGAAAACATAGGAAAAACACTCTTTGACATAAACCACAGCAAGATCTTTTCTGACCCACCTCCTAGAGTAATGGAAATGAAAACAAAAATAAACAAATGGGACTTAATTAAACTTAAAAGCTTTTGCACAGCAAAGGAAACAATAAACAAGACAAAAAGGCAACCCTCAGAATGGGAGAAAATATTTGCAAATGAAACAACAAAGTATTAATCTCCAAAATATACAAACAGCTCATGAAGCTCAATATCAAAAAAAAACCCAAACAATCCAGTTAAAAAATGGCTGGAAGACCTAAATAGACATCTCACCAAGGAAGACATACAGATGGCCATGAGGCACATGAAAAGATGCTCAACATCACTAATTATTAGAGAAATGCAAATCAAAACTACACTGAGGTATCATCTCACGCCGGTCAGAATGGCCATTATCAAAAAACCTGGAAACAATAACTACTGCAAAGGGTGTGGTGAAAAGGGAACCCTCTTGCACTGTTGGTGGGAATGTAAATTGATACAACCACTATGGAAAGAATATGGAGCTTCCTTAAAAAACTAAAAATAGAACTACCGTATGACCCAGCAATCCCACTACTGGGCATATACTCTGAGAAAACCGTAATTCAAAAAGAGACATGTACCGCAATGTTCATTGCAGCACTATTTACAATGGCCTGGACATAGAGCCAACCTAAATGTCCACAGACAGATGAATGGATAGAGAAGATGTAGCACATATATACAATGGAATATTACTCAGCCATAAAAAGAAACAAAACTGAGTTATTTGTAGTGAGGTAGATGGACCTAGAGTCTGTCATACAGAGTGCAGTAAGTCAGAAAGAGAAAAACAAACACTGTATGCTAATGCATATATATGGAATTTAAAAAAATGGTACTGATGAACCTACTTGCAGGGGAGGAATAAAGAGGTAGACATAGGGAATGGACTTAAGGACATGGGGAGGGGGGTGGGAGGGGCAAGCTGGGGCAAAGTGAGAGTAGCATCGACATATATACGCTACCAAATGTAAAATAGTTGGCTGGTGGGAAGCAGCAGCATAGCACAGGGAGATCAGCTCCGGGCTTTGCGATGCCCTAGAGGGGTGGGATAAGGAGGACTGGAGGAAGGCTCAAGAGGGGGATGTGGGGACATGAGTATGCATATGGCTGATTTGTTCTGTGATGCAACAGAAACTAACACAGTACTGTGATGCAATTATACTCCAATAAAGATCTATTAAAAAAAAAACTCAAATTGAAAAAAACAAACAAAAAAAAGCTCACCAGTAAAGGCAAACATACAGTAAAGATGCGAAATCATCCACACACAAAGCTAGTACAGAGATCAAAAGACACAAGTAGTAAGATCATCTAGATCCACAATAAGCAGTTAAGGGATACACAAAACAATTAGATGTAAAATATGATATCAAAAACAGCAATCATGAGTGGAGGAGAGCATAACTGCACGGATTTTAAAATGCATTTGAAATTAAGAGATCCTCAACTTAAAACAATCACGCATATGCATAGACTATTATACAAAACCCCCATGGTAACCACAAAGCAAATATCTACAATAGATATACACACAAAAAAGAAAAAGAAATCCAAGCATAACACTAAAGATAGTCATCAAATCACAAGAGAAAAAAGAAAAAGGGAAAAAGAAGTCCTACAAAAACAAATCCAAAACAATTAACAAAATGGCAATAAAAACATACATATTGATAATTACCTTAAATGTAAATGGACTAAAAGCTCCAACTGAAGAACAAGAGTGGATGAATGGATACAAAAACAAGACCCATATATATGTTGCCTACAAGAGTCTCTTTTCAGATCTACAGACACACAAAGACTGAGTGAGGAGACAGAAAAAGATATTCCATGCAAAGGAAAATCAAAAGAAAACTGGAGCAGCATTACTTATATCAGACAAAAGACTTTAAAATAAAGACTGTTAGAGAATTCCCTGGTGGTCCAGTGGTTAGGACACCATGCTCTCACTGCTGAGGGCCTAGGTTCAATTCCTGGCCAGGGAACTAAGATCCCACATCCCACAGGCTGTGCAGCCCAAAAAAAATTTTTTTAATTTAAAAATAAAATAAAGACTGTTACAAAAAATAAAGAAGGCCACTAAATAATACTCAAGGAATCAATCCAAGAAGAAGATATAACAATTGTAAATATATATATGCACCCAACATAGGAGTACCTGAATTTATAAGGCAAATATTAACAAACATAAAAGAAGAAATTGACAGTAACACAAGAATAGTAGGGGACTAACCACCCCACTTACATCAATGGACAGATCATCCAGAGAGAAATCAATAAGGAAACACTAGCCTTAAATGACACATTAGACCAAATGGACTTAATTGATATATATATATAGACAAGAGAGCACTCCTTCCAAAAGCAGAATGCATATTCTCTTCAAGTGCACGTGGAACATTCTCCATGATACATCACATGCTAGGTCACAAAACAAGCCTCAAAAAATGTAAGAAAAGTGAGATCATATCAAGCATCTTTTCCAACCAAAATGCTATGAGACTACAAATCAACTACAAGAAAAAAATCTGCAAAAAACACAATCACATGGAGGCTAAACCATATGCTACTAAACAACCAGTGAATCACTGAAGAAATCAAAGAGGAAATAAAAAATATCTAGAGATAAATGAAAACTAAAACACAACGATCCAAAACCTTTAGGATGCAACAAAAGCAGTTCTAAGGGGGAAATTTCAGCAACACAAGCTTACCTCAGGAAACAAGAAATATCTCAAATAAACAACCTAATCTTATATCTAAAGGAAGTAGAGAAAGAAGAACAAACACAACGCAAAGTTACTAGAAGTAAAGAAGTCATAAAGATCAGAGTAAAAACAACTGAAATAGATACTAAGAAAAAAAAAACAGAAAAGATCAATGAAACCAAAAGCTGATTCTCTGAAAAGATAAAATTGATAAACTTTTATCCAGACTCATGAAGAAAAGAAGAGGGCCCAAATCAATAAAATCAGAAATGAAAAAGGAGAAGTTACAACAGACACCACAGAAATACAAAGGATCACAGAATGAACAACTATATGCCAATAAAAATGGACAACCTAGAAGAAATGAACAAATTCTTAGAAAGGTACAATCTCCCAAGACTGAACAGGGAAGAAATAGAAAATATGAATGGACCAATTACCAGGAATGAAGTTGAATTAATAGTTTAAAAACTTCCAACAAACAGAAGTCAAGGACCAGATGGCTTCCCAGGTGAATTCTACCAAACATTTAGAGAAGGGTTAACAACTATTCCAAAAAACCGCAGAGGAAGGAACACTTCCTGACTCGTTCTATAAGCCAGCGTCATCCTGATATCAAAACCAGATGAAAATATCATAAAAAAAATTACAGGCCATGATAAGGACCTCTGTATAGCACAGGAAACTCTACTCAGTACTCTGTAATGGCCTGTACAAGAAAAGAATCTAAAAAAGAGTGGATATATGTATAACAGAGTCACTTTGCTGTACACCTGAAACGAGCACAACATTGTAAATCAACTATACCCCAATACAAAATTAAAAAAGAAATTACAGTCCAATATCACTGATGAACACAGATGCAAAAATTGTCAACAAAATACTAGCAAACTGACTCCAACAATACATTAAAAGGATCATACACCATGATCAATTTATCCCAGGGGTGCAAGAATTTTTCAATATCCACGAATCAATCAATGTGATATACCACATTAAAAAACTGAAGAATAAAAACTATATGATCATCTCAATGGATGCAGAAAAAGCTTGTGATAAAATTCAACATCCATGTATGAAAAGAACTCCAGAAAGAAGGCATAGAGGAGCACACCTCAACTTAATAAAGGCCATATATGACAAACTCACAGCTCACATCATACTCAATGGTGAAAAGCTGAAAGCATTCCCTCTAAGATAAGGAACAAGAAAGACAAGGATGTCCTCTCTTGTGACTTTTATTCAACACAGTTTTGGAAGTTCGAACTACAGCAATCAGAGAAGAAAAAGAAATAAAAGGAATCGAAGTTGGAAAGGAAGAAGTAAAACTGTCACTGTCTGCAGATGACATGATACTACATACAGAAAATGGTAAAGACGCCACCAGAAAACTATTAGAGCTCGTCGATGAATTCAGTAAAGTTGCAGGATAAAAAATTAATATACAGAAGTCTGCTGCATTTCTATACATTAACAATGAACAGAAAAAGAAATTAAGGAAACAATCACACTTACAATTGCATCAAAAAGAATAAAATACCTAGGAATAAACTTACCGAGGAAGGCAAAAGACCTGTACCTGAAAAACTGTAAGACACTGATAAAAGAAACTGAAGGCGACACAGATGGAAAAATATACGGTGTTCTTGGATTGGAAGAATAACTGTTGTTAAAATGACCATACTACCCAAGGCAATCTACAGATTCAGTGCAATCCCAATCAAAATACCAATGGCATTTTTCACAGAACTAGAACAAATAATTTTAAAATGGATATGGAAACATGAAAGACCCTGAATAGTCAAAGCAATCTTGAGAAGGAAGAACAGAGCTGGAGGAATTACACTCCCTGACTTCAGACTATACTACAGTAATTGAAACAGTAAGGTACTGGCACAAAAACAAACACATAGATCAATGGAACAGGATAGAAAGCCCAGAAATAAACCCGTGTACTTATGGTCAATTAATCTACGATAAAGGAGGCAAGAATATACAATGGAGAAAAGACAGTCTCCTCAGTCAGTGGTGCTGGGAAAACTGGACAGCTACATGTAAAAGAATGAAATTACAACACTCCCTAACACCATACACAAAAATAAACTCAAAATGGATTCGAGACCTAAATGCAAGACCAGACACTATAAAACTCTTAGAGGAAAACATAGGAAGAACACTCTTTGACATAAATCACAGCAAGATCTTTTCTGATCCACCTCCTAGAGTAATGGAAATAAAAACAAACAAATGGGACCTAATGAAACTTAAAAGCTTTTGCACAGCAAAGGAAACCATAAACAAGAGGAAAAGACAACCCTCAGAATGGGAGAAAATATTTGCAAATGAATCAACGGACAAAGGATTAATCTCCAAAATATATAAACAGCTCATGCAGCTCAATATTAAAAACCCAAACAACCCAATCCAAAAATGGGCAGAAAACCTAAATAGACATTTCTCCAAAGAAGACATACAGATGGCCAAGAAGCACATGAAAAGATGCTCAACATCACTAATTAGTAGAGAAATGCAAATCAAAACCATGATAAGGTATCACCCTCACACCAGTTAGAATGGGCACCATCAGAAAATCTACAAGCAACAAATGCTGGAGAGGGTGTGGAGAAAAGGGAACCCTCTTGCACTGTTGGTGGGAATGTAATTTGATACAGCCACTATGGAGAACAGTATGGAGGTTCCTTAAAAAACTAAAAACAGAACTACCATATGATCCAGCAATCCCACTACTGGGCATATACTGAGCAAAAACCAAAATTCAAAAAGACACATGCACCCCAATGTTCACTGCAGCACTGTTTACAATAGCCAGGTCATGGAAGTAACCTAAATGCCCATGGACAGACGAATGGATACAGAAGATGTGGTACATATATACAATGGAATATTACTCAGCCATAAAAAGGAACGAAATTGGGTCATTTGTAGAGACGTGGATGGATCTAGAGACTGTCATACAGAGTGAAGTAAGTCAGAAAGAGAAAAACAAATACAGTATATTAACGCATATATGTGGAACCTAGAAAAATGGTACAGATGAACCGGTTTGCAGGACAGAAATAGAGACACAGATATAGAGAACAAACGTATGGGGGAAAGTGGCGGGGAGGGGTGGTGGTGTGATGAATTGGGAGATTGGGGTTGACGTATATATACTAATATGTATAAAATGGATAACTAATAAGAACATGCTGTATAAAAAAATAAATAAAATTCTAAAATTCAAAAATAAAAAGATGTGAGATATACATACACACACACACGATGGAATACTACTCAGTCATAGAAAAGAATAAAATTTTGCCATTTGCAGCAACATGGATGGACTTGTAGGGCATTATGCTAGATAAAATAAGTCAGACACAAAGACAAACACTGTGTGATATCACTTATATGGGGAATCTAAAAAATACAAACTAGTGAATGTAACAAAAAAGCAGCAGACTCAGTGATACAGAGAACAAACTAGTGGTTACCAGTGGGGAGAGGAAAGGGGGGAGGGGCAGTACAGATGTACAAACTATTAGGTGTAAAATTAGCTACAAGGATACAATACAGGAATACACGTGGGGAATACAGCCAATATTTTATAAGCTACAAGGAAACAACATTGGGGATACAGCCAGTATTTTATAATAACCATAAATGGAGTGTAACCTTTAAAAATCATGAATCACTATACTGTACACCTGTAACTTACATAATATTGTAAAGCAACTATACTTCAATAAAAATTTTTTTTTAAGTAAAACAGGAGTGACTAAAATAGCTGGAAAAGAGAAGATCAATATCCAGTTACAGACTGCTGAGAAGCCCATATGGGAGCCCATAAATGGAAATAAGATCTGTTAGGAAAATAATTTTATTTCTTTGCATCCATCCCCTTTGTTGCACACCTGGCAGCATTCTCACTCCCCATTTAAAGGCAGAAGATACTAAACTTGCAAGTGGCTTGCCTTCCTCAGCTCCTTTTATAACTTTGGGAGAAACCCTTATGATGGAAAACCCATCCTATTGGGCATGATAGCCTTATCTAAGACCCATCCAAAACAACACGTGATGGATAATAGTCTTCTCAGATCTCTTTCAATTTCTTTATAAAAGATAAAGCTGGGACTTCCCTGGTGTGTGCAGTTGCTGGGAATGTATCCTTTCATTTTCTCATTCTAGACTGAGGGATCTAAACTCATGACTGCTCAGAGGAACTGCTAAGTCCAAATCAACCCTGCCTGGAATCTCTGCTTTTGTCCTTCAGTGCCAAAATATAAGCTCTCCCGGATGTCCATCTTTCTCTATGCCATCATCTCTCTATGGCTCCATGTGATTTTACTGTTAATCCATCTATGGGCCACGGAGATGGTTTCCTCTTGGCTCCCACTGCCATTTCCAGTATTAGACACCACCAGCTCTCAAAATAAACAACGCCAAATTTGGCTCCTTGGAGACTCACACCATTGGATTTATCACACTCGACCTGTCGGACACTCAGCTAGCTCCTCATATTCAATCCCCCCATTTATTAAGGATTTTGAAACCTGGTTGGTAACTGTCAGCTCTGCTCCAAGTTCTGCATCCTGGATGACTTCAACATCTATTGGGACAACCCATCTAAGAAATCAGTTTCTTAGTTCTTCAACCACTTCATCTCTAATGACCATCTCCTCCACTCTTCTCCAGCTACCATCTACCAAAGTCATGGTATGGATTGAAGAGGGCAATCGATAGGCCCACTCCTCTCTTCTCATTAGTTCTATGCCAGTTGTAGTACAGAGGGGAGTAAGACAGATAGAAATGAATTTATCTTTATTGCAGATGATAATAGCTAGATTAGAGAATGTAACTTAGCTGGGAAGCCAAGATTAAGCTTCTTGATAGTGGGCCCTAGAATTAGGTGCATCCAGCCAGCGTGAATATGTGCAGGTTCTTCATGAGGAAGTCAGAAGAGCAGATCAGAATGTGCACTTCCTGGGTAGCGAAGGAGGTAAAGGAGAACGAGCTGGGTACTTATGCTTAACTTCTCCTTCCCAGCCCCTCCAGAGTTTAATCAAAGCACGAGACAGCCACTTTATATGAAAGGAAATGACAAGCGTGAAGGGTAAGTATCCTTCCCAGCTGCAGCTTGGACCATATCATCATCCCACACTGCTTTATCTCCCAAATCACTAATTCCAGCATCCTACTCCCTGGCCAATTACCGTGCACCCTCATTGGAACTTTTGGCCCTATGACTCTTTCTTGTTCATTTTCCTTCTATTACAGTGTAGATTTCTTTCTAAGCTCTTACTAATATCCTCTAATAACTCGCTCCTCTGAATTTTCTTCATCTGTCTAGCAAAACTATAACCCTATAAGATTCTGGGTTGTTTTGTACCTATAGTCAAATGGCCAAATACTCCTGGAGAAAAACAACACAGCACGATGATATCATTTAAAATACACGGTCATCAGCCTCAATTACGCCCTCAACACTGACCAGCAGTACTATTACATTTCCCTGATCAACTCATTCTCCTGCTCTCAACAATGGCTATTGAAAATCATGCCCCACCCTTCTTTGAAGCCTTCTGCTTTTTAGCAGATGAGATCATTTCCTATTTTACTGAGAACTGTGAAGCCATCAGTCAGGTGCTCCTTCAACTTCCTGATACCAACCCTACATAACCTACCCACATCTGTACCCATCATCAGAGCTGTCTGCCCTCCCCACCCCGCCAGCCCCGTATACAGCACACACCTTCTCCTGTGCCTTGGACCCTGTTTGTTTGTGCTATCATGATCGCTCCCCACTAGCAAATATCTCTTTTCCCTCCACATATTCAGCCAGTCCTTACAAACTGGACCCTTCCCAACACCATTTAAATGTAATGGATAAAGAAGATGTGGCACATATATACAATGGAATATTACTCAGCCATAAAAAGAAACGAAATTGAGTTATTTGTAGGGAGGTGGATGGAGTTAGAGTCTGTCATACAGAGTGAAGTAAGTCCGAAAGAGAAAAACAAATACAGTATGCTAACACATATATATGGAATCTAAGGGAAAAAAAAGGTCATGAAAAACCTAGTGGCAAGACGGGAATAAAGACACAGACCTACTAGAGAATGGACTTGAGGATATGGGGAGGGGGAAGGGTAAGATGTGACAAAGTGAGAGAGTGGCATGGACATATATACACTACCAAATGTAAAATAGATAGCTAGTGGGAAGCAGCCGCATAGCACAGGGAGATCAGCTCTGTGCTTTGTGACCACCTAGAGGGGTGGGATAGGGAGGGTGGGAGGTAGACGCAAGAGGGAGGAGATATGGGGCTATATGTATATGTATAACTGATTCAATTTGTTATAAAGCAGAAACTAACACACCATTGTAAAGCAATTATACTCCAATAAAGATGTTAAAAAATAAATAAATAAATAAATAAAATAAATGTACTTAGGTCTCTTCTCTCTGAAAAATAACTTCCCTTCAGCTGGATGTGACTGGGGAAGAACCACAGGGACTTCTAAAATACTGGTAATATTCTTCACCTGAAGTTGAATACACACATTTTACATAGGCTCTTTTATATACGTGTATTTGTGTATATATGAATTTTTCACACTTAAAAAGGAAAAACCAAACCAAACCTTCTCTCAATCTCAAAACATGTTGTATCCCATCACCATATTGTTGTGCCATATATCACTCTTTTCTTTCACAATCACACTTCTTGAAAGAGATACCTGTACTTTCTGTCTCCGCTTTCTTAATTCCCAATCCTTCCTCAACCTATTCCAGGCTGAATGTTCTGGTCCCATGCTCTCCCCTCCCCCAGTCACTCCTCTGAACCAGTTCTGATAAGGGCAACAATGACTTCCCTGTCCTCAAACAGTAGACACTGTTCAGATCTTATCTTATGGCACAATTCAGCAGTCTTCTTGAATGCTATTAACCACTTCCGATTTCTTGCAGCTCTTTTCCCCTTGCTGCAGTGCTGCCACGTCCTCCTGCCTTCCCTTCCTGCTCCTTCTCAGCCTACTTTCTGGACTCATCTTCTATTCAGCCATTAGATCTGAAGCTTGCCAAGGCCCAGGCCTTTTTTTCAATACACTCTTTCTGTCTAGGCATCTCCATCCAAGAGCATTAGTTTTAACTGCTGTCTCTAAGCTATTTATATCTTAGACTCAAGACACTTCCTTGAGGTCCAGATGCATATATCCAACAACCTATTTATATCATCCATTGGCATGTCTCAAAGGCACCCCAGACACCTCATGTCCAAGACCAAACCCAGGCTCTTCCCCCAAACATCTGGTCTTCTGCCAGTGATCCTGTCTCATGGATGCCTCCCGCATCTTTTACTGGCCATCTTCTGTCCCACCATGGGACCTTTGCACATCTCGACCTAGCTGCCTGCATGCAATGCTCTTCCTTTTTCTCTTTCCTTAGGTAACTCCAGACATTCTTTGTATGTCAAGTGTCTCTTCCTCAGAGAAATCTTCCATGTCCCACAAGTGTAGGTCAGCTTTCTATGTTACATTCCTTTTCCTTGGAGCACTTGTCTAAATTTGAATGTTTGTGTTTATTAATTAACATGGTTATTCGGTCAATCTCTAGGACTCCCACTGAACTCTTAAGTGTCTCCCCCACTGAACTACCCTTGTTATTGCTCCAGTGTGTCACTAGTGTCCAGTATAGTGAGCACACACTTGTGCAGCAGGCGCTCACTAATATTTGTTTAGACTCGGAGAATGGCCTTGTGGTTGCCAAGGGGGAGGGGAGGCATCTTTATACGAGATTATCTTTGCATCAGACTCCATTGTGGGAAATCTGTATACTTGCAAAAAATATACCACTATCCTGGCTCAGGTACCCCAAGCCATCTTAAAGCAGATTTTCTTGACTTTAACTCATGAAGGATCTCATTTCTTTTTCCCTAGAAGAACTCTGTGCACACTTAATCATCTCAGAAATGAATTCCTTTTATGTTTACTTGTAACATCAAAAAGCTACCAATTCATAAAAAGCAAAGTATGTTCCCCCCTCCCATTAAAAGCATCCTACTAAAATATGACACAAATGAACTTATCTATGAAACAGACTCACAGACATAAGAGAACAGACTTGTGGTTGCCAAGGGGGAAGGGGGGGAAGGGGGGGGAGGGTTGGACTGAGAGTTTGGGATTAGCAGATGCAAACTATTATATATAGAATGGATAAACAACAAGGTCCTACTGTCTAGCACAAGGAACTATATTCAGTATCCTGTGATAAACCATATCGGAAAAGAATATGAAAAACAATGTGTGTGTGTGTGTATGTATATATATATATATATGTATAATGAATCACTTTACTGCACAGCAGAAATTAACACAGCATTATAAGTCAACTATACTCCAATAAAATAAATTTAATTAAAAGATAACAATTTGTTTAAAGTATGTGTGTATAATCATAAATAAATGAAGGATTAGCATGTAGTGTGATATAATTTACTCTCAGTATAGCAGTTGAGTAATTTGGATGCTTGTTTTATTTTGAGCCTCTTTGGTTGTGTGGTCAATATCCAGAGAGCTGTGGATTTCAGTGGCATAATGGACACTCTGATGCACCTGGAACTGTCATAGCACTGCAGGCACTGGAGAATAAGATGCCAGGAGCCCACAGGAAGAATATTTAGAAAGTTGCTCCTGAAAAGGAACATCAAAAGCCTCCGTTGCCTTCCTCTCTTGCTTAACA
This sequence comes from Balaenoptera musculus, assembly GCF_009873245.2. Classification (NCBI taxonomy): domain Eukaryota; kingdom Metazoa; phylum Chordata; class Mammalia; order Artiodactyla; family Balaenopteridae; genus Balaenoptera; species Balaenoptera musculus. The sequence goes on along the minus strand of NC_045793.1, from coordinate 93,298,208 downwards.
GACTCTCTTGCTAAAATCTGAAATTATATTATTGGATATGGGTTACTGTGGTAACAAGGAGGCAGGGAGGTATTTGAGAAAAAGATATCACAATGCAGATAGGGGCTTAATTTGTATAAACTTTGGGTCAAAGTCCCTTCCTTTGAGATAGGCTTTAACTGTTATTATGTCTGCTCCTCTGAATATGGAGGACTTCATAAGGAACACAAGAATATTCTCACGTTTTTACAAGCAGACTGATTTTTCTTTTTATCCATTCTCAGAGGAGCCCAGAAAGACCACAAAAGAGGCATCCTGGCAGTGGAAACAAAGGGGTATTAAAGTCAAGGTCAGGAGGCTGCCAAAATAAAGAATTCCACTTTGAGCAGAGAGAATAGGGAGTAAAACTCAGTGACAATCAAGATGAGTCTAACAAACGTTTACATGGCACTGACCATGATCCTGGCACTTTCCCAAGGGTTTGATTTATATTAACTATTCTAACCCTCAACTCAATTTTACGAAAGAAGTACTAATTTTATCCTAATTTTAGAGATGAGGAAACTAGAGCAGAATGGACTGAGTACTTCCAAGATTATCAATGTCGTGCCACGGTTATGAACTTTTTCAACAGAAAATGCATTTAGACATGAAAAAAAGCATACTATACTCTATACAATGAATAAGTGATACTGGTGGGAGGAAACCTGCCAATAGGCCCAGAATTAAGATCAACTCTTAATGAGATGGTTGTTGACTTAGAACTGGGGGCCCATAGTTTTTTGTAAATCTGCCTCCTTTGAAGGTTGCTTACTTCTTGGGTGGGTATATTCATCTGTCTGTATCTTAACAATCTGCAGATTCTTCTGAATACATTGAAGACATAAACCAAATCCTTGCTGGCCTTCAGAATGAGACTGATGGACCCTTGCGGGACTGAACTTTTTTATCTTCAAAAATTGGGGTAGGGTGGAATCAGGGAGCATGGAGAGATCGTGGTAATACGTCCCTGATCTTGACCATGTTGCTTGGATTCAAGGACCATTTGGGTCATCAGCTATGTGTGTCTCAGAAAACATGATACTACAGAAGACCATTCTCCTCTTTGTAAAGAAAGAGGACACAGAGAAAGAAGACATCCTTAGTTTAATCTGAGTCACTTATCAAGTGATGGAGGGATCCAAAATTGAAGCAGCTTGACAAGAGGCCAAAGTTCTGTGTGTTAGTGATATCAGATATATACTCAGAAAGTAGTGCCTTAGGGTCTGAAAAGTTGGGGGACAAATGCTCCAACCCCTACAATCAGTAAATGATGGCTGTAAGGGTCCTATGGCGGCTCAGTAAACAGGATCCCAGAGATCCAGATAAGAACTTCCCATGAAAACACTGGGGGACAACAGCAGGAATAATGTGCAGGTGAGGGGTCCCTCTGGAGGTCTGCAGCGTCAGAGCCATTCCACTGTCCAAGCTTCCTGCAGAGCCAGGTCAGGGACCACTGGGAGCAGCTCACGAGCTGGGGCTGCTGACTCACTTCCCTGGAATGTTGGATGCCTGAGCACCTGCAGGTCTTGCAACACACACTAGAGGGAGCTGTGAAGGTGGTGACCAGGACCAGGAGAGATCTGAATGAGTTCTAAGGATTAGAACGTGCCAGAAAGGGAGACACACCCAAAGAAACCAGGAAAGATGAGAGTGGATAAAAGTGTCTTAAAAGCGGCAAGAGAGTGTGGGATGAGATAGCTAAAGTCAGCATTAGGGACGACATCATGTGGCAGATGCAAAAATTATGTGAATTCCTCCTATTTCAGGGTGAACCCAGGTGAAAGAGTTCTCACAAGTCTTCATGGCTTCATACGAGAGCACATGGAGGTTAGTCCACCGGAGAGCGTAAAATAAAACATGAATTAAACAGAAAGTTGTACCACATCCCCGAATAAGGAAATTTAATATCATGAAAATGTGAATTGTCCCGTTAATATAGAAATGAGTGCAATCCAAATTAGAACCCTGGTGTGTGGGGGTTTTTTTCTTTTGGATTAAATGAATTTAAAATTCATATGGAAGAAAAAATGTTCAAGAACAGTCAAGAAAATTTTGAAAAGGAAGGCTTTATAAGATATTAAATCATGTGAAACCTCTGTAATAAAAGCAGTATGATGTTAGCATAGGAAAAGGCAAAAAGATAAGTGGAACTGTGTAGAATAGTATCCCCTAAAATAGATTTCAGTGCCTTTGGGAATTTAATATAGGAAAATATTTTATAATTCAGCAGGGAACAGTGTTTTAATTTAATGAATACTACTGGCAAAATTGCCTATGCATTGGGAAAGAATAAATTTGATTCCTGTCTCTCATATAAGAATAAATTCCAGATGGAGTAAAATCTTAAAGGTAAAGAATAAAACAACACATTTGAAAAAAAAGTGTAAGAAACCATACATGCAAGCTAGAGGTTGGTGAGACAGGAAAATCATAAGCTATTAAAAATTAGTCATATTTGATTGTACAAATGTTAAAACATTTTATAAGGTACAACATAACAAATATAAAACATTTATATTGTTTGCAGCATACAAACGATTGAGAAAAACATCTGTAATAGCTAAAGCGTAGGTTACATACAAACAACTATAACAAATTATAATCACACCAAAAAAAGATGATGGAATAGAAAAATGGACAGATAAGAAATAGGCCACAGAAGAGCAACTCCAAACGGCTTGTTATCAACAATAAAAGGCCTTTAAGCTTGCTAGTAGTCAGGGGAAAGCAGATAAAAGTCACTATGAAGTATTACTGTATACAAATGATATTGGCAAAAATTAAAAAGGAGGTTCACTTACTGTTGGCGTTTACCATCAGGAAAAGGGGGTGCTCATGCGCTGCTGATGCACTTGTGAATTGTTCAAATTTTTGTGAAAACAATCTAGCACAATCTGTTAAAAAACAAAAAACAATCTAACACCTGGAAAGCTAATCTTTAGGTATAAAAAGCAGCAATGCAAAAAGAAACACGTACTCATGTTTGTTCCAGCATTCTTTGTAGTAGTAAAACTCCTGGAAACAAAGTAAATACATATCAAGAAGGGAATGGTTATGTAGATGGAGGCATAGCTGACCAAGGCATACCTTGTAGTTATGAAAGAATCAGGTAGAGCTACTCTAGTTGACTTGGAGGAATTCCTGAAGCTGTTAAACTAGGAATGCAAAATGCAGAGGTGAAACATATATATATAAATAAAATACAGTTCCATTTTTGTGAAAGTTAACGACAAAAATGCCACTTGATTTTATACATGTGTATTTGTGTGGTTTACTTATATTAAAATATGTGTATGTTCATAAATACATGCACAGAAATATCATGAAAGGATGATCACTGAAAAGTCACTGTGGTCACTGCAGGACACGAGGTTTCTAAGTGACCCGGAGACAGGCTGGGACCTGGGACCCTTTACTGCAGTCCTTGCACCTGGACAAACATCTCCTCGAGCAAAAGAATATAAAAAGAAACTATAAGGGACTAAAAATAACTGCATGCACACGCAGATGGGGCAAATTATGAACAACAAGATACAAAAAGGCCAAAACTCAGCTGCCACTTATGAGGTGCCAGGAGCAAAAGCAGAGTACTGAGCATGATCCCTGCACAGAGCACCACCAAGGGGGTGGGCAGACCACCTAAGCCACCTTCCAGCCCAACTCACCTACACACCCCTACTCTCGCCCCAATTAAGGGACCAGCTCACCGCCCCCGCCTCAGGGCTGAGCAAGGGCACCTGTTACTTGTTCTCCCTCCTTCAAGCTGCAGCATGAGTCCCAATTAAGCCTTGCCTAAATTCTTCATCTGGCCTCTTATCAATTTCCATTGATTAAAGAATCCAAGGACCCTAGTCAGTAACAAGCGTAGTGTCATTTGAATCTGAGGATGGGCCTCAGAGCACGGTGGCTAAGAGGACGAGCTCCAGAGCCAGACGGATTGGATCTGAAGTCCACCTCCACTGCCTTTTAACTATGGAATTTAAGTCATCTCCCTGTGCCTCAGTTTCCTTATTGGCAAAACAGGTTTTCAGTACCTAACTCACAGACTTGTTCAGAAAATAAAATGAGAAATTAAAATATTTAAAGCACCTAGAACAGAGTTTGGCACTCAGTAAGCAGTATATAAGTCCTTGCTGATGAAATATTCACACACTGCTTTATTTTGTAGCAATGAGAAGGTATTATTTATGTAAGAAAAATTTTGAATATTAAAGGAACAAACCCAGGTATAGCAGAATTTTCTGACAAAAAAACTGCACGGTTTTCTAACTTCTTCCCTTCACTTTCTGTAAAAGTATGAGTGGGAAAAAAAATACCAGAACTTCTCTTTCTGGGTGGGAAGAAAGAATAGAAGGGAGGGTGGGAGAGAGGCAAGAAGGAAAGGAGGGAAAGAAGGAAAAGAGAAAGATGTATATGTGCCTCTATGGAAGGGTCTCTGCAGTATAGCGATAGTGCCCGGTGCAGTGTATACAGTGGTCATTCGTGTAAGTCAAAAGTAAGCTATGCAGAGAGTGATGTTGAGACAGGCTGGGACCTGGGACCCTTTACTCCTTGCACCTGGACAAACATCTCCTTGAACAACAGAATACAAAGAAGCTGTTAAGGGACTAAAAATAACTGCATGCATGCGCAGATGGAGGCAATTTTGAGCAATAAGATACAAAAAGGCCATGAACCAACTGCCACTTCTGGGGTGCCGGAAGCAAAAGCAGGGTACTTCGCACGATCCCTGCACACAGCACCCCCAAGGGGATGCGCAGACCACCTAAGCCACCCCTCTGGCCCGACCCACCCATCCACCCCACCCACACCCCATTTGAGGAACCAGCCCGCCCCCTCCCTCTCCCACCCTTCCACCCACGCCCACCGGGAGCTAACAAGAGCACCTGTTACTTGTTTTCACTCCCTTGTGCTGCAGCATGAGTTCCATTAAAGCCTTGCCCGAATTTCTCATCTGGCCTTTTATCAATTTCTATTGATTAAAGAGTCCCAAGAAATCTGACTCCCTATGAGATCTGTTTCTTTCATGTTAATCTTTGTTTTCCTGGCGTTAAGAATGTTGCCTATAGCCTGAAATATACAAGATAGCCTATTCTCAAGGCTCTGACCTTTAAGGGTGTAACACTTTTCCATTCTTACAGAGATAAAAAACCTGCACAACAGAGTAACATTTGTTTTGTTTGAAGTTTACAGGAACATCTGACCTGACCTTTGTGGACAAAGGATTCCTGCACCAAGAAGTCTGCAACAACCAACCTGACCCCTCCCTCAACTTGACTTTAAAAATGCTTTGCTGAAACCCTTCAGGGGATTTGGGGGTTTTGGGGGCACAAACCACTTGTCTCCTTACTTAGTCCTGCAATAAACCTTTCTCCGCTCCAAACTCCAACGTTTCGGTACTGTTTGGCCTCACCATGTGTCGGGCACACAAACCTGCATTCGCTAACATTCCCACAAAAACAATGATTTAGCAACTATCCACAGACTAAAATAGCTCTGGGAAAGCTCTGGAATACAATTAAGAAGCTGCAGCAACCCAGTAGAGCCCCAAAACAGAGGATGGCCACATAAAAAAGGGTAGGAAGAATTTTACCTGTGTCACTCCATCCCCCAAGTGAACAAATCCCCTTGGACGTGAGTTCACTCCATGGAAGAAAAGGGGAGCAGGAGAACCCCGGTAGCTTTCACCACTGAGGACGCCAAAAGTCCTCACTGCTGTTGTGGACTCCCGCAGCCTCTGCCATTGCAAATCCCCGAAGTCTTCACCAACGTGGACCACGGCTACGGAGCTTCTCAGTGTCCACACCACTGAGCGCCTCTGACGCCAGTATTCACCGCTCCAAGCCCCGTATGAGCACCACTGCGCATGCCCACCCTGTATTTGGTGCACCTGGAACTGGCATCCCCACGTGACCTTGGACCCAGCACCAGACTCGCCGTAAGAGTGCGTCTCACTGAAGCAGTGAAACCGTTAACAGAAGCTGATAATTAACAGAAATGCTTGAACTTGTCTTATAGAACAACAGATAAGGGAATGGCTTGTTAAAACCCTTTTGCTTGTAAACTGCCTTCACTGATTAAGTTCGCTTTAGTTGTCTTTTTTCTTAAAGAGAGGAAAAATATCTTTCCTTACATACCTTCTCAGCTTCACACAGCTCAGCTGTTTTACAGGAACGCGGAGTCAGCTGCTCCCTAGTGCGAGCTGGCTGGGGGCTGGTTAGGACCACCGACCCTAAAACTGGACCTGCGCATGTCCCGTGGATGTCAGAGGGCCAGAAAACCCCACCCTCAGATCAGGCTAAGCGCCTCCATCTTGAATCTGCACAAGCAGGTAACCTAGATGCACCTGCGCAGAACACCAATTGTCTCGCCTTTTTCCCTAATTCCAATCACCTTTCCCCACGCCTAAGACCATCCTACTTACCACAGCACTCTCGCCTTCGGGGGATGGATCTGAGACTTGTTTTCTTGTCTCTTGACTTTGTGAATGCTTTGTGAATAAACATTTTCTTGGCAGTAAACTTCAGTGTATCAGCCTTTGGCTTGCTATGCGTTGGGTAAACAGACCTGGTTTGGTAACACTAGGGCCCTGACATCCACACACAAGCAAAGGTCTTTCCCTGCCAGTCAATAACGTCTGGAAGAAGTGACTACTTCCAATGTGAAGACACCAATGCAAGGCTACAAGGAAAACAAAAAATCAGGTAAACATAACGGCGTGAAAGGAAGACAATACATTTCCAGCAACTGACACAAGAGAAATGGAAAGCTATGAGATCTTTGACAAAGAATTAAAAGAAATTGTTTTCAAGAAGTTCAGAGAGCTACAAGAGAACACAGATAATTCAATGAAATCAGAAAAATAATACATGTACCAAAAACAAATAACCCAAATAAAAATGGACTAGGGACCCAAATAAACTTTTGTCCCAAGAAGACATACAATTGACCAACAGGTATATAAAAAGGTACTCAACATCACTAATCGTCAGGAAAATGCAAATCAAAACCACCAAGAGGTATCACCTGACACCTATTAGGAGGGCTATTATCAAAAAATCAAAAGATAGCAAGTGTTGGCAAAGATGTGAATTGTTGGGTGGCAATGTAAATTGGCACAGCCATTATGGAAAGCCCTATGAAGAGTCCTCAAAAAAAGTTAAAAAATAGAACAATTATACTATAACAGCAACCCCATTTTGGGGTTATACCCAAAGGAAACAAAATCAGGACCTTAAAGAGATAATCTGCACTCCCATGTTCACTGCAGCATCATTCACAATAGCCAAGATAGGGAAATAACCTAAATGTCCATTGATGAATAAATAGATAAAGAAAATGTGACACATACACACACACTGAAATATTATTTGACCAGAGAAAAGAAGGAAATCCTGCCGTTTGTGACAACATGGATGAACCCTGAGGATATTATGCCAGGTGAAATTAACTAGACACAGAAAGACATGCTATGTGTTGTTTTTTGTTTTTTGTTTTCTGGCCAGGCTGCACAGCTTCCAGGATCTTAGTTCCTGGAAACAGCGATGGAACCCAGGCCCATGGCAGTGAAAGCACAGAGACCTAACCACTGGACCTCCAGGGAATTCCCTACATGCTGCTTTTTATTGTAAAACAAGTTACTAAAAACATAAACTCGATAAAACCAGAGTTTGGAATTATGCTGTTGACAATGATGAACTCTCTTGCAGTAGACCAACCTGCTGAGAATGTGTAGGAAAGCTGAATAGAACTAAACACGCACATCCCCACACACCATTTGAAGGCATCAGAGAGCTACCAAGCCCATGAGGACTTGGGGAAGGTAAGAGTCCATAAATTGGGGAAGCGAGGTAGTTGAAACATTTGGTGCCGTTTTTCAAGGGAGCTTTTACTGATTAAAAGGCAGCTGCAAGGCCAAGAAGTTGAGGAGAAAACCATGGTTTACAGAGAGAGAGAGGCTGAATAGAACTTCTGGAAGTCTTACGGGGTTTGGTATAAAAATTGGAGTACAAGCCCACAAAGGAGGAAGTAATGTGGTAAACACCCTAAGCATTCAGTTGGGATCACAAAAGGATAGATACTCCAAATTAAATGAATCATAAATTGCCCAGCCTTCACATAAAGAAAGGTTTGAATGAGTTTAATCTCTATTGGGGTTAAGGAGATCTTCATTCCTCTAACTGCTCACCAAAAGCAAAAATATATTTTACTTGGAGGAAGATACCATCAAGATCCTGAGTTTATCTTTTTTTTTCTAATATTTATTTATTTATATTGGTTGCACTGGGTCATTGCGGCACGTGGGCTCCTTCGTTGCAGCCCAAGGGCTCCTTAGTTGTGGCATGCGAACTCTTAGTTGCGGCATGCATGTGGGATCTAGTTCCCTGACCGGGGATCAAACCCGGGCCCCCTGCATTGGGAGTGTGGAATCTTAACCACTGTACCACCAGGGAAGTCCCCTCAGTTTATCTTGATAATATATAACATACAACGTCTGATATTCAATCAAAAATAACTTGGTATGCAAAAAGGAAGGAAGGAAGGAGAGAGGGAGAGGAAAAGAAAGAAAAGATGAAGAAAAAAATTATTTGAAAAGGAAGAGAAAAAGGCAAAAAACAGATGAAAAATTCAAATATTAGAGTTATCAGGTAAGAACACTAAAATAGTTGTAACTAATATGCTCAAAGAAATTAAATGACAAGATGGTGAATTTCACCATATACTGGATGTTACAGAGAAGAATCAAATAGGAATTCCAGAACTGAAAGATATATAACTGAAATTAAGAGTTCACGGTTGGAGAAGTTTCACTTCTGATTAGGCTGTTGAAGTTATAAAACATCATTGCTCCTGCTCAAACAACAACATATCAGCTAAACTAAAAAAAATCTTAATTTTAAAATGTTAGAATGACATTGAAGAGCCGTGGAAACCATAAAGTCTAAGTGATCTATACTGCAGAATATGGCAAGCCCTTTGCAAGGAGGGAATAACTGGCAGTCAGTTTTACATGTGGGCATAATTATCCTCTCTGGTAACGTGGATGCGCCACTCAAAAATGTCAAGAAAAACTTGTTGGCTCAGCTGTTGGGAATGTGCCAGAAGGCAGCCTTTGGTTGTTAAACTCTTCAGTGAATGCCTCAACTACAGAAAGCCAACCCACCCAAAGCCACACTTCTCTGGGGGTGGTCTGTATCTACTGCCTGATTGAGGCATTTTGGCTTAACACAGGAAAACTGTGACTGGCTATTTTATCCCGGGACTCCTTGTGGGGTTGCCTGAGATTACTGGGTCTGTGTTGCAGCCTGACTGTCCTCTTTGCTTCTTTCTTCTCTCTTCCATAGATATTGATTCCTAATAAACATACTGTCCTTTAGACTCTGTCTCAGAGACTGCTGACTGGAGAACTCCATCTGTAGACAGTTACTGCCAGGAATGGCCAAAAAGGTGAACACTGAAGTGGGGTTTTGGAGCTAGATTACTCTCTGCCCAGCTGCTACTGAAGACTTCATCACTGGTGAAAAGTGGAGCACACAGAGTTGTTAAAAATTTCAGTGGTGATGAATGCACTAGCATGTAAAGAGAATGCACTAGCCAAACTATCAGTCAGTATTTTAAAAGTATGGGGGAGGAAAGTACCTCAACCTATTAAAGGCCAAATAGGAAGATCCCATAGCTGGTATCATACTCAGTGGTGAAAAACTGAAAGCTTTTCCTCTAAAATCAGGAACAAGTCAAGAATGCCCACTCTCACCACTTCTATACAACATAGTACTGGAAGTCCTAGACAGAGTAATTAGACAAGAAAAAGAAATAAAAGACATCCAAATTGAAAAGGAAGAAGTAAAATTGTCTCTGTTTGCAAATGACATGATCTTATGTATAGAAAATCCAAAAGACTACATGAAAAATAGTATGGTACTGGCAAAAAGACTGTCAGAACTAATAAATGAACTCAGTAAAGTTGTATGATATAAGCTCAACATACAAAAATCAGTTGCATTTCTATGCACAAACAATGAACTATCTGAAAAAGAAATAAGTAAAATAATCCCAATTACAATAGTACCAAAATGAATAAAATACTTAGGAATAAACTCAACCAAGGAGATGAAAGACTTGTACACTAAAAACTATATGACCTTGATTAAAGAAATTAAAGAAGACACAAACAAATGGAAAGACATCCTGTGCTCATGGATTAAAAGGCTTAATGTTATTAAAATGTCCATACCACCCCAAATGATCTATAGATTCAATGCAATCCCTATCAAACTCCCACAGGCATTTTTAACAGAAAGAGAAAAAACTATTCTTCATATGGAACCACAAAAACCCCCAAATAGCCAAAACAATCCTAAGCAAGAAGAACAAAGTCGGAGGCATCACACTTCCTGATTTTGAAACATATGACAAAACTAGTAGTCAAAGCAGTATGGTACTGGCATTAAGACAGACATATTGACCAACAGAATAGAATAGAGAGCCCAGAAATAAATCCATGCATATACATTCAACTGATCTTAGAGTGCCAAGAGTACACAGTGTGGAAATCATAGTCCTTTCAACAAATGGTGTTGAGAAAACTGGATAGCCATATGCAAAAGAAAGAGATTGGACTCTTATAGCTCACACAAAAATCAACTCAAATGGATTAATAAGTTAAACATAAGACCTGAAACTATAAAAATCCTAGCAGAAAATATAGGGAAAAAATTCTTGATATTGATCTTGGCAATGATTTCACAGATATGACACCAAAAGCACAGGCAACACAAACAAAAATAAACAAGTAGGACTACATCAAACTAAAAAACCTTCTGCACAGCAAAGGAAACAATCAACAGAGTCAAAGGCAAGCTAGGGGATGGGAGAAAATATTTGCAAACCATACATCTGATAAGGGATAAATCTCCAAAGTATATAATGAACCCCTACAACTCAACAGCCAAAAAGCTAATAACCTGATTAAAAAATGAATGAAAGACTTGAATAGTCATTTCTCCAAAGAAGACATATAAATGATCAACATACATATGAAAAAATGTTTAACGTCACTAATCACTGGGAAATGCAAATGAAAACCATAATATCACCTCACACCTGTCATGACAGCTATCAGGAAAGACCAAAAGACAACAACTGTTGGCAAGGATGTGGGGAAAAGGGAACTCCTGTGCACTGTTGGTGGGGATGCAAAATGGTACAGCCACTATGAAAAACGGTATGGAGTTTCCTCAAAAAATTAAAACTAGAACTACCATATGATCCAGGAATCTCACTTCTGGGTATTTACCCAAAATAATTGAAATCAGGATCTCAAAGACATATAAGCACTCCCATGTTCACTGCAGCACTATTCACAATAGCTAAGATGTGGAAACACACTAAATGTCCATCAACATAGAAATGGATAAATAAAATATGGTATATACATACAACGGAATGCTAGTCAGCCTTAAAAAAATAAGAAAATTCTGCAGTATGCATGACATAGATAAACCTTGAGGATATTATGCTAAGGGAAACAAGTCAGTCACAGAAAGATAAATCTGCATGATTCTGCTTATATGAAGTATCTAAAATAGTCAAATTCATAGAATCGAAGAGTGAAATGGTGGTTGCCGGGGGTTGGGGGGCACGGGTGGGTGGGAAACGGGAAGTGACTAATCAATGGGTACAAAGTTTCAGTTAAGCAAGAGGAGTCAGTTCTAGAGATCTGCTGTACAACATGACACAGTCCACAATAATGTACTGCACACTGGAAAATTCGTTCAGTGGTAGATCTCATATGAAGTATTCTTACCACAATAAACTGAAATTTAAAAAAAAAAATGCAGGAATCAGTAACTAAAAAGAGTATGGAGTTAGATGCCTAGTGCAAAACTCATTGACACTCTAGGAAAAGATAAGGAAAGACTAAAAGCAACTAACTGGCAGTGGAAAGGCCAGCATGAGTTAGAGCACCTCTTGGGAGACTGCTAAGAAGCTCTGAAAAGTATCTGCAGTTGGGGGTGCAGGGAAATCTAAGCACGAGGCCCAGGACCCAATCACAAGAGTAGCAGGGTTCCAGAGGTTAAACTCTCAGCCATGGTAGGTTTTAATGCCAAGATTAGAGCCTTGTTTGAGAAAGAATAGGACACTGACACATGGAATGAGGATATCTGGGTTGAAAACCCTGAAACTCTTAAATCCACAAATTTTTCCTAAAACTTCTGAGCCTTCAGAAGTGGCACATCCCTTTCCAAGAGCTAGTGCTCTGTTCCCTTGAAGACAATTCAAAAGCCTCTTCTCTGTGAGCAAGGATGTGCCCCAGGATATGTCCCCTCATTCGTCCTGGGTACCAGGCCTATAACTCGGGTGAAGTCACAGGATGCCCCAACCAGCAACAGGCAGGTCCAGAAAAGGGAGGAAAAGGCCTGTACCACAGCGTGTACTGGCAGGGCCAGTGGAGTCTATGTGGGACTGGATCTGAGCATGTTTGGTAAAGGGGGCCTGGAACATAAGATTGGATAACAGAAAGTTTACAAATTAATTGCACTTTTCCGAGATAAAGGGTTTAACACGCTAGCAAAGACCCTAATCTGGCTCTAGGATGGCTCCTAGAAGCATGGAAAAAGTAATGGTCTGTACTAAGTGAGGAAAAAATACCAGAAACTACTGTGGCAGACAGTGGAAGAAGAGATTTAAGGACTCAGGGAAGTGGGCATGCAGGAGTGGACAGACTGTGTAAGGCCAGAAAACTCAACAGATGGTCAGGTTTGATGGGAAAGCCTTCCTCAGTTTGTGGTGATTTGTTATGGCAGCCCCAGGAAATGAAACACTTCCTGCCACAGGTGCTGATCCCAGGGCACTCCCTGTAAACAGCCTGCACACTGAGTTCCATCTCAGAGTCTGCGCTTCCCTGAGAACCCGGTCTCACTGTACCTGTGCCACAGGTGGGAGGGGCCTGGCATCACCTCAGAACACTTGGAACTAGAAGATAACTGAAATTAACTAAATCTGAACCCCAGCTGCCACCAGCTCAGCTCTGATAAGATCATAGAGATCAGCCCCTCAATAGTATAAGAAGCTGGAAAGCAGAGAGATCTCACAGTCTTTTTTATTTATTTATTTATGGCTGCGTTGGGTCTGCATTGCTGCATGTGAGCTTTCTCTAGTTGCGGCGAGCAGGGGCTACTCTTTGTTGTAGTGCGCGGGCTTCTCACTGAGGTGGCTTCTTTTGTTGCAGAGCACGGACTCTACGCACGCAGGCTTCAGTAGTTGTGGCATGCAGGCTCAGTAGTTGTGGCTCACAGGCTCTAGAGTGCAGGCCCAGTAGTTGTGGCGCACGGGCTTAGTTGCTCTGTGGCATGTGGGATCTTCCTGGGCCAGGGCTCGAACCCGTGTCCCCTGCATTGGCAGGTGGATTCTTAACCACTGCACCACCAGGGAAGCTCTCTCACAGTCTTATAGTATACTGGTGACTTGCTTGCAAAGTCTGGCTATTGGGAGGGGGCTGACTTCGTTCTCAAGCAGTCCAGACGTAAACTGAAACGAATTAAAGCTGCTATTGATCCCTCACTGAGGTTAACTCCTAGTGAGATCAAAGAAATCATCCCCTCACCTTAGCTGCCTGACAGAATCTACTTCACTGTCTACTGTTTTAAACACAATGTCTGTCATAAAACTGAAAATGTATAAGACACACGAAGAAGCAGGAAGACTAGGTTAAAAAAAACTAGATCTATAGTCTAGGTTAAAAAAATAAATTGATAGAAGCAGACCTACAGATGCAGATGGTCCAGATATTGGAATTAGAGACATGAATTTTATAATCGCTTTTCTTTACCTTAGAGAGATATTTGGGAAATAATCTCTCATTTATTTCAAGTTTACAGTTCCTTTAGTTGTTTTTTTTTTTCACCCATCAGATTGACAAAAATCCAAAGCCTTGCCAAAATTAGCCAGATTGTGCAGAAACAGGCACTTTCATACATTGCTGATAAAAATGAAAAATAGTACTATCCCCTGGAGTTGAATTTGACAATACTGAACAAATCTACTTACGCATGTATTATTTGACCTACAGATTTATCAGGAATTTATCCCGAAGATACAGTTTTAACAACATGAAAATACATATGCAAAAATTATTCACTACAGCATTATTTATAATTGTAAAATATTGTAAACTACTTAAATGTACAAACACAGGAGATTGCTTTCACTGGCTATATCTGGGATAATTTCAGCTTCAAGATAAATAAGAACAATGACTGTTGGTTGAATACACTATGATAAATATACACTCTGAAGTACTGGAAACTGGTAAAAAAAAAAAAAGGGAAATCTTTATAAACCGAAAGAGAGTAATTTCCAGAACATATTTTAAATAAAAAATGCAAAAGAATATATGTAGTATGCTAGGTTTTTTTTGGTAAAAAAGAAGAGAAAATAAGAAAACATGCACATATTTGTATAACTTTGCAAAAAGTAATACAAGACTGATAATACAAAAAGTAATAAAATTGGTTACCCACAAGGAATGGAGATGAAGGGATGGTTGAAGGGATAGGAGAAGGAGTGACACTTCCCTGAGTGTACATTTCTATACAGTTTTGACTTTTGGATTCATATTAGTGTTCTACATATCCAATAAAATAAAGTTAATAAGGATGGGGAAAATCTTAAATTAAATGAAAACAGTAACAAACCTAACTGTTTCCAGTGAATAAAGTGATCTGCCTCAGGAAGTTTCTCATTTTTTTTATTATAGTAAAATATACATAACATACAATTGACCATTTTAACAATTTTTAAGTGTGTAGTTCTGTGGCATTAAGTACATTCATATTGCTGGGCAATCATCACCACCATCCATTTCCAGATATCTCTTCATCTTGTAAAACTGAAACTCCAAACCCATTAAATAACAACTCCCCATTGTCGCCAGTCCTGGGTAACTACCATTCTACTTTCTGTCTCTATGACTTTGACTACTCCAGGTACTTCATATAAATGGAATCATACAATATTTGACCTTTTATGATTGGCTTGCTTTATATGGCATCATGTCCTCAAGGTTCTTCCATGTTGTAGCATGTGTCAAAATTTCCTTCCTTTTAAGGCTGTATGAATGTATCACATTTGTTTATCCATTAACCAGTCAATGGACACTAGAGTTGCTTCTACCTTTGACGATTATGAATAATGCTGCTATGATTGTAGGTGTACAAATATTTCTTTGAGACCTTGCTTTAATTTTTGGAGGGGTATATATCCAGAAATGGTACTGCTGTCATATGAAAGTTCTATTTTACTTTTTTCAGGAATTGCAATGTTGTTTTCCATAGTGGCTATACCATTTTATATTCCCACCAAGAGCGCACAGGTATTCCAGTTTTACTACATCCTCACCAACATCTGTTATTTTCTGGGTTTGATAGTAGCTATCCTAATGGGTATAAGGTGGTATCTCATTGTGATTTTAATTTTCCTGATGATGAGTGATGTTGAACATCTTTTCATGTGCTTATTGGCCATTTGTATATCTTGTTTGGAGAAATGTCTATTCAAGCCCTTTGTCCATTTTTAAATCAGATTGTTTGGTTTTTGATGTTGAGTTTTAGGAGTTCTTTTTATGTTCTGGATATTAACCCTTTATCAGATATATGGTGAGCAAATAGTTTCTCTGATTCCATGGTTTGTCTTTTCACTCTGCTGATTGTTTCCTTTGATAAACAAAAGCATTTACTTTTGATGTAGTCCAATTTATCTTTTTCTTTTGTTGTCCATGTTTTTGGTGAGATATCCAACAAATCACAGTCTAATGCAATATCATGCTTTCCTTTTATGTTTTCTTATAAGAGTATTATAATTTTAGGTCTTACATTTAGGTCTTTAATCCATTTTGAGTTAATTTTTTTGTACCTTGTATAAGTAAGAGTTCAACTTCATTTATCTACATATCAATACCCAGTTTTCCCAGCACCATTTGTTAAAAAGACTGTCCTTTCTTTTTGAAAGGCCTTGGCACTTTTGTTGAGAATCATTCAACCATATATGTGAGGGTTTATTTTGGGACCTCTCTATTCTATTCCATTGTTCTGTCTTTATGCCAGTACCGCAAGAAAATGTTGAAGATAGTATTTTGACTTCAGTCCAAAGAAAAAAAAAGGTTAACCTTGAACTCTTCTCAATAGGTTTGTTGTAGTGGTATCAGTATTATGAAACCATTTTGTGGGTATTGCAGAATTGAGCAAATGAATAACTATAGTAAAGTTCTTGAGAGCCAGGGCAATATAGAAGATGAGGGATACAAGTATGGAATGGGGAAAGGCAAGCGAGATCCTAGGTCGGATTCTAGTTAGAGGTATCCATATAAATTTATTATTTCAATGACGCTCAGTCACTCATTTGCAACGAGCAAAGCCTGAACCCACACCTTCGTTTCTAAATACAATTCTCCACAAAAATGAACCAGGGGTGCATGGAGAAATGGCTTATTCAAAGGCTGGGGCAGAGAAAATCAAGATGAGCCTGGAATATGTTACTGTGCCAGAAAATAAGGAAGTGCTCAGAAAATGATGAGGATACATTAAAAAAATGAAGGGGCTTTCACTGGCCAAGTCTGGGGTAATTTGAGCAGCAAGGTACATAAGAACAATAACAGAATGAATAAAATAAGAATCCATGAGTCCATATTGACAATAGATAATAAATTAGTAGATATATGGAAAGGAAGGGAAAGCTCTTGCATACAGTGGAGTTCTGATTAACAAACACAGTAGCACTGATGGAAGTACAAAATCGCCATGTAAAAACCATCTTGGTAAAAATAGATTTAGGCAAGAACCATTATGCATGCCAAATTGGGGGAGGGAGATTTTGGCAAGAAACAGAGTATTTACGTAGTTTCAGAGTGTCCACCTACAAGTTTCTTATTTATTAAAAACGGAAAAATAGTAGCTATAGAGTGGAGAGCCCTGACAACACAGATGACAACTAACTTCATAAGGGGCAAATGGACCAGGTTTAAATGTAGAAGTCTGGGCCTGTAGAGGATGATCAACTTAGTATTGATCTCAGAAACATCTCAGTGTAGGTAGGAGGCAGGAAAACATGGGAGGGTGAAGAAGAAACAGCAGATGTTTAGAGGGGACCAAAGAACACGTGTCTACCGTGTTCTAGGAGCTCTTCATCTGAACTACTGAGTAGGGGATGGCCTGGTCCACTGCCCAGATCCCCGTCCAAGAAGGGCTTGCTGGGACCTCCCTGGTGGTCCAGTGGTTAAGATGCTGCGCTTCTAACGCAGGGGTCGTGGGTTTGATTCCTGGTCAGGGAACTAAGATCCCAGATGCTGCGCTGTGTGGCCAAAAGAAAAAAAAAGGGGCTTGCTGCTCACCTCTGAGGGAGTGCGGTCCCCAGGCAGCCTCCTGCCAGGGCCTGCAGAGTGGACCCCCCTGGCAGAAAGCTGCCTGACCCCAGGTCACACGCCTCTTAGGGCCACCGGCCTCCAGTGGCTGGTGGGCAGAGGTGTAATGGCCCAGCTCCTGTGAGCTGGATGGGGACATTCTATGGGCAGTGCTCCCTACAGAGCCCAGACCTGCCTGGGAGTCCAGCTTTGTCCTCTGCCAATCCTGCTTCCTCCCCCTACTTTTCACAGGTTCAGCGATCTCTAATCAACTTGCACCCCAAACTCAGCCTCTGCTTCCTTAGAACCTAACCTGCAAGAGGCTCGCTCAAGAGCTACTGCTTTTTTCACTAAATTAAGAAGGAAAAGAAGGGCAAATCATGCACTTACAAAAATACATTGTTTCAAAAGAAAGCAACAGATGAGCACGGGGCTGTTCCAACTAATGAAAATCTTGTTTTCAGAAATCTGTTTGTCAGTTATTTGGATTGGGAGATAAATTTTTCCAATATGTATGCTGTTTTGAAGAAGGAGGTTGGATTCTGCATCAGTTTCCTAGGCCTGCTATAAGAAAGTAACAAAAACTGGGTGGCTTAAAACAACAGAAATTTATAACCTCCGTTCTGGAGGCTGGAAGTCTGTAATCCAGGCGTCAGCGGGGCCGTGCTCACTCTCCAAGCTTCTGCAGTTGCTGGAGGTGCTCCTTGTGGCGCAGCTGAGTAACTCCCATCCGTGCCTCCATCATTACACAGCCCTCTTCCCTCTGCGTCTGTCTTCACATGCATTCTCCTCTGTGTGTGTCTGTTTCCAAGTCTCTTCTTTTTTTTTTTTTAAATAAAGAAACCAGTTCTATTGGATTAAGGACCTGCCCTACCGCGGTGTGACCTCATCTTAATTTGCACCTTAATTGTTCCTATTTGCAAATGAGATTAAATTCACAGGTACCAGGAGTTAGGACTTCAATTATCTCTTGTGGAGACTAAAGAAAAAACTCCTCCTAGGTGTTTCTTTTCTACTTGCAAAACTTCTGGCCACCAAATGCTGGGGGGAGCTGCCGGGTTTCCCCACACCAAGCAATTCTGCAACACCAGCTGGGGGTCCTACAATTCAGTTCAGTCCTGACGCTACCTGGAGTTAGTGTCAGATCCCATAGTGTAAGGGCTCAATCCCACCCTCCACTACAGGTGCCAATGGCAAGTTCAGGTTGTCACCTGTGGTTCTTACCAACTGGCTGTAAATTGGAGGTTCGCATGACCCCCTCCTAGGATTTAATTAATTTACTGGAGTGGCTCACAGAACTCAGAGAAACATTTTACTTACTCGATTACTGGTTTATTATAAGGGTATAACTCAGGAATCGCCAGATGGAAGAGATGCACAGGGCAAGAGGTGTGGAGCGTCTAAGCCCCCTCCAGGCCCCATTCTCTCTGCACCACCACGTGTTTACCAACCCGGAAGCTCTCTGAATCTTACCCTTTTTGTTTTTATGGAGGCTTCATTGTATAGGCATGGTTGATTCAATCATTGACCTGTCTCCTCTCCCCAGAGGTCGGGGGTGGGAGAAGGTAGGGAGGTAGGGGGATGCAATGAGGGTGGGGCTGAAAGTTCCAACCCTCTAATCACCAGGTTGGTTCTCCTGGCAACAAGCCCCCATCGTTAGGACCTTTCTAAGAGTCACCTCATTAACATACACTCAGGTGTGATTGAAGGGGGCTTTCTTTAGTTGCGGCGAGCAGGGGCTACTCTTCGTTACAGTGCACGGGCTTCTTTTGCGGTGGCTTCTCTTGTTGTGGAGCGTGGGCTCTAGGCATGCGGGCTTCAGTAGTTGTGGCATGCAGGTTCAGTAGTTGTGGCTTGCGAGCTTTAGAGCACAGGCTTAGTAGTTGTGGCGCACGGGCTTAGTTGCTCCGCAGCATGTGGGATCTTCCCAGACCAGGGCTTGAACCCGTGTCTGCTGCATTGGCAGGCGGATTCTTAACCACTGTGCCACCAGGGAAGCCCAAAAGGGGCTTTCTTAAGAATAACAAAAAATACTTGTATTGCTCTAATCACCTGGGAAATTTCAAGTGTTTGGAGAGCTTCGTGCAAGAACAGGGACAAACACCAAACATAATATTTCTTATTATAAATCACAATATCACAGGGACACAATTCAATGCATGACAGATTCTGTCCTAGACTAGCTTACCAAAGCCTCTCTAAGCTCAATAATGCTGAACTACAGCAGAAAGACAGAAAGCAATACTAATAGGAAATATTACCACCATCACCACCCAACTTGCTTGATTCCTTGAAGGTGGCTCTAGGCAGCAGCCTGTTGGGGGTCTTAGAGAAGAGAGGTGAAGAGAGTGATGTAATTTTAGATGTGAGAATGTAATAGGGAGGAACAAGTCTGATTCCATATTGGATCTTCTTTTACTTTAACCTTTGTATTCTATTGCTTTTGCTAGAAGTTTATCACTAAAGGGAAAGTGTACATAATGGCCCATCCCCAGGAACCCTGCCTCCCGTACCTCAGTGTTAAGCTAAAATGCCTTTCTTTAGCTCACAAGAAACATCCTGACCAGATGCACCTGTAAATGGCTTCAGGAAAGAAGTAGGGCTTCCCTGGTGGCACAGTGGTTGAGAATCTGCCTGCTAATGCAGGGGACATGGGTTCGAGCCCTGGTCTGGGAAGATCCCACGTGCCGCGGAGCAACTAGGCCCGTGAGCCACAACTACTGAGCCTGCGTGTCTGGAGCCTGTGCTCCGTAACAAAAGAGGCCACGATAGTGAGAGGCCCACGCGCCGCGATGAAGAGTGGCCCCCGCTTGCCGCAACTAGAGAAAGCCCTCGCACAGAAAGGAAGACCCAACACAGCCAAAAAAATAAATAAATTAATTAATTAAAAAAAAAAAGAAGTAATTAACACATCCCCTCTGGAGTCTGGCGGAACCAGGAAATATTTGCAACAACTTATTGTCTTTTTCACTTTACCGCCTCAGCTACCCCTCTTTGTTCTGTGAAAGAAACTAGCATCCAAACCTGCGGAAGATGGTTCTTTGGGACACTAGTCCATCATCTCAGTCTGCTGGCTTTCCAAATAAAGTCTCTATTCCTTGCCCAATGACTCGTGTCTTGATTTATTGGGCTGTCATGCGGTGAGCAGTATGAGCCTGGAGTAGGTAACAAGAACAGGTAGAAGGTTGTGTGGTCTCTGGAGAGGAAAGAGGCTATACTGCAGGGAAGTAGGCAGATGTTTGGGAGGACACAGTGCTTAGTCCAGACTTCTTGCACCTAAAATCATACCAGGAACCTGGGTTGGCTTTATTAGCCAGGGGCTTGGGTTGAAGTGCGGGCTTGGAGTGGAGCAACACCGTCGTGGGGAATCTTACGGTCCAAGGTAATACCTCTGCTGTGTCAGCGGCAGCCCCAGCTCCAGGAGCAGCTTGGAGAGAGATGTGTGGAGGTGGCAAAAGAGGGGGGGAAGGTAGGGAAGCAACCATGCAGCCAAAGGTAGGCACATGTGTAGAGCTACATTCATGTAAAATATAAATATGGACACATTTAATCAAAACAATAAGTTCCTTGAACCAAAAAGAATCTCGGGCCAACATATGATAAAGTTAAGCATTTGCTAAAAGGTTTTCAAGTAGATCACTGTTACAAAGCTGGGGTTTGTCCAAGCTGGAAAACTTCCCAATAAAACAGTCTAGATATATAAGCACTTAAGAGGGTGCTCTCAGTAGGCCAGACAAATGTGCTGTTTCCCACACTGTACATGGAATTTTTATAGCTTATTTGTGGATAGAAAATAGCTTAAAATATTTGCAGGGACTTGTCCCTTCCTTCAGAAGGAGCTGTGGCTAATTAGAATTTCTGTTTTGTTTTGCTCCGTGACCTTTCAGTTGGCTTGTAAGCTATTAAGTGATGTTCAAGCTTTTTGTTTTGGGGCATGGAAGTTGTTTGGCATTATTTTGCATAAACACATCAAACATGGTGTTGAAATACTTTAAAGTTATTAGGCAATTGAATACATTGTTATTGTTTTCCTTAGTGGCCAATGGCTCACGTATTAAAACAAAGCTGTTGCCTCCTATGCAGTATTTTGGGATACATTAGTGATGCATTATTAATAGAGTTAGAAGTTTTTATTTTTAGACTTGGTTAAATTGGGAAAAGAAAAGGGTCGTCATGTAGGTGAAATTTAATAAAAATATATGTGGAACTAAAATGTAAATAGTTGGCATAATTTGAAGAAAGTTTTCACCTGAAATGTATAAGATAATCAGTCAAAAAATATATATTTTACAGCACATTCTCCTCTCACTGCTATTTTAACATTTGTGAGACAAAATAAAATTTTGTCTGAGTCTTTAAACAAAGAGGTAAGTGTAAGCACTAGTCATAATTTGGTTGGGACCAAAAGTCCAGTTAGGTTCAACCGAATGTTTAAATGGAATGGCTCCTTAATTATCTGTACAATGACATAAAGAAGTTGTAGCTAATTAGAATATACAGCATAAATTTTAACTCTTGTGAGTGTTAGCAAAGAGCTAGACACATTAAACAATGGATCTAGAAATCTACCTTCCTAAGGGTCTAAATTGGACTTACAAGATATAAATATAGGCAAGGATAAACTTCTGTACCATTAAAACATCTGGAAAATGAGTTTTGTGATAATACAGTAGGAATTCTGGGCCTATTCCAAATTATGAAAACCTGTCATAATTATACTTCTGATTTATCAAGCAATTTGAAGTGCAATTTAGAAGGAAGGAAGGTGAACTGGAAATTACAATTAATTCAAGAATTCTGCCCTGTTCAGATGAATACCTGGGGTTGGAGTTGTGATGCTTTTTCTGAACTTTACCTGAATAATCATTAAATATAATTTGACATTTCGTAAGCAGCTTTTGGCAGGAAAGAGCTCTTTGCAGGCAAGAGCTCCCTGCAGGAGGCCCCTTTTGTCTTGACACTAACCTTACGCCAGGCACCCCCCATGCTCTACTCATCTCAGGCCCAAGCACAGCTTTCAGATCTTTTGATAACACAATACCTTGCCTAACGTGTTGGTTCTTTCCATAGATCAAAGAAGTAGAAAAGAAGAATAAGGAATTAACAGACGACCAGATCTCTTCTCTAGCTTCCCCTTCAGTAAGCTCCCAAACTGTGTGAATAAGATTGCATCTAGAGAAAGATCACAAGAAGTCAACAAGCCTGCACACATTGTGGGATGGCAACAACTCTGACCCCCGTCTCAGTGATTAACCGAGATTACTTTCCTTTTTCCTTTTCAAAGCTTTCGTGGCCGAGCAGTATCTTTAGAGATGGTTTTGGGGGACACTGATTGCTGGCAGATTGCCAGCATTCTGATTAAAAGCAGTCTTCCTTTCTACCAACATCTGTCTCTCTCTAGAGTACTGATTTCTGAGCTGCGAACAGCCAGACCTGAGTTCGGTAACAATCTAAGCTTATCCCTGAAATTAGTGAGGACTTGGGTTACTTTTCATTAACAGCGACATCTACCGTGCAACTGCAAGGACCACATTTTTCCTTGACTGACCAAGGAGAAAAACGTACGGTCACGGTCATTATGAGGAAGAAGCACAAACAATCAAGGAATACTGGTGGGAGGGCCCAGTGGTATTGGGGATGAAGGAAACACACACAAAAGCATGGATCCTACAACTTCAGAGACAGAAGGTACCGCTGAGGATCGCTGGTCCTGTGGACTTCTGCTGTGTACAGGGAGTTCTGTGGCTCTAAGGATCTTCCTTAAAGACAGTCACAGGGAATAAAGGGGCCGCCTAATGGGTGGAGCTCTGGGCACCCAACATCCTCTGCATCCAGAGAGGGTCCATCTGATTAATATATTTGAGTGCTGCATAAGGTTTTGTAAAAAAAAAAAAAAAAAAGACTCCACTGTATGACATAACCATGTTTAAAAATCACACTAGTTTTTTTTTGAGTATAAGATGCTATTGAGGTAGGAACCAAGATGGCGGAGTAGAAGGACATGCTCTCACTCCCTCTTGTGAGAATACCAGAATCACAACTAGCTGCTGGACAATCATCAACAGGAAGACACTGGAACTCACCAAAAAAGATATCCCACATCCAAAGACATAGGAGAAGCCACAATGAGACAGTAGGAGGGGTGCAATCACAGTAAAATCAAATCCCATGACTGCTGGGTGGGTGACTCACAGACTGGCGAACACTTATACCACAGATATCCGCCCACTGGAATGAAGGTTCTGAGCCCCACGTCAGGCTTCCCAACCTGGGGGTCCGGCAATGGGAGGAGGAACTCTTAGAGAATCAGACATTGAAGGCTAGTGGCATTTGATTGCAGGACTTCGACAGGACTGGGGGAATCAGAGACTCCACTCTTGGAGGGCACACACAAAGTAGTGTGCGCATCGAGACCCAGGGGAAGGAGCAGTGACCCCAGGGGAGACTGAACCAGACCTACCTGCTAGCGTTGGAGGGTCTCCTGCAGAGGCGGGGGGTGGCTGTGGCTCACCGTGGGGACAAGGACACTGGCAGCAGAACTTCTGGGAAGTACTCCTTGGCGTGAGCCCTCCCAGAGTCTGTCATTAGCCCCACCAAACAGCCCAAGTAGGCTCCAGTGCTGGGTTGCCTGAGGCCAAACAATCAACAGGGAGGAAACCCAGCCCCACCCATCAGCAGTCAAGTGGGTTAAAGTTTTACTGAGCTCTGCCCACCAGAGCAACAGCCAGCTCTGCCCACCACCATTCCCTTCCATCAGGAAACTGCCACGAGCCTCTTAGATAGCCTCATCCACCAGAGGACAGACAGCAGAAGCAAAAAGAACTACAATCCTGCAGCCTGTGGAACAAAAACCACATTCACAGAAAGATAGACAAGATGAAAAGGCAGAGGGCTATGTACCAGATGAAGGAACAAGATAAAACCCCAGAAAAACAACTAAATAAAGTGGAGATAGGCAACCTTCCAGAAAAAGAATTCAGAATAATGATAGTGAACATGATCCAGGACCTCGGAAAAAGAATGGAGGCAAAGATCGAGAAGATGCAAGAAATGTTTAACAAAGACCTAGAAGAATTAAGGAACAAACAAACAGAGATGAACAATACAATAACTGAAATGAAAACTTCACTAGAAGGAATCAATAGCAGAATAACTGAGGCAGAAGAACGGATAAGTGACCTGGAAGACAGAATGGTGGAATTCACTGCTGCAGAATAAAATAAAGAAAAAGGAATGAAAAGAAATGAAGACAACCTAAGAGACCTCTGGGACAACACTGAACACAACAACATTCGCATCATAGGGGACACAGAAGGAGAAGAGAGAGAGAGAAAGGACCAGAGAAAATATTTGAAGAGATTATAGTCGAAAACTTCCCTAACATGGGAAAGGAAATAGTCACCCAAGTCCAGGAAGCACAGAGAGTCCCATACAGGATAAACCCAAGGAGAAACACGCTGAGACACATAGTAATCAAAGTGGCAAAAATTAAAGACAAAGAAAAATTATTGAAACCAGCAAGGGAAAAACGACAAATAACATACAAGGGAACTCACATAAGGTTAACAGCTGATTTCTCAGCAGAAACTCTACAAGCCAGAAGGGAGTGGCATGATATACTTAAAGTGATGAAAGGGAAGAACCTACAACCAAGATTACTCTACCTGGCAAGGATCTCATTTAGATTTGATGGAGAAATCAAAAGCTTTACAGACAAGCAAAAGCTAAGAGAATTCAGCACCACCAAACCAGCTCTACAACAAATGCTAAAGGAACTTCTCTAAGTGGGAAACACAAGAGCAGAAAAGGACCTACAAAAACAAACCCAAAACAATTAAGAAAATGGTAATAGGAACATACATATCAATAATTGCCGTAAATGTGACTGGATTAAAGCTCCAACCAAAAGACACAGGCTTGCTGAATGGATACAAAAACAAGACCCATATATATGCTGTCTACAAGAGACCCACTTCAGACCTAGGGACACATACAGACTGAAAGTAAGGGGACGGAAAAAGATACCCCATGCAAATGGAAATCAAAAGAAAGCTGGAGTAGCAATACTCAGATAAAATAGACTTTAAAATAAAGAATGTTACAAGAGACAAGGAAGGACACTACATAATGATCAAGGGATCAATCCAAGAAGAAGATATAACAATTATAAATATATATGCACCCAACATAGGAGCACCTCAATACATAAGGCAACTGCTAACAGCTATAAAAGAGGAAATTGACAGTAACACAATAATAGTGGGGGACTTTAACACCTCACTTACACCAATGGACACATCATCCAAAATGAAAATAAATAAGGAAACAGAAGCTTTAAATGACACAATAGACCAGATAGATTTAATTGATATTTATAGGACATTCCATCCAAAAACAGCAGATTACACGTTCTTCTCAAGTGCGCACGGAACATTCTCCAGGATAGATCACATCTTGGGTCACAAATCAAGCCTCAGTAAATTTAAGAAAATTGAAATCATATCAAGCATCTTTTCTGACCACAATGCTATGAGATTAGAAATGAATTACAGGGAAAAAAAACGTAAAAAACACAAACACATGGAGGCTAAACACTATGTTACTAAATAACCAAGAGATCACTGAAGAAATCAAAGAGGAAATCAAAAAATATCTAGAGACAAATGACAATAAAAACATGATGATCCAAAACCTATGGGATGCAGCAAAAGCAGTTCTAAGAGGGAAGTTTATAGCTATACAAGCCTACCTCAAGAAACAAGAAAAATCTCAAATAAACAATCTAACCTTACACCGAAAGGAACTAGAGAAAGAAGGACAAACAAAACCCAAAGTTAGCGGAAGGAGAAAAATCATAAAGATCAGAGCAGAAATAAATGAAATAGAAACAAAGAAAACAATAGCAAAGATCAATAAAACTAAAAGCTGGTTCTTTGAGAAGATAAACAAAATTGATAAACCATTAGCCAGACTCATCAAGAAAAAGAGGGAGAGGACTCAAATCAATAAAATTAGATATGAAAAAGGAGAAGTTACAACAGACACCGCAGAAATACAAAGCATCCTAAGAGACTACTACAAGCAACTCTATGCCAATAAAATGGACAACCTGGAAGAAATGGACAAATTCTTAGACAGGTATAACCTTCCAAGACTGAACCAGGAAGAAATAGAAAATATGAACAGACCAATGACAAGTAATGAAATTGAAACTGTGATTAAAAATCTTCCAACAAACAAAAGTCCAGGACCAGATGGCTTCACAGGTGAATTCTATCAAACATTTAGAGAAGAGCTAACACCCATCCTTCTCAAACTCTTCCAAAAAATTCCAGAGGAAGAAACACTCCCAAACTCATTCTATGAGGCCACCATAACCCTGATACCAAAACCAGACAAAGATACTACAAAAAAAGAAAATTACAGACCAATATCACTGATGAATATAGATGCAAAAATCCTCAACAAAATACTAGCAAACAGAATCCAACAACACATTAAAAGGATCATACACCATGATCAAGTGGGGTTTATCCCAGGGATGCCAGGATTCTTCAATATACACAAATCAATGTGATACACCATATTAAGAAATTGAAGAAGAAAAACCATATGATCATCTCAATAGATGCAGAAAAAGCTTTTGACAAAATTCAACACCCATTTATGATAAAAACTCTTCAGAAAGTGGGCATAGAGTGAAGCTACCTCAACATAATAAAGGCCATATACGACAAACCCACAGCAAACATCATTCTCAATGGTGAAAAACTGAAAGCATTTTCTCCAAGGTCAGAAAAAAGACAAGGATGTCCACTTTCACCACTATTTTTCAACATAGTTTTGAAAGTCCTAGCCACGGCAATCAGAGAAGAAAAAGAAATAAAAGGAATACAAATTGGAAAAGAAGAAGTAAAATTGTCACTGTTTGCAGATGACATGATACTATACATAGAGAATCCTAAAAATGCTATCAGAAAACTACTAGAGCTAATCAATGAATTTGGCAAAGTTGCAGGATACAAAATTAATGCACAGAAATCTCTTGCATTCCTATACACTAATGATGAAAAATCTGAAAGAGAAATTGAGGAAACACTCCCATTTACCAGTGCAACAAAAAGAATAAAATACCTAGGAATAAACCTACCTAGGGAGACAAAAGACCTGTATGCAGAAAAGTGTAAGACACTGATGAAAGATATTAAAGATGATACCAACAGATGGAGAGATATACCATGTTCTTGGATTGGAAGAATCAATATTGTGAAAATGACTATACTACCCAAAGCAATCTACAGATTCAATGCAATCCCTATCAAATTACCAATGACATTTTTTACAGAACTAGAACAAAAAATCTTAAAATTTGTATGGAGACACAAAAGACCCCAAATAACCAAAGCAGTCCTGAGGGAAAAAAGCAGAGCTGGAGGACTCAGACTCCCTGACTTCAGACTATACTACAAAGCTACAGTAATCAAGATAATATGGTACTGGCACAAAAACAGAAATATAGATCAATGGAACAGGATAGAAAGCCCATAGATAAACCCACACACCTATGGTCAACTAATCTATGACAAAGGAGGCAAGGATATAAAATGGAGAAAAGACAGTCTCTTCAAAAAGTGGTGCTGGGAAAACTGGACAGCTACATGCAAAAGAATGAAATTAGAACCCTCCCTAACACCATACCCAAAAATAAACTCAAAATGGATTCGAGACCTAAATGCAAGACCGGACACTATAAAACTCTTAGAGGAAAACATAGGAAGAAGACTCTGACATAAATGACAGCAAGATCTTTTTTGATCCACCTCCTAGAGTAATGGAAATAAAAACAAAAATAAACAAATGGGACTTAATGAAACTTCAAAGCTTTTGCACAGCAAAGGAAACCATAAACAAGATGAAAAGACAACCCTCAGAATGGGAGAAAATATTTGCAAACGAAACAATGGACAAAGGATTAATCTCCAAAATATAGAAACAGCTCATGCAGCTCAATATTAAAAACACAAACAATCCAATCCAAAAATGGACAGAAGACCTAAATAGACATTTCTCCAAAGAAGACATACAGATGGCCAAGAAGCACATGAAAAGCTGCTCAACATCACTAATTATTAGAGAAATGCAAATCAAAACTACAATGAGGTATCACCTCACACCAGTTAGAATGGGCATTATCAGAAAATCTACAAACAACAAATGCTGGAGAGGGTCTGGAGAAAAGGGAACCCTCTTGCACTGTTGGTGGGAATGTAAATTGATACAGCCACTATGGAGAACAGTATGGAGGTTCCTTAAAAAACTAAAAATAGAATTACCATATGATCCAGCAATCCCACTACTGGGCATATACCCAGAGAAAACCATAATTCAAAAAGACACATGCACCCCAATGTTCATTGCAGCACTATTTACAATAGCCAGGTCATGAAAGCAACCTAAATGCCCATCGACAGATGAATCGATAAAGAAGTTGTGGTATATATATACAATGGAATATTACTCAGCCATGAAAAGGAACGAAATTGAGTCATTTGTTGAGACGTGGATGGATCTAGAGACTGTCATACAGAGTGAAGTAAGTCAGAAAGAGAAAAACAAATATCGTATATTAACGCAGGTATGTGGAACCTAGAAAAATGGTACAGATGAACCGGTTTGCAGGGCATAAATTGAGACACAGATGTAGAGAACAAACGTATGGGCACCAAGGGGGGAAAGCCGTGGGGGGTGGGGATGGTGGTGGGATGAATTGGGTGATTGGGATTGACATGTATACACTGATGTGTGTAAAACTGATGACTAGTAAGAAACTGCTGTACAAAAATATAAATGAAATAACATTCAAAAATTCAAAAAAAAAATCATACTAAGTGAAGTAAGTCAGACAAAGACAAATATCATGTGATGTCACTTATATGTGAAATCTAAAAAAATGATATAAATGAACTTATTTACAAGACAGAAACAGACTCACAGACATAGAAAACAAACTTATGGTTACCAAAGGGGAAAGCAGGAGGGAGGGATAAATTAGGAGTTTGGGATTAACAGATACAAACTACCATATATAAATAGGTAAACAACAAGGATCTACTGTATAGCATAGGGAACTATACTCAATATCTTGCAATTACCTATAATGGAAAAGAATCTGATAAAGAATATATATATATGTATAACTGAATCACTTTGCTGTTCACTTGAAACTAACGCAACACTGTAGATCAACTATGCTTCAATTAAAAAAAATTCTCCTAAGTAAAAAAATCATTGTAGTAGTTGGGCTCCCCTTCCCCCCACCCGTGTTCCAGTAGCATTACTGCAGAATTATGAGAAGAAATAGCTAAGAATACATCCTCATGAGCTAGTCTCATGCATGCCTGCATTTGGCACAGTTGTTAAGAATCCGCCTGTCAATGCAGGGGACGTGGGTTCGAGCCCTGGTCCGGGAAGATCCCACATGCCACGAAACAGTTAAGCCCATGCACCACAACTACTGAGCCTGCACTCTAGAGCCCACGAGCCATAACTACTGAAGCCTGCATGCCTAGAGCCCGTGCTCCGCAACAAGAGAAGCCACCGCAATGAGAAGCCCGCGCACCACAATGAAGAGTAGCCCCCGTTCACCGCAACTAGAGAAATCCCGCGCGCAGCAATGAAGACCCAACGCAGCCACACACACACACACACAAATATATATATATATATATTTACATGGCACCTACTAAGTATCAGCTAAAGTGCTTCATCAATATTCCAGAGTGGCTAGAATGAGCCACATGGCAACCCGAAAATGGATACTGGTTGATTTGATAACAGTTTGCACATGACAATTTTTTAATATGCTCAGCATGTATTCCAAATGGAATTATCAAGAAATGACAAGCTTCCCTTTCCACCCACGCTACAGATCTAGATTTGGGCATCCGAATGATAAGAAAAGCTAACCATTTGCAATTTTATTTTAAAAGATATTCACTGTGTTCCAAAAACTGGTGGGGGAGTAATTGCCAGGAGAGACAAAGGCTGGGACAGTGGGATCTGATGGCTCGGGCTCTAAGTAAGCAGAGAAAAAGTAAACCCACTGCTTGGAACCCTGTCCCTTGCTTGACAGAGAGAGGGCAGTGGTGACGTAATGAGAGCTGTAGCCAGGCCCAGCAAGGGAGCAGAGGGGGCTCTGGGGCTCAGAGTATAAGAGTAACCATGGACTGATATGCTCCAGAACATTCTGGTATATTCCAACATTCTGAGGCTTGTATCCTCATGGCCAAGATCCCAAGGCAGAGCTAAGGTTCAGAAGCCCCCGACTCAAAATTCGTGGCTTCTGAGTAGTCTGTTTTACTGAATGCTGACCAAGAGAAAAAACAAGTTTTTCTTACTTTGCTCTGAAGTAAACTCCTGTTCAGTTGAGATGTTGGAAAGAAGGTGACCAACTCTTGCAGTTTCCCCAGGACTTGACTGGTTTTAGCACTGAAAGTCCTGTGTCCTGGAAACGCCTTCATTCCCAGGCAAAGTGGGATGAATAGCCATCCTAAGGAAGTAAGAGCCAAGTGAATAGACTGGGTATTTCAGTAACAAACCATCAGAAAAGTGGCTTAAACAACTGTGATAGGGAAGAACAAATCTGACTCCATATTGGATCTGTTTCTTTAAATCTTTGTATTCTATTGCTTTTGCTTAGAGTTAAAAATGTTGCCTATAGGCTGAAATGTACAGGATAGACCATTCTCAAGGCTCTGACCTTTAAGGGTATAACACTCTCCCATTCATATAGAGATAAAATGTTGCAGAACAGAGAATAACATTTGTCTTGTTGGAGGTTTACAGGGTCATCCTGACCTGACCTACCTGGACAGCTGCAAGAACAAAGGATTCTGACACCAAGAGGTCTGCACCAACCAGCCATGCCTCTCCCTCACCTTGCCTTTAAAATGCTTTGCTGAAACTCCTTCCAGGAGTCTGGGATTTGGGGAGGCATAAGCTACCTGTCTCCTTGCATGGCCCTGCAATAAACCTTTCTCTGCTCCAAACTGATGTTTGGGTTTGGCCTCACTGTGCATCGCGTAACAAAACCACTGTCATTTTTTTTTTTTTTTTGCTCACCATTCCACATTCTTGGCTAGGATTGGCTGGGCAGTTCTCACGCTGGTCTTGCTGATGATTTTCTGTGTGGCTGTATTCGGCCAATGTGTTTCCTGGAGGATGGTCTCAGCTGGGATGCAGGGACATCTGGGTTTTGCTCTCCCTGGCCAAGTAACCTCAGGGCTTCTCCCTTTACCATGTGGCCTCTCCAAGGGGCTTTTTACACCAGGGTAGCTGAAACTCTACACGGCGGCTCAGGAAGAACAGGTTTTGCTCCTCGGAGTGCGAACCATGCCTGGCTTCTCAAGGCGTTGGTCTGGAATTGGCACAGTGTACTTCCGCCATATCTTATTGGTAAAAGGCCTTTTAGAATCAGGGTGAGGGGACTATACTAGGAGTGGATACGAAGCGGCAGAGCATGGGAGCTGCCCACGTGACAGCCTACTCCAGAGTTGGCCTGAGATGCTCTCCGGGACTCACAGGATTCCCAGGTGCCTGACTCACTTCTGACCTGTTTGCTGGGCCACCTGCCTTACCCTCCTCACATTCTCAGAGAGAACCCAATATGAATAGTTGGACCTTCGGTCAGAGGCTTCAAGAGCTCTGGGTAGGTAGAGGACAAGTTTATCTCTATTATTCTTATTTCTGCAAAGTGTACTGAGGATGGTGAATCCCTGTTAAGGTTACCAGAAGGTGGGTAAGATGCAACAGGTTAGGAGGCTTGGGTCTTACACTGCTGGTGTGAGGCAATAAAGGACCTGCCTCTTCCATGCAATGGTTCTTGGAAAGTGAGTGCCTATGATCAGGGCAGGGATTACAGAGGTCACCAAAGCACAGCCCCTGCCTTAAAAGAGCGGGCCCTTCTCAGCAAGGAACCTCCCGCCCTCGCCCCCAGTCTTGTCTGGAAGTTTACGCCAAGTGTCACCATTGGTGCCTCCCTCCTTTCTACCTGTGTCTCTGCTGCAGCTCCAACCTCTGCCTTGACTCGGTTTCCCAGTCGGCTTCCCTAGTTGGGCTGCGAGCCTCCCGAGAGTGTGTTCTTGAACACACAGTTAATCGAGGGGTGCATTCCCTGCCTGGGGTCATCGAGCGGGTCCTCCAGGGAGCGCAGCCCAACCCCCTCCATTTCGGAGCTGCTCCACTTCCACCTTCCCGGGGTTCTCCTTCCCTCTTCTCCAACTCCCCCGCCCACACCCGCCTGTTTTTTGTTTTTTTGTTTTTTTTTGCTGGCGAGAATTGGGGCCCCTCTCACCCTCCCCCACCACAAACTCCGCCTTCAGAGAACCCCGGAGCTGCTGCGGGCCCTGCGGCTGCTGCTCGGCTCCCTTCCCTTTCTCCACCAGATCTCCTCTTCCATCACTGTGGGCGCTCTCTGGGCATTTCGACTTTTGGCTTCTTCTCTCTCTTTAGCTCGCCACCCGTGTCACCGCCCGGCCCGGCGCGTCCCGCCTCCGCTCTGTCGCTTTAAGCGGGTCCCCGCCGCCGCGCCCCTCCCTCACCCCTTCTGGCGCTCGGCGGCTCCTCGCCGCCTCTCCCGCTCCTCCTCTCCCGCTCCTCCTCCTCATCCTCCTCCCGCTCCTCCTCGCCGCCAGCTCCGCTCCTCGCAGCCTCCGCGGACCCGCAGCCATGGCCGACATCAAGACGGGCATCTTCGCCAAGAACGTCCAGAAGCGACTCAACCGCGCGCAGGAAAAGGTCAGAAGCGGGTGGCGGGGACGCGGCGGGCAGGGCCGAGCCGGCCCGGGCGGGGGTGGGGTGGGGGGGAGCGCAGAAGGCCGGGCCGGGGTCGCGGGGACACCCTGTCTTCCGCCGCAGCCACTGCAGCAAGGCGGCACCCGGCGCTGCGGGGAGCCGGCGGGAAGGCGGGAGCGCCGGGGGCGCGCAGCCCTTGTCCCGGGAGGCGCGGGGTCAGCCCGGGTCTCCCGGCTGCCTCGCCGCTCCCCGCGCGGCTGGCCGCGCTCCCCGCCCTCCTGGGCGGGCGCCCGGCACGAGCTGTGGCAGGTGTGGCGGGTCGCCCGCGGCTCCCGGAGCTGAGCGCGTCTTCCTCCCGGCGCCCGCTGGCCGCGCGCCCGCAGGCGGCTGTTGGGGACGCGGCCCGCAGGTCCCGGCGGGAGATTGCGGCGCTGTCCTTCCTCCGGCGGGATTTCCTGGCTACTTGAGTGCAGCAGGAACGAGCGATTTAGCACAGAAGCTATCTCCGAAGAAATCTGTTTGGATTAAGAAGGCTGATCGCGAAGAGCCAAGGGCTTTAATACAGTACTGTGGAGTGAATCCTGAAGTTCAAAACCGAGATCTAGATGCACACTTATTTCGTTTTTTCTTCCTTTTTTTTTTTTTTTTTTGAGGGGTCTCTCTGTATGTGTATCCCTTTTGACGCCAGTGTCCTTCTCTGGAAGGTCAAAAATAAATATGACCTGAACCTAACAGTTCTCTGCATATTTTTGCACAGAGGAGGGCGTTTTATTGCATTAAAAAAAAAAGAAAATCCATGTTGCACGGGTTGGGTTCCCTGGTGTTTCACAAGCCCCTCAAGACTGGTCACAGTAATTTATTTTTCTCCCCGAGAGGTGGGCACAAATGAACGTCATGTCCAAATCAAGCCCAGCCCCGAGCAGTTGGAGAGGTACAGTAGCAGGCACTGGGCTTTCCTGGCTTCCTTGCCCACTGCTTGGCATCAAGACCTGGCCAGCACTGAGGTCTTCATTTGTGTCCCGGGCAAAGGACATTCATATTGTAGATGAAGCATTGTACTTGAAAATGGACACCGGCTAATGAGCCCCGCGGTCTGTGTCACTTGAACTGTGTTCTCTTTCACGTGGAACTATTTTCCATCCCTGGGATTCTGGATGTTTAGCGGTTTCCTGTTTTACTGGAAGTCAGGTTTGCTGCGTTGCCCACTATGACGGTGAATTTCCCTTTTCAGACTTAGGCTCAGGCCGCCCCACCCCCCAGTTCCCATTGACCCCCATGAACTCAGCTGAAGGGGGCACTGATTCCTTTGCCTGTCCGCATGCCCAGAGGCTGGGTGCCTGCCTCTAGGCCCTCCCTTCACACATGCATGCTCTCAACGCAGTAAGAGGATTGTATTTCTTTTAATATCTACCCAAGCTCATCCTGAAGCTCCTCCTGCAGCTCCTTTAGCAGCTGAATTAACAAGGCTTCCTGCCCCTTTCCAGTCCCTGGCTACTTGTGCAGAAAGTAGCCATGATCTGCTGGGATCCTGGCCAGGTTTTGTCATCATTTTCCCATACTTCATTTCACGCACTGGTAGATATTCCTCCCCACCCTCTCCCTCCTTCCAAGTAAGTACTTGAATTTTAGGTCTGAAGCTTTTCATTGAATCCACTTCCCATCTGTGAGGGAATTTATTGATACAGTTTGCCTTTTGACATATTAAATTATTTCTTAATCTAGGTCACCAGCTGTTAATATGCCAGAAATAACTGAAAAGAAAATGTAATCTGACTTAGCATTCAAACCCTTATGAATTGTTGAAAACTCACTTTTTCATAATGGTGTGTATTATGATTGCAGTTGTGGTTGGTGGTTAATCAAGGTGGCCTAGGGGAGCCTTGAGCCAGGGCTTCAAGTGTCCTACTTTCTTCCCTGGGGAAAGCTGCGGATGAAAACTGCCTGTTGTACTTAGCTTAGGGGGTTAAGGCACCAAGAGGCTGAGAGTATGGGTTCTGCCCCTGGGTAAGTTCTGAGCCCATGCAGCGCATGGGAGAAGGGCATGTGGGAATCCAGATAAGGCAGCCCAATCGAGCCCAAACAGAAGCTGTGGGACAATGGAAAGCATTGTGTTGCTGTTTGGGCTTCATAAGACATCTCCCCCAGTGATTCCTTCTTTTTGCATCTTCGGTCTCCTCTTATCCAGATGCTCCACTGCAATAATGATATGCTATGTATGTTTTTGAGACCCTTTGCTCCTTGTTTCTACCACCACATTTTCTCAAAAGCTTGTCCACTCCCTCGACTTTTCTATCACCTGTACTCCACCTAACAGCTTGCATGCATTTTGGCTCCAAATGCATGACTGAAACTACACTAAGAGGTAATTTATGGCTTTCTATGAATTTAAGGTACATTTTTTCTTATTGAAAGTTTGTAAAGGTTCATTGGAGAAAGAATGAAATACATATATAAGGGGAAAAAAAAAACGCACCAACAAATTAGGACACATAAATTCTACCACTCAGAGATTTCACAGTCATTTGATATGTATCCCAGTACATTTGTTTCCTTACGTGTGTGTATATATTTATACAACTAAAACAGGCGCATCCTATATGGTTTTGTAACTTGTTTATTTCGTTTAATAATCATGAACGTTCTTCAATAGATGTACATATTTTCCATCACTATTATAAGTGACTGAACAGTATTGGATATGTATGAGTTTTAATGGACCCCCTGTTTTTGGACACTCAGTTTCCAGTGTTTTCGAATATAAATACAATCAGTGAGAAAACTTATAGGGAAAATGTTCCCACACACTCTTAAGTATCTCCTTAGATGAATTCCTAGAAGAAGAATTATGGTGTCAAAGGTGTGCTTTTTATTGTAGCTAGATTGCCTTTCAGAAAGGTTGTGTCAGTTTACATTCTCACTAGCAGTCCATGGGACATTTGCCAACACCAGATAATAAAATTTAAAGCACTCTTTAGATTTCACATCGGAAAAAGTTAGTTCCTGTTTATTTCATGTTTGATTTTTAAAACCCGAACATTAGTTTCTTGCGTTCTTGTTTTGTGTCATTTGTGAATTGTGTGTTGATATTTGTGCCTATTTTGTGTAGCATCTCCATCTTGTTATTTGTAAGGGCAGAAACTTTATCAATCCAAACATTATTTCTTCCTTTTCTATTTACTTTTTAATTTTTTGAGGATTTTTTTTCTGTTATAGAGCACATTTATGTTTATATTATGTGTATGTTTTATATATTTGCTTAAATCTATCCATTGATTTTGCATGGTTTCTCTTTTGGCTGTTGAATTAGGATCCTGCCACTTGTAAGTATCAGAAAACTCAATTCAAACTGGCTTAAGGAAAGAAGAGGATTTAATTGAAAGTAAAAATATGGTTCTTGCACACATAAATTTAAATGAGATTTTAATAAATATATGTTTGTATATGCGCATAGGTGTGTGTGTTACATGTTAACTCAATTGATTCTATGAGGTTGGTACCATTACTATTCCTATTTTATAGATTAGGAAGAGGTCAAGTGACAGGCCCAAGGTCACACAGTATGCAGTAAAGCTGAAGTTTGAAGCCACGCAGTCCAATACTTCCTCCTTACGTGGTACTGCCTCTTATAATTATGAAAATGGCAGGGGAAGACAGACTTCAGACCTGCATGGAACCGGGGCTCAACCACAGGCATCAGGGCTCAGGTGTCTTTTCCCCATCTCTCATCTCTGCTGTCCATCCTGTCAGCCCCATTCTTGGGCACGTTCTTCTCTTTTGGTGGCAATGTGGCTGCCAGCCCCTCTAGGCTAGGCCACATTTACAGATAACTCCTCAGTATAGCCCTCATCGGCCCAAATTTGGGCTTGTGCCTATCCCTGGAAAAGAAAATATCTCTGGCCGAGGGCCAGGGCCATGGGTTGGATTGGGCCTGAGTCACAGGCTACTACGGAAGCTGGGGTGGAGAAATTTCCCCTAGACCATCTGTACTGTTGGTGGAGGAGGGAGAATCAGAGCACAGAAAAGGGAATGGGCACTGCGCTGGCAAAATGAAAGGTGTCCACCGCGTTGCACTTCAAAGGCCTTCTCTGCCCCGTGGTTGTGTAAATAATCACGTAGCTAAGAGCTTATAACTTAACATTCACTTAAAAATTTCCCATCAAGTTAATATATGCACAGTTTAAAAAAATCAAATATTAGTAAAAGGCTTATTATGAAAAATAGCAGTCCCCTGTCTCTCCTTTCCTCAACTGCCAGTCTTGTTTCCCCAGAGGCAGCTATTACTAATCACAAATAAGCTTAAGATAGGAAAGGATCTATCCTTTCTTATTTGGTGAAGACCGGTAAAGATTTAGCTCTCTTACATTCATCCTTCTACTTCCATATCCCCTAATAATAGAGCAAAAATTGTTGATTGCTGAGGATTGTATTTTTTAAAAATTAAAGTATAGAAAAAGAATAGATACGTGAATATGTATAACGGAATAACTTTGCTGTACACCTGAAACTAACACAACATTGTTAATCAACAATACTCCAATATAAAATAAAAATTTTTAAAAAAGCTTACTTGATAACATCAGATAAAGTATAATGTTTGTTGACTAAAGTGTACAAATCTTAATATTCAGCTCGGTGGATTTTTATGTATATGGATTTCCATATAGCTACCACCCAGATCAAGTTATAGAACATTTCTGTTATAAACCAGATATCTGTCTTCCCTCATGTCTCTTCTGTTCTTTGTCTTGTTTATGTTCATACCTTTTTAATTCCTTTACCATCATTTCCCTGATGGACATCTTTTCTTGTATAATGCTTGTTGGTTATTTTGGCATCTTCTTTTGCAAAGTGTCTGTTAAAGTTTTTTGCCTATGTGTTTTATTTGGGTTGCTTGTTGTTTTCTTCTTGGTATGTAGTTCTTTATATATTCAGGATATGAATCCTTTGTCAGATAGACAATTTGCAAATATTTTCTCCTAGAAGGTGGCTTGCCTTTTTACTTTCTTAATGGTGCCCTTTGTGTGTGTTTAAAATTTTAATGAAGTCTTATCTGAAGATTAGGTTTATCCATACAGCTTTTTGTTTCCCTAGAGTTAATAATAGCCTTTATTTCTGTTTGCTTATTTTTTTATGAACTATTTAGAATTGTTTGTTCTTGCTTCATCAGCTCTGTCAAATGCCTGTCAATATCATTATCAAAGGTTCAATATATCAGGTAATGCAATTATATCCTCCAGTGAGCGACACCACCCACAACTCCCCTCTGTTTGGAGCCTCTGCCCTTTTGCTGTAATCTGGGCTGATTTTTTTTTTCTAGGCCTGCTACATAGCTGTCATCCTGGGTCTTTCCTTGCCAATGTTGGGGTTGAGGAAGGGACTTGAAGGCACATCTAATGGCTGTCCCCCATTGTCATTGTTGTGCTTTAGCCTCACTTTCTGTAGTACTTGGTAGAACCAGGTTTTAAGCCGGAGTGTGTTTGTGTGTGTGACTGTGCAGTGAGAATTGGCTGCTTTTTCATTGGTTGCCTGTACAGGCACTTTTAAAAAGTAGCTTTCTCTATTCTGCTGAGTTGTTTCCATTCTTTTATCTACTTTTCTGCTTCTGTAAAATGTATTGAACTCATCCACTAGTAGTGCCTCTCCTCTTTTTATCCATGTATGTTCATACCTTTTTATTCCTTTGCTGTTTTTTGTTGGGTTTGGGGAGGAGACAGATATAAACACATACAGTCAGTCTGCCTGTTTATCCAGAGGCCTTTTTTACTTAAATATTTAATCCCTTTGGGAATTTTTTGTCCATCTTTATTCATTTGTGAAATCCAGTGACATTTATTTGGTCTTAAGCCTCCTTGACCTCTATGCAATATTTAAATTGGTGGAGCAGTTTAAACATTTTTTAAGATTTAAACATTTTTTTAATGTGACTCTAGTGAGCAGGGAAGCCTTTGGTATAATACTAGCCTTTTTCAGCATTAGATTTTTATTTTTTGTTTTAATAAGAGAGTTATGCTATTTAAACTCTAAAGACATGCACTGTTTGATATTCTTTGTGCCAGTTTATCTGCCCTGAGTAATTATTGTAAAATAATAGGTGCGATTTTTTTCTTGCATTATAACTTCCCGAGTAAATTGCTTGAGGACAAGGACCAAATGTCTTGTGAATTGTACGTACTCGGTGATGATTTGACTTTGTATGTTCTTGCTAGTTTCCTTCCCAACCCTGCAAACACATTGTCTGAAAGCATCCTTCCACATTATTCTTTCTCTGACTTCTGTGAAATTATCATAAAGGTGTCACTATGTATCACTGTCATTTGAATTGTCATTTTGTGGAGGTAGTATATCAAATAAAATTAACCTTATGAGTTCTGAGGATGGTGGGAACTCCATCAATACTAGGTTGAACTGTACTAAATTGTTATTTTTGTAAGTCAAACAGTCAAATATTGGTAAAATCCTGTGGTTCAACCCCACGCTGATTGTGTGATATGGCAAGAAAAAGAGTGTAGTCTCCTTCCATGCCTAATTGTGTGACATTTATGGGTTTTTTAAAAAAAATTGCTGCCTTGCTGGTGCCCACATCTTGGTTTGTTCTCAAAGGGAGACATGTGGATGGTGTTTGTGTGTGCATGTGCTGATGTGTACGTGCCTGTGTTTGTTTATTTATGCAGATTGAATGGGAGAAGGAATACCCTGCTCTGACCAGGAGACACTTTCCATGGATCCCAGGGCCTTGTCTGTGGAAGAGTAGCTTGTATGACCATGTTTACGTTTGAGGACACTTTGGAGACTGAGTCTCTGAGACACATCCAGGGTTTCCCCTTTTAAGATCATCAGAAGACTTTGTTGTTGTCCGCTTCTACATTGTACAAGCTTATACCTTCTCATCTACTAAGATAATTTTCTCTGGCTGTATTAGGAACTGACAAAACTAAAAATAATTCTGAGGACATTCTTGACAGTAAGGTTTCTTTCTTCATTTTTTTTTACACATAAACACGCACATACCCATGCATCCTTCTTTCTCCAGGAATAGGGAATTAGAACTGTAGGGACTGAGATTTTAATATTAGTAAGAGTTATCATTATCCTTTACAACATAGCATATTGTGTATGTGTGTGTGTTCCATAAATCATACTTTAAAAGTCAGCTTGTCTATGGACTGATACAACTTAAAATACCTGAAATACTTGTGTAAATAATATGGTCCACTTTACTAGAGGTATAAAATTAGGTCCCATTTAAAAAAAATACTCTAATTAAATGGTTTCAACATCACATCCAGTGTATCATGAGAATCTCTTACTCCTCCCTGGGGTCCCCGTCCTGTGATAAGTTCAGAAATCCTATGGGGAGGGTCCCTTCTCTAAAGAAGTCTGTGGTTTTTACGATGGCCTTATGGAAAAGGGTTCTAAAAGGGAATCCAGCATTCAGATGTCACTCTTGTCCCCCAGGGTGAGCACTGCAGTGTGTCAGGAACATGGTGGCCCCACTGATGGTTCTCACAGTGAGGGCAGGGCCAGGAAGTCTTTCTCTCTGGGATTATACTCAACTATGGCCACTGTGTCACAGCATGCCTGAGCTCCAAATATGTGAGCTCTTTATCAGTGGGCTTATTATTTCCAAATATACTTTTACATACACAGCTTCTCGCTCCAAGATTTCCCATCATGTCAGGGTTTCTAAGTTAGGAAATTCAATATCAGCAAACACTGATTATCCATTCCATTCCATGCCACTCCAATCTGTTCTGTTTTTAATAACATGCTTAGGGGACATACCAAATTGATTTCCAGCCTGCAGTTTGGGAATACTACCTTAGAGGACCTCCAGCATCCTTTCCTGTAAGCTGACTTTCTTTTGGGCCATCGGTCCATTTAAGGGTGTGTGTGTGTGTGTGTGTGTGTGTGTGTGTGTGTGTGATTAAGTTTCAAAAAAATGTTGTGAAGCACTTTGTGAGGGGATGAGTCGAGAAGGCAAAGAGTATTTAAAAAAATATGTTCTGACTTTTTAAGGTCTGGGAATTTCCACTTGACTCTTCAAACACAATTTTTTATTTTTCTAGCCACTTAAATTAGGGGCTGTCTGAGTAGAACTCCTGAGGAAATAACTGAGCCTGTGGGCTTGTATGAAGGGATAACAGATGTAAAGATTTCTTATGTTGCAGATATAATTTTCCAGATATTCTCTATAATGGCTAACATTTACATAATGAAGCTGTCATCATCACAGTTTGAGGAATTCACTGATGAAAGTATATAATAAGACTACATACACAGCATTGTGCAAGATTAACATGAGAGTAATCACGTTTTCCTGAACACATCCACAGGCCAACTTTTAATAAGTGAAGCTGAAACTTCATTCTTACTGATTCAAAGTAAGTCTAAATTTAAGTGTAGTGCTTAAGTAAATATATTTCCTGAATACATATTGAGTAAATCTCTTATTAGGAATAATGTTGGATAAAGCCATGAAAAAGATCTTAGTTTTGAAATATTTGCTATGCATAATATACTTTTATATAAATTTTGATTACCCTGAAGCTACTTAGATGTACGAAAATCAGAAAACCATGATTTTAGTCATTTTCATCTTATTCTCATATAGTTCTTTAGTTGAAAGTTTAGTTAATAAGTGGGAAGAACCTGAAAAAAATATATATGTACACACACACATATATACACATTTTTTCTATCTTAAAGTGCCTATAATGATTTAATAAAATACACATGAACCTATGAATAAATGCATTTTTGTTAACGGCACCTGACACTTGTTGAGTAAAAGGATGCTAAATTTACATATTCTAATAGTTAATATATTCGGTTGTGAAATCAACCTGGTAAAATTCAGTTATTCATTTAGAATCATTTATTAAGAATCTAAAAGACACATGCACCCAACGTTCATTGCAGCACTATTTACAATAGCCAGGACATGGAACCAACCTAAATGTCCGTTAACAGAGGAATAGATACAGAAGATGTGGTACATATAGTCAATGGAATATTACTCAGCCATAAAAAAATGAAATAATGCCATTTGCAGCAACATGGATGGACCTAGAGGTTGTCATACTGAGTGAAGTAAGTCAGAGAAAGACAAATACCATATTATATCACTTACATGTGGAATCTAAAGATATGGTACAAATGAACTTATTTACAAAACAAATAGAGTCACAGATGTAGAAAACAAACTTATGGTTACTGGGGTGGGGGAGAGATAAATTGGGAGATTGGGATTGACATATACACATTATTATATATAAAATAGATAACTAATAAGGACCTACTCTATAGCCCAGGGAACTCTACTCAATACTCTGTAATGACCTATATGGGAAAACAATCTAAAAAAAGTGTGGATATATGTACATGTATAATTGATTCACTTTGCTGTACGCCTGAAACTAACACAACATTGTGAATCAACTATTCTCCAATAAAAATTAAAAAAAAAAAAGAATCTTAAGGCCCAAAAGGCACTTGCTAGGCACTTGTAATATAGCATTCAACAAAGACCAGCAGGAGGTGGTAGAGATAAATCTTTGAATATACTAATAACTAAATAGTTATTAATGAAAAATCATAATTAAAAATTCTGTGAGGAGAAAAAAACCATTTGTCAATGTAACTAGGGAACTCACCTAGAGTGAGAGGATTGCATATACCTATCTGAAGCAGGTAGATTTTAAGCTAAGATCCCAAGGATGTCCAGGCAAGGGGAGTAGGGTAAGAGCGTGGGGATTTTAGGAGTCAGTAAGCATTCTAAACATCAGACTCTTTGCCCTTATTCAACTAAATAAGATAAAAATAAGAGCTGTTAAAAAGCAAAGAAAAGAGCTGTAGAATATACAATAGATAACGAGAATCGACTGTTAGCGTTGGCTTTATAAATGATGTCTTCTACCATTTGCATATTTATCAAAGTGGCAAAGTGGTCCCTAACTGGGATGGTCCTTCTGTAGTCGCAATCCCTCTTTTGTGTGATCAGATTTTTACTCTCACATGTTGAAGGGTCCTTCTAGGTCAGAGTTCCCCCTTGATACAGAGGCAGGACACTGGTTCAGAGCTGACTTGCCCTCTGAATTATCTGTCATACAAAGATCCCTTTGTATAACAGCAGTAAACTCCAGCCCAATCTGCTTTTATGGATTTGTAAGGTCTCTTATCATACACCATCAGAAACTCAAAATAAATATGAAAGCCCTTATAAAATTCTTAAATGCCACACATCTGGAAACATTGGTTT
This sequence comes from Balaenoptera musculus, assembly GCF_009873245.2. Lineage (NCBI taxonomy): Eukaryota > Metazoa > Chordata > Mammalia > Artiodactyla > Balaenopteridae > Balaenoptera > Balaenoptera musculus. The sequence continues at coordinate 93,254,742 of NC_045793.1, read as the reverse complement.
GTCTTTAAAAGATTTGAATGCACTTGGATTCCCAACTTTTAATGAGAGAGAGAGAGAGAGAAGAGAGAGAACACACATGGTTAAGGCTGGCAGCAACTTGACTTACTTCTGTTGTAGGCATTGACTTGATTATTTTGCAGGCTGTGATCTTGAATTTAGGAATAATCTGAGATGATTTGCAGCTTGGGAAGAATCTTAAGTTTGGAAGAGAATCTTTTGTAGCAGGCAGTCTCTTCCTCTACCTAGTAATGGTTGCTAACAGTTGAGTAGCATAGATGGCCCAGGCCTTGGAAGGATCTCCCGTTTCGTGGTAGCACAGCCTAGAACAGTGTGATACCTTTCACATGCCCTGTAATTCCTCAATATTTGAGGCATTTGTACAGGACATCCTGCCTCTTTAACCTACATGTTTCTATAGCAAAAAATCAACTTCCCACCTGCTCCCTGTTCAGTGGGTTCTTCGCTGAGTCTCTAGGAAAACGATTGTCCAGATTTTTCTTCCCACCCCTCTAGGAAATGCGTGTGACCATGGGGACCACTAGCATTATGAAACATGGTCAGGAGAGGGCTCTCCTGGGTACCTGTATTGGCCTGTGGTTGCTCCTGTTAAGCACAGGGAGGGAATCTGGAAATCAGGTACCTCCAGGGTAGTGTTTTCTCAATAGTCAGGAACATTTGGGGAGTGGGTGAGTTAAGAATGCAGATTCCTGGGCCTATTTAAAAACTTACCAGAATCTCTTATTAAGACTTGGGAATATGCATTTTAATAAATTCCTCTGGTAGTTCAAAGGTTTAATGAATCTGCAAAGCACACTGCTTTAGAGAAGGGCGTTTGGTTGAGATTCTGTGGTGGGTATGAGCTCCTAGGTCCACTCCAGGGTTATAATTTGGAGAATAAGGCTTTCTTCCACCCAGTGACTATAAATTTATCTCCAATGTAGTAGAGAGAAAAGGGTGAAAAGCAGTGCCCTATACTATGCTTAAAAATATCCTTATGCTTAACGTAGCCTACTTAGATTTCAAAGGAATCAGTTTTGTGGAGGCCAAATTGGAGATGTTTCATCAAGGGCCAAATGTCTTCCTTATGAGGAGTGTTGTATAGCACAGAAGATTGGAGTCTGTGAAATCTGGTTCTGTAAAAACCATTATAATTTTAGAATAATGCTGGCTAATGCATCAGTCAAAAAAGTAGAAATATTTGTCTCAAAAAACTGCTGTGTATTTTTGGTGGATGACAGAGGAGATGGGCGAGTTTGGGAGATATGTTTATAATTACATTGATTTTGTATGTTTTACTGTAGAGTGAATAGTAGTGAGATTGCTTAATATGCCTAGTAGAGAGTGTGGTCAAAACTCAGAGGATGGTTTTGGTCTCTTGTGGAAGAAGCCCCATTTGATAGGACCTGGATTATTAGATTCTAAGTTTAATTTTTTTTAAGGTATTTGTTGAGAACTTGTGTCTTTATTCTTAATGGATATTGTTTTACACTTTTCATTTCTTGTGATGTTTTTGTCTGTTTTTTGTATCTGAGTAATAATTGCCTCAAATAATGAATTGGGAAGTGAGCCATCTCCTATTTTTTGGAAGAGTTGATTCTTCTTAATATTGGTAGAATTCACCAGTGAAGCAATCTAGGCTTGGGTTTTTTATTTGTGAGAAGTTTTTTGATTGCTAATAAAATCTCTTAACTTGTTTAGGTCCACACAGATTCTTTATGTCTTTTTGAGTCAGTTTTTGTAGCTGAGTCTTTCTAGAAATTTTCCATTTCATCTAGTTTATTGATTTAATTTGTTGGCATATACTTGTTCGTAGTGTTCCTTTATGTAGTAGTATTCCTTTCTATTTCTGTAAGGTTGGTAGTAATGTCACCTGTTTCATTCCTGATTTTAATAATTTCAGTCCTCTCTATTTCTTGGTCAGTCTAGCTAAAATCTTGTCACTTTTGTTAATCTCTTCAAAAAACCAATTTTTTGTTTCATTGGTTTTCTCTTGCATTAGCTGCATTCCATAAGAGTTGGTATGTTGGGTTTCCATTTTCATTTATCTAAGATATATTCCAATTTCCCTTTGATTTCTTTTTTTATCAATCGGGTATTTAGGAGTGTGTTGTTTTGTTTGCACAGGTTTATTAATTTTCAAAATTTCCCTTGTTAATGATTTCTAATTTCATTCAATTGTAGTTGGATAACATGCTTTATGTGATTTCAATCCTTTAAATTTATTGGGGAATGGAGGGTGGGGGAATTGGGTGAAGGTGGCCAAAGGTACAAACTTCGAGTTATAAGATAAATAAGTTATGGGGATGTAATGTACAGTATGCTGACTATAGTTAACAAGACTGTACTCTACATTTGAAACTTACTAAGAGAGTAGATCTTAAAAGTCCTCAAAACAAGAAAAAGGTTTTTAACTATGTGACATGATGGATGTTAACTAAACTTATTGTGGTAATCATTTTGAAGTACAGATCTTCCTTGACATATGATGGGGTTAAGCCCTGATAAAGCCATCATAAGTTAAAAATACCCTAAGTTGAAGAATGCATTTAATACACCTAACCTACCAAACATCATAGCTTAGCCTAGGCTACTTTAAACATGCTCAGAACACTTATATTAGCCCACAGTTGGGCAACATCACCTAACGTAAAGCCTATTTTATAATAAAGTGTTGACTATCTCATGTAATTTATGAGTACTGTACTGAAAGTGAAAAATGGGAGGGTTGTCTGGGTACAGAGTGCTTGTAAGTGTATTGGTTGTTCACCCTCGTGATCACATGGCTGGCTGGGCGCTGTACTCACTGCCGCTGCCCAGCATCACGAGAGAGTACAGGCATACCTTGTTTTATTGTGCTTCACTTTATTGCACTTCCCGTATAATGTATTTTCTGCAGATTGAAGGTTTGTGGCAACCTTGCATCAAGCAAGTCTGTTGGCACCATTTACCCAACAGCATTTGCTCTTCATGTCTCTGTGTCACATTTTGGTAATTCTTGCAGTAGTTCAAACTCTCTACCAGCAAAAAGATTATGCCTAGCTGATGGCTCAGATGATGGTTAGCATTTTTCAGCAATAAAGTAATTTTTATTTTTTTAATTTATTTTTAATTTTATTTGGCCGTGCTGTGCGGCTTGTGGGATCTTAGTTCCCCGACCAGGGATTGAACCCCGGGCCCTTGGTAGTGAAAGCGTGGAGTCCTAACCACTGGACCTCCAGGGAATTCCCAATAAAGGATTTTTTAATTAAGGTATGTACGTAGTTTTTTTAGACACATGCTGTTGATCACTTAATAGGCTACAGTATAGTGTAAATATAACTTTTATATGCATTGGGAAACCAAAAAATTCGTGTGACTAGCTTTACTGCAATATTCGCTTTATTGTGTTATTTGCTTTATTGTGGTGGTCTGGAACTGAACCCACAATATCTCTGAGGTATACCTGTATTGTACCGGATATTGCTAGCCCAGGAGAATTTCAAAATTCAAAATCTGAAGTATGCTTTCTACTGAATGGGTATCGCTTTTGCACTATGGTAAGTTGAAAAATTTCAAGTCGAACCAGCCTAAGTCAGGGACCACTTGTACATACGTATATCAAATCATTATGTTGCATACCTTAAACTTACACAACGTTATATGTCAATTATATCTCAATAAAACTGTAAAAAGTTTATTGAGTCTTGTTTTATAGCCTAACGTATGACCTGTTCTGGAGGCTGTACCATGTGCATCTGAGAAGAATTGTAGTCTGCTGTTGAGTAAAGTGTTGTATAGATAGATGTGTGTTAGGACCACTTGGTTTACAGTGTTGTTCAGGTCCTCTATTTTCTTATTGGTTTTCTGTTTAGTTGTTCTATCCATTACTGAAAGTAAGGTAGTGGAGTGTTCAACTATTATTTTTGAATTGTTTGTTCTTCTCTTCAGTTCTGTCAATTTTTACTTTATGTATTTTGGTGCACTTTGATTAGGTATATAAAGGTTTATATTTCTTATATCTTCTTCATGAATTGACCGTTTTGTCATTATAAAATGTCCCTCTTTGTGTCTAGTAACAATTTTTGTCCTCAAGTCTATTTTGTCTGTTATTAGTATAGCCACTGCAGCTCTCTTTTGGTTACTGTTTGCATAGTGTATCTTTTCCATGCTTGCGCTCTTAACCTATTTGTGTCTTTGAATCTAATTTGTGTCTCTTGTAGACAGTATATAGTTGGATTTTTTTTTTAATCCATTCTGCCAACATTTGCCTTTTAAGAGTGTTTAATGTCTTTACATTTAATGTAATTAGTGACAGAGTAGGATTTATGTCTACCATTTATATTTTATTTATTTTTGTTCCTTGATTCCTCATCACTGCCTTTTTTGTGTTAAATAGATATTTTGTAGTATGCCATTTTAATTTCCTTTACTATATTTTTTGAATTACTTTCTTGGTGGTTTCCCTGGAATTACAGTTAACATCTTAACTTGTAACAATCTAATTCAGATTAATGCTACCTTGATTTCAATAGTATACAAAACTTCGGTCCCACACAATTCCATTTCCTCTTCTCTCTTTTGTGCTGTACTTGTCAAACAAATTACATCTTTATGTATTGTATGTTCATCAGCAAGATTTATAATTATTGCTTTATTCAATTGTCTTTTAAATCAGGATAAAAAAATGAGTTATGAGTGAAAATACATTTATATTTTACATTTACCTGTGCAGTTACTGCATGTTTCAAAATATATTTTTCTTACGAAATGGATTGTATTTGTTAGGTAATAATTAGCTCATTTCTCCATTTTTAAGACTAAAGCAAGATCATAGTAGGAGATATCTAGTGTTAGCGCATTGATTAAATATAGCTCCAGCTAAAAACAAAGTAATATAAGGAATCAGTCTTTAGCTTTACTGTAAATAAATGTACACCAACAGTCTGTTAGACTGGATTATTGAGAAGAGGTTTCAGACTCTTCTTAATAGTTTTACAGTTCTGTGGTTAGGTGCTATTAAGTATTACTTAAGACTTAAAATATATGCAACACTTTATGCTTTTTTTCCCCCTGCTTCCCCATAGTTTTTATCAGATCCTCAAAAAGATATGTGACCTTAAAAAGCTTAAACATCAGTGAGTCTAAAGTCTTAAGTCTTTTGGCTTAAACATATCCACAAAACTCCATGAAGAGCAGCAAGGAGAATAAAGTCTTTGGTGGATACTGGAACTACTGGTCCAGGCTCCCAGTCCTGTTCTGGTTTGGGTCATGGTCCTTGCGCCTTGAAGAGTCAGATTTACCTGTGTCCCTCCAGGTTAGCCCTGTTATCGTGATAGTTTCAACATGGATGTGTGACACGTGGCCTCCATGACTCCAGGCTCCTCATCACACGTTTAAAAGAATTATTATTATTTTTATTGATGTATAGTTGATTTACAACGTTGTGCTAGCTTCAGGTGTACAGCACAAAAATTCAGATATATATATATATATACACACTCATTTTCAGATTCTTTTCCCTTATACGTTATTAGAAAATATTGAGTATAGCTCCCTGTGCTGTACAGTAGGTCCTTGTTGGTTATCTATTTTATATATAGTAGTATGTATATGTTAATCCCAAACTCTTAATTTATATAAACAAATTCTTATAAAAAGAATCTGTTACTTAAGGGCTAATAAAATTTCTTACATGCATGTAATCACCGTAGCCTACCTTTTCCCAGTTGTCCATCCCATAGTAACTAGAGATCTGTATGTAGAGATGGCCCAGGTAAACGAAGAGGGAGTCTTTATTAGAGGTGATCAGGGAGACATCTACATTTATCTCCAGAGTGCATTAGATGAGATCCTGTAGAGTTTGGGTATAGAGCAACCTGTTTGGAGTAACATAGTAACATTGCTGACCCTCCTCTCATCACTAAAGACTCTGCTTCCTCAAACTGAAATTGAAAGATGCACATATCTGTGTGCATTATGTGTGTGTGTGTGTGCATGTGTGTTTTGGGGAAGCTTTTAGAGTGAGGTATGACATGCATGTATTAACTTGCAAAAAATCTTAGGTGTACAGCTTGACAAAATTTTACAAATGTACACGTATAACATATAATCCGTGTTACTGACACTCCGATGAATTGAAGAGCGTTTCTGGAACCCAGTAGACTCCTTCAGGCTTCTTCCAAGTTAATATTTCCTCTCTTCTGTTCACTTCTTCCTACCAGGTAGCCGCCATTCTGACTCTACTGCCATAGGTTAGTTTCACCTGTTCTTTAAATTTGTATAAACAGAGTCATACGGTGTGCGCTCTTTTGAATCTTACTTCTTTCACTCATCACAGCATGTATGAGAGTGGTCCATGCTGCTGTGTACAGGAGTTCATTCCTTTTTATTCATGAATAATATTACCCTGTACAATCTCCTGCAATTTATTTATCCATCCTCCAGTTGATAGGCGTTTGGCTTGCTTCTGGTATTTAGCTGTTATGAATACAGCTGCTGTGCTCATTCCTTATACATGTCTTCCGGTGGACAAAACCCACTCATTTCTTTTGGGTTAATACCTCGGAATAGAATTTCTGATTCTTTAGGGTAGGCATTATTTAGCTTTAGGAGAAAGGGCTAAAGAGTCTTCCAAAGTGATATATCAAATTTACACTCCCATCAGCAAGTGTGAGAGTTTATAGAGAGCCTGTATCTTCAAATGATAAGTTTGGTGTTGCAGACTGAGTTGTATGTGTCCCGTGCTGTATCAGCATAAGACTCCTTGTTTAACGAACAAATGACTTTATATATTTTACACAGAATCATAGGAACATTCCTCTCTCAAGAACCTGTCAATATATTGTGGTTAAACTCGGTGGTGGGGGAGTGGTGACCATTACACTACCACTCACATGTCCAGAGGAAGGGTACAGCTGGCGCCTGTGTGCATGGGGCGAGGGGCAGGAGGATTGTGGTGCAAAGAGTCTCAGGGTGGCAAGCGTTCTTTGATGTGCTGTATTCTACCTCCTGTTTTCTGGGATCCATGTCTCTGGTCCACACAGGTGGCTTTCTCTGCAGGTGTATGTGGTTTAGTAAGTTAGTATCTGAGCACCTCTGGGCTTAAGCAAGGCTCAGTGGCATGGCGTGCTGCAACTGACTGAGCCCCACCTTGGTTTCTTCTGGCCCTGTATGTTCTTCTGCCATTTGGCTAGACTGACACTGGGCTCTGGTCCCCACAGCCACGCCCCTCTTCCAATCTGGCGAGTTTCTTGGCCAAACTTCCAAGTAACTATGTGTTCACCACATGAGTATCAAGGCATTGAGGAATCTAAACTTCAGGCTCCCCTTGACCTGGTTGCCTAGTGCAGCCCCAGAGACGTAGCTGTGCCCAAGGTTGGCAAGTAGGGCAGGCTGACAAAGGATCTTTCTAGAGTGCTCCATGGGGTGTCAGTGTCAAAGCTCTCTTTTGCCGTTGACATTATCCTTACTTCAAAGGGAGGAGAGAGGAAAATGGGGATGCATTTTTATTCTACCTCTTTTTCTCTTGTCCGTGGAGGGGAAGGCTTTCCTTTGCATTCTGTTGTATCTTCCTGCCACAGAGCTTGCCAGGCCGTCACGGATGAAAGGGGCCTGTTCATTCCACTGTGGGAGCGGGGACTCTGCCCTGGGCTTCATTTGCCTCTTTAGCATTTGATATACTAAGGAGAGAAATGAAAGATTGTGGAAAGTTGGCACTTGAGGCATCTTCATTCTTGCGCCTCGTCTAGTTTACATTAAGAATTGGGTGTTTTCTGGGAAATAGAGCCAATATTTTGTAATAACTGTAAATGGGAAGTAAACTTTAAAAATTGTATAAAACTAAAAACATTTTAAAAAGTGAAATTTGCCATGAAAAAAAGAAGAATTGGATGTTTTCTATCCATTAGGCACTATTGTGAGCAGTTTACCTATATTGGCTCATTTAACCCTCATAGTAAATCTATGAAGTAGCTGTTCTTATTATCCCTAGTTTACAGATGAGGAGACCGAAGCACAGAAAGGAGAAGGTTGAGCAGTTTGCTTGCGGTTACTTAGCCAGTTAAGGGTGGCATTGGGATTTGGTCTCGGAAGTCTGGTTCCAGAGAGCCCACGTTCTCTGAAATGACTGAGAACTTGGCAGTGCAATGTTCTTTTCATCGGTTCTGATGATGTTCTTCTGCAGTGTTGAGTTGAGAAAATGTCGGGTCTCAAGTCGTGGCCCCGGGTTGGGGAGAGGTTCCATGTGGTCTGGTCCCTGAAATGGTTTCATTCCTTTATGAGTCATTCATTGCTTTATGGGTCATCATGTTTGTACCCCTGGGACCTCTCAGTTATCTTCTCAACTTTTGGATTTTATATACTGGCTGTTCTTAAAGTGGGGCAAACCCATGTGACAATCACCTGTTTTTGGTTACATGGTAGTTTTAGCAGCTCAAACTACTTTAATAAACATGGTGCTCACAGGCTTATGGGATCTGGGAAGGAGGTACTAGTAACTTGGGGTCTTAGTGGCTCAATAGATGGGTTTGGAAAAACCATAGAGAATTACCGGTTATCCAAGTTCATTTCATTTCTTACAAGATGAACATCCTGTAAAATCTTTACCGCTCACCCTAAAGTTGAACACCAGGAGAAGTAGGAGAAAGATGTGCCACTGAATATGACCTCACAGGGCTTCCCTGGTGGCACAGTGGGTGAGAGTCTGCCTGCCGATCCAGGGGACACGGGTTCGAGCCCTGGTCTGGGAAGATCCCACGTGCCGCGGAGCAACTAGGCCCGTGAGCCACAACTACTGAGCCTGCGCGTCTGGAGCCTGTGCTCCGCAACAAGAGAGGCCGCGATAGTGAGAGGCCCACGCGCCGCGATGAAGAGTGGCCCCCGCTTGCCACAACTGGAGAAAGCTCTCGCACAGAAACAAAGACCCAACACAGCCATAAATAAATAAATTAATTAATTTTTTAAAAAAAGTGTTCATAGTCTAGCAGGGGAATGGACCAATGGCTGGCTTAGATAGTTCTTAAAAGAAGCAATAAAAACGATTTCGAAAGATATGAGAAAGGTCAGATTAGTTGGTAATAAAAGAAATGCATTTAAATTGCAATTTTATCTCTTATGTTATTAGGCTCTCAAAGAAAAATAAATAAATAAAAGCAACTCATTCCCTCTTAATGAGGTCCCAGTCACTCTTCTGAGTTACTGGTTGGGAGTGCAGTCCTTAAAAATGTCTACAATCTTCGATTCAGTAATTCTATTAGCAGGAATATACAATAAGAAAATTAAAAGCTATAAAGATATTTTTTATAACAATGCTTTGGATAGGGAATTTCTTTTTTATTTGGATGGGGAAATGTTTTATAATAGTAAAATATGGGAATAAATAGTGTTGGAGAATAGGAGTTTTATTAACTAATTTATGTGAGATCCATTTATTATGGATTAAATTAAAATACTATTTACAAAGCTTATTTAAAGAAATATTTAAAATATTTCAAATCTATTTAATATTAATGATAAAATATTAAGTAAAAGTGCATGCTGCAGACTATATAATTTTGTATGTATGAACATATCAATTTGTATAGCTATATATTCATATATAAATGGGAGGACATGGGTGATTTATTGTGTCCTATAAATTAAGAATATATGTCCTTTTCCAGTACTTCAAGAATATTTACACTGATAATACTATATAGTAAGCTATAAAGATCATCTTACTACATTGCTAAAAGCAGGAATCACACAGACCACTTTTCTCTACAACTCAAAGAATTAGAGAATAATTGAAAAGTTTTATCACAATTCAACTACTTGAAGAATTACAAAGGATTCTGTTAAGTAATTTAAAGCAAATAGAGGAAATCAAAACTACATGTAGAAATGTAGCAATCACTATGTAGAAATCAATGGCCGTGACACATTGCACTCTAAAAGTCATGAGATACATGCAAAACTATACTCAGAGGAAAAGCAATTGCTTTAAATGCTTTTGTATTAAATAGGAAAGGATAAAATTAAATAAAATGAGCGTCTACTCAAGAAGCCAGGAAATATAGTTTAAGGACAGGAAGAGAAAGGAATAATAAGGTTAAAACAGGAAACCAGGAAAAAGGCAATGAAATATACAATAAAATTGATATAGTAACGTAAGATGATTCTTGGAAAATACTAATAAAATAAATGTAACTCTGGGATGACCAATCAAGAAAAAATGCTGGAATACACATCAAGAAAATAAAGAGAAAGGGGGTGGATCCACAGATAATAGGGCTGAAAAAATGGAAAATACTAATCTATAACTCAGAAAATTTGGGGGAAAAGAACTGGAGCTTGTCTTATCAGATATTAAAATATTGCAAACACAAATAACGACTTGAACACTGACAAAATTTTAGTGAAAGGAAATGGACTTTGTCTTATCAGAATTAAGATGTTGCAAACATAATTAGACAAATCAGTGGAAAGCACTGAGGGGAAAGCAGGAAGCAGAGGCGATGCATGGAGGGGAGGGAAGGAAGACACGTGTTGGGGAGCCCTGGGGAGCACTCTGCTTCCACGAGAGAGTGGAGGTCAGAGTTAACAGGTCAAAGGCATAACTGGAGAGCTGCTCCCCCATCCTTCTGTGGTCACAGAGCACTGGCTGCTAGCAGACACCTTGCCCCAGTTTCACTTGGCAAATGTCTCTCCTGGAGAGCAAAGGCCATCTGTGTCCTTCCTCTCTTGTACATTTGGTATGGAACCTACTCCAATACGGTGGGCCTGTAGTCAGTCTTAAAATTCTTTCTTTTTTTTTTAAACTTATGTCTCATCCCTGCCTTATATTTCTTTGAAGCGTTTCTTAGATTCTTTCATTTTCTCTACATCACCTAGGATGATCATTTCAAAAAATATTGCTGATAAAAAAAATCTAGGAATAATTCAGAATTAGCAACATTGCCTTTTCCATCTTGCTAGGATGGACTGCCCTTAGGTGAAATTTGGTATGAAGGTGTGTTTATTTAGCCCATGTAAGTGTTGGTTTTTTGTTTTTTTGTTATGTTTTGTTTGCTTGTTTTTAGGATGCTATAGACACAAAATCTTAGACATACGTTTGGTAATTATTTCTTCTATCTGTTATTAAAGTTTGAGTTGGGTAGGGTTGAATGGGAACAATATAAGTTTTTGGAGGTCACAAAATATAGTTTTACAGTGCTGGTTTTTTTAAAAACTATACATTTAAATATCAGGAGAACCCACATAATAATCGGGATTTCAGATTTCCCTAGAGAAATATGAAGATGTAGCAATACTGGGATGGCATTTCCTCCAGGCAGCAAACTCCTGGAGTGGAATAGATGTCCCCCTTCCCGCTTTAGACATGCTCTCTCTCTTCTGGGCCCAGCTTTAGGCAGATCACCTACCTCTGCTGAGCCTCAGTTCTCTAACATAAGATGGGATATGACAGATGAATGGATAAAGAAGCTGTGGTACATATATACAATGGAATACTACTTAGCCATAAAAAAGAATGAAATAAAGCCATTTATAGCAACATGAATGGACCTAGAAATTATCATACTAAGTGAAGTAAGTCAGAAAGAGAAAAACAGATACCATATGAGATCACTTATATGTGGAATCTAAAATATGACACAAATGAACCTATCTGTGAAACAGAAACAGAATCATGGGCATATAAAACAGACTGGTGGTTGCCAAGGGGGAGGGGGTTGGGGGAGGGATGGAGCGGGAGGTTGAGGTTAGCAGATGTAAGCTTTTCTATATAAAATGGATAAACAACAAGGTCCTACTGTATAGCACAGAGAACTATGCTCAATATTCTATGATAAACCATACTAGAAAAGAGTATAAAAAAAGAACATATATATATATATATATGGATAACTGAATCATTTTGCTGTAGAGCAGTAATTAACACAACATTGTAAATCAACTATATTTCAATAAAAAAAAGTAAAAGAAAACAAAAACATAAGATGGGATAATAATCACCACCGCACAAGTTTTTAGTGTGGCTTATGTGCACACAGAGCACAGCGTCTGATACGAAGTAGACAAGCAGGATACATGGGATACTGTCCCCCAAAGAGCTAGTTCACGGGCTTAAGAGGAGATGGCGTGTTGGGGAAGGTGTTTTGGGGACATGGGGGAAGAGGTATTGGAAGGAGCTTGGAATTCACTGGGATCATACATGTATCTTGTGTGCAGACCTGGCAGAAACTTTGTCATCCTAGACTCCGCTCTTTCTTGCCCCACATCCAGTCCATCAATAAATCATGTCAGCTCTGCTTTCAGAACGAACCTGGAATTGGGGAGCTCCTCACTTCTCTCTCTGATCCAGACCGCCATCATCTGTCACCTGGTGATGGGACTGGCCTCCCAACTTGGCTTCCTGCTTCTGACCCAGACCCCTGCAACCTGTTCTCCTCAAGACCACCAGAGTGCTAAGGTCAGAGCGAGGCAGGCCTCTGCTCAGAACCCTCCAGTGGCACTCACGTCACTGTGGTCAAAGCCACCGCTCTCTCCGTGTCCCACAGGCCCTCCTGATCTGGCTCCTTCCTCCTTGTCTCTCTGACATCATTTCTTACCCCGCCATGCCCCCACTCTCTCCACTCCATTTCTCTCCTCTTTGTTTGCTTATTGCATCTTTTTTTATGCATATGTGTTTTACCTATTTATTTTCTGCAAATATGTTTTATTTTTTCTTTTATTTACTTTTTAACCTTATTGCATCTTAAGCATTCCAACTGTCCAACGCACTCCCTACTTTACTTACTCATCTTATTATTATTTCTTTCCCCAGTTCCATGTAAGCTTTGGGCAGGGACTTTGGACTGTGTGTTCACATCTGTATCCCCAGTGTCAAGGTCAGTACTTGGCGCTTAGCGGGTGTCCCACACTTGTTTGTTGACCAAGGAACAAAAGCTAATGAAAACACGTTACCAAATAGGAGCTCCTGTCGTCCTCTTCTTTCCAAAGCAAAGCTATGAAGTAATACAGCAAATTAACACCTGCTATTTTTAGAGAGGCAGTTAGCTCCTATGACAGAACAGGAAGCAATAGAGGGGAAATTATAGGTCCTTTAATATTTGTACTTGGTTAAAAGTAGGAGCCACCCAGGAGCACTGTCTGTATCCCTTGGTGCTGTGAATGTAGCCTTGGTTAATTCGGCAGAGTTTGTTCCCTCAGAACACAAATTCCTTCAGAGTGTCCTGGCAGCTCCTGGAGCCTTTTTTTTTTTTAAAGAATGTCAAAACAATTTAGTGAATATGTCCTACACTGAAAGAATAGATTCTGTTTCACTAGAGTGAAACAGGTCCTTAAGTACAAAAATAATTAAATGTTTGATCGTTAAGCTGTTTTATGGTTTCTTTCCTCTCGAAAGCCTTTCATTTATATCATTTAGCCGGCATATTTCTTGTGTCCCTACTGTGTGCCAAGTGTTTTATAAGATACAAAGAGGAGTATTAAAATGATGTCTGCACTTCAATAACTTGCAATTCAGTTGGAGAGACAGCATGCAGATTCATAAGCAGCTCGAAGTTAAGTAAGTACAAGAAAAGAGATGCTGCTTTAACAGTCATCGGGGACCTAGAATATGCCAGACACCATCCTTAGGGTAAGTCAAAGCACGTGCCCTTATTTATTCAGCTGTGATGTAGATATTGCTGGTCCCACTTCATGGATGAGCGCAGTGAGATGCAGGGAGCTGAAGTAACTGGGCATCCTGCAGTGGGAGAAACTGAATTTGAATCAAGGTTGTTAGACCCCAAGGTCATTAGACCTCAAGGTCATTTCTCTTTCCACTCAAACACGGCTGAGAAGGTGCTGTGGTTTCATGAGGGGGGAAGGATCATGTCTGCAGGGAGAGACCTCAGAGAAAGTTGAATGGAGGGAGAGGCTTCAGAAGGACGTCAGTGTCAGAGCTGTGAACAGGAGGCGGTGGTGGGGGCACACTGAGTATAACGGTGGGCTTGCCAGCAGTTTGGCTGTGAGCTTGTTGTGGGCAGAGAAGGGGGGGGATGATGAGGATTCAGGGAACTCTGCAGTATTTTCCCACTTTGGGGACCCTTTCAAACTTAGGAAAGCAGAGTTGACAGAGGGAGGTTTTGGGGTTTTCAAGATTTGTATGTTATTCTCTTTCTTGGTTGGGATTATTTTGACTTGGAAACTGCCTTAGCTTTAGGGAAATAGAGGGCTTGGTGGAAGTCAGAGGAGACCTGATAGCTTAGCCATACTCTCAAGAGAGAAAAACATCATGGGACTTCTTTTTGGAAGAGCTCTTGTGGTTGGTGGAAAGACCACCCTGGGCTTTGGATACAGATCAACCTGGGTGTTGGCCCCCCTTCTATCAGTAAATAGCTTTGTGGTACGTTTTACCCTCTCTAAAATGTAATAATGATATTTATCATGTTCTTCTGAATATAAGGCAACCAGTGAGAAGGTTCACTCAAAAATTCTTTTCGCCCTGTATGAACTTATAAGGCTGTAGTTGAAATTGTTGAATGTCAACTTATAAAATTAATGTATTATTATTATTTTTTAATTTATTTTATTTTATTTTTTAGATTCCATATATACGTGTTAGCATACGGTATCTATTTTTCTCTGACTTACTTCACTCTGTATGACAGTCTCTAGGTCCTAAAAAAGAAAACGGCTCTGATGAACCTAGGGGCAGGACAGGAACAAAGACGCAGATGTAGAGAATGGACTTGAGGACACGGGGAGCAGGAAGGGTAAGCTGGGACGAAGTGAGAAAGCAGCATGGACATATATACACTACCAAATGTAAAACAGATAGCTAGTGGGAAGCAGCCGCATAGCACAGGGAGATCAGCTTTGTGACCATCTAGAGGGGTGGGATAGGGAGGGTGGAAGGGAGACACAAGAGGGAGGAGATATGGGGATATATGTATATGTATAGATGATTTACTTTGTTATAAAGCAGAAACTAACACACCATTGTAAAGCAATTATACTGCAATAAAGATGTTAAAATATAAAATTAAATTAATGTATTAATTTAGTAGCATATATTTAGAAATCTCATAAAATCATATCCTACCTTAGAGATACAGCTTTTTCTACTCATATTTTATGAAACAATTTTTTAGTTTTTCACATGCATCTTTGACCTCAGTATCTTTGTTCCCAGTGGAGCCTCCTTTTGAATTCTCTGACACAGTTTCCCAGAGCATTTCAACGCTCTGTCAGAGTTGTTTGCAACTGGTATTTGAACTCCAGATGCCCATGAAAGTCTTCAGTTACATTTTAACAATGACAGCCATAATCTCAGTAAAATATGTCTTAAATATAGTATCACAAGAGTTCTTTATACTGATGGTTTGGTGGTAAAGAAATAATGGTCTTTAGAATTAAAGCCACTTCCAGGTTTTCTGAATATGTATCTGGTTTTTTTTTCTGATTATAAAAATAATAACGACCCGTAACAATTAATCCAATATAGACCCCCATTATTGGAGAGTTGATTAGGCACAGAATAAAGTCAGGAATGTGAGTTAGGCATACTAACTGGCAAAGAAAATGAGTTTTACATTTTGAGAGGTCTATTTTGATGTGGTGGCATTACATACGTTTAACATACAGTAGACATTTAGAAAATCATAAATCGTACTTCCCTTTGCTTACCCAGATCAGTTCATCAAGGGAGGTACAGCAGGGTGATGATTAAACATATAGTGGAGTTGTGTTTTTTTTGTTTTTAAAGTTACTTTGTGGTCTAGTATATGGTCAATGATTTTAAATTTTATTTATTTATTTATTTTTATTTATTTATGGCTGTGTTGGGTCTTCGTTTCTGTGCTAGGGCTTCCTCTAGTTGCGGCAAGCGGGGGCCACCCTTCATCGCGGTGCGCAGGCCTCTCACCATCGCGGCCTCTCTTGTTGCGGAGCACAGGCTACAGACGCGCAGGCTCAGTAATTGTGGCTCACGGGCCCAGTTGCTCCGCGGCATGTGGGATCCTCCCAGACCAGGGCTCGAACCCACGTCCCCTGCATTGGCAGGCAGACTCTGAACCACTGCGCCACCAGGGAAGCCCCTGGAGTTGTTTTGCTTTTTTTATGTCTAGAGAAATTAAATTCAATAGAAAAGATTCAAGATAATAAGGAACTCCATTATGTGTAAGTGATTGAGAGAGGAGTGCAGACCTAAAGTTGGGGGAAAGACTATTTGAAATAAGATGGAAAGTAGTATGGAAAATGATAATTTATAGTATTTAATAAGCTGTTTTGAAGTTCAGAATTTTGAAGCTGAGAAGCCTAGCTGATTACTCAGGACTATATAGGGGCTTAATATTGAGTAAATATTACAATCAGGGCTTAGAGAATGAGCACAGTTGGCAGTCACAATAATTAGGAAGATTTTCTTTTGGAATGGACCAAAGGCGTTGACACGTATATGCTCCGATGTTTCAGTACATCAAAGCTGGGCCATCCCTGTACCACTTTTTGGTGCCATGTGCCATTTGAAATTTTCATTCACTGTTTAAGAAAATTGTTAATTAAATATTTTGTTCAAAGAATTAAGCTCAGAGGACTTTGCATTTGCCAGCCCCCAGTGACTGTCTCGGGTCATAACATAGTGCTTTCTCTTTTGCAAACATTCATTAGTTAACTGTCAGAGTCTCCCCAAATCCCTTTTCAGTTGGTTTCAGTACAAAATATTATTTAAGGATCAGAAGGTCTTTTATTGCCTGGAGTTAAACACCACTGATAACTCAGGAAGTTTAAGCTGACAACTGCCCCTGGAAACACCTCCTAGGGGTAAGCACTTCCAGGTTGATGTCAACATTGTTCTTTGGTAGCACTAAACAGTCACAACTGCCAGACCTCACGGCCCAGCTGCTTTAGGAAACACAGGCACCCAGAGTTGTTTCCTAAAAGGTAAGGTGGTCTGAAGTGTGACGGAGCCTGGTGAACAAACTGGTGTGGCTTCAGCTCCTTGATTTATTCAGTCCCTTAAGGAGTCATAAAAAAGGTACAAAGTTGGTAAAGGGCCTCCTCATAGACTCAGATTTTAACCAGATATTACACGGGTACTGATCATTCCATCCATTAACACACCAGAGATTCAGAATAGGTGGGGATTTTATTTGTGTATGTGTGTGTGTTTGTTTGTATTAATTGATGATATTTGGGTCAGTATTTGGGACCAAAGTGTGTTACAGGAAAAGAATGCAGACTTTGAAGTCAGGAGGCCCTGGTTTCTAATCGAGACTCTGCTGAACAGGAAATCTAATCTCTCTAAGCCTCCATTTCTCCATCTGCAAATTGATGATTAAAGTGCTTATTTTGGACATTAAAGAGATGTTGAAGTGCTTAGCACAGGATGTAGGGTAGAGTAGGTCGGCAGTAAATGGTAATGGCAAGGATAATGATGATGATAAGCAAATCTGGGACCTGTGGTGTTAACTCTGGTGGGGTAGAACGTAGACTGTCTATTTTCCTAGTTTGGGTCACGTGCTTTCATCTTGTACACGGCATTGGCTCTAGACCACTCCTTCCATCTTGGGCTTTGTATTTTCACATGAATGTGGTAAATGTACAAGAAAAGATCCATCTGTATTCCTTAGAGCTGACTCACTAGCAATTAGCACTTTCATATCTTGATTTGTTGCAAGCGTGAGTTACTATCTAGAGTAGTTTTGAAATTGAGCAGATGCTCTTGATTTGAGATACCCCATGACTGGTACCACAAGACTGAAGTCTGATACTATCACTTCACTTCAGTCCTCACTGGTTTTTTTTGGGGGGGCCGTGCCACACGGCTTGTGGGATCTTAGTTCCCCGACCAGGGATTGAACCTGGGCCCTTGGCAGTGAAAGCCGAATCCTAATCACTGGACCGCCAGGGAATTCCCCCCACTGGTATTCTAATGTAAGGTTTGTTTTGCTCAAAGAATGCCCTTTTAAAAAATTCTGGTGAGAATGGGATGGACACATGACCCAAGAATGGCAGAGCTGGTTGACGGGTTATGTGAGGGCTTATTATACTGTTATGTTTATGTTAGAAATTTTCCATAATAAAAAATTTCCACATTTTGAAAATTCTGGGATAGTTGTCTTCCTGTATTTTGAAGTAATAGGCATGTTTTAGTCCCATGTCTGGACTTCATACAGCTATCTTTTAGGTGTTGTTTAATGTATTATGTCATTATTTGTAGGATGAGATGATTTAAAAGGGCAAAAAAAGATGAAAGCTAATTTCAAAAGAAATGTGGAAGGACCAAGAGATTATCATGTTAAGTGAAGTAAGTCACGCAGAGGAAGACAAATATCATATATCACTTATATGTGCAATCTAAAATATGACACAAATGAACTTATTTGCATAATGGAAATAGACTGACATAGAAACCAAACTTATTGTTACCAGAAGGGAAGGTGGGGGGGAGAGGGATGAATTAGGAGTTTGGGATTAACATATACACACTACTATATATAAAATAGGTAAACAACACAGACCTACTGTATAGCACAGGGAACTCTACTCAATATCTTATAATAACCTATAATGGAAAAGAATCTGAAGAAGAATATATATATATATATATATATATATACACACACGTATATATATGTATGTGTATGTGTGTATAACTGAATCACTTTACTGTACACTTGAAGCTAACACAACATTGTAAATTAACTACACTTCAATTTAAAAAAAAACAAAAACAATGTGAGAATGTTATCCCAGTGCAAATAGAGGAAGCTTAGGAAAAAATCTCTCAGGACAACTGCAATCTCACTGTCCTCTGGTTTAAAGATTATGTAAGTGAAATTCTCTGGGTGGCTAGATTCCATAGTTAAGCATACATTTATTTTAATTTTCCCATCAGGAGAAATAATCAGTATTGAAGCATTATTGAGATTTAGACATTCTGCTGTATATGGCACTTAAATGATGAAGGGTGTTCAGAAATAGCCCTCACTGTGTTTAAATAGCCTGTTAGAGTAGACAGGAAAATTCTACTGACACAGTGGATGGTGAGGCTCTTTAATAGGTCCATGTGTTAAAAGCTTGGGCTGAATTTGAGTCTGTGATATATAAAACATCAAAACCTAGTATAAAGTGCATTTGTTACACCGTTTCTTCAAGCATTCTTATGTGTCAAAAGAATGTATTTTTCTTAAGCCAGGTGTGTGTCTGCAGGACCTGCTACCACAGATGGCCCCAGGGCTTGCTTTCACCATCAAGCTGCATCCTCATGTTTGTAAGAGCTCCAAGAGTGCTCTGCCGTAGTTAGCAAGGCTTATTCGTCTCTCCTCCCCTCCAGCTGAAAGCTAGCAGTCAACTTATATCCCCTACCCTCTTGTCATGCCAACTGGAAGCAAGATGTTTGTTCACTCTTTCCCAAAGAGTAATGGTTTAGGGCCTGGAGGTTGGAGTCAGACAGCCCTGGGTTTAAATCTCCGGACTACCTCTTATTAGCTGTGAGCCACGTGGCCTCCCAAATTCTCAGATCCCTCATTATAAAATGGGAATAACAATGGTATCTATCCCATAGCCCTGTTGTGAAAGGAAATAAAATACAGCTTCTCACCTAAACTGGCACCCAATAAATAATTGTGTGAATTGTTGTTGTTATTATTGTGATTATGAATCGTTCACTTAGGCGTCTTGAGTGTTTGATCATGTAGCTTGCTGCTTCCCAGAGTTGGAAACTGCCATCTTCCCTGGTTGTCATGGAGAATTCCAAGATGAATATTTTGTGATTCTTACCTGGAAAGGAGAGGAAATGTCCGTCTCAAACCTGAGGCACGTGAGGGAAAATGTAGACCTGGGGGCTATTTGGCAAAAAATACACATATGCCCTTGCACACTGGATTCAAGCCCAGATCTTTACGTAATGGCCACTTTATTTAGGTAGAAGTCGTGAGGACGCAGCTTCATCTGCTCTGGTCTCTGCTGAAGCAACAGTGGAATCAGACTGTGCACCCGAGAGTGTTCGGAGAGAAAATTTCCAGGAAGCTTGCTGCCCATGAATGTCAATTTCCCAGTTCTCTCATCACAAACCTGGCCTTCCAAATCCCTAGGAGGTCCTTTCCCTCTTGTACCCCACAGCGTGGTTCATGGTTGACTACCAAGAATTACCCACCAGAGAAGGAAGAGACTATCTCTAAGAGGAACTGTAATTTTTGGCAGAATAACTGCCTCCAGGGGAGAGTCCCTCATGGATGGTGTTGTCCGAAAAGGAAGGTACTAGGTATTAGTAAACGACGCACCTGCCTGCAGAGACATCTCATGAGTATGACCACATCTGGAGGGATATACTGCTGTGTAATGAAGAGGCTCAGAAGCACTGACATCCATGCAATAGTGACCCACATCTTACTAAAAGGAACCATTTCCTACTGAAATTTCTTACTGCCGGGGCTCCTTGGAGAAATAGCTGATTCCAGTGTGGGCAGGAAATGTACAAGATGAGTCTGGAATATCTTGTCATCCTCTAAAGGAAGGAAGCTATCTAAGACTTTGGGTCACTTTCAAAGGAAACAGATGCCAACTCAAAAGAGCTCCCTCAGGTCAAAAGAGTGACCTGAGACATCACAATAAGAACTTGGAAAGGATAATGACTACAATGGATTGAAACGCACCAAATGAATAAAGACGAATGGGCCTTTAATGATCCTAAAGATGTTTGAAAACAAATGCACATACGAAAATAAATTGGTCGTAACCAAATCATTCATTTTTCACGGATCCCAAGCAGAAGAGGCTCAAATCTTAAACCCTCAAAACACAATGACAATCCCTAACTTTGTCGTGATAGAGCAGAACTTAGCGAGCTGAGAGGTGTGGCAGTGGTGATGGTGGGAAAGGGAGTTCTTTAGGGACAACTTTCAAGAGTCGTTACTCGTTTAAAGAAGACTGCAGGACCTAGTGGGCAGCAGGTGTTACTGAGTCCAAGTTCGTACTGCTCAGTGCACAACAGGCCAATAAATCAAGAGATGAGTTATTGGGGCAAGGAATAGTGACGTTATTTGGGAAGTCAGCAGACCGAGAAGATGGTGGACTTGCGTCCCAAAGAGCCATCTTACCAGAGTGAGAATTCAGGCTTCTTTTCATGCTAAAAGGGGAGAGGATGTGGTTGGTTGTTGCCAACTTCTTGGTGTCAGAATCCTTTGTTCTTGCAGCTGTCCGTGTAGGTCAGGTCACTATGATCCTGTAAACCTCCAGCAAGACAAATGTTATTCTCTGCTCTGCAACTTTTTAACCTCTGTATGAATGGAAAAGCGTCATACCCTTTAAAGGTCAGAGCCTTGAGAATGAGCTATCCTGTCTATTTCAGGCTATAGGCAACATTCTTAACTTGAAGCCAAAGTAATAGAATAGAAAGGTTCAAGTATGGAGAAAAGAAACAGATCCAATATGGAGTCAGGTTTGTTCTTCCCTATTACAGCTCCTCATTTAGAGAAGGCTGCAGGACTTAGTGGGCAGCAAGCAGCGCGGGCACCCCTGGCTCCTCCGTCTCTGCCTCTATGGCACCTGGTGCATGGCCCTCAAAGCCATATCCCTCTTGTACTGCAGTTGTGTTGAAGGTTGTTTCCCTATTAGACCATGAGCTTCCCAGGGGGCAGGGGCTCTGATTTATCCTGTTCAGTACTCTCAGTGTCTACCCCAGTGCCTGGCATATCGTAGGACTCAATACATGTGTATTGAGTGAGTAAGGACCTGATAGAATATAGCTTCATCCTCAAAGAATACAGGAAGCTTCACTATGAATATTCACATATGTGTTCCCCCTTAAATCCTTTATTGTATATTTTTTTGCTTATTATAAGTGTGTCCTGATATTATAATTTCACCATTTTAAAGGTACATCTTGTGCTCTTTACTGACATACTAAAACAAAAATCTACCATTTACTTAATATCTACCATTTGCTAGTCTCTATATTAGGTACTTTGTAAAGCTTGCTTCTTTTGACCTTCATGAACTTCTGAAGTCTCTGTTTTATAGAAGGGGAATTAAACCTCAGAGAAGTTAAGTAACTTGCCAGAGTCATTCAGCTAGGAAGTGGTGGAGCCCAGGTCTGTGGCACTCCCAAGTCTATATTCTTTTTACTCTGCTGGGATACAGAAATGTCATCTTGGGCTCTTGGATGCTTTGAGTGAAGGGGAGCTCTGATGAATATCATCTTTAAGAATGAAGAAATAGGACAGTGGTGATTCTTTTCACTTCGACATTTTATGAAAAGAATTCCCTATTCCCATCAGTAATAAACCACGAGATTGCCAATGCACTGTTTACTATTATGTATGGAGAATCATTCTAAGCTAAGTTTCCCCTTAGACAAAAATATAATGAAGATAAAGAGAAATTTGAATCCATGTGCCAAATTGTGCTTGCGTGTGGGATAATCATTTGCATTTTAATATCAGATCCTGAATAAATAAGATTGTTTTCAGAATAGAGCCTTTCAGACAGTCACAGATTGCACCGAGTCTGCTTTTGACTATGCCCTGTGTCTCCTTCAACATGTCCCTTTGGGCTAAAGCTTTGCCATATGCCACCTCCTAGGGCCACTGTGTCCTCCCAAGCTGATGGCTGATTAGTTGTTTAAGAATCGCATGTGGGTGACTTATAATGTCAGACAGTGGAACTAGGAGAAAATGCAGCATGGGATACTCATTCATTCCCACTTTCAGTATATATCTATCTGTGTGTCTACCATCTGTCCATCTATTTATCTATCTATCCCTCTGTCTATCAATATACCTATTTATATATGTGGTTCTCAAACTTTTTAGTCTCAGTACCATTTTGTGCTCTTAAAAACAATTGATGACCCCAAAGAGTTGTGGTTTATTTGGATTATATTCATTGATATCTCCCATATTAGAAATTGAAGCAGAAAAATTAAAAGCATAAGAATACACAGGCACACGTTCCTTTAGCTGTCAGAGCGCAGATGTCATCACACGTCATGGAGTCTCTGGCAAACTTGACTATACCCTCATGAGAGAATAAGGGTGAAGATATTTTTTATTCTGCAGACCCATAGAAAGGTGTGGAGGACCCCCACCAGGAGTGCATGGACCACACGTTGGTAGCTGCTGATCTGTTTGTTTTTCATTTCTCTTCTTCTTTCTTGAACCCACTCCAGTCAGGCTTTTTCTACCTGACCATGCCACCTACACTGCTCTTGTCAAGGTCATCAGTTACCTCCACATGTTTAATTCAGTGGTCAGTTCTCAGTCATCACCTTACTCGACCTCTCAGAACCATGTGACACAGTTTATCATTCCCTTATCCTTGAAATATTTTCTTCATTTGGCTTTCCCCGTGACTCAGTCCTTGAGGACTTCTTCTTTTAAATCTACATTATTCACTTGGCGTGGACATCATCCAGTCTCATATTTTAAAATACCATTTATGTGCAGATACTCCCAAGTATTATTTCCAGCCTTGACCTCTCTCCTGAACTCCAGATCTGTCTATCCCACTGCCTCCTTGACCTGTCTCCTCGGGTGTCTGATCGCATCTCAAACATAATGTGTGCATGATGGGGCTCTCCAGCTCCTTCCCTAAGCCTTCTTCTCCCATAGTCTTCCTCATTGCAGCAAACTCCCATCTTTCAAGTTGCTCAGTCATAGAACTTGGAGTCTTTCTCGACTCTTCTCCTTCACACTCCTCACCCAGTCCCTCAGCCTGTCTCATCTGGCTCAAATTCTAAAATAGATCTGGAGTCCTGCTACTTTCCACCACCTCTTCTGCTACTACCACCCTACTGTCTTGGCCTGAGTTACTGCAGAGCCTCTCAATTGTCCCCTGGTCCCTCCCTTGCTTCACTATAACCACTTCTTCGCACAGCGATCTGGTTGTTCCTGTTAAAAGGTGAATCAGATCATGGCTCTCCTGTGTTCCAGAAGATCCGGTGCCTTTTCATCTCATTCAGAAAGAAAGCCAAAGGCCTTAAAAAAGGCTTCCAAGGCCCCGTAGGACCTGTCCCCTAGGTCCACTGTCTCTTTGCTCTTCCCCTGGCTCACTCCCATCCCCCCACCTGTATCCTTGTGGCACCTCCGGGCTTTTGCCCTACAGCATCATCCTTCTAGAACGCCCTTTCCATTTGTCTGCAGGGTTCACTCTTTACATATCAAAATGAAACAGAATAGAAAACAAAGAGATGCAAGAGAACTTTGGGAGGAGTTGGGAATGTCAGTTCCCTTGATTGTGGTGATGGTGTCAGGAGTGTTTGCACATGTCCAAACCCATCAAACTGTACACATTAATTACGTCCAGTTCTTTGTATCAATATATCAACTATACCTCAATAGAGCTCTTACTAAACAACTTTGGACGTTATTCAAATATCACATGCGCAAGTGAGGCCTTTGTCAACACCGCTTCCTGCTTTACTTTTCCCCATGACATGTTCCAACATTAATTATATATTTTACTTATTGTTTTAAAAAAATTGTCTCTCTTCTCTCCAACCACAGCTGAAAGATCTCTTAAGGCAGTGGTTAATTTTGTCTGTTTCTTCTCTCCCAGTTCAGTGCCTAGAGGGTGCCTGGCAAAGCCTAGACTCTCATTAAACATTTGTTAAATGAATGAATGTGAGTGGGAATGAAACTGTCAATTTCATCTCCTTAGGTAAAGAAAGAATTCATTAAAAACATCAAAGAAGTAGAGTAGGATTACCTAATTCCAAACTCCACATTTTCACAGAGTATTCAAAATAATGTGTAATTCAAAAAAACGTCTTTTAGAATAAGTCATGACTTTGATCATAGGAAGACCCCAATTTTTTGAAAATTAATTTTTATTGGAGTATAGTTGCTTTACAGTGGTGTGTTAGTTTCTGCTGTACAGCAAAGTGAATCAGCTATACGTATACGTATATCCCCTCTTTTGTGGATTTCCATATAGGTCACCACAGAGCACTGAGTAGAGTTCCCTGTGCTATACAGTAGGTTCTCATTAGTTATCTGTTTTATACATAGTAGTGTATATATGTCAATCCCAATCTCCCAGTTCATCCCACCTTCCTTTCCCCCCTTGGTATCCATAAGTTTGTTCTCTACATCTGTGTCTCTATTTCTGCTTTGCAAATAAGTTCATCTGTACCATTTTTCTAGATTCCACATATAAGTGGTATTATACGGCATTTGTTTTTCTCTTTCTGACTTACTTCACTCTGTATGACAGTCTCCAGGTCTATCCACATCTCTGCAAATGGCACTATTCCGTTCTTTTTATGGCTGAGTAATATTCCATTGTATATATGTACCACATCTTCTTTATCCATTCCTCTGTTGATGGACATTTATGTTGCTTCCATGTCCTGGCTATTGTAAATAGTGCTGCAATGAATATTGGGGTGCAAGTATCTTTTTGAATTATGGTTTTCTCCCAGAGCCTTTACTGTTTATATATGTTACATTCTTTTCATCTTTCCTCTGGCCTCCAACACTAGGAAGAGAAAGACATAAACATTAAGTAGAAAGGTCTTATAATGAAATGTTTCTTCCAAAATGAGAACAAAGTCTAGGAGGGTATTTTATTTACATAGAATTGGAGCAGCGCTCTGATGAGAATCTGCAAAAGGGTATAAGCAATAAAAAGTCAGCTGAACTTTTTGGAGGTTCACATTATGCTAGTTTTTTGCATAAACTTTTTTGTCACTGAGGGACCGGTCTTACACTGTGTACATTTTTTTGGTCCCTTGTGCTTCTTTTTCTTTATGCGTAATTTACTTAAAGGGTTTGGTGACAGAGGAGTCCAAAGTTAAATTTAGGTGTATGTATTCACGTCATTACTTCAGATTCGGCTATCAATATAAAACATGTCTTCCCTCATTGATTTTGATTATTTCTTTATCCCTTAAAGAATTATTCTGGGAGTATAACCATTGACAAATGTTATTGCACTCATCACGCAGTGTTTGCTCCTTTGGTAGGAAGAGTTCTGGACCAGGCATTTCTTAAATTGTAGGCTATTAAGTTATGTTCTAAGATCTCAGCACCTACCAACTATTCACTGAACGTAAGTCAAGACAATACACCCTTACAATTGTAGCCACTGCTACAATTAGGAGAAGACAGCCTACACTTGATGTATATTATATTAAGAAACAACTTAGGAGTTGGTGGCTTGGGAGTGAAGCTGTCCCCCATTCCTACTTTGAGGCTGAAGAACACGATCCTCTGAAGAATGGTGCTGGAGGGGAAAGCAAAGCCCACAGGTGGTGAAGAGGATCTGGCTGTGTTCCAGGGGAGACAGGGGAGAAAGGGCATTTCTGTCTGTCCTGTCGTAGACACTGACTCATGAGTCACTGCACACCGTAGACCAGCTAGACAGAGCAGTGGACACCAACACAAACTCTGCTGGGTGTTTCATGGTTTCCATTTGTCCCTGGGTGTCTTGGGGTCGCAGTTCTCAAAGCGCGTGGTCCAGGGACTTTGGCAGAACCTAAGACTTTCTCAGGGGACTTGTGAGACCAACATTATTTTCAAAATAACGCTAAGCTGTTATTTTTGCTTTTATTTTGCTTGTATCACTCTCATTCTCTTACAAGCGTACCGTAGAGTTTTCCAGAGGCTAATATCTCTACAGATTGAATGCCGAAGTAGATGTGAGAATCCAACTGTCTTCTATTAAGCCAGACAGTAAAGAAATTTGGAAGCATATTTTTTTAAAATCCATAAAATGTCATAAAATATATTATTTACAATGACACATAATGGGCTTATTATGTGAAATAACTTCATAAATATTTAAAGTACTTTTTGCTTAAAATTTGAATTGGGTAAATCATTGGTAAGATATAACTTCAGTAAACTAAAGATGTTTATGAACATTTTTTGTGTACGTATGCCCCAAATATTGCAGGTGTTTTTATTTGCTAAATCTGGCAGCCCTAACTGCTCAGCCCTTGTTTTTTGTGGGAAGGGCTTGTTTTTTGTGGGAAGGGCTTGTTTTAGCACCTATTCTTTGTTTGGGGAGTCGGTGGAAAAACCACAAGCTCTTCTTGCTTATTTATTGACTGCCACTTCAGCAGACAGTGGAACCAGCTCTAATAAGTACAGGCACACTGGGTTATTCTTTTAAAAAATTTTTAAATGTATTTTTTATTCTTATTTTTTTTTTACTGAGATAACATTGGTTTATATCATAATATAAATTTCATGTGTACAACACTGCATTTCTACTTCTGTATGTATTACAGTGTGCTCACCACCAAAAGTTTATTTTCCATCTGTCACCATACAGTTGACCTGTTTACGCATCTCACCCACCCCCCATCTCCTCCCGTCCCCCATCTCCTCCTGTAACTGCTATTGCTACTGTGTTCTTTGTATCTATTCAATACATGTTTGCTTTGGTTTGTTCATTTATTTTGTTTTTTGTTTGTTTGTTTGCTTGTTTTTTATATTCCTCATATCAGTGAAATCATACAATATTTGTCTTTCTCTGTCTGACTTATTTCACGTAGCATAATGCCCTCAAGGTCCATCCATGTTGTCTCAAATAGCAAGATTTCATCTTTTTTATGGTTGAGTAATATTCCATTGTCTCTATACACCACATCTTCTTTATCCATTCATCCACCAGTGGGCACTTAGGTTGCTTTTATATCTTGGCTGTTTTAAATAATGCTGTGATGAACATAGGGGTGTATATATCTTTTTGAAACAGTGTTTTCATATTCTTTGGCTAAATATCCGGAAGTGGAATAGCTGGGTCACTTGATAGTTCTATTCTTAATTTTTTGAGGAATCTTCATACCGTTCTCCATAGTGGCTACACCAGTTACATTCCCACCAACAGCATAGGAGGGTTCCTTTTTTTCCACATCTTCTCCAACACTTGCGATTTCTTGCCTTTTTGGTAATAGCCATTCTAACGGGTATGAGATGATACCTCATTGTGGTTTTGATTTGCATTTCCCTAATAATTCACACTGGGTTATTCTTGATGTCTTTCTGACTTTGCAGTGGTGGATGTGATTTTCTCCAGGAAAGAGTTGAGGGTTACTTGAAAGACATCACCTAAAAAAATGCAGGCTTCCCTGGTTCCACATGGCAGTGTCAGCAACTGATCTCAGCTCAATCTCTGCCATTTATTACTGGATATAGTGTAGTTTTATCTCTTGTCACTCATAGCAGAGCCTGCAGAGCTGGCACAGTTACTGTGCCTGTTTCTAATGTTAAGCCCTTGGAATTTGTCAAGAGAGGGCTCTAGGGCCAGTTCCCAAGAGGATTCACTAGCATTACTCTACTGATTGATTGATTCATTATTTCTCCTTCTTCCCTCCCTCTCTTCTTCCTTCCCTTCATCCCTTCTTTTTCCTTGATCTCTCTATCTCTTCCTTTCTTTTTTCCTCTCTTCTGTTCAACAGCTGTTCATTGCATTCTGCAGTGTATGTGGCACTGTGCTAAATTCTGGTTTTCAGGAGAAAATAAAAAAAGTGATGTCCCTGCCTTCGGGGACCTTGGTCAGTATCTCAGAATTCTTTGTCGCTGACTTGTACTAATCAAGCTCACAAGGGAGTGAGGCATAGAAGCCAGAATGTCAGTGGGTTAGTTTACAGCAGAGGACTGTCCTGTCCAGTGGATTCCATGCTTAGCATCTGCACAAGGAGGGGAGGGCACTGGTAGGCAAACCTGTAACTGACGGGGCTGGGACTATGGTCCTGCGAGGAAGGGGGGCAGCCCAGGAGTGAGGTGATTCATCTCCACGCAACTTGGAAACCTGGAAATTTGGAAATTTATCTGCCATGCGGCTCCTTCCTCTCCTTCCTTTTGATTTTTTAAAATGAGTCTTTGGATGTCATCTGTTTAATAGCATTTTTTTTTCTTTTAGCTATAATAAAGTTTTGTGTTGGAAGCAGCATATCTTCTGCCTATTTCTGCTACATAAAAATCTATTTCCAAATTTTCTCACACCCTGGTAAAGAGGATTTGTATGTAGACTAGAAGAGAATGAGATGGTAAGCCAGATCCCCATGCAGATCTTCTTTAAGAAATAATAACTACTGGTTACTGAGAGCATATTGTGAACCCTTTATATGTTACTTCATTTGATTCCTCAAAGCAATCCTATCAGGTAGAGTTTATCATTTCCATTTTATAGGTAAGAAACGGATTCCAGAAAGGGTAAGTGTCTTGCCCCAGGTCCCTGTTACATGGCAGAATCCAGATTCTGTCTCCAAGTCCATGTTCTTATCCACATGCTGTGCTACGCCCCTTACTTTCCTTGTGCTAGACACAGAAGGAGTTAAGTGAAGATCTCTCAGGCATGAGGCCGGGGCTTCTGTCCAATCCTTAAACCGTTTCTTTAGAAATAGACATAGAAAAGAACAATGAGCCACCCTCTCTGCCCCATTCTTTTGCCTTTTTTCTTATGTACTCTGAGTTGATAAATAAGACAAAATTGGGATTGTCTGGGCATCTAATTCTCATAACCAGATTTCCTGGAAGACCCCAGATGGTTCATTCTGTGTATCCTCAGGTGGATAAGTATGAAAACAAGAAAAAATTAGGAAGATAGAGCCGCAACACATTATAAGGAAAATTGCCGTAATTTAATATCTGAGGATATTAAATCAAACATTTGAAGGGCTGTCATGTGGAGAAGGGATTAGTTCCGCCCTAAAGCAATGAACTGGGAGAACCAATAAAGAGAAATTACAAGCATGAGTTGTGGAGCTCAGTGTTAGGAAGTTTTTTGTTTTGTTTTCTTCCTTCTATTCACCCTCCCTACCTTCCTACCTTCCCGCCCTCCCTCCTTCCCTTCCTTCCATTAGACTTTTCCAAAGTGGTATGGGCTCCTTTAGAAGGTTTTGAGTTCTCCAGCATTGGATGGCCACTTCGAAGGCTTTCTGTGAAGGTGTTTTCGTTATTGGTTTAGAACTGTGATCTTACACATTGCCACATCTCAAGAAATTCTAGTGGCAGCCAGGACCAGAATGTTTATCAGTGGAGACGTTCCCTTGTAAGAGTTATTTAGGGAAGGTGAATAAAAGCTACAATGGCGACTGGAGGAGGTGGTCCCTTCGTTACTGCGTCCCTGTCAGGCTCAGAGAGGACAGGCAGGGCAGCCACTTCCCCTCTTTGGCTCTGAGCCCAGGTGAATAAGAACAGATGGAGAGTGGGTAGCAGAGGCTGAGCAGTGGAGAAGGGAGGGCCAGGAAGGTGGAAAGAGCATCAAGCTGCCCTTTGATGACTTCCCCTTGAAATCTTGGCTGTGACACATCATGTTCACTCTCCATTTTGTACGTGTATAAACATTAAAAAAATTAACATTTAATCACAAAATATTCATGACTATATTTTCCAGCTTAAAAAATCAAATTACTACAGAGGAGACTAAACATTTTTTTGTTCTCTATCCCCATGCCCAACAGAGGGTACACACAGAGAGTAGGGCCAAAAGCACATTTGTTTACAGAGGAAGGATGCAACAGAATACCCAGGATCTGGATTTACTAGCACTATTCAGTCCTTGTGGAGTGTTTTAATAATGATTTTTTACTTAAGTAATAGTAATGAGTGCTAATTATAGAAATTTGGACAGCCTACAAAAAATAGAATAAAAAATTTACCCATAGACTTACCACAAAAGATAATGTTGGTAATCATTGCTATCTTTCTTTTATTTGTCCCATTAATATTTATTTTTGTAATAAGTGGGCTTTTATGGCTTGTTTGTCACAATTTTCAGGCCAGCCACTTCTCAGTTATAAGTGGTATCAGCTGCTGATTGTGATTGTCTTTTCAGTTCCCTGAATCTTATAATTAGAGGAATCCTAATGAGAGAGTGACAGTTGGCTGGAATTCTAACCTTCAGTGTTGTTAGGAGTGTTCGCTTGTGTCTTGAGGATCCTGCTGTCTGAGTGGACCTCACCAAGGGCCGATGGAGCAGAAGTCTCCAGTTGTGGAATTTTGATAGATGACCTGCTCAGTTGTCCTCCGTACCGAATCTGGAAGTGCACGGTGGGAATAACAAGGCCCTGAGTCATCTCGTGCATGGTGAAGTCAAGGAAAATAAGAATATATGTGATAAAGTTGACGTCACTAACTGTGGGAAATGAGGATGGTTCAATAATGTTGTTAGGATTGTTAGCTGGCTACTCAGGAAAGGAAAAATAAGTACTTTTTAGATCTTTGTCTTGCACTGTACATCAAAATCCATCCCAGAGGCAGCATGGCATTGTGTTTGAGCACCGAGAGTCTAGAGCCAACCTACATGGGTTCAGATCCTGGCTCTGCCACTTCCTGGCTCTGTGACTTTGCTCAAGTTACCTCACTTCTCTAAGAGAAAATCTGTCTCTATTTTTCTCACCTGTAAAATGGGATGGTAATAGTAGCTATTTAGGGTAGTTGTGAGAATTAAATGTTATTGCATTATTTACTGTTTAGAATTATAATTTAGAACAGTATTTGCCACAAACCAGGTTCCATATAATTGTTTAGTATTACGATGATGATGATGATGTTTGCTAGTATGTTTGTAATTATTCTTATTATCTACTACTACTATTATTATTATTACGCTTTACTTTTTTTTTTATTTACTCAGCCATAAAAAGAAGCAAAATTGAATTATCTGTAGTGAGGTGGATGGACCTAGGGTCTGTGATACAGAGTGAAGTAAGTCAGAAAGAGAAAAACAAATACTGTATGCTAACGCATATATATGGAATCTAAAAAAAAATGGTCTGATGAACATAGGGGCAGGACAGGAATAAAGACGCAGACATAGAGAATGGACTTAAGGACACGTGGAGGGGGAAGGGTAAGCTGGGGCGAAGTGAGAGGAGCATGGACATATATACACTACCAAATGTAAAATAGATAGCTAGTGGGAAGCAGCAGCATATCACAGGGAGATCAGCTCAGTGCTTTGTGACCACCTAGAGGGGTGGGATAGGGAGGGTGGGAGGGAGACGCAAGAGGGAGGGGAAATGGGGATATATGTATGCATACAGCTGATTCACTTCGTTGTGCAACAGAAACTAACACAATATTGTAAAGCAATTATACTTCAATAAATATGTATAAAAAAAAAACCCCACAGGGCTTCCCTGGTGGCGCAGTGGTTGAGAATCTGCCTGCCAATGCAGGGGACACGGGTTCGAGCCCTGGTCTGGGAAGATCCCACATGCCGCGGAGCAACTAGGCCCGTGAGCCACAACTACTGAGCCTGCGCGTCTGGAGCCTGTGCTCCGCAACGGGAGAGGCCGCGACAGTGAGAGGCCCGCGCACCGCGATGAAGAGTGGCCCCTGCTCGCCGCAATTGGAGAAAGCCCTCGCACAGAAACGAAGACTCAACACAGCCAAAAATAAATAAATAAATTTATTAAAAAAAAAACAAAAAAACCCCCACAAAACAACCAGGAGGAAATAGAAATTGATATTTATCTGATCTTAAGGTTAGAAAAGGCTCTCTAAGCATGCAATCAGGGACGGAAACCACAAACAACTGATAGATTTAACTACATAAACATTAACGTCTATATTGGCTAGGTCAACAAAGTAAAGCAAAAATATTTACAATATTAAAAAATAAAAACACAGAATAAATAGTTGCAACACACTTGACAGATGAAGAGGTGATAGTTAGCCTTCCGACACAATTTGGCAGGAGACCAAAGCTCATCCCTTGTTATATATGGTTGTCATTAGCCCGTGCTCAAAATTATGCACCTACACATCTACAAGTGTATGTATGTGTGTGTACATGTATGTATTTCTTTCCTGCTTGTTCCGTAAATGATTTGTCAGCTTACGGTAATGCAAAATAGCAAATATTAAAAACGAGAGAAAAGAAGAAGTAGAAACAGTGGAGGAGGACTGAGGTGGGGTCACAGTGCAGCTGTGATGGACAGGGCAACGTGGGAAGACGAGCAGTTTCACCATCCAGTGTCCATAAGCCCAAACCTACCTAATTACTTAAGGACGTACAAGTCATTTTGATAACCGAGCACAGTGGCAAAAATTCTCTTCAGAGTCATCAGGAGAGGGTACTTACTGGTTATGAGGGTACTTACTGGTTATATAATGATGGGCAATCTTAAGACCATTTTGTCATTACTGCTACTATTACTAATGATGGTGCGTTTCATTCTCTTGGTATTGGCTGATGGCACCACACCAAAGCAGATTACGGGAGAGCGATTTCTCGGAGTTGAGAATGGTGATACAGTGATGCAGTGCAAGGGTCCTGGGGCCTGCTTGCCCTCAGATGCCCCTCTCTGGGGCATATGCTGTCCCTCCTCTGCTCTCTGCGTTGGAGGGCCCAGACCCTGCAGGCTCCATTTCCCAAGCTCTTTCAATTGGCTTCCAGCTGACATTGGCCATTGGGAGACACTTTCGGGAGGTTGGAGGGTAGGTGGAAGGGAGAGACCAGGGTAATTCTCTCTCTTCCACTTTACCTGGGGTGGTTCCTTTAGCTGCAGCTGTGTGTCCTTCCTGGGTCCAGCTTCTCATGGGCTGGCCGACGATGGTGCCAGCTTCTGTCAGTTGACCTTGGTCCCTGGGCTCTCCCCAGCTCAGGTGTGGGAGCGGCTTTCCCCACTGGCTAGTCTTTGGAACTCCTCACGTGCCCCTTTGGCTTCTCAGCTCCTCCATCCCCTGGATGGTAAGTAAGTGGTTTCTGATTTCTGACTTATACAGACATCAGGTCTCAACTGACCTGGCTGGATTCTGGATGATGATATATTGTCTCACTAATCAGCATCATAGGGACTTCCCTGGTGGTCCAGTGGTTAAGACTCTGCGCCCCCATTGCAGGGGGCGCAGGTTTGATCCCTAATCGGGGAACTAAGATCCCGCATGCCACGTGTCACGGCCAAAAATAAAATAAAAAATTAACTAATTAGCATCACAAAACAAATGAGAAAATGAGAAGCCTGAAGAGTGGCCTCACCAGCTAGTCTCCATGGCTAATGTGGAATCCATTACTTTTTATAAGGTCTCCTTTGTAAAGTTACGCCTGTGAGTATGCTTTCTCCACCAAAGGGCTGCTTTGGTTTGATTGAGCTTTGCGAACCAGCCCAGAGTCAGGGCCTCCAATTTTCAGGACTCCTTAGAGCAATTTCCAGGCAGGCTGCTGTGTTAGGATCTACTTGGACATCCACTTGCACCGGGCACGGTGTTATGTAGAATTTGTGCTGTCATGGAGAATTACCATTTAGATTGAAGAAATGTATTTCATTTATTTCCATAATTTATTTCCAAGAAACGTATGGCCTTACAAATGGAACATAATTGGGACATTTTGTTTTTCTGTTTTAGTGAAATTGCTTCCATCTCTATATTAATGAAAAAAGAACAAAGAAAGAATACCTGAAAAGACACACGCAGGCAACTTTTCTATCACCTTTAGTGCTGTGGTCCCCTCTCAGATGGGCACTCATAACCAGCCTCGCACAACGATTACCCTGCTGGGCCTGATTGGCTTTTTATCCCAAGCCTTTCCAGATCTGATTTCCTTGTAAATTTCTTAAAAAAAAAAAAGCTTTTCCATATTCTTATATATAAGCAGTACCAATTTATGAGAAAGTGGAAGAAACTCTCTCCCAGACATTGTGATTCTTTAGGTTACTTGCCCCCCACCCCTGCCTCCACCCCCCAAATTCTGTCTAACTGTGCTTTGTGCAAATGGCAGGTACTTCTGTCAGGCAATTCTGTTTTTCATATAATGTTACCTGGTGTTTATTTTCTTTAGGACAAATGTGTAAGCACAGAAATACAGTATTTGCAGTACAAATAGATACAAATACACATAAGCATAAGCCACTTACATGTAAATGTTAACTAGCATTAGAAATTGTTTCAGTGTATAGTGACTTAAAATAATTACTTTATATGATAATACAATGCTTAATGTTGCATTGTATTGATACTTTATTTTGCAGCTCCCCATTTTGGGGGCATTTCTTTTTCTTTTTACAGATAACATGATGATGAGGATATTTGTGCATAAAGTCTTTGCTGGGTTTTAGACCGTTACCTTAGGTGCCATAAATTATTTCTCAGTTATCATATTATGCAGATTATATTTATCAGCCAAAATAGATGAGGGTTGGATTATTAAACTATATTGCCATTTTAAGTTTTAAAAATATGATTCCAGTAATGTAAAAAAAAATAATAAACAAGCAGTTGCAGTGGAAAAAGAAGAAAGAGATATGCCAAGTGCTAATAGTGTTTTTTGCTGGTTATTGAGACTATCGGAGATTTTTGTTTTCTTTAGACTTTCCATGTTTTCTGTAACAGAGCATTTATAGGTAAATCAGAATTATTCTTAATTATTTGGGGATTATTTTTATTGTTTTCAAATAATGATTCATTTAAAAATACATGTATTATTTCTCTCCTCAAGGTGTTTTAAAGTCTCAGATCATGTATTCATGTAAATCTTTTGTTCAATAGATATCTACTGAGTGCCTCTAAGAGAGAGGCTGCATAGGAAGGTCAGGTCCTGGGAATCAGATTCCTGTGTTCAAATCTCACCTGTATTACCATTTGGTTGTATGATTTTGGGAAAGTTACTTAACTCAGGCCTGTTCTTTTGCGGAGCTCATAGCCTCCTGGGAAAAGTGTGGTGTGGTTACTTACCAAATGTCATGAAATGAAATAATTTGATCATGATGTGCTTATTATTGGTGTTTGGCATACTGATTTCTCAAACAAGATTTGAGAATGAATGATTGAAATGAATGAATGAAAAAGGATTGACTTAGAAAGTCTTTTCCCCTAGAGTAAAAATCTTTTGGTTCTTCTGGGGCATTTATGTGTGCAATTAACAAGCTGCCCCTGGATGAACCATGGAACCCATTCATTCATCCACTCACTTACTACTCATTCATTCATTTATCATTCATATGGTCAATGCATTCATATAATCATTCAGTACTTAGTGAGCATCTAATAAATAAAAGGATAAGCATGAAAAAAATCTCTTTCTAATGCCTTCTCCTCAGAAAATACGTTTTAATTCAAATAGGAAAACATAAAATGCTTAGCAATTGATTTCCCAACAGGGTGCAAATGTAGTTGACCTCAAGTTACCGCTATGGAATTCAGATATAGGTGGTGATGCTTAGTAAGAGGAACTTACAGAAATGTTCAAGGAAGATGCCTCTGAGACTAATGATGACTTTAAATTCTGTTTCAAGTGAAGCTTTTTCCCTTAAAAGAAGGTGAAGAGTAGGTGTGACGACACACCCCTTGCATTGTTGTTTTTTCTTCGTTTATTCTTTTTGCTGCTGTATTCTTACAATAGCAAATTACACATAGAAGATGCTTCTGTGTTGCTCCCCCCTTTCTCTTACCCTTCTGCTCCCCTTTATCTCCATGCCCCTCTCCCCTTCTTTCCCTCCTTTTGTCCCACTTTCTGTAATCAAATCATGGCTGCTTTGAATATTTTCAGTGTTGCCGCAGAAGTAGAGACTGTGAGTTTCAACACCCCTTCATGTGTTTGAGAATCCGTACCTTTGCCTTGCTTCTGTCACTTTCATGATGTGGGGAGCTTTTAAGTGTTTCTTCAGTTTCCCCTTCTTCTCTTCTGCTTTGCCAGTAGGTGATAATAAATACTTATGAACTAGTGATTCCATCTCGATGCTGTCACAGTACTATAAATGACATCACCCCAATTTGAGGCGTGTTTTAAAATTAATTGATTGTGAGAGAAAAGGAAACCACAGAGCAGTTAGCACATCCTCACCCTGTCAGACAGCTGCCTGGTGCTGCTGGGGAGTGATGGCTTTCTCTTTTGACTATCAGGGTTTGTTGGAAAGAATTGAAATTGTCGATGCGTTTTGCTTAGGGTTGAACAGGATGTTTTTTTTCCTCCTGTATTGTGAGGTTGCCCCTTGCTTGCCTTCCTGACTTTTTCATTTTTCTCTTCCTGTCTTTCCATCTGTGGAATGGCTTCCTTCTCTTCTCCCCACCTTGGTTTCCATCCATTTAACTTTCTCATGTTATTTTCTACTTGGCCCTTCAGCTGAAGTCCCGTCTCTTCTGGAAAGCCTTCTGTCTTAATCATCTCGGCCTGCTGTAACAAAATACTGTGGAATGGGGGGCTTAAACAACAGACATTTATTCCTCTCAGTTCTGGAGTCTGGAAGTGCAGGGTCAAGGTGCCGACAGATTTGCTGTCTGGTGAGGGCTCTCCTCCTGGCTTGTAGGCGGCAGGCTTCTCTCCGTGTGCTCACATGGCCTTTCCTCGGGCAGGTGCATGGAGAGAGAGGGGGTTACAGTCTCTTCCTCTTTGTATAAGGATACTAAGTCCATCAGTGGGGCTCTACTCTCATAACCTCATCTAAACCTAATTACCTCCCAAAGACTCCACCTCCAAATACCATTATTTTGTGGGTTAGGGCTTTAACATATGCATTTTAGGGAACATGGACATTCAGTCTGTCAACTGAAAAAATAATACACAACCTAAAAGTTGAGAATTATGTTTTATTTGGAGGACAAAACTGAGAACTTAAACGTGGGACGCTGCCTCTCAGATAGCTCTGAGGGATTGCTCCAAAGAGGTAAGGGAGGAACCAGGATACACAGGGGGGGTTTGCAACAAAGACCAGGTAGTGGAAACATCAAAAAGATTACAGATCTTTCAAGTTAAGGAATTTAGCGCTTTTCTGTGTATGGGGAAATGCAAGAGTCTGGGCTCATTGAAATAATATCTTTGATATGCACCTTAGCTGTCTGGGGCCAGTATCCTGTGCTTTCCCATCCTGAGTCCCCTCAGGGTGCATCGTTGGGGGTGGCTGCGGCGGCTGAGAGCTTGGCAGTGGGCAGCCCATTTGTCTCCATCCTGAGCTGCCTCAGGGCTCACCGTCTGGGGTGGCTGTAGTGGCTTGGTGGCTGCAGCATCCTTTGTTTACTGATAAGACAGCAACATTTTTCATGCACAAGTCCATAGCCCCTTGAGCCAGAGGAATGCTGCCTTCCTCCTTCCTTTAGGGTTACTCATGGGCCAGTCACGTGGCTCTGGAAGTTTCTCTTCTCTCTTTTGCCTCCCTGTAAACATGATCAACTCAGGAACCCTGCATTTTGCCCCTCCTCTGTTGCGCAGTGCCTAGTACAATACTTGGCTCTGGCTTGGGACTCAGCATTTCTTGACCGAGTCAATGATGGATCGTGACCCATGTGCTGGCCCCTCCCTGGGCTGGAAGCACGATACTTTACAGAGGGTGAGACAGGCCCTGCTGTCCAACTTCATGAGAGGAACCAAGTGGTGGTTGTTTAGCTTGAATGTTGGTAACTACTATACAATCACATGTTCAAAGCTGGAAGGGAACTTAGTGTTCACCATTCAACACCCATGAGAAATGGAATATTGCCTGCCATATCAGTAAACAAAGGATGCCACAGTCATCAGCGATTGCAGCCACCAGCCTACGGTGACGTGGTGAGCCCTGAGGGAACTCAGGAAGGAAACAAAGAATGCATTGGGCTGCAGCCACTCCCCACGGTGAGCCCTGAGGAAACTCAGCATGTGAAAATACAGGATACTGGACCCAGGTAGCTGAGGTGCATATCAAAGGAACGATTTCAGTGAGCCCAGACTCTTGCATCTTCCCGCACACACAAAAGCGCTACATTCCTTAACGAGATTTCTAGTTTTCTTTAATTAACAGTAATCTTTTGTTCCTACTACCTGCCCTTTGTTGCAAAACTCCTATATATCCTGGCACCCCTGTTGCCTCCTGGGAGCACTTCTCTCAGGGTTACTTGAAATGCTGCCTCCCGGGCTTGAAGTCCTAAAGATTTCTGCTGAATAAAACATAACTCTCAGCGTTTAGGTTGTGCATTTATTTTTTAGTCGACACCTATTTCCGTATGGGAAAGATGACTGCAAGAGAGCTTAAATGACTTGTCTGCGATCTCACATAAAAATAACCATACACCTGCCCCGTGAGCCTAACGGGTGGACTTACAATAAGCAAGGCCTTGCTAAGAGAGTCTGGCCACCTGTCCATATGCACAGATACCGTAGATGTCAGCGGTGCAAGGAACGTGTGGTCTCTTGACTTGAAATAATCTCACAAGCTCCGCATCATGAAACAACAGGTTATTAAAAGCACAGACCAGGGTTTCTGGTACTAGCTCTATCACTTTCTAGCTATATGACATTGGGCCATTCCATACCTGTAAGCCTCCCTTTTCTCATTTGTAAGTTGGGGATAATAATGGTACCTACTTTACAGGCTATTCAGGAGGGTTACATGAAATAAAGCATGTAGCACAGTTCTTGACCCAGCAGAAGCATTCAGTGCATGAAGTTGTTGGAATTAGACATCCCCACTTGTCAGAGGGACAAGATGGAATGCGCCTCACTTCCTATTTAATGTGACTCAGGGCTCCAGCTGGGCATCCGAGCCTGTTGTCAGTGATGGCCCACTGAGCATCCCACTGGGAATCCCTGGCTCCCCATCCCGTCGGGAAACCCAGTGCAGCTAAAACCACAGGTCTGGCTTTCTTCTAGAATATTGTGTAGAAGCCACTGTCCCCTGTTCCTCAGCCTGAAAATTAGATTTGCCTCTCCTTATCCTTTATCTGCATTCACCTTGCGTGGGTGAGCTGTAAATTCGGCTGGGTTTTGACTGCTCTGTCACTTTCCGTTGTCACAATCAAGAGAGGAGCTGAGGAAATATGGTTGGGTATCTGATCGTGATTTCAGTAGTACGCCTGCTGGGTTTGCCGGATTACGAAATGCTGGCAGCTGGCGAGCTGCATATACCATGCCTGCTAGGAACTTGAGGAGGCTGGAAAACACATGAATTATACATATTGACAATGTGAACATGCAAAGGGCATGTCCTCTGTGACTTTAGTTTTTCATTAAACGAACTGTTCTTGGATTCCGAAATCTATATACTTTCCTTACATCTTGCTTGTGTGGCTGCCAGGATAAATCAAGTGGAGTGACTACAAATGGAAGAATGCAAAATAAGCTTCTTAACGCAGAGGTCTGTTTGTCACATAGGTGCCAATTACAAAAACGTTGTTTTCTTTCATCTTTTCCTCCCAGGTTGAACCACCGGGGTCACTGGAGCCCAGCGTGGCTGTGGAGCGTCACAGGATTAACACCCATCGCTCACCAATACCTTTTTTTTTTTTTTAATTTTTTTTTGGCTGCATTGGGTCTTTGTTGCTGCGCGCCGGCTTTCTCTAGTTGCGGTGAGCGGGGGCTACTCTCTTCGTTGCGGTGTGTGGGCTTCTCATTGCGGTGTCTTCTCTTGTTGCGGAGCACGGGCTCTAGGCACGTGGGCTTCAGTACTTGTAGCATGTGGGCTCAGTAGTTGTGGCTCGTGGGCTCTAGAGCGCAGGCTCAGTAGTTGTGGCACACGGGCTTGGTTGCTCAGCGGTATGTGGGATCTTCCTGGACCAGGGATCGAACCCGTGTCCCCTGCATTGGCAGGCGGATTCTTAACCACTGTGCCACCAGGGAAGCCCACCAATAGCTTTTTAAGGCAACTTTCTTGAGATGTGAAAATTGTTATATAGCATGTTGTTCGGCATCTCTTAACCTACAAACATTCCTTTAAAAGAAAATGCTTTACGTCTTTCTCACCCAGATGGTTACTAACCAGCTTCCCACCTCCGTCGTGGCGTTGTGCCTTTCTTGCCACCCCGAGGACTAAAAATAGCATTAATCAAAGTGTTTTAAATGGTTTCTCGGATTTAATCTGAGTAGTGTTTGGCGATGGAGACCACTTTTTAGGTCCAGAAAAGTTTTAGTTCTCTGAATAAGCCAAGATGCAAATTTAAAATGAGGCCCTAATTGCAGGACTACATTGTCAGTTGCTGGAATCTGTCTTTTGAGTCCTAATCAGCGTTTTTTGGCCAGATGTACTCCACCTGCATTTATCACATTTGGGTGGTGCAAAGTCCTTGGTATCGTTTGGCAGCCCAAACCATCAATACCCA
Source organism: Balaenoptera musculus (assembly GCF_009873245.2). Taxonomy (NCBI): domain Eukaryota; kingdom Metazoa; phylum Chordata; class Mammalia; order Artiodactyla; family Balaenopteridae; genus Balaenoptera; species Balaenoptera musculus. Next base: position 93,213,838 of record NC_045793.1, on the reverse strand, counting down.
TACCTGTCTGCTCACTGGCCTTGAGCTGTGTGTTGTGGAGGCATTTCTCTGGGCCATCTGTCACATGTATTCTTTTGGATGGACTTTCTCTAGGATCTATGCTTAGAAAGGTTTCAAGAAATACATTATTTGCTTCTTCAGCAATTAAGTCAATAATGAGCATTCTGAATGTCCCTAGGCAACCTAGTGGTCACCTTGTCTTGCAGTTTTGACTCAAATGTTTCATGAATCTTTCTCTTTTCTCCTGTTAACTAACAAAAATTTAACTGAGTAAGTTTAAAGATCAAATTGGCTTTATTGAATGAATGAATCAGGTGGCATCCCATCTAGCAAAAAGAAAGGAGCTCTATTTGGAGAATGATGACCCTTTTCAAAAAGCTTGTGCTTTATAGGAATTGTTTTCTTGAGTACCGCCAGCCCTGTAAAGTGTTATAAGCCCTCTGATATTGTATCATCATCCTCATTTTACAGATAAAGAAATAGAAAAAACATAGGCAAGATAAATAACATACTTTTTTTTAAAAAATAAATAAATTTATTTATTTATTTATTGGCTGCGTTGGGTCTTTGTTGCTGTGCGCCGGATTTCTCTAGTCGCAGCGAGTGGGGGCTACTCTTTGTTGTGGTGCGCAGGCTTCTCACTGTGGTGGCTTCTCTTGTTGCAGAGCACGGGGTTCTAGGGGCATGGGCTTCAGTAGTTGTGGCGCATGGGCTCTAGAGCGCGGGCTTCAGCAGTTGTGGCTCACAGGCTCTAGAGCGCAGGCTCAGTAGTTGTGGCACACGGGCTTAGTTGCTCCGCAGCATGTGGGATCTTCCCGGACCAGGGCTCGAACCCATGTCCCCTGCATTGGCACGCAGACTCTTAACCACAGTGCCATAAGAGAAGCCCTAACATACTTCAAGTCACACCACTTGGGACGGACTCAGACTCCTCCTCTTTAGTAAAGCCAAACTTCGTGTCTGATGCTGAAATATTTTTAATGCTGTCAAACTGGAAGAAAAAATTACATACGTTTATACAAACATTCTTTTGTTCTGGGTATATTTTTCTTTACTAACACTTTATCAACATAAGAAATACATCATATATAATTCAAGGGCAAGTATTGAAAATATATTTTAGTTGGGCCTGGATAAAATTCACAATGTTAAACTAGAAGAACAGGTTGAAATACATGAAAGTAATGTGTAAATTATTTTGGGCAACAGTTGATAGTTAAAAGCAATAGTATACAGATACCAGGGGAATGTTCAAATAACAGGAAATAACTTAAAATTTATTAGGCCTTGAAAAAATCAGATCTTATCCTGACACTGAACTTGTGCAGACCTATGTGTCAATATATCAGTTATCTGGGCTATGGATACATGGTTGAATTTGACAAGTTGAAAAAAACTGTGATTACTGAAGAGACCACTTCATTGTTGCTTCATGTGCAAGTCAGATTTGAAAAGTAATAAACATTGGAGACTGAGGAAAAACAAAAGTTCTAAAGTCCCTACACAGGGCGTAGTACTTGTTATTAAGGTACTTCCTACTATGCACTTTCATAGTATTGGCAATTCGTGTTGGCTTCTAAAGTAAGCTGCAGTTGAATTTTGTTCACTCCAGATTCACTTTTCAAAAAGTATGGAAATTGAATGTCCCCAATCGTTAATGTTACATAAAGTACATTATATCTACACACAAAAGCAATTGATTAGCAGTGTTTCTCTCTAATTGGTGGGATTATTTGTCTTTGCTTAGCTGTATTTTCCAGTTTTTATACAGGGAACAACTGTAGTTTATATATATAGTTTAATGTAAATATTCTTATTGTCAATAAATTTGTTTTTGAACACACAATTTTTCATAAATGCAATCCAGTTTAAAAATTCAAAGGGTCTCACATAAAGATCAGACTTGGGGTTACCATGGGGAAGGGGGGAGAGAGAGGGATGGACTGGGAATTTGGCATTGGTAGATGCAAACTATTACATATAGAATGGATAAACAACAAGGTCCTACTGTATAGCACGGGGAACTATATCCAACCTCCTGGGATAAACCATAATGAAAAAGAATATTAAAAAAAGAATGTCTATATGTGTAAAACTGAGTCACTTTGTACAGCAGAGACTGGCACAACATTGTAAATCAACTATACTTCAATAAAAAAAAAAGAGAGAGAAAAAGAAACACATCCACGGGCCTTTTAAGATATCTACTCAATATTCTGTTTCAATGATTTATCAATAAACATTTTTTCTCAAGTCAAAAAAAAAAAAGGGCTTCCCTGGTGGCGCAGTGGTTGAGAATCTGCCTACCAATGCAGGGGACATGGGTTCGAGCCCTGGTCCGGGAAGATCCCACATGCCGCGGAGCAACTGGGCCCGTGAGCCATAATTACTGAGCCTGCGCGTCTGGAGCCTGTGCTCCGCAACAAGAGAGGCCACTATAGTGAGAGGCCTGCACACTGCGATGAAGAGTGGCCCCCGCTTGCCACAACTAGAGAAAGCCCTCGCACAGAAACGAAGACCCAACACAGCCATAAATAAATAAAAAAAAAAAAAAAAAAAAAAAAGAAAGGAGCTCTGCTGAGCTATAGAAAAGGAAAGGTTTTTAAAGATGGAGAGGGGGCAGAAAAAGTAAATTACTTGCAAAGAATGCATTGTTTCAAGGAACCTCACTCTCCGAAGGGAGGCAGAAGGGTTCTGTGGGACAGATTACTTCACTAGTGCTGACCAGTTGAGATTACATTCTTGTGGGTGATTGAAGCTGCATTTAGGTTAGGTATTAGGTCTTGGTTTGCTGCTGTGGGGCTTAGCACAAGTGACTCCATGTTGGGCTTGTTGTCTCAATTCCCCCTTTGGATCAGACGCTCAGCCTAACTGAGGGGTGTGGTCAAAATTTACCCACTTCAGACCCACTTCAGAAGCAGCCTTCATGCCAGAGATCTGTGGTTATTCGAACTTTTATTACTAGTGATTTCATGACTGGTGTACCTGCAACCCCTGGCAATGACATCCCTGTAGAGGTGGTGTTAAAGATGGTCACTGAGATTAAGAAGATTCCTGGTACTTCTTGAGTTATGTATGACTTAACATCAAAGCCCCCAGGAACTACTGAGTGGGAGTAATAAACTTCTTGTTCTACTAAAAAAAAAAAAGAAAAGAAAAAAAGAAAAAAAATTGCATTAGCAGCATTCTCAGCTACTGCTGTATAGTTCTTGAGGCTTCTGATGATCCTTTGTGTGATATTCATAGGTCATGACTTTGTTGCTTAATCTCTGTGATATTCATGGGCCATGACTTCAAGTTCACACTTTTTAAGTTGGCCATTCTCTTTGTTCCTTTTCTGATGTTCCGGTCTTAGGGAGCTTATTTGCTTGGTGGTTAGTGGCTGCAAACATCCACTTAAAGCTTTTGAGAGAATATAGTGCACCAGGGAGACTATTATAATGACTATTATAAACTATTATAAACAGGAGTACACTTCAGACACCTCTTTGCTCAGCTAAAAGAGAAATCAAGGGCTTTCCTATTATCAAGAACAACTTTGGCCAGAGAGTCTAAGAATTTTTGTCAGGCAGCTATTGCTTGAACAGTCGATTCTGCAATACTTTCAAGAGTTAAGGAGAGGTTATTGATTGTGTTCTCATTTACATTTACTCCTAACCAGGGAAGTGTGGCCCTCAATGATGTAAACCCAGGGGAGTCAACCAATGAGGTGTCTTAGTTTGTTTGTGGAAAGTTAGGGGCACAGTTAGATAACTTAAGAGGCATCGCCTGGCTCTGTGCCAGCCATCTAAGCATTCATAAGCCCAAGGAGAACGATAACCACCACAAACACAAACCTGGTTGGGGCACAAACCATTTCCTTTAAGATGGTACTATTCATGGTGCCTGTTCAAGTCAGCAGTTAGTTAGTTTTCTCCCAGCCTAAAATAAAGAGTTGTCCTGATTACCTTGCAAAGATGGGTGCTGTTGGTGAGATCTTTTAGTGAAAAAGGGCAGATCTTATGTAGATAGTCATGAGAATGTGAGGGTGCAAGTGTACTAAGACATACATAGGTATCTAATTGTCCCGTGCAGCTATAATTGGAGAAAGGTAAGAAAAATGCACAGAATGTTCTGGCTGTAAAAGCTAAACTCTGTAAGAGACTTCTAGGGGGAGGGGCCAATCATAGTTTGCAGTGACACTGGGAATAGAAGAGAAATTGGTCACAGGGAGGGCCAGGGGGTCTCTAGGATCATGAACAGATAAAAGAGTTTTTGATGACAAATCCAGTGGTCTGAAAGGTTAACAATGGCCTGAGGGATATGGATGATAGTATTATTTTTCCAGGCCATGCCAGAGTAAAGGAAAGAAGGAGAAGATAAAAAGGTTTCATGTTTAGTTAAAGTATGAAGTCTCAATCCAGCATCTAGGGAGGAAGCACTCGACCTTTACCTTGATGTTGGCGTCTCCCTTCCTAGTCCATTTGATTTGGAGGGTTCCAGCATCTGCACAGGACCAGATGTCAGGTGGAGACTTCTTTGGCTGAGAGATGTGTATCCACAGTTCAAGTCCTTAAAATTTGTCTGGGTCTTGAGAAGGACCTGGTATATAACCTTCCAAGGAGATTCAAGGACAGTGTTTGTTCTTAGTGATTCCAAATCAGAAGGGTGGGAGAAAATTGGAAATGTTAGTTTGGAAAGTTGTAGCCAGATAATTGAGGAAACGAGAAGAGCTCAGGATCTAGTTCAGTTTACAGGTACATAACAAAGACTTCAAAGACAATTAACAGAATTAGACTCTAATGTAGACAAAGGTGCAAACATAATTTTTCTTTCTACAATTACTCCCATTTTTCTTTTAAGAATAATCACAGTAAAACTAATTTGTCTACATTGTACTTGGCCTGATTACTTACATAAATGTAGCAAGAATAGTGATTAACCTTATAAGCCCTTTTTAAGACTGGAACGTTTTAACCAATGTACCAGGTCAGTTTTCCTAAGGCCTGTTGCAAGGAGAACAGATTCTTAGTAAATTTATGCAAATAGCTAACCGTATTGCTACATGAAAAGAGTACTTGGAATTTCTGAATGTTTTATAAGAATCATAATCAGTCTCCTCATTTCATTCAGTTCTATGTAATAATACTTGTTCTTCTTGAACGCAGTTTTTCTGGTAGTTCTGGAAATTTTTATGCAGTTTAATTTTGTGATCTTAAATCGGAAACCTGTATTCCAGAGTTCTTGTCAGAGTTCTTTCTGTGAATCTCTCTGATGAAACACTTTTGCAGGAACAGTTTTGCAAAACCTTTAGAGTAAAGCAATAACTGTTTGTAAATGATAAAAGGCTTAAAAATGGCATGGTTAAAGATGTGATTAGCATTTATTAAAGTGCAATTGACAAAGAAATTGGTTATTTCTGTGACATACACCATTTTAAGATAATTATCAGAATTATGACTGATAGCATTATACAAGGACATTTCAGAATTTTAGGAATTTTATATAATCTCTAGACCACTTAAATTCATAGCATGCACCCATACAATATAACCTAAGAAGGTTTATCATCACTTATTTGACAATGCTTCCCATGTAATTCAACATATAAAATAAGCCTATTAGTTTAATATCTCTCTTTTATAAGGAGAGAGAACAAATCTTTTGAGATGTTCCAGGGACCCTCTGTAAAATCCCGAAGTTAGTTCAAAGTCAAAAAGACTTCATTTAGAATTTGACTTTGGGGAAGTTTGTCAAAAATATCAAAAGCTTTCAAAACACTTGGTCAAATAGGATCATAGGTCACCGTGAACCAATAGTTAGTTATCCATTTAACCATAGTGGCAATTAGAGACTTTGAAAGATAAATGATTGTAAAAAAAAAGAAAAATTTAACTCTTCTAATGGAGAAGACTAGTTTTACTTAAGTAATCAAAGACCTTATAAAGACAGCATACACAGAAAATTATTTTGATAAAACTCAGTGTTTGTTTTCTAGGCAGATCACTCAAAAGGTAGAGAAAAACCTCTATTTACAATTTCTCATTAAGAGCAGATCAACAATCCAAGAAAACTTGTCTTGTTAGCAGATGAAAGAAAAGTAAGTTTTAGTTTTACATAAGTACATTACTGATTTTAAAGCTTAATTTTATAACCCTTATAACAAGTTTATTTGATTTTGGCCAACTTGACCACACAAGGTAAGAATCTATCTTTTCCCAGCTTTTTATTTAAATTCTCTTTTCCTCCATTCTGAAATAACCAGTTTAGGACAAAATAACTTTCATTTCCCTTTAAAAAAAGTATCTCTATTCCTCATAACACCTCGTACTGAAAACACATATTCTACTTCCCTTGTTTACAGAGATGCTTTTCTTATTATTTGTAGTAGCTTTAGTTACATATATTATAAATTTTAACCCTAAAAACCCAAATTTTTAGTGAAAATAAAAAGGTAAACAATTGTGAAGTCTTCTTTACATTAGTATTCCATGGCTTGACAAATTTACAAATATTTTTTATAAGTTCTAGAAACATATGCTTTCTCATAGTAAATTTTTTAGGGTGGCACGAAATATGTTTGCTAATAAACCCAAATATCTTTTAATTTCTCTGTAAAAGGAAGCCAAAGTGGATAAACCTGTGTTCAGTAATTTTTCAGTATTCCATGTTACTTGGAAATGATCTAGATGTTTAATGATTATCCATCATTTAATTTAATTTAGCAAACTTTAAGGTTTTAGGTTACTGAAGAGATTTGAAAAGTTCACCTAAAAACTTTTTATCCTACTTACATCAATTTAATTTATTTGTTCTTAACAATTATGTTTGCATTACCCATTAAAAACTTTATGAGACATTAAACAAAGTCAGTCATCAACCCAAACAGTTTTTCTTGCTGGCAGATTTCATAAGAGATTACATGAACTTATTTGACCTTTAGTAAGCCTAGGTAGAATAAAAGTTGTATGTCTGCATCATTTTTAATGTTGATAATCCTAAAGACATGTCTATTTTAATTAAACTAACATATTTAGACTAGCTTTTATTTACTAAATATTATCTCGGATGGTGTGAACCTGAAAAGCATTTGAGTTAGTTTTTATTACATTTTTAAGAACTTTAGAATACATAATTTATGTAAGAGCTTAATTTTCTTCAGGCCAATTAAATAGAGCTCATTTACAAATTAATTCTGACAATATCATCTAGAGGTAGAAAATACCAGACATCTACAACACGTACGTATAGACGCACGTGAACAGACAGACACAGAGAATAGCTTCCATACACTTAAGATTTCTCATTTGTCCAAGTTCCAAATGACCTTTCTCCATTGTTTTTCTTTTGATAAAAATTACCTCCCTGAAAATTGTATTTTCACATTGACAACTCAGAGGAACAGGAAAAGCATGCAAGTTTCTCCAAGAAGGACTTTGGTTGCCCAAGACCCACATTTTACAAGCCTTATGGACTAAATAGGGGAGGTTTGGGGATTGATCAAAAAGAATAGGTGAACTTTGAATTGCCTCCGGACTCACATTTCTAGTTTTGCAAAGATTTGTAAGATAAGGACAGTTGCTCTTAATTCCTCAGAGAATCAGGTTGCAGCCTAAATGACATCATAGGTTGATCCACCCAATAAATCCTTTTACAAGGGCTGTAGAGGTTTTTTCTTTTCCTCTGGGTACATCATTTTATTTTAACTTAGGGAAGAAGGCCTAAAAATTTTTTTCTATCAGGCTCTGCAATATGGCCAATTTCTGACCACAGAGCTACTTCGTAGTTTTTAGCAGGGACAAACAGTAAATATTTTTGGCAGTGCTGAACAATCCCTTTGACTCAAGAGACACCCTCCCTCCCCCTAAAGGATGCAAGAGATATTTTATTTTCCTCTTTCTACGGGTATTGCAGAGATCTGGAAGAGCTGACCCTGGTAAGAATGCTTACCATCAGCTGGCTTCTGACCTGTCGCGTCTTCCGCAGTGAGAGCAAACCCCTTCCCGGGCTGCAGAGATGGAGAGTGAGAATCCGAGCATGTGTTTCTGGCCCTCCTAGAAGGCCTTGCCTTTGAAAACCACCAGGCTCCTTTTATATCAGTTTGAGTTGTGAAATTTTATTTTACAGGAATCAAATTCTGGCAGCACTCAAGGCCAATTGTTAAGGGCCGTAATCTGTGTAAATATATATTACCCTTCCTAGGGCACAGGCTTGTTTTACAATTACGGCTTTAGAACTTGGACTCAATGTAATATATATTTAAATACACGCTACTTGGTGTATGTTAAAATGGTTTATTTGGACCCTCAGCAATCTATTCTGAGAGACCAGGTATTTTTGTGACCGTGTATATGTGCATGTGTGCTTTAAAACTGCAAATATGCCCTCCAACCCCTCGCTCAGTGGATTCAGGATGGGCACAGTGATCGCCGGGGACAGAGACGGTCTTGGGCTATCAGCCAGGGCCTGGCAGGAGGCAGAATTCAGCTCAGATGGTTGAAGGTGCTTTAGTGGGGACTTCCCTGGCGGTCCAGCGGATAAGACTCGGTGCTCCCAGTGCAGGGGGTGCGGGTTCAGTCCCTGGGCAGGGAACTAGATTCCACATGCCGCGACTAAAAGATCCCGCATGCTGTAAGACAGACCCGGCACAGCCAAATAAATAATTTTTTTTTTTTTAAAGAGGCTTTAGTGAATAGAGCATAGAAGGGCAGATGTGTTAACGGAATCACCAAAGACTAGTAACAACAGCAAGAAACCGTCACCACTGCTAGGACTCCAGGGCCAAGAGGAGAAAACGGTGCAGCCAGACCCAGTGACAGTCATAAAGGAGGGGTTTCCGGATGGGAGTCGTAGGGGTGAAGGGAACATAAGTATTGCCAGAAACAGCTCAAAGCCGAGACAGAGCAGGACCTGACCTTCCTTTCACCACACTTTCATTTCCTGCTGGTGCCTCCATTGGTCCAGGAAGCTAGAGTCAAGGGAGCTTGGGCGAGTCCGTCCATTGGTTCAGTCCTGTAGGGCGCAGAGACCTGTAGAAAATGAATTTGGGGCCGGCGTATGTTTAGGTCATGATGTATATTACACAGATGGTTTTCTTTCATTAGTTGTCACCAAAATGGTGAAAGAATGGTGGAGAAGACGAGGAAAAACTGAGAAAGCTTTCGCTTACACTTGGCAGAGCTGGGTGAGGAACCAGATCCCCTCCCCAACAATTATTTGAGCCTGATTTATATTGAATTATTTATGCAGGGCATTTAATGCTGCTGCTGTATGTATCCCAGTAAGCTGAGCTGCACTTGGCAGGAGTTACAATGCAGGGCTTCTGTTTGTTTTTCAGGATCCTGTGTGGGTGCCTTGGGGCGGCAGAAACGAGGAAGGGAGACTCATGGAGACTCAGCGGCTTATCCAGGGAGATGGAGCTTACACCTGGCTGAACCAGGGCATCTCATTATTTGTTTTTGTTGCTGAGAGATGGCTCACTTCTCAGTGTTATATAAACTTGGTATTAAATTAAAATAATTACTCCTGAGGAACAAGCTTAAGGCTTTGCCCACAGCTAACAGATCAGAGCCAATCTGTGGTCATCAGAATGATCTTTGCAGACCTGCTTCAACAGATGCCTGCCAGGTGACCCTGATGCCAGCCAGGTTGAGAAGCTCTGTTTTAGAGGCGCAGGGCTTCCCAGGTCTAGATCCCTGGTAGGGATGGTGTGGCTCAGGGTTTTCCCAGGTGTGTTTGGTAGCACATCAGTCTCGCAAGATACTGCTTAGACCAGAAGGTTCTCTGGTCAAAAAAATTTTGGACGACACTGCATTCTGCGTCATCTTCGTGGTGATTCAAAATGCACTTAGCGTATTAAGACCATAGGAAGTCATCTAGTTTCCTGGCTAATTTTTGTTTAAGCGTGAGTTATTATTTAAATTTACATTTATTTAAGTTTTTGTCTTTTGTCTTTCCAGCTGGTTATATAACCCCTTAGTTTGGTCCTTAACACCTAGGAGAGTGCAACTGTACTCTGAGAGTGCAACAACATATTCAGAAGGAAGGCTCATTGTAGATGCTTCTGTTCATACTTTGAGACCCAAGTACAGTACAGATGTTTCTTTACTTTTCCCATTTCCTAAGTTTGCAGCTTAACATTTCAGAAGCAGCCTACCTGGGATGTGCAGCTATGCATCTCTATCTCAGGATGCCTTTGGCTCTTTCCGCAGGGTCCTGGACTCATTGGGGAGGAGGGGGAATTCGAGTTTTTGAGGCCTGGGCATTTGTGGACGTGAATAAGGTTTTTCACATTCTTTGGAGAGACAGTTCTACAAAATGAAACTTTCTCTCACTAATATTGGACACTTTTCACAGCTAATTTAAGTATATTTTATGCCGACAGAGTCTGTCACAAAGCTTCCAGTAAGAGGTGAGGAGGGAAAAGGAAAAGAAAAAGAGGCAATGAAGAAGACCTCATGTGCTACAATTCTGTTCAAAGGAGGAGGTGACTCTTGTGTTTGCGGATACTGCACAGGGCTGAGCCTGGTTTCGTGTTCACAGCCATGTTGTGTTTGCGGATACTGCACAGGGCTAAGCCTGGTGTCTTGTTCACAGCCGGGTGCTTGGCTGGGCGTTTGGTCACTGATGTTCGTTAGGTTTTAGAGGAGGAAGCAAAGATTGGTTCAGTATAAATGATTATGGCCTGCAGACTTCTGGGTTAAAGCCTCTTTCTTATTTTATATAAAAAACCATCATAGGACATTTGCCAGAGAAATAGATTTGCTCTTATTTGCAGCCGTGATTGTCTGATGTTAAAATCCCCTGTTTGTAGTCCAGGTTGCTTGGAACATTGATGCTGAGGTCCATGTGATTTCAGTTGTTTCCACAGGAAAGGGCAGGAGTGCCCATCAGGGGTTTTGAGCCAGCCAGCACTTAACTCACCATCTGGGAGGATGGCCAGGAAAACCGTCACGGACGTTCCTGTTTCATTTATCTGAAGTTGTTGACTGTCGCTGAGCCAGAAACTCACGTTTAATTCACAGATTGTGACCAAAAACGTGGCTGATTGGAATGATTCCGCTTCCTATGGAGTAGTTTGCAGAATCATATGTTTTTATAAAAACCTGATGGTGATGACTTCATTAAAATGCAAATTAAACTGCAAACAACCAGAACCCACTCACCTGTCCAGAACATTTAACCATTTGGAAATTTTTCAGTCCTTTGCTTTAAGAGAATGGAGGAAACGCTGAATAGAGCTCATGCATTCATTTTAATATCCAGTGTTCAAGGTGTATCCTGTGATCACTGCAGCTTCAGTGTGATAAGCTTGATTTTTTTCTACATTGACAGCAAATGCCCGGAAAAATGACTATTTTTTTTTTTATTTACCTGTGGGCTGTGACATTGAGTTTGTAATTTTTAGAGCAGGTTTCCCAAACTTGAACGTACAGATAAATTGCCTGGGGATACTGTTGAACAGCAGATTCTAATTCAGTGGGTCTGGGATAGACGTGAAATTCTGCATATCTAGCAAGCTGCCGGGTGAAAGCTGCTGCTGCTGGTGTGAGGACCCACTTTGAGTGGCAAGAATTTAGAGACAGAAATGTAAATACGATGAAAGGATGCCATCAAATAAACGATCAGTTACATTTATTGCTTAATAAATTCATCAGGATGACTAAATAATTCTTGAAAGCTGTACAGTAAGAAGATTTGAAAGTTTTCATGGGTTACTCCTTTCTGTGACCCTGGACATTATGTTGATTGGACTGCAGTATTCCTTCCATTTGCTGACTAATCAAATATTAGATATTATAAATTATGGCTTTAACAGCGACATTGAAGCAGAAGGGAAAGAACCAACATCTTAAAAAGTGATCTCAGCGGGGAGGGATAGATTGGGAGTTAGGGATTGACATGTACACACTGCTATATTTAAAATAGATAACCAACAAGGACCTACTGTAAAAAAAAATAAAGTGATCTCACATCCGGATCTTCTTAAACAGAAGGCAGAGAAATACTTCTGCAGTGTTGTCTATAATAAGGTGCAGAACTGGTGTAGCCAGTGCAATCTAAAGTAATGATCTCATGAGAATGCAGGCTATGGAGAGAGGTTTTGCCTTAGAATCATGGTCAGTTATTTTTCTAAAGACATAGTCCTAGCTTTTTAAACATTTTGATTTTTACACCAGAGACCCTGCGTGGGATTTGATTTCCCCATAAACATGGAATAAGACATATAGAAGCTAGTTGTTTGTAGGTGTTGTTTACTTTTTACTCTGCTCAGGATTTACTAGGTGCCAAGGTCAAAGATTTTGAAGGAGACTACCCTTTCAGTAGGACAAAAGTAAGTCATCCCATTTTTAGTTTTCTATTCTGAAAGTTCGACTTTATGACTCTAAAGAGCTTTGGCTTGGGATATAGCATCCTTCTTTATTCTCCTTTTTTTCAAAATTGTTTTGACTATTCTGTGTCTTTCACATTTCCATATAAATTGTAGAATTATCTTGTCAGTTTCCTCAGTGAGCCCACCAGGATTTTGGTTGTGATTACCTTGAATTCTCAACGGAGGAAAATCAACATCTAAACAACATTGATGAAAAGATGTCGTGCAAATGCCAGGGATAAAAGTCCCACAACCTTTCAAAAGGGAAAACAATCTCTCTTTGAGATGTCTTCAAATGAAGGCTGAAAACATCCTACTAAACACTTTTTAATGAGAATTATCCTTTGCCAACTGCAGGCAGGGCTGATGTTCCTGAAAAGTGTCCTCCTTGGCAAAACCCCATTGTTGTGGGATCAGTGTCTTTAGACTTGCTTATCTTGCAAACTGTTTCTGGTAGGATGGATTGTGCTGGTTTGTTTTTTATCCCATTCCTACACTGTGACACAACAGTGGTACTTTTTTAGAAGTGTGTTGGGTTGCTTTAGTTCATTATTGCTCATGGTTGGAAGGTAAAAAGGGCAGTGGGAGATTTTGAGCTAGGAATTTTGAGACCCCAATTCTATTCCAGGATGGCCTGTGGAAAGGGTTACGGGAAACCAGCAAGGGATGGGGACACCGCTGGGTCTAGCAGCAGAGGAGGTGCTGGGGATCTTGGCTCTCCAGGCCTATAGGGGAAGGGGAGGAAGCTGTTATCAGAACTTAGGGAGAGGAGATGTAGTTGTTGGAGGGGCCACCAGAGGGTTGAGGCTACTGCGATGGTGGCTGCAGGGAGGGGACCAGGGGAACCACTGTCCCCACGTCTCTGCTCCTGCCCTTCCGTCTTCTGCTGGCTTGAGTTCTCATGATCAACTCTAGACAGAAGCCAGATGGGCAGGGCCGGGTGCAGTCCCTAGAGGTGCTGAACCAGGTGAGGAGGGGGGAGTGTGGATCTGTAGGCGTCAGTGCAGAGTATGACCCACAGAAGTGTCTGCATGTGTTTACAGATGGTCCGAACAGCCAGTAAAAGGCTGGTCCAGAAGCATGTTTCACTAATGCAAGTATCATGTAAGTATCACTCAGGGTCTCCAGAAAACAGTTGTGTTCTTCCTACCCATTCTATCACGTGGTAATTCTTACACACCAAACTGTGCTTCTTAAAAAAAAACCCTTAAAGTGTTCCCCTGTCCAGACAAGAGTCTGCTGAGGTAGCCCAAAGCAACATACTGTTAGTCTCGATATTTTAAAAGTTCACACAAAGTTTGCATTTAACTTTATAAAATATTCCATATTAACCATATGAATGTGGTGAATCCAGCTCCAGAAGCTCCAATTAAACCTGAAAAGTGGGCCTCCTCCAAACTATATTTAATAGTTTCTTTACTTTAGTAATTCACTTCATGCAGATCAGACTTTAAAAATAGCTGCAGAAGATTGAAAATCAAGGCGTAAAAGCAAAATACAGAAATGTGTGCAGAAATAATTAGTGCTGCAGGATTTACTTGTTTCTTCGCTCGTTTATTTATTTGTTTGTTTGTGACGATGGCATGTTTGTGGGTGAGAAGCATTTTCAGCCCTGAGTGCCCAGGAGCAGGAGGCCATGTGCTCTGACAGGCAGCCCTCACAGCCATAAGGAACATCCTCTATCTCACCTAAGTCTCCCAGGACCTTATGTTGCCCCTCTGTGCCAGTGTTCTTTAAATAAAGGTCATGAAGGCACTCAGAGTTCCTTCTTGAGCACAGATCTTTAGGAAACTGCCACAGGAACAAACTGAATGGAAAATACCATGTCCAGCTCTATATCAGGACTCATTTCCAGAGGTAGTACCATTTGGTTTTCAGCCTGTTAGCAATCTCCTTTTTTTTTTTTTTTTTTGGACTTCCATTCAAACCTGCAATTCGTATAGAAATTTTTACATCAGATTACTGTTAGTTTTGGATCAATAAACATTCAAGATAGAAACCACTAGTGAAATTGCCTTTGAGTCACATCCTGTTGGGTCCGTCTAAAATCCTTGGTAACAGTGAGCCCTGGCAATTGGAGTATGTTGCACATTTAGGAACCTGTGGAATTGGGGTCCTGCTTCAATATGAGATTGCCCAGAATGTGATTTCAAAAGATCTTTAAGCACCCTGTATCTTTCTCTTTGTGTTTATTCACGAAGTGTTTGTGAGGCAGGAAGGGTCAAGTTACCAAAGGCATCATTAATAAAAAAAGGAGTTTGAAGAGGGACAGTGTCCTTTCTGATATCACTCAGTGGCCCCAGGCAGAACTGCGGTGGGGACTTTGTTGTGAGGATCAGTCCATACCATTCTTGCCACCGAAAGTTTGGGAAACAGTGCAGTGCTTGCCCATAGGACATTACAGAACAAGCAGCTACACTGTGCTGACGTGCACCTAAGGTTTTTTGTTTTGTTTTTCTGAACTACTTGCTGTTGAGCCACTCTTTGTGGCCTGATCTCCAATGTTCTTATAACGAGGTGATGTCCTCCTAGCCCTTTTGCCAGTCTGAGGCTAGTTGGAAGTCTTCTTTCTACGTAAGGGTAGAGTGGGGAGAATGCGTGTTTTGTATAACCCATGTCCCCTCACCCAGGGTACTTGAATGAATATAATGACCTATTTTGGATGGAGATGATGTCAGATGGTTTCATTTAACAAAAGTATGGATCCAGCAGTTGCTGTATTGGCATCCCTGGCCATGTGATACAGACAGTGAGAGTGACTGTAGAATGGACGAAAATGACTTAGTTGTCTAGGGAAAAGCTACCAGCCATGTTTCCTTCCCTGCTGCTGTCTTTAGGGCATTACAGCCTTGTAGTTAGAAGCTGACTCTGGAATCATACTGTTTGCTTTGAATCCCAGCTCAGTTACATACTAGTTTGTGACTGTGGTCAATTGTTTGACCTCACCAATTTTCAGTGTTCTCATCAGTAAAATGAGGATAGTCATTATAACCTAACTCACAAGATTGTTGGAAGGATTAAATTCATTTTTAGGTGTAATGCATTTGGAAGTGTGCTTGATGTATTTTAAATTTCCATAGACGATAGCTAATAAATTAGGGAATATGGAGTTATTAAGATGGGGCATTTTCCCAAGAGGAAGAAAAGCAAAAACATGTCTTTACTCTCTTCTCTGGACTCTCCTTTTCATCTGATTCCTACCCATCAACTCCCTCTTGTCTTAGGCAATTTACAGCTCCCAATTGAAATCCTGAGTAGGGTTTTGTGGACTTTGGATCCACCTAAGTCAACATCTTCCTTCCTATTTGTACTGCAGTTCAGTGTGTTCAAATTGCTGATTCATCTTTTGCTGATACTGTGGGTAACTGAGGTCACAAGGATGGCTTGAGGAGTCCGTAGGAAGAAATCAGGCACAGGACTGATCCCCGGTGAAGTGCCTGGGTACAGAGCCCTTGGTTGCTGTGGCCACACGCCTTTCTAACAGTTCCTCTGTAGGTAGATTGCCACCAGTTTGGCAGACAACTTTTCTCTCGTGGTATATGGAGGAGTATCTTCCCCTAGCTAAGCAGCGTGGGGATTAATTTGAATGATTTAATGAGGTTGGAGGATCACTGTGCAATATTGGCATGAGATAGTGCTCTGTCCTTGAAGGGGGGGGGCATTGGAGAAGGAAAATATGGTCCCTCTCAGAGCCTCAGGATGACTCAAAGGCTTTAGCCGACTGTGTCACTGGATTTTGCTGTAAATGTTGTATTCTGGGTTGGATACTGGAAGTATCAGGTTTCATAGAAAAGCAGTCTTGA
This sequence comes from Balaenoptera musculus, assembly GCF_009873245.2. Taxonomy (NCBI): domain Eukaryota; kingdom Metazoa; phylum Chordata; class Mammalia; order Artiodactyla; family Balaenopteridae; genus Balaenoptera; species Balaenoptera musculus. The sequence continues at coordinate 93,197,683 of NC_045793.1, read as the reverse complement.
GATGAGGTGACCCAAGGGAGAGGAAGAGAGGGGGCACCCAGCTTTCCTGGAGAAGAAGAAGGGGTCAGATGCCAGGGCTCACAATTCATCTTTGCTACATCAGTATTCCTCAAGCTATCTTTTCCAACAAGATTTTTTTTTAAGTCAGAGGACTAAGATGTCCTCAACTTTAAAGGATTGGGGAGGGTAGAAGAGAGCAGAATTCTGGAACATGATACCTCACCAGGTAGACCCATGATTGAAAGCAACGTTGGCTGGTGCTTACTGTATCTGCATTTTGGGGGCCCACCTCACTTCTGTTTCCTTTCCAGGCTCCTGAACTTTCTTTCCTCCACTGCTTTCTAATTCCCAGTTGCTTCTGTCCCACTTAGGATAAACCTGTTCATGTCTGAGGCTTGTACTTTCTCTCTACCATGCGTTATTCTCAAACTTTTAAAGTCTGAAGGCCACCCAAATGGGATGGAAGGCTGTGAACCTTCCCTCTCTCATTTGTTCTAGTTTACCTCCCTGAAAGTGTTTCCCAGAATTAGGAAGAAGGCTCATGCCAACCTCCGAGAGGGTTTGATGACGTGATGGCTAATGTACCGTTGAGATCTGCCAGGTCAAGAAATGGATGTCATAACGGTGCAGAAATAAATCCCACAGTGGACCAGATGGAAGGCAAAGTGCAGGACCTTGATGGGCACCTGAACCACACCAAAGGATGACTCATCTTATTCTTCTCAAATCAGGCCACATTCAAGCCGCTTCTTGAAGTCTTGAAACATATCCAGAAAGAGGGTAAGGGACTAGTACCCTGAAGTTGGGGAAACAGTGCAGTGTGTGCCCATAGGACACTTCAGAAAAGCAGCTACCCTGCGCTCGCGGGCACCCGGTGGGCTCCCTCCAGTCCGAGGTTTTGGATCTTTGCACAGCATCAGAGTGAGCACTTGATAAATGGATAGGTGGGTGTACAGACAGACAAATGAATGAATCATTTGGGTGTGGGCAGTGGTAGAAGACCATCTGTCTGTGCCCTGTCCAGAAAAGTCCATGGTCATCCCATGTACTTGATTCCTGGATTCAGTGAATAATGTTTACATAATTTGATGTGCTCTTCTTTCTTTATAAAGACAGAAAGTGTGAAGAGGGGGCACCTCCTTGTTTAGAGAAAACTAATTAGACTGTAGGATTCTTTCCTTGACTTTTAGAGTCTGGCTTAGGGAAGCATGAATCACCCAGAGTTGGAAGTTTGTCTAGTCTGAGCCCTCATCTAACATGTGAATCTCTCTAGGGCATCCCAGTGGCCAATCCTGCAGAATTCTTTTATCCATCACCCTTGTCCCAGCGTCAAGCGGTATATAAAAACGTGTCTCGGACACCCTCAATGGCCTTCATCTTGAATTACCTTGGTGTCTGCATCCCCTCCTCTTATCAGTTTCCCACTTCGGATCATAGGACTTTTTTTCTTGCTTAGGGTCATACCTCACTATTTCTTGACCTTGCTTTGATCTTTCCCCTGATTAACAGAAGTCCTTTCTACGTGGAATGGAAGATTGTGAATTTTTTTCTTTGACTTCAAACGCCAACTACTTTTTTTGAAAGCCGTGAACATAGTGTTCCATTCCTAATTTTAACATATGGAGAGAAGGCAATTATTCTCTCACTGCTACAATAGTCAGCATTTAATTTGCACTGGACTCTAAGGATTTGAAATTGGATCAGAATTTTGGCTTTACAGTGCGGGGAAACTGCCCAAATTAAAACGAGTTCTAAATTTTTAGGGACTTGACTTGGACACTTTGTACATGAACAATTGCTCTAGAAAAGTATGTGAGATTCACATCATTGGAGCAGCCTTTGTAAACCAAGCTGAGAAACTAACTGCTTCAGGAGACACTGAAAAAAGATTTATTGGCTTAAATATTCCAAGTTACCATATTCCTGCTTTAAATTTTTTTAATTTTTTGCCTATGTCATGATGCCTTTTAGGATCTGATCAGAACTTCTGAACTCAGGGCTGAGAGTGAGAAGATGAACACCCAGCCAGCCCTAGAGGAATATTTCAGAATCTCACGGAAAGGAAAGGCAGTTTGAAAAAGCTTCTTCAGTTGAGAATATTATTTTGCATTTGAAAACTGACAGCAACAAAAGTAACAACAGAAATCTTTCTGTGGCAAAACAGGAAAGTGTCAATGTACATGAAATTATCTTTGAAGTAAAAGACCTAAATCCTAAGCCAAGATGCACCAGGCGGAGAATTTTCTTCCTTTTGCCTGTGGAGGAGGAAGATGTGTCATGTTGTCAAAATCTGAGTATCAGATGCATGAATATATAGTAATCCTCCTGTAATATCAGTGGTGCCAAACTGTTCAGGCTTAATTGGTATCGTCAACATAGCCAGTAGAGAGGTGAACGAGAGAGGCCACCTAAATTATAAACTCACTGTTAAATATTGTAATATTAGAACAAGGTAAAAGATACATTTTTTTGTCATCTCAATTCTAGGTTTCAGTGTCCTTGATGCCTTAAGATACTGTCTTTCTATGTAGCAGATGAATCTTATCACCTGTATCAAGGCTGCTGGAGAAAAATCACAAAACTGCTTAAATGTGGGTACCTGCACATTGGTGGTTTCTGCCTCAGCTGGGCCTTTGGTTCCACCCACGATTCCTGCTTTGTGTTTTTGGTTCTTACCTTTTCCAATTCCACATCTAAACCATTCCCATCTCCCTGGAGACTTTGCAACAATTCAGCACCCTGACTGTCACCAGATGACCCATTCAGCCACCACAGAAGAAATGAAGTCACCCTTGACTCATTCTGTCCTCACCCTTTTCGTCTCATAAGCTGTGAAGTTCTGTATGTTTACTTTTTTTTTTTTTTTTTAAGTGTTGAAGCTCTAACATGGAATAGTAAGGAATTATTTTTATTTATTTATTTATGGCTGTGTTGGGTCTTCGTTTCTGTGCGAGGGCTTTCTCTAGTTGCGGCAAGCGGGGGCCACTCTTCATCGCGGTGCGCGGGCCTCTCACTATTGCGGCCTCTCTTGTTGCGGAGCACAGGCTTCAGATGCGCAGGCTCAGTAGTTGTGGCTCACGGGCCGAGTTGCTCCGCGGCATGTAGGATCTTCCCAGACCAGGACTCGAACCCGTGTCCCCTGCATTGGCAGGCAGACTCCCAACCACTGCGCCACCAGGGAAGCCCCCTGTATGTTTACTTCTTGAGGGTTGGTTTTATCTGTTCCTTAGCTCCGGCTGTCATTTATTGCCTGGACTATTTAAATAATCTCTTAACTGGTCTCCCTTTTCCACTCCTTCTCTCTTCTAATCTGTCCTTAACACTGTCACCAGGGAGCACAGATTTAATCATGTAGCTGTCTCCAGGGAAGGGAAACTCTTCATTGCCTTCCCGTGGTCTCTACAAGCAGATTGAAGGCTTCAGTCTTGCAGACGAAGCCTTTCCGTAATCTGCCCTCTACCTAGCACGCTAGCCACGTCTACCCTAGTTCCACATCTTGCACCCGTGCTCAGACCTGTCACGTGACCACAGTCCCGGGAACGCAGCTTGCTCTCCTGCAGCCCCTAGCACAGGGTTTGGCAAGCAGTCTTCAGCAAGTCAGCATCAGTTGGAGATGGAAACGAACAGACGTTCTTCTCTGCCTTCTCTTCATTGAGGTTTGCATTCTTCTCTAGGGAAAATGTCTAACATGATACATTGATTATGGATTCAAGAATGAGAAGATATTTGAAATATGACTCATTCCATTCGCCAGTTTGATGAATAAATCTCTTCTCTAGCACCTGTAACTTTGGGTTAAACTTAAATAACTCCTAGGACAGTGAGCTCATTACCTCTACCAACAAACTATTTAATTTCCAGAAAACCATGATAGAAATTTCTGGCACAAACATTTTCTTGATATAGCTTTTACCTGCCCGTGCTGGTTCTTGATCTTGGTTTCTGATGGGAAAAGTCCAATCCTTCTTCCTGATGTTGGTCCTTCAATTATTTGAAGACAGCTGTACTCTTTTCCCTTTGGTCTCCTTTTCTCCCTGTTAATATACCAATTACATCGTCTATGCCTCTTACCTCATGGTATCAACTCTCTGCCTTTCTGGGGGCCCCTTCAGCTGACTCCAGGTTGTAGACATATCTATGTGTTTATCAGCTTGTTCACCACATAGAATCATTCAGGACTGCTCCCCGGGTACCTCTCATGCTTATTCGTGCAGCCTGAGATTACATTAGATGCTTTGGCAGCAATATCACTTTGTCAGCTCATACTGACTGTCGGCGAAAATTGTTCCTTATTTCTACTTAAGGGCAGGAGCCATGTATTCTTAACATCCATCCTGTCTCATTGTAGTTGAAAGTTGAATACATAAATCTGGCACTTGGACAATTATATTTTGACCTACATTTTATCCCTGCTGAATTTCATCTTGTTAGGGAAGCTTTCTTTTGTGAATCCTAATTCTCATCATATGACATATCCAATATCCTCCCCAACTTTTTGTCAGTGTAAGTTTAGGCCATTGATAAATTATTCGATAGTGTTAGATAATAATATCTATAATAATAGTAGATATTTATTGAGCATTAATTATATGCTAGGCATCAAAGCTCAGCCTTTCCATGTGTATCCTTGGTAGTTTCACACAATACTGTGAAGTAAGTACCACTGATACCCTCTCTTTACACATGAATCACTGAATCAGGTATAGGTCCCCAAGGGCTACCTCTGGAAACCTTTCTTCCAGTTGATATTAATTCACTCATCAGTATCTTTTGAGGAGAGTCTTTCAACTAGTTACTAACAATCTACTTGCTTGTACTAGAATCTAATACATAAATCTCTTATATACCAGATATCAGTATGATAAACTTCTGATACTTATCTTTATGATTTTTCCTGATTACTTTAGTAACATATAACCATAGAGGAAATTATGGAAAATGTAACAAATTATAAAGAAAAAAATAATAATCACTCTGAATCTTACCATCCAGGAATAACCACTGTTAACTTTAAAATAGTTCATATATATATTTGATCATGTTTCTTACGCTTACCAACTTATTCCCTAGTTACAATGCCCAGTTCTTTCAAAAATTAGTGTTTTCTGTCTGTCTTTCACAGAGACTCTTAAGTGAGAAGAGATTATTAGTTAATAAGAGTGATTATTTGTCCTTTTAATAGTTATGTTACTGGATACATCCAGCTTTGTTTAAATACTAAATTTGCAATGAGGAATAATATATCTTTCATATTATTCATATATGATGTTGGTTTGAGATATGAAATTGAGTGAAGTTGAGTAATTGGTAATATATGTGAGTCTGTATACAGTTTTATTTTTTTTAAAAAAATCTTTGTTTAGTAATGCCAAAGGAAGGAATACTAGCATATATTATAAACAATTAGTTTTAAAATAGAATAAAATAATCATTTTTTACTTATATACTTAGAATAATTACTATTTACCTCCAAAGAAAATTTATTTCTTGAAGGAATCTGCATGGGCTCTGACTTGTTGGGTAAATACTTTGATACTTGGGTTTATTTAAAACATGCTAAACTGAGTCTAAGGAAGTATCAATTTGTACAAGATTATATCTTTAAGGAAACAAATTAGCATAAGCTGATGTAAAACCTAGCCATAGAAAGTGCTTTGTATGAGTGTATGTTTTATTGCCCAAATGGTTATGTTTTGGAAAAACATATTTGATAATGCCATAGGGTGTGCATGTTCTGAGAAGGCAACATTTCTGGAGTTTTTATAAATTCTTAGATAAGTTGGTGTTTTAGATACTAGATATGGGAATCTCGAGTAGTGTACCCAATCATGACTGTCAGGATTCTTCTGCTCCGTCCCAAAGTCACTTTCTGCTGTGTCGCTAAGAACTGCTTCTTCTGATACCCAGTCCTGTGCTCTAGGAAGACAGAGCCACTCATGTCCAGTTCACGGTCCATCACAATTTTTCCGGTGGTCTTCGCTTAGGCTGCTTCCTTGACTGGAATGTACTCTGCCACGTTTCTGTCTGCAGGAATTGCCAGCATGGTTTTAAATTTGAAGTATAGTTGATTTACAACATTGTGTTATTTTCTGGTGTACAGGAAAGTGATTCAGTTATATATGTGTGTGTGTATATCTATATATGTGTGTGTGTGTATATATACATATTCTTTTTCATATTCTTTTCCATTGTGGTTTATTACAGGGTATTGAATATAGTTCCCGTGCTATACAGCAGGACCTTGTTATTTATCTCTTTTATATAGTAGTTTGTATCTGCTAGTTCCAAACTCCTAATTTATCCCTCCCCCACCCCCTTTCCCCTTTAGTAACCATAAGTTTGTTTTCTATGTCTGAGTCTGTTTCGTAAATAACTTCATACTTGTGTCGTATTTTAGATTCCCCATATAAGTGATATCATATGGTGTTTGTCTTTCTCTGTCTGACTGACTTCACTTAGTATGATAGTCTCTAGGTTCATCCATGTTGCTGCAAATGGCATTATTTCATTCTTTTTTATGGCCGAGTAGTATTCCATTGTATGTATGTACCACATCTTTTTTTTTTTTTTTTTTTTTTTATTATCTTCATTTTACTGATGAAGAAATATACTCAGAGAGGTTAAGTGAGTTGCTGGTATGTTGTACCACATCTTTTTATCCATCCATCTGTCGATGGACATTTAGGTTGCTTCCACGTCTTGGCTATTGGAAATAGTGCTGCTATGAACACTGGGGTGCATGTATCCTTTCAAATTATAATTTTCTCTGAATATATGCCCAGGAGTGGGATTGCTGGATTCCAGCATGTTTTGAAGAATCCCCACCAGGATTCCCTGAAGAGCTCAGCTCTAAGGGAATATTGCTTCTAACACCTTGCAATCCACTCATCTTGCTTATTACAGATTGCCTTTGATTTGTTATTTGTGAACTTGCCTTGTCTACCCCATTAGATCATAAGCTTAAGATTAAGTCCTGGGGCCTTATTTTATTCATATATCTATTTCTGGATGACCAGTTCTTAGCATGGGCTTTGTGTATCCCAGGGCCTCTTTGAACGTTTACTGAATTGAAGAAAGTGTCAGGAGATGGCGGGGGAGAATTTACCATGTGCCTGTGGCTCCAGTGATTCTAAATCCATCCCTATGAAGTAGGCTAGTACTTTCCTCAAATAACTTTGATTCACCATTTAACAAAAAATTGAGCAACTATTATGCATCAAGCATTGTGCCAGATGCTTTGGACAAAAGGAGAAGGCATAACTTTTGTCTTTAAGTCTTACAGCCTACTGGAGAAAAAATATGTGAATAAATGAATGCTATAGCATGACACTTCCTCAACGTCATGCAGCCTGCGCATGGTAGGACTGTTATTAAAATCCAGGTCTGTTCAACTCCAAAGCCACTAAGCCAAGATGCTTACAGAACAGAAAGCTGGCTGTGCTAAGAGAGACGTCTCCTCAGAAGAGCGAAAAAACAGCCTTGCTCTGCTTATTGTTTGAAAACATTATTATTTTTTTAACATCTTTATTGGAGTATAATTGCTTTACAATGGTGTGTTAGTTTCTGCTTTATAACAAAGTGAATCAGCTATATATATACATATATCCCCATATCTCCTCCCTCTTATGTCTCCCTCCCACTGTCCCTATCCCACCCTGAAAACATTATTAAATTGAACCATTTTGTTTTATTCACAAACTAGGTCCTTCAGAAGCTTGGGAAAGCCGATGAGACAAAAGATGAACAGTTTGAAGAATACGTGCAGAACTTCAAACGGCAAGAGGCAAGTATATTTATCTCATTTCTGGAGTGGGAAATGGGTTGGCTTTGTGTTTTAGTGTGTAAATAAAATACCTTGAGGTTGAAGAAAGATCTTCTTCATTGGGCTTGGCATTAACTTGAGGGGAACAGTGGTTAATTCTGTAGACTTTTTCTGTGCAAGACAAAGAGGTAGTAGGCACTGCGGGAAGATTTGTGTTTTAGAATCTCAGGAGATGAAGACTTTGCTTCTCTGGAGCTCTTCAATACAGATTACTGATCTAAAGGAAAGGCGATCTTTTTGGTGATTTATCTTCCACTGAGTATTAGCAGTAATTAAATACTTCTGACAAAATTATTTCGATAGCTGCATGCTTTAAGATCACACATTTTCAATAGAGAGTATATCTCCCAAAGAGGGAGAAAATTGGTTATTGGTGGATAAAAAATATCATACTCTTTTTATGGGAATACTTCACATAAGTAGACATGGTATATCTGTGGTATTAAAATTTCATGGGGGTATAATTAGGGAAAAAAATGTCTAAAAAGTTTCCTCAGGGGAGGCGATGATGAAAAAAAGGTTGAAAAACACAGTTTGTGATATTTGTTCCTTTAATAGGGTGCTATATGTTTAACAGACATATGAATAAAGAAACAAACTGTTTTTTAAATTATTTGTTTATATTTCTAAGGCTTGATGAATGGCTGGCATATCACCTTTAGAGAGCATGCATGAGGGTAAGGGAGAGGGAAGGTAAAGGCTGGGCTCTCTTAGATTAGAAGCTTCAAATCTGGAGATCATTCTAGAGATGGGCTGGGCCAGCAAACTCTGGAAAATAGGATTTGGACACAGGGAAAATGTAAGGACATGGGTTTATTTTCCTGTTGTCATTGGAGCCACAAGTGTCCACAGAGGAAATTGTGGCCTCAGGGATGACAACCAGCAATGGAAGATCAACATAGGTTTTGTGTCGCTGCCTTTGCTTCTGTTTGCATATCCCTGATCCTGGAGGTTTCTTTTTTCCATTTGTGTATCAGTGTTCTGGCTGTTTTGTAACATGCTGTTTCTTTTCCTCACCAACAGGGGATATAAAATCCAGCAGGTAGAGCCCGGTAGACTAGTCTCCACCAAAACACATTCCTGAATGTCTCCAATTTCATCCCAAGACTAAGGGTCGGACAGATAGGAACTCAATTTATTACGAATAACAGCGATCTCGTTCTATCTGAAAATGAGAAAAGAGAGAGGGGAGTTGGAGAAGAAAACGGTAATAGAGGGGAAAATAGATCATGTCCAGATCACTGAGTATTATAGAGAGCTTTGGATTTATGAAGGTAGAAAAGAGAATTCCTAGAGAAATGTTGGATGTCGGCTCATAGAATAAGTTGCCCCCCAGTCTCCTCCAGGAGAACAGATTCTCCACATCTCCTGATGTTCTCATTTGGTGAGTTCTCTTGCACTTTCTCATACACTAGGATAGCACTTGTGTAGATCATTGACTTGGATGGTAACAACTTCCCACAGAGAAACTTGTCAGTCAGTGCCCTTGTTACTTTGCAGGGCAGTCCCCAATGTCTGCTTGAAAGGATTGGCTTTGGATAGAAGAAGTGACTCATGTTTACAGATTTCCCTACTTGAGGATTTATCCTCTATCCTTTGAAACCTAGTCTTCCTGTCTGGTGTGTCCCTGTGGAGCTAATTAGTTCTTTGCTGTTAGATTTTTTTTCTCAATCACTTTTATGGCATTATGACATTTTAGCACCCCAGAAGGCTAACCTTGGGAAGCATCAAGTTCAGGAATGCATTCATGATAAGGTAGTACTTTGCGTTTTCCAATTATGGGGAATTTTTTTTAATATAAATTTATTTATTTTATTTATTTATTTTTGGCTGTGTTGGGTCTTGGTTGCTGTGTGTGGGCTTTCTCTAGTTGTGGCGAGTGGGGGTTACTCTTCGTTGTGGTGCATGGACTTCCCATTGCTGTGGCTTCTCTTGTTGTGGAGCACGGGCTCTAGGTGTGTGGGCTTCATAAGTTGTGGTGCGTGGGCTCAGTAGTTGTGGTTCGTGGGCTCTAGAGCTCAGGCTCAGTAGTTGTGGCACATGGGCTTAGTTGCTCCACAGCACGTGGGATCTTCCCGGACCAGGGCTTGAAACTGTGTCCCCTGCATTGGCAGGCGGATTCTTAACTACTGTGCCACCAGGGACGCCCCTTATGGGGAATTTTTATTGTTCTTTTTTTGGGCTTTGTTGACTGAACAAGGTGAGGATTGTTTTTTGTCTAAGGTATTAGAGAAAAGTGCAGTTGGCTAAATCATCATCAGTTAAATGCTCTGCTGCTTATTCCTTTCACTATATACATTTTCAAATGTTATGGAGCCAATAGTATACTGTCATTTTTGAAGATCAACACCTTAGTTCTGTCAAGATCATTAGCAGATTTCACGATGCAGGTAAAACTTCAACATTTGGGGAAACTTGCACAAGCAATTCTACTTGATAAGAGTAAAACAAATAGAACGGAAATGTAGAAATAGTATTTCTCAGGGAGTCTCCTGACACACTTTGGTTCCCTTTGAAAATATTCTTGCATGAAAATGATCTTGCATTTGCACATGCTCATTTTGATATTTTTTTGTTTTAATCAGAAAGAGTAAATTTATAGTCATTTTAGTGCCATGAGGAGGGAGGGAACTTTAACCTTGTCTGTATATTAAAGGGAGAGAAGGAAAAAAGGAGGGGGTGGGAGGAAGGTGAGGAGAGAGGTTTACTAATCTTCTATAGAAACATATTAAAGGTTGGGAAGAATAGCTGAAGACTGAATTTATTAATACTCTGTAGAAGGAAAAATGTGTCTTTTTAACCCCCAGTATGTATTGGTGACCAATTCCCATCTGTTGCATATGCTTTTATGCTATGTAGAAACATTAACCAAGGATGAAGGATCTACCAAGATTGTGGTGACCTCTACAAGGCCTATTATTTTTAGTATTAATGTGAATCATTACTCTAAGGGCAGAAGGCATTCTCTTAAGGTGGCATACACTAAAGACATTGACCTAGGAAATCTAGATTTCATATTTTTTTCTGTGTATATGTATTTCAAATCCAACAAAAATACTATTTATAGTATAAAATGAACTTTATTTGGATTTGTGCAGTATATTATAGTCATCTGACCATACTAAATACTAAATTAGTACTTAATCAAAAGATTCTAAAAGTAGACCACTAGGACTACCCTGGCAGTCCATTGGTTAAGACTCCACGCTCCCAATGCAGGGGGCACAGGTTCGTTCCCTGGTCAGGGAACTAAGATCCTGCATGCTGCACAGCGCGGCCAAAAAAAAAAAAAAAGAATGTTAAGAAAAGTAGACCACTAGAATGTTCTAGAAAGTATTCAAGCATTTGGGGCTCTGATGATCTTGCTTTTAAATTTCCTTTAAGAAAATCATAAGAGTCCTTATAGTAATTGATACATTCCCTGCTTGCTCGTGGTGGAACAGAGGTAGCAGGCGGGTCTATGTTTGAACTTGAGCTTGAGGATTAGCTTTTATCTTGTTCCAACCCCAAATTCTCTTTTTGATCCCAGACCTCTTTTCCTACAAGTTATTTGGTTTGCGTTAGCCGGAGAGCATGGATGCAGGGTCTGTGCATATGCTCTCATTGCATATGCTCTCATTGTCCACTGCACTCCCCGTTGCTGTGGATTTTGTGGTCCATGAACACCCAGTGAGGACAGGGAGGAAGGGGAGAGGAGGGTCCAGCAAAGGAGAATAGAGTGACCCCTCCCCCAAGAGCTCAGGGTTTGCCGTGGTGACGAGTGGTAAGGAAAACAAGGGTTGGAGACATCCAGCCAGAAGAATGAGATCTGACTTCACCGTTTCCTCCCCCGAGGGTTTGTTTTTCTCCTTTCTATATTTCCTCTTTTACCAGAGCTGCTAACAAGTAGCAGAAGTGACTCGTGTGAACATCGGCTGCTTTCACTTCAGTTCACCTGGGTGCTTGCTGACGGGTCTGTTAATGAGCCCAGAGAAGGTCCCAAAGTAAAAGGAAGGTCCTTGGCTTCTCTCTCTCCTTCCTGCTCATAAACTTGCCCACGAAGATGCCATGCTTATGGCCAGTGTGCAGATTACAACAGGATAACCCAGGGGCTGGTGGGGCTCAGATAACCAGCTTTGGTCACATTTCAGCGAGTACAGATATGGGCGCCCTAATGGAGGTGTGGTCTGAGAACTTCTCATATGAAGGAGAAGGGAGCCTCACTTCTGCTCACATCTCCATGGCTTTTTAGTTCCCCCTTGAAATACCATACAGTGTAGCTCTGCTGCTTCTCTCCATGCCCACCACCAGGTAACGGCCTAATTGGTATAACACAGATGAAGAAGGAAAGAAATATCGGGACCTTGAAATGCTCTCCAGTGGGGAGGATCCAGAGCCAGTGATTCTCATTATTAGGATAATCCATTGTCTGAAAGCTGGAGTCATGTCTTCATACCGATCTCTCCTCTGCACAGGGGTCCCTTGTGGCCGCTTTCATCTTTTTCTCTGCACAGAATCTAGTGCTTTGAACATAAACTTTAAAACGTTTGTTAAACTTGAAGCTGAACTAGTGGCAGAAATGATCATTTGGAACACGTTCCTAGAGCACGTTTTTATTTCTGGGATGGAAGAGGTGTTGAATAGCGCTTGAATTTTTATAAGCAGTTTCACGACACTTTTTAGGACATATGTATATAAGTAATTAAAAATTACAGACTAGAAGTTTGAAAAAAGAACGTAAATACAGAATATATTCCCACAGTGTGTTAATGTGTGGATAAAATTTTTATTTATGGCAAATCACATTTATATTCTGAAAAATTTTGTAATTTCCTTGAGCAGATAGTCCTAACAGATATCCTAGAACTATTTCTTTTTAACACAGATAACCATGATGTGAAAGGGGATGGCTGGTCGTTCCTATGTCTGATGGTGTTATTTAGGGACTGGACTGCTTGCTTCCAAGTTCTTCTTCCACTTTCTCCACTGCGGGTGCTTCCTTATGATTGAACTATCCTTGCCTGACCTGCCATCTCCATCTGTTGAAGTCCTACCTTTGCTTAAGGTCAACTTACAAGATATTTCTTACCTGATGTCTTTCCAGTCCCCTCAGCCAGGCTCTCTCTTTCTCTGTATCCTCCAGTGTACATTTTTTTTGTAATCCATCCAAAAGCTCTTGTTCCAGTTTTCTTATATGACAGTTATTTTAGATGTGCATCTATGTCCTCATTAGGTTATAAAATATTTAAAGGAAGGCATCCTTTCCCAGCCATTAAAAAAATCCACCTGCCAGTGCAGGGGACACGGGTTTGACTGGGAAGATCCCACATGCCATGGAGCAGCTAAGCCCGTGCGCCACAACTACTGAAGCTCACGTGCCTAGAGCCTGTGCTCCACAACAAGAGAAGCCACTGCAATGCGAAGCCTGCAAACCGCAACGAAGAGTAGCCCCCGCTCGCTGCAGCTAGAGAAAGCCCGTGCACAGCAACGAAGACCCAGCGAAGCCAAAAAAAAAAAAAATCTCTGCCCTCTAGCACCTGATAGGTGCTTATTAGTAAATATATCCCTCCTTGTCACACTTAATCTCTGTACTCACTCTTTGTCTTGGATTTTCCATGCCTCCTCACTCATTCATTGTCAATGCTCCTCTTCATTGTCATTTGCTTTCTCTTTTTCATCCTAATTTTTGGCAGCAAAATAGCCTTTGGAGAGTGTCTCACATGGCCTGGACTTGATTCTAACCTGGGTTATCGAGACTAGAGCAAGGCTCTGGTCCCCTCCCTGGGTTTTGAAGCTTCCCTAGTTCCATGCTACGCCATATGTATCAGCTGGCATGTATGGTATTTTCCATCTTCTAAGAGCTTTACATACTTTTACTCACAATGTAATAAGTAATTTTAATTATGCAGAAGAATGTTTTTCAGTCCTTGAATCCCAGTTACGTTCTTCAATTTGTAGGGTTTTTTTTTCATGAATTGTGTTTTAGAGTAAGCTTCCTCTTCTCTGATGGGATAATATTTTGACCATAGAGCACTAATATATTTAATTGATACAGTTAATTTCTTCTGAGCAACTTCTGAGAGAATTGTTGAGTCTTGTTGCTTGCATTTATACTTGGTTTCCATTAAAGTTTGAACTCAATAATTGCACAATATACTATAAGAGAATTCATATATGTCTGCATCTCTGGAAATAAAGTTTACTCCTGTTTCTGGATAGCTATAAGTTTCTGTGAGAATTCCATAATACTGAAAACCATCTTAGTGTGCCAGTATTTTCCAAAATTTAAAGTTATTTTTTCTTGGTATCAACTTTTAAGAAAGTTTCATGGTTATTTGATTGATGATAATCATGTGGGTGCATGTTTAGAACAATAATATGTAACCATTTCAATATTCATTTTCTTTATATAAAGTGTCTTCTATGTTCCAAGACATAGTGTCTTCTATGTTCCAGGAATGGTTCTAGGTCTTTGGGAAACTTCAGAGAACAAGCAGACAAAGGTTACTACCATTGTGGATCTTATATTCCAAAACAGCGGGACAGACAATAAATAAAACACTTTAATAAAAATAAGCAGATTGGGCTTCCCTGGTGGCGCAGTGGTTGGGAGTCTGCCTGCCAATGCAGGGGACGCGGGTTCGAGCCCTGGTCTGGGAAGATCCCACATGCCACGGAGCAAATAGGCCCGTGAGCCACAACTACTGAGCCTGCGCGTCTGGAGCCTGTGCCCCGCAACGGGAGGGGCCGCGATAGTGAAAGGCCCGCGCACCGCGATGAAGAGCGGTCCCCGCACCGCGATGAAGAGTGGCCCCCACTTGCCTCAACTAGAGAAAGCCCTCGCATGAACCGAAGACCCAACACAGCCAAAAATAAAAAAAAAAAAAAAAAAAAAAAAAATAAGCAGATTATACCGTTTGCTAGAAATGATGAGAGCTATGGGGGAGAAAACCAAATAGATAGAGAATATATAGAGTGAGGTAAAATATATCAGGAGGCTTGGAGACAATAAGTTTCAAGTTTTGCTTCAAAGGGGAGCGAATAAATAGGACTGTAGCTGGGGAAGGAAGTGGAGTCAAGAGAGCATTTTCCTAAGATGGCAGAAATATGTGTATACTAATGGGACTCATTTAGTACAGAAGGAAAATGTGATGAATCACCAGAGAAAGGGGAGAACGGCTGACTTGTGCCCTTGAGTAGAAAGAGGAGTTGGGATCCGGTACACAATTGGAGAGATTGGCTTGAGCTAGGAGCTGGACACTTCATCGAAGGTAACGGGTCAATATATATAACAAGCCAAATAATAAGTGTCTATTAAAAGCATTTCTTGGCTGACTCAACACCTAATTAAATGTCTACTAAGCATAAGTCATTGGAAACAGAATAATAAATAATTCAGACAATAGTTTCTGCCTTTGTCAAGCTTGTGGTCTAGTGTGCAAAAGTCTTCTTTCTTTTAAAAAATAAAGTAGTAGAAAAAAGACACAGAATCTTGAGATAATGTTACTATATTTCCATCATTAGAATGCATTTTGGTATCCTAGTTTCACCTTTAACATTAGCATATGAATATACTCTCACTCCAATTGGTATTCTTACAAAAAATGGTCTAAGCCCCTAGTTAAGACTTTCAGTCTTCTTTGTACCATTGTTCTGGTGGAAAAGATGTGGTTTGCATATATAGTCTTGACTTAAGAGTCCTTTTTTTGGTAAGTATCACCCATTGATTGCCAATACAATTGACTTCTGTGGAAGGGAGCAGAGAGAGGAAACCTGCAGGTGTCAAAAGAATGTATTGGCCCTTGCTCTTCAAATGCCCCTGCATTTCTCTATAGTCTTCTGTTTATTCATTTCTGACACACCCGTTGAACCTCTCTTTTGCTCACTGGCTTTCAAGGAGAGAAATGAGTCTGCCTACTTCTTGTGACTATTCAGGTGTTGCTGTCCGTGGTGCCCGATGGGAGAAAGAAAAAAATATTCGTTGGAGAACTTGTCCATCTTTTATCCTCTTTGTTCTTATTTCTTTCATTCCATCCACAAGAATATCTTTTCATTTATGGCCTATATAAATCAAAAGCTTAACCTAACTAAAATTTGATCCAGTCAAACTACAGATGTTCTAGGCATCACTGTTTGGGCCACTTCCTATGGAACCTGTTCCCCACTTAAGAAATCACTTTTAGAGAGGAATCTCGTCATATTATTGCTCAGAAGGTTTCCTTTCATCTATCTTATTCTGTTACCTATCTTAATTGTATTTTATCTTACTACATTAATTAACTATGCCAACTGGAGAAGATTTAGTATCTCATTTCCCAGCATTCATTTAGAGACCAATTCCACGTATCTCCTACTTCTCCTTGTGAAGTCAACTTATTATCCAGTTTGGATGCTCCTCTCTAAATGATCCCCAGGTTGACTGTACTGTTCTGAGAATGTGATGCAGAGAATTAGGCATCTCTCTCATCCGAGCCTAAGGAGGCTGTCTGGAATGGTTGTGAACATTGGCACAGATTTTCAGATTTGCATCAGTATTACAGATTCCCTGCAATTGCCTGCAATTCTCTCTCATAAGTCACCCTGTAAGCCCCTTGCTAACTTTGCACTGAAGGTATAGTCTAAGTGATGGAAATGCCTTAGAAGGCATGTCTGATGGTGACTTACTGAAACCTGGAGCCGGACATATTTTTAAGGGCCTTTTTGGCTATCTCATACTAGAGCCACATACGAGAGTGTCCGTTCACACACTGTGTCAATTAAATGATAGACACAGTGCGAAGTTAAAGCAGGGGTTCCCAAATAACCATTAGAATCATCTGGATGCCTTTTAACATTTTGATTCCTGGGTCCCATTCCAGACTTCTGAATTGGGTCACCCGTTTGACTTGTATCTCTAAAGAACCATCATAAGGTAGTAACGACTTGGATGCAAGCCTTATATTTCACTGATATAGTGAAGATAATACATATATTTCCTTGTATGTGAAGTAGTAATACACATTATGCCTTAATTGTACCTTCTTTTGACTGTGTTCCTAAACCCGGATAATTATAAGACTCTTCCATGAAGCTTAAAAAATTTACAAATTTCCAAGCCACACCTGACTGGCTAAGGCAATAGCACTGATGAAGTATTTTTATTATTAAGACTTTCCATAAGTAGGGCTTTAACATTTATAAAGTGTTCTGAACATTGTCTCACTTGATTTCCATAGCAACTCATAACTGTAATTCTGCTTTACATACGAGAAAATTGAATATATGTCACAAAAGCTTTCATTTGTGGAATGGGCTTGATTACTCTGTTGGTCATGGGTATTCATGCTTTCTTGTTTCCTCACAGTAATTTATCATGTCAGTTTGATTTTTTTTCTCATATCCATTATTGAGTGGTTCTTACACATCTGCATAAATTACTGCCACGGGTTCTAGGATCCTCTGTTACTGAAACACTTAAAGGTACAAAAAAACTTTCTGAAAAACATAAATGTGTGTTTGAGACTTCGCAATACAAATTAAAAAGAAGGAAGCAGTCACAATTCCCAAGTGGCTTGTTTGGGGGAGGTTTTGTATATTCCTCGTGAAGATACTCCTTCGTACTATGACAGGTAGCAGAACTTGGTTCAGTCAAGCATTTATGAAACACCTGCTCTTTGCACAGTTTATCATTGAAAAGGTATCAGGTAGAATAATAATAGTGCATCCAACATTTACTGAATGCATACTGTGTGCCTGGTTCTCTGCTGATAATTTACATGGACTGTCTCCTTTGACGCTGGTGATAGCCCTAGTAAGTGAATACCATTATCACTTCATTTTACCAATGATGAATCAGAGGCCTAGAGAGGTTAAGTGACTTGCCCAAGGTTACACAGTTAAAAGTGGCAGAGCTCAGATTTTAAAGCCAGGCAGTGTGATCCCAGAGCCCACCGACTTAACCCCTATGCTATATGAATTCTATGGAGTATACTCAGGAATCATGAGCTTTTGAGAAAAACAAGTAAACAACCCGTATCTTTATTTACAGATTAGAACTACATCATGAGAGCACAGAAAAAATGATTCCTTTAGTTAAATCATTCTCATTGGTCAGCAGTTGATTTTTCTTACGTAGCCACATCCATCGTTAGCTGGCGTCTGTGCCTTTACAATTTGAGGGCATAGAGGTGGGAGAGGGCAGTGAAACATGTGGGCTTTTGAGGCAGATTGCGGAGCCTAAATAATCCAGACCACCTCAGCTCCAGTACTGGCTTGCCGTCTGTTAGCTCTGTGACCTTTGGCCAAGCTTCTCAGCCTCTGTGCCTCCGTCTTCTCATTTGTAAATATGTGCTGACCTCATAGTTATTGTGAGGATTATGAGTTAATAAGACAGTGTCTGGAACAAAGGCAGCACTCAGTAAGTGTTTGACTTTGTTACTTGCTGCTATATTAAGGCTTGCTTTGAGGATACTGTTATGGTCTGAAGTTATGTACCTCCTAAGTTTATATGTTAAAGTCCTAACCCTTGGTACACATTAGAATGTGACTGTTTTTGAAGATTGGGCCATTAAAGAGGTAATTAAGGTCAAATGAAGTCATATTGGTGAGTCCTAATCCAGTATGACTGTTGTCCTTCTAAGAAGAGAGAAAGACACTGGGATGCACACATATACAGAGAAAAGGCCATGTGAGGACACAAGAAAGCAGCTGTTTGTTGGCAAGGCAAGGAGAGAGGCCTCAGGGGAACCCAAACCTGCCAACACCTTGATCTTGGACTCGTAGCCTCCACAACTGTGAGGAAATACATTTCTGTTGTGTAAGACACCCAGTCTCTGGTATTTTGTTATGGTGGCCCTAACAAACTAACACAGACATCATAAGTGGAAGTTTCAGAAGCATCCTGGGTGTTATTTTATGTCTGGAATAATGGTAGACAAGGTACGTACTTCATTCCTAGTCATGAATGCATCTCTGTGACTTGACATAGCAGTTGTTTTTCTAATACTTTTAAGTCCTGTCCAATTTGGCCATGATAGAATATTGTAAATGAAGTGGTATTCATACCCACAGAAAGGGACAGTGAAGAGTAAGTCACAGGAAGAGTCATGGTTGAGGGGGGGCTCCTGTGGCGTTTCTCTTAATGTTTGGGTCATTTCCCCCCTCCCCACTATATTCATGACTATGCTCTAGGAATTAAAGCAAAGCTTGGAAAGATATGTATATAACGTCTCTGGTGCAGCTTATAAGTCAAGCCTCTTCATACACACACACACGAAATGAAAAAAAATGGGATGGCTTTTCAAGGGTCGCAAACTCAATTGCCTAAAGGCCATAAAGCATATCTTTAAGTCATATCCAGCCTGCCTGCTGTGGTGAAATTAACAGTTCTAACTAGGTAGTTCTATCCCCTTGTCCACACAATGGGTTAGCTTTTCCAAAAGATCAGAATAGACATCTATAAACTCAAGTTAGTTGGCTTAAGGGAAATATATGGAAAAATGGTACATATAATTGCTAGCTAGCTTTCTAATTTTGTTTTGTTGAAAGGCAGAAGGTATTTGATTTGGTTTTCAGATCATAGGTATGCTTGGAGTTGCTGACAAGGATAGTTGGAAATCAGGCCATGAATCTTGGATAAAACTGTGGAAGCTGAGATGTTCTCTTTGATGTCTATCTCCCTTCCACGTACCACCCCCTGCCACCATCAGCCCAGAAATGTGATTTCAAAATACACTCCAGTCTCCTCTCTATCTTATATCTTTTGCACGAAGATATGCCAAAAGAAATTTTTAAAAATAAAGAAATGGTGTTATGAAATCAGTGCTAGTTTCTTTTTTTTTTTTAACATCTTTATTGGAGTATAATTGCTTTACAATGGTGTGTTAGTTTCTGCTTTATAACAAAGTGAATCAGTTGTACATATACGTATGTTCCCATATCTCTTCCCTCTTGCATCTCCCTCCCTCCCACCCTCCCTATCCCACCCCTCTAGGTGGTCACAAAGCACCGAGCTGATCTCCCTGTGCTATGCAGCTGCTTCCCACTAGCTATCTATTTTACGTTTGGTAGTGTATATATGACGGCGCCTATTACGACAGAGAGCTCAAAACAAGGAAGCGAAAAATGTACGTGCATAAGACCCTGCTGCTTTTACCTTTGAAAAACTCTCATCTTCCAATTGAACAGCACCCGAGCTTATCAGAGGGCGAGCTCTATTTCTTAGTAAACCAAGAGTGCCTGGAGTGTTGAGCAGCCTAAGGTTGTCTTTGATCATAAGTGGATTCAGACGTTATGACTTACTAGTCATCTGTTCATCAAGTTGCTGATAATAACTCCATTAAATCTCATCTTCTTGATAATCTCATTTTCTTCTCAGCTTCAAAAATGATCACAAAATATACTAACATTGCTTTCAAGATTGAGTTAACCTGTCCGAACTCTGAGAAACTGAGCCAATTTTAATTTTGATGTGTTACTTAGCCTTTTCAAGAGAAGAATGTCAGTAAAGGCCAAAAATAATAATGTAACCTTGGAAACTGCTATAGGTTCATGATCACAGGCAAGCTGGTAGGACTTACCTTTGTGAAATCACAATTTTTGAAGTTACATGTCTTCAGATCCAAGTTTCATACATCCGTTAATACTGTTGGCCTTCTATCTCGGCTCCTTTTAAAACATCAGCCCAGTTTCTTAGTTAAAGAGGATATTTAATAAAAAAAATTTCTGTCTTGTGGGTATTGCTTTTGTTTTTCTGTTTTTTAAAAACAAAGTTACCTATAAATATAAATTACATTTACCATATTTTAACAAGTCAATTCAACAAGCCATTGCTTGTTTAATAGGTATTAAATACATATTGCCTTAAGGTGTTTGGCTAGACCTGCATAGCCTTGCAAATAAAATGCACTGGATTTGGTTTTGCAAGTACAGTCAGGGCCACAGTGGTATATGCCCCTGACCGCGGGTGTCATGCACATGGTAGTATGGGGCATGGTGCCCCTGAATTTGCAGTGGTTGCTGCCCTGAGTTCCTTAGAACTTATTAATTCATTCTATGCATTGTATCTCAAATTCAAATTAATGCCTCAAGTACAGTTTCTTTCTTTTGGGCAGGCGTAACTGGGTCTAAGGTAAGCTAACAAAATCGTACCTCTGTATTGGCTCCTGAAGTCCTAGGCATAAGTATTTACCAATATTAATATCTTTTTAGTGTTTCAGAATTTAGTGTACCTAAGCAATAAAAGACTTGACTCATTAATCTTCAAATGTTATTCATCATAGTTTGGTGCAACCCTGTTTTTAAGCCCAGTGCCCAGAGACAGCTTGCCATAGCTGTAGGACTTTGAGACACTCTTCTTGTGTGTCAGTCTGTGGTAGCTCTTATCAGGAACCAGGCTCACCTTGCAGGAAATCTGTCTGTTACTCTTCCTTGCACTTACTAGAGTGCAGTAGGAAACCTTGATGTGGTAGCCTTTATAGCTAGTCCTTTGACACTACATAGATTAAATCTTTAAATGTTCAAGAACCAAGGATGTGTCTGGGAGCTGTCCGAGGTGCTGAAGAGAGACTTGAGAAGCGAGAGCTGTCCCGGAGCCAGGCCTATCTGGGAACCGACCCCCTTCTCTGCCCCACCCTCCCCCCAAGACATATAAACAAATAATTAAGTAATTGGTGTTCCTGAGGACCAGTCTGATGTAAAACAATTTGGAAACACATTTAATTAGGTATGGGATGTGATTTCTTCGTATTGGGTAACAAAGATATTTGAAACCTTCCATGGTGGTGTGTCTGCTTCACTCTCTCTCCAGCTATTTAATTAGATTTTAAACTTCAGTCTAATCCTTAGGGGCAGGTATTATGAGAGGTGCTCACAGGACTAGGGGAAGAAAACAACAGCTTCAAGAGACCACTCAGCAAGAGAATAAAGGGATTCTTTGACTAGAGGCAGTGAGTCTCAGACCTTTGTAAGGTTTTAAAACCATGAAGACTTTTTGCTTGCCTATTAATTAAAAAAATTTTTTTATTTCATATTGTAGTATAGCCAATTAACAATGTTGCAATAGTTTCAGGTGCACAGCAAAGCGACTCAGCCATACATATACATGTATCCATTCTCCCCCAGGGCTCCCCTCCCATCTAGGCTGCCACATAACATTGAGAAGAATTCCCTGTGCTATACAGTAGGTCCTTGTTGATTACCTTTTTAAATATAGCAGTGTGTACATGTCAATCCCAAACTCCCTAACTATCCCTTCCCTCCACCCTTCCCCCGCTGGTAACCGTAAGTTCATTCACTAAGTCTGTGGGTCCGTTTCTGTTTTGTAAATACGTTCATTTGTGTCATTTCTTCATTTGTATCATTTCTTTTAGATTCCGCATATGATATTTCTCTTTGTCTGACTTACTTCACTCAGTATGACAATCTCTAGGTCCATCTTGCCTATTAGTTTTTGATATCTTCATGATGAAACCCAAAATGACCCTGGCTTGTTTTCCAGAACAGCCAGGAAACAGAAGACTGGGGGAGACGGTTTCCTTCTCCCCAGCCCTGTGAGGGCGTGACACACAAGGGAGGGGGTGTTTGGGGGTAGCTTTAATGAGGAAGGAGAAGCAAGCCACTCCCTTGGGCTGTGTGGGAAGAAAGCGAGGCCTGGGGGACCGTCTAGGCATGAGAGTCAGCGGCTCCTGACACTGATAAATGATGCAATTGAAAAAATAAAGAACCTCTGACTAACACCAGGGGCATGTTATTATACTATATGCCAGGGCAAGGAATATTGTGGGCGGTGAATCCTTCTTAGATATTTTCCAAAGAGGAGTATTAGTAGGCAATGCAGCCAACTTAATTATAATAGACTCACTTGCCCATAAGTCCTGAGGAGAGTGTGACCAAGAGTTGGAATAATAATTTTATCTTGTACTGTAGAGAATGAGGTTAAGAAGTTGAAGGGAAAATTCTCAAGGTTGTGGAATTTTCAGTCTTTTTTCTGCACACGCACATGCACATTACACAAGTCAAGGCTGAATTACTGAAATGGTAATTTTCAGAGGAATTTGGAACGAACTTTAGATTCAGTGAAATGCGAGCAGTGCTGTAAGAAGTTATTTCTCATTTAAAACTTACTTGTGATTCACATAGAGTAATGATGTTAAGTAAATTTTATTATGCAATAGGTTTTGTGAAAAACTACTGTGTGACATATTATAGGTGAAAAATTTCTTTCCAGAGGCTTTTGCTTGATTCAGGCAGAATTTTATATGAAATTCAATATGGTTATTACCGAATGCCTTATGAACCTTAATACTCATGGGGAAAATTAAGAATTTTAATAATTGGAAAAGAATAAAGTTATTTAAGTTTGCCTCCAGTTTATCTGGCTAAATTGAACTCATGAACTTAAGCCATTATTATATAATTTGAATTTTCTTTCACTCTTATAATATCTAAAAATTTCTTCTGGGATGCTTATTTTATTTTTAAAAATGTTTATTGTTCCCCTTGGGCTAGATGAATGCAGTGTATAGATTGGAACCTGAATATTTCATTCTCTTTCTTGTACTTTTCTTGAAAGAAAAGGCAGTGACTTAATTGTGGGCTTAATTTGACATGCTTTATTTCGTAAATATTTGAGAAAAGAATGCCTTTCCACACTACTCTTTTGCTGTTTCCAGGTACTCTGAGCAATCGGGGTGACTCAAAACCATCAGTTACTGTGGTTGGCTTTGTATTACTTCCTGAGGGGAAAGCATCCTTCTGGGAGAGATGCGAGCCCTGCCTGAGCTAAGTGCTTCTTGCACTTTTCCAGGGAAGGAGCAGGAACAGTAGTAGAGCAGAGCCTTAAAGCAGACATCTGAAAGCAGGAGACATCTGTGAAGTTCTGTTTCATCTCTACGCAGTTTTTCATTTTACATCATAACAGGTGGCTTAGTGGTGGTAAAATAATGGTTTCTCCATTTGTCCCCCTCCAATCTCAATAAATTGATATTCCAGCGAGATGTTTTAGGTTTATTTTGTGGCTGTAAGTGTGCTAGACAAATCATTAAGTACCTCTAAAGTCTACACTTACCTATTTTGAAAAATGTGGCCTTAGGGGAGTCAAACCCTCCTAATTGCCCCTTTCAGGGCTGTAGGCTTTAGATCGGTCTGGATCTAGATCTGTCTGGGTAAATCACATGTCTGATTTCACATATTATTCTCTCTAAATTATCTGCCGTCTGTTGGGGCAAATGATTGTGGCCTTGCTGTCCTCTGTCAGTACCATTCTACCTCTTTCAGTTACTTGGCCACCACTCAGGCTCCCATTTGCTAAATCATCCACTTTGTCTTTCATCTTTCCAATTTGATTTCCTTTCTGAAATGTTTCTGTAAGTGCCTTTTATTTATTTATTTATTTATTTATGGCTGTGTTGAGTCTTCGTTTCTGTGCGAGGGCTTTCTCTAGTTGCGGCAAGCGGGGACCACTCTTCATCGCGGTGCGCGGGCCTCTCACTATCGCGGCCTCTCTTGTTGCGGAGCACAGGCTCCAGACGCGCAGGCTCAGTAGTTGTGGCTCACGGGCCTAGTTGCTCCGTGGCATGTGGGATCCTCCCAGACCAGGGCTCGAACCCGTGTCCCCTGCATTGGCAGGCAGACTCTCAACCACTGCGCCACCAGGGAAGCCCTCTGTAAGTGCCTTTAATGCTTTTCTGGTCAGTAACTCCATTGGCTTGTTGTTGTTGTCGTTGTTAGATTTCAGGCTACTCTGTCTTTCTGCATTTCTACTCTTGATGGTGAACCATTGTATCAGGCTGTCTAGGGTAGGTCATGTTGTGGGAGCAATACCTTGGAGGCTTTTAAGAACAGGTTTGTTTCTCGCTCATGAAAATGTGCACGGTAGCTGCCCATTTCATCTTCCCTTCGCTCTGAGATCCAGGCTGGAGAAGCAACCCCTATCTGGAACATTATGGGGCACATGGTAGAGGGAAAGGAAATGGTAGGAGTGTGTGATGGCTCTTACATCTTCTGCTCAGAAGTAGCACATGGCTCTTCCACTCACATTTCATTAGCCAAGTCCCACAACCAAGCTTGATGTTGATGGGGCAGGAAGTATAATCCTCCCCCCAGAGCAGATCTGGTAGGGAGCTGCAGTGTAGATGTGACAATAATAAAATCTCCCCAAACAATGTCTTTTCAGCTTTTTATGTACTCAGAATCTTACACAGTATTTGTCCCAAAATAGATAATCAATAGGGGAAAGACTGACTTCTTTCTTCCCCAAATGCTTTTCCTGTTCATGTTGGGGAGCTTGGCCTCATTCTACCTGTTTCTTCTCTGGATCCTTCTTATCTTCTATCTTTACCCAAGTGTTTATCATTAGCATTTTTCTTCATTCTCCTCATCCTTTGCCTACAGTTTTACACTATACTTTGATGTTTTGGAAATCCACTGTGGTTAGTTTTTTTTAATCTCGCTTGTAGTAGTTTGCTTTCACACTGTATTTCTGAATGGCTCAGCAAGGCAAAGGAAACTTAGAGTTTTGATTTTAAGCCATGCTGAGTCACAAGAAAAGGGAGTCAATTGTTTAGAACTTTGATGATTTCTGTTTTGCCATTCTGTATAGCACCATTCTTGTAGAAGTTCATATGTGCCAACAAATGAATTAACCCTAAGGTTTCATCTGGTGGTACCTGGATTTACAGAGTTGCAAAAACAGCCTGAGCTTAAGGCAGGTAAAGAAAACCTCACCTGAGCTTTACATAGACTTTATAGAAATAATGTCACTATACCTGCACTATAAGATATAGGAAAATATTCTCTTCCAGAATTTATTTTGGAGTCCAGCATAGTCTTAAACACTTCTTTTCAAAGTTTATTTGTATTTTTTAAAATATTTATTTATTTATTTTTATTTATTTGGCTGTGCTGGGTCTTAGTTGAGGCATTCGGGATCTGTAGTTGTGACATGCAGACTCTTCTCGGTTGTGGCATGCAAACTCTTTAGTTGCAGCATGTGGGATCTAGGTCCCTGGCGAGGGATTGATCCTGGGCCCCCTGCATTGGGAGCACGGAGTCTTAACCACTGGACCACCAGGGAAGTCCCCAGAGTTTATTTGTATTAATCACTATCCATTTTTAAATGTGCTGGGCATTTTGGCTTTGCTTTGTACCCCCAAACACTTTGGATGGTGTTTCAGAGTTAAGTATAATCTGCTTTGCAATGCAACTTTTTGTATAGATATTTTAGTTCCTCTACTAGATTGTAATTTATTGAAAGACATAGTTTTTTTTAAAGAGTTTAGTTTTCTTTTTTTTTAATTAATTTGTTTATTTTTGGCTGCATCGGGTCTTAGTTTAGGCACGTGGGATCTTTCATTGGGGCGTGCAGGCTTCTTTCTAGTTGTGGCCTGCGGGTTTTCCCTTCTCTAGTTGTGGCACACAGGCTCCAGGGCACATGCGCTCTGTAGTTGTGGCGCATGGGTTCCAGAGCAGGTGGGCTCTGTAGTTTGTGGCACGCAGGCTCTCTAGTTGAGGCGTGCAAGCTCAGTAGTTGTGGCGTGTGGGCTTAGTTGCCCCGCAGCATGTGAGATCTTAGTTTCCTGACCAGGGATCAAACCCGCATCCCCTGCATTACAGGGTGGATTCTTTACCACTGGACCACCAGGGAAGTCCCTGAAGGACATAAGTTTTTTTTGCCTTCATCCCCTCTCCCTTTTCGGTAAATACTAACAAATGCTCGTTGAATTGAATGTGACTATTATAGTTGCTATATTAGTGGATGTATTATTAACTATCAAGTTAGAGTTATAAAACAGTTGCTATAGTATTAATTTTCAAGGTGGAGTCATTCTCTGTGCTAGCTCTCTTCACTTTTGTTAAATGATTATGCAATTAAAATGCATATATTTTTAATGTGTTCAGTTGCAGTATCATAGGCAACACTGTAGGTGCCCAGCTGTATGCCCCTAGCACCTACCTTTTCTGAGCCCACTAGACTGACTTGCAGCTTCTAGCATCAGAGCTCTTTGCCCGAGGGCTTTCTGTGGTTCCTGAGACCTATATGCCCCTACATGGACATAATGGGGAATTAATGTCCCCCAGAAGCAGCCCTCAGCCAATGACTGGCAGAAGTTGATGCATAAATGCCCCAGCTCCCTTGCCCCTCGGCTAGGATATCTATAGAGTGTTTGAGTCTGTCTCCCAGAGTTCCCCAGCGGGGTTAAGGCGGGGCTGCCCACTGCAGAAGCTTGCTTGCTAATGCACCCTGCGTTGGCTCTCTTTCCTTACCTGCTTCACTTCTCCACACTACCATCAACATTTCCTGGGGTAACTGCAGACTAAAATCTAATCCTAGTCATAGAGTTTCTAAGTGCAATCCAAACCAAAACAAGTATTCATGGGCCAACATTTACAATTGAACGATTTCTCATTTTGGTGATGTCCAATAGAAACACAGTGTGAACCACATTCATAATTTAAAATTTTCGAATGTATTTTAAAAAGTGAAAGATGCTGTACACCTGAAACTAACACAGTATTATAAATCAACTATACTTTAATTTTAAAAAAATGAAAAGAAAGAGATGAAATGAGTCTTAATATAGTTTATCTAACTCAGTATATCCAAAATATTGTATTAATATACAGTCAGTGTAGAATATGTTAATGAGATATATATGTTTTTTGGCACTAAATCTCTGTCCACTTGGGGCTAGTTGCTACCATATTAAACAGTGAACAGTGGTGATCAGTTTCCAGCCATTGTAACCTACATGTCAAAATTTAGAGACTTAGTAGCTCTTGAATGTATTGAACTGCTGTATGGTGGGTCACAGTTTCTAAGCAAAGTCTTACTTGCCTTCTCCTTTTCTTTTCTTTTTTTAAAAAATATTTAAATATTTATTTATTTATTTTGGCTGTGCCGGGTCTTAGTTGCGGCATGCGGACTTCTTAGTTGCGGCATGCATGCGGGATCTAGTTACCCGACCAGGGATCGAACCCGGGCCCCCTGCATTGGGAGTGTGGAGTCTTACCCACTGGACCACCAGGGAAGTCCCTGTCCTTTTCCTTTATAGGCTGAGTAAAATCTCTGTAAATATCTAGAGCGATGGGCATCTTGTTTAGTCTGTGTCCACGTATTTATGTTCTTTCAAGAATGAGCTTCTGGCGAAAATAACTCTAGACTTATCGCGTTGTACATGTTTGCATGCAAGATACAGACAAGATGCTTAGCATCTCTGTGTTTGTGTGTTTTCAGGCAGAGGGTACCAGACTTCAGCGAGAACTCCGAGGATATTTAGCAGCTATCAAAGGTAATGTGTATGAGTTGTTTACTGCATGTTACCAAGCACAGGTTGTTCTTGGAATTCAAGAGTGACAAGATTGAGTGTTAATTATACAGCCATTTGGCTTTCTGGCAGGATGGGTACTCGAGCACAGGTGTTCCATTCCACCCACTCCCCAATTCCCATCGAAATGATAATCAGAATATACCAGGAACAAATGGGTCTGCCCTTATGCTGGAAACTAGGAATAAGTGCCTCCCACGTCCTACAGCTTTCTAGGAAGAGTTGTTAGATAGAGTGAGCTTGAGACCTTGCAGCTCATTTCATCCCAGGGGAGAGTATGTCCCAAGAGCTGGATGCTCACAGACTTACACACAAGCCTTCTAGCTGGAGGGGGCGAGGGATGGTAGCAGGGTTAGCAGAAAGCATGGCCCTGGACTGCCTGTGACTTGTGGGGACCAGCTGCACCTGCAGCCCTGCCACTGTAGGGGGACAGAGAGGCTCTGGCGTTGGTTTCTAGTCTCAGGATATTCAAGGCAAAGAAATGAGGCTGGTGACGGAGGGCAGGGAGAGTGATCGGGGCGTGTGCTCCATCTCTGCCTGCTGTCCGCTGTCCAGCCCCCTGCGCTGAGTCAGACCCAAGTGCACCCACGGATGTGATGGGTGATAAGGCAGATTTTGAGATGAGTGGGGAGAGAATGGATCATCTGTCAATGAGTCTTGGGTAAACCTGCCAAACACTCAGAAAAAAGTGAGACTCCCAACCTCACTCTTTACTCCCTCCTCCTCAATTCCAAATATAGTGAAGATTTAAATATGTATACAAAGAGATGCTCTCAAGTACCAGAATAAAATACAGTAGACTTAGTCTCCAGCCTTGGGTGACAAGGTGTTTACAAGGCTAACCCAAAAGGCAGAACCCGTAAAGGGAAAGTTTGAGAGATTTGACCTCATACATATATAAAATGTTAAAAAAATTATTTTGACAACATATTTTAATGAAAGTGAACCAGGATATAAAGAGCTCAGTAAGTAAACTAAATGAAGATCAGTTGATCAAAAGAAAAACCGAGTAGAACATACGAAGAGGAAATTAACCAAAGAAGATCTGTAGATGGGTAATAAATGTGAAAAATGCTTATCCTGAGTAATCAAAGAATATTAAATAAAATCAAAAGGAAGAAGCTGTTATTTTTCTTCCAAATGTTCAAAGACATTAAAAAAAAAAACAACCCATAATACCTAGCATTGGCAGAGCTGTGTGGGAAATGGACCCCTTCTGTACATTGCTAGTAAGACAGCTTTCCTAGAGAGCGATTTGGCAAAGGTCTTTAAATGTGTATTTTTTTTTTGGCATGCCTTTTTTTTTTTTTTTAATTTATTTATTATTTATTTTTGGCTGCGTTGGGTCTTCATTGCTGTGCGCAGGCTTTCTCTAGTTGCGACAAGCAGGGGCTGCTCTTCGTTGCAGTGCCCGAGCTTCTCATGGCGGTGGCTTCTCTTGTTGCAGAGCACGGGCTCTAAGTGTGCGGGCTTCAGTAGTTGTGGCACACGGGCTCAGTAGTTGTGTCTCGTGGGCTCTAGAGCGCAGGCTCAGTAGTTGTGGCACATGGGCTTAGTTGCTCCGCGGCATGTAGGATTTTCCCGGACCAGTTCTCGAACCCATGTCCCCTGCATTGAAAGGTGGACTCTTAACCACTGTGCCACCAGGGAAGTCCCTGGCATGCCTTTTGATACAGCAGTTTCATTTCCAAGAATTTATTCTTAACAGTTTCAATGTGTATGTATGAAATTGATTACAGAGGTATGGTTACATAATGAAAATCTTAATTAAAAATTAGTCATGATAATAAAAATTAGTGAAAGTAATTTTTAAACTAAAATGTATTTAAGCTTTGATATACCAGCCATATAATTTCAGTTCTCGCGACAACTCTATGAGGCAGGTACTTTTATCATCTTCATTTTATAGGTAAGAAAAGCCAGGCACAGAGGGGTTAAATAGCTTGTCTAGGATCATGGGCTTATTAAACAACAGGGCTACGATACATAGACTGGTCTGTGTGTCTCCTGAGGCCTTGCTATTTCCTTGTATTGCTGTTGAGCTATATGGCCATCACTATTGCATTAGTTTCATAAATTAGAGTTCATCTGTACAATGGAGTAATGACAACTTACCTCTATTGCTTTTTAATGAGCACTTACTATGTGCTAGGCTGTGTACTAAGCATTTTAGGCATGTTATCTCTTTGTTACCATCCAATGCAGACTAAATGACATTAGCCTTATTTTGCCTTTGCCAAGAGGTAAGCCTCAGAGAATTTAACTTCCACAATACAGCGAGCACATAATTCATTGCTCTAAAAAAATTAACCTCAAGTATTTATAACAGTTTGGTCAGAAAATAGAAGGCACTCTAGGTATTTCTTTCATTATTGATTCAAGATTTGAACACAAGAAGTCACATATTATTTTAAACACAGTATTTTCTCTTTGTTAGCTGATTAAAAGGAAGTGGATACATCTGTTGAATGAATGAGTGAATTAGATCTCTTTTCCAAGTCTATATATTTCGGTTTATTTTATTACCCTAGTATGGATAATGCTGTTTAAAAAGACTGACTTAATTCTTTTCCTTAACGTGGTCTAGAAGGATAATCCACTGAGTGAAGAGTTGGCACCAGAGAGACATTGGGTGGAGCATCAAAGCAACTCTTCCATCAGACTGTGCCCTGCATCCCACTTCTAATGGCCACATCTCCATAGGAGGGAGGGAGGACCCTCTACCAGCTTTCCTCCACACATTTTGCTGACTGAGTGATGTTAACAAATGATATTCCATAAGAGAAATCTCTGTTTAGATTACTTTGGCTGAGGCTGGTTGGAATAATTTTTAAGCAGGTTACTACAGAGTTTATCAGAGCCCTTAATATGCTAATACAACTAAGCTCCCATGGCCTATGGAGTAGGCAGCATTTTCCACTGATTTAACTGTAGAATGCCTTTTTCTTCTCAAAGTCTGACAAAGAATTAGCATTCCTTGGGGCAAATTTTGAGTTTTGGGAACACATTTAAAGACAAGGGTTTTGCATTAAGTCGATCATAATTTGCATTTTCAAAGCGCTTTCATGACCCATTTTTGTGGTTTTCACAAGAAGAGCTCTAGCTAACTAATGGTACAGCTTAATACAGGCAGCATTACAGAGGAATGAGATCTCACCCAGCAGAGTGATGGGCCCTGGGTCTGGTCCCAGAGGCAACTGTGGGAAAATCACCAAGCCTGTCAACTCCCTCATCTGTAAAGTGCTCCAGATGTTCCTCATCTGTAAAGCGCTCCGAAGTCCCCCCAAATCTCTACCCCTGGGATTCCATGAAATTGGATTCAATGAGCTCTATCCTTCATCTTATTACCACTGAATCTCTGGGTGGTATTCACTCCAGTAGGTCTTTGTTATTTCTGCTGATGGCTTGGGCTTTGCAGGAGATCTTATGCTCGCATTCATTTTAGCAGCAACATTTCCTTGAGCCTCAGTTACAGGCCTGGTATTGTTCTAGGAGATGGAGATGCAGAGATGAACAAGACATAGTGTCTGCTCTCATGCAGCTAGCCGGAGAGAAAGCTGAATAAACAAGAAGGCCAGATATGCATAGTAATAAGTAGTTTAAGAGAAGTGTGCATTCTGGGCTATCACAACAGAGGAGAGACCCCCTCCACCTTAGCTGAGGGATGAGAGACCAGGTCAGGAATGGTCCTTTCAAGGAACTTACACTTGAATGGACCCAAGAAGGGGGCATACGTGGTCATCAGGTGATAAGATATGCCAGAGAAAGGGGTTGATGTTGGAAGGACTTTCCAGGTAGAAAAAGCTTTGGGTTTTATTCTGTCAATGCAGAAGGGAGTCCTTACATTATTGTAGGTGAGGGAATGAGTCACATGATCAGATTAGCATTTTAGAAATAATTGTGATTGTGTGGAATCCAGGCTAGAGGGAATGAAACTGCTAGGAGACTTCTTAGACGTCTAGGCTAATAGTTTAATAATAATTACAGCTAACACTTATTGAGCATGTATGTACCAGGCACTGACATAAGATTTTTATGGCCTCATTTCATGTTATTCTTACTACAACACATGGCATGTACTGTAATTTATTGATAATGTACAGTTTAGAAAACTGAGGTCTAGGATGGTCCAAAATTTTGATGAGAGGGAAGTGGTTCCCACCCAGAATAATCATTCTTCTCTATATGATGTTTGAGACTTGTCTTACAGTTTTGGAAACCACTAATCTTTTAAGAAAATATTGGATATTAGATATTATTAAATGTCACTTAGCATCTCTTCTGCTTTAACGGTGCCCAATTACTTTGAAGGAAACTTGGGTTTTAGCTTTTTTTTTTTTTCTCGTATGCTTTGCCAGCAGAGTAAATTCTAAATCCCTAAACCCTCTGCCAATCTTTATGCCTTTTAAGAGCAAGGCTTGTGTCTTGTTCACCTGTGTATCCATCAGAGTACTTCCTATGGAGTGTTCTAGAAACAATTTTTTTGTCAAAATAGATTCTTTCCAAATTATCCACACCACTACTTATCCACACAGCAATTAGTAGTTATTTTTGTCTGCTAATAGAAATATTTACTGCAAACATTGAGCTTTTCGCCTCAGTGAGTAAGGTCTTACATAATTTTATTTTAAACTTACATTCACAGTTTCATTTTTAATTAATTAATTCATTTATTTTGGCTGTGTTGGGTCTTCATTGCTGTGCGCGGACTTTCTCTAGTTGCGGCGAGCAGGGGCTACTCTTCGTTGTGGTGCACGGGCTTCTCATTGCGATGGCTTCTCTTGTTGCGGAGCACGGGCTCTAGGCACTCGGGCTTCAGTAGTTGTGACGTGTGGGCTCAGTAGTTGTGATGTGTGGGCTCAGTAGTTGTGGCACGTGGGCTCTAGAGCGCAGGCTCAGTAGTTGTGGCGCATGGGCTTAGTTGCTCTGCGGCATGTGGGATCTTCCCGGACCAGGGATCAAACCCGTGTCCCCTGCATTGGCAGGCGGATTCTTAACCACTGCGCCACCAGGGAAATCCAGCACAGTTTCATTTTGTACCACAAAGGTTTCGTCCTACAATGCCATATTCTTCTTTCTTTCTCTTAAGACATTAAGAACCTACCTAAACAGCTGTATATAATTTCCATCTGACTCAAGACAAAGATTTAAAAGAAAACTTCAGAAGCCTTTTGGCATCTGGATTATAGAATTCTAACTGGTGACTCACTTTTGGTATGAATTTGAAGGGTACATTTCTTAGTATTGATTTGCTTAGGGAGGGGTAGACATGGACACTTGAAATAAATGTTCCTGCCATGTCATTGGTGACCACATGTACCATCACAAGACAGATTCTTCCTTGTTTGGATTCGAAATGCTAGGGCACGGATGCAGGTTTTTGCATTACTTTTTGCCTGTCTCTACACTTACAAGACGCTATTTCATCAGAGTCCCCAGAGAATTGAGTCATCCCTGCTCTTTCCTACCTTAGCCTGCCGGGCTTCATCACGTGGTTGCCAAGTCATTTCAGCAGGTGTGGGTTGTACCCCTCATTGTAAGGGGTGTCCTTAACATGTTCAATGATGTGCTTTTCATGGAGAGAGGGTCACAGGATTTCACACTTCACATACCTTTCATGTGCAAAGACCAATATATATCTGCATCTTATAGGGGGAATAAAAAGGGGGATGGTCTATGCCTAAAGAGTGGAAAAGTATTATGAAATAGCAAATTAGATGTTGACTCTTTTTTTGTGGGGTGGGACTAGTATTTTATTTTATTTTTTAAAAATTGGTATTGATATATAGTTGATTTACAATGTGTTAGTTTCAGGGGTACAGCAAAGTGATATATATATAAATATATATACTTTATATATATAATATATATAAATATATACAGATATACTTTTTTAGATTCTTTTCCATTATAGGTTATTATAAGATATTGGGTATAGTTCTCTGTGCTATACAGTAGGTCCTATTTTATATGCGGTAGTGTGTGTATTTTAATCCCAAACTCCTAATTTATCCCTCCCCGACCGTTTTCCCCTTTGGTAACCATAAGTTTGTTTTCTATGTCTATAAGTCTATTTCTGTTTGGTAAATAAATTCATTGGTATCATTTTATAAGCGATATCATATGAAATTCTCTGTCTGACTTACTTCACTTAGTGTGATAATCTCTAAGTCCATCCATGTTGCTGCAGATGGTGTTATTTCATTCTTTTTTGTGGCTGAGTAGTATTCCATTGTGTGACTCTTCGAGGATATACTTTGATCATTTCAGACATCTTCTTTTTTTTTTTATTTTATTTTGTAGAGCAGAGAAAGGTTTATTGCAAGGGCCAAGCAAGGAGAACAGGCAGCTTGTGCTCAAAAACCTCAAACTCCTCAGCCATCTTCTTTTATTTTGTCCTTTTCTCTCATTGTTGAACCCAGAACGGACTGTCTTAAATTCAGCAAGCATGTGGGTGAGTCTAGAGTGTTGCAGCTTTCAGTTTAACAAAAAACTTTCCCTCTTTGATTCACTGGCATTAAGTTTATGTGTCTTTTATTTTTAATGGCAGCACTATGGTTTTTCTCTCCTCTCCTTCTATCCAGCCCCTTTTCATATCCCCTAGTGACAAAGACCAGGACACCAACTCGGTCAGGTCTCACCGTCCAGCTGTGAGGGAGAGTCTGGTGCCAAAGAGGCGCTTCTCCAAGTCACCAGCCAAAGACTCCACCTTGTTCTGTCCCCAGCCCTGAGCTGTCTCCATGGCAATACACACTTTACCCTCCATGTTTTGAAGGAGGGGCAGAAGGAGTCTGGAGAAGACTTTGTGATACTTTGTATCACCATGTTGCACTGGGAAACTTTATATCTTTCCTATTATTAATAACCGTATTTTTGCAACATACCATATTGTACCTTAATGAAAATTCTGAAAATACCCATAGACTTAAGAACGCTAAGGTTTCTGAGAGTTCTGACTTAAAACTGTATGTATAGCATTTAGTAATATTGGAAAAAGAACAACTTCTTGTTTCTTTCGAAAATTTTTAGGCCACTTAAAGCCCTTTCAGTGATGCCTGAAAATCCTATAGATTTTGCTTCTATCTGCTTCTCCCCCACCCTAGAATGCTTTATTTCTAATATTTAAAGTCATTTGGCATTAATTGCTTTAGAACTCTTTAGTTTTATAGGTAAGTATTCTAGATGTCCCATACATTTACAGTTTCATGCCATTTAGCAAGTGACAGCACACATAATAGGACATATTATTATTGGTGTTTTTAGACTAGAACACCTTGTTGATTTTTTTCAAGACCCAGCATGTATCTTTATCCTAAAAATACTAGAAAATGCACACTGTAGTCAGAATCAGGACTACAGGGGCAAATAGCAATTGTGCCTGCCCAGGTTTTCCTTAAACAA
Source organism: Balaenoptera musculus (assembly GCF_009873245.2). NCBI lineage: Eukaryota > Metazoa > Chordata > Mammalia > Artiodactyla > Balaenopteridae > Balaenoptera > Balaenoptera musculus. The sequence continues at coordinate 93,162,178 of NC_045793.1, read as the reverse complement.
TTAGCAAGTATTCAAGATTTTTCCTCTCACTTTGAAAAGTAGGGAAAGGAGGAAGAGACTCCTCACCCACCTCTCTCTAACAGGAGTTGTTTTTCTCCAATGCTAGGCATGCAAGAGGCTTCCATGAAGCTCACCGAGTCGCTGCATGAAGTCTATGAGCCCGACTGGTATGGGCGCGAAGACGTGAAAATGGTTGGCGAGGTAAGAGCTGGTCACAGCACATGAGAGGCCCCGGGGTGGCTTCTGTGAGGTTCCCACCGTGTCCTGCTCACTCAGCCCATCCCCTGACCCCCTCTCACCACTTCATGGCCCTAATCATGAGGGGACACCGTGTACCCAGAAGGCACTGTGCAGTTCCACCATCCAGATCAACCCAAACTTGCAGTGAGGAGTGAACATGATAATAAAGCCACTTGGGTAGAAAGCTGCAGCTTAAAGATTGGTTTTCTTCAACATAAGAATAGCACTCTTCTGTCCCTTACTACACTTCTTAGCCCATTCCAGTAGGAGAACCGGCTCATGGCCTGATTTTATGTACTGCGCCTTCTTCCCCATCCCTCCTTGAAAGCAGGCACAGGATCTGGGAAGAGCATCCCTTTCACTTTACCACCAGATGGTCCATTCGCTGGTCTGCAGGGCCGAGGACAGGGCCTGCTAATAGGAATTTAACTAGTGAAAGGCTTCGTCCTTAGACATGTCTTAACACCTGAAATGCACCGTCTAGCTCAGGGCTGTCTGGCTCTGGGAAGTGAGAAAGTGGTTATTGTTGCTTTGAAGAAGGCAGAATGGGATGTGACATCAGATGAGTTCTTTAATCTTCTTGGGCTTTAGTTTCCTCATCGGCGAAGTGAGAATAATAATTGTATCTCCTAATCACACACTTAAAGTCTGTGTATTCACATCCTCGACCTAGTGCACAGTGTGTGTGATTATTACTGACCTTAGGAAGCCTGCTGTCAGGGGTTTTCTCATGTTCAAGTTCTTTGTTAAAACAAAGAACGGTCGGTCATCATGCCCGCTTCATGGGAGCTCGTTGCTTCTCATGAGGCACAGAAGACCTAAGAGATATGGCCGCCACAACTCAGGGAAGGGTCTGGTACATGACGTGCTGATCATCTATGCAGCCTTTGCAAAGATGGGTTAACATCTCCACGAAAATTCTGACATCCCCACATTGATCACAAGTCATAATCTTGTTACGACTATGATAGAAACTGAGATCTATTTATGAAGAAGGCTCTTTGTGAGCTCCGTTACCTCTTTTGAAAACTTTCAGTGTGTGAATTAGGCAAAACTAGCCTCCACACACCATTTTCCAATGCAGTTTTGAGGGATTGCATCTTCTCACATTTCTTAAATATAAAGACACTGTGTTTCAACAGCGTGTTGTTAAAGGCTTAACTCATTTTGTAAATTTCTGATTAGAGGTGTATAATTAAAAATTCATTGTGAAAAGAAGAATTTTTAAGGGAATGGTAGAAACTTGTGCGAATGGCTTTTCAGAACACCACGTTACAATTCTGTGTATGGCAAATGCCACTGTTGACCTTGATTCCTAAGGAAACAGCTGCTGTCCTACCTTGATCCTCGTGGCTGCTAGGATTTTTGGAATCTTTTGATGGTGAAGCACCTGACACTGCATGTTCAGGGGGTCTGCTCAGATCATAAGATAAGCCTCTTTGTATGGTGGATTTAAATTTTTTTGTTTGCATAAAATTCTTTTTAATTAATTAATTAATTATTTATTTATTTGGTTGCACCGGGTCTTAGATACAGCAGGCGGGCTCCTTAGTTGCGGCACATGGTCTCCTTAGTTGTGGCATGCGAACTCTTAGTCATGGCTTGCATGTGGGATCTAGTTCCCTGACCTGGGATCGAACCCGGGCCCCCTGCATTGAAAGCGTGGAGTCTTACCCACTGCACCACCAGGGAAGTCCCTGTTTGCATAAAATTCTTAATAAGGATCTATGATGATTAGAATTAGGTTTTACCATGTGAAAAAGAGAAGCAAATCAACCGTTAAAAAGTGGTTTTCAAGAAGGGAGAAGCTTCTCTCCCATAACCAACCTTGGAGGTTGGCAGCCCAGGTGTGGTATGGGGGACCCAAGAGCGTCAGGGACCTGTCTTTGCATCCCTGCTGCCACCTCCACGTTCAAGATGACTCTCTGAGCTCTGGTATCAGCTCTCATTTCTGTCTTCCAGTCAGCAAGAAGGAGGAAGCGTGGAGGACAAGCCTCCTTTTAGGGCCACTTCCTGAAAGTCCATCCCATTGGCAGAATTTAGTCTCATGGCTACACTTGGCTGCAGTGGAGGCTGGGAAGTATGGTCTATATCCTAGGCAGCCGTGTGCCCGGCTAAAACTGGACATTCTATTGCTAAGAAAAAAGAAAGGGTAGACGTTGTCAGGAGATGCCAAATGTAGTAATGGGAGGAATATGGAATGATATTCTTGCGCACTTACTACGTGCCTGGGATTCTGTGAAGCAAGTTTATGTGGTCAACTCACATACTTGGAGAAATTGAAACTCAGGAACGTTCAGTTTTCCACAGTCACACAGCTGGGATATGAACCCTGTTCTGGTGAGGCAGCCTGGTGTCATCGACAGATCATGGGCTTCAAATTCAAGGGTTGAAACCAGAGTCTGTCATATACCAGCTGCATGACCTTAGCCAAATTATGTAACATCTCTGGACTTCAGCATCATCTTCTGTATAATGGCAACAGTAAGACTTTCTTCATAAGGCTATTGCGAGAATTAAATCACACACACACACATACACACAGAGACACATACAGCTTTTAACCCAATGCCTTGACAGTAATAGAAGTAACAATAATAATAATATCTAATACTCATTGTGCTTATCATAATTGATATTCCATAAATGGTAGGGCCCTTCCCAGTATGACTAAATTTTCTGCTCTCCATGTGGAGGCTTCAGCAATGGTTTGTTGTTTGTCTGGAGTGGTTTCTAATTTCATGGATTGCTTCAGAAGCAAACTGTCTTGGTGGAATTCTTCACAGACTCCTAGCCCCAAAGTCCATTTATAGGAGTTTGGGGACCTTTTGAAGTTTCTACATTCTTTAGTAATTCAGAATCAGAAACACATTTTTAAATGAGCTGAGCCGTTAGGTAGCCTATATTATAAATTAGAACTGGTAGCCAAATTACTGTATTTTTAAATAATCCACACTTTTCTAGCATTTACTAGCCAGGGAAGTAGAACTTATTTAATTTTATAGTTTCAGGTTTTTTAGAAGTTGGTGAAAGTTATCCAATTAAAATAATTCTGCAGTTGTCTCTTTATTTCTCTTTTTCTTTCAGAAATGTGATGTGCTGTGGGAAGACTTCCATCAAAAACTAGTGGATGGGTCCTTGCTGACACTGGACACCTATCTGGGCCAATTTCCTGACATAAAGGTATTTTATTCTGTGTCTATAAAGGGAAGAATTGAATGGTCCCATGTTCTTATTAAAACATGGGCAAGAGATAAGCGGAATTAAAAGTCCTCAAGCTGACATCAAAGACAGTTGGTAACTTTTCATTTATTTAAGCATGAGATTTTTATCCTGTTCCTAACAGTTTAAAATGAAATATAGTTCCAGAAATCACATTTCCCCCTTTAATGAACTGCTTCAGCTTTTATTTCTCTACGGAAGTCTTTTTAATCCTATAAAATCATAAATCAGAGATACCAAAAAATTCCAGTCTTCTTTATGTTCAAACCTTTTGGTTATATGGCATTTGGCAAGAATTGCCATTAGAATAAACAAAGGTCGTGAGGAAGGGAGAAACTTCATTGCATATGTGAGAGCAAAATCTGATCTTTTCCTTACTGCTTATTTTGCATATGTTCATAGTACACCTGCATATTTTTTCTCTCCTTGAAATTTTCAGGTTCACATTGAATTCTTAAGATGTAAGCATTTCAAATACATTTGCATCTGGATCTAAAAATATCTTGTCTAAAACATTTGTCTTATTTGACACTTGGATTCATTGAAAGGAAAATATACAAGTGAAGGATTGAATATCACAGATTTGAAATTGACTCTTAAGGTATAGATGGTCTTTAAACCATCAGGGCTGTACATAGCAAATGGTAGCGTTAATAGATCTGCTCCCTAGTTGTTCTCCCAGCTCAAAGAGGACTGCTAGGTAAGACAGCCATGTGCTGCCCTTCCTGTAGAGCAAGGAGGCCATGAACCAGTGTCCATGGGCATTTTCAGTATCTTACTAGGTGATCTCTGATGTGAAGTTCCATTTTTACCTGGCCTTCTTTATAGCCATTGCCAAACACCAGAAACTATCCGCAATAATGTGCACCGCCCTTGGCCATGAAACATAGTGAAGATTCTTGGCCAAAACTATACTCCTATCAATGACGTTAGTTTCCTCAGTCCCACACAGAATGCCTAACGCTAGATGGCCAACACCTGAAGTGTGTTTTGGGACACCAGAGGCACCAGACAAAAACCTAAGTGGATCAGACTGGACACATTAGCCTTGTTGGCAAAATGTCCCTGAGAAAAAATCCAAACGACGAATTCTAGGTGATGTTATCATAATAGGCTGCAGAATGCTTTACCGAATCATTGTATAGCTACATCTTAATTTGGAAACGTATTAAGTCAGTTTTAAAAATTTTCTGAGAAATTAAACAATTTTTTTAAAAATTAAAATTCTGTACACAGGGAATGTGTTTTGAGATATCTTCAGATAATTTGATAGGCATTGACATTTTGTCTTGGAATTTGCAGCATTTGTGGAGCAAACAGTCTCAGAATTATTATCACGCTTTAGAATACTGTTTATTGCGTGGTAATTCAGTCTCCATAAAAATCAATTCCTAATAAATTAGGTGAAAGAAAAGTTTGTCTTCCTACTTGAAAATTTCAAAGAACCTCCCAACTTGTCTAAATTATTCATATAATATTTGATAGTACAACTTAGATAAGCAAATAAAGGCTGTGATTGACTACAGGAGAATACATTTGAAAAGTTGAGCTTTAGGAACAAAAACTTAGTATCATCAAAAATGTGTGAAGGATCTGTTTGTTATTTGTTATTTGTTATGATACTGCCCAGCAGTAGCTATTTGGAAATTGACCGTTCTCTCTAGGAGTGTAACATTTCAGAAGACATACAGAAGTACCTTTGTTGAAACAGAGAGAGATTAAAATAAACTCATGATGGATTATGTTGGTTAGTCTTTTCAGTTTGTTGAAACACTCAGTGGAACTTTTATTCTATTTTTTAAAATTAATTAATTAATTTAATTTTGGCTGCGTTGGGTCTGCGTTGCTGAGTGTGGGCTTCTCATTGCAGTGGCTTCTCTTTGTTGCGGAGCACAGGCTCTAGGCGCACAGGCTTCAGTAGTTGCGGCACGTGGGCTTAGTAGTTGTGGTACACGGGCTTAGTTGCTCCACGGCATATGGGATCTTCCCAGGCCAGGGCTCGAACCCGTGTCCCCTGCATTGGCAGGCGGATTCTTAACCATTACGCCACCAGGGAAGTCCTTTTATTCTGTTTAAGCAGTTCTTTTCCTGTGGTCCATGGTGTCCATGGTTGAGGTCACACAGAAAGATGATCCTCCAGTTACTGAAACATCTTACATGAGAGATTTGGAATCATGTTGTCTAGCTGGATTCCCTGAAGATAAATGGTTTTACCTGCATCATGGAAAGAGCCTACATAATCTCTCTCTCTATTTCTCTGAAGTCACATTTAGAATATTAGAGCATCCACATAGGGTTTCAACCAAGATAGACAATTGTGAAACCATTTCATATGGTGAACAGTGAAGGAAATAGCAGTGTTTAACTTGGAAAGGAAACAATTTGGGGTTGGAGAGCAGTTGGGATAGCTGTTTCTAATAGTTGAAAGACTTCTTCTGTGAACATACACAGATGTTGTGCCTTTTACTCAATGGACGGAAGTTAGATGTGGATACAGACTCTGTCACTTCATAAAGTGAGTGCTGAGAGATTATGTAATGAATGGGTTATTGATGAAAAGGAGGATTATGATTAAAAATACAGTGGAGCATTTTCAAAGCCTGGTACACAGTTGACTTCCTTGGCTCATTAACATCAACAGGGTGTGCATGGTTAGGCAAATTTCCAAATATTTACTGCAGCCCATCAGCAAGGGCTGTGCAGTACCATTCATGAGGGGATGGTGTTTGACTTGTCCAACTGTGATTGGCAGGGCACCTGGTGTTAACAGTTTTTGTTGTGCAGCCCTGACATCTAAAATCAATGTTAAAATAAGAGCCAGCTTGTCCCCAACCTACACAGGCTTACAGCTGTTAGCAATTATTGTAAAATGAAGTTTAGATTTTATCTTGGCAGCTCTGCATGAGCCATTAAGCATATATTTACAGCAGTGGGCCAAAATGAATTCCAAATTGGGGTTATTGTTGAAATTTTTTAAAAATTTAGTAAATTATTTTCTTTACTGCATACAGTCAATGCATAGTGGGGAATCTGAAGAACTTTTAATTAAACCATTTAATGGAGACTTCCCTTGTGGTCCAGTGGTAAAGAATCCACCTTCCAATGCAGGGAACACAAGTTCAATCCCTGCTCAGGGAACTAAGATCCCACAGCTCCAGAGCCCACATGGTCTGGAGCCCCAGCACCATAACTAGAGAGAGAAAACCCACACGCCACAACTAGAGAGAAGCCCAAGCTCTGCAACTAAGACCCGACACAGCCAAAAATAATAAAAATAAATAAATAAATAAAATAAGTAAATATTTAAAAAGCCATTTAATTAAACTATTTACGACTAAGCTAGTAAATTTATTTAATAAAATTTACTATTGGATGATTAAATAAGAATTGTATCATTTTCCATGTGAAAACTATAGTGTATTAACTCTACCCTTTCTTAGGCGATGTGGTTCTTTTTTCAGGTTTCCCAAATATCAGATAGGTAAGGCAATAAGGTTGATATGTTTTGCCAACACAAAAATATATGCGTCAAAATGAGTGATGGCCTTCAAAATGTCACTTCTACCATGGTAAGCTGTACTCTGTAATTGACTTGTCAGTTACACAAGAAAATGACTCACATTATTTACTTCACTTCTTGTTTTTGAACAAAAAATAAGATGATCCAGTGCACTGTTCCCAGGCTTGGAAGGAACTGAATTTTGGCTCTTTTCGAAAATCAGGTTTATCTTCAAAGCATCAAGATTTGCTTTTTTGGAAGATACTAAAGGACAACTTCCCCACCCCCGACCCAGTCCACAAAGCAGAGCTTTGTAAAAGTGTCCACAGAGTTACACAAGGCCACTACCTCAAGGGGCAGTGCTCCTTGGAAGGTAACAGATGTCTGCTGAAAGTAATGAGCTTTGTCACCTTGTTAGCACCCTTCTCTCTACTCTGCCTGGTCTAATTCATTGTATATTTTGAGTGAACGTGGTACGCCAGCCATCCTTCCACTGACACCACTCGGAAGTGGTCGGTGCAGAGGGTAAAGTGAAAGGGGTTGGAAGCAGCTAAATGAGAGTAACTGCCCCGCCCCACCTGTCATCACCCCTGAAGGGGGTGTATAGAGGAGTAGCACAGAGTGACAGATGGTAGCTGGATGACAGAGTCTGTCAGAGACACCTGGGCACTGCTAGAAAGAGTACTAACCAAGCATCAGGGGCAGGGACTGAGCGAGACAAGTGAGGGCACGAGGGTTCAAAATATAAGGAGGCACCTACGTGGACGGCTGACCCTCCACTAACATTACCCCAAGAGTGAGAGCCTCCTTAAATGCTGCGCCCTAGGCGTCTCACTGGAGTCACCCTACTCTTGGCGCTGGTCCCGGGGCTGATACCTAATTCATCTTTCGCCACAGACTTTCTAAGTAATTCTGGACAAGTTAGAGGTTAATCTCATGCAACTTCAAATTCCCTACCTGTAAAATGGGAAAATCCCTGAAACACCCATACTGGGCATTGCTGTGAGGATTCAGAGGACTATATTTTGTAAACCATAAACATTTATATTATTGTTGTTTTTCTTCTTCCTACTGTATGAAATTTAAAGTTTTTTAAGGATCCTCTTCTGCAGTTCTCAGTATTAGACTAGCTGGGCACAACTAGACCTCTGGGGATTTTTTTAAACAGGACAGATGCCTGGACTTTGCCTCAGACTAACTAAATCAGAATCTCTTAGTCTGGGGCTCAGGAATCAGTATATTTTACACTACTTGCTTATTCGTTGATCCTCTTTAACTTAATTTTTAGTGGTTGCCCTACAGTTTGCGATGTACATCTTTAACTTACCATGTCTAACTTCAAATAACGCTGTAGCACTTTATGTACAGTCTAAGAACCTTATGGCAGTATATTTCCAGCTCCTCCCTCCCTTCCCTTGTGCTATTATTGTCGTATATTTTCCCTATACATAGGTTATAAAGCCCACGATCTATTGTTTCTGCTTTTCTCTAGTTCAGTGACCTTTTCAAGCAATTAAAAGTAAAAAACCAAAATCTTGTCTATTTACCTTAATTTTTACCAGTTCTGGTACTCATTTCTTTGTACAGCTCCTGTTGGTATTAAAATTCTTATATGGCAATGAGTTCCCCCAGCTTTTGTTTGTCTTTTAAAAAAACGTGTATATCACCTTTACTTTTGGAAGGTATTTTCACTGGGAATAGAATTCTAAAAATGTCTTGATTTTTTTATTTTTCAGTGCTTAAGAGATGCTACTCCATTGTATTCTGGCTTGCACAGTTTCTGAAGACTAGTCTTCTGTAATTCTTACGTTTGTACTTATTTTTTTTTCTTTATTCTTGTTTTTAAGCAGTTTGGTTTTGGTGTAGCTGTCTGTGTCTTGTTTGGTATTTATCCCTCTTGGGATTCTATGAATTTCTTGGATGTGTACTTTGGTGTCTTCCTTATTTTATAAAATTCTCAGCCATTATCACTTCAAATATTTCTTCTGCCTCTCCCTCTCATCTCTTTGAGACTCCAGTTACATGATGTTAGACTGTTTGATATTTGATATTGTATTATAAGTCTTGTATGCTTGATTCTTTTTTTTTTTAAACTTTTGCTCACTTTGTGGGGGTTTTTTTAGTGATTTTTTAAAATTAATTAATTTATTTTTATTTTTGGCTTCATTGTGTCTTCATTGCTGAGTGTGGGCTTTCTCTAGTTGCGGCGAGCAGGGGCTACTCTTCATTGCAGTGCGTGGACTTCTCATTGCAGTCACTTCTCTTGTTGTGGAGCAGGGGCTCTAGGCGTGCAGGCTTCAGTAGTTGTGGCACGCAGCATCAGTAGTTGTGGCTCGCGGGCTCTAGAGCGCAGGCTCAGTAGTTGTGATGCACGGGCTTAGTTGCTCCGCGGCATGTGGGATCCTCCCGGACCAGGGCTCGAACCCGTGTCCCCTGCATTGGCAGGCGGATTCTTAACCACTGTGCCACCAGGGAAGTCCCTCTCTGTGTTTTAATGAGAAAATTTTCTCTTCATTTCATTTGTCTTGAACTGTACTGTTTCCTTCCTCAGCTGTTTTAAGTCTAATGAAGAAATTTCTCCTCTCTGATAAATTTTATCATTTCCATTTGATTTCCATTTAGCTAAATTTCCATGTATCTGTTGAAATTCCCTGTTTATGTATTTTGTCTACCTTTTCCAACTAGATACTTTAACATATTAGTCATAGTTATTTTAAAATTACTGACTGGGGACTTCCCTGGCGGTCCAGTGGTTAAGACTCTGTACTTCCACTGCAGGGGGCACAGGTTCAATCCCTGGTCAGAGAACTAAGATCCCGCATGCTGTATGGGTGCAGCCCCCCCAAAAAAATTATTGACTAATACTTCCAACATTTGGGTCATGTCTGAGTCTGTTTCTGTTGCTTGCTCTGTCTTTTCTCATGGGCCGTTTTTCTTTTTTTAATGTGTGTGTTTCAAAATTTTTAATTGAATGCCAGACATCGTGTATAGAATAGTGAAGACTGGAGTAATATTTATGCCTGGAAATGGGCATGCCTTTTTGTCAAGCCAGTAGTGTGAGAGTTCAAATTGATCTGCTTGCAGCTTGAGCTGGATTTGTGTTTTGTTGCTGCTATTGTTACTTTCAGCACACTGTCACTGTCGCTTTCAAATTCCTCTAGAATTGGGCTGCTAATACCTTGCACGTATAGTCTAACATCTATAAAATTTTCAGACTCTTGGGTTGAAGTCTAGTTTTTGCCTCTACTTTGACCCACATTGTTTGGGCCCTTGGATGCCAGAGAGTTTTTCTCAGTGTTCCTGCCCCCCCTCAGATTTCAGGTGTCCTTGTGTGCCAGTATTTCAGAGGGGGTCTCTCTCCATACACTTGTCCTTTCTCCAGTGGTAGGCAGCTGTTTCTTGTTATTCAGTGCTGGGCTTGGAGTGGAGGCAAGGCTGTTTTATGTTATACTTTCCTGGCCTGTCTTAGGCAAAGTCAGCCTCGTATCTGTGGTTGATCTTGAGCAGGAGTTTCCTGCCCCTACCCAAGTGGGATCAGACCTCTTCTTGTTGTAGGAATTAGATCTTGGGCCCAAGAGGGTTTTGTGTTCCTCCCCTATGGGTTGAGATTTTTTCTCCCACTCTTCTGTGTGTTACAATTATTTTTGAATATATCTAGGGGCCCAAGGGATTCCTATCCATCACTGGGGCCAGATTGATTTTGCTTCTACTTTTCCCCCAGAATCAGTGGATCTCTGCCTGGTCTCTGTGGACCAGAGGATCTGTTGTTTCCTCCTCAAGTGGCTTAAGCCTTTTGCTTTGTAAAGAGAAAAATGTCCAAGGGAATGGGCAGGGCTTTGTATTTCTACCCCCATAGCCATCAGAGATCATCTCATTCTCACTTGCACTGCAAGGGAGTGTCTTGTCCCCAGACTTTCTCATAGCATCCAGTGGAGGCCCAAGGAAAGAGCTTGCCCATAAGTGCAACTTCCCTTTGTGTCTTGGACACCCAGCTATTCCAAACTGACACGTTAGCCCACAATAGACCTTAAACAATGTGTTAAAATTTTAGCTGACTATTTCTTGTCCACTTGTATGATGGCCACAGCTTTTACCTGCCAAAGGGGAAAGAGTTGGTATGTCTCATCTCTCCTTGAAGAGACTCGTCCCTCTTTGGAATTGAGATTCCTTTATTGCCTTGTGACTTCATGTCTGTGATACAATCAAATTTATGCTTTTATAAATTATCCAAATTTTTTTTCTTGCTAGTGTGGCAGTAACATTCTTTGCAGCTCTCTATAGCCTAACTGGAAACAAAAGTCTCTAGAAATCAATGTATTTTTAAATCTCCTCAGATAATTTGAATGAACAAAAGGATTGACAAACACTTCTAGGAAAAAGGGTTTCTTAGGAAGTAAATCTGATTTATAGAACTGCTGTTAGTGTGAGTGCTATTAGAATTATAAAACCAAATCCTAATATAGTCTTGTACTATCTTCAAAATGGAACATTTAACGATCTAGAATAGAGACTAACAGAGAGTATAGGTTTATGTGCTTCCCTTAACCAGCTCTGGAATTTCTCTGGTCTTTGCAAATTCTACCTTCACCTCCTCATGATTGTCCTAGGTGTTATCGGAAGGGAGGCCTTTACCTAATGGTTTTCACACAAAGGAGCGGAGGCTGTAGTCTGTTTTCCAGGGATCATTTGTCTAGTGAAATTCTGGTTCACCTCAATCTCCGGTCAAGGTCATCAGCTACTGCGGACAAGGAAGGCGTTTTGGCAGTCCAGAAGAGAGTCTGTGACCGTGTCTCTTTCTTAGTGCATGTGTTTCCCTGTTGGCAGAACCGCATTGCAAAGCGCAGCAGGAAGCTGGTAGACTATGACAGTGCCCGCCACCATCTGGAAGCTTTGCAGAGCTCCAAGAGGAAGGACGAGAGTCGCATCTCTAAGGTAGGGACCGATCCCACTGTTGTCACCACTCTCCATGTTCTGTGACCTATAGCAACTTTGCTTTTGAAAATGAAATCTTTCCTTTCCCATGGAGATTGGAATCAGGACAGAATTGAAACTGAAGTACGGTGCTTGTGGGCTGCTGTCCATAATTTTTAAGTAACATTAAGGGTTTTCAGGTCATAGTAGAGTTCACATGGGTGACCCTGACTCACACTTTCATCATAATAAACGTTCGCCCCCAGCAGTACTGCCTGATCAAAGAAAGTGATGCGTCCTTACATTCTTTCTGTGGTCGTGCTCCATACTTGATGCCAGAATGCAGATTCAGCTAGGAAATCAAGCGTGAAATTCTCTCACATAAATTGTGCTTGAGAGTACAGATGTGTACTACAATTGCATGACATGCTTTTTCTTTTAGAAAACCCATTTCCGGAGCTTTTACCATGTACGTCAGTCATTGGCTGACAACTCACTGGAGACACCTGCTGACTTCTCACTTGGCATCCAGTCTTGCCTTCCCCCATCTGCACACACACAGCTGCCTGGATGGCCTTTCTGCAACACATATCTAGATAGAGTTTCTCCACTGCTTAAGTCTTTTAATGGCTCCCATTGCCTGCAGAAAAAAAATTCTAAATTCCTTACCATGGCCCATGCGACCTTCGCAATTTGGTTCTGACTCACCTCTCCATCCTTGTCAACTTTCAAGTCTTCTTTCCCCTCCTTTCCTTCCTCTACACATGTCTTAAGATGGAGCCTCCATGACCTACGATACCAGCTCCTGAGCAGCTGTGATAAGAGCTGCCCTTCACGCGAGGCCCCTGAGGTGCCAGGCACCATGTTCAACACTTCATTTACATCCTCTTTCTTTAATACTCACAACACCTGTGAAGTGGGCATTGCTATGTCCATTTTACGGATTTGAGGTGCACAAAGGTGGAGCAGTCTGACAAGTCCACATGGTTAGTGAGCTAGCATCCCAACTCCAGCAACTCCACCTTTTATGTATTGCAGTCCATTCGCCATCCCCTTTGTTAGCAAACATTTGCTCATTCTTCAAGATTTGATATCAAGTTAAAACATCACCTGCCCTATGGAACCTTCTCTATTCCTTGCACCGTCTTCCTTAATAGCATGCTCCATAACAGCTTATAAGCCCTTTCTTGTAGTGTAATTACTTAGACTTCCCACTAGACAGGGAATTTCTTGGAGAAGCATCCGTGTCCAGTATCCCGAGCAGAGCAGTGTATGTGACAGGCTGTTAATTCATTTTTGTAGAATGAATGACTCTGTAAGAGATGCAAAAGCAACCATTGTAATCAATCACGTTTTCCTTTTGAAATAAGATTCAGTATTTCACTTTTTTAAAAATTAATTAATTTATTTATTTTTGGCTGTGTTGGGTCTTCGTTGCTGCACGCGGGCTTTCTCTTGTTGCAGAGCACGGGCTCTGGGCGCTCAGTCTTCAGTAGCTGTGGCACGTGGGCTCAGTAGTTGTGGCTCGCGGGCTCTAGAGCACAGGCTCAGTAGTTGTGGCGCACGGGCTTAGTTGCTCCGTGGCATGTGGGATCTTCCCGACCAGGGATCAAACCCGTGTCCTCTGCATTGGCAGGTGGATTCTTAACCACTGTTAAGTCCCCAGTATTTCACTTTTATTGAAAAACATCTTGTGGATTTTTACCGGATTCTCTCCTTCCCAAAATGTTTCCGGGATGCCATAAAGCTATTCCTGTTTTATATTAAGCGATGCTGTTGTGTCTAGAAATGGCTTGTGTCTATGTGATATTTTTTAGTGTAAACATGTTATGTGTCACTTCTAGGCAGAAGAGGAATTTCAGAAAGCACAGAAAGTGTTTGAAGAGTTTAACGTTGACTTACAAGAAGAGTTACCATCGTTATGGTCAAGGTAAATACGTTTCTGTACAGGTTATAGAAGTTCACGAACAGTGAATATTCCTTATCTTGTCTTATTGCTTGTGATGCTTCAGCACTGTGCAATAGAAGTGTTCAGTAATCTGTAGTTTCCAGTATGGTAGCTACTTGCCACATGTGGCTAGCTGTTGAGCACTTGGAATATGGCTAGTGTGACCAGGGAACTGAATTTTAAATTAAAATGATTTCTCTTTAACTCTTTTAAATTTAAATAACCTGATGTGGCTAGCAGCTTCTACATTGGATGGCACAGTTTTAGACCTTGGTATACTTCTCAGGTGGAGACCCAAATCTCAATTAAGAAGCATTAGGAGAACTGACCTTAACCTTGAAATTTACAAGGATACTCTTTTAGCTTTTGAAAGAACTTCCTTTATTCCAATAGCTCATCTAGTCTTCTGTCTTTGATACGAAGCCTCTACTTTCAGCCCTTACCTGTTAACCCGAACTTCATTCCTATTTTAGACGTTAAATATTCTTCTTATTTACAGGTATTCTGCATTTCTCATGCCATTAAGTGCAGTTTTCCCACTCAGTGGTTGAACAAGAAGTTGTTGGGTGAAGTGGGGCCTTATATCTCTCAATTTCCATCAGCACCCCCATGCTACCACCCTGAATAAACATAATTGTGCTTGTCATGCAGCACTGCTTTAAGTCAAATCCTAAATCTTGGCGAGGATATGGAGAAAAGGGAACCCTAGTACACTGTTGGTGAGACTGTAAATTGGTGCAGCCACTATGGAAAACAGTATGGAGGTTCCTCAGAACCATATGATCCAGCAATCCTACTCCTGGGCATATATCCAGAAAAGATGAAAACTCTAATTCAAAAAGATATATGCGCCCCTATCTTCATAACAGCACTATTCACAATAGCCAAAACATGGAAGCAACCTAAATGTCCATTGACAGATGGATGAATAAAGAAGATATGGTACGTATATACAATGGAATACTACTCAGCCATAAAAAAGAATGAAATAATGCCATTTGCAGCAACATGGATGCAACTAGACATGATCATAAGTGAGGTTAAGTCAGAAAGAGAAAGACAAATCCCATATGATATCACTTATATGTGGAATCTAAAATATGGCACAAATGAACCTATCTATGAGACAGAAACAGACTTATAGGCAGAGTATTCTTCTTCCATTGCAGGGGGCTCTGGGGGAAGCAGTGACCAGCTCCCAGGGGGGACAGGCTTCCCTCAGGGCAGTGCTGAGGGGCGAGTGTCCTGGCTGGCAAGCTGGGACTGCGGTAAGCTGAGCTTTTAATCCTTTCCACCATTTCCGAGAACAAAGAAACGTCTTAATAAAGAAATTAAGTTGGCCTTGACAGCTGACCAGGAGGGACCTGAGGATGCCTCAGACAAGTCGTTTGGGGAAATGGTAATGTCTCAGTCCCCTGTTGATGAAGAACTTGTGAAATGAAACCTCCCAAGCAGATAATATCAGAATTCAGAGCCTGGTACTCTTTGTGGGTATCTATCTTACTGCTGGTGACACTAGTTTTTTACAAGCCAAGGTTATAGTCAGAATGTGCCCTTCCAGTGGAATGAGTGCCAAATTTGTTCATTCATTGGTTTGTTCATTTGCTCATTCATTCATTCATTCATTCATGTATTCATGGACTATTTACTGCATGCCTGTTCTGTCCTGTTCTGCTATATTAGGTGCTGGGCCTATACTCATGAACTAGACCAAGGCAGTCCCTACTTTGAAAGAATCTCTGATTTCATAAATTGGAGAGAATCACTATATGATAAATTGCATTAAAAATATTGAACTTTTTTCTCAGTTAAATACATCTAGTTGATTTAATTTCTCAGTTCTAAAAGGAAACAATAAACATAGTAGAAAATTGTGGATGTTTGTTTAGTCATTCTAAATAAGGTATTTCTCTCTAGTACTGTGCCAGTTATTTCTCTAAATAATCATTGATATAAACAAGATATGCTGTGTATCAGGAAACAGAATTTAGAGACAGAAGAAAGGGGATTCTTGTTTTTGCTCAATGTATTCAAAGTTCAATATGTTTAATAGAAAATCCCTTATAAATAAGTAAGAATAAAACAAGCACCAAGAAATAAGCAAACTATGAATAGATGACTCACAAAAGGAGAAATTCAAATGGGCGATAAATAAATGAACGAAAAAATGTTAACTCACCTTTCGTTAAAGGAATATACATAATTAAATAGTTGGTGAGATGCTAGCTCTTTCTCATCATATTTACAAAGGTTTTGTGTCAAGTCACATTCAAAGTTGAGGGAATAGAAGGGGGAGCAGGTCGGCAGTGCCCATCGAAGCTTCTATTTTCTGTGCCTTTCACCCAGCATTTACAATCAAGAAGCTTATTCAAAGGAACTAGTAAAGCTGGACCCAGAGTTCAAGTCATAGGTCTTCATTAGGGTTTTGTTTATTATAGTGAAAAATCGATGCAAATAAAACGATACCTACCATCAACTTCAACTTGACCCCCCTCCCCCATCTCTATTTAAATCTGACCCTTCTTCAGGGCAGCCTGTTTGTCCTGTCAAGCAGATGTTTGCAGCTGGCACAGGGACCATCACTCTCCTCTCCTCCTGGTTCCTTCAGCTGTTTCTGGCGTATCTGCTAATTTTTGCTATTTAATCATGTATGGCCTTTTGTGGTACCTTTAACACTCGCATGCTCTTCTGAAATCTGCTTCTTCTCTCACAAGTATGAATGGAGCATATGTTCATCAGTCAGCCCTCACGTGCTCCTCCAACTAGATTGTTAGTGTCTGGAGACACCTTAGCCCACCACCAGGCGTGCAGCCAGAGTTAGGTAGTCTCTTTGTCTAGTAATTGAACGAGGAACTACTGTCTGCATGATTGGGGTCCTAGGCTGCCAGTTCAAGTGCCCCAGGAAGACTCCTTTGCAAACCATGCAAGAGCTGGGTCCCTCTGCACGATGTTGTCAGGACACGTGCAGTCTCTCCTCTTGCATCCAGCCTCTGTCTTAGTTAGCTTCCTCAAATACAGGTCCAAGTCCTCTCCTTTCCCCAGGTCCAACAGGGCCATGGGCTGTAAGTAACTGTTGCCTGTAAATAAATGCGTGCTTCCTGGTCTGGAAGGTCCTCTGTCTCCCCAGGCTGTCACCTCCCAGGCTTCTGATCTGACCCTCCGAGTACTAACTATTTCCCAAACACACTGTGCCAGGATTTTCTTTATTTATGTGTGTGTGCGTGTGTGTACAGACATATACATGATTATGTATATTACAGTTGACTCTTGAACAACGCAGGGTTGCTGACCCCCATACAGTCTAAAATCCGAGTACTGCTAGCTCTGCCTCAAAAACAGAAGAATTGATAAATGACTCATCCAAGGGCAGGAAACTGAAACAGTTCAGCTAGAATCAGAACTCAAACCCTAGTTCTTTTGACTCCACATATTATGATCTCTTATTGAACACAAGCTTTCCCTAGTTAATTTAAAGATCTGTCAAATGAAAATACAGGTACTATCTTTATTGAAAAAGTCCATGTGTAAGTGGATCTGCACAGTTCAAACCTGTGTTGTTCAAGGGTCAACTGTATTTTAAATCAATTAAAAGAAAAAGTAGGTGAATTCAGGGCCACATGATCACTGTAGATAAAGAATATTAAGATTGAGCAAAACATTCATTTGTCTTTCTCTGTCTGGCTTATTTCACTTAGCATAATACCCTCAAGGTCTATACGTCTTGTCACAAATGGCAGGATTTCCTTCTTTCTCATGGCTGAATAATGTTTCATTGTATCTATATATCACATCTTCTTTATCCACTCATCAGTTGATGGACACTTGGATTGTTTCTGTATCTTGGCTATTGTGAATAACGCTGCAATGAACATGGAGGTGCAGGTATCTCTTTGAGATTCTGTCTCCATTCCCTCATGTATATATATCCAGAAGTGGAATTGCTGGATCGTATGGTATTTCTATTTTTAATTTTTTGAGGAATCTCCATACTGTTCTCCATAGCAGCTGCACCAATTTACATTCCCACCAACAGTGCACAAGGGCTCCCTTTTCTCCACATCTTTGCCAACATTTGTTTTCTCTTGCCATTCTGATGATACCCATTCTAATAGGTGTGAGGTTATACTGCATGGTATCGCTTATATGTGGTATCTTTTTTTAAAAAAGGCAAACTCATAGAAACAGTATAGAAAAGTGGTTGCCAGGTGCTGGCGGTGGGGGAAGTAGGGAGGGGTTGGTAAAAGGTACAAACTTTCAGCTCTAATGAATAAGGACTGAGGACCTAATGTAAAATATGGTGACTATAGTTGATAACACTGTGTTATATAAGTGAAATTTGCTAATAGAACTTAGATGTTCTACAAGAAAAAGATAAATATGTGAGGTGATGGTTGTGTTCATTAACTAGTTGGGGGGGAATCCTTTCACAATGTATATATCAGGTCACCATCATGTCGCTTTAAATATCGTACAATTTTATTTGTCGATCAGACCTTAATGAAGCTGAAAAAAAAAGATGAAGAAAACCCAAATAAACTAATCTTATAAAGAAAAAAAAAGATTAAGTGAAACATGGTAGGAATCTAAGGTACAGGTTAAGCCCTAGGAGAAGTAAGTCTTATTGGTAGAATGAATTTTAGCACTCAACTATTGTTTCATTTCTGAACCTCTAAATTGAACTTCTAGCTTTTATTTTATTAAAATTCTAAGCCACGTAATTCATGAGAAAGCATGGAAATAACAACATTCACGCTTCAGCAGAATTTCTTGGCAAACATTCCATGCTTTTCTATTGCGTTTTCCTCCTTTTGCAACCAAATACTGGTTCTCTACTTATTAATTGCATGGCCTGGAACAGTAAAACTCTCTGTGTCTCAGTTTTTTTGGATATAAAATGAGAATCACTGCCTTGGGGGTTGTTATGAGGGTTAAGTGAGGGAATATAAGAAAGAGCTTAGATGGCTCTTCTTTTTATTGGCTTTAATGATGATGCAACATTCATCCACCTGTACTGTTTGGAATTTGACTCACCACAAGGCACAGCCAAGACACTAGAAGCCCTCTTTTCTCTACCCTTTCAACTCTTTGTTTAAATAAGAGGGGTGCCTACTGTGTATGGGCACATTCTTATTCCCCAATAAGTATTCTTATTATAAACTCCCTGAATATATGTTTATTCCATATATTAGACCTATTTAGTATTTCTGGTCCTTTCTTGCTCTTGATTGGCATTTGGAATCGAATTAACCAATCAGGATTCTGGGATGATTTTTGAGAATGTCATTGAAAAAAGAACATGAATTAAATCGAAGTAGTAATTTACTCACATGGAGTCAGAAGGACTGAATTAAATATAGAGTCCAAAGAGCCCTCGTTTAGAGCAGAGGGAGCTTATACTGGGGATACTGGGCTGAATCCACTGGGCTGACTGGTGTGCTTACTATTAGGGACCTAAAAATGAAGACTGAGGGGACCTTGCTTATTTCACAGAAGCCCCCCACCATGACTTTACTTCACAAATGTGTTTGAGGTATTGCGAATGAATAGCTTGTGTTTTTATTTGTTCAATGAAAGTACACTCTCACTTCAGCTGAAAAATTGTAATTAGTTTGTAGGTTTTTTTATTTCTCTCTATCAAACAAATTTCAGAATCCAAACATATGATACCAAAACTAGACCATTTATATTTTGTAAAAATTAATAAACTTCTCTATCTGAAAAGTTTTACAAGATATAAATCTAAAATACAAATGCTTAGGGCAGTGGTTCCAAAAGTGTTATCTCTGAGCCAGCGCCATCAGTATTACCTAGAGCTTGTTAGAAATTCAAATTCTCAGTCCCCACTTCAGACCTACTGAATCAGAAACAAACTTCCAAGTGATCCTGGTGCACACTGAAGTGTGAGAACCATTTCTTGGGGTTATTACCAACACTCTAGGAAAGGTTGTGCTGTATACCAAAAGAAGCTGTTTTTGTTCATTAACAGATCAGGAAAGGTTGGGCCTACATTGGGTTAGGTATTTTTATTTAATCCAGTGTAATTCAAAATTACGTAAAGAAAATCTGTTTTTAATATATGTCATTGCCATTGAAAATACAGTTTTGCTGACCGGTCTTTCCCATCTCTTCTTTCCTCTTTGTATCTCTACATGGTAGACGAGTTGGATTTTATGTCAATACTTTCAAAAATGTCTCTAGCCTAGAGGCCAAGTTTCATAAGGAAATTGCGGTGGTGAGTAATGAAGATTATTTTTCCTTATGGAATATAAAGTAAATGAATGTTTGTTCTGGAAGCAAATGAAATGGCACGGCATTATGCAAAGAATTCACTCTCTTTCATGTTTCTTTTAATAGTGCGTTATGACTCTCAATAATATTTCTACATTTTTTTTTGTAGTGACACACGGTTCTGTATATCTGGTAAAGATTTTAGTTTGTGCTTTCATGAATCCCTGCCTGCGTGTTACAGTCTTACAGTCTTTTTTTTTTTTTCTTTCAGTCAATTTTTAAAGTTGGATTTCCAAGTCTTTTAGGCTCAGGAAAAATTGGTCTCCAGATATTCACATAGTCAGCAGCTCTGTCATCGACTAATATTTTCTTAGTTCAGCAGGGAGGTTGTATGACTTTTTCTCTAATGGAATCAATGTAAACAATAAGTTTTCCTGCTCTGCTTTGTATATATATTAGTTTATTTGTGTTTGTGGCCTGACAGTTTTGACATGAATTTTAAGTTGAACCCTATTCAGAGGTTAAATTATCCTGGGACCATCCATACTATCATAAGATTCTTAGTTTTTCGATAAACAATTCCTTTCTGGGGTCAGTAGCCTGAATTTGCACCAGAATGACTTACAGCAGTGGCCTCTGTCCCCTTAGCTTTGCCACAAACTATATGAAGTGATGACGAAACTGGGTGACCAGCACGCTGACAAGGCCTTCACCATTCAAGGAGCTCCCAGGTAGGCCATGTTCATCAGAGCCAAGTTCATGTCTGTACACCTTTAAAGCAAGGATTGTTGCAAATTCTGCAGTCTGTATCAGCCTGTGCTCTTTTACTCATCCTCCAAAGATCTAAAACCAAGGAGCCTTTCCACCTGGAGGCTGACACCAGCCTTAGTTCTGTGCTTTTACGTTGACTTTTAGCCTTCAGATGTATCTCCATGGACTTTTGTCATTGTCACAATAGAGTTGATATCTACCTCTCTCTGCTTTCCAGCAGTGGTGTCAGTTTTTTACATATAATTTCTTTTTTTAAAATAAATTTATTTATTTTTATTTATTTATTTTTGGCTGCCTTGGGTCTTTGTTGCTGTGCACGGGCTTTTCTCTAGTTGCGGCGAGCGGGGGGTACTCTTCGTTGCAGTACGCGGGCTTCTCATTGCGGTGGCTTCTCTTGTTGTGGAGCACGGGCTGTAGGTGTGCGGGCTTCAGTAGTTGTGGTGCGTGGGCTCAGTAGTTGTGGCACACGGGCTTAGTTGCTCCGCGGCATGTGGGATCTTCCCAGACCAGGGCTCGAACCCGTGTCCCCTGCGTTGACAGGCGGATTCTTTTTTTTTTTTTTAATTTTTTTTTTTTAATTTTTATTTATTTATTTATTTATGGCTGTGTTGGGTCTTCGTTTCTGTGCGAGGGCTTTCTCTAGTTGCGGCAAGTGGGGGCCACTCTTCATCGCGGTGCGCGGGCCTCATTATCGCGGCCTCTCTTGTTGCGGAGGACGGGCTCCAGATGCGCAGGCTCAGTAGTTGTGGCTCACGGGCCTAGTTGCTCCGCGGCATGTGGGATCTTCCCAGACCAGGGCTCGAACCCGTGTGCCCTGCATTGGCAGGCAGATTCTCAACCACTGCACCACCAGGGAAGCCCCGACAGGTGGATTCTTAACCGCTGTGCCACCAGGGAAGTCCCTTACATATAATTTCTAGTTGTGCGCTTGTTACTTTAGTTGGAGAAGAAGGGAATTCCCCAAACTCACAACAGTTAATCCTGATACTTATTATTGGTGCTTATACCTTTAATGAATCCATTTGGGGAAAGGAAAAAGGAAGTAGGTGAGACCTCGCCATCATCTTACCTCCTACCTTGACCTTGCAAGCACTACATTGTTTTGGTTTTGTTGAACGTTGGTTTGGTTTTATGTTGAGTACACCAGTCAGTTATACCAAAGGCTCAGTGATCCGTAAGTAAATGGTCTACATTGCCAGGGTTTGAATTCACAGCAGCTTTCTCCTGTGATTTGGGAATCCCTTTTATCCATCCTTCTCAGACATTATGTACTCAAGTAATGCAGGCTAGTGAGGCTTGGGTTGGAAGTCAGAATTCTCGGCTTTCAAGTTTCTGACTCTGCAGTTAATTTGCTTTGCCTTCCTTGAGTAAGTTCAATAACCTTTCTGGTTTAAGAGCTCTTTTTTAATCAACAGAAATAAAAATGTGCTATTGAACTAAACAGCTTCTAAGGTAATATGCAGTCCTGACATTCTGTACTTATTTTAACATCAGTCAATGTATACATGATACACACGCATTTATAAAAACACACATACTCTTACAGAGGCACCACCACCTCCATAGATTAGTGTTTGGAACTCCCCGGAAATAGGTAATTTTCTTATTTGATGCCCCTTGGTCTAGCTGTACTTGTAATCCCTACTCTGGCTGCTATTCTAAGTGAGCATTAAGTATATTTTCTTTGTCTAAGGGAAAGAATGTTGCCTAAAAGAATACAGGAACGGGATAGAGCTGCTGTTTCCAATACAATTATTTCAATATGAGGTTAGAAACCAAGAAAGAATTGTAATAAGAATATCACAGTGACATTTGGGCGATTTAGAGATGCAGTGCATGGGAAAAGGTTGCTCCCTTACACAGAGAGGAAAGGGACAAAGGCATCTGGAAGTTGCAATGTTGCTGAATCAGATACAATGAAGAAAGAGCGGGGCCACGACCACTTAACAAATGTTCTTCATTTTTTTCAATGTTCCTCCGCAGAACGAGGTGGTGAGTGAGCTCAGCGGGGTCTCCATTTGGCATAGATTGGGGGCTGTGCTTCCCAGCAGAGGCCATGATTGCTGGCACGGCCCCAATCATGCATATGTCCGTGTCTTGTCCACGGGACCTACTCCCTCAGCCCCTTGAATACGTAGACCCTGCTGCTGTGTACGTGCTCATTTATTTGAGGGTGCAGACCTTGTTCCCTCAATCTGTAGAGTTTAGAAATTCTTAGAGAGTAGGATGTATCCCGAGTGGTGTCTTAGCCGTTGCATTTGGGTTGATGACAAGCATCTGGCCTGGTGCCGGGAATGTAGTGGGCTCTCAGGGAACAGTACAGACTCTCACCCATCACATGACATGTTTGCAGTTTCAAGCTGTCTGAGTTGAGTCACTGTGCCATAAGGTGTAGAAAGAGAAATAATGAATTAATTTCTAAATGTCATCAGAAAGCACTCCTACAAAATCTTAATGAGTGCTATCCTAGGGATGCCTTTTAATACCCCATTAATCATTTGGGGGGGGTAGGTTTTGCTATAGATTATGCCATAGCAAGATTCTCTTATAAGTCAAAAGTAAAATGAGTTCAATTAATTCAGCTTATGTTTGGAAGATCCTTGCAGAGTCTGTCTGGCCCAGTGGAAAGAACAGGGGTTCGCATTACCAAGGCCAGAATTCAGATTCACTAAATTGCCCAGTGACTTTAGGGATTCTTTATCCTCTCCGTGCCCTACTTTACTTACCTGTAAAGTGGGGACAGTCATGCATGGGTCTTGTGATGATTAGAGATAATACATGAACGGGATCTGGCACACAGTGGATGATAGATAGTACCAGTTACCACATCACCGTTGCTAATAACCAGAATTAACAGGAAGAGGGAGTAGATAACCAGAAGTACCTGGAATGCCTCAGCTTTTCTGTGGGAAGGAGGGCCCCTGAGAAATAAGTTCTGTTCCTTAGAAGGAGCCCTGCTTACTCTCTGTGTTCATCCAGCGACTCGGGTCCTCTCCGTATTGCAAAGACGCCATCGCCGCCCGAGGAGCCTTCACCCATCCCGAGCCCGACAGCTAGTCCCAATCACACGCTGGCACCCGCATCTCCTGCACCAGCCCGGCCTCGGTCACCCTCGCAGGTAGGAAGAGATCACATGTATAATATTAGGGGGACTGGAAAAACTGGTGCTGAGTTGACCGCACCTGGGATGATTCTATGGGGCGGGGACATTGACAAGAGTTTCCAGTCAGGCAGATTCTGAGGTGGGAGCCTTGGGCATTGTGATCGTCACCAAGGAATCAGCTTCCTTTTCGTACTTGGATGTTTACGTTTCCTCACATACCCTCTGCTTGAATGTGTTGAGACGTCTTTCCACAATCGCAGCTTCTTCAGGCTCGCATGCTCTCCTTTTCTCAGAATCCTGTCCTTTAAGGTTCTGTCGAATCCTACCTTTTCCATGAAGCCTCCCTCCTGTTAGTGCTTTAGGTAACATCTGGAGCGAGAAAGGCCACGACGTGTATGTCATTTCACGTTTTTTGCATCACCCACGGTATATTGCGCATGCGCTCAACAAAAATGATGGAACAAGTGTTTGAAAGAAACAGAAAGGGCCAAGCAAAGATAAATACAGGGAAAAATGGCCACCCTTATCTTCCCTGCTTTTGGCAAAAATGAAATTCCTATGGGGAAACTTGAAGTCTCCAGTCCAGTTCAAGCTTTCTTGTGTATGGTTGAAACTAAGGAACGTTGTAAGAAGATATGAATAATGGATAGATCTCTAAAACCCTTATTTTCCAAAACACTGGAGTGCCGAGTGAGATGTATGCTGCTGATGGTGGTCTCACTGACTCCAGTGAAAAGCTTGCTGGATGTTAGTTCTGGAATTCTAATGCACTGCTGAAGTGAGAAATCATTTTCAGTTGACTTCAGAGAAGGTATTGCCTTAGTTTAACTTGAGAGGCACAGGTACACGTGGCACCGCAGCCCTGTGTATAGCACTTGGGTTGAGATGGGTGGAGCCTCATAGCCTGAATTTTTCTCATTGGACCACTGGTTTTCAGAGCTCTGAGGGCCACCCAAGCAGGCGTTCTTTGCCTGAATCACGTGGGCTTATTTCTCTAAGCAGACCTACATTTCAATCAGCAATCAATCTGTTCCCCTAGCTCTGTTCATGTGACATTTCTGCATGTCTCCCATGCCATCTTTGCCTGAATTAACCCCTGTTTGTTTGTGTGATGCTTCTTAGACAAGGAAAGGGCCTCCCGTCCCACCTCTCCCTAAAGTCACCCCAACAAAGGAGCTGCAGCAGGAGAACATCATCAGTTTCTTCGAGGACAACTTTGTTCCGGAAATCAGTGTGACGACACCTTCTCAGGTGAGTGCCTGATACAGAGCTGGGATGTTCACTAAAGAACCACAGCAGAGGGACTCTCAGAGCTCATCTCTAAGGAAGGTGGCAGATGTTCAAGCCAGCAATGTAATTTTAGTTGTCATTCAGGTTTGCTTTATCAATACTTGGTATGTCTAAAGGGTTCTCAAATGGGAGATGCGCGGTATTTGAAAAGACTCATTTTTCCCACTGTTAAGAGTTGTACATCCTTCCTATAGAAAGTTGGGAAAAGTACTAAGTGTAAAGTGAAGAATTTTCATAATCCCTTAAGTCATAACACTAACGTAACTGCTGATGCATTTTGGTTTACTTTCTTTTAGTTATTTTTTCTTTTAGTTTTTTTGTTTTATCCATTTTGCAGCACAGAATTCGGATTGTATTGTTATGTATTCCTGAATTTTCTGCTTCATCTTACTGGGCATTTTTTCATGTCATAATATTGTCTTTTCCAAAAAAAATGTTTGACTGGGGTGTTCTATCAGATGGATGTAACCAACCGCTGATGGTGGTCACAGGTTACTTCCACTTTTTCTGTTACTTCACCAGCACCTTGGTGATATCAATATATATTAATACACGTTTGCGCCTTTTATCATTTCTTCCATATTGCTCCCTAGTAGAGGATAGGAAAATGAAATTCAAAGAGGTGAATATTAAGTCTTTTGACCTTTAGCAGGAGTAAATGTATTCATTTACATGACTTGGCACCAGCGTTCCCCCTGCTTTTCAAGATACCTGTTTGTGTGTGTGTTCTACCTACAGCTACTCTCAATGTTAAACCTACACCTGTCCCAGTTTGGTTGTCCCGTTGCCTCAAGGATAGTCTTGACTTAGTTGCTCCTAATGCCCTCAAAGCCATCTCTTTGTTAAGAGTGAATGTCCCCAGAGAAGTCATGCCAATATCATTTCCTCCTGGTGTTCTCAGGGTCAGAAATAATTTTAACGTTTTGCAAGGGGTGCCAACACAACATTGTAATTACTGAGTACATCCATAACAACACTACGTATTGTATCCCAATTACAATTGCATCCTGTCGATAATAATGGAAATAATGTACTAGAAACAGGGAGCTCAGAAAATAAAGACTCAGAAGCAGTGCAGAGGCACATCATAATTTCTCATCTCTTTCGGGGGCATTTACGGATCAGCACGATGATTTAGCTGTTGTTTTCCTTCTCCTGTTGTTTGTATGCGGTGCTGAATTTGGTAAGCTAATTAGAACTTGAAATGTGATTTAGCAGCTCCTTTGAGGAGGGGGAACTGCACTTTTATCAGTGCGTGGACCAGTTATATCTGTGGATACGCAGATGCCACCAGGGATAGCGGACTTAGAGCCAAATCATCTTACCCAGCATCCGCCATGGCCCTGGCACCAAACTTGAGCAGTTTTCATTTCCAGGTTGTGCTGTCCCTTTGTATTTCTAACAGCTCGTTCTGTTTTTAGCTACATCAGTTTAAAAGTGACAGTGTTTTAGGGTGATAATACCCTTACTCAAGTTGCTTTCACCTGGACCCCACGAGGGCATCCTCGCAATTCCATCATCAATAGAGAATGTGGCCACCTAGAAGCCGTGTGTATTTAGCTCAGGACATGTAGCAGCTGAGGCCACTGAAGTAGAGAAAACGTGACACAGAGACTGGTTCTGAAGTAAAGATGGGGTTTCAAAGAGTTCTTTCTTTGAAAATGTTTTTTTTATTTGCAGTTTGCTGGCTCAGATAAGGGTCCTTTACAGTGGGGGAAGAAAAAGATTCAAAGCACTTCTAAAAATTACAGATGCCAGAAGAGGTGCCTCAATCCTTCTAAGAGTGTTAACGTGTGCTGGTGTTGTTGAATGAGAGTGATGGGCAAAGCCAAGAGTTAGAGGAGAGGAGAGGGAGAGGAAGCACCCTTCAAAGCAGAAACGTCTCCAGCTGTGGCCGGAGCAGCTGTGGCTACTGCAGGGACACAGTTAGCTGGTGGAGCCCCCTTGGCTCAGCTTGGACAGTCTGTGTACACGACTCCAAGGCTGTTGGAAAGGGAAGGAAAAGCATCTCCCATTTTGCGATATATATTAATACACGTTTGCGCCTTTTATCATTTCTTTTTTTTTTTTTTAGAACTTTACAACAGGTTTTTATTTTTGCTTTATATCTATTACAGTGTTTGAAACCTAAAGAAATACACTTTCTCTTCAAATTTGGATGTGTATATAAATATCATTTGTCTGGACTCAGCACACTCAATGCCATGGTTTCTTGGCCTGTATCTGCTCTGAAATCATCAAGCTTTGTCTGTCTACCATTTATAGCTTACCGGCTGGGTCACGTCCATCAGTGTGCCAGGTGACTTTGAAAGAAGTAACCCCCAGAGACATTATGGGGGTGCATTTTGGGGGTTCAACTTCATATAGATCGTTTTCTTTTAATCTGGGAAGGAGGCAGAAAGGAGTTTCTGTCATTTTCTTCTGGATCTAAGTGGCAACATGGTTCTAGCAGGTGGACCCCAGTATATAACTCGAAGCATTTCCATCGACTCAATGGCTGTGAGTCTCATGTCACAATAAGAGCAGGGGTGAATCAAGGATTTGTATTTCAGTCTGCTTTCTCCCTTATTGAGTGATATAATCTAGCTTTATTTAATTTCACTTATTTTTTCTTTATTGAAGTATAGTTGATTTACATCGTTGTGTTAGTTTCTGGTGGACAGCGAAGTGATTCATATATATATTTATATATAAGTTTTATTTTACTATTTTAAAAATGTTTAATGGGTCATTTTACATTTAACAAATAGATTTATGCCCCCAGTTTGCTATTTTTATCATTTGCATAATGGGGAAGAAAAGCATTTGTATTAATCCCACCTAGAAGCTCAAGATGTGATGAATGAAATATTCCTCATCTCTGATGGATTTGTATGTTTCATACACCAGGCTTCGTCACAGCGATAATTCTCTCTTGAGAACGTCCTGGGATTGGAAACAGAAATCCATCAGGTCTACAGAGCCCTCTAATGGCCCAAACCTTAAATGTAGCATGTGTATTCGGGAAATATATATTTCCCAGAATCTTCTCTGGAAATATCCTTACCTGCTTATAGGGAGATGCCTGCTTATCAAGATCACAGGGCTGACTTTGCTTTTCTGGTTCTGTGTTTACAAATATGGACCCAATAAAGGACAAATCCATCCCTCCATGTTTTTAACTCCCAGGAACTTAAATAGGAAGAAATCCTGTGTGTGTGTGTGTGTGTGTGTGTGTGGTGTGCGCGCGTGCATGCACACACCTGCATTATCCTTTTAAAACAGCATTTTCCATCTAGTCCCATGAGATGCTGTGAAAAGGGCATCTTTGATCATAGAAGGGTGGGAGGGGCTGCATCTCCTTTTGCATTTTTCCTAGTCCCTATCAGCATGTATGGGGCTCTGAGGAGTTCTGCAACAAAATCCCTGTGTACTTTCTTTAAATCAACGCTTCTCAAATAATCTCCCATTCCCCTCAAAATACTCTATTCTTAGGAAATGGATTTTTGGTAAACATTTTTAAAAGGTATTACGTCCCTGGAAACCAAATATATGGGAAATAAAAAAGATTTTTACAAGAGATCAAGACCAAAAAAAACAGTCATGTATATAAATACACATAGATATATGTGTACATGCAAGGTTGTCTCCTTTTTTCCTCAAAAAATGTCCTGGACTGCTTTCTGTGCTGACTTGATGACTTAACTTTAATTCAGATATTCACTCTCCCCTCCCACCAGACCTTTCCTTAGGGATCGTGGTCCTGAGCAAATACTTGTTTTGGCGCAGGGGCTCTCCATATAAGCATCTGAGTCACTTGATGAGAGCATACCAGCAGCATCCTGGTGGCCAGCCTCACGGGATCCCATAAGTGAAATGCCATGCTGGCCAGTGGGAAAAGTCTGCTCACCACCCACCCTCTCCGAAGCAGGCCTGGCCACCAAGTTCCAGGACAACCTGGTGGTTTATGAGCCCCAGATTCCTGGGGCATGAGATGGACCCTCCCTGTGGAGTTAGGGTGGGAGAATGCTCCAAAGTGGAAAGATGGGGTCCGGGCCCATGCAGGTCCTGGTCCAGGGGTGTCCTGCTTGGATGGCACTGCTAGCTGTAGCTGGTTCCCACAACCAGAGGGTGATCTAAAAAATTCCAAGAAAGGTGCTCAAAAGCGTGGGGACCCCTTCAGAGGCAGGGTTAGGGGCAGGGTCCCTTCTTGCCTATTTTCCTGTCAAATAGCAGCGCGGAAGAAAAGATGGCTTGTTTTTGGATTTTTTTCATAGCAGATACCCCAACTATTTGGTCTAAATCTTTTCCCAACAGTGACGTCACATATTTTCTCTCTTTGATATAGCTTTCTTGCTTACGAATCCAAAGAGATTATCTTCTGAACACCCCAGCTTGTTCCTCCAAGCCCTCCTGTCACGCTGATGTGCAGGAAGGCAAGACCTCAGCACAGCCTTTAAATCGTGTGACCGTCGGGATCAACTCAGCACTATTTACTTTGCTACTCTTAGATCTCCGTTCTCCAGCCTAAGGCTGCATCTTACATTTTAAGTGCTTGAAATCATCCTCTTTTTCCTAGCCAATCAAACTGAAATAGATTTTCCAACTTGCAAAATACGTTCACGAGACAGCCCTTTTTCATCTCCTCAATCCTGATGGGGCCAGCCCGCGATTATTTACATGTGCATCACTGGCTTCCTGGGTGTCTGTAACCTGCTTTTAAATACCGCCCTGGCTTTTCTTTTCAATGTAGCGTATTTCTGGACCAGCTGCTTCTACTTTCAGTTGATATTTTTTTCAAAGTAAACATGTTAACATTCTTTGAAGACAGAAAGAATTAATAAGATGAAAATTGGAAAGAGGAAAAAATAGTGCTTTTCAAGCCCAGAGTCAGTCAGTATAGGTTGAAATTTATTTCTTTACATATGGATATACAATAGTTGAAAAGTCTAGCATTATTCTCCTTAATTGCCTTTGTACCTTTGTGGAAGATTAGTTGTCCATATGTATATAGTTCTATTTCTGGGCTGGTTTTCCATTGATCTTTTTGCTTACGTTTATGCCAGTACCACACTATCTTGATGACTGTCCCTTCATACGGTCTTGAAACCAGATAGGTTTAGTCCTTCAACTTTGTTATTCTTTTTCAGAGTTGTTTCGGCTATTCTAGGTTCTCTGAGTTTCCATATGAATTTCAGAATCAATTTGTAAGTTTCTACAAACTTTTGGGACATTGTATTAGATTTCTAGGGCTGTCGTAATAAAGCACCACAAATAGCGTGGCTTAAGATAACAGGCATTTATTCTCTCACAGTTCTGCGGCTAGAAGTCCAAGATCAAGGTGTCAGCAGGGCCGTGTTCCCTCTGAAAGGCTCTGGGGGAGGATTCTTTCTTGCACCTCTGATTTCTGTTGGTTGCTGGCAGTCCTTGGTGTTCATTGGTGTGTAGACCCATCATTCCACTCTATGCCTCTGTCGTCACACTGCATTTTCCCTGTGTGTCTGTGTGCTCTGTATCTTCACATGGCATTGTCTTTGTGTCTTTATATCCAGAATTCCCTCTTCTTATAAGGACACCAGCTATTGCATTAAGGCCCATTCTAATCCAGTATGACCTCATGTTATTTTTGTTACATCTGCAAAGAACCTATTGCCAAATAAGGTCACATTCAGAGGTTTCTGATGGACGTGAATTTTACAGGGGAATGGGTGGGCACAGTATTCAACCCAATACAGATGATTGGAATTGCATTGATCCTATAGATCAATTTGGGAAGCATTGACATCTTAATAATATTGAGTTGTCTGACCCATAAACACAGTATATCTCTCCCTTTATTAAGATCTTTAACTTATCTTTGCCGTGTTTTGTAGTATTCAGTATACAAGCATTTCACATCTTTTGTTGGGTTTATCCCTAAGTATTTCGTATTTTTAGTGTGACTGTAAATCATATTTTAAAAATTTCAGTTTCTGGGTTTTTATACTGTTATATATAAATATAACTGACTTTTGTATATTGATGCTGTATCCTGCAGCCTTGTTAAACCCAATATTAGTTCCTTAGCTTTTTTGCAGATTTCACTGGATTTTCTATATAGGTGATTGTATCTTCTGTGAATAAAGATAGTATTATTTCTTCCTTTCTAATTTGGATGCCCTTTATTTCTTTTTCCTGCCTTAGTTCACTGTCTAGTACTGCCAGTATAATGTTGAAAATAAATGGTGAAGAAGTTGTCCTTGCCTTGATCTCAGGGGAAAAGCGTCCAGTCTTTTGTTATGAAGCATGATGATAGCTGTAGGTTTTTGTAGATACCCTTTATCAGGTTGAGGAAGTTGACTTTTTTACCTATCATGCATTCCTGAGATAAATTCCATTTGGTCATGATACATTATACTTGTATACATATTTTTATTCAATTTGCCAAAGCTTTTTCTAGAGTTTTTCTGTCTATATTCATGAGGTTTATTAGTCCACAGGGTGTTTTTTTAAAACAACATCTTTGTCTGATTTTAGTACCAGGGTAATGCTTGCCTCATAGAATGAATTGGGAAGTATTCCCTCATCTTCAATTTTCCAGGAAAGATTATATGGGACTGGTATTTTTTCTTCCTTAAATATGTGGTAGAATTCAACAGAGAAGCCATCTGGGCCTGAAGGGTCGTTATTACTATTATTATTATTATTAATGGACAAATGTCTTAAACTATAAATGCAATTCCTTGAATTGATATAGAGCAATTCAAGTCATTTCTTTGTGAATAAGCCTTGGGAGTTTGTGTTTCTAAGAAATTTGTCTGTTTCATCTAAGTTGTCAAATGTATTGGAATAAAGTGGTTCATAATATTTCCTTAATGTTCTTTCTAATGTCTGTGGCTCTGCCCCCACTCTAATTTCTTTCTTTTTTTTTTTTTTCCATTTATTTATTTATTTATTTTTGGCTGCCTTGGGTCTTCGTTGCTGCGTGCGGGCTTTCTCTAGTTGCAGCGAGCGGGGGCTACTCTTTGTTGCAGTGCACAGGCTTCTCATTGCGGTGGCTTCGCTTGTTGCGGAGCATATGCTGTAGACGCACAGGCTTCAGTGATTGTGGCTCGTGGGCTCTAGAGCACGGGCTCAGTAGTTGTGGCGCACAAGCTTAGTTGCTCCACGGCATGTGGCATCTTCCCGGACTAGGGCTTGAACCTGTGTCCCTTGCATTGGCAGGCAGATTCTAAACCACTGCGCCACCAGGGAAGTCCCCCTTACTTTTTGAATCTTAGCTTCCTAGGGGGCTCACAGCAGTGGGTGACTGTAACGGGTCCAAGCCTTAGCCCATCTTATCTACTTGGTCCTCTGTAAATCTTGACCTGAGTCTCCTGAGCTGGCAGAGAAGGAGATTCCTTGGTTCTTGGTGGCTTTAGGATACATTTCTCAGACATTCTCTTTGTTGCCTGGACTTGGAGCTGAACAAAGGATAAGAACTGGAGCCTGGGCCATGTACCTGAACATCTTAGGTGATACTTGGCTGGAGGTGGTTATTTTGCCTCTCATCATACACAACTAGTGACTCTGGGAGCCCATGGATGAGCCAGCTAAATGGTAAATTATCAAAGTGTGCTTTGGGGATATCAGCTGAAATTGGAGGGTTATACATGGAATAGATCATGAAGTCTGATCAGATTCAAGCTCGTGCATGTTTTGTTTTGTTTTAACAGAATGAAGTCCCTGAGGTGAAGAAAGAGGAGACTTTGTTGGATCTGGACTTTGATCCTTTCAAGCCTGACATGCCCTCTGCGGGTTCTGCTGGAGTAACCCACTCACCCATGTCGCAGGTACCAAGTGGATTTTTTGATGTTTGGGGCTGATATTTCATAAACTTTAATAAGCTCAGTAAGGCATTTCGCTGACCCCTCTCCCTTTCACGTGACTATTGACTTTTCTTTTCAGTTGACAAATATTTCCTAATGGGAAGGAAGGGTAGAAAGAGGACTTGATCACTGTCAATTATTCTCAATTCTCCCCTACCATTAGCTTTCTCTACCCACAGAGCTGGGATAACATACATTCCAGTTTGCCAGGAATCATCCATCTCAGAATGGTAATCCACAGAACCACATTTGTACTCAGAAGTGTCCAGGTTTGGATGATACATTTTATGGCTTCCCAAAATAAGGCTGTTTCTTTGGGCTTGGGGTTTAATCTTCTTACTGTTTTCTCTACGTTCCTTCCTCATACTTCGCAAATTAAGGCATGTTTGAAATCACCATGAGATTTTGCCCCAACAGGAATTTTTTTTCAGTATTGATAGTTCTGAACTTGATGATGGTGATGATGGCCTATGTGTTCTTGATCATGGCTTGATGCACAGTTGGCCTTGCTTATCCAAGCTTACCCCTGCTCACGACTTCCTCCCTCTCAACAGTTTTCCCATTTCAGTAGTTATTATGATCTCATTGTCTATCAGAGGGATACTGGTGGTGCATGCTGTCATGACCTGTGGGTGATTCCTCTGGAATATAGTTACTTCACAGTTGTCTCTGCTCATGGAAGGAAGTTAACTCAGAATTTTTGCTACCCAGAAATTGTTTATTTCAGTATTTTTGATGTGGTCGGGGCCTCACATTTGAGTTTGGGAAAATCCAAAGATGCTACAATGTACTTCAAATTAATTAATCACAGTGTATTGCAAAACTCAACTTAGGAAGTGAGACCCAGCTCAACTTCCTGGTTGTGAAGCCTTCTTGATACAGTAAACCACTGGGGCACAGACAGCTCACTGTGACCCTCAATAAATAAAACTCCTCTTTAATCCATATTTTGTTCCAGAATGTGATTGGATTTCTGCAGGCCTCCGGGTTGTATTGGAGTAAAATAAAAATAAAAATCTGAGACATCAGTAAAGCAGGCAATCAAGTAGATTAGACACTAGTCGGAAAGGTACTTTGCAAAAAAAAAAATAATGGGTCTCTTAGATGAATGTTTCAGGACGTTCTATTAATTACCTTTTAAGATATTCGTGATGTGCCTTAGAATAATAAGGGCGCCAAGAAGTCCTACAATTTAAAAAAACTGGTTAGATTTGTTTAACTTAGGGTTTCCCAAATTTGTTTGACCCCAGAAATCTGTTTCAATGAAACGGTCTTAACATTCATGGGAATGGTCTCTAAAACTCACTTTGGAAAATGCTAATGTAGTCATTGTCAGCAAGTTTGACGATTCTATCCTGGTGGCCAAGCAAAGCAGAAAATGAATGTACATATCATTCAGAACATCTCCTTTCCAGAGCTTTCTCATTGTGTAGAAAGCCAGCAGAATTCGAGGGACTTCTTCTGCCTTCCCCTCCAACATTTATTACTTTAGTGGCAGGAAGAAAGTTTCCACAGTGTCTGCTGTGATGATCAGGGGGTGAGATACCACAGGATTTCTGTCTGCAAGTCTGACTCAGGAGAGAAACCTCTTCTCATCAATTCATGATTAAAAGAAGCCATGAATCATGGAACTTAAGGCTAAGAGATTCTTTCAGAACTAAACAAACAAACAAAAAGTGACCTTGGTGATATCTTCAAAGGTCTCAGTTTCTGGAGGAAACGTATTACTGCCATCAGGGCAAGCTGTGTGTGCCCCTCTATCCTTCCCTCGGGCCAGGTGATTAGCTGCTGTAACTTCGCAGTGGCCGTAATTGAGTCACCTCACTGCAGATTGTCCTGTGATCCAGGGCTAACCACATCTCTCCTCTTTGGCTAAGAAGAAAAGTCTAGGCTGAGATAACAAAAAGCACAGAGCTGTTAAAATCTGCTACCTTCTCTGCCCTTCACTCGAAATGCTCTCCCTTCCCCATCGCCTGACCCCGTGTTTTATTTTATTTTATCTTATTTTGAGATCCAGAGTTTTGCTTTATTAGACATCTGTGGAGACGGTTTGCAGATACAGTCAGATTGTGAATTGCTACCAGGTTCTGTGAAGTTTGAATTTATAGTGAACAAGACCCCAGTGGCGGTTATTTTAGAATATATTTCCGTATTCCAAGCAGATGAGAGATGTGATGTCTATGGCCAACAATTTTCATACTGGTCATCCACTTCAGCCATTTCCCAGCATAAATATGCAGCTTAATCACAGCTGCTTCATCTCTACAATGTGTGATTCGATCTTCAGCTAATAATGCATTTTGACTCCTGTTTATACAGGTGCATGCGATTCTCTGCCACCCTGGCAGTTAACCAGACCTGGACTCTAAAAGCTAAACTTGATCTAAATAACATTCCAGGGGTAGGGCAGGCTCTGTCATCTGGACCCATCTTAGCCATCTGACCCCGTGTTGTAATCTGTGTTCTTGCTGCTCACAGAACACCTCACCTTGTGATCTCTGCAGTGTCCACACGAGCTAACACATCCTTTCATGATCCGAAGGAGTGATAAACACGTTTCCCGTTGCTGCCTTCCTTTGGAGAAAATACCTGTTCTGTCTCCATTATGCAGGGATGTGTAGGAGCTTCTAGGAGCTGTGATTCTTAAGGGGCTGTGAAGCAAGAAAACATCAACCATTTGCAGAATCAGAAAATGCATATAAGGTGCAGAAGGAGTCCAAGTACCTGTAACTGGCTTTCAGTGGAGCCGTTCTACACTTAGTCGTTCTGCAAGCGGGTGCTGACCCAGACACCGACCAGGCTGCCCAGAGCTGCAGGGTGGGACCGTTACAGGAGGTCTGGACCAACTGCGGTGGGGGGAGGTTTCAGCTGGGACCGCAGGGCCCATCTTCTGTGTAGTACGGAACCCAAACCAGACATCCGTAATCCCATCTGGACAGTGTCATAGTCTTCAGATGGGAGTACCAGGCTCTCTTAATTTTCTGTTTACATTTAGAGATTCAAAATAAGTGCTCAAACATGGATCTATTCTAGTCACAAAGACATGAGCAGAAAAGGAGGTGGCCTTAGCTGTAATTCTGAGTCACAAAGGAAATAAGAAAGAGAGGTGTCCCCCACTTTCCCCACGCACAGTGGAAGTTATTTGAACCATCTGGATTCATTCCCCAGGATCAATAAGCTTCATAATTAAAATGCCAGTAGTAAGTGTAATTCACCCATGTCTTAGGGGGCACCCTGCTAATTTGCACGATTACCAGTTAATCGAGCTGTGTGTTATCGTCTAATTCAACATACAGAAGAACTACTTTTCTGGAATTCATTTACCATTAACAAGTCATCGTCTTGAATTTGGTAAGGGGGGTGGGGAGAGGAAAGAGCATTCGCAATGATTAGGATCTGCATTTCCTCAAAGACGTGATAAACTCTAATTCCTGGACATCTTGTTTACTTCATTTTAATTGTGTGTGTGTGTTAATGTAAACCCATTCATCATAGTTCAGATATAGTTTTCACTCACAGAGCAAAAAGCAGATTGACTAGACCTATGCTATCCAATATGGTAGCCACTAGCCACATGTGGACATTTTAAACCTAAATTAAATATAAGAATGTAAAATTTAAAATTTGTGTCTGTTCCACTTGCACATTTCAAGTGTTCAATAGCACATGTGACTAGTGGCTGCCGTATTGGACAGCACAGATATGGAACATTTCATCACCAAAGAAAGTTCTGTTGGACAGCGCTGTACTAAGTGTTTCTGAAACGTTTATGATTTTATTTCAAGAACTTTTGTCACCTCCGTGTTTTTTACATGCTGGGGATTTGTCTGTTAATGGTATTTTTGTTTCTCTGTTTGTTTTCAGACATTGCCCTGGGACCTATGGACGGTAAGGGAACTAAGAACTCTGT
Source organism: Balaenoptera musculus (assembly GCF_009873245.2). NCBI lineage: Eukaryota > Metazoa > Chordata > Mammalia > Artiodactyla > Balaenopteridae > Balaenoptera > Balaenoptera musculus. Next base: position 93,125,230 of record NC_045793.1, on the reverse strand, counting down.
ATTTTGGTGTATCTGGATTGCTAGACATTTGGGAACCTTGTTATATTTTATTTCATCTGTGATGGAAAGAAGACCCAGATGTTTTTTGATGACAACGTAGTCCCCTAGAACAATCATCAGTTCCCTCAGGGTTTCTAAGCATTTACCTGCACATGGAAACAATGGTGAGGAAAAGACTGTCAGTGCCAGACTCCCGGGTGAGCAAGAATTCAGTGTTTTACCTTTTATGCATCCTCCTGTGATAATCGGTGGCCAGAGGACATTTTGTAGTGAAGGCATGCTTATTTGTTATTGCTTATAGAATACACAGAAAGTATGGATGAGAAAATGTGAAGGACGAGCTACTCTACACAGGGAACCATTTTTTCATTATTATTTTCAATGAAGCTTATTAGTCAATGAGGATTTGAACTTCAGAGTCACACAGTCCTGGATTTGAGTCTAGACTCTAGTTCTTCTAACAATATGACTTTGAGCAACTTCTACTAAAACTCTTTAAGCCTCAGTTATTCTCATCTGTAAAGTAAGGGTAATGACACCGACCTCAGAGGGTTGTGTGAGGATTAGAGATAGTATTTGTAGAATATTTAGCCCAATGTCTAGCATGTGTCAATACAAGGTAGATATTACTGCTAATGTTATTTATTCAGCTACTCTGATGTACAAGGATGAATACTTCCAGAAGTTAGACTTCAGAGTAAAACACAAACAGGCTGTTGTGGTGGTGACATCTGTGAAATTAAGAAAATGACTGCACCCACATAGAGCCTCACATCCCTTGGTGTAGGGCCGTTGTCTACCCTTTCTTAGAGAAGCCCTTGGTCACGTGGTCTTAAGAAGTCAACTTGAGTTCACATTTTCTTCTTTATTAGTGAGACAGCAGCAGGAAAGTTGGGTAGATTTAACTATTCATGAGCCTGGTCTTTTGAGGTGACATTGCTACTTTCTTCCCTTAAAACAGAACGATGAGTATCCCCTTCCCTTCCACAGGAGCTTAAAGCATTGTGGAAAGCTCTCAAGAGAAGAGCTAAAAAATGTTGAATGAAAACATCTTTTCTAGGGAGCTGGTTTTACTTGGATATGTGCAAAAAGGGATACATGGATTGACATTCAGAACACTGGAAAATTCTAGCCTCAACTTTGTGTTAATTTTTTTTAAAGATTAAGAGGACAACGCTAATTTTGGTTATTCCAATATTTCATATCTTTAGTTGGAGTTATTACACACCTTACCTTCCCTAGCTGGGAAGGGTATAGAGAGGATAAAAGTACCATCTAGAAGGAGTGCTGACTAATTCAGAGGACACACCTGCTAGGAATGGTAATGATGACAAGATTGTAAGACGGGAGCTCCCTGGGCATAATAGCTGACATTTCTTGATCTTCTTAGCTCCTCAGTGTTATTTCTTTGTGTGCAGACAAGTCTTCTAGGTTGGGGGGAGAACAAGAGAAAAATCCTCCAGGCAGGCAGAGTGGTTAGTACATTGGATCATCTTCCATCCAAACACCACCTCAAAGGCAGAACCAACGGCAGGATGAGTTTGGGAAAGATTTTTTTCTGACACTGTATCAGAGCACATGATGCTGTGTGATTCTGTGGCTGCTAATGCTTGATCTTGTTCTGGTGTCCTCAGGCTTGCTTCTTTATTGGAAACTTTTCATTTCAGAGTCTGCTAAAACAAAAGTCATGTAATAGCCGTAAAACTTCCTTGTTGATATTAGTAAATGACAGAGGCATTTTTCATGTTTCAATTGTGTAGTCTTAGCAATCGTGGAACAAAACTCATTCCTATTATAAAACAAGTTGCAAAACTTAATATCAAACCAATAAAGGCCTAAGTCTTCAGCAGTATGTTGACTTTGGACAGCCTGGGATTTTAATGTGCTAGGGAATTTTCTTCTCTTGCCTTATGATTATGCTTATGCTTATTTCTTATTATTTTTTCACTCATATAGACAAGCACTGATTTGGTACAACCGGTAGGTAAATATCCAGAAAATTCTGGATTTTTTTGGTATTTAGTATGATTGTATATGTGGTATATTATCTAGAATGAGCTTTTTTTTTTTCTCATGGCATTGTTAGTCACAGATTTAGCCTTAAGCCATTTAATTTAAATACTTTCTAGCTTTGTGTAACTGGTGCTACCCTACTGAAGAGCTTTGTGTTTTTCATCAAATCTTACCATGATCTATTTCATCTTGTGTTTTTTTCTTTTTTCTTTGCTTTTCTGCACACTCTAAAGACTGATTCTTCAAAAAGTCTTTCCCTGTGTAACCTGATCATGGAGGAACCTCCAGACAGTGGGTTGACCGAAGAAATTCAAAGATCTCAAATTGATTTAGGTGCAATTATTTGGGGCCCTGATGCTAGTACAGACAGTGTCAGCCAGGAAATTACCCAGGGTGGGTCGCAGGAAGACTCTGCATGTCTCTCCGAAGCAGAGCAGGAACTGGGATTTTCCAACGGAATACTTCCTGCTGCGGACTGGCACACTGTAGCTGGGCAGGGTGAGCATGTCCTGGGGCCAGCCCCTCCACGTGGAGAAGAACAGATGCCCCCAAAGCCCACGCCTGGGGCTGCTTGTTTGGAGACGGAGCATCCTTCCGATTTACCTGACTCAGAGATACCAGCCATGGAAACTGGTGGCCTGGTCAAAGAAAGTCAAGAAGATGTTAAAAAGTCAGAAGAAGAAGAAGGAAAACAGAAGATAGAAGATTCTGTCTGGCCAGGTGTGGAGACATATGAAAAGGTAGAGGCTGGAGCTATTGGTGTCAAGGCCCTAGAAGGGACAGAGGAATTTGAAGAGAGAGCATGTACAGGAAACAGAGTAGTAGATCTTTTTAAGACAGCAGGAGAGCAAGACCAGGAGACCTTAAAAAACAATGAAGAGGAAACTAGGAAAGATCTAAGTGCTGGGTATAAGGAAAGTGTAAAGACCAATGAAAAGTGTCTTGAGAAAACTGACATATTAGAAAAAGACATGGAAAGTGTAGACAGAGCAGATGAGTTGAGTGACAGAGACCAAGGGCTAGGTGAAGGGATTCAAGTAGTAATAAATAATTGTGAAATTATAGAGGGATCTGGAGCTAACCCTGCCAATCACACAGATATTTTGAATCTGCCTCTCCAGACTGACTCTGTATCTAATCCTGAAGATGCCAGCCCAGAGGGATGGGACTTAGCTGGAAAAGACATAAAGAAAAATTTAATCAACCCTCCTAACCATGATATAATGTATCACTCAGCACAGGGCAGTGCAGACGCTGAAGAGATGCAGTGTGAGGCTGTGTTACATGCGCCTGGAAGTAACAGAGATGGAAATCAGTCTGTTGTTTTATCGATAAAACATGAAGCAGCAGCTCAGTCTAGGACAGATCTTAATTATGCTCTGGGAACTAATGCAAACAGAAGAGATTGGGGTTTGTGTAAGGCTGAAGATTCATTAATAGAGGAACCTGAAAGTACAGTGACTGGGAACTGTAGCCATACCGTTAACTTGCCAAGAATTGCAAAACCAGATTCTTGGGGAACAGATCCAGGTCAAATCTGGCAGCCAAGCTTGGATTCAGCAGTGAATAATACGGATATATTGGAATTCTCTGGTATACCAGATGGCCAAGCAAGTGGATTTGCCAGTTGTCTTGATTCTATTAACCACTGGCCTATCAGAGATATGGGAGGCTTAGATAATTGCTGGGAACATTTAGACACAGTTGGTAGCAAGAAAGGGCTGGAGGTGGACTTACTAGCAGATGTATGTGGGGAACAAGCCATTGCTAGCTGTGGGGAACAGAGTCAAGAGATAGCTAGACCATTGGTTGTGGGAACCTCCCAGAATGTTAGCACCGAGAGTTCCACTAGTCCCCAAGACAATGACACCAACAACTCAGATTTATCTGAAGATGAAATTGCTAACCAGAGATATGGATTGTTGTACCAAGAAATAGAGGCTGATAAAGAAGAGGTACTTACCCCAGTCTGTAGTATAGACTAGCCAAAGACTTCTGTAGGTTCTGTTTTTCCTAATGTTTCTCACCGACTTCATCATCCATCACTATCTTCTCCAAGATCTGCTTCATCTCCTTGACAGATTGTCATGTACCTCTTGAAATCTGTGCAAACCAAACACAAAATAGGTTGACAAAACAAACGAACAAAAAACCACTCACACACACAAAACCCCCAGAACAACAACACAAAAAGCAGAATGATGGTGTTGGAAACTAATGAGTGTCTACTTTACCATCCTATTTACTGTATTTATTCTTTCTACTTTCATTTTTATTGTTCAAGCTCTAAAATATATATAAAACAGACAGATTTACTGTTCCTAAAGTGGTTCCACCCCAGTAAAAACACATGAAATGTTTCTACCCAGGCCCATTGAAACTATAAAATCTCATAATAGCTGTTCATCAAAATGATGTATTTACAGAAATACTGGAAATGCTTCCAGATTCTATAGATGGCTAAAAAAACAAGCTATTTAACCACTCATGGCTCTTGTCTGGAATCATGTTCTCATTATTGAGAAAGTGGGCTTTGGTTAGCCCTGAGCCACATACCAGCAATAATTGTAAAAATAATGTTGTTCTTTTTTTTGTCAGCCTATTTAAAATAATACAGTATGGCCTTTTCCATTTCCAAGCATTTACATGCACAGCAGCCTTTTGTATTATTTTAAAATTTGCGGTGGTCCTTACTTTCCCACTTGTCTAATAGACATTTACCAATCCTACAAAAGTAATGAGAAAAATAACGTACTCTGATTCCCATTTCTGTTCAGCCTTCTGGAGGTTCATTTAATGGATTCACCCAGGTAAGATTTCAATTTGCTGGCAAAATCCATCTGTTGAGAATGATGCAAATCTTAAAAATATGGACCTCTGCTTGCTGGGATAGCATAATGTTTAAGTATGTCAGCATAAAATTTGAGCCCACTTCTTGTGAATTCAGTAATGGAGACAGTAATAGGAGCAATGTTGCAGGGTTGTTGTGAAGATTAAATGAAATGTGAACGTAGATTTAGCCCAGCAGCCTAGCACACACTAAGTGCTCCTTGACTCTAGTTAGCTACTGTTAATACTATTAGCTGTACCATGGAATTCTGATGATTCCTCCACTAGAAATTAGAAGTTGTCTTTATCTGAGAGATCTCCTAGGTTCAGCTGTTGGAAAAGAGGAGATAGGATTGCTTTGAACTAATGAGATGGGTCTTTAGACAATATAAGAGATTTTTAGGAGCCTCCTTCTAAAGATTTATATAAGAGCCATACTATGTGGAACCTTATTTCTTCAGTGGTTCTTCAGAAAGGAGCCATTGGAAGATCAGAAACTGTAGGTTGGCTCTGGCCAATAAGACGGGCCGCACAGTGGACTGTCCCATTCACTGTATATGTCCCAACAGATGGACGGTGTAACCCATGTGAAAGGCAGGCCACATGGCTATCAAGTTCATGGAATAAGTTCTGAAAACCTCTTCAAGGGAGACTTCAAATATCTGCTTGTCTGTGATGACTGCTTTGTCTCAGAATATTAGACATGAACAATTTTGAATTTTAACATTCAGAATTTCTCCATTTCAAAGTTTGACTACTTTCCCCCATGTTACCTATAAAAAGAGAAAACCCACTCACTCACACACCTACACCCAAATACAAACAACACACAAACACAGAGAGAGATGATAACTTCTCTCTTCCATAGGCGAGAACTCCTTTGAAAGATCGGGTCATGAGAATTCATTTCTCATTTTTTAAGTTTATATTTATCACTTATAAATTCACATCGTTTAAAGAGTAACAACATTTTATAAGGTTTTTTTTTAAATTAAAAAACTTCAGACCATCTTACACCCCCTGATTTCCTGCTTCTTAGAGGAAAATACTTTCACACCTTGTAGCAGGTTCTCTGATTTCACCTCCATATGTGTGCATGACTTTCTTCTAATGCTCCTTCTTGATTTCTAAAGCATTAGCTGTGGACTCACCTCTCTGGAAGATGAGGACTTAAAGCGCTTTCAACCTGCTATGGTCCCAGTTCACATCTCTCTCTGCTTCCTGCCCTTCCAGTGATGTCATAGCCAGCCAGCCAATCAGTGGTGGTATTATCACGATGCTGTAGATGCTCTTAGCGCTCAAGTCATGAAGTTTACATTTCCTTTTATGCCAACGTTTTGTTTTCCTTTGAGGAAATAATTGTAGGGTCTTGTTTGTGAGCTTGTTGGTTTGTTTGCTTAGTTTTCTAGGTACTTATTACTAATTCAACCGCATACTCTGTGGTTATAGAAATCTCCTCTCGTTTTGTTTAAAACATTAAACATTCTTTAAGTTTCATCCTCCTGAAGGTTGAAACTGTCCTTCTGGATGGCTCCAGTCTGACCTGGGGATCTATGGCTACGACTTGCTGCTATGGCTGTTTTCAGGCTGTTTCATCCACTCTTTTCAGGACAAAAATTGTCCTCATTTGGGGTTAAATTCCTCATTTGGGTAGAGCACATCCTCCAGTAGCTTGCTGAGAAAAGTGTGCACAAGAAGCATGCATTTGTGACCTTCTCTGTTTGAAAATAATTTTGTTCCCATGTACATAATGGATTGTTAGTTTGGATATTATATTACAAGTTGTAAACCGTTTTCCTTTAGAATTTTGGAGCCATCGTTCCACTCGATTCTACCTCCTAGCCTTGCCACTGAGAAATTGTCATTTTGATTCTTGATCTTTTGTAAGAAACCCTCTCTCTCTCTCTCTCTCTCTCTCTGCCCCCTTATGTACCCCTCTCACCTTCTTTTTCTCTTTCTCTCTGGAAGTCTGTGTAATTTTCTTTATACCCCAGTGTTTCTAGGATTTTACAATAATGTACTGTGGTCTGAGTCTATTTTCATACATTGTACTAGGCCCTTTTAATCTAAAGACTGTGTCTTTCAGTTTGGGGGAATTTTTCTTACTGATGATTTCTTTTGCTTTCTTTTGTTTTCTCATTCTGTAACCCTTCTCTTTTTTCATATGCTGGCTTCTTGAGCTTGTCTTCTAATTATTTCTTTTTCTTTGCTTTTTCCTTTTCTCTTTCTCTGCTTTCCAACTCTTCCAACAGATTTTTCACTTCTATGTATTTTTTTAATTTCCAAGAGCTCTTTTTGTTTACTGAATATTTGGTTTTTAATAGCATCCTCTTCTTGTGTCATGAATACAGCATCTTCCATTATATCTCCAAGGGTATTAATAATAATAATTTTCAAAGGTCTTTTCCCACCTGTAAAGTCTTTGTTTCTTCCACTTTTTTAAACCTATTCGGTCTCCCTTTAATATTTGAAACTTCTCTTAAATGTTTGTTGATCTTGGCTGTCTCCTCGTATTTAATAAGAGGGGGACACTGAAAAGCTGAGAGACTTGTACAAGTAGGTAGAGCTCATTGACTATGGGTATTGTTGTAGGATTCGGTTGTAGGATTATCTTTCCTGTTGAGGAATTCCTAGTGTCAGATTCTTTAGGCTTTTTTTTTTTCTTGAGCTGGTCATATTTCCCTGGGAAGACTCTTTTGGTCTCCTGTCTGTGTATGGTGCAGGGGTGCAGGGGTACAAGCCTCACTGCCAGTGTAATGGGAGTTGAATGGGGAAGAAGTTGGGAGAGGAGGAGCCCATGTCTAAATATTTATTATGTAAATGTTCATTTAATCCTGCTGCTTTCCTAACATGCCTGTGTGTCCCCCAGTCCAGAGACCCTCCGTTTCAGCCTCTGAAAATAATCTCAAGTCGGGGGTGGAAAGGGTATTGCTTGGTTTTCAGGTAGATGAGAGTATCTCCAGGTCTAAGTACTTTTTAATAGACTTCCAACCAGTTCCTCTGTCTTTAGCAGCATCCTAACTTCCATTTCCTGTGGTCCCCATCTTTCTAATTCTTGATCCATTGGGATTTATGAGTAATAAATCGGCTTGCTTTTTGGCATTTCTTACATCAACTTAGGGTACAGATGTTTTTGGTTCCCCAAGTTACCTACTGTTCATTCATTTGCTTTTCAGTTTCAGAATTTTGTTGATGTTGTTTTTGTTCCCATTCTTCTTACCCTTATGGGTTTATGCCTTTAAAAATTAATTTTCTTATTGTTATTTAGTTTGGATTCTGGAGGTAACAGAGGTAATTGCCTGTGTTCAATCCACCATCTTTAACCAAATGTCACTGACTCATCTTTTCTGAAGGGAACCATTGATGTTTAATTCTTTAGGGATTTTTTTGGTCAGATTACCCAGGAAAGATTCTTTCAGTCTCCTGTTTGGAGGGTATAAGCCTGGCTACCTGATGAAGATTCTCCTAGAGATCACTGTTCCCTGAGATTTCCTCCACCTTGATTTTTTTAGGATTCATATCCTGAATGAATATATTGTATACAGTTTTTAAGTTATGGCTCATAATTAACTCATAGAAGTCACACTTCAGTGATATAGTAAGATTAAGGTTCCAACATCTTAAAACGTTTAAATTTGTAGCTTAGATCCATTAAATTCTAACTCGATGTTGATGTCCAGAGGAGAAGCTGCAGACCAAAGATGCCTCTGAAGACACTGCCCTTTACATAATGTCTCTCATCGGATCGTTGAATTCTGCTAGCTCAGGTTTCTATTTAGAATAACTACTGTCAAAAAATTATCTCTGCATGTTTTGCTTTTCTGATTTAAAATAAAAAGAGACTAAGAAATCTTTATAATGTATTTATTGGCACAATTCATGCGAGCAAATTTAAATGATGCCTTTGTTGTTGCTTTTTTGGCAAATTAACTGAAACCCTAATAATTTTGAATATTCTACTTTATTCCCAATTTTCAGCCACAGGACACTACATTATTCACAATGCAGACAGACCAGAATATGATCTGTAACTTGGTAAGCTGATTTTGGTTTGTGTTTTGGGGATGTTGTTAGTTACCACCAAATGATCCAAGGTTGATCTTTGTAGGTTATTGAGAGCTTGAAATCCAGAGTGTGGTTTCTGTAGCCCGCCTCTTTTCTAGAAAATGAGAAGGAGAGCTTCTGAAAAATCTCAGTGTGACTTTGAATGTGGTTGCTTCTATTTATAAAGGCACAGTGATCACAGCAAAAATCAGTCTCTTAATTACGGGCTTCAGTGGAACACAGTCTATCCATCAAGGACATGGGTGTTTCTTTTTTTTTTTTTTAATTTTTTAAAAAATAAATTTATTTATTTATCTGGCTGCGTTGGGTCTTCGTTGCTGCGCGTGGGCTTTCTCTAGTTGCAGCGAGCGGGTGCTACTCTTCGTTGTGGTGCACGGGCTTCTCATTGCAGTGGCTTCTCTTGTTGTGGAGCACGGGCTCTAGGCGCGCGGGCTCAGTAGTTGTGGCTCGCGGGCTCTAGAGCACAGGCTCAGTAGTTGTGGCGCACGGGCTTAGTTGCTCCCCAGCATGTGGGATCTTCCCGGACCAGGGAACGAACCTGTACATGGGTGTTTCTGAGTGACTGTACCCTATGCTACGGGACTGACAATGAAATTGCCTCGAGAATTCATGCTTGAAAGTAGATCCTTGCTTTTCCTTGAACCTGAAGCTACCTCATTTCTCATGTCCTCCCTTCATTTTGTGAGTTGTAGAAGGAAGTAATGCACAGTAGAAGTAGGATTCCTACTTTGCTGTCAAATGAGATGAGAGAAAAGCTTAGCTGGGGAGTGAGGAGGAGGCAGAAGGGTTACTCTGGGGGTTAGAGGAGATTCTTACAAACTCAGTTATCATGGGAAACGTTTTTAGCAGCAGCTTACTTGTAAAGTTGAATGAAGAGACCTTGAGTGACATAACTGAGAGCTTCCCAGTGCTACACTACAGAGGATTTGGGCTCTTTGACGATTAGTTCATGGTTATTTGTAGCACACTGGTTTTCCCATGGGAATGGCATAGGATTATCCCAGCTTCTGGCTTTCATTTTGGAAACCTAGAATTGGGTTTAAGCAGAAGGAATTTTTCCTTTCAGATGATTTCACTTCTAAGTAAGGCTTTCTGCTCTGGGAAGTTTGTCTTCAAGGTTAATTCGATATTTTTCAAAGGCAAGTGTTTCTCTAGCACCTTGTCCGGAGATTGTTGTATTTTTGTCTTTTGGGTAACCAGATAAAAGGTGGAGCCTGTGAGGCCTGCAAATAAAGATTTAAATGTTTAAAATTCAGATTATATTGGTGTTAATAATGGAGCCAGAGAGACCTCCATTTCATGGTCATTGGTGGTTTTCAGTCTGGGTGCTGATGGAGTAAAGGTTATACTGGTGCCGGAGGATGAGATTTTTAATTATCAGTTGGGAATAGGTTAAGAAAAATGGAGGGACCCTGGTATAAACGAAAAGGCAATGGGTCATCACTAAATTCACACCTATTACTGTTGCAAATTCCTGGCATAGAATCCAGTGGTTTTTAAGTTTCTCTGAACATCTCCCTACCCCCTACAGCTGGTTCTAGGAGCTTCCATTGCCTGCCCTCCCCTTCTCTTTATATGTGTTCTCTGAAGCAGACTTCTTGCACCTTCTTCCCATTGGGGAACTTAGCTTCGTCATTCCCAGCATTGCAGATGTTGTTGGTGTTGCCCTGTGGGGAACTAGGAATCACAGTGACCCTCTCCCACTGAGCTGTGATTATATGGGATCTTCCCGGGAGCAAGGCAGTGTCCCAACATGGGTTCATTGACTGGTCTGAGCGAGGTGGAGGTTGCAGTTGGTAGTCAACTGCACATCTCCCCAGTCTGCATCTTATGGCCCCACGGGACATCCCTTGTGTACAAGTTTAAACCCTTTTGAATCTGCAAACCCTGCCCTGGGCTGAGGGTTGCCTCCATGGCCCTTTGAAGTTCTCACTAAATTAGCTCTCCCCAGTTTGGAGAAGCAGGATCATAAGGTAGTCGCCATATTGGAATGTGGCTAGACCCTTAACTCCACTCTCCCAACCCATCACTTCTTCCTCTGCATTGACCTTCTTTCTAGCTTATCACAGAGGATGCCGGAAAGTGTGCACCAAAGTTACACTACTCGTTTTGTTCTAAAACAAGAATTCCATTTCTGAGTCTCAGAGTTAAACCATGGTGGCATCCTGCTGTCAGTAATAAATATAGAGTATACCTCTCCTCTGAATGTATAATGGTCTCTACTCCAGCAAACAATAGCAAGTCCTTACCAGTGCTCCCAGATGGATATGGCATGGTACCAGCCCATTTGCAACGTTTGTCAAGGGAGGCTTCTTATAGAAAAAAAGGTGGTTGAAACAGGGCACAATTCCTACAGGACTACTTTGAGATCTTTCTACAAGATGTTGTTCACAATTTACCTTTGTTTTTCTTTCTATCTTGACAAAACATTTTCAATTTTACATTATCTTAGAAGGATTAGGAAAGTGGTTTCTATTTCCAAAGTTGAGTAGCTGATTTTATGTACAAGCATGCTGTCATGCTTCAGCCTTACTCATCATTCAGTGAGTTCTATTTATCCCCCTAGAATTTAAGTTGTTAAGTGTGTAATGCTATATTATAATATTTGGTGTGATATTATAAATAGAGAAAAATGTTGTGACTCGTAGGACATAACCCGTCTCTCCTCGCCTTCATACTTTGCTTCCATTGAGTCATTGTCTGACCTCAGCAAGGAGATGCCATTGGACTTATTCATGAAATCACCCTAGTCATTCTCGCCATATGTAAAACTTCAGAATTTCCTTGGACTTCCAAGAAACCCAGCCTCTGATGCAAATATGTTTTCATTTTAAGTTACCTCTGTGTTTGGTGTTCTGGGTTTTTTCTTAATGTGCACAGATATATTTATTTGATACACATTTTGAAACTTCTCTTGACCCTTCATCCTCCATTGCAGACTCAGCTCACAGGGGGACAGCCATCTGCCTATGGGGTTTCTTGCTCTTCGTCAAATTACCCTTCCTATCCTTGTTGTGTAGGTCATCTGATACCATTCTTTCATAGCAAATCACCTCGACTTCCAGAATGGTTAGATCATACTCTGAGAGCTTACAGTAGCTCTTTGCTGCTAGGAAAACTCAGGCCATTATGAAGATAATTCCTTTCGAACAATACAAGTGAAATCTTTCCCCATAAAGGACTCCTGAGAGTAGATTAGAGTGAATTTTATCTCATTCTTTCTTAAAACTTGTGTCAGGTCACCCTTTAAAGGTTATAAAAGCCCATAAAAATATCAAACCTCTGTACGTTTATCTCCCTAAGTGTCCTTTCATTTTATTAAGCCCTTTCAAGACAAGGGTGGTGTGACCTCGGCATGTGTCACAGTGGAGGATTTGGTGGAGGGCACAAGACAAATATTTTGCGTATTTATCCAACAGCAGGCTATCATTATTTATTTTCTATAATCTCAGCATAACTTCTCCATCACTTCCCCATGCAACTTGTCATGTGCACCAGCTTCAGTGGACATGTGGGAGAACTAGAGATGGCTTTTGATTGCTTATGGCGAATGTCTGACGGAAGTTACTGATTCCTCCAAAGGAAGTATTTATTGGAGACTCTGTACTCCTCTAGGAAAACGCTTTTAAACTTTCTTATGGCTTAAATGCCCTAATAGAAAAGGATCTTAAAGTGCCCTACAGCGGCCATCCATTTAGTGAAACAGTCATGCTAAATAGTGTGCTTACATTAATCTATAAATCAAAAGAGAGGAAACAATTTCAGTAGCCATGGTAACATGCATTGGCTGTGCTGTTTTTCATAGCCTGTTGTCATTTAATCCTGCTAATTTTAAAACTCGAAAAGCCTGGAGGTAAGAGATGCCAGAGGCTTGATTCAGCATATAATTGGAATCAGGAGGGTGTCTGTGGGTAGAGGTCACAGTGGGAAGAAAAGACCTCACTCTTATCCACACAAGTAGAATAGTCTAATTGGTACCACAGAGAATACTGCCTGTGGTTCCCTCAAGAGTTAGTTTATTACATGAAAAAAAAAAACAACTGATGGCTAAGGATTTTGTTGGAGGGAAAAGTGGAATAAGGGAACGAACAAAATGTCAGGCAGCAAAGTATCTACGACTGTGGTGGTTGGATCTGCTTCTCCCAGCCGGGGCAGTTGCGCAGTAACTTCATAGTGACCTTTTCATGCACGTTAATGCATTTTGATCTGAGTATTGGGATGGCCCCTCAATTTTTTGGTTGCATTGCATATCAACAGAGTGGGGAGGTCCCAGAATTGTGTTTCCGTGAGCTCTTTCCTACTCCTTCCAATTCCCAAAGGTGGGAGCTCCTAGGATCTCTCCTCTCTCTGCTCAGTAGTGGAAAGTACCGTTTCAGGATCTCTTAAAGATGTCCGAAGGAACTGAATACTCAAAATGTTGACAGTAAGTAAAATGAGTAGCCAAAATGGTAAGTCTTTTTGCCCAACTTCAACGGATATAACAGTGCTTGGTGACGGTAATGTGAAGCTTAATAAGAGTTTATTCCTAGACTTTTCAGTTGTGTAATAGACCCATCATGCCTAATGTGAGGTTTTTTTCCAGCACAGATTTCATGAAGCGAATTGCCTGTAGGATGACGAAGAAAATCGTAATTGTCCAGTATTCCGTCATGTTATCTATTCACTTGTTGAATCTTTTTCCTCTAATCCTCAAACCATCAAAGGCTGAACCTGAACAGGCTCCGCCCACAGAGCCAAAAGCAGAGGAGCCCCCCACTGCCGTACCACCTGCTGCTGGGCTGGACCTTGGACTTGACACCCAGGCTGAGGAGCCAGTGGAGGGGGCAGCGGTGAGCGCCACCTCCCTTCCACCCTCCCCCCGCCTCCCCTGCCTTTAGCTGTGCTCATCTCATCATCCCATTTCTCCCTTCTCATTCATGCTTCACTTGGACCAAATCACCTCCGTATCTGTCATGGCTCCCCAGGTTCAAATGGCCTTTATTCCTTTGACAGGGAAACTGCATGCTCTTACTGTTTTTTTTTTAAGGAAGATATCCAGAGACCTGCTCTTATGCTGTCATGTAGCCACAGGCTTGGGTCTCAAAACAGGGTGCCTTGATTCTTTCTGATACTCTCCCATTCATGGTCAATAGGTTGTAATAACTCACAAATAACCAGACTTGTTAATGCTCTGCCCCACCTGTGATGGCTGGAGATGGGCCTTCCATTAGGGACTAACCTGCAGATGATACACAGAAGGGTAATCACCTTGTTGGTTGTGTCTACACAATGATTTCTTACCATATTAGTTTTGTAGGTTGGTGAAGGCCCCAGGAGGGACTGAAATCCTATATTAGAAATCCTTGAATCTATAAGGACTTCTATGGGAACAACCATTTGCTCAAAGTCAAGTCTGGTGCTGGCTGTTATAGCACAAGAGAGCTTGAGGATGTATTTTGTGCAAGAGTGGAGACTCATTTGTCTGCCTGGTACCCTTCTCTAACCTGCTCCTTTCAGCCACACACCACACCACATCGAAAACTGGGATGGGCTCTATATGCACCCTATTGAATTGGATAAGTTAACACACGTGAAACTGTAGCATGTTACCAAGGAAAATTTACCAGGGAAGTTTACCAAAGTTTCCCAGGGAGAGTGAACAATAGTTTATTTATGAAATGCAGTTAAAATATCTCCCAAGAATTTCAATCAGGGTACCCTAGAGCCTTCCCAGAATCTGTACAAAGAGGGAGACCAATCTCCCTATTCCCCAAATAACATTGCCTAGGTGAGATAACTAAAGAAATAAAAGCTATATTTTTGCTGTCAGTGCCCTAGGTTGTTTTACTGGGAAAAGGGTAGGTCATCTGTCAAATTTATTATTTATTAATAGAGTAGAAAAAATAAATAATAGGGCAAGATAGTGATGCAAAATACAAATTGAGAATTACTCAAGAAAAATGATCGTATTTTCCATGTAAAGGTACACAGTTGGACCAAGTTTTGTAAGGAAAACAAGACTGTGTTCTGCTAGATTGAGTGCCTCCTAAAAAGGCTGTTTGCACAGATTGTAGACTGGGAAGTGCTGAGGCTTCGTGCTCCAGTGTCCGGGATTTTTCTTCTTAACTGTCATTCCCAGATTCACCGGTGATCTTAGTAACTCAGTGCAGATGGAGCATTTTCATTTGGTGTCAGGTCTCTCCACCCAACTTAGGATGATTTAAATAACAAAGGAAGGGAAAGAGGCAATTGAATCTTCAAATACTGTTATAATTAAGAAGAAAATTGATTTTAAAAAGAATATGGACCATGCTGGGGAGTTAGAAAGATATTGATTAGGTTCAGATATTGATCTAGAAGTGGCTTCAGTTCTGAAAAGTTGTCATCAAATTTCTATTTTGAATAGCAGCACAGACTCCATCTTTACCAGTACTTTTTTTAAAATTAATTTTTATTGGAGTATAGTTGATTTACAATGTTGTGTTACTTTCTGCTGTACAGCAAAGTGAATCAGTTATACATACACATGTATCCACTCTTTTTTAGATTCTGTTCCCATATAGGTCATTGCAGAGTATTGAGTAGAGTTACCTATGCTATATAGCAGTTTTCTATTTTATATATAGTAGTGTATACCAGTGTTTTTAAAGCCAGTTGATTCAGTGCCCCAGACTATTCAGTGTAAGGCTTAGTGACATTAATGCCCATGGTTTTGAGCAAGGGTATTCTGGGTTTGACAGTAGGGTGGAGATGTGAAATAGACAAGCTCATGTGTTAAATACAGGCTCGAATATTGATCCTCGAATGGCCATGACCACATAACCTCTCATACCCATCCTTATTTTAACAAACTTACATAAGTAGGTTTTGTTTTCTCAAAGTCTAAGTTCATTGGTTTTCCAATGAAGAATCTGAGTAGCTACCGATTATCAAGTACCTATTGTGCTGTACCTACATATATATATAAAGATTTATAATCTTTTAAATCAAGGGTGGTGTTAAAAATATTTAGCAAACTGTACAGTATAAGCATCAACCATTACTAGAACGGGCTTCCCTCATGTTGGGTAAGGAGATGTTTGGAAGAATTCTTTTTTTAAAAAAAACATTTATTCATTTGGCTGCGTCGGGTCTTAGTTGTGGCATGTGGGATCTTCGTTGCGGCACGCGGGCTTCTCTCTAGTTGTGGTGCGTGGGCTTCAGAGCACACGGGCTCAGTAGTTGCCCCGCCGCATGTGGGATCTTAGGTCCCTGACCAGGGATCAAACTCGCATCCCCTGCATTGGAAGGCAGATTCTTAACCACTGGACCACCAGAGAAGTCCCTGGAAGAATTCTTCATTGTGAAAATGCTTGTCTCCTAAAGATTATGTGAACTTTAGAGAATAGAAAATTTAGATTCCTTGTGAAATGCAAGGCAGTTTGGAGAATCTTATGAAGGATTCAGGCACCTGCTGAGATGCAGAGGTGATTAAGAACAGCAGGTCCTGAGCTGACCATGTGAGTCATCCTGTCTAAGAAGAAAAAGTTCAAGCAGTTGATTTCTCCACCCTCAAATGGACTAAAAAATAATAGTAAGAGAGGGCAGCTTACAGCAGTTTGATTTGCCTAATACTCATCAAAAGTGGCTACTTTTCATGTTTTAAAATGGACACACTTGGATAAAGTCAGTGCTCCCCCCAAGTCCGCCCTTCTACTTAAGAAAATAATCTCAGATAAAATGTGTTTTTGTTCTCTTAACGTAGGTTTATAGCTTCTTTTTTCTGGTCATAATTGAGATAATATTAGGGTTATTTTTTCTAAAGAAAGCTCTCTTCTGTTGCTAGATGTGTGATATTTAGTTGTAAAGAGATGAAAATCCACACCGTGTCCCGAGCATTAATTAGCAGGCTGGCTGTAGCTGTCATCAGTCACGATGGGGTTGACGTGACCTTTTGAGGTCATCATTTTTGCTGCCGAAATGTCACCACACGGTTATTATTTCCAGTCTTGACAGAATGCATTTCGTATGAGGTGAAATTTGTGGTGGTTTTGTTAAAAAAAAAAAAAAAAAAGAGGCAAATGTAATTTCAAAAACAGGAAATTTGAGCAGCGGTTCACAAAGAAACCTCGGGCTCCTAAGAAAAGTTTAATTATTACATTTTTGTTTGTTGTCTCATTCCCCACCTAGCTAATACTGTTTTTAGTTTTTCCCTACAGCACCAAATTTTACCAGTATATCTGCAAGATACATTTTAAAAACCAACACTTGCTACCTCTTCTCCAGACGTTTCCATGTTATATAAGTACTGAAATTTTTCTTTAGGAAAAAAAATCAATATTTGTTTAGAAATATATCAGAGAATTAGGTTCAAAAACAGATAAAGATGATTTTTACCTACATTTATTTTATTTTCTTGCAGAGAATCCCTTCTAACTTTCTCTAAATTTCTGTCTGCTCCTATATTTTGCTCCAGTGATGTGAAGTGGACCAATGTCTTGTTTCCCTATTATTTTTAAAAAAATAATGCAGTGTAATTAAATTTAGGGTTAACATTGTTTCCAAAGCAAATAAGTGGGGGAAAGATCGAGGTAGATATTTTTAGAATTTTAGAATTTTTAGAATAATTTTAGAATCCTGGAAGGTGAAACACTGACCCATTATTTGAGGAACTACTTTTGGTTTTGTTGTGTTTCGTTTTTTGAACATTTCACCAAACTTAAGTTGACTTGTCAGGACCAATTTAAACCAACAACTATAGATAGATTGATCATAGATACATAGATAGATAGATGATAGCTGATAGGTAAACAGACAGATGATAGATGATGATAGATAGGTAGATGATAGATAACTGATAGGTAAACAGATAGATATAGATAGATTAGATAGATTAGATAGATAGATGATAGATAATAGGTAAACAGATAGATGATTGATAGATGATAGATAGGTAGATAGATAGGTAAACAGATACATGATAGATAGATACATAGATAGAGATATACGCTATGGTCTGTGAACTTAATCTTTCCAGGAATATTTCTATCTGTGTGTGTAGAATGCATGTGCTAGTTTCCTCCTTCATTCAGCTGGTAGATATAGCTGAGTCCTCTCTAGATGTCAGGCTCTGTTCCGGGTCTGGGGGATACACGGTGATGCAGGCAGTAGATACGGCTCCTGCCGTCCTGGTTCACACAGACGGGTGCT
Source organism: Balaenoptera musculus (assembly GCF_009873245.2). NCBI lineage: Eukaryota > Metazoa > Chordata > Mammalia > Artiodactyla > Balaenopteridae > Balaenoptera > Balaenoptera musculus. Next base: position 93,107,155 of record NC_045793.1, on the reverse strand, counting down.
GGGTGAGGCAGACATTACACGGTGGTCCGGGCATCCTTCTGTGATGGGCGTGTGTGTGTGGGCAACAGCACTGAGTTTTCTCCTTGTGCAGCGTGAACGTGGGAGCTCAGGCTTGCACTGTGCCTCTAGATGTGAGCTCGGATCTGTCAGAGGAAGACACTGAGGAACAGGGGAAGCCAGCAGTTCCTTGTCTGCCCTTCGTTATCAGAGAATTACGTCCAAACGCAAAGTGCTCACTCTGCAGCATGCTTTAAATTATAATGTATATAATTATATATGGATATGGATATTTATGGCAATAGATAGATAGACAGACAGGCAGATATGCATATCTTGGAGATAGATGTACCTTTTTTACCTTTCTCAGAAAAAAAATCATAGGAATGGTTATTTTCTCTGAGTTTGACTGCATTCCCATTAGCAGCTAATTACATTCTCAGTGCGCTGCAGGCCAAACAAATAGCTGTTACTTTTGTGTTCCATGGCACCCAGCACAGAACTGGGTGAATAATACATGCCCAGTAAATTCTGAGTCATTGATTTGTTGACTGACTGACACTATGATCTACTGATCCTGAAAGAGACTACAGCCAAAGCTATTAAAATACCGATATTACATGGTCATTTTCTTTCTTTCAGTTTCCATTCAGATAATTGAATTTTTATATTTAGGAAAAGGAAGCTGCTTATTGTGATCAAAAGCAGGGCCACCTTTCTCATTATGCTGCACAGTGGCCTTGTGACATCTGAGCCCCAGTTGCCACAAATGTAGTAAAATGGGATTGATGATAATTACCTTCAAAGTTTCTGGCAAGGGCTTGGAAATAATCCATGTCCCTAGTTTAGCATCTGGCACGTAGATGTTCCTCCAACAGTGAGAGTTGGATAATATCGTTACTGTCATCATCTTCATGATAAGTGGTTTCCTCCAAGATAAGCAGATGTAGGTGAAAGCTGTACTCTGGGAAGGAGCTGGCCACAGATGTGGAAGATGACAGCACCCCTTTTCCTTTTGTTGCACGTTGATATTAAGGGACTTGATCTTGTTTAGGTCCCCATCACCGCAAATTTCCTCTTGGTTCCTAAAGAAGCTGCATCCCATCAAAATTCTTTGCCTTTTCTGAGAAGGCTTTTTCTCTTCTAGGGACCTTCATATTGGGTCCATTGATAGGGAATATTCCAACCTTCACTGCCAGGAAGATGTGGGCATTCAGAGGCATGCAGCCTCCTTCAGGGGGTGATAGAAGGAGCACACAGGCAGATGAGCTCCAGAGATGTATTCAAAGTTGACCCAAGTGGCCGGGCCAAGACCTTTCTTTCTCTCTGCTGCTGCAGCACATCACGGGGAAGAGATGGAGTTAGCCAGGGCTAAGATGAAGGTAACCAGATGGTAGACAACTCCCCACGCCTCACACCTCACAGAGCAGGTTGACCTGGGGTTGTCAGTTTCCATCTCTGGAAAATGGGGCCGTGGTTGTTTCCATATGTGGCTGATAGTAAGTATTCATTAACCACCTGCCAGCTGTTAAGCAGCACACACAAACCATCTTCCCTGCTTTCTGGGGTCTCATATTCCAAAGCCCCTTCTTGCACAGACCCATGTGAGGATTGTGGAATGTTATTATTTCTTCAGTGTTATAATTACATGTGAACATGATCGTGAGGTTTCAGATTGTTCTTCCACTTTCGAGGAGCAATTTGTCGATGATGGGTGCCTAGTGATTTTTCAGGTGTTACTTTTGGCATGTGCTTTTTTTTCTTATTGAGGTGCAATTCACATAACATGAAATTAATCGATTTAAAGTGAAAAATTCGGTGGCTTTTGTACATTCCTAATGTACAACCACCACCTCTATCTCGTTCCGAAACATTTTCATCTCCCCAGGTTAAAACCCCATACCCATGGTCCCCTCCTCCAGCCCCTGGGAACTGCCAATCTGCTTTCTGTCTCTATGGATTTATCTGCCTTGGATATTTCATATACATAGAATCATACAATATGTGACCTTTTGTGTCCGGCTTGGTGTATACTTTTTGGCACAGACTAAATCTAGTGCTTGAACTTGCTGTTTCTAACATGGTTTTGGTTGTAATTAACTTCAGGATAAAAACTCCCTTATTCTCTCTCAGTATTTACTGAGCTCAATGCATAAGCCCACTTTGATACCATTCCTGGCCATCAGCCCAGTTGGGTAAGACCAGACCCAATTGGGCTGATGGCCAGGAATGCTAAAAAGACAACTCTTTATAAAACCCACCCCCATCCCCCATCAATCCTAGTCTTACTCCAAACAGGATTTCGACTTGGCAGAGCCTTGGAGATGTGTCTACGGGCTCAGGTCTCTCACTCTGTGGGTCCCAGCATCAAGGTTTATTTGGTCCATGGATGATATGGAACTGAACATCCAGACCAGTGTGTCTTATAGTTCTGCACCTGTTCTTGCCCTTTCTTGTTCTGTTCATCCTCTCAGCACCTCCAGGGTAGAAGGTCCTTTCCATGGACCTCTCCTCATTAGTGGACATGAGCTGGAACCATAAGTGTGATTAGGAAAAAGTGCTTGATTTTGGATCAGAGATCCCTTCCTTTTCTCTGGCAAATTGAGTCTCAATGTTGCCAATATTGAGTCTCAACCAACCCAAGTGCTGCCTTTGAGAATTACTGTGTTTGGCCTGCAGTGAAAGGCAGTATGACTGAAACACCAAGAGAGTTAAGGCACGGTCAACAGGACCATATTGTATGCTAATATTTGACATGCATTGTCTCACAGCAGTCCTGTGAAGGAAGCATTCTTTAGGTATCATTACCGCATTTTGCAGATTAAGGAAAGTGAGACACAGAGAGTTTATGTGATTTAAACCAAGATCACACACCCAGAAAGTGATGACATGAAAAACAAATCCTGACATTTTAGTCCATAGGTATTCATCTCATAACTACTCCAGATGCTATATTTTTCAAAAGAGCAGGTTTTATAAAAGTACATTTACAGACCAATCTAAAGCCAACAGGGTCACAACTGGGCTGAAATCCCTCCACGCTGACACCAGGACTTTCTCCAACCAATGCTTCGACTTGGTGCATATTCCTAATGTGGAGCTGAAGGGTCAAAAAGAAATAGAAATGCTTGTAGAGCCCAACCTTGAGCTTCTCAGAGACAGTGGGTATCCTAATCCTCCACTTTGGCTGCAAAGCAGGGATCTAAGGGGATGTATTGGAAAGATCCCTGAATCAAGAGTTTGGAGACTCTTGGCTCCATGGCTAACCAGTTAGGTGGCCTTGGGGAAATCATTTTCCCGTTCTCTACCAGTTTTCTCATCTCTCCTTTACAAGTTGTGTTTGATACACAATATGGTCTCTTCCTGCTCTCAAAAATCTACAACTTACTCCATTAAACAGTTAAGGATTTCCAAATCCTTCATAATGAGAGCGCCCTTGAATCATGTCTTATTTTCCAGCTTCTATTTGCTAGGCAAATGGGGCGACAGATCAGCATGGAGTGTTTTACTTACCAAGTCCAGGGACTAGTCAAAGGCTGTCATATCAGAGGGTAGGCAGTTGGGTCTTCCACATGTGACAGTCAGCTGCTTACCTTTCCTCAAGATTCAGGCCTCCGACTGCCATCTGGCTGAGTCACAGGTTGCCCAGGGACATGCCTGTGGTTCTTGGCAGGGTCAGGGTTGGGAGTTTTGCCAGCAGAGCATGATGACGTTTAGGTGATTTGCAGATCTCCATGTTTTGGTTTAGTCTCTGGGTGTGTCTGGCAGCCCTGCTTCTGCCTTCTGCTAACCCCAGCCTGAGCCCACTCACTAGAAGGCCGTTTGCACAGCGGCAGCAAATGCTCAAAGATGCCATAGCCAGGCGGGGTGAAATGTTTATCGTGCAGTAAAGGCATTTTCTAAAGAGCCTCTTTAACAAGTTCTTTGCAACCGCCATTGCAGCTGTGTTTTGTGGCTGCTTCTGAAACTAATACTTGCTCACGTCCCAATCTCTGAGAGTGTGCAACGCACAATATTTACCTTTGCTTGTAAAGACAAATCCACCTTTCCTGCGCATTTCTCCCATACACTTTGCAAATGAATCTCTAATTAAAACTTTAATAATTTAATGTGTATCATTATTGGATATTCTGCTATGACCTTAAACCAAATTAACCCCAAAATTCCTTAACTTTGGCATTTCAGCAGGAGATCTTAATTTTTAAAGGAAGTATGGAGCTAAATTGGACAGATGTTGCCATGGCAACCCTGCTGCCAGCAGCCGAGTTGCGCTGGGACCAGGCTGCTAAAGGCTTATGATGGGACCGCAGGCGATACTAGGAGAGTAGATTGAAAAAGATGATTGAGCTGAAGGTCAGGGGGAGAAAAACCCACTAAATCCCTTTATTAGAAAGGAAACGTATAGATTATCAAATGCAGTTTGTAATACCAGGGGCAGCCTTTGAAGGGAACAGCATTGGAGGCATGGTGTACCGTGGGAGAGCTCACACTACAGTCTTGCTGAAGGGGAATCATGACCTGCCGTGTTTTAAGTGTAGTTTATGTGAGGAGGAGTACCGCCCACCAGACTGTGTCTTAGTATAGGAAACTTCTTTTCTCTAGCTGCCTCTTAAGCTTTTCTTTAAAATGGATCCTGAAGAGAATCCTGTGTTTTCAGACAAATGCTTGGATCTTCAGACAAGTCAAGAGCTCAAGTTGGATCCAGGACAAAAGCTGGGCAGGAAAAGGCCCGGATGGCCTGGAGCCAGGATTCACACTGTGAGATTCACCTCCCTTCATTACTTCCCAGAGGGACCCAGGGATCACTCCAGCTCCAATGGTTGTTAGTGGGAGAGTCAGAACTAAAACCCACATTTCCAGCTCCATCTCTAGGACTACTCCCACTCCATCATATTTCCTCACTTGTAAAATGAGAACTCTGGGTTACATGAGGCCTCCGGTCCTTCCAGCTGTGGAATCATATCAGTCTCTAACTTGTGAACATAGCTAGGACTGCCCAAGTGCGCAGTTTCTAAGTGTTTTCAGTTGTAACTCTGCAGTGCACTGGATAACACCAGGAGATGGATTCGTCTTCTTTTCCACTTTCCCATTCTGTACATATCTTTCTAAACAATGGAACTTACAGGACTATTGACAAAAATAATGGGGAGAAATTCTATTCAACCAATCTCTTCTTGATAGCTTTCGATTATATAATTTGTATCAAATAAGAGGGATTTTACAACACGTTTGCTTAGGTGCCCGGATACATCATGTCTACAAATAAAAATTTTATTTATAATCTACAAATCTCAACTTAAAAAAATCTCAACTTAAAAGTTTTATTTGTAATCTACAAATCTCAAAAAAAAATTTTTATAATCTACAAATCCAAGAGTGTAAGTGAATGCATTGGCTGTAAGAACACGCTTGAATTCTTCAGCAAGCATTGCTCGCTTGGGAGTTGTCAGTAGGACGTGGCGGGTCTCTGGAGGTGCCAGGTCTCAGGATCACTGTGGAACTCTGATTTAGAGGTGCGTTGTTTTCTCGGATGCCATTTGGTGTGAAAAAACACAGAATTTAGAGTTAGACTGTTCCAATCCTGGTTTACGGACTGGGCAAGTCACTAAGTATGAGTTGACTTGTGTAGAAAGCGGGACTATATCTAATAAGGCTGTTGGGTGAATAATATGCAATAAATGTAAAACACCTGGGATAGCACCTGGAAAATTGTAGAACCACGGTAAATGTCAGTTTCCCCGACAGGCTGCAGAATGTGCATATATATATTGAAACTGTCAAGCAGAAACCTGTCTGTGGGTCAGAATTATTATTCTCCATGTTTGGGATAAATTGGAAAGCCTAGAATTCAGTGATCTTTTAGCCAAGTGCCTCCTGCCAAGAGCAAATGTCAGGAAGAGGGCTACTCTCTGACGCAAGTGTAACCAAATTAAAAATATATATTCCTTACATTCTTTACTTATCATTTGTGTCATTTACCCCAGGAATATTTTAATGAAAATCAAATGCATCCGGTGAGCACATAACTGAAGATTGTAAGACTGAAACAGAAAAAAAAAACACAAAATTTTACCAGATTCAGTGTCATCAGTGTAGTTTTTCATTGTAATGCTCTTTACAATTAAATATACAAAGGGAGTCAAAGCATGAATAGTACTCTAAAAGTATTAGCCAAGCTCTGGAGAATTTTCCACACACCAGGGCATGAACAAGTCCTAAAAGCACAATAACTGAGCCTGGCATAGAAAAATATGTGCCATCCATCCACCCCAGACAGAAGACCCTGGTACCCAGCCCACCATGAGTGCGGGCACATCTTTCTGAAGCATCCAGGTCACCTGGGACCTACTGTCACTCTCACACCAACACATCCTTTGACACATGCATTTGGGGGATTTAAGACAGATGGTTGTGAAATGCTTACAATGTAACGCGGAGTGCAAAAGGCAGTGCTCCCTTTACGACACACACGAATTCCCTGGACTTCATTAAGATGCAGATTCCAATTCAGTAGGTTTGGGGGTGGGGCCTGAGACCCTGCATTTCTAACAAGCTCCTAGGTGATGTTTCTGCTACTAGCTGGGACCAAGGGTGACACCGTAGATGGAGAATCCCAATTCAGTTCAAGCACGTGTGCCCCTAGCAAGAAGGTGTGTGGGAGAAAACACATCAAAATGTTAGCATTGGTCATGAAATGATGGGTACTTCGTTTTCTTCTTTATGCTCCCATGTTTTTCACATTTTCTCTAATGACCACCATTTAATAAAAATACTAAAATTTTAAAAAGAAACTATATTGTATTAACACACACACAAACAAGAAACCAGCTAGTGTCCAATTATAGGAGAACTGTTAAATAAATTGTTAAATAGAAAAAACAAAGTATTATATATCCACTAATATAATTTTTCCAAGAAACACAATCCATGTCTTCTAAAATAAAGTCCCTGTATGCACAGAAAATGAATAAAAATATCAAAATGGTACCATAAGTTAGTTATTATTTTGAAAACCATGGTATCTATTATTTTTTTATGCAGAAAAATACCTATTTTCAGATGGCTTACCCTATAGGAATTTCATACTAGGGCATCTCTTCACTTTTCCTTATCCAGATCAGTTACACAGTTGGCAAGCTGCTTTTCAGGCATTGTTCAGAGCTAATATTGCCAAGAAAACAGACAACGAATAAATAAAATAAATCAATAAATTACACAAAGCCCGCAGATTACAAATTCTCCTGCAGCCAATCACAGCTCTTATCTGGGGTCTCAGCCCTTGTTGACCTGCTTCTAGGGCACCATCGCCCAGAGGGACCGGTTAGTTTCTGTCACCCACTGTGTTTCCCTGCTGTGCAGGTTATGGGGGCCATTGTTGCATTGCATTCATTTCATTCCACTTGCAGGAAATCTCGCTAAGGCACATAGGTGTTTGAAAGGACTCTGCCATGCATGCCATGACCATATTGCTTTCCACCAAGGGGACTGTTGAGGCAGAAGATAAAAAGGCAGTAAGATCTGTACAGTGTGATAAAGTGAGAACCGCTCACCTTCTCAAAGAAGGTCCCCTGTAGATCCCTGTGATTTCTGTGTGATTAATGTGCAAATTGGCAATAGGGTGCATGTGATTCACGGACCTTGTGGATGCGGTAAACAACCCGAGGGTAGGGAGAACTGTTTTTAGTCTCTTTTTGCATCAGATGTTTTCCACCATAAATCTATTTGGCGAACAGATAGTACAGTTTTGGCAGAAGATAAGATAATGGTGTTTCTCTTAAAATGTGTAGTGAAGAGAAAAATTTAATAACGTTGAATATCAAAGGCTTGAAATACTTTCAGTAGTTTCAATACTCTGGTCTCCCTTTAAAAAAAAAAAACAAAAAATACAGTCATTAGTCATTGTGGTTGCAGGTGTCTAGAGTCTAGAAAAGACTAAATTTAGAGTCTAAGTCTACATTAGCTAACAGATTGGAATGCATAAAAATAATCATAGAGGGATAACTCTGTCACTGAAAGCCTTTTTAATCTGTTCTTGATTTATCTAGCGCTAACACCTAATCTGAGCAAATGGATTCTATTTTCCATTGTATTTTTATGTTGTTCTATTATTGCAGTCAGTAAATATGCACTGGAAATATTTTGGTAAAAGAAGAAAATATGGCACAGATTCCAGACATAAGGTGAGGATCAGGGCATCCTTGATTTTTCAGAGGAATGTCGGACAGAGGCAGAAAGATACAAGGGAGTACAGGTGGCGACGTCCTTCTCTGTTTCTATAATGTTCTTAAGGTCTGTAAAATCAGAGTGTTAATTTCAGCTAGAGAAATAGGAATTCATTTCTAATGGACTCAGAGAAGGATGGAGGAGTGATCATTTCTTCCCTTTCCCAAGTAGGTCATTCAAAGTGTTTGGCTTTTCCTCTCTGTAGTCAGTGCCATTTCCTTAGCACCTTGTCTTTATTAGCATTGTTACTTTCAATATTTTGGTGATTTATATCTGCCGTCATTCTTATCAACAATATTCCACCTGCTCCATCCCTTTTTTTGTGTGTGACAGGGATCAGGTAAATTGCTGACATGCTAAAGCTGAGTTATTTGTTCCTTTGAGGTCAGCGAACATCAGAGCAGACAGACAGAGCCCTTGGTCTCCACCTGCTGGTGGCCGGCGTCGCTGCAACCACCCTGTCAGGTGTAAATCAGATCCAGCCAATGAGGATGCCTATTAAAATTATTTAACAAAGGAGAGGTGATAACATGTATATCTTGCACTAGTAAAATCGGATACAACCAAACTGATAGTTATATAGAGCCATAGAGATAAATCAGGGACTCATTATTAACATTCTATTTGTATCAAGTTAAAAAATTACTTTTGGTAACCCCATCGATACTTCACAAAAACATATTCTCTTCGGGAGCTATATCAATCCAGTTGAGAGTAAAATCCAATTACTAATAGTATGTGCTTGGAACATGTATGTAAGGAAGGGTTTATGTATAATAACTTGGAGGAGTAGCCTGTCAATACCATAATGGCTGCTTTTTGATCTGTAACACTGTGTCTGTGTGTATGTGTGTATGTAGTGGTATTCACTGTCTGCATAGTATAGAGCCCGTCTGGTTCGAAGCTGTTGAAACCAGGGGCATGTTCACTCCATAGGTGTGATTTTTCCAGACAGATGGAAAGCATACAAAACTTAGAATGATGACAATACAACTTGTTTTCTACATTTGAGCTCATAAGTTCATTGCATGCACATTGTCTTTATGTATAGTTGCCGATGAGGAAGAAAATTCATTAGGTCCTTAGGATCCTGGAGAGAGCTTGTTGGTTTCTCCAACAGTAAAGCTAAGAGCAGTTGTTCATTACTCTTCTTAGAATTAAGATGCCCTCCTAATATATATTCTGAGTATTACTCTTTTAACAATGGTAACAAACATATATATATAAAGACCCGTTTATGTAAAACAAGAGATGCAATTCTCTTAAATTTTTAAATTAACTTTTTATTATAGGAATTTTCAATCATTCACCTAAATATAAATCCCCCTGTACCTGTTACCCCACTTCAGTAATTATCAGCATTTATAATTCACCTTAAATAAGTATATTACAATTCAAGTAGAAGGATTACTTTTCTGAAGTCATGTGCTTTAATGCCAGAGTAGAAAAAAAAAATAAATGCCATGTAATGGCCAGTGGCTGCATTTTGGATCATTGCATACCGTATGGAGAGCCAAATTCTCATAATAGGAAATTCTCCTAAGAGAGGGAAGTAAATTTCTAAGAATATGAGTAATACTTATAACAAATACTACATTGTTAGCATTATTTTTCATTTCTAAAGTAAAATGTTGCAGAAAAATGTATTCTGCAACAGGTTATTTATTTATTTTTCTTTTTTTTAATTGAAGTATAGTTTGTTTACAATGTTGTGTTAGTTTCCAGTGTACAGCAAAGTGATTCAGTTATACATATATATATGTGTGTATTCTTTTTCAGATTCTTCTCCTTTATAGATTATTACAAGATACTGAGTATAGTTCCCTGTGCTATACAGTAGGTCCTTGTTGGTTATCTGATTTCTATTTAGTAGTGTGTATACTGCAATGGGTTATTTTTATAAATAAAAGTAAATTTGAGTCAGAAGAAAGTTGTTATTTTAAAAAGTGCCCTGCTGTGACTGTAGGTGTGTAGCTCAGAATCTCCATGTCCCATTTCTGAGGCCCGATTGGCAGGCACTCTCCATCACCCTTTTCAGTATTCTGGGTTTGACAGTTAATATCTGCAACATCAGAGCTTTCCTAACTTAGTAGGACAGACTGGGTAGAATTTATTCAATAAAGAAAAGGAATGGCTAATGCTAATCATATCAGCTGGCAAGATCAGTTTTTGAAAGATGCGTCCTGAGTGTATCATATAAGACCAAGCTACAATTCTCCTTCTTTCTCAGTCTTTCTGATTTGAACCTCTCAAATCACGTCTGCCAAACTGATGTGAGAGTCTTGTTCAAGACTTGGACTCCATAGCCAATCTGTGCAAAACTAAAACTTCTGATTGCACTTTATTTCATTATTACAAGTTTTAAATACTATTTAAAGCTCTTCTGACTGCGTTCCAACCTTAGAAACAAAATTCTCTTTTTTTCTATCTTGCTTTTCTCAGTAAAGGACCCAAAGTCTGATTTGATTTTTGGATTATATTGCATATTTGATGACGAAAATGATTTTCCCTTCATTCTCAAGAGGTCTCGTTGAGAAAGTTCCTAATTTTTTTTTTTTTTTTCATGGCTGTGATTTAGCTTCTGGGACCTTTCCCCATGAAGATTTGAAAGTTCATACTAAAATACAGTTTTTCTAAATTCTGACTTTGTGTGATGAGGGTACTTTCAAGTGGCTTTCTTCCATGACCCAGGTAGTATCGGGCCCGGGCCCCTTCCACTTCATCACTCAGATAGCCTCTACAGCCTTGCCGCCCTCTGCTTTCAGCCAACAAAGCTAGAAAGAGCTTGAGGAGGGGACCACGCACACCTTAAAAGCCATGTCTCAGGAGCGGCATGTGTCACTTCCATTCAAATTCCATGTGCTACACCCAACTGCAAGGAAAGCTGAGGAATGCAGCATTGTTGCGGGCCAGGAGGAAGAGGAGTCAGGGTTTGTTGAACAAATGGCAGACTCTGGTGTACCTGCATCCTGGGCTTCAGGACATGACAAAGAAAGCCTGGAAGTCTGATGGCCTCGGCGGAGGGGAGAGACGTGAAAGGGCTGAGTCTGACTCTTACTGAGGCCCGTGGAGACAGACACAGCCTGTTTGGTTTCTGCTTTACAGCTCATCCCTGGAACGGATGCTGATGTGACGGCTGGGCCCTTGGTGCCGGCAGCCGAGGGGGCCCCCGTTGGGGAAGCAGAGACAGAGAAGGTGACTCTTCCTGCTGGAGAAGGAGCGAGTTCAGAGGAGGCCAAGATTGACACCGAAGCCGCAGAGGCTGTAGATGGTGACAGACCTCAACCGGTAGAGACAGAAGCAGCAGCAACTCAGGTACATGTCCTAGTAAATGGAGGTTCTAGGGAGATACCGCCCATTGAAATCCTCTGTCTGTTGGTTAATGGTGGTACCTCTGTGGGATGTGGAGTCGTGGACAGTTGGTAGCCGTGCTGTGGCACTGCACTCCACCAAAACGAAATAGTCCATTCTCAGGAAGAGCGGCCGCAGCATTCTCTAGTATCAGCATTGCGAGGCTGCACACGGGCCCCTACTGCTCTGGCAGACTGGGCTTAAGCACGGGTAGGGGCAAAGGAAACCGTGGAATAACGTGACGGAGAAAAGGAGTGAAGCACAGTGAGAAGGATGAGAATGGGGGAAGGAGGAAGAGAATATGATAGAACAAATACAGGGCTGTTGGATGCAGTGAGAAAACAGCCACAAAGTGCTTAGCCAGCTGCCAGGCACATGGTGAGAAGCCCGTATTAGTAGTTAAATCATATTACTGTAATTACTGTTTTGTGGTCATGATTTTTATTACAGTGCCCCAAACTCACCATTAGGCTCCTTGCACCAAAAGCCCACCCCTGTGTTGGCACTTTCAAAAGAAAATGGGTCATTGATACGTACATGAAGTTGGAGTTACCCAAGTTCTTCATTTCTTCAGAGAGACACTCAAAGGCAACAAATGCAGACGTTCCTAACGTGGAGCCTCAAACCCAGGAGCCAAAGCAAGGACCGCTTTTCTGAAGCCCATGTTCTTGCTCTTCTAAGTAGAAACAGTGAAGAGTTGGCTTAATGTGAGGCTTTGCTTTTTCCTGATGATTTTACTCATAATAAATTTCCAATAATCTCTCCAGAGTTATTTAAAGCTTGAAATTGAATGATCCCTTCAAACAGCAGGTAGCAGTACTCCTTAGAGAAATAACTCATACGTATATGCCGTTTTTCCGTTAGATTGTCTTTGTCACAATGCCAGGCATATTCCTGTACGTATTGCTATGCTTGTTGAAAGAGTGTATTGTTTTCTCCAAATTGAGGAATGGAGGTGCCTGTGTCCACTGATGCCTGAGGATGTATCGAACTTGATCTCCAGGCTTCCATTATGCTAGCGAAATTCCCCTCAGTGCTCACCTTTGTTAAAAAATGAAAGAGAGATCTTGATCCTTTGGTTCTGCTTTTCCCCCCAGACAACACCGTACTTACAGTGGTTGGTGGGACTTGTCATCCCTCAAGTTGTCACTGCAGTGTGGGCTCTGATGATAATCGACAAGCAAAGGACAGGCAGATTATCTCCACACACGGGCCACCAGATCTTTACCAACAATATGGTTTCAAGGAGAAAAGCAGTCACAGGAGGTGAAATGTCAGTTTCAAGCGAGGGTTACTATTCGGTGGGACAAGAACGGACCACTGCGAAAATGAGAGCGTCCTTGGAGTCCTACTACATTCCCCTTCAGGATTGTCCCCCCACCCCATGGTGACTCGCCCTCTCTCCCCGAAGCCTCCTATCCCACTTCCCAGTTTCCCTAGGAAAACCTCACTCTTACCAAACTTCCTGGTTGTTCAAGGATCCAGAAATTAGTCCTACTAAGGGCTTCTGTCTCAGGAGAGATAGAAAGGAAGCCATGTCGAGAGGAAGGTCCTGCAAGGTGGAAGGGCCAAAGGCCAGAAGAAGGGAACAGCAGGCATTTAGCTGAATGGGGGAGGTGGGGACAGTGGAAGCAGGCAGCGTCGGGTGGGATAGCGGCCACTCTTGGAGGGTACAGAAGTCTTCTTTCCCAGTCGCTGCCAACCACATTTTTCTTCCTTTAGGAGAAGGTCATCCCTTCGGTGGTCATACAGCCCGCCTCCAACAATGAAGGGGAGGGAGAACACGAAGAGACCATGGGTGCAGAGTTCAAGGAGGCAACTGCCGACACGGCTCTTCCGGGCTCCACCGGCGAGACGCCAGCGCTGGCCTCGGAGGAGCAGAAAGCGGGCAAGGCCTCCCAGCCGGCCGCCCCCTCCGCAAGCGAGGCCTTCCAGGAAGGGCCTCCCGGCTTCCTCTACAAGGTCTAAACATTTCTTCTTTTTATTTTGTTTTTTTTTTATTTTATTCAATGTCAGGAAAACGTAATAGAAAAATCTGTCACTTTGGATGGAGAGCAGAGTGAAATTAAATTTAGCCCTACTTGAGAACTGTGTACCATTTGATTTGCAGTTAACGAGGTTCATTGTTTAGTTCAAAAGCTTGTGCGTTTGGTTGTCTTATCTGCAGGAAGGGATACATTTGCAGTGCCACACCTGATTTTTAAATATATTTTCAGTTCTCTATGACCTGCGATACAGTTTTACTTAAATTAAAGCTGATTCTCTTTTAAAAAGGAGAAATGTGTTTCAGATCTCTTAACATTTGTTATTTTTTAATCTGGTGGTCATTTGTCCTTCCTTTGCTTTGAGGTCCTTTTGTGCAAATTTGGTTGTCTGATTCTTAATCTTTTTGCTATATATATTTGTGCTCTGACTGCCTTAGGCTTTATTCCCACATCCCATTGTAACATGGCAAGGTTTCAAAGCTGCTGGGCTACAAGAACCACAGTCATGTCTTTCCATATTTTAACAACCAATAATTAAAGAAAGTTCGCCACAGGGTAAATGATATGCCCCTTGGTAGTGAATGGGTGGATTTCTTCTTGATAGTGAATGGGCGTGCCCTCCCGAGCGCCCCCTAGAGCCCAGGGCTTGAAATCATCCGTGGGCTCATCGGGTCCCCCATGGAGGGCAGGATACATGAATCGTTCAGTCAGCTCTGGCACCTCATTGTAGTGCATGGCACAGAGTAGGCAGTCAATAAATATTTTGAAAGTTAATAACTATCTTAATGGGCTTCCACGGTAAGGATAAAAAATAATGGCAAGAAGGTTTTCCTCAGAGAGGCCATCAAATGGCTACTAAAGTCTTCATAAAAGGAAGGGTGCATACCAAAAACCCAGTGAATACCTAGTACTTAAGTAGTACTTAAGACCCTAGTGTAAGCCAGGGGTTAAAGGCAGATAATCCTACCTAACAGAATATAGTTGGAATGTTAATTTGCATGTTTGATTTTGCATTTCCTAATTCAGCTCTTTGTCTTTTAAAAAGTGTTAACTCTATGTGTGTTTGTCGGGGTGGGATTGAGTAGAGTCCTCTTCTTCTCTCTCTCTGCTCATTACAAAGTAACTGCTACCTTGTCACCTCCAGTGGGTCCAGGTGGGATTGATGAATGAATTAATGTGGAGAAAAAAGCTAGACTTGTGGCCAGTGAGGACATGTGTCCCACTGGGTTCTGTTTTAAGAAGAGGACATGAAATCAAGGGGGCAGGTGCCATGCAAAGCCAGGCCTGGCTGGGTCCCTCCCTGGCTTTGCTCACTAGCTGCAGTGTGAGATGGGGAATTGCACTTACCCTCTCTCTGGGCTTCAGTTTTCTCATCAGAAAAATGAATTTGATAGTCATTTCCAGCTCTGACATGTTATGACTCTGTATGCAAAATACACAACTTAAAAGCCAGGTGTTTAATCTTGGCAGTGGGATTGAGGCGAGGGATATGGGAGAGAGAAAACTGGCCATGACTAAATCATTATCCAAGCTGGGTGATGAGTCCATGGGGGTTCATTATAGTACTCTTTCTCCTTTTGCTTTTTAAAAATTTTCTGTAATCAAATTTTAAAGAAATCTTTCAAAACAAAAGGGAAAGAAGGGTGGTGGGTTAAGACAGATGTTGTTAAAAGGTAGAAACTTGCAGCAAATAGTAAAGTAGACCTGGAGATCTAATCCATGGTGAATATAGATGACACTGTTGTATTATAGTCATCAAACCTGCTAAGAGACTAGAACTTAATTAACCCAACCACTAAAAAGAATGATAATTATGTAACCTGATCAGGTGCTAGCTATCGCTACAGTGGCGATCATATTACCATATATAAGTGTATCAAATTAATACGGTGTATACCTTAGATTATACAATGTTACATGTCAAATATATTTCAATTAAAAACCAGAAAAAGAGAGAAGGAAAAGAAACAGATTGTCATGGTTTAAAGGGTAAGATAGGGAAGGAAGTTTGCTTATAAAGAAATTGATCACAGGCTTAATTAGTAATTCCCATATAACATGCAAGTGATGGTTTTCTCAATTATTATTTTACAGAAGCTGGGGTTAGAGGAACTTTTCACTAGGTATCTTTACTTCGGGTTTAAAAACAAACAGTAACAAAACATTGATGATAATACAATGCAAATCTCTAACAAAAATATGATGAATTAAAATTTCATTAATGCACATTTTAGTTCTTGCAGAAGGCATTGCTTTACTAAATATACATTCAAGTGGCCTCAGTATCAGTCTGTAAGACTGAGATATTTTAAGTAAACAGAGATTAGGATTTCTTTTCTGTCTTCAGCGGCCTTCTTCCTTGGGGTGTGACTCATCTTCATCCTTTTTTATCCAGCTTGGAGATGCTTCTCAGAGAGCCTGCTGATAATCTGGCTGAGAGACTTTAATTTTACATCTCCTTTTCTTTCTAAAATGAATCGGTTCTCTTACAATCTTTTGCAGGTGGAAACACTGCATGATTTCGAGGCAGCAAATTCTGATGAGCTTACCTTACAAAGGGGTGACGTGGTGTTGGTGGTGCCCGCAGATTCGGAAGCTGACCAGGTAAAGGATGAGAGTGGAAAGTTCTGCAGGCTGTATTGGTTTTTCCTGAGAGTCAGTTGGGCACGGTGACTTCCTGAAGACGTTTCTACCTTCTGAGATGCTGTGCGACAGCTCTGAAAAGGGCTTAAGGTCACAGCATCACTAACTAGATTTTTAGGACACTTCTTCTGGGATGCTATTGGGATGCTATTATATATAATTTTTTAATACAAATAGATGACAAAGCATAAATTACCAATATCAGGCAAAAGTGTCTAGGTATCTCAAAATCATTAAAAAACCTCATTATAAACTCATGAAAATATGTAAAATATATATAAAATATATTTTATACTTATAAAATATATTATAAAATATAAATTTATATATATTTTTGCATTAACCATAAGTTATCTTTTAAAGAAATAAAGAGAAAAAAAGCTAGTCTTTTTTTTTTATTTATTTATGGCTGTGTTGGGTCTTCGTTTCTGTGCGAGGGCTTTCTCTAGTTGCGGCAAGTGGGGGCCACTCTTCATCGCGGTGCGTGGGCCTCTCACTGTCGCGGCCTCTCTTGTTGCAGAGCACAGGCTCCAGACACGCAGGCTCAGTAATTGTGGCTCACGGGCCCAGTTGCTCCGTGGCATGTGGGATCTTCCCAGACCAGGGCTCGAACCCGTATCCCCTGCATTGGCAGGCAGATTCTCAACCACTGCGCCACCAGGGAAGCCCAAAGCTAGTCTTTGATATTTACCAACATGTTTGCCATTTATAGTGCTCTGATTTCTCCCTATAGAGCTGAGTTTCCATCTGGTCTCAATTCCTTTCCACTTGAAAGACTGAGTCCTAGAGTGCTGATGTTCTAGCAGTAAATCCTCTCAGCATTTGTTTACATGACGTTTATTTGATGCCTTTATTCATGTTCATTTTTAAAGATTTTTCACTAGAGGAAGAATTCTGAGTTGGATTTTTTTTCTTTCAACTCTTTAAAGACATTGCTCCATTGTTTTCTGCTCTCTCCTATTTATATTAGAAGTCAGCTGTAATTTGTTTAACCTTGTTTCTCAGTATACACTGTGGCTTTTTCCCTGAGGACTTTCTAGAATTTCTCTGTATCTTTCGTTTTCATCAGTTCAACTATAATGTGCTTAGGTGTTATTTTTTTTTATAGGTCTCATGCTTGGGGTTCATGAGCTCCTTAGACTTGTATCTTGATTTTTTTTTTATTACATTCAGAAGATTTTTGGCTATTATTTCCTAATTTTTCCCTCTCTTTCACCTCTTTTTCCTCTGTCTCCAATTATATATATGTTGGACTTCTTGATGTCTAAGACTCTGGGTTTTTTTGTTCAGTATTTACTCCTCTTTGTACTCACATTGGCTAATTTCCATTTATCTTCTTCGAGTACAGTGATCCTTTCTGCTGCTGCTTTGAATTTGTTGTTAATCTGATCTTGGGAATTTTTAATTTCAGATATTACTTACACTGGTCTATAATTTCTATGTTTTCTTTTATATAGTTTCTGTTTTTTTGCTGAGATTTTCCCATCTATTCTCATTATTACCATCTTTCAGTTTAAGTACTTGAACCGAGTTACAATAGCTGCTTTAAATTTCTTAGTAGTTCTCTCTTTCAAAATAGTAGTTCTCTGTAGTTCTCTCTTTCAAGATATTCTCCATAAAAGTGCTCCTCTGAATGCCCTGCGTCACACAGACTGAGGCTGATCCTCAGGGAGAAAACTCCATTAACAGATCTCACCCAATGCAGTTTCAAGGGTTAAATATCCCCTAATTTCTACCTGCTTTTGGTCATTTTCAGTGCCTTCAAATAGTTGTTATACATGCACAACTCCATTATTTGTAAAATTCTAATATATAAACTTATATTTTATAGCTGTCATTTCTAAATATAAATAATTGCATTTCTGTATGCATATGTATATATAACTACATATAAACATATAGTTGTTCTACTGTTTATAACTGTTCTATGCAAAAGCATTTGTCTGATACCAGCTATTTTGCCACTACCCAAACTGGAAATCTTTAGTCTACCACAAGTTTTAAGCAGTTAAAATTTAATTTTCTATATTTTCCTCACTAAAGATTGATATTAACTATGATTCTTCACTTTATAAGTTGCATTTCAGAATGTATGTGTTGGAATATATCTTGATTATGGGTTTGTGCCAACCCTTTATTTTTGTCTTTATTGAAACTATTTTAAAATGCGTGACTCCACTTGGCTCCATTAGATTTTTCACCCGCTGTAAATAAAGTCAAATATAGACACTTGAGGGGAAAATATGACCTTTTTTATGTCTACTAGAGGTTTAGAAAATATTTAGTTATCATCTTTTACTCTAAGTATAACTTTGTCCTACACATACACAACATCATAATTTTATAGAGGACACTTTTCCTCATCAGCTAGGATTTTATCAGTTATTTTATTTAATCATTTTTTTCTCAGTGTTTTTTTTTTCTGCCTTCAAAAATTGGCCTGTCTAAATGCTTATATTTCTTGTCTATATAGCAGCAACAATTTATGGTCTCAGATTATATCAAAGGGAGTGTATTCAGCTTCTTTATTTAATTTTTGAGACCTTGTCTTATCTGATGTACTTGAACTATATTGGGGATTGGTTCAGATTAAATCCGGCTATCCCTCATTTTAAGTGGGATCTCTTTCCTGCATTGGTTAACATAATAAAGGTAGTCATTTCCCTCTCGTTTCACTTCATACGGTCTGTGTGTTTAAAATAGTTCCTTCAACTCAGCTTTTCCCAACTAGCCTCTGCTTATGTCCAGAAAGCCAAGGGCAGATGGCAACCTCTGTTTCTCAGTTTTACGTTTGGTCTCCCATGCTGTATGACCAGGCAGGGATGGGTTCTTTAAACTTTCCGTGGTTAACTGTCTTCATTTTTGTGAGGGCACGCCTATACGATAGACAAATGTTCATGAGGAGTAATTTACAGACTCTACAAATGTTTCCAGCAAGAATGTCATGACATCAAACAGCTTTGTAGTTTATATAAACTTGAAAAGCAACAAACACAATAGTGATACCAGGCAACACATATCGAGCTGTTAGTATTTGGGAAGCCTTGTATATGGTGGTTTATTTCAGTTACATGATGTGAGCTGGCAGACAGAGTTCCTTCTTATAAGCAAGTGGTTGAGGATGAAATAAAAGACCTTCCATTGCCTTGTCAGCACTATATTCCAGCCCCACTGGTCCTCAAGCCTTTTATTCACTGTGATCCGCAGGACAGGAAATGGTCCTGTGTGTGATATTTTCACCCGGTGTTCCTCTCTTTGCACTGGCTATAATCCATCCTTCCTTCCTTCCTTCCTTCCTTCCTTCCTCCCTCCCTCCCTCCCTTCCTTCCTTCCTTCCTTCTTTCCTTCCTCCCTCCCTCCCTCCTTCCCTCCCTCCCTCCCACACTGCTTGGCTTGTGGGATCTTAGTTCCCTGACCAGGGTTTGAACCCGGGCCCTCGGCAGTGAGAGCATGCAGTCCTAACCACTGGACTGCCGGGGAATTCCCTGCACTGGCTATAATTCTAATTCTGTCCTCTTCCTTAAGGACTTACGTCATAATCCAGTTAGCATCAATTCACTATACTTTATACAAAATTATAATATTAATGTTAACCTTCAATTAACAATATACATAAAATAATTTCATATGTTTACTCCTTTTTTTTTTTTTTAATGGCTGCGCTGGGTCCTCGTTCCTGTATGAGGGCTTTCTCCAGTTGCGGCGAGCGGGGGCCACTCCTCATCGCGATGCGCGGGCCTCTCACCATCGCGGCCTCTCTTGTTGCAGAGCACAGGCTCCAGACGCGCAGGCTCAGTAACTGTGGCTCACGGGCCCAGTTGCTCCACGGCATGTGGGATCTTCCCAGACCAGGGCACGAACCCGTGTTCCCTGCATTGGGAGGCAGATTCCCAACCACTGCGCCACCAGGGAAGCCCCTCCTTTTTTTTTTTTTTAACTAACAGCTTACTTGGGACAAGCCTTCCCCCTGAGCTCAGCACACCTGTTTACATGTAATGCGTCATCCTCGTGCAGGACCACAATGCTCATTAAACCCATTATTTTATTAATCTTTGGCAATGCAGATTTTTCCAGTAGTTTGTTGGACTCTGAAAGCCCTGTCTTTGTCTTGCAGGATGCAGGCTGGCTGGTAGGTGTGAAGGAATCAGACTGGCTTCAGTACAGAGACCTCGCCACGTACAAAGGCCTCTTTCCAGAGAACTTCACCCGGCGCCTGGATTAGGGCCAGAAGTATTGTAGAAAGAGCCTGATTACTGGGTTTTTAAACCTTTGTGAAAACCTGAAGAGTTCACTTTTGCTATGACACTCTTAGTGATTTACAGACCAATGCCAGACAAAGTTTGGAAGCCTATGTCAATGAAGCATGTGTGCAAACAAATGTTTAGAGGAAAAAAAACAAGTAAATTAAGGAAAAAGTCTTCACTGGTTCCCACGTTCTTGCTAACAGGTTTGTTTGTGCTTTGTCCAAGCTGTGGAGACTTGTATACTCGACCCCCCTCCCACCAGTTCTAAAGTAGCTTTCTCCAGACCAGAACCTTAATTTCTCTGCACCAAGTGTATGGTATTGAGTGGCTTCCCTGCAGAAGACGTGATGAATTGTCCTGTAATACGAGATTATCTTATTCCCCTGTGCAGGTGTGAGCACGTGCTCTCTCTCTCCCTCCCTTTCACATTTACTGTGTTTAAAACGAAACTGCTGCAAAAGTTGTCACTGTTCTTTACCAGCACTTCTCTCTATATATATATACGGACACACAGTCACACGAGCTAGTTCTCATCACTCCTGGATCTATGTGTATACACAAGGCTACATATACATAGTTGCGCTCTCTCCTTTCCATTGTAGCTTTTTAGCCTCTTATGTGTCATTGATACATGCGTTGCTCTTATTCCGTCTGGCATCACAGTTGCAGTTTTGCCTCTGGGCAAAACCAGCCATCCCATTGCCAAAAGAGTGGACAGTATCTGTGTTCGGAATGTGCATTCTTCAGGATGCGATGACTAACGGCACGTCGGAGCTGCTGCCCCTTTGGAGAAAGCAGAGTCTGATGATCTGGATGTCCGGCCACCATGACTGGAGGTGGGCGAGTTGCCATCAGCAGCTAAATTGTCTTAATTTCTGCCTTTCCGAGACTGGCTAGCTGATGCGGCGTTTACATCCACCTCCAGAGAACACTATTTCAGAAAGCTCCTATATATTTCCACGTCTTTTTATTGATGCAACTCATCTTCACAGATCGTCCGAAAATAAGATATAGATGATGTATGCTGTATCCACAAGTCATCTGTAACGATTCTGTTTTCAGTGCTGTGTCATTCCAAATAAACCTTGGGTAATCTCCAGCAATGACCTTGACTCCTTCCGATGAGTCATTTGTTATGGAAAGCTTGTTGCATTCGGGTACACTGCTTGAAACAGTCTATGTTGGAGTTGTTACTTGTGCAGAAATGTGCTTGTCCCTCCGGGTTGTGCTCCGCAGCTCACCTCCCTTCTGCAAACCCCTGCATCCCAATCATTGCTGGGCACGCGGTGGTCCCTGCTGCCTGGCAATCACTACGGCACAAATAACAGCTTTCAGTGGAGGCCCCTCCGAGGTGCCGGCTGTCGCAGCCTTCCTCAAGGTGTACAGCGTGGGTTTGATACGTTTTTCATAATAACCAATAAAATATGCTAAAATAAGCTTAATAGTCCATCCGAATATTGGGTTGGTCAAAAAGTTCGGTTTACGGAAAACCCGAATGAATTTTTCGGCCAACGCAAGAGTCAGTGGCTCATTGGTTATTCTTTGTTATGATTGCTTACTGGTAACAAATACTGACTTTCCATTGAAGGGGTAATTGAGACACACCCCTTAATTCTATGCAGATTGAGAGGCAAGCTAGGTACCTTGAAACTCTTTCAAAGGCTATCTAAACTCAGTCTCTTAAAATCCAGTTAATTCCCAGTCCCCTGGGGTCTCAGGTCCAACACTGAGGTGGCCTCATTTTTATAGGTTGGGTCAAGGTCATGTGCTTATTCCTACTCCTCTGTACCCACCAGGGTGCGTCTGCCATTTGCTCCGGGAAAACCCTTCCTGATGCCTTTTTTTTTTTTTTTTTTTTACTCTATTTATTTATTTATTTGTTTTAGCTGTATTGGGTCTTCGTTTCGTGCGAGGGCTTTCTCTAGTTGCGGCAAGCGGGGTCCACTCTTCATCACGGTGCGCAGGCCTCTCACCATCGCGGCCCCTCCCGTTGCGGGGCACAGGCTCCAGACGCGCAGGCTCAGCAGTTGTGGCTCACGGGCCCAGTTGCTCCACGGCATGTGGGATCCTCCCAGACCAGGGCTCGAACCCGTGTCCCCTGCATTAGCAGGCAGATTCTCAACCACTGCGCCACCAGGGAAACCCCCCTGATGCCTTTTAGTGCCATGAAAACCAGTGCAGGAGCGCCTGGTCTATGGCACATTGCCACACGGCTGATACACTTACACCCTCCCCCCTGTTAATAAATAACATCGGACTCAGTGTCCTTACGCTCTGCTCTCCAGAAACCGGCCAGTGACCACCAAATGATTTCTGTGACATCTGATGTTGCTGCCAGACTTCTCCAAACTCTCTGTAAGTTTCCAAGGGACTCATTTTCCTTGTTTTCTTGCTTCTTCAATGGCTGCTGGAGTGGGGCGGGGGTGGGGGCGGGCAGGACAGAATCAGTCTCCCTCTCTCTCAGTCTGTACGCCCGCCGTCCAGAGAATGTTTCCTTGGAGGGTCCCATTACTGCTTCCAAGTCCGCATGTTCGTTCATTAAACATTTGTAAGGCTCATGCTAAGTGTCAGTTACTGTGCACTGGACCACAGGGCTGGAGACCCTGCGCTCAAGGAACTGCTCTCGAAACCCCGCTGCAGCCCACCACTGAGGGGTCCCCCCTTCAGAGCCCTGGGCCTGGAAATGTGAGGCCTCGCCTCTGCCATTCCTTTTCCAGATTCCAAGCACCTGCCTTTGTTTCTTTTCCCAAAATGTCATGCGACCTTGTGCTTTAATCCCTGCTACCGCATCTGGGAGTGGTCCTTACCCCTGCCAGGGAAGACTTTTGGTGCTTGTCGTGCCACTATCTCCCTGCTTCCCTTCTTCCTAGTTTATCCTCCACTTCCCAGACCATGTACCTACACTGATGTCAAAGGGTTAGCACTCCCCTCTTGGTCTCCCTCTCTCTCTCTCTCTCTCACACACACACACACACACACACACACACTAATGAGGAATACTGTTGTATGACACGCGGAATCCCCATGCCTCTGCTTGGCTTTCAAAGCCCTCCACGTCTTCACCGATGCTTGTCTTCTGCTTCCGTCAGAGGGCCCTCCTCGCTGGTCCATCCTGCCCTCCCGCTGCACCTCTACCCTTTGCTCACTGCATTGCAACCACCTCCTGAAATGCCCGCCCCTCCTGTCTGCCTCTGCAACGCCCCCTCCCTCAAGGCACAGATTAAGTCCCACCTCCTGGACAAAGCTTTCTCACCAGTTCACTCCTCTGTCCACACCTGTTCAGCTCATTGAATTTAGTGTAAAAAGGATATCAGTTAGCCCTTTGTTTCCCCCGTTAACTGAAAACTCTCTACCAACCTTCTCTGTATTCCGAGTCTGCTCCAGGACCTTATACACAAGTGCACCAAGCAAAGGAACAAGGTACTACTGAGTGATGGATTAATTCAGGGAAGCCCAGAAACTCCAATCCCCAATCTGAAATTCAATATAAGAAAGTACCCAAAGTACATGGCCAAAAAATAGTTTGACTACAAAATTGAGAATTTCTATCTAATGAATGATGCTTGAGACAAAATCAGTAGACAGATGATAGATTTGCTGAGAATATTCGTGACAGCCGAAAGTCACAAAGGATAAGTATCTTATAAGTTTAAGATACTTATCTTATATCTTTAAGATAAGTATCTTAAACTCATTCAAGTCAACAAAAAACTAATAATTATTATTATCTTAATACAATTTTAATAATTCACTTATGTTTGTTATTTATAATATTAATAAATTACTTGTAATAGTAAGTATAATATACATATTATGTAATAATATACAGTATTATTATATATTATAGTATTGTATTATATTATTATATAATATATAGTATATAATAACTAACATTTATTGCATGTCTGTTATTTACCAGACACTCACCTAAGTGTTCTGCAAGTATTAATCTTCATTAATCTGTGAGGTAGTTGCTGATTTTCCCTTTTGTAAATGAGGAGGCTGAGGTACAGTGAGTGACATGAAGGAACTTCCTCAAGGTCACACAGCCAATAAACAGCAGGGCCAGGCTATAGCCTAGGCATCCTGGCTCTAACATAGGTTTGCCCTTCTGCTATCCACCCTTCTTTTTGCTCTGTGTTAAGGACTTGAATAGACAAGGCTGTGGAGGAGACACTTGAGTGGATACTAGGCATAAAAGGAGACCTTCAGCTTCCTAGTAATCAGACCAGTGCTAATAATCTCATAGACTAATGAGATACTGCTTGGTAGCCAGCAGGTTGGTGAAAATTAAAGTGTCAGCTAACATAGCACTGATGGTATTTAGTGAACATGTGTGTGTATAGTCCCTGTGACCTACAACCCTGGGGTTACATTCCCAGGGGATTGCTTACTCTGGGCGTGAAGAGATCCTCTGAGGTGGCAGTCACCGCATAGCTGGGGATGGCCAGGAGGGGGCAGCAGGTGAGGTGCTGGTCCCTGGGGGATGGATGCAGCGAGCTGTGAAGAGCAGTAAACCAGGTGAGCAGACAGATGTACAGACACAGGCAGGTAAGGTTGCTATGCCATTTATATCAACGCAAAAATACATTCGTCACAGATGATACTCTAGTTTTCACAGATACATAAGCTTGAAGGACATAAACAGATCGAGCATCTATGGAGGAACTGGAATAAGGAAAGAAGGGGAAAAAAGAATAAAATAACAAGTACGTAAAACTATGTAACCTGACTGGTACAGATTAATGGTGATAGTGTGCTCTACACTGAGAAATATGACACACACAAAAACGAGAATGAAGGTTAAAAAAATACACAAAACCCAAAAAGCAAACAGAAAATATATACCATGGAGACACTCAGAGAATGCTGATTCCAGGACAAACCATCAAAACCTCATATTTGAGCTTTGAGACTTAATTTTCGACAACCCATCTCCCCTCAATCTCAAGAATGGTTTCAACTGGTAAATTCAGATCAGGTTAACCCAAGGGGAATTTGTTCATCTTCCTCAGTGGTTGTGGACAACCCAACTTTTTCCTTCTTCAGGGAAAATTCAGGTACCGCTGGCTGCCAACGGATGTCTAGCTGGACCTGGCCATGGTTCACTAGTCATGGAGTTGACCTCACCTTCAAGGCAATGTTCTTCTCCAAGACAGTTAAAGCAAACCCAGAATGAGGGTGCTCCTGCATTTAAAAACTGGAGTCAGGTATTGATACAAGCCCTTGGGGGGTCTCAGGGAAATGAAAAGGAAAGAAGGTGTGAGAATCTAGTTTTTAGCTAAGATGTTTTCCAAACCATAGTCAGCTACCATGTCCCTCAGAGACAGGCATACTGAGTACGTTGTTGATAATCCTTTTGGTTTTTAAAAATCATGAAACATTAAAACACTTTAAAATTATAAATAAACTTGAAGCATGGGGGTGGTACAGACAGATGGCAAGTTCTAAATATCCCCAAGAGAATTCTATTTTGTAGGCATATTTAGATTTACTGAAGGTCTTCTCTCTTAGTTTCTCGACAGAGCCAGAACCAATTACCTATGATAATCAGCATAATTCAGCTTTGGGTATGTACTGTAGTCGTGTACATATACCTGTGTGTGCACGTGTGTGTGTGTGTGCGTGCGTGGGCACATTGGGCTCTCTCCATGCCTCAACGTTTGCATCTTTTCTAGGTGCGATATTTGAGCATTTCCTTTGCACTGGCTTGGGATAAGTTTGCTGGAGGAAGTACTTTCTGTAGTGGTCAGGCTGGGTAACAAAGCCAGTGGCTATATATACCCTCACAATACACTCAGGAATTAATGGGGTTTTGCAAAGGAACCTACTCAGAATACAAGTTTTCTAGAGCAGTTATTAAGTCAAGAGGAAGCAAGCAACGTGCATTATTATTATATCAAAACCAAAATGATAAGCTTTCATTTTTTGCATCCTGCCACACCTGTTATTTCAACAACTGGAGTGTCAGTTCAGTTCAGAATCACAAATTATCGGAATCGGGAGAGACCAGAAACATCACCCTCTCCTCTCATTTTGAGGCTGGGGAAATGGGGGCCTTGCAAGGAGGAGTCGCTTGCTTAAAAATACCAAGCACATTAGGAATACAATTGGAAAAACAAGTTTCCTGCCTTGCATTCCAGGGCACTTTCATTCATCATGCTGAGTCTTTGCTGTTAACAGACATCACTTACTGGGGCTCCGATGCAGGGGAGTATAACATGTATGACATACCTCCTATGGCCAGAAGGGGGTGCTAGAAGTTAGTGTAAGTGAATGCATCCAACTACTACTGCACTTTGTAAGCAGGAAGCACGAATTGAGAATGGATCCGATGTACAGTAACCCCACAATTTGCATTAAAATGAAACAGTCCAGTGAGGAGACAAATTAATTCCTGAATCATAAACAGCCAAGCATGTTACTTAGGGCACAGGCTCTGGAGACTGGCTGACTTGGCTCAAATTCTTGGTGTGTCTTTATTCCCTAGGCAACCTCGAGTAAGTTACTTAACCTCCCTAAGCCTCTGTTTCATCTGTAAAATGGGCATAGGTATGCTTTTACGCTTGCAAAGGAGGGATAAGTATGTACAATGTTTCACATTCAATAAAGGGTATCTGTTATCATTTAATGGATCAATGCTTTCTGTTACAACCTTAAGAAAATTAGACTTTAAAAGGCCATCAACTATTAACTCAAAAGTGTTAGAAGAAATTTCTTTTACTTTCTGAGGTCGACCACGTTAATGAATGTAGGTTCTTCAAGAATATCTTACAGTCTTTGTGTGCTGGTGTGTGAGAGTTATTCTTGAGTTTCTGTAATATTTCTGAAATTTTCTTCATGGTCCCTTGCATATTATAATTTAAAAAGAAATCATATATATATATACATATATACGTGTGTATATATATATATACATATATATATGTGTATATATATGTATATGTATATATATATATATATATATATATATATATATATATATATATATATATCACCTTTATGTATTGAACAGATGTTGGCACAGGCTTTGTAATTTGTTAGACTTGGGTTTGAATCCAGGCTCCATTACCTACTTCCTAAATGACCCTGAGCAGAGTGGCCATCATTAAAAAATCTGCAAATAATAAATGCAGGAGAGGGTATGGAGGAAAGGGAACCCTCTTGCACTGTTGGTGGGAATGTAAATTGATACAGCCACTATGGAGGTCAGTACGGAGGTTCCTTAAAAAACTAAAAATAGAACTACCATACGACCCAGCAATCCCACTACTGGGCATATACCCTGAGAAAACCATAATTCAAAAAGAGTCATGTGCCACAATGTTCATTGCAGCTCTATTTACAATAGCCGGAAAAAAAAAAAAAATAGCCGGGACATGGAAGCAACCTAAGTGTCCATCAACAGATGAATGGATAAAGAAGATATGGCACATATATACAATGGAATATTACTCAGCCATAAAAAGAAACAAAATTGAGTTATTTGTAGTGAGGTGGATGGACCCAGAGACTGTCATACAGAGTGAAGTAAGTCAGGAAGAGAAAAACAAATACCATATGCTAACACATATATATGGAATCTAA
This sequence comes from Balaenoptera musculus, assembly GCF_009873245.2. NCBI lineage: Eukaryota > Metazoa > Chordata > Mammalia > Artiodactyla > Balaenopteridae > Balaenoptera > Balaenoptera musculus. Next base: position 93,079,125 of record NC_045793.1, on the reverse strand, counting down.
AAAAAAAAAGGTTATGAAAAACCTAGGGGCAAGACAGGAATAAAGACACAGACATAGAGAATGGACTTGAGGACACAGGGAGGGGGAAGGGTAAGCTGGGACGAAGTGAGAGAGTGGCATGGACATATATACACTACCAAATGTAAAATAGCTAGCTAGTGGGAAACAGCTGCATAGCACAGGGAGATCAGCTCGGTACTTTGTGACCACCTAGAGGGGTGGGATAGGGAGGGTGGGAGGGAGACGCAAGAGGGAGGGGATATGGGGATATATGTATACGTATAGCTGATTCACTTTGTTATAAAGCAGAAACTAACACACCATTGTAAAGCAATTATACTCCAATAAAGATGTAAAAAAAAAAAAAAAAGGATCCCGAGTAGATAAAATGTTTTAAGATTCTGATTCTCTCATCTGTCAAATGTGGTTGAATATAACTACTTTGAAGTATTATTACAAGGATTGAAATGTTATAAGAATTAAATGGTACTTAAGACCAACTTAGATAGTATTTATTTAAAAAACAAACAACTTGACACAATCCCTGGCACAAGGTGGACAGCATAACCAGAGTAAACACCATTGTTCCCATTTACAGTGACTTGCCCAAGGACACACATCCTTCAAGTGGCAGTTCTTGGATTCCAGCTGTCGTTCTATCTTTTCCAAAGCAATATAGCCTCACAGAATTACAGGGTCTCATGTCAGACTCTCCAAATGTCCCTTTGTGGTGGCTCCGTCCCGAGAAGGACCATCTCCCCTCAGCGCACTGTTGATGGGGTTACATTGCTGTCTGTCCAGAGAGCCGGGGTTCCCAGGCAGAGCCCCATGATGGGACCATTCACCTGACAAAGAAGTCTGGAAGCCTGGCAGCCACGTGGAGTTGATCTGAGCCAGCAGTTTCCCCTCCTTTCGTCTGAACCTATCAGAACCTGTCACTTTCAAATGAAACCTTCTGATGATCCAGAGACTAAACCCTTAATTTCTTAAAAATACCCTAAACAGGTGAAATATCTTGGGGTTAGAGAAAGAAAAACAGACTGAAAGGAAACTCAGGAATCCAGAAAGAGGAAATCCTGTTTCATAGACGAGAAACTGGGATTTGATCTATCATCCAGGTAGCCAAGGGGGAAGACTTAAACCTGAAATTTAAATGGAAACAAACAAACTGGAATGGAGTCTCCAGACCCTGAAGGTGGTCAGTAGCACCCTATGCTGTAGGTGTGTGTGGGTAACTGAGCAGATGTAAGCAGACTGATGAACCGAAGTCTCTCCAGCTGGTTACAGAAGTTCTCTGTGGGCCCAATGATGCATAACCCAGCCCAGATCACCCTCCTTCTTTCCTCACCAACTCTGGCCTGCCAACTCTCCGGGGTTATGGAGAATTTCTTCTGTGAAAGGCAGTGGGAGAAAAGAGAGAATAAATACCACGATCACGTCATTAAGTCACCCCATCTCCCCATTAGACAGCTCTCCACGGTTAGATGCCCTATATTTGCATCTTTATTACACCCAAAGAACTCAGCATAATGCCTTGCACGTCATGGCAGATTCATGAATACCGTCTGGAAAAAAGAGTCCTGTCAGAGTTCTAAGGTGGCCATCTGTGTGGTCTATATTAAGCTGGAGGAGCTTGAACTACTGTCTTGGAGAGGATGTAATAGCGGGTGGTGAGAAACACTCCTTCACAATGAGGAAAGGGCCATGTCACCCTCACCAATAGGAAGTTTGACTTGACTGACTCAGCCAAGCCCCATTTGTCTGAACTATTCTCAGCAGTGCTTCCAGGCTGTCCCGGAGGAGAGCGGAGTTCATGCAGACATGCCGTCACTGTTGCACGTATGCACTCTGACAGTCCTTGGGGCTTGTAAGTTGTTTTCTTCCCCTAATAGCCTTTGACCAATATTCTCTAATTTTGTCATTTTAAAAACTTCCGAGGTTCTGGTTTATTTACTCTCCTCCTTTTTTTTTTTTTTTTTTTTTTCCCCAGTATGTGTGTATGGTGCAGGTCATCTAGAGCAACCTCAACTCTCCAGTACCAAAAAGCTGTCCAAAACAGCCCGCCTGGAATGCGTGGTATCTGGTGTAACCATTTCTAAAATGTCTGTATATTGGTATCAAGAAAGACCTGGTCAAGCCTTGCAGCACCTGCTACACATTTTATCTAACAACACCGTCAAAAGGGAATCAGACGTTACACTGGGCAAGTTTGAGGCAGACAAGATACCCGAGACTTCTACGTCGACCCTCACCATTCACAATGTACGGGAACAAGACGCAGCCACCTACTATTGTGCCCTCTGGGAAGTGCACAGTAGCAGACCTTAGAGTCACGTCATTCAATAAGTGATCATTGGGTTGTTTTTTTTAACATCTTGATTGGAGTATAATTGCTTTACAATGCTGTGTTAGTTTCTGCTTTATAACAAAGTGAATCAGCTATACGTATACATATATCCCCATATCCCCTCCCTCTTGCGTCTCCCTCCCACCCTCCCTATCCCACCCCTCTAGGTGGCCACAAAGATCATTGGGTTTTCATTCACTATTGTGAGTTAGGAAACCACAGTTACCACCTGTATGCTTCTGTACAGTTTTCTAGATCAACTTTTATATAGGTGACTCTATGTGAAGTGGCCAAATCCTGTATTTTCTTAGAGGAAGCTTTGCAGAAGTACGTGCAAATAACCAGGGTTATGTTTTCAGGGATCATCTTGCTCTCAACAGGCTTTCCCAGGGCACCCATGCTTATTCATCTGAGTCAACCTACACTACTCACTCTTTTATTTTCTGCCGAGATATATATACCACGTTTCTGTGACTTTTTTTTGTATGAGTCAATTTGTATTTCATTATTTTTTTTCTGATCTACTTATCTCCTTGGATTAAAATAATGGCTATTAGATTGAATGCTAATCATTTTCTCTTTTTTTGGCCGCACCATGGCTGCGGGACCAGGGATCGAACCCGGGCCCTCTGCAGTGGAAGCGCAGAGTCTTAACCACTGAACTGCCAGGGAAGTCCCTAAATGCTACTCATTTTCCTAGAGGCTAAAATGTAGCAAACACACCATGATCTAACCACAAGCAGGGCTGATTGCATAATAAATATATCAAATTCATGCCCTGGAATGGTGATGTTTGATTTTGCACAAAACTTATAAATGCTGCTACTTATTGAGTCCAAGTCCAAGTCTACTTTGGATTGAGGTTTGGGGAGTCTTGCATTTTCTGGCTTAAGATTCCATTTATCCCACAAAAAGTGTGTGACACTTTGAGCCAGGCGTTGTGCACAGCAGACATTGCAAATCTCATATGCTTTGTCAAAGCTGGAGGTCACTTCTGCAGAGGGTCACTTCCCCCTTTCTGCTGCTGGGCTGCCACTCCCCAGTGAAATGACAGTCCCCAACTTAACTACGTCTCAGGGTTATAAGTCTCTCAGGAATTCTGGTTACTTCTAGCTCAGCTCATGGTTTATAATTTTTGTTGTTTTGCCGTGACAAAACAAATATGATCTTTGTTTTCTTCAAGTGTGATCTTACATAAAACAAATGAAAGTAGATTTGCTCTGGTTAAAAGAATTGAGGGATGTATAATTCTTAGGTTTGTCTTCTCAAATAGATCTTACATTTTCTGATTCTTCAATAGTCAACAATTTTCTGGCTACACATAGGGTGTAGCCAGGTGGTGAAGACCTTGGCCTCTTGTATCAGAGAGACCTAGGTCTGACTTGGGCTCTGACATTTACTAGCTATGTGACAAGGCCGATCGCTGCTATAGCCCATTTCCTCACCTGTAAAATAGAGGTCCTTGTAGTTCCCTCCTGGTTGTCGTGAGCATTCCTGAGATGACACATATTAAGGATTTGGTCCAGTGCTCAGCGTACTGTGAGAACTCAGTAAACGTTAGCTAGTAAAAAATGAAACAAACAAAGTAACGACGAGGGCATCTATACGTACAGGAACACCCCCCCCCCCACACACACACACCCCTCTTTATATCCAGGTCTTAGCATCACATCTGTCATAGTGTGGCTGACTTACCGTTTAGTTAAAGAGAGATTAGCTAGCTATGAAGAAAGCCTCTTGAGAAGCCATCCCAAATCAATTGCAATCTAAGTTTCCAATCACGGGTGCCTAGTACCCTTAGGGCACACACAGGTGAGACTGACAGTGGTCTTGCTTCTGGAGCAACAAGCCCTATGGGAGGAAAACAAGTCTATATTTGGAGTCACTTACTCCTCCTGCCCTTCTTCTTTAGGTTAAAGTGAACTTCATCAAGGACGCTTTGGCAGCGCACACCAAAGGCAAAGCAGCCAGAGGCAAACCAGCCCTGTCCTAAGTAAACATTGGCAATTAAATGGTTCATAGAACAGGGAAAGCATTTGATTAGCATGTACAGTACTGAATACAGAAGGGGCTCAATTAATGTCTGTTGAAGTGTGAGGTCTATATTTCCATTATTATTGAGGTGTTCGCATTACCCAATGGGTGGATGGGGGAATTTGTACAGATGGATGCCTGAAATCTCCTGATGACTTTGACTCAACTTAACTTTCTCTCACAGCTGAGAGGGGTGATTCACAATGACTTTGAGTAATAGAACCAACATTATATTACCTAATTAATGCTGAGTAAAGTCTAGGAAAACATTAAAAATCATAAATCATATCATATCATATCATCTACTGCCAACTCCCTGTACATACTAGTACTGTGGGAAAAGTGATGTCTGTTCGCTAAGAGTCAACTTGGAAAAACCACAGTTCTGAAAATTGCTAGGCCCACCTGGAAATCCATTTGATTATTTTGTCTTGGGTGATCTTTACTTTCAGGCCTGAGAATGGGTTTAGAGCATCAGCCCAAGGTAGAGGAAAGGGCACAAGTCTGCAGTGGTCACCTCTGGAGGTTGGGATCATGGATAATTTTTTTCTATGTCACTTCTGTGGCCCCTATATTGTCTAATAGAAAACTTTTATTACTTTTGAATTTTATTTCAAAATTTATTTTTAAAAAGAATTCACATGTTTCATAATATTAAAAATACCTCGGAAACTTTTGAGCACTTAGAGAAACATGAAATTTGATGGTTTAAAAGGCCTGTAATGGGCTCTGTCTTGACCATTTTTTCTCCCCTCTTCTTAACAACTTTTGCTTCTTTACAGAATGAAATCTTGTTTCCTCTCTTGATTCCCAGTGATCCTGTCTGGCAAGTGAGAGACAGTGTTAATGCGCAGGGTGGCTTATTGGGCTTAAATGTCTTTTTTTACCTTATTATACACACTAAGTAGTACAGATAGTGCCCAGTCTTCTTATTAACACTGTGCTACGACGTTCTTGCTTTCTTTACCTCTGTTTTGTCCAGATGCAGATGCCGTGATGAGCAAAAGCTGCACACTTCATTGCACAGGAGGGGTTTCTGTCTGGAAGGTTGTTTGGCACTCCTATTGCCTGAGAACATGATCTTCTACCTCTCACGGAAGGTTGCTAGAAAATCAAGCTCATGTGATCTTCACCTGGAGAGTAGGGAGAAGGTAGACTTTCGACGGGCTCTCGACGCAGAAGCCTAACCCCCATGGATTCCACTAATGGGCACATTGGAAATCGTTGATTTCCATTTAATTTCGGCCGATGGAATTTGAAGTTCAAAGAAACCATGACTGTGTCACCTGACAAAAACATTCCTTCCTTGGGCACTAGGATTTCCAAGCCCTGAGGAAATAACAAAGAAACACATGCTCTTCTCTATGAAGTTTATCAACTAGAAAGCACAGAATTTAATGATACTTTCTCAACACCCATCCAGTCTCCTGTTTTCTTACTGAAGGAGCAGTGGCACATCCTGTTCTGTTAGGGACGGGATCTTAGTGGCTTTGTGGAAAGTGAAATGAAACAAGCTTGATGAAACCTTCTTCCTACTCTTCAACTTATATTACTTACTTGGGGGCAAACATAAACCCACTTATTTGACCACGTGCTTGATTTCTTCCTTTTGCTCTTCCACATTGACTCTCCGCTTCTCTTAACTGTCCTGTATGCCTTACGAGTCAGCCCTTCACGGACTAGGTTAATGGTCTTATCTCTGGCTGCTGTTTGGGAGACTGGAAAGTGGGAAGAGAGTGAGGTCAGGGCTCCCTCCCTGACAGGTGGCCTTGGATTGGCTGCGTTCTCCTCCAGGGGCCAAATAGAGTGACATCTAACTCATAGCCAGAAGGTTTATGTCCAGGAACCAAAAGGTGAAAGTGCACATGGACATTCCTTTTTATACCAATTTACCCAGTGGAGGAACGTGTTTCATCTGCGAACACCCTGGGACGCTCTCTCCTCCTCTTCCTGGTCCTCTTCCCTATCTGCTGCTCAACCTTTTTGGGCACTCAGCCTGGGCAGACCGGATGTATGGCTACAAATGTTCATCTGTTCTTCACTCATGCTGGGAATGTAAATTTGTTTCTCTAGTTCTCAGATATGGTGAGGATTTTTTTAAAAAGTAAATTCCAGTGAGATGAGTCAGACAGAGGAGGACAAATGCTCTATGTTATCACTTATATGTGGAATCTGAAAAATCAAACAAAAGAATGTAAATAACAAAATAGCAACAGACTCACAGGTATAGAGAACAAACCAGTGGTTACCAGTGTGGAGAGGGAGGTGGGGAGGGCAAGGTAGGGGGATGGGTTTAAGAGATAAAAACTACTATGTACAAAATAATAAGCAAGAGCACAGAGAAACAGAGTTATTGTTTTGCAATAACTTTGAATGGAGTATAATCTATAAAAATACTGAATCACTATGTTGTACACCTGAAGAAAGCATAATATAGCAAATCAACTATACTTCAAGAAAAAATAGAATTACCCATGCTACCAAAGAAAAAGTAATGTCTTATTTCTTGATTATTTTGCTTTTTGTTGGAAATGCTATTTCAATTGAAGCAAATGAAAATATTTAATGGCAGAAAGGAAACATATGTTTTCACTGTAGGGTATCCAGATATAACTTTCCATACCACACAGGTGCTGACACCAAATCAGGCTTTTGAGGGTCAGATATTTACTTGAAAAAAACCTTATTTAAGGTCAGTTATAATCAAAGAATTGCAACCACAGAGTACATAAAATTCACAAAAGAAGATGAAATGAAGACCTAATATAATGGGCCCTGGGAACCTACAGTATGATTAGAGCCAAGATAATGAGCAAAAACACCCCTTATCATGACTTGTGACCACATCCTTCCCAACATGGAGCAACCTCGGTCCCAAGTCCAGATCTCAGCCCTGGCTAGACCTCAGCCTCAGCCTGCAGCACTTCCTGTGCTGCTCAGGTCGATGCCTCATATCAAAGGAAAGAGGAAAGGGAGTCCGATGGCTATCAGTTGTACCCCTACAGATGTTAGTAACTCTGCCCCCAAAAGTCTGGTTTAACATCATTTCCTATAGACGTGGGTTCCTATTTAGAGAATATGTATGTTGAAATGGCCTGATTATCTCAGAGAGAAGAAAAGGCAAGGTGCATTATTTCATTTCCCAGAGATGTTCAGTAATTGTGAAAAGCTCAGGCCAAAGGTACTGACAATGAACATAATGGAATTTACATCCATTTAGCTCCCAATGGCTGCCAGATAATGTGTTAGATGTCATATGTGTTCAGAAGCTTATGTGATTAAAAACCCTGCAAATAAGCATGTTTCATGGAAGAAGGAATTGATGCTTAGACAGAGGCAGCAATCAGTCCAAAAATATAGTCCGTGCTGTTTCAATTGCACTATTGGGCCACTTTGAATACCTTTAGTGTTTATAAACTTTATAAGAATATACTTTGGCATTTGTGAGCAAATACGGGTTGTCCCAGACCTATCTCCCTGTCTGGCAGAGCCTGGTCAGGACAGAATGAGTAGCCATTCAAGAGGTCATGGCTAGAAGGTCACCTAGGGGCACATCTTAAAGAGCTTTGTTTCTGTACAGTCTGCCCTAGGACCCTTCCCCCCTAGGGGAGGGTAAAAGTCTAAGAAAATCATCTATCTTCTATGTTTTATGAATTGAATTTAGCAGAAATATCATAGATGGGGTACATAAAGAGGGCTCAAAACTCCATGGCCTGGACTTAAAGAGCAATCATAATGTGCAATGAGGGTAATATTTTGGAAATTTGTAGCCAGCATATTTTTATTCTCCTACATACATCATGTCACCTGTAGTCCTTCTTCTGTTAAAACTAAACCATGAGGTTACCACCCATGGAAGGAGATAGTGGCTGTGCTCAGAAACAGCTCCCTTTTTGCTTCTTTTATTTTATCTATTTTCCCCAGGTTTATTGAGATAAAATTGATATACAAGATTGTGTAAGTTTAAGGGATACAACATGTGGAATCAATAGTGGTAGGTTAAGTTCTGATTATTGTACCAGCCAATTCAGAGGAAAAGACCAAATCCCAGAGACCAGCAGGACAAAGAGCTGGAAGTTGATGAGAACACAAGGGGGGCAGGAGGATGAGTATAAGAATTCACACTCCTCCCATGTGTAGTGATACCCTCGGGGGGATGAGAGGAAGGAAGAGAGAGGATCAAACAAGATAAAGAATGTTCCAAAAGGGACTGAAGTAACCTGAAAGAGACCATTCTAAAATAGCAGAGACTATTTTAAATTGCTAAGTTTAGTACCTTCTTCCAGTGTCAGAATGAGGAAGAGATACATCAGTTATTCACAGTAATGATACTCTCATACCACACACATGCACTGAGTGGTGACGTGTGTATATTCTATCACTGTGCCCTGCTCAAGGGTGCTTAGGGGTTGGGTATCCCATCCCGTGCCCACCCCCCCTCTACCCTCAGGATCAGGGCTATGTTAGCCTCAAGAGACTGCCTTTTTCTAATTCTGCATAGGGGTGTGTGTCTTTTTTTAATGAGTAAAAAGGAGCCTTATGTGCTATGGGATGGCCCTATTTAGGATGTAATAAGTTCATAGAATCATGTAGACAAGAAACAGGGTTTTAAATAAATTGACTCTATGAAGCTTCCTGGCCCAAAGGAAAGACAAAACGAGTCTAGGTAAAAAGAATTATCAAAGAAGATGGCAGAGTAGCAAGACCCTGAACTCATCTCCTCTCATGGGCACACCCAATTACAACTATTTACAGAGCAACTATTGATGAGAAAGACCCGAAGACTAGCAAAAGAGATCTTCTACAACTAAAGATATAAAGAAGGAACCACAACAAGATGGGTAGAAGGGGTGAAGGTGCAGTATAGGCAAGACCCATAATCCAGGGTGGGTGACCCACAAGTGGGAGAATAACTACAATCTCAGAGGTTCACCCCAAGAAGCAAGGGTACCAAGCCCCACATTGGGCTCCCCAGCCCGGGGGTCCTGCACTGGAATGACGAGCCCCCGTAATGTTTGGCTTTGAAGGGCGGCAGGGCTTACTTTCAGGAGAGCCAAAGAGCTGAGGGAAATAGAGGCTCCACTCATACAGGGTGCAAACAAAATCTCACAGGGCAGAGGCAGTAATTTAAAGGAGCCTGGGTCAGGTTCACCTGCTGATCTTGGAGAGCTTCCCAGAGGCAGGAGGCAAACGGAGCTCACCCAGGGGACCTAGAGTCTGGCAGCAGCTATTTGGGGGAGCTCGTTCTACCACAAGGACACTTGTGGTGGCTAGTGTCATTTTGGAATCCTCCCTCTAGCTTATTAGCGTCTGGGCCTATAAGGCTATCAGCTGACTTTTCAGGAGAAAATTTGCAGGCAAGAAGAGAGTGCCATGATATATTTTAAATGATGAAAGGGGGAAACCCAACAACCAAGAATACTCTACCCAGAAAGGATTTCATTCAGATTTGATAGAGATATCAAAAGTTTTACAGACAAGAAAAAGTTAAAAAGAGTTCAGCCCTACCAAACCAGCTTTACAAGAAATGATACAGGAACTTCTCTAAGTAGAAAAGAAAAGGCCACAACTAGATATATGAAAAATGAGAAAGGAAAAATCTCATTGATAAAGGCAAATATACAGTAAAAGTGGTAAATCAAGCACATATAAAGCTAGTAGGAAGGTTAAAAGACAAAAGTAGTAAAATCATCTATATCCACAATAAACAGTTAAGGATATCCGAAATAAAAAGGCATAAAACATGATATCAAAAACAGTAAACATGGGGGTGCGGAGTATAAATGCAAGGTTGTTAAAATGCAAAGTGTTTGACCTTAAGAGATAAGCAACTGAAAATATTCTATATATAGATTGCTACCTATAAACCTAATGATAGCCACAAACCAAAAATCTATAATAGATACACACATGAAAGAAAAAGGAATCCAAACATAACACTAAAGACCGTAATTAAATCAAAGAGAAGAGAGCAAAAGATGAAGCAAAGAACAAAAACGAACCATCAAAAAACCTCACAAACAATTAATGAAATGGCAATAAATACCTATGTATCAATAACTACTTTATTTTTTTAAATAAATTTATTTATTTATTTATTTTTGGCTGAGTTGGGTCTTCATTGCTGCGTGCAGGCTTGCTCTAGTTGTGACGAGCAGGGGCTGCTCTTCGTCACGGTGCGTGGGCTTCTCATTGCGGTGGCTTCTCGTTGCAGAGCACGGGCTCTAGGCTTCAGTAGTTGTGGCTCATGGGCTCAGTAGTTGTGGCTCGCGGGCTCTAGAGCGCAGGCTCAGTAGTTGTGGTGCACGGGCTTAGTTGCCCTGTGGCACGTGGGATCTTCCCGGACCAGGGCTCCAACCCGTGTCCCCTGCATTGCAGGAGGATTCTTAACCACTGCGCCACCAGGGAAGCCCACAATAATTACTTTAAATGTAAATAGAATAAATGCTCCCATCAAAAGACAAAGAGTGGCTTATAAATATATTTATAATCCACAATATCGTGTTAGCTATATATATATCTGCAAAGAAGAAATCCAGAAGTTAAGACACCATAATGATAGGAATTGTTGGTCTTGCTAATATGATCACGGGCATTTTTATTTTCATCTTTACCCTGTTTCTCTGAATTTCTTCAATGAGCATCTTTACCAGCATGTCCCATTTAAGAGCTGGTTGACTTTTGTTGACTCACATCACTCCTCTGAACCTCATTCTCCTGATCTATAAAATAAGAATCACCAATATCATGTGATTGCTATGATATGAAAAACATTTAGAAAAAAAGCCTAACAAATAGAAAATGCTCATTAAATATTTGCTACTATAAAAGTCAATGTTTTTAAACATGCAATATTTTACAATACTCTGCTGAGAAAAAGTATTCATAAAATAGCTCCCAGGCAAAATAGAAACCATTTCCATTTCTGCAGAAATCAAGACCCTTCCATAGCTCCCTCACATTCATGTCAGATAACCCTCCAGAGACCACTAGCTTTATCTTGAGATCAACAGGGCAAGCAGGAGGGCCAGAGGAAACAGGAAACCCAGGCCTGAGGAGCCTGCAGCCAGCACTAACAGCCCAAAGACCCACTAGACCCGCCAGACTCACCACTTCCCTCCCCTCCCCAATTCAGGCCACGCCCTCCTACCACTGACTTGGGGTGTCCAGCCACAAGGTCCCCACCTTCCTGCCTTCTCCTTGAGCACACAGCCCGGCAGACAGGATGTCACCACTGCAAGCATTCACCTTCTTCTCCTCCTGGGCTCGTGAGTCACTTCCTGACCATTTCGGTCTCGATGAGTGAGCAAACAAATTCTTTGATGGGGGCATAGGTTCGATCCCTGGTTGGGGAACTAAGATCTAGATGCCCTGAGACATGGCCAAAAAAAAAAGAAAGAAAGAAAGAAGAAGGAGTACATGCCAAGACCAGAAGAGCTAACACTGTGTGTGTGTGTGTGTGTGTGTGTGTGTGTGAATGAATTCTCTATCAGTGTTCTCAATGCTTTGCATGTATTAGCTCCTTTAAACAGCACTAGCTATAAGGTTTTTTTTCTTATCATGAAACATATTTGACTCATGAGGCATATAAAGTACCAGGTGGTACAGTCACTTGTCCAAATCACACAGCTGGTACATGGCTAGTTGGCAGAGTAGGTTAGGAACCTAGATAATCTAGCTCCTCTCAACTATTACACTAAACCACTTCTTAATTGAAAGACAATAAAAGGATCAATCCATTGTTCCCATTCCCACAGAGGAGACTGTACTGAGCATTACAGAACACTAACTGACATACATTACACACATGACTGACATACATTACATACATGACTGACATACATTACTTGTTGAAGCATATGCCCGGGATTTGAGTGAGTAGGTGTCTTCACAGAATAAGCAAAATGCCAAGAAATTATCTGTTGGCCTTTCAATGTAAAACAAAAAAAATTCTTATTTTCTATTTCTAATAGTACTATCTGCAGTGGGCTTTTGCTAAGAATGTGGATATGATCCTTCAGCCTTTCTTCTCCCATTTCTGGTGGGTTTGTATTTCTTTAATTTGCATCCTGACCTACACTGCTTATGACCATGACAGTCTCTTCGTGGAGGGACCATTGCCTTTTTGAGTCAAAAAATAACCTTCCTGACCCGTATATCTTTAAAAAAAATTTTTTTGGAGTATAGTTTATTCACAATGTTGTGTTAGTTTCAGGTGTACAGCAAAGTGAATCAGTTATACATATACATATATCCACTCTTTTTTAGATTCTCTTCCCATGTAGGTCATTACAGAGTATTGAGTAGAGTTCCCTGTGCTATACAGTAGGTCCTTATTAGTTATCTATTTTATATATAGTAGTAGTGTATATATCAGGCCCCTATATTTTTTATGCAAGCAAATGAAAGACCGGAAACTGAGTGGAAAACACCAAATGTGAGAAGAGGGGTCTTTTCCAAAAGGAATGCGTGGAAAGTGTGGATTAAGCTTCTTAAAATATTTTTGCTAAGTTCTCTGCGTGTATTTTTTCGTGTAATATACAGAAGAGCAGTGTACCTTAGCTATATGATGACTTTGGAGAAACAGATCTCAGGAGATAAAAGTTATATCAGCTTTTCGATATTATCCCTTGGAAAAAATAGTGACCAACTAACACAATGATGAACCAAGGGAAAGAGCCAAATAATTTATGTTGCATTCAAATGATAGAATATTATGAAGCCATTAAAATGGCATTTTTGAAGATTTCTTAATAAAAGTGAAAATGTTTAAATTGAATTATCAAAAAAATCACATAAAGTACAAACGAATATACATCCAATCTCAATTCCGTACATGTCTATATTGGTGGAAGAAACAAAATGAAAGGAATATGGGAGTTGTACTGTAGGGTTTTTTCCTGATAGGGTAGATGGGTTATTTTCTTCTTTATATATATATATTTTTTTAATTTTTAAATTTTTTTTTTTTTAATTTTATGGCTGTGTTGGGTCTTCGTTTCTGTGCGAGGGCTTTCTCTAGTTGTGGCAAGCGGGGGCCACTCTTCATCGCCATGCGCGGGCCTCTCACCATCGCGGCCTCTCCTGTTGCGGAGCACAGGCTCCAGACGCGCAGGCTCAGCAACTGTGGCTCACGGGCCCAGTTGCTCCGTGGCATGTGGGATCCTCCCAGACCAGGGCTCGAACCCGTGTCCCCTGCATTGGCAGACAGATTCTCAACCACTGCGCCACCAGGAAAGCCCCCCTTCTTTATATTTTTTAATGACTTTCTACATTTTTAAAAAACAGACTACAAGAATTTTTACAATTAAAATCCTATTTAACAAGGTAGTTTTCTTTTGTCGTTCAAGAATATTAAAAATACATACAATTTGAAAACATCATAAATGGCTTATTGTGTCAGGCACTATTATTTATACTTTATATCATTTTCATTTTTAGTGTGTTAATGTAACTTTCTTAAGTCTCTGAAAGATATTTTTTGAGGCAATTAGAGAGGCAGAAACCAAGACACCAAGAGATTAAATAACTCAGCCAACATCAGAAGGGGTAAGCAAGTTGTATAGAAGGGTGCTTATTTTCATAGGTCATTAATAATGATATTTACATAAACTGTTTTTTTAACATCTTTATTGGAGTATAATTGCTTTACAATGGTGTGTTAGTTTCTGCTTTATAACAAAGTGAATCAGCTATACATATACATATGTCCTCATATCTCCTCCTCCTTGCGTCTCCCTCCCACCCTCCCTATCCCACCCCTCTAGGTGGTCACAAAGCACCGAGCTGATCTCCCTGTGCTATGCGGCTACTTCCCACTAGCTATCTATTTTACATTTGGTAGTGTATATATGTCCATGCCACTCTCTCACTTCGTCCCAGCTTACCCTTCCCCCTCCCCGTGTCCTCAAGTCCATTCTCTACATCTGCGTCTTTATTCCTGTCCTGCCCCTGGGGTCTTCAGAACCTTTTTTTTTTTTTTTTTAGATTCCATATATATGTGTTAGCATACAGTATTTGTTTTTCTCTTTCTGACTTACTTCACTCTGTATGACAGACTCTAGGTCCAGCCACCTCACTACAAATAACTCAATTTTGTTTCTTTTTATGGCTGAGTAATATTCCATTGTACATATGTGCCACATCTTCTTTATCCATTCATCTGTCAATGGACACTTAACTTTTTAAGGACCTAATATATTTTCAAAATAGAAAGTTATTTAAAAGAGCAGAATATTATGAAACTATATGTGTAAAGCCCAGTTAAATTTTTTAAAAATGTGTAATGATCCAAGCAAACATATTACTATGAATAAATGTGTAGAGAAAACACTTAAAAGTAAGATGGAGAGTGGCATTGACATATATACACTACCAAATGTAAAGTAGATAGCTAGTGGGAAGCAGCTGCATAGCACAGGGAGATCAGCTCGGTACTTTGTGACCACATAGAAGGGTGGGATAGGGAGGGTAGGAGGGAGACTCAAGAGGGAGGGGATATGGGGATATAAGTATACGTATAGCTGATTCATTTTGTTATAAAGCAGAAACTAACACACCATTGTAAAGCAATTATACTCCAATAAAGATGTTTTTAAAAAAGTAATAGATGATGGCTATTACATATTTTCATCACTTTGTAACACATTTGATTTTCTTCAATGAACATCTGTTACTTATCCAAGCTCCCACATTTCCCAGCTTTTTAACACGGGATAAGGCACCTTTGCCACACTGTTCTCATAGGTCAAAGTGAGATAATAATACCACTAACCCTCAAGATTGAGAAGTATAAATGAAAGAATATGAAAAAAATATTTAGAACGGTGCCAGCAAATCCTCAGCAGATTTGTAGTAGAAATACCCTACCTACGTCTTCCTCCTGTCTCGCCAAGTCACACGACACCTGGATCTTCCAAAACCCCACTTTCCTGCCTTCTTCTTGGTGACATGGTCAGGCAGACAGGAAAATGTCACTGCTGGGCACGTCCATATTTTGCTCCCTCTGGGCTTGTAAGTTGCTCTTAAGAGATGAAATACATTCTTTATTATTTCCACTTTCTGTGTCAGATGTTTATGGGAATTTCCCTGAAAATAAATTTTTTTTTTTTTTGTGGTTGAACATGGGCAGTTAAAGTTAGAGCAACCTAAAATGTCATCTTCCAGAGCAACAGAAAAAGAAATAACATATCCTGTATGAAGAAGACTTTGAAAATATAGTTATACACTGGTATTTGCAGAAATCCAACGAAATTATGACACATCAGATGTTTGTCATCTCAATAAAAACCCCAGTCTGAGTTCACTTAGGTGAGAAACAAAGCAAATTAGAGGCAAGAAAATTTTCAAGCACCCAGTTCAATCCTTACCATAAACTTCGTAGAAGCTGTGGCCACTGATTACAGTGCGGTGGGACCCATAGCACTAGAGGTGCCAACAGAGCCTAACAACTGCCTCTGACGGGGCTCTGCCCCATCACAGCCTTCCCACAGGAGCAAACTCAGCTAGTTCCTGCCTGGGCTCCCAGCCTCTGCCTCACTGTCTCTGCTACTTTCCTGAGCTTTCCAGGAAGCCATCTTGGCTTGTCCTTATACATCAGGCCCTATCTTGAGCAGGAAGCATTTCTGACCATGATGTTCCCAAATCTTCCTTTAACACAACTTCCCAATGAACTGAAGTCTTGTCTGGGAAGGAGTAGACACAGGCTTCATTTATCTTATCACCATCCAGAGATTTCCAGTAACTGTGAATTGTTCAGGCTGAGGGAAGGAATCACTGCGTACCAGGACTCCTAGACTTGGTACATATATATTACCACACATAATTATCACAACTCCCCTGCATGATAATCATTATTTGCCCATTTTATAGGTAAAGAAATTAAAGCTTAGAGAATTAAAATGATTGGCGAGAGACAGAAAGTCTTTGCTTTTTTTAACTGGACCTTGAGGCTATCCTGAAAATTTAAAGATCACAATTCTATAACAAACAGAACACTTGAGGTAAATTTGGGATGGAGCAAGTGTCTTTTTTTCTGGGGCAGGAGCAAGCTGGTTCCTCACTTCACATTCAAGGCTGTGCCAGCCTGACTTCATCAGAGTAGAGGCCTGAGCTACTGGAGCCGATAGATGAGCCCACCAAATTGTGAGTAACCCTCGGTTCTGCCTATGAAAAAAGAGGGAAGATGGACCAAGAGCGGAACAGCTAACAATTCTGTGTGTGAGAGAATTCTCTATTAGTGTTCTCAGTTCTTTGCACGTATTAAGTCTCTTAACCCACACGGTAACCCAGGACACCTCTTCTGTTACTGTCATGAAGCGATTGACTCACGAGATAAATAAGATACTACTTGTCTCAGGAATTTGTCCAAGTCACACAGCTGGTACCTGGCACAATAGGGTTGGACCCAGGAAATCTAGCTCCAGGGTCTGTCCTCTTCATCATAAGAGGATAAAAAGAAGTACTATGCATCGTTCCTACCTCCATGGAGAAAATAAAAGTCACCTTTGTGGAACACTCACTGGCACAACCTATTATTTTATACTGAGTCATGTGAGCAGGATTTGAGTCATTAGCAGTCTTCACAGAATATGTGAAATGCCAATAAGTTACCAATTTATTTTCCAAAGTATAAAATAATAAAAATCTATTGTTTTCTGATGCCACCTCTCAAATAATTGTGAAACAAAGGACTATCCTGTAATCCATGCATTCTTTTTATGCAGTACATACTAGGCACCACCTGGATGTCATTTTGCATCTGTGCCATGAGTATTCCCTTATTTATTTGATAATTTCCAAAGTCATGGCAACGTATTCACCCCCATCATCCCGTCTACTAAATATTCCAGCTCTATTTCTAATTCAGGGAAGCCATGGAAAGAAAGAAGGGGGATTCACAGGAAAGACTGACATAGAATCAGTCTGTCAGC
This sequence comes from Balaenoptera musculus, assembly GCF_009873245.2. NCBI lineage: Eukaryota > Metazoa > Chordata > Mammalia > Artiodactyla > Balaenopteridae > Balaenoptera > Balaenoptera musculus. Next base: position 93,061,812 of record NC_045793.1, on the reverse strand, counting down.
CTTTCTCTTCTTGCCTCTGAGGCAGGCAACCTTTTCTGATTGCATCCTGTCTGTTTAATTTCTGTCCATTTTATTCACTCAGTGTGGGCCGCCATTGATTTCTTGAAATTAAATAGGGCGTTACTGGTTACCTAAACTTTGAACACAAGTTAAGGTAGAGAGCCAGACCTTAGAGAAACCAAAGGTCTGAAAACATAAGCCCTTTTGAGACAGGAACTCGAGGACAAGCTTGTCAACCTACTTCTGCTCCCTTCTTGACATGGTTGCCCACTGAGTACTCAAAAGTGCCTCATAAAGCAGTATGAGGTGTCCAAAGCAGGACCCCCTGTGTCACATCTGAGAGGAGAAGTTTCCAGTAGGTTCTTATGTATCAGACTAAATGGTGAATAACAGGGAGAGATTTACATTGTGTTCAAAGGGTAGAAAACTATGCAGCCGTTGAAAACAACGTTTTGTGGATTTATTAATAGAATTGAAAAATATCCACAATACAATATAAAGAAAATTCATGAGGATATAACAATCTATTAAAATTATAAAGGTTGTATTGATAGAAGAATTTAAAAAGAGGAGAGGGAGTTCTCCAAAATCTTAAGAATATTCTTGAGAAAACAAATGGTTTTATTTCTACTATGTACTTTGATAACCTAACTTTACTAAATGAGCTACTATGGTTTTACTGTAAAAAAGTATCTAACAAAGTAACTTTCTCTTGTTTGATAATAGTAATAATAAGATTTCATAACATCACTGAAGACTCAGGATGTGCCAGGTACTGATATCTGAGCATTTTCTTCATGTAATAGGATAATGTAAGCCTCCTAATACCTCTAAAAGATATGTATGCAGTCAAGGCGTACCTGTGGAAAGTGAGGCAAAAGAAGCTTAAATAATTCAGCTCATGTCAGATCGGGCAAGTGGTATTGGAAGGTGTTTACTTATCTTTAGTCATTAAAAATAACATTCACATAGCTTAGTTGAAACAATGTTGCTTACTATCATAAGTTAACCAAAAGAGGAGAATATAAAGCCCCAAATGCAAATCCCACGTAAATGTATATTTATGTCAATAATATCCAGCAATCCCATCTCGAGCCATAAAAATGTACAGAAAAATTCAAACTAAAAGTAAATGATGGGTGCCTCTTTTGTCCTTTTTTATATCGTATTTTACCCATTTTCTTTGATAAACAAAGGTTATTTATGTGAGTTATCACATTGACCAACTCCACGTCTCTGAATGAATCTGTTTGCCACTATCCTCACTGGTCACATGGTGATGATCATAATAGCTCCCTCACAGGCTGATTAAGAGGATTAAATAAAATTATAAGAGAACATTTAGAACCCTGCCTGACAAATAGCAAGTCCTCAGTGGATATTAGGTGCCATATTAATTTTAAAGATTACCGTTGCATATTAAACAGAACATTGTTTTTAAAATACTCCTGCATGTGACATAAAGTTCAGGAGACTGTTCTCAGGTCCAGGTTGAGTGAAGCTGATTTCCATAGATCACTCTGTCTCACAGATCCACTAGCAATTGTAATCTAGTCCCTTGTTGAAGGCACCCTGATTGTAAACAAAGTATGATTTCTCTGACTGGTAATTTGCATGGTAACATCTCAATTAATTTAAAAAAACACAAAAATACCCCAGTGCTTGTGCACATGGCATATTAAATAATGTCCAGGAGGGCTTCCCTGGTGGCGCAGTGGTTGAGAATCCACCTGTCAATGCAGGGGACACGGATTCGATCCCTGGTCCGGGAAGATCCCACATGCCATGGAGCAACTAAGGCCGTGTGCCACAACTACTGAGCCTGTGCTCTAGAGCCCATGAGCCACAACTACTGAGCCTGCGTGCCGCAACTACTGAAGCCCGTACGCCTAGAGCCCTTGCTCTGCAACAAGAGAAGCCACCGCAATGAGAAGTCTGAGCACTGCAAAAAGAGTAGCCCCTGCTTGAAGCAACTAGAGAAAGCCCATGCGCAGCAACGAAGACCCAACACAGACAAAAATAAATAAATAAAATAAATAAATTTTAAAATAATGTCCAGGAGATGTTCTAGTGTCTGATTTTTTTCTGTAGCATTACAGAAAAATAAAGGTTAGTTTTCATACCAGAGTCCTGGCTCACCAGCCAGTTACAGAAAGATAGACATAGGGAAAGAACACAGTAGGGATGTCCTCATATTTCTGTAGCAATGTTACTACAGCATGGAATTTCAGGGGGATGAGGTGAGTGGCTATGAGAACTGCTCCACCCCCAGGTATACACGTTCATCTCAGGGTTTTCTTTCCAGATCGTGAGCCTACTTAGCCCACCTGCCCAGCACTCAGGGGCAGGAAAACCCCACGAAACCAGAACTGCTCATATCCGTAGCAGGTCATGAAGAACCCTAGAGAACCACCCGACCTGATCCATCGCTTCTTCTGAGACATGAGATCCAGTCCGGCTCTCCTGCCACTGGCCTGAGCCTTCCTGCCAGCAGAGCCCTCACTTTCTTACCTCCTCCCAGGGAGCCGGTCTGCGGACGGGATGGCACTCCTGGAAGCGGTCCTCTTCTCCTCCCTCTGGGCTTGTGAGTTGCCTCCGAATCATTTCATTCTACAGAAGAGACTGAAGAAGGTCTTTATTGTTGCCTCTTTACATGTCATTTGTTTATGGGAATTTCTCTTCTTTGCTTGCAGTTGGCCTTGGGCAATTAAAGTGGGAGCAACCTGAAATATCAGTTACTGGAGCAAGAGATAAGAGTGCCGTGATATCTTGCAAGGTGTCCTCTGCAGACTTTAGCCAAGAACACATCCACTGGTACCGGCATAAACCAGATCAGAGTATAGAACATCTAGCATACGTCGTAACAGGCCCTGCTCTAAATCACTTAGGAGGGAAGAAAAACAAGATTGAGGCCAGAAAAGACGTCCCCACTTCCACTTCTACCTTGAAAATAAGTTTCTTAGAGAAAGAAGATGAGGCCACGTACTACTGTGCCAGCTGGTTTAAGGTCCACAGTGTTAGAGTTTCTTGGGTAACACACACAAGAACCATCTCCAGCTCTGTGCCTACCCACATCCTCAATACCAGCAGCTATTGAGGCTGCACAGCTGAGAGCCCCGCCTAAGTCTCCCATTACAGAGAGCGAGTCCCATGTGATTTTTTTTTTTACTATCCAGAGATTACTTGGAAGTTACATGGCTCATCCTCAAAGAGGAAATCACCCATGGCCAGAAAACAGGCTGGTGATATTACATCTTATATCAACATCACAACACTGTTGCAACGTAATTCTCACTTTTTCCACTTCAATACTAATAATTTGAGGCTTAGCGAGATAAAATGACTTTTTCAACCTCCAAATCCCATGCTACTTCAACTCTCTCAGGCCATCCCGAATAAGTTCAGAGTTTGGTTACTCCCTACATCTTTGGGGTGAATGTGGGGTGGGGCTCTTGCCCTCCCTTGCAGGAAGGGGGTTACTGTTGACTCCTCACTCAGGGTTTGTGTGACAGCCCGACCAGCGCAATTCCGTTTGCACAGGCCTCTGACCCTCAGGGGCATTAGGTGATCACACAACAAGGTGGATACTCCTGTCAGGATCCTTTTCCCCGGGATTCTGCTGTGAACCTGCAGAGCATCACAGAGCCCATTTATTCAGGCTACTACTCTTTCTCAGACACTGTTCTAAATCCTTTAGGTCTAATTTTTCTCATGTTTGGGACAATCCGTTGACATCAGTTCTATCATGATTCACATTTTATAGGTGATGGAAACAGAGGCATGGAGATGTGATTTCCTTTGTGGTGACAGTTACCGAATGGGGGAAAAAAATAGTAGACTTTCTTTAGAGAGCATGCAAACAAGAAGACAATGGACAAAAATCTTTAAAATTTTGGAAGGGAAAACTGACATCTCAGCAAAAATATCCTTCGAAAGTAAAGGAGAATTGAAGAATTCTCAGACAAAACAGAAATCGAGGGAATTCATTGCCAGCCCACCTACTCTAAGAGATGTTAAAAGAAGTTATTCAGGCATCAAAAATATGGTATAGGCCAAAAATTTGAATTTCCATAAAGAAATGTGCACTAGGAGTATAATAAATGAAGGTAAACAGTAATCCCTTAAATCTTAATTTTAATTGCTCTAAAATAGGAGTTGGCAGGCATTTTCTGTGAGGACCAAAGAGCAATGATTTTCAGTTTTGTGGGCTGTGTAGTCTCTGCCCTTCAGCTTTGCCGTCTCTGCCCTTCAGCTTTGCCACGGCAGCATGAAGTCACTCTCCTTTTAGACCTTTAGGGACACGGAACTGCTATGACAACAGGGAGGGTATCTGTATTGAGAGGTCACTTTGGGAATTCCCTGGTGGTCCTGTGGTTAGGACTCAGCGCTCTCACTGCCGAGGACCCGGGTTCAATCCCTGGTTGGGGAACAAAGATTCCACAAGCAGCGAGGCGTGGCCAAAAAAAAAAAAAGAAAGAGAGGTCACCTGCCAGGAGCTGTGGCCTTTAGTAAAGGGACACAACTGTCTGTCAATGCAAATCATCCATAAGTAATCTTTAATAGGAAGAGAAAAAAAGTTTTTTACTTGAGCTAACCTGAAGACAGCCTAGGAGACACAGATTCAAGGACCACAGTGTTTCTCTCAGTAATTAGGATTGGAGTCGGCAAGATGTAAAGGGTGACTCTGAGCCGGCAGCTACTAGCAGGTACTGTTTCTGAAAGGGCTTGTAGTGTCCTTGATTTGATACACTTCAGAAAATTCAAGTTCTCCGTAGTGCAGGGACGTGTCGGAGACCACATCCACAATGGCACCCGGCTCCATCTGGGATGCCCCAAACAGTTTTGTTTCTGTCAGAACAAAGGACAGACATTGAACATGACAAGGGCACACTTCATCAAGGTTTCAAAGAGACAGATTAGTATGTACATGGCGACTCAGCTTGACCTTGGTGTCTGGAAAGGAAATCTCATCTTCAAAGGAGTACTAGCATTGACCTCATAGGAAGGGAAGGGCATTCATTTGTATCTTCAAAGTGGACATTCTAAATAATCTGGTAATGCATTCTTTTTTTTTTTTCTTGAATGGTTAAAGCGAATGTGCAATATATGTTTGACAGGCCATAAGACAGGCTGTTCTAGTTAGCACAAAGTTCAAGCCAAATGAGGTATAAGCAAGAATGACTTCCCCATACCTCAATATGTGAACATGTCTTCCATCAATACCTACCTATCTTAGTTTGGGTTCCCCAGAATATATGACTTGGGATATGAGTATATAAGTAGTTTATTTGGGAGGTGCAGGCAAACAAGCAGAGCAGTAAGGAAAGGAAACATGAAAGGCAAGGCAGATGATAAAGTGTATTTCGGTAACCAGTTACTAGGTGACTGCAGAGAGCATAACAGGGGTTCAAAACTGAGTGATGAATTGTGTAATGGATTTCCCATTCTGCTCTCCTGTTTTGTGGACTGGCCATGTAAAAAGAATAGAATCTGTGGGACCCTAAGCGATCTGATAGTCAACGTGGCGGTGAACCAGGGAATCTTGCTAAGAGTCAGAACACTGCAAGGAAGTACTTACAGAGTAGAAAAATGTTCATGGTATCATATTAAGTAATAAAGACAGAGCACAACCTAAATATACGATATCACTATATCTATGTGAAACAGTTTTTTTAAATGAACAGAAATTAATCTGTAAGTGAATGTACCAACTGTTACCAAGTAACTGCCTCTGAGCGATGGGACAAAAAGCGATTGCCTTCTCTTCTGTTTGTATTTCTTTATGATCCATACTGCGGATGCACTCATTATATATTAGGAAATAACAATGGCTTTTGTTTTTAAGGTATATTAAGGCACTACAAGGACACAGCATCTCTAAGGATCCCATTTAATGGTCACATTCAAAAATAAGAGAATCTGAAATGTCTTCTTTAGCTGGGTTATCTAAAGTATAGAGCACCATCATACACAAGAAAGCTGTCCCTTTAGCCTACATCTGAGATTGCCTGATGCAGTGTAGTCACCGTCAAAGATGTCAGATTAGAAGTTTCCCATGAGGCTTGTCAAGCGTGGACTTAGGCCTCCTTCTCCCTCTTTCTCCCTCTCCCTCCCTCTGTTAGACCAATAAAGGACTTTAGTCCTTTAACAAGAAAATGGGTCCTTAACACTAACATCACTGGTTGGTGAAAATCACACAGTAATGAGAGGAATCTGCTGATGAATTAGCAGACCTATTTCCGCAGGATGTCTTGAGCATTACCACGAGCCCCTTTCTCTGCAGTCTATGGGTCTTAGCTGTGTGTTCCGAGCACCACTTCCTCTTAGTAAATCAGTCCTCCGGTTTGCTCTGCAATCTTCCCACTATTCAATTACCTCTCCTGACTGGAGCTGGTGGCATGCTGCTCCTGCCCCAGGTCTTGGTGGTGGCCTCCCTCTGGACATGTGAGTGGCTTTACCCAAGGGAGGGGATAGATCACGGACAGTCCCATCACCCCTTTCAGGTGGACACTCATCACGTGGTCATTCAAGCTAAGCTGACAAATTCCATCATCACCTTGAATTCTTTGGGAAGAAAATGTAAACATCAGTCCCCAGGCTTTTCATGAGGAGAGAACACATGTAGACTATGTTAATGAACATCAAAACTTCGCTAATTTTTCCTCTTGTTTTTCTTTCAGACACAAGTGGAGATATTCAAATAACACAACGCATAACATCCATTACCAAGAAAAAAGGAAATACGGCATCTCTTGAATGCCAGATAAAAACGGATATGTTAAAGAAGAGTGTATACATCCACTGGTACCGACAGAAGCCAGAGCAGCCTCTAAACCGAATTCTGTATATTTCCTCCAATGAAAATGTTGTTCACGAACAAGGGATTAGTGAGGAAAGATACGAAGCAAGGAAATGGCCAAGTAATTCACTGCTGAGCCTCAGGATACACGGAGCAACCGAGAAGGATGCGGCACTGTACTACTGCGCCTGCTGGGATACACGGTGCGCATGGGCGCCGCTGTCATTGAACAAAAACCCTCCTCCGCCATCACACCTGTGCAAACACACACCTCTCCTCCTTTCTGCCTCCCATAAAGGACTTTTCTCCTGCACATGTGTCCTGAGCAGTGTCTGAGAAAGTAGCCCAAGGACCTGATCTGTGAGGCTTCTTTCAGCTAGGTCACTTTATCCTCCATCCTCACCTCGGGGGTCTTGGTACAGTTTGTAACTGCCCCAAATTGTCTCTGCTTCACCATCTATGGGAGCCTCCTGGGAAGTAAGCCATAATCCAGTGCTGAACATGATGTGTTGGCTTGGAAAGAAGAATGAATGAATGAATGAATGAATGAGTGATGGAAGATACAAGTCCTTTTTAGTGACATGGGACTGGGTTTCTAACTCCTGCCTACCCACTCACTGACAGGGTGATATAGGAGAGTTACTGAATTGTTTATTTCTGTTTTCCCAATTTTATTTTCTTTTATTTATTTTTTAAAAAATTTCCTTTGAGGTATAGTTGATTTACAGTGTTTTGTTAGTTTCAGGTGTACAGCAAGTGAATCAGTTATATACACACACTCTTTTTTAGATTCTTTTCCATATAAATCATTATAGAGTATTGAGTAGAGTTCCCTGTGCCATACAGTAGGTTCTTGTTGATTATCTATTTTATACATAGTAGTGTGTATATGTCAGTCCCAATCTCCCAATTTATCCTTCCCCTGCACCACACCCCCGCTTATGCTGTCGTAACCATAAGTTTGTTTTCTACATCTGTGACTCTACTTCTGTTTTGTAACTAAGTTCATTTATACCTTTTTTTTAGATTCCACATATAAGTGATATCATATGATATTTGTCTTTCAGTGTCTGACTTACTTCACTCAGTATGACAATCTCTAGGTCCATGTTTTCCCAGTTTTAAGCGGGCATGGTGCTAACAACTGCATAGGTTGCTGAAGACTGAATGAGGTTCACATATGAACGTTTCAGCACGGTGTTCAACAAATCACAGTGTCCTTTCCAGCTATGACTAAACCACTTCACTGAGCCATCACAGCTAAAATAGGAGCTGAGGACCCTTTAAAAATCACATCTTACACTGTCCTCCAAACCACAGGAAAGCATAGCTTTAATGCTGACAAACTAAGAATGGTGAATAGGAAAAATTGCAGGGTAACGAACCAAGGGGATTTTGTTTCCTTCAACACTTTTCTTCATTCACAGCAAAATGAAGAAATGTCATATAATAACATCGTAGTATCCTAAGCAATAACTACAGTAATTGTTAGTATTTACCCAGCTTTGTGAGCTTTCTGCAAACTAATGATCTATATAATATACAACCTTCTATATAAGGTTGTGGGATCATTATTGATGTATTACTATCTACAGTAATGATAATATCCTTCTAATTCTCATGAGAGTCATACAAAAAATCTATAACTCACAGAGTGAAAACGAGCCCAAGGATAAGTGTGTTTGAAGCAACACGTAAAGGAAAAGTAGGAGACCATTTCTCCCAAGGTGATGTTAACATCAAATGATTATAACATAAATGTTTTTTGATGAGCTTGTCAGGAGTCTGAAAGCTCCTTTATACCAGGAAGATGATCAAAATCACACTGCGACACATCTTACTGCGAAAGACTTTCATTGGCTCTAAAGCAAACCTTCCTCCCGTATTCTTGCCTCCACAGAACCAGGGCTGCCACTGCGTCCTCTGTCCTGTCCTGATTCACACCCGATTCTTACTAATCACTGGCCATGCCAACCACGTGGATTTTCCTTGTATCTTTGGCTTGGGTTTGTAGGTTGACTTTTCTCCTTTCTTGTCTTTCTATTGTTTTTGTGACCAGCGTCAGCCTTTGTAAGTGTCTCTGATTGTCCCCCTTGCTTTTCAGATGGAGACACCAACATGAGAATTTCTCAGGATCAACTCTCCTCTCCCCGAAGACTAGACAGAACAGTGAACATAAGTTGCAAACTGTCTGGGGTTCCCCTGGAGAATGCCATTGTGCACTGATATCAAGAGAAAGAAGGGGAGCCCCTGAGGCGAATCCTTTATGGCTCAGCTGACAGTTACAATCTGGATGAACCTAATTCCAGCTTGGAGACAGATAAGGTAGAGGATGGAATCATTTACCTGATAATCAATAACGTTGTCAAGTCCATTGAAGCCACCTACTACTGTGCCTGCTGGGATCTCACAGTGTCACAGAGTCAGAAGGGACCTGGAAGAAAATCTTCTCTATTACTAACTCTCAACCCACCTCACACTCAGGCAACCACGACAGACTCTTCAATTCTCTTAATCATGGGTTCATAGTTGTAGGAACAGGAAGGGCCTTTAGGACAAATTTAGTCCAATGGCCACACTTCAGATGAGGAAGCTGGGGCCCAGAGATGGCAAGTGGCTTTTTGCAAAGCCAGTTAACCACAGAGGTAGGACACACCTGCGTTTCAGATTCTCAGTCCAGTGCCTTTTCTTGCCTCTCTTGTGGTTAGCGTTGAACTCCTTTTAGCGCAATTGCATTTCTCTCAAAGGCAGCTGTGACAAGAATGGCTTGTCTTCATAAGTGATGTCCCCAGAACCCAATGAAGTCTGATTTGTAGGTAAATTGTGTGACTGACACACTGTTAAGAAGGGATAAAGGTCAGCAGGGGATGGACTCCCAGCTCTGTCTAGCTCCCTGTTGTTTTCCTATGGCTACCCTATTATCCTATTACCAGTCCCCCTTCATTTCTGTAGCTTCCTATCTGTTCTGAAATCCTCAGTGATTGGAATAATTTTCCTGGCATACACATCAAACATGGGGATTGCTTTCTTCACGAATACGTTTGTAAATTCTTTGCCACTTACCGAAGGACCTGCCCAACCAAGCCCTAAATTTCCTGCTCTTCAGTCTGAAACCTGGCACCAATCCTAACTGGATGGTCGTGCACTTGGTCCCAAGTTTGGTAGCCCTGATCTGCTTTTTGCAGTTCTTACCAGCCAGACTTGAAAATAACATGAAGAACAGCAATAACAACAAAATCTATACCCTTACAATACAGCTAAATACCTCTCTTCTTGGATTTCTAATAAGTAGCCAGAATAAAATTATTGATTCCAATGCTATTCCTTCACCCCAATCTGCACAATTTGCATTATTTTCCCCCCAAACTTTCCTGTCTCAGTAAACAGCAAAGGTCTGTGTGTCATTTAACACCATGCAAGAATACTTGATAAAAACAGATGGTGTTTTCTCGACCTTCCACATCTTTGGCTTTCTTCAGTATTCAGAAAAAAGAAATGAGGAAACCTGACAGTTCTTTAGGTATTTCCCGTCGTATGAGATCTGAAAGGAGGAGACAAGAGACCCTGGGAACTGTGGATTCATCTGGTAGAAAGGAAACCACAAACCAGGCCAGAGCCTATGGTGTGCTGTCTGAGAACAGAATTGGCTGTCAAGACAAAGCCCAAAACCAAAACTCTCAGCTCTGAGGCAGAGAACTCCCACTCCTCTCTCTCTCTGACTTGGTGCAAGTGTAGAAACTCTTATTTTCCAGCTGACACGTGCAGGGTAATCAGCAAGCCCAGCACAGAAATAACCACATAATCCTAACAATAATTATAATATGAGAGTCATAACTTCTGATGATCTGCCAAATTTGGTTGAATTTGGTCAACTATGAAATCATCATCACACCTGAAAAAGCAATGCAAAACTTCAAGGAATCCTTTTGAAACTTGTGCTTTACTTCACTTGACTTGCTTGTTACTTCTGTATTCATTCCTCATACTGAAGAATTTAAGTTGCCTTTGTTGGTCACCTTAGAATGTGGTGAGTGAGGGGTGTGTGTGTTTGCATGTGTTACATAAATCAGGGTTACGAGCAAAATGATTTTGTACACAACACTAAGATTTTTCCATTCTTTCCAAGAAAATGAATTCTCTGTTCCTGAACTTTTGCATCATCTCTTCTAGATACGTTATCTCATGTGAACTTTACAAAAGTCCTGAGAAACAGATATTATCGCCTCCCTTTTAAAGATGAGGAAACCGACACTCTGAGATGTGCCCAAGGACACATCACCAGGAGCAGAGGAGCTAGAATTGGAACCTGATCTTTCTGGTTTTAAAACGTCTTTTTCTTCACTTTCAACCTCCTTAATTGTAATTTGTTTTCTCCCATTTGAATTCTTTAGAAGCTCTGATAAACCTGTTAATATTTATTGCACCTGCCCTTCTGTCCATCCCCACTGTCACTGCAATAAGTTGGGTCCTCAGACGCCTCTCAGTGGCTCATGGTGACTGTCTCTGAAACATGTCTGCTTCACCGGCGCTGCTCCCCTGACCAACCCACCTTCCTGCTCTTACATTACCTTCTGATCATGTCACTAAAACCTTCAGTAAGTCACTACCATTTATTCTTTTCAAATAAATATTTTTTGAAAATACTGGAAAAAAGTAAACATTCTCCAACTTTCTCCTTCTGAAACATTAAGTATTAAGTAAAGGTGCCTCCTAATCCTCTTCCCTTTCCAAGCTCCCCTACACAACAGACCCAATTAGTCCCCTACTTCTTTCCAGCTCACATCTCTAGATTCTTTTTCACTTAGATATTTATCTACTTGGAACCCAATTATATGTATGAGGTAGGTAGAGAGCTATTTTTGCTTTTTCCAACAGGGTAATCAATAGTCCAAAGCTTGTTTTAAAATAATCTATTATTTCCCTATTATTAAAAAATACCAGATCACTGGGGCTTCCCTGGTGGCGCAGTGGTTGGGAATCTGCCTGCCAATGCAGGGGACACGGGTTCAGACCCTGGTCTGGGAAGATCCCACATGCCGCGGAGCAACTAAGCCCATGCACCACAACTACTGAGCCTGTGCTCTAGAGCCCCCGAGCCACAACTACTGAAGCCCGTGCGCCTAGAGCCCGTGCTCCGCAACAAGAGAAGCCACCGCAATGAGAAGCCCACGCACCACAACGAAGAGTAGCCCCCGCTCGCCACAATCAGAGAAAAGCCTGTGGGCAACAACGAAGACCCAACGCAGCCAACAACAATAAATAAAATAAAATAAAATAAATAAATAAAAAATACCAGATCACATTTTAATATCAGCATACACTTGGATCATCTTCTGGAGGATTTCTGTGTTATATAAGTTTCACTATTCTTACACCTTTATCCTACTATGTCAGTAGCTTTGTAATAAGTGATAAAACCTACTATGCTAAATGTCTCTCCACCATTGTTTTTAAAAATATTTTTCAATTATCTCATATTTATTCTTCTCATTAGAATTTAAAATCAACTTACCTAGTCGACCCCTACATTTTACAACAAAGAACAAAAAATAAAATATTATCATAATTCTGGTTGGAATTGAGGTCAATTTATATACATGCTTTTAGGAAAGGTTAGCATCTTTATGATCTTGAGTTTTTCCTTTACAAATATGGTATATATGTGTTTATTCAGGTTTTATTTTATGCCCTTTAGTAAAATATTATACTCTTCATATAGTTTTCGTAATTTAATAAAGGATTTTGTAACTCTTTACTTACTCTTTTGTATTTTACTACCTTCATGGATCTTGAAATATAGACAACTCCTAAAATACCTTATAACTCTGCTCATTTTCTTGGAATAAGGTAAAACAGAGGAAAAGCTATCAGAAAGGAATTGGAGAGGGGGGGCAAGATGGCGGAAGAGTAAGACGCGGAGATCACCTTCCTCCCCACAGATACATTAGAAATACATCTACACGTGGAACTGCTCCTACAGAACACCCACTGAACGCTGGCAGAAGACGTCAGACCTCCCAAAGGGCAAGAAACTCCCCACGTACCTGGGTAGGGCAAAAGAAAAAAGAAATAACAGAGACAAAAGAATAGGACCGGGACCTGCACCAGTGGGAAGGAGCTGTGAAGCAGGAAAGGTTTCCACACACTAGGAGCCCCTTCGCGGGCGGAGACTGCGGGTGGCGGAGGGGGGAAGCTTCGGAGCCGCGGAGGAGAGCGCAGCCACAGGGGTGCGGAGGGCAAAGCGGAGAGACTCCCGCACAGAGGCTCGGCGCCGAGCAGCACTCACCAGCCCGAGAGGCTTGTCTGCTCCCCCGCCGGGGCGGGCGGGGCTGGGAGCGGAGGCTCGGGCTTCGGTTGGATCGCAGGGAGAGGACTGGGGTTGGCGGCGTGAACACAGCCTGAAGGGGTTAATGCGCCACAGCTGGCCGGGAGGGAGTCCGGGAAAAAGTCTGCAGCTGCGGAAGAGGCAAGAGACATTTTCTTACCTCTTTGTTTCCTGGTGCACGAGGAGAGGGGATTCAGAGCGCCGCCTAAACGAGCTCCAGAGATGGGCGCGAGCCGCGGCTACCAGCGCGGACCCCAGAGGCGGGCAGGAGACGCTAAGGCTGCTGCTGCCGCCACCAAGAAGCCTGTGTGCGAGCACAGGTCACTCTCCACACCGCCCCTCCCGGGAGCCCGTGCAGCCCGCCACTGCCAGGCTCCCGTGATCCGGGGACAGCTTCCCTGGGAGAACGCACGGCGCGCCTCAGGCTGCTGCAACGTCACGACGCCTCTGCCGCCGCAGGCTCGCCCCGCCTCCTCCGTACCGCTCCCTCCCCCCGGCCTGAGTGAGCCAGAGCCCCCGAAGCAGCTGCTCCTTTAACCCCGTCCTGTGTGAGCGAAGAACAGATGCCCTCAGGCAACCTACACGCAGAGGCGGGTCCAAATCCAAAGCTGAACCCTGGCAGCTGTGCGAACAAAGAAGAGAAAGGGAAATCCCTCCCAGCAGCCTCAGGAGCAGCGGATTAAAGCTCCACAAACAACCTGATGTGCCTGCATCTGTTGAATACCTGAATAGACAACGAATCATCCCAAATTCAAGAGGGTTGGACCTTTCGGAGCAGGATATATATTAATTTGTTCCCCTTTTCCTTTTTTCTGAGTGTATATGTGTATGCTTCTGGGTGAGATTTTGTCTGTATAGCCTTTGCTTTCACCATAGTCCTAGGGTTTGGCCCGTCCGTTTTTTTTTTTTTTTTTTTTTACTTAAAAAAAATATTTTCCTAATAAATGTTTTCTTAATAATTTTTTCCTTATTTTCTATTTTTTAGAAATTAAAAAAAATTTTAATAAGTTTTTTCATATTTTTTATTTTAAAAAATTAAAAATTTTTTTTCTTAATAAATTTTTTTCTTAATAATTTTTTCTTATTTTTTATTATAAAAAATTAATAAATCTATTTTTAAAAATTAAAAAAAAATATTTTTCTGAATACATTTTTTTCTTAATAATTTTTTTCCTTATTTTTTATTATAATAGCTTTATTTTATTTTATTTTATCCTCTTTCTTTCTTTCTTTCTATTTTTTTCTCCCTTTTATTCTGAGCCGTGTGGATGAAAGGCTCTTGGTGCTCCAGCCAGGCATCAGGGCCATGCCTCTGAGGTGGGAGAGACAACTTCAGGACACTGGTCCACAAGAGACCTCCCAGCTCCACATAATACCAAACGGCGCAAATCTCTCAGAGATCTCCATCTCAACATCAAGACCCAGCTTCACTCAACGACCAGCAAGCTACAGTGCTGGACACCCTATGCCAAACAACTAGCAAGACAGGAACACAGCCCCATCCATTAGCAGAGAGGCTGCCTAAAATCATAATAAGGCCACAGACACCCCAAAACACACCACCAGACGTGGACGTGCCCACCAGAAAGACAAGATCCAACCTCATCCGCCAGAACACAGGCACTAGTCCCCTCCACCAGGAAGCCTACACAACCCACTGAACCAACCTTAGCCACTGGGGACAGATACCAAAAACAACCGGAACTACAAACCTGCAGCCTGTGAAAAGGAGACCCCAAACACAGTAAGATAAGCAAAATGAGAAGACAAAAAAACACACAGCAGGTGAAGGAGCAGGGTCAAAACACACCAGACCTAACAAATGAAGAGGAAATAGGCAGTCTACCCGAAAAAGAATTCAGAATAATGATGGTAAAGATGATCCAAAATCTTGGAAATAGAATAGACAAAATGCAAGAAACATTTAACAAGGATGTAGAAGAACTAAAGAGGAACAAAGCAACGATGAAAAACACAATAAATGAAATTAAAAATACTCTAGACGGGATCAATAGCAGAATAACTGAGGCAGAACGGATAAGTGACCTGGAAGATAAAATAGTGGAAATAACTACTGCAGAGCCGAATAAAGAAAAAAGAATGAAAAGAACTGAGGACAGTCTCAGAGACCTCTGGGACAACATTAAATGCACCAACATTCGAATTATAGGGGTCCCAGAAGAAGAAGAGAAAAAGAAAGGGACTGAGAAAATATTTGAAGAGATTATAGTTGAAAACTTCCCTAATATGGGAAAGGAAATAGTTAATCAAGTCCTGGAAGCACAGAGAGTCCCATACAGGATAAATCCAAGGAGAAACACGCCAAGACACATATTAATCAAACTATCAAAACTTAAATATAAAGAAAACATATTAAAAGCAGCAAGGGAAAAACAACAAATAACACACAAGGGAATCCCCATAAGGTTAACAGCTGATCTTTCAGCAGAAACTCTGCAAGCCAGAAGGGAGTGGCAGGATATACTTAAAGTCATGAAGGAGAAAAACCTACAACCAAGGTTACTCTACCCAGCAAGGATCTCATTCAGATTTGATGGAGAAATTAAAACCTTTACAGACAAGCAAAAGCTGAGAGAGTTCAGCACCACCAAACCAGCTTTACAACAAATGCTAAAGGAAATTCTCTAGGCAAGAAACACAAGAGAAGGAAAACACCTACAATAACAAACACAAAATATTTAAGAAAATGGGAATAGGAACATACATATCAATAATTACCTTAAATGTAGATGGATTAAATGCTCCCACGAAAAGACACAGACTGGCTGAATGGATATAAAAACAAGACCCATATATATGCTGTCTACAAGAGACCCACTTCAGACCTAGAGACACATACAGACTGAAAGTGAGGGGATGGAAAAAGATATTCCATGCAAATGGAAATCAAAAGAAAGCTGGAGTAGCAATTCTCATATCAGACAAAATAGACTTTAAAATAAAGACTATTACAAGAGACAAAGAAGGACAGTATATAATGATCAAGGGATCGATCCAAGAGGAAGGTATAACAATTGTAAATATTTATGCACCCAACATAGGAGCACCTCAATACATAAGGCAAATACTAGCAGCCATAAAAGGGGAAATCGACAGTAACACAATCGTAGTAGGGGACTTTAACACCCCACTTTCACCAATGGACAGATCATCCAAAATGGAAATAAATAAGGAAACACAAGCTTTAAATGATACATCAAACAAGATGGACTTAATTGATATTTATAGGACATTCCACCCAAAAACAACAGAATACACATTTTTCTCAAGTGCTCATGGAACATTCTCCAGGATAGATCATATCTTGGGTCACAAATCAAGCCTTGGTAAATTTAAGAAAATTGAAATCGTATCAAGTATCTTTTCCGACCACAACGCTATGAGACTAGATATCAATTACAGGAAAAAATCTGTAAAAACTACAAACACATGGAGGCTACACAATACACTACTTAATAACGAAGTGATCACTGAAGAAATCAAAGGGGAAATCAAAAAATACCTAGAAACAAATGACAATGGAGACACGACGACCCAAAACCTATGGGATGCAGCAAAAGCAGTTCTAAGAGGGAAGTTTATAGCAATACAAGCCTACATCAAGAAACAGGAAACATCTCGAATAAACAACCTAACCTTGCACCTAAAGCAATTAGAGAAAGAAGAGCAAAAAAACCCCAAAGCTAGCAGAAGGATAGAAATCATAAAGATCAGATCAGAAATAAATGAAAAAGAAATGAAGGAAACAATAGCAAAAATCAATGAAACTAAAAGCTAGTTCTTCGAGAAGATAAACAAAATTGATAAACCATTAGCCAGACTCATCAAGAGAAAAAGGGAGAAGACTCAAATCAATAGAATTAGAAATGAAAAAGGAGAAGTAACAACTGACACTGCAGAAATACAAACGATCATGAGAGATTACTACAAGCAACTCTATGCCAATAAAATGGACAACCTGGAAGAAATGGACAGATTCTTAGAAATGCACAACCTACCGAGACTGAACCAGGAAGAAATAGAAAATATGAACAGACCAATCACAAGCACTGAAATTGAAACTGTGATTAAAAATCTTCCAACAAACAAAAGCCCAGGACCAGATGGCTTCACAGGTGAATTCTATCAAACATTTAGAGAAGAGCTAACACCTATCCTTCTCAAACTCTTCCAAAATATTGCAGAGGGAAGAACACTCCCCAACTCATTCTATGAGGCCACCATCACCCTGATACCAAAACCAGACAAAGATGTCACAAAGAAAGAAAACTACAGGCCAATATCACTGATGAACATAGATGCAAAAATCCTCAACAAAATACTAGCAAACAGAATCCAACAGCACATTAAAAGGATTATACACCATGATCAAGTGGGGTTTATTCCAGGAATGCAAGGATTCTTCAATATATGCAAATCAATCAACGTGATACATCATATTAACAAATTGAAGGAGAAAAACCATATGATCATCTCAATAGATGCAGAGAAAGCTTTCGACAAAATTCAACACCCATTTATGATAAAAGCCCTGCAGAAAGTAGGCATAGAGGGAACTTTCCTCAACATAATAAAGGCCATATATGACAAACCCACAGCCAACATTGTCCTCAATGGTGAAAAACTGAAACTATTTCCACTAAGATCTGGATCAAGACAAGGTTGCCCACTCTCACCACTATTATTCAACATAGTTTTGGAAGTGTTAGCCACAGCAATCAGAGAAGAAAAAGAAATAAAAGGAATCCAAATCGGAAAAGAAGAAGTAAAGCTGTCACTGTTTGCAGATGACATGATACTATACACAGAGAATCCTAAAGATGCTACCAGAAAACTCCTAGAGCTAATCAATGAATTTGGTAAAGTAGCAGGATACAAAATTAATGCACAGAAATCTCTTGCATTCCTATATACTAATGATGAAAAATCTGAAAGTGAAATTAAGAAAACACTCCCGTTTACCATTGCAATAAAAAGAATAAAATATCTAGGAATAAACCTACCTAAGGAGACAAAAGACCTGTATGCAGAAAATTATAAGACACTGATGAAAGAAATTAAAGATGATTCAAATAGATGGAGAGATATACCATGTTCTTGGATTGGAAGAATCAACATTGTGAAAATGACTCTACTACCCAAAGCAATCTACAGATTCAATGCAATCCCTATCAAACTGCCACTGGCATTTTTCACAGAACTAGAACAAAAAATTGCACAATTTGTATGGAGACACAAAAGACCCCGAATAGCCAAAGCAATCTTGAGAACGAAAAATGGAGCTGGAGGAATCAGGCTCCCTGACTTCAGACTGTATTACAAAGCTACAGTAATCAAGACAGTTTGGTACTGGCACAAAAACAGAAATATAGATCAATGGAACAGGATAGAAAGCCCAGAGATAAACCCACGCACATATGGTCACCTTATCTTTGATAAAGGAGGCAAGCATATACAGTGGAGAAAAGACAGCCTCTTCAATAAGTGGTGCTGGGAAAATTGGACAGGTACATGTAAAAGTATGAAATTAGAACACTCCCTGACACCATACACAAAAATAAACTCAAAATGGATTAAAGACCTAAGTGTAAAGCCAGACACTATCAAACTCTTAGAGGAAAACATAGGCAGAACACTCTATGACATAAATCACAGCAAGATCCTTTTTGACCCAGCTCCTAGAGAAACGGAAATAAAAACACAAATAAACAAATGGGACCTAATGAAACTTAAAAGCTTTTGCACCGCAAAGGAAACCATAAACAAGACCAAAAGACAACTCTCAGAATGGGAGAAAATATTTGCAAATGAAGCAACTGACAAAGGATTAATCTCCAAGATTTACAAGCAGCTCATGCAGCTCAATAACAAAAAAAAAAACAACCCAATCCAAAAATGGGCAGAAGACCTAAATAGACATTTCTCCAAAGAAGATATACAGATGGCCAACAGACACATGAAAGAATGCTCAACATCATTAATCATTAGAGAAATGCAAATCAAAACTACAATGAGGTATCATCTCACACCGGTCAGAATGGCCATCATCAAAAAATCTAGAAACAATAAATGCTGGAGAGGGTGTGGAGAAAAGGGAACACTCTTGCACTGTTGGTGGGAATGTAAATTGATACAGCCACTATGGAGAACAGTATGGAGGTTCCTTAAAAAACTACAAATAGAAGTACCATACGACCCAGCAATCCCACTACTGGGCATATACCCTGAGAAAACCATAATTCAAAAAGAGTCATGTACCAAAATGTTCATTGCAGCTCTATTTACAATAGCCAGGACATGGAAGCAACCTAAGTGTCCATCATCGGATGAATGGATAAAGAAGATGTGGCACATATATACAATGGAATATTACTCAGCCATAAAAAGAAACAAAATTGAGTTATTTGTAGTGAGGTGGATGGACCTAGAGTCTGTCATACAGAGTGAAGTAAGTCAGAAAGAGAAAAACAAATACAGTATGCTAACACATATATATGGAATCTAAGGAAAAAAAAAAAAAAAAAAGGTCATGAAGAACCTAGTGGCAAGATGGGAATAAAGACACAGACCTACTAGAGAATGGACTTGAGGATATGGGGAGGGGGAGGGGTGAGATGTGACAGGGTGAGAGAGTGTCATGGACATATATACACTACCAAATGTAAAATAGATAGCTAGTGGGAAGCAGCCGCATAGCACAGGGAGATCGGCTCAGTGCTTTGTGACCACCTAGAGGGGTGGGATAGGGAGGGTGGGAGGGAGGGAGATGCAAGAGGGAAGAGATATGGGAACATATGTGTATGTATAACTGATTCACTTTGTTATAAAGCAGAAACTAACACACCATTGTAAAGCAATTATACTTCAATAAAGATGTTAAAAAAATAAAAAATAAATAAAAAATAAAAAAAAAAAAGAAAGGAATTGAGTGGGCATCATTTATGTCTACAATAGGTGCAAAGGGTATTTGACAGCTCCAAGTAATAATACCTTTGAATTTTCAGTTAAAAAAACCTTTCTAAACATGATTTTCATCCAGGTCTTCCCCCATTGTGTTGGGGGTTCTGAGCTGCTGTGAATGAACAGTTGCCCACCGTGGCCTCCTCTTACTTTTGTTCTCAGGGCAGAGGCAATGATTGCTCACGGGACTTAGGCCGGAACCAGGTGGATCTGGAGTGGACATGGGGATACTCAGGGCCTGTCCTGTCTGGGTCCTGGCAGATGGGCAGCTCATCTGTATTCAGAGGAGCACTCAGCTGCTTCTGGCAATTTCTTTTCCCCTGATCCACGTTGAGTGATATAACATTACAGAACGGTATCCCAAGACAGCATCTTTCAACT
The DNA here is from genome assembly GCF_009873245.2 of Balaenoptera musculus. Classification (NCBI taxonomy): domain Eukaryota; kingdom Metazoa; phylum Chordata; class Mammalia; order Artiodactyla; family Balaenopteridae; genus Balaenoptera; species Balaenoptera musculus. Next base: position 93,041,326 of record NC_045793.1, on the reverse strand, counting down.
TATCAGAGGACTAGACTTGGTTTTTAAGGTTTAGTTTAAATAAGGAATCTATTATTTCAAAGAGACAGAATGCTACAAATTTCTTCTTTCATCCCACGAAAAATAATAAGTCATCACAGGACTCATTTTCTCATTTGACACTGCCTTTTTAAAAATCATGTGGCCCAATGGTAAAAGCGGTTTAGGAGAAAAGAAGAACTTTGTTCACATTGCTCAGTATATTTGTGTTGGCATATTTGCATTTTCAGTTACTGAAGCGTTTCCTCCTTTCAGAAATACATTCCCTAATCACTAATGGAGCAGCCCTGGTGTTTGTGAGAACAAAAGAGACTTTCTTTGATGCAAACTCAGCAGTTTCAACACAACCAAACACCTGGAAATAAAAAAAGCCTTAATTCTCTGAATACTTTTCCTGGTAATTTAGAAAAGCAGTTGGTTGACCAGTTGGTGCTGAACTCTTCTTTTCCTGCTTTTATCCTTTTCATTTTCTATCAGTGCTTTTTAAAGTTTATGACTCGGAGGAAAACAGACATTTGGGTCAATTGATTTGAGGAAAATCTACAAAATATCAGATGCCATGAAACCTACATTCAGGAACGTTCGAAAGAACCGGAAGATCAAATTGACTCTTCAAAGTTTTTTAACTGCTGGTCATGTCATGAAGCTAGGAGAAGGCTGAAACTTTTATAGGCGCTCTAACCATTGTGATAGGTCAGGTTGGATCAAGATATTTGGAGAAGGAACTAAGCTCGTAGTAACTCTCCCTGGTAAGTAACTTTTTTCTATTTTAACTTAATAGTGAAAAATTCATAGTTGCTTTTTAGAAAAAAAAACAAACAATTTAGGATTCCCCCTTATCTGACTGCCACATGCTTGTCCTCAGCATCTGAACAGCAATTTTGCAGCTACTGGTCACTGTATATGGAAACAAAACTCTCTTGTAAATGGCTTATTCTTTTCCCTGCTCGTTAGCAGTTGAAATTCTACCTTTAGAAATTCAACTTTTTATCCAAAAAAGAATAGACTCAGGGTAGAAATTAAAGTATTTTGAGGACCATGTCTGTAATCCGTTGCTGTAAGTTATTGGTTCAAAATGCTTTTCTTATAGATGGGCTTTTTTAAAAAATATATTTTTAAAAAATTTTTATTTTTTCTTTGTGTCTTTATTTTTGGCTGTGTTGGGTCTTCGTTGCTGCGCGCGGGCTTTCTCTAGTTGCAGCGAGCAGGGGCTACTCTTCGTTGTGGGGCGCAGGCTACTCATTGTGGTGGCTTCTCTTGTTGCGGAGCACGGGCTCTAGGCACGCAAGCTTCAGTAGTTGTGGCACGTGGGCTCAGTAACTGTGGCACGCGGGCTCAGTAGCTGTGGCACACGGGCTTAGTTGCTCTGTGGTATGTGGGATCTTCCCGGGCCAGGGATCAAACCCGAGTCCCTTATATTGGCAGGCGGATTCTTAACCACTGAGCCACCAGGGAAGCGCTATGGATGGGCTTTTAAATGAGAAACAATATTTACCTCGTCTCTATAGTTTGAGATAAACACATTGCTCCTGTCTCCCAATTACCTGAAAAAATGACATTATTGGTTTTCATCTCATCCTTAACAGCAGTGCAAAAAAATTCTTATAGTAAATGACTATAGAACATCGATAAATCCCACTTCTTGTTACTCTAGCTTCTCAGAGATAGGCTGAGATCAGCTGAAATTCATGCAGTTACAACTCTCGTTACATTGCCTGGATATGGACCAGTTTCAGGGGATTTGTGAGCTCAGTGAGCCATCTCAGCTCCAAAGTCCATGAAAAGAGTCTGCATGGTTGTATATTCTCATTTGCTCCTTCTCTCAGCAAACATTTATTGAGGACACTTTCTGTGCTGGATGCTGGAGATAAAAGGGTGAACAAGACACAGATAGGACAGGTCCCAACGCTCAAACAGCTTCCAGTCTAGTGGAAAAGCCTTCTAGATTCTGGCTTGATTGGGCCCCATATTCTTTGGCCCATGGCTGCCAGAAAGGTGGGAGGTCTTGCATTGATGGGCTTGTTTCCTTTCTTAATTGATGTAATAGCTATAAAATCCATATACTTAGTTTACTGGAAGATTTTGATGAAATGGCCACAACCATCCCACTAAAGAGAATAATAATATCACCTACTATTTACTGAGGACCAGACACCAAGATAATTAGTTTCAATGCCTTATCTCCTTCCTCAACAGGAATCCTCTTCTTCCCATTTCATAGATAAGGAAACTGAGGTTTAGAGAAGTTCAGTTACTTGCCTACAGGCACATGACTAGTTACTGTGGCAAAATTTGGGATCCAATAGCGACTTGTCGATTCCAAAGTGCGGGGTCTGGACCATCATGTGATATTAAACGTCATGTTTTTATATTCTGAATATTTAATCTTTTGTATTCTGACCTTTTAAAAGGATTTTGTAATTGACTACCTAATTAGTAATAGTTCATAATTTGTATTAATACTCATGTGTGAAAATAATGCTCCCGCTTCTAATCATGGCACCAAAATGACCTTGCTCCTCCCAGAAAAGATCATGTAAGTCATACTGAATATCCAATTATTAAATACTCAAAATATGATGCTTAGAGTATCTTTATAGAATGGCAATTCATTTTGACACCATTTCACTCAATTTTCCTTCTGTACTGGCATCAGATTTGCTAAAAATATTGAATCTGGTAAAAGAATTATAGCATTTATACTAAATGGCATAACTTAGAGCTGCTTTTCCAGACATGGTGGGAGCGAAAAATACCAAATACACACTATTATATTTAAAATAGATAACCAACAAGGACCTACTCTGCTCAATATTCTGTAACAACCTAAATGGGAAAAGAATTTGAAAAAGAATAGATACATGTATATGTATAACTGAATCACTTTGCTGTACACCTGAAACTAACACAACATTGTTAATCAATTATACTCCAATATTAAATAAAAATTTTAAAAAATAGTGCAGAAAAGGTGATACCAAATGCTTGAGAAATACCAAACTGAATAGGATTCTCTGATAAGCAGCGGAGAATTTTATTTCAATGGCCTTGAAACCATAAGGTTATTTTCAGGTAGAAAGGAGCAGTCTTCCAGCAATGAATAGCTTAAGAGGTCATCATTAAAAATTCACACCCTGCAGCAACTCATCTGGTCTACTAAATGAGGATTGGATTCTGGAAAGAAGTTACTTTAGAATTAACCCAGATACCTACCTCTCAATACATATATATCACAAAATACCTATAAAAAGTAATGAATATACATTTATTAAATAATCAAATACATTATTCCTAGTTCAATTTTGGAAATTAAAGAAACATTAACTAAGCATGAACTGATTTTATACATGAAAACCCTTTAAGGGAGGATATCTAGAAGATTTAGGCAAAATGGTGAGAAAAGATGGAATCATACTCTCCAGTGTATGTGAGGTGAGATGGAAACAGACGTAACCCAAGCTGCCCAATAAGAGCAGGTTCAATTTTTCAATTCTTGACCACGTTCGTACCTAATGTGCTTTTGCTTGAGTTCCATCTTTGTTTATTGTTAGCAGGGCCAATTTTTTATGTATTTATACAAATATTGAAAAAATATGGGCACAATTTTAAAGCAGGCCCAGAGGGAGATTTCTACAAAGGCTTTTTAGATAGTGGGCTAACACATGGCAAGAGCGTCAAAACGTTTGGTTCTGGAACACAGCTCATTGTTACAGGTAAATATTCTTTAAATTCTGTAGTAAGGTAGGGGAGCGAGGCAAGCAATACAGGCACTGCACGCTGCAGTGCTGGTGTTGGCCCAGAATTCTTGGATTTGATCCCTGTTTGGGCACGAATCAGGGTGGGGTCTCTGGAGAGGTCGGTGACTCCGTCCAGGTCCTTGGAGTCTGCCTGGTTCCTTCTCTGCCTGACCGAGTACAGAGGACATTGACAAGAGTTAGGCAGTTAGACCAAGTGTGAGTCCCTCAGTGGTGGATACATTAGGTTCATTGGGTCTTGGAAAATTTCAAAGACTCTTAGTTGGTTTTTTAATTTGGTTCCAGAAATAACTGATGGAAAAATTGGACAAATATTGTTCAACTTGTCATTTAGTTAGAGAATGATTAGTATCAAGTAGAAAGATATTTAACTTTGCAACCATATTCAAGCATGTCTTAAGGTGGATTTTTTTTTTTTTTCTAAATTCAATCCAGTAAATTTGTTCCCTCCTCATTTGCCTTAAAGGTGAAATTTTGCCTGGATGAGGGGGGAACATCTCTCAAGGATGTTCCTACCCTATGAGATCCATGGAAATGAAAGTTTTTTAAAATTTTCACAAAGTTGGTAAAGCATTGGAAAAAATGAAAGAATTATATATTTTGATCTCTTTAGTGGTTGTGATCATATGAACAAATGAATCTGTAAATTGAAAAGCAACATACCGGTTCCCCTTTTTCAACTGACTCTATTCAATGTAAATTATAGCAATCAAATTAAATAAAGGTGACCCAGATATAACTCATAAGTGTCCTGAAAAATCATTTTTAGTAGTGTGTGGTGCAGGGAAAAATATGGACTTTGATTCTGGATCTGTCACTTTCTGTATGATGATCCTTTAGCAAATAAAATTTGATTCACTGGTTAGTGCTTTAAAAAATTGTGCAAATAATGCATGCCCATTGCGGGAAAAAATTGAAAAATACAAAAATAAAGAAAAATTAAAAATTTTTATAGACACATCACTGTTAACAGTTTGATATATTTCTAATCACTTATTCCATCTGTGCAACAACCATCTCAAGTAGGTGTTGTGAGGATTAAACAAAATTAAAAATGAAAATTACCTACCACAAATGTTGGGACGTGGTCTATGATAAAAAGATCAATTCCTTCTCCAGAATTTAAATTATTACTCATTTACTCATTGGAATTCTTTATGAAATCAGTAGTACAGCTAAATGTATTAATTACCATCTAGTCTTAGGTCATTTTAGAACAAATGGTCGGTACTTAAAAATTCTCTCAGTTTCTATGACCAATTGTTACCTGCTTCTAAAAGTGGTAAAATGTAATAAGCATTATCTCAAATATTATTAGCCTGAATATAAGGTGCTCTCTCATCTTGCAGTAGAAATATCTGGAAGTAAAAAAAGTGTTTTTTTAAATATTATTTTTTTTTTGCAACTTGAACATACAAGCTTATAGAGATATAGACAAAAGTCAAATATTCAATTGTAGTATTTAATTTATTTGGATTACACCTGAAAGTTAAAAATTATGTCAATACAAAACCAGTTGAGAAATATTGCTTTTTGCCCACACATTTCATTAAAAATTTTGTTCAGACCCTAAACAGGCACCTAAAACATCTACCTTAGAGCAACTTTCTAAGTCATCTCAGGGTCTGTTTGTTTTGTGATCCCCATACGATGATGCCAGTGGGTATTTCATTCAAAGAAATAATTACCCACTTATAAAATAAAAGGAAAGCATTTGTAAAATTTATTCTATTATTCTGTACATGTGCCAGGTAAGCACAAACTGTAGAGACTTCAATCCCAAATAATTATTACCAGGTAATATTAATACTCCCAAACCAGCTTTAACTGAGTTCCTTTCAGGTTGATATCTTGTCCAGGTAGTACTTTTTGACCAGAGCAGAGTATTAGAAGAGTATCTTTTAATATGAACGGTTGCACAGGCACTGATACATAGGCAGCCCCTTGTTTTGTGAGGGATAATTTTGAGAAAGAAAGCCTCACCTTATGTTCTGGCACCCTCGGTCTGTTTGAATCCTGCATGTTTTGCTTCTATATCACAGAACTAGGATTTGTAAACATATTTTACCATGCCTTATGTCATTCTGGAGTTAGATCTTACTAATTATGAACCCCTAGGGCAGAAAAACAAGCAAACTATAATGCACAAACTATTTGTCACTTATTTAAACTGCTTGTTTGCAAAATCTATTTGAGAAGACCTAACAGAGCAAACATATATAGAGGCAGAGCATGAAATAAGAATAGAAGATCAAAGGCACTAAGGGAAGCAGAAGGGAAAAGGCCGCTGATAATCTAGCAAGAAGCACAGGGTAAGATTTTATGCTCAAAGGTAGCAGAGTTACGTGTCAGTTATATCTCAGTAAAAAGAAGTGAACAAAAAAAGAAAAAAGAAGGTAGGGGAAAATGTAGTAGAATACATACCCTTTGTTAACTGATAAAATGAAGCACACCAAATTTTCAAATATGATATGTTTTCCCACCATAAAATTAGAAAAAGATTTCAAGGCAGGAGTTTTGAAGGAGGAAAGTGATGTAAAGCATGGACATTGACTTCAATATCCATTCCATAAAATGGAAGAAACGGTCTTTAAGCCAACCCAGTTTATACTCCCAGTGCATTGATGATACGGCACCATAACATTTAATGTCATTCGGATGGTGACCCTCAGCAGATAACGTCAGGCAAGTTTTCGTGATCCAAGGTGACAATAATAGGATTTGAGGACCAGGCATCCTGCCATTTCTCTAGTCATCCTGCCTTGAAGGTCCGCTGCCAGGAGTTGCAAGCTGAACTCTGAGCTTGAGCTGGAGAGAAGTCAGATTGAGGCTGAAATTTCTGGTAAAACTTCGGATGCCAATAGATTATGCTGTTGATTGGGGAAAAGCCATTTGTTCTGGACAACATAAGTTAAGTAGTCCCATATACTGATTACATATATTTAACCAGTGTTCCCTTTGATTTTCTTAACCATAGATATGCAGGGGATAAGACAAGATAGATTATTGCCTATTAATTGGGTGTGTAAAAGGCACATTTCCTATGATGAAGGCTTTGAAAATTCCAGATGTATCAGAGCACAGCAAACCAGGGAATCAGTCTTCCTGCTTGATTGCCACAGATCCAATTGCAACCCCCAGATACTGAATTTCTAGCGGTGAGGGCATGACTTGGTCCCATGAGATTAAAATGTCATATTGGACCACACAATCATTACAAATTCCTAATAAAATGATAATGATAATAATAATTATTATAATCTCATTTCTGTAGCACTTTTAATCAAATTGCTTTTCAGATCTTGTTTTATTTTGGCCTCACTTCAGCACTGGTAGGGATGTTGAATTGATTTACATTATCATCATTGTTTCAATAAAATAAGGCTTTAGTTTACCTGATTAGCTCAGACACAGAACTTGTTAAGAGCAAAAAGAACCAGGAACAGAACCCTGGTCTCTTGAATAGCAGGCTGTTATAGTCCCACTAGGATTTGAAGAAATCAGAGAAGCTAAATTAGTCTAAAGTTTTTGATATGGGTTGAATCACTGTGGAGTTAATACATAAAAATTTTCGGCACGGGGACGAAACTTGTGGTCACAGGTAGGTATCAGAGGAATGCAATTTTTTTCAAGTTTTTGGAGGGAGGGAAGAAAAAATTAGAGTAATAGTTAAGAATCTTTAGAAAAAACAGGGCTGTGATGGTATTTAAATGTAGAAACCTTAGAAGGATTTTTAAACAAATCTGTATAGTAAAGGACAGCACAGATAACACTGTGCATATGCTGTGATAGGAATTAGCTTTGTGTCCATGTGGACTTATACAAAGTGCTCATACGTATGTAATTATTATGAAAATGTTTGACCCAAGGCTGAAGTTTGTTATTACAGGTAAGTTTTGTGAGTTGACGTATTACTTTTCTGATGGTGAAAGGGTGTTGTCAAGGAGCCTGGGCTTTGGCATCAGGCTGAGCTGGAGCTCCAGGTCCATCACTTACTGCTTATGTGAACTTGGAGATGATTCTCTGGCCTCAGTCTCCTAATCCATAAATGGGATAACAGTATGTATCGAGCATGGGTTGTGTTGGAATTGAATGAGACAGTGTGAATAAAGTACTTTGCACATTGGCTAACTCATCATAGGTGCTGGATAGGTGTACCTACAACTTATTCCAAGAGAATTGTGTCCAGTATAGAGTTATTTGCAACCTATAATATTAAGAGAACAGATATTCTCCAGTGAATACAGTTGTACTTCTAACTGCTCAAATGAAAAGTTATCTTACTGTCCACTCACACAAAAAGATTGAATTTAGACATACTTTTTTCTCTTTAGCAGAATTTTTCCTCACTTAGCAAGAAAAATGAGATTAAAATGTGTCTGTTTTTCATTTCTGTTGTTGTTCTATGTTTGTAAACATAGATTATGAACACTTTAGGTACATAGAACAAGAAAATAAATCTTAATCCTTTATCTCAATTGCTATTATCTCTACACCAATATTTATTGCCTCTAAAATTTATAGCCAATAAGTTTGAGTTTCATACTCATGTTTATAAGGAAAAAAATTAAATTCATACAGAAAATGGTCGAGATGTAAAGTCAATTAAATGTAGTTAGAAATGTCATAAATTTGAAATTCTTATTTAAATATAAATTAGCTGTAATTATTTATTTGATTAAAAATGTGACAAGACAAAATAGAACATGTAAATCAAGATCAACAAAGTACATATACAGTTGGAGAAATTTTTAGTGTCATTATTATAATCAATCAAATATTTTTGCTCTAAAATTGAGATGTATAAAATTAAAATAAGCACACTGTGAACTAACTATATTTACAGTATGAGTAAAAAATCAACATTATTTGCTTACTGATTTAGTATAAAAATCAGGAACTTGGCTACACAGGCAGAAATTCTCAAGAATATTTTTCCTTTTCTGCTCAATGGGGAAATCCAGTTCTTCTTTTCTTAAGAAATTGCCCATTGAATTATTAAACTAAATCCAAACTTGTCAAAAGACAATATCAGTAAAGCATTAGCGTTTCAATTGAAGATCAAATTGGAAAGAGTTCTAACATCTATAATTTCAATTGTTATATTAACAATAAATGTATAATCAAGAACATTCCAGCATTCAAGTGACATCCTTTGCAAACTGTGATGTTTTTGTACATATCTTGACATTATGTCTGCAAGAAAACTCGGGAACCATAACTTTTAACATTACACTAATTATATGTACTCTTTATTCAGCAGGCGTAGACACAGAAATATTTGAGCTTGAAAACAGTTCAGCAGCCCAACAGGGTAGACTCAAATTTGGGGGGAGACAATAAAAGTCAAAATATGGTGCCTTCTTAGTCATGCTTCAACTTCAAATGAAATTCCAAAATAAAATGTGTTCTTGATGAACATTTTCTAAAGTGGAACAAAATTCTGTAAGTGCATTACTTGGTAAGGTAAATATAAAAGCATTTCCAAAAATAATACATTTTAATAGAAATATTGGAAGTATTGCTGTTTTACTTCTAAACTCAAGGCACTGTTTTGGAGGTGCAACTTTAATATTGCCCTCCTCAAAAATCTAGAGTGGTTCAGATGTGACATTGAGAAGTTGTACAAAATTAGAAATCAACAAGGAGAACTTCTTCACTTCAGAACTGAGCATGGGACCCACATTTGAAGCTCAAAGTTCAACTTGATAGATTGTCAAATACAGGTGGAGGTAGAGTCCCAGTAATACAAGTAACTGTATATTGTTTTTAAAATGATAACCCCCTCCTGACATTTATTTATTTAGGAATTAAGATAAATATGGTGCATTCCGGAATCAGTTAAATGAAGAATGAGGTTCCACAGAGATGCAGAACGTGAGAATGTATTAACCGGCCAAAGAGAGCGTGTTACAAAACACAGGATAGGAAAGGGAAATAGCTTAGAAGTGACCAAAGATTCTTACCTGTAGAGAGACCATCAAAGTTACATGGTCTTCTCCCCCAACCCTACCACCCACTCTCATTCCCCTTAAAACAGGCTCCACTATGATAGAACAAAAGAGATTTAAGAAAATAAATTTGTCCTTGAATGTTCCAAGCATTGATATGGGGCAGTTTTAAGTCATATTCCAACTTAGCAAGTGGAGAAGGAACCAAAGCCAAGGTGCGAGCCAGCCTCTGCTCCTGAACAGCTGTGACTTTGGACAGGTTATATAATCTCTTGATCATCTCTTCCCATTGAAAATAAGAGCAATAATAAGTACCTAGACATCTACTGTGGATGAAAGGCCATGATGAGAACTAATTCAATGGAAGCTTTTCTTCCTTTTACTATAAGCTAGGTTGTTCCAAACCACACACTATTTATGTTTCTCTAATAATTCTTTTCAATTCTATTCCATTATCCCCTACAGATAGAAGCCTTGATGTAGACATGTCTCCCAAGCCCACTATATTTCTTCCTTCGATTGATGAAATAAACCTCCATGAGGCTGGAACACATCTTTGCCTTCTCGAGAATTTTTTCCCTGATGTTATTAAGGTCTATTGGAAAGAAAAGAATGGCAACATAGTTCTGGAATCCCAGCAGGGAAATATCATCAAGACTAATGATACATACATGAAATTCAGCTGGCTGACCGTGACTAAAAAGTCAATGGATAATGAACACGTCTGTATCGTCAAACACGAGAATAATAAAAGAGGAATTGATCAAGAGATTCTTTTCCCTTCAATTAACAAAGGTATGTGATTATTAAGAAACATAACCTCCCATGATTCTTTTCTTCAAAGAAAATACCCCACCTTTACGATCAAGCATTAATGAAAAACAAATATAAATTGTTAAATGTTGTTACATTTAATGGTAGCATAAATGTCCTGCTATTTCCCCACAAAATTAAAATTGTATTGGCTTTGAAACATTAAAAAAAAAAAAGTTTACTGAAGCTTTTTCAGCTCAGTCTTATCATCTGAAATATAAAGGTCACAATGATGTATTTTAGGGTTGCTGTATAGATTAAATGAAACAAAGCATGTCAAAGTACCTGTCAATTTAGCACATAATAAATGCACAAAGAGAGATTCCATTTTTGATGATCTTACTTGATCAGGAAATAAGAACAATTACACATCTTTCAAGAAGGTTCTACTCAGCAAGCAAAGTCCCTCTCACTTCGCTCTTACTTTACTCAAAGTATAACACAGAAATAATGAGTCACTAAATGACAAAGTGGTGTTCATATGAGGAAGCCAGATCATGGCTCAACAGAATGTAGAATAATTGCTGCTACATGTTTATTATGGTCTTAGGTTTTTGAGGTTTGTGTTTTATCTACCACTTAAGCTAAAATTTTGCAATTGAAGATTGGGTGAGCCTAAAGTGTACAGGCTTACTCCCATTTTACATAATGAATGTATTTCTTGCCATTGGTAAATGCCTCTCAAGAAACTTTTATTGCAGCCCTAGCACGTGCCAGGCCTGGAGGGATGTGTGGATGAACACATTCGGGTGAATTACTGTCCCAGGAGGGTGCACTACAGTAAAGAGAATATACTCACTTCCTAATCACTCAGGGTCTCTCATGATTCAGGCATGATGTCCCAAAGGAGTCCCTTTGATGCAGATGCTTTACATATCCACACAGTGCGGGCAGAGGGCTGGCTGTACCTTGGCCCTGGCAGTGGTCCTGTAACTCACTGGACTCGTGACTTAATGACCTGAGTATTCACCTAACAGACCAAAGGACCCAGAGTGCCCATCAGAAGAAATCATTTTGTATCAGTTATTTTCTGTGTGGTTAGGAAAACTTTTTAAGCAGTGGCAACCAAGCATAAAACAAAACTGTGCAGAGATTTTGGTGTGTAGCAGTCTGAATTTCTGAAGCAAGTCTTTATCTTCTCAGATCGTGAGTTCATCCAATGATCAAATTATATTGGAGCACTTGCCTTGGCTTTGTCCTGGGGCTGCGATAAAGAGCAAATGAAATAACGTCAGTGAAAACGCTTGCTTTCCAAACCATAACACTGATGTATTTATTCATGCATTCGTTGTATTTATTGATATGCTTTTCTCAAACTAACTAGAGTAAGATTACAAAAACAACCCTAAATTTCTATTTCTACAGCTAAGAAACAGAGGGGAAGCAAATACGCAAAGTGTAAGTTTAACATAACCTTGGGTGTAAAGGTCCTATTAGGTTTTGATTTTGCTAGTGATCAGGGAAAAACAAGAATGATAAGTTCCATGGTGATGATGATCATAAAGGAGAGAAGTTCCAGTTCATAATGTGTTTTACTTGGCACTTAATTTCTGAAATAAATGTCTCCCATGGGCTTCTCAGTGCAACAAAGCGAATGAGGGCATTTCTGTCAATGTCATTCTACACTAAATTCCTAATGCTGTTTCATAGAAGTTTTTGTTGGTTGTTGTTTTTGTTGTCTTAATGAAAGATAAAAATATAACATGGAAGCACAAATCAATGAAGTGATCTTGAAGGCTCATAAAAGTAATCTGGTCCAAGTTCTTGATTGAGGAAGAGAACTTAGGGTATTCACACAAATTTTATGATGAAAACTTTTTATGCTATTGTTTTTACCTCAATCAATGTATGGTGATAAGTGATTTTTATTTATCTTATAATAAATAAATTCGCTGAAAGGAAAAGAAAGAGGTTTTTAAGACATATTAAAGTCAGTTCTTCAGTATATTTTAACACCTAACATGAGTGTACTAACATTTTCCTTCTTGGGATTTACCCCAAAGTAACACAGGTTTACCCTCTACCTGAAAGTAGATTGTTCCTATGAAACCTTTCCTAAGCTGAAAGGCATAAAGCGAAGAAGCAATCATCTTAAGGCAGATCTTGCTAACAGATGCGCAAAGTAAATGGAGATAAGGCACAGATGCTCACAGATACAGTTCAGAGCTATGGCAGCTTGATGCTGAAATGCTGATGTAGTCCCTTGGCGGTGCTGTCCTTGTTGCTGGAGTGCCCGCTGCCTCTATCATGGCTGGCTGCAAAACAAGCACTAAATGCTATTTTTGCTTTTAGCCTTTTCTCGTAAAAGTGAAAATCCTCTTCAGATTTCTTTCTGTTAGCAAAAACAGGTACGAATGTAGGTCTTTCGTAAAAGCGAAGTGGCGTAAACTTTTGAAAAATAGGGGATACTTGTACCTTGAACCCATTTTTTAGAGCAAACCAAATAGAGGTCTCCCTGAACCATATCATAAACTAGAACCATATCATATGTACAAAAGCACATCTAGGAGAAAAAGGATAAACCAAACAACCTCTGTGTCTCTGATTTCCTCCATCCAACAGTCTATTATTTTTTTAAGAAATTTTGTTTTTGTATGAATGTAGGAGAAAAAGGGTAAACCAAACAACTTCTGTGTCTCTGATTTCCTCCATCCAACAGTCTATTATTTTTTTTAAAGAAATTTTGTTTTTGCATGGATGTTTGCCTTTTTTTTTTCATTGTAGATAAATACAACCTTCACCTCAGGTTATCATATTAACTAGAAATATGATTTGGTCTATCTCTCTATCCTGGAAAGAATTGAACTGAAATGCTGAGCTCCTGTAATAAATATTTCATTTGTTAAGAATAATTAAGATCTCTGGAAAAGAAGACGTTTTCAGTGTCCACCATGGTGGAATTATGTTGTCTCTCTATACATTAATTTCTCTGTATTTCTATGGATTATTTTTTACAAAGTTCTTCCCACCTACTCTATCTCATTTAATCCCCCATGACCATCCTTTGAATGCACTCTGTCATCACTGATATGACTTATCCTCTAATCTTTATTCCTCTTTTGTACCGTGGAATACCCCCAAATACAACTCACTCCAGTGTCACTGGGGAGTTAAAGGAGATAATGCATATGAAGTATTTAAGCAAGTACCTGGCACAGTAATAATCACTCACTAGCTATTAGCCTCATTTATATTGTTATCCTGACGTCCACAAACTCCACAACTGCAGAAAATCACGTACATGAGTTGGGGATACTGGGGGTATGTGTGATTTGGAAAGGTTTGACTGCTTTTTTTTTTTTGATGGGAAATTTACCTAAGCCAGACTCCTTCAAACATGAGATTCTGTTGTAGATTCTGGGATTGGATGCATACATTTTGGGAGCATCCCTTCATGTCAGCAGTGGGCGCTGAAGATGTAGAGCAGCCGCTTTTTCTGACGATTTGTCTTCTGACAGTATTTCCTGAACACTTTGGGGCGTAGGAGAGGCGAACACAGAAGGAAACCAAGATGATCTTGGATATTACCCTCCAGTTGTAATAAAGAAGAACAAAAATGCACCCTTCATGAACTTGAACATCCTTGGATACAGAAAACAGTATATGAACTAGATCTACTGAATTACATTGAATCAGACCATCTATTCCCAGATTGTAGGGCTCTTATTTTTAATGATTCTCTCCTCTCTCAGCAGATTCTATCAGTCTGTCTATCCAGAGACACACACAGTGATGCACACTGTCAAATAATGGATATAAACAATACACTAATACTTGCTCTTATTTCTTGTAGAGGTCACTACACATGCCTGCGTGAAAAAAAGAAGTGGTAAGTTTTTGTCTAGGTTTGCCTTTATGTCATGCTACAGCACATTTTTTTCCTCTGGATAAATTTAACTTTTGAACTTCCTTGGTTTAAGGTAGAAAAACCAGAATGCCTGGATGCTGCAGAAATAGATGTGATATTTTAAGTAAATCTATCATCATTTCCTAGGAGTCATCTTAACACAGTAAATGCTGGTTTTGGTGTGACATGACTCTAAATTAGGGGGTGCAGTGATAGGTTCTGAATTATTTCAACAGTGGATTTCCTCCACTTGTGTGGCTTGTGTTTCTAATGACTAGGGAAACGTGATATCAAGTTGTTTGTAGATTTTTTTTTTTTAAGTTTTAGCCCTTGCTAGTAGCTAATACATGAACTGACACTTACCGAGAGCTTCGTATACCCAGGTGTTGTGCTGTGTCTTGCCTGCCTATTCTGTTTACTCCTTATAATACTCCTAGGAGGTGATACAATATTTTCCCCTCACTTTACAGATGAGGGCAATGAGCTACAATTAGTTAAGTCCCTTGTACGAAGCCACACAGCTCTATCTGGGGAGTCAACCCAGCTCATCTGAATCATCGGTTCATACACTTACTCAGTTCTCTATCCCTCCTCTAAGATATAAATATAGAGCAAGAATCCCAAAGCCAAAGCCCTGAGACCGAGTGGGCAGGGGTGTAAGAGCCTGGGCTTCCGCTATCACAGACTGGACTTTAACCCCAGTTCTTTCACTACTAGTTGCATGAATATGGGTAAATTCCTTACATTTTCTGAGGACTACAGTCGTCATCTGCCAATAGGGAACAATTACACCCTACTCAGTTATTGCAGACATAAGGTCACATATGTGGAATATCTCCCATAGGGTATCCATTTAGCTGGCACAGAATCAGTACTAGTTGGTGGCCCTTTCTCCCTACATGAAGGTTCTAAGTGAATTTAGAAGCACTGGCTCTGGCCCTGCTGGTCCTTCTTCCGTTCCCAGTATCAGGGGGCCTGGAACTCAGCTAACACCTGACCTGACTGAAGGCATTGAGTTATGAGCACATCACTTCCTGAGATCCCTTTCCACACCAAGTGCTGGTGATTCTGGAGTTCTGACTCTATGAAGATGAAGCGTGGAAAAGGGAAATTTCCTCAGGAATGGACTCAGCCTTGTGGTCCATTGAGGAGCCAAGTCAGGCCCGTCATCATTGTTGGCAATTATTTCTTGACATCATATATGTCTTCGAAACCTTGATAGGAGAGGAAGTGCCATTACCTAATAACATCCTAGCCACAGTGAGAGATGTGAAAGAAAATACAGGTGACTGAGGCATGAGATCCTAAAGTTTCAGAGAATTTGGATTAAACAGTTTATTCCATTTTGTGCAATGTTCTCTTTACTAAGCCCCCAACCACCCCACTGTGAACACCAGCAGGTTTCCCTGATTTGTACCTCTCATAGGAATCTCATTGATGCTTCTAGCTGCGACGCGTTCCCCCATCACTGTGTTTTATCCTCTCAAAAGAACAGCTGAAACTAACCAAGATGACTTCTCCTAGATTCCCTGCAGCTGCAGCTCATGAACACCAGTGCCTACTACACCTACCTCCTTCTCCTCCTCAAGAGCTCGGTCTATTTTGTCATCATCGCCTTCTGTGTGTGTAGGAGAACAGCCGTCTGTGGCCATGGGAAGAGCTCGTGACAGAGGGGACCACAAAGGGGTCACCTTTCCTTCATCATCTCTTGTCTCTGAAAGTGTCTGCTGAGGATCTAGCTGGGCTTCCTTTCTGGGTTTGGGTTATGTCAGTTCACATGCGTATTCTTCTGTGTGCCATTATTGTGTAAGGGCTTTTCAAAGCACTGGGCAAGCAGACAGTTTGACTCCGTGACAGGGAATTCTGCCATCACTCGGGGGCAGGGCCCAGGGCTGGCCCAGGGGAGCCTCTCCCACCACTGTCCCCACAACCGCACCAGCTCCTCCTGCCCCCGAGTCCTCGTGCCTCCTGAGGGCGCACAGCGGGCAGCTCCCCTCTCCTCCCTCAGTGCCTCCACCCAGACCACGGCCCCCACCCTCCCTGCCACCCACCCTGGGGCCGCCAGCTTTGCCACTTGACTCCTGTCCTTGGATTTTCATAAGAGACACAAAAAATAAAAAAAAAAATCAAAAGTCCACTTTTGTCTGTGTATTTTAATTTCATGAAATCTAACCAAGGTAAGAAACAGCATGACAACTGAGCTATCACATCCAGCGCTGGTTGTAATCATGGTCACACCGCATTTCTGAGTCTTTCCCTGAGATGTTGGTTATGGTGCTTTCTTTGGGACACTGGCTCCCACGGGACCCACCGCCAAACAGAGGTGCCTGGGTTCCTTCTCTTTCAAAGGTCACCGGATTCAGACTCATTGGTTTGGGATGTTCCTGTGATGACAGTGTAATAGCCAGCGTGACCTGCACTGTGTGTGCTCAGATCTGTACTAGTGTCTCACAGGCACTGACTCCTGATCCTCGCATTAACCCTGTGAGAACTGCACCGACACCAGAGGGGCATCGGGTGCAGGGTGAAGCACAGAGACTCTGAGCCCTGAGAACTTGGGTTTGAAGCCTGGGTCTGTATTAGTATCTGTGCGACCTCAGGCAGCTATTTGAACTCTCAGTGCCATCCTCTGTGTAATGACGTTACAGCGCCCTGTCTCCTGGAGCATACGGATTAGATGAGTTAATGATGCTTGGTCCATGCGAGACCTCAGCAACATTAGCATCTACTGTTGGTAGCTCTGCTGTAAAAATAGTAGATTCCACACATACACCGAACCACCAAGAGTCATCTCTAATCTCATTCCCTGCAGATGGGTTAGATGTGGATGAAACAGGGACTCAGTTTCTACTGTTCACCAGGTAAACCCATTAATCCTCTAAGAGCCCTTGGAGGAAGGAACAGTTGTAGCCCACAGTTTACAGATAGAAGAGATGAAGTTATCTGCCCATCACCACTATTTTGTAAGTAAGAGTCATTTAGAACCAGGTCTCTCTGATCTCAGAGCCTGTATTTTGTTACCTCGTATCTTTTAGCTTTCCCAACACACTTTCAACTGGGAAAACAAAGCAAAACAAATGAAAAGAAAACAAAACATGCACTGCTTCTTTACTAAAGACATCCTTCAAGGCATCAGTGAGAAATTTCTAAAGGACTTGTGAGTGCACCTGTCTTCTCCTCATGTACATACTCTGGAATCACCATAGCTGCTCCCTTCGTTGTCAACACCATGGAAATCCTGCCTTACTCTGTGAGTGTGTCTAGATTTGTAACTGCCCTTTTGGGGGGTGTAATGAATTGGACTGAGATTCTCAGGCAGAGCAGGACAGTGGATGGTGTTCTGAGCATCCTGACACCACAGCTCCTCCCCTAGACTCAAGAGGCCCTGAGGTCCTCAGAATCTCCCTGTGGAAGCCTCTTATGTGTCCAGGTGCATTTCTGAGGTGGGAGGAAGACATACATCCTTTTGGTCCAGTCCTTTTCCACTACAGAGCTGCTGCCATGTGGTATTGGGGGAGGAACCCTGGACCAGAGGTTCCACATCACACCCCTGTTGTTAGAGCCTCGGTTACTTGGTTTGTTTTAACCAGCTGTGTCATTTCTTCTTGACCACGTAATGTTGCCTAGTTTATCCATCTTTATAAGAAAGTGTTCAAGTTAAATACTTTCAGATTTCCAGAGCAATTTACAAATTTAATGACTAACATCCTAATGAAGCAATAATAGCAAATGCTGGAATATTGCTTTCTGGTACTGGTCTAGGTACCTATTAACTTATTTAATTCTCACAAGAAGCCTATAAGACATGTGCAATTCAATCTTTTCTATAGATGGGGAAACTGAGGCAGAGAGGTCTAAGGAGGGTCCCCAAAGTAAAACAGCTAATAAGAAACAGAGCTGGGAATTTGAACACCAGCAGTCTGGATACTGGAGCTCTGCTCTTAACTTCTACGTTAGTTGCTGCTAGAATAGAAACAGGTTACTTTTACTTTCAATTAAAACAGGAAATTTTCCTTCTCAGGCTAAGAAGTGGTAAAGCCAACTGCCTCTTTCCCTGTCCACATTTCCTTTCATTGCCCCTAGGCTGGGAAGAGGTTAATGCCAACTTCCCACCTACTAACAGGATTTCTGTGACTAAAGTCCAGGAGACTTTGTTGGATGAAATAAATATCAGAGCAAAAGGATGCATCCACAGGTGTGCAATGCAAAAGTTAGGTGAAGATTTGTATAGTTCCACATTAAAACATTCAAGGCTCAATAGACTTTATAGAACTAGAGCACTCCATACACTTCTCAACTATAAAAAAGGGAAAAGTCAGAGAATAATTCTCAAAGTTTTCCCCATTATGAATTCTCACTGTTTTGGAATTCTTTCTCTCTTCAACTTCACTCTTCGAATGAAATTCTGTCAATCAAGCAGCCTACGGTTAAGTAATACTTGATTTCCCCTTTTTTAAAAAAATCAAAATCCTATATAACTGTCAATTAGCAATTCTGAGTAATAAGAGACAACCGGAGGGACTATACCAAGATGACCTAATTCAGCCGAAAGGCTAGAAACTCCACATTTTCGTTAGCCATGAAAACTTGTCGGGGTAAGTGCATGATCTTTGTCATGCTCTGTTAGGCTAATTTTCTGTTTGCTTTCTTACTTTTGTTTGTCGTTTTGAATAACAGCATGTGCCGACCACTTAGTAAGCATCAGGAATTCTGTAGGCAGTTTGCTTGTTTCAAGTATGATGTTCATTTCACTAATGGAAAGACTAGGTCCCAGAGAGACTGGGAAAAATGCCCAAGGTTAAAAAAGGAGTAGTGCCAGAATCCACGTGGGCCAGGTCTGCAATTGTACCACAATGTAGGTGAATCCCAGGAGAGTGCTGTCAAAGGTCAGGATTTTGCTGATCCGACAGTTGAAAGATAGTATCTCCTCGTGGTTTTAATTTGCTTTTCTCTGACTAGTGAGGATAAACAACTCTTCATATAGGCAAAGTCTATTTATATTTCTTTTTCTGTGCAATATTTGTTCATGTCCTTTGATCATTTTTTCTATTGAGTAATAATACTAACAAGTAAGATGCTCATTTATATGTGTGTCTGTGTATTTCTCTAGGCACAGGCATAAAACAAAATGTTTGATGCATGATAGGTGGGTGAAAAAAAACTTGTATATTTTTCTATTTTCTCTAATGACTCCTTTTATATTTTTATTTTTTAAAATAAATGTATTTATTTATTTGTTTGTTTATTTATTTATTTTTGGCTGCATTGGGTCATCGTTGCTGTGCGTGGGCTTTTTCTAGTTGCAGTGAGCAGGGGCTACTCTTCATTGCTGTGCGTGGGCTTCTCATTGAGGTGGCTTCTCTTGTTGCGGAGCACAAGCTCTAGGTGCGCGGGCTTCAGTAGTTGTGGCACGCGGGCTCAGTAGTTGTGGCGCACGGGCTTAGTTGCTCCGCGGCATGTGGGATCTTCCCGGACCAGGGCTCGAACCCGTGTCCCCTGCGCTGGCAGGTGGAGTCTTAACCACTGCGCCACCAGGGAAGTTCCTCTAATGACTCCTTTTAAAGTAAAACCTTTTATATATCAGAAATAAACCAATGTATCATTTAAAATTGGAAAGCTCTTTTTTGTTTGTTTGTTTGTTAATCATCAACTTTTAGTATCTGCTAAACAGGTTCTTTGAGAAAGGAAGTAGAAATTCCCTTTTGGAAAGAAAAAAAGAGCAACCAGATACCAGAAAGGTGAAATCTAATTTAGATCAACTCCTTGATTCTCCTGAAATTGATCAAACCTCTTTAGCCCAGATACATGGCCCTCCTCTTACAGATTTGGAACTATTTCTGCATTGGTAAAGCATAGAAGCCAAGAGGGGAAACCTGCAAATCACTGCAAGTTTTGTGCAGCTGACTTCACTGCCAGGGCACTGCTGGGCAGTGTTTCCTGTGGTTTCCAACTTCTCAGCAACTTCCTTTCCCAACTAGCCCTGGGCTGCCCTGGCCTGAGAGGTGCGGAGACGGGAGGGCGGTGGTGGTGAAGGTGACAGCGTGAGTGGCAGGAGGGCGCTGGTATGGCTGGTGGTGTTTCATTTTCTCAGGCTTCTTTTGTTTGCGTGCTCTGTCGAATGTGGTTGATTCGTGGAAAATGCTCAAAGTCAAACCGGCCCCTGCTGGTTGGGACTGTGCAAGGGGTAGATGGGGTGTCACAAGGAAATAAGAACAGTTAAACCACAACCAACTTTGCTCACTTTCAAAGGGCAACAGCCAATGGAAGAAAATATCCTTCTACACACGCATGTGATTGTTATCAAACATACTCCTAGGCTGTGGGTCTGGGTTCCCCATTATTTCTGTATGCAGTTCCTCCAATTAGCTCCTATGTGAGTTGGGAAACTTACGCCCAGAATATTCAGATGCTGCTCCTCCGTCCACGCTCCTGACCCTGTTCTGGAGGACAGAGCAGACAGGACTCCTTGCAGCACTAAGATAATGCCTGACATTCCACCAACCACCCATGCTCTTCCATGATCTGTGATTTACTGAGGCTGGTACTTTTTGGTTTCATTTTCTCAGTATAGATGGGGTGACACAAGATCCGATCCCCCTAAACCCAGTGACATGGACAGAGTGCAGATGTGGGTGACAGAGAACAGAGTCATGGAAGCCCTGGGTTCACCTGTGCAATTGAATGTCACGTAAGTCCCCCTAAAGGGACAAGATGACTTCAGAGTCATCCTGAGCAAGGCTTACTAGAGGCACTAACATCAGATGACAGTGTGACGGGTAAATGAGCAGAGGACTGCTCAGCAATGTCAGCATGAAGAACAGGTGTCCCCCGCCCACCCCACCCAGCAGGGACCAGAGAGGGGGTCCAGACCCTGGACTCCATCCATCCAGTCCCAGAGGGAAGCGTGGCTCTATTGCTGAGACCAAGGTTTTTGCTCTCACATTCTGACCTCACGGCACATTCAAGTCACACACTGACCAGCTGGGACTTGTTCTCGTGACAACAGTGGGCATCCAAGAAAGCCAGCAAAAGTGCATTAGGCCTCTTGTAGTTGTCAACTGGAAAAAAATGCACAAGATAAGTTGAGTTTATTCAGTGTCTTACTGAGGACCATAGCCTGGGAGGCTGACTCTCAGTAGCTCTGAGAAACTGTTCTGCAGGGGAGGGGAGGGAGGTCAGTATATCTGTGACTTTGCTGAAGGGGTGCATACAATCAAGCACACATCAGGGTAGAAGGTTGCCGCTGGTCACGAGAATCAGCTCTTAGTTATTGGCTTTAGTGCTTTACTAAGTATGTAACAATGTAAAAAATTCAAAATTTTTTCAAAATTTTGGGTTCAAAATTTTTTTTCCTGAAAATATTTAACTATCTAAAGGTCTGTTCTGCTAGCTTTCCCAGTGCATAGAGTACCTCATTCCTGATCTCTACCCTGGACTCTTTTCAGGGTGTGTTAAAAGTCTGGGACTGCAGTTGCTAATGACTCAATCCTAGCAGAGCCAGAAGGTGAATGGCATTCTTGAGTTGGCAGTGCCCCCTCATGGTCATAAATTGCACCAAGGTTTGGGATGCAGGCATTTCGTGATCATTTTGTCCAATGGTGCTAGGAATGCTCATTCCTAGGTCAAGCCAGGATTTCATTGATAGGCCAATCAAAGTGCTATTACTGCAATAGACCCTATTAATGGTAGCCAAAAGTCTCTAGATCACCTGTCTTACTAGTCTGTTATGGTCCAGGGAATGATTCCCTCTTGTGACTTCTTCCCATACCTAGAGTTACACTATCACAATCATTGATCTCATAAAAAACTATATATTTGTTCAATCCTTTCAAGTCTCCCAGTCACCGTTAGTTTTATCGGCGGCTCAGTCACACATCTGGTAATGCAACAATCTTGTAAAAAAGGCAGAATGAAGTGATATAGCTGGTAGCATTAATAGGGTTAACCAAATATTCAAGCCAAGAGCTTCTAACACCAAACCAGTTTTTTAAGGGGTCATCAAGCCTGGGGAGTGGATCACTTAAGGAAGAAATCTGATTTTTTACGTGGGCTCTTCAATGTGTTATCTTAGAGGATTCATCTGGTGTGAAAAAGCAGCATTCAGTTTGAATTATGGCATTGGTGCCTCCCGAGATGCCGTAAGGGTATTGAAAACCATTCGATTTTGTAATACCACTTTTCTCATCATAGAGAAAGAGTTCAGTAGGTTAATAGCCTGATTGCTGTCATTTATGGCCTGCTGAGTGAATTTTGTTAACGTTTCCATATGGCCACTTACCAACTCTGATCCTCCTGCAGGTGCAAAGATGGCTGCTAAGAGGTCACACCACCGAATTACAGATCACTTGAGCCATACAGATCACTTGGCTTATACCAATGGTAAATTTTCTGGGGCCATATCTAAATTGGCCTCCAAGTGACCTTGAGTCCACAGGAGTCCCAGGGTACATCTTCCTATGCATCCTGGAAGAAGCCAAGGCCATTAATTGGTTCCTCAAATCCATTGAGTTCTCTTAGGGGCAACCCAGTATATCTCCAGTCCTCTGAGCCATTCTGTCGTACATTGCTATCTCTAAGGGTAATGATATATTGACATTGTTCATAAGGCACCCAGCCCAATTACCTAGTGTTCTTAGGCTGATTATCCTTAGTATGGTTTAATTGTTCCCAACATAAGGGAACTTTTCAACTTAAATGACCATAGCTTGGTGTTAACCATATAAATCCATCCCATAATTGTGGGAGGTTTCCTCCTAATAAAATGGGAAGGTTACGGTTTTTTTTTTTTTCCCCCCTGCATCATGCAGTATATGGGATCTTAGTTCCCCAACCAGGGATGGAACCCATGCCCCCTGCAGTGGAAGCACAGAGTCTTAACCACTGGGCCACCAGGGAAGTCCCAAGTTTTTGATTGAGAGTCAGATCTTTGTTCTGGTTGAGCTTGAGTAGCCGTTCAAGAATATTCATATTTATGGTCAGTGTCAAAGCAGATATTATTGATCAGCCAAGTGAGGGCATCCCATCTCGTAATATCAATAGTGCCCTGAACAGAGCTATAACTTCTTTCTTTTAAAATAAATTTTCCGAGGGCCATCCAATCAAAGCCTTGGAGAGGAGAAATCCACCAAGGTTAACGTAAGTACTGCAGGTGGGTAATCAACCACAAGCCCAAGAGTTGGATTGATTTCTAAAATCTCATAGCTCGCTCTCATGATAGAAGAACATTTGATTCTATGCAAAACTCCAATAAATTAAGAAAACACGGGTCAGGTTTGGCATTTGGAACAATTGTCTAGTTCTGATGTCTTCTTCTCATCCTGGTTCAGGTGTACTCTCTCCTCCATTTGAGCATCATTTTAAGGTGATTTTGAGTTAAGCAGTCCTCTCTATAAACTAGTCTGGTGCAGGGGGCATTTGCAAGTGGAAAATATGAATCCAAGAGTCAATTCCCTTTAGTTTTGCTACACATGAGCTAACATATCCATGTTAGGGGCCTTTCCATCTAGGCTGGAGTGAGTCTTTCAATGTGCTCTCCTTGCACGCAGGTCACTGCAAGAGAGCTAAGCGCAGAAACAAACTCTTATATTTATGGTCAACTGTTGTTTACAAACGTGCTAAGTCAATTCATTGGGGAAAATGTGGCCTTTTCAACAAATGTTTCTGTGACAACTGTGGATAGTCAAATCAAAATTTATTTCCTTACCTCCAAACACAAAAATTAATTCTAAATGGCCAAGAGAGGGTGCTAGAAGTTAGTGAAAGTAACTTAATGGAATCAAAATAATGTACTTTTTAAGCAGGAAGCACAAAACTGAACACAAGTAGGAAGTATAACAATATCACATTATATATCAAATGCAACATCCCAAAGAGGACAGAAATTAATTGCTGAATCACAAACAGCCCAGCGGGTTACTTAGGGCACAGGCTCTGGAGACTGGCTAACTTGGTTCAAATTCTTGCCGTGTCTTTATTCCCTAGGCAAGCTTAAGTAAGTTACTTAACCTCCCTACGCCTCTGTTTCATCTGTAAAATGGTCACAAAACTATAGACAGAGACAGACACCCATTTAGAGGTCATGAGAAAATTCTAATATTTCATGATAAACTGTTTCCCATATTGCTGCCAAGCAACACCGGTAGCTGAAATTGAAATGTAAACATAGCCTGGATGCTGTAACCTTCTCCCCAAGGCAGCAATGTTTTGACAAGTCTCCTAACATGACCATAATAATTCTGATCTCTTCATATGTGACAGGTACAATTGTCAGGAGAAGCCAAAGAAGTGAATTTATATTTGTGAGCTTGGACTCATTCTTCTATTGTAGCCAGCAGACCAGAAGCCCAGGCTTACATCCCACAGGCCTGTGGAGCCCAGCAAAGATGATGAGATAGAAAGGGAGAGATGGAGGAGAGAGGTTAAGTGGAAAAGGGAGAGGAAGCTATTTCGAGACACTGATAGCAATAGAAATTAGCGTTAGGAAGTCAGGGAAAGAGGGATGAAGGGCAGAGTGGGAATGAGAGGAAAAGAGAGAATGACTGAGACAGTGGCATAGAGAGATAAGAAGAGTTGGTGAGGAGAGAAATATACACAGAGAAGTATAGATCTCTGTAATGAGAAGGAGAGAGAGATAATAAAAGAGATAAATAAAAAGACATAAAGAGAAACAGAGGGATAAGGCGATGGAAATAGAGAGAGAAGAAGGAAGATTAATATCGAGAAAAAAGGAGTAGAGAGAGATTTTCATATAAATATAGTGAGATGGAGAAAGAGAGAGGGGTAGACACCAGAGACAGAGATGGAGAGACAGAGAAATATACAGTAAGAGAGAAGTGGAGATAAAGGGAGAGAAAGAATGACAGAGCTCTAGAGACAGAGGAATATATGTGGCCACATAGAGTGTGATATACACATAGATATAGATATACAGAAATAGAGGTAATATTGTGTGTGTGTGTGTGTGTGTGAGAGAGAGGAGAGGGAGAAAGAAAATTAGAGATATGCATATTTATATACATATTGTTGCAAACTGTATATTTATATATTGTTACATGTTTATTTAGTATATGAATATATTTTATATAATAAATGAATAATATGTATTTCTTTTCTCCTTATGTGTTGATATATTATCTTTCTACCTATCTATATCCATCTATCTATCTATCTTTCTATTGCATAATAAAGCTGTATAACAAACATCCCAAATGCATAGTGGCTTAAAACAATAATCAAGAATTCTCAAAAGCCCATGGGTCAGCTAAGCTGTTCTGCTGATCTGGGCCAGATTTAGCTGTTGACCAGCCAGGCCCCAGCCAACCCATCAGCTGACCAATATGTGACCTTATCATGGTGGTCTGGGCTGGGATGAATCAGCTCTGTTCCAGGTGGGACTTCATCCTGCAGCTGACTAGCTGGGACTTGTTCTCATGACAGTGATGGGGACCCAAGAGAGCCACCAGTAGCGCATGAGTCCTCTTGGGGTTGTCAACTGGAAAACCAACCAACAAACAAACAAAGAAACAAAGTAATAGCTGGGGGTTGAGTTCATTCCCTGTCTTACTGAGGACTATAAACCAGGAGACAGACTCTCAGATAGTTCTGAGAAACTGTTCCAAAGGTAAGGAGGAACCCTCCTACACTGTTGGTGGGAATGTAAATTGGTACAGCCACTATGGAGAACAGTACGGAGGTTCGTCAAAAAGTTAAAAATGGAAGTACCACATGATGCAGCAATTCCACTTTGAGTGTTTATCCAAAGAAAATGAAAACACTAATTCAAAAAGATATCTGCACCCCTATGTTCATTGTTTATAATAGCCAAGACATAGAAACAACCTAAGTGCCCATCAACAGATGAATAGATAAAGTAGCTGTGGTATATATATACATATATAATTATTATTATGTGGCCCCTAATTATGTAATGGATTAAGACAATTCTCCTGACTGCTTTACATCTCTGTTTCTTGACTGGCTGTCTATCTCTCTCTCCCATTCTGTATCTCTACTTTCCCACTGCACCAGTCTTTATATCCTTCTGTCTCTCCATCTCTTCGTCCACAGATCTTCTCCCTTTCCTATTGCTACCCACCCACCCCCTCTCTCTTTCTTTCCAGCAATGACTCCTTCCCTTTCTCTAGTTCTCTTTATCTCTCCTCTGTTTTACTAGTTCTTTCCTCATCTCTATTTCTGACTGTTTCTATCTCTCTACTTGCCTGTCTCTACCACCTGTCTTTCCTTGTCTATTTCTCTATATCCCTCTTACCTATTTTACTTTCTATGTCTATCTCTACTTCTCTCCATTTCCTCCCATGGTCATCATAACTACTTTAAATTCTCTGTTATTCCAACAACTGTGATATTGTTGTTATTGTGATATTGTGTTATTCCAACAACTGTGATATTGTTGTTATTGTGATATCACAATATTGTGATGTTGAATTGTTGTTATTCCAACAACTCCCTTTTCTCCACACCCTCACCAACATTTGTTGTTTGTGTTCTTTTAGATGGTAGCCATTCTGACGGTGTGAGATGATATCTCATTGTTGTTTTGATCTGCATTTCCTGAATTTCAGATAAACAAAAAATATTTTTTTTTTTTTTAGTTTATGGACTTTCCAAATATTGCAAGGCTCCTTGCATTTTTTTTTTTTTGGTGACATCTGGAAAGCCTATATGAGGCAGATTTTTACTTGAGGATGAAGATAAATCCTCTATCAAATTGATTTATAACGCAGGCACACACACAAACACACATCCGTTTACTTTTAAGGAGAGTCAAATGTAGACCCACATAACTGATCTTAATTTCTTATAATAAAGTAGGTTCACTTCTTATTGGATTTGCTGGTTGTTGTCTTCAAAGTTTGCTTACAGGTGTAAAAGGAAAGGTAGTTTAGGGAAAGAATATAAAGAAGTTTCATCACCAGACAGGACCATGGCAGCAGCATTAACATGGAAACTGTGAACTGCAGGGAACTTAGCCCAATTTAGGACGGCTCACTCTACTAGGCAACAGACAAGCTTTATCCGAATTTCTCCTCCCTCTCCCCCATCTGATCCATTTGCTTGCATTTCTGAGCTCTCAGCGCTCAGGCTTCTTTTCTCCTGGGGGTGGAGACTGCTCCCAGCCTGCCAGAGCGGGGCCCTCGAGAAAAGGGTTGGTGCAGAGAGGCAGGGCTCCTCCCCAGGGTTCCACCAGCACCCACCCACCCCTAGGATCAGCGTGGTGGTCTTTAAGAGAGAACCTCACTGACTTCCCTGCCTGTCACATCTGCTCGGAACCCCAGTCTAGCTCACTGCCCCAGGCATGCTGCGGGTCCCAGGGCTACTTCTTGTTTTCCTGGCTCCTGGTAAGTATGGTGTCTGGTTGCTCGTGGGATTTTTCTGTATTTTTTGGCCGTGGTGGGGTGGTGGGGGGGGGAGGAATTACTATTTCCTCTTCCTCATTATTTTTTGTTGCTTTTCCCATTGCAGTCACTCAGGTATCTTCCAACTTGAAAGGGGACAAGCTTTCAGTCACTAGTAAGATAGGGGAGACTGCTTCGCTCACTTGTGAGCTTACACAAGATGCCAGCTATATCCACTGGTACAAACACCAGAAGGGGACTGCCCCCCAACGTCTTCTCTACTACGACGTCTACTACTCAAAGAGTGTGTTCGATTCAGGAATCAATGAAGCAAAATACAGTGTTTATAAAGTCACAGGGAGGAGCTATACATTTGCAATCCTAAATCTGGAAGACAGTGATTCCGGGATGTACTACTGCGCTGTCTGGGAGAAGCACGTTGGTTCAGACTTCCTGTGCACTGCACTGGAAATTTGGCTTATGGGTGCCAAGAGCAGCCCTGGTACCAACCCCTGCTTCACTTCCTGCCCCCAATTCTCTTTACTCTGAGCAAAGAGAAATCCTAGGCTCAATGCCCATTCCCCAACCTTTATATCCCACTGCCACCTCCTCCTTCCCCCAAAACAGCCACAGTTTTTCCTAAAAACAGGCCTCCACCTCCAGGCCATAGGCAAGCAGTCTGGCAGGCAGCTCTCCTAGGAGCTGGTGGAGTCCGTATAATTTTCTCTTTAGGACAGACAGGTCACCTAGGATTGATTTGTTAGGGGAAACATTTAGGAGAACAAACTGGAGAGGCTAGGTAATACTGAATCATTTATCCAATCATCATCCAGAGAAAATGGTTGGGAATGGAGCGTCTTCATTATTCAGGAATATGAAGAATGAGAAATGATGGAATGAAAACTTGGACTTCCTGAACCTCAAGCTGGTATCCAATTTCTCTTTAGGACAAACTGATATTTTTCTCACATAACCAACAAGGGCATGGTTGACGGAGTGAAAGTGTAGGCAAAAAGTGACTGTTTTAGGTAAGTCAACCATTGTATTCTACTTACACCTTTTTTTGAAGTTCAGCCCACAGCCAGAACTGTTCTGTCTTAAACAAGTAAGTAAAGCCAGAGCATCTTTCCACCCCCTTCTTTGACATGGCCAAGTGCCAAACTGGAATGAGACTTATCAGATTATCATTTTCTCAATAATTAAAATTAAAGAACACTTCAGGTGAACAATCAGACAATGACAAGTATATATTTCAATTGAAAAGTCCTATAGGAAAGGGTTGTGGCTTTCTTACTGGGCTAGGTTTAAGGATGTAAAATTCAAACTGAAATACAGAAATGCCAGATTCATATATATATGTATGGTCTCTTGTATATTGGATTCTCCAATATACCCCCAATTACCGACTAATGCATCACTGTTTTTCATTGCCACTTTGTGATAACTACCAAGCTACCAAAAGCTCAGAGTCTGAGCTTTTGGAACAGTATCTCTCAGACTGTGGTCCATGAACCACCTGCATCAGAAACACCTGGGCCGGAATAAAAGTGCATGTTCTGTGTGGCACTCAACACAGTGAATCTTGGAATGAATCCTGAAAATGTGCGTTTTTTGATAAACTCCACTGTTGATTCTTCTTCAAATTGATTTATAAGAACTGCTGCCCTAGCAGTAACGGATAAAGTGACATGCCTCCCTCTGAAACGGGCCAGTTCCCAGCCTGACGCAGGAAGGCAGTCTAGAACGGTGCTCATGGGCTTGCTCCCAACCCAGAAGCCCCTCCTGTCTTATTGTACCCTGGGTGCTGCCACTCTCCCAGGTCATCACATGTCTCCATGAGAACCCCAAAACACAAGTCAAAGCTTCAAGTCCTTCTCACTTCTGTGACTGCGGGGAGGAAGGAATTAGATGGTAAAAGAACCAACTTTAACTTGCCATGCTATATCAGCAACCACACGTTTTAACTATTTGCAGCTTTAAGAAAGCCTGAAGCATCAATATATTTTCATTTATACTTTTCCAATGGTGCTAAAACTTTGTTCTGCCCATTTGTTTCTTTGGTCCGATTTGATTTGAATTTTTGTGTATGGGCGTAAGGTAGCAATCTTAACGTGGAGACCCAATTTCTCCCCCAATTACAGACTAATGCATCACTGTTTTTCATTGCCACTTTGTGATAACTACCTTTCCATATGCTCACAGAGCCCTTGATGTTCTCACCCTTCTTTTCCACTCTCTGTGTCTGCTTATACAGGCCAGTTTCTCTCAAGGCCAGCTAGAGGTGGAGTCACTGTACATGACAAGAAACACAAACACATATAGGATAAACAGTATGCTACTAGACAACCCGTGCATGACTGAAAAAAATCAGAGGAAATCAAAAATACTTGAAGACAATGAAAATGGGAAATCACCATAAAAAATCTGTGGTATACAGCCAAAGCAGTTCTAAGAGGGCAGTTTATAGTGATACAAGCCTATGTCAGGAGACAAGAAAAACCTCAGATAAACAGCCTAAACTTTCACCTAAAAGAACTGGAAAAAAGAACAAACAAACTCAAAGGTAAGTAGAAGGAAAGAAATAATAAAAATCAGAGCAGAAATAAATAAAATAGAGACTAAAAACACGATAGAAAAGATCAATGACACTAAGAGCTGGTTATCTGAAAAAACAAACAAATTGGAAAACGTTTAGCCAAACTCATCAAGAAAAAAAGAGAGAGAACTCGAAGATATAAAATTAGACATGAAATAGGAGAAGTTACAACTGACACCACAAAAATACAAATGGTAATTAGACATTACTACAAATAATTATATGCCAAGAAAATAGACAACTTGGAGAAATGGATAAATTCCTAGAAATGTAAAATCTCTCAACTGAATCAGAAGGAAATAGCAAATATGAATAGACTATCAGAAATGAAACTGTATCAGTAAGGAAAAACCTCCCCCAAAACAAAAGTCTAGGACCAGACAGCTTCTCAGATGAATTCAACTTAATATTTTTAAGTTAACATCCATCCGTCTCAAAATGTTCCAAAAAATCAAAGAGGAAGGAACACTTCCCACCACATCATCAAAAAGGCTACAAACAATAAATGCTGGAGAGGATGTGGAGAAAAGGGAACCCTCTGACACTGTTGGTGGGAATGTATATTGGTGCAGCCACTATGGAGAACAGTATGGAGGTTCCTTAAAAAACTAAAACTAGAGCTACTATATGATCCATCAATTCCACTTCTGAGTGTTTATCAGAAGAAAATGAAAACACTAAGTTGATAAAGTATCTGCACCCCATGTTCATTGTATCATTATTTACAACAGTCAAGATGTAGAAACAACCTAAGTGTCCATCAACAGATGAATAGATCAAGTATCTGTGGTATATATATACAACGGAATATTACTCAACCATAAAAATGAATGAAATATTGCCATTTGCCGAACATGGATGGCCCTAGAGATTATCATACTGAGTGAAGTAAGTCAGACAGAGAAAGACAACTATTATATGATGTCACTTACATGTGGAATCTAAAAAATAATACAAAGGAATTTATTTACGAAAGAGAAACATCCTCACAGACCTAGAAAACAAACTTATGGTTACCAAAGAGGAAAGTAGGGGGAGGGATAAATTGGGAGTATAGGATTAACAGATACACACCACTAAATATAAAATAAACAACAGGGATTTCTGTACGGCACAGGGAACTATACTCAATATCTATAACGGAAAAGAATCTGAATATAGTTATATATATATATATAGTTATATATATATAGTTTTATATATATATATATAACTGAGCCACTTTGCTGTACACCTGAAACTAATACGATATTTTAAATCAACTATACTTCAATTTTTAAAAAGTCTTTTTCCTCATTTTCAACCTCCTTAATGGTAATTTGATTTATCGCATGTGAATTCCTTAGAAGCTCTGTTAATATTTATTCACCAGCCCTTCCGTCCATCCCCACTGTCACTACCATAACCTGGGTCCTCAGATGCCTCTCGGTGGCTCATGGGGATTGTCTCTGAAACATGTCTGCTTCACTGGGACTGGCCCTCTGACCAACCCACCTTTCTGCTCTTTATCTTCCTAAAGCACAGATCTGATCATGTCACTTTTCTCCCTAAAACCTTCAGTAAGTTCTCATCATTTAATTTTTAAAAAACTATTTATTGGAAAATGTTGTAAAAAGTGAAAGGTCTCCAAATTTCTCCTTCTTAAAAATTATTAAGTAAAGCTGTCTCCTACCCTCTTCCCGTTCCAAGTTTCTCTACCCAAGGACCCAGTTAGTCTCCTACTTGTTCTTTCTAGCTCACATCTCTAGATGTCTTTTTAATATAAATCTAATTTATGTGGTATTTGATAAAGAGCTATTTTCGTTCTCCTAACAGATATAATCAATAGTTCAAAGCTAGTTTTAAAATAATCTATCATTTCCCTACAATTTAACATGCTTTATCCTATTTTTACATTAACATATGCTTGGAGCATTTTCTGGAGGATTTGTGTTTCATTTATGTTTCAATATTCTTACTACATAACTAGCTCAGCCCCAATCCTTACAACATACAACAACAAAAATGTTATCTTAACTCTGATTGAAATTACAGTCAATTTATATACATGATTTTAGGAAGGATTAGCACATTTATGATACTAAGTTTTTCTTTCATGAATATGATATGTCCCTCCACTTATGCAGGTTTTTTTAAGCCAGTTGGTAAAATCCTATACTGTTTTCTTTATACAGTCTTGTATTATCTTGTAAATTTAATCAAAGATTTTATAACTCTTTACTTACTCTCTTACATTTTACTACTTAAATCCTTCACGGATCTTGAAATACAGACAACTCCTAAAGCTTCTGACAATTCTGCTCATGGTCTTGGAATAAGGAAAAACAGAGGACAAGATATCAGAAAGGAGCTGAGTAGGTATCATTCATGTCTACAATAGGTGCAAATGGTATATGACAGCCCCAAGTACTGATAACTTAGAATTCTCAATTTTTAAAAAACCCCTTTCTAAATAGGATTTTCATCCACCTCTTGTCTTCCCCCATTGTGTTGGGGTTTCTGAGCTGCTGTGAATGAACAGTTGCCCACCGTGGCCTCCTCTTACTTTCATTCTCAGGACAGAGGCAATGATTGCTCACGGGACTTAGACCAGGACCAGGTGGATCTGGAGTGGACATGGGGATACTCAGGGCCTGTCCTGTCTGGGTCCTGGCAGATGGGCAGCTCATCTGTATTCAGAGGAGCACTCAGCTGCTTCTGGCAATTTCTTTTTCCCCTGATCTAAGATGAGTGGTTTAAGATTACAGAAAAGCCTCCAAGAGACTTCTTTCAAAGTATCAGAGAAATGGATATTGTTTTCAAGTTTTAGTTTAAATAAGGAATCTATTATTTCAAAGGAGATAGAATTCTACACATTTCTTCCTTTATCCTAGAAAAAATAATGTAATCCAAGGACTTATTTTCTCATCTTGCATTGCCATGGTAAAAAATCCTGCTGCCCAATGAATGGAGAACTTTTTTCGCATTTCTCAAGTACACTTGGGACGGCGTATTTGTATTTTCAGTTACTGAAGAGTTTCCTCCTTTCAGAAGTACATTCTTAAATCGCTAAAGGAGCAGCCCTGGTGTTTGTGAGAACAGACGGGCCTTTCCTTCCATGCAAACTCTGAGCAGTTTCAACAGAGCTGAACACCTGGAAATAAAAAAAGTCTTGATTCTTTGAAAACTCTTCCTGGAAATTTAGAAAAGCAGGTGGTTAACTAGTTGGTGCCAATGATGTGTTCTTTTCCTGCTTTTATACTTTCATCTTTCATCAGTGTTTTCAATGATTACTCCTCCTTGGAAAGCAGATCTTTGGATCCATTTACCTGAGGAAAACTTATAAAACATCAGATGCCATGAAACCTATATTCAAGGACTTCCAAAAGAACTCAGAAGATCAAATTGCCAGTACAAAATTTTTAAACTGCTAGTCACTTCATGAAGGCAGGAGAAGGCTGAGACTATTGTAGGAGGTTTAACCACTCAGGCTGGAAGAAGGTATTTGGAGAAGGAACGAAGCTCATGGTAGCTCCCCGTGGTAAGTAATTTTCTTCTATTTTTATGTGAGTCATGAAAGACTGACAGATGCTTTTTCTTTTTTATTTTACTTTATTTTTTGGCCACACCTTGGGGCATGTGGGACCTTAGTTCCCCAACCAGGGATCGAACCCAGGCCCATGGCAGTGAAAGCGCTGAGTCTTAATTGCTGGACCACCAGGGAATTCCCTACAGATGCTTTTTAGAAAACACAGTTTAGGATCCCCCTTATCTGACTGCCACATTCTTGGCCTCAGCATATGAACAGCAATTTTGCAGCTACTGGTCACTGTATATGGAAACTAAACTTCTTTGTAAATGGTGTATTCTCTTCCCTGCTTGTAAGCAGTTGAAATTTGTCTTCTAGAAAATACACACACACACACACACACGCCAAAATAGACTCAGGCTACATATTAAAATATTCTGAGGACCCTGTCTGTTTTATTGTTTCATTTATGTTTCAATATTCTTACACCGTTGTCCTGTTCTTTATTACATTAGTATAAGTTATCGGTTCAAGTTCCTTTTTTTTTTGTAGACGGCATATTACCTGAGAAACACTTTTCTTAATTATCTCTTCTGTAGAGTTTGAGATAAAACACAGTGTTCCTTTCTCTCAATAGCCTGCAAAACCAATATTATTGCTTTTCATCTCATCCCTAACAGCAGTGCAAAAAAATTTTTATAGTAAATGACTATAGAACATTGATAAATCTCACTTCTTATTACTCTAGCTTCTTAGAGGTAGGCTGAGATCATCTGAAACTTAAGCTATCCCATCTCTTGTGAAATTGCCTGGATATGGACCAGTTTGTGAGCTCAATGAGCCATTTCAGCTCCAAAGTCCATGAAAAGTGTCTACATCCTCATTTGCTCTTTCATTCTCTCAGCAAATATTTATTGAATTCAGTTTCTGTGCTGGATGCTGGAGATAAAAGTGTGAACAAGACACAGATAGAACAAGTCTCAACACTCAAACAGCTTCTATTCTAGTGGGAAAGCCTTCTAGATTCTGGCTTGATTGGGCCCCGTGTTCTATGGCCCGTGGCTGCAGAGAGGCAGGACGTCTTGCATTGACGAGCTTGTTTCCTTTCTTAATCATGTAATAGTTATTACTTATAAAACCCATACCTTTTGTTTGGTGGAGGAATTTGATGAAATGGCCCCAAATCATCCCATTAAAGAGAATTTGAATATTAGTTAACATCAGCTGATATTTACTGAGGGCCAGGCACCATGATAAGTAGTTTCAGTGCCTTATCTTTTCCTCAAAGGAATCCTTTTATTCCCATTTCATAGATAAGGAAACTAAGGTTTACAGAAGTTCAGTTACTTGCCTAAAGTCACATGACTAGTTACTGTGGCAAAGTTTGGGATCCCATAGAGACTTGCCTATTCCAGAAGTACATGGTCTGGCCCATTATGTGATATTAGAAACATAAAGTCATGTTTTTATATCCTGAATAGTTACTCTTCTGTAGCCTGACCTGGATTCTTTAATTAATTACTTTATTGGTAATAGCTCATACTTTGTATTGCTACTCATACGTGAAAGCAATGCTTTTGCTTTTAATCATGGCACTGAAATAACCTCTCTTTTCCCCCAAAAGATCATGTAAGTCATATTGAATAGGCATTTATTAAATATTCAGAATATGTGTCAGTTCTATCTCAAAACAAAAGAAGTGAATAAAAAAAGAAATAAGAAAGCAGGAAAAAAATGTAGTGGAATACATAGTTTTTATTAACTGATAAAATAGCACACCAAATTTTCAAATATGATATGTTTTTCCAACCATAAAATTATAAAAGAACTTCAATGCAGGAGTCTTTAGGAGGAAAGTGAGGTAAAAAGGGACATTACCTTCAACATTCATTTTATAAAATGGAAGAAATGGTCTTTAAACAAATTCATCTATACTCCCAGTGCATCAATGCTATGGGCACCAACATTTAATGTCATTCACAGATGGCGACCCTCAGCACATAAGGTCAGGCAGGCAATGTTTTAGTGATTCAATGTGACAATAGGAGGATTTGAGGACCAGGCATCCTCATTTGGACCAGGCCATTTCTCTAGTCATTCTGTCTTAAGGCCCACTGCCCAGAGTTGCAAGCTGAACTTTGGATATAAGCTGGATAGAAGTCAGTTTGAGGCTGAAATTTCTGGTAAAATCTTGGGATGCCAATAGATTGTGCTTTTGATTGGGAAAAAAGCCATTTGTTTTGGACAACCCAAGTGAAGAAGTTCTGTATACTGACTGCATCCATTAGGCTTTAGCCAATGTTCCCTTTGATTTTCTTAACCCTGGAAATGAAGCAAATAAGATGAAACAAATGACTGCCTATTAACTGGGTGTATGAAAATCTGTGATGACAGCTTTGAGAATTCCAGACATATCAGAGCACAGAGGAATGCAAACAAGTCATCAGTTGCCACAGATCTAACTGTAAACCTCAAATGGTGAATTCCTATCATGGTAGGCAAGGTTTGGTCCCATGATATTAAAATGTCATGTTGAAAAAAAAAAAATGTCATGTTGGACCACATGATTATCACAAATAAAAATGCTAATAATAATGCTAATGATAATATAGTAATATTCGTAATCTCTTATCTCCATATAATTTTTATTCAAATCACTTTTCAGATCTTGTTTCATTTTGGTCTCACCGCAGCACTGATAAGGATCTTCAATTGACTTAACACTAACATCATTGTTTTCAAATAAATAAAGCACCTAAGGCTTTAGTTTACTTGATTTGCTCAACTACAGAACTTGTTAGGAGCAAAATGAACCGGGACCAGAAACCTGGTCTCTTGAATTCCAAGCCATCATAGTTCTACTAGAATTTGAAGAAATCAGAGAAGCTAAATTAGTCTAAGGTTTTTGATACTGGTTGAATCACTGTGGAATAATTATATAAAAATCTTCAATGTTGGAACAAAACTTGTTGTCACAGGTAGGTACCAGAGAATGCAATTTTCTTCAAGGTAATAGAGGGAAGGCAAGAAACAATTAAATGGGAATGATAGTTACAAAAAATGAGAATGTGGATGGGGATTAGATGTAGAAATTTAGGAGAGATTTTAAAACAAATCCATATAGTAAAAGACAGCATAGACAACATTGTGCAAATATTGTAATAGGATTTGTCTTGTGTACATGTGGACTTCTATAAACGGCTTGTGTATAATGTGCATAGTCATGATGACTGTGTTTGGCCGAAGGCTGAAGTCTGTTATTCCAGGTAAGTTTTGTGAATTGACAGGTTTCCTTTTCTGAGGCTGAAGGGGTGTTTTCAAAGAACCTGGGCTTTGGAGTCAGGCTGACCTGGAGCTTCCGATCCACCACTAACTACTTGTGTGAACGTGGAGGTGATTCTCTGGCCTCGGTCTCCCAATCCCTAAAATGGGATAACAGTATATATCCAGCAGGGGTTGTATGAGAATTGAATGAGGTAGTGTGAATAAGGTACTTAGCACATTGTCTAACACATCCTAGGTGCTGGGTAGGTGCATCTACACTCTATTCAAATGTAAAGGGAAAATTGCCTCCGAAAGGAAAAGTTGTTTGCAGCTAAAACTATTGACTGAACTGAAATTCTTCAGAGGATGCATCTGCACTTCCAACTCCTCAAATGGAAAATTATCTTACTGTCCACTCATACACACACAAAATTGAATTGGGAGGTATTTGTATCTCTTTAGCAGACTTTTGCCTACTTGGCAAGAAAAATGAGATTCAAATGTGTTTATTTTTTTATATTGATATATCTTATTGTCCTATGTGCTTTAAATCTTAATCCTTTAACTTAATTGATATCATTTCTAAAAACAACATTTATTGGCTCTAAAATATATAGCCAATAAGCTTGGGCTTCATGCTCATATTTATCAGAAAAATAGTTTGAATTTATAAAGAAAATGATCAAGAAGTAAAGTCAATTAAATATAGGTAGAAATGTCATGAATTTGAAAATCTTATTTAAATATGAAATAGTTCTAATTATTTAATTTATAAAAGAAAAATGAGAAGGAAAAAAGAGAGAACACGTAAATCACTATCAACAAAGTATATGGTTGGCGAAATACACAGTGTCTTGCTAATATAATGAATAAAATACTACTTGCATGAAAAGCAAGATGTATAAAATTAAAATAAGCACATTATGACCCAACTATATTTACAGCATGAGTCAAAAATCAACACTGTTTCATTACAGATTTAGTAGAAAAATCAGGAACTTTGTTGCACAGGCAGAAATTCTCAAGAATTTTTTTCTTTTCTTTTCAAATGAGAAGTGCAATTTTTCTTTTCTTAAGATATTACCCAGTGAGTAATAAAACTAACTCCAATAAGAGAATATTAATTATTTGCTTTTCAATTGGAAACCAAATTGGAAAGGGTTCTAACATTTATCATTTCAACTATTTGATTAGTCATAAAGTTTACATTCCAGCATTCAAGTGATATGCCTTTGTACACATATGATGTTCTGTTATATATTTTGACATTTTGCCCGTTAGAAACTTGGGAACCATAACTTTTAACATTGTTCTAATTATATATACACTTTATTCAGCAGGTGAAAAAAGAGAAGATAGTGGTGCTCTAAAGCAGTTCAGCAGCCTTATAGGGCAGAGTCAAATTATGGGGGAGATGCTGAGAGTCAAAATATTGTGTATTATTACTCAAGCTAAAACCTCAGAGGAAATTCCAAAATAAAATGTGTTTCTGGTGAAAATTTTCCGAATTGAGACAAAATTCTAAGTGCATTACTTGATAAGTTTAGTATAAGAGCATTTCTGAAAATAATACATTTTTAAAATGTAAGTATAGTTGATTGACAATGTTGTGTTAGTTTCAGGTGTACAGCAAAGTGATTCAGTTATATATATATATATCTGTTTGTGTGTGTATTCTTTTTCAGGTTCTTTTCCATTATAGGTTATTACAAGATATTGAATATAGTTCTCTGTGCTATACAGTAGGTCCTTGTTGTTTATCTATTTTATTTATAGTAGTGTGTATCTGTTAATCCCAAAATAACACATTTTTAATAGAAGTTTTGGAAATATTGCTATTTTGCTTCTACATTCAAGACATTATAAATAATGTACTGCTCTACTCAAAAATCTGGAGTGGTTCAGATGTAAAATTGAGAGGTTATAAAAAATTAGAAATAAAGAGAATTCCATCACTTCAGAATTGGGCATGGGATCCATGTTTGGAGCAAAAAGTTCAACTTCATAGATTGTCAAGTACACATGGATGCTGATTCCCATTTTTAAAAGTAGCTGTATATATATTTTTAAAAATGATAAATTTTCTCTTGGTATTTATTTTTGTGGGAAATAAAATAAATATGGTGCATTCCAGAATCAGTTCAGTGAAGAATGAGATTCCACAGAGTTGCAAAACATGAGAATGTGTTATTTGGTCAAAGAGAGCATAAGTTACAAAACACAGGATGGGAAAGGGAAGTAGTTTAGAACCCACCAAATATTCTCACCGTTAGAGAAACCATCAGAGTTACCTGGTCTCCTCTTCCACCCCCATTCCCACCACCCATCCATCCACTTTAAAACAGGCTCCACTATGATAGAGCAAAAGAGCTTTTAAAAAATAAATGTGTTCATGAATGTTGAAAGCCTTGATATGGTACACTTAAAAGCCAAACCCCATCTTTGCATATGGAGAAAAATTGAAGGCCAAGGTGTAATCCAGCTCTGCTACTTAATAGCAATGACTTTGGGCAAGTTACATTAAGTCTTGAACTTCTCTTCCCATTGAAAATAAGAACAATAATAAGCACCTAACAACTTGGATGAAAGTTGGATGAAAGGCCATGGTGAGCACTAGCTCAGTGGTAGCCTTTCTTCCTTTTACTGCTTGCTAGGTTTTTCCAAACCACACAATGTTCGTGTTTCTCTAATAATTCTTTTTCATTACTATTTCATTTGCCTCCACAGACAGAAACCTTGCTGCAGACATTTCCCCCAAGCCCACTATTTTTCTTCCTTCAATTGCTGAAATCAACCACCATAAGACTGGAACATATCTTAGTCTTCTGGAGAAATTCTTCCCTGATGTTATTAATGTTTATTGGAAAGAAAAGAATAGCAACAGAGTTCTGCCATCCCAGCAGGGAAATACCATGAAGACCGCTGACATGTACATGCAGTTCAGCTGGCTGACCGTGGCTGAAAACTCAGTAGATAAAGAACACATATGTGTTGTCATACACGAGAAAAATAGAGGAGGAGCAGAACAAGAGATTCTTTTTCCTTCAGTAAATGAAGGTATGTGACTGTAAATGTAAATATAACCTCCCAGAACACTGTTTTTCAAATAAAATACCCCACCTTTTCTGTTAAGCATTAATGAAAAACAACTATAATTTTTTATAAAATATTTCATTTAATGGTAGCATAAATGTCCTGCTATCCCCCCATAGAATTAAAATGGGATAGGCTTTGAAACATAAAAAAGAGAA
Source organism: Balaenoptera musculus (assembly GCF_009873245.2). Taxonomy (NCBI): domain Eukaryota; kingdom Metazoa; phylum Chordata; class Mammalia; order Artiodactyla; family Balaenopteridae; genus Balaenoptera; species Balaenoptera musculus. Next base: position 93,000,968 of record NC_045793.1, on the reverse strand, counting down.
AAAATTTTCACTTAACTTTTCTCAGGCTCAGTTTCATCTTCCAAAATATTAAGGTCATAATGATGCTTCTTAGAGTTGTTGTACGGATGAAATGAAACAACATACGTGAAAGCATCTAGCAACTTAGCACACAGCAAATGAGCAAAAGCAAACTCCACTGTAGATGATCTTGGTTGATCAGGAAATAAGAACAATTATACAGATTTCAGGAATGCTCTGCTCAGCAAGCAAAGTCACTCTCACTTCAATCCTGCTTTACTCAAGGTACAGTCCCAAAACAATGAGTTATTAAATGACAAAATGGTGTTTGTAAGAGGAAGCAAGATTGCAGCTCAACAAAAAAGTAGAATAATTTGACCACTGCGCTTTTGTTATGGTCTTGGGTTTTGACGTTTGTATTTTACATATCACTGTGAGGTAAAATTTTGTAATTAAAGATTGGGTGAGGCTAAAGTGTACAGACATAATCCCATTCTACATAATGAATATATTTCTTGCCATTGGTAAATGTCTCTCAAGAAACTTTTATTGCAGCCCTAGCACGTGCCGGGCCTGGAGGGATATGTGGATGAACACACTCTGGTGAATTACTGTCCCAGGAGGATGCACTACAGTAAAGAGAATATACTCACTTCCTAATCACTCAGGGCCACTCGTGATTTAGGCATGATGTCCCAAAGGAGTCCCTTTGATGCAGATGCTGTATATATCCATGCAGAGGGCTGGATGTGTCTTCATAACTCACTGGACTCGGGACTTAAAGTCCTGAGTATTCACCTAACAGACCAAAGGCCCCAGAGTGCCCATTGGAAGGAATCATTTTGTGCTTTTCCCTGTGGTTAGGAAGCCCTTTTTAAGCAGTGGGAAACAAGCACATAAAATGTGCAGAGACTTTTGCTGTGTAGCAGTCCGAATTTCTGAAGCAAGTCTTTATCTTTTCTGATTCTTAGTTTGTCCAATGATCAAATCAGGTTTGAACACTTACCTTGGCCTTTTCCTGGGGCTGCAAGGAAGAGCAAATGAAATAACATCAGAGAAAACGCTTGTTTTCCAAAGCATGACATGGAGGTATTTATTCTTATATTCATCCTATCTATTTATATCCTTTCCTAAAACTAATTAAAAGTAAGATTACAAAAACAGCCCTAAATTTTAATTTCTACTCTAAGAAATAGAGAGGAAGCAAATTTGCTAAGTGCAGTTTAATGTAACCACGGCCCTGAGTGTCCTATTAGGTTTTTTTTGTGTGTGTGTATTTTTTTTTTAACATCTTTATTGGAGTATAATTGCTTTACAATGGTGTGTTAGTTTCTACTTTATAACAAAGTGAATCAGCTATACATATACATATATCCCCATATCTCCTCCCTCTTGCGTCTCCCTCCCACCCTCCCTATCCCACCCCTCTAGGTGGTCACAAAGCACCGAGCTGATCTCCCTGTGCTATGCGGCTGCTTCCCACTACCTATTGGTTTCACATTTGGTAGTGTATATATGTCCATGCCACTCTCTCACTTCATCCCAGTTTACCCTTCCCCCTCCCCGTGTCCTCAAGTCCATCCTCTATGTCTGCGTCTTTATTCCTGTCCTGCCCCTAGGTTCATCAGACCATTTCTTTTTTTTAGATTCCATATATGTGTGTTAGCGTACGGTATTTGTTTTTCTCTTTCTGACTTACTTCACTCTGTATGACAGACTCTAGGTCCATCCACCTCACTACAAATAACTCAATTTCGTTTCTTTTTATGGCTGAGTAATATTCCATTGTATATATGTGCCACATCTTCTTTATCCATTCCTCTGTCGATGGACACTTAGGTTGATTCCACGTCCTGGCTATTGTAAATACAGCTGCAGTGAACATTGTGCTACATGACTCTTTTTGAATTATGGTTTTCTCAGGGTATATGCCCAGTAGTGGGATTGCTGGATCATATGGTAATTCTATTTTTAGTTTTTTAAGGAACCTCCATACTGTTCTGCATAGTGGCTGTATCAATTTACATTCCCACCAACAGTGCAAGAGGGTTCCCTTTTCTCCACACCCTCTCCAGCATTTATTGTTTGTAGATTTTTTGATGATGGCCATTCTGACTGGTGTGAGGTGATACCTCATGGTACTTTTGATTTGCATTTCTCTTCCTATTAGGTTTTGCTTCTTCTAGTGATCAGGAAAAAATAAGTATAGTAAGTTTCACTGTGACGATTACCATATTGGAGAGAAGTTCCAGTTCATAATGTGTTTCACCTGACACAATTTCTGAAACAAATGCCTTCCAGGGGGTTCTAAAGGCAATAAAGCTAACGAGGGCATTTCTGTTAATGTCATTGTACAGCAAATTGCTAATGCTGTTTCTTGGAAGTTTTTTGGATTTTGATAAAAGCTAAGAATATAACATGGAAGCACGAATGAAATGATTTTGAAGAGAAACAAAGCTCATCTGATCCTAGTTTTTGAGAAAGAGAACTTAAACACATAGAGTTTATTATAAAAATTGTTTCTACTTCAGTCAATGCATGGTAATAAGAGGTTTATCTTTTAGTGAATAAAGTCACTGTAAGGAAAAGAAAGAGACTTTTAATACACATTAAAGTCAGTCCTTGAGGATGTTTTAACATCTAAACATGACTGTACTAATATTTTCATTCTTGGGATTTACTCCAAAGCCTTTATACCTCAAACCAATTTTTTAGAGCATATTGAAAAAAGATCTCATTGAGGGCATAAAATGGTATACCAGAACCAAATCCATACGGACAAGAACACATCAGGAGAAAAAGGATAATCCAAAACAACCATTGTGTCTTTGTTTCCCTCCATCCAACAGTCTGTTATCGTTTAAAAAAATTTTTGTACTTGTATGATGTCTTTTTTTTTTTTTTACATTATTCATGAATAAAACTCTCACCTCAGGTTTTATAGAGTCAGAGAACTATAAATGTGATTTGGCCTATTTTTATAACCCTGGAAAGGATTGCACTGAAATACTGAGCTCCTGCAATAAAAAGGTCATTGATAAGAATAATTAATATATCTGGAAGAGAAGATGTTTTTAGTGTCCACAGTGATGAAATTATGTTGTTTTTCTATAGACTTATTTCTCTCTCTTTCTATGGAGTATTTTTGCAAAGTACTTTCCACGTGCTCTGTCTCATTTAATCCCCCAGGATGATCCTTTGAATGCTGACTCTGTCATCACTGGTATCATTGGTATGACTCTCCGCCAGTTACTTACCCCCTAATTCTTATTTCCTCTTTTGTAACATGGAATCCTGCAAAATACAACTCACTTCAATGTCACTGGAGGATTAAAGAAGATAATGCATGTGAAGTACTTAAGCGAGTGCCTGACTCGGTTATAGTCACCCACTAGCTATTAGCCTTATTGTTTTAATTATGCCCATAAACACCACAACTGCAGAAAATCACGTGCATGAGTTGGGGATACTGGGAAACGCGTAATTTGGAAAGGTGTGGCTGCTTTCCTTTGCTTAGATGGGAAATTTGCCTGAGCCAGTCTCCTTCAAATGTGGGATTCTCTTTTGGATTCTAGGATTGGATGAATTTGATTTGGTAGCAACTCTTCATGTCGGCAGTGTGTGCTGAAGATGTAGAGCAGCCGCTTTTTCTGATGATTTGTCTTTGCAACAAGTATTTCTTGAACACCTACTTTGTAGCAGGCACTGTGCTAGGAGCTATGAATACAGAAGGAAAATAAGATGGCCTTGGGTGTTACCCTCCAGTCACGATAAAAAGAAAAATCTACCCTTCATGAACTTCAACATTTTCATGTGTAGAAAACCATATGTGGATTAAATCTATGAATTACATAGAATCAGACTATTTTTGGAATTGTAGGGCTCACATTTTTAATGACTATCTGTCAACAGATTATATATATATATACATATAAATGTTACAATCCACATGTGTAAACACACACACACACACTGTCAAATAATGGGCATGAATAATTGACTAATACTTGTTCTCATTTCTTGTAGTTGTCACCTCAGCTGTCCCTTCTACTGAGTCTCCAAATGATTGTTTGAATGATGAAAGCAGTAAGTTTTTGCACACGTCTGCCTTTATGTCATGCTTCAGTCTTTTTTTCTCCCTGATCTATTTACCTTTTGAACTTCTCTGGCTTAAAGTAGAAAAGACCAATTATCTGGAATTGTGGGGCTCATCATTGTCATTGTTTTAATGACTATCTCTACTGTCTCTCTGTCAGTAAATTACATATATATATACATACATATACACACAGTGAAATAATGGGCATGGACAATGGATTAATACTTGCTTCCGTTTCTTCTAGAAGTCACTGGTACTGATTCTACAAAAGCTTGTCTGAAAGATAAAAGTGGTAAGTTTTTGCCTATGTTTGCCTTTACGACATCCTACAGAATTTTTTTCCTCCTGATCAAACTACCTTTTGAACTTCCCTATCTAATGGTAGGAAAAACCAATTATTCCTGGAATTGTGGGGTTCACATTTTTAATCAGTATCTCTCCTGTCTCTGTCAGCAGATTTTATATTATATATACATATATATTAACACACATACATATACACGTATGTGTCACTGTCCAATAAGAGGTATGAACAATTGACTAACACTTGCTCTCCTTTCTTCTAGAAGTCACTGTTACTAATTCTACTAAAGCTTGTCTGAAAGATGAAAACAGTAAGTTTTGTATATATTTGCCTTTATGTCATGCTACAGCACTTTTTCCCACTGGATAAACTTAACTGTTGAACTTTCTTGGTTTAAGGTAGAAAGCCAGAATATCTGGATATTACAGAATGGACTGCATAATATTTTAAGTAAATCCATCATTCCCTAAGAGTCATCTTAACACATTAAATGCTGGTTGTGTTGTGAGATGACTCTAAGTTAGAGAACGCAGTGATAGGCTCCGAATTATTTCAGCAGTGGGCTTCACTCAGTTGTGTAGTTTTGTTTGTAGTGACTGAAGAAATGTGATATCAAGTTGCTTCTAGACTTTTTTTTAAGTTTTAGCCCTTGCAGGTAACTAATACATGAACTGACACTTACTGAGAGCTTCATATACACAAGGTGTTGTGCTGTGTCTTGCCTGCATATTCTGTTTCCTCCTTATAATACTCCTAGGAGGTGATGCAATATTTTCCCCTCACTTTACAGATGAGGGCAATGAGCTACAATTAATTAAGTCCCTTGTACGAAGCCACACAGCTCTATCTGGGGAGTCAACCCAGCCCATCTGAATCATCGGTTCATGCACTTACTCAGTTCTCTGTCCCTCCTCTAAGATATAAATATAGAGCAAGAATCCCAAAGCCAAAGCCTTGAGACAGGATGGCCCCATGGGCAGGGGTGTAAGTGCCTGGGCTTCTATCACAGACTGGACTTTAACCCCAGTTCTTTAATTATTAGTTGCATGAATATGGATAAATTACTTACATTTCTGAGCAATATTGTCCTCATCTGCCAATAGGGAACAATTACACCCTCCTCAGTTACTGCAGACATAAGGTCACATACGTGGAATATCTCCCATAGGGTATCCATTTAGCTGGCACAGAATCAGTACTAGTTGGTGGCCCTTTCTCCCTACATGAAGGTTCTAAGTGAATTTAGAAGCACTGGCTCTGGCCCTGATGGTCCTTCTTCCGTTCCCCGTACCAGGGGGCCTAGAACTCAGCTAACACCTGACCTGACTGAAGGCAGTGAGTTATGAGCACATCACCTCCTGAGATCCCTTTCCACACCAAGTGCTGGTGATTCTGGAGTTCTGGCTCTATGAAATAAAGTGTGGAAAAGGGAAATTTCCTCAGGAACGGACTCAGCCTTGTGGTTCATTCAGTAGCCAAGTCAGGCCCATGATCATTGTTGTAATTGTTTTTATTTTATTGGACTATAATTTCTTTACAATGTTGTGTTAGTTTCTGCTGTACTACAAAGTGAATCAGCTATATGTGTGTGTGTATATATATATATATATATATATATATATATATATATATATATATATATATATATTGCCTCCCTTTTGGGCCTCCCTCCCATCCCCCCCATCCTGCCCATCTAGGTCATCACAGAGCTTTTTGATATCATATATTTCTTGCAAAACTTCAAAGGAGAGTAAGTGCAATTATCCTATAACATCACAGCCACGATGTTAGACATTCAGGAAAGGCAAGTGAGTGAGTCATGATCTCCTAAAGTTTCAGGGATTTTGGATTCCCCACTTTCTTCTATTTTGTACAATGTTCTCTTTACTAAAACCCCCCACCCACCCACTGTGAACACAACCAGATTTCCCTGATTTGTATCCTTCGTCGGAATCTCATTGCATGCACCATGTGTAACGGCTCAGATGTTTCCAAATCAGCAATTCAACTTGATATTTATGCCTCACCTTGATGTCTGGAGATGCAGGATTACAGAGCAGCTAAGAATGTGTTCTTCAAAGTCATGATGCTGGGATTGAAATGTGGTTTCTGGTACTTCCTAAATGGATGGCATCAAGCAAATTATTTCTCTCTGTCCTCACTTTATTTGTAAAATGGGCTTGAAATTAATCATCTCGAATAGGCTATTTTAAAACTTAAATAAGATTAGAATTTTGCATGCAAAGCTCTCAGAATACGGGTTTGACATTTGGTTAGTGGTTGATGACTATTACCTGTTATTATTACTCAGAGATGTGGTGGAGACAAAAAAAATGCTAAATGCTCTTTATCACACATATTGTTTCCCATTGGACTTGTTCATTAAAAACATAACCTTACTTTTTAATATTTTGGAAACTTCTGGTGAATGGGAGGTTTAGCTGAGGTTGTTGATCGACTTGAATTGCAAGCTGGATTCTGAGCTGTCCTAGTGGTGGTGGTCATGGAGGTTGTACATGTTTTCTTTGGGGTTTGGTGGTGCAGGGGTACTGCTTCCTAGTAGGTCATCAGAAATAATTAATTGTGGCCGCCCCTTCCATGAATATGTCCTAGCCTCTCAAAGGAACAGCTGAAACTAACCAAGATGACTTCTCCTAGATTCCCTGCAGCTGCAGCTCATGAACACCAGTGCCTACTACACCTACCTCCTTCTCCTCCTCAAGAGCTCGGTCTACTTTGTCATCGTCGCCTGCTGTGTGTGTAGGAGAACAGCCGTCTGTGGCCATGGGAAGAGCTCGTGACAGAGGGGACCACAAAGGGGTCACCTTTCCTTCATCATCTCTTGTCTCTGAAAGTGTCTGCTGAGGATCTAGCTGGGCTTCCTTTCTGGGTTTGGGTTATGTCAGTTCACATGCGTATTCTTCTGTGTGCCATTATTGTGTAAGGGCTTTTCAAAGCACTGGGCAAGCAGACAGTTTGACTCCGTGACAGGGAATTCTGCCATCACTCGGGGGCAGGGCCCAGGGCTGGCCCAGGGGAGCCTCTCCCACCACTGTCCCCACAACCGCACCAGCTCCTCCTGCCCCCGAGTCCTCGTGCCTCCTGAGGGCGCACAGCGGGCAGCTCCCCTCTCCACCCAGACCACGGCCCCCACCCTCCCTGCCACCCACCCTGGGGCCGCCAGCGTTGCCACTTGAATCCTGTCCTTGGATTTTCATAAGAGACACAAAAAATAAAAAAGAAATCAAAAGTCCACTTTTGTCTGTGTATTTTAATTTCATGAAATCTAACCAAGGTAAGAAACAGCATGACAACCGAGCTATCAAATCCAGCGCTGGTTGTAATCATGGTCACACCGCATTTCTGAGTCTTTCCCTGAGATGCTGGTTATGGTGCTTTCTTTGGGGCACTGGCTCCAGTGGGACCCACCGCCAAACGAAGGTGCCCGGGTTCCTTCTCTTTCAAAGGTCATCAGATTCAGACTCACTGGTTTGGGACGTTCCTGTGATGACAGTGTAATAGCCAGCGTGACCTGCACTGTGTGTGCTCAGATCTGTACTAGTGTCTCGCAGGCACTGACTCCTGATCCTCACATTAACCCCATGAGAACTGCACCGACACCAGAGGGGCATCGGGTGCAGGGTGAAGCACAGAGACTCTGACCAGAGGGCCTGAGTTCGAACCCTGGGTCTTTTTTTTTTTTAAAATAAATAAGAGAGGCTGTTATAAATATAATTAAAGAATAAGAACAAGAGCAAGAGACTATCAAAATGATCGGGCAAAATTTTCAACTAAACTCAATTGAAAAATACAGTAAAATGGAAACTTAATTGTTAAACAAGTCATGCATTATAGAAAAAATTTATAAGCTAGAATCTAAAAATGAATAAATTACATGCACACACAGAGATATATATATATATCTCTCACATATAACATATAGAAAATATATAAATATGTATATCTATATGATTAGAAAAAAGGAGTAAAGAAAGAAAATATCTGACATACTTACAAATGGACTTCTGGAAGAAAAGAACACGAAGAATGGAGGAAAGACAATATTTAAAGAGATAATGGCTAAGTATTTTCCAGAATTGTTGTATGGCATGAATCCTCAGTTTCAGGAAGTCTAATCAATCTCAAACAGGATAAATAAAAAGCAAGATATACTTAGCCAAGTTGCTGTAAAACTGTAGGACCAAAGACAAAAACATTATTTTAAAAGCAGCCAGAGAAAAAAGAGAAATTGCTTACAAATGGCAAAAATAAGATTAAAACCTGACCTCTTGACAGCAGCAATATAAAACAGAAGATAATTAAACAGTAGCTTCAACTTTCTGTGAGAGAACTACTGTCAACTTAAAGTTCATTATCCTCTAAGCCTACCTCTCCAGGACAAAGGAAAATATATTAACTTACAGATTAAGGAATTTCTAAGGTAAGTATTTCCAAAAAAAAAAAAGAAAGAAAAAGTGATCTCAAATGGAAGCACCTGAGATGCAAGAAATTATAAGCCAAAAATATGGCATGCATGTTAATCTAAATAAACAATTACTATATAAAGGAAAATAATATCTCAATTATAATCAAGAGAGAAATGATCTGTTCTAAGGCTTTGCTTTTATATTGATTTAACTTTACATTGTGTTGAGTTAAATTCCCTTATTGAAGCTCTTTAGGGTAACCACTAAAGAGAAAAAGTAAGAGAGGAAAAAAATAGAATTGGGAAAATTAATAATAAAAAAGGTAAGAAAACAAGAGAGGAAAGAGAAAACATAAATCACAAAATAACCTAGTAGTAATGAATCCAAATAACTCAGTAAGCATTTCAAAAATAATAGATTATATAAAAAACAGAATCCAACAATATATTGCTTGTATATGACACAATCAAAATGTAAAGGCATTTGGGTGGAAAAAGATCTACTAGGCAAATACTAAGCAAAATCAGCTGGGCAAGTATTATAACAGAAGAAAAGTAAATAAATGACATAAAAGTTGGAAAGGAAGAACCAAATCTATCACTATTCACTATCCATAGATCATACGATTGTTTACAAGAAAATCCAAAATAAACAATAGGAAATGATTAGAATTAATAAGAACCTAACAAAGATGTTGGGTATCAAATTGATATATAAAAGTAATTTGCATTTACACATATTTGCAGAAAATAGAAAATGAAATTCAAAAAGGTGACTTATCATAGTAATTCTTTATATTTATCTAACTAGCATCTATCTAGGTATCTATGTATCTATGTATCTATCATCTCTCTATCTACCTAAGTCTTTCACCTATCTACAACATCTAGAATTAAGTCTAAATTTAATGTGGAACCTTTTGAAGAAAATTATAAAATTTTAGTGAAAGACATTAAAGAAGAATGAAATAAGTAAAGAAATACCATGTTTTGGGAAGGGCATATTTAATGTTTTTAAGATGTCAGATCTCTCCAAAATTATCTGCAGATCCTGTACATGTCCAATGAAAACACAAAAACATATTTTGTGGAATTTTACAAGCTGTTTCTAAATTTTATATGGAAGATAGAGGGGCCAAAAATAGCCAAGAGACTCCTGAAGAATATAAATAAGGTGAGTATGGGTGGGGTGGTGAATGGCCCTTCAGTGTATCAAGATTTATTATAGAACTACATAATTTAGACAGAGTGGTATGGTACAAGGATAAACAGGGAGAAAAAAGTGAAGAGAATGGAGATCAATTCATATAAAGTCCTATACAAAACAGGGATGGCAATGGAGGAAATCAGTGGGAAAAGGATCAATTATTCACTGAATGCTGCTGAGGCAACTGGTTATCCATAAGGAAAACAAAATGAAATCGTATCCTTACCTCACACCATGCACAACTTTCTTGTTTTATGCCTCCTGATGCTTCTGAGGGGCTTTCTCTTGTCACAATGACCACTGGGGCAACAGCACAGGGGCTTTCTCTAGAGATTCACGGTGGAAAAGCCCTAAAGAGAGAAACTTCTAAAAGCTACCAATGGGTAGCAAGCTGATTCAACTCTTCAGCAATTCAGCAGTAGGTTGTCACATAAAGAGCACATACAAATTCAACTCCCTGCTGATTCTAACTAACGTTTTGGAATCCGAGTCACTTCTAAGTACATTTCCTTTCCTTTAAGAAAAGGTTAAGTGCTAATGTGGTTGCTGGTTTGCCAAGAGAAATCTGGCAACTCTTACAAGTACAGATGTAAAGTGTAATGAAATTCTTAATGTAGAGCCATACAATTAATTGCTTTGAAAATAATAACTACAAAGCCATCCTACATTCTTTTTTTTTTTTTTTTTTAATTTATTTATTTATTTATTTTTGGCTGTGTTGGGTCTTCGTTTCTGTGCGAGGGCTTTCTCTAGTTGCAGCAAGTGGGGGCCACTCTTCATCACGGTGCGCAGGCCTCTCACTATCGCGGCCTCTCTTGTTGCGGAGCACAAGCTCCAGACGCGCAGGCTCAGTTATTGTGGCTCACGGGCCTAGCTGCTCCGCGGCATGTGGGATCTTCCCAGACCAGGGCTCGAACCCGTGTTCCCTGCATTAGCAGGCAGACTCTCAACCACTGCGCCACCAGGGAAGCCCCCATCCTACATTCTTTTACTAAGAAGTATTGACTGGAGTTGGAGGAAGAATTTTTCTTCTGACCTGGTTGATGAATTCAAGTGCCAGAGCCCTGGGTCTTTATTAGTACATTTCTGTGTGATCTCAGGCAGCGATCTGAACTCCCTGTGCCGTCATTTCCTCATGTGTGTAATGAAGTTACAGCACCCTGTCTCCTGGAGGGTGAGGATTAGATGAGTTAATAATGTTTGGTCCATGCACATCCTCGACAACATTAGCATCTACTGTCAGTAGCTCTACTGTAAAAATAGTAGATTCCACACATACACACCCAGACACACCGAGGATCATCTCTAATCTCATTTCCCTGCAGACAGGGTGGGTGTGGATGGATCAGGGACTCAGTTTTAACAATTCCCCAGGAATCCCATTCATCGTCTAAGAGCCCTTGGGGGAGGGTACAGTTATAGCCACAGTTTACAGATTGGAGAGATTAAGTATTCTGCTCATGGTCACTATTTTGTAAGTAACAGTCATTTACAGCCAGGGCTCTCTGAACTCAGAGCTCATATTTTGTTTCCTAGGATCTTATGGCTTTTCCTTGACTCACTTTCTACTGGGAAAAATAAAAACAGAACAAGCCACAACAAAATGCAACATGCACTGCTTCTTGACTAAAGACATCCTTCAAGGAGTTGGTGAGAATTTTCTAAAGGACTTGTGGGTGCACCTGTCTTCTCCTCATGTACATACTCTGGAATCACCATAGCTGCTCCCTTTGTTGTCCACATCATGGAAATCCTGCCTTACTCTGTGAGTGTGTCTAGATTTGTAACTGCCCTTTTCGGGGGGTGTGATGAATTGGACTGAGATTCTCAGGCAGAGCAGGACACTGGATGGTGTTCTGTGCATCCTGACACCACAGCTCCTCCCCTAGACTCAAGGGGCCCTGAGGTCCTCAGAATCTCCCTCTGGAAGCCTCTTATATGTCCAGGAGCATTTCTGAGGTGGGAGGAAGACATACATCCTTTTGGTCCAGTCCTTTTCCACTACAGCGTGGCTGCAATGTGGTACTGGGGGAGGAACCCTGGACCAGAGGTTCTACCTCACATCCCATCGTTAGAGCCTCCACTTCCTGGTCTGTTATAACATTTTAACACAGAAACGTCTGTGTCATTTCTCCTTGACCACGTCACGTTGCCTGAGTTTACCCATCTTTAGAAGAAAGTGTTCAAATTAAGTCATTTCAGATTTCTATGGCAATTTACAAATTCAATGATTAATAACCCAATGAAGTAATAATAGCAAAGGCTTTCTAGTACTGGTCTAAGTGCCTGTTAACTTATTTAACTCTCACAAGACACGTGCAATTATCTCTGTTCTATAGATGGAGAAACTGAGGCAGAGAGGGTTAAGGAGGGTCTCTAGAGTGAAACAGCTAATAAGAAACAGACCTGGGATTTGAACCCAAGCAGCCTGGTTACTTGGATTTGAACCCAAGCAGAGCCTGGAGCTCTGCTCTTACCTTCTACATTAGTTGCTGCTATTATAGAAACAGGTTACACTTATTTTCAGTTAAAACTGGAAAATTTCCTTCCTTGTCTACGTTTCCTCTCCTTGCTCCTAGGCTGTGCGTGCAATTAAAGGGTCAGAAGCCAACCTGCCCCCAAATTTTTCATGCCAGGAAGACTTTTATACACTGACTTGCCAACCACTGATAGAGCCTCTGTGACGAAAGTCCATGACACTTGGTTGGATAAAATATATACCACAACAGCAGGCTGCATCTGCAGGTGTGAAATGGAAAAGTTAGGCAAAGATGGATACAATGCCACATTAAAACTCTCATAAAAAAAAAAAACAAACAAACAAAAAAAAAAAAACTCTCATGTGTCAGTTGTTTTTATAGAACTAGAGTACTTCATACACTTCTCAAGTATACAAAAGGGAAACTTCAAGGCAGCAATTCTCAAAGTTTTTCCCATTATGAATTCTCTTTACTGTTTCGGAATTCTTTCCCTCATAGACTTCATTTTTTGAAGGCTTCCTGTTAATCTAGCAGGTCATGATTAAGTAATACAGGATTTCCCACTTTATTTATTCAAAGTCACATATAATTGTCAATTAGAAATTCTGAGTAAAAAGAGATAACTAGAAATACTTCACCAAGCTGGTATAATTCAGCCAAAAAGCTAGAAATTCAACATTTCTGTTAGCCATGAAAACTAGTCTGGGTAAGTGCACGGTCTCTGTCATGGTCTCTTAGGCTACTTTTTGTTATGTTTGCTTTCTTTTGTTTTCTTTGAATAATAGCAAGTACCTACCACTTAGTGAGCACCAGGAATTCTGCTGGGCAGTTTGCTTGCTTCATGCCTGATGCTCTCACTAAAACACAGATCAGGTATGACACTCATTTCACTGATGAGAACACCAGGCCCCAGAGAAACTAAGAAACATACCCCAAGTTAACACGGAGCAGTGCCATAGTTCGCTTGGGCCAGGTCTGCATAACTTAAGCCCTACTGCTTTATCCATTATAACAGTTGCTGTCTTCTTGGGAACCCATGGAATGTTAATTATAACTCAAAATAAATGGAAGGAAGGGAGGGAGGGAAGGAGGAGGCGGGGGGGAGGGAGAGAGGGAGGGGAGGGAGGGAGGGAGGGAGAAAAGGAAGAATCACTTGAGGCCCAGACTTCATAACAGCCCAGGCATCAGACTTTAAAAAGGCTCCTTCAGTAATTCTAATGTGCAGCCGGGTTGAGGCAGCAAGCGACTGAAACAGCCCCAGTGCCGCCAGCTCAGATCTCAGGCAGCGAGGAGTCGTCACAGAGCCCATTACACAAGTGTACAACGTGCTTCACCTGGAAAGTGATCTTACCATCCACGCATCAATTTCCTAAGGAAACAAAATGTATGTACTGGGATTTATGTGCCCAGATGTCCATCCAATGTAGCGCCACTTACAGCCCAAAGTAACCCAAATGCCAATTAGAAACTACAGAAATAAACTAAAGGACATCATATGACAGACTTCTATGCGTCTTCCAAAAAAATGTACGTTATTTAAAGAAATGGAGAATTAGTCAGGAAGTGTTGTTGAAAAACTAATATGCCTAGCAAACGCCAGTAAAATTGTTAGATTATACCATGGCCTGGTTCCAAATCAATCAAAACACTCTAGAAATTGCATTAAGAAACCTTGCTCCAACCACTATATCTACGTCCCTACCTCTTACAGGTCACACTTCTGTTTCCTCTGCATACTTCCAGTTTTTATTTAGCAAATTCGAATGAACATACAAAATAAATGAAACATATATGTACATGCATGTATATTCTAATTTCCTGCTTCATACACAAAGGTAGTAAACAATATACATTATTCTGCACCTCTCTTCTCACTTATACAACCTAGAGCTCTTTTCATGTCAGTCTCTGGGGACACATGGACAGTTGTGTGATATTTCACTGGTGAATTACAATACTTTACAAAAATCAGTTCCCCCGTGATATGTCATTGGCTTATTTCCACTCTTTTGCTATTACAAAAGATGCTGAAATTATAATAGTGTTTTATGTCGTTTTGACCGTGCATATTGGTCATTTTGACAGCTATGGCCAACTTGCCTATGATGGACACAGCACCATCCTGCATCTGTACCACAATGTAGGTGAATGCTGGGAGAGTGCTGTCAAAGGTCAGGATTCTGCTGATCTGACAGGTGAAAAACAGTATCTCATCTATCTCACTGTGGTTTTAATTTGTTTTTCTCTTTCTGTGAGGATAAGCATCTCTTTATATAAAGTCTATTCGTATTTCCTTTCCTGTGCAATATTTGTTCATGTCCTTTGATCACTTTTTTCTATTGAGTGGTAATAGTAACAAGTATGATGCTCATTTATATGTGTGTCTGTGTATTTCTACAGGCACACACAAAACAAAATGTTCACTGCATGGTAGGTGGGTGAAAAAATAAGTGATTGTATATTTTTCTATTTTCTCTAATCCTTTTAAAGTAAAAATCCTTTTTATGTATTAGAATTAAAACATTGTCTCCTTTAAAATTGGGAAGCTGTTTTTTTTGTTTGTTTCTGTGTTTACAATTCACTTCAGCTTCTGTGAAACTAGTTCTTTTGAAAACCAAATAGAGGTTCCCATTTGGAAACAAAATAAGAGCAACCAGATACAAGAAAGATGAAATCTAATTTAGATAGTCTCCTTGGTGGAGACTATCCAAATTAGATATTTGAGCAGATCTCTTTAGCCCAAGTACCTGGCCCTCCTCTTGGAGATTGGAAACTATTTCTACATTGGGAAAGCATAGAAAGGCAAGATGGAAAAATTGCAAATCTCTGAAAGTTTTGTGCAGCTGATTTCACCGCCAGGGCCCTGCTGGGCAGTGCCTCCTGTGGTTTCCAACTTCTCAGCAACTTCCTTTCCCAACTTGCCCTGGGCTGCCCTGGCCTGGGAGGTGCGGAGACGGGAGGGCGGTGGTGGTGAGGGTAACAGCGTGAGTGGCAGGAAGGCGCTGGTATGGCTGGTGGTGTTTCATTTTCTCAGGCTTCTTTTGTTTGCGTGCTCTGTCGAATGTGGTTGATTCGTGGAAAATGCTCAAAGTCAAACCGGCCCCTGCTGGTTGGGACTGTGCAAGGGGTAGATGGGGTGTCACAAGGAAATAAGAACAGTTAAACCACAACCAACTTTGCTCACTTTCAAAGGGTCACAGCTAATGGAAAGAAAACATCCCTCTACACAGGCACGTAATTGCTATCAAACATACTCTAGGCTGTGGCTTGGCGTTCCCCATTATTTCTGTATGCAGTTCCTCCAATTAGCTCCTATGTGAGTTGGGAAACTTATGCCCAGAATATTCAGATGCTGCACCTCCATCCACGCTCAGGACCCTGTTCTGGAGGAAAGAGCAGACAGGACTCCTTGCAGCACTAAGATAATCCCTGACATTCCACCAACCACCCATGCTCTTCCATGATCTGTGATTTACTGAGGCTGGTACTTCTTGGTTTCATCTTCTCAGTGTAGACAGGGTGACATAAGACCCGATTCCCCTAAACCCAGCTGTATGGACAGATGTGATGTGCTTTTTCCCTCACAAGAACAGAGATACGGAGGCCCTGATCTCACCCATGCAATTGAGTGTCATATACTGAGTCACATAAGTCCCCCTAATGGGACAAAATGACTTCAGAGTCATCCTGAGCAAGGCTTAATAGAAGCACTGACATCAGATAACAGTGTGATGGGTGAACGAGCCGAGGGCTGCTCAGCAACGCAAGCATGAAGAGCAGGTGTCCCACCTCCACCCCGCCCAGCAGGGGTCTGAGCCCTGGATTCCATCCGTCCAGTCCCAGAGGGAAGCACGGCTCTACAGCTGAGATCAATGCTTTAGCTCTCACAGTCTGACCTTACAGCACATTCAAGTCACATCCTTCATCCTCCTTGGTCTCTGCTCTGAGAGCCAACATCTGGGGGGGCCTTGCCCACCTAGGAAGACTGGCCACATCCTACTGGTCCATCCCAGTGTGTTGGGGAGAGCTCCTTCTCAGGTTAAAGGCACACAGGCCACATCAGTGGTCATGGTGTAGATGGGGGTCCACTCCCGAGACAGGATGTTCTCGTTGTGATGACACCACTGAATTCTTGAGGCTTTAGTCCAAAGCCAGGCCCTGGAGCTCTCCCTCCCCCTTTCTCCATGGAAGAAGCTCCCCCTGGTTAGGCCCCAGCCTCCCAGGGAGCCTCCAGTTGCACTTCGGTCCTGTGGCCCATTCTTAGACCAAGCACGGATGGAGTTGATTTGATGTGCATAAATGGTCAGTTTCCATCCAAACCAGCACCATTTCCATCATACACAGTTGAGCATTTCTTGAATGACACAATGAATAATGAAAGAAAACTGATAGACATGCTGCCTTCCCAGGAAGCATTGCATTGAATATTCCTGTTTAACAAAAATAGCTCACAATATAATTGAGCTCATTTTAATTCAAACTAGCTAAACACAAGGGAAAATGATTTCACAGAGTGGGTTCAAAGAAGAGTATTTAGACTATTTTAGATCATACTTCTGAGAGAACGATTCCATTTCTGGTGACTTTTTATATGTATTCACAATCCCTCATGTTCCCCTTTTGTAATTCCAACACTTTAGGCCAAATACATAATGCAAAACAGGAAAAATAAAACTGATCATTTTGATATGTTGGATTTTATTACCTTTTAAAATTGTACAAATAGTGCATGTGCATGAGTTAAAAAAACACAAGGGAAATGTAGGGAGTTAAAAAAGAAAGACAAAAGAAATCCGAGACATGAAACAAAAAAATTCCATTCTGCAAGTCAAAATAAAAAGATATTTTGCATACTAAAAAAAGTGTTATTCCAATATATTAAGAAGTCTTTTGATCAGGAACACAGCACAAGACTTTCTGCAACTATTCATTGACAGATCAGACTCAAGTCTCACTGGATACAGGATGGATCATGACATTATCTTACCAGCCACAGGCAGGTGATTAAATGTATGTGGAGATGGTACCATGTCTGTGAGGTATTACAATCAATAAATTCTTTATTAGCCATTCAGTAACGTCAGCAGTGGATGTCACCATTTCAACCCTCAATAGGGAGACCCCCAGTTTCAGTCCTTTTTTCCCTCTGGTGACGTTCAGTGAAGGTTTTTCACACTTAGAAAAAGAGAGAACACAGAAATATTTGAGATGTAGTGTAAAAAGGCAAAATGCTACATTTTGCTTTATGCGTTTACAACAAAGTCTACATACTAAAGATAGGCTGTGTTACAGACACTTGAAAGACCATGGGTGAGGCCACCCAAGAATTTATTTTAAAGCATTTTAGAAAAGGACATCCTTATTCACATGCCCATATTTTTGTCCTATGTCTGAACACTGTTGTAGAAAAAGGGGCCGGAGCGTGTTGGGTACCACTGATGCAGGGCAGGGCCTCCGTTTGCTGCGACTCTGGCTGCCTCTGGATGCCTTTTATTTTTTTTAAATAAAATTCTAAATTTTATTTCATTATTTTTTTAAGTTGAGATGTAATTGACATATAACATTTTATTAGCTTAAGTTATACCACCTAATGATTCTATATTTGTCTACATTGTGAAACGATCACCGCAGTAAGTCTAGTTGACATCCCTCACTATACATAGTTACAGATTATTTTTTTTTTCTTGTGATGGGAACTTTTAAGACCTACTCTCTTTTCCCTTCTGTGGTTAAATAATTAAGCAGGGTTGCTGCTTCTACAATCGACTGTATGTTTATTTGCTCGCATTTCTGAGGTTGAAATGTTTCCTTTGATGATTTGAAGGGACTGAACAACGTGCCCTGACCTGGAGGTACATCGGGCCCGACTGCTGTGACTGGACCACATGTGTCATCTCAGAAGCTCCAGAACCCTCCAGAGACGTCCATCCGGTGCGGGACCAGAACGGATCCTGGTACCACACGGAACGCCTGAGTCCCGGCTCTGCCCCTGCCAGCTGTGCGACCTTGGACCAATCACTCACCCTCAGTCTCACCCGCCTCCGTGTAAGTGGAGACAATGACCGTACCAGCCTCCCAGGACTGCTGCCCTCGCCGCCCTCAGAAGTTAGGGTTTGTAATTAAACAAAGTCTGACACGGAGACATTCTGGCTACATAAACAAAAAGGAACTAAGTCATCCTTATTTAGAAATTTGGGACTCTGAGGTATTTCTCATCCTTCGCAAATTTATACCTAGAAAAGGTTAAGAGATTTTACGTTATAAAATGTGCCTGACAAATTCATGTACTTGGGAGAAATATAACGTATAATCACACACATATTCTTTGAATTTTACTTTGAATCTACTCAAAGAAAGGCTCCGTATTTAACCACTTCATTATTACAGTTTCATTTTCAAAGACTTACTTTAATAAAAGTCTTACTCATAGTTCTAAAAGTGGTTTTTCACTGTCCTGCTTTTCTTCAGCTTCATTTTCAGATCCTAGATGGTAGGGAAGGGGAAGGAGAAAAAGTACTGCATTCGATTACAGTAACAAACGATTTCTTTAAAATTATAATCTACGAGCATAAAATTTTAAATGAGGGATACATATGTTTAAGCCACAAGAGATTCAAGTTAACAAAACTGTAAAATAGTTTTACTTTATATCTTGTAGGAGGGAAACCTTTCAAATAGGACCTATCGCAAGCACTGATCTGTCAAAATGGATTTCACGTATGTTCTAAAAATATTCATATGGACCAAGAACTATTATGCACTGCTCCTCCTCTTCTGCTTCTTTGCTGAAAAGCTTACCTGTTTTTCAAGTGCAAGAATCTTTGGGTATTAATAATTTAATCTACGTATTTTGAAAAACAGCTGTATTCAGTGAGTGAGAGAGCAGTGAGGGATTCCAACGTACGGGCAAGGCAGATGGTCACCATTGTGCGCTGTTGCCAGCGACCATGGTTACAACCACTCTGGGTCAATGTTGCGTGAGCCTTCTGTTATTCTTGAATGTGACCCAGTCATTCCACTCTGGGATGATATCCTTAGGATATCTCCCTGAGGAAATAACACCTTTTTCCATTATGAAGACTTTCCCTCTAAAAATGAGAAGAAAAATCTAATGTCTGAGAGTAGAAGAAAAGTTAAGTAATTATTATATTTCCATGAAATATCTTCCATCCACTTAAAAACTGTGTTTATACAGTATATAACAACATGGGAAATGCATATGCTATAAAGTAAAGGCAAATATGTAATGAGAAATATAGTGTAAGATCACATTTGATAAAAATTTTAAAAACTTGATATACTTGTACAAATCAGTAAGACTAGAAATAAATGACCAGGTGACTTATGTACATTTCTGGATATTCCAAAATTTCTACAATAAACTTAAAGTGACTTTATAATTTTTAAAACAGGGTATAAATAACACAGACAGTACGGCCAAGAATTATGTAAATTACACAAAAGTAGAAGGAAACAAACTAAACTGTCAATACTAATGTTGCTGAATAGTTTGAAGGAGCGTTATCTTTCATTTTTGTTCTTTTCACACATTTTTTATAACAATTACGCATTCCTCTCATAATCAGGGAAGGGAACTAAAGAGAGTGGTGAGGAGACCAAGGGAACAGGTTAGAATGTTACCTACTCCTGCAAAAGCAGCCAGCCTCACTGTTGCTTTACTCTTATCAGATAATACACTTCAAAAAGGGCAATTTCACCGGAGAGAAAGTGGAGGGGTGGGGGGAGAGGGATGAATTGGGAGACTGGGATGGACATACACACACTACTGTATATAAAATAGATAACTAGTAAGGACCTACTGTGTAGCACAGGGAACTCTACTCAGTACTCTGTAATGACCTATATGGGAAAAGAATCTAAAAAAAGAGTGGGTATATGCATATGTATAACTGATTCACTTTGCTGTACACCTGAAACTAACACAACATTGTAAATCAACTATACCCCAATAAAAAGTTTTTTAAAAGGGCACTTTTTTCTTCGAGAACGTCTGCCTGGATTATAGCCCAGAACAAATCTGGTACAGAAGAATGAATGCCTGAGAATCTTAAGAAAAGTTTTGAGTCCCACACCTCAACCTCATAAATGTCATGTCGTTCAGGTTAAGTTTGTGGTAAAACAAATACATAAAGATATAGTGGTTGGGAGGCTTCACTTCCCAGCTTATTCAACTGCTGGAAATCTTAGAGACCCTGGGGTGGTGTAACTGCCATGTCACTTTGAAAGGAGTCTAAGGAAAGTGGTCACAGCGAGCCTTCCTGTTTCCGGGCTCACTTTCCACCTGTCAGGGTAACGGCACTCAAGCCACAATGAGCTGACGTGGCTTGGAACTATTTGGGAGTCCTAAATAAAGCCAAACTTTAAATTAAAACATAATAATGCACATGCTTTCCATAATTTAAAAGTGAATGCTAGCAAGGCGTTCTGGCTATTGTCGAATAAGGAGTTCAACACACCTTCTCCTTGAAAAGCGACTATAAAACTGAACTAGATGAACCAGACAGCAAGTTCAGTGTTGGGGAAACGACCAAAGGCTTACAACTATGTGAGACGTGCTTGAGAAACTGCAGAACTGCGGGAACACCATGTCGCTCTTTCCTTTGGCTGCCCCCACTCTTCCCCCACCTCCCATCGCCCAGCTCCATGGCAGGAAGGTTCTTCCAGAGTATGGCAGGCCGTGAGGACTGGCGGCAAACTTACACGGTTGAAGGAGCTCATTTAATCTGGGGTGAGAAGTGATGCGATGGTGAAATGACAGACTTGGTGGTATGTGAGCACAGGGGCCAGAGCCTCTGCTGGTTTGAGGTGATGGTCACGGCTGCAGCACGCATCTGCTTGGCTGAAGCTGTGCGCATACACAACGGAAACCCAAGAGAACCCACGCTACAGCCTAAAAACCATGAGGCTGTGAGCATATGCAGAGGAGGCGTAAAAATATTCAGCAAAAGAAGACTCCAGAAGCTGAAAAAGGCTTTTTGAAGAAGACTCAAAAAGACCTGAAATTTGAACGTGCTATCCAATACATACAAATATCCATTTGGCCGAGGATGAAAGTCTTAATCAAGGTGACTGACCGCAAAGGCTGTCTAATCATTGGCTACCACGAAGCTATGCAGACACAGGGGTGACCCCTAGGAAGCCAGGCTTAAAAATAAAAGAATTAAAAACAACAACAACAACTGAAAAGACACATCCACAACCACACACCACAGGGGACATAATTTCACAGACTTAGCCCACACCAGCATGCATGGTGTCAAATTCAAATTTCCATGCCTTACTCAGCCATAAAAAAGGAATGAAATTGGGTCATTTGTAAAGACGTGGATGGGTCTAGAGACTCATACAGAGTGAAGTAAGTCAGAAAGAGAAAAACAAATATAGTATATTAACGCATATATGTGGAACCTAGAAAAATGGTACAGATGAACCGATTTGCAGGGCAGAAATTGAGACACAGATGTAGAGAACAAACGTATGGACACCAAGGGGGGAAAGTGGCGGGGGGGGTGGGGATGGTGGTGGTGTGATGAATTGGGAGATTGGGATTGACATGTATACACTATTATGAATAAAATGGATAACTAATAAGAACCTGCTGCTGTACAAAAAAATAAATAAAATAAAATTCAAAATAATAAAAGATGTTTCAAAAACTCCAGAAAACTTATCTACTGTACAAAAATGGCCCATAATTTATAAAGGTAAACTCATATTTAAATGTTAAATTCCATTTTATTTTAATGACTTTTATTTATTTATTTTTTTAGACCTCAGGCAGTTTACTTTACTAACTAGTTTTTTTTTAAAATGTACTTATAAAAGTACATTTTGCAGTGTATATATATACATATGTTTAACACAAATAGACTCATAGTGTGTATACTCTTCTGCAAGTTGCCTTTTTTTTACTTAATATATAGTGGACTTCTTTCCATATTAGTTTATAAACCTCAGCCTCCTTTTAACAGCCTCATAGGATTTATGATAAGGATGTACCATAAGTTATTTAAATGTTTTGTCTCTTTTAGGTGTTCCCAGGCTTGGGTTTCATTTTGCCCTGCTTTACTTTATAAACAATACTGCACTGAACATCCTTGCCCACAGATCCTTGTGTGGTGTGGCCACACCCATTTTAGAAGGCACACACACACACAAAAATTTCAATGCCTTCATCTAGATTTGTTTAGCACAGATGATAGTATGCAATTGAGCTATTCTTCATTTTAAGTCAGTCTTTCAATGATTCAAGAGGTGACAAATTACTTTTTCTCCAGCATCACAACTGGTTCACTTAAATTGTCTGAGCACATAACAACCTCAACCCAATCATCCAAGAAAGGACTCTGCTTCCTCATTCTTTCCATTTAATACACAGGCAAACAGGATATGGCTAAACCAACAAGCAAATCTGTAAAACAAACCACCTTTATATCCTTTAAAAGTACATCCACTAAAATGTGCTAATTTTCCAAAGCTCTGTGATTCTAAAATTCAAGCCATTCCTTTACAAGGAAAAATGCTAACATTTAAATTTCTGGTGCCTCCAATTTCTTTCTTTCTCTCTTCATTCATTCCTTCAACAGTTCTAAGTTTACTATGTGCCAGGCACTATACTAGGTGCTAGAGAAAGACAAGAAAGGGCAAGGCAGGCCCCAGACACCTTCTTATTGATAGGGACCAATTAGCACTGTATAAGGGCAAAAAGCTTATAACTTCTGCTGCTATTAGACTATTTAATATTTGTCTGCTGACCTCCTAAGAAAGCTTTATTTTAAAGTAAAATCTTCTTTCTAGGCACATTAATTCCAATAATAGTTTTCAATCTTAATTCTTTCCTGAATTGAACATTCAGACAATGAAAATATAATACAATAAAGTAAGTCACTTTGAACACTCCTCTGCCCACTGCTAATCTGGGCTTTGTCTTATACAACACAGCCACCCAGTGGAACGCTGACAGGGTTGTTTTTGTTTACCTTCATAATTCAATGAAATGGTAATGCTTCCAACTGCCACTAGGTGGTGGTAAAAGTCAAAGAAGGAAGCCAATGGCTTGCTGGATGAAAAATGCCTGAGGTATTCCTCACATTATTATCCTGTTGTTCTGAACTTCTAATTAAAAAAATACATTGGGGCTGAGAAGTTTTATTAGTCTTAGAAAAAAAGTTATACAAAAGCATGAACTGTAATGCAAACTTTTTTTTTGAAAGAATGAGTCCTGTGACATACAAAAATCTCAAGGAAAGCATCCTTATAATGAGGTAATGAAAGTTTAATACTTATTCTAGTTTCTGCTGGCTGAGAAATAGCGTTTCTGTTAATTCATATCTTTATTTCATCTGACTCTATGATTTTGTGTTTTATATTGCTTTTAAATCTAACACCAACAGCCCAGAATATCAAGTTACTTCGAGTTCCCCTAATATCCTATGTCCCATTGCTGTGCCTTTGATATTCACGTGGCTCTTTCTGCCTGGAGTCTGGTTTTACTCTAGTGTGTGTGTGTGTGTGTGTGTGTGTGTGTGTGTGTGTGTGTTTAAAATATTTACTAAATGTAATGTGGGGAATAAAACAATGTAGTCTCTAACCCAAGTTTATATCCCAGTAATAGAAACAGGCCAAGTCACTGCCAAAGACGGTGCAGTCAGCACAGGACGACAGGGTTGTGGGAGAGAGCTTAGAGAACCGAGGCAAAAGACCCCCTACCTAGGACTGCTGGGAGCCAGGGGGAGGGTGGGAGTGGGGAGAAGCCCTCTGCACGTGTGAGTGGAAACTAGGACTGCAGAGGGTAACGCCAAGGATAGAACAAGCAACATGCACAATGGCTTGAGGGTTTTAGTGTATTTTCAGAAAGCTAAGAACAGCACACGAGGAGCATAAGGAGAAGAGAGCTTGGCTCACTGGGTAAGGGTGGACACAGAGGTGCTTTCTGTCAGGCTAAGGATCCAATGACTTTCTTAATCCTTTGCGCCGCCGAAGGCTTTCAAGCAAGGGAATAACATGATCAGTCTTGCACATTCATTAATACTGAAAGGCTGCATATTAGCTGTGAGCATGGACACTAGCCCTGGAGCTGGGGTTCAAATCCTCCACCTTCTTGCTCTTTGTGTGATGCTGGACAAACCACCTCACTTCTCTGTGTCTCAACTTGCTCATCTCTAAAACAGGGGTAATGAGACTTCTACCTCACAGAGCAGTTATGAAGAACCTTTAGAACAATGCAGTTGTTCTATTTAACATGGCATTCTAGTGGCTGGTTGGGAGAAGGCAGCTGAGGAGGAGGCTGCCGCAGAAATTGAGATGAGAAATGCTGGGGGCGTCCCTGGCGGTTCAGTGGGGAAGACTCCACGCTTCCAATGCAGGGGGCGCGAGTTCCAGCCCTGGTCAGGGAGCTAAGATCCCACATGCCGCGCGGCGCGGCCAAAAAAAAAAAGAAACGAGAAATGCTGAACTGAGGCTACAGATATGATAAGTGGCGCAATTTAAATGAAATCAAGGAGGCAGAAACAATGAGGATCAAAACGGCGTGGTGAACGACGGGCCAGGAGCCACAGGCAAGGGGCAGAGTCCCCAGTGAGGCTCTGGTTTCTGACTTGGGCAACTGGGTAGGCAGTGCTGCCACTCTCAGACATGGGGGGTTGTGGAGGAAGGCCAGTTAGGGGATGACAGATAACAGAGCATAGAGACCCTCCCCCCGGCCACGCATCAGGTCTAAGGCCCTCAACCACGTTTATTTTCACATCTCTGCATCTCATCACGGGTCGCACATCAAGACCACGTCTTAGTCTTCGTTATATTCACAACCTAAATGCCTGGTATGTTAAATGTTTGCTAAGCGTATTGAGAAGTAGGGGGGGTAGTGAGGGGGAGAGGGGGACCAAGTTCTGAATGATGGACAAAGACGCAAATGATAAGCAAATTTTTTACCTGCTTCGGATTCAGGAGGAGAATAAAACTGACCATCAGAAAGACCACCAGGTATCAGTGCTGCCCTCTCCGAGGCATCGTGAACTATCAGGAGTCCTGGAAGAGAAGAAATTCAGATACTGGGAATGATGTCAGTGTTCTGGTAGCTTCGTGGCGAGGTTAATCACAATGAAATGGTGTTACTATTACGTTTTTAAAAAAACTCTTAGCAGGAAGGGTACTCTGAAAATCTTTCAACCAAAAACAAAGTGTTATTAATAAACTATGAACCAGTACAATAAGGACAGATTTCAACTAGTTAAAAAAAATTGCTTCAGGTTACTCATAGGATTCTTTGACTCTGTATTTATAGCATCTTTCCCTTAGGAAATACCTATTTCCGTATAGAAATCAACAACATCAAAACCAAAGCACAAAGCCAAACAAAAAACCCGGTCGTGCTTTACATCTGTGTCTGGTTAGAGAAATGGCAGACGTAAAGCATCAAAGCACTAGCACATGATGAGAGAGGCCGTCGACAATGAGTTCTTCTGGCTGAAGCTGAGTTAACACCAAGATAAAGCTAGAGGAAGCACCGGGCCAAATAGCAGGTGCCAGGTGTGCATGTAATACATGCTACAGTGAAAATAAATGCTGTTTTCAATTATTTCATTAATTATATATTCTGCTTTATTAGTTACTTTGAATTTGGTTTAATCACATAGGCATGCAAGCCTCAGTCACATTCACAGTTGATAATGCTTTCAATAAAGTTCAGTTTGATGTTTATATACAACTTTTTATTTTTTATTTTTGGCTGTGCCATGCGGCAGGGGGATCTTAGTTCCCCAACCAGGGATCGAACCTGTGCCCCCTGCAGTGGACACACAGAGTGCTAACCACCGGACCACCAGGGAAGTCCTCTATTTACAACTTTTTAAAAAGTGGCTTCCATTAGCTTTATTTGTCCCCTTTCCACAATACATTTTCATAAAGGAACAGAGGGCACAGAATAGAAGACGGACCTCGGTCTGATTAATGTGTTTTAAAATCTACTCTTGAAATTATAATTCTTTTCTTCTAGATTTCTTCTTTGTATATGAGCTTTTGAAAAATAAAACCACTTGCAAGGTTATTTTCCCTTCTGCTGTATCTTGAGGTTACAATCATGCTTAACTTTCTATAAGACACAAGAATTTTTTTTTTCCTATTAGGCAGGGCAAATCCAGTCAGATGACTGACAGAGCATAAAAACAGCATGTCTTGGGGCTTCCCTGGTGGCGCAGTGGTTGAGAGTCTGCCTGCCAATGCAGGGGACACGGGTTCGAGCCCTGGTCTGGGAAGATCCCACATGCCGTGGAGCAACTAGGCCCGTGAGCCACAATTACTGAGCCTGCGCGTCTGGAGCCTGTGCTCCGCAACAAGAGAGGCCGCGATAGTGTGAGGCCCGCGCGCCGCGATGAAGAGTGGCCCCCGCTCGCCACAACTAGAGAAAGCCCTCGCACAGAAACGAAGACCCAAAACAGCCAAAAATAAATAACTAAATAAATTTAAAAGAAAACAGCATGTCTTGAAACTGCCCAGGTCTCTGCATTGAACTTTGATTATATCACCTCTAAGAGGGCAGGTGGGATGTGCAGGCGTTCACTAAGGTCATCATGCAGAGAAGAATTCCAGCCCCATAATTCATCCTAAAGCTCAATCAATCATTTGGATTTCCCAGTGAATATCCAGTGATGCTCAAAGCCACACAGGGAGATTATAACAGCTTTCCCGGGACTCATGACTACATAACGCCAGCTCTCACTCTGCTCCTCAGAGGAGGACTGGAAAGCCTGAGATGGGTGAACATGTCCAGCTGGCTAACTCCCTCCTCTCCATCTCCATCAGCAACCCATCAAACCGTCCCCCTGTAGGCACTCCGCTGTTATTCACGCTGTGGCCCATTCAAAGGCACCAGCTGCGGATGGACAGCGATGGGAGCCTCTGGAAAGTTGAGGACTTCTGTGTAGAATTGCTACCTCGGCACAAAATGCTTCGTGTCCTCCGGCTATTATCCACAGGGAGAAAAGGTCAACCTGTCCGAGGAGAAGGAGGTGTTGGCTGTTGTTGCTGCTGGAATGTCTTTTCCACCAGTGTTCACGCTTCCTTCTGGGGAAGGCTGGCCTAACAGCTGGAGTGAGGAACCACACCCTGTCCCCGTCCTTTCATCCAACGCTTCCCCCGATGTCTCCTGCAGCCCTGCAGGGTGGAGACACGCGATCTGCCTAACGGCACCCGTAGCTCCACGCAAAGCCAGATCTCTGAACCCTCCTACACTGTTGGTGGGAATGTAAATTGTTCCAGCCGCTATGGAGAACAGTATGGAGTACACTTAAAAAACTAAAAATAAAGCTATCACATGATCCAGCAATTCCACTCCTGGGAAAACCATAATTCGAAAAGATACACATACCCCAATGTTCACTGCAGCACTATTTACAATAGCCAAGACGTGGAATCAACCTAAATGTCCATGGACAGAGGAATGGATAAAGAAAATGTGGTACATATATACAAGGGAATATCACTCAGCCATAAAAAAAGAATGAAATAATGCCATTTGCAGCAACATGGATGGACATAGAGATTATCATCCTAAGTGAAGTAAGTCAGACAGAGAAAGATCAATATCGTGATACCACTTATATGTGGAATCTAAAAATGATACAAATAAACTTATTTACAAAAGGGACACAGACTCACAGACTTAGAAAACGAACGTATAGTTACCAAAGGGGAAAGGTAACTATAAATTAGGGCTAGGGATATATTAGGGGGAGGGATAAATTAGGAGGTTGGAATTAACATACACACACTACTATATATAAAACAGATAATCAACAAGGACCTACTGTACAGCACAGGGAACTCTACTCAATACTCTGTAATAACCTATCTGGGAAAAGAATCTGGAAAAGAATAGATATATGTATATGTATAACTAAATCACTTTGCTGTACAGCTGAAACTAACACAACACTATAAATCAACTCTATTCCAATATAAATAAAAATTAAAACAAACAAACAAAGACAGACCTCTGCAGCCCCTCCTCCCAGCCTGGCCAGTCTCAGGAGGGGAACTCGGAGAGAAACTTACTGTTTTCTTCTTCTGCCTCTTGAGGTAACACCTTGAAATCCAGGAACCACGTCTCGATCCAGGCAAGGATGAAGGAAATGATGGGCAGCACGTAGCCAAAAGCCCCTTGAGAGAAAAGCTGGAAGAACAGACGTGACCAGGAAAGAGAAACACAGTTACCATGAGCTCACCCTGGAGAACGCAGCTGTGTCAGTACAGATGGTCATGGCACAGAAAAAGCGAAAAGCCATACCTTTGAGAGGATCACTTTTGCTAGTAAAAAGGCACTGGTCACTGCTGTCGTCAACTGAAAGACACATAATCCAGCAGCGTTCAAATTCGATATTTTACACTCTGAAGGCACCTTCCTCAAGCAAGAGACCCATCTGAGCCAGGAACAGGTAATGCCTGAAAAGGGTCTGTCTCACCCAGCTCCCTCCCATGTCACTCTATCCCCTAAACCAGACGGGGGCAAAGTGGGCTTCCACGTGGCACACGAGCCCTGACTGGCAGCTTGAGGTTTCCCTTCACCCACACGCTGTGTGTTGGGAAACTCTGTTTCGTCCACTAGAGGGTACAACATGCAAAGATGCTATCGGCATAGGAGAAAGGACCAGTGAAATAGAGGAAAGGCTCCTCCAGGGCTTGGGAAGCCCAGAGGCAATCCCACAGCACCTGGGCTTTGTCTCTCCATCCTTCAACTGATATTTGTAGCAATATGAAACCTGACCAAAGTGAGTGCCAACAGCAGCCTTGACTGACAAAACGGAGATTGGAGGTTGGGGAACATCAGGCATCATGCTTAGTGTTGACAAAGTTGTAGTTAGTTTTGTCAGCAAAACAAAACATACACACACACACACACACCAGCCAGACACACACATACACACACACACAACACGGGAGGGGAGGCATCTTACATTCTGATACTAATTAACTTTACAGGCTGACACTAAGTGCTCTTCAGGTACCAGCTGACTCCTTCCAGCTGCCTGGCCCCCACTCTGTAAATGTTTTTAAAAACGAGAATCAAAAACAATAAAATGGATGCGCTAAATCTGACCTGTCCCTTTGATCATTTCAAAGAAGAGGTTGAAGAAACTGTCTTAAAACTCTCATTGCACGTCAACCACTTTCCTGAAACAAACACTGAGACAGATGGTCTGACAAACACCAGTGCACATCATGGAGACTGGAATAGAACGGCCCAAATTGGGGCTGCTGCAGACAGTGGGTAAGGGATAATCATCACAGCCATTTGGTATCGGCAACGGCCTACTCAGTAAAGGGAGTCAAGTCCGGCTGAAGCTGTCAGCCCTCATCCACGAACCGTGAACTTGGGACTCAACGGGTGGTCTGACAGCAGCCCTGGGATTCTGTAGATGCTCAGAGGAGATGGCCCAGGCAGACGCAGCCCCTGGGGGACTCCCCCTTAGGACAGCGCACAACCCCATGCCCAGCTGGACAAGCCCGTGCCGGTCCCACACAGACTGAGGTCTGACCTTCCAGAAGCAGGACGGCAGGTTGGTCCTGCCCACGTCTCTCCAGTCTGAGGACTTCAACACCCCCCCCATATACCTGCCTTGTTAGAGCTCTCAACAAGGTGACTGTTTAGAAGTCCATGGAAACAGGGAAAATAATTCAGGCAGAATTGCTTGTAATTCTTCTCTCAATCAATAAATATTTATTGAGGGTGAAGAGCTTGTGTCAAAGCTCTGGGCTGGAGGCCAGGAAACAGAGGTGAGTTAAAAACTGCCACTGTCTTCGAGAAGCCCGAAGGCAACCATAAAAAGGGAGCTTTCCCCTTTAAGACTGGAGCGAGGGGGATAACACAGTGAGGAAGTCAGTGATCAAAATAAGCAGAGAGCAAGTCCTGAAAAATCACCAGGCAGCTTCAACCCGAGAGGAAATTGTCCAAATCGCTTCGTGACAGAGGGACGGAACTCATCTCTCGTTTGCATAATGAGGTGGAGGGTGGGCTGATGCTTGGACCACAATCACGGGTCAGCCCTAGATTCCTCACTTGTCTCAGTCTCCATAGCGACAAAGCTAGTTACTCATTACCTTTGGAAAGAAGCCCCAGAGAGTGAAACCTACTGAGGTGTGGAGGACGGGGACTCAGGAAAAGCAAGTGGAATTCAACCCAGATGGAATCCACATCTGCCTGCAGCTCAGCCCTCTTGTGAGCAGGGCCCAGCCACCAAAATCGGAGGGGAGGAACCACTCACCAGGCATACTCACCGCTATGGCCCACCAATGGCGCAGTCTGCACACGGCATACGCAAGTATTAACACTTTAAATCGAAAAACTGCCAAAAGCTGTATTAAAAAGAAAAGACAAGATAAGTTTTAAGGAATATACACAAAGGTAAAGTCATTGGGTTTTAGGAAGAACCCACCAAAGTGTCTTCATTATTCTGATTTAGCTGAAAACTGTCCCAGATGGGTACTGGTCTACAGACCAGCGTTTGGGATCTTCTGCTCTAGAATTTATGGAATACTGCCCAAAGAGGGATTCAAATTAACTTCCCATTATCAACAAAAGAATATATAGTTAGATGTTTATTTTTCCTTTCTATTTGAGTCCATATATATTCTGATATCCTTTTAAGGTTGGAGAAAATGCTTTGAAAGTTTCCACTCCAGTACCTTTTCACTCCAAGTACAAATACTGACTTTTTGGAAGATACCAGATTCTTAGTGAAGTCCCCTGCAAAGCTCTGAGTTACTGGGGTGTTGGGAGAGTTCTGCTATCCCAGGACCTGCCCTCTGGTTTTTCAGGGTGGTTCAGGGACTTTTGTGAAGACTTTTATGTGCATTATTTTCCCATGTAATCCCCCAGCCCAGCAATCCCATGAGTCAACTGTCATTAAGATGGATAGAAAAATTGTCCAAGGCCACACAACTCTTAGTGAGGATGCCACGATTTGAACCCAGGTAGCTTGACTCCGAAGACCAGGCTCTTATCCACTATGCCTTAGCTGTTTCAGTAATTCTACTAAGGAATAAACACGGAATAAAACTTTACTAATTTTACTTGGAAAACATACTTATTCTGAGTAGGGAGAAGTCAGGTGGCTCTGGAGCAATGCCTCAGGGTAGGGGGTCTGCCCAAAGTTCCTCACTAATCACAACTGCTGAAAGGCTGGAGGCTGACAACGTCTTTGCTGCCACTGGCTGGGTGACCTCACTGAAGATCCTTTCACGTAAATGAAGTTTGCAGTTGTTTTTGTTTTAATTTCCTGCTTTCATTAAAAACGTGTTTTCTAATAATCTGCTAACCGTTTAGTTTCTCTATGTATCCTAGCCCTATCTTTGCATTCCGGACTTGGCAAAAGTATAAGTCTTTATTCCTCTATCTCAAAGTCTCCCAGATCCCAAGGTTTCCTGGAGGCTGTGTCCATTTCCAGGGCCAGGCATGACAGTCTTTCCAAGCTGAGCTAATAGGTCCCACCTATTTGTCCAGTATCATTAACTCCCTAAGCAGAGTTCAGACAATCCTTGGAGATCTGGCCAGTGGATTAATTTGGCTTCCCGGTAAGTCCTGGCTCAGACTATGTTAAGATAAATTCAACAGGGGAAATAAAAGGAAAAAGAGAAGTCAATTTTGTTATTCTATGTCAATAGTTTTACAGGAAAAAATTATCAAGAGATTTGGGATCTCACATGCTCTGCCACCAAGTTCAGTGACCTGGGGTAGGTCAAGACACTGAACCATGAGACTCAATTTCTTCATCTGGAAAAGGAGATTAAATTATATCAGTGGTTTTCCAAATATTCTGTAGCAGCCAAACACTTTTTCAAAACAATCTTATTGGAACCCTAACATACCGTACAGATGAAAATGGAATTACTCAGATTGCAAGGGGGTGATGACATAAACCCTGATCTCTATTTACTGGGAACCCCATCTCTTTCCTCATACATACTTCTGCAGTGAGTGTGGGAAAAACAA
This sequence comes from Balaenoptera musculus, assembly GCF_009873245.2. NCBI lineage: Eukaryota > Metazoa > Chordata > Mammalia > Artiodactyla > Balaenopteridae > Balaenoptera > Balaenoptera musculus. The sequence goes on along the minus strand of NC_045793.1, from coordinate 92,968,468 downwards.
AACAAAACAAGACTTTTGAGAGTAGTATGAAAACCACTAGAAAATATAATCAGTAATACTCTTCATCCAAAACTAATGATGGTAATAACCGTGATTGCAGGTGAGTCTCTGAGCTCCTAGGACATACCTATCATTGGGCTTAAGTGTTTTCCAGGTATTATTTCATTTACTTTTCAGAACGATGATGATCTCGTTTCACATATGAGGAAACTGAAGTTTAGACCTAATATATTCAAAGATATACAATGAGTGATAGTGTTGTGAATCAAACCCAGGTTTTTCTGACTTCAAGGGTCTTATCCATTTTGCACACAGCTTCTAAAGATAGTGAGTAAAGCAGTTAAAATGAATTTAGGGGGGATTCTTTATGAATTTTAATTGCCTATGTCGTGTCTAACACAATGTTAGAATCTGACTGACTTACACTATCACCTATAAAGAGATACTGTGAGATGTATTAAACCCAACCAAAGTCACAGTGTGTCCTGGAAAGATACTGCCTCATCTACAGATAACTGCATCTATATAATTCTACAACTGACTAGTTTTGCCCAAGATTATCAATATATCACTTTTCTTAAAAACTCCTATTATGGAAAAATGAAACAGAATTATTTTTAAAAATATACACAGAAATCTATCTCAAGACAGAAAAGGAATGGCATTTTCACTGTGCTGTTATGTAAACAGGTGCATTTTCCTTTCAGTGATTAGGGGCTGTCAGTGGCTTCTATCTCAGCCATTTTAAAGAATAAAGGAAAATCAGAATGGCTTCTTCTGCTATGCTCCCTTATTCCTCATTAATCTTTTTTTTTCCTCAAGATGACCAGGCAATTTCTTAGAAAGAGAGAGAGAGAGATTGCACTGAATGGTCCAAGAATAAGGAAAAAGGAAAGATAACGTTTAAAAGAGGAAAAAAGAATGGCACAGAATCTGAGGTCTACTGACAGGAAATTTGCCTTTTGGTTAGTTTCATCATGTCCAAAATGAAACCTACAACAGAGAATACTTACAAATATATCAAAATAAGAAGAGTAGTAGTCATACTGCACCACCTCTTTCTCTAACGTGTTCTCAATACCTCCATTCACCTGGGAAGGAGAGGAAGAAGTAAAAATGAGGAGAGTTATGCGTGAAAATAATACAAGAGAACACACAAGTAAGGTTTTGCATACACTTTTCTGCCTTCTCCTAACCCAGAAATGTTAAAATATGGAAGAAAAGAACGCTCATAATTTGAATAGAAAAATGCTGAAGAGCATTTCCCACTTGAATTCTGAATTCATTTGTTCAACAAATATAAATATATAATGACGAACGATGCCTTTTTTGGTAGTTCATATTTTGGTAAACTGAAATGTTAAATGTGAAAACTAATTTTTTTTCTCTTGTAAGATAAAGTCTTCAATCACACAAACATATATTTTTATTATTATTATTTTTTTAACATCTTTATTGGAGTATAATTGCTTTACAATGGTGTTAGTTTCTGCTTTATAACAAAGTGAATCAGCTATACATATACATATATCCCCATATCTCCTCCCTCTTGCGTCTCCCTCCCACCCTCCCTATCCCACCCCTCTAGGTGGTCACAAAGCACCAAGCTGATCTCCCTGTGCTATGCGGCTGCTTCCCACTAGCTATCTATTTTACATTTGGTAGTGTATATATGTCCATGCCACTCTCTCACTTCATCCCAGCTTACCCTTCCCCCTCTCCGTGTCCTCAAGTCCATTCTCTACGTCTGTGTCTTTACTCCTGTCCTGCCCCTAGGTTCTTCAGAACCATTTTTTTCTTCTTTTTTTTAGATTCCATATATATGTGTTAGCATACGGTATTTGTTTTTCTCTTTCTGACTTACTTCATTCTGTATGACAGACTCTAGGTCCATCCACCTCATTACAAATAACTCAATTTCGTTTCTTTTTATGGCTGAGTAATATTCCATTGTATATACAAACATATTTTTAAAGAAGACAATTAACATTTATCCAGGGCTCCCCTCACTTTCTGACCACTGCACTATTTTAAGTCTTGGAAGGTCAAGTGGTCCCCTGATCTCTTAGCACACATCCATGAAGACAGTTATCATGACACAGGATAGAAGTGTAAAAAATCTCCTGATTGCTCCTATTTGCTCCTAGCACTTTAAAATTCTGCACTCTTATCAACTTATATGTATATATATATTTTAACTTGGATAACAAAATAAGGACCAGATTAGACCTATGTGAGAAAGTTATAGTAGATGATGAAAATTAAATCTAATACGATAAATTTTCTGTCCTCTCCCAATTTTCCTATCAAGATGAATTTTAAATGATCAAGTTCAAAATTCTGCATATCGAACTATATAGAATACTAATCAAGGAAGGGAACGTATGCGTGGTAGCGAATGTAGCGTTCTAAGCAGACCCTCTGTAAGGCGAGGGCCCGTGGATTAGCTGATAATAGTGAACATGATGTACAACAGTAAATTCACGGTTCCAATCTGGAGCACAGACATTGTTGGTCCTGGCAAACCAGTGCAGCTGGTCTGAGAAGGACAAATTAGAGGGCAATTAACCCAAGACCTGGGTAAAAGAAAAAAGGGGAAAAAAATCAATAAGGAATACCTTTGCAAGGTTTGCTAATTGGTCAAGTTAGAATAAAAGTTGCCATAAGGAAAGGATTCTCTTGGCTTAGATACCTTTTCAAGTACAGTTGACCCTTAAGCAACAGGGGTTTGGACTGCACGGGTCCACTTACACGTGGATATTTTGCAATAGTAAATACTACAGTACTACATGGTCCATGGTTGGTTGAATCCGTGGATGCGGAGGAACCTCGGATACGGAGGGCTGGCTACAGATTATACAAAGATTACTGTCCCCCTCCCCCACATGCTGGGGTCAAGGGTCAACTGTGCTTGTTATGAAAATGGAGTATACCATAAACACTATTCTGTACTTTAAATCCCTTAAGGAGGCTTAGACTTCTGTGTAATTTGCGCAGGTTGCCTACAGACCTGCCTGACTATAGATAGACCTTTACAAATGAATAGAATTGAAAACCTGGGAGCAAGGAGAATTAAAAGCCAACCAACCATCTAGTCTCACTGCTGTGTCTCTTCAGACTAAGGAAACTTACCAATATCCACATATTTTTTAAAAAGATTATTCCAAGTAGCCTATGGCAAAGAGGAGTTCTCTACCACATAGAAGTTACCCCTCCTGGCTCAGAGAACAGGAATTAAAGCTGCTGATAACAGTTCAATAACTAGCCAGTAGAAAAGGGTTCTCTTCGGTATCCATATACTTTAAGAGACCCGGATTTCATGTTGCCTTTAAATATAGAAATCTAAAATCTACATTTCTAGCCCATCTTGTACTATAAATTATTTCAAAATCTTGGTCGTCTCTAGCACAAGATGTCCCAGATTCATCTTTAGTTTCACATGGAACCCCTTCCCAATCAGAGCTCTGCCAGAGCTGGTACTGTTATTCTAGGCTCCATCCTTAGAAATCTTAGAGTCATCTTTGGATACTGGGGGTGATAAAATCAGCCTATCGACAAATCGTCTGATATTTCTTCCTTTAGTATGTCTCTCAAGTTAGCTGCTCCTTTTCTACTCCTACCACCTTCTATGGGGCTCCTTCAGCAGTTTCTGAGTTAATGTTCTTACTGTCAATCTGCCCAGAATTTATCCTAATCTGCAAACCACTGCCATGATCTTGATCCATTCACCAAATATCTGTTGAGCACCTAGTGAATGCCAAGGACTGTTCTAAACACAGGAAATACTCCAGTAAGCAAAACAATATCTCTGCCTTTATGGAGCTTCCATGCTAGCAGGTGGAGATAGAGACACATAAGAAAATCAGTGCTACACAGAGGACAGAAGCAGGACAGTGTGATGGAATAACAGTTGACTCCTCTGGGTTGGGTGGTCATGGAAGTCTTCTCTTGGTGACATTTAAACTGATACCAGCATGCTAAGTTGAAATCTACATCAAGATAAAGGAAATTAACCATTTCATATAGAAGGAACTAGTATTAAGGTCTAAGACAGAAGAGAGCTTGTTCCATTCTGAGAACAGAAGTCTGGCTGATCTGGGTGGGCCAGGAACAGAGGGTGGGAAAGGAAGTCTGGGTTGGCTTCTGAGGGGCTTTGCAAGCCAAGTTTCAGCATTTGGACTTTATGCTAAGTGCTCCGGCTAAGTCCATGAAGGGTTTTAAACAGAAAGTAACATCTGATTTATGTTTTTACTTTTAATAGTCACTCTGGATTCTATCAGGAGAATGGATTTTGGGAGGGCAAGCGTGCAAGCAGGCAAACTGGTCAGGCACAGACAGGGTGCAGTAGTTTGGATGAGTAATAATGTTGGCTTGGTCGAGGGTGGCAATGGTAGAAATGGAGAGAAGGGATCACATTGTGAGTATATTTTGCAGGCAGATTTGACAGGACTTACTTTTAGATTGGACAGGGGGCATGAGAAATACAAGCAAATCAATCAAGGATGAGTCTTCACCTTTGGCCTGAGCATCAGGGTATTTTTTTTACTGATAAAGAAGTGGGTGTGTGTATGTGTCGTCGGGGAGCAATGTCAAGTTAAGCGTCCAAATCGACATAGCAGGTAGGTCGTGATGTAATGTGGAATGTGAGTCAGTGACCCCTGGAACATCTCAAAACCGTGTTTTCCAATCTGCTCTAGAACCTATCTCAGCTCACAACTGAGGTAAGTCCAACACTTCCATGTAGCTCTTTAAGAATTTCAATTGTTTAGAACCAAGTTACCTAGGCAATTTCATTTCCTACAGGCACCTTATTTCTAGCCAGGCTAATATTTTCTCTGCATCGGCCCTTGTCCCCTCCAAAACACACACACACACACACACACACACACACACACACGCATAAGCACAACACTCTTGCCTCAGTGCTTCTGTTCACCTCCATCTCGAAACCCTCTCCCTGTTGGTTCCACCATCCAATCCTAGATCACCCTTCTATCCCCAATTCCACTCTTCAGATAATTCCAACCCACTGAACTCTCCCAGTGAGTTTTTGTTATCATGGGTCATCACAGTTTAACTATAGAACATAATGACAGTGGGGTAATAAAATCAGAATCAGAATCAGTAGGATAATAAATACCTGAAACATAAGTGTAACAATAGAGAGAGATTAATAACCAACTTGTTTTTTCTCTTTCTGGGTAGAATTTATTTAGCTAATAGTAAATTACATAATCTATAGTTATATAGAGCTTCACAACTGCCAAGAGGCTGTGGAATGTATCTTTTTATTTGCTCCTCACAAGAATTCACAAGGAAGGCAAGACAGGTATTAGCTCAGTTAACTGACTGAGAAACCAAGGCTCAGAGAACTTACATGGCTTGCCTGAGGCCACAGAGTTGGCCGTGACAGCTCTGGGACAAATTAGAAGCATTCTGACACTTTCTGGTATACCAGTTAGAAAATAAGAAGACAGGCAATAAGCACTGATAAAGGTCTTTCTTGAACCATAATCTCAACCAAAGTGTCAAAAGCTGAGAAAGAAAAACAACTTCCCTTCTCCTGCCATTTTGACCCCTGTCCCTGTCAGTCTAAAGAGCCTGGGGTAGAGGAGTTTGGAGAGGAAACAGAGTCTTCAGGCAAATCAAACTGATGGTGAATTCTAGATCCAATCTGGGAAACCAATCTACTCAAGGGTGTACCAGCAGATCCTACACAGAACCAGAACCATCCCTTCAACTGGCCCACAGAAATCAGCTGGCCCAAGGTCTTCCAGCAGGAAAATGAACCAAGGTGCTCTTAGGCTGCTCCAGCTCGCCCAGGCCCTGCACACCAGGCTGGGTTGGCGCCAGTCAACTCCCTGGAGCCAGGAGGAAAAGTGGCTAAGTTGGAAGTCATATATGAAGGCGAAATATTTTGGCTATTGTTATGATTGCATAGAACAGCTGGGTCCCCATACTCTATTGAAGGCCTAAGCTCCCTTTATGCTATTTCTTTCCTCTTTTAAAGATCAACAGTAGGAGGCAATATAAGATATCTGTTACACCTCCTCTGCTAAACTTTAAAGCTCATGTAGCTTTTTGTGGAGCTTGCAACACCTGAATCAGAAGCCTATGTCTTGGCACTCAGTAAACGTACAGGCATGTGAAAATAACAGTGGATCCGAGTGATTAGAGATTTACAGAGACAGACAACAAAAGAAAAGGGATGGTACAGTGTGTAATGAAAAACCCGGGTTAGGACTGACAATTCAAAACAAATAGAACTAGAAAGTTAAATGTTTTCTTTTTTTTAAAATAGCCTTGCTAAGAAAGTCATGATATACTATCTTAAAGATCATATACTCTTTTTACAAATGGGGAAACTGGTAGTCAGTGGGAAAGTGAGGATAGAAACAAATTTCTTAATTGCTAGGCCTGGTGATTTTTCATTTATAAAATGTTGCATATGGATGGAAACAGATCCCTTATGATGAACGAAACAGGGTGCATCCCACTTACTTCACTTCCATTTCAATCTCCTTGAAGCAGTAAGAAAGGAGGGAAGTGAGTAGTGTAATCCTGTGACCCACCACGGCCCCATCCCATAGCTTCCCTAACTTAAGTGCACACTCAGTGGTCATATTAGTGGCAAACCAATGAATGCCTCGATTTTGTGCTGTCACTGCAATAATTTTAAGTGTGCTTCCTTAAGACTGCTGCTAAACTTTCCTGTTAAAAGATGCATTTCTTTTTCATCTCTCATGCCACAGCTGCTGGTTTTGAAAATATATTACTCCTTTAAAATATATCAATTTAAATATATTCTTTAATGGGTATACATGGAACACATGGTTAAAGGAGACACTTTAAATTACTGTTGTCATATCACTGGCTTTTTTGGTTTGAAACAAAACTAAGGCATACCCACAATGCAAGATTAACAGAAGGAAAAATCTATAAACAGAAACTTAACAGTAGATTCGTGCTGCATATGACCTTGATTCTGGGAAAAAAATCTATCTTCTTTTGTTTAAATTTTTTTTATTTTCTAATATAAGTATATATCTGCTTTCATGAAGAGTTTTATTACTCTATTAGAATTTATGATGAAATTAAATGAATCCAATGATGCTAATTTTTAAGAGTCTAGAATCTAGAACTAAAATTGCTGCTATGAATCAGAATATTAATCAAAGTTTAGATTAAGACATTGACTCTTTCTATTATGAGGCAAAATTAAAAATCATTTTCCAACAGGAATCTCAGCATCCTTTCATATTTTCTCTATTTTAATAAATTTCTTATAAAGCACCTAGCACCATGCCTAGCAAAGAGGAACCTCTTAATAATAAACACTAGCTAATAACTATTGCTACCCAGGCCTTAGCAAATGTTTCTTGGAAATAAATGAACTGCTGAAAGTGAAGGAAACAGACAATATTTGCTTGGGAGGAAGCATTCTGGAAGAGTTCACCTATTTGTTGGTAAGGAATGTAAACAGTCAAAGCCGAGGCTTTGGAGAAAACAGATATATTGTGTTAAATAAAATGTATTATTAAAATGAATTTCACCGGCTTATTTTTATTTTTGTTAAATGTAGCAGCTAGAGAACTTAAAATTACACATGAGGCTTGCATTCCATTTCTATTGGATAGTACTGGTCTAGACAATTATTTGGCAATATAACCACATAAACTTGACAAAATAGAGACAAAACTCCAAATGCCTCTAGGATTATTTTTTGATAAAATATGAACAAATAATCTTTTGCAAAAAAATAAAAAATAAGTGCATGCAAAATCTTAAATGTGGGAACTAGAAAGTAAATGCAACATTTAAAACATATTCCAGAAGCATGTTACATTTTTTAAAGCAATGATTAGCAGTTTTTTTCTGAAAAGGGCCAGGGAATAAAAAATTTGCCTTTGTGGGCCAGATGGACTCTGTCAAAACTACTCAACTCAACCACTCAGCACAAAAGCCAGCCACAGACAATATGTAAACAGATGGGCAGGGCTGTGTTCCAATAAAACTTTATTTATAAAACCAGGCCACCTGAATTTAGCTCTCAGACTGCAGTTTGCCATCTCCTGTTATAGAGCAAAACCCCAAGAATTCAACTTTCATAATTGCAGACAAAGTGAATTTTAAACTAACCAGGTTCGTTTTAAATATTGATAATAACCATAAAAAAACAAGAAAGGTCCAAATCAGCTGGAGAAGACCAGTGGTGCCTCATTTGAAAAAAAGATGAAATTCACGAAAATGAGACAGAAATGATGAGAAAAATAAGAAAACTGGTTTTTTTTTTGTCTCTGGAAACAATTTGTATAATGTCATAAAAAAAAAACCAACCACTTACATTTAACTCTATTATCCACAGTAACGTTACAAATAAGAGGTCAAAGGTGACAAACAAACAGAAAGTCCTCCTGACATCGGATATGCCTTTCTTTTCCCTTCCTTCATAGGACTCAATCCTGGCCATGAGTTGGCTGGGGTTGATGGAATGGACTTCGCGCAGGGAAGCGTGCGAGCTCTGACTCCCCATGAGAGCGTTCTCCATGTCTTCCGGCACAGGGTTCATCCTGCAGGGGGGTTAAAGGAGCCCCTCTCCAACTTCACCATCCCTAGAGAGAAGAAATCTTTGGGGAATGAAAGAGAAACGCACGTTAAATCAGAGCCCACCTGACACCACAGTGCTACCCCTGCCCCGTGTGACTGCCCGTCTCCCTGAGCATCAGGGTGTTTTAACTGAAGACATTTCTGTCTTGATGAAGATATAGAGAGAAAGAGAAATGAGAAGCAATTCTTGATATTATCCTTCAATACTATCAATACCAAAAAAACTGTTATGGGAAAGACCGTCAGTAAAGAAGAATGCATATCTATAGTAAGTAGTAAAGGGTAAAAACAGGCTGTTAACAACAGAAAGGTGTGCCTGGAACCTGGAGCAAGCCTCTGGGTGACCCAGCCAAGCCAGCTTCCTTGCGGTGCCAGGGAGAAAACCTCTACAGTTCTGTCAGTGTCACTACCCATGGACTAGGAAAACATTTACTGAATAGCTTCCCAGAGAGCATGTAACCAGAACGTGTAAACCAAGTATAAAAAAAAAAAATCTGTTTCCTAAGAGAAATTGCTTTCCACCAGAGGTATCTAATAAACCAAATTTAGCATTTCCATTACCTCTTAATGAATAAGCATGTTTCCGGGCCTCTTCTTGGAAAAGAAGTATGCAGACCTCAAAAAGTTTACCATTAGTTTACCATTATAACCCCACCGATAACTGCAACAATCACAGTCCTATGTGGAGACGCAGGAACCCCATCCCCGCAAGGCCAGCATGTGCTTCTATAATAAAAGACTGGCGATCTGAATGATCTGATCTCCTCATGGATGAGGCAAAGTCATCAGACAGAGGGTATGATGGATGGTATTTTTCTTTGCCAAATATTGTAGTCTCCCTTCCTACACCACCTCTCCCTATGGGAGGATTATATACCCCTGGCTCTACTGAATTCATATGCCTTTCTTTGGCCAGTGTAATGTGGCCACTGTAATGTGTGTTACCTGCGCCCAGATCTTAAGAACCAGCGCATGGCTCACCCTGCTCTCGCTTCTGCCACAATGACTGACAATGTCCAGTAGAAAGAAGAACATTTCCCAGGTGGGTAAAATACAATTTCAAAACATTGCTGGAATTTCCCTAAAGTAATATGGTCCCATTTGGTCCTATTCACAGTCCAGAACTCTACATCTTCACACTTGACCTTCAATTCTCTCCCTTCCCACACTCAGGAACAAAAGTCCTTTCCACATTTTCATACAATGTGGTGATTGAATGACATAGCATTTTTGAAAGCAATTTCATTATGCAGTTTGAACTATGATACTTTAAAATAATCATACTTCTTGATCTAGTAACCCTACTTCTGGAAATCTATAGGAACTTAACTGTAGACCTTCAAGGCAAAAATTGATCTATGTCATTAGAGGCTGGGTCACTGATTACCTTTGAGCAAGAGGAAAGGAGAAGTGACAAGAGGGTGCAAGCTTGGTCAAGTCCTCTTTCTTGGGCTGAGTAGTGCCAACATGGCTGTACTCACTTTTTGATAATTTACTGTCGTATCAATGATTTAAAGCCACTAGACTGTACAGAAAATTCAACAAATTCACAATTCAAACTGAGGACTGTTTTTAGGAAGAAAATCATTTGCAAGGTAATTGGATCATCTTCTTAGTCTCACCCATTCCTCCTTTCCTGAGCCCACCCCTCATGAATAAAAAGGACAACAAAGCAAAACAGCCACCCCAGAAATCGGAGGCTATTTCCATCTAAAAAACTGACATCATACAATGCTGTACACCTGACTTGGGAAATGAGAATCATTACATTATTTTTCAGACGTGTGTATATATAACTTCTATTTAACTAGAATGTATAGATACTACTTGCAATAGCTTCAATGATAAAGTTACCCACTGCACAGATTGCTCTCAGCAGCTTGACTCTAATCAGACTGATCTCTGTCTGGGACAGAAGTAAATTTTAAAAGGGAGGGAGGGCTTCCTTTTAATGTGTCAAGAGGAAGATACTTCTAAAGCCTCTTTCTACTCTACAATGATAGGATTTCATTCTAACCATGTCCTTCAGAAAGATTCAGTTCAAGTGTCAATTCCTTCAAGAAGACTTCCCTGAAATGCTGCCCACATTCCAATCGCCACGCAAGGCCAAGTGCATCTCCTCCAAGCTCCCCTAGGACTATGGATATGCCACTTATGGTACTGCTTACCACACTGTGCCTTAATTATCCACTTACTTGCCTGCCCTCCTGCTAGCTGGAGTGCTCCTTGAAGGCCTTGAATTTGATTTGCACATCCCTGTGTCCCCAGGGACTACCTCAGTACACAACACACAGCAAGAACAAAACAGATATTGACTGGATAAATCCTGTCTAGCACCTAGCACAGACACTCACACCAGGGGGATCTCAAAAAACTCTGCTGAACTGAGGAGACCACACTGTTTGTTTCTGAGGAAAAGCTTGGTTATTTTCCCAGATATAATATTGAAAAGTATTAAATATCCAGTTCTTGTACTGAGTCCTCTCTGGGGTTGGCTTGAGGAAAGCTATGCCTCTCTAAAGAGGGTATTAAGTTCTGATTAGCTGTACACGCAGGAGGCTGAATCTACCATGCAGGGTTTATTCCAACTATGGAAGAAGCATGGGGAGGGGGGAAGGTGATAAGGAGTGGGGTGGAGAATTATAAAATAAAGAAAACCATCCCCTTATCTTTTACTGGAATCTGTGTAAGGAGATGAGAATCCTCTTTTGTTATTTTGGTTTTTGAAAAAGAGATTCATGTCATAATTGTTTTATCTGGATGGGTAACTATCCTCCTCTGTATTGGCTAGCTATTTCTACAATCATGCTGTGTTCACAAACTACCCCCAAACCCAATGGCTTAAAACAATCTACATTTGTTCTCAAGCTCATGGGTCTGCAGGGTGCCTGCAGTTCAGCTGGTCTAGTCTGGGCCCAGCTGGCAACTCTGCTTCAGGTAGTGGATAGCAGAGCTTGGCTTCAAACTGTGTTGTGTCTAAGTCTGCTGCCTGTTTGTCTTTCCCCTTGGACCAGGGCTACATGGGGAAGTAGTCATGGAGAAACTACATGTTCTCTTCACAGCAAATGGCAGGAGCACAGGAGACAAGCTCGACCATGTAAACACACTGCAATCTCTGTATCCAACATGTCTCTTCACATTCTAGAGGTCAAAGTATATCTCAAGGCCAAGCCCAAAGGGCGTGGAGCTGAGATGTACATTCCATCCAAAGAGGAGGAGAAGGTAAGTGGATATTTACTGAGAAATATTCCAATCTACCACAGCTGTCAATGTTCTAAACTAGGAGTCAACAACCTATAGCCTGTAAGTCAAATATTGCAGGCTGCTTGTTTCTTAATATGGAGTTTTATTAGAATACTACCACATGCAGTCCTATGGTTGGTATCGATTGCTATGGACACTTTCACATGAAGAGAGCAGAGGTGAACAGTCACAACAGAGACTATATGGTTCACAAAGCCTAAAATATTTCCTTTACTACCTGTAGTTTTCTAGAAAGGGAGACTGCTGCTTCCATCAGCTTCTCAAAGGGGAGCCATGTGAGATTTAGAGGTTCTGTGTTATAATTAGCAAAAAATAGGCTGATTGATGAATATTAATTTTTCCAACGCATGCTCTGATTCTGCAATTAGCAAAAACTTGTAATCCATTCTTATTTTTCCACAGGTGGCTCTCGTGACACAGCACAGCTCAGGCACAGGTGGTCTTGTTGCCTTACCTGAGGGCCACTTCAGCAGTACTTACAGCCCAAACGCACAGCTCTCTGCCGTATTCTCTTCCCTTAATCCCACACTGCTAGAACTGGAGAAAAATTCTACCGTATCTATACTGGTGGCTTCCTAAACGATGATACCCTTTGCACGTGGAAAAAAAACAGAAACCTGAAATCCTTTTCCTTCCAGAAAGAATAGCTTACATCTTTGAGATGTTACTACTGTACTGGTCCCCAGGCTGGTTGCAAAGCTAAGCCAAAACTTCAGCTCCATCTGCTTCAGCACAGAATTGATACCACCCAGATGGTAAACAGCAGCTGCTATAGCGCAGTAGCTACCACTGTTAGCATTTTACAGGAGTCCCACAGTCTCTCCTGGGAGAAGTGGAGAGGGCCTCTGGGCACCTACTGGGGCGGCCAAACCAAGTCTCTCAACCCAGGCACCCAGCCTTCTCCTCTGTATTACTTCCGGCCACAGCAGGACACTGTGTGTTCTCCTCCGAGAGAGAGAGAATTGAGAATAACAGACACAAAAAATATTTATCATCTTATCCAAAGGCCTGTGGAGCAGACTTGGCTTACAGACATGTTTTGCTTGGTCTTGTGCAGTGTTTCTAAAGATCTTGAACTAATTGCTAACATTTTAAATAATGATCTTTCATCTAAAATTCCAGATGTCTAGCTTCTCTGGAAAAGTTAAAAGACACAGAATAGCCAGGCCTGCGTTCCCTTACCATAAGAATAAAGCCAAGAAGCTGCTGAACTCTTCAGGTAGAGCCCGCACCCTCCACTTGGCCTCAGCCTTGACCTAGCCTGGAGTCATCTGAGTCTGCCACTCTGATCTATTCCCCCTGTCGTCTGACAGGCAAAGAGAGTTCTACACCTGCAGATTGTGTCTCTTCGCGTTCTTTCAAAGCTTTCTTCAGGGACTTCCCTGGTGGCGCAGTGGTTAAGAATCCGCCTGCCGATGCAGGGGACACGGGTTCAAGCCCTGGTCCGGGAAGATCCCACATGCCGCGGAGCAACTAAGCCCGTGCGCCACAACTACTGAGCCTGCGCGCTACAGCCCACAAGCTACAACTACTGAGCTGGCGTGCCGCAACTACTGAAGCCCGCGTGCTCTGGGGCCCGTGTGCTGCAACTACTGAAGCCCGTGCTCCGCAACAAGAGAAGCCACTGCAATGAGAAGCCCACGCACTGCAATGAAGAGTAGCCCCGACTCGCTGCAACCAGAGAAAGCCCACACGCGGCAATGAAGACCCAGCACCCCCAAAAATAAATAAATTTTAAAAAAAGCTTTCTTCATCTGTGTTACCGAAATTATTCTCGCCTCTAAAGTAAATGTTTGCTTACAGATGAAAAAAACAAAAAGGTAGCAGCTGAGGCCTACGTGGATTATATAAGGACACACCCATCTGAGGGATATTTCAAGATATATCTTAGAATTAAGACTCGGGTCTTCCACTTCTGTCCTCTCCATCAGATTCCTAGAAGGAAACAGGAGGGACATCGGAAGGTGTTCAAATGGCCCCTGGGATGCAGTCATTGGATTTGTCCCTAAAGACACGAGCTGCCCCAGCTGTGCCCACTCTACCCCGGGTCTGGGTTCCTCTGGGCGCAAGAAGCACCTCAATCTGACTCTCTTCTTGCAAGGCCCACCACGTGTTATGAGACCTGGTTTATGACGGTTTTTAAAAGCTCTGTGTACAGCCCACAGTTTCCAAAATGAAACAGCTAGAAGTGGAGAACGGGAATCATAAGGGAGTAACCTGACATTTACAAACATACCTTGCCAGTATGAGAAAGAGGCATGATAACTAACAAACACAGATGCTTTAGAAGTAAACATGCAGAGAGAAGAGAGAGCTGTGGGAAGGAAGCTAATCCACAGCACCAGAAACACATAATAAGACAACCTTCCTATTCCAAAGTATGAGAGAAGGAAAGTTCTGCATGCCTAAGAAGACCGGGGAAATCTACACATCAGATTCAACCAACTATTCAAACTTTCATAAATTAAAAACTTTTATTTAGTGTCTTCTTAAACGATCTGCTTATGTTTTTAAAACATCAAAAAGTTGGTTTGTGGTAAAGATGTTCTAAGCAACAAAAGAAGTATGATTCATCATCCGGTACTTCTTCATGGTACTGATGCTATAGGTATGTCCATTTTACCTTGGAAGGTAAAGACCTGGTAGAACTCTGATGAAAGTGTCTTTAGAAAGCCTGGCAGCGGCTGAGGTTAGGGAGTTGATGCATTTGTGTAACATACCAGCTTCCTGGGCTGGAGAACTATCACGATGAAGCACTACAGGAAGTTTAATAAAATCAAGATCAAACAAACCTGTCTTTGGCAAATGTCCGCTACCATTATGTTCACATTTCAAAACAGCCCTGGCTTACTTTATGCGTTATATATTACAAGTTAAATAGAATGTCTAGAAAAGCATTTCTAAAATCTAGACTATTGGATTGAATTTTAAAACACCTACACATCACATCCAGATTAGTAGTTGTAGCAATAGGAAATTACTGGATAAAGAAATCTGGAAAATAAAGTTATTTTAAATTAATAAGTAAAAAAAATTTTTCTTAAAGCATCTAAATAAAATCACCCAACCAATTGTTTGGCATTACTTTAAAGAAAAAACTGTTTCTTGAATCAAGGAATCAAATATTTCCAGCAGATTCCTATTGATTTTCCAACTGAAAATGAGTGAAATGTTTTAAAAAAGAAGAAGAAAAAGATCTATGTGTATGTATGAAACTCTGTTAGGCTTTTTATAGATTTGCCCATATTATCAGGACTATAATGGGGATAGAATTTTGAAACAATTAAAATAATACTGCCCTCTGAAAGTTAAACCGTAAAATCTGCACATAATGAATCAGAGTAGATGTGCTCTGCCCTTAAAGAAGTAAAACGGCTCGTAGGCCAAGACATAAGAACAAGGTGACAGGACATATGCTCAGATCTAAAGAGGTGAAGAGGGAATGTGCCCATCAGAAAGAGGGTGGGTCAGTCCCGAAGATACAGGAAAAATGGCGCCTGTGCCCAGTCTGGCACTCTTCAAGTGGGGACACCTTGTCTGTTCGATTTTAAGTATCTTCAATCCACTGGCCTTGTTATTCCTATCATTAGTGTGATGGCATCAGGGTATCATCAGTGCCTTTTGTCACTGAACAGTTTAATAATTCCCTACATGCCTCTCACAACCTTTCACAATTCTGTGCTTATTAAAATGTGATAGGGAGACAATAGACTGGTCAGCTTGAAATAAATATTCAGTCTACACGGCAGTTACGGTGTTCCACTGGAGATTCTGAGATGTAAGTTTACCCATGTGAGAAAGAGCCACTCTCCACTGGGCTCTGAATACACAAGCTGACAAATCAGGTTTCTCAGTCAACAAGAAAGACGGCTGGACTCAAACCTAATAAAGTCACCAACGTGATGCCACTGAGAAGCTTTTTGGGAGATAAATGTCTGGACGTCTCCTGACGACCCTCAATGGCCTTATCGTACAAAATTGCTCTTTAGGAGCTTCTAGAGATATCATCCAGAGACCATTTTAGTGATGGTTAGCCACCAAAAAATATAAGCATATTCTGTATATAGTATGCAAGTGGTAACGTTTCAAAAGAGAATTATATAAAGGTCATCACTCCAGTATTCTTCCAATATCTCTTTATAAACTTACATATAATTATCAATAATTTTCCTTAAGTAGAATTATTAAGTACATGACAGTTACCAAGCTCAACCCAAAGCTATAGTAACTGAACTTGATCATGCAACAGTGATCCAATATTTGCTTATTTTAAATCTGACTTGTAAGCATTTGGGTATGATTACGAGTTCATACTCAATAAAAAGCAGGGGAGGGTACATAGTTCAGCTAAAGATTTTTAATAAGTACACAAAAACGTCAAAGACTCCAGATGTATAATTAAGCTCTGAAGATTTTTATATATATACTCTTGACTAAGCAAGTATAGCTAATATTTGATATTTTTAAATTTAAGAAGTGTAATACATTTGAAATCAGGTTTAAGATTTACCAATCAGTATCCATGTATTCCTTACCAGAAAGAACAGAAATACAAAATGCATTTTTAAAAATGAAGAATCTAAAAAAGAGTGGATATATGTATGTGTATAACTGATTCACTTTGCTGTATACCTGAAACTAACACAACACTGTAAATCAACTATACTCCAAAAAAAAAAAAAAAAAAAACTAAAAAACTGCAAAAGCTTACTTAGTGATAGATTATAATCAAAATGGGAAGTTTTTGAAGATTACTTTTTAAAATCTACTGAGTATTTTAAAGAAACAAACATGGATATAGATTATTTGAATACTTTAAGTTTTTTAAAGATAATTCTTTTTTCAACCCTACAACCATAGACTACGTGCTATTTTGAAGATATACCATGTTTACAAAATTGATCATAAAACTCGACTATCAAAAAAAATCTAATTCAGTAAGCCTTGCAATTAGGAGCTAAATACAGAACAAATAATGCATAAAATAGAAATTCATAACATAGTAGTATTTTCTAAAATAACTACTGAGATAAAAATATTTTAAAATTAAAACAAACTATTTAGAAAATAGTGACAGTGGAAAGCTGTCAAAGTTAAGCTTATTATCAAATTCACTTCCTTAAAGTGCTCTAATTACTTTTCAATAAAGAATAAAATTAAAGAATTAGGCATTTAAACAATAAAGTTACAAAAACTCTATCCCCATGGGAAAAAATATAAAAAAGAAAAACAATGGGTACAATTAATAAATAAATCCAAAAGAAGAAGAAGAAGAATTGTTCCAATCTGAGGAATGAATACAATGTTATTCATTATATTAAACCCTCTACTTTTGTACATGGATGAACATTTCCACAAATTTAAAAAATACAAATAAACCCCAAAATTAGTCTTTTAAAAGGGAATATAGGTAAACCTAGATTCGGGAGGGGAGATTAGGAAAGGAATACAAGTCCCATAATAGGAGAGTTTATTTTTCAAAGTGTAAGTGATACTTTATAATAATCACATTTGAAAATCATAAAGAAAGTCCATACTCTGAAAAAATATATATATTACATCAAGAAGACACAGATGGACTGAATAGAATGAACCATCCCCAAAAGAAAAGTGAAAAAGTTGACAAAGAATTACCTAGCAAAGGAATGAGAGTCAGAGAGTATGACAGGTATTTCAAAATTTTAAATAAAAGATAAACAAAATCCTATAAACTGTTGCAGAACATTAAAAAGAAAGAAAAGCTATCTATCCTATCATTAAATAAAGCTAGCATAATCCTAACATTATCTGACCAAGAACACACAAGAACAAAAGAACATAAGTACAAACCTATCCCACCTATTAACATATTATTATATTATGTAATACTGTATGCCTTATATTAACATATTAACAAAATCAAGAGCTTCCTTACACTGAGACTGAGTCAGGCTTGGTGCTGAGTACTTAACATACATTATGTCATTTAAGCCTCACAATAGCTCCCACAAGTAGGACCCACGTATTAGAATGTATTCCTGAAACATCACAAAAATTAAGTCAAAACTCATATTTAAAAAAAAACCCAAAAAACTAAACCTAATCGGAAGGCAAATATTTCTGTTTACCCACTGAAATGTTTCACTGCATTTCGAAAGCACCCATGAACACAACTTACAACTTATTTGAGCCAAAAAGCTTTGAAATTATGTATATTTTGACTAATTTCGAATTTGGGAGGACTGGCATAATTTCAAACTTCATGGGACTCTTCATTTCCGCATAGATATCCACTACCTTCCACTTATTTTAAAATGTGTCTCTCTCAAGTCTCTTATTCTCCAGGCTCTGAAAGAGACCTAGGGGAAAATATGTGATATTGCAAAAAACACCACAGTAAGCTGAACAAAAATGGGCAACTGACAATCAGTGTCAGGAGACAAGGAACAACCGGCAAACAGGAGAGGGGCGTATGCCCAATATTCTAGGGCCAAACATGTGGACATAGAGGATACTGTTATTTATCAGTAGAAGCCAGAAACGTTAACTGTCATAGGAAATTTCCAAAATATTAAGCATTAGTTCAATTAAAAAAATAATAAAAACACTGATGGCCAAGGAAAACTCATTACCAATAAGCCACTGTGTGGCCTGTACTTCCCTAAGCTTTTCTGCAAGGAAAAACTTGTGTAAATCAAAAAATACCTACAGATGATAAAGATACCATCAAAATTCAGTTGCAAAAGAATAAAACTATTAACCAGTCATTCAAGTACATGGAGAAAGAAATCTACATATCAAAATATACTGAATATTTTATTAAAAAGCTAACAAAGCAAAATCGTTTGTATGGTTTACATAGTAGAAGAAATTGTGGTAAATAACACATGATTTTAGGATGTGGAATTCTTTCTAAGACAATCTACAATGGAAAACAGAACTGAATATGTAAAAATCAAGTTTCTCTATTCAAAAACATTAGAAGCAAAACAAGAGTATTGAAAGACAGATAATAAAAACCTTAAATCCAATTAGAAAAATGGGCAAAGCAAGTCAAGGTACACTAGAAAAATAAATTTATTGATAAACTAAGGTAATTCTCACCCAACACCTGTAAATTTTTTAGGGGAGCAAATTAAATTTATGAGATCATTTATTAGTTTCCTGGGACCTTCAGGTAGAGTTCAAATTCCTTAATCTTGCCTAACCTAGCACATGGCCTACTTCTGCCTACCTCTCCAGAATCACTTCACCATACTACAAATCACAAGCAATTCCCTAAAGGAATCACATTCTCACCAACCCCGGCTTGTATTTTTCTCCCTACCTTGAGTGCTACTTTCCTTATCTCTATGACTCTTAGCCATCCTAATAAGCCTTAACTCAAAGGTCACTTTCTCAGGGAGGCTTTTGCTTCCTCCCATTCTTCTACACCTCTCTGCCCCATCAGAAAATAGTGTACACAGACATCGATCATGCTGCCTCAAGATTATTTTCAATCTACTTTAGATAAAAACAAAATAAGACAAAACAAAAAACACCAAAAAACAAAAGAAAACAAAAAAATAGCTTATTCAGGATGTTGTGATTCACCTGTTTACCAATCCCTCCATTCTGGGCAGTTGGGAGTAGGAAGAAATGAGGAGGGGGTGGAGTGCTTTTAAAATAGCACCAAAAACATAAAACACTGTAAGCGATAAACTTAAAATACATGCAAGGTCCCAACACTGAAAACTATAAAACACTGCTGAGAGAAATCAAAGAAGATGAAAATAAACAGAGAGCTGACCATGTTTACGGATTGGAAGAATTCATATTGTTAAGATTTCAATTCTCCCCAAATTGATCTATAGATTCAACTCAATCCCAATCATAATCTCACCAAGCTTTTTTGGTAGAAATGGATAAGCTAATTCTAAAATGTATACAGAAATGCAAAGAAACGAGAATATCCAAAGCAATCTTGAAAAAGAACAAAATTGGAAGACACACTACTTAAAGACTTTCTATAACACTTCAGTAATGAAGGCAGTGTGGCACTAGCGTGAGGATCAACAAATAGATCAATGGAACATAAGGAAGAGTCTAGAAACAGACCCACACTTATATGATTTTACTTTTGACAAAGATGTCAAAGCAATCCAACAAGAAAAGAAAGTATAATGCTGAGACAACAAGATATCAAAATTGAAAAAAAAACATGAATCTCAAACCCTAACTCAAACCATGCAAAAAATAATTCAAGATGGATCATAGACAAAAAAACTAAAAATATAAAGCTGTTATAAGAATTTGCAGGAGAATATTTTTCAAACCTTTTAGTAGGCAAAGATTTCTTAAGAGAAGGCACAAAAAGCCATAATCATTAAAAAAAAAAAATTGTGTAGGCTATGAGGAGTTCCCGTGGGTCAGATTGGATGACTTGAACATAAAAATGAATAATGACTGTAATGCTGGAATTTATGTTGGAAAAATTAAGACGTTCCATGAGTCCATAGTAATATTGCAAAAAAGAGAGAGAGGGTAGAAATTCTCCTTTACAGGAAACAAATGTTAGATTAAGAAATGTAGAAAAAATAATAAAATTAGATAAATCAACAGTTTGTAACCCCCAGTTGGAGTAAGTGATTCAGGCAAGGATCTTTACTGGATGCTTAAAATTATTAAAACATTGCTGGGGAATAGGATATTCATAGTCTCAAAGTGTTACCCCTCAGAATATTTAATAATTTCATTGGGAATAATATGACTTTATAGTAGAGAGATCTGGTAGTCTCCACCTGTACCAAGTAATCAAACAGCATTACCAATATTAGAACAAGCTGACATTATATGCCTTTTAATGTGATACAGTCACAAGTATATAACAACAATTATGATGTTCCCTTGCCAAAAATGTTTAGCCTGAATTCAGTCATAAGGAGACAATCAAACAAACACAGTAGGTGGGACATTCTACAAGACAGCTATCCTGGAATCTTGAGCGAAGTCAACATGTTGAAAAACAAAACAAGAACAAAAGGTAGGAAAGCGGTGTGGATACTCTTCATACTTAAAAAAGCATAAAGAGCCACAACCATCAAATGCAACGCAGAAGTCTAGACTGAATCCTGAATTAAAACAAAAACAAAAACCCCAAACGATAATGCTACAAAAGACAGCTGGAAAATTGATTATAGTTTAGTATTCTGATTATGCAGGAGAATTCCCTTATTCTTAGAAATTCTTAACCTCTGAATAGTTCAGAAAAACATAAGGACATAAGGATGTTTTGGGATAGAGTTGCTCTATCAATCCATCCAGTATATATAAACATGTATATATGATATAAATATATTTAAACATAATAAGCATATAGTATACATATGTGTATGTTGTGTGTGTGTTTATATAAACATATGAATAAAGACAAATTTTCACTGCAAAAAATCATTAAACTAACTTTACTGTAAGTATGAGCTACCTTTAAGAGCAGAATAAGTAACTGGAATCATCCTAGAAAACTTCATAAATCATTCTATAAAAGAGAATGCATGTGGATTTTGTACACATACCTCTGTGTAATAATTCCTATGTACATGACAATTTGAGACACACTGATAGACTCAAAGGAAAACCTATATAAGATTTCTGGGCATCCAAATCATTCTGCCCCTAATAAAACTATCAAATTTCCTAGACACAAATGGAGATTGGATGAACACTTCTAAAGTGCTTGTGACTGCAGACAGGAGTCATTCTGTCTGGATTTTGAGCCAATACCAAATACCTAATAATAGTCTTTTGCTGTTGTTGTGTCGTCACAAGGCTTAAATGAAATAATGGAGTGCACACCATGCAACAGTTTGGGGTCTAAAGTTTGTTCCGGTCTTTAGTGAAAATGTGCATAAGACATAACTTTACTGTAAGCTTTTAAAGGCCAAATTTATCCTTCACTTGTTCCATATGTTAGTACTTATACTCTTCCCAGACACCTGGGGAAAGATGGATCTTTTACAAAGCATCATCCACTGAGGCTTGGGGGCACCATGTGTTGTTTTATTCATGCAGCTGACTTATTCCACTGGGACCTACATTTCAACTGCACTTCCTTCTTTCTCTTACTTTTCTTCAAGAATTTAGAACTCCGACTCCATAGTAATATCTCTATGTATTAATTCCATGGTTTTATTCTGAATACTTATGTTCCAGGTGCCATATTTTCTCTTGTTGTTCATATTCATTTGGGAGGTAATGAAACGTTTTATTCCATCCTGATAAGTCCGCTCACTCTGCTGCTATGTGTTCTGCCCTCTTCCCCCTCAACACACATTAAGGCTCTCTAATCAAGCTCTATGTCATTTCTTGCAGTCTCATCTCATTTAACAATTTCTGTTAATATCAACAGATAAAAGTAATTGTGTGTGCATAAAGAGAATTTAACTTTTTGACAGCATGTTTCAAGACTCAAATTTATTTAGAAGTTAGCATCAATGACTTGGAAGAATTAAAGCAGAAAACAGGCATGTGATGGTGTTTTTAAGTCACTCCCCTCACAGACACTAATTTATCTCCCAAGCCCAAACCTGTTCTTATGGCAACTTAATTTCTAAGTGACCTATTTCTATACCAATATTAGAAATATTAGTGAACTTTTATTTGACATATAACATAGAGAGAAATATTAAGATTTAAAGATAGCTGGGTAAATACATATTGATGTTTTCATAATTTATGAGGCAAATCTAAAACATTTATTAAGAAACTGAACCTGGATGTATACTATAAGGTTTAAAAACCGCACTTGATAATTTTTGAAAATTCAAAGTTTGCCGAGAATATACCGCATCTACTTCATTTACTCCACAAATATGCTTTGAACTACCAAAAATATATCAGGTCCTCCTCTGAGCACTGGGGATGTGGCAATGAATAAAGCTGAAGGAATTTTCTCCCCTCACAGAGCTTACCTTCTAGAGTGCAGGGACACAGGATAAACAAAGGAGCCCCGTAACTGTAAACTGCTTGGTCAGGATGACCTCACTGAGGTCATTTACAGGTGAACAAAGGTGGAGCAGAGACTAGCAGGAGATAAGGGAGAAATGTCACATAGTATCAGGAGGATGAGCAGGGCAGCTGGAGCAAAGAGGCCAGGCAAGGTCCTGAGGATGGGGTGGAGCTGGCCAGGCAGGAGTTCAGCAGGTCGTCGGCGTCCAGCTTTGCAGGAGCTGACAGCATGGAAGAGCAGCAGGAGGTGATTACGGAGAAGTTAACAACTTGGGGCGGCCTTGTGGGACGTCGTAGGCCACAGTAAAGATGTTGAATGAGATGGGAAGACACTGGAAGCTTTTCAGTAGCAGAGAAGCCTGATGCAGCTTAAGCTTTAGGAGACTCTCTGGCTGACAGAAGCATAGAAGCGGGGAGCCCCTTTAGGGGACTGTGGCAATCATTCAGGAGAGAGAGGACATACTGCCTTTGTAGATGAGGGTGGTGATAGTGGTTGGTTCCAGATACAGAGCCAAAAGCAGTACGGGATGGGTTGGTCATGGGATACAGGACAAAGGGAGGACTAAACGAGAGCTGCCAGATTTATAGCCTGTGGGAAGGGAGGGGATGGACTCACTATTGACTGAAAGGGAGAAGCTAGAGGAGGGGCTACTCTGAGGGAGAACATCAGTTCACTTTGGACACATTGAGTATAAGATGCTTATTAATATCTAAGTGGAAATAAAAGTAAGCGGTTAGATATGAGTCAGGAGTTCAGGGGAGAGGTCTGAGAGAGAAATAGAAAGGGAAGGCCATTTGCATGTTTGCGAGGGGGTATCTACCAACAGGCAGAAGTTACGTATGTTATCTCCCATACTTTGAGACATGGATAAAACACAGTTCTTTAAAAAAATCACTAATCTCTACCATAAGTCAAGGCTTGAGGTTCAAAGCTTGGTGCATGTGACTTGTAAGGAAAGTCAATCTCAAATCTTGACACTGAGATTTAAACCAGTACCCTTTCCTCTTTCTTCATCAGACTTTTTAGGCAGTCACAAAGGAACACAGAGCCTTGAGAGATCAGCCTCAGAGGACTTTATCAACCTAGCTTGTGCTTCAGGAAACAGGATCACAGAAACAAAGACCACTAATTATAAGCTTCAATACAACTACAAGCTAATATATCCAGAAAATAGAGTATGAACTACAGCCTAATAATGAGAATGGGCTGGGAACACATGTTACAGAGTCAGAGGATATCACTAAAGTAAGACCTGTTTAAGCTCACAAGGTTCTCAATAGAGGTTTGAAACTAGCATGTCTCCAAAAAACTGCTCTCAAATTATCTGCTCTCAAATAATTAATAAGAAATAAACAATTACAAAATTAAAAAAGAAAATTTTAAGAATGACTTAAAAATACTGATATTGATGTATAATATATATACACTACCTAGAAATACTTCACAAATGTTTAAGGTAAGAAAAATTAACCAATAATAATCAGTAAGATCTCGTTTACACCTTGTATTAAGACAATGAGTTAAATGTGATTCTGCTACTGGCTCTATCTTCCAAACATTATATTCTTAACTGGTGACTGTGTCATTCCTCCTAATAGCTCTCATCAGTCTTTTCCGTGGTTTTCCCAATCAGCGTTTATCCACATTACTCTGTAATTCAGTCTACTATCTGCAAAACATTCTCATGCTAGTTTTTCTAAAATGAAAGCCTGAATGAACCATTTCCTCCCTCTACTCAAAACTCCATTTCCCTCACACCCAGGGCTCTAGATGTACTAACTCATTGCTGGTTCCCTTGTACACGAGGTGGTGGCACTATCCGTGCCTTTGTCCTAATACTCCTGCCTGGAGTGCCTTTCCCTCCAACTGCCAAACAATTAACAGCCACAGAAGCCTATTCATTGTTCAAGGAAGCTTAAGTATCACTTCCTCAATGAAATCTTCTCTGATCCCACTGATATACTATCTTTCTTTACCAGCACTTCTAATCTTTCATATGTATTTCACATATTGTTTACATGTCTTATTCTCAGTACTATACCAAAAGCTCCTAGAAGACACTTCTGTGCCCTTAGCACCTAGGGAAATGCCTGGCTATGTTTTAGGCATTCAATTTGTTTGTTAAATTCATGAATTACAAATATCACTGTATAAAAGTATGGAGTCTAGGTGCTTGCTACCTAAAGTTAGACAAGTTTACACAGTTGTCTGGAGCTCTAATATATTATATTAAGTTAACCAAGAATATTTCATCTCTGATTACTAACATTGACAACGTAATTAATAAAAATGCTCCAACCTCCCCAAATTAATTTGGTCATCACTTTTTCCCTACATATTTTGAATTCTATTTAGTGAAGTCACTCTAACAACACACTATATAAACTGATACAAATATATGGAAAAAAAGGGAAGAGATCACTGTATGAGTGGGAACCTACCAGACTCCAGTGAATAAACTGAAACATATTAAGTATCTACCCAATGTAAAACACTATGCTAGATGCCATGGGGAAAAAGTGAGATGGGCAAGACTGTTCTCTATCCTCAAGTAAAATACAGTTTTATAAAGGAGGTGAAATGGTTATACAAATAATAAGAAATTAAAGCCTAAGATAGCTATAAGTCTAAAGGACCAAACTTTAGGTTCTTGTGGCTAGAAAAGGCTTGATTAAAAAGCTGGCCTAAGAGAAAATGGATGGCTTCAGAAGAAATGAAAAGGTGACATATAGCAAGGAAGAGGCAGACTAGAGGAAATGAGAAACAGAGGAGGACCAGGAACAAGTTCTGGAGACTGGGCCATCCACAGTTGGGGAGGGGCCCACGTGAGGGAGTCTTAGGAGGTACAGGGGACTGAAGGACGGGACAGATCTGGAGGCCATGAAAAGTCAGCGTAAGAAAAGGAGTTCGCTTTTCACACCAGAGCAGGGGCATGATGGCACACGGGCTCAAGGAAAATGCTGCAAAGGCCCGCAGAATTCCATCTGCTACTAAAGCAGGCAGACAGCCTGGTCTTACCTAGAGAGTTAAACCGTACTCAACCGGTTACCGGCCGTTAAAAAAGTGAGGTACAGTTGTGGTTCACTTCTCCAGGATACAGCCATTGAATTCCAGAATTTATGTTTTCTCAGTGTCATGTAAGATATGGATTTTAACACCTAGACAAGCAGAGGTCATAAAAGAAACTGTTATGAGTGATGCTGCTGAAGGACATAAAAGTACAGAACTTGCAAACTGAGTCTGAGCGGCACAGCATTAAAATTTCAAAGTGTGACGGATGGCCAGCCTAATTCTCGCACTCTTTTGGCTTATAAGAAAGCAAGACAACCATTTCTAGCTAGAAGCTCCACCCACTCATCCTTATTTTCAGAGCCTTCCAAGAAGCGAAACTTTCGCTCTCCACAGAGAATCTACCTCCTTGTCCCTCATCAAATGAATATACAGTTCTCTATAATGTTACATTGCTGCAAAGTCTCCACAAAAAAAGACCACAAACTAATGGCCCGGGACCAAATCTTGTCCATATGTAGGTGATACTCTTTGCCTGTCTAGTGGCTTGCACGATGTTTTGTAAACATTGAATTGCCAATATTAAAAGATAAGAATTTTTTCACACAAATAAAATCCAGATTTCGAGCTTCTCTTGAAAAACAGGCAATTCTGGCAAGGCTCCCCAGTTCACTCCAGCCACCTCACTTACAGCACTGCTCGATGCCGCTGGCATTTGTTTTGTCCCCTGGCTTACATGGGTCTTCGGATCCCTAACAGTTTGCGCCCAGTCTGTTGGATGCGCTGGGCCAGGGTTCACAAAGAGCATTGCCTGGTTTCACATCCAGTATGACTGTGGACTAGTTGTGTAACCTCGGACAAGTTACTTAACCTCTCTATGCCTCAGCTTCTCCTTCCATAAAATGAGGACAATAATACGACCCACCTTAGAGGGCTGCTGAGAGGAATAAATTAGTTTATATAAAGCAGTTGTTCTCAAGGTGTCTGGGCTGTGGAGGGAAGGACTCTGCTCACTACCGGCTT
Organism: Balaenoptera musculus; assembly: GCF_009873245.2. NCBI lineage: Eukaryota > Metazoa > Chordata > Mammalia > Artiodactyla > Balaenopteridae > Balaenoptera > Balaenoptera musculus. The sequence goes on along the minus strand of NC_045793.1, from coordinate 92,941,599 downwards.
CAGGACAGCTGGCATTGTCTGGAGACATTTTCGGTTGTCACAGCTGGGGGAGGGGCCCCTGGTACCCAGGGGATAGAGCCCAGGGACGCTGCTAAACCCCTTAGGACACACAGGACAGCTCCCACCACAAAAACTTATCCAACCCAAAATGTCAACAGTGCTGAGGATGAGAAACCCTGACACACACCATTTAAAACAGCACCTGACACAGAGGAAGCCCTCTCTAAGTGTCAGTTTTTATTAATAATAACAGAAGCAAGTCCTGGCTGGTGCTCCAACCTCAGCTGGTGAAAATTCTAATTTCTCAAGAGCTCCTTGTGTTCCCTTGGAAGAATTTAACATACCATACAAATAGGAAAATGAACTTGAAATTCTCTGGTTCTACATCATTAATTTAGCAAGTGATTGATTAATTAAAGAAAGAATTATGAGAATACATTTTCCTGAAACAAAAAGCAAACAAGAACATGCTCTAGTGAGCAACAATGCACAGTGTCTGAAAAGTAAACTGTCCTGGAGAATATGGGACGCGGAAACCTGTGATTACCGCAACTTAGAAGGCACTAGACTGAATTCCTCCAAACTCCAAGTTTAATACAAAGGATGCCCACCAGTCCCAAGATACTTTTTGGAAAACTGTGATGAGAGGGGAAGTAGAAGAGAGAGGTTTTAAACTAAAGAGCCTGCCCAACCCAATACCAGCCAATGCTTGCCCAGGAAGATCCCACGGGCTTAAATAGTTCAGTCCAGGATCCTTGGTGAGAGGTCCTGCTTTGACAGTGAGTCACAACAAGAGGTGTCTCCCAGATCCAGGGCAACTCACTAGCAAAGCAAGTGTAACAATCGGGAAAAGGCCTAAGCTGTACTGATACACTCTTAATAGGCTACCAGGAATTCTGCTGCAAAACATCGAAACGAGTGCCGGCCCACACTAGCCCCGGCTGCCGTGAACCAGGAGGGCTGCTCAAGCTCCTCAGTCTGGCACTACAGGAGCCCCTGGCTAGTCCTCTGGGCTTCAGTTTTCTCATCTTCACGATTAAAAACTGGAATTACTGTTATTTTTATCCAAAGCTATAAACACAGAGAACACTGATTTTTATTTGCAACAATGTGTCTTCAATATTTACAGCGCAAAGGGTTGAGTTCCTCTCAAGGGACCCCTTGGTAACTGTAGCAGTCAGACCCTTAACTGAAACAGGAAAGAGGTTCTGCTGAATCAAAGCCAAGAAAAGCATGAACAATGCTTCCCGCAAAGAAGAGGTAATAAAAGCTCTACAAATCTAAAAGGGCTAAACGAAACTACAGGGCTCTATAATCTACAAAAAACTTTGCATGTCTAACATGAATTGTTAAGTCCCTTTTAAGCTCAAGTCAACATATATTTGAATACCTACACACAATATAGTGTATTACCAAAGATACCAAGATTGGTAAACTGTCATGAGAAAGACTACCAAAACTGCTGTGAAAGAGAAGGCTTCCATTAAAGAGATACAGGAAGTATCTCATTGAGAAAGGAGCATAGATGGAAACAGAGGCACAGGTAGAACTTTGGCTGGGTTTGTCCATCTAGAAGGCATACCAGGCTGTAGGCAGAGCACAAGCAATGGCACTAAAGCTGGAAAGGCCAGGAGTCCAGTTTGGGGCACAGAGTTCATGGTGGAAGGACAGCACTATAATTTGAGCTCAAATCATGACAGCCTGGACCTTCAGAAAGTGGAGGTCAGTTGCATGAACAATCTTAAAGGATAGAGATACTCAGTCAAAACAGCCCGTAGATGATTTAAAGAGCAAAAGGTCTCTTTTGGCTAAATTTAAATATCTTCCAACGTTTAAGAAAGAAGGTGCTACTAATTCTAATAACATTATTCTGATTTGACTAATAGAAAAGACAATCTCCACTAAGTTACAGGAGAGTCAAAAAGCCACCAGAAAGTAAATTTAGCTATTTGTTAATTTACTATTTTTCATCAACCATATCCCAATCATAATTAATAAAATAAGCAAACCTTAGAAATAAAGAATGGGTATTTTTAAATTGCAAAAACAAAGTAACCCATTTTCCAACCATATAATTTAGGAACTGATTTTTACTCATTTTCTAAAAATGATAATACATTACACTAAGAAAGAGAAGTTGTATTCCTGAGCTGACCCAACAGCTTCCTCAATTATAGGAAGAAACTCTACTTGCCAGCAGAAACTATGAGCCAGCAAACACTCGGCAATATTCCCATACTGGTAAGCAAATGGTTAAAGCTGGGAAAACAGGAAATTTAAAACTCCCTTACAAAGATTTGTGAAGTTAAAACTTAAATTTTAAAGTCATTTGGAAACCACTTTCTACTAAGAAAACCAACATTCATCCAGAAAGTTTACACCTGCTCACTGCTGAAAAAGAGAAGTAAAATAAAACAAGGGGTTATTTTAGCCCGAGAAGCAGCACTGTTTCATCTTTTAAAAAATTGCCTTGTATGAGTTTATGGACATCTTGGTAAATTCATGATGTTGAAATATTATATTTTTGTGTATACAGAAACTCCTTGTGAAGGGACTTTCATGAAGTAAGTACAGCAGAAAAACAAACAAACAAGCAAACAAAAACACTAGGCTGAGAATCAGCAGAGAGAGAATCTGGTGCCAATTCTGCCTTGAAAAGCACTGAATATCAATGGGCCTCCACAGTCTCACCTTTAAACTAAGAGGATTGAATCATGATCCCTAAAATGCTCTTTCATAAAATATTAATTTCAAATAATAGAGGTTTGTGGTTGTTATATACTCGGGAAGCGGTGAGGTGGAGAAGCATGGATTAGGCTTTGGGGGCAGGCTAACTGGTTTCAAACCTGGGCTCCCTCAGTACCAGCTGGGTGGCCTGAGGCAGAAGTTTCCTCTTCCACCAAGAAGGGATAACATTTACCTTTGCAATAGAAGGTTAGAAGGATCAGAATGTATATAATGCACCTGGTACATTGTAGGCACTAAATAAAGGCAGACGTTAAGTCTCTGGTCAGTAATAAAAGTTTTAATGGAAAACAGTAATCCACTTGCCAATGCAGTTTCCTAGAACTCCGCGTGGGGAAGTGAAGGGACTTAGCGCCTGAACATCAATACTGGAGAGGACTCGTGGTTGGGAGCAGGAAGGATAAAAGCAGGGAGTGGAAGATAAGCAGAGGCTCAGAGTCCTGCCAGCAATAAGAATGAACAGGAAAGAAACAGCCTGGGACACAGGGCTTGAGGGAAGAAGACATTTTTCCATTAAGAAAGAGGACCATCAGTAAAAAAAATATATATATAATGATTTACTACAGTGATTTCATAACCAATATAAAGCAGAGAGCTGGTTAGCTTCTATGAATGTCACTTAAAAAAATGGAGAGCTTTAACTATATCTAAATCCTATTTCCTTTGTCTGGCTGCAATTCTTACATGGGGTTCAGACGATCTCGGTCCTGCCTACCTCTTGAGTGTCATCTCCTCCTCGTGTCTCCCCATCTCCCTCTCCCCTAGGTTCACCTCACTCCAGCCACACAGCTTCTCATCTATCCCTGGAACATGCCAAGCTCCTTCTTCCTTCAGCTCCTTTGCACTGTTATTTCTGCTTGGAAACTTCCAGCCATCTTCCCATGGCTGACTCATTCTAAACACTCAGGTCTCCTCCAAACTTCCTCAAGGAAATCTCCTCTGACCACCCATATCTCAATTTCCCTCCACATCCCAGTCAAGCTCCAGCCCCTTCCCCTGTAATATTTTTTTCTAGCATTTATCATTATCTAAAATTGCCATTTTTGTTTATATATTTATAGTATCTCCACCAAAATGGAAGGTCTTGAGGGCAGGACCCTTATCTAAATGTTTCAGCATTCAATCCCCAACATCTAAAACAAAGCATGGCATAGATGAGGCACTCATCAGATAAATTTGTCCAAAGACTAAATTCAAATGATAATAACCATTCTTCCGTGAACCTAAGTAAGGAATAGTCCCCTGAAGCGGCTTTAATTTCATTTCTTTAGTGCAGTTTTATGCAATAATACAGTCTTAAAAGGTCAATGTCTGAGACAGCAAGATTTAAAGAGAATAAATTCTTCACAATACAAAATACTACATATGGATACATATATCCTATAGTACACATTTTCACTTTATGAGCATGAATTATGCCCCACCTTATTAGAACCCATAAATAAAGCAAAGGTACCCTAAGTTGTTTTGTTTTGTAAGGGTGTATGAGTAGACAGTGTGTGTATATATATATATATATATATATATATATATATATATATATATGTGGGAATTATCTTTCAGAACGCTTCTCAACAAAGAATTCTGAGAAACAAACAACTAATTCCAGTATTAGTATTGAGAGGTTCGACCTGTTACTTTGTTACCTTGCTAAACTTATCCAAACTATTACTGAGTCAAGTGATGAATTCAGTGATTCCATCTGTGAAATAGAAGACAAATGACATGGTGAACAATTGGCACATGAAGAGAGTGATAAGTTCCACAGTGTTAACTCATGTTTGAACTAAGAGAGAGAGAGAGAGAGAGAGAGAAAATCCCTTTCTAATCCTAAAACAAAAATAAGCATGCTACTGAGATTTCAAAATATGGCCAGATACCCATGAGTGGGCAAAGCACTGAACTGAAACCAGAGCCAGAACATTCGTGATTTGAGCTTTAATTTTTCAATTTTGTTTCGAACACAGCTTTTCTTGATGAATAAAAGAGGTCAGTAACCGACCTTGTCTGTATAATCCACGCATCACCCCAGTCATCATTCTTGGTCATTCTGGAGGGCCCAGGGGGCCAGCACCAGTCTGGACCCCACCGAGGGCTCCTCGGGGTCCGCAGGGTTAAGGAATGGAGACCTCGCTACCTGCATCCATCCCCTGAATCCCAGCCCAAACCCTGGATGAAAAGGGGCTCCGCAATCTGCAACTTCACTTTTGTACCCTTTATAAATACAGCCTGCCTAGCCCCTCCTCCTCCCCGGAGGACGGCGAGGGCTCAACAAACACAACCGGACGCTCGGCTCTGGCCTCCGTTCGCGGGTCTCCAGTGAGTCCGGGGCAAATCATCTGATCCCGGATGACTCAGTTTTCCAATCTGTCAAATAGGGTGACGAGAAACCCAGCCTACCTCATCGGGTGGTTCCGGGCCGGCCGCCCTTGGCTGGCCCGGCGACAGCGCCTCTGTGGCTGCGCCCGCTGCACTCTTCGCGAGCGGAGGGGCGGGGCTCGGCGGGGCGGGACCGGGAATCGAGCCCTGCAGACTCGCGCAGCCCACCGCCCGCGGACAGCGGCCCCCGGCTCCTCCAGTACCCGGCCCGTGACGTCATCACGCTGACGTCGACGCACAGAGGCCGCACCTCGCCCGAGAGACCAAAGACCAGGCTGAGGGCCTGAGTGCCCCCCCGTAGCAGAGCAGCGATTGGTGGGTGACTCTGTCAATCATCTACTGCCCAGTAAGCGTCGCGGGAAGGCGGGAGAGGGCGGGCCGGCCTGCCCTGAGGAGAGAGTGGGAATCTGGAACTCCGGCTGATTGGATTTGCCACAAACCCGTACCGCACCGTTTTGTGACACGTCGCTTCTCCCTCCTCAACCATTCTTCTTCCGCCTTCCTCCAGTCTCTCGGTGAGGATTTAGGCTCCAGCTCTGGAAAATAATCATGGGACTGGATTTCAGGGCCTCTGGGCTCTCCAGGAATGAAAAAGTAGGACATTCAGTTTCTCTGTTCAAGAGTCACCTCAGCTTTGACTTCTCCTCAGACCCCTCCAGACTTAGGACACACACTTTCTCTGCGCTCCTATCGCATAACTAACACCTCAGCCTTAATATAGTAGTCACATTCAATTATATTTGTATCGGCTTTCGCACGAAATTGCCATTCTTTAATCACTGTTTGACTTCACATTATCTTTATATTTTAATGAACCTTTTTTACAATAGATGCTACAGTTACATCGTTCAAATACAGGAAGGAATAGAAGGTTACAGAGTGAACGTTCTCCTTCCGCTTCCAGGTCCTCAGGCACTCAGTTCGCCTGTTGAAGTCAGTGCCTGAGTCAGGGTTGCTGATATTATTCATGTTAAGTTACACATAACCATAAATTTAAACATCACACATTAGGCTAATCCTTTTCAGGCAGGAATTACAAACCAGTCCCTATATGTTGACTCCTAGTTCCTCTGCATCTAAATATGTGTAGATGTAATTTTCTTTCCCCAATCAACATTATATCCTCGAGATCTTTCCGTATCTCTATATAAATTTATCTCATTCTTTTAAATTACTACGTGGTAGTTCTCAGAACCAATAGATTTAATTTATGATTCCCTTACCCTCGGACATGTATCCATAGTTTGTTTTCTTTTTTGGTTTTTTGTTAGAAGCGTTGCTACCTTCAACATATGTTTGTGCCTTTTTGCACATATATCCAAGTGTTCTCTAGGTAGAGATACTAACGTGGGTGCGCTGGATAGAGTATGCACATTTTCAATCTCAGTAGTAGATTTCCCTCTATTTACTCCTCAAAGTAGCTGTTAAACTAAAATTACTACCGTAAATAAATGAACACCCCTTCCCTGCACCCTCGCCAAAACTGATGAAATATAATTTTTAAAAATTTCTGAATGGATGTGTGAAAAATTGTTAAGAGATAACATATGTACAAAAGTGCGATAATCCTGAGCATGTATCTTGGTAACAAACTGAACGAACGTGTGTTACCACCTCCTAGACCAAGATGTTAAATGTTTACCAGCAGTATAGAAGCTCTCCTCGTGCTCCATTTTAGTCATTGCAACCCATACAAAAATGGTCACTGTTCTGAATTTTATCACCAAAATTAGTTTTGCCTGCTTTCCAGTGGTTATAAATGGCCACACGTAGTATGTACTCTTGTGTGGCTCTTTTCACTCAATAATATGTTTGTGAGATTGATCCATAGTAAAGAATATAATAGTAGTTTATTCATTTTCATACTTGTATATTTCCCCAGATTTCTTTATCTATTCTAATACTGCTTAACATTGGGTCGTTTAAAGTTTGGGGTGACTACAAATGATGCTGCTATGAATATTCTTATACCTGTCTGTTGATGCGCATAGTTACACATTTGATTTTGATATATACCTAAGAGTAGTATTACTGTGCCACAGGATGTACATATATTCAGTATTAGTAGACACTGCCAAATAGTTTTTTGGTTTTGTCAATTTACAGTCCACTAGCAGTGAATGAAAATTCCAGTAGCTCCACATCTTTGCCAGCACTCGATATTCTCAGTTTTGTGTTCATCTTTTTCTGTTGTTTGTTTTCTGTTTTCAACTTTATTGAGACAAACAATATACAAAAAGTTGCAAAGATTTAATGGATACATTTTAATGAGTTTGGACACGTGCATAGACCTGTGATACCATTACCACAAACAAGGTAGTAAACATATCCATTGACAAAACTAATTCACAAAGATACATGTACCCCTATGTTCATAGCAGCACTATTTACAATAGCCAAGACATGGAAATGACCTAAATGTCCATTGACAGATGAATGGATAAAGAAGATGTGGTATATATCTATAATGGAATACTACTCAGCCATAAAAAAGAACGAAATGATGCCATTTGCAGCAACATGGATGGACCTAGAGATTATCATACTAAGTGAAGTAAGTCAGAAAGAGAAAGACAAATAGCATATGATATCACTTTTGTGTGGAATCTAAAATATGACACAAATGAACTTATCTATGAAACAGAAATAGACTCACAGACATAAAGAACAAACTTGTGGTTGCCAAGGCGGAGGGGAGAGGGGGAGGGATGGATTAGGAGTTTGGGATTAGCAGATGCAAACTATTATATATAGAATGGATAAAAAATAAAGTCCTACTGTATAGCATAGGGAACTATATTCAATATCCTGTAATAAACCATAATGGGAAAGAATATTAAAAAGAATTTATATATATATAGGTGTGTATTTAAATACACACACACACACATATATATATAACTGAATCACTTTGCTGTACACCAGAAACTAACACAACATTGTAAATCAACTATACTTCAGTAAAATAAATTTTTAAAAAAATGTGTCCATCACCACTAAAATATTTCTTGTGTCCCCTTGCTTTTTTTTTTGTGGCAAGAACACATAGCAAGAGATCTACTGTCCTAAGTTTTTAAGTAAACAATAACCTATGTTAACCATGGGCCCTATGTTGTACAGCAAATCTCTAGAGCTTATTAGTCTTGTATATAATTGTAACTTTATAACCATTGAAAAATTCCCCATTTTCTCCTCTCCCATCTTCTGACAACCACCATTCTATTGTCTGCATCTATGAGTTTGTACTAAATACTTCATTTAAGTGGAATCATGCAGTATTTGTTATTCTGTGACTGACTTATTTCCAGGCCTAATGTTTGCCATGATGATGCTGCATCTCCAGCTCCTCCCTCTGAACTTTGTGTGAGCCGCGGGCTAGGCTGGTCTTTGGTGTCTGCCTTTCAGATGGTTGGCGCCGTAAGAGGGCCACGTGTGGGCAGGTAAGAGGTGCTGCTACAACTGCAGGTCTCCCTCTCCCCATCCCCAAGTACATACAGCTCAACTCAGCCCTCACCTCACACTCCCCCAGGCCAGGCGCCTGAGCCCAAAAACTTCTCTGCCCGCTCCAGGTTTGGGCTCTGGGACACCACAGCTGCTGAAGCAGCCCATGAGAGGTTTTAGCCCTGAATTTTGTATTCCAGAAATCTTTAGGAATTATCTAGAAAAGACAGATGCTGTAAAGAGAAAGTGATGATTGAACCGAATGAAGCAATGTCAGAGTAAGAAGATGTCTCTGGTTGTGCAACTGATCTATATCACATGCCTTTTAAGCAATTAGAACTTGATGGTGCAATTATTTGTCACCCGATTGAATCTGAAAGGCAAGAAATACATGGAGTAGCACTTTAGCTTTTGCTTCAGTCAAAGCAGTTGTCACTTAGATAAAAGGACATTTAAAATGAAAAATGAATTTTGATAATAATATAGAGGTATACATAATATTTACTTCTAGGTCCGTCCATGATGTCCCAAACGGTAGGATTTCCTTCTTTTTTAAGGCTGAATTACATTCTGTTGTATGCATATACCACATTTTCTTTATCCATTCATCTGTTGATGGAAATTTGGGTTGTTTCCAAATCTTGACGGTTGTGAATCATGCTGCAATAAGCATGGTAATGTAGATATCTGTTTAAAATCCTGATTTCACTTCTTTTGGGTATATATCCAGGAGTAGAATTACTGGATCACTTCTTTTGGTTATATATCCAGGAGTAGAATTACTGGATCAGATGGTAAAAGTAATAGAAAATATGAACAGACTAATTACAAGTAAGGAAATTGAATTAGTAGTAAAAAAAACCTCTCAACAAAGAAAAACCCAGGATCAGATGGCTTCCCTGGTGAATTCTACCAAACATTTAAAGAAACTTAACACCAGTCTTTCTCAAACTTCTCCAAAAAATTGAAGAGGAGGCAACATTTCCAAATCCATTTTACAAGGCCTCTATTACCCTGATACCAAAACCAGAAAAAGACATTACAAGAAAATTGCAGCTCCATATCTCTGATGAATGTAAATGCAAAAATTTGTAACAAAAATTCTAACAAACAGAATTCAACACTACATTAAGAGGATTATACGCCATGATCAAATGGAATTTATTTATGGGATACCAGGATGGTTCAACATATACAATCAATCAGTGTGATATACCACATTAACAAATGAAGGATGAAAATCATATGATCATCTCAGTAGATGCAGAAAAAACATTTGATAATATTCAACATCCCTTCATGATAAAAACTCTTAGCATATTAGGTATAGACAGAATGTACCTCAACATAGTGAAGACCAAATATTAGAAGCCCACAGCTAACATCATATTCAATGGTGAAAAATTGAAAGCTTTTCCTCTAAGATCAGGAACAAGGCAAGGGTATCCACTCTCAGCACTTATATTCAACGTATAACATAGGCAGTCCTAGACAGAGCAACTAGTCAAGAAAAAGAAATAAAAGGCATCCAAATTGAAAAAGAAGAAGTAAAATTGTCCCTATGTGCAGATGAGCTGATCTTATATATAGAAAACCCTAAAGATTATACACACACACACACCTGTTAGACCTAATAAACAAATCCAGGAAAGTTTCAGGATACAAAATCAATATACAAAATTTAGTTGCATTTGCATACACTAACAGTGAACTACCAAAAAAAGAAATAGGAAGATAATCTCATTTACAGTAGCATCCAAATCAATAAAATATTTAAGAATAAGTCTAACAAAGGATGTGAAACTACCATACACTGATGAAAGATATTAAAGAAAACACAAATAAATGGAAAGACATCTTGTGTTCATGGATTGGAAGACTTAATATTATTAGAATGTTCAGACTACCCAAAGGAATCTATATATTCAATGCTATTCCCATTAAAATTCCACTGGCATTTTTTTTTACAGAAATAGAAAACAATTCTAAAATTCATATAGAACACTGAAAGACCCAGAATACCCAAAGTGACCTTGAGAAAGAACAAATCTGGGGACATCACACTTCCTGATTTCAAAATATATTACAAAACTGCCATAGTTAAAGCAGTATGATACTGGGATAAAGACAGACATATAGACCAATAGAACAGAATAGAGATCCCAGAAATAAACCCACACACATATAGGTAACTGATCTTCAACAAGGGCACCAAGAATACACAGTGGGGAAAGGATAGTCTCTTCAGCAAATGGAGTTTGGAAAACTGAATATTCACATGTAAAAGGATGAAAATAAACCCCTACCTTAAAACATACACAAAAATCAATTCAAAATGAATTGAAGATTTAAACAAAAGATCTGAAACTATAAAACTCCTAGAAGACTATGGGAAAAGCTTCATGAGAGTAGGCTTGGCAATGATTTCATGGATACGACACCAAAAACACAGGCAACAAAAGTAAAAATAGACAAGTGGGACTATGTCAAACCAACAAAGTTCTGCACAGTAAAGGAAAAAATCAAGAGTGAAAAGGCAACCCAAAAGTAGAAGAAAATATTTGCAAACCATATATTTAATAAGGCATTACTTTCCAAAAATTATAAGGAACTCCTACAACTCTTTAGCAAAAAACCCCCAAATAACCCAATTTAATGGGCAAAGGATTAGAATAGACATTTCTCCAAAGAAGATATACAAATGGCCAACAGGTATATGAAAAGGTGCTTAATGTCACTAATCATCAGGGAAATGCGAATCAACCAACATGAGATATCACCTCACATCAGGAAAGATATTAACCAAAAAACACGTGTTGGCAAGGATGTAGAGAAATTGGAACCCTTGTACACTGTTGGTTGGAATCTAAAATGGTGCGGCCACTATGGAAAACAGCATGGAGGACCTTTGGTAATGTTATACATTCTGATGCATCTGTAGGCTATCACATTATGTATTTAATTTGAGTTTTTTGGATGACAAAAAGAGTTTAGCACCTTTTCATGTGTCTATATATCATTTGGATATTGTGAAATGCCTTTTCAAGTCTTCTACCCATTTTTAAATTAGGTTATCTGTCTTTTTCTTACTGATTTCTAGGAGGTTTTCTATATTCTAGATATGATTCTTTGGCAGATAATTGTATTGCAGATATTTTTCTTACTCTGTGGCTTTTTCATTGCAAAATGAATCTTTGACTTATTAGAATCTTCTGCACGTTAGCACTTTCCCTAGTTTCCAGACAATGCAAGGACTTTAGAACACTTTAATTTCATTTACCCAATTCCTGATTTTTGTGCAATTGTTGTCACTTATTTTAATTCTATTTAATCATTTAAAAACCCAACAAAATATTATTTATTTTAAACAGACAATATTAGTTTAGATTTATCCTTATATTAATGCCTTACTTTGCTTTTCATTGCTTTTTGCATTTCTGGGATTAAATTTGAAATCATTTCATTCTTTATTAAGTTTTAGAGCATATCTCCTGGTGACAAAAGTCACTACCAGGCTATCTAAGTTGAGATACCTAAGCTATCTTTCTTGGCTGCTTTGGATACTCTCAGATGCTACTGTTTCCTTTTCAAACTTAATCCAGCACTGTGGTTATTCATGGTGGGAAGTTGGCCTGATACCGTATACTCAATTATAGCTCAAAATGGGTTGAGCATGTTGACAGGTGTGAATAATATTATTTTAGTGAACCTTAGGCTAGAATAGCACTGTGCACCATAAGAGAATTATTTTTGAATGTCAGTGGTGAAAATGGCAGAGTACGCATGTTCAATGGCTTATCCCGCCACAGAAATTTTGAAAAATTAAGCAGAAACAGTCAGAATCAATTTTGCCGGAAGTCAGGAAAATAGGCAAAGGTTTCAAACAACCAAGCAAGTGCTGAATCAAGACAAGCCAACTTTATAATGGTAGAAGGGTTTTGGGTGTTTTTACTTGCCTTTGACCAGCCCCCTCCCAGGTACTGCAGTGGTCTTAAAAATATGAAAATATTTACTTAAAGAGATAAACTGTAATTTGGATTTTTAAGGATATAAGTGATATAAACCTGTAAGACGATAAGTGGAAGATGGAGGACAAGCGTTATAGGAAGAGAAATGGCACCAGTAATGTGTGAGTAACCTTGAGGGTAGCCATGATTGAATGGTACATGAAACTATAGGTCTCTGAATTATCTAAATTGAAAAATCACTTTAGGTTCTGAGAGGGCCTATGGTTGGTCATATGATGAAAGGAGGGATTAACGCATTTTTTCCTGAAATTTTTCTTATATTCCCTTTATCACTAGTTTGCAGCCAAAATAATCTTAGGAGTTTGTCTAAAAGGGACAATCGTTTTAGTAATTTAATAATTAGACACATTATTACCAAACAAAACTTGGGTCTCTTTGCCCAAAGTGCAGCAAAGCCAATCCACTGACACCAGGTTGTGGTGAAGGAAAGTACAGCTTTTATTGCAGGGTGCCAAGAAAGGAAAAATGGGTAGCTTTTGCTAAAAAGATTGGAACTCCCCAATGGCTTTCAGGAAAGGATTTTTAAAGACAGTGGGAGGGAGAGGGTCATAGGATGTGTGATCAACTCGTGCACAATTCTCTGACTGGTTGATGGTGAGGTAACAGAGTGAAGTTTTGGGAATCTGAATTATCAACTTCTGATTCCAACTGGTTGGAATCAGTCTACATGTTGGTGGTCAGCATGCAGTTAACTTCTTCTGCCTGGTGGAGGTTTAGTATCTGTAAAATAACTCGAGGATATGGCTCAGGATATTATCTGTGGCCCTTGAGGAGGAACTAAAAGTCCTTGACTTTGCTTTATGGGTAAATTATTATTTTGTCTTGCTTGACTGTTTTTGTTTGTTTGTTTGTTTGTTTGTTTCAGCATTTTCTCACTTCTCTGATTAAATTTGCTCTTTGGAACTTGGGAAAAGCCTAGGAGGCTAAAGTTTTTCTACAAACAAGAGGTGGGGGGCATGTGGGGTTCTGTCCCCAGGAAGGCCCAGCAAAGTCCTGCTTGGTTTCAAAATCACTGATGCACACTGCAACTTAGTTCCCACTAAGTAATACTACTATATAAATTAAAAAGTGAAAAACCTGGGGTAGATGATTTCAACTTAAAAAAGGAAAAGCACACCAATCCTGGAGAAGAATGAAATAGTAGATACCTGTTAGGAAGGGCAGTATCTATACCACGTAAAGTGACATGGGTTCTGGGCAATTTGGGACATTTGGGTCTGATCCAAGATAGACTTTAAATATTAATTTACTTTAAAACAGAATGTAAATTCATATTGAATTTATTGAAAAGACAACTTCAGCTGCAGCAATTTAAGTATTAGAAGTCTAAAAGACTAAGTAAAACCCGACTTATGAGACCAGAGCTAATGTTAGAACTTCATAGAAGTTTGCCAACCCAAAACATCAGTGAATTTGTTCATTCTCATCCTGTTCTCTCCTAATTTGAGGGATCTGGTTGCATTTTGGTGAAGCCGTTTAGCTCACCATGGTCTCTCACGTAACACAGGACCACAACCCCAATGAGCATCCTCTTCTGCTCCCGAGTGAGTCAAGACAGCCAGGAAGGAGGCTTTCTTCTGCCACTGTGACTCACAGCACATGAGACTGAGTTGGTGCCCTGGAGTAGGGAACCACTGTACCCCCCCCTTACATGTGGACCTGATGTTAGCCAAGGCTGGTCAAACCACCAAATCCACATGTCAAATTAGGCCTTCATCTTGCAAAGTTGCTAAGAAGTCATACAGAGTTTATAGTCTATTCTTCCCAGCTATGTTTGTAAAGTTTTCACACAATGCTTATGTTGGCAAGAAGCAGCTTCTATAAGATACTAGTGGTAGCATGTGAGGAAGGGCCAAAATAACGGCAGAATATTGAGGAAAACAATGTTTGCTATTATCATTAATTATTTTCAAAGAAAGTTTTCCACATTGCTTTTTTAGACTTTTCGGGGTTTTCTTAGTCTTTTTGTAAGCCTCTGTAATCTGATGTTCTTTCTATGTTAAAAAAGGAATTCAAGTAAAAACATTGTTAGTAATTCTTAACTTTTGGGAGCACCATGTTGATATAAAATTTCTCCATAAAATTACGCTATCCATAAAAGTGCTTTTTTAAAAAAGAAAAGGAATACACGCAGACAGCATTATAATGCTCAGTATTTGTTCTTGGTGAACTCATTCACTGTTACCAGGAACTGATAGAGTTAGTGAGGTATTTTTTTCTGTTTAAAAAATTAGTTCGTCTAAAAATTTATAGCAGTGATTTTGACTCTGCTGAAGTTGAAGCTAAAGGGATGGGGAATGGGGAAGAAAGATAGATGGAATGGGAGGCAGGTAGGAAAGGTGTTAACTGTAATGTAATTTTGTAAGATGGCTCCATGATCTCTGGGCCTGGAAGTTTTGTATTATTTTAACTGTGGTTTAAAAAAAAAAAAAAATCTAAGACAATATTTACCATCTTAACCATTTTAAAGTGTACCATTCAGTAGCATTAATTATATTCACATTGTTGTGCAACTGATCCCTAGAGCTTTTTTATCATACAAAACTGTACCTCTGTACCCATTGAGCAACAGCTCCCCATCTCCCCCTCGCCTCAACCCATGGCAACCACGATTCTACTTTGCTTCTGTATATTTGACTACTTTAGATACCTCATATAAGTGGAATCATATACTATTTGCCTTCTTGTGACTGACTTATTTCTTATTTCACTTAGCATGATGTCCTAAAGTTTCTTCCATGTTGTAGCATATGACAGGATTTCCTTCTTTTTTAAGGATGAATAATATTCCATTGTACAGATATACTACATTTTCTTTATCCATTCATTCTTCCATGGACATTTAGATTGCTTCCACCTCTTGGCTATTGTGCATAATACTACAATAAATATGGTTATGCAAAATGTCTTCCATCCTGCTTTCAATTCTTTTGGATGAATACCCAAAAGTGAGATTGCTGGATCATACGGTAATTCTATTTTTATTTTTTTTGAGAAACCTCTATACTGTTTTCCATAGTGATACATCATTTTACATTCTCACCAACAGTGCACAGGCTTCAAATTTTTCTGTATCCTCACCAACACTTGCCATTTTCTGAGTATATATCTGTGTGTGTGTGTGTGTGTGATATCTCATTGCAGTTCTCTAATGATTAGTGATGATAAACCATATTTTCATATGCTTCGTGGCTGTTTGGATATCTTCTTTGGAGAAATGTCTATTCAAGTCCTTTGCACATTTTAAAATTGGGTTTTTTTAAATTGTTGTTGTTGAGTTGTATTCTTTATATATTTTGGATATTAATCCTTTGTCATATATATGATTTGCAAATATTTTCTCCTGTTTTGTAGGTTGCTTTTTCACTTTGTTGATTATCTTCTTTAATGCGCAGAAGTTTTTAAGTTTGTCTTTTTTTCCTTTTTTTGTCTGTGTGTTGGTGTAATATCCAAGAAATCAATGCCAAATCCATTGTCATGACGCTATTCCCCTATGTTTTCTTTTACAGTTTTACAGATTTAGATCTTATGTGTAGGCCTTTAACCCATTTTGTTTTAATTTTTGTATATGGTGTAAGGTAAAGATCCAACTTCATTCTTTTGCATGTGGATCCCCAGTTTTGCCAGCACCATTTGTTGAAGATACTGTCCTTTCCCCATTGTGTGGTCTTGGTACCCTTGTCCAAGATTATACAACCATATGCGTGAGTGTTTATTTCTGATCTCCGTATTCTATTCCATTTGTCTATATATCTGTCTTTATGCAGTACCACACTTTTATGATTACTGTATCTTTGTAATGTTTTAAAATCAAGTATGAGGCCAACAACTTTGTCCTTTTTCAGGATTTATTTGGGGTCCCTTGAGATTCCATACAAATTTTCGGATGGCTCTTCAATTTCTTTAAAAATGTCATTGGGTTTTTCATAGGGTTTGTATTGAATCTGTAGATTGCTTTGAGTAGTATGGACATTTCAACAATATAAAGTCTTCCAATCCATGAACATGGGATATCTTTTCATTTATTTGTATCTTCTTTAATTTCTTATAGCACTGTTTTGTAGTCTTCAGTGTATAAGTCTTGTTCCTAAGTGAGTTTGTTCCTAAGTGTTTTGAGTGAGTTTGTTCCTAAGTATTTTGTTCTTTTTAATGTTACTGTAAATTGAATTGTTTCCTTAATTCCCTTTTCAGGTAGTTTATTGTTAGTGTATAGAAACACAACTGTTTTCTACCTGTTGTTTTTGTATCCTGCACCTTGCTGAATTTGTTTATTCAAACAGTTTTGTTTGGGTGTGGGTGTGTAATCTTTAGTTGTCTACATATAAGTATATGTCATCTGTGAACAGAGATAATCTTCTTCCTTTCCAAATTGGATGCCTTTTTTTCTTAACTAATTGCTTTGTCTAGGACTTCCAGTACTATTTGAATAGAAGTGATGAGGGTGGGCATACTTGCCTTGTTCCTGATCTAAGAGGAAAAGATTTCAGTTTTTCTATGTTGAGTAAAATGTTAGCTGCAGGCTTTTCATATAGGACCTTAATTATGTTGAACTGGTTTTCTTCTATTCCTAGTTTGTTGCATGTTTTTATCATGAAAAGGTATTGAATTTTGTTAATGCTTTTTCTTCATTGATTGAGATGATCATGTAGTTTTTTTCTTCATTCTATTAATGTAGTGTTGATACACTACATTAACACTACAAATTGATTGCTTTTCATGTGTTCAACCATCCTTGCATTCCAGGAATAAACCTCATTTGGTCGTGGTAGGATGCTTTTAAGATTCTGTTGAATTCAGTTTGTTATTATTTTGATGAAGATTTTTATATCAATATCCATCAGGGATATTTGTAGTTTTCTCTTATTGCAGTATCTTTGTCTACCTTTGGGATCAGGGTAATACTGACCTCATAAAATGATTTTGGAAGTGTTCTTCTTCTTCAATTTTTTGGAAGAGTTTGAGGAGTATTGGTAATTTCTTCCTTAAATGTTGGTAGAATTCTCCAGAGAAGCAGTCTGGTCCTGGGCTTTTCTTTGTTGTGAAGTTTTTGTTTACTGATTCAGTCTCCTCACTGATTATAGATCTGTTTAGATTTTTAATTTCCTCATGATTCAGTCTTGTTTGGTTCTATGTTTCTAGAAATTTATGCATTTCTTATATACTATCTAGTTTGTTGGGTATAATTCTTCATAGTAGTCTCTTTTTTTATTTTTATTTTTTACGTAGTAGTCTCTTATAATCCTTTTTATTTCTGGAAAATCAATTGTAATAGCTCCTATTTCACTTCTGATTTTATTTATAAGGGTCCTCTCTTTCTTAGTCTAGCTAAGCGTTTGTCAATTTTGTTGTTTTTTCAAAAAAATTAATTCCTATGTTTTGTTGATTTTTCTATTTTTCTATTCTCTATTTCATTTATTTTTGCTTTAATCTTTATTATTTCCTTCCTTCTGCTAAATTTATACTTAATTTGTTCTTCTTTTCTGGTTCCTTGATATGTAAAGTTAGGTTACTGACTTTAAATCTTTCTTCTTTTTTTGAAAAATAAATTTATTTATTTATGGCTGTGTTGGGTCTTTGTTTCTGTGCGAGGGCTCTCTCTAGTTGCGGCGAGCGGGGGCCACTCTTCATCACGGTGCGCGGGCCTCTCACTGTCGCGGCCTCTCTTGTTGCAAAGCACAGGTTCCAGATGCGCAGGCTCAGTAGTTGTGGCTCACGGGCCTAGTTGCCTGCACGGCATGTGGGATCTTCCCAGACCAGGGCTCGAACCTGTGTCCCCTGCATTGGCAGGCAGATTCTCAACCACTGTGCCACCAGGGAAGCCCCTTTCTTCTTTTTTAATTTTGGTGTTTACTGCTGTAAACTTTCCTCTTAGTACTGCTTTCACTGCACCCCAGGAGTTTTGGTATGCTGGGTTTTTTTTTTCTTTTTTCTTTTTAACATCTTTATTGGAGTATAATTGCTTTACAATGGTGTGTTAGTTTCTGCTTTATAACAAAGTGAATCAGTTATACATATACATATGTTCCCATATCTCTTCCCTCTTGCATCTCCCTCCCTCCCACCCTCCCTATCCCACCCCTCTAGGTGGTCACAAAGCACCAATTTTTTTCATTTTTATTTGTCTCAAGATATTGTTTTTTTCTTTTTTTGACTCATTTATTCTTGGGTGTTGTTTAATTTCTGCATTTTGTGAATTTTCCAGTTTTCCTTTTGCTGTTGATTTCCACTTTCATCCCATTGTGGCCAGAAAAGATATTTGGTATAATTTCAATCTTCTTAAATTTGTTAAAATTTATTTTGTGGCCTAACATGTGGTGTATCCTGGAGAATGTTCCATGTACACTTAAGAAGAATGTGTATTCTGCTGGTGTTGGGTGGAATGTTCTGTATGTCTGTTAGGTCTAATTCGTCTATAGTATTGTTATTGTTCAAGTCTTCTGTTTCCTTATTGATCTTCTGTCTGGTTGTTCTATCCATTATTAAAATTGGGCTAATGAAGTCTCCTACTATTATTGTGTTGCTGTCTATTTCTCTCGTCAATTCTGTAATTCTGTTTGCTTTGTATATTTGGGATTTCTGATGTTAGGTGCATATATATTTATAATTGTTATGTCTCTGTGGTAAATTAACACTTTTATCATTATAAAATATCCTTCTTTGTCTCTTGTGACAGTTTTTGACTCAGAGTCTATTTTGTCTGTTCAATTATGGTCACCCCTGCTCTATTTCAGTTACTATTTGCATGGTATATCTTTTTCCATTCTTTCACTTTTAGCCTGTATGTGCCCTTAGATTTCAAGTTAGTCTCTTGTAGACAGCATTTGGATGGATCTGTTTGGGTTTTTTTCTAACCTTTCTAATCAATCTATGTCTTTTGGTTGGGGATTTTAATCTATTTACATTTTAAAAGTAATTACTGGTAGGGGAGGACCTGCTACTGCCATTTGTTAATAGTTTTTGATATGTCTTGCAGCTGTTCTGTCTCTTTTTCTCTTGCTACCTTCCTTGTGTTTTTTTGTAGTAATATACTTTGACTCCTTTTTCATTTCCTCTTATAGATCTTCTATAGGTCTTGTTTATGGTTACCATGGAGATTACATAAGACATCTTAAAGTTATAACAATCTATTTTAAACTGATAACAACTTAACTTACATTGCATACAAAAACTCTGCTTCTTTACATTTACACCTCCCAACTTTCTGTTATTGATGTCACAAATTACATCATTTACATATATATATGTATATCCATAACATAGATTTATAGTTATTTTAAATTCTTTTTCCATTTAAATTCTATTCCAGAAATAAAAGTGATTCATGTACCAACATTACAATACTTGAGTATTTTGTATTTGTCTATATATTTACCTTTTCCAGAGAGCTTTATATTTTTGTATATTTTCATGTTGCTGTCTAGTGTCTTTTTCATTGAAGTATAGTTAATTTACAATGTTGTGTTAGTTTCAAGTGTACAGCAAAGTGACTCAGATTTATTTATTTACTTATTTATTTATTTATTTATTCTTTTTCAGATTCTTTTCCATTATAGATTATTGTAAGATATTCAGTATAGTTCCCTTTGCTATATAGTAGGTCCTTATTATTTACCTATTTTATATAAAGGAGTATATATATGTTAATCCCAAACTCCTAATTTATCTCTTCCCTCACCCCCACTATCCCCTTTGTAACCATAAGTTTGTTTTCTATGTCTGTGAGTCTATTTCTGTTTTGTAAATAAGTTCATTTGTCTCTTTTTTTTAATATTCCGCATATAAGTGATAGCATATGATATTTGTCTTTTTCTGTCTGATTTACTTAACTTAGTATGATAATCTCTTGTTTCCTTAATTTCTCTTTCTGATATTTTGTTGTTAGTGTATAGAACCAGCAACTTCACCCAATTCATTGATGAGTTCTAGTAGTTTTCTGGTAGAATCTTTAGAATTTTCTATGCATAGCATCATGTCATCTGTAAACAGTCACAGTTTTACTTCTTTTCCAATTTGGATTCTTTTTATTTCTTTTTCTTTTCTGATTGCTGTGGCTAGGACTTCCAAAACTATGTTGAATAAAAGTGGCAAGAGTGGTATCCTTGTCTTGTTCCTGATCTTAGAGGAAATGGTTTCAGCTTTTTACTGTTGAGTATGATGTTAGCTGTGGGTTTGTCATATATGGCCTTTATAATGTTGAGGTATATTCCCTCTGTGCTCACTTTCTGAAGAGTTTTTATCATAAACGGATGTTGAATTTTATCATAAGCTTTTTCTGAATCTATTGAGATAATCATATGCTTTTTATTCGTCCATCTGTTAATGTGATGTGTCACATTGATTGCTTTACAGATACTGACAAATATTTGCATCCCTGGGATAAATCCCACTGATCATGGTGGATGATCCTTTTAATGTATTGTTGGAGTCAGTTTGCTAGTATTGTGTTGAGTATTTTTGCATCTATTTTCATCACTGCTGTTGGCCTGATGAAAACTTTTCTTTCTTTGTGATATCTTTATCTGGTTTTGGTATCAGAGTGATGGTGGCCTTATAGAATGAGTTCAGAAGTGTTCCTTCACCTGTGAAGCCATCTGGTCCTGGACTTCCGCTTGTTGGGAGTTTTTACATTACTGATTTGATTTCAGTCCTGGTAATTGTTCTGTTCATATTTTCTATCTCTTCCTGGTTCAGTCCTGAGAGATTGTACCTTTCTAAGAATTTGTCCATTTCTTCTAGGTTGTCCATTTTATTGGCTTATAGTTGCTTGTAGTATTCTCTTATGATTCTTTGTATTTCTGTGGTGTTGGTTGTAACTTCTCCTTTTCCTTTCTGATTTTATTGATTTGGGCCCTCTCCCTTTTTTTTTTTTTTTCCCTGAATAAATCTGGCTAAATGTTTATCAATTTTGTTTATCTTCTCAAAGAACCAGCTTTTAGTTTCAGTAATCTTTTCTGTTGTTTTTTAGTTTCTATTTCATTTCTTTCTGCTCTGATCTTTATGACTTCTTTCCTTCTACTAACTTCGCATTTTGTTTGCTCTTCTTTCTGTTGTTGCTTTAGGCGTAAGGTTAGGTTGTTTATTTGATATTTTTCTTCTTTCCTGAAGTAAGCTTGGAATGCTATAAAATTCCCTCTTAGAACTGCTTTTGCTGCATCCCATAGGTTTTGGATTGCTGTGTTTTCATTTTCCTTTATTTCTAGGTATTTTTTAATTTCCTCTTTGATTTCTTCAGTGACCCATTGGTTGTTTAGTAGCATGTTGTTTAGCCTCCACGTGTTTGTGTTTTTTGCAGTTTTTTTCTTGTAGTTGATTTCTAGTCTCATAGCATTGTGGTTGGAAAAGATGCTTGATATGATTTCAGTTTTCTTAAATTTATCAAGGTTTGCTTTGTGGCCCAGCATGTGGTCTATCCTGGAGAATGTTCCATGTGCATTTGAAAAGAATGTGTATTCTTGGGCTTTCAGATGGAATCCTCTATAAATATCAATTAAGTCCATCTGGTCTAATGTGTCATTTAAGGCCTGTGTTTCCTTATTGGTTTTCTGTGTGGATGATCTGTCTATTGATGTAAGTGGGGTGTTAAAGTCCCCCACTATTATTGTGTTATTGTCAATTTCTCCTTTTCTGCCTGTTAACATTTGCCTTATATGTTGAGGAGCTCCTATGTTGGGTGCATATATATTTATAATTGTTATATCTTCTTCTTGGATTGATTCTTTGATGATTATGTAGTGTCCTTCTTTGTCACTTGTAACAGTCTTTATTTTAAAGTCTATTTTCTCTGATATAAGTATTGCAACTCCAGCTTTCTTTTGATTTCCATTTACAAGGAATACCTTTTTCCATCCCATCACTTTCAGTCTGTATATGTCTCTACATCTGAAGTGAGTATCTTGTAGGCAGCAAATATACAGGTCTGGTTTTCATATCCATTCAGCCAATCTGTGTCTTTTGGTTGGAACATTTAGTCTGATTAGCAAACTAAAAGAAAAATATGTTGGCACATGGTTAGACACTATTTTAATATTTTATAGGACTTAGAATTTGACCTCTCTGCCATGGAATTTGTTAGATACTTGGAGTACAGAATCATGTGGAAGTTGTAGAAAAGATATTTTGACCAGTAGATATCTCGTATACCTACAAATTTGAGCTTTTCACTGAAATTTCATTAGTTTTGCATGTTCTGATGTGTGTATGTGAGGTAGGCATAGTGATTGCTGATGCTAAGAAATTATCTATAATATCTGGAAAGACACTGGCAAAAAGACTGCATTAGTTTTATAGCTCCTTTAAACACGTACCACAAACTAAATAGCCTTAAATAACAGAAATGTATTGTCTCACAGTTCTGGAGGTTAGTAGTCTGAAATCAAAGTGTCAGCAGGATCATGCTCCCTCTGAAAGCTTTAGGGAATATCCTTCTTTGCCTTCATATAGCTTCTGGTGGTGGCCACAGTCCCTGGCATTCCTTGGCTTGCAGCTGCATCACTACATTCTTGGCCTCTGTCATCACATGGTGTTTTCCTTGTTTCTCTTTAGTTGTCTTCCTTTTCTTATAAGGACACTGGTCATATTAGATTAAGGACCCATCTTACTCATCTAATTACATCTACAATAACCTTGTTTCCAAATAAGGTCACATTTGGAAGTGACACATTTGAGGTATGGGGGGTTATGACTTCAGTGTATCTTTATAGGGAACACAATTCAACCCATAACAATGACTAAACCCAGTTGTAGAGGTACTGGAGTAGTAGTGGTCAGATTACCTAGAAATGTTATAAAGAACAAAGAACAAGACAGAAGTCCAGTTATAAGAATCAGAACAAAAGCTCAGAATGAAACTGAGATCAAGGATGACTTACTGCCAAAGCAGACAGTTAGCAAAAGAGATAAGGCATTGTGGCTAAGGCTAGGATTTCTTCTAAAACTATAATATTGGGGTCAGGTGGAGAGAGGGGATTACAGAAATTGGAAGCCAGATAGGTGCAGATAATCATTAACAGTTGTATCTCATATTTAGTGCTGTGAATCACTTTGTATAAACCTTTAAAGTTTTTAAACCATCTTTTATGTGCCAAGTCCTCTGGCAAGTAGCTGGACAGGTACAGTGATAGTATATGCAGTATGTCCCTTAGGGCTAGCTAGCATTTTGCCAAGACACACATATGGCATTTACAGTTAACCCTTGAATAATGTGTGGGTTAGTGTCGCTGACCCCAGGGCAGTCAAAAATCGATGTATAATTACAGTCAGCTCTCCATATCGAGATTCTGTATCTGCACATTCAACCACCTGTGGATTGTGTAGTATTGCAGTATGTATTTATTGGAAAAATCCACGTATAAGTGGACCAGCACAGGTAAAACCCATGTTGTTCAAGGGTCAACTCTACACACAAATGTTACCGATGTGGGGCAATCAGACTGATAATTGATGCATAAAACATGTTATTGAATGGAGGGAAGGGATGAATTGATCTTGACAGGGAGGATATATGTTCTGTGCCCCTCAGCCCACCACTCCTTTCCCCCACTCCGTTTTGGTTTCGTTTTCCTCTGTTCCTTCTATGTTGATCTGATCTTGGCAAGCATGTCTTCCACCCTTACTGTCTGACACTGAACCCAAAGATACTGTTATAGACTAAATATTTGTGTCCTCCCCAAAATTCACATTGAAACCTAATGCCCAATGTGATGGTGTTAGGAGGTGAGGCCTTTGGGAGCTGCTTTCATCATGAGGGTGGAGCCCTCATGAGTGAGATTAGTGCCCTTATAAATGAGACCCCACAGACCTCCCTAGTCCCTTCTGTCATGTGAGGTTACAGTGAGAAGATGGCTGTCTATGAGGAAGGGGCTGTCACCATACATCAGATCTACTGGTGCCTTGATCTTGGATTTCCAGTCTCCAGAACTGACAGAGAAATTTCTGTTGTTTATAAGTCAACCAGTCTATAGTATTTTGTTATAGCAGCCCATATGGACTAAGACAGCTTCTTTCAGTCTTTATTTCTACCTTGGTGTTTGCTGGCTAGAAGGAAAGAGGGAAGGAAGGTGGGAGGGAGGAATAGAGATCCTCAGTGTACCAGTGAGAAAGTGGGGTGGGGAGGGAATTTTTTGGAAAACACACAGATTAACGCTGAAATATAACCCTGCCACAAAAAGGCCGTGTGGCAAAATCACCTTCTCAACCTTCACTGTAATTAATTTTTCAATCCTGCAGGCTACTAACCAACTGCTAACTCTAAGGAAAAAATTATTGAATTTAAGCATGTTATGACTTAGGAAAAATGTAATTTTAGTGGTTGACTTGCATGTATACACTTTCTCCCAATCAGCAAAATGGATAGATCAGCTGATGCACTTTTTTTCTATACTTGCCTTGTCCTAAGAACCACGTGGGGCAACAGTTAAATGTACAGATTTTTGCCCCAGCCACAATGCATCAGCCTCTCCAGGGGAAGGGCTCCGAACATCTATTTTTAAGTTAAGAAGAACCTCATGATCAGGCAAGTTTGGAAACACTGAGCAAACATGGGGAAACATTTTGGAGAAGGAAAATAATAGTGCACTCAATTTATAAATATCATAACATGCATTTGGAAATAACTATCCCATTGACTAAACATGTCTTTTAAGTGAGGAATATCCAGGTGAGATCTTAAATCTTTTCTAAGTTTGAGGATGATGATTTTTCAGATTTGCAACACTGAAATTTCCCCTTTGCCTCATCTTCTATAATAATATCATCATCATAATGAATTGCCCAATCAGTATCTTTTAACTAAATGAGAATTGTAAGTAATTGCTTATGAAACACTATGTTATTATTTGTTTTTAAAAAACAGTTCTGTAGAAATAAAAGGAAAATTAATCTGCCTTTTATATGAAGGGAGGAAATGGTGGTTTTTTGAGCACTTATCAAGAAATTTATGCCGCTATGCCATATAACTGTTTTCAAATCAGAGCAAAGTTTCCATTTTACTTATGGAGAAGCAGATTTAGAAAAGCAAAGAGGCTTTCCCACGACCACAGAGTATATGGTGGACCGGTATACCAACCCAGATAATTTATTAAGAAAGCTAAGTCAGTAATTAAGCAGAGATGAAAAGTTTGAGAATTCATGTTGTATTTCAAAAATAAATCTGCCATAACGTATACAAGAAAGAAAAAGCTTATAAATGCTTCTTTTAACTCCAAGAGAATTCACAGTGCTTTTGTATTAGGTTGTATTGTTTATAGTAACATCAGTGAAGTCACAGACAATGGGTTGATTCTACAAGGGTGATGAGTAAGTTTAACTAGAGCAAACAAATAATGAATCAACACAATTTCCTACAAAACAATACAAAAGCAAAGTGTAGGAAAATTTCTTGAAAAACAAACTCATGTTTTTATGTCAAAATATAGTATAATGGGACTTAAATATTCTTCAGTGGTTCATCTGCCCCAGGCTTATTTGGTGCTTGCCAGCAGGATTCAGTTCCTCACTGGCTGTTGTACTGAAGGCTTTAGTTTCCCCTGGCTGTTGGCCAGAGGTCGCCCCCAGTTCCTTGCCACGTGGGCCTCTCAGACATGTCGTTTAGGCCCACAAAAGAGTCTGCTAACAGGACAGAAGTCATAATTTTTGTAACCAAATCAATGGAAGTGTTCTACTCATTAGACCCAAGTCATTCGGTCCAGCCCACACTCAAGGGGAGAGCATTACACAGGGTGTGGATACCAGGAGTCAGGGATTGTTGGGGGCATCTGGAAGTTGATTTATGGCCTGAGGTCTCTATAGGCATCAACCCAGAAGCATCTTTCTCCTTTGCCTTAAGATTTCTCTGTTTTCTACCACATCTCAAGAAAATCTTTGGACTGAAATACATTAAGCCAAGGAATTTGCAAACATGTCAGCAGAGAGAAGAGGTTGCCTCAATATAAGCAAAATTTTCATTCTTAGATAGCTATGAAAATGATAAAATAAAATTACAGAAGCAGCAGAAATTCTAGAACATGATATTCATCCATCCTGCAGTGATTTTAGTACAGATCACACAAATTTATACAAAGAGCACATTTTTTGTGTTTTGAATGGGAATGTCTTTAGTTCAGGCATGCTCTCTCTAGTTCCTCACTGGCCCCTTCCACTGCTCCTGGGCATCGTACAACCCTGGTTGGTTTCTTACCTTAATATAAGTAACCAGCCTGGCACCAAATCCTTTGAGTTGGAACTCCTTGTGATATAAGGTACCACTTGTCAAAAACTGTTCTGTGATTTTGAGATCCCTCCATTTCCCAGTTTCTTAATGATGGAGTCTTTTAGAAATGCTTTAATGCTCTGAAAGAGGATTAGCATAATAGAGGAGCAGCATATTGAGGGACAGCATATAATTTTCATTGTTTGCTTAGTATGGTCAGTCAGCAAACCCAGATAGCAGATATTTTAGGCTTTGTGGGCCACATATGGTTTCTGTCACCTATTGTATGTTTATTTTGTTTTGGCTTTTGTAACTCTTTAAAAATGTAAAAATCCTTCTTAGCTCCAGGATGTATGAAAACAAACTGCAAGTGGATTTGGCCTGTGGTTGTAGTTTTTCAACCCTATTAAAGATTTGTTTAATGAAATTTTTTGATGTTTAAAAATTGAAATACCATAATCCTCAAATTTGAGACACAGGCACATTTGTTACAAAGAGTGATTCAAATTTACTTATTGAATGTAGTTAATATTTTTTCTTTATATTAACTAAATATTAGTTGAATATAAAGTATAAGGTAAATAACAGTCCACCTGTCATGCTAGACACTTTCTAGGCCATTTTGATTTGGAAAATCTCTCCAGGAAATTTAACTGCATTACGTCTGTTATAGTTTCATCCTTTTCATTTTTCTCTACTCTTTTTTGTGAACTTGTTATTAATAAGATATTGGACCTCTTGAATCTTTTCTATCACATTTTCCCACTCATCTTTGGTTTTTAGTCATACTTTTGGGGAGAGTTCCTTAATTTTTATCTTTCAATCCTTGTATTAACCCCTAAAAAGTTGTATTTCTAAGAGGCCTTTTTTGTTCTCCAATTGTTAATTTTCCATAACACTCTGTTCTTGTTTTATAGGTGCAACATCTTCTCTGATTGTCCTGAGGATATTAATTAAAGATAATAGTTTTGAAGAAAACCTTAAAAAAACACCCAGGGCTGTATTTTCCTATTTTCGTATCTTTCTTACATATGGGAGATTTTTCTCAAATGTCTCATAACATTTAATTTCCATTAATATTTCATAGTGAGACTCTGAAAAGCAGATTGGAAGCTATGTGGTTTAGCTCAAGGACTGGTCATTCATTGACTCTTTTGCTTATTTCAGCAAATACCATTTGTAGAGGTATATCCCAAGAACCACTAAGTTCTTCAGAAAAGAAACTGCCAATCTCTTGCCCATGGTGAGAGATGGGAGGAGCTTAGCTATCACTCTTCCATGCATAGCGTGGGAAGGAGAGTGGAAGAGTTAGTTGTATACAATTTTTGTACTGTCTACAAAAATTCAATTTTGCCCTAGGCCTCCTCATCACTTTCCTCTGTACTTTGCACATTCTAGTCCTGAGCCCCTCCTAGTCCTGGCATGTGAACTATCACTCTTCATTCATTGTGACCATGGCTTCCTCGGCATCATTAAATCCATATATGTTTGGTTTTCTAGAAATTGAGATTCTTCTTCTAGCTGTCCCCCTTTTCATGTTCTCTTTGTATTTGTCAGTTTATATCGTTTTTTCTCTTTAATGTTACTTCTAGGAGGGCGATTAGTTGAACAGTTGACTGATTCCATATATTTGGAATTAATTAATTTGGCTTCATCTTGTATTTAGTAATTTTATTGGAATATATCCTTTAGTAATTATATTAAATGCAGTTTGAAGTTAGTAAATTTTATTACTTGTAGTTACTTAGTTTACATAATAGTTTTTTGATCTGGGAAAGTCAAAAGACATTCTTCTAAGGACTTAGAAGATAGCACCTCATTATCTTCTTGTATCTAGTGTTACTTGTGAGATACCTAATTTTAATCTGACACCTGTTAGTTTATAGATAATTTTTGGTTGTTAGTTGCCAGTCAACAAGATCCTGAGAAGTTTTCCCAACTTTATAGTAGGAAAGTATTCAAACAAATAGGAAAGTTGAAAGCATGGTATAGGGAATACCCATGTATCTGCCACCAAGATAAACATTTAGCCATATTTGCATGATATTCCCCTCTCTATATGTGTGTGCATTCTTTTGCTTAACCATTTGAAAATACGTTGCAGCCATCATGAGTTTTCATCCCTAATATTAACATACTTTTCAAAAGAATAGAGTAGTCTTCTATTATCCACAAGCCTCTCATTATATCTAGGAAAATTAATACTTATCATTTTATAAGTGATATTTTTTATTTTCTTTTTTCTACATTTTAGAATTTTTCCTTGATGCTTTGATATTTTACTTTAATGTATACCAAAGTTGGAGCTTTCTATATAATTTCTTTTTAATCTCCTCTGTTTAGCACTTAAGCAGTTTCTTTTAATCTTATACCAAGCCCTTTTTAGTTCTAGGATTTTCTTAGAACTAAATTTTCTTCTTTAATTTTCTTTTATTTATTTTATGTACCACCCTCTCCCTTTGTTCTCTGTGCTGTCTTCCTCTGGAACTGCTGCTGGAAATTCTGGACATGCTTGCTATGTCTCTTATCCTTTCTTCCATGTTTTCTGTCACTTGGTTCATTTGGAATTCATTTAGGGAGAACGCCTCAGCTTAATCTTTCAGCTCACTAATTTGTCTTTCAGCATTGTTTATTTTACTGTTAATCCAATCTCTAGAGTTGGATCAATTTTTAAATTTTGTAGGTCTCTTAGAGTTTTTGATGTATGCAAAATCTTCCTGAACCTCTCTGCAGGGGAGGTGTCTCCATTTATACATTTTCTGTAGCTTCATTTAGTTTGCTCTATTACCTCTATTACTTTATAGTTTTTCCTCAAGTGTATGGTGATTACAGGTTGTGTGCTCATCTTTATTTGTGTTTCCCTTTTAGCCCTCTGTGGACATAGTATGTTTTTACTACAGTCTTTCTCTTTTGATTCTGAGGAAGGGACATTTCTTGTTTCTTCAAAGCTAGTTTCTTTATGTTGGGTTTTTCCCACTCTCCTTATGTTTTGCCAACATGACACCAACCTGATTCTTAGCAGAACTCCCCACCACTCTTTCTTGCACACATACTACTGCTGCCTGCTCAAATGGCATAGGTCCATCTCCATGAGTTACTGGGGCTGGATCCCTAAGGAAGTGTAGATGCCTCTCAGGATTAGCCTCCTGAGGAGCAGTAGGAGAAGCAATTATCCATCAATTCCTGACCCCCATTTGTTCAGGGTTCCCCAACTGTTTGCTAAAGCTCCAGAGCTTCTAGGCTGCAGAGGCATGCGTGCAGAGTGGTCTTCTGTGTCCCATGCTGCAGCAACAGGAAACCCTGGGCAGAGAGCATGGGCACTTGAAGTGTTAGTTATGTTAGTATGACATGAGACAAGGTCTTCAGAGAGCTGTTTGCTACAGCCATGGACTCAAGGGTGTGACTGAGAAGGTCTAAGACAGGCACTAGTGGCATATGATACAGAAAAGGAGGTAGGAAATTTCAGGCAAAAGATGTTAGACAGACTCCTTCCAGAGTCATGGTCCTTATGAGACACAGGAGGAACTTAATAAAAGCAAAGACAGATCCCGCTTGCCGTTACCTGTTATCTGGCTTTACAAGGACTATGACATTCAAATGAGCCTCACAACACTTCAAACCTGATTGAAAGGAATACATTTTAGGCCAAGCTATATAAACATCACCCAACACCCTCTTCCCATTGCCCCTTTTTGACATTGGCTTCTACTTTCAGAATCCACCTAACACTGTAATAATTCACAACATGGCAGTGAGAAAGTGGACCATCATAGGGTGATGTGGGGGTTGCTAGTAGCACATGCTGTCTTCACCTACAGCAGGGACTTTGTCCTTGAAAGTCTTCCGTAGTTTCCTTTAGCTCTTTACTCCTTGTGATTTTCAGCATCTTCCCACAACTGCTAAAGGATCTGGACTTTACCAGACATCTCAGAACAGAATTTATATATATATATACACATATATACATATATATACACATATATATATGTATATATGTGTATATATATATACGTATATATATGTATATACGTATATATATATCTCCACTAGGGGAAATTATTCTTTGACGAAAACTGTGGGTGAATTTTTGCTGAATAGCTTCATTTTATAGAAAAAGAATAACAGAGTAACAGGGCTTCTATATAATTGAATCCTGGAGGAAAAAAGGGAAAATATTATGAGAGGAGATTTACCTCTAACTCCCACTGTTTATGGAAAGCTTCCACAATCACAATTTCTACCAGATATTCCCCCTTTAAACCTTCCATTTCAAAGACAAAAACAAAAAAGGGAAAAGTTATTGCATGAGCAAAGGCAACTAGGGGAGAAATAGTTTTAAGAATCTGGGAAATATCATCCATTCCATGTTGCTGTAGCAGCGTCAAGTTTGAGGCAGAGGATTATGACATTTATAGCTGAAGAGGTAGACAAGGGTTAGATCATGAAGAAGTATCACAATAAGTTGCCCAGACATTATTCTATAGACAATAATTGGTGGGTATTAAACATAAGCATGATGTAATCACTCTTCATCTAAGAAGAGTGATTGGAAGCTTTGTGGAGAATGAATTTGATGGGACAAAAGCAGCAGCAGAGAGAGTATGTTGTCATCTTTTGTATCTCCAAGAGGGTTATGATGGCAGCCTGATGCCTGGCAGTTTTAGTGCAGATGAAGAAGAAGGTTCCAGAGACCAGAATATTTGAGATATAACCAATGACTAAGTTAAGGGTGTGATATAAAACAGTGAGGGAGTAGAGAGCTAAAAGGAGACACCAAATTTCAAGCTTTAGTTAAGGTGGCTGTTTAAATAGGCAGTGGATATTGGGCATTCTTTTTGGTGTTCTGAGACCAATTTCCAATGTGTGGATGGGGGGTTTCACCACACATCCGACAATTCTCCAGACACTAGCTGCATGTCCTACAATTCAACTGAATTCTGACACTGTCTACCCGGAGACAACATCAGATTCCACAGGTTAAGAGTTCATTCCTTCTAGACTGCCCCTCTTCTGCCCCAACACCCCCTACTTCAGATCCCCAATCTCAAGCCCAAGTTGTTACCTGTGCTTCTGACCAACCAGCTACAGACTGGACCTCTTTCTTGGACTTCACATGCTAGTCACAAGTCCAGTTGTGACCTGTACTTCTGACTGACTGGCTGTGCACTTTGTTCCCAAAACCTCCTCCTTGGTTTCAACTAATTTACTGTAGCTCTTCACAGAACTCAGAGAAACATTTCGCTTACTAGATCACTATTTTATGAAAGGATATAACACCGGGACAGCCAGATGAACGAAATGCATAGGGCAAGGTATGGGGAAAGGGCACGGAGCTTCCATGCCCTCTCCAGGCACACCACTCTCCCCAATCTGCACGTGTTCACCAACCCAGAAGCTCTCCAAACCCTGTCCTTTTGGCGCTTTATGGAGGCATCATTATATAGATATAATTGATTAAATCGTTCACTATTAGAGATTGATTCAACCTTCAGCCCCTCTCCCTCTCCCTCTCCTCGGAGGTGGGAGGTGGGGTGGGTCTGAAATTTCTAACCCTCTAATCACATGTTGGTTCTCCTGGCACCAACCCCCATCCGTAGGTGCTTCCAAAAGTCACCTCATTCACATAACAAAAGACACATTTATCACTCTCAACACTTAGGAAATTCTAAGCATTTTGGGAGCTGTGAGCCAGGAACTGTGGACAAAGACCAAACATGTATGAGATATATATTTTGGTACTCTGAATGACCAAATATGTTTTCTTATAAATCATAATATCACAGGTGTATGTATGGGTTTTGGAAAGAGATGCAGGGTAGTGGGAAGAAACTAGTTTAGAAATACTGGGTTTAGGTTCCTCTCAAAAATTAGTAATCAGATCCAGCCAGCTAGTGAAAACATGCCTTCAGATCTCAAGAAAGGGAGGGAGTTGAGTTGAAAATAAAAATTTGGAAGTCAAAAGCATACTGATGATAGTTTAAAATGACATAATTTTACATATTTTTGGTTGGTCTGTGATGAAGGCAGAGAACTGAGAGAAGAATCCAAAATTTAAAAATATGTGAAAGAAAGAGATTCCACTTATAGAAATGGAAATACAAGTAAGAAATTATTGTTACTCGATTTTATTCCTATTTTAGGAATTCTATTCCTATTCACTTATAGGAATAGAAATAAGAAAATAGTGTGTCTTGGAAAACAAGGGCAGAACAAATGTTTAAAACGTTACTGAGTCCAAGCTTGCTCTGCTCACCGCACGACAGGCCAATAAATCGGAGACAAGGTGTTGAGGCAAGGAATACGACTTTATTCAGAAAGCTGGTAGACCAAGAAGATGGCAGACTAATGTCTCAAAATAACCATCTTATTGGGGTTTGGATGCCAGTTTCTTTTATAGCACAGAGAGGGGAAGGAGATGAGGAAATAAAGGAAAAAGGCCATAACTTTTGCAAATATCCCCTGGAATGGGCAGCCTCAAGGAGGGGATGTGTTAATTTCTTCTTTCTTGCAGCCATCCACAGGTAGACAGGGTCCAGATGTTTCCCTGAACAAAGGCACTTTGGTTTAACATTCAAACAAAGGGGCAGGGTTCCCCGAGGCAGGCCATTATGCATAGACAGTATCCTTTTAGTGAACAAGTGCAACGGGAAGCAAAGGTTAAAGTAAAAGAAAAAGATCCAACATGTAGTCAGATCTGGCTCTTCCCTGTTACAAAAAGAATGGGATGAACAATGCCAGGTAAAGTGGAGAGATCTGGTAAGAGAGCAACTGAAAATGACTGTTAAATTTGGTGAAAATGTTATTATGGACCCCAAGAAGAGTAACTTCAGTGGGGTGCTGAGAGTGGGAGCCATTAATTCAACAGATGAAGTACAAATGCTTGATAAACTAGTCTAGATTGGTCTCTTCTCCCTTATTAATCTGAACTTCAGAGAGGAAAATGTTGCTCTTGAAGAATTCAATTCAGGGGAAGGTATCTGTTCTTATTCTTATTTTGTTTTGGGAAGGGCAGTTAAAGAAGAAGTAGGGCAGAAGAGGTTACACTTATAAGAGAGACAGTGGATGATTGAAGGGAGTGTGAAGGCTCAAGAACTGAGTGGTTGGTCGACACGTGACATAGGGAGAACTTAGACCAGAGGAAATAGGTAAAAATGGACCGGTGGAAAATATATTTCTAGATAGGGTAGAAAGTTCAAAGTGAAAACAAACACACAAAGAACCAAGCAAACAAACCACTGAAAATGTTAAGCACAATCTCAGTAGAAAGTAACATTGAGAAGATGTGTGAGAACAAGAAGCTGGGAAACTGGAAGTTGGATTGTGAATTTAATGGCAGAGAAGTTATGGTTTAGATTTACAAGAGTCATTGAATGGAATGGAGGGGAAAACTTCCATTAGCTTGCAAGAGTGCAGTTAGGAGGTGCCCGTGGCTTATGAAGCCAGAGTCTCAAAGTGTGGTGTCATCAGTTTGCAAGGTTGTGTGCCTTGCTCCAGCAGGCCCAGTCCCCTGCATAGAGTAGGAGAAAAAAGGTGGATTATTCCTTGTCTTTTATCCAAGGGTCAGGGAATATGCATAGTGGGTGAGGCAGGAGGATAGGGTGTAAGTAAACTGAGGTGCTGGTGGAGAGCAGATCAAGCCTGAGGTTCAGGGTAGGTAGTAAAGCTGGTGGTACAAGGGCATATATGCTCGAGTGAGGGGAGATGAGGAACTAAGGAGGGAAGTCTGTGGGATAAAGACGAGGGGATCCTCTGAGAAGTGGAAGGTTGTGGTGAGAGTACAGGATATTGGAATCTATGTTTCTGAGGCCTAAACTGAACCAGTCTGGTCTTTGGGCTTAAGGACAGAATATGAAGACCCAAAGGATTATTTCTACCACATTTAACTATCTCTTCATCAATGCCCCAGATCAGTACTGGGGTAAAAAGCAGCACAGTGGTTATTGACTCACAATTTTTCTGATTCCCACCCCTTTTATCTTATTATTTAAGGGAAATCTGGTTAAAAGCAGCAATCTACGGGAGCCTGGGGAGAGCTGACTATGCAGAAGAATGGGAAAGCTAATCTATTAGACATGCCCTCAATCACCACTCAAACATAATGTGATTATGAGCAATCACTGGTGGGGATATTTGCAAGGTGGGAATACTGTACCACAGGAAGTATCATATTATATACTTGCTTCAGTATATTTTAACAAAATGCTATGTGATGGAATAATCTGATACTAGGTACAGTGTTTAAAGATACGTCAAAGAGAGGATGACTTAGCTTAGAGGTTTTGAAGTACTATGGAAAAAATGGAAATCTTGGGCTATTCTCATTAACTACTGTGGATAACCACTATATTTCCCAATCTGCAAAGTATGCAAATCGTAGAATATTCACAAAAAGGTCTTTGGAAGATGTCAACAAGAAAATAGTTAAATGATTTTTCTTCCAGAGCAGATTATTAGAGTTTACCTTGGTTTTCCATTGTAGCCTTAAATATTATCACCTACAACTCACCCAGAAACTAGAGTACACTGTACCCTGTTTCTGTTTTGGTTACATGTCTGTTATCTTCATGAACTTTTTTCAACCTCAAAAGCATGTGACCTTAGGATCCCAAAAGAATAGAAATCATCATAATGTTCTTTTATTCTTGGATCACTTTATAATATTATTAGGATTTTCTAGGCCATTCCTTCAAGATTGGTGCTCTGACCTTAGAGGGAAATAAGGCGAAAGCTTAACAACTGAAACAAGATCCATTGCCAGTCTAAGCAACTTTTTAATATATCTTGAACTGGGCTGGTGAAGTTCAGTAATTAGCATCATAAACACATCATTTTCTTTGCTGGTTTAGAGTGTTTATGTACTCTATTGGTGTGAGCTTTCTAAAAAGTCAACCCTTGTACTTAAATTTTCTATCCCATCGGCAAAGTTTAGCTGAATTGGGCCTAAAACATGCCTTCTGTTAGAATGAGGTATCCTCCAAATTATTGACACCAAACTCTGTCGCTCAATCAATGGTATATACATTTAGAGAAAAGATACTGTGTGACCAGTCAGATGTAAGTGTTTAATTATTCAGAAACACAAGAGCACAGCTTGCTTTGATTTATTGTGCAACTTTCCAGCTCCAACAAGACCTCAGGCAACTATGTGATAGAAGTTCTAGCCAACTTAAGTATTTGTTTGTTTTTTTTTTAAAGAATAAGGGAAAATAAAGATTGAAAATAAAATATCAAGTTGAAATCCTTCTCAGCACCTTAACCATCTCAGGATCACAGAAGGATGGAGATGCAACCAATAGGATGGTAACAAGATGAGCCCAAACCAATAGAGGATAACAGGAACTGACTAGAAAGCTGGGGATGGACTTTTAGAACCCGTGTCTGCATATGTAGTTAACTCCACACACAAAAATTCCTTTGTTTCAGTTTTTATAACTCCAAAATTTTAGTCTTGCTCAATTTATTTTTTACAGTGGTCAAAGGACACATTCATTTACATATCCTGTCCCACGCCTCACTCGTTGGGAGTAATCTGAATACCTACCTCTCTGCCCGCTCAATTCCCACAACCAAAGATAACTTGATAATATAGTTTCCATTCAAAGAAGGGAGGACATTCAATGAAAGAGGCTATAAAATGTGCATTTCCCCAGTTCCCAAACTCAGGTATCTTCTTTGTAAAATCCCATGGGAAATTCACCCAGTGAGACTGAGCTATTGGCATAGTGAGCGCTGAGGCAGAAATGTTGTTTCTGAAGGAAAATCCTCTCCTCAGACTAATTCAGAAAGGGAGGGAGAGCTCTAATGTTTCTCTGTGGTTCTGTTCCGCTCTTCTGCACTTTGTAATAAACTCTCTGGTCAAAAGACCGAGTTCTGATGAAGTGGCACAAAACTGCGTGTCATCCCACAGCCTCAGAAAGGAGGTCTCTG
The DNA here is from genome assembly GCF_009873245.2 of Balaenoptera musculus. Lineage (NCBI taxonomy): Eukaryota > Metazoa > Chordata > Mammalia > Artiodactyla > Balaenopteridae > Balaenoptera > Balaenoptera musculus. The sequence goes on along the minus strand of NC_045793.1, from coordinate 92,904,894 downwards.
TGTTTTTATTTGAAGCATACGAAAACATGGGATCCCATCACAGTCTTTGAGAATTGAAATGTAACAACACACAACTGATGTTTGAATTGCCTCTAAACCACAAGAGAATAGCCACAGTTCCAGCAACTTTTCTTCTTAGTTCCAGCCAAGTGTTCTAAAAGCTGTATCCTGGAATTATAATGTGGAATATCATTCATTTCGGGAGAGAGGGGGAGGGAATGGTTTTAGAAGACAGTGACTGATTAGTTTTAATGCAGTAGGGGATAATAGAAAGTGCCTTAGATAGGAATTTTAGCTTTTTTCCCACCCAAGTAACTAACTCTTCAACTGAGGTCAAATCACTTGGAGTCCTTCATTTAACAGATGAGAGGATTAATGCTGAATGCAATGAACTTCCTTATACGTAATCGAAAAAAGTCAAAAGCCTGAATCTCATGATCTATAGACCTTTCTATAATTCTAAACTTTTCCTTTTTGCTTTGGAAGGGATTCCATCACTGATGTAAAAATTATTACTTAATACCCTCCGTTTTAAATATAAATAACCTCTCAGAAATTATGTTTCTTAATTTATAGGGAAATTAATCAACACTGTACTAATTTTTTAAAAACAATGGTTTCCTGGCTAATTACCTCTAGAATTTATTGACAAGAAAGGATGTGCAATTCTACTTCCTGGAAGATTTTAGAGACTAAGATACAGGCACTTCTCAATCACCCTGGGGTAGAGTAAATCAAATCCCTAATTAGCTATGGTAATAATGCAGCAGGACTCAGAAATTAGGTAATAGCCATCACTTGTTGCCACTGATGTTCACCAGAACAATTTTCCCACTCCCCCAGAGGGCTAGAGCTGGCATGGTAGGTTTAGGATAATCAGAACCAAACCTCAGGGAAGGCTACTTACAAGATGGTGGAAGGCAGGCAGTTGGGAAGCAATAGAAGATGATGCATAGTTTATTTCAGCTTTGATTTTGGGTTGTGAACTTCTCTCTTCTCTAATTAGTTGAGAGTTGACTATATATCTATAATACTATATGTCCAGAACAAAATGGACAGTTTATCAGTGTTGTTTCTGGTATGATCATGTCATGATCCTCAAATCCATCTTCAGTGTTTTCTTCATATTTACTCTTCATCTCAAAAGATACAGAACATATTTCCATGAGAAAGAACATTGGCATACAGTGGAATTAAAAGACAGACTTTTTTACTGAATTTGAAACTTTATTTAGATATCATTTATTGTTCAATTGCATGCATCCCTAGCATAATAATGACACCAATTATTTTTTAACAAGAAGGGATTTGGGGGATCATTCTCTTGACATGAGATGCTGAGTATGCTTCACAGAGTCAGTCCACATCCAAGTCTCTGAAACCAAACTGTACTACTTTAACCCTACAGGGTGTCTTAATCCATGCAGAGTAATTCTCTGAGTGTAGAAAGATTTTCAGGGATTAAGGTTGTAGCTTGTTTTTGCAGTAAGGTTAGGTGTTGTCACAAAGAAATGTTATTCTTCCTTGAATAAAAATGGGGATGGTCATTGGGTCAGAGATGGAGAGGAAGTTCTTTCACACTGGAGGTTGGTTAAAGAAGATGGGAGGGAGGAGAGGCAATTCTGAGCAATTGCATGGCTGAGACTGAAAATCCTTCCAAATTCAGCCACTCTGGGGATTAAGTATGGATCTTGTAAAAATGGCTGTAAATGTAGACTGAAAATAGGCTCAGGCCTGCATAGAACTACCATAGTTGACAATGACACCAAGGAGAGATTTCTTCTTCCTGTGGAGAAACTGCTGCCAGATAAATGATGGATGGCAGCGGTGCTTGTAGGTCACCAAGGCTCTCTGCAGTGGTCACCAGCCACAGTACCGGCCTGGGGCTCAGCAACAACAGTGTGAAGCAGGGACCCTACCTGGGTGGCTGTGTTCCCTACGTTTCAACAGTGACACCGTGTGGCAGCAACTGTGAAAAAGAATGGCCTCCGCCACTGACGGAGCAGGTTTTCTGGCTCTCTTTGGTTGGAGTAAGCATCCCGGGGAGTTTTGGTGTTCTCAGAGGAAGGAGAATCCTAGGGAGAGAAGGGCAAGGATGACCGCAGTCTGTAAGGACCAAGCCACTATCTGCGAGGGAACCAGTACTTCCCTCCTCATCACAATGGAGAAGGAAGAGAAGGGCTCATCTACTGTCTCCCTGCAGAAATTATCTTCTCACTCAACAGGGAAAATCAGGACTAAGCAACTTGAGGGCTCTGAAAGATTTGGTATGAATGGCAAAGCAAACCAAACTACATCTCAAGCCAATCACCAAATAACCTCTCTGTAGCAAAAGCCTTAGAGTGGAAGCTAAAACTTGGACTTTGCCTCAAACCTACTTGGGTTTAAACGCAGTCCTGCCCCTTACTGTCTATGACTTTGGAAAAGATATTCAACCCTGGGTCTCCCTTTTCTTATCTTTGTATAATGGGATGGAAACAACACACCTCATAGAATGATTTTGAGAATTTAATGCATGAATCTACAGAAAGTGCTTAACCCAGTGCTGGACCCAGCCAACTGACATTTGCTGGACATTATTAATTTTTACCTTTTTATACTGTGCTGCTTATCTTGCTCTAAGGCCCCTTTACTTTCATTAATTCAAGATTCATTCTATAATGTAGAAACCAGATCTTGATTCCTGTTGTATTTCTTCCTTTTTAACTTTACCTCTATATTTCTGAAATAATTTCAGTATTAAATTAATTTTTTCCAAGAGAAGCAAGAAATAGTTTTATAATGTGGAATTCTCTAATCTTAAACATTAACCAGTAATACAAAATTTTGAAAACATGATTGGCCAATCAAAACACACGTGGGCCAGAGTCAGACCCTGTCAGTTTGCAACCTCTCTGTCACCCTCCTGGGTAGATACAAATTAAGATGAGTGCCACCTAGTGGTTAGAATTATAATTAAGAGATAATAAGTAACTGTTTTACATGCTATTGATATTTTACAGTTTATGATTAAAATGCTAAGTATAAAAGGTAATTGGTGTCCTTTAATCATTTCCTAAATAATTATTCATAAATGCTAGTGGGATCAGTTAGTTTCAGGAAATTCTTTTATCACAAGCAGTGATCCCATACTTTATTTCACTCTCATAGCAGAAGTGTCTACAGAAGAGCGGCTCCAATAACGTAACTATAAGATCACTTCCATTCCATCTTGCAGTTTCTGGAGATTCTATTCTCATAAACTCTGGATCATCTGCTACCTGAAATCACTCTCCCAAGCCTATGTCTTAATTTTTATCTTGTCTAGTACTGGTATAAGGTGGGAGTGAGGGAAAAAGAAAGAAGTGATGAGTTAATGACGGTTAAGGAAGTAAAAAATCAAGTCATCTACCATCTTTGTCCAATTCCTTCTCTATTCTTACTGAATACCTATTCCAGCTTCTGAGATTGACTTTTCCTACAAAATCATGATGTCCTAATTTATCGTGTTGTATCTTAAAGTATTCCTTTTCATAACTATTAGGCCCATGGTTATGACCTTTCAATAGACCAAAAGTCAGCACACCATGGCCTGTTGATTAAATATAGTGTGCCAGCTGTTTTTGTGAAAAAGTTTTCTTATAACATATGTATGCTCATTTGTTTACATATTGTCTATGGTTGCTTTCTTACTACAATGGCAGAATTCAGTAGTTGTGACATACAGCCCAAAATATATATTATCTGGCCCTTTACAGAAAAATTTTGCCGACCCCTGCAATAGAACATTTTTTAGATTACAGCATGTGTAGTATTTATTTTACTATCCATTTGCTTGTAATCTTTCTGTATGCTTATGTTTTAAGCGTGTCTTTTAAAACAGAATATTGCTGCATTTAATTTAATCCAACCTTAGATTTTATTTAACTGTCAAGCTCAGTTAAACTGATGCATTCATCATCCATTTTTGCCATCCCATTTTGTGATTTTCATTTATCCTGTTTTTTCCTATGCTCCATTTTTTCCCTCCATTCAAGCTTTTAGTAGATTAAGTTTTATTTAAGAATCCTATTGCTCCAATAATATTTTGAAAGTTTTATATTCTCATTCTCTTCTTTAAATAGTCTTAAATTTTACAAACACACATTACTTTGAAAAGTCCAATTTTTAAATTCTTTATCAATATTTTTTATTGAAGTATAGTTGATTTGCAATGTTCTGTTAATTTCTGCTGTACAGCAAAGTAATTCAGTTTTACATATATATATATACATTCTTTTTTTAGTATTCTTTTCCATTATGGTTTATCGTAGGATATTGAATATAGTTCTCTGCGCTATACAGTAGGGCCTTGTTGTTTACCCATTCTATACATAGAAGCTTACATCTACTAACCCCAACTTCCCATTCCATCCTTCCCCCAACCCCCTCCCCCTTGGCAACCACAAGTCTGTTCTCTATGTCCATGGTTCTGTTTCTGTTTCATAGATAGATTTATTTGTGTCATATTTTAGATTCCACATTGAGTGATATCATGTGGTATTTGTCTTGCTCTTTGTGACTTACTTTACTTAGTATGATAATCTCTAGTTGCATCCATGTTGCTGCAAATGACATTATTTAGTTCTTTCTATGGCTGAGTAGTATTCCATTGTATGTATGTACCACATATTCTTTATCCATTCATCTGTAAATGGACATTTAGGTTGTTTCCATATCTTGGCTATTGTGAATAGTGCTGCTGTGAACATTGGGGTGCATGTATCTTTTTGAATTATAGTTTTGTCTGGATATATACCCAGGAGTGGTACTGCTGGATCCCAATTCTATTTTTAGTTTTCTGAGGAACCTCCATACTATTTTCCACAGTGGCTGCACCAACTTACATTCCCACCAACAGTGTAGGAGGGTTCCCTTTTCTCTACACCCTCTCCAGCATTTGTTATTTGTAGATGAAAAGTCCAATGTTAATCAATATATTTATCCTGAAAAGTACAAATTCTTAGAACACTTAAATACTTATCACATTTCCTCAGGTCTAGTGTTTCCCTATTTTAGCTCTAATTTGTTTTATACTCTTCAATTAAGTTGTAAATAATAATTATAATAATATTTTATGCAATAAATTCTTGTTTATATTTATCCTGATGTTTGTCAGTTCCTTTATCTACCACTGTTTCTTGCTTTGCAGTTCTTCCTTTAGGTTGCATTTCCTTTTCTGGAAACACATCTTTTAAAAGATGTTTCAGTGAAGGTCTTCTATATAAGAAATTGGGGTTCCACAAGGGAAGGAGATAGAGGATGGGGAAGAAGTAATATTTGAAAATTTTTTTCAAGAATTTTCCAAATCTGTCCAAAGATAATAAGTGATAGAGTCAAGAAGTGTATAAAGTCCAAGCAGAGTAAATACAATGAGAACCACATTTTGGCACATCAAACTGCTGAAAATGAAAGAAAATTATATTAAAAGTACACAAAATAAAAAGACACATTACTTTTAAACCAGTAAATATAAGATGGACAGCTGATTCCTTAACATAAATAATGAAAGGCAGAAGACAATGTTATGACATCTTTAATGATGAAAGAAAATAACTGCCAGTTTAGAATTCTCTACCAAGTGAAAATATACTTCAGAATTGAAAGTGGAAATAAAGACTTTCCAGATTACCAAAAACAAAGAGGATTCACCATTAGTAAATATTACAGCAAATATTACAGGGGTGCTTCAGATAGAAAGAAAATAATGCCTAACAGAAAAACGAAAAATTCAAGAAGGAAAAATATCAATGGTATTGGTAAATACATGTATAAATATAAAATAATGCTAAATAAAAAATAAAATATTTTATAATGTTTACATGGGTGTTGAATTAAAATACATGACAACGATAACATAAAAAGTCAGAGGGGGTTAAAAGAAGTGAAGAAAATCATAAGTTTTCATCATGGGTTGTTAAGTAGAAACTACTATTATATGAGATGATAATAAGTCAGGTGTGCAAAGCATTCATATTGTAATCCCTAATATATATATATAAAATATAAAATATGTATAGATAGATATAGTATAACTATATCTATCTCTCTATATACATATAAGTATAAATATATATTTATATGTAAATATATTAAATATATACATGTATATATATATACATCTATATATCTCACATAATAGAGGGAGAGTTATAATAATAAAATATTTGATTAACAGAACATAAAATAAGTTGTACAAATAGAAAACAAATAGTAAGTTGGTAGATATAAAAGCAATATATCAATAATTGCATTATTAATGTACTAAGTATTCAAATGAAAAGACCAAGATTTTTCAGACTGAATAAGAAAACAACCCAAAACTATATGCTCCTTACCAGATGGAAATTTTAAATGTAAGGACATAAAAAGATTGCAACAGGATGGAAAAAAAATATTTCATGTGTAGCTCTACTAATATCAGATAAAGTGGACTTTAGGGCAAGAAATACTACAGTCAAGAGGGACATTTGATTTTGCTAAATAGGTAAATTTGACAGAAAAAAACAGTTCAAAATTTGTATGTATCTGATAGTTATAGCTTTAGAAACAAAATTGGTATAATTTAAAGGAGAAAAGATAAATTCATATAGTGATGAACTTAAACATACCTCTCTCAATAGCTGATAGACCAACCTTAAAAAAAAAACACTAAGCATATAAATGTCTGAAACCATGATTAACCATTTTGACTAATTGACATGTGTAGAACACTGAACCCAGAAATGACAGTATGCACTTTTCAGCAGCATATGGAACAATTACCAAAATTGGTCATGTGCTGAACTATAAAGCAATTCCCAAGAAATTACAAAAATTCCCTACCAATTACAACGAACATCAAGAATGAGAATGAAAGTGTTTCCACCACTGAAAAACCTTTGTATACCTGTCTGTCCTTTGACTAACACTCCACTGTCTTGTTATCATAGCTCTATAAGTCTTGAATAAAAGTTGAACAATTCATCTTGACATATTCTTCAAGACTTCTTTGACTGTTTTTGAATTTCTGCACTTTCATAAATTTTAGAAACACCTTGTAAAATTTCATAAAATAACTTTGGGAGTATTGATTAGGATTATATGAAAATATGGATCAATTTGGGGAGAAATGACACATTTGTAAAGCATTGAACTTTCCAACCCATTAACATAGTATACCCTCAGTTTATTTAGGTCTTAGCTCTTTTCTCTAAATAATGTTCTTCTCTGTAGAGATATTGCACATTATTCAGAATATTTATTTTTAGATATTTGATATTTTTAATTATATTCCAAATTGTATGCTTTCAAAAAATTTCATCTTCTATTTGTTGTTGGTATAAGGAAACATAGTTTTTTTTGAAGGGGATGGGACATAATCACATTTGATATTTAGAACAAAATTTTGTTGACAATAAAGAAGTGTATTAAAAGAGGATCAAGCTTGGGGACAAGAAAATTTAGTAGGCTTCCGCATGATGCACATGATCTTGCTTAAAATAAAACTGTGGCTATGGAAAAAAAGTAGATACAAGATAGTCATAGCTTGTTGTGACTCTTGTATGTGTGCTGAGGGAAAGGAAAGAATCAATGATAACTTTGACATCTGGAGGGATTACAGTATTATTCACAAAGGTGGAGAAAGAAAAAGTGGAGCTTGAATAAAGAAAGCGAAGCCTAAAACTGAACTCACTGAGTTTAAAATGCTTGTGGAAATCTAAGTAAAGCTGTCCAGTGTAGAGTTGGATTTAATGTGAGTACAAAGCTGTCCAGTATATAGTTGGGTCTAATATGGTTATGAGGTTTAAGAGAGAGAGATCTTGGCTTACATTATTATGTAAGTGGTAGGTAAAGACATAGAGGTTCAAGAGATTACTTAGGAAACGTGTAGGAAGAGAAGGAAACCGTCAGATTCAGAACCATGGATAAATCAATATTTAAGAGCTAGGCAGATAAGTCTGAGCAGAAGACTAAGGGATAGGATAAAGCAGTAAGAAAAATTTAAAAAGAAAAAGAAAAGCTAAGGGAAAGGAAATATCAGTGTCAAACATTGCTTTTCAAACACTGAAAAGCTTAACAAATCTTTTGAATTTATTACCAAGAAGTCGTGATGACCTGGGAGAACACTTTTAGTATCTTTGAAGGGAAAGCCAGATGGTGATTTTTAGTCTCCTCTGCAACCCACTATGAGCAGTGCTTTTAAAAAACTTTGTTGTGCAGGGGCAAAGAAAGACTGAATAAAAATGAGAGAAGGGAAGAGTCACAAGTTATTTTTAATAAGTGAGAAGTAGTAAGCATGCAGAAAAGATAGCATATCACTGGTTCCCAAAATTCAGCATGCATAAGTATTATCAAGGACACTCAAATAAAGAGGACTCCTGAGTTCTGCCCTACAGAGTTGCTGATTAGGTAGGTTTGAGGTAGAGCACTAGATTTGTGTTTAACCAACTACCCCAGGTGAATGTGAGGTAGGTATTGCAAAAACCCCAGTTTAGAAATACTACAATGAAGGGAAAATAAGCAAGGATAAAACTGATAAAACCTTGTCCACGGAGGTATGGGAGGGGTTGGGGTCCAGAGAGTAGGTGGTAGAATAAGCATTATAAAGGAAGAATACACTTAGCCCACTCTGATAGGAGAGAAGGAGCAAGGTTTGCTCTAGATGCATATATGTTTGTAGTAAGCACACAGAAATGAGTGAGTTTCATTCTGAAGGTTTCTATAATTCTCTTTAAAATAAGCAATAAAATAATTTACTAAGAATAAGGAGCAAGGCTAAAGAGTAGAGACATGAGGAAATAATTTTAAAATGGATATTTTTAGGGAATGGAGAATAGATAGATGGTCATGAACATGATAGCATTTCTGGGCAGCTAAGGCCCAGGTGAAATGAGATACTATTAATTTAAAGTGACAGTGATCTATAAAGCTGTGATTTTCTTCCCTCTCCCCCATCAGTCTTTATGTGCTGGGTTTTGGATGTCTCTAAAGTTAGAATTTTTTTAACAGATGTAGGAAAAAAGGGGGTAAGCTAATTATGCCAGTTGTCAATTTATTGTCTCTCAGCCCCAAATCCACCCTTCTTTCCCTGCTTTGCGATAGTGGGGATGGACCCTGTAAACATTTCTTCTAGTCCGTTGGCACAATATTAGAACTTGTCAGGAGAGAGTGCTGGACGGACACTGTAAAAGGAAAGGGCTTCTTTTCCTTGTGGTGGTGCTTTCCCTCTTGATCCTGTAGTGCATCTGCCAGAGGCTGGCTTCCTTGTTGGGGAGGTGTGCTGGAGACTAGTGATGTGTACCCCAGTGGGTGGCTTCCTGGCAAGTCTAGTCAGTGCTTGGGCAGGCATGCTCTTCCCAGTTTGTTCCTTTCTTGAGTGTTCTCCTACAACCGGCTGCCCCTTATATACACTTATTCTTTAGCATCCTCTTTACTTCTCTTTGTGCTTTATCTGTTACTAATTAGTAGTTCTTTATGTTAAAATTTTTCTGTTGACATTACTGGTGTGGTTTCTACCTTCTTACTGCACCCTGACTGATTGCACTAATTGAGAATGTTTTCTTTGAAAATAGCAATTTGAATAAGTTAAAATCTACATTCACAGAAGGTTGAATGATGAAATAAATTCTTTGAGAGTAGGATGGAGCGGAGAGTTTGGTTAACATGATTAATTTCTCCCCACACTCAGTGAAAAAGATTGGTTCATTTGAGCGTGAAGATGACTAGCTCACTAAGAATGAAAATAAGGGAACTATTGAATGTTGACATAAGAGGTTTGGAAAGCCATCATAGTGGCAAATAGTTTGTAAGAGTACATTGTTATATATGAATTTTCTTCCCATGTTAACAGAAAGCATCCACAGAAAATTGTCCCTTTCCAATTTGCTGGAAAGTTCACAGGATATATGAGATATTTTGACAAATTATATTTAACTAGATTGTTTTTTTTTTTTAAAGAGGTGTTTTTTTTTTTTCTTTTTTCTTTTTTTAATTTATTTATGGCTGTTTTGGGTCTTCGTTTCTGTGTGAGGGCTTTCTCTAGTTGCGGCAAGTGGGGACCACTCTTCATCGCAGTGCGCGGGCCTCTCACTATCGCGGCCTCTCTTGTTGCGGAGCACAGGCTCCAGACGCGCAGGCTCAGTAATTGTGGCTCACGGGCCCAGTTGCTCCGCGGCACGTGGGATCTTCCCAGACCAGGGCTCGAACCCGTGTCCCCTGCATTGGCAGGCAGATTCTCAACCACTGCACCACCAGGGAAGCCCCCTTTTTTTTCTTTTTTTTTTTTTTTAACTTTTTTTTTGGGTTTATTTATTTATGGCTGTGTTGGGTCCTCGTTTCTGTGCGAGGGCTTCCTCTAGTTGCAGCAAGTGGGGGCCACTCATCATCGCGGTGCGTGGGCCTCTCACTATCGCAGCCTCTCTTGTTGCGGAGCACAGGCTCCAGACGCGCAGGTTCAGTAAATTGTGGCTCACGGGCCTAGCTGCTCCGCGGCATGTGGGATCCTCCCAGACCAAGGCTCAAACCCGTGTCCCCTGCATTGGCAGGCAGATTCTCAACCACTGCGCCACCAGGGAAGCCCCTAGATTGTTTTTATATGTTAATAAAATATAATTTTCTGCTATGCCGCAGCCTTCATTTTGAGGATATAAATATGTCTCTACTTGTAATTCATGACTGCTACAGGGAATAAATATTCTTATTTAAAGAAAAATCTGATTCAAATACTTGTTACTTTCTGTTATTAGGAAAACAAACCTGAGGGTTCATGCTTTGTTGATATGCATGATCAGCATTTTGCTGGCCATGGGTGAGCCCTTTATTCATTCAACAAACATTTACTGATCTCTGAATAATATACAGGTCTTTATTAGGTGCCAGGATATAGAGGTACAAATCTCTGCCTCTATGATTCTGTCCTGTTGATCTAAGATAAAATAATTGCCTTTCTTCATGTATCCTAAAATTCACTTTTCCCCACATTTTAACGTTTTATATCATGGCAGTCAAGTGCTGCCAAGCTGGTGGCATCTTAGCACTTATAGTTACTGATGGCCAAGCTGCGGTTGGGATGGGGTTGTCATTGCCTGCACATGCATGAACTTGAGCATAGCAATTCACATTGTCACTTCAACAATACATCACCTGTCAAAAGCCTTGGCAGTGAGGGGAAAAATGTCACAGGCAGAGTAGAGTTTCTCAGAGGAACATGAAACAAGCAAGGTAATTATCTGACCATAAAGAGACTCTCCCAGGGTTCATGGTGGGAGAGGAAGTGAAGTGGGAAACCTACCAAATAGGAAATTGATGATAGGAGCACTACATTACTGACAAATTATGCTACTTCTCGTTTCATTTTGTAGACATGCATTGGAAGAGTTAGAGGAAAAGCTTGTCAATAAGCATAGTGACTTTGTGGTTTTTTCTGATGGCATAACTGGACAACTATACCTCTGAACATTTTAGTCAACAAATATTTTAAGTCTCATTAAAAAGTAATGTGGGACCTAATTGTTTGAAAACCTTCCATTGACTTCTTCTGTTAGACTTTTTAATGTCAGCACCAAAACTTGAAGAGCATGTGTCAGGAGCTTGGAAGAAAAGCTTGGAGATAGGAGTGGAGCACTGTTTTTAATACCTGATGTGCCTGCATCTCCTGATGCCCCCAAGGTGGTATTATGGGGGAAAACATGGACATCAACACTTCTGATTCAGAAAAGTTGAACTCTCAATGGGAAGAAATTTTAGGAATATTAAGTCACTTATTTTACCAGCATTTTTCTTTTAATGAGAGCATGAGAGTTATATATGATAAAAATCCAGGTCTAAATATGTCTAAAAGAGCTCTTTGAATACATATAAAATAAAAACAGAAGATGATTTAATTGGCAACTATTTTTTCCTTCTAACGTATATGAAACGATGCATTTTACAATTGATAGCATCATAGATTCAATAAAATGTGGTTCATTGGCAACATAAAAAATATGAAGTGCTTCTTCTTTGCTGTGGACTTGGAGGCTGTTCTGTTACCATATATTACTACACATCAATGAACTTTTAATCATGGGAAGGGACCAGGTAAATATTTTACCGAGTGCTTAGTGTTGAATTCCTCTATTTCCAACCTCTCATTTCTTCAGGTGTGTGACTTCCGTATACATATTCTTATAAGCAGAGCAGCTAGACTGAGAATATAGTGTTGAGAGATGAACAAAATTCTATAATTCACATCGTTGGTAGACTATTCTGGAATTTTCTGGTAAATTTGTCACACTTCTATGCAACATTTAAAAGTCCAGTTTCTGTTAAATTCTGCCTGGTGTCTGATTCCCTGAGTAGTGAGCATGGATTGAGAAGAAAGAGAAAGAGTCTATTTTGTAGACTATGCCCTGTGAATGGGATTAAATCTGTTCATAATAATGTGGCTCTCCCACTCTAAAGAGGCAAAAAGAAATAATTCAAGGATACTGACAGGATATCTATGACATAATGAATACATGTATTTGCAGTCCTAGAGAGGTTGTGAAGCAGATCAGTTCCTTTGGGCCCAGCAGTATGGCTATCATAGAAGAAAGGATCAGGGCATAAACCTAATGCTTTTGGTTTTCTACAGTCCCAACCCAATGTTTCATTCTTCTGCCCTTGCTTATTTTATCCTCATTAGGTTCACACAGAGTTTAAATTTATTCCCCACCCAAAAACCCACAGGAATCAAGCAAATGTGTTTTGATGGATTTCTGTAGTTTCCTTTCAGACCCAGATGTTGGACAGCAGCCTCCTTAGTGAAAACACTTGCTAGATGAGGCAGGTTAAAAAGGGAAGGAAATCTGAAGAAGAAATCAATTGGGGAAAAATATCTTCACCATATCCAAGTAAGAAATCTAACACATCAAACACAAGTAAGAAATCTAGTTAGTTACCTCAAAGATTTGGAGTTTGTAATCCCTGGAAATAACATGGACTTCCACTCACTAAGGCCAACCTGGCTATAGCCAATGCTGAGTCCAGGTTGACCAGCAGTAGAAACCAACACTCAGTCACCAATATAACACCATGCCCCAGGGTTGACTGTGCACTGGGGAAAGGAAATAATCAGGTTTTTTGAAGATTACTGGACACTGCCTCTGAACTGACACTAATTCAGGGATACACAAAATGTCACTGTGGTCCACCAGTCAGAGGTCATGGAGGTCAGGTGATCAATGAAGTTTTAGTTCAAATTCATCTCACAGTGGGTCCAATGGGTCCCTGAAATCATTCTGTGGTTATTTCCCCAGCTCCAGAAAGCATAAGTGGAATGATAGACATATTTAGCAAGCAGCAGAATCCCCAGCAGTTCTCAAATGTTAGTAGCATCAAAATTGCCTAGAGGGCTTGTTCAAACACAGATCGCTGTGTTTCTGATTCAGTAGGTCGGGGTGGGATTCAAGAAAGTGCACGTCTAATGAGTTTCCAAGTGATGTTGATGCTGCTGTTAAGGGTGCCATTGCTTGAGAGCCACTGACTTAAGCCATGGTGATGATTAACTATTTTACTTTTGTGTTAATTTCTTGCCATAAGTATCTGAGACCACAGAGATGCTACATGGGAAAAAAAAAAGTGTTGTGAGGGTATAGATGAATCAGTATAACTATCCAGCCAAAATAAATGATGAGATCACTTCAATACTATGTCTGTAGATACAAAACTGATGAGGGAAATCTGCACTATTCTGGAATTAAAGTTTAAATTTTGTTGTTAGAGAGCTCTTAGTAAGTTTGAGATAAATGCAACTTCTTTCGGCCCTTTCATCCTCTTCTGCAACTAGGCATGGAAGTTTTAAAAATAGTATTATAAAATATTTTTCATTAGAGTTTGATAAAGAACTATGAATTAGTTTCCTAGGGTTGCCATAACAAATTACCACGAACTGGTTGGCTTAAAAACAACAGAAATGTATTCTCTCACAGTTATTAAGGCCAGAAGTTTGAAATAAATGTGTCAGCAGGGCCACACTCCCTCTCAAGACTCTCGGGGAGAATCCTAGCTTGCTTCTTTAACTTCTGGAGGCTGCCGGCATTCCTTGGCTTGTGGCAGCTTCAGTCTCTGCTTCTGTCTTCACATTCTTCTTTCTGTGTGTCTGAGTCTTCTCTTCTTATAAGGACTCTCATCATTGATTTAGAGCCCACTGAGTTAATCCAAGACGATCTCATACTTCACTTAATTACATTTGCAAAGACCTTTTTTCCAAATAAGGTCATATTCATGGGTTCTGGGGGTTCGGGTTTGGACACATAATTTTAGGGACCATCATTTAACCCATGACAAGCCATATCTCATGAAAGAATCCTTTCCACCTGATTTAGTGTTTGCTAAAATTTCACATGTTTGGAATTTTGAGAAACACAGAGTGGGATGTAGTTTTGCAATCAAACTGCTGTATAGCCGTAGGCAAAGAAAAGAACAATAATAATGATTTTCATGCCATACTTTTGTTGGAAAACACTTTGGTTATGTCTTACTGAGGCAAAACAAAAGCAGAAACTCATGTGGTTGATAGTAAAGTTGGCTATCAGTGATTACTCCCATCCCAGTAAAAGGGGAGTCTCTTTTTCCTCCCCTTGCGTTAGGCTGGCTCTGTGACTTGCTTTGATCAGCCAAATGTGGCAGAAATTATTTTATATGACTCATGGACATAGGTCTTAAGAAGTTTTGCAGCATCCATTTTTACCCTCTTGGATATCAGCTATGACATAAAAAAGTCAAATATGCTATGAGAGAAAGAAGCCACGTGGACAGAAAGAGGCAATGGAAGAAGAGACATTACAAACAGAGAAAGAGAGGGATGGTCAACCCAAGCCCTTCTAACTACCCCAGTTGGAATCATGTGATTAGGCCCCAGCTAAGCTGCCATTGTCAAAATTACATGGAGCCAAGAGGAGCTATCACTGCTAAGCCCTGTTCAAGTTGCAGAATTATGACCAAATAAATAATTTTTTTTAATCCACAAAGATTTTTTTTGGGGGGGCGTCTCTGTTATGCAGCAGTAGATAATTGAAACAGCTTGTTTTAAATTTAAATAATCAATACACATATAGTACTTAATGAAACTGGTATTTCTTAGTGAGGATATAGAGAAAAAGAAAATCCATCTATTGTAAGAAAATTCATTCTGCTTTTTATTGTTAATAACTTTTCCATAAGTATGAAAAAGTATGTCTTCTGATTTTCTAGTAATTTCTATTAAAGTTGTTTTGCTATGAGCTGAAGTGGTAAGACTTGAAAGGGTCAGGAAATAACTTGGTAGGAAAGGGGAGACAGGGGAGGATGTTATTATTTATTTCTACCTTTTTACTTTTGCCAGGAATAGCTAGGTGACTGTAAATATATTGGAGATAAAGAAGTACATGAAAATAAAGTTGTAATGACATTGAACCTAGTTTAGAACGTTGAATTTCAATCCAAGGAATTTTGACTGAGCAGTAAAGAGCCACTTTATGTGACAGTTTCAAAATATGTTAGAAAATTTGAAGTCTTTCACTTTCAGACTGGCATTCAGTGTTTTCCCACTGCTCACCAGTTAATCTATATACATAAGACTGCTCTAAACATCAGTGTCAGGGAGTGGAGGTGAGGGTACCCAGTGGGAGGCTGTCACAGTGATCAAACCTTAGGATTGACACTAGAGATACAATGACAGTGAAGGATCAATGAATCACACCTTCCTGCACATGTTTTCAATAAAATGGGTTTCCTAGTGCTTGCAGGCATTGTGAGCAGCAAACCTTGATGGTAACAGAGAATAACAATGGAGGCTACAGATGTAGGAAGCCAGTTAAGGAACCAGCTATAAAGGCTAGTTTTAATCATATTGAATTTAAGGTGGCATCTAAACGTTAGCAGATGATTATGGAAGGAAAAAGGCAAAAGTTGTATGTATAGATTTAGGATCTGTTTTTTGTTTAATACAGCAGAATGGTTTAGAAAATGAGATCTGGGAATTCCCTGGTGGTCCGGGGGTTAGGACTCGGCACTTTCACTGCCGAGGGGCCCGGGTTCAGTCCCTGGTCAGGGAACTAAGATCCCACAGCTGTGCATAGTGCAGCTGAAAAAAGAAAGAAAGATGAAAGAAAGAAAGAAATGAAGAAAGAAAATGAGATCTGGAGGATAACCAGGTTCTAAATGGCTCTAATATTAAGTAAGTCTGAGAAATTAAGAAAGTTACTATTTGTATTTGAATCAGCTTTCTCATCTGTACAATGGAGATAATAAAGGCACCTATTCTCTAAGATTGTTGTGATTAAATGAGCTAATATATAGGGAATTTAGCACAGTGTCTGGCACATAATACCTGCTGTATAAATGTTAACAACTAATTATGTGCCAGTTACCTTGCTGATATTCATTCTGCCCTTCTTTTTTAGTAACAGAAATCTTCAGTTGTTAGGGGTAGCAATGTTCTCAGGTAAAAGGAAAACTACATTTCCAAATCTCCCTTATTGATATGGCTGGCAAATGATCTGTAAATGTAAGTTGTTAGATGTAACTTATGAAAGTTCTTTAAAAGGGCTAATTTGGCTAGTTGGAATGCTTTTTTTTTTTTTTTTTTTCTTTTTCCTCCTTTCATAGAATAAAGTCATCATGACTGGAGCTATAGGAATCCTCTTGGGTCATGAGGGAAAGATCAAAAGAAGAGCAGAGCCCTTGATTCTGATATATTTGAGTTACTGAATCATGCCAGAAAACATTGCAAACCTTGCTAGACTTTCCATTACACACACACACAAATAAATATAAGCCCTTATGTGTTTAAGCCATTGTAGACAGATCTTCATTATTGTCTAAATTAATTCCTAATTGATAATATTCTGTTATTATTATGAATGAAATTTCCAATTAAGAAACAGTTGCTTTAAGAGAAAGAAAATAAATAGATTCAAAGGCAATGTATAATGAAAGCCAAAAAAGGGCAATATTTCCAAAAGGAGGGACTTGTCTATAAAAAAAACTTTGTAGTGCCCCAGGGTAACAATGAAGAAAATAACTAAAAAATACACAAAAAGAGAAATGAGAGAATCAAAAGAATAGACTATGAAAAAAGATCTAACATAAAATAAGGCACCATTGGAGGATTTGATCACAAAAAAGATATGACATATAGAACACAAATAGCAAAATAACAGAAGTAAGTCCTTTATCTTACTTTATAACAGAAGTAAGTCCTTTAACCACTTTAAATTCAAATAGATTAAACTCACCAATTAAAAGACAGAGATTGGAAGAATGGATAAAAAAATAATTTCTTTGGTTGGAGATTCAAAAAGTGCTGTCTACAAAAGATTCACTTTAGATCCAATTACACAAGTAAGTTGAAAATGAAAGGATGTAAAAACATATTCCATACAAATAGTACCCAAAAGAAAGCTGTGGTGGCTATGCTAATAAGAGAAAAAAATAGATTTTAAGTCAAAAATTGTTACATGATATGAAGATATTATCTATTGATTAAAAGTTCAACTCATCAAGACATAATAATTATAATCATATATGGACCAAACAATAGAGCCTCAAAATATATAGAGAAAAAATGTCGTTATTGAAGGGAGAAACTGTTCTACAATATTAGTTGGAGACTCCTTACCCCATTTTCAATAATAGGTAGAAATAATGGACAGAAATGTACAATTACCAAAACTGACTCAATAAGAAAGAAAGAGAAATCTGGAAAGACCAATATCAAGTAAACAGATTGAATGAGTAATCAAAACTTTGCAACAAAGAAAAGCCCAGGACTAGCTGGCTTCACTGGTGACTTCTACCAAACATTTAAAGAATTAACACCAATCCTTCTCAAACTCTTCCAAAAAATAGAAGAGAAAGGAACAACTCCTAACTTGTTCTATAAGGCCAACATTATTCTAAAACCAAAGTCAGACAAAAATATTACAAAAAAAGAAAGTACAAAATACCAATGATCCTTACGAATGTAGATGCCAAAATCAAATATAGTTTCCAAACTACTGTACTAACTAACAAACTGACTCCAACAGCATATTGAAAGGATTATACACCATGACCAAGAGGTATTCCAGGAATGCAAAGGTATTTCAATATAAGAAATTAATCAGTGTAATATATACTGCATTAATACAACAAAGAGGAAAAACTAGATGATCATCTCAATTGATGCAGAAAAAGTATTTGACACAATTCAACACCTTTTCATGATCAAAAAAAAAAAAAAAAAACAGAGAACTAGGAATAAAAGGGAAATTCCTCGCTGCAACAAAGGGCACTTATGAAAAACCCATAGCTGACATCATACTTTAAGGTGAAAGACTGAAAGTTTTCTCCCAAGATCAAGAACAAGACAAGGATGCCTGCTTTCACCATTGCTATTCAACATTGTACTGAAAGTTCTAGCCAGAAAAATTGGGCAAGAAAAGAAATAAAAGTCATCCAAATTGGAAAGAAAGAAGTGAAACTATATTTGCAATGACATGACCCTATAAAGAAAATCCCAAAGAATTCACACATACAAAATACTAGAGCTAATTAAAGAATTCAGTAAAATTTGCAGCCTAAAAGATCAACACAAAAATCAGTTGTATTTCTATAAACTATGAATGAAAAATCTGAAAAGGAAAGTAAGAAAACAAGTCCATTTACAATGGCATCAAAGAGAATAAATTCCTAGGAATAAATTTAACCAAGGGGGTGAAAGTCTTGTACACTGAAAACTACAACATTGCTGAAGGAAATTGAAAACACAAATAAATGGAAAGACATCCCTTGTTCATGTATTGAAAGACTTAATATTGGTAAGATGGCAATAATACCCAAGGCCACCTACAAAGTCAATGCAAACCTTATCAAAATTCCAATGATCTTTTTTTTTTTGCAGAAATGGAACAGCCTATCCTCAAATTTATATGTAATTTTAAGGAACCCTGAATAACCAACACAATATTGAAAAAGAAGGGATTATATTTCACAATTTCAAAACTTGCTACAAAGCTGCAATAATCAAGACAGTGTGGTACTGGCATAAATATGGACATATAGACCAGTGGACTAGAACTGAGAATCCAGAAAACAACCCAAATATAAGTGATAAAACAACCTAATATATAAGGGGTATATAAGTGGTAAAACTGTAAAACTCTTAAGAGAAAGCTCAGGTAAATCTTCATTCCAAACATTGAATCTGCCAATGGATTCATTTACAAATGACACCAAGAGCATAAGCAACAGAATTTAAAAATAGATAAATTGGATCTTACCAAAATTAAAAACTTTTAGCATCCAAGAACAACATTGAGAAAGTGAAAAGACAACCTACAGAATGGGAGAAAATATTAAAAATTGTATATCTGATAAGGGTCCAGTATGGATACTGTGTGTATAAAGAACTCTTATACCTCAAAAACAAAAAGATAAGCAACCCAATTTAAGATATGCAAATGATTTGAAATGACATTTCTTCAGAAAAAATATACAAATGGTCAACAAGCACATGAAAAGGTGTTTAGCATCATTAGTCATTAGGGAAATACAAATCAAAACCACAATGAAATACCTCTTCAGACCCACTAGGACGGCAATAATTTTTAAGAAGGAGAATAAGTGCAGGCAAGGTGGTGGAAAAAATTGGAACCATTGTACATTGTTCGTGGGAATGTTGCAATCCATGTGGAAAGCAGCTTTGTGGTTCTTGAAAAAGTTAAATGTAGAATTGATATATAATTTCACAATTTCTTTCCTAGGTATATATCCCCCAAAATTGAAAACAGGTACTCAAATACTTGTATGTGAATGTTCATAGCAGCACTATTTGCAATAGCCAAAAGGAGAAACAACCCAAGTATCCAGCAATTGATGAATGGTTAAACAAATTGTGGTGTATATGTGCAATAGAATATTATTCAGCCATAAAAAGGAATGAAGTATAGATACATGCTTCAGTGTGGACAAACCTTGAAAACATTAAGCTAAGTGAAAGAAGCCAGACACAAAAGTTATATATTATATGATTCCATTTATATTAAATATCCGGAATAGGTAAATCCATAGAGACATAAAGCAGCTTGCTGTTTGCTAGGGGCTGGGGGAGGGGAAACAATTATTGACTATTTAATGGGTATGGAGTTTTTTTTGGGGTGATAAAAATGTATTCACATAGATAGAGGTAGTGGTTGCACAACATTGTGCCCATACTAAATGACATTGAATTGTACATTTTTAAATGGTTAATTTTTAAATCTGAATTTCACCTCAATTTTAAAAACCAAGTGAATAATTTTATTGATTAGAGGTAAGAATATCAACTAGGGGCTTGCAAAAATAATAAATTCAGGTAGCTGGAATGACTTCATTTAAAAAATGTATAGTAATGATTTTCATATTTGTTGCCTATTCTTTTTATTTTTGGCTGCGTTGGATGTTCGTTGCTGCGCGCGGGCTTTCTCTAGTTGCGGCGAGCGGGGGCTGCTCTTCGCTGCCGTGTGAGGCCAGTTCTAATCTGCTGTTAGATTGCTGTAATCTGTTATTAGATACCTAGAAATAATGCTTGCCTTGAACTGAGGGAGAATGAATGAATAGGAGATAGAATCAGACGATTGGAGCTACCTATCTTTTCTAAAACCAGACAAGAACCCCAAGCTTTTCCCAGGACTCTTCTATGAGCAGAAACCAACATGTACTAAAACAAGCACATCTGGTCCCATTTTGACAATCCACACACAGTGTCTTCTTTCAACTCCAAAGATTTAAAACCACCTCAAATGGTTATGATTTTCATTCCTTGTAGTTCATTCTCTAATCTACTAGTTAAATCCCTCTTCCTAAATACATAAGCATATCAGAAAACTTAATTTTTATGTGAGAAGTTGCCTTGATGCAATGGTAATGTCCAAGTACACTTTACTATCCAGTTACCCCAAAGAGGCTCATAGGCTTAATTAAGATGCTTGAATCATTCAGTTTACTAAATCAATTTAAAATACACAAAAAGAGGAAAAAGAAGTGGTAAGTGAACACATTAGGTATAATTGCAAGCAGAGCAGAAGGGTCACACTACCTAGATCATTGTTAAAGAAATGTTTATATGGCTTGCCTCTCCCTCTGCTGCATTAGCATTGCTTGTTGATCTTGGAATTATGAGGACCAGAATTAAGGTTAAGCAAGTGGGCTAAGCAGATGGAAAGTGCCCAGAGTTAACCATATACACAGTTGATCTAGCTAAGAGACACAGGAACAAGTATTGGCCACAGCTGTAGTTCACCAATTAGCCCAATGAGCAGCTACACATTTTATTTGTACTTCTTGGGTTGCCCGGTGGGGCTAGAATGGGTGTCAACAGTGGGTGATCAATATAGGGTCTCATGAATAACTGAGGGCTTAATATGTCTCAAGTATTAGTATATCACAAATGTTAGGTGCCTCTTGGTCCTTCAGTTCCTATTTAGTTTATCTGTGGTCTAACATGCCTCACAGGTTAATAACTTGCTTATCTATGTTAATACATTTAAGGACTTCTGCCCGTGTCATAGAAGCCATTTGATTACTTATTATCTATATTGAACACATTTTATGAGTCTCACGTATATCTTAAAACTACCTTTTATTATCTATGCTTAACACAGCTTTTAAGTTTTATACATCCCATTTGTTTTCCTTGTGTCACATAGCACAATTAAATATTTTCAGTTAATGTATGAAACATATTATGTTAATTAATGGGAAATGACATTTTAATACCATGAGCAGTGTTCAAAGTATTACATTATACCTATTATATACATAATAAAACTTACTCCAGGCTTTTAGCTACTGGGTACAAATGAGATCAGATTAAACAGTGATAATCCACATTTCACTGGCTAATGCCCTTACCTTTCTAACACAGGACCTGGTACTATCCAAATTCTCTGGCAGATAATTTGGGGAGTCTTCAGAGTGTCCCAGATGCACTCACAATCAGCCTGCTTCATATTTGCACTGTACTCTACCTGTATTTCAGGAGTGGAATACACATACCTTCTAGAAGATATATGAGCCAACGGAAGCTTATTTCCTATTGTCATTTAGAGTTTATTTTGAATTTTCTTCCTCCGTCTCAGTGAGGTTCTTAGATATGAGTTCAATGTGGGAGCTATATATCAATGATTCTAAGTGATTTGAAAATTGTAGTGTTTCTGAGTCTGCCCTACTGGATCAAGCTCACTATTCTTTTTTTTTTTTTTTTTTTTTTTTAAATTTATTTATTTATTTATAGCTGTGTTGGGTCTTCGCCTCTGCGCAAGGGCTTTCTCTAGTTGCGGCGAGCAGGGGCCACTCTTCATGGCGGTGCGCGGGCCTCTCACTATCGCGGCCTCTCTTGTTGCGTAGCACAAGCTCCAGACGCGCAGGCTCAGTAGTTGTGGCTCACGGGCCTAGTTGCTCCGCGGCATGTGGGATCTTCCCAGACCAGGGCTCGAACCCGTGTCCCCTGCATTGGCAGGCAGATTCTCAACCACTGCGCCACCAGGGAAGCCCAAGCTCACTATTCTTGAAGAGTCCTTTAAGAATCATTTTTTAAGGCACTACAGTCCTGTTCCAATAGGTTTCTTGTGGTCCTACCCCACATACTCATCAGGAACAACCACACATATGTGTCAGTCTGAGATGCCCCACACCCACACATATATCACATATTTATTTTTCCAAATCTTTTTAACAAGCTTGAATAACAGGTACCATCACAGTTGAAGAACATGACATCCCATAGAGGTAAAGAAACTTGCCCGAGTATGACAGTCCCTGCCTCAGCCTGTCATGCTCAATCGCTCTTAGGCCTTGTCATGTTGGAGCTGACTGTACATATGCTTATATTGTCTCATGAGGACTAAGGATAAGAGATGCCTTGTCATTTTTAACATTGAAGCTCGATGGCAGTTGTGGGGAAATAAATTATTTCTGGGCCCTGATGGTTAACTCCAGGTGATGGGGCTTTTACCGAGGTATAATTATGCCTTTCTTATTTCCTTATGCTGATGGTACCAGTACAGATTGTCATTAAGTTAGTGAGTGAAAACTGGACAGATGGTCAATCCATTATTGGTCTCATGGATTCTCGTCCATATCTTCTATGAGCCTTGCTATAAGGAAATGGAAATTATTACAAGGTCTTATAAATATTGCAATTTCTATCCTGTAGTTCCAGATTATATTCTGGTGACTGGAATGTTGTACTCACAGACCGTGTCTCCGACTAACAGAAATCTTAGGGTTATGGAAGGAATTCTAAACAGCAGCCCCTTCACAAAGATCTATCCAGTTGGGTCTGGTATTTTGGAGGCTGAAAAGTTATCTGCTTTCTTTAAGGAAAAGTTTGGACCAAGAGGCAATATTTAAGCAGACCCCTGGAACTCAAAGTCAATGGCATATTTCAAAATAATCAAATTTAATATGGTTTGAGGTTTTGCAATAAAATCTCATATGATCCTAAGCAAGAATGAAACTCCATTCCCAGAGTCCAGGAAAAAACTTAAACTGACGATACTGAAAAATAGGTTAAACCAAACCAAAGGAAGCAGACAGTAGAATGGGAGGCTCTGCCAACACAGGGCGGACTGGCACAGATAGTCACATACGTTATCATTTTCCAAAACATCCTCTCTCCTGGAAGCCAGTGTTACCACTTGGCCTGCCAAAGGCCATGTGACCAGCCATTAATAACAAACTCAGATCAACCATGTACTATGAAGCTCTTAACCCTTTAATCTCACAGCAGTACTGTTTTGAAGATGAATTGGCATATTTCTGTGTTGAAGGAATTTGAAGATTTGAGGTAGCCCAAAAGAAGTTGCCTAAAGGGACATTTTTCTTTCAGAAGTTATGTAGTGTGTTCCTCTGCTGAGGACGGCAAAAGATGACAGTTAAAATTGTGCCTAACATTTTAAGCCAATCACAACAATTTATGGGAAATTATTTTGTGTTTGCCCCTGGCAACCACCATTCAACTCTATGATTTTGACTACTCTAGGTATCTCATGTAAGTGAAATCAGACAGTATTTGTCTTTTTGTGACTGGTTTATTACACTTAGCATAATGTCCTCAAGGTTCATCTATGTTGTAGAATGTGCCAGAATTTCCTTCCTTTTTAAAACTGAATAGTATTCCATTGTGAACATATATGATATTTTGCTTTTACATTCATCCCTGTACAGATACTTGTTTTAGCTATCATGAATAATGGTGGTATGTACCTGGGTGTTTGGATATCTCTTCAAGACCACACTTTCAGTTCTTTTGGGTATGTGCCCAGAAGTGGAACTGTTGGATCATATAGTAATTCTAAGTTTAATTTTTTAAAGAAACAAAGCATCTGTACCATTTTACATTCCCACTAACAGTGCACAAGTGTTCCTGTTTCTCCACATTCTTGCCAACATCAGTTGTTTTCTGTTTTTTGATAGTAGCCATCTTAATGGGAGGGAGATGGTATCACATTGTGGTTACAATTTACATTTCCCTAGTTGTCAATGATATTGAGCATCTTTTCACATACTTGAAAATAGACTTGGTCATGGTGTACAATCCTTTTAATATGCTGCTGAGTTAAGTTTGCTAGTATTTTGCTGAAGATTTTTTTGTTTGTTTCCAACAAAATTTTATTTTTATGTTGACCAGGAAGGGACTTATTTGCATAGTATTAACTGTTCAGACCAGTTGTAATATGGTTGGTTCTTGTCTCTATATCGAGTAGAAATAGTTTACAAAACACAAAACAAATGAACAAATATAATGAAAAACAGACTCAGAGAGACAGAGAACAAACTAGTGGTTTCCAGAGAGGAGGGGAGTGGAAGGATGTGTGAAATAGGTGAATGGGATTAAGAACTACAAACTACCAGTTATAAAATAAATAAAGCACAGGGACGTAATGTACAGCACAGTGAATATAGTCAATAATTTTGTTGAGGATTTTGACATCAATATTCACAAGGTGTATTGTTATGTAGTTTTCTTGTAGCATCTCTGACTGGCTTAGATATCAGGGTAATGCTGGCTTCATAGAATGAATTAAGAAGTGTTCCAACCTCTTCAATTCTTGGAAAAGTATAAGAAGGATTAGCATTAGTTCTTTAAATGGTAGAATTCACCAGTGAAGCCATCAGTTCCAGGGCTTTTCTTCATTGGAAGATTTTTGATTGCTGATTCAATCTTCTCACTAGTTTTAGGTCTATTCAGATTTTCTACCTTAGTGATTCAGTCTTGACAGGATTTCTGTTTCTTAGAAAATGTTCATTTCACCTAGGTTATATAATTTGTTGGTGTTCAATTTCTCATAATGCCTTTTATTTCTGTAGAATCAGTAATAATGTCCCACTTTCATTTCTGATTTTAGTACCTTGAATTTTCTCTCTTTTTTTTCCCCTTGGTCAATCTAACTAAAGGTTGTCAATTTTGTTTATCCTTCTGAAGATCATTGATTTGGTTTCATTGATTTTCTCTATTGTTTTCCTATTTTCTGTTTTATTTATCTCTGCTCTAATCTTTATTATTCACTTCCTTCTGCTAGACTTGGGCTTGGTTTGTCCTTTTCTTCTAGTGCCTTAGGTTGTATTTTTAGGTTGTTGAATTAAGATCTTTCTTTTTTTAAAATGTAAACATTTATAGCTGTAAATTTCCCCCTTAGCACTGCTTTCACTGCATTCCATAAGTTTTGGTATGTTGTGCTTTCATTTTTATTCATATCTTAGTATTTTCAAATTTCCCTTGTGATTTCTTTTATTCATTGGTTGTTTAATATCCACAAATTTGTGAAATTTCCAGTTTTCCTTCTGTTTTTGATTCCTAACTTCAGCCCATTGTAGTTGGAGAAGATACTTTGTATGATATGTATCTTTCAAAACCTACTGAGATTTAATTTGTCCCCTAATATATGGTATATCCTTGAAAATGTCCCATGTAGACTTGACAAGAATGTGCATGCTGTTGGTTTTGCTAGAGAGTTCAGTATATGTTTGTTAGATCTAATTGGTATTGTGTTATTCAAATCATCTATTTTCTTACTTATTTCTGTCTGGTTGTTCTATCCATTATTGAGAGTGGGGTATTGAAGTCTTCAATTATTTTCATGGAAATACCTATTTCTCCCTTCAGTTCCTTCAATTTTTATTTTATACATTTTGATAGTCTGTTATTGGGTGCATAAATGTTTATAATTGTGATATCTTCTTTCTGTATTGAAGTTTTTAAAATATATAAAGTCCTTCTTTGTCTCTTATAAACTTTTTTTATTTAAAGCCTATTTTGTCTGACACTAGTATAGCCACTCCTGCTATGTTTTGGTTACTATTTGCATGGAATATCTTTTTTGTCCTTTCACTTTCATCCCATTTGTGTCCTTGGGTCTGAAGTGTCTCTTGTAAATAGCATATAGGTAGAACTTTAAAAAAAATCCATTCTGCTAACTTCTCTTTTCATGGGAGAGTTTAATCCATTTACACTTAAAGTAATTACTGATAAGGAGGGGTTCACTTCTGTAATTTTACTATTTGTTTTCTATATGCGTTAAATATTCTTTGTTCCTCTCTTACTGCATTATTGTCTCTTTCATATTTAGTGGATTTTTGGTAGGAAATATTTTAATTTTCTTCTCAATTTCTTTTGTGTATATTCTATAACTATTTTCTTTATGGGCATTGCATTTAACATCCTACAGAGTTATAACATTCTAATTTGAATTTATTAACTGCAATAACTTACAAAAACTCTGCTCATTTATAGCATGGTCCCCATCCCTTTCAGTTATTGATGTCACAGAATTACATCACTGTACATTTTTGTCTGAAAACATAACCCAATAATTGTTTTCTTAATGCATTAGTTTTTTAATTATGTAGAAACAAAATGTGGAGTTACACACCAAAGTTACAATAATACTAGCTGGTAGACTAATAAATTTTTTTAATGTATTAGTCTCTTAAATCATTTACAAAACAAAAGGTAGAGTGACAAAATGTTGTTACAATAATACTAGCTGTTATAATTGCCCAGGCATTTACTTTACTGATGTCTTTATTTTACATATGGCTTTGAGATACTGTCTTTTCATTTGAGTGGTAACAAACTTCCTTAGCTTGTGTTTATCTAGAAATGTCTTTATTTCTCCCTCACCTTTGAAGGAAAGCAGGATATAGGATTCTTAGTTGATAGGTTTTTTTTTTTTTCCTTTTAGCAAGAGAATAACACTCTTTTAAGAGAGAAAGCATTCAATAGAACCATACTTGGACATGGCATACATGTTGTTAACTACCAAACATAAAATTTAAAATAACAATGTTAATGTGTTAAATCTCTAGTGGAAGAGGTGGAATATGCATGATTGGATGAGTGATTTCAGCAAAGATATGAAAACTATAAAAAAGAATCACATGGAAATGCTAGAAATGAGTACACAGTAAGAGAAATTAAGAATGTCTTCAATAGCCTCATCAACAGCCAAGGAAAAAAACATAAAGAGACAAACAAGAGTGAAAAGATAAGAACAGAGGATCTACGAGGTATGCAAAAAAATCAAATAATTTAATATATGTGTAATTGGATTTCCAGAAGTAGAAGAGAGAAAATACAGAGCAGAAGAAATATTTGAAGAGACAATGGCCAAGAATTTTCCAAAACTAATAACAGATACCAAAACACAGATCCAAGAACCTCAGCTAACCCCAGACAGGATAAATGCCCCAAATAAAAAAGAAAACAAAAACACCTAGACATATGCAAATTGCCAAAACTTAACGACAAAAGAATCTTGATGTTTTCATGAGAAGACTGACTTCTGCCTTCCAAATTTTATACAAGTGCATCTGATTAGCCAAACCTAAATCACATCCAGGATTCTAGAGTTAGCAAGGGAGTCTGAAAAATGTGCTTTTTAACCTTCCAGACTCTGCAGAACCAGAACACACACTAGAAGTATAATGGCATGGATTTTGAGTACCAAATCTGTAAGTCCTCTATGGAATATATATGTAAATAAAGTTTTGCTTTACCACGTGGTTTATTTTTTAATGTACATTATAAATATTTTTAAATGCATAAACATAAACAAATATATAATAATTGTATATGGAATTACAATTTGAAAATTACAAATACACTATATATACATATACTAATTTTAGTAGTTATTCAATGATTTGTTTCTAGAAAGTTTACAGCTATTCCTACTGCCATCATCAATATCTGAGAGTATATATTTCCCCACATCTATGGTAACAGTTGGAGATAAGGGTTTTAATTTTTTTCCAGTATGTTTAGAGAAAAGTGATTTATCATTACTTTAATATGCATTTTCATATTACTGTGAAATTTATTATTTTCACGTTTCTTGGTAGTCTGAACTTTAAATTGCCTATTTATATATTTTTTCTTTTTGAGTTATTTATCTTTTCTTTATTAGAGCTCATTTTTAAAATATTGTAGCTATTAATCGTTAAAATGTCATTACATGACTTTTTTATCTTATCTTTGGTTTTATTGCCATAAAATTTTAGTATTGAAAGCTCAAATGTATCTATACGTTCTTAATAGCTTCTGGGTTTCCAATATTGGTTAAGATCTCCCCTGCCTTAGATTGTACACATAGTCTCTTAGATTGTATTGTAAAACAATTATTATTATAATTATTATTACTACATCTAGAAGGTTTCTTTTAATGGTTAAGAGTGGGATCCAATTTTATTATCTTCTATTTTGATAGCTAGGTGCAATAGCACCATGTATTAAATTACTTGCCTTTTTGCATTTTGTAAAACCACAACTTTAGCCAAGTATTAAAATTATCATGTATACTAGAATCTATTTCTGAATTCTATGACCTGTTCCACTGAGTAATAAGTCAGTCCATAGCTATACCAATTTCATATTTGTTTTCCCAGTCTCTTTGTACTGAGTTCTGATAGCCTGAGAAACAAGTCTCCCCCTTTGTTATTCTTTGTTTTTATAATTGTCATGGCTATACTATATGAACTTTTTTCCACATAAAACTTAAGGTAACTTAATCCAATTCCAACAAGAAACTATTAGAATTTTAATGAAATTTTAAGTACATTTTTTATTGCTTGGAGAGATTAACATTTCTATGATGGCAATTCTACCAATCCAAGAATATATCCATATGCTCAAATCTTTTTTTAAAATTAACTAATTAATTAATTTATTAATTTATTTTTGGCTGCACTGGGTCTCCATTGCTGCACGTGGGCTTTCTTTGGTTGCGCTGAGCGGGGGGGGGGGCTACTCTTTGTTGTGATATGTGGGCTTCTCGCTGCTGTAGCTTCTCTTGTTGCAGAGCACGGGCTCGAGGTGCACAGGCTTCAGTAGTTGTGGCACGTGGGCTCAGTAGTTGTGGCTCATGGGCTCTAGAGCGCAGGCTCAGTAGTTGTGGCGCACAGGCTTGGTTGCTCCGCGACACGTGGGATCTTCCCGGACCAGGGCTTGAACCCATGTCCCCTGCATTGGCAGGCAGATTCTTAACCACTGCACCACCAGGGAAGCCCAAAAATGTTTTTTAAAAATGTTTATTTATTTGGCTGCACTGGGTCTTTAGTTGTGGTATGCAGGATCTTCGTTGTGGCGTGCTGGATCTTTAGTTGTGGTGTGCAGGATCTTTAGCTGTGGCATGTGGGATCTTTGGTTGCAGCATGCGGGATCCTTTTTTTTTTTAGTTGCGGTGTGCAGGCTGTTAGTTGCAGCATGTGGGATCTAGTTCCCTGACCAGGGATCGAACTCCAGGCCCCCTGCATTGGGAGTGCAGAGTCTTAACTGCTGGACCACCAGGGAAGTTCCGTATGCTCAAATCTTGACATGTCTTTTACTAAGATACTACGGTTTTCTGCATATAGACCTTTGTGACTTTTTATTATATTTATTTTTAATATTTTTATAGATTATTTCTATTATAAATGGAATATTTCTCCCTGGTTTCATTTTTAGGTGCTAATTGCTAAAACAGAGTAAACCTACCGATACTTATATACTTAGCTTCCATTTAGCTACTTTGTTAAATACTCTTACAGATCTTTTTTTTTCCCTCTTGTAACTAAATGTCCTTGAATTTTCTAGTTGTATAATCATATTATTTGCAAAATTGATAGTTTTACCATTTTATTTCAAATAATCAAACCAATTATTTAAATTTTATGTTAATATATTCACTACCCCTGACTAGATCCTGATTTTTAAATAAAATATTTTAGGTTTTGCTCTTTGGGGTAATAGTTGCTACTGGGTTTTTTTGTAAAGAATTAACCATATTTAAGTCTTTTCTTGCATTCTAATTTTACTCAGAATTTCTATAAGAAATGACTTTAATCTGAATCATATTTTCACCATCAGTTGTTATATTCATATGATTTTTCCCTTTTAATCTGTTAACATAGTAAAATATATTGATAAAATCTAGCAATGTATCAAAAAAATAGTAAATGCAAATTAAGTAAGATTTATTGTAGGACTAGAAAGGTGGGTTCCATGTTAAAAAACCTATTTTTTAATATTTGGTGCAATTTATGCATCTATGTCTATATTGATAAATAAGATCAATCTATATCATTTTTTGATACTGTCTTTATCAGGTTTTAGTTTTAAAGTTATCCTGGGTTCATAAAATTATTTGGAGAATTTTCCAGTTTTATGTTGGCCTGGAACAACACATATTTTAAAATTACATAACAAAGTTTAAAAGCAAGAAAGGAAAAATTTTAGGTGCCTGAACCAAGAATGGAAACACAAAGTTAGAGTGATGAGTAGGAGTTTAAGCTAGAACTGAGTTTCCTACATAAAGGTGGGATTCATGCTTGGCCATCTTTTTCAAGTGCTAAGGCTTGAGAATACCTTCAAACCTGTAGAACAACCTCTGCTGGAGAGGTACTCAGTCAAAAATTAGAAACTACATTTGGAATCAAATCACCATGAGGGAGATTCAATAAATACAACACACAGGAGAATGAACAATTGAAAACTAAAACTGAAAAATACAGTAATTGAAATTTAAAAATTCAGTAGAATAATTAAATAGTAGATGAGACCAGTTAAAGAGAATTGATACACTGGAAGATTGATCAATAGAAAATATAAAAAAGACATAAATAAATACAAATAATAGGATAAGAGGCATCAATTCAGGTCTAAAAAGAGTTTCATGGGGAAAGAATAGAAAGAATGGTATACCCTTTATACAAAAGGTTAATTAAGGAGAAATTTCCAGAATAAAGACATGAATTTTCAGAATAAAAGATCTTGCTGGGTTTCAAATGACAAGTTAAAACAAATCACAAGTGGATAAATCATATTAAAGCAAAACTGACCTTCAGAGATTAAAAATAATTTTAAAACAATTTTTTAAAATTAATTAATTTATTTTATTTTTGGCTGCGTTGGGTCTTCGTTACTGCACGCGGGCTTTCTCTAGTTGTGGTGAGTGGGGGCTACTCTCTGTTGCGGTGCGCGGGCTTCTCATTATGGTGGCTTCTCTTGTTGTGGAGCACGGGCTCTAGGCACACGGGCTTCAGGAGTTGTGGCTCCCAGGCTCTAGAGCGCAGGCTCAGTAGTTGTGGCTCACGGGCTTAGTTGCTCCGCGGCATGTGGGATCTTCCCGGACCAGGGCTCGAACCCGTGTCCCCTGCATTGGCAGGTGGATTCTTAACCACTGCGCCACCAGGGAAGCCCTAAAACAATTTTTGATACACGGTATACCTTCTCCATATATCATGTCCTCATCCTTTACATATACCTCTTCTATCAACTACTTCATTCCTTCCTTGCCTTAACTAAAGCTTTCTCTCACCTCAGAACTCTGCTTCCACAACACAGTTTCATTCTGCATCCCAAAAGATATGGGTGACCTCGTTTCACAAGCACACCTAGAAACTACTGTTCTTCCTTTTTTTTTTGTAAAAATCCATTCTCTGAGATTTTGGCCTCTTATTATAGCACACTTTCTACCTGTCATCATTGTTGTCATTTATTTTCCTGGTTGTAATTTATCATTAATTTATAAAGATTTGTGGACAGGAAGTTCAATGAAATGGAAAATTTCCATAACTCTGAAAAATAGTCTCTTAAGATGTTCTAGTGTGATGGTCAACTGACTTTAGTCTGTTTCAGTCACAATCTGGTCCTCTGTCACTTACCCCATATTGCTCTATATTTTGAAACAGCAGCTAATTCAGTAGTACATACCAGACTACATAATCTGTTATATAAATTATCTTGCTAACATTTTCAATTACCTCACTTACTAATCCTTCCTTTGTCCTCCAGAAACTATACCTTAGATCAGCACAACTGTCTACAATTGGTAGTTATATACCTAGACTACTGGCTCTACCTGGTTAAAAATACAGATTAGTGCCCAATTCAGGGTATCTATGGTCATCTGGGGTCTCGATATTGTCTGCCATTTCTTCCACATTTCTCCAGTTAACTCTCTCTTCTCATACTCACAATAATTATTTTATACCCTCACCATCAAGTTTTTTACTCATTATGGCTCTATGTTTATCCATTACTTCATAGGAAATAAGACGCTCAGTTGAGCTGACTATATGAAATGTTCTTCACATGGAAGAACAACACATTGAAAACTAAAATGTAAAAGAAACTGGAAAAAAATTTTAATATTCATAATAGACAATTGCTTATTTGTAGTATAAAGGAAACAGACATAAATAAGAAAAAGATAAACATTACTGTTTAAAAACAGACGAGGAACATGAGCATTCATAAGACTGGCTGGATAAGATGTCATTTTTTCATCCATCAGTCTACCCAACACTGGGAATGGGAGGAACCTGCTTGATGAGCATGCAAGAAAATTGCTGTTATCTTCAGGAAGTGGGAATTGACAGGATATACCAGGCAGTTATACCAATTTGATACATATTACCAGAATTTTAAATTTTGATTCCACTTTTTGGAACCCATCCAAATTTTGGAATTGACTTTTTCTCCTATCGTTATAGGAAAAAGTAGAGATAGAATATACAGCTAAAGACTGAAGTTTGAGTGACAACTATTTATAGGGTCTGAGATAAATGAAATGAGCCAGTCAAGAGAGAAAAGAGACTTTCAGGGAGGTAGGTGGGAACCTAGAAGGTGCAATATCAAGAAAATCAGAGAGGAAATGAAATTCCATCGGGACATCAACAGTATCAACTTCCACAGAGAATCAATTTTCAAATGCATGAAACGGGCCAACCCATTTGAAAGCTGATATTGGAATACAGTAGAGAACTTGTTCAACACAATATCATTTTTGGAAGCTGTAAAATGCACCTGTTGCTCAGAAACTGGTTAAACCTCCATGAGGAGTAAATACACATACATGTTCACTGTTGTTGCCTTTTTGAAGTCTCTTGTATTCAAGTCAAAACCAAAAGAGACATAGATCTAGAGTTTGAATCCCAGTCTTTTCACTAGGCAATGTTGCATTGTTATTTTGCTCTAGGCCATCAAAATAAAAACTATTCAGAAAGTCAGCCGCTGCTATAAAAGTCATCTGGAAAGTCCAGGGAAGGGCCCTGAGCTGCTGCTGGGAAAGGGAAATTGTCCTCTGGCCCGTGAGCTGGCGTGTTTGTCTGCTGAGTGGCTTCAGCGGTTTCATCTGTTGCTGAAAGAGCCAAGAGAAAGGGATAAAACGGGGCTGTAATCCACACCACAATGAGCGGGACCAGTAGCCAAGTGTTTTGTTTGTGTGCTGCCTCTTCTGGCACACCGAATTGCTGCACAGATTGCATGGGCTTTTAATCATCATTTAAACAGAAGTGATCCAACCTTGGCATTCGTTGGGTTTTTATACAGCTTACTGATCACCCAAAGGCGCTAGCACATACAACTCCAAGTTATGATTTTTCAAAGCATAGTGATATCATGATATGAAGGGTAAATGCCTCCCGTATTCTTATATTCAGTGCACATTCTTTGGGTGTTCACAGAGAGAAAAGACTAGATAGAAAACCTAGAAACTGATTTTCGCTTTCTGTCAGACAATCTCTGATTAAACACTAATTCCATTTCAAATCTTGAAAATAGGTTTGAGGCAGATTACCTTTTGGATCTCTGAAATTCAGATTGTTAGTTCATCATTGCGTGTTGAATATCTCTCTTCTCTTTTAAGTCCTTTTTCCTTGATTCTGAAATGCTGAGGGAGAAAGCCAAAAAATAAATTATAAGAAGAGTCCATTAAGGATATCAAACTGATAAGCAAAGATGAAAAAAGAGCAAAACTCAATCTTTATGGAAATCTTGAAAGGAAATATGAAGTTTTCTATTTAATAAGAGAAAAGTGTCCCAAGACTTCTGGATGAAAATAGGAACCCAAACCCTTAATTCTTTATTGACTTAGCAACTATGCTCATAGGAATTTGTCCTAAGGATATAATAAGACAAGGGTTTAAATATATAAGTATAAGGATAATTGTTGTAATATAGCTTATTCTGCAAAGTTTTAAATAGCTGAAATGTTCAACAGTGACTGAATTGTATTCCATTCTACAGATGTTGATTTAATCAGTCCTTTAAATGTTGTGGAAGCATATTTGACATGGGAACATGTTATATGGTCTTTTTTTCTTGCTAACATTTTAATATGAAAAATTTTCAAACATACAGAAAAGTTGAACAAACTGTACAGAGAACACACATATAACTACTACCTGGATGCTATAATTAACACTTTACTATGCTTGCTTTATAATTCATCTATCCATCTATGCATCCCTGTTTCCAACTGTCTTTTTTTAATGCATTTCAAAGTAAGATGCAGACATTAGTTCAGTTCCCCCTAAATACTTTAGTATGCATATTATTAACTAGAGTTCTCTATTTGTTGTTCTTGTCTTAGGTAAATTTACGTACAATGAAATGTACATAATCCTAAGTGGACCATTAGATGAGTTTTGACACATGCATGCACCTGTGTAACCCAAACCCCTATCAAGAAATAGAACGTTATAGGGACTTCCCCAGCGGTCCAGTGGTTAACACTGCGTGCTTCCACTACAGGGGACATGGGTTCGATCCCTGTTCGGGGAACCAAGATCCCACATACTGCGAGGCGCAGCCAAAAAAAAAAAAAAGAAATAGAACATTACAGCCACTCCATCTTACCCCTTCCTCATTTCCTGCCTCAAGTTTTGTCAAGGCAACCACTTTTCTGATTTTTTTTCACCACAGATGAGCTTTGCCTGATCTAAAAACTTCTTATGAATGAACTCATAACAATAAGTACTTTTTTGGTTAAAGCTTCTTTCACTCAGTATTATTTTTTGAGATTCATCTATATTTTTATGTGTATACATGGTTCACTCCTTTTTATTGCTGAATACTCTTCCATTGTATAAATGTACCATAGTTTATCTCTTCTCATGTTTATGATCACCTGGGCTAGGAAACATGTAATGTGCTCTTAAATGAAAAAAAAAAAAAAAAAAAGACCACAAAACAAGATAGTTCATATGGTTTCATATTTGTAAAAAACATAGTCAAATATATATATATATGTCACTGAGACATATTACAGTTTGGATCTCTGAGATTCATATTATTGGTTTTATATATATATATATAAAACCACTTTTAATATATATACATAAACACTTTATACATAAACCCTTTATATATATGTAAATGCTTTATATACACACACATATATAAATACTAAATATAAACACTAAATACTGTCTACATAGAAAGCTATCTAAGGGGATAATCACCAACACTCTTAACAGTGTGTCCCATCTGTGGTAGAATTTGGGTGATTAATTTTTTATGCTTACATAGTTTCTGGTTCTTATATAATCAACATTCAAGAACTAAAAATTTACCACTTTTTATTATTAGACTGCATGTGATGGGACTGTAAGGAGCTGACATTGAAAAGAAAACATTGAGCTATAACATGAGTCTCCTTCCCTGAAATCAAAGGGAAGAACAGAAATGAAACTGCTTGGCTGGAAGAGCCGGGACATGATCGTCTCCCCACAGAGATCGGTTACGGAGAGCTTTGGTTACTGTAAAGTGACCAAAGTGCCATCTGTGGAGAAACAGCCTGCAAAAAACTCCTCTCTAAACAAAGACTCAGACTGGAGTCCTGTCCCTGGATTAGAAAGCCACCTCGTAAAATCCCCCAAAGTTATTTTTTCTCTACTTTACGAAGATTGTGAATTAACCTTTTATTGTTTCCTAAGGAGAACAGACAGGGTAAAGAAAAAAGTGGAACGTTTTACTAAAGGCAATTGAGAATAAAGAGTGCCGAGAGAGGCACTCAAATATATATAAACCTGAGTTTATGTGAAAGGATAACTAACTAAACGCATCACCTCATATCATCTTTGAAGTCACATGAAATATACTGGGTAAATTTTTGTTTCACTGGAATAGTTAAGTGACATTACTTCGCAAAACTCACGAAAAGTGGTAGCTCAGAACCCTTGTGGCTTTATTCATAAACCAAAACTCTCCCTGCTGTGTCTGTTGACGACCTTCAACAGTTGTTGTATTTAAAACATTTTTTAAAGTTATATCTTAATTCTAGGCCTGGTGAGATGTGTCATTAAAACCAAAAGGCAAAAGGATTATTCTAAATAGACAACTACCTCAGTGGTGTTCAGGATGATCCCGAGAGGAGAAAGAACGTCTCACCTTCTGTGCTCAAGCCTTCCTGAGGAGCCCAGGTAGTTCAGTTCCCCGTTCTTGGAAAACGGGACTGGAGACTGAAGAGCCAGCCCTGATTTTTCTCTCCTTTTTCTTACACAGAAAGGAAGTGATTCAATAGCACAGGATTATTGGTGAGGCAGGAACAGAACCCAGACTTTCCCACTTTTCATATGAGAGTCAAGCTATTGGACGAGGCTTAGGCAGGGCCATCTGAGGGCCAGCAGACACCTCGGTTCCATGGGTACCACAGGTCTCCCTCCACATTTATCCCTGGTTGTGCAAAAATGGTCCAGTGAGGTCCCTTACAGATCCACTGGTGTGAGAGCCTCAGAAAACAGCCCTTGCAGCCACAAGAGGACCAAGCGATCCTGTAGTTCCATGGGCCAAGTAGAAAGATCACTTGGCAGGGTAGGCAGAGCCCTGGATGCAGAGTCAGATGACTTTGAATCCTGACCCCACCCAACAAGTCAGGGCTCTTAAACTCTCTTAGTTTCCTAATGCGGGTGGAAAATGTATCAAATAAAATATTTATCATGTTAAAGCACTTGATTTAATATCCCCAGTTGAAATAATGAACTTGGATTTTTTTTTATTAAGCACTCATTTGTTTAATGCTGTGCTAGGTATTGATGACTGTATAAAGACAATTTAATAATTTAATGATTGGAAATCTAGACTTCAGAGTTAGATTATTTTAGTTTGAATCCCTGCTCCACCATGGATTATTGGCAAGAGATTGGGAGGTTATTTAACCTCTCTGCTCAGTTTTCTCCTCTGTAAAATGAGAATGATAAAAGTACCTTCCTCATAGGGTTATTATGAGCATTAAATGACTTAATATATGTAAAGCATGTAGAACAGCTCCTGGCCCATAATAAGTGCTATATTTTTGGCTATTATTAGACACTGTATCTTACTGACAAAAATAATAACAGAGATGAGAATAACAATGTATTCCAGTGTTATTTTGATGGCAGTATAGGTACAAAGGAAGAGTGGCCAATTTGTATATGAGCTAGAAAGTTTATACTAACTTATTTGAAATCAGAATTAATCCCCAGCCAAGAATAGCTATATATTACCACCCAAAGAACTGTAAGGAAGCTATTAATCTGTTCTGGCTTTCTAGGTCTGGGCTGATGCAGTGTCCTGTGGTAGAATATGATTGGCTAAGGCCATGGATCCCTTTGGATCCATTAGTCAGTACAAGTAGCAGCTTGAGGGCAGTGGCCTGGGGAGGGGTCACAGGCTCTCAGCTCCTCATGGTTAACTCAGGGGCCAATTTCTCCAGCCCAATCCGGCTGTCTGTATAATCCTCACTCTTCTCAGAAGCACAGCAATCTGTGCTGACCTTTTCCATTGCACCTCCCTATCCTTTTCCCCAGATTTATTTCTCCCGGGGGAGAGATTAGGAAGAATAAAAGAATTGCACAACTTTTCCCATTTCTGCCTTCGCTAAAATTATACTGATGTACTGGCCACAAAACACCAGCAACTCAAAAACGGGAGTCTGCCAGGAGTCGTTGCTGGGATAGAGAACACACACTAGGACCAGTTGGAAAGTCAGGGCAAGAATAAGGCAAACCAGAGTCGGAGACCAGCTGTCAGTATGGAAATTGCTAAGAGCTGACTAGGAATGAATACCTGAAAGCAGAGACAAGAAAGAAAGAAAGGAAGGAAGGGAGGGAGGGAGGGAGGGAGGAAGGAAGGAAAAAGAAGGAACCAGCAGAGGCAAAAGGTGGCAGTGGAAGAATTATAGAATTATTTCTAGGTAATATTTTAAGAAATAGAATCATCTTTTTAAAAAATAGAATCAGGCTACATTCACAGTTATCCTGTGGGACTTCCTAAAGATACCAATTAACTGGGTTTGACAGAAAATTTTTTTTCACGCTATTTACTTTGGGAAAGAAAGTTATAGACTCCCAAGAAAGAATTAAAGACATGCTAGTATTCTCAAGGGAGAGAGAAATGCTCAGGTTGGTTGGTTGGTTGGTTTTACCTAAATGCAATTAACTGCTTATAGCAAAGACAATCCAAGTAGAGAAACCCAAAGAACCATGAGGTTGAGTCAAGCAGCACGGTGAGGTGGTGGGTGTCTGGAGGCGGGATAAAAGACCCTCGTAGATGGAGGATAGAGCTTCATCTTTCTCTTGGCTCAGGTGGACACCTGGAGCTTGTTCTCTTTAGTACCACCCATGTACAGTCACAGAGGTGTTCCCCTTCCAACCTCATCCATTCTTGATGTCAAGGATCCAATCTCTTTTTAAAAAAGCCTTACGGCTATCTTGGGCCATTGGAAAGAGGGAAGTTCTGTTGAGGACAGTTCAGATAGGACTGTGCCGTCTTGGGGCACAGACGTTCTTCCTGCCAAATGATCAACAGGTGATAGGCGGACATCTCCAGATGGGAGCTTTCCCTGTATGGTAACCAGCAGAACAACCAAGGTACTCCTCTAGAGAGGTGTGCAGAGCTGTCCCAAATGCAGTGGACTCTGCAATTATTGCCTCAGCTCAAGACAGAGGCCAGGCCAGCTCCCAACTCGTGAGTATCTGGTCCCCTTCAGGTGCATCCCCTGAGCAGGGCTGCACTGTCCTCCTCCCAGGTCATGCTTCCCGCCTATTCCAGCCCATCTTCCCTCATGGGGCGATAGTGGTCTTGTTTTTCATCTTTTCCCCTTCTAAAGAAGCTCTGACTAATGTCACAAACTTTATTCTTGATTCCTTCAGGACTTAGTTATTTTTACTCTCAAAGTTCATGTTGACAGTGTTCTTTGGGAAAACAAAACAAAACAAAATCTTGATTTCTTTGCCATTTTTCGGGCCAGCTGACTGACACTTGTGCTTTTTTTAAAATTTATTTTATTTATTTATTTTTGGCTGCGTTGGGTCTTTGTTGCTGCGCGCGGGCTTCTCACTGCGGTGGCTTCTCTTGTTGCAGAGCATGGGCTCTAGGCACACGGGCTTCAGTAGTTGTGGCTCGCGGGCTCTAGAGCGCAGGCTCAGTAGTTGTGGCACACTGGCTTAGTTGCTCCGCAGCATGTGATATCTTCCTGGGCCAGGGCTCGAACCCATGTCCCCTGCATTGGCAGGTGGATTCTTAACCACTGCACCACCAGGGAAACCCCTGACCTTGTGCTTGATCTTCATTTCTGTTCTCCAACTCTATGCCCACATTTCCCCCTCCCCCCACCACCCACAAAGCCGACCTCCAGAT
Source organism: Balaenoptera musculus (assembly GCF_009873245.2). Classification (NCBI taxonomy): domain Eukaryota; kingdom Metazoa; phylum Chordata; class Mammalia; order Artiodactyla; family Balaenopteridae; genus Balaenoptera; species Balaenoptera musculus. Next base: position 92,864,990 of record NC_045793.1, on the reverse strand, counting down.
ATATCAGAACATGTGCTGCCTTTGGTCTTTTTCACACAGCTCACTTTGCACACATATACTGAGATCAAGAGACCTTCAAGCAGGAACCTGATAAAAATGACCTCCCATCAGAAGTTCAGGCATGCCCTCCCTAGAAAATAGCTCCTGGGGCAGACAACCATGTAAGGTTCAAGGAAGTTACATATGTTTAAAATTCAATTTTTTGAATTTATAACAAATTCAACAAACAAATATAACATACCCATGTGTTTCAACCTCTATCTCAATTATCCTGTGTCTTTGCCCTCTTTAGTTCCAACCCTAATTCAAAAGAAGTAAGACAGATTCTCCTACAACAAATCCCCAAACTGCCATGGCACTCCAAATTTTTGATAGAGTCAACATTTGACGATTTAGAGAATTTAAGAAGTAGAGAATGACAGCACTATTCACAATAGACAAAACATGGAAACAACCTAAGTGTCCATCAACAGATGAATGGATAAAGAAGATGTGGTACATATATACAATGGAATACTACTCAGCCATAAAAAAGAACGAAATAATGCCATTTGCAGCAACATGGATGCAACTAGAAATTATACTAAGTGAAGTAAGTCAGAAAGAGAAAGACACATACCATATGATATCACTTATATGTGGAATCTAAAATATGGCACAAATGAACCTATCTACAAAACAGAAACAGACACAGACATAGAGAACAGACTTGTGGTTGCCAAGGGGGAAGGGGTGGGGGAGGGAAGGACTGGGAGTTTGGGATTAGCACGTGTAAACTATTTTATATAGAATGGATAAACAACAAGGTCCTACTGTATAGCACAGGGAACTATATTCAATATCCTGTGATAAACCATAATGGAAAAGAATATAAAAAAATAATATCTATATGTGTATAATTGAGTCACTTTGCTGTACAGCAGAAATTAACACAACATTGTAAATCAACTATACTTCAATTAAAAAAAAAGAAGTAGAGAGTGAGATGAAAGAGTAAACAAGGAGACTTCAAAAGGGCTTGTTCCTGCTTAGACGATGAGCAAACAGAATTAGAAGTCCACACATTAGCCATCTCAGATCCATGCTGGAGTGAGTGTGAACGTAGGGAGCAGAGTAAAAAGAATCCTTCCAGCTTTCAAGCCATGGCCTCTCTCTTACTCCTCATTCTATCTTTTATCAGCCTAAGTGTCCTCAATGACTTCCTTCATGTAGGCAATTAAGAGTCTTACCAGTTCCTTCTTCATGTCCCTGTGGAAAGCAAGTTACAACTAGCAGAACTTGGAGGCCCTGACACTGGCCTATCCACTGAGAAACTGAGCAGGGTCAAAAGTTCTTTAATTCCTCACATCTAGGGCCTATGCAAATACTTCAAGTCCCAGCTTTATTTTGTAAACTTTCACTTTTGGAGAATATTTTTAAAGGACTCGATTGCTGTAGATGATTATGGTTTGGTTCATGTCTGGGAGGAAATTTCTGCCCAGGTCATTGCTCTAACTGCTGTGGGGTACAGCTGGAAGCCTCAGTCAGGAAGAGCCTGAAAGCCCTTGTTTTCTTTTTGGTCCACCCCAAGGACCGTTTAGAAATGTAGTGGTTGTGATTTGTCAAATCATTTTGGAAACATTTTTTTAAAATTTTAGCTTAGCATTAAATGCACTGCATATGGGAAACCCTGATCTGTGAGCTCAATGGATATATGCTTTTCCAAAAGAAGTGGGAAAAATTCATTAGCACGTACCTCCTTTTGATGTTGACCCAATCTGGGCATGGTATAACACATCCTATATTTAGACCAGTGATGTTTATACAAGCTACTGACCATTTACTGAGTTCATTTACTCAGCTAATAGCAGAGTCCAGATTCAAGTGAGGGCCCTTGTTTCAATACATTAAACACTAAGGTTACAATGCGTTTACATTCCCCTTGTAAACTAATCTGAAGGTATTTCTTAAGCAAACATTTGAAGTTTCATATTTGTAAATTAAGATGTACCTAGAAAAGGAGTGAAACATAACATCATAAAAGCATTCCTAGGGGACTTCTCTGGTGGTCCAGTGGTAAAGAATCCACCTTGCTAGGCAGGGGATGCAGGTTCAATCCCTGGTCAGGGGACTAAGGTCCCACATGCTGCACCGGTGCACCAATAAGTAAGTAAGTAAATAAATAAATGAAAAAAACTGTTTCTAGAATTTTGGAATGGAAGGGAATCTTCTAAATAAAGAAATTGAACCCTAAAAAGAGGTTAGACTAAAGTAATATGTTCAGCAACATCATAGGTATCAAACAATAGAATGCATTCTGATTTCTATTTTTTCCTCTTTAAATTATGAAATATTTTGAACACATAGAAAAGAATGGAGAAGAACATGGTTCAAAATTCTTGATATAAAGTTTTAGCATATTTTAGTCAACAACTATTTAATCTGAATTCTAAAGCCCTGTACACTCCTCACTGATCCTATTTCTCTGTCACCTTCCTCATTTGCTGTTCACATTTCCATGTTTTAATGTTTTTAAATCATATTTTATTACCCCTGTGTATATGTGTAATATATTTCGTGCATTTAAAATTTTTTTCTGTTTGTAATTTTTATCTTCATATTTTCTGCAATGTTGGAATTCTATATAATGAAGAATATAAAAAATAATGCTGAAGAACAGCCACAGACTAGAAAATATTTGCTAAAGATACATCTGACGAAGGACTGTTATTCAAAATATACAAAGAACTCTTAAAACTCAACAATAAAGGAAACAACTTGATTTGAAAATGGGCCAAAGACATCTATGGACACCTCACCAAAGAATATGTACAGATGGCAAATAAGCACATGAAAAGATGCTCTACATCATATGTCATCAGGCAAATGCAAATTAAAACAACAATGAGATACCGCTGCACAGTTGCACACCATGGGCAATATCCAGAACACTGACATCACCACATGCTGGTGAGGATGTGGAGCAACAGGAATTCTCATTCATTGCTGGTGGGAATGCCAAATTGTATAGCCACTGTGCAAGACAATTTGGTGGTTTTTTATAAAACTAAACATACTCCTACCATAGGCTCCAATAATCGCACTTCTTGGTATTTACCCAAAGGAGTTGAAAACTTACGTACACACAAAAACCTGCACGTAGATGTTTATGGAAGCTTGATTTATGATTGTCAAAACTGGAGAACAATCAAGCTGTCCTTCTGTGGGTCAATGAATAAATAAATGTACATTCAGACAATGGAATATTATTCAGCACTAAAAAGAAATGCACTATCAAGCTATGAAAAGATATGGAGGAACCTTAAATGAATATTATTAAGTGAAAGAGGCCAATCTGAAAAGGCTACATACTGTATTATTCCAACTATATGACATGCTGGAAAAGGCAAAACTATGGAGACAGTAAGTAAAAAGATCAGTGGTTGCCAGGGCTTGGGGGGTGAGAGGATGCACAGGCAGAGCACAGGAGATTTTTAGGGTAGTGAAAATATTCTGTATCGTACATTGTGGATACATGTCATTATACATTTGTCCAAATCTGTAGAATGTAAAACACCAAGAGTGAACCATAATGTAAACTATGGACTTTGGGTGATTATAATGTGTCAGTGTAGGCTCATCAATCGTAACAAATGGACCAGTTTGGTGGGGAATGCTGATAATGGGAGAGGCTATCCATGTGGAGGGGCAAACAGTATATGGAAACCTCTGTACCTTTCCCTCAATTTTGCTGTGAACCTAAAACTGCTCTAAAAATATAAAGTCTTCATTTTTAAGAAGTTAAGTCTGATTAGCAAAAAGAAAATACTGATAATCATACTGATATTATATATTTATATTGAAGTATTAATGATGTATAAATCACTTATCACTTTTATTTTCTGGCTTGAGCTACTAGGTAGATAAGATATAAGATATGATCCCAAGATATGAGATTTCCAAAAAGTGAATATGAACATCAACATTTAAGAGATGGATGGAACAGCCTACAAAAAAGAACAGAAGCGCAGAAGGAGAATGGAAGAATGTGATGTTATCATAGAGCGTCATCAAAGTATTGGAGTAGTTAACAGTGTCAAAAGTGGCAGACACTATATTAGGGACTATTATGAGTACATTGAGTTTTCACACAGGAAGGAATGAAGGGAACTGAAGAATGAATTTTACCACAAGACATGCAAACGTTCAACCCTTTGCTCAGCCCACAGACCCAAAGACACACAATTAAGTTCTTTCAATTAGGGAAAGTTATGTGAGAGTATCTAGAGTAAAAGAATTTCAGATTTTATAATTCTTCACATGAAGAATAATCCCTATAAAATGGTTCAGAGTACAATTTTTTTCTTGATTCTATTTCATCTATAAGAATATCACTTTAAAACATTGTTTATCAAAACTGACACTGTAAAATCCTCACCCACTAATGTTATGTTGCCTTCTCCAAAAGAAACTTAAGAATTTGGGTTTGGAGCCATTTGGAATGCCCTCATCAGCACTTATTAGCTGTGTACCATTGGCCAAATTATTTAACCACGATGAGCTTCAGTTTCATCTTTCTTAAGTGGAAGTGATTGGGTTTTTTGAGGATAAGTTAGATACTGCATGTGGTAAGTGCTTAACGAGTTGCAATAATGCTAAGGCTCTCATAACATATTTTAAGATACTCTTCCTCTCAAGTCTTTTGTCTTTGAAAAGTACTTTGTAACTTATTCTCTGATTTACTTGCTTTTATTTATAACTGCTATTAGTATAAACAATGTGATATTCCTTGACAAAATTGAGCCCCTGCCCTTCATAGAACTTTTAAATTTTTAATCCTCACCTCTGAGTGGTATATTGCTCTAATAACATGCTACATTAATTAACTGAAGGACAAAATCATGATAATCTCAACAGACGCAGAAAATGTACATAATAAAATTCGACATTCATTTAGGATGAAAAAAACCCAAATACTCTTAGCAAACCAGGTTAGAACAGATATTCAATAATCTAATAATGAATATCTACAACAAACAAAACAACAGAACTTCAGCAAATACACTTAATGATGAAATAATGAAATTGTTTTCTTTGGAATTGGGAAAAGGCAAGGATGTTATCACTCCTATTCAACAATTGCTCAAGTTCGTAGTAATACAGCAAGGCAACAAAAAACACATGAAAGCCATAAGGTTTAGAAATGAAAAAATAAAAGTAAACTTCTATTTGCAGATACTACGATTATATATAAAATATTTTAAAATAATTTACATTTAAATCATGAGACTTAAAGAATGTTTTGCAAGACTGCTGTACATGAAATCAATATTTAAAAATCAGTTCATTTCTATATATTGAAAAGTGTTAGGAAATGAAATTTAGTGTATGCTCTTATAATAGCATCATAGTGTTAAACACCTAGGAATAAATCTAAATAAAATTCTGCTAGACTGCTATACAAAAAACTGCAAACACTAAGAGAAATTAAAGAAAATCTAAATCGTGTTATACAATATGAATGGATTGGAAAACTCAGTCTTATACCAATTGTCAATGAAATCCTGCACTCTAAACTCTTACGGATTTTTAAAAATTTCACAAGCTGAGTATAAAGTTTATAAAGAAATGCAAAGGACTTACGGTAGCCAAGACTTTCTTAAAGAAGAAATATGAGCTGAGAAGACTTTTTCTCAGATGCCAAGACTTATTATAAAGCCACAGTAATTAAGACAGTGTAGTGCTGGGCATGAATAGGCAAATAGATCAATGTAAATCTGAAATAGACCAAAGAAATCAGAAATCATCTGCTGCATATGGGAACAGTTGCCACTGCAAAATACAGCTCTCAGATCTGGCTGGACTCCACATTGCATGGGCAGATTCTTGATTAGGGGGTCTGGGAGCCAGGGGAAGATGTGTTGTGATATGCCACACTTACTTCTGCGTGGTGTGGCCACCCTGCTTCCATTAAGTTTTAGTGCCTTTGTCTAGAAACTTAATTCTGTAGTTCATCTGACACTTGTTTCACATGTTTTTGGTGTGAAGACCAGTCTGACTAGAATTGGGGACAAACGCCAATATTCTCAAGCAGAGAGGGGGACCACAGTATGCCGTGTTTAGACACAACAGCCCAATGACAAAAAGCTATTGGGTGTTTGGAGGCAATTTTTATGGGCAAGTCATATCAGTTGAATTTGTCTACTAAACCCCTAATTTCAAATGGTAGGGCTTTGGGGATAAAGAGAGATAACGTGATACGAGCAGTAGATAGATTCCCAGTAGCTCCCAATCCCGGTAGCCAAGTGCTGGTAGTTTAAACCAGCCAAGTTACAAGGATGATTAAAGTCTTAAAAGGAAGTTGAAATAGCAAAGGGAGGACAGGCTGTGGTCCAAGTGTCACAAGTGGAAGTCCCACCTCTGGGAACCTGGCATGATAACATTGGAAGAAGGAAAGTCTGAACATCTCCCAAGTGCCTGCCAGACTGACAGTGGTGACTTTTCAATTAGAAATTAAATAAATGCCAGAAGTGTGGATGTAGGAATATGAGAGAATGGAGTTTCCCTGACCCAACCCTCTGTGTGGGAGGGGATAAAATACAAAGGCTGATTACAAGTCAAGCAAGGTTTTTAGTGCCTGTGTTACTGCTTTTGATTCAGAAAAACTCTGCTTTTACATGCTGGTTAATCTTTTTAATTCTTACAGATAGCTCTTCTGCCTTCTGAAAAGGGCTAGACCAGACTCTCACTGAACTACTGTATACAATATTCTGAGCTCTCAGAGATTTTTCTGAAAAATTATGTTGAGATGATAAGGTCTCAAATAGTTTTATACTTGGAAAGATACTTTTTTAAAAAAAAATATATATGCCAAATAATGGCATCCATTTTTAAAATATTTATTTATTTATTTATTTATTTGTGGCTGTGTTGGGTCTTCGTTTCTGTGCGAGGGCTTTCTCTAGTTGCGGCAAGTGGGGGCCACTCTTCATCGCGGTGCTTGGGCCTCTCACTATCATGGCCGCTCGTTGCGGAGCACAGGCTCCAGACGCGCAGGCTCAGTAGTTGTGGCTCACGGACCTAGTTGCTCCGTGGCATGTGGGATCTTCCCAGACCAGGGCTCGAACCCGTGTTCCCTGCATTGGCAGGCAGATTCTCAACTACTGCGCCACCAAGGAAGCCCGGAAAGATACTTTTAAAGTAGAGCATTAAGGATACCTAATAGAGACATAGATCATTTATTAGTAAATTATAAAAAATTATTTTGTATATGAATTTTTTAGGGAAAATATTACCTTGTTGGATGAGAACTGAGGAAAAGCAATGGAGAGAAATATGCTGGGGAAACAATGGACTTAAAAAAGTTTTCCACTAAACAGAAAGTACAGACATCAGCTTCAGGTATAGCTGGATCCAGATGCTCTCACAATATGACCAGAAAACTCTCTGTATTCATCTCTCATCTCTAAGTTTCTTTGCATAATCTTCATTCTCTGAAAGACTCTTCCCACTTAGTGGTAAAGATGGACAGAAATAATTCTAGTCCTCATTCTTATCACCTTCACAACTTCACCAAAACAAATGCATCCCTTTTCTGATGGCATTATTAAAAGTCTTTAGATTGACTCTAGTCCAGACCTGTATGATTGGAGTTGGAGCCAGTCCAACATGGATCATATACACAAAAATGTGGAAGGGAGTTTCCCCGAAGTGGTGCTGTGCTAATGAACATTTTTTCCACTGCAAAATAATTATTCACTAAATGGAGCTTTGATAAGCACCTATTGCTTAGAAAGTATTTGCCATGCTTCTAACATCACTGGTCTTGCCAATACGCCTGCCTGGTTCTTAGAAGACAGTCAGGTTGTCTTCACTAGTGAAGTCTGCCTCCTTTTTAGGTGTTTACACTTCCAGATGGGCAGAGACCACTGGAACCTGTGGTATACCATGTTTTTTTCCCATGGAAATTTTAGTGATTTAAAACCAGTGGTCCATGGCAACAAAAAGAATAAAATCCCTAGGAATAAACTTACCTAAGGAGACAAAAGACCTGTATGCAGAAAACTATAAGACACTGATGAAAGAAATTAAAGATGATACAAACAAATGGAGAGATATACCATGTTCTTGGATTGGAAGAATCAACATTGTGAAAATGACTATACTACCCAAAGCAATCTACAGATACAATACAATCCCTATCAAACTACCAATGGCATTTTTCACAGAACTAGAACAAAAAATTTCACAATTTGTATGGAAACACAAAAGACCCCGAATAGCCAAAGCAATCTTGAGAAAGAAAAATGGAGCTGGGGGAAATCAGGCTCCCTGACTTCAGACTATACTACAAAGCTACAGTAATCAAGACAGTATGGTACTGACACAAAAACAGAAATATAGATCAATGGAACAGGATAGAAAGCCCAGAAATAAACCCACGCACATATGGTCACCTTATCTTTGATAAAGGAGGCAAGAATATACAAAGGAGGGGCTTCCCTGGTGGCGCAGTGGTTGAGAATCTGCCTGCCAATGCAGGGGACACGGGTTTGAGCCCTGGTCTGGGAAGATCCCACATGCCGCGGAGTGACTAGGCCCGTGAGCCACAATTGCTGAGCCTGCATGTCTGGAGCCTGTGCTCCGCAACAAGAGAGGCCGTGATAGTGAAAGGCCCACGCACCGCGATGAAGAGTGGCCCCCACTTGCCGCAACTAGAGAAAGCCCTCGCACAGAAACGAAGACCCAACACAGCCATAAATAAATAAATAAATAAAATTAAAAAAAAAAAAAGAATATACAAAGCAGAAAAGACAGCTGGGAAAACTGGACAGCTACATGTAAAGGAATGAAATTAGAACTCTCCCTAACACCATACACAAAAATAAACTCAAAATGGATTCGAGACCTAAATGTAAGGCCAGACACTATAAAACTCTTAGAGGAAAACATAGGCAGAACACTCTATGACATACATCACAGCAAGATCCTTTTTGACCCACCTCCTAGAGAAATGGAAATAAAAACAAAAATAAACAAATGGGACCTAATGAAACTTAAAAGCTTTTGCACAGCAGAGGAAACCATAAACCTTTCTCCCTCAGAATGGGAGAAACTATTTGCAAATGAAGCAACTGATAAAGGATTAATCTCCAAAATTTACAAGCAGCTCATGCAGCTCAATATCAAGAAAACAAACAACCTAATCCAAAAATGGGCAGAAGACCTAAATAGACATTTCTCCAAAGAAGATATACAGATTGCCAACAAACACATGAAAGGATGCTCAACATCACTAATCATCTGAGAAATGCAAATCAAATCTACAATGAGGTATCACCTCACACCAGTCAGAATGGCCATCATCAAAAAATCTACAAACAATAAATGCTGGAGAGGGTGTGGAGAAAAGAGAACCCTCTTGCACTGTTGGTGGGAATGTAAATTGATACAGCCACTATGGAGAACAGTATGGAGGTGCCTGAAAAAACTAAAAATAGAACTACCATAGGACCCAGCAATCCCACTACTGAACATATACCCTGAGAAAACCATAATTCAAAAAGAATCATGTACCACAATGTTCATTGCAGCTCTATTTACAACAGCCAGGGCATGGAAGCAACCTAAGTGTCCATGACAGATGAATGGATAAAGAAGATGTGGCACATATATGCAATGGAATATTACTCAGCCATAAAAAGAAACAAAATTGAGTTATTTGTAGTGAGGTGGATGGACCTAGAGTCTTTCATACAGAGTGAAGTAAGTCAGAAAGACAAAAACAAATACCATATGCTAACACATATATATGGAATTTAAAAAAAAAAAAAAGGTTCTGAAGAACCTAGGGGCAGGACAGGAATAAAGACGCAGACGTAGAGAGTGGACTTGAGGACATGGGGAGGGGGAAGGGTAAGCTGGGACGAAGTGAAAGAGTGGCATGGACATATATACACTACCAAATGTAAAATAGATAGCTAGTGGGAAGCAGCTGCATAGCACAGGGAGATCAGTTCGGTGCTTTGTGTCCACCTAGGGGGTGGGATAGGGAGGAGATATGGGGATAGATGTATACATATAGCTGATTCACTCTGTTATAAAGCAACAACTAACACAACATTGTAAAGCAATTATACTCCAATAAAGATGTTAAAAACAAAAAACAACCAGTGGTATTTTTCAAGTCGTCGTTTTTCCATTTAATAAACTATTTAATATATGTGTATTTTAAAGATGTGGTTTATAGTTTTTTGGCTCACAGTTTGAGCCACTTCTATCCCCCAAAGTATTCTTAATGAGATATCTTAATTCCCAAAATAAACTTCCTCCAACTAAGTCACTCAGCAGCCATGTATTATGTGCCTGCCAGTTGCGCTCTATTTAGGCACAGGTATATTAATTAACAAGTAAATTAGGGTCTCTGTCCACAAGATTCAGCATAATGAATCTAATTTACCCAGATTCAGAGCTATATCTTCTGTCTCTAATCTGAGCTTAGATTTGGCCCCATGTAAGAAATTAAATTTTTTTCAACAAAAGTTCAGTATTTCATTTTAACCAAAGCTGTATTTGAAGGCAGATTCCAATAAGTGTGGTCTGATACAAATGACACCATTCATAGCAAACAGCAACAGGCCAGCTGCAGTTTGAGTCATGTTTCCGTAAACAGAGTATGTGTATGAACTCTGACCCCCTGGTAAGGTTTCTACAACTTAACAAATAAAATAGTGAATGTGATAAACTCCTGAAAACTAGCTTACGGGTCAGAAACTCTAACCAAAGTGGTGCTGCCAGGCACTGTTCTTAGAACAACTTATAATAAAAGAAAAACTTTTTTTTTTTCTTCTGTTATCCCTCTTGTTCAGGAAGAAGCAAAAGGCAGCTTAGTGAAGTGGAGACAACTGGAGGTGGTTTATAAGGATGGAGTGCAAAGGTAAGTTGGAGTTTGTAGGAAATAGCTTTTAATTGGAGAATTGTCCAGTTGTCCCCAGTGTCACCTGCTTAGGCTCTTGGTGGCTGCCAGTGTAGCTAGTTATCTGAAGGGCAAGAAAGCCTGAAAACAACTGGAAGAATCCAAGTCACATCATCTTAAACATAGAGTTGTGATCATAAATACAAACACAGTCAAGAACTCCTCCAAACGCTGGCATTTCTGAACACAGTTACATCCATGCGCCAGGCCTGGCAGTGGGCGTGTGGGTGACAGCCCAGACTGACCTCTGGGCGGGTGGTCAGTCCTGTCAGGCTGCACTGATGTACATCTTGCTTCAAGGACGAGATTTCCTTTGAGGACTCTGGGTGATCTCTTGGAGCCGCCTAACTGGCTGACCTGGGAAACCCACACCAAGTGCCAAAGGCACCAGAGGGGATCGGGTTTAGGCTTTTGGCCAACTGCATGCAATCTCCACCTCATTCTGGGAAGCAGGCAAAAAGCTCATCCCCTTGCAAAGCGGAGAGAAGGTTTTCCAAGGAAACACAAAAGCCAAGTTCAGTTTAGATTCAGAAAGTCACTGCACCAAAGATTCCATGAACCTCTCCCTGCAGAAATGAGAGAGGTGGTTCTGGGTCAAGCTGGTTCTTAACACATGTGCAAAATGGACCACCCAAGAGATGGCTCTTCCTGAGCAAAATGGCCTTCCTTCCTTCTGCCTTCCTGTGTTTGCAACGACGAGCCCAGGAGCAAGCTGATGACACCAGTCTAGGGCCATAGAGGACCATTCCTAGTCACTGTAGGCATCAAAAACATCAAAAGAGAAAACTATTAAATTCAAAGACTTCACCAGTAGCTATTACATGCAAAGCACTTCCAGTGGTAAAGTGTAGGAAAGGGTTTAACAAATGAAAACAGCCAACTCAAAACTGTACTTTTTATCCATCTTCCTTTCACACTTGTACAATATGACAAATTCAGGCAGAGGTGCCCTGGGGATGTCTTAGAATAATTCATAACCAAGTGGTCTTGCTGTTATTTCACTACTCCTGATGGCCCACAGTCTAAGCCTCCCTTTTCATATTATATCTTTAGTATTGTTTATTCTTTTTATTAGGTGACTTGCCTCTTCAGCTCTCTTTTCCAAATAACACAGTTTAGCTTAGGCTTTGACATCTATTAAAACACAAGGTCTCCTTCAGGTCGTAATAGACTTGATTACTGTTTTCACTTAGGATGTGAAGTTTAGTATCCTATCCTATCAGCTGGTTATATGAAAGAATCTTTAAAGGCTGGGCCCAAAATAACCCCAGCCAAGTTCACCAATTTGCAGACTGCAGGCTAAATCTGGCCTGCAGATATTTTGTTTGGCTGGGCCAGTGATTTTTGTTTTGTTTAGTCTTGGTTTTGTTTGGTCTTGTTTTGTAATTGAATTTGAATGACTTTCGGCAAAATATTCTTTTTCAAATTCCATAGACCCCGCCTCTCTCTATGGCCATGACCCTTGTAGGTATTTGGGTTTGTGATGCCTGCCCTACATAGTAAGTGGTGATAGCAAACATCCATGTCTCATTCCCAATCCTATGATAAAAACTTTTGAAGTTTTACCTCTAAATTTGAAATGATTTTTTTGTTTGTATTTGTACTATTTGTATTCTTTTGAGATACTTATTATCAGATAAAGAAGACCTTTCTATTTCTTGTGTATTATGAGACATTATCATGAATGAGTGTTGAATTTTACCAAATGCTTTTCCTGCCTCTATTGAGATAACCATATTTCTTTCCTTTTTTTCTATTAATTACTAAATTACATTGCTCGATTACCAAATGTTAACCCAACATCATGTTCTCAGAATAAGTCCTTCTTGGTTGTAATATATGATCCTTTTTATATAGAGCTTGGAAGTGTTTGCAGTTATTGTGTTTAGAATTTTTACCTAGTTTGAAGAGAAAGCTTACTTTTTAATTTTCCTTTTTGGAAAAGGAAATGCCCTTGGTGGGTTGTGGAGGTCAAGGAAATGCTTGGCTCATTACAGAAGTCAGCAGGGGTTTCCTCTTCTCTAATCTTTGGAAGACCTTGAGAAAAATGTAAGTAATTTAATATTGTGGGAAGAGTTTGAATTTCAAATTCAATTTCTTTAATAGATGTAGAACTATTCATAACTTCTTTTCCTTCATGTGGCTCTTTGGTAATTTGAGATTTTCTAGAAATTTGACCGTTTTTACAAATAAGTTTTCAAGGTAATTGATGTCATGTTCTAAATAGTATCTTATTATTACCTTCTTAATGCCTTCTGATATTGGTAATTTCAGCCTTTTCTCTTTATTTTTCATTAGTCTTGCTAGGAGTTTATCAATTTTATTCATCTTTTCTCACAACTAACTTCTTTTTTTTTTTAATGTTTATTTATTTTTTATTTTTTTTGGCTGTGTTGGGTCTTCGTTTCTGTGCGAGGGCTTTCTCCAGTTGCGGCAAGCGGGGGCCACTCTTCATCGCGGTGCGCGGGCCTCTCACTATCGCGCCCTCTCTTGTTGCCGAGCACAGGCTCCAGACGCGCAGGCTCAGTAGTTGTGGCTCACGGGCCTAGTTGCTCTGCGGCATGTGGGATCTTCCCAGACCAGGGCTCGAACCCGTGTCCCCTACATTGGCAGGCAGATTCTCAACCACTGCGCCACCAGGGAAGCCCCTCTCACAACTAACTTTTGACTTTATTTTCTCTACTGTATGTTTTAATTTAATTAATTTTAATTCTTAATAACTCAGATATGACTGTACCATTAGACATAATCCAGCATCCAAATGTTGGCAACTAGGTATAGAATCTACATGAATGTGATAGTTAGACTCTAATAATCCAGGTGTGTTGTGTAGGTGGTCCAGATATCATGAGCAGCATTACTGTCAGGGACATAGTTTTCTGAGGTGGTGAACGGCTCACGGAATCATTCCAATCAAGTCAAATAGGACCTTCTCTCAATTTACAGTTATTACTATAAGAGTCAGTGTATATTAAAACTGTACAGAAATATTTTGTGTTATATATAAAAGAAGTTAGGCTCTAGGTAGATTTTTTCCTCTATGTAAATATCCAGTGAGACAATTTGGAAGCTGTGCAGATGTAGGACAAGTATTCGATTGCAGGACACCATGTATCCCTGAACTCTCTTACTGAATGTCTGTAGGGTTTCCCAATTACTGTGACAAAAGAGGAAAAAAGCCTCCTAAAATTTCCAAAATGCCTGGCTAGGTGGCTCTACCATTCCCTTTGAGATATGACCACTGAAATAGGGAAGAAGTCATACAACAGATGACCCTCACTTGTCAAAAGTGGTTCTTTCTTTAACTCCTCCATCTCCATCATCATTCAGGATTGATTACCAGACTCCACTTTGCTTCTCCTGCTCAGAGATGGTGTGGCTCCCTGGGGCTTGTCCTAACAGAGGCTTCCTCTGTAGGCTCAAGGCTATATTGAGTCTATTCCTACTGTGTAGTAGTGTTCACTCACCACCGCTACACTGATGCTAGTGTAAGATCTGTTCCCAACCTGTGTGTCAGCCTTGGTTTTGGTCTTTCTAAAGCCCTTTGGGTATACTTCCACCCCACTTCTTCATTTGGGCTGTCCTGGACTGACTTCCAGTATAGTCGAGCCCTCAATTCCAGCAGATGGTCACCTCAGCATCAGGCTCCCTCCCTAGAGGTCCCAGGGGATTTTCCAGATCCAAAATTGGCACCAGGGCTGATTGAAGACACAGTAGGTCCTGATTGGGTTTGGTACTCCAGTTCACTACATATTTTAGGAGCATTGCCTGGATTACTTGTCAATTTCAAATTCTCTCACCCATGCTTTAACCTAGTTGCCACTTCTGCCTCTGTCAGCCCTTAACTACCTCTTTTCTTGGGCCAGCATGGTGTTGTGTACCAGTTGCAAAACTGGCATTCTCTAGGCTAGTAGCAAGTTCTATGATGATGTTAACCCAACAGATTACAGGGTCTGCAGGTTCCAGTCCCATGGCTAGCTGGGATTTCCCTCACTGATGGATTCAACATGTGCTTGATGCTGGGGCCCTCAGCTCAGGGACCTGTGACACTGTCTGCATTGAGATGGCTTCCCCCCTCCAAGTACTACACCTACCCACATTATACACCAAATCTCTGCCTACCTTTTCTTTGACATGAGTTGCTGCTTACCTGTTAAGCTAGAGGTGAGGCTGTGGTCATCAGCAACGTGAGCAGTGGCTCTCTGTTGCAAAGGCTGCCCAGGTAAGTGACATGACCTGATGAAAGTCCTCATTATGTTGAAACTCCGTCTCCTGGTGAAACTCCTACTAGCTGTACCGCTGTAGACCCAGAGGCTCCCATAGCCAAGGAGACCATGTCCCCGGCTGCTCACCAGTGCACTGCCAAATCAGGGCGGAAGAGGAGCCTAATTTTTCTTTTGTTTTTTGTTTTAGTTATGCTTTCCTCTTTCCTGCTATGACCCAGCATTGATTTTCAGAGGGACATATGCAACTAATTTTAGCATAACTAACAAATGGGACATACTTAAACCAATTTGAATATAATTTGCAAATGGTCAACAAGTGGTTGGTCAAACTTTCCCTGAGCATAGGTACGGTATAACAAGACAGGGCAGACCTGGGGAAAGCATTTTTTCTATAAAGAACACTATTTATCTATGCAGCTGTTCTGATACCAGGTCCTGATTGCACATCCATGGACATCAACCTTGTTCGTGTGTGTTTCTTCACTTCTGGTTTTGTCCTTACGTTCTTGTATCCTAATATGTTTCTATTCTCTGGATTCAAGTCTTAAGCGACCTCCTCACTTGCCAGGGTTGGCACTATTCATCTTCTATCAAATGCAGACAAATCCAAGCCATGTGCAGAGATGCACAGATGAGTGGTCTGTTGGGAAGGTTGGCTTCATTCTAATTTTGGCCACAAGCTGACTCCTCTTGTGTGCAGAATGCTCCTAAATTAGGTGCTTGAGGTAGGCAGTGCTAACAGTGTATTATAAAATGAGAACGCGCACAGAATGGACCTGGGGGGATACCAGTGTGTGTAAGCTACATAGACACTGACTAAAACTTTTCTTTGTAAATATTTTCTTTATAGTTAGTCACTAAAAATTACAGAGCTTCAGTCACCAAAAATGTATTTCTTATGCATAATCATTGAAACCAGAAACGTAACCTGATTCTGCATTCGAAACAGGACATTTTTTTCTGGTTTTGTTCATGGGAAATGGCTGACTTTGACAGAGTAGAAATTGAAAGTTAGAAGCTTATGGAGGAGAACCATGATGCACAAAGCACCCATCACAATGTTTGATAAATCAAATTTTACCTATAAAATTAAAAATGGCTAAAGAGTATCGTAGCGTTGGCTTTGTAAGAAACTAAGCTATATCTGAGTTAAACTTTTGGCTGCTCAAAAGCTTTCTAAAATACCTGGTCAAATGGATTCATTCTCAAACACAGAGATGGTTCCAGAGCACCTGCGGGGCCACAGTTGTAGATCACATGCATCTCCTCTCAATGCCCTGGTTTGGTCACCAGTGGCCAGATCACATATCTGAGGAAATTTTTTCTCATTAGACAGAAAACCTGTTCCAGAGGGATGGTGGACAAAAAAAAATACATATTGTCATCCACCTTCTGTGCCCTTTTTCCATTAACATGCTGTGTTGCTAACGTAGAAAAGTCTGCCATGGAAAGTGAATAAAATACTCCTTTTAAAGAGCACAAACAGGGAGATTAGGGAGGAGAATTTAAAACATACTAAGATTACACTTCTGGGAATTTTCACACATCATATTTCCTTAGTATAAAGATCTCTATCCAAGACACATATTTGTAAGGGAAAAAAATAACGAAAACAAATATGTAACAGAAAATTGGTTAAGTACATAAGTCCTCCATATAATAGAATGCTCTATTATCACAGTTTTTAATGTAGATCTATATCAAATATCATTGAAAATATTTGCAAAACAATATCAAAATTCTTGTGGAAAAAATAAGTTATGAAACATACCTAGTTGGCCAAATATTTGTAAAATTAAATTTTTCTTATGTTTATACAAAATCTGGATAGAGATATATAAATCTGTAATAATGGTGATTATCTCTGGAGAGGTTTTAGGCTTTTTTTTTTTTTTAACTTTACTACTTCTAATCTCTCTGCAATGGACTTGGATTGATTATATAATAAATATGCTGAGTACAATAAAAAGTGTAATATTTCCCAGAGTCCCGGCCTCTAGTCAATGACATAACTAGTAGGAATGAAAGTAGGTCCACAGGGTTGTACAGTGGCTTCATGGTCTTCCTAACTGTTGCTTAAACTACCAAATCTCTTGCTTTGGAAACTTCTATCCTACATTAAATGACACAGGGATTGATGGAAAACACTTGCTGGCTTTACCTTTTACTGTAAGTGAAATGGACTCATTTTATCATGTAGTTTGAGTGAAATTTACAATCTAGATATGGCTGATTGTAAGCATGGCATGAAGTTATGCGTATTAAAATTGCATCAAAATGGTTTATACATATCAATTATTCACTGCTGTTTTTAACAATAAAAGACAAGAGACCAGGAAGAGAGGCCCTGTCCCAGCTCAAACTGTGAATGGCTGAAGCGTGGCATATTCAGTATTCTGTTTCCATTGGGACTAAGGCAGAGCTGTGTCTTCTCCAATTGCTTAATCCACTACACTTACTTTTGCATCTCTCTTAGTATTAGTTATCAGAATATTACAAGGTTAAAACCAGTATTTGAGTCTTTATGACACGTTGTTATCCAAAAAGCCTTTAATTTCTAATAAAAATGGTTTTACCGTAAGAGAAAAATTAATCTGTGAGCATTGACTCGTTTCAGGTTTTTCTTCAGAAGAGATTGAGCTGGTAGCCTAGGACAGCACCAAGTAGTGGTGTTTACAAAAGGAGAAAGATGTCAAATACTCAAAGATGCCTTTACTCAAAGGCAAGTGGCAGAATTCACTGATTATAAGAAAGCAAATGTGAAAATGACAATTCTTCCACATACTGAAGTTATGGGCTAGGTGCTTTATGTATTATCTTTAAACCTCACTACATCCTGATTTACGGATGAGGGAACCAAAGTAGAGAGACTGCTCCACCCAGCAAGCTGAGAAATGGCAGAGTCAAGATTTTAGACAATTTTTGTTTTATTTCAAAGTCTCCCGTTCCATGAAATTGTAATACCCCTATAACTCTACCATGCTTTTCACAGTGCCACCACGTAATAAATACTGTAGACAGTCAACTGATATGACAATCAAAAGAAGTGTTTATCATTATATTCACATATATGGCTAATGGAAATTTTTGTAACATAGGAAAAAATCCAAACGAGATTCAATTTTTGTTACTATAACTTTTGTTACTATACTATAAATCCTGTCTATTCTTTCCTGAAAGGTATTGTGATACAGAACATTTTAAATTGCTTATTGAGAATAAAAAAGTCTTCTACTTGGTTTTGATCCAATTCCAAACCAAAGGAACTCTTGTGCTGGGGTTTGAGACAAAGTACTGAAATGATAAATGTCCTATGCTAGACTGTAAACCGCAGTCCCTTAATTCAGATGACCTCAAGGCCTGACCAGAGAGTACTCAGCTGCTTCTTCCGGTTACCTTTTCATGCTGGCTTGTCCTTAATATAGTTAATGCTCCCCAGATGTATCAGCTGCTTGTGCTCTTTAACCCTCACTGGGCTCACATGCAGCGCTGGCTGCTTTTCTCAGACACAGGGGAAAAGAAAGAACTCCTTAACAGAGATAACTGCGAATATTTCAAGTGCCTTCAGGGCATGACAATGCCATGCAGGCAAAGCTACCAAATGCATGTTTTTGTTTTAAATGTTTTATTTTTGAATATTTCCCCCCAGAATATAGGGAACAATATAATAAACTCCCCATGTGCCGTTTTCCAGCTTCAACGAAATATCCTTGCCCATATCCACCTTCCCAAATGATTCTGTGGCAAATTCCAGACAACATTTTATTTTATGAACAAACATTTTAGTATGTAACTCTAAATGAAAAGGACTTTTGTTCTTTTTATATAACACAATATCATGATTATATTTTTTTAATTAATAATTCCTGGATATCATCAAATATTCAGAGTTCAAATTTCCAATTATCTCTTTAATGTCACAAATGTTTCTAGTTTGAATCAGGATCCAAACAAGGCCCACATGTAATGATTGGTTAATATATTCCTTTTAAGTTTCTTTTCACCTATTGGTTTCCCCCTCCATCTTTTTTTTTTTTCTGTTTGTAATTTATTTGCTAAAGAAACTTGATTATTTGTCCTATAGGATTTTGCTGATTACAACCCCATAGTATAGTTTAACGTGTTCCTCTTTCCTCTGAATTTTTTATAAATTAGTAATTGAATCTGGAGGATCGACCAGAGTCAGGCTTGATTTTCTGAAAAGACTCTTTTTTTAGGAGGTGCTTTGATCCTCTATCAGGAGACTCCTCATATCTGTTTATCTTTCTCCTTTTGATATTAGCAGTAACTCTATGCCTAGATCCATTCATTCATTTTGGGTTACAAGAAAGTGATATTCCAATTCTATCATTTATTTTTCATTTATTTGCTAAAATACCACAATAAAGAAAATCTTACTCTTATCTTCTGTTTCATTACTGAGTGGTTCTTTGTTTATAAGTTTTCAAAATGATGAATTGGTTCACTAGTGTCTTCCAATTGCTGACCAGTTTTTTTAAGTGTCATTATGAACTCATGGATTTAAACTTATTTGATATATTTCAATCTTTTGAAGGTTTTTTCCCTCATTGATCTTCATATTGTCTCATCTTTGACAGTCTCGGCAAGTTGATTCCCAAATCTTTGACACAAATCTAGTCATCTTTGATAGCTTCCTTATTATGTGATGTGACAAGATTTCCAATATGATCTGTATATTTCCTGTCCCAGACCTGGAATTAGCCATTTCTCCAAGGAGCTCTGGATCCTTTCAGAAGGAAATTAGATTTCAATACTAAATTCTAGGTGCTGGAGGTACTCATTGCTACTGGGTGCCTCAGTATTTATGGGACTTTTCAGTTGAAAAAATTAGAAAATATTTTTTTTCAAGCAGAAAATATCACTGATTTATATTGATACTTCAAATTCAGGACTAAAAGGTCTTTACTTAATTTCTCCTTTCTGGTATCTGTTTTTCCTTTCTCACTTGCCAAGAATCTTGCTTGTGAAGGACACTGGATAATAGGATTATAATATCACAGAATTATACTTTATACACAGCATTTTTTGATTTGCAATACCATCACTACCACCTACAATATGATCACTGAAAACTGTTTAAATTTTTTCCAGCAATTTTTGTCCTTAAGGCATATACTGTTAGGGATGTATGGCCAAAAACTATTTTTCAAAGTTACTTCGATTAGTTTCCATGTGATTATGCCAGCAACTAGTTACCCATTTAGATTCATTGATCTCATTTTAATTTCAACTTTTGAGATTAAACTTTTTTTATTATATCAGATGCTTACATGGTTTCAAAGTCAATTCTATAAAACAAAATATATTCCAAGCAGTCTATCTTCCATCCCTGTTCCTTCATTCCATTCACTCTGTACCCTTGGGGAAGATGTCAACGTTAGGATTGGTACATTATGTACTATATTTCTTTCTTTATTGCTATCATTTATTCATAGCGCTACAATTAACTATATACTGATGCTCACCACCAGTCCTAAAATTGATATATCTCCAGTCATTTTAGTTGTCTGAAGGTTATTCTCTAGTAGATACCTTAGGAATAACTCATGAGATATTGAAAAGAGTTTATACTTGGAAAAGTTTATCTGAATATAAAAAAAATCTTGGCTCAGATTTTCATATTTGGTTCACCCCAGAAGACATAAAATTTTGCTGTTGAAAACTGTTAACAATTTGATTTTCTTTCATTTGTAAGTGACTTAGGGTTTTTGTCCAGATGTCAAAAGAATTTACTCATTTTCTTGAATAACCAATAATTTTATTAGATTTTTCTCAGTGTTCTCAGCCCATTCTCCCCAGTATATAGTGTGCCTTTTCAACACGTACTTCCAGAATATTTATAAACACATGTATATTTATGTATCTTCTTAATTTTAGGAAAGTTTGTCTTTAATTATAGATTTTTTAAATATCTCATTTTATTGTTTTGGTTTTCTTCTTTGGGGACCTTTTTTTATACATTTTTTGTTTCTTCTTTTCCTACCTTCCATAAGGCTAGATGTAGCAGAGATTCTTCAGAGGGCTGATATCTGAAATGCACCTACAAAAAGCCCAGCTTTGAGGGAGAAGTAAAATTTTAGGGAACATAATCCAAGAATAGAAGTGATAAAAGTGGTTGAGTTGAATGCCTGTGCTATATGATTCAGACAACAAATAGGCTGCCTGTTTCCAGTAATCTTATGCCCTCTTATTTTACTAAGTGGCCAAACTAAGAAATTATATGAAATTGACTATTGAATTTGAGATTATGCAGTTTCCAAAGTAAAGTTTACAAAATAGTCCCAGGGGAAATTATTTATGATTTATTGCTAGGCAAGGCTTTGTTTTCCCTAAAAGCTGTGTTTCATTTTCTTGATGAGAATCGTCATAAATACAGTTTCTATTTTTCCCTGCATCCTAAGAATCTGAGCCAAATTGTGCTCAGTCTTGCAATAATAAACATAATTATACAGAGATCCTTATTGCATGCATGTATTCTTTAACTTGGTCCCAACTTTTACTTCAGAAGTTTTAAACTTTGATGCCAAAGGACAAGCTTGCAGAGAAATTGTATACAAAATTTAGTTTGAATATGCATTTTTTTCCTGGGAAAGAAAGGACACTTCATCAGATTCTGATTCTAAAAGTGTATCTGTGATGTTAAAACTACTGTTCTTATATTAATTATTTTATTTTATTTATAAAACAGAAGCTTCTATTCTAGTTTAATTTAAAATCTCAGTGACATACCAAAATGAATGGTTTACTTTTGGAATCATATTAAGCTTTTTTTTATCTTGACAAAATGTAATTAATAATGAACTGATGAAGTTACAGTGCAGACCCCAATCCCTGAAAATCAAGTCACGCCATTTACAAGTCTAGATCATGTAATACAGGAAAAAAGAAAAAGCTAAACCTTTTTTTACAAATTCATCAGCTGGCTTGACTAACTTTCATAAGAAGGCTGACATCATATATGATCATTCTAAATAGTTTCCTCTTTAAGATAGGTTGAGACACAAACCACTTCAATAAAGTCACTTATTATTTCTACATAAGCTGGTTTCAGTTTATTTATTCTCTACATTTCTCTTCCTCCTAACATTGCATTGTGTTTTCTTGGATTTATATAGGTAAATGTCTTGCAGTCTTTTGATGTACATTTATCAAATTGGTCGTAGTCTTGTTACCATACATCAGATGCCTCTGAAGAAATTCTTCCATCTACTTAGGCCAGAATTAAGGTTTGCAGATAGTTACCTTGCTTGATGCATACAGACAAAAGATATCATAAAATAGTGTGTTATAAAATTAAAACAAATACTAAAATTTCATTAACATGATATCTATCTATTCCAGTAGAGAGAAAAGGTAGAACCAGGCAGGCATGCAGTTCTTGTTAAGTCAAAGTTGACCAAACTTGGGAAGAAAAAATTAAACTTATGTTTGGGAATCTAACATATCTCAATTAAATGTATAATTGAATGGAATCACTTATCTAGAATGCATACATTTTGTATTTTACCAATGATTTATATTTAACTATTTGTGTCAATTCTTTAAGTCTTTTCTAGAATACAGTAAGTTTGTAATTCTATGAACAGTAGATTGACATTTAAACAAAAAGAATTTGGTTCACTTAAGAAATAAAATTAACTTCTGATTTTGAACCTATTGGAAATGGTTGAGATTTACATTCTCCTTTCAATAGTCTGTTAGCTCTGAATAATTTCATCCTATTGTGCTATTCTTAGTGCAATTTTAATTAAATTTAAAATATAGAGAATTTAGATTTGGCTTGACATTTCAAACTACTTAGAAAGTGGCTGATTTTTAAATGTTGAATAATGGCAATATACATAATTTCCCATGACATGAATAAAAACATCGAGGTGAAATTTTGCAAATCATTTGCACTTTAAGCAAATGATTACACATTTTTGGTCTGTTGAGTTATTCAATCAACCAGAATTAGTAGTTAACTTACACTTTGATGGACCGGAGGTGAGGAGAAAAATATCTGAAGTTGGAAATTGTTTATATGAATGGTTTTATAAGTTGTGGAATCAGCTTAAATGCCTAAAGTGGATTCCGATGCTGACACTTTTCTTTCTGCCTGCTGATTCAATTCACAGAGCCAGTGGCACTTAGTGGCCCAATAGATTACAAGCAGTTATTAAGGTAAGCAAAGCCTCACCCATTGCTTGTGGTCAGACATGTGATTTTAATTATGGGAGAGGTAGATAAACATTGATACTCTGGTTAGATGGGAGCTGGTATGCTTTTTCTAAGCTCATTAGAGCTTATAGCTTGCCAGTTTACACATACACACACACAAGGGGTCTGGAATAAAGACTAGTTTCTGTGTTCTTTGTTTCTGTATTCTATTGATAATCTTCTGCAAGGATAAATGTAACCCTAGATTAAAAAAGCAAAAAATACAGAAAACAAAAATGAACTAGCTTGCAGTTCACGTTCTCTCAAACCCACCCTCCAACCCCAACCCGATGTCTCACTGGGGCCATGTTACTCAGTTATTTATCCCTAAATCACACAATTCCATTTCTCTACCATTTCTCACTTTCCCAAACAGCACTCTAACCCCTGCCAAAAATAAAAGACCAAAACAACATCAAAGAAAACCCCACAAAGGTTTTGTTTAACTTCCCTTCCATACCACCTTCTATCAAATGAATTCCTTAGAAGTCATATGATTAATAATGCTAGTTTTCAGTAGAATCATTCCACTAATTTTACAAAAATCTGAATCATAAAGATGGAAGTTTGAACATTGTTACATGATCTTATTTCTTCTGCATTTTATGCTGTAGTCCTAAAAAACAAAAATTGATTTTTACTAATGTGTCGTCACTACATATGAAGCACATCAGAGAAAACTTACGTAAAAAAGCTTAACTCATTTTACAGTAGCCTCACACAGCTTACTATTGACATTATCTTTCAATAATTTTCTTCCCTCAACTGCCATCAGCTGCAACTTAAACTTATGTGCTTAGTAAATAGAGTTTGGTTGACTTTTCATCTCTGTTTTCTACTTCTCCATATTTTCTTTGGATAGTCCCACTATCCAAAGATAAGCCTGAAAAAAGTTTCAAAAGTTTTTGTGATATTGATCACCTCCTTGAACTGAGGAAAGAACCAGGAAATATATTCCATGCCCCGTTGCCTCTGAGTAACCACATGCACAACCAACTGTCACTTAAGGAAGACTCAGGATCTTGGCGACAATAGGTCACGAGTGGCTACAGACACCATTTTAAAGATCAGATGACTCTGAGTTGCCATGGGCAATCTATTTAAAATAAATCTGTTCTACAGATTCCACCTGTGGTATAGGGTTGTTTATATAATTCTGTGTAAAAGATATCAGTGGGAAACAACTAAACTCCTATTATAATAACTAAAATCAATCAAACAAACAAGCAAACACTTGCCAATGTAATGCATGTTTATTCCCGTCTTGGCATCTGTTTCTTGGAGGACTCTTATGGTTAGAATACACTTAAAACGGGAAATTTTACTGTATGTAAATTATAGCTCCCCCTAAAAAGGGTAATGCATGGCATATAGTAACAGCTCCATAAATGCTAATTTTTGATAGTTTTTATGAATCAGCACTCAAAAACCGGAAGTGTTACTCCTATGCAAAAATGACAATAAGCATGATTAAATGGCAATGACCATGGTTTAACTTTGACGGCTTTAGTCCAGTAGTTGCTTAAGAATTTTAGTACTACAAATGAATTAATTTTAAGCACTCTTGGGCCAAAATAGGGAGCTAAGTTAAGGATTTCCAATAAGGATTCAGTACATTGGTGAATTTAGTGAAGTTAATGGTTTAAAATAAATTCTTTAAATAAATAAGCATATTTAAGAAATTTTTTTCATTTCAACAATGTTAGAAAACCATTCAGATATCCAGTCTGTAATTTGCATGTTTTCAAATTTCAGAAATAATGCATTTGTGTTGTAATATGTAAATCAATACAATGCAATTCAAAAATGGGCAAAGGTAAAAAGCACACACCCCAGCAACCCACATCCTACTAATCCACCCCACTACAAGATCAGACCCTGGAGGTCTAACTGTGTATCATTTTTTTGCTCATACAAACATATATGGCCATAAATATATCTGCATAGAGGTGTGGTTTATTCCCTTTATCCTGAAATAGGATCATAAGATACTCATTACGAGATACTTATCTTTTTCTACTTAATATACTATGAACATCCCTATAAGTCATTGGTAGAGAGCCACCTTGTTCTTCCACTTTCTGTGAGCATACATATGCACATATCATTTCATACAAATAAAATTTCACATTATAAATTCTTTATTGTAGTCTTTTCCCAGCTTTTATTTTCTGCTTGCCTTACTTTCCCACCCCACTCGTCTCTCTCATCCCATGCCCCATTTTATGTATCCTTTCGTAATTTTATATACATACGCACATGCACACACTATACACTTTTTGTCATTGTTTACTTTATAAAAATGGAATATTAAATACTCTTCCTCACACGTCATTTTCCTCATTCAACACACTTTAGAATACCTCCATGTCCCAAGTCACTTTACATAGCTTAATTATTCTTTAATAATAGTTTCTAATATTGCATAATATTCCATGAATAATTTACTTGACCATTTTCCATTTGATCAGCATTCATCTTGCTTACACTTTATTTTTTCACACTTTAAAAAATGCTGCAATAATTTTACTCTCTGCCCTTAGTATACTCTGAGAGCACCTTGCTTTAAAGGTTTATTGCAAGGGAAACGCAAAAAAAAATGGGCAGCACCAAGATCATTTGTTTTTCAATCAGTAAAAATGACAAAAATCCTCCATTAAGTGGTTACAGTGAAAGGGTGGGGCTGTAGTGGGATGTGGAGTTTTAGTCATAAGGCTTTATTTGCTGCAAAAGTGTTAGAATGTTGGGCTCACCAAATTCTTTTACCCTGTTTTTGAAAGGGTGGAGGTATCCACACTAATCTTCCTTGCTAATCACATGTCTTAATCACCACTCATTTCACCAGTGAAAACATTTCTAATCAACAAATGCAATAGTGGAGATTTAGACCTTGCAATTTAAAGTACTTCTTAAATTTGCTTCTAGAGCATGGAAACCTGATAGGGTCTCTCAAAGGCTAACTTTCTGGAGTGTGAATTCAGGGGTAGGAAACCTCAAATGTTAACGAACTTCTGTAGACTGTAGATTGAAGATAACTTATATACACACATCGTGTCATCCTAACTGAAATATTTTACAGTAAATACAGTGACGTAGCAGGTGTAAGGCAGCAACTTGGCTTTGTTGCTTTTCCAATAGCAAGTGACAACAAAAGGGAACACACATTTCTCTATTTTACCAAATATGCCTCAGTAATTTAAAGGCATCGGTAGTGGGACCTCCATTAGCCAAGGCTACAAGAGGAGATGAGAAAGTCATAATGTTTGATGTACTTATCTTCACAATTCTTCCTAATGGTCAAAGCATTCATTTAGGAATCTAAGTACCCAAGGCTGTACTATAAGTGGTAACAAATAGACTGAGACAAATTCTTTTTCCACAGCCCACATTCATATTTCTTCATAGGAGATTCTGAAAACATAGTAACAAAATTGGAAATAGTTCCATCATTTTCCAAAGTATGGAAAAGTGTTCAAAAGGCACATTGATATAAGCACGGAATTTAAATCATAAGTCTAATGTGATAAGCATTTACACGTGTGCAGGGATGCTTTCCCAAAGATAATGGAATCACTTTGAGTAATAGCCATTTGATTGCCTTGTTTTGATACAGGGATGGAAGTGTGTTATGGTCACTGCAGTTTGATAAATGACCTTCCCATCATTCTCATTTTGTGGGTTTAGGCCAGACACCCATATTGTGACTTGGTTGGTGTGGAGGTTGGTGTTTTACTGTATTTTTAGAATATTTAGTCTATTTAGAAAGTTTACATAATTTTGGTTACAGTGACTAAAGTGACTAGGACTAAAAATAAGATTGGCTTTTATGAAAACAAGCTCTTCTAGCATTAGAAGATGGTGTGTGCACCAGTGTTCATTCCAAGTCCATTTGATCCTGGGTTTGGTGCTTCAGATTGCAAATAAGGGTGCTCATGGATGAGGAAAAATACATTGTCTGTGTTATTTGTAGGAAAAGAGTGTTCCCGAAAGGTAAAATTTTAAATGTCTATTTTATCATGCTTCTTGGTCTAGAGTAGAGATGGCAAATAAGTGTCATTTATTTTGCCAACTCTGAAGAATTGATAGTGGCTGCCTGGAGCACTTCATGGAGGAGAATTGGGATAGAAAATTAGTATCCCGCTGGAAAAGATGCTAAATGTTGGTGATCGCACCAAGGATTGAGTGTGAGAGGAAAGGCAGGACATGTGTAACATATTTGATATTTCTGGACTAATGGGAAGTAAGAGGGATATGGTTAAATACTCCATTTCTAGTTGATATTCCCTGGGCAGTTTATACCATAATTTCTACTGGATCAGAAATTCCCCATGGGCTAATTTTCAAAATAAATTCTAATGTTTATAATGTTTAAACATATAAAATTCACCTTCACAGCTATTGCATATATATACATACGTGTGCATATGTGTATATATATGTGTGTGTGTATATATGTGTGTGTATACATATATGTGTGTGTGTATATATATATATGGTGCTTCTTAAGCATGATGAAGAATTTTAATTTTTTTTCAAGAACTCTGCTTGAAAAATCTAGTTGAGATGAGACCAATTTTTGCTTACTAGTTAAATAATATGTTAAGAATATTTTTAGGATGAGATTTTCATGAGGATTGAAGTCACTGGAAAAGTATAAAGAAATGTACATAGATAAGCAAAAGGAATGAGTGGTCTACATTCAGAGTGTGAAAACCGACAAATATCCTTCCTGGCTAAATTTGTATATATCTGGGTGGTACAAATTTTTAGACAATTTTTATTTTATTTTATTTTATTTATTTTATGTTTTTAAAAGATTTCTATTCATGTCATAAAAGATACTTGCTTATGTCTTTTGTTTAAAAAAAAGAATTTTTAGTTTTTTCTTACTGATCTGTAGGGTTTCTACATATTCTGGATAATACTCCTTTGTAGTTGTATGAATTTAAAATACATTTTTCTAGTTTGTCAATTACTTTTTCATTTTGTTTATGGTGACATTTGATGACAAGAAGTTTTTAATGTTAACATAGTCAAATGTAGTAATTTTTCCTTTACAGTTTATGCTTTTTTGTGTCTTGTTTAGAAAATCCTTCCCTACCCTGATGTCAGAAAGATATCCTCCTATGTTGCCACCTAAAAGTTTTACAGTTTTGTCTTCTATATATGTCATTAATCCAATTGGATTTTATTTCCGCATAACAACACAATTACTAAGCAGTTTATCTTTCCTTCAGTGATCTCTGAGACTCACTCTCATGCTTCAAGTTTTCATGTATGTTTCAGTCTATGTCCAGTTTTCTATTCTTCTTCATTAGTTATTTATCTGCTCCTGTAGCAAAATTATACTGTCTCATTTCCTACATCTTTATAATAAAGTTTTGACATCTGATAGTGCAGGGTCCACCACCACCACCACCCATTTCCCAACTTTGTTCTTCTTTAGCAATTTCTTGACTATTCTTGAATTTTGCTCTTTCACATAAATTTTAAGATCAGCTTCTCAAATGCCACAGTAAACCCTTGTCTTGGCTTGGGATTCCTGGGAAATAGACTCAGATGGGGATTCATGTGCAGGAGTTTATGCCCTTGCGATCGATACTTGAGAAAGAGTGAGACAAGCAGGATGGGGCTAAAGGAGACATTTAAATGTGATGCAATTTTATTAGAGGCCTTAGTAGATATCATGAGAAGCTCTGGAGCTACATGGACTCTTCAGAGATGTCCTAAATTGAGTTAAAGGGGCCAGACCTTTTAACCCTCACATCAACCAAATGTTCCATGTGGACTGCTTCTTCTAGGGGAATATAATATTGTGGTTAGGCAACTCCCTTCAGCTCTCTTTCTTACAGAGAGAGTCAACCATAACCTATCAGCAGTCAACAGTCCGGGCAGCTTGGGGAATGAGTGCCATGGTGGATTCAGGTGGTACACTACCAGCATCCACTATAGTCAAGATCCTTCAGGATTCAGCTTATTCTCTTTTGGGGGGAAATTTACAAGAGGAAGGCTAATGGAATTAACTGCCCATCACACCTAATTATACAAGTAAATAATTACTCAAGTTACTCAATGGTGTAACTTGTAATTCCCTTTCTCCACCACCCTTGTGGACTCTCCTCACCCTTCACTAGCACCTCCACTGGTCTAGGTGACTTATGCAAAGCATGACCCAGACCCTCATCCCTAAAGTTTTGAGACTCTGATTATGCCTTTCTCAGGACACAGTTCCTGCACTTGTCTATTTACTGTCACAATTGTGCAAGGGAGTGGCAAGAGATAATACAGTAGATCACCTATGTGCCAAACTTATTCTTTCTTGCCTGCATTGTATAATAGCAGCTCTGCCTTCTCCTAATGATGAGCAGAGTCAATTAAACCTTTTCCTTGTCTGCTGTTCTCTTGACACAGAGGTTTTCAGGGACTGGGCAGTAGCCATAGTTTAAAATTCAGTAAAAAGTTGATGCCTCATCTGTACCTTCAAAAGGCCATTCAATTGCTCTATTAGGTCAGTATATTCTGGGTAGTATATTTTGTGATAGGACCCATGGGTCCCTGGGACATGTGTCTACTGTTGTACCATCTTTGCTGTAAAAAGGGACCCTTGGTCCAAGGCAGTATTAGGTAGCAATCTGTGTTCTGTGTTGGTGAATCACTGTAAGCTTTCTGTTGTCTGGCCAAGGTCCTGCAGGCAGGAAAGGCAAACCATACCCATAATGCATATCAACTTTAGATGAAATAAATCACTGCCCTTGCCAAGGGTGAAGTGTTCTGTATTAGTTCTTTAGGGCTACAGTAACAAATGACCACAAACTGAATGGCTTAAAACAGAAAATTACTTTACTTCTATGTGCCCTTATCCTAAACAAGGGACAGCATTTGCCACTTCAGGTCAACTCAGTCCCTGTGCCCAGCAGTCCTCAATATATTTGGATTTTCCCTTTCCCTGCTGGTAATGGCTTTTACGTCCTTTGAGGAAAGACTAGAAAAAATTACCACTGAGTGCTGTGATGTTGTGATGTTGTAGGATCCTATCTCCTAGTCACCCAGCCTCTGCTTAAGCTCAGTGGGTCTGGATCAGAAAAGTGCCCATCTCTTGGGCCCCTTGGAAGACTGTATTCTGTTAAATATCTCCATGGCTGCTCCTGACTGCCATGCTAATTTGTTATTGTTTGTGATAACTGTGCCCACCTCCATTCTAATGGTTACGCCACACCTCCTGGCCTCTAGTATGTGGGGATCATCCCCATTGCTGTCTGCGAGCCCAGTTCTGTAATGACAGTTCCAAGCTTAAAGAGAAGAGCGTCTCAGTGATGCTGGTGCCTGTCTCACCAGCACATTCTTTTTTTTTTTTTTTTAAATTTATTTATTTATTTATTTATTTATTTTTGGCTGTGTTGGGTGTTCATTGCTGCGCGTGGGCTTTCTCTAGGCGAGCGGGGCTGCTCTTCGCTGCCGTGTGGGGCCAATTCTAATCTGCTGTTAGATTGCTGTAATCTGTTATTAGATACACATCTAGAGTGCAGGCTCAGTAGCTGTGGCTCGCGGGCTTAGTTGGTCCGCGGCATGTGGGATCTTCCCGGACCAGGGATCAAACCCATGTTCCCTGCATTGGCAGGCGGATTCTTAACCATTGCGCCACCAGGGAAGCCCCAGCACATTCTTTATTGTTCTAATAAATGGAAGGTCTTTCAGGCCCTTGTGTAGAATATAGTCAGCTGATAGGGTTTTTGCCTTATATACTATATCCACTTTTTTTTTTTTTTTTTTTAAAGAAATTCACGTTCTTTTATTTATTTACTTATGACTGTGTTGAGTCTTCGTTTCTGTGCGAGGGCTTTCTCTAGTTGCGGCAAGTGGGGACCACTCTTCATCGCGGTGCGCGGGCCTCTCACCATCGCGGCCTCTCTTGTTGCGGAGCACAGGCTCCAGACGCGCAGGCTCAGTAATTGTGGCTCACGGGCCCAGTTGCTCCGTGGCATGTGGGATCTTCCCAGACCAGGGCTCGAACCCGTGTCCCCTACATTGGCAGGCAGATTCTCAACCACTGCGCCACCAGGGAAGCCCTATATCCACTTTTGAATGTCCACTTCTGTGAACTTTTGATCCCTTCCTCTTCTCCCTGCTTCCACCTCCTGCTGATAAATGCTACCAGGCCCTGCAGCACCACAGTGCTCTCTACAACCATTTGGGAATTTTTATTGAAAGTCACTAAATCTATAGCTTAATACAGGCAAAATTGAGTCTTTACAAGAACAGGTTGTTTCTCTCCACTTGTTTAGATCACCCTTGATGATTTTTATTAGAATTTCATAATTTGCTCCACTAAGGGTTTGCCTGCCTTTTGATAGAATTATTCCTAAGTATTTTTATATTTTTAGTTGCCACTGAGAATGTCCTTATTTAAAACTGCTTTATAACTGCTATTCCTGATGTAGAAATACAACTGACTTTTACATATTGATTTTTATATCAAAACTTGCCAAACTTTCTAATTAAATGTCTTATTTTTCTATAATTTCATTTAGATTTTTTACATTAATATGAAAATTATATCATCTGCAAAAAAAAATGAGTCTTTTGGCTCTTCTTTTCCTTCCTTATTGCCTTTATTTCTTTTTTTTCCTACTCTGTTACAGTAGCTAGATCCCACAGTCAGTGGTTGAATAGAAGTGACGGTAACAGGCATCCTTAACTTTTTCCTGATCTTAAAGAAAATGCCTTCAACATTACATATTTAGGTTTGATGTTTACTATACATTTTTGTTTGAGTGTTTTTGTTTGCCTTTTATAAAATTAATGAAGTTTCATGCTTTCCTAGTTTGCTAAAATTTCTTTTAAATCATATATGAATATTGAACTTTTTAAAATGCTTTTTCTGCATCTATTAAGGTAATCATCTGCCTTTCTTCCTTTAATAATATGAAAAAGAATATTAATTGATTTTCTATTATTAAACCAGCATTGCAATCCTGGGATAAGCTTACCTTACTTCTGATGTATTAACTTATATATTACTTTATGCTAATTGCTAATATTTTATTTAATTACTTACATTTTACATGTTTGTTCAAGAGTGCTATTGTTGCATAATTTTT
The DNA here is from genome assembly GCF_009873245.2 of Balaenoptera musculus. NCBI lineage: Eukaryota > Metazoa > Chordata > Mammalia > Artiodactyla > Balaenopteridae > Balaenoptera > Balaenoptera musculus. The sequence continues at coordinate 92,832,492 of NC_045793.1, read as the reverse complement.
ATTTATTTGACTGGCCAGGTTTGAACATGAAAATCCTGGACTCATAAAATGAGATTGGACATATTCTCTTTCTCTATCTTCTTGGAAGAGTTTTGTGAAAAACTGAAATCATTTTTTCCTTGAATGTGTGGTAGAACTACTCTGTAAAGTTGTCTGAGTCTGATGTTTTCTTGTGGGAAAATTTTTATTGACTTTGAATCATCTAATATGCATTTTTTGGTATTTTCTGAGACACTAATTCACTGACAGGTGAATCATAGTACTTTTACTTTACCAAATTATATAGCATCATTATCTATGAGAAAGAATGTACTTACTGAATTTCTACCAACAGTGGCTGGAGATTACCAAATATTTCTGTTTCTGTGGTAGGATTCCTGGCACCTCATTAGAAATCACTTCACAATGTATATCTAAGTAACAAAAAATAAATTGTTGGTGTTGTCTGTATATTTTATAAATCTAGATCTGGAAAGTAGTGACATTAAGATAGCTTACCAACCATGGATAAATTTCCTGAAGGGCAAAACCAGTGTGGTACTAATGCTGAGTCAGGCCACTTTTCGGATTTTTCAGTAATTCTTATTTGATGATGGCTTTATTTTCCTTTCACTATTCTTTGGATATGTTCTTTCAAGTGAGGTAACTACAACTGAACTTCATTCCTTGAATGTGGTTAGTCTACATCAGGACTACTCTTTTCTCTCTAGATTAGATATAAACCTGTCATTCTGACTCCCAGTTTCTGGCCTGACATGTAAAGAGCTTGTAAGTCATCACTCTTGTTCTCAAAACAAGAAAAATGCTGAAAAGACTGAAAAATCAACAACCCTTTCTAGATCCATCTGAGAATTGAGGTCACACGGCAAACCACTGCCACAAAAACTAGAGAGAGAGGCAGATACTAAGAATCAGAGATGACAGAAGCAGAAGCCTGCAAGTGGAGGCATTACTGGTAGGAGCACTGAAACGATCATGGACAAATTGCTGGAGGTTCAGTGTGGATAAACTTCACATTTTGTACGTTTTACCTCCAGGAGCCACATCAGGTTCTTAGGGTGAAGGTCAGAGGAGCCACCCCCCTACCCCAGTGCTTCTGGCTGCAGGAAGGGGAAAGTAATCATTCTGAAATATACCCAGAACTCTCTGCCCTCCTTAGCAAAGCCCTGACCTCAAGGTAAACCAGAGCCTAACTGACTAAGGAGAAGAGAAGTACCCTCCTCCAGCCCCCTCTAGGCTTCCTGTCTCACTGATGGACAGGACTGGGACAGGGAGCTTAGAAGTACTTGTGAAAGTTGGTTAGGGCCTGGGATCCCTGAAAGACTAAGACCTAATCACTGTAGTAGAACTATTCCCCTCCCTCCACATTCTAACCACTGCATCGATAGGGCCCCTACATGATAACAGGGAATTATAGCTAAAAGAACTGCAAAGCTCAGACCCTACTTAAGAAAGAGTCTCTATGGAAACTTAAAGACAACAGGAGTCACTAAAGGAAACAAAGACAGTAAAGAAAATTTTAGCCCCTGACATCTATAGCTACAACAAGAGTAAGCAGCCTCTTAGACAGATAAATCTATCATTCTAACATTACACTGAATTTGTGTCGTCACTCTAATGTTGACTCAAAAGAGCAGTTTTTGACATTATGTTGTTTTATTTTTTATGTGTGGTGCTATAAGCCACATCCTACATCTTATACAGGTCTTTTTCAACCCAGGTGTAGAATCTTGCATTTAGCTCTGCTTAATGAACATTTATGCTTGTTAGTGACCAGTCACGTTTAAAGGTTTCTCAGCTCCCCACTCGACATTGCCCCTCTCATGGACATCTGTCACTGTCTACTATTCTAGTTTCACAGTGTCTGAATTGGATTAACATATCCTTACTAACTTTATTCAGGTTTTGATGTCTGTTAAGCAGCCCTAGAAATTCCTCTCCAAGCTGAATCAAGCTCATTAATGATCCACTCACCTACTCATCTGTAGTTACCCTTGGTCAATTATAGGAGCTTTCTATCAGAAAGACTTTCTCTTATAAAAAGACTTGTTGAAATTCAGATATATTGAGACAGGGTCAGTAAAGTATAAAATTAGCAAATTACAGTACAAAAGTGGCATAAGTTTAGTGTAGCAAAGCTGTATTGATTTCAGCATTTGACAGCTTCAATTTTTGAAAAACAATTTTTGAAAAACAATTTTTGAAAACATGATGCTTATGTGATGAGCCTCAAAATCCTTCAAATGCGTTAAGAAAAGAACTTGTGTAAGATCCTCTGGAGTCTTAAGTGCAATATTATATTTTGAAACATATTAATATGAGTTTTACGCTTGCTTTTCCTTGTTAATGAACTTCCCTCATTCCATCCATTACCTGGGAGAATGTTAGGATGGTTGGAACCTATGGAACATTCATAGAAAACAGTGCTCAGCATTGACTTCCAGAACATGCTCCTAAATCTGCCTGAAAGTGCATAACGTTTGATCATAAACAGTAGGTAGAATACGTAGGTTGGGAGATAGAGAGGGATGGAGGCAAGTAGGATGGAGGATTGGGAGAGGCCTTCTGCACCTGGAGGAGAGAAGCAGGATTAGTATCCAAAGTCTGCTCTTATTTTCTCTTATTTATGTCAGCACCATGCATCACCACAAAGCCTTTTGTGACCTGAGCCAATGATGCCCAGGGACCATCCCTTGCCCTCCAGGTGAGCACCCACTGCAGGTGCCTGTATTGCCCTCTGATTGTCCAACAGGGGAGTGCTCTGCTAAGTCTGCAGACTGTTGGCTTGTCTAAGTTACCCTATGTAGGCATCCAACCCATAGGCCCAGGGTACTCCTAAGCCCCTCAAAATTGAGGACAGGGCCCAGGACACCCCAGGAGACAGTGGTGATATGGAAAGGTTTGGATGGTATTGTTCATTGCATCTTAAGAACTGTATTTCCCCTTCACTTGCCCCATCCCCCTAGTCCCCTAAAGAATTGGTGGTGTAGCCTTTGGCCATGACAAAGAAATCATAACACCGCTATTTAAAGGCACAGACTTCTTTTATCTCTCTGGTGTCTGTTTTCCTACCAATCTGTTGTAAACTAACTCTCAAAAAATAGCTAATGGAATTGAAGTGGAAAAGAGTGGCAGATTATCTAATACAAGAGAGGAAATGTAATTTGGTAGGAGCAGCATTATTTAATATTTAAGAGCACACATCTTTTTTTTTTTGGCTGCGTTGGGTCTTCATTGCTGTGTGCAGGCTTTCCCTAGTTGCAGCAAGCCGGGGCTATTCTGTGTTGCGGTGCACGGGCTTCTCATTGTGGTGGCTTCTCTTGTTGTGGAGCACGGGCTCTAGGTGCGCGGGCTTCAGTAGTTGTGGCTCACAGGCTCTAGAGCGCAGGCTCGGTAGTTGTGGCACATGGGCTTGGTTGCTCCGCGGCATGTGATATCTTCCCGGACCAGGGCTCGAACCCGTGTCCCCTGCATTGGCAGGCGGATTCTTAACCACTGTGCCACCAGGGAAGTCCCCAAGAGCCCACATCTTGAAGCCAGATTTAACAACTAAGTTTTCTGACTTTCAGCAAACTACTCATCTGAGCCAGCCACTATTTTCTCATTTGTGAAGTGGAGATAATACCTTTCTTAATTATTATGAGACCTAAATGGGATAGTACAGACACACACACCCACACACATAACCACACAAAAAACCTGGTCACATCATTCTTATCTGTTGGCACTACTTTCATCCAAATTTATTGAGCACATATTACCTTTGGCTGCTGTAAATTGACTCCAATAAAGACAGATCTAAGAGACAGCAAGCAGGGGAATGCCTTAGTGTTGCTGGATCCTTGTATTCACATACCCAAGAGGATTACAGGAAGGGGACGGTGATAATCAACGACTCATCTCAGATCTAGATGTCTATATTAAAAATACGCACAAAGGGTCTTCGGGCCCAGAATATCTGTATGGAACCCCAAGCAATAATATTGTCACCTTGGTCTCAAGTTTTGGGTGAATAAGGACATGAGATTTTGTACAAAATATTTTGTGCAAAATATTTGATTGTGTGTTTTTTCTCTTATTTATTCTTTTACATGACAAAGAAAGTCTGCTTTTGAACACGTAACTCAATATGCATTAGGTAAATTGTACACCAAGAGATAGAAAACACAAATATGTCCTTTGTCCTTGGGAATCTTACAATACAGTGAGAGACACTTACCCAGTACTTTCCAAACATGTAGCCAGCACTGGAAAAACATGAGGTGAGGAGATTTAAATTATTATGTGGTGCTTGATTCTTCCTAACAAATATCTTAAACCCAAATTGCCATTTTCAAAAAGGCACAATCTGCCAATGTCCTTTCCTCACTACGTTTTCAAGGAGGTTGCAATAAAAGGTAGAAAGAAAACATATAAAGAAGAGTAACCAGAGCAGAGGAAACAGAGCTCAGGCATCTATAACTTATTCACCAAGTGGTTGGTCAAAACCACAACTTTGAGGGAAGAGGCAAAGAGGAAGAAAGCTCTAATTTTACCAGAGCTAAAATCATGAAAGGGTCTCCTTTTGAAGAAAAAAAAAAAGGAAGGAAGGAAGGGGGAAAGGGTGGCATTATATTTTACTTGCTAATTTGTAAGTGCAATTAAGGTTAAAGTTATACTTCCCTTCACAAGAAAACATGACCGAAAGCATTAAGAGCAAAAGAGCTTTGTTTGTAAAGAACTTTTCAAGATGCTGTTTTTCTCCTGGAAAATGTGGTTTATCTAATTGATGGCTGAGGAAAACCATCTTTTTAAACTTCCCACTCAGTGAGTCAGCCTGGGGTGTGTCTGCCTTGTAGCATCCTGTGAGAGCCAGTAATCTAAAGTGGCTTGACGGACACAGCTCCAACCTCATGCGTCAAGCAGAGCTACCGGCGCTGGGAAACCAGAGGGAGTCCGGTTTTCTAAACAGAGTGGTTAACAAAATTGCATGTTATGAAGTGGGGCTTCATCCTCTAAAGGATCATTACCTATTTTTAAAAAGAACCTGCCGAATGATTCCTATCAACACCCAGAAGTCTGCAGTTGGTAAAGGCCAGGTAATTACTTCAACTGAAGGGCAAGTATTATTGCCTTAGGGTTTCTTCATGGTTACCTTGAAGAGAATTTCCATGTCATCACCAGTTACATTAAGTGGAGGTGAAATGGAGAATTCAGACAAGTTCTTTTTCAAACATAACTTGAGACACTGACAAAGCATCAGGCATACGGAGCCAGAACAGCCAATGAAACATCAAACACCAAGGAAAGAAATTCAGTGGTCATCTGAGTCTTAGTATCAGTACAGACTTGCCTTGTACCGTAACTCTTCTTTCCAAAAGAAGAGATTTGTGTGAATAGGTGACTTAGGGGTGTTTTGGAAGAAAACAGAGATGATAAATGGAAATAATGTCAAGTCGTCTTTGTTGAAAAATAGTCTACCTTCTTTATTATAGATAGGCCAGAGTAGGCATTTAGCTAGATATGATAAAAGAATGTGGCAGGATAGTATTTGGGATTCTTTAAAGTATGTCTCTTGAAACTTCCAGAGTTAGTTCTTTGGACTAAGATGTAGAGGCTGCAAAATGAGCTGACAGAATGCAAGCTTGAAGACCCTCTACTCATATCTTCAGGAATTAATATATGAAGTAAATGAAGGTTTGGGGGAGATGGATGTGACACCAGATAGTTTGTTTCATTCAAAGTACTTAGGACTGTATGGGATTGTTATTTTGGAGAAGCATCAATGTGGAGAGATTTACTTTAACTTCTTTAACTTTTCTTACGTGATTAACACCAAGATAAAAATGAATTAGACTCTGGCTAATGCAAAGTTAGAGAAGAAATGAACTGAAAATACAGCAACATTTTAGATAAAAGAGGTATGGCCAGAAAAGATCATAACATTGGAAGGGGTTAAATAAGGTCATCACAACTTTAGATTTCTAGGAACCTTATCAAGATATGCAAACCATGTGCCTCTAGCCACTTTGGGCTGAGGTTTCAACCTATGAGAGTGTTTAGAATGATCACCACATTGTAGATCCAGGAGGAATCTCCAGAGGTTTGAGCCTGAGAAAACATATGTTTCTTGGTTCTCTGGTCTTTTCCTGACTGCTCATTAACAACAGTGTAATTTTCACTGTTCTCTAGTCTGAGGAACATCACAATTATATCCCCAGATCACAATGATCAGCTCTAGGCGGCTCTAGATGGGGAAAGTCATGGCCACCCATGAGAGACTTTGTCTCTCTTCACTTATAGTTGGATACCAGAATCGAAGACAAAAGACCAACACCCCACCCAGTTGTGGCTACTAATAGAATTCCTTTGCAACTGTGAATATCTAATGAATCCTTTACACTAGTTTTTGGACCTCTTCCTTAATATTTCCAAAAAGCACTACCACTGCAGATTCTCTGATTTTCTTTTTATAAAAATGTCTGCTTCATTGAGGTATAATTCACATGTAAAATTATAAGGTATTTAATATGTGCCTTATAGTCATATAAAGATTCCCCCCTTCTAGTTAATTAACACATCCATCACCTCATATATTTATCTTTTTTGTGTGTATGAGAGAACATTTAAGTTTTACTCTCAGCAAATTTCATTTATACAACACACTGTTATCAACTATAGTCACCATGTTTTATATTATATACTCATAACCTATTCATCTTATAGCTGAAAGTTTGTACACTCTTACCAGCCTCTCCTTATTTTCCCCACTTCCCAGCCCCTGTTAACCACTTTTCTGCACTCTGTTTCTATGATTTTGGCTTTTTTTTTTAGATTCGACATATAAGTGAAACCATGCGGTATTTATCTTTCTCTGTCTGATTTTCTTCACTTGGCATATCTCAAGGTCCCTCCATGTTGTTGCAAAAGGCAGAATTTCCTTCTTTCTCATGGCTTCAATATTCCATTGTGTATATAAACCACATCTTCATGCATTCATCTGCTGGCAGACACTTAGGTTGTTTCCATACCTTGACTATTGTGAATGATACTGCAATAAATACGTGGGTGCAGATATCTTTTCAATATCTTGTTTTTACTTCCTTTGGATATATACCCAGAAGTGGGATTTCTAGATCACATGGTAGTTCTATTTTTAATTTTTTGAGAAACCTTCATACTACTCTCCATAAGTGGCTAAACCAATTTACATTCCCATCAATAGTGCACAAGGGCTCCCTTTTTCCCACATCTTCACCAGCATTTGTTATCTCTTGTCTTTTTGATAATAGCCATTCTAACAAGTGTGAGGTGATATCTCGTTATGATTTTGATTTGCATTTCCATGATGATTAGTGATGTTGAGCACCTTTTTTAATGGATCTGTTGGCCATTTGGATGTCTTTGGAAAAATGTCTATTCAGTTTCTCTGCCCACTTCTTAATTGGATTGTTTGTTTATTTGTTTTCCTGTTGTGTTGTATGAGTTCTTATATATTTAAGATATTAACCCCTTATCAGATATGTGGTTTGCAAATATTTTCTCCCATTTCATAGGTTACCTTTACATTTTGTTGACGGTTTTTCTCGACCCTGCAGAAGTTTTTTTAGTTTGATGTAGTTCCACTTGTTTATTTTTGCTTTTGTGCCTTAGCTTTTGGTGTCAAATCCAAAAAATCATTGCCAATACCAATTTCAAGGAGTTTACCCTCTATGTTTCCTTCTAGGAGTTTTATAATTTCAGGTCTTATGTTCAAGTCTTTAGTCCATTCTGAGTAAATTTTTGTGTTCAGTGTAAGATAGTGGACCAGTTTCATTCTTTTGCATGTGGCTGTCTGGTTTTCCCAATACCATTATTGAAGAAATTATCCTTTCCCCAGTGTATATTCTTGGCTCCTTTCTTGTAAATTAATTGATCATGCATTTATGGGTTTATTTATGGGCTCTCTATTCTGTTTCAATGATCTATGTATCTGTTTTTATGCCAATACCATACTGTTTTGATTACTATAGCTTTGTAATATCAGTGAAAATCAGGAAGTGTGGAGATAGCCTCATCCACCAGAGGGCAGACAGCAGAAGCAAGAAGAACTACAATTCTGCAGCCTGTGGAATGAAAACCACATTCACTGAAAGACAGACAAAACGAAAGACAGAGGACTATGTACCAGATGAAGGAACAAGATACAACCCAGAAAAACAATTAAATGAAGTGGAGATAGGCAACCTTCCAGAAAAGGAATTCAGAATAATGATAGTGAAGATGATCCAGGACCTCGGAAAAAGAATGGAGGCAAAGATCGAGAAGATGCAAGAAATGTTTAACAAAGACCTAGAAGAATTAAAGAACAAACACCTAGAAGAATTAAAGAACAAACAAACAGAGATGAACAATACAATAACTGAAATGAAAAATACACTAGAAGTAATCAATAGCAGAATAACTGAGGCAGAATAATGGATAGGTGACCAGGAAGACAGAATGGTGGAATTCACAGCCATGGAACAGAATAAAGAAAAAAGAATGAAGAGAAATGAAGACAGCATAAGGGACCTCTAGGGCAACATTAAACGCAACAACATTCGCATTATAGGGGTCCCAGAAGGAGGAGAGAGAGAGAAAGGACCCGAGAAAATATTTGAAGAGATTATAGTTGAAAACTTCCCCAACATAGGAAAGGAAATAGCCACCCAAGTCCAGGAAGCGCAGAGAGTCCCAGGCAGGATAAACCCAAGGAGAAACACACTGACACACATAGTAATCAAATTGAAAAGAACTGAAGACAAAGAAAAATTATTAAAACCAACAAGGGAAAAATGACAAATAAAATACAAAGGAACTCCTATAAGGTTAACAGCTGATTTCTCAGCAGAAACTCTACAAGCCAGAAGAGAGTGGCACAATATATTTAAAGTGATGAAAGGGAAGAACCTACAACCAAGTTTACTCTACCTGGCAAGGATCTCATTCAGATTCAATGGAGAAATCAAAAGCTTTACAGACAAGCAAAGCTAAGAGAATTCAGCACCACCAAACCAGCTCTACAGCAAATGCTAAAGGAACTTCTCTAAGTGGGAAACACAAGAGAAGACAAGGACCTACAAAAACAAACACAAAACAATTAGGAAAATGGTAATAGGAACATACATATCGATAATTACCTTAAACGTGAATGGATTAAATGCTCCAACCAAAAGACACAGGCTTGTTGAATGGATACAAAAAGAAGACCCATATATATGCTGTCTACAAGAGACCCACTTCAGACCTAGGGACACATACAGACTGAAAGTGAGGGGATGGAAAAAGATATTCCATGCAAATGGAAATCAAAAGAAAGCTGGAGTAGCAATTCTCATATCAGACAAAATAGACTTTAAAATAAAGACTATTACAAGAGACAAAGGAGGACACTACATAATGATCAAGGGATCAATCCAAGAAGAAGATATAATAATTATAAATATATATGCACCCAACATAGGAGCACCTCAATACATAAGGCAGATGCTAACAGCTATAAAAGAGGAAATCAACAGTAACACAGTAATAGTGGGGTACTTTAACACCTCACTTAAACCAATGGACAGATCATCCAGACAGAAATTAATAAGGAAACACAAGCTTTAAATGGCACAATAGAACAGATAGATTTAATTGATATTTCTAGGACATTCCATCCAAAAACAGCAGATTACACTTTCTTCTCAAGTGTGCATGGAACATTCTCCAGGATAGATCACACCTTGGGACACAAATCAAGCCTCGGTAAGTTTAAGAAAATTGAAATAATATCAAGCATCTTTTCCGACCGCAACACTATGAGATTAGAAATCAATTACAAGGGAAAAAATGTAAAACACACAAACACATGGAGGCTAAACAATACGTTACTAAATAACCAAGAGATCACTGAAGAAATCAAAGAGGAAATCAAAAAATACCTAGAGACAAATGACAACAAAAACACGAAGATCCAAAATCTATGGGATGCAGCAAAAGCAGTTCTAAGAGGGAAGTTTATAACAATACAATCCTACTTCAAGAAACAAGAAAAACTTTAAATAAACAATCTAACCTTATACCTAAAGGAACTAGAGAAAGAAGAACAAACAAAACCCAAAGTTAGTAGAAGGAAAGAAATCATAAATACCAGAGCAGAAATAAATGAAATAGAAACAAAGAAAACAATAGCAAAGATCAATAAAACCAAAAGCTGGTTCTTTGAGAAGATAAACAAAATTGATAAACCTTTAGCCAGACTCATCATGAAAAAGAGGGAGAAGATCAAATCAATACGATTGGAAATGAAAAAGGAGAAGTTACAAATGACACTGCAGAAATACAAAGCATCATAAGAGACTATGACAAGCAACTCTATACCAATAAAATGGACAACCTGGAAGAAATGGACAAATTCTTAGAAAGGTATAAACTTCCAAGACTGAACCAGGAAGAAATAGAAAATATGAACAGACCAATCACAAGTAATGAAATTGAAACTATGATTTAAGTTCTTCCAACAAACAAGAGACCAGGATCAAATGGCTTCACAGGTGAATTCTATCAAACATTTAGGGAAGAGCTAACACCCTTCTCAAACTCTTCCAAAAAATTTCAGAGGAACACTTCCAAACTCATTCTTCAAGGCTACCATCATGCTGATACCAAAACCAGACAGAGATACTACAAAAAAGAAAATTACAGACCACTATCACTAATGAATATAGATGCAAAAATCCTCAACAAAATACTAGCAAACAGAATCCAACAACACAGTAAAAGGATCATACACCATGATCAAGTGGGATTTATCCCAGGGATGCAAGGATTCTTCAATATATGCAAATCAGTCATTGTGATATACCATATTAACAAACTGAAGAATAAAAACCATATGATGATCTCAATAGATGCAGAAAAAGCTTTTGACAAAATTCAACACCGATTTATTATAAAAACTCTTCAGAAAGTGGGCATAGAGGGAAACTACCTCAACATAATAAAGGCCATATATGGCAAACCCACAGCAAACATCATTCTCAATGGTGAAAAACTGAAACCATTTCCTCTAAGATCAGGAACAAGACTAGGATGTCCACTCTCACCACTATTATTCAACATAGTTTTGGAAGTCCTAGCCACGGCAATCAGAGAAGGAAAAGAAATAAAAGGAATACAAATTGGAAAAGAAGAAGTAAAACTGTCACTGTTTGCAGATGACATGATACTATATATAGAGAATCCTAAAGATGCCACCAGAAAACTACTAGAGCTAATCAGTGAATTTGGTAACGTTGCAGGATACAAAATTAATGCACAGAAGTCTCTTGCATTCCTATACACTAATAACAAAAGATCAGAAAGAGAAATTAAGGAAACAATCCCATTCACCATTGCAAGGAAGAGAATAAAATACCTAGGAATAAACCTACCTAAGGAGGTAAAAGACCTGTACTCAGGAAACTATGACACTGATGAAAGAAATCAAAGATGACACAAACAGATTGAGAGATATACCATGTTCTTAGATTGGAAGAATCAACACTGTGAAAATGACTATACTACCCAAAACAATCTACAGATTCAATGCGATCCCTATCAAATTACCAATGGCATTTTTTACAGAACTAGAACAAAAAATCTTAAAATTTGTATGGAGACACAAAAGACCCCTAATAGCCAAAGCAATCTTGAGGGAAAAAAGTGGAGCTGGAGGAATCAGGCTCCCTGACTTCAGACTATAGTACAGAGCTACAGTAAACCAGACAATATGGTACTGGCACAAAAACAGAAATATAGATCAATGGAACAGGATAGAAAGCCCAGAGATAAACCCACACACCTATGGTCAACATTAGTTGACATATGACAAAGGAGGCAAGGATATACAATGGAGAAAAGACAATCTCTTCAATAAGTGGTGCTGGAAAAACTGTACAGCTACATGTAAAAGAATGAAATTAGAACACTCCCTAACACCATGCACAAAAATAAACTCAAAATGGGTTAAAGAACTAAATGTAAGACTGGACACTATAAAACTCTTAGAGGAAAACATAGGAAGAACACTCTTTGACATAAATCACAGCAAGATCTTTTTTGACCCACCTCCTAGAGAAATGAAAATAAAAACAAAAATAAACAAATGGGACCTAATGAAACTTAAAAGCTTTTACACAGCAAAGGAAACTACAAACAAGACAAAAAGACAACCCTCAGAATGGGAGAAAATATTTGCAAATGAATCAATGGACAAAGGATTAATCTCCAAAACATAAACAGCTCATGCAGCTCAATATTTAAAAAGCAAACAACCCAATCAATAAATGAGCAGAAAACCTAAATAGAGATCTCTCCAAAGAAGACATTCAGATGGCCAAGACTCACATGAAAAGCTGCTCAACATCACTAATTATTAGAGAAATGCAAATCAAAACTACAATGAGGTATCACCTGACACTGGTTAGAATGGGCATCATCAGAAAATCTATAAACAGTAAGTGCTGGAGAGGGTGTGGAAAAAAGGGAACCCTCTTACACTGTTGGTGGGAATGTAAATCAATACAGCCACTATGGAGAACAGTACAGATGTTCCTTAAACACCTAAAAATAGAATTACCATATGATCCAGGAATCTGACTGCTGGGCATATACCCAGGGAAAACCATAATTCAAAAAGACACATGCACCCCAATGTTCACTGCAGCACTGTTTACAGTAGCCATGCCATGGAAGCAACCTAAATGCCCATTGACAGACGAATGGATAAAGAAGATGTGGTTCATATATACAATGGAGTATTACTCAGCCATAAAAAGGAAAAAAATTGGGTCATTTATAGAGACGTGGATGGACCTAGAGACTGTCATACAGCGGGAAACAAGTCAAAAAGAGAAAAACAAATATCGTATATTAACGCATGTATGTGGAATCTAGAAAAATGGTACAGATTTGCAAGGCAGAAATAGAAACACAGATGTAGAGAACAAATGTATGTACACCAAGGGGGGAAAGTGGGGTTGGGGGTGGTGGTGGGATGAATTGGGAGATTGGGATTGACATATATACACTAATATGTATAAAATAGATAACTAGTAAGAACCTGCTGTATGAAAAAAAAATCAGGAAGTGTGATTCTTCAGCTTCATTCTTCTGTCTCAAGATAGCTTTGGCTATTCAGAGTCTTTTGCAATTTCATACAAATTTTAGAATTCTTTTTCTATTTCTGTGAAAAATGCCATTGGAATTTTGACAGGAATTGCATTGAATTTGTAAATTGTTTTGGGTAGTATGGACATGTAACAATATTAATTGTTCCAAGCCATGAGCATTGAGTATCTTTACATTTAATTTATCTTCTTCAATTTCTTTCATCAATGTCTTATAGTTTGCAGTGTACAGATCTTTTACCTCCTGATCAAATCTGTCCCTAGATATTTTATTCTTTTTGATGCAATTGTAAATGGGATTGTTTGCAGCATGCTGTTGCTTCTTGTTTTTTATCCATTCTACCGCTCTTTCTTTTTATTGGAGAATTTAGTTCGTTTACGTTGAAAGTTATTATTGATAGTTATGGACTTACTATTCCCATTTTGTTGTTTGTTTTCTGCCTGTTTTGTAACTCCTTTATTCTTTTTTTTTCTTTTTTTAAAACATCTTTATTGGAGTATAATTGCATTACAATGGTGTGTTAGTTTCTGCTGTATCACAAAGTGAATCAGCTACCCGTATACATATATCCCCATATCCCCTCCCTCTTGCATCTCCCTCCCACCCTCCCTATCCCACCCCTCTAGGTGGTCACAAAGCACCGAACTGATCTCCCTGTGCTATGAGGCTGCTTCTCACTAGCTATCTATTTTATATTTGGTAGTGTATATATGTCCATGCCACTCTCTCACTTTGTCCCAGCTTATCCTTCCCCCTCCCCATGTCCTCAAGTCCATTGTCTATGTCTGCATCTTTATTCCTGTCCTGCCCCTAGGTTCATCAGAACCATTTCTTTTTTTTAGATTCCATATATATGTGTTAGCGTATGGTATTTGTTTTTCTCTTTCTGACTTACTTCACTCTGTATGACAGACTCTAGGTCCAGCCACCTCACTGCAAATAACTCAATTTCATTTCTTTTTATGGCTGAGTAATATTCCATTGTATATATGTGCCACATCTTCTTTATCCATTCATCTGTCGATGGACAGTTAGTTTGCTTCCATCTCCTGGCTATTGTAAATAGTGCTGCAATGAACATTGTGGTACATGACTCTTTTTGAATTATGGTTTTCTCAGGGTATATGCCCAGTAGTGGGATTGCTGGGTCATATGGTAGTTCTATTTTTAGTTTTTTAAGGAACCTCTGTACTGTTCTCCATAGTGGCTGTATCAATTTACATTCCCGCCAGCAGTGCAAGAGCGTTCCCTTTTCCTTTATTCTTTTATTCTTCTCTTTCTCTCTTCCTTTGTGAGTTAATGATTTTCTGTGATACATGCATATATCCTTTTCCCTTTGTATTTTGTGTATTTACTATAGGCTTTTGCTTTGTGGTTATCATGAAGTGTACATAAACATTGTTTATTTATAGCAGTGTATTTTAAGCTAATAATAACTTTGAACACATACTAAAGCTCTACATTTAACTCTCCATCCCTACCTTTTATGTTTTTGATGTCACAATTACATCCTTTTACCTGTGTATCTATTAACAAATTATTGAAGTAACAGTTCAAGTTAGAGTTAAAGTAAAAATACTTTGGTTTTTTAACCTTTATACTAGATTTATAAGTGATTTACCCACCATTACAACATTACAGTATTCTGAATTTAACTATATGTTTACTTTTACTAGTGAGATTTACACTTTCATCTGTATTCCTATTTCTAATTAATGTCCTTTCTTTTTAGTTGGGACAACTTTCTTTAACATTTTCCTTCTTACAAGGCTGGTCTAGTGGCACTGAACTCCTTTAGCTTTTGCTTGTTTGGAAAACTCCTTATCTCTCCTTCAATTCTGATGGACAACTTTGCTGGGTAGAGTATTCTTTGTTGGAAAATTTTTTTTCTTTCAGCACTTTGAGTATATCATCCCTCTCCTTTCTGGCCTGAAAAGTTTCTGCTAAAAGTCTTATAGAGATTCCCTTGTGTTTAACAAGTTGTTTTTCTCTTGATGCTTTTAAGATTCTCTCCTTGTATTTAATTTCTGACAGTTTAATTATAATGTGTCTCAGTGTGGGTCACTTTGGATTCTTCTTATTTGGAAACTTCTGGGCTTCCTAGATCTGGATATCTCTGTTTCTTTAGGAAATTTTAGGAAATTTTCATTCGTTATTTCTTTGAATAAGCTTTCTGCCCCTTCTCTCTGTCTCCTCCTTCTGAGACCCCTACAGTACATATATTGGGCTGCTTGATGCTATCCCATAAGTTCCTTAATCTATCTTCACTCTTTTTTCATTCTCTTTTTCTTTTTGCTCTTCTGATTGGATGAATTCCACCACACTGTCTTCAGGTTCACTGATTTTTTCTTCTGCTTGATCTAGTCTCCTGCAGAGCTCCTCAGTTGAATTTTTCAGTTCAGTTACTGTATTCTTTGTGACTTCTCTTTGTTACTTTCTTATATTTTTTATCTCCTTGTTTAAATTCTCATTTTGTTCATGCATTGTTCTTCTGACAGGGTTAAGCATCTTTATAACCATTATTTTGAACTCTTTATCAGCTAAACTACTTATCTCTGTTTCATTAAGATCTGTTTCTGGAGTTCTATTTTGTTCTTTTGATTAGAACATATTCTTCTGTTTCTTCATTTTGCTTGACTCTCTGTGTCCATCTTGCCTATTTCCCAAACATGAGAAATGTTTTCATCAATTTCAAGCCTGATAGAATGAGATCATATGGTCAGAGAAGATGACAAAGGTGCAATCATTTATTGTACCAATATATGCTGTGAGATAAAGAATACAATTTCTATCAAGTAGGTAAGGAGATACCAAGTTGCCCACTGACTTAGACATATGTACTTGCCTCACCAGAACAGCACTACCACTCTCTCCTATTCCAGCCAATCCAGAACTTGTTTAGCTAGAGGCTATCTCTAAAAAAGTAACAATATTAATGGTAATTTGGTGTATTGTTGCTAGTTCACTGATTTGAGAAAGATAAAACATACAAGTCTGTCTTAACTGGGGTAGAGATATACAGGAAAAGACTGAGTAGCAGAAGCATTAAAAGATAAAACATAACTTGCCCCATATCAGTTACCATAGCTGACCATCATGTTATTTTGATGTTTCTTCATCTGTAGAGCAGTGAAAATTACACTTTTGTTAATGAGCAGTCAGGAAAACACTGAAGAACCAAGGAACATAAGTTTTCTCAGACTCAAACTTCTGGAGGGTCCTCCTAAGTCTATAAGGTGGTCATCATTCTAAATATCCTAAAAGATAGAACAACAACAGCAACAAACCCACAGAGAGTGTTAGAGCAAGGTAGTGGGAATAGGAAGACATACAAATCCTTAGTTAGATAGTAGGGATTGAACTAAAAGTTTCAAAATCTAGTTCCTCGGCTGTAGACATGAAGAGGAGATTCAGGTCGACTTTCAGTTTCAGCTTTGACATGTAAAGAGAATAGAAGTCACCACTCCCGTTTTCAAAACAAGAAAAAAAAATCCAAATAAACTTAGTCGGTGATTTTTATTAGACTCATTGGAGAACTAAGGTCACAGACTTAGTACAGCACAAACCGCCACCCTGAAATCTGGAGAGACAGGTGAATATAAAGAATCATAAAGACCAATTCACTAGGAACAGAAACTTCTGAAACTGTGCACTGGTTGGAAGACTAAAATTTTAATTTTAATTTTAATAAATTGCTAGAGGCTGAGTGTGGACCATCTTGAGAGTTGAAAAATCTTGAGAGTCCAGTCTTAGTGGCTGCCCTCACACTTTCATGAGTTTTAACTCCAGGATCCCCCCAAATTTCATATGATGAAGATTGTACAAGAAGAAAATTTATATAATTGTATTAATAAATGAAGAAAAAGCACTTGACAAATTCAACATCCATTCATTAAAAAAAAAAAAGAGTCAGCAAACTAAGAATAGACAGGAACTTTCTCAACTTGGTAATGAGCAACTACCAAAAAACCTACAGCTAATATCATATTTAATGGTGAGAAATTAGATGCTTTCCCCAAAAGGTAAAAATGTCCTCTCTTACCGCGTCTATTCATTATTGTACTAGAAGTCCTAGGTAGTTCAATAAGACAAAGAAAGAAATAAAAAGTATACATAGTGAAAAAGAAGAAATAAAACAGTCTTTGTTCACAGATGACATGATTTTCTCTGTAGAAAATTTTTTTAAAAGTCCTGTAACTATAGATGATTATAGCAAGTTTGCAGGATACAAGTTAATATGCAAGAGTCAATTGTTTTCTTCTATACCAGGAATGAAGAGTTGGAATTTGAAATTAAAAACACAATACCGTTTATGATAACACCCCCCAAAAATAAAACTTAAATAGAAATCTAAGAAAATATGTACAGAATATCTATGCAGGAAAGTATAAAAGTCTGATGAAAGAAATCAAAGAAGATCTAAATAAATGTAACGATAGTCATGGATTAAAAGCCTCAATATTGTTAAGATGTCGATTCTTCTCAACTCAGTCTATATATTCGTTGTAACCTCGATCAAAATCCAATCAAGCTATTTTGTGGATATCAATGAGCTGATTCTAAAGTCTATATATGGATAAGCAAAAGACTCAGATTAGCCAACACAATATGGAAGAAGAACAAAGTCAGAGGACTGACACTACCCAACTTCAAGACTTACTACAAAGCTTAAGTAGTTAAGTCAGATGAAAGAACAGACATAAATTAGACCCACACAGAGGCAGTCAACTGATCTTTGACAAAAGAGTAAAGGCAATTCAGTGGAGAAAGGATAATCTTTTCAACAATTGAACATTCATAAGCACAAATAAATAGATCTAGACACAGACCTTACACCTTTAACAAAAAATAACTAAAAATGTATTGTAGATCTAAATATAAATCACAATATATAAAACTTTTGGAAGAAAACATAGGGGGAAATCTCAGAGACCTTGGGTTAGATGATGAGTTTTAAAATACAATATAAAACCCACAATCTATGAAAGAAAATGTTGTCTTTACTGAAATTTAAAACTTCTGCTCTGTGAAAGACACTTTTAAGAGAATCAAAAGACAAATCACAGACAGGGAGAAAATATTTGTAAAACGCATATCTGATAAAGGACTTGTTTCCAAAATATACAAAGAACTCTTAAAACTCAACAATAAGAAAACAAACAACCCATTTAAGAAATGGGCAAAGGATCTGATCAAAGAACTCACCAAAGAAGACATACAAATGGCAAATATTTATGAAGAGATATTCAACATCATGGGTGATTAGGGAACACTTCAAGTTAAAATGACAATGAAATACCACTACACATGTATTAGAAGCTAAAATTTAAACAGACAATATCAAATACTGACAGTGCTGGTGAGAATGCAGAGCAAAAGGAATTCTCATTCCTTCCTGTTGGGAATGGAAAATGGTACAGTTGCTTTGGAAGGCAGTTTGGCAGTTTCATACAATGCTAAAAATAGTCTTACAATCCAGTTCAGCAGTCACACTCCTAGGTATTTACCTAGGTTACACCCAGTTGAGTTGAAAACTCATGAACCACCATGCTTATGTTAATAGTAGCCTATTCATAATCACCAAAAACTGGAAGAAATCCTTCAATAGGTGAATGGATAAATAAACTGTAGTACATTTGTACAATGGAATATTATTCAGCAATAAAACAAAATGAGCTACCAAGTAACAAAAAAGATAGGGAGACTGTATTATCCAATTATATAACATTCTGGAAAAGGCAAAAGTGTAGAAGTAGTAAAATAAGCAGTAGTTGCCAAGGGTTCTGGGATAGGGTCAGGCACAAGGGATTTTTAAGGCAGTAAAACTTTTCTGTATGATACTGTAATGGTGACACATGACTATGCAGTTGTCAAAATCCATGGAACTTTATAGCACAAAGAGTGAACATTAATATATGCAATATTTAAAATAATCATTGAGGAGGTTTGGGGATGCCAGGAAGGAATTCAGACTGTGACACGAATATCTAGCTATAATAAAATACATAAAACAACCTTTCTGCAGGGGTTGAGGGGAAAGGGGCTGACCTAAGTAACTTTGGTAATAAGTGGAGTCTGTAAGAGTAAAGGCAAAAGGAACTGCACATTAAGAACTGTGTTCTAGTTGATAAAACTGTTTCCCACTGCATTATGAGTTAATAATTCTGCTGCTATCCATGTATACTGGAATTGAACAATTGAGTAGATGGATAGCAGACAGTGGGAGAAAGCTTTTTCATTATTGGATGAGAGTTTACAGATGAGTAACTGGAAGAGGCGCAAATGAGCCATGTGATAATAGATTAGAACTGGAGATTTCAGAATAAACTCATGTTTAACTTAGTATAAATACAGATATTTATATATAGAAACACTTACATATATGTGTATATAAACAGGTTGGTATACATACATATATTTCTGTGCTCTGTCAGCTGAGAGACCCCCAAAGAAATGATAATCCAGTAGCACAGCACACCTAGTACCCAGATCTTGTTTTCTTATACCATTCTCCAGTAAAAGGAACCAGGGCTCCTTAGAGAAATGAGTGAATCTTGGATTGGGACAGGAAATACACAAGATAAGCCTGAAGCATTTTGTAGAGGCAGAAGTTAAGGAAATGTTCAAATAAAGGGAAAAATACATTAAAACTCACACACATTGATGGAGACTATGTCAAAGGTACACAGGAGCCCACTGAAAGAGCTCCCAATGGCCAAAGCTAGAACAATTTGAGCAAAAGAATTAATAAAATAGGACTGTATTATAATTCAAAGTATAAAACAAATAATTCATTGTATCATGATACAAATATATGATTGAATAAACTAATAAGTTCAGGAGAAAAGACAAATCTCCCAGGTAGAATAATTCCAAATATTATATGAAGGTACTCCACCTTCAAGGAGGTAGAGTATATCTTCCCACTCCTTAGGTCTGGGTTGTACTTAGTGATTTTCTTCCAAATAGAATAGTATGCAAAGAGGGGATGGTAGTAACTTTACAGTGGAGAAACCTGACAAACGGTACCTCAGCCAGGTGATCAAGGTCAACATAAACCAGCCAACAATCATACTGATAATAAGTACCCTTGATAAGATGTGATATAAATGGCACTTTACCTCTGGTGTTTTCCTCCCAATAACCCATTAACTCAGTCTTACCGTGAGAAAAGCATCAGAAAGATTCCAATAGTGTGTATCCTGCAAAATACCTGACCACTATTCCTCAAAACTGTCAGAATCATCAGAACAGGAAAAGTCTGAGAAACTACTATAACCAGGAGATGCCTAAGGAGACATGCCAGCTAAATGCAATGTACTATGCTAGATGGGAACCTGGAACAGAAAAAGGCCATTAGGTATACACTAAGGAAATATGAATAAACTGTGGACAATACTTAATAGTAATGTATCAATATTAGTTCATTAATTATAACAAATATACCATACTAATGCAAGATATTAATAATAGGGAGAATCGGGCACAGAGTATATGGAAACTCTCTGTATTCTCTTTTCAATTTTTCTGTAAGTCTAAAACTTTTCTAAAAATAAAGTCTACTTAAAATGTTGTTGGCGGATTTCACCCAGAACCCAAGTGGACAGCTATTGTCCTGGGGCTTCCCTTCATTCACATCTTGGAGATTCCCTCTGCCTACTTCCAGTGTTGGATACCTGTGTCCTGGATCCTGTGTCCTTCCTCTATCTTAATTTATTCCTTAATCTTGTTGAAGTCTATTGTCCAATAGCTTTCTTATAAAAAGTGCATGGAAAGTAAATGTTTCAAAATGTGTGTATTACAAAATATAATTATTCTACACTTACCCTCGATTGGTCATGTGGCTAGATATTGAATTCTAGGTTGGGGATCATTTGTTACAATTTTGCAAGCATTTGTTCCTTGTCTTCTTACATCCGAGATTGTTGTTAAGGAGTTCAAAATCATCCTAATTCTGGGTCCTTTGAATTTGACCTCTTTAATCTCACTAGAAGATTTAGGGGTCTATTTAATCCGTTCTTGGTTGTTAGTATCAAATTGGAAGAAAAGCCTCCTATAACTGAAACACTGTATGCTAATATTTCTGAAAAACCTAGATACTTTTGAGCTGAAATGTTTTGTCCTTTGATAACAATTCTAACAGGGTTTTCCAGCATCTGATAGGCCTGAGTCAGAGCTAGGACTGCTGAGGCTACAAAAGTCTATAGTGTAAGGCCACAGGGGTTCTGCCTACCTGAGTGGACAAAGATCTATAATTTAAGGAGGAAGATCTTTGCATTCAGCAATAAATCAAAGGGCATGATTATTTTGTATAGGTGGATCCACAACCCACAGGTTGGGCCCATGCTAGATCTTTTCCATGAGGTCCAACAATCTTTAGAGGAATAATGATGATTACTACCACTATTTATTAGAGTACTGTATAAGAACTTTTAGCTTCAGCATCCAGCCCCTTCAATTCTGAGTTTCATGCCCTGAACTCATGGTAGGTCCTTACCATCCACTAAAATTGAAGAGTAGAGACAGAGCACAAGATATGTGGGTATGACACTGGTAGACTTCTTCATAGGGAAAATTAAAGGAGCATGAAGCTTAAAAATAGTTCCAGTTAACTATATCCAAAATATTTTATTTTGAATATGAGACTATCTCCATGCATTAACATGTTAGTTTTGGTTATGCCATCTTAGCAACTCTATTAACCTCAGTTCTAAACTATAACCACAGTAGCAAGATTTAGGATGCATAAGCTGAACTTCAAAATGCTATATATGACATACTAATCTAAGAAGAAATTTTTTATAGATCAGATTTAGTTAGTACTGTCTTGGTTGATGTATTAGATCTTGGAGGTTTCTAAAGCTTCGGTAACAATTTCTATTTAATGGTCATTAGCTCTTTGCTCAAGGTATGATGCATCTAGTCTTTCAGTAATGCAGAATAGAAAATGATCATTCAACAATTGCTGTAGAGTGGCTAGGGCAAGCAGTATGAAATGGCTCCAATATATAAGATAATTTCACTGCAAAGATTGTGTTGAATAAACAAATTGCCAAGATAAATTATGTCAATTTATAATAGATAACTTCAAGTTTTGTGTAGTTTTAAAGTTAAAGTCTAGGGACATATTTGCACCAAATCTAAAATTTTTACACATTTGTCCGTTGCTTAGTTTACTTTGTTCTATAGAGACAGAAATTGTATTTCATTTTGCTATAATCCATTTTAAAAATCAACGTACATATAAATTTAGTAATATGGTATCCATTCTTTGTAAATGTTGTATACTGTTCTGATGAAGCAAGTGAAATTACTCCATCTTATTTTCAGCATTAACATCCTCCAAAAGGTATTTTATTTTAACTTCAAAATGCTTCACTTGCGTTTGTGTGTGTGTGTGTGTGTTTTAATTTATAATTCTTTCATCCTGGATAGATGAGCTAATAGAAAATGAGGTATTGTCCTACTTTGGAAGACTGAGAAAGTATCTGAAGATTCATTTTGAGGACACTAGAATTATTTTAAATTTAATGATAGATTTTAAATTGTTAAATTCAAGTGTGAAATGAGTATTTCTCAAAACAAGCCATTGGAATTTGCACATCTGTAGGAATAAAATAACCATAAGTTAAAATATTTTTTCTTTACTTTTGCTCAGATTTTTTTAATGAAAAAAAATACTGCCTTTATTCACAGGAAGAAAAAACAAACATGCATCGTGCTTTCTTTATGGTAATTCTACAGTATGCATATTTTACTGTAAATTCTGGGTACATTCTATTCTTGAACCAATTTTAAAAAGACTACTTATCATAACTATCCACATTAATTCAATTTGCAGTGAGTTCAGATGTTTCCTAATGTTTTCCAAAATGTTCATTCCAATTATAGACTCCTTGTGTCTTTGGGGTTTTCTGCATCACAATTTGTAGCAGACAGATCATTCAACACGAACAGCAGAATGAGACATCCTCTCCTGGTAATTGAAAAATCTCAGCATTAAGCGTCATTACATTACATTTTTATACTGTTATTTTCACTAGTCTCAGACCATGTGTAAAATCAAAACTTAACACTGCATCTATATGATTACCAAATGTGTTATGACTAATGAAACTCCCACAAACCAAGGTCTGACTTGCCAAATGAAAAACATGTTTTGTTTAGTTTTTTGACATTGGAATTAAACATTATTAGTTTGCTAATATTAACTGGTGGCATTCAATATTCTTCATACCCCCTTCAGTCCTCTTCCTGTATGACTAGGGCTAGAAGCCCTGGGAGGGAACTTCCTAGACTCCCTTCCTAGACTCCCTTGCCAACAGGGTTTTGAATTTGTTCAGAGTTCCACCAATGACATACACTCTCACAAGGCAGAAAAAGCAGAAGCCATGTTCTTTTTCCTATGACAGTGGGTGGAGGTGTAGATTTCCCAGCCATGAGTTTTTGCAGCAGATTCTGCTTTCTAATGCCATTCACCTTCCTGGATGCCATGAAGAAGTTCTGAAATCTGCAACAGATTTCTGCAGGTTGCTGACTCTAGATAACAGCAACTCTGTCTCTGTAGCACTAAATCTAAAATGAGTGACTTTTGCTACTTAAGGTGTTCAAAGGTTTTGTAAGCACCTAATTCTAACCTAGAGTAGTTTTTTTCTTGTTAAACCCTAGCACAAATGAATATGAAAAAATACCAAGTACTGAGTGACATTTAGTGCCAGAGAAGTAGACCATCTAGAAAGGCAGATTGAGCTAAGGTAGAGAGAAGCTAGCAGAAAGCTAGAGTTTAGAGCTGAGAAAGCTCAGGAAAAGTTAGGATAATGAGCAAGGTCTGTCAACATTGGTCTCAGTAGAGGTAGTTAGTTCTCCATCCATTTATACTGCTTGCAGTATACGGGTAGCTCATGACTGTAGAAAATAAATGCCAACTTTATTCAGTGAATGGGAAAAATGCTTAGTTATCCTCCTACTTCCATGAGTTCCCAGCAGACTTCCACTCAATAGACCAGTCACATCCCCCCATCCATCTGGCAGCATTTGTCATTTAATAAGCAAGTCACTTAATCTGAAGATAATTCCCACCATCTAACCAGGGTGTTGTGATTATCAAGTGATTTGTGATATGTAAATGTGCCCAGCAGAGAGCAGATCCAAAGCAAGGGTAGATTGCTCAGGAAAGCTAAGCAAATAAGCTAAGTAAGTTAGCCTGAATAATGAATGCTGGCTTCTATTGGGTATTCTACTCCTCTGTGGAACTAGGGAATCCAGATCTGACTCTTGTTACCACTTGCTATGCAGAAGGCAAGACATTTGAATAGTTTTAGCACTCAGAACTAAACTATCAACTTTTTACTTGCAATTAAATTTGACATGCAGTCTTGCTCACTTTATTCTTGGTTTTATGCTGTCATGTTATTTATTTATTTTAAAAATATTGGACTAAGACAAAGTCAGTACATTCCAACCTATCTCTCCAGCTGAATGCACCCACAAAACCTCTACAGAATGCCTGGAGAAGCTATTTGAAGATTCTGAAATTAAAAAGTAACATACAGATTGGAGAAGACCAGAATTTGAAATACTACAGAACCAATAATGAGTTTAACATTTTTTCACTCCAGTATCCTCCAGCCTGGACTCAAGATAGCCTGAAACCCAGAAGTGGATATTGACAGAGAAAGAGAGAGTTACAGAAGTCCTCTAGTTCTGGCTTGACATGTGAAAAGGATCGCTGAGTGCTTAGAGAGAGTGGAGAAAATCCCTTAATTTTTTTCTTTCTTTTTATCTTATTTTTTGGTTTTCTTGCATCCCAACTCCATGGCAATAGCAGTAGTGACAGCAGCACCAGAGGCCTACAGGTGACTTAAATTCTGAGGGAAGGGAATGTTCCTCTCCAGTCAGAAGATCTGTGGTTTCAAAAGGGTGGGATGAACTCTCGTAGCTTTTTTATTCCTTGTTCTCCTACCTCTTGGCTGAAACCTGCATGTAGCTTTGGAAACTATGCAGCAGAGTAGGGTAGATAAAACCCTGGATTTCTGTCCAGAGGACTGAAAGGGGAGTCACAGGGAACAAAAAGTAACAACAGATTATAGAGAAGGAGGTGCTTGGTTCCGTGACTCCTGTAAATTTGTTTATGAGCTCCTGGGCTCACTCCCAAATTGCACATACATGGATCTGATCTTAAATAGCATGCTAACAGTTGTTCAGTTAAGAACTAAATGAAAAGATAGACAACTGCCCAGGTCCCAGACTGGCCAGGGAGGGGCACACATTCAAGACTGATCTAAATAGCTTTGCAAAAGCTTTAAAAATGGAACTGACATTGAAACTACCACCCACAGAAGTCTAGTTGGATCTTGTGACATGACTCCAACTGATCAACTGCCTAATGAAACAAAATATCAACATTCTCCATAGAACTTAACTAAAACTGAGAGTTTTATAATATAATTTTCAAAATGTTCAGGATACACTCCAAAATTATTTAGCATGTGAAGAAACAAGAAAATCTCAGCTCACATGGGAAAAGACAATTAACAAATGCCAGTGCTGAGATGACACAGATGTTGGAACTGACAAATACTTTAACGCAGATATTATGAAAATGCTTCAGAAAGTAAGGACAAATACTGTTTGAATGAATGGAAAGATAAAAAATCTCAGAAAATAAATAGAAGATATAAAAGAAAACCAAATGGAAATTTTAGAACTAAAAGTATAATAAAAATTTAAAACTCACTGGGTGAACTCAAGTCAAATGGAAGTGACAGAGGAACAAGACAATGAACTTGAAAATAGAAAAATGGAATTATCCAGGTTGAACAAGGAGAAAAAAAATGGAAAAGAAAAAAATTTGCAGAGCCTCAGGGACCTGAGTGACAAGACTGAAAAGCACACCATTTATGTTACTGAAGAACCAGAAAGAGAGGAGAAAAATTCAGTACAAAGAAAAAGTTTCTGAAGAGAATGTGTTTGAGGCAAATTTTCCATATTTGGTGAAATACATAAACATACAAATTCAAGAAGCTAAGCAAACTACAAACAGGATAAATCAAAAAATCCACACCCAGGCACAACATAATCAAATTTCTGTAAATTAAAGGCAAAGAAAATATCTTAAAAATAGCCATAGACAAATAGTTCCTCAATACAAAGAAACAAAAATTTGAATAATTGGATTTCTCATCAGAAACCACAGAGAAATCACAAAAGAAAATGGCACAACAATTTTCAAGAACTGAAAGAAAAAAAAACTCAATCCAGAATTCTATATACAACAAAAATATCTTTCAGGAACAAAGATGAAGTAAGACATCTCTGCTGAGAGAAAACTAAGAAAATTCCTTCCCAGCAGACCTACACTAAAAGAATTACTAAATAAAGTTCTTCAGAGAGAAAGAAAATAATACTGAAAGGAAACTTGGAAGTTCAGGAATGAAGGAAGAGCAACAGAAATGGTGACTATCTGGGTGCTTCTGATAAGCTATTTCCCTCCGTTTGAATTCATTAAACTATGGTTGAGAGCAAAAATTATAATATTGTCTGATGGAGTTTTCAATGTATGTAGATGCAATACATAAGAGAACTACAACATAAAGGGAGGAGGTTAAAACCTATATTATAATACTGTTTCTATTTTCCGACTGTGAAAAGTTAAGTATGTATACTATAAATCCTAGATTAGCCAATAAAAAAATCTATGCAGAGATATAGTAAAAAGCACAATAGGTAAAATTTTATACCAAAAGAATATTCAAATAACCCAAAAGAAAGTAGACAAGAGGAAACAATAATTTGAGGGAAGAAAAAAGAGGTAACAAACAGAAAGTAAATAATAAAATGGCAGGCCTGAATCCCAAAATACCATCATTATATTAAATGTAAATGGTCTGGCATATACCCAGAGAAAACCGTAATTCAAAAAGACACATGCACTCCAATGTTCATTGCAGCACTCTTTACAATAGCCAGGTCATGGAAGCAACCTAAATGCCCACTGACAGACAAATGGATGAAGAAGATGTGGTACATATATACAATGGAATATTACTCAGCCATAAAAAGGAATGAAATTGGGTCATTTGTAGAGACATGGATGGACCTAGAGACTGTCATACAGAGTGAAGCAAGTCAGAAAGAGAAAAACAAATACGTATATTAACGCATATATGTGGAATCTAGAAAAATGGTACAGATGAACCGGTTTGCAAGGCAGAAATAGAGACACACATGTAGAGAACAAACGTATGGACACCAAGGGGGTAGCAGGGGGTGGGGGTGGTGGTGGGATGAATTGGGAGATTGGGATTGACATCTATACACTAATATGTATAAAATAGATAACTAATAAATAAATAAATAAATGTAAATGGTCTGAACACACAAATTAAAAGACAGAGATTGTCAAAGTGGATAAAAATATATGACTCAACTATACGCTGTCTATAAGAAACTCACTTCAAATATAATTATATAGGTAAGTTAAAGGTAAAATATGGAAAAATATATAACATGTAAACAATCCTATCTTTAACAGGAAGATATTGTATCTAGAGAACAATAGCCTTCCAAATGCCTGGGGTTAAGAAGATAGAGATGGCAGGAGCTCCAGATGTTAAGCGGTTAGTGAGGGCCAAGGTCGAAGCTGGGATCCCGTAAAACTATGAACCACCCCCTTATGCTCCCAATATATGGTCATGTGAGGCTGGAAGCTGGCTGATATAGATGGTTTAGCCATGGTCTCCCAATAGGGTAAGCCAATTTGGACTTTTTCCAACCTCATATTTCTAGAAGACTTCCTCTTTGAAAATTAAACATCCTTTTTTTTTTAACCTTTTAAAAACTAGTACATATGTCCATGGAAAAAATGCTACCACACCCAGATTCCTTTATCCTAGCCACCCTGGAGCCTATTATGTCTGTTTGTCAAAGGCATTTCATTTTAATATGCTCTCCCTCTGCAGAGGCTGCCTCTTTCCTGAAGTTTGTTGTTGCCATGCTTTCACTTCATTCCCCTTAGTATTTTTCACGCTTATATTTACACATCTATCTTCCAAGGAGAGAGGCTACCTTGACTTAATGAGAGAGGATGGTATCCTCTTCTGTCCTTCTCCTCTTCCTCCCCAAAGGGTCTTAACCTGGTTCTTGCCTGATTCAAGATGTTAGGAATGATAGGCATTTTAAGTAGTTTAGGATAGAAGATGTAGGTAACAGCTATGTGAACCATCTACTCTCACAGGGTAACTATCCCTGAAAGCATTAGAATTAAAACACAAAACAAGCCTCCTGGGGAGGAGGAGAGATACCTCAGCAAGAATATTTCTAGTTTTGACACTCTTCACAAGATCCAGAAGCCTGGAAACACAGAGTCTAGGTTTACTGAGGATAAAAGAATGGGCAACTACCAAGAAACCATGGTACTTAAGAAATGCTTTTGTGCACAGGGAACTCTGCTCAGTATTATATAATAACCTAAATGGGAAAAGAATTTAAAAATGAATAGATACATGTATATGTATAACTGAGTCACTTTGCTGCATACCTGAAACTATCACAACATTGTTAATCAACTATACTCCAATATAAGATAAAAAGTTAAAAAAAATTTCTTCCTTCTGAAAGAAGGGACTTAGCAAGAGAGAGCATCATGTTCTGTGATGTCAAAGCTGAAGACAGAGCAGATCTTAGATCAAGGCCACCTGGACATTTCTGCTTGTTGTCTGTTTCACCCCGGACAGCAGTCCCCACCTGACATCAGAATTGAAAGCTTTACCCCCTTTAAGTAACAACACAGGTTCATGTGTATTCCTTGTGTTATGCTGTATTTTTTTTAAGTAAAATAAATAAAAGAAAAAAGTGAAAGAAAGAAATGCTTCTGCTAGAGATCTGACCACCTGTTAGGAGTTAAGATTTGAGCTTGAAATGAAATTTTGTCAGAGATGTTGGTAGAAATCATAGTGACGAAAAACTAACATCAAAACTAACTAACAACAAGAACAACAAAAAACAGCATTAGCATGGACTATTCAACAACAGTTTTGCTAAAAGCGTTGGTTATTTAGCTGTGGAAAGTTAACTACCTGCTGTTTATAGCTATTTGTGCCAATATTACCCTGATTAGAGCCTCCAGACTCCTGTCATGTCTTAAGCTCCTGGCCTGAATTTTTGCAATTGTAGGGCTGGATATTTGGAAGGCAATGAGGGAGAAGGTCATGAGCTGTACACATGATCTCAAAAGTAGTCTTCTTAAGAACTTATTAATTCCTTGCTCAATATCCCACTGACTTCCCAGTGAACTCGAGAGAAAGACTACATTCTTTAAACTGGATTTTCCCCAAAGCAAACTGGTTTCAATGTCCTTTGAGGAGGTCTTGCTCATTTGGAACTGCGTTCTCTGTTTCTCCTGCTGTTCTCCCCAGTTAAGAGAATCTGATTTTCATTTGCCATTCTCCAAATCTTATCCATTCTGCTTCTTTGAAAAGTTGGTCTCTACACTGGGTCACAATAATTTTTCTTTCTTATTTTTTATAGCACTGATATATATCTGCCAAAATAAGAGGCACAGACTGTCTAAGGTTAATTACCTATTGCCTGTGTATATCTTGGGTCTACAAGTGGATTTTAAATCCTTAGAAGCCATGGACTCTGGCTTACATTTGTTTTCCTATTACTAAAGCAGAAGAGTTGAAATTTGTCTTGACAAAGTTCAAAAGCAAATTTCAGCTTATTTGTGAATACTTTTCTAGCCCATTAATCATAGTTTTTCTTTGCATATGCACATTTATGCTACTGGCATGCTTATACCTTAATCAAAACACATGTTCCATGTGCAGAGTAAAAGCAATGATTTTCTTGTTATAACGTGGAAAGTTGACACTATGGCAGTATCATGGCTAACATCTGTTTTAAATGGGAAATTACAAGTATAGATAACGACCCTTGGTGAATAGATTTTTTATTACTAACAGATGTTAATCCTCTCAGCAATTGGCAATAAAATTTTCTGTATTTCTGTAGGCACTTTAGGTGACAGATAATATGCTGAATACTTTGCTGCCTGACTTGCATCAGATTTGTGTTGCTACTTTGCGGTGTGCACTGATTGCGCTTAGATCCAGTTTTTTGTTTCAGGGAAACATTTGATCTTTTAATAATAGTAGGTGCTTTAAGCAGAATGCTAATTGTAAAATATTAGACATTATAGAAATATGTAAAGAGTAAAAAGCCTCCTTCCCCTCAGTGCTATCCCCAGAGGTAACCACTATGAACAGTTTAGTACAGGGGCTGGTAAACTACAGCCTGTCACCTGCTTTTGTAAATAAATTTTATTGGAACACAGCCATACCCATTCATTTATGTATTGTCTAGGGCTGCTTTTGCACTACAACAGTGAAATTAAGTAGTTATAGCAGAGATTGTGTGGCCAACAAAACCTAAAATATTTACTATCTGACCCTTTACAGAAAAAGTTTACTGACTCCTAATTTAATATGGCATATACACTTCCAGATTTTCTACATATGTACAAGTGTACATATGCTTTTTAAAAATCTTAGTGACATGTTACATGCATACAAAAATATGCACAAATCTAATTGTGCAGCTTGATGAATTTTCACAAAGTGAATATCCCCAAGTACCCAGCACTCAGTTCAAGAAGTAGAACATTACCAGCACCTCAAAAGTCTCTCTCAAGCTCCTTTTCTGTCACTACCATCTCTTAAAGGTAACCTTATCCTGCTCTCTAACCCTGTAGGTAATTTTGTCTGTTTTTTAAGTTACATAAAGTGGACTATACATTATGTGTTCTGTGCCTGGCTTCTTTTGCTCAACATTATGTTTTAAGAATCAGCCATATTGTTGCATATGGCAACAGTGTTCGTTCCCATTACCAAAAGTATTTCACTAGGTAAATATGCCAGCCTTTACTTATTCATCCTACTGTGAGTGGACATTTGTGGCATTTTCAGTTTGGGGCTGTTTTAAATAATGCATAAATGAACATTTTAACATGTCTTTTGGTGAACATATGCAGGCATTTCTCACACATGCTTTTTTGAAACTTGAATGTAGATCATGCTCTGTAACAACTTTCCAAGTAGAGCTGCCTTACTTTACTACAACTTCATAGTATTCAACTGTATGATGTTCTACACCATATTTTCCTGTTGTTGGTCAGTCAGGCATGTGGCAGAGACTGATGGATATTCCCTGAAATCCATTCTCCCTTTCTGCTATGGTAATTGTACCTTCACACTTTTAGCTAGGCACATGGCTGCCCAGAATAAAGTCTGTATTTTCCAGTCTCCCTTGAAGCTAGGTGTTACCATATGACTAAGTTCTGAACAGTAGAATGTATGTAGAGTATCACATAGCAGATTCCAAGATTCTTCCCAAGAGACAGGATGACTACACCCTCTGCCTTTTTACTTCCCTTCCTCCATCCTGCTGCCTATAGGCACATGCCTATATCTTGAAGTTGAGGCCCACACAGTGGAACCACAAGACATATGGAGCCTGGGCCTTGATTGATCAAGTTTTATACCTACCCTAGACTGCCTATCTGGAATTTTATATGAAGAAGAAATTATACATCTTATTTGAGCTACATTTTTTTCTGCCACTCATAACTGAAATGAATTATGACTAATACAAGTTCGTTTCTAAATTTTGTTATTACACACTATATGGCAGTGAACATCTTTCCATACATCTTTATATATTTTTATGTGTCTACTTTGCAGAAAAAAATTACTACAGGTGGAATTGTTGGGTCAAAAATTAAGAACATTTTAAACTGTAGATACTGCCAAATGTTCTTCTAAATGTTGTACCAATTACATTACCACTTATATTATGAGTGACATTTCCTCCTTAAATACACTGGATGTCAATTTGCCAAACCTCTTATATTAAAAAAATGAATAAAATAAAAAATCAAAAGACCAAACCCTACTTTTCTTTTTCATGCCTTTGTTAAGGGAAGTTGAGCAAATTTTCATTTAATACTTTTTTTAAAATGAGATGTAATTGACATATAACATTGTATTCATTTTTGGTGTAGAATTAATGAATATGTTATATGTTTATATATGATATAATGTAATATTACATATATATTCCAAAATGATTACCACATTAAGTTTAGTTAACATCCATCACCACACACAGTTACAAAATTCTTTCCTTGTGATGAGAACTGAGTTTTGTGTTATCTTTTATCTGTCCCCTTAGCTTATTATTTTTTCATTTTCTGAAAATCATATCAAGTGGCAAATAATTTATGTCCAATTCTAATATTCAATATACCTTAATTTTTCTTGTCATATTGTGTTGGGAATAAAACTAGAACAATATTGGATAATAGTAAAAGAAGTCATACTTTTTCTCTTACCAATGGGAATTCTTTTAGTAATTCACCATTAAGTATGACGTTTAAAATAGGCTTTTAACCAATTTTAAAAATCAAATTAAGATCAAGTTCTTAAATGTTGAGTCTCATTTTAATACATTACTTTTAAAATATAAACAAACAGTGGTTTGTCTTTAATAGTAACAGGAGAATTTCGTGCACTTAAGGTTGTTAAGTAAGAGAAGAGACCTTTAAAAAACCTGAAGGTGAGAGAACGCTTTCATTGGCTCTGAGTCTTAGAATGCTTGGTGAGTGACCTAATTTCAGGATGCTTTAGTTTTGAGATCCAGCAGGAAATAATTCTGGATTGTACACCCTCTGTAAAATTTACCATCTCTGTTTTGGGAGAGAGGGCTTAAATTACAGTATTGTTTGACAGCAGTTTTACTATATGAAGGATATTTTTAAAATAAACCTAAGACCTGGCTGAAGCATGTTAACAATACATTATTTCTTAGTTTAGCGTGAAACCATCCAAAACTAAATCATCCACATTATGTCAGACATCTTATTAGCCCAGTTACCCAGAAGACTTAGTCAACTTTGTTTCCTTTCCCCCTACAGCCCACATTCAGAATGCCATCAAGTTCTCTTATTATTTTCTTTACTCCACTACTACCACCTTAATTAAAGCTTTTATGTCTTGATGAGTCTGGCCACAAAGACCAATTAAAATAGTGTAGAAAATAGACATAAGCTCCCATGTCTGGCCTCTGGGACCAAAATCTAATTCAAAAGGCCCATTATAATGCTATCAATTGGTAGAGTGTTTAGACCATCTTGAAAGAGCCTAACCCAAGTCTTGAGACAGAAATTGGAAATGATTATACTGGGATATGCTGTATAACTCAGTAGTCTAGAAAACTCTGCCACAGAAAGAAATGTGACTTGGAAATTGCTTCACAGTCATAAAGAATATATTTGGCCACTCTGAGGGATGTTCCAGGCAATAGTATGAGTCTTACCCTAGCTACATAACCCTTTCAGGTCAGAAGAAAGGTCAAAAAACTGGCCAGATTTCAGAATGAAAATGCTTTTGAGATTTGTGAGAAAGAGAATTCAGATCTAAACTCTGCAAGAACAGACCTTAGACTTTCTGGCCATAATTCATTTGTTATTGATACCATATGATTGCAATGACATTCAATGGTGTAAGGGCAATACTTGCTGCCAAGACAAAAAACCTTGTATGATATGAAGCTTTCTACTTTTGGCCACACATGCAACAAAGACGTAATTTTGGTTATTTTCATTTTTTTGTCCCCCCCAAAGGCCTTGTTGTTCCTCTCTTTAATCTCCAACTATTCTATGCCAAAATGGCCAAGATAGAAACTTTTTAGATTTTTTATAGACTAACTCCTTTAAGATTACAAGATTAGAAGAAACAAATTGGCCTCTAATTGATCCCACAGGTGAAACTTCTTTCTCTTTTCTAAGGAGTACCACCAGAATGCAATCTTAAAGTTCTAATGTGGTTGAGGGACTAGTATATAGAATGCTTTCTGCTGATTCTATGGCGGACCCCTCCTAAACCAGCTCAACCCATTCCAGGCATAGTAAATGCTTTCCCCCACTCTCCCGGAAGATGGAAGTGTAAGACTCACTTGCTAAGGAATAAATAAAGTACTTAGAACTGTCCAGTTGCAATGATTTATTGAATTCGATTAGTTGAAACAAGCAACTCCTGGCACTTGCACTTATGCCAGCAGTTGGCTTATTCCTTGATGCTAATGTTTTGGCTTTGTTTGGTGAACTGGTGGTCAAAATGATCCTTGATTCTTATTCAAACTGTTTCTTATCCTTCTGAGAGCCACAACCATCTGGCTGTCTCATTTCATTTTTGTCAGAAGGATCATAAATCTTGAAGTGTATCAGTTCAAGCACAAAACTAGGAGATGAAATGGGGAAAAATGAAAGGTGGTCCACAGTTGGACTATCAAGTTGGCTGTATAGAAGTTAGATGGGTCTCTCCCAGAATTAACCATTTAGCTACAAAGGATAAGGTGATTTCTACGCCTTGGCAGTATTTGGTAAGGGTGGGAAATTGTCCCATCACATTTTATTACAGTTTGGGGGCTACTTCTAAAGAGGTTGCTAATGCAACACTTTAACAAGAAGTAATGTGCTGCCAGTGTCCTTTATATGGATGAGATAAGGAGAACAATTAATGCATAACAGCCTCTTCTCACTAGTGTCCAAGGACATGAAATCTGGGCGGCACCCCAGACCCTTCCCTCTCCCAGCCACATCTAATCAACCAACTTGTCCTTATTGACCGCACAAGTTACCATATGTGTTGTATAAATGTTAGAAAGTATAGACAAGAAAAGATAAATTCACTTATCTCACCGCTCAGTTTTAAGTATTTCAAGTATTTCTGTTCCAGTTACTATTGCTGCATAACAAACCACCCCAAACTCAGGGCATACAATTTTATAAAAATAACGACAATTGTAGTCACAGATTTTGTGGGTCAGGAGTTTAGTCTGAACCCAGGGAAGACTGCTTATATCTCTTTTAACAGGTGTGGGGTATTAGCTGGAGAGATTCAAAAACTGAGATGAGGGCAGGAATCATTTGAATGCATCTTCACTCATGTCTGGCAGATGACACCAGTTACTGGCTGGGCTACTGGCCAAATTACTTATTCATGGCCTCTGCATGTGGGCTAGTTTGGGCATCCTTACAGCATACATAGCAGCTGAGTTCTACGAATAAGTGTCCTAAGAAGGCAAGGCAAAAATGCAAGGTGTTCTTATTATTTAGCCTCAGAAGGCCTGTGACATCACTTCTATTATACTCTGTTGTTCAAGATAGTCACAGGAGTTTGCCCAGCTTGATTCTATGGGTTTTCCTTTGGGGGGTCAGAATAATAAGACAGAAGAGTTCTCTTTATATTCACCTCTTATTCTTTAGAGGATGTTTTATGATAAATACAAAGAAAAACTCAGTGATATTGTCCTATTTCCTAGAAACCAAAAGACAGACTGTGAAGGAGGCACTGACATCTCACTGTAGCAGTACCAAGGAGAGGGATACCCCTGAGTAAATAATCAAGGTGAGATGACTGTCCCCAGACTCTGATTTGAGAGATAACAGGTAAAGCATCAGGCAGAAGGGTGTGTGTTGCTGTCATCTACAAAGAAACAAGTCTGAGAAGTCTAATCATGTGTTTCCCACTTGGAAGTTCAGCAGTTACTCTCACTGGCCTCGGTGTATTTGGAGAGCAAGTCTTGCGGAAAGCTCAGGGAAACAAAAGGGACAGCTCTTCAAATCTACCCCACTGGGGTATCGCTCAGACATGACACCCCGAAAGTCCAGTTTTAACGACAGAGCTGAGTCTTCCTATAGAACTAACTTCCTGCGGAAATTACGAACAGCAGCCGCAGCCACAACAAGAACAAAGCAGCCTCAATTTCCTAATCCTGCAGCAGGGCTCAGGAAAACCTGTTACCCCCAGAGGACTAATAGAGATGAAATTGCAAAATGTAAGTAGAGGTGCCTAGGCCAACTAGGTAGATGGTTACAATTATGTTACAAGTGTGTTGGGTGAAAACTACACGTGTGATTCTGTGAGGTCCTTGAGTGGTTAAGTGATGAATAAGGCAGTAGTAATCCTAGGGGAAAATTTGGACCAGTGAATGTCAGATGGATTAGAGACACCGAAGATAAAAAGAGAAGCCGGAGAATTATCCTAGTCGCAATCAGGTCATCCTTGCTTTACATGGTTACAATAATATACAGATTGCAGTCATCACAGTTTAGTTAAGTGACACCAGTTCCTTAACAACACAGTTCTCATTTCAGTTACCATAATATATTAGCTGTGAATAATTGCATAAAGTAGAAACTTCACTGCTAGATCTTCAATTCACAGATCACTACCGAAGTAACAGATGCACATCATAATCAGTGACCAGTCATGTCACTTTCTTCAAAGTCTATTGGTGATCGGCCACCACACATCTGTTACTCGTTTCACACACAGACAGCAAAGCCTATAGTTGTGTTGCCTCCTTGTCTTCCAGTGATAAACCTGCATAACATTTGAAAAATGGATGACCAAAGAGGAAATTGGATAAGAGTTGAAGTGCAACAAAGTAACAAAAATTAATAAAGCTGCAAGTGAAATTCAAATTGAACGTAAATGGAGTTACAGAAGAAATAGCTGTCTGTGGGAATGTTGACACTGTCACTGTCTGCGAGACTATAGTGTGCAGCCAGAGAAAGTCGGTGAAGGCAAACTTAGTGACACAAATGAGGAAAATGATTGTGGTGAAAAGGATGAAGATGTCTCAGAAGAAGGCACACTGGCAAAAAAAAATCTTCACATTAAAGAAACTATCAGAGGTATTTCATGACATTGAAAGCACAAAGGATAAGTAGTCAGAAGCCAATGCAATTTTTTAAATAGATCTTTATTGGAGTATAATTGCTTCATAATACTGTGTTAGTTTCTGTTGTACAACAAAGCGAATCAGCCATATGCATATACCTGTCCCCATAACCCCTCCCTCTTCAGCCTTCCTCCCCTCCTCCCTATCCCACCCCTCTAGGTCATTGCAAAGCACCCAGCTGATCTCCCTGTGCTATGACAGCTCACCAAAGCATAATAAAGATGCTCACTCCACACTGTATGTAATACGATAAGAGGAGGGCAAGCACTGTTCAAACTGCGCTTGATAAGATTTCTACAAAGAAAAAACCTCTTTACTGCTCAATGCTTCAAATGTTTCAAATTACAGTATATGTATTAACTCTGAGTTTTATAATTTTCAGTTTCCCTATATGCTTATAACCTGCAGTAAAAGAGTTTTTAATGCGTTGATAAAATTTTTTTAAAGGTCCCAGAACAACTGTAATTTTCCCCCTTTGAGTGATGAGATTGCTTTGCATGGTTTCTGTTTGCAGTCATTTTTATGGGTCTCTCACTGCCATGCAAAGCAAAGACTGCCCGTGTATCAGAGCTAGGGTGGCAGCAGTGGGAAAGGAAACAAAATAGTAGATATGAAATGTAGCAAACTGTAAGGGCCATGATGGAGTGGTTGTGAAGAACAATGTTGGAGATTATGGTGGGTGTGTTTAATAGCAATCAAAAATAAGCACCATGTTATTAGAAGAAGAAAATTGGGAAGAAAATCTTTGTGTGGAGACAGACTCTATGAGAGGCTTGGTTTAGAAAAAGAGTTGTGAGCTTGGGAAACAGTATAATTGTTTAGGAAAGATTCAGTTATGTGAAATATCAGATGTGACAGTGCACCAAGATTTGACAATTTGTGATACAATTGGGAGGACAGGCATATGCACTATTGTTGGTACAAGTAAAAGGAATACTTCTCATTCCCATACCATTTTGTACAACAGTTACAATTTATTTAGTGGGACTAATTTATTTTTTAAAGTCTACCTTTAAAAACAAAGTAGAAAAAAAGAAAGAAAGAGAAAAAAAAAATGAAAAAAATGAAAAAAATAGAAAAAAAAAAACAAAGTAGAAGATCTGGCTGGTTTGGGCATGATTTTTTTTTTAAGACAAGTTTTTAAAAAAGAAATCCTTATTGAGAATTTGCCTCTTTGGTGACAAATGTCACCTTTCTGCATCTTACAGAGATGTTATTTCAGAATTAAGGCCAACAAAGGCAAATTAGAAGAGGAGGAATGCATGTCAGGGTATCCTAGGGGTCAGAGAAAGGAAGAACTCATTCTAGGGGAGGAGTTATGAAGAAGAGGAATCAGCCAGCTGAGATAGAAGACTTTGCCCAGCAGGAGGAAACTGGAACTGATAGATTTCTATCCTTCCAGAGCTTCAACCAGGAAGGCTATTGTTCTGTTGGGTGAAGAACAGTCATCATTCACCATAGTTTGTTGACATGATTTATTAAGTTGAATCAAGTACAGAAAAGAAAATTATTTATGATAGGCCAGATTCCATGAGTGGGAATTTCTTGGAGTCAAATATTAGAGAATACGCCCCAGTGTTAAAGACTTTCCAGAGGCCTCTTCCACTCCGCTTTCCGCCCCTCCCTAGGTCACTCGCCAAAGAAATACTTTGCTGGACACTGAAGTGGCCACAGCTGTGGTCATAAGAAAACATCAGGGTATGAAATGAATCATTCTCTCTTTCAGTTAACTTTTTTTTGGAGTATGCAGGCAGGGTAAAGGACAGGTGCTGGTTAAGACAATAACGTCTTAAGTGTTTGGAAATGCTGCCAGTTTCCATGAACAAAAGCTTGCCAAAGAGCTGTAATTATTTGTTAGGTCAATGAACTAAGATTTTCCCTGTATCGGTATGAAGCAAAAATGTCATTAATGCTTTAGGGGACTATAATGAGTCTGGAAGAGGTTGACTTGATCCTCCCCTTCCGCAGTCCTCTATCAGATCACCCAGTGATCTTCCTCAATCATCCAGACTCCTGGAGGGCTGAAGCGGGGCCAGTGACTGACTCGCTGACCAGCCATGCAGGCCCGGTGGTTGTCCTCCACCCAAACTGGCAAGGTCTTCTATGACTTACGTAGACTCATTCCCAGATGAAGATCACCACCTCCCTACCCTTCCACCAAAAAAAAAAAAAGCCTAAGGTCAGTCCTCTATTCTGGCTGTGAAAAAGGAGAGATTAACTACAGTCTTTTATTCTATCAGTGTTTGACAAAATCTGCAACTTCCTTGCAGGTGTCCCAAAACATCTAGTATTGCAAGTAAGGAGAGAGGTCCTTCAGTCATAACAGAATCCCAGTTTTGCCTGTGAAGAAAGGAGAGAGGACAGGCTAACAGATAATATAGGTGCTTGGACTCATATGTTGTCCCCAAAGTTGAAGTTGTCTTCTAATTCTAAAGGGCTAGCTTTGGTGACCCTTTTGTCATAGATGCCCTCTCTAAGGGACCTGACAATAAACTACAATGTTTTAAACTTGTACTGTATCCAGGATATGTGTGTGTGTGTGTGTGTGTGTGTGTGTGTGTGTGTGTGTACTATTTAAATCCCACCACCTATAAAGTAGGTATTATTTTCATTGCACAAATATGATAAATGAGACTTTATGATTTTCTCAAAAATACTAATTTAAGCTTGCCTGACTACCAAGAGTTCCAGGCAATAAGAATTCATTTCCCTATCTTTCATAATCTTCTAAAGCAACTCTAATCATTGTCTAGTGATATACTGATCATGCTGTTCTTTGAGCCCTTCCTCATGAGATTCTAAAAATCTGCTTCTAACCGTATCCTGAGCTTTTCACCCACAACAACTGCAGTGATCACTTCCCCATTTCAGCCCATCTAATGTAAGTCATACATAATCTTTCATGAAAATAAATGCCTAGCTGCAAATAATTCCCTTCAATTGATTTGTAGATTAACATTAACATCACCCAAAGTTCAGGTTTTTTTTATAATTAGACCCAGTGCTCATACAGTACTCTTCATCTATTTTAATCTTTATTTTCAATAGCAATATATGTAAACTAATGTTAAAAATAACTGTGCTGTCCTTTTAAGAATTTACATTCATGCGTGAATACAAAGAATAGATAAATTTATAAAGGAGGTTTCTTATGTAAGAAATTCATTATGAAAGAGTTTAATGATGAAGGAAATTCATCAGTGAGTTTCTCCATTTTATGAAGGAAGGGTGATGTAATCCAAATACATATTGTTAAGTTAAATATCATTTCTACCACAAGAGAAATATCCATCCCCCCCCCACCCCGCTTTCTCCTAATGTAAAACTCTGGACTTGCCTTCCACAGCTGCTGCTAGCTCTTAAATCTTCAGCTCACCACACTCAGGGTTCCAAACACACACCCTACCTCACACCCCATGCAGAGTTACCACCTCTGCATCCACACAGCTGAGCTCCATAGGGTGTGTTAACAGTCATAGGATCTAATTCCCACATCTTGTCCTGAGAGTTGATTTACGATCCCAACAAAGATTTCAGCAGAAAGATGAGGGTAAATTGCTTAGAGGAACTCGGTTTAAAATGTTGCCCTGAAATTCCCCATTCACCACCCCATCTATCATGGTTCAAACTAAAAGCACACGTGAGCTAATATTACAGGGTCTAACAGAGTGAAAATGTTTTGGAATTAGTAACAGTCCCTTCATAACAATGTATTATGTCTGAAATTCCTTTTTGGAACAACAATCTTGATTTGCACTTTTAAAAAATAACAGGCAAAACTGTTAATGAGATAAATAATGAGTGACTTAAGGACACTCTGAAAGCAGACATCAAGGACTTCAAATTCTGAGGAGAGGGATTTACTTTTAACCATTTTAACAGGCAAGAAAACTTTAAAATATGAATGAGTTTATGGTATAAGAGATGGCTGGTTCATCCCTGACAGAGCCTCACCCAGCTTCCCATTAAAACACCCATGAACATGCAGGCAGGGGTGAGAGGGTTTATCACTACCCAACTACCAAGAATGGCGGCCAACCTGGTGCCAGAACTGGGGAAGATTTCTGCTGGTAGGCCTTTCAAATTCAACTGAGAAACACAATCAGTGGCTCAAGCCTAGACACAGAGTAAATCTGAAGGCCTGAAAAAAGGTCAAAGATATTTTGTCTTGTTCCTCATTTCTGCAGAAAATTGGACTGCTCTTTATCTAGTCCATGGCATTGCTTTCAGAGGCAACAGGAATGATGTCTCTGTTCTCTTTGATTCCCCACTCACCTGCTGCAAGTCATAAGCACCTGCCTCCTACATTAATGTCCCGCTTTTCACCTTTCCATAACAGTTTGAAAAGGCTAATTATGAAAGCACTATATGCCTGTTAGGGAAAATTTGGAGAATCAGAAAGTTGCAAAAAAGAAATAATTACCAGAGATAGCTGGCATGAATATTTTAGCAGACTTTACCAGCTGTATGTATTTGCATGTAGCTAAGCCGTTTAATGTCCCTTGGTGCTGCCTGTCAGTTCTAATCCCATTCACTTACCTGTCCTCTTAGAGGTTTCACACTCTCTTCTCTTTCCTCAAACTTCAACATCCCCTCTCTGCTTCCTACCTCAACTGAAGACTCTGACTCTTATACAGAAGCAATCAGAACAGATCTTTCTTCAAAAGGTACCAGGCACAGACATTGTCCATGCACTTTGCCTTCCATCTGCTCCTGGGAAGAATCTTCTACTTTGCACTGGATCCCATTCCCCTCTTCTCCTCAAAAGCTTTGCTTCTGTAATTATTTCCACCCCTCCTCACCACTCCCCTCCCTTCTTTAATGAGTCATTACTGAAGGGAAAAATATGCCATAATATCTCCATTTTAGAAAAGCCTTGTCTTGACCCCATATCTCTTTCAGCTCCTGCCCAGTTTTAAGCTTTCCCGTGAACAGGAAAAGTGCTTGCGAAAGTCGTCCACGCTCAGTGTTTGTTCTT
The DNA here is from genome assembly GCF_009873245.2 of Balaenoptera musculus. NCBI lineage: Eukaryota > Metazoa > Chordata > Mammalia > Artiodactyla > Balaenopteridae > Balaenoptera > Balaenoptera musculus. The sequence continues at coordinate 92,790,557 of NC_045793.1, read as the reverse complement.
ATCCTCTTATCTTCTCTCTGCAGCCCAGTTCAACCTGGGCAACAGTCACAGCCAAGTTACTAAATTCAATCATCAGAGTTCAGGCCAAAGATAACTTGACCTTGCAACAGCTTTTGAGACTGTTGATCACTCTGTTCATCTCCATACACTTTCTTTACTTAGCTTTTATGACAAGACTAACACACTCACTTGGTTTTCAGTTTACTTCACTGGCTCTTGACTATGCTGAATCCTTATGTTCCCAATCAGGCCTGACATAATTTGGAGTGTGCAGTGCAAAATGAAAATGCAGAGCCCTTATTCAAAAATTATTAGGAATTTCAAGACAGTGAGAACAGAGCATTAAACCAAGCACAGGGCCCTTTAAGCACAAGGTCCTGTGTGACCACACAAGTTGTATGCCTATGAAGCTGGCCCTGTTCCCATCCTCAAAATGCTTCAGTGCCGATGGCTCAGTGCTCATCTGTTCATACTTGCTCCTTAAATAATCTCATCCAATCCAATTAGCTTTAGATGCCACATACAGCAACAAGCCCTATTTTATCTTTAGCCTTAACCTCTCCATTTAACTCCAAATTCAAGCAGGAAAGGATAGAGAGTAGATCTAGAAGGATACATGAAGTATAATCAGTATACTCTTTGTCCTCTTATTCTGTTCTTTCTTTTTATTGCAGACTGGTGTTTTATTATAGATATGTATATATGCATGGATGTATGCCCCTTCATGGGGAAGATCCCATCTTTTATATTAATTGCCATATCACCAGCTCTTAGAACAGTGACTGGCACATAGTAGACACTCAAAAATATTTTTGTGGAAGAGTGAATGAAGATTCAATACTATATTGACAATTTCTCATCTTGTTTTTTTCACTCCACACAATAGCTTTTGGTTCTCTTTTTATGTGACTGAACTATTTTTTCTAAAGGAAATGAAGGTTTATTTGCAGAATCTAATATAAATATACAGAAAGTAAAGGTACTACTGAACTAAATTGGTTAAGCAAGATATTTAGAAAGTATTAGTGACTTTATAGTAAATAATTATTCATACGGTTTAATCAGTCAAAAAAAAGATAAAGGTGATAGTGACAACTAGAGCTATTAGAAAAGGCATTTGGTAGGTAGGCTGCAAAGAAGCATCAGAAAATTCAGAGCAATCACATATTCAAAAATACAAAGCAGAAATGATCTGTAGTAAGGGAAGGGAAATTTCAAAGGGAGAAGAATGGCCCTACTGAACCCCGTTAGCTGGGAAATAAATATGGGTACAGAGTGGGGAGGTAAAAGACTTGGTGCTTTTCAGAGAACAAAAAGTCAGTCCTCATTATGTGAATACATTTAAAACACAGTACTTTTAGACACTAAAGGGCTTTTTGGTTCCTTTTCTTTGTCAACTTCAAATTGTTCATTCCTGAAGATAAGCCATTGAGCAAATAACTTCTAAAACAAGCTGATAAATGTATAAACTTCTAAGTGAGTAATATTAATTCTTAACATGTTTTATACAAACTCTATTCACATGCAAAGCTATGTGTTTATAATGACTTTTTTAAAAACTTATATACAATTATATTTATTATAGAAAGTTTAGAAAATGGCTATAAAAAAAGAAAATGAATCAAAACAAAAACAACCACTGTAACATTTTAGTATATTATATTTCTAGAAGTTCTAGCCTACGCAATTAGGGAAGAAAAATAAACAAAAGACATCCAAATCAGAAAGGAGGAAGTAAAATTTTCTCTGGTTGTGGATAACATAACCTTATATATAGAAAATCCTAAAGACTTCACCTAAAATGTTAGAAATAATAAACAAATTAAGTTAACATTGCAGGATACAGAAATCAATGTATAAAAATCAGTTGCATTTCTATATACTAACAATGAACTATCTGAAGAAGAAATAATGAAAACAATCTCATTCACAATAGTATCAAAAACAATAAAATATGTAAGAGTACATTTAACCAAGGAGATGAAAGATCTGTACACTGAAAACTATAAAATTTTGATGAAAAAATTTAAAGAAGACACAAACCAATAGAAAGATATCTCATGTTCATGGCTCAGAAGAATTAATATTGTTAAAATGTCCATATTACCCAAAGTCATCTGGAGAGTCAATGCAGTCTTTATCAAAATTGCAATGACATTTTTCACAGAAGCAGAAAAAATCCTAAAACTCATAGGAAACCACTAAAGACCCAAATATCCAAAGCAATCTTGATAGAGAAGAACAAAACTGGAGGCATCACACTTCCTGATTTCAAATGATATTACAAAGCTATAGTAATCAAACAAGTATGGTGCCAACATAAAAACAGATACATAGACTAATGGAACACAACAAATAGCCCAGAAATAAACCTATGTGTACACAGCCCATTTATATTTGAGGAGGGACCCAAGAATACTCAATGAGAAAAGAATAGTCTCTTTAATAAATGGTATTGGGAAAACCAGATATTCAGATGCAAAAAAAAAAAAAAATGAAATCATATCCCTATCTTATATCACTCACAAAAATTAATTCAAAATGGATTAAAAACTTAAATGTAAGACCTGAAACTGTAAAACTCCTAGAAGAAAACATAGGGGAAAGCTCCTTGACATTGGTCTTGGCAATGATTTTCTTGGATATGGTACCAAAAGCGCAAGAAACAGAAGTAAAAATAAACAAGTAGGACAACATCAAACTAAAAAGAAACAGCGAAAGAGACAATCAACAAAATGAAAAGGCAACTTACAGAATGGGAGAAAATATTTGCAAACTGTATATCTGATAAGAGGTTAATATCCAAAATATATAAGGAACTCATACAACTCAATAGCAAAAACAATCTGATTAAAAAATGTTCAAAGAATCTGAACAGTTTTCCAAAAAAGACATACAAATGGTCAACAAATACATGAAAAGATGCTCAACATCACTAATCATCATGGAAATGCAAATCAAAACCACAGTGAGATATCACCTCATACCTGCTAGAATGGCTATTATCAAAAAGACAAGAGATAACAAATGCTGGTGAAGATGTGGAAAAAAGGAAGCCCTTGTGCATTATTTATTTTTAATAAATTTTTAAAATTTATTTTATTTTTAGCTGCATTGGGTCTTCGTTGCTGCACGCAGGCTTTCTCTAGTTGTGGCGAGTTGGGGCTACTCTTCGTTGCGGTGCACGGGCTTCTCATTGTGGTGGCTTCTCTTGTTGCAGAGTACAGTCTCTAGGTGCACGGGCTTCAGTAGTTGTAGCATGTGGGCTCAGTAATTGTGGCTTGCGGGTTCTAGAGCACAGGCTCAGTAGTTGTGGCACACGGGCTTAGTTGCTCCACACCATGTGGGATCTTCCCAGACCAGGGCTCGAACCCGTGTCCCCTGCATTGGCAGGTGGATTCTTAACCACTGCACCACCAGGGAAGCCCCCACTTGTGCATTATTGATGGGAATGTAAATTGATTCAGCCACTAAAGAAAGCAATGTGGAGACTCCTTAAAAAATAAAAAATAGAGCTACCATATGATCCAGCAATCCCTTTTCTGGCTATATATCCAAAAGAAATGAAGTCAGTGCCTCAAAAAGATAGCTGCACGCCCATGTTCATTGCAGCATTATTCATAAAAGTCAAGACATGGAAACAACCTAAGTGTTCATTAACAGATGAATGGACAAAGAGAATGTGATTCAGCCATCAACAATATAATATATATTATATGTAATATTATTCAGACATATAAAAGAAGGAACCTCTATCTTTTGTGACAACATGGATGAATCTTGAGAGCATTATGCTAAGTGAAGCATCAGACAGGGAAAGACAAGTACTGTATGATTTCACTTATATATGGAATATAAAAAATCCAAACTCATAGGAACAGAGAGTAGATTGGTGGTTGCCAGGAGCTGGGGGATGGGGAAAATGGGGAGATTTTGGTTAAAGTTACAAACTTCCAGTTATAGATAAATAAGTTCTGGAGATCTAATGAGCAGCATGGTGACTGTAGTTAATACTGTGTTGTATACTTGAAAGTTGCTAAGAGAGTAGATCTTATATGTTCTCAACACACACACACACACACAAACACAAAAGGTAACTATGAGAGGTAATGGATGTGTTAACTTTTTGTGGTAATCATTTCACTATATATACGTGTATCAAATCATCACATTGTACACCTTAAACTTACACAATGTTACATGTCAATAATATCTCAAAGCTAGGGGAAGAAAGAAGAAAATGTGAATCAAATGGAATGACAATATGGAATGACAACAGAGGGAAGGAATTTGGGGTGAGGGGGATAAGATGACAAAACTGTACATGGAAGAAAATACAGGGACCTTCAAGACGGTTGACAACAGCCAAATCTCCAGCAACCTCCATCACCCATGGGCAGAACCTCTTAGCACAGAAGTTCAACTGAACAATCTCTTAACTTGGTTAGTACATTTGAACTGTCTCAGGTATGAGCTATGCTAAGCACCCTGGGTGGGTGGAGGTGGGGGAACACAAAATTGGGAGATCAACACTTACACAATTATTTACTTTAAAAAGCCAAAAGTAAGGAGGACAAAGCATTGTAGAAGCCCAAAAGAGGAGCAAGCAGTTCTGACTGGGACAATTCAAAAAGCTTTAGGTATAAGAAGTTAAGTGAGGTATGTAAGAAGGTCTGGCCCTCAGAAGAGATTTGCATTTTATAAACTCTGTGTGTGTATGTATGTGTAATAATAAATATATGTATTTTATATATATATATATATATATATATAAACCTATATTTTTATATGCAAAGTTGTAACAATACTACACTGAACTCCCACATAGTCTATATTATTCATATCAACTGAATTAGAACTGAATCTCAGAGAAAATTCACATCTCCTTTTTAAAGTACCCTAGAACGGAAATGTTTACATAAATAAAGTAGTATTGATCCTAAAAAAAACCAAAAACAACCACTGTGGTCATTTTGGTTTTATAATGTTCCAGATGCTTTTCTATTCATTCATAAAAATAAATAATTATATATAATTATGAGAAATTGCACTCAGTGATGTTTAATAACCTGCCTTGGGTGTTTTTTTTTTTTGAGCGATGGAACATAGCTTATTTTTTATTCAAGTTCATTTTTATCAACTTTGTATTTTGTGGTAGGCACTTGACTAGACTGGCATACAAAAATAACTGTGTCATTTCACCCCTAGGAAGAAAAGGCTAAAAAGAATGACAGAAAGAGTGACCTGATAACATGAAGTACTATGTGCCATATGTGCCATAATGTAGAAAGTACATTGAAATAATTTGAAAAGCTCAATAATGGCAAATGTTGCCAGGGATATGAGGATACAAAGCTATCACACACTGCCAGTTATAGAATAGATGGGTAGGGACTTCCCCGGTGGTCCAGTGGTAAAGAATCCACCTTCCAATGCAGGGGACGTGGGTTCGATCCCTGGTCGGGGAACTAAGATCCCACATGCAGTGGGACAACTAAGCCTGTGCGCCACAACTACTGAGCCCACTCGCCTCAACTAGAGAGCCCGTGTGCCGCAAACTACAGAGCCCACGCGCTCTGGAACCCGCACGCCACAACTACAGAGCCCATGCACTCTGGAGCCTGTGCGCCACAACTAGAGAGAGAAAACCCTCACGCCACAACTAGAGGGAAGCCTGCACGCCACAATGAAAGATCCCGCGTGCCTCAGCGATGATCCCACATGCCACAACTAAGACCCGACGCAGCCAAAAAAAAATTTTTTTTTAATTTTTTAAATTAAATAAATAAATTTTTAAAAGAATAGATGGGTATAGGCATTCTGGAGAACATTCCAGCTATTCCTAGTCAAACTAAGTGTTTGAATAGTCTTGTTCTGCAAATCTTCTCTGGGTATTCAAAACAAATTTCAAATCTGTACATAAAAGGATGAGTATGCAGGTGTTCATTGCAGGGTCAGGTGGAAGGAGTGTAGAAGCCCCTCAGAGTGCTAGGCAGGTAAAATGTAACAGCTGCACATCATGGAGAACCAGAAGGTCATGAACACAGCATCCTAGATGTACAATAGCAAAATGGGTGGGTTTGATTACCAGTTTATTATAAAAGGATATAACTCAGGAACAGCCAGATGGAAGAGATGTGTAGGGCAAGGTATGAGGAAAGGGCTCAGAGCTTCCATGCCCTCTCCAGGTGTGTCACTCTCCCCAAATTTCCATGTGTTCACCAACCTGGAAGGTCTAATAACCTGCTTTGTTGATGAAATAATTTTTATGTATAGTTCTCAAGATAATTATGTTACTATGTTTAAAACTATTAGCATAATAACACATATTAATAGATTTTCTGATGTTGAACTGTCTTTATAGTTTAAAAATTAAAGGGGAAAAATTAAAATTCTACTTAGGGCATATTATTATTTTAATTTGAGGCTAGTTTGATTTCCTAATATTCTACATATAACATAACTGGGATTAGTTTGTAGACTTCTTTTTGTGGGATATTTGTGAGATTTTAGTACCAGGACTTTATAGAATTAATTAGGATAGTTTACATGTTCTTTTATGCTCTAGAACAGTGATTTTCAAATGATCTGTGGTTAGAGATCTTTTTTCTTCAATTCCAACTCATCATTTATTGCTACTTTGTTAAAACAAAATAAAAAGAAATTAAGAGAAAAACAAAATTAAAAAAACAAAAACAATGAAAATACAAGTTAAATTTCTTCATTATTAGATTTAATAGACATAAAATAACTCTGTCAAATTACTATCAAAGTTTTAAAATACTGACTCTCAATTGCTGTATTTATCATGGACCTACAACAAATAGTTCACAACTGGTGCCTATTCATGGACCATGCTTGAAGAAGAGGTCTAATATTTTTGATGATGCACACCTACCACCAAAAAATGATGTTAGAATATAACCACAGTATATGTATTTTTTTTAATTTTTAAGAGCTTATTTTTTATTGAAGCATAGTTGATGTACAATGTTATATAAGTAACTGGTGTACAGTTGATTCATAATTTTTAAAGGTCATACTCCATTAATAGTTATCATAAAATACTGGCTGTATTCCCCGTGTGGTACAATATATCTTTGTAGCTTATTTTATTCATAATAGTTTATACCTCTTAATCCCCTACCCCTGTATTGCCCCTTTCCCTTTCCCTCTCCCCACTGGTAACCACTAGTTTGTTCTCTAAATCTGAGTCTGACTCTTTTTTGTTATATTTACTAGTTTGTTGTATTTTTTAGATTCCACATATAAGTGATATCATACAGTATTTGTCTTTGTCTGACTTATTTCACTTCGCATAATACCTTTCAAGTCCATCCATGTTGTTGCAAATGGCAAAACTTCATTCTTTTTATGGCTGAGTAGTATTCCATTGTGTGTGTGTATGTGTGTGTGTGATATATTATCACATCTTCTTTATCCATTCATCTGTTGATGGACACTTAGGTTGCTTCCATATCTTGGCAGTTGTAAATAGTGCTGCTATGAACATTGGGGTGCATGTGTCTTTTAGAATTAGTGTTTTTGTTTTTTCAGATTTATACCCAGGAGTGGAAATGCTGGATCATATGGTAGTTCTATTTTTAGTTTTTTTGAGAAAATTCCATACTTTCCTCCAGTATTTGTATTCCAGTATATGTATTTTATTTATTTATAGATTTTATATATATAACTAAAATTATTAATAATATTCTGGATGCTTAGCTTTTAAATGCCATTGATCCTGATGATCTCATCCTTTTATTAGTTAACACACAAGGCACAATGTACACTTAGAATAAGTTTGTTGTTGTTGATACTGTGTGTAGGTTCGAAGTCTCCAGTAACATTTTTGATCACATTAGCATTATTTGGGCTGATGTTTTTCATATCTGATTAGATCATCTTTGTGTTTGCCTCATAATGTGATTGATGTAGTCTTTTTTTTTAAAGTATGAATAGGAAAAGTATTATCTTATTAGGAGTGCTCTCTCCAATCTGTTGCTTCTATTCAAGAATATAATCATGCCACTTGTCCATTTTGTAGGGATTCATTTAGTGCCAACTATAAGATGTAACCCAGGAAAATTGCAGTGCAGTGTGTAAGGGCAAACGTGACCATGAGAGGGCCAGGTGGCACCCATACTTTTCTCCCAGGACTTTTCTCTGCTGGGCTATGTGTTCGGCTTGGCCACCTGACATATAAACTCAGAGAGGGGAGCAGATCAATCAGTTTAGAAAAAACTTTAAAGTAAAATGTCTTTCTTTCACTAGGAAAAAAAAAAACATAAATGAAAGTTCTATTTTTTTCCTCACTCTATTGGATTTTTCAAGCAAACTTCATATTAAAGACCATGACTTTAAACAGGTTTCTCAAAGAATAGTATAGTCTTCCAAATATCTGTTTGCTTAAAATTCAGATTCCTGGGTCCCATCCCATAACTACTGCATCAAAGTATTAAGAGAAGATAAGGGTGTTTACTAACTCCTCAAGTGATTTTTGTGCCTAGATATTTTGAAAACCAATGCTTAGGGGCATTTTTTAAATTATAGGAATTATATGTGATCCTTCAAAGCATCACACATAAAACTCGGCATCCTCCTTGTGAGCTAGTTTAGTACTTTGACATCTTTTGCAATTTGTTTTCTATGGTTATTAACCTATGCTATTTTCTGTTTCTTCTTGAGCCAACTTTAGGAACTTTTTTCCCCCAGGAGATCATACATTTTAGCTAGATTTAAAAATAGTTATTTTAATAAAATTATATTCTGGAAAAAGTCAATTAATATGATTTTTTTCCATACTTGCCTGATCATGTATGTCCCTATATAGGGATGCAGACCTTAGAGATACCCTTTAGTTTAAGGGGAATGAGAAGAGGGGAGTTTAAGATTGATTTAGCATGAACACAAAGAAAAACAGTCAATTTTTTTGAAGTTAATATAAAATATGATTGTTTTGAAAGCTCTTGTTTTATAAGAACCAAGTTTTTTTGCAATAATAATTTTTGAAAAACAAAAGACAAAGATTTGAAAGATCAACATATAAAACAGCCTACAAATAATAAATTAAGACTGCAGTTTTCCAGGGAATCAATAGGAAGATAGAGAACCTGACAAGGATGGAGTCAGGGTGACCTTCTTGACAACCTGGAGGGATTGCTCCAAGGAGATTAGAGATCACTTTTAGAAAGAACCTAGTCTCTACCCAAAGAAAGACCAATAAGGCCAATCCAGGGATAGGCGATGGAGCCAAGCCTATGCTGAGAGCTGCCCACCTCCATTCAACAGAGCCCTGCATGTCATCCTGCCCAGGAGCATCGCTAGTGTCTCTCTTGTGGCCTTCTAGTGAAGATCTTCCTCTGAGAGTTGTTTGCGCCTCACCCCCAACCCAAGTACATCCCTGTAGGAGTATCGCATGTATATCCTGAGATTTCACTCAGCCCATTTAAAATCTACTGCATTGCTTTCTTTTTTTTTTTTTTTTTGGCCATACCACGCAGCATGCAGGATCTTAGTTCCCTGACCAGGGATCAAACCCATGCCCCCTGCAGTGGAAGTGCAGAGTCCTAACCACTGGACAGCCAGGGAAGTCCCTATATTTCTTTTTCATAGGTAGAACTTTTTAAGACTCCTTAAAAGAAGGTGAAGACCTGGATATGTGAAGGGAGTGTGGTGGTACAGAAGGAACCAGCACCTGAACTTGTGTTATGTTGTGTTAGAAAAAAGAAAACAAAAACAGCTCAAAACTTTGGGCCAGAATGGTGGAGAGACTCCTGTTGCATCAGCATGAATATTAGTAGAATGTTCTTAGGTCAGTCTTCAACTTTTCTTACTTGGAGAATTAAAACCACCACTTAAGTGATCTCTCTGGAACTACTCTCTATACCCTCCAGTCTTTTCTCTATATTGTTTACAATAATCACCTTCCAAAGACTCAAATGTTGTCATGTGGCTACTCTGGAAATTTTCATTACCCTGTTGTTACATACAAGAGAAAGGTCAAACTTTGTAGCATTGACTGCATTGCCCTTCAAAACTCAGCCCCAGCCCAATTTTACAGACTCATTGTATGCCTCTGCCCATGATTAAAACTATATTTCCACCATGCCAAATAGACCTGAGCTTTTTAATACTGTTGAATTTTTACTTACTGGTCCTTTCTCCTAGAACGTCATGAACTCCCTTCTCTGCAAGATCCTTCTTCCCATCGCACCTTCAGGTGTCTTCTCTGCCTTTCTCCCCAGACCCTGTGTAAAGTTCTTCTGTATACCAAATGTGCTTCATTCAGACTCATTTAAAGCATCTACCAAATTCTTTTATAATGTTGTACTTACATCTCTATCTCTCTACCAGGCTGTGGGCACCTTGAGAGAGTTGACTTGGTCATCTTTCTATCTCTGGCTCCAAGCACAGTGCCTGATGCAGAGGAGGCACTCTGTAAACATTTGCTGAATGACTTGTCCACAATGAGTGACACAGCTGACCAATAAAGCTAAAATACCCTTTGTTCACATAACAGTCTACATCCATTTTTTTGTTGTTCTGATCCAGCTATCTTTTGGACTTAAGAGAAGTTCATTTTATTTATTCATTGTACATCATTTCTTTAGATTTGGCCAATGATTCTCCCCTGACAAGATGGTTTTCGTTTATCTTCTTTTTAAAAGTTTGAGTCTATTTTCCAAGGAATACGTTGCCTCTTCCAACTGTATCATCAGCAACATGTATTATCCTGCCATCAATTTCTTCATCCAAGTTATAAATAACAATTCTGGACAGGACATTTTACATGACATTTATCTTCTCCTCCTTAGGATTACAGTTATCCCTTCTCTTGTTTTGTTAACTGGATTGCAAACTCCTCAAGAGAGGCATCATAGCTCACTCATTTTTATATTCCCTTAGCTTTCTTGAGATTAATAAATACTATGAGATATCCTAACATCGCTTGATGGCAATAGCGGGAAGCTGGTTCTGTAATCAGACGACCTAGGATCAGATCGCAGCTCTCCATTTGGGGATAAACTGGGACAAGTTTCTCAAACCCTGTCATCTACAAAATGTGGATCATATTAGTACCTGCATCATAGAAGTATCCTGAGAGAATAAGATAGACAATGTATGTAGCATGCTTAATTCTGTACTTAATACATAGTAAATGCTTTGTGTTTGTTAGGAATTATTATTATTATGGGTGTTAATTGAATAAAGTAAAAAGTAGAAATATCAATATCATAAACTCTGCTAATTTGTTCATCAGTGCATTAGTTTGCTAGGGATGCTATAACAAAGCATCGCAGTATGGGTGACTTAGAAACAGAAATTTATTTTCTCACAATTCTGGAGGCTAGATGTACAAGATCAAGGATTTGGAAAGGTTGGTTTCATTCTAAGGCCTGCCTCATTGGCTTGTAGATGGTCGTCTTCTCTGTGTCTTCACATGGTCTTCCTTCTTTGTGTGTCTGTGTCCTAATCTCCTATTCTTATAAGAACACCAGTCATATTGGATTAGAGCCCATCTCAATGAACTCATTTAAACTTAATTATCTCTTTGAAGACCCTCTCTCAAAATACATCACATTCTTAGTTACTGGGGGTTAGGACTTCAACACATGAACTTTGAGGGGACATAATTCAGTGCATAACAATCAGCAATAGACATCACATACATTATGAGTAATATCTAAGTAACTTTGGCAGCCGTATAACCACGAACAGCTACTCTTTTAAGAGGACTGTACATCCCCACGCTCTGCAGTTTTGACTGGCATTGCCTCCATGGCGGCAGGGAGGCTCCACAGGCATGGGGCTCAGCCATGTGACTTGATTTGGTCAGTGGTCAGTGGTAGGTGAGTGTGTGTGGCATACCCCACTCCCAAGCAGAAGTTTTAAGGGCCATCAATTGTTTTCCTGTTCTCTTGCTCCTTTCCCACTGCCACAGGAACAGTTAGGGCTGCTCTTTCAGCCTAATGCCCGGAATGAGGGGCTAGTGGAGCAGAACTGCCTAGATGATGAGCAGCTGCTAATATGTAAATGCAAGCGGCCAGTACATGTTTGTTTGTTTAAGTCACTGGGATTTGAGGGATTGTTTATTACTGCACAGAAGCTGTCCAATGTGATAACCAACAATTTAAAAAACAAATGCATTTATGCTTCTTACTTTTCCTTGTAAAAGGCATAGAAATTCAATATACCGTCAGTGAGGTCATTCTAATAAACCCTAATTATAAAACAAGGAGCAGAGTATAAACAATTTTATGAGGGATCAAAGACCCGTTGGACATAGTACTTTTCCCATTTATGTGTAAGAACACGTCAGCCTCCTTTGTGGTTAAATTTTCTCTTGAATATACAGGAATTGCACCTCTGTAGCTTTTGTAACCCTGCCTCTCCCTGTGCTAGAGAGAAATCCTCTTCTGTTCATGGAGAATCACAGTGGATATAGAAAATCAGAATTGTCTGCCATCACTTGGCAAACACTAGGACTCCCTAAACCAGTACAACTTCACTCGAACCAGTATCAATTTCACCAAAACACATGCTAGGCTCACAGTGCAATTCAATAACCATACTTCAATCTCATGCCATTTCCCACTTCCTGAGTGAAGGTGGCTATTGAGCTAGACTCTGAGGAGTGAGCAGGGTTTTTGGTTGCTAGAAAAAGAGAATAAGGACATTTAAGGTAAATGGTGCAGTTTAAACAAAGGCACAAAGTATGTTCTGGGAATACGAATGGTTGAGGGTGGTTGTATTGTACTAAGGGTGGAGAGTGGCTACAAATAGGGCTGAAAAGATAGCTGGCAGACTATCCTTGGCAACGAGTGTTTGTGATTCTAATTCAGAGCACAACTCAAAAACGGTGGGCAAAACTTTAAATGTTATGGATAAAAAATTTATATGTTTGTACCCGATTTTAAAAATATTTCTCTTTAAAAATACATAATATTGCGTAGCAGTTTAAAATGAAGGCTTTTAAAGCAGACAGCCTGACTTCATACCACAGCTCTACCGTGGCCGTGCCGTATTGAACTTGTGCACGTTAATTTACCTATGTAAGCTTCGGGTTCCGCTTCCGTACAACAGAATGTGATAATAATAGTGTGTTCCAACCTGTGTCCATCAACAGATGAATGGATAAAGAAGATGTGGTATATTTACAATGGAATATTACTGAGCCATTAAAAGGAATGAACTATTGCCATCTGCAACAACATGGATGGACCTGGAGGATATTATGCTAAGTGAAATAAGTCAGACTGAGAAAGACAAATACTGTACGTTTTCACTTATATGTGGAATTGAAAACAAAACAAAACAAAAGATCAAAATAACAAAACAGAAACAGACTCACAGATACAGAGAACAGACTAGTGGTTGCAGAGAAGAAGGGTATGGTCAAAATAGGTGAAGGAGATTAAGAGGTACAAACTCCAGTTATAAAATAAATAAGTCACAGGGATGTACTGTATAGTACAGGGAAATATAGTCAATAATACTATAACTTTGTATACTGCATAACCTATAAAAATATTGAATCACTATGTCGTACACCTGAAACTAATATAATATTGTAATTCAATATACTTCAAGAAATTTTTTAAGTTCTTTAATTTAAAAAAAACCACAAAAAATAGTGTTTTCCTTATACAGTGAGGATCATTGAATATAATGATGCATATAAGACTCCTGGCAAACATATCTGAGTCAAAGTAGAAGCTCCAGAAATGGTACTTGCTGCATAAATTGTTGCTATTGCAGGTGTTCTGAAATGAAAATTTAGTCATATGCCTCTATGAGATTTGACAACCTGTATCCCTTAGTTCTCCTCTGGCATCCTAAATATTGCTTCTTATCTGTCCTAAAATGTGCATAAAACAGAGCCAAAGAGCAGGCCCCACACAAGACGATCAGCCACTGCTGTGGCCTGAGCCCAGAGGCCCTCAGCCATGCCTCTCAGTTCGTGTCTCAGCTCCAATAGGGCTAAGCTCACACAATTCTGAACCAGCCATAGGCCTCACTTCCACTATGACCACACCAGAAACAACTTCAGAGCAAGGAAGAATGAGAAAGCACCTAGCAACTGCTCTTTTAGAAGGTATTTGAGAAATCAGTCCTCTTGGCCACTATCCAGGCTTCTGAGCAGCTTAAATTGAAAACTGTGATTCCACATGAGAAGGTAACTTTTTCTCTATGAGAATATTATTTTCCTTTTCTTTATTGAATCACTGGCTTCATCACTTTGGGGTATATGAGCTGAAATTTCTGTCTTCCTTGAATTAAACCCTGTGGTTAGGTAGTGGTTCTTTTATACTTATTCTGATTGGTACTTTTGCAGAAAGGAGGGGAAAAGAAGGAAAAGAAAATGATGAAGATAAAACCACCAGTAAGCTTTTTTCTTCTTAAATATTTCTAGTTTAGTTTTAGCTAAAACAGTGTTTGATCAATGAATATTTAAAATATTACTGTACTGTGAGAACTTTGAGGTGGTGTTGTCATGGAAACAGGAAGTGGCATAATCCAGAATCATTTTTCCTGTCTCCACAAAAAATAAAACATATGGGCACAGGTCTTGAATGAACAGTAACTATTGATATTTGTTTTTTACAGAGTTTCTCATACTTTTTTTTCAAGACTCAACCAGAAAAGCTGCTTCTGTTATTAATCAAGTGGTCTTAATAAAATATGCCAAGCAAGTTTATGATATGGTGTCTCATCCTGAATATAATAGCTGTTTTTCATTACTGATGGGTTGAGGGTTCCACTTCAATAATCCACTTTTATTGGATGATACTGACCATTCTAGACAGTGTTGTTTTAAGTAAAAGAATTTCTCAAATCAACTTTCTCTCTCTCTCTCTCTCTCCTGCCTGTATCCCCTATCTCCTTCTCTCTGTCTCTTCCCCCCTTTTCGTTCTCTCTTTCTCAAGTTCATTTGTTTATTCAATCATTCATTCAATATACATTTATTAGCACTTAAAGGAGCTCCCAGTACAGAATAGGGTAGACTTGGAAATAATCACAATTCAGAAAGATAAAGCAGCCCCTAATTAACCCTAAAGGTCAAATATCTCAAAACACTCAAGGGAGAAAAATTTAAGTTGAGATATTTAAGCTCTGATGGGCATAAACCAGGTAGGTGTCTAAAGTAACATGTAAGTCTATTTAAGGCTTATATATATATATATATATATATATATATATATATATATATATATATATATATATATATATATATATACACACACACACACACACACATACACATATATGTGTATATATATTTAAATTTATTTTATTGAAGTATAGTTGATTTACAATGTTGTGTTAATTTCTACTGTATAGAAAACTGATTCAGTTATTATATACCTACATTCTTTTTCATATTCTTTTCCATTATGGTTTATCACAAGATATTGAATAGAGTTCCCTGTACTATACAGTAGGACCTTGTTGTTTATCCATTCTATATATAATAGTTTGCATCGGCTGATCCTAAACTTCCAGTCCTTCCCTCCCCCACCCTCCCTCCCCTTTGGCAACCACAAGTCTGTTCTTTATGTCTATAAGTCTGTTTCTGCTTCATAGATAAGTTCATTTGTGTTGTGTTTTAGATTCCACATATAAGTGATATCATATGGTGTTTGTCTTTCTCTTTCTGGCTTATTTCACTTAGTATGATAATCTCTATTTGCATCCATGTTGCTTGCAAATGGCATTATTTCTTTCTTTTTATGCCTGACTAGTGTTCCATTGTATATATGTACCACATCTTCTTTATCCATTCATCTGTCGATGGACACTTAGGTTGTTTCCATGTCTTGGCTATCGTGATAGTGCTGCTATGAAAATTGGGGTGCATATATCTTTTCGAATTATAGTTTTGTCTGGATATATGCCCAGGAGTGGGATTGCTGGATCATATGGCAACACTATTTTTAGTTTTTTGAGGAACCTCCATACTGTTTTCCATAGTAGCTGCACCAATTTACATTCCCACCAACAGTATAGGTTCCCTTTTCTCCACATCCTCTCCAGCATTTGTTATTTGTAGACTTTTTAATAACCGGTGTGAGGTGGTACCTCATTGTAGTTTTGATTTGCATTTTTCTGATAATTAGCAATGTTGAGCATCTTTTCGTGTGCCTACTGGCCATCTGTATGTCTTCTTTGCAGAAATGTCTATTTAGGTCTTCTGCCCATTTTTCGATTGGGTTGTTTGGTTTTTTGGTATTGAGTTGTATGAGAGCTGTTTGTATATTTTGGAAATTAAGCTCTTGTTGGTCGCATCATTTGCAAATATTTTCTCCCAGTCCATAGGGTATCTTTTCATTTTGTTTATAGTTTCCTTTGCTGTACAAAAGCTTGTAAGCTTCATTAGGTCCCATTTGTTTATTTTTGCTTTTATTTCTATTGCCTTGGGAAACCTGTATATTTTTATTATTTACAATGACCAAAATAAAATGTCCACTGCTTTTCCAACTTACAGACTCCAAGTTCATACTCCCTCTGACTAGATTCCACTGAGTTTCCAGAGACACAGAATGGCTTGAATGTTTGTTGGTATAGCGAGTGAAAAAAACAGATTATCTTAATAACTGGTTGACTTGGTTTTGCTTGTCAGGCAAAGGGATTCACCTCCCTGCCCGATTTTTAGGGACCTGGTTGACACTGAAGTTTTGACAATCAGGACATGTTCCTGCTCATCACTGAAACCCAGAAGATGTGAGATTCTCATGCAGACAACATCCCAGAGTCTGTATCAGGGGCATGTCCTGGGGCTTCTCATTTGCCCCATTCTGCTCCTTCTAGAGATAGATATAGAGTGATTTAAATATGCTTCTGCTGAGGAGACTGTGAATGCCCAGACTGAAATATCTCTCTTTTTTTTTTATTTTAAAAAAGGGCAAAAACACCTGCAGAGTTAGGTAAAAGAGAGCTGCCATTGTTAGTTTTATGTTTATATCCATGTGGGTGTACAACTCCTCTAGTAACACGAAATGCTCTGTGTTTATGTTGTGTTAAAAAAATTATCATCTTAGTTGCTGCCTCTTATGGAAACAACAGCCTTAACTTAGCAAAATACCTGAACAAACCACTTGGAATAGCTGAGTCACTGAGAGCCTTGGTTAGCAAAGGAAAGGAACTAAAAGAAAGCTCAACTCCTCTCAATTAGTAAAGGACAAGGATGTGGGAACTGAGGAGAGGGCAAAAGAAAGGAGAGAGAATTATTGAAGGAGTTGGCCAAGCATCGTGGGACAACTTCCAACAGGCTCTTGGAGAGTTTTCATGTTCAGTCTTAGGATGCATCCCCTGCTGTCTGTAAACTCCTTCTGTCTGCTGAAAACTGCAGCAAGGACCTTGAATAATTTTCTTGTTTGTTTGCTTGTGGAAATAATGGAAAAGGGTTGGATCAATGTCTCAATCAGTGCCAAGATGTGGACCGTAAGGAACAGCAGCAAGTTCGGAGCAGGGGATGATTCAGCAGCGTCTGGACACCATGGCTGAAGGTGACTGTGAGAATGTAATCCCTTCTAAGAATTCAGTGCACAGGTATAAGCTGCAAAACTCTGAGCATTGAGGGGGAAAAAATCCAGAAGTAGAGACACATATATTGGGATTACCCAACATAGGAACTCACCATTGAAGAGTGATTACTGTATATGCTAATGGATTTTGTACAAAACCTTTTGGAGTCCCCAAGGATAGAATGACGAACTGAATTGAACAGAAAGGAATTTGCCCAATGTACTGGGGTTTGGTTGAATGAGCACTTGCCCAATATATTCCATTAAGATGACTAGAGCAGATAATTCTTGCTGGACAAACTTCCGTTCAAATTCCTTATTATAACATTTCTGCCATGGGAGCAGGGGCGAGTACAAACAATTTAAGGAAGCTGTTGTTGGAAGTGCCCAAAGGCCTTCTTATAATCGATTCTTCCCTGCTTAGTCCTCTCGGAGTTCTCTCCTGTTCTAGAAGAGTTCAGCACTGGAGCACATGGAGTATCACCAAATAGACAAGTACGAGAATTTTGCATTCGGTAGAATCATGAAGCATCCAAGGACCTAAAAAAGTCCAGTATGACCAACGACGGGCCCAGCAGGCAAATCCTTAATAAGTACTAAGTTAAAGCCAGTAAAAAACAAACAAACAAACAAAAAAAACCCACAAGTTCAAGTGTCAAAGAGCATGAACTGAGCCGAATCAGGAGGAAAAACCTAGAGCAGCAGTCAAGACGAACTGCCATAAAATGGGAGAGATTTAGGGGCTAGGACACAGGTGATTGTCTCATTTGAACTGCCGGGTCCCTGGCTTGCCAGTACTTGCTATCAGCCATGTAGTTTGGATTTCTGGCTGACTGGGTTCAACTTAAATGCATAGGTTCAGGACAAGACATCTCATGGAAAGAGCTCAGAAAACTCAATGGTAGCTGAGTCTTCATGGGAATGAGAGAAACCGGAATGACTCAAAGTTCTGATTAGTTCACCAAAGCTATGATCTAGGCTTTGTGGTATAGTTGAAAGAACATCAACTACAAAAGAAAAATGATTGATTTCCAGCCCAAAATACCCACCTTGCCAGGCTGCTTGTGAGGATAAAGTATATCTGTGAAAATAAATCATGCGGTGTTTAGTAAATACTGGTTTGAGTCTTTTCCTCCCTCACTCTTTTCTTCCATTCTCTCTCTCTCCCTTTCTTTGTCTGTCCTATTCCTCCTGATTGTCTTCCACAGTAGGTACCTTAGAAGCATCACTTCCTGAGCGTCAGACCTACCACGACTTCCAATTAAGTCTGATTTTCAGTACTCACATAGACCTTCCCACAGTGACCTTCAAATGCATTAATCCACTGGCTTCCTCCCACACCATCTCATCTAGGGTGAGGCTCTATGCCCACATGGACGTAAGCAGAGGGTGATCGTAACCCTGAGTCAGGGTCCCTCAGGGAAGATGAGCGGAAACCTCAGCAAACTCAAAGCATGTGTTTCATATATCAGGAGAGAGCACAAGGGCAAACTATCTGTCAACTGTTTCCACTGCTGACTGGGGAGGCCTTGCTGAGAGCACCCCAGCAATCCCTGTTCAAGCCTCCCTAAGGGCGATGCATTCTCCTTGGCGTTGTGGCAAATCTGCGTTAATGGTCCAGATGATAGGGATTTGGTAACATCCTCTAGAAAGAAGCTACCCATAGAGTTCCAAAGCAGAGTTCAAGCAGACCATATTGATATCCATGTGATCAAAATTATGCAGTGTTTATTTCGTAAGCAGATGGGGAAAGGCAACTGCAGCCCAGAAAAAAAAAGTTTTGGAGGTATCTGCAGAAGGGTGGTAGCTGAAACGATGCAATAGGATGAGATCACTCAGGAAGAGAGTGGAAAGCAACATTTAAGGAACAGAAAGAAAAAATGACATTGAAAAGACATAGCCAGATTAATAGGAAGGTACCAGAATAAAGTAGTATCTCTAAAGAATTTCAAGAATTCAAGAGGGGTAGGGCTAAGAGTATGGGTTAAAATACGGGTTAAGAGAGAGAACCCTTTCAATGGTTCCCCATTTCTCCTAGGATGAGATCCCAAATTCTTCACAATGTCCAAATGTCTTTCACCTTCACCTCACACCATTTTCTCATTCTCCCACCTTCTCTGCTCCAGCCTCGTTGCCTTCCTCTTAGTTCCTTTAAGGTACCATGGTCCCTCCTACTGCAAAGGCTCCTACCAGGGCCTTTGTATGTGCTGTTCCTCTGTGTGGAATACTCTTCCCCTTAGGTGCACTTGAATTTGTCGTTCCAATCTCAGATGAAGCATCATTTCCTCAGGGAAGCCTTCCCTGACCAATCCAGGCCAAGTCAAATTCCTTAATTATGTGCTTTTATAGAATCACATTTCTTTCTATCCTAGCACTAATCTCAATTTATAATTATATGTTCATTTATATTATTTGATGAAAATGTCTCACCCACTAGAATGTAAACTTTATGAGTTGGACTCAAGGATTCTTAATAGAGCCATTAGTATTTTAATCAAACAGCAATGGTTGCCAACCAGAATCAAGTCTGGTGTGGAAAGAGACTTTCTGTACTCTCTGTCCATTAGTTTATGCCTAAACAACCCCATCGAAATCACCTTGGTGTTTCTCCATGATTTGGCACTCAAGACACACCCTGGCACATCTCAAGCCTACAGACTTGCTGATTAGGTTTATATAAGACAAGCCATAAAGCAGGTTTTCCTGCCGTTGGTTTTTAATCTTTGGAAGAGCTATAGACTCCTTTAAGAATCCAATGAAAGCTATGGATATTGTTATGAATGAATTGTGTCCCCTCCAAAGAGATATGTTGGAATCTTAACCCCCAGATCCTGGGAATGTGATCTAATTTGGAAATAGGGTCTATGCAGATGATGAAGTTCAAGGTGAGGTCATTAGGGTGAGCCCTAATCCAATATAACTGATATCCTTATACAAAAGAGAAATCTGGACACAGAGACATTTACAGAGGAAGACAATGTGAAAACACAACGAGAATGCCTTCTAAAGCCAAGGGGTGCCTGAGGCCACCAGAAGCTGGAGAGAGGCTTGGAACAGATTCTCCCTCACAGGCTGCAGAAGGAACCAACCCTGCCGACACCTTGATTTCAGACTTCTAGGCTCCAGATCTGTGAGGCCATAAATTTCTATTGTTTAAGCCACCAAGTTTGTGGTCCTTTGTTGAGGCAGCCTCAGGAAACTAATACAGATACTTTCTCCAGCAATAAAAGCCCTTATGAACATAAACAACTCTTCATGTAATTTCAGGGTGTTCACAGATCACCAAAGCCCAGTTAATAATTCCTGCACAGACGTTATAAAATTCCTGGGCCAAAATCCCATGGGATAAGGCAAAGAAAGAATAGAAGAAAATTGGCATCAGCTACTGTTGGCTACAAGGTTGGCCCTTCGCTAGACACTTGAGATTTATTATTTCTCTGAATCCTCATAATCACTCCATGAAGTAGATGTTAGTATCCCCATTTCAGAAAAGACGAAATCGAGACCCTGAGAGATTTAACTTCGTGCACAAATTCACATATCTAGAGAGTGGTTGTGCTGGGAATATGACCTGAGTTTGTTTTACCCTAAAACCAAAGCTTTTTCCATACTTACCCTGCCTCTGAGCATGAGTGATATGTGAGATCCAAAGCACATGATGTGTGGTTTCCAGGGCTGTGAGGTTACAGAGAGACAGGGGTTATGCATGTGTCAGTGGCTTCGAGGGAAACAGGAGAATAGCTATTAAAAAAAAAAAAGTTAAAGGACGTTTCTCTTAACTGCTTTCCTTCATTGTTTGGCATTATAACTTCTTTTGAACTAAGGATTTTGTCATAGAAGGATTTTTGCCTTTGCTTGGCAAGGATAGAGACAACAAAGGATTAATTAAGTCAAACTGATGGTGATAATTATCAACAGGCGTTTTAAAATAGGATTTTTAGGGGTAGAAGAGTAGTGTGGCTGAGACAGCAAAGCAAAGGAAAGTCAATCTCTCATTCATCAAAAAACATTTTTTGATGACCCACTCGACAGCAGGCTCCATGTTCTGTGGACAAAGTCTGGCCACATGGAGCCTTGAATCTAGAGGGGGAAATCAACAGTTATATCAGTCAATACAGTAAAGTAAAATGTGTGTGATAAGCAAAGAAGAGTGAACTATATAGCAAATAGGAGAGGTAACCACTGGGTCTAAGTTTACCTCAAAGTCTGAGTAGTGATTATCCTACCTTAGGGAGTAAGAGGTGGTTGCAGGCAGAGGAAACATGTGCAAAGGTCCTGAGGCAACAGAAAATATAACACATTTGAAGACCTGAGCCCAATTCATCACAACCTGAGTGTGGAATGGGAAGGGGGGAGGAAATAATGACACCAGGGGGCTGTGTGGGAGCTAGGTCATGAAGGGCCTTGTCAGCATCTGTGGATGGAGACTGGGTTTCCCCCAGACAGTAGGAGGAGGTCAGTAACCATTGGCAACAGAGGAAGAGGTACAGGAGAGAGGGCTGCTGGCTGTGGGAATCCAGCCAGTCTCTCTGAGTCTCTGTTGCCTCATGGTAAGAGATAATATGGGCCATTGTGAAGACTGAATGAGTCATGTCATGTAATACTCTTAGAATAGTGCCCCAGGAAGCATCAGTTCTCATATCATAACAGTAATACGGGCCAGACTGGTGGAGCCCTGTAACTGTCAGGTGCAGTGTTCCAAACACCATGCCTTTCCTTCCACATGTCTCCAGAGAACTCCTCAGAGGCAAGTGCTGTAGTGATGTTCTGCCCATAGTGCCCTGGATCGTACACAGGTTTCCAACAGGTTTGTCCTATTCCACCTTGGTCAGAGAGCAATGTTTTTTCCTCCTACCATCCTCAGACAAGATCTGCAAGTCTCCAGGTCTGTGGAAAGAAGGTTGTCCTTGGCTTCCTTTGAGAAGTCAGATGACTTCCATACACTATAATATACTGTGAACCTATTATTTTGTTATCTAATAAATCAGCAAACGAACGTGCAAAAAACAAACAAACAAACAACATCCCTACCCTACATCAGGGAGGGTGGCAGGCAGAGTCCAGGGCACTGGGCACTCAGCAGCGGACTGCTGGGCAATGGCCCTGGCAGGTCCACCCTCCATCTCAGCTTGGAGCCCACCAAGGCTTATCTCGTTAGGGGATTGCTGTGAGATGGCGGAGACTCACCCCAGAAGTATGCATCTGAACCTTTATGCCATATACTTCTTTGTTTTGCAGCTTTGAAAAAGCCTACAAGCTTTGGTGAGGCCTGTGGGTGGTAATACTTAAAAATATCACCCTGCTTCATCACCATAGAAAAATCCCAGGAAATTCAGTTCACTTGAGGGCTTCCCTCTTGTCTCCTTCATGTGCAATTTTAGAGACTTGGTCAAAATACATGTGGGTGTGAGTGACAGCTCTTCCAAACATGCAGGCTGTGGGACATGAGAGTTAAAATCACGTTCATGCTGTTCTTGTCTCCTGACACGGGGCCTCTGAAGATGAGGACAGAACCCCTAGATACATGGGTACCCGCGAAAGCAGAATCTCTTTATTCTGAGAATTTCTTCTCATTAAAGACAGACTCTTATATATGTTGCATACCCACTATGCTCAGAGACCTATTGTAGTTTTTGGCTCATACATTACCTTTTACTCTATTAAAGCCATGAAGTAATTATTATGATTCTCATTTTTTGCAGCTATGGAAAATGCAGCCCAGAAAGGTCTATAGATTGGACCACAATTTCACATGGGTATTTTCACTCAAAAGTCAACAGGCTCCCTGTACCCCATTGCAGTTAGAGCCTGACATGTGTGAAGCCCAGCTCTAGCACTGCCTGGCTCTGTGACCTTGGACGAGCTACTTAATCTTGCTGTGCTTCGAATTCCTTAACTATAAGATAGGTAATAAAAATATTCATCTAATAGGACTGCACTAAGTTAAATGAATTAGTACTTGTGAAATACTTAGGACAGTACTTGATGATTAGTAAGTGCTATAAACAAGTTAGTCATTACTATTATTATAACTGGAAAGAGAACAAAGTCCCAACATCATGAGAGCAAAATAGGATATTGCCCAAGGATTCTGGGCTAAAAGTATATATATATAACCAAATAAATATATTTTAAAAAGAGCATTCAATACGCAGCCTCAACAGCTCATTCCAAGAAATCTTCCCTTAAAAAAAAAAAAAAAGGAAACCTCCGAAGCAGATACATGAGAAATGTTGGTTTTAAAAAATTGTCTTCCAGTAAGAGCTAATTCCTTTATTTGCGTCTCTCACACCCCCTCTCATTTCCCCGCAGCTTCATTAAGGATCTGGATGAACTGAATAATACCATTTTAGTCCCATGATTATCTGCCATTACTATTGGCATCCTGAAGTAGAGCCCATCCAGAGAAATTGAGAGGAGCTTTACAGTCATTAAAATCTTCAGCCTCAAAGTTTACTCAGCTAATCCTAAGCTACAACAGGGATAATGGAAAAATAAGGATTTTTTGACATTCCTTAATGAGCCTAAGCACTAAATCCTAAATTGTAGATGTGGTTATGGGCCCAGAACTTTCTATAGGCTCTTCTCAGAGTTTGTTGTCCTATGAGTTTCGTTCAATTAGCAAATCTATACTGATCATTTACCTGTGCAGATAACTATGGGGAATTCAAGAAAAGCTGAAGATGGGGACTTGCTCTTGAGGAAAATAAAGTCTAGCTGGGAAACCCCACACTGGTCTCATATTAAAACTAGTATGTGACTGTCAGAGTCTGGCTGGGGTATTAGGATGGCACCAAAATATCTCTCATACACTGGCCGAAATGTGATTGAAACCATCCCATCATAATTTCACTTTGTCACTCACATTTTTGCCACCTCTCCCTCCTAAAAAAAATCAAATGACTGCTTGTCCTGCTCACCTTAGGGATGATTTCCTCTAGGCCGTGGTTCTCCGCAGCATCAGCATCACCTGGGAGCATGTTAGAAATGCAAATGCTCATGCCCAACCTCCGATCTATTGAAAACTGAAACTCTGGGGGTGGGGACCAGCAATCTGTTTTTATCAACATCTTTCCAGTGATTCCAATTCATGCAACAATTTGAGAACTACCACTCTAATCATCCACCCCAGATTGGGCTAAAGTCCTGTGAAGGACACGTGTTTTTGCCTGAATGTGTGTGTCTTGGAGAAAAGAGGACCCAACAATTCCATTGCCAGTAAAGGGAAGACTCCAAGATTTTAACAGCCCATCAAGTTGAATTAACACCTTTGATAAAAGATAAACTGATGGTAGAAGAAGATTGCCCCAACTCTCAAAGCTGAATCAAGGGAGTGCCAGTGTTCTTCTTAAAAAACAACGTGGAGCCCTATGCCAAGAACAGTCAAATTGTTCATTAAAACCTGAAAGTTCTATAACCACAGCCGGACTGCAGGAACTTAGTTGGAAATATGTTTACAGTTGGCAATGCTAAATGCTCATCTCAATAAATTGGGGGTGAGAGTGGAGGGAGGATGGCATAAGAATTTTGTAAGGCTCTCAATTCCATATCACAAAACACTTTCTAGAAATTCACCAAAGTACAGGTTAGCTGCTGTGTATGAGAGTCCTTATTCCATCATCAACCCTAAGACATCACTGAGAATTATAAACTTTTTAATACTTACAAGTCAAAGAAGGTGAAAATGGCGTTATATTGTTTAACTTGCACATCTTCGATTGCTACTGAAGTAGGACATTTTAAACTGTTTATTAGCCATTTGTCTTTCTTCCTTTATAAATGATCTGCTTGTGTCCTTTGCTTATTTCCTAATGAACAATAATATTAATTGATTAGTAAAATGTCATATTATGTAGGAAGTACATTGTAACAATGTTTTTCCTCCAGTTTGTCAATTGTCTTTTACTCTCCTTTATGATATTATATTATTTATGATACATGTAATATTATAATCTATTATATATTATATAAATCACCTATGTAATATTGTATATATTTATATAAATTTTTTTATATAGACAACCTTATATAGTCAGCCTGTCTCTCTCTCTCTCCCTTTTGCTTAAATTTTTTCAATCTGACATCAGGCTATGTTTCCTATATTTTATTTTAGTATTCTTTAAAAAATCCTGGAGTGGTATTATACTGTATTAACATCCATCTCTTTAATACCCTACAGTTTATTTCAGTGCAGTGGGTATGGGTAAAACTACAACTAGATTTGTTCTTAAAAAAAAAAAAGAATGATTTTCCCAATACTTTTTTTGTAAGAAAATCCATCCCTCCCATGGGCTTATGATGCTTCATTTTGAGATGTTAAATTTGGTGTATCTCATTCAAGACTATTGTGTCCAATGATTTATCTGTGAATTTTAAACGTCTGCCCAACTTTTTATCTAAACACTTCATTTATAACTAGCATCTCAGAGGGAGAGTCCACAGCTGTGCTTCGTTTTCTTCTCTAGTCCCAGTTATTTATTTTTCCAAGGTAAAATTTAAAATTACTTTGTCAACTTACAAAGGAAACCATTTGGGGGTTGGAATTAGATTTTTTTAACCCTCATTTTAAGTGGAAAAACTTTTCTCTATAGACTACTTAGTAAGCAATTTCAGGAAGTGATTAAAAATTATTATATACTGCTGTACATTTTTGAAGTTTATGTATGTTTTTTAGCATATAGGTTCCGCAAATTCTTGTAAGGGTTATTTCCAGGAGTCTTTGTTTTCCTGATGCTAGTGAGATTATAATTTTTGCCTTCATTTTATTTCTGATTATGCCTAGAATTTTTAAAACTATTGATTTTTAAAATATTTACCTTCAAAATATCTTCTGCTAAACAGATGTTCAACTGCGTAACAAGAGGCCAATCTCTCCAATGGGCAGACACATTCAGTTTACAGGTATTGTGGGCAGGGGAAGGTGAGCCTCTTTTCAGAAGCTGTGCACTTGCCCTTCACAGTCCCTGCCTGCATCTTTCCTCACACAAGATGAACTCACTGCATACTGGCTCTGGATCTTTTCATAACTACATGCTTCTTGACGTTGAGCTCTCTAGTTAAAGGGCACCTCCTCAGAGAGGACTTCCTTGACCGTCTCCATCTGAAGTGGCTATTTATTCACTCTACTTCATCACCCTCTTTTTTCTCTATGTAGTTCTTGTCACCCTCTGGCTTTTTCAGTGGTTGCCTGCTCGCCCACCAACACCAGAATGGGAGCTCCCTGAGGATAGGACCTGGCCTATCTTGTCCTTCACTGTATCGCAGTGCCTAGAAGAGAGTCTTACACACAGTAGCATCTCAGTAAAGCTTAGTGATTAAATGGGTTCCTGAGAATTTGGACAGGTGATGCTTCTTCAGCCTGAAAACCACAATCCCAGGACCCTTTTCTCTCTTTGGGGGACTTCACATACTGTTAACAATGGCCCACTGGCTGTCCGATTTCACTCTTGGCTGCTGCTAGAAAGAGTATTACCTGGAATTAATTCAGGAAATTGATGCTATTGAGTAGTGGCATGAAAATAGAGGATGAAGGAATGACTTTGGCTGCCCCCAAAATATTCTCCCACTAGGGGAGATACCTGCTGGCTTCCTGACTGATCAGGCCAGGCTTTTGGCAGAAGTAGTAGTAGTGGGTGAGAACATTTTCTACCTTATTCCTGCTTGCCTGTTGCTTTTCAAAGCTTAGGAGCGGAATGGTCAAGGCCCTTGCTCAGCTGAGCCCCCTGATGGCTAGTTAGTGATCATTCTTGCAGGTTGGTAAACTGCTGATGGATACTTCTTGTTTCCAGCACTGTTGTGCTTTATATCTTTGTTTGCTTGTTTAAGTGGACATTTGGCCATGAAGTCTGGGGAAAGATAAGAAGGTGCTGCCACAACCCAGAACTCCACATGCACTGCTGTCAATCAAACAGACGTGATGTTCACGGTTTTACATGTAGCTTATATTCAAAATTGGTTGTAGAGAACTGTGTTTTAATGTATCCATTCAGTCTTTTCCTCATTTAATAAACATGACTTTTTTTTTTTAACATCTTTATTGGAGTATAATTGCTTTACAATAGTGTGTTAGTTTCTGCTTTATAACAAAGTGAATCAGTTATACATATACATATGTTCCTATATCTCTTCCCTCTTGCGTCTCCCTCCCTCCCACCCTCCCTATCCCACCCCTCTAGGTGGTCACAAAGCACCGAGCTGATCTCCCTGTGCTATGTGGCTGCTTCCCACTAGCTATCTATTTGACGTTTGGTAGTGTATATATGTCCATGCCACTCTCTCACTTTGTCACAGCTTACCCTTCCCCCTCCCCATGTCCTCAAGTCCATTCTCTAGTAGGTCTGTGTCTTTCTTCCCTTCGTAATATGCTAATAGCATATACCTAGGAGGTAAAATAGCAATTGAAAATTGTTATCAGTTATCTTCTCAAGTCAAGCGCATTTGAAATGAAACTCAGTGTTCTCATTTATGAGATGGTAATAATAATAATAATAATAACAATAGTAATAGTTTCTAGCTCAAAAGTTGTTGTAGAGATTAAATGAGGAAATCAGTATAAAACTCTGAATACAGACCCTGACACAGAATAAGTACTGGTTTCTATCCTGTAAGATGGAGGTTGATACTATTTTAATTTTCTCTATCCTTAATGTATTCTGTGCAAAATGGCAAGAACCATGAGAGCCACATTTATTAAGAGAAAGTCACTGTTATTTTTAAAATTAAGCTTATATTATCCCTGATGGTACATGAGTATGGCTAAGGGTGGGTACATTTCTGCCAATGGGTGTGAAGCAATGGAGAACAGACAGAGGTATCCCAGAGGGAGGGCCAGCTAACAGATCTATGAGCACATAGAAGGCACTGCCTTCGTGGGTCACCATAACCTAGATAAGATCCTTAGCAGATTTACACAGTCATAAAGGATTGATATTGTTGGTCCATGAAGGGTTGGTCAAACTCTCAGGGGAAAGAAACCAAAGGTAGGAAGTATCTAACATTTTGAGTGCCTATTACTTGCAAAGTCACTGGCTACATACTTTATAAACACTGTTTCATTTAATCCTAACAAAACCCTTTAGAAGGAAGAGGAGAAAACTTAGGCTCATAGAGAGTTCCAATAATTTGTCCACGGTAATAAGTGACCTAGTCAGTCACTCAAGTGCGTATGATTTCAAGCCCTTGTCCTTTCTGTTATATCCCATAGCCTCCCTCAGAAACTGACAAATGTTAAGCAACTTAACTTTGTTAAGACACTGGCATATAAACCAGAATGACAATGCATTATTCTGCAATGGTGCTTTGAATCTTTTCAGCGAGTGGAATACTTAAATCTGCCATTTAGGACATTTACCTGTGATAACAAATTATTTGAGAAGTAAAATTTCTAATTAGAGGGGAATCCACCTAGTCTGGAGGAATAATTCTTCTAAGCCACAGAGTTTATCGAATTCTGTCTGTCCCGTAGGCCCTGTTAAATATTTCTCTCGGGTTTGGGTTTTTCTATTCATTGCTCTGAACAGCCAAGGTCTAGGGAAGGCAATGTTGGACAATGAGGCAAATACTTATCTCCTGTGTCCTTGTTCCTTTCCTCTGGTGCCAGAGGGTCTGCTCTGTGTGCCCTTTTGCTGACCTGAGAGTGATAAGATCTACTTGAGTTGGGATTTGTAGTAGAGTGGACCAACCTAGTAATTTACCCTGCTTTGGTTTGTGGCTTCTTTGGCCTCTACTAACCTGCACTTGATCTCGCCTAGTTCACCAGAGTTCTACAGAAGTGCTTGGGGGCCAAAGTTCCAGCTAAATAATGGTGATGGTTTGCTTGGCTCTGTCTTCTGAGTGTGCTCATCTGTGGATCCTAGACAGGAAGAGGGAAGTAAAATCTGGGTATTCCTGGATCTTGCCCAAAGTAACAACACATAACTTTAATCTCAAAATTGTCCCCAACATTCTCCAGATATCTGCCAGATTCCATAATTTTCTCTCCTGCACACAATTAGATAAGCAGCCCCAAATCCTTGGTCTTAGATTCCCTAACTAAATTCCACATAAACCAGCCTCCTTCTGCGAAACCACTTTGTCTTCAAACAAAATGAGAACATTCGAGTGTTCTCTCACATCAGCCCCATTCCAACAGCATCTTGATGAGATAGCATTCCAATGGCAATCTTGCTTTAATAGAACTTCATGAATTCCCCAGTTTTTCAGCCCTGAATATGCAGACCTTCTCTTTCCATGGCTTAAATCTCTAAATAACTCCTTTATCCATTCATTATGTATTTATTGGTCTTATATTTTCAATCACAGAGCTTAACCTTATTTCCAAGTTTGGAAGCAACTAAGTTTAGCCCATGTATATCTAACTTCATTAAGTAAATTTGCTACTATCACTCTTCTAGAGACATATGGATTTATCTTAATAGAAAAATTATTAAACAGTTTATTTTTGAACTGACTGGTCATACTGAATGATTATATATGGCAAGAGCCTGGGGAAATTTTTATCTGTATTCCAGGAGCACCCACTTCAAATACCATTTAAAAAAATTGTCATTGTTGTATTATCTGAACTATCTGAACATCTGAAGAAAAATTGTTTTCCCCTCTTTCTAACCTTTGACCCAGGAAATACAAAGTTCTCATGACTGACTGGGAAGGTAAGGGGTTTAGGAAGAGTAAAGTAGACTCATGAGTTTTCACAGTTGTATGATAACCCATTATCAAACAAGGACTATCTACATAATATAATTTCCATACAAAGCTAAACTAAAAAGTGTCCTCCAAGGTTCAATTGCTACACACTTGAACACATCAGAATACTGTACTTTAATTGTTCTGAGTAGACAAAATAAAACTCATTTTAAATTTATTGAACTGAAAAAGCTGAGACAGTATTTCCCAAACCAGTAGGCTTTCTCATTCAGGCTATTTTCCTTTCTCATTAAATGGCAATGTCCACTATAAGGGGCATAGATCCATAGGCATGGAGATAATTCTGAATTTCTGATAGAAGGGGGCCAATGGTTAGTGGCTTAGGGAAGAACATTCAGTTTGGAAATACTCTATATTAGGGTGACTTCAAAGGGAGATATTTGAACTGAAAATCCCTAAGGTGCTGGAGAGAGACCTTCAAGATGGCGGAGGAGTACGACGTGGAGATTACCTTCCTCCCCACAGATACATCAAAAATACATCTGCATGTGGAACAACTCCTACAGAACACCTACTGAATGCTGGCAGAAGACCTCAGACTTCCCAAAAGGCAAGAAAATCCCCACGAACCTGGCCGTGTGGCTGACAGGGTCTTGGTGCTCTGGCCTGGTGTCAGGCCTGAGCCTCTGAGGTGGGAGAGCCAAGTTCAGAACATTGGACCACCAGAAACCTCCCGGCCCCACATAATATCAATCGGTGAGAACTCTCCCAGAGATCTCCATTTCAACACTAAGACCCGGCTCCACCCAATGGCCAGCAAGCTCCAGTGCTGGATGCCCCATGTCAAACAACTGGCAAGACAAGAACACAACCACACCTATTAGCAGAGAGGCTGCCTAAAATCATACTAAGACCAAAGACACCCCAAACACATCACCTGATGCGGCCCTGCCCACCAGAAAGACAAGATCCAGCCCCACACACCAGAACACAGGCACCAGTCCCCTCTACCAGGAAACCTACACAAGCCACTGAACCAACCTCAACCACTGGGGGCAGACACCAAAAACAATGGGAACTATGAACCTGCAGCCTGTGAAAAGGAGACCTCAAACACAGTTAGTTAAACAAAATGAGAAGACAGAGGAATACGCAGCAGGTGAAGGAGCAACGTAAAAACAAACCAGACCAAACAAATGAAGAGGAAATAGGCAGTCTACCTGAAAAAGAATTCAGAGTAATGATAGTAAAGATGATCCAAAATCTTGGAAATAGATGCAAAAAATACAAGAAACATTTAAGAAGGATGTAGAGGAACTAAAGAGCAAACAAACAATGATGAACAACACAATAAATGAAATTTAAAATTCTCTAGAAGGAATCAATAGCAGAATAACTGAGGCAGAAGAATGGATAACTGACCTGGAAGATAAAATAATGGAAATAACTATCGCAGAGCAGAATAAAGAAAAAAGAATGAAAAGAATTGAGGACACTCTTAGAGACCCCTGGGACAACATTAAATGCACCAACATTCGAATTATAGGGGTCCCAGAAGAAGAAGAGAAAAAGAAAGGGTCTGAGAAAATTTTGAAGAGATTATAGTTAAAAACTTCCCCAACAAGGGAAAGGAAATAGTCAATCAAGTCCAGGAAGCGCAGAGAGTCCCACACAGGATAAATCCAAGGAGAAACATAAAAAGACACATATTAATCGAACTATCAAAAGTTAAATACAAAGAAAAAATATTAAAAGCAGCAAGGGAAAAACAACAAATAAATACAAGGGAATTCCCATAAGGTTAACAGCTGATCTTTCAGCAGAAACGCTGCAAGCCAGAAGACAGTGGCAAGATATATTTAAAGTGATGAAAGGGAAAAACCTACAACCAAGATTACTCTACCTAGCAAGAATCTCATTCAGATTCGACGGAGAAGTTAAAACATTTACAGACAAGCAAAAGCTAATAGAATCCAGCACTACCAAACCAGCTTTACAACAAATGCTAAAGGAACTTCTCTAGGCAGGAAACACAAGAGAGGGAAAAGACCTACAATAACAAACCCAAAACAATTAAGAAAATGGTAATAGGAACATACATATCGATAATTACCTTAAATGTAAATGGATTAAATGGTCCAACCAAAAGACATAGACTGGCTGAATGGATACAAAAACAAGACCCATATATATGCTGTCTACAAGAGACCCACTTCAGACCTAGGAACACATACAGACTAAAAGTGAGAG
Source organism: Balaenoptera musculus (assembly GCF_009873245.2). Classification (NCBI taxonomy): domain Eukaryota; kingdom Metazoa; phylum Chordata; class Mammalia; order Artiodactyla; family Balaenopteridae; genus Balaenoptera; species Balaenoptera musculus. Next base: position 92,758,134 of record NC_045793.1, on the reverse strand, counting down.
GATGGAAAAAGATAATCCATGCAAATGGAAATCAAAAGAAAGCTGGAGTAGCAATTCTCATATCAGACAAAATAAACTTTAGAATAAAGACTATTATAAGAGACAAAGAAGAATACTACATAATGATCAAGGGATCAATCCAAGAAGAAGATATAACAATTGGAAATATTTATGCACCCAGCATAGGAGCACCTCAATGCATAAGGCAAATGCTAACAGCCATAAAAGGGGAAATCAACAGTAACACTGTCATAGTAGGGGAATTTAACCCCCCACTTTCACCAATGGACAGATCAGCCAAAATGAAAATAAATAAGGAAACACAAGCTTTAAATGACACATTAGACAAGATGGACTTAATTGATATTTATAGGACATTCCATCCAAAAACAGCAGGATGCACTTTCTTCTCAAGTGCCCCTGAGACATTCTCCAGAATAGATCATATCTTGGGTCACAGAAAACCCTTGGTAAATTTAAGAAAACTGAAATTGTATCAAGTATGTTTTCCGACCACAATGCTATGAGACTAGATATCAATTACAGGAAAAAAACTGTAAAAAATACAAGCACATGGAGGCTAAACAATATGCTACTAAATACCCAAGAGCTCACTGAAGAAATCAAAGAGGAAATCAGAAAATACCTAGAAACAAATGACAATGAATACACGATGACCCAAAACCTATGGGATGCAGCAAAAGCAGTTCTAACCTTACACCTAAAGCAATTAGAGAAAGAAGAACAAAAAAACCCCAAAGTTAGCAGGAGGAAAGAAATCATAAAGATCAGATCAGAAATAAATGAAAAAGAAATGAAGTAAACAATAGCACAAATCAATAAAACTAACAGCAGGTTCTTTGAGAAGATAAACAAAATTGATAAACCATTAGCCAGACTCATCAAGAGAAAAAGGGAGAAGACTCAAATCAATAGAATTAGAAATGAAAAAGGGGAAGTAACAACTGACACTGTAGAAATACAAAGGATAATGAGAGATTACTACAAGCAACTCTATGCCAATAAAATGGACAACCTGGAAGAAATGGAGAAATTCTTAGAAATGCATAACCTTCCGAGACTGAACCAGGAAGAAACAGAATATATAAACAGACCAATTACAAGCACTGAAACTGAGACTGTGATTAAAAATCTTCCAACAAACAAAAGCCCAGGACCATATGGCTTCACAGGCAAATTCTATCAAACATTTAGAGAAGAGCTAACACCTGTCCTTCTCAAACTCTTCCAAAATATAGCAGAGGGAGGAACATTCCCGAACTCATTCTACGTGGCCACCATTACCCTGATACCAAAACCAGACAAAGATGTCACAAAAAAAGAAAACTACAGGCCACTATCACTGATGAACATAGATGCAAAAATCCTCAACAAAACACTAACAAACAGAATCCAACAGCACATTAAAAGGATCATACACCATGATCAAGTGGGGTTTATCCAAGAAATGCAAGGATTCTTCAATATACGCAAATCAATCAATGTGATACACCATATTAACCAATTGAAGGATAAAAACCATATGATCATCTCAATAGATGCAGAAAAAGCTTTTGACAAAATTCAACACCCATCTATGATAAAAAACCCTCCAGAAAGTAGGCATAGAGGGAACTTACCTCAACATAATAAAGGCCATATATGACAAACCCACAGCCAACATTGTCTTCAATGGTGAAAAACTGAAATTATTTCCTCTAAGATCAGGAACAAGGCAAGGTTCCCCACACTCACCACTATTATTCAACATCGTTTTGGAAGTTTTTGCCACAGCAATCAGAGAAGACAAAGAAATAAAAGGAATACAAATTGGAAAAGAAGAAGCAAAACTGTCACTGTTTGCAGATGACGATACTATACATAGAGAATCCTAAAGATGCTACCAGAAAACTACTAGAGCTAATCAATGAATTTGGTAAAGTAGCAGGATACAAAATTAATGCACAGAAATCTCTTGCATTCCTATACACTAATGATGAAAAATCTGAAAGAGAAATTAAGGAAACACTCCCATTTACCATTGCAACAAAAAGAATAAAATACCTACGAATAAACCTACCTAAGGAGTCAAAAGACCTGTATGCAGAAAACTATAAGACACTGATGAAAGAAATTAACGATGATACAAACAGATGGACAGATATACTATGTTCTTGGATTGGAAGAATCAACATTGTGAAAATGACTATACTACCCAAAGCAATCTACGGATTCAATGCAATCCCTATCAAACTACCAATGGCATTTTTCACAGAACTAGAACAAGAAATTTCACAATTTGTATGGAAACACAAAAGACCCCAAGTAGCCATAGCAATCTTAGAAAGAAAAACGGAGCTGGAGGAATCAGGCTCCTGGACTTCAGACTGTACTACAAAGCTACAGTATTCAAGACTGTATGGTACTGGCACAAAAACAGAAATATACATCAATGGAACAGGATAGAAAGCCCAGAGATAAACCCATGCACATATGGTCACCTTATTTTTGATAAAGGAGGCAAGAATATACAATGGAGAAAAGACTGCCTCTTCAATAAGTGGTGCTGGGAAAACTGGACAGCTACATGTAAAAGAATGAAATTAGAACACTCCCTAACACCATACACAAAAATAAACTCAAAATGGATTAAAGACCTAAATGTAAGGCCAGACACTAGAAAACTCTTAGAGGAAACATAGGCAGAACACTCTGTGACATACATCACAGCAACATCCTTTTTGACCCACCTCCTAGAGAAATGGAAATGAAAACAAAAATAAACAAATGGGACCTAATGAAACTTAAAAGCTTTTGTACAGCAAAGGAAACCATCAACAAGACGAAAAGACAACCCTGAGAATGGGAGAAAATATTTGCAAATGAAACAACTGACAAAGGATTAATCTCCAAAATTTACAAGGAGCTCATGCAGCTCAATATCAAAAAACGAACAACCCAATCCAAAAATGGGCAGAAGACCTATAGACATTTCTCCAAAGAAGATATACAGATTGCCAACAAACACATGAAAGGATGCTCAACAACACTAATCATTAGAGAAATGCAAATCAAAACTACAATGAGGTATCACCTCACACCAGTCAGAATGGCCATCATAAAAAAGTCTACAAACAGTAAATGCTGGAGAGGGTGTGGAGAAAAGGGAACCCTCTTGCACTGTTGGTGGGAATGTAAATTGATACAGCCACTATGGAGAACAGTATGGAGGTTCCTAAAAATAGAACTACCATACGACCCAGCAATCCCACTACTGGGCATATACCCTGAGAAAACCATAATTCAAAAAGAGTCATGTACCACAATGTTCATTGCAGCTCTATTTACAATAGCCAGGACATGGAAGCAACCTAAATGTCCATCGACAGATGAATGGATAAAGAAGATGTGGCACATATACACAATGGAACATTACTCAGCCATAAAAAGAAACAAAATTGAGTTATTCGTAGTGAGGTGGATGGACCTAGAGTCTGTCATACAGAGTGAAGTAAGTCAGAAAGAGAAAAACAAATACCGTATGCTAACACATATATATGGAATCTAAAAATAAAAATGGTTCTGAAGAACCTAGGGGCAGGACAGGAATAAAGACGCAGACGTAGAGAATGGATTTGAGGACACGGGGAGGGGGAATGGTAAGATGGGATGAAGTGAGAGAGTAGCATGGACATATATACACTACCAAAGGTAAAATAGATAGCTGGCGGGAAGCAACCGCATAGCACAGGGAGAGCAGCTTGGTGCTTTGTGACCACCTAGAGGGGTGGGATAGGGAGGGTGGGAGGGAGACGCAAGAGGGTGGAGATATGGGGATATATGTGTATGTATAGCTGATTCACTTTGTTATAAAGCATAAACTAACACACCATTGTAAAGCAGTAATACTCCAATGAAGATGTTAAAAAAAATAAAAGAAAATTTAAAAAAGAAAAAAATAGTTTTCAATTTAGCTTTTATACAACTTTGTTTTTCCTGGAAGAGAATTCTGCATTTTATAGTATTGGGTTGTCCAAAAACTTCATTTGGGGTTTGGGCCAATTCAATAGAATTTAATGGAAAACTTGGCTTTGCTAAGATGTTCTTATTCCATAAGATAGGACAGCTCTACCAGGACTCTACAACAAAAGTACCACTTCTGCCACGAGGAGTGAAACAAAATCAAGAGACCTTAAATATCTATTTCATATAACCACCCACTCTAGCCCAAGACTATACTGTTAATCAAACAAGTTCGTGTATTTAGTTAACTGGGAATTTTTCAAAAGTTTAGGTTGGTACCTCCTGTTTGGGAAACTAACACCAGTGTTTTCCCAACCTTTCTCCAGGCTGAGAGAACTAATCAACTAGGCTGAGAGGTTACTAAAAAATGTACTTTAGGTTTGAAAAACCATTTCACAAGATAACCTTTAATTTATTGTGTCTTTTCATAGTTTTCTTTATTGATATTGTAGAGCTCAAGTGAAATTACAATGATAGCAGACATATTTTAATAAGAAGAGTACTTATTTTGTCTTCAAAAAGTACACTGATGAAGGAAAAGAACACTTAGTTATCCAATTTGAAAAAATGTACTTTAAAATAAATATACAGTATACCACTGGGAATGTTATAGGTGCAACTGCAGCACAGAACACACACATGTATACTCAGATTACCCGGATACTATGAATGTTGTATCCACTGCAAATTATTCCTAAATTATAGGATAACCACATCCCACTTCCTGATTGCTGAAGCTACATTACACTTTCCATCTAAATTAGGAAATAGATATGATAACTATGTGTTAATATTTGCCCTAATGAAAACAATATGAATTTTAAAGTAGGGATACAAAAGTGTCATTCTCCCTGAATAAAATATACAATAAATTATAGCTCAATGTTTTTTCTGCACGTTGCTGAAATAATAATTCTGCTTTAAAACAAATAAAAGTACATTTCAGTTGTTATTATCCTAGCAGAGTTCTTAAAAGATTATTGATGCTAGAATATCCATATATAAAGTTAATTTTATCTTTTTAAAGAGATGGCCACCCACAAGGCCTTTAAATCTCATAAATTACTCACAAGACTTTGGCTGAGGAGGCTCATTCTCTCCTCCAACTGAAGTCAACAAAACAGCAAGGACGCTGTTCCTGCATTTGAGGTGCCTTCAGTAGATGGAGGAAAACACAATCTACGTGCTTGGAAAAACTGAAAAACACCACTGTGTGGCACAGGTGAATACACCAGTTTAAAACAGAGGGAAAACTGAGAGGGTGGAGTTAGTAAAGAAAATCCAGCAAGGGGTGAGTATTGAGTTTTCAAATGGTGTGGAATTTAGCTTGGTGGGAAATTTAGTACTTCACAGGAAATTTCCTCAGAGATCTAAACTTTCTGGCCTTTTAAAAATATTTAATTGCTTTCATATTTTGAATACTGTGTCCTAATCTTAGGAAAGATTTGGAGCATTATCTTAATTAGCAAAGCTTCTTGTAAGAAAGTCACCCTGATAATAGCAAAGCTTGTTGTAAGAAAGTCACCCTGATAATTAGAACAATTGGAGCCAGAAAGGCCAGGCCCATTTCACTCCACATGGGCCAGTGGGAGAGGGAGGGATGGCTCTATCCCAGGGCTGGGCCTTTAGAGTTGAAGGCAGAAGGTAGAGAAGACCCCGGGGCTTGCATGGATCCTGGCAGTTTGCCTTGGGAGGGGTGCAAGGAAGTTGCTCCGACGTAGCATAAAGGATGAGCAACACATGAGGCAGGGGGTCCGCAAAGTGGGACCCAAGCCTGGTCCAGGCCCATGTCAGGAATGGCATCCCTGTCTGCAGATAAGTGAGGCATCAGATGCTCCTCTTCATTAATACAGACCAGTCCCTGCCCTATTCAAGAGCACTCTTATTTTTTACTGTGATGGCCACTAGCGAGTTTTACACAAGATTGGTGACTGAGAAAACCCCCTATACTCAGAGGTAACCCAAGCTTCACTTCTCAGGCTCTTGTGGCCATTGGGAAAGAGAGAACAGTGCCAAGGACCGAGGCTGGAGAGGGAGTCAGGGCCTGATCAAAAGGGCCTTGGACACCAGGCCATAGAGCCTCAGCTTTACCTGTAGGCAGTGGAGAACCACAGAGGCAGGGCACCATCAGGTGTGTATTGAGGTCCCAGCAGACATAAAATCCTTCCGGAAGGAAGACTTGGCTTAACTGCGAAGGGGTTTAACGACCAAAACGGACAAACTGAAAAATGAAAGGCACCCGCTTCACGCGTCCTGAATAGAATGAGTTCCCTTCCTTTCTGCTTTGAGTGGGGCTGTGGACCGGGGTGGGCAGATGTGAAAATCCGAGGCTAACTAAGAGAGATGTGCAGTTTGGAATGGAGCGGGGCTGTCTTTCGGGTGGAGAGAGAGAAAGTGGGGCAAATACTGTCACAAAGGCTTGACCAGGCTGGACCGCCTCGAAGGCAGCTGTGAAAGTTTCCCCAGGTGGCATTGCAGGTGCCGGCCTTGACTGGGCTGCATGCTACCCTGTGACTCTAGGAACCTGCATGGGCACTGGAGACAACAGGGCTTCAGGACTGGCTTATGAATGAATGAGTGAACAAACGAACGAACAGAGGTTGGCTTCTAGAACAAGGACAAGGACAGAGTGTATAGAGATCTTGCAAAGGCCAGCAATGCTAAGAGCCTGGACCTCGGTGATGGCTGAGGGGACGGACAAGAGGCAGTAGCTCTAAGAGCTATTCTGATGGGACTCGGGACACTGACTGCCTCTGAGGACTGAAGGAGAACATAGAGGCCAAGAGTGACTCTGAGGCTTCTGACCCAGGCAACTGGACTTTAAGAGGAAGAGCAGGCTTTTGAGAAAGGAAAATGAATTTGGTGTAGATCACAGGAAGCACTTTATTCATTAGAGAAGCGTTTTAACTCCCTTATAGCCAAGATAACCCATATTTATTACAAAAACAAATATATCAAAAAACACTTAGAAATGCAATTAAATTTGTTTATTGAAACAATATAGATAAACTGTGAGTAATACAGATTGTTTTCAGCGTAATATAGGCATCACACATTTCTCCTGGTAACAGATGATGGATAGATGGCCAGATAAAACACAATAGTAGAAGGAATCTAGAATGATAAATTTTATTACTAGATATCTCCCTAGAGGTCAGCAAACCCAATCCCATTTAACAGATGAGGAAGTAAGGACCAGAGAGGCTAGCCTTCTCCACTCTACATATGTTTAGGGCACTGACCACGTGCCAGGCACTTGGTGCCGGGCATATAAAAGTAAACAGAACACGGTACCCGTACTCACGGCACTCATAGCCAGGCTAGTGAGTGAGAGCATCCAGGAAGCAGGAAATTTAGACACAGCCTAGTAAGCATTGTCAGAATTGCATGTGCAAGCTGCGAGGTGTACCCAATCCAGGCTTGGGAACAGCCTCCAAAGGCCATGCGTGAGCTGACCTGGGAAGGATGAGCAGAAGTCAGATAGACAAAGAGGTTGTGAAACGCTGCCCCAGGGATGCAGAGGTGAGGGGAAGCACAGTATGTCTAGTGAATCGAAGGAGTTCCAGTACAAGGGAATTCTTGTCCTGGATTTCAGAAACAATAGTCCCCTGACTCCCACTTCACTGCTATTGTTAGGATGCTACCTGTCTCTACAGGTCTCTTGACAAGTATGTGGTGATTCAGCACATATATCAATACTCTTGCATAGAAAAAAAGGAAGCATATATGGCTCATGCTTACCCAGAAATAGACGTTAAGGTTTTCCAAACCCTCCTGTTTAAAATATATCTTTAGAGGAATCATTACTTTGCCTTACAGCCTTTCATTTCCTCCCCAAATGTTTACATCCATTGGGTCATGCCATAAAGCTCTTAAGGCCGGAAGGGATTTTAAGGGATCACACTGTCAGCAGCCAGGGGAGCACAGGGCGGGGGAAAAGGAGGTGCTGGAGGCATGGAGCATGGGAGCGTCACTACCCTGGCGCAGGCAATAAGCGGGTCGTTGTCTGTAGCGAGCTTAAACATTAACACCAAAACTGACCAAAGTCGTTCCGCTCTTTTTATCACCATGTGCCAGCCATCTAGCAATTCCCAGTAAGGTCGATAACAACACATTTGCCCCTGCTGACCCTCCCCTCGCCCCGTGTATGCCACCGCACTTCCCATACACCTGCACACAGAAAGCGCAGCTCCCAGACAGGCTTCGGAAACATCTGAGGTCCCCATGTTAGCCATCTTTTCACATATTACCACATACTCTCCATTCCATTCCTTTTTGTAAACCTAGCCCAAGTAGTCACAGCCACACATAGAAAAAAAAAAAAAAACACACATCGAAGTTTATCTTCCTAGAATTATGATATTTATCTCTAATGAAGAGTCTCATCTCTCAAGTCTCAAATCCGGTTCGAGCTGGGGCAGCTGGCATCTGATGTCTCATGCTGTCCCTTCCGCATTCACAGGCTTATCAGGAGCAGTCCTCGCTCATCCTCTCCGGCTGGGCTGTCTGGCACGTGCTTGGCGGGGTAAACACCGAGGGGTCTTTAATGCCCAGCTGTATGTCGAAAAACCGTGTGGACAATATCACACTGTAATTTTTGGTGAAGGTTTCCTGGACAGGATAACAATCCTTGACTGTATAAATGCCAATCCAGGTTTCATCTATAGGAGGAAGGCAAGTTGAGTTTTTAATGTACAAGACAGGCAAAATGTGTGTATTTTTAATTATGCAAAATATACATAAAATAGACCATTTTAACCATTCTTAAGTACAGTTTGGTGGCACTAAGTACCTTCACATTGTTATGAAAGCGTCACCACCATCCATCTCCAGAAATTTCCCATATCCCCCAGTTGAAACTGTCCATTAAACACTAACTCCCCATTCCTCCCTCCCCCCAGTCCCTGGAAACCACCATTCTACTTTCTGTCTCTATGATTTTGACTATTCTAGGTACCTCATATAAGTGAAATTATACAGTATTTGTCCCTTAGTGACTGGCTTCTTTCACTTAGCATAATGTCCTCAAGGTTCATCCACGTTGTACCACGTGTCAGGATTTCCTTCCTTTTTAAGCTTCAGTGATTTCCCACTGTATGTATACACCAGCTTTGTGTACCCATTTGTCTGCTGATGGATACTTGGGTTGTTTGCACCTCTGGCCTTGATGAATAATGCTGCTATGAACATGGAGGTACAAATATCTGTTTGAGTCCTTGCTTTCAGTTCTTTAGGGTATATGCCCTATATTGCTGGGTCATCCGGTAATTCTGTGCTTCACTTTGGAGGGAACCATCATACTGTTTTCCACAGCACAAAGGCCTGTGTTTTTGAAACAGTCTTGGGGGAGGTGTGTTGGCAGCACTGCAGAGAAGAGTTTCACATCTATGTATAAAAGCAGATGTAATAATGGCAGTAGATCTGGTCGCTGCAACTTTAGTTAGTGTTTGGGGGAAAGGAAAAGGAGGCACCCAAATCTAACATGTGACTTAGACAAACACCTTCCATGTCACAGACCTCTAGGGTGTCATGAAACATCAGAGTCAAGGCTAAGCCCATAATAGTCAAAGTGGCAGAAAGTTACAGGGGGCCTTAGAAGGCTGAGGTGTTTGTTCAAGTGCCTTGCTTAGGTCCCAGCACTACACAACTAGCAGAGTACATTTGGGGACTGCAAATGGAGTTAAACAATTTGATTAAGCTTCTAAATTTCCTTAACAACTACCTTCCTTAATGGACTTAAACGTTATTTCCCATCCTGCTTCCTGAGATGCAATACTTGAATACTTTTTTGAACCCTTACACGATCTGGCTGACTTTCTGTCCGACCACTCCTGGACGGTGATCTGCTCCTGGGGCCCCCCAATGGAGTACTGGTCCTCAAAGGTGGAGTTCTGAGGAATGTCTAGAGGGTCCCAGGGGTATGTCAGGGTGATCTTGGAGCACTGCTTGGTGGCTTGTTCAATCTGAAACATCACTCCATCCTTATAGAGCAAAATATATTCAAATAATCTGGAAGACAGATTGAAAGAGAACAGTTCAGGACTTTATGTTACAATCACCATGTCTTTTATCAGCATAAAAGCCAAAGGCCTTTGATATGTTATTCTTAAAATAGAAAAAATAGAAAAAAAAATAGTTTTGCTGCTAGGCAATCATTTACTTACTTATAAACACTAGGCGTATGAACAACTTGAATATAAAATAATTAAAGTTCAGGGGTCAAAATTGAATATTCATGAGACAGTTACCTATCATACCTATCAATTACCTATTACCTTATCAAGTACCTATTGTATGACAGACCCTGTGCTGGAGATACAAACATGAGGAAGGTGAGGCCCTGGGTTAGCAGCTGGTTTGTGACCTTTTAGCCTCAGAGACACAGGAGGATTTGACTCTTGCCTTACTTGTTGAGTCCTTGTAGCACTGAGTCAAGGGACCACAGGGATATGCTGAATGCAGGATGCCAAGAGCCTGCTGAGATGCACCAGGCTCCTGTGCCCCACTGTCTCAACTGTCATCATAGGAATGGGCTTTGGTGAGGTGCAGCTGTGCTGGGAATGGGCTGAGACAGGCAAGGACAAAAGCTGAGGGGACCCCAAGAGAATGGCTTCGCTGAACTGAATTTGTCTGCGTGTTCTCAGCCTCGTCCCTCGTATCCAGTGCACACCCTACATGCGGAGCAAGCCAGAAGTATTCCCAGTCTGTGCCCGAGCCCACAGACCGCCCGCCATCCCCTTGCACGCTGTGTGGTCACCAGCCCTGTGTCTTTCCTAAAGCTAAGCCATCTTGGTATTGGGTGAAGCTCGGTGAGTTGCCATGCATTCAACTGTCAATCTAAAACTCAGGGCACTGCTGTCGATCGAGTGGAATGAGGTTGCAGCCCTGATTCAAAAGTGAAATTTGCAACACCTGGGGGCAGAAGAGTCCAGAGAAGCAGCTTTTCGTGAGCAAATAATAGCCAACAGACTCTCGGTGGTATGTAAGTCTCACTCCACTCCACAGCCCCCTCCGAGGATGCCTGTTCTCCATCCCAAGTCAGGGTTTGAGATTTCTTTTCTTCAGAAAAAATATTATAAATGATAACTGTCCATATGGTCAAAATAGTACCATTATTAGGATTATATTTCATTTTCTGTGAGCTAGCATAAAAATAGAAACATAACCTCATTTTATGTATTTAGAAATATCGACCCTGCTTATCCTAGAAAATGTTTGAAATGACTTACAAGGGTAAAACCCAAGCACAGACCGTGAGAAGTGGGAGTGAATGGAGGAAGAAAAGGAAGTGTTCACTTTATGCGCTATTGCTCAAAAATGGAGCCAACCTCTTATACTATACATGCAGGGTTCACATCGAAGGACAAGCCCTTTGGAGGAGTCTGGAGTTGGACTGTCACTGCTTCCTCACTCCCGGTTAAGTCCCTGGCGCATCAGAGTCTAAACATGCATGAAGGAATACAGAAACATTAGCATCAACTACGGAGCGTACTCCAGTCATAACATGGGATTCTTTGTCCACACACAAATCCTGCTCCACGATCCTTTCAGTGAGAGCGGCCGCCCACGAAGCACCCACTCTGTATGCCGTCAGGACTGGTTATCTTCAGCCTCCTCCTCCTTACCATCAGCATTATCTTCTTGTGCTTTCCCAAGTTCACGGTGTTTAGGCTAGAGAGTCATTCCTAGCTTTGGCTGATACTCCAGTTGTGTGCAGTGATTGTCCCCTGAAAGCTTTGCACCCATGTGCAGGAGAGGGGGGTTTCCTTCTTGAAACTCAGCCCCCGAATCCACAGAAGCACACAAGTGGGAGCCTGGTGGCCATGTTTGTGTACATGACCTGGCCACCCTCCTCAGAGGGGGGCATCTGACCCAGGGTGGGACAATCAGATTCTCTTGCTCGGACATGTGGAATTGCCACTGAAGGTCTGCTAGTCAGTCTCTTCGTGTGGCTGGTCATGTCGTATGTAAACACAGGAGCCATGGAGGCTAATTTCCAATAAGAGTAAAGAATGAAGCACAGAGAAGCAGCTGCAAGCTGGGATTCCAACAGCAGTTCATTTCCTGGATGCATTTCCTCTCTGAGGCCTACTGCCTACAGATCCACCTGCAGAGTTCTGATAATAAGTTTCCTTTGTTCTAATAACTTTCCTTTTTCTGCTTGGAACTTTTTGTGTGACTCATAACCAGGACTCGTTTCTAATACAGTTGAGGACTCCACTGTTCCATCTAGAGCCCTGGAACAGCCGCCAGCACAGCTGTTCTGGGAGAGGCACCACACGGGCCACTGAAGAACCAAGGTCCATGGATGCCTGGTCAGTCACCTGCCGGGGAAGGGAAGGGGGCAGCAGGAAAGGAACTCTGCTAACTTCACTGTTTTCCCGAGGCCAGCTCTGTCCATGTACAGAAGTAAAATGAAAATTCTAGACTTGAAACGATTGCTACAAAATGTTAACATTGGTTAATCCTGGGTAGTCTGAACACAAGTGTTTGTTATGATGTTCTCTGTACTTTTCTAAGTTTTCAAAATATTTAATTTGAAAAAAAGAGGGCACAGTATGATATTGAGGTTATGTTGACAGTGCCTTAAGTAAAACAGAAAGTATTAATTTAATGGGAAACAAAATAGAACTGTATAAGTCATTTTTTTCAAAATCCCATGTGGATATAAATGCTAGTACTACTCCATTGAAAGTTTTGGAAAAGAAGATTTTCATGGCTTGTATGTTTATATGAACGTATTCATAGTCAAGATGTAGGTTCTCCATCACAACTAGGATAAAGGGCCTGGAACCCGATAGAGCCAGAAGGTCAAAATGCAGAGATCAGCCAGGGTTGAAATGAATCATCTGCCTGGGATGCTGTGCGGGTAATAACCCGTAGATCTGAAGCAGTGACGGACTTCAACAGAAACTGGATCCTGGGAGGTGAGATCAAAGCCTGGCTCTGAAGTGGAGGAAGCTGTGAGGGCAGGAGTCACCCCAGGGTGCAGTCAGGCAAGGTGAGGGGCTGGAATGTGTGAAGGACGAGGCAGGCGGGCCAGCACTGGGTCAACAACAGTCTGCAAACTTCGCCTCCTCGCTGGCCAGACACCAAGCAAAGCATTGTTCCTGGAAGGGCCCTGCTGCTGGGTCTCAGGTTCTCCCCGCCCAGCCAAGGGTTCAGCAGGCCAAGCTTTCCATGGCAACCCGAATGCAGAGGAGGTGCCCGGCGGGCCACTTTGCCTCTCACCTCGTGGGACAAAGGATTTTTGTGGCTTCTGACAAAATTCTCAGGCTGCGTGGACAATTTCTATTGTTTCCTGAAAATCCATTTTCCTAAAAATTGAAACTAATTTAGAGAAATAACAACTCTGTGCATATGTGTCTACTGATTTTTTAATTTTAATTTTAATTGTAAAATACACATCACATAAAATCTACCACCTTGACCATTTTTAAGTGTACAGTTCAGGAGTGTTAAGTATGTTCACATTGTTGTGGAACCAACCTCCACAACTCTTTTCACCTTGCAAAACTGAAACTCTGTACCCATTAAACAGCTCCACATTTCTCCCTCCCCCAGCTCCTGGCCACCACCATCCTACTTTCTGTCTTTATGAACTTGACTACTCTAGGTACTTCGCATAAGTGGCATCATACAGTATTTCTCTTTTTGTGACTGGACTGTTTCACTTAGCATAATGTCCTCAAGGTTCATCCATAGTGTAGCATGTATCAGAATTTCCTTTGTAAGGCTAACTAATATTCCATTGAATGTATATATCACATTTTGTTTATTCATTCATTCAAGGATGGACACTTGGGTTGTTTCCACCTTTTGGCTATTTTAAATAGTGCTGCTATGAACATAGGTGTGCAAATATATTAATTTAGTGTACTATACACATTTTACAAAAATAAATAATGATTTATATTTTTTCTAACCTGCATTTTAAATTCAACAATTTGTCCTTGGTAGTCTCCCAAGTATTTCCAAAAAGTACATATCAATGGTATCATTTTTCCCTAATTTATTATGAAAATTTTTAAAATGCAGAAGAGTTGAAGGTCTAATACAATGATCACCTTTGTATCTACCATTTAGATTCAACAGTTGTTACATTTTGCCATATTTGCTTTATCTATTTCCTAAATATCTCTTACAAACAAGGCTCTGTACTTCATGTCCCATCACATCAGAAGACAGGGGATGTCCCATTCCACTAGTAATGCTACCAACTTTGATCACCAGGCCACATGGTTACTCTAGATGTCTCCATCATAAAGGCATTTCCTTTTGCAATTACCAAGTAATCGGTGGGTAATACTTTGTGATGCTGAGAATATCCTGTTACCCCATAACTGCCACCTAATCATTTTAGGTAAAACAATTTCTTGAATCAATTATTTCACTGGAGGTTGGTATGATGCTACCAATGGTACAGCAAATGGTACCTATCCATCTGTCTATCTAGTATCACTCTGCACTCGGGTTTTTATTTATTCAACATATGGCAAATAATTAAAGTCATTATTCCATTTGATGTTCAAATCGTCCCAAGTTCAGTCAGTGGGAACTCCTTCCACCTGCTATTTGTGACTTATAACATGATTCCATCAGTCTTTGAGTGATTCCTGGCTTTCTGTGACACAAGTGTCCCAGGCTCATCTTAGACTTTCCTTGCACCAAATCTAAAATCAGTCATTCCTCTAAGGAAACCTGGAACTTATTGGGAAACAACTTAGAAACCAACATCTGGGCCCTAGATGTGCTCATTGTCATTGGGATATCATTGTTTTAAGGACCTTTCAGTGGTCAGAACTTCTTATGTTGAAAAAAATAAAAAACATGAATTCATACTGATATTTCCAATCTAAATTTGACATTATAAGTTCTCCCCTATCATTTTTGTTTTTATGTTTGTATATATTTTCTCTTCAAATAAAAGTCATGCTTCCCAAAAACATTAGCAAATTTACTTATTTGCTTTATCCTACAATAGCTTTGAAATAATACTTTTAAAGGTGTTATCAAAAAATACAACTGCCCGGTGAAGTTTAAGATTTTATTGCACTTCTTTCTGTCCTTAGAATATAACTCAATACTGCATTAAAAATTCACTTGGATTAACCCTGTTCCCTGGGTGGCTATATTTCCAGATTGATATATCATTGGGTTCATTTGTTTGTTCTCAATTCGGGGACTTCACACTCTTCCCCTTTGATTTAATTTTATTATTTAAATATGTAAAGTTTTTCATGTTTCAGAACTCAGAACAATATAAAAAACCACATTCAGAGAAGTCTCACTCAAATTTTTTTTTAAAAATTTTAAAAACTTGTTTAGGAATTCCCTGGCAGTCCAGCGGTTAGGGCTCCGTGCTTCCACTGCAGGGGGCACGGGTTCGATCCCTGGTTGGGGAACTAAGATCCTGCATGCCATGTGGCACAGCCAAAAAATTAAAAAAATATTTTAAAAAGAGAAGTCTCACTCCCATCCCAATCCCTGCCCCATCCCTCTTTCTCCCAATGGATAACACCTTTCATTGGCTTCCATGTTACTTTCCTTCATTTCTTTTGACAAAAAATAAGCAAACGCATGTGTGCACTCTTATTTCTCTCTCTTCTTTCCAGAAAGGGTAGAATTCTATATACACTTTTCTGCACCTTGCTTTTTCCTGTCTCTATTAATACATAGAGGTTGTCATTATTCTTTTCTATGGCCATATAATAGTTTATTGTGTGTAAGTACCATTGGTTATTTAGTCAGTCTCCTACTAATGAACATTGGCTTGTTTCCATTCTTATTATATTGCCCAAAACAAAACACTGAATAACCTTGTGCTATTTTGGAGGTATATATGTAGGATAAATTACTGATATGAAACTACTAGGGCAAAGCGTATTATGTTAATATTATCAGATTTCTTTTCAAAGAGTTGTGCAGTTTTGCACTCCTATCAGTAATATATGAGAGCACCTGTTTCCTTTATAGTCTTGCCAACAGATCGTGTTGTCAAACTTGGATTTGTGCCCATCTGATAAGTAAGAAATGTTATCTGTCAGGGTTTTTTTTAAAAGAACTTTTTCATTTTTTGGTAAGCATAATGAACATACAATGTTGGCTGAGGGTTTGTCATACATGGCCTTTATTATGTTGAGGTAAGTTCCCGCTATGCCTACTTTCTGGAGGGTTTTTATCATAAATGGGTGTTGAATTTTGTGGAAAGCTTTTTCTGCATCTTTTGAGATTATCATATGGTTTTTCTCCTTTAATTTGTTAATATGGTTTATCACATTGATTGATTTGTGTATATTGAAGAATCCTTGCACTCCTGGGATAAACCCCACTTGATCACAGTGTATGATCCTTTTAAGGTGTTGTTGGATTCTGTTTGCTAGTATTTTGCTGAGGACTTTTGTATCTATGTTCATCAATGATATTGGCCTGTAGTTTTCTTTCTTTGTGACGTCTTCGTCTGGTTTTGGTATCAGGGTGATGGTGGCCTCATAGAATGAGTTTGGGAGTATTCCCCCCTCTGCTATATTTTGGAAGAGTTTGAGAAGGATAGGTGTTAGCTCTACTTTTTCCCTTTCATCACTTTAAATATGTCTTGTCACTCCCTTCTGGCTTGCAGGGCTTCTGCTGAAAGATCAGCTGTTAACCTTATGGGGATTCCCTCGTATGTTATTTGTTGTTTTTCCCTTGCTGCTTTTAATATTTTTTCTTTGTATTTAAGTTTTGGTAGTTTGATTAATATGTGTCTTGGCGTGTTTCTCCTTGGATTTATCCTGTATGGGACTCTCTGCACTTCCTGGACTTGATTGACTATTTCCTTTCCCATATTAGGGAAGTTTTCAACTATAATCTCTTCAAATATGTTCTCAGTCCCTTTCTTTTTCTCTTTTTCTTCTGGGATCCCTATAATTCGAATGTTGGTGAGTTTAATGTTGTCCCAGATGTCTCTAAGACTGTACTCAATTCTTTTCATTCTTTTTTCTTTATTCTGCTCTGCAGTAGTTATTTCCACTCTTCTATCTTCCAGGTCACTTATCCGTTCTTCTGCCTCAGTTATTCTGCTATTGATTCCTTCTAGAGAATTTTAAATTTCATTTATTGTGTTGTTCATCATTGTTTGTTTGCTCTTTAGTTCTTCTAGGTCCTTCTTAAATGTTTCTTGTATTTTCTGCATCTATTTCCAAGATTTTGGATCATCTTTACTATCATTACTCTGAATTCTTTTTCAGGTAGACTGCTTATTTCCTCTTCATTTGTTTGGTCTGGTGGGTTTTTACCTTGCTCCTTCATCTGCTGCATATTTCTCTGTCTTCTCATTTTGCTTAACTTACTGTGTCTGGGTTCTCCTTTTCACAGGCTGCAGGTTCGTAGTTCCTGTTGTTTTTGTTGTCTGCCCCCAGTGGCTACGGTTGATGCAGTGGGCTGTGTAGGCTTCCTGGTGGAGGGTACTAGTGCCTGTGTTCTGGTGGACGAGGCTGGATTTTGTCTTTCTGGTGGGCAGGACTGCGTCTGGTGGTGTGTTTTAGGGTGTCTGTGACCTTATTATGATTTTAGGCAGCCTGTCTGCTAATGGGTGGCATCACGTTCCTGTCTTGCTAGTTGTTTGGCATAAAGTGTCCAGCAGTGTCACTTGCTGGTCTTTGAGTGGAGCTGGGTCTTAGCGTTGAGATGGAGCTCTCTGGGAGAGCTTTCGCCGTTTGATATTACATGGAGCCATGAGGTCTTGGGTGGGCCAAGTCCTGAACTCGGCTCTCGCGCCTCAGAGGCACAGGCCTGACACCCAGCCGGAGCACCAAGACCCTGTGAGCCACACGGCCCAAGTCTACAGTTGCTCCCAAAGTCCACTGCCTCAGTTTGGGGATGATTCATTGTCTATTCAGGCATTCCACTGATGCAGGGTACATCAAGTTGATTGTGGAGATTTAATCTGCTGCTCCTGGGGCTTTTGGGAGGTCTGAGGTCTTCTGCCAGCGTTCAGTAGGTGTTCTGTAGGAGTTGTTCCACATGTAGAAGTATTTCTGATGTATTTGTGGGGAGGAAGGTGATCTCCACATCTTATTCCTCCACCATCTTGAAGGTCTCCTTCAGTGTCTTTTTCATTCCTGCTCTTTTCAGCTTCCTTCAATAGGGTAGTTTTAATTTGCCTTCACTCATTATAGTCGGTTGAACATCTTTCCATATGTTTAAGCACCATATACTTTCTGAATTTTCTATAGCTAGTGATTCAGCCTTTTGTGTCTGATATAAGTTGCAGATATTTTTTCTCTGCCATTTGTCTGTTGACATTATTTACATTGTTTTCTACAATGCAAAAGATTGTACATTTTTGAAGTCAAATTCCTTTTATTGCTGTTGGATTGTGTCATATTTAGAAAACCTTTCCCTACTTCCAGGTTATAAAAAAATTCATCCATGATTTCTATTATCTCTGTATGGTTTTATTTTGTTAACATTTAGATCTTTATCTCATTTGGAATTTATTCTTGTGTATGGTGTAAAGTATGGGTACAATTTTATCTTTTCCCAATTGTTCTAACATCATCGATTTAAAAGTCTATCTTTTTCCCAGTTATTTGAGATGCCACCCTTATCATACACCAACTGCAGATCTATGTCAGTGTGCTTCAGGCCTCTATTCCATTGGGTTGTCTATCTATTCATGCACCTGTGTCACACTGCTTTAATTACAGAGACCTAATAGTGTGTTGTTTCATAATCTTGTAGAATTTACTAGACCTCCTATTGTGTCCTCCTTTTTCAGGATTTTCCTAGATATTTGGGTTTTTTAATTTTTCCATATGAAATTTAGAATTAACTTATTTAGCTCCAACAAAAACCACCCTTTTGGCATTCGGAGGGGGAAGAATGGATATCTGTATGATGTTGTCATCCTATTCCCCTGCCAAAAAAAAAAAGTCTTTACATTTTTTCAAATTTCATTTTGTGTTTTTGTATCTTTCAGGAGTGTTTGAAATTTTTCCTGTACAGATTTTGCAGATTTCCTTTGAGTTTATTCCTAAGTAGTTTGTCTTTTGTTGTTTTTGATGTTGCTGTTTTAAATGAGATCTTCCATTGTTATTTCTAGCAGATTATTGTTTGTATATATTAAAGCTATTGACTTTTCAGGCTAATTTTATATACAGATACCTTACTGAATTCTCTTAGTTTGAATCAGTTTCAATTAGTTTTATTTTTTAGGCCTTTTATGTTTTCCAGGTACACTGCACCCATATCACTGGCAGAGATAGTTTTTATCTCTTCTTTTCTAATTCTCGTGTCTTTAAATATTTTATCTGTACGATTATATTGGCCAGTAAATCCAACATAATATTAAATAAAATGGAGAAAATGGCCATCTTTGCCTTCTTCCTGAGTTTAGTGGGAAAGGGGCTATGGTTTCAATATTAAGCAGATTAAGAACGCTACAGATTTCATCATATTAAGGAAGGATCAATCAGTTCTTTTGAATGCTTTGTGTCAAGAATGTTTATTGAATTTTATCATCACAGATGTTTACAGATTCCCTAAAATTGAATCATCCTTACATTCCTGGAATAAACCTCATTTGATCATAATGTATTCTTTTTCTTTAATGTGCTATTGGGTTCGGTCTACTATTTGGGAATTTTTAATCAATGATTGCATCGATTTTCATAAATGACATTGCTTTACAATAATTTAACAGATGCATAGTTCTCTTGTATATATATACCATAATTTGCTTCAGTAGTTCCCTACTCATGACCACTTAGATTATTTCCACAGTTCATTAGTATTAACAATGCTAAATACAAATTGGAGATAAGCCCTTTTGCCTTTCTGTTTCTATATCCCTATTTAAAATTTATAGCCTGGGATTGTTGGATCAAGGGAAATTCCCATTTTATATTTTATGAGGTACTACTGTTTCCCAAAAAGGAACAGTGGAATTTTTAACTGGATGTAGAGCTTCATTATTTTCTTCCCATTAGAAAAGGTACCAGAAGTTTACCCTACTATGAGAAAACAGGAGATATCCTTTCTGTCTAATTTTCCTACCTCAGGATATGGTTTACAAACAGCATGAAAAGTGCTGTAAAGAAGCTTTGGTCAAGGAATTAAGGCTCCCCGTCTACCACTGGTGGGCTGTATGATCATAATTTTAATCTCCATGTTTCCCATATATAAAGAGAAACTAAAATTTTGATCTCACAGCATTATTATGAAGATGATTTGAGATAATGGATGTGAAGTTGTTATATAAATGAAAGGATATATAGAGTTTTTTATTTCTTTTAATATTTTAGCTTTTTTTTAAAGTATTTGTTTATTTATTTATTTATGGCTGTGTTGGCTCTTCGTTTCTGTGCGAGGGCTTTCTCTAGTTGCGGCAAGTGGGGGCCACTCTTCATCGCAGTGCGTGGGCCTCTCACTATCGCGGCCTCTCTTGTTGCGGAGCACAGGCTCCAGACGCGCAGGCTCAGCAACTGTGGCTCACGGGCCCAGCCGCTCCGCGGCATGTGGGATCTTCCCAGACCAGGGCTCGAACCCGTGCCCCCTGCATTGGCAGGCAGACTCTCAACCACTGCGCCACCGGGGAAGCCCCAAGGATATATAGAGTTTTGTAGGAAAGTCTGATTACAGTTGTGTTTACTATAATCAATTAATGTTTAACAAGTAAACTACTCATTTAACTTGTACACATTAAGATGTGATCTGCTATGTAACAAAGAAGGGTTAATTCATTCAGATGAGATGGAGAGATGAAGGAGAGAACATTCCTGAGGGCATAATAGACCCCTTTGTGGAAGACCTAGCAGGCATTCTCACCCGTTCTCCCTGACCTGCTTCTCACTATAGAGGCTAAGAAAGTATACTCATATACTCGTTTTCTTAGTCTTCCTTGAAGCTAGGAGTATTACTGGTTCTGGCCTTGGAGATCTAAAGGGAAGTCTACGGGGAGAGGGAATCCTCTGGAAATTTCTTTTCTCACAAAAAAAGAAGAGGAGAGTCTCTGTTCCACTCCACTTCCTTCATTTTCTGTCTCTGAACGTAGCTGGGTGAGAACTTAATGCTTGGAGTGGAGGCAGCCATCTTGAAGCCATGAGGCAACAAGTCAGTGTGCCCTCTTGCAACTACGGGCCAACATTCTAAGAATGGCAGAGTGGATGCATGGAGAAGAACCAACCAGCGGCCCTGGTGAAACTGTTGAGTCAAACCTACAGACACGTATCACCAGAATTCTGAGGTAAACAAAAAACATCCTTATAATTTAAGCCTCTGACAGTGAAATTTTCTGCAGCTGAAAGCACCTTACATGAAATAAGTAAAAACCAATACTTTATAGGTATTACCTATTGGATTCCTTATAACAAGTCTGTGAAAGCCTTCCCTTCCAGAATGAGCAGGGCCCAAGGATTTGGTTAATCCTAGAACGCAAAATACCAGATCCTGGCCTGGGCATAAATTAACCCAAATAGCTACTGCCTTCACAGCCAGGAAGCAACTGTCTTTCTGTCCTGAATTGGGGTAGTCAGGAAAAAAAAAAGTCTAGGGCAGACGTTACAGACTGGCAAATTCAGCTGGCTGACATGTTATTAGCTTTTTTCTTTTTTTAAAAAAACAGATGAGAAAATATAAGGCTCAGAGCATAATTTAGTAGTAAATAATGGTGCCAGATTCAAACCCAAGATGTGATCTCCAACCAGACTCATTCTAATTCACTAATACCACATTCTTTGCCTCCTTTCACAGGGGAAAGGAGTGATTCTTCCCATCCACGTAGAAGTACTTGGCCATCCAAGATATACTAAATTACAGAGAAGGGAGTGGACAAATATTATATTATGATTACAAAAGTACTTTGGCTTTTATGGAAGAAACTGGACAAATTTTGGATTTGTTTAATATGCAATATAATAGATTAGTAATGCATGCTGGCTTTCTGACTCTCCACAGGAAGAATTGAGCTGCGGCCACTTGACATTCTGGTGTATACCAAGATCGAGTTACACCCTACAGTAATCATGAGACATAAAAGAAAAACACTATTTCAAAATTGTCGTGTTAGACACCAACTCATTGTGCAGGCTGATGCCAACCACATATAACAAAAGGAAAATTAAATTACTTGAGAATGCAGCCCTAGGAAAAGTACAGTCAAAGAATAATTACGTGTACAATTTAAGAGGCTGTAAGGTGATGGGCCTCCACTGCTTGGATTCTAGTTCAAAAGAAGAAAAGGGTGCTCAAGAAATTGAAGAGCTTTATGTTCCAAAAATGTATCTGGATGAATATTGGCAAAGTGTAGGCATACAGTCTTTCATCTGATGGAAGATAATAAAAAAACCTTCTCATGAGGCAATAGTTCAAGCCGGCTTTTTTTTTCACCACCACTAAAAGAAACAGCCTCTTTAGTACTGAGATACCCATGTTGCCATGGTACACAGTGACTTCTAGAACTTCGTATCAGGGGTATTAAGGAGGTTGGGAGGGTATAAGGATAGTCAGGTTCATACAGTCAGCACTATGCTTTTCAGCAGAAAAATATCAGTTCTCACCATGTTGAACTATAAACACACACAGACCTTTCCAGCTAACAGTTAACAGAACAAAAATATATATCTTATTTTTCACTTTCACTGGGATTTGGGATGATACTGCATTTAAGAAAAAAGGAATAATGTGTGGCTACAAGAATAGCTTTCCAATGAAAAACATGATTATCAAAATAGAAAATGCAGTGAAGGCAGCATGGAGCAGACTGGATATGGGGGAAAAAAAACAAAAACCGAAAAACAGAAGCAGTGAATGAGAAGGTATTATTTCAGAACTCAAGTAAAAACACATAAAAAGTGATGAAAAGATAAGAAATGGGGGGGGGGGGGCAGGTGTAAGAGAACCAGTACATGTTAAGTAGAGAGATATTCTACAAGGAACAAAGAGAGAAGACAGAATATCAAGCCTCCAGAAATTTCCCTAGAGCTGGGCATTAACCAGGAGATGTTAATAAAGTTCAAAGATTAATATATTCACACTACTATATATAAAATAGATAAACAAAAAGACCTATTATATAGCACAGGGAACTATATAGAATATTTTATAATAACCTATAATGGAAAAGAATCTGAAAAAGAATATATGTTTATGTATGTGTGTATTTTATATATATATATATATATATAACAGAGTATGTATAACTGAGCCACTTTGCTGTATACCCGAAATCATTGTAAATCAACTATACTTCCATAAAAAAAAAATTTTTTTTTTAATTTAAAATGTTCAAGGATAATGAAAACAACCTACAAAGACTTGGGCAGAAAAAAAAATTGTTAAAACTAAACCAAAATTACTTTGGTATCAGACTTCTCTTACAGAGGTCTAAATGCCATAAAAAATTTAAGCAAAAATACTATTATTACCCAATGAATTGTATACACCCCCAAATTATCATTATATAAAAAAAATAAGTGAAATTTCTCTGACATTCAAAATCTCTGAAATTACACCACCACAGCAGTACCCTGTCTGAAGAAAATTAATTGAGTATATTCTCTAGCTGACCGAAACATGAATCAAAGTCAAGGAGTCAGGTGAATGTGAATATAAATATAAAAGAAATTGCAGTGAATAATAAAAGGAGTAAAATAATTTATGTTTCTCTTTTAACAGAGGCCTTGTAGCAAAGCTACTTAGCAGTTTGTACAAACACACACTATAAAAATTCCTCTGTGTTTTAACAAGTGAAGAAGTTGACCTTTTAAAGGCTTGACTCAGCGTGGTGAAGGAAGGAAAGACGAGAAACCATCCAAACACTTTAAATTCTTTTCCACATACCGACTGGGACCTAAATAAATACTCATCCTTTACAAAAGAAACTGTTCTGCCACCTGAAAAGTGAATCCCAAGGAGGACCGAGTCCTCAGGAGGGTGGCTCCTCTGGGGACCCAGGGGTGAGCCAGACAATACCTGGTGCTGGGCTACAAGAAGAATCACTGTCCAAAATACAGAGTCTGCAACAAAGGGCTCGTATAAGAGAGAGGACTCCCACATCTAGAGGAAACACATAAGCCACACCAGAACACAGCACGTGACGTGGCATCTCAATGGATATTAAATATGAGGTGGATTCTCTCCCCAGGGTCCTTTGCTCCCAAGAGTGTAGGCTGGTAGAATTTCCACTGGTCCGCTGCCCGTTTCTCCTGAAGTGAGAGCTTCTGTTCTCCAGGCTTTCTCTACTTTACTGCCTCTGCCTCCCCAGTTACGCCAGGGCCCCTCTGCCAAGAGTTGCCCTGGGGATTCTGAAGCAGGTGCTGTCTCCGCTTGACTTCAGCCAGCTCAGATAGCTCCATGGTGGCCCAAGCATCTTCCTCAGAGGAACGTCTGCCATTCCCAGCCTGGAATCCTGGGTCATCAGCTTCTCGGTGAGACACTCTGGGCAGTAGGCCTTACAATTCCAGAGGATAGAAGAGGTATCTCAGTAAGGGACTTGGGGGCAATGTTTTAGTAGCTTTGGAGTCGATGCAGATGGTTCTGCTCACCACAGTCTTCCCTGAAAGTATTTTCAAGCAACCTCAGAGCCCTTGCATTCATCATGGCTGCTCCTGGATGCCACACCAACTAGTCTGGTGGTTCATGACATCAGATATAGTCCTCATAATTTATACCTCACCTGTAGCTGACAAGGCTACATCAGACCTAGGAACTGATATGCCTCTTGGCCCTGTGCCACCATCTTTCCATCTGCCAGCATCTTCCTTGGCAACTTCTGAGATGCTCCAGAGCAGCAGATTCTCTGGGTTCCATGATCTGAATGTTTTCCTCTCCCCCAAAATTCATGTTGAAAACCTAAAGCCCAAGATGACTATTAGGAGTGAGACTTTTGGGAGGTGATTAGGTCATGAGGGTGGAGCCTACATGAATGGGATTAGTGCCCTTATAAAAGAGTCCCCAGAGAGCTAGCTGGCCCCTTCCACCATGTGAAGATACAATGAGAAGTCTGAAACCCAGAAGACGGTCCTCACTCACTGGCAGAACTCACACTCTGGACCTTTCCCAGTAGACCTAACTTTAAGCCACAATAAAAGCAGCCTTCTGTGAAGGGGCAGGGGTCATCCAAGGCACTGCAGCCTTTTTGTCCAGGAGCAGCTGCTTCTTCTGTTTGGGGGCCATCTATCCCAAGAGTTTCTCCTTTCTTTGGAAGGTCTGAGGGCAACGTAGTCACCCTGCTAGGGTCTGATTCTTCAGATGGCCTCTCGGGTCAAGATGCACTGCTTCTGAAGAAAACCACTGGTGCTGGGGAAACTTCCAATGCCCATATTGGGGGAAATTTTCCAAACCTGAGATTGAGGTGCAGGAGAAACACTGAAGACAGTGTTTGATGAGAGAAGAGCTGGGAGTAGCTCATGGATGAAAGGAACCTGGGTGATCCATTGGTCATGGCATGCCCTCCTACCTGTAGTGGAGTGTATGCTCCACTATAACCCTGCTTTAAAACCTTTCGAAGTATGGGTAGGCACTGTAATTTAATTCTCAAAAATTATTCTTAACAAAGAAGATATAAGATGTAAAATATAAGGGAATAATAAACCATGAAACCATCACACGAATCCATTAGCTTATTGTTAAAATGTAATTCTGAGGAAAAAGATAGAAAATACAAATATAGAATATTGGGAAGAAAAGGGGATATTGATAGATAAGGTGAAGTTTTTTAAGAGTTAAGAGAATATTATGAATGGACTTGAGGACAAGGGGAGTGGGAAGGGTGAGCTGTTACGAAGTGAGAGAGTGGCATGGACATATATACACTACCAAATGTAAAATAGATAGCTAGTGGGAAGCAGCCACATGGCACAGGGAGATCAGCTCGGTGCTTTGTGTCCACCTAGAGGGGTGGGATAGAGAGGGTGGGAGGGAGACGCAAGAGGGAGGGGATATGGGGATATATGTATATGTATAGCTGATTCACTTTGTTATAAAGCAGAAACTAACACACCATTATAAAGCAATTATACTCCAATAAAGACATTAAAAAAAAGAAATATTATGTACAAATGTGTTATGATGATAAATAGAATCTTGATGAAATAAAAGATTTTCTAGGAAAATATAAACAACCAAAACTGACTAAGACTTAGGCAGAAAGGTAAGCAGGTCAATAACCAGAAAAAAAATCCTTACAATAGCCTAGTGACATTTTAGATGTTCAATCTTAAAAAGAGATCAAAGAGTTACTTCTTCAAAAGGAGTTGGGTCCACATGGTTTCATGAATCAGTTTTTTCCAACCTCAAGACTATAGAGTATAGAGAAATATAGAAAGCTTGCCAATTCTTTTACAAAGCTATGAAAACCCTGACATTAAATATAGAAAACACAAAAATATAAACTATAGATCAAGCTAAATTATGGCTATAGATTAAAAACAAATATTAAATATTAGCAAATCAAATCAAGCAGACTATTGAAAGAATAATGCATAATAATAAATTGGAATTTATTTCAGGAATGCAAAGATGGTTTAATGTCAGGCAATCTATTAGTACAAGTCACTAGGTTGGGGAAGTTTAAGATTCATTCTGATTAGAATAAATTCTTTATAATATAGGTCAGAAAAATATTTACTGAACATGATAGTGTATCTTTGTTAAACCAGCAGCCAGTAGGAGACTTAAGTGTGACAAATTAGAGGCATTCACTTTAGAGTGAGACTCATGACAAGGGGGTGTGACATCACTGCAGGTATGTCATTTTGCCCTTCAGTTTCTTGTTTATCATATTTGAAATCACTAAAAATAATTAGGCTCCTTATAGGTGTGAGTGTGGGAAACATGAACATTCATATTCTGCCAGTTGAAATATCAGCTGGAACAACCTTCCTGAAGAGCAAAGTTGTCAAAAATTTATAAATGTGCAATCCCTTTTCAATCATTTTCTTATCGAAGAATCTATCCAAAATATTTTTAAAGTGGTACACATATAATTGCACACAAATACAAGGTCATACATGTAGTTGTTTACACTAGTGAAAAATAGAGGGGAAAGAAACATAACTGGGGACTTCCCTGGTGGCACAATGGTTAAGATTCCACGCTTCCAATGCAGGGGGCCCGGGTTCAATCCGTGGTCAGGGAATTAGATCCCGCATGCATGACACAACTAAGAGTTTTCATGCCACAACTAAGGAGCTGGTGAGCCACAACTAAGGAGCCCACCTGCCACAACTAAGGAGCCTGCCTGCCACAACTAAGACCCGGTGCAACCAAATAAATAAAGAGAAAAAGAAATATAACTGTCCCCTATAAGGGACTGTTCACCGAAACTCTGTTCCATCCATTAGCCAGAATACCATGCAGTCATTAAAAATGATTCTGTTAAAGATTACCTAGTGGCATGAGAAATATGTACAATGTTTTGTTAAATTTTAAAAATCACATAGCATGTTTCCACTTTAATTTTAGAATTGTATACACAGAAATAGAAATAAAAAATCCAGAAGCACATATATAAGGTTGTTAATCCTGGACAACAGGACTCTCTTTACTCTATTTTGCTCTTCTCTGTTATCTAGATTTTCCACCATGAACATGTATAATGCTAGAAATCCAAAAGTCATACAAATGGTATTTATTCATTCAACACACATTTACTGAGACTTACTATGTGCCAAGCACTTCTAGGTGCTGGGCTTTTGGTAGTAAACCAGACAGATCAAGTTATCCTCTCACTCCAGGGAAGAGAGACACAAGACAATGTCACTCAGTGATAGTGTCCTAAGGGAAACAGAACGAGATGTGATGGAGAGTGGCTGGTGGGGAGGGCTTTGTTGGACAGTCACAGAAGGCCCCTCTGAGAAGGTGATGGGCTAAGACCTGAATGAGGAGAAGCCAGGAGTTCAAAGATGATACAAGCAGACTAGTCAGTATGGATGAGCTTGCACAATATTATTAAATGAAAAACAGCCTATTATAAAACAGTATGGGCTACAGTATGTACATTTTGCATCTAAAAATCTCTTAGGATATTTAGAAGATGTTACCAGTAGTCATTATCACTTTGGCAGTTATGGGTAATTTTTACTTTTTTCTCTTTGCATATCTGTATTTTAGATATCCATTTACAATGACTATGTATCATTGTTACTCATTCCCTCATTCAAAAAAATTTAGTAAGGCCTGTTCTATGGTGCTGGAAATACAGCAACAACCAGAGAAAAATCCCAGACTTTTTATGGAGCTTTACTTTGGATATGAGGGAACAGACTTTAAAATTTTTAATTAAATTAAATAGTATGTTAATAAAATATTAATAAAAATATTAAATAGTAGGTAAATATCTTGAACATAAAAGGCAGTGAGGTGGGATGTATGAAAATGTGGAGAGAAGGGACAGTCTAATTTGGGGGTGGGCCATACAGCTTTTTAGGGAAAAGGCTTTCTAGGCAGAGGAATCAACAACACAAGTGCCAAAGGAGTGAGAATGCTGAGGCCATGGGCTGGAGTGAGTGAGCTGGCAATGAGGTGATGATGGATGGACGATGGAGTGAAGAGGTCAAAGACAAGGTGTGGAGGGGGTCGGGGAGCAGATCCCACAGGGTGGTCAAGTCCTTGCAAAAACATTTACTCTGAGACACAGAAAGGCACAGGAGGGTTTTTGAGCAGACATGAGACATGATACAACAATTTTTAGCAGAATCACTCGGGCTGCTATGTTGAGAACAGACCACAGGGAGCAAGGGCAGAAGTAGGGACCCGTTAGGAGGCTATTGCAAGAATGATGAAGGTTTGGACCAGGATGACAGCAAAGGTGTGGTCAGATTCTGGTCTACAAGTCTGGGTCTGTATCAGAATTAGAGTCAATAGAGTTTGCTTCTGGATTACTTGTGGCAAGTGGGAGAAAAAGAAATCAAGGATGACTCTAAGGGTTGATCCTGAGCAACCGGAGTTGTTATTAGCTGAGGTAAAGAAAACTGCAAGGGGAATAACGTTTGTTTGTTTATTTGTTTGTTTGCAGGAGAGGCATTAATTTTGGACATGCTGAGTTTGAGACAGCTGTTAGAGATCCAAAAGAAGAACTCAACCAAGCAGCCGGATATATGAACGCAGAGTTCAGGAGAGAACTCTAGGCTGGACATGCACATGTGCGAATCCTTCAGGTAAGGATGGCATTTGACTCCATGATCTAGATGAGATCACCAAAAAAGGGGGAGAGACAGAAAAGCAAAGGGATGGGAAGCCTGCGCCCTGGAACATTCCACCATTAATGATCCAAGAGAAGAGGAGAAAGAGCAATGGAGGCTGAGAAGGTAAGAAAATGAGGTGGAAGGAGAGGAACTAGAAAAGCATAGTGTCCTGAAAGCTACATGAAGAAAATACTTCAAGATGGAGGAAATGACCAACAGTAAAATGAGACCAGATAAAAGATGACTTGATTAGTAATGTGGAGTGTACTGCCCTTGACCAGAACCGCTTCAGTAGAGCTGTGATGATCAAAGTTTGATTGGAGGGGGTCCAAGAGAGCATGGGAGGACAGAAATTGGAGTTAGCATGAGATTTGCTTTAAATAGAAGGGGAGAATGGGGTTTCAGTTAGTAAGATGAAGAGAAGATTTTTTTTTTCTTGAAAGCTGGGTAAAATGAAATAAATTATAAAGGGGGAAAATAGAAGATTTTTACTGGAATTGGGGAAATATAAGCCTATCACATTTATTCCAGGAAAAACAAACCACTAATTGGTGGAATATTTTCAGATCTTTGGGCACTTTGCCCCTGACCACCATCTTTGAGGTCAGAATCAGGAAGAAACAATTCAAGGTTAATGGAGAGAAATAAAGATGTTTTCAAGGCAGTATGGTGACCACCTCTGGCTTCTTTTTATAAGTTAGTCTCCTATCCCACCAGTCCCTTGACTCTCCTGGGCTTATCTTCCTTGGAACTTCTTTTTCCTCACTGCCCACTTTTTCCACATGCCAGCATCAACCCTCTGAAATCCAGGGTCAGTAGACCCACAGAATGAAGACTCTTAAAGCAAACTTTATGTGCTTCCAATAAAATCTCTTTCTTGAAGAAAAACTCAGTATTGCAAATCAGCTTGGTTTATTTTTCGAGGATCAAAATGCCACAAGCAGTCAGACTTCCTGAGCCAATAAAAGAAAACACTGGCTCCAGTTATCAGAGACCAAGAGGAGGGAGTAAGGGCAAAGGAGTAATTTTTCTGAAATTCTGAAAGTCAGGATTTCTTCAAATGAGAGCCCAATCCATGCAAAACAGGGCTCGGGATCAAATAAATTTGTTGAACATTTCATACTAATTCATCTCCCTGAGGATTTACGATGATGTTACCCAGAGAAATCCAAAAGAAAAACATATAAAAAATGTAACCTGACCTTCCCTTCCCCTTATTAAACAATTTAGTCTAAAGCCATTAGACAAGGCCAAGCAAAGTAGGTGTCTGCATGGCCTGGCCTGGGGTGCAGAGCCCAAGAGGAAGGCATTCCACGTAGGGAGTGGGGTACCATAGCAATGCCTGACTGGTTACCTACTGCAGTTGAATAAAGGCATCTAGTTTTCTCACGCCCTAAAAAGGGAGGTACGAAGCATGAACAGGAGTAAACTAGAATGATCCATGTGGTGGTGGATCAGAATTAGAGATATCGGTATAAATATCTCTATGTATTAGAATTGGAAGCTTAGAAATAAATGTAGATATAAATGTTTGTATATATGTGTTAGTGACTCTGTGTGTGTATGTGCATATGTATGTATGTATTCAAACCTACATCATCTTGCTTTGTCCAGTGAAGGGGCCTGGAAGCAGTGCCACCCAAGAGCCATGAGCACAACCAGACCAGGGACCTAGGCTTCCAAATATTATTCTCCAGTAAAAGTAACCAGAGCTTCTTGAGAAATGGCTTATTCCAAGACTCTGGCAGGGAAAGTACAGATGATCTTGGAATATCTTGCCAGAAAGCAAGGAAGTGCTCAAAGAATAAGGGAGACCTGTCAAAAGAACATAGAAGCCAACTTGAAGAGGTTCCCACTGGCCAAATCTGGGACAATTTGAACATCAAATAAACAATGAGAGCAAATGCAATTCAATGATAATCCTAGCGTCCATGCTGATATAAACAAATGAATAACTTGAAACTTCAATGAAGAA
This sequence comes from Balaenoptera musculus, assembly GCF_009873245.2. NCBI lineage: Eukaryota > Metazoa > Chordata > Mammalia > Artiodactyla > Balaenopteridae > Balaenoptera > Balaenoptera musculus. The sequence goes on along the minus strand of NC_045793.1, from coordinate 92,726,970 downwards.
TGGGATATGTACATGGTCTTAAAATCTCTCCCTATAAAATACCTATGAATTACAAAGTATAAAAGTGTCACTTCACACTGAAGAAACCATGCAGACATCAGTAATCAAGTTATCAAAGTAAACATCCAGATGTGACAGTCCTACAATTCTTACCGTAAGTGAATAACTTGAATCTAATTATGAGGAAACATCAGACAAACCCAAATCAAGGAACATTCTACCAAATAACTGGCCTATATTCAAGTGCAAGAAAGAATGAGGAACTGTTCCAGACAGAAAGAGACTAAAAAGACACATTTAAATGCAATGCTTGAATATAAACTGGGTCCTTCTGCTATAAGAACATAAAAAGCACAAGTGGAAAAATTTGAATGAGACCTGAGTTTCAGATGGTAGAAATGAATGCATGTTAATTTCCTGATTTGTATGGTTGTGTTGCAGTTATGCAGGTCAATGGCCCTGTTTGTAAGAAATATACACTGAAGTCCTGGGGGTCATGGGGATATCAAGTTGGCAACTCACTCTCAAATGATTCAGGGGGAAAAATGGCTATGGACTATAATTGCAACTTTTCTGTAAGCGTGAGATAGTTTCAAAATAAAATTGTATATTTGGAGGAAAAAAAACCTAATCCTGATTCTCAAACACATATGATTGTCGAAGTTGCCTGGTGTGATAACACCCCTTGGAATTAAGCTTCCACAGCAGATCCTTGGAGGGGCCCTTCTGCAAGCAGTCCTATTCAACCCCTTAGTATACAGGGAGGCTCCATGGAGAGGACAGCCTTCTGAGTTTGGAGCCAAAGCATTTAGAAGCAGCCTTGCTCTTCTCTACCCATGAACACAAGCTGAGGTGAAAAGAAGGAAGAAAAAGAACTCTGAATTGTCTACACAAAGGGACAAGTTGAGAAAACATTTAGAATTTATGTCAAGTTCATTGCATCTTGGTAGAAACAGGAATCAGCCTAATATAATAAAAGTACAAGTAGTGCTCTCATGGTACCATTTAATCTTATCTGTACCTAGCTTTTAAGGAAGAAGTCCTAAATATTATTTAGTATAAACATTGTAGATATCATTAAAATCAAATTAAAAGATGAAAAACACTGACGTTCTGAGAAGCAAAGGACCTTGTGGAGGTGAAGCCAGGATTAGAAGCCATGTTTGGCATCCCACGACTGTCTAAATGGATGTCCATGCTCTCTCCACTACACTAGGTGGTTTTCTGTAAGAATAGAGAAATTATATTCTGTTCTCCAACAAACAGAATGGTCTGGAAAAATTGAGACAGAGATGAACTAATCAGAATTTGACTAAGAATCCACTTGTCACTCTATTTAAGACATATTTTCTTAATCTTTTACCAAAAAAAAAAAAAAAAATCCCCAAACATGTAGGATGGGTAGTTGAATAGTCTTCTAAGATATATTCCTAATTTACCAATGCATGTCCTCTTAATGCCCCTCTGCTCACTCTGCTTCATTAATTCCAACTCCCAATCTACCATCTTGTAAATGGGAGCAATAAGTTACTGGTAACCTAAAAAAATTCATTCGGTATCCACATTGCTTCTCCCATAAAGTTCACTATGTTACTGAAATACAAAGTAATCTTGCTTTTCCTTCCGTCTTCCAAATGTAATACTTGTGAGTTTATAGGAAAGACAGTTGGAACCAGAAAACAAAATAGTATCAGTTACTAATATTTCCCATTCTCTGCTAAAGCTTGTCTTATCTGAAGCTTGTAAGGTTATTTAATCTTTTCCATCATCTCAGGGAGAAGAAAGCCTGGAAAATCCTAGTCATTCCACAGTAACTATCAGTGGGACTTTCCATAACTAACTGGATGCAAAATAAAAATCTTAAGAAGTTGATCCAATTCTAAAACTACTTCTCAACTTATAAATAAATATGAAGAGACAACCCATCCATATTTTCTTCAAATAACATCTGGTTTCTTGGCCAGACTGCTAATACCTGAAGAAGTTTCTGAGTTTGTTCCAACAAATCTACATTTAAAGAGCTTAAAAACGCATTTATGCACTAAACATTCTTTTCTACATCTGACTTAGGGCCAGAGATGGGACTGTGAGACAGAACCTTGCCAAGAAATTGGAAAGATGGGGAATAAAATGGCCTTCTAAAAGTTAAACTGTGAAATCAACACTTGATGGATCAGGGCAAAGAAATGAGAAATCACCATATGGACAGAGGGAACTATATTCAGTATCCGGTAATAAACCATAATGGGAAAGAATATGAAAAAGAACATGGATGTATGTATGTATAACGGAATCACTTTGCTGTACACCAGAAACTAACACAACATTGTAAATCAACTATACTTGAGTTAAAGAAAGAAAGAAACAAATCACCACATGGGGACAAAAAAGCTTCTAGGCCAGCAAGATTTGGCTGTGACCCCACTAAAGATATAATACACATATCTGAAGACTATGTTAATTGATCATGGAGTCATAGAAGAAGAATTGCTAAGACAACCTGAGCAGTACCCTCCAAGGCCCCGTGCAGAGGGGAGGGAGTCTGGACCAGCAGCATTGGGGTAGCATAGAATCAGCGACAAGGCACCACTCTGGTGAAAATGATGCATCACTTTATCTTAGCCTGATTACGCTGGGCTGGCCTGTCTTATGCATGATGGAAAGCTCAACATTGAGCACACGGCCTAACCTAGAGCAGGCAATCATTAGACTCCATGGATTTGCTCCAACTCTTCGCTCACAACTTCCTGATTAGAATTTGGCTCTCCACATAGTTCTGCCTACAGGGAGAGAATGACCTAGTCAGATTTGAGAATTCTGGCCCCCATGCCAGCTGCAGCACTCACTGAAATATACAGTGTAACATTTTGAGCTTGTTTGCTCCTAGTCTGCTCCCAAAAGAAGGGCCCTTGAGTGTGCTGCCAGATCAACTGTCTGAGCCCACAGGGCTGGCAGGGAGTCTCTGGGCCATGGTACATTCACCAGGATGGCGATGACGGCGGTGGCCATGGGGATAGCTGCGGCCGCATGCTGAGCACCTTTTGTACGATGTGTCAGACCACTGCACTATGTGCTATTCATACTTGAACTCATTTCATCCCCACAACAAAGCAATACATTAGGCATTAGTAGTATTCCCATCCAGTAACTTACCCAAAGACCCACACTAGGAATCTGAATTCAGAGGCAGATTTATCTGACTCTAAAGCCTAATCCCTTACGTTGTGAAAATACTACCTTGGGGCGGGGGAGGGGGGGTGGCCATGAACCCTATCCTTGTCCTGGCCAAACTCCTCTGTGTCAGCGGTGTGCTCTGGGCCATCTCAGTCCACCTTCGACATGACTACTCATCAATACGCCACTACCGTACAAGGCTTCACAACAACGAACACAAAGAGTAGCGCTTGACCCTTTATCACAAGTGCAGAAAGCCAAACCCCATCTCAGCGAACAGCATCCCCATCTAATCATGCCATCAGTACTGTAAGCTTCAGAAGCCAAAAATGACTGTTCCCTCCCCCTCACCACCCTGCAGCATAGCGTCTAGTCATTTGCACCTCCTTCAATAAGCCTCTTCAATATCAATACTTCCCTAATGCGTCCACTTCTCACCATCACCGTTGCCACTCCCCGTCTTTCACCTGGCTCTCTCTACAGACATCTCCTAGGTCATGTTTCGGCTTCTTCTCTTGTTTTTCTTTATTCTCAACCATACAACCAGTTTTCTTTATAAAATCCAATCACGGCATTCCACTGCTTAAATATCCTTCCCTGGGTCCCCAACCTCCCGCCATACTCCATGCTTCAGTCTAATAGTGATTGGCCTGGAGTTCTTGGAATATTCTCAGCCCTGCCTGTGGCAGGATGTCCTGGAATACACCGGCATCCCCCTGGACCAGTCTTCCCTCCATGCCTCGTTCCCTGTAATGGTCAGCTCGTCCAGGGGTTTTGGGACTCGCTCCTGTCCCACCTCCTCCAGGAAACCTGGGTTAGGTGCCTGTCTGAGGTGGTCTCGTGCCCAGCTCATCCTTCACCCCACTGTATGGGAGTTCTTACTTACGTGACTCTACCCCCAGACCATGACGTCCCTGAAGCCCAGGACTCACTCTGATTGTACAGAATGCCTGACACGAAAAAATGCACGTTGAAAGAATGAATGAACGGACAAGAGCCTGTTACATCATAGATGTCAGAATCCACTCAGTTTCCTCAAGTCCCAGCTCTTGATCTTGAGAAAGCTGTCTAATCTCCGTCAACCCCAGATTCTCTGTCCGTAAACTGGAGATCATAAAACCTGCATTGTCAAGTTGTTGTGAGATTTAAACTAAATCATATGGTATGTGGAACGTCTTCAGCACCGTGCCTGGTACATAACAAGTACCCAAATGTTGGTTGTTGCTATTATTATTACAAAGACCTTCGACACTTGACAGAAAACATTCATGTTCTTGAAAGAGAACAGATACTCCCAGTCCACCACGATGACTCGGCTGCCCCAGGCCTCCTCAGCATCCATGGTTTACAGTCATCATGCACTATTTTGCATTCTCGAATATACTCCTTTGAAGGGTTCTGGCCCTTCCATACTGTCTTCAAGATGCCTAATACTTGGACAAATGCTTTTAGGTAAAATGATATCAAATTTGCCCCACATCTTACTGCCCACTGGAGCCTTAAACTATGGACATTCACATAGCACCTCCTAATGATGCAAATGCCATACGAAGAGGCCAGCATAACCCTGGGAAGAACACACACAGAGAAACAGCAACGGGGGGCAATTGACAGGTGGTGATCCCAAAATAGAAATCAGGTCTTAAAGAGGTCAGAACCAAGCTGAGGTCTCAGAAAGAGAGTGTCCTTTGTCACATGAGATTCAGAAAGGTGAATGATCAGACCAGTGGTTAAAAAACATTGTAGCATAACCCCTCTGTGGAATATTGTGCAGCCATTAAAAATAGGTAGGGGCCAACTAATAAAATGGTAAATAAGAACACATAAGAGATCGTGTTGTATAAAAAAGATAGACATAGGATTTTTGATTACAGAATGTAAAACTTGCTTAAAAGAAAATTTAAGGGAGTAGACCGAAATGTTAATGGTTATGACACAGTGATGAGTTTATTTTTTTTAACTGATTCCACACACCTTTTGCGGTGTTGTCACATTCCTTTAAAATGTAAAAAAAAAAAAAAAAAAAAAATCTGCCTGTCGTTCTCGCAGATGGCTCCTAGAAGAGCTGAGATAGTGCAGAAGACACGCCCTAGACTGAAGGGGGCACCAGAAGCCAGGAGGCTGACTCAGCAGCCTTTGAGCGTGGGCGAACCTGGGCCTGGAGCGCCCGGCCGGTCATTTGTTCACCGGCCACCGCCCCCCGGGGTCTCACTGAGTGCCCGCTAGCAGGCCGCCCGCGGTGGGCCCAGCCGCCACCCAGCCCCCGACTGTGTTGTCCCCAAGCGATCCTCTCGGCGAAGTTTGTTCTGGAGGGGAGGGAAGCGCCGCGAGCGGCTGGAGACCCCGCGACCTCGCCCTCCCCGGGCCCTGCGCCCCGGTGCCCCGCGTACCTCTTGCAGGGGATCAGCGCCTTCCTCTCGTCCAGCACCCTCACGCGTTGGTTGAGCCCGTCGTAGGAGAGCAGGGCGCGGCTGTAGCGCCCGGTGCTCTGCCGGTACAGCACCTGGCGCCCCTCCCACTGCTGCGGCGCCTGGCACGGGCGCTGAGCCCCCGGGGAGCCCCCGGCCGCGGGCCCCGGCGCCGCCGCCCCCAGGCCGCAGAGGCCGCCCAGAGCCCAGACCCAGAGGCCGCCCAGCAGCCAGGCGCCCAGGGCCCCCCGGGCCACGCGGAGGAGAGCGCGTCCCGGCATCGCCGTCCGCCGCGCCCGCCGCCCCCCGAGCCCCAGCCCGAGCCCGAGGGGGCGCTGAGCAGCCCGAGAGAAGCGCGGCGCGGAGCTCTCTCGCCGTGTGCCCGAGTGCGGTCTGGGCCAAGTTGCTGCGGGTCCCGGCGGCGGCCCCTACAGCTCTGGGGATGAGGACGCGCAAGGCCTGGGAGCCGGGCCCTGGGCCCTGGGGAAGCTCCGGTGAATCGTGCGGGAGCTATCTGTGCCTGGGCCGCTGCCCGCTGCAGCTTCTGTTTTCACTTGCTCTCTGCTGCCAACAGGAAATGCAGTGGCAGTGGTGCCACTAGCATCCTGACGGGCATCCGTGTTCTAAAGGGGGGCGGGGGGAAGCGATGAGAAGGGAAATGTTTCTCTGCTAACTTGAGTATTCAACGGGTAACCAACTCTGGGGAACGAACTCGAGGTCAAGGTCGGGAAAGCAGGGCCTCAGCACTTGCTGTGCCGCAGGTACCCTGTCCCTTTATCAAAATTGCCACCTGCTAATTCCAAATTAAAAATGGAAAAAAGGGTTCCTTCCTGAAGAAATGACACCAGTCGTTTATCATGGCCGTTTGGCAGCCCCCCACTCCCTGTACAGAGCCTGGGGGACTAGACAATAGGCCCTTGCTCTTGGGCTGAGGACTCAGGGACATGCCTGGAGGCCACATTTGCAGTGAGACTGCTCCACTCACTCATCACTTGACAATACCACAAGCCTAGAGGTTTGTGTGTCTGGGAGTTTAGGATCATCAAGAAGAAAGTTAATTGGGTTTATGTTGGTGTAATGTTAGGATCTATAGTATGGAATCAAGAAAAAAGAAAGCAACTGTTTAAAAACAAAAAACAAAGCCTTGCTTTCCAGGTTTATAGAGTCTTTTCGCTAGATCTGCCTTTCAGGGTTGAAGAAGCATGAGGCAGGTGAAAGTGGGAGAGAGCGTTCCTGTATGAGAGACAGATGTGGCGACAAGAGGAAATGAGTGTGATGTTTGGGCTCAAGTATGAAGCAGAGGGTAGTCCGGAGCCAGATCACTCAAGGCCTTGAAAACCATTTTAAGGGTTAGTTATTAATACCGGGGTTGTTGGCGCCATCCATAAATGTAGAGCTAGGGAGCGCATCATCAGGGATACGCCTTAGGAAGCTCCCCCAGGTCAGTGTGGAGAATGGCAGGGCAAGGCAGAGGGCAGGGAGAAGAAGGAAGATACTGTTGCAATCCAGACAAGAGCTAGTGTCTGAGCTACGGCCATGGTTGTAGAAATGCAGAGGGTGGAAGGGTTGGGAACAAGAGAGAAGGATTTAGACTCAGAGGAAGGGGTTTCTGGTTTGGACCACTGGGAGTGCAGCCCTGAGTGAGAGCAGATAAATTCAGTTTAGGGTTGGCTGATTTTGAGATGACTGTGGGATATACAGGTGGAAATTCCCAGGGGACAGTTGGATAAACACTTCCAGAGACCAGCAGGCCTAGAGGTCTGGATACGGAAGCCATTGACATCTAGGTGGTCCCTGAAGCCAGAGAGGAGAGTACAACAGTGGTTTTCCACCCAGGGCAACTTTGTCCCCCAGGGGGCAGTTGGCAATATCTAGAGACCTTGTTGGTTATCACAGTGGGGTAGGGGGTAAGCTGCCCCTGGCATCTAGTGGGAGGAGACCAGAGATACTACTAAACTTCCCACAATGTGCAGGACAGCCCCCAGCACCACCACCACTCACCCAGTAAAGAATTATCCAGCCCCACCGTCAACAGTGCCGAGGTTGAGCCAACCTGGAGCAGCAGGGAGTGTAGAGAGTGAGAAGGCGGCTGAGGATGGAGCCCTAGAGAACCCCAGACATTGAAAGGATGGGCAGAGAAACAGGCCCTGGAGGAGACTGAAAAGGAGCTACCAGAGAGAAGCCACTGACCAGGGGAACTTCCCCAGTTACGTGAACTTTTGGCAAATCAATGTCAAGTATGAGGTAATGGATTGAGTGCTAAAGCCGGGCAAGAAGATGGAGGCTGGTTGACAGACTCTCCGGATGCATCCCTCAGCACTGCCACCCTCTCCTAGAAACGCTAAGGCCAGACTACCAGCAGACCTAATGGGATAAGCAAAGAGCTTTATGGAGAAAGGTGCTTAACTTCTCCTCTCCCTTTCTTAAAGGACATGCCATCTGCGAACATCAGGGAAGCACCTGAAATGTCGCGATTTGGTACTTGCATAGCTAAACTAATGCAGCAGGTTCAAACTGGCTGCAGAAGTTTGAGTCCTCCCCAGGTTTGCCCTCCTCAACTAACTCCAGGAAAAGGACACGGAGTCCAGCTCTTTCTCAAAACTGTATCTTCTTCCCTGGTAGGAACTTGGGCTGAAAATCTTTTTCACTAAGCCAGGCATTTATACCTATTGGAGTTTACTGCTGAAAATGGCTTGAGATCTCATCTGGGCTATCCCCCTCGCTTGATGTTTCACTAGCCTGCGTTGGCATTTTTGAAGCTTGAGATCTGTTCTACAGAAAACTGGAATACCTCTCTAGATTGGCCTGCCTGTATTTGGTCACCCCGGCCTTCCCACAAAATAGAATTGGACTCCTTGGGTGAATCCTGAAATGTATTTATCTCATTTACCCTTTCAACCTACTGTGTTTGATTCATGTTCCTGGGGGAAAAAAAAATAAGATCATGCATTTAAAGCACTACCCCGAGCTCATTGTACATGCTCAGTAAATGTCAGTTGTGCTTTTCCTTTCTTGGGCTATTTTAATCCCCAGTCCTGATCAGGGTCAAAACTAAACTAACTTTGTGGATCTAAGCTTTAGAGACAAAAAAATCTGTCTGCCTCAAGTTCAGATTTCCAATTAAACCATGTTTTTAAAGATTAACATTCAGATAACATGTTTTCATATTCTAATGCCCTAAGAAAATATCATATACCAGAAATCTTACTGCCTGAAGATTGATGTACACTTGGAACAATAAAGCCTCCCTTTTCTGTGGATAGCTGAGCCAGCAGTGGATTCTACTACCTCTTTCTAATAAAAATAAAAGAGAAAACAAAACATACATCATTGTTCTCCATGGCACACAGCTTCTTTCTTCATTTAAGTAACAGTTTCCAAGCAAGTCAAAAATCAAGATGTTAGACTGCTGGGTTGGAAATCACTTGGCATGAAGGAGGGAAAAAAAATCTTTCAAATTGTGGTATCCAAAGTCTTCTTTGTTTTCTGCTTTCATTCACGTTGGAGAGAAGAATAGGGAGTCAGGAGAAGGAAAAGGGGATGTTGGTGGATGGAAGACATTCTCAAACTGGAAGATGCTATTGCACCTTCTGGCAGTTCTGTTTCTGGAGCAGGTACAGATCAGAGGCCATTCTGGAAAAACTTGAGCCCAAAGTAACGTCTACTAGCCACAATAATAACAACAAAAACAAATTCCATACAACTCGTGGCTGGGACGGGGTGGTTTGTTTATATAATGTGTCCTTTCCTTTCCAACTGCACTCTCCCCCCCACACAATAGTCTCACCGCTCAGCAATTCTCATGCCCCCTACTGGAGAAAGCAGGTATGTTTCAGAGTTAAAGAGCAGCGAAGTTCCCATTTCCCTCCAGCTCTACAGTTGGGGAACCCATAAGGCAGAGGGCGCAAAGTTCAGCTTTGACTCGAAAGGCGGTCCCTCCCTTTCTTGAAATCCTCTCTTGCACCTTCTTGGATCCGGTGTCCAAAACGACTGCCAGAGGCTCTTTTTCTTGGTCTGGAGAAAAAGGACTGGCTAGACTAAAAAGGACGGACTTTGGGGGAATGCAGGATTCCAGCCCTGGGCTGCGGCCCGGAGGAGATGATGTCACCACTTCTGCAGGAGAGGGCCGAGGGTGGGGCGGCCGAGGGGGAGCCCGCGCCGCGCCTGCAGCTGCCAAGGGAGCGTTCTCGAGCCCACGTCAGGGGAGGTGGCGGGATAAATAGGTCCCGCAATGGCCGGGGCTGGCTGCGCTCGGAGCTGCCGGGCCGGGGACTGGAGCTACCAGGGCGGGTTCACGCCCCGGAGGCTGAGGGCTGGTGCTGCTGTGCTGCGCGCGCCGGACGGCGGATACTCCCAGGCGGCCCCCGCGGCCCAGCGTTGCTGCCCACGGGAGTTTGGGACGAGCACATCCCCTGTGCCCTAAAGGACTTCCTCCTTCGGGAAGGGAGAGAGAAAGACTAGGGGGACGGGGAGAGAAGGGCCCATTCTGCCTGTCGGGGTGGCGGCGCGGGAGAGCAGTGCCATGCTCCTCTCCATCCTGACCGCGCTCTGCCTGTGGCTGCGCCTGGCGCTGGGCGTGCGCGGCGCGCCGTGCGAGGCGGTGCGCATCCCCATGTGCAGGCACATGCCCTGGAACATCACGCGGATGCCCAACCACCTGCACCACAGCACGCAGGAGAACGCCATCCTGGCCATCGAGCAGTACGAGGAGCTGGTGGACGTGAACTGCAGCGCCGTGCTGCGCTTCTTCCTCTGCGCCATGTACGCGCCCATCTGCACTCTGGAGTTCCTGCACGACCCCATCAAGCCGTGCAAGTCGGTGTGCCAGCGCGCGCGTGACGACTGCGAGCCCCTCATGAAGATGTACAACCACAGCTGGCCCGAGAGCCTGGCCTGCGACGAGCTGCCTGTCTACGACCGGGGCGTGTGCATCTCGCCCGAGGCCATCGTCACTGACCTCCCGGAGGGTGAGGCCCGGGGAAGGACCGAGGGGGGTGAGGAGGCACCCTGGGCTGTCGCTGCCACGTGAGAACCCGACGGCCACACCTACAGCTGCCAGCGGGTGGTCGAGCAGCCCCGCATTCCACTTAGGAGAGCTGGAGGAGGTGGGAAGGGCTGTGACTTGACTTCGGGAAAAGTCTGCTTTCTCTACTGGAGTTTTGGCAGCTAAGGAGCACCATGTCCCATAAGGAGGGGTGGGCGATTTTGCTTAGATAGGGGACCATTGGGGACATTTTCGTTTATAGTAATAAAATAAAATAGTAGCAGTAGTAAACAAGTATATAGGGTTTAGGTGGATCTGAGCCAGCTTTAGGTACTCACGTGTACATTTAATTATTAAATATTCCACCAGGATTCTCATTAATGTTAGCTCTTGAAGCTCTTCTGAAAAAACGGTACTAGTTCTCACTCCCCACCAGGAGTGCAGTTTGTAAATTTAGTTGCCCTGAAAACTGTGACGTCTGTTTCTTAGTCTTTGACCCAGAGGCCAACCTCTGTGGCATCTTAGTCAACTCGAGCTCAACCACCACTTCCTTCTTTTCTCTTTGGTCTTTTTTCCTGCTTTTCTAGGAAGAAGGAGCAGGTTAAATCCACTTCTTGAAATAAAACCTAAGTATATTTTTGGCCCTCCTTTTATGCCTGACCCAGGTTGCTGCACATTTAAAGAAACTATGGTGTTGCTTTAGTGTAGTTTCTGAAGTTATATCTCAGAGCATTGCCCAAATGTGGAGGAGAAGAAGTAAAGTGAAGAGGAAAAATCGAAACTCCTCTCTAATTCAGAGTTTTAGAAAAAACATATTCATTGCTTAAATTATAGAAATGATACAGGGCTATGCTTGTTTGGGGTACCTATGGACTGTTTCTGCAAATGTGAGGTGGGGATTTGGAAATATTGGGTTATTCTGATAGTGGTAAACTGTCAACTTGGAAAAATCAACATTTTAAAATAGATTTGGGATGGAATGATGTAATTTATCCAGGTTGACTGTATGTATCAGCCAGTTTAAATGGATGTGCCTTCACATCAATTTGTTCTGGATAAGCAGTCCCAGCCAAAAGTCTTCTTTCCTAAGCCCAGAGAGTCTATATGAAAGAAGTAGTTGACAATCATGTACAATTTTTACCATTCAGGATTTGTGTGTGTGTGTGTGTGTGTGCGCTGCTGTGTTAGTGTCTGCAGATGATTCCTTATTCCAGCTGGGTGAACAGACCAAATCACTGACCACACCCATGTGGCCCTGTGTGTGTTTCAGATGTTAAGTGGATAGACATCACTCCAGACATGATGGTACAGGAAAGGCCTCTTGACATTGACTGTAAACGCCTAAGCCCTGGTGAGTTCTTTATCCTCAAGCCTCCCTCTCTTTCTTCTCCCCAGAGCGATTTCTGAATCTTTTTTTCAATTTTTGGTCTCTCTTTTGTCTTCTTTAGACCGGTGCAAGTGCAAAAAGGTGAAGCCGACCCTGGCAACGTATCTGAGCAAAAACTACAGTTACGGTAAATCATCTGCTGAAACCGTTGGGTTGGGGACTTGGCACATGACAAAGCCAGGTCTGCTAGTCATGAAGTGAAGAAGAGGGATTTTTCTAGTTAATCATTGGCACATGACAAAGCCAGGTCTGCTAGTCATGAAGTGAAGAAAAGGGATTTTTCTAGTTAATCATGTGGGTTCTAGGTGGCACAATAACAACTGTAAAAACGTCTTGCTTTTCTGGGTAAACCAAGTAAAAACCAAGTAAATTACCCGGGTGAGAAGAGTGGTGTGGATCAGTGTGACTCCTGATCGCACTTCCTGGTGAGAAGTGCTGTCAGCCGGGATAGCACCTCACTTTTCTCAAGATCTCACTGCTGCAGGAAGGATGGGTGAGAATCCATGGCTTTGACCTGAGGCCCAGAGACCCAGTAATTAAGATATGCACATGTATCTTTTTACCTATAAATAGCTACAAATATTAAACACCTTAAAGAAATTGTGGGAATACGTTAATCACAAGATCCTATGGCTGTTAAGTATTGGCATAGCTTAAATGCCCTCTTCTCTTATTTGAAAGACCCAGACAGCACTTTCTTCAGAGAATAAGTCAATCATGCTACTTTGAATGTTTTCAGCAAATTTAATTCTGCTATCATCATTTGAAAGTAAATTTAATTAAAAATGTGTTCCTTTAAAATATCTTTTTGGGCTATTTTCTGGGGTTTTTTTTTGCATTTCTTAAATTATTTCTATTGAAATAACAGAAACTGTTTGGGGAAAACTGTTCATTTTATTTGCTAACTTAGCTTTCCATATTTCAAACTGAAATTTTATATCATAAGAACCTTTATATTATACAACCCACGTAAAAGCAGGAAGATCATGGCACTATAAAAGTCTGAAAAAATAACCTCTTATTTAGGTTGTCGGATTTTAGAATCACACATAGCCGAAGTGCATAATTCAACCAAAAAAAAAAAAGTACACTATCTTTTCTAGTAGCTTTTTGTTGTTGTTATTTTAAACCTGTTCTATGTAGATATCATCTTAATCTGATCCACGAAGTCCCTCATCTGACACGGTCCAGCCTTAGTTACTTAGTTGTCCTGTCTCAGTTTCACTGTCATGCTGTTCTCTGGGGCATCATTGCCTCAGAACCACTTTGATGATGAAACCATTTTCTATTTACATTCCTTAGCTCCTTCATAAACCAGCTTCCTAGGATGGAATCCAAGACAGAGCCACCCTCGGCTGATTACAACTCCACTGCAGGCAGTAATAGCAAGGGACCAAAAGAGTCAGAATTGAAAGCAGGATCAGAGACAGTGATATTACCAGCCATCTGTAATAACAGTTCTACCTCTACCCACCATGGACCCTGCTTGGGCAGTTTGGGAAATTAAAGGATTGAGAACAGTAGTCTTCAGAGACTCCTTCCGGTGCAAAAATGGTATGACTGTAATAACTTCCTCTGCAGCAGAGCGAGTTCAAGCAGCAGATGCGTGATGGAACCATACAAACTTTCAGGTGGCTTCTGAATCTGAGAATATATGATTCTCACTTAAAATCATTACAAGACCGAGTAGAAGCAAGTATGGTTTCTATAAAATTTTATCCACATTCTATGTAACTAAATTTCCTCATATGTTTCTGGCCCCCCAAAAACCCCTAATCATAGAATTATAGAAATTTAGGGCTGAGAAGGATCCATGGGATTCTCTATTCAAACCCTCTCTGTGGCCCAATGTGGAGCAGTCACTGACCCAAAGACAGATCCCAGACTAAGCCTGCTTGTGAATTTACTTTTCCATCTTGCAGCATGATTCAGAACTTTTAAGACATTGTTGACAATATGCGAGGCCTTACATTTAGCACATGATTGTGTGGGCTTTTTTGCCTGCATTCGGGCAGCTTGGACATGACCATAATTACAGGAGTGATTCTTTAAGAGAGACTCAGGAGTTGGCAGGAATAAACCATCCATATTTTTCTCCAAAGCTTCAATAACACATATCGATTTTTCAATTGCAGTCATTCATGCCAAAATAAAAGCTGTGCAGAGGAGTGGCTGTAATGAAGTAACTACAGTAGTGGATGTGAAAGAGATCTTCAAGTCCTCATCACCCATCCCTCGAACTCAAGTCCCACTCATTACGAATTCTTCCTGCCAGTGTCCTCACATCCTGCCCCACCAAGACGTTCTCATCATGTGTTATGAGTGGCGCTCACGGTAGGCACAGAGGGGCAGAAAAAAATTACACACTGCCTAGGAAAAACATAAAATTCCACTTAATCATGGTTTAAAAAGAAAAAAAAAACAGCGCTAGCTTTTTGAAAAATCAGTTTTAATAGATGCCTTGGTTAGGATATCGTATCTCCTAAATATCGATTAATTCTTCATAGAATTAAGGAAAAATGGAAATATGAGTATTTGAATGGACTCTTTAAAAATCAATTTCAGAATTCATTACCTGATTTCAAAAACGTATAGACAAATATATTACTTGGAGTAAAACCAATTCTTTTCAAATCAATCTTAGTGTGGCAAATACTGAATTTTTTTAAGGTCTCTTTAATAACTTACAAATCAAAGAAAAATGGCCATTTGAGACTACACTTCCACACGTTTTCTTTACGCTGAATTTACAACATTTGTTGGAGTGTTACATACACACACACGTACACACCCGTGCACACTCATACACATCTATTATACGCGTATCTCTAGCTGAAGGTGTGTCTCCCCACACATCTTTCCTTAGCATCTTTTTATTTATCCTTATAATATAAAAAGTCCTTAAAATATAAAAATCAAACACTTCAGTGCAGGTTCCAGACTGAGTCCCATAACTTGCTACAATCTATTTCTCCAGCAGAACTACTCATTTTTATATGAAAAGTCTTCCCTTTGATTCTCTGCCATTAATAATGCTCACCTGTTTCTTCTGGATACAGCTCAAGATTCTATTTCTCAAAAAAACAAAAACAAAAAAACACCTTTTGAAACTGACTTCACTTGAATACTTTCTTGTTCTGGAGTCTATCAGTACTTAGTACCCTCTTCAAAATTCCTTGCGTTCTTGGTTTTAAAGCTGTTTTGCTGCTTATATCTTGTCTTTCTAAAGACATTGAGTGAATGAATGTTGAATGAATATTTCTGGGCTGGTCTCTTGTATGGCTTTTGCAACCGCTCCAGTACTAGAAGCAGTTCTGGGGATGTGCCGGGTTGCTGCACAGGTGAATGGATTATACATGAGTTAAATAGCAGCCTTCGTGTCATTTTCCCATTAATTTATAGACAGTGTAATTCTGATCAAAATCCTAGTAAAAATTTTATGGATGATTGAGATTTATGTCTTCACAAATAATGCTAATGATCATTTGGAAGAATAAACTGGTAAGGGCATGTAAAGGAGGTTCTGAAAATAAGAGGGATGTGAGGAAATGTGCCTTGTGAGACAAGCAAGACTAGTATAAAGCTAGTTCAATCCATGTGGAGCAACAGTAGATGTGTAGATAAATAAAGCAGAGGAAAAAGTCTTGCAACAGATTATAATTCATACAAGAACTTGTATCATAAAGGAAATACGGCAAATCAATAGAAATGAAACTCTTATTTACTAAATGTTGCAGATAGCTTTACTTTGAAAAATAGTATGCATTTTCACTTTGTCCTCTAAAATAAATTTCAAATGAGTTAAAGAGGTAAATATTTTAAAAACCTAATCAAAAAGGATAAAGTTCGGTAAATAAATGTGTGCTATCTGAAAAGCACAGTGGTTTGTAAACATAAAAGTAATGTAAGAAATTACTAGGGAAAATGTCAATGCACATATTTGATGACACTATTGTGTACATAAAAATCAAAAATAAAAAGAGAAAGACAAAAAGTACTTGCAACAGGTATGACAAAAGAATAGTAATCTTACTCTATAAAAAGTTCATATAAATTAATATTTAAAACATTAAGGCTACAATATAGAAATAGGCGTACATCTGTAAATCTATACAAAGTTGCAGAAGAAGTACAAATAGTAAATAAGCATTAAAATATTTATCTCCTATTCTGCAACCCAAATAAAAACAAGATTCCATTTTTACCTAGTCTTAGTGTTGGTGAATTAAATGAAAGTTCAGCCGTTTTGAAAATAATTTAGCACTATGCATTGAAAACCTTAAGAAAAAAATACATACTCTGACCCAGATTTCTACTTTCGGAAATCTATCTTAAGGATATAACTAGCCAGTGCACACTAGCGATATTCAATGCAATGCTAATAATAATAGCTAAGCAAAAGAAGAGGTTCGACAGTAGAGAAATAGTTAAATATATTATGGTTATCCATAGTTATAATTTATATGGTTATGAAAGTTACATTTTTTGAATTATTCAATTATATCAGAAAATGCATACAATGCTAAAAGGAAATATACAGTGTGATCTAAATATACAGTGTGATCTAAAAATATATATAGGTACAAGGAAGAATGAAATGAAATATCAATAAAATATAAATGGGGAATTGTGGGGTTAACAGTGAAGAATTTTTTTACAATTTTTTGTATTTTTGAACTTCTTACTTTCATAATAAGTATTGCTTATTAAGATAAATTACTTTTTTTCAGGATGATGCTTCTTGAAAATTGTTTAGTTGAAAAATGGAGAGATCAACTTAGTAAAAGATCCATAGTAAGTATAATTAGCAATAATAGGAATATGGATTTGAATGCATATAAAGAAATTCTATAGAATTTGGGAATTCTTCACATTCTTTCATCTCCAGGCTATCATAGGAGCCAACAATAGCAGCGGTATTTGTCTTTTGAATAGGTAGTTAAGAGAATAATTTTTCTCACTTGGAGTTTCTATCATAAATTTCTCTTTAGCTTCAAAGGTGATTTGGTTGCATTCAATACTGATCTACCGGTTATTTCCAGACTAAATTCGTTTTTTGGTTGTTTCAGCAAACAGTCAAGTACTAGAACAGAATTAATATCCAGTGGGATTAATACAGACATATACATGTAGGGGTGTGAATACCTAGTTTTAAAAATCACCCTATCACTCTATAAAGCAGAATCTTTCCCTGTATTTAAAATAATTTTAAGACTTTTGTCAAAATAAATCATGTACACAAAGTAATACTTTTGTGGCCAAACCCATAATTTTAGTATTAACATCATAGAAATATTGGCAACTCAGAGGAGTTAGAATAATTTTTTGCCCAGAGATGTGAAATCATTGCAGAACTAAATAAATCAGGTCATTGGTGTGGAATTTTTAAAGCATCCCTTCTCCTGAAAATATGTTTAGATATATGCAGGAGAATTTGTGTTTCCACGTTCACAAAAGATACTGCTGCTGCCTGTGTTCTCTTAGTTTGCAGGTATAAAAATTCCTGGGCAAGGGGAGAGTGTATATTAATACTGAGTTTTGGAGAAGGTAGTTTCAACACAGCCTCTCCTACTGAGTGCATTTCTGAATAACAGACCCAAACACTGCTCTTGCATCTGAGCTAAACATTCATGAGCTGCTCAGGAGCACGCTTGGTCTCACTGGACAGAAAATTCTAGCAGGATTGTTTATCTGGTTCCCAAAACTGCCGTAGATTAGATGACTCAATCTAGAAGGCAAGGCTACCATAAAAACCTGACATTGTTGAGAGGAAAGAAAGCTTTCAAGAATCATAGCTGTTTGGGTCATTCACATTGACAGCAAATACTCCAATTTAAGAATAGGAAAATATAATCATGTAATAACAACATACAGTAATGGAGTTATTATTTTAGAACAGACTAGAGTTGTGCCCTAGGAGCGGGGGACAGTGTTTTTCATTCATTTCACTGTATTTCCACTGCCTGGCCTATGGTCATGTTCAAATATTTGGTAATTGAAATATACTCTAACAAAGTAGGGACTTATGTGTTATAAAGAAAAGTAATGTCTATTCAAGTGGACTCACTTTTTCATTTTTTTCTTACACATTTTCATATTTAAAGAGTAAATCCTTTTCTATCACGGAGACTTGAATATCTAGAATGACTCATTTCTCATTGGCTCTGGGTAGCTAACACTTGAGTGGATTACTGGATGTGGGTGGAACTTCTACCTTCCTTTGGACGTAAGAGAGTTAGGTGAACCCATAAGTGTGATAAGAAACCCTGACTTTCTAGTGAAGCTGGAGAAATTTCTGCTTTTAGCCTTGGTAAAGCGTTTTTAGAAGGCTTTGCTATATAGGAAAGTTGCATTAGAGGGCCTATGGGAAAAATTGCATGAGCTAGGGCCTTGGGCTCTGGAGTCAGACTGGTGAATTTGAATTCCAGCTCTGACATTTGTCGGCTGTGTGACTTTCTGCGAATAACATCACTGTGCTTGCTTCTGGGTCACAACAATGGTGTCCACCTAGAAGGGCTGTTGTTTCAACGAAATGATTGCTTGTCAAGATGTCACCATATACTCAGCACTTTCCAAAGCATCTGGTACAAGATGCATGCTCACCATCATAGGGTAGGGTAGCTATTATAATCTTGGAGGTCTTGATGAATATATTACAGTGAAAATCTGCATTATTTTGGTTATTAGTTTAAGAGCATAAAGGAGTGAGATGTATTTGACAGTCATGTGTACACGTTGCCTCCCAGCAGTGGGAAGAGCGGCTGCAGGAACAGCAGAGGACAATCCAGGACAAGAAGCGTACAGCGGGGCGCACCAGTCGCAGCAACGCCCCGAAACCCAAGGGGAAGCCGCCTGCTCCCAAGCCAGCCAGCCCCAAGAAGAACATTAAAGCTAGGAGTGCTCCAAAGAGAACAAACCCCAAACAAGTGTGAGCTAGCTGCTTTCCAAAACGGGGACTTCCTCTCAGGGTGAGGCCAGGCATTACCCAGGCAGCCTGTAGAAGGCCATACACCCCTTGCCTTAACAACTGCAGTCCTTCTCATAGACACATCTTGCAGCATTTTTCTTAATGATATGCTTCAATTTTTCTTTTTAAGTCACTACAAGCCATAGTGGTAGGTATGCGTTTTGGTATGGAAGGTATATGAAAGCTGGTCGAAAGAGCTTATTGAGTTGAGAATAAACCGTGTGCATACTCCGTGGGAGCTCCACGTGGGGAGAGATGCTTTTGTTCTTACGATTTGACCTAATATGTGCATTGTAAAATAAATGCCATATTACAAACAAAACACCCAATTTTTTTTAACGATATGTTTTATTTCAGTTGGTTGTTAGGATGTTAGTGATTTTTTAAAATGTGATTGAAAATGTGATGCTTCTAAGGAGGAAATCAAGAGGAATGAATGTCTAAAAGATCTTATGTGTTTACTGTTTGCAGAAGAATTTTTGTGATGAAAGGGGATTTTTGAACAATCTAGAAAAGTAGGATGTGGAAAATTGTAATGAGTTTGGTTTTTGGTTTTTGGTTTTTACAAAGAAGCCTTTCTGCTCTGTTTTTAGCTAGAAGCTCTAAAAACGAAAACAATAGTATTGTTAAATAAATAAAAGGGAAAGGCAGACAGACAAAGTCTGGATCCTTGTTTACTAGTTACCATGCCATGGTGGAGATGCTCTGATTTTATATGCACAATGTTTATCAGTTCCCTTTAAGTAGCACCAGAAACAGTTTGTTTCTCCTCTTATGATTTAGGTACCAGTTAGTCAACCCCAAGCATCTTACACACGTGGGTGTGGTGCTCATCTCACTTCCCAGGACATCCCAGGTATCTTGATGCTCAGTCTCTCTGCTAATTGCCGGTGCTCCCAAGGGTGCCTTGGGTCTGAGGTGGGAGGGTCAGGATCCAAAGCCCCGGGTCCTCAGCCTGCTATGGCACCCTTGCCACACACCAGCTCTGCACTTGGAAAAAGCAACTGTAATCACTTGTTCATCCAGCATTCAAGAACGCAGAGGAACAATCTGAAAGGTTAAGAGTAAAATCTCCTTTAGATGTACCATTGTCCCTGCTTCTCAGAGAAGGGGTAAGTTACATGTTGAATTCACAAACGATTTTTAAATTTCATCTCTGTAGCCATTAGGACACAGAAGTGAGGTGTGTGGGTAAGCCAGGGGAAAATGGAGAAATAGGGTTAATGAGGATGCTGGCAAGGGCACCCATCTCCTCCTGAAAGTGTAACTTCACCTGCATCGCTACCCCAGGGCAGCAGAGTTGAAGGAATCCAATAGATCCACCCACACAGGGGTATCAATAAAATACTCCGTGTGTGTTTCTGTATAAAAGCCAAACCGCTTTGGCCCTTAAGGAAAGCCAGACAGGTGTTTAGTGTAGCATCTAAAGAAACCTAGGAAAGGCCATGAAAAGGCATTGGTACCCTAGTTTACCTCCTTAGCATAGTAGGAATCTGGGGAGGGGGGCGCGGGGAGGCGAGTTACAACTCTCAATGGAAATGAAGAAAAAACGCTTCTGTAAAACTTTTTTTTTAAAGTGCAAAACGACATAAGAGTTTGGAGATGACTTTACAAACTTAAACACTGTTTCCTTTGAATATTTAACTGAAATCATATACTGCATATCACACAAAAACGTAATTAGGCACATTTATTAGTTTGATTAATTGATAAAAGATCAACGAGGCCACTGTTTGGTTATTTATTATAAAAGAGTTGAAAATGAACAGCAGCCCACACTGAGAGTAACATAACAAGTGTGGAAGTGGCTTTTGTGTGAGAGCCACGAATTTATTTTTCTCCCTTAAAATATTTTCTCCACCTAGATACATATGAGAGGTAAATATAAATATATGGAGAGGAAGGCTGTGGTACTATCTCTGAAATAGGTATTATTCAAGAGTTGGGTTACTTTAATCAGAAAAAAATAACAATTTTGCAATATGTTCATCAACAAATTTCATAATTGAGGACAACTAGAGGCATTTATTTTTAAAAATACTTTTGCTGGCCTTTCAATAATACAGTAACTATGTATTTTCTATAAAGCATTCAATAAATGCATAAAATAAATATAATGGAATTAAAATCCTACCTAATCCCACTCACCACTCTGCAGAGATAATCACTGTTAGTATTTTGGTATATAATTTTCCAGGTGTTTCCTCTGCATTTATATAAATACTCGCTCTGTACATCCATTCTTTTCCCAAGTTCTTGTATCATCTTTACGATTGTTACTCTGAACCCTTTCTCGGGTAGATTGCCTATCTCCACGTCACTTAGTTGTTCTTCTGGGGTTTTATCTTGTTCCTTTGGAACATATTCCCCTCATTTTGTCTAAATTTCTATTTCTATTTTTATGTATGTGGAAGGTTAGTTATGTTTCTTGACCTTGGAGAAGTGGCCCTCTGTCGGGGACGTCCTACGTATCCCAGCAAGGACACTCCCCTCTTGTCGCCCAAGGTTCAGGGACCAGCTGGTCCCAGGGTCGGTTCTGATCTGCGTTTTCAGACTGGATTCCGCAGGCTGCTGGATCGTGGCTTCTTCGCTTCTCTTGTCTGCCGCCTGCTCGTCTAAGTGGCTGGCGGAGACTTCCTGGTGGGTGGGGCGGTGCCTGCCCGCTGGTGGGTGGGGCGGTGCCTGCCCACCGGTGGGTCTTGGCCCTCCGGTGGGCAGGGCCATGCCCAGAGGTGGGTGTGGGCTCAGCCTGTCCGCTGATGGGTGGGGCTGCGTTCCCGCCCCGTTGCTCGTTTGGCCTGAGGCGTCCCCGCACGGGAGCCTGCAGGCGGTTGGGCAGGGCCGGCTCTTGGTGCCCACGTGGCAGCCTCCAGGGACGTCCCTGGTGGTCCAGTGATTCAGACTGCACTTCCAACGCAGGGGGTGCGGGTCCTGGTCAGGGAACTGAGATCCCACGTGCAGCATGTTTAAAAAAACAAAAACCAAACCCAAAATGGCCGCCTCCAGGAGCGCTCACGCGGAGGACTATTCCCCCAGGACCTGCGCCTCCAGTGTCCTTGCTCCCACAGTGAGCCACAGCCGGCCCCCGCCTCCCCCGGAGACCCTCCAGGACCCGCAGGTAGGTCTGGCCCAGGCTTTGCTTTGCCCTGGGTCCCGGTGCACGTGAAACCTTGTGTGCGCCCTCCGTGCGTGGCGGAGTCTCTGTTCCCCCCAGTCCTGCGTGGCTCCTGCGCTCAAGCCCCGCCGGCCTTCAAAGCCAGATGCTCTGGGGGCTCCTCCTCCCGAGGCCAGACCCCCAGGCTGGGGAGCCTGGCATGGGGCTCAGAGCTCTCACTCCTGTGGGAGAACTTATGCGATATAATTGTTCTCCAGTTTGTGGGTCGCCCACCTGGGGGTATGGGATTTGATTATATCGTGAGTGCGCCCCTCCTGCCATCTCGTTGCGTTTCTTCTTTGTGTCTTTGGATGTAGAATATCATTTTTGGTAGGTTCCAGTCTTTGTTATCAATGATTGTTCGGCAGTTAGTTGCGATTCGGGTGGCTCGTGAGAGGGGGCGAGCCCAGGGTCCCTCGATTCCACCACCTTGTCCTCTTGATGAAGCCACTTTCTTCAGAAAACTCCCAATTCCTTCAAATTCCATCCGTTTGGTTACCAAATACTTTTCCCCTGGCTTCTGCTGGTTGCCAGCAATGCCAGGCATTCCTTGGCTTCAGGCAGGATAACTCCCATCTGTGCCTCAGCAGTCACATGGCGTTCCTCCGGGTATCTGTGTCCAAATTTCCCTCTTCTTGACAGTCACTTCTCTCGCAGTCCTCATCTCCCTCTATGCGTTTATATAATGATAAAAAAAAAAAATTAGGAGCCTATTATACATACTCTTTCATAACCTTCACTCGGCCCTTTATATGAAGTAGCTCTCATGTCAATAAAGCCCAGGCCAGCTTCTTTATTATAATGGCCATGAGGTATTCCGTGGTGAGCATTACTCAACAGACCCTCATGTAACTAGGGATTTAGGTTGTTTCTTAACTGAATGTACTGAATAACTGAATAAACAGCTTGATAGCTAATATCTATGCGCATCCTTAATTAGTTCTGGGGGATAAGTTCATTTAAGTGGCATTGCTGGGCCAAGGAGTATGCCCAGCAAGGAAAGTTCTTGAACCTATTGTCAGTAATCCTCCAGAATGCTTGGCCCATAGGTGTATCAAAGTGCTGATTTTCCAGGTCCTTACTAAAATTATCTTCTCCTCGTAACTTTTATAAATTTTAGCTGGGAACTAGATGTCTCTCTTCATCTGTGAGCCCTCTGCTGGCAGCATTCTCCGCACTCCAGGCAGCTGGGGAATGAATGACTAGTTTATTTTGTCAATAACTTGTGAGAATGGACTTTCGAATGTGGTTCCCAAGGGCATGCCAGGGGAGGACAGATTTTTATGACCCAAATAATTTTCCACTGTTATTGATTGCTCAGGACCAGGAAAAAAAATGAGGCACAAAAGAATACAAGCCATAAATGCTTTCTTGTATTTTGTCTAATGAACATGTGTTGCTTTTATAATTAGAAGATACTACAAACATATTATGAAAGAGAGAGAGAGAGATTGAATGTATCAATAGTATGGATTTCAGCCAGGTGGACATGCAGACATGAAAACTATTTTATTGCTTACATGTGTGTTAGTCTGGGTGCTCAGAGAAGCAGGCACCAAAATGGAATTAAATGAAATGTGGACCCTATTAGAGGAAACACCTGTGAGAGAGAGAGTGAGGCAGGAGGTGAACAGGGCTGGGAGGGCCGTGAGAGAGAGGGAAGAGGGACGGAAAGCTGGGGAGGAAGCCCTCCAGACTGCCTCAGTGTCTAAGGAAGGTTTGGCAAGGCTACTGGGGAACTTGGACCCAAGCCAGCCATCAGGGAGTCCCTAGTCTCCAGGGACAGCTCTGCCTTCCTATCCTACAGATCTTACAATATTTACTATTCTACCTAAGAGAGGTCTCTTTCTACTAGAATGTAAGGAAACCTTTTTTGAAAGGAAAGTTTTGAAAGAAACTCTGTGGTGTGTAATTTTGCCATTACAATTTCAGGCAGTACATGCATAAGTCTAATATATCTAGTAGCAATATTTGTATGAGAGTAGTTTTATAACTAGATAATTCTAAAACCTGTAGCTATAATACCTAGATGAGAACCACTTTGTAATGGCAAGTTTGGATCACATTAGTGATATATTTTAGAGGGAAAAAGAACATACTTGATTAGCAATTAAATTTAGATAAGAGGGAAGACTCAGAACCAGAGGACTGATACCAAATCTCAAAAAGTTGTAATAACATGAATAATAGAATGAGGTCTAAAAAACTGAAGTTAAGCAAAAAATTGTATTATGAATAGAGTTCCATCGTGGTATCAAGGGATATCTAAGATGCTGTTGTGGAATCAAACAGATGGGTTTTTAAAATTTATTAACATTTTTAGTCATCTAATGGCTTCAAGTATTTATTGTCATTGAAATATTTCAGCAGCTGAAAATCACGTGAACCATTGCTTAGTAAACTTTCTTCCTTTCTGAAAAGCATTTTAAAAAACTGGCTTTGGAGGTCATCCAAAGTAGCTTCCAAGGGGTGAGCAAGTTCAGACCGTACAGGCAAGCATCAGTAGCAGCAGATTTTGTTTTTTGGCTGCATCGGGTCTTCGTTGCTGCGCGTGGGCTTTCTCCAGTTGCCGCGAGCGGAGGCCACTCTTCGTTGCGGTGCACAGGCTTCTCATTGCGCTGGCTTCTCGTTGCGGAGCACTGGCCCTAGAGTGCGCAGGCTTCAGTAGTTGCAGCGTGCGGGCTCAGTAGTTGTGGCGCACGGGCTTAGTTGCTCCGTGGCATGTGGGATCTCCCCGGACCAGGGATCGAACCCGTGTCCCCTGCGTTGGCAATTGGATTCTTAACCACTGCGCCACCAGGGAAGACCCCAATAGCAGCAGATTAACTCCAGTGAAAAGAAAGGGCGCCAAGAGACTCCAGGAAGAGGGCCATAAAATAGAGCGTAGCATATTTTAGGAAATCTGTCCATTTTCTGCAGAGCATCTGCTTACAGGGAACAGGATCCAGGGAGGGGATCCTGGAAAGTATTAGGCTCTAATCCAGAATGCTTCAGGTCTCCTGTCTTGGAAGGGGGCTAGAGGGGCTAAGCAGGGCAATGAGAGAAGCTCTGGCTTCAGGGTCAAGGTGCATGAGTGAGCCAGTGCTGAAGGATGGAGACTGTTGTGGACGGTGCAGTTCACGAAGAGCAGACTCACCCCCAGCTCTGTCTGGCTGTTGGGAGAGAGGTGCTGCCTTCCCTCACAGGCACACCATTGCCTGCCTTCTGAGCCAGTCCGTGTATTTGGACCCATATCCCCACCGTCATGCGCTTCTCATCATGGTTACAAATCTCAGCCCAGTGCTTCAAGGGACGCCCACCAATTCTGCAGTCCTCAGCTGCCTCAGCCACAGTGGCCAAGCATATGTGTCTTCTGCCTGAAGTCCAGCTAAGGTTCAAGATCACACCACTGAGCTGGAGCCCTGATAACTTTCTAGTCTTTTCTAACCTTTCTTCCTGTGGGGCAAGAAGATATTCCCAGATACCACCAACCCCAGCTCCCCAAATGCCTGCCACATGCTGCTGCATCCCACTCACTAAATTTAATCCCCTCAAGACCAACACTGACACAGACTAAAGTTTAATTGAATATCTCTTTGGACATTGATTGTTAGCTTTCTGACTACTGAAAGCTAATTCTACAATCTGAAAGAAATAGCTTTTCCCTATGTCTTGCTTTTAAAATCTCCGTACAGCTACGTACACATAGACAACTGAGTGAATCATGCCATCTGCTGGTTATTAAGAGTTTTTGGCTTTAATGCTTTTGAAGTCCTGGACCACTCCTGAGGCAATAACAGTGTGTCACTTAACACAGTCATATTACGAATGCCCCAATACTACCAGGCGTGTCAAGCATCAGATAAGGGTATTCAATTTGAAGGAGTGAGGAAGGTGAAGGTTTTTACTATATTTATTTCTCTGCACAATCCAAAGAAACCCAATAATTAATTTACCCTAGTTTGAAAACAAATGTATTCTAAAGGAAAAAATGAGAAATATACTTACGGATAATTCACATGCCATTAGATTTTGTATAATTTACCAATACAGATGGGTATTCACAGGTCTGCTTTTCAAACCGTGCTGGAATACTAGAGTTTGGGAGTGAGTAATATATTATTAATACCAAATGATCAAGAGGTGATGTCAGCAAGATGGCAGAGTAGGAAGCCCTAGACCATCCTTCCCCCCAAACTCACCAGGTCAGCAGATATTCATGGACAGATTCCCTTGTGAGAAATCCAGAAACTAAGTGAAAAGCCCCTGCACTGTAGGTGACCAGGAAACCAGACCCTCCCACCTGAGGCTTAAGGCACCCTTAGGAGTGCCACACAACCAGAAAGAGACCCCCTAACTCCAGGGGAGGTAAGGAGTTGGTTCACGTGTCCGGTGCTCCAGCTTTCCTGAGAGGGATCCCAGAGGATTAACTTCTGTCTTGTCAGCCTTGGAGTTGGATGGACCCACTGCAGCCTAACAACCTGGGGAGAACAGAGATGGCAGCTTAGGATGTCAAACATCAGCGGTCCCTCTTCCGCCCAGTGCAGAGAGAGCAGATGAAAAAGCAGAGGTCTGGAGAGAGGCCCCGCATCCCACATGGGCAGGAGGGCCACATGGGGTCTGGCTCTAACGACCTCTGCAGCCTCCCCATCAGAGGCACAGTGTGAGGACCTGCTTGTCCAGGCAGTTGCCTAGGCGGGTGGCGGTAGGACCTGGCCACACAGGCCTAGAGGGCATGGATGCCTGCGGCCAGGTACCGGCTTGCAAACTGCACTGCCCACACCGTGCAACTCTCAGCATCCAAGGAGCCCAGATCCCCACCCCTGTGTCTGGACTGTGTAGGCAGAGGCAGGGTCACAGGCATGGGTACCTAGGGGCCATACCGCTCTGCCAAGGTCAGCTCACTCCAAAAGAAAGGAACCTGTTTCCCTGAAGGTTTTAATTTTTATGAAGACCAGTTTATCTTTTTCCTTTGTTGCCTGTGCTTTTGGGGTCATATTTAAGAAACTATTGCCTAATCCAAGGTCTTGCAGATTTTCCCCTGTTTTTTTCTTGTAAGAGTTTTATTGTTTTAGCTCTTAAATGTAGGCGTTTAATCCATTCTGAATTATTTTTTTGTATATAGTGTAAGGTCAGTGGTCCAAGTTCATTATTTTAAAGGATAGCTAGTTTTCCCAGTACTGTTTACTGAAGAGACTCTTCTCTTCTCACTGAATGACCTTGGCACCTTTGTCAAACACCAACTGACCATGGATGTAAAAGTTTATTTATAGGTTCTCAGTTCTATTCCATTTGTTTATGTATCTTTCCTTATGCCACTACCACACTGTTTTGACCAGTGTCACTTTGTAATAAGTTTTGAAATCAAGAAGTGAGAGTACTCCAACTTTGTTCTTTTTCAAGATTATTTTAGCTATTCTGAGTCCCTTGAAATTTGATATGAATTTTAGTATGGGTTTTTCCATTTCTGCAAAAAATACTGTTGGGATTTTTATAGAGATTGCATTGAATCTCTATATTAATTTGGGTAGCATTGTCATCTTAACAGTATTAAGTTTTCCAGTCCATGAACACAGGATGTCTTTCTACTTATTTGTGTCTTCTTTAGTTTCTTTCATCATTGTTTTATAAGTTTCAGTGTAAAAGTCTTGCACTCGTACACAGATTAAGTTTACTCCTAAGTATTTTACTCTTCTGATGCTGTAGTAAATTGAATTGTTTTTTTTAAATTAATTTTTATTGGAGTATAGTTGCTTTACAATGTTGTGTTAGTTTCTGCTGTGCAGCAAAATGAATCAACTATACATATACATATATCCCCTCTTTTTTTGGATTTCCTTCCCATTTAGGTCACCACAGTGCATTAAGTAGAGTTCCCCATGCTATACAGCATGTTGTCATTAGTTTTATATATAGTATAAATATTATATGTAGTATCAATAGTGTACATGTGTCAATCCCAATCTCCCAGTTCCTCCCCCCACCTTCCCCCTTGGTATCCATACATTTGTTCTCTACGTCTGTGTCTGATTTTGAAAATCCTACCCATTTTTCAAGATCTGTTTCATCCCTTACCTTCTCCAGCTCCTACCCATCAGACATACACCCATCAATTCAGCACTGAAATATACACTAATTCAAAATCCCCTGTATTATTCATAATGTTCCCCTCATCACAAAAGGGAGGGATATGTCGACGTTAGATCTACACCATATTTCTAATAGATGCTATCAACAGAATGTAGTTCTACTCACCACTACCCCCCAGTCATTCATCATTGACATGCTTAATAATGTACTGTCTGATGATAGTTGTAATTAGATATTGTTTCTGTGAGTTTTGTCTCCCCATTATATTTGCATTTCCCTGAAGGTAACAGCCTTCATGATTAGGTATTAACCAAGAACCCAGAGTTTTGTGTTAACCAAGAACCCACAGTTCAAGGAGACATACAATACATATTTTCCCCACATCAGTGTTCAAGGGTTGTGCCATCATGCTTTGGTTTATAATTGAGTCAGACTAATGGAATGAGCTGCACTATGCCAGAATTTATTTTATGCATCTAATATTTTGATACAGCCTTCTTATACCTGGAGAAATCATGGCCTAAATGATAATGTGAGGAAACAATGTGCTTGCTCGTCTCTCCCTGAGGAAGCTGGTTGGGTGCGGAGGGGTTGCTCCATTTCACTTCGCTTCCTCATTGCGCTCTGGAGGCTGAGTCTCCGTTTGGCTCGTCCAGGTGGGGACTACACTCCACCTGTGAAGAAGCTGTAGAGTCATATTCAGGTCAGCAGCCGGCACCATATAGGTGTACATTCGTGAGCCTGCTCTTTGAAAATAAAGAAGGAAAGCAGGTTTGATGGGAAAAATCATCTGTCTTACACTCTATCTCCCACATTGCCCAGGATAGAAAAGTTTTTAAGTTTTCGATCACCAACTGAGCAGACTCAATCCACATACATATTATGTTGCTACCTCTCCCCAGTAAGCACCTCTTTGTCAAGGAACAGAAATGATTGCCTTTTACTCTGTACTTTCTAATATTCTATTCTATTCCATTATCACATAGCACCCACAGGTAGTTAATAGGCTCCAGGTTTCCAGATACTTAGAGAATAGAGTTGAGGCTGCTGAATGAGACTTTGGCCATTCAGAGTGAAGAAGTGGAGGGAAATCAAGGAGAGAGACTGATGAGCCTGAGTCATGGCAGATGGCACAGACAGCTCGAGACCAAGGCTTGCAAACCCACGGGTGTCTCACTTGCCCCACTGTCTCCCAGGTCCCTGGCATCTACAAGGCTTGGCTTTGAGGCTCCCAGGCTGCTGTGGAACTGCAGAGTGTGTCTGGCAGGAAATGAGGTTTAATACAGGAATATGGGAAAAGGTCTGGTCTTTCCACAATGGCCTTATCTTAGGCCCAGCCACTGTAATAAGAAAAGAAGACAGAATAATAATTAAAGAGGTACTGTACTTTAGTTTTTCTCAGGGTTCTCAGCAACAAAGTCTTCAAACACTCTATTAATAGTCTCCACTGCCTCCTGCATATTAGAAGCTCCATGGACAGCATTTTTCAAAATACTTCTTCCAAACTGGGCTCGGATAGAGTCTGGGGACAGAAGTCTTGCTTCCTCTGGGTCTACGGGACCCATCAATCGTCTCCAGTCGGAAATAGCATTCCACTTGGTCAGGATCATGACCAAAGATGGACCCCTGCAAACAACAATGCTTTCAGAAGACTTGGGCTATTGACAACTGTAGAGACTGCATACACAGCTAAAGACAGAATGCCACAACTTCATCCAGAGAGCTCATCTTTATTCTTTGTCCTCGTCACTGTGATTTTGTGCTTTCTTTTTCCTCTTTGTTTTTTTTTTTATTTTTTATTTTTTGACTGCACCATGCATTTTGCAGGATCTTAGTTCCCTTACCAGGGATCGAACCTGTGCCCCCTGCAGTGGAAGCTGGGAGTCCTAACCACTGGACCACCTGAGAATTCCCTTGCAACAGGCTTTTGTGCTAGAAGAGTGTTGTAGTTTAATTGTAGGGATACATGCCAGGCACTATTCCAATTACTTTCAATGTAAATTACTTTCTGTATATGAAGTAGTTAGCCCTCACAGTAGTACCTGTGAGGTAGGTACTATTATCATCCCCATTTTATGGATAAGGAAACTAAGGCAAAGATTAAATATGTTGGCAAAACAGGGGTTTCAAACCAGATAGCCTCTATATCTAATGTGAAAACCTAAAAAAACAGAGAAAGGAAGGAAGGAGAGAGAGGAAAACAGAAGGAAAGAAGGAATTAGACAAAAAAAAAAAAAAAAAAGAACTCCAAATACTACCAGGGTGTCTTTTCATGAATTGTATTAAATGCAATATTTTAATGAATTTTTGTATTTTTCAAAGTTTCTACAATGAACAGTTACCACTTTTATAATGCAAAGACCTATATATCAGAAACTTACTCCGATAAAACTTCCAATACATCTTTATAAAAGTCTTTTCCTTTTATTTTAAAATAAACTTTGTCCGCTTCCTCTTCAGTTAGGAGCCTCTCCTTCATCTGTGTTATATCAAATCCAGCCTCTTTGATAAGCGTCAGGATATCCTCTAGGGAAAACAGATATTTGGTAGTCTTGGCAGACTGCCTCTACTTTTGCTCCATATTCAAGTGGATTGAAATAACTAAGGAAGGTCACAGTGTTACTTGCATCCAGTGGTTTTAAAAAACCAAAACTATGCTGCACTAAACTGAAAAAGCACCAGATGGATGTTCAGAAGAACTTCAGTATGTTAACGCGGATGTTCAGTCTCTGAGATCCATCTTTCCAGAATCCACCTGGGAGGAAATCTGCTCCTGGGCTAAAAGTGAACACGTGTTTTCATCCCCATGCTGCAAATGCCAAGGAACTTCCTGCTGCACGTGGATTGAAAGGGCCAGCCACTCTGAACCCTTTTCCCTGAACCGGCAGGGCACCACTAAGGGAATTAAATGAAGTCAGTCTGGTCAAAATCCCACCAACAGCCTAAACTTGGAGCGCTACCTCATGACAATGAAGGTGCTCATTGCTTTATTCTTTCAACTTTCCTGTAGTTTGCAAAATTTCATAAAATTTGAAGAAAAATGTATACATCAGCTCTATTTTTATATATTTACCTCTTTGCTCTTGTGTTACATGAGGTTTAATCAGTGCTGCAGTGTGTTGAGGAGGAAAGAAATATTGTATGTCCCTTTCAGCAGCTTCTAATGAATCACTTCCATACAACTGGTTGATAGGCAAACTCTCCATTGCAAATTGTGCACATAAACTTTGAAAAAGAAGTCAAGTCAAAAGCTTATAACATGACATATAATATAACACAACATAACACAATGTAAAACTGTTCATATTTGCATTGTGCAAACGGAAGTAACTGCAGAGTGGCTTGGGGCATGCTACTTCCTTCCAGGGAGGAACAGTCGTTAGGAAGAAAGGACATGAACATTCAATAATCATCATAATGGAGACTGACAGCTGTGAAAGATGGAATGAACACCCTGGAGCAGTGAAAAAACACAGACTATAGAACCCTGGTGGCATCACTTGTTAGCTATGTGATACTGGGCAATTAGTTCCCTTCTCTGTGCTTTAGTTGTCTCAAACATAAATATGATAATAAACCCTGTTTTGGAAGGAGATTTTGAGGATGCAATCAGATGATATATTTGAAATATATGGTACATATTAAGCTGTCAATAAATATTCCTTCCCCTTCTTTCATCACTAAATAATATCAAGCACTAGAGATGGCATTTGACCCTATACCAAAGATACCAAATTATAAACATTGAATCCAGGAGACACTGCAGTGGAACCCTCCACGTGAGCAAAGCAGGAATACAAGAGGAGCGTACAGGATGGCTTTGTGGAGGGAGGCAGGAGTGACACTGATGGTAATGGACAATCCATGCTGGGGTAGACAGTTTATTCTGGTTCCGTTTCTGTATGATAGATGCATACATAGCTCTGAAATCAGTTGTCGTTCCTCAGTGTTTTTCAGTTGCCCCTTTTTCTTTCTGTCTCTCCATCTCTTTATATTTCAGTAGAGGAGATACTTATTGCTCATTACATTTTCTGCCCTTTGCACACAGTCCT
Organism: Balaenoptera musculus; assembly: GCF_009873245.2. Taxonomy (NCBI): domain Eukaryota; kingdom Metazoa; phylum Chordata; class Mammalia; order Artiodactyla; family Balaenopteridae; genus Balaenoptera; species Balaenoptera musculus. The sequence continues at coordinate 92,694,775 of NC_045793.1, read as the reverse complement.
AAGCAAGCGACCCACAAAATCCAGCCGCAGTGAATAACCTCCCTTCTTGTTAATAGGCTGACATCACTGGAAACTTGGCTTTCTGTCCTCAACTTAAAGACCCTCTTCTTGCCTCTCTGGTTTCAGTGACCATTTCAGATTTCCTTTTTTCGTTATCCAACTTGACCCTCCCACTCAGCCCTTGGCTGTTCTCACACCTCTGGTTTGAAGATATTAGCAGACTAAGACCCGTGGAGCCTGTGATTGCCAGGGATGGGGGATTTGCACAGTGAATGATAAAAACAGCCTAAGCCATCGTCAGCACTGACTCCATTCAATGCAGAGAACTACAAGCAGCCCCTCTGTTAGGCTGTTAGACGTGGTTATTGGGAAAAAGTAAATGTGTGTGTGTGTGTGTGTGTGTGTGTAAGGATGGGAGAGAAGGGTTGCTGTGTTTCTCTTGCATGCAAGTGACCGTATTTCAGATTAAGCAACGGGGAGTGTAGACTCTGACGCCCAAGGGCAGGAAAGGGCAGAGCTCTGCTGAAGGAGTTGTTTCTAAAGCAACCTGGAAAAGGGGGACCAATCAAAAATAATGGTTAAGAGTAATTGTGAACTTGTGGCAACATTAGGGCTCGTAAGGGCTTAGGATGGGAACTCTCACTAAAATAGTGGGGAGGAGAGGGGCAATTACTGAGTTCCTTCCCCTGGAGAAAATGTCTCTATGCTGGTACGTAGCCTCCACACTTGGAACCACAGTTTCTAGAAGAGTGTGCCTACACGCATAGGCCAGGTACTGATAGGAATTCCTCTCTCTGATGCCATGTATTGCATTCTCTGCTACATTTCATTTAAGAGGTTCTGTGGCACCCTGCTCATTCCACATAAAGAGTGTCCAACACATATTATCCTTTACAGTAATTGTCTGGCACAGGAGCAAAGACGTAAGTGAGTAGGGCCAAAAGGAGGGGTGAAATGTATCCATTCAGGACAAGTCCAATTCATGATCTCCTACCCAAAAGAAAACATTGCAACTTTCATATACGTGATGTTTCATTAGTCCTGTTATTTATTGTGTCAGTGGGTATGCAAGTTTGCTGTGCCTGATAAAGCATCTTTATGCTTGCTCACTTAAAAGAGGGCTTTTCTTCCCCTGACTTCAGTCCTACTCTGAAATCAGCACAAAGAATTCAAGCGAATTACAATTCAGTTTGTTTCCATCAGCTACATGCCAAGAATGGAAATGCATGAGATACTACCTCCCTCCTCTAGCTGAGACCAAGTCCAACAGCTAAGATCAAAAAATATTTTTAAAATGCTGCCTAGGTAACAGGTAACATGCCAGGGTTGAGCTGATTACAAAGTTCTAAGATTCATCAGTACATTAACGTAGTAAATGTTCCTACCAAATTGTAGGCTACATATTGTTAGTCATCATTGTCTTGAAACTCTTTTTTTTTTTAACATCTTTATTGGAATATAATTGCTTTACATTGTTGGGTTAGTTTCTGCTGTATAACAAACTGAATCAGCTATACGTATACATATATCCCCATATCCCCTCCCTCCCACCCTCCCTATCCCACCCCTCTAGGTGGTCACAAACCACCGAGCTGATCTCCCTGCTATGCGGTTGCTTCCCACTAGCTATCTATTTTACATTTGGTAGTGTATATATGTCAGTGCCACTCTCTCACTTCGTCCCAGCTTACCCTTCCCACTCCCCGTGTCCTCAAGTCCATTCTCTACGGCTGCGTCTTTATTCCTGTCCTGCCCCTAGGTTCTTCGGAACCATTTTTTTTTTTTTTAGATTCCATATATATATGCGTTAGCATATGGTATTTGTTTTTCTCTTTCTGGCTTACTTCACTCTGTATGACAGACTCTAGGTCCATCCACCTCACTACAAATAACTCAATTTCGTTTCTTTTTTATGGCTGAGTAATATTCCATTGTATATATGTGCCACATCTTCTTTATCCATTCATCTGTTGATGGACACTTAGGTTGCTTCCATGTCCTGGCTATTGTAAATAGTGCTGCAATGAACATTGGGGTGCATGTGTCTTTTTGAATTATGGTTTTCTCTGGGTATATGCCCAGTAGTGGGATTGCTGGGTCATATGGTAGTTCTATTTTTAGTTTTTTAAGGAACCTCCATACTGTTCTCCATAGTGGTTGTATCAATTTACACTCCCACCAACAGTGCAAGAGGGTTCCCTTTTTGTCTTGAAACGGTTATGATCAATTAAAGAATCTGAAGCAACTATCACACCCTTCTCAAAATAATTTCTCCTAAATAGTGCATGGGGCAGATATTTCTGCCAAGATACGGCCTTTTGGCTGGGTAGCTACCACTTACCAGTCTCAAACCAAGCAGCCCACAACCTTCTCTTGCAAAGCCTGAGAAGAGAACCTTGGCCTACAGCTCTGGTTCCTATACCCCCATATCCCCCCAAAAATCACAATGGCTCCCATGAAAAAAGTTTGAGACCCATGACGTGAATCATACCTGTCTGGAAGGTATTCTTTGGCTTCTTCCACAGTGCTTGGTCCAATTAACTGTTTCCAGTGTCCTAAACCATTTTCTCTTACTAAAACAAGGGCTAGAGATGGACCGCTGTTAGAAAAGGAAAAACAAAGTTAATGAAAGGATGGCTTGTAGCTAATTATAGGTAGATAATACAAGTGTGTTTGTTAGACGAAAAAAGTAAAATAACCCTTTTTATCAAGAGTACGAAATTAATTACTGTTGGTGTACTCTCAACAGCATATTCATAAAAGAATGGAAGCAGAGAAAGGAAGGGAAGAGAAGGGGCTTGGTTCTGAGAGAGTGGTCCCTGTATTGTCCCCGTGCTCCTGCTGATTTGTGTACCCTTGCTGGCTTTCTGCCCGAGCTGCTGTTTCATTTACTCTTCTAGAAACCTGACAGATTTCTAGCATCCCATTCGTCTCCTAGGACTAGTGATCTTTAGGATTACCAAAGTCCTTGAGAGTCAGTCACAGCTCTCTTACTTGGACTTCATGATGCTGCACACTCTGGCTTCTGGCATTTAACTCAACTGGACTCCAGGGGCTTCACTCAGAACCTTGCATTGCTCTAATAACATTCCAGGAGGACCAGAGAAGACACACAGTTGAGCAGGGAATCAAAATGGGAGGGAGATTGGCAAAGAAGTAGACTCAGCACGTCTTCACAGAATTGAGAGATTTGGCAACTTGTACAGAAAGCAGGGTTAAGAGGTTTAAATGATTCAAACATAAATCAGACTGTGCTTTCTCAACCTGCAATCTGTTTTACCTGGTCATATTTTCTATAAGATTTCCAAAATAATCTTTATTTTCATATTCCATGCACAGTGTTTTTGCTTCTTCTTCTGATAACACTATTTGTCTCTGCATCAGTATTTTAAAGCCTTCATCTTGAATAATATTCAAAACATCCTCTAAATACAAAGTCATATAATAAGTTTTAAAGTGCTAGATTATTGGTTATACACATAATACAGACTGTATTATCATGAGGACATAGAATGTATTTCATTTTCATATGAAATTTAAGTTTATAAAAATAGCTTATTAGATTTTAATTTAAGGTGAATAATATTCTTAACATATCAAATTTATGATGCCATTTCCAATTTTTCAGTGGACCAAAATCTATAGGTTTGGGGATGGAGGATTTAGTAAAAAAAAAAAATTGTATAGTTAGATAAGTTTTATTTCACACATAAAGTTAATATAATGACATTCTCAGATGTGCTAGGGCTCAGAAAACAAAATAACTAAGTACATATCTTTTTAAAATCTGCTTAAATATAAGCTCTAGATAACTGAGAGATGAAATATAATTAAGTGATTAAAAAGTGTGAAATTAATGGACCTAAGGACTGTGGGAAGCATGAAAACTAGTTTATATAAGAAAAATTCTATGTACGTCTGCTGTATAAGGTAGGTACCTTATTATAGACAAAATATAAATCGCAAAATACCATCAAAAGACATGTCATGTGGGCTTCCCTGGTGGCGCAGTGGTTGAGAATCCGCCTGCCGATGCAGGGGACACAGGTTCGAGCCCTGGTCTGGGAAAATCCCACATGCCGCGGAGCAACTGGGCCCGTGAGCCACGATTACTGAGCCTGCGCGTCTGGAGCCTGTGCTCCGCAACGGGAGAGGCCGCGACAGTGAGAGGCCCGCGCACCGCGATGAAGAGTGGCCCCCGCTCGCCGCAACTAGAGAAAGTCCTCGCACAGAAACAAAGACCCAACACAGCCAAAATAAATAAATAAATAAATTAATTAATTAAAAATTAAAAAAAAAAAAGACATGTCATGTAAAAGTAACTTAACAACCACCATCTGTGTACTAAAACTTCAAAGAACATTAACAAAAGCTAAGATAATAGAAGAAATTGGAAGTGGGGTGGGGCTGAGAATGGGGAGAGGAATAAAACTCTGCTAAACTTGAAACAAATATTTACTCTTGATTTTGCAAAATAATCAAATATGAGTTTAAACATACTTCAAATGTGTAAAAACAACATAAGTATAACTGATTAAAAAGATAGTCATCTCCCAAAATACTGGAAAAAGTAATTTTAAGAGATGCTTAGTCCTTATAGTAAAATACATAAACCAAAGATCACAGCAAGGAAGCATAGAAAACAGAAATAAACACAGTTGTAATTATAAAATTGTATGAATTAAGGTCCTCTACTAATAGAGTCTCAAATTAAGGCCAACCCATTTCCAAATTCAGAACACTGAATACTAAAAATTATGAGTCCAAGCTAAAAGCAGGAAATTCTTAATTACTGAGCAATAAGGAATTATAATAAATGGAGGAAAATTCAAATCCAGAAGTTAAAAAGGGAACAAGAATAGATACCCAAGGCATCAGAATGAATGCAAATGAATTATTATAGATAAAAACAAAAGTTAAGAAATTATGAAAGAAATCCTATTGCATTGTTTTTTGAAAAAAATTGTAATGCTTTTTTTTTTTTAAGAAAGTGAGCTTCTAATAAATCTAATCCAGCAAAAACTAAGAACAGACAAAGCACATTATGAATGAGAAATAGGTGCAATTACCCACCATGATATTAAAACAGTTTTTGGTGGGTGTCCTAGGCTAGTACATTTGAAGGTAAAGAAATGAATTTCAAAGGAAGTATAAATTGCCATTCAATGATCCAAGAAGTTTTCAAAACTGGAAGATAGGTAACTGGAAGAAATTTTAAAACTTGTCTAAAAGCCTACTTGTCCTCCCAAATGAGGGATCAGCTTAGGTCGCTTAATTAATAAATTTTAAGTTATGTACAGTTCATCTGACACTTAAAACTCCCCCAGTGTGCTTAACATAAAGAAAAGTTAGAATAATCCTGACACAATACCTGGGAAAGATTAAAGAACAATATTTTAACTAAAATAAATATTATCAAACCAACTCCAATAGCATGGTATACACATGAGCTATGAAAGTTTATTCACAGAACCCAGGGGAGGATGAACATTTGAAAATCTGTTATAATCGTATCAATAGGTCAGCAGGTCAAAGGAGAAAAAATATTTCATGTTCATCTCAGTAAATAATGAAAAAGCATTGGATTACATTCAAAATCATTTTGTATCATGTGGCAGATAGAAAGATTTTGGAATATAGAGATTTTTGCCTAAACTCTAAAGCCAACATCATAATTGAAAACACTGGAGGCATTAATATCAGTCGGGGGTAAAACAAAAGCAAGATGTTACCCTAATGGCCTTTAATTATTTAATATTTTTCTGGAAGTACTAAGCAATCCATAAAGATAACAAAAATTTTTTTTTCTTTTTTTTATTTATTTATTTATTTATTTATTTATTTATTTATTTATTTATGGCTGTGTTGGGTCTTCGTTTCTGTGCGAGGGCTTTCTCTAGTTGTGGCAAGCGGGGGCCACTCTTCATCGCGGTGCGCGGGCCTCTCGCTATCGCGGCCTCTCTTGCTGCGGAGCACAGGCTCCAGACGCGCAGGCTCAGTAATTGTGGCTCACGGGCCCAGTTGCTCCGCGGCATGTGGGATCTTCCCAGACCAGGGCTCGAACCCGTGTCGCCTGCATTGGCAGGCAGATTCTCAACCACTGCGCCACCAGGGAAGCCCTTTTTTTTCTTTTTTATCAATATTTTTTATTGAAGTATAGTTGATTTAAACTGTTGTGTTAATTTATGCTATACAGCAAAGTGATTCAGTTATACATATATACATTCATTTTTTAATATTGTTTTCTATTATGGATTATAATGGGATAATGAATATAGTTCTCTGTGCTATACAGTAGGACCTTGTTGTTTATCCATTCTATACATAATAGTTTGCATCTACTAATCCCAGACTCCCAATCCTTCCCTCCCCCTTGGCAACCACCAGTCTGTTCTCAGTCCTCTCAGTGTCCATGATTCTGTTTCTGTTTCATAGATAGGTTCATTTGTGTCATATTTTAGATTCCACATATAAGTGATATCATATGCTATTTGTCTTTCTCTTTCTGACTTACTTAGTATGAGAATCTCTAGTTGCATCCATGTTGCTTGCAAATGGCATTCTTTCTTTCTTTTTATGGCTGAGTAGTATCCCATTTTTTATATGTACCACATCTTCTTTATCCATTCATCTGTCGATGGACATTTAGGTTGTTTTCATGTTTTGGCTATTGTGAATAGTGCTGCTATGAACATAGGGGTGCATGTATCTTTTTGAATTATAGTTTTGTCTGGATATATGCCCAGGAATGGGATTGCTGGATCATATGGTAATTCTATTTTTAGTTTTCTGAGGAACCTCCATACTGTTTTCCACAGTGGCTCCACCAACTTATGTTCCCACCAACAATGTAGGAGGGTTCCCTTTTCTCCACACCCTCTCCAGCATTTGTTATTTGTAGACTTTTTTTTTTAATGCTGTAATATGCTACTTTATTCAAAGTATCATATGGTCATTGTCCTATACAATAATTAGTTGAGGGCTTCCCTGGTGGCGCAGTGGTTGAGAATCTGCCTGCTAATGCAGGGGACACGGGTTCGCGCCCTGGTCTGGGAAGATCCCACATGCCGCGGAGCGGCTGGGCCCGTGAGCCACAACTACTGAGCCTGCGCGTCTGGAGCCTGTGCTCCGCAACAGGAGAGGCCACGATAGTGAGAGGCCCGCGCACCGCAATGAAGAGTGGCCCCCGCTTGCCGCAACTAGAGAAAGCCCTCGCACAGAAACGAAGACCCAACATAGCAATCAATCAATCAATAAATAAATCTTTAAAAAAAAAAAAAAAAAAAAATTAGTTGATAGATAATTATCCAAGTATTCAAATACATTGATATTTTATCATAAAATAATTATTTTGGTAGACTCTACTACAGTTTTTAAAATGATTTTACATATTAGTCAACTTGATCTTTATAATAATCCTACAAGCAGATAAAGTAGAAGGATAACAAAATTGAACAAAATGGGTAACATTACGTTTGCATATAAGCTGTTTGGAAAATTCAAGAGTCTATTTTTAAAAGGTAAACAGTATTAAAAAACATAATTCAGTAAGTAAAAATATACAGAAGCAACTGTATTTCTTATACAGAAAATAAATTTAGGGGGAAAAAGATGTCATTCACTATGGGGAAAAAAACTAGGAATAATCCTGAAAAGAAATAGCTAGCACTAAAACAGCAACAACAACTATGAACAGCTGACCTTTTATTGAGTGAATACTTTGGAGCAAAGAACATTACATATATTACCATATTTAACTGAAAAATAAGGTAACAAGGGCTATAATAAAACATATTTGAATAAAAGATGTAATAGAGGAATAGAGGTACACTATATTTCTTGAAAATAAATGAGAATATGGTGAAGATGTCAATTTTCTTCAAGTTAAATAATCCACATAGACTTTGTTTTAGAATTTCTTGAAGTGACCCAGAATAATTAAATGTCAGTAATCGTCAACATTTACTGAAAAAGAAGAGTGATGAGTTACCACATAACTACCAAATGGCAAACACAGTAACCTGAAATGATCAGAAACTGAGGTTAAAGTCAAGCAGTGGGCCAGTGGGAGAGTGATATAGAATAACCAACTTCAAATTTTGTTTTCCCCCTTTTTAAATAACACCTTTATGCCATCCTCAAGTATCAGTACGGTTTGCACATCACAGTAGTAATATGTTATTATACTAACAGCTACCACCAAAATTCTTCATAGGAGAAAATTGTATTTGCTTGGGAAAAATTATTTCAACAAATTATTAAGAGTAGAAGGTGAGATCTTTGCAACTTGGTTGAAGGTGGATTTGCTTTGCTTAGAAAAATTGAAAAAATTATATTTGCTTCCCAGGAACAGGAGTCAGGATTTCGGTGGCAATCCAAATCAATATGAAAGGTGACCAATATGAAAGCAGAAAAGTGCTAAATACTACCAAGAGCTGTTGAACAGAGGACAGGCCATTTGAAAGTTTGGCAATTTGGAAGTCGTTGGTGAACTTGACTAGTATAGTTCTGGCCAGAAGCTCAATTGGAGGGGGTTAAGGAGTGGGTGAGGGTCAAGAAGACGATTCGCTGAGCCAGACAACTCCCTGAGAAGTTGCCCATTGCCGAGGAGCAGAGAAACGGGGTATCAGCTGAGGGGGTGTGGGATCCAATGAAGTTTTTCTGGTTTTGTTTTTATTTCACTGTTATGTTTATTATTATGTTGGAGCATGTTTCTGTGCTAATAGGGAAAGCTCAGTAGCAAGGGAGGAAGTGATGTTGCAAGAAAAGAAGGGGCATTTGCAGATGTGAAGTCCTTGGGAAAATGGGTAGAAATGGCGTACCTGGACCAAGAAAAGGGCTGGCCTTTTTTTTTGGCCACGCTGCATGGCTTGCGGGATCTTAGTTCCCTGACCAGGGATCAAACCCCAGCCGCCTGCAGTGGAAGCGCAGAGTCCTAACCACTGGACCGCCAGGGAAGTCCCAAGGGCTGGCCTTTGATGGATCATGTACACAACAGGGTTGCCTCCCCTCCTCTCAGCCAGCAACACTGCTTCTTATTTACAGAGGAACCAGGTAGCAGAAGACACACCCGTCAACTTCCTGCCACCAGCGCATCAACTGGATCTGTGTCTATCCAGCCCTCTTTCCCTCTTGCTATATAGAAGAGAAATCTCTTCTAAGCCCAGTCCTATGCATCTGCTACAGAAATTATTTCCTCCCAACTCTCAGTGACCTTGGCCTGTCCTAATCTTCTCTCTCTTTCTTGTATCTTCAGCTGTTCCTTCTCTACTGGTTGGTTCCTTCCCGTGAGCCTTTATCTACGATCAGAGTTTTCCAACCTCAAAATAAAATAACAGTTAAAAATCTGTCAAATATTACTTCTTTAATTCTGGCTTGTTCTCGTTTCATTGTGTATAATCTCCCACCCCAATTTTGAGACTGGCTTTTGCTGCAAGCACTCCACTGAAACTACTCAAGATTCCCCTTTTCCTGGCTAATTCAAACTTGACTTTTTTAGTCTCTGCGTAAACAATGCTTCCTCCAAGAAGTTTCATGTAACCGTCCCTGCTTGGCTAAGCCATACTTATCCTTCCACTCAAATACGGGCTGTGTGTCCCACCTATTTGATACCCAGTGAGGCGTCTCTTATCATAGCACTTTCCATACTCAGCTGTTATTACCAATTACTTAGATGTATTTTGCAGCAGATCATTGTACTAGTCGGGATAAAGATTATGCTGTGTAGAAAATTAAACCTAAAACCCTAGTGGCTCAATACATCAGAGATATCACCAATGTTACATGTTCATAATAAAGCTGCCTATAGCAGCTTTATTTATAATAGCCAAAAACTGGAAGCAACTAAGATGTCCTCTAATAGGTAACTAGACAAACTTTGGTATATTCATACAATGTAATGTTATTCAGCTATGAAAAGAAATGAGCCACAAAAAAGACACACAGGAACCTTAAGTGTATATTGTTAAGTGAAAGAAATTCATCACTGTATGATTCCAAGTGTGTGACATTCTGGAACATGCAAAATTATAGAGACAGAAGAAAGATCAGAGATTGCCAGGGGTTGGGAGGGAGGAATGGAAGGATGAATTGGAGAAGCACGAGGGATTTTTAGGCAGTGATTCTACCATGTATGATACTGTAAAGGGATACATGACATTATGATTTTGTCAAAACCCATAGAATGTACAAAACAAAGAGCAAACCTTAATGTCAACTATGAACTTTAGTTAATAACAATGTATTGTTATTGGTTCATTAGTTATAAAAATGTATGATAATAATATAAGGTACTAATAGAAGAAACTGTTGCAGGGGCAGGCATATGGGAACACTGTACTGTCTTTCTTAATTTTTCTGTAAATCAACAGCTATTCTAAAATATAAAGTCTATTCATTCAAAAAAATATGTTCAAGGTTTAAAAGGCAAACAGAAATTTCCGAAGAAGAGAACTCTAGGCCTAGATAGCTTCACTGGTAAATTCCAGTAAATATTTAAGAAAGATGTAATATCAATTCTACACCATCTCTTCTAGAAAACAGGAGTGACTGCTTTTCATCTCATTTGATGAGGGAGGCCTGCATTACCCATTACCCTAACACCAAAACCAGATAAAGACATTACAAGAAAAGTCCTCAACAAGATATTGAAAATTCAAATCCAGCAGTATGTAAAAAAGGACAATATACAACCACCAAGTGTGATTTATCTGGAGAATGCAAGGCTGGTTCAATATTCCAAAATCAAAGTAATTGCCATATTATTAAACTCAAGAAAAAATTTTGAGAAAATACAACATCCATTCATGATATTAAGAAAAAAACAAAAACCACTCACCCAAAACTAGGAATAGGTGGGAATTTCCTTAATTTAATAAAGGGCATATACAGCTAACATTGTACTTAATGGTAAAAGACTGAATGCTTTTACTGTAAGATCAGGAGCAAGGTAACTTGTATACTCTCATCTCTCTTATTCAACATCATACAGGAAGTTCCAGCCAGTCCAATGAGGCAAACAAAAGAAATAAAAGGTGTCCATATTAGAAAGGAAGAGGTAAAACTGTCTCAATTTGTAGATGATATTATTGTCTACATCGATGGTTCTCAGTCCTTCAAGGGTGCATTTAACAACATCTGGAGATATTGTTTGGTTTTCACAACTAGGAGGTGAGGAGATGCTACTGACATGTAGTAAGTAGAGGCCAGGGATGTTGCTGAACATCTTCCAATGCACATGACACAGCCCCTCAACAAAGCATTTACTAGCCCAAAGTGTAAGTAGGTCTGAGGTTCAGAAACCGTGGTCTACATAGAAATTCCCAAGGAAACTACGTCAAAGCTCCTAGAACTAAGTAGTTTAGCGAGTCAGAGAATACAAGGTCAACATACAAATATCTATTGTATTTCCATACACTAGATATATAAAAGAATTAATAGTATGAATTTATGGTTTGTGTTCTTGCTCTGCCAATATTCACTCTACTCTGTGAATATGGGATGAAGTTAAAAATAACTAGCACTTTTTAAGTGCCAGGCACTTTATTTATGTTTTCTCACTTTAATCTTCTGAATTTAAGCATGAAGAAGTAGACTCGGTAAAGTATCCTTTTTCAAATCACACTATTAATGAGGGTTTTACCCAAGCTTTGAACTAAGGCATTTCAGACACGAATGCTTCTAATCTTTATTATGTAATAATTCTTGCCCTGTTAAAATCTACCCTGATAAATTCCTAGGTTAGAAAACACTTTCTGAATATTTTAATTACAAAAATGTTTTATTCTTTTTATTGAGAAATTAGTAAATTAGTGTTAACTAAATTTCTTACTTCAAGTGCTTTTTCTTAAATGTTAAATTTCAAACTAGTATCTTTTAATATAATTATACTAGAGCTTATTCAAATCCCATGTACAAAGTAGTTAAACAATTTATACTTTATTCCTTACCTTTCCTTTCATTAAAGAGGGCTGGTCGAAGTAATGCCAGTATCTTTTCTAATTTTATGCCTTTAATTTTTTTAAAATGAGGGATGAAGACATCAATAAACTTAGTATTACTTATATTCTCTTCAACATCACAAAACTGAGATATTTGTTGTCTTTCCAGATATTCTTGGAAACTGTTGAAATCCAAAATATAATTATAAAGTGAAGTTTAATAATCATGCCAGAAAATTAAAATTGATAATATGTTCACAAGTAAATTAGAGTTTAGTAAAACAAAAATTGAATTTCACATAAAGGTAAGATATCTCTCTATCACATCAAAGAATATGTATTTAGTTCCACCTTTATTGAACCAATCCAAAAATCAATTACATGAAATCATGTATGTTTGATTTCATGAGAGGATTTTACGGAGACCAAAATAAAATATGTTTAAAAATTTTTTTCTTTCCTCTATGTAAAGCTTTCCAGATAGTTTCTATTTTTCCTTTTAATTTTGTCTGTGAATCAAGGCTTATTTAGGAATGCATTTCATGTTTTCAAATAGATAAGACATTTGGATCATTTTATTATTTATTTCCAACTTTATTGGATTATAATCAGCAAATGCATGTGGTGAGATCTCAATTTTTAAAAATTTGTTAAGGTTTTCTTTGTAAACAAAGCAAATTTATTTGTGGGATTTGAGGTTATATATTCATATTTCATATATCATAGATCATTTATTATACACAATTATGGAATATGTATTTGCCGTCCCTATATATCCTTGCTTTTTTGTCTGCTGTGTATTGAGATCTCTGACCATAAAGTTATTTTTATCCAGTTCTCCTTGTTTTTCTGGTACTTGTATCTTTATATATGTTATCTATGTTGTTTGGGGCATACATTTTTTGACTATCTTCTTCATAAATGTTTTCTTATACATCATGTCCTTCTTTATCAAGTTTAACACTTTTAATGTTCAATTCTAATACTTTATTTTTCCTGGCTAATTTTTTTACCATTCCTTTATTTTTTAAATTTTTCTTTGTCTCTTCTAAGTAGAATATAGATGAGTACAGTTTTTAAAACTTTTTATTTTGAAAAAATATGAATTGGCAGAAAAATTGCAAGATCAGGATAATGAACTTTAGATTCAACAACTGTCAGCATTTTGTCACATTTGTTCTTTCTCTTTCTCTCTCATACCCCAATGAGAGTGTGTGTGTCTATGGGTGTGTGTGTCTGTGTGTGTGTTTTGGCTTAACCATTTAAGAATAGACTGCAGATATTTTCACCATTCACCCTCCTAAATACCTCAGGAAAGTTTACACTGATATAAGACTATTATCTCATGAACAGTCCATATTCAAATTTCATCAGTTTTATAATACTCTCCTATCGACAGTAATTTTTCCTAATCCTGGATCATACGTTGCATGCAGTTGCCTGAAATGCCTAGTCTTCGTCAACCTCTAACAATGGCTCAGCCTTTCTTGTCTTTTCTTTTTAATTTCTTTTTTTTTTTTAACATCTTTATTGGAGTATAATTGCTTTACAATGGTGTGTTAGTTTCTGCTGTATAACAAAGTGAGTCAGCTATACATATACATGTATCCCCATATCTCCTCCCTCTTGCGTCTTGTCTTTCATGATACTGATATTTTGAAGACTCCAGGCCAGTTGCTTTGTACAATAGACTCCTCATTTTGGATGGTTTCAAACTATGGAATGGCCCCATAGTTTCCTATTACATTCTGGGTATGATACTTTGGGAATACCACACCAGTATACATCACAATAGGAGGTACACAATGTCAGTTTTTCCCATTATTGGTGATATTAACATGGTCAGAGTGGTATCCCCCAGTTTTCTCCACTGAAAAGCTACAATTTCCACTTTGTAAATAATAAGAAATCTGAAAGGACACTATTTGAAAATGCATATATTATTCATACAATGGCTTTAGCACCCACTGATGATTTTTGTCTGCATCAATTATTATTATATGGTTTTTAATTTAGTTTGTTTTTGATCTTAATCTGGTAATCTCTATATTTGACAGGACAGTTAACCTTCTCGTATTTAGTATAACAGCCATATACCTGACTATATTCCTTCCATCTTACTTTATATCTACCCTTTATTCTACATGAGAGTTTATGTCCTTGATCCTTTAGGTTCTGGATCTACTTTAAAAAATGGCGGGTGGAAGTTTCCAGCACCTGTTAGGCCATGTCTGCAGAAAAAGAGCTGTGAAAACTGATTCCCAGGAAAACATGCTCCCCACCACTTGGTGCTGCCTGCTTGGGCCAATGCTCGGGATAAACACAGGCCAGAGGAAAAGAGGATGTCTGTTAAAAGGAAAATACTGCAGACTTTGCAAAATAACATCAGCACATCTCATTCCACCCCAATCCCGCCAAGTGCTTAAGTTGTTCATCTTATTATGTGCATATTGAACAACTGGAGACAACTGCTTCTAAAAGCTGGATGCAGTAGACACCTAGCTGAATAACAGCACCAATGGAACACTGACTCCTCTTATGCCAGCTGTGTTAATAGTGTTTCACAGAACACTTCTTTTAAAACATGGCTCAAAAATTCTGGTATGAAATCTGGTATCTTTTTGAGCCCAACACTTCCCACCCAAACCTGCTCTCTAACCACTAAGTATCATTTTCCCTTAAAACTCACAGAGTAACTACTACTGTTTACAAAGCCCTTTGTCAGCAGTTGATTTACCCTATGAGTTCTTCTATCCCACTTAATAAAACTGGGAATTAATGATATTAGGGTCTCCCTGCTACCTAAAAATTATGACATCGCTAGGGACCAGCAGATGGACCTACTCAAGAAAAGCCACTATAACTTATTAATAAGACAGCAAGGAAAGTTCCAGAGATGCTCAGCCTAAACATGCAATGGAGATGGGCTACCCAGAAGGGGGAGACACACATCGCGAAGCCTCAGGACTCAGCTACTCTGAACCTGGTCCTGCTTACCCACCTTTCTTTCAGACATGGCTCTGTTAATTCATGGGGTGAGCACTGGAGTTTCTGCATCTTCAGAGGAATAAAAGGCACAAATGGCAAGTGCATAAAACCAACAGTCTGTAAATGACTTATGTTCACTTTTGTATATTTACAAACCATTAACAAAAATATACAACTGTTTAGTTGTTAGCAATTTCTCACCACTCACTCACTGCCTTGAGTAAAAGGGCAGAGTACTTTGCTGTCTCTATAGGACACGGAGAGGTAGAACTGGCATGTGGAGACAGGAGAGGAGGCTGGTTTGGGAGGGACTAGGCCTGTTCCCGTTCTGCCCCATGAGGCCAGACTGGTGCGCCCAGCATTAGAGAGACAAATGGGAAATTCTTCCCTTTCTAACCCTCTTGACATAAACTTTGAGGGCAACTCCAGCTTTGCTGAATATATAAAATTTTAGACTGGAAGGAATAGTTGTGGCTTCGACATAAAGATGTTTGTCCTTTTTTTTTTTTTTTTCTTTTTGGCCATGTGGTACAGCATGTGGGGATCCTAGTTCCCTGATCAGGGATCAAACCCGTGACCCCTGCAGTGGAAGCACGGAATCTTAACCAGATGGACCACCAGGGAAGTCCCTAAAGACGTTTGTCTTCAGATTTGCGATATTTGGACATTATACTCCATTACCTACTAACACATTGTAAACAATTCGTTTCCTGGTCCGGAGCTACCTTTCCCTCTTCTGCTTCATCCCCGAGGACTTGGCTGTCTCCTGGTGGTCATCCCATGGTTCTTTAGATTCCGTCTCAGAATTAGATTCACTTTCATCCCAGGAAGGCTGTTTTTCCTTTCCTTGTGATACAACTAGAATATAGCTTAGGCCACTTGTCATAAAAGAAACAAAATCTTCAAAGTCAGGCTACAAAATAAAATAAAATAAAAATAATATTATTAGGCTCCCAAAATGGATAGAGTACAATGGTGGCCCCTACCCAAGTCAAGGACATCTTCCCCTTCATGATCACTGGGCAAGAGAAAGTTACACACAATCCTCCTGTTAACAAACACATCTGTGAAGGACAGAGTTCACAGCTGGCAGGGACTGATCTTAAAGATAGCCTAATAACTACTCTCAAACTGCAGGATGCTTCCAAATCATCTGGAGGGCTTGCTAAAACACAGATTTCCGGTGTCCAGTCCCAGACTCTATGATTCAGTAGGTTTAGGGTGCCCAGGAATTGGATTTTCTCAGAAGTTCCCAGGTGATGCTTATGTAGCTGGTCCAACCCTTTCCCGGGGCCAAGAGAGATTATCTGAGTGGTGCGGCTAGATTATAAAGTGCTGTTCAGTAGAACTTTCTGTGACGACCAACATGTTCTGTGCTCTCCAGCACATGTAACCACAGGCAGCTGCTGAGCGCTGAAATGTGGCTACTGCCACTGAGACTCCGAATTTTTAACTTTATTTTAATGAATTTAAGTTCAAATGGCCACATGTATCTAATGGCTACCATGTTGAACAGTGCATTTCTAGAAGCTACGTCTCCTGACGCCCCCAAGCCATTGCATTTTCTAACACAAAGCACTGCCCCCAGGCAAAAGAGAATCTAAAAAATAGCTTGACAGAAAGGATTTACCTTTAGGTAAAGGAAGGATTAAAGCTTTCCTGTGAAGTTTACCACAGGCAGCCTTCAACCTGGGATAAGAATCTACAGGAAAGGCCTGGATATTCACTTCCTGAGGGCTGATGCAGGGAGTCTTAGAGGACATACCATAAGGAGATCTTCGCTCCAACAAAACACAATCAGAGCATCCACTTTTGCCTGGCTGTCTCTATTTCTACTGGAGATTTCTCCATAGTCCACATCTTTGGATTAACCAGGATATGGACACCAACAGGGACACCTAGAGCTTACTTGGTTGGTCAGACTCATTCGTTTTTCTATAATGAGGATCTTAAACTTATAGGAATCCACTGTATTTGACAACACAATGGCTTTTTTAACTTTCTTACCTGGTCTGCTCTTCGGCTATAGAAGTACCTAACTTGTTCTTCAGTGAGCAGTTTCTTATCTTCTGCTTCTATGACAAATTCTGCATCGATAATCTTCAATTAGAGAGCATGGTCAGGTCCGCATGTGTCGTGGGACCACACAGGTAAAACAAGTCAAGGACATTTGTTTCCTAGGCTTAATGAACCCCCCAGATTTGAGTGCACTTCATGGGTTGTGCCTCAGCACAATCCATCGGGCACGAGGTTGGAAGAGGCCCCAAAATATGTAAACAAAGAAGGTCCTTTTCATGCCCCCTAGTATTTAAGTTTTCACGGCTTGAACCAGAGACTCCACAATATTTCTATTATTTAAGTGAATTGTCTAAAGATGAAAAAAGAAAAAAAAAATCTAACTGAATTCCAAGAAAGATATCATAGTTTTCTGAATCATTCAAAAAGACATACATTTACAGGCACTTCTTAACCATCTATTTTCAAAATTGTTTTCAGTTTCTTCTTTTAAGGCTTTCCTTTGTTAAGTCTGTAACTCGTAATCTAGGATATCTTATTCTGATGGCAACAAAAATATCCAAATTACAGGGAAGGATAGAATTTAAGATACAGCCATGCTTTATCTTAAAATTTTTAAATTTAATGACAAATTCAGTGTGCATGTCACTCAAGTATAACAATGTATAAAATGGACCCTCTGCTTTATAGTAGTTTAATTGTTGCTGCTTTGGCTGAAGAAAGAATGCATGATGGGAAGTTCATCAAGAGATGCCCAGCCCATCCTGACATGGTTCCCCATGTGACCTCCTCTGTAGCACATGCAACATTCTTACAAATTTCAATACAATTTTGTTGTTTCAACACAACATCTTTGCTCAGGGGTCAGCAAACCACAGCCCACAGTCAAAACCTGGCCCGCCACCCATTTTTGGAAACAAAGTTGACTGGAACACAGCCATGCCCATTTGTTTATCTACTGTCTAATGCTGCTCTCTCAATATGATGGCAGAGTTCAACTGCTGTGACAGAGATCACATGCCCCACAAACCTGAAAATAGTTACTGTCTGGCTCTTTATAGGGAAAGTCTGCTGACCTTTGGGTTAGAATGCAATTTTGCTCTAAATATTTTTTATTTGGGCTCTAAAAGCAAAACCTTAAATGCTTCCTTATGTTATCATGTATCTAAAAAGGACCATACGTTTGTGACAACACACAGGGAATAAAGCAAGCTGATGTGAGCTTAAACAAGTCTGCACTGCTAACAATAAACACAAAGAAATCTGTTACAATCCAATGCAAGAAGTGTAATTTTTATCATTTATATTGGATGCTGGTAGAGCAGAGTTATTTAAATAAGGATGTTGAGTAGGTCTAGCCTTTGTAAAACAAAACATTCAAAGAAGACAAAACATTCAAAACATTCATTCAAATGAACCAGAAGTTCATTATATTCTGTGTTACTCTAAATGATAAGCTTGTCTCCAAATTGAAAATTAAGGTATTGTTTTTTTGCAATTAATTTAAAAATTAATTTTACAATTAATTTAAACTATTGTTGGGAAATATCACTTACTTTTTCTTTAATTTCTTGAACTTTTCTAGCAATCACAGCATTGGGTTTGATAATGGCAATGCTGTATAGTTGGTCTAGGAAAAAAAATAGAAGAATTTCATTTTCTTGGCACAAACTAGAGAATGAAGGATTTGGCAATTAGAAATGTAAACTACTAATGTCCAGTGAATTTTTGTCCATCAACAGCTTTGTTATTATGGCATTGCAACTACCAAAGAGTTTCTACTTAGAATCAAAGTACAGTTCCTATATTTGCATGCAGGAGAAACATTCACAAGAGTTTGTAGTCAGTAGGCCAAAAAAGAAAGAGTAGGTGGGCACTAGTTTATTTTATTTTATTTTATTCTATTCTATTCTATTCTCTTCGACTCTACTTTTTCTCTTCTATTGCCGCATCACACAGCTTGTGGAATCTTAGTTCCCCAACCAGGGATTGAACCCGGGCCCTCAGCAGTGAGAGCACAGAGTCCTACTAACCACTGGACCGCCAGGGAATTCCCGGCACTAGTTATTTTAATACAATTCACGTGCATTAGAATCGCACCCATGAACCATCCAGCTCAGTATCACTAGTGACTACAGTTTCAGTGCAAGCAAACATTACAAACCGATGGCTTTACCATCTATGAATTTATCCACATTTATCTACACATTCTGATGATGAGCTTTTAGTGCAGAATAGCTCGCCGAGCAAGCTGTTTGCCTCTGTTCCCTCCAGGGTATGAACACACACTAACACGCCCACTCCGACAATCCAATGAAGGCAGGAAATTGTTCATCTTAAAGTAAACCAGGAGTGTGGGCCATCAAGGAAGAAATTATTTTTACAAGTTTTTGGAAGATGATGAAGCATGAAATAAGAGGAAACTGCTGTCCAGATTACTCACAGGGCACAGGAGCCCCTGATCGAGGGTAGCCTCTGAAAGGCCCCAGGCACAGAGACCAAAGGCAAGGCAAGGGGAGCAGAAGAGATTGCTTTTTAAGCTGAATCCAGTATCACACAAATCATCATTGATCCTACCATTCCCTTATCAATTAACACTGGTGTCATTACCAGCTTTTTGCTGCAAGTGATGCTGTAATGAGCATCCAAGTACACAATTTCCCTCGCTATTACTTTAAAGTCAATTTACTTACCAACACTTTCATAGCTTGCTTCCCCAGCATCTTCTGAATCTGAGTCTGCAAACACAATTTCATGATACTATGGAAAAGGAATGCAAATAAAACAGTTATATTTTAATACGATAGTGAAAGAGTTTTTAGAAATTTTGTTTTTAATCAATATTTATAATCCAAGGGATAGAAAGTCAAGTGGAAATGTGCCTGCATTTATCTAACACTACTTTTCCCCAACCTTCCCACTAAAATAAAATTAGGAATAAACAGAGTGGGGAGACAATGAGAAATATCGCATGTATGCTATATGGAAAATGCTTAAAAACAAAATGTTTAAAACTTAAGAGCACAAGGAATAAAATAAGAAAGAAGCAGAGATTAACAAGTAAGAAAGCAATAAACACATAATTATTATGTGTTTATAAAGATTGAAAGGGCATTTGTAAGCTTCAAGATCCATTCCTGACCATTGCTCTTAGTAAATTAGGAACAGAAAGATACTTCCTTAACTTATGGGAAAAAAAAGCCTTTCTCAAAACAATAGGCAATTTCCTACTATAGAGTAAAACACTAGGAAGGATGGGGGATTCTTAATTTCTGGAGAAGTCCTGAAAGTGCTTCTACGATTCTGTAAACAACCTGAAAGGTTTATATATTTACATATATACATTTCAGGGGCAAGAGATTTGCAGAATTTCAGATTCTCAATGGAATATAGACCCAAAAATGTTTGGAAATAACTACACTGAAAGCATTCACTCCTCTTATAGTCAGGAATAAGATAATTATGCCAGCTATAACTTCAAAGTGACCTGCCTTGTATTTGTTGGACCTGCCCTGACAAACAGGGCAGCCACTAACCACATAATGCTATATTTGAGCACCTGAAATGAGGTTAGTCCAAATTAAGATGTGCCATAAATGAAAAATACACAGCACATTCCAAAGATTTAGTTTGAAAAAAAAATCTGGAATACCTTAGTTTTTACGTTGAGTACATATTTTTTTAAACATTTTATTGACATATAGTTGATATACAATGTTGTGTTTAATTTATGCTGTACATCAAAGTGACTCAGTTATACATATATATAACGTTATTTTTTCATATTCTTTTCCATTATGGTTTATCATAGGATACTGAGTATAGATCTCTGTGCTATTCAGTGGGACCTTGTTGTGTGTCCATTCTATATATAATACTTTGCATCTGCTAATCCCAAACTCCCAATCCTTCCCTCCCCCATCCCCCGCCTTGGCAACCACAAGTCTGTTCTCTATGTTTGTGAGTCTGTTTTTGTTTCATAGATATGTTCATTTGTGTCATATTTTAGGTTATGCATATAAGTGATACCATATGCTATTTGTCTTTCTCTTTCTGACTTATTTCACTTAGTATGAAAATCTCTAGTTGCATCCATGTTGCTGCAAATGGCATTAATTCATTCTTTTTAATGGCTGAGTAGTATTCCATTGTATATATGTACCACATCTTCTTTATTCATTCATCTGTCAATGGACATTTAGGTTGTTTCCATGTCTTGGCTATTGTAAATAGTGCTGCAGTGAACATAGGGGTGCATGTATCTTTTTGAATTATAGTTGTGTCTGGGTATATGCCCAGGAGTGGGATTGCTGGATCATATGGTAGCTCTTTTTAAGGAACGTCCATACTGTTTTCCCCAGTGGCTGCACCAATTTACATTCCCACCAACAGTGTAGGAGGGTTCCCTTTTCTCCACACCCTCTCCAGCATTTATTGTTTGTAGATTTTTTTTTTTTAAATGTTATAGCTACTTTATTTATTTATTTATTTATTTTTGGCTGTGTTGGGTCTTCAGTTCGCGCGAGGGCTTTCTCCAGTTGCGGCAAGTGGGGGCCGCTCTTCATCGCGGTGCGGGGACCGCTCTTCATCATGGTGCGCGGGCCTTTCACCATCGCGGCCCCTTCCCGTTGCGGGGCACAGGCTCCAGACGCACAGGCTCAGTAGTTGTGGCTCACGGGCTCAGCTGCTCCGTGGCATGTGGGATCTTCCCAGACCAGGGCTCGAACCCGTGTCCCCTGCATTAGCAGGCAGATTCTCAACCACTGCGCCACCAGGGAAGCCCTGTAGATTTTTTTAATGATCACCATTCTGACCAGTGTGAGGTGGTATCTTATTGTAGTTTTGATTTGCATTTCTCTGGTAATCTAAAAGATGAGCATCTTTTCATGTGCCTGTTAGCCCTCTATATGTCTTATTTGGAGAAATGTCTATTTAGGTCTTCTGCCCATTTTTTGACTGGGTTGTTTGTTTTTTTGTTATTAAACTGTAGGAGCTGTTTGTATATTTTGGAAATTAAGCCCTTGCTGGTCACATCATTTGCAAGTATTTTCTCCCAGTCCATAGGTTGTCTTTTCGTTTTGTTTATGGTTTCCTTTGCTGTGCAAAAGCTTATAAGTTATATTGAGTACATCTTTAAATGGCAATCTTTTTAATATACTGGATGTAAGAAACGATGTTTTAAATATTAATTCCACCTGTTTCTTTTTTATTGTTTTTAATTGACTAGTAGAATATTATAAATTACGTATGTGGCTCACATCGTGCCTTGTATTTTATTACTATTACTGCGCTAGACAAGGCAATTGATAAGAAAACTAAATAATAGAAGTGTCCACAAAATGGAGTAATATAAAATAAACATAAGATATTAATAAATTTCTTACATACCCATTATTATTCATTAAAACAGGATGTCATTCTGCAAGAACAATGAGAATAACAACAATAAAGCCACCGTACAGAGCACACATAGAGAAAGCTGGGTACAGTATAGCAATTAGAAGAATGTGTTTAAAAGTCGTTCTGCCTGACTTCAAATTCTGCTTTTACCTCCTACTAGTTGCCTGTTTCTAAGGAAAGGACATAATGTTTTTAAGCCTGTCTTATCGTTCATAAATACTTCATAAGGTTTCTCCAGGTTCATATTCGAGATGACAACATAGGAGGCTCCTGAACTCACTTCCTCCCTCAGACATACCAAACCTACAGCTACTTGTGGAACAGTTCCCTCTGAACGAAATCCAGAAAATAACTGAGTGACTCCTATGCATCAGACAAATGAGAAAAGAACACATACCGAATCGGGTAGGAGAGGCTGAGTCACAGTCTCGGCTTAAACTCCATCCCCGGCACAGCAACATACAATTGAGAGGGAACTCACAACTCCCAGCATCTCCCTGAGGACTGAAGGGCTTTAACCCAACATCTAGTGACCCCAGTTTTAAGACTTCCAACTGAGAGATGGGGCCCCCAAATGCCTGGCTGTAAAAGCCCTGGGGCTTGCATCCAGACTATAGTAAACTGAGCTCCTAACAGGCTTGGCTTGTGCTGGACTCCCTGTGGCTGTCCCCCCAGGGCTCAATGCAGGGGACTATTTGGAAATCTGATAAGCTATAGCCTGAGGGTCAGGCTTCTAATTTAACACAGGTCTAGGGGCTCACAGCAGTCCTTTCCAGAGACCAGGGAAGACAGCAGGGGCCATCTTCATGCTCTCCCTCTGCCCCGCTCCAGGTCACTAGTGTCTTTGTGAAGATAGCCTGTGTGCACATCTGGTACCCTGGCTTTTGTGGCTGTTACTCCAAGGACACAGCACTTGATAGCCCAGCTCTGGCAGCCAGCAGGGCTGGTGTCCCTGGATTCAGTAGAACCAGCAATGGATAAACCATCCAGACAGAAAATCAGTAAGGAAACATTGGACATGTTAGACTAGATGGATTAAACAGATATATCCCGAACATTCTATCCAAAAGCAGCAGAATACACATTCTTCTCAAGCACACATGGAACGTTCTCCAGGACAGATCATATGTTAGGCCACAAAACATTTAAGTAGATTGAAATCATATCAAGCATCTTTTCTAACCACAGTGGTCTGAAACTAGAAATCAATTAAAAGAAGACAACTGCAAAATTCACAAATACGCGGAGATTAAATAACATGCTACTGAACAACCAATGGGTCAAATTAGAAATCAAAAGAGCCAAAAAAAGAAATCTAGAGATGAATGAAAATGGAATTACAGCATACCTAAACTTATGGGATGTAACAAAAGTGTTCTAAGAGTGAAGTTCATAGCCTATATTAAGAAAAGAGAAGGATCTCAAATAAACAACCTAACTTTACACTTTAAGACACTAGAAAAAACAAACAAAAAATGAAGCAAAAGTCAGCAGATGAAGGAAATAAAGGTCAGAGCAGGAATAAATAAAATAGAGACTAAAAAGACAATAGAAAAAAAATTAATGAAACTAAGAGCTGGTTTTTGAAAAAATAAACAAAACAGACCTTTAGCTAGACTGTGAGAGAAAAAAAAGAGAGAGAGAAGACTCAAATAAATAAAATTGGAAATGAAAGAGGAGACATTATAACTGATACCACAGAAACACAAAAGATCTTAAGAGACTATTATGACCAGCT
Organism: Balaenoptera musculus; assembly: GCF_009873245.2. Classification (NCBI taxonomy): domain Eukaryota; kingdom Metazoa; phylum Chordata; class Mammalia; order Artiodactyla; family Balaenopteridae; genus Balaenoptera; species Balaenoptera musculus. Next base: position 92,670,694 of record NC_045793.1, on the reverse strand, counting down.
ATGAAATCACTCTCTCAAAAAGTTATCTGCCCTCCCATGTTCATTGCACCACTATTTACAGTAGCCAAGATATGGAAACAATCTAAGTGTCCATTCATGGATGAATGGATAAATATATGATATATATATACTTGATGAAATACTATTCATCCATAAAAAAGGAGGAAATCTTGCCATTTGTGGCAACGTGGATGGAGCTTGAGGGCATTAATGTTACGTGAAATAAGTCAGAGAAAGATATATACTGTATAATCTCTCTTATATGTGGAATCTGGAAAAAATGAACTCATAGGCACAGAGAACAGAATGGTAGTTGCCAGAGATGGAGGGTGGTGAGTAGGGGAATTGGGTGAAGGAGGTCAAAAGGTACAACTTCCAGGTAAAAGATAAATAAGTTCTGGGGGTGTAATATACAGCATGGTGACTATAGGTAATAACATGTATATTTTGGAAGTTGCTAAAAGAGTAGATCTTAAAATTTATCATGAAAAAATTTTTCAGAAAGAAGTTAACTATGTGACATGAAATGTTAACTAAGTGTAGTAATCATTTCCCAGTATACACATATATCAAATCATTATGTTGTATACCTTAAACTAATAAAATGTTAGTTGTCAATGATATCAATAAAAGTGGGATGTAAAAGATTAAATGAGGATATCTTTCTGAAAATCTTAGCAAACAGTAAGTCCACAATAATTCCTAGTTACTATAATTTTCAAAAAGAAGTAGGGGGAGTGGGAAGAGGGAGGGAGGAAGGGAGACAGAGAGAAAGGAAGGGCGAAGATTCCCTGAAAAACAAGAAAACCTGAAAATGTAAAGAAAAATGTCCTTGGGTGAGAAAAATCACTATTGTAAATGTAAATTCCCCATATTTGTCATTTTTCAGTTTTCCATCAAAATGTTCATTTTTTTTCCTTAATGCTTTTAAAGTACTTTGTACACACTCTGGATATTAGCACGTTGATACACAGCGCAAGCTTTTCTCCAAGTTTGCTGCTTTCCTTTTACATTTTATTCAAACTTTTAAATAATCAAATCTATCAATTTTTTCTTTTTTGATATCTCTGCTTTATACTATACTTACGAGGCCTTTCTCAACCTATGACAAGATAAATGTTTTCCAATATTTTCTTCTAATACTTTTATGCTTTGTTTCAACATTCAGCTCTTTAATTTGTCTGAAATTTGTTTATGTATATGAGGAAATAATACAGATTTCTTGTACAAATAGTTAACCCAATATTGCTAAGTTTGTTTTGGGAGTTTTTTATCCTTTCCTGATTTAAACTGACGCTTTTTTATAGTAAATACTTAATACAAGCTTGAGCCTATACCTTCTCTTTATTTCTATTTTTCAGTATTTCTCAGCTAGTCTCTATTTTTTGTTTCTTTTGTTTCTTCTTTTTGTTGTTTGTTGTTTTGTTTGCATGTGTGTGTGTTTAAATAACACCAATCACTCCTATTTATCTGCCTATATTTCTGATCACTTTCCTATATGGCTTACTTTCTTATGCTATTATGTTCATATCTCTGCATGCTTTATGGTTCCTTTCTTAATTTTAAAATATTTTATTATTAGGTAATACATTTCACACACATAGGATCTTATTCTAAGCATCCTATTAAAGTATAATACTCTATTTTTCATTTGTCAGTCTATCTTGGCCCTCTTTCCATATCAATAAACAGAGCTAGAAGATACTAAATAATATTCCACTGTATGAATCTGTATAATTTATGACATAAATTACAGACATTTATGTCATCTATTCACTGTTGCTAGGCATTTAGGTTGATTCCAAATTTTTAATAACATAGACAACACTGAAATAAACATCGTTTTCTATATTTGTTTCATTATCTTCTTAAGGAAAATTATTGGAGTGTAATTGCTCAGTCAAAGGATACATGTGTTTTTTAAGGCCTTTGATTCATATTGCCAAAATACTTCCCAAAAAAGGTTGCACCATTTAGACACCTAGATAGCTATAAAGCTAGGGAAAATGCTTTAGGAAAACAAACAAAAAAAAATGTAATGCATCTTTTTTTAAAACTAATTTTTAAAAATAAAATTATCAGTAATCCAAAGTATTACCTGAGGGCGAACCATTTCACCTGCTGCAATTTTCCTCTCCTCATTGATCAAGGTAATAATTTTTTGACTCACAAGTGGTGCATTTGCACCCTTGATTTTTGCAACAATTTTGCCATTCTATAAGGGGAAACAAAGGCAGGAAGGAAACTCATTTTCAGGATAGGTCAAGAATTAACACTTCAACTGGACTAAGTCACCCCACCCTGACCCACCAATCCCTTTTTAGCTACTGTAATTAGTCATTTTAAAATAAGTATTAGTGATATAAAAGTATGTCCATTTGGTAAATCCAGCTCTTTGAGTTCTACCTCTAATTTATCTGTCCTCCTACAACCAAAGACAGGCCATCGCTGCATTAAATTTTAATGGTTCTGTACAGGCCTCCCAACATTACTCCCCCTAATTATTTTTGATACTATTTCCCCTTGTCTGTCTTTCAACACATATTTACTAAACACCAGTTTACTAGCATTGTATCAGGCATGATGTTATGGAATAATAGTCCTGGTACCTAATGTAATTAAATTACCAAAAAAAAAACCACCCCACGAACACATTTGAGATAACAACCATGAGAGGTACCACCAAGAGAGGTACAAAGAGCTGGGAGCATCTATAAGAATTTGTTCCGATCAAGAACATTAGCAAAGGTACTTCGTCAATATCAGGAATTTAAAATGTGAAGGATAGGTTAAGAAATAAAAAGGAGAAGAACGGGCATTCTAGGCAAAAGGAACAGAGCCACAAGCGTCCTACGGCTGGAAGGGAATATGGCAAATAAGAAGGCCAGTGGAGAAAGTGAGGGGATACCTGGTGTGAGACGAAGCCCAACGCTAGGGGGAGCCAGACCGTGCAGAGCCTCATGGGTCATGGGCGGATGCTGCCTTTATCCTAAGTGCAGTGGGAAGCCTTTGGAATGTTTAAACACAGGCAGGGATCACAATTAGAACTGCTAAAGGTCTGTGTAAAGATCATCTTACCTACCATATGGAGAAAGGGTTAGAGGTGGAGCGGGAGAAGCTGTTTGTATACAAATCAGAAGCTATTCTAGAGGTAAAGATGGGAGAGCTGGTTGCTCAGTCTACGGCAGTGCCAGTGCCGTTGGAGATGGAAAGAATGGAAAGAAGCAGACGAGTGTGAGAAAGACTTGGGTAGTGAAATTAACAGGACCAAGGTCTGGTGTGGATGAGGTGTGATGTGGATGGTGTGGATGGGGTGTGACCTAAGGAGAAGTCACTACGATGACTTTTCTGTTTCTGACTTGAGAAACTGAGTAAGTTGAGATGTTATTCACCAAATGAGGCCACACTAGAAAATAACGTTTCCAATGGGGGTGGGGAGGGCGAGGAGTCCGCTGTTGGACCGGTTCATTGTGAGATGCCCTTGAGACACCAGAGGAGAGATCAAGGGCCCAGTTGGATACACAGGTCTGGTGCTCAAAGTATAGGATCCAGCTGAAGACTTGAACTTGAGTTATTGATCTATGAGGTGATGATTGAAACTGTGTGTGGAAGAATTTCTCTAAGGAGAGTATATAGCATGAGAAAGTCGATATGTAATGGCTGCGTGAAGAAAGGTGAACCTGCAAAGGAGAAAGGGGGAGGGGGAGTAGCATCTAGGAAGCAAAAGGAAAACCAAGTCACAAAAGCCAAAAGAAGAAAATGTTCCGAAAAGGAGGGCATGGTCACCACATTTACTACATTTGAGAGGTACAAAATGATGAGGACCTAAAAGCATTCATTATATTTAGCAACAGACTGGTCACTGGATACATTAGCGACAGCCAATTTGGTGGAATAATCAGAAAGAAGTTAGACTGAATGGGTTGAAGAATTAATGGGATGAGAAGAAATGGAGTGAAAATAAATATAGAAACTCTTCTGAGCAGTTTAACTGTGAGGTAAAGCACAGAGGTGAGTGGTAGCTGGAGAGGGGCATGGTATCGAAAAGAGGTATTATTTCTTTTCATTGGAAAGATTTAATCATATTCAAAGGCCAATAAGAAGGCTCCAGTTGAGAAAGGTTTGAATGAAACCTGACACTCTATTTACCATTTCCCACTAAAAGGAACCTCCAAGAGCTTTCTAATATCCATTGAAAAAGCCCTTCCTGCTGAGATGCTGAATTTGCTGTCAGCTAAGAATGCTGCCCACTGCAGAGGTGGTTTTGTGGTCACAGATTGAGATTCTTCTTTTTTTTTAATTTTTAATTTTTACACAATGTTTCAAGGTTACTCTCCATTGGCAGTTATTATAAAATATTGACTAAATTCCCCATGGAGATTCTTAAATTAGAACATTGAACATGGAGCAACGGGTGATAACAAAGTCTGAGGCGTGACTGGAGGAGGTGGTTGGAAATTTCATTGACAGTTAAGAGGTGAAGAATCAAGAGGCCAGGATGTTGAAGTCCCAGAGTGATGGCAGCACGTGGGGTTGAAAGGAGGATTTTGGGCCACGTGCCGAAGTCTTCAGGGTGGGCATGGCTCTACTGCTCAGACCTGACTCACTCAGCAGGTGATGGCCGCCCCAGAGCTGCAGACTACCTGGTGGCCACCTGCCCAGCTTCTCCTCCTCAGTGCCAGGCTCCCAACTGCTGCTGCTACTAAAGCCTCCTCGTTGTCCCATTAGCCCGCCAAGCCCATTTCTGCCTCGTGCAGTTACCTAAACTCCATCTAGGCCAGGGGTCAGCAAACTGTGACCCAATACAGAGATAGTATTTCTGCAAAGCTGAAATACTTACTATCTGGCCCGTTACAAATAAGCTGGCTGACCCCTCACGTAAATCATCAAATCCTTCCTAGCCAATTCCTAGCCAACTGACAGCAAGACCTACAGTGTAATTTTTTAAATTCAATTAACACAGTCATTCACCTTCCAGAAATAGCTGTAAGATTATTGTTTAACAAAAGCAAAACTTATATCTGAGAAGTGTTTTTTAAATAATTATTTATAATATCAAAAAAAAATGCCTTTTCAACAGCAAGAGAACAGTCCAAACCCTCTCTGGGAGGTGTTTCCTTACTATCCCAATTCTTTAGCTGTGTAGCAGCTATGCTCTGTATCACACAAGTTAGCGCTTACCCAGATATTCTTCTTTTAGAAAACAGCACTTATAAGGTTTTTCTGATTATTAACGTTGTGTTTATCTTGGAATATTTGGAAAATATTGAAAAGTATAAGAAGAAAATTTAAATTACGCATCCTTTCCCCATACATAGAAAACTACTATTAACATTTTGGTGAATACACTGCCTCCCTTCTTTCTATGCATTTGTAAATACAGAGATAAAAGCAATATACATTACAAGATAGTGATCATACAAATATTTCCTCGTATTGGTATACATGAATATTTATAACCAATTCTCTTCCACTGGGTACCCAAGACATTTCCAATTTTTCACTCCTGTAAGTAATAATTCATCATACAAGTCTCTGATATTTCCCTAGGAAAGGTAAATACCATTTTATTTTTCTTTTCCCTGATCAACTAAATGGTAGTCTAATCTTCGCAATCCGTTATGAGCTCCTACAGGTCAAGTTATAAATATTTTAATTGACAAGCATATTTAAGGCAAAAAAAAGTCTACAGTTACTATCATCAGAAAACAGTTCCAGTAATTGTACAATGTTACTTGCTCTTTAGCTGTAAATTGGAATCTGATAATAAACTTGAGATGATAAATATACTTACAACACAAAAGAGAAAAACAGGTTCACATTTATCTCTAAATGGCTGCAAAGTCACAACGCTGTCAGCTTCCGCCTGAAAAAGATTATTTCATATAATAATAAAGGACACTACACTCAAGTCATTTGATGTACTGTATTCAAAAAATGCAGAGATACTTTTTTTTATGTTTACTACAACATTTTCTGAGTATGTTATAGCTGTTTTTAGAATCAAATTACACATTCTGGCAGTTCAGACCCTGCATCATTTGGCTTCAACCTTACTTCTCACTGTTCATCTTTACCCAACCTGCAGCTAAACTCATCTCCTGTGGACTGCGTTACACCACCTGCACTTTCCCCCTTGTTACCTGCTCCTGCCCTTCCTTTTCCAACCCAGCTTGAGTGTTCCTCCAAGAACTCTGCCTTGACCCTCCTGCTGCAAATCATCTCCCCTCCACATAGCACTTCACTACCCTTCTCTCCGGGCACCTATAGTTCCTTTCTATATTGTACTACCGTTTTATGGACCTAGCTCATCTCTGTTTGGAGAGCTGCATGCACAGAGATACGATATTTTATACTCACCCTCACATGTCTCCCCCCCCCACCTTATCAGGCAGAGGGCCATGCATGAAAAGGAGCTTCCTAAATGTTTCTTGAATAAACTGGTTGTCAGATTTCAAAGTCTTTGATTTTAAAGTTTTCTCACAAATTTCAAGTTGTCCTAAATTGATTACCAACAACTATATATTAAATAATAGTATGTTCCTGCATATTAACATAACATCCCTTGGGCCAGCTGTCAGGATACGTTATGTTGTAGGGTCTTCTACATAAGAGTTGTTTTTTGGAACCTAAGGCGATTGTTTTCAAACAGGGATTTCTAGAGGTTCCTCAACCATGGCCAAGGATGGTGAGGGTGGAACCGAGCCAAGGTCCCTCAGCCCTGTGTCAGCCAGCCAGAGGGGCTGTGTTGTAATCTTTTTTTGGCATATTGAATTCTACATCATTCTCTTTCTTTCTTTCTTTTCTTTCTCTCTCTCTCTTTCTTTTTAAAAAAGTAGGCTCTATTGTTGAAAGGAACTAATCTATAATATTAAAAGACAGTAGCCAAGATTACATTTAAAAGTAGTCTAGCCATCATCATTGCAATTTTTATATTATAAAAAAGTATTAACAATTAAAGCATTTGGTAATAATATTCCTTAAAAACTATAATATAAAACATTTACTGAATTTTTATATGTATAGGCACAATGTTAGGACAAGTCTTCAAGTCTTTTAAAGGAGCACATAATAGAAAAAATTTTGTACTGACCATTCAGCTTAGGGTGATTTCAATAGGTAATGAACCTCATAGGTTTCAATTTTGGACTTAAGTTTACAAGGTCAGAAAGGATCCCTTTCCCTGATAAACTGCAGGAAAAAAAGTATCCAGCAGAGGGCGCCCCTCCATTGCACCCAACAGAGGTTTGGAGACAAATTTTTTTCACTGTGGATGAGCTGGTCATAGCAGAAAAATAGTATCGATCTATGTGAATGTACTACAGTTGGATGTGCTCAAACAGAAGAGGAACAAAATTTTTTGTTAATTTCAACAGATGGTAGCATTATGAATAGGACATACTTTGGAAAGATTTTCCTAGCACTTCCCAGTGGTATAGACATAGTGACGAAATGAACTGGTCTGGACGTGTTGCTGTCCAGTAGAACTAGAATGTGAGTCACATATATACTTTCAAATTCTCTAGTAGCCACATTTAAGAACTAAAAAAGAAACAGGTGAAAATAATCTAATAATACACTTTACTTAATCCAATATATCCCAAAATGATCATTTTAACATGTAATCGATGTAAAAAATTACTGAGATATTTCACATTCTTTTTTCATATGAAGGCCTCAAAATCTAGTGTGTATTTTACACTTAGAGTACATCTCAATTTGTGGGCCAAATTTTAATCATAAATAATTGATCTCTAATTAGATTTCATAAAGTTTACAGTCAAAGAGGTATATTCACATATCCATGCTGTCCCAAATAATTTTAAAAGTTTTACAATAACCGAATGGAGTATCTGTTTTTTTATATAAATTTAAATTAATTAAAATTAAAAATTCAGTTCATCAGTTACACTAGCCACAGTTCGAGTGCTCAAAAGCCACTTATGCCTAATGGTTATCATATTAGACAACAAAGCTCTAAGCAGTTGATAATCTGACATGGATAAATTGAATAATCAATACATTGGGGTCTAATGAGTTTGGCTGTAATATTTTAATCCGTTGTCACATTTGGGAGGCAAATAAGGGAGGGTAAAATTGCTACCATTTCACAATTAACTGGGTAAATGACCAGAGTCCTACCCAATGCTTTCCAGTAAAAGGCATTTACAGCCCTTATTCTGAACACACACCACATGGTCAAGTGAAAAGAAGTATGGCAATAGACAGATAACCATTTTTATGTTTTTCTAACGTTCACAACCATGGTAAATAATCTTAGTATTATAGGAATGGGCTAAAAATTACATTCGTTCTCAGATCCAGTAGAACTAAATATAGAGTAAAACTGCTAACTAAACACTGTCCATTTTGAAGAGTTGACAGATTGTTTAAATTAAGACAATCCTTAAAGAGACTATAAAGTAACAAGAAAATAATAGTTTAATGGAAATGAAAGCCTTACTACAGCAAAATGCAGAATTTCATCTTCGTTCAGCTCATTTTTCAATTTTCTGAATAAGGTTTGCATTGCTTTGCAAGGTCCACACCAGGCTTGGTAAACATCGATCACTAGAAGATGATAATATTTGTGAAAGAACAGAGTCAAAGAGTCTAGAGTAGCAGCTTATCCCAATCTCTGGGGCAGGGGCAGGGTGAAAACAGAGCAGCTTTTTATTCTGGGAAGTGGGGAGCGGTGCTCCATGTTGGGGTGCCTGGAGGTGCCCTGGATCCAACTCCGGATGGCGAACACCTGCGGAGCCCCAGTACCTGTTAGGCCTTTGTTCTGCAGCATCTCCTCCCACAGGCTTTGATTATTGATGGCCGCCTGCAAAAAGGAAGGCGCTGTCAAAGGTCTTCAAGGGCCAACACACCAAGTAAAGACTTGTTGATGTGTCATGCCCACCTGTAACTGGATTTCTCGTTTTTTGCTTGCCATGTATCCACTATCACATGAAAGAGGGAAGAAAAATAGAAAACATGTAAAAGGAAATTTAAATAATGTTCTTTATTTCTTTATTCATTCAAGCCGCATCTTACGCACTGCAGAAGTTTTCCTTCAGCAGTATTGGATTATGCACTTTCCCCTCTTCTGGAGAGAGAGAAGCCAGGGTCTCTGAAGAACTCTTCAGGCTGGGCACTGTGTTAAATGCTTGCAGCAGCCGTAGTATCTTTCTCTCCCAGTAATTCTGAAGCAAAGTAAGACATAAAAGAAGCAGACTCACAAATATCGAGAACAAACTAGTGGTTACCAGAATAGGAGGTACAAACTATTGGGTGTATGACAGGCTCCAGGATGTATTGTATAATACGGGGAATATAGCCAATATTTTTTAACAACTGTAAATAGAAAGTAACCTTTAAAAATTGTATAAAAAATGAACATTTTTTAAAAATTTATTTATTTTATTATTATCATTATTTTTAAGCTGGTGTTTTTTTGGTTTTTTAAAAAATTTATTTATTTATTTATTTTTGGCTGTGTTGGGTCTTCATTTCTGTGCGAGGGCTCTCTCTAGTTGCGGCAAGCGGGGGCCACTCTTCATCGTGGTGCGCGGGCCTCTCACTATCGCGGCCTCTCTTGTTGCGGAGCACAAGCTCCAGACGCGCAGGCTCAGTAGTTGTGGCTCACGGGCCTAGTTGCTCCGCGGCATGTGGGATCTTCCCAGACCAGGGCTCGAACCCGTGTCCCCTGCATTGGCAGGCAGATTCTCAACCACTGCGCCACCAGGGAAGCCCAAAAATGAACATTTTTTTAAAAAAGGTGTTCGTAAGATGAGCAACCAGTTGCGTGTTTTGCGAAACTATGGCCAGCTCAGTAATGCACCCACTGTCCTTCACTCTAGATTTCCTGGGACTGAACCGGCAATAAAGCATTAGCTTCTAAAAAAAAAAAAAGAACCGTTAGGAGTCACAGTTTCTTAGAGTTTTGTTTGTTTGCCTGCGGTATACTGGAGTGTTCTCTCTGTGTGCACACATGTTAATTGTCTATGAACGCGCTCACGGATCTTTCTTGGGTCCACGCCAAGATTTAATTTTTAGAACAAGGCCACTAGTGTGCTCTGGGCCAAGACGTAAACTTTCCGCAGTTGTTAAATCAGTGAGGCCCAAACACCCTATTCACGGGGGTCAGGGTCATTTATCTGCGGGTCTGACTGCGTGTGTCACAGCGGACACTAGTGTGAAACAAAGGAGTGACCACAAACAAGACTACATCCAGCAACGGGTGTGGGTTCCTCCTCTAGTTGCTAGATTGGGGTGTTTCAAGAACACGAACTAAAGGGGGATGTAAATCACCTCCCTTACCGAGGCCTGAGTCTCAGCGGGGTGAGTTCAGCCAAGTCCAAGTCCCTGGGGCGCCCCGCAGGACCGGGGCGGGGGGGGGGTGGGGGGGAGGAGAGGGGGCGCCGGGCTCCCAGGCCGCCTCTGCCCCGGCTGGTCCCGCTGAAGGACCAGGCAGAGGATGGATACCAGGATGGGCCGGGAAGCGGAGGGCGCCAACGTTTCCTTCCACCCATCCGGCTGCCCGCGAGCCCTGTCCCCCAACCCGAGGACCGCGACTCCAGCGCGCAGACCTGGGCAGCGGTTACAGAGCGGTTGGCTCCGAAGTTCGTCCCCTTCCTGCTGCCCCTCCCGTCCGGGCGCCCCCAGCCTCTCCCCTCCGCCTCCAGCGTGCGCTCGCTCGCGCAGATTCCGTCGTGTCTCTGCCTCGGCCGCTCACCACGTACAGGATGAAACCTGTGTGCCTCGGCTTGGAGCGGAGGGCTCGCCAAGGTCCAGCCCAGCCGGTCTCTCCAAATCCTCCTGCGCCTACCTCTGCTCTTCTTTTTAAAAAAATCATTTAGAAATCAAGTTAGACTTACAGGAAAATTGCAAAAGTAGTACCCCGAGCTACCATACCCTCTCCCCTTAGCTTGGCATCTTTCATAATTATGGTATAATTATTGAAACCAGGAAGCTAACGTTGATAAAGTGTTAACTACACTATAGACCTCGTACAAATCTTTTCCGTTTTCCTAAGAATGAACTTTTCTTGGTCCGGGATTCCATCCTGAGTCCCACATTACCTTTAGTTGTCCTCTCCTTGCACTTCTCCAACCTGGGGCAGTTCTTCTGGACCATCTTTCTTTGTCTTGTAAAACCTTGGTGTGTGTGCGCGTCTGTGTGTGTGTTTTACTTTATTATGTCATTTGCAGAATTTATATCAGGAAATTTTAAAAGTAACTTTAAAAAAACATACTCTCCTTTTCATGCCGTGTAAATTCTATCATTTATGCTTACCTTAACATTTTTCAGCTTACTTTGTTTTCTCTTATTCTTAGGATACAAGTCTACCCAATGCACTGGGTCAGCTGACTGTTCTTCATGGTGATTTTTTTTTTTTTTTTGGTGTTTGTGACTTTTCCTGTGAGTTAATTTTTAGCAAGGATTGCTTTTTTAAAAATTTTATTCAAGTATAGTTGATTTACAATGTTTTGTTAATTTCTGCTGTATAGCAAAGTGATTCAGTTATCATATATATATGTATTCTTTTTCATATTCTTTTCTGTTTTTAAATTTATTTTATTTATTTATTTTTGGCTGTGTTGGGTCTTTTCTGCTCCGCGTGGGCTTTCTCTAGTGGCGAGCGGGGGCTACTCTTCGTTGCGGTGCGCAGGCTTCTCATTGCAGTGGCTTCTCTTGTTGCAGAGCACGGGCTCTAGGGTGCGGGCTTCAGTAGTTGCAGCACGCGGGCTCAGTAGTTGTGGCTCGCGGGCTCTAGAGCTCAGGCTCAGTAGTCGTGGTGCACAGGCTTAGTTGCTCCGCGGCATGTGGGATCTTCCCGGACCAGGGCTCGAACCCATGTCCCCTGCATCAGCAGGCAGATTCTTAACCATTGCGCCACCAGAGAAGTCTTTCATATTCTTTTCCATTATGGTTTATCACAGGATATTGAATATAGTTCCCTGAGCTATACAGCAGGACCTTGTTGTTTATCCAGTCTATATATAACAGTTTGCATCCAGCATGGATTGCTTTTAGTATGAGCCCCTGTGACAGGACTGCGGAAGCATAGCTACACAATGATGTCCCATGTGCCTTTGCCTGGCCCATCAGTATTTAGACCACCAGACGATATGTATGTTAATTTCTCAGCTTAGATTTCCTATTTCCCTTAGCAGAAAATCCAAATCCATATCTATGACTAGCACAATTCTGGGACTTGAATTTCTCATCAGTGACTTTTTATCCACATAGAATTCCTATGGATGACAAGCACGTCACTCCTGCCACTAAACCAGTTGGAGGGCAAATGTTTATAGTTCCATTTCAGAAATGGGACAGCCCGTCTTTATTTCCAGCAGTATACAAGTAGTTGCAGCTAACTGTGAATTATGGACTCTCAACCCTGTAGTATGTGGACCTACAGGGAAGTAGATATCAGAATCCCAGCCACATCTGTTAAGGCTTGTTTTCCATTCTAATACTCCAATGAAATCTTTCTGCTCCAGTCAGCTCACCCCTATGACTTCAGTTTCCTCTTTTGCTTCTCTGTCCTAGGTCTTTCTTTCCCTTCGTTTTCAGCTAAATTAAAAGTTGTTGAAATTTAAAAATTGAGTTATTTTATTCAGTATTTTATTTAGACCTAAACTGGGCATCTTTCTGCGCCAGCTCAGTCAACCATGTTGACTGGATATTAACCTGCTGATTTTTCGTCACAGCGTCCCCTGTGATTATTGCCTTCCCTATAACTTTATGATTCTTAAAAATCATAGTTCGATTTTTTGCTTAAAAAATCAAACTTTCCTCAAGTTTTCTTTAATTTCCTGCAGCAGATAATTTTTAGAGATGGTGCTTCTGAGGCTTCCTTAGCTACTGCCTTTCCAGTGGTCTAACTTCCTTTCCCCATTGCCCCAGGATGAGTGTTTTCTCATCACCCCTCCTCAGAGGGTAATAGACAGGGTGAGTGGCTGACTTGGCCTGGGAATTACTTTGTACCCACTTTTATGGGGGTGAACTCACTAGTAATATCTATACTTGGAGTACAAGTTGTGTGTGTAGCTTCCAGTTTAATTCCCTGTTTTAAGCAAGTTTCACATGGGTCACTCTGTTCTTCTAAGGTGGCATCTTTCTCACGAACTTTTTATTTCTCTGATTTGCTGGAGAAAGACAAATACAACTCTGACTACCAACATTCCCTGCTCGTGTTTGTCCTGATCCTGAGCAGCCTGGGAACACACCTCACACCATGCACTGCTCCATTCGCAGTTTGTTTTTTTTTAACATACATAACTATTTCTTGATTTTAGGCTAACAGTTAGTCACATAATTTCTGGAGCCCATTTCACAAGCTTTAGTTTTTTTTATCCCAGTTCTTCTCATAAGTTCCCCCAGAAAGCCATCTGATTAACCTCTGGGGAACCAAAGTTTTCCTTTGGGCTCATGTTGGCAGCAACACAGGTGCCAGAACTTTCCTCTTTAGGAGCCTCTTCCTCTATGCCAACTATTGGGTTGAACCTAAGAGTAAATTTACTGACAACCTAACCCTGGTGAAATAGCAGTTATCAAAAATATATACCACTCCTTCTATAACACCAGAAGGTGAAGTGTAGAGACAATACGTACCCTTGATATATATCCTTGATTGTAAGGTCCTGTTCAGAAATCCTCTTGTAGGTAATTCTGCTCATCTACTTGGTCCATTATGGGAATAAGGATCCTGTCTACAAAGGTCATTTGCATCTCTAAACCCTATAGTTGCTTCCTGTACTCCAACCCATGTGCAGCACTTGGAAATTTTTTTTAATGAAATTTCTCGTATTAACCCAAAAAGATGTTATTGTGCAGCACCTACAGGAAGCGTTTAGTAGGTGCCACAACTGTTCATGCACCTGTTTCAAAGTCTTCACATAATGATTTTACTATTTAAGGAAAAACATCACTGCTACAAAAAGAAGCTTCAATCTATTCTCAAATGATCACAGACATTTACCAGTGTTCAAGACATGCAAGGCAATAGGTGAAATTGAGTTTTTAAACATCATTCCTACTAATTGCAAAAAGCTTGACTGTTGAGGCTTTGAAACATAAACTTGTTGAGCTTTTGATTTGGGTCTTCCTAGTATAGACTTCAAGGACAAGTGCACTCTGAAAATGTTATTTAAAAGAAAGTATATTTATATTTGATTATAGAAGAGTGTAAGTTAGAAATGCCAAAGACCCCCTGAGAGTGTTACTCCTGAAGGATCTAGTAGTAGTTTGTTTTGCTTCTTGTATGTATTTGACATTATCTTTCAAGTTACATTCAAAGTGCTCTTTCCTGCCCTGACCTGCCTTTTTTTTTGGTCCTCGTGCAGCACTATCTATAGTATTCAGTTTTTTTCTTGGGTCATAAGTTTATCAGCACCTTACTGTTTTACTTGTAGGTTCTCTGGATCTCTGAATATACATGAAAACCCAGAGGAGAGGAACTGGGTAGCTGAATTGCTGAATTATTTTCACTTTACTTTCTTCCTCTTGTGGTTCTCTCTGGCACCTGGCCTCATCACTTGCACATAAACACTCAAAACTTAGTTGGCAAATTAGTACATTTGGAAATAGCAGGTATTCTTGACACATTTATAAACTCCTTAGTGAGGGTACACAGATCTCCTATTTTTAAATGCAAGTGATCTGGTGCAGGTAATTAGACTATAAAGAAAATAAATAGTTTAGGGATTTACTTGCAGTTCATTACTTGAGCTAGAGATAGAAACAAACTAGTCTATCTAGGAGAAATATATGCATATTTTTGTTAATTTTCCCTATCTCCTTTAGATAAAAAATTCCAGATTTTGATACCAATTTAAATGTCATCTGAATAATAATATTCTCTTTTCCCACTAAATACAAAATTAAGGCTCTGAGAATAATGAAGACACAAGACATAGAAAGAAATATCATTTAGTTTCTTCTCTGCTCTCAGTCTCTGGCACCGTGTCTTAGCATGCCAGAGGAAAGTTGATATGATAGAGGTCTGCATAGGATAATAGGGGAATTAGTTAATGAGAAGGTTCATAACTCAGTCTGGAAACAAGGAAGGGACATCATGGGATCTGGTCCGTGAGCCTTTGCAAAAGACAAATAAAAATAATTAATTACTCCCTCTGCTCTCCAAAAAGGACTGGAGGCGAGAACAGAAGGTAAGGTAGCACTGAGCATGGACCATAGAGTGAGGCTGTTGGGATGAAGGGAGGACAAGGGAGGAAGGTGACTTCAAGGTGGAGAAAACAGCCTGTGCCGAGTCACAGAGATGAAAGAGTCGGACACATAGAGAGAACTATGAATGTGATGCTCTGCCTGAAATTAAGGATCCACGTGGGGTCGTGATGAGCCTGGAAAGGGCAACTGTGACTGGAACACAGAAGGTCCCATAAGCAAGATAGTACATATGGGCTCCATGTGAAAACAATGTCAAGCTTCTCAAAGTTTAAAGTGGGAGGATTTACAATCCATGATTGACATAAAAAGTTTTCAATACTAGGAAAACCATGGTGACATCAGCCTGGCATTTGAAGCAGATGTGGTTGGGGAGGTGGACCAGGAGGTAATAGACAGAGGACTGTTGGAGCAACCCAGGAGAGGAGGGCTAAAGACCTCAGTGAAGGCAGAGACCAGAAGTACAGTGTGAAAGAGACAGACTCGTGAAGTTATGAATGGGACTCAGGGATGCTTCGTAGGGAGCAGGTAGGAGAAATTATAGAAATCTCCTGAGTTTCAAGTTTGGGTGAGTGAATGAATGTGAATTCATGTGAATTCATTTCACATGAATGAGGGATGTGAAAGGAGGATCAGACCTGGAGGGAAAATCATGAGTTCAGCTTTTAGGATGGCAAGATGGAAAGAGAAGACTCATTACCTCTATTGACAGGTAAATCAGGAGCAGCATTGTGATCCACAGAATTGGTGAATCCCCAGGAAACAAGTAATCGGGCAAAAGCCCTTGTGCACAATAGCGTTAGGTTTGAATAATAGCACAATCAGAATTACCCTTGCTCTGTGTGGTCAGTAATTTGTGAATAAATAAAGCTTATTACATTAAGGCTTTTTCTAGCTAATTTGTGCTCCTCCCTCTGCCCAACACACACACACTTTTCTATGAAATCCCCATAAAACAATATTAGATATGGTAGTCTTTGTGACCTTAGGCAAGTTTCTTAACCTCTCTGTAGTCTTTACTGGAGCTAATAATAGAACCTATTTAATGACTGCTGTGTAGATTCAATGATTTACAAGATATAAAATGCTTAGAGCAGTCTCCAGCTTATGGTGAACATTCAGTAACTGTTATCTTTTGTCACGCAAAGATATAGCTCTAAAGTATTTTGATTAGCAAACCTGTGTGGAAGTCCAATCTACCTAAAACTTGCAAAAGTAGCTTTTCACAGAAATTCCTATCTCTGTTAAGAATTGAATGGAGATGGTGGAGAAAGAATGCAGGGGAGATAGGGGGGGCATGGGCAAGGGAAAAGAATTACATGACTGAAATGTTTTCAGATGATCAATGCTGATATCCTTTTACACGGATGATTCAGTGATTGATCAATAAAAGAAAGAAACAAAATTTGATTACAGCATCTATATGTAGGTCATCTTAGCACCATGATATCATCTGAGACAAATTGCTCAGCGCACAGAATAAGAAAGAAGGTCATGCATAGCTATGACATGTTGTCATATATTAAATTCCTGTGATTCTGGCCAAGATGGAATAATAGAGACCAGATTTAACATACTACCTGGAACAATAAAAAAAAACTGAAAAAATACATGTAACAATGGTTTTCAAGGCTTTGGATGGGCATCAGGTAAAGAAGGGCAGTGATCAGTGAGAGATGGGAAATAAAGGAGATGAACCCTATGACGGCTTCAGTTTACTGCCTTGTAAGTTTCTAGCTTGCCACATAGGGAGGGAGAACCCAGGTGGAACCAGGCAGAATTCCTGGGTTGAGGAGGCTGAGCTGAGAATCCAGGCAGCTAGAATTTTCAGAGCAGAGTAACAGAAAGGAGAGAGCAAAGCAGAGAGAGAACTCCAGGCATTTATATAACCATCCCTTCCTGAGTATTCAGCTGAGTACTGATCTGTCTAGGGAAGGAAGAATATAAGAGGATTAGTGGGAATTGTGCCCATTGCTCACGTAGGGTTGGAAATAGTACATGTTCCCACCAGACAGATTGAAGAATTTAATAATTTATGAGACATTAGGTATAGTACTCAAGAAGATCTTGCCTGAATAGTGTGAAATAAATAGCCCTAGATGGAATACTGCTCTGGACCTGCCTGATAGATCTTAAAAACAACACCTTAAAGGATCAAACTGCAACCCAGAAGAAAGCTCAAGAATATTTATAAAAATACGGAAGTATCCAACATCCAACCAGGTAAAATTACAATGAATGCTAGTAGAGGGCAGGAAATGATGAAATTTACAGTGTACACAAATAAAATAAAGAACAGAGAGAATCGACAAAACTGAAAGTTGATTCTTAGAAAAGATAACAAAAATTGACTTACCTTTAGCTAGGCTGACAAAGAAAATAAGAGAGAAAACACAAATACACAAAACCAGATATGAAAGTGGGGGAATTACTACCAAGCTTACAGAAATAAAAAAGGATTTTAACAGAATACTATGAACAGTTGTTCACTAATAAATTGGATAACTTAGATGAAATGTATAAATTCCCACCAACATAGAAATTACATAAAATGATTCAAGATGAAAGGAACAATCTCAACAGATCTATAAGTAAAGAAATGAAATCAGTAATCAAAAACATTGCAAGAAAGAAGAATCCAGGATCAGATGACTTCAAAAGTGAATTCCAGCAAACATTTAGAGAAGACTTAATGCCAGTCCTTCTCAAACTCTTCCAGAAAATAGAAGAGGACTATTTCCAAACTCATTTTATGAGGACAGAATTACCCTGAAACCAAAGCTCTAAGTGAGAAGATAATGGAGGAAAAGAACTGTCAACCTAGAATTCTATACCCAGCAAAAGTGTATTTGTAAAAAAAGATGAAATAACAACTAATAAGAAGATACCAATGTGTGTATTAGAACTCCCTTTCTGTGTTCCACAACCATCATTGTCATGCTAATTCTTTTCAATTTAAAAAAATTTTTTCATATAATTATGTTTGCTTTTACTGATCCTGATCTCCAGGTTCTTTACTATGTTTTAAACAGTTCAGTTCTCTTTTATGAGGTTTTTCAATACAACCTTCATTTCTGAAATTTTTCTGTTGCTTATTCCTTGAAATGTGCCAGCTTATATTTTATCATCTTTGTTTTTTTTTTAAAATCACATCTTACTACCAAGTTTGATCTCTGCTTTTTGCTTCTGTTTTAGGAGCAATGACCTCATTAAGGAATATTTTTGAAAGCAGGGGTTTGTCAACATTTTTCTCCATGATTCTCTACCCTGCTGTCTGCCCAGAGAAGCTAACTTGTATGAACCACCTCAACAGTCTCCCTTGCCTTCTGGCTTCTGGTGAATTCAGCCAACAGAGAACATCCAAAACATTGGAGGGATGGAGAAGAATAAGATGGTGGTATTTATTCCACTGGTTTATTTTCTGCAGCTTTGCCTTGAGATGATTGATTTGTCAGCCTAAGGTCATAGCTTCTTTCAAAGCAGCTCACTCCATGTTACTCCTATTTCCAGCTTTTGGTCACCACTCTCCCTGTTTACCATTTTGGGCATAGGGATAGTGGCAGCACTATGGTTGCTAGCCCTGCAGTACCATTGTTTTTGGTTTCCCTGCATTGTATCCACTTCTTTATAACTAGTTCTCATCATTGAGTTATCCTTGAATTATCCTGATTTGTGTGGAGCATCATTTCCTCATGGGACCTTGACCGGATCAGCTCAGAGTAGTTGATCCAGCTGATAGCCCCTTTCTAAGACTGAAGCACTGAAGATTCTGGGTTTAGTATTAGTAAAGTAGATAGAGAGTTTATCTTTGTTGTAGTTCCTTGTAAATGGAGGACTTAATAGTAACTTTTTATGCACAGAGTTTTATTGAATATCTATTTGCAATCAAGTGGCAAAATAACTGGTTGAGAGGAAAAGAAAATTATCAGTGAAATCAATTAATCAGAAGATCTATCCTTGATCTGGTTGATCTCTGAAATCTAGAGTACTCTCCATCTCAATAATTTTCACTCTGAAATATCATTGTTTATCATCATCCAGATTGAGAGACACTTGCACAAACCTCCATCTGACCAGACTTATGAGGTCACTGGTTTATTATCTGTTGTGTGAGCAGCTTCCACCCTAGGCAGAGGGCTCATGAACAGATGATTACTACTTGAGGACAGAATTCACAATTCCAGATTTCACAATATCCAGCCCCCAGTGTCTGATTCCACCCTTTTCTAGCTTCAAGAGTGGTTTGATTTGCAGGGTAGGATTAAATATATACAGTCAGATAAGACCCATTCCTTGCTCTCAAGTATCTCATGGTCTGAAGTGTGGGGAGTATAAGAGATGATTACATACAGACAAATAATTATAAGGCAGTTTGACAAGGGCAATAATAGATGGTCTGTACAAATACATTCGTCAGGTATCTGATAGTAATACCTGATATGTTGTTTTTCTGTATTATCTTGGTAGTTACATTTCGTTACATTTCATCAAGATACTTCACTAAACAAAGAGCAGTCTTATCCCTAAGAGAAAAACCTTTTGAGAGAGAATATTGTCATTGCTTGCATAGTCTTCAGGAAGAGTGGATTTCAGGTTATTTTGATCTTACATCCTTATCATTAAAAAAAATTTGTACACATCCCCATAAAGTAATATTCATAGTTTATACCCATGCATTGCTGTAGTTCCTTTATGAATATCAGCACAACATACTATATATTTTTTTAATTATTTATTTATTTTCATTTATTTATTTATGGCTGTGCTGGGTCTTCGTTTCTGTGCGAGGGCTTTCTCTAGTTGCGGCAAGTGGGGGCCACTCTTCATCGTGGTGCGCGGGCCTCTCACTATCACGGCCTCTCTCATGGCGGAGCACAGGCTCCAGACGCGCAGGCTCAGTAATTGTGGCTCACAGGCCTAGTTGCTCTGCGGCATGTGGGATCTTCCCAGACCAGGGCTTGAACCCGTGTCCCCTGCATTGGCAGGCAGACTCTCAACCACTGCGCCACCAGGGAAGCCCCATACTATATTTTAATAGAAAATAAATAGAAATAAATTTCTTCTACTACTCTTTTTGCATTCCACTAAATTATTATTGTTCCCACTCCCACTGTGAAGACTACTGCTCAAAAGCAGATGCATTAAAAAAAAAAAAAAAAAAAAGATTGTCGGACTTCCCTGGTGGCGCAGTGGTTAAGAATCTGCCTGCTGATGCAGGGGACACGGGTTCGAGCCCTGGTCTGGGAAGATCCCACATGCCGCGGAGCAATGAAACCCGTGCACCACAACTACTGAGCCTGCTCTCTA
Organism: Balaenoptera musculus; assembly: GCF_009873245.2. Lineage (NCBI taxonomy): Eukaryota > Metazoa > Chordata > Mammalia > Artiodactyla > Balaenopteridae > Balaenoptera > Balaenoptera musculus. Next base: position 92,650,210 of record NC_045793.1, on the reverse strand, counting down.
GAGCCCGTGAGCCACAACTACTGAGCCCGTGTTCCACAACTGCTGAAGCCCGCGCGCCTAGAGCCCATGCTCCACAACAAGAGAAGCCACCGCAATGAGAAGCCTGCACACCGCAATGAAGAGTAGTCCCCGCTCGCCGCAACTAGAGAAAGCCTGTGCACAGCAATGAAGACCCAACACAGCCAAAAAAGAAAAGAAAAAAAAAAAAAAGATTGTCCCCATATAACAGGTTTATGATGTTGACCTTACAGTATGGTGAACTTTAGATACTGCATCATTTCTCCCTGGTGCAGGGGGTACCATTTTTCCTCCTTTTCAAGTAATCTATTTGACTTTCTGCCTGATAGACCCAGTAGAAAATCATGTGGAAATGGGAACTCAAAAGCCAATTTTAAGATACATGTACATTTGTAATTATTGGTGGATTTTTTCAGTTTTCTCCAAAATCCAGAATGAGTTGGAAGAAGTGGTAAGTCCTCTTTATGGAGCATAATTATAAGCAAAGCAAAGCATAAGGGCATATCAATGTCTGTACTTGATAAGTAGAATCTGAGTTCTGAGTTGGTTGTCTTGGTTGTTTTAATGACTTTAACTGATACCAGTGTTGATTTTAATTGTATAAAATTACTTGGTCATATAGGATGCCTTGAACCAGCTTAAGGACAGTCCCACAGTCTGAAAGGCATGGCTCTAATACAGTCTGCCATCACGCTTAAACTAAGTCCAGCTGGCTTCCACTTTTTCCTGTTTCTTTTCCTGCTTCATGGATCCATGTCTGGGAAGGTAGATCTGGGACGTAACCTCGGCTTCCTGACTACCTACTATACCTTAATCAGAATCAAACCACATCAATACCCCATCAGTCCCGAAAGAATTTCCTCTAAGTCTCTTGACTATCTGAGGTAATCCTTTCCTACAAATACCACAGCCAGCGGCCATAGCTTTCCTGGCTATCAGAAATTTTCAAGAAGTTGAGTATAAGTTGAATAAGTTAAGGCTTCTGTAGAGTCTTTATCTTCAGGTTCTCTGGACCTTGAAGAATAATTTAGAAATAGAGGAAAAGAACATTCTACGATCAAAGCTCAGTGAGAGTAAATGCAAAGAGGAGAACAGCCTGGAGAGTGCATGGGGAAAGGCAATAGCTGTGTTTAGCGGAAGTAAACATTGCAAGGAAGAAAAGGTAGGGGTTGAGTCTGGATGGTCGGGGTCGACTTGTGTAGAGTTAAGGTGATCAAACATATTCTTTGTTAATGAAGAACTGATAACAGTTCTCCGAGAAGAGGGAAACAATCAATCTTCATTACCTTTTCATGGAAAAATAATTTTGATGATGATTAAGAGCAAGAATTTGAAAAATTTCGAAGTCATGGAAGCACCCACTGAATCGAAACTATTTTATCAGAATAGCGAAAAACTGATTACAAAGCAAGTAACATAGTATTTAATGGATAACACCCCCTATGAAACACAGCATATCCAGGCAACAAGCAGTAGTTAAAGCAACAAAAATTTCATTATAAAGAACTAACTCAGAATTTTCTATCTCTGAATAATGTTGAATGAAATGTACCCGGAAGGCATGGTGGGGTACAAAACAGACCACTATTACGAGGAGGAAGAAGAAGCTCTTGATTTGAGCTCTGCATTCTTGATGGGCCCACATGTCGGGCCAAAGAGTCTTTACCAGTTGAACGATAACCCCCATCTGTATCAGAAAGAGGGTCACAACCGTTGTCATCATAATGATGGTCATAGAGTAGTTCAAGATAATGCATTCCCTGTGGTTGAGGTCTTTGTAGAACTCGAAGCATCGTTGCTCTGAGTAAGTTGGATGGGTGCCATATTGTAAAAAAAATATTGGCAAAAACATGACGCCACCCACCATCCAAATAATAATGCTTAAAACCACCGCATGGTACTTTTGGAACTGCTGCATTTGGAGTTTCTTAAAATACATGAGCAATCGGAGTATGATGATGGCCACATAGAAAGCAAAGGTGAAGTACATATGACCATATATTATGCTGCTAACCAATCGGCAGGTGAAGAATCCAAACTCCCAGACGACTGATATATAATAGCTGAGGCGAAAGGGAAGGCTGACCAGGAGGATGGAGTGTAGCACTATGATATTGAGAACGATGGTGGCAATCATTGATTGGCTGTTCCTTTTGAGCATCATACAAGACATCGTAATCGCTCCTGCAGCACCTCCCAGCAAAACTGCGCTGTAGAGCGTAATGAGAATCATCCTGCAGTGCCTGTCGCAGCGGCCCGGGTCTATGTTGGAAGCGTTTGACAGGGTGGTTGTATTGATCAGCTCCATATTTCACCACAAAATGCTTAGAAGACCATAAACCCCTAAACCAAAAGTTTTACAAAATTAGAATGGATATATTGAAACTGCGCAGCAACTGCTCCTGAATGGTCTTGTTTTGCCATCTCAGCCCACTGTTTACAAGCCTAAAACTGGGTACCCAATAAGTATTGTCAGAGACTCGTCTTAATTACCCAAAGATATTGAAGAGACAAAGAGAGTGAAACAAAATGACAAAAATAAGACTGTCTGAATATAAAGCTTGTAACTGTGCACTCAGGCATTCTCTTCACAGATATGTCTAAACTCACATACCAGGGCGGGATGAGCGTAAGACATATTAGCCTCTGGCGTAAAGTTTAAGGAAGGGCGAGAGACTCAGTCATCAAAATAAATAACAGTCTAATGCAATGTTTTTTAAAAATCAAAATTAATGCAAAAAATTCATGATGAACAAAATAAATTTTAAACAAAGGCAGGGTCCGTATACACCCAACACTCGTTCATATCAGATCTATAAAGGCCGTCCATCCTATTGTCAGAAAATCCAGTTTGAGATACCGCAGAGAAGACCATGTAAATCACATGTAATTATTGGAAGAAGGTATATCAGACACTTTAAAATATTTCCTGTGAACAGCTTTGGGGGAAGGAGAAGCATATAATATACATATTACCTGCACTCTTCTTCCAAACTCTGAAACTTTCCCTGGACTGGTATGTTACATTTTGGTAAAAAGTTGGGGTTCGGGGGTGGGTTCTGTTTAGTTTTCACTTAAGTTTTTCAGGTATGGATGCATAAGAGATAGTGATCATATAGCAGAGAGACAGACTGCTTGGCATTGTGCTTTCCTGCATCTAAGTGTCACTTGGCCATTTGGTTGCTGTTAGGGTGTGTATAAGTCTCCTGGCCTCACGGAGCTCTGGCTATGACATGCAAAAGTCACACTGCCTGTGTCACTGGAAAATGAAATGAGTCAGTGCATTTGAGACAGCTTTATAACTGAAAAAAAAAAAGCCACATAAAGTTATGATTCTTAAGGTGAAACAACAAAAGCAAAAAGACATTATTTACCTCTTTCTCCTTAGTCTACATAGGGCAGATACACAGTTATGTTACATAAAATTGTTGCATTATTAAGCATTTAATAAATATCCTACAATTAAAAGCAAACTTTTTCAGACCTTTGATCAGATGGTATGAGACCCAGGCATCAACAGGTCAGACTTTCCTCTCTGGAAGGATCTGTGTCCATTTTCCTCACGTATCTGCTGCCCACCTGGCCAGAAGCAGTGTCTGAGCGTTTGTATCTGAGGGAGAAGTTATTCCACAGTGAACGTCTAAATATCTTAGAATTTTTCTTCTGCTACTATGGAATCTTCTTAGAATAACTAAATTTTCATTTATGAAAAATTATATTGGACCTGTCACATTGACTACTCTCAAATGAGATTTTATTGTAACTTAGAAACATAATTTGCATAACAATCTAAACTTTATGTGCTGAAATATGCATTTTAGCAAACTATATATATATACATATATATATACACACATATATATATATATAATGCATAATGCGTGTACACTTTTTCTGTGAAACAAAATAGTTTTATGTGACTTATGAACAACAAATACGATACTACTGACTTAGTTTTAAAATTTTGGTAGTCCTCAAGTCTAAGCAGACGAGATTTAAGTTTGACATGACTTTAAAGCAAGGAAAACTTAAATAATTTATCAGGTCCCACCAGTTTAAATGGACACAACTGCCAAGGCTGTGTGACGTTTGGAAATAGGTTATTAGCTGGCTAATAATGGGACAAATAATTAACACTGAAGTTGCCTCTTCAGTCGCAAATATGGGAATGAGATCTATTTTGTAAGGATGTTATGAGAAATAAGTTAAATTGCATGTCTAAAGACCCAACAAATTCCCTGACATGAACTAGGTCATCAAAGCGTCAATGCCACTTCTCCCTCTATAATGTACACAAAGATATATCATAAACATACAATGCCATCCTTTTTTAGTTACCTCTCAGAACCATGCTATAAATATTTAAATGCATTGAGATAAATTCATAGGGAAGGGAGGAAGTTGGATCATCACTTTTCCTTGCTCTCAGGACCTTACCCTTACGACCACCAACCCCTGGAAATTTTTGCTCATGAAAACAAAGTACTGAGACTATTACTCAACCATAAAACGGAATGAAATTGGGTCATTTGTAGAGATGTGGATGGACCTGGAATCTGTCATACAGAGTGAAATAAGTCAGAAAGAGAAAAACAAATATCGTATGTTAACACATATATATGGAATCTAGAAAAATGGTATAGATGATCCTATTTGCAAAGCAGAAAAAGAGACACAGACGTAGAGATCAAATGTATGGATACCAAGGGGGGAAGGGGAGGTGGGATGAATTGGGATATTGGGATTGACATATATACACTAATATGTATAAAATGGATAACTAATAAGAACCTGCTGTATAAAAAAAAAATTCAAAAACTCAACAAACAAAAAAATAAATAAATAGATTAATTAATTAATTAAAAAAACCAAGTACTGAGACTATTACTCAGCCATAAAAAGGAATGAAATTGGGTCATTTGTAGAGACGTGGATGCACCTGGAAACTGTCATACAGAGTGAAATAAGTCAGAAAGAGAAAAACAAGTATCGTATATTAACACGTATATATGGAATCTAGAAAAATGGTATAGATGATCCTATTTGCAAAGCAGAAAAAAGACACAGATGTAGCGATCAAACGTATGGATACCAAGAGGGAAGCGGGGTGGTGGAATGAAGTGGGAGATTGGGATTGGCATGTATACACTATTGATACTATATATAAAATAGATACTAATGAGAACGTACTGTATAGCACAGGGAACTCTACTCAGTGCTCTGTGGTGACCTAAATGGGAAGGAAATCCAAAAAAGAGGGGATATATGTATACGTATAGCTGATTCACTTTGCTGTACAGTAGAAACTAACACAGCATTGTAAAGCAACTATACTCCAATAAAAATAAATTAAAAAAAAAAAAGCAAGTACTGAAATTTCTAGATCTGTTTCCTATGCAGAAACATTTAAATGAACATCCAAACTACTTACTTGTTCTTTTCCTCTTATGATCTGCTGCTGGTGGAAGACACAAGGCACTTTGGTCATTTGCTGGTGATCTACATCAGAACAGGTAATAAGAATGGTTTGCTAGAATCAAGTCTCCAGTCAAGAGAGGTCATGGGATGAATAATGTACTGGCAAAGAGCTCAAGCTTTAGACTGAGGTCTTTCAAAGTTAAACAGTCAAGATGGAGGACCCAGATAAACCGTCTGGGCCACAAACGGATGTGTAGCTCTACAGCTAGTGGTGAGACAGATTCAAAGTATTCTTCTAAGCTAAGACTTTCATTTTCACTATCAATGACTTATTTGCAGTAACTCTTCTCATTAACATGAAAAACTTAGTATTTTTTCCCCAATGCTCTTTCTTACCACACTTGTATCCAAAATGTTTCATATTCAGTATAAGAATGACTGAGAGAAGTACTCTGTGTGAGATTTTTATATTCTCAACAGTAAACTCAACATATTTATATCTCTGGCTTTCACTTTCCAAGACTCCTTTCCCTCAATAACTGCCATTTGGAGATATGGTTCCTTTTGAAGCTCGACCGTCTGGTGATGTAACTTCCACAAGAGGGCACGTTTTTTCTCAAAAGTAAATTTTCTTACGTCAGTCTTCTCACTTCCTGTTCTAACTTCATAGTCACCTTTAGCTGTGCTAAGACCTCAAAGCATAATTTTAAGGAAGTTGGGTTTAGTACACCTAAAGATGAAAGAGACCAACATGCCTTCAACAGTTGCGGGCAAATTCAGCCCCAAATCATATTACTGTTCAGCTACAGGAATTCAAAAGGACCAAAACTCTGTCAACTGTAAAGCAGACTCATTATGGACCACATATAGGTAACAACTTGATAAAATTTTCATTTGCTTTGGAAAGAATGAATATCATCTCCACCTACACCATCTGCTAGATGATCACCCAAAAGTGCTTGTAGCCACAGAGATACAAAACAACAGAATCTAAACATAATAGAGCCATATGCTTAATTATTTCAAGAAAAACGCTCAATAGAAGATGGGATTTCCAAGCCTTACTGTCAAAAGCAAATTTGTACCAATTCAACTAAGCTCATGGAACCAATTTTTCAACCCATTTTAAACATCTCGCCTTAAATCAAATTATTTCAAAAATACGAAATCTGGGTTGTAGGCCTGGATTTTGACATAGTATCTGGCAGGTCTCATTTTTCAGATAAAATGTGTTTCCTGGAATCTTTGGGATAAAGTATGTTCCCATAGAAACCATGCTATATTTAGAGGTTGCTTCTCTGATGAAGGACTAACTGGGAAACAAGATAAATGTGACCAACAGTGGAGCCTAAAAATAAAAGTTGGCTATAATTCAGAACTATAGCCAGCACACAAATTGATAGCATTCACACTGACAACGTAAGGAATTCAAAGTACTAAAATGTGTGTATATTATATTTAAAACACATCTAGAAGAATGCTTGTATTTAATATTTTTTTCTCACTACACTCAGAATTCAGCTCTTTTCATTCAGGAGTACCAAGATTTTTAAGAACATAACAAAACCTTAGTTTGAGAGCTTAGACATTACCCAGTTCAGTACAGTACAACCTTGTTTTTTTTTTTTTTTAGAGAAAATATGATTTATTGCAGTAGAGTTGATTTACAATATTGTGTTAGTTTCAGGTGTACAGTGAGTCAGTTATACATATGCATATAACTATTCTTTTTCAGATTCTTTGCCCAAATAGGTTAATACAGAATACTGAGTAGAGTTCCCTGTGCTATACAGTTGGTCATTGTTGATTATCTATTTTATATATAATAGTGTATATATGTTAATCCTAAACTCCTAATTTATCCTTCCCCTCCATATTTCCCCTTTGGTAACCATAAGTTAGTTTCTAAGTCTGTGAGTCTGTTTCTGTTTTGTAAATAAGTTCATTTGTATCTTTTTTTAGATTCCACATGTAAGTGATATCATATGATATTTGTCTTTCTCTGTACGACTTACTTCACTTAGTATGATAATCTCTAGGTCCTTCCATGTTGCTGCAAATGGTATTATTTCATTCTTTTTTATGGCTGAGTAATAGTCCATTGTTATGTGTACCACATCTTCTTTATCCATTCATCTGTTGATGGACATTTAGGTTGCTTCCATGTCTTGGCTATTGTAAATAGTGCTGCAGTGAACATTGGGGTGCATGTATTTTTTCAAATTATGGTTTTCTTTGGATATATGCCCAGGAGTGGGATTGCTGAATCATATGGTAGCTCTATTTTTAGTGTTTTGAGGAACCTCCATACTGTTTTCCACAGTGGCTGTACCAATTTACATTCCCACCAACAGTGCATGAGGGTTCCTTTTCTCCACACCCTCTCCAGCATTTATTGTTTGTAGGCCATTCTGACCACTGTGAGGTGATACCTCATTGTAGTTTTGATTTGCATTTCTCTAATAACAAGTGATGTTGAGCAACTTTTCATGAGCCACTTGGCCATCTGTATGTCTTCTTTATGACCCTCTAATTTAACAGAGGAAGCCACCAAAATTCAGAGGTTTAGAAAATTACCACAAGGTCACAGGCCTATTTAGAAAGCAGATAAGGATGAAAAATACATACCCCATTCCAAGCCTTCATGTCCACTGCATGATGCACACGTGGTGAACTTGAGATTGTCTCTTGCAGACACATTAGCAATCAACAGCTTAATTTTCCACCTACTTCTCTGTGATATCTGGAATCTTATTTTTGGAATGGACCTTAATCTTTAAATAGAAGTATATTTTAAAATCCTAGAGAATTAAAATTCTTCTTTAAATATTGTTTGCCCCACAGACAAACCATTAAAGTAAGACATTAGCATTGGTGATAAGCCTAAGTGGGTTTTCAGAAGGAAAAGTTCATCTGTCCTCTGCAGGAGAAGGTCCAAAGCAGATGCTGCTGGAGATGTCACCATCTTGCCCCATCTTCCCCCTTCACGGGAGGTGCCATTTGAGATGGCCATTTGGTGGGCAGTGTCTGCTCCTGAAAGAATGGGGTGGGGGTCGCTTGTCTTTCTAGAGTTGTTAAATTGCTACTGTGAAATGTCCTTAGGAAAGTGGTGATAAAATCTGCAACTGCTAATTCTCAAACCTGTTTACACTCCTAAGTCATTAGCCAAGACACTGAAATGCCAGCCTTGGTGCCCTGTCTGATCCAAAACACACAGAGGTTCAGCTGACCTAGATATTCAAGGCAGCACCTGGGCCTTGGACCTCTCCTCACTCTAGGACCTGCATTCTAGTTCCTCTCTTCAGTTCTCTCCCTTTGTGATTATGTCTAGCTCCCTTGGTCTCTCTCAGATACAATGTAACTTTCTTTCATGGAGACAGTGAGATTTCAAATGAGAGGAGTCCAGACAGCCCATTCCAGCCCTCCGCTTATTTCCCAGATGGGAGATGGAGACCCAGGAGGCCATTCTATCCCTCCCACTCCTCCCCCTGAGGAAGGTGACCCAGGGCAGCATCTCAGAGCATCTTTAGACGCCACACAAACTGAAGCATATCAAACAAGCATGTTGTAAGAAACCTGTTTTTTCTAAATTAAATATTGTCTGGCATTTATTTTCTAGTATAGATATGGTCTCAAATAATGAAACCAAAGTTGGCACCCAAAAGCCTTGGATGGTTGAGAGCCCTAGATGTTGGTCTTTAAACATGTATAAATGGTGTATGTTGTCCTGACACAATGTTCTCTACATCTGATAAAAGGATAACTGATTTGAAGTAAAACAAGAGAGATTAAGATTAGACATTAAGGAAAAAACTCTAATGAAGGCAGAGAGGGATTTATGCTGGTCTATGAAGCCCTCTGTTAACGTGCTTAACCTCAGCTCACACTATGCTATGCTCCGTCTCTCCGGTTTCTTTTTGCTCCTCGAGCCCACCCAGGTCCTTGTACATTGCGTATTTTGCATCTGTGGGTCTCTCTGCCCAGAGTGCTTTTCTCACTTCTGCATGTCAGGCTGCCTCTTGTCATTCTGTTCTCAGCGTTGGTGTTAGCACCTCTGAGAAGCCCTCTCTGACTGCCACAGGGTTGGGCAACTACTCCGGGACCACCGCATTGCCCTGGTTGAAGTCTTTGCATGTGATTTTCCATGAGATGTTTTAATTTCTTAATTGTTCATTATGGGTCTATCGCCTGCCTTCTGTTCCGCTGAGATATACCCCCTCTAACATATCTAAGGATATGCTGTGTACTTAGCTTTTGGACCTTAGATCAAACAGAGAACACTGCCTGGCATTTCAAAGTCTCAGTCAGTGGCTTGGGCATGTAAACAAGGTTTGAGAATGAGCAGTTACCGATTTATTTACCACTTTCCTAAGATGGATTTCACTGACCCTAACTGCACTGTCATTGTCACTTCCCAGTGCCCAGATCAGTGTGCAGCGCATACTTGTTGAATGAATTCAATGTTTGTTGAATGAATGTGTAAATGTACATGATTTTCTAAAAGTGGCTGTGGAATAATCCTTCTTTTGGAGAAAACAACTTAATCATTTTAACTTCATTCTTATAAGTTCTCAGGGACTAGGGTTGAATGTAAGAGCTGGAATTGACCTAAAAGAGGGTCTAACAAACCCAAGTGCTAAATTTTACAGAAGGAACTGAGGCCAAAGAGGCAGTCTGAGTAGAGGCCACACAGATGCCCTGCATCTGCGACTCCCGGCCCACCCTCCTTTCTTGACCTGCCCTGTTGCCCAAAGTGACCATTTCCCAGGCCACTACATCTGGAAGCTTTACCATATTCCAAAGAGTCTTGTCTCTTTTTTAGATGACTGAGTCTTATAACACTTGGAAGCATCCCAGAGCATGGAGACATTCAATCAAGAATGAGGAAACGTTTTGTTCAACATAAACTTTTCCTCTAATCTTCTTTTTAGCTTCAGATCTTTACATGCTTTGTATGAATCTTCTCACGTACCTTGGGGAGTGATCTGATTTCCCAGTCAAGCTGTTTACCTCTTTGGAGGTTACCGTACAATGTGGTTTAATTTTTTTTTCTCTTCTGTATTCTACTCCTTTATGAAAGGAAGATAATACTTCCTCAGAACAAAGGAAAGGGAGTAGTGGTTTTACTAACACATGCTACACGCTAGACGGAAGAATGAGCTGTAGTTCAGATCAACAGATTAAACTCAACTGCTTTCTGAAATAAAAGAATTACCTTAGTATTTTGATATCCAGAGGGACTTCAATCAAGATATGATTAACAAAGTATCTGATTGATGTGTCAAGAAGGACTTGGCAAAAATTCACCAAAGGAACCTTCTTCAGGGTATAATAATATCCACAAGCTGTACTAGGATATAAACAGGTGTCTATCACTATAGTGCTTTAAAATTAAACATTCTAAGCAATGTTTCTCAAATGTGATTGTGCTTATGAATCACTTGGCGATCTTGTTAAGATGCAGATTCTGATTCATTAGGTCTGGGGTAGGACCTGAGAGTCTGACTTTCTCACTGGTACCCAGGTGTTTCACAAGCTGCTGGTTCCATGGACCATGCACCATGGACCATCCTTGGTGTCGCAGGACTCTACACTGTCCAATATGGTAGCCATTCTCCACATTGTGGCCATTTCAGTTAACTTAAGTTAAAACAATTCACTTCTTCAGTCACATTTCAAGAGCTCGAAAGTTCTATTGAACAGATTTACTAAGGAAAACACAATGTATTAAATAATTCCTAGTCCCCATGATCTCGCCTCCTCTCTTTCCTAGCTGTAGGCTGCCAGCTTTTATTGGGAGAATAACAAGCATTGGTTGGATAAGCAGGTGTGTTTGAAGCTGGGGGAGATGGGGCAGAAGAGAACCAGGGAGAAGAGTTGTTGAGGAATCCAAAGAATAAAGGTGTTTCAAGGAGGGTGAGGTCAACAGGGTCAAATTTGGCCAAGAGGACAAATAAGCTAAGGTTTGAAAAGTGCCCATTGACTGTGGCAGCATGGGCAGAGGAAGAGGCAGTAGTCGATGGAATATAGGATTAAACTAGGGTTGTTAACAATGGAAGCTTTTTGCTTATTTCCGTGGTAAAATTTTTAAATGCTGGTCTTGGACCACAAAGGAGAGACTGGCCATGGGGATATACTGGTTTTGAATTTTCAAGTCAAAATGGGCCCTATGGTAACCTAGTTCATGCTTTGACTATTCAGAGAACTCAAATAAATACCATTAGCCATCAGAGATTTCAGAGTCTCCAGTTCCGAGGAGCACATCTCAAGCCTTCAAAGAAACCTCAGATTTCCTTCTGGCTAAGCAGAAAAAAATAATAACTTTGTCTTTATTACACCGGTAATTACAGAACTCTTCGCTTTCTTTGTGGGCTCCAGTTAGGATGAGGAGCAATTTCACCGATCACCTTTTACTCAAAATCTCACCAGACCCTTAAAAATAAACTCTCTTTTCAAGGAAAGGCCAAGCCCTAAGAGATGTTGCCAATCAAAATCTGACACCTTGTTCAGAGTGTGAAGATCAGTTTTAATCCGCCGCTCGGCCCAACCTCCTTTTCAGAAATTACATTCATTTCCCTATTATTAGTAAATTTTGAAAAAAGAATACAAAAGCTGATAGAACTTGGTGGTGGGCGCAGCTGATTACATTTTCCTGCTACTGCAGCAGAAAAGCCCTTTCAAGGAGAATGGCATGCATTACACTTGAGGATGGGCGGGGTTGACTCTCCAGGAGCAGTGTTGAGCCTCTGACACTCTCAGAATATTGCCTCCCTGATTGCTCCAAATCGCTAACAGACCACTGTGTCATTGAGTTACCTGGTGGCACAGAAAGGCTGACCCGGTACTTGAATTGGACTCCTGGGACCTGTGGGACACAGGAGTTTGGACTCAGATGGGCACCATGTCATTTTGGGCAAGACAGAATCTTTGAATCCCTTTATTTTTAAAATAGGCAGCATATTGACTGTGCCCATTTGACTCATATCTTCTGTGAGGGCAAAGTGGAGATCTGAATCCCGGGGCCTCAGGCCCACTCTTCACTCACTCGCCTTTCCCCCCTTCCCCTTCTGGGAGCAGGAGCCCCTCAGGCTTTGGGGGAGGGAGGGTTTCTGGGGCCCCTGAGTTGGAGCGGGTCACGTTGGCATTGTCTTCATGACCATGTAGCTCATGTTGAAAATTAAAGTTTTTGGCTTTTCTTGGGATTTCCCTGGCGGTCCAGTGGTTAGGACTCCGGGCTTTCATTGCTGAGGGCCCGGGTTCGATCCCTGGCCGGGGAACTAAGATCCCACAAGCCACATGGCACAGCCGAAAAATAAATAAAGTTTTTGGCTTTTCTTTAAAAAAATCAGTAAAATAGGCAACATATAATTTTTTCCCTGTCCTAAGAGGCTGTTTTTGAAGGAACAAAGTGCAAAACTGACAGATACATCAAAAGCATCTTGATTTCATAAGATAGCTCTGCAGTGCTGACCTAGCTGATGCTGCAGCCATTCTCTAAGTTTATGGCTGGGATTTTTCTTTTCAGGGATTTTAAAAAATCTGAGTTTCTGATGATTAACTAGTGGATTTCAGTCATGTGGACATTGGCTCAGTGGGGACTTAGTGTTGTCATGATTAATTAATTTTGGCTTAATGATGGGCCCCGGGGAGAAAGATGGAACCAAGAAAGATGGGACCGAGGAAATTGACTCCACCCAAGGGGCTTGCCCCTGAGGACAGGTGGGCAGTCCAATGACCCATCCAGAGGAAGTGACAGACTCTGGCAGGTTCAACCTGGTGTGAAGGACGAAGAGGCGGGAGGAAATCCAGGCAGTGGATGTAACCCAAATCCGCGTAGATAGAGGCAATGAACCTGGTGTTGTGCTTATTCTCGCATGGGCCCAGTGAAAGGACAGTCAGAGGGTAAGGCAGAGTTTTCAGCTTTCACCTACATCAGAGTTAACTGGGCAGCTTATTAACACAGCACTTCCTGAGAACCTGTGGATGGGACCAGGCGTCCATACTTTCAACAAGCCACCAGGTCATCCTGATTTATCCTGATGCTGTCCTTCAGAGGACCACTTCCAAGAAGGGTGAGAGTGGGCCTCATCCTTCCAGGTGTCAGGGGAGCACATGAAAGGGCTGGAGTTTACTTTGGGGCCATATCCCTAGAAGGAAGCTGAAGTTCTAGAGAAGAAACTGAGGCAGAGTCACAGCTTTATGGAGCAAGCAACAGACAGGTAGGTAGAAAATAACTAACTTGGTGGCCAGGCTTACTGTATACACATTGGCAAAACATCCTGCCCCATTTCCTGTCCTGATTGTGGTCTGAGAGCTATGACCTTAGAGGCAGGGCTTACAGGCAGATCAAAGTCTGGGATGTGGGGATACATCACATCTAAATTAGCCTCACTGTGTGTTTCTAACCAAGTGATTTCTGCTTTCAAGTAGCAATACCAATACAAGTGTCTTGAATAAGATGAGAAATTTCTTCTCTCACGTTACAAGAGATCCAGGCTGGGTGGCTCCAGGGTAGGTTTCTCTTGAGCACCCAGAGCTGGCAGAACTCTGGGCTGGTTTCCCCATGAGTCTCATGGCTTTCTTCTCAAGGCTACAAAATGGCAGCTGTTGTTGCAGTTTTCAGGTCCTCACACAACCTTGTGGAGAGGAAGAAAAAAGAACTGTATCCCCTTAGTCACTCATTATCAGGAAAGAAAACATTTCTGGAAGCCCTCCAGCAGACCTATCTTTACACCTTGTTGGCCAGAAAGGGTTGTTTGTTGACTCCTCCACCCATCTTAACACCCCCATGGTTTATATCCGGTGGCCGGAAAAAGGGCTCCCTTCCCTGTCCCCCACTACTGAAAGTATTGTGGTGCAGTGTACCGGGAGGGAGCAGGGAGATCTCCTCAGGAGGCGATCAGTGGTGTCTTCATCACTCCTCTCAGGAACATGATTAAAGGATTCTAAATGCTGGGAAAAGGTCCCTGTAGAGTTTACTGCATGAACTCCTTATGGTCTGTCTGTTATCAAATGATGCCAGTAAAGTTCATGTTAAGGAACTAAGCTTTTGCACATAACTCAGAGCACTGCCAATCCTTCCTCCATTCATCCTCCTCTAGGACACAACGTAAATTCCCAGCACACACCCTCCTGTGCAGGACCCTGCGAGCCTTCTCTCAGCATCATCTCAACCTTTGTGTTGAGAAGCACAGAGTTGTACTTCTTAACTTGGGCATTTTCTCACTTTCCATTTTTGAAAACAAAGATTCCTTCTTCTAACCTCCTTTAATCAAACTCATCTCAGATATTGCAACTCTAATGTACTTCCTCCTTCAAGGGAAAGTGAAGAAACATTTCTTCAAAAGTGCTGTAGGAAGGTAGGCTGGGTTCTGTTTTTGAAATGAGATGAAGTTGTGTTTTTCTGCCTGCTCATGAAAATGTCTTGCCTGATAAGTTCTGTGAGTCATGCAACTTAGAAACCCATAGACTTCCTGCTTGATTCCAGTAATGATTCATAATTTTTTCATCTAGTTTGTGCTTTAAAGCTATTTCAAGAAGATAAATACATGCGGTAAGAATGTCTTAGTTGATTTTTGTATTCCTTCTTTCCCTTTCCTTTCCCAACATTAAAATAAAGAAATGAAACATGATCTCAATATCAAGACAATCTAAACTGTTGGAGGAGGTAATCAAGAGGATGTGACCACTGGTTGTCCCACAAACTGGACCCAGGCAGTAGAAGGTTCCTCCCTCCCTCCCCTGTCCTTGGAATGAACACTCCACTTACCTTCCCGGAGCTGGAAGAGGAGATCTTATAAAGATCTTGTAAAGAGCTGGAAGAAAAGATCTACAGTGATCAAGACAGTATGGTACTGGCACACAAACAGAAATATAGATCAATGGGACAGGATAGAAATTCCAGAGAGAAACCCACGCACCCATGGTCACCTAATCCGTGACAAAGGAGGCCAGAATATACAATGGAGAAAAGACAGCCTCTTCAGTAAGTGGTGCTGGGAAGACTGGACAGCTCCATGTAGAAGAATGAAATTAGAACACTCCCTAACACCATACACAAAAATAAACTCCAAATGGATTAGAGACCTAAATGTAAGACCAGACACTATAAAACTCTTAGAGGAAAACATAGGCAGAACACTCTTTGACGTAAATCACAGCAAGATCTTCTTTGATCCACCTCCTAGAGTAATGAAAATAAAAACAAAAATAATCAAATGGGATCTAATTAAACTTAAAAGCTTTTGCACAGCAAAGGAAACCATAAAGAAAACAAAAAGACAGCTCTCAGAATGGGAGAAAATATTTGCAAAGGAAGCAACTGACAAGGGATTAACCTCCAAAATATACAAACAGCTCATGCAGCTCAATATCAAAAAAACAAGTAACCCAATCAAAAAATGGGAAGATCTAAATAGACATTTCTCCAAAAAAGACATACAGATGTCCAAAAAACATGAAAAGATGCTCAACATGACTAATTATTAGAGAAATGCAAATCAAAACTACTTTGAGGTATCGCCTCACACCAGTCAGAATGGCCATCATCAAAAAATCTACAAACAATTACTGCTGGAGAGGGTGTGGAGAAAAGGGAACCCTCCTACCTGTGGGTGGGAATGTAAATTGGTGCAGCCACTATGGAGAACAGTATGGAGGTTCCTTAAAAAACTAAAAATAGAGTTACCATATGACCCAGCAATCCCACTGCTAGGCATATATCTGGAGAAAACCATAATTCGAAAGGATGCATGCACCCCAATGTTCATTGCAGCACTATTTACAATAACCAAGACATGGGGGCAACCTAAATGTCCATCGACAGAGGAATGGATAAAGAAGATGTGGTACATACATACAATGGAATATTACTCAGCCACAAAAAGGAACAAAATAGTGCCATTTGCAGAGATGTGGATGGACCTAGAGATTGTCATACAGAGTGAAGTAAGTCAGAAAGAGAAAAACAAATATATAATATCGCTTATATGTGGAATCTAGAAGAATGGTACAGATGAACTTATTGGCAAAGCAGAAATCGAGTCACAGATGTAGAGAACAAACTTATGGTTACCAAGGCGGGAAGAGGGGTATGGGACGAATTAGGAGATTGGGATTGACATATATACACAACTATGTATAAAATAGATAACTAATGAGAACCCTGAGTAGCACAGGGAACCCTACTCAGTGATCTGTGGTGACCTAAATGGGAAGGAAATCTAAAAAAGAGTGGATATATGTATACATAAAACTGATTCACTTTGCTGTACAGCAGAAACTAACACAACATTGTAAAGAAACTATACTCCAATAAAAATTAAAAAAAAAAAAAAAAGGATGGACCACTGTTTGCCCTGTGAGCTGGACCCAGGCAATTGAAGGCTCCTCCCTTCCTCCCCTGTCCTTGGAATGCACACTCCACTTGCCTTCCCGGAGCTGGGAGAGAACATCTTATAAATGCTCCGCCCCTATACTTATGGTGGTCCCTGCAGCCTGTAGAAAGGGAAAAAATAAGATTCCCCAGATGCCTGCTGTACAAATGGATCTAAAGGAGGCAATTGGTCCACAGGGTCTGCAGTAGCTCTTAAGCCCAACACTGACACCATCTGGATAGAAACAGGAACAGCAGCAGTCTGTGGGCTGAACTCAAGAGCAGTTTGGCTGGTGATCACCCAGGAGCCCTGGCCATTAACCCTTTGAACTGACAATTGGGCTGTTCTAAAGAGATTAACCCTATGGCTTGGACAATGGAAAGCCAAGGGGTGGATGATATAAATAAGCCCTTGTGGGGTCAGGATATGTGCAGAGACACTTGGGTTTGCCTGCAAGAGCCTGAGTCCTCACTGTCTCCCATGTCCCAGCTCGTAAAGCACTGACACCCCTTGGTAATCAGGAAACGGATGCCCTAGCTTGGGTAGGAGCCCTAGCAACTGATCCTTCAGTAAATACAGCAGATTGAGTGCAAAGAAAGAGTGGCCACCGGAGCGCCCTGGTGGGATGCCATACTGCTAAGGATGCTGGGTTGCCCTTGAAAGACAGTGACTTAGTTAAAGCAGTAACAAGATGTCCTGGGTGTTCTAAACAATGCCCAAGGCAACTGCCAAAGGAATTTGGGGCCATCCTCTGGAGATCGCACCTGGTAAGGGGTTGGCAAATAGATTATATCGGGCCCCTCCCTTAAATGAGGGTCCTAAATGTGCCCTGGTTTGTGTGGATACCTTGTGTGGCTTAACACAAGCTTTTCCCTGTCGCCAAGCCAGCCAGGCTACCTCCATTGTGGGGTTAGAGAAGCTGAGTACCATGGGTGGACGCCCTCATCGAATAGACAGTGATTAGTGGTCACATTTCAAAGGTCATGATAGGCAAGCCTGAGCAAAAGACCGTGACACTGAATGGAGGTTCTGTCTCCCCTGTAACCTGCAGACCGCAGGGTTGGTAAAAAGAAAGAATGGACTCTTAAAGCAGCAGATTAAATTACTAATAGGTAAAACCACTTTGGCCAGGTGGACTAAAGTACTGTCCCAGGCTTATTACATTTGAGTGATCCAACACTAGGGCCTATTGCCCCATATGCCAGACTGGGGACCCCTGATGAGACATCCAACACCATAAAGGTACAGAAGTCACCAGCCACAGCCATTGCCCGGACTGTCGCTGTGGATGAACAAGCTATGCTGCTGGGAACCCCAAGCCCCATCACGCCTTGGTGAGGCATTATCTATTGGAAGTTAAGGTAGGACGTCCCGCTGAGATGGGTGAGCTACTTTGTACCCCTGGGTGCGGGGGTGGGGTGAGGGCTAGTCAGTTTCCACTGGGGTCCCATTGTCCTGCTGCAAGCGGAACACGCACCACTGAAAGAGGGGAGAAGGTGAGGGTCCTGCTCTGGCATGTCCCGCCCCTAGTGCATCTCCTCTGTCCTGACAGTGTTGTCTCTCCGGGCCGACATCTGTGGTAAACGCAGCCAGGTCGAGCTCCTAAAGCTGCCAGACTCCCTCTTCTCAAGGCCAGGCGAGCATATTCTGTTTTCCACTGTTACTTTTGGCCACTCTATGTCCCCTCCTGGAGGACATTATAGTACACATAGAAGCTGTAACTAAGTTCACTCACAAGCCTTAAGTAACATAAAATGACATAGAAATAAAGAAAAACTCGGAGGGACCTCTTGTAGAAAAGCATACTGTTACTATTTGCAAGTTTTCTGTAACTACTCTCTCCCCTTCACTTTGCTACGCCAGCCTCTCTTTGCCAGGTACTTTGATTTTTTTTTTTTCTTTTGCCTAGGGTACTTTGATTTTTCATTTGAAAGAGGATGTTTTAGATAGCATATATCCAGAAAAAGCTACCTACCTCCAATAGTAAAAAAAATACATTGGCATTCTCATGAATCAAAATCTCTTACAAAGAGTAGAACGGTGGTGGTTACCAGGAAGGGGGTGGGGAGGGATGGGAAGATTTGGTCAAACGGTACAAACTTCCAGATGAATTAAGTTCTGGGGATATAATATACCACATGGTGATTAGAGTTAATAATACTGTATTCTATACTCAAAAGTTGCTAAGAGGCTGTATCTTCAAACTTCTCATCATTAGAAAGAAATGATAATTATGTGAAGTGATGGAGATGTCAGCTAACACTATGGTGGTCATCATTTTGCAATATGTAAGTGTATCAAATCAACACGTTTTACAACTTAAACTTATACAAGGTAGTATTTCAATTATATCTCAATAAAACTGGGGTGGGAGAACACATGTAATAAAGGGTTCTACTGACTTTCTATGCTGTGAACATGTTTTATCAGTGAGCAGATATGCTGCCCAGTAGGTGTTAAAGGACAAATGTAATTAAGATGTGCTACTTGGGGGGGAAAAAAACCTCTTATGAATCTGATTAGAGTTAATTCATTTTCTAAAAGTCTGATCATACCTGAAGCTATAAAACTGGTTTCTTACATATACATATTTGAAGACTGTATTTTGCATCCTCAGGAAGCCCACTCTGAAACAATTTGGCACTCTTGTGCACCACAGTACTATCAGTTGGAAGAGATGTGTAGAGACAACCCAGCTCTACATCTAGTTGTACAAATTGTTTTGGAATTAGTGGGAATTGGTTGAGTTTATGAAGAATCCCAATATCCCCTAAATTTTGTTCTTTAATCAAACATTAGAACTATACCAAGGAGTTCTAATTGATTGGATGGCCTTTGAGAAATGATTCAGTCTTTACTGTATTTATTTATCAGTAATAAATGTTATTTTTAAAATTATTATGCTTAAAAAGAGATTTAGGATACCTATATAAGTATCATAAAGCTAACAAAATCACTCTAGTCAGAATATCTTGAGTTCTTTAGATTTCAGATCCATTATATGGGATATATACATCTCGATTCTCTACTGGGCATAAAGCAAAGCCAAGAAATTTGGGTGTAGATTTTTTTAAATCTATAAATATAATGACCTATATAGATTATATAGTCACACCTATATAGTGCAGCTAGTCTTTTCTTTCGTTATTTAGAGAAGCTGTTTTTTTTAAACTGACCTATAGTTGATTTACAATGTTGTATTAGTTTCTGCTGTACAGCAAAGAGATTCAGCCATATATATATATATATACACACACATATATATATGTATGCATTCTTTTTTATGTTCTTTTCCATTATGGTTTATCATAGGATAATGAATATAGTTCTCTGTGCTATACAGTAGGACCTTGTTGTTTATCCATTCTATATATAATAGCTTACATCTGCTAATCTCAACCTCCCACTCCAGCCCTCCTCCACCCCCCTCCCCCTTGGCAACCACAAGTCTGTTCTCTATGTCTGTGAGTCTGTTTCTGTTTCATAGATAGGTTCATTTTTGCCATATTTTAGATCCCATATGTAAGTGTTTCATATGGTATTTGTCTTTCTCTGTCCGACTTACTTCACTTAGTATGATAATCTCTAGGTCCATCCATGTTGCTGCAAATGGCATTATTTTCTTTTTTATGGCTGAGTAGTATTCCATTGTATATATGTACCACATCTTCTTTATCCATTCATCTGTTGATGGACATTTAGGTTATTTCCCTATCATGGCTATTGTGAATAGTGCTGCTGTGAGCATAGGGGTGCATGTATCTTTTTGAATTACAGCTTTGTCTGGATATATGCCCAGGAGTGGGATTGCTGGATCATATGGCAACTCTATTTTTAGTTTTTTGAGGAACCTCCATACTGTTTTCCATAGTGGCTGCACCAACTTACATTCCCACCAACAGTGTAGGAGGGTTCCCTTTTCTCCACACCCTCTCCAGCGTTTGTTATTTGTAGACTTTTTTAATGATGGCCATTCTGATCGGTGTGAGGTCATTCCTCATTGTAGTTTTGATTTGCATTTCTCTAATTAGCAATGTTGAGCATCTTTTCACGTGCCTGTTGGCCACCTGTTTGTCAAGAAGCCATTTTTTAAAATATAGAAAATAGTGTAAAATGTGCCTTTTGCAACTTTCAAAATTGTTTAATAAGTTTGAAAATATTTGAAATAGTATTTTTCAAGGAGATTGGAGTCAGGTTTTACTTCCTCTTTCTATTTGTACAGTAAATACATTTTAAAGTTAAAATTACTTCTGTAATGTCAAAGGAGGAGTAGGAAGGTAACACCAACATCCTTAGGTGGTTTCCAGCGGGTAATTAGTGTTATGGGGTGTTATTATTCCACCTTCCACAGTAACTATTCTTCTAGAATTATTTTCTGGCATATCCTTCGCTTGGGTGATTTGGAGAAATATCCTACAGCAATATTGCTTAATTTATTTTGGCGACAGCATTAAGTTTTGTTTGAACAATAAAGAGGCTAGAAGTTCTTTGAAGAGGTATTATAAGCCAGACTTTAATAGTCAATAGAAGGAGGGGCTGAGTATTGATTTAGAGAAGGAAAGATCTATAATAGTTAACTGGTAAGTCTTGTAAATCGAATGAGAACAGCAAGTAAATGATACAGGAGCAATGTGGATATCTATTTTATCTAACAGCCAAAGAATATAGGGTTGAACAATTACTGTCTTTAACATTATTCCAAGTGTGATATTCTCCTGAAGGCTATTGAGTATTATTAGCCTGCTATTAAAAACAGAAGATAATTTCCTATTTTGCACACCACTGAATTTATATTGTTTGAAATGAACTGAAATTCTCTTTTCTCTTAAAACTTTTTCTAACATCAAAAGAAACACGAATGGGTTTCAATTTCCATTTGTAACTTATTAACTGCTAATCTGAATAAAATTAAAAATCAATTCAATAATATAGAATTTTAGTGAGTCTACCATTTGCTGGGGATTATGCTAGATCCAGAGGATACAAATATAGTTATGTTATACTCCTTGCCTACAGGAAACTCACAGGCATATAAACAAATAAATCACAATACTGTGCTGGTAGGGAACCAGGAGAAGCAAGCACAAATGGAAGGAATGATTTACTCAATGAAGAAGTAAGATAAGGATTTCGTGTTGTTGTTTTTTTTGAATTTCTTTTCAATGACAATTTTTTTAGAGCAGTTTTAGGTTCACAGCAAAATTGAGAGGAAGGTACAGTGATTTACCGTATACCTCTGCCTTCACACATCCATAGCATCCCCCACCAGAGTGGTACATTGGTTGCACTCAATGAACCTACATTGACACATCATAATAACCCAAAGTCCATAGTTTACCTTAGGGTTTATTTTGGTGTTGTACACGCTATGGGTTTGGACAAATGTATAATGACATGCATCCATCATCATAGTATCATACAGAGTATTTTCACTGCCCTAAACATCCTCTGGGCTCTCCCAAATCCCAACCCCTAGTAACCACTGATCTTTTGACTATCTCCATAGTTTTGCCTTTTTCAGAATTTCATATAGTTGGAATCATACAATACGTAACCTTTTCAGTTTGGCTTCTTTCATTTAGTAATAAGCATTTAAGATTTTTCCACATCTTTTCATGGCTGGAAGTTTGTTTTTAGCTCTGAAGAATATTCCATTATCTGGATGTACCACAGTTTATTTAAGCATTCACCTACTGAAGGACATCTTGGTTGCTTCCAAGTTTTGGCAATTATGAATACAGGTGCTATAAATATCTGCTTGTAGGTTTTTGTGTGCACATAGGTTTCCAATTCCTTTGGGTAAATACCAAGAAGCATGATCACCGAATTGTATAGTAAGAGTACATTTAGTTTTGTAGGCTTTTCCCATTTTGAAGGAGGCATGAGCAAAGGCACTGAAGCGTGAAAAGGCACAGTGTATTTGGGAAACCATAGGTATGGCTGGAGGGTGAAGAGCAAGGGGCAAGTGGTGAAATTAAGGCTGGAAGCTTGGCAGGCTCAGAGCCTATCACACCATGCATTTTATTCCATGGAGATGAAGCGCCAGAATAAACTTTTTAATCAGGGACATCATGTGATTGGATTTGCACTTTAGAAAGATTGCCTTGGCTGCACAGAAGAGAATAACTCTGGGTCGGAGGTCAGTTACAGGCTCGAAAACTAGTTTAGACAAGATTTAAACTAAAGCAGTGGAAACGACGATGTAGAGCAAAGGAAAGATGCGAGAGATTCTGCAGTAAGATCGTCAGACTTCAGGGCGGTTAAAGGTCTGGGGGTTAAAGGTACACGGGTTGACACGGGGGTGGGGGAAGGGAAGAGCAAAGAAGGAGTACTTGAGAGTTTTTTAAAATTTTCTGGCAAGGGAGGAAAATCTGGATATTTGATAAAGTTTGACTAACTTAGGGAATAAAGGAAAACAAGGGCAGGGGATGGATGGTTGGAGGGTGACAAAGACTTTCTCATTGGTAGAAGTTTAATTTGCTTTCTCTGAGCCCTCTTCTGTCAAGGCTTCCTGCCCGGGCTCTGTCTTTGGTCTGCCAAGTCCAGTTTTAGCAAGAATCCTGCTGAGTCAGTTTAGAGAGAATCTCCCACCCTTGATATCTGATCACCCTCAGTGTCTAATCACAGGAATCAGTTTTTAGCAGGAATCCTGTGAAAATGGTTTAGCAAGAATCACCCCTACCCTTGGTGTCCCCTCTTAGTAATTTTCCATACACTGGCCCCTCTCACTCTGCTCCTGGGCTATACACATCTCCAGCTGTCTTTGTTGTATTTGCAATTGAGCCCAATCTCTCTCCCCCATTGCAAGTCTTGAGTAAAGTCTTCCTTATCGTTTTAACAAGTATAATTTTTTCTTTAACAATGGGGGGAATCATCTCTTTGTAACTAAAGTTACTTCCATATGCCTCTAAAGTTTAGTTTGTGCATACACCTTCTAACTAGCGTATGGCTAAATAACATGCCTAGATCTTGCACTGCAGGGGTTTATCAGGCATTATGATGTACACAATCCAGCCATTTATGCCCCAAGAACCTAGCAAGCTGGCTTCCTCCCCTTAATTAAAAAAAAGGAAAAAAAAAAAGTGTCAGTCTGACACCCACTATGTGGCAACTCATACAATTCCTTCCTTAAACACTTTACAATCATCTTGCAGGGGGCTAAAGCAGCAACACTCCCGTGAGACACGGCAAGCCTAGAGGAAAGAGAGGCTAACAGTCTTGGGGACACTTTGAGGTTGAGGTCTAGTAAAGACTACTTTTCTGTTTCTAACCTCAACTTATTTAAAGGAAGCTATTGTAACCATCCAAATTTGCTGTTGTAGCGTGCAATCTTCTTGATAAATAAAGGAATGGGCATGGCTATGCTCTAAAAAAATCTTTTTTTTAAGGACACTGAAATTTGAATTTCATGCCATTGTCATGTGTCCCAAAACAGACTTTTATTTTTTTAACCATTGAAAATGTAAAAACCATTCTTGGCTTACAGGCGTACAAAATCAGGCTGTGGGCTGCATTTGCCTTATGAGCTGTAGGTCGTTTGCAGACTTGGTAGGCATAAAATGTCAGGATTCAAAAACTACGTGTTAAGTGTGGGACCTGGCGTGGGGCGGTGCGGTAGAGGGACTAAACAGGCTTACTTCTAATACTATAACGTATGTGAAAGCAGTTTCCAGTGATTTTTAGTCCAAGTGGCCAAGCCCAGGAATGGTGACAGCAGCGTGGTAGGGACCGCGGTCCAGGCCGCCTCTCCGGGTGTCCGCAGGCGCGTGCACGCAGGCAAGTTTCCGGCCCGCGCTCAACCGGGCTCTACTGCGCATGTCTGGGGAGGGGGCGGAGCGGCGACTGATGGGTGGGCCGAGGTTCCCGCGAGGCTGAGGAGCTCCTCGCCGGTGGGCGTGTACACTGGGGCGGCCCTGCGTCACTTCCGCCGCGGAGGGACGGAGCTGGGGGAGGGTGGCGCCCCGGCTGTCGCTCCGCTGTTTGTGCTGGAAGCTCAGCTGATGCCGGCTGGCCGGCCGAGGGGACGCCCGTGCCGGGAAGAGGCGCGTCGCCACTGCCGCCTAAGTAGTTGCGGCCTGCATTCCCGGTAAGTTGCCCGTGGGGGGCCGGCGGGACGGTAGGCTACGGGAGAGGGCAGCCGGGTGGCCCGGGCACTCGTCTGGGATTCCAGGTCTTCTTATCTCTCCCCGGAGGGCGCTTCCAGGGCGAGAAAGCGGGGAGACGCCCGGCCCCGAGGAGGTCCCCGAATCCAGGCTCCAGGAGGCGGCCGGGCACCGGAAGGAGCCCTCGGGGCCTGGGCCTGATGGGTGCGCGACGCTCTCCGCCTCCTCTGACTCCGTGGGCTTTGCGGGTCCAGACGCGCAGACTGTTTTGGTTTCTCTGGTCCCGCCCCGCGTTGCCTGTCCCACCCCCCAAGCCTCCCAGCCTAGGTTCCCCGAGTCAGCCTGGCTTCCCCTGGGCAGTAGGTTCTCCAGCAGTTCGCGGGAATCTGTTAAAGCGATGTCCCTATTCTTCATCATTCTCCACTGTCGGCGCACCTGGTTTGTCAGCTGCTCCGTGTTTTTAGTTATCAGCAGTTTCTTTGTAACCCCACGCACGTTGAATTCTCTTCCGGGTTGCTGTTGCTTCAGGCGGATTCAGGTGCGTGCTTTTTGAAAGGTGAAGTTGTGTGGATCATTGTGTTGCAGTGCTTCCCCTCGCTGTCATGTCTGTCATCGTGCGGGGAGGAACCTGGTTTCTACGCCCAATACAATGATAACTTTCCATAAAAGTGGTGACACTTAGGAAAAACTTGGACGTGGCATGAGGAACTATCACATAATCCTATTTAAAGTGATGTTTTTAGTTCTAGTAACATCCCAGTTGGTCTGCATCCCAATCTACAGTCCCAATTCTTGAGCTTTCAAAAATTAGTGTATCGAGAAAATGCTGTTAAGACAGTGAAATATTAAGAATTTTGAAATCCGGGAGTTTAAAAAAAGTGTGAACCGAGAGTTTAATGCCTCTTATGAGGCAGGTGTTTCAAACCCATTTCAGTTATTTTGTTAAATGGCTTGTGCAAATTAGTTGTACTTTGAACATAAGAACGTGCTCTTATTTCGGGATTTTTATTAAACTTTTTCTCAGGGTTGCTCATTTTTCTGTTTCTGTATCGGATCTAAATTAAAACCTTGAAAGCATTGTCCTTTTAACAAGTGATGTTGGCTGAAAAGATCATTTTCACTAGCTTGTATATTTACTTGCTTCAATGTACCTTGAGTTGTTTTTTTGCTTACTAATAATGACAGGATTTGGGCCGAAGGGTACATACTGTCTTGCTTGTGAAACATAAATCTGTGTAAAGGTCATAGTTAGAACTCTTAGCCCAACATCTTCCTATCATGTCTTAGTTCTAACCTTTCTTTCCCATGTCTTGTATTTTACTTTATTCATTATCCTTGCTTTTTAGAAGTGCCATTGCCCTGAGTTTTTCGGGATATCTTTTGTCCTGTGCCTTTTTTGTTTGCTTGGAAGACTACCTCTTCCTAACTCTGCATGGCAGTCAAGGCTCTACCCTTGTTCTCTCTATACCAGAGTGTTAAAATTTGAAACCCAAGGAATACTTTAGTAGTTCCATGAATATCCTGAAATGTCTTGGAAAATATAGTGTATATATGCAAATAAGCATTTTTCAAAGAAGAGGAGCTTTTATCAAGTTCTGGGATCCCCAAATTCTCAAGAAGTGTTACTGTACACCCTTCTTCGGTAAATTCAGTCTTATGGTTTTAGCTGTCACTGTGGTAATAACTCCAAACATTATTCCGCAGCCTGTGTTCCTGTAGTACATCTCCATTTGAATATCCCACTGTTAACTGCATCCTGTAAATCCAAGAGATTTTTATTAAATTGGCCCCCTTCCCAGTTATCTCGTATTCACAAATGGCACTCTTCCTGTTTCTCTGTTTAAAAACACTTAAGTTGTCTTGACACCTACCTCTCCTTACCCTGTTCTTTCCTGTTACCAAGCCCTGTGTTTTGTTGTTTACCCCACTTTCAAAGTGTGCCTCAGAGGAGCCCTCATTTCCAGTATAGTACCTTTACTTTAATTCAAACCCTTGTCACTTCATGGCTGCATTATTGCAATAACTCGGTGAAGTCCTCCATGCATTCATTCTTTCCATCGTCAGCGGAGCCTCCACCTCGAAGTTCCCTTATTTCTTCTACTTAAAACGTCATTCCGTTCTCTAGTGGGGGGTCTAAGCCTCACTGTTCTATTTATACCTCCACTGTATTTGTACTACCCTGTAAATAGGGAGTCGGGTCCTCCCTGCTCTTTTCTCAGTTGATGATGGCACTTCCCAGTTTACCTTCTTTATCTGTTTGCAGTCTAACTTTTGTCCCAGCTGAATTTGCTCTCCAAACCCTTGTCTGCATTTGCTAGTGTTGTGATTTGGGAGCAGTTAAATTCAGCTTCTTGATTTTGTTGACAGCTCTCTCTGTTGAGTAAATTTTACTTGACAACTGTAGTTTCTAGACTACAGTTGTATTAAAATAGGTGTATTAAAATAGGGTGATCATGAGATCGTCTTGTTTTCCTTTCATTGTTCCCTTTTTCAAATTTGCTTTATATGCTGTCTTTCAATGCCAAGTCGATAGGTGTATTCATAATTGGTCATGAGGATTATCTCTTAATGGAAAGAAACAGCGCAGCTTTCTTACCTCTAAGATATGTAGCTCTGTCTTCTGCTTGACTCTTAGGCCCATGTCTGCCCTCTTTCCCACTTCTTACTTTCCTTTAACTACCTTATTCTTGCTATTCCTGAATAGACAAAGCTTATTCCTGTCTCCAAAGCCTTGGTTGCTTCTTCCTCTTCCTTGAATGCTTTTTACCCAGAAACTTTTAATAATTTGCTTCCTCGCTTCATTCAGGTCTCCAGTAACATGTCAACTCAATTCTTCTCCTGACCACATCAACTAAAATAGCACTTTCTGTGCCCTTTCTCCCCAACCCCCAGCTTTATTTTTCTTCACGGCACTTCTCGACCTGTTGCTATACATTATATTAGTTATTTGTTTATTAATAAGTTGTCTTTTTCTCCAAGACCTAGGAGACTACCTGAGGTTTAATAAGTAAGTGGATTATTCCTTTTACTATGAAATAGTATCCCTTTTTAATCTCATTTCATGCTTTTGCCTTAAATTTGCCTTAAAGGGCTTTTTGCTTTCTTTTGGTAATATAGGCCTGGCATATATTTTCCCCTATTCCTTTATTTTTAACCTTTCTTTATCATTATATTACAGGAGTGTCTAGTAACTAGTATGTAGCTGGAGTTTGCATTTCTAAAATTTTACTCTTCTTGTACACTCTTTGTACAGTTCTTTTTTTGTTTCCTTATTTTTGTTCCCTCTATCATTGACTGTTTTAAACCTACTGAATTTTTTTCTATTATTTCTAATCTTGGTTACACGTTTTCCTGTTAGCTATACTTGCTGGTACTCCCTTGAAGTGATTCTTCTTTGACTGTGAGTTAATCTTCAGTGGTGGTTGCTGAGTGTGGGAGTCTCTTGCCGTGAGCTTTGGAAGTGTCCTTCCGTGGTAGGACTCAGTGGACTCAGCAGAGGCCCCATGGAGTTTACTAGCTCTGACTAGTTTTCATTTGCTTAGGGTTTCTGCACCATAAAGGTAATGTGACTGCAGATCCAGGCATGTGATTCCTCTTCAACTGCGAATTTCCCACTGTTGGGTTTGTTTTTTTAACTTTCTTGTGGTAAAAAATATATCATAAAATTTACCACCTTAACTATTTTTAAGTGTATAGTTCAGTGGCATTCAGTGCATTCATGTTGTAAAACAAATCTCCAGTACTTTCTCAGTTTGCAGAACTGAAACCCTACCATTAAACAACAGCTCCCCTCTGCCCCATTCCTCCAGCCCCCTGTAACCATCATTCGACTCTCTGTCTCTGAATTTGACTGCTCTAGGTACCTCATGTAAGTGGAATCACACAGTACTTGTCCTTTTGTGACTGGCTTATTTCACTTAAGCTCATGTTCTCAAGGTTCATGCATGTTGTAGACTGTGACGGGATGTCCTTCCTTTTTAAGGCTGCATAATATTCCATTGTGTGCATATACCACATTTTGTTTATTTAACTGTCTGTGGACATTTGGGTTGTTCCCACCTCTGCTATTATGAATAGTGTTGCTATGAACATAGGTATACAGATATCTTTTTGAGGCCCTGCTTTCAATTCCTTTGAATATGTACCTAGAAATAGGATTGCTGGATCATATGATAGTTCTAGTTTTAATATTTTGAGGAACTGCTATACTGTTTTCCATAGCAGCCACACCGTTTTACAGTCCCAGTAACAGTGCTCAGGAGTTCCAACTTCTCCACGTCTTTGCCATCACTTGGTATTTTCTGGTGTTTTGTTTTGTTTTTGGGGCTTAAACAACAGAATTTATTTCTCAGGTATTTTCTGGTTTGTTTTTTTCTTTTGCTTTGTTTTGTTTTTTATACTAGCCGTCCTGATGAGTGTGAGGTGATACCTCATTTGGTTTTGATTTGTACTTCTCTGATGATCAGTGATGTTATTCATCTTTACATATGCTTGTTCACTGTTTGTATGTCATCTTTGGAGAAATGTCTGTTCAAGTCTTTTACCCATTTTTTAATTGAGTTATTTGATTTTTTGTTGTTGAGTTGTAGGAGTCCATTATTGGTTTTGAGTATGGCTTTTTATCCACGAGTACTTTAGTTGTATTTTATCATGTTATTTCTGTCTTGGAGATTGTGAGGCTTATTAATTCGGCTTATTACATTGACTGCAAGTCCTGAGGGGTTCAGAAGAGCCAGGAAAGCAGATAGGTTTGCTTCTTTTCTCTCCTTCCCTCTATAAAATTGCGTGTTTTAAAATAATATGCTCACATGTGATTTAGACAGATTTTAGTTCGGACTGTCACCTTCTGAAGAGTCACAGTGGGTTCTTGGTTTCTGTCTTGTTCCGTTACTCCATCTGTCAGCGATCTGCTGGAAGCAGATCTAATGTCATTCCTTTGCTTATCATACTTCATTGACAGTTCGATTTTTACTCTCCTTGGCAAGATTATCAGACCCTTGGTAACCTGGTCCACCGTGTCTTTGCAGTATCCCCTTATACCTCTCGCTCATTCTCTCCAGGTCCTGGAATGAAACAGCTACTTGCAATTTTTGCTTATATTGGGTATATTTTCTTAAATGCTTTTTTTGTGTTTGCTTGTGTTTGTTTTTCCCATTATCTAGCATTCTCTCCTTCCCCTCTGATCTTTTACAATGTAATGAATTCCTTTTTTGCTCAGTTTTCAGCATCTTTTTTCAGACTTACCTGGGTATCTACTCTCACCTTGTGTCTTCCATTCACATAGCACTATCTGTTAAAGTGCATTAAAGTGTTTGCTTTTTTTTTTTTTTAACTACAAAAGTGATACCTGCTCTTTGTAAGTAATTGAGTCTGTCCAAAAATAAAAGTAAAAGCCCTTCTCATTCTCTCTTGATTCCACTTCTCAGCTCACAGGAATTAATAAACAGGTACTTACCCTTTCAGAATCTCTGTGTGTGTGTGTGTGTGTGTGTGTGTGTGTGTAGCCACAGATTTAAACTGCATATATAGGTTTTTGTTTTATTACATAATATCTTCGTGTCTACATCTTTGTATCCTCATGTGTGTATGGTATATATGATATTGCAGCTTGCCTTTCTCACTGTACTGTGTATGAAGGATATATAGGCAGATCATCTCTTCTCCTTAACTGCTGTGTAACATTACATTGTAACTCAGTTTATTGTATGTATGTACCGTAATTTATTTAACCATCCCTGGCTAGAAGAAACTTAGAGTTGTTTTTCAAGCAGTGTGGCAGGGAATGTGTGTACATATGTTTACTCCTATGCAGTTATTTTTGTAGGATAGGTTCTTAATAGTGGAATTGCTAATCAAAGAATATGTGCCTTTAAAATTTTGATAGATAGCATTTAAAATTTCATTAGATACTGTCAGATATTTCATTAGACACTGTCAGGTAGCCCTCTGTGTCCCGTTTCCCCAGGTATTATCAGTACTGGGTATTATCAATCATTTATATTTTACCAATTGAAAGAACAAAATATCTGTTTTAAACGACATTTATGTTGTGGTTATAAACCCCTTGTCTGTTAGAAGTGGCACACAGCTTATTCTAGTCTGACTTCTTTGATTAAATAAGCACTTTGTACTAGACAGTGAAATCTTCCTTACAAGGCTATCTCGAGCTCTAGACTGAAAGTTTCTTGGTATCCTGTTTGTGGTCTTAGCATCTAGCACTATGTCTGGTGTAGAGTTGTGGTCGAACGCGTGCCCAACATACAGTGAGGCCAAGCAAACTGAAATGTCCACGTTTGGAGTGGGAGAAAGGTTTATTGCAAGGGTCATGCAAGGAGAACGGGTGGCTCCTGCTCAAAAGACCTGAACTCTGATGGGTTTCGGGAAAGAGTTTTTATAGGCACAATTTGTGGGAAGGTCTGCAGGGTGTGTGCCCCACCTCTGATTGGCTGAGGTAACAGGGTGGTGTTCCAGGAATCTCAGCCATCAGCCTTCTGGTTCCAACCAGTCTGGGGTCCTAGTGCTTGTGCTCAGCCTGAAGTTACCATCCTCCACCGGGGTGGGGGCCTGAGTTCCTGTAGAAGGACCCAGAGATATGTACCAGATTGTTCTGTACATCCCCCCAGGAGGAACCAGGACCTGCCCCATCTCTGCACTGTTGTTTCTTTCTGCATCACCGCATTCCCTTAATTAGTGACTGTTTGACTCTGCCCTTTGGAACTCAGGGAAGGTCTAGGAGGCTGAAAGCCTTTTTCCTACAAACAAGAAACTGGGGACACAAAGGCTTTCGTGCCTGGGAGGGTCCTGCTCAGTTTCGGCCCCCTTTTCTTTGATATGCGTCAGTCTTGAGTGGAACAGGTGTTGGAAAAGAAAATAACATTTTGGATAGAGAGGTTAATCATAAACTCAGCAGAGGACCTCGGTTTTAGGGGGACTCAGTTTCAGATTAAATATTCTACAAACAGTTTGCAATGAGTAGGAGTGTAAGACTTGACTCTCGTCTTCAAGGAACTTACAGTCCAGTGTCACATAAACTGTCAAGACTTTAAATAGCATAGGAAGGAAGAAAAGCAGCATAATATCTAAATTGTGTCACCGAAAAATTAATCAGTAGATCTAAAAAAGAATTGGAAAATTTTATTTGAGCCAAATTTGAGGATTATAACCTGGGAAGAGCATCCCAGAAAGCTCTGAGAACTGTTCCGCCAGTTAGAAGTCAAGACACAGTTTAAGTTTTTTGAGACAGAGGGCTGTACATTAAATGATGTATATTGACAGTTTACGTAATCCAGATTTAAGTGCCATCGTGGTGGATCATGTGACCCTTTACAAGATCAAGAACGAATGCTCTGTCTTCCTGATGCTAGGAGACTGTTGCTGTATGATTCAGCAGGTATTCCTGCTGATGGGGGAGGTCTGGTCAAGTCATGATACAGGTGCACCATGCACAGTGTGGGGAGAGGGGAGGCCAAAGGGCAGAGAAGAATTTTTCTGTTTAAATTTTTCTTGTCTTGCCATAAATACGAATTTTATTTCACAATTGCATGTTCAGTTTTGTGCTGTAGGAAACCTTATCTATTGGGTAGCTTCTCTAAATTAGTTTTCAAATTAGTTTTCATGAAACATCCTACTACTAACTTTTTTCATTGACTTCCGTAATAAAAGATGACTGATTTTCTGTTCGCTTAAAAGTGAAATCTATTTTGCCATAATGAAAATATATTATCCTATCTTCTTTTGAGACAAGTTGCTGAGTTTAGTTCAAGTAGTAATTTACCTTGAATCCTAATTTTTTTTTTCTTGCATTTCAGATAAGACCATGAATTTCTTAAATGAAGCATTCAGGAATGAAGTGAAAGTCATAACGTATAGAAAATAAATGATTTTTAAGTTATGTCTGTTAATTTGACTATAAGTCTATATTATATTTACCTCCTTAGTAATGCGAGAAGTCTTTGTGGGAAGCAGAGGAGCAAGCAGCTGCCTTTCTTGTGCTCGCCTCAACGTTTCTGGAGGATAAGCCACGTCAGAGGTTTTCATACAAGCAAAATAAGATGTAAATGGACCAAAAGTGAAGCTCATTCTTGCAGTAAGCACTGTTACTCTCCAAGCAACCATGGTTTACGTTTTGGAATTTTGAAACTTAGCACTTCTGCTCCCAAGGGACTTACAAAAGCGAGCCTTTGTATGTCCTGTATTAAAAATACTTTGAACTCTGTTTCGAAGGCTGTTTTTGGCAAGCAGAATGAAATGATCTCTCGTTTAGCTCAACTTAAGCCAAGTCCTCGAATATTAAGAAAAGTGTCAGATAGTGGCTGGTTAAAACAGAAAAACATTAAACAAACCATCAAATTTCTGAAAAAATACAGCAACAAATCAGCAGAAAAGGGTTCTTTTGCAGCAAAGGAAAGCCACGTTATGGAGAAAGAAGATATAGGTAAACAAAGCCTTTTTCATTACACGAATAATCTAACCACAAAATTTGGAGAGTCATTCTACTTTTTATCAAGTCATATTAATTCATACTTCAAGCGTGAGGAAAAAATGTCTGAACAAAAGGAAAATAAAGATTTCCAGGACAAATCAGAACTTGAACTTAAAAAGAGTGAGGACGAGAAACCCAGTTCTCCAGATCCTGGCGTCCTGACTGATAAGAATCTGGGCTCAGAAGCTTCTTTATGTTCTGAGGACAATGCTGCAAGTCCCAGTGGGACGCCTGAGGTTCTTCCCATTTCTACTAAACAAAGTATTGCTAACTTTCTTTCTCGTCCCACTGAAGGTGTACAAGCTTTAGTAGGTGGTTATATTGGTGGACTTGTCCCCAAACTAAAGTATGATTCAAAGAGTCAGTTAGAAGAGCAGGAAGAGGCGATGAAAGCTGAGCAGGCCATCAGCAAAGACAAAAATGCAGAGGAGAAAAGGCGGTTATCTCTTCAGCGAGAAAAGGCAAGTCGTTATTCAGCGTGGTTTTAAGTTTTAATTTTTGTCGAATTTCTAAGTTGCGTTTCCTAATGGGACCTAAGACACTTTAATCATCTGTTGGTATCACTGGAGCAGTTGCATACTCAAATCATACATATTTTAACATGTCTTTGCAGATAATTGCCAGAGTGAGTATTGATAACAGAACCCGGGCATTAGTTCAAGCGTTAAGAAGAACAACTGACCCAAGGCTCTGCATTAATAGAGTTGAAGAACTGACGTTCCATCTTCTAGAATTTCCTGAAGGAAAAGGAGTGGCTGTCAAGGTAATTCTGATTACCTTTAATCTGGTTTTATTTTGGAATAAAAATACTGATAAACCTTCTAAAATGGAGAAGGCAACGCGTTTCATTTTTCTATTTAAATATTTTTGTGGTTTTATCGTACATGTGATGTGTTATATATTTAGTAATTGCCCTGTGCTTTGCATTATGCCAAATGCTCCCTTTTATTCTGTGATATGTTATGCTTTTAGTACTCATACCTGTACTTTAAGATTAAACATTTTAAAATAGAGGATAAATCTCAGTATATTAGTTGAATTGCCTATTAGCTGCCATGGTTTTCTTAAATGCAGTGTAGGTATTTATGCTGTGTAACTACTCTTAAGACAGCAGTCGTAATTCATAAGTAAAAACATTGCTAATTTTTATTTCATGATCTTTCTGTACTTGAAAGTCTAAAAAATTTCATGATCTTATCAGTAATTGAACTTGTGATCCTATTACTAAAACGATTAGCTTTTCTTTGCCTCAGTGTTTTCAAATATAAAACAGTGGAGATAATTTAGACCCATTTAAATAGACCGTTTTCAGAGAAATAATATAAAATGTGAATGATGCGGTTGAGTGTCTTTACACCTGTACTGAGGTTATTTGTAATACATAATGAACAATTTGGAAATATCATATAATGAATAGACAGTTTTTAATGTTTTGTTAGAGATCCGTTAGTGCTTATTTTTGACCTGCCACCCAGAAAGTTACGTTAACTTAGTTCGTATTTATTCAATGTTTTGATAACCATCTTGCTCAAAAGTTATGTTTTTAAATCATTTACCCTCTGTAGTTTTATATTGTGTAATACATACATTATAATAGCTAAACTTTAGAATTTCATGTTCATAGAATTTGGGATTATCTTTCATATATATGTAATCTCTTACCTAAAAGATAAAATTTCCAAATGTAGATATGCTTTTAGGTCATTTAACATGTTGGTGATATACTGAAAGCAGAGCTCTAAGATGGAATTGCATACTTTAAAGAACTTTTAAAAAACGTTTCATTGAAGTGTAATACACATGCAGTTTTAAGTGTGAAGTTCAGTGAGTTTTCACGTATATCCACATAACCAGCACCCAGAATTCTGTTCTGAAGAACAGAATTTGTCAGCACTTCAGAAGCCTCCCTTGGGCCCCCTTTCAGTCACAATCTCCCAAAAAAATAATCACAAATCAGTTTTGCCTGTTTTTGTACATTATGTAAACTCTTATGATTGGCTTCTTTCACTCAACATGCTGGTAGGAATCTTTTACATTGTTGTGGGTAGTTGGAGGTAATTTATTCTTGTTGCTCTTGTATTCCGTGGTGTGAATGTATCACAGCTTATTTATTCATTGTAGTGTTGTTGGATTTCTGGGTAGTTTTCAGTTTTAGTCCTGTTATGACTAGTTTTGCTAATAGAAACTTTGAGAAGTCTTATTTTACATAACTGATCCCAAATCTAGGGACCCTTCAATACCAAGGAGAAATGTGATATGTGTTTTCCTGTAGAATGGCTCACCTTCTGGATTTACCTGGCTTCCTCCTCTTTGGTATAGTTGATGTATTCCTCTTTCCTTTTTATTTCCGGCACATTGGAATTTAAATATAAAG
The DNA here is from genome assembly GCF_009873245.2 of Balaenoptera musculus. Classification (NCBI taxonomy): domain Eukaryota; kingdom Metazoa; phylum Chordata; class Mammalia; order Artiodactyla; family Balaenopteridae; genus Balaenoptera; species Balaenoptera musculus. The sequence continues at coordinate 92,614,441 of NC_045793.1, read as the reverse complement.
ACCTGATTGAGTTAAGCATTTTCTTGTTAGGGCACATTGTAGATGACATGCACCTCATATTGCATTGTGTCAGAACACACATAATTGGTTCAACAACAGTTAGTAATGCTAAGGTTGACCACTAGATTAGGGAGATCTTTTCATTAGTCTGATCTTTTCATTGGACAATTAGGCTAGAACCATTAGCCATCAACCATTAACCTAATTGTTTCTAGAACTAGTCATTTCATTATGGTTGCAGAATGATATATTTCTAATTCTGTCATTCCTTCTGCTTTATAATTGACATTCTCCTGTAAAAGTAGAGCTTTCTTCACCAACTAAAGCTATTTGGTTACTCTCAAAGATCAATGTTGCAGGAAAAGCAGAAGAAATGCTTAATTTCTTTCTACTTAGTCACCAGTTTTCAAAGTAAAGAGTTGCTTTTTTTTTTAAAAATAGATCTTTATTGGAGTATAATTGCTTCACAGTGCTGTGTTAGTTTCTGTTGTACAACAAAGTGAATCAGCCATATGCATACCCATGTCCCCATACCCCCTCCCTCTTGAGCCTCACTCCCACCCTCCCTATCCCACCCCTTTAGGTCATCGCAAAGCTGACCTCCCTGTGCTATGCTGCTGCTTCCCACTAGCTGTCTGTTTTACATTCGGTAGTGTATATATGTCGATGCTACTCTCACTTCACCCCAGCTTCTCCCTCCCCTCCCCGTGTCCTCATGTCCATTCTCTATGTCTGTGTCTTTATTCTTGCCCTGCCATTACCTTTTCATCATTACTTTTTTTTTTTTTTTTAAGATTCCATATATATGTGTTGGCATACGTGATTTTTCTCTTTCTGACTTACTTCACTCTGTATGACAAACGCTAGGTCCGTCCACCTCTCTACAAATAACTCAATCTCGTTTCTTTTTATGGCTGAGTGATATTCCACTGTATATATGTGCCACATCTTCTTTATCCATTCATCTGTCGATGGACATTTAGGTTGGTTCCATGTCCTGGCTGTTGTAAATAGAGCTGCAGTGAACATTGTGGTACATGACTCTTTTTGAATTATGGTTTTCTCAGGGTATATGCCCAGTAGTGGGATTGCTGGGTCATATGGTAGTTCTGTTTTTAGTTTTTTAAGGAACCTCCATACTGTTCTCCATAGTGGTTGTATCAATTTACATTCCCACCAACAGTGCAAGAGGGTTCCCTTTTCACCACACCCTTTCCAGCATTTATTGTTTCTAGATTTTTTGATAATGGCCATTCTGACCGGTGCGATGTGATACCTCATTGTAGTTTTTTTTTTTTTTTTTTTTTAAGCTACAGCCAATCAAATAATCTCCTTTCTTTTTAATTTATTTATTTATTTATGGCTGTGTTGGGTCTTCATTTCTGTGCGAGGGCTTTCTCTAGTTGTGGCAAGCGGGGGCTACTCTTCATCGCGGTGCGCGGGGCTCTCACTATCACGGCCTCTCTTGTTGTGGAGCAGAGGCTCCAGACACGCAGGCTCAGTAATTGTGGCTCACGGGCCCAGCTGCCCCGTGGCATGTGGAATCTTCCCAGACCAGGGCTCAAACCCATGTCCCCTGCATTGGCAGGCAGATTCTCAACCACTGCGCCACCAGGGAAGCCCCTCATTGTAGTTTTGATTTGCATTTCTCTAATAATTAGTGATGTTGAGCATCTTTTCATGTGCCTCTTGACCATCTGTATGTCTTCTTTGGTGAAATGTCTATTTAGGTCTTCCACCCATTTTTAATTGGATTGTTTGTTTTTCTGATATTGAGCTCCATGAGCTGTTTGTATATTTTGGAGATTAATCCTTTGTCTATTGTTTCATTTGCAAATATATTCTTCCATTCTGAGGGTTCTCTTTTTGTCTTGTTTATGGTTTCCTTTGCTGTGCAAAAGCTTTGAAGTTTAATTAGGTCCCATTTGTTTACTTTTGTTTTTATTTCCATTACTCTAGGAGGTGGATCAAAAAAGATCTTGCTGTGGTTTATGTCAAAGAGTGCTCTTCCTATGTTTTCCTCTTAAGGGTTTTATAGTATCTGGTCTTACATTTAGGTCTTTAATCCATTTTGAGTTTATTTTTGTGTATGGTGTTAGGGAGTGTTCTAATTTCATTCTTTTACATGTAGCTGTCCAGTTTTCCCAGCACCACTTATTGAAGAGGCTGTCTTTTCTCCCTCGTATGTTCTTGCCTCCTTTGTCATAAATTAGGTGACCATAGGTGCATGGGTTGATCTCTGTGCTTTCTATCCTGTACCATTGATCTATATTTCTCTTTTTTGTGCGAGTACCATACTGTCTTGATTACTGTATCTTTGTAGCATAGTTTGAAGTCGGGGAGCCTGATTCCTCCAGCTCTGTTTTTCTTTGTCAAGATTGCTTTGGTTAATCGGGGTCTTTTTTGTTTCCATACGAGTTGTAAAATTTTTGTTCTAATTCTGTGAAGAATGCCATTGGAAGTTTGATAGGGATTGCATTGAATCTGTAGATTGCTTTGTGTAGTATAGTCATTTTCACAATATTGATTCTTCTAATCCAAGAACTTGGTATAATTCTCCATCTGTTTATGTCATCTTTTATTTCTTTCATCAGTGTTTTATACTTTTCTGAGTACAAGTCTTTTGTCTCCTTAGGTAGGTTTATTCCTAGGTATTTTATTCTTTTGGTTGCAGTGGTAAATGGGATTGTTTCCTTAATTTCTCTTTCTGATTTTTCATTGTTAGTGTATAGGAATGCCAGAGATTTCTGTGCATTAATTTTGTATCCTGCTACCTTACCAAATTCATTGGTTAGTTCTAGTAGTTTTCTGATGGCATCTTTAGGATTTTCTATGGTATAGTATCATGTCATCTGCAAACAGTGACAGTTTTACTTCTTCTTTTCCAGTTTGTATTCCTTTTATTTCTTTGTCTTCTCTGATTTCCATGGCTAGGACTTCCAAAATTATGTTGAATAAGAGTGGCCAGAGAGGACACTCTTGTTTCGTTCCTGATCTTAGTGGAAATGGTTTCAGTTTTTCACCATTGAGTGTGATGTTTGCTGTGGATTTGCCGTATATGGCCTTTATTATGTTGAGGTAGGTTCCCTCTGTGCCCATTTTCTGGAGAGTTTTTATCATAAATGGATGTTGAATTTTGTCAAAAGCTTTTTCTGCACCTATTGAGATGATCATATGGTTTTTATTCCTTAATTTTGTTAATATGGTGTATCACATTGATTGATTTGTGTATATTGAAGAATCCTTGCATCCCTGGGATAAATCCCACTTGATCATGGTGTGTGATCCTTTTAATATGTTGTTGGATTCTGTTTGCTAGTATTTTGTTGAGGATTTTTGCATCTGTGTTCATCAGTGATAATTGGGCAATAATTTTCTTTTTTTGTGGTGTCTTTTTCTGGTTTTGGTATCAGGGTGATGGTGGCTTCGTAGAATGAATTTTGGAGTGTTCCTCCCTGTGCAATTTTTTGGAAGAGTTTGAGAAGGATGAGTGTTAGCTCTTCTCTAAATGTTTTATAGAATTCGCCTGTGAAGCCATCTAGTCCTGGACTTTTGTTTGTTGGAAGATTTCTTTTTTTAATTAATTAATCTATTTATTTTTTTATTTTTGGCTGTGTTGGGTCTTCGTTGCTGTGCTCGGGCTTTCTCTGGTTGCAGCGAGCAGGGGCTACTCTTTCTTGCAGTGCGCAGGCTTCTCATTGCAGTGGCTTCTCTTGTGGTGGGGCACAGGCTCTAGGCGCGGGCTTCAGTACTTGTGGCTCACGGGCTCTAGGCGAGCGGGCTTCAGTATTTGTGGCACACGGGCTTAGTTGCTCCACAGTATGTGGGATCTTCCCAGACCAGGGCTCGAACCTGTGTCCCCTGCATTGGCAGGTGGATTCTTAAGCACTGCGCTACCAGGGAAGTCCCTGTTGGAAGATTTTTAATTACAGTTTCAGTTTCATTACTTGTGTGTGACAGGTCTGTTTATATTTTCTAATTCTTCCTGATTCAGTCTTGGAAAATTGTACCTTTCCAAGAATTTATCCATTTCTTTGTGGTTGTCCATTTTATTGTCATATAGTTGTTTGTAGTAGTCTCTTATAATCCTTTGTATTTCTGCGGTGTCAGTTGTGATTTCTCCTTTTTCATGTCTAATTTTATTGATTTGCATCTTCTCCCTTTTTTTCTTGATGAGTCTTGCTAAGGGTTTATCAATTTTGTTTATCTTCTCAAAGAAGATAAACAGCTCTTCGTTTTATTGATCTTTGCTATTGTTTTCTTTGTTTCTATTTCATTTATTTCTGCTCTGATCTTTATGATTTCTTTCCTTCTACTGACTTTGGGTTTTCTTTGTTCTTCTTTCTCTACTTGCTTTAGGTGTAGGGTTAGATTGTTTATTTGAGATGTTTCTTGTTTCTTGAGGTGAGATTGCATTGCTATAACCTTCCCTCTTAGAACTGTTTTGCTGCGTCCCATAGGTTTTGGGTTGTTGTGTTTTCGTTGTCATTTGTTTCTATGTATTTTTTTATGTCTTCTTTGATTTCTTCAGTGATCTCTTGGTTATTTAGTAGCGCAGTGTTTAGCCTCCATGTATTTGTGTTTTTTACAGTTTTTTTCCTGTAATTGATTTCCAGTCTCATAGCGTTGTGGTCAGAAAAGATGCTTGATACGATTTCAATTTTCTTAAATTTTCCGAGGCTTGATTTGTGACCCAAGATGTAATCTATCCTGGAGAATGTTCTGTGTGCACTTGAGAAGAAAGTGTATTCTGCCACTTCTGGGTGGAATGTTCTATAAATATCAATTAAATGTATCTGGTCTATTGTGTCATTTAAAGCTTCTGTTTCCTTATTTTCTGTTTGGATGATCTGTCCATTGGTGTTAGTGGGATGTTAAAGTCCCCTACTATTATTGTGTTACTGTCAGTTTTCCCTTTCATGGTTGTTAGCATTTGCCTTATGTATTGAGGTGCTCCTATGTTGGGTGAATAAACATTTATAATTGTTATATCTTCTTCTTGGATTGATCTCTTGATCATTATGTAGTGTCCTTCGTTATCTCTTGTAACAGTCTTTATTTTAAAGTCTGTTTTACCTGGTACGAGTATTGCTACTCCAGCTTTCTTTTGATTTCCATTTGCATGGAATGTCTTTTTCCATCCCTTCGCTCTCAGTCTGTATGTGTCCCTAGGTCTGAAGTGGGTCTCTTGTAGACAGTCTATATATGGGTCTTGTTTTTTTATCCATTCAGCCAGTCTGTGTCTTTTGGTTGGGGAATTTAATCTATGTACATTCAAGGTTATTATCGATATATATGTTCCTATTACCATTTTCTTAATTGTTTTGGGTTTGTTTTTGTGGGTCTTTTTCTTCTCTTGTGTTTCCTGCCTAGAAAAGTTTCTTTAGCATTTGTCGTAAAGCTGGTTTGGTGGAATTCTGAATTCTCTTAGCTTTTACTTCCCTGAAAAGCTTTTGATTTCCCCGTCGAATCTGAATGAGATCCTTGCTGGGTAGAATAATCTTGGTTATAGGTTTTTCTCCTTCATCACTTTAAATATATCCTGCCACTCTCTTCTGGCGTGCAGAGTTTCTGCTGAAAAATCAGCTGATAACGTTATGGGGATTCCTTTGTATGTTGTTTTTTGTTTTTCCTTTGATGCTTTTAATATTTTTTCTTTGAATTTGATTTTTGTTAGTTTGATTAGTATGTGTCTTGGTGTGTTTCTCCTAGGGTTTATCCTGTGTGGGACTCTCTGTGCTTCCTGGACTATTTCCTTTCCCACGTGAGGGAAGTTTTCCACTATAATCTCTTCAAATATTGTGTCAGACCCTTTCTTTTTCTGTTCTTCTTCTAGGACCCCTATAATTCGAATGTTGGTACATTTAGTGTTGTCCCAGAGGTCTCTGAGATTGTCTTCAATTCTTTTCATTCTTTTTTCTTTATTCTGCTCCTTGGCAGTTATTTCCACCATTTTGTCTTCCAGCTCACTTATTCGTTTTTCTGCCTTCGTTATTCTGGTATTGATTTCCTCTAGTGTATTTTTCATTTCAGTTATTGTGCTGTTCATCTCTGTTTGTTTGTTCTTTAGTTCTTGTAGATCTTTGTTAAACATTTCTTGTTATTTTCTCAGTCTGTGCCTCCATTCTATTTCTGAGATTCTGGATCATCTTTACTATCATTATCTAAATTCTTTTTCAGGTAGATTGCCTATTTCCTCTTCATTTATTTGGTCTTGTAGGTTTTTACCTTGCGTCTTCATCTGTAACATATTTTTTTGCCATCTCATTTTTTTTTTTCATTTTTTGCATGAGTGGGATTGTGTTCCTGTCTTACTGGTTGTTTGGCCTTAGACTTGCAACAGTGGAGTTTATAGGCTGTAGGGTAGAGCTGTGTCTTGGTGCTGAGATGAGGACCTCTGGGAGACCTCACTCCGATGACTATTCCCTGGGGTCTGAGGTTCTCTGTTAGTCCAGTGGTTCAGACTCGGAGCTCCCACCACAGGAGCTTCGCCCTGACCCCCGGCTCGGAAGCCAAGATCCCACAAGCCGCACGGGGCGGCAAAAAGAAAAAAAAAAAAGGAGAACAATAAAAAAGTAAAAAATAATATTAGACTAGGAAACTAACAGCTATGTTAGAAAAAATATAAAAATAAAAATATAGGTGAAACAAAAAAGAGGAGGAGGTAAAAAGGTGGAAAAGGCCTTGGCCGTGGAGGGTGGGGCCTAAGCAAGGGTGAGGTTTGGGCGGTGCGTGGGACCTATGTTTAAGACCCACAGGGCTGGAAAAGGCCCAGGGTGGGGGGACGTAGGGGGAGCTTAAGCTCAACAGAACAGAAGGGGCTTAGGTGTGCCTCCTGCCTGTGGTCTCAGAGGGCGGAGGACCCACCGGGGAGCCCAGCAGGCTTCCTGGGCTCAAGTGGACGGGGCAAACACCCTCTGCTCCTTTCCCTCTCCTCTGGTCCTGGAGGGCTCCTCCTGCCTGCCTCTCCTGTTCTGTCCCGGCCTCCCTCCTATGGCCCCAGGACCAACCCGGCCCGAAGGGGACCACTGAGGACGTAGGACCTCTGAGGGCAGAATTCCCCAGCCAGCTGGGCGGGAGAAACACTGGGCCTCCTCCACCCTGATCCAAGGCCCTGAGGGTCCCTCTAGGCGTGGGAACCCCTCCCCCCTCTCAGCCACCCCTGAGGGGCGCCGTTCCTGTCTGGCCTCCACTCCTCTTCCCGCCTCAGTCCCCCCACGTCCTACTTGTTCGCTTGGGGGTTCTTCCCATCTCCTTGGGCATTGGGGTCCCCCACCAGTGTCCGGCAGGTGCTCTAGTTGTAGGGAGATGCAAACTCTGCATCTCCCCACACCTCCATCTTCAAGAGTTGGTTTAAAAGCTGCCTCAACGGTGAGATGAATTTTTGGCATTTTTTTCTTTTTTTCTTTTTATTATCGTTATGCCCTCATAGTTTTTCATAAATTGTGTTTCTGTAATCTTTCCCCTCCTCCCTTTTTTCTAAATGCTGAATTTGTCTTAAATATGACTAGTAGGGGTCCCTTCAAGCTGATTCATGTTTCTTTTCTTTTAAAATTTGTTTAAAAACATTACATGTAGAAAATATAGGGCTTCCCTGGTGGTGCAGTGGTTAAGAATTGCCTGCCAATGCAGGGGACATGGGTTCGAGCCCTGGTCCGGGAAGATCCCACATGCTGTGGAGCAACTAAGCCTGTGCGCCACAACTATTGAGCCTGCGCTCTAGAGCCCGCGAGCCACGACTACTGAGCCCGCGTGCCACATCTACTGAAGCCCGCGTGCCTAAAGTCTGCGCTCCGCAACAAGAGAAGACATAGCAATGAGAAGCCCGTGCACCGCAATGAAGAGTAGCCCCTGCTCGCCACAACCAGAGAAAAGCCTGCACGCAGCAACGAAGACCAAACACAGCCAAAAATAAAATAAATAAAATAAATAAAAATTTGAAAAAAAAGAAAAAAGAAAATATACATACTAAAAGTATACAGCTCCGTGAATTTTCAAAAATTGAACACATCTATATAACAACCACCCAACTGGGAAACAGAATGTTACCCAAAGCACTCCAAAAACCCCTTTACGCCCCCTTCCAGTCATTATCTTTAAAAAGATTGACCAATTTTCTAGCAGTGTATATTAGTTGTACCTCTTTCTGTGTGTTATATAAATGGAATGATACAACATGTGCTCTTTTATGTCTTTTTTTTTTTTCTCCCACTCAACATTATGTTTGTGAGAACCTTCTATATTGATGGGTGTAGTTAAGGAACATTCATTCTCATTGTTATGTGTTCTATTGTATGAATATAGTACAATGTATTTATCCATTTTACTACTGATGGACATTTGGATAGTTTCCAGTTTGGGAATATTTAGGAATAGTGCTTCTCAGATGTATCTTTTGGAAAACATAAGTCTTCATTTCTTTGGGATATATACCAAAGAGGAGTAGTACTGGTTATAGAGTATGCCTGTTCTCATCTTTAGTGCATACTGCCAAATGGTTTTACAAAGTGCTTATGCCAGTTGATACTTTCACCAGAACTGTATGAGCCTCCTGGTTGTGTTATTTCCTCTCCAATGCTTTATATCATTTTTTTATTTTAGCCATTTTGTTAGATGTTTAGTGATGTTAAATTGTGGCTTTAATTTGTATTTCTCTGGTAACTATGAAGTTCAGCAACTTTCCAGTGTTTACTGACCTTTTGTATACTGCCCTCATGAAGTGCCTATTCTAGGTCTTGCTCGTTTTTCCATTGGGTTGACCAGCTTTTTCTTACTGATTTGTTGAATTTCTTTATATATGGATGTAAGTCTTTTTATATGTATTGTAACATATGTATATATATATATATATATATATATATACACGTATATATATATATATATATATATATATATATATACACATACACGTATATATGTCTGATAAATATATTCTCCCAGGCTGTGGGTTACCTTTTCACTCTTTATAATCGTTTTTGACAAGTAGATATTCTTTTTTTTTTTTTTCCTGGCCGCATTGCACAGCATGCGGAATCTTGGTTCCCTGACTAGTGATGGAACCCATGCCCCCTGCAGTGGAAGCGTGGAGTCTTAACCACTGGATCGCCAGGGAAGTCCTGATGAGTAGATATTCTTAATTTTAATATAGTGCAGTTTATAAATATTTTCCTTTATGGTTAGCACTTTGTGTCCTATTTAAGAAATCTTTGCCTGTTCTAAGATCATAAAGATATTTATCTTGTCATGATCTGTATGTGTTAAAAATAATCTTAAATCTTCACTCTTGATTTGACAAAAGCAACAAAATATCTTTTCTCTCAATATAGGAAAAAATTATTCCATATTTACTACGATTGAGACAAATTAAGGATGAAACTCTTCAGGCTGCAGTTAGAGAAATTTTGGCCTTAATTGGCTACGTGGATCCAGTGAAAGGAAGAGGAATCCGGATTCTCACAATTGATGGTGGAGGAACAAGGTAAGGCTAGAAAAAAGATTTAAAAAAAAATTTTTTTTATCGAAGTATAGTTGATATGAAATGTTGCGTTAATTTTTGTTGAAGAGCAAAGTGATTCAGTTATACACATATTCTTTTTTTATATATTCTTTTCCATTATGGTTTATCAAAGATATTGAATATAGTTCTCTGTGCTATACAGTAGGACCTTGTTGTTTATCCATTTTATATATAATAGCTTACATCTGCTAACCCCAGCCTCCCACTCCATCCACCCCCAACCCCCTCCCCCTTGGCAACTACAAGACTGTTCTGTATGTTCGTGAGTCTGTTAGAAAAAATGATTTTTTAAAACTATAGATCCTAAATATTAAAAGTAGAACTACCATATTATCCAACAATTTCACTTCTGGGTATTTATCCAGAGAAAACAAAACACTAATTTGAAAAGATATATGTACCTCTAGTTTATTGCAGCATTATTTACAATAACCGAGATATAGAAACAATCTGTGTCCACTGATGGATGAATGGATAAAGAATATGTGATGGATAAAGAATATGTGAGGGATAAGTATACACACACACACACATATAGGTACTACACACACAGGAATAATACTCAGCCATAAAAAAGAATGAAATCTTGCCATTTGCGACAGCATGGGTGGAACTTGAGGTTATTGTGCTAAGTGAAATAAGTCAGACAGGGAAAGACAAATACCATATGATTTCACTTATATGTGGAACCTAAGAAACAAAGCAAACAAAACAGGACAAAGCTCAAAGATACAGAGAACAGATTGGTGGTTTCCAGTTGGAAGGGGGATTGGAGGGTGGGCGGAATGGAGAAGAGGATCAAAAGGTACAAATTTCCAGTTATAAAATAAGTAAGTCATGCGGATGTAATGTACAATATAGTATATATATAGAGTATATAGTCAATAATATTGTATTGCAAATTTGAAAGTTGCTAAAAAACCTAAATCTTGAATGTTGTCATGTCATGACAGGAAAAAAAATTTTATGACTTATAGTGATAGATGGTTAATAGGCTTATTGGACTGATCATTTTGCAGTGTGTACAAATGTTGAATTATGTTGTACACATGAAACTAACACAATGTCATATGCAATTACACTTCAAAAAAAACTATACATCTAGTTCAGTTGTAGGAATTTTTTAAGCTGATTCAGTGTATTTATATCATTATAAAGTAAAATTTTTAAAATAAAACATGAAACATGAAATCGTTTTTCTTAATTTACTAATTTATAAATCTTAAGAACTTATTTTGAACATATACCTGAATTTCCTTTGATTTTTTTTTTTAACATCTTTATTGGAGTAAAATTGCTTTATGGTGGTGTGTTAGCTTCTGCTGTATAACAAAGTGAATCAGCTATACATATACATATATCTGCATATCTCCACCCTCTTGCGTCTCCCTCCCACCCTCCCTATCCCACCCCTCTAGGTGGTCACAAAGCACCAAGCTGATCTCCCTGTGCTATGCGGCTGCTTCCCACTAGCTGTCTATTTTACATTTGGTAGTGTATATATGTCCATTCCACTCTCTCACTTCGTCCCAGCTTACCCTTCCCACTCCCCGTGTTCTCAAGTCCATTCTCTATGTCTGCATCTTTATTCCTGTCCTGCCCCTAGGTTCTTCAGAACTTTTTTTTTTTTTTTTTAGATTCCATATAATGTGTTAGCATATGGTATTTGTTTTTCTCTTTCTGACTTATTTCACTCTGTATGACAGACTCTAGGTCCATCCACCTCACTACAAATAACTCAATTTCATTTCTTTTTATGGCTGAGTAATATTCCATTGTAAATATGTGCCACATCTTCTTTATCCATTCATCTGTCGATGGGCCCTTAGGTTGCTTCCATGTCCTGGCTATTGTAAATAGTGCTGCAGTGAACATGTGGTACATGACTCTTTGAATTATGGTTTCCTCAGGGTATATGCCCAGTAGTGGGATTGCTGGGTTGTATGGTGGTTCTATTTATAGGTTTTTAAAGAACCTCCATACTATTCTCCATAGTGGCTGTATCAATTTACATTCCCACCAGCAGTGCCAGAGGGTTCCCTTTCCTCCACACCCTCTCCAGAATTTACTGTTTGTAGACTTTTTGATGATGGCCATTCTGTCTGGTGTGCGGTGATACCTCATTATGTGTTTGATTTGCATTTCTCTAATGATTAGTGATGTTGAGCATCCTTTCATGTGTTTGTTGGCAATCTGTATATCTTCTTTGGAGAAATGTCTATTTAGGTCTTCTGCCCATTTTTGGATTGGGTTGTTTGTTTTTTTGATATTGAGCTGCATGAGATGCTTGTAAATTTTAATCCTTTGTCACTTGCTTCATTTGCAAATATTTTCTTCCATACTGAGGGTTGTCTTTTTGTCTTGTTTATGGTTTCCTTTTCTGTGCAAAAACTTTTAAGTTTCATTAGGTCCCATTTGTTTATTTTTGTTTTTATTTCCATTACTCTAGGAGGTGAGTCAAAGAAGATCTTGCTGCGGTTTATGTCAAAGAGTGTTCTTCCTGTGTTTTCCTCTAAGGGTTTTATAGTATCTGGTCTTACATTTAGGTCTTTAATCCATTTTGAGTTTATTTTTGTGTATGGTGTTAGGGAGTGTTCTAATTTCATTCTTTTACATGTAGCTGTCCAGTTTTCCCAGCACCACTTATTGAAGAGGCTGTCTTTTCTCCATTATGTATTCTTGGCTTCCTTATCAAAAATAAGGTGACCATATTTTTATTGTGGGTTTATCTCTGGGCTTTCTATCCTGTTCCGTTGATCCATATTTCTGTTTTTGTGCGAGTACCATACTGTCTTGATTACTGTAGCTTTGTAGTATAGTCTGAAGTCCAGGAGCCTGATTCCTCCAGCTCCGTTTTTTTTTCTCATTATTGCTTTGGCAGTTCGGGGTCTTTTTTGTTTCCATACAAACTGTGATGTTTCTTGTTCTAGTTCTGTGAAAAATGCCATTGGTAGTTTGATAGGGATTGCATTGAATCTGTAGATTGCTTTGGATAGTATAGTCATTTTCATGATGTTGATTCTTCCAATCCAAGAACATGGTATATCTCTCCATCTGTTTGCATCATCTTTAATTTCTTTCATCAATGTCTTATAGTTTTCCGCATACAGGTCTTTTGTCTCCTTAGGTAGGTTTATTCCTAGGTATTTTATTCTTCTTGTTGCAGTGGCAAATGGGAGTGTTCCCTTAATTTCTCTTTCAGATTTTTCATCATTAGTGTATAGGAATGCAAGAGATTTCTGTGCATTGATTTTGTATCCTGCTACTTTTCCAAATTCATTGATTATTTCTAGTAGTTTTCTGGTAGCATCTTTAGGATTCTCTATGTATAGTATCATGTCATCTGCAAACAGTGATAGGTCTACTTCATCTTTTCCGATTTGTATTCCTTTTATTTCTTTTCCTTCCCTGATTGCTGTGGCTAAAACTTCCAAAACTATGTTGAATAATAGTGGTGCGAGTGGACAACCTTGTCTTGTTCCTGATCTTAGAGGAAATGGTTTCAGTTTTTCACCATTGAGAATGATGTTGGCTGTGGGTTTGTCATATATGGCCTTTATTATGTTGAGGTAAGTTCCCTATATGCCTACTTTCTGGAGGGTTTTTATCATAAATGGGTGTTGAATTTTGTGAAAAGCTTTTTCTGCATCTATTGAGATGATCATATGGTTTTTCTCCTTCAGTTTGTTAATATGGTTTATCACATTGATTGATTTGCGTATATTGAAGAATCCTTGCATTCCTGGGATAAACCCCACTTGATCATGGTGTATGATCCTTTTAATGTGCTGTTGGATTCTGTTTGCTAGTGTTTTGTTGAGGATTTTTGCATCTATGTTCATCAGTGATATTGGCCTGTAGTTTTCTTTTTTTGTGACATCTTTGTCTGGTTTTGGTATCAGGGTGATGGTGGCCTCGTAGAATGAGTTTGGAAGTGTTCTTCCCTCTGCTGTATTTTGGAAGAGTTTGAGAAGGATAGGTGTTAGCTCTTCTGTAAATGTTTGATAGAATTCGCCTGTGAAGGCATCTGGTCCTGGTCTTTTGTTTGTTGGAAGATTTTTAATCACAGTCTCAATTTCAGTGCCTGTTTATATTTTCTATTTCTTCCTGGTTCAGTCTTGGAAGGTTGTGCTTTTCTAAGAATTTGTCCATTTCTTCCAGGTTGTCCATTTTATTGGCATGTAGTTGCTTGTAGTAATCTCTCATGATCCTTTGTATTTCTGTAGTGTCAATTGTTACTCTCCTTTTTCATTTCTAATTCTATTGATTTGAGTCTTCTCCCTTTTTTTCTTGATGAGTCTGGCTAATGGTTTATCAATTTTGTTCATCTTCTCAAAGAACCAGCTTTTAGTTTTGTTGATCTTTGGTATTGTTTCCTTCATTTCTTTTTCATTTATTTCTGATCTGATCTTTATAATTTCTTTCCTTCTGCTATCTGGGGTTTTTTTGTTCTTCTTTCTCTAATTGCTTTAGGTGTAAGGTTAGGTTGTTTGAGATGTTTCTTGTTTCTTGGGGTGGGATTGTATTGCTATAACCTTCCCTCTTAGAACTGCTTTTGCTGCATCCCATAGGTTTTGGGTTGTTGTGTTTTCATTGTCGTTTGTTTCTAAGTATTTTTTGATTTCCTCTTTGATTTCTTCAGTGATCTCTTGGTTATTTAGTAGTGTATTGTTTAGCCTCCATGTGTTTGTATTTTTTACAGATTTTTTCCTGTAATTGATATCTAGTCTTATAGCATTGTGGTTGGAAAAGATACTTGATACGATTTCAATTTTCTTAAATTAACCAAGGCTTGATTTGTGACTCAAGATATGATGTATCCTGGAGAATGTTCCATGAGCACTTGAGAAGAAAGTGTATTCTGTTGTTTTTGGAAGGAATGTCCTATAAATATCCATTAAGTCCATCTTGTTTAATGTATCATTTAAAGCTTGTGTTTCCTTATTTATTTTCATTTTGGACGATCTGTCCATTGGTGAAAGTGTGTTGTTAAAGTCCCCTACTATGATTGTGTTACTGTTGATTTCCCCTTTTATGGCTGTTAGCATTTGCCATATGTATTGAGGTGCTCCTATGTTGGGTGCATAAATATTTACAATTGTTATATCTTCTTCTTGGTTTGATCCCTTGATCATTATATAGTGTCCTTCTTTGTCTCTTGTTATAGTTTTTATTTTAAAGTCTGTTTTGTCTGACATGAAAATTGCTGCTCCAGCTTTCTTTTGATTTCCATTTGCATGGAATATCTTTCTCCATCCCCTCACTCTCAGTCTGTATGTGTCCCTAGGTCTGAAGTGGGTCTCTTGTAGACAGCATATATACAGTCTTGTTTTTGTATCCATTCAGCCAGTCTATGTCTTTTGGTTGGAGCATTTAATCCATGTACATTTAAGGTAAGTATTGATATGTATGTTCCTATTACCATTTTGTTAATTGTTTTGGGTTTGTTACTGTAGATCTCTTCCTTCTCTTGTGTTTCCTGCCTAGAGAAGTTCCTTTAGCATTTGTTGTAAAGCTGGTTTGGTGGTGCTGAATTCTCTTAGCTTTTGCTTGTCTGTAAAGGTTGTAATTTCTCTGTCGAATCTGAATGAGATCCTTGCTGGGTAGAGTAATCTTGGTGTAGGTTTTTCCCTTTCATCGCTTTAAATATGTTCTGCCACTCCCTTCTGGCTTGCAGAGTCTCTGCTGAAAGTCAGCTGTTAACCTTATGGATTCCTTTGTATGCTATTTGGTGTTTTTCGCTTGCTGCTTTTAATATTTTTTCTTTGTATTTAATTTTTGATAGTTTGATTAATATGTGTCTTGGCGTGTTTCTCCTTGGATTTATCCTGTATGGGACTCTCTGCACTTCCTGGACTTGATTGACTATTTCCTTTCCCATATTAGGGAAGTTTTCAACTATAATCTCTTCAGATATTTTCTCAGTCCCTTTCTTTTTCTCTTCTTCCTCTGGGACCCCTGTAATTCGAATGTTGGTGCATTTGATGTTATCCCAGAGGTCTCTGAGACTGTCCTCAATTCTTTTCATTCTTTTTTCTTTATTCTGCTCTACAGTAGTTATTTCCACTATTTTATCTTCCAGGTCACTTATCCGTTGTTCTGCCTCAGTTATTCTGCTATTGATTCCTTCTAGAGAGTTTTTAGTTTCATTTATTGTGTTGTTCATCGTTGTTTGTTTGCTCTTTAGTTCTTCTAGGTCCTTGTTATACGTTTCTTGTAATTTCTGCATCTATTTCCAAGATTTTGGATCATCTTTACTATCATTACTCTGAATTCTTTTTCAGGTAGACTGCCTATTTCCTCTTCATTTGTTTGGTCTGGTTTGTTTTTACCTTGCTCCTTCATCTGCTGTGTATTTCTCTGCCTTTTCATTTTGCTTAACTTTCTGCGTTTGTGGTCCCCTTTTTGCAGGCTGCAGGTTTGTAGCTCCCGTTATTTTTGGTGTCTGCCCCCAAGTGGCTAAGGTTGGTTCAGTGGGTTGTGTAGCCTTCCTGGTGGAGGGTACTGGTGCCTGTGTTCTCGTGGATGAGTCTGGGTCTTGTCTTTCTGCTGGGCAGGACCGAGTCCGGTGGTGTATTTTGGGGTGTCTGTGACCTTATTATGATTTTAGGCAGCCTCTCTGGTAATGGGTGGGGTTGTATTCCTGTCTTGTAGTTGTTTGGCATAGGGTGTCCAGCACTGTAGCTTGCTGGTTGTTGCGTGGAGGTGGGTCTTAGCGTTGAGATGGAGCTCTCTGGGAGAGCTTTCGCCGTTTGATACTACGCGAGGTCTCCAGCAGACCAATGTCCTGAACTCGGCTCTCCCACCTCAGAGGCTCAGGCCTGACACCCGGCCAGAGCACCAAGACCCTGTCAGCCACACGGATACTGTTGTCCTAAAACTAACAGACTCTCAGTTATTTCTCCAGCTAAGATGGGTTTCTTCTGGATCAGAAGAGAATTACATTTCTGGATCTATAACCATGAGGAGCCATGAGCAAATCCCTTTCCTTTGATTTTAATGTGACCTAGTATTTATATTTTAGTTTGGTCTTTTCAGACGTTTTTGGTAGTTTAGGACAGTTTATCAACCGTGATTCTCTTAAAATCTTGGCAGTGTTCTATAATATTAGCTGTCTTTTATTGTATTTATCTTACCCATATGTCAGTCAACTAGTAATAAAGTGATTGTTAGGAAAGGAGCCTATGGCAGTAACTTCCTGACTCCCTACATCTTCTCACAGATGCCAAGCTCAGAAGGAGATAATTTCACCATCAGGCTCCCTTCTTACTAATGGCAATCCATCCATGCTTCCTGTTCGGTCTTAGTTTGTCTAGTTCCTTATTTGTTCGTTAGATGCTTTGACTTCATTTCATGAACCTTTCCCCCTAAAATTTCTAGCTTGTGTTCCAGTTCCCTGCCATCTCTTCTCTTCCCTTAAGAGACAACAAGTAGAAAAACAAAAATGTATTATTGAGTAGTAATCGGTGCTATGAAGAAATGTAAAGCAAAGTAAAGGGATAGAGAGTAACAGTGCTGTTACTCTCTAAAGAGTGATCATGACTATGAGTTTTTGAAAAAATAACAGTTGAGAAGAGATCTGAAATAAGAACATGGAAGAACATTCAAATGTATGTTTAGAGTGAGGGAGCTATTAGTGAAAAGAGATTGTGATCAATAAGTAATACTTGATTTCATAGAATAGGAATTTTATTAGTCATACAGGGAGGAAATTAAAGTGAAGATATTTGGGAAAATCTAGAGGCTGGTTAGGATGAAGGTGGGGTTAGGTCAGTGATTCTCCACTGGAGGTGATTTTGCCCTCTAGAGAGTATTTGTCTGTGTCTGGAGACATTTTAATAGTGACAGTTGGGGGATTGCTACTTACATTCAGTGAGGAGAGGACAGTTGTGCTAAATATCCTCCAGTGCCTAGGACAGTCCCTACAGCAAAAGATTACCTGGCCCAAAATGTCAGTGGTGTTGCTGTTGGGAAACCTCGGTTTAGGGGACTATGAGAAAGCAGCCAGAATGGGAAATTGGTATTGAAAGGAGTAAGGTAAGAAGGCTCGTGAGAAAAGAACCCATGTCTTAACATTTCTTTTGTCTACGAGAACCTGGTAGAGTGTTAGGCATGTAGAATCAACCTAGCAATAATATTTATTTTTAAATTTGTCCTGAATTAATTTATAAATACTCCATTTTAAACTAGTTTCCTTCTGGCTTATACAAGTGAAACTGGGGAGGGAAAAAAAAAAGTATAAAGAAAAACAAACCAAACGAAACAATCATAGCTCACAATTCCAAGGTTATTTTTACTATTTTGATTTATTTCTTCAAATATTGTTTTCTGTTTGAATATATACATGTGCATGTTTTATTTCCTTTTCATAAGATAATGGAGGGCACACTGTTAGATCTGTTTTACCCAGCATGATCTTTCATTCTTCATGTCTCACATTAAAAATACATTGAATTCACAATGTATCGCCCTCATAAGCCATCTTTTCTTCTCTGACCGCTCTTCAAATCCACATTACTTCTGGCAATTTAAAAAAAAATCTGTATCTTTCATTTTCTATGAAAACGTCTTAACGATGTTTTCTAGTAACTTTGTGCTCGTGGTATCAAAGCACAATTTGACACTCTAAATTTTATTTTGTGGTGCCTGACTAATACTGTGTTCTCTGCTCCACACCTTGTATTGGGATTAGAACTTTTCATTATGTGTGTATATCCCCCAGTATTAAGGATTTTCCAGGTGTTACACACACCCTGAATTGGCCTGCACCTCCTAGGCTGTTTCATCTTTCACATTCCATCATGAAGCTACTTGCTGCCTTTGGCAAGGGTCCAGAAATGAACAAAGTCAGCACATAAATTAATACATTCTTAGTGCAAAGCCTCGTTTTGAGGTAGTTGAAAGTTTTTAAAAATGAATAAATAACAGAAAGCTTAAAAGTATGACTAGTAAAATACATGAAATGTATAGAAGCACAGGTAACCAACCACATTGGTAAGTGGAGAAACCCAGTACGTGGCACCCCAAAACTGGCGAGTGGAAGTTTGAAGGAATTTCCACAGTTGGAGTGTTTGATAAAATACTTTACATTGCCATATATTTGTTGTCTTATTTAAAGAGATACTAGTGTAAATTCAAAAGTGGTGCCATGACACAGGTTTTAATACCATTATTTAGATACTAGATTTTCAAAAGTGATCCCGAAACCTTTGTCAGTTTTAACTGATGCTGATTTATATTATTAGTTTTCATGTTAGCATATAAGCTAGGAAACCAAAGATTGTTTTATTCAATAGTTTAACTTTCCTTAAAACAAGAATTCTCATTTTTGCCTTTTATTTTTCCTACAGGGGTGTGGTTGCTCTTCAGACCCTACGAAAACTAGTTGAACTTACTCAGAAGCCAGTTCATCAACTCTTTGATTACATTTGTGGTGTAAGCACAGGTGATTGTTATTATCATGTGGCAGTGGTGCATCCCAGCAGTGCATTAAGAAAAATAACATTAAGCACTCATGTTTAAGATCCTGGTCATTTCCTGAAGTGATGGATGTTAGTTTCGTGTTTTGATGATGATAGACCTTTGATTTGCCTAATGAACTTTTTAAAATGTTTATTGGGAATAAGTTAATATTCAGAAGTAGATTTTAGCGTGCTTTTCTAATATGGTTTAAATAAGCCACAGTGACAAGTATAAATTATGAATTATCACCTTATGGTATAGTCACCTGAAGGAAAGTAGCAAAGTGATAGGTACTCAAATTGTGCTTGAACAAACAGAACATTAAGGATGGATAAGATTTTACTTTCTTTTGAAAGGTATCCCTCTGTGAGGAAATTGCTTCTTATATGCTTTTTTATCTGGTTGTTTGAAACCACACGGATAAATGTGAGAATCTGTTTTTTAAAAGCTTTTTAATATTGCTAGTCGATGTACATTTAAAATTCTAGTTTCATGCTTGTGTAGAAGAAATTGGCAGCTTCGAATATGATTGCTTCTGAATAATTTTCTAGTTTTCACTGACTCACCAACAGATAAATCTTTGTTTTGCTTTCTGTTTGTTTTGTTTTTCTATTTCTTACATCAACTCTCTCACCCATGCATCACCCCCATCCCCCAGTGTGTACATGAAGCCTCTCAGGGTACCTATAGCTATTGCTTACCTCCCAGGTAACACTCAAGGACTGTTAGCATTGCAGATCCCTGCTGTACATTTTACTATTTGGCCTGATAATTTCTCACTTTACATTAGTTTATCTTTATAGACTTTTCTATATTTTCTCATTCTTTGGAATTATAATAGTAGACCTAAAGACTACCAGCAACAAAATCAAATGATTTCTCTACATTATCTGTGTCAAGTATGACAGATATTCCCAAAGGGCACGTTAATTGATGCTCCATTGTGAAAACTAAATGAGAGCAGTTGTAGGGATAATTCAAAAGTATAAGGAATCGGTGATTCCTGTGATGTTCCACTGAACAGTGATTCCTCGAGATGATAGCAGATATGGAAAAGGTTGGGTTAAAGAAAGTTAAAACAGGTTTCTTTACAGAGAGACTTCTGAGATCTTCTAGCATGTTAAAAATGCCTTGTGACTCTCAGGATAGGAAAATAATATGTATATCCCCAATTGATATAACTATGGAAATTTTTCTTCAAGAGACCTTCACAGTGCAAGTGTTCTTGGTATTTTTTCCTGGAGCTGTTACCCTGGCCATTTCTGTTAAATTTTGGAATGGTCCTAGCAATTTAAACCTTTAAACATATCTACAAGCTAACTTCTTGCTTTGGCACCGTTGTTAGTAGGTGGGTGCTCAATGAAGAGAAATTTAAACCAGAGATTCATCTGTCGAGTAGAGTATTTGTTTATGTAATATGTACGTTTCTGCACTTATCACAGTATATCTTTTCCATTGTGTCTTCTAGCTTACTTTAACCTTAACTTATAATATAGTGCTTATAATTTTCCTTTCTTTTAACCATTTTGTATATTCTAATGTAGAAATTTTGTTTGCACATTTAGTGTTTGTTTGTTTTGGCTGCATTGGGTCTTAGTTGCGACACACGGGATCTTAGTTGCGGCATGCAGGCTCTTCATTGTGGCATGCAGGCTTCTCCCTAGTTGTGGCGTGCAGGCTCAGTAGTTGCAGTGTGCAGGCTCTCTAGTTGTGGCGCATGGTCTCTAGAGCGCACAGGCTTAGTTGGCCCGCAACATGTGGAATCTTTGTTCCCTGACCAGGGATCAAACGCATGTCCCCTACGTTGGAAGGTGGATTCTTAACCACTAGACCATCAGGGAAGTCCCTGCACATTTAGTTTTTATAAAGTTAAAAATATATATTTAGTTTAAGGGTAATGTCCTTAACCATTCAATAAAATTCAGTTTTTTAATATCTGTTCATCTTTATAGTAGCTCTTCTTGAAAGCAACTTAATTTTTTTTTTTGGCAAGTTATTTCTTGTGTTAATTAAACATTTTCTGCAAATTGATAAGCAACAATTTCTATCATATAGTTATGCCATACAATGTATTTTAAAACAAGCTGACTTTTACTAGAGTAAGACTAAGAATAATAAAATACATAAAATATTTAAAATACCTTATGATAGTGATTTCCTGTTTTTTACTTTGTTCGTAATCTTAATGTAAGCGGTGATGCTCTACAGGTCTTCGCCCCTACCACCCTCTCACTCAAAGTGTTCTTCTCCCCTTTTCCTCCTTAGTTCAGGGCTACACCAGTTAGGTACACTAGGTGGCAGTGTGTCCTATCAAGTGCAGCTAGGGTATGCAGTCAGCTGTTTAAAAAGACATCCCAGAGACCTAATTTCTTTATTTATTACATTGGTTCCCAGGACCAACCTGAAGGAGTAATCATTTTAATGAATTGGTAAGTTGTCAAATACACTGTATTCTCTGACTAAAACTAAGGAATTTATTAAGGTTAGAAAGGACATTATCTACCACGGTGTCTTAATTATATATTATTTAATTTAATGCAAAACAACACATTTTTATATATTTTTAAATTATCATCATCATCAGGGGTTAGTATTTATTGAATCCTCATTGATTACGTGTGTTATCCCAGTGTTATAAGAACATGTAAATTTTAGTTACTGTTATTATCCTTATTTTATAGATGAAAAAAATTGGGGCTCTGGGAGGTTAAGTAGTTTGTCTCAGGTGACACAGTTAAAAAGTATCAAAGCTAGAATTTTAACCAAGTCTATGACTCAGGAGATCTTATAAGTACTATAATGGCAGTGCTGATAAAAACTAAGGATTCTTTCTTTCAGGTGCTATATTAGCATTCATGTTGGGATTGTTTCATATGCCCCTGGATGAATGTGAGGAACTTTATCGAAAATTGGGATCAGATGTGTTTTCACAAAATGTCATTGTTGGAACAGTCAAAATGAGTTGGAGCCATGCATTTTATGACAGTGAAACATGGGAAAACATTCTTAAGTAAGTTGTACTTACTCTTTTTATTTTTTATTTTTTTGAGATTAATTTGTGCTTTTATTTGCCAGTGTAGCTACAGTAGCCTGCAAATTTTTTTAATCTAAAAAGTACATTTTACATCACAATCCAACCAACACACACATATATAATATGTATACATATATAAAAGTGAAACAAAAGTTTTGCCAAAAATGTCTACCCTGAGTGTTAATTCTTTTTAAGACTTTTTTTTTAACCGAGGCTGAACTGCACTGACACATCATAATCACCAAAGTCCCTAGTTCATCTTAGGGTTCACTTTATAAAGTGAATAGTGTTGCATGTTCTATGGCTTTGGACAAAAGTATGATGACATAAAATCATTATAATGTCATACAAAGTATTTTCACTGCTCATAAAGACTTCTGTACCATATGTATTCATCTCCCCTCTCCCCCCAAACTCCTGGCAACCATTGATCTTTTTATTGTCTCCATTGTTTTGCCTTTTCCAGAATGGCATATAGTTGGAATCTGTTTTTCTTTTTTCCTTGAAGAGAGGGGTTCAAAGCCTTTATGCCTATAAGAGCACTCATGGCTCACCCACACGTGGACCAGACAGGCTCTAGGTGGCAAACTCCCCCACTAAATACTGTAGCTTTCCTTCCAGTACTGAGCCCGGTCCCACTGGTCCTGCCCAGCAGCCACGTAGAGGTGCAGGGGGACACGTGTTGGGTATTTGTTCATAGGAAGGCCACAAGTTTTGTGCCCCTTGTCACAATGAACCCAGATTCCTGTCGGGTGTGTTGTAAACAAACAAGCCATTTCTTCACACCCCGTGCTCTGAGCACACCCCATGTACTTATTCTTTTCAAAAATGTCTTGATTTATATTTGAACAATGCAGAAAAATATAAAGAAGAATACTAAATTATTGATCTCACTAATTAAAGATAACCACTGTTAATATTTTGGTGAATTGTATTCTATTCACTATTTTCCTGGGTTCACATGTTTGAGATTTGCATGTAAAAG
The DNA here is from genome assembly GCF_009873245.2 of Balaenoptera musculus. Classification (NCBI taxonomy): domain Eukaryota; kingdom Metazoa; phylum Chordata; class Mammalia; order Artiodactyla; family Balaenopteridae; genus Balaenoptera; species Balaenoptera musculus. The sequence goes on along the minus strand of NC_045793.1, from coordinate 92,591,443 downwards.
TTGCAATTGTCTTTAAAAAAATTGAGACCATATTGTATATAGGACATGTTTGCACCTGTTGTTTTTCCTTAGCATACAGTTGCCCCTAGGTATCCGTGAGGGATTGGTGCCAGGACCTCTGAGAGTACCAAAATCCACAGGTGCTCAAGGGCCTTATTTAAAATGATGTAGTAGTATTAGTCTTTCTCAAGTCATTAACAAATATTCTTCTAAAAGATTTAATAATTTTTAAACATTTTCTTCCAAAATATTACACAGCCGTTATACTCACTTTCTAAAAATATAGGCATAAAATAGAAACTTAAAATCACCCACAGTCTTGTTTAGAGCTGTAGACTTTGCAGTATGTTTTCTTCTAATTTTTTTCCCTAGACTGTGTACATTTTCATATGTTTCATATGGTGGAAATTATATTGTAGTTATAATTTTCTATCTTTTCCCCTTTTTCAACTTTATGAAAATTTCTTGACAAATTTTTAAAAGACTGCACTGCATTCTGCAGTGCCATATTTTCTTAACCATTTATATTTGGGACATTTATGTTATTTCTGATTTTTTGTGACCCTGAACAATGCTATGGTAGGAAAATTTACATTTCTGCCCACACTTCAGAATGTATCAGTAGGTCAGTTTATAAGAAGCATAATTATTGGGTCAATGTTGACGGCTTTTAAAAGTAATCATTATATAGGAAATAGAGAATATGTAAAGAAAACAGTGAAAATAGCTTATAATCCTACCAAGAACAAAAGCACTATTAACATGGTGATGTACATTTTTCTGGAATTTCTTGGAGATAAATAAGTATGTGTGTGTGTGAGGTTGTGAATGTGCATTTGTATTCATCCCCTTCACAAAATTGGGATGATAATGCACATGTAGTTTTGTATCTTGCATTTTTACTTAGCATTTTATCGTGATTGGTTTCCTATGTTGTTAAATATTTTTCGAGATAATTTTTTTTTTAATTTCTTTGGTTGCGCCGGGTCTTAGTTGTGGCAGGCGGGCTCCTTAGTTGCAGCTCTCTGGCTCCTTTACTCACGGCACATGGGCTCCTTAGTTGCAGTAGGCAGTCTCCTTAGTTGTGGCATTCAAACTCTTAGTTGCAGCATGCATGTGGGATCTAGTTCCCTGACCAGGGATCGAACCTAGGCCCCCTGCGTTGGGAGCACAGAGTCTTAACTAGTGCACCTCGAGGGAAGTCCCTTGAGATGTGTTTTAATGGTTGTTCACTATCCATTTTATGGATGTACTATTTTTTATTTAACAAATCCCCTAGTGGAAAAAGAGTATATTTCAGATATTTTTCCCGTTCAAAATAAAGTTTAGGTGGATATCTTACATCTCTACTTAAATCTCTGGTTATATATTTAACGTAAACTTCTTGAGTGCAATTTTGGGTCAGAAAGTATACATGTTTTAAGAAATCATTTTTTAGATAGATTGATAGATGTATATACCTGAACTGTTCTTCCACACAGTTGTCCCAGCTTACCCACCAACATCAGTTTGTGTTTCCATTTCATGAAATACTTATGAACACCAAACATTTTAATTTTTAGAACTTTGTCAGTTTGAGAGATTTTTAAACTGGTGTTTACAATTTGCATCACTTTGGTTATTGATGAGTTTGAACATTTTTTGTTTTTTTATTTATTTCTTTTTTGTGTGTGAATTTCAAGAGCATGATATTTGCTCATTTTCCTACCAGGGCATTGCTCACTATATTATAAATGTATTAACCGTTTGTTGATATATTGAAAATGTGCTTTTTAGTTAAAAACATTTTTTTAATGTGGAGGAGTTTGAAGTCTTCATTTGTCAGATCTGTTCCTTTAATTTTGAACTTTGCTTAATATTTAGAAAGTCTTTTCTACCTTGAAATCAGGTAAATCTTTATATTATTTTCTAGTCCTAAGGTTTAATTAAGTTTTTTTTTTTAGGTCATGATTAAGTCTCATGATTCTGTGGTTTGACTGGACATTTCTTCGGGTCTTGTCTAAACTCACTCATGGTTACTGGCAGCCAGCAGGCATCTCAGCTGAGATGGCTGGGACAGCTGGTCTCTCTTGTCCTGGGCTTCATCCCACCATGGTGGTCTCAGAGTTCCAGTTAGGGCAAGCCCCAGTGCATGAGGACTTACCAAGCCTCAGTTTAGTGGCATATTTGGTGATGTCCCATTGACCAAAGCCACTCAAACCCAGGGTCTGTGTGGAAAGGGACTGTATACAAGGGTATGGAAATCAGCAAGTGTGATTCAGTGGGGGCCTTGTTGTTATGCTTTACCATGCCCACTCCCTGGCCTTGTTTGTCATTTTTTTACTTTCATTGTTTATTGAGAACATTTTTATATTTTTTCCTGTGATAATGATTTTGTGTTATTATAGGGATGCTATTTTTTTTGATGATTATAGTAGCTTTATTCCTTTTTTTAAATTTTATTTTATTTATTTTTTTATACAGCAGGTTATTAGTCACCAATTTGATAAACATCAGTGTATACATGTCATTCCCAATCTCCCAATTCATCACACCACCACGCCCACCCCCACCACTTTCCCCCCTTGGTGTCCATACGTTTGTTCTCTACATCTGTGTCTCAGTTTCTGCCCTGCAAACCGGTTCAGCTGTACCACTTTTCTAGGTTCCACCTATATGCGTTAATATACGATATTTATTTTTCTCTTTCTGACTTAACTTCACTCTGTATGACAGTCTCTAGATCCATCCACGTCTCAACAAATGACCCAATTTCGTTTCTTATTATGGCTGATATTCCATTGTATATATGTACCACATCTTCTTTATCCATTCATCTGTTGATGGGCATTTAGGTTGCTTCCATGTCCTGGCTATTGTAAATAGTGCTGCAGTGAACATTGAGGTGCATGTGCCTTTTTGAATTATGGTTTTCTCTGCGTGTATGCCCAGTAGTGGGATTGCTCGGTCATGTGGTAATTCTATTTTTACTTTTTCAAGGAACCTCCATACTGTTCTCCATAGTGGCTGTATCAATTTACATTCCCAAAAACAGTGCAAGAGGGTTCCCTTTTCTCCAGACCTTCTCCAGCATTTGTTGTTTGTAGATTTTCTGATGATGCCCATTCTAACTGGTGTGAGGTGATACCTCATTATAGTTTTGATTTGCATTTCTCTAATAATTAGTGATGTTGAGCAGCTTTTTATGTGCTTCTTGGCCCTCTGTATGTCTTCTTTGGAGAGATCTCTATTTAGGTCTTCTGCCCATTTTTGGATTGGGATGTTGGTTTTTTTTAATATTCAGCTGCATGAGCTGTTTAGCTGTTTATATATTTTGGAGATTAATCTTTTGTCCGTTGATTCGTTTGCAAATATTTTCTCCCATTCTGAGGGTTGTATTTTCATTTTGTTTGTAGTTTCCTTTGCTGTGCAAAAGCTTTGAAGTTTCATTAGGTCCCATTTGTTTGTTTTTGTTTTTATTTCCATTACTCTAGGAGGTGGATCAAAAAAGATCTTGCTGTGATTTATGTCAAAGAGTGTTCTTCCTATGTTTTCCTCTAAGAGTTTTATAGTATCCAGTCTTACATTTAGGTCTCTAATCCATTTTGAGTTTATTTTTGTGTATGGTGTTAGGGGGTGTTCTAATTTCATTCTTTTACATGTAGCTGTCCAGTTTTCCTAGCACCACTTATTAAAGAGACTGTCTTTTCTCCATTGTATATCCTTGCCTCCTTTGTCATAGATTAGTTGACCATAGGTGCATGGGTTTATCTCTGGGCTTTCTATCCGGTTCCAGTGATCTATATTTCTGTTTTTGTGCCAGAACCATATTGTCTTGATCACTGTAGCTTTGTATTATAGTCTGAAGTCAGGGAGTCTGATTCCTCCAGCTCCGTTTTTTTCCCTCAAGACTGCTTTGGCTATTCGGGGTCTTTTGTGTCTCCATACAAATTTTAAGATTTTTTGTTCTAGTTCTGTAAAAAAATGCCATTGGTAATTTGATAGGGATTGCATTGAATCTGTAGATTGCTTTGGGTAGTATAGTCATTCTCACAATGTTGCTTCTTCCAATCCAAGAACATGGTATGTCTCTCCATCTGTTGGTATCATCTTTAATTTCTTTCATCAGTGTCTTATAGTTTTCTGCATACAGGTCTTTTATCTCCCTAGGTAGGTTTATTCCTAGGTATTTTATTCTTTTTGTTGCAGTGGTACATGGGAGTGTTTCCTTAATTTCTCTTTCAGATTTTTTCTGATTAGTGTATAGGAATGCAAGAGATTTCTGTGCATTAATTTTGTATCCTGCAACTTTACCAAATTCACTGATTAGCTCTAGTAGTTTTCTGGTGGCATGTTTAGGATTCTCTATGTATAGTATCATGTCATCTGCAAACAGTGACAGTTTTACTTCTTCTTTTCCAATTTGTATTCCTTTTATTTCTTTTTCTTCTCTGATTGCCATGGCTAGGACTTCCAAAACTATGTTGAATAATAGTGGCGAGAGTGGACATCTTTGTCTTGTTCCTGATCTTAGAGGAAATGCTTTTAGTTTTTCACCATTGAGAATGATGTTTGCTGTAGGTTTGTCATATATGGCCTTTATTATGTTGAGGTAGGTTCCCTCTGTGCCCATTTTCTGGAGAGTTTTTTTATTGTAAACGGGTGTTGAATTTTGTCAAATGCTTTTTCTGCATCTATTGAGATGATCATGTGGTTTCTTTTCTTCAGTTTGTTAATATGGTGTATCACATTGATTGATTTGCGTATATTGAAGAATCCCTGCATCCCTGGCATAAATCCCAGTTGATCATGGTGTATGATCCTTTTAATGTGTTGTTGGATTCTGTTTGCTAGTATTTTGTTGAGGATTTTTGCATCTATATTCATCAGTGATATTGGTCTGTAATTTCCATTTTTTGTAGTATCTTTGTCTGGTTTTGCTATCAGGGTGATGGTGGCCTCATAGGATGAGTTTGGCAGTGTTCCCTCCCCTGCAATTTTTTAGAATAGTTTGAGAAGGATGGGTGTTAGCTCTTCTGTAAATGTTTGATAGAATTCACCTGTGAAGCCATCTGGTCCTGGGCTTTTGTTTGTTGGAAGATTTTTAATCACAGTTTCAATTTCATTACTTGTCATTGGTCTGTTCATATTTTCTATTTCTTCCTGGTTCAGTCTTGGAAGGTTATACCTTTCTAAGAATTTGTCCATTTCTTCCAGGTTGTCCATTTTATTGGCATAGAGTTGCTTGTAGAAGTCTCTTAGGATGCTTTGTATTTCTGCGGTGTCTGTTGTAACTTCCTCTTTTTCGTTTTTAATTTTATTGATTTGAGTCCTCTTCCTCTTTTTCTTGATGAGTCTGGCTAATGGTTTATCAATTTTGTTTATCTTCTCAAAGAACCAGCTTTTTCTTTATTCTGTTCCACAGCAGTAAATTCCACCATTCTGTCTTCCAGGTCACTTATTTTATTTTAGTTTTATTGATCTTTGCTATTGTTTTCTTTGTTTCTATTTCATTTATTTCTGCTCTGATCTTTATGATTTCTTTCCTTCTGCTAACTTTGGGTTTGTTTGTTCTTCTTTCTCTAGTTCCTTTAGGTGTAAGGTTAGGTTGTTTATTTGAGATTTTTCTTGTTTCTTGAGGTAGGCTTGTATCGCTATAAACTTCCCTGTTAGAACTGCTTTTGCTGTATCCCATAGGTTTTGGATCATCGTGTTTTCATTGTAATTTGTCTCTAGGTATTCTTTGATTTCTTCAGTGATCTCTTGGCTATTTAGTAACGTATTGTTTAGCCTCCATGTGTTTGTGTTTTTTACTTTTTTTTCCCCTGTAATTGATTTCTAATCTCACTGTGTTGTGGTCAGAAAAGATGCTTGATATGATTTCAGTTTTCTTAAATTTACTGTGGCTTGGTTTGTGACCCAAGATGTGATCTGTCCTGGAGATTGTTCCATGTGCACTTGAGAAGAAAGTGTAATCTGCTTTTTTTTGGATGGAATGTCCTAAAAATATCCATTAAATCTATCTGGTCTGTTGTGTCATTTAAAGCTTGTGTTTCTTTATTAATTTTCTGTTTGGATGATCTGAACATTGGTGTACGTAAGGTGTTAAAGTCCCCCACTATTATTGTGTTGCTGTTGATTTTCTCTTTTATAGCTGTTAGCAGTTGCCTTATGTATTGACGTGCTCCTATGTTGGGTGCATATATATTTATAATTGTTATATCTTCTTCTTGGATTGATCCCTTGATCATTATGTAGTGTCCTTCCTTGTCTCTTGTAACATTCTTTATTTTAAAGTCTATTTTATCTGATATGAGTATTGCTACTCCAGCTTTCTTTTGATTTCCATTTGCATGGAATATCTTTTTCCATCCTCACTTTCAGTCTGTATGTGTCCCTAGGTCTGAAGTGGGTCTCTTGTAGACAGCATATAGATGGGTCTTGTTTTTGTATCCATTCAGCCAGCCTGTGTCTTTTGGTTGGAGCATTTAATCCATTTACGTTTAAGGTAATTATCGATATGTATGTTCCTATGACCATTTTCTTGATTGTTTTGGGTTTGTTTTTGTAGGTCCTTTTCTTCTCTTGTGTTTCCCACTTAGAGAAGTTCCTTTAGCATTTGTTGTAGAGCTGGTTTGGTGGTGCTGAATTCTCTTAACCTTTGCTTGTCTGTAAAGGTTTTGATTTCTCCGTTGAATCTGAATGAGATCCTTGCTGGGTAGAGTAATCTTGGTTGTAGTTTCTTCCCTTTCATCACTTTAAATATGTCATGCCACTCCCTTCTGGCTTGTAGAGTTCTGCTGAGAAATCAGCTGTTAACCTTATGGGAGTTCCCTTGTATGTTCTTTGTCATTTTTCCCTTGCTGCTTTCAGTAAGTTTTCTTTGTCTTTAGTTTTTGCCAGTTTGGTTACTGTGTGTCTCGGCGTGTTTCTCCTTGGGTTTATCCTGTATGGTACTCCCTGTGCTTCCTGGACTTGGGTGGCTGTTTTCTTTCCCATGTTAGGGAAGTTTTCAACTATAATCTTTTCATATATTTTCTTGGGTCCTTTCTCTCTCTCTTCTCCTTCTGGGACCCCGATAATGTGAATGTTGTTACGTTTAATGTTGTCCCAGAGGTCTCTTAGGCTGTCTTCATTTCTTTTCATTCTTTTTCTTTATTCTGTTCCACAGCAGTAAGTTCCACCATTCTGTCTTCCAGGTCACTTATCCATTCTTCTGCCTCAGTTATTCTGCTATTGATTCCTTCTAGTGTAGTTTTCATTTCAGTTATTGTATTGTTCATCTCTGTTTGTTTGTTCTTTAATTCTTCTAGGTCTTTGTTAAACATTTCTTGCATCTTCTCAGTCTTTGCCTCCATTCTTTTTCCGAGGTCCTGGATCATCTTCTCTATTGTTATTCTGAGTTCTTTTTCTGGGAGGTTGCCTATCTCCACTTCATTTAGTTGTTTTTCTGGGGTTTTATCTTACTTCATCTGGTACATAGCCCTCTGCCTTTTCATCATGTCTATCTTTCTGTGAATGTGGTTTTTGTTCTACAGGCTGCAGGATTGTAGTTCTTCTTGCTTCTGCTGTCTGCCCTCTGGTGGATGAGGCTATCTAAGAGGCTTGTGCAAGTTTCCTGATAGGAGGGACTGGTGGTGGGTAGAGCTGGCTGTTGCTCTGGTGGGCAGAGCTCAGTAAAACTTTAATCTGCTTGTCTGCTGATGGGTGGGGCTGGGTTCTCTCCCTCTTGGTTGTTTGGCCTGAGGCAACCCAACACTGGAGCCCACCTGGGCTCTTTGGTGGGGCTAATGGCAGACTCTGGGAGGGCTCACTCCAAGGAGTACTTCCCAGAACTTCTGCTGCCAGTGTCCTTGTCCCCATGGTGAGACACAGCTGCCCCCCGCCTCTGCATGAGACCCTCCAACACTAGCAGGTAAGTCTGGTTCAGTCTCCCCTGTGGTCACTGCTCCTTCCCCTGGGTCCCGATGCACACACTACTTTGTGTGTGCCCTCCAAGAGTGGAGTCTCTGTTTCCCCCAGTCCTGTCGAAGTCTTGCAATCAAATCCCGCTAGCCTTCAAAGTCTGATTCTCTAGGAATTCCTCTTCCCCTTGCCAGACCCCCAGGTTGGGAAGCCTGACGTGGGGCTCAGAGCCTTCACTCCAGTGGGTGGACTTCTGTGGTATAAGTGTTCTCCAGTTTGTGAGTCACCCACCCAGCAGTTATAGGATTTGATTTTATCATGATTGTGCCCCTCCTACTGTCTCATTGTGGCTTCTCCTTTGTCTTTGGGGTATCTTTTTTGGTGAGTTCCAGCATCTTCCTGACGATTGTTCCACAGTTAGTTGTGATTCTGGTGCTCTCGCAAGAGGGCGTAGGGATGCTTTTTTTAATTATAGCATCAGTAGAATCTAGGAATGTTGAGAATTCTTTTTTTTTTATTTTGACATCTCTCTAAAATGACCAATTAATGTTTCTGATTTTCTCTTCAATTTTATATTCATAACAATTCACTAAAGCATTTTAGCTTTTTATAAAATCAAGGTTTAAACAAAAAAATAAATGTGAACTTTGCTTAAAGTGTGAAAGCAGCATGCTCCTAGGATCTCTGTCCCAATTTTACAGCAAGATTTCTATGAAAAGATAAAGTGAAAAGACCCTTGGGAGAATAAAATTGCATTGATCTTCATGCTGAGGAAACACACAGATCAGATTGGGAAAGACAAAGATCTTGTCCGTTTTAGAAAGCATATTACATTGTATTTATAAAAGATAATAAAGGGTAGGTAACTACCTAATTTGTAAATATGTGAAATTCACTAATATTCTAGTTGAGAAACATGAGTGTCACTTGAAAAAATGTCATTAGAAAAATGTTTTTCCTTACTGAGGCAGGTTGGTCAAAAAACATAGTCTTTGTATTCAGTACAGGGGAAAAATACATAATTTTTAAGTCTGGAAAAAGTCTGCACTGAAATAAAATTACCTTATAATGGAATTGTGAAAATTGCTACTCACGGACAATTTCTATTATGTTGCAGTAATTCAAATGTCAACTCAGATGTTTTAAAAAGCAGTTTTGGGGGGTGACATAGGCTCTATATTGCTAAAACAGGTTTGAAGTCTGAGTGTCCTGATCTGGTTTTTAGACTGTTATGTAACTAGTCTGCCATACTTCTGCAGGCTTATCTCAACACAGCTCCTTTATCCTGTCAGGAGGACCCTGAAAACATCAAATTTGTTCTGCCTCTGTGCCTTTACTCTGGATATGTCCTGGCTTTTAATGTGTTTTCTTGACATCGTTGGTGTCCTTCTTAAGCTACACCTCCATGCATCTTTTCCAGATACTGCAGACTGTATTGATTGCCCCCCTCAGAATTGTAGATGCTTGCAGTTTGAATCAGAGGTTAATGGATAAGTATATATTGTTTTATGTGCATTAGTTGGATTATAAGCTTCTTAGAGGAGATTCTTATACTACTTTTATGTCCTGCATGGTTTTGGCAAGCCATGAGCCAATAGTAATTGCGTAGTGTATGTTCCCTGATGTTGGGAAATAAAATTTTGATATACTTTAATTCTTCTTTAATACAGGGATAGAATGGGATCTTCACTAATGATTGAAACAGCAAGAAACCCCATGTGTCCTAAGGTAAGTTTAGAGTCTCTTAAATATAACACGTAATTGGAATTGAAGGTCAGGTGAATGGATTTATTCTGAAGGCCCTTTATTAAGGGAAGAAATTTGTTAGGAACCTCTTTTAGTAGATTATATTGATTCCTTATATATTGGCTCATTCTGTGAAGGTACAGAATGTGATCATTGGACCTTTTCTATATCAAGTAAAAGTATAACAAAAGTTTAAGAACATGGAAGACTGGGACTAAAGATAAAGAATTATTTTATTACAGGGTTAATCAAATCTAGGGATTTAAGGAAAATTGTGGCATTTCCTCCCAGATTTTTTTAAAGGAACTTTATGTGCCTCTTAGAAAAATATTAAATTAATATACAAATGGAATCCCAATTTTTTAAATGTTAATGTCAATAGAATAAGTCTCAGTTTGGCTTCTCCTTTTATTTACTTTGTTTGAAACCCAGTGATCCGAGTATTGCTTGAGTTTTGTGTTCTTTAATAAAATTCGTTATTTGATTAAGGAATAAGGGTTTATGTACACAGAAATCCCACGCAGGTTGTGTTCATTCTTGGATGACAGGCTGTAACCATAAAAAATCAAATACAGCTCCCTCTATTGCTCTTTCACTCTTGCTTACACATATTTTTATTCATTCTTTAGGTATTAATTATGTTACCCCATGTGCCAGCATAATGCTAGGGACTTTGGATACGTTAGTGAGTAAACGCAGACATGGAGTTTACGGTCCAGTAGGGCAAAGTAAGCATTAATCAAATGATCACACAAATGAGATACAGTTTTCCCAAAATAAGTGCTATGGAGCACAAAAACAGTTCTCTGAAAGCATATATTTACAGGGACGTGAGGGAAGGCTACCGTAAGGAAATGGGCTTTGAGGTCTCAGTGTGAAGGCTGATGAGTGTTCCTGGCAAAGGGAACAGTGTGTACAGAAGGAGCCATGGAGAAATGCAGGCCCTGAAAGAGTTCTTGAAGGCTGGAGCCTAGGGATCCCAGGGCAGCATGTGCAGTGAGGCTGGAGGGGTAGCTCCATCAGACCACGTGAGGCTGTGATAATGAAATGCACTAGCTCGTTGGAGAGGACTCTAAGATGCACACTACACATCTTGTTTATTCTCTTGTATCTTCAGGGCTTCTTGTTTGTTTGTTTGTTCTTAAATTGTGAGAATTGCCAACTTAGAAAAAAAAGACCAGAGTGGGTGTGGGGGAACTGCAGCCATCTCAGAAAACAATTCACTCATGATAAACGAGGCGGCCATCGGCACGGTCCTTAATCGAGCTTGCCTGTATACCAGTTAGCGGAATGACCCTCTGGATTTTAGTGTGTGGCCAGCTCTTATCCACAGTGGCCTGGAGACACACTTGGGTCACTCACACGAACTTGGAATGTGACGATTGGTTTATAAACTAGCAAAGCCCACAGGCCCCTGGCAGGGCTTGGCATGGAGCCCTAACAATTTAGCCCTCACCATTACCTTTCAGCCTCAAGTTTATATTGCAGATCATTAGGATACATCACATTGTACATAAATTCAGCTGACACTGAGAAAATCTGTGACCCTGGGTGATAAACATCGGTTTTTTCAATTAAAAAATTGTCCAGCTACCAGTTATTAACTACAATCAGAAAGCCTTGAGAGTTTGTTTAGTGTCAGAGTTTCAGTTACTAAAGTCATAATGCTTTCAAAGAGCACAGAAACAATGACTAATTAATAAATGATATGAAAATAGTGTATTTATTCATCTTTAAGTAGTTTTTATTCATTGCTACTACTGCAGTATCAATTATTATATAAAGGTCTGCAAATTTATGCTTTCTTGAATGTCTTTTTAAATAACTAATCAGGGCTTCCCTGGTGGCGCAGTGGTTGGGAGTCTGCCTGCCAGTGCAGGGGACACGGGTTCGAGCCCTGGTCTGGGAAGATCCCATATGCCCCGGAGCGACTAGGCCCGTGAGCCACAATTGCTGAGCCTGCGTGTCTGGAGCCTGTGCTCCGCAACGGGAGAGGCTGCGATGGTGAGAGGCCCGCGCACTGCGATGAAGAGTGGCCCCCGCTTGCCGCAACTGGAGAAAGCCCTCGCACAGAAACGAAGACCCAACACAGCCATAAATAAATAAATTAATTAATTAATTAAAAAAAAAAAAAAAAACCAAAAAAAAAAAAAAATAACTAATCAAATCATGTAGTCAAAAAATATCTTTTATTATTGTTCTCTTATAATGCATTTCTCAAAATTGTCTCAGCCCTTGTATCTATTTTCCTGTAAAGAAATACCTATTTAAAAGGATCTGCTTCCTTTGATTAGTATTATAGTTATGTTATACATTTATCTTGATGGGTGGAGTTGTAGATTGTTTGTTCATACTACTAAATAATATTTAATTTTTACAGTTCCCAAATATTGCTGCTTACAATGCATATTGTTCACTTTTTAATTGACTAGGTAGCTGCAGTAAGTACCATAGTGAACAGAGGGATAACGCCAAAAGCCTTTGTGTTCAGAAACTATGGACATTTTCCTGGAGTCAACTCTCACTATTTGGGAGGCTGTCAGTATAAAATGTGGCAGGCCATCAGAGCCTCATCTGCTGCTCCCGGCTACTTTGCAGAGTATGTGTTGGGAAATGATCTTCATCAGGTAAGTTGACTAATGTGGTTTATCTTCTAAAACTTCACATAATTAAAACGAATCAGCGCTTATTAAATGTCAACTGAACTTACAGAGGGATCAGCCAAGGAGACTTTCCTCGTGTCTCCATGTGGCAAAAGATGTGCATGCAGTACAAGATAGTTTTACTTCTTGTTTGTTTTTCTTAAATTAACAAGCCTTCTGGCTTGAGAGCATATTTTAGGAAAGATTTGTTTGTATCTTCTGTAATGTGATGCATGGCCAGTTATGATCATTTCAGTTTGATAGGAAGATGAAGTAGTATGTATGCTCGGCTTTCCAAATGTAATAAAAATTAAAAGTGAGACCTGGAAGATAAAATGGTGGAAATAACTACTGCAGAGCAGGATAAAGAAAAAAGAATGAAAAGAACTGAGGACAGTCTCAGAGACCTCTGGGACAACATTAAACGCACCAACATTCGAATTATAGGGGTCCCAGAAGAAGAAGAGAAAAAGAAAGGGACTGAGAAAATATTTGAAGAGATTATAGTTGAAAACTTCCCTAATATGGGAAAGGAAATAGTTAATCAAGTCCTGGAAGCACAGAGAGTCCCATACAGGATAAACCCAAGGAGAAACACGCCAAGACACATATTAATCAAACTGCCAAAATTAAATATAAGGAAAACATATTAAAGGCAGCAAGGGAAAAAAAACAAATAACACACAAGGGAATCCCCATAAGGTTAACATCTGATCTTTCAGCAGAAACTCTGCAAGCCAGAAGGGAGTGGCAGGATATACTTAAAGTGATGAAGGAGAAGAACCTACAACCAAGATTACTCTACCCAGCAAGGATCTCATTCAAATGTGATGGAGAAATTAAAACCTTTACAGACAAGCAAAAGCTGAGAGAGTTCAGCACTACCAAACCAGCTTTACAACAAATGCTAAAGGAACTTCTCTAGGCAAGAAACACAAGAGAAGGAAAACACCTACAATAACAAACCCAAAACATTTAAGAAAATGGGAATAGGAACATACATATCGATAATTACCTTGAATGTAAATGGATTAAATGCTCCCACCAAAAGACACAGGCTGGCTGAATGGATACAAAAACAAGACCCATATATATGCTGTCTACAAGAGACCCACTTCAGACCTAGAGACACATACAGACTGAAAGTGAGGGGATGGAAAAAGATATTCCATGCAAATGGAAATCAAAAGAAAGCTGGAGTAGCAATTCTCATATCAGACAAAATAGACTTTAAAATAAAGAATATTACAAGAGACAAAGAAGGACACTATATAATGATCAAGGGATCGATCCAAGAGGAAGGTATAACAATTGTAAATATTTATGCACCCAACATAGGAGCACCTCAATACATAAGGCAAGTACTAACAGCCATAAAAGGGGAAATCGACAGCAACACAATCATAGTAGGGGACTTTAACACCCCACTTTCACCAATGGACAGATCATCCAAAATGAAAATAAGTAAGGAAACACAAGCTTTAAATGATACATTAAACAAGATGGACTTAATTGATATTTATAGGACATTCCACCCAAAAACAACAGAATACACATTTTTCTCAAGTGCTCATGGAACATTCTCCAGGATAGATCATATCTTGGGTCACAAATCAAGCCTTGGTAAATTTAAGAAAATTGAAATCGTATCAAGTATCTTTTCCGACCACAACGCTATGAGACTCGATATCAATTACAGGAAAAGATCTGTAAAAAATACAAACACATGGAGGCTACACAATACATTACTTAATAATGAAGTGATTACTGAAGAAATCAAAGGGGAAATCAAAAAATACCTAGAAATAAATGACAATGGAGATACGACGACCCAAAACCTATGGGACGCAGCAAAAGCAGTGCTAAGAGGGAAGTTTATAGCAATACAAGCCTACCTCAAGAAACAGGAAACATCTCGAATAAACAACCTAACCTTGCACCTAAAGCAATTAGAGAAAGAAGAACAAAAAAACCCCAAAGCCAGCAGAAGGAAAGAAATTATAAAGATCAGGTCAGAAATAAATGAAAAAGAAATGAAGGAAACAATAGCAAAAATCAATGAAACTAAAAGCTGGTTCTTTGAGAAGATAAACAAAATTGATAAACCATTAGCCAGACTCATCAAGAGAAAAAGGGAGAAGACTCAGATCAATAGAATTAGAAATGAAAAAGGAGAAGTAACCACTGACACTGCAGAAATACAAAAGATCATGAGAGATTACTACAAGCAACTCTATGCCAATAAAATGGACAACCTGGAAGAAATGGACAGATTCTTAGAAATGCACAAACTGCCGAGACTGAACCAGGAAGAAATAGAAAATATGAACAGACCAATCACAAGCACTGAAATTGAAACTGTGATTAAAAACCTTCCAACAAACAAAAGCCCAGGACCAGATGGCTTCACAGGTGAATTCTATCAAACATTTAGAGAAGAGCTAACACCTATCCTTCTCAAACTCTTCCAAAATATTGCAGAGGGAGGAACACTCCCAAACTCATTCTACGAGGCCACCATCACCCTGATACCAAAACCAGACAAAGATGTCACGAAGAAAGAAAACTACAGGCCAATATCACTGATGAACATAGATGCAAAAATCCTCAACAAAATACTCGCAAACAGAATCCAACAGCACATTAAAAGGATCATACACCATGACCAAGTGGGGTTTATCCCAGGAATGCAAGGATTCTTCAATATACGCAAATCAATCAATGTGATACACCATATTAACAAATTGAAGGAGAAAAACCATATGATTATCTCAATAGATGCAGAGAAAGCTTTCGACAAAATTCAACAGCCATTTATGATAAAAGCCCTGCAGAAAGTAGGCATAGAGGGAACTTTCCTCAACATAATAAAGGCCATATATGACAAACCCACAGCTAACATTGTCCTCAATGGTGAAAAACTGAAACCATTTCCACTAAGATCAGGAACAAGACAAGGTTGCCCACTCTCACCACTGTTATTCAACATAGTTTTGGAAGTGTTAGCCACAGCAATCAGAGAAGACAAAGAAATAAAAGGAATCCAAATCGGAAAAGAAGAAGTAAAGCTGTCACTATTTGCAGATGACATGATACTATACATAGAGAATCCTAAAGATGCTACCAGAAAACTCCTAGAGCTAATCAATGAATTTGGTAAAGTAGCAGGATACAAAATTAATGCACAGAAATCGCTTGCATTTCTATACACTAATGACGAAAAATCTGAAAGTGAAATTAAGAAAACACTCCCGTTTACCATTGCAACAAAAAGAATAAGATATCTAGGAATAAACCTACCTAAGGAGACAAAAGACCTGTATGCAGAAAATTATAAGACACTGATGAAAGAAATTAAAGACGATACAAATAGATGGAGAGATATACCATGTTCCTGGATTGGAAGAATCAACATTGTGAAAATGACTCTACTACCCAAAGCAATCTACAGATTCAATGCAATCCCTATCAAACTACCACTGGCATTTTTCACAGAACTAGAACAAAAAATTTCACAATTTGTATGGAAACACAAAAGACCCCGAATAGCCAAAGCAATCTTGAGAACGAAAAATGGAGCTGGGGGAATCAGGCTCCCTGACTTCAGACTATACTACAAAGCTTCAGTAATCAAGACAGTTTGGTACTGGCACAAAAACAGAAATATAGATCAATGGAACAGGATAGAAAGCCCAGAGATAAACACACACACATATGGTCACCTTATCTTTGATAAAGGAGGCAAGCATATACAGTGGAGAAAAGACAGCCTCTTCAATAAGTGGTGCTGGGAAAATTGGACAGCTACATGTAAAAGTATGAAATTAGAACACTCCCTGACACCATGCACAAAAGTAAACTCCAAATGGATTAAAGACCTAAGTGTAAGGCCAGACACTATCAAACTCTTAGAGGAAAACATAGGCAGAACACTCTATGACATACATCACAGCAAGATTCTTTTTGACCCAGCTCCCAGAGAAATGGAAATAAGAACACAAATAAACAAATGGGACCTAATGAAACTTAAAAGCTTTTGCACAGCAAAGGAAACCATAAACAAGACCAAAAGACAACCATCAGAATGGGAGAAAATATTTGCAAATGAAGCAACTGACAAAGGATTAATCTCCAAGATTTACAAGCAGCTCATGCAGCTCAATAACAAAAAAACGAACAACCCAATCCAAAAATGGGCAGAAGACCTAAATAGACATTTCTCCAAAGAAGATATACAGATGGCCTACAGACACATGAAAGAATGCTCAACATCATTAATCATTAGAGAAATGCAAATCAAAACTACAATGAGATATCATCTCACACCGGTCAGAATGGCCATCATCAAAAAATCTAGAAACAATAAATGCTGGAGAGGGTGTGGAGGAAAGGGAACACTCTTGCACTGTTGGTGGGAATGTAAATTGATACAGCCACTATGGAGAACAGTATGGAGGTTCCTTAAAAACTACAAATAGAACTACCATACGACCCAGCAATCCCACTACTGGGTATATACCCTGAGAAAACCATAGGTCAAAAAGTGTCATGTACCACAATGTTCATTGCAGCTCTATTTACAATAGCCAGGACCTGGAAGCAACCTAAATGTCCATCGACAGATGAATGGATAAAGAAGATGTGGCACATATATACAATGGAATATTACTCAGCCATAAAAAGAAATGAAATGGAGGTATTTGTAATGAGGTGGATGGAGTTAGAGTCTGTCATACAGAGTGAAGTAAGTCAGAAAGAGAAAAACAATACAGTATGCTAACACATATATACGGAATCTAAGGAAAAAAAAAAAAGGCCATGAAGAACCTAGTGGCAAGACGGGAATAAAGACACAGACCTACTAGAGAATGGACTTGAGGATATGGGGAGGGGGTGGGGTGAGATGGGACAGGGTAAGAGAGTGTCATGGACATATATACACTACCAAATGTAAAATAGATAGCTAGTGGGAAGCAGCCACATAGCACAGGGAGATCAGCTCGGTGCTTTGTGACCACCTAGAGGGGTGGGATGGGGAGGGTGGGAGGGAGGGAGATGCAAGAGGGAAGAGAAATGGGAACATATTGTATATGTATAACTGATTCACTTTGTTATAAAGCAGAAGCTAACACACTATTGTAAGGCAATTATACTTCAATAAAGATGTTTAAAAAAAAAAAAAAAAAAAAAAAAAAAAAAAAAAAAAAAAAATTAAAAGTGAAACACAGTCCCTGAAAATGCAGAATGCAGTCTGTTTGACAGTTCTGGTGGACGTAGTTGGAAGGAGATGATGTAATAAAATAATAATAGTAAACACTCATTAGGTTAGCTAGGTGCCAGACACCTATGTAGTCCTTTGTGTGCATTTCCTCATATAATCCTCACTGCTTATGAGGCAGATAGAGTGATTTCCATTTTACAAATGAGAAATTGGAGTCTTAAGAAAAGCTAAGTAACTGGACTAGGGTTGCAGCTGTTAAGTGACAGAGTTAGGATGCTATCTATGATTACACTATTTTAAAATTTATGGCTAAATGATCTGTTAAGTTGAACATTATTTCTATGATGTTGAATGATGTATGCTTTTTCTGTGACATAGACTCATTTATTTATCATAAATTTTTTCCCTGTCAAGTGTTTCCACTATTTTTGAAAATCTGAACTCATAACTTATACTAAATCATAACAGTCAACAGAGCTTTTGAGCTGATACTTCCAAAATATATGTTTTTAACATATGCTTAATTTTTTATATGCTATCCCACTGTAGTCTCCTTTGATGGAGTCAGTAACCTTAACTCTCCTCTCCACTCACTGGTATTCACTTGGTATTCAGATATATGTTGAGAAGAAAACATATTTTGACAAGGATTTTTAGGTGTTCAAAAGCTCACAGATCTGCTACATAAACTACATATCAACTATATAATTTTAATTTACATGTGTCAGTGTTATAATAACTAAAACGTGGTTATCAATTTTATTTTCTCCTATAATTTTATGTAACAGCTTAGATATATTTTTAAATGTTATCCCATTTTCAGCTATCCCATTTTCTTTCTGTCTTACCAGAAGTAATGTCATAATCTTTGTAGTTAGGAGATGAAAATGGGTTCCTTTCATCTTTGGAGTCAATGCAGACTATTTCCCACTTGGTCAGATCAGTCATTGCAGAGTTATGTAAGGCACTTCCCCTTCTTGCCTTTCTCTGCTTTATCCCACCCCCTCAGGGCAGAAAGTGCTAGCTGTAGAGTTTCTTTCTGACATGGATTTCAGGACTTATTGGTCAAAATTAAAATTTTATTTTAATATGTATCTTGCTGTTTGTAACAACAATTTCTCCATACTCCATAGTATTTTCACCATGTCATAAATGGAGAAATAACAATGTATTTGGAAATATAATAGTTAAGGTTTGTAACTTACAACTTTAAGATGGTTGTCATGCTACAAAATTGCAGTTACGCCAGATACTAGTGAAAGTCTCAATTAAGTTACTGCATTTCAGGACCATATGTTCCCAGACTCCAAAAGAAGTTATCTCATTTGCTCTTTATTCTTTATCTAAGAGGAAGTAGTTCTAAGGTTTAATTCAGTCCTGTAGAATACAAATAACAAACCAGAGTAATTCAGTGGTTCTTTTTCCATTTCAGATAGGCTAATGATATTCCTTTCCATGCATAGCAATTTTTATTTTGATGACTATAATCTTTGAACTTAGGCTGATCTACAGATTAAAGTAACTTACATAAATTTTATTTAAAGCATATAACTACACACGGAAATATACTCAGTATTTTGTAATAACCTATAAGGGAAGAGAATCTGAAGAAGAATATATATATATAAAAAACTGAATGGCTGTACTGTATACCTGAAACTAACATGATATTGTAAATCAACTATACTTCCATTTAAAAAAATTAAGAAGTGTGGACTTCCCTGGTGATCCAGTGGTTAAGACTCCATGCTTCCACTGCAGCGGGTGCAGGTTCGATCCCTGGTCAGGGAACTAAGATCCCACATGCTGTGTGGTACAGCCAAAAGTTAAAAAAAAATAAATAAAAATAAAATAAGTAAAAAATTAAAAAATAATGCATGTTACCACATATACAGAGAATATACGTTCATGTAAATCAGTGACTTGATTCCAAAAAGACTGGCACATCTAACTTAAGAATATTCAGATGGAAGCTGGAGTCTAAGCAAAGCTTATTTAAGCAAATATTTTTCTTATTGCATATCCTTTTCAGGATACTTGAGGAAGAAATGGGATATTTTTCTCCTCTAAAGACACCATGAAAGGTTGATTAGAGTATTCTAAGATGTGAGTGATCTTAATTGCTTAAACAAAGAAAACATTCAAGCAAAGTTCCTTTCCAACCCTTCAAAAGTTGCTATAAGTAATTAAGAGGTATGAGTCAGTAGATGGGTAGATTTCATTTGTCTTTGTAAAGAGAAGAATGTTATTACAGTATTACAAGGCTTATTAGATGTCGTAGGAAATTATAAAGTAGGAAGAATTCTTTTTGAGTAGCTTCCAATGTATTATTTCTCTACCCCTATCCAAGTAGCATCATATTTATCAAGTAATACTTTTTACACAACATTATCCCTTCTCTGTTTTTAACAGCTTTATTGAAGTAAAATTGATAAAAAAAACTACACATATTTGATATATACAATCTGATGAGTTTGGTCATATGCATATCCCTTCTCTCTTATCTTTTTCCATCTCCACCTCCAAAATTAAATCATTTATTCACTGTCTTTGGAGAAAGATCCTGATAAATTAGCTTGCGCTGAAGGTTTTGATGGCAGATTCTAATATATTATTTCTTTTAGGCTTTATTTATATTTTAAAAGGTTAGGTTCAGAACTCAGCATACATTAACATAAAATGAATTATGATATTTCATATAAACTTTCCAGATAAAGAGTGTTTTTAGCAGAAAGAGCCTGCCCAGCATTTTCTGTGCTAAATTATGCCTGTGCCAGGCCACAACTAATAATTTTCATTATAACGGGACAAAAATGTAGTGAGTGCTTACTCAGTGCCAGGCCCTATGTTAGCCATAAAAAATATAAAGGTTTTTAATAATTGCTAGCATATTGTTTGTGTTTCCTGGATCCTGCCCTCAAATAGCTCAAACCAGGAGAATATAAACAGAGTTACAGAATGAGATGATAAATTCAATAATAAAAAGTCTTCTGAGTTTATGTATAAACAATGAATAGTTGATTAGGATAGAAATAGGATGGGGAGGGGAGGATGGGGAGTCATTGCTTAATGGTTGCAGATTCTGTTTGTGGTGATAAAAACGTTTTGGAAATAGATAGTGGTGATAATTGTAAAACATTCTGAATGTTATTAATGCCACTGACTTGTAACCTTAAAAAAGGTTAAAAGGACCAATTTTATATTATATATATTTTATCATAATAAAGAACAAATTTTTTAAAAACCCTATAGGGAGTTCCCCGGTGGTTTAGTGGTTAAGATTTGGCGCTTTCATTGCCGTGGCCCAGGTTCAGTCCCTGGTTGGGGAACTGAGATCCTGCAAGCTGCACAGCGCGGCCAAAAAAAAAAGTTTCTTAAAAAACAAAATAAAATAAAAATATTAAACCCTAAAAAATAAGATGAGATGGTCAAGAGGCATTCGTGTTGCCCAGTGGTTATTTTCTGGTATAAATTCTGATTTATGATTTGAAATGATTATAAATATACATTAAAAGCAATAAAAAGTATCTAAATATTAGGCTATTAAGTACATGCATGATGTACTGCAGTTAAAACACAATCATGTGTGTACTTCTAAAAGATAAGTATCAATTTATTTAATAAGTTTATTTTTCAAGTCTGTTCTACCTCACCACGTAGCATGAGCAGTGGCTGACAAACACCAAGTAACTAACTCTGAGTATGAATACTGTAATGAATGGAAAGGCTTCAGGAGATCCCATAGACATAACATTAGCCTAAGGACTTGCTGATAGCAGAGGCGTCTGACAAGAGTAGGCTAACTGTAAACAGAGCTTAAGGAATGGTGCGCCTCACCACTGGACTAAAGTGAGTACCAAAAATGTTAACTTCTGCACTTTTTTTGATGGAAAGCAAGTAAAGTTTGAAGAACAGGAATTTAATTTGAAGCATGGCTATTAAAACTATTCAAAACTTGGCAACTTTTGATGTGGGATTAATTTTACTATTATCAATTCTTGGTAAACCTTGTTTGCCCCTTCTTTTCTCCCCATTTTGTGTTCTCTAATCCTTCTTTATAGCTTTTATAATAATGAAGAAGTGTTTCATCTAAAATACCCAGATAAGAGAAAAACAAATACTGTATGCTAACACATACATATATATGGAATCTAAAAAAAAAAAAAGGGGGTTATGAAGAATCTAGGGGCAGGACAGGAATAATGACGCAGACGTAGAGAATGGACTTGGGGACATGGGGAGGGGGTAGGGTAAGCTTGATGAAGTGAGAGAGTGGCATGGACATATACACACTACCAAATGTAAAGTAGATAGCTAGTGGGAAGCAGCCACATAGCACAGGGAGATCAGCTCGGTGCTTTGTGACCACCTAGAGGGGTGGGATAGGGAGGGTGGGAGGGAGACGCAAGAGGGAGGGTATATGGGGATATATGTATATGTATAGCTGATTCACTTTGTTATAGAGCAGAAACTAACACACCATTGTAAAGCAGTTATACTCCAATGAAGATGTTAAAAATAAATAAATAAAATAATATAAAATAAAATACCCAGACGATTAGAAGTTACACAGAGTATAACTATAGAATTTAAGATAAAAGTAATTTAATAAAAGAAATAACTTTTTTGCTAAATTAGAAATGAAATATGGGGTGGGTATCATTCATATTAATTGAGAACAAAGGAAATAGGTGAAAGGGTTAAATTAAAATTTGTACTTGGGAAAGCCTTTAGGAAATAACTTATTACTATCCACATTTAATGAGTCCAAGTAGATTTTTGCAGTTGAATAATACAAATGCCTAGCCAATTCATGACTTTCAACAGATATATAGCTAGCTAAATTTAAAAATAGTTCCTTTCAACTGCTGAGTGGATAAACAAACTGTGATATATCCGAATAATGAAATATTCCTCAGCAGTAAAAAGGAATTAATTACTGACATGTATAATGATATGGATCTCAGAAGCATTATTCAAGGTGAAAGAACCCAGACCCCAAAACCACATACTGCATGATTCCATTTATTTTGATAACAAGAGCTAATGTGTGATCTTGGAGAGTAGATAAAAGAATATTTTTTGAAGGTAAGATTGAGAACTGAGAGTCCAAGGTGTTATAAAGATGTGAAGTCACATGGGGTAGTAAAAAGAATTTCCACCCCTTTCTACATGGGATAGATAGAAAGTCTGTGAGCCAGGTGCTGACTTAATTAGTTGACTGGGGAGGTTGCTAGGTGACAACAGTGACGAGGAAGTGGTGGCTTGGCTGAACAGCAGAGCCTTTAAAGAGCATGAATTTCCCAAGTGGATTAGGACTAATAATGGTCTGGAAGGGAGGCTAAAACAGGTAAGACATCATCCCTCCTCCTAGCCACTGAGATATGAAAGAAACAGCACCTCCCGGGAAATGATGTCAGGAAAGAGCCACATTTCTGCTCAGTCAAAGAAGAAGAGAGCACTTTCAGAAGTAGGTGAGATTACGTTGGGAGTGCTAACAATTCCATAGAGCACAGTGGAGGGTTTAGGATGCGGGGGAGGAGAATTGGACTGTGTCAGTGGCCAGGAAGCTCAGAGAATTAAATGCCATTACAGTAACAAGGCATGTGGAGTTTCAAATGACATGTGCATTTAGTTCCTACTTGTTCTTTGAGGCAAGTGGGTGATCGGTTCCAGGAGATACAGTCTCAGTTCATCTGCTGTCAAACTCGGCACACACAAATATAGTGGTCCCCAAAACTATAGTCACTGCATGCTTTTTGGCCTGGCGTAGAGGGT
Source organism: Balaenoptera musculus (assembly GCF_009873245.2). Lineage (NCBI taxonomy): Eukaryota > Metazoa > Chordata > Mammalia > Artiodactyla > Balaenopteridae > Balaenoptera > Balaenoptera musculus. The sequence goes on along the minus strand of NC_045793.1, from coordinate 92,568,172 downwards.
GGGCATCTAAGCTTTTAACGAATGAATGAATGAAAGCAATCTACTTGGTATCAGAGAAGGCTTACTTCTCACAGTCTTAACTTGTGTTTTGATATGTTTAGTGTAGGATTCTGACCTTTTGCGTATATTCTCTGCCATGCTACTTTGAGTTTAGGAATGATTTTACTATATAACAATAGCGTTTAACTATATCACGAAGTTGTACACTGGAAATTAAGTCTGTTGAATCCATGATAAAGACAAGTGTAATGCTAGCATGTGTGCTGCTGTTTCCTCATTGTGTTTCTGGCGCTAATTTCCCTCTTCCTGAGCCTAGATAAGGGAGAGAGGCTTCACTGTGCTTAGGGCACCTGCTCCCAGTCAGGTGGCAAGCAAGGTGAATGCAGCCCTCCCTTCTTTTTTCTGTCCCAGACCTGGGGCCATTCACAAACCGGCTTTCTTCAGTCTTTAGGTTGCAGAGACAATCCTGACTTAAGCACAGCTCACCCATAACGGGACATTTATGAAAAGAGCCCAAGACCTGAAATATGGTGGGCCTATGAGTAAATGTGCCCCTGTCGACAGGAGATGTCTTTTAAAAGGTAGTCTTTTCTCATGAAAATCACAGATGTGGAAACATAAGACGCATTCTTTTGAAGGGGTGTAGTTAGAGAACAGTGGAGATTGGCAACTCGGAAAGGTAGAGATTGGGTTGGATTCTGCTATGCAAAACGGTTCACTTGGCAAAGATCCTAGATTGTTAAAGAATTTTGATAGAATAAGTGTTCCACAAGAAAAAAAATTTAATTCATTATATATCTTTGCCCAAAAATCTTTCAATTACTATAATAAAGGTGCCTTCATTTAAAATATGTACTGCATTACTGCATGACAATTTAAGGTTGTATTTCTCTTCCCGTTCTTGCGGAAAGCATGTTTTTTCAAAATTCTTTTTTTTAATGTACTGGTACAGAATTCAGCATTGTCTTGTCTTCCGGTAGAAATGGATTGTTTTCTACTAAGTATGTTAGGATTATTTCAGTTAGGTTCTTGCCGGAATAATGACTCTTGGACCATGTTTTGAAGAATAAGTGGGAGCTGAGCAAAGAAGGGGGTTGGGGAAGGAGCATTTTGAGTTAACAGCATGTGCAGAGCCCTGAAGGCAAGAGAATGTGACAACTCCTGAAAACTGCAAGTAATTCATGAATGGCCAGACCGTAGGATTACAAGATGTTGAATTTTGTGTAGCTTCAAAATACAAATCTAGAATTAATAGGTATAGGTTACAGGGAGGGAAATTTGGGCTTATTAGAAGGAATAATTTCTAACAGTTCATAGCTTTTCAAAATTGAATGGATATACTAATACCAAGTGAGGTTTATCCCAGGAATGTGAGACTAGTTAATATACTTTTTTTTTGAAATTTTTTTTAATTGAAGTATAGTTGATTTACAATGTCTTGTTAGTTTCAGGTATACAGCAAAGTGATTCAGTTATACATTTTTATATAAATCTATTCTTTTTCAGATTATTTTCCCATATAGGTTATTACAAAATACTGAGTACAGTTCCCTGTGCTATACAGTACGTTCTTGTTGTTTATCTATTTTATATATAGTGGTGTGTATATGTTCATTCCAACCTCCTAATTTGTTCTTCCCCCCTCCCCTTTCCTCTTTGGTAACCATAAGTTTGTTTTCTATGTCTGTGGGTCTGTTTCTGTTTTGTAAATAAGTTCATCTGTATCTTATTTTTTTACAATTCCACGTATAAGCAATATCATATGATATCTGTCTTTGGTTACATACTCTTATTCTACATTTTTACAGCACTCTATCAGCATGTTTTACCCTTCTTGCCTTGTGGAGTCTTCGAAATCAATGCTTATTTTGAAGCATTGATAAATGCTTAGAAATATAAGGTTGCCTACTTTGTTTAGGTTATATCTGCAGTAAATGAATTTGATACTTTGAAATTGTATTGTTAATAAAATTTCAACTTCAATTAATTAATTTGGTTATATTAGACTTGTGAAAGAACTGGTCTTGTTTGTTTGGTAGAACCACAATTCTTTTGTTAGATTTTATATAGAATCTATATTAACCACTAAACAAGGATAAAAATCTTTAAAAACTAATTCAGTTCATTTCAGTAGTTTTGAGCAAAATATACAGAGCAATCCAAGAAGAAGTTCAGAGAATTTTGTAACAGGAAAGAAAGTTTAGTAAAGCCAGTGAGGCCAGTGAGTTTTCACATGACTTCTTTTGCAGCTGTAGTATATAAAATAAATTCACTTGAAAGGAATCTCTTGTTTTTAAATAATTTGTTCAGTTTATTACATAATTCAGCTTTCCCGGTGAGTAAGTTTCAAACTGTTGAAAATATAATTTGTTTTCATATTTGTAAAAGAGAATTTCACTTTGAAGAGTTCTGTCCTGTATATCCTTGACTTATGTTTTGCAGGATGGAGGTTTGCTCCTGAATAACCCTTCAGCGTTAGCAATACACGAGTGTAAATGTCTTTGGCCAGACGTCCCATTAGAGTGCATAGTATCCTTGGGCACTGGACGTTACGAGAGTGACGTGAGAAACACTGCGACACACACGAGCCTGAAAACCAAACTGTCTAATGTTATCAACAGTGCTACAGACACAGAAGGTTCGTCTGTTTATTTGCTGCCTTAACGTACTTCTAGAGTTCAGTCTTTGATAGAATATGCTGGTGCTCACGGCAAAGAGTGTTGTTATGTCTGTGTTGTAGGCTTAGGAAGCACGTGGGAGCAGGTGTTTGCCGTTTCTCCTTCTCCTCACTCATTTCTTCCCAGTAACCCTGCGGTAGTGACTTCTCCGTGTGGGAGCTAGAGCTGCCTTGGCCTCCTTACAGCTGGAGAAGTCGCTGAAGCAGGAATAGCACAAAGGCTTGGTTGGAGACTCTTAAGAAACAGGGAAAAGGAAAGGTGTCAGGTTGGTTCAGGTAAACACATGGTAACAGGGAGAGAATCAGAGTACTTACGGAATTCGATTATTTAGTAATGTGGCGGCAAACTGGAATAAGTCCTTACTTCCACTCTGGCTGCCTCTATAATCTAGTCTTCGTATAAAGGCCCAAGTGGTCCTCTTAAAGTGTAAATTAAATCATATCTTTACCCGGGTCAAAACCATCTAGGCTTCCCATCACACTTAGAACAAAATCCAAAGCCTCATTCACTGAAATTCACCAGGCCCTGGAAGGACCTGGCCTTTGAATGCATGTCTTCCCCCTCTCTCAAGACGTGGCTCCTGTATAAAGTGTGTCCAGCTACACTGTAACTCTTGCTGTTTCTCAGACTTGCTAAGAAGGCTCCTGCCTCAGGGAATTGCTGTCTTCTCTTTGTAAGGCCTTACCCCAGATACATGCTTGATTCCCACCCTCACTTCATTCAGGTCTCTGTTCAGGTGTCACTTCCCCAGAGAGCCCTTTTCTGATCACTTTCTAAACCCCTCACCATCTCACTCACTCTAACCCCTTATCCTCCTTTCTTTCTTTCTTTCTTTTTTTTTCCTTTTTAGAACATTTATTTCATTATGGACGTATTGGTTTAGCCAAAAAGTTTATTCGGGTTTTCCAGTAAGGCGGTACGAAAAACCCGAACAAACTTTTTGGCCAAGCCAATATATTACATATTTGCTTGTTTAATTGCTTATGATCTCTATATCCCACCAGAATGTAAGCAGGAACTTATCCTGTTAACTATGTTGACTGCAGTGCCTGGCACATAGTAGGCAGTCAGTACTTGTTGACTTTCTACTTTGGGCCTTGAGGTCTAGATATCCTTATTTTACTATATTATTTTTAAGTCCTATGTGAAATCTTTTATTAAATTTGTAAAAGGAATTGTTCCCAGTTAACAGCCCCTTGCTTCTGAATCTCATTCTTTCTATATTGTCATGTTACTGACTGAGTCATTAGCCTACATGAGGCTCTTAAGCTCCCCACTAAGGATGTTTATCTATTAAATGATAACCCAAGAAAAGGTGACATTCTGGACTTTTCACTATCTGAAATTTTGTTGTCAAATCAATAAAATATTCTTACCATAAGCAGTCTTCCTAGAAAAAAATAGCTTTGATCACCCAGTCTCATAATACTTACATGTATACCTTGTGCAAACCATGTGATGGGCTCGTTTGAAATTTCCAAGAAATATGAAATGCTGCCTTCATTCACTTACACTCTAGTTAATGAAGAATTAAGAGTGAAACATATGTAACTGCTGATACTAGATGGTTATCGATGTATAGAAACAGCAGTTTCATTTGGTTCAATCTAATATATTATCAATTGCCAAATAAATGGTGAATAGATGTAGACGATTAAGCCTATGAGAAAACTAAACTAGATTGCTGTAGACAATTTACAAGAAGCAAATTAGACTTGATATGGGTCTTAAAAGATAGATAGGGTTTGGACGTTTTAAAAGAGGGTTCAGACTTCAACTTCTGGCCATGATGGAATAATAGGAGCCATATATTTCCTCCTACCTTAAATCATTAGAAAACTGTACAGAGCAATGGTTTTCAGACATTAGATGACAGGTGGCATAGGTCACTGATCCCTGAGAGAAGGAAAATAAATGAAGTAATCACATGATTGCCCAACTTGCTACCTGGAAGTGTTTCTAGGTGATAGCATGAGGAGTGGCGAACTCAAGCAGGGTAGTCCCAGGCTCTCAGAAAACAGAGTTGGGGATTCAAAGAGGCCAAGGAAACTAGAATTTGTGGGCAAAATACTACAGAGAAGGCAGCTTCATAGAGAGAGTGCTCTAGAGCTATGCAGAGGAGTCCCCTTGAGTACTGATCTGTGTTGTGTACAAGCATGTGAGGAAACTACCCAAGGCAGATTACCCCAGAAAGGATTAAATAGAACAACCCTTGGTGCTCACACGGGACCAGGCAGCTCAGATTTCCATCACCTAGATTAGAAAGACCTTGTACTATGTGGGATATGCAGTAGAGTCCTCAGAAGGGTATTGTCTCTGGATCCACCCTAACACAGCTTCAAAGAAATTCTCAAAAAGAGCAAATTGAGCTCCAGTTAACAGCATCCACTGTTAGAATAAAATCCAGCAATATTTAAAGGAATGCAACAAATTCCAGCACACAAAAATATAAGATTCACAATGTTTGGCATGCAATTAAAAAATTATCAGGCATACAAAGAAGCATGAAAAGGTACATTTAACCAGGAGAAAATCCGATCAATGAGAACAGACCAAGATATGAAACATATGAGAGAATTGGCAGACAAAGGATGTTACAATAGCTATTCTAAGTATACTCCATGTTGAGTGAGATAGAGGAAGATTTGAACATGATGAAGAGAGAAATGGATATAGAAAGGACCCAAATCAAATCTGTAGAAGTGAAAAATGTGATGTCTGAATTGAAAAATACAGCTGATAAGATTAACAACAATTCTGTACAAAAACATGGAGAAAATAGAAGAAGAATAAATACTTACCAGCTCATTTCCTAAAGCCAGCATTACCCTGACACCTAAACCTGGCAAAAACATTATTAAAAAACATTAAAATACCAATCAGTATTCCCTATTAATATGTATGCAAAAGTCCTTAAAGTATACTAATAAATTGAATTCAGCAATATATAAAAAGGAGAATACAGCATGATCCAATAGGATACATCTCAGGAATATGGGTTTGGCTTAGCATTCAAAAAAATCAATATAATTTCACTGTATGAACAGACAAAAAAAAGGAAAAATTTATGATAATCTCAATAGATGCAGAAAAGGCATTTAGTAAAGTTCATCAACTATTCATGATAAAAACTTTCAGCAGATTAGGAACAGGAGGGAACTTCCTCAGTCTGATAAAGGACCTCTATGAAAAAACTAGAGGTGGCATCATGTTTAGTGGTGAAAGACTGAATCCTTTGTACTTAAGATGAGGAGCAGAGTAAGATGTCTCTCATCACTTCCAGCTAGTGTTGTACTGGAGGTCCTTTTCAGTGCAGTAAGGCAATAAAAGGAAATAAAAGGCATATAGATTAGAAATGAAAAGTAAATATTTATAGACAACGCAGTTGTCTATGCTGACAATCCTAAGGAATCTATAAAAAAGCTTCTAGAACTAATAAGTGAGTTTAGCAAAGTTGAAGAGTATAAGGTCAATAAAAATCAATTGTATTTCTGCATACTAGCAATGAACAATTAGAGATTGAAGTTAAATATATACAAAGATATTATTTATAATAGCATCAAAATATTAAATACTTAAGAAACTATTTAACAAATTATATGCAAGACCTGAACAGTAGAAACTACAAAACACTACGGAGAGAAATTAAAGAAGGCCTAAATAAATCGATATATCAATACCGTGCTCATGAATTGAAAATCTCGGTATTGTTATGGTGGCAGACCACAAATTGATCTGTGGACTTCATGCAACTGCTATATAAATGAAAATGGACTTTTCTGGGGTAGAGATTAACAAGATGACTATAAAATTTATATGAATATGGGAAGGACCTAGAATAACCAAAACAATTTTGAAAAAAAAACAAAATTGGAAGACTTAGACCCTCTGATTCCAAGACTATAAAACTACAGTAAGCAAGGGTGGTATTTGCATATCAGTGGTACCTAACAGTACAGAAATTGATCCAGACATGTATGCTCAAAAGATTTTTGACAAAGGTAATTCAATGAGGAAAGGATAATCTTTTCAACAAATAGTACTGGGACAATTAGATAACTGTATTTTAAAAATTGAACCTTGACCCTTCACATCATACACAGAACCTAACTTGAAATGGATCACAGACCTAAATACGAGAGTTAAAACTGCAAATCCTTTAGAATACCCTGGAGAAAATCTTAATGACCTTGGGTTAGGTAAAGAGTCTTTGATAAGACACAATAAACATGGACATAAAAGGAAAAACAGATAAGTTAGACTTCATCAAGTTATAATTTTGTTCTTCAAAAGACACTTTTAATAAAATGAAAAGACAAGCTATAGACTGAAATAAAATATTAATAAAATATGTGTTTGATCCATCATCAGAACCAAATGTATAATCAGATGCAAGATATATAGAAAATGCTTACATTGTATAATATAAGGAATATACAGAGATGAAAACAAAAATTCAGTGGGAAAAAAAATGGCCAAGATGTTTGAACAGATGCTTCACTGAAGAAGATGTACAGATGACTAATAAGTACATGAAAGACTTTTCAACATTATTAGTCCTTAGGGAAATGAAAATTAAAACCACAAGATCCCAGTACACATCCTCTAAAATGATTAAAATTAAGACCGACAGTACCAAGTCTTGGCAAAGATGTGGAACAGTGGGAACTCAGATATCCTAGTGGTTGGTGTGCAGAATGGTGCAACCATTTGGAAAACAGTGTTGTGGTTCTTAATAAGGTAAATAAACTTTTACCATATGAATGAGCAATTTCATCCCTGAGTATTTACCCAAGAGAAATGGAACCATATATCTACAAAATGATTTAGGGTTATTTCTAATAGCTAAAAACTGAAGAGAACCAGACCGGAGAGAACAAATTGTGTTATATCCATACAGTGGATTACTACTCAGCAATATAAAGGAAGGACCTATTGATCCATGCTGCAACGTGTGTTTCAAAAGCATTTTGCTGGGTAAAAGAAGCTAACCAGACCCAGAAGCGCTATATAGATTTATGATTCTGTTTATATGAAAAATTCTAGAAAAGGCAAAGGGTAAGGGGGGACCAACCATAAAAAGGCACGAAGAAGCTTTTGGGATGACAGAAAATGTTCTATGTCATGATTGTTGCGGTGGTAACACAGTGTATACGTTTGCCAAAACCCATCGATTCAGACACTTAAAATCGGCGAATCCTATTGTATGTAAATTATACCTCAATGAAGATGATCTCAAGAAATTAAAAAACATATACTCCTATAAAAATTAATTATAAAAAAAAGAAATTAAAAAACAAAAAAGGAAGGTTGTAAAGGCATTTCAGCAGTGGCTAACAGTATGACTGAAAACAGAGAAGAGAGTCCTGGAGCAGGGATCCTAATTTATCAGAATTATATGGCGTATTTTGGGAGATGAATTTCATTTCATAGTTATATTCAGTATTATGGATTCTTTACTCCTGTTATTTAGCTGGAGTGTGGAAATAAGCAAGGCTTTGTAATTTGCCTAAAATTGGATAATTGTAAGTAACGTAAAATTAGATCATTGCAGAATAACTCGATTTTTTAATTCACCCTATCCTCTGTTTGTTTTAACAGAAGTCCATGTAATGCTTGATGGTCTCTTACCTCCTGACACCTATTTTAGATTTAATCCTGTTATTTGTGAAAACATACCTCTAGATGAAAGTCGAAATGAAAAGCTGGATCAGCTGCAGTTGGAGGGGTTGAAGTACATAGAAAGAAATGAAGAAAAAATGAAAAAACTTGCAAAAATATTAAGTCAAGAAAAAACAACTCTGCAGAAAATTAATGATTGGATAAAACTAAAAACTGACATGTATGAAGGCCTTCCATTCTTTTCAAAATTGTGATGAGTGTGTGCATGTATAGCCTCCTAACTGGATGCCTGTTCAGAAGATCCACAGAATTCAGTAAGGGCTTGCGGGGTTCAGCAGGACTGCCTTTGAAATGCTTAGAATTCTGGGGAATCCTGAAAAGACAGTGGTCGGCCCAGCTTGCACAGTACAGCGAGGGTGTGTGTGGTTACAGAGTTCATCTGGGAATTAGGTTTTCATGATGTTAATAGTTAACCACGCGTTAGGAATCTTACTGTGCCAGTTGGTTTTAGTACATATTGGTGTTGCATTGTTTGATGTTTGAAAATTTATTAATATATGTGCCAAACAAGGACTGAAAGCTGTCATATTATACTTGGTATTTTTACTTCAGTCACTGTAATCATGTTAAATTTATTTGATCATTGATTTTCTTTCATGTGGAAAAGCTAATTTGTTCTTAAAATAATTCATCTCTTTAAACATCACTTAGGTTTTCACTAGCTACATTCTGCGTTCCAAATGTTGCCTTCTACTATTGTCATATCATCTAAACAGATGCAGAAAAAATGGGATTCTCTCTATCAAAGGACTTTTACATTTGAAATATGAAAGAGCCAGATACAGTTCTCTATTCCAAATGTGTTTATGTCAACATTGTTTGGTTCCGAAAGATAGGTGAAGTTCCAATCAACCACTTTTTCCCCCTGAAATTTCAAGATAATGCTGTATGTTAACTTTTCTAGCTCTAGCTTAGCATTCACTATTATGAAAGTAATTATTTGAATTTACTGAGAAAATGCCCCATCATTAACAAAAATAAACTATTGAAATAATCTATGTTTAAAGGCTAATGTCATTTTAAAATTATTTATTATTCATGATGTAGCCCTTCGTCTCTTTGTAGCATTTGAATATACCTGTCAACAGTATGCTTTAAAAAAATGTCAGGCTTGTTTTACCTTAACTCCTTTAACCATCTGGACTTCGCAGAGGTTAATAACGTATACACCAACCCGAATCATTGTTTATGCTAACCAAATTCATCTTTGTTGTGTTATCTATCTGCCATGTAAATCTTTCACCATGTTTAGATTTGTGAAGAGAAATGAAAAAAGGTTAGTGTCCTTTGCTTTGTACGTGTAAACTAGAGCTAAACCCGTTACCCGGATCGTCATGCTGCGTCTTTGCAACGTTGATGCGAAGAGGCAGCGAGGCGTCGAGGCGTGGTTCACAGATGCTGGGGGAGCTGAGCGTCTGGGTGCAGCTCGGGCTCCGATGCAGAGCCCTTCTCTTTGTGACCTGGAGGAGGGTGGACAGCCTCTCTGGGCTTCAGATATTTTATTTGTAAAATGAGAAGAGCTGCTTCTAAAATTTTATTTCCTCTTACGGCAACTGAAAAGTAAATTCTGCAAATGTACAAGCAAAAGATAGGAAGAAGTGTGAAAATGAATTTTCATTCCTACACAGGTAAAATATCTGCTCTTTTCAAAGAAGCAAAGAATTGTCTATTTTAAAAAGAAAATGTAATAAATTATCCAACTTATCAGTTATTTTAAACATAGAAAATAAAAATTATTTTGTAGCTCAGTCCTTTTGGGGTGTTTCAGTTCTTATTTCTGTAATAAATGCTGTGCTGGTAATATTTCAGTTCTGTTCTTGCTGCTGATGTTATTCTTTATTAAAAATAGTACCGGGACTTCCCTGGTGGCGTAGTGGTTAAGAATCCACCTGCCAACACAGGGGACACGGGTTCGAGCCCTGGTCTGGGAAGATCCCACATGCCGTGGAGCAACTAAGCCCGTGAGCCACAACTACTGAGCCTGTGCTCTAGAGCCCACGAGCCACAACTACTGAGCCCGAGCACCACAGCTACTGAAGCCCGCGCGCCTAGAGCCCGTACTCCGCAACAAGAGAAGCCACCGCGATGAGAAGCCCACGCACCGCGACGAAGAGCAGCCCCCGCTCGCCACAACTAGAGAAAGCCCACGCGCAGCAACAAAGACCCAACACAGCCAAAATTAAAAATAAATAAAATAAAATTTATTTAAAAGAAAAAAAAGTAGCACCTCGGGACTTCCCCAGCGGTCCATTGGTTAAGACTGCACTTCCACTGCAGGGGGCACAGGTTCGATCCCTGGTCGGGGAACTAAGATCCTGCATGCCATGTGGCGTGGCAAAAAAAAAAAAAAAAGAATTTGAAAAATAGTACCTCAGATAGAGTTGTCCCTAGAGGCATATGGGCTGGATGGCATTTCTCCTAGGGAGTGGAGAGAGCCTGGCCTGGGTTATAATTACACTCTGTACCTCTTCCTCTCCCACACCACATTTTGTCGAGGAGAAAGTAGATGTCAAAGGAATCTTCTGAGAGGGAAGGAAGTCACAAAAAGTGAGCATGCAGTCTGAGGGGATAGGGTGCCCCCCAGCAGTTGCTGACAACTGCCTCCCCTTTTCACTTAGGGTAAGGTTGCTAATGACTGAAGGGCTAGGACCCCTAAAGTTCCGTGCTCAAAATTTTACCTAACCTGCTATACTCCAGAAATAATTCTAGTTACAGCTTTAAATATTTCACAGGTATCAGTGCTAGTAATGTGACTAAAAACATCAATTTGTAACATCCAAATTACAGTTTTTAGACACAGTGTAAGTAACTATGAAAGTACTAGTGATTCCTAAAGATAGTGTAAAATAGTCCTTTCAGACCTCAAATACTGCATATTCATATACAACTAGAACAACTTGTAAGAAAAATGCAAATAATTGGAAGTTAGAATATTTCTGGGTATTCATTGTAGTAAAGCAAATTTCAAGTACAGTAAAGTATTACAAGTATGTAAATTGCATTCTTGTCCAAACCTGATGCAGTTCATCTGTTTTACAGTTGCTTGGCTGATTATTTCCCTCTTGAACAGCACAAGGTACAAGTGTACTCTGGCCATAGCTTTTTTCTTAAACCACACAGCATGGCACCTAAGTATGTTCCCATGTCCCTGTCCCTGTCTCTTTAGCTTTTTTCACTGTCTAACAAAAGATACACCCAGTTGGGTGGTGCACCCATTTTCAGTTATCCTTGTCCCCGTTTGTACTTGAAACTGATTATCTGAAGAACTGTGTAATTCACCTGAGATAACCTTCACTTAACAATGAAGCCAGTGCTTTCCTTTGTCCAAAAGCAGAGTGGATTTCTTTTCAGGAAAGAAGAGAAGTAAAAGAATACTCTTCTGAAAGATGAAGACTCACTACCAAGTAGGTTATGGATTTTTCATTGGACTGTTTTTAAAGTAGGATCAGTTCTTTATGAGAAAAATGTTTTAAAGACAGATAAGTGGCCTAATTAGGTTATTTCCAACACAATAATTCTGTGATAATTTATAAAAGTGAACAGTGATCAAATGAGTTAAATGTCTGTCAGTCAAAGAAATTAGGGTAGTCTTCCTTGTTCATTCATATCACTTATTCTATAAGGTTTAACTGATGTCTTTGGCAAACAGTTTATGCTTCTTGATAAATTCATTCAAATCAACTAGTTTTCATTCATGCTAATGGTTATATCTCATTTTTTAAATTTTGATTTTTTAAAAATATAGCAGTGTGTGCCTTGCAAGTGGCTATATTTTGAAAAATGATTGAAAAACCAAAATTTATCCACTGTTAATAGTTTTATTACAACTAACTGGTAAAGTTATTAAATTGTTCCATTTTTACTTTAAGGGGAATCTCATAGCTCTGAAAGTAGAGAAACATAAAGGTGTATTAAGTGCTTTCACGTCTATAGAGGAAACATGAATATTTTTATGATTGTTAATAGCTAATATCTAGCACTATAGGCCAAGCACTATACTGAGAGCTCTATGTTTATTATCTCATTATATTATTTATATCCCCGTGAAAGAGGTACTATTATTATTCCTCGTTTTCAGCTAAGAATACCAAGGCTATAGAAAGTTAAATAATAATGAAGTAAAGAGGAAAATCAAAAACATTTTAAACTTTTCCTTTTGTCTCTCCCAATTAGCCAGGTTCAAAAGTTCATTATTCACTGTGCAGATGTTTACTGACCGCCATCTTTCTTCCAGGACCACCTGCACCCTCTGCATCAGCCATATTCGATCATCAGTTTCTGCTTTCACAGGAAGTGCCTTTTTTTCTTTTTTACAGCTTGATCAAAGTGTAATTTACGTACCAAAAAAGTCATCCATTGTAAATGTACAATTCAGTACTTTTTAGTAGATTTATAGAGTTGTGCAACCATCCAGCAGTCCAGTTTTAGAGTAACTGCATCATCTGCAAAAGTTCCCTTATGCTCATTTGTAGCCATTCCCTGCTCCAACCACAGATATGCTTTCTTGTCTGTATAGATTTACCATTTCTGGATATTTCGGAAAATGGGATCATACAGTATGTAATCTGTGAAAAAGCATCTGGCTTTTCTCACTTAGCATGTTTTTGAGATTCATCCAGCTTGTAGCATGTATCAGTAGTTGGCTCCTTTTTATTGCTGAGTAATAGTCCACTGTATGGATAGACCACATTTTATCTTTTCACAAGTTGATGACCGTTTGAATTTTTAGTATTTACCTATGATGAATAATGCTGCAGTGAGGTTCATGTACAGGCCTTTGTGAGGACATATGTTTTCATTTCTCTCAAGTAGATATCTGGAAGTGGAGTGACTGCAACAGTTGTATGGTAGGTGTGTGTTGAAGTTTCAAGAAACAGCCAGTTTTCCAGAGTGTCTATACCATTTTACATCCCCATCAGCAGTTCCAGAGAGTTCCAGTTTCTATACATCTTCTCCAGCCCTGGGTATTGTTTGTCTTTTTGATTATAGCCATCCTAGGAGGTATGTAATAGTATTACATTGTGGTTTTGATTTGCAGTCCCCCAATAACTATTGATGTTGAGCATCTTCTTAGGTGCTTATTAGTTATTTGTATATCTTCCGCGGCGAAATACCCATTCAACTCTTTTGCCCATTTTTAAATTGGTTTATTTGTCTTTTTATCGAGTTGCAAGAGTTCTTTATATATTCTGGATGCAGGTCTTTTGCCAGCTATATATATATCTCCCAGTCTGTGGATTGTCTTTTCATTTTCTCAGTAGTGTCTTTTAAGCAGGCATATGAGTTTTTAATTTTGATGGTCAGTTTATCAGTTTATTCTTTTGAGTTAATTTTGTTTATGGTGTGAATAACGGTCAAATTTCTCTCTCTCTCTCTCTTTTTGCATAAGGATAACCAGTTGTCCCAGCATCATTTGTTAAAAAAAAATCCTCTCACCACTGAATTGTCTTTGTACTTTTGTCAGAAATCTGTTATCTTTATATTCGTGAGTTGATTTCTGGACTCTCTTTTCTGTTCCATTGATCTGTGTATTAATCCTATACCAGTACCACACTGTCCTGGTTACTATAGCTATATAATAACTTTCAAAATCAGACAGTATAATTCTTCCAGCTTGTGCTTTTTCAGATTTATTTTGGCTTTTCTGGTTCCTTTGCATTTCCACATAAATTTTAGAATCAGCTTGTCAGCACACGCATGCGTGCACGCGTGCACACACACACACACACACACACACACACACAGCCGGCTGGAATTCTTATAGGGATGCATTGAATGTATAAAGTTGAGAGAACTGACATAGTAACAATATTGAGTATTCCAGTTGTGTCTGTCCTTTGAAGCATACAATGAACATGGACTATCTCTATTTTATTTAGATTTAAAAAAATTTTTTTTCTAAGCAGTGTTCTGTAGTTTTCAGTGTACACTCCTTTTGTAAAATTTATTTCTAAGTATTTTTATTGATTTTGATGCAATCGTGAATGGAATTTTTTAAGTTTCATTTTCTGATTGTTCCTAGTATGTAGCAATATGTACAGTGATTGCAACTCTGGTGATAGCATGATTTTTCATCTTATGAATTATCCAGTTAGTAATGTCGCAATGACCTAATCCATGAAGTATGGACAGGGTGCTACAGATTGTGAAAAATGATTGCAGTGTATAATGGTCTCACTGGTAATTTGTGACTATGATAGTTCTGTGTTGTTTATCTTTGGGCAGTGAACGCCTATTTTAAGTGTTCAAATCTAATTGTGCAGCAATATGTATATATATTAAATATTGTATTTACATTATTGTGTTATTTTGGCATAAAGGTATTTAACTCTCCAGAAATATTGATTTAGAAAAATCAGGTCCTGGATTCTGGATTAGATGATATTTTATTGTTGTAGGCGCTCAGTAACTGGTGAGTTACTGAATTACATTTTAACATTTTGTCTTATGTTATTCGTACGTAAAATGTTTTTAATTTATTTCTGATTAAATATGTTGAGTTGGGTTAGCATTTAGTCTCAATAAATATAAACATGTTTGGTTTGCGGCTTGTGGGATCTTAGTTCCCCAGCCAGGGATCAAACCCAGGTCCACAGCACTGAAAGCCCGCATCCTAATCACTGGACCACCAGGGAAGTCCCTCAATCAGTAAAAACATGAATTATAGATTAGTAGTTTAGAGAAGATCAGTATGGTAGGTGCTCAATACATTCATTAGATTCAGAATTTAGGAATTCGCTTGCTTTCCTTATTTTCATATTTCTTCATTGTAGATTCCTGTGCTGAATATTAACTAATAAAAAAAAATATTTTGACATAGGCTGAGCAATTGTGAACCCTCAAGTGTAGAAGTTCCTGAAATGCATATATTTAAAACAGGAGTCAGTGATGAATTTAAACTATGGCACAAAACAATAAACATGAAAGCTCATCTCAGGCTTTGTGAATTTATGAAAGTGTACACTTTCTTCTTTTTCTTTTACCAGTTAGCAGAACAAGAAATAAGACCTTTCTAATAGTAGAAATTGGCCGCTTGTCTTATTTTTTAGTTGTTTCTGAGGCGGCCATAATTTACCTTTGTTCATTCCAATGTACGTTATTCCGACAGATTCATGCTCCTTGTGAATGACAGCCATTAAATGTATAAGCTTCCACTTTACTACCTTTATGCGTAACAGCCATGACATTTGAGTGTTCGCTAAG
This sequence comes from Balaenoptera musculus, assembly GCF_009873245.2. Taxonomy (NCBI): domain Eukaryota; kingdom Metazoa; phylum Chordata; class Mammalia; order Artiodactyla; family Balaenopteridae; genus Balaenoptera; species Balaenoptera musculus. The sequence continues at coordinate 92,552,609 of NC_045793.1, read as the reverse complement.
TACCAGGAACTGAGCTAAGCAGGTTACGTGTATTATAGCACATTTAATCCTCCCAGTAAGCCTATGAGGTGAATAGCATAATTACCCCTTTCTTAGAAAGAAAAAGTTGCCCAAGGTATCACAGCTAGGACGTGGTAGATGAATCCATTTTCTAAACCACGACTCTTTCTATACCTCTTCCCTAGACTGTCCTTTCCTGAAATGCTGTAAAGAGATTTCAGATCCAGTTTTCTAAACTGAATCTGTAAACTCTTGGGTTTAATCAGTGAAGAAGTATAATTCCAACATCAAATTGTATGAATACTTCTTATGTCCTTGTCTACCACAGTGGTTCTCTACTAGAAGTGGTATTATCCCTCTCCCTGGAAGGATTTGAAAATCTGGGGGAGTGAGGGGAGATTGTCTGGGGAAACTACTGGCATTTAGTACCCCAGGAGTCAGAGATAGTAAATGTTAGGCAAGGCACAGGGCACAGAGCAGCCTCTCGTAATGAACTCTCCCACCCAAAATACCAACATTGCTCCCTTTCAGAACCATGAGCTGCTATCCACACAGTATAAATGATGAGTTTCTTCCACAAGAAACTGAGGGTATACTTTGCCCAGAGTTAGGGTGCATAAACCATTTGTAAAATTCCATTTTGATTCCATCTCAAGAGGAATTCTTTTTGCATTAGTTGCCCCTTGTTTATCTTTTTTTTTTTTTTTTTTTGGCCAAGTTTAAATACAACTGAGCTGTTCACTTAATCTTACTTTTTCGGACCAAATCTATGGCAGTTATTCTTTCATGACTAGGAAATAGGAAGGAAGGAGATCACATTAAAAAACAGTTTGTTCTGTTCCTGGCAGAGCTATCCACCATCCAAAAAAAGATTCATAGAGTACAGATGGCCCTGGACTAAACTGTTTGCATGTGCTAGGCCAAGGGTTTGATAAATGTGTGTCTCTCAAGAGTCACACTGATTGCCTTGTTCATTATAAACCTTTATTCAACTAATACAAGTCGATTGAAATTCATCACATTCCACAGATATGTATTATTAGTTTAGTCTGTTAAAGTATTGATTGTAATGTTGACTCATATTCATGATGAAAATTTTTAACTTAATACAGATTCATTCCTTGCCCCTAGACAATATATATTCTGAATTGTATTTTAAAGATTTCAGTCTGATTGAATATGAACAGATTACATGATCCAAAATGGTTGAGTTCCAGTAATAGTTGTAGCTAACACATATTGCCATTTAATCTTCATAACAAGGTGCTATCATTATCCCTATTTTATACTAGCACTGATTTGATGATGATGGTGAGAAAAGTCTTGTATTTCTTGCCTGCTATTAAATTCAGACTCTGTATCCTTCCCCAAAGAGAAGCAAATATTCATTATCAATGGGAAATTATAGATCATAATGTGAACATGGGTGGATAGCTGTCTTTCTTAAATTATAGATCTAAAATAACAAATACCTTAATATCCTTTCATATTTTATTCTCATCTACATCACATTTAGATGCCTGATTTGTATTTTTAGTCGCCTGATTTGTATTTTTAGACAGTTTTCAAGGATCACACCAAGATAAATGTACCCATCTTATAGACGAATAAAATGGTAAGTTAACAGTTATGACTTGGTAGCACTCTTCCTTATAGCATGTGCTACTACTGACAATGTTTGTAAAAGACAAAGTGATAACAGCAATCCAAAAGTCCATCCAGTTACCTGAGACGAAAGGAAAACTATGTCGTCTTACATTAATTATATAACATTGTATTCCCAACATTCCTTGCTCTAAAATAGTATTTAATGTAATGTTTTAATTAAATTACATATCAAAATAATTTTAAAAGAACTGTGAGTGCAATTACAAATAACCCATACCTTGGCCAAATAGAACAGAATATTAAAAAGAAAAAAAAAGTCATCAAATGTTTTATGCCAAAATACACTTGGCATAAAAATCCTTAGGATTCACTCTAGGAATCTCGCAAAAGAAAATCTTACGTTTCATTACGTTTTGTACAGTTGGACCACATTTTCAAAAACAAATGTTCCACATTTCAAAAATGTAGTCGTGCTTTTGTGTTTGTGGTATGAATAATCTAAGGAATTCTTAAAAATCCCTCAAATTAAAAAAAGTTAAGTAAAACCAGTGTAACTTGCACCTCTCTCTGTCTTTCAGATTTGGTCTTAAAAACATGTTTTTAAAAAAATAATACTAATAGAATTAAGAGCCATTTAAAATTCACAATATTTTTTCTGTCTTAATCATTAAAGCCACATCTTGTAAGTCACAGGTGCTGTTATTTTGCTAATTTTGAATGAACGTGTTTGGTATCAGGATACAATTAATCCATATACATCTAAACATGTTGAATTCCTGTGTTGAATTCCGTTTCCTTTGTTGAATTATGTGATAAGTACCCAACGCTAACACTCAGAAACTGTAGAAATGATGGAACTTTAGACTGTTTACTTAGTATATAACGCACATATATTTACATATGTATATAGTGTATAACAAAGAAATATATGCTTCAAAGCATACGATGATAGAATTTTGTGATATAGGCTTATACCACTATCATTTTTTGAGCATAGGTGAGTGACTATGTCCTGATCTTCAGATATAGTATCCCAGGTGTCTGCAATAGTGTGTGAACCAATACTGCTACATCCATCTCATCACAAGTATAATCATCAGCTCAGAATAAGATTTCAATTCCAACTTTCTTTAGAGTAATTTTCACAACCAGAGAGCTACTTTTAAAAAAAATAAATAAATATATGCACTGCAGTCATTCGAAAACATCTTCAAAAGTCATGATTACAAGCTTAAAACATGTAGATAGAAGTATGATATGTGCTTCTTTATAAAGCAGGAGAGAGAAAGGAAAATTCTCGGGCAACAAATAATTGCAATAACGTAGCTTGCTTTATTTATCTAATTATATTATGCATTCCCAGCTCAACTTGTCATATGCTTCTCACGACTGTCTCAATAGCTTCTAGCATCCTGCTAGATAGATTATAGGCCCTTAATAAATGTTTTTAAGTTGGGCTTAATTAAATGACCTATCTGCCTTACACCATTATGAGGAGATGGGGAAAATGAATATGCTTTAAAAGGTACTTTCTGAAACAGTTTACTTTTAAAATCTGAAAATGAGGCTTGTTGCCGGTGCTGGTGGGTAGAATCACGGCGGGGATCATTTTTCTCAGTGTGAGTGGGACCCTTTCCGGACAATAAAAATCACACAGGTTACAAAGCCTGTCGTTTTCTCTCACCTAGTGCCCGAGGCAAACACTGTTCAAACTGTTTGCATGTCTTATATTTTGACAGGGACTCAAATACAACCCTCTGGGCACAGAAGAAAGGTTTCTTCTGTTTGAAATGTGAGCTTTTTTCTGCCTCTTACTGTCATATCTGCTCATTCTAAAACCACGACTGCCTTGTTGCCTAGATCCTTAAAGACACACCTTATTTTAGTAAATCTGTGGGTGGGGACCTTTGTACCTCCAGTGAACAACAACTATAGTCATACGTTTGTATACAGCACTTATTTACAATTGCTTACAGCATTTATGTACTTTCCTAAACACCTTCAAGTGTATTTCTTCATTTTATTATAACAGCTGTCTCGCGGCTTGGCAAGGCCAGTATTGTTATCCCACAAGGAATGTATGAAGTATAGCACTGAAAAACCCAAAGGCTTGTCTGACTTCACCCTGTTTAATATGATAGTTTGAGCCAGTGAATTCCCAGCCCAGGACTCTTTCCACTACTTTCCAAATAATCACTGGGGGTGGGAGTATTGGCTGCAATAAACAGGTTCTGATCATAGTGGGAATTTGTATTCTTTCCCAGTGTTGCACAAGATTTGCACTTCTGGGGGATTTGCTTTTATTTTTCTAAAATGGGAATACTTCATCATCTAAATGACATGTGTTAAACGCCCATTTGTATCGTGAACCTGACTCTGAGATTTCAGTATATTAAAGGAATGTGTCCTTGAACGATTCTGTGAAGATCTGGATGTTAGAAAAATAAAACAATACAGTGAGCGATATCCTACACACTTTGGAAGTGCGCAAATGGAACAAGGTCAATGCAGTGTTGTCCAGTTCTGTGTCTAGTTTCTCTCAAGTCCCTGATCATAGCCCCAGGGAGGTAATAGGTTTTGTGTTAAGATGAAGGTCTTTGTCGAAACTTGAATCGGCTCAAAGTGAGGCCCTAGGCAAGTTCACCTCCCTGAGAGTTTCTCTACCTGAAAAATGCAGAGTTGTTATGGGCCCTAAGAATAATGTAGGTTAAAGTGCCTGGAATATAGTATGTAGGTGCTCAATAGCTACATGTTTGTAATGTATATTACACTAACTATGAATGTATATTACACCAGTATATACTAAATAATAGCAATTATTTTTGTGTTCTGGGAAATTAAGATTCCGAGGGAAAGTACATTAAGTTAGTAATTTTTACTGAGTTATATAGCTTTAAAATCACAGCGTTCTGTTTCTCAATGTCACAGAATTACGTTGTGCAACATTCCTCCCCTCCAGTCCTTGAAAGGATCGTGCAATCATTTGATATGACCTCTTTTTGTTTTTCTGCATTATCTTTTATTACTCTACTCTGTTGTACCATATGATGCATTGCTAAAAACACTACTAACAGTATTATACTTTGGGCTTATAAATTGAGGATATGTATAATGCCCACTCTTGTTTATGTAAAAGTAATGTTATCGACCTTGGAGGCAAATGATCTTGTTGCACGTGAATTATTGCATCCCGTGTTATTTGCTACCAAATCATTTTCAACAGTTTTCAATGCCCTTGTTTCTAAAATTGATTTAAAAATAAAACAAGCATGAACGTAGAAACTGTAGACCTTACATATTTTATTTATGCCAAAAAAGATACTTTAAGATGTGCAGCAAATTGTATTTCCCTTATGTTGCAGAAGCTGGTAACTGTACAGGTCATACAATGGGAAATGAAACCAGTTAGCTCTGAAGAAATGTATCGTGGGCCTGACTGTCGTTACCACGTCAAACCCTGACTGCAGAGTCTACTCCCTTCGCACAGAGACTACTCCATCAAGAGATGAGAAGAGGGAGGTACTTCAGGTTTAGTCCAGGTTACGTGGCAGCAGTTTTGGCAGGCAGGGGAGGAGCAGTGTCCAGAGAATACATTGATTTCTGTTGTCCTGGATCTGGGGGTTTAATCTTCCACTGCAGCTGAGGAACGATGTTCTTTGCACTTTGTGCTTAGAGCGTCTTTAAACTCACTGTTATTCAATAGACTATCCTCATGGTGCCTCCCACTATACAGTCCCCCTCCCTTTAATATACACACCATGGTTCCTGAGACCTATGAGTTCCCTATCCTGACATTTCATTCATTCATTGAGTGAGTATTGGTTAAATGCCTAATATGCGCCAGACATATTTAAGAAATTATGATAAAAGAGTGAGGCAGAGTGGTGAAAACCAAGTACCAGACCTTGTGCATCCCAAAGAGAGTTGTTTGGCCTTTAAAGCAGTCACTCTGGGGACATCCCTGGCAGTCCAGTGGTTATGATTCCGTACTTCCACTGCAGGGGGCACGGGTTCGATCCCTGGTCAAGGACCTAAATTAATTAATTAATTTTAAAAAAACAACAACAAAGCTGTCACTCTGGGAAGCTTTACAATTTTTTTTTGGCATTTTTTATTTTATATTTTTTATACAGCAGGTCCTTATTAGTCATCCATTTTATACACATCAGTGTATACGTGTCAATCCCAATCGCCCAATTCATCACACCACCACCACCCACCCCGCCGCCACTTTCTCCCCTTGGTGTCCATACGTTTGTTCTCTACATCTGTGTCTCTATTTCTGCCCTGTAAACCGGTTCATCTGTACCATTTTTCTAGGTTCCACATATATGCGTTAATATACGATATTTGTTCTCTTTCTGACTTACTTCACTCTGTATGACAGTCTCTAGATCCATCCACGTCTCTACAAATGACCCAATTTTGTTCCTTTTTATGGCTGAGTAATATTCCATTGTATGTATGTACCACATCTCCTTTATCAATTCGTCTGTTGATGGGTATTTAGGTTGCTTCCATGACCTGGCTATTGTAAATAGTGCTGCAGTGAACATTGGGGTGCATGTGTCTTTTTGAATTATGGTTTTCTCTGGGTATATGCCCAGTAGCGGGATTGCTGGATCATATGGTAATTCTATTTTTAGTTTTTTAAGGAACCTCCATACTGTTCTCTATAGTTGTATCAATTTACATTCCCACCAACAGTGCAGGAGGGTTCCCTTTTCACCACACCCTTTCCAGTACTTACTGTTTCTAGATTTTTTGATAATGGCCATTCTGACCAGCATGAAGTGATACCTCATTGTAGTTTTGATTTGCATTTCTCTAATAATTAGTGATGTTGAGCAGCTTTTCATGTACTTCCTGGCCATCTGTTTGTCTTCTTTGGAGAAATGTCTATTTAGGTCTTCTGCCCATTTTTGGATTGGGTTGTTTGTTTTTTTAATATTGAGCTGCATGAGCTGTTTATATATTTTGGAGATTAATCCTTTATCCATTGATTCGTTTGCAAGTATTTTCTCCCATTCTGAGGGTTGTCTTTTCGTCTTGTTTATGGTTTCCTTTGCTGTGCAAAAGCTTTTAAGTTTCATTAGGTCCCATTTGTTTATTTTTGTTTTTATTTCCGTTACTCTAAGAGGTGGATCAAAAAAGATCTTGCTGTGATTTTTGTCAAAGAGTGTTTTTCCTATGTTTTCCTCTAAGAGTTTTATGGTGTCTGCTCTTACATTTAGGTCTCTAATCCTTTTTGAGTTTATTTTTGTGTATGGTGTTAGGGAGTGTTCTAATTTCATTCTTTTACATGTAGCTGTCCAGTTTTCCCAGCACCACTTATTGAAGAGACTGTCTTTTCTCCATTGTATATCCTTGCCTCCTTTGTCATAGATTAGTGGACCTTAGGTGCGTGGGTTTATCTCTGGGCTTTCTATCTTGTTCCATTGAGCTATGTTTCTGTTTTTGTGCCAGTACCACATTGTCTTGATTACTGTAGCTTTGTAGTATAGTCTGAAGTCAGGGAGTCTGATTCCTCCAGCTCCGTTTTTTTCCCTCAAGACTGCTTTGGCTATTCGGGGTCTTTTGTGTCTCCATACAATTTTTAAGATTTTTTGTTCTAGTTCTGTAAAACATGCCATTGGTAATTTGATAGGGATTGCATTGAATCTGTAGATTGCTTTGGGTAGTATAGTCATTTTCACAATATTGTTTCTTCCAATCCAAGAACATGGTATATCTCTCCATCTGTTGGTATCATCTTTAATTTCTTTCATCAGTGTCTTATAGTTTTCTGCATACAGGTCTTTTGTCTTCCTAGGTAGGTTTATTCCTAGGTATTTTATTCTTTTTGTTGCAGTGGTAAATGGGAGTGTTTCCTTAATTTGTCTTTCAGATTTTTCATCATTAGTGTATAGGAATGCAAGAGATTTCTGTGCATTAATTATGTATCCTGCAACTTTACCAAATTCATTGATTAGCCCTAGTAGTTTTCTGGTGGCATGTTTAGGATTCTCTATGTATAGTATCATGTCATCTGCAGACAGTGACAGTTTTACTTCTTCTTTTCCAATTTGTATTCCTTTTATTTCCTTTTCTTCTCTGATTGCCATGGCTAGGACTTCCAAAACTATGTTGAATAATAGTGGTGACAGTGGACATCCTTGTCTTGTTCTTGATGTTAGAGGAAATGCTTTCACTTTTTCACCATTGAGAATGATGTTTGCTGTGGGTTTGTCGTATATGGCCTTTATTATGTTGAGGTAGGTTCCCTCTATGCCCACTTTCTGGAGAGTTTTTATCATAAATGGGTGTTGAATTTTGTCAAAAGCTTTTTCTGCATCTATTGAGATGATCATATGGTTTTTATTCTTCAGTTTGTTAATGGTTTATCACATTGATTGATTTGCGTATATTGAAGAATCCTTGCATCCCTGTGATAAATCCCACTTGATCATGGTGTATGATCCTTTTAATGTATTGTTGGATTCTGTTTGCTAGTATTTTGGTGAGGATTTTTGCATGTATATTCATCAGTGATGTATATTCATCAGTGATATAATTTTCTTTTTTTGTAGTATCTTTGTCTGGTTTTGGTATTAGGGTGATGGTGGCCTCATAGAATGAGTTTGGGAGTGTTCCTTCCTCCGCAATTTTTTGGAAGAGCATGAGAAGGATGGGTGTTAGCTCTTCTCTAAATGTTTGATAGAATTCACCTGTGAAGCTATCTGGTCCTGGACTTTTGTTTGTTGGAAGATTTTTAATCACATTTTCAATTTCATTACTTGTGATTGGTCTGTTCATATTTTCTATTTCTTCCTGGTTCAGTCTTGGAAGGTTATACCTTTCTAAGAATTTGTCCATTTCTTCCAGGTTGTCCACTTTATTGGCATAGAGTTGCTTGTAGAAGTCTCTTAGGATGCTTTGTATTTCTGTGGTGTCTGTTGTAGCTTCCCCTTTTTTATTTTTAATTTTATTGATTTGTGTCCTCTCCCTCTTTTTCTTGATGAGTCTGGCTAATGGTTTATCAATTTTGTTTATCTTCTCAAAGAACCAACTTTTAGTTTTATTGATCTTGCTATTGTTTTCTTTGTTTCTATTTCATTTGTTTCTGCTCTGATCTTTATGATTTCTTTCCTTCTGCTAACTTTGGGTTTTGTTTGTTCTTCTTTCTCTAGTTCTTCCTTTAGATGTAAGGTTAGATTGTTTATTTGAGATTTTTCTTGTTTCTTGAGGTAGGCTTTTATTGCTCTAAACTTCCCTGTTAGATCTGCTTTTGCTGCATCCCATAGGTTTTGGATGGTCGTGTTTTCATTGTCATTTGTCTCTAGGTATTTTTTGATTTCCTCTTTGATTTCTTCAGTGATCTCTTGGTTATTTAGTAGCGTATTGTTTAGCCTCCATGTGTTTGTCTTTTTTACGTTTTTTTCCCTGTAATTCATTTCTAATCTCATAGCGTTGTGGTCAGAAAAGATGCTTGATATGATTTCAATTTTCTTAAATTTACTGAGGCTTGATTTGTGACCCAAGATGTGATCTATACTAGAGAATGTTCCATGCGCACTTGAGAAGAAAGTGTAATCTGCTGTTTTTGGATGGAATGTCCTATAAATATCAATTAAATCTATCTGGTCTATTGTGTCATTTAAAGCTTCTGTTTCCTTATTTATTTTCATTTTGGATGATGTGTCTATTGGTGTAAGTGAGGTGTTAAAGTCTCCCACTATTATTGTGTTACTGTCGATTTCCACTTTTATAGCTGTTAGCAGTTGCCTTATGTATTGAGGTGCTCCTATGTTGGGTGCATATATATTTATCGTTGTTATATCTTCTTCTTGGATTGATCCCTTGATCATTATGTAGTGTCATTCCTTGTCTCTTAAAACGTTCTTTATTTTAAAGTCTATTTTATCTGATACGAGTATTGCTACTCCAGCTTTCTTTTGATTTCCATTTGCGTGGAATATCTTTTTCCATCCCCTCACTTTCAGTCTGTATGTGTCCCTAGGTCTGAAGTGGGTTTCTTGTAGACAGCATATATATGGGTCTTGTTTTTGTATCCATTCAGCAAACCTGTGTCTTTTGGTTGGAGCATTTAATCCATTCACGTTTAAGGTAATTATCGATATGTATGTTCCTATTACCATTTTATTAATTGTTTTGGGTTTGTTTTTGGAGGTCCTTTTCTTCTCCTGTGTTCCCGCTTAGAGAAGTTCCTTTAGCATTTGTGGTAGAGCTGGTTTGGTGGTGCTGAATTCTCTTAGCTTTTGCTTGTCTGTAAAGCTTTTGATTTCTTCATGGAATCTGAATGAGATCCTTGCCGGGTAGAGTAATCTTGGTTGTAGGTTCTTCCCTTTCATCACTTTAAGTATATCATGCCACTCCCTTCTGGCTTGTAGAGTTTCTGCTGAGAAATCAGCTGTTAACCTTATGGGAGTTCCCTTGTATGTTATTTGTCGTTTTTCCCTTGCTGCTTTCAATAATTTTTCTTTGTCTTTAATTTTTGCCAATTTGATTACCATGTGTCTCGGCGTGTTTCTCCTTGGGTTTATCCTGTGTGGGACTCTCTGTGCTTCCTGGACTTGGGTGGCTATTTCCTTTCCCATGTTAGGGAAGTTTTCGACTATAATCTCTTCAAATATTTTCTCTGTTCCTTTCTCTCTCTCTTCTCCTTCTGGGACCCGTATAATGCGAATGTTGGTGTGCTTAATGTTGTCCCAGAGGTCTCTTAGGCTGTCTTCATTTCTTTTCATTCTTTTTTCTTTATTCTGTTCCGCAGCAGTGAATTCCACCATTCTGTCTTCCAGGTCACTTATCCGTTCTTCTGCCTCAGTTTTTCTGCTATTGATTCCTTCTAGTGTAGTTTTCATTTCAGTTATTGTATTGTTCATCTCTGTTTGTTTGTTCTTTAATTCTTTTAGGTGTTTGTTCTTTAATTCTTCTAGGTCTTTGTTAAACATTTCTTGCATCTTCTCGATCTTTGCCTCCATTCTTTTTCCGAGGCCCTGGATCATCTTCACTATCATTATTCTGAATTCTTTTTCTGGAAGGTTGCCTATCTCCACTTCATTTAGTTGTTTTTCTGGGGTTTTATCTTGTTCCTTCATGTGGTACATAGCTCTCTGCCTTTTCATCTTGTCTATCTTTCTGTGAATGTGGTTTTTGTTCCACAGGCTGCAGGATTGTAGTTCTTCTTGCTTCTGCTGTCTGCCCTCTCGCTTTACAGTTTCATCAATGATTTTCCCATCTCTCTTTTGGAACTTTAGTCCTGAGCCAGTACATCTATGTTTGTGTATATACTGTGTATATTTAAGAACTTCAGTTTTATATATATATATATATATATATATACACACACACACACACACACATATATATACACACACACATATACATACACACACACATAAAATTTCTGTTATGTATATAACCATGTGATTTCTGTTGTATACAAAATATATAATTTCTGTTATACATATGTATATGTTTAATTTTATATAATTAACTTCTTTACTGGTACAGTTGTAGACATAACTGAAACTCTGGAACAAAACAAATGTGTTTGAATACATGATCTCTCAGGAAGTTATTTAACCTTTACAAGGCTCAGTTTTTTTACTTGTAAGACTGGATAAACAATGGAAAAATCATATGGTTGTGAAGATTTATTTATCATTATTAAATTATTCCAAAATGGTATCAATGACATTGACAAAAATCTCTCTGGACATTTAAAAAGACTGAGTCAATCATATCGTTTTTTAATCAGAAATACCTTCTATACTGCATAGAACTTTTATGCATTTACATAGAAGTATGCAGTGATGAGCAGAATTCTATGAAAGTGTTCAGCATTTTTGGTTTTTACTTCTGCCTTTAGGTTTTTCTATTTCAAAATACCATGCACTTCTAAAGAGAATCACCAATGGGCCAAAGTCCGGGAGTTCTTTAAGCAAGTATGGAGTCTTTGCCTTATTGACGTGTGCCTCTCTTGTTGTAAGGTTGAATGACTAGTATGCATATTCTATTTCTGGACCACGTTTTGAAGGTCACCAGAATGCAGAGGCCCCTCTGTCCCTAGTCGTGCATTCATGGGACACACTATCCCTGGGCTCTGGAATAAGAACATTAGCTGCCCTAGCTCCAAGTTTCAGTGCCAAGGCCAAGCAATATCCAGAAGCCCACCAGGTACCACTGTGGTCTAGGGCATGACAGTAGAGAAGGGATGGCAAGGGAAAAATAATGAGAAAATAGCCTCAGATTTTAAATAAATGTTTTATTGAAAAGATAAGTCTAGTCAAACTTTAGACAAATGATTTTTAAATCCTCCTAATAATTGTCATCTTAACAGAGCTTTTGTTTTAATTGAGATATAGTTGATTTACAATGTTGTGTTAGTTTCAGGTGCACAGCGAAGTGATTCAGTTATACATACACATATCTATTCTTTTTAGATTCTTTTCCCTTATAGGTTATTATAAAATATTGAGTATAGTTGCCTGTGCTATACAGTAGGTCCTAGTTGGTTATCTATTTTATATGAAGTAGTGTTTATATGTTAATCCCAACCTCCTAATTTATCCCTCCCTCCCCATTTTGGTAACAGTAAGTTTGTTTTCTGTGTCTATGGGTCTATTTCTGTTTTGTCTATAAGTTCATTAGTATCACTTTTTTTATATTCCACATATAAGTGATATCATATGGTATTTGTCTTTCTCTTTCTGACTTACTTCACTTAGTATGATAATCTCTAGGTTCATCTGTGTTGCTGCAAATGGCATTATTTCATTCTTTTCTATGGCTGAGTAGTATTCCATTGTATATATATACCACATCTTTATCCATTCCTCTGCTAGCAGACATTTAGGTCGCTTCCAGGCCTTGGCTATTGTAAACAGGGCTGCAGTGAACATTCATCAATAGTTATTAGAACTATTTTCATTTGCATATTATCTTTCTCTTATATGCATTTTAGAGTTGCAATAATAGTGCACATACCATTTCGTGCTGCATTATTTTCACTTAAATTACAGCTTATAAATATTTTCCGTATTTTTCAGTCTTAATTATCATTTCAAACTCTAGCATATTTTCATGTGTTACACCGTAAGTTGTTAAACTATTAATACAGAGGTCCTCTAATTTTAGCAAGTAGAATCAAGCAGGAAGTGAAGTGATTTGACTTTTGCCTCCTCTTCCTGTCTCAAAGTAACTCTTGGTAAATAAAAAGAACAAATAAAACAACAAAGACAATAAGATGACCAATAGTCCTGTACAATCAAGCAAACTGAATAATCAAAACATTGAAGGGTAGAAACACATTTACCTTTAAATGTAGGCTTTGGATGAAAACCCAGTAAGTTTTGCAAGCTAGGGAAGAATAGTAGGAAGGCACTTTCTGTACTATAGCAACATTAGTCAATTTCAAGAAAAATCTTATTGTACCAATAACCCCTGCCTCAAAAAAAAAAAAAAGGATTAAGATTAGGTGCAAAATAAATTATTATTAAACCAAAATTACTTAAATCCAGAATTAACCTTATTATTCTAACAATGTTTTAATACATCAGTATATCCATTACATTAAGAAATAGATTCATGAGGGGTGTGTGGTGTGGGGAAAGAATACAATTGGATGTCCAAATACCATGCGTCTAAATATTTAAAAGTTATAAGCTATATGCTATCTTCCTACCTTGACAAACACCTTCATAAAAGCCTTGACATCCACATTTGAACTTGAAGAATTCTTGAAGTTCTGTGCCAGGATGCGGTGGCGTAGGGAGAACAGCCCCAGACCCCAGCCCTTGGCCCACCCTTGGCTTAGCCGTGAACCTTCAAGGGCTCAAGCATACGTAGGTGAACCCCCCAACCTACATGTCTAAGTTCTGTCCACAGTCCTGCATCAGCCACTTACCACACCTCCAGCTGTTTGTTTTTGTTGTTGTCTTCCAGTTTTATTAAGATATATTTGGCATATAACCCTCTGTAAGTTTAAGGTGTACAATGAGATGATCTGATACATTGCAAAATGATTACAAGATTAGTTAACACATCCATCACCTCCCATTGGTACTTTTATTTTCCACTGAGGTATAATTGACATCTAACATTGTTAGTTTCAGGTATACCACGTAGTGACTTGATGTTTGTACATATTATGAAATGATCACTATAATAAGTCTCGTTAACATCCATCACCACACGTAGTTACAGATTTTTTTTCTTGTGATGAGAACTTTTAAGATCTACCCTCTTCAGGCCTCCAGTTTTGCATACCGGCAGAGCAGTTTTCTTTTAGGAGCCTGAGAAGGAGGCCTTTGCAGGTTCTGCGGGGATCCTGGGATCTTGGGTACCCAGAGGAGGTCAGGAAGGAGGACATGGCGGCATGGGCTCCTGCAGGGGCCAGAGCAGGGCTTCCTAAAGCACAAGGCCCAGGGCAGGATGGTACCGGACTTGCTCACGTCCTGCGGATATCTGACATTTAAAAATATTGAAAGACCTTACAGTAAAATCTAAATTGAGGCTTAAAAGAAAATATTAACGGAAGTACAACGTCAGTGTTTATTAACCTAACACCTTTATTCTTCTAAAGAAAAACCCATGAAACACCAGATGAGAAAGGCTTTGAGTCAACCATTCATTGAGACCCCCGAGTGTTGTATCTGAAGCCATTTCCTTTCTTCCCTCCACAGTGAATTCGTCACTTGTCATCTGTTCCCTCTCAGGCCAGAAACGAAGGGCACGTATCAGGAGTGCTCCTCAGCATCGCTGTTCCCAGAGTGACAGTTCCCAGTCCCCGATGACCCCACCTGCAATGGCTGATCGCACACGGACCTTGGCTAGTCTCACATCCATTCGGCAGAACCTGTGTACATTCTTGTAGACAGAAACCGGAGGAACAGATGGAGGAGTTGGCCACGAAACATGCTTATTATCACTGAAAATGTTCCTCCTCCTCCCGACTTGGTGCCCCAAGAACGGGGGCGGATTGAGCCGAGCAGAGGACCCTAGTGACTCACAAGCTTCCAGGGAAGAAATCCACATATGGCAACCACTGAGGTCACATCTTCCTCGCATTGCTCGTGCGCTGCATTCTTGACGTAGGTGCAGGGATGCTGTGTTGCTAAGCACCGGGCAAGGAATGGGTTGCAAATTTCTGGGTTCTGTTTGACACATGCCCAAGCGGCACCAGACAGGCACCCAGACTTCTGTGGTTACGTGGCAGACGGTGAGGAGAGCCATGACAGCGCTCAGTGTGTTTGCAGCCGTGGAAACTTACCACTGCTCACTGGTCAGGTGATCGATGAAATGGCACATCCTATTATTTATATATTATCTATAAAGGCACATCCTGTTATTATTCATGGTGGGTAATCATCATCCACTCTGAAGCACCGGAGGTGTGGCCCAGCTGAGACTGTGGCTGGTGTCTCAGAGCAGAAAGGAGCAGGTCTGGGTGGGCACCGTGGATGGCCAACTCAGCTTGGCTGTGGGAGCAAAGTGTGATTCCGGGGTGTGGAAATCGGAGCTGCTGAGATTAGCCTCAGACAACTCACACTGATGTCTCATCTGTTTTCCACAGTTCCTTCTTTACCTGGCACCGTGTGCGCGTCTTATGACAGCTACCGTTTAGTTCATTTGCCCCTTTCCTATCCCAAAAATAGATGTGATGTGTGTGGTCAGATGCAAAGTCAGAGTTCTAAAATGCACTTCACTGACTGTACCAGGGATGAATTTAGAAGCTTAAAGCTAGAAACATTGATTATCTCCCAACTGCTGGGGGTTGAGAAGCCAGGGGCAGATGAACGAACTGGGCCGCTCTCTCACAAGGCTGCAGTCACGGCTCAGCCTGGGCTGGGGTCACCTCAAGGCTCTCCTGGGGGGTGATCTGCTCCCACGCTCACTCAGATGGCTGAGGCAGGATTCTGGTCTTCCTGAGGTGTTGGACTGACGGCCTCCCTCAGACCCCTGGACGTGGACCTCTCGTAGGGCAGCCCCCAACATGGCAGCTGGTTTTCCTCTGAGCAAATAAGGGAAAGAAAAAGATGGCAAGAAAGAAGCAGCCAGGGTCTTTTTGTAACCTAACAGCAAAAGTGACATCCTGCTACTTTTGCCATATTATTCGTTAGAAGTGAGTCACTAGGTCCCATCTACCCTGAAGGAGAGGGGATTATACTAGGACATACCCACCAGGAGGAGGGGGTCACTGGGAGCCATCTTAGAAGCTGCCCATCATGACAACTATGGTTTTTGACCATAATCGATGATAATATTCTTTCAAATAGAAGGGCTTTAAAAGTTCACCACCTCCCCGTCAGAAACCTAATGCATGCTGCCCAACCAAAGAAAATTAAGACAATGATGACATTGGTATAAGCCACTCTTAGTGAACAACCTTGTTATACTACTATAGAACACTTTTTTAGAGTTCCACTCTTTTTTAACCTAGAGTTCAGCCTATAGGAGTCTAAGAAATGCGCTTGGTTACCACCAGAATCATCAAATGACACAGTTAAATTTTTTTTTGTTCTTACCTAGCCCAACTCCTTCATTTCAGGTGTGGAAACAGACTGAGAGGGGAAATAACCTGCTGGGGGACTCGCAGCTCAGGACTGGTGTCGGGTCCACGCTCGGTTTTGGCGAACTTACTGTTGGGTTTCGGGCAGGGCCAACTGCACTGCCACCTCCGGGAGACCCGAGGCGTGGATGGGGATTAAGAAAACTAGGATGGAAAATAAGGTGAGGGAAGAAAAAAAGTGGAAGAGGAATAAAGGGGAGGGAGAATTCTGAGAAAGAGAAACAGGACAGCCAAAGAGGGGGGAAAGAGAAAGGCTCAAAGCTTATTCATCGCAGGTACCACTGGGGGGCTCCATGACATGCCCATGTAGCTGCTCTAACGTACAAACGTTCTGATGTGTCCATCGAAACAAACCTTTAGCGTAACTTTCACTGAAAGGAAGCAGAGTGCAGTCGTTTAGACTGTGGACTCTGGAGCTAGAATGCCCACACTCGAGTCCCAGCTCTGCCACTAGCTGTGTGACCTCTGCAATTTACTTTTAACGTCTCTTTCTAAAACGGGGATGATTGATAGTACACACTGCATGGGATGGCCGTGGAGTTGGTGAAGTTAATGAATGCAAAGTGTTTACAGTAGTGCAGGGCACAAGGAGACTTCTGGTATCAGCAAGTGATGGCGAAGACAGTCTACGTTATTGTCAGCCCTCACCTGGGTTTGAGGATGGAGTGAAGCTTGGGGTACAGGACAGGGTGAGACTTAGGAATGGAATAAAGGGTGGCAGTTAAGGTAAGGAGGTGTGTTGTGCATTATCTCTGTGAACATCAGCCAAATCAGAATGCCTCATGCATCACCAAGCAAATCAAATGGATAGTCCTGTTGCCCACTCAGGCATCCTTCTCATCCTTTTCCAGATCATTCCTCTTTCCCCTCTTGCTCCCTTCATTTCAGCTCCTCGTGTAACAGCTGTTAGGTTCTCCCTGCAGAGCTGCAATGCAGTTGAATAAACTGGAAGTTAAAACTATATAATCATTTTATGTTGTTACAAGTATTTTGCAGTATCAAAATTACTTAATTTTAATCTGTGGTGCTGTCACTGTGGTTCCTGTTTCCTCCAGAACTTTTTTCCTCTTCTGTCTTTGTTCTTTTTATTCAAGTATGTATTCAGTTGACAGACATCTGATCACATAATTGCTTTTCAAACTAGAATTTGCTGAGTACCTATTACGTCCTAGACACTGTGCAATGCTTTAAACTGACCCTAACAATAACCCTGAGTATTAAGTACTGCTATTACACTTGTAGAGATAAGGCAGACTTTCCCTGGGGAAGTTGTCCCTTGCCGGAGATTCCTTCATGTCTGCATTCCTTGAGCACTGCCCACCACACCCACCCCCATCCCCCCGATTACCGGCCAGGACAACCCAGGACTCTTAGCGGTTACTGAGGTAAGGAGGGATCGGAAGGGTCTGAAGCCCTTTACACAGGTGGGAATGTTGAGGCAGTGAGAATTGAGTTGTTATGATTATCCGTGGCTCCATTTCTTTTGGTGGGAAATGAGGTCACCCAAAACTAAGATGATCCTCATTAAGAAGTGAAATTTTGTGGAGTCAGGCATGGAAACAGATCATTCAAATGTGGCAAGTACTCTTACAGTAAAACACAGGGACTCGGCAAAGACTTCACAGAGGAGGTATCAGCTGAGCGAGGCCCCGAGGGACGAACAAGAGTTTGCCAGCTGAAAAGAAGATGGAGGAATATTCTAGACGGGAGAAATCTCACATGCAGAGACTTATATAGAGTTACGATAATTCTTTTCACTGGAGGACGGAGAGGTAAGTTAGGGGCAGATTGTGAGGGAACGTGCCAGGAGATCTGGAGTTCATTTTATAGGCAACAGAGAACCAGACCAGACTTTTAAGTAAAGGTATCATGATCGCATTCTTTTTTTTTTCTTTTTAATAAAAATAATTTAGAGGGGGATTTGGAAAATTAACTGAGAGGTGAGAGGTACCCAGGAGGTGGGGTAAGGACCAGGATCAGAAGAGTAATGGGACTGAGGAAACAAACTGTGCGAAGACCCAGCAGCCAGAGATCACAGTACCGTTTCAGGAACTGCTGGGAGGAGAGGAGGATGGAGTCTGCAAGAGCCAGAAAAGAAGGCTGCTCACTGGCAGGCGTGCAGCTGGGGGTTGAAGTGGCAAGTTCACACTGAAGTCAGAGCAGAGCAGTCGTCAGCGCCTTGAAGGGTGACCCTGTGCCTTTTTTATTCCCGAACCCCGCCCTAACACAGGGCCTGGAGCCTGGGGATGAGGAGAGGGGACGCGGGGCTCCACAGAAGTCTTCCTGAATTAAACTAGAGAAAGGAAGGAAACGAGGCTCCAGCAGAGGGAGGGAGAGTTAGAGCCTGCAGTAAATGGTCAAATGATCAAGTCAGGTGATGCCTGATGATTGGGAAGAAGCCCTGGAAGGTCAGGCTGCAGACCAGAGGAGATGACTGAGGATCTCGAGTATCAGGCTAACGATCTTGGACATCAGCTAGGATACAGCGCAGACCTCACTCCGGAGCCTGAACCTTGCGGCCCCAGTGTGTTTGCTAAAATACTACACATTTAGAAAATCTTAACTCTCTTTTTACATTGCAGATAATTCTCCATAATGCTCCCAAATCTGAAAATAAGCAAACCTGAACTAATCCTGTTCTCTGGAACCAGAGATCCAACTCCCACCGCGAATAGACCGCTGAAGCTTCCTTTTCTGGGGGCTGCCTGGAAAGAAGAGTTGCCAAAAAATTAAAAGCAAAACAAAAAGACGTCAATTTCAACCATCCCAACTGGTGAGTCTCGAAGAAATTAAATGCTTTAAAAGAAGGTGTAGCGGGGGCAGACCACAGACCTCACACACAAACCAGCACCACGAGAGTGACATTTCAAAACCACCCATTTTCTGGAACATCTCTTGTAGCCAAATTCCAGACCCCAGCCGCCCTCGTTCCCTGCGCGCTCCCGCCCTCCGTCCCTCACGCGCCGGCTGGATGACGTGGGTTGGTGGTGGCGCGGCCGCTCAGGTGAGGGGGCCACCCAGTCACCGGAGGCGCGGGCGCTCGGAGCCCATTCGCCGCCGCCGGCGCAGCAGCAGGGGCGGCGCGGAGGGGAAGGGGCGGGGCGGGCGGAGGGAGAGCGGCGCGCGGGGAGGGCGCAGCGGCGGGGGCGCGCGCGGGCGCGGGGCCAGCCCTGCTTCGCTCGGGTCGCCGGCTGACGCGCGCCGCAGTCGGAGCGTGAGCCGCGCGGGCGCAGGGGACGGCGCGGGGCTGCTGGTGGCCACAGCTTCGTCGGGGACGGACTGCACCGGTGCTCGGGGTCGCGGGCAGCCGCGCGTGGGCCGAGCGGTGGGCGCGGCGTAAGAACGTGAGTAGCTCCGCGCGCGCGGCTGGCGGTGACACTGGGTCCAGCTCGGGGGCGACGGCTGGAGCGGAGGAGGGCGCGGGGGGCGGCTGTGTTGTCGCCGGGACACCGAAACACCCTGGCTTCGCAGCGCCCCTCCACATCTCCCTGCCGCAGGGCCAACCCGGCAGCCAACTCCCTTCTTCCCCTCCGGCTCCGGGCGGGAGGAGGGGACCGTAGCCCGGTGCGGGCCAGGCTGAGATACAGCGGCGCCGGCGGGCCCCCTTCACCTCCCCAGCCCTTGGCCAACTTGTGCATCCGTGCCCCCCGCTTTCCGGGAAGCCCTGCCTGGAGGTGGCTTTGGGGCCAACTGGGCCTGGAGAGGCTGCTGGGCCCCGGCACTGCGGCTTCCCGGGCAGGGAGGCGGAGGGCGCGGGCTGTCAATCCGCAGGGCCGGCGGGGCGAGAAGCGCAGGTGCCTGGCCGGCGCGCTCCGGCGTGTGCACGTTCCGGTCCCCGAGGACATATCTGGGCGTGGGCTTTGTTCGGATGCGCTCACACCTGCGCGGATCGCCGGAGTTCAGGGGCGGTCCGACCTCCACTCTCACCGGCCTGGAGAGAACTCGGGGAACGAGGGATGGGGGACGGGAGAGACCCCGAAAGCAGTAGGTGGGCTTTCCGGGGTCTTTGTCGGCCCTACAGGTGCGGGTCCCCGGGGTCCAGGCGCCCCGCCCGGCCTCGCGGGGCTGGGACTTGTTGGGACTGGCACGCGTCAGCTTGGGGCTGACTCAGAAGAGCCCCTTCCCTGCCCAGGCTCCCAGTGGTGGGATCTGGCAACAGCTTCGCCCGGGGATGTTGTGTTGAGCCGCCCGTCACTGCCGGCTCTGGCGCATCCATCTCCCGGCGAGCGCCATCTGCGCCGCGCGCTGCCTCCGACCCCGTGCACGCTGTGCGGGTGGGCGCCGCAGCGCGCGGGTCCGCGGCGGTTCGCCAGCCCAGCCGTTGCCCGCCCGCATCTGCCCGTGCGCAGAGGGGGAACCGGGGTGCCGTGGTCCTGGGAGCCCGGGAGCGCTCTTTCTCCCAGAGCCGTGTACTCTGGGCAGCAAGCACCGCCGGAGGGTTCCCTGGGTCCAGAGGGGCTGGTGAGCAGACCACTGCCCTCCTCTCCGGGTCGCCTCCCTCCCGCCCGGCTCCCGGCCCGCGGCAGCATCTTCTGTTCCCCGCACGCTCGGGGGCCATCCCTGCGCAGCTGCCGGCGAGGAGGGGGGCCGCCGAGCGGTGGCGTGTCTTTTCCACCCCGCCTCTCTCCTGTCGTTTTCGCACCAGCAGTTCCAGCCAGAGGCTACATCCGGCGCGGAGCACTCTGTCCTAGGAGCGGAGTGTTCTCTTCCTCCCCGTCCCGCGTGGTTAAGGCGCAGAGGTGCGAGTATCAGGGGCAGGGCCCTTCCCTGCCCGAGGCTTTAGCAAGCAGAGACGGAGGAGAGTGTAATGGGCAGGAGGCAACCCTCCTGCACCGGGAGTTCCCCTGGGGCTATCCGGGAAGGAACACGGTAGCCACTGAATACAAACATACATAAGGAGGCTAGGCTGCTTTGGTTGCCACTGCTTTATGCTAACCATGCCTTGTTATTAAAATATTGTAATAATAGCTCACAAGTAAATGAGACCTTCCAGAAGTACTGAAGTGGATTTAGGCAATTGGATACTTTCTACTTTAATGGTAATGACAGTCAACATTTTCTGAGCGCGTCAGAGGTGCTGGGCCGCTGTGCATGTTACATGTATCTATCATATCAGTTTCCACAGCAACCCCATGTTAAAAATTAGGAGACGGAGACTTAGGTCGAGGAACTTTCCCAAGGTCACATAGCTAGGAAGTGAGGAAGCAAGGATTAGCTTTTTGCCCATCCAAGACTGTGAAAATGTGGCCTTTTGGAGGCTTATCATTAGTTTAGAGGAAGCCTAAAACCACCCAGTGTTCAGAAATCAGGGACATACTGTAAGCCCATTTAATTGTGGCCCCTGCAGACCTCACAGTAGCAGGCAGTATTGTAATTCAGCGAATTGTATTGTGGAATAGCCCTTTGATTGCCCTGTATTGCCCTTCAGTTCCTTTACATGTTCCTTTATCCCTGCTAGCTTTTAAGTACTTGGCTGTTAACCCACAATCCAACCAGTTACAGCCACTGGGCTCTTCTTAGTGACTAGAGCCACCTGCGATTCCAGAGAGGCTGAGAGGTTCCTGGCACATCGCAATTTTTGAGAGAACTTCTTCTTTTTGATTTTTTAAGAAAAGGCAAATATTTCCATTTGGCAAACATTTCTATTGCAGGTTCTCCCAGCCCTGAATCTCCTTTGTAGATTCTTTTGATAGCAGCAGCTTTACTCCTCAAATTGGATGTTGAATTTGAATAAGACCCTAGCATAAAATCTTAGGAAAGCATTAGTTATCCTAAGTATATGACTGAGGCGCGTTTATAAAGATGTTAACTAAAAGAAACAAGAATATGAACGACAGTGAAATCAGCTCTTCCTGGAATAGCTTTTGGAATGATTGTAATTGACTGACCGGTTGGACAAATGAATTCGTTTTGCTTTCTTAATCCTGCTGACTCATGGTCTTCTTTCAATTTGCTTTCTACTTCATTACAGGAAAGGTGCTTAAACATTTCGCATAATCCAGGAATTTTAGAGCTGTAAGAAAACATTGTTCCTAAATCTTTGGGTTTCAAAATGAATACGGTGGGGCTCAGAGAGGTCACCCAGCCGTCTAATGCTGGGTAGTGATGAGGTGCTTGGACTGTAGGCCAGTCTCCTTAATACACACCATTTTTGTTATTGGAGTAGCCACAGTAAATGAAAAGCAAGTCATCTTTGGAAACGGTACTTCCGGTGAGGCGGATGTGACAACGCATTGGCTGTGAGTGCTTCAGAAGGGGGAGCGCGTGCTGAGAATGTGTACACTTGGGCTGTAGAGAATTTCCTTGAGAATCATTTCAAATAATTCTTTCATGTAGGATAATTTTCCTTGCCTAACTGATTGAATATAATTAGAATCTGCAGATATTATGTAGTGTATGTACAAAGGACCTATTTAATGGAACCCCTCAGGAAGCTTTTCTGGTAAAGAGATACTTTTATTCATTTATTCATTTATTCATAAATATTTACTGAGTGCATGGCCTGCTGTTCTAAGCACTGGGGATGCAGTGGTGAGCAAAGCAGAGTTCCTGCCCTCGGGGAGATCAATTCCAATTTTATCATTTATGGCTACAGACTGACACACACAGATTCTTTTTCCACATGTAAATGTACAGCTTGATGAACTTGCACAGACTGAATACACCATGTAACTGTGTTCAAATCCAGGACCAGAACATTGTGAACGTCCGAGAAAGCCCTCTTGTGGCTCCGACCCGTCATTACTCTCCCCTAAGGGTAACCACTGAGACCCAGTCTTTTTTTTCCCTGATATTCTCACTTTGAAATCAGAAGGTCTTTGTCTTAGTTAGCTCAGGCTGCCATAACAAAATAACATAGACTGGGTAGCTCAAAGAAGGGACATTTATGTTCTTACCGTTCTGGAGTCTGGAAGTCTGAGATCAGGGTATCAGCCTGGGTTCTGGTGCGAGCTCTCTTCCTGGCTGGTGATGGCCGTCTTCTCCCTGTGTGCTCATATACCCTTTCCTCAGCCTGTATCTACGGAGAGTTCCCTCTCTTCCTCTTCTTAGAAGGCCGCTGATGCTGTTGGATTAGGACCCTGCCCTTATGACCTCATTTAACCTTAATTACCTCCGAAAAGCCCTACCTCCAAATACAGTCACGTCGAGGGTTAGGGCTTCAGCATATGAATTTGGGGGGAAACGGTTCAGTCCATAGCAGTACAGATTTGCTGCCTCTGCCAGCAGCCTTTGGAGTCTCATCCCCATTTGCAAAGAACGTTTCCCATCTGAGAAGCGTGGTAACCCATAACAAATGTAACTAGAATACAGAGCTCCTGAAGTATTCTTCTGTAGGAAGTTTTGTCTGTTTGCATCCAAAGACTGCTTTAGGTCAGCCTTCAAATGCTGAGATGGTTGCTGAAAAGGAAGTGATTTGCAAATGATTGGAAATTACTAAATACAGTTAGGTGTATTTTCCCTTTCATGTTTCGTGCTTCTCCCGAAGGAACCCAGAATTTTTCTGCCAGGTAAGGACCGAGGAGCAGGCGGGACACGCCTAGCCTCCAGGGATGCTAGGGACAAGAATCCAGTGGCTTATTTTATTTAACCCTTTGTCCACCCAGGCAAATGAAAAGCCCCTTTAGTTTGAAAGAGTC
The DNA here is from genome assembly GCF_009873245.2 of Balaenoptera musculus. NCBI lineage: Eukaryota > Metazoa > Chordata > Mammalia > Artiodactyla > Balaenopteridae > Balaenoptera > Balaenoptera musculus. Next base: position 92,528,792 of record NC_045793.1, on the reverse strand, counting down.
TTTATTGGCATCAGAGGCTGAAGTTTCTAAGAACAAGAAAATGTGCCAGAAGGAACTGATGAATGTTTATTTTCCCTCTTAAAATGTGAAGGAGAGGGCTACATGAGGAAAACATGGGAATGGCTCTGCTTCCAGGTTTATAGCAGCTCTGACATCTTCAGTATCAGGTTGTCTCTAAATGGGGAAGCAAATGCAATATATTTGTAGAAAATGTGATTTTTTTTTTTTTGCTGTTACTGTTTTTACTGTGACGAAATATATATAACATAAACTTTACTGTTGTAATCACGTTTAGCTGTAGAGTTTAGTGGCATCAAGTACTTCACATTGTTTTGCAGCCATCACCCCTGTCCATCTCCAGAACTTTTCTCAGCTTCCCAAACTGAAACTCTGTGCCCATTAAAACAGTGACTCCCTGTTCCCCATGTCCCTCAACCCCTGCCGAGTACCTTTCTATTTTCTGTCTCTATGAATTTGACTACCCTGAGTACCTCATACGAATGGAATCATGCAGTACCTGTCCTTGTGACTGGCTTAAGTCACTTAGAGTAAGGTCTTCAAGGCTCATCCATGTGTCAGAATTTTTTTCCTTTTTAAAGCTGCAGAATGTTCCATTGTATGGACACACCATGTTTTTATAATTCATTCATCTGTCAAGTTGGGCACCTGCCACTTTTTGCTGCTATGAATGTGGGTATACAAATATCTGTTTTGAATCACTGCTTTCAACTCTTTTAGGTATATACCCAGAAGTAGGATTGCTGGATCGTATAGTAATTCCACTTTAATTTTTTGAGGAACCACCATCCTGTTTTCCATGGCAGCTGCACTGTTTTACGTTCGCGGCAGCAGTGCACAAGGGTTCAGTATCTCCACATCTTCACCAGCACTTGTTTTCTCTTTTCTCGATAATAGCCATCCTCGTGGGTGTAAAGAACTATAGCTGTTACTTTTTTAAAAATAAATTTATTTATTTTATTTTTGGCTGCGTTGGGTCTTCGTTGCTGCGCGTGGGCGTTTCTCTGGTTGCCGCGAGCAGGGGCTACTCTTCATTGTGGTGCACGGGCTTCTCATTGCGGTGGCTTCTCTTGTTGGGAGCACGGGCTCTAGGCGCGCGGGCTTCAGTAGTTGTGGCTCGCGGCCTCTAGAGCGCAGGCTCAGTAGTTGTGGCGCACGGACTTAGTTGCTCCGCGGCATGCGGGATCTTCCTGGACCAGGGCTCGAACCCGTGTCCCCTGCATCGGCAGGCGGATTCTTAATCACTGTGCCACCAGGGAAGCTGTTACGTTTTAAAGGTATAAATTAATATACTGTGTATATTATGAATAAGCCATTCACAGTATTTTCTAACTTACTGGTTTAATTTTTATTAATAAGGAAATGTGTGGTTTCTAACAAGTGTTAATTGACCCCATACTTTGTGCAAAGTCTGGGAGAAGCCAGCCTTGGTGACACACATTCATGTGATTTTTTAAAAAATGTGGAATTAGAGTATATATGTCTGTAGTTCTCTTGTGCTACGTGATTTTGCTCGGAGATTAGATTACATATTAGTATGCTTTTATTTTACTGGAAAATTTGACATTGTTATTTTAACCCAGACCAAGAGCACATTTGCCTCATATCTGGAAACAGATAGGAATATGGTACATTGACTGTTTAGGGATGTGCCCGAGTTGTCATTTACAGGTCTGCATCGGACATTGCTCCCCACCACGGAATCTTCAAAGATGACAGCATAAACTCTCACCACCCAATTATAATTGCTTAGCTGAGCTAATAAAAAAGATATGGTGTCAACTTCATTGACCTATTTTACTGGCTTACAAGTTTGGAATTTCAAACGAGAAAAAGGTCATTTTTAAAAGTCTGATACAGGGTTTCCCTCAAGTGACTGAAAAACTAGTGAATATAAGAAATGCCAGTGATAAAGGGAACAAATCTACAAATGCTCATCTGCTGCACACACTGTCCAAGTGGCTTATTCAGTTTAAAAACAGGAACGACAAATAAACCTTATCTTGTCTTAGGTGTTCCCTGATTTTGTTCTATATTGTCCCATGCTAAGGCATTGTTTAATTCACATGAGAATGAAAATGACAGTTACTGTCAGAGGAAAATGATACTTTCAAAAATTCTTTTTTTTTAAATTTTTTGGCTGTGCCGCGTGGCATGCAGGATCCTAGTTCCCTCACCAGGGATCAAACCCGAGCCCCCCCTGCAGTGGAAGCGAAGAGTCCCAACCACCGGACCGCCAGAAAAGTCCAAAAAATTCTTCTTATTAAATGATAGGAAGAGCTGGAAAGAATATTTTGAATATACATCCATATTCATATGTATATTTCAGTTTTCTGATGTGCGTGGTGTATTGGTTCAAAACCCTCTGTAACCAGGAAAATATATTCCCAAGGCCATCTGAGGGAATCCTGTAGGAGGTCTTCTACTGTGTAATATGCAGTGAATTTGATTTGTCTTTCTCAAGTGGGCTGAGAGCATTCAAAAAATTCAGTAGATGCATTCAGCATGGAGTGATCTTTTCTCCAAATTTCAACTTTAAAGCTAATTTCATGCCACTTTCCAACGCCCTTGGCATTTTGAATGGTGTGATTTACAGCAGTACGTTTTGGACGAGCATTATAAACTCCTGTTAAACACCCTTAACAGATTCTCTCTCAAGGGAAAGGGAAGGGAAATGTACTAATCTTCCATTCATTATGCCTTAAGGTAAAAATGGACTGTGTTTCGTCCAAGAGTTTCGTCCTGGAGTTTTGTGGTCTTTGAGGAAGGATGGCTGGAGCTGGTGCACTGCTGCCTTCCAAAGCGTTGTGCGGCTTTTCAGTCCCTCACCTCAATAGGGAGCTGAAAGGACAAAAGTGAACAAAGGAGGTCTGTTTTGCCTGCCCCACTTGCTGGGCTGTTGTCTTGGCCCTTTTCAGCGAAGGCGGGGCGGGGGGGGGAGCTGGGTCAAAGTTGAAGAACACTGAAAAGGAATTCAAGCTTCATGTCGAAGTTTGAATTATAGCTTCAGTTTGAGTGCCGAGTAGATTAGTTTGAATTGAAATTTTTGAAGCCGGGGCAGCTTAAGTGACAGATGGTGTTGGAAGTGCGTCCAGAGAGCTGGATGGCGTACCCGGGAGGTTGAGTGCCGAAGCGAGGCCCTCGGTAAACATCTAGTTAACTGACAAAAGTTTTCAAACTGTAGGAAGTGCAGTTCGATGCTGTGCGCCCCATTAAGACGCTGGACTGTGTGAATTAGGGGAGGCCCCTGCGTCTGGCATACACTCAGACGTGCTGGTCCCCCCCTAATTGCATTGCAAATACTCTTCTGACTGTTCTGCTGCTTCCCACTCTAGTCTCTAGTGAAGTAAACACAGAAATGCCCAATCAACGTCCCTTGTAAAGTGTCATTGCAGTGTCTTGATATTGGTTGTTTTGGTATATGACAAGATCAATCTGTCCTAAATATGGACTAATCAGTGTTTTTTCCTATATGAGTGTATTTATGCAGAGTGATTTCAGCTTTCTGCTTCTCGTGGTAGACCATCACTGTTATATTTCCCACTGAAGTTTTTAACACGGCACATGGTTTCCCCATTCAATTTGGTTGGGAGCATCTGATTTAAAATATTTCCGAAGGAGTAGTTGGCTGTGTGTATAGCTAGAATAATAAGATAGCTACTGGGAAGTCAGGGTTATTGAAATGCAATAATTTGGGGTAATTTGTGGGTTTTAAAAAATTTTTATTTTATATTGGATTATAGTTGATTCACATTGTGTGAGTTTCAGGTGTACAGCAGAGTGATTCAGTTATACATATACATGTATCTATTCTTTTTCAAATTCTTTTCCCATATAGGTTATTACAGGGTATTGAGCAGAGTTCCCTGTGCTATACAGTAGGTCCTTGTTGGTTATCTATTTTAAATATAGCAGTGTGTACATGTCAATCCCAAACTCTCATTTGGGGTAATTTGAAACACTTCCTGGTGCTTCATAAAACTACAATTAGAAAAATCTTGCTTTGATATCTTTGACCATTAAAATGACTTGATGACACAGTCTTTTGTTCTGATGGTTAGTGGCATGGTAGTGAAAAGCCTTATTTATATACATTTAATACAGTCAAATGAATAGTTCTACTGTAAGGGCAGTAACACTGACAGGGCGATAATATGAACAAAACAATAAAGTAAAAATTTAGAGATAATTAATAATGTAATAAAAACAGAAGTGATTTTACTTCGGATTTGATTATATAACTTACATCGCATGTTGTATTTTACATAAATCATGATAGATACTCTCTGTGTCTCATAGATTTTAAGGTAACTTGCATTTTCATACTTGGAATAGGGTTTAAAAACTCCATAGCTCTGTATGTGTTTCTAATTACAGTTACTGCGGTGCAAAATCATAGTGGAAGGTAAAATACATTAAGGGTTTATTGCTGTCCTAGGGCTCTGAGGGGACTCATTAAACAGTAGGGAGGGAGGGAGTCAGATTTATTTGCTTGGACTGGTGTTGGGAGAGTCGAGATCAGAGAGAGTGAAGGATTCAAATGGAAGGAAGGCTCAGGTGGGTAATGAGAATTGTGACATCCTGGAGACGTGTCCCGTGGCAGAAGGAGGGAGAGGCATTTTAAGTAATGAGGAGAGAGTAAAGAACAGAGTGCTGGAAAAGTAATAACAAAATCTGAAAGAAGAGAGTGGGTGGAGAATAAAAATGTTTGTGGCAATTGCTTAGCTAATGGAGACTAGTCTCCATATCATCCTATACTCAATATTCAAAAAAACTTTTTGAAATATAGTTGATTTACAATGTTGTGTTAGTTTAAGGTGTATAGCAAAGTGATGCAGTTATACATATATTTTCCTTTTTTTACATTCTTTTCCATTATAGGTTATTACAAGATACTGAGTATGGTTCCCAGTGTTATACAGTAGTAGGTCCTTGTTGGTTATCTATTTAATATATAGTAGTGCTTATATTTTAACCCCAAACTCCTAATTTATCCCCCCCCCACTTCTAAATATTTTTAAAAGATTTTATTGTGGTACATTAGGTCATTGAAGTAACTTGACATCAGAGAATAGAAATAACTCATAAGTCACTCTGCAAAGACAAAATATGATGGTACATTATTTATGTTGAAAAGAAAGGCATTGACAAGAATTTACCAGGAGTCAAAGGTAAAGTTCTTTCAGCATAACACAGTTAAATTCTCAGTGAGATCATCTCTTCTCTCCAGCTATTTGTTCCTCTATATACAGATGGCTCTGGCTAGAGAAAATTCGATATATGAAAACGGGAACTTGCCAAGCACATTTGGGGTGATTATTCAGGTTATACAGGATTCTTCACTTTGCACAAGGATGATGTGATGCGTGAGCTTCTATAACACATCAAAGTTCAATTCAGGAATGATTTTTCAAGGATATCTAAGTAGACGAATAAAGAGCATGATAGATACCAAGTGAAACTCACGCAAATATGGCTAAATAAAAATCAGTAAAGAGGTGGACACGTGGTAGGTGAGGAGAAGTGCCTCAGTTGTATGAAAATATTTGATATTGGCTCTAGACAACATTGAGACGCCAATAAAGGAAAGCCACTAACAAAATAGTCATCCAGGATAGGCATTTTTTGGCTTTGCTCATAAGAGACTTCCGTCAGCTTTCCCCAGGCTTCTAGGCGTGGAAACCCAGCCCTTGCTCTGTTCCACTAGAAACCTCAGCTGCATTTCTCATGCATGGTGGTGTATATGCACGAGTCCCCATGTTTGATGAAAGAATGAATGCAAGAATGAATAACTGAATCCATGAATATTGCAAAATGTCAAGTGGATCTTTGGTTGGATAACACTGGGGAATTTTGTCCCCAGCCCTGTTTGAAGACACAGACAAAGTCTAGACTGTGGAAAATCCAACATTCATAATTTCATGCCTGGATTCTCTATGATTATAATTTGCTTCCTGGTTCTCAATTAGACACTTGAGTGGGCAGGTGAAATCACTCCATCCAGAAGGGTACCATTTTTGAAATTGCCACTGTGGAGCCCTAAACGGCATCCTTGTGACCCCAAAGAGCTCCTCTGTAATTTTCTACCTTTGCTGGCGGCTGATGATTCCAGGTTTGCACAAGGCTTTCCTTGCCTTCAAGTCCGAAGCTGATGCTCATTTCCCTCTGGAGGTCTCTGGGTGGGTGCACACTGATTGAGTTGAAGCACTTTCTGAGATTGCTTCCCACCATCTGAATTGGAAGAAATCAGAAGTGAGGCATGCAGGACTGACATGCAAAGTGGAAAAAGGCTGGTGTGGGAAACAGATCAGGAGAGCTCAGTCTTCAGCTGTAAAAATGGAACTTTCTCCCTTTTTTGGTTGTTTATTGAGTACTCCTACCTGTACTTTTCTTTATATTCCAAGATGTGAGTTGAGTTATAGCATGGCCCTTCCCAACTGGTTAGTGGATTATAGTGAGTGATTGGGTTTGAAGCAGTGGGTCCATGTTTGAGAGACACCGGAGTGAAAATTTTTCTTGAAATTTGTAATTAATTAAATTTTGAAAAGTACTGGGCTACTCTGTATAGACTAGGAAGATTTGCTTTACTGTGTGGCTTTGGATAAGTTGCTTAAGTACTTCTTTTCCTTTAGCTGGAAAATGAAGATAAACCATATAAATTTTCTCATCGTCAACCCTACCTCATGAGAATATGTCACTAGGACCAATGATGATAAAAAGGAAAGTGCTGAAAGACAACATCAATCTGTGTTCTTATTAGGTAGAATGCAGTAGCCATTTTGTTCACTCTGATACTTTGCCAAATTTGCTTCAGAGATATGTATGTTTCATACATCCTTAGCAACAACCATGTCTACTTGATTTTGAATAAATGAAGTGGTCTCATGCTGCAGTCTGTGAGATGGGTACCCTTTTTGGTACTTCATGGTGGGACTGTTTTCAAAACACAAACTATATTCTTAACTTTCAACAAATGATAATATATATGTGAAAGTCAGGTTGAGTCCATATGACTAAAAAGGTGTAAATTCAGCAAATACATTTTTTCCAGTTGTATTCAATGTCAGTAACAGTCTTTTGAAATCTAATCGTGTTTTATCCCAAGCCATATTCTATTCATATTTTTCAAGAGGACAGTCAGTAATTTTTTGTGTCAGCCATGACTAACTAGCAATACCACAGATCAAGAAAGCATGAAACCATTTTAATATATTAAATTCATCTAGCTCACAAACTGCATGTGCTTAGAGGTTTGATATAAAGAGAGACACATACAGTGAGGCTTGTAAGCGGGTTTGTATGTATATCATTGTATTTGCTCTGTGCCTTTGCACCTCAGACAAGAAATAGATCTTTAAAAATAATAGCCACATAGCCACTATGGAAAACAATATGGAGGTTCCTCAAAAATTAAAATTAGCACTACCATATGATCCAGCAATCCCACTTCTGGGTATTTATCCAAAGGAAGTGAAAACGGGATCTCGAAGAGATATATGCACTCCCATGTTCGTTGCAGAGTTATTCATAATAGCCAAGAAATGGAAACCACCTAACTGTCCATCAACAGATGAATGGATGAAGAAGATGTGGTATATATACACAATGGAATATTATTCAGCCATGAGGAAGAAGGAAATCCTGCCGTTTGTGAAAACATGGATGAGCCTGGAGGGCATTATGCTAAGTGAAATAAGCCAGACAGAGAAAGACAAATACTGCATGATATGACTTACAGGTAGAGTCTTTAATTTAAAAAAAAGGAGTCAAACTCATAGTAGAACAGTGGTTGCCAGGGGCTGGGGGTGTGGGAAATAGGGAGAGGTTGGTGAAAGGCAACAGCCTTTCAGCTAAAAGATGTCTGAAGATCTAATGTATAACACGCTGACTGTAGTTGGCAATACGGCATTGTATCTAAGAGAGTACAACTTAAATGTTCTCACACACAAAAAAGGAAATATGTGAGGTGATAGGTGTGTTAATTAACAAGATGGGAGGAATCCTTTCACAATGTATACATGTATCAAATCACCACGATACACACTTAAATATCTTACAATTTTATTGTCAGTTATACCTCAGTAAAGCTGAAAAAATACTAGTCATCACTGACCTGGGTGTAGACACAGAGCTTTAGGAATGAGAAGGTGGTCAAAGGGTGCCCCCCGTCAGATTCGTATGCTGAAGTCCTAACCCTTGGTACCTCAGAATGTGACCTCATTTGGAGATGGGGTCTTTACGGTTAAAATGAGGTCATTAGAGTGGGCCCTAGTTCACTGAGTATTGGCTTTCTAAGGAGAGGAAACTTGGAGGCAGGCATGGTTGGAGAAGGCTTTGTAGAGATGAAGGCAGAGACCTGGCAAGCCAAGGAGTGCCAGAGATTACCAGCAAAGCACCAGAAGCCAGGAGAGAGCGTGGAACAAACCCTCCCTCACAGCTCTCCGGAAGAACCAACCCTGCTGACACCTTGATCTTGAATTTTAAGCCTTCAGAACTGTGAGGCCATAAATGTCTGTCGTTGAAGCCGCGCAGTGTGTGTCTTTGTGACGGCAGCCCTAGGAAACCAATACAGAGTGCAATAGTAAGGTCACCTGTTTTCTAAGTCTATCCCTTACAAACAAGATAGGGTGAAAATATAGCCCCTTCACATCTCTATGTTCATATGTCTGTATCTATATCTGTCAACGTCTACTTCGTATACCAAGGAGTATGTGTATAGAAGTCAGTTAGTTAGAAAGGCTCTGTACTTTGAATTACAGCACAGAAATACTGGGAGAGGTGGTGGCGGAGTATTCATTTGATTAACTGGACAAAGGTATGAAGTTGGGGGTTTAATCAGTCGATTACTCTTTTTGGTTGTAATCAAGTCGACTCCAACTTGGCTGCCTTTCTCGTGTAAATTGTCATCACCTGGGAACTTCCGTGGGCGTATTTTGTTGAAGTCTCTGCAGGTGCCCCGGCTGCTCCTTGCCAATCGAGAGGTGTCTCTTGACTTGAAAAAAACAGTACGGTGGCTGATATTTCCTCCTGCTGAGGAAAGCGAAGGCTTGGCTGAGCCACCAGCCTGCTTCAGTGGGAATGCTGCTTCAGTGGGACAGGGTGAAGGATGGCCCTGTCGAGAATTCTGCAGCTAGCTGTACTCAGGCAGCCCTTCTGTCTAGTTGAGGAAGCAGGATGGCCAAGCTCTTTTAATCAACTTGAATATTAGTTGGAATGAATTGGAAACTCTGAAGCCATTTTAGCTGGTCCTTAATGACGTCTGCCCGCTTGGAGTTCTTCATTTCCACCAGCGCCAGCCTTGTCTATCTCGGATGGTGAGTTCCCGCATGGTAGTGACCCTAATTATTACTGTCATGTGTACGGCATTTAATGAGCTGCCTCATCCATAGAAGGGCCAAGCTGTTTTAAATCATATCAACGAGATGATTTAGTAGGAAGGTTCTTGGGATGAGCACCAAGAACTTTAAAATGTCTGCGTTTGTGTGATTCAGTAATTCCATTTTAATATGTAAACCATTTGCCAATTTGTGGTCCCCTCCTGGAGTTAGGAGAGACTAATGAAAACCCACGAGCATCCAGCAGGAAATAATTTGGAATCATGGCTGTTTTTAGTCTTGCAGTTTCTTACAGCTTCTCTTTTCCATGCAGGGCAGTGAGGCACAAATTGATGGAGTGAAATGTCCAAGGCTCTAGAAGGAGCAGAGGGCAGGCGGTGGTTTGTTTCTGAAAATCACTCTCTCGGTGTAAACTCCTTAGGTCTTTTAAATATTTTTCCTGAAAGACAATTTAGTGAAGGTGGTTTGAAAGATTTATGGGAACCATTGTAACGTTTGACGTCGACCAAAGTTTATTTGCAAGTGTATTAATACAGGGCTAGCAGTGCCAGTTCTAGGATCCATTACCAGCCTTAGATCCATTTTATTATTCTGAATTGTTTTGTTACACTAAACTCACATTTTAAAATATGATGTGCAGGACTACACTCCTTATTTCCAACTCTGGACAAGTACAGTGCATCTTGGGAAAGCAGTTACTGCCAGGGAAAATGGAAAGGGCTGTCTCTGATCGTCATCTAAGCACAATTTCAGCTCTCCCCACTCCTCCAATCCCCCCTCCAGTTGGGAGTGGGGCCAGTGATGAATATGCATGTGTCACACACCTGTGACCAAGCGATCCTCCATCAGGGAAGGGCAGCGTATCAGTTACTTGAAACGGGTGACTCGCAGCAGCTGCTGTCTGTGGCCCACAGGCTCCCTGCCCTGCCCGACAGCTGCAGCTCACATGCTGCCATCACACCACCTCGGCCACCTCCGTCAGTAAAGGGGGCTGAGCCTACTCATCCCGAGGCATTGCTTCATGGGCAGCCTGCTCCTGAGGTGGTGTATACAAAGGTGCCTCCCTGAATTGTAGGAAATGGAAGCACAATGATTTTACAACTTTTTACCATTTATAAATAACAGTAATCCTTGACACTTATTGGTTGCTCATCTGTATGGAGCACCTTACATGAATTATCTCATTTAATCTTCACAGTAGCACTCTATGTCAGACACCAGCAAATGTTCTCGGTAGAGGGCCAGATAATAAATATTTTAGAATTTGGAGGTCTCTACCAGTAAATATTTTAGACTTTGGAGGTCTCCCCCCAAACAGTCACAGATGATATGTAAATGAGCGGGCATTTTCATGTTCCCATGAAACTTTTTTTAGAAAAATAGACAGTGGGCCAGATTTGGCCACCCCCTGCTTTATGTTATTATACCCATTTTATAGATGAAGAAACTGAGGCGTAGGGAGTTTAAGTAATGAATCAAAATAGCACAGCTGTTAAGTTGTGGAACTGGGATTCTAACCCAAGGAGTCTGACCCCTGTCCCATGGTTTTACCTCCTAAGAACTACTATGTTATCCTGCTTTGAGAAACAACAAGGAATGGAATTTTAGTTTCTGCATATTGTGAGTTATAGATTATGACCCAAACTTCCATGAGAAACCTTCATTTCCCTTAGAAACCTTGTGTAGGGAAGAAGAGTATCAGTTCATGTCCTGAAGATGCTATTTAGGTAAATGTAGAAAGTCTAATCTATAGTATATTCAAGTCATGGGACTGTGCATTCGAATAATTGAATAAAGCTTTTAAGATTCTCCAGATGACCTGATGTTGTGGTCATTTTCATCAATAGGATTGCAGATGGCAAATTGCCCTAATTTTTAAAAATATGTAAATTATTGCTTTTAAAAATTTGCTTAAACATTGGTGGTCCATGTGTCATATAGGCAGATAACTCTGGCACATTCCCAAGAAAGATTTTTATTTTTATAAAAAACAAATTATGTAGAAGAGTTCCTTCCACATTTAATAGAAAGCCCTTGAATGAGAGTTCTCAGCAGTTTTTGTTTTCCAGGATGGACAGCTCCTTTTGTATTTTATTTTCATGGTAACAGTTAAGTTTGGACTTAAGAACAACACACCTACAAGATAACCATCCAGGTGACATTGTTGGGCATCCCTTGGGGAATTTGTTTGTAATGCTCCATGGGCTCTAGATAGCACCTGAAGTAGAATTACACCAGCTTGCTGTGTGATTTGTAGAGCAAGCTCTTATTTAGACGCTGAAGGTTCTCAGAATAGACTGAAGTTAAGAAACATTTGGTTTTAGGCAGCAGGTTCAGCACACACACAATACCATGAGCGGCCAAACTTCAAAGACGTTCCTGGGACACCAGGAAGAGTTCCAGAACTCACAGTTCCTGACCTCTGGGTGAATGAAACTTTAGGAAGTATGCAGCTGGCAAAATGGAGGCTTCATGTGACCAAACATTGTTGCCTTTGCTTTGTCTGAGGGAAGCTCAAAATGGAACCACTCCCTGGTGGAGAAATCAGAGAGTGGAAACTCTTGTGGTGAGGTAACCCTATTCTCTTTGGAAATCTGAAGTCTTTGAATTGAGTGAGTCTCCATTCATTACTAAGAAAGCTGACAGAGGAATAAAACCCAACTAGGGGAAAAGTTGACTGCAGTGTCCCTGTGAAGTGGTTACTATGAATTAACTGGTGTAACAAATTATAAAGGGCATGAAAAATCAATGCAAATTTTTTTTCTCTTGAATCATTTCCTAGAGAAGATAATCCTAAGGTTTAGTTTATTTAATGAAAAAAAAAGTGAGCCAAATAAAATTTGGAATTATGGTACTATGGACAACTTTTTGTTTTTCATGGGGTTTTTTTTTTACACTTGTATTGAGGTATAATTCACATATCATAAAATCTACCCATAGTAAGTATACAATTCAGTGAATTTTAAAATAAATTTATAACTTGTGTAACGATGGTAAGCAGATTTCTAACTGGCTTCGAAGATTCTTTCCCCTGTAAAATACCCTCCCTGAAAGTGTGGGTGGTACCTGAGAATATGAGGGATGGCACTCCCATAATTAGGTTACAGTATATGGCTAAGGTGAAGGGATTCTGCAGACGTAGTCAAGGTCCCAAGTCAGTCAGTTATGAGTTAATGGAAAGAGAGATGATCTTGGCTGGCCTGGTGTAATCAAGTGTAAGCCTCTGAAAGGGAACCTCTCCCACTGTCCTTGAAGGAGCTTCTATCCATATTGTGAATTACTTATGGAGAAGAGTGACTGCAGTCCTTCAACCACAAGGAACTGGGTTCTGTAACAACCTGAGTGAGTTTGAAAGGGGACCCCAAACTCCAGATGAGAAAGCAGCCTGACACACGCCTTGATAGACTCAGCTTAGCTGTGCCTGGACTTCTGACCTATGAGAAACTGAGATAATAAATATGTGTTGTTCTAAGCCTCTAAGTTAGTGGTACCTTGTCAGGTAGCATAGGAAACTAATACAGCAACTGTCACCACCATCCAACTTTGCATATTTTTATCACTTCCCCCAAAATTTCCTTGAAGCCATTTGCAAAGTCTTCTCTCACTCCAAGGCAACCACTGATCTGCTTTCTTGCTCTACAGATTTGTGTTTTCTGGACCTTTCATATTAATGGAATCATACAATATAGAATCTTTTTCATCTGGCTTCTTTCATTTAGCATAAATGTTTTGAGGTTCCTTCATACGGTAGCATGTATCTGTGGAATTCCATTATATTGAGATACCACATTGTGTTTATATTTTCAGCAGTGGATGGACATTTGGATTGTTTCCAATTTGAGGCAATTATGAATAATGCTTCTGTGAACATTAGCATGTAAGTCTTTGTAGCAATGTTTTCATTTCTTTGAGGTACTTAGGAGTGGAATTGCTGTGTTGTATGGTATGTTTATGTTTGACTATTTATGACACTGCCAAGCTCTTTTCTAGAATGGCTGTATCATTTTACTTTCCCATCAGCAATGTATGAGGGTTTCAGTTTCTTGACATCCTTACCTGTCAATACATATATATTATGGCCATTCTAGGGGGTATGTAGAGGTATCTCATTGTAGTTTTACTTGCATTTCCCTAATGACTAATAATATTGAGGATCTTCTCATGTGTTTGTTAGCCATTTATATGTCTTCTTTGGTGAAATGTCTATTTAAGTGTTTTGCCAATTTTTTCAGTTGAGTCATTTATCTTATTGATTTATAAGAGTTTTAAAATATATATATTCTGGATACAAGTCCCTTATCAGTATGTGATTTACAAATATTTTCTCCCATTTTGTGGATTGACTTTTCACTTCGTTGATGGTGTCCTTTGAAGCACAAAAGTTTTTATTTTTGATGAAGTCCAATGTATCTGTTTTTTCTTTTGTTGGTTATACTCTTGGTGTCATATCTAAGAATTCATTTCCTAACCCAGGGTCACAAAGATTTATTCCTATGTTTTCTTCTAAGAGTTTTATTGTTTTAGCCGTTACATTTATGACCTATTTTGTGTTATTTTCTGTACATAGTATAAGTTGAGGGTCTAAGTTCTTTATTTTATTTTGCATATGGGTATCCAATTGTCCTAGCATCATTTGTTGAAAGACTATCCTTTTCTCTTTGAAGTATCTTGGCAACTTTGTTAAAAATGAATTAACCATAAATGTAAGGAGTTATTCCTGGACTCTCAATTGTGTTCCATTGATCTATCTATCCTTATGCCAATGCCATCCTGTTTTAATGCTTGTAGCTTATAGTAACTTTTGAAATTAGGTAGTATAAATCCTCCAACTTTTTTTCTGCTTTAGTTGCAGCCCATACATTTTTCACTTTAGTTGCATTCCTTAAATTTTGATATTATTGATTTGTTTGGGGTTTATATATGACATTTATTTTCTTTTTATTTTCTATTTATTTCCTATTTGTTTCACTGATTTTCCTTTACTGATTTTTTTATTTTACGTAATTTTTAAAGTATCATTTTAATTCCTCCATTGAAGCTTTTACTTTTTTCTTGAATTATTTCCATAATGCATAAGATACATGCATCATATTATGCCCTATTTCAGAATAAAGATAACTTACTTCTAGTAAAATATATAACTTTGCTTCAATATATCTCCTTTTCCTCCTCCTTCCTTTGTGCTATTTTCATCATTTAGATTACATTTATATATGTTATAAAGCCTTCATTCAGTGATATAATTATTGCTTCATAAAATCTTTGTTTATCTAGAAATATCTTTTTTTTTTTGCTTTGTTTTTGAAAAACGACTTTGTGGGAGATATTCTCAGTTGACAATTTTTTTTCTTTCAGTACTTTGATTATGTCATTCTGCTGCCTTCAGGCCTCTGTTGTTTCTGATAAGTCATAAATTATTTAAGTTGCTGTTTCACTGCAGGCGATGAGTCATTTTTCCCTCCTGCTGCTTTCAAGATCTTTTCTTTGCCTTTGATTTTCAAAAGTTTGACCATGATGTTCTTAGATATAGATCTCTGTGTGTTTATCCTATTTATGGTTCATTAAACTTATTAGCTGTGTACATTAATATGTTTCATCAAAGTTGGAAAGTTTTTGGCTACTGTTTCTTCAAATATTTTTTCTTCTATTTTTTCCCCTTTCCTCTCCTTTTGGGACTTACCACTGTACTTATGTTGGTATGCTTGATGTCCCACATGTCTCTGAGACTCTACTTATTTTTCTTCATCTTTATTTCTGTTCTTCAGATCGAATGATTTCTACTGACTAGTTTTAATGTTCATTGATTCTTCCATCTTCTCAATTTGCTGTGAGTGCCTCTAGTGAAATTTTCATTACAGATACTGAACTTTTCAACTCCAAAATTCCTCTTTGGTTCTTTTTTTATAATTTCTTTTATTTTATTGAGGTTCTCTATCAGTTGATTAATTGTCATCATGTTTTCCTTTATATTTTAAACATGGTTTTCTTTAGTTTTTGAACATACCTATACTAGCTGCTTTGAAGTCTTTGTTTGCTGAGCCCAACTTTTAGGACAATGCAGGGACATTTTTCTGTTGATAGTTTCCCCCCATGTATATGGATCATACTTTCTTTTTCTTTGCATGTCTTACAATGTTTGTGTTGAATACTCACATTTTAGATATGTAGTAGCCATGGGGGATTCTGCCTTTTTTCCCCTTGAGGAATTTGTAGCTGTTGTTTATTTGTTCAGTAACTTGTTTGTATTAAATTTGTGGGATGTCTCCCCTGCAATGTGCAACTGCTAATGTCTCCACTCAGTTTCTCTCTATTTAAAAACATTTTTTTAGCCCAGCTTCCTAGTGTTTGCTCTTGTGTCTGTGTAGCTTAGTCGTCAGCAATGATTGCTCGGAAGTTGTGCTCAAACACCTCCAACCAATAAGGCTTCCACTCGCTGCTGATGGATTTATCTATGCCTGGGGAATGCATTCAAACTTCATGCCACTTTCAAGTCTTCCCCTAGCTTTTACGTTCTGCTGTATCCCCTTATGTCTACCACGTGGGTGTGCAAGCTCCAATGGCCGTGGGTATGTGGGTGGCTTGGATCCCTCTGGTCTCTGCTCTGCATTTGCACAGCCTTCACCAACCTAGTGTGTATGTGTGTGTATATATATACACACATATATATTTACTAAGTATATATATATACTTCATAGTATATCTGAAGGGCTTTTTCTAACCCCCATATGTCTGGTTCACCTACTGAAGTCCCTGTTAAATCCATGATTGGTCCCCCAGTTCTTTGCCCCAAACAGGACTTCAACCTCAGACTGTCCAAACTGTTCGTATGCCTTTCAATTTCCAGTAAGAATGTCCACTTTGACTGTGAATGCTCCATTCGAGTCCGCTCTGGAAGGTTCAGTGAAGCTGCTGGTTTTCACAGTCTTTTCTGCCCTGGTTAAATGAACTAGCTCAATGTCAGAGCCGGTGTGGAGAGTGGGGGGCATGGGATGGAAGCAGATCCAGGCAATCACACTGCCACAGACTCACTCTCCTGACCCTGAGTTCAGTAAGTTGTCGGGAATAAATGCTCCAATTATTGGCTGCCTTGGGTCAGTTTCCAGAGCACTGAAATGGTTGTGGTTTGTTTGACAGTTTTGTCCAGTTTTATAGTTGCTTTTGGGGGAGAGAATTTGTCAACCTCCTAAGTGTCCTCATCATTACTGCTTGTCTGTTTATTCTTTGTTCCTTCATCAGAATGAATGGACCCCGGAGTAACTTGGAGACACTTATATGGTTGCATTATTTAAAGGATAGATTTGTTTCTAAATGCACTTTTATAGGCATGGGAGATGTGGAATAGTGATAAAAGGACTTTAAAGGTAGATAGACATGGGTTCAAGCCCATCTCAGCTGCTTTCTACTACTTATGTAACTTGTTTAACTCCTAGGAACCTCAATTTCTCCTTTAGTAAAGTAGAGATTATAATACCTACCTTATAATGTGGTTGTGAGGATTAATTGAGATAATTAAAAATACTGAGGATGGGGCTTAGTACTTAGGTAAAAGCCAGTTCCCCTTGTACAGAGTTGGCAAGTGATTAACACTGAATTTTATGGAATAGATTTTTTTTCTTTTAAAGAATGAGAGCCTGGCAACTATTTTTTAACAATTGGAAAATTAGACTCTCAGAAGAAGGTTAAAGGAATTGGAACTGAGTCACCAGAAGAACAGAAAGCAGGGAGAGACTTAAACTTATTAAAGGATGCTGAATTAAGAAATGTAGAGAAATGCTGATGAGATGAACATTGGATTAGAAAAAAAACAGAGAACCTACACAAAGAAAAGAGACCAGTAACAAATCTCTGCCATTAGGTCTTTAGCTCACCTAGGATGGAGGGACGCTGGTAACGAGGACTATTTTACATCTTTGTCTCCTTAGAACCTCCTTGCCCACTGCTGTGCTCACGGCCGGTGCTCTGACTTGACCACCGTGAGAGGCGGCTCCGGTCCCGCATCTTCCTTCTCATTCCTTGGGCATTTCTCCCAGTCCAGAATGGGTCTCTGGGTTGGAACAAAAAGGATTCAGATAATTAAAACTAAATAGACTGTCTGGTTCCCTGGATAGTCTAATTTAGGAGAGAATTATAGCGCCTCAGACACACTGACTAGACAATCAATAAATGTGACTGACGGAGGTTGCTTCGATGCCAGCGCAATAAAGGGATTCGAATGTGGATTGAATTGAGTGTGGATTAGAACAGCAGGTCAAGGATCAAGTACTACCCATCTCCCCTCCCCCAGATAATAAATAACATTGAATTTACCCATCCTCCCACCTCCTCAGCAGTCTGTTCTATTTCTTCAGCCTAAGAGATGGCATGTATAGACCACTAGTGCATATCCCAAGGAAATCCTCTGCAGGCTTTACAGCCATTAGGCTCAGGCAGCCAGGAGTCCTACCCTTGGCCCGTGGTTAGCGGGCTCTGCTCTTCTGTTCTCTGAGTCTGGCTGTCCCCTGAGGGATGAGAGATCCAAAGGCCAATTGGATGTCTGCTTTGCTTCTCAAACTTGATTGCGTACCTGAATCACCTGGGGATCTTATTCAACTCCTTCAGATTCAGTAGGTCTAGGGTGGGACCTGAGATTCTGCGTTTCTAATAAGCTCCCACATGATGAGAACCCTGCTGGTCCCCCAGCCACACTTTGGGTACCAAGGTCCTAGACCTCTCTCCTGGTACCATGGACCGTAGGATTCCCTGTCCAGAGAGCTAAGCCATATGCAAGACCCGGAGGGGTCGCTGAGAACAGACTGGTTAGGTGTGCACACCCATGGGCCCAAGGGGTAGCTAGGAGGTAGCTGTGTGCATGTTCATGGAGGGGCGGGGAGGATGGGATTGGAAGACAAAGCTTGAACCTTCAGGCTGGGATGCTGTACAAAGGAATATAAGGCCCCGCATGTTGCAGGACTGAGATAGGGTAGGAGGAGAAGGGAGCCCCCATTGGTACTCTTGTTCCAAGTTAGGAGTAGGCCTGCTTGTGGGTACCTCAGGAAAGATTGGGTTAAAATCCTTTTCTTATGATTCTATTTCACTATTATAATTTTTATTATTTGATCTCTGGACCTAAATGGACAGATTCCGTTTTCCTTTTCTTTTTTTCTTCATGTTGTTATTTGCAGTCTGAGAGAACACTTTTATTTTCCTTTCATGGTGCACACTGAATAGTGGAAGTGTGTCAACAAATTTTCAGCAGGTTCTTTCATTGTGTTTTTGACAACTTTGAGAATCCTCCGTTTTTCTAGCTGGCTACTTAGTGCCGGTGCAAAGATGGATCTTATCGTATGCTCACTGTTTGGTGGCAATTGATGGTCTTGTTGTATCAGTTCTTTGAACAAGAAGCAGCATATCATTTGGCATAACTTAATGGATTCTTATGTTGTCTGAAAATTGGGTGGAAATAGCCAATGATTGCCATTAGGTGCATTGGAAGCAATTCGTATTAGAGGATCAATGCCATTGACCTTTTCTTCATTCCTCCTCCTTTTTTTTTTTTTAAGACTTTTTAAAGAGCGGTTTTAGGTTTACAGCAAAATTGAGAGGGAGGTACAGAGATTTCCAGTTTACCTCTGGCTCCCATACATGCATGGCCTCTCCTTTTATCAACAACACTCATCAGAGTGGTATATTTTTTACCAAGGATGGACCTACCTTGACACATCATAATCACCCAAGTCCATTATTTACGTTAGGGTTCACACTTGGTGTTGTACTTTCTATGGGTTTGGACAAATGTCTAATGACATGTATTCATCATTATGGTACCATACAGAGTATTTTCACTGCCCTAAACACCCCTGGGGCTCTGCCTTTCCATCCCACCCTTTCCACCTGCAGCAACCACTGATCTTTTTATTGTCTCCATAGTTTGGGCCTTTTCAGAATGTTATATAGGTGGAACCATACAGTATGTAGCCTTTTCAGATTGGTTTCTTTCACTTAGTAATAGGCATTTAAGGTGCCCCCATGTCTTTTCATGACTTGATAGCTCGTTTCCTTTCAGCGCTGAATAATATTCCATTGTCTGGATGTATCCATTCAGTTTATTTATCCATTCGCCTACCGAAGGACATCTTGGTTGCTTTCCAAGTGTTGGCAATTAAGCATAAAGCAGCTATCTGTAGGTTTTTGTGTGGACATAAGCTTTCAACTCCTTTGGGTAAATATCAAGGAGTGTGTTTGCCAGATTGTATGGTAAGTTTCTTATTCTTTTCTAAAATTTGTAGAAAAGCTGACTTAGTAGACATGAGACAAAGAATAGTTTTTTTAATTAAAAAAATTTTTTAAATTAAAAAAAATTTTTATTGAAGTATAGTTGATTTACAATGATGTGTTAGTTTCAGATGTACAGCACAGTGATTCAGTTATACATATCTATCTCTGTATCTGTGTACATATCTATCTATCCTTTTTCAGATTCTTTTCCATTACAGGTTATTAAAAAATATTGAGTAGAGTTCCCTGTGCTATACAGTAGGTCCTTGGTGGTTATATATTTTGTATATACTAGTGTGTATGTGTTAATCCCAGCCTCCTAATTTATCCCTCCCCCCACCGAACAATAATGTTTGAGACAGTAAACATTCTGTAAAGACAGCACACACAAAACAGTGTTCCAAACAGATGTAGCAATTGAGACCAGGGGCATCCACTAAGATTCTAAATACCTTTCTTAGCAGCTCCTCCCCTTGCCTGTCTCCTTCCCTCCCTTTCTAACCATCTACCAAAACTTGCAGCCAGCAGCCAACTTCCAAATTGCCAGTTTAGTCCAAGAAGCGCCAGGTATATGAAACAGCTTAGCTCACTAAAGCTAAGTTACCTTAACCTCCACCTCTTGGCGTGGCTTACTTAGGATGGCCCTGAAGAGATCTTTTAAGGCTAACATTTGGCAGTATTACCTTGCCCAGATTTTGGTGATGGCTTTCTTTTCTTTTTTTTTTTTTAATCCCGTGAATTTCATGTTACTCTTGTACACTGTTCTTTTGACAGGGATTATGAGTCAGGATCAAAACTCAAGACAGTAGCCAATTGTTGAGGAGTAGCTGCAGCCTTTGGCCACCATGCCACACAAGGTCTGAGTTTTGCCAACACAATATGGATGTCACAAAGGGGGGTGCCTAAGTTGGTGGTCCGGTCAGACCCCATGGCAGGGGAAGCAGCACAAGCCGGTGGAAAGAGCACTGGGCGAAGAGTCAGGAGGCTCGCCTGGAGTTCAGTCTGCCGTGGATGACGTGACTTTGGATGAGTCATGCATTTTCTCCATTGACAGAAACAATGCTGCCCTCTCTTCTCAGGATTATTATTGAGATAAAATGAGATAATAAGTCAGAGTGGCTTGGGAAAGTGAAAAACGATGGCAAATATTAGTACTTTATTTATTCAGCAAACATTGTATGTGCCAGGCCCGGGTTATCCCCATTAGGACACCTAAATGGCCCGTGAGCTGGACCTGTGGGTCCTCAGGGCAGTGGAGAGGTGGACCAACGGTGCATCCTTACAACGCTGCGTGGTTGGGCGTTAGAGCTTCAGCAGCTACAGAATGCTATTAGGGGATAGAGGTGGTCCCGGCTAACTCTGCCAAGGGAGATTGGTGAATTCATCCCAGAGCTGGTGGGTTTTGATCTACCTCTTGGAAAATGAGCAGTTTACCCAACTGAAAGGGGGCAAAAGGGCATTCTAGGCTGAACGACCGGCATGTTCAAGGCATAGACGTGTGAGTGTACATAAAGCATCATCAAATTAAAATTAACCCACAGGTATTCACTGAGTACCTACCCTCCTCTAGGACTGCTAAGGGCTGGGGAAACAAAAATGAATAAAATGGTATTTGTTCATTGTATTAGTTTCCTATCGCTGCTGTAACAAATTACCACAAGCTTGATGGCCTGAAACAGCACAAATATACTATCTTGCAGTTCTGGAGATCAGAAGTTCTAAAATCAAGGTGTTAGCAGGGCCGTGTTCCTTCTGGAGGTTCTAGGGGAGAATCATGGTTTTGCCTTTTCCTATGTCTAGAGGCTGCCTACATTCCTTGGCCCATGGCCTTTCCCGCATCTTCAAAGCTAGTGGTGTAGCATCTTCACTCTCTCTCTCTCTGACTCTGACCCTTGTGCCTTCTTCTTATAAGGACCCTGGTGATTACATTGGGTCCACCTGGATAATCCAGGATAATCTCCGTATTACAAGATCACATTAATTTAATCACATCTAGAAAATCTCTTTTGCCACATCACGCCACATAGTCACAGGTGCAGGGATTAGGCTGGGAACATCTTTCAGGGGACCATTATTCAGCCTACTACACTCATTCAGCAGATGTTTTTTTAGTTTTCCACTATTTGGCACTAGAATAAGGCAGATGAGCTTCGTGCTGTCACAGATTTACAAATGAGCGTTTCGGATGATGGAGTAATTGTGTTCACTTGTGTCCTAGGTACTAGATAGATTAAAAAAGTAAATGATTCAAACCCACTACATCCCAAGCTGATGTCCTGCTCTTCTCTCCACCCCAGGCTTGCTTCATCTCCGGTGATCCTTCTAGTTGCTTAAATCAAATCCTTGAAGTTACACTTGAGTCCTTTCTTTCTTCCATACGCCCCATCTCATCTGTCAGGAAATCCTGTTTGTTCTACCCTCTAAATATATCCAGAATCCAACCACTTCTCACCACCACCGCCAGTTCTACCTGGGGTCAAGCCACTGTTTGGATTACTGTAAGCGCCTCCTCCTGCTGTATTTCCATCCTTGCCTGCTACATTTTATTCTCAACATAGAAAACATAGGATTCTCTTAAAATAAAAGTCAGATTGTGTCATCTCTAATAGCAACGCAGCCCTCTCAGAGTAAACGCAAGATTCTCCAGGTATTGTTCCTGCCTTAGGCTTTTGCAGTGGCTGTGTCCTAGGTCCAGAACCATCTTTCCCTGGGTTTACATGTCCATCCTCTCATTTCTATAACATCTTTGCTCAAGTGTCCTCTTTGAATGAGTCTAACCTAGTTACCCTATTGAAACTGTAACTTCCCACCCCCTACTTCTGATTCCCCTTAACTTGCTGTATTTTTTTTCATTTTCCATAGTACTTACCACCTTCTAAATACTACATAATTTGCTTATTTAATCTGCTTTCCCCCCAAAAGAAATGTAAGCTTCAGAAGACCAGAGATTTCATATCCCAAGCACGTAGTACCCAGTACACATTAGGTTCCTAGTAAATATTGGTTGAAACAATAAATGAAAAAGTAACTGGGTATGCCATGGAGGAAGGTTTCTATGTGAGGAAACATGATGGGCACCTTCTTGGATTGTTTGCAATGTTGAGAGAATCATAAAAGGTCTGTAATGAGGGGAAGTAAAAATGAATTCAGGTCTTCTGTGTGAGCAATGTGTATTTGAAAAATAAGGGCTTCCCTGGTGGCACAGTGGTTAAGAATCCGCCATTTTACAGAATAGCCTGTGAAAAACAAGCCATGGGCCAGATTGGGCCTGTGAGAAGTAGTTTGCCACTCCTTGCTATAGAATAATATTTTAATGATAATAATGATAGTAATGCCCCCTAAAAATAAAGATAATGAGGACTTCCCTGGTGGCGCAGTGGTTAAGAATCCTCCTGCCAATGCAAGGGACATGGGTTCGAGCCCTGGTCCGGGAAGATCCCACGTGCCGCAGAGCAACTAAGCCCGTGCGCCACAACTACTGAGCCTGCACTCTAGAGCCCACGAACCACAACTACTGAGCCCAGGTGCTGCAACTACTGAAGCCCACGTGCCTAAAGCCTGTGCCCCACAATAAGAGAAGCCACCGCAATGAGAAGCCCGTGCACCGCCAACTAAGAGTAGCCCCCGCTCGCCGCAACTAGAGAAAAGCCCACGTGCAGCAACAAAACCCAATGCAGCCAAAAATAAATAAATAAAATAAATTTATTTAAAAAAAAAGAAAAATAAATATTGAGTGAAAGAGATGCCTCCTTCACATCGACTCCCTGGTCTTGTTTTGCAGTTCAAAATTGAACAAATTAAATGTTGTTAGTTGAGCACCTGTAACATGGTGACTGTTTCACTAGGCCCTCTGAACAAAATAAAGCTGGCGTGGAGCCACCAAGTTTCCTCTTTAGTCTGGAGGACTCAGTTGCTTGATAATCCTGAGAACCCCTTTTCCAAAAAAAGAGAGAGAGAGAGAAAAATAAAATTTTAGGTCAGAATGGCATGTCGAAATTCTAATTTTCCTTTTTACTCTTGGTCTTTATCAAGAGTGATTGTAAAAGGGAAAAAAAGGATAACATGTATTCTGCCCTTCTGTACTCTTCTTTTCCGCTAACCAAAAAGGAACTGAACAACAGGTGTAAATGAAGTGAGATGGGTGAGAAATAAAGAGGATGAAAAATTCCAAAGTCTGAAAGGTAAGGCGTTCTATACTATTTTAAACAGGCTCACAGGGACTTCCCCGGTGGTCCAGTGGGTTAGGCTCCGCGCTCCCAGGGCAGGGGACCGGGGTTCGATCCCTGGGCGGAGAACTAGATCCCGCATGCATGCTGCAACCAAAAAGATCCTGCGTGCAGCAACTAAGACCTGGCACAGCCTAAATAAATAAATTTTTTTTTAAAAAACGTGCTTATGGAAGACTACATAAAATTATTTACATTGATATCAAGGACAATTTCTGTAAAAGCGATTATTTCTGGTGTACGGCACATTTGCCCGCAGAGTGGGGACCGCTGTCTGGTGAGCCTCTCACAGTACCTAAGGATCTTGTTACTTAGTTCTGTTTCCTTTTTCATTTCTCTTACCCTCTCTCCTCCTCTGTCTTTCTTTGGTCCAAAGACCTCAGCATCTTTCTATTTGCAGCCTTTGTTAAGATTTGTTGGCAAGAATGTGTAGCCTTTTCCCGAGCCAAGAGGTCACAGGTGCAAAGCCCTGGTTCTCTACCCTGTTAGGACAGCAGGTTGGTCCAGATGCTTTTCCTCTTTATTAGGACACATTAGGGCATGTGTCATGGAGAAAATAAAGAGATCAAAAGCACAAGTGTTTATATACTTTTATTAATATATTTAGGCAGAACGGATGCAGGCTATTTAATCAACTAATTTTTGCAATTCTAGTGGTATTATCCAAAATATATTCAAAGCCACTTTTCCTTTTCTCAACTCTGTGTAGAAAAAGTAGAATGGTTTTTTATATGTGTAATAGCATGGAGCAATTACTGATGTTAGCAGGATACCTATGGATTTTATATACTTTATTTCTATGAAGTTTTAGAATGTCGTTCTTTTGGCTTTATCTTGTCCTTTCTCTGGTTACAGCCGCCCATCACAAAGCCCATTTGTCATTAATGACCCATGACCCCTTTTTATTAGACGTACTTAAGAGGGTCATGGATCTTAAAAGGGTAAAGGAGGCATATCATTTTCCTAATTTGCAGGTTGGGAGACCACAGGGGAATCTTAAAATTTGATCGATGATTAATTGCTCAAATAAAATGAGATATGGCAGTAAAATGGTTAAAAACAATCAATCTAGAGCAAGATCAGATTAACTACATTTCATAGGATTTTTCAGGCTTGTTTATTTTTAAAATAATCATTTTCATTGCTAGTTAATGTTTTCTTTCTGGGCAGAGAATTGGCAAACTTTCTGTACCAGTGGCCATCTCTTGCTGTTGAGTAAAGGATCCCATTGTTCTGATCTCTTTTTTGGATATATATATATATATATATATTTTTTTTTATACATATATATGTATGTGTATATATATACATATATATATATATACAGAAAATATAGAGGAGTTTAGGTATTTTGAGTGAAGAGGGCATGACAATCATAAATAAATTTCTCTCTCTCAAAGGCAAAATTCGTGGTCCTTATGATGAGTAATTCTCATAAAAATTTCTCTCCAACCTGTGAAATTGTACTCAGGAACAAAATCAAAATATACCTCAAGAAACTCCATTTAGAATTGAAAATCTTGGGCCAAAGAGTAACTAAAGGCAACACATATCTACTGAATTCCTTTTATATGCCATGTGCATTTGTAAAGTAACTTACTTTACAATTTGCTTCACATGTATTTGCTCCTCATCATTCTCATTTGATCACATTTGATCCTCATAACAACTGTATTATCCCAACTTTACAGATGAGAGAGTATAGACCATGAACTTGGCAAGGCCAGAAAGTGGCTAGTAACAGAACAAGCCAAGAAGCCAGTGTTTCTGGCTTCCGGTCCTGGGCCTTTCCCATGATTTGATGCTGCATTTCTTTTCCTGCCATTTAGAATCTTCTGCTCCATTGAGTGACCCGTACCAGTAGTTCTCAAAGTGTGGTTGGAGGACGGCACCATCAGCGTCACCTGGGGGCTTGTTAGACATGCAGATTCTCAGGTCCTACCCCAGGTTTACTAACTCAGAAACTGTGGGGGCGAGGCCCCTCTATCTGTGCTCAAACAATCTCTCCCGGTGATTCTGATATACACTCAAGTTTGAGAAGCACTGACCTCAATAATATATTTCTTCGTCAGTAAAAATATGGCTGAGGCACATTTAATGGATAAATCTATGATTTATCCATTAGAGCTGCCTTGTGGGAGGCACAGGGACTGTTTGCCTTCTAGGAACTCATCTAGTTGAGGAGAGAGGACCAGCTCACCTGAGCCAATTACAGGTGCCTGTACTGTTCACTAATTAAGTGCTAGGTCGTGGGGGCGGAGCTATAGATGCTGGAGGTCTTCAGGGAAGGGAGTAATCCCGGGAGGTGGCGATGGTTACAGAAGGCTTCCTGGAAGAAAAAGAAATGAAGTTGGGCCTCGAAGTGCCCTAGGATTTCGAGTGAGGAGGCTAGAGAGTGGGAATTCCAGGAGAAGGGTAAGTTTGGGAAGCAGTGAGGAAGGTTAACTTGAGTAGACGAGAGCTTGCGTGCCGGGAATGTAGAGTAGATTGGATGAGTAGATTGGAGGTCGGGGGTGGGGGGGGTGGGGAGGGGGGGCCGAATTGTGATAAACTTCGTTGGTTCAAAGTTGGTATAGTAGTAGGCAATGGGGAGCAGTAAGAGATTTCTTAAAATTAATTTTTATTGTAGTATAGTTGCTTTACAGTGTTGTGTCAGTTTCTTGCTGTACAGCAAAGTGAATCAGTTATACATATACATATATCCACTCTTTTTTGGATTTCCTTCCCATTTAGGTCACCACAGAGCACTGAGTAGAGTTCCCTGTGCTATACAGTAGGTTCTCATTAGTTATCTATTTTATACATAGTAGTGTGTATATGTCAGTCCCAATCTCCCAATTCATCCCACCCTCCCTTCCCCCACTTGGTAACCATAAGTTTGTTCTCTACATCTGTGACTCTATTTTTGCTTTGCAAATAAGTTCATCTCTACCATTTTTCTAGATTCCACATAGAAGCAATATTATACAATATTTGTTTCTCTCTTTCTCACTTACTTCACTCTGTATGACAGTCTCTAGGTCCATCCACGTCTCTTCAGATGACCCAATTTCATTCGTTTTTATGGCTAATATTCCACTGTAGATATGTGCCACATCTTCATTATCCATTCCTGTGTCCACGGACATTTAGGTTGCTTCCACGTCCTGGCAATTGTAAATAGTGCTGCAATGAACATTGGGGTGCATGCATCCTTTCTAATTATGGTTTTCTCCAGATTATATGCCTAGGAAAGAGATTTTGATTAAATAACTGAGGCGATAGAAGTGTAGTTTATTAAACTGCCGTGTGTAAGCAGGATCTGTGTATAATTTGAACATTCCACAGTGTTTTGCACATTCTTTGCACCCCCTGCCATCAATACTTCTGGGTTTTGAAGTCCAGTCTGGTTTTACAGATGTCTTTAAAACAACAAATAATCAAAAGTATTTATTTTGGGTTATGGCAATAATTTCCTGCTTTGATTGCTTAATGAGATAAGCTTGTGTGCCTTTTGTTTAGACGAGATGACAGGTGGTCTTAATCTGCTGATGGGGAAAAAGTCAGGTCCTCCTTTGATCAACACGTAGCTGGTATTGTGCTCGCTTCGTGGGCTTTCTGGTTTTGTAGGTAGAGGGCTTCAGCCCTACCCTGAATGAGACTTCTGCTCAGAGAAAGAAAAACAGTGCAGATTTCATTGGGTCACAGTAAAATGGCCTTCCCATATGGGCACCATGCACTTGAAAGCTTTATCAACTGTAAGGGCATTTGGTTAAATATTTCATACAATTAAAATGAAAAGGAAAAAGTGTCAAGTGCTCACTCTGTTTAAACCTTCTGTCTGGGGTGTAACTGTGACTAAAGTATGTTACCTTGTCCACAGGTGGCATCTTGAGTCTCGGGGGAGACGGGTGCATAGATATAAGAGAATATAAAATGGGAAATAGTCATGTAGCTTCAGCTCATAAAGGGAACATACAACTAGAAATGTGCACATTCTGCTTAATGTTTAGTCCTGATGACAGAGATGTACATATCTTTTTTGCTAGAGAGACACAGAATCATCACTATGATTGGAATCATCCACCATACCTCCTTGAAGATTTCACTTCACTCTTGAAAATAATTAATGCAGTCGTGCCATCCTTGTGCAGTAGACAGCTTAAAAGTTTTCATCATAAATAAAGAAGACCAGAGGTTAAACCACCTGATCTAGATCCTAAAGAAAAGTAGGGGCAGGAGTGACACTGGGAAAGCTCAGAGCTTTGCTTTGCTCCGTTTTGCAGGGAAGTTGAGGCATTCCTTGGTAATTGCATTGCTCCCTGAGGCCTGGTCTGCTCTCCACCCGTTTCTGCCCGTGATAGGCCTGGACAAGTACAGTATCAACAGTTTATTTAACTTGTCTTGATAATGAGAACGACACATGCTTTGCCAGTAGGGTCAGTGGAGCCGGGCAGGCTGATGTGACAGTTCTGCATCTTTGGGTGGCTACTATTTTCTATTTTATTTTATAACCTCGAATTTTGATGTGATTATTAGGGGAAGGGTGTATGCTTTAAATATATCTAAAAACTATAAAATCTGGGGCAATAACTTGAGGCTGTGATATGTTTACATATCTTGACAGACTCACTTAATAAATTGTGAGCATAATAAACACGCTATGAGTTTGAACCCAGAAGCCTCCCGAACCGCCACAAGTAAAACCCCCTGATGTAAAAAACACGCACATGTCACCTCTTCCTGGGTTAGAATCCCATTTTGCCGAGTCGTAGGAGAGGATTTTAGAGTTGTGCAGGAGTCTCAAGCCCCATATGCTAGGGAAAAACTAATCAGAAATGAATTTGGAAAGATATATGAAATATACATTTGGAAAATAAAACTTTATCTTTGAATGTTTCACATTGGTGAGTTAATTTCTACCATACCTTTTCTTATAATCTTGCTAATATTCTAGCATAGGGGTTCTTAACCTTTTGGGTCATGATCATTTTTAGAACCTAGTGAAAGCTATGACCCCTCACCCCAGAAAACTGCTCCTGTACACATGCTTACAAAAAATTTCCATGAAATTTGGGGGGGGGAGTTTGTGGACTTTGTCAAACCCTAATGTCTTAAGGCACTCTTTGAATGTAATGGATTATCTTACTATCTATGCCCTAGCTAAGTACCGTCCTCCAGAGGACTGAGAAAATAATCATGCAAATCATTTTTTATAGAACTTAATTCTCTCAGAATTAAGTGGAGCCCTGACTGAGGAAGGCTGTGGGTGAAACAAAACAAAAACTCTAATATAGTATATACGCTAAATTTGTAGTCATCCTACTGCTTAAAAATATTATATGAGTTTGAGATTTAACGATTATATGTCTCAAAGGAGAATCGATTTCCGGTATGTCCCTTTCCCCTGATATTTTCGTGTTAGAATAAATCATGATCAGTTTCACTGGAATGACTATTTGAGAACCATTGCACACTTGCTATAGATAGTACTATCCTACATTCAATTTTAAAAATCTGGAATCGTGGTGTAAACCCCACCAACAAAAGCTAAGAAGTTTGAAAATGATGTGTTTCATCATACTATGTAAAGGGCCCCCTTCTGCTTCCACACTTCTTTGTTTTCTTGCCTGACAGGCTACCCTTCCCTTTATTCAGATGATTAGTAGACACGCTGTAATTGTCAGTCTGAGATGCCAGCTGTGTATGCGACTGACTCCATTCTCTCTGGGGCTTCCAGGAAGCCACAGAACAGGCAGTTTTCCCAATACCTCATCTTTCTCAGTGGACAGAATGGCCGCCATCTTGGCTACTTTGCAGAGAAGCCCAGGCAGGGCTGAAGTGGCAATTTCTAGCTCATTCCCTTCTCCCACACTCTGTTTGATGTTCTGTTCCTGGTAGGAAACGTGACATGCCCTTAACCACTGTCAGTCAACACTGGGCTAAATTGGGGTCCTCAGATTTGTGACTGTGAAGGGTGATGCTTCTTGTCTTTTACATGAGTGCACGGATCCAAGCTGGGCTTTCAGAGGCATGTGATTGGTAATCAGAACAACTGCCCCGGGGGCACATGTGGGATACGTGTGGTGGCTTGGAAAGGAGGGAAAAGCATGTGGAGAAGAGGTGGTGACAGCAGTTAATTAGATGTAAGACTTGTCACTCTGTTTAGTAGGAGAAAACTTGAAGACTGACTTCCAGAAGGGGGATTTCTACACTCCAATGTCGACATGTCTCAGTTATATGGCTTCCCTGTAACTAAGTGTATTTATTCTCTGGTATTTCCCACTCCTGCCTGGTGAGAGAAGGGTCCAGCTGTAGACAGCAGTAGCCCCTGAGTGTATTACTGATGTCTTTGGTGATGACCCTGAGTGAGAAAGAAAAGGTTACATTCTGTTAAGAAGGCTGCGAAGCTCAGCATGTCTTAGCAAGACTTCCACCAAAAATAAGGTTCAGAGCTTAAAGTGATAAATGTGTTATCTGGAATATTGACTCATGCAATGGCTGAGGTACCCTTTGATTTTATTCTGGAGCCTCATCAATCAAAATGTTCATGTTTGCACTTCTAAAGTTCCCTTTTAAAGCAAGCTCAAAGCATATAGTCACATTTGAAATTCCCTTTTATTTTGATCCCATTATTTGCTCATCATTTTCTCATTTCTATGTCTTTATGTCCTTCTCTCCTGTCTCACTCTGGTGATTTTCTCCTAGTTCTGTGAGAAGATCCTCACTGAGGGCTGTGTCCTTGCCTCAGCCTCCCTGTCTACCCACTCCACCCCGATTTTTTTCCCTCATAGTCTCTTCCTTCTTAACTTTCATCTTTCTTATGCTATTATTTACTCCCCTTTCTGACTCACCCTACATTTTTTCTCCTTTCTGCTACCTCTGCCCTGTGTATTACGTGTATATAATTATTTCATACATATAAAATGATAAGGGATGATACAGTGAGCCTCACCATCCTCTCTGCCCAGTTTAAGAAGCAGAGCATCACTGATTTGGTTGAATTCCTATTCCCAACTCCATCCTCCGCACTCCTGCCCGTAGCTAACTACTGTCTTACATTCTATTTTGCGTCCTATTCAGATTGCCGGGCAGGAGGAAGGATGCTGTCCCCAGTACTCAGTCTCTCCAACAGCATCCTCTCTTGGATGCTGAAGGCGAAGCCTGGGGGGTGGGGCACAAGGGAGCCGAACGGAGAGGACCTCCCTGGGGTGGGGGGGAGGGGCTGAATGGTAGCTCTTTCACTACAGAGCGTGGCCGAATAACGCCCCCTCTGAGAGTCCTGTTTTAATCAGTTGATCTTTCCTGACCTCTTTGTCATATTTGAATAAGAAAACGTTGTTATGTGTCCAGTGTACTTTTAGGAAGCGCCTTCTCAGTGATGGCACTGTGCTTACGGGACTTTTGTTTATGGGGTTGTAGATTCCCTTCCATCCTCATCTCCCTATTGCCACTTTCTTTTGGATAGAGAAACTCCATTATACTTTAAAATGTATTTTTATGTCAAGGATTATCTGTATCATTTAAGTATATTTGTGTCAAGCTGGGCAATGTGTATTATACGCTCTGCTTCTCAGTGCATTTGAAATATTTCACGTACACAAAAGAGTTTGGGCCAGAGGCATACAGACCTGGCTAGACCCCAGCTCAGCTTAGATTCCCTCAGCCTTGGTTTTTTCTTAGTTGAATTATAGTTGATTTACCATATTGTGTTAGTTTCAGGTGTACAGCCAAGTGATTCAGTTGTACATAAATATATATATCTATTCTTTTTCAGATGCTTTTCCCTTATAGGTTATTACAAAATATTGAGTATAGTTCCTGTGCTATACAGTAGGTCCTTGTTGGTTATCTATTTTATGTATAGTAGTGTGTATATGTCAATCCCAAACTCCTAATTTATCCCTCCCCCCTTTCCCTTTTGGTTACCATAAGTTTGTTTTCTATGTCTGTGGGTCTATTTCTGTTTTGTAAATAACTTCATTTGTATCTTTTTTCTTTTCTTTTTTAGATTCCACATATAAGTGATATCATGTGATATTTGTCTTTCTCTCTCTAGCTTACTTCACTTAGTATAATAATCTCTAGGTCCATCCATGTTGCTGCAGATGGTACTATTTCAATCCTTTTATGGCTGAGCAATATTCCATTGTATATATGTACCACATCTTCTTTATCCATTCCTCTGTCGATGGACATTTACGTGGCTTCCATGTCTTAGCTATTGTAAATAGTGCTGCAGTGAACATTGGGGTGCGTGTATCTTTTCGAATTAGAGTTTTTTCCAGATAGATGCCCAGGAGTGAGATTGCCGGATCATATGGTAGCTCTGTTTTTATTTTTTAAAGAACGGAAGTTCTTTAATACTGTTCTCCATAGTGGCTGCACCACTGGGGATAATGATGGTACTGCCTCTCAAAGCTGTCTTTGAAATGAGACAATGCATGTAAAGTGCTCATTGCAGCACCTGGCGTATAGCACTAAATAAATGTGTGTTAACTATAGTGACATAGGACTTTGACCTTAGAACATTCAGTCGAGATACAATTTATTTGAAGCACTGACTTTAGGATGGAAGGAAGTGTTTGAAGGCTGTGTTGGTACTGTTGCAGCTCAGAAAAGAGAAGCTCATATGCGGGCATATGAGCTCGTGAAGTGGCCCTGGAGGGGGCGTTATCTACAAAAGGTCGCGTTACGGCAGAGGAGGTTGGAACCCCCGCTTCCCATAGACCTGTTCTTGCTGCTGGTCCACTCTGTGTGATACAGCAGGTCTTAAACATACCTCCTGTTTTCGGTGGAGGGGCTGCTGTCATTTCGTCAGATCTTTTTCCTCCTGTTGGTCGGAATGTGATTGATTCAATGTCATTAATCTCCAAGGGCAGGTCAGAAGGCTCTGTAAACTCTTAAGATGCTAACAGTAACTAAAGCCACGGAGTTCTCATAATAAGCTGTGCAGACTGGTCAGAAAGCAAGGTGATTGCAGAGCAGAGTGATTTACTCTGTCAGTGGTTACTACCCCACTGATTTTCTTTGAGTTGTGAATTGATTAGTTTCAGGTCCCAATCTGCGGTACGGAGGGAATGACTCCTAAGTCTTTTATTGAAAAAAAAAAAAAAAAAAAGAAAAGAATTGGAGTCATAGTGTATGCTAATTTTGTGTCCTGCTTTTTTTATTCTTCAATTGATTTTATAACTAAAATAAGAAGAATAGTGATAATGATTTTCCATTTACAGAATGCTTCCACATTCTTTCTCAGTTCATCTTCAGAAGATCTGAGGTTTATAGGTTTTAGTTACATTTGTTTTTTAATTTTATTTTTTCTATTTTTTAATTTTTTTATTTTTCCAGAGAAGTGAGCTTTATTCTATAACATATAAAGTGCACAGTTAAACAGCAGAGTTATAATAAAACCCAACACTTCCTGTCATTTAAACAAAAGTCAAATATACCAAAAGGAAGGTCCATCAATCTATTTCCTGCACTGACCATCACATCGTATCTTTTATATTTGCTATCTTATGTGCTTATAGCACTATGTCATCTCAACCCAGTCTTCTGAGGAGAGATTCAGCTCTTTCTGATATCTGATTACGTCATCAGTCACAATTACATCATTTTTTTTTCTTTTTTTTAATTTTTGAATTTTATTTATTTTTTTATACTGCAGGTTCTTATTAGTCATCAATTTTATACACATCAGTGTATACATGTCAATCCCAATCGCCCAATTCATCCCACCACCATCCCCACCCCCCTGCCACTTTCCCTCCTTGGTGTCCATACGTTTGTTCTCTACATCTGTGTCTCAATTTCTGCCCTGTAAACCGGTTCATCTGTACCACTTTTCTTAGGTTCCACATATATGCGTTAATATACGATATTTGTTTTTCTCTTTCTGACTTACTTCACTCTGTATGACAGTCTCTAGATCCATCCACGTCTCAACAAATGACCCAATTTCATTCCTTTTTATGGCTGAGTAATATTCCATTGTATATATGTACCACAACTTCTTTATCCATTTGTCTGTCGATGGGCATTTAGGTTGCTTCCATGACCTGGCTATTGTAAATAGTGCTGCAATGAACATTGGGGTGCATGTGTCTTTTTGAATTACGGTTTTCTCTGGGTATATGCCCAGTAGCGGGATTGCTGGGTCATATGGTAATTCTATTTTTAGTTTTTTGAGGAACCGCCATACTGTTCTCCATAGTGGCTGTATCAATTTACATTCCCACCAACAGTACAAGAGGGTTCCCTTTTCTCCACACCCTCTCCAGCATTTGTTGTTTGTAGATTTTCTGATGATGCCCATTCTTACTGGTGTGAGGTGATACCTCATTGTAGCTTTGATTTGCATTTCTCTAATAATTAGTGATGTTGAGCAGCTTTTCATGTGCTTCTTGGCCATCTGTATGTCTTCTTTGGAGAAATGTCTGTTTAGGTCTTCTGCCCATTTTTGGATTGGGTTGTTTGTTTTTTTAATATTGAGCTGCATGAGCCGTTTATATATTTTGGAGATTAATCCTTTGTCCGTTGATTCATCTGCAAATATTTTCTCCCATTCTGAGGGTTGTCTTTTTGTCTTGTTTATGGTTTCCTTTACTGTGCAAAAGCTTTGAAATTTCATTAGGTCCCATTTGTTTGTTTTTATTTCCATTACTCTAGGAGGTAGATCAGAAAAGATCTTGCTGTGATTTATGTCAAAGAGTGTTCTTCCTATGTTTTCCTCTAAGAGTTTTATAGTGTCCGGTCTTGCATTTAGGTCTCGAATCCATTTTGAGTTTATTTTTGTGTATGGTGTTAGGGAGTGTTCTAATTTCATTCTTTTACATGTAGCTGTCCAGTTTTCCCAGCACCACTTATTGAAGAGACTGTCTTTTCTCTATTGTATATCCTTGCCTCCTTAGTCATAGATTAGTTGACCATAGGTGCGTGGGTTTATCTCTGGGCTTTCTATCCTGTTCCATTGATCTGTGTTTCTGTTTTTGTGCCAGTACCATATTGTCTTGATTACTGTAGCTTTGTAGTAGAGTCTGAAGTCAGAGAGCCTGATTCCTCCAGCTCCGTTTTTTTCCCTCAAGATTGCTTTGGTTATTCAGGGTCTTTTGTGTCACCATACAAATTTTAAGATTTTTTGTTCTAGTTCTGTAAAAAATGCCATTGGTAATTTGATAGGGATTGCATTGAATCTGTAGATTGCTTTGGGTAATGTAGTCATTTTCACAATATTGCTTCTTCCAATCCAAGAACATGGTATGTCTCTCCATCTGTTGGTATCATCTTTAATTTCTTTCATCAGTCTCTTATAGTTTTCTGCATACAGGTCTTTTGTCTCCCTAGGTAGGTTTATTCCTAGGTGTTTTAATCTTTTTGTTGCAATGGTAAATGGGAGTGTTTCCTTAATTTCTCTTTCAGATTTTTCATCATTAGTGTATAGGAATGCAAGTGATTTCTGTGCATTAATTTTGTATCCTGCATTGTTACCAAATTCTTTGATTAGCTCTAGTAGTTTTCTGGTGGCATTTTTAGGATTCTGTATGAATAGTATCATGTCATCTGCAAACAGTGACAGTTTTACTTCTTCTTTTCCAATTTGTATTCCTTTTATTTCTTTTTCTTCTCTGATTGCCGTGGCTAGGACTTCCAAAACTATGTTGAATAATAGTGGTGAGAGTGGACATCCTTGTCTTGTTCCTGATCTTAGAGGAATTGCTTTCAGTTTTTCACCATTGAGAATGATGTTGGCTGTGGGTTTGTCATATATGCCCTTTATTATGTTGAGGTAGGTCCCTCTATGCCCACTTTGTGGAGAGTTTTTATCATAAATGGGTGTTGAATTTTGTCAAGCTTTTTCTGCATCTATTGAGATGATCATATGGGTTTTATTCTTCAGTTTGTTAATATGGTTTATCACATTGATTGATTTGCGTATATTGAAGAATCCTTGCATCCCTGGGATAAATCCCACGTGATCATGGTGTATGATCCTTTTAATGTACTGTTGGATTCTGTTTGCTAGTATTTTGAGGATTTTTGCATCTATATTCATCAGTGATATTGGTCTGTAATTTTCTTTTTTTGTAGTATCTTTGTCTGGTTTTGGTATCAGGGTGATGTTGGCCTCATAGAATGAGTTTGGGAGTGTTCCTTCCTCTGCAATATTTTGGAAGAGTTTGAGAAGGATGAGTGTTAGCTCTTCTCTAAATGTTTGATAGAATTCACCTGTGAAGCCATCTGGTCCTGGACTTTTGTTTGTTGGAAGATTTTTAATCACAGTTTCAATTTCATTACTTGTGATTGGTCTGTTCATAGTTTCTATTTCTTCCTGGTTCAGTCTTGGAAGGTTATACCTTTCTAAGTATTTGTCCACTTCTTCCAGGTTGTCCATTTTATTGGCATAGAGTTGCTTGTAGTAGTCTCTTAGGATGCTTTGTATTTCTGCAGTGTCTGTTGTAACTTCTCCTTTTTCATTTCTAAATTTATTGATTTGCGTCCTCTCCCTCTTTTTCTTGATGAGTCTGGCTAATGGTTTATCAATTTTGTTTATCTTCTCAAAGAACTAGCTTTTAGTTTTATTGATCTTGCTATTGTTTTCTTTGTTTCTATTTCATTTATTTTTGCTCTGATCTTTATGATTTCTTTCCTTCTGCTAACTTTGGGTTTTGTTTGTTCTTCTTTCTCTAGTTCTTCCTTTAGGTGTAAGGTTAGATTGTTTATTTGAGATTTTTCTTGTTTCTTGAGGTAGGCTTGTATAGCTATAAACTTCCCTCTTAGAACTGCTTTTGCTGCATCCCATAGGTTTTGGATCGTCATGTTTTCATTGTCATTTGTCTCTAGATATTTTTTGATTTCCTCTTTGATTTCTTCAGTGATCTCTTGGTTATTTAGTAGCATACTGCTTAGCCTCCATGTGTTTTTCTTTTTTTTTTTTACATTTTTTTCCCTGTAGTTCATTTCTAATCTCATAGCGTTGTGGTCAGAAAAGATGGTTGATATGATTTCAATTTTCTTAAATTCACTGAGGCTTGATTTGTGACCCAAGATGTGATCTATCCTGGAGAATGTTCCGTGCACACTTGAGAAGAAAGTGTAATCTGCTATTTTTGGATAGAATGTCCTAGAAATATCAATTAAATCTATCTGGCCTATTGTGTCATTTAAAGCTTCTGTTTCCTTATTATTTTCATTTTGGATGATCTGTCCATTGGTGTAAGTGAGGTGTTAAAGTCCCCCACTATTATTGTGTTACTGTCAACTTCCTCTTTTATAGCTGTTAGCAGTTGCCTTATGTATTGAGGTGCTCCTATGTTGGGTGCATATATATTTATAATTGTTATATCTTCTTCTTGGATTGATCCGTTGATCATTATGTAGCATCCTTCCTTGTCTCGTAACATTCTTTATTTTAAAGTCTATTTTATCTGATATGAGTGTAGCTACTCCAGCTTTCTTTTGATTTCCATTTGCGTGGAATATCTTTTTCCATCCCCTCACTTTCAGTCTGTATGTGTCCCTAGGTCTGAAGTGGGTCTCTTGTAGACAGCATATATATGGGTCTTGTTTTTGTATCCATTCAGTGAGCCTGTGTCTTTTGGTTGGAGCATTTAATCCATTCACGTTTAAGGTAATTATCAAGCCATTCACGTTTAAGGTAATTATCGATATGTATGTTCCTGTTACCATTTTCTTAATTGTTATGGGTTTGTTTTTGGAGGTCCTTTTCTTCTCTTGTGTTTCCCTCTTAGAGAAGTTCCTTTAGCATTTGTTGTAGAGCTGGTTTGGTGGTGCTCAATTCTCTTAGCTTTTGCTTGTCTGTAAAGGTTTTAATTTCTCCGTCAAATGTGAACGAAATTCTTGCCGGGTAGAGTAATCTTGGTTGTAGGTTCTTCCCTTTGATCACTTTAAGTATATCATGCCACTCTCTTCTGGCTTGTAGAGTTTCTGCTGAGAACTCAGCTGTTAACCTTACGGGAGTTCCCTTGTATATTGTTCGTCGTTTTTCCCTTGTTGCTTTCAATAATTTTTCTTTGTCTTTAATTTTTGTCAGTTTGATTACTGTGTGTCTCGGCATGTTTCTCCTTGGGTTTATCCTGCCTGGGACTCTCTGTGCTTCCTGGACTTGGGTGGCTATTTCCTTTCCCATGTTAGGGAAGTTTTCGACTATAATCTCTTCAAATATTTTCTCTGTTCCTTTCTCTCTCTCTTCTCCTTCTGGGACCCGTATAATGCGAATGTTGTTGTGCTTAATGTTGTCCCAGAGGTATCTTAGGCTGCCTTCATTTCTTTTCATTCTTTTTTCTTTATTCTGTTCTGCGGCAGTGAATTCCACCATTCTGTCTTCCAGGTCACTTATCCGTTCTTCTGCCTCAGTTATTCTGCTATTGATTCCTTCTAGTGTATTTTTCATTTCATTTATTGTATTGCTCATCTCTGTTTGTTTGTTCTTTAATTCTTCTAGGTGTTTGTTCTTTAATTCTTCTAGGTCTTTGTTAAACATTTCTTGCATCTTCTCGATCTTTGCCTCCTTTATTTTTCTGAGGTCCTGGATCATTTTCACTATCATTATTCTGAATTCTTTTTCTGGAATATTTCCTATCTCCACTTCAGTTAGTTGTTTTTCTGGGGTTTTATCTTGTTCCTTCATCTGGTACATAGCCCTCTGCCTTTTCATCTTGTCTGTTTTTCTGTGAATGTGGTTTTTGTTCTACAGGCTGCAGGATTGTAGTTCTTCTTGCTTCCGCTGTCTGCCCTCTGGTGGATGAGGCTATCTAAGAGGCTTGTGCAAGTTTCGTGATGGGGGGGACTGGTGGTGGGTAGAGCTGACTGTTGCTCTGGTGGGCAGAGCTCAGTAAAACCTTAATCCACTTTTCTGCTGATGGGTGGGGCTGGGTTCTCTCCCTGTTGGTTGTTTGGCCTGAGACGACCCAACACTGGAGCCTACCTGGGCTCTTTGGTGGGGCTAATGGCAGACTCTGGGAGGGCTCATGCCAAGGAGTACTTCCCAGAACTTCTGCTGCCTGTGTCCTTGTCCCCATGGTGAGCCACAGCCACCCCCCGCCTCTGCAGGAGACCCTCCAACACTAACAGGTAGGTCTGGTTCAGTCTCCCCTGGGGTCACTGCTCCTTCCCCTGGGTCCCGATATGCACACTACTTTGGGTGTGCCTTCCAAGAGTGGAGTCTCTGTTTCCGCCAGTCTTGTCGAAGTCCTGCTATCAAATCCCACTAGCCTTCAAAGTCTGATTCTCTGGGAATTCTTCCTCCCATTGCCGGACCCCCAGGTTGGGAAGCCTGACGTTGGACTCAGAACCTTCCCTCCAGTGGGTGGACTTCTGTGGTATAAGTGTTCTCCAGTGCGTGAGTCACCCACCCAGCAGTTATGGGATTTGATTTTATTGTGATCGCGCCCCTCCTACCGTCTCATTGTGACTTCTCCTTTGTCTTTGGACGTGGGGTGTCTTTTTTGGTGAGTTTCAGTGTCTTCCTGCCGATGATTGTTCAGCAGGTAGTTGTGATTCTGGTGTTCTCGCAAGAGGGAGTGAGAGCACGTCCTTCTACTCCCCCATCTTGAACCAATCTCTATATTAAATGTTTTAACCAATCACATTAAGTATTGACCTTGACCGTAACTTGAAAATGCAGACGGTGGTGTACTTTTTAAGTATTTAGGTGTTTAGTGAGTGTTTTCACAAGGGTGAGTGTATATACCAGATATGTACTAGATAAAAATCTCCCCTCCCTGCCAATGTATTGGACCAATGCAAATTTTATCGCTTAGGCTGCGGAGTGGAACACTTCAA
This sequence comes from Balaenoptera musculus, assembly GCF_009873245.2. Lineage (NCBI taxonomy): Eukaryota > Metazoa > Chordata > Mammalia > Artiodactyla > Balaenopteridae > Balaenoptera > Balaenoptera musculus. Next base: position 92,489,179 of record NC_045793.1, on the reverse strand, counting down.
GATGGAGTGTCATCACTTGTTCTAGTTATTACCATACTCTTCAGTAGACCTCTATTCCTATGATCACACCAGCCATTGGTGCCCCCAATGCAGAGGCCCTTCTGCATCTATTCTTTGAGTGGGCCTGTCTTTCTTCTCAAAATATGCTTTGGGAGTGGGTGCTTTATGGAAGCAAAGAAATCTTTTGTTTGGTGAGAGAAGCTTTAGTTCAGAAATATGTCAGCAAGTCATCTTGCACTGGCCTTGAACTTTGGGGCAGACCAAGGAAGTGCAGATCTTTGATACTGCCCCTCTCAAGGCAGTAGATGACTGCACCTCTCCCAGCCACCTGGAGGTTATTTCTTGTTCTGTGTGTCACAGTTTCTATGGATGTGGCTTCCAGAGGGTCATGCTTTTATTTCTCTCCTGATAGCAACATGAACCCACTGGCACAGCATTATTGACAGCAGCTTTTGGTGCTAAAAGGCTGTGGTTGCAGTTCGGTGTGAGACATTGATGGTGGCTTCCCTCTCTCTGTGCACATTCTTGGCTCAAGGCTGCCATAATATCAGAAAGATGATCAATGAGTGACTGTCAGCAGGTGGTGTTTAACCAGAAAGATGCAGATGTATCACCTCTGCAACTTGTAAAAGAAGAAGAGAAGTCACCTGTCTGGTGTCCACAGGTTTGGGGGTTGATGTCTGGATGTCTGAGTAAAAAGAAAAAAAATTCTATAAGTGACTGTGCTATGAACTCTCAGTTGAATTGCTAGCATATTTACCCCAGTTATCAGAAAATTATTTATTTTCTCCTTAGACTTACAGTTGGGTGTTATCTTAAAGTATCCCTAGAAATACCCCCAGTGTTATTTGATCAAATTGTGGGAAACATGTTGTGGGCCAAAGCAGAGAATCACGAGGCATTCAGTCAGTTACTCTTTTTTTTTTTTTTTAATTTTATTGAAGTATAGCTGATTTACAATGTGTTAATTTCTGCTGTACAGCAAAGTCAGTTATACATGTATATTCTTTTTCATATTCTTTTCTGTTATGGTTTGTCACAGGATATTGAATATAGTTCCCTGTGCTCTACAGTAGGACCTTGTTTATCCATCCTGTATATAATAGTTTGCATCTGCTAACCCCAAACTCCCAGTCCTTCCCTCCCCCCACCCTTGGCAACCACACATCTGTTCTCTATGTCTGTGAATCTCTTTTGTACATAAGTTCATTTGTGTCATATTTTAGATTCCACATATAAGTGATATCATATGGTATTTGTCTTTCTCTTTCTGAGTTGCTTCACTTAGTATGATCGTCTCTAGGTCCATCCGTGTTGCTGCAAGTGGCGTTATTTCATTCTCTCTATGGCTGAGCAGTCAGTTACTCTTTAAGGGAAGATGGGAAATGGAAATAAATGGCCAATGACAACAAATAATGACACCTGAAAAGGGATGGCCCCAAACTAGGAGTCATCTTTGGAGGATGTATGTTTGTGATGTTGTCAGTTAATTGAGCCGAGAAATTAACAGCATGGTACTGAAATGGGAGGGGCTGTCATGACACGCAGCCTCTTTCAGAGTTCATAAAAGGTGGTGCTGTTTGATAGCAGAGCTAGTAAGGTCCACAAGGAAGCTCCCTTAATTATGAATGGCGATAGTAATTAACAGGATGTGTGAACTGCTCTGCGGTGACTGAAATTTCATTCAATTTTCCTTTCTCTTTAACTGGTTTCCCTCTGCTTTGTGGGAGGAGATCTCAGGCCCTCAACTACATGGATATGAAATTCAAATCTTGAAAAGCGCATTATACAAACCCAAGATTTTTCCTTGGGGTATTAATCTTATTAATCTGTCCAGGAAAGAAAGACTTTCTTTTTTTTTTTTTTTTTTTGTTATTACTCGCTTTTTCCCCAAAGGGGTAGGCAATTAGATATAAAATGAAAGAAAAAAAAATCCCTACATGATTGCCTTCTGGCCAGAACGTGTGACCTGCTGCCATAGAAATATCTCTCTGATCAGAGACAGGACGACAAAGCATAGATCTGATAAAGCAGGTTGCTTTGCCACATGCCTAAGGTTTAATCTTTTCTTTCGTTCCTCCCAGAGGCAACTCCATCTAGCGTTGTCAACCATGTCAGTTTTACTGGAATGTCTCAAAACATCTGTAAAAGACTGATTCAAATAGACACGATGGTACTCTCAAAGAAATGTGATGTCTTTTCTGTGTCTCTGTCTTGCTCCTAGAATTGCATCTGCAGTTTTATTTAAGGCAAATACGGTGTTCAAATCTCCTGCAGTCATCCTTGTGAGACGAGGATGAATATCTGGGTCACACTGGTATAGAGGATGGGCTCTCGTGCGCTGCTGGCCCCGTTCTGTCCTGGAAGAGTCATTCTTCTGGAGTGGAGAAAACAAATGAAATGTTTCTGAAATGTTTGTGGTGTCTCTCAGAGGAAAAAGAAACTCCATGGCAGAAATATAGCCTAAGCAGTCCCCTGCAAAAAAACCCTCGAGGGTAAGCAGAGCCATATAAGAGAAACTGCGTGGAAGGCACAGAGCTCTCTCATCTCCTTTCTATGGGCAGAAATTAGGATGCAGGACAACCACTTAATTTGAGAAACATTTATTACCTCTTTCGTCAGGTTTCTGAGTGCATCATGCTTCTCAGGTCTGAGTCTCCTTTTGAGGTTTTAGGAGGTCATGATATTCCTGTCCTCTGCTCCCAGCCTAAGTTTATACCCATTGAGAAATACAACACAGAAACCAGATAGGTGGAGACAGAGTGATGCCAGCTTTATGACACTGAAAGCTGATTGGAGAAATGGTTAGACATGCGGCCCCAAAGGGCTTCCTGGTACTTGTACCCCTTTAGACATTCTCACCCTCCCGGTCCCGCTAGAGGTAGAGCAGAAAAGGCACTCTCGTTGACAGTGGTAGATCCAAAGAGTGGCCAGAAAGACTCAGTTTCTTCTCCCAAACTGCCTGCTGATGACTCAGGTGTGAAGGAGGGAGTGGGGAGAAGCTGGAGAGGTTCTACATACGCTTTACCTTCCAGACAAAGGGAGTGGATAGTTCATTGCTTCTATGGGAATATGCAGAGTGTGGAATGCCCTTCACCCCCAAAACCCCTCCCGGTGCCCCGTGTCCCACAGCCCGCTGCTCTGGATGTGGGACTGGTCCTCCTCCTCCCCACCAAGCTCTTGGCTCCAGGGAGACACTTCTTAGCATTCTCTCCTCTTTCTCGCCAGCATATACCCACTGCTGCAGCTGTACCATCCTAGCTCACTAGGGATCTTCTCCAGGGATTACCCTCCCACCTTCCCCTTCCCCCTCCTCCCTAGCAGTTGGCTGTAGGTGAGAGCTGATGCTTCTGCTTTTCTCTGTGAGTACTTTCTGTATTTATTGTATGCACTCTACAGTAAGTTCCCTACATACGAATGAGTTTTGTTCCAAGAGTGTGTTTGGAAGTCCAACAGTTAGCCTAGGTACCCAGCTAACACAACCGGCTATGTAGAACTGTACTGTAATAGGTTTATAATGCGTTCTCATCTTTGAAAGTTCGCAACTTGAAGGTTCATATTTAGGGGACTTACTGTACAAAGAATACTGCATAGTATTCAAGTAGTTCCCATTTCCTAATCCTCTGCACAAATTGTCCCTTTATCTCATTCATTCTGGTTATTCCCTTCCTTCCCTTTGTCTTTTTCACTTGTTGTTACCTGTGGAGATGTCTTGCTTCCCCAAGCAGGTTTGGTTTCTTCTTTCTGTCTTTCGTATCCCTTCCCAGGCTGGTCTAGTGTATAGTGCAGTGTTTGTGGAGCTAGTAGGGTTGGCTTAGCTTGAGTTCTCTAGAAAACAGAGTCTGAGGCAGAACTTAGGTGGGAGGGCTTTGTGAGGAGCTGCAATTCCAGAAAAGCAAGAGTGAGGGGATAGGGGAAGCAAAACACAAACACAATAACCTATTACCAAGCTGCCCATAGCTTCTCAGGAAAGCACAGCTGGCTGCTCTGTGACTTACGTTGTCTTGCAGACAGGTCTTTGGAACCACTGTACCTCACAACAGTCTGTCACGGGAAGGAAGGGCAAGGAATTGATCTTCCAGCTCCTTCTGGTGTCCTGTCTCTCACTGACCAAGGTCACCCCATTGGGTTTTAAGTCCCTGTTTCCAGGTTGTATGGCCCAGCCCCTCTGATCAGCCTGTGGGGAAGACAGACCCTATACCCCACAGCATGGTGCTTCCTGGGGATCCTGAAGTGGTGGCAGCTGGTAGTCCATTACCAGTTAGGGTGGACTAGGGTACCAGAGCTTCTGTAGCACCAGCCATGGTGCTCGTGACAGAGGCTGAGCCAGAGCCATCCCTCCCTGCCCCCGTCCCAGGGAGACAGAGACAGCTGGTGGTGTTGGGAGACAAGATGGCCCCAGGGGCAGGGACAGTATATGGAGCAAGCAGTCAGAGGGACAGTGTGGGGAGGGGCAGGCCAATCTGGAAAAGCACATATGTTGGGTCCAATACAGCACCCCATAAATAGATATTGGCTGAATAACTAAATATTTAATAAATCTTCATTCATTTCTGTTGGTTAATTGCCTCCTGTGTTTCTACTTTACTGGTATTATTGGGAGATACAAAGGGAGATTTAAGAGTCAACACAAACTAAACACATAAGTGTTGAGGGATCAGAGTAGAAGAAGAATAAAAGTAAGATCCAGGGAAGTAATCAAGGGAGGCTTCCTGGAGGAGGTGAATTTTGAATTGTCTTTTGAAGGTTGTAATGGTAAGGACTGATAAAGAGGAAGACGATGTCCGCAAAGGTCTTTTGGGATCTTAGAATCTTGAGCATAATTCCAGGTTTTGGGGTAGATTTTAGACTTCTGCTGTGATAGTTTAGCTTCATAATTAAAAGAAAAATGTAACACCAATCTAGAAAATTGCTATTTATACTTTGGCTTTGCTCCAAACTTTGGAGTTTTGCCTCTGAGATTGGAAAAATTAAAGTTGATGGTATCTAGTGTTGGCAAGGAGGTGGAGAAACAGTTTTCTTATACATTCTTATAATCACAGCCTTTTGGGATACTTTTTAATCAAAATTTGAAATGCAAATAAATTATTGACCCAGAAATTCCAGTTTGAGGGGAATTTAGGTAGACATAAATATATTTACAGGATTCTTCATTGCAGTTTTGTTTCTAATAGTGAAAATGGATTCAAATGAAATATCTATCAACAGTGAAATGGAAAACAAACTAAGGCACATCGTGTTATGTAGCTGTTAAAAAATGGGACCCTTGTGTACTGTTATGGAAGGATCTCCGGACATTGAAAATGTAAGTTGTAAAAGAGCATATATAATTGTCATCCCAGTGATTTAAGAAACAATAACGAGCAAAACTGAAAAAAAAAATCCAACTAAGCATTGGGACATGAAGGGACTTCCTTTTTGTATTGTTTGCTTCTGCATGTGTTCCCTTGTCTAAATTTAAGGGGGGACTGTACACCTGAAACTGATACAACATTGTAAATCAACTATACTCCAGGATAAAATAAAAATTAAATTAAAAATTAAAAAAAAGAAATTACCCAGCCTATAAGAACTAACCACTCCATATTTCTGGGCCTCTTGCCTTCTGAGATGGCCCACACTGTCTGTAGAGTGTGTATCTCCCTACATAAATCTGCTTTCACTCTAAAAAAAAAAGTAAATATATAAATAAATTTAAGGGGGGAAAACTCCAAAGGTATCATCTTTTAAAATAAGAACTGGGACTTCCCTGGTGGCGCAGTGGTTAAGAATCTGCCTGCCAGTGCAGGGGACATGGGTTCGAGCCCTGGTCTGGGAAGATCCCATGTGCTGCGGAGCAACTAAGCCCGTGCACCACAACTTCTGAGCCTGTGCTCTAGAGCCCTCGAGCCACAACTACTGAGCCCGTGCACCACAACTACTAAAGCCCGTGTGCCCTAGAGCCCACATGCTGCAACTACTGAGCCCGCGTGCTGTAACAACTGAAGCCCGCACACCTAGAGCTCGTGCTCCACAACAAGAGAAGCCACTGCAATGAAGCCCACACACTGCAACAAAGAATAGCTCCCACTCACCACAACTAGAGAAAGCCCATGAGCAGCAATGAAGACCCAACGCAGCCAAAAAAAAAAAAAAAAGAATCCACCTGCCAACGCAGGGGACATGGGTTCAGTCCTGGTTCGGGAACATCCCATATGCCACGGGGCAGCTAAGCCCGTGTGCCACAACTGCTGAGCCTGCGCTCTAGAGCCTGCAAGCTGCAACTACTGAAGCCCGTGCACCTAGAGCCGGTGCTCCACAACAAGAGAAGCCACCGCAATGAGAAGCCCGTGCACCACAACTAGAGAAAGCCCGCGTGCAGCAACGAAGACCCAACGCAGCCAAAAATAAAATTTTAAAAAATAAACAAATAAAATAAGAACCAAAGTTCATCTCTCAGAAGGGGTCAGAGGAAATTTTCATGTTAATGCTTAAGAATGAAAAAGGAAAAAAAAAAGGAAAGATATTTGTAAAGAAGCCACAGATAGTTCTGTACCAATGATGTTTCACAGAACATTTAGGATGAGGAATCCTTTTTTATGATTTGAAGAAAACCAAATGCCAACTATTAAAAAGAGATCTTTTATAGGCTGAAGTAGTAGAAAGTTGGAAAAAAAGTATCAAAAATTAGAATATAATAATTCAGTGTGGAAGGAAATTTCCTTAAAATAGTACTAAAACAGAATACAATTGATATTATTGTACAGATTAACAAGTCTTATGTGGACAATGTGAAAGATTTTAAGACAAACTGTTTTTGTTCCAAAGATGGCATTGCAAATGAGGCATTTTTCTTTTCTTGCTCTCACTTAAATAATGACCCTAGGTCGAACTAGTATAGAAGAAAAAAATCAGTTTCAGAGACTTTAGGCCCCCTTTCTCCACTGTCCCTGAGAGGGGCTCAGACGTGTAATCCCTCCATCCACACTTGCTATCACAGGGGGACTCGCCCCCCATGAGGTGACCTGTTCTTTCCTTGGCCAGCTCTGCTTGTTACAAAGTTGTTAGTTTTCTATTGAAGTAACATCTACCTCCAGGGAAGGTTGACTGTAATATACATTAGAATGAGCTTCAAAAATTGATCAAAGCCCAGTCCCCACCCTAGACCAATTAAGCCACTGGGAATGGGGCCAAGCATCAACGCATTTTTGCAAGTGCCCCTGGGAGTTTCGTGGGCAGTGAGGATTGCCAACCTCTCTACTCCTGGAAACCCATCATATTTCTAAAGAGCGCTCTCATGTTTCACCTTCATCTCGTCTCCAAAATTATCCTCCAGGCTTCATGTGAAATGGCTTGTAATGTTTTAAAGAGTCTGTATGATGAGTATTAAGTTACACTGAAATCACTATTATGGGCTTGCTCTTTTTAAGAAATCTGGTGAAATACATGTGTGATGATGAAAATCATACTACAAGGAAACAGACCAAAATTTGATTCTGGGCTCTTTAGTTTATGCACATGGGCTGATGTTTTTGTATCTATACTTTAATGACATTTGCTAACTTGAAATTCAAGGTCTGCTCAGTTGCAGCAGTGGGACTAAAAAGCAACATAAGAATCCGGATTTGAGAATTTCGTGAGTCAGAAATCTGTGTGCTGAACAGGTTCTCTTGAGTCTGCCTGTTTTTTCAAGAATGTGTTCTGCTTAGTGTTCTGCTTTTTGTAATGATTTTTAAAAAAATTTTTATTGGAGTAAAATTGATTTACAATGTCATGTTAGTTTCAGGTGTACAGCAAAGTGAATCAGTTATACATATACATATATCCACTCTTTTTTAGATTCTTTTCCTATATAGGCCATTACAGAGTACTGAGTAGAGTTCTCTGTGCTATACAGTAGGTGCTTATTAGTTATCTATTTTATATACAGTAGTGTGTAGATGTCAGCCCTAATCTGCCAATTTATCCCTCCCTCCTTCCTTTCCCCACGGTAACCGTAAGTTTGTTTTCTACATCTGTGACTCTGTTTTGTAATGATTTAAAAACCAACCAAGGATAGTGGCAGAAATAAGCCAAAGGTGGGACACATACCTATCCTGATGGAGTGGGAAATCAATCAATCAAATATAGCTTTTTAAAAAGAAAGATATAATAGGCAGAATATAAATTAGGGGGGTTCAAGTTTGGTACTGAGAACTAGAAATTTTCATATGCATCGTGTTAGAATCTAGATTTCCTCCATAAGTCAATGCCTATTATTTATCTAGGAAGTTGAAGAAAACATGGCCTTGTGTTCACAGTTTCTACGGAGTGTGAGACTTGTTTTTGCCTGGGGAAGTTTTGTTAAAGTTGAATTTCTCACTGTAATGAGGGTCCATCACAGGTCCCTCATAATGTGATGTTCAAACACCCAGAGCATTGGAAGGGGGTGTGACTAAGGCTTCATGTCCCCCCCCAAAAAAAAACTGGGTTCCTGGACCCCTGAGCTGGGCACTGGGATGAAGATGGGGTGACCTGGTCCTCTGGCATGGTATCTGGAGGAGTTTGGGGTGACCTGAGAAACGTCAGGGGTGAAAAGGGAATTGAAGAGTGATGTAGGCATGGATCTAAAGAGACTCCGCAGAGATGCCAACGGGGGGTGTCAGACAGATGGGGACCTTGGGGGAGGAAGTGTCAAGAGGAACCCCAGTTTTTAGTATGAGTGTAGCAGGCTCTTAGCAGGGAGGGAGCCGTGAAAGGCATTGAGCTGGTTATTGATGGTAATTTACAAGCTGCTCTTGCTTTTTTTTCCTGTAAGGGATATAAAATATTTCATCCATTTCTACTGAGTAAAAAAGTCAGTATTGCTTCTTTTCAGCTGAAGTGGTGATAGTAGTCAGCAGCCTGGCAATCATACCTTTTCCCAGTTTACATTTCTGTCAGTACTCTGCACACTCCTCAGCCCTAACCTTGTTCTTGAATTCCTGCGTGGCGTTCATTCATTCATTCTCTGACTAAAGGGGTCGTGTTCCCTTGGGACCGTCTGCTGCCCCTCGTCCACCTTTTTCAGCTGCTCAGGTGTTCCTGCCTCATCACAAGCAGCTCCCCGGACGTGCCACGCCTCTCGTTCCTTCCCCAACCCAGGGTGCTTCATTTATCTGATTTCATTTTGCTGTGTCTTATGGAGGCGGGGGGTGACAAGGAACTGAGAAGGGCCATGCCTGTGACAACCACAGCTCTGTCTTCACCACCACCCACAGTCAGCCCGGTTAGCTCAAGGAGATTGTTTCTTTCTGAATGAGGGCTGGTTCCATTCCTTTCTCTTCTAATCACTTTCCGGGCGTGCTCAGCCTCGGTGAGGAGTGAGACCCGATGCTCCATGGCCCCTTTCCAGCTGGGTGCAGTTCCAAACTGCGCTCAAAGCCAACACTAATTATCTTCAAAGTTTCACGTTAATAACAGAGTAAAGACATATGTGAGTGAATACTGAATATGAATTTTCTATAATAAGAGGGTTTGGCTATTTTATTATGGATGTGAAGCTATATTTGGATCTATAGATGGAACATGGCATGGAGCCTCTGCTGTCCGGAGGGGATGGTGGTGCCCTCTGGCAGGAAGCTTCCAATTTTCTGGGACAGCTTTTCCCACATTCTTGCTAAAAAGCCTGTGCCCAGCTCAGTGGCTTGGCAAATAGAGCAAAACCTCCTGGATTTGAACTGCTGTCATAGAGAATCCGTGATCGACCTTTGGGGCCATAACAGGTTCATTTTGACATTTTGTGTATTTAGTTTTTCCTAGATAAATCAATGTTTCAACTAGTTTGTGGATTTAATCTAGTTTAAATCCACCTAAGAGAATGTTGGCCTCTTAACAATATCGGTTCCACATGATCTGTGATCTGCCTAGAATAGTCCCTAGTACGCAGTAGGCTCTTTAAAATTTGATTAATTAATTATTACAAAGTCTTAAAGCAAGACTAAATTTCTTAGCTGGGTAGCACTTTGAAAAAAGCAGATATATAGTCTTGTACTTGAAGATGATAGAATCACTTCTTTAAAAATATTCTCTTGCCATTTCATGTCAATTATATCAATTTAGGATCTTATTAGCTCTGGGAAGATTCGTTTTATATTAGATCAATGATTTTTTGGCTTCACATTAGGAGAACTGCTCAAGACCAGTTAAATCAGCATCTTAGGTGTGAGTTTGGGGCACCTGGGGTCTTAATTTTTTAACAGCTTTCTTGAGGTCCAATTCACATGCAACAAACTGCACATATTTACAATGAACAATCTGATCAGTTTTAACATATGTGTGCACCTGTGAAACCGTAGCCACAGTCAAGGTAGCGAACACATCATCTGTGGATTCCTAAGTGCCAGGGGCGTGGAGAACTAGTACAGATGAGACCCAGAATCGTGAGCTGTTATAGCTGTTCTCATCTGATATTTAATAATAGTAACACCAATGAAAATAGTTATAAGTTCACAACCTAGCCCTTTGTTTCTTTTGAGACATAATATGTCTCTTTTTGAGGCCTAATCTGACAATGTTAAGACAAGAAGAAACATTATCATTTTTATGTCAGATTAACAGTGTTTCCCCTAAAATTTCTTTCCATCCCACGAAGGACTGTCTCCACACATAGTCAGGGATGGGGGACCGATGTGTCCACCTTTCCTGCTCTGATATGTTCATTGGAAAAGTCAAGCTTTTAACAATAATCTAAGAGTCAGCCAGTGCCTCTGATCATATGTAATTGAGCAGACCACCCACTGCCAAACTGCAGATGTATGGAAAATCTGGCCAGAGCAGGGCTGTGATGGGGACGGTGGGAGCCGGGTGGGAACGTGGGGTGCTGCTTCTTGGAGCTGGCACCCAACCCGAAATCCTCTCAGTTCAGTTGATCACAAATCCTGATGAAGGAAATGGAACTTTTAATAATGCTCCACGTGTCAACGGTAAGAGTTTTACTGATTGTTATTCAGCCAGTGCTGGTAAAATAGTATCTCTTTAGAAAATGATATAAAAAAGTCAACCAAATGGAAGAGCATTAATGGCCAATATTTGGAAATCGGTTAAATGAAAATGATTTCTTTATATGCTAGAATATCATGCAGACATTAAATGATTTTGTAGAATATGTTCATTTTGTATTATTAAGTTAGAACAGCAGGTTACTAAGTCAGTGCGTCCTGTAATGATTCCACTTCTAATTTGAAAAATGTGTATGCACACACACATGCATTCAGGAAAAATAAAACACTTGGAAGACATACACCAAAACATTGACACTTTTTTATTTCTGGGGTGGAAGATAACATTTGGTTTTAATTTTTTAAAACTTTACTTTTCATATATTGGAAAATGAGAAGACGTTTTTAATCAGGAAAAACATGTTCATAAAATCACCTGCAGAAGTTCTCCCCAAATAAAATAAAACCCTGTCTAAAACAATCTAGTCAAAATGAGGGGCAAAAATAAACACCATTAGCGTTCCAGCTTGGAAGTGGTGTGCGTTCCCACGTAGGCGGGCACTCACTCCATGTTTATTAAGCGATTTGCATAAGTGACTGGCGTTAAGCAAAATAAATAAAGCCCTGGTCAAGTTGGAACGAGTTCAGTTGCATCTCAGAGTCACCCAGGCAGATTTGTTTGATTTGTTCTATTAAATTCAAGTTCAAGGTTGCAAAGCATGTGTATTACTGTTGAGGCATGTGGGCATTTCCTTTCGTTTCCACTCACTCCAACTATTGTTTAGCAAGAGGGCGGGGCAGTATGCAAACTAGCATGTTTTTGCATATGGGCTTGTTGCCTTGGTTCTAGAAAATTCATTTCCCGAGGTGCTTCAGCCTGAGGAGTGTTCTCTCCAACAAGGGAGGAGACATGAAATGAGTGCACACACCCCTTAGATCGAGGTAAAGTGGCTGCAGTGTGATAGCAAGTCCCTGCCTCCAAGTGCGTGTCCCTGCCCGCTGCTCTTGGCCTTGGCTCTGTCCACTGCTTTTGCCACTTGCAGCTTCATTTTCTCTCTGTTTCTCCTTATTACATTTCTCCTCAGCCTATAAATGACCTCAAATCTCCTCTGGCCAAAACCCACTTCTCATCTCTGCTGCTCCCTAGAGGTACCATTCCGTTTCTCCCTCTCTTTCACTGCCAGCTTCTCAATGAGGTTGTCAGTATTTACTGCCTGATCCCAGCGGGGAGAACCTTTTCCTTCCTCTGGACGCCCCAGGCACTTGACCTGCCCTTCACAGTATTCCTGTCAGCCACACACATCCCCAGCACTGCACCAGGTATATTCCTGCCTTTGACACGGTCCTCCCTGTACCTCTGAATTCCTAGGAACACAGCAGGCCCTATGGGGACTGATTTCTGAGACTTTTGGGCATCTCTAAATTCAAGAGTATACTTCAGTAAATTTTTTTAAAAAAGAATATAGACAAACAGCTCATACAACTCAATAACAAAAAACCAAACAACTCAATCAAAAAATGGGCAGAAGACCTAAATAGACATTTCTCCAAAAAAGACATACAGATGGCCAATAGGCACATGAAAAGATGCTCAACATTACTAATTATTAGAGAAATGCAAATCAAAACTACAACGATGTACCACCTCACACCGGTCAGAATAGCCATCATTAAAATGTTCACAAACAGTAAATGCTGCAGAGGGTGTGGAGAAAAGGGAACCTTCCTACATTGTTGGTGAGAATGTAAATTGGTGCAGCCACTGTGGAAAACAGTTTGGAGGTTCCTCAAAAAAGTAAAAGCAAAAAAAAAAAAAAAAAGTAAAAGCAGAGTTACCATATGATCCAGCAATCCCACTCCTGGGCAAAACTGGACAAAACTATAATTCAAAAAGATACATGCACCCCTATGTTCATAGCAGCAGTATTTACAATATCTAAGACATGGAAGTGACCTAAATGTCCATCGACAGGTAAATGGGTAAAGAAGATGTGGTACATACATACAATGGAATACTACTCAGCCATAAAAAAGAATGAAATAATGCCATTTTCAGCAACATGGATGAACCTAGAGATGATCATAGTAAGTGAAGTAAGTCAGAAAGAGAAAGACAAATATCATAGTATATCATTTATATGTGGAATCTAAAATATGACGCATATGAACTTGTTTTTGAAACAGAAACAGATTCACAGACATAGAGAACAGACTTGTGGTTGCCAAGGGGGAGGGGAGGTGGGGGAGGGACGGAGTGGGAGTTTGGTGTTAGCAGATGCAAACTATTATATACGGAATGGATAGACAACAAGGTCCTACTGTATAGCACAGGGAACTATATTCAATATCCTGTGATAAACCATAATGCAAAAGAATATATATGTATAGGTATAACTGAATTACTTTGCTGTACACCAGAAACTAACACAACACTGTAAATCAACTATACTTCAATAAAATAAATTTTAAAAAATAAATTCAAGGGACTTCCCTGGTGGTGCAATGGTTAAGAATCCACCTGCCAATGTAGGGGACACGGGTTCGAGCCCTGGTCCGGGAAGATCCCACATGCCGCAGAGCAACTAAGCCCGTGCGCCAGAACTACTGAGCCTGCGCTTAGAGCCCGTGAGCCACAACTACTGAGCCCACGTGCCACAACTACTGAAGCCCGTGCGCCTAGAGCCTGTGCTCCACAACAAGAGAAGCCACCGCAATGAGAAGCCCGTGCACCGCAATGAAGAGTAGCCCCCGCTCACCGCAACTAGAGAAAGCCCGTGTGCAGCAACGAAGACCCAACGCAGCCAAAAATAAATAAATTTTAAAAAATAAATAAATTCAACAGTATAGAAATGTTTGTAGAGGCTCCTGGCTTTTTCCGTGGAAGAATTTCCCCCAAGTGCCCTGTGGTTTCTTTTTTGCAAAAATGTCACATCTAAAGTGAACTACCTCTCCAACATTAACTAGTTTTCTCTCTCACCTAGTGTCTTCCCCTCCTCACAAAGCTTTTGTTTATTTGTTTGCTTGTTTAATAACTTCAGCAGAAATAGAAGAGGCATGCCACTGCACAGAGTCACACAGTCCGGGTGCAATCCCATCTCTGACATGGACAAACTCTCTGACTTTGGGGTGCATTACTGGTCTTCTCTGGGCCTCAATATGCCCGTGTAGAAAGTTGCTATGACAACGGCCACCTTATAGAATTATTTATAGGATTAAGAGAAGTATTGTCTGGGAGGCCCTTAGTCCACCTCTGGCCAGTGTTAGTCACTCACATGTCAAAAGAAGGCTGAAGCACTTCTTTCTTACTGGCTCCCTCCTTTCCTACCTGAGCACAGTGGTTCAGAATCCAGAAACCCCACAGAGGTGTGAGTGCAGAGCCACTGGCAACTTTGTGTGATGCAAACTGGTGTCCCAGCAAACTGCCAGATCACGAGCCTCCCAGGCAGTCACTATAAAATCACCAACCTCAAATGTAAGGTCACGAATGCCGAGGGTCTCTTCTTCCTGCTTTGCTCAAGCAGTGTGATCTGTCCAAAGAATCTGAAATAACAGAAAATATACATAGCAAGTATTCAAGAAGCAGATGGTATTCATATGCTAGAAGCTCTCTGTGCCGGCAGATCCCTCGCACATCCATAGCCATGGTGGAGGGAGGGGGAAGCATCACACTTCCTTCTTTTCTTGGATTTGCCATCTTTTTCTCATCTCTGATGCCAGTGTCTGCTCACAAGATTTACAAGAGAAGAAAAGTCTCACTGTTCTGGAAATGCTAGAAAACGTTCCAAAACTTTCTTAGCGTTCTTCCTAGCAACAGATCCAGTGACTTTCTCCACACTTCTTCTGGGTGGCACTGTTCTGGTGTTTATCACTTTCTGCCACCGACTGGCCATGCAAACTTGGGCCATTACTCCACTTTCTGTGCCTTAGTTTTCTCCTCTGGGGAGAATAAGATTGCCCACCTCGTAAAGTTATTATGAAGATCAAATATCTGCCAGCCAGTTACAGACGTACCCAGTATGGAATAAGCATGCAATATATGTTGCTTATGTAGTCATTTTATCCGCGTAAGCCATGATTGCACCTGTGAGTTGGTGGAAGTAATGCGACTCAGAATCGCACAGCTTGCTTCTGGAGTCCTGGCTTTACCACTTACTGGCTGGGATGAATCACTGAGAAGTCACCTGCTCTTAGTTTATTTTTATCTGTGAAGTGTCAGGAAGAATACTTATTTTTCTGTATTAAGCGAGATTACTTCTGTGAAAAATAAACCACAAAGTGCCATACAGCCCAAGGTGGTATTATGATCTCTCATCTCTGTCCTTGAGCAGAAGCTGTCTAGTCTGAAGTCACCTTTGTGTTTCTTGTGGCTCCCAGGGCTGTACCTGCCCCTGGTGGACCTTGACAGTCATTGTCAAATGAACAGTTTAACAATTCAACACATCTGAGAAAAAAAGAAGCACACCAAGAGGGCCTCTGCATGGTCAACGGAAATGACATGAAATGTACACATACACTCATGCTTTCTTTAAGACCGGTCCATCAGGCCCTCCCCGTGAAACTTTCTAGTGTTCCTTTATGCAGAGTCAGCCCTGGGAGGACCAGAAGTATCCAATTGGAGCCATGAGGATGGGTTTGATTGCTGTAGGCAGGCATGCTGACCACCATGAGAAACTACAGCTTGACAGCCTGACAGTCATGGTGGAGACAGAAAAAACTAAGGAAAGCCGACACAACTTTAAAAGCCCTTTAGTGTGAGATTTTTTTTTTTTAATAGATCTCTTTGTTGGAGTATAATTGCTTCACAGTACTGTGTTAGTTTCTGTTGTACAACAAAGTGACTCAGCCATATGCATACACATGTCCCCATATCCCCTCCCTCTTGAGCCTCCCTCCCACCCTCCCTATCCCACCCCTATAGGTCATCGCAAAGCGCTGAGCTGATCTCCCTGTGCTATGCGGCTGCTTCCCACTAGCTGTCTATTTTACATTCGGTAGTGTATATATGTCGATGCTACTCTCACTTCGCCCCAGCTTCCCCCTCCCACCCCGTGTCCTCAAGTCCATTCTCTATGTCTGCATCTTTATTCCTGCCCTGCAACTGGGTTCATCAGTACCATTTTTTTCTTTTTTTAGATTCCATATATATGTGTTAGCATACGGTATTTGTTTTTCTCTTTCTGACTTACTTCACTCTGTATGACAGACTCTAGGTCCATCCACCTCACTACAAATAACTCAGTTTCGTTCCTTTTTATGGCTGAGTAATATTCCATTGTATATATATATGTGCCACATCTTCTTTATCCATTCATCTGTCGATGGGCCCTTAGGTTGCTTCCATGTCCTGGCTATTGTAAATAGTGCTACAGTGAACATTGTGGTACATGTCTCTTTTTGAATTATGGTTTTCTCAAGGTATATGCCCAGTGGTGGAATTGCTGGGTCATATGGTAGTTCTATTTTTAGTTTTTTAAAGAACCTCCATACTGTTCTCCATAATGGCTGTATCAATTTACATTCCCACCAACAGTGCAGGAGGGTTCCCTTTTCACTACACCCTTTCCAGCACTTATTGTTTCTAGATTTTTTGATAATGGCCATTCTGACTGGTGTAAGGTGATACTTCATTGTACTTTTGGTTTGTGTTTCTCTAATAATTAGTGATGTTGAGCATCTTTTCATGTGCCTCTTGGCCATCTGTATGTCTTCTTTGGTGAAATGTCTATTTAGGTCTTCCACCCATTCTTTAACTGGATTGCTTGTTTTTTTTGGTATTGAGCTCCATGAGCTGTTTGTTTATTTTACAGATTAATCCTTTGTCTGTTGTTTCATTTGAAAATATCTTCTCCCATTCTGAGGGTTGTCTTTTTGTCTTGTTTAAGGTTTCCTTTGCTGTGCAAAAGCTTTTAAGTTTAATTAAGTCCCATTTGTTTATTTTTGTTTTTATTTCCATTACTCTAGAAGGTGGATCAAAAAAGATCTTTCTGTGGTTTATGTCATAGAGTGTTCTGCCTATGTTTTCCTCTAAGAGTTTTATAGTGTCTGGTCTTGCATTTAGGTCTTTAATACATTTGGAGTTTATTTTTGTGTATGGTGTTAGGGAGTTGTTCTAATTTCATTCTTTTACATGTTGCTGTCCAGTTTTCCCAGCACCACTTATTGAAGAGGCTGTCTTTTCTCCATTGTATGTTCTTGCCTCCTTTGTCGTAAATTAGGTGCCCATATGTGTGTGGGATTTTTTTTACTGTAAAGGGAAGTCCCATGTGACTTACTGAAAGCAAAGTTAGACAAAGCAGTTGAGATCTTTGGAGAACAATTCCACTTTGACAGGGGTATACCAGATACCTAAAATGACAGCTTCTGCTGATTTTCATGATTGCCGCAGGGAAGGATGAGGCGAGCTTGGCTCTGTTTTCACAGTATGTTTCTCAAATATAACTTCTTGGTCTGCTGCACGGGTAATTACTCTATAACCACAAAGTTCATGTTGCCAGTTATCTCAACTATGGCCTGATTTTCCCCAATGATGCTAAAGCCTAATTCTTCTGGGTTTTGCAGTCTCTACCAAGTACATGTTAAAACCTTTATCCAGCGAAATGAACTGCTTGGTCATGTCAGTTTATGTAACTATTTATATCTTCAGGATGATTTGCAGTCAATTTGGAGAATTGGTAATTATTAATTTTAAAGAGTGACCTGGAGACTAAAATAAATTCATTTTAATTTATTAACAGTTTGGTTTTCACTATTTTTTATACCACTGTGGGCTCTGTGAAATAGTGTCCAATTCCATATTGTGTCATAGCATGAACATCATTCTAAATGGCACGCTGGTCTAATCTGTGGATGACACGGAGGTGAAAGCCGTAACATGTTTTGGAAGGACAGAATTGAGACGTCACATGTTTTTGGCAAGCTGTAATGATGAACTCCATTCTAAAAAGGTGACATAGGGGACTTCCCTGGTGATCCAGTGGTTAAGACTCTGTGCTCCCAATGCAGGGGGTGCGGGTTCAATCCCTGGTTGGTGAGCTAAGTTCCCACATCCCGCGTGGCATGGCCAAAAACGTAAAAACAAACAAACAAACAAAAAACCCTCCAGTGTAAGAAGAAAAGGTGAAATATGAATGGGGTGCAAGTAAAGGCTTCTGTTGGTTCTAACAAAAATACCTACAAAAAGATAATGGAGATACTGTCAACCTGATATGCAGCTATAAGTATGGCTGGTAAATGAGGCGCCCCAGTATTAGTCCATAAGTATTGGGCATCTGGGGCTGCAGAGAACAGGGCACCTTTAGGAGGAGGGACTGATATCTGTCTGGATATGGGAAGTGGGAAGTTATCAGGGTTGGAGGCTGCTTCAGGGAATGAGTCTTATCTCTTGTCGTCTCTCTGCTGGCCTTTCTGCTTACCTGTGCATATTCAATAGGTTCTCTTCTGACTCCCAATATCCACTCCAGATCCCAGTGAGAGTTAATTTGATTATCATCTCTTTTCTAGGGCAGAGACCTTGGCGCGAAGCGACCTCATCGGTCATCCACCAGCCTCTGTGGATGCCCTTGAGTCAGGTCCTTACCCCGGGTCCTAGCAGTGGCCACCTCTGCTAAAACAGCAGGTGATTCCTGCTTTCCTGAACAGTGGGCTGAGGTTGGGGAAGTTTACACTAGGACGTGAATCTGGATCTGTCTCCAAGGGCCAGAACTGGGACTGAGGAGTGAAAGCTGCAGAGGAAGAGAGATTCGACTCCATACCGAGTTCCCTGAAAATGGAATAGGCCGTAGGCAGATAGATGGTTGGATACACCTTCCAGGCCCCTTCCAGTTCTCAAAATTGTGTTTTCATTTTTATTGTCACTCTTTTGTTTCTTCCCAGAAGCGTATAGTGAAAACCAACTTTTCACGTTATTTTTTAACTGAGCTATGAAGATGATTTTGCCACAGTGTAATTAGGATCTGCCTAAGATGTCAGAAGCAGTAATGCTTTTGCATTAGCCTCTTAAATAAAACATGTTTCATATGTGGAATATTCGTAAATTAGATTTTATTATAGCCAATAACGGCGCTGTTTAAAGAAAGGAAATCATTTACATAATGTAAATGTACTGGGCCAGCAAACTGCAACAAAGATACTTCTCTAAGATTTTGAAGATCTTAGTATAAGATATGAGTATAAGAATGTTTCCTACATTTTTTTCCTAAGGAATTGTAAATGACGTTCCAGAGATTTCAGTTAAGCTTTTAAATTCACATGTCGTGATGGACTGAATCATTTAGGACAGATTTCAGTGGTGACGCTTCTGACAGTTGTCTGAGCTGAAGTCTCCAAAATAGTGGCATTAAATCTCACCATTCAGCTTCTACTAATTTGGAACAGAGAGAGAGACAGAGAGAGAGAGAGACAGAGAGTGTGTGTGTGTGTGTGTATGTGTAGGGAGAAGAAAAATCATTCCATACAATGTTCATCCTTTCCCAAACAACAGAAACTAATTATTTAATCGGAGAAAATCTGAAAGCACTGGGAAGACTCCAGGGTGCTTCTGTTTCCATTTTCCAGTGTGAGAATGCCTTGTGACAAAGAGAAGATAGGGCAGATACAGGGCACAGTAGCCTTGCTTCCAGCTGCCTGTTTACTGCATTCCCTCGAGGCAATACATGGTTGGGGGAGAGAACAGCTTTGTTACAATTCCAGTTCCACCATTTTGGAGAGAAGACAAAGCACTCTCAGCTTCACTTTCCTCATTTATAAATTGGGGATAATAATCGTACTTAGGTCAGAGAGTTCTTGTGAGGATTAAAGCACTTAGCATCGTGTCGGGCTCGTACAAAGTGCTCGATAATTTAGCTCCTAGGATTATTTTTATCTTCATCACTCCGTAAGGGGTGGGAACCCCGAGGTTATGCTCTCCTGTGCCTGGAAAGTCAGTGGCATCAGGCCCTCATCAACAGTGTGACTCCATGTGGTCCCGTCCTACCCAGCCCAGCCCGAAATAGGGTCCGGCCCCAGCTCAGGGTCTGCCTTTATCCTCCCTGGGAGACTTGATCCCATCCTGGTGTTGCTGCTTCACTTGGACCTCGCATAAGTCAGTGTATCTCTCAGAACCCTAGTTCCCTCCTCTCGAAAATTGGGGAACTATTCACTTATTTATGTATTTATCTTTTAAAAAAATTTTTTTATTGGAGTATAGTTGATTTACAGTGTCATGTTAGTTTCAAGTGTACAGCAAAGTGAATCAGTTAGACACATAAATATATCCACTCTTTTTTAGATTCTTTTCCCATATAGGTCATTACAGAGTATTGAGTAGAGTTCCCTGTGCTATACAGTAGGTCTTTATTACTTATCTATTTTATATATAGTAGTACGTATATGTCCATTCCAATCTCCCAATTTATCCTCCCCGCCCTTACCCCCTGGTAACCATAAGTTTGTTTTCTACATCTGTAACTCTTTCTGTTTTGTAGGTAAGTTCATTTGTACCCTTTTTTAGATTCCACATATAAGTGATATATGATATTTGTCTTTGGCTTAGTTCACTTAGTATCATAATCTCTAGGTCCATCCATGTTGCTGCAAATAGCATTATTTCATTTTTTTATGGCTGAGCAATATTCCATTGTGTGTCTACCTACCTATCTATGTATCTGTCTCTCTGTACCACATCTTCTTTATCCATTGATGTATCAGTGGACACTTAGGTTGCTTCCATGTCTTAGCTATTAACAGGCACATGAAAAAGTGCTCAACGTTGCTAATTATTAGAGAAATGCAAGTGAAAACTGCACTGAGGTATCACCTCACACTGGTCAGCATGGCCATCATTAAACAGTCTGCAAATAAATGCTGGAGAGGGTATGGAGAAAAGGGAGCCCTATGGAAAACAGTATGGAGATTCCTCAAAAAACTAAAAATAGAGTTACCATATGATCCAGCAATCCCACTCCTGGGCATATATCTGGAGAAAACTATAATTCGAAAGGGGGAACTATTTAATTTTATAGGGTTTGAAAATTTTGGATACTATTAATTTAAACCGTATTTGTTTTAAAAACAAATTGAGTGATCAGGTTCAAATTGTGTAGAGAAGACAGAACTCTTAGCTTTGGATGAGTCATCAAAGAATGTCTCTGACTTTCTCTCCTTTGAAAAAAATGCCTGTGCTTGGGTTCCATCATACCTGATCTTCTGATGTAATTGGTCAGGGATTTCTTTGGCTGCATGGGGCCGAGTCACTGATATTTTTTAAAAAGCTCTCCTGGTGGTGCAAAGGTGCCCACAAGGTTGAGAAGCACTTAGCAAGCCCGAGGTCAGACTATGAATGGGAAATGCAGGTCTAGACTTCCTGCTTTCCTCATTTCTCCCTGTATACCGCCCCCAAGTTCTGGTTTAAAAGAGGTTTTCTGAACAATTTTTTTCTGATTTTTTCCCACTCTTTCTCATAAAAGTGAGGTATTAAATAAACACACTATTCAAACACTTCTATTAGTTGGCTTCCGTTTAATTAAAGTTTCATTCTGTGCTGTTCTACCTTAACCTTTTCCTTGTTTTCTTAGGATGGTGTGTCTGAAACCTTCATTCTCAGATGCTTTCTTTTCTCACCACCTTTAAAGCCACCTCTGAAATGTAATTGCATAGCTGCGTTCCTCACTGAGATCGTCAACCTTCGTCAATTACTTCGTTCTTCATTGTTGTTCTTTTCAGTCTGTATTAGATTCTTCCCAGCTGCGGTCTGTTTGTTGCTGTGATTGTAAAGCACCGGGTATTCCCATGAAGTATTCGAGTAAAATAAGATCAAGTGCCTTTTTTCCCTCTTTGATTTGTGTGCTCAGTTGTTTCCTGCTACTTAGGGGTCACTCAGACTACTATCCTATACCAAAATGTAACTGGAATTGTGTTACCTTTTTTCATTACCTGTTGCAATGAAATTGCCTAAAGTTTGTTAGACATTGATGTCTGTAACTACAGTAAGGTTTGGTTAAAATTCATCATGGAATTTAATACGTATTAAGTTCCCCTTGTCAGTTTTAGTAGGATAGTTGAACGAAATCTCAGCTTAATAGAATTAGCTAACCCAAAACAGTTTACACTGTTCTGTTTTTTTCCTTTTCAGAAATCTTTGTGATATTCCACACCTGTGTGCTGAAGACTTTGACCAAAGCTGCTGTCAGGAATTGGCATCCTGGGAAAAGGACAGCTTCCAAAATCAGGGAAACTTTCAGGAGATTCCTGGCCCAGTGGATCTTCTGAAGGTAAGAGTGGAACAGTTTTCTCTTTGTCTTTAGAAGTCTAAATGAACTGTTCTGTCTTCCGAGATCTGCTTCTTGGAAAAGAGTGAATAAGGGAATAGGTTATTGATAATTCTTGGTAAAGAATTGAGAGTTTTTCTTTTTCAGGAGATTTTTTTTTTTTAGTAGTGATGAAGGAAATCAATTGGCTATTTTGACCGAACAGGAATTTATTTAAAGTTTGGAGCTGTGAAATGAAGATCTATGAAGACCTACTTGAACACACACACACACACACACACAGACACACACACACACACACACACACAGACACACACACACACACACACACACACACACACACCCACACACACACCTTAAAAAAATTAGTAATGTTTCTTTTCCCAGAGAAATTTCTTATGCATTTAGGGTCTCCCTCAGCCTTCATTTCTGCCTTACCCTGCCTTCTAGGATTGTTTTAAGAATCAAACAATATAACTTATGTGAAAGCACTTTGTAAACCATGATGTATTATTTGCATAAGTAAGAAAAACAATTACTATTTCCGAACATTTATAATCCTCCAAAATACCCACATATGCTCCAATCTGTTTTCCTCTATAGTTTGGTTCATTTTTATTTCGATTCAGTAAACTTTGCTAGGATCTGAAAAAGCAAAGGTGTTAAGTCCTACCCTTCAAAGAGTATCTGTAAATTGCAGAGATAAATGCATAAATAAATATGACCAACTCCAATATGATATAAATATATCGAGAGTACAGTAAGGAATGGAAATGGAAAAGGCATCAAATGCAGCCTGGGGCTGGAAGACTGTGTGTGTAAAAGCAGGCTTCCTAGAGAAGGTGACCCCTGAAACGGCCCTTGAAAGATGAATAGGAGTTAGCCTGGTAAAGAGCAGGATGGGGTCAAGGAGGGCATTGCAGGCAGGAGCGGCGGGATAGGTGTGTGAAACCCACACGTGGAAGTAATACATTTTCAGCATTGTTGAACCACAGGTATGGGTGGTGGGGGTGTGTGTGTGTGTGTGTGTAAGTGTAAGCACTGAGGGGTTTTTTAAAAATCGAGGTATGGTTGATTTACAATGTTGTATTAGTTTCTGGTGATATATATCAGCAAAGTGATATATTCTTTTTCAGATTCTTTTCCATTATAGTTTATTATAGGATATTGAATATAGTTCCCTGTGCTATACACTAGGACCTTGTTGTTTACCTGTTTTATATATAGTAGTGTGTATCTGATAATTCCCAAACTCCTGATTTATCCCTCCCCACCCACCTTTCCCCTTTGGTAACCATGAGATTGTTTTCTATGTGCGTGAGTTTGTTTCTGTTTTGTAAATAAATTCATTTGTATCTTTGTTTAGATTCCACAAATAAGAGATATCGTATGATATTTGTCTCTCTTTGTCTGAGTTCACTTAGTATGATAACCTCTAGGTCCATCCATGTTGCTGCAAATGGCATTATTTCATTCTTTTATATGACTGAGTAGCATTCCCTTGTATATATGTACCGCATCTTCTTTATTCATTCATCTGTCGATGGACATTTTGGTTGCTTCCATGTCCTGGCTATTGTAAATAGTGCTGCAGTGAACATTGGGGTGCATGTATCTTTTGAAGTATGGTTTTCTCTGGATATATGTGAGGAGTGGGATTGCTGGATCATATGGTAATTGTATTTTTAGTTTTTTAAGGAACACCATAGTGTTTTACATAGTGGCTGCACCAATTTACATTCCCACCAACAGTGTAAGAGGGTTCCCTTTTCCTCTGAGGGGTTTTAAGCTGGTGGTCATTGGCGTTTTAGGTGTGTTACCCTGGAGAAAGTATAGAAAAAGAGTTGCAGGTGAGCAAGATTGAAGGAAGGAAGATTCGTTTTGTAATGATCTGGGGAAGAGATGGAAGGGCTAGAATTAGAGTAGAAGCAGTGAGGAATAGAGAGAGTGAAGTTTGAAAGAGCTAGAATATTCTGGATTTGGTGATAGTTTGGGCATTGGAAGCAAGAACAAGTTAGGACTTGGGATTGTCAGGTTTCTGACTTGGGTGACTTGGGTCATCAAGGGGATTAGGAGGGAAGCGGACTTACTGTTGGAGAGGAGAGGACTTTGAGGTATATTTGGGACATATATATTTCAAAGATAGGTTGAAATATCCACCAGGCAGTTGGAAGTTTAAGTATGGTGGTTAGGGGAGGGTTCAGGGCTAACAACATTGATTTGGGAGTTACAGACAATAGTTTAAAATCTTTTTAAAAATATGAATTTGATTTTGTACTTAAGCCCTCACTATTATTCATTCTGACACTTAAAACACAACTCACGGGAATTCCCTGGTGGTCCAGTGGTGAAGACTCCATGCTTCCACTGCAGGAGACATGGGGTCGATCTCCGGTCAGGGAACTAAGAATCCCACAGGTTGCGTGGCATGGCCAAAAACACACACACGCACACACGCACACACACACACACACACACACACAACTCGCCACATTCTCAATTTTCATTTTATTTTGCCATTACCTATCATTTCATTTGTATCTGTACTTGTTGGCCTTATTTTCTTGGCATGATAAATTCGGATTTTTCCTCATGCCAAATGTTGTGACCTTTTGAGTTTGATGAAAGGAAATTTCAACCAGTATTTGAAAAACCTTGTAAACCCTAAAATGTAGGAGAGTTACAAACGAGTGCCATTCTCCATTTTAATTCACAGTGGTTATAGAAATTATTTAAGAAAAGTGCTTTGCTTTCCAAAGTTTAGTTCGTTTTCTGTATCAATCGAGGTTTCTTGTCAATTCCTCACGTTCATTGCTCTGCCCAGGATCTGAGCATTGCTTCTGGGAGACAGAGCAGGAACTTTCTTGCATTCTTCAGGGGGGTGGTGCCAGGGTCCCAGCCTTTGGGTCTTCCCGGCATCAACCCAGAATGTCATTAAGGAAGACTGTTGTAACAGAGGCTGCACTGTTTCAGGTCAAGTCTATCCGAGTTAGACTTTTGAAATACAACACTCAGAGCCTTCTTTGAGGGAATGTCATGGGTAAAACTTTTAAATTCAAATAATACTTACAATAGTACTATTTTGAGTGAATTTTATTTGATTACCGTGGCCTTAATTAATTTACTGATTTTTTTTTTCTCCTTAAGACCTGCTGGAAAATTACAAAATGCCCCTTTTTGCCTCTTTCTAGTTCACTTCTCTACCATCCTTCCAGAAACTTTCAAGATCAGTTAATGTCACTTCCATTTTTATACACAAGAGAATTAATCTGAAGCAAAATTAAGTAACTTGCTCAGTGTTGACAGCTGGAGCTGGCGTCCTGGTCTCTTGAAACTCATTCTGTCCTTTGCACTTCATTTTTTTCCCTCTTATTCCAAATCTTTATTGAACCGTGACATTATCTATGTGTCTTAAAATAGGAAATTGAATTAAGTAAATCAGTTCACACTGATGGCATATGCTTTGGTTAATCACTCTGTGTTCAACAGATTTTGCTTTACTGCTTTAGGCTCTGGTTAAGGTTTTATTATTTTTTATTTTTGTACCTAAAATTTTTTTAGCATGGATTTTGTTTTTTGGCATCCTTTATTTCTCTGTACTGGTTCCACTGCTAAAAGGAAGGATTGAAAGAGAATCAAAATCACTTGTTTAAATTCCAATTAAAAAAGGACTATCATCTCAATTCATTATCAAGTCAATGTTTTCCAAGTAGGTACTTTCAGTGCCAATGTGTTAGGCACATTCACTAACGCGGCAAACACTGGCCACACAACCCAGTTTTCTGAAACATCCTATTTTTTTTCCAGTTTTATTTCCCCTTTTTAAATAAAAGATAACGTTCATACATTAAAAAAGGCACTCCTCATGTATTTTAAAGACAACACTTTTAAGCAGAAGCTATTTCAGTTTGGGTCAAAGACATCGCAAGACCCTGTGAATTTCATGTATAGAAAATGAATTCATGGAAATGCTGAGTCGGTGTATCTTAGAATGACGTCACATGAGTGCAAGTTGTAGGTGGTCTGAAGGACAATGAATTGTTCTCTGAAATTCACAGAATGGTCAGTCATTGCCTTGAAACCAGTGGGCTGTAAATCATCAGGGTGCGGGTACACAACGTGATTCACTCTCCTGAGAGCTGCCAGTCACAAAAGGAGTTTCCATTGCTTATGTGCAGAGCCCAAGAAATATGTCTCCCCATTTTGGTCTGTCTCTTTTTCTGCCTTCCCGTCTCACTCATAGCCTTTGTGGGATAGACACAGACTAATATGATGTTTTCAAAACAGGAGACCCTTGGCAGTTTGTGTTTATGGAACTAGGAGTGGAGACGATATATCGTGGATGGGAAACAGGTAAATCACCCTTCACTTGGTAATGGTTGAGAGCCATGGGGAGACATTGTCTTGACACGTTTGCCCTCTGCATAGCTTGGCCACCTTGAGCAGAATGACGACATGAACAGAGATGGACAGGTGTGGAAGCTTCTGTAGACAGTGAACAGAAGATGGTGTGATGGCTGGGAAAGGGCAGGTCAGCTTTCACCACCATTGTCTGGCTTAGTGGGAGCTAATCTTACTGTGGACAACAGTACTGGGTGGTTGCTTCCTGCTCAGATTCCAGGATGAGTATTTCACGTACCATTATGCCAGCAAAGCAATGGATAGCGCTTATGTGAGCTTTGGAGTTGCCACTTAAAAGTACTTAGAGTTTGAAATATTCAAGACTGCCTTCCTTCTACCCTGTGGGTAGAATACAGAATTCTGCTGGAGGGGGTTGTTTAGGGCAGACTCTTTGAAGGTAAAAGCCATCGGTGAGTTGCCAGGGTGACACTTTTGAATAGGCAGTCTTCCAACAGGCTCAAATCATACTTAGCAGTAAAACGTGTTACCCTATGCCCTTTTGTAGTGTGGGATTTTGAAATGAGAGGGGACAGGAAACGCTGAGCCACCAGCTTTTGGATCCAAATTCAGTCCCACTGTAGAGGTCACAGACATCAGCAATTTGTGGGCCATTTCCATGGAGGACAATGACAGTGGATTTCTAATGAGATAATGTCCTGCTGCATTTGAATTTTCACTCTCCACTGCCTTTTGTCGTTTTGAGTCCTTTCGAAATTACTCTTGATTCAGATTTATTATTAACTTTTTGAACTCTGGCTTCTGCGCTAATATCTTGCTGCTCATGTTAAAATGACTAGAGAATTTATTTTTGCATTCGTTAATAGAATAGCAAGGCAGCGTAATATGAATTTATACTCTTCACATTTTCCTGTAATATAAGCTGGATTCGTTATCCCCTGGGGATCTGTTTCAAATTCATGTCCTAATAAGACATTCCAGCTAGTTGTTGGCTTTCTAGCTTTTAAAAAGCTTCTCCATAATGGATAGAGAACAATAAATAATGCATAATTTTGATTTTAAACTTTAAAAACATTTTTGATGGTTCTCATAAAATGGAAAATGAAATAGAACTTCCTCTTCAATGATCAGTAGTATAAGTATTTGTATTTTTTTTTTTAGGCAAGAACCATCCTGAGGCAATTATGTCTTTTTAATATGGTTTAGAAAATAAAATCTATGAGGAAAGATTATGGATAAAAACATTATTGAGGATGCAGAACGACTAATAGGGTTTATGCATCCTTTGTAACATCTTCCTTCAGAGGACATGTGTATTATCGTTGACAGAACTATTCAAAAATGATGATATCCACTTACCACTATTGGTAATAATTATGTTACCAATATTTCAAATTATTCTCTCTCCTCTTTTGTTTCCCCTCTTCGCTATCAAAGTTTCCAGTCATCATATTAGTGTATGTGTATCACACAGAGAATGTGACACAGCAAAGGGACAGAGAAAGAAAAAGGTGAAGAAAGCGACGGAAAGGCAAGAGATAGATATTTTTCATTTCCTACCCATAAACCAAAGCAGTATTTGTAGTCTTTTTCCCACCTCTGCCTTATTTGTTTGATTTCTTTGACATTAAAGCTATGTAATTTCTGTAACTTGCCAACCCGTAAACAGGTACCCAGAACCATATCCTAAGTTGGAGATCCGAAAATAGAGTCACTGTAGTAGAGCTGGGATGTGTCACCCAGATCCCCTGCCCCTTTTGGGACTGAGGTACTCTTTCCCCAGCTTCTGGGAATCCTGACTGCTGAGAGCTCACAGCTGGGTCCCTCCTTGGCGGCTGCCCTTAGCTGTTAGCTAAAGAGAGCTGCCTCACTCAAGATTCTACTCATTTAATGAATGGTTAAAAAAAAAAAAAAGCTCCCTCATTTAAAAAAAAAAAAAAAGAAGATGTGGTATATATAGACAATGGAATATTACCCAGCCATAAAAAAGAATGAAATAATGCCAATTGCAGCAACATGGATGGACTTAGAGATTATCATACTAAGCAAAGTAAGTCAGACAGAGAAAGACAAATACCATATGATATTACCTATATGTGGAATCTAAAATATGACACAAATGACCATATGTACGAAACAGAAACAGACTCACAGACATAGAAAACAGACTTGTGGTTGCCAAGCGGGAGGGGAGGTTGGGGAGGGGTGGTTGGGTGTTTGTGATTAGCAGATGCAAACTATTATATATAGGATGGATAGAAAACGAGGTCCAACTGTATAGTACAGGGAACTATATTCGGTATCCTGTGATAAACCATGATGGAAAAGAATATGAAAAAGAATGTATATATGTATAACTGAATCACTTTGCTGTACAGCAGAAATTAACACAACATTGTAAATCAGCTATATTTCAATAAAATAAACTTTAAAAAAAAAAAAAAAAAAGACTTTCCAAAGAAAATATTCACCTAAAAAAAAAAAAAAAAGATTCTACTCCCTGCTCCAGGGCAGCAGCGTACATTCAATGGTTGGTCAATTTGGGGACACAAAGGTTCTTGCCCCAATTTAGGACAAGGCTCTGTAGGGCCTGTACGATCACCCGGGGCTTTTGTTGTGACCGCACTCCAGTCGAGCGTCTCCCAGTGCCTCATATGCTTTGTTCACTCTCGCCTGTATGTTGAGCCCAGGAGCCCTCACCAGTGAAATTCCCACATGTAAATTCTCATCTCACAGTTTGGTTCAAGGAAGCCTGACCTGCAGCAACCTCCGTGCCTGGACCAGGCCCTGCATACGTGTGAGTGTGTGATCATGTATCTTTAGAGCACTGTGAAAAGGCACTGGCGTTAGAATCATAATCAAGATCTCTGGCAGTCTAGCCCACACCATCCCTGTGAAAAATGGGGATAACAATACCAACCTCTTAGAGTTGTTGCCAGGATTTGATAGCAAGTATTCAGTGCCTGGCACACAGGAAGCTCTCCATAAATTATAGCTTTTGTTGTAATTACCTACAGATAATCCATAAATAATGCACTAGTTCCGACCAATTGATTACAATATAGAATGTATTTTAATGTCATTTTTATGACAATATTTATTTTAGTAGAGGATCAAGTTAATTAAAGATGCATCACCTGCACATTTAAATAATTCTTCCTCCTTGTTAGTTTTCTTTTATTGAGTACATGAAGAAACTGGGCAGGGTTCTAAAGGGAACCTAAAGTCATTAAAGAGGTGAATAGAAAGTCCTATGGGAAAAAAATGAAAGGCTCTGGAATTAAGATTGGGAGATTGACAGGTAACTTGCCTTCTAGCTTCAAGTAAGTGGAAGTCTTTTATGAGGAGAATATTGGATGTGTTTTGTCCATGTTCACAGAGGACAGAACAAGAGAAAATGGACATAAATTAAAAGAGGAAGATAGTTGGGTTTGTATTAAGGGAATTCCTCTGTTCTTGGACAATAAAACACAGGAAGGGGCTTGTAAAATATATATTTTTAAAAATCTTCAAAAAAAAGACAAGACAACATTCGGTCCTGAATCACTGAGATGCTTCCCAGAGAATTTATGGAGAACTCTGAACTCTGTGATTCTCTGATTTCAGAAATGATGCTTCCTAGAAACTCAGACACATATGTTCTGTTTTGCAAATGAAAGATAACTACTATTTGACCACTTTCATTTTCTTTTTAACTAAATTTCTTATGGTATCTTTGAAAATGTTCATAGGCACCTCGTATGTGGTTCTCTGATAATTTAGTAAATCTTTTTCATTGAATAGGTGTCCTTCTGTCCATTTAAAAATCTGACAGGTATTATCACAATTTTCAATCTTATTGTATGTCCTCTCTTTATAGTCTATATAAAAATAAACTAAAGCCTACCATCCTGGGCCGTTTATCTATATCCAATGTAAGTTCTTTTGAGACTCAGATCTTGGGATGACATTGTTAAAATGAGCACTCATGAGTATTAAATCACTCTGAAGGGCTTTAGAACCCCAGCAAGAAGTGTGGAACTTTGGAGAACATCTTTTTCAATCAATTAATGGCTTAGAGATAAGATTAAAGATAGGGGACTGGGTTTTTAATGTTCTTTTAAGGCCTCGGAGTCGAGAGATAAGAGGAAGCCACTAAGATGTTTCTCAGTTACTAGTAAGTATATTGGATTTTGCATTTTCTCCTTGGCGTGTCTTGTCAGATAGTCGTAGGCAGAGACAGAATGAGGTGGGAGAAGGAGCCCAGGACTCCAGGCCAAAATGCCTGGCTGTGCCTCCGTCACAGCCGAAAGCGGTCTGTTCTTCTCTCGTAGAACTACGTCTGCATGGATTCCCTTTGGATCTCTAATCGCGGCATCCTATTTTAGATTCTCATCACGCTACAGTATCGTCTCTCAAAAGAAACCCAGCATGGGCTTCCCTGGTGGCGCAGTGGTTGAGAGTCTGCCTGCCAATGCAGGGGACGCGGGTTCGAGCCCTGGTCTGGGAAGATCCCACGTGCCGCGGAGCAACTGGGCCCGTGAGCCACAGTTGCTGAGCCTGCGCGTCTGGAGCCTGTGCTCCGCAACAAGAGAGGCTGCGATAGTGAGAGGCCCGCGCGCCGCGATGAAGAGTGGCCCCCACTTGCCACAACTAGAGAAAGCCCTCGCACAGAAACGAAGACCCAACACAGCCATAAATAAATAAAAATTAAAAAAAAAAAAAAGAAACCCAGCAGACCTAAGGGTTCAACCTCTGAGGGTTCAACCTGGGGGCCCCATCACACCTTGACCTAAAGCAGTTCTGCTTTATTTATTTATTTATTTAAAATATGCACAAGCACGTTAAAAGCAGTCTTATTTGAAATAATTTTTAATCTAAAATTCCATTGATAAAGGGAACAGAAAAACAAAAATGTCTGAAACATCAAATATTTGTGAGATATTTGGGGAAATTTGAACAAAGTGAATATTATTTAGCTATCAATACAAGGATTATGATTATATGATTTTGCTAATAGCAGTAATGGTGCTGCATTCTTATCTGTGAAAGATTCTTGGGTGAAGAATTTATAGGTAAAATTATATGATGTCTGGGATTTGCATTGTACTCCAGTAGGAAGTTAGAGGTTACAAATTAAGTAAGACTGACCAAATAATGGTTTCTATCTCTGCTAGTGACAGCCAGCAATATGTGTATAGCAGCTCTGCTTTAATTCATTGATTATTTTAATTTTTTTAGCATACACAGGTAGATAGAGGTTCTGTTTAAGATTTCACTTGATTAAATGGATCCATTGCTGGAAACATGAGTTTCCAGCAATGGAATTGCTGGTATTCCTACTGATCCCATGTCTTCAGTACTCTCCCCAGTATATCCCACTGAAATACCCAATTTCATTCCTTCTGTTACTGCCTTATTAAAACTCTTCAAATGGCTCTCTGTCTCATGAGGGAGAATACGCAACCTTTACCCTGGTATTCCTGGCCTCCCTCCCTGCTGCAGCAGTGGAGATGGCCTCGGTGTTCTAACACAAGATTATCTTTTTTGGGGACTTCCCTGGTGGCACAGTAGTTAAGAATCCTCCTGCCAGTGCAGGGGACACGGGTTCGAGCCCTAGTCCGGGAAGATCCCACATGCCGCAGAGCAGCTAAGCCTATGTGCCACAACTACTGAGCCTATGTTCTAGGGCCCCTGTGCCACAACTACTGAGCCCGCGTGCTGCAACTACTGAAGCCTGCATGCCTAGAGCCTGTGCTCTGCAACAAGAGAAGCCACCGCAGTGAGAAGCCCACGCACCACAACGAAGAGTAGCCCCCGCTCGCTGCAACTAGAGAAAGCCCGCACACAGCAGCGAAGACCCAATGCAGCCAAAAATAAATGTAAGAAACCCAAAAAACAAAAAGAAAACACTTTAAAAAAAGATTTTTTTTTTGAATTCTGGAAAATTTTATTAACAAGTTAATTTAGAAGAGCAGAGTACAAAGCTGTACAAACAATATGATTCCAGTTTCATATTTTCATATATATATATATGTTTGTATATATACACTCTGTGCAAATATACAATATATATGCATCAAAAAAGACTGGATGTAAATGCACCAAAATGTTAACATTGGCCCTTTAAAGGTGGTGTAACTATGGCTGATACTTTTTTCTATTATTAGCAGGTGTTACTTTTATTTTGCTACTTCAAGAGATAGAATGTTTCATTATCTGGGGAGATATGGCCTCTGTGAAATAAGCTTTATAGTTTATGTTTTTAATATTTTATTTTATTTTTTAAAATTTATTTTTAACTTTTTACTTTATATTGAAGTATAGTTGTTTAACAATGTTGTGTTAATTTCAGATGTACAGCAAAGTGATCCAGTTATACATAAGCATGTATCTATTCTTTTTCAAATTCTTTTTCCATTTAGGTTGTTATGTAATGTTGAGCAGAGTTCCCTGTGCTATACAGTAGGTCCTTGTTGGTTATCTATTTTTTTTTATATTGCCTCACATTTCTATCATACTTTTTTTGAATTCGATGTTTAACTCATTATTTATTTATTTATTTGGCTGAGTCGGGTCTTAGTTGCGGCAGGTGGCATCTTCGTTGAGGCATGCGGGATCTTTCGTTGCGGCGTGTGGGCTTCTCTAGTTGTGGCGTGCGGGTTTTTCTCTCTCTAGGTGTGGCACAGGGGCTCCAGGGCACGTGGGCTCTGTAGTTTGTGGCATGCAGGCTCCCTAGTTGAGGCACGCAAGCTCTGTAGTTGTGGCATGCAGGCTTTGTTGACCCTGGCATGTGGAATCCTTGTTCCCTGACCAGGGATTGAGCCCACGTCCCCTGCACTGATAGGCAGATTCTTTACCACTGGACCACCAGGGAAGTCCCTGGTTATCTATTTTATATATAGCAGTGTGTGCATGTCAATTTCAAACACAAGATTATCTTGATCTGGTTATCGAATACAGAGCCTGAGACTGGTGTGCTCTCACAAGCAGCCCATGAAATCAAGCTCCTGTCTGATTTTGCTCAGCATTATCTTTGCCCTTCTTCTAAGCTACCCAAGCCATTCTGTTCCTTTTGAGCACACCTCCTCCACAAAGCCTTCCTCGATTACTCCAGCCCATAGGAATCAGGACCATGTCGAAATTCTCTTGCACAGGTGGGCATTTATACTAGTCTACCTTACATTTTACCCAGTTTGACAATGGTGTTATGTAGACTGTGTGTGCATAGTGTTATTTTCACCCCCTGGGGCATCGGGGAACAGTACAGCAGTCAGTGTGACCACCACTCATCTGGGGAAGTAGGCATGCTGGGATCATCCCCACATGTAAATCTTCCATGTAATATATGCATTAAAATAAGAAGGGAAATGTATTCTGGAAATAAATTTCAGCAACATGGATGGAAATAAAACTTACCTTAAGTTGCAACACATTAAAGCTCAAAGAACTTTAAGACCAGATGGTATAGTTTTAAGACTAATTCTGCCTCTCAGTTTGTGTTCATCAGCAAGTTATTTATCCTTTATGATCTTTTTAATAACTGTAATAATACTGCTATTCTTTGTTCTTTGCACTTCACAAAGTACTTTTGCATGTTCTTTATTTTTTTTATTTATTTATTTTTTTAAACATCTTTATTGAAGTATAATTGCTTCACAATGGTGTGTTAGTTTCTGCTTTATAACAAAGTGAATCAGCTACACATTTGCATGTTCTTTAATTTGAACTTCACAATGACCCATAAGGTATCAAGGTTAGCTTTTATCTTTCAAACAAGAAAACTGAGCTTGGGGCCATGCCCTCACATCTTAATGTGTTAAGCTGACAGTAGGCACTGAAACTCAAATCTTCTGGCTTCTGTTTTAGTGCTTTACCAAACTGTTACCGAAAGTGTTATCTGCAGACCAGCTGTGTGGGCATCACCTGGGAGCTTGTTAAAAATGCAGAAGCTCAGGCCTCACCCCAGACCTGCTTTATCAGAATCTACATGTTAACAAGATGCCCAGGGATTCATACATACTTTAAAGTGGAAGAAGTACTGTAATATAAGAACAGTTTAATAAGCCTCTGAGGTACAAACATGAAAAGGGTTTTAAAATTTTTATTCCTATTGCTGCCATCAAATCTCTTCTGTCAAATCTCCCTTTTCTCTGAAGAGATCTCGAGCAGATCTGATAGATTTTTAGTTACTTTCAGGTTTTTTATAAGTTTCATACACTGTAGTCCAGTTTTAAAACTTCAAACTTACATGGAAAGAAAAGCTTTCCTTTACCCCAGCCTAGCTTGTGCCCTTCAAAAGTTTTGTTTGTTTTTTTTTTTTTTTTGGCCTGTTCTTAAACCATATGTACTTACTTCCAAGTTCTGTCTCTTGGTGATGTTATCATGATGATGTTCATTTTTCAGAATAAGAAATTCAGTTGCCCCGCTCAGTCTTCAGTGAAACTCAGAAGTAAAAACCAGGGACTTCCCTGGTGGTCCAGTGGTTAAGACTCCGTGCTTCCAATGCAGGGGACCCAGGTTCCACCCCTGGTCAGGGAACTAGATCCTGCATGGTGCAACTAAGATCCCGCCTGCCGCGACTAAGACCCGGCACAGCCAAATAAATATTAAAAAAAAAAAAAAAGAGGTAAAAACCAAGCACACATACCCAGCATAAAGTAACCAAGACATTTCAGTCTCTATTCACTGTATTTCACCAGGTTATTGGCCCAAGGATGATTTATGGTTGGTTGTCTTTGGCAAAAACTGAAGTTGATAAAGTATGAGACTGTACTTCATTAAAAAGAAACATTTCTCAACCTCTTGTTCTTAATTTTTATTTAAGTTTTTCAGTCTTCTTTGGCTCGGAAGCCAAGAGTTAGATCTATTCACCCTTAGCCAAATGACTGCCCTTGGATGTTCAAGATGGAATTCCATTCGAGTCCCTGCAGATTGTGTTCATTAGAATTCTTAGGGGTTGTGTATCCGCCTGTCCCAACTATATACTTTATCAGACTTCTAATTCCCGTCTTAGTCCCTGAAATGAAAGTTTCATTTTGGCGCCCCCCCCCCCCCCCCCCCCCCCCCCCCCCCCCCCCCCCCCCCCCCGCTTCCTCCTCCATGTCTTGTTTGTTTTCCCTTTAATGTGACAAGAAAAGGCAGCTTTTGTCTTTGTTTCTGGTTAGCAGACTTCATAAATATTCATTAGCAGTTTCCCTTTCCAGCTACTATTTTGTAATTTGAAATTTTTAAGTGAAATCTGAAGCAAAAGATAGCTCCCACTACTCACTTTAATACACCTGAGTTGTTCATCTTTATTTTGGAGGTCGTGAGCCAGACAGGAGTGACTTTTGAAGGCTGTTTTCCTAGGCTACATCATTCTGAGGAGGCACAGGTTGTGTGTGTGTGTGTGTGTGTTTGTGTGTGTGTGTGTGTGGTGTGGCTTGCGGCTCAGCGGGTGAGTAAACGGGACAGGAGTGGAAAGAGTATTTCCAGAGCATTTGCAGGAGTGCTGTGCTAGGCAATGTATCCACTGTCTCACCTTGTCTTCACAAGGGCTCTGTGAGACAGGTGTTATTATATCCATCTTACAAGCCTGGAACCAAAGCTAAGAAAAAGTGAGTGATTTGCTCCAATCCACAAAGCTAGTAACCCGAGGAGTGGTGATGACAGATTATGAAACGTGTGTGTTCCACGGTGCTCTTCTGGTTGTTCTGTAGAAACTGATAGTGGGCAGCTTTGGAGTTACTACCTTTAGAAAGTCGATATGTTTTTTATTTTGGTGTATTAAGTTGTTAATAACAGTGTTACTACGCCTGGGCTACTGGAAGGGAGAGCCTGCTGTTCCCACCCTCACTTAAAATGGAATATTACTCAGCCAGAAAAAGAATGAAATTGGGTCATTTGTAGAGAGATGTGGATGAACCTAGAGACTGTCATACAGAGTGAAGTAAGTCAGAAAGAGAAAAATATAATATATTAAAGCATATATGTGGACTCTAGAAAAATGGTACAGATGAACCTATTTGCAGGGCAGGAATAGAGACGTAGATGTAGGGAACAGACGTGTGGACATGGTGGAGGAGGGGGTGGGATGAATCAGGAGATTGGGATTGACGTATGTGCACTGCCTTGTGTAAAACAGACAGCTAGTGGGAACCTGCTGTAGAGCGCAGGGAGCTCAGCTCGGTGCTCTGTGGTGACCTAGATGGGTGGGAGGGAGGTCCAAGAGGGAGGGGATGTATGTATACATAAAGCTCATTCACTTTGTTGTACAGCAGAAACTAACACAACGCAACATTGTAAAGCAACTATACCGCAATTAAAAAACAAAAAACAAGAAACCTGAGGCTCAGCGCTGGCCCTTAGATGCCAGGGGATTGACCCAGTATTTCCATGGATTGCCCTTTTAGTTAGTGCTTTGTTTACTGGATAATAACTACCATTTTCTGTCTGTAGAGAGTTTTTTTCCCCACTTTCAAGAAAGCTCTGCTTTGCAGAAATGCGTTCCATCCCCCCTTCCTCTGGAAAACAAAACAGATGCAACTGTTAGGTGACCTTGCGGGCTCAGCACCACACACTTAGCAGTTTTCATGCACCCCCTCTGCAGCCTCCCATGCTTTCCTGAGTGTCAGCAGGAAAGCACACACCCTTTTAAGGGCTGTTTTTCTAAACTTGCTAATCAGGCAGCTAATTTCTTTGTATCATGAGTCTGTTTCTTGATCGTTGCATCAAATTCTGCCTGTGTCTCTCCTTATTCACCTTAGTGGCTGTGGACAGACCCCTCCTGGGTACCTTTCTGCCTTGGATAGGGGTGGCATTGCCCTAAAGCCACATAAATCTGCGCATGTTGAGACCAGCCCAAAGGAAGTCTGTGCCAGCCTCTTAAAATTTTTGCTGAAATCTAAAACACTATTTGCCTTCGGATACAAAATGGAGGCCCTTTTTTGGGAACCTAGTAACACTCAAGAGTTGTCTGTTATCTGCCAGGCAAGATGTAATTAGACTTTCTATGCAGTTTACCACGTGATTTAGGATATGTGTTTTTTTTTAAAAAAAGCCAAGGGCAGGAGTATTTTTAAATAATGTTGATTTATCCCCCCTGAATATAGAAGTAACACACATTCACTGCAGATAATTTAGAAAATGAAGAAAAATGTGAAGAAAAGAAAATAAGGCAGGTAAAATGATTATTAACTTTTTGATGCATATTTCTTGTTACACTCACACACATATATAGATGCACACACAACATATTTAGGTTTTTGCAAAACATTTTTAATGGCATTAGTCCTTGGGGCATTAATGCCAACCATTTTTCTCCTTTTCAATTCTTTTTATTTTTAGAATGGAATATTACCCATATACGAAAGAGAGGGGGAATAGCTCAGTGTTCAGGACCGTTTACTATGGAAACAGATTGCCTAGATTCTGGTCTTGGCTCTACCATGTGCTAGCTTGGAACCCTGGGAAAGCCACTTAATCTTTCTGTGCCTCAGTTTTCCCATATATAAAATGGGGACAAAACAGTACTTATTCATAAGGTAAACTGGTAGCTATTATTATTTTTTAAAATGAAGATAACATATATGTAAGGTGAAAAGAAAAACTATACATAATCTAACGTTGTTATTTTGCTTGTGTTTTATTCCTTGATCACACCTCTTGCCTTCCCCCAGAGGTAATGTTACCCTACATCGCTGTTTAGCTTTACATATTTTGAACTTCATATAATCAATCTCATACAAATTTTGACATAACATTGTTTGTGAGATTGCTTCAAGGTGATGTTTTTCAGTGCCAATAGTATTATATGTCACACTTTTTTATCCCTTTGGGTTGTTTTTAAATTTCGTGTTATTATAAGCAGTGCTGCTATGAACATTCTTGTACATGTCTCACGATGCTCACCTGCAAAATTTGTTACTGTTGTTCTTCTGCTTTTTGTTTTTTTAAGGAGTCTACCTGCTGGGTAGTAATGTATGAGCATCTTTGATTTCACTAGGTAATAGAGAATTGTTTTCCAAAATGGTTGTATTGGTGTGCATATATACTTAAACCAGAATGTATACAAGATGAAAAGTCTGTAGGCAATTTAACTTTTGCTTTGTGTAGATGATATGCCTTTTCTCTTTGATTGTTTTTAAGGTATTCTCTTGTCTTTGGAGAGCTGTAGTTTTGCTATAATATGTCTAGGTGGTATTTCTTATTATTCATCCTTCTTAGTATATATTGTGCTTTCTATGTCAGTGAATTCATGTCTCCCATCAAATCTGGAAAAAGTGCAGCTAATTATTTCTTTGAACATTCCCTCACTTTCATTTCTCCCCTTTGAAACTCTAACTAGACTTACTTAAACCTTCTCATTTTATTTTCTATGACTTAAACTCTCTTTCATATTTTTCTTTTGCCTGTGCTATATAATATGGATCATTTATTGAGCTCTATTTTCTTTTTAATAATACTGTTTTTAGCTGTGTCTTATATGATGTTTGTCACGTATTGAGTTAAAAAAACTTTTTTAAGTTAGTTGATTTTATTGTTCATTTTCAGAAGTTTCATGTTATTTTGTAAATCTGTCTGGTCAGCATTATAACATTTTACCCTTTGTGTTTTAATTTTTTTAGTTGTGGTAAAATACACTAAACCTTTTTTTTGTTTGTTTTACCATCTTAACCATTTTTAAGTGCATGTTCACATTGTTGTGCAGCCAATCCAGAACTCTTTTCATCTTGCAAAACTGAAACTCTGTCCCCGTTAAACATCCCCATTTCCCCCAGCCCCCAGCCTCTGGCAGCCTCCGTCCTACTTTCTGCCTCTATGAACCTGACTTCTCTAGGGACCTTAGATAAATGAAATCCTACAATATCTGTCTTTCTGTGTCTGGCTTATTTCACGTAGCATCATGGCGTCAAGGTTCATCCATGCTGTAGCATATGGCAGGATTTCTTTCCTTTTTTAAGGGTGAGTAATATTCCATTGTAAATTCCTTTGTGAGTTTTATTACCATTTAAATTTTTTTAACCATTTCAGATATGATAATTTTTATTAGTATCTGATCATTGTAATATTTGACGTCTTTGGGCATCTAGATCTGTTGTTCTGCTGGCTTTCCTTCGTGGTAGCTGTTCTATGTTTGGTGGTGTTCTTTACAAGGTTGGAATAGAATGAACTTAATACCTGGGAATCCTGAGACCTATCGTAAGGAGGATTTTAATTTCTTTCTGTCCAGAATCTGGATGCTACCAATCTGGAACCGCATTAGTCTTTCAGGCTTAATACCAGATTTCAGGAGCAACCCCTACCTCGCAGTGGTTCAGGCTTTGTCAGCTTTCACTCTGCCCCGTGTTTGTTAATCAGCACCATTTTGGATTCAGCTGTTTTTCCCCCATTTTCCTCCCTTCTCTTCCATAATATTCTTCCCCTATCTTTTCTATTCCTTCTTCCTTTTTCACCATCCCTTCTCTTCATTCACCGTGCTGGCTGACTTGTCTGATTACTCTTGAGATTCTCTCTTTGCCTTTGGAATCCTGAAGTTTTACTGTATTCTATGTTTAGTTTATGTATTTTTGTGCTTTTTAAAAAAAAATCCTGTTCGTTATTTATTCTGCTTCCTGAATCTGGGAGTTTGTATATTATATCCATTCTGGAAAACTCTTAGGCATGATATCTTTACATATTATTTCTCCTTCATTCTCAATATTATCTCTTTCTGGAATTCCTATTATATATGTTATTCCTTTATCTTTACCCTTCATGCCTCTTAACCTTTTTTTTTTAAAATTTTGTCTCAATGCAACTCCTCAGTATTACTTTTCTTTTAAAAAAATTATTTATTTATTTTCCTATGTTTTTGGCTGTGTTGGGTCTTAGTTGTGGCACATGGGATCTTTGTTGAGGCATGTGGGATCTTCCATTGTGGCACACAGTCTCTTTGTTATGGCACTCAGGCTTCTCTCTAGTTTTGGTGTGCAGGTTTTCTCTCTCTAGTTGAGACACGTGGGCTCAGTAGTTGAGGCACACAGGCTTAGTTGCCCCGCAGCATGTGGGATCTTAGTTCCCCGACCAGGGATCGAACCTGCATTTCCTGCATTGGAAGGCGGATTCTCTACCACTAGACCACCAGGGAAGTCTCGCCTCTTAACCTTTTTTACATATTTTTTCTTTTTTTAGGTTTTTTTTCTGTTTCAGTCGGTTATTTTCCCAGTTTTGTGTCTTATTAGCTAGTTGACCCACCCAATAAATTTTTCACTTGAATAATTATATTTTTTATTTCAGAAAGTTCTGTTTGGTTCTTTTTCACATCAGCTTCATTTTCATAGTCTCATATTCTTTGCTTATGTATTCAATTTCCTCTTTAATGTTTTTTTTTTTTTTAATAAATTTTTATTTATCTGTTTATGGCTGTGTTGGGTCTTTCGTTTCTGTGCGAGGGCTTTCTCCAGCTGTGGCGAGCGGGGGCCACTCTTCATCGCGGTGCACGGGCCTCCCACTGTCGCGGCCTCTCTTGTTGCGGAGCACAGGCTCCAGACGCGCAGGCTCAGTAATTGTGGCTCACGGGCCCAGTTGCTCCGCGGCATGTGGGATCTTCCCAGACCAGGGCTCGAACCTGTGTCCCCTGCATTGGCAGGCAGATTCTCAACCACTGCGCCACCAGGGAGGCCCCTCTTTAATGTTTTTGATAGCATATAATTTATATTTTGATTCTAATAATTCCAACACATGAAGTCTTGACAGGTTGCACCATGTATTCTTTCTGCTGACTCTCACTCATGGTGTCTTGCTTTTTCATATAGTCTAATTTTTTAAAATTGTTATCTGTGGGAATTCTGTAAGGTCTGGTTCGAGGGCGTGTTTCTCCATGGAAGATTTAGATTTGTTTTAAGGGAAATAGGACTGGTTTAAATTAACTTATTGGCTTTGGATTTGTGGGAATCATGCAGAGTGTAAATTAGGACCTGAAATCCCAGAGGGGGTGGGTCTGGTGGCTTATGATTACAGCTTTTCACGGAGGCTTTTTTATCCTTCACTCAATATCAGAGTCAAGAGGGACAGTTTTCTTGGCCATCTCCCTTTATATGGTGAACTTTTTTTCTACTTCACCAAGAGCAGAACCCTTTGGAATCCAGTTTTCATGCAATTGCCTCTATTTTGACTTTTCTCCTGATACAGATCCAAGACCCATACTCTTTTTTTTTTTTTTAATTGAAGTATAGTTGATTTACCATGTTGTGTTAGTTTCATGGGTACGGTGAAGTGATTCAGTTATACGTATACATATGTGTGTGTATATATACGTATGCATGTATATTCTTTTTCAAATTATTTTCCACTATAGGTTATTACAAGATATTGAATATCATTCCCTGTGCTATATAGTAGGTCCTTATTGTTTATCTATTTTAAGCATAGCAGTGTGTATCTGTTAATCCCAAGCTCCTAGTTTATCCCTTCCCCCCACCTTTGGCAGCCACAAGTTTGCTTGGTGGGTTTATTTTTATTTTATAAATAAGTTCATTGGTACCATTTTTTTAGATTCCACATACAAGCAATATCATATGATATCTGTCTTTCTCTCTTTGACTTACTTCACTCAGTCTGACAATCTCTAGGTCCATCCATGTTGCTGCAAATGGCATTATTTTGTTCTTTTTTGTGGCTGAGTAATATTCCATTGTATGTATGTACCACATCTTCTTTATCCATTCATCCATTGATGGACATTTAGGTTGTCCATGTCCTCGCTATTGTAAATAGTGCTGCAGTGAACAATGGGGTGCATGTATCTTTTCCAATTATGATTTTCTCCAGATGTATGCCCAGGAGTAGGATTGCTGGATCATATGGTAGCTCTCTTTTCAGTTTTTTAAGGAACCTCCATACTGTTCTCCATAGTGGCTGTACCAATTTACATTCCCACCAACAGTGTAGGAGGGTTCCCTTTTCTCCATACCCTCTCCAGCATTTATTGTTTACAGACTTTTTGATGATGGCCATTCTGACAGGTGTGAAGTGATACCTCATTGTAGTTTCGATTTGCATTTCTCTAATAATTAGGGGTGCTGAACATCTTTTTATGTGCCTGTTGGCCATCTGTATAAGACCTGTACTCTTGACACCTCCACCCTCCCCCTCCTTCCCAGAAATTGGTGATGGAAAAATACCTTTAAAGTAGTTACTGGTTTCAGTTCTGGCTTAACCTTTTATGATGAGTGTTTTCACTTTTCTGTTATCCTCTGATATTTCCATTTTAATTACTTATAGCTCAGCTCTTCTTTTACAAGCTTGTCTTTTATACTTTATCCAGAATAGTTTGGTGTTTATTTGGATTTCAAACTATGTAGTTTGCTATATTGCTGGGAATGGAAATTCTGAGCATTTAAAATGCTCCCTATTGTCAACAATATTTGAAACAGTATTGCTCTGACGTTGGTAAGTAAGGAAAGAGGCTGGCACTCTTGCCGTGGGGAGGACTGAAGAGCAGCAGTATTCTCATCCATCCAAAAACCTTTCTGACTTCTTGAGTCTCTGGGATTAGTGGTGAGGCCATAATAACATTGTGAAACTCCTGGGATTGCTTTCATTTCTGGAGTATTACCTCCATTTTCTTAATTTTGATCTCTCCCATTGTTAACTGATACTATCCACTCTAGTACTTTCCCAAAGGAAATTCAACATTCTTATGGAAGATATTTATAGCCACATTTGTTGACACATCTCTGATGTCTTTTAATTGTTCTTTTCATATGTCTTTCTATTCACAAGACTGTAAACCAGGTTCC
The DNA here is from genome assembly GCF_009873245.2 of Balaenoptera musculus. Taxonomy (NCBI): domain Eukaryota; kingdom Metazoa; phylum Chordata; class Mammalia; order Artiodactyla; family Balaenopteridae; genus Balaenoptera; species Balaenoptera musculus. The sequence continues at coordinate 92,445,898 of NC_045793.1, read as the reverse complement.
CAAATGTGAAAGTGCTACAGCTGGGAATTGTCTTGTTTGCTAAGTAGTTTTTTTTGTTTGTTTTTTGTTTTTTTTTGTCCTGCTAGGAGCTTCCTGATGCTCAGATTTTCTGTTTTGAGACTATTTTATGCAGATAGGTTTAAGTCTGTATGTTCCATTCAGTTTCCATTAATGTTGTTCTCCTAACTGTCTGTTTTCAGTGCTCTGCTAGCGCTAGTAAGATAGCACACACAGTGATTTGTGTATATTAATTTTCTACCCTGCTACCTTATTGAATTTTCTTACTGTGTGCATGAAGTAGTTTTCAAGTCAATTTTATTTTGCAAGTATATAATCGTATCATCTGCAAATAATGATAGTTTTATCTTCTCATTTTACACAAGCAATATATGAATATATTATCACTGAATAAAAATTTAAACAATAATAAAAAAAAAAGATAGCGCACAGACGGTCACTTGAGAGATCACCTAGTCACACATTATTTTGGAAAGAATTGCTCAACAGTAGCTTTGATGTAACTATTGATTTTTGCTAGGATTTAAGACAGATTATAGAAAGACATTGGATAGTCCTCTCACCAGTGTCTCAGTATGAACCTGCCTAATATTCATCTTTAACTGGACCTTAACTGGGACAGAGGTAGAAAAAGAAAGTAGGAAAGGAGAATGAGGCAGGAGTTCCCCAGCATGGTTTGCATATACTCATTGGCAGATTCAAGCTGCCAGATGATCTTAAAGTAACACGAGAACAGGTATCCTGCCTCTGCCACAGCCTTACACTCACCCTTTCCCAGGAGGGCAGCAAGTACCAGCCCACATTCGTCGTACTCATAACGAAACCGAGGATAAATTGGGAGTGTGGGATGAACAGATATACACAACTGTATATAAAATAGATAAACAGCAAAGACCTACCGTATAGCACAGGGAACCATGTTCAGTATATTGTGATAACCTATAATGGAAGAGATTCTGAAAAAGATTAAATATATGTTTATATGTCTAACCGAATCACTTTGCTGCACACCTGTAACTAACACAACATTGTAAATTAGCTATACGTCAATAAAAAAAATAAAAATAAAGACCAAAAAAGGCTGACTGTAATGTAATGTGAAAATATTAAAAATTTAGGGTAGCAAAAACAAACAAACAAACAAAAACCCCAGCCTTGACTAACTTAAAGGAAAGGCAGTTTATTGGATGGCCACTAGGAGAGCATAGAATTTACAGGATGTCTCAGTCACCAGACTTGAATATGGCGGGAACCGTGTCCCCTCCAGAGAGCAGGAAGCAGGAATAATGTTATCTTACAACAGAACAGTCTGGTCAGGGGGACGGTGATCAAATGGGTGAACCTCAGTCGTTTTAGTTGCCTAGACACTCTGCTCAGGACTTGAATCCCAGGCAGGTATCTGACTGATCGAGTGTGGGTTCTGTAGCTGCCCCGTGGCAGCTAGATTATACCCAGATTATACCCAAAGTTGAATCAACCCCGAAAGAAATGTGTGGTGCCCTTAGAAACAAGGCTTGGGTATGAGGCAACCAAACATGGGTAGATGTCCATCTCAGGTTCACTGTGAATCCCTGGAATGTTTGAGGCAATGGCAGCTTAACATCAAAATCAAACTAACCATCGACAATACGTCGGGTTAACACAGTCAATTCTAAATGTTTCTGGGGTTCATTAGTAATTTCTTAGATCCTTTCAGATGTGTTTTCTCCTCTTGTTAGTTCTTTTGCCCTTTAGCCATTTCAGTTCTCATTATTTCCTCTCCCAGAGATGGGACAGATGACATTTTTTTAAACTTTACATGCTTGTGCATACCAAATGGCATAGAAAAACTTGTTTGGAGGACAGTGGAATGAAGACTCTATTAAGCATAATGATATTTATGGGGTTAACTAATTGTGATATTCTTGTTTTGATTGTATATCAGATCAGGACTCAAGATAAACTGGTTTGGCGAACTGCGAAATGTCTCCAGAGACACCTGTCCCTTTATCTCTTGTGTCTTGTTTTCTGTGGCAATTGGATATCTTGGAATAGAGAAAAGTGGTGGCTTAATGAGTATCTTCAAGACTATGATTTTTTTTTTCTAGGCTTATTTTGAGTAGTTTTAAGCCTTCAGAGGTCACACAGCAAGGAAACGTTCTAACATTAGCCTTTCTTTGAGATGCATCACGTGGAAGAACATGGGAGTTCTTAGAAGTTGTGACAGATTCTCCCTTGAAGGACTTTAAAGCTTGGGATTAGTTATTTTGGGGGAGAGAATGGTGCTTTAGGTGCTGTATAGAGCCATTCATTCAACACTCAGATACTGAGCGACTTCTGTGTGTCACGTTCTGTGTCACAGCCCTCACACAGCTCATGGTCTACCAGGAGGAGACAGGCATGTAAATAGTTATGTGTACCGCTAGCTAGGGGCTCCACAGTCAAAAACAGAGGCATTGTTTTATCAGTACTGAAAATGAGCTAAACCTACTGAGACAAGCAGTCTGGGCTGTGTGGCTGGGTTCCCTGCCTCTAGCTTTCTGATAGTTGGTGTTAGAGATAATATATATATTTATTTTTGTTTTTGTTTTTTATATACACACACACACTTTTTTCTTGTTGTATGACCTCTGAGGGTTTAAAACTACTCAAAATGAGCCTAGAAATTTAAAAAATCATAGTCTTGAAGATACTCATTAAGTCACCACTTTTCTCTATTCTAAAATAACCAGTTCCAGCAGTCTCTCTGGGGATAAGCTGTCCCTGGGCCAAAGTGACTCAAATATATATATATATTATTTATATATATATTTTTCAGGTTCTTTTTCATTATAGGTTATTACAAGATATTGAATATAGTTCCCTGTGCTATACAGTAGGTCCTTGTTGTTTATCTATATTATATATACCAGTGTGTATCTGTTAATCCCAAATTCCCAATTTATCCCTCCCCCTGCTTTCCCCTTTGGTAACCATAAGTTTGTTTTCTGTGTCTGTGAGTCTGTTTCTGTTTTGTAAATAAGTTCATTGGTATCATTTGTTTAGATTCCCCATGTACGTGATGTCTTACGATAATTGTCTTTGTCTGACTGACTTCACTTAGTATATTTAACTCCTGACACCTACACCAGTCTATGCTCTGACTCTCAATCAATATTTGATGTCTAGAGCTGCAGAGCTGTCATTCTTGGTGGTCACTATGTGTCTCTCTTTGGAGCTCACAGACACCTTCTTTAACATCTCCCTGGTCACTGACCATGACCTTACCCAGTCCCACACTATGTTCTGAGTTTTGCTTCTCTTTGGGCACCTGTTCCGTCTCATGGCATCTTTTTCCTCATGGGCTTACCTTGCGTTTGGAGCACGGCGTTTGTTTCATCTGTGTAATCCCAGTGATTGGCACAGCATCCTACACATAGCTCAGGAAAGGTTTGTTCAACTGAAATCTCATTTGATAGTTTGGAGACATCATTTTTCTATACATGCTTAGTATCTGCTCTAATTTGAGCAAGCTTACATAGAAACGTGCTTCATTAGGAGAACACGCCACCATAAATCCATATGTCCTGCCGTTGCTCCCTGTGGGAACAGAGCGCTGATGACAGTATTTAGGTAGTGTTATCCTCTTGCTCCAGGTATCCGGACATTAAACACTGAGGTTCTTTGCTTGGGATGCTATGAGACACTGCTTTGGTAATTGGAGTGGTACAGTATACCTAACTATTTGCCACAAACTCTTGAGTATGCGTGCTAGATTTTGACCAGTTCTCAGTTCCTCCTCACCAAGGTCTAGTGATAGGTAACCTTTAGTAACTGTGACTGAGTCTGGTTAGACTAGCTTCTCCTCCAGGTCCTACATGGTCCACTTTGGTTTTGTTCTACTGGGAGGCTTCTTGATTCAGAGCCCTAATTACTCATGAGTTATAGGTTACTCTTAACCTATGCACTTTTCAAGAATAGCGTTTAAGTACTAAGAACCAGATTACATTAATGCGAGGCTTTCCTTTTCCCTAATGTGCAAGGCAAACTACTGGCTCCCTGCTTTTGAAAATGGCTATGAGAAACAATTCTCCATCTCTCTGGTCTGGATGGGCTGTTTCTTTTTTTTTATTGAAGTATAGTTGATTTATAATGTTGTCTTAGTTTCAAGTATACAGCAAAGTGATTCAGTTATACATATATATATGTATATTCTTTTCCGTGTTCTTTTCCATTATGGTTTGCTACAGGATATTGAATATAGTTCCCTGGGGTATACAGTAGGACCTTGTTGTTTATCTATTTTATATATAGTAGTTTGTATCTGCTAATCCCGAACTCCTAATTTACCCCTCCCTCACCCCCTTTCCCCTCCGGTGACCATAAATTTATTTTCTATGTCTGTGAGACTGTTTCTGTTTCGTAAATAAGTCCATTTGTATCACATTTTAGATTCCACATATAAGTGATACCATATGGTATTTGTCTTTCTCTGTCTGACTTACTTCACTTAGTATGATAATCTCTACATCCATCCATGTTACTACAAATGGCATTATTTCATTCTTTGTATGGATGAGTAGTATTCCATTATATATATACACCACATCTTTATCCATTTATCTGTTGATGAACATTTAGGTTGTTTCCATGTCTTGTCTATTGTGAATAGCGCTGCTATGAACATAGGGGTGCGTGTATCTTTTCGAATTAGAGTTTTCGTCTTTTTTGGATATATGCCCAGGAGTGGGATTGCCGGATCATATGGTAGTTCTATTTTCAGTTTTTTGAGGAACCTCCATACTGTTTTCCATAGTGGCTGCACCAATTTACATTCCCACCAACAATGTAGGAGGGTTCTCTTTTCTCCACATCCTCTCCAACATTTGTTATTTGGAGACTTTTTTTTTAATAAATTTTTAATTAATTAATTTATTTTTGGCTGCGTTGGGTCTTCCTTGCTGTGCTCAGGTTTTTCTTTAGTTGCAGCGAGCGGGGGCTGCTCTTCTTTGCGATCTGTGGGCTACTCATTGCGGTGGCTTCTCTTGTTGCGGAGCACGGGCTCTAGGCATGCGGGCTTCAGTAGTTATGGCTCATGGGTTCTAGAGCACAGGCTCAGTAGTAGTGGTGCATGGGCTTAGTTGCTCCACAGCATGTGGGATCTTCCTGGACCAGGGCTCGAACCCGTGCCCCCTGCACTGACAGGCAGATTCCCAACCACTGTGCCACCAAGGAAGTCCCTGTTATTTGTAGACTTTTTAATGACGGCCATTCTGACCAGTGTGAGGTGGTACCTCATTGTAGTTTTGATTTGCATTTCTCTAATTGGCGATGTTGAGCATCTTTTCATGTGCCGGTTGGCCATCTGTATGTCTTTGGAGAAATGTCTATTTAGGTCTTCTGCCCATTTTTGATTGGGTTGTTTTTTTTTGTTGTTATTGAGTTGTATGAGCTGTTTGTATACTTTTGAAATTAAGCCCTTGTCATTCGCATCATTTGCAAATATATTCTCCCAGTCCATAGGTTATCTTTTTGTTTTGTTCATGGTTTCCTTTGCTGTACAAAAGCTTTTAAGTTTGATTAGGTCCCATTTATTTATTTTTGCTTTCATTTCTGTTGCCTTGGGAGGCTGTTTCTTAATTCTCTTTGGTGGCTGTGTTCCTCTCTGCTGGCATCACTGTCCTTTTTTGCCTCTTTATTGATGGGCAAGACATTTAAAAACCTGCTTGGCCAAAAGATGACCATCTTAAAATCTGAGTGTAAATGTGGTCCCCATTTAGAATAGATGTGGTTGCCATGACACTTCCCATGTAACATCATTAAACATCCTCCACACACGCGGTACTTTGCAAGTTACCTTTCAATCACGTCAAGTCCAAATGCATGTGGTCTACTCACTTACATCCCAGTAGTCACCACTAGCTTTTTTTTTTTTTTTATAAATTTTATTTATTTATTTATTTATTTATTTATTTATTTTTGGCTGTGTTGGGTCTTCGTTTCTGTGCGAGGGCTTTCTCCAGTTGCGGCAAGCGGGGGCCACTCTTCATCACGGTGCGCGGGCCTCTCACTATCGCGGCCTCTCTTGTTGCGGAGCACAGGCTCCAGACGCACCACTAGCTTTATAGTTCACAAGCCTTGCTCTCATGTTATTACGTGGTACCATGGATAAGGCAGTTGCATGCTCAGTGGCTCCTTTGCCTGCCTGGTGCAGGATTTTCTGGTACAGCATCAGCACACTGGCAACCGTAAATGACTTTGGTTTGTCACCATTTTCCACCCTTCTGGCCCCCATGCTTTAGCATGAACCCATTGTGGGAGGAGCGACTCCACCTCATGGGAGGTTTGGTTCTGCAACTGAAAGTAAGAGGCAGCAGCTCCCATGTCCTCTGAACAGGTCTGGATCCCAGTGCAGAGGTTCTGTTCACATCCGTGTCCTTCTGCCTCTTTTTGAAGAGGCTTTTTCACATTTTACCAGAAAATTATTAAGAAGTTTATTTAAAGAGTGAGACTTCTTGATGCATTTAAACTGTGTTTTTAAAAAAAATTATTTTATTGAATTATAGTTGATTTACAATGTTGGGTTAATTTCTGCTGTACAACAGTGTGATTCAGTTATACACACACACACATGTATATGTATATTCTTTTTCATATTCTTTTCCATTATGGTTTTTCATAGGATATTGAATGTAGTTCCCTGTGCTATACAGTAGAACCTTGTGGTTTATCCATTTAAATTGTAGTTTGAAATGCTTTTGTTTATATGGTTGTTTCCTTGGCCCTCAAAGCCTTTGCTTTTTTTCTGAATTCAGGATTAGCCCTCTTTCCCCAGCGTTTCCAAAGTACCTAGCTTCTATTACAGCACCTCCTCCATGCCATCTGTGTAACCTATATTAATGGAGCTCCAGCTCCAGCTGGTTAAGCTTCTGGATGAAGGGCAGCATCTTACTAATCTGTCAATTCCCCGTGGCCATTCTGGCGCCTTACATCTGGGGATGTTCAGTAAGCAGTTGTTAAAAATTTACAAAAAATATGTTTACTTATCCCAAACTTTAGAGAATGCTTTAACGGCATCAAGTCCTCTTGAACCTACAAAGGAAACCTATCGTCTCCCCCAGGGCAGCCCTGGAGACACATCTGTGCATCGGCCGCCCTCCATGCTCGGGAGTCTGTGCTGCTCGCTGGCCAGCCAGGTGGCCTTTGTGTCTGTTGGTCACATATATTGCTTTGTGGAAGAGCCAAATTATTGTTTTCCTTGTTCGCGGTAGGGACTGTCATTCTCTTGGATGCTTTGTGCCTGGGATGCAGGAACGCTTGAATATAGCCTTGGCATCCTGTGAGATTCCCAAGGACTATCTCAGCATAAGGAACAGGATCTTGGGAATCAAATTCTACTCTGTTGTGAAAAGCTAGGCTTGTGCTGATAAACTAATGCAGAAGTCTCTAGTAAACTGGGCCAGGGCAGGTGGCTCAGGCCCAAGGCTTATGAGGGCCTCTTGCTTCAAATATTACCATCAGAGGATCCTGAGGGTATTACTCACGTAGGCCACTTGGAGAAGTATAGAGAGGGCCAAAGACCTTTTCATCCTCTCTCTTTCCTCCTTCCCCCTATAGTCTCTGTAGTAGCAAAATGATGGAAAGGGAATGTCTGCTTGACCAAGAACTAAAGCAACAAAGTTCCTATTCCCATTTTTTCAAGAAATGTCCAAGGAAATAAATCTTATTTTACTTTTTTAACATCTATTTATTTATTTATTAATGTCATCATCAGCTGAACGTAATTTTTTAACTCTTTTTACTGAATAAGATGCACAGAAGTTCAAGTTTACATGGAGATTTATTTATTTATTAATTTGTTTCATCAAAACAGAATTGTTCTATGTACATTAATCTGGAACTTGCATTTTTCACTTTACAATGTATATAATGGCCATCCACCATTATAAACAAATAATTCTAAGTCATGCTTAAAAATAATGGTGTGATAGTCCATGGTATACCATAATTTATTCAGTCATTCTCTTATTTATGGAAAACGGGTTTCTTCTCCAATTTTTGCCACCACAAATATGTTCAATTAAACATAAGTACAATATAGGGTGTCCTTACATGTTAGTGTTTGCATCTCTTTTTTCAGCAAAAACAACCAGAAGTCAGGTTGCTGAATCAAAAGATATGTATGTTTTGGATTTTAATAAATACTGTAATATTATTTTCCCCAAATGAAATAATTCATTTTCCTATCAGCAACATATGAGAATATTCATTGCAAGAAAATAAGTTTTAGCTCACTTTTCCCCTTTCTTCATGGCCTTCTTACCATAACTATTCCACTAAGGTGTTTTTATGACTAGCAGGTTTGTGTCTGACATCTACTAGGTAAAATTCATTCTCATCTTATAACTTAAGTTTGCTTAAGATCTCAGAATCTCTTATCCTTGGTTTTAGTTTTATTTTTCATCTGAAAAAACAAACTTTGTCCTTATAGGAGGCAGAAGGCATTTCTAGAATTCTATTTCATGTACATCTGTAGTGTGTGACAGATTACTCAATTTTTTGAGGAGGAAATCCAGTTCCAGTGGATAATATCAGTACAAAAGAACCAAGCATATCTTTGGAGGATGATGTAAGCAGAAGCTGGTTGGAGAAATATCATTAGTATGAGGGCAACATGTATGAATTCTGCAAGGTGTGAAGAAGCAGTTATGAAAGACGTTATATTTTAAGCTTGGAAATGTGGGTGGGCTGCCATATTGACTAGATTTAAAATTAACCACAGTCTTGAAGCTTAAGCTTGTATATATAATGTGGGAGATGTGTTACAGAAATAGATGCAGCAAATGTTGGACTTTTATCCATTCTACTTTTGCTGCTACTTTGCAGCACACAGAAAGAGTTATTTATTATAATATCAAGGAAAGAGGGGGGCTAATGAATGAAGTATTTGGCTCTCTGAAAAAGTTATGATTCTGTTAATGTTTGTAGAAATGGCATGCTGATTGCTAATTAATTGTCCTAGAAAATTTTGATCAAATATTCTTCTCATATTTACTTAATAACTCTTAAAAGAATACTTTTTCTTCGCCATTCATGCCTCTTATCTTTGGGAATGATACTTTTATAGTGGGACCAGAAAACAACGGAAGTCTTTAATCCATACATGACAGCATTCTCTGCTGCCTGACTCTCTGATTTTATTTCTGAGGGTGTCTAAGACATTTGACATAACAAGTAAGATGAAAAGAAAGCCCTCCAAGTAAATAATTATGTCCTGCAAACCCAGATTGTCTAGAACAGCTTTAACTTGGAACTTTGGAAAACACTGGCTCAAGGTTGGATCTTTCCCAAGATTGTAGTACTATATTGAATTCCTTCCCAGTAATTGTTTGCATTAATCACATTATATCTTTGAGGTACCTTCAGATAATCTTATGTTAAAAAAATAATGGTAAGATATAGAGAAATATGATTGAATCATTCACCCAGTCCAGAAAATAAGTCAGCAGTCCCACCGGGGTGAATGATTCTAAGTATTTTCAGACAGCTGGAATGAATTTTTGAATCTTAATAAATCTAAAAAAAAAAAACCAACTTAGTTCTGATTACTATAAAATTGTCAGGTAAAATTGCTTATTTTATTTATCAGATAGCATGTTCTCCGAATGATGCTAAAGGTCAAGTTCAAGACTTTGAAAAATTATATACCCTCTTTTAAAATTTTTGTTTCCTGAACACCTGAAACATAATGGCTTCAAAAGGAAAATTAGTACAAGTTTATATGTTACAGTGAATTAGCAAACATATATTTTATCATAAGAAAATAAGTTCATTGGTATGGGAGAATTCAAAGATGGATAACTCATTTTAACAAACATTTTAGGTAAGGCACAATAATATTTTGCTCTCAGGACTTCTTAGGCTACTAAGGGGAAAGAAAACTTGTCCATAGTAAAATTACCTTTAGGAAAGAAAACAAATCCTGCAAGCATAGTATGAACAAATAGCTAAGAAACTATTTGGGAACAAAAAACATTTGAAGAGGAGAAGAATAATGAGTTAATAAATATCTGTTGGTTTCTCTTTAGGAACAGAATTTAAATAAATTAATTTAAAATTTTGTTAATTTTTTAAAGGAAAACACTTTCAAGGACTTTTTAGTGAACTCTACTTCATGAAATACTTTAAAACTTTTCCAATAGTATATTATCAGTAATTCATTCTATATACTATTTTGATGAATTTACAAATTTAATATTGGAAATAATCAAGAATTATAAATTGGTGTCATAAAATATATGTGTTTCGTGGGTAGATAAGTTTATAGTCTAGTAATTATAATCCTATGAATATAAAATTACTCAGATAATTAGAATTAATTGGAATAGGCTTATAGCCTTTGAAAATTCTGGGACTTGTTAACATGAATTACATTATAAATGTGTGATAAGTTACACAATTAAAGTTAAAATTATATTAATTGTATCGCAATATTCTGTTTTATTGAAGTATCTTCAATTTGGCTTTACAAAGTGGGGAAATATATGGAATCAGTTTAGTATTTTATTATGGTTTATTATCTTTCTGGTGTTTTTAAAATACAGCCCAAATCAGGACCAAATTATCTGTTAAATGCCCCCCTTTTTTAGTTCATCACAGGACAATTCAACATTTGAATTTACAGCAGGTCATATTCATTGTATTGTTGAGAAGTTTATATCATCTGTTGCCTGCCTGAGAGGGTGTCCCTAAATAAAGTTCCACCAGTTTTATCAACACTAGGGTGCCTTTTGGAGACTGAGTCTTTCAGAATTATAGGTTGTCTTATGGTATTTGCTCTACTTTGTGCTTGTTTTTTTTCTGGTTTGAAGAATCTGTTCCATGGGGTGTTTGTTAGATCAGCTGGCCCTCTGCGCTGCAGTGAATACAGTCAGGCAAACAGATGGAGAAATTTAATTTTCACTGAGGAGAGGCTTCCATAGCAACATCTAAGTGCAATATACGTCTGGTCACATTTACTGGGCTATTGTTACAAACCAAACATACACATAAGTGTGATCTGGAGAGAGACGTTTAAAATACAAGCTGCTCATCAGGTCCCTGAAAATCCTTTCACTTTTTCAATGGAGAATATTTCTTACTTTATTTAAGAAATATTGAGCGTGTGTGTGTGTGTGTGTATCTTTGTGTGTGTGTATCTCTGTGTGCGTGTATTTCTGTGTGTATGTGTGTGTATACTTAGCAAGTCACATGGCTTTTGACAAGCTTTCATAAACTTCATTTGGTAAGTCAAGCCACATGAAAAACTGTTTTCCCCATATTTCTGGGAGTAGAAATTAATCCTTCGGGAACTGTGTTTCAGGGTTTAGATTCTGTATTCAGCCGTGGTGAGTGGGGTGTGAAAGCGTGATTCCGTGTGGTCCAGGCTGCTGTAGGAAGGGCTGGTGCTAAATATACCACAGTGGGATCCAGGCAGAACATCTGAAACCTGGTGAGGATCATGATAGAAATAACAATCCTGTTAAGCCCCCTCTGTCTGGAAGCAAGTCAGCCTCAAACCTCAAGCAATGAGTGCGTTTTCATCAAACTGTATATAATGATGATTAAAAGGCATCATAGTGATACTGAGGAACAGTAAGATCCTGAACTTCTTCAATGCATGAAAGAAAAGTGTGCAACTGTACAGTGGGTTTGTACTTGGGTCTTTTTAATATAGTTGCTTGACATTGATAGATAATCAATGTGTGGTTTGTATGGTAACGTTTAGAAATGAAAATATTTGATCTAACTGGATTTTCTCATTTCCCAACCATTTTGGATGAAGGGATATTTATATGACACCTTGCATTTGTATAAGGACTTTTATTTACTCCTCAAAATATTTTCACTTACAAAATATGGTCTTTCACATAGTTCTTTGTTGAGAATCTGCTTTTAGATATACAAGAAAAGAAAATTGAATTTAGAGATAAGATCATGCTTTGCGAAAACATTAAATATGAAAAATTTCAGCAAATTCCCCAAATCTAGCTTAACTCTGCCTATGAAATATCTGCCCCAAACTCGTATGGGGTGCCATATAGATAATTCTATTACTGAGCAAACAATGGATTTATTTATTTTTTTAAACCTTAGTGAATGATGTAAGAGCTTTATAGATAGAACTTAAGTTATTAATTTTGTAATCAATCAGCCTTAAAAACTCAGGTGTTTTGTAAGATGCCACATAATAAATCAAACACCTCCTTCAAGCTTAAATCGGGTATAAATTTTAAATGAAAACACTGTATATATAATTTTATCTAATGTGATTACTCAGTTTTATGTGTTAAATATATGAACCCAGAGTTTTAGCAGAATAGTATTTCAAGACAATTGCTTTTTGGGTTTAGTAATCAAAATATTTGACTGGAGTCAAGCAGACACATTTTATTACAGGCATCTCTAATGTTATAATCTGTGTGACTTCCCTGCGCTTTGAAAGTTGAGAAAGCCACTTTCGCTTTCCTTATTTCCCATCCTAGTTAAGGTAGCTTACTGCCGCAGAATTAAAGAAATGTTATTTTAACATTTGGGATTTGGTTTATGATATCTCTTCCCTAAATTACTTTATTAGTTTCTTCTCATTTATCCTTGGATGCAGTTGTTCCAGGGTACAAAAATAATATGGAAGAGAATGCCTAGGTTGGTAAATCTTTAGTCTTTTGGTCCAGGGTTTACTTAGTGATCTCCCAGGCTTCATTCTAAGACAATAAAGGATCATTATGGTAAAGTAGGTATAATCCAGTGAGTTGGAATCAGACAGATCTGGGTGTGAATTCCAGCAGTATAACTGTTCTGCTACCTCCAGCTGTTTATTTCTAGGAGCTGAAAACTTGGAGAGGTTAAATAACTTGACTAAAGATCCAGAGCTGAGATTTTAAATGCAGGTTATCTGACTGTGGAATTGGTCTTTCATCTCTGCATTAATAGGTAAACTTCTGTTTAGGAAACACATGTGTTCCTATATAACTTTTAAAAATAAGCAAATATTCAGAATATGTAATTTCACAAGCCTTTTGCATTAGTGGCTCAATGGCAGGGTTATAAATTTTACATGTAATTGTCTTTAAATACACCTCTATCTGTTTTTTTAGTAACCAGAGTGACACAAAGTAATGAATCTGATATGTACAGTCGTCTTTCAGTATCCGAGGGAGATGGCTTCCAGGACCCCAATGGATACCAAACCTATGGATGGCCAAATCCTTTACTATATAAAATGGCATGGTATTTGCATATAACCTATGCACATCCTCCCATTTACTTTAATCATCTCTAGATTACTTATAATACCTAATGCAATGTGAATGCTTTGTAAATAGTTTTCAGCCTGTGGCAAATTCAAGTTTTGCCTTCTGGAACTTTCTGGAATTTTTTTCTCAAATATTTTCTATCCACGGTTGGTTGAACCCATGGATGCACCACCTGCTGACACAGAGGGCCAATGTATTATGTCTAAAACCTTTATGTGTTACTTAAATATCCAACAATGAAAAGCACAATTTTAGGCCAAAACAAACCCCACAAATAACCAAAGAAAGTTCATTTTCACAGAAAAAAAACTAAATCACCTCTGAATTGGGAAAAGATGATATTTAAATTTGAAGCAATTATAAATTTTTGTTGCATTCTTTTATTCACAGCTTCAGTGTTCAGATGGGAGGCATCTCGTTATGTGCTTATTGCCATTTGTGTAACTTGGTTGGAAAAATGCCTATTCAAATCCTTTGTCCATGTTTTAAAATAAATTTTTTTTTCAAACACTTTTAGATTTACAGGAAACTTGCTAAGATGGTACAGAAAATTCTTTTAAACACCACACCCTGTTTCCCTGATAATTAACATCTCACATTAGTACAGTACACTTGTTACAATTAATGAACCAATAACGATACACTATTATTTACTTAGTACTTACTTAGATTTCCCTGGATTTTTACCTAATGTTGCTTTCCTGTTCTAGGAGCCCATTTGGAGTCCACGTATTTAGTTGTTGTATCTCCTTAGGTTCCTCTTGACTGTCTCAGACTTTCCTTGGTTTTGATGACCTTGACAGCTTTGAGGAGTAGTGGGCGGATATTTCTAAAATGTCCTTCTATTGGTATTTGTGGAGGTTTATTTGAATGGGGTTATTGGTTTGGGGAAGGAAGACCACAGTGATAGAATACCATTTTCATCACATCATATCCAGGGTACATGTTATCAACTCGATGTTGACGTTGATGTTGACCTCAGTCACCCTGCGGAGGTAGTGACTGTCAAGTCTCTCCACTGTAAAGTGATCCTTTGCCCCCCTCCCCGCCTTTCCATACTGTACCCTTTGGAGGAAAGTCACTGTGAGGAGTTTGTATTTAAGAAGTAGGTACTTAGGCTCCACCTCCTTGAGGGTGGAGTATCTACATAAATTACTTGGAATTTTTCTGCATGTGAAATTTGTCTCTTTCCATTCATCTTAAAATTTATTCAATTATTTATTTATATTGGTATGCACTCATGCATATGTATTTTACACTATGCATTATAATCCAATACTGCTTTATTCATCATATTTCTCAAATTGTTTCCATTTGGGCTATTGGGAGCTCTTTCAGTTGGTTCCTATGTCTTTTTTTTTTTAACATATTTATTGGAGTAATTACTTAACAATGGTGTGTTAGTTTCTGCTTTATAACAAAGTGAATCAGCTATACATATACATATATCCCCATATCCCCTCCCTCTTGCGTCTCCCTCCCTCCCTCCCTATCCCACCCCCTCTAGATGGTCACAAAGCACCGAGCTGATCTCCCTGTGCCATGTGGCTGCTTCCCACTAGCTATCTATTTTACATTTGTTAGTATATATAAGTCTATGCCACTCTCTCACTTCGTCCCAGCTTACCCTTCCCCCTCCCCGTGTCCTCAAGTCTATTCTCTACGTCTGCATCTTTATTCCTGTCCTTTGCCTAGGTTCATCAGAACCTTTTTTTTTTTTTTTTTAGATTCCATATATATGTGTTAGCATATGGTATTTGATTTTCTCTTTCTTTCTGACTTACTTCACTCTGTAGGACAGACTCTGGGTCCATCCACCTCACTACAAATAACTCAATTTCATTTCTTTTTATGGCTGAGTAATATTCCATTGTATATATGTGCCACATCTTCTTTATCCATTCATCTGTCGATGGACACTTAGTTTGCTTCCATGTCCTGGCTGTTGTAAATAGAGCTGCAATGAACATTGTGGTACATGACTCTTTTTGAATTATGGATTTCTCAGGGTATATGCCCAGTAGTGGGATTGCTAGGTCGTATGGTAGTTCTATTTTTAGTTTTTTAAGGAACCTCCATACTGTCCTCCATAGTGGCTCTATCAATTTACATTCCCACCAACAGTGCAAGAGGGTTCCCTTTTCACCACACCCTCTCCAGCATTTATTGTTTGTAGATTTTTTGATGATGGCCATTCTGACTGGTGTGCGGTGATACCTCATTATAGTTTTGATTTGCATTTCTCTAATGATTAGTGATGTTGAGCATTCTTTCATGTGTTTGTTGGCTATCTGTATATCTTCTTTGCAGAAATGTCTATTTAGGTCTTCTGCCCATTTTTGGATTGCATTGTTTGTTTTTTTGATATTGAGTTGCATGAGCTGCTTGTAAATTTTGGAGGTTAATCCTTTGTCAGTTGCTTCATTTGCAAATGTTTTCTTCCATTCTGAGGGTTGTCATTTCGTCTTGTTGATGGTTTCCTTTGCTGTGCAAAAGCTTTTAATTTTCATTACATCCCATTTGTTTAGTTTTGGTTTTATTTCCATTTCTCTAGGAGGTGGGTCAAAAAGGATCTTGCTGTAATTGATGTCATAGGGTGTTCTGCCTATGTTTTCCTCTAAGAGTTTGATAGTGTCTGGCCTTACATTTAGGTCTTTAATCCATTTTGAGTTTATTTTTGTGTATGGTGTTAGGGAGTGTTCTAATTTCATTCTTTTACATGTAGCTGTCCAGTTTTCCCAGCACCACTTTTTGAAGAGGCTGTCTTTTCTCCATTGTATATTCTTGCCTCCTTTATCAAAAATAAGGTGACCATATGTGCATGGGTTTATCTCTGAGCTTTCTATCCTGTTCCATTGATCTATATTTCTGCTTTTGGCCAGCACCATACTGTCTTTTTTACTGTACCTTTGTAGTATAGTCTGAAGTCCGGGAGCCTGATTCCTCCAGCTCCATTTTTCTTTCACAAGATTGCTTTGGCTATTCGGGGACTTTTGTGTTTCCATACAAATTGTGAAATTTATTGTTCTAGTTCTGTGAAAAATGCTGTTGGTAGTTTGATAGGGACTGCATTGAATCTGTAGATTGATTTGGGTAGTATAGTCATTTGCACAATGTTGATTCTTCCAATCCAAGAACATGGTATATCTCTGCATCTGTTTGTATCATCTTTGATTTCTTTCATCATTGTCTTATAGTTTTCTGCATACAGGTCTTTTGTCTCCTTAGGTAGGTTTAATCCTAGGTACTTTATTCTTTTTGTTGCAGTGGTAAATGGGAGTGTTTCCTTAATTTCTCTTTCAGATTTTTCATCATTAGTGTATAGGAATGCAAGAGATTTCTGTGCATTAATTTTGTATCCTGCTACTTTACCAAATTCGTTGAATAGCTCTAGTAGCTTTCTGGTGGCATTTTTAGGATTCTCTATGTATGGTATCATGTCATCTGCAAACAGTGACAGCTTTACTTCTTCTTTTCCGATTTGGATTCCTTTTATTTCTTTTTCTTCTCTGATTGCTGTGGCTAAAACTCCCAAAACTATGTTGAATAATAGTGGTGAGAGTGGACAACCTTGTCTTGTTCCTGATCTTAGAGAAAATAGTTTCAGTTTTTCATCATTGAGAACGATCTTGGCTCTGGGTTTGTCATACATGGCCTTTATTATATTGAGGTAAGTTCCCTCTATGCCTACTTTCTGCAGGGTTTTTATCATAAATGGGTGTTGAATTTTGTCAAAAGCTTTTTCTGCATCTATTGAGATGATCATATGGGTTTTCTCCTTCAGTTTGTTAATATGGTGTATCACATTGATTGATTTGCATATATTGAAGAATCCTTGCATTCCTGGGATAAACCCCACTTGATCGTGGTGTATGATCCTTTTAATGTGCTGTTGGATTCTGTTTGCTAGTATTTTGTTGAGGAGTTTTGCATC
Organism: Balaenoptera musculus; assembly: GCF_009873245.2. Classification (NCBI taxonomy): domain Eukaryota; kingdom Metazoa; phylum Chordata; class Mammalia; order Artiodactyla; family Balaenopteridae; genus Balaenoptera; species Balaenoptera musculus. The sequence continues at coordinate 92,428,693 of NC_045793.1, read as the reverse complement.
TATGTTCATCAGTGATATTGGCCTGTATTTTTCTTTCTTTGTGACATCTTTGTCTGGTTTTGGTATCAGGGTGATGGTGGCCTCGTAGAATGAGTTTGGGAGTGTTCCTCCCTCTGCTATATTTCGGAAGCATTTGAGAAAGGTAGGTGTTAGCTCTACTCTCAATGTTTGATACAATTCGCCTGTGAAGGCATCTGGTCCCGGGCTTTTGTTTGTTGGAAAATTTTTAATCACAGTTTCAATTTCAGTGCTTGTGATTGGTCTGTTTATATTTTCTGTTTCTTCCTGGTTCAGTCTTGGAAGGTTGTGCTTTTCTAAGAATTTGTCCATTTCTTCCAGGTTGTCCATTTTATTGTCATAGAGTTGCTTGTAGTAATCTCTCATGATCTTTTGTATTTCTGCAGTGTCAGTTGTTACTTCTCCTTTTTCAATTCTAATTCTATTGATTTGAGTCTTCTCCCTTTTTTTCTTAATGAGTCTGACTAATGGTTAATCAATTTTGTTTATCTTCTCAAAGAACCAGCTTTTAGTTTTATTGATCTTTCCTATTGTTTTCTTCATTTCTTTTTCATTTATTTCTGATCTGATCTTTATGATTTCTTTCCTTCTGCTAACTTTGGGGTTTTTCTGTTCTTCTTTCTCTAATTGCTTTATGTGTAAGGTTAGATTGTTTATTTGAGATGTTTCTTGTTTCTTCAGGTAGGATTGTATTGCTATAAACTTCCCTCTTAGAACTGCTTTTGCTGCATCCCATAGGTTTTGGGTCATCGTGTTTTCATTGTCATTTGATTCTAGGTATTTTTTGATGTCCTCTTTGATTTCTTCAGTGATCTCTTGGTTATTAAGTAGTGTATTGTTTACCTCCATGTGTTTGTATTTCTTACAGATTTTTTTCTTGTAGTTGATATCTAGTCTCATAGCATTATGGTCGGAATAGATACTTGATACAATTTCAGTTTTCTTAAATTTACCAAGACTTGATTTGTGACCCAAGATATGATCTTTCCTGGAGAATGTTCCATGAGCACTTGAGAAGAAAGTGTATTCTGTTGTTTTTGGATGGAATGTCCTATAAATATCCATTAAGTCCATCTTGTTTAATGTATCATTTAAAGCTTGTGTTTCCTTATTTATTTTCATTTTGGATGATCTGTCCATTGGTGAAAGTGGGTTGTTAGAGTCCCCTGCTATGATTGTGTTACTGTCGATTTCCCCTTTTATGGCCGTTAGCATTTACCTTATGTATTGAGGTGCTCCTATGTTGGGTGCATAAATATTTACAATTGTTACATCTTCTTCTTGGATTGATCCCATGATCATTATGTAGTGTCCTTCTTTGTCTCTTGTAGTAATCTTTATTTTTAAGTCTATTTTGTCTGATATGAGAATTGCTGCTCCAGCTTTCTTTTGATTTCCATTTGCATCGAATATCTTTTTCCATCCCCTCACTTTCAGTCTGTATGTGTCCTTAGGTCTGAAGTGGGTATCTTGTAGCCAGTGTATATACGGGTCTTGTTTTTGTATCCATGCAGCCAGTCTACATCTTTTGGTTGGACCATTTAATCCATTTACATTTAAGATAAGTATCGATATGTATGTTCCTGTTACCATTTTCTTAACTGTTTTGGGTTTGTTATTGTAGGTCTTTAACTTCTCTTGTGTTTCCTGCCTAGAGAAGTTCCTTTAGCATTTTTTGTAAAGCTGGTTTGGTGGTGCTGAATTCTCTTAGCTTTTGCTTGTCTGTAAAGGTTTTAATTTCTCTGTCGAATCTGAATGAGATCCTTGCTGGGTAGAGTAATCTTGGTTGTAGGTTTTTCCCTTCCATCACTTTAAATATGTCTTGCCACTCCCTTCTGGCTTGCAGAGTTTCTGCTGAAAGATCAGCTGTTAACCTTATCGGGATTCCCTTGTATGTTATTAGTTATTTTTCCCTTGCTGCTTTTAATATTTTTTCTTTGTATTTAATTTTTGAGAGTTGGATTAATATGTGTCTTGGTGTGTTTCTTCTTGGATTTTTCCTCTATGGGACTCTGCACTTCCTAGACCTGATTGACTATTTCCTTTTCCATATTAGGGAAGTTTTCAACTTTAATCTCTTCAAATATTTTCTCAGTCCCTTTCTTTTTCTCTTCTTCTTCTTGGACTCCTATAATTCGAATATTGGTGGGTTTATTGTTGTCCCAGAGGTCTCTAAGACTGTCCTCAATTCTTTTCATTCTTTTTCCTTTATTCTGCTCCGCAGTACTTATTTCCACTATTTTTTCTTCCAAGTCACTTATCCGTTCTTCTGCCTCAGTTATTCTGCTATTGATTCATTCTAGAGAATTTTTAATTTCATTTATTGTGTCGTTCATCATTGTTTGTTTGTTCTTTAGTTCTTCTAGGTCCTTGTTAAACCTTTTTTGTATTTTCTCCATTCTATTTCCAAGATTTTGGATCATCTTTACTATCATTACTCTGAATTCTTTTTCAGGTCGACTGCCTATTTCCTCTTCATTTGTTTGGTCTTGTGGGTTTCTACCTTGCTTCTTCATCTGCTGTGTGTTTCTGTCTTCTTATTTTGCTTATTAACTTACTGTGTTTGGGGTCTCCTTTTCACAGGCTGCAGGTTCGTACTTCCTGTTGTTTTTGGTGTCTGCCCCCAGTGGCTAAGGTTTGTTCAGTGAGTTGTGTAGGCTTCCTGGTGGAGGATACTGGTGCCTGTGTTCTGGTGGATAAGGCTGGATCTTGTCTTTCTGGTGGGCAGGACTGCGTCCAGTTGTGTGTTTTGGGTTGTCTGTGACCTTATTATGATTTTAGGCAGCGTCTCTGCTAATGGGTGGGGTTGTGTTTCTGTCTTGCTGGTTGTTTGGTGTAGGGTGTCCAGCACTGTAGCTTGCTGGTCATTGAATGGAGCTGGGTCTTAGTGTTGAGATGGAGCTCTCTGGGAGAGCTTTTGCCGTTTGATGTTACGTGGAGCTGGGAGGTCTCTGGTCGGCCAATGTCCTGAACTCGGCTCTCCCACCCCAGAGGCACAGGCCTGACACCCGGCCGGAGCACCAAGACCCTGTCAGCCACACGGCTAGGTAGGTGGGGAGTTTCTTGCCTTTTGGGAACTCTGAGGTCTTCTGCCAGCATTCAGCAGGTGTTCTGTAGGAGTTTTTCCACATGTAGATGTATTTTTGATGTGTTTGTTGGGAGGAAGGTGATCTCCATGTCTTACTCCTCCACCGATCTTGAAGGTCTCCTATGTTTTTTTGACATACCTTTATCATGGTGGGTTTTTACTTCTTTTAATAAATTTATTTGTTTTATTTATTTATTTTTGGCTGCGTTGGGACTTCATTGCTGCACACGGGCTTTCTCTAGTTGTGGCGAGTGGGGGTACTCTTCATTGTGGTGTGCGGGCTTCTCATTGTCGTGGCTTCTCTTGTTGCGGAGCATGGGCTCTAGGCACGCGGGCTTCAGTAGCTGTGGTATGCAGGCTCTGTAGTTGTGGTGCATGGGCTTAGTTGCCGTGCAGCATGTGGGATCTTCCCGGACCAGGGCTCGAACCTGTGTCCCCTGCATTGGCAGGTGGATTCTTAACCACTGTGCCACCAGGGAAGCCCATGGTGGGGTTTTTTTTTTAGGCACTTCCTTATTTTCTGGCACCAGCAGATCGTGTAGGTTTGTCTTATATATTTCCTGCCCCAGTCCTAGATTCATCCATTTTTCCAAGGAGACCCGGTTTGTTTTGTTAGCAAATGGTGTTAGAAACCAAGACTGGTCACTAGGTGTGCTCATTGTCAGTAGGGTGTCATTGCTCTTAGGCCTTCTCAGCTTACAGAGCAAAAAAATATATAGGCCCATGATAACTTGTGTTATACACATATCTCTAAATATTCTTATGTAGCTGTGTATACCTATATTAAGCTAAACATGAGTTCATACTAATGTCTCCCACTCTAATCCATTACCACAAGGATTGTTCTAGTCTCTTCCCCTTACCGAGCTGTAAAGTCACTCTAACAGTGAGAAACCAGGCTCCTGCCATTCACCATCCATTTACTTAATTGTCCAATCCCAGTGTGTATGTATAGAAGTGTCAGAATTGTTAACCCCTTTTCCCATGGGATATAACTTTGTCAATGGTACAGTACTTACCTACAGTTCCTTTTGCCTTTAGTTTTATAGACTCATTTCCAAAATTGCTTTAGATCAGCACCTTTTTTCTACTCCCACTTTTACACATTTGTAATACAGTTAGATTATTTTGTCATATTCTACATTTTATCCTAGGCTTCCCCCAACCTCCTAAATGATTTTTTTTTTTAATTTTGTCATTTCTATTTTTTTAAATTAATTAATTATTTATTTATTTATTTATTTATTTATGGCTGTGTTGGGTCTTCGTTTCTGTGCGAGGGCTTTCTCTAGTTGTGGCAAGCGGGGGCCACTCTTCATCGCGGTGCGCGGGCCTCTCACTATCGAGTCCTCTCTTGTTGCGGAGCACAGGCTCCAGATGCGCAAGCTCAGTAATTGTGGCTCACGGGCCCAGTTGCTCTGCGGCATGTGGGATCCTCCCAGACCAGGCCTCGAACCCGTGTCTCCTGCATTGGCAGGCAGATTCTCAACCACTGCGCCACCAGGGAAGCCCCTAAATGATTTTTTGAGATTGACATACATTAAGATTGACTTTTGTAAAATTTCATTGGGTTTTTGACAAATGCATAATGTCATGTATGCTATCCACAATTACAGTATCATACAGAATAGTTTCAGTACTCTAAAAAATTTCCTGTGCTTTACTTATTCAACCCTTTCTCCCTTCTAACCAACCCCTGGCATCCACTGATCTTTGTACTGTCTCTCTAGATTTCCCTTTAGAGAATGTCATGTAGTTGGAATGTATGTAGCCTCTTCAGACTGGCTTCTTCCACTTAGCACTATACATTTAAGTTTCATCCATATCTTTTTGTGGCTTGATAGTTCATTTCTTTTTATTGCTGAAAAACATTCCACTGTATACTGTTTGCTTATCTCTTCATATTGAAGGACATCATGTTTGCTTCCAGTTTTTGGTGATTATAAGTAAAGCTGCTATAAACATTTATATGCAGGTTTTTATGTTGACATAAGTTTTCAACTCAATTGGATAAGTACCTAGGAGCACAGTTGCTGAATCACATGGTAAGACGATGTTTAGCTTTGTAAAAACCTGCCAAACTGTCTTCCAAAGTGGCTGTACCATTTTGCCTTCGCATTAGCAAGGAATGAGTCTTCATTGCTCTGCATCCTCAAAAGCATTTGATATTGTCAACTTTTTGGGTTTTAGCCATTCTAATAGGTATATATGGTGTCTCACTGTACTTTTAATTTGCAATTCTCTAATCACAAATGATGTTGAGGATCATTTCATATGCCTACTTTCCATCTGTATATTTCCTTTGGTGTGATTTTTAGTCAGATCTTTTGCCCTTTTAAAAATTGAGTTATTTGTCTTTTTACTGTTGATTTGTGTTATTTGCATATTCTGGATATAAGATGCTTATGAGATATATGATTTACAAATATTTTCTCCTATTCTCTGAGTTGTCTCTTCACTTTCTTGTGTCCTTTGAAGCAGAAACATTTTTACTTTTGATCAACTTTAATTTTTTCTATTTTTTCTTTTGTACTTGTGCTTGTGGTGTCATATCTAAGAAATGATTTCCTAATCTACATTTCCTTCTAATAGTTTTATAGTTTTAACTCTTACATTTTGGTCTACTATCCGTTTTGAGTTAATTTTTGTATATGGTTTGAGGTAGGAGTTCAACTTCATTCTTTTGCAATGCATGTATCCACCTACTCCAGCACCATTGGTTAAAAAGACTATTCTTCCTCCACTGAATTGCTCTGGCACCCTTGTCGAAAGTCACTTGACCTTGAATGTAAGAGTTTATTTCTGGACTCTCAATTCTGTTTCATTGATCTCTGTGTCTGTCTTCATGTCTGTATCACACTGTCTTGATTACTGCAACTTTGGTAGTAAGTTTTGAAATCAGGAAGTGTGAGTTCATCAGCTTTGTTCTTTGCTTTTTCAAGATTGTTTTGGCTATTCTGCCCCCCTTGCATTTCCACATGAATTTTAGCTTGAGAAATATTTTAATCTTTGAAATTTCTCTTTTATTTCTTTTCCTTCCTTTCTATTCTTTCATGTAGTGTTAGTTTGTATTTGCCCCTCCCCCTTCTTCCCCAATCACTTATCTGGGACCCTTTCTCAGGACCAATCAGGTAGCTGTTAATTAATCCTATTGGAAATGTCAGCTGATTAAACTTGGGCCTTGTAGAAATTTAACTGGGGAGGATATATTTATAGTGATCTTTGGCTTTTTCCCTCCCCACGTCTCCTTTTCCAATTAATTGACAAGTTCTGTAGCCCTCCACCTACCCCAATATCATTTGGGAATCCAACACCTTTGTACATTTCTACAGACCCCACTCCCCTGAAATATGCTATTGAAATTATTTTCCCATCTACAGCAACTTCCGTACATTAGGGACAGATTAATTATACAAAGTATGGTTATGATCATAGTATTTTTCCTGCTTAAAAACATTTTGGAACATGGATGAATTTCATAAAATATTATGTGGGGTGAGAGAAGCCAGACACAAAAGAGTATGTATTTTGACTTCATTTTTATGAAGTCCAAGAACAGACAAAACTAAGCTATAAGAATAAAATTCAGAACACTGGTTGCCACTGGAGGAGGGGGAGGGGAATAAACTTGAATGAGACAAGAGGGAATTGTCTGGGTTGATGGAAATGTTCTATATCATGATTGCGTCATTTGTTACATGGGTGTAGACTTGTGTCACAACTTATTGAACTGAACACTGAAGATCTGTGCATTTTCTGTATAGAATTATACTTAAAATTTTTTTAAAGTGAAAAATAAAGTAAAAACTTTGGGTGGCTCTCCATTGCCTTCAGCTCAAACTCCTTAACTTGTCAATTAGAGCCTTTGAAAATCTAACATCTCTGTAAGTTTCCAAGTTTCTCTTGTTATTTCCCTTCCACGCCCTGTGATCCAGCAAAATAGAATTCTCTCTCATTTTCACATGAACCACGATTCCCCACTTCTGTGTCTTTGCTCTCACTTTTCCCTCAGTCAGGAATGTCTTCCAGTCGCCCTGTGTCAGAATGATCTTTCCTCAGATTCCATATCAAAAGTCAGACTCCTTCTCTAAACACCTTATCCTGGTAGCATTTTGTATTTCTCTTAGGGCAATCTTGACTTTCCCCAGATTTTATTGTAATTATTTAAATTGCTGTATCTGTGGTGTTTACAGTGTTCCTGGAACTGTTCATCAACATCCTGTTCCCACTTTAGCCTGTAAGTTCCATTAAAGGCAAGACTTACATTTGCCTTGTTTCTTTCACCTACAGAACTTAGATTAACATTTTTAAATGGATGTACGTATAGATGGAAATGGATGGATGGATGAATTAATCGGAGGGTATGGGGCAATGGGGAATATTGGGGAGGGGAAGCTATCTCAGCATTTTTAAAAAAAACCTCTAACATACCCTACATCTTACTTGTAAGGTATGATGAATGAGATGAAATATGACAGGCAATAAATAAAATTTTGGTGGCTATCAGTCAAGTCCTGAGCTTATAAACATATTTATGCAAATCTAAAAAAAACATGACAGCTCCTGGAATGACTTTTAAACAGTTTCATACAGTCTGTTAAGTCATTTCCACCATTAAAATCTTCCAACTCCTGGGGGTTTTAGGATGTCGTCATTCTGGCAGTGCCTTCAGACTTTGTTCTCAGGCAGTAGTAATTCTCAACCGAGGCATCTGGTACCTTGATGCTGCCCAGAGGCGGTACTTAGTTGGTTTTGCTAATAGGGTAAACCAGCTCCCCTTGACAGGAGGGAGTGACTTAACAGTGTTCAGGGAGTAGGCTGAAGCTCAAGAAACGGAGATCTGGCAGTTATGCAGTCATTAGGCATAAATGTCTGACTTAGCTCAAGAGATACCATCTTTTAGGAGGAGCCGGTGCATCATGGGTCATGGGAATCTGTCTGTAAATGCAAATTCGACATCACCTGACATTGGCAAAGCTTCCATGTGAAACTTACGAAACTAAAGCCAACATCTCCCCCTGAAAAAAATTATTTTATAGAGGAATACTAGGAAGGTGGCAGGAAACTTCTAAACCCTTAAAAAGAAAGCATGACCAAAGAACATTTTGTGGGGGAAAAGGAATATTTGTGATTTTCATGACTGGCTTATTAAGATTTCTTTTATAAGATTCGTACACACAGTCTTTCAGAGCAAGCCAGTTTTTATGGATGATATGGTGCCATTCCCGCCATACTTATCCTTTTCAAGTGGAGGGGGACCTTGATAGCCAAGGGAATAATAGTTTAGTTTCATTCTTTCCCGTCTTAAATGGGCCACCTTAGCAGCGGGAGGGGAAAACATTACTAGAGAACTTTGAATATTTGTTGAGAATCTCTGATTCATTGTGTTGTGCATGTGATTTATAAATGAATCTAAGTCAAGCCCTCAGGCTCCTCTTTGGCCTGAAAAATTTATATTTTGGCAGGCTGTAATAATTTTTTTAAACAATTAATCTTTTTTCAGCTCCTGGTTAAACAGATTTTCGGACCATGGCCACATAATGTTTTGCTGTTGGACCATTAGAAGAAGGAGGGATACATACATTTCTAGCACACTGTTGATTAGCAGTGGTGATAAGGGTCATCCTCGTTTTGTTCTTGATTTTTAAAGGCAGTGCTTCTTACATGTCACTATAAACAGTGATGTTTACTATAAGGTTTTGGTAAATTTCTTTTATCAGGCTAAAGAAGTTCCCTTCTAATTCTAATTTTCTAAAAGCTTTCTCTTGAGTAAGTATTGAATTTTATTGAATATTTTTCTGCAGTTGATGATGACACGAGCGTGTAATTTTTCTCCTTTAATATTGTGATAGAGTGAATTGTTTTAATGTATTTCCTAATAATGAACCATTTATATATTCCTTGGAAAATCTATTTTAAATTTATACGTTTTTATGCACTGTTGCATATTTCATTCAGCAATATCTAGTGGAATTGGGAGCTAGACTTTGAAGACTATCTAAAATAACTTGTGGCTCCATGATTCTGTGATTTATTTTTAAGGACTCCCTGACTTATATAAAACTTGGAGAAGAATGGGTACATGATACTTTTCCCTCATGGGAGGAAACTGAAACCCGAAAACAGTAAATGACCAATGTAACATCACACATTAGAAACAGAGTTATGTGAAGTGCTGGTACTTCCTGGGTTCGTACAATTCTCCGCTTCCTAGTTTATGAACCCAGCGGTCTTCTGGACAGTGGAGATTATAACAGTCCCTACCTCATGGAGCTGCTGGGGATTAAAAGCAACAGTGCATGGAAAGTGCTTTGCCCAGTGCCTGGCACATGGTGAAGAACTCGTTCATTCATTCATTCTTTCAACGAATAATTGTTGCACAGCTGCCATGTGTTCTAGGAGCTGAGGGTATAGTAGAAAATAAGACAGAAGAGGTGCTTGTTTCCAAGAAGTTTATATTCTAGTAGCGAGGGATAGATCATAAACTCATACAAGAGAAAATGGAAAACAGTGAAGGATTTCCAGAATGGGGGAGGCATGATGTGGCTTATATTTTAAGGAGATGACTCTGGTGCTCCATGGAGAACAGACCCTAGGAGGCCAAAGTGGAGGCTGTTACAGTCTTCCAGGCAGGTAATGATAGTGGCTTGGCTGAGGTGGTAACAGCAGAGTTGGTGAGACATTGATGGATCTGGGATGTAGTTTTGAAGCATAATCAATGGGATTTGCTGATGGATTAGCTGTGTGGATGAATGTTAGGGCTTTTTTTTTTTAGCTTACATTTTATAGTTGTGTCTACTGTAGAGAAATAGGTGTGGGAAAAGAGAACAAGTCAGGCTGACTCCTGGTTTTTTAAATTTAAACAACTAAGCCATTCTCTTTACTGAAATCAGAATGTTTGGGGGAGGACCAGATTTTTCCCCCAAGGGGAAATAAGAGTTGATCATCATTAAAAAATTCGCCACCATTATTCTCAGGCTTCTCATTATAGCCTGAGCCTCATTGCTTTCCTCTCTTTGGATGAGCCCACATATTTATGCATTTGCGTAAAGGGAATAAAAAAAACATTTATTTTAGGTAAAAATAAATATAAAATGTAAGGAGAGCTATATTTTTGACCAATCAACTTTCTCTTTTTATTTTCAATTATTTTTTCATTGTAAAAATATGGAATATTTTTATAATACGGGGGCCGCTACCAAGTGCATTAAGTACATTTTTTACTAAAGGAAGACATATGTGTGTAAACATGGGCATTTTCTCTTGATCACCATTTCCCTATCTAAGCATTGCTCCCAAATGTGATTCATGTTTATTGTTAGTATCTGTCAAGTAAAACCTTGTGAGAAAAAATTTTCCAATATGTAAAAAATGGGGGCTTCCCTGGTGGCACAGTGGTTGAGAGTCAGCCTGCCAATGCAGGGGACACGGGTTCGAGCCCTGGTCTGGGAAGATCCCACATGCCGCAGAGCAGCTAGGCCCGTGAGCCACAACTACTGAGCCTGCGCGTCTGGAGCTCGTGCTCCGCAACAAGAGAGGCCGCGATAGTGAGAGGCCCGCGCACCGCGATGTAGAGTGGCCCCCACTTGCTGCAACTAGAGAAAGCCCTCGCACAGAAACGAAGACCCAACACAGCCATAAATAAATAAATAAATAAAAAAGAAAATAATTTGAACAGCCCAATTAAAAAAAAAAAATGATTTCTACATGTGGTTTTTTCTTTACAGCAGCTCCCAAAAGTGTCACGTGAAAAGTCTGTTTCCTCCATAGAACTGTAAATATGAAAACCTGTATCACAGGCAGAACAGCGTTTCTGGCATCCAAGCAGATCTGGCACTCTATCATATTTGCTTTCTTGAGTAGTTCTGCTACTGGCCTACAAAGTGTCACCTTTGAAGGAAAATGCTCTTTGACTTTAGCAAAGAACACTGGTCAGTACTTCTTTGATTAGATTATGCATAAAATTTATGTGTGTGCCACTCACTGGAGATTAAATAATGAAGATGCTCTTAATATTGCAGGAGAGACATTACAAGTCTCATTATTTTAATGGACTGATGGGCTCCGGGGATTTGCTAATAGGATGCAACATCTTGCATTCCAAGTTAACAACACTTCCAATTTTACCTGTTTGGCAACCTAACTTTGCAAGCTTTTGATGACCTGTGCAGAAAGAGGTAGTCTTAGATCAATTCTTAGGGGATAGGCCATTCTTACAAATAATAATAATAATAATAATCCACGTAATGGCAGCCTTATTACTAGTGCCAGTCAAGGACTAAACGATTCCACTGCCAGAGAGTGAGTGGTCTTCTAATCTCTGCTTGAGAGGGGTCCCTGAGGCCCCAAGGCGCACTCAGGGTGACGGCACAGCTGTCTCTGCTTTTTTGTGAGATTGTCTTTTAGGGCCCTCACGATGGATGACTAATAGGTCTGTACCATCCACATAATTGCACGGCAGTGTTTGCACTGGAAATACAAAAAGACACATATTTTCTTTTCTTAAGCTTATATTCGATTTGATTCCAAAAATAACCATAAATCACTTATTAAAAAGCCAAAAAATGATAACCTGCTCTACAGTCTTGAGCTACAATTTCTGTTTCATCTCTGCAAATCTTTAATGGATTGTTTTTTTGTTGTTTTTCTTAAAGAGTATTTTTAAAATTTATTTATTTAATTTATTTATTTTTGGCTGCATTGGGTCTTCATTGCTGAGCGCGGGCTTTCTCTAGTTGTGGCAAGCGGGGGCTACTCTTCGTTGCAGCGTGCGGGCTTCTCATTGCAGTGGCTTCACTTTGTTGCAGAGCATGGGCTCGAGGTGCACGGGCTTCAGTAGCTGTGGCACACGGGCTCGCGGGCTCTAGAGCACAGGCTCAGTAGTTGTGGCACACGGGCTTAGTTGCTCCGCGGCATGTGGGATCTTCCCGGACCAGGGCTCGAACCCGTGTCCCCTGCATTGGCAGGTGGGTTCTTAACCACTGCGCCACCAGGGAAGTCCCTAATGGATTGTTTAAACCTGTCATAGTGGCAGTAAGTCCAGTATCTCCCTCCCCAGGTTCACCCCTCCTTCTGAGTTGTCGAATACTAAAATGAAACAAATATGAGGTCTTAGGAACTCCAATTCTAAAATCTATCCCAAATTCTGTGCTCAGTAGAGAGAGCCCTTATCCGATCAGCCCAATAGTGCTGTTGTTTCTCGCAACCACCAACATTGCCTCTTGGTCCTTTGCAGTCCCATGATGAAGCTAGTCTGCTCTATAAAGGACCTCGATGTCCCGTCTTCCTGGGGAGTGCGTTGCGGCTTTGAAAGGGAGGTGATGTTATCTCCTCCATGCTACACTTGATCAAGTGTTATAATAAAGCATCTATTCTGTGCTAGGTACTGTTCAGTATACCGGGAATATAGTGGAGAATAAACATCAAAACAGACAAGCTTCTGCGTAGCCTATAGTCTACCAGGGGGTCCCAATCAACGAGTAATTGACAAGTAATCTCTTTTATGTAACATCATGAAAAGAAAGATGTTACTGATGAAGTTAATTTATATATAGGGACCTAGGAAACAGGCTGACCCAGTGGCCCAGCCCATGTCACAAATCTAAACCTAAGTCAGCCTGCACTTACAGGAAACACCTGTCAGGGAATCCTAACTTACACCAATCACAATCCTCCAACTCAGCTTAGCTAGCTTACCTTACTCTAGAGAACAGGACCTGCTCGCCTTACAAGGAAATGCCCGACCTCCTGGCCAATCATGCCTTGCTTCTGAGTTGCCTCTTTCTATAAAACTCACTCTGGCCCCAAATCCCTTGGGAACAGTGCACCACTGCTTATGAGGCACTGTACTTCCCCAGCTTGTGGATTGTTTCCCCTTGAATAAAGGCCATCAAACCTGTTACTAAATTGTCTTAATTTTGTCATTTGACACTACCAAGTAAACTATGGCAAACCATCTACTGGAAGTTGATTGTAATTTCAAAGATGTTCAATTGTAAGGGGGGGTGGAGAGAGGAAGAAGGGACGAGAAGAGAAGGATAAAAAGAAGTAAGCTGGGTCCCCAAAAGAAGGTCTGAGATGAGGATTTGAGTGCAAATAATTTATTTGGGAGCTGGTCCCAGGAAGCACCAACAGGGGAGTGGGGCCTTGAGATCAGGAAAGAGAGAAAGCCAATTGGGGTATAATACTGAGCAGGTTACCTTGTTACCTGTGGACATGTGGAACTCAGTCCCATCATGAGCTTTGGGAGATGGTTAGAATATGCCTCAGTGTTGTCCCAAGCACATGGTAAGAAGGCTGGGACATATATCTACCAACTCCTATTGGTCATTGGATGAGTGTCCACTCAGGTCATGTGTCAGCTCCCAGTTCTTAGGCCTGCCCTGTACAGGGGCCAAGCACTCCAGGGAAACCCTCCAGGTGGAGAGTGGCAGATGCTGACAGTAGGAAGCCATCAGTGTGCCCGGAAGGATGAGTGCCAAGGAGATGCTGGAGGAACACCAATGAGCATCTCAAGATTGTTGAACAGTAATTTGAGATTATAATAAATATCATGAAGGAAGTAAAGTGGAGCAAAGTTGTGGAGATGGAAGGAGGAATGCCATTTTTTTTTTTAGAAATATCACTTACTAATTTTTTTTTTAAACTTATTTATTTTTGGCTGTGTTGGGTCTTCGTTTCTGTGCGAGGGCTTCCTCTAGTTGCGGCAAGCGGGGGCCACTCTTCATCGCGGTGCGCGGGCCTCTCACTATCGCGGCCTCTCTTGCTGCGGAGCCCAAGCTCCAGACGCGGAGGCTCAGTAATTGTGGCTCACGGGCCTAGTTGCTCCGCGGCATGTGGGATCTTCCCAGACCAGGGCTCGAACCCGTGTCCCCTGCATTGGCAGGCAGATTCTCAACCACTGCGCCACCAGGGAAGCCCCGAGGAATGCCATTTTAGAGAGTATGGTGGGAGGTGGGAAAGGTGAGCATTTGAGAAAGTGACGTTTGAGCAGAAACCTGAATGTTGAGGACTGAAGCATGCGTAGACCCAAGGGAAGCATCTCCAGCGGAGGGACCTGCTAGTGTAAAGACCCTGAACTGGGAGAGGTCTTGTTGAGTCCGTGGAACTAAAGAAGCCATTATGCGTGAAGCATAGTCAAAAGTGGGGCAAATGGTAGGGGATGCCTTTCGTCAGGTAGACAAAAGCCCAGTTGCATAGAACCTCATAGCCGTGGCAAGGAATTGGGAGCTTATTTTGAATATCATGGGAAGCTTTTAGAGGGTTTGAGCAGTATGTGTGATCTGGTTTTATTTTAAATGATCTCTGTGACCTCTGTATGGGAATAAGAGTGGAAACAGGAGCTGGATTGGGAGGCTGCTGTAACAATCCGGGTGACAGGCTATTGTGGCTTAAAGCAGAGAAATAGAAATATTTCCGTAAGAAATGTTCTTATGGTAAAGGGGAGTGCTTCCTGTTCACACAGAAGTGGTACCCAACCATTAATAATAAAGGGATGAAATAGGTAGCCAACAACATCTAAAAACCGATGGAATCATTGACTAAGAACAAGATTTAAGAGTTAATAACTGAGTACACACTTAAAGAGCAGTAGCAAGTATAGTGGCTTGAATATGCAGAAGGTCAAAGAGCCAAGAGGCTTAAAGCAATAAAAATAAAATGCAACCAGCCTGTAACCTGGTGGGCTGGTGCTCTCCTCGGCTGTCTCTAGGACATAGAGTAACATTCAGTTACATCAGCCCAATTGTGAAATTTCTGAAAAATCGTGTAGATTGTAGTTTAGTTTTTGTGTGTCGGAATTTTTGCTGATCCCATAGCAAAACTTTACCAAATGCTCTTTTGCCAGTACATCCCTCCCCTCAGATAGCTCACCCACTCCTGGCCTTCTCCTAAAGACTTTGCTTCCCAGTTCTAATCTTCTACAAACTCTACCCATAAAATCAAGTCCAAGGTGCCCTTTCCCCCATTCATTATCCTGGTAACTATTTAATTGCTGTTTTTGCCTTGGATCCTCTTCCCCACAGCCCATTGTTCCCTAAAATACTCCTTTTATGCTGTCAGTACGATAAATGAAATCTTTCTGAGGCTTGTATTCCTTGCCTGAGGATAGCAATCTCCTTAGTTATTAAATAAGGCTTATCTCCCACTCCTCCCTCACAACCCTCAAACTCAGCTTAACAGGGCTTGTCATGTTCTGAACATACCTTTTTGCTACCCCTCTGGGTCTTTGATCTTTCTCTTTCCCTCTTCTGGAATTTTCCATTGTGTCTCCTACACACACACACAATCTCTGCCTAAAAAAAAAAAATTACATCTCAAGTCTCTGTCTTAAAGCCTCTCCTACACTTGGTGCAGCCCAGCAGAGGACACTTAGCAGATCATAAAATAGCACAGGTAAAAGTATTAGCTAAACATTATTTATTGAGTGCCTACTTCATACCAACTTCTGTACTTGGTGTACAAAGATGAATATAGAATGCAGTTGCTAGCCTTAAGGAGCTCAGTCCAGTGGAAGAGATGAATGCATAAATATACCCTCATAGGATATGGTGAGTACAGTGATTGAAATACGAAGAGGGTATGGAGAAGGGGGTGTTCAAGCAGAGCAAATAAGGCAGAGGGGTTCAGCCTGCAGGCACAGAGCCAAGACTGAGCTCAACCAAAGGCAGAGGTCTCAGTACCAAGGAGAGCGCCTCATGCACCCAGCCTTTAAGCATTCCTCACATTTTTGGAAGCAGCTCAAAACTTTCTGTTAGGCTCTGTCCTGACAAGCAAGAGTTTCTGGCTTAAAGGAACCCTGGTTAGATATGTCCTGGATCCCTATGAGTTAGGAAAATACTCCTTCAACTTATGAACTTGCAGGGTTTGAGGATTGAAGATTAGTTGAGGAATTCATATCCTTAGAAGGTTCTCTTGGATCAAATTCTCAGGGGATAGTTCTCATTCTAGAATTTGATATGGAAACCAGGACTTTATTTTATTGGGATTTTCTTTCTCAGGCTTTGGGGGATTGGAGCCTGATTCCTGACTAGTTTAGACAGAATTGATCTCTTCAGACTTTTTTTACCACCTGCCTGGCAGCTACGATGTTATTTATGAATGTTATTTTCTTTCTCGAGCTATGTTGTACATTTCTAGAGTAGCATAGTCCAATAGAAATTTAATTTGAGGGACTTCCCTGGTGACGCAGTGGTTAAGAATCCGCCTGCCAATGCAGGGGGCACGGGTTCGATCCCTGGTCCGGGAAGATCCCATATGCCACAGAGCAGCTAAGCCTGTGTGCCACAGCTACTGAACCTGCACTTTAGAGCCCACGAGCCACAACTACTGAGCCTGCACACCACAACTACTGAAGCCTGCACACCCTAGAGCCCAAGCACAGCAACTACTGAGCCCACGCACCACAACTACTGAAGCCCGCGTGCTCTAGGGCCCGTGCGCTGCAACTACTGAGCCCGCATGCCTAGAGCCCGTACTCCGCAACAAGAGAAGCCACCACAATGAGAAGAGTACACTGCAATGTACTCTGCAGTGAAGAGTGCACTGCAATGAAGAGTGGCCCCTGCTCACCACAACTAGAGAAAGTCCGCACGCAGCAACAAAGACCCAACGCAGCCAAAAAAAAAAGATATTTAATTTGAGCCACATACAGAATTTTAATTTTTCTAGCAGCCACATTATAAAAGTAAAAAGAAACAGGTGAAATTAGTTTTTAAATTTTTATTGGAGTATAGTTGCTCTACAGTGTTGTGTTAGTTTCTGCTGTACAGCAAAGTGAATCAGTTATATATATCCCCTCTTTTTAAGATTTCCTTCCCATTTAGGTCACCACAGAGCACTGAGTAGAATTCCCTGTGCTATACAGTAGGTTCTCAGTAGTTAATCTATTTTATGCATAGTAGTGTACATATTTCAATCCCTATCTCCCAGTTCATCCCACACCCCCTTTCCCCTTGGTATCCGTAAGTTTGTTCTCTACATCTGTGTCTCTATTTCTGCTTTGCCAGTAAGTTCATCTGTATCATTATTCTAGATTCCACGTATAAGCGATATTATATGATATTTGTTTTTCTCTTTCTGACTTACTTCACTATGTATGACAGTCTCTAGGTCTACCCGTGTCTCTGCAAATGGCATTATTTTGTTCCTTTTTGTGGCTGAGTAATATTCCATTGTGTATATGTTCCACATCTTCTTTATCCATTCCTCTGTTGATGGACATTTAGGTTGCTACCGTGTCCTGGCTGTTGTAACCCAGTGTATCTAAAATGTTATTTCAACGTGTAATGAATATTAAAAAATTAGTGAGATCCTGCACATTCTGATTTTTCTAATAATCTTCAGAACCCAGCATATATGCTCTCATACAGTGCATTTCAATGCAGACCAACCGCATTTCAAGTGCTCAGTTCCCGCATGTAGTTAGTGGCTGCTGGACTGGATGGCACAGCTCTGGATGTTAGAACACCTGTCTTTACTCACACTCCAGCCTTTCTGCCCCTTAGTATTTCCAAATGCCATGTATCTTGGCCAGAAAAACACCATCCCCGTAAGAGGTGATATCAAACCAAGTACTTTTTGTCCTCTGTTTACAACTGAGTAGGAGGTAGGAACGAAGAATGTTTAAGTCACAAAATAAATGTGTGTGTGTGTGTGTGTGTGTGTGTGTGTGTGTGTTTAAATCAACCGAATGGAATTAACCATCTAGTTGACTGGAGTGAGTAGAAAGTGGATTAATGAAGGAAGACAAAATACTTAGTCAATACAGATCTGTTTCATAATGAGGAAAATGAATGCTAAGGAGGATAATATGGCCCCTTCCCCTGAAAAACATTTTAAAGTATTAAATAGTGTATTCTGTTGCAGGGTGTGGGCAGGCGGGGAGAGTGTTGGGGGTAGGAGACTGAAATTTTAGTTTTAGTTCTGCCACTAGTTTTTAGATTCTTAAACAAGTAAATTCTAGCCCTCAGTTTCCTCATCCGTAAAATAAAGGGATTGGGATGGATGTCTGTAAATTCCTCTTACTCGTCCTAAGTCATGTTGACTCTGCCTCTTAAAATAAATTCCACAGCCTTGTTTTCTCTCCACCTGCATAATTTCTTTTCTGAGCTACCACATCTAGTCTCCCCAGCAATGTCTCAAATCTGTCCTGTTCTCCACACTGCCATCAAAGAAACCTTTCTAAATAAAAATCTTACCATCTCGTGGTTAATGTCCCTCAGTGGCTTCTATAGGCCATAGCAGTTGTCATGGGCTGCTTCTATCTGCTCCCCAGCTTTGACTCCTGGGCTCCCCCAGACACACCCCCTGTTCTTGCTTTATTGGACTGGTGCAGCTGCTAGGGTATGACATAGGTTTGGGGACTGTCTTTGTCAGCTCAGGCTGCTGTAACAAAATACCACAGACTGGAAGGCTTATTTTTTTTAAGTCAGGTCATAATGCTTCTTTTTTAAAAATATTTATTTTATTTATTTCTTTGGCTGCATCAGGTCTTAGCTGCGGCATGCGGGATCTTTCATTGCAGTGCATGGGCTTCTCTAGTTGTGGTGCGTGGAATCTCTAGTTGTGGCACATGGGCTCTCTAGTTGTGGCATGTGGGCTCAGTAGCTGTGGCACACAGGCTCTCTAGTTGTAGCACACAGGCTTAGTTGCCCCACGCCATGTGGGATCTTAGTTCCCCGACAAGGGATGGAACCGACATCCCCTGCATTCAAAGGCGGATTCTTAACCGCTGGACCACCAGGAAAGTCCCTACAGACTGGAAGGCTTAAACAACAGAAATTTATCATTCACAGTTCTGGAGGCTGGCAACGCCAAGAGCAAGATGCTGGCCAATTCAATTTCTGGTGAGAGTCTCTTCCTGGTTTGCAGACTCCTGCTTTCTTGCTATGACCTCACATGGCCAGGAGAGAGAGGATCTCTCTTATGTCTTTTCTTATAAGGGCACTAATCCCGTTCATGAAGAGTCCACCTTCATGACCTAATTACCTCCCTAAAGCCCCATCTCCATCACATTGGGGATTAGGGCTTCAACATAGGAATTTGGGAGGGTCGGACATAGCATTGAGTCCATAGCAGGGAGCCAGTTGATTGGTTTTCAAGGAGGTTTGGGGAATAATTAGATCAATCCCCAGGGTATCAGTTGCTGTTATTCAGTATAAAAACTCAAACGTATAATTCACTATTTTATAATGATGTGCATTTTTGAACAACTTCAGTACTTAGGCAGGTTTTCCTTATTTTGAGACAAAACTCTTTCCATGAGATTTTGGGAATTTTGTGCTAGATTTAATCTTTGTAATTACCTAGTCAGACACCTTATTGAATAATTGAGGAAACTGGGATCCAGAAAGGTAGAGTAACTTACCAACATCACACAGCATACAAAGGTTCATAGCGGAACCTGGAATGCAGACTTCTTCATACTCTCATACTCGTTCTCTCTTATGTCTGTGTACAATATAAACAGTAAAAGGATCAGTTTGCTATTTGAATTTACCTCTTCATTCCATCTTTCCTTCTTTATAAAACATGAAATCTATCCTGGCAGCCCACATTGCTCATCCTCAGTTCATCAGGTACTGCTAATTTGTTTCACGAAAACTTCCCTAGATTGGGTTTAATCCTGTTCTCTGGGTAGAGTCAGAATCAAGCCTTCCTTCTTGGCGTCTCCCTGTTCTTGATCCTTGACTTCATATAAATAAAGACAGCAAGAATGAGGCCGTGATTTCTAAAATTGTATTTTGTTTAGAAATAAGGTTAAGACTTTATTGTTCACCCCCCAGCTTCTGATCCTCTCTGTCTACTTTGGTTTTTCTCAACTATAAAATGAGAAAGGTAAACTAAATAATTTCAGTGGCTTCTCCCACTATGAAATTTCTGTCTATCCCCAGCTGCCCCTAAAATGGTACATTTCACACAATCGTCATTCCGTAAATATTTAGGGAATTGGTATTTAATGGAACAAAGTGTCAGTAATACTAAAGCCTATGAATAGTTCCTTGAATTTTACTGTTCATTGGCCTGAATCTCTGCCACTTTAGGAGAGCAATATGTGCTATGATTTTCCATAGCAGCAAAAATGAGTTATGGAAACATCAGATGTGTTGACCAGTTTTTCAGTATAATATACAATGTTTATTTTTATTATTATTTATTTTTATTATTAACAATTTACCAGAAAAGCCCCTCTAAGGATTTTATGTCTTATCTAGTTAAACTAAAATTGTCCCTTAATTTAAAAAGGAATCTATTTAATGGTTTGTAGTTATTTATTTGTGATAATTATTTAAGAGATTAGAAAGCTATCATTTAATAGGTAAAAATGATTCTACATTTAGTTCTTTACTAGAGTTTTCAATGTATCTAGAAAATTTTTAAGTTGTATCAGGATGATGAGAGAGCTTGAGTTTAGTGGGCCTACGTAGCATTCAGGTGGATATTTTCCTCATACAAAAATCCTTTAGAACTTTTTTAAGCTTCTAGTGAACCCTAGAAAGGATCTGGGAAGCTGTGCGGTTGGCTAGCACAGTATTGAGGGTGGAGAAAGTAAGTCAAGAAGGTCTTGTAGCTTTTAATCTATTTGCAATCAACACCTAGCACTTAAAAAAAAAATCAACATATTGTTTTAAAGGCAAATAGTTTTAGCTGTTAGTTCCTACAGATAATTTTAAATCAGCCTCTCTCTCTAGTTTGCATCCTTTTCAAAGCCTTCTATGCTTTTCATTATTAGATTTTGTAAACACTATATCCATTCTTCTGGTTACATACAAATGGATACAAACATACCAGATGACAGACGCTCCACCACAGAGAGCTTAAAATTGGATTAGACAGCGGGAAGGGGGCACTTAGAGGGTGGAAGAAACTTAGAGTCCCATCATGGATTGCCTGCCTCTGTTATGTAAATGAGTTGGGCGGTATTAAACCACATTTTAAATATGAGTAATTAACTACAGAAAATAAGGTCAGCAGAACTTTGAACTAGACAGAGAACATTTGAATGAAGCCGAGGTCATGGGCTGCAAGCAATTCACATAGAGACCAGAACAAAATGGGTCTATGGGGTTCCATTTGTGTGTAGGTCATTTTAAATCAGATAGATGGGAGAGAGGCATTTTCAGAATTAGTGTTTTGATTGAAAGATAGGTAATTGAAAATATGCTTTTGTTCTTGATATTAATCCCCATCCGTGGTATCCCCTTCTGCTGTTTGGGGAAAATAGAAAGAGGAAAAAGAGTTTAGCAACAAAGGGAAGCACTGGACCATTAATAGAAGGATGTGGAGTCATGCATCGTCCTGTATGTGAGCTGGTATCTTTCTGAGGAACATGCAGTAGTTTGAGGCCGGGGAGGAGACTGTGCAGTCAGTTTGTAGCTATACTAAGATTTCTGTGCTTCAGCTGGTGGAGAAAGTAAATCTGAAAAGCAATAAAGAGCATTTTGGCACTCTACCAGCCTGGAATTAACTTTAAGGGGACAAAACCTTGCCCATATTTTTTGGAGACTTCTGGGTGAGATAAGCAACTAAACACTTTCCGCATCCCATAGGGATGGAAGAGGGATCCAAATAGTTAAATCTGTGATCTCTTGAGCATTCTCAAAGTCACTTTCCCTCATTTGCCAGCCAGCCAGCCAGCCAGCCCCTTGTCTTTGCAGTGAAAACTAAAAAAATTTAAAAAGGCTGGTGGGACATGAACCAGCCAGGTGTGGAATTGAAAGGAGACATTTCCACTCTCTTGTCTTTATTTTCTTTCTGTTTGGAGGGGAAAAAATAGAGAATCTCCTATCTGTCCTGTGAAGGGAAATATGTCAGTTGCAGAAGCATAGATTTCTTTAAAAAGCCCAGTTGTGAGTTATGATTTGAATGACATGGTCAGTTTGAAGTATAATACAGATTCTGCTGTGATGGTACCTGTGGTCTAAAGGAATGCACACTAAACACTACCACTCAGGTGTGTACACTCACCAATCCCAAAGCCAGAGTTTTCTTGCTCTGTGACTTTAGGCAAGTCACTTAACCTCTCTGACTCTCTGTGTCCTCTTCTGTAAAATGATGGGGGTAATTGGAAATAACGTCATCATCTTATTGTGAGGATTAAATTAGTTAATAGATGTACATGTGCCTAAAGCAGTGATAGAAGGATTCAAGAAATGACACTTTTTAATTACATAACCGTGTCCTAAGATATAAATAGCAAAATGGGCACATTTCCACTTTTTCTAATTTGTCTCTTCATTTCTCATTGCTCATCGGATCTAAAATATTAAATATATCAGGGGCATCCCATTTTATCCTCTCTTGATTACTAGAAATTGTTTTGTATTTGTTTTGAAATGATTGAAAGAAATCCAGTGGAGAGGGAGATGTTTAGCAGCAAGCCCCACCTGAACGTGTGCATGAGTGACTCACAGACACAGGCTGCCCAAGTGGGTCACGCCTCCGTGTCAGGCGAGACTGTGATCTGATCACCCGGTCACCTCCCATGCTGACTACAGATGACAAAGCGCAGTATTGATCAGTGTTCTTTCCCGGTCAGGCCAGGTCTACCCTCCCTCACCTTTGCTTATCCTGTTCTTCTCACCTTGGAGGATCTCCCCTGTTCTTTCCCAGAGATGGGCAGACATCTCATCATTTTCCTATTTCTTCTGTGGTTATTTTTTTTCACTTTAAAAAGGGTGGCTTTCTACTGCAGTGGGCTTTAGAAATGCCAACTAGAACATACAGTACATTTGGGGATATGGTTATGAATAGAAAGAGTCAAGGAACTGTGTAAGCTTTACAGGCATGGATAGACACACGCACACACACACATACATATATATGAAATAGAAGATATGCAATGAACTTGGACAGAAAAAAGCTAATGGAAGAAAGTCCTGGATAAAAGAGATACAGGTAAACAAAATTGCTTCCAGTTTTGTCTTTCTATTCTGTTCATTTCATTGCACTGTTTTTCTTTACCAAATAATTATATTTGTTTTCCATTTTCTTTTTCAGTTTACAACGAAGAAAGGAAAGACAAGGTAGAGAGGATTTGTATGATAAAGAGTAAGAAAATAAGACTGAGGAAAGTGACATAATTTTAAAATAATTTATAAAATCAGCAGACATAAAGTGATCATTATAAAGATATAAAGTGATTGAGATAGAAAGTGATAGTTAAAAGTTAACATGATTAAGCATCTACTAATAAATAAGACAATGCTTTGCATGCACTGTGATATTTTTCCCTGTGCGACTCTAGGTTATTACCATTAGGGTCATTTACAAATGGAGAAAATGAACTTCGAAGAGGCAAAAAGGCCTCAGGTTACAGACTTAGTAAAGGGACAGAGCCAGACTTTGAATCCAGGACTTTGTGACTCGAGTTCTTAACCACTTAAACCCCTTTATAATACATGTTGATTGGTGTTTGGGAATATTAACATTTCTTACAGCTATTGAACTGGCCAAAATATTTTAAGATGATTTCCAGGACTGTAATATACAAAGATAACCACATACATTTCTGGCTGCCCTAGAAATAACAATGCAACCATTTAAAAAATAACGTCGAATGGCACATCCATAAAGAAGTTTTCACTTCTATTTATTTTAAGAAAAAGTTTTCAAAAAACCTTCGTGACTGGTGATAGAAATTATGGCACAGCATTTCAGTGGAATATTGTGTGTTCACTTGAAATTACAGTTCTGAATTCTATTAACAATATGAAAATATTTGTGACATAATGTTAGCTTAAAACTTAAAAATTTCAAGATTTCAGCTTTGTTGAAATTACACACACACACACACACACACACACACTCACTCAGATAAGAACTGTAAGGAAACCCTGATACACTGGAGGCGGGATTGTAAGATTTTTTTATTGTTTCCTCTAGTATTGTCTAAGAAAAAGAAAGATGAGTGATGAGAAGGGTGAATTGTGACAGAAGAGGTAAAATCAGATAAAGGAGTTGCATTGATCTTCTAGGGACTCTTGGGTTCTTGAACTTCATATTATATGAACAATAGATATTTAGGGGTTTCTGAATTTTTTTGGGCTAGGGTTTCATAACTTTCAACAGATTCTTAAAGTTGTTCATGACTCATCTAATGCTTGGACTAATAAAATAAATCTAAAGAAGCCTGATTTTTAATGTGTCCCACAGGCATCACTGTAATAACAGTAATGAGAGAATTCATTAAGGTTATTTTTAAGAAGAGGTGGTAGATTTTACAGTTCAGAAAAGATTTGAAAATGTGTGATTCAAAAGATCTCTTCCAGCTAGGGTGATTTTGGTGGATTTTGTTAGAGTAGAATTATCAAACCTCTTTCTATTTTATTTTTATGAATGAATTGCTTCTGTATTATTCAAATAAGGTTTTAGATATCAGAAGTAAAGTCATTTTGAAAAATGAACTTATGTGTGTTAGGGTGACACTGAGTCTAGAAAAGGTGTGTGTGTGTGTGTGTGTGTGTGTGTGTGTTTAAATATATAATTAAGAAGAGGCAGGAAAAATTACTTTGACACTCAACCACACATCAGCAATGTGTGGTGGCTCTTTGGGGGGTCATTGTTTATAGCACCTGAAACTTCCAGAAAATGGTAATGTCTTGTTTTACAGCCAGTGATGGAAATGGAAATTATTTTCTCTGGGAACCCTGGCTATATTTGTGTTAAATAATTTGGATGTTACTGGAGGTGGAAAATCCCAGGGAAATAATTAGGTTGCATCCTGTGAGATTACTGATTTCTGACCTCTTTTGACCTGCAAGAGGGCAATTTCATATGGTTTGACCCCTGATATATTTCCTGTTCCTTACTGATTTCTGACCTCTTTTGACCTGCAAAAGGGCAATTTCATATGGTTTGACCCCTAATATATTTCCTATTCCTTATGACCTTCTTTTTTGTCTATTCATTTCTATCCCTTCTTGTTATAATCCTTCCCAATTTCTTTTTTTTTTGAAGTATAGTTGATTTACAATGTTGTGTTAACTTCTGCTATACAGCAAAGTGATTCAATTATACATATATATATTCTTTTTCATATTCTTATCCATTATGGTTTATCACAGGATATAGAATATAGTTCCCTGTGCTATACAGCAGGACCTTGTTGTTTATCCATTCTATATGTAATAGTTTGCGTCTGGTAATCGCAAACTCCCAATCCATCCCTCCCCCACCCTGTCAATTTCAGCTATGATTACATCATTGCCATGCTGTTCTTTATAATTTTTTTAATTACTTTTTTTTTTTTTTAAAGAAGGCTGCATTTAATTTTATTTATTTATTTATGGCTGTACTGGGTCTTTGCTTCTGTGTGAGGTCTTTCTCTAGTTGTGGCAAGCGGGGGCCACTGTTCATCGCGGTGCGCGGGCCTCTCACTATCGTGGCCTCTCTTGCTGCGGAGCACAGGCTCCAGACGCACAGGCTCAGTAGCTGTGGCTCACGGGCCCAGCCGGTCCGCGGCATGTGGGATCCTCCCAGACCAGGGCTCGAACCCGTGTCCCCTGCATTGGCAGGCAGACTCTCAACCACTGCGCCACCATGGAAGCCCCCATTCTGTTCTTTAAATTGTCTGATAAATTTTCATGTATATAAAGACAATTCTAACTAAGAAGACTTTACTGCAGTGCGATTAGACATACATTTTAAATAAAATGCGTGTTGTATAGTATCTTGACGCATATGAGTAGCCATATGAGAGAACTCTATATAAAAGTGCTACAGGGATATAGTGTGTAAGAAATTCTGGTTCAGTTTAGTACTCTTATTAAAGGCGTCCAGCGTTTTGACCACTTTCATTTGCAAAAACTCTTCTTACAAAATCATTCTTTTATTTTTTTAATAAATTTATTTATTTTTGGCTGAGTTGGGTCTTTGTTGCGTGTGGGCTTTCTCTAGTTGCGGTGAGTCGGGGCTACTCTTCATTGCGGTGCGCGGGCTTCTCATTGCAGTGGCTTTTCTTGTTGCAGAGCATGGGCTTTAGGCATGCGGGCTCAGTAGTTGTGGCTCACGGGCTCTAGGGCACAGGCTCAGTAGTTGTGGCGCACGGGCTTAGTTGCTTCGCAGCATGTGGGATCTTCCCAGACCAGGGCTCGAACCCGTGTCCCCTGCCTTGGCAGGTGGATTCTTAATCACTGCGCTACCAGGGAAGCCCCTTACAAAGTCATTCTTTTTTTAAAAAATTTTTATTTATTTTATTTATTTATTTTTGGCTGCATTGGGTCTTTGTTGCTGTGTGCGGGCTTTCTCTAGTTGCAGCGAGCGGGGGCTACTCTTCTTGCGGTGTGCGGGCTTCTCATTGAGGTGGCTTCTCTTGTTGCAGAGCACGGGCTCTAGGCCTGTGGTTTTCAGTAGTTGTGGCTCCCCGGCTCTAGAGCTCAGGTTCAGTAGTTGTGGCACACAGGCTTAGTTACTCCACGGCATGTGGAATCTTCCTGGACCAGGGACTGAACCCGGTCCCCTGCATTGACAGGCGGATTCTTAACCACTGTGCCACCAGGGAAGTCCTACAAAATCATTCTTAATTGTAACAATACTAGAGTTCTTTTTTAAAAGCAGTGGTTTGGAAAATCTGTATATACTCTGAACAGGTGAGGCAGGAGTGGGAGGGAGATGGGGATTGAGAGAAAGAGAAAGAGCTGAGAATTAATGAATGCTCTGTTGTTTTGATAGTGCATAGACTCAGAAAGAATCTGTTCTCTTGAAATATTTAAAAGTGTACCAATTCACCTCAAAAACATTTTCTCTCAATCTCCCTCCTTAACTCAGCGTCACTATGCCTTTCTAGAATCTTGGCATTTTGCCCATCAGTAAATTATGAAAAAGCAATAGGATGCCAGTCTTCTGTGCCATCAAATTTATCTGTGGGATTCCTGGGTCTCTGTACTGTATTTACAGAAACAGATGTCTCTTGTGACACTTTCACCAAATGACATGGCACTTAACTTGTCTCCACCATGCATATTCGCAGCTTTGAGAAACATGCCTGCTGCCGCCTGTGAACTTGTGGGTCTAGCATAGAATTTCAGGGTGGGAGAAAGAAACACTTAGTTAATTCATTTTTTCCATTCGCTTTCTAGGCCTACTTGAGCAAAACTCTTCATCTCACATTCAACTAGCTAATTGGCATCCTTTTTTTTCTTCCTGTAAAGGAATTCAGAAGGAAAGCATCCATCATTTCTGCACTGGGAGAACTTATAAAATGTTGCAGGAAACTGGCAGTGAATGTGAACTTGGGCAGATATAAGAGCCTGCAGAATAATGACAAAGATAAAGATGATGAAGGTAAACTTATAGTTCAGGGTAGGACTCTTCCATTTTGAAAGAATAATTTGCTCATTTATAGATCGTATATGATTTATTTTCATTTATTTAATACAAGCACTCACATAGCATCTACTGTGTGCCAGGCATTGTTCTAAGTGATTTACAAATATTAACTCATTTAATTCTCATAGCAACTTTATGAGGAAGGTCCTATATTATCCGCATTTTACAGATGAGGATATGGAGGCACAGAGGTTGACTATTCTACATGTGCATTATGATATTTCAAACTATAAGATTTGGATAGAAACTAAATTTTTAAAAACTGCAATTGTCTTGGGCAGAAGGCCTAAATAGACATTTATCCAGAGAAGACATGCAGATGGCCAATAGGCACATGAAAAGATGTTCAACATTGCTAATTATTAGAGAAATGCAAATCAGAACTACAATGAGGTATCACTTCGCACCAGTCAGAATGGCCATCATTAAAAAGTCTACAAATAACAACTGCTGGAGAGGGTGTGGAGAAAAGGAACCCTCCAATATTGTTGATGGGAATGTAAATTGGTGCAGCCACTATGGAAAACAGTATGGAGGTTCCTCAAGAAAACTAAAAATAGAGTTGCCATATGATCCAGCAATTCCACTCCTGGGCATATATGCAGACAAAACTCTAATTCGAAAAGATACATGCACCCCTATGTTCGCAGCAGCACTATTCACAATAGCCAAGACATGGAAGCAGCCTAAGTGTCCATCAACAGATGAATGGATAAATAAGATGTGGTATATATATATAATGGAAAAAGCCATAAAAAAGAATGAAATAATGCCACTTACAGCAACATGGATGGACCTAGAGATTATCATACTAAGTGAAGTAAGTCAGAAAGAGAAAGATAAATATTATGTATCACTTATATGTGCATCTAAAATATGACACAGATGAACTCATTTATGAAACAGAAATAGACTCACAGACGTAGAAAACAAATTTATGGTTACCAAAAGGGAAAGAGGGTAGGATTGATTAGGAGTTTGGGATTAGCAGATATAAACTACTCTATATAAAGTAGATAAACAACAGGGTGCCACTGTATAGCATAGGGAACTATATCCAGTATCCTGTAATAAACCATAATGGAAAATAACATGAAAAAGAATATAATATATATATATACATGAATAAGTGAATCACTTTGCTGTATACCAGAAACTAACACAGCATTTTAAATCAACTATACTTCAATTTAAAAAAATGGAAATTTTCTGACTACATATTTTAATCAAAATTTAGATACATAATTTTAGGTTTAAATGATGAAGTATATTTGTTACAAAGCACATCTAATATTTTATGTACTTAAATTAAAAAGGATACCAAGTCATAGCATACAGAAAACCAGTTACATGCCAGAAATCAGTTACATGTCCAGATATCCCTGGACAATCTGAAGGATTGGATACAGGAAACAGAAAGCAGAATGTACATTTCGATGCTGTAAGTTGCCGTCACCTGGTCCCCAAATTGGAGCTACTTTTTTGAGAATGATGTGGTCAGCAGGGTGATAAGGGTTCATAGCCTCATGATTTTAAAATGAGACATTACATTTTCAAAGCCGGAGCAACTTTTGTGGAAGGAGGCATAGCTGTCGACTTCCACTTTTCTTAATAAACATATATTGCAGGGTAAAAGAATTACTTCCAAGGGCCCCCTTCTGCAGGGCAGTCCCAATGATGCTGTTTTAAAGTGGGACAATACCCACTCTTGTCATAAAATGACAGATTTGATGATGGCTTTGGAAGAGCCTGTTAAACCCAGTACCTCCGTTTACCAAAAAATGTTTGCAGAAGGCCACTGAGTAACCACTGTGGAGAAGTAACAGGCCACAGTGGGAGCCGGAGCGGGATGTGGGCCCGCAGAAGCGTTTAGCGTTTAATGGGTCTGTGGCTGTAGGGAAGCAGTGTGCTGAAATAATCCTGATTAGGCTCGGTCAGTCAAGCTGCATAATCAGACTTGTCTCTCCTCCTTTCAGCCCTGACTGTTCAGAACACAATTGCCCTTTAAAGCACCATTTTAAGTAGTCCTTACGCTGTCCTTTAAAATACAACCTTCTTTCACATTGGTGTGTGAGCCTTTTTTCTACCTGTGGGAATAGCCCACTAGGAAAATAGAAGGTTACGTTAACATATTAATAGAAAGACATAGGCGCATTCTGCTTTCCAATGGGAAGGTTGAAATTTTGAGAATTCACTCCCAAGAAATGATGGGAAAATACCCAAAGGGGTAACAAGTAGCAATCCTATTCTGTCGCCTGCTTTCTGTCCCCAGCAGTGTGTGCCATATTGGTGACTTGGGGAGCTGATTCTTTTCTGTTTCCTCTCAGCTGGTACCATTAATAACATACATACAGAGCAACAGATATGTCATTAGGAGAAAGTAACTTTAAAAGCTTTCCCCCTCTGCTTGTTTTCTCTTTTAAAAGAGTAAAAAAGAAATCTGAAAATTAGTTTACATTTTTCAAGTTTTTTTAAAGCATGATTTAAAGCTCAGTAGGACAGAGAAACAGATGTTCAGAGGTAGAACCCCGTCAGGATTCTCTGATGTCCCTACTTGGTTGGGTTTCCAAGGTCATGTGGCTCTGGTTACTGTTAATTTCCCTGACAGTATGCTTTGAAGGAGATGATGTTACATGTTGGTTGTGCTTTTGTGAAGAAAAGCACGATTCTAAGCAAGTCTTAAGAAGCGCTGAAAAGAGCTTCAAAGAAATATATCCACCCATTGTTCCTGACCGTCACTATAATAAATGGGGAACAGATTTTTAGGTTTGTTCCTAGGAAGTGAATCGCCGTAATTAAAAATCTAGTAAATGGACACTTTCTAATCTCGAATCATAGCTGGTGAATGACTTATAAACTTCTTTTCTTGAAGCTTTTCTAGAGAACCTTGAAGCTTGAAAATAATCATTAGAAATTTTACCAAAAACAGGTGGCTTAAGGATTTGTCGCAATGCCAACAATGAGGTCTTACTATAAAAATACATGCTATATTTTAGAACACCCTCCATTGCTTTCTTTAGGTCTTCTTAACATGAAATATAACCCTGATGGATTTAGCACTCTAATGAAAATACCTGCTCACTGTTCATTATTTTTATTTGTGTACTTATGTATCAGTAATATCTGGCTTGGGACTTCCCTGGTGGTCCAGTGGTTAAGACTTCACCTTCCAATGCAGGGGGTGTGGGTTCCCCGGGGAGCTAGGATCCCACATGCCTCACAGCCAAAAAACCAAAACATAAAACAGAAGCAATATTGTAACAAATTCAATAAAGACTTGAAAAAAAAAACAATACCTGGCTTACAAGAATAATAATAGCAAACCTTTTAGAAGTTTTTACAGCTTGGATAGGCAAATACTAATGACCATGGGAGGAATGAAATGGAGAAATAAGTTGGTAGGGAAAAGGAAACAAAGAAAAATAGTTATAATACTTGTTTTTACTAAGATCTCACATTACATTAGTTGAAGCACACAGTTTCTAGGCTGCCATGATAGGAGAAAAGGCAGAAATGATTGTTGGGAGTCATCTGGGTGGCAGGCTACACATGTTTGTGAAGTAGGTCCTGAGGCTGAAAAAGACAAGCTCGTCTCAAGCAGTTATTGTGTCCTGTAAAGAAAGAATATTTAAGCAGTGACCAGAGAGGAATTCTAAAATGTTGTTTCAAGTTAACACTAGGTTTCAAAAAAGAAGAAACTATGTAACACCTTACATTCTCCCCTTATAGCTGAAAATATGACAGGTACTTTCTTTTTTAAAAAAAAAGTTTTACTGAAGTGTAGTTGATTTACAATGTTGTGTTAGTTTCAGGTGTACAGCACAGTGATTCAGTTATATCTGTATATTTATATCCATTCTTTTTCAGATTCTTTTCCCATATAGGTTGTCACAAAATATTGAGTAGGGTTCCCTGTGCTGTACAGTATGTCCTTGTTGGTTATCTATTTTATATATAGTAGTATGTATCTGTTAATCCCAAGGCAGTTACTTTCTTAAAACAATGATATTACCAAACTATAACCTATTGTGCATTTGGCTAAATAACTTTGAGCAGCTAAACAGATTTCTTTTGCTTCTCAGTGGATATGGGGAGATGTTTAACCCCCATAGTATTGCCACAAAGCCAGGCTGATCACCCTGGGAGGCCCCGGAGGTCTGAGCAGCTTTGGATCACCGCAGAGAGGACTTTACCGTTTTACTGCACAGGGTCCAGCCACAGCAGGGATCAGATGCCAGTGTTTTATCTGCAGAAATGTGCTGGGATGGGCACTCTGTTTGAGATTTTCGTTGTGCTCCTGGACAGAAACGGGAAGCAGTAAGATAACTTCTTCTGTAAGGTAATATCTGTGCTTGCTTCTGTACAGAGGGCAGCAAGGTGTGACCGCTTCCTGGGATGGATTGATCTTGGTTCCCCCTCTCAGGTATCATTTTAATGATCTGTTTAAAACCGAAGCCAAACTTAGAATTGTATTCCAACCGTAAAGGCTGGTCTCAAGCTGTCTGATCTCTGTTCTTTGATTTGGTTTCATTTAGTGTGCTGATCTGGTGCGTGGAGTTTATATCAAAAATCAGTGTCTTTCACATAGCTTGTTCAACACTTAAAAGAGAGACTTGGGTGTGGGCATGACAGATTTAGTTCAAGGATTTTTTACTAGTCACCTGTGAGCCCAGTTCAGGGAAAAGTAAGTGCTCGTAGGTTTCTGTTTTCTATCAGGGTACAGCAGCAGAATGTGTTAATGTCACTTCAATGTATTTTGGTATCCTGTGTATAGATATTTGTTCTTAGTGGTCTCATGGGCCATTCTTGTATTACCTGAAAACAGTTTTCCAGCCAGGCCTTATTCTCCCTTATCTGCTCCATTCCTGTTGTTCTTTATATTGTAATGCAGTACTTTCCATGCACAAAGTGTGGTATAAGCTTTAGCCATTTGCCTTTTTGGTTAAAAAGAGAATCCTATTGTCATTCTTTCTGCACTAGCTTGAGAATTTCCCCCAAGTTTTCTGTATTAATTCTCCTGTATTCCAGAGAGATCAAGAGAATAAGAAAAGCTGGATTAGGAGCACATTTTTTAAAATGCCATAATTGGATTTGTTAGCTTTAGCTCATGAAGTATCTTCAGAGACCACCTGTGAGATTATATTCAATGTCTCTCAGTTTTTTGACCTTCATGAGATGAAACATGGTGTGATTATACTAATGCAACAAAGTTTCGCATCCTTGAAAACATCCCTGAAAATACCGGATATCTGACTTCTATTACAGCTAGACATAGAGTAGTAGTGTATTGGAAGACATTCTCCTATTTTCCTGGGGCAGTTTTCTCTCTCTCTCTCTTTTTTTTTTTTGTTCATACTTTCCATCGGGAATAGTAAAATAACATAAAAATCACCATAAAAATAACATTCGTCTGTAGTGCTTTTCAGTTTGCATTGTCTAGTTTGATCCTCCTAAGCATTCTCTCTAGAGAGGACAGGTCTTCTTATCCCCATTTTAAGGATGAGAAAAGTGAGATTCAGCAGTGTGCTCCAAGCTCTCCAACGAGGAACGTGCAGGGCTGGATTCTGACTTGGGCATTCGGACCAGCACTCTTTCCAAAACACTGTGTTGCCTCCATGTGCTCAGTGTTTGCTTTAATGATCAGACTCTTTGAACTAAGCCCTTTAATAGGAAGGCTCTGGCAACAGCTGGTGTTAGGTAGATTAAAAATAAAATCAAAGCCCTTGGCTGGAAAGTGGAATAATCAAGCGAGTGAGAGAAGAAAGGAAAAAAGATACCAAAATCCCATAGTGACGTTAAAAGAATTTAGGGAGAAGGGCAACATGATTCAGGAGGTTCATGCTTCCTTCCTTTTCTCTGTGCAAAACAAGTCTTCATCCCTTTAGTGCTTTTCTCCCTTGTCCCTGGATTCTTTTGAGAAATTTGCATTGCTTTGTTAATTTCAAACGGGAGTCCAGGGCATCTTTCTCAAACTTGATATTTACAGTTCCTTTCCAGAAAAGAAACTATCAGATCAATAAATTGTCCCTTTATATTACGCGAGACTCATGCTTCCCTGAGATGTATTGAGAATAGTATTTATTTCTGCCATTAACAAGTTGCATTCACTTGCCATGTCTGCCTTCTTTTCATGCTGAATTTTCCTTCTCTTTAAGTAACTATGCTCTTAGAGTTTAATTCTATTTTGTCAACCTACTTCTCTTTGACTTTCCTGACTGTACTCTGCTTTTCATAGTTCCTTTCGTTTTTCTCAGGAAATCTTATTATGGATACTCTATTGCATAATAGCCTTGCCCTGAAATTCAAATGAAAACTGAAATGCTTTCAAGCCTTGGCCTCCATTGATATACTCGCTACCATGTCATTAGTGTAAATAAAATTGTAAGAATGCACTCACCTACTTCCTTCTTCAGAGTTCAGAGTGCCCTGATTATTGGGAAGTCCTTGTTAGCTACACTTGTCTTTGGTACCAACGTACCTCTCGAGCCAGCTTTGTTAATCCTGTTATGTTTGAGATCTTTGAGCACTCAAAAAGTAGAAGAGTTATTCAATGTATCTTTGTGTATTAACTTTGCATGTCTCATCAAATACACTGGGTATCTTTATGTGTAGTTTTTTACACATATATGTGGGTAACTAATGTTAAATGGACATTTATTAGTTTTCTTACTATTGAACATTGCAAAAATAATGTTATTTATTTATTTATTGAAGTATAGTTGATTTACAATGTTGTGTTAATTTCTGCTTTGCAGGAAAGTGATTCAGTTATACATATACATACATTCTTTTTCATATTATTTTCCATTATGGTTTATCAGAGTATATTGAATATAGTTCCCTGTGCTATACAGTAGGACCTCATTGTTTATCCATTCTATATATAATAGTTTGCATCTGCTAACCCCAAACTCCCAATCCATCCCTCCTTCACCCCTCCCTCTTGGCAACCACAAGTCTGTTCTCTGTCTGTGAGTCTGTTTCTGTTTCATAGATATGTTCGTTTGTGCCATATTTTAGATCCCATATGTAAGTGATATCATATGGTATTTGTCTTTCTCTTTCTGACTTCACTTAGTATAGTAATCTCTAAGTCCATCCATGTTGCTACAAATGGCATTATTTCATTCTTTTTTATGGTTGAATAGTATTCCATTGTATATATATGTACCACATCTTCTTTATCCGTTCATCTGTTGATGGACATTTATGTTGTTTCCATGTCTTACCTATTGTGAATAGCGCTGCTGTGAACACGGGGTGCATGTATCTTTTTGAATTAGAGTTTTGTCCAGATATATGCCCAGGAGTAGGATTGCTGGATCATATGGTAACTCTATTTTTAGTTATTTTGAGGAACCTCCATACTGTTTTCCATAGTGCCTGCACCAACTTAACATTCCCACCCACTGTGTAGGAGGGTTCCCTTTTCTCCACACCCTCTCCAGCATTTGTTATTTGTGTACCTAAAAGAATTTTAAATGGCCCATAATTCACATCACCCAGACATCTCTGAGTGACAGTACAAATTCCAATGATCTAAAGATGTGAATAGTACATACAGCTGTGAAATTACATGTAAATTTCTCCCCCCAACCCTCCCCCAAGGTAAATGCTAATTTCAGTCTCTTGTGTATCCTTCCGGAAAAACTTTGTATGCATGTGCTAGCCAAAACTGATCTTTTAAATATAACATTTCAAGTTAACACTGTGTTAATTTGATGCACTCTGTGGAACTCATTCATTCATTCAGTAGATATTTGTTGATGTTCTCTCTGTGTTGGTCATCTTTCTAGGAACTGTATTCCCAAAAACATCATGAACAAAGCAGACAAAATCTCTGTCCTTGTGAAGCTATGTTCCATTGCACAAGACTATAAACAGAATAAATCAATCAAATATGTAATATGTTAGATGATTAGTGCTACGGAGAAAAATAAAACAAGTAAAGGAGATAGGGAGTTGAATGTGTGTTGCCATTTGGGACATGGCAGCCACAGAAGGTTTCATCGAGAAGATGACATTGAGTCAAACCCTGAAGGAGATGAGGGAGCAGGCAATGCAAATACTCGGAGGAACTAGAACACAGCGTAGGACCCCAAACTCAGGAAAAGTTTTTTTTTCTAAATGTCAAGATGTATTTTTTTTTTCTGGTCCCCCACAATGAAGAAAAGAGATAATTTATTTAAAGTAATAATCCATTAATAAAGGTCATATATCACTTCATTTATAGAATGAAATTCTCTGCATAAATAACAAGGTCCTACTATATAGTACACGGAACTATATTCAATATCCTGTGATAAGCCATAATGAAAAGAATATGAAAAAATATATATAGAAACCTGTATATGTATAACTGAATCACTTTGCTGTACAGTAGAAATTAACACAACATAGTAAATCAACTATACTTCAATAAAATAAATTTTTAAAAAAAGAAATTCTCATGCTCAATTCTTCTGCAAAAAATGAGACCCAGACAAAAAGTGAGAGTTCTCCCACCTACCTAGAGAACACGCCATGGTAATCCAAGAACTCTTGTTACACATTCCTCCCTCACCACAGGTCCTGAAGTTGCCAAGAACTTTCCCTCTAGGTTGGTTGAAAACACTGATGTGGTTTCCTCCTTTTCCCACAAGGGCTATTGCAGAATCTTCTCTTCGGCTCTTGGCATGGCATCACCTTCCTAGCGCACATGGAGTTATGCGTGAGTGCAGCCACCTCCTTTCTATTTGGAGAAGGGAGTGTCTGTCCTTGTTTCTTGGCAATCAGGGCTCAGGGCTTAGATTTGCCTGGTACATGGTGTCTGGTTATAGTAGCCCCAGCTAAAGATTTATAAAAAGGAGTACTAAATTTTACACACACGAGTTAAAAGGCAGTGAGCATTTCTTTGGTTTATACAGACATAAGAGCATATGAAAACAGAATAACAATTTGCTTCCAAAAATGTTTTTGTGCATTACTGATGGGACTTCATAAACTTGAAATGCAAGCAGATTTGTAGAGCTACTGGCCTCATCCCAGACTTCTGTACCTACTCCAATCCCTCCTTACCCCCCACCCTCTTCAGAGGGAGGCTTTCACTCCACAGTCTATACTGTAATGCAGTACTTGTTGAGGAGTGACAGGTGTCTTTACTGAGAACTTCAATAGAACCGTATCAAGTCATTTGTGCTTTTGGAGAGTAGTGTTAAAAATAAGACAACAATCATCTCAATAGATGCAGAAAAAGCTTTTGACAAAATTCAACACCTATTTATGATAAAAACTCTCCAGAAAGTGGGCATAGAGGGAACCTACTTCAACATAATAAAGGCCATATATGACAAACCTACAGCAAACATCATTCTCAATGGTGAAAAACTGAAAGCATTTCCTGTAAGATCAGGAACAAGACAAGGATGTCCACTCTCGCCACTATTATTCAACATAGTTTTGGAAGTCCTAGCCACGGCAATCATAGAAGAAAGAGAAATAAAAGGAATACAAATTGGAAAAGAAGAAGTAAAACTGCCACTGTTTGCAGATGACATGATACTATACATAGAGAATCCTAAAGATGCCATCAGAAAACTACTAGAGCTAATCAATGAATTTGGTAATATTGCAGGATACAAAATTAATGCACAGAAATCTCTTGCATTCCTATACACTAACAACGAAAGATCAGAAAGAGAAATTAATGTGAAAAAAAAAGAAAGAGAAATTAAGGAAACAATCCCTTTCACCATTGCAACAAAAAGAATAAAATACCTAGGAATAAACCTACCTAAGGTGGTAAAAGACCTATACTCAGAAAACTATAAGACACTAATGAAAGAAATGAAAGATGACACAAACAGATGGAGAGACATACCATGTTCTTGGATTGGAAGAATCAATATTGTGAAAATGACTGTACTACCCAAAGCAATCTACAGATTCAATGCAATCCCTATCAAACTACCAATGGCATTTTTCACAGAACTAGAACAAAAAATTTCACAATTTGTATAGAAACACAAAAGACCCTGAATAGGCAAAGCAATTTGAGAAAGAAAAACGGAGCTGGAGGAATCAGGCTCCCTAACTTCAGACTATACTACAAAGCTACAGTAATCAAGACAATGTGGTACTGGCACAAAAACAGAAACATAGATCAATGGAACAGGATAGAAAGCCCAGAGATAAACCCATGCACCTATGGTCACCTTATCTTTGATAAAGGAGGCAAGGATATACAATGGAGAGAAGACAGTCTCTTCAATAAGCAGGGCTGGGGAAACTGGACAGCTACATGTAAAAGAATGGAATTAGAACACTCCCTAACACCATACACAAAAATAAACTCAAAATGTATTAGAAACCTAAATGTAAGACCAGACACCATAAAACTCTTAGAGGAAAACATAGGAAGGACACTCTGACATAAATCACAGCAAGATCTTTTTTGATCCACCTCCTAGAGTAATGGAAATAAAAACAAAAATAAACAGATGGGACCTAATGAAAAAGCTTAAAAGCTTTTGCAAAGCAAAGGAAACTACAAACGATGAAAAGACAACCCTCAGAATGGGAGAAAATATTTGCAAACTAATCAACAGACAAAGGACTAATTTCCAAAATATATAAACAGCTCATGCAGCTCAATATTAAAAAACAAACAACCCAATCCAAAAATGGGCAGAAGACCTAAACAGACATTTCTCCAAAGAAGATATACAGATGGCCAAGAAGCATATGAAAAGCTGCTCAACATCACTAATTATTAGAGAAATGCAAATCAGAACTACAGAGAGGTATCACCACACACCAGTCAGAATGGCCATCATGAAAAAAATCTACAAACAATAAATGCTGGAGAGGGTGTGCAGAAAAGGGAACCCTCTTGCACTGTAGGTAGGAATGTAAATTGATACAGCCACTATGGAGAACAGTATGGAGGTTCCTTAAAAAACTAAAAATAGAATTACCACTTTGTTATAAAGCAGAAACTAACACACCATTGTAAAGCAGTTATACTCCAATAAAGATGTTAAAAAACAGATAACTAATAAGAACCTGCTGTATAAAAAAATAAATAAAATTAAAAAACAAAGACAGCAGGCTGAAAATGGAGTCATTTATGCTAAATAAGCCTAACATCACCAAACAGACTTAATTGCAGTTTCAGCTCTCCTAGAAATGAAATCTTTTTTTGTATCACCTGTTGTTATTTTTTAAATTTATTTTGTTGAAGTATAGTTGATTTATAATGTTGTGTTAATTTCTGCTGTACAGCAAAGTGATTCAGTTATACATATATATACATATTATATATATATATGTTCTTTTAAAAATTGTTTTCCATTATGGTTTATCACAGGATATTGAATATAGTTCCCTGTGTTATACAGTAGGAATTTGTTGTTTATCCAGTCTATATATAATAGTTTGCATCTGCTAATCCCAAACTCCCAATTCATCCCTCCCCCACTTCCCTCCCCCTTGGCCACCAAGAATCTGTTCTCTAGGTGAGTCTGTTTCATAGGTAAGTTCATTTTTGTCATATGTTAGATTCCACGTGTAAGTGATATCACATGGTATTTGTCTTTCTCTGTCTGATTACCTCACTTAGTATGATAATCTCTAGGTCCATCCATGTTGCTGCAAATGGCATTATTTCAGTCCTTTTTATGGCTGAGTAGTATTCCATTGTATATACATCTACTACATCTTCTTTATCCATTCATCTGTTGATGGACACTTAGGTTGCTTCCATGTCTTGGCTATTGTAAACAGTGCTGCTATGAACGTAGGGGTGCATGTATCTTTTTGAATTATAGTTTTGTCTGGATATATGTGCAGGAGTGGGGTTGCTGGATCATATGGTAGCTCTATTTTTAGTTTTTTAAGGAACCTCCGTATTGTTTTCCATAGTGGCTGCACCAATTTACATTCCCACCAACAGTGTACAAGTGTTCCCTTTTCTCCACATCCTCTCCAGCATTTGTTATTTGTAGACTTTCTAATTATGGCCATTCTGACCAGTGTAAGGTGGTATCTCATTGTAGTTTTGATTTGCACAGAAGTGGAATCTTTTTTTTTTTTTTAAAGTTTTAAAATTTTATTTATTTTATGGCTGTGTTGGGTCTTCGTTTCTGTGCGAGGGCTTTCTCTAGTTGAGGCAAGTGGGGGCCACTCTTCATTGCGGTGCGCGGGCCTCTCACTATCGTGACCTCTCTTGTTGCGGAGCACAGGCTCCAGATGCACAGGCTCAGTAGTTGTGGCTCACGGGCCCAGTTGCTCCGCGGCATGTGGGATCTTCCCAGACCAGGGCCCGAACCCGTGTCCCCCGCATTGGCAGGCAGACCCTCAACCACTGCGCCACCAGGGAAGCCCCAGAATTGGAATCTTAAACCAGCCAATGAGGAGTTGCCTGGTCAGCCCTAGCAAGGTAGCCTGCCTGATAGACCCTGCTACTCCCTAAAGGAAAGTAACTGTGCAATAACTAACCTGCTTTTTTCCTGGTGTAACTTCCTTGTTCCTGCTCCCTTCTGCCTATCAAGGTCTTTCATTTTGCACAGCTCCTTGGAGCCCCTTTCTAGCTGCTAGGTTGGATGTTGCCTGATTTTAATAGATTTTCTCTCAAATAATAAACTCAAACAATTTTAACAGTAGTTTACTTGCTGATTTGACTACATCCAAATGTGGCATGTTTTGACCCTATCTAAGATGTTGTGATGGGAGGGAAAGCATTATTATTGACAGGAAGGGTATGGAAGGGAATGTTTTAAAGAAAAAATACTTTCTCAGAGAGTGAACTAATTCACATAAGAAACCACAGCTAGATGAAGAAAAGGATGTGATTACTGACTGAAAGCTGTGAAGCTCTACCCCTGTGCCACCCCCAGTGGATCAAGCCACTAATATCTGCTCTGAGCTATTGCAGTAGCCTTTTACATGGTTTTTCCTGGCTCTCCTGTGCTCCCCTGCAGCCTATTCTCAATGCAGACTGTTTTAGCCTTTAAAATGGACCTCAGATCATGTCACTACTCTTCTCAGGACCTCTCAAGGGCTTTCCACTTCACTCAGAGTGAAAGCCAGAGGCCTTGCAATGATGTACCAGCCCAAGCTCATCTGGTACCCCATTCCGTCTCTGTTTGCATCTCCTGCTTTTGTCTCCCTGGCTCACTCCCTTCAGCCCCCCTGACCTTCTTGGTGTTCTCAAACACGCAGACTCATACGTCAGGGCCCTTCCATGTCCCTGGAACTCTCGCCTTACCTGCAAAACCCTTCCCCAATAGCTCTCACACTCACCTCCCTCAAATCTGTACTCAGATCACACCTTCTCAAGGAGTTTTCCCCGACCATCATATTTAAAATGTCAACTCCTCCCCATCTCTGCCCTCCCATCCTCTCACTATACTTTGTTTTTTTTAATTTGAACATATTCTGTTTATTGAATTATTTATCTTGCTTTCTACTTGTCTTCACCCACTAGAATATAAGTTACATGAGAGCGGGGATTTCTTTTTTTTTTTTTTAAGAGATGTTGAATTATCTGACAACGATTTTATTTATTTATTTATTTTTAATTTTTTTTTTTTTTTTTGGCTGTGTTGGGTCTTCGTTTCTATGCGAGGGCTTTCTCCAGTTGCGGCAAGCGGGGGCCACTCCTCATCGCGGTGCGCGGGCCTCTCACTATCGCGGCGAGAGCGGGGATTTCTGCCTTGTTGATTCATTGCTCTCTCCAGCACCTGGGACGGTGCGTGGTACAGACTAGGTACTCAGTAACTATTTGTCAGATAAACAGATGAATCATGGAAATTTAACTGGGGAAAGGGAACTGACTTTCTCTAAAAGTGATGAAAGTCTGGGAATCACATAATTTTTAAAAAACCTGAAAAGGAAAGAAATTTGATGTCTGCACAGCGCATGTCTACTGACAGGCATGTTTCCTGGGTGTGCCAGATAGTTGATTCAGAAAGAAAGGACTTGGATGCCTTCAGTGTCATGCTTTAATGCTGGGGATAGCAATAAGAATAATACAAAACAAAAAGGGGGGGGTGGAAATTGAAAATGGAATGGTTGTTTTGCTTCCAGAGTAATGATTTTCAAAGCAAAGGACTTGAATAGGAAAGAAATTAACAAAAACTGTGTCTCTGAAAATGCAAACTTCATTTACATTCTGATCTGTGTGATTTTTCAAGCTCAGTGATCCAAGGTCAGAGGGCACTTGTATTAGCATAGACCTTGCTTTGTTAGTTCACCTCTGACCAAACCTCTGAATTCCTTTGTAGGATGGTGGTGTTCCAATGACAATAAAACCAAGCTTTCATAACACCAGTAACATTTATACAGCGCTTAGACAATTCCTAAATGAATTGTCCCCAGAGACCTTAGGCAATAGGTCAGGATTATTAACCCCGTTTTGTACCCAGCGAGGAAGTGATTTGCGTAATGTCACCTGGTAAGCTATTGAATTCATAATTTGATTGCTTTATTTAGAAATAATGGTTCATTTAATATAGGGCATGTTGTATGAAAGATGACCTCTTTTTAAATGGACAACTTCATATTTGGACTTAACTTTGGTCAGTGACCTGGAACTAATAGTATTCAGATTTCTATAAGACCAGGGTTTCAAACTCTCAAGTTGGGAGGCTGATTTGGACACCTGAGAGGTCTGAGACTCCCAAAGCCATTTTGGTATTGACCAGGATTAGGCCACTCGACTCAGATACTCCTAGGGAGAAATCTATATTGGTAGGCTTAGGTGTGATTTGGGGTTCTACCAAGCCATAACTGAAATCCTGTTTGATTCCTTTGCTTTTTGTTTTGTTTCCTTTTTATGCTCAGAAAGTTCCCTTTGGCTCAAAAAATCAATACAACTAAGGTTGAAAATTAGTGCTTGCATAGACAACTAAGAAGACAAAATCCTCATTTGGAGGTCCTGGGTGCCAGTCAATATTATGGGAACATCACTGAAGTGACAACAAAGTTGTATTTGGAACCCATTTAGTTTTGTTTCTGTTGTGGTTCATTCCTTTCTCCTTCCAGAGCAGTATTATGAAAAGACCTCAAATTCAGTTCAATGAGCATGGCAACTACTCAGGAAGTCATGGGGAAAAGTAAAAGTGAGGGGACTGCTTGTGAATTCATGTCTGTACCAAGAAGAGACTAGAAAACTAGAGCAACTAAAGAGAATTTTGAAACAAAAAGGACTTGCCAACTTTGAAAACTGATAGCAAAAAGAAAGAAAAAAGAAATGTCTAGTCTTTATTCGAATGTTTCAAAGTTTTTCAAACCTCTTCTCATTTCGTCTTTCTGGTGAGATAGGTTTAGTGCCAACAACAACAATAGATGCACAAATTATACTTTTAATTTTTTTAAAAAGATTTTTCTCCCTTTCCTTTATGGGAAATGCATTCATTCTTCTATACTGTTCCTAAATCTGATTTACTGCATTTTCATCCCTTTCTTTACAATCTGACTTATTGTTTGTAACATCTGCTAAGAATATGAACTAGAGTTTTGATACCACTGGGCAACTTAATTGGGCATTTAAAACTTTGCTTTAAAATGAGAAGAATTTGGGCTTCCCTGGTGGCGCAGTGGTTGGGAATCTGCCCGCCAATGAAGGGAACACGGGTTCGAGCCCTGGTCTGGGAAGATCCCACATGCCGTGGAGCAACTAGGCCCGTGAGCCACAATTACTGAGCCTGCGCGTCTGGAGCCTGTGCTCCGCAACAAGAGAGGCCGCGATGGTGAGAGGCCCACGCACCGCGATGAAGAGTGGCCCCCACTTGCCGCAGCTGGAGAAAGCCCTCGCACAGAGATGAAGACCCAACGCAGCCATAAATAAATAAATGGATAAATAAATTTTTTTTAAAAATTGAGTCTTCCTAGCCAATAACATATATATATAATATATATTATTAAAAAAAATTAGAAGAATTTTGCACATGCAGTTTAAAAATTATTTTAAAATTTGTAGGACCAAAGTGTAAATTGATAGAATGTAATTACTAGGTTTTAAATCAAGTCAGATTAAACTTAAGGCTACGTCCCCAAAAGTGATAGTAGTAGAGACCTCTGCAAATAAGCGGTAGTTCCCAGCACCTATAAAATCACGGGGGCTTTGGTAGTTTATAATAAAATGTGGCTAAAGCATCCTTGGGAGCATTCTTCTGGCTATCTACATTGCATTCTTAAGGTAATTTAAAGAGAACAATGAATTGACAGATCTGAATTGTATCATGACAATTTGGTGAAAAGGTGAATTGTGCAAATTAGATGGGTCAAGTCTATACAACTTTTCTGAACTTTGAGAGATAGTCTGGGATGAACTATGTTGTTCAGGGGTCACACCAGCTCAACTACACAATCAAGAGTTTGATGTTTCCTTACCTCCTATTTTGTCCAGAATTTGAAATGCAGAAATGTCTGTTGCCTACTTATTGAATGTTTAAATCTGTGCACATTAAAATAGGCAGCATATGGCAAACCTGACTATATACAGAAGGTAGAGTTTTTTCCTTTTCCCTTATATATCTGCTCTTAGCACACAGCATTATGCCAGTCTGAATTTTTTTTCTCGTTCAACAGTGTATATTAGCACTGATAACCATATTTTAAAGGAAGAAATGCTGTGCGTTTGATTCTTTGTTCAAGTTCTTAAATACTAATCAAATTGGTGCAATGTTTAGTTAACTGTCCCATTTGCACCTTACATGTTAATGAAAGATGCCCAAGTCATCACATTTTGTGAAGTTTAATACACTTCATTTCTTTGATCAAATGGTTTCACTTGTTTCCCCCCAAAGTATCCACTTGAAAGAGTATTAATCAAGTGTAGGCAACTTACTTTACCAGGCTTGCAAATTCAGGCGACTCACTTTTAATCAAATTCAACTTTATTA
The DNA here is from genome assembly GCF_009873245.2 of Balaenoptera musculus. Lineage (NCBI taxonomy): Eukaryota > Metazoa > Chordata > Mammalia > Artiodactyla > Balaenopteridae > Balaenoptera > Balaenoptera musculus. The sequence goes on along the minus strand of NC_045793.1, from coordinate 92,384,374 downwards.
GTAGATTATATAATAGAGAGACTGTGTTTTGATCAACACTAAAGAATTTTTTTAAAAAAGAGTGCTGTTCCTAATTTCTCATCTGATCATGATAATTCTTTGATACGTTAAATACTACCCTTCATCTGAAAGCTTCAGAGTTTCACCTATTTTTATAACGGTATAGGAATTCACTTGTTTCTGTCCTCATTTTCAGTTGGCCATTTTAAAATTGTTAGAGCAGCAAAATAAATATTATTTCTGATGAAATCATTCGTTTCCCACCCCCAGCCTCATTAAAGTACATTCATGGCTTCCCAGGGTCCTTTAGGTAAAGACTGAAACATCTCCAGGGCTCCGCAGGGCCAGACCTCTGCCTGCTTCTCCAGCCTCCCTGGGGCCACTCCCCTTTCTCTCTGCTCTGCTCAGGCCACACTTCCTCCCAGCCCCATTCATCACAACTCAGCTCAGTCATTCTTTCCTTCAGAAAGACCAGCCTCCTTGACGAAGCCAATTCCCATCACCACACCCTAGGAGCTCCATGCATCTCTGCTTTGACAACTTTTCAAAGTTGATATTTTATACTCATTTCTGTGATTATTGAATCAATATCTGTCTCCTGCAGTCTCCTAGAAGCTTCATGAGGGCAAGGAGGGGTCTGGTTTGTGGATATTTTCACTGTGTTTTCACCATTATATCTCTGGTGCCCAGTGTAGAACTTGGCAAGTGATAGACATTTAATAAATATTTGTTGAGTATATGAGGAGATGAATAAATAAGTGCTGTATGAGGGCAGGATTTTATTGTGCCCACTACTATCTCTTCAGTACCTAGAACAGTGTCTGGGCCATAGTGGTTGCTTATTAAATATTTGTTGAATAAATTAATGTTTTCCTGACTTTTCAAGGACACAGAATGTATTGATAAGGGAGTGTAAGGTGTACTTTGAATTTTTTTTCTGGCAACTATCCTATTATATTCATTAACTTACGGAGTTAGAAGGAAAATCTATAGCCATGTTTGTTTGTTTGTTTTAATTTTTATTGGAGCCTAGTTGCTTTACAATATTGTGTTAGTTTATACTGTACAGCAAAGTGAATCAGCTATATGTGTACATATATCCCCTCTTTTTTTGGATTTCCTTCTCATTTAGGTCACCACAGAGCATTGAGTAGCATTCCCTGTGCTGTACAGTAGGTTCTCATTAGTTATCTATTTTATACATAGTATCAATAGTGTATATGTGTCAATCCCAATCTCCCAATTCATCCTACCCCCCCTTTCCCCAACTTGGTGTCCATACATTTGTTCTCTATGCTGTGTCTAGTTCTTATAGCCGTGTTTTTTTTATTGTGGTAAAATATATATAACAAAATTTACCATTTTTAAGTGTATAGTTCGGGGGTAATAAGTCCACTCACATTGTTGTATGATCGTCACCATCATCCATCTCCAGAACTTTTTCATCATCCCAGACTGAAACTACCTGTTAAACAATAGCACCCCATACAGCCATGTGGTTTTATAAATTTTTTTTTGTTTGCCTTAGAATCTTTTCTTCCCATTCTTTTCACATGGAAGTTTGATATGTAACATATGTAAAAGTGAACTGCTTTTGCTTCTTGAATAGGGTTGGGTGCCTCTGTTTCATTCTGTATCTTGGTTGGTGGTAACATTATCTGGAGACTGTGTTCCAGGACAAGGATGCCCGGGAGAGATCGGGGTACCAGGGGCCACGCTGGGGGACATCTGCCCACCCATGGGGTGAGAGCTCATCTCGCCCAATTTAACCTGGAATCATCTTGGTTCCCTCCTCCTCCTCACCACCTACTCTGCATACGGGCACGCGTGTGCGCGCGCACACACACACACACACACACACGGATATACATTCACAGTCACTCTCCTAAGACCGTGAGCTGCTTAAGGATTGGAGTCATGTCTTACCTGTCTGAGTTCCCAGAGGTCTGTAATATTTGTTGACTGAGTTTGTTTTCCACCCTGTGGATGAGAAGCTTTCCCAGTTCTACTTTCTTCTAGGAAGGAAATGTGACAACCTCACAAAGTGGCATGTTTCACTGTCTAATCATCTTTACCATGTTGCTCGTGGTATGGCCCATGACCACATACATCAAAACCCCCTGGGGGTGCCTGTTAGAAAAGTGGATTTCCAGCCTCGCCTACTAAGAGTCAGATTCTCTCAAAAATTCTATTTTCTTTTTTTTTTTCCCCAAAATATTTAATTTGCTTTTAATGAGTCAAAGAGATGGTGAATTTTAAAAGCTGAGGTTTTAACCCACTACTGACTATGCTGCTACCATTTAAAAAAAGAAATTTTATTGGAGTATAGTTGATTTAAAATGTTGTGTTAGTTTCAGGTGTACAGCAAAGTGAATCAGTTATACACATACATATATCCACTCCTTTTTAGATTCTTTTCCCATATACGTCATTACAGAGTATTGAGAAGAGTTCCCTGTGCTATACAGTAGGTCCTTATTGTTTATCTATTTGATATATACTAGTGTGTATATGTCAATCCCAATCTCCCAGTTTATCCCTCCCTCCCTTTTCCCCACTGGTAACTATAAGTTTGAAAAACTCTATTTTCAGTCTTCCCTGTGGTCTAGGTACAGTGTTATTTTTTATACCATCACGTAAATCTTCGGTATTTGTTTGGTTTATATTTAGGGAAGTTGAGAAATAGTTTCTCACTATCTGCAATATAAAATTCTTAGGACCTTCCTATATACATTGACAGTTTAACCAGCCTCCTTTATGCTTTTTCTTCCCTAAACAAAGTAAAGAACTGTTACTTTAATTGTCTTTAAGAGGACTTATTTAATATCCTTTAATCACTTTTGCTCTACTGCTCTGCATGGACTAATATTATAAAATTCAATCTACTCCTCTTAGATTATAGACACAGAAAAAGGACCAACGAGGAATAGATTTAATTTAAAGTTTCTATTGTGTTTATGACATGCTGACGCTGATAGAGCAGAGCTAGCTGTTGGAACAATCCCCTAAACTGTAGAAACGTCACTGAATTAGAGTTCCTTTCTAACTCATATCACGGTCCAGTGCTAGTAATGCAGACCATTTGCATGGAGGGAAGGCTCTCTACCTGTCACCCTTTAGGAACCTCCACTGACAGAGGCCAGGCCATGTGACTTCCAAAGTCACATTGAGCATTGACATCCAGCCAACAGTGGAGAGATAAGAGGTGTGGGAAAGACGCACTTGCTTCCTAAACATCTGGGCAAAGAAGTGATACATGTTAGCTCTCTTACGTCTCAAGGTCTTGCCCAGATACAAGGGGAGCTGGAAATATAGACCCCGGACAGGAGCTTCTCCCTCACAGCCCCTCTACATGACAGAAGGGACAATGGCTCTTTGGTGAACAGCTAGCAGTACTCCCACTGGATCTCTAGGTTTCCACTTCTAGTTATTCCTCCTCTAAAACCATGAAGTGTGCCATGTCCTAGGTACCGTGAAATGTTCCAATAATGTATGTGACAGCATGATGGCCAGTGCACTGACAGACGGTAAGATGGCATTTATCCAGCATCAGTGTAATTTGCCCACTGTTTGTTGTTTGCACCAGTTTACAAGGTAGCAGATGACGTCACTTGAAACACTCAAAAGCTTCTGGGGATGGTCCATCTTCAATCTGTTGAATTTGATTTATCAAGGGACCAGTGGTTTCATTGCTCTGAATGGCAAGGCAGGATGCACATTGGTTCACCTGCAAGTTTCCTATCAGGATGGATCCCTGCCTTGCGCCACCCTGACATTTAAGAGGTCATGGAGCTGGTCCCAAGTCCCAACAAGTTGATTGGTCTTGCAAGAGTAGGCTGAACATGATGCTAAACTTGGGATTAGAAGTCAGGACTCCGTGTCCCCAGAACCCCCGCCAGCCAGGTTGTGGTAGAGGTGGGCCCCTCTGGGTGCCATCTCATTGAGGTACTAGCTGGAGAACCTGCTTTATTTCAGACCATACTCTCTGCTTTTTGGAATGTATTTTGTTTCATAGGCTGCTGAAACGGGGAGAACCAGCTTTCAAGATGATTTTGGCTTTTTGCCATGCCAAGCTGAATTAGGCTGCTGGATGACAGGCATACCCCAGAGAAACAAAAGATAAATGCCAGTTTTAATAGGGTTGTTTGTTTATCCTTTTCTCTCCAGTTAATAAGTATGAATGAGCCCCAGATTCAGTCCAAGGATCATGTCAAAGGCAGGAAGTTAAGAAAAAAAAAAGAAGAGTTTGGGAGTTAGTCCATGATTTACTACTGAAGTTTTGTTAAGACCAAAGATTAAAAATAACTTGGTAAATTACTATCATTTCCTCATGATAAAAGCGCAAAACACTTTTGCATGCGACATAAATACATAACAGTGCAGGTGTATAAATATATCGTTACGTGTAAGGTTTTCAGAATTGGTGTTCAGAAAAGTGTTTATCAACTATATTTATTTTTTAAGAGTATAAACAGGAAATAATTGTCACAGTTGAAAACAGAATTGGCTTGAGGAGTCAGATGCTTGATATTTTGATGTAGTCTACCCCAAAGGGTAGATTATCATCACTAAGGCCAGTTTTTAGAAATCAACGTCACAGCAACTAAAGAGTAAGCATTTTTAATGTCCTCACAATTGTGCCAAAGGGTATAAGCTAAATGAGATTTTGAGTGTTTTTGCTCGCTGATACTTTTTCCTAACAGGGTTTGCAAAATAGATTTTTGGTTGTATTGAATGTTGTGGATTCTCATTTGAAAATAAACAAACAAACAAATCCTGCCAAAAATTAATGCCAATCAATAGTTCGATTTATTTTGGAGCTCTTAAGAAGTTTATTATGTTATTTTTCTATGAGCGGCTAAGGAAAGTATTCACTTTCTTGAATTGTAGAAAATGTTTAATATTATACTTATGCACCATTGAATTGTTTTTATTGTAATTGTTTTACTGTGTGTACCATGGCCTTTGGGTTTGTTACGTTTTTCACCTAGATGTTATTCATCTTTTCTGAAGGAGACTTTTAAATTACATCAGATCTCACCTTGACCTTTTGACTTAGGACTGGGTTTATTTAATAGGATAAGTTGGTTGTACTTTGGTTTAAAAAAATTAATGTTACTTTGTCATTGGAAAAATAATCCTTCGCAATGATGTATTATCCTATGCCATCGACCTAAATGTTTCAGAGTGATGAAAGCCCATTGACACAGTTGTCAAAGCACGAGTAATGAATGTAGCAAACAAACATTCATTCCCTAGAAATGTTTGGCATAATTGCTGACATGGTAATAATTAGTACATAGTTTTTTGGTGGTCTTTGCAAAGGCTTGAGGGTTTACATCATCACAGGGAGGTTAAAAATGAGGCAGTGCCCTTTCAATAATACACGTAAGCAAGGATGAAATCATTTTCCCACACGATGCGTATGGGAAACCATACCTATGCAAAATTACGTAATAAGTGTTCTTTTTAGGGTGTTTTGCCCTGAATTGAACTATTCTGAAAACGATTCAAACTTACCAAAAGAACCGCATTCCTTTGCCTCCTCTTTAAAATCCATGTTCAAAACATCTTCCATGCCATACCCAGTAGTATTTTCATACCTGCCCCTTTGTGAGACATTATTAGTAAAAAGCATACTTGCCAGAGGGGCATAGAAATGCTAGTGCAGCAGGTGTCGCTGAAAGCAGGAAAGCATAGTCCACGGGGTGGGGGGGTGTAGTACCAGCTCAGGGCTGCGGGGACTTCCCACTACCAGCTGCTGAGTTCTCCCCATTTGGCTCCTTCCTGTAGGTTTTGACACCGTGGACCACCCCTTCCCCCTCTTGACCCTTTCATTTCTGGCCTCTTCAGTGTCTTCCTCTCAGTCTGACCGCTCTTTCTGAGAATTTCCTGCTCCCCTTCAACTGCATCTCAGTAGCATCCCCAATCCGAGTTTATCCTGTCCTGTCTCAGAAGCCGCAGGAGGAAGTAGAAAAAGCACGAGTTTGGGATTCAGACAGAAGTGGTCTTGTGTTGCAGACGTATGACTTGCCAGTTGTGTGTCGAGGGTCATTAACTTCACCTCTCTGTGCTTCAGTTTCTGCCTCTGTGTCAAAGCAATAACAATGCTTATAGAATTGGTGCATCACCTGGCGTGTCTGGGACATAGTGTAGCCTATTACATGTTAGTTCTCTTAGCTCTTCCAGGTAAAAATTACAGTAAAATTAGTTTTATTGACCTGTGTCTTTACTGGACTCACTCCCCAATATTTAGCAGTAGCCTCCAGCCAGCTGTGATGTAGATTTTCAGCAGCAGCTCCCTAGCAATGTGGTGTCGGTGTTTCAGACACACTGAGGGTACCAAATAGGTGGGGTGAAGATGCCTTTAAAGGCCTTAGTTCGGCAAACTCAAGCACTCTCTAAGTTTCTGTTGATTTTACCATACACAGAAATTTGTTTTAGCAGAGCCTTTAAGAAGGTAGGAACAGGCTACCTTTTGAGTAGAGTAACCGTCTTACCAAGATTATTTGGAGATAAAGGATTGTGGTGTATTTTGGCCAGTGGGCCCAATAATGCTTACCTTCTGCTCTACCTCTGTGGTACCCAAAGGAGATGCTTGTAGTGAGGACATTGACAAAGCAAGACGAAATACAAAGGCATTAGAGGCTGAGGCCTTGGTCTTCAGTCCCAGTGCAGAGCTCTGTTACTGTAGGCTAGAAGAGGCGACAGGCTCCTTTCCCCTAGGTGAGTAATGACCTGGAAGCAACACCCTCCATTAAGCAGGTCTGATTCCCTTAAGCCCAAACCAGTATCAGACATTAACACTGCAATGTGGAGAGGAAGACTAATCAAGGCCCACACCCCATAACAGAAAGAAAGGATTCAGGAGGACAGGTTTCCTTAGTGTCAGGCCTGTCATTGGACTACCCCACCTGCCTCAGGTCCTGGGCAGGGCCCGAAGCAAGCCGAGCTGCCCTGGGGGAGAGAGATGCAGAAAGATGGAGAGATGGCTAGGTGGAGGGGAGAGAAACGAGACCCCATCCACATGCTGACCTGATCAAGTTCCACCTCTAAAGGTGTACTCATATATTAGGATAATGAAAAGTCACAAAATCATTCCATTAATAAAATTAGAAGATTATTACTTTTACAGTAACATCACATGTCATGGCCAAATCAATGTTCTTATCCCTACATCAGTGTTCTGTCTGTGTTTCCTGGTTCATCTTGGGGGTGGGCTTTGGGAAGAGCCAGGGGTTACCCCTAGAAGCCAAGAATCTTGTATGTTGGTGACTGAAACATCCCCTAAGCAGCCTCCCTTTCCAATCTCTATTCTCTTGGACAGTTACACTACTGACAACTGTTCTTTCCTCTTGCCTAATACCCTCAGTAGGCCTGCATTGTTCTCAAGTTCAAGTTCAGACTTGTCAGTTGGTTGGTGCTCAAGGCCCTTTGTACTCTGGTAGCGTATGACCTCAGTAGCCTCCCCTCTTGGCCATATCCCCGGCCTCCCACCATCACTGTGCCTGTAGCTCCACTGCTCTGCTAGTGGGGACATACCACCAACTTGGTCATTGCCGTTCCTTTGTTTCTGCCCTTCCCTCTACTCAGAATGCCCTTTCTACCCACCTGTAAAGTTTAACTCAAGCATTGTGTCCTGTGGAATGCCTTCCTTGATGCCGCCTTGTAGAATCAATTGTTCTTTTGTAGTTTCATAGTATACTCTATAAATACTGCATTGTATGGTGGTTGGTGGTACTTCTGGTTTTCCCATCAGTGCATGGTTTGAGATCCCTTATGTAGGAAACATGTCTTATTTAATTCCTGTTTTCTTATCTGTCTTTATCCAGTCTATTGACAGATACATATGAAATGTTCAGTATATTTGGTTGAATTGTTTTTATTGTAGACATAGCTTCAAATCCTTATAGACTCTTTCCTACACACCTGTAGAGATTTTGTAAGTGGGAACTAAATGACAAGGAAAGAAAGCCTCATTTACCCTACAATTGGTTTTAATTCCATGGGAGAATCACTAACCTCTGCAACATTAACATTTTGTCCTGATAAAATACCATTGCAGCAGATCCAATGAAAATCGATGGAGTGGTTTTACATGTAATTAAGATAAAGCTTTTCGCAACTGAATACAGAAGATATTTTATAACACGTGCCTAAACTAAAGCATCTGAGATGATGACACATCTTTTTATTTTAGTAATAGAATCATTTTGCAATTCATAGTTGTCTTCATATTTGAGTGCAGCCAGGAATTCCTGAATTGACACTTGTTTGTCTTCTCTGAAAGGTTTTTCAGAGGTTGATAGTATGACTTCTGTTTCCAAAAGCCCAAAGTCCCAAAAGCCACAAATCCTCTTTTAGAAAAACATGGGTGTCCCTGAATTGGTTGTCTCAAAAAAAAAAAAAAAAAAAAGAGAGAGACCTAATGAGACCTAATGTACTCAGCTGTGATTGTTTTCCTCCCGGTCTGTGCTGTCCTTTGCTGGCTAATTCTCAGCTGGAATATTTGCAAAGGAAACATTCAGGCTGAGGAGAGGAGACTTGGAGATGGTCAAGCTCTGGATTGTCCATAGCTGGCCCTTTGTCACAGCCCAGGTGGGTCTTCTCTGCTCTAGGTTGCACCCATCATTTCTTTGTGACCCTCACTGAAAATTTGGGGCCTTTCAAACAGAGAAGATTTCCTACTCCAGTAAATAAAATACTTCAATAATAATAGTCACACAATATGGAAGTATTTTAGCCACGCTATACACATGCATTACCAAAAAACCCTCTATTTCCATAAACTGAAAAAAGGCACCAGGCGTGACTCTTCTGATTGGGATCCATTAAAGGGATGGTCACCAGAGTTTTAGTCACTTCTCTGCTGTCACTTTTGATTGAAACCAGCAGAGATGTGTTTTGGCAAATCTATTCACAATTTGTCTTTCCTTGCAGGGCTCCCCCTGTAATTGAGTTTCCCATCAGGGAGTCAGTTGGAGTTAACGTATGGACAATCTGCTGTGACTGACTGACGACGAATGTCTTAACATTCTCCCCTCTCTTCAACCCACAGAGCAATGCCAAGACTTTTGGTTTAAAGAAGTCAAAGGAAGAACAATCTCTTCAGATAAGAAGATCTTCTTCAAAGGTAGGAGCTTATCTTCTTAAAAGGTTTAAATTAGTAATTGGTTCAAGAAGGGAATTATACCATAAAATGATGTGTTTATGTAATAGTATCACCATGTTTAATACTGTCCATCCAGAAAGTATGATGAAAGACAGCGGGTAGGGATAATGGTTGCAGAAACATGAATCATACTGCATGTCAGAGAGGATGGATCAAATACACAGGGAAGAAACCCAGCTCTTCACGTCCTTTCATAGTAATAAGATTTTTGTTTTTCTAAATCATGAATCGTATAAAGTTCAGAAAATAGACAGCAGAATAAAAGCATTGCTAGTAAACAGTAGGTTTCTGATGGAATTAAAGATTTAAAACGATCAGGAATTATTTGTAAGAAAGTTTTCTTTTTGATTCAATCATCTATCAAAAATCTCCTGAGAACATATTATTCGTCCATGATTTTTCGTGTCTCACCATGAAGTCCAAGTAATACAAAAGTCTGTTTGGAAAGTTTCAGTGTTACTCTGATACATGCTTTCTGCTTTGTAAATCTCTTTCCCACCCTAGTCCGATTTATATCATTTGAATTATCAGCTCTAGAACAGACTCTGCCAGGCCAATGATGCCTTCTCAAAGGCCATTGAACTTGATGAAAAATATCTTACTTGGAGATCTGGAACACAGTTCAGAGAACTGTATCTCACCCAATAATAGCTTCCTTAAGGAATTTATGAAAGCGTGATTGTTCAGCAGTTAGCTCTCTATCTCATAGGTTTTATTTAACAAGTAAACTCCCATGGAATTTAATTAAGAAAAGAAGATTGTATGCAAGATTTTGAGGTAGTAAAATCTTGCAAGATGTTGTCCCTTGTTCTTGAGAAGTCTGAAATTGATCCATCCATATGTCGTTTTGTATTTTTCATGCCTCTGTTGAATTTGCTTCCGTTATGTTGTACTGAAACTAAGTGTATATGACTAACTAGTTTTTGTGATGTTTCAAAATCCCGCGAGAAATCCCCAGATCAGTAGCCTGGAAACTAAGGAGGCTGCTTTGTGAATCAAATAGCACACGTTTTGTTCTGCTTGGAGAGTTCTCAAAGTGAAAATGATTAAAGACTAGCAACGTTGCTGAGTTAGATAATTTTGACCAATACCGAAAGAGCCTGAATTTTGTATGAATGGCTCTTTTAATTGAAAGCTCCCTCGTCAATGTAAAATGACTGATAAAGTTTTGATATACCTAGACATACCTCCTCCAACAAGTGTCCGTATTTCATAAAATAAATACACCTGCAAGGTGAGGCAATGTGAGAGACCCCTCCATTCTAGCAGGAATGTGAAAGTTTACCTACACTGAACCACAGTTGTTAGGAACTAAGAATTAGTAGTAACAGTGGTGTTAGCACACACTTTCCACATCCTTGGACAGCAATACCATAGAAGTGAGTACCGCTTCCACAAGAGTCTTAGGCAAGCAAAGCTTTTTATTAAAAGAGAGAGTTTGTGCACAAGGAAGAAGGCAGAAAAAAGTGCCAGCTCCCTGAGTAGAAGGGGCAAGTTGCTTTTATAACAATAGAGAGGGCTTGTCTCATGATCACTGATAATTTCCAGAAATTGTCAAACTTCTTGATCGGCAGCAGGTGGCTCCATGGTGGCCGGCAGGAATAGAGAGTACTTCTTTGAGGGGAAAGGAGTGCGGCAGAATTTTCTGCAAGAAAGTACCAGAACAGATAAGGATAAAGTTTATAGTTGAGTCTTGTGGCAACTAGGTATACTTGTGAGTGTAACAGAGATAAAGTTCATCTTTTATTGCTGCCAGCCTGGTTTTTGTCTCTGGGACTCAGGCCCCCAGGACCTTTGTTCTTTAGCTTCCAAGGCCTATTTTGCTCAAAGCCGTTCCCTGGTCCTTTTCCAAAATGGCTGTACTCTTGTCTCCCGGTCTCAGTGGTAAGTAAAGTGGCCTACCAATAAAACACCAGCACCAGCAGTAAGTGCTGGCAAGTTCTTCTGTAGATAGCATATTGTGTGATACTCGGGAGAGGTAGGAAGACCGAAAGACCAGGAGCTTGTTTGTAAATGGTGGTTTCTAGTGAAAGGGGGAATATACACAAAGACAAGGCAAGCAGAGGGGCCGCTGGGAAGGTGGCATGGTGCCCTTGTAAGGTGGCAGCAGTGGGGCTCCATCAGGTGATGCCTCAGGGAGTTTTCCTGGCTGGTTGCATTATTTTCTCATCCATTCACTGCGTGAGAGTTATTTGACTTCAAATCTCTGTCTTCTAGGGCAACAAGTGAAAAAGTTCAATTCTGCCTTTCTCGGTACATTTTCTCAGTGATCTTCTGGGCTGCTCTTTTGTCAGATGACTACAGTGAACTTTTAGTCGTTAGGCTCTAGTAGAGCCACAAAAATATCTCATTTTATCTTCATGGAGGATTTCATCTGGTGGAAACTGAACACTGACTGCCTTCCTGTGTGTCTTTCCCTTGCCTCACAAAGACTCCCTGGAACTTCCTGAAACTCTAAAGCACACTTGTATTCGGAACGTCCTCAGGCTATTCAAGAATTCGGCCTCTGACATTAGAATAGAAAGTGTTTTGGAAACTACTTAGAGTTTTCAGTGGGCTTTTCCACGTTCACTAGTGGGCTGTGGTATCCGAAAGATGTGGGCAGCCAGGGCCAAGGTTTGTGAAGCCTCACCACACCCCACATCCCTCTGTCTGGAAAGTGCTACCCCTCCCCATGTCCGGTTGCATGTAAAAACTGCGTTCGCATTCATCAGCAGCACCAATGTGTAAGTTCTCTCCAAGGAAAATCTGCCTTCTACCTGACTTGAAAACCTTGAGCTGAAATGTAGGGACAGTTAATGGTGGAATTGTTATAAGCAACCAGAGTTGCAGGGGGCACCCCCAGTATCACTCTGAATGCCGGTTTTCTGCTCTGGCTACGTTTGTGTAAGTTGCGTCCTGGTTGTAACCATGATGGGTCTGAAGAAGCATCATGCTCGTGCTGTACCTTAAAGCATGTTCCCATTGGGCAAGCCGTAGAAGAGGGAAAATCTGGCAGGTTATTGGAGTTATTTAATGATTGTTTTTGGTTGATGATTTCAAAGTTGTTCGTTCCCTTGGACTCGTGGTACTAACTTTTTAAAATGATGCAGATGTCTTAGGAGACTGGTAGTTCTATTCTGAGTAGATAATAGTAAAACTGATAATAGTAGAAGGACTTTCTCTTATGATTAAGTTGATCTGTAAATGTGAATCAATATTTAAACAGTAGTCCAGCTGGCACTACTGTTTTGGATACTATTTGACAGTATAGAGATCTATCAAAATTTTGTCCTACAGGGTCATGTTAAGGCTGATAAGTTTCATTTCATGTTTACTCGACACCAGACAAACCTAGGAGACAAACATCATCCACAGAAGGAATACTTGCCTACGAAACTAGAGGTGAAAAGCTCATCAATAAAAGCAATTACCCTGAAAAAATAAATGAAAGCAATTACCCTGGGAAGCCCAGAACTTCCAAAAACCAAGACAGGGACGTAAATCTAAGCAAAGGGTTTTATACCAGTTAAAATTGGGGTATAGAATCAACTAGAAAACCGGAACAATCTTTTCTGATACTTATTAACTTCCTCCGTCTTCCCCTGACCTATGATGAGGGCAAGCTCCAGCTTTCCACTCAGTGACAGCGTCTCCTGAAACATTACTGAGCTTGGACAGTCCCTCCCCTGTGGTCCCAGCAAACTTCTTCGTGGAATGACAGCTCACTATCAAAGAGCAGCATTCCTGGAAGCCGAATGAGAGGGGATGTAGGTTCTTTCCTTCCATCCCGGGGTACTGCTCAGTTTTCCATTTCTGTATGGAATCTGATTAACACCCTGTGACCTGGAGTCAGATGGAAGCATATGAAATCCCATGGACAGTGTTTCTGTAGGGAGGTTGAGTTATAATACACTTCCCGATCTTTATCTCTGAGTCATCACGGCATCCATGATTGAGGTGCCTCTATGGACCAAGTCCCTTCTGCCCCTTGCATCCTGTCCTCGTGATTCTTATGAGACACAACCATTTTGCTCTGGAAATCCGCCCTATCTGCCTCCCACTGCTGCGGGCTGCTCAGTTTGGTAGTTGTCTCAGGAAGAGCTGTGGAAAGGCGTCTGAAGAAAGACACCAGCATCCTCTATTGGGAGATAGTGGGAGGTGGGTGAGAGAGTGATGGGAAGGGTGGCATTGTGGCCTGTGGCAGTAGCAATCAGTGCTGGTAGTCAGTAGAAGGAATTCTGCAACTTGCATGCGTCCCTCCCCTCTCCTCCCACTGTGGTCCAGTGGGGAGAAATATCTGTTTTGGAACTAGAAGGAGAACATTGCCTGAGTCACTCCAGTACTGGAAATGTGTAGCGACTTAGCATTTATACACCAAAGGGCTGATGCGATTATCTTTACAACAGGTACTTACTGGATCAGATTTGTTTTCCCTGCTGCACTTTTGGCTTGCAGCTTTTCAATGGTTTCTAGGTCATCAGAATTAGAGCTGGTGATGAGATAAGGCTAGATCAGGGGAACACGAACTTTAATGTGAGGGGGGGGGCTCACCGAAGGGCTGGAATTGTGCCACCAGAGAGGGGAGCCACTGCCCTGTGACCTTGGCTCCCAGCAGTAAAACCGCTACTGAAATAACTCTGCCCCTGGGAGCACGTTTATTCAAAATGATCATAGTAAAGGGCATCCCTTGTTCATTCCGAATTATGATCTTTACGTTCAGCATTCTCATGATCAAATCAATATTCTGCTCACCCTAACCTACTGAGTGAGATGCTCTGAGTGTTAACAGTACTGGAAAGCCTTAAATGCTCAGGTCCTCACAACTCTGAACACACAAAGGTAGGTTTGTGTGCCCAGGTTCTGAAGGTGCTTTATCAGATCCCTTCCTCCCAGCATCTGGACATTTCATCCGGGGCTGCTTCTGGAGGGAGTCAAATCCTGGCAGGACCGTTATCTAGGGAACTACCCAGGAGGAAAATGAAGCCCAGTGTGGAGCAGGAGGCCAGGCCCAGGCCCCTGCTGGGAATGCAGTGTTTTGCCGTCACATCTGAGTGCAGACACAGATGCTTGGACTTTTTTTTTTTTTTTTTGCTTTGCTTTGTTGTGTTTTATTTTGTCTTTCGCAACAGCAATTCGTTTTGTAAGGCAAAGAAAAAAAAAGCTCTTAGAAGGATTCAAGTGTTCATATCTGCAGAAGGCATTTCTACAGCTTTTGTCAAACTTAGCTGGTCTGTAAAGCGTCTTTGTTTCTGGTTGACTGTTGCAAAAAGCAAGTCCATAAACTAGCACGCATCCAGGAGAGAATGATTTCTATTGAACGAGTCGAGTGGGATATGGTGCATGGGGCCAGTCCTGAAAAGGGTTTTGTTTCTTGCAGCATGGTGGAAATTCACATTCATATTGCTGCTGTGCGTTTGTTAGCATGCGCGGTTAAACAATGGGGCATGCCAGCCGACTCGGCGGTGTTGATTAATGCATTCCTTGAACGTGTTGATTAATGTGTTCCTGCGATGCCTCCTCAAGCCAAGGCTGCACCTGAGGTGTGCCGGATGTGCCGTCTCACCGGCTGTGTGTCGCTTACATGGGCCCATTTGCACATGGGTCTTCCGGGTGTATATTTCACACCAGCGCCTTTGTAAATAAAACCGCAGATCTAGGAGATTTTTTACAGGAATATTCTCCTCTGGCAGAAGTGTTCTATGTTAAATCTAGCAGGAACTCTATAAAACTGTGAGACTTATAGAACGAATGGTCTTCCAGCTAAACGTAAACCCTTGATGCCATCTGTCTGTCCTATGGGCGATCCTGCCCTGACTTTCATTTTTGTTCTCAAAGTTTTCGTAAAGAAAAAAAGAGCAGAAAATACCTATGGAGTGCAATTTTCACTTGAATAATACAGGAAGAGTTATGCACAGGGCCTGCCCGTTAGACATTTGGTGAACTTGGCATCTCAATTTTGGAAATCCACTCTTCCCAGAGGCAGGGATTGCCATCAACCAGGCCAGGGTAATTCTGTTTCCAGTCAACTTCATTCAGGGTTGTGACGTTTCTTGCTGTATTATGAATTCCCATTAAACCACTTTTTTTTTCATAGCCTGTTTCCAAAAAGGCTCATCTTGATGGGGTTCTGCTTGGCTGACGGTTTGAAAAAGATTTGTGTTTGAGAGTTTTTATTTGTTTAGTATCTTATACTTGTTATTTGAGACATAAGAATTCTACCGCTACTTTTAAAACTTCCTGACCCCAAAATTTTCAGCAAGATGGCAAAAATGATGAGAAAGCCATGTTCTAAAATGGTGAGAGAAGGTTTGAGCATCAGAGAAGTGATTCAGCAGTGCCGGCGTGATGGTGTTAACCACTGCGTCTTGAGGTTCCAACTATAACATTTTAACAAAGGAAAGGCTATTTAGAAAAAATAATTTTTTTTCTAAAAAAAAGTGAACAAGTTCATTCTGAACAAGAAGGAATTTTTATACATTAGAGAATTCATGTATGGAACTATTATATATAGAAGTAGTGGCGTCACCAATATCCTATTTAATAATTGGCATGAAATTAATGGTGAAGGATGACATTCTGATATTTTCAAGAATAGGACTTGAGTGAAGATTCTTTATTCCATTTAGACTTAGCAGTGACAAGACCATTCAAAGGTCTACTTTGGAAGGTTCATAGAATACATGACTTCTGTTATTTGATTAATGACATCTAACCCCCAATTTACTATTAGTTTAAAATGCTTAGTTATGTCTGCCTTACAAGGAATATTTGTGGAAAAATAGTAAAATATTTAAGTACTTCCTTGGCAGGCATACATAAGCTTCTCTCTTGGAACTCAAGGTACACAAAATACGTGTTTAAGTCATTATAATACATATTTGATGTGGAAGACATATTTGGGGAAACTCATCTTATTTGATTTTCAGAGAACCTCTAATTATATGGTATGTTTAGAAGAGAAATGCACCAAAATAACTGCCTAAGAGGGAGTTCACATTTGTGATTAGACATGCGTTTTCCTGGTTAGCTTGAATTCTACAAGAATTGAAGGGGTAAACAAAGAGAAGCAGCAAACATGATTAATCCATTTTTCTGCAAAGGTCTTGAAACAGTACTGAATAAAAGCCTTGCTGACAGATGCTGTTAGCCTGGTGAAGGAAAGGCCGTAGGAACAGGTTATGAAAAGAGAGGATGGAAGACAGAGAACAGTCCACATGGAGAAGGGGCACAGAGAAAATGGTTCCTGTCAATTTCTATTGTACTTATTTTTTTTGTCAGTAAGCACAGAGAACGTGGCGTTAATGTAGTTTCCTAAATGGCTTTGTTTCCTGGGGCAAAAAAAAAAAAAAATCTGAGAAATAGAAAGAATTTGACAAATATAACTAGACACAGCTACCATATTCAAATTATTCAAATGAGCTGAAAAATATATCAGTCTAAGTTCAAAGTATCTGTAAAATATTTCTTCATTATGTAATATTTCCCTCTTATAGAACATCCAACTATAGATATGCTTTAATATTTAAAAAAGGTCTTCAAATTGATTTCTTGTGCAAAATAATAAAAAGCTTTCTTACCTAGAGGAGTAGAAAAAAATAAGTACGTCTTAGACAGCCTCTGGCACCATCCTGGGTACTGAGTTCATGCTCTGTAAATATTTGTTGAGTTGAAATGAATACTTGTTATATACCAAAACCAGAAGTCATCCCTAGAGAGAACTTTCCCCCGAATTTTCTCTCTGGGTCTTTCCGTTTGTTGCTGATGGTTGTTGGCTACCCAGAGCAGCTTTATGGTAAATACATGAAATAAAATTTTCATTTTCCTGAAAACAAACCTTTGGACACTAGGATTTTTCTTCTGTAGAGCAACCCCCAAGTTTAGTGAGGAAGTAGATTTCAAATATCTGTCTTATAATGGACTTGCTGATTCTGTCCAAATTATTTTTATTACTGAATTGTAGCTGCCTTGATTCAATACATACAGGAGGAGCATGCAAAGATCTTTGCATAAAGGGGAAACAATTGAAAGACTTTTTTTTATAAAACAGATTTTCCTCAACTGAGAGACAAACATAGCTCTGCACAAGTAGGGTGTTGAATCACCACTGAATGACTTATGGGACCATTGCCCATACTTGAGCCTAGAATCTCACCAATATTTCACCAATAAATCAAAGTTTATTTTGGAGTTATTTGGGTTTCATTAATACAAATAAGATACTAACGTATAGGACCTACATATAGTGCCTGTAGGATGACCATCTTCATTATTAAACATTACTGATTGCTTCTTGTGTATAGGGAGCTATGAGAAGTTCTGATAATGCAGTCTGCATTATAAGATATGGCTCTGGCCCTTCTGTGACTCACAGTCTTTAGTTACATACATATAAATCAACCGTTCACCTACACATGTATGTACTAGGTCTACGCGTAAAAAGAAAGCACAGAGTAGGCATTACTGACTGTTAAATGTGTGGGACAGGCTGAAAGTGCCCTGGGAGTTCAGAGGAGTGGTGACCACTACATACTGGGAGGCTAACAGAGGTTTATGACCACTTTGAACTTGAACTGATCATTGAAGGAAGAATGGTTCTAAAACTAGTTCAGAAAAACTAACTTGAAAAGAGTAGATGTTACAGTGGGGGAATGGCAGCCTTGAGGGGGATGGTAGATAACCATGGTATTTACATTGCCAAAGGACAAAATAAGTAAACCAATTTAAAGCAGAAGGTAGACCTAATATGTGGTTGAAAGTGGCTTTGGAGAGCTGTTTGTTCCTTTCTTCCTTTTTTTCATGAATGAATAAACGTTTATTCATTTGTCCATGAGCTACTGTGTTTCAGACACCCTCAAAGAGTAACAGGCAGGCTATACTATACATGACAGGTATATAGCACAGTTATTGCAATATGGTGTAATTAGTCCCGAAAAGGTAAAAATAATACATACATATATATATATTTATGTGTGTGTATATGTACATATAAAGGGATATGGTGATACAGAGGCAAATGTGACAACTCTGCATGGTGGCATCAGGAAAATCCTTGAGAAGGAACATGAGACGTGAGTAGGCATCTTCTGGGCAGATGTAGAGAGGGATATTCCAGGGAGAACAGATACCACTAGAAGCCTGGCGGTGGGTACACTTGGAGAGCTTGGTATGGTTGAAGGTGGAGGAACTGGAGGTGCCGTGAAGGCGGGTTGGAGCCAGGAGTTTGGGGTAGGTTGTGGGATTCCACTTCAGGATTTTGAGTAAGGGAGTCACATGATTAGATCTGAGTTTAGAACAAGTACTCTGTCAACTGTATGTAGAATAGATGGGTGAGACTGGAAGCTGTAAACCAGTAAGAGGTGAGAAATGAGAAGAAGCAAGAGAGCCTGACCTAGGATCCTAGCAGAGGGGACCATTTACAGTGTATTTGAGTGGACCTATATGCCACTCAGCAAAGGAACAAAGAATGAGGGAAAGCAAGTCCTGACCTTAGGCTTTAGAGACTGGGTGGATGGTGGTGCTACTGACCGGAATAGAAAATGCAGAAGGGCTGCTTTTGAGAGGAAGAGGGAAGATTCCGTCATGATTATATTGCATCTGAAATATGTCTGATGGTGAATATACTGTACTGAGTTTGACTTATGTTCAGTTATGAACCTGTTAAGTTCACGAGTGAGAAGTAAGGTGTGCCCACCATTGTTTCGAGAAGGTTAATTTGGCATCGGTGTTTTAGGAAAATGAAAGCACATTGAAGATGAGGAAAGCTGTTAGGAAACTCTCTGTATAGATGCATGAGAACCGAGATCCCCAAACATGGAGAGAGGCTGCAGGCATGGTGAGTAGAGATGCCAGAGAACAGCAGATGCTGGAGAACGGCAGCCCCTCGCCTTTCATGGTTTGGGTTAAATTTAGCGGAGCTTTTGTCGCATGATTCCATGAGTACAATCCTAGTTGAGCCATCTCTGCCTTAGGTGAGCCCTGTCCCTGGAACTCAGAGAACTGGGTTGGCAGCAGTGATACCTGGTCCTCCCAGGCTGTCCTCAGAATGAGTACGCTTTGCTTGAAGAAGGGGGCCGGTTACCCATGGACCACATGTGAGGGGAATTAACGCCATCAATCATCTTCAGGAGAACAACTGGCTGTAGAAACCACAAGGTCAAAAACTCTTATTAACCGAGTGACCTAGAATGTATACAACTCAGACCGAAATGACTTTCTCAAAGAATGATCTGAATAAAGAAAATTTTGCCAAGGGCAAAAATGAAGGAAAGCAAGTACATAGCATTCCCCAGGGTCACTGGAAACAGTTCTTGAAGCAATAACATGGGACAATTTGTCATTATTACTAAGCACACAAATTTGAGTCCAATGTCAGGGAAAAGAGCTCCATTGTTTTGTTTCTGTTGTTATGTTCATGGTGGGTTTTTTTTTTTTTTTTGTCCTGTGATAACTATTTGGAAAGGGTGACCAGTTAGATACATGCCAAATGACTGAGGTGGTATTTCCATGAAACGTTTCCATTTTAATAATTCTTTCAGATTTCTAGATGAAAGACAGTTTAACCCTGGGGCATATGCTAAGATGAATCACACGTCTCAGAAAGTGATGCATTGGCTGCAGAGGGAATTCATGTGTACTTTTGGACACATTCTGGCATAATTAATGCCCCAAATCATAATTTTAAATGCCTAAATCATAATTTATATTCATACATTTTTCATTTTGAACTTCTAGGTATTTCTTGATCAAAACTCATACCACTGTCCATTGATCGTCCATTCAGCCAATCAAATGGAAAAGAACTGTAGTTTTTTAAAAAATAGAAAAATGATCTAATTTCCCTTCTACTTCTCATGTGCATAGGATAAGCAGAAAAAAATCCCAGATCTGACTTGGTACTCCTTTCATTTATCCCAGAGACATGGGATGGGCTAGTAAGTGGCCATGTGTTCATGCCGCAGGGGCACCCTGCTTGTTTCCTTCTGTAGCTCAACCGGTCCGGTCCTTTTGTTGCTAATAACCTCCCAGGTGCCTGGTACCAATTCTTCCCTAGTTCTAATAAATTAGAAAAGCAAATGAAGAAATTCTAGGTTGTAAAGCCAGATCTGATGCAAATTTTGCCTGGTCCCTTTATATTAACTTCTGTTTCCTCCTGGCCTGTGTGCCTCAACCAGGGAAGACTCTTGCCGTTCTTCTCTGGGGTGTTCGTTTGCCCCCTTCCTGTTTCACTGTTGCTCCTTGTTTAGCACAGCATGGAGCTAAGTCATGTTCTCCAAGGATCTCATCTTACCCAGGGCTGCATTTGTCCTTTGCTTCTGGGTTTTGTTGGCATATATGTATGACTTGAGGGCCTTTATGGAAAATAGCTGTTTACTGTAAAAATAACATCTGGGAGCCTCTCTGGCTGTATTCCATAAAGAGAAGTTAGTTTAATTTCATATAACATATTTTAAGGTCTTCCCAATGGTGATGGCACTTCTTCAGTATTTAATAAGGTAAAATTAACAGTGTTACAGTAACAACTGAGAATAATCAAAATATGCCCTAAGCAGTATTTTTTATATCAACTTTCTTTCTTTATTCCTTCCTCCCTCCTTCCTTCCCTCTCTTCCTTTTCTTTCTTTCCTTCTTTCTTTCTTCTTTCTTTCTTTTCTTTTCTTTCTTTCTTTTCTTTCTTTCTTTCTTTCTTTCTTTCTTTCTTTCTTTCTTTCTTTTCTTTCTTTCTTTCTTTTCTTTCTTTTCTTTCTGTTCATGCTCATAAAAAAGCCAACAGAAGTTTTGGGAAGGATTAAATTTGTATGTAGACAGTAATAACTTAATAGTGGAACTGAATATTCCCAGTGATACCTATTCTAAAAACCATTATGTCCTACTATTAATAATAGTCACCATTTAGGAAGCTTATTCAGTGCTAGACATGTTCTAAGCACTTTACATGTTTTATCTCATGTTATCCTCACAGTAACCTGTTATTATCCTCATTTTATAGATGAAAAAACCTGAGGTACAGGGTTAAATACATTGCCCATGGACACACAGCTAGACAATGGTAGAACAGGGGTTCAAAAACCAAGTGAGTCTCATTCCAGCGCCTGTGTGCTTCACCACCGCACCTCTGCTTGGGCAAGAGAGGTGCCCACCAGAATGCTTGATTAGTTAATAAGGGACGCCCTTGGCCTTGGGAGTTCTGGTCACTGTGCTGTGTGTTCATGACAAATAAGGCCTCATAGGGAAGTCAAAGCTATTGCCCTCCTGCCCATTCCATCAAATAATAAATCTAAAGGCTGTCAAGGTTGTTACACTGCACCTGCGGTGCTAAATATCCCTCCCATGTTCATGCATGTTGTGTAGAATAAGTGGGTGCTACAGAAAGAAAACAATTCTAGGCCAAACAATATAATATGGTCAGGGATGCTTGCCTGCTTCAAGGTAGTATTACAGTAGTTTTGGCCATTCTTATCTCTTGTGAGGCTGATTCTATCTGAAAAAGAAGTTCTTGGAATTTTAGTGTCAGTGTGGTTTGCTCACAGCTATGACATTTGTCCACATGAATAAAAATAGTCATAATTAACACTTGTTCTTTGTACCTTGTCACCACTCCCCATCCAGCCTCTTCCCTCCCAGAGCTCTTCCACAGGAACCCAAGCCGTGTCTTATCCACACAGGATTTTGAAGGCACCTAGTTCTACCGCTTCTCCGAAATGACCTGGCCAGTGCTTTAGATGTGATTTCCCACTCTTCTCCCTGCCGCCTTCCCATCCTAACCCAGTGTTTGTGTTTTAATAGAAGGATCTGGAAAATAGCTTGAAGATGTAGAAGAAGGAACAATTAAATCTTATCATTAGATTCAAGTAGTAAAATTCCAGGCAGAGGGTTTATCCTTTTTGGCCAGAAGAGCCCTGCCCCACAAATTCTGAAATCAACACACAGTAAAACTATCTACTCATAAATCTCCCACCCACTTAGATTATAGTTATTTCAGTGGTGCCTTTTAGAGAATGATCAGGATAGATACATACTTTTTTGTCTAAATATGAGCATTAGTAATAAAGTATGGCGAGTTTGGGATTAACATATACACACCACTGTATATAAAATAGATAATCATCAAGGACCTACTGTATAGCACAGGGAACTATACTCAATATTTTGTAATAACCTATAAGGGAAAGGAATCTGAAAAAGAATATATGTATAACTGAATCACTTTGTACACCTGAAACTAACACAGCATTGAAAATCAACTACACTTCAATCAAAAAAGAAAAAGATTTTTAAAAAAGTAATAAAGTATGGCTTTAAAACCTGCATTTTATTTAAATTTGTATTTAGTTTTTAAAATTATCTCATTGTCAAATATTTCATTCTAGAGAATACTTCGTTTTTTTATCCTAATTAAGTTTGTGCAAAGCCCAAACTCTTACCCTGACTTCACTTTTATTCCTCTCCCCCGACTCTGCTCTCCGTACATTGGCCCCTTTGCTGTTGCTTCAACAAGCCAGCCTTGAACAAAGGCCACCTCAGGGCCTTTGCACAGTAGTTCCCTCTGTCTAGAACACTCTTCCTGCATATGTGCCCATAGCTTGCTCCCTCTCCTTCAGGTCTTTGCTTAAATATCACTTTCTGGAGAGCCATTTCCTGATCCTGTGGTAAGCAAGTGTACTGTGTGTATGCACACACACACATGCACACATGCACACACACACATGCACACACACATGCACACACACATGCACACACATGCACACACATGCACACACATACACACACACACACACACATACCTGGGAACCCTTATCTCCCTCTCTAGTTTTATTTTTTCCTCCATAGTACTTACCTTATAAACTATATAATTTACTGTTTATTTTGTTATTATCTGTCTCCCTTCACTAGAACATAAGGTCCGTGAGAGCAAAAACTTTTGTCTGTTGGGTTCATTAATATACCCCAGCACCAAGAATACTGCCTGGCATGTAGTAGGTGCTTAATTTGCTCAGTGAATGAATTAATGAATGCAGTCTTATGAAAGTTTAAAGTTCCAGCCCCTTGTCAGATAATGTCATTAGCTGAAGAAATTCCACCTCATTTTTGTGTCACACTCTGATTTCCCAAGGTTCCACAATGTCACGGTTTAGTGCTCGGCTCACTCACAAATTCTGCTCGCAAGAGGAGAGGGTATTGTGGCTTTCCATTGTTAAACGCGGAGGTGGAGTTGGAAAACAATCAAAAGAAATGTTCCTCTCATTTATTTGGAGCACAAGAACAAATCTAGCATTTGTTTTTGAGAGAACAAATGTTCTTCGCAAAGAATAGAAACTGTTCCTCAAATCTTTGAAGTATGTCACTGATCCTTTAGCCAGTAGCCGAAGAAGCAAGTATCCTAGTGACAAACATGGGCTTTGTTGGGATGAAAGCGAATCATAAGTTTACAAAAACTGATTGGGCATTTGGCTTGTGACTAATGCCTGGCAGAGACACAGAGGAGGCCCTTCACTGGCCCAGCCACATATATTTTAAGTAAAGACCCTTGTTCTCAAAGAAATGTGATTTTTTTTGCCTAGTGTTCTCTTTTGGATTAAAATAATGCATTGCTTGAGATATAAATAACATTAAGAATTGTGCCAAAGTCACAGCAGTTTCTCTAATGGTAGAGGGAAACAGATTACTTGGGGAGAGGGATTATCATTATTTACTTTTTAGTGGTTTTTTTTTTTTCAGTAATTCATTTAATTTGCTAGCTGTAAAACCACCATAAGAATCAGAACAGTGTTCCTAATGGTCTCCCAATTGCTGTTTCTGTGATTTGTGGTACAAACATTGAAGTCACTGTGTTTCCTATCAATGCAATAAAAAATCTTCATCACCTCCCAGGCCTGCCCTGGATGCTGCATTGATGGAGTGATTTCCGGATGCTGGGAGTCTCCCATAATCCCCCTCTCGCTTAAAAGCATTTCCCAGCCTACTGGCTAATACCTAAATTTCTCCTGCTAGAGTTTGGTTTCCTTAATTTGCCGCTATATTTATTGAGCTGTACTGCTTCAGTCACATATCAGACACAGGATTAGTGTCCTGAGTCACCTGTATACGCTCCCATAAGCTGGGGACTTTAAGCTTTGATCCCTGCCAAAATGAAACCTCCGAGGTCTCATCTGTGTGTAATACTTCAGTGGTTCCACGTTTTAGCTCTTTCTTGGGAAAGATATCAGGATACTGAATACCTGAAAGGAGAGAGAAAGGTTAGCACCTGTGTAAGAAAAGGTACGTAACTGGAAGGTACAAGAGAGAAACTTGCCCAGCTCTAAGATTTTACAGAGGCCCAGCCTTATGCATTGGTTACAGGGATAAAAGGATGCCAGTTGCTTGAAATCCCGTGGTTCCCTGAGTAGGCATCTTGTTTTTTCCATCCTCTCTAAGACCTTGAAGTGTGTCAAAGACTATCAGGCAGAACTGCTGATTTCCACCAATAACCCTGTGAAACAGAAGTAACTGTTGCTTCTTGCAGACCACCTCCAGGAAGGCTGCACTAGCTCCATGCTTTCCTTCAGCGGGTTCAGTGGAGCCCTGTTCAAACAGAGCGATGTGCAGAATCCCAGGACACAAAAAAAGAAGAGCTAAGCTGCTCCAGATCCCCTCCCGTGAGCCTCTCCTCAGTGCCCTGAAGAGGCTCTGTCCCGTGATGCTGTCCGCTGGCGCAGGACGCGACCACAGTGGCACTTGGGTGGTTGTCACGTGCTGTTCTCCATCCATGGAAATGGGCAGTTTAGGGTTGTTTTCAAGTGCACAGACTCAGAAGTCAGACGACCTAATCAGACACCGTGAGTCCTGGCTGTGTCAGTATCAAGTAAAACGGAGAAGCAACTTAACCGCTATGGGCCTTACTTTCCTCATCTGCAAAGTGGGAAAACATCCCACAGTTTAGGAAAGAAGTACCAGGTTCAGAGTAAGCCCTCAGCAGAGAGTAGTTGCTGTTTTAAAAATAAACAAAACTCAATCCCAAATTAGGAGTTTGGGATCAACCTATACACACTACTATATATAAAATAGGTAAACAACAAGGACCTACATATATATATATGCTATATATAGTATAGCACAGGGAACTATACTCAGTATTTTATAATTACCTATAATGGAAAAGAATCTGAAAATATATATATATAACCGAATCACTTTGCTGTATACTTGAAAATAACACAACATTGTAAATTAACTATATTTCAATTGAAAAAAAACACACCTCAGTCCCAAATGATGTAGAATTCTTCAGTGTTTGGGGAGAGAAAAGCGAAATTAGTAGATTTAAGACCTAGAGGGGTGGGATAGGGAGGGTGGGAGGGAGACGCAAGAGGGAGGAGATATGGGGATATATGTATATGTATAGCTGATTCACTTTGTTATACAGCAGAAACTAACACACCATTGTAAAGCAATTATACTCCAATAAAGCTGTTAAAAAAAAAAAGGGATGAAAAATGTGAGTGTTTAGCAATCATCTAATCACTTTTCTCCCTCTCAACCTCTGTTGTAATGGCTCGTTCTGTCCCAAATTATATATGGGTAGTGATTGTGGCCCTTGTTTGCTACAGACAAAAAGTTTGTTCTGTATGATGATGCAGATGTGGATTTCAGGGATGCTAATGTGGTAATGAGCCAGAAGTTAATGAACAGGAAACTGAACAAGAATGGGGCAGACCACTTGGCACCAGAGATGGCTTCGGGGCAGGAAGTCCAGAAAAGGGGAAGTGATTCAGAAGACCAGAAGGGTGGGCTGGACGTGGGGCTGCTTCTGGACTGGCTGAGAGCAGAGCTGACTGCATGCTGAAGGAAGTACTCAAGTACACACCCCACTCCTTACCCCAGCAAATCAAGTTTGTGACGAAGTACCCAGGTGCTTTCCCATCACACCAATGGTCTGCATGCCATTTATGTGAGCCCTTGAATATGTATATTTTGTCCTGTTTACTCTTGGTTTAAATGTTCTGTTACCCAGAGAGATTATAGATTTCTGCAGGGTGGGGATCATGTCTTCTGCTTTACATCCTTCTCCCGAAGGGTTGCCACTTAGCAGGTATATTTGTATAAGGCAAAGTACAGGGGAATATGGACGCCACTTTAGGTATTTTAAACAAAGGAATGTGTTGGAAAGGCTGGAGCTCCAAAAACAGAGGGAGGGGTGTTGGAGGAGCAAAAAGGAAGAAGAGGTGATACCTAGATCAGAAGCAGCTGACATGCCTGGGCTGGAGCCCATGAACCCGCTCTAGCTGCTGCAAGTGGGTTGGAGACGCTTACATTTGATTCTGGTTCTGCTCAAGAGATATTGTCTCTAACAGGGTTGGAACCAATAAAAAAGTGCTGGGCCTTTCTGGCCTGCTGCAGTCCAGAATCATAGCAGCCCTACTGCTACTACAGTAAGTGCCATCAACTGCCTCATTCTGAACCAGGAGAAATAATCTTCTGTCTTTATCATGCTTTGGTATTGCCCACCAGGACCTCCAATAAGCAAAACCAAATGGACAGTTGGTCAAGGAGCATGGAAATAGTGTTTGCAAACCCCTAGCCCCAGTAGGATGAAGTGTAGTGGGACAGGTGTGGGGCTGAAAGACAGCCAATGGATGATTGGCACATATGTCATAATGGAAAGAGTACTCGATTTAATATCCAAAGATCTGAAATCAAGCCCATATCTAACACTCAATGGTCACATGATCTTGTGCAAGCTACTTAACCTCTCTGAGCCTCAGCTTTCTGGCTTGTAAAATGAGAATAATAATAGTACTACCTAACAGAGTGGTTGGGAGGACTAAATGAGATAATGCATATGGAAAGCATTTAGAAACGATAGAGACCTATGTGAATATTAGTTACTGGACCTGTTAGCAATTACCAAATTCACTGCTGATGAGACAATCATAAGGGCTTTTTCATATGGACTTCCCTGGTGGCGTAGTGGTTAAGAATCCGCCTGCCAATGCAGGGGACAAGGGTTCAATCCCTGGTCTGGGAAGATCCCACATGCTGTGGAGCACCTAAGCCCGTGCACCACAGCTACTGAGCCTGCACTCTACAGCCCGCAAGCCACAACTACCAAGCCTGTGGGCCACAACTACTGAAGCCCGCATGCTCTAGGGCCCGCTTGCCGCAACTAATGAGCCCACATGCTGCAACTACTGGAGCCCGCATGCCTAGAGCCCGTGCTCCACAAGAAGAGAAGCCACAGCAATGAGAAGCCCAAGCACCTCAATGAAGAGTAGCCCCCGCTCACCACAACTAGAGAAAGCCCACGTGCAGCAACAAAGACCCAACGCAGCCAAAAATAAACTAAAAAATTTTTTTAAAAAAGGGCTTTTTCAACCCAATCCAAAAATGGGCAGAAGACCTAAATAGACATTTCTCCAAAGAAGATATGCAGGTTGCCTACAAACACATGAAAGGATGCTCAACATCACTAATCATTAGAGAAATGCAAATCAAAACTACAGTGAGGTATCACCTCGCACCAGTCAGAATGGCCATCATCAAAAAATCTACAAAGAATAAATACTGGAGAGGGTGTGGAGAAAAGGGAACCCTCTTGCACTGTAGGTGGGAATGTAAATTAATACAGCCACTATGGAGAACAATGTGGAGGTTCCTTAAAAAACTAGAAATAGAACTACCATCTGACCCAGCAATCCCACTACTGGGCATATGCCCTGAGAAAACCATAATTCAAAAAGAGTCATGTACCACAATATTCATTGCAGCTCTATTTACAATAGCCAGGACATGGAAGCAACCTAAGTGTCCATCAACAGATGAATGGATAAAAAAGATGTGGCACATATATACAATGGAATATTACTCAGCCATAAAAAGAAATGAAATTGAGTTATTTGTAGTGAGGGGGATGGACCTAGAGTCTGTCATACAGAGTGAAGTGAGTCAGAAAGAGAAAAACAAATACCGTATGCTAACACACATATATGGAATCTTAAAAAAAAAATGGTTCTGAAGAACCTAGAGGCAGGACAGGAATAAAGATGCAGACATAGAGAATGGACTTGAGGACACAGGGAGGGGGAAGGGTAAGCTGGGACGAAGTGAGAGAGTGGCATGGACATATATACACTACCAAATGTGAAACCAATAGCTAGTGGGAAGCAGCTGCATAGCACGGGGAGATCAGCTCGGTGCTTTGTGACCACCTAGAGGGGTGGGATAGGGAGGGTGGGAGGGAGACACAAGAGGGAGGGGATATGGGGATATATGTATATGTATAGCTGATTCACTTTGTTATACAGCAGAAACTAACACACCATTGTAAAGCAATCATACTCCAATAAAGATGTTTTTAAAAAAAGGGCTTTTTAATAAACTAGAAAAGACTTCTGCCAGTCTCGCGATTTGCTGCACGCACTTAGACTTCCTTTATGATACCAAAAAATTACTAAATTGGGGGAGATGTGAGACCAGTGGTACTTGTGAATTTAGCAGATTAAAAAAAATTTTAACAATTCTCTTTTGATGGGTCACATCCAAAGATAAGCAGCTGAGCCCTCTTAGCAGCAGGAAGGAAGGGCAGCAAGCCTTGGGTTACACAAATGAACTTATTAAGGGGATTTATAAAGCCATCTAGTTAATCAGAAAGGAGGGGAGTGAAAAGAGCCTTTCTTAGCCAAGCCAGGATCACCCGCTGGACAATTAGAAGCACAGTTTTCATTAGACTGTTGTAGTCCTCGGTTGGGGTCAGACCTGTGAGCTAGGATACAGCTGGCGGGTGGAGACAGTAAGGCTGTAATTAATCACAAGGGGGTGGAAACCGAGGATGAGGCATTTACATCCTTTGATTTTGAATGGCCCCTGTTCCACTGCATTAACCCGCAGTGCCTATATTGACCTCTGTTAGATTTCTGTGAATTGTGGCGTGTTAGGGCTTCATTTACAAGTTGCCAGTGGAGTTGTTTAGGCAGTCCATTGATTTTGGCCTTGATAGGATGAAGATTGAGTTTAATTTCTTTAGGATATTTTAGAGTAAAATGCTAGTTCAACCAGTGTAGGAGATTAGTGGATTTAGCTGTTAATATGTTTTACACCAGTAATAGTAACAACAACTAATTCTTTCTTGATGCTTTCTCTGTGTCAAACACTGTTCTAAGTACTATGCTAAGTCATTTAACCTTCCTAATAACCCTATGAGGTAAGAACTGTGATTCCCTATTTTTACAGATGAGGAAGTCGAAGCACACAGACCTGAAGTACCTTGTGTAAGTCACAGTTAGGAAGTGGGGAACCTGCTTTGAACCCAGACCAGGCTGGTTCCAGTGTGTTTTCTCGACCACCAGGAGGCACTGTCTCTCAAAAATGGAAACGTCTTTCATGTCCCTAATTGCTTGGTAATTGTTCACTTAAGTAAATGTGGCATATTTAACAACACAAATTTCTGTAGAGCAATCACACTCCTGAATTAGCAATCAGTTCTCCAAGACTCAGATTGCATCAGTGTTTTGAGATCGTCTTTTCTGATGTTGATATTATTTCAGTACTCTAACTTACTGAGA
This sequence comes from Balaenoptera musculus, assembly GCF_009873245.2. Classification (NCBI taxonomy): domain Eukaryota; kingdom Metazoa; phylum Chordata; class Mammalia; order Artiodactyla; family Balaenopteridae; genus Balaenoptera; species Balaenoptera musculus. The sequence continues at coordinate 92,354,686 of NC_045793.1, read as the reverse complement.
ATTAAACTTTCGATACAGTTTCTTCACAAGTAAAGAAATTTATTACATAAAAGTACCAGAATAGACACCTGGTGACAAGAGAAACTTGGACATGTGTTTTTCAGGTAAGGAACCAGTCCCAAGGAGACCCATAGCTACTTAGTAGCAGCCCAAGGTCTAGACAGCATCTGGCCTTGGACACCAGCCCCAGACTCCTAACCACACAGCACTTTTAAATTAGTTGCTACAACTTTTAAAACAGTTGATTTTATATAAAAATTTGTATTTCTGCCTTTTAAAAAAAATCAGGTGGTCTTACAACACTGGGTGTGTATTCCCCTGACAACAGTGTGCTGGAGTCGTTAGCAGTAGGCCCTCTGCTGCCCAGAAGGCAGGGCCTGAGTCTCTGTTCTTCCACTGGGTGGATTCACTCCTTAACTACTTGGCCCCATTAAGCATTTTAGTTTGAGACCATTAGTTCAGAACAAAGACGTCCTGATTCCAATCAAGTCTTCTTTTTACAGGACCACATTGATCGTTCAGAAAAATTACAGCTATTTACAGTTCAGATACTTTTTAAAAAATGTTTTAGTTAAATATTATAATCAGGTTTCAGCTCCTCTTATGGGGTGATAAAGTTGTGTCTCTTCATTTCCTCCCCTCCCCTCCTTTCCTCTAAGAATGTGTGATGATGCATTAGTTTCATGCAAGGTCAAAAGAAACATTGATCATTCTCCTCATTTACATGCAATAAACAGATACATGTATAACAAATATATTTAAAAACTGGTGATACACCAAAGAAGATATACAGATGGCAAATAAACATATGAAAAGATGCCTCATATCTTGTCATCAGGAAAATGCAAATTAAAACAAAATGATTTTATGGAACCACAAAAGACCCCAAATAGCCAAAGCAATCTTGAGAAAGAACAAAGCTGGAGGCATCATGCTCCCTGATTTCAAACTATATTATGAAGCTATAGGAATCAAACAGTATGGTATTGGCATAAAAACAGACATATAGATCAATGGAACAGAATAGAAAGCCCAGAAATAAACCCATATATGTATGGTCAATTAATTTACAACAGAGGGGCCAAGAATATACAAAGGGGAAAGGACAATTTCTTCAATAAATGGTGTCGGGAAAACTGGACAGCCACATGCAAATGAATGAAACTGGACCACTATCTTATATCATATACAAAAATTAACCCAGAATGGATTAAATACTTGAATATGACCTGAAACCATAAAACTTGTAGAAGAAAACATAGGTGGTAAGCTTTTTGACATTGGTCTCGGCAATGGTTTTTTGGATTTGAAACCAAAAGCAAAAGTAAACAAGTGGGACTACGTCAAACTAAAAAACTTTTGAACAGCAAAACAAACCATCAACAAAATGAAAAGTCAACCTACTGAATGCGAGAAAATACTTGCAAATCATATGTCTTATCGGGAGTTAATATCCAAGATACATAAAGAACTTGTACAACTCAATAGCAAAAAACCCAAACAATTCAACTGAAAAACAGGCAGAGGATCTGAATAGACATTTTTCCACAGAAGACATTCAGATAGCCAAACAGGTACATGAAAAGATGCTCAACGTCACTCATCATCAGGGAAATGCAAATCAAAATCAGGAGATATCACCTCACACCTGTCAGAATGGCTGTTATGTAAAGGACAAGAAATAATAAGTGTTGGCAGGGATGTGGAGAGAGGGGAGCCCTTGTGCACTATTGGTGAGACTGTAAATTGGTACAGCCACTATGGAAAACAGTATGGGGGTTCCTCAAAAAATTACAAATAGAACTACCATACAGTCCAGCAATTCCAATTCTGGTTATTCATCTGAAGAAAAAGAAAACACTAATTCAGAAACATATCTGTGCCCCCCCATTCATTGAAGCATTATGTACAATAGCAAAGGTATGGGAACAACCTATGTGTCCTTCAGTGGATGAATGGATAAAGAAAATACACACACACACACACACACACACACACACACACACACACACTATGGAATATTACTCAGCCATAAAAAAGAATGAAATTTTGCCATTTGCAACAACATGGACGGACCCTGACTCTGTTATGTTAAGTGACATAAGTCAGACAGAGAAAGACAAATACCATATGATCTCACATGTGGAATCTTAAAATAAATAAATAAATAAAATTTTAAAAGCTCATGGTTACAGAGAACAGATTGGTGGTTGCCAGAGGTAGGGGTAGAGGGTGAGTGAAATAGGTAAAGGGAATCAAAGGTACAAAATCCCAGTTCAAAATAAATAAGTCATGGGAATGTAAGGTACAATGTGGCAACTATAGTTAATAATACTGTCTTGCATATCTGAAAGTTGCTGAGAGTAGATATTAAAAGTTTTCATTACAAGAAAAAAATTCTGTAACTATATATGGTCATGGTTGTTAACTAGACTTATTGTGGTGTTTATTTTGTAATATATACATATATCGAATCATTATGTTGTACACCTGAAACTAATATAATGTATGTCAGTTATACCTCAGTTGAAAAAAGAAACAAAGAAACAAACAAAAACACCCACCAACAGCAATAAGACACCACTACATATCTATGAGAATGGCCAAACTCTGGAACACTGACAGTATCCAACGCAAATGAGGTTGTGGAGCAACAGAAACTCTTATATATTGCTGGTGGGAACGCAAAATGGTACAGCCACTTTGGAAGACAGTTTGGTGGTTTCTTACAAAACTAAACATACTCTTACCGTACGATCCAGCAGTCGTGCTCCTTGGTATTTATCCAGTGGAGTTGTAAACATGTCCATGTGAAAACCTGCACATGGATGTTTATAGAATCTTTATTCATGACTGCCAAAACTTGGAAGCAACCAAGATGTCCTTCAGTAGGTGAATGGATAAATAAACTGTGGTACATCCAGTCAATGGAATATGATTCAAGGCTAAAAAGAAATGAGCTATCAAATCATGAAAAGATATGAAGAAACCTTCAATTCATATTACTAAGTGAAAGAAGCCTATCTGAAAAGGCTACATACTATGATTCCAAGTATTCTGGAAAAGGCAGAACTACGGAGAAAGTAAAAATATCTGTGATTGCCAGGGGTTGGATTTGGCGGGGAGAGATGAATAGACAGAGCACAGAGGATTTTGAGGGCAGTGAAAATACTCTGTATATTATAATAATGGATACATGTCATTGTACATTTATCCAAACCTATGTAATATACAACACCAAGAGTTGAACCCTAAAATAAACTGTGGACTTTGGGAGGCTATGATGTGGCAATGCAGGTACATCAAGGGTAACAAATGTATCATCTTAGTGGGGGATGCTGATAATCTGGGAGGCTGTACATGTGTGGGGACAGAGGGTACATGGAAAATCTCTGTACCTTCATTTCCATTTTGTCGTGAACCTAAAAGTGCTCTAAAAAAATTAAAGTCTTAAAAAAATTTTTTTAAACCAAAACACTGTTGATACTGTCGCTAGCCAGTCCTTGTGACCCATGTTTAACTGTCAAGAAAGACACATTTGAGAAATAACAAACTATTTGGAATCAACTTATCTTTCTCTACATTGCTATGCCAATCATTAACTCGTATTAATTTCTGGCTTTCTAATTATCATCAGACTTATGACTTCTGAGCATTTGCTTGCTATCTGGCTATTCTAATTCAAAAATAAATTGTATAATGAAACTAATTCTATTTTCCCTTGAGATAATGCATTTTTAATTACTCAGAAGGGAGTCAAATTAAGAAGCATTTACCCAAAGTAAATGTAGGAGATAATAAAATATTTCCATGGCAGGTTTAATTCAAAACACTCATGTATACCAATTAATTCGGTGTTGGATTAGAGATATATGGAAGAAGGGGTTGCCCAGAAACACAGCTCTTTTCTTTTGATCTTGTGTATTTCATCTGCCAACAGCTAAGCGACTAGATCCTGGATTTGCCAGTTTTCTTTGTGGAACCATTGGAAATGTGACTAATCCCAGGAGTTTTTGTTCTTGCTCATGTACAGATTGCTCTCGGAAAGTACCCAGATGTGAGCACTGTAAGTCCAGCTTTGTAATGCTGTTTATCTGGCAACAGAAGTGCTGTTTGCGGTAGTTAACTATCTTTTTTACATTTGCCGTGGTCCAGTGGTGTTGCAGAGCTTTGTGGCATCTGTAGCTAGTGGGTGACAGTCAGCAGATTCTAAAGCCTTTTCAGAACCCTGAAAGAATAGATAATGATAGTGCACAGTGCTGAAATGACTAAAGGGATAATGTTGATGCAATTCAGCATCCCCAAAACGATTACAGTTCATTTTCTTTAATTAGCTTTTTCAAGTTTTGACTTTAATTCTTTATTGTGTAACTTCTGGAAGATGCCATTCAGAAAAACATCACCATGAAATCCATCAGAAATGTTTAGACAGTTGTCATCACAAAGAGTCAAAATGCCTGCTTTGTTCTCTACTGTTGACCCTGCTTTGTCCTGCATTGATGGTTGCTGATTCGACTTTGTAAGGATATAAATGATTTCTTTTTAAATATTTGAGGGAGGTGGTTTTTAGCTTTGGGATCAGATAGGAATGGTGTTCCACTGACAGAAACCTGAAAAGGAGTGAGTTAAATGAAGTAGTAGTATTTTCACTTGGAACAGATGTCTGGTGGTTTGTGGCTCAGATGACCTTTGCATGTTGACCTTTGAGACTTTGACATGAAATGGAGTCTTCAAAGTTCGACAAGATTAATGTATTACCCTACTTGTTATCTAAACCTTCCAAGTTTATTAACATCATAGGTTTGCCCCATATGTGGGAAGTGCATCTCTTCCTTCAGGAAAGAAGGGACCCCACAATACCATTTTTAGTTTAGTTTAGATTACAGTGGTTCTCAAACTTCAGTATGTATCAGAATCACCAAGTGTTTCTTGCTATACAGATTCTAATCCCACCTTCAGAGTTTCTGGTTCAGTGGATCTGGGGGTAGGTCCCAAGAATTTGCTTTTCTAACAAGTTCCCAGCTGATGCTGATACTGGTGGTCTGGATACCACACTTTGAGAACCACTCAGAAGAATTTTATTACAACAGGTCAAAATCCCTGCTAGTATGGAATTCCCAGATAAGGCTCTGAAGCCTTAACTTCTGTGACTTAGCTGTTGACTCGAATTAATTCAGCAATCGTTTCTTGAGTGCCTGCTGTGTGCTCAGCCCTGACCGACACTGCTAGCCCTGAGACGAGAAACAAAGATAAGTCAGACAAAGACTTTAAAAGCTTACAAACATACGTCAAGTACCTATATAACTCAACCAAGAGGCAGAGAATCTATACTTTTTCTATTTATGCTGTTGGTAGTATATGTAGGATTTTTAATGGAAAGCCAAATTTCTTTCATCGTACTATTCCAATTATTCCAATGGTTATTCTGCATTTTTATTTCAAATAGGGGATTATGTCCTGTAACCACCTTGAGTCCTAGATAACTTTTGTTACAGGGAAGTCCCAGCCCAGTTCACCACATGTGCTATTCCTGTTACCAAACCAAGCTTACCAGACACACAGCAAAGCCAATTTCCTGACACCGGCTTGTGGTGAGGGAAATACAGCGTTTATTGTAAGGCACCCAACGTGGAGCCAAGCAAGGAGAATGGGCAGCTTATGCTCAAAATCCCCAACCTCCCAAGTGGCTTTTAGGGAGGAGGTTTAAAAGGAAAGGTTAGGGGTGTGGGTTGCCAGAGGGGATGGGGGGGGCCTGATCAGCTCAAGCACAATTCTGTGATTGGTTGACGGTGAGGTAACAGAGCGATTCACAGGGGTCAGCATTATCAATCCTCAGGTTCCAGCTGGTCTGGGAGGCTACAGGCTTATGGCCATCATGTAGTCAACTTCTTCTACTTGGTGGGGGATTTTAAGTATCTGCAAAACAACTCAAGGATACGGCTCCTCAGGATGTTATCTGTGGCCCTTAAGGAGGAAATAAAGGTCCTTGACTTTGTTTTATGGCTAAACTATTATTCATTTGTCTTGCCTGACTGTTTTCCTTTGTTTCTGCATGCTCTCGCTTCTCTGATTACATTTACTCTTTAGAACTCAGGGAAGGCCTAGGAAGCTAAAGCTTTTCTACAAACAAAAGGCAGGGGACACGGAGGTGGAGGTGTCTGTCCCCAGGAAGGCCCTGCAGGGTCCTGCTGCATTTCGTTCCAAGCAGGCTGATCTGCACCACCTCCCATCATGCCCCCACCCCAGATAGAAATGTAGAAAAGTCATTACAAGCAATAACAGAGACCCAAGATCTGAATCATAACCCTTCTCCTCCCAAAGAAGGCAAGTTACACCTGCATCACAGTCAGTAGTGATGGCCCATATGGTTAGTTATATGGTGTCTTTTTGGTGAAGGAAAACACTTTCCCAGCTGTTCTTGGAAAGAGTAATGGAGAACTCCCCCCAGCTCCAGCTAATGGCTAGTTTACCCTGAGAAGCAGTGGTAGCAGTGTGGACAGGTTCTAATGTAATTTAAACAGCTCACCAACCTGATAAAGGCTTCATGTCTCCGATAAATTATACTCTTAAGCAAAGATAAGGGAATACAATAAATGTGTGAATCCAGGTAAAGTGAGACAAAACTAAACATTTCTTATTGAATCTAAACTCATTGGCATATAGAGACACATTTCTATTAGTTTACTTATGGTTCTCAAAATACTATACTAATGTACATCTTCCATATGCCATTGAGTAACCATTGCTAATACATGCATCTTAAGGTGAGAAAAACGTACTTAGTAAAGATTTTGAATTAAAAAAACCTCTTTTATGTGGCTACAAAAATTTCCTATTTAGGATTTCTGAAGATTTAAAAACTCAGTGTACTGGAACCTCACTAAATAAGTTGTGCCTAAAACTAATAAAAATGACAGATCTGATTGTCTAGATACCACAGTGGCGTGGAAAGAGTGTGGGTCGTGGAGGGACATAGATCTGACTTTGAATTGCAGTCCTGCCACTGAATGGCTGTTTGTAAAAAGGGAGTAATGCCTACTTCACAGGATTTGAGAGTATTAAATAAAATAAAGCACATAGGTCTTTAGAAGAATGTTTGATATATACTCATCACTTAAGAAGTGCTTTCCTCTTCCACCTCCTTTCTTTCGTTTTTTTCCTCCATTTCCTGCTCCTCTTCTTCTTTCTTTCCTTTTTCCTCTACTTCTCCCTCCTCTTCCTCCGCCTTCCCCTCCTCCCACCCCTTATTCTTCCTCTCCTCCTCTGCCCCCTCCTCCTTTACTCTTCTTGTTTTATCCCTATTGCTTTGTCTCAGTAAGTACTGTCCTGCTCAGAGGAACTACCTCATTGAATCTCTAGCATCCTTTTCACCTACTGAGGTTGAATTTGATCTCTGAAATGGTCCAATGTCATTCAGAACCGACACTGTATCTGCGGGTAAGGCTGGTGAGCATTGCTCTAAAGCAGTGGTCTGTAACTACCGCTGCTGCAAGTCCAGCCCTCTGCCTGTTTTGTATGGCCTGCGAGTTTAAAGGCGTTTTTACATTTTTAAATGTTTGGAAAAGATCAAAAGAAGGATGAAATTTCATGACATGTGAAAATTACATGAAATTCAAATTTCCGGGTCCATGAGGAATAACGTTTTGTTGGATCTCAGCCAGCCCCATTTGTTGAGTATCATCTGTAGCTGCTTTTACACAGTTATGCCAGAGTTGAGTTGTTGCAACAGAGAGGGTGTGGCCGCAAAACCTAAAATATGTATCTGACCCCTTTACAGAAAAAGTTTGCTGACCCCTGTTCTAAAGGAACAGAACATGTGTGGATTTTAATTTGGTTCTGAAGCCAGTTCTGAAAGGGGAGCTTCATGGGAGGAGCCGCTGTAGCAGGATTAGAAGGAGTATTGAGCTTCCTAAGGTGGCTTGTGTGGAGAGCATTCCAGGAGATGGATGATGGAGTTTCTGGTAGAATTGCCTACACACACAGACAAAAATCCATCTCTCTGCTCTTCTCATGATACCACTAACTCCTGACAAAATTTAGTGAGTGATGACTATATACAAAGGAGTTTTGTTACCGGCTCCCCTGATCTTTCAGTTTTATCTATAAAGCATCCAGGGCACTGGTCTGGGGGAGACCAGGACAATAAGGTTTCACTGAAACAATCCCTATGAACAGTTTAGACCTGCATTTCAGAAGATATCTAATAACAATGTAAACCCCTCCCCTTCTCCCAATTACTCTGTTATCCCTGGGAAATCCGTTGTCTTTTCTGAGCAAGCTGAGAATCTATTGTATCTCTTTTGGAGAAGAACTGACCAGATCAAATATCCACCTTGAAACCCATTATAAAGGCTTTTTTAGAAACAGATTGAAAGCGATCACATATTCCTTGATAGTCCCCCCTCCCCATGGAGTCAGTCCTGGCATTTGTGAATAACTGCCTATTGGTTTTCAATTCAATGCAAACAGCTATTCCTGGGAGGATTAGTGATAGAGTGTGTTGCTTTAAAGGAACAAATGAGGTGACTAGGAAGGGGTGGTTTTCTGCAGCCATGTGGAAGGCACCATGTAACCTGGTCTCCAATGACTGAAATGAGGCAGGAGACAGAGGAACAGAGCCATTAGGTGGACTTAAAGCTCAGATGGTCGAGCCAGACAAGCCCACAAATTTAATAGGTTAATGAACACCATCTGTCAGTTGCATCGGCACTCCTGACTCTTCCTAGGAGCACCTATTTCTCTCTTCTCTCAGTCTCACCCCAGCCTCCTGTTCACATCGCTGCTTCAGCCACTCATTGAACAGATGAATGAGCCCTTCTCCCACACGACCCTGATTAGCCACTCACTTGTTCAGTTGAGTGCTAATTATGTGCCAGGCGCCGTGCTAAGTACGTGAGACACAAAGCAGAAAAAGAAGTGTTTCCTGCCCTCCCCTGGGAGGTGCTGACAGGCTCCCAATGGAGACAGACTTGGAAACGAGTGTCATGGAGTCCGGTGGCCTTCCAATAGATGCGCGTCTGTGCGAGTGAAAAGCTCCTGCTGGGGACAGACCAGGAAACTAACCGTTGCAGTTCCTTATAAACCATGAGTTGGGTGAGCTAGTGTGGGATCCTAAGGGCTATATGTGCTAAGTGGAGAGTCTGAACATGACTCTGAGATCCCCAGGCCCCTGGGCATGGGAGTCACGTGACCAGGATTTTGGAATGATGCTCTGGAAGCCATGTGGAGAACGGATTAGAGGGTCCTGATGCTGGAGGCAGGAAGCGTCATTAGAGCTCTTCGGGTACCCGGGCGGGTGGTACCACCTAGAGAAGGTGAAAATTAGAGAGAGGCGGGAGAGAGATTCAACTGAACCTGATGGCTTCTTAAGGCGGTGGGGGAAAGGAGAGTGAAGAGCCAATGGCATCCAGCATCCGGCATCCGGCATCCGGCATCCAGCATCCAGCATCCAGCTTGGAGTCCAGGCACATGAAAGTCATTCAAACACTGCACTTTTGTAGGATGAGAAGGGTGGAGGAGAATTCTGGGACAAGAGATTTTTAAGAAACGTGGTAGAATTTGGGGAATGAGAGACATATATAGGATGAATGGAGGAAGAGAAGTCTAAAGGGGGCTGGGAAAGCTCATCAGAGAGCTAGAAAGTGAAGGACCCTGTGGATGCCGAGGGAGGGGAGCACAGAAAGGGGGGCGGCGAGCGGACAACAGCGCCACACACTGCGGAAAGGTCAAGTGAGACCATGGTAGAAACTGTCATTCCAGATACCAAGGACTTCAAGCTTAGACCTGCAGGATCCTCCCAGAAGTGGCCCCAACCTCCTTTTCCAAATGCATTGCCTTTTTTTCTTACCTCTGCCAGATCGAGCTATTCTGTTTCCTGTGTGTAGCCCTCAGTTTCCACCTCCTCCTCCTTTTCCTTCCTGGAGGGAATGCTGTAAAGTCCACATCAAATACCACCTTGCATTTTGACTGAACTGGCATTGCTCTCTCTCTTCTCTCTGCAATCCCAGCACTTTATCTGTACCTCTCTAGGTCACCAGTCACCTTCTCCCTAATATTATAATGACTCATGTCATTGTCCTCTTTCCGCTCAATTGTGAAGCAGACAAATTGTATTCGCCTAATACCTAGGGTTTCAAGTATTAGGTCATATTAAAGACATGTAATCGTCTTTTACTGATGATTTAAAGAATGCTAAAGCCAACCTCCTCCACCACTAAAGTTTAGCTCTTACCGGAAATGTAATGATTTGTAATATGAAATTATGAAAGCTGACTTTCTTAGAATATTCTCCTGTTCTGTGTTCATTTTCCATAGACGATTTTAAATTTGATTACAAAAGGCCAGTCTATACTTAGCGAGTCGAGAACAGATGAGCATTTTAAAACACTGGTTCTCAAACTTGGCTGCACGGGTGGAATCACATGGGGAGTTTTAAAAACACTGACCTTGTTGCCAGATTCCACCCCCAGAGCTTCTGCCGTAATTGGTTAGGAGTGTGGCCTGGGCTTTGGGAGGCTTCAGATCATCTCAGGTGGCTCTAATGAGCAGCGGAGTTCGAGAACCACTGTTTTTCACACTGATTTGCATTGAAGATCGCATCTGTTCCTGGGGATGACTTATTGTTCCTACATTGGAATCTGTGTAGTATGAAGCAGAAATTTGTCTTCACCTGTAATATATTCTCTCCCTCTCTTTCTTCTCCACTCCAAGAGAACAATCTTCAAAGGTTTTGACTGACAGAGCTCTTATCTCTGCCAGAAGAAAAATACCTGTCTCTTTCACAAATGTCCTGCTTTGGCCAGTTACCAACAAACAACAAAACCTTGAGTATAGAAAAATTTCCATGTGTGACTTGATAGAAAATACATTTGATTTGATACTGAAATCTGGAGATGCAGTAATGCCATTCATGGTATGAAGGCCTCAGAGTAGCTTTGTTCTTAATAAGGTCCAGCTAAACAAAAATTCGTAATGAAAATAGGTTGGGGCTTCCCTGGTGGCGCAGTGGTTAAGAATCCGCTTGCTAATGCAGGGGACACGGGTTTGAGCCCTGGTCCGGGAAGATCCCACATGCCGCGGAGCAACTAAGCCCATGTGCCACAACTACTGAGCCTGTGTGACACAACTACTGAAGCCCACGTGCCTAGAGCCTGTGCTCCACAACAAGAGAAGCCACCGCAATGAGAAGCCCGCCCACCACAAGGAAGAGTAGCCCCTGCTCGCCGCAACTAGAGAAAGCCCGTGCGCAGCAAAAAAGAGCCAACGCAGCCAAAAATAAATAAATAAATAAATAAATAAGATAAATTAAAGAAAAAAAAAAAAGAAAAGAAAATAGGTTGGTTACTATCTAGGTAACCAACTATCTGATTTTTTTCTAGTAATCATGTCTCCAGAAATAAATGTATAAAAAAGGGTTCTTTCTTTAAAGAGAAAGGAAAGAGAATAAGAGAGAAGCACGCAGGTATCAATCCGTTCATCCCAGACATTAGTAAGGTCCTCCGGCTTGTGCTCCATGGAACAAATTCTTTCCTTCTCTGTTAAAAATCTTAACCTTGGTCATTTCCTTAGAAACAGTATAGTAATAGCTTTTGTTCTTGTTATACTACTGAGTTGGTGCCTATCCACTCTTTAGAAAAAGCTAGGTGTACTCAAAAGTACTAAGTAAATCATCACACAGGGCTGCTTGTTATTTAAGATATTTATTTATCTAACAGTTCTGTCGAAGAAGCAGGACTGCAGTAACATCACAACTTCAGCTTTTCCCACGGTGGCCCTGGAACTCCTCCTCTGTAGGGCCAGTTCTCCAGCTCCTGGAAGAAATCTCCAGATTTATCCCCTTACTGATGTTTCATCAAAAGTCTTCCAGACACTTGAATCCCTGAAACTCTCTCAGTTCTGTCATTATCATGTCGAGGTTAGTTTATTCATCAAAACTGCCAACTTTATCAAAGCAATAGCTGGTGTGGGCAGAGCAACCCTCAAGCTGGGCAGCCACTCCAGACTGATCTTTCCCAAGTGCTCTAGAGATACCCTCTCTCCCACCTCACATTTGCCACCGGGGCTCTTTTACCTGCATTTTCTGTTGGGCAGATAATAAGCCCTCCCTCAGCCCCCGGGCAGCCAGCTGGACCCCCCCAGCATCCTTCTAAATCCTTGCCAAGATCCAATTCAAATATCTCTCACCCCAGAATTTTTTTTTATTCATAATCCCAAGATAACTGGCTTTTCTCTGAACTCTCATGGCATGCTGTGCCATTCCTGGACCACTGATTTATTTATGGTACAGTCTCCAGTCTTATCTCGCCTGCTATACTCAGAGCTCTGTAAGAACTCTCATCGTTCTTTTTTTTTTATTGCTCACGACGTACAGGATAAAAAAATGGTGAAAATATTTTCTAAAAAATCAAGGCATTTATAAAATGTGTAGTTATGTTATTATCCCATGTACTATATACATAAATGTGTTGTCATTGAAGACATAGGGAAATTGCTCAAGTGTTTGTTTGATTTTGTTGATTTCATCAGGTTAAGGGGAAAAAGTAGATTGGTGTTTTTATGGTTTTTCACATATTTTTAAATGGAAGCATGCGGTCACTTAAAGCAATTTATCAAAAATAATTTAAGTGGTTCCATGAAGTTATTAGCATATTTATTGTGTTATACCAAAGAGCAGGCAGCAAATTACTGATTCCCTTCAGCAAGTAACCCATTTCTAAAGACTGCTGGGATTTTAGAAGGACACTTTTTTTATCATTTAATTTTTACGTACATTTAATTCTTCCATTTTAAGAGCTTTTAGCATAATAGGCCCATTGCTTCCCTGTCTTCCCAAGGAAGACAATCCATTATTTTATTATCTTTGTTTGACCTAGTGTTAGCAGACACACCAGACTAAAACACAGCTTATTAAATATTTAAGAAACCATACTAAGGTGGCATTTGTGTCTTCTCTATAACAGCTGCTAGCTGTATCACTAGATCCTTTATTTCATTACATAAAATACATAGACGTTGTTATCGCCATCAATCCAGTTAAAAATGGGCAAGGGTCAAACTATTTCCAAGAGCACCACAGGGACTAAGTGTAGGAGTTCTAGATTAACCTCTTCATGGTTTTTGAGGCAGTTCAATAAAAAATATTAAGCTGAGACACAGAGTTGTGTGCATTCATTATAGTTCTGTGAGAGAGCTCTTTTCCAACTCTTACCATTCTGAGATTTCAATTCTTCTTTTTGTCTATTTATTATTTCTTTTCCATTATGGTTTATCACAGGATATTGAATATAGTTCCCTGTGCTGTACAGTGGGACCTTGTTGTTTATCCATTCTATATATGCTAGTTTGCGTCTGCTAATCCCAAACTCCCACTCCATCCCTCCCCCACCTCCCCTCTCCCTTGGCAACCACAAGTCTGTTCTCTATGTCTGTGAGTCTATGTTTCGTAGATAGGTTCATTTGTGTCATGTTTTAGATTCCACATATAAGTGGTATCTTATGGTATTTGTCTTTCTCTTTCTGACTTACTTTGCTTAGTATGATAATCTCTACGTTCATCCATGTTGCTGCAAATGGCATTATTTCATTCTTTTTTTATGGCTGAGTAGTATTCCATCATATATATGTACCACATCTTCTTTATCCATTCCTCTGTCGATGGACATTTAGGTTGTTTCCATGTCTTGGCTATTGCAGATAGTGCTGCTATGAACACAGGGGTGCGTGTATCTTTTTAAATTATAGTTTTGTCAGGATATATGCCCAGGAGTGGGATTGCTGGATCATACCACAACTCTTCAATAGTTCTTTTTAAAAGGAAGTCGCATTTCTCTAATGATTAGTGATGTTGACAGAGGAATGGATAAAGAAGATGTGGTGCATATATACAATGGAATATTACTCAGCCATAAAAAGAATGAAATTGAGTTATTTGTAGTGAGGTGGATAGACTAGAGTCTATCATACAGAGTGAAGTAAGTCAGAAACAGAAAAACAAATACCGTATGCTAACACATATGTATGGAATCTAAAAAAAAAAAAAAAAAGGTCCTGAAGCACCTAGGGGCAGGACAGGAATAAAGACACAGACGTAGAGAATGGACTTGAGGACACGGGGAGGGGGAAGGGTAAGCTGGGACGAAGTGAGAGAGTGGCATGGACTTATATATACACTACCAAATGTAAAATAGACAGCTAGTGGGAAGCAGCCGCATAGCACAGGGAGATCAGCTCGGTGCTTTGTGACCACCTAGAGGGGTGGGGTAGGGAGGGTGGGAGGGAGACACAAGAGGGAGGAGACATGGGGATATATGTATATGTATAGTTGATTCACTTTGTTATAAAGCAGAAACTAACACACCATTGTAAAGCAATTACACTCCAATCAAGATGTTTAAAAACAAGGAAGTCGCGGCACAACTGAATAGGATGGGCTGACGGGATACACTCAGGTGGTGGCTCATGGGCATCCCACTAATTCTCCTCGGCAAAAAAGAGAGGCTTTTACACCACACACTAAATGTCTCATTTCTCCCTCACGTCTGAAGTCCTGGCCTCTTCCTGCCTTTTGCAGACTGGCCTTCATTCTGGTGAAAGGAGCCAGAATTGCTGGAGCTTCAAGCTCCAACAGGAAGAATCCATTTATTTGGGGGTTACCAAAGGAAGGATGACGCCTGACTCTACCGCAGCGGAGAGGATGCCAGCCCGCACGTAGCCCAGAGGGTGCCATTGACGTCTTTTCATTCTGGTCTTAATTTTATCGTATTTACTATTAAGTCGTATAGATATAAAAATTACCTGACGACACCTAAGACTTTTGTTTTTGACGGTAAGTGTTGGCGCTCTCGCTGCTGAAGCCGACAGAGCGTGCAGCTGATCACGTGAACTGCCCGTGTTCTCTTCCGCATCGGGGCTCAGATGACCTGACTTTAAAACACCCTCTGCCCATACTGATGCTGCTGCTAAATTACAAATAAAACTCATCTCCTTTAGGAAGCATAAAAATTGTGGTGCATCAGTCTCCCTGTAGGGGAGGACACAAATCTCCCACACCCCAAATTCCCGGAAAAATATTTTATATATTTACATATATATACCCAGATGTATTTTATATTTGAAGAATATAAGCATTTCAAAGCATATGAAACAAACTGCAACAATTGTGAAACCTAAGCCGGTTTGATTTGTGAGCATGGAAAACTTTCCTATTTTTTCATGAAGATAGGAACTAAAAACAAAGAATATAAAATTGATTAAAAACTATGATTGATCACGAGGAAAATCCATCGTCACACTCAAATAATCAGTGTCCAACTTTTTAAGCCATGCTATACTTATGCCAGGAAGCCCACCCAGATGAACACCAAATATCTAATCTCTTTACCTTACATTCTTTATTCAGATGGTTATTTCCCTGTAGTCGGTATAATGGAAAGCACAGCACACAGGCGTTATAAGCAGACACTCTCTTTCATGGCTCTGCCTCTTAATCACTGTATGACCTTGGCAAGATAACTGCCACGCTCCGAGCCTCAGTTTCTTCATCTGTTGAAATGAGAATGCAATTTCATGATTCCTCTTCTGGAATCTTGGGGCCAGATGAGTTTTAGAATTCAGGATTGTTAAAGAATATTTATTTTAGAAAGATAACAGTGCATATACAAGTGTTACATAAAAGTGCCAGCAGGGTCTGGAACAGCATTCTATAATCAAACACATTAGTAATTCTGCAGTAAAACGTGCATAGTCACACTTACGGGATGAAGTGTATAAGCATGTCAGATTTGTCACTAGAAGTTGCGTTTTTCAGAACTTTTGGGTAAATGAACCTGCGCCAACCCCTACTTTGAGAATGTCTTTGTTCAGCAAATAGCAATTGCTCCAACAATGGTAGCTGTTGTTTTTATTTGAATTGATGGCAGATAATGTAGACTTCATCTCTTATACAAATTGGAATGTGAATAAAGGAGTTCTACTCAACATACCCCTCTGATTCCCATTGGATTTTTTTAAAAGGCCATCACCGTACTTCTAAAAATGGTGATGAACTTCGCTCTTCAAGAAGATATTCACAAGAGGGCATCAGTGCCTTCTCAAGTAATTTTAGACCCTCATATGTTACTCTGCTGAGAGATGATGGATAAGTTTAGAATTACAGTTTCAGAGCAGTAAATGAGTTTTCCATTACCTACAGTTAAAATTAGTACCAAGAAATTTTTAGCTTTCTCTCTTTTTTTTTTTTTTGCCTTAATTCTTCCTTGAGGGGATAAAAATCAATCACTTTACTAGTTCAGCTACTGTCTGAATGCTCTAAAGTGATTGATGGGGTGTGTGCTAAGTTTTGCTTGCCAGCTTATGCTTGATGGGACCTGAGTCCAGGAGTTTTCAGCTCACTGGTGTGCCAGGGTCCATGTGAGGTGTCCCACAAGCAGTTTTACCCGTAATAAAGTACCAGAGTTTGTAAATTACTTAAAAAATAAATGGGTGATTATTTCAGGGTACCCGCAGATAATATCCCTCTCACTTTCTTAGGTTCTAATATACTTTCTTAAATGGAAGAGAAAGGGAGGGAGTTGTGCAGGAGTGTGTCTTGAATGAATGTCATTCCTCATGTCCTGGCAGGAGAATTTTCTTTTGAGAACCTCTCTTCTGGCATATCTGCCTGTTAATCAAAGTATGTCGATTCTAATCTTTTTTAAGTATGTGTTTTATGTTACACTTGGAAGAGTAATTTTTTAAAAATTTCTTTTCTGGAAGTATGGTTGATTTACAATATTGTGTTCATTTCTGCTATACAGCAAAGTGACTCAGTTATACATATATATATATTCTTTTTCATATTCTTTTCCATCATGGTTTATCACAGGATATTGAATATAGTTCCCTGTGCTATACAGTAGAAACTTATTGTTTATCCCTTCTATATATGATAGATTGCATCTGCTAATTCCAAACTCCCAATCCTTCCCTCCCCCCACCTCCCCTCCCCCTTGGCAACCACAAGTCTGTTCTCTATGTCTGTGAGTCTGTTTCTGTTTCATAAATAGGTTCATTTGTGTCATATCTTAAATTCCACATATAAGTGATATCATATGGTATTTGTCTTTCTCTTTCTGACTTACTTCACTTAGTATTAATATAATAATCTCTAGGTCCATCCATGTTGCTGCAGATGGCATTATTTGATTCTTTTTTATGGCTGAGTAGTATTCCATTATATATATACACCACATCTTTATCCATTCATCTGTTGATGGACATTTAGGTTGTTTCCATGTCTTGGCTATTGTGAATAGCACTGCTATGAACATAGGGGTGCATGTATTTTTTGCATTATAGTTTTGCCTGGATACATGCCCAGGAGTGGGATTGCTGGGTCATATGGCAACTCTATTTTTAGTTTTTTGAGGAACCTCCATACTGTTTTCCATAGTGGCTGCACCAATTTACATTCCCAGCAACAGTGTGGAAGGGTTCCCTTTGAAAGAGTAACTTAAAAAAATTCTTACTGGCAATTGCTTCATCTTTTTGTGGTAAAATAGACACAACATTAAATTTACCATTTTAACCATTTTTAAGTGTATAGTTTTGTGGCATAAGTACCTTCACATTGTGGTACAGTCACCATCACCATCCATCACCAGAACTTTTTCAGCTTCCCCAACTGAAACTCTGTACCCATTAAACACTTAACTCCCCATTCCCCACTCTCTCCAGCTCCTAGCAACCACCATTCTGCTTTCTGTCTCTAAGAATTTGACTCCTCTCAGTACCTCATGTAAGTGGAATCGTGCAGCATTTGTCCTTTTGCGACTGGCTTACTTCACTTAGCAGAACGTCTTCAAGATGCATCCACTTTTTAGCATCTGTCAGGATTTCCTTCCTTTTTTTTTTCTTTCCCTTCCTTTTTAAGACTGAATAATTCTCCATGGTATGCATATATATACCCATGTTGTTTATCCATTCGTCCATCGATGGACACTTGCCTTACTTCCCCTTCTGGCTGTTGTGAGTGGTGCTGCTCTGGGCATGGGTGGAGATAATTGTCTTGAACTAGTATAGTTATTACTTGTGTGTTCAGAGATGCTCATATCATCTTAAAACTATGCCTGTTAAAATGCTAACTTGGCTATTTAAAATCTCAATATCAGAAATTCAGCATAAATAGCAATTTTAAATTTAAGATTTAACTGTGAAACCCTGATATTTAACCTGTTGCCTACCTGTGAATTATTAAGGTGCCAACCTCTGTATGAAAAGGGCTTTGGAAAGGGGGTGCTTGGGCTTTTCTGACTAAGGACCAAACAAGAGCATCACCAGATAGTTTTCTCATGTCAGGGCCTGAAGTCCAGTTCTAACCTCAGAATCTAGGGCGTACCAGAAAGGAAAATGGTTGGTTTTCCTATTGAATTATTTTTGAGTCTCAAAGTGTCGCTCTTCTTATCTTGCTGCCTTTTCCCATATGACAGTCCCTCAAGTAACCACCAAATAGTCTCCTTCCAAAATGGGAATAATGAAGATTTACAACATAGGGAAAACTGTTATTTGCCAAGCTCATGATACGTTGTGAAAATAAGAGAGGCTATGTCTGCTAAAACGTTTTGAATCCTGACAAACACAGAGTGAAGAACCAATGTCTCTTTCAGTTGTAAAATCAGAGAATGCAGTAGGTAGAGTATGGTTGATTGCTATGATGGGAAAGCTTGCTAAGGTTTCTAGCACATTCAAACCCTTTTATATGGCTACAAAATTTTATTTATTCCTTCCTAATCCTAAAGTGCTATGGTGATAAAGGCTGGATCTTGTAGCTATGGGATGAAATAGCATCAGGGTCATATTTTCAATTTTGGTACAAATTCGAATTTGCTTTCAGCCCAGTTTCTTTTATGTTTAGCTCAATTTCTTTTATGATTTGGGCATATAGGCCTTTGATCATTTACCTAATGAAGTGTATTATTACTCATTACACTTTTGTCTAGCTTTGCATTCATTATCCTTTCAGATACATAGCTGTGTCATGTTTGAGTGTATAACCTGTAGGAGGCATGTCCCATCCTTCTTATGACATCCAGACCACCTCCCCCATCACACACTCCCACCCTCCCCATCAGATCCTTCCTTCAGCCTGTCTGGAATAAAACAGTGACCCAAGACAGACAGGCCCCTGCTCTCAGAGAGTTTACCGCCTTCTAAAGGGCAGAGGGACATTAGCAAAATAAGCACACTACATTCGTACAATTACAAACTGAAATCAGAGCTGTGAAGAAAAGAGAGATGTTTCAAAAGGAGGTTGTAGACCATAGTCGTTATAAACACAGACTCTAAAGCAAAGCCATGGCCGGGCCATGTTGGAGGCTGAAGCATAAAGGAGAAAATCAGTAATACTGTCTTGTCTTTATTTAAATTTTTGATATTTCTTCAAATGGGTGTTTTTGCATTAATAGTTTTCAACTACTGCTCTAAGATATGATTTATCTAGATTACTGAGTTTTTTGGCGCCCCCTGAAAGTTTGTACCTAAGGCCAGTGCCTTACCTCACCCTCGTCCTTCAGAGCCCTGCTCTGAAGCCAAACTACCTGAGTTCAAGTCCTGGTTTTGCCACTTACTGGCTGTGTGACATTGGGCAAGTTGCTTATACTGTGTGCCTTAGTTTCCTCGTCTGTAAATGGGGATAATAACAGTACTTCATAGTGTCATTAGGAGGATTAAAATAAGTTAATATTTGTAAAGCAATAGAGCAGTTCCTGGCACAAAGTGTATTTAAGAAGTGTAGTAGGGAATTTCCCAACAGTCCAATGGTTAGGACTCCGCACTTTCACTGCTGAGGGCCTGCGTTCAACCCCTGGTCGGGAAACTAAGATCCCCCAAGATGTGTGGTGCAGCCGAAAAAAAAAAGTGTAGTAAAAGAAGATGCCTCTAGACTGTTTCAGATACTGAATGAGTGATTATCAACTGGATCCCAATGTCTGCACTCACCAGGCAGGTTCCCCCCCGCCACCCCCATTTTTGCTAAATTTACTCATATGCTCAGGACAGTCTCATAGCTAACGTGGTTATATGTTTTAACAGTGAAGGACTTACTCATTGCATTTCCTCTTTCCCCCTCTTATTATTTTTTACTCTGAAATAAGCAGGGAGATGGTGGGAATTCTGGTCCACCATCACCGACAGGCAACTGCCTCTTTTGGGCCCTTTCAGAGACATGGAACACTTCCTGGACTTGTGTTTTTTTCTCCCACTGAGGCAATTTCAGTCATCTCTGCATGATTGCAGTGTTGGTTTATGGGCTGCTGACAAGCCCAACTTTCGATTCTTACCCTTACTTACTCACAAATTTTTTGGATAGTCTTTGCAGAGCACTGCACACAGATAAACAGACCCCACTCACAAATAAACACAAATAAAAGGGGGAGAGGTGATTGGGAGGGAAGGACTGGGAGTTTGGGGTTAGCAGATGCAAACTAGTGTATATACGATGGATAAACAACAAGGTCCTACTGTATGGCACAGGGAACTATATTCAATATCCTGTGATAAACCATAATGGAAAAGAATATGAAAAAGAATATATGTATAACTGAATCACTCCACTGTACATCAGGAATTAACACAACATTGTAAATCAACCCTACTTCAATAAAATTTAAATAGATAAACAAACAGACCAGCCCCTTGTCAGGATCCCCACTTACAAAATCCACTGCTTCTCTTCCGGTCTTTGGGGAAACTCATGGCTTTCTGCTAGCATTTATTTTTAGTGCCATTTTACATTCCACTCATGGTGATTCTACAAAGACTAATGTGCTTCTTTTTTTATTCATGCAAAAGCACTTTTTTGAAGACAATATCATCCCCTTATCTTTTATGGCAAGGCTGTTGTGTTTATACTTCAGTAGTACAA
Source organism: Balaenoptera musculus (assembly GCF_009873245.2). Classification (NCBI taxonomy): domain Eukaryota; kingdom Metazoa; phylum Chordata; class Mammalia; order Artiodactyla; family Balaenopteridae; genus Balaenoptera; species Balaenoptera musculus. The sequence goes on along the minus strand of NC_045793.1, from coordinate 92,333,790 downwards.
AAAGTAAATGGAAAAAAATTCCTAATTTAAAAAGTGGAGAAATGCAGTGTACATTAATTTTACTTCTTCAAAATATTAATGTGAAAGTGGCTAAATACAGTTTCAATTTTTAAAAAATTCTGATGTGCACTAATTTATTCCATAAGACTGGGGGCAGCTATAAGCAGGAATTTAATGATCTGTACAGATTTCCGACTAACCAGGTAATATTTTTGCTGCAGTAGATTCTGTATAATAACTGCCCTAAGGAAAATAATGTTATACCATGGAAGAAGCG